>NW_026087521.1:3141624-8141624 GCF_022539395.1 Myiozetetes cayanensis
AAAAGGACTAGATGATGACTTCAGGCCATGGTCAGCTGTGGGGTTTTCATGCGAGCACGGACGACTCAGCACCTCAATGTGATGAACAGAGAATGCCATTTATTTGAATCAAGCAGCAGTCTTTGTTTTCTAACAATACTCGTCTATTAGCTTTGTTTCTTTAACATTTTTTATGTCCTTTCCCACTCTGATAGCCGGTACTGAGACCCTGTTTTCCATATCTAGTTTTGCTACTGTTTCTCTTGGTAGATCTTTAACATCCTGGTACCATCAGAAGGCCATCAGAACTACAAATCATGTTTTCACAATTGAAACATAAGATTATGTTCTCAAAGCAGCATATCCTCTATGTGAGCAACATAAGATTATGTTCTCACAGCTGCAGCATATCCTCTATATTAGCACTAAAAATCCCTACAGTCAGCTCTCTCCAAGCTGAGTTTCCCTCTGCATTTGCCTTCCAGGGAAGCAAGAGCCCTTCACCTGAAATCCTCCCACGATGCTGCGGTTGCTGCTGCTGCAGGTCTGGGCGAGCTGCCTCTGGCTGGGACACGGCGAGGTGGTGCAGTCCCTTTCAAATATATGTGATCAGTTTTTCTACCAGAAAATGATCGCAACAAATGGCCTCCTGCCAGAGAACTCGAGCCTGGATCTGCCAGACCTTCCAAAACCAGCGTTTCTTTGCCACCTTGTATGACAAACAGAATCGTATTCCTGTGTACTCTGCTTACATCTACAACCCTGTAAGTGCAAAGAGAGTTACACCAGAATGGATGGTGGAGCCCCAGGTGAGTGTTGTCTCTTACAGATGTCACCCTCCTGTCACTAAAAGATGAACTGCAGCATTTAACCAAACAGCTCTATTTCCTCCCACCCCCATATATACACATGCAAATGGACCCACTGCATGGGATTCATCTCATCTCACTTCAGAAACCTGCACCTGATGCATTTCAAACATCAGCAGCAGGAGGAGTCCTATCCCAAAGGTGCCCCGTTTTCTTCACTGATCTGAGAGCAACATGAAGTTAAATTACATCCCATTCCACTCCAAAGTCAAATGACCTCCCTCTCTGTGCCCTGCTGTGGTGGGAGACCCAGTGATGGGGAAAAGTCATCCAACAGCAGCTAAATTTGGGGGAGCAAAATCTTGCAGGGCTGGGAACTCCACTTTGCCCTGAGCTGTTTTGCATCCTTGACAGAGCTTAATTGCTCCCAGTTAGGAGTCAAATAGGCTTTGTAAGTGATAGGAGAGAAGTGAGGAGAAACTCAGAATTGGGTGGGATGAGCCAGGCACTGAGTGATGAGAGGGTTTGTTGAACACTGAGGAATTTATTGAGGGATATTTTAGGCAGTGAAAAGTGAGGAGCATCAGTGTCAGTCCAGTCAGAAGGGGGTGATCTCCATCCATGGGCAGTTGCCCTTGAGCACTGTTGCCTCAGGCTTGCTTCAGAAGGATCCACCAGACACACAGATCTCCACAAACAACAGAGCTCTCCCAAATGTCCTTCAGACCTCCAGCAAAATAGGCCAAGGAAATTATGGAACAGAGAGAGGAAGTTAAGGTAGTTGCTAAGGACAGAGTAGCATGATGGAATGTAGGTGTTCATGAACCAGAGAAGAAAGCCATGTACCCTGTTCCAGAGGGAGAATAAATGTTTCCCCAAAGATGAACAGAAAGGTGATGAAGTTCTAAAAAAAAAAAACATTTGCACTTTGTACTCATTGGAATTCAAACAACTAATAGGATATTGCACCACTGCAGCCTCCACATTTAGGGCAGGGATAAAAGCCTCTCACTTTTCATAGAATCTTAGAATCATAGAGGGGTTTGTGTTGGAAAGAACCTCAAAGATCATCTCATTCCAACCCTCTTGCCATGGGAAGGGTCACCTCCCACTAGACCTGGTTGCTCAGAGCCCCATCCAACCTGGCCCTCTTCCTCCTGAACAATGGAGCCAGGCCACCTGCAAACTCTTTGATTTTTGGTAACTTTCTCCAGAGGTCCTTTATCAGTACATTGATTTCTCAGGATGGGTCAAAAAAATCTTCATCCTTTCAGTGACCTGTAGCCCCCTGGGAAACCTCACCTCTAGGACTGTTTTCTCAACACATCTCCCTGTGTCTCGGGTTACAGGGACAAACACTGGTGTTCTAGGATTGTGCTACACCTGTAGCAGCCACACATGTAATCAGAGAATGAGAGAATGGGGGTGGGAGGATCTGGGGAGAGCCCTGGACAGATGTGGGGTGTGGAGACGGGACACAGTGGAACCAATATGTCAGGGAAGGTTTCTCATCAAACCTAGGAGTGGAAAGTGCTAGTCTCATAGATCCAACCACACTCCCAGCAAAGGCTGCAGGTTGGATCACAAAGGTCACAAGTGTCGTGGTTTTGCCCTGGCTCAATTTACTTTTACACCCCCACATACAATTACTATCAGTTGAGAGAAGGTTTATGCAGACAAAAAGAGACTGAATTGAAAAAAAGTATGAGTATTTATTATTAACAAACTAAAACTAAAGAATTATATTTACAACAATTCTACTTAAGTAAAAGGTATTATGTATTTACAGAAGATATTTCTCCCCCCACTTCCCTTTATATCAGTCCAAGGAGGAGAAGCAGTCCTTTTCTGTTCTCAGAATTCCAGCTCTCTCTCTCTCTCTCTAGTAACTCTGCAGCACTTTCGTCGCAGTTGGAACCTTTTTTCCTTCTTCTCTATGTCAGCCTCCAGGGCTGGGCCTACCCCCCTCCTTGGCTAAAACCGAAGGCTGGGGGTTACTCAGGTCCTGAAGGGTCTCCTTCCATAGACTTGCAAGGGGACACTTGCTTACTATGGATCTTCTTCCACAGGGTTACAGGGGATAATGGTTTAAGAGTTCACCCCTGTTTCCCTATGGAGGTCCCTCCCCATGGGAGAACAGTCCTTGATTGACTTCTCGGCATGGGTCTAGTCTGGATCCCTTACTCGGATCCCAATATCCCACCTGAGCCATTTTCTGCTCCAGCGTAGGTTCTCTCTAGCACCAGCAGCACGGATCCCACACATGGATCCCAACATCCCTACCTGAACCGTTTTGTGTTCCAGCGTAGGTTCTAATACCCGTCAGGGTCATAAATCTTCAAGCAGCAGCATGGATCTCTCACTGAGATCCCAAGCTTATCTGAGCCGTCTCGCTCCAGCATAAGCATCGATCCCTTCGAGGGTCACAAAGTCTTTAACAGGACTCTGCCTCATCTGAGCCGCTTTTACTCCAGCATAAGGCTTTCTCTGTTAAAGTCACAAATCTCTGGTGCATCCACAAGCTCCTCTGTGAGCCGCATGGGGGGTCTCTTCACCCCAACAAACTTTCACAGGTGGCAGGGTTTTATTTTTCAGTCTTTACCCTGCTGAAGGGAGGGAGAGTGAAAGGGAGAAAAACAGCAGCTCTCCCCCCCTTCGAACTTTTCTTCTCTCTCCTGCGACTGCAGCTTTGACCTTGAAAGTCTTGTTATCTCATGGCTGGAATTCTTCTGCAGCGGTTTCTCGTCTAAGCAGTTCGTCTTTTAAACCTTTTTTTTTCTTCACTCTCTCACAAGAGAGAAGAGAGGCTTCAGTACTGCACCTGCCCCCCGGCCCAAGCCGAGGAGGAGAAGCCTTGGCCCTCCTCGGGCCCGCTACCCTTCTACATGGCTACTGTTCCTAATTTTCAACTGCGCAACAACCTTCTCTTCCGTTTTCTTAAAGATGTAATTAGCAAAGGCGTCACTGAACTTTTTGATTGGTTTTTTTGTCCGGAAATCACCTGGACAAAACCATCCTCAGCCCCAGGGATGGCCTGGTAGGCAAAACCACGACAACAAGTCAAAAGGAGAGAAGTCACATTCTGAGCTTCTTTTGTCTTAAAACCTCTTGTGTTCATTCAGGAGGGGCAGCTATAGGATTTCTCTAGATTTATACATTTTCATACAATGAATGAGGCAATAAGAAATTCAGTCTTGACACTCAGAGACTTCTGCTCCAGGGAGACTTGCTCCATTACTCCCATCCCCAATACTAACACATTTTCTTTTCTCTTCCTTACCTGTCAAGCTGATCCGTGACAATTTGCCCGACGATATGGAAACAGAGAAGACCCTCAGAGAAACTTACTCAGTCAGCCAAGATGACATCAGCGATAGCCAGGCTGTCTACCAAGACTACCTGCACCTTAACAATTTGGACCGTGGCCATTTGAGCCCTGCTGCCCATCACAACACCCAGGACGGCAGGAACGCGACCTTCACCTTCACCAACATAGTGCCCCAGGACACTG
Source organism: Myiozetetes cayanensis (assembly GCF_022539395.1). Taxonomy (NCBI): domain Eukaryota; kingdom Metazoa; phylum Chordata; class Aves; order Passeriformes; family Tyrannidae; genus Myiozetetes; species Myiozetetes cayanensis. The sequence continues at coordinate 3,145,924 of NW_026087521.1, forward strand.
CACTCAACAACGGCGCCTGGAACCTCTATGAGCAGAAAACAATGGCCAAGAAAAGCAAGGACTGTCAAACCACCTATGCCATTGTGGGGGCTGTGCCTGGGACCTCCTACATCTCCCAAAACAGGGTTAATGTACCCAGCCACATCTGGGCCAGTGCCTGCTGCAAGACCAAAAACAACACCATGATTGCTTGGGGAGCCATTGCCCAGAACAACCAGAACAACGTCCGGGTCCTCAAGCTGGGGGCACTGGAGCAAATGTTGGCCCAGCTGTATACCAGGGGAGCGGTTTCTCTGTTCCATGAGGACTGTCCCCGTACATAAGCCTCACATCCCAGGTTGGGGGCTTTTCCCACATGTCACAGAGTCACAGAATGCTGTAATTGGAAGGGATCTCAAAGATCATCCAGTTCCAAACCCCCACTGCAAAATGGCAGGGACACCTTCCACTAGACCAGCTTGCTCACAGCCATGTCCAACCTGGCCTTCAACACTTCCAGGGATGGGGTAGCCACAGCTTCTCTGGGCAACCTTTGCCAGGGCCTCACCACTCTCATGAGGAAGAATTTCTTACTAATACGTAGTCTGACCCTGCCTTCTGTCAGTTTAAATCCCCTTCTCCGGTAAGTCCATGCCCTTGTTCAAAGTCCCCCTCCAAAACTCACGGAGACCCATTAGGTAATGGAATGGGATCCATATTCTCCTCGGGGCGGAGCCTTTTCCAGCTGAACAGTCACAACTCTGTCACCCTGTCTCCAGAGCAGAGGTGCTCCAGCTCTCAGAGCACCTCTGTGGCCTCCTCTGGACTCCACTCCAACAGGTTTGTGTCCTTCTCTTGTTGTGAGCCCATTGCAAAGGAAATCAGAGCTTCTCACTGAGACCACAAGGGCCTTGTTTGCCTTTTGCTCCATGCCCACATACAGGTCTTAGTTCCTTCCTCTCCTCATCAGCTGTCCCTGAGAGTGTGCTGCTGACTCATCCCTCACCTCCTGAGGAAGGCTGTGGGACTAGGGTGGCTCAGGTTGCCCACCTCAGGTGTTGTGGAGTCTCCATTGCTGGAGAGGCTCAAACCCCAAGTGGACCTGATCGTGGACAACCTGCTCTAGCTGACCCTGCTTGAGCAGGGTCTGGACTAGGAGATCTTGAGAGGTCCCTCCAAACCTCAACAGTTCAGTGATTCTGTGATCCTGGGACGAGGTTTTGTTTGCTTGCTTTTAAAACCCGCAAATTGTAGAAGCTATGAAGATAGGCAGGCTCAGACATCGGATATAGAGGAAGCCTTGACCAGTCAGAGATAAATTTCTGCAATAAACTGCTTGGATAACTTCATTCTCTGCTCTGCTTCTGAAACCTTTTCTGCAGATTTATGGCTAAATGATTTTGTGACATGTATTCAGTGGAGTCATTCTAATCAATGCATTCAGTGTGTCAATCCAAAGGTCAGTGTGTGCCAGATCCTGTAGTTCCTGAGTAGTTTGCAATAAAAATCATTTGCTCCAGTGCTGGATTGCAGGGTCATCTTATAATTTCAGCAAGTTGCTTCTTGCTGAAATTTCCACCACCAGTGATGTCACAGTACCCAGAGCATCCTTGCAGGGGTAGGGTTGTCCAAATCCACTGTGAGAGTAACATAAAATATACTAAAGTGTCCCCATCAGACTGCAGTTACTTCTCCAAGGAATGGGCATGAACAAAGTGGATCAGGCTGCAAACAGCTCATACAAGCTGTGTCACTTCCAGAGGTACCAGCCTGAGCCTGAACTTATCAGCTCAGCAGCTGTTGTTCATCATCCTACAGGGTCTCATTCCTCACTCTGGACCAGCCTCTTTGGGGGCTGCACTGAAACACTGGGTGGGGTTGAGGTGCAGAGTCAGGCAGCAACATGCAGGTGTCTCCAGATATAGTGAGTGTCTGATCCCAACCACCAGAGATCCAGGCCTGGCTCAGCTCCATAAACAGATGTATCCTGGGCCCTTGAGGTGCCCTGAGGTGTGTGAGAGCCCTGGTGGGGCTGATGTGCTGCAGAATCCTGGGGAACACCAAACCCATCTGGGCCATCAGCCAGAGGCCAGGCAGGTTCCCCAGGGGCTCTGGACACCTGAGCACAGGGAACCAGATCCCAGCACAGACGTGTTATTGCGCTGCCAGCAATCTGTCAGCACCTTATAAAGGACTCAGTTTAACAGTTTACAGAATAATACTCTTTATTCATACAATTTGTGACAGGTTAATAAGGTTTGTAGGTCTCTGGCGATAGTGTCTAACTGCAAAAATGTGCTTAAAGCAATCTAATAATTCAATAAAGAAAACACAAACACTAATACAAAGCAATCTACCTACATATTATGGAGCAAAACCAAGCTCTAGTCCTGAAAGCAACACTCAGCTCACATGGAATAAATTTCTCACCTGATAGGCGTCCCTAAAGTGGAGAGGGATGACAGGTTCAGCCTGTCAGCCAACCCCAGTAGCTGAGGTGGAATCTTCCTCCAATTTCTCCCCGTTTCCAAATTACTTTCATATTATTTCTTTAGATTTAGGTGGAGCTTGGGTGACTCTAGTCATAAGTACTTAACTGGGCAGTTGTCCTATCTATCCTTCTTGGTGGGCACGGTCAAAGTGTCACATGTTCCCCTCCCTGCAGGATGTTTCCAAAGGGAGGGTGCAGTGCCTTCACACTGCTCCCCTCTGCCCCATAACAGGTGCTTATTAGTGTTTGGGGAACCTTTGTGGGGCATTGTGACTGTGTTACACGTGGGAAGCAGCAGCTGGGTATCCTCTGTAATCCTTATTCTCCTTTTAACTCTATCCATTATTCCACAGTGTGTCACTGGGATTTTAGACACGAAGGAAAAACAATTTTGCCCAGGAGCTGTGAGGAGATGCTGGGAGCTAAACCCACTGCACTGCAAAGTGTTGGACCATGCAGCTTGCTTAGTCCTTTTCCAGTAACACCAATGGTTCAGATTCCATGGACTGAACTACGTGTTGGCACGTGCTGTTCCAAAAGAGAAGGAAACGAGAAAATCCAGACACCGATATCGTCTGTCCTCTGCTTGGGAAAGCAGCTGGGAAAAACTCCTTTGGTCCATGCAGGAGCATCTCTGGCTGCCACGTGGGGAAGGCGGGCTGGGAACTGCTTTATTGCAGCTTTGCCATCTCCTGGGCAAAGGCAGATGCCATCTCCATCTGCTGGGTTGGACACACAGGAGTGGCTGGATCTCTTTCAAGGGGGCAGCCAGTGTACTGTGTGTGGTTCTGCAGGAAGCACGTGCTGTCTGTGGCACTGCCAAGCTGATCTCCAGCTGACCATCCGGAGGGAGTGCACATCTCTTAACCTCACCCTGCAAGGGACAGGCTTTTTCCTGGGAAATGAGGCTCAGAGACGCGAGGGCCCCTTCCAAGTCTCACAGGCAATATCCCACTGGGAATTTCCTGTCTTCAGTTAAATGGTAACCTAGCAAAAGGAAAGAAAATATTACTTTCATTCATCTGAGTCCTTTATCTTGCCAGGAATTAGTAGAAGAAAGTAATGTTGCAGCCATATTCCAGGATACAGCTGGAAATATCTCCATTTTCATGTGCTATTTTCACACCCACAGTTAGACTAAGAAATCAAGTCAATATTAGATGTTTGTTTAACCAACTTAGCCTTTGGATACAAAGGCCAAACTTTCCTATTATAGAAGTTTTATAAGTCTACACCTTCAGTTTCTGAGGAACTGCTTATCTACTCTGTGTCTGGATAGGATCCTGTGAAGTTACACTCCAGGTACACAAGAACCAGCAAACCTATTCAGACTAATTACACAATGGGAGAGTTTCCCTATTTATTTTTTTACTGGTGCTCTTGGTTATCGCGTGGGTTCCCCTCCAATGGGATTTATGCACTCAGCTTTCACACAGCGACTGTGCAAATACTGGAGCTCCAACAGCAACAAAAATCCCCAAACATATGAAGTCTTTTGCATTTTCAAGTATATCTTTCCCTAGTGGATGGAATTCCATTTAAGAGCAGCTCAGGAAAAACTATACAGATGGTTAGCAATGTCTATGTAAACATCAGATCTGTTCTAAGGACATACTCAGAGGCCCCTACAACATGAGCTGCTTTGGACAATCCAGGTCACATTCAGGTTCCCTCTGAAAGCAGCAGCTATTTCAGCAAACAAAGTCCGATTTTACTCGAAATTATTTCCACGGAACTGCTGACTGGCGATTCACTGTAAACTCACAGCCTCAAAATGCTTCCTAATGCAAAGAACCTTCCAAGGAGGCAGATTCATTTACTGAAAGGGAAGTAAGAGAGAAAAGCATTCAAGATCAGCCTGATCTGTCTGAAGTGCCAGACGGAGGGTTCTGCTGTGCCCGTGGATTTGAGGGGTTTTACATCAGATGCTCAAGAAGTCCAGGAAACGCCAACCTCGTTCAGCAGCAGTGCAGTACCTTGGGAATGCAGGTTCAGCTTCCTCCCAGCACTTCCATGGCCCGAGGGAGGAGGAGTCCTGACTGAGCTCCAGGCTGTGTAGATGGAGTGCAGCCATGCACTGTCCTCCAGACCTGAAGGTTTCCATCCCTTCTCCCAGCCTGTATTTCCCCACGGACTGCTATTACTTTGCCCTGACAAAAGAGTTGGGAGATCCAGTCCTAAAAGATTTGCGTTTCCCCCAGATAAGCCGTTTTAAGACAACAGAAAATACTGGAGAAAACCATCTGCTTTAGACGATCTCAGTCTCTTCCAGAGCTTGCCCCATCCCAAAGGATTACAAGACACTGCAGACAGTGAAATATTAGTGGAAGAAACCTAGAGGACCATTCACATTGACCATCCATGTAGCAATTCCACAAAGGATGACAGCTCTTCTGGAAGGCTGACAGAGCTGGTTGTCATTTTCCAGCCTGAGCAGTTTGTCTGTGAGTTAAGGAGCACATTTAACCCAAGAAAGGGCATGTCTTGTAGTAACACAGCAGACAGGATGAAGGGAGAAAAGGGAAGAATCATTTCCCCTACAGAAGGCAAGACAGATTTCAACCTCATGGAAGAGAGGCTGAAAGACTCCAAACAAAGGAGTGCATTTCAGACATGTTCATCACTTTATGTATCTGTAATGATTGGATGTTTTAAAGAGAAATATCCTTTTTTTTAATTTTTTTTTTCCTGTCATATGAGGTAACATTTTTCCCCAGGCAAGACTCAAAACCCAAAGAAAACAAAACTGTGTGATATAAACATGACAGATAAACCTGGAAGCTCAAGAGGGTTGAATCAGTGATTTCTGAGCTGGAAGTAAACAGGTTGCACTGCCTCCCCTCCTCAGAAAGTAAATGCTAGGAGAAGTGACTTTTCTCTGTCTGTTCCATGCTGGCTTATATGCAGGTGGAATTTGATGACTAAGACTACCCACAAACACTTGGTGCCTTTGCAAGTGCCTTAGTAAACTCTGCATCTTAGATATCTAAAAAGATTTGAGAGCAAGGGGAAGCTTATCTTACTTTTTGAGAAAAAAAAAAGTAAAAGAAAAAAATGAGGAGAAGGTTTTGCTTAGTGTCTTCCAGTTTCAAACATGGGAAGCGTTCAGAAAAACTGCAGTTTTGGAGCATCAGACAGATGGTGATTAATAGAGAGTACAGGTAAGGAAGGCAGAACACAAACTGTTGATCACTTAGCTTGGGGATATATAAGCCAGCTCTTGTGAATACAGATACAGATATTCGAGATATTCCATGTTGATATATCACCTCTTCTTTTTTTATTTTTTTTCTCCTTTTTTTTTTAACAGTTGCAGAAAAGTTTTTTTAGCAACTGTTCCAAATAGTGTCAGCGTGGGTTTCCCATGGGTTCAGAGCCTCCTTCAGGCATTCACTTGCTGCAGCATGGGCTTTTCCATGGGCTGCAGGTGCACAGCTGCCTCACCATGGGCTGCACCACGGGCTGCAGGGGAACCTCAGCTCCAATGTCTGGAGCACCTCCTGCCCCTCCTTCTGCACTGACCTTGGTGTCTGCATTGTTGTTCACATGTTCTCACTCTGGCCACAATTACATCTGCCCAGGAACTTTTTTTTTCCCCCCCCTTAAATGCACTATCCCTGAGGTGTTACTGTCATTCCTGATTGGCTCAGCCTTGGCCAGCAGTGGATCCATCCTGCAGCTGGCTGGCATTGGCTCTACCACACATGGGGGAAGCTTCCAGAAGCTTCTCACAGAAGCCAGCCCTTGCAGCCCCCCCCACTACCACAGCCTGGCCACGCAAATCCAGTACATCCTGTCATTCCATACCCTTGTCGAAAGACCATTTCCAGCTCTCCCGGAGCCCCTTTAGGTACTGAAGGAGGCCCTGAAGTCTCCCTGGAGCCTTCTCTTCTCCAGGCTGAATACCCTCAACTCTCACAGCTTATATCCTGGAATATATCTGCAAACAGAGGATCCAAATCTGCCCATCCTTCAGCCCCATAAAGTGCAGTCAGTAACAGAGATCACTCCAGCACACAGCTCCTACTCCTGTGGCACAGGACGGGCACTCCTACCTATTGCACTTAAAAATTTCTCAGTGCCAGCGATGGTGCCAGAATTTTCTGTAGGAAACCATTATGTGACAGATAAGACTCATAAAATGGAAATCCATGAACTAGTCCTAGCACACACCTCTCTTTGCAAAGCACACATCAAACTTACAGGTACTTTCACATCTGACATAAATTAAAAGTCTTCTTTTAAAAAAGTCTTCTTAAAAAAAAAAAAAAAAAAAAAAAGTTGTGTTTTTATGTTTCTAAGTCATCCAGAAGACAGCACTGTCAAATGCAGAGTTTCCTTCTGAATACCCACTGCCTGTGGAAATGGCTACTCACCACACTTCCAACAGCACTGACCTCTTTGGGGTTTGTCTCCTTTTATGCCATCCATGTCTGTGGAGTTTCTCAGAAGAAAAGGAATGCCTGAAGAGGAAAATGACTTTCTTCACCCTTGCTTCCTCTACTTTTCCCTTCAAACCTTCCTACTCATTCAGTGAAGGGCCATATCAGAGAATTACAGAATTACAGAATCAGTTTGGTTGGAAAAGACCTCCAAGACGATCGAGTCCAACCTTTGATCAATCACCACCTTGCCAATGAGACCACACCACTAAGTAACATGTCCAGGCATTTCTTGAATACCTCCAGGGCTAGTGACTCCACCACCTCTCTGGGCAGCCCATTCCAGTGTTTAATCACCCTTTCTGTGAAGAAATTCTTCCTGAGGTCCAATCTGAGCCTCCCCTTGAGACTGTGTGCTCTCGTCAGGTTGGTTGACTGGGAGAAGAGGCCAACCCTCACCTGGGCACAACCTTCTGTCAGGGAGTTGTAGAGAGCTATAAGGTCTCCATGGAGCCTTGTTTTCTCCAGGTTAAACAGCCTTATCTCCCACAGCAACTCTGGGCTCATGTTCAGCTGCTGTTGACCAGCACCCCCAAGTTTATTTTCCACTGGGCTGCTTTCCAGCCACTCTGTCCCCAGCCTGCAGTGCTGCACAGGGTTATTGTGGCCAAAGTGTAGGACCCACCCCTTGGTCTTGTTGAACCTCATCCAATTAGTCTTGGCCTGCTGATCCAGCCTGCCCAGATCTCTCTGCTGAGCCTTTCTACCCTCCAGCAGATCAACATTCCCACCCAACTTAGTGTTATCCGTGACCTGACTGAGGGTTTACTTGGTAAAAGACACCTTACAAATAAATCCTATTCCAACAGGAATAAAAAAAAGCCATGGGAAATATAAATATGAAGGCTAAGGAGTCAGAATAAGTCAACAGGAATACAAGCCAGCAAGAGAATGGCATACACACTTTTTCTCAAAACAAAAACTCTGCACCAAGACCTCCTGCCTTCTGAATTATAAGGAAGGGATCCATCCCATTTGGCTTTTGTCATATGCCATGCAAGCATCCATAGTTAATCTGGTCAATCTGGAATTGTTCAAGTCAATGCAGAGAAACAGGTGTCAGTAGACCATGAGTCATTTTACCTGTATATCTCTATCTATATCCATATATCCTCATGTATATAGGTGTCTGTGTGTATATGTGGAATAAATAAATAAATATGAACAAATATTACATAATGATATATTTATTATTATAATATACAATATATATTTATTATTACAAATATTTAGGCAGCAGGGTGAGACAAACTGCTCTATAAAGGGACATGCTCCTCCCCATTGCCTGCCTCAGACACAGACACTTGCAATCAGCCAGATTAAACCCATCTTACCAGGCTGAGGTGGCTAAAAAAAGGCAGAAGAACGATTCAGACTTCACCAATTCCCAGCAATGTAAGTACATGTCAAGTATTGTGTGTGTTTGAGCCTGTCCTCAAATGCCTTTGCTCTGGGTTCTCTCTCTCTCTCTCTCTGCAGCTATGAAAGGAGCTGTCCGATTAATCAGCTGCCACAATCTGCAGTTTCCTTGTCTGAGCTGGAGCAATAACGTAGCAAGTGTTGTGGAAGGGACTGGCCCAAAATAGTTGGGAAGAGGGGGGTGATGATGAATGCATGTATACAGTGAACTATAAGTGGATCCAGTCAGCTTTTCAGCCTGTGTGCAGAGGGGTAAATGGGCTTAATTTCCGAGAGGAACAGTTTGAGAAGGAGGAAAGTGTGACTGCATTTGACCCATCTGAGCAGGGAAGGGGCAGGGGGGGGACACATCAGGCATCCAGTAAAGCAGGTCTGTTTGTGGGGAAGGTGTTGTGTGGGCTGAAATGAGAGTGCCATCATCCAGAGCTCTTGGTTGAGTGGTCCGTGTGTACTCCTGGACACTTGGGAGGGGCTGCAGTTCTATCAGCAATGCTATATGCCAGGACAGGGAGAAGTGTTTTGGGGAAGCAGTTTCAGGCAGGGGTCTTTCCCCATCTATCTGTGATGGGGTGCACTCCTTCAACCAGTACTCTGCAGGTGGAAATTCACTCTATCTCCGTAACAATTAAGCTGTAATATTTTCTGCCTCCTTCACGCACTGGATTTGAGTGTCCAGGCTTCCTCCTCTTTTGCCACTGGTGGTCTTGGAGTTGCTGCACCAATCTGTTTTCTTCTGTGCCAAGTCATCGATATCACGAGTTTGCATCTGAACACCGCAATTCCCTGAGAAGTCTTCCCTACAACAGGAAAAAGACTTTACTACAGGAGGGAAGAAGCAAGTTTTCTATGGATCTTTCTATATTTACTATGAGGAACCATAGAGTACTTTTTGTCAGAAGATACCACTTAGGATTTCAGTTAGTTTCATTTATTACTCAGTTACTATCTTGCCTGGTATCAGCAATTTCATCACTTCTTCCACCACAGGGCCAGTGAAATGTAGATAATTCTTGACACTTCTTCACTTACTATATTTTCAGTAATCCTACAATGGCCCAAAATCCTACAATCTGCACCATGCTTGACCATCTTTACTAAAGCATGCTTCGAAATATTGTCTACACATTACATGGCTTTATCCTGTCGTGAACTGGCAAAAATCCACTGCTGATGAGGTTTCACAAGGTCCTCCCTTCCTCCTTTTAAAGAAAAATCCTCGTTCAGCTGAGAAACAGAGCAACCAGTTACTAGAAAGGAACATGAAGAGAAATGGGGACGAGGATTAGCAAAGAGGGAGGAGAAGAGGAGAACTCTCAAATGTCAGATAGGGACATCTTGGCTTAACTAGTCTGGGGACAGCTAAGGGACAGGAACTGCCTTGGTGCATCTCAGTGTAGTAACAGAAACAGCAAGGAGGCCAGACTGAAACAGGTCTGAAGCACAAAGTTGTCATGACGTGACTCAGCAATCAGGGGGATGAGGGAAACAAGAATTACGTGGTTGTGGTGGCAGATGCTCCCCACATTTCCAGGTTAGTTAGCCAGGGAGAGGAAGACTGATTGCTCAGACTTATCTGAAACCAACATATTTGCATAATTAGCCCTCATTTCCCCATGGGGTTAATTTTCTGCCCATTGTTTGAACTGCCATTCTCACTTCCACACTGGCTGGGACTAAGTGTGCATTTTAGAATCACAGAACCACAGAATGGTTTGGGATGGAAGGGACCTTAAAGGTAATCTAGTTCCAACTCCCCCTGCCTTGGGCAGGGACACCTTCCACTAGACCAGGCTGCTCAGAGCCCCATCCAGCCTGGCCTTGAACACTTCCAGGGATGGGGAGCCCACAGCCTCTCTGGGCAACCCATTCCAAAGTTTTTTGGTTTCAAAAGCTCTCATTCTCTTGTGCCAGTCCTTGAAAACTGAACCAGACAACCCAAAACCCACTTATTTAATACCAAGGAAGGTATTCAGAAATCTAAGCAGTGCAACAGGGAGATGGCTGATGTGGTCAATAACTCTTCCACTGCTGGGGATTTTTTGTTTAGATTTCACATTTCCCTCGTTCCATCCCACTTACCTTATTGTCTGCTTGGTGAGTCACACAAAGACAGCAGGAATGACAAGTAGGGCAAAACAGATAGCTTTTAGGACAGAAAATCAATATGGTTAGCACCTGGTGTAATCTTAATTAATGCAGAATTTTCCAATGTTGCCCCATTGCTTTGCTCCCTGGGGCAAACAGGACCCATCCAGAGGCAGCTTGGGCAACTGGAGGTTGACCACAGCCAAATGGCCAGGGACTACTCATGTTGTGGTCTCTGGAGTAGTTTCCAATAGCCCTCCTTCCTTTATGTCACACCATTATTCCTCCTCATTATAACATGCACTGCAGTTATTGGCAGACTCCAGCTGGAATCAAGAGCCCTTGCGCAAAGTCTTGAGCACAGGAACAGTAAGAGACAATTTCTATTTCAGCAGATAATGGTTGAATAGAAGATGGGGAAGGGGAAGAAGAAAATCTCTGCAGACTGATCGAAATGCATCAGTTTAGCTGTGAGGAAATGTTTTGTTTGACCATCTTTTTTTAGTCCTTTGAAAATGTGAAAGAAACACGTCATTTAAATATTTACATTTTTTTCCTGCTTTTTTTCCAGTTGAAGTGATTCACTGAATTCACAGAAAGTCTCGGAGAATAATCTGAAAATGGCTTCATTTGAAAACTAGATTTTTGGTTGATCTGTTTTCTTTTACATCCCTTATGAGCCTAAGAAATCTTCTTTATAAAAATTTCAAGTGCTTAAATAATCTGTTTATACTGTCTTTAGTAACTTCTTGTCCAATACATGTACATGGGTTTGTCCTGAAGTGTATTTATTAGCTTTCCTAACAGAAATGGAGCTGTTTGGTAGAACAGCAAATTGAAAGGCAAAATAACTGCTCTGGGTGATGGAGTGAAGTCTTTAACAAAATGACATACCTGTCACTGGCAGTGTCACTGAGGAGGAAGAGGATGGATGAGCTGAACCTATGAAGAGAGAGAAGTCCTTGATTTTTGTGTCAATTTACCCTTCTGACAAACAGCATCAGAGCAGTGATGAGAACACAGTCAGACAAAGAATCAGGTTGTTCCATCATCAAAGCAGTGGTGAGGGTACAGTCTGACAGCTTCCCCTCTGCACAGAAGACTTAATAATTGCCATGTTTGTTTCTTGGCCATCAGTAGGTGTCTGCAGCCTGGATATGAACATATGTGCTGATATGATATCTGTTAATGGTGGGCATGAATTGGAATGAGATCCATCTGAGATCTCTATTTCGTATGAGATGGGGGAAGGATGAATTTCAAGGCGCCAGGCTAGGATTTGGAAACGTGGTTTCAAACGGGGTGTGGTTTTGCCCAGAAATCCAAGCTAGAACTTCCCTGGTGTGAAAAATTCATTGGATTTCTCTCTTATCCCTGGAAGGAAGCTCTGAACTTGTGCCATTATGAGATATGGAGGTTTTTAACAAGAGGTTCTGTAAGAGTGGTCTGTTGATGAATCTCTTTGTGCTGAGTGCTGGGGGGAAGAACTCAGAAAGGGGAGGATATTCCTTATCAAGCCTCATTGAAGACATCACATCATAACAAATAGAAAGGCAACACTATAGGGGAATAAATATTTGATGCTCCAGTTACAAGAACCTGACCTTGCTCAGGTTTGAGTGCATTTTGCAGGAAATTGGAATTATTGTTCTGCTGAATTAAAGGCTGAGGGCCTATTTCTTTATCCAGTTTCATTTTTATCATTCATAATCCTAATTTTAAAATTGTTAAATATTTTTAATTTTAAAATACTTGTAATTTCTGACCATTCATTAGGCTGTATCATTTTCTAGGGCTGGTATATTGGTAGGTTATTCCCATCACAGCAAGAAATGCCTTCATTTGGATAGTACCAAGTGAAATTTTCAATGGAAGAGGAAAGACCAGACATTACTGCTATACCTGGAACACTCTGAACTGGGCACCACTTGGAAACAGAGGGATCTACAAAATAGGGGACAAAGTCCTGGGTTAATGCTGAAACAATGTGTCTGGTGAGTCAGGCCATTCATTCTTACAGTCAGAGGAGCACCAAGAGGCAATGATGGCCAAGTGTCACCTGAGAGGTCACTCTGCAAACAAAAGGAGCTGCTCAAAACATCCTGCTCTGCCACATGGTCTGCTGTGGTCACAGGGGCTGGAATTCCTCTCACCTACTGTTCTGTGTGGCCTCTGAGATAGTCCTCCAGGCTGAGCTACAGTCACTGAGGAGAAACAAGCCTTTATATGGTGTAACTCATCCAAAATAGATGTGAAATAGGGCAGGTAACAGAGCACCACCAACACCTACCCCCTCTGTTGGTTTTAAAGGCAGTCCAACTCAGATGTGGGCACCTATGCAGTAGACATCTACAGTTCTGCAAGATTATTTTCCTCTTAAAGCTCCAAGTACTGGTGAAACCCTTTCTTTTTTTTTTTTTTTCTTCCTGCAGTCTGTTGGTAGGAAAAGTCCTCTCATGTTGTCCTTGCATTGGCTCCCACCTCTTTAAAATTCAGCCCGTTTTCACTTCTCTGACTCAGAGGAGGGTCATAGAAACCTGAGGACTGTAGAGGGTGGGGACAGCTGGGTCTGCCCACCTTCAGTAGCTCTTCTTGCTGCCTAGAGGGAGCCCCAAACCCTCAGTGCTGTCACAGGTGCAATTTTGCAGTTAGCATGAAAGACAAAGCAGGACGCAGCTGGGTCCTCCCCAGAGGTGTCATCTCCAGCAGTCAGAAATGATGGGTTCCCTGATCTCTCCATCCCAAACCCCCCAGCAGGTTGTTCCTCCCTAGGATTGATGTGCTGAGTTGGGGGGGGTCTGTACCCTGCATGAACAGGACACGACAGTGATGAGGTGCAATAAAAACCATCTCACCTGGCTCGGTGGTCTGTGGTGCAGTAAAACCCATCTCTGGCTCAGTGGTCTGTGGTGCAGTAAAACCCATCTCTGGCTCAGTGGTCTGTGGTGTAGTAAAAACCATCTCTGGCTCAGTGGTCTGTGGGGGCCACACGATGCTGCCGTTGGTGCATCGCAGGTCAAGGGGGGTCCAGACGATGCTGCCGTTCACCTTCTTGCACGTGCTGGTGCCAGAGGTGGGGGGCAGCTTATCGTAACCACTCTGGCATTTGAAATGTAACACCTGTCCCAAGTAATAGGGTTTCTTCGGTCTTATGGAGGCGTGCGGAACAGGCCGGGGGGGACCGCAAAAATCTGTGGGATCAGAAGGCAGCACAGGGCTAAAGCAGATAGATTTTACACACTGCTGTTGCTCATGAAAATTATGATTTGTATTCTTACAAAGTACAGGCAAGCAGGATTTACCAAGCCTTCCTTCTCGCTTGCAGCATATCACTTGCTCAGCCAAGATATTACAGCTATCGTTTTTTTCCCTCTGTCTGCAAAATTGTTAAATATTACTCATCATTCTTACACTGCTTCTATGGAAGTGTTACATTATTGAATGGGCTCTTATTTGCCTTTCTGGGCAAACTCTGAAAGGTCTTCTTCCTTCTGGGGTGCAGGGCTCCTTGTTTTATTTTCTGGTTTCTGTGTAAATTTGAACTCCATTGTAGGAGCTTGTGGGCAAGAAAATTATCTTGTCTGTGGGAGAAGTTACAGTTGCTGAATTACAGCAGGATGAATATCAGAGTAAAGCTACTGCCTCCAAACTTTTAGGGGTGGGATAGAACTGTTTCAAGTTCTAACTTGCAAAGATAAGCACAAAAGATCAATTGTTAGAGCGGTACCCAGATCTGTCTTATATTGACTAACTCATTAGAAAAACACCTCTTGTAGAGGTGTTATAAGTAATGGATGGGCTCCTACTTACCTTTCTGATCAGACTCTGAAAAGTCTTCTTGCTTCTGGGGTGCAGGGCTTTGTGCTTTACTCTCTGGCTTCTGTGTAAAATGTAACTCCTCCGTGGGACCCGTTGACAGCAAAGTCTTCTTATCTGAGGAGAAGTTACATTTCCTGAATTACATCAGGACAAAGAGAAGGACAAAGGCAGAGCACCCAGACTTTCAGAGGTGGGATAGAATTGCTTCAAGTTCTAACTTGTAAAGACAAGCACAAAAATAATTTGTTAACGCCCAGATGTGTTTTATACCAACTAATGCATTGGAAAAACACGTCCACTTACAGAAAAAGGACAACACTCACTTACCAATGCATTCAAATCCACTGTCGTCCCAAGAGGCACCCTGCTGTCCACTGTTACATTGAATTCCTGGGTGATGGCCACTTTTTCTGTCATAGCCACTGTCACATGCATAGTACAGCTTGGTCCCTGGCACATACGCTTCAGCACCAACATCAGCAAACTCCCTCCTTGGAGGATCTGGGCAATTTTCTGCAAAGAGAAAGCCTGAGGATAAGGACAGCCTGTCATCCTACTTTATCCATCTCACATCTTTCAGTCTTCTCAATGCCAGGCACGTCCAGCAGATGGGCAACACGAAGCACTATCAACATTTTCTTAATGAAGCTGTACACAATCATACTGGAGAGCAGTTAGTGGGACCAGAGTGTGCAGCCCTGAGCCTATGGAGTGAGGCACAGTGAACCAAACAAAGTCATTAAAAGTTGCAGTCACCTATAAGCAAACCCTGGGAATGGGTGTAGACTCACAGTTCTGTCTGTGTACACCAAAGAGCAGTTTACTGTGAAATAAGTTTGCAAACCTAAATATAACTTGTCCCAAAACAAGGGCACAAACTGCTTTTGTGATCAGCAAATCACATCTATATATACTTCTCAATAAGTTGGAATGAATTAAGCTAGATCATTTCAGTGCACTTGAAAAGCTCTCTGAAGCTGAGCTGGAGACCCAGAAGTTGATAAAGGCACTACTTAATGATCATTTAAGGACTAAAGGCTGCGAAATTAAAAGATAAGACAGGCTGGTTGCACCAGGGCTGGCACTCTGCATCTTTGGGTGCATAATCTGTGGCCCTTTATGCTTATGCATTACAGTAACAGCTATGATGAGTAAAATTTCTCAGTCATCTTGTCCTCACATTTTCTGCAGCTGTAATTAATGCAGCCTTAGCAACCAGTGAGAATGACTGTGAAAGGTCTCTGAATCCCTGATACCTGTTCATCATCTGTGTCTGCTCCTGACTCCCAAAGTGCCTTCTCCTTGAAAGACCAACAGCAACTCAACCTGTGACTCCCAGCCCCAGCCCTGCAGTGCCCTTTGCTTTCGTTTCCTCACTTCGATCTTTTCTGCCCTTTTTATTTTACTTTTCATTATCTTGCTGCTTAAGTAAAAGTCACAAAGTTTGAAGAAGGCAACAACGAAAAACATGTGAGCGGCTTAACAGCTAATCTGCATGAGGGATGTTTTAATCCCCTTGTGTCTTTGTGCTATCAAAGGATTCACGTTGTAAACTACATCAGAGTGTGGCTTTGAGAGGAGCAACTGCACCCGAAATAGTTAACCACACGGTTTACCACAGACTGTCAGGGCGATTAAAATTAAAGAGTTATCAGATTAGCAGCAAGTTGACATCATGTACTCTCACTTTCCCTGAAAGCTAAAAGCATGTTTCCCTCAAGACTTCAAAAGCCTCTTTGAAGCAGACTGCAGATGTGAATCTCAGCACGAGGCGCTCAAACCTACAACTCATTAGTCTCTTCTTAAGAAAACCCACAACATTTAACCTACTCATCACAAAGGGCAAACACTGCTTTAATTGATGATCAAATGAAGTTGGGTTCTTCTGAACTTGCACACATCAGATTGTGCAGAAATGGTGCACAGCAGAGACGGCGAGCAAGGCCCACCAGGCCGGATCAGCTCACCCACACTGCAGCTGGATCACACACAACCTTCCCAGGATCCAGCCTTTTAATGCCATCCACGTCACTCAAATTCTTCTCTCCTCACATCTAAATAGCTGCAGCGTCTACTTCTTTGGCCTTTACCATATTCCTTGCCTCTGATCCAGAAAGAATTTTGAAAGATTCATTTCCTAGATCTCATTGTGACCTTCTTCTTGCCTCCCTTTGAATTCTAACTGCATCACTGTCACGTCAAATATTTTGCTTCCACTCTCAAGAACCTTCTTCTTAGCAACCATCATAACCTTTCAAAACATTGGCTTTTCTTCACGTGCTATTGCTCCTCACGAATGTGTTTGATATCAAAGTCACCAGCTTTGGGGTTTTTTGTTGTACCAGTCTTCACACTGGGAGGAGCTGTGCAAGAATATGGATATTGCAAGATACCCATTGCCATTATTGCTCTTCACTGTCTCAAAGCATCTTATGTATCTTCAGAGGTGCTTCTCTTTCAGTGGTCTTCTACTCATCTTTCAAGAACAGGTGGGCACTCAACATGCAACCCATACAACCTCCTGTCAGGCTGAGTCATAAGGTCCACCCTGAGCATCCTTTTCTCCAGGCTGAGCCCCACCCCCTCAGCTCCCTCAGACACTCCTCATCAGATTTGTGCTCCAGACCCTTGCCCAGCTCCATTGCCCCTATACCCTATTTTTCATACCTATGGTGAGGTGTTTAGTGTCACTAATTTTTTCTCTTTCAATCCCAATGTCCACTGTTCTCCCTTTCCTTAATTCACAAGACTCATCAGCTCTCTACCTGCCATTCTCATCTCACACACCCCAAAAAGTGCCCTGGGAATCCATTTCTCTGAACTTAGAGGTACTAAATGGACCAAACAGAGAGGTTGATGTAATTGTGTTCATGGGATTTACCCCTTCTATCAGCTGCAGAATTGTGAGAACATGTAGTTCTCCTAAGGCACAGGGGAATTTCTGTTTCTCCCCATATTAGTGGTTTTTTGGTACCTACAGCATTTCTGGAAATTCTGGAGCTGGTTTCAGTTATAATCATGAAGTAGATGGAGATAAACCCTTGGAATTAGAAGGGGACTAGTGAATTCAGACAATAGATATCCATGAAGCATAGAAATTAAAACATTAAAAAATATTTTTTTTTTCTGCTGGGGGTCAGATAAGTCAATAAGTTTATTGAGACCTGCAAGCCTTGTCATCTGAGCCAAAAAAATAGGTGGGATTCCTGCTATTCCTACTTAAGCTACAGTGTCTCATGCCATTTGAGGTGTCTCAGGGCCCCTGGGACCTCCACATCAGCACAGGAGTTACTGGAGGGGAAGAAACACCAGCATCAGTTCTTTCAGCACTTGGGTTTCTTCCCTGAGGATTCCCATTCAAATGTGTTACTGACCCAACCACAAAACTGCTGTCAGCAGATGTGCTGGCAGTATTAGGGTTTACAAAGCTCTCCTGCCTGTTTCTTTTCATGTCTGAGTTGGCAGAGCAGTGACAGATGAGGCATCAGAACAACACCTTTTGTCCACGAGAAGTGAACAGGGAAAATTTACAGGAGGTATTTTTAGCATTAGGTAAAACACAGACAGTGAGTCACACCACGGCAACCTGAACTCAGAATTTCCTCTGTCACGTGGCTGTGTGTCACACCAGCACTGACATTACTCTGATGTGAAGTTAAAACGTCAAGGTGCAGAAATAGAATGATTTTCCCCTAAACTCAAAGGCAGTGAGATAGGATCGGTAGGAAACTGGACGTTCTGAAGATTTGGGTAGAAGCAGTGGAAGAAACCGGGCACTTCACACACCTGCCCAGTTCAGAGGGGAAAAGCACCTCTCCCCAGGGAGAGCAAGAAATCAAACCAGGCCAAAATGAAGATAATTCCCCAGATGTGCCTGAAGGGGCAAAGCAGCCCTGAGGATTCATGTGCTGTGGGAAACTGTGTGCTCTCTAAATGGTCTCTTGAAGATGAAACTGGTATGAGCGAAGAGAAGGAATTGATACCAACAACTGGACCGAGATGGTAATGACATTTTTCTAACTTCAAAACTTACTCCCCAAGGTTCTGTTAACAAGCAAGCCTCAGCTGTGCAGGATTCTTTCCCCTCCTATTAATGTCATTTACTGTTTATGTGGATTTGTAAGCTGGGAATAGATCCCAGCTGTGGGGTTGGAGTGCAGACCTCAAGCTTATGGTAATATGTCTGTGGGATTTTAATTAGCTGTACCTTAGATTACACAGAGATTATCTTACAAGATCATTTGAGCAGCAGTGAGTCTGCAGCGTTAGAGACAGAAGTGCAGTGCAGATTAAGTGACCAGGCACAAGTTTTAATGCAAACAGAGAGGGAGGAGAGATCAGCCTCAAGGGGCAGGAGATGGGTTTGAATATTCCCAACAGTGGAGAGGAGGCATGTGCTGTTCTAAGGACTAGGTAGTTCAGTGCTGATGAGTTTGCTGTACAAATGTCTCTGTTGGAAAGACAGAAAGTATAAAATAAACTGGAATATGAGCAGGGAGGAGCTGTCCATTAACTGCTTGTAGGACCACAGAAAACTAGGTTTGGGAGAAATGAACTTATCTCTTGGCTTCATCATGCTGACCAGATGTTTGTCACTGACCCAGGTAGTGGAATCTAATGTAAAAAAAAAAAACTCCATATACAGCAAGGGTAGAGTTGGTTGGACAGTGGACTTTGCTTTCTCATGCTAAGCATAATTTAGCCTCAGGAATCTGCCTTCTTAGCATCTTCATTAAGAAGTGGAGCTGGGTAGACCTCTCTAGAGGACAGCAGACACCTAATTTAACTTCTCCAAAGCAAAGC
Source organism: Myiozetetes cayanensis (assembly GCF_022539395.1). NCBI lineage: Eukaryota > Metazoa > Chordata > Aves > Passeriformes > Tyrannidae > Myiozetetes > Myiozetetes cayanensis. Next base: position 3,164,962 of record NW_026087521.1, read on the forward strand.
TTAAAGGTGCTTCTCTGTTTTTACCAGCTACAGTGGTGGAAGGACGCTCTTATCTGCTCACACTGATAATTAGGGTGATTGACCTAATGCATTGATGAATCTCACTCCTGCTTTAGCAGGAAAGCTGAGCTGGGGACTTAGACTGAAAATTTGTAATTGAAAGAGCAACAGGAAGGAGGGACAGTGCTTTCTAAAGCAGGGAGAGGGAGAAAAACTAGCCTGAGCACAGAGTGCTGCACAGAAAATGTACTAAGCGAAGAATGGGGAACATTTGTGTTTGTTTCTGGGTGTTTACAACATCCTTTGTTCTGTGGTGAAGCCACAGAGCTCAAACTCTTTAAAGGCAACCACGGCACACGGTTTGGTAGCAGGACACAGAGTCAGTTTTGAGAATATCATACATGAGAGCCTTGTTTTGGTGTGCGACACTTGGGGGTTGAATAGATTGGCCACATTTTTGCTTAAATCTGCTACCTCAGTGACACCCATGCCTTTGCTGTCTTCATCTAAAAGGAAAAACAAATTGCTGAGAAAGAAAATTGGCTTTTTAAGCAGCAGCAGAGATACAGATTCTTTTCTTTGCCTGGAACTTTCTCAGTCTTGCCTTTTGTGGGGCTGAAAGGGCAGTAGAGAATATCCTCTCTGAAAATAATTGAAGGGTCTGACAAGTGTGTGTGTCCCTGTCTTGAGTAGCAGTGAAAAAATGGTTTTGTGGAGCACTTTTGATTTCAGATTTGGATTTAGGACTCACCTCCTTTGACTTTTGGGCTTAGCATTGTTATGGAGCTTTTCACTGGAGCTGTCAAGATGGAAATTTTCTGTACATGTAGATGATTTTTCTGGCCTTGCATGAAATACTGTGCCACATAACAAGGGCTTTATATTCTTTATCTGAGGGCTTTACAAATCAAGGACATAAAGAAAAAACAGCAGATGACAGAGTGCTGCTACCCTGGCAGGGCTGAGGAACAGGGAGTCAAGTGAAGAAAGCCATGGAAGGATTTTGGAAATGTGAGTTTTGGAGAAGCATCGGAGGAGATGGAGCAAGGGCTCAGTAAGCCAGGTTGTTCCAAGATTCAGGACCAGGGCCAGGGGATGGAAACCATGGGTAGAAAATATCCAAAAGCTGGGCTTTTAATGCCACGGGGAAAACAGGAGAAACAAAGCTGTACATTGAGAAAGAAAGCAGGGAGGCAAAAATTGCAACACTCTGAAGGCAATAGTGAGCAAAGTCAAAAGCAGTGGCTTTCTGTAAGTAGATAAAGATTGGATTTTTTCTGCAATGAAAGGAAAGGACATAAAATCTCATCTCTGATGAGGTGGGAAGATAATTTCTCCAGGTGAAGGAAGAAGTGGATACTGCAGGATCTCTCTCTGTAATACCTACTTTTCCTCAGTAGCATCATAATATTTAACAATTTTTTTTTTTAACCGTTGTTTTTTATTGTAGCTGTGTATTGGGGATTTGCTGCTGAGGACCATTGTAGCTGAAAGGTTTATAAAGGTTTGCTCTCTGGTTGACCTTACAAGAAACACTTGTAAGTGTTTGACAACTTTAATGTATTCTGCATTGCATTTCAAATCCATGGGAGCCAGCACTGATATGCAAGTATAATGGGAAAGAAATTCCTCTCATTTAAATGACAGAGATCTGGTACCCATCTTGTGTGAATGAAATTCGCTTGAATGGAATTCTTTCTTTTGTGATTTTAAATCCTTTCCAGGTTTAACTTGCAAATCTATTCAGTGTATTTCTGAAAAATGAACAGCAAGATGGAAAGGTTGTAGGAACGCAGACCAGCTTTTACCTTGTGTTTGACCCTCACTTCAAGCCTAATCCATGCCTGCAGCTTCTAGGCATTGCTGCTGGGCAGAGTAAAGGAGATAAATGTGATGATCTTCACAAGAAAATCAGCATTTCTCTTCTCTTGAGCACTAAGGCATAGTTTAATTTTTATTAAATGAATGATCATCCTACACCTTAGTTTTCCCAGTTGTTTGTCAGAGACCTTTGCCTTCTCAAAGCACTGTGAGATCTATTGGTGAAACTGTGATGTAAAACAAAGGTTTTTTATATTCTTTTTCCTCTAATTATGTTTATTCCTGGTAGTGCATTTTGCCAAACAACATCTAGGGCAGGATCTATTTACAAACCTGAACTAGCAATGCTGGGGTGAGCTGAAAAGACAGAGGCAAAACAATAAGAAAAGCACTGTATGTGCCGAGCCATGGTTGATTTTTGACCACTTTGACCCAGCCTGCTCCTTTTGCTTTGCTTATGGCTGTTCCCAGGTCTCCTTGTTGATCTTCCTAAAGAATTAAAAAGAACAAGTCTTACAGCTACAATACCTCAGCTGTCCTTACAATTAAAAACGCTTAACTGATAAAGGGTGGTGTTTCTAACTTAGCATATTATTTGCAAGGAGATACATAAATAAATATAAAAATGTATGTTATAATAACAAATATATATATAAATAAATATTACGTTTAAACATTGAGAGAGACATTGAAAATAAATACAGGAAGCCAAGGAAAGAAGAGCTTAGTGATGTAGTGAAGAATGCAATGCTCTGCATTTATTCATTCACTGGCAAACTAAATCACATCAAACAGCATAAAATGCAATTGCTCTAACACCCCTCTTCTTTTCTTTTCTTTTCTTTTTTTTTTTTTTTTTCAAAAAAAGCCCAGAAAGATTTCTGATAAACGAGACTTGCCAGCAGGAAATTTCACAGCATGTTCCAGGCACAGTAATACAGAAAGTGTGATCTGGGGGACCTGACTCATCCCAGAACTGATCCTACTGACGCATCTCTGGCTGAGCGTGTCTCGCAGTGATGCTCCCGCACTCCCTGAAACACTTGCCGTGGGCATTGGCACTTCATTTGCCGGGGAAAATGCCCCGTGAAAGAGAAGGTGCAGCATTTACCGGCAAAACACTTCAATGACAAAAAACATCACCTGGGGGTTAAACGTTTGTGAAGGTCCGTCCTGCATTAATGAGTTTAGCCATTAGCAACCCACTCCTCCCTTGAGATGGCCAGCCCCGAGTAAAATTCCCAGCCCTGCTAAAGATGATCCATCAGCAGCTACAGCACCACCATATCTGAGAACCTGCCTTAGGCTGTATGTGCTCGTACCTCTTAACCTGGACACCATCATCCCAGAACCACAGAACATGCAGGAAATGTCACTTTTATGGACCACCGAGAACGGAAGATTTTTCTTTCCCCCTTTGAACAATGCAGTTTAAATTCAAATACACTTATATATATCACCAGACTGTTTCTCAGTGTGTGCACATTTGTCACAGTAAACAAGCCAAATATAAGCAGTATCACCATTTATAAATGTGTAAAATTAAGCTGAATGAATTAGCTGCCTCCATTCACAATTTATAGGTGCTACTGGTGGGGAGGAATGCCTAAAAAATATTTCATATCTATAGTACGTCTAGCAAATTTGGATGGTGCCCTTTAACTAATAGCATTGCCATCAGTTTTACCTACAAAGGTGCTGACATTTCAGTGTCTATTTTTATATTTGCTAAAGTTACAAGCAAAATGGAAAAAGCAAATTCAAAGAGCTCCCTAAGGCTGCTTTGATCTGCCCACTGTTCCAGTGATGGGTTGGAGGATACATACATTACTCAGACAAAAAATATCCTGTAAAGCTCTGGATTTCCTACAGTTGTTAGTGGGCACAAGACCCATTTCTCTCATTTCCTTAGAATAACAAATTCTTTAAGCTCTAAGCATCTTCCCTTAGCCGAAAGGAGTCAGGATGTTGCGAACATCCTCCAACAGCCCCCCCTCAAAAAAAAAAAAAAAAAAAAAAAAAAATCACATTTTCCCTCCCCAAAAGGCAAAAATAGCCTTTTACCTCGCTTGTTCCCCTTGATGAATCCAAACAAGAGCCACATCAAAAGGCACTTGAGCTCCATGGGGCTTGTCCACATCTTTTCGCTGCACCGCTGAGGATGGTGAAGTTTCTCAGAAGCGATGAGCTGCTGCCAGCCAAGCCAAGGGGCCGGTCACTGCATGGTTAGAGCCGTGGGGAGCATCACCCCGTGTGTGCAGGGAGGACTCTGGTCAGAAAATAGTTGTTTTGCTGTCTGGCTCCACAGGAGAGAATAAAGGCTGCTTTTCTGTTCAGGTATTAGTAGCTTTTATCCAGGAAATCAAGCTTCGTGCTCGGCGCGGCAGAGCGTGCCATCGCGAGTAGGAAGTGGTTTGACACATCAGAGCTGCTGACTCCAGAGCTGTTTCACTACAGCTGGGGTCAGTAGAAAGGGGTGAGATTTCAACAGGTTTGTGCAGGCACTCAGCTCCAAATCTGTGGCTGGATGGATACTGGAGAGGGACCATCGCTGTGGAATAGTTGTCTGATCTATGATGATGGACCTCAGACAGCATCTGTGGGCTCTATCTACAAAGCAAAGGTTCCATGGGCTATATTTTGGGCTTTTTGGAGGTCTTCTGCTGTTGATGATAAAGACACGCTGTGTTTATTTTTGTTGTAAGCATGTTTGCAGTTTCTCTGAATTGCAGCTGAGGTTCTGAAGGATGGACAGTTTGATCAAACAAAAAAAAACCACGAGGATGAGGCTGGCAGGTAGGGAAAGGTTTTGCCTCGTTCCTAAATTGTCTGCGTGTGAAATGCTTCAGTGAAATTCTTCCAAGTGTCAGTGGAAAACTGGAAATGATCAAGGAAGCATCAGACTTTATGCAGTTTTTCTTTAGCCACTTCCACAGAAATTATTTCCTTTTAGTATCTAGGAAAGTAATTGGGATAGACTGTGGTAAAAGCAGATTTAAACTAACTGTGGTATTATATCATGATTACTACATGCTGAGCATTTACTTCTGCCTTATAAATCCTTAATAAATTAGACCTCCTTAGCAGGCATGTTAAGAAATTGATGTGATGCGTTTTTAAATGCTGCTACAGCTGCATCCATCAATCTCCTGCCTCTCTCTGGATGAATCTCCCTCTGCCCTTTCCATGAAAGATTTTGTGCAGCTTCACTGATGCAGGTGACAAGTCCTCTTGGGGGGTTTGTCAGCTACGAGGCTTTGGCCTGGAGATTACCTCTCAAATCCAAATGCAACAGGGCATAGAGAACAAGTAAACCTTCTGAAGCAACTGCTGTGGGCAAAATGCTCTGCTTACCCCAGGGCTGCTTCGTGCTCCACAGATATTTACTGCCCTTGATTTAGTATCAAATCATCTTCCCTATTTAACAGTATAATAGCAAAAGGTCATGCCAAAGCCCACTGAAAGATCTACAGAGTTTTACTCCTGAAAAAAAAAATCTGTCTGAAAGTCTTAGACCCCAATTCTCTACCTTTTTCCAGATGCCTGGATATATGCAACTCCCTGAACTCTGCAGCCATCTGGGCTGGTAAAACATATTTGTTATGTTGTCCAGAAAGAAACCCTTAACTTTTAATGACATTTTTTTCATTTCCTCACTAAACATGGGGGCTGTTCTTTGGAGGTGCAGGGGTTTACTCCACAACATCTGCTTCTAGTTCCTGCCTGGCCAATCTATTTAATTCCATAGCTCTTAGCATGATGAAGACAGAGATGGGGTATCTTTTCTGCAGTCCTTCAGCTCAATCTTTCATATAGCCATTTGCTTTCAAGTAGCAAATCTCAGTGTAGGTGGGTAATAGGCACTTATATTTTGTTAGAAAGGGTGAGTTTTTATCCAGGTCTGAACATGAAATGTGAGTTGTACTGGAAGGAACGGTGACCCCAGGTGGCTAATTGCTGCAAACACAGTTTGCATGAGAAAGACCCATAACTCGGCATTTAAGCCCTTTAAAGGTCAGGAAAAAAAATTGGTTATGGCTTGTGAAAGGAAATAGTCAGGTCAGCTTTGCAAAACAGGTCAGTTTGTTAAACGATTCCAGGAAAAAAAAACAGTGGTGCTTCTGCAAGGAACTGACCCAAAACAGAGCGAGGCAGAGAAAAGCAGGGTGAGAACACAGGGACCCAGCAAGGGGGAAAGGTATCCAGGCACAGAAAAAAAACAGGGCTTATGAGAAAAAAATCCTACCTAGTATTATAATTTAGATGATAAACGTGAGATATTAGCAATAAGTGTGGCAGTAAAGGAGGGGACGCACCGTGAAAACTCAGTGGATACCTGGAAAGTGGTGGAGGGAAATATGAAAAAAAGCATCTTGAGCATCTAGGAAGGTGTAGGAGGAAATGAAGGTGCTGCTGTTTCTGTTGCTCGTTGACTTTCTTCCGTTGATCACCAGAGTTCTGCTGCTGGGAGAAGTTCTCTGCTTCAGCAGAGAGCTGGGAGGAAAGGAGCCTGTCACGCAGCTCAGGCCACCACAGATAAGATTAGAAAGATTATTTTTGTTCAATGCCACAAGACCACAAAAGATACACAAATGGAGTTGTCAGGGAGTAAACCACAGGCACAGCTCACAGCTCCAGCCTTTTTTCGGTCTAGGTTTAACAAGGGCCTTTTGAAATCCTTCAAGTGCTTTTAAAACTCTTCGTGCACAAACTCATTTGGTCTGGAGGTCTGTCCTTTCTTTAAACTGGTTTCCAAGCCAGCTTGAAGAAAGGACAACACTGTGATCTTGCTGCAGCTCTTCTCAGTTCAAAGCAGTGGCAAGCATCCACATAATTCACTAAAATAAACAAGCTTTGTGTTTTCTTCTACTTTTTTCTTTCTTTTTTTTTTTTCCCTGTGAATCACTCTTACACAAGTATTCTATTTAAGGGAATAACATTTTATACTGACCTTCCTAGGGAGGGTCTGGGGGTGGCTTTAATAGCTGAATAAACTCTGTAATCAGCATTGATATGTCCTTAAAAGTATGGTAATCGTGATTGTAGACTCACAGGATGCACAAGGGCCACACAGGGCTCTTCCCAACCTCCACAGCAGCATCCAGCTCTGCTGCAAAGCAGAGGAATGGGAAAGTCTTAGTTATACTGAGTCCCTGAAATGATCATCAGAAATTTTTCATCCAATCTAATTATTTGTAATGGTCAAACTGGTTTTAATCACTTTTTCTTTCCAGTAAAAGTGAGATGGGACAGACACAAGGCACACAAATTTCTCATCTTAAATGAAGCATATTTGCAAGGATTCGGGTTCAGTTCAAGAGGGCAGCACAGTTGTCAAAGTTCCCCCTTGAGTCAATGGAGAGTCAATAAGAGCATCTAGAGAGTGATTCACCTCCTCTTCTAGACATCCACTTCCACCAGATGAATCACTCTTCTTAACTTCTCTACCTCCCTCCCTCCAATCTGCAGACAATGGTTCAACCAGCATAACCAGGTTAAACCAAACATGGGTCTTTTGGGCAGCTTCAGCTGCATGAGACAAATCCATCCTGAAAAACCCTACTGAATTCAGAAACAGAATTTAAATTGCTTTGTTTAGTGACTGAGAACAGTCTTTCCTGTCAGACATTCTGGATGTGGTTTATTATACTCTTATTAATTATTCCTTTCACTGAAGTCACTGAGTTCTGTGATAAACTATGCGAGGACCATAAAACTGAAAGGGGCCTTGCAAACCCAGTACTCAGTGCTGGGCTAAATCCATTGATCAAATCCTCCTTGGTTGGTGCCTGGGGCTAAACCAGAACATCATCATCGTGTTGGGGTTTTTTGGCTGTTCTCCAGAATTATCAGGTTAGTATACAGCAGCAGCCAAAAATCCACCAGAAATCAAACACCAAGCACATTATTACTACAATAAAACAGTGTCTAACGAGCACATCTGGAGGAGACTGAATTTTTAGTCTCTTTCTCCTCAGACTTGGTGTCCTGCTGAACTCCTGGCTTATGTGAAAAACTCTTGATATATTTAGTTTCCACGTAGTGAGTACTGGCACAACTTCCTTAACACACCAGTGCCTAGATTGGGTTCTTTAATATTTCCCCATGCAAATTCAACTGAATAGTACAGATGCCTTCCTTCCCATTATTACTTGCAATCACCAGTGCTTTGGCCTGAGCAGAAAAAAAATCAGGAACTTAAACTGATAAAGGAAGCGTATTATCACATAATCATCTTTGTTCCTTCTCTCCTCCTTTTTTACCATCAAGTATAGTTAATGAGGTATATTTAATGCTGTAAAGTGCACAAGTCTGAAGACAGCCTCTGCAGTGAGCTCCTTACCCAAGGCACCCTGTCTCTCTGCTTGATTTCAGTAAGAATTTTTACATTATCTGTGAAGTTATGGAAATATAACCTAGATGAATCATGAGTAGAGTACAAAAGTGATTGGAAAATCCCTGCAAAGAAAGTGCCCTTAAAATGGCTCAGAACTGCGTCGGATGGAAGAGCGTGTTGAGTGGCACTGATTAACTGCCAGAAGAGAAGGATGCATTGAAAGGTGGTCCCCAGGTTAGAATGTGGATCTCTGGTTATTCAGTATTTTTCAACAGTTACCTGGATGATGAATATAGACAAACTTTACTGAATTTGCAGAAGATACTGGGCCAGGAGAAACTACAGAGGGCAGGAAAGAAATTCAAAGTGACCTCGATACGCTGGACAAAACAATAAAGATGCAGTTTAAAGATTAAGTGCAAGTTTTATACACAGGCAGAATAAAACAGTGAAATGGAGTAGTGGCATCACTGATTAGATACCTGATCTTCAGAAAATGAACCAGGGCTTGCATGCAGAAGACCAACTCGAAATGTCACACAGTAAAAACTTAAATCTAATTCCAAAATGTACAACACATGCAAAGAACCCCCTTGTTCTGTGCTGGGGCAATGAAGCCATGGATAGGGTGCTGTGCCTAACTGTGGGCACTACACACTGACAAAAACAAGGAGAAGCAGAAGACAGTTCAGAGGAAAGCAGTGAGAATGACAAGATAGTCTAGGAAACCTCTTCTAAAAGGAAAGACTGAATACCTTGAGACTGTCTGAGGAATGATGATGGAGAAGGGGACTAGATAAGAGCCTTAGCAGTGATAGTGATGGAGCTGATCTAGGCATGGAATAGATGACCCCTCGAGTCTTCTTCCAGCACTACATCTAGGGGATGGTAAGGACTGTGCTCTTCCTCCTTTTTAAACTCACAGCCCAGCAAACTGCAACCAGTGTAAACACCTGAGCTGGTTGTCTAGACTCCCTTTATCATCAATGAAGACAAGTAGGGCAGGGCTGTATCTTTAAAATTATTTAAATAAGCCAGATATCCTTTATTAGAAGCATCAGAAATCAGAGGAGATGAACTTGATCTCCATCAAGTTTTAAATCACAAAATGTTCACATTATGTGACTCCCATCCCAACTTCGACCCTTGTATTACCAAGTGAACTTCCCATGGTTGAAGACCACCATTTAAAATCTTTCTGCTGCATGTCATAAGGCACCTGTCTGCATCTTCCTTAGCTTCATGAGCTGGGCAGATGCTTCTGTTTAGGAAGGCACTGCACTCTAGTTCAGTGAAGGCGCAGTTAATCTTGGCCGTATGAATTTTGTTGAGTCAGCTCTGAATTTACCACCTCATAGGAAGTTGATGTAAATGTTCCAAGAACTCAGGCTAAATTGTCTGCCACGGAAATTAAAGTAAACAGTTGCATTTCAGTTCTTAGATCTTAATCTGCCACCTTCCCCAGGAGTGAAAAAAGAACTTCTGAACTGTACGGATTTTGAGGATTCCTTGCAAAAAAATAAAGGAAAAAAAAAAGAAAAAAAGAAGAACTAAATGCAAATAGTGGTCTTGGGAAATATTTAAAAAGATTCTTGAGCATGAAAAAACTTGGAGGTTTCTAAGTCTAACCACTAACCAAGAAATGTTAGGGTTCAAGTGAGAAAATCCTGTAGTACTCAGGCAGGAAATACAGAGTACAAAAAAGAGAAGCTGAATGTAGAAAGTTCAGGATGCATTTTTCCTCAGCCAGGCTAAAGAAACAGAAAATAGTAAGAGTTTTGCCTTCTTGAGCATAAATTATTAAAACTGACCCTTTTATTCAGTGCAGAATGAGGGTTCATGCCTTGGTTTTGTGCCCCTAATGAGGCTCAGGACTTTCTCCAACATCTTTTTGATGAGTCTCTTTTTGCTCTTCTCACAGCATCAAGAGCAATCCTTCAAATTATTGCCAGAGTAAACTCAGCCTTTGTTACGAAAGTTAGGCCTCGTTATTGAGCACATCATTTCAAAATCATGATTTCCTGTGGTTGCTGTAGGATTTTCTGTGTAAGGCAATTTTCTGATGCACATTCAGCTGTTCTCAAATACTGCAGTGACACCAGTGTTCAAGAGGTTGTAGACAAAGGCAAACCAAAATGGGACAGTTAAACATTGCCCTGGATATCAAAGAAGCACATTTGAAGACAGAAAATTATGGGTGAGATATTAAATAAACAGATAACTTGCAGATATCCTTTTCATGGTCCATTTTGCTACTGTTACTCTAGTACCATTTTCATGGATTGAGCACTATTTGTGCAGTGGAGAAGGATGGGTTTGGAATGGAGTTTCTGGGATTAACAAATCAGAGAATTATAGAACCACTGAATAGTTTGGTTGGAAGGGACCTGAAAGACCATCTAGCTCCAATCCTCCTGCCTTCCACTAAACCAGGAGTCACCTTCCACTAGACCAGGCTGCTCAAAGCCCTGTCCAACCTGGTCTTGAACACTTCCAGGTATGGGGAGTCAACAGACTCTCTGGGAAACCTGTTCCAGTGCCTCCCCACCCTCACAGTAAAGAATTTCTTCCTCATATCTAATCTGACTCTACCCTCATTCATCTTAAGGCCATTCCCCCTTGTCCTATCCCTCCATGCCCTCATCAAAAGTCCCTCTCCAGCCTTCTTGTAAGCTCCCTTTAGCTACTGGAAGGCTGCTCTAAGGTCTCCCTGATGATGAGATGATGGATGTTAGAGGTGCAAAGCTCTGAGTAACTCAACAAGCCTGTGAAGGACCTCACAGCACTCCACGTCTTTCTCCTGAGGAAGCTTAACTGCTGAGATAAGACAAGAAGAGAATTTAGCATCAACAAGGTGGTTTTCACCTTTTCTCACTTAATATTAGATGTTGGTGTAGATGCAAACTTCTGAGCTGGTCACCTGCCCTCACAGTCAATGAAGAGCATTACGAGCAGCTCAGGTGACCTATTTTGGGTGTCTGCATTGGGGTGAGATGAACTCCAGTGTGAAGTGTCTGCTTTTCTGCACTGGCTACAAACAAGTAGAGCACCGAAACGCTGCAGATGTCACCAGACCTCCCACCTGATTTTCAGCTGTCTCAAACAAACCCCAACTACTATAATTAGCAGCAAAAATTGCCCTGCGCTGCCTTGGTGTCTATAACAGTCTCTCAGTGCTTAGGGACCTAAGCAGAAATAACCTCTCTACCATCAGATTTATCCCCTTCCCTCAGATGAGCTAGTCCAATGTCCTGGATCCAGACCCTCTCTCCAACCCCACCATCCCTCTGCCTCTTGTGGTGTTGTCCACAGATTATAAATGCTGGAGCATGGCAGGTTTGGGGCTGAGCTCTGGGCAACTTCACTCTTGAAGGGTAATGCAATTTAAGGAGAAAGCAATAAACTGCAGCTGGCAAATCTGTAGTGTGGAATGGTCCAAAATCCAGTCCTAACACTTGTGCTGTTCAGGGCTCTGCTGATCAGTGCCTCTCTGGTGTATGGGAGAAGAAGGAAGGAGGAAGGTGACCTTAGACAGGATCAAGCTGACTGTAAAACATGCTAATGAAATGCAGGAGTTATTTCCATAAAGCAGTTTATATTTCATGCCCTGTAGCTGTTCTTCCAAGAAAACAGCAGCTGTTTATCAGGCTGTTCAACACAGGTACACTCACCCTGAGTTCCCCTCTGACCCTCATGAATTGAACTGTCCACACTTTGCAGCCAGACCTCATTTCATCACCTGCATCCACCCAGCCAAGGGAACTGTCCAGTGACTGGATTTGCAGGTTGCAGAGGAGTCACTTGTGCGGGTAAAAATGGCCTCAAACTTTCTCCCAGAGGCCAGGACAGAGTTCATTACAGCTTGGGAGCATTCAGCACTGGAAAAAGGTCCTCACCCTAAAATGCTGAGCTCAGGCAGTGAGTGCAGTCGGCTTTGAATCTGATTGTTTTTACCAACTGCACAAGGAACATCCAAACTTTGCTGGAGATCACCTCCATCCAGCAGAATCCCGTCATGTGCCGGACAGTCTTGTGCCTTGAAAGAGAATGGTGACACTCAGTGCAGGCAGGAAATCACATTTTAAAAACCAACATGTGGGATCTTTTATATCTCTTCTGGATGTACACGCAGCCTCTTCTTTATTTCTATCTCTGATTAGCACATGTCAGCCCTTCTGAAGTCCTCTCTACTTTGATCACTGCACGTTGATAACCAAAGACAGCCTTGTAGGAGAATACACTCCATTAAACAGTCTTACAATTTTAGGCTCTGTCCTCAGTGTAATAGTTCCAGCTTCTAAATTTCTTTATTTCTAAATCCAGAGATCAACATTTCCTCATCTGGAGGGTTTGACTAGCAGCTGTATCTTACTTTTAATATAGGAAATTATTAATTAAGTGAGAATATTTGGGGCAGAGGGGTTCACATGGCCTCATGTCACACAGAGGGTGATATCATTTGTGTTGAAGTAGCAAAAAGAGGATTGTTTCCAGGGCTGATTTACTTCCTATCAGCCAGACTCTAACTGTCCCTCACTCAGATGCCCTCATGGCCACCTTCATTATATCTGTCACCTGCATGGTACAAAGAGTAGCACTCAAAAAATATCTCATTAGCCGTTTTCACGCTGAGCAAATGGAAAACTTGAAATATTTGATGTGACTAATAAAAGCCAGACACTGAGCCTCCTCAATTTGGAGTGTTTTGTCAGGTCACTTAAAATGAGAAGTGGAAAGCACTCCAGATGCTACACCAGATATGTGCAGCTCAAATGCTATAAAAAGAATAGATGGAAAATAATATAAAAATATAATTTGTAACAGAATGATAGTATCTATGTGCTTGGCTGTTTAGTGTTCAAAGAGTATCCACCAAGATGATTATTTCTGTGTCATGTCTCTTCAGTGGGACAAAGAAGATTCAAAAATTAAATAATTGCACAAAGACATTATTTGCATCTATTTTAATTCAAACTGGGTTTGCATTCTGGTTGCTGTGGCACCCCAAGAGGCCACACACGGCCAAACCTCAGCTTCTCATGCTCCCCAAAAAGTGACACTGTCAGAGCAGAGCTGCTGGCACTGACTCATTGCCACAAGCCTTGCCACAGGCTCCCCAGGGTGGCACAGCCTGGGTCTGCCCTTGGGATGCTTCATCCCAGCAACACCCAGATCCAGTGTGGGGCTTCAAAATGAGAAATCATAACCAACAAATGTAGCTGGGAAACCAGATGAGCAGACAAAGGCAAAGGCAACAAGCATCAGAAGGATGAGCCCAGAGGAGACAGATAAGAGCACCTCATCCTAATTTTGGCTCCTCCAGTAACTCCAAATGTGGCTTGGGGAAGTCACTTCCCTGCCTTTCCCCTTGTCCTACACCTCTTAGCTCTCGATAACAATAAATTCTTGGTAAAAATCTTCATTTTAAGTGCAGAGATGTCTCTCTGTTCTGCTTGCTGACATGCAGTCTTTGAGCAAAGACAGGACTTTAACAGTCTTAGAATCACAGAATGGTTTCTGTTTGAAGAGACCTGAAAGATCAGCCAGTTCCAACCTCCCTCCCATGGGCAGGGACACCTTCCACTATTCCAGGCTGCTTCAAGCCCCATCCAACTGGGCTTTGAACACTTCCAGGGATGGGGCAGCTCCAGTTTCTCTGGGCAACCTGTGCCAGGGCCTCACCACCCTCACCTGGAAGAATTTCTTCCCAATATCCCATCTAACCCTGCCCTCTGGCAGTGGGAAACCATTGCCCTTTGTCCTGTCACTCCAGGCCCTTGTCCAAAGTCCCTCTCCAGCTTTCTTGGAGACCCTTTAGGCACTGGAAGGGGGTCTAAGGTCTCCTCAGAGCCATTTCTTCTCCAGGCTGAAGGATAATTCAAGGCATCTCCTCTGAATTCTGAATAGCTAGAAAACAACAGAGCACAAGCTTAGTCAAAATGTTTCTACCTTACCTTTAAAAAGAGAGAGAGAAGAGCTTCTTTTGTTTTTGCTTCAGGAAGCTCTCTGCACCAACAGAGAAGAAAGTCCCTTTCTAAAATAACAAGAAATTCATTAGCACTTCTTGTACTTTTTTAAGGTCACCATTACAGATATTTTTGATAGCACATCCTTTTACGCACATGTGGTCTGCTCTGATGGTGGAGATAATGCTGTTTACCTGAAGAGCAGGTTTGGGTTGGGGTTTTTTTTATATGTCCCTTGTTTTTCAGGAACAGAAGGTTGGACAATGCTCACAGTTAAGCCATTAGAAAGAGTGTAGAAGGGAAAATGAGGCACATGGTGAACAGAGTCATATTTAAAATGTTGGAAGCTCAGTGTTCAATTTTCATCATTTTCCTTCCACGATACAATGATCTGATCCATGGTGGGATCAGATATTAAGGACTTCAGGGGACTCTGTCTCTGGCTGCACTGCTTTTTTTTTAAAGAAACATAAGAGTTGACAGGCTGAGCAAGATTACCCATCATTGTAGTTCAGTATCAGGCCCTTTTCAATAATCAGGAGAATATCTGAAGGAAGATGGAAAAAATCCTACCTAAACAAATGCAGAATAATCAGCTTTTGTCCTTAACCTTGTCTTAACTTCCAGTTATTGGGTTGTTTTATAACAAATAAAAGCTTTTCTCTCTTTTATGAGATGTATACTCTGAATAAACACACAGTTCTTTGTTTCTTACTCCAGCAGTATCTTGTGAATTGCAAAGTTACCAAAAACCTCAAGGCACACTATGAGTTTGTTTTTTTTAATAACATGAAAACTATGAACCAAAACAAGTCCTGGGATATAAAATTGAATATAGAAAGTGTCCCAGTATATTTGGAAAGTGCTGTCCCATAGACTGTTTTCCAGAGACATGGACATAGCATGTGCTTGCAAATGTGCTGGGCATCTCAGTTTTAGAGAGCTAAAACTGGATGAGATTAATTATATTATAATTGTATAAGACATCATAAGACACCTGATCTTAATATCTAATATTATCTAATATACATGGTCCTCTTATGAGATGGAAAGTGTAATTTCTAAACAGCTGGAAAACGCTGCCTGGGTCTGAATCCTAAGCCAGGGTGACATCACTTAGACCAGACTGATCAAGGATGAGGATGTTTCAGTGTACCTGTCTCTGCACCACACACCTTTGTGGCTGATGTTTAAGTCCTCCAAGACAACTCTCAATCAGCAGTCCTTCATTCAACAGATTCTGAACATCACAGCTTTTTCTTAGCTTCAAAAATTCACCTACAATATCAATGCCATGGGACACACTCTAGGGCCAAGGATGCTGCACACAAACCACATGGGAAGAAATCCATAGAAGAAGACTGATGAGACCATGTCCCAGCACAAAAGGCTGTGTACGAGGAAAAGAAACTGAACTTTGAGAGCTGGCAATCCCTAATGGAGGAGCAGAACTCATTTTGCAAATTTACCCAGTGATCAGAGCACTTGGTCTGTAATCCAGAGCGAGCCTGGATGGCAAATCTTCTCCTTCATCTCTCTGGAGAAATATATCAAGTAACAAAGTCATAGAAATAATCACAGACTCATCAAATAATTTGGATTGGAAAGAAAAAGCTGGTTATGACATGCCACTTGGATTTATTTTGTTGGTTCCTGCAAACCTCTAAGGATGGAGACTGCACAACCTCTGTAGGCAATCTGGTACCATCTGTGAATACCTCAGTGCCCATAAATGTGCTATTTACACCAAACAGTTCCGTTTATGCCAGGAATGTTGTGATGGCCACCATGACAGGACAGCAGAGAATTCTCTTTGAACCCAAAGCTCTTGGATTCAGCTCTTTGGGGCTGAAAACAGTTGTTCAGGAGAATTTGATATAAATCTGCAGCAAGCGGAAGAATAACCTTCCCTATCTGCGAATCATCAGTACAGATGCATTTCCATAGTGATGTGACACGGCTTGGTAACAGCCCACAGTTCTTAGAATTTAACCTCCAATCCAGAATTTTATTTCAGTCCAAAAAATATACCTGTAAATTTGGATAGAGCTTTCATTCAGATGTTTCAACTCTAATTGCTTTCATGGACAGAGAATAGATGCCCAGAGGTCCAGAATCCTTTATTAAGTCTCAAGTTGGGATCTTAAACCTATAGGAAATGCTTTAATGTCACTATTAAATCTTCAACAGACTGAAGCAATATTTTTGGAAGGGGCTAAATGATTCTAAAAGGGAACCATCCCTTGTAAATTTAACCAGTAGTCTTTCCAGGCACAAAATCTTCAAATCTGCAAAGTCAAATAGCAAAAGATCTCCACTGTAAGACTTTAACATCACTCAACCTTTAAAAAGAGTAGAAGCTACTGGATTTTTCTTGGGGAAAAAAATGGTTCAGCCAATGTTTGGCTCTGATATGAGTGATCTAAAGGGAAAATGGTAATGTTAAAATGAAAGTTCTCACTGCAGGCAGGCACAGTAATGGTTGGGAAGGAAGACAAGCCAAACTGTAAAGCTGACTTTCTCCTTCTCTTCCAAATTATCTCTTGCTGTTTGCCTTGGCTTCCAAAATCTTTCTCAAAGCTATTAGCTTTAAAGCTGATGACCAGTGCAATGGAGGTTTAACTCTCCCCTGTCCTCCTCCCTCATTTCCATAAAATCACAGAATTGTGGAATATCCCAAGTTGGAAGGGACACATAAGGATCATCGAGTCCAACTCCCAGCAAAGGTTCCTCCCCCAGAGGGTGGCTGGGCACTGAACAGGATCCCCAGGGAAGTGGCCATGGCACCAACACTGCCAGAGTCCAAGGAGCATTTGGACAATGCTCTCAGGCACGTGGTGGGATTCTTGGGGTGGTCCTGTGCAGGGCCAGGAGTTGGACTTGGTGATCCTTGTAGGTCCCTTTCAACACAGAACCTTCTAGGATTTTTGAAAGACAAACCTCCTGAATTTGCCCCAATTTCCTGATGCCCCAGACAGTGGGATTTTCAGCCTGTAAGAAACTTGCATTTTTGGCACAAAGACCCACTTTATGGCCAACATAGGAGGGTTCTGAATAACTTCTTAACCAAATCCTTCCTCTAGCAGGGCAGCACAACCATTTTTTTCTCTCAGTGATGGCAGACATCCCATCTGTACTGAGTCTAGTCATATGAAATATTTACATTGTTACGTTTTCACATGTTTTCTCAGTTCTTCAAACCAGCTTGAAACAGTGACAGTAGGACAAAATGGCCACTTCCTCATTTATTGAAATATTTTTCCCATTGTTGACCAAACAAAAACACTCCACCATGCAGTGTCAGTAGAAATGGAGTTTCCTTTAGTTGTGATCAAATATATTGAAATATGTGTATTGGAAACTTCATCTGTGATGAAATGTTTCTGTTCTGATTTCTCACTCATTTCTTACTCATTTTAGTTATGAAACTCAGCCAAAGTATGAAACTAGGTAGAAATGTGAAATAAGTAACATAAGTGAAAAATAAACCCACAATTTTCTGGAGTTTTGGGTTATTCTATATATGGCAAAAAGACACCGTTTCCATCATTGCTTTCATAGTCACATTTTAAGCTATTCCCTTAGCAGAAGAATGAATATTTTAAATGCCTTTCTAACTATTTTCAATTCTTTCAGATTGCTGCTTCATAAAGAAGTTTTTCAAGCCAGCAAACTTAAGTCAATCCTCTGAAGCCAGGATGAATTTTACCCTGGCATTTCCTCTTCATATTTCATTTCTGCCACATGGGCAAAGCTGAAGATCATTGGGAAGATGACAATGATAATCAAGCAAGTATTTTCTGGGGGAAAAAAAAAAAAAAGGTAAATCAAGTGCTCTCATCAGTCCTGACATTTTGCTTTCGTGTCACATTGTGGTCCCCACCATTTCCCACCTGTGTGAGTGGGAGCTGCTCTGTTCTTCTGATGCTCAGAGGTTTTGAGGGGTGGTTTCCCACAACCGCGATTGCCACCTTAAAAAGCTCCAGTTAGCTTGCCATGCACTGCCCTCTAACGCCGTTTTGGCATATTAGCAACCCTCACCCTCAAAGGGGGTCTGTAACGTAGTACAAATGATCCACATCCACCAAAAACTGCTATTGATGCTTCAGTGAAATTATAATAAATGAGGCTTTTACAGGCTGACTTTTTTGTGGTTTTGTTCTTGGTTTTGTTGTTCGTTTGTTGTGTTTTTTTTTTTTCTTCGGCATTGCTTCGTTTTACACCTTCTTGAAGATCACCATCAGGGAGAAAAATGAGAACTCCTCGTTTACCTTTTCTGTACCATTTTGGGTGCTTGATGCTTCCAGGGTCCCCTTCAACTGCTTCTTTTCACCCAACACACCTGATTTGTTTGAGGTTTTGTATTGCACTGCTGCTTCTTGGAGGGGATGACATGCCCAGGAGTGCAGGTGGCCACTCAAAGGTGCTTGTGCTTGTTGGATTTGTGAGGATATTTTCTCCTTTTTTTAAATTTTAATGCTTCCTAGCAGCCTGTTTGCTTCCTTGCTTCCTTCAGAGAACTGAGTAGGCATTTCTAGAAAATTATCCACGATGAATGCAGCATCTCTTTCCTTAATGGAAGCAGCTGATTTAGAGCCTGCTGCTGTGTGTGTTTTGTTAGTGCTATTTTCTCCTGCGTGCATTGCTTTGCATTCATTAGCTCTGGGTCCCATCTGCCATCTCATCACCCAGCCAGCGTCACGCCATCCCTCTGCAACTTCTTCCTTTCAGCTTTTGGCTGATTACTCTGAATAATTTGGGATCCACAGCAAATTTTATCACCTTGGCTGTTCACCTTTTCCAGGCTGCCTGTTGGCACAACGAGGGCTCCCAATCATGGCTGGTGGCTCTTCTCACAGTGGGAAAATCGGGAGTTTATTCAGAGCTTTTCCATCCTGCCTGTAACCTCATCTCCATAATCCCACTCCTCTCCTCTCCCACGAGTTCAGGAGACCCAGCTGCACCAAACTCCTCTTGAACTGATGGGAAAATTGCTAAGTTGGGAGAAAGAGCTGCAAGAAAAGGTACAGACAGGGCCACGTGAGATAAGAAAGGCAGGTACAGAGGTAGGACTGCTGATACAGCAACCGTTAGTGGGATTCAAGAGGAAAAGCACCCAAGATGGAAAGGTTTGAAATCCTAACAGAAAAAAATAAAGATAGTTGGAAGATCAGACTTCAGTACCATCGAGGGTCTGTTGAAGGCACAGAGCTGGCCAGTGCTGCCCCACCTTGGCAGCTATAGCTGAAAAGGAGATTTCAGATACAAATCAGTAGGTGTGCAGTGCTGGGGGTGACCTCACAAATTTTTCCTCCATTTCCAGTCTACCTCGGACCTCCAGATTTGGCAGCTGGGTGAGATTTCTCTACCTGCCTGAAGTCCTCCTGAATTTAATGAGCAGGATTCTGTTGGCTCCTTTGCCCCTAAATGGGTGTGTACAAGTACATGGTGGTTATTATCACAGTGATGGATCAATTTTGGTCCATGCCTAATGCACTTTCCAGACTTAACCAAGAGCTGCTTCTCTTCTTGTGAATTCTGTGATTCATGGCCTTAATAGGTAGTTATTTATATGTCTAATAACTCAGCCTTTGCCCTCTCTGTTGTAACTTGTTCCAAGGAGGAACTGAAATCTCCTGCTGTTGCCATGTTTTCCACCTTTGCAGACTCTAACCTCCTTTTAGTTTCTCCCAGTCACTGCCATTCTGTGCTATTGCTCTGTGACATTTCAATCCACAGTGATTTATCTCAGTACCTTTTGATGCAAATAATTATTTGAAGCCTTCCTTTAACATAGGATGCCAGCTCTTTTCTTAATGGGATTCTGACACTGTAAAATTAGTGTCTTGCTAATTTTTTTTTCTTCCACAAGATTACAGATTGTGAATTATATCCATCCTTCCTTTAAAAACTGCAGGCATTGCTAAGGCAAGAAACCAAAGGAAAATACTTGGGAGATCCTCCAGAAATAAAGTGAAAACAATTTCTTCTGGTATTTAAGAAGCTTTCACTGCTATTATGAAAACAGACATATCTGTAACGTGTTCAGGAAGATTGTGTTAATAAAAAGCAGCATAAGTAGGAGGGGAAGTAGCAGCTTTACTTACTAGCACCATTTTTTCAGCTCCCCATGGGGAAATAAAGTGCATGGTACCACAGCCAAAAGCAATGCTGCAGATAAGGACTTTCTGATTCATATAGAGATAGAGTCTGTAATATTTTGAGATTGAAGTGCCAGATCTATCTGCTTTGGAGTTGGAGGTTGTGCCTGGCTTTGCAGACAGTCTTGCATGTTTGTCTGCTTTTTCATGCAGTGCAAGCAGCCAAAATTCTTAGAAAGTTCATCTCACCTGATTTGAAATGCTTGGTATGAGATGGAGATACACCTGCACAATGTGAGCAAAAAAGAAAATCCATCCTTGCCACTGTCAAAGAGAAGACACTGAATAATTAGTGCAAAAGGTTGGGCTGGGAAATTGTTGTGTCTGGATAAAATCCAGGCTCAGGTAGGTACAGAATTTTAAGGATTACTTTAGAAAACAAAAATTATTTCTGCATACCAAACCAGTCTTTAAGCCCAAATGACATAATGCAATAAATACTTCTAAATAGCTAAATATGGGGCAACAACAATTACGCAGTGACCTCAGTATTAGTGGCAGTGATGGCAACTGATACCTTGGAGTATCTTATGCCTGAAAGGCAAACATGCCTGAATAAGACAGGGATGTTTGAAATACACTTGATAAGAAAGAAGTTTTCTTTTTTCCTCATTTTCACAGTACAGCTGCGTTGTCAGAGGAGTCTCATATTACTGTCCCCATTTTTTCCTTCCAAATTTAGGGTGTGCTTGTTAAGTAACTGGAAATGCTGAAATGCCCAAGGAGACAAGACATCAGATTACTCATTCAATAAGGTACCACAGATTTCTCAAGGTGTCAGAAACACTGTAGAAAATTGTTATGTAACATACAGGGAAAATAGTGTAGGCCATAAATACGGTCCTGCCCTCTGCCAATTGAATTCCTAAATCAAACTCCAGTATAGCTCCAGCTAAATAAGGGTCAATGGCAGCTCATCGTATTGCAGAGGCATATCTCTGTGCTCAATTCTGTTTCTCCAAATCCTCACAGTTCAGCTGTAATGATATTTCTTCCCTCCTCAGCAGCAACACGGGCTCTTAGATCTGAAAAGTCCTTAACAGTAATTCAATTTCTGAGCGTGGGACTAAAGAGGGGTTTGTTATTGCTGTCGCCAATGGGATTTGAAGTGTCTTTCTTTACGTGAGCTACATGGAGCATCCGAAAATATTTGCTGTTTGGCATTGAACCACCCTGCCAAAATAAACTTTACTTTGTGTTTATTATTGTTTGTCTCTATCTCTGTGGTTCCGTGCACCTCTTTTAAAAGGGTTATTGCAGGGAGCACCGTAGAGACCTGATGAACATCATGTGCAGACTGCGAGAGGAATGACTTCCATCTCACTTGATAGGATGAGGGGGAACATCTGTAAACTGAAAGAGGACGGGGTTAGATGAGATATTGGGAAGAAATTCTGGACTGTGAGGGTGGTGAGGAACTGGAACGGGTTGCACAGAGAAGCTGCGGATCCCTCTTCCCTGGAAGTGTTCAAGGCCAGGTTGGACAGGGCTTGGAGCAGCCTGGGATAGCGGGAGATGTCCCTGCCCGTGGCAGGGGTTTGGAACTGGATGATTCCATATTAATATCCCCTCCAACCCAAACCACTCTGTGATTTTATGAGAGCGCAGGTCACACTCGGTGAGCACTGCAAAAACCCAAAGGAATTCGGGGTTCATTACTCTTCTTTGGGTTCTCTCCGCCAAAACAACGCGCTGTGAAGTCTGAGGGGGAAGGGGGGCGCCCTGAGGCGGGCGCGGCTGGGCGGGGGCTTCAGCCTTCGCCTGGGGACCACATCCCGCACCTCCCCTGGGCGCTGGGCTCCCTCCGCGGTCCCGCAATGGTTCATACTGGGACGGAGTGCCCCGTACTGGTTTATACTTGGACAGAGTGTCCCGTACTGGTTCATACTGGGACTGTGTGTGTGGAAAGGTCGGCGGTGCCCCTCCCTCCTCCCGCCGCCAGGGGGCGGCAGCGCGGCGGCGGCGCGGGGCGCAGTGCGCAGGCGCGGGGCGGTCCTTCCCGGCGGCCTCAGCGCCGGCTCATGGCGGCGGCGGCGCCGGGACGGGTGAGCGGCGGGCCCGGGCCCGGCTCCAGCCTGGGCTGTGGGGAGGCGGCACCGGGGCCCGCGGGGTGTGGGGAGGCGGCACCGGGGCCCGCGGGGTGTGGGGAGGCAAGACACGGCGGGGGGAGGGCGGGTGTCCCCCGCGCAGCGAGCCCTGGGAGGGGTCGTGGCCTGGGGGATGGATTCAGGGCCTGCTGTCCCCCCCGCCTCGGTCTCTGTGTTCGCAGAGGGCTGGAGATCACAGAGATTGCAGCCCAACCTTTATTTTAGCCCGGGTGCAGCTCCCTTGTCGCTTCCTCGCGGTGACAGCACCCTGCATGCATCCATCCATCGTTGTGCAGAGAAGGGAACGGAGCTGGGGAAGGGCTCTGGAGCCGCTGGGGGGGCTCATCCTGGAGAAAAGGAGGCTCAGGGGGGAGCTTCAGGCTCTGCAGCTCCCTGACAGGAGCGGGGAGCCGGGTGGGGGTCGGGCTCTGCTCCCCGGGAAGAAGGGACAGGATGAGAGCACAAAGCCTCAAGCTGCGCCAGGGGAGGTTTAGATTGAACATCAGGAGAAAATCGCTTCACAGAAAGGGTGATTAAACGCTGAAAGGGGCTGCCCAGGGAGGCGGTGGAGTCCCCAGCCCTGGAGGTGTTTAAGGAACGACCGAGTGTGGCACTCAGTGCTCTGGGCTGGGTGACACGGTGGGGATCGGTCACAGGTTGGACTCGATGATCCCAGAGGTTTTTTTCTCCAGCCTAATTGATTCTGTGATTCCCCCCCGGTGCATCCTGTCTCCCCTAGGAAACAGCACTCCTGCTGCCTAAATCCCACTCCCCTGTGGCAGATGGGAACTCCTGCAGTGCCCTGTGCTCGCTCTGTGCCTTGTAACCCCCTCTGTGGCTCATCCCCTGTGCCCGTATGTTTAACAATCTCCAGGGAGTGCAGCCACCGACTTCTTCTTGCTCTAAACTCCCTTATGCTGAGCCTGATTGTTCATATTCCACTGCAGAATTAAATTGTTGTGTTTTGTGCGTTTTGTTTTTGTTTTTTTTTTTAAATTTGTACTGAGCTTGGCTTGTTTTGGAGTTGTAATTTAGTCGGTGTCTGCTGCCTCTGAGACTTTCCCCACAGGTTTAAATGCACATAAGTTAAATCCACAGCAACAGCCATCTCCTGTATGTCAGGAGTTTCCTTCCCAATTATCTGTCACATCTCTAGGCTCAATATCTTCCTGATGAGTTTGTAAGCTTTCAGTGCAGGCTGTTAATCAGTGATACCTGTAAATTAAGGAATTAAAGCTTTGGGGTGAAGGTGCTGCAGTCCAGACCCGTCAGAGGCTAAATAATGAGCTCACAGGTTGTGCCACAGGCGACAGACCTCGCAGGACATTCAGATTTTCTCTTCTTCCCTCCATGTCAGATGCACTATCAGACAAAATGATACATTTCATGTCATGTTGTTGATGTTACCTACCTAATTTTGTATGTATATATATATGTATGTGTGTATATGCATATATAAATTCTCTGTATTTGAGAAACCTTTCAATGTTGTGGAAATTATTACTTAATACCACTCTGGCAAGTCTGTTTAGTATATGATGAAAAAAAATAGTGAAATTTAAGAAGCTGATTGCAGTGTTTGCATGTTTGTGTGGACAGTTTTTAAGTTTAGCAGAGATGATAATTTGTGTGTGATTCAGAAGTCTTGAGGGCCACGTGAGGCATAATGTTGAATTTTTTCGTGAACCTCAAAACACCAGTGTTTGCTGCAGCACAACTCCTTCAGAGCCTCAAATGATTGATACCCAATGGTACAGACATAATTTTGGGAAGCTTCCAACACTTATTAACGCTTGAACAGTTTTTGCTGCCTTTCAAACTCCTACTTTTTAATGTAGTTATGATTATTTGCTACCAACCAGAAAAATGTTACTGCTTTAAATTTTCCCTGGCTTTGAAAAAAAGTGTATGTAAAAATATGGTGTGCCAGCATATGTAAACTGGTAGCAAATAACCTGGAGACAGGTTTGTTGTGTCATCTGGAGTTTTTTTTTCCTTTTGTCTTTCAGTTTTAAATTGAAGAGAAAATGTCACTTTACGATGACTTGGGAGTTGAGACCAGCGACTCTAAAACAGAAGGCTGGTCCAAGAATTTCAAACTGCTGCAGTCTCAGCTGCAGGTGAAGAAAGCAGCTCTCACACAAGCAAAGGTAATAGTCCCTTCGTGGTTTTGCTTTATTATTATTTATGATTATTGCTTATTATTTGTCAGTGCATTGTGTTTGTGACCTTAGAATACCAACTTGGGGTAATATTGCTGGGATTTTAGCAAGGAAACCAGCAAAATTGAGGGAGGGGGAAAGGTGAAATGTGTGTTTCTTGAAGTCTGTTAGAGGGATTCTTGCAAAATTAAAACTGAATGAAGAGCTGATGTGTGTGCTGCAGACCTCAGAACTTTTAATTAGCAGAGCCAAAAGCTGATCTTCAGGTTTAACTGTCAAAGATAATGAGATTAAGCTTTTCTCTTTGTTCTGAAACTAAGTAAGGGTCATGCTGTGACTGATCGTTGTCCCTGTTGGCTGTTGGTCATTCTTGGCATTTTGCATCAGTTATTCACATACTTGCATCAGTTTATGCTGCTTTTTAAAAGGCTTTCAAGTGCTAAAGTTTAAATCATCCTGCACTAGAAATGTTTACTCCAAGTATTTCCAGTGTACACGAGAAGAAGGAGTGCAAGCAAATTCCTTGAGTTTAAACTCTGGCAGAGCCGTTTTCTCTTTTTATTGCTGCAGTATTTCACCCTTTTTCTTTGAGCAGCCTTGATATACTCTGGTTGAGGCAGGACACTGTATTCTTTGTGGTGTGTAAGTTCTGTAGTTTAATGAAAAAAGAAGTAGTAGCCAAATACTTAAGTAGGCACAGCACTTTTTTCACTGGAATTACTCCTGATTTTTGCTGCTGAAATTGAGGGCAGGATTTAGCTGATAATTGGAACAAAGTGCATGAATAAAATCCTAATGACCACTATATCAGTTAAATTTTCTGCCCATGTAACTGATGTGCAGGGTATCCATAGACTAATGGAAGAACAGAATAGGATTAGAAAACACAGAGTTCTGAATAGATTGATATAAGTTATCAGATGATAAATGTGAGGAACAGTAGATCTTTGGAATAAAACTGAGCCCCTTTTCAACAACCTGACTCAGTTCAAACTCATCTGAAGAGATTGCCTGAATTTTTCATGGTTCTCAGTCTGAACCTGGGCCCACTCACCTACCACTGCAAAGTGTATCAAACTGGTTTTCAGAAAACTGTTCTATCTTTTTTAGACATTTTGTGTTTTGGTGGTTCTTTGCAGAGTCAGAGGACAAAACAAACCACAGTCCTTGCTCCAGTGATTGACCTGAAACGAGGGAGCTCCTCTGATGAGAGACAGATCGTGGACACACCACCTCATGTAGCAGCTGGGTTAAAGGTAAGACTATGGCAGCCAAAAAGTTAGCAGATGTTTGGGAAATGGAATTCTTTCACTTCAGTCTGTATTTTTATTTTTTCATCATCTTTCCTAGTGGTCAAAGAAGTGATTGTTTTCTGAAAATGTCTTCCTCTGCTCAGAATTCTTTAGTTAATGATCATTTCAATTTAATACAGATTTCTATGTGATACAGCATGGAATTACCAAGGTTAATGTACAGTTATAAAACAGTGTTCCTGGAGTATTTCTCCTGGACACCTTCAAAGTACTTGGCAAGACACCAGTTTGGTCAGGTAAATAATGACTGATTGTGATTGCACCAGAACTGGACCTGTAAAACAATCAGCTGAAAAATAAAAGAGGAGCCACCTGACCTTTTAAAATGGATTTCTCATGGTGAGGAATCCAGAGAAACTTTCTCCCCAGAAGCTTTTTCAAAGGTGGTAGTTCTGAAATAGTTCTTTCATATGAAAGATGTACCTCTGATGGTATCATATTAATAGCAGCTGATGAAAAGGCCTGATGAGATTGTGTGGGAGGACCCTGGCAGATGGCTGCAACATCAAGAGGCCATAAAACTTGTAATAATGAATTAATGGAGGTTGAAAAATTCTTGTCCATGCTGATTTTTCTGCTGCTTTGTGTTTGGCAAGAGGAGGGGGTGATTCATGTGAGGTAATGAGATGCCGGATGAAATGTTAGTTTTAAGTGAAGCAAAGATTCCTTCTAGTCCCAGTGGGATTGGGATATTACCTGCCATTGTAGAAGTCAGGAATTGGAAACGTTCAATTCTTGGTTTCCAGCTTGGTGTTGTTTTCAGATCTCAGCTGAACAAACTCCTTTTCCTGTTTTGTTTTTGTTTTCTTTTTTAAGGATCCTGTCCCCAGTGGTTTTTCTGCAGGAGATGTGTTGATTCCTCTGGCAGATGAGTATGACCCCATGTTCCCAAATGACTACGAAAAGGTGGTGAAACGCCAGAGAGAGGAACGGCAGAGGCAGCGTGAGCTGGAGAGGCAAAAGGAGATTGAAGAAAGAGAAAAGTAAGGCTTTTGTGTAAACTCGTGGCATATTGACACTTGGACACATCAGTTTGTTTAGCTTTATCCCTCCAAACGATTTCAGGGAAATTCTGAAAGACTTAGTGAAGAGCATTGTGCTTATAGAAACAAACTTTAATTAATATGTTTCAATGCTCTTGCTGAAGTCACCTAACAGTGCAAAACTTATAAGAATTATCAAGTTTGCAGCCTCTTTGGCTGCAAGGTACATGTCAGGTTTCTAAACTTGACATTTCTGTATTCTAAATTTACTTTGTTTCAATAATAGCCATAATATTTTGGTACTTCATGCATCATTGTCAGACTTTGACCTTGCAGATATTTTATAGTATTAGATGTCGGTGTAACCAGAATTTAGAAAAACCTTTCAACACTCAAAAAATCCTTTCTGCTCCTAAATACTACAAACTGATCCAGGAATGCATTCAGTCTTAAAGATGTAGTTAGCACAGTTTTTGAGAGTCATAGTTGTATTTCCTTTTCTTAATACTTTGATTTCAGTTTAAGTAAGTTAATTATGTGTTTATTACTCTTTTGTCTCTGTACAAAAGAAAATATCTTTAATTACCTTAATACCCTTTCCCTGCAGTAAGAAATCTTTCTAATCATATTAGGAAGTTGAATGCAGATTCACTGTCTGATGGAAATAAGTGATAAAATATCTTCAGGCAGAAGATTATATTTGCTTAGTTTAAGTGAAATTAATAAGCCATCTTCATCACAGGACAAAGTTGGTGGAATTTGTTTTGAACTCACAGGGTAGAGATTAAGAAATTTTGTGTGGTTCCACAGCAGAGCTGTTTTTAGCATCCTGTAGCACAGTTCTGATGGCTGTGCTGAGAGTGAGATCTGATTTATGCACCAAGCTATGCTCTTAAGTTTTGGATGAAAATACTTTTCCTTTTGATTCTGAAGTATTAAAATGAGTGATTTCATGATCACAATAGATAACAGTTGAAGTGCAAACAATTCTTGAAGAATTCCTCACTTAATGTTAGAAGTTATGCCTGAATCTTACTTTAATTGCCAAGGATGTTTAAGCATGATGATTTTTTTAATTGAGTAAATGATATTACTCTGTATAGCCTGTGGTGGAGAATTTATAAGGGATTTTGTCCAGAGCAGGGTGATTAATTAATGTTTGTAGTCATTCAGTCAGCTCTCCTCTCTTTGAACTAGATTTATTCAGGTGCTTCCTCCTTTCCATGCATTCTTCCTGGCTGACTTGTAAGTGGAAAGTGATCTTGCTTTAGATCCATCTTATGTTTTACCAAAAAATGCCCCATGAGGATAAAAGCAGAGAAACAAATAGTAAAGGTGTTTACTTACACCTTCATGGGAAACATGGTAAAATACTGGTTGGAGTGGGGCAGAATAATTCACACTGCAAAGGTGGGATCATAAATTAAGGCACAGAGTTAACTTTGATGGTTTCTTATCCTAACTTGCTGTGTCTCCTAGAAGACGTAAAGACAGACATGAAGCCAGTGGGTTTTCCAGAAGACCAGATCCAGATTCTGATGAAGATGAAGATTATGAAAGGGAGAGACGGAAAAGGAGTAAGGGAACTGCTTGTGGTTTTGATGGGGAAAGAGAGGTGGGCGTAATTCACAATCTCATTCCTGTTTCATGGGTTCTGTGTTTCTTTTCCTTGGGTGAGTCCGCTGTTGTTTCTGAGCCTTTAGAATAAACCTGGCATTTTGTTACAGCATAACTGTTGTAATGCAGAAAACTGATTTGTTTTCCTCCATGGAGGCAGATGGCAGCTAAATTATTTGTGAGAAGACCTCTTTTTACCTTAGTTTGTAGGTACCTAGGTTAAGTTTCTGCATGGTGTAGATTCCAGGAAAGGGGTGAGCCAGGAGATAAAATCAGGCTACAGGAATCAGTGCTGAGTTTTCAGCCCATCGTTCCTGCATTTGTTACTTTGGTGCCCTCAGAGCCAGTCAAGATGATGTGGATCAGGGTGGTGAAATATGTCTTTGCACAAACAAAATTAAGCTTTATTCTCTTTGAACAGCAAAGTTACAGTCAGTAATTCAGGTCTGTTGTGATGTCATCCAAATTTGTTGCCTTCCTTTCTGCTCTTAGGTATGGGAGGAGCTGCCATTGCACCACCCACTTCTCTGGTTGAGAAGGACAAAGAACGTGAGTACTACAAAATCCTCCTCTCTCAACCCAGCAGTGTTTATTTCTCGCTCAACTTTCTATTCAGTTGAGTCTTGCTGCCTTTCCCAGAGGATTCTTTGTGGCAACAGGACTTGTACTAGTTCTTTGTTGATGGGGGGGAAGCTGTGGGGAACCTGTGATGCTGCTGTGCTTCACATCTCTGTTCTGAAGGACTCTCTCTGTGTTGCTGGAGAAGTGGTTTGGCACAGTGGGGTGTTGCAACCATGTTCAGTTACTTCTGATGTGAAAAAAGAAATGTCTCTGGGTAGGCTAGAAACCTCCACAGCGTGGAGAGGGAATTTTTTCCATTGCCCTTTACTTTAGGAGGTACTTTGTGAGCATCTTTTCTGAAGGGATTTATGCACTACGGACAGAATTTTGTAAGTTTTTCAGGGGTACAGCTCAGCTGAAGAGATGTGTGTGCACTGGTGTTTCCCTCAGCAGAGACCACAGTTGTCCACGAGGTGGCATCATCTTGCCATAGGAACAAAACCATTCCCTTTTTATTTTTCCCATGTCTAACTGTTGTGTACTTTAAAATAAAAATGATTAGCAGTATGTTGTCTGCTTTAAAAAAATAATAAGAAAAAAGAATCCTAGACACGCAAACTTTCCTTTGGCAGTCCTCAGTTTGTTTATGAGAAGACTGGAATGTAAAAAAAAAAAAAAAACAAAGCTTAAGTGAGTAATATAATAGTGAAAGCATTTGACTGTGTAGACATTAAAAACAGAAAGAGAATGTTTTGAGTAAATAATTAAGGGCAGTTGAGTGAAAAGTAAATATAGGCTGGAAATGATACAAATAGGCTGAGGGGGAGAGCTTTTAAAATGTGACATGATCCCACAAGGAAACCCCTATGTGCCTTCTTACTTGATGCTTAAATGTAGGCTGGAAATACATGAGAAGATATTTCTGTCCCAGGAATCCGGAAGTCCAATCCATCTGCTGCTTAAATAGGACTTTTTTTCCTCATGTGACATCCCCAGACCTTCACTTCTGACCTTTTATTTGATAAGATCAAAAAAAAATTGATAAGTTCACAAGAAAGTATTCTAAAATGGAGTCAGTCTAATAGAAGTCCTTAAGACTTTTCAAAAGCGTTTCTACATATTTTATTTGGTGTTCTGTAGGCTGGTTTTTTTACATTTTTTCCATTAGACTTGTCAGTGGAAGGTAGTTTACTAATCTCACCACTGTGACTGAAATATCCAGGTATAGCTCCCATTCCCCCAGGAAGAGTTGCAGTTCAGAAATTCTCCGTCAGACGAGTTGCATTCATTCTTTTTAATAGACTGGTTTCTCTTCTGTGTAAATGTAAAGTGTATTTTTACTCACAATCCTTGGACCTGGAGCTGCGTGCATTGATCCAATTTTGTCATAATTCTGTTCCTCATGAATGAGGCTTCTCAGTTTTGCTTGGCCTCTGCCTGGATAAACTCAGTGTAGTGCAGGTGGCCTCTTAATGCTTCTTTTCTCCATTTAATAAGAGTTTAATAAATACATTTTAGAGTTGTGGATATTTATATCCATAGGAAAACCAGAATAACTCAGATCTTGTTTCTAAGAGAGAGAGAGAGAGAGAGAGGTGACAGGATGTTAAAACAACACATGCAAAGAAAACATTCTTCTGATTTGGATTTATGTGAGAGGCTTTTATTCATAGTTTGTTGGGATTTTATTGAAAAAGCAAAGTGTTTGTTTTCTTCAGCTGTAGCATCATTCCCATATGAAGAGGAGTCCAGACCTCGGGCACCATCTTCCAAAGCAGCAATTCCTCCTCCAGTGTATGATGAGCCAGAGAGGCCTCGTTCCCCCACGGGACCCAGCAACTCCTTCCTTGCTAACATGGGGTAAATGACTGACTGCTGCACGTTCTGTGGAAAAAGGCATTGGAAGGTGGCTGAAAGCAAAAGCTAAAATAGTTTGTCAGTGGAGAAGAACACAACCCATGTATGTATGTGGTTACTCTGAGCTCAGAGAGTCCAAACTGGCAGGATACAGGAAAAAACCATGGATTGAGGGAAACACATCTGAGGTGGTTGCACTCCAGGCTGTGTTTTTAGTGAGTCATGAAGCCACATTCCAGTTTAAAGTGTTTATGGCCTGTACAAGCCAAGCTAATGGAGTATACAGGAAAACACAGGTGGCATGTTAGCTCTTCTAGATTTCTTTTCCCAGCTTTGTCTTAAATTTGCTGCATATCAGTGGGCAAATCATTTCAGCTCTGCTTTGCTTGTTCAGAAATTCAGAGCATATTTGCATGAATGTAGCAGCTGTGGCTGCAAACCTGCCCATTTACTTTCTTGCCTTGTGTGGAATGCTTGTATTCCTGCTGTGGCAACAAAGTGAAGATGAATCTATAGTTAAAAACAGCTTAGACACCTCGGGTTTGTTTTTCTTCTAATTGTCCAAAAAAAGGATAACCAAACTGTTGGACCAGTTTGTGCATCTTTACCACCTCTAGTTAGCAGTACCCTGGGACCTTCATTTCACTGAAGGAAGGGCCAAAAATCTGACCTAACCTGACCACACAATTGTCTGTTCATTCAGTGACTTGGTGTTTTAATCTTTCAGCATTACACAGCCAGACTTCTTGGCCTTTTATAATGTGTGTTTCATTTACTATGCTTAGGAAATAGTCATGTAGTCACTGATCCTGTGTTTCCTCTGTTGTCTTGTTTGCCCATTGATAAAATGGGGGTGACTGAGCATAGAATATTTACTGTGGTTTAAACTACTTACACCATGGCATGTTTTCTGTGTCCTGGGAAATTCAGAAAAATTAGACATGTTTAAAATAATACTGAGGATATCTAGATTTGTGGTAGGAAGGGCTAGCAAGGTCTTGTCCTCTGGAGCTTACACCAACTTGGAACCAACAGATAGTAGGTTGTAAATTGTAGAAACTCTTGTGTTTTCTGTCTCCATGTAAGGAAATTTTAGAAGGTAGAATATCTGGGCACTCAGGAGTAATGCAGTGCTAATGTTTTGTGGAAGAAGCCTTTACCAACTGATGTTTTTTCTCTTTGCAGGGGGACAGTAGCTCACAAAATCATGCAGAAGTATGGTTTCAGAGAGGGCCAGGGCCTGGGAAAGCATGAACAGGGGCTCAGCACAGCACTGTCAGTAGAGAAAACGAGCAAGAGGGGTGGCAAGATCATTGTTGGCGAGTCTACAGAGAAAGGTAATTGTGTCCCACAACAAGTCTGTGAGAAATGAAGCTCCTGGATTTTTGTTTACCGTCTGTCCTTGGAGAAAATACTGAAGCTGGAAGAATGGCTCATATTGGTTCTTGTGGAAATCATCTTCTTTATCTTGTGAAGTCCTGTATACATTTTTTAGCTCACCCTGCCCACACCACCTGTGCCTGAGCACAAGTGTTAGAAGTCAGGAGAGCTGATTTTTAGTTCTGAGGGAATCTGATGCAATTTTGAACTTAGGAATTGTTTCCCCCAAAGAAGCAGTACATTGTCACTACACTGTCAGTGTTCTGGCTTAATTCACGTAATTGGAATTGATTTTTCTGCTTATTGTCCTTCCAGGTAGCTACAAGGTGCGAATAACTGTTCCTCAACAGTACAAAACTACATTTTGTGGCTTTTATTCCATTTTTCAATCAATAAGATTCTGATAAAAGTCCCCAGTAGAGCTTTAATCTTATATTACCCACGATTAACTGCTCTGTCTTCGTAACAGAAACGGGCAAGAAAGCGGATTCCAACCCACTGACCGAGATACTGAAATGCCCAACTAAAGTGGTCTTACTAAGGGTAAGTTGGGAGTCAGAGAACATGTCTTGGTGTTGGAATGTTTAAACTTGTGTTCCCCTTACAAGACTCTGCACAGTTCAAATGGTTCTGGCCTACACAGTCGTGGTGCTTTGTGTTCTGGAGAAAATACATGTCTTCCTGAGATGTGTCTTTTAAGTCAACACTGCTTTAAATTGTACAGTTCCCCTGTCTCCTCCTGTGGCTCTTGAGTTTTTAAGGCATCCATGGTCACAGTTCACAGGGCATCTCTGATTTATCTATACAACCATCTGTGTTGTCACCTAGTGACTTGGGTTTATTCTTTTAACTTTCAGAACATGGTGGGTGCTGGGGAGGTGGATGAAGATCTTGAAGTTGAAACGAAGGAGGAATGCGAGAAATATGGCAAGGTTGGGAAATGTGTCATCTTTGAGGTAAGAGAGAGTCCTTTTGGCTGCTCTGAAAGTAAAACTCAGACCTTGTCCCTTGCAAATGATGTGTTACTGCCTAAGAGAAGGGACATAGGTAAAAGATCTCTCAGGGTCCTTCACTGTGTTGGGATTCTGGATTTTCCATATCTGTAAGATACGAACTTTCAGTATCAGAATCTGGGCAAAAATCTCTGAGTGCTTTGCTTTTGGAACCTTCTTATTTTGTTCCCTTGACTACTTTTGTGAAGAACAGCACGTTAAAAGAGTGGGCTTGCTACTGTTCTCATCACTTCTGGTTTGGGGCTTTTGTTCTGTTTCAGATCCCTGGTGCCCCTGATGATGAAGCTGTAAGAATATTTTTGGAGTTTGAACGGGTTGAATCTGCCATCAAAGGTGGGATCCTAAATTGTGTCCTGTGACCCTCAGAGTTACCTTTGGTAGAGAGATTAAACAGTCTCACTGATTAGACTGTTTAGTTAAAGAGATGTTTACTTTATTGAATTGCTGCTTTGCTGACCTGCTCTTGGTTTCAATTCCAGCTGTTGTGGATCTAAATGGAAGGTATTTTGGAGGCAGAGTCGTGAAGGCTTGTTTCTACAACCTGGACAAGTTCAGAGTGCTGGATCTGGCGGAGCAAGTTTGATTTTAAAAATCTGGCTCGAGGTGTCACTGTTTTGGCAATCACGTTTTCAGCAGTAGGCTGGGAATGAAGAAGAGAAAGGTAGCTTTCCCAGCAAACTGGAAACAAGCCTCATTGAATGGATTTTTCACATTCGTTGTGACTTATGGTTTTTTTTGTAATATAAAGCCCTTTGAAAGATTCACATCTGTGTGGTTTTGACTGGCACGTTTCTGCTTATTGCTCTGGGGATCCTGGGTTTTGTCACGCTTTCAGGAGGACTTTGCTCTTTTGAAAACCCACTGCTGAGGAGATGCTTTGTCTGTTATCCTGCTTTCCTTGTTCTGGTGCTTCGTCATGGAGTCCCTGTGCTGCATCCACGATAAGTGGGAAGCTTTGGACAAGGACTGCGTGCTGTGATGCTTCTCTCCCCTGGTGGTATCTCTTTAGAGTTAGAGCCTTGCTCTCCTAAGTCCTCATCTCTGCACACAGTGGTTTGGGCTCGTTGGACAGTTGGCAGTTTGTTCTCCTGACTCCAGGACAATACTTTCTATGCCAGGATGGAGACTAAAGCAACAAGGAATGAGTTTGTCTGTCTTCCCAGATCCAAAGAAAATCCATGTTTAAAAAGAAGGAGGAAGGAATTTAATGGAGTCCTGGCAGGCAGTCTGTCCTAGAAATAACCCAGGGACAGCTGATTACCCTTAGTGAAATGCTGTAGTAGAACTGAGGGACACTCATTCCTGTATTTGGCCAGGCATCAGATTCTCATTTCCTCCATCACACATAGGTAACTAACTTGGTTTAATCATTTCAAACCTGGCATTTGCTCTCTCTGTGTATATTTCTATATTTGAGGTCAAATACCATCAGGGTTAGGCCTCTTTTTGTTTTTTCCTTTTTTTTTTTTTTTTTTTTTGAGTGCCTGTGGAAGTTTTCAAAATAGGAGGCCATGGAGGGAAGTTCTCATGTGAAAATCTGAAGAGCTGACAAACTGAACTGCTAAACACTACAACTCTTTCATTTTTAACTCAGTGTAAAAATACTACACAGCTCTCTGGTTTTATGTTTGCTTTTCTTTTGGGAGCAGCATGTGACAAAAGAGTTGGCAAGAGGTGGCTCTGCAGTGGTGGCAGCTGTCTCTGTGCCCCCTTGCACCCAGGGTTGTGCAGATGCTGAAATGATTGTGAGCTCTGAAGGCAATTTAGCTCTTTGAAAGCTGATGCTGGGTGTCTTCTTCCTGTTACACTCATGTTTTGGGGGGAGGGTGTGTAGACCTTTAGTTCAACGCTGTGAATATCTCCAGTTGCTGCCCTTTTATGAAGTTTTGGCTGCAGCTCTCTGTGACAAACCCTTGGTCTTGTGTTCGGCTTATTTTGTCCGCTTGTGTCCCACCAACCTCTGTACAAACATCCGCTTGTAAAACAGAATTTTTTAAAAAAAGCCTTGTATTTTACCTGCTGTGTGTTGGCTTCCTTACTCTGCTCTCTTGCTGCACAAGGCCTTCCCACAGAGTCA
Source organism: Myiozetetes cayanensis (assembly GCF_022539395.1). Lineage (NCBI taxonomy): Eukaryota > Metazoa > Chordata > Aves > Passeriformes > Tyrannidae > Myiozetetes > Myiozetetes cayanensis. Next base: position 3,200,297 of record NW_026087521.1, read on the forward strand.
GGCTGGAATCCACCCCGAGGAACCCTCATGGACAGAGGTGAGGAACAGGCCTGACTGACACCCAAACCACAGGACTTGGGGCAATAACAGATTCTACTGCTCTTAGTTTTTGCTTTGACCTTGAGCAACGCTTCATGGCCTTTGCTGCTACGTAGTAAAACAAAGAGATTAGCCTGATGTGAATTAGCATAGATTTGCTTATAGGAGTCAGATAATTTGGGTGGCTGCTGTGAAGAATTAAGCACTCATAGCACATTTAGTATGGTCTGAAATGAATGGCTTGAAATACGACTTGGCTTTAAGCAACGTGATTTATTTATGGCTCCTATTTCAGCAAATACCTTTGGGTGACTGGCTGTAAGCATTTCCTGAGGTACACACACTAATTTTTGTGTCTTTAACCAGCTGTTCTGCTGTTCAATACCAGCTTTTGAGCTTCCAGTCTGATAACTTGGAGGTTTTCCATTTGCTGAGAATCACTTTATTGGCAGCTTTTGAATCATCTCGTTCCAAAAATCCTTATTGTGGTTGAAGACAAGGGTAACATTTACCCATGAAAACGTAAAGGAGAGCATTTGTTCATTTAGTATTTTGTGTAGGAGATTGATGCCATAAGTGAGGTATTTTTCTGTACCATGGGGTCACTGAAACAGCACAAGCAAGCCTACTAAAGTGGTAGCAGGGCTACAACACCTGAGTTTCATCTCTGTGGTGGGTGCTGTGCAAAGACACACAGCACTGGAGCCAGGTGGCCTTGAAGTGCTGCCACAGCCAATGCAAACAAGTGCACAGGTGTGGAGACCTGCAGAGGTTCAGACACACTGACTGAGCTCAGTCAAGGCCTCACTTGTCACAGATAATCTCCTTGGCAGGAAGCATTTTTTTGCAAATGTTCATGCTCCCTGTTCTTCAACGCTGTCGTCGTGTTGGCTCACACTTCCTCAGGCATGGCTGTATCTTGCATGCCTTGAAAAATTTGCTTCTGAATTTATTTCTCTGCTGGAGAATTTGTGCTCCTCTGGAATCTTGTTACTGACTTCTATTTTGAGTGGTTTCTCATATGACTTTTTATCTAACACCTCCAGCTCTCCCTGCTTACACATCCATTTTCCTCCTCTGTGATTCATCAGTGCCCTTTCAAAAGGCTCAGCAGCACTTAATTTGGAGTTCTTTGCAGCCACCAAGTTTTGCTTGGTTGGTTGTCTCTACATCCTGGAAATTGTGCAGCCACCTCTTTCTGTAAGGTATGTGCTGGTGACTCTGGTCTTAAGCAATAAGATTTTTGTTTCCTCTTTTTGTGTGGTGCCTTAGAAGGTTCTGATTTTACAGAAAATTAAGAGGGTGGTGGGCTGTTAAGAGCATTTGCCTTATTGGCACTGCAGGATTGGTTATTCTGTTTCAGCTGAAGCGTTGGATGTTTTTCAGGTATGATTTACTAAGGTTGAGCTTTAATTAAGTGCCTCTGCTAGTGCTGTGATTCTCTAACGTGCTGAATAACTGCACCTTCTCTCGGGCTAAGTATGAACTGTTCATTGCTTATGAGAATCTGGATCAGGTGCCTACTTAGAGATGTTTGACAGTGTCCTGAAGGGAACAGGAAGCTGACAGGGATGTGTGGGACGTGTCAGCCTGGGGCTGAATGGGGTGCCTGGTTCATTAGCAACCCTGAGGTCTTCAGAGCAGGGATTTGCGTTGTGGCATCACCCTTCTCTGCCTTGTTCTCTTCCTAATTGAGAACACTGGCTGCTATTTTAACAGCAGGGATTTAGTGACTTCATTGCTTCCCTAATTGTTACAACCCTGAGGTGTTCCTGAGCGGTAGCAGCTATTTCAGAGCCCATCATTTAGCACACAGGTTATGATTTATTTTATTACGTGCTTAACCTAAGTTGAATTTCTGTCGGTTTATCACTTGCCTCCTCCATGTCAGACTAAAATCTGATGAGCTGGAGCTCACAGGGACCATTTTTAACACTACTGTCAAAATCTAAGCTTGCTTTGCCACTGTTACGTGAAAGGTGAGAGCTGTTGCCCCAAAGAACTTGCTGTCTGAACACAGAGGGAGGTACAACAAGTGTCTTGCCCAAGGACGTGCAGAAGGTGGTTTGGAGAGTTGGGATTACACCCTATCGCCCTGTCCTCGCAACTGTGCAGCCAAAAACCACATTCCTTGTGGTGCTGCTTTTTTATTTTGACAGCAGGAAACGGTACGTCCTCTTACCCTTGAACTTCAGATTCTAAAGCAAATTCAGGAGGAGTTGTAATTTGTGTGCTGCAGTCTGGGTGAGTGCTTGCTTTAGGAGGGGTTTATCTGAAACCAAGCTCCTGTGGTAGGTTTGGGTGTGTCAAGGTGTTTTCACCCTTGTCTGCAGGAGAAAATAAGTACATAGTTGTCTTAAAAGGTAGAAGGGCAAACATGGAAGGTTTCAAAGAGGTTCTTAAACCTCTCAAATCTTTCTTGCTCCACAAGCAGAAGTCTAATGAGGGAGTGAGTACTCTGTCCTTAACAGCACTTGGTGCAAGAAGCCCTGAGCAAGACTCAGATCATCCTGAGTTGCTTTAAATCAAACCCCATGCTCATCCCTGGCGTTGTTCCTCCCTAGGTACAGGACTTGGCACTTCTCATTGAGCTCCATGATGTTCCTGCCAGCTTCTTCCCAACCTGTCCACAGGCACCTCTGTGGCAGCACAACCCTCTGGAGTATCCATGCAGCTGAGGGCTGTGTAGGGTTGCATCTGGCATTGATAGCATGTTCCTGACTGGGTACAAGACTAACCCTATTCCTTTCCCCAATAAAGCAGGAACTGCTTGTGATCATGGAGGACTTCTTTTTTTTTTTTTTTTTTAAAGCACTTTCTCTACCAGTAACTGCAGCACAGTGTGGTCATGACTGAGTCCTTAGGAGAATTCCTGCCCTTAGGTGATGAGGCAGTTGTCCTTCAAGAGGAGAAGGGATTGACTGTGTTGGCAGTGTGTGCAGTCTGTTAATTTGCTGTTGCTGAGCAGTGAGAGGATACAGCCAGGAGATTTGGCTTTCAGCTATGCTGATTTGTGGAGAGGTGGCTTTTCTTGGTGGATTTGAGATTGGTGCCTGGGCTTGGGAATTTTTTTATATGTGTCCTGTAGACAGGACTTTAGACAGGACTTCTAATAAAGGACTTCCCTCTTGCCCTGTGATGCTGTGATTTTGTTCAAGCTGCAAGGCAGTTAAAGAGCAATCCCAGTGCCTTTATCATCCCATCACTTTGGTTTATCCTCACACACCACCACTGGCTTCTGGTTATGGTTGTAGAAGGGGTTTCTGAAGCCCAGCCAGAGATGGTCAGGCTGCTCCTAGCAGGACACATTTAATGTGTGAATCTCATCTCTGTCCCACTTTGACCTAAAACTGCGCTTCAATCAAGTGTTTTTCACCTGTGGTGTAGTTTAGTGGATAAATTCACCTGCTTTGCCTTGTTCTGGATCATAAAATCGTTGAATGGTTTGGATTGGAAGGGACTTAAGGGACCATCTTGTTCCAATCCCCTGCCCTGGGCAAAGACACCTTCCACTAGACCAAGTTGCTCAGAAATGGGCCTTTTCCTCAAAGGGCTTCAGTGTAATTTCCTGACTCAGAAGGGATGACAGGATTTTTTTTTAGGGATGCAAAACTTGGCAATTATATGAGTTGCTCATAACACCAGCCAGCTCCAGAGCCTTTAACCCCTGGGCAGCCCTAGATGTAATGATAGGTACTCATGCCTTGTGTCAGGAGTAACAGGTAGCTGCTCCTTTCTCCAACTCACCGAAGGATCTATGAACTCTGAAACTTTTTCTAAATGAATGCTTAGGTTGGTAAGGTTGCCTTTCTTTTTCAGCAGGTCAGTGGGATAGATGTGCCCACTTGCCTTGAATGTCCAGCATGATTTTACCTCCTATTTACTGCAAAAATACTTTTGTGTCCAGTTAGTGGCAAGGAGAAAAAAATAACTGTAAAGTCTGCAGGACTTTGCTGGAATAAAAGCTGGGCAAACCTAAAATCTTCCACTTATGTTCCTCAAGAGAGAAAAATGGATGATAAAGTCCCTGTCCGTGTGCCTGTGTTTGGTAACTCACCCAGAGCTGTGCAATAGCTGACAGTAAATACAAATGTGATGCCACTGTGAGCTGTGCTCCCTTAGGGATCTTGCTGTCTGTGTCAAGTGGGTCTGGGTCTTGCTGGTGGCTTTCTGTGCACAGGTGCAAACACAGCTTTCCATTTCAGTGAGCAAAGTTCTACTTGAATGGGGGGAAGTGGGCATTGAGGTGGAAAAGCTGCGGTGGAAGAACAGACATGAAAGCCAAAGGAAACATTGCATTTGCTGGAGAAGGGATAGTCTGTATACTCCTGCAGATGTTTCCTCTTCTACCTGCTCTCTCTGATTTCTGATCCCTGCAGAGCTCATAATTGCAGCTTTATGGCTTTTCCTTTCTTTTCCTTTTCTTTTTAGCATCAGGAGATGGGAAATCCCAAAGCACGAGGATTCGTGCTGTGTTTAGTTCTAGTTAGTATAGAAATGTAAGGGCACAGCCTTATGTCTTATGTCCAAACAGTGTTACCACTCCCCAGGCTCTCAGCCCTGTAGCCATGGGCAGCAGGGGACAGGGGACCAATGTCCTGCTCCCACTGGGCTGTGCAGGACATCCCACTGCCTTGCCTGGGGAGCCTGAAGGCTGGTGCTGCTCCCCATCTCCCAGCAGTCTGTAGCCCATGCTTAAAACCCAAGACAACATCAGCTGTATGGAAAACAAGATCTTTCCCAGGAAGATGCCTGCCCATTCCTTTCTGCTCTCCTGCTTCTTATTCCTCCCCTAGGAAGAACGTGGGGTTTTTTTGCCAAAGCAGTTTTTAAGCATCTTTGCCACTTCATAGCCCCTGAGTTGTTTTCCCTCTCCCAGTCTCTGAGGTGTGATCTCTGGCCTCCATTTGGGAGCTTGCAGCAAGTCAATCAGCTCAGGAATCCACGTGGTCCTGCCAAGACAAAGGTCTTCATCTCATCGTGGATTTCTCCACCTTTTGCCCCAGGCAGAAAGCTGGGTAGCATTTTTGGACTTCCCTGCTTTGAACTTGTAAAACTCGTATAGCAACTGTGAACCAAAACTCAAATGATACTTTAGCAAAACACACCAGGCTCCTCCAGCACCTGCTGCTCTTGGGAGGATGGGAAGGGAAAACTGGTAGGGTTTTGTGTTTTTCCACTTTGGGAAAGTGCTGGCTTTGTGCAGTTGTAGTGGTGCAGAGTAATCACTGGGAGAGGATATGGACTGGAGCAATTCCCAGTAACTTGTCTTCCCTCTTTGTAGGAGGGAGGGCGATGCACTTGCCCAGCAAAATTCAAAGACTTAAAGCAAAATTTAAAACTGGGATTTGAGGGTTTGCTTCAAGCACAAATTTCAGAGGAAGGCCCAGGACTGAGCAACCAGCCCTTCTCCCTGCACCACACCAGTTATAGCTCTGCACATCATCCCACATAACAGTTGTATCCCCAGGTGCTGTCCCAGAAGTATCAAGTTTTCCTGCAAGATCTCAGCTCCTCCAAGGAAGTCAGGAATTTACATCTAATAGGGAAATCAAGTAAGTTTTGAAAGTATCTTCAGCTATCACAATGCTAGTCATGTATTTCCTCCCCTTTCTTCACTTGGATTTCTACCTGATCATTTAGAAGTGTTGCTTCATTTTATCTCTATCCAGCAGGTTGATTTATTCATGGGCAAAAGCCTGATGGTTTTTGTTTTTCCTGCAATGCTGAGGAATACAAAAGCCTGGAAACTTGAGGCTGCTTTCAGCTTTTATATTAAAAAATAATGATGTTGGCATCATAAAATCAATACATAATTGTTTTTTTTCTGATTAAAAAAAGCGGGGGGGAGGTTTAACTCCAAGGCAAGGATTTGCCTCAGCAAGCCTGGAGTGTATGAAGTAGAATTGATTATTTGTCACCCTGGATGCATCAGAAGAAGAATGCAGATGTTTTTTCAAATGTGACATTTCCTCTTCAGTGCCAGGTTGTGTGTGTGGTAGCAGTTCAAAGCCATGGAAATCAATGGAGAAGGGAGAGTGAGTTTCCTGTATGGGAAGAGCAAAATCACGTTAGAAACCTGCTGGAGCTGTCAGCTGCAGAAAAACCATGAGGGTTTGTACCTGACAGCTGCAGTAATTACTGCCTGCAGATCACTCCTGGGAAGTGCTGTCCAGCTCCTCCTTCCTCTCCAAAACCCAAAAGCTGATAACTGTGCAAAACAAGAGACCAGGATCCCGAGCTGTGCAAGGCACAAAAAATACCTGGTCACAGAATCATGGAATGGTTTGGGCTGGATGATGACCTTAAAGACCATCCAGTTCCAACCCCCTGCCATGGGCAGGGACACCTTCCACTAGAGCAGGTTGCTCCAAGCCCTATTCAACCTGGCTTTCAACACTTTCAGGGATGAGGCATCCACAGGTTCTCTGGGCAACCTGTGCCAGTGTCTCACCTCAGAGTGAAGAATTTCTTCCTAATCTCTAATCTAACCTTGTCCTCTGTCAGTTTAAAGCCATTCCCCCTTGTCCTAAGTCTTTGACCTGTATCTTTCTAATCCAATCTCATCCCCACACCTTTATAGAGCACTTAATCTTTGAGATATGAAGGGGGCAGCTCTAATACCAGAGGTTAATAAAAGTAATCTCTCAAGGTCAGGTTTTAGTGTGTGTGTGGAGTTTGGCTGCAAAGTCTCCAAAAGCTTATTGTTCCCAGTCCCTGCTGCATCTTAAGCCCCAATGACCTGGTTGTGCTGCCTGTCCTCCCAAACAGCATTTCCATTGCTACTGAGGGACCATGAGCCTCTCTGCAACTTTCTCTTCTGCTAAATTTGCAAGGCTGAAGAATCAGGTTGGTGATGAACATATGGGGAGAGCTCGCTGTGGGAAGGGGAGCTGGGCACCGTGCACAGAATCACACAGAATCAACTGGGTTGGAAAAGACCTCTGAGATCATCGAGTCTAACCTATGACCACCTTGTCAACCAGGTGTCTCTGGTTGCTGCAAGTACGGGAAAAATAGCAAACACCCTGAAATGTGGGCATGGGCTGGAAACAGAAGCACGATTGCCAGTGCCTGGTCACTGAAATGCCACCTTGGAGGCTGGCTTAGGCAGAAGAGCAACTCTCAGCCTGCCTGAGCACTCAAACATCCTGTAAAAGGGCAAAATAGGATTATGCAAGGCAGATCAATCAATGTAAGCATGTCCCAGCAATTGTGAGCACCCTCGTCTGTCTTGGGTTTGTGCCACGCAAGCCATTCAAAGTGTTATAAATATTTCAAAGGAGCTGTTTGCATTCTTATTTGCTTGTAGAGTACAACCCCTGTACTGAAGGAGATCCCCGTGACTGATTCTCAGCTGAAATGACTGCGTGGCTCCAGCCCAGGAAAAGCACTGACATTCCCGTCTCCCAGACTGCTCCCACCCATTATCCAACTGACTGGAAAGGGAGGACAGTCAGGACTGATTTCCTGGCTGGGCAATCACTGATACAAAGATCAATTATTCCCTGTATAGGTAAGGATGTCTCAGCTTCCCTCGGGTATGTGCAGAAATGCTGAGCAGCTGAGCTCATCTCTGTGCCCCTTGATGCAAAGCCTGGTTGTGCATCCCTCTGGATCTGGTGCAGGGTGGGGAAGGCCAGTCCAATCTCCATCTCCATCTTGGCCAAGGAGGGTTTTTCTGGGGTTAAGGATGAAGCTGAGGGCTGCAGTCCCTGCATCTCAGCTGGAGCTCCCCTGCTCTGGAGCCAGGCTGGGAGAGCTGGGGGGGTTCACCTGGAGAAGAGGAGGCTCCAGGGAGACCTCAGAGCCCCTTTCAGTGCCTAAAGGGACTCCAGGAGAGCTGGAGAGGGACTGGGGACAAGGCATAGAGGGACAGGACAAAGGGCAATGGCTTCAAACTGCCAGAGGGCAGGGTTAGAAGGGATATTGGGAAGAAATTCTTCCTTGTGAGGGTGGTGAGGCCCTGGCACAGGTTGCCCAGAAAACCTGTGGTTGCCCCATCCCTGGAAGTGTCCAAGGCCAGGTTGGATGGGGCTTGGAGCAACCTGGGATAGTGGAAGGTGTCCCTGCCTGTGGCAGAGGGTTTAAGATCCATTCCAACCCAAACCATCCTGTGTTTCTACAAAATATGGGTTTAGGCCTGGGGAGACAGGCAAAAGGACCCTTTGCTATGTCAGTTCTAACTGAACATACCCCCTAAAATACTAATAGTAATTAAATCATGCTTCTATTTCCTTCAGAGACAGCTTCCTACAGGACACATTTGGGAAAGGTGCTGGCAAATATCAAGTCTGAGTGCCTCTCCCATGGACACCAGCACTTGGGAAGATCTCCAGAAGCATCTGGACCGTCCCTCAGCCCCAGGGTGTGATCAGTGCTGGCTGAGACCTTTCCCACCACGTTTGCCCAACCTGTTCTGAAAACCTCAAGTGATGCTGAGCCACTGCCATCCTCTCTGACTGTGCAGTCTGGCATTCGTGCTCTGCCAAGAGGAGATGCCCTGATTTCGCTGTCCTGGGCCATAGTTTGTTTAGTTTAATCTAAACCTTCTTTTGGGACCAACCTGATTCCCAACAGTTTTTTTAATTATCATTATTATTATTATTATTATTTTATGTTGTTCTTTTCAGATCCCAGACAGAAAAGCTGTTGAACAGTGAGTAAGGGGTGAAGATCCTCATCCACCAGAAGCACTCAGACTATGTTTGAAGTCTTCTCTGTTTATTTAAACTGCCTGGCACCACTGAGATACCTGAGGTGCTTTCTGTGGGTGAAAAACAGTAGTATCTAAAACAGGGAATGAGGCAACAAGGTGCTCTGATTTCTGTGATGGCCTTGGCTGGAGCTTGGAAGCTGATTTCTGGAATTTTCCCCATAGGGAAAATGCTAAGCAGATGTATGGACACCAAAGATTGTTCCACCTGAGATCTTTCTGGGCCAATGCACAGAATGACTGGAGCAAATCCGAGGGCAGGGACCAGGTGACAGAAGCACCTTAATGGGGACCTGATCCATCATCCTCTATTGAAGGACCTGGTCACACCTACAAGGCTCTGAAATGCTCCTACTGGGAAGTTTTTGGAGCTGAAGTGACAATGTCCAGGCAAAATCAGTGCTGCAAAACAAAAACCACCCGAGGAGTTAAGCCCCTTCTGAGCTGTGCAGGCACTGAGCAGAGTATTAAAGACAACAAACTTGGACATGAGCATCCAAACAGGTATTTTGGTGGACAAGACACTCAAGTTCATTATTGGGTCTAACCCTGAGTATTTTTTATCATGTATCTTTTGCCAAGCCTTGGAATCATGTGCTGGAAATACTCTCCTGGAGATGAACTGCTAATCCACATTTATACTGGGTAATAAAACAGTAAAATCATCTGGTTTTGTGTTTTATAGGGCTTTGAAAGCTCATCCCTCCAAGGAATATCACTCAATTGCCAAAGCAAAGGGCTGGGTTAGAGTCAGGGTGAACCAGCAGAGCTCCTGGGGCATGCTGCCCTGGCCTTGGGCATGGCTGGGGTGTCCTTCCCTTCTGCCTGGATACTGGACCTTTTGGAGTGAAGGAGGGATCTCTACCTTCTGAGCTGTGTGGCAGCAGCACGTGGATGTCCAACCCACCTGCCTTAAACTTTCCCAGTCTGTGGCCATTTAATGTTGCTAAATGTCCTGGGAAATTCCATTTTTGGATGATTTTTCCCCAAGAAAATGGTTGCCTGCTCAAGTTGCCTGGGCAGAGATGCAACTCCAGCCTGTCCAGCCATGTCTATGGGGGCAGGGAAAAAACCCCAGCTGCTGTAACTGGTTCCAGTTGCTGGAAGGAAACCCAGCAGCCCATGCCACAAAATCTTCTGTGCTTTTTTCCCTCAGAGAGTGCTGGGGCTCAGGAATATTTCCATGTGCAGTGGACATCACTCCCCAGGCTGGAGCCTGCAGAAGATGAGCAGGGAGGCTTTAGAGCACCACAGGGATGGTTTGAGGAAAGTCTTGGCGACTCCAGGAGAGAAAAACAGTTTTGCAGGGAGCACAGACACAGCAAGGAGCTCGTGGTATCACTGTTAAGCACCGAGATGAAAGGTTGGAGTCCAGTCATGCACAGTTCAAAGAGTTTCTCTTGAGCTAGCTCCAAGCCAATGCCTCTTTCTGCCTCCAGCGAGGGCAGTAAAGGCACCACAGTAAAAAACAAACAACTGTCCCAGGTGATAATACTCCCCATTGGTGCTCCAAAACTCTGGGCTCAGCTCACCACTCATCCCAGCCCTACTATCCTGGGAGAGAGGGATTTGCACATCCTCAGCATGGGGCTTAGCTCAGCAGGATCTGAACTTCCACCTGCCTTGAGTGATCCAACCTGCAGACAGGATGGATCACAGACATGGGCAGACAGGAGATGTTAAACAGGGGGATCTGAGTTTCTGGTACCCTTGTTTTGAAAGCAGTTGAGTATTCCTGGCTTCTTCCAGTGCCACCTCAAAGAAGATGGGATCAGTGCTCTGCTGAGCACAGAAATCGGCAGAAGTGATGCAGGAGCCTAAAACTCCATTATCCCACTCACATCCATTACACTCAGTTCTGTACTGGTCCCACCAAGTTAAAATCCACCACAGACCAACACAAAACCCCATTCCCAGCGCCTTCCATCCCTTTCTCAGGCCATCACCTCCTTGTCCTGTCCCTATTACCTCTCTCCCAGCCCTGCCGTCTCCAGGAAGCGAAGGGTTAAAAGCTCTGAAACTGCAAGAACTTCCTCCTTTCTGCAGTGCCACCCTCCGAATGACGCGGGTTTCTGCCGGGCTTTGCCCAAATATGTTCGTTTCCTTCTAAGAGAAGAAGGAGGAGGAAGGAAGAAAATACAAACACAGAAGAAATATATATATTTTAATATATATATATTCATATATATATAAGAGAAGGCGTCCGCGGCCGCAGAACCCAGGCTTCCGAGCGCAGCCCTGTCTCTCCCTGCCCCATGCCGTTCCGCAAAGGTAGGGGATGGATGGAGGGGCAACACCCCGGGATGCTCCCCCGGAGCGGCGGGAGGACCTGGGTGTCCAGGGCTGGGTCTGGGGTCCGTGTCCCGGCAGGGATGGGAGATGGGAGCACCAGGCTGTGCCCGGCTTTGCCGCACCGCTGAGCTCTCGGGGGAGGATGGGGGACACCCCTCGATGCTGCGTTTGGGGGTGTATTTCTGTGCATCCTGCAAAGGGCAACAGTTCCTCCTGCGCCTTCCCTGAGCTGTGGGGGGTTTCTCGGCTTGTCGCTGCCCATGGGGATAAACTGGGTGGTGCAAGGTGCTCTGGGTGGTGCAAGGGCTGAGGACAAAAGGACGTGGGACGGTTCTGGGCAGAGGTTGCTGCCGCGGGCTGTTTTGGGGCGATGCAGGCTGAGAACTGGCAAGCTGCGTGCCTTTGTGTCCTTGGGAGGTGCTCAGCGGAGGGGCTGGGAGCCCGGGAGGTAAATGGCTTTTTAGAAGGGTACCTCACCTGGGGGAGCCTCTTTCACGCCGTGGTGCTCTCCGAGCTGCACCTCAAACCATCTCTTTTCCCCAGAACTCCATCCCAGCAGCTGACAGAAACCTGCCATCCCCTGTCCTGGCACTGTGGGCAAGAAGGACGCAATTGTGGGTCCTAAAACCCTTGTGGGTGCTCCTGTGCTGCCCCACGGGGCTGTGGATGAGTTTTACATCGCTTCCGGGCTGCTGTGAAGGAGAGACTTTAATGTCACCTCCTCTTCCTCATCCCAGAGGGATGTGCGGGCATGGTGGGGGCACAGGGCGGGATGCTTGTGGTGGTCCCTTGTCCTGGCAGCTCTACTGGGAGGAGAAACGGAGGGGAAAAGCTCTTCTCCAGGACACAGAAAAGCCAGGGGAGCGGGGTTAAGTTGAGATGGACAAGGACACAGGGAGAAGGTGCTGCTCAGATCCCACACAGGTGCTTTGCCAGAGAGGATCAGTGTCCCTGGACCATTGGACAACCAGTGCCGTGCTGGGGCTGGCGGGGCAGAGGCAGAGGGGACACTGCAGAGATGTCACACCCTGAGGCTGGCATGACATCAAAGGGCAGCAGGGAGGGGGTGAAAATTGCGGAGAGAGGGCTCGATTTGTTTTTCTCACCTCTGCCTGCGCTGGGGAGGATGTTTTGGGTGTGCGGCAGTTTGCCCGCAGTGGTGTTCACAGAACCTTTATCTCGGGCGCGGAGATTTCTGTCGCCTTTTAAGGCTCAGCGAAGCGTGATGTGGTTCACACCCTCGCATCCTGAGAGCGCAGCAGACTGCGGGTCTTGATTTAATTCTAGGTGATAAACGGACTACTTTAGAGAAGAAGGAGAGATGCTGGAGGGGTGGGCGGTGGGAGGAAAGCAGAGTTTGTCAGGCTTTAAAAGCTCTGAGCACTCGGTGGGGAGCACGGAAAGATGGGGGGGGGGGGAACACCTTCCCATGTTGGGGAGCAGAACCTGTGGCCCCGCTGCAGCCTCAGCAGGGATCACTGTGACAGAAATGACAGTCAGACCTCCACAGCACTTGGGGACACTCGGCGGGTTTGCAGTAATTGATGCTTTTCCCTGCGGTCCTGCCCAGCACACCACGAACTGGGGAGGAGCCGTTTCCTGGGGGACCGTGCCGTGCCCGTCATCGCTGCTGGACACCTGGGGCACAGCTAACCTCCAAGTCCTTGGCAATTCTGTTCTGCAGCTGCGGTGTCACCCTCGCAGCCGTAGCTTGTCTACAAACTTCCTCTAGAGGTCAACCTTGAAATGCCAGAGCAGCTGCCGGCAGCTCCGCGCATCAGCATGCAGCTCCAGAAAGTCCAAGGTGGCAGGGAGGCCAGAGTGGATGGGTTTTGTCCGTTGCTTGTGTATTTTAGGAAAAATTTCTCCCCACAAGGGTTGTCAAGCCCTGGAACACCCTACCCGGGGCAGTGGTGGAGTCACCATTCCTGGAGAGATTTAAAAGACATGGCAGATGTGGCACTTAGGGATGTGGTTTAGTGGTGGACTTGGCAGGGCTGGTGGGACTTGATGATCTTAGAGTGTTTTTCCAACCTAAGTGAGTCCATGTGCATGCTCAGCTCATGTTGGAGACCCTCCAAGGATCCCTTTTCTCACTATAAGACTCAGCCTACAACAGGCCTATGTGAGTTTGGCCGTGGCAATGCTTGCAGAGGCTGTCTGTGACCTGGCTGCAGGCTGCAACCCCAGCTCAGAGCATCCCCTTGGGCTGGTGGGCCCCCATGTCCCCAGCCCTGCCTGGAGCACTGCTCAGGGGCTGTGTCTGGGCTGCCTGGGCTTCCCATGGGCACATCTGTAAGCCAGCAGGCAGCAGGGTTATGGAGAGCATGGACTTCTGGCTGCTCTTCAAAAGCTGCCCAGAGCCAGCTGTGCACATCCTTAGTTTGCAGGAGAGTTGAGCATGAAGATATTTTCCTTGTAGCTCAACTTGGTGCATAAAAATCCGTGCTGAAGGTGGTGGCCTGGGCTGGGTTAGAGTTAAGCTGTGTGCTTGATCCTCCCAGAAGAAAACAGGACTCCAGCCAGCTTGGCAAGGAGGCTGAACCTTTCCTTTGGGAGACTTTTGGGAACAGTGTCTGACCCCAGGGCTTGCACACTGCCACCTAGATCTGGGGTGCAAACAGGAGGCTTTGCCTAAGGGCTGCTGCTCTGCACACCCCGAGTAGCTTGAGGCACAGGGAGGCTTTCAGATGAACATTCTGGAGGCTCTAAGCTGTCTTTGCACACCCCTGCATGTGGAAAGGGAGTACCCTGCAGAGTAAAATGCAAACTCCAACCCCATCTCTGCCAGTTTCTCACTGCTTGCAGCTTTGGCTTCACTCTTCTGGGTCTTCCCAACAAGTTTGTGGAAAATACTGGTTGCCTTGGCTCTGTTGCCTCCTTTCTCCTCGGGCATCGTAGCCAGTGGCATTGCCCCAGGACCTGCACTTGGTGTCTGTACAACAGTTGCCATTTGCCCATCTCAAGGCATTTGGCAGTTTCAGATATTAAAGAAAGGTGTTTCTAGCAGGGTTGCCCAAGCACAGCAGAAGGAATGAGCTTAGGGCAGGAGTTAATTTCTTCCAGCGTCGCTGCATCAACTGGAGAAGAAATGGAGAAAGTCCTGATCCCCAAACGGTGCTGTTGCCCTAGCAAAGGCCCATCCAGGGCTGCAGCTCTGCTGGCAGGAGGTGTTGGGAGCTTTCACCTAAAGTGCCCTTCATGAAAAATCTGATTTAATTACTGCAGCTGGTGCTGGGAAGCCTGGGAGTGTGCAGGTGATAAGCTGCCAGGATATTGCCAGCAGGACGTTTGTCATCTGTCAGAGGACAAATGAAACCCTGGTTTCATTGCTGGCTGGGAAGGAGATGGAGATAAGACTGAAAGCCAGTGAGCAGAGACTGAAAGCATGATCATAGAATCACAGAACAGCATGGGTTGGAAGGGACATAAAGGATCACCTCGTTCCAACCCCCCCTCCCTGCCAGAGCAAGGACATCTTGTACTTGATCAGGCTGCTCAAAGTCCAATCCAACCTGGTGCTGAACACTTCCAGGGATGAGGCATACACCACCTCCCTGGACAACTTGTGCTAGTGCCTCACCACCCTCACTGTAAGATATTTCTTTCCTTATATCTAATCTGAATTGACTCTCCTTCACTTTGGAACCATCACCCCTTGTCCTACTGCAACAGACCCTGCTAAAAAATCTGTCCCCATCTTTTTTGTAGGTTCTCTTTAGAAACTGGAAGAGGCTCTAAGGTCTCCCAGGAGCCTCCTCTTCTCCAGGCTGAACATCCCCAGCTTTTTCAGCCTGTCTCCACAGCAGAGGTGCACCAGCCCTCTGAGCATCTCCGTGGCCTCTTCTGGACTTGCTCCAGCAGCTCCACATCTTTCTTGTGTTGAGGGCCCTAGAGCTGGACACAGTGCTCCAGGTGGGGTCCATGAGAGTGGAGTGGAGGGGCAGAATCACCCCCTCACCTGCTGCCCACACTGTGGGATGAGCCCAGGACACAGAGCACATGGATGGGGCATGTCCAGCCTCTCATCCACCAGCACTCCCGAGTCCTTCTCAGCAGGGCTGCTCTCAATCCCTTCATCCCTCAGCCTGTACTGATATCAGAGGTTACCTCAACCCTGGTCTGGCTCCCCAGGATTTGGGTACAGCCACTGTCAGGCTGCCAAGGGCATGGCAGATGCCTGGAGCAAGTGCTTCACAGCGGAAACAAAACATGTGACGCTGTGAATATATTATTTATGGGTACATGTAAAGGTGTGGGTTGACTTTAAGCTGTTGGATGGAGAACTCACTGGGCACTGTTTGGTCACCAGGGCATATCACTGCTGGAATTTTGTGAGCAAAAATGGTGTTGAATGGCTTGAATTGGGCAAGAGGCAGGACTCAGGGCCCTGCTTGATGAGGGGGCAGATTCTGGAGTGGCTGGTGTTGATTTTGGGTGCTGATGGTCTTCTCTGGGACTGCCAAGGGGGATCATGCTGGTGGTGGAGATGGGCCTGGATGGATGAGGGCTGTGGTTTGGAGAGGTGATGGTGAACACTGTGTTTCTGCAGAGGGACTTGGACACTGGCTGTGGTTGTGCAACACCAGTACAACCACAAGCAGAGCCAGCTTGGACAGCTGCAGCTGACTGTGCTGAGCGCTCTGTCTTTGCAGGGTAAACAAGAACTCACAGCAAGGTGGAGATTAGAAGAGCCTCGGGCATGGTGGACCAGGACTGGGGTCCTGAGCAGCACCTGGAGGAGCAGCCACAGCTCTCAGAGGCAAGAGAAGGAGGGATGTTGAAAAAAGCACAAGCAGAGGGGGCCAGGGAGATCCCGAGGGGTCTGTGGCTGAAACCTGAGCTCTGCCCTTCGTTTGCTGGGCTGGCAGGGGAATGCCAGTGGTGCCTCATGGTTACTGCACACCTTCCTCCCCACATCCCTACTTCCATAAGGACTGATCTCCTCAGCATAAAAAATTCCCATGAAAGTGCAGTTGTGGCTGCTCCATCCCTAGAGGTGTTCAGAGCCAGTTTGGATGGGGCTTAGACCAATCTGGTCTAGTGGAAGGTGTTCACGCTCGTGGCGGGGGATTGGAACTACACGATCTTTAGGATCTCTTCCAACCCAAACCTTCCTGTGATTCTGTGATCTCCTGCAAGCAGCTCGCATTCAAAGGCGTCAGAAGTTATTACACAGCAGGGAAACTGATAATGGGGATTGTTTTGGCAGGAGAAAAGGGCCTGGTGGGGATGACGTTCCGGAGGTGATTCCTGCCACCAGGCGCTATGATTTCCAGACACGTGGTGGGAGGAGCAGGAGGACAGCCTGGTCACTGTAACAATACTGCTCTTTATCAAGCCTTTTTATTTTCTGTTAGCAGAAGTTGCGACATCTCCTGGTCTCATTTCTGCTTGCTGAGATCAAGGAGGCTCTTGTTAGCAGGAGCAGAGGTGCCTTTTGCCCGTGAGCATGAAGGGAAAGGGCAGGACTGTGCCACATCCCAGTGTTGTTATTCCTGCTGCCTGTCCCCTTCTCTGCAGAGCACTTCCTTGCTAACACAGCTCCTGCAGTGAGTCAGATTATAACACCCTCTGATGGGAAACTCTCTGCTTTTGCGGAGTGGTTACAGCTAAGGGTGGTGAATTGCCTTTCTGCAGCTATTTTTGGTAATGGAAGGGATAATTCTGTCACTTGTGGATGCCTTCTGGCTTGCTGGCAATGCCCTGCAAACCCACATGCTGCTGCCTTTGCCGGTCACGCCACTCCTCGCTGTCGTGTTTTTTTGGCAACCCTGAAAAACTTTTTATCCAGCATTTCCTGTCAGAGGCACCAGGGAGGATTTGTGAGCACCGATGCAGAGAAGCCAAGCGTGGAGTCAGGAGCTGCTTGAGGGGGTCCTGGCTGCTGCAGCTCCCCGTGGGGGCTGTCCTGGTGAGAGTGACAGCGGCAGCGTGGGTGCCTGCTCAAAGGGCAGGGAGGAAACGTGTGGCAGAACTGGCCCCGGCTCTCCTGACTCACCAGCTCGTGCCTGAGTCAAACCACCGCTTTGTTTTCAATGAACACCTTTCCTGGAAGGCTGGAAATCCCCTCGTGTCCTGCTTTGCCCCCTGGCCAGCGTTTCTTGCCACGGCATTTTTCCTTCTGGCTCTTGCTTTTGTTCCGTCTCCTTTCACCTCTCTGGCCCCTTGAGCCAAACAGGAGTAAACGACCCAAAGGAGCAGGTGTCTGTCCCCCCACTACACCCCTCCCTGCTCCCTGAGGCTCCACAAAAGCACTCAGTGAGCACAGCCTCTCCACTGCCTCTCAGACATTGCACTTTCTTTGGCTTTTAGGATCAACCATGGAGAGTTTTTAGTGGATTTAAGGATTCACCACACCCAGGGGTTGTGTTCCCGTTGGTGCTGATGGGGTTGTGCACAACCAAGCAGCAGAGCCCACCACATCTTGTGGTGATGGGGCTGGGCAGGACATGCCAGGCTGTGGTGGGAAGGTGGGAGAACCTTTGCTGCCACCAGCTGCAGGTGGAACCACTGCTCCACTAGAACCTTTTGTAGGAGGCTCACAAGGGATGTGCAGCTCCCTTGAGGTCCAGTGGGCGAACTGGGACCTGCTCTGCGCTCCAGTCCCTCCACAGAAACCATCTGGTGGGGAGATACGTGTTGTTACCACCTCTCAGACTTCCTGAGTCTGCGAACTAAACCTGGTAGAGATGCAGTCGCTGATAGCACGTCCTCGTCTCCTAACCTGGGAGCAGCAGACTTGCTTACAACCTGTCTTGCCAGGGCCAGCATCCCTCCTTTTGGCGCCCTGCCTCCCTCCTGCAGGGGTGGAGAAGGACTCTCCATTGCTGTATTTACGTGGTGAGCAGGCATTGCTGTGACCCTGGTGCTTTTAACCCATCCACCAGCTGAAAACCAGGCTCGGTGGCCTTGTCACCTGGGAAAGACACCCCGAATTGGGCTTGGGCTTCACACCCCAGTGCTCAGATCGCACCACCAACAGCCCCCAGGCCACTTTTCCACCTGGCATCCCACCATCCCTTTGCCACCAGGAGCCCACGCTGGCAGAGCAGCTGCCAAACCCTTCCCTAACACACCCTCCGCGATGGGGAAATTAATCTCGGCATAAAACAACTCCAGAGGCTTCAGATCAGATGACCACAGGTCTCTCACGGAGGGACGTGGGAGGATTTCCAAACCCAGCAGCCAGCAAGGAGTGATCCCTGTTTTCCTGGTGCGTGCCTGCACACACGTCTCTGCAGGGCACCTGCTTTTTTTTTTTTCCCCCCCTTCAGAGCCACATTTTAAGACTGGAAACAAATAAAAAAAAAATAGAGTATGGGGCACAGGCCCCAGCTGGGAGTCAAGATCAAACCCACACAATCAGCTTCGGATTTTCCTGGTGTTTTCTCCCGGGGAATTCCTTGACCTGGTAAGAGGTATTAGGATTCCCCTAATACCTGGGCAACATTTCCTGTATGTACCTTAAATATTCTTTGCTCTAAGGAGAAGATATTATTTTCTCCGTATCATTCTTTTCCAGGCTGAAAGCTATTCCCCAGTTTTCTCCTTCCTGGAGCACAAAATCACTCCCCTTTTGTGCTCTCCCATATATCCCATTCTGGAAACATCTCCTTTGTATTGCCCATCATGTCCCATCCCAGATTAAACCTCTTCCCAAAGGCACAGGGCTTGGAGTGAGATGTACTTTTCCCTGGTGCTGAGGAACCAGCACCGTCCAGGCCACAAAACCCAGCATCCTGCATTTTCTACAACAACCTCTTGCTGAAACACTCTGGAATTGGGCTTTCCTTTTAGTCATTATTATTATTATTATTATCCACAGGGACATCATGCTGTTTCTTCAGACTGGCTGCTGAGAGTGTTTTGTTCTCTCTTTCCCCAGTTCTTCACTCTTCATTAGATGGTTTCCACCTTTGTCCCTTGAAGCAGGGGAAACTGAGGCACAGGAGGTTGCAGAGATGGGCTGGAGGCCACTGTGACTGTGGCTTTAGCTGCTCTTATCCACAGACCCAGCTCTTTCTGCACCAAATCTGGCTGTGCCAGAGCATCCCGAGGTGTATGTCCCCTGTAGGTGTGTTTTGGTGTGTATTACTGGACCAAACCTCATTGTAGTCCAACATGCAGCTTCCAAATCAACCCATGGAGGCAGGAGCAGGGTGTTAAAACCCCACCTGGAGAGATGTTGATTTGGTTTGGAAATCGAGGAAAGCTGTGCTCAATCCTGGAAAAGGTTATTTGAGGACAGAGTGTGAAAGCTGAGATGGACAAATGTGAAATGGTTTGGGGAGAAGCGATGCTGCTGGGGCTTCAGGGCTGAGGAAAGAGTGATGATAAATCCACTGGGAAAAGGAGGTGCTGCTGTGTCTTTTCACAGACCCAGCCCCACTTTGGGCTCCCCTTTAAGCAGGGACACAGCAGGGCTGGTGTTAAATTGCCTGCACCCCTTCAGCCAAGCTGATTTATTCCCCTTCCTGACACCTTGGCCCCCTCTGGAGCTTGTTTGTCCGACCTGACGCAGGGAGAACCTTTTCCAGGGGAGCAGGGTGAACTTGTTTACCCATTTATTTATCATTTTATTGGCCCTGCCCGGGCTGCTGGCACTCAGGAGAGGGACGGGAACGCCGGGCTGCTGGAGCACGTGCCAGCTCTGGGAAGCCACACGGGCTGTCCATGCCCCGTTCACATGCACGGAGGGAGCAGGGAGGAAACACTGCCGGGCTCTGCTTTCCTGACCTGGCTCTCACCCAGCACTGCCACGGCTCTCCCAGCAGCTGCACCTCCTCCAAGACATGCGAGGGGAGCATGAGCAGTGCCGAGGTGCTGCTGGGCTTTCCAGCTATTTCCAGGAAGCCTGGAGAACAGCTGAGCTGATAAACAGCTGATAAACAACAGCGATAAACCATTGGCATGGGAGGTGTTTTTCTCCCAGTGGTAATGGGAGGAAAACTGGGTGTCTTGTCTCCTGCTGCAGATCCAGCCACAAGAACCGAGGAGAGATGTGACATCCCCAAGGAGGGATGTGTTTCAGTCTCTCCAGAGCCAAAATGCTCCGTCTGCTTCTGCAGGGGGACAAGCAGGAGGATGGGTTGCGCTGGGTCCTGCTCATGGGCTTGAAGGTGGGGACTAAGCAGCTGGTGGGGCTGCTGATTTCTGTGCCTGGGAGACCGAATTTTTCTGCCCCTACAAATGCAAATGGGCACTGCCAGGTTGCCCTGCAGAAGTGGAGAATAAAGGCTTCTTATTTGCCAATATAAATTTATTTGGAGGAAACTTGTACCTTCATCCATGACCAAGGCAAGCACCCTGCCTTGATGCCAATAGGAAATTCTAACATGGTGGTGCAGAAATTTGAGGATTTGGGTTGTGGGGTTTCTTTCCTGCTCACTGATTTTTTTTAGAAATGCTCCTTATTAGCAAGGGATTTCTAAGACGAACAGTAGGATGTAGCAGGGGCTGTGATTTGGGCCTGGGCAGCCTGATAAAGCCTCTCCACTCCCAGGAATGTGGGATGGTACACCCTTTGTGCTATCAGTTCCCCAGGGATGGATCTGTGCTCGTGAAATAAAGACCTCTTTAAAACAAAACAAAACAAAACAAAACAAAAAAACAAAACAAAACAAACAAACAAAACAAAAAAACTAGTTTGCCTTTTTTCTTTCCAGCTTGGGTCCATTTCCCAGATGGAAAGCTGGATGCCATCATTCACAGCTGAGGAAAAGGCTTTGGGGTGGGAAAAGGGACTCAGAAGTAGCTTTGCCAGCAAAATCTCCATGTTGTTGAACCAACCTGACCAGGATGAGTCGAGACAGAAGAGACACCTGCCAGCAGTGATTTTTGTGTTTATTTGTTTATCCAAGGTGGATTTGCCAAAGGCAGGGAATGGATTTCTACCTTCTGCCAGCTCTGAAGAATATGTACACAGGGGAACACAGTCAGCAAAGCCTTCGTTTCTCTTAAACATGAAATCACCTCTTTTTGCTGTCATGTTTCCCCTTTCCTTTTTTTCTCCTCTTCATAGTTTTTGGGTGCAGCTGAGCTGCTCAGAGCTGACCAAGTCAAACACCATAAATGGGAGAGCAAGTCAATAAACCACTAAAGCATTTATGGCTGTTGCAATGGCAGCAATTAGGTGGAAGACATGAGGGGTGGGAAGAGTTCCTCTTTGGATACGGCTTTACTAGCCCAAATTTTGGAAGACCTGGGGCTGCCTTTTCTTGGCTTTGGATGTCCTGCCACGCCGTGCTTGCAGCAACGGGGTTGGGTGGCCTCAGCAATTAATGGCCCTGCTGCAAACAAGACAAGACCAGGCAACGTGGGATGGGGTTGGTGTGTGCCAGCCCTGAGTCTTAGTCACCCTGTTCTGTCGATGACTGACTCTGACTGAATGCAAAAGGACCAGATTTTTGAGCAGCATCCGAAGGCAGCGGCGGCACAGGCTGCCAGGGATTGAGGTGGCTGCGTGTGCTCCTGCACGTGTCCAAGGGAGCTGTGCTTGTCCAGTTGTGGAGGGCTGGTTTGGCCCTCCATGAGCTGGGTTTTCAGGGGTATTTAGCTGGTCAGCTAAATGGGATGAGCACCAGTGTTTAAGGCAGGACAGGGAGGAGGCATGCAAGGCATCCGTGCTCAAAGCATGTCCTGCAGATATGGTACTGCAGCGGCTGTGACCCTCTGGCCACCCCTGCCTTCACCCCAAAGCCACGCTGGTGGGATCCCCTTTAGCCACAACTGTGACAAGGCCTTGCTGTTGTGTAGCTGGCAGGTTTGGGAAACACTCTGGGCTCTGCCATGCAAACTGTAACTCCTGTTGGCTCAGCCCAACAATCCGTCTGATCCACGAGGCATCACAAGCACCTTCGCCCAGCAGTGGGAGAGAAGTGCCCATCATTAAGGTGCCTGGGACTATCTAAACCTGAATGATAAATGCACAGTATGAAGCGAAGGAAGGTCGTGCCTTGAGCCCGAGCCTGGCTCTTTTTATTGGGAAGTTGGCAGGAAAACCTGCCCGGGAGTCGGGTGACCGTCAGATCTCCTGTTGACTCAGGCTGCTCTCTAGAAGTTGTTTGCATTCAGGCTGAGTGCAGGGTAAACAGCTGGGCTGGGAAATTTGAAACCCTGGCTCTGGCCGTGCCGTCACCCCAGGCGTCAGCACGGGGAAGGTGCGGGGACGCACGGACACATCGGAGCAGGGCAGAGGAGCAGGTGGGGATGAACACATGGGGGAAGCTCACGTCTCCTGGCGTCATTTGTTTGGATTTTGAGGAGTGGGAAATGCCAGTGGAACCCTATTTGTGGCACAGAGTTTGTGCTGGCACAGGTTGCCCGGAGAAGTCGCAGATGCTCCATCCCTGGAAGTGTTCAAGGCCAGGCTGGGTGAGGCCCTGGGCAAACTGGTCCAGTGGAAGGTGTTCCTGCCCGTGGCAGGGGAGTTGGAATGAGATGATCTTTAAGGTCCCTTCCAATCCAAGCCATTCTGTGACTCCCTGATGAATGCTGTTTCTGGAAACACTGAAGCAGACACAATAAAAGGGGTTTTCCCCCTTTTCCATCATTCTTCAGTGGGGACAGGTCATAATCAGTGGCCAACATGTGCTTCCACCTGTGCCATCCCCTCCTGGCTCTGGCTCTCAGCTCACATAACACAGCTGGTTTGGGGGAAAATTGAGGCCCTCCCAAGTGCTCTAAAGCACAGCATCCTCCCCCATGATCCCTGCCAGGCACCCAAACACTGGTTTGCTACTCTGTGATAAACTCCAAAGGCAGAAATTTAAACATTCATCTCAATTTTTTATTTATTTTTTTTTTCTCAAGGAGCTCTTAACAGTTTGTTGTTGTGGGTTGGAAAATATAAATGCATTTGAGAAAATATGTTGGCAGCAAGCTCCCCATATTGTTTCAGCTTGCCCCAAAATTCCAGAGAAATTTCCTGGTTTTCATGTCTGATTGGAAAATATTAGGCAAAGAAGAAACAAATTCTGTAGGTATTTTTTGACAATTTTAGCCCTTTTTTTTTTTTTTTCCCAGCCAGGTCTCCATGTCATAGAAAAAAAAATAAATGAAATACACAGATTAAAAACATCTGTTAGGAATTAAACACATTAAAATCTTTGCTCTACTAGTGGAAAAATTTTAAGAAAACCCTGATGAGGAAATCTGATTATTTAACTTTTGCATTCCAGCAATCTGTGTGATCTGATTCCAGTGATTTGGGTCCAAAAATTGGTTAGAAGAGTTGTTAGGAGGTTACCTGGGAAAGGCTTTGAGTGGAAGGAGCTCCAGCAAAGGACATGGAAACTCAGCTAGACCTTACTATTCTAAATTTCAACCCACTGACCACACGCTTTCCCTCTTAGTTGTCTTTCCCAGATCTCCTGAAAGCAATGCCTGCAGGTCTCAAGTTTAAAAGCACATGGCAACACTCTGGAGAAGTGGGACACTTAGACCTCACCTCTGGATGCCTTGTGGTTTCCATCAGCTCAACAGAGAGGGGAACCCTTGGGGAGACTCATCCAGGGAACGGCTCAACCCCAGCAGTGGTGCTGGTCCCAAAAGTGGTTCTTCTTGGCCAGAGTTGGGGTGTGTAGGGCACTGTTGGGCAACCTTTGCCTGTATCATCCCAGCCCTGTGAGGAAGCAGGGACAAGCAGGTTGTAGATATGGCAGACGTGCTCAGGAGTGTGTGGGTGGGAAAGATGCTCGGCACGTACGCGGTTTCGAAATGCTGCTCCTCATCAAAACTTCACCTTTCCTCCCTACATGGGACTCTGGATTGAACAAGGAACTGAGTTTTTAGGTCACCTTGTGCTGGAGAGCACTCAGATGTGCATGGGTTTTGGACATAGAGAGCACTGGGGTGTCTCCCTGTGCTCACAGGATACAAACTCCTCCAGGACATATCTCGTCCTGGTTTACAATCAATACCCACAGCAGGGCAAGTGAATTGCTCTGGGAGTGCCCATTTCTCTCCACAGATGGTAAAAGTGGCCAAAGGTGACCACCTTGTAGACACCCAAAATGACACAAATCCTTCCCAAACACTACCCCCAGCTTTGAGGTGGAGGGAGACAGAACAGCTTCAACGCCTCCTCCTTGCTCAGGATCCCTCAGGGAACCTTTTCATCTGAGCCTCCCAGGCAGTGCAGATCCTCCTGGGATGCTGCTTCAAAAGCCCCTGTATCAGGAGCCAAATTGATATCAGTGGGGGTTGAGAGCAGAGATAAAAAATTACCCTTTTTCCCAGGCTATGATTTATCTGGTGCCCGCTGCTGCCTACAAGCACGTCCTCCTTGATCAGCAGCAATACAAACCACCACATTTTCTCCCCCAGAGCTTCACGTTGTATTTTTTCCCATTACTTTGAAGAGATTTCCCAGCATCTCTAGGATATCTGGCTTCACCAACGTCATTGCCTACAAGGCTTTTAGGAGCTTCTCGGTCACCATGGCAATGCTGAGGTTGTCACTGGCCTGGGCTTGTTACATCACGAGGTGAGTCAGCCCCAGAAAGGCCACAGCCTTTGCCATTGTTTGATTTAATAACCTGTAACGACGAGATAACGATCCAGGTCTTAATGAAAGGTGGGTGGTAATGAGATGTTAGGAAACAGTTCAATAGTAAAGTCCATGGGATAATGTCAGGCTGAGATTGTCAGAGGGTGATCATCTCCTGCTCTAAATGGGTTGAACAGACTCATCCAGGGAGGGGGTTTCACATCTATCACTGAGCCCCTGCAGGCAGGAGACCTGGAGAGCTGCATCCCAGTTTTATCACTGGGCTGGGAATAAAGTTCTTCATCAACACAACCAACTTCAGCCTCTGGGCACCTCCATGAAAATAATCCCAGTAGCAATCTCTGTGTTAGAGGAGGGCTGGAATTCTGTGTTTTTTCCCATCAGACCCTCAACGTGCTGCATCACTTTGCAGCACTGTGCTGGTTTGGGTTGGGATAGGTTCATTTTCTTTGTAGTAGCTGCTATGGGGCTGTGTTTTTGATTTGTGACCAAAACAGTGTTGATAATATAGAAATTATTTTGCTCTTGAGCAGAAGGGTTTGCACAGTGTCAAGGCCTGTCTGCTCCTCACCTTACCCTTACAGGAGGCTGTGGGGGACCACGACAATCCTAAATTAGGTCTGGTTCAGGTGCGAGCACGTGGCTGTTTTTCTGCTGATTTACCCAGAGAAGGCACTGTGGTGACACATGCCAAGTTATGACGTGCAATATTTAACCTGGCAGCTGGGACAGAGCAACCCTGCAAACACACTTTCCTCTCAGACCAGCAGGATTTTTGTGCTGGGTCAGTGCCTTGTCACAGGTGGTTGTGGCATCTTGATTAGGGATGAGGTTACCTAAAGTCAAGTTCAGCATCCTGGGGGTTCACACCCTAAATAAATCCCAGGACTTTCAGTGGGGAATTTCACACCTCAAAAATCACAGGGCAAACAGGGAAGTGTTCCTTTCGTTCAACTGAAAGTACCTGGGAATAGGAGGCACAAGCCAGTGTCAGGCTGATGTGAATATTATCTTCTCAGAGGCTCTGATGGTGCCAAAACACCGAATTTTGGCTCTGTGACTGAACTGCACCCTTCAACCCTTTCTGTTGGGACCAAGCCTGAAATTTTGCAGCCAGATTTCACTGCAAGGAGAACCAGTATTAGACTCCTTAGACTGGAATATCCCAACTGATTACCCTGATTACCCCCTAACCACTTTTAAGACACCATATTTCACAGAATGACAGAATGCTTTGGGTTGGAAAGGACCTTAAAAATCATGTCATTCCAACCCCTGCCATGGGCAGAGACACCTTCCACTAGACCAGGTTGCTCCAAGGCTCATCCAATCTGGCCTTGGATACTTCCAGGGATGAGACACCCACAGCTTCTCTGGGCAAGCTGTGCCAGGGCCTCACTCCTCACAGTAAAGAATTTCTTCTTAATATCTAATCTAAATCTACCCTCTCTGCAACCCATGGAGTCGATAATCTCTATAATTTACCCCATTTATGGGGTGAGTTTTGCTTTGCACTAGTCTTGAAAGGTTGGGAACTTTCACAGGATGTTGCTCAACCCTCTTGGACCCGTTTCTGAGCATTGAGAAATGTCCTTGCTCCAATGGATATTGCAGCTTCAGAAAGTTTTTTTTTTTTCCAAGTTATATTTTTCTGAGAACTACAAAATATAAATCTAAAAAAAAATTAAAGATGGAACTAGGATTTTAAATATTAACATTGGTCTGGGAGGCTCCTTTGGGGTCATCAGTCCTGGCTAGTGGAAACCCATCTTACACCTCCCCAGCTCTGACCTTGAGCTTTACTGGGTCTTCCAAAGGACCTTCAAACACCTGGGCACACTTGGAGGCACCCCCCTCCCTCTGGGCACAATGGAGGGAACCTTGAACGATTTTGTCTTTAATTTGGTGAACTGAGATTGAATCCAGGTTCTCATCCTCCCTTCTTCCCCTTAATTGTCACAGCCAGGCGATGCATTTCCTTTCTTATATCCCTGTAACTCACCAGATTACAGCCAAACACCTCTAGTTTAGTCAGAAACCTGACAACTCAAAAGAAACAAAGTTCAAACCCTTGTCCTCCTTTGAAGGGCTCTAAATTAAAAGAAATTAAAAAATAAATTTGCTTTTATCAAGGCTGGTGGTACAGAACAACAGGGGCAGGCTTCGGGTAGAATTTACTGTCCCTGAAAGATTTTCTGTGTTGCACCGAGTGTGACGGCAACAACACGTGGGGAGCTCACTGCAGAGGGCTGAGCAAAACCAAGCAGGTCCCCTGGAATCTGTTGAATGTGGCTGAATTCTGCATTTCTGCATCCCCTTCCTGGCTTTCCCTGCCCCTTGGCTGCCAGGAAAAGCAAGGTCAGCTCTGGGCGCGATGTCTGACCGGGGCTGATATTGTGGGCTGAGCAATGCCCTGTGCCTCTGCCGGGATTTCCCCCTCTGGGGCTCAGCACTTGTTTCTCAGAGTCTGCACTCTTCTGAACTTTCCCCTTCTCTGCTTGTGGCTATTTTTAAGGAAAGCTGCACCCTCAGGCTGGAGCGTGGCAGCCCTAACCTCCTCGCTCCTCTGGAATCTCAGTGCTTGGCTGCTGAGCTCAACGAGCTGAATTTCTTGCAGTCAGGGAAGGAAGATGTTTGATGAGCACATCAGGTGCAACTGAAGAGAGCATTAGGCTCAAAATCTGGACGGCTCGTCCCCAGGCAGGAGAACGGATGCCTGCCCTGGTGGAACAGCTCTGGGGCAGCCCCGAGCACACGATGTTCCCTGCTCAGCCCTCCCAGTTGCAGACCTAAGAGTTGTCAACCGGGAGCTCTCCTCTGCTTTCAGGGTAGGGGACAGTTAGTCCCGTGCTGAGCAGCATCCTGTAATCCCTGCAGGGGATTTTATCTGCAAATAATATCGTGAAGAAATAATGGCTTTGCCCGATTTCTGTTCCTCTTTGCCCAGCAGAGGGGCTGATGCTGTTGAGGAGGAAAAGGAGTGTGAAACTACGAGGGCAGGACGGTGGAAGGCAAGAAATGAGGAAGGAAAACACAACTTGATAAGAGGAGAGAAAAAAAAAAGCTCTTTTCCATGGCAGAAACACCACGACCCATTATAGGGATTAATTCAGGATCTTATCGCGGTCCCCCCACCCCGGGAATCAGGACTTGGGCCGGATAAGGGTGCGGGTGAGAAGTGGGGTGGGAGCGGTGATATCCCGGTGATACAGGTACAGTTCGCACTTCGCTCCTTGTTTATTTACTTCTGTAATTGAAATACCTGTGAGGGCGAGGGAGGCGGCTGAAGCCTGCAGACTCAAAGGACCGTGAACTCCAGCTGCCTTTCCAAATCCAAACATTTTTATCAACCTTTGCTGATAAAAATCAGCCATTTATCACCGAGAGCCTGACCCTCAGCAGCTCTTTTTGAAGTCCCTCCCAAAGAAAGTGGCATCAGCAGTGAAAACTGCTCAGCATCCAGCTGGTGAGAGGACAGGGCAACCACTTGTTTTCCTCCCTGACATTTCTGAAAGTCTCCATTTCCCCGAAAATATTGCAGACAATTTTATCGGCTGTTTCACTATCCCACTGTTGGTGGGGTTTCTTCGTTTTGTTTTGGTTTGGTTTTGGTTTTGTTTGGTTTTTGTTTGTTTGTTTGTTTGTGTGGGTTTTTTGTTTGTTTTTTAAGTGCAAAATTCAGCATTTTTGTTTTGTTTTGCTTTTCCGGAAAAACTGTATAAATACCCCTTTGTCAGCCCAGAGGAATAATTTTTCTCTGTTGCAAGAAAGTGTCATTAACGCACTAACAAGAATTTGGGCAGCTGCTGCCTGACTTTTGCAACCTCTCTTCCAGGTTAGGGAATGCTTTGGAACGGCTTTAAACTGGATGAGAATAGGTTTGGATTAGATATTAAGAATTAATTTTTACTGTGAGGGTGGTGAGGCCCTGGCACAGGTTGCCCAGAGAAGTTGTGGATGCCTCATCCCTGGAAATGTCCAAGTCCAGGCTGGGTGGGGCTTGGAGCAACCTGGTCTGGTGGAAGGTGTCCCTGCCCATGGCAGGGAGTTGGAATGGCATGATCTTTAAGGTCCCTTCCAACACAAACGGTTCTGTGATTCTGTGAACTTTGTGCCCGTGTTCCAGGACAGTAAACCAAGGCCATACTGGAAATTGCTGCCGGATTCATCTGCCCTGACATTAATAGAGCATATGTAAGGCTGCATCCAGAGGGTGATGTACACACAGCTCCCAGCCACCACTTCCAAATTCCAGTCATGGAAATAGTTCTTGGGTGCAGGGTTGGACTGTGCAACTTGGATCCCAGCAGGAATCACACCCACTGCACCCCCATGCCACGTCCTAAGGAGATGATGCGTGTTGCACTGAACGTAGGCAAAAACGTGACTTGTCCTTTCCTTTCAAGTTTCCTTTAGGGAGAATAAAATAAAAAAAAAATAAAAAAGAAGACATTAGAAGAGGAGGATGAATCACGTCTTAGTCAGAGTTGGGGCTCGCCAGAGCAACTGCTGCTGGTGCTGGCATTTTGATGCTGGGGGGAGCGTGCCAGGAGAGGCTGGCTGGTGACCAGTACATTCTTCCAAAAGGGATGGGGAATTAAGTTCAGGATTCTTATCGTGGGATGCATCCAGAGCCTAATTCCATTGTTCAGGATGAGTTACTAGGTGAGTTTGAGGTTAGAGCAGTAGTGGAACAGAAGAGGGAATTGAAGGAGTTTGGCTCTGATGTTTTGGAGAAGTTTGCAGCCTGTAAACCCCGTAAGAGATGAGTATCCTGTTCTCACAGAAAGAGGTTTTTCCCCTTTTCTGCCAGACTTCCCCTCTTTGTACTGCCCTTCCCTTTCCCACCTCTCTGCACCTGCTGCCTTCATCCCTCAGACGCTCAAGGATATTTTTTCCCCCACCCACCACCAGGACTTTCAGATTTTGAGCCCTGCATTACATTTATACCTCTGTCCCTTTGCATTTATTAAATCCCTGCTGGTTCCTGAGACAGGGTAGGTGAGGCAGCACCTCCAGCCTGCGCTGGCTGGTTTATTCCACCCTTCACATGCTCCATCACACAGAGCAGCAGAGGATGTGGGACAGCATCCCTGGCTGTCCCGTGGCATCGTGTGCTTGCGGTGCCTCTCGGCGAGCTGACACACCTCTTACTGACAGCATTCCTCCCCCTCAGTGACTTGATTTCTGGAAAAATCGCTGAGCTAAGCACCCCCGCGGGCTCCTTTCACAGCAGCTGCGAGCAACACCTTATTTACCGGTCTGGGTGCTATTAATAGGGAGCGGGGATTTTGCATGGCACGACTTGAGAGGGGAAAAATAATCCTCTCAGAGCACCTAGTGAGCCATCCTGATCACCACCCTCTCCCCGGGGTGAAAGTGCCTTATAAATAGTAATGCTGCTTCTTCCAGCTGACCTCCCTCGGAGCAGCTGGGTGCTCGTGCCCCTGAAATCCAGGCCATTTATTTAGGAGTTGAAGCTTTCCGCTCCAGTTATTCAGGAGTTTTTAAGCCAAGAGTTACTAGGTGGAGCTAATTTGAAGTGACTGTGATTTTAATTCGGGTAGGGTTTCGCTTTCGGGCTCCTTTTGATATTGTGGGGGTGGTGATTTGTGAAGGCAGAGAGAGGAGAGTGAGCTGCTGGAGGAAGGGGGATGATGCCCAAATTCCTTGTCCTGTAACATCATGTGAATATTTGTCCTACTTCTGACTCATGTTTTAGCTGGGAACCGAGCTTCTGTTGCCCTCCATGTGAAAAGGATTTGGGGATTTTGGAAAAAATAAAAAACCCTCCTGGCCTTTCCCAAGGATGGATTTTGTGCACAGTGGTCCAGGGAGCACTGTTGTTCCCGATCCCCATCTCACATTTGCCAGCTGGAGCACTCACTGCTCTCTCCTATCTTCCTTCCCACATCCCAAATCTGGTTCTTTTCCAGCTCCCTCATAGTAGCTATTTTAAAATTCTTTTTAATTTTTCTTTTTCGTTGTTGCCTGTGAATATTTTTTCCCTGCGTAGGAGAGGGAAGGATTGTGCACTTTTACTCCCATCTACCTTGGTTCCATGTAAGGAATTGGCCAAAAATACCTTCTTTCTAGATGTGTTAACAAATACAAACCTTTGCATCCAGAGAAGGAAAATGCCCTATATAATAAAAGAGGAGGTTTGATGCTTTAAGTATCTGAGATGCTCCTTATTGGGCTTTAAATTTTCAAACAAAATTTGCTTCATTAAACCCCATCAAAGCAGATGCTCCCACCTCTGCAGCTCTTCCCACCTATCACATATTCCTACTTCTCCCTGCTGTGGCACATTCCCACCCAGCATCCTGCCAGAAGGACCCCTCTGTGCCAGGTGGGACAATCCCCATAGCTAAGGCAGCGCTGGGGGGCAAAAAGAGGGTGTTGAGCATCTTTAGGACTTCAGTGTCACCATAGGAATTTTCTGGGTGGCTCCTGGATGATGTCCTAACCCTCCTGTGCTGCAAACACAGGCTGTGTTGGGGTGTGAGTATTGCTGGGGTGCTGCTTGCAGCCTAATTGAAGGTGGAAATGCAATTTGCAGGAACATGGTGAGCAGATTAAGGAATTGAATAAACTAATAGAAGAACCAAAATTTTAAATAATAATAATAATAATAACATATTTCTCATGGGTGAATATACATGACAGATAGACAAATAATAGGATGGGGATATTAAAATATTAATAAATTATTAATAAAATAACAAGTAATAAATACCAGCCAGATTAATAAATTAAAAATAATAATAAGAAAAATAAGTCATAAATTAATACTAAGCACCCGTTTGAGAGCAAAGGTTCCCCCGCGGAGCATCCCCAGCGCTCCTGCCGCTTCAGCCCCTTGCGGGGAGGGACGGAGGGATGCGGGGGGGGTGGACCAGGCGCCTCCCGGGCGCGGATCCGGGCGCGGAGCGGGGCGGAGCAGCCGCGGTGGCCGCGGGCGGAGGCGGAGCCGCCGCATCCCGGGCATCCCCTCCGGGGGAGGCGGCTCAGGCACCGCATGTGCGACGTGAGGGACGTGCAGGAGCGCAGACACCGGCATCCCCCGGCCCCCTGGCATCCCCTGAGGCCCCCCGGCATCCCCCGAGGCCCCTCCGAGCCCCCCCGGGTTCCCCTGGCCCGAAGGCTCTGAGCGCGGAGTGGGGGGCGCGCCAGCGGAGCCCCCCGTCCCACTGCTGTGTACTTGGAGTTCATTGATTTTTTTATTACTTTATTATTTTATTTAAAAGTTATTTTAATTTTTGTTTCTAAATTTATTTTTATTTTGTTTCTCTAGTTTTGATTTCTTTTTTAAAAAGTTAATTTTATTTTTATTTTATTAACATTTTAATTTTTTTAGTTTATTTTTTTCCTTTTTAAAATATTTTATTCCATTTTTATTTTCTATATTTTTATATTATTTTTTTCTTACTCCATTGTTATTTTCTGCATTTTATTTTATTTATTTTATTTTATTTTATTTTCCTCATATTTTTCCCTGTTATTTCTTTTTCGTCCACTTAATTAATCTTTACTTCATTTTATCTTCCCCTTTTTATTTCCTCGCTTTACTTCCTCTTAATTTTTCTAAATAATTTTTTAATTTCATTTTAATGTCCCCCTTTTACTTTTCATCCCCCTGTTCGCTATTTTTATGATTCAACGATCATTACTGTTTTTATTATTTTTATCGCTTTCACCTCATTAATTTCTAACACGCGAGAAGCGAGACGGGGGAGTCTTTTAACCGCGCAGTTTTTTTAGCTCGGGGGAGCCCTCACACAGCCTGTAACACCCCAATAATCCCCCCTCCCCCGGGGGTCTCAGCCGTGGGGTTTGGGTGGTCGCGTCCCCGCGCGGAACAAAGCGGGTCCTTTGTCCGCGCTGCAGTTCCGCGGGCGGCCCGCGGGGGGCAGCACTGCCCGTGCCGCGCCGCATCCCCCCCTCCCTCCCTCCATCCCCACCCCTCCATCCTCCCCCTCCTCCTCCTCCTCTCCACCCTCTTCCTCCTCCTCCTTCCCCGCCTCCTCCGCCGCGCCGCAGCGCCCGCCCGGCCCCTCCCTGCCCTCCCCGCCCCGCGGGGCGGGCGCCGCCGGGCCCGGCCTGCCGGGATAGAAATAGGCGGCACCGCGGCTGCCGGCACATCGCGAGCGGAGCCGGGCAGGGCAGCACGGCACGGCACAGCACAGCACGGCAGCCGAGACCGCAGCAGCGCCACGAGCAGACCTTCCCCACTCCTTTTCTCCAGGTGCCTCGCGTGGAGGTTTTTCCTGCCTTTTTTTTTCCCTATTTTTTTTTTTTTTTAAATATATTTTTCTTTCCGTCGCAGTCCGCGGCAGGGCTCGCCCTCGCTCCCTCCCAGCGCGCAGCGGCAGCGGTGGTGCCGCTCCTGCCCGGCTTTGTGCCCTGAAGCCCCGTCCCTCCTCTTCCTTCTCCTCCTCCCCCCTCCTGCCGTAAAATCCTCACGAGGCTCCGAGCAGCAGCATCCGAAAGCGCCGCAGCCGCTCGCTGAAACCACCGACTGCAGCAAAAACCCTTTTTATTTTTTATTACATATTTCCGCCCCCTCCTTCCTCTTTTTTTTTTTTTTTTTTCTCCTCTTCCCCCGCAAACGCTTCAAGGTGGACGCGGAGCGCAAAAAGACCTTTGTTTTAAAAATGCCCATGGAGCTGACACAAAGCCGCATCCAGAAGATTTGGCTTCCCAATGACAACCGCCCGGCGCTGCCCCGCCGATGTGAGTACGGGCACGGCAGCATCCCCGCGGGATGGGACGGGATGGGATGGGATGGAGGGGTGGGAGGGAAGCAGCCGCCGTCCTCTGCGTTCCCCGAGGGGTTTCTTTGCAGCGCCCTCCTCCCTCAGCATCCATGCAGCATCCCGCCTCCCCCCTCCTCTGCCTGCTCCAGCATCATCCCCGTGCCCGCATCCCACCCGCTGCCATCCCGTGACTCACTTCCAGCCCTTGGGAGCTGGAGGAAGGTGCAGCCGTCACATGGCCCCGCGCAGCGGAGGATGCGGGGAGGTGCGGAGACACGCGTGGCCCAATTTCCACTCCCTCCTCCCCGCTCCCCCTCCTCGGCTTCCAGCCCTGGGATTAAAAGGAAAGGGAGCAGGTTGTTCACCTCGGCGCCCGGCCACCGGCTCAGCAGGGATTTTCAGGGTGTCAAGCACTTCGCTCTGAGATTAATCAGAGTCATGAATGGTTTGGATTGGAAGGGACCTTAAAGCCCATCGTGTTGCCACCCCACTGCCATGTGCAGGGACACGTTCCACTATCCCAGGTTGCTCCAAGCCCCATCCACTTAGTGCATTAGAAATCTTTAATTTTTTTGGAGGTGGAGGCAGGATTAGGGAAATGGATTTAGGGGAAAAAAACCCAGCAGTTTGCACTTTATCATTTCACCCTGTGGGATGAGATAAGAGACAGGTGGAGATAAGAGGCAGAAATTAATGCTGAAACTTCTGCAGTGGTTTCCCCTGCTCTTTGAAGCTCAGAAGGATCCTTGAGGGGTTAAAACCAACCTCTCTGCTTAATATATATATATAAATAACATGAAATAAAAATGCTTTGGT
Source organism: Myiozetetes cayanensis (assembly GCF_022539395.1). Lineage (NCBI taxonomy): Eukaryota > Metazoa > Chordata > Aves > Passeriformes > Tyrannidae > Myiozetetes > Myiozetetes cayanensis. Next base: position 3,234,432 of record NW_026087521.1, read on the forward strand.
CATCCCGGTGTTACTATAAACCAAATCATGAATCATAATGCAATCTGAAAGCTCAGGAGGCAGCTCCTTTAACTCACCCAGCAGCTAAACTGACAACCTGCCAGTTGTGCAACTCCGTGTAACTCTAAATGAGCGTCGCAGGAATCCGCAGAGCTGGGATGGAGGGGGTGGCACTGGATGAAGGATGGAAGTGGCTTGGGCAGTTGAGTGAATCAGTCTTTCCGATGCTTTTGTTCATCAGGCATTTAAAGTCCCTTCTGATGTTTATTTCCCTTGGCTGGAAAGTTTCTCCTTAAAAAAAAAAAATAATAATAATTTTAGGAAAAGCAGATATCCTATGAATTTGCCAGCTGTTGTTGCCCGGGGCTGTGGGTCAGGCTCCCTGGAGCAGATGTTGGGACGCGCTGCCTGAGCCTGGCAAGGGCAGCTCTGCAGCAGGAGCTGCTGAGGAAATGGGATTTCAGCAACAGGCTGAACATCTGGGTTGCCAAGGGGCTTTGCTCTGAGTGGGGTAGAATGGCTTAATTCTTTGCACGTGTGCCTGTATGGCTTGACTTCTCTCAAGGGCTGACACCTCTGAAAGAAATGCCTTGTGCACGCAGAGCCTCCCAGTGGTTTTTGCCACTTGGTTTCTCAGAGGAGAGAATTCCCTCCCGGTGGAGGAGAAAACTAACACATTTAGTATATTAAGGCACCAAGGGGCTTATTAATAACGTAATGTCTTCTAATTATTTTTTTCTCGGGGTGGGAACAAGCCACGCTGGGCACTGTTCACTGTGCAATATGGGAAGAGGGTTATTAGGGTTTTTTTTAGGTTTTTGTTTGTTTGTTTGTTTTTGTGGTTTTTTTTAACAGCGTGGCTGTTTTAAATTCAGGTGCTATTAACTCCTCAGCAGTAACAAAGAGCGGAGCCACAAAGCTGGGTGGGAAGGGAGGTGTAACGGAGACCGCGGCCAGCGTGGTCCCCGGAGGGAGCGGGAGCATCCCCGGGAGCATCCTCTGGAAGCTGCTCCCCTGCGCGCGAAATAATTAGTCCGATTGTCGCTTCCTCGTCAGTGGGAGGCTGGAGTGGCTCGGAAGCGGTGCCTTCATCTGGCCTTTTTGACGGCGATCCATTAAATTGCTGTCAAGCTGCACGTCTCTCACGTAGGGGCTGGGAAAGTCGAGCCGTCGCAGGCGCCGGGTGGGCAGAGCCGGGCGAGGGGAGGGGAGGGGGCTCGCAAGGGGGATGCTCCAGGAGGGAGGGAAGGGGCTTGCCGCTGCCTTTCCGTGTCCCGTCACTCTGCCATCGCTCCCGCTCGGGGGGCTGTGCCTGTAAGAGCCCGGCTGGCGCGTTTTTCCAGGGCGGCAGCGGGTTCCACGTGTGCGTGCGATGCGGAGCGCGGAAACATTCACGCGTGAAGGTGTCGGGGAACTGCAGTGAGAAAGGAGCTGGAAAAGGGGAATGTAGGACTAACGTAGAACATGTGATGTGGGGGAACGCTTGTACAAGGAGACAGTAGAAGTGCCTGAAGTGGGGAGGTGGCTGCTTTATCCGACTTGTTATAGAAGCAAATTTCCTTCCCTCTTGTTGTTTGTATTGTTTTGTTGCGTTTCTTGGTTTTTTTTTTTTTTCTTCCTTCCCTCCCCCGTTCTGGTAAAGCACATGGGCTCATCAGTGCTGACTTTCTGGCAGATGTAAGCCACAAGTGATGAGCACCTTCTAAATATCCTGATTAAGCCTGAAAGTCATCCCTGACCTTGACTTACCTGGCTAGATATGGATAAGCAGTAATGAATATCCATTGAAATCCCCGATAGCTTCCCAGCAGTGGTGAAAAGAAATGATGAACGAGGTCTTTGTGAAACACTGAGCAAAACACTGGTTTCTGTTTCATCCCTGATGCAAAGTTTCCCTGGAGACTTTTGTGATTTAGCTGGGTTTGGGCTCAGATTCCTGACAAAAAGTTCCTTGATGGATAACCTGGTGTTTTGGGAGGTGCTCCCGGGTCTGTAAACAGATGCATTGTCATGGTCCAAGAGGAACCTGGATCTTTCATTTGGCAGAAAAAGAAATTGTGGGGAGATTCCTCAATTACAGGTGTTTAACTCCTGCAGCACCCTTTGGAGGTGGCAGCTCTGGGACTGTCACAGCTGTCTGGAGCACAAAGACACATGAACAGTACCCAGTATTGTCCCCATCCTCTTGAAGTGCTATTTAATGGCTTCAAATACTCTTGGCTCTTTGAGATCCTTTATCCACTCTTAAAGGAAAGGTTTATTTGTTTGGGTATTATTCCTTCCTCCTCACTTTATCTAATAAGTGTGTGAGGTTTGTTGCAAAACTAGACTTGGCACCCATAGGTTGCGAGAGGAAGTGAAACTGCTAGAGGGGAAACCAATATTTTTCTGGGTGCACTGCTCAGCTCCCTTGGTGCCCAAGTGTGGAAAACTGGCACTGGCTTCCAAAATCAATGGGAGCTGCCCCGAGCAGCACTGGGGAGGCAGGTTGCATAAAGGGAGTGAGTGTGAGGGCAGCGCCAGCCTGAGGAATGTGGAATATTTATGAAAAGAAGAAAAAGAGAAAATATATTTTAGGTAGTTTTTCATGTCTTGCCTGCTGAGTCTGCTTTGGTGAGACAACGAGGAAGATGGTGGGTGGCTCTTCTCTGGTCTGGGTACCAGTGCTGTAACTCTTCCTTGTGGTCTTAATTTGGTTTCTTCAGCTGTTGGATTTATCTTTTCCTAGAAGGGGAAGGGAATCCCATGTACACTGCAGGTTTATATGGATACCTCTCAGTTTGTTTTGCCCTTTCCAGATCTGCTCTGAGTCTCCATCCTCAGGTCCCACCTGCAGGCAGCTGGGACAGGCAGGCAGAGCTCTCCACCCAGACCATAATTGAGCTGGGGTTTATGGCTCTGCCACCAGCCACTCACTCCCTGCATTCCTTTCCCATGAGGTCTCTGGGCTCACCAGGTGAATGGAAGGGTGGGAGAGAAATCCCCTGCAGAGTCTTGCCTGTCCTGCTGGTGCTGGGAGGGCTCTTGGGGTGTCACACAGGGTGGCATGAAAGGCAGCTGGCTAATCTAAATTCCATTAGGCATTGTTAAGATCTGCCTCTCCTGGCTTTGTGCCCTGGCCTTCCCTGTGTGCAGCTCCATGTGAGGAGCAATTCTGCAGGGATGCAGCCACGGGAGAGGGATGCTGCCTCATTACATGCTCCATGGAATGTGTGGTCCAGGTGCATCCCCTGACACTGGGGCTACAAAGTACTAAAAAAATTCCCAAACTGCATTCCCAGTCCTGTAACCTCAGCAACTTCCTCTGAACTGAACCAGGAATTTGCTTTCAAAAGGATTTATGGGGGGAGAAAGTGATTCACCTGGGCAGCCTGGCAGCTGATTTGTCTGCATTTTGGTCATGCCATTCAAGTGACTTGGACAGGAATTTCTCTTCACTTGCCAAGTCATCTCTAAGTGCTGCCTCTGGATTTTATTTCCAGCTGTTTGACATGCATCCTCTTTACCACAAAAAAAACCCCCAAACCAACAACCCAGCTTAAAATAGGTTTATGAGGAAAAGGGGATAAATTACTTGGATAACTGCTTTTAAATGCTGATGGTTCTGTGGTCCTCATGCCCTGTTTGTCTTCAGAAAAACAGTTGCATTTGCATGTGTATCAGCTAAAAATCTAGTCAAATAGTTTTCGGAAGGTGCTCTCTGGGTGAATATCTCTGTGCAGACCCGGTATTTCAGTGTCTGAATTGTGTTGCTGCAGGACCTGGACCAAAGTATTTGGTCACCCTCCAGCTTTTCATAGAATTGGCCAATCCACAGGAATGGGAGGTTATTTTTGCCTTGAATTTTTTTTAATTTTTATTTTTTTTTTTGTTGTTGTTGTAAGTGAAGAAACTGAGGCATGGAGACTCTCCAGGGAACCTGGGCCAGCTGCTGGTTCCTTGCCTACTTTGCAGCCATCAGGATGTTCTTATCAAGGTTTTCAGGCTGTGACTGTTGTCCCCTGGTTTGGGTGACCCCAGGGTGAATTTGGGTCAGCATGGCTTAGCTGGGGCAGCTGTGTCTCACCAGTGGGAAGCCATGGAGCCATCCACCATGCCCCCCTGCTCAGGGTCCTGGCTGTCCAAACTCACGAGAGGGATGTACAAGAGATATTACAGAGGTGATGGTGCACAAAGAACACAGGTTTTGGATTTTCTCCAGCTGCTGAAGGATCTGGGGGAAGGCTGAGTGAAGAGCAAGTGCCTTACAGGGTTGATACAAGATGAGCTAAGTATTCACAGCTGCTCATGTTCTTTCTCCTCGTAGCCTGTGGGCCACAGCTTGCCAATTCCCCCACTGTGATAGTGATGGTGGGCCTCCCAGCCCGTGGGAAGACCTACATCTCCAAGAAGCTGACCCGCTACCTCAACTGGATTGGTGTCCCTACAAAAGGTGAGGCATTCACTGGCTTCCAGGGGAAAGCATGAGGTCTGGTCCTCAGCAGTTGCCATAGGAGTGGGTGCCTTGGGGAGTGGGAGGTAGTGGAAGAGCTTTCTAAGATCCAGTGGGCCAAATATCCACGTTTTCCCATCATTTCTGCTGCAGTCTGGGTTCTCCTTCACTTCAAGACCAAGGGATGTCCCTGAGCCTTTTGCTCTAAGGATATAATTTCGTAGCACTTTGCTTGCTTTAATTGCAGAAATTGTAGAGCTGAGCTGAGCTCCTGGTTTTGATGGGTTTTGTCTCTCCCAAATAGTTTTCAACGTGGGGGAATATCGCCGTGAGGCCGTGAAGCATTACAGCTCCTACGACTTCTTCCGTCCTGACAACGAGGAGGCCATGAAAGTCAGGAAGTAAGTGTGGGCACTGCCTCCATCCTACCAGTCAGGTCCCGAATGGGTGGTGAAGGCCATGGCTGGAGCCCAGTTACCCAGTTTGTTCGGGGGTGACGAGCAGAAAAGCTGGGCTCTGCTTCTGAGTTCTCCCTGCCTGCTCCAAAGAGGCCTGACTTGGGTGCCAAGAGCTCCAAACTGAAGTTGTGTGGGCATGGTAGCTTCAGGGGTCGCCAACACGTCCAGAAGACATCAGGGCCACACATGTCCTCTTTTGCAGGCAGTGTGCCATGGCTGCCTTGAGGGATGTCAAGCTGTACCTGACGGAGGAGGCTGGACAGATCGCGGTAAGAAAGGAGACGCTCTCCGTGAGATTTTGGCATGTCCCACTCCTGAATGCCCTGTGCAGTTTGCTCTGCAGTTCCTTCTCTGAGGAGGGCCTCAGTAGGAAACCAGGCTCTTGTGGTGCTAACTGAAATCTTTGCTTTTAAAGGTTTTTGATGCCACCAATACCACGCGGGAGAGGAGAGGGATGATCCTAAACTTTGCCAAAGAAAATGGATTTAAGGTTGGTACTGTGGGGCTGGTGCCTGAATTGCATAGTCCACTTTACTGTACTGTTGGTGTATCTTCCTTCACTAACATGTTGTCCTCATAATGCTCCTGTGTAAGGGACATTTCACTTCTAGGCTTGATGAGAAATGTGAAACTTTTCCCTCATTCCTCATAACAAGTCCCAGAGAAGGAAACTATGGGAGTAGGGCAGAGCAGGGAGGAGGTTGGGTTGGGCAAGGAGCTGGTTGAGTGTTAAAAGCCTTGTTGCTGGCTTTCAGTTGAGGTTTGCTTTGCTTCACAGGTGTTCTTCATTGAATCTGTCTGCAACGACCCCACTGTGGTTGCCACCAATGTTATGGTAAGTGTGGAAGTGTCTTGCTTTTGTTTTCCCTCCACAGGCAGGTGGGAATGGCATCACATTCATAAGCCCATGTCCTCATGGCTCACTGCAACCACCCTGGTATCTGTTGGAAGGACAACACAGCATGGCACAGGCAATCCAGGAGGTTCCTGGAGTGTGTTGGTGATGATTTCCTTCTCCAAGAGAGAGGAGCCAACAAGGAGAATGTGCTGTGTTGCACTGTGCTGCAGTGACCATGAAATGAGACCTCAGGAGAGCAGACTTTGGCCTCCTCAGGAGTATGCTTGGTGGAGTACCATGGGATAAAGATCTGGAGGGAAGAGGGGCCCAAGAAAACTGGACAGGGTTGTCAGGGGCAACAAGAAAAGCTTCTATAGGTACATTTGATGATAAAAGGAAGACTAGGAAAGTGTGGGGCCTCTCTAGAAGGAGTAGGAGGCCTGGATACTGGGGATATGGAGAAGGCTGTGGCACTCAGTGGCTTTTTGCCCTGGTTTTCACCACCAAGTGCTCCAACCCACTGATGGAGTTGTAGGAGGCAAAGGCAAGGACTGGGAGAATGAAGAGTCACTTACAGCAGAAGATCAGGTTTGAAACAATCTAATTAACCTGAAGGTCTACAAGTCCTTGGGATCTGATGTGATGCATCTGTGGGTCCTGAGGGAACTGGTGGATGAAGCGGGGAAGCTGCTATCCATCATATTTGAGAAGTCATGGCCATCCAGTGAGATTCCCCCTGACTGGAAAAGGGGGAACATAACCCTTGTTAAAAAAGGAAAAAAAATGAGTCTTGGGGAGGTTGCACATAGCCTTTTTCATGATGCTAATAAAATGCTCAGTTTGCTGCATGTCTTTTTTTTTTTCTTTTTAAGCTGGATTTTTATTTTTTTGGAGGATTTTAATCCCTTTATTTGGAAACTAATGCTTGAAGGGGGAGAAAATGAATGTGGGATTTTGCTCCACGGGGTGCTGCAGATGAATGGTGCTCATAGTGCCAGGATCAGTGTGGAAAATACACCACGGGCCCGGGATGCTGCCACATGTGTCACTCTGTTGTGTTATCCTGTTCGTTTCAGGATTGCCTGTGAAGTTACTAATGTGTAATGCTGCTGTTCAAACCCAAATCTTCAGGGGAAAATAGCCTGTTAGATTAGTTCAGGGGGAAAAATGGCCTGTAGTAGTATTTTTCAGCCCAGTAAATTGCAGCAAATAATGCACAGAAAGGGTTTGAATGTTGTTTTGCTAGTATCCTTTTGCTGACCTGGGATGCACATCTAGTCTAAGCTCATGCACTTTCCATTTTCAGCTTGAATTTAAACCTGATGGTTTTCTTTAACCACAAGGAAGCTCAGTTTTCCCCACTGTGTTGGATGGTGAGGTGCTACCCCAACTCCTGGGAGAGTGGGAGTGGACTGATGCACATCTATGCTAACCACGCAATGGTTTATACCAGATTATCTCACTTTATGCTTATTTTTGGGTCTAACTTGGTTCTTTTGTGCCCTGTGATACATGATGACTGTAAAGTGTCTTAGCTGCTTTTCTGGATGTTGGCAGGACTTTGAAATTTGAGATTAGCATTGCCTGACTGGGAGACCTTCCTGACCTCTCCTTGTGGCGTGTTTTTTTCACAGGAAGTCAAATTGTCCAGCCCAGATTACCGGGACTGTAACTCCACTGATGCCATGGAGGACTTCATGAAGAGGATCAATTGTTACCAAGCCAGTTACCAGCCACTCGACCCTGATGACTATGACAGGTAAGAGACTCTGCTGACTTCTGAGCTGACTTAAACAGCTTCCTGCTCCCAGGAGAGGAGCAATGAAGGATGGAGCTGTATTTTGTTTTGTTTTTAAATACCTGACTGTGCTAGAGTAATGTATGGCCAAGCCTCACCTGGAAACCAGGCTTTTTCCTTGAAAGTGCTGTTTTTCCCCAGCCCTGTGCTAGGGAGTTGGGCACTGAAACTTTCCCAAGCTCTTCTGGCCTCGGATATGCTGTTCTCAACCCTGTTCTGCAGGTCTAAAATACAAAGGGTTTGGAAAAGCACTTGGGTTTGAGCAGTTGAGGTGCTTTTGTCATTGTCCCACTTAAAGGAAAGGATTGGTTGGTTCAGGCCACAGGATTGAGCAAGCCCTGTGGCTTCTGCCTAGTTGTGTGCCCTGGGAAGACCTTTGCTGTCCTGTATGACTCCGCAGGCACCTCCCAGCCTTTTCACTGCTCACAAACACGTCTGTGTGCTCTGCACGGATTATTCCACTCCTGCTGATCCCTGTCCTGGGGAGGAGCATGTTCCCTGTTAGTCCTGTTTAATCCTCTTTGCTGCTGCAAGGAGGAATGGCGATTACACTGGTGCTGTTCAGCTCTCCATGAATCCCCGTTACCTGTTGGCTTCCTGTTGAAAATAGCCTGCAGGAAATCCTTTTAGCTGGGTGATTACGCTGAGGGAGATAAGTCACAAGGCTGGTTCATGAGAATGACGTTCCTTTCTTTCCTCAGGGAACTTTCTCTCATCAAAGTCATCGACGTTGGCCGGCGGTTCCTGGTCAACAGGGTTCAGGATCACATCCAGAGCAGGATTGTTTACTACCTGATGAACATCCATGTCCAGCCCCGCACCATTTATCTCTGTCGGCACGGAGAGAGCGAGTTCAACCTCCTGGGCAAGATTGGAGGGGACTCTGGCCTCTCCAACAGGGGCAAGAAGGTGAGGGAGGAAGGGCTGTGGCTTCTAGGAGGGATTTGGCTCCAGTAAGATGCCACGTGTTGGATGAAGTGTATATTTGATGATAGCTGGGTTGCTCAGGGTACATCTATAGGGCTGGCTAAGTTTGGGCACGGCCTCAAAACAAGACTTCCCAGCCATCACTGTTGCTTGTGGTCTTGCACGTAGTTAGGGCTTAACAGAGATTGGGCTGCAGAAAGCAAATAAGCAGAGCTGTGGTTAAGGATGGCCAGGGATTTTCCATAGCACTGTGGGAAAGCCCAGGTCATGGTGCTGTTTCCTGGGTGCTGATGTTCCTTGAAGACAATAGGTTACCTCTTTCTCCTCTGCTTTCTCTCTCTTTTCACACCCCTTCTTGGGGATCATTGCTTGTGTGGCTTCTCATCACCTCGGAGCAGAAGACTAATCTGTCTGGCTCTGGAGGGCAAAAACAGTCCTGAAGAAGTCAACACTTACTGGGAAGCAGGGAAGAAGCCCCGTTGGGAAGCTATGGACCTGGAATCAACCTCTTTTTTTTCTTTTTTTTATGTCCCACAGTTTGCTCTGGCACTGAACAAATTTGTAGAAGAGCAGAACCTGAAGGACCTCAAAGTCTGGACCAGCCAACTGAAAAGGACAATCCAAACAGCAGAAGCTCTGCAGCTGCCCTACGAGCAGTGGAAGGCACTCAATGAAATCGATGCTGTGAGTATCTTTTGATTGCAGTAGGAATAGGTGGATCAGGCTGGCTGTTGCTTGATGAGAGAGAGCAACAGCACCTGACTTTTCACTTCTGCCTAAATCTCAGCTTCCATGGAGAGAGTTTCCTGCTGTGGGAAAGGGTGGTACCTCTGCAGGACTCGCCTTTTGGCCTCTGACTTTAGTTGTACCTTCTGCAGATTCTTCAAGATGTTGTCTTGAATTATAGAATGGTTTGGGTTGCAAGGGACCTGAAACACCATCTATTCCAACTCCCTGCCGTGGGGCAGGGACATCTTCCACTAGACCAGGTTGCTCCAAGCTCCATCCAGTGTGGTGGATTAAAATGATTTTTTTGCTTGGAACTGCTCTGTAGCTGAGCACTCACAGGGTTACAGACAATTGCTTTGGAGAAGGCTTTGCATGTTGGCTGTGCTGATGCTTTTTGACCTGAGTATGTCCAGTCACCATGGATGTCCTCTTCTGGCAGGGTGTGTGTGAAGAAATGACATATGAAGAAATCAGGGACCAACATCCAGAGGAATTCGCTTTACGTGACCAGGATAAATATTACTACCGTTACCCTTCAGGGGAGGTAGGTCTGCAGGGAGACCTTCAAAAACATGACTTTTGCTCTAAATGTGGCCTTTTTGTCTTCATTCTGTCCTCTGCACTCGAGCAGTGAGTGCTGCAAGAAACTAGAATAGAGAAAGGTCAGGGCTTATGTTCACCTCTACACTGAGCTGTTGTGAAATTGTGGTACATGAAGATATCACTCAGAAATCTATCACCTAACAAACAGTCCCACTGACTTTGTAGCAGATTAGTAGGAAAGGGACTCTGGAGGTTTCTAGTCCAACCTCCATCATTGTATCCACTCAAAGTGTTGTGCTGCCCCAATTTCCTTTTCTGTCATTTCCAAAAAAAGTAATTTTCACCCTGCTCTCAGTATCACTCCCTAAGGGTTGATGGTAATAGCTCTGTTCCTGGCAATCTGCTTTCAGAGTGTGACACAATGAGGTGGGAATTTACATCAGCTCTGGGTGATACTTTAGGCTGTGAATTGAGCTATTTATCCCCAAATTGAAAGTCATTTGGGAAAAAGAGACATAGACATTTGGGGAAAAAAATCTTTGGAAACACCATCATGACAGTATATCTAACAGGAATGTGTGGAGATGTCAGACACTGCCTCTGGGTGTCTGGAGCTCGTTCTGGCTGCCTGTCATGGTTCTTTATGAAGTCCTTCAAAACCCTGGGGTTTCTCAGGTTGCTCCAGACTTTTCATAACTTAGAAATCCTGTAGAAAAATCAAATTTCAAGATGATGGAGGGATGCTATCCTGAGAGCTCCTGTTGCTTACCTTAATAAACTCTCCAGGACTGAGATGTGATTCACTGAGATGGGAATGGCTTCTTCTCTGGAAGAAATATCTGTGTTTTAGATTATCCTGATGAAGATTTACTTGTTTTTAGGAGTAATTATGTTAGTCAGAGGCATGAAATCAGTAGATGTAACAAGACAAGGAGCATTGCTGCTTCTGAGGTGCTTGTTTCTTTGATTCTGTGCCTCATCTTCCTTCCCATCTTTTGTCCCAGTCCTACCAGGATCTGGTGCAGCGCCTGGAGCCAGTCATCATGGAGCTGGAGAGGCAAGAGAACGTCCTTGTGATCTGTCACCAGGCTGTCATGCGCTGTCTCCTGGCATACTTCCTGGACAAGAGTGCAGGTGAGCTCCCTGTCTGTGGGAAGAGGATGGACCCTGCTGGAGGAGGGATGATGGATGCAGCTCTGTGGAGGTGCATTCAGGTCGATGTGGGTCTAGAGCGTGCATCTATTAGGTGTGGGGTGGCCTTGGCTGTTGATAAAGATGCTTTTGGAGAGGGGGTGGGATAACCCTCCTGCTTTGCTGTCTCTGCAGATGAAATGCCCTACCTGAAATGTCCCCTTCACACGGTGTTGAAGCTGACCCCGGTAGCCTACGGTAAGTGGGACCTTCCTACTAAACGTGTGGGGGGGTTGGCTTGTACCTCCTCCTGAATCCAGGCTGCCTCTGGGAGCAACACCCTGTGCCTGCTGGGTTTGCTGATGGCCTCTCTGTCTCCTTGTGCTCCCCTCTGCAGGCTGCCGGGTGGAATCCATCTCGCTGAACATCGAAGCCGTCAACACCCACAGAGATCGGCCAGAGGTGAGTGTTGGCTTTTCCTTGGAGCCATCCCTTGGTGTTCCCCTCCTGTCCCCTATGGTCAGCTGGCAGTGGGAACACCTGGGGGTGGGCATGGGGAGGTGGCTCAGCTGGGTGCTTGGAAGTGCTGCTGGTGGAGTGTCAGATGGGTTCTTGCTCTGCAAAGTTGTGGCTGGTTCAGGGTTTTCCAAGGGAAAAGGAGCGTTGCATGTGCCTGCTTCCCAATGTGTTTGCCCAGACTAGAGCTGGCCCAGGGAGAGCTCCTCCCTGGTCTTTGACTTTTACCTGTACAGTCATCCATTCACTCAAGAAGGGAAATGGAGCCATGGGTGGAGAAGGTGACTTCTCTCAGGTCTCCTAGTTTTCTGGCAGAGCCTGGGCTCAATGCCCAAAATCTGATTTTGCAGGTTTTTTGTGTGGTTTTTTGTTTGGTTTTTTTTCTGGTATGCCCATGGCACTGTGGGGCTACCAGAGTGCTTTTCTGCAGGGTGGGATGTGGTGGTGCTGGGCTGGGGATGCTGTGGGGAGGACACCCCTCTTGTGAAAAAATTCCTGTAAGGGCTGGTGTATCTGCCATGTGCTCCACTGCGAGCTCAGAGGCCAGAGAAGGGGATACCAGCTTGGTGCTGGGTCTGGGTGCCCCAAGGATATTGTGCCCCTGTCCCAGATGCTGGGACCTTTCCACCTTGTGCTTAGTGGTGGTGGAGCCCAACTGGATGCTGGACAGACAGAGAACCATCCCCTTTTGGTCCACATCTCCTTTCCTTCACTTCCCAACCTCAGCAGGTGGCAGCATCTGGGCCACCTCTCCCTCCCCATGGCTGTAAGGGGGAAGCCAGTCCTTCCCCCTGCCATGGGGGCCATCAGTGCCCTCTTCCACCACCCTTGCTGGGGATGGCAGGAGTGGCAAGGGTAGGATGGAGCAAGACACATGCAAAGTGCTTGGGTGCCCCGCTCGGCTGCGTCGGTGCTGCCCCTCCATCCCTCCTGGCTTGAGCTGGAGTTTGGCGGTGCCAACCCTTGCTGGCTGCTCTGCTCCCACTTCCCAAACCTTCCTTATCGGCTTGGGCTGGCTTGTCTTCCCTCTTCTTGCTTTCACACCTCTCCCTGGGTGGAGGGACCGGCTTCGAGGAGGAGACCGATGGGCACCTCCCTCTGTCGTGCGAAGTCATGGCTTGATTGCTGCTCGGTGTTTTTGGCTATCTGTAGTTACTTTTTTGTGAGCAGAGGCTTAGGTGAGTGGAAGGTCTCTTGTGTCTGAGTGCAGGGCCCTTTTTTTTTTTTTTTTTTCCCCCTCCCATTCTGTGCTCTTGAACATTTTTGTATTAGGTTTTTTACTGTGTGTCCAGAGCCTTTCGTTTGCTCATTGACAGTGATTGTGGGGAAAAGCAGAGGCCACTTTAAGGAAAAAAAAAAAAAACCCAAAACAACCTGCTCCTTTTTTTTTTTCCTTTATAACTGTCACCTTCTTCCCTTTTTTTTTTTTTTAAATTTTACTTTATTTTTTTTTTATATTTACTTTTATTTTCTTTGTCTCACTTTAATTTAGGAAGCAAAGAAGGGACCTAACCCGCTCATGAGACGTAATAGCGTTACCCCTCTAGCAAGCCCAGAGCCCACCAAAAAACCTCGCATCAACAGCTTTGAGGAGCATGTGGCTGTTTCTTCCGCCCTGCCAGGCTGTGTTCCTCAGGAAGTGCCCACGCAGATGCCGGGACAAGTTAGTTGAACTCTCTTTTTTTTTCTTTCTTTTTTTCTTTTTTTTTTTTTCTTTTGTTGTTGTTCTCGTTGTTTTGTTTGTTGTCCTCCTGTCACTCCTGAAGCTGAGGAACTGCTTGCACTTGCCACAACCTGTGCTGCTGTCTCTGAGATGCATCTTCCTCCCACAGCTGCTGTCCCTCCCTGCCTTGGGCTGGTCTCGGGAGCGCCCGGCAAAGGGTCCCTGTTGATCCTCTCTTGGGTTTTGAAAGCATCAGGAACACCCCCCCAAAGTTCTGGGCTGTGTTAATTTAGTGCCTTTACTATCCAGCATCGTGGTGTCAGCCTCCCAGGGAGCTACATTTCTAGAGCGAGCAGGACCAAAGGGCTCGTGCCTTCCCCTCTGGGTGTGCTCGGCTCCAGTGTAGACCTGGGCGTTGCAATAAAGCCAAATGTTCTTGTGCTTCCCTCGAGACGGAGCTGCCAAGACTCGTCTTTGGCTGGAGGGATCTCCTTCCTGGAACAATAGGCAAAATGGACCAAAATTGAGTAGAAGTGATCTTGGTGTGGTGAACCTGAGTGAAACCCTGTGTGTGGCTGCTGTGGTGCTCACGTGCCCTCTCCCCTTTCAACCCGCCCATGAAGAGATGTAGGAAGAGAGACCTTGCCGAGTGCACGCTTCTCCAGGAACAAACTCCCTTCCCTGAGCTCATTAAGGAACTGGGATGGTACTGGAGAAGCAGCACGGGAGCTCCTTTGCCATGCTGCCCTTCCCACCAGCTGCCTGTTGGATCTCACTGTCTTGCCAAACCCCTCTTTCTGTTTGTGTTGTCTGGTATCCTCTTGCCCCTCATCAGCCAGATCCCGGGCAGGTTAGGAATGGTTCTGTGCTCCCCAACTGCTCTGCTTGGTGGCTGCTTTGCATGAGCCTCCCACCCCAGCAAGCACCAAGTGGGACAGCCCAGTCTGTCTCTCAGCTTTTGGGGTCTGCTTGAGCCAGTTGAGTCCTACACAAACCCTTTGCTGGCTCCGGATTTGGAAGCTCTGGCTGTCGGGTGCCCTCCGTTGTCCTCTGCCCGGTCTGGCGCGGCGTTACTGACACCTCTCTCTCCGTTCTCTCTGTCTCTCTGCAGCCTTTACTAGGGAAGGCATGCCTGTAAGTACCTTCTTGCGTCTTATTTCCCCCTTCCACCCCTTCTCCATGTCTCTTGCCATCCCACTGGTTGTTTTGTCAGGAAATCTTGCTGGGGCGTGGATTTCTTGGAGTTAATATTTCTGGTTTGGGGGATTTGTCTTAGGAAAGGTGAAGAGGAGACTATGGATGCTTCTTTGTCCAACCCCTGAATATCCTAGCTTGATTAAATGTGCCAGTTCTGTTGTGAAATGAAGCAAGTTATCACTTGCATTTTGTTGATGATGCCTGCATTTCCTGGACAATCATGGGATGGGAGATGCTGTTGGGTTTTTTTGTCATCATTTGTGATGGCACATTGTGCTGTAGGTGATAGGCCTGGGTGGTCTGTCCTTCCCAAGGGCTCAGAGTTGTGTCTATGAATGATGATGGCACCAGAGGGGTGTGTCTTCTGGAGCTGGAGTGATCCTGGGACTAGGCATCTGCAGTTCTGCAAACCTGGATTTTGGGAACAGTCAGCCCAGATGTCATGGGGCAGAGTAGATGCAAATTGTCCTTCTTTATTAAGAAAGCTAAAAACCTTGAGCATTTAATGCATTAATTATGAGTAATCAAGACTTTGACAATTTGGCTTAGTGCTGTTAGATCCTTGAGTAATAGTGTCAGAACAGTTTCTGGGTAAATTTGAAACCTTTGGACTCAATTTGTGCTACATCACTGACTTGAGACTGAGAAGACTTTGGGGCTGAGTTGGGACTGGGGTAGTGCCCAGTGGTCTTCTAGAGTAAAAGTTTTCTCAAAAAGGGAAGTTAGAAACTCATTTCGCTTTGCTGGTGGTTGGGTTGGGGAAGATCATTGTGCTCCTAGGGCCAGTGTAGAGGTTGAATTGCTCAGCATGGTTTGCATGCCTATGCTTCTTTCCTTCCTGCTCATGGGCACAAAAGTCCCTGATGAAATTTCGGGTCTTCTTGGGTTGCTTTGAATGCGTTCTTGATTTTTTTTTTGGTCCATCCCTCCATCCACCTTTTCCCTCATCCGTACTGCAATAAAAAGCACTGCATGCCTCAGTGCTGGCTGGGACACTGAAAACACTCCTTGGTGTTGAGTTTGGGGGATGGCTGTGTCAGATTTAGCTGGACCAAAAGCTCTGCTGGAGCAGACAGTGATGGTTGCCCATCCCAGGTGTAGGCTGGCAGCAGCAAGTTTAAAATCTCCAGCTGCTGGGAGCTGCCTTCACCTGCTAGTGTGGGACTTCAAGGAAAGGCTGCTTTTGTGGGACCTGTGAAGACTCCCCAGACTAAAGGCTTGGTGACATTCACGCTGCTGTTAACTCTCAGAGGCTGTGTGTGTCTTACATTTGGTCACATCACCACCTGTATGGGGTCAGGGAAGGTGGAAGGTACCTCATTCCCAGTTTGCACCAGGGAACTGGGTTGGCAGTGGGTGTTTTGTTGCATCAACCTTTGCTGTTGGGGTCTTGATTCCCATCCAGGAGGATGAGGGGACACCTGGAGAGGCAGGTGATGTGCCTGTGGGGTTGAGCTGGTTTGGGGTTGTGGGACTACCTGCTGTGATGATTTCTTTTCCTTTTGCTTGGTTTGTGATCCAAAGTACACTTTTTAACAACCACCTGATCCCCCTCCCTTCTTCTCCCCTTCACTTTTCGTGCTTGAAGAAGACCCGTTTGTCACTTTCTCAAAGTTTTCTCTTTACTAATATTTCCAAGGTAAATGGCTCTGGTGCATGTGGCTCTTCCTGACCCTCCTTCTGTCTCCTTAGATAACAGAGAGAGCAGCTCTGCCTCGTAGCATGACTGGGATTCCTGGTGCTTGTAAGAGGCAGCTTAGGTAGAAAAAGCAAATCAAATTGAAAAAAACGCCTCCAAAAAATTGAAGCCTTCCTAGCTGTTTCCTAGTCCTTTGCTCCCCTACCCTGTTTTGTGTAGTTTTGTGAGTTGACAAGTGTCCTTGTGGTCATCTCCCCTGGGTTTCTCCTTGAGCAGATGCTTTCCTTGGGCCTGGTCCTGCTTGTGTTCAGCTGATTGTCTCTGGTTTTGTGGTTCCCACCACACACTGGCGGGTTCCTGTTGTCACCCTGTATCAGGGCTGTGTCTGGAGCGTCTCTAGGGCCCATGAAACCTCATGGGGTTGTCACTGGGGGAGTGTGTGCTCCTGCCATACCACTGGTGATGGCTGGTCCCCATGCTGGGGACCTTCTTGGCATGGCTGGTGGGAGTTGCCTCTTCTTGTCAGTGCTGAGGATGGACAAACACTGACCTTGCCTTTGGCAGCCAGAGGGGACACTGCCCACCCTCAAGGGGAGCAAGAGAGATGTTTAATTGGGCTCCTTGACTGAACACCGTTGTCCTCTGTCACCCTGTGACCACGGGCAGCTTCAGGAGCGTGAACCAGGTGGGGTGGGAGGGTTGCCTTGGATTTAGCTCAGTTTTTAGGGATATCTCTGCCAAATTCCTGCCCTGTAGTTAAAACCAGGCAGTGCTTGAGGGGACAGGTGTGGGTGGCCAGTCAGCATATCCTCCCCCCACAGAATCACAGGATGTTGTGTTGGAAGGGGACCCACAAGGATTGTCGAGTCCCACTCTTAAGCCAGTGCCCCACACAGGGATTGAAATCATGCCCTTGGTGTTCCAAACAGCTGAGCTGATCTCGAGGGTCACCCCTCTCCCTGGGTGGACAGTGTCCTCTCCTCTGTGGCGGATGCTTCCGTAGTGACCCGTGCGTGGCTTTGTTACCCCCACCCCGTCCCCGCGTTGATGTGTGCGTAGAAAACGCTGCGGGTCTGACCCAAGCGCAACCCCCTCAACCCCTTCTCCTTCCCCTCTCGTTCCAGAACATGAACAACTCGCAGAAGCCGTCGTGACTCCGTTGGCACTGTCGCGAGGCCGCCGGCGACGCCAGCTTCCCATCCCACCGCCATTCCCGAAGCTTGCTTATCCACCGGTCTCCTCCGTCTGCGGCGAGGGCGACCCTCGGCTGTTCCTGCTCACGCCCGTTCATCCGCAAACCGCTCTGCTGCCGGGGGGAGGGATGCAGGAGAGCGGAGGAGAGGAGCTGAGCTCCCCCGGAGGGGGTCACCACCAGCTCTTCAGGCTGCAGCGTTTGCTCTCCTCTCCAGCGTCCTGTAGGGTCCTAGCGAAGCTGTAAAGTGCTTTCTAGCGTACAGGAGTTTTAATTTTTCCTCTCTAAGTGGTTTTGGTCTTCTGTATAGATGATTGGTAACCCACCTGTCTGCGGGTGGGGCGTGTATATATGTGGATGGTGCGGGGTTAGTGGAGAAATAGGGGGAAGGGAGGGTGGGCAAAGGGTTTTTGCATTATTTTTTTTAATTATTATTATTAATGATTCTAGATAAGCCCCTCCCAAGCTGTGCTGCAGTCCTTCACCCACACTACAGCCTGTTGCACACGCCAGCCCGGCTCACCTGGGTCTGCGAGCACCAGGAAGGCAGCTGTGTGAACTCCTTCACTGCTGGGTTTAACTAACAAACCCCATTCTTTCATTTTTTTTTTTTTAATCAATAACACCTTAAAGGGGTTTGCAGAGAATGTAGATCTGCTGCCAAAACTGGCTGCAAACTGCCTGTGGTGTAGGAGGAACTGCATCGCTGGTGGCTTAGGTGATACTTTCATCTCGGGGAGCACCCAGAGGTGGTCTGAGTTCAGGTGTGGGTTGATATTTAGGGGGAGACTGTGCACTCTTTTGAGGTGCTGTGCTGGTACTTCATCTCCCCTTTCCTCTTTCTTGGAGGAAAGCGGAGGTTTTGGGAGGGCTTTGAATCCCTAGGCTGAGCTTAGATGCATTTTGTAGACACACAGGTCTCATGGAGGTGGCCAGAGGTCTGGCCAGGTTGCAGGAGTCCCTGTCTGGCTGCAAAAAGCCACAAGAAGGGACAGTTTTGTCTGTATTATCTCTTTTTAATTTTATATATACATGCACATACATGTGTGTGTGTGTATGTGTATGCATAGAAACCGCTTGGTTTTTGCACTTTATTTGTGGCAGGAGCATAACTATTGTATTTTTTTTTTTTTTCAAGTCGTGCCCCTTAACAGGGGAAGCCTGAATACAGGCAACTGTTTCTTTGTTTTTAATTGTATTTTGCATGCTGGAAAGCTGGGACTACAAAATAATAGTAGTTACAGTGTTCAAGGTGTGTGTGGTGGTGGGGGGAATGGGGTGAGGTCCTGACTTTGACTCCATCAGCCAAACTCCCAGTGGTTTGATACAGGATATTCCTTGTTGGCAGCCTGCCCTAGGCTGGGAGACAGCAGTTAAAAATGGCAATTAACCACTATTGCTTTGTGCAAAAGTCTGTGGATTTTGAGATTATCTTCTTTTTTAGGGTTTTGAGTTGGGCTTTGGTTTGTTCCCCACCTCTGCGCAGCATCTTCTCCATCCCCATCTCGTAGTTTTTTTGGCTGGAGGCAGGAGGTGAAGGCAAGCTGCCCCTCCTTAGAAACCGCTTGGTTTTTGCACTTTATTTGTGGCAGGAGCATAACTATTGTATTTTTTTTTTTTTTCAAGTCGTGCCCCTTAACAGGGGAAGCCTGAATACAGGCAACTGTTTCTTTGTTTTTAATTGTATTTTGCATGCTGGAAAGCTGGGACTACAAAATAATAGTAGTTACAGTGTTCAAGGTGTGTGTGGTGGTGGGGGGGAATGGGGTGAGGTCCTGACTTTGACTCCATCAGCCAAACTCCCAGTGGTTTGATACAGGATATTCCTTGTTGGCAGCCTGCCCTAGGCTGGGAGACAGCAGTTAAAAATGGCAATTAACCACTATTGCTTTGTGCAAAAGTCTGTGGATTTTGAGATTATCTTCTTTTTTAGGGTTTTGAGTTGGGCTTTGGTTTGTTCCCCACCTCTGCGCAGCATCTTCTCCATCCCCATCTCGTAGTTTTTTTGGCTGGAGGCAGGAGGTGAAGGCAAGCTGCCCCTCCTGCAGTGCTGGGCAGAGAGGTTTGGGGAGAAGTTATGATTTATTTTTTGTGTGTGTGTATGTTTTGTTTTTGGGGGGGGGGGGTTGGTCTGTTTTTCCTTTGGGAAAAGGCGAACCACAGTGCCTAACGCTTCAGCCTCGCGCTCGGAGCTGCACCGACGGCGGGAGGGGGCCGGGACCACGCTCAGCCCGTGTCCCACAGTGCCCTGCCTGTGTGAGCTTGTGCATATGTGTATTATATTCCTGTACAGATGAAACCAAGAACACTTTTCCCCCCTACTTCATTAATTTCTTAATAGCCTCATTAAAAGCAGCCTCTTTCTCACTGTGTGCACGGGTGGCGTCTGCCCTTTCGGTTTCTCTGCCTTTGAGATAAACGAATGTTTTGGGGAGGTGACTCCACTTGGCTTTTCCAACCTCCTTCCTGGGGAGTTTTATCTCCCTCCTCCTGCTGCAAAAAGATAAGCCAGCAAATACAAACATGACGTCTGGCTGCCCCGAGATCAACCCTGTACACATGTAATTCTGCGGATGTTTTGGTGTGTATTTGTGTGTGTATATATATATATAAATTTTTATATATATATATATATAAAAAAAAAAAAAGAAAAAAATGGCCCTAAACTTTCTTCCTTTGGGAATAATAGATGTCTCAGTAGGTCCATGAAAAAATGAAATTTGAACATGGCATTTTCTCCAGCAATGGGAAAACTGGTCTCTCAGGTCCTCTCGTGCTGGAGGGGTTGGTGGGATGGTGCCATCACACTGCCCCAAAAACTCACTGCCCATTGCTTTTGGTTAACAGCCAAGGCAGGGTGGGAGAGAGGACTTGTCAAACCACACCAGTGATTTCTTCCCCCTTCTTTTTCCCCTGGTTTTGTTTTCCTTTGTGATACTTGAATTTATTTTTTTAATTTTTTTTGATAGCAAAGCGCTCTTTATTTATTTAATGTACACTGCAAAGCTTGGAGAGAAGGGTGTAGTTACTTGGGGTTACTTTTTTTCATTTGTGGTATGTTAACTGTTCTGTATATAGGTCTGGAATAATTGCCTGATATAAAGCTGTGCCAGCTTAAAAACAGGGTCTGCCTTTCAGAAATTTGTATATTTTGCAGTTGCTGGACCAATAAAATACCTTGTTGAAATACAGATGTGACCTGGTTTTTCCTTGTGTTAGGAATTGTGCTCTCGGGCTCCAAGGGTCACCACGTGCCACAGCTGTGCTGCCTCACACGTATGTTCCTGTGCCTTGTGAATAAAAATTCTCATAAAAGAGAAATAGTAGTGGATCCTCCATCTCTGGAAGTGTTCAAGGCTGAGTTGGATGGGGCTTGGAGCAACCTGGTCTAGTGGAAGGTCTCTAGCCCATGGCTCTACCTGCTACATCACCCTTGAATACAGAGGTGATGTCTTGGAACCTGTCCTGCCTAGATCTTTATCTAGCCTGCAAATTAGGCATGAGAGGCATTTATTCAAACCTAGTCTAGTTCTTGAAATCAAATACCTGCTTAAAGTGATTAGGTGCTAAATAAAGGGCTAGGCAAGGGCTGGCCCCTGAGATCACAGCTGTCTCTGCCCTGGAGGCAGGGAAACTGCAAATGCCATCTGCAAGCAAAGATGCAAAGTTCCCTGCAAAGTTTTGTTTTGGGTTGGTTTTCTTTATTTCTGGTCCCAGAGAAAGAGGGGGAGAAGGCAGGGAACGGTGTTTCAAATCATTTGACAGTGTCAAATTGATGATGTCAAATCATTTGACATGATTTTCCAGAGCACATCTTGGGTGGATGCTTCCCATGTGATTGGAGGCTTGTCCTCCACCAGCAGTTGTAACTCTAAAAGCTTATTAGGAGCAAGAGGGGCAAAAAGGTGGAGACCACTGTGTATCCCAACTCAGCTCTGTGGTTACCTTCTGCTGGCTCCAGTGCAGTCCTTGCTCTGATCTCCCCTGGGGTGTCAGAGCCTGTCAAGCCTTGCTTTGGGCTGGGGCTTGCTGGGATGCACAAAGATCTGTCTTCTCTCTTCTCCTAATTCCTCCGTGCTTCAGGGCCTCTCACCAGGGAGGAAATTCGCATTTTAAGCTTGACTGAGGCACCTGCAATAATATTTTCTAGGTGAACATGCAGACACGTGAGACTGGGGTGATGCTCATCCCTGCAACCATCCTGAGGGCAGGGAGGACCTGTTCTTTCTGGGAAATCCAGAAACCACAACGTTTTAAATTTTTTTAATTTTTTTTTTTCCCAATCTCCAGCAGCCCAACCACCTCCTTGACCCAACCAGAGACGAAACACTTGTCTTATTTAAGGGCAAAGAGCGTAGCCTTGCACCCACCTCACAGGGAGCCCTACACGAGTGTGGGGGCCCTGATAAGGCCTCCAGCCGAGGTGAGCCGAGGTTACACGTAGCCACAACATCACTTCAGCTCTCCTGCCTTCCTTGGGGCAGGCAGGGGCTGTTTTGAAGCCATAACAACCTTGTCCTTGTGGGGGGAGCACAGGGGAAGGTTTTGCCTCCCAGAGTGTGTGTGGCAGTGGGCAGCACTTCCAAGGCTGCTCCGCAAGAAAATATCGCCTCCAAAAAGTCTATTCTCCTCTTTCCATGTGCATGATGGGGCTTGTATCAAGGCATTCATGAAAGAGAGCCAAGTAAGGAAGGGGAGTCACTGTCAAAGCCATCTTAGGCAGCATCCTTTATTTTTCATCCATGTGATGCACTTTGTAGCATCTCAGAGAGGAGAAGTTCCTCGAGGCAGAGCAGCTTTAAAGGTTATACTTGACAGCAGGAACATTTCCCTGCTCCCAGTCAAGTCCCATTTTTATCAAAATTAAAAAAAATAATAAACCCCCAGCTCACTGCTGGCAAACAGGGAGAGAGAACTTGTGATTGCTAAAAAAAAAAAAAAAAAAAAAAAAGAAAAAGGACAGCCCAGTCACGCTGGCTGACTCAGCTCTGATTGATGGCTCAGGAATGTGTCTGGGATTAAATAAATCACGGGCAAACCTTTACAATGCAACATGTTGGATGAAACACAGCCGGCACCAGGCTCACCTGCCTCGGGCTGGGGAGTGACAGCCCTCACATCATGGGTTTGGAGGGGATTTTCTTCTTTTTTATCCATCTGTGAGGAAAAAAAAGATATTGTCAGAAATTGCTCTGCAAGGGGATCTAATGGGAATTATTTGCACCAGCTCTGGGTGTCCAGATGCATTTGTGCACTTTTGCTACAACAAGCACATCCTGGGAAGGGATATCTTTGTGATGAAATACAGAAAATTTATTTTTCAGCTCTGCACAGACCTGTGTATATCACAGTCTTGCTGCTCCATTCGAAACTTTTATACTAAGAGTCAGGGTCCCTTCCCCACCTCAAGGGTGGGCTCAGGGCCCAGTCTTCATCCATGGCCAGGGACAACTGCCTGGATGTGAATATTTGACCCTCGCATTTCTCTTGCTCTCTGAGGCTGAGGGGTGTAATGGGGCAGCACCAGGCTTGTCTCCCTGAGTGCCCCTTCCCCAGGTGTGTAACAGCCTATTCCCACTCCCTAGGTGGGAAAGAGCCCATTTCCATGCGTGGTCAGGCTGGGTGTGGGTCTGGTGATTTCATGCCCCAAATAAAACCCTCCTGGTGTGGCTGCCTGAGCCTTTCTTCTCCTACCTCACCCCTGCCCATTGAGGGATCCCCTGTCCCTGGCCTTGCTCATTTCAACAACAGCCATCCAGTCTGCAGCTGGATCTGTTCAGATGCTCCTAAGCCCCGTGGGTTGGTCCTGCTGGAGAAAACTCCACCTGCAGCCTTTCTGTGACTCACACTGACCACTTCAGAGCATCCTCTCCTTGGAGCTGCTGCTTGGTTACAGCTGGACAATGACATATCCCATGGTGGCAGCTCCTTGCAACCTCCTGGATAAATGCACAGAGGTTGTGTTTTTTTTCATACAGCAGATCTCAAGGAATCAGATTGTGTAATTTCCCCAGCCACGTACTTTTCCTTTCCCATTTCTTCCCTCTTGGGTTTTGGCCTGTTTGCCTTGGATGATCTGGACACTGCTTGCAGAGCTGTTGTTCTCCACAGCCGTGGCAGGACTCAAAGAAGGCCTTGAAGGTTTGGTCACTTGGCTCTGCTGGGAGTGCTGGTTAGAAAAAGTGAGTTGCAACTGAACCTATGTGTCAGCAACGCTGGAAAATATTATATCATGTGGATGGAGGAAGAGTGGTAAGAGTGAATACCAAAATAGCATAGCCCTAAAATACCTGATCTAGTTGAAGACGTTCCTGGTCATTGCAGGGAAGTTGGATTAGATGACCTTTAAATGTCCCTTCCAACCCAAACTGTTCTACAATTCTGTTTTATTGTTCAA
Source organism: Myiozetetes cayanensis (assembly GCF_022539395.1). NCBI lineage: Eukaryota > Metazoa > Chordata > Aves > Passeriformes > Tyrannidae > Myiozetetes > Myiozetetes cayanensis. The sequence continues at coordinate 3,257,892 of NW_026087521.1, forward strand.
TTCTATGAAATTTATTTACAGTTTCTGCATTCACAAAATAGGCCTAATGTCTCATGTTCTACCTGGAAGTGCCCTGCTGCATCCTGTTGATCCCGTGTCCTGCTTCGTGATCCAACCCTGGGACCTGTACCTGGCCTGGGAAGGCCATGGGTGGACCCAGTCCTTGCTGCTGCTGGGTCCAGGCTGGGCTCTGTGCCCTGGGAAACCTTCATTGTAAGGGTTGCTCTGTGCTTTCCACATCATCTGATGCTCCATCCAACACGTGTCAACATGAGGCAGAGTAACAGAGTATGAAGAAATCACAGAATCAGAGAATGAAAGAACCCTAAATATCACCCCTTGCCATGGGAAGGGACACTTTCCATTAGAAAGACACTTCCATTAGAGCCCCATCCAACCCGATTCTGTACATTTCCAGGGATGGGTCAACACTTGCAGGGCTGGTTCTGAGTGTTGCCAGGGCCTCAATCTCCTGGTAGTCTCTTCCATCATGAGCCACCGCTACCCCTTGAGGACCCAGAAACCCAAGCCAGCTGATGATGGGCTAAATCCCTCGAGAAGTCTTCTAAAATGTTACCTCCCACAATCCTAAGGAAAATATTATTTACAACCTGATAAAACCATGACAAGGTTACTGAGTTTGCTGAGCTTCCTGACCAGTCAGATAAAGCCCAACTGATGCGTCTGCCCACCCAATTTTCTGCACAGTGAGAAGTTCATTTCTTGCTGATGTGACACTCAGAGCTACCACAATCTGAAGGGACAGTGACAAGACAATGTTCAGTATCCCACAGGTTTTGTGAATTGCTTCTCCCTCTAGCACAAGGTGCAGACTTTGATATTTCACCCACTCCTAGACAGACACACAGCAAACATTTGGTCTTCTTTACTGCTACAAGAGGCATCTGAGTGCTTTTTGTACTGAAATTGATGTTGGTGGCTCGGTGCAGAAGTTAGAAAAGTGGGTGGCAGCAGAGGTTGGGACTGAAAACACCGTTGAATTAGAGCTACAAAGAGAAGCAATAATTAAGACCTAACAAAAAATTACCATGGTGGAGGGCAGCTCAAGAATGAGCACAGCCCCAAATCCAGATATTTCTAGCTGCAACCCAAACCCCACAATTAAGCTGCGATTTTGGTCATTATGAGGAGGTATTTCCAGAGCTGGGTCCTGCTGTTCGCTGCCTTTATCCACCAAAATGACTGGCTGAGCATCAGCAGAAAGAAAACCCAGCATTTTGATAAATGTCATCCAAACCAGACTGGAGAGCCTGTGTTAAATGCCTCCACCAAAGCTGGATGCCAACCTGTGGGCAGAGCTGGAGCTGAAGAGAGGAGAAGGCTTTCTGGCTAGGAGGGGATGTGTTGTTTTAGAAGTTGGTGGTACCTAAAAATACTGCTATCCTCCCTTGGGAGTTCCACCATATGACAGCACAGAGAAGCAAATGCCACCATGCATTTCTCTGGTTCTTGGTCCATCTCTACCCACTCATTACTCCAGGCCACTGATCCATCAGTAAAAAAGGGGGGGATGGAGGCTGTAGCTCTCACACAGGTACCTGGTGTCTCCACAGGCAAGTCACACCACTGATCCAGATTTCAGGATGATGGCACAAGTGTTAATGGCTGATTTCCTTCCTGATTCTCCCACTGGTGGTGCTGCAAGGACTGTGACTTACCCTGGCTGTTCCACAGCTGCTCTTTTACCTTCCAGACAGTATTAATGTCACCCACTACCAACCAGGTGCCCTGACTCACTCACTCTTCCTTCTGCCAGCCTTGATTCACCTGTGACAAGTGGTAGACGTGCTCTCCTTCCACACATCCACCTTGCTCCTTCTGACTGCTCCATCCTTCAGTATTCACTTGGCACTCAAAGTGTGACACGTTCGCCTCTTGCTCTGTGTTTTCTGTGCAATGTGGAGGCATCTCCCAAACCTGTCCTCCCTGAGCAGTTCCCCAAGGCCACTTTTTATCCTTTGACAGTCTACAGACATCCTGCTCATTCTCCTCTCTATAATTACTCAGCCTCCACTGACAGCTCCCCAGGCACAGTTGCTGCTGCATGTGTAGAATAAAAGAATCACAGAATGGTTTGGGTTGGAAGGGACCTTAAAGATCATCTCATTCCACCCCTTGCCATGGGAAGGGACACCTTCCACAGCACTGGGTTGCTTGATACCTTGTTCAACCAGGCCTTGAACACTTCCAGGGATGGGGCAGCCACAGCTTCTTTGGGAAACCTGTATGGGCACAAGGGTTAGATATCAGGGTTTTTTGGTGCTGCTTTGATGAGAAAGGTGATGGAAAAGACCTGGAAGTCATGCCCAGGGCATGTTCTTGGAGGAGGAGGAGTTTGTCCTTCCTACCTGAGATGGACCCATCCACAGTGTCAGAGTCATTGCCACGAGACCCCAATGCCTTTCCAACCACCATACTGATTTATCTTTTTAATATTTTCTCACAGTTTTTCCTGTCATCCATTTGGGCATATTCTCAGCAATGTTTTAACATCCTCCCAGGTCCCACCGGTGTGGATGACCCCACCTTTTTGAATCTGCTTGGGGCAGGGAAGTTATTACCTGGCTATAAATTACCCAGAAAGGACTGGCTGCTGTATAAGCAAGGCAAAATAAAATAATAAAGCACTTGTATTCTCCATAATTAATTTGTAATAATGACTAGGATGCCTTTCTAGACTTGCTAAACCAGTGTGCAGGTTTATAGTGAATATTTCTGAGCATGGCCATTGCACAGTGACTAATTTAAACCTCTCCTCTTGGCACAATTTTACCTGCAATGGGGTCTGATGCAGAGATGAGAGAGGCCCATCTGCATTCCTTACATAAAATCAGTGGTAGGAGTCAGCAGACCCTGGAGAGAGAAGGGACTGGGAAGAAAGTGAAGAAGAGTTGTAATATGGGGTTTTCAAGACTCATGGTTACAGCTGGCTGAAAACCAGGAATCTCGGTTCACCAGAGATCTTCTTTTTAAAACATAAATAAAAATAAAAATATCTTCCTGTCCAAATGGGATGGAAATTGATATTTTTCAACATTTCCAAAGCTCCTTTTGACCTCATGAACTGACATATCATTTTCCCTTTTTTTGCTGAAGATGCTTTAAAAAAAATATTGGCCTTTTCCAACAACACATTCCTCTGATGGAAAACACCACTCTGGACTAACTTGCACTAATGCTGGGGGAAGAATCACCACTGATGGACAATGGGGCATCACTCACAAAAGAAGAAATGGGGGTTTCATTGCCCTTATCTTGCACAGGGTTGGACACCCACCTTGTCCACACAGCAGGTCACCTCCAGGCTGGGAGACCCAGCAGGGAGGAGCTCCCTCAGGAATGCAGATGTGACTCAGCTGTGGTGTCTCTCACTATCATCCTTTGAAATGTTTCTAGTCAGCAATGCCCCAGATAGGGGGAAAGATTGGGAGGGGTGGGCTCAAGCAAAAAGCCCACCTGTCTGCCCTTGGTGGTTTTAAAAGAGTTATTAATTACCTTCCTATCTGCTAAGCTGATCTGGCCCTGTCTGCATCTTCCTCCTGAAGCTGCTCCTGACAAAGCTCTGCTGCCCCTGTGCTCCTAGGGCTGGGAAGGATGAGATGGGGGCTAATTAGGGGCTGTGAGGATGTCAGCCAGCCCAGGATGGCTTTTAGCCTGGGCTGTGAAGCCGATTTGCCTGCAGAAAGGCTGTCTCAGCAGAGCTGGGAGGGTTAAGCTGAGCCAGGCAATCACAGGGCTGCCACGGGATGAGCCCGTGCACGTGTTGGGCAGACAGGCTTTGGCTGAAGGGCTGCCATTGCCGTGGCTTGGTTGTGTGTTTGAGAACTAATTTGAGTTTTGCAGCTTCTTTAGGAGCCTTTTTCATTCTTTTTCTCCACAAATCCAAGCTGGGAATCTGACCCTTCTGGTATTTCCTGATGCCAGTGCAATCCTTTGCGCAGTATTTCCCTTTCTGGTTGAGCTTGTGAGTTTTTGGGCTTGTCTTAGGGAGAGGATTTGGCTTCATGGCTTGTCTTTGGCACAGCCAAGATTTTTCCCAAAGCATGATGTTTGCCAAGAGTGTGCAGGACCCCACACAGTTACAATCTCCACCCCATCCACTGGCTGTGAATGGAGTTCTCATGTCCATGGATCTCTTGCAGGTTATGGATCGAAGTTGTAGAAGTATAGAATATCTCAGGTTGGAAGGGATCTGTACAGATCATTGTGTCAAACTCCCTGCTCCTCACAGAACTTCCTAAAACTAAACCATCAGTGCAGAAGGAAACACGAGCAACAACTAATAAACACATAGTGACCAGAAAATCAGTGTTTGAATGCTAATGAGCACAAACAAACTGGCCATCTGCTCCAAAAGGGGCTGTGTTTGCCCCTGTGCAAAGGTCAGGTGAAATATTAAGCAGCTGCTGCCTCCCTCTATTGTTTTGCAGAGCTGATTTGAGATAAACAGCTGTGGGACCCATTGCTGGAAGTGGTCTGGTCCTGTTTCGTAGGATGAAGTCCACGGCCAGGCTGTGTGGGAGATCCACACTAACTCACCATCACATCTCATGCCTCAGTACACAAATGCCAGAGGTTAAGATACCTCTGGATGAGCCAGGGCTTAGGAATAAATCCACAGAAGGAAATGGACCTAATAGGTCTATCAGAATCAAGCCTTGTGTCCTCTGCTGACCCGGCTGTATTTTAGGTAGATCCCATTAGCTGCAACCAGGTCACTCTGGGTTATCACCTCAGCTGAGACACAGCACAACACTGGAGCAATCAGCTACAAAACTGACATATTCCAGGGTGGAAATGCAGTAGCATCCCCTTCTAGGTAATTAACCAAGGCACCAAAGCAACTATGTGCAAAGAGCAAATTAAATCACTGTGGACTGGTCACAGCTGCAGTAAATAACACTGTCACTGAGGTTGTTTCTGGTGCTGGCTGGGGTTATTTATAGCCACTGTCTGTAGGAGATCATCTGAGCAGGCAGGGAGCATAGCAGGGGCTGTGGCTGCTGGGGGAAATCATCTGTGTTTAAGTAAGGGTGGGAATGCAGGCAGAGCCACGTGGGATTCTTCTGGGTGAACTTTTCTCCTGGCTGAAAATATTGCTTTGTCAAATGTTGAAGCTTTCTGCGTCAACTTGCCAGGCTATGTTTATATGGGCAAACCAACAGGGTCAGGGCCAGGGCTGTGATCATCAGTGGTGTTTTGGTGTATCCCTGGTGCATGGCCTGGACTAACCAGGACCAGTGACTGATGGGTGCAGGGGATGCCATGGCTCAGGGATGGCTCCTGGATGCAGCCACACTATACCCACCACCCAGTCTGGGTATATTCATCATCTGGGGAGGTCTCCTGTCCAAAGGGATTCTCCCAGAATAGATCAGAGTGCTCAAATTAGCTCCATATCTGAAGCACGTGGAGAAAGATCTTGAGCAAAGATGCCAGTCTGTGGACCACAGGATTACGTGGGTTATACCTACAGGGTCTGTGAACACAGCTGAGGGCGGTATCCTGCTGTCAGGAGGACAATGAACATGATGGAAGAACTGGATAAGACTGAGAGCAGCTGGGTGAGGAGCAGAGCAGGGGCCACATGAGCATGAGGCACATTGTGGCCATGCCATGCACTGCCCCAGGAAAGTCCCAACATTCAGAGGGAAACTCCATCCCAACAGCTGTGTCCCCATTGCTTGCATGTGGAGGGGGATGGTTGAGGGAAACCACCTGTTTCTCAGGGCTTGGGGCAAGAGGCAGAACATGTTTTTCCCCCTCAGCTGCCTGCCAGCTCTGGTTGTTGAACCACTGAAAGTTGCCTGCTGTGCTGGTCTCTGAGCCTGTTAAATGGGTAAATCACCCAAAGGCAGGTCTGCCCTTGATGGCCATATTTTTATTATTACTATTATCATTGTTGTTTTTGTTGCTATCACTGTTATTATGTCTGGGAGTGGCATGAGCTCATCTGTGCATCTCAGGAGCCAGGAGGTCACAGAGGGATCCAGAGAGTGGATTCTGTATAGCTGTGTTGGAGCCCAAACACTGTGTTTGGTTTCTTTGTCCGGGAAGGGTCTGGGAACAGAAGTGGTGAATTTCCTCATTTCTCATCCTCTGCAACCCCCAGGATTATTTCACTGACTTCTGGAGGGGTAAATTTCTGTTACAGCCTCCAGAAAGAGTCATCTACCTGCCTGGACCTCCAGGGGTTTGAGTGACTGATGAATGTTTATGGGCAAGATGACAAACCCAGGGTTCAGATGTGAGTCCAATTTTGCCTTCAAACATAGCCCGGGCATCTCTCAAAAGAAAGCCAAGGTGGAAACACATCCTTCCTGCCTTCCAAAGCCAACATCCTCCTTCCCCCCACCCCATGGACCCAGTTATGGATTTTCTGCAATCCTGAGACCTGTCATTAAGCAATCCCAATCAAACAGAGTTCCTGCAGGGCACATCAACCTTGTGCTCTCACCTCACTTTGGTCACTGCCTTCTGGTTTAGGATCTACTGGGATTGGAGGATTGCAGCAGAAGTGATGTTGTCTAATGGGGCAAATGATCATAGAATTGTAGAGTGGTTGGGATTGGAAGGGACCTGAAAGGTCATCCAGTTCCAACCTCCTGCCATGGGCAGGGTCACCTTCCACTAGACCAGGTTGCTCTAAGCCCTACCCAACCTGGCCTGGAACATTTCCAGCTGCAAGGCAGCCACAGCTTCTCTGGGCAACCTGTGCCAGTGTCCTACTACCCTCTGAGTAAAGAATATCTTCATAACATCTAATCCAAATCCCTCCTCTTTTAGTTGAAAGCATTCCCCCTTATCCTATCCTTATCTGCTGATAGACCAGTGGAGCCATAAAACACAGAAGAACCTGTAACTAATGTCCAGACTGGATATTTACCCTCTCTCTAGCTTCTTGACATTCCATTTATTAGTGCTGACGCTCTGATTTACAAACTATGCCTTGCCCGGCAGGTGCTACCCCTGGCAAAATGTTGCAGCTTCTTTAGCAGTCGACGACCAGGCTTTATTTGTTGTATTTGTAACTCTCCAGTGGGTTGGAAAAGGTTGTCAGCAACCAGCCTAAGCAACAAAAGTCTTGGACTTCAGGTGAATTTTGTCCATCTGTTTCTATAAAGCCTGCAGAAGGCAGGCAGGCAGGTTTGGCTCCTCCGTTGAAGGAGAAGCTCTAGAGGCAGATAGGGGATGTGAGTACAGCGGTATTTCAAGCTGTGGGTAGTGAGTTTCCGCCAGCAAATGCAGCCCTCTCACATGTGGTGAGTGGAAGAAGTGACTGAGATTTGCATCTTTGCCTGGCACTGGCTTGGAGGCAAGAAGCAGCTCAGCTGCTCAAAACCAGAGTCACGGCTGCGATCACACGGGGAGGGGAAGAGGGGAAGCGAGGGGGAGAGTGTCACCACATGTCACAGACAGCCATTTCCAGTAATTGGTGTGTGCTTAGGCAAAGCTCATGTTTAATTTACCACCAGGCAGATGTTGGAAAGCTCTCCCACTGCTTGGTCACAGGGCTTGAAGTCTCCTCTTTCTTCTCTGCTGTTGCTGCAACAGAGGCAACCAGTAACACTGACCTTATGATCTGTCTCTGCATGTGGTCTCTTGGTGAGAAGGTTTCTTCCAGTTAGTTCACTTGAATTGTGATTGAAATGCATCCTGGGCTGCATCACAAGAAGTGTGGGCAGCAGGTCAAGGGAGGGGATTCTGTCCTTCTACTCCACTCTTGCGAGACCCCAACTGCAGAGCTGCTTCCAGCTCTGGGGTCCAGCGCCAGAAGGGTTTGGAGCTGCTGGAGAGAGTCCAGGGGAGGCCACAGAGGTGCTCAGAGGGCTGGAGCACCTGTACCATGGAGGCAGGCTGGGAGAGCTGGGGTTGTTCAGCCTGGAGAAGGGAAGGCTCCAAGGAGCTGTCACAGCTCCTTCTGGCTCTTTGCTCAGTAGAAGGATGTCAGAGGTGTCAAACTCCCCGACTTTGCCTTTGGAAACTCAAGTCCTTAAGTCAGGAAATTACAGGACAATAAGTTATGAGAGCAATACCTAGAGGCTGACCAAGATGCCACCATTATTGCACCAGGACTTCCATGGATGTGAAGCTGTGGACAGACCTTTGCCGTGCTGAATAAACAACCCAGATGGTTTTATGCAGAGCCCAGAGGCTGTGCACTGGGAAGGCAGTGTGGGTGGGTGGGAGGGGAGAAGATGAGGATCCAAACCACGCCAGTTGTTTAGGTGCATAAATCTAGCAAATCCCTTGCCAGTTACTGCTTGTGTTACAGAACATGCTGCAAACAGGGCTCATTAGTTATGCAAAGCTGCTTGATTATGAAAATAAAGTCTCAGATAAGCCAAACTACCCAGTCATGAAGTCCACAACATCAACAACAACAGAAAAATAGCTTTTAGAGAGATGCAAAAACTGTGCATCAAGTCCTATCTCATCTCCCAGACAATGCACTGGCTCCTTGTCTCCTCCTTCTCTTGCCCACGGGATGTTTTAGCTCCAGCACTGAGCAAAGAGAAAGGCATATGTGACCTAAATCAGGTTTTACTTCTGCTCGCATCCCTCCAGCCTGAGTAAGCAGCAGAGGATGTGACTGAGAGCACACACGGTGCCTCGTCAACGCCTCCTCTGCTTCAGGTCTTCTTCTCCCTTCGCCAGAGGTGCCTTTGACTCACTCTGTGTTTAGGCAGATGCTTCTTCGTTCCCCACACCTCTCATTAAACCTCCCTGATCAGCCGGTCCCCAGCCCTCCTCTGCAGCTTTTCTTGTTACGCCGAGTAGCGCTGTCCGACAGGACCTGCCTCCCAAAACCCCACCGGAGGGCTGGGAAAAACCCCGGAGACCTACAAAACAAACACAAAAAAGGGCTCACTTGATCAGCCTAAGTGCCAGCCCCACCCTGGGGTGTGGAATAAACACTGGCAGGTGTTTATTCATCGCCACTCAGCATCCAAATATTTGTTTCTGTGTGTCACGGAGGCACACGCTCACATCCAGGGGATGGATGGATGCCTTCATTCCCAGCAATCCCCGGGCACACTTCTGTCTGCCAAGGCAGGGGAGGAAAAAAGCCTGCAAGATTTGTTAATAAATAAGCTGTGATTTCTAGCACTTTGACATCTAGGTGCACAAGGATGTTTCTCTTTGGCTATCTGAACTTCTGTACCACGGATTTTTCTATCCATTTATAATCTTGCACTCACAAATGTTTGCATATATGTATATATATTTAGCATATATGTATATATATCCACCCACATTCACCTACGTGTGAATACACAGCACTGGAAATGATAATCTGGATGCCTTGGCATTAATGATGCATAAATCTGATGTTTGCAGAAGTGAATACACGGCAGATGATGCCATTTCAGTCTTGGCATACCCACATATACATCTTTTCTCCATCTGTCTAGTTATGAACATATAGGTGTGCTTAACACCAGTATGTACTTTTATGAGAATGTTTACGGGATGAATTAGGTTAGCACACAGCACTGGTTATCCATGCCAGAGTAAACCTCAGCAGAAACAATAATTAAAAATCACAGAATGGTTTGGGTTGGAAGGGACCTTAAAGACCATCTCGTTCCACCCCCCTGCTGTGGACAGGGACACCTTCCACTAGACCAGGTTGCTGCAAGCCCCATCCAGTTGGGCCTTGAACTCTTCCATGGATGAGGCAGCCACAGCTTTTCTGAGGAACCTGTTCCAGTGCCTCACCACCCCCACAGGGAAGAATTTCATCCTGCTATCTAATCTAAACCTACCCTCTGTCACTTTGAAGCCACTCCCCCTTGTCCTATCACTGCATGCCCTTGCAAACTGTTTCTTTTCACCTAAAAAAAAATAAAAATCATAGGCCTGCTGTATTTGGCAGAATCAATATGAACCCAAGGCAGGCATCAGTGTCCCGATCATCTAGATGTAACTGCCAAGAGGAGAATGTATTGTCCTTGTGTGACTAAAGAGGATAAGTTCTTGGTTGACTCCACGACCACTAAAGCACTTCATTCACAGACTGACTTAATTAGGCAGCAGGTAAAACCTGGAGGTGTGGCACCTGGGAGAAAAGCTGTAACTGTGAGCACACACAGCCAGTGCTAACAACCCTTTGATCTGTCCCAGCTTTATGGATGTTAGGGGAAATGTCTTTAGGGCAAGCAAGGAGGAAATGTTGACCACGGTGATTAGATAAGGGCGTTCAGTGAGAAGCTTAATTTCCTGCCTAAAATGGTCATGATGACCTGCGATGTGATGAGTAAGGATGGGCTGCTAGAGGTCAGTGAACTGGCCCCAGGGGAAGCTTTTTTTCAGTGCCTTCAAGGAAGTGAAAGGGAGGGGATTTCTCAGCTACTCTGAGTAGTTTATGGAGCCGGGGTTGGATTCAGATGTGATCCTCGGGGCATTTCTCCATTGCCCTGGTGAGACTCGTGAATCTGAACTGATAACTCCAACTGATAACTGAGATGAGACTGAATGTGGCCACTCATTGCCATGGTCTGGTAACCACGGTGGTTGGACTTGATGATCTCAGAGGTCCTTCCCAACCTGGCTGATTCTATGATTCCATAAAGAAACATTAAGGGCAACATGGAGATTCCTTGTTCTGGCCCAAGTCTGGCTGCCCCTGTACTCACAGGTAATTTAGGGCATGTCTTACCCTTTGCAGTGACAACATGCTTTTATAGTCTTTATGACACCAATTAGTTAGGAAGACACAAGACTTCACTGAGATGTCCCAGCACCTGCAGTGCCCACATTGCACTTTAACTTCGAGAGAAAGGAAAGCGATGCCCAGCTCCCGGTGAAAGTAGGAGGTGTGATGCCCAGTTCAGACTTAGGTGACAAAATGTCCATGTGCCACTGACTCAGTTGATTTCATAGGGAGCCAGGCGGATCAGGAGACTATTTTAAAGAGGGATAGAAGGCACAACTCATCCTGGTCACACTAGAAAGTGGTTTAATATGACACATGCTGCACCTGAAGTCATCCTTCCACTGCTCGTTGCTGTGAGTGCCTGTAAAAGTGCATTTCTTCCACAGATAGGTATCTACCCATGTGTGGAATGGACACAAATTTACATTTTTCAGCTAGGAAACCTCTGTGGTCCCAGACCCAAGCCACCATCAGAAGAATAGGCCAGGAAAGACTGGAAGGTCAAGGTACTCTTTTTGAATCAGATGTGTCAAGTTCCGTTTAAGACACAGCATGTTCTATCAGATAAGAGGAGCTATGTTGGCCCCTGCCCTGAAATCCCACAGGCTATCACAAGTTCCCAGCGGTCTCATGGTAACAGTGGCAGACAGTGGCTTGCTTAGAGCTGACTTGCAGCGCTTCTGTAATTGGAGACACACTTCTGAGGCTATAAATGTAAATTGCATCTCCAGAGATTACTGAGATCAGAGAAAGAAGGCCATCAGCTGCTTTGTGGCCATGTGGAACCCTCCAAATAGACTGGGAGAGCGGAAGGCATTATACGGGGCTGCTGTCCAGGAACAGGGATTTTTTTGTGGTCCATGGCCCACTGCCATTTTCTTAGTCCCTGTAAGACCCTCTAACCAGAAATTAGACCCTCTAACCATCGTCCACAGCATATGGTCCCACTTCTCAGAACTTTGAAATCCTTCTCTGCACTGAACCCAAAGTGTATCAGGTTTAAGTGACAAAGTCTGCCTGTGTTTTATTGTAAGAAGGTAACAGAGTGGGAGAAGGCTTTTTGGGAAGGTGGGAGTGGGTTGACCGGGGCTCCCTGATGGGCTCCAAGGTCTTCAGCGCCATCTACTGCCACGCTAAATCTTGGCTTCCCTATGTTCCCTCCGGGAATGGGCTTAGAGGATACTTTTGGGATCATAAGATGTGAATAATTGGTAGCTACCTCGAGTTTCTGTAGGCTGAGTGCAAATTAAAAAAACATGCCAGTGTCTGGAGGCAAAAACCTGGTGCTATTTCCCTTAAAAATTCATAGAAAGGGAAAGATGAAGCAAGTACTTGAGGACTGGTAATTGGCAATGATAAAAGCCAGACAAGTGGTAACAACTGGGAGCTACGGTGCTGGGTTTTTTCTGATCTTTGGCTGCCTACAGAATCTTCTCCTCTGTCAGCATAAAGTTATGAAGTGAAGATTGAATAGATCATTCAGTGAAGGTCAGAGGGAAACAGAGATATGTTGCCCAGAGAAGCTGTGACTGGCCCATCCCTGGAAGTGTTCAAGGTCAGGTTGGATGGGACTTGGAGCAACATGGGATAGTGGAAGGTGTCCCTACCCATGTCAGGGGATTGGAACAAGGTGATATTTCAGGTCCTTTCAAACCCAAACCTGTGATTCTGTAACAGAGAGGTTTTTGCTATGGGTTCATTGACTCACCTGTGTCAGACACAAAACATCTCTCACATTAAGCAGCAAGGAAATCTTAGACAAACACATGATAAATAGGTGTGGCTGAAGGAATGGATCTGTCTCTATGTCATCTTCCAGTCTCAACCAACTTGAAGCAAATCAGCTGAAATCAGTGAAGACACATTGAATTTTCCATGCTCTGTATTAAACACAGAACTTGCTTCTCTGTGCTATTCCCAGGAATAAAAAACCTAAAGGTTCAACAGCTCTTCCAGGTCTAGGAAAGATCTAACTTATGGAGCAGGGCAGCAAGTCACCTCTGACATGTACTAGGATTTCAACCATGTGAGAAAAACCTTGACAACCAGCCACAAAACCCATCTCTCCAGCCATTTAGGAGCTGGTGTCTTCTAAGGCATTTTGTGGGTATGTTTCTTCCCTGCACTCTCAGGTGGTAGCAGTGGTTCAAAACACACATGTTCCTCTCTAGCTGCCCAAGAACCTGGTTACTGGTTTTATGAAATGAAGACCCAAAATTGAGTCTGCTCAAGTCTCCTTCTTCTGTAGATGAAGCCAAAGGCCACGCAGAAGCTTCAACATCTCCCACTCCTCAGCATTGCACACTCAAGGCAAGGGGGAAGATGAACCACAAAGTTTAGGTGTTTCACATCATTTGTAAAGCCATCAGAGAGAATTACAAGGGTGTCAGCATAATGGAAATGATCAGCACTTAGATATCTTCTGGTGTGAGCAAAGGTCTGATCTGAGGCTCCAGAAAAAAAAAAGGCCAATCATTTTTAGTGGAACTTGCCCTTATTTAGGGAGTACAAAGTCTTCCAGATACATAAATTGCTGATCCCGGCTCAGCAAAATTTTTTGTTCCCATGTTTGCTGTTAGCCAAGGATCATAGAATCAAAGAATGGTTTGGGTTGGAAGGGACCTTTAAATACCATATAATTCCAACCCCTTGCCATGGGCAGGGACACCTTCCACTAGACCAAGTTGCTCAAAGTCCTGTACCCTTGTTTGCATTTAATTCTTTGGGTTAGTAAAACCATTATTAGGAACTGGAATCAGTTTGAGCTAATGAGAGGGGCTGTGGGATGGCTCCAAGTCACAGTTTTGACAAAGTGTGCACATTCAACTTTTAATACCTCTCCTGTGATCCATGGACAGGGCAGGGAATCCTACAAGTGGCCCGGACTTGATCTAACATCTTGGTTGAATGATTTATGAACTGATCTCAGCATACTCCCACACCAAACACTTTGCTCTCCTCTGGGTCCTGGAAAATAGAATGAAGCAGCTTTTGAAGAACTTGTAGCCCAAAAGGAGTGTAGATTTTGGAGGAGAAACTGAAAACTGGAGATTGATCTTGTTAAAAAGTTTGCTTAGTGACACCAACAGTCATCTAGGAGTGCTTGTGAACTGGGAATTAAAGACAATGTCAGGACCACTTGCATATCCTTTTGGTGAGGATTTGATCAACCTGAATCTGATTCATCAGGACAGCAGTAGATATTAGAAACAACTGGGAGGTTTCCACTAATGAAGGTTCAGAACACAGCCCAGCATAGTTGCAACCTAAATGCTTCTGCTGAGCTCCAGCTGGTGTTGATTCATCACCAGCCTTCTGCTGCAGATGGCTGGGTAAATTAGGAGTGCTGTGTATAGCAACCTGTAGGCTTTTTCCAAAGAAAACAAACAAAAAACCTCAGTGTGGTTTCTGCAGGAACGAAACTCCAGCTGAAACACTGGCTTTGTCCCTCTTCTGAAATGCAGTCCTGTTGACCACGCCTGAAAGGGCACGAGTGGTGCAGCCTCCTCTAGGCCACTGAAATCCCCCGGAAAAACTATGGTTTTCACCAAATTCTTAGCAGCACCTCTTCTGACACGCTTGTGCTGCTGCTCCTGGTGTGCTGAATGTCTGGGTGAAGGCGCAGTAGGTTTGTGCAAACACACCCAAATTCCTCGTGGGCATCGCCCAGGTCTCCAGCTGAGAACTTTGACATGCAAAATGTGACCTTGATCACATTGCTGAATGCTCCAGGGATGAGGTGTTGTAATCAGCCTTTCTGGGACGGCTGGTAGGCATGTGATAAGATTAACATGTGTTCTCACCCACCTTTGGTGTCCCAATGTACATCCCTCTTTGGCAGTCCAGCACCTTGGTATGAGGTGGGCTGGGTTTCAGGAGTTCAAAGTGACCTCTCTGATCCCAGACATCCATGTGACTGAAAAAGACAGGCCTGGGACTGAATTATTTGACTTTCCAGTGCTTCGATTTATGTAGATGCAAACTACTGATAAGAGGTTGTTGGAGATCGCTGCAAACTGCATCATGTCTTGCTTGTGTAGGAGTTAATTATTCTAATTGTTAAATCCTTTTTACTACCAGTGATTCAGCACAAAGGAATCTACGTGAGGTGATGGGACAAGGAGATTTTTACGCTGCTCAATCAGCAGGATTTGGAAAAGAGACATCTGAGCTCTGTTTCTGAATCTGCGACAGAGACTCCTCTCCAAGACCTTGTCCAGGACATCCAAACACCTCTGTGGGTCACATTACCCCTATGTAAAACAGAGAGAACACTGAGCACTCTGCAGGAGAGGTGAATTCCTCACTATCTGCAAGGTGAGTAGAGAGGCCTCGAGCGCCAGGGAATGTAAAGATCCTTATCACTTTCTGATTTGTGGCTCCAACTCGTGGCCTCAGCATCCACACTGTGCTCTGGAGGGGCCTGGGATAGCAAGTTTGGTTCTGGCTTATGACCAGTAGGAGCAAATGGATCCAAACTGCTGGTACAAGATGCTTCAAAATCAGGGGAAAAAAAAGGGAAAAGCTTGGACTACTCTGCCCTATTCAGGGCCAGGCTGGATAGGGCTTGGAGCAACCTGGTCTAGTGGGAGATGTCCAGCTAGGAGTTGGACTAGCTGACCTTTCAAAGGTCCCTTCCAACCCCATCCATCCTGTGATTCTATTCTAAACACAGAATAACAGACATTCTTAAAGTTCTGTATATTTATAGGCTCTAATCTGCAGAACAAGCAAAGAGTTAAAAGCAGATACAATTTCCCCTGTGGAAGAAAAGGGACATCTTCCACCTGTTCTTATCCACCACAGGGTCATCTCTTACACCTGCCCTTCATCTTTGCTGTCAGTAGTGCCTTAGCAATTTTTTTCCTTTATTTCCTTTTCATTTTTTTTTTCAGGTTCTTGTCTATTCTGAATTATCTGTGGAAGAGCTGTATGAGTAACAAATGATCCTGTGAAGGACACAGTTTGCCAAGTGTCTTTCATGCACCTTCAGTGATGACTTGATGCAGAATTGCCTTTTCAGTCTCACTTTACCCATGTACTGTACAAAATTGTGGTCATTTGTGGTGCTGAGAGGAATCACACCAAAATAATGGGGAATAAAGGTGAGTCACACGTGTGGTACAAAGTCATCCAACACAGAGAGTTTCCATTTTTCTCGCCACTCCCTGATGTTTAGAGCCTGCTAACATGGTGATGCTTGAAACAATAGTGAGCAAAAACAATTCAGGGAGAGGTGTGATGTTGAACTTGGCCAGAGCCTCCCAGGAGTCCTAAAGCACTTGAAGATCCTTGGATAAAAGGCAGATTGTAAGGACAAGAACATCATTATTAGCAGTTTAAATTCTGCCTTCCAGGCACGTGAAGTATCCCAAGGTCAGGGCAAAAGAGGGCTGCAGGCCTCATGCAGCAGTGGAACTTGATCCTTGCTGCAGGGTGAGCTGCTAATTGCACTTTGTACCGCCTCAGAAAACGTTTCAAAGTCGCAAGTTGCTTGCAAGAGTGGAAAATGGAGTTTTAAAGCAAGCAGATAGTTTGTCAGCCTGGGATGAAAAACCTGAGATTTAATTTCGAGAGGGTCTCAAAGACACGAGGCGGAATAACACCGTTCTTAGCAAATTAATCTCTTGGTTTGGGTGCTGACCTGGATTTAGCTCCTGGAATATCAGAAGATTTTATTCTCACCTTTCAGGCATTTAAGAGCAAAATAATGTATTGAGTGTGTCTGGGTTTGTTTGTTTGTTGTTTTTTCTTTCACATCACAAATTTGAAGAAATAAAATCAGAAGCAAAACTTCATTCGGCAAACGAGGAGCTACATGTGCTCATTCCTGACTTGTGGTCCTGGAGCAAGGAAGGGCTCGATCTGGGCTGCATGTGGAAGCTTACTGCTTGGATTTGAGGAATACTGGAGCACTGATGTAGGGAAGTGCTCCAATCCCACACTGCAGTTGCCTCTGGCTACAAAATTAACTAACAAAGAAGAAAAAACCCCTGCCTTATTTTGGCAACGAGCACCACAGGGTCCTTCCCAGCAGGGGCAGAGGTGCTGCAAATTCACCAGTGGGGCATTTCCACACGTGTTTTCACCTGATAAGCGAGGCCCAGGGCACCCAGGTGCTGATCACTGCCCCAAACCACTTCTGCATGCTGAGCACTGTGGAAAGCACTGGGAGGACTGGTGTGAGCAGTTACCATAAAATGCTGTGTATTGTGGTAAATGGTTACTCATGACATCACTGGGAGAAATAGAAAGGGAAAAGCAGCCCTGGCTTGTAGCTGATCTTTCTTGAACCCTTGATCTCATCAGACTCACTGACCAGAAATACATTCTCTTCAGTAGGAATGGTGCTGTCAAAAAGCCTCTGGCTCTTCCCCTTGAGCATTGTACAAGACTCTACAGGTGAAAATCAGGTTGTCTGGTCCCATTCACGTCTGTGGTGCATTCATTTACAACTTGAGCCAAAAAGTGATGGGTTGCAAAGTCCAAAGCTGCTTTTCTCCTCTGTGTTGTCCTCCACTGGAGCTCTGGAGTTGGCCCAGCTCCCAGTGCTCTGTGAAATCTCCTGGGGCTAAAGTTCAAGATGGAAGGAAGAGTCAGCTCCTCCCCTGCAGATAACCAACACGTGGAAGGGAAGGGTGATTCCTCTACCTGGACCTTGTGCACCTTGTGCCTGCTATCAGAAATCTTCTGAGAACCCCTGAGGTAAATCCCAGGTCTGACTGCACAGCAATGCTCCTCCCATGGACCTGCTGTTCCCTTAGACCCAGCAGAGCTCAGGAGGGAGGATTTTCCTTGCCAAAACCTCCCTTCATCTTGGTGAGGACAGAACCTTGGGAACAGAGCTGGTCCTGCCTTGATAAAAACTTTCATCCACTCTTCCCTGAAATCTCCATAGGAGCTCCACCTGATGGGCACCTTCCTGGATGAAAGCCCATGTTCCTCCTGAGGAGGAACAAACCTGTCCTCCAGAGAAACTCAGTTCCAGTGGGAGACCTCTTCAAGGATCAGCCATGCTGGGCCATTAGGTCATTTTGCATGAGAATCTGAGACAACATAGATGAGAATCAATCCCCCAGCCTTCCCTTTTAGGTTAGTGTCATCCAAAGAGCAAGGCTGGACTCTCCTTGGCTGACTCTGAAGGCTGGAGAGGGACTTCTTGCAAAGGTGTGCAGTGATAGGACAAGTAGGAATGGCTTTAAACTGAAAGAGGGTAGATGAAATTGAATATTAGGGATAAATACTTTATTATGAGGGTGGTGAGGCCCTGGTCCAGGTTGCCCAGAGGAGCTGTGGCTGCCCCATCCCTGGAGCTGTTCAAGACCAGGTTTTACAGGGCTTGGAGCAACCTGGTCTAGTGGTCTAGGTATCCCTGCCCATGGCAGGGGGGTGGAACTAGATGGTCTTTAAGGTCCCTTCCAATCCAAACCATTCCAGGATTCTATGATGACATTCCTGTCACATAAATTCCTTTGGGACAACATTGCCAGTAAAACAGACTACAAGGACAGCATGGTGCAAAACAAGGGACAAGACTCGTTTTCTCATGTAATTGGGTGCTATTTCCGTCCAAAAAGTAGAGAGACACAATAACATTACCTGCTGCAGTTCCAGCCTTTGTGAGGCCTGGGAGGAGGTGTTGATAATTAGGCTCTGATTCATGAGTTGGGTGCGAATTTCAGCTCTAATGCTCTGCTAATTAGCCCACACTTCCTGATCAGTGGCGGGGTAATTAAGAGATTAGGGTTAATGGGTCAGACTCATTGAAAGCTTCCTATTGTATGTCAGATTAGCTGAGTCCTGCTGTCATTAGTTTTACCTTTCCAGGCTGGGGGCTACAAAGGAACCAGGGGCAGAGATGGGTGGAATTTCTCTCCTTTTTGCACAGGGAGACCCCTACACCGAGGTTTTTAGGTGTGAGATGGGGGTCCAGGTTCCCATCATCAGATATCTGACCACTGGATCTAGTGGTGTCTACAGAGACATTCATCCTGCCCCAAATGGCACAGCTGGGGTGGGATTGATTGGCATAAACAGAGCTGCCAAAGGCAAGGGTTGCCCTGGACATCCACACAGGCCTGGCTGATATTGCACAGGGAGAATCATTCCCCCTGGACAAGAGTCCTCGAGACACCTCAGCTATCTATAACAACATGTGGACAACTTAAGCATCTGCTGTGGCCAACCAGGTGAGCCATGAGGGTTTCAAACAGGCTTTTTGCTCAAGGCAGAAACACCATCTACTCGTTGATGCTGACCCATGATTCCTTGGAGAGACACACCTCCCAACTCTAGCAATAAGATGGGAAAAAGCAGATTCATTTTGGCGTTTATGGGCTCATTTTGCTGCCTCCAGAGAGAGGGAAGTCGCCACTGATGAGTCTCCAGGGACCAAGTCACTGCCAAGAGAGTTATTCTCCCCTGAATATGCCTTGGCCCAAACTTCAGACATACTAAGGTCTTCCAAATGATGATTTTCCTATATCCATTGAATCCTTTGCTTCTCTGCCACATGTCAGGCAAAAATGGTTCCTCTGCAGGATTATTCCAGTGAGGTGGTGTGAGGGGACCTATTTTGCTATGACAGGCCCTGTTCAAGCAGCAGGATGGTTGAGAGCCTGATTTGCATCACTCAGGTTTGCAGTTTTCATATTTCCCTCGCAACAGGGTGTGAACCAAACACTGACTTTGCTTTTCAGGCAATGCCCTGACAGTTTCAGTCGTTATAAGTAATTTTTCCTGTAGTTTTTAAGGTTTAAAGAAGAGTTATTTGATCCTGCCATATTACAGATTCATAGGATCATTGAGGATGGAAAAAACCTCTAAGATGACCAAGTCCAACCTTCAACTGAATACCACCTTGCCCACTAAACCATATTTGTGAAGTGCTGCATCTACAAGTTTTTTTAAAACTTACAGGGATGGTGCCTCCACCACTTCCTTGGGGAACCTGTTCCAGTTTTCTTTTCACAATTCATCTGGATTTTTTTTTCCACACCATTGAAATTCCAAAATGATTCAGTCGTCTTTAAAGTCTCAGACTTTTTTGGTTTTGTTTTCCAAGAGGCATAGCCACGTTGTAACCTCTCTTCTGGGATATTTGGAGCCAAACACTGGAACAACCAACACACCCAGCAGTAAAATCCAGCTTCTGTCCATGAGGACACACAGTATAGATGTGGATACTTCTGAGGACACAAAGAGTTTCTTATCCAGCATATCAAACAACTGGATTCACTCTTTGTTGCTCACACAGCAGGACTGTCTTTCACAGAGTTACTCCAGATAGCCCAGCTCAGGCAAACCCCTATTTATTTAGTAGTAATGGTCCCATTAGTCATTCCCAAATAACCCAAATCTGACCATAGAAAAGGGACAGTGTTAACATCCAAGGCTTTCCTGTGCTGTGCTCTGCTGTCCTGTTTCCCTGGGACCTTCACTCCTACCCTGGTGCTCCTCTCAGAGCTGCAGTGCCTTTGCCTTGGTCTTTTTAAAGCATAGGGGATGAAAAGCAAATCTGTGTGTATCCACAGATGTTCTCCATTGCCAGGGACATATTTTCCATCACCAAACATGCCACGGACAGAATTTTGCTGCTTTCAGGCTTTTGAAAGTTGTTTGTATGAATTTACTGGGACAGCATTCAGGAAAAATGTGGCTGTGTGTTTATCTTGTCATATTTTCCCTTAGGTCACTTCTGTCAACCGAAATACTGGGCTAGATGGCCCTAGTGTAGTCATTTTTGTGTTGTTTTCTACAAATAAATACAACATTTGTGTTTGTACTCTCTGATTCCAGCCCACAGTGCACAGTATGAGCACAAGAGTGGGATGAGAGAGGATCAGTCCAATGTCACCCCTGAAATTAGGGGAAGCAAACGTGTAAGAATGTGATGAGCACAAAAGCAGATGTATAGGATCAGGCTGATGGTCCACATGGACTACTGCCAGCAGTGACTGAGCAGAATATGGGAGCCTTCTCCTAGGAAAGCCTTCCAGTGGCCTGTGGCTGTGAGTTTGGCAGTCATGGACAAGCATTGCCGATGACCAGCAGAGTGGGAGCCCATCCTGAATCCTGGTGTTTGCTAACTCATGTTGAACCCTCCATCCTTGTTGTACAAGGATGCTGTCACACCATCCAAACTGATGTATCCAGAGGCTCAAACAACTCAGTCCTGCTTTCTTTGCAATGGAGATGGAGTTGGTGAGACCAAGCCATGTACAGAAATACTCAGGGGAAGGGGTGAGGTTGTAGGGAAAGTCTTGAGATGCTTGGAAAGCGAGGTTGATCAGCTCTGGACATAGCTGTTGGCTGTTTTGAATCCTGTTTCTTCTACCCTGAGTCTCAGCTGCTCAGATTAAAGGGCTGAACTTACACATCAGAGAGGGAACTGTGTAGAAATTCATGGGGATCTGTGGGATGACAGTCAATGGGCGTCAAAGCAGTTGTATCCACACTGGGCACAGGAGAGGATAAATTGGGAGAGCTGAGAGGGCTTAGAGAAGAGGTCAGCTTCACCTCTGCATGCACTGAGGAGTTGTTTTACCACCTTCAATCACAGGCCCAGAAATGTGGGAAGCTGGAGGAGAGGTGCTTCAATCTGCATCTGTGACAGGGGGGCAGGAGCTGCTGCTGATCCATTGTCATCCCTGGTCAACAGACCACAGTCCCTGGAGGAAAAGCCAGCCCAAAATCTCTGCCTTGAAAGCTTGATATCAGCCAAAATCAAAAGTTTGACATCAGCCAAATCAGACCTGGGCACGTCTTCTCTGATCCCTCAGCACAAAATTTCCCCAAATATTTTTAAAGATATTGAAAAAGTGCCCCTTTGCACTTGCTTGGAATATTATTTCTACCTTTTATGAGCAGGGTGCCAGTTTTCACAGAGAAATAATTCCAGACAGAGTTATTAAAAGATTAAAAAACACACCCAAAAGAAAAAAAAAAAAGAAATCCAGGCTGAAAAAACAAATATCCCGACCAGAACTCCGGGGCGTTTCTCATAACATCTTGCTTATGTTATGAAGTCTGATTTTTTTTTTTAGTTTGAATTTTTTTTTTTTTTTTCTTAAAGGATGAGGTAGACTCAATTATTTTGCTGAAATTCATACAACCTGCTGATAAACCAGATTAAAAGCCTCCTTGCATAGAGCTGCAGGAATCTCCCCAGCCCTGTAATCTTGTTGGTTCCTGTGCTAACAGGAGATGCCTTGCTTGCATTTCCAACAGGCTCATGCCTTGTTCTCGTGACAGCTCATAATTCAGCCTTTGTGTGAGCACGTGTCACCTGTGGCAGGTCCCTGGGGCTTGTGACTCCCTGTGGTGCTGAGTCACAGCCCCAGGTAGTGCTCAAAATGGGCAGGTGATCACCTTGTGCTGGAAAGGAAAGGGGATGTGGTTACAGGTGGCTCCGTCTGGCCAAAGAATTGAGATTTCAGGGAAGTGAACCTGAAAATCACGGAGAGAATATATATATATATGTATTTATATCTACAAAAATAATAATAATTAAAAAAAAAAGCACAGAAAAGTTGTGGTTTCAAGAAAACTTCAGTGGAAACTGAGAATCTGTAAAATGATGAAGGATTTTAGGTGACTTGTGTTTAGACTGGTGCAAAAGTTGCTGTGGTGAAACACACTATAAACAAAACCTACACTGGACGTACAGGGACTTTCCCTGAAAGTGTTCAAGGCCAGATTGGATGGTACCCTGAGCAAGCTGATCTAGTGGGTGGCATCCCTGCCCATGGCAGGGAATGGGAATTGGAACTAGATACAAAAAAATGACTCTTGGATATTAACACGCTGCATCAATGTTGGCTTCACCTTGCCTTTATAGAATGGGGTAAATGCTTCTTTGTAAGAGAAAAAGTGAATGTACAGCATCAAGCAGGGAAAGCAGATGTGTTTATAGAGTTACTAATGTTTGTTTGAGCCAGCAGATGCTGGGCATGTCTCAAATACCTTTACTGCTTCTTTCTTTTTTTTCTTTTTCTTTTTTTTGTTTTTTTTTACAGGTCACAGAGTCTCAGGGAGATGAAGTCACTCTCAGAGGTGACTTCAGGACACGGAAATCACCTCGAAGCTCCGCTGGACTTTTGCCTTATGTCTATACCAGGTGTTCTGCAGCACAGTTGGCTTTATACATACTTCTGCCTCTGGAGACACCAGGAACCAAAACAAAGCACCATGATTCACTTTCTCTCGTACAGTCATTAAAATCACACCGATTCCTTATAGCAGGCATGCTGCAGCTCAGGTCCAAATATGGTTTTAGAGGAAACTCAACATCCTCTCTCTAAAAAAAAAAAAAAAAAAGAAAAAAAAAAAAAAAAAAGGGCCAAACAACTTCCCCCCTGCC
Organism: Myiozetetes cayanensis; assembly: GCF_022539395.1. Taxonomy (NCBI): domain Eukaryota; kingdom Metazoa; phylum Chordata; class Aves; order Passeriformes; family Tyrannidae; genus Myiozetetes; species Myiozetetes cayanensis. Next base: position 3,280,934 of record NW_026087521.1, read on the forward strand.
TCCCCTCTAATTACAGTTTGACATAACTGGTGTTGTTTATTAACTTCAGCTCTTGGAGTTGATGTCACCGCAGAGTTGGGGTCCGGGAAATCTCTGAGTCATGTGGAAGATGCAGAGCCAGGAAATGTCGGCAGAAGAAAAAGAAGTAAATACTGAGGTGAAACACGTTAGAAGCTGGTGGCAGCTTCCTGTAAGAAGCTGTGGGAAGCTGGTCAGCGCTCGGAGCAATGGATTAAATGTCAATATTCAGCTTGGTTGACAAATTAAGGCAGAATGTCTCCCTGAGGGTGTAGAGGAGAAGGGAGACAACATCCTCTAATGTGACCCAAGGTCCTGGATTGTAAACTGTCCTTTTTCTTCACAACTTCAGATGACTGAAAAGCAATCAGTGCCTCTGTGGGGGGATGGGGTAAGTGCAACCCATTTCCATCTCTGTTCATTTTCCTCCCAGATCCAGCCTTGCAACATGTGGATTGGATCTGGATGATGCTGAGGGTTTTGGTGAGTTTAAAGGCTCAGGATTTGGGTTGAGAGGGTGGTCTTGGCATGAAGCACAGCTTCGGATGGGCAGAAGCTCGCTGTGGATCCTACCTGAAACCAGCAAATGATTGCAGATGAAAAAAAATTGGAAACATAATTTCTTTTAAAAGGTAGGGTTCAGACATCCTTTAGTAGCCATTGCCTGCTAAAATTCGTGCAGTTTTTAATAATTTTTCCTCTTAATTTTTACCCACTTTATTGGTGGGAGATTTTCTGTCACTAGAGAAGGAGAAGAAAGGGGAAAGCCTTGTGGGGAGAACATAAACCCAAAGGACCCATGAGATCCTGATGCTCTGCACTGAGTATAAACTCAGACTGAACTGCTTCTGTTCCAGGTGGCTTGCTGGGGTGTCTGAAACCATGCAGGGCTAAGGCAGACCATGGCTTCTGAAAAAGTAGAAAAACCCCCACAAAACCAATCTATGAACAAAACCCCAAGGCCATTTTTTTGAACTTTTATTTTAAATTCCAGTTTTACCTTATGAGATCATCTTAGTTACAGTGGTGCAGGGCCTTGTATAGGCAAGCAGAGGATCAGGTAAGCAGAGAAGAAGATATTTTTCTCTCCTGCATTGGTGAAAACATCTGCCTGATGACTTCAAGTGGAGCTGGCGTGTTTCTGCCTGATCTGTTGAAGACAATGAAGTTTCACTTCACTGTGGGAACTTTGCCTGTGGTCAGAGTTTGCCGTCACTTGCAACATCGCTTATTTTTCTATACAAAGCTTTTGTTCGCCTACGCTGAAGCACAGCAGAGTTTAATTTGATTTTACTTCTGCAACTGCAGCCCTGGCTGGGGAAATGGAGGTTGTGAGCACAGGGAGAGCTCAGGACTTTGTTTTTAACACTGGATGTGCCTGGTCATGGAGCAGAAAGGACACTTTCTCACTTTCCTCTCAACTCCTTGTATGTGGCAGCACATTGCAGCTGCAACAAGGAGGAAGCTGCTGATTTAGGTTTCCTTTCAGGTGCATCCTTTTACAGCATGACTCATTTTGTGTCCATCTTTGCCACGTGATTTGGAGGTTTTTTACATCTCTTTTGTCTAAAATAAAAACATCTCGTGCCTCTGAGGGATGGGTGTGTGCAATATAGAGATGGTGGAGTGGTGTGAGAACAAATTTAAGAGGAATGGCCCAATGAGATGGGCCTGCACCAGGAATCAGGAACTTTTTCTTCAGTTTCTCAAAGTCACTGAGAGAAGCTTTTCATAATCTTCAGCCTCTCAGAAATCCTAAAGGTGATGCTGTGGTTTGGTGAAGATCTTGATTGCATTTCTTTTCAACTGAACTTTCTGGTGGGTAGAAAACAATTTTTGTTGAGATGCTCAGTGACGGCAACTTTCTTATTGTGATTATTTTTGTGTTACTTTACAGAGCCCAAAGTTAAGCAGCTACTTCTAAAAGCAGGAATGGCCTTCAGACAGTTCTGGTGCCCATGCCAAAGATCTTGAGACCACATACACAGGGACATCTGGGCCTGGTGATATTGTGGGCACGTGTTCCTCCTTGCCAGGGGAAGAAGGGCACCAAAGAGGTCATGCCAAGGGTGGTGCACTGTGATTTTGATGCATCCATAGCATGAGCCAGGTGGGCAAGAAGGCCAATGGCACCTACCTTGTAACAGCAATAGTGCGGCCATAGGACCAGGGCAGTGATTTTTGCCTGTATACAGCACTGGTGAGGCCACACCTGAAATCCTGGGTTCAGTTTTGGGGTCTTCATGACAAGAAAGACATTGAGGTGCTGGAGTGAGTCCAGAGAAGGAAGTGGAGCTGGGGAAGGGTCTGGAGCACCAGGAGGGGCTGAGGAAGATGGGAGGGGCTCAGTCTGGAGAAAAAGAGGCTCAGGGAGGACCTTCTCACTCTTTACAGCTCCCTGACAGGAGGGTGCAGTCAGGTGGGAGTTGGGCTCTGCTCTCAGGGAAAAAGGGACAAGACGAGGAAATGGCCTCAAGTTGTGCCAGGGGAGGTTTAGATTGGATATTAGGGAAAATTTCTTCACTGAAGAGTGGTCAAGCACTGGAACAGGCTGCCCAGGGCAGTGGTGGAGTCACCATCCCAGGGGTGTTTAAAAGCTATGTAGATGTGGCACCTGGGGGCATGGACTAGCGGTGGTCTTGGCCGTGCTGGAGGAATGGTTGGACCTGGTGATCTTAGAGGACTTTTCCAACCTAAACAATTCCATGATTCTGTGATTCTATCCTACATTCTATGCCCAGTGCTAGTCACAGGCACAGGGACTATTCCACTATTTGATACCCCACCAGACAGACTAAAAACAACCCCTCATCCTGGAGCATTTGCAGCCCTCAAGGGTTTGAGGCACAGATGTGCCTGAAGATGTAGAGGGACCCAGAAGCCTGGATGTAAATGGGTTTAGGCTGATGGGAACTGCAGTGCCTGCTATCAGACCCTGTTCCCCTCTATTCTGCAGTTGCCCTTCCTCCTGTCACACGTGGCTCCCCCTCTCTGACTCCCACAGCTGCACGGTCTAGACAACCTGCCCTTCCCCAGGGTTCAAAGAGAGTGGATACAGCTGCACCTCATGTGCCTTTCTGTTCAGTCTCCTGCATTTGCATTTCTGTATCGTAGATCCTTCTTGCCTCTTGTCCTCCTTCTGCTCTTTTGAACTCTTTCTGACCTCCTCCGAGGCTTATCTCTGCCTCGTGCCAACTTGTGAAACTGCTCTGGAAAGCTGGAACAGCTGACTCTGGATAAGGCAGTGATGGCTGGCATAATCTCTTGTAAGTACATCTGGAAATAAAAACTTTGAATAAAACAAGGGCAACTCAAGTGTCTGCTATTTCCTTTTTTTGGCTAACTCTGGAGAAATCTCTGTTTTACTTTAAAGCGCAGTGAAAACAAGGGGTGGTGCTGGTTCTTTTCAATTCATCATATGTGATAGAATGAAAGTAGTTTTAAAATCACTCCCAAAGGGCTTTATTCCCCCAAAGGCTGGGATCAAAGCCTCAATTCCTTTGAGACTCAGATTAATGCTATTTAGATGATGATTAATGATTAAAGGACAAGTTTAGCATTAAGCTCTCTGGTGCATTAATGCCACATGACTTCATGTCACTCCAATATTCTGACCACCCTGCAATCCCAGTCTTAAATTTCATTCCTGTAGCCCAGCTGAAAAAAAAAAAGAGCTATGAGAGACAGTAGCAGCATTTCTTATTGTTCTGTCTCTAGAAGAAAGTCCAAAGATGTGGCACACCATGTGGTAGAAGGGTGAAACTAGGACTTGACTGATCACAACTGGTCATCTGCCCTTCTAAAAGGATCAGTCGCACACAAGGGGTTTCTCAGTGCTTTTATTTAGCCTGCAGGACACGCATATTTCTCCCCATGTGATTTTTAAAGTGAAGTCAGCACCCATAAAATTGTTCTCTTTGCAAAAATAGATGAAAAAAACCCCAACACTGAGGCTGGACTCTCCTCCAGCCCCACCAGGTCTTTGGGTCCTTAAGTGGTGATACATCACTAAATCTAAATTTAGTTTCTGTTGAACTTTTCCCCTTGTTTGTTTCAATTATGGGATTTGTCATCTTAAGGAAGTGTTCGAGTGAAGCCTTGCCTGGCAGGGAACAGGGTGCTCTGAAGGAGGAATCAGGATGGGGATGTAAGTATGGAAGTAGATTTATTCCTGAAGCAAAGGCTGCATGGATGAGCAAAGGGTTAGAAATGAGAACAGATGTGTGATCCTGTCATGATGGGAAGAGAAAGCTGCGTGAACATGATGCAGAAGGCAAATGGAAGACTAAGAGTCAGGAAAAAATGGATATCATCTGGTGTGTTTTGTATGGAGGAACAGGCAGGAACAGCAATAGGGATTCACACTATTTTTAATTCTGATGTCCAGGAATTATGTGTCTACTATAGAGCTATTTATATATTTTATAGGTATTTGCACCAAAGTGGGATGAATTGTGTCCTGGAAGAGACTTTCCTCTGTCTTCATCTGCTCCTGGCCTCCAAGAGATGATGTGTCACATCTGCAAGTCCTTTGAAGATGTTTCAGGTGCCCAAGGGTGTCTCAGACAGCACTGGGTGCCTCTATGCTATCGAAACAACCAACTGGATCAAGCTCCTGAACTTGGTCCCAGCCAACTTCACAAGGTAGAAGGGACCATAAGTGGGATTTCTGTGTCTGCTTGGAAGAGCTGATTAGTGGGATCTGAATGTGTCAAGGCAGGGAACCTCAAGGCAGTGAGGGCATGTAACTATTACTGACAGCAGAACTGAAGGGCAGGAGGGAAGTGCCTTGGCAGTAAAACAAGGTCTCTGCACTTGTTCTGTGGTTCCTTCCTCATTTGACTTGTTTCCTGTTTCAGACACTGGTGCTGGTGGCTCTGTGGACCGTGCAGAGAGCTGTGTGGTTTGGACATGCAGTTTGTGTCATCATTACGAGCTTTCTTCTTGCTAGTCCACGGAAAATTCAAAGGAGGACACAGTGCAGAAAACACCATCAATGCATGGACACCTTCCCTGCTTTTCAAAGAGTCATCCTGGCTATTTGGTGGTTCTGTAAAACTCTGGAGGGGTGCACTGAAGTGTAAGTTATAGCTGTGATACATAGAGGCAGATATGTTGTGCCATGGCTGTGGTTTGAAGGCTGGGAAATAGGGTCTGCTGGGCAGAACAGTGGAAATTTCAGGCTTGGAGGGCACAGGAACGTGAAGCAGAGATGAGTCTGGGTAAATTTATAGCTTGCAACACATCCTGCCCTGGCTGAGAACTGAGTTTTTCCATCACTGAGGGGCATCATGCAGAGTCAAAATTAAATACATATCATACCTCTTTGGGAACCTGCTGGTGAAGATGTCGGCACAGCCTGTGGGGCTTGCTGCTGGCAAGGCTTTCTGCCTCACTTTTTCATCCACCTACTCCAGGTGAATTGCCCAAAGATGTTTTGGGATGGAGATGGCAATAATCTCACCCCACTTCAGGACCTCGATTCATGTGCTCAAACTTGCTGCAGGAATGAGACATCCACTGTGGAGTTTGCAATTACGACCCACAGCCTACAGGACCACAAGGCTGCCTTTGGGATTGGCAGCTGGAGGCCAGACAGGCCATGTTGGTTAACATTGGATAGCCCCTTTGAGGGACTTCCATACCATAAGGGTGGAATTCTAAGGGCTGGATCCACAGAAATAACCAGGTGTGGGACCTCCATTAGCACTCAACCACCCACAGGTCTTTCTGGGGCCTTTATCTGACTCACCTGCACCCAGGGGAAAGTGGCTGCTCCAGCTAAAGCTGAGAGACTCTGGCAGAAAATTCTCAGGAAGCTGCCCAGAAAGCCACAGGGATGTCTGGCACATTAGAAACACAGTGTGAAAAGACAACCTCTGCTCTGAGCTGCTGTGCGTGGGGCTTGAACATCAGCTTTGAGGAATGAGGCTCCTGACCTTTCTTTCAACCACCCCATGAATTTAAAAAGAGGAGGAAAGCTACAGCTGTAATTTAATAAAATAAAGCTCCTTTTTTCCTCCTTTTTTTTTTTTTTTTTCCTCCTAGCTAAATTGCTTTCCTTATTCATCTAAGTTTTCCCGGACTTTTCAATGCGGCAGCTGAGAGGAGTTTTTATATTGAGCCATTTCCACCGACAGTACCTTGCTTCCAGTAAAATCACAGCACATTCCCTTTGTTTTCAGACTCATAGACAATCACATTTATCTGCTCACTGCCCTTCAATAGCAGGCAGCTTCTAAGGGATTTCTGCATGAGGACTGTACCCCCTACTCACTAATTGAAATTCAGTGCACAGAGTCACATCAGTGCACTGGGATGGTGGAGAATATCAATGCACACAGCCTGGGGTTGGGGGGGTGAATGGGCAGAGGGAATTTTCAAATTTTCAGAGCCTAGCAGCGAACAGGAGTGGGAATTCCTTGTGCATCAAAGCAGTGTGATATGGCCATGTGCTCCAAACCTTCCTCTGAGGCTCCCAAAATTTTAATGAGACGGACACCTGTCCTCCAGTCACTTCAAGAGTGAGGATGAGCTTAGGGGCTTGGATAAACTGAATGTCTGAAATTTCACTACTTTTCAATTTATGGTTATGGGAAAAAAGGCAACTTTCAGTCAGCAGCTTAAGCCCACTAACTCCTGTGCTGGATCTGAGGATCAGAGGCTGGGATGCACTGTTTCACCTCATGGTTAGAAGCCTGAACTGATGGTCAAGAGAACTGGGTTTTGTTCCCAGCTATGTCTTCTGGATGATCACAGGCACCTCGGCTCATCTCTCAGTGCCACACTTTCCTCATTCCTGAAACAGCTTCGTTCTCCTTTGAAAAGTCATTTGGGGTGCTGCTGAAAACCAGCCACAAGAACAGATGAGCTCATGAAAAAGATCATGGGAGATTTTTAAGACCCGACAAGGAAGCATACACTGGATGGATGGGATTTATCTCAGAGGGTAGGGACGTGATTCAGCTTCCCAGCAGAAGTGTCTGGTGCCATAGGTGAGGCCTTACAGTACCTCCCAACCTCCAGCTACCACTCCAAAAGGGAATAAGTTTCCTGAAGGTCTCATGTCTTTCATATTTATGCTGCTTATATGTTTCAGATAAGCCAGAACATCTCAGCTGGCTCTTGGCAGCTCCAAGGGTTTGGTTGAGTCCCAGGTCTCCACCAACTGTAACAGGAGGTCGGATGTTCAGCTCATCAGGAGACACCTGCACGTAGAGAAGGATTTGTTGCCTAAACAGAGATGTTCGTTGCCATTTGAGGTGCTCCCACATGGGGCAGGCAGATATGACAGAGGTCTATGAGAGATCCATGCCTTGGGCAGCAGCAGATGGAAACCTGGGAAAGTGTTGGGCGGAAAAAATGACACACAATGCTTCTGTTTAGTCAGTTGAGTCCTGTCCCTCTGTCATTTGGGGCTGTCAGGGTTCTCCCATACACTCCACTGCCCTGATGCCCTAGAAAACAGGTACCTATTTTGAAACAATCTCTAAAAGCACAAACTGGGCTGTGATTGGCATGGGATCAAGCTGCTTCTCTGCTATGGGAGACCAGCCCATCCAGATTCCCTTAGTGGCTCTCCTTGAAAGCTTGACTTGAAGAGATGGGTTCTCCTGGGTCAGGTAGCCCAGGAACTGGCTTAAGTAGCCAAATCCTCCTTCCACAAAGCTCCAATTGAGAAGAAACTAGGTCTCTTCTCCTCTTAACTAGGAAGGCTGACCTTAGGGAGATCTTCTAGTGGGTTTTGGGACAAGTTGCTTCATCTCACTTTGCCTCAGAAGGAGATGGAAATACTTCACTCTTTCCACATCTTGTCTACTAGGAGATAAAACTCCTTGACAAGAGGAGCTACCTCTCAGATACACAATTTGGGCCACACTTAGCAGAACTTTCTTGCTTATACTGAAGTCCACTCTCCTTCTACATAAATCTTGCTGTTACTGAAAAAGAATATTTTTTAACAGCTTAGTTTATTTTTTCCCTGGGAGAAGGGACCATCTCTTGTAATATTTGCAGACAGCCCTTGCTAAAAGGAAATCTGACCTCAGGCATGGTCTCCAAACAGAACTTTAATTCCAGCGGTGATAATAATAATAAACAGGGCAATATTCATGCCCAAATATAGCACTTGGCACTGTTTTTCCTGTTCAAATACCCGTTCCTGTGACTGTCATTCTTTGCACGCTTCCAAATGCTGGCATTTGGAAATGGCAGCCGCTTCCAACGACGCCTTTTGTCCTGAAGAGATTATTTCCAGTAGATTGCACTGCAAACTGCGATGCTGCACTTCATCCCTCCAAGGTAGGGGTGGGGACAGCGTGTGACTCATGCCTCTCATATGATCCTGAAGAGACAATCTGCCACTGGTGCAGGCTTCAGCTGTGCACTCCACTTTCAACTTTTACCTTCCCCTTTTAGACAAAAAGAAGTCCACACTCATGATTTCCTCTTTTGGCTTTAGAAACTGTCCAAAGATCTTCTTTCCCCATTTTTCTTCCACTTGCTCCATCTCTTTTGCACAGGAGCCAACCTCCAGAAAGCCTGGGTGAACTGTGTTTCTCATGAAAGACTTGGATTGCTCAGTTCCCAGAAGGTATGGAGATGCTGGATGTGGGGCTGTGTCACAGAGAGTCAAAACAAGAACTCTGGGCCCAGAGGAATGCCATTATTTTCTTCCCAAATAAGTCATAAAACCAGTCTGATATATTAGCACTTCCAGAATAGCTGCCCCTCCCCTAAAACATGTCTCTGGAAAGACCTTATTTTGGTATTTCCAGTCCAAAGGAAATATTTTCAAATTCCTGAATTTAATAATGTTTCTGCTTGTTTGGGTTTGGTTTGGCTTTTTTTTTAAATTATTATTTTTGGTTGTGTTTATTTTTTGGTGGAGTGTTTTTCCATAAGGATTAACCTGAACCTTTCTGAGCTGTCAGAGACCATCTGTGTTTGGGTTTAATGGTATCAGCCTCCCATTTACCCCCAGCCAGGCACTGCCCTTCTCTCTCTCACTGGATGAACATGGACACTGTGTGAATCGAGGTCTAGGGTGTACCATGGAAAATGCTCTCCACACTGGAACGTTGCCTCACAGCTGAAAAAAAAAGGTCTAAGACACTGGAAAGCACTTTTATGAAATCCCTGTTCAGTGAAAATAGGCAGAGCAAGAGGTCAGCACGACCCAAGCAAAATGCTTCATTTCTGTTTAGCAAAACAAAACAAATGGATTCAAGTGATTTTAAGCAGAAATGAAGTTATTTGTTTTCATTTTCCCCAAGGGAAAAGAGTAAAACTGCGTGTACATGTGGGAATTCAAATTCACAGGCAAATTATATAAACCTTCAGTGATACAGAAACTGTATTTTCCATGAGCCTAATGCACAGAAATGGGTAGACAATCCTCAAGCCAATGGAGTGATGGGATTGCTCAGACATGCTTGATTTCCTGAGCATTCAAGAGAAATTAATGAAAATAAATTTTTAAAAAAAGGTTAAAAATGCATCTCCATCCAGGAAGAAGAGCAGATTCTCAGCTTCACTCTCGACCTGGAAGGCAATGAGGAGAAATGAAATGACGTCATGAACAACATTCCAGATGGATGGGAACGTGGAGGGCTGAGGACAGGAGAAAGAGGAGAGTCTAAGAGGTTGAAGGAAGAAATGGGAGGAGATGGACCCAAAGGCAAACCAACTTCTCTCCCTAGACCTTGGTTAGGTAAGATTTACCAGACAGATGAAGAGGGGTGGACAATGCTGTGGATGCTTTCATCTCTTCTTTCCCACCGTGCGGTGACTGGTGTAGCTCACACTGACAGCACGGCAGGATCACACAAACCCTGCTCTGGGCTGAATGGAGGTGACTGGTCTCCTCCCAGGACTCAGAGAGATGAATTCCATTTGGTGTTATGACACTGGAGTGCCTTGTCCTTTCTGTGAGGCAAAAAGAATCCTGGAATGGTTTGGTTTGGAAGAGACCTTAAAGATCATCTCGTTCCACCGCCTGCCATGGGCAGGGACACCTTCCACCAGCCCAGGTTGTTCCAAGTCCCATCCAACCTGGCCTTGGACACTTCCAGGGATGGGGCAGCCACAGCTTCTCTGGGCAACCTGTGCCAGGGCCTCACCACCTTCACAGACAAGAATTTCTTCCTAGTGCCTGATCTAAACTCGCTCTCTGTCAGTTCATCAGCTGCATCAATACACTTGTGACTGTCAAGATTTATTGTCTCCCTTATCAATCTGAGCATTTTCTGTGCCTAAAACCATTGGACAAGTTCTGGGCACTTTGTTGTGGTCACAGTTACCTCACTTAGGTCAACGAAGTCAATGGTTTATTTTTTGTTTTATGAGTGGTATCGTGGATGACTCATCAAATAGGTCAGCTTGGACATGTCTTTGCACATCAGCATAAGAGACAAACCTGTCAGTGTGGGCTCTCTGACCCCTTGAAGTGCTGGTTTTTAAATAGGCACAGCTTTGTGAGCCAGAAAGGGGCATCATGATAATCTAATCTGGCCTTAACACCTATCAGAAACCAAGTGATTTCACCCTATGTTTTCAGTCCTGCAACAAGGCCTTTAGCTCAGCATTCCTTGACCTTGCAGTTGCACTTATGCTCTAGGAGAGGAAAGTTCTCTCTTCCCTGGCATGGAGGGACCAGATTTGAAGGTATTTTCTGGCCCCTAATCTAGTGTGTTCCCCTTCCTAAAGGTGAGGAGGCATTCTGGACCATAAAAACTGCATTGAAAAAGGAGGTGAAGAGACAGAGGTTTTCTTTTCCTTCTCTCACAATCCCACTGCATCCATGTGGTTCATGTCCCATCCCAAGACACGGTATCTCCACTGAAAAGCCAATGCTGACCACACATGCTGGTTTCACTCACATCGGAAAGGATGTTTCCTTACATGGTGTCCTTGGTGAGGAAGGCCAGGGAATGGTGGGAAGCTAGCTGGAGGCAAGGGAAAGATGGACCTGCCTTCCAAAATCTGTGGAGCTGTGGGAATCCAACAAGGCAGTGCTGGAAACCCATCTGCCCAGCTCCCAGCCTGTGCTTCCTTCCAGCTGCCCAGTGCTCCCAGTGAACAGCTGACCCTCCTGTAATCCCAGGAAACCACACACCTCCAGGAAATGACGTGAGAAACAGGGGGTCAACATTTAGTTGACTTGTCTTCCTTAGACAGCAGTGTTTAGACAACTAAATCACATTCTCAGTGTTTACTGTTTAGACGTCACCTCTGAGCCAACCACTGACAGTTTCCTTCTTAATCCCTGGAAAACATCAGGCACTTGCAAGTGTGATTCATTTACCCTGTTTAGTTAAATAACCCACAATCTGGACACGGTTGTTTCTCTGCATTGGCAATGGAAGCAACTAGCTCAGATGTTGATACAGCCATCTGTGAGCCACTGAGTGCCATCACTACACCTTAAATCAAGCTGGATATTTTCCTACAGAGTGTTCCTGCTCGATCAGGACAGCAGAGCTGAGTCACCACCAGCCTGCTGAGATGGTCCCAGTGACCCCCCTCGGGCTCCAACCTTTGTGTGTGTGAATAATCACTGCTGAGCGGCAAAGCCATGGTTTTAACGAGTCTCAGAGCAGTTTGCTCTCCCAGATCTCAAAGGCCAGCTGTCGTCCTGCATCACATCCACCCTGAGTTGAAGTCGCACTCAGTGGTTGCAGAGCTGACTGACACAGAGCAGTGTTGGCAAGATCTCTCCTCATTTGTTCCCTGTTCTGTCAGAGACTACTGTACATATTTATACAGGGGGAAAACCTCAAAATCTAAGATTTTTTTTTTTTTTTTTTTTTTTTGGTGTGTGTGTGTGTGGGGGTGTGTGTGTGTGTGTTTATATGTTTATCTTATTCCTGTTGTCATGTTTTTATGTTAGGAAATTCCTTCAAAAAGCCTCTTCTTGCCTTATCTGTGCTGTGGGGTGTTTGATGGTACTCACTGTATCCATAATCATCATCAATGCAGACCCCAGCAAAGGCTGCTGGATTTATCTTCCTTTTGCATCATATCCTGGATCTGACAGTGCCTGACATTATATATTTTAGTGTAAGGTCAAACAAAACTCTACCATCTCCTTTCCTCACTTATCCCTTTCTTTCCCTTTTCCCTGTGCATCCAGATGGGTTCAGGTCCATGCTTTGGCACAAGGGTGATTGTGCAAAGCAGATCACCTGCCTTGCCTTTCATTCCCCAGTAAAACCACAGCATTTTACGTTATCCCAGGTCAAAACTTGTTTATCACCACTGCAGGCATGTTTCCAGTTACCACAAGCTACGATTCCCACGTATTTGGTTGTATTTCCATTGTTTTTTCCACAACAACTTTATGAGCTGAGGATGGCTATTGCTCTGCATAAGAAGCCAGTGTCAGGAGTAACAAAACCTGGAAGCTCAAAGGGTAGTCAGGTGAATTGCTGTCCTGGGTTTTAGTGAGGAAACCTGGAAGCTCTTCCCAGTAGCTGGAAGTGATGGATGACTGGTTTGTCAAGACTCAAAAGAAAAAAATATCTGTTTGAGCAAGAAGGGTAGTGGTACAATGACAGGAGAGAAGACAGTGATAGGAAAAAAGATATTAAAAGTTGCAGTTGTTTTGGGTTTTTTTTTTTGCTGCTTTTATTTTCCAGGCTGCTAAATCTCCATATTAAATTAAATTTAACCTTTACTTTCAGAGACAGCTGAGGAAATATATTTTCAGTTGGAAAACAGGCGGTTGCTCTCTGAGACAGACTTCCCCTTTGGGGCTGCCAAATCTCAATGCAGCTCCCAGCACTGTCCTCACTTAACCTCTCCCAGAGCCAAAAAATATCCAAATAACTGGCTGCTCATGCCCTGGCCATTAACATCACTCACACCGATCAGACAAATTAATTCCAGTGAATTTAAATGAAGCCCTCCTGTGGCTGTCACAGGGCCAGCTCAGTCTTCCAGTTTAACTGGAAAGAAAGAGGGAAAGGTAAATAATTCACATCAGAAGTCCTTTCCAAGCGTGTGAGCTGTCCTGGTAGTCCTCTGCAGTAAGGAGGTGGGGGTCCCACAAGCAGGGGGGACCTCGTTGCCCTGAAGGAACACACCCCAGCAATATGTTCCCACCATGCTGACCTTGCCTGTGCCAAAATGACCTAAGACACACCTGGATTTCTGTGATATTGCCCAGGGGTTCTCTCCTAGAATCAGAATCACTAAGTTTGAAAAAGACCTCCTAGACCATTGAGTCAAACCATTAACCCAGCACCACCTTGTTCACCACTAAACCATGTCCCCAGATGCCACATCTACATGTCTTTTGAACACTTCCAGGCACTTCCTCAGTGTTTTAGCCAAGTGCTGCTGAATTAGCACAGCAGAAGGAGCAATATATTTACACCTGATGTAAAGTTGGCTCCTTCTGGAGAAGAGCAGGCCAGGCTTTTCCAGGGCATTTTAACAGAAATCCTAAATATCTCTTGTGGCACAGGGCCTTTTAAAAGCAAATATACCAGGTGCTTCATGCCAGCTGATGGAGCAAGGGTCTGTCTTACAGTGGGGGACCTGGTATCTGCTGGTTTGGTGTGAAAGGCAGACAGCTTGGCATCTTGTCCCCACCCTGGGACCCCAGCATCAGGCAGAAGCAGGTTCACCCTTAAAAAGGGATAAGAGGACGACTTTCCTTGAAAGCACTTTGCAACCTGCTGAGAAACAGGGCTGTGCATAACCTAAGCTAAGCCTTATCATTGCAATTATCAATGTTATTACACGTGAGATCACAACGTGAGCTCTTCAGAAAATTGCTTTTTCAGCACTTGGCATCTCTTTGGCATGTACAAGTGCTGGAGCCCCTGGTGGTCTAGCGGTAAAGGCGCCGCGCTATCACCGCGGAGACCCGGGTTCGATTCCCGGTCAGGGCCACTCCCGGGCAGGTGGGGCTCGTTAGCCCTTAAAGGCAACCCACCTACGTCCTAAGGACCTCGCTGCCACCGTCCAAGCTCGCTTGGCCCCGGCAGATGAACCTTAGGATTAAAGGGTGGGCTCAGTTCCGCGCACACTGTGTCTCACCTAAAAAAATCCAATGCGCAGGCTGGAAGGTGGAAAGACCTTCCCCGGATCTTCGCTCGCGAAGACTGGCCATTAAAAAAACAAGTGCTAAAGCCCTTTTTTTTTTTTTTGTATTGTATCTACGTGTGCAGGGAGTGGGAAGATGAATGTAGGAATCCCCTAAAGGCTTATAGGCAAGTGCTGGGGCAAATCCCAGTTAGGATCTGCTTGGTGTAAATAAGGAATCTCCTGAAAACCAGAGAGAGGTACATGGAGATGCACAGAGATAGATAGATAGATAGATAGATAGATAGATAGATAGATAGATAGATAGATAGATGAGAGATAGGCAGTTATACACACACACACTCTTCATGTGTGTATCACATATAAATATATGTGATAGTGGTTAAATATATGGCAATATATGTAATTTTGTGATCAATCTGTAAGATCAGAATAATATTTTAAGCCCTGATGCAGCAGATTTTGCTTCAGTGCACTGCATTACTAATAAAATTTGTGTTTTCTAAAAGTGCCTCCTGCAGATTGGTGTCTGGTGTGACCCAAGAAAGCACCATCCAGCACAGATCAGTGAGGGCCTTTTTAAGGAAGAGGAGGCACTGCACTGAGACTTAAAATGAGAACCTGCCACAGAGAACTGATATTTATCAGTTCTACATCTTTCAGCAGACGCTGCAATATTGACAACTTCCTCAGCAGAGCGTAGACAGCAAGTATAGAGTTCTTAGTGGCCCCAATAGCAAAGAGCTGTTCCAGACATAATAAAATGGGAGAGATAAGATATACCCAACACAGATAAGGGGGACAGAACATTCCCAGGCCTTTGGCACTGCTCTGGCAAAAAATCCACGTGCAGCTCTGGTTTGGGATCCTTCACAAGGACTGTGATTATCACACTGGCTGAGGAAAACAGGCACTGTTGTCACTAAGGGTATGGGGTGGCTGGCTCATCCAACACCTCACCTCGAGTTGTGATTCCAGTGGCCAGGCCCACCACACTTCTCCCTTGGTTTGCTTGTAGGTCACCACCTGCCCCTGGGACAGAAACTCTGGCAGGGCTGAGCAAGCTGCTGCCCCAGTCCAGCATCTCTTAGTGAAATGAAGCTGTGAAATGGCACAGTGCCACCTGCAACAGATGGGTACAAACATGTTATCACCCCTAATGCAGGCCCATCTCCCTTCCAGGGGAGCTCTATGGGAGTCTCTGGGATGTCACCTTCTGTCCACCCATCTGCTGGTCCAGCATTGACTGAGTTACTCCAGCTCAGAATAAACTGTGCTGTGTTTTGTCCTCCAGAGAGCCAATACTTGCACCCATAGCACTGTGGAAGAAGATAAAGGTCCAAGAAAACGCTCTTCAAGACTGAGGGTAGCTCTGCCTTTTCCCTCAGCTCTGCTCTGATTCAGTTTCCTAGTGCCTTCTGCAATCATTCTGACTCATTTGTGTCACCATCTACAGCTGTGGACCATCCTGGTTCACAGTTTCTGAGCAATCATGGCTTGGAGAAAAGAAGCAACATAGGATGTTACTCCCCATGTTCTCCCAAGCACTCTGTGCTCTGGGTAAGCCATAAGACCTTAGGGCCAAGGACATGTCGTATTCACCAGGTCAGGGAGTTCCCTGACAACTTCAGGGAGTTCAGTGACAGCTTCTCTGAGAGCTCAGGGAGTGAGGAAATTGCCCCTAGCACACACTAGCTTTTGAAAGGATGCTGTAGGAATTTAAACTGGGGGTGGGATTACGAAGTGACTATGGAGTGGACTCTGGAAGTGCTTTGTAGCCAGTGTTTCTGGAGACATTGACTTTAAGGGTTTCTGAGCCAAGGCAAAGGCTGAGTGGCTGAAGATCAGGAAAACTGGACTTTTGGAAATACTTATGGGGTTAAATTTGTCCCGCAGGAACTGGTGGTTACTGGATGTCTTTGATTCTCTTTCCCAGCTGCTTTCATAAAGGGTTTGTTGCTGTCTGGGTCTGCCCCAGCCTGACTGTCTGCAGCAAAGCCAACAATCCCAAGTGCGCTCTGGAGGGAGGAGAGAGGGACGCTGCAATACCTGCCCGGGGCTACACGGGATGATTCCCTCTCCTGCCTTTGCACTCCAGCTCTGGACTCTGGCAAGGAACCTGGAGTGGCTGTCACACAGCTGTGCTGAAGTCCCCTGACCGGGTCAGGCTGCAATGATACATTTTTTAATGAATGAGGGTGCTGTGAATGATCTCACAGTGTTTTGTTAATTTATTCCCCTCCTTGCAGGCTGATAACACACACACAAAAAAAGGGATGAATTGTGTATTGTTGCCTAATTCTGAATAAAACCGCTGGGGGTTTCACAAGATGTGCATAACATAGTCAGACTCAAGGGGTTCTTTTTAGCAGATGCCAGAGGCCAAAAGCAGATAAAATTTTTTTAGCAGGGTCTGATTTACGGTCTGGCTTGACAAATATTCGTATGGGTGTGAAAAAGCCTCTGAAGATGCGCCATGGAGCATTGCATCCCCTGTCATCTTCCTCGCTGCCTGCTCCCCCGCAAATTAGATTTGGTAATTCAAGTGGTTTCAGCTTCAGGCTGATTTTTCCTGCTTCAGTTAAATCTCAGGTTTCAAGCTGATGATGTTTCACACATGGCAGATTGGCACCTGTTATCTAAGGGTCCAACAAGTCTGACTGTGATTGAGTTTGGCCCGAGCTGCACGCTGGAATAAATCAACACGATGCATCGAAAGGATTGTTGCTGAGCTGTTTTACACCAGGGCAGTTTTACTCCCAGCAGGATTAATAACGGGCAATTTTCTAATGAGCCCATAAATTTCTGCCTTGCTGTAATACAAGATCTTTGCCCTTTGCTTCATTTAAAAATTACAGCACAGTTCTGTGGCTCCAAATGCCAAGGCTGACAGAAGACAATCTCAGTTTAATTGCCCAGTGTGCATGCAGAAATCATGCAGAAGGTGGATGTCCAGCACTGGCATCCGAGGACCTGGAAAGAGGAGAAGGCAAAGGAAATGTGTGGTTACACAGCAATAAAAAGAAAGTAATGCAGAAAGACAAAACATTTCATGCACACGTAAGGCATCTTTGCTGCCTCAAGTAATATCCAAAAGGATGTCAATTATTTCTGAGTATTTTCTGGAGTGGTTTTATTTTTTTTTCTTCTAAGACACTGAGCACTGGAAACATTATTTTGTTATATTTTGAAATAATGTGGAACAAGGCAGCACTCACAGTCTCTCATACTCTCATATATTCCTGTGTAGAGGTGTTTTCCAGCCTTAGTGATTTTGTGATTCTCTAACAGCAGGAGTAGTGGCTGAAAATGTTTCCCTAGGAGAAACACCTAAAACTTGGGTAGCAGGTGGAGATAAAAGGAAAGCAAAACTTGCCCCACAGCTTGTTTTCCTCCTATGACTAATGCCGTGCCTGTTAAGAGACTGTTTTCCTCTAGAGCTAGGGAATGACTTAAAGCCAAATGTTGTCTTTGCAAGAACAAGTTCTCTTGTTTGTGTAGGTAAATAGTAATGTTGTCAGGGTTTTATCCAGTGTTTCCAGCCCTTGATCTCAGAGACCTTTACAAAGCAAGGGGAGGCCATGGTGAAGAAACAGATCCTCATTTTGCAGATTGGGAAACAGGGGCATATAGAAGTAAAATGTCTGCTGAAGTTCACTCTGAAGGTCCCCTGCAGCTGGTGAAACCTCAGTCTTGCTCTGGCTGTGCTGCTTCTAGCAAGACCTATTTTTCCAGAGTGACTGAAAAGAAAGAGTTATCCAAATCCCCATGACCTGACTGAACTACTTGAATCTCACTTGCAGCCTAAATATCTGAGTTTATTTATGTGAGAAGACATTTTCTGCTTAGTCTAGGAGCACAGACCCAGTGAAAGACGTAGACTCATTTGAAAGTCTCATCCTAAAGCCATTTAGTGACACACACATTTTACCAGAAATGTTTAAGGAAGTCTTTCAGATGGACAATTGCCCTGAGCATGTGACAGCTCACACAGAGTTGTTTTTGGAAATGAATACAAACAACGAGCCAAGACTGACAGTCTGCAAGAGGGAGGGCCAGGAGTGGGTCACTGGGGCACCCAGTGCTAAAGCTGGAGCGCAAAGTGGATCTATGAATAACCTCTCAGGACTTGCAGGAGGATGTATGGAGAAAAGCCTCTCTTTTTAGCCCCTACTCTGCATGTCCTGCCAGGGAGGACCAAGAGAAAGCCCTCCCAGAAGAGCCTCCAAGCATAAAAACCTTCACAGAAGCCACTGCCACCTATTTTTGTCTCTGTATTACAACATGGCCCAAATTTCCTGAGCAATACTAGCTCTCTTTGAGTTTGTCTCTGAGCACAGCTACCAATCCCCTTTGTGGTTTGGGATAGGAAGTGTTTAAAATAGGTAAAGTGGAGCATCCCTGGCTTTGAAAATCCAACTTTTCTCAAATGCATCTGTTGGATGCAGGAGACAAGGAAACAAGAGAAAAAAAAAAAAAAAATGGGAGAAATAAGCAGCAGGAGTGCAGCCAACGTATGTCTTGTACATTTTCCACTGTTGATATTTTCTCCTGTGCCTGCTGAAACAGCATTTTTCTTCTGACAGCATATAAATAAGAGAATAAAGAGGCTAGTGACCTTGGCCAAATAAGCCCATTCCACTCTCCTGGAACTCCTTGGATGAATCAGAGTATCTTTGTCGATCTTAGGGCACAAAGCCCAGACAGCCCTCCTGGAGTGCCCAGCTATTGGGAAAAGGCTTTCCAAGCATGCAGAGCTAAGACCTCTGAGTTCTTCAAGAAGGGGAGTCAAGCCAAAACTTCAAGAGAAGCTGCCATCCTCAGCTGCCATAGCCACAGTAAAGATTGTGTCTCAATACAAAAGAGGAAAACACAAGAGAAAGAGAAATAGAAAAGGGAGAAAAGGGTGTTTCAAGGCAAGGGAAGGTCTTAAAGGAGAAGTTGCTTCTAACTTTACTCTGAAGTCCTTGCAGAACTGAGACTTCTTGGTCCTTTGCCATCGAGGGTTGAAAACAGCTTGTTTTCTCTGAATTCAAATGCTAAGTAGACCCAGACTTGCTCTCCAGTACTTGCACATGAAGACACCAAGAGCATAACTGGAGAAGTCAAGGTCAGGCGTTCAACTCCAGGAAATGCTGAGCTGAAAAAACCAAAGCACACCCCAAAACAACAACAACAACAGCAACAACAACAACATCGTCTTCCAGCAGCTTTGGGCTGGCAGAGGGGAAATGATGAGAACTTTGCCATGCTGACTCACAGGGTACAGACTGCCTGTCGTTGACTTTGCTCTCTGCTTGCAGGGATTTCCCTTCTACCAGTGAAGGGGTAGCTGGGCCTTGGCAAAAAGGAGAAAATGATATTTTGGTCACATGTCGGTGGCAAAGACAGTCTTGACAATGAGCTATTTTCTTCTTGCATTGAACAGGGAGCTTCAGTCACAGAGAGAAAACAATATCATCTGAAAAACTCTCTGTTTCCTCAGCTGGCAGAGGCTATCAAGGGTCAGGCTGGCTGGGAAATGTCTGGACAGAATTATTGCAACTCCAAAAGCTCAGATCAAGTGTTCCTAGACCGTGGCGACCACAAGGTGCTGGAGAATAAAGAGGGATGTGGATTTATTATAGCCTCTGTGTGACATATGGTCCTGCCATATACCACTAAATTCCCAGAGGTTTTCAAAGTGACTGGCATGGATTCTCATGCCTCAGAGCAGAGGGAAAACCTGCTGGACCAGTGTCGGTCAGCAAGGACACAAGACATGATGGAGATCTTTCTATTTTGGGGGTCAGAAATGTTGTTTCAGGAGACAGGCTGGCTGTGTAAGCTCCTGGAAAAACTGATATCAGCATCCTTGAGCACACAAGGAGGGAAGCTGCTCTGCACTGTCTCGGCCCTCCATGGTGTCAAGAAGCCAAGTGGCCCCCAGCGTGGTTTCATTGGGTTGTTCATGACCCAAAGGACGGGTATGAAGTGGTGCCTGCTCAGGGACCCTTTCCAAGGATATATCATCAGCACTGTGCATTAGCCAAGCCGTCTTCCCTCATAAAACTGCTTAATTGATGACACATCGTTAGTGGAATCTGTTTAGGCCTCTTTATGTTTCTGCGAAGCTGGTCAGACAGACAGGACTTAGCATTCCCGGTAGGAGGCAAATTCCTGCTCCCTCTCTGGCTCCTTTTGGAGGAAGAAATATATCTGTGAACATATAAACTGCAGTTCATGACACATTTGCTCAGGCTGCAGGGCTGATGTGTTTGGCAGCCTCTTGAACTTGCTCCTTCACCAAGAGGGAACATTGGATGTGTCGGGGTCGGGAGGAGCTTTCATGTGCTCTGATCCCTCCAGGCTCCATCAAAGCAGGGCTGCATTCAGTCAGAGACAATTTGTGGGGCACCTTGTCAAAAGGCAGACAGCAGAGAGCACCCACAGGCTGTTTCCAGTGAGGGTTTGGAAGGGCTGAGGTCTTGAGAGAAGTGGGCAGACTTTTTATAGTCTGAGAGAGAATCAGCTGGCTGGATGTATTGGGTAAAGAAATCTTTTGGAGCAGATCCCAAGATCAAAGCTCCATGGCTCCATAATGATCTCAAATGGGAGCCACCTGGAGTCTCTAACTGGTGTTTGTGGCCCAGACTAAGCTGCCCAAAAACATAATGCAGTCAAGTCTCAATATTCCAGTGGAGAGACTGTGAGTGCCTTGATATCTCAGTCATACAGGCATGAATGGCTCACTCTGATGAACTGGTGGATGGCTGGTAGATCCACTTTCCTGGAGAGTCCTGGTCCACGCCAAGAGGCAGAGGAGGTCGGTGATGTGTCACCTCCTGGTGTTCAAGCTCTTGGGGTCCAGCTGGAGCCCTCTGGAGGTGTGTGCTCGTGCCCCCATCTAGTGGCTGTCCCCAAGGCTGCAGCATGTCCCCTCCTCTTCTTCAGGTGCCATTCAGCTCCGTGAGGAGCACTTTGACTCTGCTGTTGATGTTTTTGGGGTCCTACCTCGGTTGGGACTGTGTCCTTTTGCAACTAGGCTTTATGGCACATTCCAAAATTTACACGTGGGAAATTACTCGTGCACAAAATTCCTGGGAGGCAAAGAATTAAATTCTGAAAACAACCATGAAAGTGCAACAGGACTGTGTCTCTTACTCCCTTCCAGGTTCCCAACACATGATCTGGCACTGAGGAATGTGTCCTTGCGTGGAGTCCGTCACCTCAGCTAAAACTGCAGAGAGGGAGAAAGAATATTTTGGTGATGGTAAATCAGGTCTTCCTTCACCCTCATGTTTAGGACTTTCTTTTGTGCAAACAAAATTCGTTTTGCAGTGTGATTACCTTAAAAAAAAAAAAAAAAAAAAAAAAAAAGGTAATAGAATTATATAATAGCTTGGGTTGGAACAGACCTTAAAGACCATCTAGTTCCAGTCCTCCTGCCACAGCCAGGATGCTCCAAGCCTCATCCAGCCTGGCCTTGAACACTTCCAGGGATGGGGCAGACACAGTTTCTCTGGGCAACATGTTCCAGTGCATCCCCACATTCACAGTAAATAATTTCTTCCAAATATCCAATCTAAACCTCTCCTATTTTAATTTAAAATTGCTTCCTTCTGTCATATCTCTGCCTGTGTAAAAAGATGCCTTCCCTCTTTTTTCCAAACCCCCTTAAACTCCCCTAAAACCACCACCAGCAACAAAACAACGGGCGGTGGGTTCAGATGTGAGCTGCTTCCCCAGGCACGGGATGAGCTTTCAGACAGGGTCTGAAGTGAAAGAGGAAGCTGTGTGTGAAACATTTGGTTGCTCTGTCAAAGGCTGGGAAACAAGATCATGTGTTTTTAGTGCTGAATGTAGCTGGGATCTCCCAGTGAGCCTGAGACACTCCGGCAGTCACCTGCCTTTCACACGAGCTGTGTCCCAATTCAGCTCCAGTGGTGACATCAAGGGCTCTCTGTTTTCTGTAGGTATCTTTACAGCTCCTGTTACGACATTATCTCAACTCTTTACAACCTTTGTTGTATCTCCCCCAGCTCTTCAGGCAGGTTATTTAGTCAGAGTTATTTCCGCTCAGCCACCGGGAAAATTGAGGTGCACTGGGAGATGTACTGAAGATCCCAGAGGAAATAACCAACAAAGAGAGAAGGGGATTGAACTTAGATCACTGCTTGTCATTGAACTGCCTTATCTGAAACAAAACCTAAACAAAAGCCATAGTACTCCTATAGCAAGAGCAAGTTCCTAAAGATCTTAAAAGTGTGAACAGGTGTCCTTTAGATGTATCCCTAGGGCTTTGTGGTTGATTTTGCATAGCATGCCTTGGCTGTTCTTGCAGGCATACAGTGATTTTTGACAGAAAAAAACCATTATCTTTTAGCTATGTCTGCTTGAGTTAGCAAGTCTAATCCCTTGGGAACAAAGACCACTTGTCAGGACACGTGGATATGGCAGCTCTTTCAGTCAATGGTGGTGGCACAGCCAAGGCTCAGGAGCTGGAGATGGGGTTGGTGTTTTCCCTGGATTTTGGTCTAACAGCAGTGGTAAAGCAAGGTTTGATTGGTGATCATTTCTGTTTTCCCAAAGTGTGGCTTTTAGCTCCCTGATGTGTTCCTTTGGGCTAGTTTGAAGAAGTCTGCTGGGCTCTCCAGGAGCTTCTCCAATGGCTCCTCTTCTTTCTCTGTGTAGAAGTTGGTGGAATTACAGAGATCAAGACCAGGCTAGAAAGGGCCCTGGACAACATGATGCAGTGGGTGATATCCTTGCCCACGGCAGGGGGTTGGAACCAGGTGACCCTTAAAGTGCTTTCCAGCCCGAACCATTCTATGATTTTATAATTCTCTGTGTTGAGATTGCTCCATGCCTGACACAAATCACAGCATTGTACAGGAGTAGTCAAGGTACGGAGGGCCAAAGGGCTGAGTACCCCATCCTTTCCCCATTAATAACACGGGTGGAGATCCAGTGATCACTTCTTCACCACCAGATTCACCTCTTCCAGGCCACTCATGATCATTTGGGCATTTTATTCCTCTTGCATCACCTCATTTCTAGCTAAAATACTTAATTTCTTGACATGCAGGGTCCTATTTTGCTTCCCCATGTCTCTCCCAGTTCGCCTGTCTTTTTTGGAGAACAAAAACTGTGCTTCA
Source organism: Myiozetetes cayanensis (assembly GCF_022539395.1). Lineage (NCBI taxonomy): Eukaryota > Metazoa > Chordata > Aves > Passeriformes > Tyrannidae > Myiozetetes > Myiozetetes cayanensis. Next base: position 3,304,141 of record NW_026087521.1, read on the forward strand.
TATTCCATTTGTAAGAAGAGCCTGGATGCCTGTGGCACTCTGACCTTTCTGACTTTGTATTCTGACTTGCACTCCCATTCTTCCAGTGTCCTTTTTCACTACCCATCTGAGGTGTCCCCAGACTGTTCCCTCATCTCTCGTGGCAAAATGGAGAGGTGGGTAGTTTCTGATATTCAACCTTCTCAGGCCTTTTTCTCCCTGAAACAACAGCAGCACTGGCTAAAGTCTTCCAGAATTAAGTCATCCAGTCAACACCTTCCTGGAGGCATGGTGGGGAGCGGCACAATCCTGTGAATTGGTTTCATTGTCCTCTCAGCCAGAGGTCACTGACTGTGGAGCTGTCTTGGCAAAAACTGTCCATTTCAAGGACTAATAAACAAGCCCTCTTGGATGCAGTATGGTTTACAGTTGGGCTGGAAGAGAGATGAAGAAAGTTTTCTTTCCAAGTCCTGCAGCGATCCCAGATTTGGTAAACCCACTCTTTTCCTTTCCTCTTCTTTCCTCACCTCCCAAGGGTACAGCTCCAGTATTTATGAATGCAAATGCTTCTGGGGTCAAGAGCAGGTCAGGAAATGCTGTGCAAGCAGGATAACATGTTCTCTGTTCCACCCAGGCACATACTGCCACACAAAAAATGCTGCCTGTGCCCCTTAGGTGCTCTGTTCTCACCCTCCCTCCCCACTCTGACTCGTGCCCTGCCCTGCCCTGTGGAGAGTTTGGCTTTCTGAAATCATGGAGGTTGAAATGATCAATATCAGCCTGATCTGCTGAGCAGTTGTGTTTCTAAAAATGGATGGGATTATATAATTTTTTTTCAGGGGGAGGGAATTAAAGGATGGAAAATCACCATCAAAAGCTAAGGCTGTGCTCATCTGCTGCAGGTCACTGCTAAGGCAGGGAGGTTTCTCAGGAAATACATAAACTGGAGCCCTCTGTGGCAACATGCACTTAGTGCCAACAGCTTTTGCAAGAGAAAACATGATCCTTGGCTTCCCAGGACACAGTGATTCGTGCAGACTGTAGGCCAGGCTGAGTTCTTGCTTTGGCTCCTCGTTCACCTGCCTAAAAGCCTCTTGAAGTCAGTGGGGATCATTTTGACCCTTATTCCCTGCCTTTGCTGACTGAGTGTAGAGGAGCAAGGTCTCCTCCTTGGCAGGGAGCAGCCCGAGTCTCCCCTTTCCATCCCACTTGGTCTCCTCAGCAGTCCCAGTGATCAAATCAGGTTCCTGTGCTGTGTGAATGGTGCTGTGAACTCCAGGAGAGGCGTTGGTTTGGCTTTCATTGGAGCACGAACCCAGGGAAAGCCCCCTAGATCCATACCAGCATCCCTGCCTTCATAGCACAGCCCAAGCACATCCCTGCATCCCTCCGCGTTTCTGCCTGCCTGGGGGACATTGGTGTCTTATCAACTAATTGGTCCTCATGACAGTCCTGTGCTGCATCTGTTCCAGGTCAGGGGGAGAGCTGATTTCTGTCATTGCCTGGGGAGGTGATGGGGAGCACAGATCCACCCTGCCCAGCTAGCAGGAGTCCAGCCCTCCCCTGTCTGCCCGTGGTGCCTTCGGAGCTCCCCTGGTGCTCACAGCAAGGTCATTTATGAACTCCCGTTATGCTCAGCCCCTCACAGGAAACACAGGCAAACTCTGAGCATGATCACAGTGTATTTATACATTAGTTACTCTTCTAACCCTGGTCAGCAGCAGCCTTCTGATCTGTAAGTCCTGATCCTATTTATATACCGGCTGTCATGCTAAGCAGCGTTGTGCTGACCCAGCTGCCCTCCTCACTGCAGATAATGATGAGATAATCTAACTTATCATCGTACTCCCTTCTTGTAAGACTAAGAAACGTATTTAAACACTGACAGCTGGAAGGGTAGGGGTAGTCGTCACTTTCATTTCAGGTAACCCCTGAAATCCAAATGCAGCTTGTAGACAACCCAAGAAATCCAAACCCTTCCTTCCCTGCTTGTTTTCTGCTGAGCAATAGCTGGCATGGGTCACTGTGTTCTGTGAAGAGAGGAGGCCACATTCAGTGGAGAAAACAATGACTCCTGAGATTGTAAAGTCACCTCTGGATCAAATTCAACTCTTGATGTCAGTGGAAAAGCATCTAGCCTGGCCTGCACATGACAGTGCCCTGCACTGAAATGACCCATGTGTAAAATGGGCCTAAAATTGCATTGGTTTCTTAGAAAAAGGTGATAGGGAAATAATATGGAAAACCTTGTGGAATCAATTGAAATCATCCTCTTCAGAGGTAAGGCTAGCAGGGGAAAGTCACCCTCTGAAACAAGTATTTTTGCTACATTCATCTTTCTCCTTCCTTCCCCATCAAATCACTGACCAACCCTTGAAGAACTGCTCATCCTGTCCGTGGAGAAGAAAGACATTTTGGGGGAGAAGAAGCCGAAGGCCTTAATCCTGGAGGCCAAATTGCAGTTCTCCAGGCATCAGTCATCTGTCAGCTTCCAACACTTTGCCACCACAGCTTGAATGTTCACTTATCTGATGGAAAACATCATAACGTAATCCACAGTCGCACAGGCCCAGATTAACTTTACTAAGAGCACTCATGGCTTTTACAAAGAAAAGGGCAGCCAAATGCAATTCAGTGGATGTATTTCTACTAAAACCCATGTGCCTGCAACTGTCTGGGTTAGGACAGGCACGGGCTGACTGCAATATCCCCACCAAATGAGGTCAGTTGAAATGGTACAATAAACATTGCTAACGCTGCTGCATCATGCTGGGCTGTCAGATGGATCCCAGGACTTTAATGCAGAGCTATATATATATATTTATACAGTTGCCCACAGTTATTTAATTAGGAGATGCAAATGCTAGAGAGAGACAAAGCAGAAAATGCCAACACAGGCAGATCATGCTTCCGTTCACATGGAGGCCCTCACTGCTGACCAGATACAGCTCCATCAGCAGTTTCTTTCGGGGCTGTATCTGGCTCTGTTAAATCCTATTGATTAACAGTAAATTGTCTGGAGTGATGTCATTTTCCAGGGGAGGCAGAGGGGTAAGGGTGGAGGGTTGGGGCTGCACCTCAGCTGCCAGCTCTGTGAGGGGCTGTACTCATAGAATCACGGAATCACAGAATAATTAAGATTGGAAAAGACCTCTAAGATCATTGAGTCAGACCATTAACCCAACACTGCCAGTTCCACCCTAAACTGTGTCCCCAGGTGCCACATCTACACATCTTTTAAATCCTTCCAGGGATGGTTACTCCACCACTTTGCTGGGAAAATTTTTCCCGTGCCTGACAACCCTTTTGGTGAAGAAATTTTCCCTAATATCCAGTATAAACCCCCCTACCACATCTTGAAGCTGACCTATCATTTGTTCCTTAGGAGAAAAGGCCAACCCCCACCTAACTACAGCCTCCTTTCAGGTACTTATATGGAGTGATAAGGCCCCTCCTGAGCCTCCTTTTGCCCAGACTAAACAACCTCAATTACCTCAGTCACTCCTCAAGGCTTGAGACACCATTGCCTGGACTGGAAAAGCTCATGATCTCAAAAAGAGATTGGGAAAGGCTTCCTGGGGATAGGACAACATGAGTATCACTGTCCCTCCTTGATCTGGTTCGAAATTTCCTGGTGCTGCAGCTGTGGGTGGATAGGGGTATGAAGGGTATCAAGGAGATGAATACACTGTCCTTTCCAAAGCAGAGAGTAGATGTGTAGGACGGGGCTGCAAGAAGCAGCCTGGATGAAATGTCCTTCTGAGCAGCTGACCCTGACCTTAAAATCACAGAACTGTAGAATGGTTTGGGTTGGAAAGAACCTTAAAGACCATTCAGTTCCAACCCCCTGCCATGGGCAGTAACACCTTCCACTAGACCAGCTTGCTTCCTGTCTTCTCTTGGCTGGATGTCTGCAGTGACATGCAGCATGTAGTGCTAGGAAACGCTCAAGATTTGGATAGGGAGCAGTTCATGTTCTTGCTGTTTGGGAAAGAAAGGGAGAACTCACCTACAACAGCATGTCAGGACATCCAGACACCATCACACATCATCACACCCCTCTCCACAGCAGGTTGTGTCTGTCCCAGTCCGTACTGGAGGCATCACAATCCTCTGGTGTGGACAGATCCTCTAAGTGCAGTGTCCAAATGAACAATGGTGACTTGGTGGACAAGATGGATGTTGATGTCAGACAATCTGATTGACCTTTAAGACATTCCCAGTGCTCCCTTTTACCACAGTTTTCTCCAGAAAACTGCCCTCATGCCTTTAGGAGCAGAGTGATCGAGGGATAGGACCAATTGCAAGGTTGGGTACATACTTCAAACTATGGAAGGGAGCTTGGGACTAAATGATCTTTAAAGTCCTTTGGAACCCAAACCATTCTGTGATTCTATGAATTTCACTATAGGAATATTGAAAAAAGCAAACAAACTTCAAAAAATCCAACATGGAAACAAACTGAAAGCTCAGTTGAGTTTACTTTCATGCTAAACAAAAAAATAAACCCATTGCCTATCACCATCCTCATTTGGGTCTAAAGTAGGATCTGGGGTGAAAGCTTCAAATTAAAAATATCATCCCTCTGTCCCTTGATCTTGAAGGTTAACCTGTCTCACAGCTGTAGGATGCTCATATTCTCCTGAATGGCACAGTTCAAAGTGGAAACACCAAATCTCATGATTCTACTTTCTCAGGGTTATGCCATCATGGTATTTACAATAAATGTTGCTGACAATATATAGAGAAGTGCTTATTCTACCAAAACCAGAGAGCAAGGTGTGGCAGCAGGAGAATGATGTTTCAATCAAAAGTTTAGTGTAAACAAGCCCTTGGTGTGGAGGCTCAAATTGGGATCCAACCCCGGATGAATTTCCAGCCAGCCTGAGATTTTTTTACTTCTTTATTTTTCTTGTCAAATGTTTAAACTCTGAAGTTAATGTTTGCTTCTCCAATCTCAGTGAACTCGGTGTTACACTCTTGAAATAGTCAGATTCTGAAGTGTTCATTTGTACTAAATCCCCAGTGAGTGGTACTTTGAAGCAATGGTGCTGGGATAATATTTGGTACCCAACAGAAGATTAGGAGAAGAGATATTCTCCTGCCAAATTTAAAGTTTATCAGAATTGCTACGATACAGATTTAGAACAGAATGAAACTCGTTGGAAGATTTTCTTAGCTTTAGCTTTGGCAAACCCTGCTGTTTTGAGCTGCCTCCTACTCCCCAAAGAACCTGAAAGTCAAAGAGAAAATTGTTTCCAAATAAGAATAATTATAGCTTGCATAACAGTCTTGCATTCAGTTACAAATTCAAAGAAATCAGTCAGGGCATCTCATTTGTATAAACAGTATCTTCAATTGCATAGAGGAATGTTTCATGATACCCTCAATCTCAAAAATATCCAGCTACACTTTGTTCTAGGTTTTGAAGTTTAAAAGATTCAAAAAACCTAACCAATCCACCAATCCTCATATTTTCCCCACTCCCTCTTGTTAAAGACCTGCCCTGAAAGTGAATTCCTAAAGTCTTGTGTTGAGAAAATGCAGGTAAAAATGTTATTTTTGCCCTTGAATTTACCTGTGTTTGCTCCGAGGTCTTTAATAAGTAAATAATTTTGGAATTTTATGCATTCATTTCTTTCTTCTCTTTATTTATTTACTTTTTTTTTTTTTTTTTTTTTAGCTGTACATGTTTTGTGGCATGGATGTCTGCACTTCAAGCTTTTTTCTTTCTGACCAGCACACAGGGAGGCAGGGATCTCTGACTGCAACACTCCCAATGAACAAATAATAAACTTCAGTGGTGGTTAGTTTTTGGGGCAGGAGACTATAATAAAGCCCGTCCTAAATAACTGCCTAGGCATGTTTTGGGAATAGGCTCTAATGTGATAATTCTGGGGAATTTTCTTTTGGAAAGCAAAGACCTGTAGAGCAGTGCCCTGATACTCTGAAGTGTCCGTGCCAACACCCTGGGATGCTGCATGGCCATGGCAATTATTGAAAAGATGGAATAGGTTTGCAGTGGCGCCAGCAAATTCCATCCTGTTGAGAAGGAGGGGAGGAATCCTTGGTAGGAGGTGGATCAGACAAAGAGGAGGGCTGCTTTTCAATAGCTGGTGCCTGTGGGCTGGTGCACAGTTACTCCACCACTTGCACCCATTGAAACCCAGCTGCCTGCAGACGTTTTTCTAGTGAAGGAGGTCACAGAGGTCCTTGCCTGAAGTTTTGCAGGCCAGGACCCCAGGGCAGTGCCTGCAGTAAGGGATGAAGTGCATTGCACATCCCTTTCCTTCAGACACCGGGTGTGGTGTGATGTGACAAGCAGATCTGACAGCAGCTTCTGTGATTATCCACAATCTGGGATACCAGGAGGACGTGCCTTGTCCTCATTGCCTATTTAGAAACCAAATGACCATCTCCAGCTAACAGAATGTCCCTTGGGAAAACCATAACTGTGCTCTCAGGCACAGGGTGTCGTTCCTGGGGCTGTCCTGTGCAGGGCCAGGAGCTGGACTTGATGATCCTTGTGGGTTCCTTCCAACTCAGAATATTCTAGGATTCTATGTAGTTTCACCTCTCCAGACTTTATCTCCCCTTATTTCCACGTAAGAGAATATCAAGATATTTTCTGAGGTGCTGCCATTTCAAGGAAGGGGAAACACTGGGTACTTGCACAGTCATGTTGGAATCGTGTAACACAACCTACCAAGAAGATAATCTAATCTGGTTTAGAAACACCATCTATTAATTTTGCTGTGGTGATGAACCCACCTGTTGTGTCCACAGACCAAGAACTGAGGGATCTGCAAATCCCAGGAACAATTGCAAGGCAGGAGAAATTTCCATTTACCTTTTTTGCTTCCTTCCTGTGAAGGTCAGAGACCACAGGGGTGTTCCATTCTGTTCTTTCCACCTCAGAAAGTGAATATAGGGATCAGATTCATCTTACTGATATAAACACCCAGTGTAGGTGTCTGGACAGAGGTGTCTCCATGTGATTTAGGAGCCCAAAGGAGATTTAATTAAAAATATCCAGCAGAATCTGGGCAGGGATCCAGCTGGTCATATGTAGATGCCTGATACAGCGTGAGTTATGTCACTGCCCAGACTATTGATCACGTTGATGTTGGGTTTATTTTTCCAAATACAGATATGTAGCAGATAAAATATGTGCTAGAAGTGTTGGCTTCACTGCCTCAGAGGGAACCTAAACTTGGTGTTTTTAATGCAGAAGACATTTGTGAGTGGCTGTTTGATGAGCTCCATCACAGTGAGAAGGGTGACAGGTCAGCCTGTATGGAGCAAACAAGCTCTACTGCATTACTTTGACAAATGTACAGAAGGACAGACAGGTGCTTGTCCCAGTCTTCAGATTGTGGTAGATTCTCTTGCTTAGATAATTAGGGATGAATATCTTCAGTTTTCTTGCCTGTTCCCTCTTCCCCTAAATAGAAGGGAAAAAAAGGGGTTTAATCACCCCAAAGCCACCAAAAATGGGTTTTGAATGGCTAAGGGCACTTGGTTGGTTCAGACTGGAGAAGAAATGTCTGAGAGGAGACCTCACTGCAGTTACTCCTGAAGGGAAGAGGAGGGGCAGCACCAATCTCTGCTCTGTGGTGACCAGTGACAGGACCTGAGGGAAAGGCTTGAAGCCGTGTCAGGGGAGCTTTAGGTTGGATATTAGGAAAAGGTTCTTCACCCAGAGCATGCAGGAACAGGCTCCCCAAGGAAGTCATCACAGCACCAAGCCTGACAGAGTTCTAGTGTTTGGACAGTGCTCTCAGGATGTGTTTGGATTCTTGGGGCTGTCCTGTGCAGGAGTTGGACTCCATGATCCTTGTGACCCCCTTCCAGATCAGGATATTCTGTAATTCTACGATTCTATGATCCCCAGGGATTATTTCCAAGACGCAAAGCAAGTGTGAGCAGGAAACTTTTCACTGCCAGTGTTCTATTTTCAATTAGCTTTATGCATTCCTGTGGGTTACTTCCAGAAGACGTTGAGACAATGACCTGATCCAAAATGAGTAAGACCCGGGTCCTGTAGACACATGTGACACAATGTGCAGTACCCCTTTGTGGTTTGCTTGGTCACTACCAACACACCTTTGCTTCCTGCTGGGACATGGGGCTCCCACGTGCCCTGTGTTCAGCGTGACACCAAGAGCGTGAAACCATGGCCTGGGCAACAGGAGAACCAGGACTGTGGGGCACACAACCCATCCCCACAGCATCAACACAGCCAAGGATTCTTCCCAGTCTGCATCCTAAACTATTCACAGTCCTTGCCAGGCAGAGGGAGCTTCGTGGGCACAGGCTGGATAGCTGGGGAAACCCTAAGGAAGAACGATTCCTTGGAAGGGACCTCTTTGCTGGCCCACCAGCCGCATTTTTGGCTCTTGTGTTTACAAGCTGTCTTAAAACTGAAGGTAAGACAACAGTGTGAACCCTATAGGAATCCCTCCTGACAGTGATGATCTAAGGGCAGAAGAAAGCCTCTGCTACAGCCAGGAGTGCCAATAATGTGGCACAAGCCATTGTCAATACTTTTCCATCAACATTTCCAGTACGGGAAGCATTTTACACTGAAGGTTTCCTTAACTGCTGTGCACTCTGTGTTCTGAGCTGAACGTGGGAATTTATTTTGCTTTGGGGCCATGGCTTAGCTTGAGAATAAATTCCCTTTGGGTGGACACAGGAAGGGAGCAGGGTACATCATGTCCTCCTGAGCTATCCCTCACCTTCCAGGCCAGGCTCAGGCAAGAACAATAACCAAGATCAAGCCCCAGTGCCCCTCCTGCCTGAATCCCCTCAGCACGTGTTGCTCTCACGCAGCTCCTACCTGGGACCGAAGAGCTTTAGTGAGTTACAACAGCTTTACTCAGTGCCTCCCCTCTGCCCTGCGCCACATGATCTTATCTGAGAGCGAGAACCACAACTGAAAGCTTTTTCTTGCAGAGGGGAAAACATCAGAGATGTTACGAAACGTGTTCCTGGCTCTTGCCTCACTCCGCGGTGGGTGGAATGATTTAAACACACAAGCGCTCTCCCTCTCTTACCTGGCTCCTCTCCTCACAACGATCCTAAACCTCGCTGGAGGGCATTGAAAAGCCTCCCAGCTGGAAATGCCAGAGTGTTTTGCAGACTCTTGGCTCCTTCAAAATTGTCTCGGTGCTTGGGCCCTGACCCTACTCGTCTGTCAACAGGGCAAAGCATCTGTCTGAGAGCTTTTCCCAGGCGCGCAGTGAAACTCGCCTCCCTCTGCCTGGTCCAAACATGTTTCAGGTCAGATTAAAAGCTACACAAGCCCGATGCTGCCTTTTAGAATGCATAGATGTGGGTTGATTACCAGGGAGTGGTCACTTCTCCTTCGCTTTCTTGGCAGGGGTGAGGAAAGAGAGGGAGGAATACACTGGAGAGGAGCAATTCAGTCTTCGAGAGCGTCTCTCTGTCCACAAACCAGAGGCATCTGAGGAATGCAAGGTGAAGCAGACACCACGGCAACAGTTGCAGTTATTGTCCCAGGAAGCCTAACTTTTTTCCTGGAATTTGTGAGGCCAGTGACACAGACACATTCATGGGAACTGCCTCATTTTTGAAACATGTCCGAATCCCAGATGTTTCCAACTCCATTTGGAGTTTCCAGCTGTCAGGATGATGGACAGCTGAGGTGAGTCCTTCCAACCCAATAGTTTTGGGATGCTACAGACTGGTTAAACAGAATTTTGCAGAGAGAAAAAGGCTGCAAAAGTGTTAATTCCAAGGAGTTTAATGAAAGTAGGTAGCTTGAATGAAGAAGAGAATGTAGTAATTCCCCCACTGAGGGAAGCTCTGTGCAGTGAACTCATTCCTTACAAGACACCAAAGAATTTAAATTAAAACCTGAGTTAGAGGGAAAGCCCCATCAGAAGCTCGTAGACATTGAAAGTCCAACCATGAGCTTCCAAACAACAAATCCAGGCAGGTTCTTTCATCCAGGAACAGCTTGTTTGGCCCTGATTAGAATAAAATGGATTTAGAAATAATAAATAAACTTTCCTTCCTACCCCACCCAGCTTAGGATCTGCTAGAGGCTGAGATACATTTTCATAGATGCCTTTCACAATAACCTGGAGGCTCTAGGCTGCAGCTGCTCAGACTTTTGGAGACATTGCCGAGGCTTTTGTGATGATAAAAACTGTATTATTGAAACAACTTTCTGTGATTTGCCTCCCCATAAATAAGAAGAAGGTGTTGTGCTTACACAATGATTCACTTTTAGACCGTTTCATGGAAATAAGATTCAAAATTATGGCTTCTGTCAGTGTGTGGGGATGAAGAAGTCTCTCTGTTCTTTGGGAGAGAATACATGAAAACCTGGGAGTACCGGGTTTGGAAGAGTATGATGAAGGAATTTATGGAGTCCTGAAGATGCAGCATGATCATATTCCATAGGAGGCTGTGGCTCATATGAACTAAAAAGATATGCAGGACTTTATCAGCTGCATGGGAAAGGAAAAGAAGCAAAGAGCTCCCAAGTGTCCATGGCAGGAGAGGGAGAGTCTTCCAAATCTGGACATTGAAGATATAGGCCAGTAAACTCAATTAACAAGCAGTTATACAAGGAATCCCTGGAAATTAATGAAGAGCCTCAGCTCTCCCACTGAACAGGAGAGAGTAAAAAAATTTTGGGAGAGGAATGGTGGTCTCAGGGCTGGATGCAGCCAGACTATGGAGAAATGAAAATATTTATATGTACAACTGCAAGTCCTCATGTTATAGTGGGTACTGTGAAAGGGGGTTGGAGCTCCCCTTGTAAATGCCTGGTAAATAAAGCCCTTGAAGAAGTGGGTAATGATCCTCGTTCTGGAAATTTGTTCATTCTTTCCACCCCTGCTTATTCATCTCCTCTGTCCACTCAGTTCCCTTCTGGATGAAGTTGCAGGAGCAGCACAACCATCAACCCGCTTTTCTGCACTGTCCTGTCTGGAAAAGGACATTATTGAGGATGTAGCTCCATCTACTGCCCTTAGAGGGAAATGTCAGTCCTCCACCAGCATCTGTGTTGGGCCTTTCTGCTGGTGCATTAAACAAAGTGAACTCAGTGTAGAAATAGTAATAAATAAAATCAGTTAGGAGACACGTATAATTTCTGAACATTCAAAATTCCAATAAAACAATTCTAACAAAGCAGAAATTAACAGTACACATTTATTTTTGTTGTTGTTCCCAGATCTCCAAATTACTCTACAAAAGCCATTTTACCAGCCATAATTATTCAAAATTGGTGAAAGTTCTGGAAAATCTGGTCCAAAACACCATGGCTTAACCTGACAGTAGAAACTTAAGTTGGCCATGGCAAGGGTGCTTTCAGAGGGTTAATTTTCCTCTGGGTTCTGTCACTGACAGGATAAGGACTCAGTGTAAAATGCTGGTTTGTTTCTCTTTGTGGTCAATAAGGAGACAACAATTCCAGAAGGCAATTCATCCTCCTCTTGCCTAGCTTGGGATTTCATGGATCACCCTCTCTCTGAGGAGACACAGAGGGTGGAAGCTGCAGCAAGAGATCCAGAGATGGAAACAAGATCTTTTCTTTTTAACTGTGAGAGTGGAAACAACTTACACAGGATCTGAACATGAGGAAAGAGCTCTTGGCTGAGCCAAGCAGAGCTATGAGTGTCTGGAGAAGGGCAAAAGCCACAGGTTGTGAGTACTGTTGGTGGGCAGAGCATGCTGGAAATAGATTGCCACAGCACTAAACTTGCCAAGAAAGCCAGATGGAGTTCCAAAGGCCCCAAATTCCCACTGAAATGTCCTTGATAGCGTGATGTCACCCTACATCTTGGTGCAAGTTCTCCACCACTGGAAGTCCTCCAGGAAAGGACCAGCAGACATGGACCAGTTGTGGGACTTGCAGGGTGAAGTTCTTTGGCCTTGTTTTTTTATGGTTTTTGTTGTTTCCTTCTTTCTTTGTTTAATTATCATTATTCTTCCTCAGATCTAGAATAATTGTAATCTTTATCAAGGGTTAATTAATATCGGTGATGTTATTAATGACACAATGACAGTGAGAGCAGAGGAGTTTCCAACAGCCCAGCAGAAAAATCTTGCTTCTAATGATAAAACAGGTTCTTGGCTGGTTTAAAACACCCAGCTAAGGTTTATTTGCCTGACCCCTCATTTCCCAGCTCTTTTTTTCACTAGAAAAGGTGTTGCCATACTGGGATAGTGGTTTCACATCACACCAGGAGCAACTCCTGGGAGAAGCAAGGCTTTCAAAAGGGGCTATGTGGGAGCAGAACAAAGGATTATTTCATCCAAGTGCAGTTGTCAGAAGTCCTTCCAAGAGCAGAAGGCACTTAGAAATATTAAAAACCTGCTGAAAATTGAAATCTTTATCCTGCATTCTCTGAAATATTCAGCAAAAGGTGACTATGGATTTCAGGATCACTGGGGCTCCTGAGGGACACGCGCTGCGGTCCCGTTCGGATTCAACAGCAGCCACTGGTAATACTTGTATTGATTTCAACAAAAGCAGGAGCCAGTCTCATTTTGCAGAATCCAGGGACAGTGCATTGGTCACCAGAGACAATGACAGCCTTTCTATTGACTTCACTGGGCTCAGGCTACGGCTGTGAAAGCTGGTCTTGTGTTGCACAGAAAGGGAATGGCTTTGGGACTGCATAGCTCCAGGGATTAGTAATAAACAAAGAGCCTTTAACTTCTAGGTCAGTGCTCTGAACCCCTGCCAAGCTTCTGGCCAGTGAATGCTGTTGCCATTTGTACAGAGGCAGCTGATGAATGAGTTTAGCAGTTCTTGGTGTGGTGCTGGATAGAAAACGTCCATATCATTGCAAAGCCAGTCTTCTGTTTTTATCTTTGAGAATAAAGGGGACCTATGAGATAGATCATTTTGCTGCTGACAGCATTCCCAGATGTGTGGTACCTGCTGACAGGGAGCAGGGCAGTGCTTGACCTTCGAAGAAAGATGCCTTCACTCATTTGATTGGTCACGACCGTAGTTGGCACAACGTATTCCTCCTTAGCATCTGGCCCAAAGGTTTCAACTGGTGATAAAACAGATTAAATGAGCAGCTGTAAGAACCTGAATTTCTGAGCAACCCATTTTGACAGCTGTGTATCCTCCTGGACAATCTCCACTGCTGTATGTCTCTATCCTAACAGGTCTTGTTGCACCTGAGCTGTTTGTGTGTCCTTGCAGGTCCAGGTGAGTCCTGAATCCCTGAGCTGATGCTCTTTGACTTGATATTCATTTTTCCCTGTTCAAACATATTATGAACCTCCATGGTTTAGCTCTATTTTCATAAGATCATCTGATAATTCTTTTGGGCTTGTAGCCTGCTCATCCTCTTCACTGGGAAGGGTTGGACTTAGTGGTAGGACATGCTGTACAACTGTGGTGTCAAGAAGAATCCCAGACAGGATGTTTGCCTGTTAGGGAATTGCTTTTTGGCAACTGAGAGTTCAGATGTGTACTTTTCCAGTGTATTTCCCACCGGTTTCAGTCCCATCCAGTATTTACCCTTGCTGATACCATCGATCTGTGGCACCATTAGATCAACAATGTGCATAGAAAGAGGCACAGCTATCACAGCTTAGGACACAAACACACAGTGCCTTGGCTGCAACACTGCAATGCCAGGACCTGACCCAAAATGCCGTGGTATGGGAGACTTCCAAGCATATTATGATCCCCACCATCTGCCTCTGGCAAGCTAAAGTGGAACCATTAGGTGACCCAGAAAAGCAGATGCTCTCTCAACTGCATGAACGTTTCAGACTTGCTGTGATTTTTTTTGTTGTTGTTTTGTTTTGTTTACTTTTTCCTTTCCAAAAGCTGCTTAACAACTTTTCTTAAAAACAATCCAGAGTTTAGGAAGAGTGAGCTGTGTGTGCCCGTGAAGACTTCCTATGAAGGACTTTCCTCACCACACCTCCACTCATACTATATATTTTTAAAAAGTATAGGATGTCACAGAAACAGGGACAGAAAGGAGGATGCTTGTGTGACTGAAAAAGCTTTTCCAGGAGGGGCAGGTCTTTCCAAACAAGTGATTGTGAAGACAAACTGTCACAAAGATTGGTTATCAGAAAGAGTCAAGGTAATTACCAGGAAGGGGCAGCTAAGCAGAGATATAAAGAAAGATGAGGATTTGACCACAGGATTCAGGACTCACCCACTGAATTTGTGCAAATTTGAGCCATATTGCAATTTTATGCCGCTTGGTTTATTCACCTCCAAACACTCAGCTATTAATTTTTGACACGCTGTCAAATTGCAGGTGAATCTCAGAGCCTCGACTGAAAAATTACAGGCTAAAAATTTACAGGCATTTCCAGGGGAGGATTGACTTTTAGTAATGTGTGTTTATGCCTTGTAGGAGGGAATCTGAAGTGGAAACTTCTAGGAAGGGCATCAGAACAGTTTGTGGGGGCTGAAAGGAGAACATTGGGTTGGTTTAGGTGTGCAAATACCAATAACAGCTGATTGGTTTTCCCTGTGTCACTGACACCTCCATGGACTGCAATTCAGGTGCTACCAGGATGGCAACTCAAGACACCTCCATGGAGTTGGACTTTGGGGATCCTTCTGGGTCCCTTCCAACTCAGGATATTCAAAATATTCTATGATCCAGTGGTATGATTGTGTGAGGGGGAAACCATTTGGGGTTTGATGGCAAAAAAAAACACCTGAGAAAATGTTAAAGCTACATCTGTACAAACCACAGGCCCCTGTCCTGCCCCAGCAGAGTCCCCATGAAAATGGGAGACACACATCTAAAGATCTGCTCTGGAGTGGGAAGCCAAGAAATTCGGGATGGGAAAGGGCTAATGCAGTGCTAGTCACTGAGAGTCCAAAAACACAGAGCAGCTCACTCTCTCCTCATGAAAAGAGCATCTGCTGCATCATTTTTTTTTTTTTTAGTGTGTGGGATTGTCTCCATAATAAGGAAAGAAATCTCCCTTTAGCCTTGTTTTCTTTGGAAAGAGACTTACACAGTGCTGAGTGTCCCACTAAGGACCATTGAACCACTTGGCTGGTTCTAATCCCAGTCAGCAGAGAGGGAGATGTCTCCCTGCCCATGGATTTTGCAAGCAAGTGTCTGTGTGGAAAGAGTCTCTAAGGGCTCCTATGAGCCTCTAATGAGGGGCAGACAAAGTCACTGGGCACCAAGAAGCCCCATGCCAGAGCAATGGACGTAAATATGTGGTTCATATATGTCTCAGTCATGTGCTGACAGGGTTTAGCCACAGAAGGCAGGCAAGGAAGGTTTTTGACTCTATGAGGAATTGGTTTCCTCATTTTCATTACAGTTTGTTAGTCTGGCACATCTTTTTCCGAGTGAGTCTCATCTAATCACACGACTCTGGGAGCAGTGAGTTGCCATCTGCTCCATCTCCCTGGTAGATGATGCCTCTTTTCCCCACGTTGTTTCTGATGGTGTCTCAGTGTTTTTCAGTGGTTCAAGTCTCATATACACCAGGGACTAGCTTTGTCTTAGAGAGGGGCAAAGAGTTTTCATTGCATCTACAGTGGACTGAGAAGCCTTTCCCAAATGCTGACTGGGGTGGGAACACTGCAGACACAGCAGATCTGAATTTGGTTACAGTTTAATCCCGGATAGTGCATTTTTTGTTGCTAGTTTTTGCTCAGCTTGTATTGAACTTGCCATCTGGCACTTTCTGCCTGGACTAATGAGGATTTTCATAGAATCATAGAAACATTTAGGTTGGAAAAGATCTCTGAAGTCACTGAATTCAACCATTAACCCAGTACTGCCAAGTTTGACACGAAACCACGTCCCCAAGTGCCACATCTGCATGTCTTTTAAATCCCTCCAGGGACCATCCCACCATGGCTTCCAGCTCCTCCTGTTTGTTACCCTCGCTGTGTGAATTGGTGTAGATGCACTTCAGTTGGGTTATTGATCCCATCACCTTTTTAAGGGGAGAAGCCCTAACTCCTACATGACCATTCTCAGGTGCTTCCACAGTCTCTAACACACCAATGACTCATTTTAAATACCCTGAGAATCAGAAACATGCAAGGCTGGCTGCTGGTGGATGGCAGCACCATCTTGTGTTCACTTCTGGAGAAGGGACAGAGGTTTCTTTTCTTCACTGAACAGGCTACAGGTTCTCAATCTCTTTGGCAGCTCTCCTGAGGAAAAGAATAACTTATTGGCAAACCAGGGATCAGCACAAGACAGAGGCATAAAGACTAGGCCAGGCTACAAACCTCCATCCCACCCAAGGTCTCCAGGTAGCACTTTTATCTTGTTTGCACATCACAATTGATTAAAGGTGTGTGCCACTTGTATCCTAAGAGGTGCTCAGTCCTATCATATATGCTCTGGCAAGACACTAAAACCACCCTTTAAAATCAGACATCTTAATATTTTTCCCACCCTGTAAAGTTTTAATGCACAGAAACTTTGCATTAGCTAGTTTGATGGGCTATATCTGGACTTGATTATCATGTTATTAAATCCAACTGGAAACTCCCTCCCAGAAACAGCTCTTGAAACTAATAAAGACAGTTTCAGCCTGTTTTCAAAGAGAGTTTCTACAAAATAATTACCCCAAGACACTGATGTAGTGCAATGAGGTTAATTAAAGACTCCTATTATTTCACATTTGCATATATAAATAAATCTCTCAAGTCTCTTCCTGCAAGTTTGTAACTTCTCCATATCTCCTGCCTCCAGGTTTCCCATAGGCAAGGATCAAGCATCATTCATTTTCAGAACAGCAACAAGAGACATCAACACTGCTGTACCAAATCACATTGGAGGCACCTCTGTGTGATGATGGAGGGGTGACAGAGAAAGGGAGGAACTGAGATGCAGGAAAACATGAACTGTGTCTCCTCAGGGTGGGAGATCTCACCTCTCTGGTCAAAGAGGTTCTCGGTGTCACCGAAGTGCTTTGGTCAGCAGGCTGTGCAGAGGAAAGGGTTAGGAAAGGGAAGGTAGTGGTAGACAAATTCACCTTAATCACAGAGTGAAGAATTTTCTGTGTGCTTGAAAAATCTCTGCAGGACCAGAGGTTTGCAAAGCTCTTTTGGGTGTGTCCATGTAACACACCATGTGTTGTTATGAGGCAATGAGGCCATGGCACAGCTCTACACCAGCTGGTGGGTCCTAAGCCTTTAGGGATCCCTGTTCAAGCTTAGTACTGGCATTCTGTTTCCCCATCCCTGGCCTCACAGAGCAGTGTCTTCTGCACTGGAAAAGTCAAGTATGTACCAGCTGGCTGGGAAACTGGGGCACTGCCAGAATAAAACTTGTCCAGTCAAGCTCCATGTACAAAAAAGGTGTTCCTAGAAGTATTTGTCCTTGTCCTCCCATGTAATTTCTACTATGCTGCCACCTCAGTGACCAGTGTTTGACCTAGACCTGCTCTAGACCTTTGTGAGAGAAATCAGGTGACATTTGGCCAGATTTGAAGCCTGGGCAGATTTTCTGCTGGTTGCAAAATACATGTGTGTCATAACTGTTGTTTGTGAAAACTGCGAGATCACAGACCAAAGTTCTGAAATGGGGATGAGATTGGCCACCATTTATTCATTTATGTGACCTGCTTTGAGGTACAACTGGGAATCCACACTGTAGACCAGGTCTCCCTGGACATAACTACACCAGTATAGGTACACACTCCTTGTGTCACTACGTAGATAAAACTGGTCAGATGAGATGGAAACATTATTGGCCACTGCTGATATTTGTGAAATGTTGGAGCGTTCCTTGGCACAATTTGGGCTTATTTTTAGCAAGTTACCCCCAAACCATTCTCACATTTGGCGATTGGTTCAATCCAGGGACCATTCCCAGCTGGCAGTTTGCTCACAGCCTTGCTTTGGCAGCTGCCAGGTCAGTGGTCAAGCCAGGACATACAGGGTGGTCCCAGTACATGGGAGCACCCCCTGGTGTACTTATTTCAGCAGTGTGAATGGTTTTAACCCCACTGTCCTGGAAAGATGGGAAGCTTTACATGGGTGGAAAGCAGGATAGGAGAAGTTGATACAGGAACAGGGAAAATGCAAGAAACATCATGAGGAGGAAGAGGTTTTGCACTAAGATTACCTGCCCTGTTGCCCAACAGGCCACGAGAGTGTGGGAGAAGATAACACAGCTGGAGAGCATTTGGGAAAACCTCCCCTTTTGATCCCAGCAATGTGGTTTGGGCACTGAGATATGGATTTGTTACCTAGGGGCAGGGCAAGTCATGATTACACATATTAAAAAAAAAAATAAATTCCCTGATGGTTTTGCTTCATCTGAGATTTTTTCCAACTGGCTTTGCTGAGGAGCTGCCACCAAAATCCCTGGACACAGTTAACAACAGCACAAAACAGCACTCAGACAACATGAACAGCACAGATGCCCCAATCCAGTTCTTATTCTTGAGCAGATCAGAATTTTAATCTGCTCGTGAAAATATTACATGTGTGTATGAGTGTGTTTGTATGAGTGTACCTCTCCAGACACCCAGATTTACTACATCACATCAATTAGTGTTAAATAGGTGCAGTGGATATTCACTCTGATTTCAAGACCTGCTCACAACTGATATTCTTCTGCATTTACCTTCCATGCATATTTTAATGAGTTGTAAACAAGTTTGCTGGCAGAAAACTCCAGTCAAATACCTGATTAAAGCAACTCATTAGGAGAGCAGATTTCAAATTTGCAAGAATCAAATAGGTAGGCTGGAAAATGCTCTGGGTGTAACACTCTCCCAGGTGGGAACAATAAAAATGATGTGAGTTACCTCGACTGGGCTCACATCTCACAAGGATGGGCAGCCAGCAAGCACAAATCAGCAGGCTTGGGTCATCCAGAGCAACAAAACAGCTTCTTTATTCCTTGCTTTGTCAGGAAAAAAACTTTGCTAAAAAGCTGTAGCTTATGAAGTTAGAACTATTTCCAGCTCAAGGGCATCAGATCACAACTCATGTGATCTACACTTAAAATCAGATTGAGTTTGTAACAGAAAAGAGTTGCTCATGGAAGAATTACAAATAATTCAAGGGAATTAGGCAATGATTGAGCAGCAGCTGGGATTCAAGTTTGAAGAAAACCCCCATCTGCTGATTCCAAGAACGCAGGAAAAGAGGGAAAGAAGCTATTTGGGAAGATTATTGGTCATGTGTTGTCTGTGTAGCTTGTCCTCCACTTCAGGGCAATTTGGTAGGGACCAGATTCTTTCCAAGAAGCTCTTCTCTTCTGCCTTCAGCATTCTGTGAGCCCTTGAGGTTTTTATGGGTCAAAAGTAAAGATACAGAGTAATCTGGAAACACAAATATGTTTATTGACTCACCATGAACAGCAACATTCATCATGTCTGTGTGGTTGTCTCCATACCAAGAAATTAAACAGCAAAGGATCTGGATTGCAATGGTTCAGTTACTAGAATGAATTTTTTGTTTTTAAATTAAACTCTTTCTAGCTGGAAATCTTCCAGAAAATTCCCACCATCCAAAATTATCGTGGGTCAAAGGGCAGTTCAAAAGTCAGTTTTGATGGGACCTTTCCTGGAGGTGAAAGAGTTGTTCTTGATGGACAAGAACAGGTTGCCACATGGGACCTCAGGACCACAGGAGGAGCCCTGACCATGGTGATTTTCCTTGTAGGTAGTGTCTCTTTTCTGTTTATTAATTTTTTGTTTTCAGTAGGTGCTGAAGTTGAATGGAGCACAAAGGAAAAGATAAGGAGAGAAGAAATCAGAGACCAGGATTGTTAAGTTTTACTTATTTAGAAAAGGAGAAGGAAAACTAAGACTGAAATAATTTCTTTACTCAAATTGGTTTCAGTGCAGTGTCTGGGGTGTTAATTTTATGGGTACACTGCACAACATGAAGTTTGCTGATTTCTTAAGTCTGGGCTATGTCCTAAATTCAGCTCAGGTGCCTGAACTTTAATTACTTTTTCCTCTTGACTGTACAGAATGGCAGAGTCTGTTAGACTTGTGTTTTAGGTGGTTGTAGCCACTGATTGAATTAGTGTTTGACTTATAGGAGAAAGGTAATTATCCAGGTGATTGAAGTTAGGCTCAGGATCAGGGTACTGACCTGAACTGGAGTCATAATCCTGGCAGTTCCTCATGGGTTTAAGTCACATGCCTAGCTGGGATTCTCTTATTTTTCTCTGCCTTGCATGGGAGCTGCTATGGATGGTACCAGGGGGAGTGAAAGCAATAATTTATCAAAGCTTTGTCTTGCAGATTTATTCTGGTTAAGAAGAAGAGTAGTTAGAATCATAGATTGGTTTAGGTTGGAGAGGACCTTAAAGATCAAATAATTCCAATCCCCCTGCCATGGGACACCTTCCACTATCCCAGGTTGCTTCAAGCCCTGTCCAACCTGGCCTTGGACACTTCCAGGGATGTGGCAGCCACAACTTCTCTGGGCAACCTGTGCCAGTTCCTCACCACCCTTGTAATACAGAATTTATTCCTAATATCTCATCTAAACCCAAATTCTTGGTTTAAATGGGAAATGGAAAAAGAAATAGATATATTCCCTCTCCTTTGTGAGCCAGAGACCAACAGCCCTGAGGGAAAGGACATGACTTGTTTCCCTAGGGATGTGTGACAGGAGTGCAAAGTAAAAAGTGACAAATTGAGGTTCATCCAAGCCAACAGAACCCCCAGGACCTGCTGGACTTGGTCTGTCTCCTCACATCATTTTAATCACAAATATTTACCTTCCCATCAAACAATACCAGCTGGTCATCCCATCCTTATGTGCTGGTTGTAACCACATCAGTGACCAAGGAGCTCCTCCTTCCCCAGACAGATGCTTTTGTCAAGCCCTCTGGGATTGGAGAGGTGTGATCACCATGGTGTTACACTGGAATTAGTCTAATTTGACATCATGGGCAAAAATAACCCACCATCCCTGTCCTGGTTGTTACCTGATGTCCTTTTCTTTGTCAGGAAGGCAAGGACACAACAGCTTTTTGAGGAGAAGAAGGTGACTGCAGATGGGTATTGCTGGATCTGTCCTTTCCTATGCAAAGGGTTTAAGGAGGAACTATTTAGAGCCAGAACAGTAACACCAAATATGGTTGAAATCAATCCCCTTGAAGTCTTTCTCTGAAATTTTACTGGAAATTGGTTGATTACGAGCCAACTCTTTCTTGGAGAGCCTTCTTTCATGTCATTGTTTGGGCTGAACTTGTCTGTTCTTTATTTCTGCATCTGACTCAACTATACAAAAGGGTGATCTACTTACAATGTGTTTTTCTGTTTCGGAGAAAAAAAACCTCTGTGAACTGTGAAAAAAAAGGCTGGTGCCATTGCCATGGGAATAAGTGTTTGTCATTACAAGGAAGAGGAGTTCTGAGAAAATAGGACATTTCTCTGGCACACAAGAACTAAAAAGTTCATGAGAACTTTTCTTCAAGTCCAGACTCCAGAGCTGCAGGGACCTTCCCCTGTCAATGAGCTCTGACTGACAACGAGCAAATCTCTGCAATTTTAGCTTGCTTTGTACTTTTAAAAATTTATTTCATTCTCTTCTCAATCTGAGGAGAACAACTGCAGCAGAGACAAAATCCACAGATGAAAGCACAGCTGTACCAAGCCTCAAATCACTGTCCAAGCTTACTGTGGACATGAGTCTTGGGTTTAGGTTTGCCTCTGTGCTCAGACAGGGCTGCAAACAAACCCGAGGGGTTTGAGTAACTAAGCACAGGGAATTCATTGTATCTAAACAAAACACACAGTTATTCCTGGAAATAGAGTGTTCCCTTTAACCAAACGAGGTGTTAGTTCGAGTTTTTGGCTAAGTAGGGCTGACTGGAAGTGAAGAATGTTATGGATCCAGAACCAGTGAGTGAAGGGAAGATTTACAGTGAGATCATCACGCAACCAGGCTAATAAAGTACAAATTAGGATGGATGTTGTAAAGAATAAGCTACAAAGATCAATTATGAAATGGCTGCTCCAAGCACTCCTTAAATAGCTGTGACTGACAAATGAGCTGGTGAAAATTAAGAGTCTGTGCACTGACAATTCCTGAATAGAAGATGTTGTGATTATTTTTTTCCTTCTCATTATTTTGATTTTTCAGCTGGCTCCGGAGCTCCAGCATCCAGATGCTGGATGTACAGCTCTGGAGCTTCTGTCCTTGCATATATTAGTTACTATGTATGGAAAAGTGAAAACCATTACTTCTTATGTTCCAGTTATGTCTAGACTCCATCCAAGTCTTTTCTTAGTTTTTACAGACATGGAGAGACCAGATCTGTGCCAGAGAGCCTCGGGTAATTACACTCTGCCATGTCATCTAAGGTGACTTCAGGTTTCCAGTTTCCACCTAAAGGAAGTTAAGCATCTCAATATTCTGAAAATATAAAGCAATGAGTTACAGCCTGATACTGAAATTCTACCTAATTACATAAAACCAGTCTTTCTGAGCAGATGGTACCTCTGAAGGCTTTGAAACACCACTGGGAAACACTGGACACGTGGGCTTAGGAGAACTTGGGCTGTCTAATCCTGCCTTGAGCAACTTTGATCCTGTTTTTATCTGGGGATCTGGATATCCAGAGGGTTCAGGGATGGGGTTTGTGGGTCACAGGCTCTTCCATTGCCTAAACAGGGCTGGAAACACATCTGCAACAAGCCAGCCATGCATGGGGAAGGCAAGACACACATGAGAAGGGTTGTGGCTCACAGGGAGTCAGATGGCATTTTGAGCTCTCATGTATGTCTCCTTCACTGAGCTGAAATCTGGCTGTGCTCCCTGTGCACCCCTAAGTTGTCAGTCCTGTTGCTTTTCCATCACTGCACATGCTTTTCTGCTAGTCTTTGATTTTCTCTGCATCTTCAGAATTTGTTTACAGCCATTCACATTCAATGAGATTAAAAGGAAATACTGAATTATTCATTTGAATGAGGAATTGAACTGCAGTGACCTTTATGTTAATAAATGTGCCCCTTTCCTCTGTGCAAACACTTTAGCCCTCGCAAAGCAGAGAATTCACTGCATCTGTTGAATTCACAAGTGGCTTTTTTTCTTCTTTTTTTTTTTTTTTTTTGTTTGTTTTGTTTTAAATAACTGCCTAATAGCTGGAACCGGCATTGTGTTCCTCCTGCTGACTCACTGGTTTCCAAAAGCTCTGCGATGAGTGTGACATCTTTAAACACCACAGAATATACTGTTTCCTTTCAGCCAGGCATAATCTGCAGTGATTCAACTCATGTAAAAGAACCATGTGGGTAGAAGTATCCCAGCTGAACACGTCACCTTCCATACCTCCAGCCCCTGTGCCTTGCACCCGACGTGCTGTTGCCATTCAAACGCTGCTTTTACCATGGCAATCCGTGAAAAGGTTTGGCCTTTGTTTCAAAAATCATGTAATGAGAGTGGAATTTGGCTGAGGCAAACGAGTCCACGCTTGTTAAAGTGGATAATTCCAATTCTTGCCCCTACCAGGATGTGGAGTGCACTGACACTGCCTACAAAGTGGTTGTACAAGGGATGTCATCCACAGGGGCCTGGACAGGCTAGAGAGGTGGGTCATGAAGCTCAAAAGGGCCAAGTGCAAGGTTCTGAACCTGCTCCAGGCAATCCCAAGCACAAATACAGCCTGGGTGGAGGGCTTGGAGGTGCTGGTGGATGAGAAGCTTGACATGATTGGGCAGCACAAGCTCACAGCCCAAGAATGCTCCACCATGTCCTGGGCTGCAGCACAAGAAGTGTGACCTGCAGGTCAAGGGAGGGGATTCTCCATCTCTACTCTACCTGATGAGATCCCACCTGCAGAGCTACCTCCAGCTCTGGGGCCCACAACACAGGAAGGATGTGGAGCTGCTGGAGAAAGTCCAGAGGAGGTCACAGAGATGCTCCGAGGGCTGGAGCCCCTCTGCTCTGGAGCCAGGATGGGAGAGCTGCAGGTGTTCACCTGGAAAAGAGAAGAGGTCTCCAGGGAGACCTGAGGGCCCCTTCCAGGGCCTAAACGTGCTCCAGGAGAGCTGGAGAGGGACTTGGGACAAGGGGATGGGGTGACAGGACAAGGGGAATGGCTTTAAACTGAAAGAGGGTAGATTTAAATTAGATATTAGGAGCAGCTGTGGCTGCCCCATTCCTGGAAGTGTCAAAGGCCAGGTTGGACAGGGCTTGGAGCAACCTGGGATAGTGGAAGGTGTCCCTGCCAATGGTATGGGGTTGGAATAACATGGTCTTTAAGCTCCCTGTCAACACAAACCATTCCATGACTCTAAGATTCTATATCAGGTACCCTTTATAGGGCAGCACATTGTTTGGGGTTATGAAGGAGTGAAAGGCCAAAAATCCATATGCAAAACATCCCTATATCACTGCCTGGCAAAAAGTATCTAGATCTGAGCATTGTGCCAGGATGGGGATTAAGGGAGAGCAGAGGCTCATTTTATGATTCTTCTACTTGATATCTAATCTAGGGGAAGTCTCTCCACTGTGGTCAGCATCAGTTCCTCGTCTGGAAAATGAGGACAGTATTGTGTCATTTTTTTTGGATGCACTTAGACCAAACTCTTCCAGAAGGAGGTCATGCCTCCTCTGTGCATCTCTAGAATTGAACACAAGAGGGCTTTTTCTTCTGGGTGAGATTTCAAGATAGTGCTGTAAAATAAAGAATCTGTGAGCTTTCTTGTGTTTACGTGCAAAATCTTTTTATTTGCTTTTTGGAGGCTGTTTTAGTGTTTATTTTTTAAGAATGTCTGCAGAAAGTTAAGTTGTCAGGAGAATTGGTGAGAATAAATATTCATGAGAATACTCTCGCTGCAAATGCTTTTGTGGCCATCTGTAAAAGCTTTTTTATTATTCAAACAATGCTGAGCTTTTTGCAGACAATTTGCCAACAAAAAAAAAAAAAAAGGAAAGGGCTGGTTTTTTTCCTGTTTTTTTTTTTTTTTTTTTTTTAAGAGGCAGCTGATGCTGTAGTGGCAAAGTCATCATCTCTGATGTGTGATTTATTATCCAGCATGCAACACAAATAGCCTGGAAGCAGTAATGAGAACACTACTGTCAAGCTATCAGAGAGATAAAAATATGTTTAAACCAACCATTTTGAATTGAGAACAAATTAGTATAACTACCACCTGTTTGTGAATAATTAAGGCAAACAAACAAAATATTCTCAATATATCAGATAACTTGTTTACAGCAGCAATTCTCTTTAATGTTGGTGTGATGCCTTAGTGTTGTTACACAAGAACCTTCTGCTCGCAAGGAAAATTCTTCATCGTGGGAATTTTCTTTTTTATTGACGTGAATCAGGAGTAACACAAACAACTTTTCTTCTTGTTGGTCTTTTCATCCAATGCCTGTGTTTTCCATTTTCCTGTTAGCAGATGATCTCCAAAGTGCTGTGGCTCTGTACTTACCACTCCTGCTTTTAAAGGAAGACTGATAATCTCTTTTTCCATAGGAAAGGAAGTGTGCAGAGATAACATTTGCCCTTTGCTAAGATCACCCTGTGGCAGTTCTGGAAAGTGGGATTTTATGCAACTCTCTCCTGCATTGCCATGGTCACAAAACCATATTCTCTGTTGATTATTCCATGCTTTCTTTAAGTTTGAAGCTGAAAGGGAGGAAAAGTTGTGAGGATCTCTTTGTTCTCAGAGTTTTCCCCTGCACAAGGAGGAGAGATGTTTGTGCACATGAGGGCCATTGATCTGACCCAGCCACCAGATTTCTCATTATATTTTCTTCCTATTCCACGAGTGTTTCACTAAAAATGATTAAAACATTTGGTGTGCTGTTAAACTCCACATTATCCTTCAGCAGCAAGCTCCAGTGAGTTATTCATTGCATACAAAGTTATATCTATTTTTTTAAATGTTTTGCTTATGAGAGTTGTAAGAACTTTTGCTTCCCTGCACTCATCTGTATTTCAGCCTGCAATAATCCTAGGCTGTGGCTTCTGCTGAAAGTCATGGAGTCAGATATTTAATTTACCTCTGCACTGGAAGGGTGAATCTCCTTTAAAAGTCAAGTCCCAAGTCTTTGGGATCTCTTGTTTTTATTTTAAATGGAGATTTTCCCAAAGCACCTTGAATCTGTAAGAAATTTCAGCTGAAATCATCCCAAGAGAATCCGCTCAGGGTATTTCAATTTTTCTGAAATCAGTCGTTGAAAACTGTGGAAAAGTCATAGGAGCAAAGGAGAGAGTTTCCTCCTGGCTCATTGCACCAGGGTGGGAAGAAATCAGGGAGCTTCTCCACGGTGCCCAACCTTACACTGAGGATGGAAATCAGGGCTCAGGAGAAGAAGGCAGTAAAATCCCAGCGTATTTCCTTCTGCAAGTAGCAGTGATGAACACTTGAGGGAAGCAATGTCCTTCCAGAGGAGGCATCTCCAGCATCCCAGGGGACAGGAACAGCCCTGCCATCAGTGTGGGTGCAGAGATGCATCATGTCCTTGTGCACCCACTCAAGTGTCTGTGAATGAGGCTGTGATGCTGAAGCACCTCTTGGTTGTTGGTTGAGCTGGAGCTGGAACAGGTTCCTGTGAAAGTAACAGGGAATCCACTCACAGGAAAATTCTCTTTTCTCCCAAACAAACTATTTGCAAGACCATTTTTTTTGTTGTTGTTACTGGTATTGGTAAAAATATCCCATTCCCCAGCTTAAGCTGTTATCCTTTTGAATGCTTCTCATGGAGCGACTCAGAGTCTGCTGCAGATTTCATCCTGATTCTGATTGATCAGCACAGACATGGATCAGAAAAAACATGGCATTTACAGGAGGGATAACAGCAGCCCAAGCTCAAAATCATTTTATTTCTCCAAATCTCCTCTTTGTTGCCTACCCTTAGAATTTTAGTCTGGTTTTTATGCCTCACGTGACCATTTGGAGTCACCGCCATCGGGAGTGGCTGGGTACTGTGTGGTTCATGGATGGAGGAAAAGGAGGTTTTTGAGCATGGACTTCACAATCCTCTCAGTTCTGAATGCCTTTATACATATCAAGCCTGAACCAAAATCAGTAAGGATACATTTCATCCATAGCTTCATACCATGCCCTGCCCTAGACCCCAATCTGAATGTCACCAACAACAGTGAGTTTGGGCCCAGATTCTGAATTTATGATGAAAAATAAATTTCCCTCCCCACTCAGAACAAAACTGGCTGGCACTTTGCAGCTCCTGTCCTGCTGCTCTCTCTCCCTCATCAATTCTCTTTTCCCTTTCACACATCAGCTGCAAACATCTCATTTGGCTGGGATGCTGAAGGCAGGCTCATCTCTAGCAGTTCCAGACTGTTAATTCAATCAGCTCTTACATCAGCACTAACATAAGTAAGCAAAAAAGGCTCTTGAATTTCATCACTTTGCTAAAAAACTCGGATGGATTCTGAAAGGATTATTCGATTTGCTTCACTAGGTTTTATAAAGGTTTATACACAGCATTTAAGCTATTATTATTTACTTTTAACAAGCTATTTATGTCTTACTCTCAATTGCCTAATCAATACTGCTCTCCCATCTGTTCCAAGATCCTGACATCAGCACATTTCAATTCTCTGCTGAGTGAGTAAAAAGGAAGGAATAATTTAAACACAGTGAGTGAATGAGAGAAAAAGAGCCCAAAAGAGACTGATATAAACTAAATCTCCATGTCCAAAGGTGGCCAGGCATGCAGGAATTGTGGATTCAAGTCCTAAACTTGAACTGAGGACATTGCTGAGAACACTGGAGGAAGATGCTATGACTCATAGCAGATTAAAGTGATTTCTTTCCCTGACAAGAAGAATATTTTGATAATAATTAAAGCTGCCTGAATGTATTTTATTTCAAAATAATGTATTGAGACTTCTGGAGTTTTTTTGATTTTGTCTTGGAGCAGACCATGGGGCTTCACCTGGGCATTTCTACGTGCACAGCTGGCACAAAATAACTACTGAAATAATTCTGGATAGATGAAATCACACCTCTGTATGCTGGAAGGTGAGAGGAGGATGAACATCTGCATGTGCAAAGAGGTGTAGAAGCACAGGTGGGTGATACAAAGGGAAGAGGTCCCAGTCCATTCCTGCCCTGCCATTGCCAAGGACTCAGGAGATACCTGAAATGTTTTGCGGTGGTGTAAATCTGGAAACAATAACATTGAATTTCTTGGATGAGGTCACCTCAGGTTGGGCTGATTTCTCCTTATTTGGTGATGGCAGGTCCAGGAAGTGAGGGATCAGGGTAATACCTTCAACTTACTGGTGTTACCACCAGCAGCAGAGACAGAGATAGCACAGAGATCACAACTGGCTAAAATTCACAGCATTTGTGGTGCTTGCTATCAAGGTAAGAAATACTTACCTGCACTCCAGGGGCAGGCTATAGTGTTTAAAGTTTCTCTGACAGTAATAATTAATCCTTAGTGACGGTAGAGGGAGCTGAGGTTGTGCTTGTTCAGGTGCAAACATCTGCTCTGTATATTCTAGTAGATATATAAATCACAGATCTGGTTTCTACAGCACTTATTTTCATGTCCCCTGCACTGCAAGTGTGTCCCAGACACAGTATTGGCTCAGTCTTGGCATTAGACTTACAGGCATCTGGAGAGTGCTTCATTTGACTTGTTTGTTGATCCCCTATTTGGGATGGGATCAACCTCCCTCTGCTGATCATGGGGGGAACCCGCCTGTTTTGTTGAGCTGGACCCTTGGTGGAGCAGGTTAATGGCTGGATTTCATGATGTTAGAGGTCTTTTCCAGCCTAAATGATCCTGTGATTCTATGGTCCCTATAGCTAAGGTGAGATGAGAGAAATAAGCCTCGGTGCTAACATGGAAAATAGGATTCCAAGGACTTAACATTAAACTCAGGTCTACAGACCCTGAAGAAAAAGGGTCTTCACCACATTAGGCAAGGTTTATGTTGCCTGGAGAGACACACCAAATAAAACCACTGTCCAGAGTTCTTCTCTGATCAAGGTCACTCTGTAGCAGCAGAAGAAGCACGGGATTAATCCAAAGACTGATCAAATGAAGAGGCAGTTGCTTGGGTGCCATTCCCTGGAGGAAATGGGCATTATGCTGGGGAGGGGGAGTTACACCTGTGGTAAGATGTGGTGAAAAGCTGCTTCCATCTGAGTGCTTGTCCCTTCTTCTGAATATGAAGAGCTTGATCACAGTTTCACCACTATTCAGTGCCAGTGCTTGGTGAGCACTAATGGCAAGGAAGAAATGTGAGTTCCAGAGAGCGACCACCACAGTAATCAGACTTTTTAATTTCTTTTTACCAAGAACTAATGCACCTTTTCTCTTCCAGTGGCCCTTTGCAGCCTCAGTCTGTATTTTGGATCTTCCTGGTCACCTTTTCAGCTATGTCTAGACATAAAATTCTGGTAGACTTTGGGTGCAGGAGATCTTATTATGCCTTACGCTCCTGTGCTGAGAAAGAACCACATCACAATTCCCCAGAGCTCCATGGGAGACCCTCCATTTGGAATATGGGAAGTGCTTCAAGGTGGTTGTTGCTGCTATAAACAGTGGGTTGAGCTAATGCAGCTGTCTCCTTTTAGTAGTTAGTCCACATAAGTCAGTGGAAGTGTTGCAGCTTTACAGACAAGGCATTTAGTTGAAATATTAAAGCATTTAACCCTCATTTCAGAAGGTTCAAGCCCTGCTTTGGGTGTTTTTCAGCAAAATATGCTGTGGTCCTTTGCAGAGATTTTCTATTTATTCCTTTCCTTTTAGTACACCCAAAGAAAAAGAAGCAAGTCTATGATTTGGTGTGGAGAGAGCCCAGCACAAAGAAACAACTGGTATTCCTCTTCCCATCTGAATTCCAGTGTCACTGGGTCTCCTGAAGAACTAAAACACACTATTAAGTTTTAACATCTTCTCCAAAAAAGGCCATTTGGTGTCACTGCTGACTCCTACCTCACTATCTCAAAAATGCACTGTGGTCTGGGATTTATTACCCTTATGAGAACTCTGTGCTCCATTTTGTCAGGTTTTTTTGCTCTTTTCACTCTGCTTAGAATGACCAGAACTGAGTTGATTTGCTGGGTGGATTATTGTTCCTTTTGAATGAGGGCTGCTATTTTGTCCCTTTTCTCCACTGCTTTGGCACTACGACATTTTTGGGGTGGGAAGGAGGGAGGCAATGAGAGGTTATATCTTGAACAATTTCACCCTGCTGGAAAATACCAATAACTTAAAATAAATATATTCTCTGAGATATCACATTATCCTGCTGAACTCATGTACAGCAGAGATAAAATGGCTATTTTTTTTTTTAACTGATTTTTCTTTCTCCACCAGCGGAATGCAATATCAAAATACACAATTTAAAGTAACTGTTAGGAAAAAAGGTTATACACAATGCTATCAACAGAAGGAAGCTGAAAATTAAATGGAAATTATTACCAGAGAACACATTTCCTTTGCTACTGGGAGGCTAATGACAATAGTAAAATAGAATTTAGAAGTAAAAGCTGAGATTCTTCCTTTGATGTCTGAATATTTTCTGCTTATGTTCCTCTAAAATAAAAGGCCGCATTATAAATTAAATGTGATGCTTAATTTTTATTTTCTCTCCACTCAAACAGCATGTTTCCTCTAGGTGATTATTAAAATAATGATTCACCTCCCCAGCTGCTGTAGACTGGCAGGTTTTTGTTTAGGCAGCAGAGCAGCATGGGTTGAGCGATTGCTGGGTCCCAGACAGGCAGAATCCAGTTGCCTCTTGAAACAGAGGTTAAGAGGGGTTTTTAATTTAACATGTGAAAATTTAAAATGAGAAAGACCTGCTGCCCTTGAGCTTCATCTTAACTGAGCATCTCCTGTGGTGTATTTCCTGTGATTGAATCATAGAATCACAGAATGGTTTGGGATGGAAAGGACCTTAAAGATTATCTCATTCCAAACCCCTGCCATGGGCAGGGATGTCACCCACCAGGTTGCTCATGGCCACATCCAAGGGCCCCAACACTTCCAGGGACAAGGCAGTCACAGTTTCTCTGGGCAAATCTGTGCCAGGGCCTCACCACTCTCTGAGTAAAAAAAAAATTCTTCTTATAATCTCCTCTAAACCTTCCTTCTTTTAGTTTAAAGCTTTTCCTGCTTGAAAGCAAAGACAATTCTCAAAAGACCATAAATACTGATTTTGGTGCCTCTCTGGTTATCACTGCTTTAATATGGGAAAGGGAACATGCTTTTTAATGGGAATGGGAATGCAGTGTCCTCTGGTCCCACTCACTGAGGATGTACCAGAAGACTGGAGGATTTTCTCCATGAGGTTTCCTTAGCAACTACAGAAAACATGTTAATAATTAAATTTTGATGTTTTCTTCTTACAAGACTCAGCTGGCTGAGTGCTCATCTCACTCACCTGCTGGAGGGTGAATTCATCCACCAGGCTTGATTCTGCTCTGCACAGGGAGGTATCCACTGCTACCAGGAGTGTTTTTGTGTAACAGGGCTATGGGATGAGCCACAGGTTGTAGAAGAGACCCACATTTAGTGAAAGAACAAACCAGGGTGTCTCAGTGAGGCTGGGTGAGTAAAGGTGAGCAGTTAAACTGCATTTCTATGCTATAGACAGCCCAATTAAAATATTTTAATCGGACCTGAACCCAAATTCAGAGCAGAAATACTTGGATTTCTAGGGGAGATGTGGCAGCTCTGTACTACCCAGGAGGCAGGATCAGAGCCATTCATCTGTTCTAGTCTCAGGCTCCAAAAATCCCCTGCTTCAGCTACAGAGGAAACTCTAGGATGGTGCTGGTGGCTTTGAAGAAATACAGTGGAGTTCTAATTGAAATGAATGAAAGGAAGTGTTGCTTAAGATTACACCAACCTGTATCCCTCTCCTCTTCCTTACTTTCCTTTTCTGTGCTTGTTTCATCTTCCACGACTCAATTTCTTTGTTTCACTTTATTGTTCAATTATATCTTTGTGTGTATAAACACTGAGGTGATTTAGAAAATAAAGTACTCATATGGCTCCATGTTACCAAACATAGAACAGATCCCATCGTGTCAGGTACAGTCACTGGGCTGTACAGGACTCCTGCCTTGCTGCCAGTGCCAGGCACAGAAGAGCCAAAAATAAATTATTTCCTGTATTTCACCAGCTCTGCACGAGCTGTGATGTACCAAAGATAAAACTGCTGTGTTTTCTGTGAGGCAGCAAGACTGGGGAAGGAGCAGCTGGGTGGTGGGGACCCCCAAAACTCGAGCTGATAGCAGGTGGTGCTGGAGGTCAGACCCCGATGTTCGCTGGTTCCATGGTCCCACAGTAGTGCTGTGATCCCATGGGGCTGCAGAACAAGACTGAGCCTTCAGCAAATGAATAACCAAACCTGGCAAACCCATTTACCATGCCATAAAATGAACATTTTATGGAGGAGAAGATAGGAAAAAAAAAAAAAAAAAAAAAAAGAAAAAGGGAAAGGGAGAAGGGAGGAGAGGGAGGGGAGGGGAAGAGAAGAAAGAGAGAAAGAGAAGAGAGAAGAAGAAGAGAAGAGAGAAAGAAAAGAAAGAGAAAGGAAAAGAAAGGAGAAGAGAAAGAAAAGAGAAGAGAAAGGAAAGAAAAGAGAAAGAAGAGAAAAGGAGAGAGAAAGGAAAGGAAAGAGAAAAGAAAAGAAAAGAAAGAGAAAAGAAAGAGAAAAGAAAAGAAAAGAGAAGAGAAGAAAAGAAAAGAAAAGAAAAGAGAAAGAAAAGAAAAGAAAAGAAAAGAAAAGAAAAAAGAAAAGAAGAGAAAAGAGAAAAGAAAAGAAGAGAAAAGAGAAAAGAAAAGAAGAGAAAAGAAAAAGAAAAGAAAAGAAAGAGAAAAGAAAGAGAAAAGAAAAGAAAAGAAAAGAAAAGAAAAGAAAAGAAAAGAAAAGAAAAGAAAAGAAAAAGAAAAGGAAAGGAAAGAAAAGAAAAGAAAAGAAAAAGTATGGAGGTACCAAGTTCAGCCAAGGCAAAGGAGCATCTCTTGTGAGTACCTGGGCTCCTGCTCATTTCCGTGAGGGTGTTTGGCATTCAGCCCTCACTGACTGTTATCTCTCAATCGCTGTCACCACAGGAAAGCGTTTCCTGCTTCCCACGTCACTCTCAAACACCGCAGGCACAGCTGGGAGGGTGCTCAGGCTGCGGCACCACCACAGCGAGCACGTTTGGTGGTTCATACCCACCTCCCTCCCCCATCCCTCGTGGTTTGTTTGGCCTTTAAGCTGAAGGCACCCTGCAGAGAGAAGCAGGTGCTTCTTTTTGTGGTTTCCATCAAAAACCCCTCAGTCACCCTAACACCATGCCTGCTTTGGCAGTTGCTCAACGTGCTCCTTTACAAGCCACTCTTAAGTTTGGCTGCATTAGCTATACAGGGCCACAGCTGGAGTGCAGAGAGCCTTGCCTTTGGTCAGAGAGGTGTTAAAACCTGGTGATCCTCAGCTGCTTAACCAGAAGAGGTGATTCAGCACACTCCTTCTTTACTCTGTGCTTTGGGGATGTCCCTGCATTGGTGTCAAGCACAAACTGCTGCACCATTGCAAAGGGAACATCCCTATCAGTCGTTTAGCATGGGACACTGCCAGCCTTCAAACGTCTAGAAATGCAGTCTCTAGTCTGGATCAGGCCATCCAGACTCCATCAGAATGAACTTGAGCCATGGACACACTCATGTGGGCAGAGTCAGGCCCTCCCAGGACTTGGCTGATCCAGCCTTATTCAGGTATCAAAGGAAGATGTCCTGAGTCACCCTTTAACAGTAATGACATCTGAACATCCCCTCTGCAACCCCTTTGAGATACCAGACCCCACTGACAGCCCTGTCACCTTCTGGTAGTGAAAAGAACGTTTTATTCTCTTCTTGGATACCTTTGCACAGTGCCCAATCTTTGTTTTAGATACTGCTCTGTGGAGTGGTTGTTCACCTGCTTGCTGCTCCTGTGTATTTATGGGTTGAAATTCCCCTGGGGAACATTCCCCAGGATAGCACAGAGCCATTTTAATGGCTTTTCTAAGCACCTCTGTTCTTTGTCCCTATTTAATCACTTCAATGCCCATTTTCCAGTTGTACACAATGTTTTATTAAACTGTACAAACAGCAGTGGCATTTAAAAAATTCATGTTAACCATTCTAATTAAACATGATGACCAGCTACACAAAGCTCTGAGCACAGATGCCCCCTGTGTTTCATACAGCACAAACAAGGATTTATTTCATCAGAGTCACTGGACTGAAACTTTCTCAGGGCACTCTGCTCTTCTTGTTGACTTCAGGCACTTCAGCTCTTGTTCCTGCAGGATTTGGTGCCTGCAGTCGCTGTCAGTGATATCCCAGCACCGCCTGCAAGGCTGCATTTATCCTGTAGGGAGGTCCAAGTTGACAGCCTGGTCCAGCAGAGCCAGAAAGGCACCTCTGAAGCAAACCTGGTTTTGGGATAACTCACCTTCTAGAGCTGCTCTTCTCCATGGACTGGAGGAGTTGATGCAATGAAGCTCCAAATGTTTGCTCTTCAGTTAGAGCCTAAGACCAACCTGGGTGACTGCCTAAGAATAAGCTATTACAGAATCCTCTTTGTAGGTTTTGACTTTATTTTGACCCAGCATTTAAGTGGTATCTCAGTGACAAGCAGAAACTGGGCAATTCTACAGCTCTCCAACTTCAGGAAAAAGTGCGAAACGATCACAGAAAAGACTTTTTTAAACTCAATTACATTTCCACAGACTGTAAAGGGATAGAACACACAGCAAAATGTCAAGAGGTGAAGGTAAGGACCACCCTCACCTGATGTGCTGTCCTACCCGCTGACTGTTGGCTGCAGTTCATTGACCTGTGCCCACATTGCCAAAGAGCTGGGGCATCATTTAGAGCAACAGAAAGCAAATCAGCCTTTGCAGGGACTGGTTGGTACCTCTCAAGTAAAATACCCCAATTCTGTGCCTGGAAGTCCAGTTTTACGATGCTTAAGCAACGTCTCGAGGAAACATCTTCCACTTTTCTAGTGCAGTTTTAGGATAAAAATCCAGAAAGCCCAGTCCAGATTTTGCCCTGAGTGTGGCAAAGACAGATAAAGCTTAGAACACGGTTCTTGAGGCATTCTGCAACTTCCCATCCTTCCTGTTCTAGTACTAAGTGTAAACCACTGGTTTTCTGTATTGATCTTGGCATTTCCAGTTGGCAATGATCCTCCTTTGGGGTTGATTCCTTAGCTCCAGTGCCTCCAGTTAAGACGTACAGATTTTGGGATGGGCACCTGCAAAGTCTCTTTGTCCCAGGAGAGCAAAATTGAATAATACACCTTGTCAACACTATTTTTAAAGTGTGTGGGGAACAAAACGCCTCTTCAAAACTGTGCACACACGCACAATCCTGCACATGAACGAGTGGAGGTTACCAAAGCATCCAACCTGAAGTCCTCCCAGATACCCCCAGGCCTTGAACAAACCACTTTTCCTTCAGAAGAAGGTGGATCTAGGTGAGAGTTGCAGAAATGGGCACTGACATCACCAGAAGCTCAAATATATTCATTTTTTTTGTTACATAGAAGCCCATTGGGTGAGTGTACAAGTAGTTGGGAACAGGTTTTGGCAGCTCCTCATTTTCAGATGCTCTCAACTTCGATAACATTGGGAAGAGAGGGAAGAGAGACCAAAAGATACCACAGAGAAACTTTATCACTAATGAAGAGTGGCTGGCATCTGCTACAGACTGGAATAAGCTGGAAGCCTCCAGGCATGGTACAAACTTTCACTGAGGTGTGTCTTTCTGGAGGGTTCTTGATAAAAATAACGAGGCAGAGTCTTCAGTTGACAAAAGTGCTACTCAAACCATTACAGAGAATTCCTTCAATAAGGCAGATCTCAGGAAAATATTTTCTCCATTTTAGGGTTCACAAAGGAGAAGTTGCTGAACATGTTTTGGTCCATGCTGTTAATCAGTGCTCTGTCAGCACAGGACAGTCTAGGCTTTTCATTGAGAAATTCCTTGTCGAAGTTGCTACAGTCACTTGGAGATTTCTTCAAGAAAAGGAAAAAAAATATTGATGTTAAACCATTAATATTGAGATTTTCACTAAAATGGTACTGGCCCTATCAGGCTGCTCATATGAGCTCATCTTATTCTAGTCAGGAGCTAGTAAATATTAATATCATGTAGGAAGCACTGAGCCTGTGATGCATGAATTCTGTCAGGCAGGGATGTTAGAGCTTTGCAACACATCAGACTGGACCCATCAATTAAATAACACTTGTGAAAGACTGTAAAATGAAAGAATGATGCTCTTTTCAAATCAAATTATATTATTGTCATTTATAGGACCTTGATAGTTTAATCGGGCAGTTATTAAAAGTCAGGATTATTCTAATTTAGCCAAACCACCTGGTTATCTGAACTGCTTTCCCTTCTGCAGTTCGATGGAAGATAATCCCTACAGAATGGGGTGAAGTTACATGGTTAAGGCAAGGCATTGTGGAACATCCCCTGCTCTGGTAACTGAGAAAGTGAGGAGTCATTTATGGTTTCTCAGGTGTGGATATACCAGACCTGGGCTTACAGCCATCACAGAGCAGTATTGTGATGATCAGGTCAGGCAGCCCAGCCACTAGAAGTACATAGTCTAGAAGACATGGGATGGATGGAACTGGGAGAAGATGCATCCTCACCACTCTGGGCTTGAAAGGAGGCTCCATCCTTCTTTCTTCTAAAGCTTCCCAGTTGATTTCCCGGAAAAAGGCATGCTGGCGGATGTTCCCTCTTGCTCCCAGTCTCCTCTCAGGTTCTCTTACGAAAAGCTGGAATATTGATTCCATAGGTTAAATTCTGTGCTGATAATGCAAGCATTAAGCAGGGTGGAATACCTAATTATCTGGTCAGTGCAATGAGAATAACCCACTAATGGAGAAAATGTGGGTTTTTTCCCAAAGAAGGGTAATTTATTGATTGGTATGAAGATGATCACTAATCCTGACAGAAGCACAGGTTGACTGTGCAGAAAGATGGCAGTGTGTGTCCCAGAAATAGATGTTCAGCATCTCAGTCTGCTGTAACCCTTAGTTTGAAGCCTGGCAGAGGATCTTCTCCGGGAGTTAACCTGCCTCATACCTTAGGGACTGCTCTGCAAAGAAACTTATCTCTGCTGGTATTTGGAACCCTGTGAGGAGCCATATCACAACTCAGGAGAAATAGGACGCACAGATGGCCTTATGACTTAGGTGAGGTGTGGTTTGAGTTCCACAGAAAAGACACTGAGTCTCTCTGGTCCCATCACGCTGAATGTGTTTCTCTGTGCAACAGCTGAAGATGCACAATCCAAAGATGACAATTCTGGCAAAAAAGACTTTCATTCCATGTGTGGTTATTCTTACCTTCACCAAAATGTCCTTTGCATCCTTGTCAAGCCAGCGAGGGTAGAAGGGGTTATCCATACGGATGGACTGGAAAAGCTCCTCTTCATCTTGGCCGTGGAAAGGGGATTGGCCGATAAGCATCTCGTACAGGAGGACACCAAAGGACCACCAGTCAACGGAGGTGTTGTACTTCTGCCCCAGCAGGATCTGCCCAGAAACAGGAGGGATAAAGGCTGAAGTAAAATGCCTGACATGAGTATTTCAGCTTCAGAAGGGCGGTCAGACCATGACCTTCCAACAGCTGCTTTGCACCGAGTGGGATGGCAGAGGTGCTTCCCTCGACCTGCATGAGCCAGAACACCTGCCAGAGGTGGAGGGGCTGTGGTTTGAGGAGCTCCAAGTCACAGCCACACCTGGGAGCCAAAACAGTCCTTCTCGCTACAAAAAAGGTTGCATGTGACTCTTGAGTTACTTGAACAAATCTTTGGCTACCAGAGACATCTCAAAACATAAAAAGTGAGGCAGCTAATTTTTTTGCCTGCTCTCCAGGTTATCCCAGGGGTTCAAATCAGGCTTTTGCTGTCCAAGAAGACAAATGGTTAGGCATTATAATTTTGGAACTGATTCAGCTCACAGAAAACTGAATTTTAAATTACAAAAGTTGCAGTGTAAGGGTACTTTAGGACCATCAGTCAGTTGAAATGGTGTGAATCTATCCCAGCAAAATCTTCCCCAGGAAAACCAGGAAATTGGTTGCTGGTCTGCCCTCTTGAGACAAACTGAGTTATAAGTAAAGGAATGGCAATTTGCCCTCCATTTGTTTGTGCCTTTCTGTGTCAGCTATAAAGTGAAGGCTACATCCAGTGGGGGGGACCAGAAGGGTCAGTTGGAGTCACAACCTCCTCCAGGTCTCAAGGACCAACACTAAGTTCTCAAACTCTCTGGAGAAGCAAAATTATTCTCACCTGCCTTTAGATATCTGTTATGGAGATACCTACAGCTGAACCTTTAGGTCCTTTTACAGCCAAGGAAGGAAATTAGTCCAATTTTAGACATCCAGATAAATATTTCCCTGCTGTAAAATACAACCTCCTATTTATCAAGAAGCCTAGAAAACTTGCTCATATATAGATGTTTACAGTGCAGATATCTAAAGGGTCATGTGATAACTGTGATGTGTAGGATTATCAGGATTTTAGAGCTGTAGAGGGGAAAAGTTCATTTTAAGGCACGATCTTTACTCTTGAGCTTTGGTTGCAATGGGATTCCTGATACTGTAGCTATGGGAGAGGTATCAATGACAAGTCCTGGTGATGTCTTAATACCAGTGAAAACAACTCTCCAGGTCAGTACAGGTGAAACTACTGAGAGCTGAAAAATTATCATCTTATTGCCTAAAAATTATGTGTCTTATTAATTTATGCATCCAGTCTTTCTATGATTATGGAGGGAAAATGGTGATTTAATTGACTTACACGCTTGAGGTAGGAAGGGATGACTTGTTTTCTGGGATGCTTGTCCTTCTACAACACTATAAAGTGCCATCTAGTGCTTCATTTTTCAGATGAATTTTCTCACATTAGGTGAGAAATATCCCCTCTGATGTTCCTGTGGCATCTAACAAAGCAGGACTTTAATGTCAGGAGTCTAAACCCAATTTCATGTAGCGTGCTCATGACTAACACTTCTGTCTCCAAAGGAGGGGATGCAAAAAAGGACCAAAAAGAGATATATATATTTCATGTGGATCATTTACAAACAAAATCATCCCAACCTTTCCTTCTAAAAAGACACATTGTTTTTGTAAGGCTTTACCTTTTAAAGGATAAAGTGTCTGGAAACTGGAAATTAAATGTTTTATGGCAATCAAAGAAAAGATTTATTAGCCTGGAAATTATCTGGGGGAAAAAAAGACATAAACTCAGCAATTTCATTTCAGGTGAAGTCTTTTTTTTTTTTTTGTCAGATATTTTTTGAAATAAAAAAATTGTTTGTCTCCTGACCCAAAGCCCCCTTATTCAAGTGGCTGTGGCCAAGGTGCTGGGGCTGTAACAAATTACAGTGGTAGCAGCTGCAGTGAAATACTGACAAAGGATCCAGCACTCCTGCCTCTGGCAGGAGAGATGATCCATAAACTCCAGAATTGCTTTCAATTCAGAGGTAAAATGTTTTATATGCACTCGGTGAATCTCTAAAATAAACGATGGTGCAGAAACAAAACTCTGAGCTATTTTAGCTTTTCTCTTTTCCATAAAGCAAAACCACAGATAATGGATCAACACTTGGCTCTCTTTTTATTTTTTAGGAAGGAAAAATAGCTCTTCTTTTTTCTTAAATGAAAGCATATTGAAGTGGAATAAAATCCAATTGCAGCTTGATTGCAGAGCACACTTACACCTGCTCTTAGGCAATAGAAATCCAATTTGATTTGAAGAGACCCTTGAGTTTCAGCAGTGGTGTAACCTAGGCCAGAATCAAGCCCTGAGTGCACAGTAAAGGATCAATGAATTATAGTAGAGTGAAAAAAAAAAAACCAACACTAAAGGCTTTGAAAGCTATTTGGAAAGTACCAATATCCATCATGAAAACACTAAAATTACGAAAGGGGATCTTGAAAGGCAAATAAATGGATTTCAGACCGGTGTCAGACATGATGCATGGATGACTTGTTGGTTTTTCTCTGAGCTGAAGAATGTTTTCTTTGGTCCCAGTTTTGCCACCTAATTATTCAAAGCCTCTCCACAGTAAGATCTATTATTTTGTGAAGTCACCTGGTTAAGGATACTTTGTCTTTTCTGGAGGGATCTAGTTCAAAATTAAAAACCAAAATTACTGAAATTAAAAAACATCAACAACAAACCAAAACGAAAAGGAACCCAAACAAATTAAACAAACAAACAAAAAAACCAAAACCAAAACCAAACCAAACCACCACCAACAAAAAAAACTCAACCCAAGTTTCTCTGGTTAAAAATGGAAATAAACAAGGGAAAGGGCACAATCAGCATTCCTCGTGCTGTTCCTGTCCCTGAATTGCAGGACCTATGTCTTGGAGCTTCTGCCATGGTCCAAACTGAATTTCCACTAAACATTCTCTTTCTTGGATTAAGAAAAGCACCACTTGTTTCCCAGCCCCATTTGCACAAAAATAAATATAATTAATTAACCACAAAAATATCCAATTCCAGACAGGAACATAGAGTCTGGGTCAGACTGAAATCCAGTTTCTAGCCTGGAACTGCTCAAAACCAGGTTATTTCTCTTTGCTGCCTCCACCATTGACCAACAACCATGTCCTAAGACACATTCTCTGTCCTACAGCAGCTTGATGACCCCCCCGCACCCCACACTCACCTCAGGAGCAATATAGTCAGGAGTCCCACAGAAAGTACTTGTTTTTGCATCTCCAAACATGTTCTCCTTGCACATCCCAAAGTCAGCAATTTTGATGTGCCCCTCGTTGTCCAGGAGGACGTTGTCCAGCTTCAAGTCTCTGCAGAGAAAGAGAAGGAAGACCCCCCTTTAAAGTGTTCCAGAGACACACAAGTCATTTTAGTTACTTTAATCTACAAAGGAAGGCTGAGGGATGAATGAAAAGCTGCTCTCTTGGAGTTAAGGATCTCTTTTCCTAATTTCTCTCATCCCAGTACTAATTTCATTTGCTGGAGAAGACACAGAATCATGGAATTACAGACTGGTTTGAGTTGGAAGGGAGCTTAAAGATCTTCTTGTTCTATCCCCCTGACATGGGCAGGGACACCTTACAGTAGACAAGGTTGCTCCAAGCCCCATCCAGGCTGGCCTTGAACACTTCCAAGGATCACATCACCCAAGACACCTTCTAAAAGCTGCCTCCTTCAAGGATGCAGAATGGAGAAGCTAAGAAGGGCTTTGTGCCAACTGGTGCTTCTGCCCTAACACGGCCTGGAAAAGGAGAGCAAGAAGTGATCAGATAATTCTCACTTTCTCCTTCCCTGGGAGCCTCGATATTCTCTCTGAAGCTCCTGCCAGATCTCCCTCCCAGTGCAGGCTCTACAAATGTTGGAAGAGATAAGGACACACAAGCCCTGTATGTCCTGCAGAGGGTCAGAATAATCCCAGACATCAGTGGAACACCCACCACCTTTTCACTGCTGGGCTGCACCATCTGAACCCCAGGGGTTTACAAAGCCCTTCACACACATCTGCCAGGCTGCTGTCTGAGGTTCCAGGCTCTGACCTCCTCTGGGAAGCAGAGTCCAGAGAGAGGAAGAAAACAGAAATGCACAGGAAGGAAATGAAAGCAAGTGAGCTGATGAATCATGATAGTTGATGGAGAACAACAAAGTCCTCACATGGGAACAAACTCTGAAAGGAGAGAAAAGCTTGCAAAGAAGGAAAGTAAAAGATAGAGAGAAAGGAAGGCTGGTATGGCTTCTATGGTAATTTTTTATATCTTACCTAAAAGTTTTGCTTTTCATTGCAATAATGACTCAGGGAGATGTTTGGATCAGTGATGCTGCGCTTAATATGGGATGTAGGTAGAGTTTGGGTCACCTGGTCTGTGAGCACACACATTCCTGCACGTCCTGTCTTGCTCCCAAAGCACCCAGACACATTTGCTTGTGCTCATAACTTGAGATATAGTTGTTCTTTTTCAACCCCTGCTAATTCACATCCTACACACATTTTGGCCAATAGGCCAAGCTGGGTGGGGCCTGATCTCATGGGTGGCATCCCTGCCCATGGCGAGGGGGTTGGAACTAGATGATCTTTAAGGTCCCTTCCCACCCAACCCCTCTGTGATTCTATGATTTTCCACATCTCAGGCAGGAGTCCTAACAGTGAGGCTGCTGTACGGCCACTCTCCTGATGACAACTGTTTTACAACGTGGGTTTTTTTTTTCAGAAATGGCTTTGAATCCCTCAAAGAAGGCAATTTCTAATGCATGATGCTCCTGAGATGATTGCCTGCAACTGCAGGAAAGACGAGTGTTCAGCCTCCCTCTGTGCAAAGCTCCTTGTCTTCCTTTGTCCAGGTCCTAATCAGGGTGGGGGATGTCGAAGTGTTTACACACTAAATTGTTGTCATGGGGCAATTGTTTCTTGCTGCCAGAATATGGCCCAAGACAAAATGGGAGTCATCAATCAAAGAGAAATATAGAGACAAGCGAGACATTTGCCTTCCAAGTGGCAGACACCCATGTTGTCACAAATTTCCAGCTGGAATGACTTATTTTAGTTACACCACTGAGATCAATCTCGGGCTGCCAGCACTGCTTTTATTTATCTGGTAGATCGAAGCAAAGCGAAAAACCCATCACCTACAGTTTGCTTTCATTATTTTGATGAGTCTCAAAACTCATTGGCTCCAGGGACTGGAGTTTCTGCCAAAAAACGCTTCAAATCATTCATTAAAATTTAAGCCAACATTTGCAAACGTGGGTGCATGAGACAGAACAGCTGGATTCATTATTCTTGCAACATTGCAAGTGATGTAGTTTCAAAAATGATTTCTGTTCACTTTCCTAAGTGCTTAGTTCTCCCTGACAGAGCTACTGATGGCTGTGAGTTCTCAACTGACCTCGTTGTCATTGTCTTCAGTGAAAGAAGGAAAAAGGAGTAGGACTCGTTAAACCTTTTCTCTCAAAGGTTGATTCCCAAAGCAATATTACACTTTCTGGGAATGAGATATTTCTTCCTATCCCTGTGCTCCCCAGTGCCCAGATATCCCAATTCTCTCACATTTCCCAAGGTTCCAAACTCCGAACACCCCTCACCTTTCACGAGGAAACAGGTCCCAAACCCTGACACAGCACCGGTGTAGTGATTCCAAGTAAAAATGTGAATCACAAATAAAATTCGGGCATTAACAATCCTGCCATAAACTCACCATGTCCTGCAGGTCTGCTTTTAATCTGCTTTTCTGAGAGGACTGCGTAAAAACAACAGACATGGCAAAGAGGTTTGGGCACTTCAGAAAATTTTTCCCTTCAGTCACCCAGAATAATAATTAGAGCCAGAAACTTGCTGAGACCCCACAGATCATCTTAGATTAATGCCACTGGTATTGATCTCATGTTTATGCAATCACCATCACCGGTCAATAAGGACTATAAATGGCTCCCACGTGAGCACTAACAAGAATCAAAGCGAGTGTTTTAGAGGGGGAATGGATTGTAAACAAGCCATTCACTTTCAGCGTTTGTTCTCGTGTTCACACCACAGGACAAACATTGCAACATGCTCATTTTGGGTTCAGCAAACATCACTGCTGTGGTGGGCTTTCTTATTTGTTCGTGACAAGCTATTTGTTTCCTGCTTTTACAGGAGGTTGCAATGCAGTAACTGAATTTTGCCATGAAGATGAGCTTGACTAGAGCTCCCCAGAAACTCAGTTCCTCCTTTTGGCCACGGGAAATAAGACTGTGGCCTGATTTCCAGCAGAAATGGGCACTTCTCATACACACTCTAACACAGGTTTGACAAACTTAAAAATGCCAACTCCTCTCTGCTTACTACAAGAAGGGCTTGACAGCCAACTCAGAGTCAGGATGGTAGGTGAGATGAATCCCATGTCCCCATGGAACTGTGCACAGCACACCTGTTAATAATCCAAAATTAAGATATATCACTGTCTCCCTGCTGTTGTTACTTGAGCTGAGCTTGTCACCGCTGCCCCAGGGTAATCAGCACAGCAGAGATACCAAATTTCTCCTAACTTGACCTTATATACCTTGATGGGTTGAAAGCTTAAACAGTGGGTGCTGTGTGAATGACTCTGTGCAAATGCAATCCAAGGGCTTCTTTTAATGTTAACAGAAATAGGACTGGATTCTGAAAAAAGGCCTCAAAAATGCTTTTTAACACTATCTCTTCCAAATAAAATGCCCAGACTCTGTAAAAGGGAAATCTGCACAGAAAAGCAATGCCAGTAAGTACATCCAAGAAACAGGCTCTCTGTTGCCATTAGTGCCTTGCAAGGAAAGCAGAAAGGGTTTAGCATATTAGACATATTATTTACATTAAAGAGTAAAATTACCTGTATATTATGCCCTTGGAATGGAGGAACTGAAGGCCACAAATTATTTCAGCAGCATAAAACCTGAGTGAGAGAAGGCACAAGTTAGAATGGATTCTTCCCCAAAGCATTTTCAACCAGACCCAGAAAGAGGGAAACTTTGTCTCCACAAGAGCCAAAATTTCACTGGGTTCCCAGAAGGTTTGGAGTGTCTCTAGAAGGTTTGGGGTGACTGTGTTTTACTGATGGATGATGTGAGATTCCCAAAAGCGTGCCACACAGCTAGGAGCCTAATTCTAACTGAAAACACTTTGTGAAATGGTAGGGATGTGGAGCCTACTTATCTTCAGGGATTTGGAAGCCACACTGCATGGCTAGATGCATTTCTCTCAAAGTAACTGATTCTGAGGATGGTTTCTTCAGTGCCTAAGAATGTCTCCAGATCATCTGTGGAGCAAAAAACCACCAGCTCCTACTGCCTACTCTGCCTTGCCTCAAAATACGATCCCTGTAACAAGACAGGCAGACCATGTCTGTACCTCTCCCTTATTTACCTATTTAAAGTAAATCAATGAGTTAC
Source organism: Myiozetetes cayanensis (assembly GCF_022539395.1). Taxonomy (NCBI): domain Eukaryota; kingdom Metazoa; phylum Chordata; class Aves; order Passeriformes; family Tyrannidae; genus Myiozetetes; species Myiozetetes cayanensis. Next base: position 3,348,966 of record NW_026087521.1, read on the forward strand.
AGTGATCATAGAATAAAAGAATGGTTTGGAAGGGACCTTAAAGACCATCCAGTTCCAACTCCCTGCCACAGGCAAGGACACTTTCCACTAGACCAGGTTGCTCAGAGCCCCATCCAACCTGGCCCTGAACACTTCCAGGGATGGTGATTCCACCACTTCCCTGGGCAGCCTGTTCCAGTGACTGACCACCCATTCAGTGAAGAAATTTTTCCTAGTTTTGAAAGTTTATCCATACTGTGAACTAGCAGCTTGGTGGCCTTTCTCTGGAGTTTTGTTTTCTTTTTTTTTCAAATTTGAGGTCTTTGTTGTCAATTCATTTTACCCAATGGACATCTCCACATCCTGCTGTAAAGAGGTAGCATCAGTGTGAAGAATGAAAGTGCCCTCCCAGAAGGGAATGCAACCAGAGGATCATATTTCCCTCCAGTGTGGCACAGCTCTGCTCCCTCAGTCTTCAATGCATTGGTCCTTAATTCTGAATATTCAAATGCTTTTGAAAAAAAAAAATCATCAAACATTTATTTAAATGACAGTGTGGGGTTTTCTTTTATTAAATTATTAAATAAAAATTAATCTCTATAGTGGTTTCAATATTGACTTTCAAAATACCTCTTGCTTGCAGAAGGATTAAAAGCACATTTCATTTATTCTAATTCTTCTATTTGCTTTAATCAAAGCTAAATAAATTTTTAATTCTCTGTTGGTATATTAATTTTTTGCTTAAATTTACCTTTTGTACTTTTGATAGGTTTTATCTCTTTCCCCCCACCCCTGTGAACTTTAAAGGGAAAAAGGGAAAATCCCATTACTTCTAACAAATAACAGCTTCACCTCTGATGACTGGACTGAGAACCTCAGCTCAAGCAGGTCCTGCAGCTTGGCTACAAGCCACCCAGTGCTGTAAAGAACATGATATTTGGTTCCACAGATGGCTGAAAATGCATTTCTTGGATTTTTTGATGGTGGTAAATCTGGAGTGGAGGTTGGGTTGTTATGTCATTATTGGGACCTCTGATTATGAGCTGAGCAAGAACTCAAGGAGCACAACAGAGAGACCCCAGAGCTCCTCTAGTTCACAGCAGACACTTGTAGGTTGTTTTAACACTACTCCCATCCATGGGACATGTAACTAAGACCCCAAAATTAGCTCAGCTGGTTACAGCATTGTGCTAATAACATCAAGTTTGCGGGTTTGATCCCCCTATGGGCCCTCCAACTTAAGAGCTGGACTCAATGATCATTGTGGGTCCCTTCCAACTCAGGATATTCTGTGATTCTGAAGATCTGAGGCAGGTTTGGGGCTGTTTATAAACAGCGGAGGCACGTCCAGAGGTGAGGTCACAGCTGGATTGGCTGGTGCCTCTGAAGCCCTGATCTGAGTGAGGGACTGAAGCCTGGGAAGGGGACTAATCCATCAAGAAGGGCAGCCTGAGGAACAGCTTCCCTCCAGCTCAGCTCTTGGGTCTGAACAAATGTGTGTGGGACTGTGCTGAGGATGGTGAAAAATACAGGAGCCAGGTCAGAGGCCAGAAGGAGATTCCTAGTTTGCAGGCTGAAGATTAAGACTGTAGGCAGACACAAAGCTGATGAGGGTGTAGCAGCATCTGTAACACTTCCAGACGGAAAACCTTCCCTGGTTGATCAAGATTGTAAAGTAAGGTCACATGTGATTAAAATCCACACTGACTGTGTGGATGGGCTTCAAAAGCCTTCTGTGGGAGGGGAAAGAGGACAGGGAGAGGAAGTGATTTGCTCCAAGTCCATCACCGAGGAGGGGTGACAACCTGCATGTCTGTTTTGTCCAGTTTGGAGAGAGCTGGGATAGAGAGTGATTGGGTTTCCAGCACAAGCATCATCATCACTTTGCAGCTGGGTGAGGTGAAGAGAAGTCAAATGATTTGCCCAAGGTTTCCCCTACAGGACAGTAGCAGAGCTGGGAATAAAATCAAGTTCCCAGGTGTCTGCTGCTGCTGCTGCTGCCTTTGCTTCTCTCATGTGGGCAACCTGCAAGCCCAAAGGCAACAATAATATCTTACGTTGCTCTTGGAAGGTCAAACTTATGGCAGCTCTGGATATGGAACATGAGGTCTCCTCCATTGAGGTATTCCATCACAAAAAAGAGGTTTTCCTAGAGAACGAGACAAGATGAGAATAAATAAGGGTGGGGGAAAGGGCAAAGTAAACGTATAAAAAAAAAACTAGAAAAACTAACCCCTTAGAAAGCACTCAAAAAGAGGAAGGAAAAGATTACTGTGAGAATTTTGGAAAGAAAGCAGTTTCTTTTTTAGATTCCTCATTTCTCCTCTTTGTTTCCTAAGCCCATACTCACCCTCTCTGCTCTGATTTGTACAAACACCATTAGCAAACATTGCAAATCCACTTAAAAACCAGCTGGTGCCGTTAATTTCTACCAGCAGACCTCCAGGCTCACTAGAAGGAGATGAGTAACTCTCCAGTGCCTGTGTAACAGAAGGACAGATGGACAAACTTCCTGGAGGGACTAGTAGAAGAGGCAAAAGTCAATACTAGGTCTCCTCTGGTCCCCATCCCAGAGCATTATCCATCCAGTGGAGTGATCTCAAGCTGTTGCCACCTGAATTCCTGCACCTCTTCTGTGGAGGCACATGGGTCTGACTTTTTCAAGTTCTCAGAGACGCTGGCCAGATGAAGCAATCTGTTTTAAGCACATGCTTGATTTTAAGCCTGAAAGCTGCTCTGTTAAACAGGGCAAGATGTAACTTGCTGATGAGAAGATTCATGAATTAATCATATTTCTGGATACCCACTGAGTGCCTGTATGTCAGAGAAGCCTGGAAAGACATCCAGCCCTTGTCTCCAGTCGAATGCAACCGCCAGCTGTTTGACAAGGGCAGTGGGAAACTCTTCTTCTGCTACATAGGAATAATGGAATTGAGTATCGGATAATGAGCAGAACTGATCACCAAGGTTTCCTTTTCAATTCTTGATGTAGAATCATGGAGCCATAGAATGGTTTGGGTTGAAAGAGACCTTAAAGACCACCCAGCTCCAACCCCACTGCCATGGGCAGGGACACCTTCCACTAGACCAGGTTGCTCATGTACACAACACTGATCCTCTCACAGCTTCACCAGCCAAAACCTCACCACCAGGCCCCTGCAGAAGGTGGAAGGTGGTTGAGACTGATCCCTTCCACGCTGAATTGTACCTACAAAGCAGGAGGGGCACCTTTTCCTGGAAGAAGAGGATCTGTGCACTGAGCTACACCCTCACTCCAAACTTCTGTTTTTTTTTGTAATCTCACCTTTTGTGCATAAACGCAGGAATAAAATAAAATTGATGCAGTATTTTTATTTCTCAAAAGCCTCCCACTGTTCTGTACACACCTGAAGTCAGTCATCTCTAGGTTGTGCTATAAAGTTTATGAATATCTTCCCTGTGTTGCCTATTGCCCATCACATTTTTTCTGGGAGGGGGGGAAACAGAGTTCTTTTCCCTGACACTTTTAACAGTTGAAGATTTTTATCCATTAGATCTAATATAAGTATCTCTGGCAGCCAGCCAAGAGCTGGATATTTTAAAAAACCACAACAGTGCTTGTTCCTTTCAAACAACAGCTGTCTGCTCTAATTTGTGCAATTTCTTTAGCCAGATCCTTTTAATTACAGCACTCTTATTTAAATGGATGTCTCACTGGAAACCCCACCTGTCATCCAACAAGCACAAGGCCAGATTTGGCCCCCTGGGGAAAGAATACAAATTTTATCACTGAACCAAATGGGTGCAGGTTTTCAGTTTGAAGGTCTTGCATCTGTAGAGGGCTGTGCATGCAAATCAGTTTAAGCAAGGAAAAAAGGGCCAAATGGAGATGGGCAATTTAGTAGAGGAATGCATAAATCTTGGAAACAATGTGAGCTCAGGAGCCCCTTCAGGGAAATATTTGAACAGATGCTCTTTGTGAAGGTGCACAGGGAGGTGATGAGGTTTAGCCACCAACACATCAGCAGCCACAGGTGTCACACTGGGACAGAAGAAACCTGATGGGTCCTCAAAGGGGCCAGATTCAGCTTTAGTGGACTGGGAAAGAGAAAACCCTTGGGTTTCCTTGCAAAGTCCACTAATTTTGGCTACACATCTTTAAGTACAACTTGAAGCCCAAGCTTATTCAGCTGAATAAGCAATTTCTGCTCTGTTTGCTCATGGATTTGAGGAACCATCTGATGTACTATTTACTTGAAGCAGAGGCTCTAACTTGAAACTGGGGACTTTGGCAGCACCCTTCTGCCATCCAAGGAAGGAGGTTGTCCACCTCTCAGACTAATTTACACCCAAATATATGTTGCTCAACTGCCTTAAGCCATAAAGCTGCAGACTAAAAACTCAGACATGCTACAGAGTGGTACATAAACACTGCTGAAAAGAGAGATGGCATCACTCTGACTTTTCTGCTCTGGGGCTTGAATGTTCCCCTTGCTTCTTGCAAAGGGCAGTTGTCTGGAATGGCTCATGGAGAAAAACTGCCTGAGATCAGCCCTAAGTGCGTCATTATGAGTAGGGAGGGTGTAATCAAGCAGGGCAAACTGCAACAAGATATTGGAGTCATCTTCCTAAGCCTGAGCTCCACAGAGCCACAGAACACTTTAAAAATGGGAAGTGGCAAGACCCATACTTGAAACCACTGAAAATTCAACAGTGTGCTAGAGGTCAAAGGGTTAGAGTGGCACAGAGGACGTGTTTGCAGACAGGCTGCAACCTAAACTTCCTCTTGTCCCAGGAAAGTTATCTGATGGCTCCTGCCTGCTTCTGCCAGGCTCTGAAGTCTGTCAGCACCTGGGGCAGGTGAGAGGGGGTTAATTGGGTATTATGTAGTTGAAAATGCCCCTGCTCATTCTAGAGGGGTTGGATTAGATGACCTTTAAAGGTCCCTTCTAACCCAAACCATTCCATGATTCTATGATTCTCAAGACATGGCAGCTGGGATGGCAAACAAACAGGAATGTTGCTCCTCAGTGGTGAGACCTACAAAGCTCTGAAGGAGGCTTGGAAAGAGTTCCCCGCCTCTCTCCCTTGCAGATGTGTGACAGATGACATCCTGACCACCTGTGGGAGCATCCCCAGGTAGCAAATGCTCAAGCCAAACTTCTGGCCATGGTTCTAAACTCACACAGCAGAAGGGAAAACGTCTGGTCTCTCAGCAGAGCTTGGGGACCATCTTTTACAACCACAGAGCTCGAGGAGGACTATAAAGGCACTTCCTGCCTTCAGGGATGGATGTTGTCCCAGGGTAGTTATAGAAACACAGAATCATAGAAATCCTGAGTTGGAGGGGACCCATAAGGTCATTGAAGTCCAGCTCCTGCCCCTGCACAGGACAACCTCAGGAATCCCACCGTGTGCCTGTGTGTGTTGACCAAACGCTTCTTAAACTAATGGGCACACCCATGTGGACAAGAACATCCATATATCAGCCATTCTCTACTTCCAGACCATGTTCCAGGGACCTTCTCCATTGCAGCAGAGGGAACATGACAAACCTTCTTGTGGGGGGATGAATTGTTGCTCCTACAGCAGCAGAACCATGATGTTGTACAACACACAGACGCAAAATAACACAGTTCCCTCATCTAGTCAATCCTGCCAGGTGCTGAAAGCTTTGGTTACTGCAGGAACTCAATTCCCTGCCCCATCAGCCCCTCAGCACCTGTGCTGAGCTGAGCTCCTCTCCACAGAGCCACCTGCTCCCTCACTCTCCAGGACAAAGGCAGGGATGGAGTTAATCCAACCTGCTTCTGTTCTGCATTCGACTGCTGTGAGAATGAATAGTCACTATCAGAGATGCTTTCAACTTTATAAACAATGAGTAGAAAGCAGGCAGCATTTAAATTGATCTTTTGAAGGTACATCCTTTAACAGGCTCTTAAAATCCTCAAACCAGCTGGGAGCCCTCCAGAGCATTTTTTCTGCGGAGATTTTCAGATTTTGTTTTCTTTGCATTTGAAAGCACTTGCATCCACACAAATACACAATTTAACACCATTTACTGACGAGAGAAAATTCTTCTTCCCAGGGCTTCCAGGAGGTTGAATTTCAAAATAATTAACGCTGCAGGACAGTGTGCCTTTACCCTAATTTAGAGCAGCTACCCTAAGAAATGTCTTCATGTGGAGAAGGTTCCAAATTAAGTGACCTAATCCTGCTGCATCCCATTGAATTAGGTCAGCCCTGGCCAAGAGAAAGGTTTGACACGATGCAGTGTTCTTTAAGGTCCCTTCCAACCCAGACCATTCTATGATTCAATTCCTGCAGCTGCCTCTTGTCTCAGCTTTTCACGCAGCTCAGCTCAGCCCAGTCTGGGTTCTTATCCAGGCTTTGGATCTATTTTATTTCATCCATAGATGGGAGTCAAAGGTCTCTCAGCCTTTTCCATCACATCACTCAGAGTGTGTTGCAATCCCATCACATCATCCCATCGAGTGGGAAAGCAGGCAATGCTTTTACTCCCATGAGGAACAGTAAACACAGGGTTACTCCTTGCTAGTACCTCAACATTTCTAATTTTGCTATTTGCACCAAAACACTCCCAGGTTTATTTTTGTTCTCTGGTTTAAAGACTCCCTTCCCCCCCCCCCCCATCTCTTGTGTAATATCAGTCTATCTTCTGGAGATGGCAGCATTTCTTACAGCTGTCAAATAATTCAGTCCAGTCCCTGATCTCACTGTTTATTTCTTGTTCTAATCTTTGCACTTTTAACTGCCTGTTAAACTGCTCATTTGGGATGCTTAGTGCTTTGTGCCCATGAGCTTGGTACAAAGCATATAAATATATTTATACACTTATATAAAATACATATGTATAGATAAAGGTGCAGACATGGCTGGCAATAGCTCCTTTCATTTGAGTTCTGACATCCCAAAACCTTCATCACAGCTCAGAGCAGATATCCCTCACTGGTAAGCTGAGTTACTATCAGCCCTGTCTTGCAAGAGAAAGTGGCTTTCCTATCAGTATTGGGTGGAATATTGGAAAAAACCTAATTTTCACATGGCTAGTAAAAGATTTCTGTGAAGATTTACAGATTAAAAAAGCACCAGATGAAAAACTTCACAAAAAATAGCCAAACTTGTGAAACAAAAATATTTTATCAGCAGAAAAATAGACAAAAAATTGTAATGTTTTTATTTTAAGAAGAATTTTTTTTTCCCAGGATGAAGGACAGTAAAATTTTAGAAATCTCATGTAAAGCTTTATGCATTTTGGGCTGATTTTCCTCAGGCTGGACAGTGGGAAAGCAAAGAGAATATGTGTGTTGAATATGTCAATCATCTATCACTTAAAAAAACACACTTGTGAGCTCTCCTCCTCTCTTCCTGGCTAATACACTCCCCCTGTTCACAGCACATGGACTGACACCACCTAAGAAGTGTCTCGTAAAAACTTCATATATTTGATGTTATAATTACAGCTGCTCACACCTTCTCTGGCACCACCTTGTTGGAGTCCCAGAGCTCTGCTGAGACGCTGCTATTTCTGCTAAGCCGTGTTGAAATTTTGGCCAGGATTGAAGGAGACCTTGCCAGTTTTCCTGCCTGCTGCTTGCAAGAGGCAAAATCCTCAAAGCTTCCCTAAACACCCCAATTCATTCCCTACTTTCCCACCAGCTGGTTCAAATACAGCCAACTAGCCTTGAATCAGATTTTTCCAAGCTCAAAATACTCCAGATACTAGGAGGATGGACAGATGTTTCCAAACTGATGCATCCACCCCCAAAAACCCTGAAGAAGATCTATGGACCTCGTAGCTTGAGGACTGTGTCTCCCACATGGCTGCACACCAAGGTTTGGGAGTGGTTTGCACATGGGAAAAGGATGGTTTATACAAGGAAAAAGTTACTGTGATGCCCTGTACTCTATTTTTCAGCCTTTCTCCCCTCATTAATGACAAAATTAGGATGCTGGCTACAAAGACATCTGGTCTGACCTCCCAGGACACCTTGTTTTGTGACCAGTACACCTTACTTAGTTTGTGCTGTGGTCAGAGGGGATCCTGCATTGCCTGGGAAGGGCATGGGGACCTGACTGATCCAGGGCTGTTCAGAAGGTCTGTGGCACAATCAGGCAGTGGAGTTGAACATCCAGTGGGTGTGAAACACAGATGTGCCAAACCACACACTCTGATGCAGGCCAGATAATTCAGCCCTGTCCCTCAGCAGCAGGTCAGAGAGAGAAGAAAACTCAAACTGCACTTGGAAAAATTCTGCAGGAATTGCAGTATCCCCTGAGGAGACATTTGAATGAGACATCTCCTGAAGATACTCATGGAAAACACTTCAGAGCCTAAGAATTTTTAAATTAGGACCACACTCCCTGTTTACAATCCACTTCTCCTTCCTGCCAATGTAAGAGATTTTAAAGTCAGTGCTAAGCACGTGGAAGCAACAGAGCATGTGAAAATGGCTCATCACCAGGACTTTGAAAAGATATAATACACCAGTAAAGCAGAAAATAAACGTTTCTGTAATATTTGCTGTTGAATTGCAATAAAGATTACTTCTCTTTTGGGTTTGAAATAGTCTTTGTTGCTATTTTGTGCTACAAGTCAAAATGCTGCAAGATTTAATTTGCATTTAGGTAAAGAGTGTTAATAAAACTTGGTCAATGAAGTAAAGAAACAGTTAGAAATAAAAGTGACTTTCAAAAAGAGAAAGCCTATTTTTATTGCAGAAGATCAGTGAGATGCAAAAAAGAAGAAGAAAACATAAGCACTGGGATGCCAATCACTGTTTTGGCATTACTAATTTTGGAATTTCATAGAATTATAAACATCTTTTTCCTCCTCTTTAACATAACAGCATCCCTTTAAATCTAATACAACAGAGTAGCTCCCTGAGCTTACTGTTGAAATTCACACCATATAATTATGTCAGCTGAATATCTGGACACAAAGATGACAGCAGTAAAATAAAACAGTCAGATTCAAAAAAGATCGGGAAAAAAATCCCAACCACCCTGGGCTTGCATTTGTTCTCATGTAGCAAAACAAGACAAGTATTCTGAGTTTTGAAAGCACTGATCATTCAGTCTCTGCAGGAACAAAGAGGAGTATTAGATGCCTACTAAAACCTGTCTGAAGGGCTGTCAAGCTTCATATATTTGAGCATTCACTGATTACCTCACTGAAACTTATCCCAGAGTTCAGAGAACTGTCCACAGATTATATTTTATATTTTTATAATTACATATATATTTATTTATTTTTAATATTTTTATATTATATTTTTTCCCCCCTCTGGAGACATGTGGACTCCCAAGGTCCTTGTTTCAGTGTAGGAATAGTCTGTTTTTACTGTTGTCTGCTGGGGCACTCAGTACCTGAAGCAGCTCTGTGCTTCCATGATTCGAAAATGACTGCTATAAAAGGTATTCTGACTTAGCCCTGCTGTCCTTGGGGCCATGAAAGCCCATCCATGGCTCATCCCAGCCCTCCTGCTCTGGGTGACTCTCACACATTGAGTAATTACTGCTTGGCTTGCAAAAGTCAGGAGAAAAACATGAGGCAAAAATCAATCCCAGCCCAGAGCAGCTTTGGCCTGGGTAGCCACATTCCAGCTTCTCTGTCTGTGAACTTGAGGGCAAGATGGAGAGATTACATAACCTTAGAATGGAATAAGGGCTTGGAATGAGATGGATGGAGATTCTTTCTATAGGACACGAGGGCAATACTGTGGTGCTGCCCACAAGACAGTGTAGGAGGAGATCATTTGGGTTTTGAGCCTGGAACCCACAGTTTTTTCAGGCATTCATTGCTTTTCCATCCTGCAGGTTTCCCTTGCCTCAGCCAAGGCTGGAAGAACTCCTCTTAAATGGTCAGTAAATCCCACCTGGCTCCTGGCACAACACCATTTGGTCTCTCACCTTTTTGCTGTGGACTCCTGAGGGAAGTGGACCCTTCACTGCCTGAAGTCAGAGCTGCAGATTATCACTGCTGTATCCATCCTGAACCTGACCTCCAGCTTCCAGACCAGGCTGGAGCACAGACAGCATGGTTCAGCTGCTGCGTGCCAGTCAGACGCTGCCATCAGCCAGCATCCCTCTGGAGACACAGGCAGCACAAGCAGCATTCCCTGGAATAAATGCTCCTCACAGAGCTGTGCCTGTCGTGAATACTTTATCTCTTCAATTAAATCTTGATTTTCTCTGCTTTTTGAGTTGTGTCATTTATATTTTCCTCTGAAATCTAGCTCCTCCAAACAGGGAACTAATTCCTTTCCTCACCAGGCAAGGATCCATTCCCAGGACATACCATCCTGTCAGTCCCAAAGGGGTTAAACATTAATGCCTGGGCTCAGTGTCCCACCCTCTACAGCAGTTCCCAGACATTCCCTGTTATAAATTTAATCTGCCTTTAAACAGGTGCCACATCCCACAGATGACTGGAATGCACTGCAGAGGTTATATTTTTTCTACTCACCTTGCAGAAGCAGCGAGCCTCTTGCTGAGCAGGTCCTGACCTCACTATGAGAAGTGATTTGGCCACTAAATCCTGCGGCTGAGCAGGAACTGGGAGCATCCTGGGGCTGAGAAGGGACTGGGAACACCCTAACAAAACCCTGGACAGGCAGCCATGTGACACTGCTCTGAATTTGATCTGAGAGACATCAATCATCTTTCAGGAACAGTTTGACAAGACAACCTCTCAAAATTCCATCATTTCTTTCTGTGCCTTGTGTATGCTTTGGTGTTAAGATGATTGGTTGTGGCTGCAGGAAAAGCTCTGGAAAGCTAATCAGTGGGTGGATTTATTATTACTTAAATGCCACTTCAGTTTTGGTTTGGAGTCCTAAGCAGGTTTTCAGGTGATGCTTTATGCTGCCCCTCTGAACTGCAGTTGTCATCACCAGTGTCTGATGAAATTTAACAGTAACTGGGGGCAAGGAAGTGAATGACAGCATGTTTATTCTCCACAACCAGGGTTTCTTGAGCTAGTTGAGTTAGCCCTTCACCAAGTATCTGTGCTGCAGCAAAGCACCCTCAGCTCACGGAGGAAGGTGACAGAGCCTTGTCTTACCTTGGTCTGGAACGTACAGAAGACGTGAGTCAGGAATGGGTGTTCCCAAGCTAAGGAGAGGACTCTCTTCTCCACCATCGTACATTCAACGTCATCATCCATCAGCACCACGTCCTTCTTCAGGGCCTTCACAGCAAAATACTGGTCTGTGCTCTTCAGCTCAGCGAGGAACACCTAGGGTGGAAAGAGCTGCTCAGCAGGAGTGATTGTCTCCTCTCAGAGCAGGCAGCACAACCATCTGAGGGTGGGAGCTGAGCTCTGGGGAATTCACCAGGGCAGACCTTAAAAAACTGATGTTTAAGGCCCAATTCTGCCACTAAGATTTGTTGACTTTGAGTTTGTTCCCCACACCCGGAATGGTTTTGTGAAGTTGAGCCCTGGGGAAGGATGAGAAGTTCTTGGTGATTACAAAAGCAGGGTCCTACACGGCTGTATGGACAGGACATATCAGAGAGCCACTTCTGACAACAGAAACCATCCTCATGCAAATGCTCCTGAGATAGGTTTCCTGTTTTCTGGCTTCAAATAACAAAACACAGAGTATTGCTTTGTCACCATTTGAAATGCAAATGCCCTGCACCAGATCCTCAGCAGGTGGAAACCGATGTCCACTAGTGGTTAGACTGATCTATATCAGATGTGGCTTTCTCCACTTCCCCTTCCTCCCAGTCAGCAGGTCTGAACAAACAGGTTGGGAGGCCCACGCTTCTGCAGGAGTTCTCTAAGACTGGGAAAATACATTCTAGAGGAGTTACAATCTCTTATCTATTTTTGTAGGCAGTGAAAATGAGACGTGGAGCAGCAGAGAAGGGTTTTCTGGAGACCACAGAGCAAATAAGTCTCCCTTGGATGGCAGCACCAATCCTGATCTTCACATTAACAGCCTGTCAACACCGTTTCCATAGACTAAATAAATATGTAAGATTCATCAAAGAGGTCTTTGAAGTTCTCTACCAGCCACTATTTACTGAGTAAGCTCAGACATGTTTTTAGCCCTGACAAAAGTTTTATTTACCCTTTTGGCTACTGCTGCATTTCACTTTGTAGCACCAGACAGAGAGTAGAGCCTAGAGCCTCCCTCTGTCTGTGCAGTGAATAACCAGAAATGCTAACAGTGCTGATGCTGCAGGCACCCTTTTTACCCTCGTTTTTGTGAAGGGCCCTGCTCCTGTGGGGAGACTGGGGAACACACCACAGTTGTGACGTGTGCTGTGACTTCCAAGGGGCAGGTAGGCAATGCTAGACCTCGTGCAGAGGCTGTGGATCTGGTCCTCAACCTCCCTGGTCCATGCAGAGGTGGGGAGACCACCCAGACACTGAGATCTTCACACCCTGTCCCCTCTATGGGGAAGTGAATCTCGCTCCAAGCAAATGAGGGCACCGGGAGCGACACCTACACAGGAAACTTGTGGGTGAGTTTTGTTGCAGAAAGGCATGAAATAGCCCATCCTCTGCACACCCACATGGTGCACTTCAGAGAGATACAGATGCTTACAGGCTTGGAGAATCCAAGTTAGCATGAGGGCTAAAACAATCTACAGAATTTGCTTCAGTGGAGAAATTCAAACTCAATTAGACAAACACCTGATCAACCTCATCTCACTAGACCTGTCTGGAGCAGTGGTTTGAATTAGAGGACCTCCAGAGGTCCCATCCTTCCAAAAAAAAAATGTTTCTATGACTTCTATTCTCTCAAGTCCAAATTAGTCTGAGCTGTGGGGTTTGGGGTATTCAGGCTTAGCTCCATGATGCCTCGGCTCTGGTTCCCATGCAAACTGTAGACATGACACCTTGTAGTGGAAAGTGTCCCTGCCCATGGCAGGGGGGTTGGAACTAGATGGCCTTTAATGTCCCTTCCAACCCAAACCATTCTATGTGTCTACAATTTTCAAGTATGAAAAGCCAACACAGGAAATATTTTACCGGTTTAAGAAAAACTGGCTGCAGGAATTGCTCCAGATCACTTAGCAGGCAAAAAGCAGCTCTTTGTTTAAAGCACAGTTTCAACCTTGGAAAGATGTGGGATGTGAGCAATGTGATACATAATGATACTCCTTCTCCTCACTGGCTGTGAAAATACAATAATGAGTTCCTCTGAAACTGCTTTTTGCGGCTTTGTGCTGGCACTGAATAACGTGAGTCCCCTTCCAGGGGATATCTGCAAGGAGGAGGAGCAGTCCATAGTTCATCAAGATTAATGAATCTGCTGAAAACAGGTGGTTCTTGTTTCCAAAGCACAAATTCTTGGCTGTTGCAAAAATTGCTTCACGCTCCAGCACAGATCGGAGCTGGGAAAGAGCAGTTATTGTTCCCAGCTGGGGACCTGCTGCTCTGGAGATGAGAGGGAATCCACACCCAACTTCTCAGCTAATGCTTCCACCTCCCTCTGAGTTTGCTCACCAAGCTGGCAGAAGTAGCTGCATCACGGAGATCTTTCCCACCAGCTTTCTGTGGATGCACAGGACCCATTAGCCCACAGAGAAGGGGAAGCTGCAGATTTACTTGGGGATTTCCCCTCCTGTCATGGGCAATCATGGGACACTAACTAATGGGACAGAGAGAAGATCTTTGTCTTGAGCAAAGAGAAGACAGAGGACAAGATTCAGACATGCCAGAGCAAGGATTCTTTGAAGGCTTGAAGGTTTATCATGGCCAGCAGTGACCTGTTCTGGCCACTGGTGAGGCCTCACTTCTAATCCTGGATGCAGTTTTGGACTCCTCACGAGAAAGACATTGAGGTGCTGGAGTTTGTCCAGAGAAGGGAACAGAGCTGGGGAAGGACCTGGAGCACCAGGAGTGGCTGAGGGAGCTGGGGGGGCTCAGCCTGGAGCAGAAGGAGGCTCAGGGGGGACCATCTCACTCTCTACAACTCCCTGACAGGAGTGGTGGAGTCACCATCTCTGGAAGTATTTAAAAGACACACAGATGTGGCATTTGGGAACTTGGTTTAGTGGTGGGCTTGGTTGGACTTGATGATCTTCGAGGTCTTTTTCAACCTAAATGATGACATCTGTGACTCTTAAGTTTTTTCCTAAGTGACCTTCAAACCTCGAGCTATTTCATGCCATAAAAAGCGTCATTCAAACATATGCAGTGGTGTCTCAGTCCCCTTTGGCTTACCTTGCCAAAACTGCCCTTCCCCAGCATTTTGTGCAGGACAAAATCTTCAATGGTCAGTTTTAGCTGCACTTGGTGCTCTTGCTGCTCCTGGGACTGTTCTCCCAAGTCTGTCTCTATCAGAGCCTCCCCCTTCATTGTGCCCTCCACCGGAGTCTCCCAGGAGATGCCTTGTGGCTCTGCAACACACACCAAAGCATACAAATAAACCCCTGGAAGTGAGCAAAAATCCCCAGAACACTTATAGGTATTGTTCTTAGAGGTTTAAAAGGGTATTTCAAACAAATAGAAATGTGATGGCCAGATCTAAGTACATTGACTCTGCTCCCACACTGCTTTCTCTCCAGAGGAAATTTTACTCCAGTGGAATTCCATCTTCTTCAGGGTTTGTTACTTCACAAATTTCTTCATCTGTCAGTTTGTTTAAGGGCAGCAAAACATGACCAAACCCTTCATTTCTGGCCACCTGCCTTCTCTGGTCCTTCTTGCTGGTTGCCATTTTGATGTGATCCTATTTTTTCAAGGTCTGTTCAAAACCCTTTGCAAAGCCAGATGAAAAAATGGGACAGCATTTTCGTACTGGGTCCCTGCTCTGGATGTGAAGCATTCCAACTCAAGCATTCCAGCTGTCCTGCAGTGGAATTGCTCAGAGTTTTTTCAATCATCCATTCACTTGGACGTACATGAATTTGTAAGAGATTCTGTCCCTCACTGGATTTATCCCTTCGCTGTTCTAAAATGCCAAACAGCAAGAACTCTACTCAGCAGACAAACAGGTCCACATGTCAAACAGATGTGAAACCATCTGGGGCTTTACTGATTCACATCAGCATAACCATTCTACTTGCAGAAAAGAAAGAAATCTAAGCACAGATGTGGACATAATTTATTTCCCCTTGGGGGCTAAAGGACACACTATCTCATTTATTCTCCTAAGCATCTGTTCTTGTGCACAGAGGGCTGTGACACCTATATCAGCTCCTGGGAGAGAGAAGTGGGAATCTATCAGTGGTTCTCAAAGCTACTGGAAGTCAACCTCCACCCAAAAATATGAAATCAGAAAGAAAATCAGCCACAGTGATCAGAAGGACTCCAAACCTCCTGTTTATAGCTCAGTTTCTCTGTAAAGTTCTCTGATTTTCAAATTCTGTGAGTCCCAAGTAGGAAATAAGCACATTATTGCCAGTGGAGGTATGAGATGTGCTCAAACACCTGGTCAGAAAGAGTGTTTAGGTGTCAGCTGAAGGAGTGGTAGTTGGGGTCTTGCGTCACCAGAGGTCGGGATGACATGAGGCAAAGTGCATGTTTGCAGAGAAAGAACCAGATTGGGATCCAGGGTATCTGCCATGCCCAAGTGATGAGGCTGGTAAGTTGCTTGATATCCTGGGATCAGAAAGGGCAGAGGTTACATATTAGATAAGATTCTTCACCCAGAGTGTGGTTGGGCACTGAACAGGCTCCCCAGGGCAGCAGTCACAGCATCCAAGTCTGACAGAGCTCAATGAGCATTGGATGATAATCTCATACACATGATGTGACTCTTGGGGATGGTTCTGGGCAGGGCCAGGAGGTGGACTCAATGATCCTGATGGGTCCCTTTCGACTCAGCATATTCTGTGATTCTGTGGTTTTGCTCTAGGCTGGAGAGATGTATGAAAGGCTCAATGGCTAATAAATTCCCCACCCTTGTCACCTCCAACTAACCATGTACCAACTAAAACATTAACAGAGGTGTTGCTCCATATCACTAGGAGGAATTACCTTTTTTCCCTGTTGTAGATGCTGGCACTGCCTGCAGTGGTGTTACATCCTTCACTGGAACTGGGAAGCCAATTTCCAGAGGTCCATCCCTGGAGATCTGCTCAGTGTCACGCTGACAGCGAGCCTGGAGTACAGGAAACAGCAAACAGCTTTTGAGGCAAATGTCATATTCTGAGCTTAAAAACACTGCAGCTTCTTGAGTGTGACCCAAAAAAGCCAAGATCTAGAAAAGGTCTTTGCTTATGAGAAGAGCATCTCAAGGCTCAAACGATTTACCTGCTGAGTACTCTCTATCATTGCCAGAGCTTCAGCCATTAGCTTCTGGTTAACTCCACACAGGTTTGCTACTTTTGTCTGGCACTTGTGATGGACATTCATGCCACATGCTGAAAGAAACAACAAGAGGAGTCAGGAAAACAAAGGCTGTAAAGGGTTGGGGAGGAACATGTGCTGCTGTTGGCCAAGGGCAGAGAACAGCCACTTAAACAGCTCAAATGTCTCATGAGATGGCACTCAGGTAATTTTTTGGTTCTCTATAGAGACTTTTTTACATCCTCTTCTGGCCAAAGGTTGTATATGCCCATCCATCAGCCTTTGCAGGTACAGGCTACCAAAACTTTACAGCTCAGAGATAAACTGCAATCACAGAACAGGATCTCCCCACTGGTGTAGGATTATGAAGATAGTGAAGTGTCTTAAGTCTGTCTGGTATTGGAGATAGAGCATAGTTCATACTAGGGATGATTTTGGAAGATCAACAGTGTTCTTTGATGTTCTTTGCCTCTTTGGGAAGTGACCCCTCAACCTTGAGAACAATCCTTTCTGTATATGGACAGCTGGCATGCTCCGTGAAGAATGATCTTCCTCGAAGGACAGTCCTGTAGGCCACTCCTTCACCACCCTGGATGCCACCTCATGCAGGTTTTGCAGAGAAGGGTGATAAATGAGATTTGGCTTTTCAGACTGCAACCCTCTAAAGTCAACGACCCACTTGACATGCTCAGCTCGTGCCACACACACCCCCCAGGCACTCACCATCACACTTCAGTCCTTGCCGCGCAAGGCCCCAGAGGAGCGTCCCACAGTGCTCACAGAAAGTTGGGCTCTTGTAGTTGTAGACTTTGAAGCGGTGAGGCATGTCAATCTTGAACCTCTCTTTGTGGAACTGCAAGAGAAAAACCATGTTGGTAATTCACTCCACCCCACCTCAGCTCCGAGTGGAAAACCAAACTTGCACCACAGGATGTCTACAGCCTTTTTATTCTTTATCAAGAAGAAACTATCTCTGACCAAGATTTAGGCACACAAAGCCAAATTTTGATACATAATAACATATGCAATTCAATTATTAATTAGGGAAGTGGGTAATTTCATCCCTGGGCTTGATTTATCTGAGCAGAGAACTGCTTGACTCTCATCTACGCACTCAGACTCCCCCAGTGCTTAGTGGAAAAACATTGGTATGTCTAAAAATGATTAATCTCATCCTGAAATGAATGTCTATGTTTGTTGTCATGAATCATTTCTTGGAAGAGCCTGTTTTTCTTCTTTTAGTACATATGGAGTGAAAGGTGATGACAACGTTGGATACATCCACCCTGGAGATGTCAGAAGACAAGTGAGATGAATCTCATCTCTAGGAACTGCAGGAGAAAAGAGAAACCAGGGTGTGACTGAGAGTAAAGAGAAGTTGTAGGACACAAGGCAAAGGGAATTGTCCTGTCAAGAGTTTAAGCTCTGACTTTGCCTACCAAAAAGTAAAGTTTAGAATAAACTGATATGAGAAAAATGAAGCAAATAATAATGGAAATAGATCTTCCACTGACTGCTTGGAAATCTCAGATAACACAGAATGGGATGTTGGAGTACAAATCTGAAAATTCAGAGTGATGTCCTGACTGACATCTGATAGTGAAGATTTTTCTCCAGTGAATGCCCACTTCATGTCCATGACTTCCCTCTGAGCTGTACTTTACGTACATTAGAAAAATGTCAGTTCTGATTCAGGAACTGCCTTGTTCAGCAGCTGCATTTGAGTAAATCGTAAGCAGGAGGTAGTGAAACCACTGGGAATGTAAAAAGTAAAGGGCACAGATCAGATCACACAGCTTTTAGTTTCAGTAGGACCTTTTGCTTCTTTAGAAGTTGTTTTATAGAGACATCTGAATGACACTCAGGTTTTTAAAAGCAGCCTAATAACAAATAATAAATGGCAACAACAATAATATTAATAATAACATTATTAATATTAATGATAATACATACCATTGTTTCTCTGCTATTGACTGCTGATCCTGTACACTTGGCTATTACTTTATCAATGCACTTCTTATGAATGGCAGCATTACACTCTGCAACAGCAAGTGTGTCATGGTGTTAATAAAGGAATTCCTTAAGAAAAGATTAAGGAAATAATGATAATAAGAAAATAAAAAAAAAGTTTCTTACGTCTGCATTGATAGCCTTGTTTATTCAGACCCCTGAAATAAACAGAGAAGTGGTTAATTCTGAGTTGTCTGAAAGCCTCAGCAGAAGAAAGGAGAGTAATATCAATGAAAGGAAGACAATAAAATCACTTTGCTTTTTATCAGTCTTTGTAGAGCTTATTTAATTTCACTACCTTCATTCAGTCTAATGGTGGAGTGATTCTCCATGGTTTTCACAGCCTTTTCAGCACATATTCACATTCTGAATTTCACAATACCCAAAGAGCAAACTGGACTGATGAGAAATGTCTGCACATTTGGCCAAACCCCAAAATACTTGTAAATAATAAAATAAAAAAATGAAGGAAATTTTCACAGTTGGGATTATAACTGTGAACCACATCCTTGAAGTGATGCAATAACTACATGAAAGCTGTCAAGGGTCTGACAGCTGAAGCAGATATTCATCAGAGAATCATGGAATCTTTTAGGTTGGAAAAGACCTTTCAGATCATCAAGACCAACCACTAACCCAGATGTGCCAAGTCCAACTCTAAGCCATGTTCATAAGGGCTACAATGACTCAAGAACCGGTCTCTGGGGTTACAAGAGAAAAAGCTCTATTTTCATTTACCACACAAACTCATGACAGACAGAGCAGAAGGTGGGTTGTGGAAAGAAGGTGGCCGTGAACTCATGGCACTTGACATTATGGATTTTGGCCTGTTTGATGGCTCCCCTGCGCTGGTGCAAGGAGAAGAAACCTTCAGTCTCACAGTCAGCCAGGTCCTTTGCATCTGGGGGAAAGGAAGCAGAAGATTTATTAGGGTACCTTGTCCTGATCAGGTGCCTTGAGAACATGCAGCTGCCAACATACTAAGTGACTGAAACTGATAATTCACTCATGGGAATGAACACTTAAAGAAATATCATTTTATGAAACCTGCACAAGGCTTGTTTGGATGGTTTTTTTGGATTTTTTTTATCTACCATTACTATATTAAAATGACTTTAAACTTGGGATTCTAAGCTCCCTTGAATATTCACAATGTTGCTTTTGAAATGCAGACCAGAAATTTCCCAATAAGAGATAATTCAAACAGAAAATTCTAACTTGAAATGAAAGAACCATGCCATAAAAAA
This sequence comes from Myiozetetes cayanensis, assembly GCF_022539395.1. NCBI lineage: Eukaryota > Metazoa > Chordata > Aves > Passeriformes > Tyrannidae > Myiozetetes > Myiozetetes cayanensis. The sequence continues at coordinate 3,368,457 of NW_026087521.1, forward strand.
AGGTGAAATTACATTATATATATATAACCATGTATGTGGATATTTAACTGAATCCCTTATGTGATCATGTACGTGTGTGTGCATAAGCACATATGTAAGTTCCTAGGATATTTTGTTTTGTTCTTTTTCCGTGCCAGCATTTTCTTTGCTGTTTGCTGTGCCCATGCCATTATTCACAGTTCACCTTAAAGCTTCTCAGAACAGCAAACAAACCAGTTCTGACTTCACGTGCACATATGTGCCTATATGTGTGCTTGTGTCTACAAAGGCATGTCATTCTCAATCTCTGTTTTGTTTCACTCACACATTACACAGAAAGTTACACTGGTAATATGGGGGAACTGGTCCCCTCTGTGATCTGATGCTGATCTTGCTATCTGTAACACAAACACAACTTAGATTTCCTATGCTTTGGCCTCTCTGACATCTTATAACAAACAAGGAGGCAACAACAGTCTAGTCTACATCAAAGTTAGGAATGGTTAAGAAAACATCAGCATGGACATTCTGTTGTCTGATTTCACTGTTTCTATGTTTTTATATATATTTTTTTATCCTTCCAGATATCTACACCTTACAGCTTCACCCTGAGGGTATGAGAATTTTGGCAACAAAGACAGAAGAAAAAGCATTTAGATTCAACCCATTTTCTTCAAGGAAGCAAAATGCATTTCACTTGGACATCAAACTCTGCAGGTGGGATTTGGTTCCCAGTGAAGACCTGTACATGACTGTGTGTCCCCTATCCAGGGTGACTAAGCTGCTGACACATCCCTGGAGGTCTAGTTGGAGCAGGCAATGGAGCCCGGCGAAATGCTCGGCTCATCTTGCAGCAGAAACCTGCATTTGATCAGATGAATCACTCTCTAGGTTCTTTTCCTCTTTGCCTGGATTGCTCTTGGACTTAAAAGCTCTGCTAACAAGTACATTCAGGTGCTGTTAGCTGTAAATTCCATCTCAGCCTTCTCATCACACTATAATGCATGTCATGGCACAGTGGCACATCTCACATGTATGGAATCATAGGATTGTTCAGGTTGGAAAAGACCTCTAAGATCATCAAGTTATACCATTAACCCAGCACTGCCAAGGCCACAACTAAACCTTGTCCCCAAAGGCCACAGCTACACGTCTTTTAAATGCCTCCAGGGATGGTGATTCTGCCACTTCCCTGGGCAGCCTGTGCAGGGCTTGATAACCCTTTCAGTGAAGAGATTTTCCCTAATACCCAATCTAAACCTCACCTGGGCCAGCTTGAGTCCATCTCCTCTTGTCCTATTGCTTGTTACCTGGGAGAAGAGATTGATCCCCACCTGGCTACAGCCTCCTGTCAGGGAGTTGTAGAGAGCAAGGAGGTCTCCCCTGAGCTTCCTCTTCTCCAGACAACCCCACCACCAGCTTCTTCAGCCATTTCTCACCAGATTTGTGCTCCAGTCCCTTCCTCAACTCTGTTCTCTTCTTTGGACACGCTCCAGCCCCTCAGTGTCTTTCTTGTAGTACATGCAGCAGAATTATTTGAGAGGGAACTGGTTCATTATGTTCCTATTCTGTCTTGCTTAGCATAATGGGAAAATCTACCAATTTAGTGGTAAAACAGCCAAAAATCTGCCTTGCAAAAACACAGAACAGTCAGTGTTCATCCCCATCACACAGTAAAAATTGCTTTTCTGGAGTTTTTATTTCAAATAGTTATGTTAGTTCTTATGAATCAATCACTAATAACATAGGCACTGCTTTTAGTGAAGACACCATGTTTGACCCACAGACCAGGAAACAGAGCTATCAATTAATAAACAAAATCACTTGCCACTTATTTCCAGGAAGTATCTTGCATTCATCAGCATTCGCCCTTGAGGTTTCAGTTCTAGCTGGTTGAGATAAGTGAAAAACAAGAAAAAAAGACCATTAAACAGTCATTCAAAGAAGGAAAAATTGTTTCAGACGACTTCAAGACAGCAATAATTTCAAGATGACTTCATCCTTTCAGATGACTTCAAGCTATCTCCTTTTCCCAGTGGGAATTGATGAATACCAATGAATGCTAATTCTAGGGTTGCTCCTACCCAGGGTAGGAAAGAGTAGGGTAGATCACCTCTAATCAAACATTAAGAGCATCATGATAGAAGAATTAAATGTGACTAAACCACAGAAGGCGAAGGCAGATTTTTAGACACCAGATCAGGACCAGCTCTATCTATAGATAGATATCTATGTTCCCTATGGATCCTGCAAGGGGAAAGTGGGAGAAAGTTCACAAAACCCAGCCAACTTCAGAAGGGTGATGTTGAAAGCTTTTAGACACTTAGTTCTCCAGGTCTAACTTCACTGCAGTCAATGTGAAGGATGCTACAAGCTTACTCAGACACATTTTTTGACCTTTCCACTAGACCTGGAAATTCCCACCTACCTGACTCTTCATCTATAGGTGCCTTTGGAAATCTGAATCCACTTGCCTATGTTATAAAAGAACCTAAATTCACGGATTTCTTCAGCCTGAGAGCCACAGCAGTGCCTTTCCCACCCAACCTCCAACACAGCCCGAGCAGGGTCACCTCTCTAACCTCCAGATCAAACAGTGCCCTTGCACAGAAAAGTGAGAAGAATTATATTGTCTCTCCTCATGATCCTTGGAGGATGAGACACCTGGGACCACCTTCCCCAGAGTATCAGGGAGTAAGTGGAGAGATCTGAGGAGATGCCACCAGGCTGGGACACAACAGAACCAGTGTCTCCCAAATCCACTTCAGCTCAGCACCCCAGCCTATGTGCTCCTTCTCTCCCTCACCAGGCTACTGGGGTTGGAGTCATGCTGAGCAGAGCCCTTTTAGTTTTCAATTCCATCCCTAAGTATCAAAATTCCTTCAAAGTTATGTATTAAAACAGAGAATGTTAAGGGGTTGGAGTGGACCATAAGATCATCTAGTCCCATCTCCCCTGCCATGGGCAGGGACACCTCCCACTAGACCAGGTTCCTCAAGGCCTTATCCAACCTGACCTTGAACACTGCCAGGGCTGGGGCATCAAACCAAATCCAAATGCAAAAATCTCTACCAAATCTTGTTTTTGAGGTCTTGTAAAACCAAGGCCTTTTTGACTTTGCTGCTATCTGCTTAACCCAAGCATCTTAGCCTGAGAAACGGCATGAGAAATAAAGCAAACAAAAAAATTCCACCGTATCAGTTCCTCTCAAAATGTCTTTCCAGTTCATTGTTACTCATAAAAACTGGATATTACACTTTAAATACTATTATCAAGAACTTTGTTGCCTGGACTAGAGAGGAACACACCCTTTCATTTAGGACCTTTAAGAAATTTGTTACTTCAAGTTTACTCCACTCAGGCTCCAGTGATTTTAAAGGAGTTCTTCAGACATAACTCTGAAGTCAGGCAGCTGTGAATCAGTCTCCTGACATCAGATTAAATTTTTGAAGCTGCTTCCCCAGAGAACATAAAATAACTCATGTTTAGCCACTCATATCACCATTTGTTCCCAGTGGGTTTCTTCAGCAGAGATTAATACGTCGCCATGGCTCACCTGAACCAGAATCCTCACTGGCACAGGGCATGTTTCAACACAGCAGCAGCAGGTGATATAAATGTGCCACGCTCTCCTTTTCTGACAGGTCTTTCCCTCAAGTCACACCCAAGCAGACTCAAAACATCATTCCTTGGACGGCAGCCAGTTCCTGCTGCCCGTGCTGGTGACAGTCACAGCCTGGCACGGACACAAGGCATTCCCCTACCCTGCAGCAGCTCCCCATTGCATCCTGCAAGGGAAGATAATGATGCTCACCCATATCTCTGTCTTCCCATTGCTCTTCTTGCACCTCTCTGCCAGCACCTTGAGCTCCACCGTGGTCTCCGAAACCATTTCGGCGCTTTTGTCCTTGACGACGATGTGCATGACCCTGCCGTTGTTGATGTGGGCATCAAAGGTGCTGTTCCAGGGTGGGTACATGGTGGGCTTCTTCTGCACGTACACCTGGCCATTCTCTGTCAAGAAGAAGTGGTTTGGGCTGACTGGACCTGCTTCTCATCTGCTATAAGGCCACCACTCTGCAGCCCGTGAAACAGGTCTGTGTTATTTACCCACTTTGAAGTCTCTCTCCCGGCAGGGTGCGTGATGGACCACATTAGACTCTGCTAGTAGGTTTCTGTGTGAAGTGAATCTTAGGATGGGACTAATCTCACTTAAATTTAGATGTCTATCACGTGTATGCCCACATCTGGGCTGTCTGAACACTGACTTTATTCAGAGCCAGTGAATATAATCAGTAAAAATCAATGCACTGAGGGCGGTTCATTTGACCAAATACAAACCTTAGAAGAGGTAATTCCTACCCTTGACTCCATCTATTGAGTAGACCAGTTATGTAGGCTCTAACACCATAAATACCCACTTCTAATCATGTGAATCTCATCATGGATAACCAGCTATGTGGATCATCTGTCCCAATGTAAAATGAGACAGGTTTGCTTCAATCCCCAAAAGCTGGGTGCACTTCAGGATTAAGGTTCAGCTGGAGCACATGTCCAGTGAGTAGCTAACTAAGGGAACTTAGTAACTACATGAACTGTCTTGCTGACCTGCAACCCTTCCAAAGGGATGCAGAGTTTTTCAACCAAGCAAACTTTCCCCCATGCTTTAATTCCTTGTCTTTCACAGCATCTTAAAGTAGTGACATGTAAAAATGTTGTCTCTGAGGCTTGCAGAGAGTTCCCTCTAGCTATTTCTCTCTGAAAAATCTCAGCCGGATTTATTTGTCTTATAGAGCCAGTTTTGTTTCCTACAGCCCTGTAAAAGTCTTGGAAACTTACTCAAGGTAAATTCTCTATCACAGTTACCCTCTGAAAATTGTCAACCAATCAAATGCTGAAGCTGGAGAAACAAGAGAATAAAAAGCAGTTGTGTGAGCAGCAGGCCTGCGACTCCTGTCTGCCAAAGACCCTGCTCCTATTTCCAATAATCCCAGGCTTTCCCTCATCCCACCAGCTGGAAAAGAACATGCAGCTGATAGCCTGGAAGGTAACATGTGTTAGAGAAAATTTTCCCCTAGATGAGAGGACTAATTCAGTTTTCTTCCCTCTGCTCAGCTTCGATTTACCCAGGCAGGAACTCCAGGATTTCTGAGGCTTTTACCACATCTTTAGGAGAGATTAAAACTGGTAAACAAGCTCCAAGGTTACTGAAAGCAGGAGAGAAGGAGAATAAATTCATGATTGTGTAATATTCACTGCAGGAAATGAGAGACTGTTTACTGGGGAAAGAGCAAATATCAGGGCTGTGAGATTATAACAAAAATCTCCTTTGGGCACCCTGTATTCTGGGGAAATGGCTGCCAGAGCTTCTGCACAAACTACACTCACTAGATAGATTTAGGTTGAGATGTAGCTTCCTGAGGAAAGGCCTGCAGGATCCTGCAATCAGCACTGACTTGCTGAAATTTCACCCCACGACCCAACACCTGTAGTTTTACAGTCACTTCCATCACATAAACTTGATTTAGGCTGTGTTAGGCTCTGACCATCAGCACTGCATCGCAAACTGAGCTGAGATCACAGAATCACCGAGGTTGGAAAAGACTTCCAAGATCACCAAGTCCAACCTTCAACCAAATACCAACCTGCCCACTAAACCATATCACCAATTGCCATGTCTATTCAGTTTTTGAACACTTTCAAGGATGGTGACTCCACTGCTTCCCTGGGGAGAACTGATCTGATCCCCAGATCATTCCTGCAGCATAAAACCACTTCTCAGCCTTGTCCTGCCTGGTGTGATGAGCAGCTGTGCAGCCTAAATTTTAGGCAGAAATTCAATTTCCCCAAAGCTTAGAGCACCTCAATCTAAGGTGAATCAACCTCTGTCAGTTTAGTGGGGTTGACCTTTCACATAAGCAGATTGAGGCAATCATACTGAGCTCGTTGTCTGCAGGCTTAATTCATTCACATCAAGCTTGCAAATACATCTTCAACACACTCTTTCAACAAAAGCACACACAAAAAAATCAGAGATAAAAATGAGACATAAACTTCCCAGCACCCCGGAGAACAGAAGTCTTAGTAAGGACCATTATTTCTTTGCTACATCAGTGAAAAACCACAGATGTGAAACACAGCACTTGCAAAACAAGCGCTTTCGTTTGCTCTGCACTCCAGAACACCAGGCTTAAATAAACAAACCCTGGAATGTGGATGAACTGCCCGATATGTGGGATCAGACAGTCACCCCTGGTGCATCCCCGCTGACGGCTGTGGAATTCTGCCAGGGATTAATCTAACCCTGGGTTCCTGAAAAATAAAATAGCAACTGTTCTTTCCTGGGGAGCAGCTCCCACTGTAGCTGGGAGCGCTTTTCCTGGAGGCTTGCTGAGTTCAAACACGGAGCAGGATCCCTCATGAAGCAAATGTCACCAAGGCAGGTGGTGAAATGGCACCAGGCCAGGTGGCTCGTGAAGGCAGAAGCCACTTTTAAAGGGCAGATTTTTTTTTATACCTCAGAGGCGCATATGATCTCTGAAAAGTTTTGTCATTAGTAATAAATTGCTGTAACAGTTTGGGATTTTTTTTTAAAGATTATATCATAAAATACCACGGTCCCTTTTATAAAATAAGCGAGTGGAAAAACAAAAGAAAAAAAAAACAAAAAGGATGTCCAAGATCTTTCCTGAGCTTCTGAAACTCTTTAGGGTGGCCTTGCTGTGACACTCTTGAGTCCACAGATAATGTGCATTCCTCACAAAACCCTGGAGACCTCTGTCCCAGTGACTTTTTCATCATGGCTGGTCGACAAGGCACAGCCTCTGGCGTGAACCCAAAGTCAAACTCCCTGTTTTTGGAAACCAAACACATTTATCATCTACCACAGTTCTGTTTGCAAACAAACAAGCAAACAAAAAAACCCCAGTCACACAGTTGTTTGGGTTGGAAGGGACCTTAAAGATCATCTTGTTCCACTTCCCTGTCATGGGCAGGGACAACTTCCACTATCCCAGGTTATTCAGGGTCCCATCCAACCTGGCCTTGAACACTTCCAGGGATGGGGCAGCCACAGCTTCTCTGGGCATCCTGTGCAGGGCCCCCTTACAGTAAAGACTTTCCTCCTAACATCAAACATGGTATATATAACATGTATATGCATATATGTACATATCTGATCCATAACAGGGCATTGGAAAAGTCAGGGCAGATCCACCTTCCAAACTGGTTCCAGCACAGAGCTTGAAAGATTTGAGGCTTGGATCAATCCTGGGTTCAGCTCTGGGTTTAGGCACACCCTGCCCTGCTCAGCAATCATTTGCCCTGAAGATATCTAAAGTCCAAGTGTCAGAGCACAAGGCTGGTGGTCAGGATGGTCTGCATCTCTTACCAGCTGTGCAGCTGATCCGCTCCTACTCCTTGGTCATGCCAAAATTTTAGCCAAAATTTGCATATCAGGGAACCAATTTGTTTTTAATCCCATTATTATTGAGTAGCAAGTGCTTTGTGAAAGCAGGGATAAGCCATGGTTTAGTGGTGGAACTGGCAGTGTTGGCTTAACGGTTGCACTTGATGATCTTAGAATTATTAAGGTTGGGAAAGACCCCTGTGATTCTACTACAAATATATTCAGCCTGTGTCTGTCTGGAGACCTTTTGCCTTCTCTAAGCCTGTTTGAGCATGACAGCTCCTCGGGATGCTCATGCTGAGAGCATTTCTGGGATTTAGAGTCAGGCTTAGCTCTCTGAATGTCAGACGTGTACCCTGTGTGGACTGTCCAGTCAGCACAGAGCACTGGGCTTTTCCAGGGTGTGATTCATCACACTCACTATGGATGTGTTCCTCAAGCTGAGATGAATCCCTCCACAGAAATCCCTGCTTATTCCCCTGAGCTGTAATTTGCTGATGGTTGAATTGCTCAGGCATCAATATCCTTGCAGAAGGCTGGAATTATAGGGCAAGATGAATCCCAGGGTGGCCTCGTCTTTTCTTAGTCATCTGAAGGTAAAGTTCACCATCTACACATTTAAACACCCTCCCTCAGCAGCAGATTAAGACCTCCCACGGGGGGCTCAGCCCACCCTCAGAGGGGAGTCTGAGGTCAGTCAGTCCCAGGAGGTTCCTGCTGACACTGATGTGATGAGGAGTCCCTCTGGCTGCCCCACCATGTTCTGAGCAATCACTAGATGAAATTACACCCCGGCAAACAGAAATCTTCTAATAGCAGAATGTCATTTTTCCTCTATTCAGCCCTCACTAACGGAGGGAAGCTCCCCCAAACATACTTTTTTATTACTTGCTGGTAGAGGAATTGTTATAATAATCATAATATCTATAATTATTATAATAATTATGATTACTGACTCTTAGGAGAACAAAAATGATATCCCTTAGTAAGTATTTTTGTGTTTTTCACGCAACAGAAAACACTTTCAGCTCTGTGTGAGACAAATAAATATAGGTCTGTTCTGACCAAATTGATTTTATTCACTTTTGAACTGACACAGATTTCAGTTTGAGTTATGGATTTCAAAGGCCTCATTAAAGCAAACAGCCAATTCCTGCATAGAGCTGAAGTAGGACATATTTTTAGTTAAAACTGAGATGCTAAGGATATCTTGTCATGTAGTATTTTCTTTCTTTTAGAATTTACCAGTCATCACATCTCACATAATAATTTAAAATAATATTTTAGCCACGAAAAAGTTCAATGTGATAAATGCTCACTCTTAAAAAAACAAACAATGTGATAAATGCTCACTCTTAAAAAAACAAACAAACAATCCCAGTGAGATACTGAATTATTTTGAAATTCTAAATTTTTTTTTTTTTAAACTACTTTAAGGTCCTCTGCGGATTAGAGTCATGGACATTCTCAATAAAAAGGGATTTCTGAGTGGATTTAATTTTTTTAAAGAATCACAGTAGTCAAATTATGAATTTATCAAAGATTTAAGATAACAACCAGTGTTAGGGAATTCCCCAACACTGAAGGTCTTGCTGCTCATGATTCTTCAAAAGCACAACTGAAGAACTTTTCATCCTGTCACTGGGACTATTTTCATTCATAAGAATATGAGAAATATTTTCCTTATTAGGACTCATCAGTGTTGGCCCATCAGGAAAAGTGTGAAACAATCCCTACATCCAGACAGAGAAAAACTGCTTTGCATGAGGTTTCACTTTCAAACCTTTTACACAGCACAGCAATTACACAGAGAAATTAACCCTCTGCAAAGACCAGACAGTTCAAATGCCCTTTTTTTTTTTTTTTTAATTATGGAAGTGTCTAGACCTGTGAGTTTTCCAGAAAAATATGATAAGCATGGACGGCCCTGCCAGGATATTTTAGGACACTCAGATTTCATCTCTCTGGAGCCCCTCTGACAAACCAACAACTGATCACAGAAAAGTGAAACCAAATACAGCTTAGCTCATCTGCTCTGTCACATGCTGGGACTTGCAATGTAGTTGATAACAACCCCAAACTGTAGACATAGATTTGTCGGGCGTCAGCTTAAAATCGGATTGTCTTGCAGACCACGCCAAAACCAAACCTGTACTGTGCTGAGACACAAAAAGGACTTCACAAACCCTTCCAAAGGGGGGTGGGCTTCACAAACCCATATAAAGGGGGGTTGGCAGAGGGTTGGAACTAGAGGATCTTTTAAGTCTCTTCCAAGCCAAACTATTTTATGGTTCACTCCGTGTTTTGCCAACGTGCTTCCTTCACACCAGAAACGACACAGAAAGGCACCCACATGACTTACAGAAGCTCACATGCATATTCAACACTTCCCCACTTACCCGACTCCACGGCTTCTTTCACCATCACAGCACAGTAAGGGTTGATCACCTCCCCCTGGGATGGCAGGTAAGGGCCACTGTCATAGTTGGACAAGCCAATGCGCAGGAAGGGAGACATGGCAAGCCCTGTGTCGAACAGAAGACAGGCGACACGTGGGAGACAGTCTAAAAATTCCCTTGGTTTTTAACCAGCCTCTTATCTCCGCCGGGCAGGGGGATGTTGGCTGTTAGTTATCCATGAGCTGGAGACTCTCTGGCTTCCTGCACGGCCCAGCGAGGCGAGGGACTGGCTTAACGTGCGCAAGGTAACGTAACTCAGCCGCCGGCTTAACCATGGAGCTGAGCTCATCCCAGGGCTGGAAAAGCCACAGGAGCAGCTCTGAGCGCTCATGACTCGACACCAACCGTCAGGAATGAGAACAAGGATGCTCAGGAGCCAAATCAGAGCTTTCCTGGCTGGGATAACCCCCTGCTGTAATTCAGGTTGAGTCACACGTTCAAGAACCCGAATGCTGTGGGAATAGGAAGGGTTTTGGGAATACGAGGGTGCTGGAAGCCTGCAAGATGAATATGAGACTGTGAAATAGCTGGGTGCTATTTATATACAGCATGGAAAGGATCTCGGGCATTCAACTGCCTGGGTGCTGACCCCTATTCATAAGTGAAGCTGTAAAGAGAGAATTCAGCTCATATGAACCACACTCCATAGACAGTGGAACAAAAAACCCCACCAATAAACCAGCATTTTAATTTTAAGCAGCTGAGAATAGACATATATCAAATCAAGATGCCAGGAAACACTACAGATCCTTTGGATTGGTATTCTTTTCAGGCTCTTTCAAAGCTTTCAGAGAGTAGGTTTAGTGACACCAGAAACGATTTACCCAACTTTTGTCTCAGCTTCTGAGCTTGTTATTCCTGGCTTTTCCTCTACTCAGTGGGGAGCAAGAGGCACTTGGAACTCAGCTGCAGATGTCTGAGTCTTGGACCACCAGAGTTAAAAGACATCAGTCCTATCACCAGCTGTTATCTGTCAAATATATTGCAATGACATACTGTTCAACAGAAAAAAGTTAAATAACTTGTGGTGTGGGTTGCAGCCCAAGTCTCTACTCCTTTTTACACATGAAAAATGCTCTATCCCTCAGGCACATTCTCTAGTCTCACATGGAAGAAATTCCACATTTTTTGCCGGGAACAGCAGTTTCTTACCTGTAAATGATATTTTCCTGACACACAAATTCAGTGTCTGAGAGAGGCTTCTCTTTTTATCAGTGTTGTGGACAACATGGAAAGGATTTTCTCAGCTGAAGGAATGAGGAAAGCTGCTCCTCTGCCTGGGCTGACTAAAACTTGCCTCTCTGTTCAAGGAGATAGAAGGCAAGACCATCCAGGAGAGAGGAAAACTGGAGAGTCCAAGATGCAGCCCTTTGCTTGAGTGTCTTCTCTCTTACCCAGCAGTGTGGAGCAAAGAGTTTCCATCAGCCCCTTATACAAAAGTATGGGGAGACTGTAAAACTCAGAACAACTTCATGTCAGTGCATGGTCAGGCAGCAGCAGGTTGTTGTTTCACTTGTGTCCTGGATATGGTGAGATCTTCTTCCTGTTTTGTAAAATGAAGACAAACAGCTCCAGTCAGTGTTGGGTCTGAAACACCAACTCTTCTGGCCCAAATATTCACAAGCACTGAGCACTCACTCTCCAACATTTTCTGACACAGATGGCCCATGCAGCCAATTGCAAGTGTTCTCTGATAGAGATTCTGGCTTCCCAGGAGGTTTCCCTAAATTTTCTACCCTACATAAAGGCAACCTATACAGTAAACCACAGAGGAAGACTCTCCTTCCCATTTGACCTCCTGGGTATGTCAGCTACCAACCAGGCTGAGTTTTCAGGAAAACAGTAAAAAGGTCATAAACCCTCTTGGATTCTGAACTTAGAAGGGAGGAAAACCATCAGGTTTCTGGGGGAGACAGGATGGGACAGAAGAAGAGAAAATAATCCTGTGATTTATGTCTACTGTGTATCCCAAGGCCTGACCTCTGCATGTGGCATTGCCCTCAACCAGGAAAACATCAGCACTTCTGCAGTTTCCCAGAAGCTCAGGGGAAGGCAAAGCACCAGCTGGGGCTGGATACAGGAGATTAGGATGATCCTGTTCTCCTCTGGATGAGGGCAGCATCTCTCTGAAGGGTGTCTCAGAAACATATTAGCCAAGTGCCTGAAGAAGTTGCTTTGGAGAGTCACTTGCATTTAGATTTTCAAGCACAGCCAGGCTTATAAGGAGGGGTATCTGTGGCACTGAGTGTTTTGTGAGTGGTCCATGGCACAAAAAGGCTAAATTTTCTACCTCAACTGTCAGAAACAGAGAAATCTGATCAATTTAAGCAGGGGAAAATCTCTTCAACAGAAAGAAATATATGCATATATATTTCTCTTCTCTGTACGATGCAGTTGTTTAGACATTTCCTTTGTTTCAAAAAATAAGAAGCCTACTTTAGTCTAAAGACAAAAGGACAAACAAATCAAAGGATCTCTGGCAGCAGAAGAGAAATCCAAGGAGTTGCATGTTCCATGGGATCAGTGTGGAAAGCTAAAGACGGCCAAAGAGTAAGGCCAACACTCAAAACATCTGCATCATGACTCTAGTCAGTGCTGGGCAAGAGAAGATTATAATCCTCTTCCAAATCCCTAATTTCTACACCTTTGGCTTCAGGAACCTGTTGTTCCCCAGGCAGGAGCAGGAGGAAGTGCAGGGGGAGTTGTAAGCATTCTCTTACCAGGACTTTCAAAACCCACCTTTCAAAACTCGAAATGCTACTCAGAATTACTGATCCACATCTTTTGCATCTAAGAACATGAGTGTTGCTAAAGGAATCCAAAGGTTTTCTGATGACTCCTCAGCACTAAAATGTGGTCAAACTATTGGCTAAATTACTGAAGAAATAAAATTAGGGCTGAAAGTTTGAGCTGACATTAATCATGTTTCAATGAAATCAGCGTAGTTACAGCGTAGTTAAAACGGTGAAAGCATCTTGTCCTGCTAAATATTCACAACACTGCTCTGAAAATCAAGGTTGGATGTGCTTCAAGACACTTGTTCAGATCTGTGGATCAGCTCCCTAAGCAGTGACATTTAAAACTTTCCTTAATCTTAAATGCTGGACTACCCCTCCCTCCCCTCCAGCACAATACTTCATTCTGGCTCTGTGCAATCAAGCACTTCACAAATAGCTCTCCCAGAGATGTTTTAATCCTTGAAGATACTCAAAAGCCATCTGGACATGGTCCTAGGCAACTGGCATCAGGTGTGCCTGTTTGAACAGGAGAGCTGGACGAGGTGACCTCCACAGGTCACTTCCATTCTCAACCAGGCTGAGATTCTGTGAAAACACGGGTGGGACAGATCTCACCAGGACCTAGATGTCCACAGCCTCTCTATCTCCATGTCAGACAGTTAGTTACCTGGGCTCCTGAGATGGGAAAAAAGAGTAATTGGCACCCTGAGATCCATTAATGTGTGATTTCCCTCCTTTGAGAGTAAAGGGGAATGCCTGGGAATGATTTGTTCACATAGAGCTCCTCCACTGTAAGATCTGGTTTTGATCAGATTCCTCAAGCCTCAATTAAATTTCAAAAAATCCCTTCATTGTATCAGATCTAAAAGATTTATGCTGAACTTCACATAAACCAGTTTATTGCACGAGATGCTTTGCAACCCACAGCAAATAGGTGAGAATTTTCCACCCAGATGCAAAGCATGTAGGTTTGGCACAGCCAGTGTTAGCACTGGCAAACCAACAGCTGGCCATATAAGCCTTAAAAGGCAGGCTAAAGCTTGCTAAAATCAGAGTTTACTGCTGTACCAGCCTCTAGTGAGCTCTCTGCCCTGGGGTGAATTTCTTCCCCCTGTCCGATAAATCAGACAGATAACTGGTTTCCTGCTTCTCTCTCACTGTCTTTCCTGAAACCACCTTGGCTTTGGCCCAAACATCTGTTTTCCAGGTCCTGTCTCCAGTGTTTGCCACTACAGGACTGCTGCTTGGCTGGTATCCACAGCCATAAACAATTAAGGAACAGCACAGCTCAGCTCCAGCACGGCTCATTGTAATAGCAGCAGTTTAATTTAACACTGGAAACAGCTGCAGTGGATATGGAGAGTTCTGCCTAATTTCCCAATGGAAAGGATAGTATAAGGTATCTGAAAACTGAGATGAAATGCAGCTATCTGTAAGAGGCCACCTGCAACCTCTCCTCCAATAAAACATTAAACACAGTGCAATTGGGGTTCAGCAATACTGCACCCAACTTTGCTGGCACAGGGGAGCTTTGCCCACTCTGGAGAATAATGCAACATATGCAAATAATTCCCAAACTATATTAGGAAGTATTAAGCTCCTTAATATCCTTAATCAATTCTGGTTAAGGAGAAAGAAAGAAAGAAAGAAACAAGCTCCTGCTCCCAGTCAGCAGAAGATCCAAGTGGAGAACAGCTGCCTTTGGTGGGATTTATGCTTTTGCCTTTAATTGAATGAAAATGGATGCTTGCATGACACAGTAAAGATGGCAACTGACTGAATGAGGGCCAAGTGAGAGGGGAAGGATTTCAGGATTTGAGATGCTGCTTTCAAAATTTCATCAAACTCTCATTTTCTCGAGGTCAGAGGGAATATTTCCAGCTCTCTCTCCTTTCTGAGATAAAACTGTGCTTGCAAAATGAGTTAATAATCTCAGGATCAGCATCACCAGGAGGGAAAGGAACGAGGAGTTATAGCTGAAGGGTATGAACTTTTCTTCACCCCCTGCAAGGCATCTCCCAGCCAAAAAGGCAGGTCTTGACCCTGCACAGATCTGTTTGTATAGCTGGTGGAGACCTGCACATGAGCATAACACACCTCAAGGCCTTCCTGCAGATTTCAAGAGCAACCCTGAACATCAGCAGTGATGGCTGGAGTCCCTCTCTCTCTGTCCCCTGACTCCTCATATCCCACAGACCATGCAGTAGGGAACTCTCCTGAGTGACTTATTTTGGCTGCCCATATTAAGCTGTTATTTCCAAGAAGATCAAACCAGCCTGTCCAGGAAAAAGGAAGTTCAGGACCTCTCCAGGTGCCACCCAACATTTCTCACACTCTCCTTTTATGAGGATTTGGATCAGAGGAGTAAGAGGAAAAGCAGGGGAATTTGCACAGCCATTTAATTTTCCTTTTCTCCATAGTCAGCCACTCCATTTGCAACATCTCCACAAAGTGGAGAGAGAGGGTGAGGAAGGGCAGAATCAACAGTCTTTGATAGGATTGGTACAATACCAGACTCAGTGCAACCAAGAGCCTCCCAAAACCTCCTGGAACAACTCGATTTCAAAACAGAGGTGATGCTCTCCACGCAAACCCTTCCTCATCTCTTGCAGACACAGAGGGCAAAGCATTTCTTCTCCACATGGAAATGAGGCTTGCAGACTTTTCTGGGGCCAATGGCAGGCATGGGAAATGGGGATTTCTCTTTAAAAGTCTCTGAATCTTGTGATACTTGTTTAGAGCAAGTTGTGTGTGTTAATAACAGGACCTGGTCTCCAACATACGGCCTACAAACACGGCTGGACTCTGCTGAGCTCACGGGTTTCTTATGCATTTATAGAGCACAAGGCAAGAGTGGAGCCTCAAGCCTATTTTCAGGTCTTAAACAGATTTAAAGCTGTGAAAGGGTTAGTGTTCATCCCACTTGGGGAATTGCAGAAAACAGCTGCTGGGAGTGTGAGTGGTCATGGAATCTGCAACCATTCCAGCAGATACATGTAGAGCTGGGTCTTAAAGACAAGGAATTTGTGTTTTGCTATCCTTAGGACTCCTCATAACAACTGCTTTAATCCTTAAACCTAAATGCAGGCTGTATGGCTCAGCTTTCCACCCCACGTCACACCACAGGTTCCCACTCTCTTCCAGCACAGCCAAGTGTTTGTGTAGGATTTGGGATCAGGGCACAGATTTCTCTAAAAGCAACGCTTCCTTCAAGTGAGTTTGCAGCTGTGTCCATTCCCTGATCCAACTCACCCCAATGGATGCAGGGGCCTGTCCTAAGCAGGAATGATGTGGGGGATGGTATGCAGGAACTGCACTGGGGTTGGGATAAAGAGACTGGGAAATTGTAGCCTCGCTGCTGGTGGAGAGATTAAGGGTGGATTCACGTGAATATACACAGACAACTGCAGTGCACATATGGGTCACCACCCTGGCTCCCAGAATATCCAGCAAAGAGATATAAGCTCTTGTATGGGTGCATCACCCCGTCCCAAAGAAGGTATTTTAAATAGTTAAAGCCAAACCCATGATTACATCTGCCACAAAGATGGCCAAGACCAGTCCGACCACTGATGTTCTGATATCCACTGAAAAGGACCCAGATTTTAGGGTTTGAGCCAGAAGCAGATACATTCGTGTCCAACAGTTATGACAGCTTGGAAAGATAGTGAAATAGAGCTGTGAGAGGACCCCCCACCGAAAAAATTCACTGTGAAATTTGCTCTAGAAATGGAAAGACAGTCAGATGCCCAGGAACACCCCTCAGCACTTCTTAATTAGCTCACAGAGAAGAAGACAAATTCTTATACCAAACGTACAGTCTCTTTCAGATATGCCTTTTGTTTTCCAGGAGACAATGTGAATTTATCTCCCTTCAGAGAGGCAAGGCTTTTAAATCTGAAATCCTTGTTATTTGTGTAAATCAGAAAGAGAAGCAGAGCAGATTCACCAAATCTCTATTTGGAATAAAACCCTCCAGGTTCTGTCTCTGAATCTAGGTCAACCTACCTTTTTTTCTTCATATTTAATGAATTTTTGTCATGTGTGGTCCTGAAACAAAGCAAACTTGCTCACTGGTCCCATTGGAAAAGTGCCCAATTATTCAGTTACTCTTATTTGTAAAACTTTTTCTTTTGTTGTTGTTGTTGTTGTTAATTTTTTGGGGGTCCAGATTATTACTTGTCAGTTTTACTTCCTTATGTTCCTGGAAAGCTTCTGGTGAATTTATTTTGCTGTATCACTTCATTTCTGCAACACTTGGGCCCACAAGCTCAGAAGAAATGTTTTCAAAGTAATTATCCCCATTGTAGTTTGTATAATTTTAAAAACTACCTTATCTTTTCAGGTTTTAGTTGTTTTCTAACAAACACAGGCCAAACTAGAAGTGACTGAGCCTTTTTTATCAAACACTGAACAAAATCTTTCCAGAGCTTTTCAAGGTAATGAGGGAAATAAAAATATCTTGAACTAAGATGCAGCTACAGTATGTCCTTTCCTTTGGCTTCTTGTTCATTAGCACAGCAATTTTTGTATTTCTGTAACATTTTGGCAATTGTTCACAGATTTCTTGTCTTTTGGGGTTCTTGGTGCTTTTTTTTTAGTGACACAGGTGGCGTGTTCCTCAAATACTTCAACATGTTTTATCAAGATAATTGTTAATACACTGAATTTCCTGCCAGTGCCAGCACCTGCACCCATTTTTTATTTTCTTTCCTTTAAAAAGAAAATTAAAAAAGAAAATTAAAAGAAATCCCAAGGATGGGGACAGGACTAGAATGGGGCATACAAACATCCTTCCTTCTTAAGGCACAGTTTTATGCCATGATTAACCTCATTCAGCAGTAGAGGTATTTAATGTCTTTGCTTAATCCAGAAATCTGCTAAAGGTATTTGGACCCTTAATTACTGAAATGTTGGGCTGGAAAAAAAGCATTTCACTCACCCCTCTGCCACCCAGCAGACTGCCTGCATCATCCTTGATGTATCTGTCTGGCCATCTGTTGGGAGTGAATCCTCTCGTGAGCCTGGTGGTACCACACACTCCCTTTAAAAGTGGGCAGATTTGTCACAGAGAAGCCTCAGATTGTGACTGGAGTCCACACTGGACATCCAGACCTTAATTCTGTGTGACACAAAAAGCTTGGGAGATGTAGGCCCTGGATGGGTGGAAGGTGTCCCTGCCCATGGCGGGGATCTCTGAGTTCCCTCACAACATGATCTCTCAGTTCCCTCACAACTCAATCCATTCTGTGATTCTCTGGATTTTAGCAAACTAATTTTGATATAGGATTGCCCTGTGGTTTTTTTTCCAGAGCTTGCACTATCATGTAAGGAGAATTAGTGTTTTCTCCTCACTCCTCTGCAGCACTGGACATTTCCTCCCATCCACAACCCTCAGCTGCCTCCTCCTTGCCCTGAAATCCTCACAGGAAGTCTGCAGGAATCTCTATCCTTGTGAGCACCTGGCCCAGCTCACATTTTACAGTGAACAGCACCATGGATATCTCAGATAATTCAGCCTTCTCCACACCCTTGCAGCTTCATGCTGGTTCTGCTAAATACCTTAAAAGCAGAAATATTTGTTTTGCACAGCAGCAGCTGGCAGACCTACAGCTTCTGCCTTCATTCTCTGCTCCATCAGTCTTTACTGCCATGGCTTCACCAAAATCCCCCCCTAGTTATTGTATTTTTTTGTTTCCATCAATCTCAGGGCTCCCTGCTCCAGGTGCCCTCTCTTGTCAACACCATCAGTACTCCAGCTTCTATGTCTTTCCCACCCCCAGTGCCACCTATTTAAATAAACTCTCATACATAAATTTCCTCTTCTTCAGTCATGCTCAATTTAAAACTGCACTTTTATTTAAACAAAGAAGCTCTGGCTCCAGTTAGGCTGAAAGCCCTCCTCACATTTTTGTCCTATTCTCAATGTTGGAGCTTCAGATCAGTTCCTGAGAGCCTTTCAGTCTCCATCTCTTCATAAAACTTTCCACTCCACTCACCCTTTATCTCTCATCCACTTTATCATTTATCCAACAGTTTCTTTCTGTGCTTCTGCCCTTAGTTATCTCCCTGCCTGGGAGGGATAGAGGACACACAGTGGGCGGAAGAACGAAATACAAAACACAGAGAAAATTCATTTTAGCTCAAAGTGCTGAGAATCAGGGTTTTGGAATGTTTCTTTGTTTTATTTTAAATTTAGTTTCTCTTTTTTTTCATATCACCATCTGGCTGCTTAAGCGAACCTTCATGAGTTTATCTTCACACTGTGTGAAATGTCATGTCACGAGAATGCAGACAATATCTGCCGCTCTTCTCCCCAAAATTCACAATGTTTCCCTACTAATTAGCCCTGGCTCACGCTGTTCCCTGAGGTCAGGAGGTAGCACAGAACATTGCATGAAGCAAACAAATGTTCAGTCCATCCTACACTGGCCATCTCAGTATTAGTGTAGCCCACAGTCCCCAGGAACCACTACAGCATCACTCTTGCAGCTCAGCTGAGCAATGCGGAGCACAATTAAGATGTGCTGTCCCTCTGCACACACCACTGGCTCAGTTACACACTCAGATGTCCAGGTACGCTCACAAAATCCCAAACAGGTACCAGCTCAAAAGCTGTGTCACCTCTGGATGATGGTTTGAGTTACAGCCATAGCAACATTTGCAAAGATACAACAGATGACTGTTTATTTTGTAAACAGATGACTTTATGTAGTGATAGGACAAGGAGGAACGACTTTAAACTGAAAGAGAGTAGGTTTAACTTGGATATTAGGAAGAAAATCTTTACAGTGAGGGTGGTGAGGCCCTGGCACAGGTTACCCAGGGAAACTGTGGCTGCCCCATCCCTGGAAGTGTTCAAGGCCAGGTTGGATGGGGCTCTGAGCAACCTGGTCTAGTGGAAGGTGTCCCTGCCCATGGCAAGGGGGCTGCAACTGGATGGTCTTTAAGGTCCATCCCAGCCCAAAACATTCTATGTTTCTATTTTAGACAAATGAAGTCTCTTTATTTCTTTAGTCAATCCTTCCTTTTCTGATCATAATAAAGGCAGTGCTCGGCTCTAGAGATGACAAAGGTTATAATCAGTTACCACCCTTTCCTCACCACACACATGAGGAAGAAACACCCTTCCTCTAATGTGACAGCATAGCTGGTGTCTAACCTAGAACTGCAGAACTAGAGGTGCAAGTGGGAGCTGTACCATGAAAAGGAGTAATGGTGGCTACCAGGACTTCAGGAAGCAGAGATGGCATTCCCTGAAGGATTGAATTCAGGGGCTCACATCACTCCTGTACAAAGTTAACACCACATCCTCATCCAACATTCCAGTGCCCCTCGGTCTCATCCACTTCCACATCTTCCCTCTGAGTGATTGTAAAGAGAGGTCCATGCTCATATGGGGCTGTTGCTGGTGATGCTTCTATTAATGGGGTCCTCTGCCTAAAAAAGACCACATTCCCTAGGAACCACCCTATGGCAACTTTTCCCACAGAGACAGACCCATCTACTGATCCTGACACACTAGAGGCCCCTTCCCTCCCCTCTTTACCCAAACAAACCAATTCCTGACATTTAACTTTCTAAATTCACTCTCCTACCTACCCCATTTACATTTGCATATGGACTATTCACCCCGGGCCCCCTTCATAAACAGCAGAAAGAAAGAGACCTGCTGGGTTTTCAATTTCCATTGTCCCCGTGGAGCTGACTAAAATGGGTCAAATGCCTGGTGACCTCAAATGCCTCTTTCTCCCCACTGCTGGTTCAGGTGGAGATGTTAGTCTGGTATTTCAGCTTCTGAGACAAGAGGGCATGGCTCCCAGATGGAGTGTCTCACCTGCCAGAAGTTGGACCAATTGAGATCTATTTATGAGTCTTTTTTCTACATTGAGACCCCCAGGAACTAACACGTGCATTGCAGATAGAGATGCATAAGCTGAGGACTCTTGCCTGCAGGTTTGGCAAAGGACAGCAGACTCTGAATCAAAATGCACTGAAACCTTTATTTACTTTTTATGGGGATTGAAACTGGTCTATAAATAAGGCAGAAGGACAATGGTAACGGCTAGGAGCTGGAAAAACTGACATAATTGAATTTTCTAATGATGAGATTTGGTAAAAGCAACATCCTTTCCAATGTCATGGAAATGTATGGAAAATACATTGCAGAGAATCACCTTACTTTGATGGGAGGAACAGGGAGAAAGAGAGCTGTTTTGAGGAGTCCTCCTCTATTTTATTTGCTCAGACATTTTAACAACAGTATCTGTAGTTGTCCTGACATCCTCCCCTTGTATGAGGGGGAGGAGGGACAGGGGAGATAAAAACGGAAGCTGGAGGATGCACATTCTTTACTATTTCACCAATGTTACAAATCTAAACATAAATAGCAAGTGTTACTGTAAGGGTGGGAGGGGAAAACCTGAGTAAATTCAGCTCTCAACACGTGTACAGTCCTTCAAGACAAACAACAGTGACTCCCCAAACAGGACTTGTCTCTCTGGTTTCTGTAGATAAGTAGGGTAGGACTTTGTCTAAGTCCCATTCACAATTAAGAACAGATCTTTATAAGCCTCAGCTGCTCTTTCTGTTCTCAACATATCAGCCCCAAAATGCCTCCCTTTTCACTCAGATTCTCCTCCCACCACAACTATCTCTTGTGCTGCTGATGCACACGAGAAAGAGAAGCTGCCTCACCAGCAAAATTAAACAATCACATCGAAAACCTCCTCAGAAGAGTAAACTTGGATCCAAGGGAAAAATTATGCATATGTAACTCAGTTTTTAAACAAAACAGAGGTTAAACTTCTGCTCCCTCTACACTTGCAGAAGTCTGGAGCCAGGCTCATGGGGATTTACGGCACTAGGTGACCCCAAAGCTTGGCCTCTTTGTCAGTGTGGTGGCTGGGATGGCCCTGAGCAGCCCTTTTTTATTTGGTCTTCACAAAATCACAGGGTCATTAAAATACCAGCTTGAGTTAGGACTTCACTCGTACCAAGGCAAAGCTGCAACAAACCTGCACAGTTCAGGGAAGTTACTCCAGCCTTATGTGAGTGTGTTTTATCTTTCCCCATCCCTAGAAGTGTTCAAGGCCAGGTTGGACAGGGCTCTGAGCAACTTGGTCTAGAGGAAGGTGTCTCTCCCCATGGCAGAGGGCTGGAACCAGATAATCTTTAAGATCCCTTCCATCCCAAACCATTCTGGGATTCAATAATTCTATGACAATTCTGCTGCCACTAGCAATTCTCTCTCTGTTTTTAACCGGGCAGTTTATTTAGGTTACAGGTTAAATTTGGCTGCTCAGAAAGAGTCATTTAGCTCAGATGAGGCTACTGCTGGTGTGTGTTTGAGCCCAAAGAAAGAACTGCCTCTGAACTGTTGAGTTATTGCATCAATGAGGACAGACAGGGACAAGCACTACTAAATCAAGCAAAACTTACTGTCAGAACAAAGTTAGGAGTGCATCTGTCAGAAGGGTTCTTTTCCCACAAAAACCAGCATAACTTCACAGAACAACGAGTCAGCCAAAGCCCTACAGCCATTCTGTGGTGAGAACACACCCTCTTTCACCCTCAATCCCTGCAGCCCTGAGATGAGCTACACTAAATCCACACTCTCAGCAAATGTGTGCATTTACAGTGGTGTGACAGCCCTTCTGCTTATTGGGATGGACTGGGTTTATTTGCTTTTCTAGAAAATATGTGGTGCAATGACATATAAGGCAGGAACTGCACTTCCTGGCCTGGGAGGGTGGCTGCTCTGCAGTGAAATATCCCAATGTGACGAGAGAAGAGGAATCTGTGTTTGACTCAGAGCTGTTGTTTGGAGTTTAAAGTGTCTGCTGCACTATTCCTGGATCTTTCAAATGCCTCACACTTCCCAGAACCATAGAATTGTCTGGGTTGGAAGGGACCTTAAAGTCTAATTCCAACTCCCTGCCATGGGCAGGGACACCTTGCACTAGACCAGGTTGCTCATGGACACCACACTGAGCCCCCTGTTGCTACATCAGCTGAAACTTCACCACCAGAGCCCTTCAGTACAACGTGTCAGACCTAAACACAGCTGAATCTATACCTTAACCCTTCACCTTTCTGCAGTAGGGAGGCCTGGACTGGCTGTGCCCAGTCTCACATGCACCCTGTCACCATATATCCGTCTATCTTCTACCTACCTCATTGCAACCAGTGCCTTCCCAGGCTTTTCTGTCTCCTCATTTTTTTTCCTGCCCCAGATTGCTGTCCTGATGAGGTCTAACCCACCTTCTGAGCTCAGTGAAACACTTCTACAAGCACACTCACGTCCTATCCCATGTTATGACCAGCATCTTGGAATAACCTTTTCAAACCAGTTTCTAACACCATTCCCCTTCCTGTCTAAATTATAAAACCTTGCATGTGCAGCAGGTGTGTTGAGCCAGTGCTTTTTGTTGCCACAGAAAACTCTGTTCAACATATCTGATAAAGAATCATTTTTTCAACTAAAAAATATGCACATTTTCTGAAGAAAAGGGGTGGGTTTTGCTGGAGGGTCTGATAAAGCCGACCTATCACAATGACTCATGGAAACTATAGACGAGGGTCTCTCACATCCTCATTTTTTTTATGTCAACCAGATTTATCCACATTTAGACACTGGGGATAGATCCAACACCTTTCTGCACCACGTGAAGAAGTCATGCTGCATCTTGGAAGCACCAGGAAACAAGTGAGTGCAAACGCAAGTATCATCTTTAAATTCCCACGACACACAATAACAGCACACAGAACTGAAACATCTTTGTTGTGGAGCAAAATATTTCCACGAAAAAAAGAAGAAAACAACTTTAAAAACTCTGAACATCTCCTGTGTTTTGGAAAAGGAAACACCTTTATTTCTCTTGTCCTCTAAAGCCAATTGAATCTGTAACCCTGATGCTTCCAGCTTAGACCCTGCTCTTTTAACACCCTACCTGGGAGCATGTCACTATGCCCATGAAGGGCTGTGATCTTGCTACACACAAGGTTGCAAGACTTCCTCCTTCCTTCCACCTCCTTATTTCACCTTTTCTACTTCCATGTGTACCATGGTTTTGCTACTTTTGCTTTCACTTATTTTTATCTGCATTATAAGCACCCCAGGATCAACTTGCTTTTATACACTCATGCACTTTCTCATCCTCAGATCCTGTGCAGGGCAGTCATATTTATGGAGACAGTCCTCCTACTGTCGTGTTTGCTCATAGCTATGTTGTGCTAAGTACAAAAGGTTTTTAATGTCATCTTTAGAGTCCTTTGCAGGCAGTGGAAGATGTTCCAACAGTCTCCAACAGATGTCATACCAAATACTTTCATTTAACTGTCCATGATCAGTCAGCCCTGGATGGAAATTGAAATTTTCCTCATTGTCGATGCCTTGACTATGCTAGGATATGATTTCAATTTAAAAAAAAAGACACTTCCTATAATTGCTTTTTCTGTTTTTCTAGTTCATAATCAGTGGGGTGTCAAACACTTGAAGGTTAAAACGCTTGGCCACTCAGGAAAAGCATTACAGGGGACACAGCATGGAGTGTTCCTGTAATGAATTCCACCCACCAGTCCTTCCCTCTCCACTGACCTGGCAGGGTGAGGATGCCCTAAAATGGTCTCAACGTTAGGACTCTCTTCTACTTTCCCAATAAAATGGCAAGTTCAGTAGATGCAATTGAAGTCACAGGAGCAACAGAGTCAGGGTGATTATGATACAGGGGTGGCCACAAGAGTCATGATGTCCCTGTTCTCACTCCTTTATCAACTGGAAATTATTGTGCCTTTGGGGGCTGGTATTTCCTATGTACATGATCTGACTATATTGTATCCCCAGGAGATAAGTGAGACATTTGTCCTTGGCAATGATAAGGAAAAGGGGGCACGCTTCTTTTGAATGAATGCCAAGCAAATTAAATGACATCATAATTGGGGCAGTTTTTTACTGAGAAAAAATCCAGCCCCAAATAGGTAGAATGTGATGTGGAAATGACTACTAAAAAAACACAGAAAAATATTGCATACAGTTACCATTTGTACATCTCGTGTCTCTTTGCAGCTCAGATAAATATAAAGAAATTCACTTGAGAGATAACTGGTACATCCTCACCTCACATGGCCCAGGGGTGAGAGAGATGAGTTACAGCTGTGTGGAAACTGCACCAATTTCTTTTCATCTCCCCCTGGTACATCCTTTACAACCGTACACTTATTCTATTTAGCATTTCTGCCCCAAAGGAGCAAACACAGCATATATTCTTACACACAGGTGGAAATAAGAATATCCCCAAACAGAATGGCACCATTCTGCCCCAGCAAGCTTCTCTGAGGCAAAGGTGCTGCTAAATTACAAATCAGAGGAATTATTCACTGCTAAGACAGCTCGGCATAATTTGAAAAGCGATCTGGGTTCCTCCCACTCACATCATCGAAGTTAATAAACGTTATGTCTGCTGCTGGATGGGGTCTGGTTGGTGGTGAGAGATCAAAAATCTCCAACAGGCCTGATAAATAACAATGTTAACACAAACAAGCAACGATGCAGATAAATCACAAAACTGACACAAACAAGCAACAGTGCAGAGGGCATCACTGGCTGCAGAAAAGGGTTTGCAGTTAATGCTGCCCTTGCCAATATTTTCCTTCCAGCCAGGCCAACAACCAGGAGTCAGATGCAAGTGGAGGCAAACAGAGTACAACACCACAGAATGGAAACAAACTGTCACCGGTGCTCACAGGCTGCCTTCTGATGTCAATCACAACATGATCCAAACGCCTCTGTGCGAGAATGGGCACAGAGCACAGCCCTGTCAGGGAGCTGTGCACACTGAGCTGCAGGTACCTGTGCTGCAGGATCCAGGCTCTGGTTACTCCTGTAGCTGATTTGACACATACAGGTTTGGGATATTCGTACTCCTGTATTGACTTTCGCTTCCCTTTCTGCTTTAAGAATCACTTTCTCAAAGCTTAGGCAAAGAACAACACTCTGCTTACACAAATCCTGGCTCCAGCAAAATGGGAAGCAACAGCAGAATTTGCAGCCGAGTGTTTTAATCTGATCCACAAACTTACACATAAAAAGCCAAGAGCAGAGCAGCTCTCCTTACAAAGCTCTGGAAGGTGGTCCATATTTCACCTCCATCCCAGGCTGCTGCAGGGCTCTTTGCAATTAAACCCAGGCAATAAGAGAAGAAACCAAAAAGTTGCCATCAGAAGTTATATTCACCATATCACTTCCTTCAGAACAAAAGTGGGAGGATATACAAAGACAAGCCTGGAAAAGATCCCAAGGGGAATCTAAACTGCTGCTCTTGTTCTCTCCATCCCTCTTTCCTCATCTCTCCCTCTAAGCCTTTCCTCTGAGCCCCTCCACCTCTGCTGGGATAGCGAGGCTGGACCTGTGAGAAGCTCTGAGAGTCAATCAAGTGATTTTCTTTGAAAGGAAACACACTTAAGGCAGAAAAAAAAAAAAGTTAGCTCCACCCTGGCAATGCAATAACCTGCTGCTCACAGCTCTCCTAGGTGTGAAAAAACATGAAAAAGTTTCCCCAGTGTAGCAGTGACTACAAAACCAGCCTGGGCACAGGGGGCTGCTGAACTGCAGGATGGAGGTTCAGGAGGGACATGTAAATCTTTAACAAGGCTTTGAGAAAAATCCAAAAAGACATGTAGGAGTGGGAGAAAGTCTAAGTAAACTCTGTGTTGCCCATCCCACTGCAACTGTGGCATCATCTTAAAGCAGGGAGTCTTTCCAGACCAAAACCTCTGCACAGGCTGGGCATAACTTGCTTCATTCATCATGTGTCCTCACAGGGATTGGCTAAAAAGTCATGTGAGGAAAATGAGGGAGCCTTGGCAAGTGAAGGCTGGTGGACATCAAAGTCTCATGTCCAGCCTAGACACCAAAAAAGAGACAGAGGCAACAACATGGAGCCCTCACTGGGATTTGGATTCAACTCTGATGTCAAGTGTTTAGGCAACGGCAGGCCTATGAATTCCAGGAGTTCATCTGATACTTCCAGCTGAATGCAACCCCACTCCACCACAGCCAGGTGGGACAGAACCTCCTTGGACCAGGTGCTCTTTGCTGGTCCCTCAACTCAGCTCCTAAAGCACAGTCCCCAGAAACTTGGAATGCCTGGCGGCCTCAAAGGGAATGTGGAATCCTTTCTTCAATCAAAAAGAAGGATAAGAAAAGAAACATAAAAGCCCACGTGCATCCAGGGCCTCAAAGACTTGGCTGTTTAAAGATACAAAAGTCTGAACATTGCCCTATTCACTGCAAATAGCTCTGCTTCTCCCCCTGCCTTTTTTTTTTTCTTTTAATAGCAAGTTCTATGAAACTTTATCTCTTCCTGCCCTAGTAACCCTACTAAATAATCTGCTGTTAGCATGACTCAATTGAGTGGCTCTCAGCTGCTGAAGTCGGGTGTTTTTTTTTGCTACTATTCTCTCATCGGTGGAAATTAAAAAAGCCCGTAGAAAGCTTCCCCCGGCCCCGAAAAGTATCAAACCACTGGAGACTGAAATACAGCCGAGAAGTTAGTTACTTGCCTTGGAGTTGCTATTAAAAAGGGTCCGATTACACCCAGGAGTTTAACTTCATTAGCATTCAGTGTACATGCAGGGAACGCAGCCCAGGTCTCAAGCAGCCGGGCTGGGTCTCCGAGTCCCCTCCTTCCGAAGGAAACGCATCTCAAACACTGCGGAGCGGAGGAGGGACGGAGGCAGCTCCTTTCTCTTTACCGCTCAAATCTGCTTTCCAACTTACCACAGCTCTTGTTTGTAGAACGTTAAAAACTCGATCCAAAAATTATATATCCAGATGCTGAGGTGCAACATCGCCTCTAAAACTAGACTTCTATCCGCTGTCTTATCACATACTGTTGTAACCAAGAAACACCTACAAAACATCACTGAACCCAGCAGGGGAAAGTATTTTCCTTCTCTGTTTTCCCCAGTTTGTTCACTGTGTTGTATAACACTTTGTTTACGGTCGGTTTTAATTGTGTTTCTCACTTTCCCTTCAGTTGCATGAAGGTACACGGGAGAAAACAACACCGTTCTTTTAAAGGCAGGAAAATGTGATGGTAAAACCACAAACACTCGCTAAAGGCATCAGGTGTAGAAAGTAATTTAGATTCTTACTTAAGGAAAAAAAAAGTAAAATAACGGCAAAGAACTCTTTGGATAAATGTCAAGTTGTCAGGTTTAAAATCCCATAATAAAAGAACTGATGGCTGGAGCGGAGCGTCCGAGCACAATGTAATGCCGACAGCACCAAGCAGTGCCCCAAACTTTCTCGGTGCTGCTGCATCCCGCTCCGAGCGTCCCACCCGTTCCCCACCTGCCCCCGGCACATCTCCCCGCAGCGGGACACCCTTCCCGGTCCTGCCCGCGCATCCCCCGCGCATCCCCCGCGCATCCCCCGCGCATCCCGTTCCGCTCCGCCAGCGGTACCTGCGGCTCACGCAGGGCAGGGCGGCTCGGATCAGCTCCGATCAGCCTGTTTCAGCTCGGCTCGGCTCGGCGCAGCCTCGTTCAGTTGAGCTCGGCTTGGCTTGAACTCAGTCCCGTCCGGCTCTGCTGAGCTCGGCTCAGTTCAGCCCAGCTCTGCTGAGCTCCGCCCGGCTCAGCTCGGCTTTACTCGGCTCAGCCTGACTCGGCTCAGCTCCTTTCGGCTCGGCGCTGTCCGCCACCCCCGCAGGGAACCAGCGCACCCTGGACGGCCCGTCGCCGCTGCCGGGGCAACCCTCACCGCCCCTTCCTCCTCTTCCTACTCCTCCTCCTCCTCGGCACCACCCCGCTCCGCGTCCCGCCGCGGCCCCCTCCCCGCCCCCTGTTCCCCCGGACTCCTCTCCTGTTTATTCCCAAAACGTCCCGATGCTGGGAGCTGCAATTAAACATCGTATCCAGTCCTGCACCTTGAGATTGGGCACACAGAATCTCCCCCTGTGGCGTCGGGAAAGCGTGGCTGCAATGAAATGCTCATCCAAAATAATGAAATAATTAGGACCACCTGAATTTTTTGCAGGCTGCAGAGCCTTGTTGTCGTGGCTAGCAGGGGAGGTTTGCTGATGGGTGCACAGGGAATGTCAACAGGGAAGTTCTTCCATATTCATCTGCCTCATCGTTATGTTATTGGCCTTGGGTGTTTGAAAAAACTCTGTTCCAGGCAGGTCCAGCCTCGGACCAGGTTGTTGTGTGAAAGAAGGACGGGTGGAAGTGGTGCCTGTTTGGTGCACCCCTCTCAGGGCTTGAGTGTCAGAGATGGGTTTTGCCCAGGGCATTTCCAGGGAGACCTTCTCAGCTCCACTGGTCCTGTGGCTTCATCCTGTGAAGTAGGATTACAGCACAGCAGTGTGTGCTGGGGGCTGTGGACAGGTGGATCTGGAGCAGGAAACTGGCCTGGGAACCTGGGAGAGGAGACAGAAGAAGGAAAGAGAACCCCAGAAATGTGGGTGCCAAGGGGTTTTGGAGAAGACACTGGTAAATGTCCCCATCCTTCAGGACCACACCAGCTCTGTATGGACTTCACTGCTGCCAACAGGCAAATAAATATGATCACACCTATAGCAAGGAGACCTAGGATGTCCATCACCCCCCTGACATACCCACAGAAGACACAAGGCCACATTCAGGTACTTTCTGTGGCTCCAAAAGCTCTGGTGAACAACCTTAAATAATGTTTCCCTAAAGGCCAGTGCACAATGACAGGTGCAGAACATGACACCCGCCAGATCTTTTTACACCAGTAAAAGCTGTTTTGTTTGAGATGACCCAAATGGAGGTGTTTAGAAATTTTAGGACCTGTAAGAGTTAACTTTGAAGAGGCTAGGGTGGTTCTTTGAATACCATTATGATCACTTTGCCCTAGATGCTGATCTCTAAAATGTAAAACATGCATTAAAATAAAGAAAAAGGAGGCAAAGCATTGCAAAGGGAAAGGCTGCTGGCATTTTGGAAATCAGAGGAAATGCTGCTTTCAAAGAGTGGTTCTTTCCTATTTACTGGAACAATTAGAGCTGACTATTATACCTACTCCTGTTACCAGCAGGAGAGAAAAAGACATTTCATGAGGCAGATGATTTTGCATTTAATTGCTCACACACCATTAACTTACACATCCATCCTTCCTGTCTGCATCAGAGTCCATTATACTGGGTTGATGCTGCAAGCATACAGAAGAGATTCTTCCACCCCAAGTGAAGGTGAGCTGTAGATAATTAAAACACTATGCATTCCCATCCCAGGCTTCAGTTTTCAACTCCACTGGTTGCTGATGCTGTTGCTAAAATTTGCACAGGAATGTGATGCAGTTGGGCTGAGTGCAAGCTTTGGGCATTGTAGTGGCATATCATCAGCTTGGTGCCAGTCCCATGGTCTCTCCCCCATTCCTGCCCCCTTTGGATATTGCCTCCCCTGCCATAGATCAACACAAGCCCTTCTAAAGGAGCATTAACCCATCTTGTCACTCTGGTGACAGCTCCACACCTGCTTGCCATATCCTGTCCCAAAGTTTTCCTTCACTGCCTTTCATGTGTAACCTAAACCTTCCTTGCTGGGATTTAAGCCCTCTTCTTGTTGTGGGATCATAGAATCTCAAAATGGCTTGGATTGCAAGGCCATCTAGTCCAAACCCCCTGCAATGACCAGGGACATCTTATACCAGATCCTATCCACCAGCGATATGGAAAACAGTTTTTCCACTTCTTTCCACTTCTTTTTTCCACAGTAGCTTTTTTTTTTTTTTCCTTTCCTATCTGAAAGCAACAGCACTGTGGTCTGGGAGGCAGCTGCCACATTAATTTGCCAGACAGAGGATAATTACCCAGCTGACACAGAGCTTCCACCGAAACACGCAGTGACTGCTCTGTATTGTTATTGTCATTTAACTTGACTTGTACAACTAATCAGGCATTGCCTTCTACAACAGATGAGGCCACTCCAGTGGGTGTAGGTATCTGGAAACCAAAAGCCCTTAAAGCTGCATCTTTCTGGTGGAAAATATCACCACAAGCCCGTTGTGTTTTCTTTCCTGTATTTGAAAACCACCCACATTTTCAGTAAAAAAAAAAAAAAAAAAAAAAAAAAAGGCAAACTGATTGAGTGTTTTGCCTGGGCAATGGGCCTTTCTGAAGAGTTTCATTCTCAAAATATTTGGTCTCTGTTGTTTGGTTTTTTAAGGGTAGTTGTTTGCAATTTATTGTCAAAGGAGGTGTGTGGGGAAACTAGCAAGGTAACATATTTAATAGCTGCTGCAAAAGAAAATATAATATTCCTCTTTGCTTTGAATTCATTGAAACTCGGTTAATGAGTCAATGCATTTGAAAAATAAAGAAGAAACTATAGCAGGGAACATTATTTTCAGCTTTTCGGTATTTTTGGGTTTTTTATTTTCCCGCCTCAAAATGTTTCCATTTCTGCCCAAAGTGTGCACTGCACTTTACCACGAGCTTTACACTTCAATCTCTCACAGCAGTCAGGAAAAAAAGGGCTTAGAAAGGAGCAGAGAGGTCACTTCATCCCTTCTACCATAGAGTGAGTCCTTCCCCCACTCTGAACCACCCGATCCCATGAGATGTCTGTCCAGCCAGTTGTTACACACTTCCAGCCCGGGACTTCCCTGGGCTCCCCAGAAGAGGACAGGAAATGCAGTGAGCAAATCAAACCGCTTGCAAAATGCTGTGTGACGGGGCACATCCCCCAGGCTTCGCCAGAAAACCTTGAGTAACTATGGGAGAATCTTTCTGCGGGGTCCAGCCTGGTTTTACTACCTTGGAACAACTTGACTGGAGATATGTGTTGTCCCTTTCAAGCCATAAACAGAAATAAATCAACTGTGATGTTGGTCCTGTCGCTGGTGGTGTTGCAGTAATTTAAAAAGTTGTTAGCCTCATACCAAGGATCAACCAAACAGACAGTGCTAAATGTGTTCCCAGTCCTTAGAGTTTGCTCAGCTGTGATTTTATAAAGTTTCAAAGCTTTTCCTCAGTCCCTGTTCAGTCATTCTGGGCTCAATGCTACAGTTTGTCAGCAGCATTCAAAATAATCATTTTAAGCAGATGTATAAAACGCATTTTAGGGCACAGGCTGAGGGAGGCAAAGCCACTGCCTGCCCTCACCTGCTGCTTCTCACACTCTGCCTGTCTCCTGCTTGTCTCCTGCCTCCCCATTCCAGGTTATGCTCCCTCACTTTGCTGACTCAACAATCACCTCATCATGCTCTCAGCCAGAGCAACAAAACAGGCTGGATTTAAGAAAAACCAGCAAAGCAAAACTGAAAAAGGAAAAAAAAAAAATCAACACTCAAATGAAAAAGAAAGGGTTACCCTTTGCCTGTAACAGGCATCATTTTCACAGGAAATGGACCTGTGAAGGGCTGAATAATCAGAGTGGTGGTGGGGAAGAGGTCAGGTGGATGGTGGGGGGAGGGTGGGAGCAGATGAAAACCTCCCTAGGGCCAAAAAGTTCTTGGTGTGTGACCACACACTGTAGTTGACCCTGCATGACAGGTGTGTGCTGCTTTGAGCCTGACAGGAAAATACAAAGTCGCTTGTGATTAAAAGCTCTTCTCCTGTCCTAGGGAACAGTCCCCCCTTGCTTGTGTGAAAACAATACCCCTTTACGGGCTCCTGCTCAGCGACACCACCTCTAGCAGTTCTCCCTGAAATGGGGATTGTGGAAATCCAGCTCCAAGCTTGGAGTGTTCCTCTTCCTGGACATTA
The DNA here is from genome assembly GCF_022539395.1 of Myiozetetes cayanensis. Classification (NCBI taxonomy): domain Eukaryota; kingdom Metazoa; phylum Chordata; class Aves; order Passeriformes; family Tyrannidae; genus Myiozetetes; species Myiozetetes cayanensis. The sequence goes on from NW_026087521.1 coordinate 3,400,777, forward strand.
GCTGTGGACCACCCTTGGAGACAAACTGCCTGGTTTGGAGGTGGCAGGACCACTGGCACACACAGTCTGTCTTCCCGAGCTCCTCTGAAAACATTAATAATTGCACAGGGAAACCTGAAGCAAAGTCAACAGTCAGAAGTCATCTTAAAAGTCACAGAACGGTTGATGTGGGAAGGGGCCTCTGGAAGTCTTGTCCAACCTCTTTGCTCAAGCAGGGCCACACAGACCTGGCTACCCAGGACCATGTCCAATACCTTTTGAACGCCTTCAAGGATGGAGAGTCCACGACGTCTTTGAGCAACCAAATGACATTGGGCTCTTTTTGTTATGTATTTATGTATTTATTGTATTTACTGTTTTGCCAGTTAAAAGACCTTTTAGTTTAAACTCATTTGGGATTAGCAGAAGTCACTGCCCAGGGAGGTCACAGAGGTCAAGAGATCAGCAAGATTTCAAGTATGCTCACATTTTTCTTTGTAACCCTCACTGGTATTTAGCACAGAAATTTGTCCCCCTTTAGAGGGTACTCTAAAGGCAAGATGACTGGGAGGCTGATTTTTTTTTTTTTCCCCAGTTTTGGATCTGGACGTCTGAGTTTTGAGCCTTGCTGCTGAGAACTCACACCACAGTGTCCTCCCACAACTGTGTGAGGTCTGTGCCAAGATTTAAGCTGCAGCACAACTGAAACCTGAAATAAGCACCATGACTGGAAGATGCTGATGAAGCTTGTCGAGGTGGGACAGATGTTCTCCTTGGAGACAGCAGTCACCTCCTTCAAACTGATAGGTGGCAAGGGCTCTTGCATTTGATCTGGTGATCATGTGCTCACAACAGGTTTGAAACCTCTCTCAGGAATCCAAAAACGTTTTTCATTTTTATTATTATCTGTACCGTTTCAACAGACACACTGTTCAAATAGTTTTCCAGAAAGAACAACAAAACAACGTGATGCTAATAAAAATTTGGATCTCAAATGACTGCCATCTCTGTAATGGTGAGGAGTTGGGAGGTTTTGCCTGATAACTTTGGTTCTGAGTTATACATTGCAACAAGTTAAAGCAGTTTATCACTAGTACTGCAGAAGTGTTGAGTGACCAGTACAGAAACTCATTGGGCTGGGTCCTGAAAGGGCCAACTCCTAACAGCAAATGGACAGTCTGGATGGGGAAAGCCCAACAGAACAGGTTGTTTGAGGCAAGACCAAAGCTTATCACACCTACTAGTTTCGTATCTCCTAGTTTTTAATGTATTTATCCTTACTGTGCACTAAAAAGGATCAGCCTTCCCTCTTTTATAGACAAGGGATTGGAGCCTAGACACACGGAAGGGCAGTCTGACAGACACACAGTCTGGCTCTTGGGTATGCAGTTGCACATCCCATGTTATGAGTCCCCAGACACCCTGTTTCAAAGGATCTTTTGCACTTGGATGTGTCTAGAAGGCACCATCCAAGTGGTGAGAACTGACAGGTCAGGCCTGACACAGGAGAAGATGGAGATTAGTCCCATTGTCTTTCCTGAGGCCTGACATGAGTTAGTCACAGAATCATGGAATCCTAGAGTCATGTGATGGTTTTGTCTAGAAGGGACCTTAAATATCATCCAGTTCCAACCCCCTGCCATGGGCAGGGACACCTTCCACTAGACCAGATTGCTCAGAGCCCCTTCCAACCTGACCTTGAACACTTCCAGGGATGGGGCATCCACAGCTTCTCTGGGCAACCTGTTCTAGTGTCTCACCAGCCTTTGCATAAAGAATGATGGAAGCCACTCCAGGTGGTGAAGACTTAGGCAAAGAGCTGATTTAGCATGGGAAAAACTCCAGGAACTGCAACAGGAGCTGGTAGATGCACACACAGCCACTGGTGAAGAGGTAAGCACCATGCAGACTCCTTCACCAAATTGATATCAGATGCTCATTAGGGGTCTTCACGATCACAGTGGTGCTTTTTTCAAGAAAGAATTTGAAAGAAGATTTCAGTGGTTTAGGAAATAGGGCTGTGAAGCTGAGACACAGTTTGGAAAGCGCAGGGCTAAGCTTGCTGACCCTGACTCAGCCCACTCTGCCTCCCTCCCAACCCAACACAGGGATGCTGAGCAGCTCCACTTCCATCCTGCTACTCCAGTGTATGCTGAGGCACCTCCTCAGTGCTGCAGAATGAGCACTGATCTACTCCTGTGCTTGGTTTGCCAGAGCCACCCCTTATCTGGGACCACCCATCCAAACCCCAGCTGTTTCTGTGTGTTTTACCTCTCCTCTGTAACCTCCTCATGAGCAGGTGTGAGCCAAAGATGACCTGTGAAAGTCATTATTTTATTTCTCTGAATTCCCTCTGTGTTTCTCACCCGAGCTCGCCTGCTAATTCTTGTGAACTGGCCTATTCACAAGAAACAAGCATGCCAGTAGACAGTGTTGTTTCCCAGTGAAATTTTGCTAATAACGGGTTGTTCACTTGGGTGCTGAGGTGTGTGAGCTCCTAAATTTCCCAGAAATCATTCTCTGCTGCAGAATTAACGTAAGCTGGGGTGAGCAGAGGCTGCTGATGGTAACATTTCGAACCTGACCTCCGTGTGGTGAATGTTTTGGGTGAGGAGTGGGTTTTCTGCCTTGCTTTCTTTTAGTGGTTAAGGTGAAAGGTCAGAGCACTTTCTTGTCAGCGCTATGAAAGTCTGATGTGAGTGCATTTACCATCAGGGCTGGCTGATGGAAACACACCAGGGTCTGGGTAGGAAACCATTGTCACATCACTGTCACACATTTTAACTGATTCTGTGATTCCACATTAATGGATTCTGTGATTCTGTGTTAATTGATTCTGTGTTGACAAGGTGATGTTCAGTCACAGGCTGGACTCAATGACCTCAGAGGTCTTTTCCAAACTAATTGATTCTGGAATTCTGTGGTTCTGTGATCCTTTCTACTGTGGCCATAACATTCTCAAAATGATGACTTTCCACAGCAACCTCTGTTCCCTGTAAGATACTGAGTGTCCAGGATACTTTTCCCATCAATGGCCTCAGCTCTGGGACAACCAGCCAGAGGCACGATGGACTCAATTTTCAGCAACATGGAAAAGAACAAAATTAGATGGTGTCAAATGTGTCGGCTTCCCTGTGAAAACCAAGTGCCCTCAGGCCACCTCTGGCATGCAGGAGAGCTGGTCCTCAGAGGCAGATGATCCAGAGGTCTCAGCTAGGATCAGGAGGAAGTACTTGGAGCAACGTCCTGAGCAAATGGAACTTTAGGAAAGTATCTGAAGGTAAGACAAGCAATGACCCTCTCTTACTGGCACTGGCAACAGTCAACTGGTTATAACCCACTTAGGTACCCAAGTGTGGGAGGCATTGCTTTGCTAGCAGGAGTAGAAATAAGATTTCAGCAAAACAAGAAATAAAAGGGAGAAACTCCACACTCATGTCGGGAGATCAGAGGAGCAAAAAAGGGAAAGAAATTAAGGACAGCTTGGTGCTGTAGGTGACCTTCAGTGACCTGTCTAAGCCATGAAGTGTGGGGAGAGGAGAGGGCTGTGAGGGTGGGACAGGAAGAGCTCGTGCCCAGCACGGTGATGATTTGGGGCAGCACACAGAGGGGACACTTGCCATGGGGAGGTGTGAACACAGAGGATGTTGCCTCACAGGGGTTGGTTTTGGGGATGCCAGTGCTGCTGCCTCACAGTATTTCCGTACAGTATGGAAATACCTGAGCTCAGCTGAAACAAGCTCTTGCAGATATTTTGGGGAGCTGCTCTGTGACAGCACAGATGTGGGGGAGGAAAGGCTGCAGTCAGTAACTGTACATTATATCACAGTCTTTGTATATCACACTTGTCACTACAGCAACGAAAATGCAACCTTGGGATAACCCAACAACTGGCTTCTGGATGCCTGACATGAAATAAATCCTGGGCTGCTTCATGGAAAGTTGGACTTGATGATCTTAGAGGTCTTTTCCAGCCATAATGATTCTCTGCTCTTCAGTGCTCTTATTCTGTGTTGGTAACAAATGAAAGCCATGGTACTACTTCATGATCTAGTCACGTCTGTTTGGAGAAGGTCAGGCCCTGAAGCATGAAAAGATTCCAGAGCATCCTTTCCCAAAGGATATCTCCTAGCTATGCTGCAGGGACTTCACACATTTACCCCAAATGGCCAGTCCTGAAGCATTCATTTATTATTAAAAGTAGGTCATCATGGTGTCAGCTCAGGCTATTTTGTCTCTGGTGGATTTGAACAATTTGCTTTCCAAACAATGACAAACACAATTGTATATGAATCATTTTTTTACCCCCAGCTTTGTCTGATTCTTAGAGAGAGCCCTTGGAGAGGATTAGGTGGGTGGAAGCCTGCTCAGCGCTGCTGCTAATGAGTGGAGAAACAAAAGATGGAGAGGAAAAACAAAACTACAATTTATTTTCTACCTTCTGATCCCAACTGGTTGATCCTATGATTTCCTTCAGGATATACAAGAAAAACCTCAAACATGCCCTGAAATTAAATGCCTATATTATAGAGGGTCCACCACACAGGAGGCGAGTTGTACTTGAAGGCTTAAGTGGGACTTCAGTGATAAGAAGGCTTTGTGTTTTATCTTTCTGTACAGCCTGGCAGATTTGGACTTAAATCTGCGTGTTGTTTATGGTATCAAGGTGCTGTAACACTCAGTGCCTCAGTAGTAACAACTGAAACCAGCAATTGTTTTCATTGGTGCCTCTGGTTTGCACTCAAATGCTCTTGCAATTTCTGAGCACTCTTCCATGCACAGTGGCATTAGTCAAAAGTCCTTTTCCAGGTGAGGGAATTCAGGGCTACATTTCACAGGAGCAGAAGGGACTTAAATCTCTTGAAGTCCCAGAGTGCTGAAGAACCAGAGGAATCGTGAAGTGACAAAAATGAATTTGAAAGGTCACCGGACATAACCGAGGAAGTCAGGTCCTACCAACCAGCCCTGGGAATCACAGGGGCGTGTTTAATATTCATTGTTGGCCCTCCCTAAAAGTCAGCGAACGTTTAAAAATGTCACTGCACAAACTCTTAATTCATGTCATTTCTTAGGCCATTCCATGTTCAGCAACAAGGAATCAGCTCCATATTGCAATTGGAAGGTCACGAGGTACATGGAGCCCTGACTTTTTGTAATGTCAGTACACTTAGCATTGAGTATGAAGACTGTGAATCTGGGTTTATAATTCCATTCTGGTAATGTCCCTCTCTTCCCCTGGTTTGTTGTGTTTGGGTTTTTTTATAATTTGAATCTTTAAGCTCGTTGGGACAGCAATTGTCACTTCTACAGGTGTGGACATGTTGTAGCATGATAGTTTTTCTGTATAAAGGTTCTAGTGAAATATGAATGCTAAATAACAACTGTGGTGCTAAGGCAGTATATATTCCCTTCAGGAGTTGTGTCTTTGGCTTCTGAAATTCATGTAGAATTTCACTTCCATGGTGAGCTGCCAGTCTAACTCAGATCCAACTTGTCAAGAAGGTGAAGTCAGAAAAAGTTCATTGACTTGCTGTGCTTATTTAAACCATAGCAGGCACATCTCCAATCATTTCAGAAGTCTGGATCAATAAGAATACTTGCATGAGCTTAGCTTCAGTGTCAGTGAAAGGGGTTATTTTTCTTTTGGGTTTGAGGAAGAAGGAATATACTGGAAACAAAAGTTACATGGACTGGTCTGTGTTTGAGCTTTACTGAGAGAGTAACATAAGAGGCTAAGAGCTTAATTTTGGAGCAAAAAACATGTTTTTAAGAGCCAGAAAACTAAGTAGTGAAACCACTGTGCGTTAATCTAGAGGCATACAAATAACCAAACCCAAGATATTTATGCACACAAATCCATATTCATGTGCAGAATCGTTTAGTTTGGAAAAGTACTTTTAGATCATCGAGTCCAACTGTTAACCTAACACTGCCAAGTCCTATCCATGTGTACTCTGCAGAAATGTTTAGATACAGGGCTGTAGCAAGGGCATAATCTACACAGCATATCAAAAGATCCTACATCTACAGACCTCCAGACACCCCAGGGTACCAACACAGGTTTCTGCATCTAAAACCAAGGCGTGGGCCTTGTCACCTGCAGCAGCAGGGCAAGCAGGAGGTGACAGCAGCTTAAAGATATAAAAAGAGATGCCCAGATGACAAAGGAGAGTGCAGTAACAGAACAGTCTTGTGTCTCATCTGCCCATGCGAGTATTTATGCTTGTGAATATTTGTATTCTCCACCAGTCTTGCTATCAGTTCTGTAAATGTTCTTATTGCTTTTGTCCAGCTATTGGAAGTGAGGGGACAATGCTGTGCAATACCAAGGACATAACTGAGCCAGGAAAGCTGTTCCAGGCTGTTATTCCTGTGCAGCCATGTGAAAGAAGTGAGGAAGTGAACGGACTAGCTCTTCCATGCTTGAACCTTCAGTCCTTGCTCCAGTGCCTCAGCACTGTGCCTGAGTCTCCACCAGTCCCTCAGCTGATGGATACAAGTGAAAATGAGGAAAATTGCAGAGATGGGCACACACATGCTGCTAGAGATGGTGTAGGAGACATTTCAGAAGGCCAGCATCTGCTTTTGGGGAGACAATCTAGAAGATGTGGAGCAGGAGGTGGAGAGAATTGACAGTTAGAGCCCTATCCCAATCTGTAGTGGCACAGCTGTTGTCTTACCACTTAAACAGTTGATGTCATTTTGCTTTTGCTGTTCCTGCTGAGGACTGAGGAGTAGCAGAGGAGGTGGCTGCTCCTGTCTGACCTGCCCAAGTGTCCCCAGACACAGAATCATAGAATGGTTTGGGAGGGAAGGGGCCTTAAACACCACGTAGTTCCAATCCCCTACCATGGGCAAGGACAAATTCCAGTAGACCAGATTGCTCCAAGTGCCATCCAACCTAGCCTTGGACACTTCCAGGGATGGAACATCCACAGTTTCTCAGGGCAATCTGTACCAGTGTCTCACCACCCTCACAGTAAAGAATTTCTTCCTAGTATCTAATCTAAATCTACCCTCTTTCAGTTAAAAGCCATTGTCCTTTTTTTCTATCACTACAAGCCCTCTCCAGCTTTCTTTCACACCTTATTTCCCAGTTTTTTTTGCAGCAGAGATGGAACTATCTTTCCACCCACCCACATCTTTGAGGAATCCCACTTATGCTGCCAGGCCACTCAGTAGCCACAGCCAGGATGTGACCTCCCTCCTGCAGCATAAACATTAAGGCATCACTTTTATTATTTCACAGGCCTGTTTGTCTGCACTAACAAGGGTTTGTACCCCTCGTTTAAACAGCTTACAACCTCCCCGTGACCCTTTGGGTAGGGCCTGGTTTTGTGTTTGTGCAATGCTCTGCAGGGTAAAGGGAGAAAGGGGAAGTGATCACTTGTGACCGAGCACTTGGGCACTATAATAAGCAGGAGATGACGATACATGTGAGGCTGAAAGGGAGGCAGGAAGTGCTCATTTGGAGATGAGTAGGTTTGATTCGAATTCATGTGACCTGTGACCATGTTGGCCTGGGCTCATGCAGTGGCATCCCAGAGCAGTGAGCACACTGAAGGGCCATGGCAGATAGGGATGGATAGCCGGGATATCTCCATCCAACCTGCCAGAGATGCATTCATCCATCAGTTATCCAAAGCAGTTCAGTGATCGAACTGCAGACCACAGGAAAACCAAAGGGATCATTTTCATACGTGTTTGTGTGACTTTCACTTTGAATCCTTCTGCCTCAATTGGACACAAAGACAACAGAGGAGCCACTGCTCAACCCAGGGGGCAGATGAAGTGAAAAGTCAAGGTCAGCACCTGCAAATCAGAAAGGATTTAATGGCTGTCTCCCAGTGGAGAGTATGCAAACCACTTCATCAGTATTTTTGGAGGACCACCCAACAACATAATCACTGAATCACAGAATGGTTTGGGTTGGAAGGGACCTTAAAAATCATGTAGTTCCAACTGTCCTGCCTTGGGCAGGGACACCTTCCACTAAACCAGGTTGCTCAGGGCCCCATGCAACCAACCATAATCTGGGACACTCTTGCTGCTTTCTGGTAGGTGCCTCAGAGTTTATAATAATTCAGGCAACATCCTTGACATTAGTCAGAACTAGTTATCATGCAGGGAGTTTCAGTTTCACTGCGATCGCTTTATCTGAATAGAAATCTGAACCCTCTGCACATCCTCAGACACACCTCAGTACACAAAAATACCTTACCACCTAATCATGTTTTTCTCTGATATTTTTTCACTGACAGGTTGTTGGTTTACTGCTTCCTAGGGCAGAAGAATAGGGATTTGGGTTTGCCCTTTGCAGTCATGGATTTGAGTGTCAACATAGTCAATGGGGTCACAGGGACATGTGAACAGTCCCCAGAACAACTCCAAAGAGGCATCTCAGACATCCTAAAGGACCTTTTTCACAGTCTGCATCACTGACTGGGAAACTGGCGGGTGCTGAAGCTGGATCTGCAAACCCATAAGTTTCCTGGAAGTGGATTGAATCTAGAAATATTCATGAGATCACAGCACTAGTAACTTGGGCTTGGTCACCCCCAGGAGCAGGTTAACCTGGTGTTCAAAAGAAATCCTCCCCAGACTCTTTCTACTGTATATAGGAGCATATGAACAGTGCAGCAGCAAATCCCTGCTGCAGGTGAAGTTAGGCTCCAGGATGGAGTGACATCCCAAAAGGTGCATAGGTGAAGCTCAGGAATTCAGATTTCATCACTGATGGAAAATTCATTGGGAGATTCTTGATCAAACCCTTGTAAAATCCTCAGACTCCCACCCCCTGAAAACTTTGAGCAAATGAGCTGTCTCCTCTCTGGGCATGGAAAAGCCAACATTTCCAATGTCAACTTGTTACTGGAGTTTGTGGACGGCTTCTTTATTTTTATTCCTCCAGACAGAGAAAAAAATAACTGAATAAAGCTATGGATTTTCAAAGTAATCCTTTCTGTCAATACAAGCCAAGAAGGTTTTGACTTCAAACAATTTGCAGAGGTTTGCAAACCTCATTTCAAGTATCATGCCACAATCCTGACTCCATGCTGCAAGTTGTTTAATTAGCTACATTAATCCACTAAGTGCTGGCAAAATGTTTAGTAATGATGCCTAACTGGGGCATTGCAAGGGAATTTTGTTGTTTAATTAGGAGATAATTGATGATTGTGCAGGGAGTACTAGGTTATAAAAGGCTTCTGCATGTCAATTGGGCTTGTGCTGAGCTCGATGCAATAGCTTTTAAATGGCCTCTTCAAATTAATTGCCATTATTATGGTACATAGATTAAAGAGTGGCCATTATTCACCAAAAAAAAAAAATATTTGAGCATTTCTTTAGATCTAGCTAATTAGATGTAGGGATAATGAAATGTATCTGGAAGGAATGGAGAGGTGGTGAATTAATCAGCTCACGTGGAATTAGCTATAGTGATGGCACCGACTGAGGAATCAGCTCCATGAGGGACTTTGGACATGGAACTCTCGAGGCTTCATCTTTCTACTGCTATTAATGCAGCTGTGATTTAGGAACCCAAATACTCTTGTGGATGTGGGCTGTGGAATCCTGGTTATGTCTTCACTGAGATGGTGATCAGCCCATCAAAGCCAAGGTCATCTTCCAGCCATTTCCACAATGAAAATAGCTTTGGGTGAGCTAAACCCTTCCAAAGTCCACGGCTGCCCCTTCGTGGACTTCGAGAAAAGGTCAGTTGTTGATTCACAGAATCATAGAATCCACTGGGTTGGGAAGGACCTCTGAGATCATCAAGTCCAACATTTGATCCACTGCCACTGCCACTAGACTATGGCACTGAGTGCCACATCCACCTTTTCCTACCATAATTCAGTGTCTTGGCTTCACTTCTACTCCATGACCTGGCAGGGCTGGTCAGCTGCAGCTTCCCTACAGTTTTCAAGAACTGTATGAATAATATGTAAGAATATATAACAGTAAGTTATATGGGAGCTGAACTTGTGTTATGTGAGCTTGGCATCAAGGAAAAGCAAGTATTTTAAGCAATAACTCAAATCATTGTCATGGCATTTTGGTGGCTTCTAATGATTCTACAGTTTTGCTAAAGATGAAAGTTTGTCAGACCTTCTTTTTCTTGGTTTGACTCAAATGGGTTGGATTTTTCTCCTCTAACTTTAGTTACCCTCCTGTGAAGAGGCTGTTGAGGCTTCATGGTTGTCATTGGAGATCCAGTCAATAGCCAGTGGAATTTAAAGTACAATTTAATTGACTGAATGTGGACATTTACTTCAGAATGGGATAAACTGCATGAACATCATTGATTGCCTTGTTGACACATACAATCAAGCTTAATCCTCCTGCCATACAATTTATTTCACCACCTCATTCTCTTTACCATCAGAAAGATGATTTTTCATTAACATGCAATCCAAATCCATCACAATAAGCCCCTGACTTCTTGTCATATGATGCAGACCTAGAAAAACCATGAGTGCCATTGAGACAACAGGTAAGAGATGATTGCCTATGGTCTTTTCTAGCACAAGAACACCAAATGATCATCAAATTACATGAAAGAAATAGGTTCAAACAAACATGCAGATGAAGTTCTTGATGCAGAATGCAAGACTTGTAATTAAGTTATGAAACCTCTCCCTGGAGGATGCTGTGACCACTGAAAGCTTCGGCAGGTTCACAAAGCACTTAGACAAACACACAGATAAAAATCCATTGAGGGTTTTTAAATTCCAGTCGACCCTCTCTGGTGTAGGAAGTCCCAGAAATACAAATTTCCTGGAGGCTGAAAGTATCAAATGAAACTGTGTTTGGGCTAATAAAATTTTCCTTACTTCATTTGCAGTTAGAAACTCTCAGAGACCGGGCACCCTCTTTCCTGCACTGAATTTGTCTTGTCTTGGCAGTAAAATGCTCCAACTCAGTCTGTTTTTCCTTGTAGATGATGTTTTCTTGGCCTTTGAGGTCTTTCTTGACATCCTTTCCTATTCGGTACCCTTCTTGAAGAGCAGGCTCCAGGCTGGACCTCATCTTCCACGGGTACCAAGCCAACAACACACACAACAAGTTTACTTCACCTTCTGGATTTTTTTTTTCAGTCTCTGCTGTCAGCTCCGCACCCCAAAGTGCTGTTTCCTTCAGGTATAAATATCTCCTGTGAACAGATGCAGGCTGGTGTAAATCTATGGTGTGCAAATCTATGCAATGCAAGAGCATCTGCTCCTCCAGCTGATGGGGGGAGGAAAGGGAGGGATTTGGAGCCCTGTGAACTTTCCAGGTAAATCCATTCCTGTGAGGATGTGGGTGTCCACCTCTCGTCCTCACCACATGTCACCCCACCTCTGGTGTGCTGAGACAGAAATGCCTGTTATACGTTGGTGAAAGGCCCAGGGGGTGGTTAAAGTACATCTGCAATTAATTCTTGCAGCTGATAGAGAGTTGATGTATGAACTCCCTCTCCTGATCACTGAATTTATCTGATACCTGAGCCTCCACACCTGACCTGCCTGCTGGGCTCATCAGAGACCCAGGGGCCTCTGTGTTAGTCTTATTTCTGTTTTTTGTTTCTGATGTTTTATTCAGCAATATCCCAAGCCTGGAGCTCTTGACAGCTCATGAGGTGTAAGATCTAAATCCAGACTCAAATTTTTAGGCTCGGGGCCTTTTTCTAGTTATGAGACAGATGTTATTTGCAGATACCATCTTATTTAAAAATGGTATGATCCTCTGAATTAGCATAGGTGTAATGAGGAACATTTATTTCAGGACACTATCTAATAATTCCCAGCTACATTTTATAGCAGATATTATGTTCCAACAAAACCCCTCTATAGAAGCATTGCCTTCCTGTGCTTCTGAAATCCTTTAGTGGGTGGAATCTGATTATGAAGAAAAAATATATAAAATATGCAAAGGTTAAAGCAGACAGTTGTTTTGGGGTATTTTCAGATCTGAACATCTTGATCTTTGTGATAATTTGTATTCAGACATGCTATGTTTGCTAAAGGAAAGCTTAAAATAAAACTTAGTAAAATACTTTACTTCAGGGACTAGCTGGCTGGCTGGGAAGCGCCAGACTGCTCTTTAACTTTTCTCAGCATTTACAGGCTTATCACTTGCTGGATTGCACTTAAATGTCACTTTTTCTTTGGCAGAAAATGGATATGATTTCGTAGCAGGGGCCTGGACTTTGAGGGTGCCAGACTGTTGCTCTGTTGTAGGTGTCTGGTGCAATTTTAGATGTGCCTGAGTGTCATGCTCAGCTTCCAGCCAGACATCCAGAAAGGCCCAGGTCCTACACAGCCAGTCATACCCAAAGGTCTCAGGTACCCTGGGCATCTCAGATGGCTCCAGGCACACTAAGTTTAGGTCAGTGAAACAAGCCCTGCCTCTTCCTCCTGAGAAATCAATTTATTAATGATTGCTTTAGGAGCATTCCATTGAAATACAGAAATAAAGAAGACAATTAAAACATGATCCATGTTCTTCATTGAAATGATCATCTCCAGGTGTTTCCTCACACTTTTTGGTTCTAGCCTGCAGTACCCTGTCATCACTAGTTTTCAGTGTTGACAGCGTTGGAAGGGAATGATACAAATTCCCTCACACAAAGGCTCCCTGATGCTCATTGAATACACCTTGGGTTCATGTGTCCTTCACACCTTCCAACCTTAAACCTGCAGTGAGAAATAAGATTGTTTTTTTCAGGTATAAATCAAAATCCTGCAACACAGTTTTCCTGGAAAGCAAAAAGTTCATTGACCAAATCTCTGACATCCAAACAAAGCTCTTAACCATGTCTAGTGAAGATAAGATCCTGTCTCTTTTTTGTTTTCACCATGATCTTTCATGATTAGCCTCCTACCACGTTCTAGTCAAGCACACTGGCTTCCTCCTCTCCACAAAAATCAGCTGGCCTCCCTCCCCTTCAAGGAAATGAATATTTGATGGTGGTGGGGGAATTATTTTAGGCAGGGGAAACTGTGGGCTGTCCAGATGCTGCCAGAATACACGAGAACTGCTGGAAGGGGTTTTTGGGGCTCCTTCTCTGTAACCACCCCCTGCACCCCTGTCCCATGAAAGCAGAGATGGCAAATGTGCAGTTTAAGTTGCTGCACAGCAGGATGGTGTGGCGGATAAAGCACCCAGCTCAGGGAGTCTCTTAAAGGGTCTTCTTCCCTTCAACAGCACACAGCAAGATCCTTGCCTCAGTTTCCCTCTTTCCCACAGAAGGACAGTGAATCACTGGGGTGGGTTACTTCAGAGGCTGAGGATTTGCTGCAGCAGACTGGTTTCTTTCATCCACTTGATAGGGTCAAGCAGCAGCAGAGAAGTTTCACCTTTATGCTTTCTCCAAGGTCTAATAAAGTTTGTGTTTGCAACTATAACCTTTGTAGGTGGGGATGGGTCTACATCTTCTACTGTCTGTGTCTTTCTCTGAGCATTTCATGTTCAGAGATCTCAGTCTGATCTTCAAACTGACCCAAAGATATGGAGCAAGGGATAGACACAGGATATGGCTCCACAAGCCCTATTGCTACTTGGAATGAGGGTGGGATGTGGCTCCAGGCACGTGCTCCAGAGGAATTATTGCCCTGTAAGTCTGGGACACAGAAAATACATTCCTCAGCCATGTCCAACACTGAAATAAATCCCAGAGGTGTCTCTGCAGGCCAGGAAAAATCGGATGAAACAGAAATTAAACACTGATTTAATTATTATAATGAATTGCTTCTATTGCTGCAGGATTACAGGTCCCCTTCTGGGACTGAGAAAGAAAACAGCTGCACAGGTCTATTGATCTGTCTTGAGGAAGGAAAATGTTTGCATGGACAAAATATAATGCATGTAGAAATGTCTGGAAACACGAAAGCAGTGACTTGGAAGAAGGAACTTCATCATCTGAAGGGAGCCTTTAGACCACAGGCTGGGGAATAAAGGGCATTTTCTGCTGTAGACTGTCCTTACCTGGGCATCCATGTAGATTGTTTCTTGACCAGAATCAGGTCTCTCCCAGACAACAGTCGAGGTTGTTGCTGTGTGGAGAAACACCTGAAAATGTTTATTAATACCTAATCAAAACAGGCATTTAATTGCCTGTCCTGGGATGATTCCTGTCTGTGTCCACACTACATTGCACTTGGCCCTGTCTCTTCTCCATGACATGTTTTATGTTCCCATGGTCCTGAGACAGGTTTGATACCTGTACTGTTTTTATTTTCTCCATATACTTATAATCCTGCTTTCAGGCCAAGGCTGTAACAAGAAGTCTGCAGCAGAGCCTGACTGAGCTGTGCTTCATAGCAGGAACCTGTCAGCAAACGTTTTATACCTTGGCATGTGGCACGAGGATATATTGGTGGGTGTGAAGCTCACAAGCAGCAGCCCATCCCTTGAGCTTATTCCCTGTCCCTCCTTCATTTTACAGCAGAGCCAGGAGAGTGGCTCTGGGAGTGCTCCTTGCAGACTGTTGGTTTGATGTCAAACAAGGGAAAACCATTTAGGAGAGGGACAGAGGTGTGATAGACCTTTCTCAGTACTCCCTCAGCCACCTCTTCAGCCTGGAAGTGAGTCCAAGGTTATTTAATTGTCCCTCCTCAGGCTGCTCTTCAACACCTCTTTATCATCTTTGTCGTCTTTCTCTGCACCTTCCTGGAGCTGTAAAGCAAAGCTATCCTTTTCATGTTTTTTTACAAGTGAGTAAACACAGGACCTGAAAGACATATTTACAGAGAAATCCTCCTTAATGTATTATTCATATTCGCTTTTTCATAGGAGTGTTTCTGTAGCCCTGATGCCCTGAGGATTTCAGTAACACAAGGTTTGTAGAGAGAGGTAATGTTTTTATTAGAGCAAGGGATAGATTTGAAGAGGGGAAAAACACCAAGATTTGGACATAATTCATGAGTTTGTCTGGGATAGAGTTAATTTTCTTCACAGTAGCTGGTACAGGGCTGTATTTTGGATTTTGGATGAGATGAGTTGACAACACACTGATGGTTTAGTTGGCCCTGAGCAGTGCTTGCACTAAGTCAGAACTTTTCAGCTTCTCATGCTGCCCTGTTGGCAAGGAAGATGGGGGGCACAAGGAGTTGGGAGCAGACACAGCCAGGAAAGGAGACCCAAACTGGCCAAAGGGATATTCCAGACCATACAGCATCATGCTGAACAATAAAGTGGCAATTGTACTGTGCATCACCTCTTTTGCAGTTTATTATTATTATTATTGTTATTATTATATTTGATTTTATTTTAATTTCCTTTTACGCCCTATTAAACTGTCTTTATCTTAACCATTAATTTTATCCTTTTATTGATTCTCTCCCCCATCCCTCTGAGTGAGTGAGAAGCTGTGTGCTGTTCAGCTACCTGCTGGGTTAAACCACAACAACATAGAAGCTCAACTTAAAAGTCTATTGTAGAAAGGTTTTTGTTAGTAGAAGCATATCTTTATTCCAGTTGCTATCTGGAGTCATAGAGGATTTGACATCTTTCCCCAACATTGTTTTTTTTTTTTTAAATTATTTTAGAGGAAAAGAACAGAACTGAGAAGCTCAATGCAAAGGTTAAAAGATGTGCAATGCTGTTGGCTGCCAAGCTAATTAACCTCCAGTCTTGTCAATACAAGCTGCTGGGAAGATGTATGTCTTTCACTGACAGGGTGATGATACATTTTGGGTTGCCTTTATCCTGTTTTCATGGACTTACTCTGCCAGAGAAATTACCTGCACCAAAATAAGTGTCCATTTGAAAATTTACACTAATTTGTATAAATTTATACTGTTGGTTCCACTTTGCACCTTCAACAGTATGACAGTGGTTTCCTCATGCTGACTCACTTTAGGCTTGTGCATCTGCATTATTAAGCATTAAGGGGTGATGAGATAAATGCATGACATACTCCAAGCATGTCATGTTAGAAGATAAGCAAATAGAATTACCTGTATTTTGAAATACTGTATATAAAGATCCACAGTGTATGAATCTGATTAAAGGGCACATTCCTTGATAACAAGTTTCCACTTTGGGAGTTTTTTGATGTTTGGCACAAATTGATGTCATACTTGACCCTCCACCAAAACAACTGTTCCATTTTAATAGATTTTTCCTTACAAGAGCAACAATTTAATCATTTGAGACATTTTACAGCATATTTATATACGCTTTGGGCTTTCAAATATCAAATATTTTAAGTGAGAAGTTGTGGAAGGGTTCAAGGCCAGGTTGGATGGGGTTTGGAGCAACCTGGTCTAGTGGAAGGTATCCCTGCCCATGGCAGGGGGCTGGAACTGGATGATCTTTAAGGTCCCTTTCAACCCAAACCATTCTGTGGTTCTGATTATAAACCTTTCAGAAATTAAAAATTCCATCTATTTTTACAACCCTCTCCCACAGCTTTCACTGCAGAGGTTGTTGAATAGATGGTATCAGTACAAAGGACTGATTTCACAGGATCAGAACCAGCCTTGCCACTCATTCCACCCATTCTGCTCCAGGGATATTCCAGAGAATATTTGGTGGAAACAGAGCAACAGGAAGGAAGAAGTGGCAAGGTCTGAAACACAACACAACACCCAGCTGGATGATCTGTGCCTCTTCCAGGGCAGCTGCAGCAAATCAGTCTTGGTGGCTGCAATCCCCTTGGGTTTCTGTGAGTTCCTGAATCATCCTGAGATATTAAATTAAACAAAACAAAACAAGGGGACAGGAAATAAGAGGAAACCAAAGTATTAGGGAAATTCTTTCAACCAAAGCTCAATTTGTGGTTTGAGCAGCAAAAATACAGCCAGGCTGGATTCAATGGACAAATCCCACTGAGCACAAACTCCATGAGAAGGGAAAAGCTGCTGTTTCAATGCAGATTGGGAAAGCTGTATTTAAAGGCTGGATCATCTGGAGGTCAACTTCTCTTGACTGCAGCGAGTGCCAGGTGGGCTCCAAGGCTAATAAGGTAATAAGGATCAGGCTGTAGGAACATGGTTGTGGCAAAGGATAGGAGCCATTGAGGGTGTTTAGGTCAGGAGAAGTGAGCAGCAAAGGAAGATATGCCAGCAGCTTTCAAATTAGCCAGTAGCTGCAAAGGAAGAGGTGTCCCTGCTCATGGCAGAGGGGCTGGAATGAGATGATCTTTAAGGTCCCTTCCAACCCCAACCATTCCATGATTCTCTATCTTCTCTGATTCTGCTGAGGTCGAGACATTTTGGCCTGAAGTTCTGGTTGCACTGGATATTTGGGTGTACTTTCTAATCCCTCTCTGAAGCATTGCTTTTAAAGAAGGATTTTCCCAAGGGCTTCCTGGGTTGAACCTTGCCTTGAGCTGTGTAGGGTGTCCCAAGAAGATCAGGTTGGTTCAGTTTGGCAGATGGCTGTGTTTGACTGGTAATTTTTACTGATAATTTGGACTGATGGCTTGCTTTAATAATAGTAACAACAGTAACAACCATAATAATAACAAAAATAACAAAACCAATAATAACAAAACCAATAATACTTTAGCAAGAATAATTACACAAAAGCTGTAAAGTTTAATTAATTACACAAAAAATCCATAAAGCCTGTGACTGAGAAATTATATTGAACATCTTATTTTGTATTATTAGTTTAGACATTGAAATAGCTTTTTAATTCTATGACTGCATTAGAATAGTTTTTATGAGGAAGAGTTGGGAACTTCAGCATTTCTTTCTCCTTTGCAAATAAATTTTATTATAAAAGGTTATAAATTTAATAAAATGTTATTTGACAAACATTTATTGAGAAATACTGGGTAGGACTAATCTTGCCTTGTAATAGAGGGATGGAGTGGATAATCCATTAGGCTCTCTCTCTTGTAAAGGTTCCTCCTCTTTCCAGCCTTCTGGATATTGTATTTCTAATGAGAATCATCTGCCTTTTGGGACCGTTAAAATGAAATTAAAGACCTGTGAATATTTTGGTTTATGTTCCTGGGTAGAGATTTCCTGTGTCTGCTGTGCAATGTATCTGCTCAGAAATCAGGTGGAAGGGTTGCATCTGGGCAGCCCCAGCTCTCCCATCTCCTTGGCTCAGCCTGGAGGATCATGAGCAAGGGCGATCAGAGAAAGACTAATTTCATTTTGCTGTAAATAAGATGAATTTTCACTTCGTAGTCACACAGATGAGCGCCATAGTTTGGCCCAGTTTGCTTTTTGTTTAGTCAATATTTGCCACAGAATATTCCTATATTTAAGGGTAGATGAGATGACTACTCTTGACTGCTGGCATACCTCTGATTTAAGGGGTGTGCTGCCTCCCTGCCTGTCAGTCAGTGCCAGTGAGCAAGGAGTGAGAGAGGAGATTTTAGTTACATTCCTTATAGCATCTACCATAGAGATCAAGCTTAATATATGTATCAGATGAAAGTACAAATAATGTTTTAGTGCTAGTCTGGATGGGGTAGCTCATCCCCCAAACCTAATAATTTGCAGGTTAGATTTGGAACTGCCTTTGTTTGTTCTCCATCCCTGGGCATTTTGTCAAGTTTTACTTCACCTTCTGACTTCTACCCAGTGTCACTTGTTCAGATTTCAAGAACCCTCTGGACACAACCCTGTGCCATGTGCTCTGGGATGACCCCGCTTGGGCAGGGAGGTTGGGCCAGATGACCCACTGTGGTCCCTTCCAACCTGACTCACTCTGTGACACTCATCCCAGGAGTCACCTCCCCGGGAGGACCAACTGCCAGGCATATCTGTGTCACTACATTTTCAAAAGACCTATGAATTTTGCCCACCAGTTAAGCCTGGCTTGCAATTCTTGATGTTCTTAGGCCTCATTCCAGATGCTTGCACTTCCTGTCGTGCAAAACACAATCAAGACAAAAACCAACCTCAAATCACTCACTCTTGTGAGAATCCCTTGAGAAACACATTTTCCATGAGAGAGTCAAGGGTTATGGATGCTACAAAGGAAGAAGGAAGCCTGACTTTCAAAAGAATAGAGGAGTTTTTACAGCAGCCTCAAGTTACACCATATGAAGTTAAAAAAAAAATTGTGCTTCCAGCTGAAGAGCCTGGGAATAAATGAAAATAAAATAAACCTCTTCAGCTCCATGCACAGAGGAATATTATTCTTTTCTCTGTTGCTATACTTTCATGTTGGTGTAACCCCAAATAATTCATTTGTGCTACTTCTCTTAGTGCCAGATTTGGTGAGAAGAGATTCAGACCCAAGCACTGGTTTAATGATTGACTCATCTTTTCCATTACAGAGGGAAAACCAGCGAATAGAGTTTTTATGGCTAAATCTGGATTTCAAACTGCATAAATTAAACATTTATATACACATTTATATTTATATACATATACACGTATATGTGTGTATGCATGCATATGTATGTGTACTTTTTTGCTGAATTTCTCTAAAACATGTTGGACCCTGTTTTTTTGACAGACTCTTGAAATGCACCACCTAAAGAGAATTTATGTTTGAGGTAGATCTGAAATGTGAAATTTAGAAGATTGTTTGACAGCATGACATGCCAAAATGAAACAGATGATGCAATCTCTAAAATTGACTGGATAATGGCACATTCTGATAACCTATTACTCATGTAGGTTTTTGTATAAATGTGTATATTCTACTTCTTTATTTCTTTTTTTTTTTTTTTTAATGCAATAATTCAAGTCTATTTCCCAACACATTTCTACAGAAATATGAGGATCAATTCAGACTTCAGCTATTTGGACATATAAATCAGACCTGGAGCCCATGAACATCCCAAAATGTTCAAAAAGGTAGCAAGATGTTTCTGTGAATGAATGTTGCCAATATTTATGTGTCCATAATCTAGCTGGAATAAAATTGTTCAAGTGTTTGAGGGATAGAGCTATTAATTAAATAAGAAATAATATGGGTTAACGTATAACACACTGGCCTTACAGTTGGAGTATCATTTTCTGTCTCTCTTTGACAGTAAGTGCTTAAAGGGAAGAAGTGGTGCCTTATTATAAATTCTTACTTTGTAAAAAAAGGATCTGCACTGAAGGCAATTTTTACCCTAAAATACCAAAGGGCTTCTCCTATGATGTGCATTCCCTGGCTCCTATGGCAGTAATGGGTTTGAACTCCAGCGAGGGGGAATTAGGGCAGACATTGGGGGTGTTCATCAGCTGTGACCAAGACAATCTGACCAGGTTGCTCCAGGTTTGTTGGACATTTGGACTTTTTAGTAAAAAAGTTCTAATTATAATTAGCTTAATAAAATTTTGCTGTTAGCAGTTAACTCTGAGTTCAAAATCCTAAGACTGGTTTTCTGAAGTTAAATGGGAAAAAAGAGCACTGCGTGAAAAATCTATTGCAGTATGTAAATGACTCATTTGCTTCCTGAATTTTATAAAGTTTCCCTCCTGAAGATAAGAGAGATTCTCTTTTTTGATCTTAATATTATGAGTGATACTCTGTTTCAGAAAGATGGGCACTGAAGAGGAAGTGTCAGCATTAAATGGATATGGTCACCAGCACTGAGGTCACACTTAAATTGTCATTGAAACAAATTGGCCATGAAATGTCAGAGACACCTGGAGTCAAACTAATTCTTGCTGAACACGTCTGGAGAGCCAGAGTTCAAATCCTGGAAGTCAAAGCAAAAAGAAGGAATTCAAGCAGTCCTTTTAGGACTTGCAGAAATACTTTGGAGCTGCTGATGGGGTTTTGGGCCCACATGGAAAGTGTACAATAGGGTCAAACCTCAAAAAAAGCCTGAGTGTCATCCCCTGAAGGTGAGGCTTTCTTAAAATTCTTTCATGGGCACCCAAAAATTAAGCTTCCCAAAATGATTCTTGGGCAATGTGCTGGAGAAGAATCCTTGTGAAGATTAACTCTGTGGGGACTGAAGAATTGGGAGATGCCTGAAGGAATGAAACTCTTCTCAGCCTTACAGACCTTCTAGAGCTTTTCTGGCCTTGATTTATTGGCTGACAGGGCTGTCAGGCAGTTTAAACATTATTCCAGCAGCAATCTCATGTACCTGTGTATTGAACACAGCAACAGAAGTCAGGTCATGCATCTCATTTCACAAAACAGTAACAAGCAAATCAATACACCAAGTGAGTTTTATACATTTTTCCCAACAATGGAAGCCTTTATCCTGGAATCAATACTCTCTGCATACTGGGATGAACATGGAGATGTAGCCACATCTCATTTACTGAAAACCACCAGGTATGAGCAAGACACTTCAGGTATCCCCAAATAAAGGGAACAAAGAACTTGGAATTTGGAAATCTCTGGTTTGGCAAGCTCCCAGGAACTGCAAAACGTGGAAACACAAGCAATTAATCAGAAGCAGCTAATGTATGGTAATAGGGTAGTGCAGAGTAATTCTCATGTGTGAAAGTTACACGATGAGAAATAATCGAAACTCAGACCCTGAAGAAAGTGAGGTCTTGGCAAACACCCCCTGGGAGTGATTAATGAGCATTTAATGGTGTAAGGAGTAAGCTAAAGTAATGAAAAGGAGTCATACACTGCCTGGAAGATGAGCCTGGATATAAACACTGAACGAACTGCATCTGCAGCCAGAGAGGAGAGCCACTGGTTCATTTTGTATCACCATGTTAAGCATGTCAGGGAAATGAAAACATTTCTGGCAGCAGCTGGCTGTAAAACACTTCATGCTTTTAATGTTTTTCAGCTAACTCAGGCAGAGGAAGTTAACTAAGAAAATGTGCAGCAGGGATGGAAGGAGAACCACACTCCACAGTAAGACATGTGAGGGTGATCCCTTAAACCAGCTCTTAGTGAAAGAAGCTGAAAACATGGAAGACTTTATGACTGACCAAAGATTGAAGAGAAATTCTTGCTTTGTGGGAGGGTAGATCCCTTGATAGAGTGCAAAGGTAATCAGGAACTAAAACATCAGAAAGAGAAGGTATTAACAGATTAAGAATCAACCCCTGACAATGTGGTTAAGATGCATGAAGGAAAAACTGGGAGACAGTTCCCTCAGAGCACAGTCAGGACTGGGACACCTGAACATGACATCATGAAGGCCCACATGCAGCTGAGCATGTAGTAAGGGGCTTCCACTGCCATCAACATGAGTGACAATTGATGTTTCCATCCATAGCTGCAGTTTCGGGTTTTCTGTGGGGTCAGGTACTGCCCAGAAGCACCACATGTAAGTGTAGCACAAGCTTTATGTGCATGGTTATGTTCAAGAGTACAACACATGCCTACACGAATACTCTGGAACAGTAATATTGGATTAGGTGACAACCTGTGAAAAAACAGCATGTTGGCAAATCCCCTGACAGCTGGAACAACCAACTGGAGTGTCAGCCTGCAAGGAATCTGACCAACACAGGGTACAAGACTTCACAAAACTTTTCAAAAATTGGGCAGATCAATTAGAGTCCTGTGCAGAGGTAATACAGAGAAGATGCCCATAAGCCCTTTCAAGGAGGTGCATAAGAACAAGAGTTCAAGTCAAACCTGTAGTAGGTCAGAGCAAGGCTTGCTGTTCATAGACTTTCTGTAGTTGTGGCTTTTCCTTCTACCAGTTTATCTGGTTGCTTTTTGCATACCAGACACCTTCCAATATTCACCACATCCCACGAGGAGAATAACATGCACTAGCCTCCTACAATACAAGTATTTACCAATATCACCACCAACAACAGTGTAGTTATTACACAGGGGACCTGGAAGACCAGTGTCTCCAGAATCTTGCTGAACTGCTCTATCAAACCTCAATAATTTATGAATATTTCTCATAATTTCAAGTGCTGCCTTCCATTAGCATTGACTATTGTTACTCTTGTCACTCTTCTATTTGGTATTATGGACATAGGGGCCTAGGACAGGAATATGTGCAGAACTGTGTTTCTAAGAGGTTTTGTCATGAGCCTGGAGGATACAGCAGTACAGGTGCAGCCAGGACCTGCTTTGGATCAACTTTGCTAGGTTGTTTATCTTCAAGTCACTCCTGAACCAAAGTCTTGAAGGAATTTTCTGGCCTGTATTGCCTCTGTTCCCTTCCAGTTGCTGCAGATAAACCATGTACCTTCTGCACCATTACCTGGTTTCCAAAGTCATGGCCTTTGCCAAAGCATCCCAGTCCGACTGTGACCCTCTGAAGCATCTCCTCATCACATGGTTCACGGTCAAGGTGCAGCAGCAAAGAGCAGGGTTCTGCACCACACAGAACAAAACCACAACCAACCCCAGCCCTCCCTCCACCCGAGCAAGGAGGATACCACTGCTGATGGTGATGGGGGCTGCTCCCCTGTCTGCACTCTTTGAGGACTGAGGTTTGGGTGCAAAAGGGCTTTTTTCTCCCGGCTGCCCCCCAGAAGCAAAGAAAAGGAGTTGAAGTTGAGTTAAGGAGCTGACAGAACCAGGGCAGTCACAAACTTCTGGGCTCAGTAGACAAAATTAATAAAATAAAAATATAGGAAGGGAGTGAGAGAGGATTTCAGTGGACAAAGGTGTTGAGAGGTGTTTTCTGGAGATCAGCAAGAGCAGCCCAGAGAAAGTCTATTTAAGTCAGGTTGAAATGTTTTGTTCCTCCCCAGGTTCAGCGGTTTCTTTTATTTCCCCTGTATTTAACCGTCTGTCTGTTAGTGTTCACAGTTAACTCCACTTCTCAGGGGAAGCAGGCTGCTCAGAGTCCCAGTGTTTCATTTTGGAAAAGCAGAAATACAACACTTAACACTTTCACTCCTCTTTTTTTAAGGAGTGAGTTTCTCTGTTGAATTCTACCCAGATTGTTGCGTACTTTGGCCAGCCCAATTTTTCCTTTCATTATCTTCCTCACACACTCCCACTCATCAGTCAGAGCCCATCTCCACGTGTTTTGCTAACCCACCCCACCAGTCTGAGTCACCACTTCTCATCCTACTCGTCATTAAGCTGAACCAGCAGCCCCCAGCTTGGGGGCTGCAAAGCACTGGAGGGACCTGGCCCAGGGACCAAGAGTCAAAGTCCCTCCTGCGATGTCAACCTCTCATTTCTACTCCCCAGGGCTCCCTTTGGGACATGATTCCCAGAGCCAAGTGAAATATCTGATGCCTTTGTGAGAGGAGCACGCAAGAGCTGTTTGTGTGGTGTGAGCGTGGCTGATTTGGGCACGAAGTCTCTGAATCACTGACTTTTCCATGGGGTTTGAAATTGTCTGACCAGTCCTCCACGAGGGTGGTTCACCTTTAACTTCCTCATAAACAAGCATCATAATATTTGATTTTCCTTCTAGGAAAAGCAGAAGTTCATGAATCACAGAGGGCCGTGGTCATGAGAGCAGCTCTGTTTAACCTTTCGCTCTGCCGCCTCGGAACAGCCCTTTGATGCCTATTTCCTGTGGCAAGTGAAAAACAAAAGAAAAGAATAGCTGTATGGGAACACCTTTTTATTGTTTTTCTTTTACCCTGTTTTTGATGATTCAGTAGCAGCTGTCACACTGTGTTACCTTTCCCTGGGATGAAGGCATGAGGGGAGAGATGGAAACCAGCAGATATCTGGTTTCCCCACTGAGGATTCACTGGGGCAAACTGCAGAGTCCCATGGATCAAGGCCCCAGGACTTAGCTGAAAGTGTTTGAGAGAACCCCAAACGAGCTGCTCCTGAGGTTCCTGCTTGAGTTTATTTTCCTGTTGCTCAGGTAACTCTGAGGGTGAATGAGTGAGGGGAGGTGAGGGAAGAGTGAGAAACTCTCCAGCCTGTGCCTCCCCACGGAGCCCAGAGGAAGGAGATACTGTCTCTGTGGTTGAGAAACCAGACATGTGTCAAACGCTTGCATTCGAGTCTTTGTTAGAAAAAATTGTCACACGAGATGTATCGTAGCTTGTGGCAAAGCTTTATCTGCTGGGCCCACCGAGGGTTGGTTTGAGGTGGAAAAACGTAACACCCAAATGCATCTATTTGCCTCCTGCAGAAGGACACTTGCAAACTTTTCCATCTCAAGGGTTTCAGGGGTGTCCCCTCCCTGATGTGTGGTCCATAGCTCTGGAGGAGCAAGGCAGGCAGCAGCAGCAAAGCAGCTCCCTGAAAATCAGACTTTCTTTCTGTGTTTTTAAGAAAAAGGAGTGCTCAGTCTTCCTTTTTTTTTTTTTTTTTTTCCTTTTTCTCTTTTAATGTGTGAAATTCAAGTCCTCGATGAACCAAAGCAGAGTGTGATAAATAAACAAGGTTTGGCAAACAATCACTTTACATCATGGGGAAAAAGCACATGGGTACACCCTCTCTGTAATTATTTCGGCACATAGACTAGAAGAACACCCTTCCCATCATGTTCCCTGGCTGCCAGCTCTGTGTAGACCTGTTCACCATCCCAAATCTGACTTTTCTGTGCTGTTCTAGCATGTGAGGGTTTGGTCTGACTTAACGAGCCTGTCTTGGTTTAGACACAAGGCAGGCCATGCCAATGAGCTTGGGGACAGAGAAGGTGTCCTGACCTATTAAGCTCATTACTGCAGGTACAGAACTGTGGGTTCAGTTCAGTTTTGGGCCCCTCACTGCAAGAAAGACATTGAAGGGCTGGAGTGAGTCCAGAGAAGGGAAGGGAGCTGGGGAAGGGTCCAGAGAACATGTCTGATGAGGAGCAGCTGAGGGAGCTGGGGGGGCTCAGCCTGGAGAAAAGAAGGCTCAGGGGGACCTTCTTGCTCTCTACAACTCCCTGACAGGAGGAGCAGGGGTGGGTCAGGCTCTGCTCCCAGGAAACAAGAGACAGGACAAGAGGAAATGGCCTCCACTTGTGCCAGGAGAGGTTTAGATTGGATATTAGGAAAACATTTTTCATCAAAAAGGTTCCATCATGGCCTGGAACACTCTGCCCAGTGGAATGGTGGAACTGCCATTCCTGGAGGGATTTAAAAGCCATGTAGATGTGGCTCTTGGGTACAATGGTTTGGTGGTGAACACAGTGGTGCAGGGTTAGCTGTTGGACTGAATGATCTTAGAGGGCTTTTCCAACCTTAATTACTCTTTGGTTCTATGTCATCTTGGCTTTCCAGGGTCTCTTTTAGGTCATTCCCTGTACTTGGCTCCCTTATTGGGATTCTACATGACCCAGGACACAGCAGAAAGGACAATTCCTATCCTCAAAGATTTCTTTAGGCAGCAAATGGTGACACCTGGTTGAGATCCTTGATAGGCAGACCAGGTTTACTCCTAAATATGTCAATGAAAATAAAATTAGCATTTTAAAAAAATTAATTCCACCTGACTTACATCTGAATGTCTGAAACAAAAGCTGCAAGGGGGAGTGCACAATGTTTGATGTGGGCACAGATCATCATGTTTTGCTTCAGCAGATGGCTCCTTCACAGGAAACTGCCACAAGTTTTGTTCTGTAGCTGAACAGATCATGAAAACCCTCAGTGCTGCCACCTCACTCATCCACACCAGTGGGAAAAGTTAAAGGAACCATTTTCTTCAACCCTTTGGGGGTCTGAAAATCTTTTTACCGAGTTGTGGTTGTCACAATGTTGTGGTTCAGCCTGGGCTGCGGCTCCAGTGATGGCTGGAGAATGTTAGTACTCATTTTTTTAGTTTTCTTCTGTCAGGGAACTAATTTAAGTTGTTCTTTAGTAACAGCTGCTCAAATAGAAAATTTTATAAATTGAATTGAATGACCCCAACAGCTCAGAGCATAGGACCAGACCTGGAAATTTCTTCCCACAAGTCAACAACTTGTATTTATAGGGAAGGAGGTGGATCACTATGTGGAAATTTCCAGGCTGAGGCCAGCCTGGATGTGTGCAGCACACAGCATAGCTCAGCACAGCTCTGCTGATGTGGGGTGCAGTCAATCAGGGCTTCTCCCATCCAGCATCCCACATCCAACTCAGATCAACCCTTGCTGTGGCTCCGTGGGAAGCCTGGGATGATAATTCTGGTTCTGCTTGAGATTTTCTTCTGAGCTTTACCAGACAGGAGTAACTGAAGTGCAAATATGAGCATGAACCACCTTCAAACTTTGGGCAACTGACTAGAACAACATAAATCCTGTGATGGACTTGTCATCTTAGTAACAAATAGGGTCAAACATGCATAAAGGAATACTATACAACTTTTAAGTGACTGGTATTGTCAGAGTGTAGTAGGTTAAGCATTGTCAAGATAACGTAAGTGAAATCAGCATTTCTCAAACACATAAAGCTCTTCAAGAACATTCATAATAGAAAATAATGTAGGAATAGAGTGTGCTTTGCTTTCAGATGTTCCAGATGTGGATCCATCAGAGCTCATAGTCACATCTGAAAGAGTTAGACACTTACTGAAGCCAAGGGAAACTTAAGTATCCCTTAAAAGGACACTGAGATAGCTTGGAGATGAGAAGGAGAGAATTTCTTTTTACTATAAATAAAATTTCATAGGAAAACTACCAATTGTTAAATGTTAATCCTATGATTACACTATGATCCTATGATGTCTGAAGAACTCCTGCTGATTCACATGTGTAGGTCAAATGCATGTTGATAAGACTAAATTATAAATAAAACTATGATCAGGCATGGGATCATCTTTTCCATCTGGTCAGCAGTTAAAAGAGAGGAGTAGGTGCAAAAGAAACACAAAATCTGATCAAGTCACTGTCAAGCTGAGGATAGACACTTGGATATTTGTGGAAATAAATTAACATATGTTATGTGTGAAGGGTACAGTCACTCTTTAAAAGACCCAGTGACAGAAGCCTAATCAAATGACATTTATAATGACTTGAGCCCAAAGGGAACTGTTAAAATAATTATACAACATGCAGAGGGTTGTAACAGCAGGGTGTCACTCAGTGAAAGATGAAAGGATCATGTCAAATGGAAGGATTTGTATTCTAAGAGATGCTTGGGGTGCACAAAGAGCAGGTCAGAGGAAGGGTGCATCAGGAATCAATTCACCTTAAGCAGTTCTGACCCCAGGGGCTGCGTGGTTGGACTGACACCAGAGTGGAACATGGATTGGTTGGTGCAGTGTGTGAACAGGGAAAGGAGATCCAGCCTCAGACCAGAAGTCCCTGTGGAGGGTGAGGAAGGTTTGCAACTGGGCTGGCTGGTGCTCTGAGCCATCATCTCTGATTGTCAGGGTACAAGATTCCAGTTTCTTAGAACATTAGTCAGTGAATGACTTCAAGACATCTCCATTTATCCTCACACAGATCACCTTTGTCTTGCCTAAGGTGGTACTTGCAATGTTCCTGAGTGATGTTTCCAAACAAATGGAGGCTTGAAGTGCACAGTGGAGTGTGGAACTAAACTGAGCATTAGCATGGGGTTTTTGTCCTAACATAATATATATTTCCTAAGACAACCTTCATGATTTTTCTCCACTATTTTCTTCATCTGTTCAACTCTGTTTCATGAACTCACTGTTGCAGCAATAAATAGGTGTGACATCAAGACAACATAGGTAAATTCCTTGATGTGCAGTTGTGTTTTCCTATAGAAATGAAAACAAAAGCAGATATCATGAACGAGGCATCCCTGCACTTCAGGCAAGGCCTATGATAAGTTTAAAGGTGTTATGCCCCTTATATTGCCATATGCCCCTTATATTGCCATATATTTGATGATGATGATGATTATCCTATGAAATGAGAACTTGATAGGGAAAGCTGTACCACAGATCTGATGGGCTGCATTCCACAGGTCAAAAAATTCTGCTATCAAAGTCTGATGCCACCTCCTTTTCAGACTGAGAAAAAGAGAACATGTTCTTCCCTGCTCTCTAATTTTCTTAAAAACATGCTAGCTTTATTTTTCTGTAACTGAATACTACTAATATATGTGGCCTGCTTTCACTTTAGAGACTGATTTTTTTCCTGAGGGCCAAGAGGAACACTTCATTCCAAAGCTTTTTATCCTTTAGGCTATCCTCTTTGTGTCAATCTGGATGGATGATCCTTCCTAACAGCTGGGGCTCCCAGAGTTATTCCTAGATTTCTAAGAAGAAATTAAATAGCTGTTGGGGAGCAACAGATAATGGAAATAAGCCTGAGATGTGGACTTGTAGCTTCAGCAAAATGGAAAAGGACAATTTCAAATGTGAACATCGGTGACGCTGGAGCCAGACCACATGTTGGATCTGTGATTGTTTAAGATGTACTCTTATCCTATTAGCCAGTAAATTTGTGGTTGTTTACCCAATTCTCTGAGTAATCAGTCCATTTTTTCCCTCTGGAGTTCACAACTGTTGAAAAATCCTTGTACTGAGAGGGTCTGACTCACTCCTAAGTAGTACTGGGTCAGAACTAGGCTGGAGTATACATGACAGTGGATAAGAGCCAGTGGCTCAAGGCTGGCTCAGGGAAGGACTCATGTCAACTCCTGCTTGGATTGGTTCTGGATTGTATATCCTACCACAAAAAAGAAAAAAAAATAGCTAAAAGTACTATTAAAGCCTCTGTGTTCATTTTGTCTCAGTGGTTTCCTTTAACATTTCTGCCTCTGAGCACTATTAATTCTGTTAATTCCCAGCTGTTGCTTTTTTGAGAAGCAGCCTGATGATCAAGAAACAAATGTTTATACTCTCTTGGCCCCAGTACCCAGATATTAAAGGATAGTTCCCTTAATGCTCTACATCACAACTTTACTGCCACCTGACATATGGTGTAATTTATCCTTGTTGACAAAAGGAACTGAAATCAGCACGTTCATTTTACAGCCTAATCCTGTACTTCGTAGTGATGTGTAAACAGTGACACATGAGAATTTAACTGCATGACATAAAACGTACATCAGCATTGAGGGAATGTGCCTGTGTGTTGTAGGGAAGGGTTTTTGTTTTTTTGGGTTTTTTTGCTTCAGGGAAGACTTTTTTCCTTCACAAAGAAATCTGGATGAAATAAGAACAAACCGCCTACCTTGGAAAAGCAAACAAATGCAATACTCAAAGAGCAAAGGAGATAATGCATCTCTTTGTGGTACCCTGAGAGATGGAGGTGTTCAAATTTAGAGTCCAAGTGCCAAACTATGAGTTTGGTGGATGCTCAGCCCACACTACAGTCCGTGGAGATCTGGTGCAGGCAGCCAGCAGAGCCTAAAGAGTGACTCAACACCCCCTTAAAGGAGATGTTAAAGGTCACACGTGGTCTGTGCCGTTTTAGACACATCCCAGCAGGCCTCTAGCTGTTGCTCTGTGTGGATACAGTCTCTTGTAGGTCCTCTTTTATATTTACTAGCCCTGTACTGACACCTTGGATAACTTAGGGCAGCTCAATTGCCTTACCTGTCCCTAATTAGGCTATTGACTTGCATCCCTCTGCATGGTCAGCCGGTCACTTGAATCATTAAGGTTAGAAAAGACCTCCAAGATCATCAATTCCAGCCTCTATTATCTCCTGGCCTCAGTCCAATTACCCAAACACAGTGACACAAGCAACAAGATAACCTCAGATATCTGCATTAGGATTCCTTCATACTTCAGCAGCTGGAGTCTGGATGAGTTCCTCAACCAAGCTGTGCCCCATATCCCTCTGATCCACAAGAATGCTTGGCTGCATAACACATGCATAGACCTTAATATCTCCACAGTCTGAGGAGAATTCAGCTCCAAATGCAGGCACTTGGATTTGAGTGTCTAGAATTGAATACACAGCAGGGATGTGCTCATGAATCAACTTGATTCTGGAGTAAAGATTTGGGAGAGTTGCTATGGTGGCCAATTCTAGAAAGAATACTCTCAGTTTACATGCTGCAGATCTAACTGGACTGAAACAAACATCCAAGAATATCGGTTACTAAGAATATGTTAGAGAAATATTATAGAAAATAGTTATAGATATTATCTATTAAGCCTTAATTAGAATTGCTTGTAACTTGTATGGAAAAGTCTAGAGAAAGAAAAAAAGCACAGTGACCAAGTTCCTCTGTGTTCTTTCCCTTGAACCCAGACAACACTGAGCCATCTGCATTTGTGGGTAATCTGGCTCCTCCTGGAAAACAGTGTCAAATCCAGGTAAGGCCTGGGGTCCTTAAAGTGACATAAAAGTGGATGAATTTCCCCTGGTTTAATTTTCTTGAGACTGTAACCACCCTGTGGGAGACTAACATGAATAGGGATGTTGGTCAGGAAGGGTGGGATTTGTGTGCTCGAATTTAGGTTTTTATTCTGAGACAAACAGGCACTTCCAGAACACATTCGACTCAGACTAACACATATGTGGAAAAGAGGTCAGATGGATCATATCCTAAAAATTGCCACATTTCCCCTTAACCATAAGTGGGGAAATGGGACTGACACCTGCAGAGATCATATTAGGTAGGATCAATCCTACCCTCAGTGCCCCTGAAAATGAAGCCATTTTAGCTGAGACACAAGGTTTATGTTCCAGTCATAAGGGACAATATGCTCTATGAGTCTGTCTGAAAAATATGAGGTCTTCAGGATTTAGAAAATCCAGAGAGTCACAGCATTTCTGACTTGTGTGTATTTGTGTCCAGGTATTGAAATGCGGTCTCTGAATTTCTAGTTCTATGCTTTTCTGCATGCTGTCTTGATTTTTATTTTTTTAATGAAAAATGAATTTTTTTTTATTAAGAAGAGATTTCTTACTAGCTTTGGAAGGGAGGGAAGACAGGCTCCAGAGCTGCACTGACCTGAGGACTTCTGTGCATTCAGAATTCTTGCTGTGGCAGGGAGTGACCCACCTGGGGTTGCTGAGGACTCTCTAATAGACCAGTGAGATTCATAGACATCTCCTGCTCACAAACTATGGCACTTCTGCAAGGCCTATGATGGATGTCACAGCCAATTTTAAGTTTTAATTATTCTAATACAAAACTTCGTGATCAAGAAAAGTGCCATTTGTGTTCTCTTACACAGACTTTGTCAATGTAATTACAGGAAAACATCATTACACTATTATATAAATCTTTCCATGGCCTTCAGCTGATGTAATTTATGTTGCTGTCCTGTCTCCCCCACCTGAGAGCACAACATCCTGGGACTGGAAACAGTGGGAGAAGGACAAAATGTTAAAACATAGAATTATTTCTCTATTATGAACTATTACACACCCTAGGATTTTTTTTGTTTAAAAAAAGTAGCTCAGTGGACATCTGCTATAAATGAATGCAGGAACAGGAGCAACTTGTATCTAACTTTTCTAACACTAAAACCCAGGGGAACATCAAATAGCATTACTGTCTGAACAGTTCAGAGAAACCAAGAAAACATATTTCTAGTACCATTGTGAAGTACAGCTGTGAAACACTTTGACAAATGACAAGGGGATGATAATACCTATATGCTTTCAAAAAGTGATAGGACATATTCTGGGAAGAAAACTCAGTTAAGGACTCTACTTATCATCCTGCTGGCTGCTGAAGGCTCAGAGCCACATATTGGCAGGATGTTCTTGGTCTTCCTATTTATTTTCTGGTGGACATTTCTGGAGGCAGAACTTTGCTAAACAGACCTTTACTCTGATCTCAGACTTTATGCTACCTCATCACATACTGTCTGTACCCACCACACAGGTGAGATCTGTGCACTCTGTAGGAGCCCTCTTGAAACAACTGTGTCCAGGAAATATTTTACCTTGGCCTGAAGCAGAGCCAAAACCCAAAATTACTTCAGCAAATCTGATGCTTTATGTAGTGTGGGTGAGATATTTATTAACAAAGTACTCATGTGCTGTTAGCTTTAAATTCACAGGGCATGTAAGAGGAGAATTTGTGAGACTCCAACAAGAATTTAAGGATGAGAATGTTTCAAGAACAATGCCCCGGTTTTCCTGCATATTTTATACCCTCTTTAGAAAAAGAAGGAAACACTTCTGGCACTGCTGTCCACAGTGAGGCCAGGAGTTCAAATGTCCAGTGTGCAGAAGATAACCCCTGGTTGGAGGGTCCCCAAAGCAGGGTCTATCAGTGTCCCCCATTCACCAGCTCTGCCTGTCTCTGTGTCTCTGGACTCTCACACACAGTGAAGCCAGTGACACCTAGTGACACCCAGGGACACCCTCCCTCAGCACAAAGGAGCTGGACCTTCGTGGGCATTGAAAGGGACAACAACTTTGTGAAGGAATGTCTGTGTTGGCATTGCCTGCTTGGCCATGAGCAAGCACAGCAGAGCCCAATTCTGTTTTGCTGAGCGAGGCTGTAACTAATTTTCAGACCTGTGGTCTGTATCAGGTGTGGAGCATGACAAATGGAGAGGTTCAGAACCCTTTTATCACCTTCACTGCTCTCCTCCTCTGTGACCTCCTGCGCCTGGCATCAACTCTCATCCTGACCAGAAGCTCCAGATCTTTATGGTCATGCCATGGAAGAGAGGTCAGGACACTGCAGTGCAGACAGGACTCTGTTTCATGGCACTCTGGGCATAAGAAACCTTCTAGATATCACCTACTCAGTTGCTATTTGACACCATCCTCCTTCCACTGCCACAGGAGCTTTAAACCCAATGGTTTCAAGCCTCATGGGGCCTTGACAAATTCAGGACTCAAGGTGAAATCATAGACAAACTCGACACTCAGCTGCTTTATCAGCTTTATCAGGGGGTTGCCTGCCTGTGTGGTGAAAGCTGGATGCTTTTGAAAGCAGAGAAATAAGAGCAGGACCCCAGTCCTGCTGAGCTCATTTGGCTTTCAGCATTAAAAACAGCATGGAAAAAAATGAGGTGTTTCTGGCTTGTGATTACTTCCTTTCCTGTTCCCATCCTCTTTCCTCAAGAAACTGTTTAAATGTTTCCCACATACAAGGAAGGCCCAGGGAGCAAAAATATTTCTGACCAGGCAGCTCAGTGAAGTGTTGAAGGTTTGAGGAGCAAAACGTTTTGGTCCAGCAGGTCAGCTAACAACGTCTCCCACAGAGAAACAAACCGGAGGGACTCAACTCCCTTAACCCATCTCTGACAGAAATGTGGCTGGGAGCACACATTGTTGTCTGCCTGGCCAGAGCACACATCCACTGCCAGTCCTCCCTGACAACATCTGAGCCCACCAGGCAGGTGCAATGAAGTTTAACAGCAGGACTTGCAGCCTCAGAGGTGCTACCAACCAGCCCTGCAAGTGTTCAGAGCTGGGTGCAGGGAGGAACTCAAACCCTTTGGATTTTCTGTTTTGATTACACCCACAGACCAACACACTCACTCTCCACAACCCATAACCAAACAGCTGGTGGACATGAGGAGAGCTATTTCAGAGAGGATATTGTGATGGAGGAAGAAAATGAAGGTATCATAGGGTAGGCAAGAAGCTTTTGCCAGATGAGGCTTATAGAGGATTGGACAGAAAGCTGGACTGACTGTGGAGGAGGAGAATGTCAGGCCAATGACATAAAACTGTAAGAAATCAGACTTATTAATTCAGAATAATTGTCCCTGAATAGATCATGATTGCTGCTCTGTTGTATGCCATGTTTGCCCCGTAATTCAGGAACAAAGAGAACCCATGGGATACTTTTTCTCATGATATTTTTGTTTTGCTAGGGACAGTTCAGCACTTGTGTCCATTTTTGGCCAAACAACCTTCTCAAGTTTCTCCTTTCTCTATGCATGAGACAATTTTCATGTGGGGGTTTAAAAAGATGTGCTAGAAGATGCTCCAAGTGTGTCTGGTCTAGCTCAGCCACTGTGTTGGGTGGTCTCACTAACTCTGTCCTCAACAAGTGAGACACAGCAACCTTGCAAATATGCATGGCAGCCTGTTGAAAGGAACAGGAACCAACGTAAAACCAAGTCTGGTAGCTTTTTTTCCCACTGCTACCAGGAAAGGTTCCCAGCTCAGGCTCTCTGGACTCATCTTCCCCACAGGCAGGGATGGTCAGCAGAGCAGCATCACACGGGACAACCAAGAGCTGAGGCAGAGGAAAAGCTCGAGATGTAGTGCAAGAAGGTCACTAAGGAGGAGGAGACAGGCTGTGACACAGAGACTCTTCCTCTCAGTGGAGAGGGGCAGATAAAAATGAAGAATGATGTAAAACACTTTTTCGAAACTGATTAGCCTTCCAGTACCTAAAGAGGAGCTTACAAGAAGGTTGGAGAGGGACTTTTCACAGAGGCATGTAGTGATAGGACAAGGGAAAATGGCTTTAAACTGAAAGAGGATAGATTTAGATTAGATATTAGGAAGAAATTCTTCCCTGTGAGGATGGTGAGGCCCTGGCACAGGTTGTCCAGAGAAGCTGTGGCTGCCCCATCCCTGGACGTGTCCAAGGCCAGGCTGGAAAGGGCTTGGAGCAACCTGGTCTAGAGGAAGGTGTCCCTGCCCGTGGTAGGGGGTGGAACAAGATGATCTTTAAGATCCTTTCCAACCCAAACCATTCTATGATTCTGTGATTCTATGAATTAGCACCCCTTTGGCCCCAGAGCGATCTACAGGTGACTGTGCTTAACCTGCCCTGGTTACCTGAGAAAAGTTAGACAGCAGTAGCCAGGCCTTTCTGGTTGAAAACTGGAGAGTGTAAACCTTCCTCCTCTCCCACAAATTGCCACAGCTGTTGGGACAAGCTGTTTAGTTACTGCTGAAATGCAGCTGTTTCCACT
The DNA here is from genome assembly GCF_022539395.1 of Myiozetetes cayanensis. NCBI lineage: Eukaryota > Metazoa > Chordata > Aves > Passeriformes > Tyrannidae > Myiozetetes > Myiozetetes cayanensis. Next base: position 3,436,192 of record NW_026087521.1, read on the forward strand.
CCTGGGCTATGGCCCTTCTCCTGTTCAACTGGAAGGATCCAAAGTTCACTCCTGTCAAGCCCTGGTTAAGCAATACTAACACAGCATCTGCCAGGCTGTTCTGAATAGCTGCTGATATCTTTAAGCTAAAAGAAAAGGCTTTTCAAGTGTTGCATACATTACCCAGAGCAGTGGGGAAGGGTGTTAATAATTCATTCAAGCTCTCAGACTCCGGAGTGTGCTAGATCTTTCAACTTATAACAATAGACATCACCCTGCAGGCTGTCATGTCCTGCTTTTAACAAAGGGAAAGAAAAGAGAGGGGGTGAAAAGGAGGAAGATTTCCTGGGTGGAAAATCTGAAGCTTGATGAAGAATTAAAGCCTGTTAAATGTCTACTTGAGCCAGCCATTGAGCAATAAAACCTATTTGCAAGCGGTTGTTAGAAGAAAGAGCTGCATGTGCAGGAAAATGCATTTGTTGAGAAGATGCTGGCATTGCTTTCCATTGGTTGTGGAATTTATCAACCCCCTGGGATGCCTGTTCAGCAAGTTTTTCTTATTCAAACCAGAGCAGAGATACAAGAGGAAGAAGTTACCCTGAGAAAACATATGTGTAGAATTGTTTTCATGTAACTGGTCCATCCTTTGAGTATCTGAACTGCCTTCAGAAATAGCCTGTCCCCACAGGATAATCCCAGAAGGTGTGATAGAGTCCCAAACACCTATTTGTAGCTATACCAGAAGTAAAGGGAATCAGAAGTGACAAGAGGACTTGTTTGGGACATAGGACAAAGCAGGCAGGAAAGCAGCCACTGCTGAAGGCACAGCCAGGACTTCTGGGCTGGTGACCACTGCTGAAGTGTGGCCACCCCCAGCATCAATCACTGTGCCCATCACACAGGGGGAGGAGAGAAACCATCACTTCTTTAGGACTCATCAGGGGTCTGTATTGCTGCTTTTACCTCCTCCTTCTACTTCCATGAGTGGAACAACTTGAGCTTCCTTGCTCCATCACTCCCAAGGTGGTAAAATCCTGCCTGTCATGTTGAGAGACCCCACACCAGTTTGACAGTCAAGAAGTGTCCTTGTCTTGGATGAATTCCATTTTTAAAGTGAAAGACTGAGGTTCTTTATGTGGTGGGTACAGAACTACGCCCAAAAATAACAAGAAGGTCCTTCCAGCAGAGTGGACCATGTGAATGAGCAAAAGAAGGTGACAGAACTGAAATGTTTCCTTCCTGGATTAGACAGGAGATAAATAAAATTTAATCCTTCTGAAATTCAACAAACCTTCTTTCTTTATCCATGTCAGCAGTTCTGAGCCATTTAACAAATTCCTTGTGTGACTCTCCTCATTCTCATTCAGAGTGATCCCAAATTGGTTGACAAAAGGAGAAGAGGCATCAAGTTCTGTCACCACATCTAATGTCTTGATGAAAACTCTGGTTTTCATGGCATGTGCTGGCCCATTGAATACAACATTTTACTCCCTGGAGTTCACTTTCTGCTATTTTCCCCGGCAAACTCTCCCATGGACATTATTGTGCACATGGGAGAAGAAAAGCAATGCTTTAATTCTTCCCCTGCACAAGTCTGCACATCAAGCACAGAACAGTTTTCCTTCAGAAGGACAGGTTCCCTCAAAGCAGAATTACAATCTGAGCACTGCTGCACACGATAACAAATTGGAGGTTTCAGGCTTCCTGCACTCAGTTGTACTTTAAGTTCAGTACAGGCAGATTCTGCTGGGAAGTTACTCAACAGCTGCCTGCAAAGATGCTGGGCTCCTCTGCACAGAGTGGGAACACGGACACTCTGGAGAGAAAGCCAAGGGAAAGCACTTCACAATACAGGGATTGAACATGGGAAGCCATGTTATGTGAATAGCTGAGGTAAGGAGTGGGAAATGTCAAAAAAAAAAAATTTTGCTGATGAATTTCTTTTTTTTACAGTCCTGAATGGAAGATCCATCTGGACAGCTTGTACCTCTCACAGTTGTAATTTGAGTTCTCCCTCTGGTTGAGACTGAGTTCAAATTTTGCTGTTCCTTTATGTTTCCTGCTCAGGCTGACACTCTTCATAAGAGGGGTGGGTGCTGAAGTTGTTTTTCACTCAGCACTTCATATCCAAGGGAAAACTTCTCTTTTACATTGTGACCCAACGAGGAGACCTCAGAAGGCAGGGGTAAAGGTGGCAGGGTGAAGTGGCCTGACCAAGATCACCCAGAAAGGGAATTGCACCTGCAATTGTGTGTGCACTAAAGCTGTGGGAGTGATCTTGTCCCCATCCCAGTTTTCCCTATTTTTCACTGCCTTTGTGCAGTGACATACAAAAGACTACAGAGTGCAAAGGGCTGTGACATAGTAGTTTCTGGAGGACTGTGACCATAAGTCTGAGACAGCAGCTCAAACATCTCCTGTCTTCGCCCTGTCTTCTTTCCATCTTCCACCTGCTTCCAAAAAGGCCTCTCACAACCTGACAACCTCTAGACAACTCCAAGCTCAAAATGAAATGAGCCCTCTAAGGGCACAAAGCCTCTCCATGGGCATTGTTCTGCTGACTTCCATGGCAAAAAGACTAATTTACACTACTTGTATGCTTGTGGTATGACCATTTTTGTTCGTGCTACAAGCAAAAGCTCCACCAGAACACCACCACCAGCTGTTTTGTCTTGTAGTAAAAGCAGTCCATCAGCTGGCAGTGGCTGCTGAAACTTTTCCAAGAGATGCTGCTCACAGGGCTGGTTCACAGCCAGTCCTGAGCTCTGTTAGGAGTCCTGCTACACATCACAGCTGTTCATGTTTTGCTCAGTCTGCTCTGATGAGGTGAAAGAAGACGGTTTTTAAATGACAGCATTGCCCAACTAAAAAAAAAAAAAAAAAAAAGAAAGAAAGAAAGGTCTGATTTAAGGGCACTTTAAGCCTCTAAGCTAAGACTTGCGACATGTGACAAACATCCTCCAATTTCTTCATCCTTAAGTGTGCAAGACCACCTGGCATCCAGAGATGCATCAAGGAGGCAATGGTGAGTTTCTAAGGCTGCCTTACATTGCAGAGCTCTCAGGCCACAAAGGGTCATAACATGGTCTGGCTGGAGGAGACCTTAAAGATCATCTGGTTCCAACCCTCTGCCATGGGCAGGGACACCTTCCACCAAACCAGGTTGCCCACAGTCCCATCCAACCTGGCCTTGAAAACTTCCAGATCAGAAGGCAGAATCTGGGCGTCCTCCTTGGTGCCCCTGTGTCTGGTGGAGTGACAAAGTGAGGAGAGAAGTTGTTGGCAGGAGGGCGTTGGGGCTCAGGAGAATTTAGGTAAGTTGACAACCCCCTCAAGGAGCCCCTTAAGATGCTAAGCTTGGTCTTTCAGACCTAAAGCTGCCTCAGGAAGGATTTGTCAGTTGTGCTGGGACCTTGGTTTGACCAGAGCCAGCATCCCCCTGTAATTATGTGTTGAACAGGGACTTCCCAGGGAACTTAAAATCAGTACTTGGGATTTGTCTGCTCGACCCCTTGCCAGCCAGCTCCACCAAGCCCCCCAAAACCTCTTTCATGGGGCAGGGGTCTTCTGTGGTAGAGGTGAATCCCTCTGCCATTCTGAGCCTTTTGGACATGGAAATCATAGAATGTCCTGGGTGAGATCTTAAAGAAGGAGATAGATGGGCACTGCCATGCCTTCCCCTGGCCCCTCCATTCACCCATCTCCTCCCTGTCACCCTGGGTGTCTCTTCTGCAGAGGTGCCAGTAGGATGTGACAAGATTGCAAAGAGCCTTGGCACAGGATTCCTGATTTCTTTTTTTCCTTCCCTCTGCAGGGACGTGCAGCCAAAAAAGTGTCAGCTCCATAACTCTGCCCCAGCAGAGCCCTGCAAACTTCCTCAGCCAAAGCAGCTGAATAGGAAAAGTGATGGAGCTGGAAACTTGTCCTTGTCAGCTGGGTTCTGCATCCAGCAACTCATAAAAACTCCAACGTGAAGGCAGCCAGAACCATTATAGCTTGGTCTTATCTGAGAAATAGCATTCAGTGCCCCCACTGTTTATTTCACTCTACACAACAGTTGTGTAATGTCATGCTGTTCTGTCTTCATCTCATTCCACAGAGAGGCTTTTTGGCTAAGGAAATTCATGGGTCAAACTGCTGGGTCTTGGTGATTTGCAGAGCTCTGCCATGCAAATGATTATTTTAAAAGTGGAATCCCTCTAGCCCAGAACTTTTGAGACCTGCAAAACAAAATAGTTTTACTTTCATTTTAGATATATTTGTGAAGAAATGCTTGCATAGATTCCCAGGTGCAGTGTTTATTTTTTTTTCCAGTCATAATTTTTAAGGTCATTTTGGGACTACTGAACCCTTGGACTGGGCTGTTCTTTTTTTCTGATTACACCTGTATGACCTGATTTCCTATTGAAATCAATCAGCTGAAGCCAAGGAGGGTGGCACAGCTGAGAACAATATTTAGTCTCACGCTCCTCAAACAGGACCTTTAGAATTAACTCTTCTAAACCTGCTCACCTTCCAAAGCTAAACCATGCAGAAGGGAGACATCTTGAGTAAAATAAATTCCCTCCATGTTTAGTAAACAATAGGGAGCAAAGAGATTTGTTGTGCATACTGTAATGCAACTTCTGTATGTGTGTTTATCCCCATATTCCAGTTTTGTCAGAATGTAAACAAGGAAAATTTAGACCTAGGAAATCTGCTTGCATTGAGTTACAACTACATCAGTACAGAACCATTCACTTATCACCTGGAAAGTCTGCAGTGACTTCACTCTGCTGTGCTCCCCTATTCTCTTGCTTAGATTGTTTTTTGTGCAGTAAGACATTTATGTTTAACAACAAACACAAGAAGCTCAGCCATAGGTTTGATAAAAAGAACTTGCATACCAGTGAGAATGAAATTTAAATGCAATAACTGTTGTGCTGAAGAAACCATAGAATCATAGAATGGTTTTAGTCGGAAGTGACCTTAAAGCTCATCCTGATCCAATCCACTGCCATGGACAGGGACACCTTCCACTAGCCCAGGTTGCCCCAAGCCCTTTCCAGCCTGGCCTTGGACACTTCCAGGGATGGGGCAGCCACAGCTTCTCTGGGCAACCTGTGCCAGGGCCTCACCACCCTCACAGGGAAGAATTTCTTTCTAACTGCTAATCTAAATCTCTCCTCTTTTAGTTTAAAACCATTCCCACTTGTCCTGTAGCTGTTTGTCCAAGTAAAAATTCTCTCACTCTGCTTTTCATAATCTCCATTTGAATTCTGAAAGGATACATATCAGAGATTTAGTAGGGACTAAAGGTGTAGATGAGATCAGGTTTGGTATTTTCCCTGGCTTAGTGTTTTTGGACATCATATTTTCTTACTGCCAGCCAGTGCTAAGAACAATATGCCAAAGGATCACCAGCAAAACATCAACCCTACATCTTAATCCGTGTTTAGGTAAGCAGGTAACTGTGCAATAGTTATTACAGCCAGAAATGAACACCAGAAATATTCAGTTTTCATTTAATTGTGTTGCAAATAAATAATCACTGACAAACCTCAGGGAAGAAGGTTGAGGGGCAATGACACTGTAAACATCCAGGGAAGGGTGAATTCTATTTAAGAAGTTCCTGAAAATATGAACTTGAGGTGTTTTAACAAAAGACCTCCAGTGGTGGAGAGGCCAAGACTGCCTTGGGAAGTGATTTTTGTGCTTTATCAGTCTCCTGATGGAAACTGATAACCATTCCTGTTACACGCAGGGAGCAAACCACAACACAGCACTGTCTGGCCAACTCAGAGGCTGCCAGTGCTGGCTCCAGACCGATCTGTTTTGTGGCTGCTCTCGCAGAGCACGATCAAGAACAGCCTTCTTTCCATTCCCAGCCCTTTTCCCCACTGCACACATGGAGCAACAAATGGTATCTAAATATACGGCAAGCGACGGATACAACAAGCAGATGGCGGGAGAACAAGGGCCCAGATCCATTAGCAGAAATCTGGATCAACTCGTGGATGAATCACCGACTCAAATCAGGGGTAAATACATAACAGACACTCCACGCCAGCCATTCCCCCGGGAGCTGGATGTCTTGAGAGACAAACGCAGGGCTCTCGCTTCCTTGCATGTGTGTTTTTGCAGATGTACACAGGAGGGCAGCAGACATTTACTCAGAGTTGGGCACAGCATCCCTTCCCAAGCCCTGCCATAAATAGATGCTGTTGGGATCGTGTAAACCGCCCGTCGGCACGAGGGGATGGATGCCTGCGAAACAGCCCCATAAAAAACCCCCAAAGTGACTGTGATTGGACAGAGTCCACGTTTCACTGATATGACTAACAAAAAGGTTGTCTTGGATTTTTTTCCCGCTGTTGAGCTAAATTCACCCCCCACCAAATTATCTCTGGATATTCCTTTCTTCAGTTCAGTTTTATAGGGTGTTTGCTATCCCTTCTGTAAGTTTTTGCAGTGGTTTTCTTTCTCCAGGGAAAACACACTTTTATTTTTCCCATGGAGATGCTGACACAGGCATCTCAAAACATCACCTTTCCCTTGTTTCCCAATGGACAACACATTAGGGATGGGGAAAGAGGAGGATGAGTTAGAAATGTCCTCTAATGAAGCTTGTCAATGACTATGAAAATCACTATTTAGGTTTGGAAAATAAAGGGCTGCAAGAGAGTGTTTCTCAGCAACGATTCTATTTTTTGTAAGTGGGTATAATTAAAGCAATTGTCTTTAGCCTGCAAAAATACCCACTGCCTCCTTCCTGCTCCCAGCCCAGCTCCATTCACTCCTTTCACTTTGGCTTCTTGCTAACTTTGTCCATGATCCAGCACAAGAAATTCCACACATTTGTTTTGATGCTGACTCAGATTAAAGACTTTTGGGCAGAGCAGTGTATTTTGCCTAAGAATTTGCTCTGGCTGATCCTAATTAAAGTATTAATTGCCATGTGGTTGGATTCTCTTCAGCTGCCTGCAAGGAGTTGAGGGTGGGTGTCTCAGCTAAAATGAGCTACCTTTCACAATCTCCTTGGCTACAAGAGGTGTCAGTGGTGGCATATCTCTAAACACCACATCTACACGTCTTTTGGACACTTCCAGGGACAGTGATTCCACCATTTCCCTTGTCAGCCTGTTCCAATGCTTGACAATCCTTTCTGTGGAGAATTTTTTCCTAATGTCTAAAAGTCCCTGGCACTTGAGGCCATTTCTCTTTGTCCTATCGCTTTTTACCTGGCAGGAGAGGCTGATCCCCACCCGGGTCTTTCAGGGAGTTGTAGAGAGAGAGAAGGTCACCGCTGAGCCCTCTTTTCTCCAGGCTGAGTCCACTCACAGATCCCTCACTTGCTCCTCATCATATTTGTGTTCCAGACCTTTCAATAATCTTAAATTATGTGGGAAGAATTCCAAGGCAAAGGACAATTTTCTTTCCATTTCATTCTATGCACCAGACTGTGGGTGCACACCTGGTGTACAAAGCACCTCTACAGACCAAGAAGACGCTGATCTCTTGGGTGGTTTGCTCTGCCCTCTGAAAATAGCTGTTTTCTTTGGCAGTAGAGATGGATATTCAGAAATAACATCCTCAGGTAGGCACTTAAAATTAGGCTGATTTGTGCCCCAAAGCCAAATTTTACATGATTTTTGAGCACTGAAATTAATGGGATTTAGGAACCTGGGTGCTTTAATAAAAAAACCAACAGAGCTGATTCATCTGCCCGTGATCCCGTTGGTAAATGTGTGATAGGAATTGAATCCACTAAGAATAATCATTCACGCTGCGAGTTTCCACAGCCTGGCACACACGGAGCAATCCCATCACAAACAACAAGCATCAAAAGTCATGGTGGGGAAATGACTGGAACTGCATGAAATAGTAACACTGCCTGTTGCTGTAATCTTTAATAGGATAATGTCAGTGAGGACTGGGATTATGGGAGACGCTGTGTGGAATGAGGCTGGTTTGTATCACAGGAGTCCACTAAGACAAAACATACAATAAAGAAAGAGCCTGACCAAGCAAAACCTAGACACTGTCCAGCTGTGATTTCATGGCAACAAATAGGATTGGGGATTTTGCTTATCTCAAAGTTTTATCCTGTCTTTTGCCACAGAATCGCAGCCCAAACCATGAATTCTGATTTGAGGATTTCACCTCCTGGAACAGAAATGTGGAGGCTGGGAGTGACAGGAATATGGGAACTGTCTCAGTGTGTTAAAATAAAAATCCCTGGCATGGTTTGCTTTGGTGGTTGTATTGGGAATAAAATGTTAATTGCTGGACTAGGCTTTGGGCAGCTAATGAGTAAAGAATCTCAATGGATTGGGGTCTTAATTACCTGATTTACTTTAACCTGATTTCCTCTAACCCACCAGGTCAGTGGGACTAATCCCAGAACAAGACACTATGCTGTGTGATACCTTCAAGCAGGTCTAAGGGTTTCCAAGGATGAAGAAGGAAGTGGGAAAAGGTGCTGATCTCAGTGGAAATTGGACACCTATGCCTGATATAATGATGTGGAAATAACCCTTTGCTACTTACCAGCCTGAAAACCCAAAGGCACATCAGATCTTGCCCCCAAGGAGTACTTTGGTGCCTGGACTTCTGCTCCTGCCCCCAGTCAAACTAAGGGAGCACTGTGGAAAGAATTTTTACCTGAGTTTGGAGGCTTTCAGTGTCAGCACCTCCCCTTCCCAAAACTTCTCTCTCTGAGGTATAGCCAGCTCTACAATTTTATTTTTCCCTCAGTTGGAAATAAAAAAAAAAAAAAAAAATACAATCATAGAGTCATGGAATCACTGGGGTTGGAAAAGACATCCAAGATCATCATGCCCAACCTTCATCATCAAGTCCAAACCTTTTAATAAATGAACACCAGGACACAGAGGGAAGGCACATGTCTGAACCACTAAACTCACAGTAAGTCAGGCTTGGTAAGACCAGCACTCGAGTTGACCACATGAGCTCCAAATCTTTATCCCTTTCTTCTACGTGATTCTTGCCATTCTTTACCTCTTAGGTCTCACTGGTCTCAGAAACTGAAGTTTGCCCTGGCTGTGACCTCTTTGAAGCGATTTGCACAACTCTGCTCATTTTTTCCCCATGGCACTCATTTTGGTTACACTCTACACCAGGTTTATCCAAGCAAGTATCTGGCATTGCTTTTCTGTTATCCTTTCAGAAGTAACATTGAGTGTCACTCAGTGGTGAAAATCAGGTTAGAATGAGGTCCCTGAACCTGTGGACAAAGTCCCTTTTGGGCTCTGTGATGAGGGTGATAAACTCTGCCATCTAGAGAGGACATCTCTCTTCTCACCCTGTCTTATTAACACAGAAGGATGGTCAAAGGATTATAAGAGTTATTCTAATAACTCAAATTAAATGAAATATTCCTTAAAAAATAGCCCTGTTTCTAAGTTAAGGGTCTTTTATAGTTCTTTTTGTTTTGTTGTGCTTTATCTCATATTCTGTGCTCCTCGCTTGGTGTCTCCAGCCCTTGTTTCATTAAGAGACAAGAGAAAAAGGAAAATAAATGAAAGAGAATCCACATTAAAATTCATATCCATAAAAGCTTTCAAGTAAAAATGAGTTGGAAGTAGTAATTTGTAAGCTAAGTCTTAGATTCATCTCACTTTCTTTAGTAGTCTAAGAGTTGGGCTTTTAGTCTAGACTACCTCTATCTTTATTAGCCATAGACACAGGAAAAACACAGATTTCTCCAGAGACTGCTGTCTAAGATGATTTATCATTAATTGAATGGTCTCACTGGGCCATAAACTGAGCAAATCTTGTGCTTGAAGTGACACATATGCCTAAATGATTAGGAACTACAATTATTAGCAGTAAAAGTTCATATTCCTTGGGCTGTGATGACATGCAAAGCCTGTTTATGTCAGGCAACCTGAGTCAAGCTTTACTGTAGAAATCTGTATCCACACATCTACAGCAGAAACAAAACTGCTCTTTAAAGCTGCTTACCTTGCCTATTTTTAAAATCCAGTAATGGAGAATCCATCACACACGTGGGTGATTTAGTTTTATGCTTACTATAATTATGTGCTAAGTTATTCTTCTGAATACAATATGTCAGTACTTTTCTTCTTTAGCAGAATATCTAAAGTTTTTAACTGAAACTAATGTTTTTCCCATTTTTAAAGCCCAGAATGAACATTTTGAGCACCTTGTTTGATCTCCTGATGACAGCTGTCTACAGAATTATAGCCCTCTATTCCTGAACATAGCATCCAAACATAATGCATGCATTTCATGAAGACAACCAACTTTTAATAAGGTTGATGAAGTGAAATCCAATCAAGTTTCTGATTTATATGTTGATTACCTTTTTTTAAAAAAAAAAAAACAGAAAATTTGAAAAGTGAATTTAAAATTAAGAAGTGCAGTCTTTTTCCCCCAGAATAATGTAAACAAGACAGTGTTCAACTCTGTTGCTTCCCAACAACTGATCTGCTGCTCTGACCTTGTAATCAGAGAAGACTGTGAGCCCTGCATTTGTCTTTGAAGGCTGCTAATAATTAAATCCCATTGTTTCACTGAAACAGAACATGACTCTCGCAATTTGTAACCAGAAGCAGTGTAGCTGCACGGAACAATGTTGGATAAACATGCCCTTCAAAGATCAAAGGATGTAGGGCTTTGTCAATTAAAAGGAAAAAAAAAAAATCAGCATAGCTAAACTGCTGTTTCTCAGCAACTTGGTGTGGGTGCAGATCTGAGGCTGCCCAGATTGCTCTGCTTTCATTCCACAGTCTCAAGGGTCCCCTTATTCCCCACGGTGCAGGGGGAAGCTGGCACACCCAGATGTGAGTTGGGAGTCTGTGGGCAGAGGGAGAGAGCACCCCCCCCTCACTGCTAATTAAAGGTTCAAAGGATTCGTGCTCCCCCCAAGCAGCACATCTTTGTGGCATTAAATGAAAATCGGCCTCAAAGAGAAAACACGCACGCCATGTGTTCAACAAGGCAAGGGGCAGGAGGATAACGGGGGGATTTGGCTCTGCAGCGACACTGTTTGCTCTCTTTACTTCCCTGGGAGAGCCCTTCCCTTCTCCATGGATTTCCATCAGAGGGTTTTTCCTCTTTACCAATCAGAAACTCATCTTGATGTCACTTTGGCCGTGCAGCTCCAAGAGGAGACAGGAGAACCCGTGGTTGTTTGAGGGTTTCACCCCTTCCCATGAATGGCCATGTCTTCAAATGCTCCCTTTCCAGTGCAGATGGGGAGCAAATATCTGGTGGAGGGTGGAAATGGTCTCTTTATGGAACTTAAATGTGGCTATAAGGTTTTCATCTCAAATAGGGGAGGGAAAGGCATTTTTATTCTGAGAATGAGGTTATTTGTTTCCTTTACTTCTTGTCCTTCTGGACTCCAATGCTTCTAATTATGTGTGTCTGGACTCAGATTTATGAATAAAATGAGGGGAATGTAAAGTATGTAAAGTTGAACCTATGTGCAAGAGAATTATCTAACCCATGCTCCTGCTAAAGAATTACAGATATTTGTTGTTTGTTTGCTACACTTTTTAATAAAACAGTGCTATTCTTCCCTGATGCCTGTTTATACTCCATTTTTACTTCCCAGTTCTTAGGCAATATCATTCCACTTGGGTGAACATTTCACAGTTTCTCTCAAAATAAATCTCTCTCTCTACCTTCTTGTCTACTAAAGACAAACCCTTATTTTAATGAGTTAAATTTTAGTATCAGTTAAACTGAGGAAAGAATCTGGCCCATAAAATTTGACAAATGATGATCATCTAAAAAAATAAAATGTACACATTGTGTCTAAACACAATTGACCTCGCTCCCCTCAGCTGTCTTGATGTTCAGCTGCTTGGAAAGTTTCCTCCAGGGGAAACCTTTATTAAATGATTTGTGCATCTTTTACATTTTGTTCCAAATTATCTGGCTCCCTTGTTTTATTTCTTCTTCAGGTTGGCTGCTTGCTACAGCTAATTTGGTTGTCCTTGCTGGGACTACCATAAATACTCTTTCCCAGTAGTACTTTGTAAGCTGAATTAGTCAAGTGATCTTGGTTATAACATTCAAGAAAATAGTTGATAAGATTAAAGACTGGGAGAACTTTATGGTTGGAGACACCCTTGTAAAGTCACCCGTAAAGGAGCACGAGCAAAAAATGCTGACAAGGCCGAAACCATTCCATAGATGCTAAAATTTTGACCTTCAGGATTGCGTTGGGAGGGATAACTGTTCACTCCCTCCTCTCCCTGCAATGACTGTATTAAACCACGACACCCTCTCTGAAACTGGTAACAAGGAGCCCTTCTTAAAAATAGATGAAATATCAGATTGAAAACAAGGAGATTAAGCCTGACCTGCAAATTGAAAGACAGAGCACTGAAACCTCCGTGAGCCTCCAGGTGTTCTGGGTCTGACCGTGAAGGTGAGAAGGTGACATCCTACCTGGGGGAAGTGGTGCCACAGTCGCCAAAGCAGAAGAAAAAGTTGTTTTTTCATCTTCCATCTTTGCTCTCTGGGCTCTTATTTCACCCTGACAGCACTCTGAACTTTAACCTGTGTAGGGCTGTCCCTGTTTTTATTTTAAAGCCGTCGAGACACCTCATTCACCAAAACCTAATTCCAGGGTAGCAGAGGGTGACAACAGGGATGGAATTATTTCTGACTTGGTGGAATTGATGAAGATCTTCTTGTCAAAAATTCACTTTTTTTTTTTTTTAATTTTATTTTTTATTTTTCCAGCCAAGCACGAGTTGGAACATTTAATTTCAGCATTTTTGAAAGCAAATGTTCTTCCTTTTCAGTTTTAAAATAACTGTTTTCAAGTCTGCAATTGCCAATGCCTCATTTAGAAGGGTTATGAAAATCATTAAAAATGCCCCATCAGCCACACAAAATGTTTTGACTTGAAACATCTCTATTAATTAATTAAAAAGAAAAATTGGCCCCCCCTCCCCCCAAAGTTGACCTTAAATGCCTCTCCTCCCTTCTTCTTCCCAAAATAGATTTTTCAAGATTATGAAATCATTATTATTAAGCTTGGAATCAATTATTCTTTCAGTTTGCTCAAACCTTTTGAGATGTGGTGGACAGAGCTACTTTCATGTTAAGGTTGAATTTAAACAAAGAAGTCTTCTAATACTGAATTGAAAAGTCCCACTTTATCCTAATGAAAAAGGTGAACAATTACAAGGAGAAAAGTATTAAAATATCAGTATTTCTTGCAGAGTCAGAAGTTCATATTTGTTTAACTCTCCTGTACCACACACAGGATAGATATGTCTTTATTTTTATAAGATCTTGATGTTAAAAGGTAAGTCTATTCACCTTATAATAAACCTGGGAAATTCCAGGGTGCAAAAGTGCATGAGGCAGCATGAACGTGATCTGAGATACTTTGGGTACAAGCAACATTTCCACTTTTCTTGTAACACGTGACACCCTTTGACACTAGAACAAGAAATACCTGTTGCCTGCACTGCAACATCTCTTGCAAACAGCTTCTTATTTGTGGCACTGATATAAAGGCTGTGTGTTTATGTGTTTTATGGAGCTTACCCAACCAGCTTTGCTATGTCAGGCTATCACAGATACATTTTTTCCCAACTCATTTTGAAAGCAACTGTTGTTAAGAGGCTGTAACAAGGGATGTAACTTGCTCCTTCCGCTGCCATTCAGACAGTTTGAATAAACCTCCGTTTCAGCTTTTATGGTCCCTCTTTCCATTATACTTATTTTATTTTACTTTTCTCCACGGGGATTGAGCCACTTTATTCAGGCCATTTTCTGCAATATCATGTTAACCCATTAAAATGTCAAATAATTTATTGTCCATTCAGTCCACCTGCCTGTCCTTTCCCCCTGAAAAGCACAAAAGCGCAATCACTTCTGTAAGCTCTCCATTCCCCTGCATGTTCAAAGGGCCTCGTGGTGCCCCTCACTTTCTCATTAAATCTCACTGAAGAACAGTTGCCTTGGAAACCAAAGGAGTTGATCCAGCAAAAGGGCTGAGCATCCTCACCTTGCCTTGACTTTGGTGGGAGGTGAAGCCATCCAGGGCTTCTGAAAGGACAGCCAGCCCATGGCCAGCAGAGAAACCATTAGACACTAACTGCTGCCTTCCTCTGGTTTCAGGATGATGGGAAGTGATGCTGGTCCTTACACACCCTGCAATCCTCCTCATAAACAACAGCAAGAGGTTGAAACAGCTGATGCTTTTCTGGCATCTGTGGACTCATTTTAAGGGAGTGTGGAAATGCAAGCACACTCTAAATACCATTCAAATGAACAAACTTTTTCTGGAAGTCTAAGACAACTCAACTTTCTTTCCAGGCTATTTATAATTGTGTCAGTGCATTTGCAAAGGCAGCTGACAAGGTCGCTACAGACACAGTGTATGAAACCAGCTTGGATTAAAAAAGAAAAGAAAAACAAATAAACCGCCCATCTTACGTGTTCCCAGAGAGGAGAGAGAGCATCCTTCCATGGACTCAGCCAATGCAAACACTAAATCTCAACATTTCCAAGAAAAACACCCCAGAGTTTTGAAAAACTACCAGTGAAAAAAGTAAGACTAGATTGCAGTGATAATCCCAGCAAGAGGTAACTCCAGCAGATAAGCTACACCCTGGGAACAGAGCTGGCTCTCCTCAAGCCACCCTGCTTGAGAGTCACTCAAATGCAGCAAAGTTTGCTTCCAGTGCCAGCCCAGTCCTGGATCAGGACACCTGTTTCCATGAAGCCTCCAGACCTTCCTATGAGCTCTCCCCAGGCTCACCAGGCTCCACACAGAGCCATTTCTTGGATCTGCACCTTGATACAGGTGCCATTGATCGAGGTCCAGAAGAGCAGAGCTATCAAGCCTATGCAATCCCAGGACCAAAAAAGAGACCTTTGCTGGGTCACAGTCTAATGGAGATGAGCAAACTCTGCACCATTCTTAGCTGGAGGTCTCAAATGCCTCATTGGAGCTTGCTCCTGGTCCTCGTGTGCTGGCACTCAGGGGTTCATGTGTTGTGTATCTGGGAAGATGTTTCCCTTCCGACTGAAGGTCACTCCAGACTTCCTTCTCTTCAAATGTGATGGAGCTTTTTACCCCCAAACATAAGTTTGCTCCTTTGGGGTTGCAAATCTTTCTCTGGGCTGTTCCCACAAAGATTATCACCACCTTCTCATCCAGAAATAACATACCGTGTTCTGACTTACAGGAGCCAGAGCGGGGTGAATGCTCAGACAATTTCTGCCGATCCCAAGTTTTTTTCCGGATACCAGATTTGGTGAAGACATTTTGCAGAAAGTCTCCAAGAATGTTTTTTTATTACTCCTGTTCTTGATATTTCTGCTGCTCACTCTCAAGTAAGTTTTTATTTGTTTTGTTTTCTTTATGTTTGGTTGTGCTGTGTATTATAAATAAATAGGGAAGGAAAAATAGGAAAGGAACTCAATTCCCTAGGGTCAAAAGGGTTTATTTTTATTTTACATGGAAAGAACTTTTTGAACTTGAGGAAATGAGCACTGGAAAGAAGTCTGAACTCAACACCCATTTGAGAAGTAGAACTTTCTTCTTTTGCACGGGTCCAATCTGAGAGCCTTCCTACCTAAAAGCAGTATCTTAAAAAATAAGTGCTACAAAAAGGCAGAACTTCCCATGGAAAGATGTGAGGACAAAAATTTGCCATGCCATATGATGCTTTTCTTCAAAATTCCTCATGTCTTTGTTTCCATGTGGCAACCTGATATTTTTAAGCGTGTAAAATAGAATCATAGAATAGTTTGGGTTGAAAGGGACCCTAAAGACCATCTGGTGCCAACCACTCTCCATGGGCAGGGGCACCTTCCACTAGACCAGGCTGCACAGGGTCCCATCCAGCCTGTCCTTGAACACTTCCAAGGATGTGGAGTCCACAACCCTCTGAGTAACAAGAAAGACAGAAAATCAGATTTGAATGACACAGTGTAGGATGGACAAAAGCTTGTAGCAATGGTAATTACAGAGTTGTTGGTGTGGCTTTTCCAGTGCAAGGAACCCACTGAGAGTCTGAATTTCTGAGAGCAATTGGGCATGAGAAGGGAAGTGCTGATGGGAATATGGCACTGAAGTCTTAGTCTGGGGCCATGAGCTAAGCTGAGCCACCTACAGCAAAATTGTGCCCTTCTGAAAACCCAACCACGAGCAGAGGTGAAAAAAGGCTTCTTACTCAAGCTAAAATACACTATTCCCTACCTTACAGAAGTAGTTGGTGCTAAATGTCTCTCTCCTCTGCCCTTTTCTCCATCATTTGCATTGCCAAATTTTCTTCCAGAGACTGTTCCTTGGAAGAAAGCAATGAAACATAACTGCAGGGGCTGAAAGAACAGCTAATAGTGAACAGCTTTCTAATACCCACAGCAAGGACAGAGTAAAGTCAGGGAAGAAGAATTCTCTATTAGCATCCCAACACTGCAAGGTTGGCACCACACCTGGGGTTCACACAGATGACAGAGAACTTCCAGGGCATTCCTAGCCCTTAGGGATCATGGATTTGAATTCCTTGCCCGGCTGTACCTTGATTTTCTCATCTTGGACAAGCTCCTATTCAAAAAGTGTCCAGTCTCACCTTGAAAATAAGGATAAATGCATTTCTGAAGTGCAAAATGTTTGGACAAAAGCCTCTTGTTTACAGTAGGTGGACTGAGGAGGAGGAGGCAGGTCTGGATCCCTGTGTTGCAGGGATTTGCACCTCCAAAAGAGTCTTTTTGTACTGACTAATAATATGCTTCTAATTAAGGTTGTTGCTGTAAAACCTCTAATCTGATAACACATTGTGCAGGAAGCAAGGAGACATCTGTTCCTCTGAACACATCAATATTAAGGTGGATTCTGGATGTAAAATTCTCCCCATGCTGTTTAATAATGCCACTGGCAGGAGAGATCTCCTGCCTTAATATCTGGCAGCAAATGTTTTGCAACAGGGCCATGAATTCCAAGGAGGATTGTGTGAACATAAGATCTAATGTTCCCTGGCAAAGCACCCATCGTGCATGTGAATTTTTCTGTGGAAGACAACAATACCTGCCATCAATAAAATCGAGCTGGAGGGTGAACAAGATGAGGTAGAGACACAAACACTCTCACATCCACCATCTGTGGCCTCTGTTTAGGACTTACTAAGTGGAAAGCATTTGGAGCTGGGTGAGACCTTCTGAAATGGCATCTCTTCGGTGTTTGTGTCCAAGCCTCTGAGGGTTGGCCAAGTGCTCTTGGACTCAGGTTATCCTTAAATGATGAGGGAGTACAAGAAGTGGGGCTGAGCAGCTGATGGCCAGAAGAATTACCCTGGACCTTGGGCAAGGGGAGGATGTGGAATCACATCAGGCAAAGGGACGTATCCATAACACAAGACAAAGGCAGAAACCTTGGGAGGTATTTGTATCACTTTATTTACACTGGGAGGCAGAGAGATGGTAGATGAAAGTCCCAGGTCTGTTGTTGAAGGAGAGGTTTTCGGGTGGAGGGGAGTTTTATGTTGAGGGGCAAGGTCCTTGTGCACTCCTAAGAGAGATGCCAAAGTGTGACCCCATCATGTGGCCTGATGACACACCTCAAGGTGGGAGGACTGCAGTCAGGAGCGAGTGCAAAAGCATTCCTGGCTTAAGATATTGCTCCCTTCATCCCACAGGTATATTTTACCCCCAGGCCCTACTGGACTCATTGAGGACCTCAAAGCTGTTCCTCAAGGGAAGTAGGATAATGCAAGACTGACTTTTCCCAAACAGCCCAAATGCTGTATTGACTCAGTAATCTGTCTGCACTGATAGTCAAGCACATAGCCCTTGTAGTATTTCATGGAGATAGCCTCCCCAAGTACTCCTTTTTTCCTCCAACAACTTGCTCCTCAAAGTGTTATAAGCCACATTTAGTGTTTTCATATTTAGCTGCCCTCAATGCCTTTTTCTTCCATGAGTTTTTCCTGCTGTTTTTTGAACCTGCCTAACATTACAGCATCCATATCCCCCTGCAGCAAAGACTTGCAGGACTACTGAGAAGAGCTACACATTCCTGCTGTCCTAGGTTTCCACTAGCATTTCCTGTTTAATTTGCTGAAAGCTTGAGCCTTGCAGAGTTTTTCTGGAAATCAGTAATGCTGGTGATCCTCAGCAGCACCAATGGGTGACCATCTCTTACTGGCACCCATTCTGCACTTTAGAGTGTTTGTTTTGGTCTGGATTCAAAGTGCACTTGCTACAATTACAGAGAGTCATTAACTTTCTGTCAGGCAATTTTTTTCCTTTAACTTGATTTTTTCTCCATGGAAATAGAAAGCAGTTTCTGGTTTTGACATACAGATGTCTTGGTGCCAGGGCCCAGTCCCTAGAAATAGCTTTGTTGCTAACATCCAACACCAGACTTGTTGGTTTTACCAGGAATGGAAGAGGAAGTCTGATGAACTACACATAAGAGGTGATAAAAATAACCTCCCCCAGCTCACACTGAAACAGAGCAGCACTCAACCCCTCAGGACCAGTGCAGCTGACCTTGTGTATGAAGAAGCAGGAGCAGTTGCTGATGTGAAAGACTTTCTACTTGTCCAGTAGTTGCACTCTTAAAGCAAAGACTGAAATAAACTCAACCAGCAGGAACTCAAAGGAGTGCAGAGGGAATGTGTTTATGGAGGTGGTTCTCCATAAAGGGCTGGGCTCCTACGCAGGGCAGTACAGATCTAAAAGGAAGCTGCTGAAGGAATCATGAGGTTTGACATAGAGCAGATTTAGGTGTCCCTTTTGGAGATCCTTTCTTTATCTCTAATAATTGTTTTGGTCATAATTTATCACAGGAAAACATCTGCTCAAGAACAACCTTTCTAGACATACCTAATCCTGTTGAAGCTCCCTTTATGACATGTGTGTCACCTCTTAGGAAGGGGTTCTATGGATTTAGACTAATTTTGGCCATTGTTGGTGAATCTTTAGGGATGTCTACGGAGACAAAGCCCTGTCTGTCTCCCAGTTGTAGGTTTGGGCTGCATTCAGGCTTGGTAATCATCTGCCTGTGCTGGACACTGGTGAAGCTGCATCTCAAATCCTGGGCTCAGTTTTGGGTTCCTCACTACAGGAAAGTCATTGAGGTGCTGGAGCATGTCCAGAGAAGGGAACAGAGCTGGGGAAAGAGCCTGGAACACAAGTCTGATGAGAAGCAGCTGAGGGAGCTGGGGGAGGGGCTCAGCCTGGAGAAAAGGAGGCTCAGGAGGGACCTTCTTGCTCTCTACAACTCCCTGACAGGAGGGTGGACCCAGGTGAGGATCGGGCTCTGCTCCCAGGGAACAAGTGATAGGACGAGAGGGAATGGCCTCCAGTTGCACCAGAGGAGGTTTAGTTCACAAATTAGGAAAAATTTCTTCACTGAAAGGGTGGTCAGGCACTGGCACAGCTGCCCAGGGCTGTGGTGGAGTCCCCATGCCTGGAGGGATTTAAAAGCCCTGTAGATGTGGCACTTGGGCACACGGGTGAGTGAAGGCCTTGGCAGTGCTGGGCTGATGGTTGGATTTGGTGACCTCTGAGGTCTTTTCCAACATAAATGAATCTGTGGGAGAAGGACAGAGGCTCTGTGCAGAGCCACAAGGCTACCATGTCTAAAACCAACTCTGCCTTCCAGTGCTTACAGCGAGGGACACTCAGCTCTCCTGCATTTCAGATCCCAGCTTTGATACCAGTTCATCATATGACCTTGAGCCTCACATATTGCAGATCTTCAATACATTAGCAGAACAACAAGAAGAGAGCCAGCAGCAGCAGAAGAGGAGGTGAGAGTGCAGTAACACTGAATGATGCAGCAAGAGATGTCTTCAGAGGAAAAAAAAAATCTCTGAGGCTGGCTTGGAGCAGGAAAACCTGTGTCAGAATTAAAGATTTGCACTTCTCAACCATCAGTGTTACACTGGAGGATAGACTGGCAGATAGATTATGCAAATAAGGATCAAAATACTTGCACATCTGCTTCACTCTTATTTTCTTAGGTTTTTAAAATCATAATCAAATGTGTATATATTACAGCCCAGATACCCAGAGGAATTCAGACACCTCCTTCCCATGCCACACTCAAGGAAAAATATATCAGAGCACAGGGCTAACAGAGGAGCAAGGTGCTTCACAGCACTTACAAATAGAATGCAAATGTAATACAACTGCTCTTCTCTGTTCATTTGAAAAGAGGCTCCAGACCAAGGGTTCAGATCCATGCAGGACTCAGCATGGCTTTTGGGAGCTCCCACACACTGGCTCTCTGTGGTTATGACCTGACTGTCTCTTCTTAGTCCGTGAAAAATATGAAATAACACAACCTAATATGCACTGTTAAGTGGTATTGCCTCTTGATTTTGGTTCTTTAAGAGAGAATTCAGTGACAATTGTCATGGCTAAGCTGCTCCACAACAGCTTGTTAAAGTGGTGCCTTGCTTGCAGCTCTGAGGACACCATGGTAGAGCAAGGAGTGAGATGAATGCACAGTGAGGAGGCACATGGCAACAGAAGTGAGGAATTAAACCCTTGGGGTTTGGTTCTAGAGGCATCTTTGAGTGACTTTACCTATTTGTCACTTCCCAGCAGAGCAGCTCAGCAGGTGCAAGGACAGCTGCACCCCAAATTGCTCCCAGCCCCACCTGTGTATGTGGTTTGTAGGAGTTTAAAAGTTCCACAAAAAGCACTTTATTTCGAGACTGAGTGTTATTGCTGGCAGCAGTGCAGCATCATGGGACAAAGGGGAGCTGGGTACAGGCAGGGACAAAGAGGGGCAGAGCACACCACCAGGCATGACAAGCAGCAACAACGAAACAGGTCGTCCAGAGAAGTTATGGATCCCTGGAATTGTTCAAGGTCAGGTTGGATGGGGTTCTGAGCAACCTGGTCTCGTGGAAGGTGTCCCTGCCCATGGCAAAGGGTATGGAACAAGACAATTTTTCAGGTCACTTCCAACCTAAACCAATGATGTGATTTTATGACAGAAGATGACCTTCTTCTTGCCCGTGTTGCCTGGAGAGGTTGGGTCAGTGTGTTACGGCCTCTCCATCCATCTGCCAGTCTCCCTGTCTCCATCTCTGGGATGAAGCCACGGGAGGGTTAATAGGTCTGACCTGCCTAAATCCTTCTCAACCCTGTCTCCATCCTGTATTAAATGTAATCATAGACCTAAACTATCACATCCAAGGACATCAAGCACCAGATCCACGACTCACCGAGGTCAGCAGGAGTCTTTCCATTAGCACCCCTGAGATTTGCAGGGCTAAGCCCCAGCAAAGAGAAGAGCAGATCTGGCTCTGGTCTTTCCCAAAACTTACAGAAACAGCCAGAAACCTTTCTTTCTACAGTGACCCTTGGGCAGATTTGCTGTTTACTCTTTTATTTTCCCTCAGTGAGGTGAAAGTGGATGGTTTTGTATTAGTAAAAAGTTTCCATGGAAAACAAACAAGCTGCCCACTGTCACACCAAGAGCCCACGTGAGCAGAGCTGGGATCTCTAGCTGGTCACATCACATGTAAAATTCATGCAGCTCTATCTGCATCTGAGGCACTTGTACAGCCCAGCCAGGGCTGGGAATGGCTTGTGTGCATCCCAGACCCTCTCTCCTCCACAGCTTCCAAAAGGTTTCCTGCTCTCCACAGCCAGGCAAGACAGATGAAATCCCCACTCCCCCAAACGCCCGTCTCAAAGAAGAGATTTGCTCCTCGGAGCCAAGAACACCAAACTCCTGTACCTTTCACTTTGATGGTTTCCATGGAAACCATAAAATTAAGCTATGCAGTTACTCACTGCAACATTACATAATCTGCCAAACACTCAGTTGTTTTTCAACAAACATGTTTGTTCTGGTTTGCCTTTTTTTTTTTCCCCTTCCTTTCCCAGTATGATCAGCCCCGCTCCGTGTTGATCTGATTAAACAAGAAGCAATGGTGTAAAATCAGGTATTAAAATGCAACTTCTGTCAGTTCTCCTCTCCAGAGAATGACAGGCTGCCTGTTTCCACTGCCTTGCTGCTGCAGTTAGGGTATTACAGCACTGCTCATCTCCTGATCATATAGATGGGGTTGGATGGGTGAGGGTCTGATCCCAGTTCTGGCCTTGGGGATAATAAATAGGTTGCAGTCCCACATTGTTTCAGGTTATTTGCATCCATGCAAATAGTATGCAAAAAAATTGGTCATATGCAGTGATTTTTTGTTTAATTAGGGCCACAAGGCTGGGTAGAATGGACTAACTTCTTTTTAGTTTCCCACTTGGACCTGAGAGATCATAGTTTGGACAAGCCCTGTGGAATATCCTGCAATTTTTAGTATGAAAGAAAAATCTCACTATAAAGCAATGCTAATACCCATTTTTCCATGTTTCTGGCGCTCAGCCACCCCTGATGGAACTGGACCAGAGAGAGCAGTGATGTTTGGGATGAAGGAATGTTCTGTACAATCACCTTTAACTTTTGTGGCCAGACTTGTTACTTGAAATAGAGCTCAGCAAAGCCACTTAGCTCCTCTTTGTTTTGTCCAGGATACACAACCCTGCCACTGCAGAGAATAATGCCAAAACTTTCTCACCATTGGTGAGAATAAGCTGTTCCTTTTATAGCTGCAGGGGGTAAAGGAAAGGTCTCAGCTGGACCTTAGGGCTTGCACAGAAAAAAAAAAAAAAAAAGCAAATGGAAAAGGGAGGCCACAAGCACAGAGGGATGTATAAGAAATGTCTTAGGACAAGGGCATGAAAGGGATTACAAGATGTGGCTCAACATCCATTACCTTTCAGTGCTGTGTCTCTCAGAATATGTCTTTGCTTGTAAACTAAAAACTCCCAGATTACTCCCAGAACAGGCCATTATTTGGGTGCCTTAGTACTCACTTGGTCCTGTGCCAAGTCTCACATGATGCTGAGGAGTGTGCAGATACAGCACAGAAGAGGTTAACCTGTCTGGAGTGCAGAAAAAGAGAGTTCAGGTGTCATGATGTTTTCATGAGGCCCAGAAAACTGCTGTGGTCCATTTTATTTGCTAGTCAGTTAAGACATATTTTCAAAGAAGTTATCAAGCCCAGCATGGGCAGTGTAAATTAAAGCTGACAGAGATGCAGTCGCTTCTCGTGGGAGCACCCTTCCTTACCTCTCCAATCAATTTATGCCTTCAGCAAAACCCACATCTTCCTTTAGCACTGCCAAGCCTTGGCACAGCACCTTGAAGATCCCTTTTTGGGATGGTGCTCTTTGTTTTTGAAATGCTGCTGACAAACCCAAAGGAAAGCTGGGATCCCTCCTCACACCACTGACTACGTTTGCCTTCAGGTGACATCACATCACCACCCATATCCCTGGAAAATCTGTCTTTTCATGGGTTAATCTCAGTCTGCTCCAGCCTCTTCTCACTCACTGGCTTTGTGTGATATGTGAGACAGTGATTTTAGCATGATACAGAGGCATAAAATGCTAAGTAACTGAAGCAGCTGCTGGCACATCATTTGAAGATCACACATATCCAATAAAAGAGGCATTTACAATGTTTATAAATAGCTGGAAACAGCAGATAACAATTATTTGAGTGTCACAAAAACTCCAGGCAACCCCAGCTGACGTAACAACACATGTCATGGCTGATAACTTCCAGCCTGAGATGAGCTGAGGATGAAATCTGAAGGAACTGGAGGTCTCCTGGATTTGCCAAATTGGTCAGTCTATTTTTCCCATTTCAGTGCTAAACATTGGAGAACTTTCTCTCACTGAACACTTAAATAGTCCACCTTGAAGTCAAGGTGTTCAGTCAGGTAAACTGGCATTTCTGTAAAGAAACTGGTTACACAGCTGGAAAGGGTGGTTCAGGAAGCCAGGGTCAGTATTTCTTGTACCTTTTGAACCGTAGAAAAAACTGTATTAGCTTAAACTGCATAATAAATCTCTGCAAAGTTTAGACTGTGTTTAACATCACTAGGGGGTCTATTCCTTTGAATTTTCTGGTTTGCTGTTTCCCTGCTTTCTGTATAGTGCTTGATGTGAAGAGTTTTCTCACTATATATTCATTTTCTCCTATATCGAGCAGCATCATTGCTAGATGATTAAACCACAGGACAGTAAAAAATTTCGCCATAATAAAGGAAATATCGGATAGTGATGATATTGGTGGTTCTCTACTTTCTTCTGAACTGAGCCTGCAGACAGATCTCCCTGTGAGCATCTTTATCCATGAACTTGCAGCGTCTGGATGATCAACCCACAGGCTTATTTGTCTTCCAAAACTTTGTGGTGCAGTTTAAGTCCTTTTTTTTTTATTTTTTTTAAATAAGCTGTTCAAGATCCTTTATCCCCTTGATTTTCTTTCTGTTTCTTTCTGCAGATGGTTGTTCACACATTCCTCTGCTACATCAGAGCAGTGTAGTTACTATAGTTACTCTGGTTACTACTCCTGTTTCCAGCCTGAAGGATTATTCAAAACACCAGAACGTGGAAACAGGAAAAATGCAGCTACCAATGGTTATGTGTCAGAAGAGTCTCTTCAGGGAGAAGCTTGTGTCAACAGGAGTTTTCAACCAGAAAGAAACTCTGTGGTGTGTCTTCTGACACGGTGACATCGGGTGGATAAGCCACAACTGGGGCTGAACTTGCAGAACCTTGTTGTGTCAGCCTCACTGCAGGGAGTGAGAAAATGGAACTGTTTTCCTCTATATAACAGGAAAACTTTCTGAAGGAAACAAATCTTATTAGCAATTCCTTTAGAAAAGTCTCCATGCCTTGTGACTTTTGGAGGAGAGAATTGCCTCAGGGTGGTGCATCCTTCCCTGTTGAATTCCACTTCAGAGATGCTTCTCTATGGATATCAACTCAATACAACATTACTTTGGCTACCAAAGCCTTTGATTGGCACAGCTCAGAAATGACATGCTAAACCAAGGCCCAGTAAAACCTCCCATGAAAAAACCCATTGGTTTGTACCCAATTATCAAGAGTTTTTACCCCTTGGTGCTGCCAGTGGGAAGCCAGCTGGGTTGGCAAACTTTCCTTCTCCATGAGGATACAAACCTTAAATATGGGCAACATCAAAAGGATCTTGAATCTCTCATACTCCTCAATGTAAAAAAAACCACCCAGACTAAGAAATTCAACAACAACAAATCATGAAGCATAAGAATCAAGCCCTAATTTCTATGTGATTGCCTAAAAGTCATATATATACATTATATAGGTATATAGAGATATAGATCTATATCTATAAATATATACATTAGATACATTATATGTCTCATATATTTTAGATATGCATTATATACATAATATCTATTCTCTATATATTTATATATATAAGAGGAATAAATATATAGATATATCTTTCTACAAGTCTAAAATATAGATGATATAATGACCCTGTGACACACATTCATGCATATATTACATGTTTCTGTGTAATTAGATGGACACATAACTAAACACACTTATAAACAATTTTAAGGTGTGTCTCTGCATGGCTGTGTATAATTTGAAAGTACAGAAACATCAGGCATTGATCTCTCCCGAGCTAACAGGATTTGGGCTTGGATCCCTGCATCTCAGCAGGATGATTTAGAGCTAGGAGGGCCTTTTGTGCATGACAATTTCCCCCCTGTCTGGAGGCATTAGCTCTCCCTTTGTAATTCCTTTTAAAACCACCAGTGTGAAATGTGCCCTTCTGCAGGTCATGCCAAAACCTGAGTCCTTTGCTTCTGCTCATTGTGAACACTCATGATAAGGAGAGGAAAAAATTAGGGTATGTTGAAGTCCCTGATTAAGCATGAACTGAACACTGCCCACTTGGAAGGATTTCACACTCACACCAATAGTTTTGCACAGACTTTGACCAAATCCACAACCATAAAAGCATCTATAGGTGGGCAGGCCACCTCTGTGCACCCTTAAGAATCATCACTGAGCAAATTTCACTTCTTTCCAACCTCTGTTTACTACATCCCCAATATAACTATGGTAGAACTCAGCCCAAAACTCGAATTAGATTTCCAAGTGGCCAAAAATTATGTCAGTGGTATTTGGTACATATAATTGAACTGTTCTCCCAACAGTTCAACTCTGTGTTCTCCATCCTGTAGAGACAAAGAACTGTGACTTTTGGAACCTGACTGTAAGTTCTTTGTCTCTGCAGGACAGAGAGGATAAGAAAGAACAGTTTGATGCCACCAGGAAGCTTTAACAAGTCAACATTGTACAGAAAAGAGACTCTCAGGTGAAATAAATTGTAGAATACCTTGGTCATCCAGCTCTACTAGCCCTGTGGTTTTTTGTGGAATCACAAGTGACGGAGACCTCCCAGTTTCTGTCTTCCTATCAGACCTCAGGGTAAATCAACTGGCAAACTCCCCTAAGCCATAACTCAAAATAAGTAATTTCTTTTGATGTGGATCAGAATTACTAGACTAGAACAAGGCAGCAGTGCCTAAGTACTCACTGTGTTCTGGCCACTTCTTTGTAGCAATTCTTACCAACAACACGGTACAAGAACAGCTTAAAAAAAAAATCAGAAAAGCCTTGATGGGGATAATTTTTGGAATTCATAGATTACAAGCTCACACCTGGCACTCAGCTCTTCTCAGGAAGCAGCAGTGCTGTTTGCCCTCTACAAGTGGCACTGCTTACTCAGAGAAGACACTTTCAGGGATATTTTTATGCTCCTCAGCCTGTGCATCTGTCTGAAGAGCAGAAAGGATTCCTTACCTCCCCCTCCCCATGAAGGCTCTTCATTTATGCAGCAGAGATTCTTGTGGTGTCTGCTTTCTTCCAGGTTTATTGTCCTGCTGGCTGCCACTCCAGGTGCTCAGTGCCAGGTGCTCAGGTACTTAGCACGTGGTTTTGGTGCCCAGCAATCAGAATCTCAAATAATGATCTCACGGTTTGAGTGAAACCTTTGATACACCTGTGTCTCCTTTAGTAGAGCAGCACTAAGTACTTGTTTTCCTTTCCCTCTCTCTCTTCTCCACCTGAACAGAGTGGAGAAGAAAACGTGGAAAACTACACCGTGGACATCACAGACAGAAAAAGGGCACCTGCCAACAACCAGCACATCATGGCAAAAGGTTAAAGTGAACAAAATCATTCAACTTCTCTACAGGAATCAGGAGTGACTCTACTACATTTTAAGAAGTTACTTTGGCACAAAGTTGATGTGAAGGAGGATCTACGCAGACTCTCCACCTGTATTTTAAATCGTCTTAATAAGATATAAAAACCATGAAGGAAGTATAATTTTTCAACCAAACTGTCTTTATTCAAACCAAAGGTGTGGACTTCAGGCAATGGGAGTAGGAGAAATTACCAGCTCGGGTCTTTCTCTGCTTGAATACTATCAAGTTCCATTTATTAGCAAAGATAAAGCCCATCTGTAGCCTTTATCAAATGCAAAATATTTCCCTGAAGTTATTATTAAAGAATTGCCAGACTCTAATGCTTCTACATGGGCTACTAAAGAAAACTTTTGACTCCTCATGGATTTGAAGAGGGTCACAGTAATTCAAGAAAGCAAAAAATCCTAGCACAACACCGGGCTCATGGATCTAGCATGACTCATGAGAGCAGTTTTTAAGCTCTTAGGCTCATTCAGGCTCTAGAGATGACTCTTTTTGAAGGCTTTATGGCACTTATCTCCTGCTCAAATTGCTGGGTTTTGTTAGTGCACCATGGAAACCCATTTCCTGACCCAGAACTCACTGTACTGTCATCACTTCAGCATTCCTGTTCTGTTTCCATGGCTGGGCATAGCAAAAGTGCTTCCACTCATAACATACTAACTCCTAGGGCTGGGATTCATATGAGTTTGTACATCTAAACCACATAAATTGGGCATCTACGTGGGTGTAGTCACCCAGTCTCCCTTTAGTTTAGGAAAAGAATAAATTACTTCCAAAGCCTGGAGAATTTCCTCTCTGAGACAGAGAATGGGTGTCTTGTAGATGAAAAGAACAGGTCATTCAGACAAAAAGTTGGCCAGACATCCCTAATGCTGAGAAATTTGCCTGTTCTTCTTTGGAGAACAAAAGCTTGGGAGTACTTGGCTGTGGACAGAGGTGGAAATAACTCCCACACTTCATGTCTCTGAAGAACATGCCTTCAGCTTCTGGGTTGCTCAAATTTGGTGTCTTTCATGCTCTGACCTGAAAAAAAAAGACTAGATGAACTGCTGACCCTCACTGGGTTTTGGCTGTGACAGCTTCTTTGCCCCTCTTACTTGACCTCATGCAGAAACTCTGACAGTTTTTGTGCATATTTAAAAAGACCTGGAAACAATTGTAGGTTGTTTCCTTTTCACCTATGGAAGTTTTGTAACATTATATGGGTGAGAGCGACCTTTAAATCATGGGGAGGTTTCTGGTTCAAGCTCTCTCTGCCTAAATGAGTTTTTCTGTCTCAGCAACAGAATTAGTCTCCATCTCCAAAGGACGTTCAAGACTTCTTCACTTATAAACTCTCACTAACACTGAGATTCTGCTAAGAAACTACGGTGATGTTTAGACCTTTCTTTCATTAGCCATGTCCAGAGCATATCTTGGTTTCCCAGTGTTACATGACATTGTTGTTCCCATTATGTGGCCTGTGATTACTTTGTACAGTCTAGAGGAGGAGCTGCCCAAAATGAAAGACCAGCTCCTTCTTTTGTGCTGCAATTTGCACAGTGCCCCCAAGTTGTTCATTTTCTTTCTGGATCAGGTCTGTAACAGGAAATAAAATCATCTGGGAAAATCATCTGTGTGAAGGCAGCACAGGACAGTTTGTGTCCACTGGAATAAAATCTCCTTTGTCCTAACATATGCCTCATCCAGACTGAGAGAGATTGGGGAGACCTTAGAGCCCCTTCCAGTACCTGAAGGGGACTGACAAAAAAGCTTGAGAGGGACTTTTGACAAGGTCGTGGAGTGATAGGACAAGGACAAATGGCTTCAAACTGAAAGAGGGTGGGTTTATATTAGATGTTAGGTTGAAATTGTTTACTGTGAGGGTGGGGAGGGCACAAGTTATGGCTATCCCATCCCTGGAAGTGTTCAAAGCCAGGTTGGTCTCTTGGAGCAACCTAGTCTGGTGGAAGGGGGGCCTGAAAATGGCTGATCATTAAGGTCCCTTCCAACCCTAATACTCTCTTATTTTAGCATGAACATCCTAGCAGAGTAGGATAACTATATGACAACCTCAAGCTCAAAAAACCAATTTTTTTTAATAATTTTTGGGGTTTTTTTAAGACTAGATTGACTCCTGCACTCATGCTCCCACACAAAGGAGCAGAGGGGTCTGATGAACTCTGGGACTGGCACAAAAAGAATGGATGGGAATGGGCAGCTGGAGTAAAGGAGGGAGGGAGGGGGACAACTTACAGCCACCAATCATTAGACTGAGTTAGGTTGGTGTGAAGCTGTAACCTCAGAGCACAATGGTTTGGTGAGCCCAGTGGGCTTCTTATGAGTAGGTTGATAGTCAAGTCTCTGACAGAGAAAAGTCCATGTGTAGTGCTTTTGCTTTCCTCAAGATCTCATTAACCCTCCTGACCCAGATGGCTGACTGCTGGCTTTAACTCATTTCCCCCTCTTCTCCTTCCATCATTATCCCCCCAGAAATGTTTCTGGTTAATATCCTGCTTTTAAAACTGCTGCTTCATTTTCTCTTCTGCCAACATACTCATCTTCAGTGCAAAGGTGCTAAAGAAGATATATTTTCCCTGCAAACTTTATATCTCAGCAACACGAGCTCTCATCAAGCAGTAATGCCAAGCTGGGGCGAGAGTGGGTGTTGGTAGGATTTGATCTTTTTTTTGTTGCAGGAGGTGACCAGGAAGATTTGTCTACATACAAAGTCCTAAAATTGCCAGTGTCCTGACTTCTACCTTCCTCACTGGTGTAAGACAGGCTAAGAAGCAGTTTTGCTCAGTACAACCTACATCTTATACTGACTCTGTTCTCTGACTGCCTTATCTCACAGTGTAAGGAAACGAATGAAAATTAAGATTTCAGTTTTTCTGTCAACTAGAATTTCCAAGTAAAAAGAACAGAAGAAACTAAATCCTCTGTCTCAGATGAGTGAGACACGGAATATTGTTATTTTTATATCACTCACTCAATCATGAGTTGAGCTATAAAAAGTCCTGAATTCCTCACGTTTTGATTTTGAGATGGAAGTTAATGCTTCATTAGCAGTAAAAGCTTCAGGTTATGTTAGAGAGTAACCTTTTGTTCAAACATGATGTCTGACATTTGCATAAGTACGTCTATCTCTGAGCTATTGAGATGATGTGACTCACCAGACTCTTGCAAACAGGTTTGTTTTTTTCTTCCTACCTCCTCTCAATGCCATACATCCTCACAGTTTGCTTCCTCAGGAGCGCAGCTGTCTATAGGGCAATGATGTTCTCAGGCTTCATCAGCCCTTCGCATCAAAACCATCTCTATCATGTACCTGGCAGCCGGGCCCAGAGGTGAGGGAGCCCAAACCAGCACTGTCTAACTCAGGTGAGCACCTGGGTGATGTGGGATGTAGGTGTAACACACAGTTCTGCAGAAACAGCAAGGCAGAGATGAAATTGCTTTCTCACGGTGTCCCAAAGATCTTTGCACTGATCCTGATTTCGTGCAGTGGGAAGGTGACCTAACAAATCCCTTCTATATACTCCTTCTGTAATTACTTATTTGAGTTTACATGTAAAATTAACATCAGGACTTGTTTAGCCTCAAGCCATCTCTGAGCTCTTACACAGGAACAAACTAACCTTCGTGGAGCAGTGCGTGCATATCCATACATAGAAAACAAGTTTATGCATTTAATTTTGCCTATTATCAAGCATTCCCAGTCATATGCTGTAAAATAGACAGGAATCTAGTTCAGGTATCCTGTTAAAATGCTGTCAGCTCTGAGCTCTTTAACATTTTCCCTTCAGGGACCCATAAATATTCAGTGTTCTTGTCCTGAAGGGCAGTTATTTTAGACTTATGGATGTCTTGACACCCTTAAAAGCTAAAGTCCACCAAAAGTGCCAATAAACTTAGTTGTTTCCGGACCCATACAGAGAAAGGCAGGTGCTAGAAGTGCAAGGTCCCAGTTGCAGCAAGCTGGTTTCCAGATTTAACAGGGTAAACAGCAACAAAGTAAGAGCAGGAACAAGGAAATACCTTTCATGGTCACATTTGGGGTGTGATTTAGGGAACATGTGAGCTGCCATGAAAAGGCAGAACCTGTCACACGCTTTCTTCCCATTTTCCCTCTCTTGCTACCATCTCTTCGGTCCCTCTCTCCTGCTCTGACTCCCCTTTGTATCGAGGCTGTTGCTTATCAAAGTACTCTGGTCCTTCTTAGCTTGGTGAACTACACAGAAAAGAGTTCATGAGCCCTTTTTTTTGGAAGGATGGAGAGGAAGGTCCATTTTTTTTTTTCCAGGCTATGCAGTTGTGGTGGCTCTCAGCATCATCCAGTGAACTGGTAAAATGCACACAACATCAGCATGTGCCCAGAGATGGGAAAGAGAAAAATCTGGGTGGGTAAAACACGAAATTAGATCAATTTACTTTGTCCTGTGCAACTTTAACTTCTAATGTTGTGGGCTTCTTCCCTCGAGGGTGTATTTACTGTTGTGAGATTTCCTCGACTTGCCCAATGTGAAGCCTTGAACAAAAGGTGAGATTTGCCTTTTCCACCTGCAGGATCTGATTAGAAAAGGCAGTTGCCTTCAGAGCAGTAACTGGAACAAATCTCCATGGAGAAGGTAACAGAGCTCTCAGCAAAAGGACAGCAATTAGTGCCCGATTTCCCTTTGATTTAGGATGAGGCCGCTAATGAGCACCCATGAAGATATGGACAATACTATCCTTCCATGGGAAAAAAAAGACTTGTCCTGGCTTGATGTTTCATTCTAACTAAAATGCACCATTTCTTTTTGTTTGCTTTGGGTTTTCTGTGTGTGCTTGTTTTTTTACGAGTGTGTGTGACGGGAGTTGTTTCATTTAGGGCTTTTTGGGGTTTGTTTTTTGTCTGTGCAGGATCAGTTGTTTCAGAGCTTGGACTGTGGGCCCTGTCTGTGAGAAGGAGGTGGCACCTGGATCTGAAAGGAAGCTGTAACCCAGTAAGTTCCTCTCAGGGGGCTGAACCAGACACTTCCCATGCCTCTAGCACCAGCCTGTTTAAAGTAAGCTTTAAAAGCTGATTCTTCCCACGCTCGTTAACTTCATGTTTTTCTGTTTCTTTGCACATTACGGATCCACTCCTAGTCCTAAAATGCTCCATGGAGTTATGCATAGGATGCCCACCCTGGTAAGCCAAGGACACAAAGTCTTTACTCAACAAAGTTCATGTGAAAGGAGAATTGGTAGGTTTATCTGCAGAATGGATCTGGTTTCAAGCTCTCCATGTGCTGTACCCAGACAATCCTTCCTGGAGAATGGGAAGTAAATTCCAATCAGCCTGATACACCCTCCTTCCTCTCAGATTGGATACCCAGCCCAACAGCAAGAAAAGGACTGGCTTTAAAATTCAGCAGGTTGTTTCTCCGGTTAAATTGGTGATTTGGATTCTGGTTTGGAGCATAAGGAAGCATAAATTATAACACAAATGAGAATGTGGGAGACAGTGTAGGAAAATTCTGTATTAAAAAAAAAAAAAAAGCAGAGAGGGAACAACATTTGGGGAATAAAAAGTAGGGCAGATTTTGAAATATTCTCAAAACTATTTAACGCCATCTGTCAGGGGCTCGTGTTGCTAGGGATTTATCATCTCCTATCTACAAAATACTCTGGCTAGTGAAAACAAATTTGGGAAAAGATGATTAAACTTCTCCTACCCATCGATTCCCAACCCTGCACCCCCACCAACCAACTCATCTTCTTAACTATGCTGGGAGGAGGAATTGCCTGAATCCATGACCAGCTCTATGGAATGACCAGGAATATTTAGCAAATCCTAATTAATAGTTGCAACAGTGTCCCTTTTAGCTTTCCACAGCTTATACAGCCCAAAGGGTCAGCCAAGCTCTAAGTGATAATGTCCCTGAGGCAGAGGATTGATTCACAGAAGGGAAGCAGAAACCCCAAAGCAGTGGATACAGAAACCTCACAGGCAGCTCCCAGGGGTTTTATTACTGCATGTCCTGGAAGACTTTTGACAAAAATCTGCCTTGAATGTTTTTTAATCCTATTGATCACAGTTGGTCTAGAGTTTGCCTTTACAAAGGGCCAATTAATGGTCTGCAGTGCTGCTCTAGTTGTATAATGATACTATGAGCAAGTTACAGACACTGGAGATGGGTGTCAAGTGCTGAAATAACACTTCTGGATCAGAAATGGGCAAACGTGTGCAAATTTCAATACCATTTTTATTTCAAATAAGCAATAGAGTCAGTTCCCAATTGCTGTAACACTGCCTTTGGGGAGGAACTAGAACATTGTTTGCTCTCACTCAGTAGGTTTCCTTGCTTTCCTTACATGCCTCAGGGTACAACATGAGGTGTCCTTACAGATGAGCAGAGAGGGAGCAACATTTGGGGAATAAAAAGTATTCCATGGAATCCTGTCCAAAACAAGCTGCAGGAGATGTAAACCCCTCCCCCCTCTCCCCCTCAGGTCTTGTTTATGCACAGACAAGAATGTAGAGACAGCTACACTAAATATCCCACAGGGCATTTTTTGCAAAATAATAGTGAAAAAAATCGTGTTCTTGTACATTTCAATGCAATGGAAAATAATTTGAAAGTTATCTGGATGTTACCTTTGTGAAAAGCTTGCTTAAATAATCTAGTTTTAGGGGAAAAAAAGTGGTTTAATAATTTTTTACAGACTCTACCTTTAAAGTGTTTCTAATAAGCAAGTTATTTCAACTCCTCTTTAGGCACCAAGAAGCCTGCTATAAATGTCTTAAAAATGTGCCTTTAGGTTGAATGTTGTCCTTGATGCCTCTTTATCCTTTCTGAAAGCAAATTATAGACTCCATGCAAATGAAATAACCAGAAAAGACTTTTAAATAAAAGTATGTATGCTGAGACAATTAAATTGTAATTGTCTAATAACAGAGGGCTCTGGAATTCCAGCAGGACCCCGGGAAGTACAATGAAGAGAAATGCTGCCATGAATTATTCCTTATACTGGGGAGACCAGACCACAGATTGCCAGGGGGTCTGGGCTGGTCTGATTAGTGTGAGGAAAAAAAAGGATGTAAAGGGGGTCATCTCCATGCTCTACTCTGGGCTCTGTGGTGACATCAGTCCTCCCAGGGCCTTTGTTTTTAGGGTAAATAAGACTAAATGTTTGGGATGATAAGAGTTAATAGGTAGAAGGAATTTGAGGAAACTGTGAGAATGGAAGTAGAAGACCAAAGGAAATTAGGAGCACAGAACATGGTGGGAGAGGACTGATTTAGGAAGATGTGAATGTGGGAGTGGGTTTCCATTTCTAAGCAAACTAAAGACTCTGGGTTTAAATTTTATTGAGGTTGTCCCCAGCTAACTTGGATAAGAGCTATTCTCTTCACACATTCAGGTATGAGTGTACATTGGTGTTTCTGGAGACACCAAGACCTTGTACTCCTATCCTGCAGTATGGCCAGCTGCAGTTTTCTGCCAGTTGGAATTTGAATGTGTCATTCTTGGCTCAGCTGAGATGCCATTTTGACACCAATCCAAAGGATGAAGTGGTGTGTGTTTGCTTGCCACAAGCCAGACACTCAATGGCTCATTTTTCATTCATTCATTCATTCTTTCTGTCTCCAAAGAAAAGCCGTGTGTGTATCTGCCAGACCTTCTTGCTGGGATGTTCCTGATGAATGACAGCTTCCACACAGAGTCAGGAAATGGTCTCAGCCTGCAGGTATGACACCTCTCCCCATGAGACTGTTCTGGAGTTAACTCCAGGCAAAAGGAAAAGGGATCCAGCACACTGTTGACTCAAGTGTGCAGTTTTCTGAGTGCATGGGACCATGAAAGACCACAGCCCCGGACTGGAGGAAGATTCATCAGCTGTGTGCAGATGAGATATGACTGAAGCTTATCTGAAGTCCAAAAAGTGAAGGTTGACTTTTTCCATGGATTTCAATGGCCTTACAATGAAATCTGTGATTCTTTCTCAAGTTAAATGCCAACCAAAGCAGCCAAACATTCCCTGGTGTTTTCATCCTGCAGAGTCAACAGCAGGCAGCACACACCTGAATTGCCACAACCACCCAAAATATGCATCCCTTTCTCTGCATCCTGCAGAGAATGGTCTGAGTGATATGGCAAAGAAAGATTTCTCACATAGGTTACACTGGAACTGTATGTGACTGGCCTGTAAGGTCAACGAGAGCCACCTCTACACAACTCCTGGAAGAATTTGTCCAAAAAGTGAGGTCAAACAGAACAGCCTGTCTATCCCACTGTTTACAATTCGGAATGTCAATTCCCAGTATCTCTGAGTTTGCTGAACTATTACTAAGTGCTGAGCTCTGGGAAGCTGTGTAAACTTGCGGGCAAATCACACAGGATGTTGTTTTAATCCTACTGGCGCTGACGGCTCAACCCTATTATCTCCAGAGGGGTTAGAATTTAACCTTGAGTTCGAAAACCTGAAAGAGTACTAACCAAATGGATAATGAACAGGTAGACAGATAAAGTGCCGAAATGGATATAAGCTTTTCTTTCATTTCAAATTGGGCTTTAGGAGGAAAGTCTGCCTTAGCAACCCTTTACTCCCAGAAAGCGAAGGTTTTGAATGCTGGCTTTTAATAATTCATGCAGTGATTCTTGCTGCACGCCGTGCGGGTGTGAATTTGCTTTTCTTCCTTATGAAGCTTACATTCAATTGGGAGAAAAGATCTAATATTTACATGTGTGAGGATTAACCGATCGTGGTATTTGTGAGGTGAGAAATCTTATTATTGCCGCAGAATGCATTTATGAAACGGGCTTGAGTTGAGGATTTGAAGTTTCCCACAGCTAAGGGAACACTGTGCTAGTCAGACAAATGCTATTCTCTGTGACTGCAAAGTAAGTCTGATTCATATCTGAGTCCATAACTGTGCTTGGAATATGTTTAAATGAGCCTTTTAAGTCCCTCTGCTCACTTTATTCAGATCCACACTTCAGTCTTCCTCTAACCCAGCTGTGGCAGTGACAAATCAGTTTCCACAGTCACTTAATGGCAACTCTCAGTACTGAGCCACTTTCAGACAGACCAGCTGTGATGTCTGTAATTCAGAAGTAATGACATTTGTCCACTGAAAACTCGATCAATGCACTAAATTCTTTTCACTACAAATCAGAGAATTTCAGTTACTACCGATCTAAGCAGGAGCTACTGACTCCATCAGCACATCGGTAAAGAAACAGCTCAAAACCCTCCCCATATTTCTGTCTTCTACCCTTCACACGAATTCTGCCTTCAGACAAGGGCAAATAAAAACATGAATGGAAAGAGACTGATTACAATGAAAGAACTTTCCAAGTTTCCTTCTCATATGAAACCAATCTTTTGTTTCCCTCTCTCTGTTGAAGGATGTCTCCTAGAAGATATATCAAAAGCTGATTATATGAAGGTATAAAAAAATGCAGAAAAGTGGAATTTCCCTTACATGGGTTTTTCATGATTCAGATTTTTTTGACAGCTTTAGTAACTGATGAAGGGGAAAGTTTTTGGGAGGGGTCTCACAAAACCACTCAGTGAAAAATTAGGAAAACCTCTCAAAGTGCTATTTCTGTTAAGGCTTGGATGTGTTGTTCTCACTAAAATGAAGGAACTATGTCACTTGAATGCAAACTGGGTTTTTGACTCAACAAAGTAAAGCCACTTGATAAGGAATCTTAAAATCCTTTTGAATATTCTGAGGCTTGACCTGCTTCAGTAACTATTCCATGCATTGATTACAGTAGTGACACCATTACCCTACTGCCTGGCCACTTGGTGTTCTCTAACACTATTTTTTCCATGACTTCTCTGCAATTTACCTAAAAGTTGGCCATTCATATTAAAATTATGAATGTGTCTTCCGAAGTCTGAAACTCCACACAACAAAGACATTCAGGTCTTTAATGACAAGACAGATACAGCCCTACCTGCAGTCCCTGTTGTATTCTACAGGAGCTGGATGAGGAATAGCTCTGAGGATATGAGACTGAGTTTCCCAGGGCAACTAGAGTCAAACAGGTATTTGAGGATGGCTACATCAATGCCAAGCTCTCATGGTAATCCTTGGATTTCCTTCCTCCTACCCAACTGCATCATCCATGGTAGAAATAGAACATCCTCACTGAGCTGGAGGAGATTGGACCAACCTGCAAATGAATCTATTTGCCATTAAAAGCCTCATCTTTGTCTCTAAAAATGCAAATTTATCTTGAATTTAGCACAGAAGCCAAGCCTGGCTGGTCACTCATTTTGCAGCGGGGACCTTTTGAATAATTTCTCTCCACACACAGTTACTCTTAGCACCTGTGCACCGAGAAAGAACTCAGAAGCCCGACTTCTTTCTGTGAACAGCAATGGTTTCAGTCTGAACTGAAGTCATTGATGTTGGGAGGGTTTTGCAGAGGCTCTGAGAGTTTCCTTTCCTATGTATTGCTTAACCACCAAATCCTTCACCCCAGGGCTGTGTGCACAGAACCCAGTGAAGACAAAGCAGACAGGTATGTCCCCAGCCTGCCCTGACAACAGTCCTCTGTGCTGGGGCCTTGAAGCACCCCCAGTCACTGGCTCAGATGGACACAACCATGTGTGTGTTGCATGTCACGTGGCAGATGGAGCTTGTATGGCAGAGATCTTATTTTTTTTTTTGCTAGTACATATGAGCCCTCCCAGAAATAACTCTTCCCAGCGAGTGCACCCATGAGGGAATTCTCATAGTTTGAACAATGATTCTTTACATGACCTGATGCAGAATCCTACATCTTGTCCCTAATCCACTTGCTATTTAGGTGAGCTGATATAAGTCAAAATGTGCACCTACTGAGCCAACATAAGAGAGTGGTGTTAGCTGGGAGCTGTAGGTGATCATGGGACAACCTGTACTCAATTAGAATGTGTTTGTGTATTCAATTACTCATGCTCAGAAGTTTATGTAAGATCGAGGCTTAGTATTGTACCCATGGCCTTTATATTCCCTGCATGGGTAGTAACAAATAGACAATACTCTTTGTCCAAGTTGCAAGGTTTCTGCCAATATTTGCCATCTGGGATACATTGCCTATCTTTGCTCTTGCCTTTCAGTCTGAAGCAGCATCATCTAAATGGCAAGACATGTTGCAGTCACACATGCTTAGTGTTTGTTGCTTGGCTTATATTCAGACTCCATGGAGAAACACTCATAAAAATTGTCCTGATCAAAGGACAATAGAAACAAAACTCTGCAGATGCGCTAATGAGATATCTGGGGCTGGACAAAGAGTCAAAAGGCATGTCATTTGAAGGGAGAGCCTTTAATGGATCCATTCTGTGTGGATGCTGGCTATGACGAATCTGTTTCCAAGAACACTATAAAATTTCAAATGATTCATCTTCTCCTAGTGAAGCACCAAGGGATTATGTCTGTGCAGTTCTGCTAAAGCTCTCTGGAGAGTTCCTTAGGTTTAAGGTCTCTGCTTGGCATCATTACCGACCCTGCAGTTCCTGACAATGCTCCCACAGCTTCATGCAGACCAGGAATTTACTCCAAAGGCAGCCTGAAAAATGTTTTAGTTTTCTTAGAGGCCAACAACACCCCTGGGAAAATCAGGTTGATTTCTTTTCCTCCTTTGTTCCTATCTAGCCAGATCCTCCCTTTCTTGGAACAGGAGCAGGTACAAAGGGGTCACATCCCAAGCCCCATTGCTCTTCCCAGCACTAAGGATGCACTGCTATCCTGGAAAACTGCCAAAAGCCACACAAAGGATGCAGTCAAAAATAATCATTTTCATCTGGACCAGGATACCAGCACTGCAGGTGCCACTGCAACTTTGCACTGAGCCCTCAGCAGTGAAAAGGATTGATGTGGTTTGGAGCCAACCTCTACCATTTAAAATTTTCCTACAGCAACTCATGACTGGAGTCATATGAAAAGTCAAATTGCAGGAATTAATTTTAGTAACACTGAAATGTCTCATTCCACCTGCAATTGTTTGGAAGTTTACAGCATAGTTGTCCAAAATGCATTTTTGTAGGAAAATATTATGTGGAAAGAAAAGTAAGAAACCCTTTTTTCAAAGACCCCATCAGACAACTTTTTGTTTTAGGTCTGCTTTTAAGAAGAAGCAGAACCTTTCAAACCTTCCACACAGCGATGTGAAGTGTCCAACCAGGATGGCCTATAGGGAAGCAGAAATGTCCATGGAAGTGGTCTGGCTTAACATGGCTGTTACAGATGGCCATCAGATTTACTGAAAGACAGACACACAGACCCTATGTCTATTCTCTAACCCTTTTCTTTTTTTTTTTTTTTAATGTTAAAAACTCCTTTCCAGCTTCCAAACCTTCTTGATTAGTGCTTATGAATCCTACAGTCAGAAATTAAGTGGAAACCACAAAGAACCCCTTAAAGGGCTCATTGCTTGAATTCAGGTGTTATTTTTGGGGGTGTATAGGTCGAGTGTGGAAAGGGCTGATCCCTATGCAGTCACCATTATTTGTGCCTTTTATGTGGGCATAAAAGAAAGTTAGAAACAACATCTCCTGTCACCCAGCCCTCATTCACATTAGGTCCATTCCATCTTTTCAAAAGCCTTCTCATAGCAACTGATGGTCTTCTTTCCAGCCTTGAGCAGCTTTACAGGAGCAATTAAAATGTTTGGGGATGTGTCTGGGGGAGAAGATATTCCTCCATTTAAATGAAGCTGCCATTCATTCACTAACATTTCTAATTACCAGCACTATAATTGAAATACTGGAGTAACCTATTTGAGGAAGGGGAGCAGTGGGGAAGGGTGGTTTTTTGAAAGCATGGGTTGGAAAACTTGGTGCCAATATGTCAACTGAACAAATGTAATTCAGCTTGGGGGGATGCAGGTAAAGATGAAGAAGAGACAAAGGAGTGCTGCAGACACAGCCAGGAAGTGGATGAAGATTTGACACAGTTCTCTTTATTCCACAGCAGACATTTGGGGGAGATTTTAGCCCATGTAGCCTCAATGACATTGATTCCTTCACAGGGGTGTGTGTAACCCAGTCAGGGTAAGTGGAAGACACCATTCCATAAGAATGAGAGATGTAAGAAAAGGCTCTGGATGCTCTCAAGTATCATGATCCTGTTGGCAGAAAGGTTTTAGGAGCAATGGGTTTTGTCTCTCCACTGGTCTGTTTTCCAGGTCCAAGGCAGTCTGTCCCTCTAGAACCAGATCCCAAGGTTCTTCTCATGGGAGAAACAATAGCACAGCTCACTGTTGGATGTTTGGGTATTCTCCTTCCTCTCCCTCCCATGTTTAGGCTCTACACACCCTGCTCAGTCTTCTTCCATGTTCCCACTCATCCCAAGGCCCACAGACCTTCCCACAACACACAGACATGTGGCTCTGCTGTAAGATGGGAAGAAGGAGGAAGTTGCTGGGGGATGTTACATAATGGTTTTCCTTAATTTCTAAATCCATAAGCAGTTGTCAGAAAGGACTTGGAGGTTGGAGAAGAGTCTTTAACAAACAGCAGCCCATTGCTGTTGCTGCCTTTCTTGCAAATACCATCACCTCTGCTCTAGGAAGGCCCAGAGCAGAGCCTTGTGAACCTGGGAGCAAGCAGCAGACATGACAACTGCATTGTTGTCACCCTGGTATCACTACTTTTCCCAAACCTTTTGCCCTATTTGCCTCTTCTGGAGGTTTCTCTACGTCTCCTGTTTGAATTCAGATTCCCCATGGCAGACACTGGCTCCTGTTACTGCAAAGCCCTTGTGTGGGTTATGTGAATGTCCTCCCACAGCAACTGCAACCAAGGATCTGCTGCAGAAGTTTAGGATGAGACTGAATTCACAGATTCCAGCATCAAACCTGAGAGGACATGACGGGTGAGACAGAGGAAATGACAGCCTGCAGTGAGTCTGAATGCTAGGGTATTCTGAAGAACCAAAAGATTAGAACTTTTACCCTCCCTCATTATCTCACTCACTCACTCTCCCCAGCACCACCTTGACAAGGTCTTGACCTCAATTCCCAGCAGGGAATTCCCACTGCTGGTCCAGGCAACAGGTTGTGTCAGTTCCCATGTCTTTGTTTAAACTGGAGGAACCAGGACATCTCACTGCATGAGCAAGATACATGACATAGCCAATGATATTAAGCACATCTGTATGGGCAACTTGAGATTTCACTGTCTGCCAAGATAAGAGCCCAAAGGTGTCACTGCACAAATGCACTGCTCCCCTCTGCACTCCTTACCTGGTCTTAGCCTTGAGAGAAATTCAGTCATCTCCATT
This sequence comes from Myiozetetes cayanensis, assembly GCF_022539395.1. Taxonomy (NCBI): domain Eukaryota; kingdom Metazoa; phylum Chordata; class Aves; order Passeriformes; family Tyrannidae; genus Myiozetetes; species Myiozetetes cayanensis. The sequence goes on from NW_026087521.1 coordinate 3,477,493, forward strand.
CACTGAGGCAGGAAACACTTTGGTTCTGAGAAAGACTTGGTGTGGGTGTTGTAAAAACAGACTTACATATGTATTCCCTTTCTTCAAAAGCTTAAAATCTTAATGGGAACACAGCAGAACAAGAGGCTACAGACAAAGAAAAGAGTGCCATGGATGTCAGGCCTATTTAAATGTCTTACAGGAATATATTTTGACAGCTGATCTTGCTCATCCTTCCCTTGAGATGTGTCGAGCTGGTTAGATAAGAGGTTCTCAGGTGGATAGTGGATGTGGCACGGTGAGACAGGAGTCACTTCACAGCAATGTGCCCTGAGGCCATGTCCTGACTGTGCACACTGACAGGTTCTTCTCTAAGCAGCCAGAAACATTTTCCACATCATCAGTGATACCAAGATAACCATTAACTGTGTCCAGGTCCTAACCCTGACAGCAATCAATGTGTCCATGTGTCTGTCCCCACGGTCTAACTGCAGGCCTGGCATTGGGATAGAATAAAAGTATTTTGTTCCCCATCACATCTTTGACTGCACTGTTTTTCCCCTTTCCCTGTGGAAAATCAGCCTGTGCAGTTGTAAGCTCACTCTGTGTTTTGTACATGATTAAACTCATACTTGTGTCCAGCTCTAGAGTTTAATATTGCCTGAGTAGTAAACGACCATGAAAATAACCAGGGTCCTTCTTTAGACAACAGCCAGCTGTGAAGTCTGGATGTTGCTCCAAATATCCCCACAGTCTGGGTCTGTGGTGTGAGCTAATCACTCACAGAAATTAGAGGCTGCTCTGAAAGGCAAGTGGTTGTTGTGCTGAATGCACAATATTAAGATCTTATCTTGCTTTACAAGCAGGCTAAACCCAGAATGAATCAATTATGAGATTAGAATTAATCCAATAATCCTCTGTTTTTCTGTGCCTGGAATCAGATGGTGCATCTGTAAAGATAGTGTTAGTTACGGCAAATGAGATCACCGTTTGTCCCATTTTATTAAAAGCCTTTCCCAAGCGTTAACAGCTCGGGTGAGAGGTTGAAATGAAATTAAATTGCCATCTCTTCTCTTTGACTGATTGCCATGGTGCACACATCTTCGGCCTCAGCAGCCCAGAGGGGATGGCCAGCACAGGAAACTGGAACTGATGGAATGGGATGCGGAGAAGCTCTGCTGAGGGATTTCCACCCCTGGATGTGGCTGACAGTGTAGCTGGGCTTGTGGTGTGGAAGAAGCCAGCAAGCATTACTGACCTGCTTAATTTCTTTTTGCAAACTCCTCTTCCAATGCTGCAGCTCAGGCTCAGGGCAGAAAGCTGAAATGTGCCTCCCTGGCCACCACTTCTGCCTCTCACCAGCCTGCGTCTTGCAATGCTTGTCCTCTCTCCCCTCTTTTGCATGGTTTTTACATTCCCATTTGTCTTGGCCTAAATCTGGAAAGTTGCTCTCCTAACTCATCTTTTGTGTATGAGATCAAGCCCAGTTCTGTCATTTGCCTGGTTTTACTGTTCAACGTTTGTGCTTCAAAACCTGACTTTTACTTGAGCATTCCCTACCCTTCCCTCCTTTTATTTATATAATTAAAATAAACCAAACAAAACCAAAGTTCAAAGTAACACTGCTATAAGCAGCTATAACCACTTCTTATTTGGGCCATCAGGACTTGAAACTGAGATTTTTAGTGCTCGTATAGCTCTGCCACTGGGTCTGAGACATGGGAACTGTTGAGTGGCACTGTCACCTCTTTGCATGCTCTCAAGGGATGTGCAAGATGCTGCTGTTCCCAGAGCTCTCTGGAAAGCTCAGCCATGCCAAAGAGCCGGAGAAAGGTGAAAATGAGACATGCACAGGTGGTTTTGACTATGGCAAAGTAACAAGACCTATTAGAGAAGAAAACTGAGCAGATTACTGGGTGTCACTTCTTTCCACAGGGGTTTGCAGTGTTCTTTTTCACAGGGAACTTGCCTCTTAGAGTGGCACTGGAGATTTGACATTTTGCAAGGCAAGGATAAGTTTGAGGTTATTACTGAAAAGGCCTGGTATAGCCTTTCTGCTCTGTAGTTACCCCCTCTGCAAAATGAAGCAGTGAAGCATTTTGCCAGATCTCATTCAATGAGAAGTGTCATGGAATGCATAACACTGAGTATCATCCAGGGGAGAGATGTGATACAATGAGGAAAGGAAAAGAAGATGACTCTCTTCACTGTGGTCCTGCCTGTGTGTCCTTCAGGAAGATGGGTTTTGTCCAGGGCCTATGCACTGAAGATGAATATTTAGAGTCTGAAGCCTTCTGCTGAGACAAGTGCTCTCCCTGTATCACCTTTCAAATCAAATTTCCAATCAAAAACTCTGGGAAAAAAATTGGTAGCAGTGAGTTTTCTTTTCATTCTTCTGAAGAGAACCTTGGCAAATTTGTTCAGACTTTGCAAAATAACTGTCTGATGCAGAGATACCTGAATGATCCCAGGTTTCACAATTAATGTTGTCAAATTTCAGTGCAACTGAAAACAGAAGCTCCAGGAAAGCATTTTTCCACATCTTTCACATTAGGGCTCTGTTGTTGGAATGCACTACTAAACACCAAAAGCCAAATGGCAGTAGGAATGTTAGGATGAATTCTTCCATATTAAGTGAACATATAAAGTTCCATAGTAAGTTAACAGATTTACACCAACAGAGTATTTAGTGCACTGTAATCAAAAGAAACCCAAGTTGAGATTTCCAGCCAGTGTGCATTTTAAACTGTGCCCTTGATCTAAAGCCCTTCTCCAACACCCTATCTCGAAAAACAAATTGCAGTCCCCAACAACAAGGTATAAGCAACAGCCCCATGAATATGTAAAGACCTTTCAGATGGTATTTTAAAGCAGCATTCAGTAACCATTATGCTACAGTTAACTGACTTCACCAGGCTTAAAAACAGGAGTCTTTAATTACAGTCGTTTATATTTCCAAAGATAGACTATAACATATTTATAAACAATCTGTGCACTTGGTGAGTAAATGACACAAGGCATGAATCATTCCCTAACAGTTCTTATATAATATTCAAAGTGGGCATGAATGTTTCATGAAGGCACTTCCGCTGCTGAACTTGGTAGGAAACTGAGCTTCTTTCCTTTCTAGGCAGCCTCTTCCATTCCTTTTTCTTCTATGAAAGCCCTGAAAGCCTCGAATTCCTGTCAGAAAGAAACACCTTTGGATTTGCTGGGCTATTTCCAGTGCTGGGTCACTGCAACCAGGATTTGTAGCATCTGTGCTAGGAGTGCAGAGAGAGACACTTTGTCACAAGGAATTACCTCTAAAATAGCAAACCTCTTGTGTCTCACTGATTTGGCACCAGCCCCTTATGTGTCATGATGAGACACTCCTCAAACATGTGAGATGTCCAACACGGCACCTCAGAGATGAGAAAAGGGTGGGAGATGAATTTGCAGCCACTCAAAGGCGTTTTGTTCTTGATTTGGAAACACTGAGGTGATGTTCTTAGTAGTACCTTAAGTGGTAGAAAGGTTTGGACCAAGTTCCATCAGTGCTAGACATGGACAAGCCTCCCTGTAAAGCCCAGCTCAGCACTAACTGTGTCAAAAAGTCATCAGGAGCATTCCTGGGGGATTAGACCCTAGAAAGTAAGTCCTATGAGAAACAGCTGAGGGGGCTGGAATTGTTTACCCTGGAGAAAAGGAGGCTCAGGGGGGAACTTATCACTCTACCACTCCCTGCAAGGAGGTTGTAGCCAGATGGGAGTCAGTCTCTTCTCCTACGTAATAAGCAATAGGACCAGAGGAAACGGCCTCCAATTGCACCAGACAAGGTTTACGTTGGATACTGGGAAAAATTTCTTCATGGAAAGGGTTGTCAAGGTCCATGCTCCTGGCTAGTGTCAGAGCAGAGGTGAATGTCTGTATTGATCCATGTCTCATTTTTCCTTCCAGCCCATGTCCTTCTTAAACCCAAAACAACAAGACAGCATATCAAGGGACTGTAGACGAGAGGAAACCCAAGCTGGCTGCTGCCCAGTGTCAGAAAGTAGTGAGGGATATGAAACTCCTGGGTTTGCTGGGAGACACATCTAGGCATCCTACTGGTAGAGCAGAGTGTGTGTGAGTGTGTGTATGTGCCAGAAAGGAAGGGGAATTCCTTCTATCCACCCCATGTAATGGTGCTGCATTTGTTCTGAGCCAATGCACACTGTGACCCCAGGAGAACATCTCACCTGGGGAAAAAAATGTTTTTTTCATTGTTACAACTCTCTGCTACTCTCACTCAGTCCTTTGAGGCCTATCTGATCCTCAGATGGACAGAGAGACTCTTCCACATCAGAGGGGTAAAGTTCTGGTGTTCAGGGGAGATCCCGCATCTGATTTTCTTATTCATTGTCAGGACTGGCACGATGTGATTTAGTAACATTCATGTGTTGCTCAAATCCATCTCTCCTGTTAAATCAGTTATTGCTGCATCTGCCCAAAGTCAGGGTCTTGGCATAAGCAGGGATTTATGCTCCTTTTCTGACCTTTCTTTTCCCAAGTCAAGTCTGTTCTGCCCATAATCATAATTGGTGAGTGATCTCTCCCTGCCCATATCCTGACCCATGAGACTTTCATTATATTTTCTCTCCCCTGTCCAGCTGAGGAGGGAAGTGATGGAGCAGCTTTGGTGGGCACTTGGTATCCAGCCAGGGTCACCCTGCCACAGGCAAAGAGAGTGAAAACACAGGACATGGGAAATCAGGCTCCACCATTTCCACTCCTCATGGAAGAGTCTGATTCCCCTTCACTTGAGAAATCATGGGGTTTTTTAATGAAAAAAATACTATCTTGGGTTAAACAAAACACACAGCAAAATGAGTCCAAGCTTTTAGTGACATTCCTAGGGAAAAGCTGGTAAAGCACCCCAGGGAAGCATAGTGAGAGACACTACTGCAATTCACTGATTTTTCATTGAAAACTAAGTATTCTGTGAAAGAAATCAGCTATTTTATTTGCAATAGGGGAAAAATAAAAAGGACCTATGCTGGTGCTGGTGGAGAGCTCGCTGGTGGGGGGCTCGCAGCAGGATGATGCCCAGTGGGACTGCAGGTTTTTGTGCTGTGCCAGCTGTGTGGGGCTATTTTGGAGCAGTTCAACACCTCCCAAAACTTCTGTAAAGAAGTCACAGGTAGCTGCAACAGCTTCATCTCAGGTCTGATTTACTCTTTCTGTGCTTGTACAGCACTAGCACAAAGGGAGTCAGGCTGTAATCAGGGCTCTAATGTGAGATGATGCTCCAATAAATACACAATCATACTTCTAAAAACTTTCTGCTCTTGTCCATTACACTTCAAATTCCCTAAACTGGTGGATGTTCAACTCACTGAATTTTCCAGACAGGCTGGATAACGATTCTTTGTGTGGACAGCAATGAATATTGATGTGAACAATCCATTGTTAGGTGAGTGGCTTTATTGATACATGACAGCTTGGACAGCAGGGGTTACTGGAGTCATCCTGTTCTGCTTTTGCTGTTTTAATTCCCCTACAAGCCCCAAGGGCCAAATGCAAGTGTGAATGAATAAGTAAGAAGATACCCATTTGCAATATGTCCACAGTCGTCTTCCTCAGAACATTCCCTATCTGTAGCCAAGTGTCCCAAAATTACACCAGGCAAATTTCACAGACATCCATTCTTCCCTGACTTCCATTAAAACATGCTGTTCATAGCAGCAATAAAGCATATCGGTTTTAAATGGACCTAGATTTGTATTTTATATGGGCTGCTCAGTTGTTGTTGTTGCAATAATAAATGACATGGAGACAATTTCAGATTGTTCTGACAAAAATCAGGACTCCTAAGGGGAGTCTGCCTCGTGCTCATGAAGTTGTAGCTCTGAGCAACCAGCTCGGAAGATGCAATTAATTTCCCCCTTGTGAGTAAAGCCATTATATAAAATACCACAGTTGCCTTGAGGGCCAAATTGAAGGCACTGAATTATGTATTATCAAAACTGACTTTACAATGATGTCTTCATGGGCACTGCTGTGGCTTGTGAATGGAAAGGGAATGGCAGTCGGCTGCCAGGACCTTATTTCCCTCTCGCTCACTGTAAACAATAAACTGCAAATGGGAAGACCGTGATGAGATGGAATGATATTGCTCTTTCCCTTAAGATAGTGGCATAGAAAGGAGAGGAAATCCTGGGAACTCTGCTTAATTGTATTGTGTATAGATCTGCCCAAAGCCACTGGGCTTTGCTCAAGACACAGAGATTTAGGGGCTTTCCACCCCATTGCTCTCCTGTTGGAACAAGGCTCATGAAAGACCTGAGCTGAGCATCCACTTCCAATCTACTGGAGCCGTTTTATGTCTGGGATAAAGGTGTGAAGCCTCAGCATTCACTTTCAGACCTTCTGCTTCGGGATCATAGAGTCTTCAGAATGGTTTGGGCTGAAAAGGACATTAAAGATCCTCCCATTCCAACCTCCTGCCACAGGCAGGGACAAGTTCCATTAGAGCAGGGAGTGGGAAGCCTTGAGGGGAATCTCTGAGGATGGGGCATGGCAGGAGGGCCCAAAAGGGGACAGAATGGGCAGAGGAGACACTGAGGGGACAGGGTGCTGGGAAGCCCTGAGGCATTGGGAATTGGAACATCTCTTGGCTGAGCAGCTCGAGGAGGCAGCAGACTAGGTGGCAACACAATGGGGTGGAGACACAGCACATCTCCCTGCCAGGGGGAAAAAGGCACCACAGACCCCGAGCTGGAACTTCTCTTGAGATTCTCCCCCTGCAAAAAGCCTATGATTATTTAAAACTTGTAGAACCACCTACTGAAAGTAGTAATTATTCCTATACAGAGGAAAAATCATTTAAACCTTTCGAACAAATAATTCCTGACTAGGGAGATGGGGGATAGTTGGGACCAACAAAACAGTTTGTGGAAGCCTGTTCCCTCTGCCACGCCCCTCTTGCACATGGAGCAGTTCAAATACAGAAAAAAACCCCTGAATATTCAACTCTCTCTGAGCGATTCCCACTTTATTTTCTCATTAAGATTGCCTGGGCTATTTGCCAACCTCCCTTTGTGCTGCACAGGCAAACCCTAAGCTTACTGCCCTTTCCTCTTGTCCTGAGATGTTCCTGGGAGCTCATGAAATCCTGGGTGGCAAAGCAACCTCTGAGGGAGCAGGATAAGTGTGTATGTAGTGCACTTGTGCCTGCTGGGCACCTCTACTCTGAGAGGAAGAATTTTCTCCTGTCTGAGTTAGAAAGAAGTGTTTCTGTTCCTATTCATTAACCATGATGGGAAAAATATAGAAATTTATCAGAAATTTTAAATTCATCAGGAAAACAGTTGAGCAATGCAGAGCAATAAACACTTTAAATGGCTTTATATGAGCCTTTTAGATAAAATGTCACCTGGTAATTTCTATCTAGGAACCAAAATGATTTATAGGAGCCATAGAGATGGGTTATCCTGACTGTGATTGAGTTAAAACAGATGTCACTGGCCTCTAAAACACCTTTTCCAAGCTCACCCCTGTGCTTAGTGCCCATCCTGAGCTGCTCACACATCTGTTGGACCACTATCTCTGTATCATGAAATCATGGAAAGGTTTGTGCTGGAAGGTACCTCAAATATCGTCTAGTTCCAACCCCTCTGCCATGGTCTTTATCCTATGTCTACTGAAATAGCCCATGTTTGCTGTTACTCTTCAAATAAGAGAGTTTGTTCCTGACCTCAGGTAAAGTGCATCATTCACAGAAATGCTGTTTGGAAGGAAGCTCTGGAAGTCTCCAGTTCCATCTCCTTCCTACATCAGGTCCACCACCAACACCAGAAGCTGACCAGCCCTTTGTCTGGCCAGTAAAAATCCTCTTCAGGATGGAGACTCCATCAGCTCTCTGGATGTCAAGGTTGGCAGCACAAGTTAAGGAGTCTTTACTCACATAGCTGGGGTGAAGTGCCTGCCTATTTACCAACCCAAAGAACTGAAAATGCAACCAGCAATTCCTCTATGTTCTAGGAGTGTCCTTTAGGCAATTTGGAGGATTTCATGGAACTCTTCAGGATAGTGGTTTTCTTTCCTAACCAGTAGCAAACAAGTCCTTCTGAACAGTGGGGAACCAGAGCACAATGTAAATTAACCTTTAGTTCTCCTCTCTGGATCTTGTTCCCAACAAAAAACCGTGATACTCTGAAACACAGGAATCTCCTCTTCATTTTTATCTGAAAATACAGAATAGACTTTTGAGGCATTTCTGTTATCTACAGAAAATTTTTCATACCATACAAGAAGTTTCACTGGAATCACAGCCTTTGTTTGAGCACATCCAACTCCAGGAGACTGATTCTCCAGATTGACTGGTTCCAGACTTGATTCTGCAGGATGCTGGCCACAACTGAGAGGATGGCTGGTATCCCATGGGATTGGTTTAGTGTGTAGATTATCACTGGGCAGCAGCTGAATCAGAATTGATGGAAAGATATCAGATCCCCAGGCTTTCTTGTCGAGAACTGCTTTCTTGACAAATTCACAAGGCTTACAGGAACCTTGCAGTCCTTAAACCCGGTCTTTCTGCTGTGTGAGAACAACAGCCGTGTAAAACACGGCCCTCTGAGCCAAAGATATGGGAAACAAAAGTCCCCAGGTTTTTGTCCTCTGCATGTGAACTTCACCTCATCCAATGCTGACTGTCTAAAAGATGAGTATTGGTACCCCCACGGCTCATAACTCCCTTTGTAGTCATCTACAGGGTGTGAGTCACCTCAGCCTCATGTAGATGTTTAGATAGATTGCATGAGTTTAGATCACTTTTATAGAAGTATTTTCCTCTCTCTGTTGACAGTGCAGCTTAGACCACCAGCTCAGATGGGGCTGTCAACATTGTGACTAAAGATAAGGAAGACAAATCCCACACTTTCCTTCCCTCCTTCATCCCACAAAATGCAGGAGCATGGTCTGCGGGGAGAATTTGAGTGTTAAAAACAGCTTTGATTGACTTCACTGAAATGTCACTGTAACACTCTCCCTGAAAGTTTAGCCGTACTAATTTGAAAGATCTGTATCAGTCATCCTGAATTGCCATGCTCACCAAAAACTGGATTCACATCTTTGTTGTAAAATCATCAATAGCAGTACCAAAAATTAGCCTGATGAGGCTATATTCTAAATTCCTTTCACATTTTTTTTCAAATCCCTTTCCTTCTAAACCATCCTGTTGGCTTCAGTGAGATTTCCCTAAGAACACTGTACTATGGGAAGGGAGGGCACAGTCTGCCCAAAGTGACTAATTTGGATTTTTAACTCCTTTCCTGAAGCTTCATTTTTATCTTTCCTGTTTATTCCATTATTCATGTCTCAGTCTGTAGCTACTCCAAAGACTGCATTGTAGTCCCTGTCACAGGGATGTGTCTTTTGAGCACAACGGTGTCCTTTCTGGGAGATGCTGAGCTGGCCCCTCTGGAGTTTTGCTCTTCTTTGGTGATTTGCTGAATCCAACCTCCTTTTGTTCTTCCTTTCTTCCAGTGTGTGATCAGCTCAGAGCTGGGCATGTTCTGAGTGTGTTGTCTTTCCTGCACACATCCTGCTCCACAGATGTGGTGCCCTTGCACTTGCAGAGGCTGCTGTGGGTACGTGTGCTGACTCAACCTTTCGTTCTGGTTAGAAATTGCTCACAGTTGAGCACTTTGAACTATCACCAGTCCCTTAGTTGGCAACCAGTAGAATTCCTGAGGTGTAAAATGATGATTGTCCTTTTCAGAGGTAAGGACACCTCATGGCTGAGGAAGATGGGTTTGGGTAGGAGACTGGGCTTGTCTAAAGACATGTAAATTTTCTTAAATATTGTTGTTTTCCTGGAAATCCTGTTTCTAATGTGTGTGTTCAAGTGCTCTACACTGTGCTATAAAGGGCAGGCAAGAAATAATGGAGCTGATTAGAAAGGCAAAGTAAATGTTCCAATTAAAAAAAAAAAGTTAAATTTTATTTTAATTATTAGAATTTGCAGCTAATGATATTTAGTCTGAATGTGACTGGATCTGATTCATGTCATTTCTTCAGACTTTATTGTTTTTGTCATATTTATCCAGTGTATTATCTGTTGTTTTAGGGTTCTCTGGTTCCTTTTTTTGACCCAGGTGTAGGTAAGTGAAATTTGTAAACATCAGAAAGCAGTACACCTGGAGGAGACACCAAGAGGCCACCAAGTCCATGCAGTTTTCTAAGGGCAGCACTGACCACCTCAGTTGCATGGTTATACCACGTGTCATTCTGCTGGAAACCTGTTCCATCTCTTTCTTTACAAAACCTTTTTTATCCTGGACAAATACAGGATAAAGATCTGGATTTGAAAGATATTGGTCTCAGTTTTGAGCAAAAAGATGGAAAATGACACCACTGAAAGAGGTTTTTGAAAGAGGTACTGAAAGAGAGCAAATCAAAGCCTGAGAAGTGATGAAGCAGAAAGTCAGTAATTGGCATTTTCATCTGTAGTCTGAAGTAATAAAAAAACCCAGTGGGGTTGCCCTGTGCTGAACCAGGAGCTGGACTCAGTGGTCCTTGTGAGTCTCTTCCAGCTCAGGATATTCTCCGGTTTTTTAAGATTATTAAGGGTCATTTCAGTTGGAGAGCTGGAAATCAAACCACTTAATGGATAGAAAAATACAATTGAGGTAAGGGCATTAACAGCAAACTTGAATGTTCAGGTTTGACAACACTGAGACTGATGGATTAAATGGTGCCAATTCAGCTGATGTAAACAATGGTTGCCCAATGAAATTTAAAAAGAGATTACTGGTCCTTAGCAGCCTAAGATTTCTCCCATCATTTTTCATTTAGACCTGTCACCCACTGGTAACACTCTACTAGTTATGTCAGGTAAGGAACAAGCCAATGCATTTCCAGAATACACTCAACTGGATGTCTGTATGGGTATTCCCACTAAGAAATGGGAGGACATGGGAAATGAGGACATAATCTGATAATGTGGAGTGAAGGAGGAGAGAGGAAAAAGGCAAAGGAAGCAGAAATAAGAAGTAGAGCAGTTAGTGCCCTGTAAGAGGAACATTCCCTCTTGGTTCAGTCACTGATCACAGGCAAAACCAAAAAGCAACAGCAGATGCAGTCATAGAAAACAGAAGACAAAATGAAGCAGCCAGATCAATGTGCTGGATCTCATCAGCACCAATCTCCCCACCTTTTCATCCCACTGAGGAAGCTTAAAAAAACAAACAAAAAACAAACAAAAAAAAACAAACAAAAAAACCCAAACCAAACACCAAAAAACAAAAAAAACCCCACAAACAAACAAAAAAACACAACAACAAAAACCCAAAACAAACCACAAAACAAAAACAACAACAAAAAATAAAATCACTAAACTGTTTCTCTTTAGAGCTTATAAATTCGTAGTGTAGGTGCAAACATAAAATAATGTGTAACTGAAAGTTTCTTGTGGCCTCTTCCGCATGTTCCCAAGGCAATGATTTCTTATTACAAGCTGAATTTGTCACAGATGTTGGTTTTGATTTTGACATCACTGACAATGGATCTTAAAGCTCCCATTGATTTTGATTAATCAACACCAAATTTGTTATGTCATTCAAGTTCAATACATGTTAAGGAATTTACTGGCTCAAGGATGGAGAGAGATTCTGTTCCATTCTGTGATCCAATTCTGGATGAACTTTAACTGCTTCCTTCCTGACATATGTCTGTCTACTCCGTTTCAGGCACTGATATGAGAAGAGTCGAAATGGGAAAGGGGAAAATATGACTTTGAAGGAGATGAAAAAGGATTTAAATCAACCTGCATCAGTTCCAGCCCAGTCTTTCTTTGGTTTGTTGATCAACAGTCAGTCCCTACCAGTGTGTATCTCTATGCCTGTGCCAGATAGCAAGATATGAGTGCTGGGCTCTTATCACTTTGAACTCCCCTCTGTGTCTTTTTCATCTCAGATTTCAAAACCCCTGAGGTTGCACTGTGGTCCTTTTTGACAAGTCAGCAACTGTTAATGTCTTTGGAAAACAGCCTGAAAATGGGTGCTCTTGCCTTTGACAGCAACAAACCCCCTTCCTGAGCCTGCAGCTAATGCAGAAACACTTTGAAAGCCAGTAAACATGAGTTTTCTCTAACCCTCTTCATCTCCTTCCTTCCCAGCCTCTGGCTGGAGGCCTCTTCCCTCCTGTATCTTTCTGACACACATTTTGCACGGGGAGCAGGTGTTAATGGCTTAGCTACAAAACAATTTGTTTATAGTGACAAAAACTCCTGACTGAATTGTCCTCTCCGTGGTATCACTTCAGCATAGGGGACTGAAAATCTTGTATCCAGGGAAACTGTTTTCTCTCCCTAAGGTTTCACAACCTGGTGTGAGCAATTCCAAGACTTGGGATGCAGTGAAAAATCACACACCTCTGGAATGAGCTGGTTCAATGCTGTGGAGATTGTTGCTTGTTAAGGCTTCCTCAGTCACGGCTGCATGAGGAGAAAGGATCTGGGTTTGCCAGTCAGGAGGTTTGCAGCACTGGAAGACGTGGATACTGGGAGACATGCAGCAGTGGAAGTTGTTACATGAAATGATTTGACTCCTTTATAAAGAAAATTGAGGGGGTTTGCAGTGGTTGAATAAGGCAGCAAAGTCTGGCAGCTGTTCATTTTTTGGACCCAAATGCCTTTGTCACATGGAATGGGTATCTGAGCGTTAGAGATGAGTGTGCTTTGACAAGATCTTAATGGACTGCGACTCTTCTGTCTCTCTGGATTTGTAAGGTCCTTGTGGAAGGGGTTTAAATGTAAATGGATTCATTTTTAAACACGAGATTCAGGTAGGTTTATCTGCACCCTGGGGTGTACATGCCTTGTAGGGTATGTGAGCGACACAAAATATTGATGCAGACAAATTCAGCCTGTTCTTTAGTCCCAGCTCCATCACTTACAAGACAGAAGAGCTGGATTTCAGTGTGAAATAATGGGAAAAAATACCTGTGTTTTCATGCATCTCACTTTTCTCATTTTCAAAATGAGTGAGCAAGATTAACAAAGAGCCCATGGTTAAAGGAACAGTAGAGTAGATAAAATATGGGACTTAAAAGAATGATCAAGAGAAACTTCTGACCAGATGATAATTCTCAATGCTTGCTGGTCATCTTGGTCTGTCCTGCCTAAAGGATGGCAGGTTTGAAATGAGCAGTGAGTGGAGTTTGCTTGGTAAGAGTCCTCCTTTGATTATCACATGAGAGCACACATGTGGCCTCTTGACCACAGGATGAAGTCAGCCTGTGGCTTTCTAAAGTCAAACTCACCAGAAAAAAGCCCTTCTAACTTTTAATTGAGCCTTATCTGATCTTGACCTCCTCAGATAGTCACCACTCTTCAAAAAAAAATTGTATCCCAGAGATTTCCAGTTATTATTCTCCATGTGCAGTGTGAACCTTGGACTGATCTTAACCTTGGTCATATCTTCAGGTACAACATCATCACAGCAAACTTCAGCTGGAATTTTACCAAATTCCATTAAAAAAAGTCTGCAGTGAACACATAAGCATATAAATACTCACTGTTTTTACTTGTTTCCCATTGGCCCTTAACAATTTTTTGATGGGACTGGAACCATCAGAGCTCCTTGACAAGAGCTGGGAAAAGAGCCAATATTAGGAATTTTACCTTTTGGAGGGCAGCTTCATCCACACAACAACTTCAGAGTGTCCCAAAAATTCTCTTGCCAATTCATGGGGTGCTGCAAATCTTCCTCTCAGGTGCAGAAAGCTGCTCTCAGATGCTGCAGGATCAGGGACAGAAGTACATCACTTTTTGGAGAGAGCAGAAACGCTTTCGCAAGTACCAGCCTTGGTGCTCTCACACAGTCAGGAATATGGAGGTGCCTGGCATTCCATAGCACTGGATTACGGGACAGAGGATGAGGATTCTTGGTACTTGTCTTTGAACTCAAACTCCTTGCTTAGGCAGTGGAGTGTTATTTTACTTCTGTTTTGGCTAACAGCTTAAACATTGCATGCTTGTGAGACTGTCTCTAAAAACAGTGGGCTGGGTCACAAAACAGATAGGGAATAATTACTAATTAATCAAGCATCAGACTAATAATGTGCCTTCAGTTTTGCCAACAAACCCCACTACTCAATTGCTCCCCTATTACCAATAACTACCAATTTGGAGGCTGTGTTATTGCAGTAGTTTTATTAATATCACATTCAGAAGGGTACTGTAGCAATAAACTGGCATAAGGCTGTAAAAAGAGGGTTGTTGTACATATTAATAATGTATTTTATGGTGCAGTTTAATATTCTGAATCCAGGTTCCCTTGCTTTATAATCAGAAGAGGAAAAAAAAGCAAGTCGATCAATCATCCTCACCTGTTCTTACAGGGGCCTGATAACTCGTCATGGTGATATATATGGGGATAATATCTTGTTACAAAAATCTTATTATTAAGCAACACTATTACTTCTGATTTGTTTTAATGCCTTATAATAAGCTTAGTAATAAGTTTCTAAATGATTTATAGGGGTTTCTTTTTTAAGCAGGAGACGTCTGCAGTCTCTCCAGGAGATGTGATTCATGGCTTGAGTGAAATGGATCTCTCTGAGCAAGAGGAGAGAGTCTTGTTATGTGGACTTCCGCAAGTCTGGGCACATTCCTTCCTCCAGATCTTCTCCATATGGGAAAAACAGCATCCTAGGTGTTAAAGATACGGTGATCCATGATGAACTGCTGAGCAACCAGGAAATTATTGTTGGATTTCCCCTCCCTGGCTTTGCCATAGGAGGCTCTTACTTTCACCTTGGGCAGGACAGTGGACTCCCAATCTGAGAACATGTAGAAATCCATATAATTTAGCGGTTTAGGAATCTCTATGAGTTCAGGTCTTCAGGTCAGTACTCGGTCTGTGAAACAGGCCTGTTTTAGACCACTTCCCTCCAACAAGAGTATGATGAAAGATTAATTAGCAGCTGAAATATACTCAGGTAATATGATGAGAGAGCCCATACAAATATTTAAGTAAGAGTCTTTGCCTTCCCTATCTCCATACTGACCAACCAGTGGTCTTACTTTAGCTGCTATTTAATATAGCTGACTTTGTGTCCTCTGGGAAGAAGGGATAAAAATGCTCATGGTAATATTCAGTCATGAAGAGAGCTGGACGGATTAGATGGATGGTACAACATGGTCAGCTCACTCTGACTGTCCTTGTAGCAGAACTGCTTGGAAGCTGTGCCAAGGCCACCGAGGAATTAAGACAATTCTCCTGACCAAGCATGGTCAATCCAACAGCATAACATAAGGAGCAACAACCCTTTGCTTTGCATTTAACACCTTGTCATGACGGGATCAGATGGTTGGACAAGTACTACTAAATCCTCCATGTGACTGTGCTCTTTACCTGGCTTGGAAAAGGAAGATTTGTGGTTCTGCTGTCAGTCACAGCTGTGACATCTGTTCCACACGTAACAAACTGTAGATCAGAGTGATTCATCAGAGGGCAATTGGCCCAGCAGATGGACCACCCAAACCAAATGATCATCCTTGTGGGATGTGCATGACTCCCCTCACTGCCGCAGCTAAACTGCAGCTGGAGGGTCAGAAATGAGGACAGGAGAAGGTGGCACAATCAAGCAGAATGAAGGGGTAAGTGTGGATTTGCACTTAAAACCTTGACACCCAGCCAAAGGTTCTATTTTCCCCATCACAAGAGATGATTGTTCCTATCTGCGATGGGCTTTTAACCATAGCTGCAACCCTTAATTTAACACAAACACCAGCATTTCTGTTCCTTCCCAGTGGAACATGTAATTTGAGTCCAATGACTCTGATTATGGCCCCCACTTGCTGGTGATGGGTAAGGCTCTTCCCCTTCCAGTAAGCTGAGGAACAAGGCCAGATGGCCTCAGCATCAACTGTGGTTTTATAACTCCTGGGAAGGTTTGTGACCTGGATTAAGTCTTCAAGTAAGTTGGCTTCTAATTATAAATGGACAGAGTAAAGGATGCCTGGAGTCAAGTCCAGGGGTGGATTCTCACTTGGTGTAGAATGATGTGGTGTAACTTCTGCTGGATGGTGTCTAAGGCTCTACTCTGGATAAGGACTGCAAAATCCTGTATTTGGCTAAGATGAAATACAGCCCAACTAAAACAGTCCTCGTGTCGTGGTTTGGCCCACCAGCCCATCCCTGGGGCTGAGGATGGTTTTGTCCAGGTGATTTCCGGACAAAAAACCAATCAAAAAGTTCAGTGACGCCTTTGTTAATTACATCTTTAAGAAAACGGAAGAGAAGGTTGTGGCGCAGTTGAAATTAGGAGCAGCAGCCATGTAGGAGAGAAGGTAGCGGGCCCGAGGAGGGCCAAGGCCCCCTCCTCCCCGGCTTGGGCCGGGGGGGGGGCAAGTGCAGCACTGAAACCTCCCTTCTCTCTTGTGAGAGAGTTGAAGAAAAAAAAGTTTAAAAGATGAACTGCTTAGACGAGAAACCGCTGCAGAAGAATTCCAGCCATGAGATAACAGGACTTTCAAGGTCGAAGCTGGCAGCACAGGAAAGAGAAGAAAAGTTCGAAGGGGGGAGAGCTGCTTTTTTCTCCTTTTCGCTCTCCCTCCCTTCAGCAGGGTAAAGACTGAAAAATAAAACCCTGCCACCTGTAGAAAATTTGTTGGGGTGAAGAGACCCCCATGCGGCTCACAGAGGAGCTTGTGGATGCACCAGAGATTTGTGACTTTAACAGAGAAAGCCTTATGCTGGAGTAAAAGCGGCTCAGATGAGGCAGAGTCCTGTTAAAGACTTTGTGACCCTCGAAGGGATCGATGCTTATGCTGGAGCGAGACGGCTCAGATAAGCCTGGGATCTCAGTGAGAGATCCATGCTGCTGCTGTTGAAGATTTATGACCCTGACGGGTATTAGAACCTACGCTGGAACACAAAACGGTTCAGGTAGGGATGTTGGGATCCATGTGTGGGATCCGTGCTGCTGGTGCTAGAGAGAACCTACGCTGGAGCAGAAAATGGCTCAGGTGGGATATTGGGATCCGAGTAAGGGATCCAGCCTAGACCCATGTCGAGAAGTCAATCAAGGACTGTTCTCCCATGGGGAGGGACCTCCATAGGGAAACAGGGGTGAACTCTTAAACCATTATCCCCTGTAACCCTGTGGAAGAAGATCCATAGTAAGCAAGTGTCCCCTTGCAAGTCTATGGAAGGAAACCCTTCAGGACCTGGGTAACCCTCAGCCTTTGGTTTTAACCCAGGAGGGGAGTAAGCCTAACCCTGGAGGCCAACACAGAATGAGAGAGAGATAAAGAAGTTCCAACTGCGACGAAAGTGCTGCAGAGTTACTAGAGAGAGAGAGAGAGAGCTGGAATTCTGAGAACAGAAAAGGACT
Organism: Myiozetetes cayanensis; assembly: GCF_022539395.1. Classification (NCBI taxonomy): domain Eukaryota; kingdom Metazoa; phylum Chordata; class Aves; order Passeriformes; family Tyrannidae; genus Myiozetetes; species Myiozetetes cayanensis. The sequence goes on from NW_026087521.1 coordinate 3,494,836, forward strand.
ACTTCTCCTCCTTGGACTGATATAAAGGGAGGTGGGGGGGAAAAGTATCTTTTGTAAATACATAATACCTTTTACTTAAGTAGAATTGTTGTAAATATAATTCTTTAGTGTTAGCTTGTTAATAATAAATACTCATACTTTTTTCCAATTCAGTCTCTTTTTGTCTGCATAAACCTTCTCTCAACTAATAGTAATTGTATGGGGGGTATAAAAGTAAATTGAACCAGGGCAAAACCACGACACCTCGCCTAGTTTTTTTACTGACCAGGCACACTGAAATGTTTGTGGAAAAATTACAGAGGTCCCATTAAACAGAGTTAATATTCTTCATTAATATAATAAAAGTTTACTGTCCTTTTGCAGTGGTACTTAGCAGAAGTTGGATGAAAAAGTCGTAAAAACATTACCCTGAGGAAAGTACCAGATAATCACCCTGTTAAACATGTACTTTGTACCATAGTTTAGCCACTTTACGGATCAATTTTCTAAATTTTTCTTAACTGCACTGGATAATCCATTAAAATAGCATTTTTAGTGACAGCGCAGATCACTTCTGTCAGGTCTACCGCACTATGTCACTTTGCTGTTGGCTAAAAACAATTCCCCTGTTAAAACAACTGGCTTGTTTTAACTGAATAGTTGAGGCTTGTCTTCTCTATGCTCACATTTCACTGAAGCCCAGATTTCAACAGACATAATGGGAATGTGCTCCAGAGATGCTGAAAATCTTCTGGAGGCATGTTTTGGTGGGTACAGTCCATGAAGAGGGATATGAACAGAATGTCGTTTCTTGTATGGAAATACCTCATCCTACCCACTCTGTTCAGGTAACAGTGTAACTTCCCTGTCCACTTCCCATCACTTGCAGTTTGCTTGGGGCTGGTGGCTTTGCAGCCTTAGTTGCTCAAAGAGTTGCTAAATCAGGGCATAGCTGAGTGCTGTGAGGTGATTTTCCCCTGGGAGACACGTTTGTTCCCACAGGAACAGATCCTGGCTCCTTCACACAACCAGAAGAAAGTGAACCTTGATCAAAATCTAATTTAAAAGGGAAAAGATGAAGGCTATGCTGTTATTGAAGGCAAATCCCTGCAGATCCCTCAGAATATAGTCATTGTCTAATGGAAGCTGCTAATAAACCAGAAAAACCCTGCACAGGGAAACGAACCATTATTTATATGACAGGTAAACGGCATAAAGATTCCTTATCAAGTTAACATTCTGGGCCAAATACTGCTTTTCTAATCTCCAAAAAGTCTAAGAAGTACTTAGAGGTTTGCTTTTGTTCAGTATTTTTGATAGCTATGTGAGCACCTGCCATTTCCCCAGGAGTTGTGCTCTGCTTGATTTACTCTGCTGCTGGATTGTTTGGAAATATTTCTTCTGAATACCGACAATAAATCACCTCTTTTCATCATTTAGACATTTAAAAATGTTTCTAATCTTCCCCACCCCAGCTCCTTTTATTGTCAACAAATTCAGTATCTGTTACACTGTCAAGGATCTCGTGTTTTTCTTTCTTTATTGTTGTACATTCTGCATGTTGCAGGAATACTTAGTTGCTCCTCATGTGACACACTAATAACACCCTTCAGCTAGATGTGGCACACCTCTGAAGATCTTAAAATATTTTGTAAACTTGAATTAACTCCCAAATTTCACATACTCTTATGTCAGGCTAGATCCTTAAGGTACTTCTTCCAGGTGCTGATGAGACATCTGCACTCAGATTGACAAATTTGGGTAAAACAAATCACCTACCCAGTTAAGTGTTTGTGAACTCAGGTCTTTGCAGGTAAACAGGCTTGTTAAGAAGGTATAAAATAGGACAGGGATAGTCTTTAATATGTAATTTAGTCCATTGCATATAGACCAATCATGGCAGACATCGATCTAATCTGTTTTAAATTCTCTAGAGGCAGGGATTGTTCCCTGGACATAGTATGTTCCAGTGCTTCAGGTTTTTCCCCAAGTCTTTCTGCATTTCATAGCACCACAGAATCATTAAGGTTGGAAAAGACCTCTAAGATCATCGAGTCCAACCAACAATCCCATTTAAACCAATATTTTCTTATAATACCTTAGAACAGAATTACAGAATGGTTTGGGTTGGAAGGGACCTTAAAGACCATCTAGTTCAAACCCTCCTGACATGGGCAGGGACACCTTCCACTAGATAAGATGGATTTATCAAAAAGAAAAATTAACATTCTGTAGAGAAATAGCAAATAATGAATATTTTTGCTTAGATGACCCATCAACAGTTTTGAAAAGTCTACCATGTAAGAAAAAAAAGTACAAGTACACACAGACATGCACATATCTTACACATCTGCACACACAAACAGCAGACTTGAAGAGCTTTATTAAAGTTTCTAGGTGAAAAGCAAGATGAAAAGTTGGGAGATGTCTTTACTCCTTTCCTTAAGGATCCTTAAGCACTCTTCATGTAGTCCTTTGTGGGTTTGCTTTTTAATTACAGCCATATGAACGCTTTTTTATTATTCCATGAGTAAATAAAACAATTATGATTATGTAATGAACTGAACTGAACCAGCTGAGGTTTGTCATGTGTGAATAAAAGCTTCATAAATCTACCATTTGAGATTTTTTTAATTTGTTTTCAAGAGTTTTTCTTGAAGCTGATCTGAGAGAGGTAAGGCCAGACTTCTGGTTACTCGCTCAGAAACTACTCGGGCTTTTACCTTGCAAAGTCACTCCTTGGATCTCAAAAAGGTTCATGTCCTTCCCCTCCACTAACCAGAGATGCAGAACCAATGCACAGCACAATGGAAGAGGCTTGCAGAGCATCACTGAGCAGATCCACGGCAGAAACAGGTGTTGAACTGTCTTCTGCTGACAACTGTTCACTGGAATCCAGAAAATGTCTGAAATTCATCTCTGAACTACTCAAAAAGTTCTGTGTTGGCTCTGTGCTTCCAGCGTGAAGAAGTTCTCCGTGGGATACACTCTCTGCTGGGAGATCACTCTGGGTACCTTTGCAGGAAGAACAGCCCTGATGCTTTCATAACTCATTTATTTGTCTACAAACCCACTTTGAGCCAACAATCCTACCATCCAGCAACACCTCCTTGTGTTCCAATACTCCATACAGGGCTGGGGGGGGGGAAGGGGCAGATGTTTTCTATACATGCAGCTGATCTAAAACATCTTGGTTAATCTCAGTGGTTTAGTCTGGTAAGAATGTGTGTGCACTTCAGCTGGGGCATGAGAAGCACAGGCATCTGGTGGAGTTTTAAATGTTTCCTGGAAAGGTGCAGGTCCCACATACATCCCATCTCAGCTCCAGCCTCATGAGTGTCCCTTGTGCAGCCCAAGGCATCTCCTTTGCCCATAGGTACTTTGCTTGCAGCCTGGGTTGAACCCTGGGAGAAAAACACCAGCAAAGCCACTGCAGCCCAGGGGAGGTTTTCCTCTGGCTTTCAGGATCAGCATTTTGTGAGAGTAGCAATGAGTGAACCTCGGATTTCATGCTAGAAAATTGGGAGAGATTCGCTGTGGGCTGCCTTACTGCTTGGACCCAGGTTCCATCAGGGTAGGTTTAGATTAGGTATCAGGAAAAATTTCTTCATGGAAAAGGTTGTCAAGCACTGACCAGGCTGCCCAGGGAAGTGCTGGCCACTTCACCACTATCCAAGCGAGGTTTTCCTTGTACTAAGATGGGCCCTGAGTGTTCATTTGCCGGTTCCCCTGTATCCAAGCAAGATCTGCCTGGCATAATTTATTTGGGAGAGTAAGTCCTTGCTGTGTTCTTGATTTTAACAACTTTCTATTCTATGATTCTGTGATTCCATGACACAAACTCACTAAAAATGGGCGACCTTTTATAGCCTTCCCCTGCCAGGGTTGGTCCATGTCCCTTTCCCACTGGCTGGGTACTCAGGGACTTACATTCCCTCCCAACAGCCTGCTTTGCCCTAATTCTCCCTCCCCATTCCTGTCCTGGCACATATCAATCCATTATGCAGGTCTGGTACAAGCCAGAAAGACAAAAGCAGAAATGAGGTGTTCAAGGCCAGGCTGGATGGGGCTCTGAGCAGCCTGGTCCAGTGAAAGGTGTCCCTGCCCAGGGCACGGGAGTTGAAACCGGATGATCTCCAAGGTCCCCTCCAACCCAAACCATTCTGCAATTTTGTCATTCCATAAAATGGTTGTTGTGATGAGACCACAGCCAGAAATGGGGTTGCAAAAAGGCTCTGTGGATCAAAGGGCACCTCTGAGTCTGTCACCCAAAAGACCTGTTAGTGACAGATGGTGGCATTTGCGTGGGACTGCGAGAGTTGGTGTGATTCAGTGTGGTGAACTCTGTAGCGTGTTTCAGGAGCAGATTATTTTAAATCCATGGCCCAGAAACTCTGGCTGTCATTTCCTGAGCTGTTGTTGCAATTCTCAAGAGATAATGGGGTGACTCTGGGGGTGATACAAGGGTAATTTGGTCTGAGAACTCAGGTCCTCTGGAGACAACTGATCGTGTGAGAGGCCTGGGCTAATTTCATAACAGATAAGCTTACAGCTAAATAAAAAGAAGTGAAAGAACAGGAAGCAAAAATAAGAGGATAAATAAAACAGAAATAACACTTAAAATGGAAAAAATATAATAATTTTTAAGCTATTAATGTTACTTAGTAGCTCACAAGTTTTGAATACGTTGAGAACAATAAATTCTCTTCTGTGATAGCAAAAATATTTTCTCCCTGGCAAATATCCCTGGCTTAAAGCACAGATTTATTTGTAGAGTGGTTTCATAGTAGCTCCAAAATGTAAGGTTTTTCTCCCTAAGATTCTAAGCCCTGTGTGATTTAGTGCAGGGGGAAGAGATCACCATTTAATTGATTTTTTAAACAAGCAAATGCTAAAAGCATAAAGATAAAAAATTTTTCATTCAAGCTTTTTAAGAATAAGTTGTCATGTCAACTAAAACACTAAAACCAAAGCAGGGGTATAAATCGTTTGGAGTTTGGTTCTACAGCTAATTTAATCCTCTATGTCTAGTTTAGGGGGGAAAAAAGCACTAACAGCTAGATTTACATCTAATTCCTCCTGCTTTAATGCAGAAGAATTGCTGCCAACAGACCAGCACTCATGAACAAGATGCCAACAATTAATCAGTCTGTCCCTTGCAAAGCACGGGACATGAAAGTGCCTCCAACAAATGGCCCAGAGCTTCAGGTGCCCTGAACTAATTCAGTGTGGACTAAGTAACTTTCTGTTCTTTTTAGAAAATGCAGATCTCACCCACACAAAAAATTGCTAGATCTGTTTTGTATTTTCATGTGCAGCAGGGCTGGCTGTGCTTGTATTGCAAGGAGTTCTACTGTGAGGATGAAAAATAAGAACACAGAGACCAGACTTTTATATACTTTTATATAATTTTATATAGACTTTTACATACAAACAAAAAGGTGTATTTACAGACATCTTGTCCTCAGGTTGCAAACTTATCTCTCACTGCATACAGCCCATGTGATGAAAACACAACATATGGCAGCTTAATCATAACAGTAAATAAAAGTAATTCTCTGTGTCAGTAGAAGGAGGGGAGCCACCACACGTCATCTGTGTTTGTCTCACACCAAAAAGGCTAAAGGAGACAAAAGAAATTGCAATGGATTGTGATGGATTAAGAGACGCCGATGACAAATTTTATTCTTCCATTTTAAGACATAGAGGAAGAAGGATGGGAAGCTTTTCTCATCCTTTCTGTCTCAGACCAGGGTTTTTCTGTGGCTGTGGATGAGACATTCACAAGTTCCATGAGGGAGCCAAGGAAGAGGATTTCTGAGGGCACAGCAAGGGCATGTGGTAGAAATTGCGCCCTGAGTCCCACCACTCCACAAAGCATTGCACAAGCGAAGGAGCCCCTGAGCCCTAGGAAAAAAAACAGTGACACCTCTTCCACAGGTCCATGATGGTCCATCCCTTCTTTTCAGAAGCTCTAAAGGCCATACCTGGTCTTCTCTCACTGCCCACATCCCACAGGTCAGAGCCTGTGAGGCAGAGTTTGGCTTGACTTAAGAAGAACAAGGATTTCCACCCTGTAGCTGTTTTGCAACTGAAAACCATGGATTTCTTTGCTTCCAGCAGGCACAGGTTGTTTTGGTGGTTTTTTCCACTCCACTTAGATCTCCAGAAATTTGTACCTGATAAAAAACTCATTAAATCCATGAACTAGACACGTTACTGCCCTCAATTTTTGAGAGCAGATTGCTACTAGTTTTCACTGAGATTCAGTCCACTTGGAGTCAGTAATTACAAAGGTTTACAATGGGATTTTAGGATTTTATTTTCAGAAATACAGTTCTGCTTCCAGGGAGTTCGATGGACCATCATTTAAATGGGAGAATCTTTGGGGCCTGAGCAAAATCCAGTCATCAAGGCCAGTAGATACCCACAACAAATTTGAGCTGACAGATGTTTTCTCCAGGGCTAAATTCGTACCAAAGGGTTTAGGAAAAATAAGAAACTAATCATCTCACCCTGAGAGAAATGAATGAAGTATGAAAGGATTAAAGGAACCCTGAAAACTGAGGGGAAAAGTAAAGAAGCTTTCCATAAACCATCTTTTTTGATATTCAGTAGAGTTTTCTTCAGAAGAAATAGTTGTCTAGACATATTAAAGTCACTATCTGTTCTGCCAGCAGCACACCTCCTCTGTAAAGAAGGGTGCACACACTGCTCTGGAACAAATGCAGATTTGGAGGGATTCATACAACATTCCTTTACCCAGACCAGGTGAGTGCTGAGATTTTATTTGGTATTTAATCTTCCTCAGTGCAAGATGAGACACAGAAATGCTCCTAAACAGCAAAGACTGCATTGCCATTCTTTTAATCCTATTTTTAGGTTGTTGAGTTTTTGTGGGGTTTTTTGTTTGTTTGTTTGTTTGTTGGTTGAGTTTTGGGGTTTTGTTATTGTTGTTTGGGTTTTTTGTTTGTTTGTTTGTTTTGCACAGAGAAAAACTCTTTTCTCAGTTCTGCAAAAATGGCATATGAGGGCTGGGACGTCCCAAAGCATAATGATATCCCATTTCTCTGTTCAGGGAGCTGAATTTAGGGCAATCTGCATTACTGTTTTAACCTCAGGTCCTTGGGATGGTAAGGTATGGAAACTGAGAGGTCTGCAACACTCTTCCTACAACGGAGGTCTAGCCACAGGCAGCATTTCATAGATCACAAGGGCCAAATTAATTGTTCTTACTCACTATTGTCTTTGTAGGGATGAAGACAATTTCTGGCAGCCTGAAATCAGGAAGGAGTTTTCCCTTCTTATTTTTCTCCTGCTACTTTTCCATACACCCCTCTGCATTTGGCCAGAGACAAGAGTGGATGGATCCCATGGTACAGCCGGGCAGTTCCTCAGGCACCTGCACCTCCCCTCCTCTTCCTGTATTTTCCCTTCCCCAGGGGAGGTTTAGATTGAACATTTGGGAAAAAATTCTTCATTGGAAGTGTTGTCAAGCACTGGAAGAGGCTGCCAAAGGCGTTTAGATGATGTGTTTGGGGACGGGGTTTAGAGGTGGCCCTGGCAGTGCTGAGTTAATGGCTGGACTGGGCGATCTTAGAGGTCTTTTTCAAGCTCACTTGTTCTGAGATTCTGCGATTCTTTTCCCTGAATCCTGTTGCTGCCTCAAACCTTTTCCCAAACTGTGCCAGCAAATCCTCATGCTTATCTATAGATGGCAGCAGCTTTCCAAATCAGTAGCAGATGCCGATGAACCGAGATGGTCTCTGGCTTCCCACGGACAGAAGTGTTTCACTGCATGAAGTAGGTAACAAACTGTACATGGATTTAATGGTATGTACAAAGAAGTTCACTCGCTCCTTTAAGGCGGGGGGAGAAGGGGGGGATATTTGTGTATTTTTTTCTTTTTTTTTTAATGTGCTTCTGAAAAGATTTGGATTGACAGCAGAGGCACACGTGGGGGTGGAGGAGGCAGTTGGGAGAAGTGTGTGGATTTCTTTATGCTTCTATTAACTGCCAGCTCAGAAATATTACAAAAATATATATATATATAAAAAAATGTACTCCCTGACTGTGATTGTTGCTGGCTCTTAACATATGTCAGGCTCTTATCATTTCAGAGCAGCTGGCAAGTTCATGCAGAACCACCAGGCGGCCCAACGTGGCCAATAATCAGTTAAGTACAGATGTCCAAATAGATGTAACTTCCATTAAACTTTAAATAAAGATAATTTATGCTGAGTAAACAGACGAGTGAACACATTTGCCCAAATACAGATGGCACTACCTGATAGCAGTGCATTAGAAGGGTCATTAAACAGGGAGGTTCAATAACATAGTACTCAAAGATGGTCTTCTGCAAGGAAAAATAGCTGAGATCAGGGGTATAAAATCTACCTCTGCATTTATTTTTTTTTCCTTGCTTCTTTTTAAATAACTTGACAGGTTTAGAGTCTTAATGGGACATAAAGAGAAACACACTTTCTTCTGCACCTGTTCATAGAAAAAATAAATTAAGAAGAAGGCATTGTAATCTGTCTCACTTGGAAACCAGGATAAGTGTGCTCCTAAGTGTGCAAGGAGAAGAGGTTTCTGAGGGTGACAGCCTTAATCCAAAGCCTGGTGACTTTAGAGAGGGAATTCCACTGCAGGGAGCTTTGCATTTGCCCTAAATCCCCCAAGGAAGGTAGGCACTGTTGTCACATCCACACTGCCACTTTCTGCCTTGGGATGGATCCTGCATGGATTAAATGCACACCCACAAGTGTACCTCTCTGCCTTCCTTCCTTCTTCTTCCCTCCCTCCCCCTCTTCCGCTGCCCTTCCCTCTCTCTCCCTCTCACTCCCTCCCTCCCTCCTTTCCTCTCTCCTTCCCTCTAACTGCACAGTAGGGATGCAGAGTTTTCTCGAGGGCTTCAATGCCACCTCTTCAGTAAGGAGATGAAATTCAGCTGAGGACCCAGATGCTGGGCTTTAAGCACCAGATGCTCTGGGGTTTTTGCCTTCCCAGAACACTGGGAAGCTTAGTAAGGAATGAAAAGGTGGGATCATTGAGCAGAGCCATTGAAATCGTGGTCTATACCAGCACCCAGGACATCATGAAGGTGTCCCATCCTGTGAACATCTCAGATGAGCATCCAGCTGGTTACACACTGCTGAGTTCAGTGGCCAAGCACTGAAAATTCACAGCAGGATTGAGTTTATCTTGGGACAGGGGCTGCCATCATCACCTCTCTGCTGGCCTCTATTTGCTTGGTCCACCCCAAAGCCCAGGGCATGGCTGGAAGAGTGACAGCAAGGCAGGGGTGAGGGGTTTGGTGTCCTCAGCTCTTCAGCTGTGGAGATGAGGACAGATTTTGTCAACTGCAATGCCATGTAACATTTAACTGACTTGTTAAAGCAAGTGTCAGCACCCAATAAATATCTACAATTCACAGGTAACCAATGCCACTTTCCAGCTGAGCTCTCTGTAACTTTGTAGTGGCAGCCACCTCTCTGACTGTCACCTGTTCTGTAATAACTCTACATGTCTCTTTGTCTGTGATCAACAACAGTTCACCTCATTTCAGCTTATTTCATGCACTGGAACAACACCCTCCACTCTTTTTTAATCATAGGAAGCACGGATGGCATTTTTCTTGCTTGTTAACAGGTGAGTCTTCAGGCTAAGCTTGTTGTCTGGGTTCCTTCTGCAGCTGGTGGAGCTTCCCAGGGCAACTCGTGCCCTGTAAAGAGCTGTGATGAATCACCTCTGGAACTGCTTCTCTCTACTGACTATTGAGAGAGTCCAGATGTCTGCACTAGGCCAGATGCCTCATTTTCAGATGGCTAATGTTAGATAAAAGAAATCCAACTCAAAAGGGAGCATCAGCCCGTCTTTATTATTTTTATTTACTACATTCTTCTCTTTGCCTCAACTTGGTCCTTGTGGAATAAGGATAGTGTTACATCAATTCTAATGTGATGTCCTGCTGTCTCAAACCTCCTCTCATCTGTGGTAAAATGTTGTCCCAGGGTAGGGAGCACTGGATTCAGGCTACAGTACAATGTACAAGGGAGGGAAAATGGCAATACTGTGGGGAAGGTGAAGTGGGGATGGTGAGGATGGGAAAATGTCAAATCAGGATGAAGACAAAAAATCCACTGAGTTATTCCCAGGGAAAGAAAATCCTGCACAAGTGGCATGGGTCTCTGCTTCACTGCCCACTGGATCTTCCTGTTCTGCTTCTCTTTAACGCTGATGAAGAGACCCTGAGAGCCCCAGACCCCCAGATGCTGCTCCATCACATATTTCCACTTCAGATCTTCCCCCTCTCCTTGCAGGCAGAACACTGGGGCAAAGGGCAGCCAGCCTTCCCACCTGGATGTCAGAAAGGTACCCAGGCTTAGCCCTCAGCCTCCAGAAGCCTTCCTGGGACACCTTCAATGGGACAACTTGTTGTTTGGTTATTCCAGATGCACTTTGAGAAATTAAACACAAAAGCTCCTGGTATTTGAGTCTTGCACTTATGAACTTGCCTCCTTTTTATTTGTTATGAAAAAAATTATTTTCAACTGTCTGTAGGGTCAAAATCCCCTCTCCCCACATTGCAAGATACTGTCTTTCCTTTGAGGGTCTCAGCATCCTCCCTCCAGTAATCCCTCATTTTAATCCAGGGCCCTTTTCTAAAAACTCTTGGTCTAGTTTGATCCCATTCGTGGCATTGACCTACCCAAAACCTTTCACCTCCCCTCAACTTTCCTCTCTCATCATTTTAAAATCATGCCTGTTAAAAATGTGTCACATCAAATCCCGTAACTCTTGATGGTGAGATTCTCTAACAAGAACATGTATTCGTACTGCTGTAGGCACTGATGAAACATTTTCTCCCTAAATTCTCTTAGTAATATTTAAATTAATGGCAAATATCTGGGATGAGGCACTGAACAACAGAATTTGATGCTGCATTGAAGGTTTCCAGCATCATATTTTATTCAAAGCATTTCCTTCTTCAGGGTGATTACTTCATTTTACATTTGCTGGCCTCATGCTCATGTCACACCCCAGTTCCTGTGGCTGTCAGATTAAACACTGCTTTATCAGAAGAAATGCCACTGAATTATACAATTTCTTTGGCCATTTAACACCTTTATCTCTGCCCTGCCTCTGCCAGGATTATTGACACAGATTTGTCCTGTCCTTGCTTTCCCAGAAAACTCCTAAAATGTATGTAGGAGGACTTCCTAGGGAGTGTTTTTAACACACCTTTAGCACATACACAAAAGCTGTGCTTAAGTAATGGAAAACTGTGCAGGTACAAATGAGCTTTTCATCTTGGAAATACCATAATTTTTAAAATAAAAAACCCTCATGGATACATCAGCCTTTCTGAATCTTGCTGGTTTCTTCCCTGTTAAACACAAGACCCTTGCTCACATAAACCCATTTCTAGCACCTGAAAGTTGCCCCTTGGAGCTGACACTCTCCTGCTGGAAGCAGGTATAAAAGCATTAACCTTCGTGGAGCTGTCACCCAGGGCCAGGTAAAGGGAACTGAAGTCCATCTGAATGCTCCAGAGCACTCAGAGCATCTCTCTGCCTCATGCAGGGGATTTTTCTGCTGTTCACACACATGCACAGAGTGACTCTCTGTGGCAGAGCCAAGGGACCCCACCGATGCCGTGGGGTGGCAGCTCAGGGTCACGGCTGCATGTAGGATCATTTCATCCTTGGGCAGCCCCAGCCTGAGAGGGGTGACAGAAGGTGACAGGCTCTGCTGTGAGGCAGCCTGTGCCAGATCAGCTGCACAGCTTCTGGCCAGCTCAGAGCACGGCCACAGCAAACAAAATCTGCTTGGAAAGCATCTTCCTGTGTCTGCCTGTGAAATACCCCGTGGTCGTACCCTGAGACACGGCAGGAGGGGAAGCAGAGGGGCTGCCCTCACCTAGGCCTGGCTTTGCTATTCTGTAGCTTAAAACAACTACCTTAACCTCCCTAACCATATGAAAAATTATAGAATCATAGAATAGTTTGGGTTGGAAGGGACCTTTAAACATAATCAAGTCCAATCTCCCTGCAATGAGCAGGGACATCTTCAGGTAGATCAGGTTGATCAGAGTCCTCTCCAGCCTGACCTTGACCCAGGGATGGGTCAAGAATGATAGGTGGAGGGTTTACCCCCTAAAAGTAAGGGCTATCCCTAACTCCATATAGGATTTGATTAGATTCTAAATTCTAATACCGGCACTGAAGGGTCAGTGGTAGCAGCCAAGGAAGGAGTGGGAAGAAAGAATACCCCCATCCACATTTGGCTGATCTAACTGTAATACTGAGTGAAAGGACTTCAGGTGCTTGGTTCTGATCAGATCTGATGATCTGACCCAGATCATCAGCCATATAAGAAGTTATAACAATCACTTACTCTGGCTTTTTGAAGAAGCCAGAGGATCACATACACTGTGGGATGTAGACTGAGCTCCAGCCACCAAGTCTGAGTCAGGGCCAGCATTCCCCACGTGGCTAATGGGTCTTCAAACCTCCAGGTTCCTTTCTGAGGAAGCTTCCAGATTCCTTCTTCAAGCTGTGAAGTCCAGCTCTGGCTTTAGGCTTTCCCCAGATACAGCAATTATTATCCCCAATAGGTATTATTATACACCCAATAGGTGTTTTTGTCTGTCATCAGCAGTAAGTCCTTCTACTTTGGTGCATCTCCTTAGGGCCAATTTGTGCTAGACATTGTCAAAACATTTCCTTGTTCCTAAAAAAAAAAAAAAAAAAAAAGAAAGAAGAAAAAGAAAATGTCAGGAGATAACACTTCCTCAGCCAAGATGAGATGTGTCCGTGTTCTGCAGCCAGCAGTCTCACTCCCAGCCATTCCCACCAAGTGATCCACCTGCCAAGTGGGATTCCTTCTTCTGGCTGCCGTGATCATTCCCTCTCCAAGAACAACTGCTGAGCAGACAACTGACTCATTGCCTTAGAAAGGTACTAGGCAGGCACACGTGGGAGAGAAAATCAGGGAGTTGTTCCCAAACTGCTCCCAGTGGTTGGGATCACAGCTAATTGCCCTGACGTGGCACGGGTGGCCACAGCCCCAGCTCTCTGAAGTAGGTGATGGTGGCGTGTGGAGAACACCCCTCAGGGAGACATTAGTGAATTGTTCCTCCATTTGCTGCCTTTTAGATGTGATAGTAGTTCTGACACCTTCAATTTAAACACCCAGGGCTGCCAACAGTGACTGGAACCCTCAGGGCTTCTCTGTGCAACATGTCAGTCTGAGATGGCATTTTTAAACGACCTTAGTTAAACTGGTGCACGTGGCTACGGGCAAGATGCTGATTTTGGTTTCAGCCTGGCTGTATTTTGATATTTAACATGGTTTAAATAAAGCCCTTTTGTATTGTATTAATTAAAACAGTTCGATCTTGTGGAAGAAAAGCCCAGGAGTAGTTAAAAGAAACCAACAAGTCAAGAAAAAAGTACAAAGGCAGCTCCGTCTCAAGGATGCAAATGAATGTTCATGGGGTTTTTCCCCCTTATATTACTCAGTCTCTAATTTATTTTATTTAGTTTCAGGCCAGAGGCTTAGGAACTAAATATCCTATAGCAAAGAAAACACTCCTCTTGTTTTTAATAGGGGCAGGGAATCATAGAATCATAGAACAGTCAGGGTTGGAAGGCACCTTAAAAATCATTTAGTTCCAACCTTGAGGTAAGAAAGACTCTTACTTGTTCTGCCAGGGTGAGAATCCTTCAGTTCTGTGAGCAAAATATAATCCTCAGTGTGACCAGATGCCTCCAACCATCTGACTGGTTTAAAATAGGAGGAACAGCTTTTCCAAGTAAAGTTATTAGGTCAAATTCTTTCTCCTTTCTCATCCCAATCTGCAGCCCAGTGATGTCACTGATGCTGCCGGTAAGAAATTGTTGGCTGACACGACCTGTCAGAAAAAAGAAGGGGTATAAGAAATGGGTTAAGCATTTCAGGCTCTGAATTAACAGCCATCTGAGACAGAAGCAACTTATATATCGATGGCAAGAAACTCTGAGTGCTTGCAAAGCAGAGGAAAGGGGCTGATAGATCAGATCAGCCCAAGCACAAAGCACTCTTAAAAATGCACATATACATGGCAAGGTTATTCAGCTCCTGCCTTTGGGTGGAATAATTGCCGTGTGAAACATTAGTGAACCAGCATGAATGTTTCATAAGTTTGAATTTATAAAATATTTCTGATTTTCCTGTACACATGCCTTCCAAAGATAACTTTCAAGTGCTCGTTGTATTATGCATCTCACTTTTCAAGGGAACAGCATGATTTCCTTGAAGACATATCCATTTAGAGAGTTGCCATGGCAATTTGTTCCCACCCCCCAAAAATGCTTAAAAACAGATTTTTTCCATTGTCTTCTGATTTCTGCAGATTACAACATGCTTCACTTTTCTCTCTTCCCTAGAGTGGCTCTAGGTGAGTGTACAGAAAGTGAAATCTTTTTTTTAAATTTAAATTACCTTCTGATGGAAGCAGAAAGCTTTTTCCTCTAAAGTTTAGTCAAAGCCAAGGTAAAATTGTCTTACTATTTGAAACAATCATTTATTAGCATGATTTTTCTTTTTAATCCCAGGAGAACCCTGATAAAATTGCCTGTGCAAACATAAAACCTCTTTTTACATATGCAAGGTAATTATTAATCCAATTAACCATATGCATACCAGCATATTTAATTAGTTCTCAGTATTACTCTTTCCTTGCTGTAATTGAACTAACCACCTTGTGCAATCTGTAAACCTGTCCCAACATTTTGCTGAGCCTTTTTTAAAAAGAAAAGGTAGGTTTTGGTAAAAATGGGATCAATTCAAGAATTTTCCATGTTTCACTTCTTTTTTGGTTTTTGGGGCTTTTTTGTTTGTTTGTTTGTTTCTGCCCCCATAGTAAAGCAATCTGTAATGTGGATTGTATTTTCAAGTACTGGCAAATTATGGTTTTATTTCTGGAGAGGGAAAAAAAAAAAGAAAAAAATAATATAGTGATATTTTTATACCCATTAACGTTTTAAAAATTATGCTCTTTGATCATTGTTAATTGCTTGGTCCCTTAGCATAACCAGAGCATTTTGACTCAAGAACAGACTGCTTTGCTTGTAAACACTCCTTCTTTCCCTCTTTTATTGGAAAATAAAATGAAAAACTAATAGTGCTTGACAAGTCCATTCTTAGTCCTGCTTCATATCAGAGGCTGTGCTGTGTTTTTAAAATAATATTGCTCTTCCACAATTCTAGTTTTAATTACTCTGCTGGGGTGGATGGGTCACCACAAAGAACATGTCCTGATGTTTCTCCTCTGAGCAGAAAACTCTCTGAGTAACTCCAGGAAACCAAAACACATGAATGGGTTTAACCAGAGCAGCTCCTGGAGGCTGGAGCTCTTTTCACTGATATGGGGAAAACAAAATGAGGTGTGAAAAGGGATATTAGATAGGAGCAGCACAGGGGAAAAACAAATATCATCTACCATCACTTGAGATGCCCTGGAGGCATCTGAGGCCTCCTCACAGGATGACCTGTGGGAGGCTGTGCCCTTTTGGGAAGAAGGCTTGGGCACTGGATGGTTGTGTTGAGGAAACTGGACCATATTCTTGTCCTCTACAAACACTGGAGGTTTGCCTGCCAGCCCAGGGCTTGCCAGGTGGAGATACCATCCATTTGTGTCTTAGCATTAAACTGAAGCGTTGTTTCCTTTTCTGTCTCCTCCTGTGATAACTCTGCTCCTGACCAAGCCACTGCAAGAACTGGTATTTTCACCATTCTGCCTGACCTTTACATCCCATCCTGGTTTGCAGGAGGGACAAAATAAATACCTGTTCCTTGAAGTCAGTTCACCAAGCCTTGGATGTTCTTCTCCTAAAGGAGTCCAAGACACACAACCCTGGTTGATCATTGTACACAAACATGGTGGGAGCTCTGTGTCTCAATGTTATGTGGCCCCAGGAAACCCAATTCAGTCACCATGAAATCAGTGTTTTATGAATTTTGGTGCAGAATTTAGGAGCACCTGGACTATGTATTGGGAACTGTGGCTAAACCGCAGGTCCTGATGACATATTAGAGACATTACAGTAGCTAAACAAGTGTGCAAGACTCACAGAGTGCAAGACTTAGCGATTTCAGGCTCCCTGCAGCCTTTAGGGTGTGACAATTATTTGCTGCTATCCCTGTTTGAACAACTTAAACTATTACTGCTTCACTGAAACAGTTCCTGCTTGCCTTTGCTGTTATGTGTTCTGGAACAATGAACACAATCACCCATTTCAGGATAGGATTTTCACTGTGTGTTTGTAAATAGGCTTCCAAGCAGAAAGGAAGGGCAGGGAAATAAAGGAATTGCTATCTGATTTCCCTGTTTCTCACTCTCTCTCTCTATATATATGCATATCTATATCTGTATGTATCTAAATATGTATCTGTAAATAAAGAGAGCTTTCTGATTCTTTGCTGCTTCCTAGGATGGGTTACAAAAGGGTAAATTAGAGTCAGTGGGATTTTCTCTTTTGCCTCCAAGATATATCTATGGTTTAATTACAAAATAATCTGACTACAAAGTTGATCCAACTGAACCAGGCACAGTGTTCATTTTAGCAATGCAGCGTGCATGTAAGCAGAGAGGAGATTTGAATGCTGATTTTCTTGCTGCTTCGTTCCTGTTTAAAAAAGACAAGAAAAAAAAAAAAAAGGAGAAAATTTATATAAGTAAGGATCACCAAGCTGGAGTGAATGTAAAGCTAAGAAATAAGTTACTGCAATATTGAAGACAACACTGTGCTGTGCTTAGTCTTGCCCTGAGCAACATCCTTGCTCTGCCCTTACCTGTTGTGCTGCTTTTTGGATCTCTCAGGGCTGATTTCATTCAGATCCACTCTCTGAGCTGACATGTGTCCATCATGGACATCTCACAGTCACAGTTGCAGTGACTGGAACATGGATAGGACAAGAAGAACAGCTGATAGTGTAAGAGGAAATGGCCTCAAGTCGCCCAAGAGGAGTTTTAGGTTGGATATGAGGAAAAATATCTTCACTGAAAGTGTTCAAAAAACACCTGAATGTGGCACTTAGGAACACGGTTTCATGGTTGACCTGGCAGCGTTGGGTTAATGGCTTGACTTGATGATCCCAGAAGTATTTTCCAGCCTGAACGATTCTATGATAAGAGCAGAAAGCTTTATGTGTTCGAACAGCACTGGATGTACAATCTAAGGAACAGGTGCTGGGAGCAAAGAGATCCCAAACTTTGCTAGTGAATGTTGCCGTGAACTCGGGAGAGCTGCGCAAAAACCACAGGAATTCAAAATTGCCATCAGTGGATGCTACATCAGTGCTAGAAAAAAACAGGGAGCTGTCAGCCTGCTTTTGTCTGAAATAGAACAGAGTTGTATGTCACGAGCTGGTCCCTCTTCTTCCTCTGGATTGCACTGTAGGTGTGAGACAGGAACACACCAGAGCACGTGCACAGTCACATTCATCTTCTCATTTGGCCTGAGGACACCCCAGGAAAAAACACAATCCTTTGGATTCACTCTCTTTGTAACAAGAAACAAGAGCAAAAGCAAACAAGTTTCTACTTGCCTGTGGGTCCTAAAGGAGATTTAGCTGAACTTCTCTGGAGCTCCCTGAAGATGCTGCCACAGATCTTCACCTTGTACTGATAGTTTCAAGCCACGGTAACAAACCTCTGTGTGATTTCCACTTCTAATTCCTCTTAGCTTGGCTTCTGACCCTTAAATCAGTCAAGAGCTTATGCAGAACCGAGCCACCTTTCTAAAACCAGCCGAAATACAGCAGTGCCGGACACCTTAGGCTGGTATATGCTGATCCTCATCCTTTGATTCCTCCATCACTGGGTTTTTAGAGATGTTGCACCACCTAAGCTGTCAGAGCAGCATAAAACTAATAACCAGGCTGTGCTATGTCTTGATGATGTGACAATGGTACTGATGGTGCTCATTCTCAGAGACTACAAGGCAGCATTCCTTTGATTGCTTATGGGAACACTTTACAGCTGAAGTATAATTTCATTTATTAGAGGCAGACAGCTTATAAAAATGTGTGAAACACAACAGGTACCAAAAGGAAAGCTCAGCAAGACTAATGAGGCACAGGGCTCGTACCTTTAAAGAAAACAAAGGTTTCTGCAGGCAAACGGCTGATGCGGTTTGTTTTTTATAGACGTAAATCAATCAAAATATTCAAACCATGTTATCCTGGAGAGTTACAACAAATGCATTTCATCTGAAATTACTGATGACTTTGCTTTTAAACAGAGGAAGGGACCAAAAGGAAAATAGAGAGGAAAAAAAAAATCTTTCACATTCAAAGAAATACATCTGGAGTGAAAGCCAATCTCGCAGAAGGGGGAAACGTACACAAATAAAATTATTATAGTATTGTTACTGTCTTTTCCTCAGAACTGTCTCCCCCCTATGTGAGCACTCAGGGACAGAATTAAAGAGAAATGTGGTGCAAACATCTTCAGCGTGGATCCAAATGTGAAAAGTTTGGCATGGTTTAAGAGTGACAAAACTGCCCCAAGCAGCCTGAAAAAGGTTAAAGGATTCATTTCCCAGCTGGTGAGAGATGTCCTTGCTGAATGACAGACATGGAGCAAAGATCAAATGAGGAATCAGGATCAAATGGACCCCGTGTGCTTCATCTCTGAACCAGTGCTGACAGGGGGGCTGAAGGGCCAAAGGAGAATCACTGGTTAGGATTCTGATTAGGAGGAAGCTCAGAAGTCAACAGTGAATGTCCCAGTTGTATGGTCAAAGCAAGAAGATGGAGAAGACAAAGGCTGTGAGGGGTTTCCAAATGCTAGAAAGCACTGGTCGTGTATGCAGGGGGATGAAGGACCTTCAGCTCCTTTGGACAGCTCCTGATGGCTTCCTCATATGTTCCTATGTATCTATATGTATCTCATGGACTTGATGATAAAGGTCTTATTCAAGCCAGATTATTCTATGTCTATATTCTCTGCAGAGGTGTGCAGCAAGGCACTGACTGATCCTGTGCACACTCCTTTTTTGGTGAGCCAAGAACCACCTTGGCACAGCCTGATGCCATACAGGTGACC
The DNA here is from genome assembly GCF_022539395.1 of Myiozetetes cayanensis. NCBI lineage: Eukaryota > Metazoa > Chordata > Aves > Passeriformes > Tyrannidae > Myiozetetes > Myiozetetes cayanensis. The sequence continues at coordinate 3,513,911 of NW_026087521.1, forward strand.
TAGACAGGCCTTCTTCAGCCTAGAGGTTTTGAGCATTCATTTTCATATGGATGGCCAAAAAAAAAAAAAAAATTCAGGAGTGCCTGATGTGCAGTATTTGCTCAGGGGGATTATTGTGTGGTGGTTCTGATCAGGATGCCAAACATCCAGCAGTGTTAAAAATTTTCCCTCAAAAAAAACCCTTCACACCCATGTGTGAGGAAAGGAAAGGAAAACAAGCAAAGGCAGCCCAGAAAGCTGTGCTATACCTTCCAGAGGAGTACTGATTTGGGATCCTGCCAGCCTGGAAGAAAGGAAGAGCAGCTGTGCCCCGCTTGAACCTGTCTTTCCAGACATTTTCAAGACATCCCAGGCTGTAAAGGTCAAGAGAACTCAATTATATTCCTGTGTCATAGACCTGTTAGAAGTCCTCAGGCAAGTTAATCTCCCTTGATACCTCAATTTCCTCACCTGCTAACTGAAATTGGAGTTACTGATCTATAATCATAGAATAGTTTGTGTTGCAAGGGACCTTTGAAGGTCCTTTAGTTCAGTCCCCTGCCATGGGCAGGGACACCTTCCACTAGACCAGGTTTCTCAGAGCTCTATCCAACTTGGCCTTGAATGCTACCAGGGATGAGGCATCCACCACCTCTCTGGGAAAGCTATTTCAGTGTTTTACCATCCTCTTTGTAAAAACTTCTTCCTTATAATCTAATCTGAATCGACCCTCCTTCAGTTTAAAATCATTATCCCCTGTCCTGTCACAACATGCCCTGCTAGAAGTCTGTCCCCATCTGTCTGGGCACTGAAAGCTGCTCTAAGGTATTCCCAGAGCCTGTTCTGCTCCAGTCTGAACACCCACAACTCTCTCCTCCTGTCCTCATAGAGAAGGTCACCTTGGATATGAGAAAAAATGTCTTCAGTCATCTTTGCGGTGTCCTCTGGACCCACTCATATCATTGTAAAGAATCTTCAGCAGACACGTCTGAGTAGATTGCTGGGCAACAGATGTTAGTCTTTGGACCAGCATTTGGAGATAGGCCTAGAGTTGGAGACAGAAGACCTTGGCCTCTGACTGACGTTGTGCATTTTTGCCATCTTGGATTAGGAGCCTGTGCTGGCATCTTCTGCCACAGATTCAGAAACAACTCTGAAAGTTTCATCTGGAAGTGCTGTTTTAGTGCTCTGTTGGCCATGGGCCTTTCTTCACATAGTTTTGTGGGTCATGCTCTGTAATTTACATCTGTTTATCTCAATCACAGCCACTTCTCCTTTGGGCCTGCTGTATCAGGTACCCAGAGCCAGCTTTTCTAGCACTCTCTCTAAATACTTTTAGCTTTGGATTACAATCCTAATTAAGGAATTAATGAGTTGGGCATTGCCAGTTCCTGTTAAGAAAACAACCAAAGCATGTTTTGTGAGGGAAGAGAACAAGGAAGCCAAATGTTTGATACGTTTGCCTCTCTCTACCCCCACCCCATTTCTCTCATGACATTGTTTGTGATCCATCACAGAAGCGTTATTTCTTAACCAAATTTTTTCACATTTTGTTGCATTCAGGTAAAGGTCATGGAACTAATTCAGTTCCCATCCTCTTGGCTGTGTGGTTCTGGGGTTTGGCGAAACACGAAAGGAAAGGGCTGGGAGTCTGGCAAAGACTGATTTTCTTTCATGTGAAAGACGTTTAGCACTACTGGAGAGGGGGAGGTTGAGGGAGAATCAGTACCATGCACCTTGCCTTGAAGTCCTGACATGTTCTGAAGAATAAGAGACCTGTCTGTAAATGAGAATCAAGCCCATGGATGTGAATGGAATAGAATCATTAAGTCTGGAAAATCTCTCTAATACCATCAGGTCCAACCATATTAACCTAACAGTGCCAGGTCCACCACATCTACACATCTTTTGAATACCTCCAGGGATGGGGACTCCACTGTTTCTCTGGGCAGCCTGTTCCAATGCTTGTGAGTGCCTGATCCTTACCTGCCACACAGGGACCACCACTCTGCTATTGCACCTTGAGTCCCATCTCTTACTCGAAATGAGCACTTCTCTTACTTGAAATGAGGGATGCTGTGTTTGCATATAAAAGCTCTACATGGATTTCCACCTCTCTGAGTGAGTGTAACCCTGAGCCACTCCCAATCCCAGAGCCACCCCATACTTTAAGCCCTCTAGCTCACACCATCTGATTCCCTTGGCCCAAACCCGATGCCCTTCGTGGGACGCCAGACTCCTTTCTATGCCCTCAGGATGATGCTGATTTCATTACCCCCATTCTGCCCTGACCACCCACAGTTCTCCATGATTCAGCTCTTCCTGAAAGTAATGTGGTTGCTTTCATTGTGAACCACATGAAGGCAGCACTAACAGGCAAGTCTGAACCCGCTTTCCCCCTTCCTTACATAACTTACCTCACAGGGAATAGAGCACATGCTTTAGAAAGCTGCCCCGGTGCTCAGGAACATTAACTCCAGGCTATCCCAGCTGATGCCAGCAGGAATGAGGGCTCCTGGGTAGGAAACAGCACAATCTCCATTCACTTCTCACACAGCTCTTCTGCTGTGTTGAGGACAAGGAGAAGAAATTAGCTGACTTAGCAAGTGGTTGCACTCTGGAACAGGTCACGTGTGACATTATACCCAGGGTGTAATCTCAGCGCTGAGTGTTGTGCTCCAAGTGAAGGCTTTGTTACTCCTGCTCAGTGAAGCCACTGCAGCAGAATAAATGCAATGCCAGGACGACCCTGCTTTGCTCTCCCTCCCTTCCCTCCGATGGATAATGGAGAGAAGGTAGAGGGAATGAAGAATATCACTCGCTATTGTGCTCTGGCAGAGAGGGCTCATTTGAGCAATTGCCAGCCGTGGAATTTCGTCTCAGTTTCCCAGATAAAATCTCCTGCTTCAGGGACTGTATTTACTCTGGGTGTTTAATGTGACAATGAAAGCTGCATGCACCCCAATCTTTTACGTAATGAAACCCCAACAATGAAAATCTCACATGCAGCCTAATAAGTGGAAAGTTAATAAGTGTCAAAACCCAGCAAAGCAGAAAGGGAGCATTCCTATTTCTTACAACTGAAGGAACACAACAAAAAACCTCGTTCTAATGCTGTTTCATATCCACCTAAAATATTGAATATTACCATGTAGGTTCTCCTTGCCCACCTTCCTCTGGGCAGAGTGCCTTCAAAGGGTGGAACACTGTTCTGTGCCTACAGGATTTGGACCACTTTCAAGGGTTTCATCTAGTTCTAACCCAACTGCTATGTGGACAGGGATGTCACCCACTAGACCAGGTTGCTCTGGGCTCCATCAAACCCACTCTTTAACACCTCCAGGGATGGGGCAGCCACAGCTTCTCTGGGCAACATGTTCCAGTGCCTCACCACCCTCACAGTAAAGAATTTCTTTCTTCTTTAGTAATTCCTTGGTAAAGGATTACCCTTTCCCATCAGCTCTGCCTGATGGTGGATGAGCTCAGAGACTCACTTTTCCTGCAAAAGCATTAAGGACAGTAATGAATATCCAAATAATTTGTTGAGAAATACCAGATTGATGGGGGACAGAGAACTTTGGGACTCCTGGGGTGAGTTATCCAGCAGAAGTCTAAGGAAGGGACTGTGCTTGTCAAAAAGATACAAAATAAGACCCGAAGTCACACTTTACATGCACCCTGAGTTACTGCTTGCAAGTAACAGTTCATGATCCTTCTGGGAGTCCCCTATTAAAAGCAAAGCGTTTGAAGCTGACTAACAAACTGATCACAGGCTGCATTATTGATTGTACCATTAAGGTCTTCGTTTGAGCCATTAGCAGGGTTAATGAAATGATCGAACGCTTCTCTCCAGCACAGCCAGCAGCGTGTGTCTTTCCAGCTCCACTTTTAGGGTTCAGGTCAGCTCACATTGGACCCAAGAGGGACCAGGCTGCTGCCTGTTGTAGGAATAGGTTGGCTGCACTGTAAAACAAGCTGTATGGATGAGATATTAGCAGGGCATTAGCCATGGAAGAGAACAGGAAAGTTACTATGTACTGGTTCATTATGCCGTAATTTACTAATGAAGTCAGAGGCTGTAAATGTGAGTGTATTTAGCTCCGCATCTTCTAGTCACTCAGCTGAGGCAGCTGATGTGCAGTTTGCTCCCTTGCACCACCAACCTCAACAGACAAGAATCATTTGTCTCAGTTACACTGAGAGATCAAAACTCACCTGATTCCCCACCCAAAGAGCAAGATCAAACAGCAGGAACATCAGTCCCAGGTTTTTTGTCTTTTTCTTTCAGCTTTGCAATGTTTTTAACTCCTTCTCAGTACTTTAGGCAAAAAGGATCTTTACTGTTTGGAGAATGAGGGTAAAATAACCTATTCTGCTTTGGTCTGGCAGTGGGAATATTTTTTTCCCCAGCTGCTGGTCCTTTCCCTCTGCTCACTCCCTGTGTTCAGGTTTCCTCTGCATTCCTACAAATCTCCCCACCAGCAAGTGTGGGTAGAAGTAACTCTGCACCCCTGAGTTGTTACAGGCAGGGGTTTGGGTCCAATTCCAGCAGCCCATCACCCACCCCCACGGCCAAGAACGGGTTCTGTCTCTCCTTCTCCATGAATATGTCCCTGAGGCAATTTCAGTGTGAGAAATCAGCACACACTGGTTTGTGCTTTGCTGCCTTTTAATTTCTCTTATTTTTCTGTGAAGATCCACAAGAACCACAATGTTTTTTAAGAGACTGGCAGAACAACGGTTAAAAAGAAAACATTACATCTTCCTCACAGCACTGTTGCCTTTAGATTTTAAAAGTGTTGCTTAATAAAGTCGTTCTGTGGCATGTGTTTAAAACATCACAGAAGTAATTGAATTCACAGTGCTTTGTAAAATTTCCACCAATTGCACATGTATATATATAACTTAACCAACTGCAAATGTAATCTTGCAGAGAGTCCTTCTCCCATTTTCTTCCCCTGCCCTCCCAATTTCCACTGCTGCCTCTGCTGTCCTCTTTCCCTTCTCCACAGGTCTTGGCTGCCCACAGGCTGACCCATTTCAGAAACCATTTTATCTGTGTGCACAGTACCTACCTCACTGGAAACAGTGGAAGCTGGCAGCCACCTTTACTAAATCTGGTTACACATCCCTCCTGCAGGAAAAAAATATATGGAACAAGGAGTTGTAGTGCTGGTTGCATATTTCTTGGTGGTCATGATTCTTGGTTCCTGTGGACTTGGTGCGTCAGCCTCGAGACAGCCCCTCAAAAGGGCCAAGAGTCCCTCATCATTTAACCCAATCCTACTTCACACAACTGCCATGGCCCCAAGAAAACTCAGCCCTCCTGCTCTGTATCACTTTTTCCCTCCACTGGATTGAAAACCCTGGTGAAAATCCAGTTCCAGGTTTGGATGGCTGGAGCTGTGGAGAAATTCAGCTTTAGTGAAGGTGAGGCCTAGGAGGTGATGGTGAGTAAGTACAGATGAGAGAAACTGCTCCATCTCACTGCTACTGCATCTGCAGGGACATAGACACATCATAAGGGGCATGAGCAAGTGAGGAAGGTGACAGGAGGGAAGCAAAAAGTCTCAGAGGGATTTTTACCACTCAGCAGAGTAAATAAAACATCAGCATTCCTGTGGCTTTACACGGAATAGGCGCTGTTAAGAGGACACGTGGAATTAAGGGATGGCAGCGGTTAGGTGAAGTAACCCTTTCTGAGAAGAAACTTAAAAAAATTATCTTCTTGCTGACCAGTTCTTCATGCCCTTTGCCTTCTATTTCAATCCATTTAAATTGCAAATATCTTATCCCAGTGACTTTCTGCTGACGGTTCACCTGTTGAGAATCTGAGCTCACTGGTCTCTCCCCGCGTCTCCTCTCTGCTCTCCTCAGGGAAGGGGAAGGGCAGCTGCACACATCCCCTCTTATCTCCATAATTTCATTATGCTTCGTAGCTTCTTTGGCTGCCACTTCATCTTCTCCAAAGTCACCTCTGCAGTGAACACAGAAGCCCAGGGAAGGATTCAGATTCTCACCTTGGGGGTTTCAACCCAGTTGCCCAAGCACAGCTTGCCCCAAGCTCCAGTTACTGTTCCAGGCAATACAGGGGCTCCTGTAGATCCCAAGTTGCACTTGCCAACCCTACAAGGGTTTCTCAAGCAGAGCTTTGTCTGCAACGAGGCTCCTGCCTGTAGGCAAATGGCTCAAATCCTTGTTGGATTATTTACAATTGGAACAATCTGCAACTGGTTTAAAAAGTCTGTATTTGAGCAGGTAGATGGCACTGCCTTTACTCAACAACAGACCACAGGGCACCTGATTTTGTCCTACTACTGGAAGAAATGCAGGAACATAGATCTGCTTACCCTGAGCTTTTTATCAGTCAATCAGCAACCTTTCAAGAAACAAAATATTTATTTTTCCTACTCCTATGACTACATTAATTCTCCAACAGCTTTTCTTGATATATCTTCCCTCATTGCCTCAGAAATGCTGTTCACACAAGGGGGAGAGAATGGAATTTAAGCATTTGGCCAGGATTTTTGGATGTCTAGCAGCCCAGACATAGCAGATTAACCAAAATGACCTCTACACATCCTGAAATGCCAAAGATTGATGTTGTCAGGGCAGTGCCTGCAGTGCAAGTGATCTGTGTCCTGCTGATTCTGTGCAACCAGCAGATGACTTTGATCCCCACTCTTGGAAAATATAAACTGAGGCCATACAAGTGCATGGATTGCTCTGCTGGTCCAAACTGAGCTGGAAATTAAATCTTTTTCTAAGGAAGGGGAATTCTTTGGGAGAATAAAAAGGACTGAGAAATAAATTGCAGAGGTAGAAGAGTTTAATTTTTGGTTTTGAGCAAGCCGGAAACTGTTAACTGTTTGCTTTAAGGAGTCCAATGTTAAACTTTATATATATATATATATATATATATATATACATATATATGGGCAGTATCACCACAGACATCTGCTTTTCCCACTGTGAGAGACGAAGATGTCTCAGTTTTTTCTTTCTGGCTCAGTGCAGCCACTTTTGTGTCCCTGTGCCCTGAGAGGGGTGGTCACTGCAGGACCCTGTGCCCCAGTATCTTTCCAGGGATGGGACTTGCCTCCATGTACCAGTCTACATTATGGATGTCTGGGCTTAGAGAGGACACAACTCACTGCATCCTCATTTTTATCCTAAATCTGTACAAAAGGGATGTCATTTCCACACATATTTGTTGTCAGGTGCAAGGTATTAAGGGACATGAACAGCTCAAACACCATAAATCCTTCAAGGTTAAAAGGCCATACAAAAATCACCAACCTGTCCCAGTTGCTTCTTGCATTGGAGCTTACTGGGATGCTGTGGGTCTTGTTGGTCTCTACTTATACCATCCTTCCCTCCCTTGCAGGTAAAATCTGTGTTACCAGCTTAGGAGCACAATATTTGTGATTTATTTACTCTGTGTGAAAACAGCTCTTTCACAGAGCACAAATTCTCCTGGATTTATCAATCAAACCAGAGGCTTCGGAGAGCAATTAAAGTTTCCAGGGAGAACAGCTACGAATGGATGTACAGTGACAAAAGGTGTACAAGGGTTTGAAAAAGGCAATTTTAGGGTGGAATATTTCTTCCTATGGTTCAAAACTGGAGTTGGATACTAAAGGAGAAGGGATTGTTCCTCGAGAGAGTAGTTTTGCTATTCCAGCAAGAGAGCAGTCAGTAGCTTAGCTCCAAGGAATTATATTACCAGTCCAGTCTCTCTTTCTTTCACTCTACTTTCTTTTCCTTTCTGTCTTTGTAAAGTTCTAAGTACCTTTCAGTGAAGAAAGGAGAAACATGATTTTAAAATGAGTTGGGGTTGAGCCTTGAGGCAGAAATAATGCTCAGAAACTATGCTTTAATGAACAGAAAATACTACACTATGAAAACCAGCGGCTGTTGCTATTGCCTTTTTTTTTTTTTTTTAAGGTATGTTAATTTTTGTTGCTTTTAAATACTCTTGTTGCCGGGAGACCACCTCGCACACTGTAATTGAAATTGGTTCTTCATATCCTATTTTGTCCTTGGCAGGTTTGAAGTGTTCTTAAAAGCTGAAAAGTCTGCTGAGGAAAGGCAAGGTGCACCTGATGGCAGATCCATTGGCATTTCTTTGGCAAAAGACATCAGGAATTGCATTCAGACAAATTAGAGCATTGGGACAGGGTATACACTGAAACTGGCAGGGGGTTATGGTGAATATATTGGGGCGTGAGGTAGTGGGTGAGAAGTTTTGGAAGGGTGAGAAGGATATTTAATGGACTGTGGGAATTAGAGGTTCTATTTCACCCAAATCCACCTCGGTCTGAAATCACTCTGGCATCCGACGTTTCCCCCTTCAGCAGTTATAACTCTTGCTCCCAAACTTTTCAAGGCTCTGGTACACAGACAGTTTGCAAAGCTCTGACTGTGTAATAATCAGTTGTATTCTTCATTTGCAGATCAGTTTGCTCTTACTTATGTTTTAAAAGATGTGTCACTTTTCTATCCTTTTTTTCCCCAGTGACTTGTTTAGCACCTTCTGTTATCTTGCAGGATTTGTACGAGTAGCTGAGCAATGTGGCTTCAGAGTAAAGATCAGCACACAGCTTAACTCTATTTTAAGATGCTTAATATGCACTCTTGTACTAAATCATTGTGTCTCTGAGATGAAAATATACTTGCTGTTCCTCTGACATAAATCCCTCTTTTATCTGCTTTGTTTGGCTCCTCAACAGAGTGAAACTTGGCCAGATCTGAGGACTGGGTCCACAGGGAGAAAGTTAAACCAGAAACACTTAAATGTTATTAAAGGCAAAGCTCTTGACTCTTCACCTTCTTGATTAATGCTGCTTGTAACTGTTCCTTATGTAAGAAAGAACAAGAGACTCGGAGAAACAAAGGCTCTTCTAAAGTTTATGGGCTGAATTTCAGCAGCACATGTCCCACTCCCTTTTTTATCCTCATCTGCTCCAGCCTTGCCTCTCCCTTAGCCTGTAAACTCCTCTGTGCACGGCTCTGTTGTGCTCAAGTGCTATTCACATCTTTCATCCTACATAAATAATAATACATCACAGTAATAAAGCAGCTGTTGGGAGTTAATTCCTACCAAACTGCAATCTACCCCCATGTAACAAGATGTCTGCACAATCACTCTCAGTAATAAGTCCTGGGAAATGCTGTGCAATAATCTCAGTGCTTGATTAATTTTTATTTCATAACAAGTCTTTATTAATGGGCCAGATGCTGATGGGTTTGTTCATGGTGAGGACTTTCTGACTGCAAGAGATGTGGCCTTAAAAGAAGGGAAAGCAAGTGCAAACTGAGCTAGCCCAAGGATATTCTGGTGCATCACTGACAGAATAAAACAGCTAGTGAGTCAAACAAAACAAGATCAGCTTTTAGAAACAAGTACAATGACTTGCTGCCTCAAAGAGATAATATTCCTCTTTTAGTTTCTTGTGTCACGCAGTAAAAGAACAGTGAAAAGTTCCCAGAATATCTGCTCAGGGAGTTAACATTTCCAGGAAAAAAAGAAAAAAAAAAAGGAGAAAAAAAGCCTTTACAAAAGAGGTTTTCTTTCTTCCAGGCTCTTCAGAGAAAGGCTGGGTAAAAAGAAAAGAGCAAGGAAAAAGTCCGGTCGAACTCAGAAGAAAAACATCAAGTCTTTTCAGCAGGGAATGAAAGCACAAAGGCAAGTGCCTGGCAAAAGTCAATATTTACATGAATCGTGGCAAAACTGCTGGCCTAGGGGGAGAGCAGGGAAGGATATTCAGAAAAGTGACCTTCTGGCCACCATGCACAGGCTCTCCTTTGGCACTGCAGGGTGCAGGGTCACCCACCCACAACAGCCGAGACAAGAGCCACTGATGTAATGACAACCCTGCAACGCTGAACCAAAACCACCCCAGCCAAAAAGCCCCAGTCTCTTGATGAACTGATTTGCAAAGCCAGCAGTTCTCTGAGGAGGGCAAAGCAAGATGAATTGGGCTCAGGGTCTCCACTGTCAGGGTGTGAATACCAAAACGAGCCGTGCAGTCATCACTGCCTCATACAAACGGGAACAGGGTCCTGGGAGAGAGAACTTAAACTGCCTCAAACAACTGAACTCATCCTACACTTAGCTAATTCAGTGAAGTTAGTTTAGTGAAGCCACCTTGATTTTACCCTGGAAATGCCAAGGACCAGCTCAGATCTGCACTGATCAAGCCAGATGAAAGAGCCAGGCCCCTCCTCAGTCATGCTTCAGATATAATCAGCCTGATAAACCCAATCCATACTTTCTCCTGAAAATCATTAGTCATCATAATAAATCATATTATGTGAACAAATTGCTTCCATCTTCATATTGTTCAGGCAAACAGTCAAGCAAGGGGCAGCTCTGGTTTGAGAAAATGACTTGGCCTGAGCCGATAGCAAATTTTGTGCACTAATTGAAATTCTAAATTAACACCATGTAGCACAGTTTGACTTAATTGCTTTAAAAAGAGTTTTCAAGGGTACAGTCTTGAAGCTTCTACTGTTACACTGCCAAGGCAGTTCTAACTTGTGAAGGTGGAGGAACCAGTTTAGGAAAGGCTCAAGTGTTCCCTTTGACCACATTGATTTTCCTCTGTGTTTATTAAAACCTTTCTTCAGCTGCTGCAGTACTTACTGCTCTGTGCTTGGTCCCAGGAGGTTTTTCTTCCATGAACACAGATGCAGATATAACAGGACTCCCTAATAACTTCATGCTTTATAGATCCAGCCAGGATCAGACCCTGAGTGAGGTCTGAGTACCTCGGGAATGCCAGTGCTCTAATGAGCCCCACACAGTCACAAGGGACAAGACACAGAAGGAACAGGAAAAAAAACCAAAATCACTGCCCTTTTTGCAAAAAAATAGAGCTAACAAAAGAGATTTTCTAGATAAATGTTGAATCTTAATGTAACCACAAACCATAGATAATGCACTGCCACTTGAAATGCCGTGGGGAATCAGAGGTGCCAAAGAGGCACTGAGAGATGCAGTTGGTTTTAGGGAAGATGTTCACACTGGAGGCCAGGAGGATACCCCAGACCACCAAAACCAGCACTAGACCCCACGCTCAGACAACTGGATGCCGATTTACATTGACTGTCTTGGGAATTTACAATCACAACTTGCACAGAAAAACATACATGGAGACACTGAGATTTAGAAATTTTAATCTGCAAGCTAAATCTCACAATAGAAGCTAGATGAATTTATCCCACCTCACTGAAAGAAGCTCTAACATCTCCAACACCAGACACATGAGCAAGAAAAATCATGACTTGAGCTTGGCTTGAGTCTTCAGAGACTCATCTGCAAGCCTGTGCTCCTTGGAGCAAAACAGACAGATTCCAGTTGGAACTTCACCTATGGAAGTTTAAGCATTAAATTAGGATAAAATAGAAAAGGTTAAGTCCAAAGAACAAATGATTATGGATGTGTTTGTATTTGCACAGCTGAAACAGTTTAAAACCTCTGCTTGTACCAGCTGTATTTATGTGAGGTGGTTCCAGGGACATCTGCTCTGCCCCAAACAAAGAACTTGAAAAAAAATAATCTTTAAATCCTGTCTTAAAGAAAATATCCAGATTGAAAAATGGGGTGTTTCCAAAGAACCACAGATGTAGATGAACCTGCTTTATCATGTTGGTTGGACTAGAGGATCTCCAGAGCCCCCTTCCAACCCCAGTCCTTCTGGGATGGTGTGATGCTGTGGGGTGATCTGGCTGTCCTTTCAGCTGAGCTGTGGCTGCAGGCTTTGTGGGCATTTCCAACCGGCACCTGCACAAATTAAATGAGGCCAAAGTAAATCAGAGCCCCAGGATGGCAACTTAATCTGCTGCAGCTCTCCCACAAGCACATCTTTCAGCAGGACACCAGCAGCTCACGTAAATCTCCTCTGCCACCCGCACAAACCAGTGCCTTAACCTGGTTCTTTCCACTTTTGAGATATTAACACAGGGCAGGCAGCACTGAGAGCACATCCCACAATGATCCTCTTCTCTGTGGGGCTGCTGGGACTGCTCCTTCTCTGTGTAGGTCACTCGTTATACCATCCCAGCACCCTGCATGGTTATTGACTTCAGTGGCAACAGCTACAACCCAAAACAGGTCTCTACCGGTGGAACTCCAAACACCTGGAGATGCTGCAAGACCACAGCCCTATTTGGCACAAGCACACATGTGAAGCTGTTACATGCCAGTGGTGGAAATAGGATCTATTTTTCATTTAGTGTGTCCCTCTTGTGATACCTTTCAATATCTCAAATGGTCAGGCAGAGAAACAGTCACGACCCGCAAAAGCTGGAGGAAGGGTTTTAAATGTTTTAAAAGTTACTCTGCATTATACCGGGCCAGGAAAGGGACAGGAATAGGAGATTTCATTTAGATTACAGATTTCCTAGAGAACAAGCTGCCTTTGACTGTGTTTCTGTATGGTGCCTGACATAATACACTCTCTGAATGCATATCCACAAACCTGGACGTATCTCAGAGCTGAGAGCCCCAAGTGAAGCTACAAGAGCCTAACGTGCAGTTTGCAGTGCCGTTTCCTGGGGTAGAAATGACCCCAGGAATGTTTTACAGGTCTCAATTACAGCAAATCTCATCTGAAATATTTATCCTAGTCCATAGAGAGCAATGGGCATTTCCCAGACATGATTCATCTGCACTAACCCAGATTAGTTTCTCCCCAGAAGGCCTTATTTCTCTCTTCTGACTATAAATGTGGAGGTGGAGAAATTTGCCTCTTACGTGTCTACCTTTGATCGCACAAATCCCATCAGGGGTGGCAAAGACACCGTGTTGAGAATGCAGTTGAATTTCCCAGGGACAAAGAAGTCATTTGACATTTTCTTCCCCAGCCCATCATGGTTATTACAGCAAGGGTGAACAGGCATACGGTGCCCAAGGTTCCCACTGCTGGTGGTGGACACTCTTTATGATCTATGTGAAGGATTGAAGGTGGCTGAAGATTTCTTGGATACTGCAGATGGATATTCAATCCTGAAGTCTCGTTTGCAACGAGCAGAGAAAGGCTCTGGAAAGGAAATACTTCTGGACTTTAGCATAGCGAGGAAGATACTCTGTAGTGTAAGATGTACAATGACCTATTTGGTGAGAAGATAAAGCCACAGTGGTGAAGATGGTCTCCATCATCATAGGAGAGTATTCAAGGTGTCAGGATGAGTAGTCAGGAGAGTGTTAAACCAGGAAAAATGGAAGGCAGAGAGGGAGGAATGAATGAGCATTCATTTAGCTCGAAATTAAGATGTCAAGAACAAAATTAATCAAGGCACCAAGGGATGTGAAGAGAAGAAATTCTTTAATTGCCTATACTCTGATGCTGGGAGTCTGAGTAATAAACAAGAACTGGAATTGGAGTAGCTCATTTATGAGTATACATTAGGCCTTGCTGGCATTATTGAAATCTTGGGGGAAGATTTGCATGATTGGAATATATAAAATCACTCATTATAATCTATTTAGGAAGGATAAAGTGGGCAAATGCAGAAGGGGAGTGGCACTCAACATCAAATGTGTTTCTGTGGGAATCAGGTGCCTAAGCACTTCTTGTAAAGGCTTTCAGGCACTTCTGCATGTTTTACATCTGAAGAGACAGAAAAAGAGGGATGGCGTGGATTTGCAAGGTGGGATCTTTTGGAACCTCAGCTTTTGGAAGGTGCGCGATGTTTGTCACTCTTTGAGGACTGTACCTCAAAAAAATCAGACTCTTAGTGAATGAAAGGATATTCTGGGCAAATCATTGCTTTTTTACCGTGCACAAAAACTCAGAGCACACTTTGAATGGCATTACTGAAATTTGCCATAAATAAAATGAGACATAATCAGCTTGATCCTACGCTCTGATTAAATACTACAGACATCTTGTGTACAGAATTACAGAGACTAAACCATTCAGAAGAGCATTAATACCTAGCCGTGTTTGACCCTTCCTGGCACTCCACACAGAAGAAATCTGGTCCTTTATATTTTTCAATGGTGTAAATTATCGCTGTGCCTTTGGAAGATGCAGTATTGGCAGGTCTGCAGAATAAGAGAGGCTCTAATCATCACTTATTCTTCTTGCTGCTATTTCCCTGACATCACTTTAAATTCTCACCCTCACTATATATACACATATTTTATTTCCTAGGTAATTTTCATGATTCTTTCTACACTTTTCCAGATGAATGAGCTATTCCCTAAGCACAGAAAATTCTCTGAGCCATTATCTCCTATGTCTTTAAGGCTCACCTTTTTCCTCCCTCCTACCCTACTGAATCGTTATATCCATTCTGACTTTGGCAACAATTTAATTCATCCTAATTGAAAATCCTACACAGTATCACAGAGTTCATACTGCCAAGCTAATTTCATGCCCTCATTATTGTGATCTTTATTCTGCTTCACAGTACAGAAACCCCCCACACACACACTCTGCATCATGCTATCAGAAAAACATCTCAAAAAACCCAAATGCCAGAACAGCTCCAAAGTTTTTCTTCCCATATGTCAAGAATTATTTATTTTTACCCAAAAGTTCAGAGCTAAACAGTGATAACTTGAATATGTCTTGATTACTCTGAAAAGTTCATTATGAGAACTGTGTGTCTGTGTATTGTAGAAGGAGTAAAGACAAAAAGAATCACTGGCTGTCCTGAGTTGGAAGGGACCCACAAGGATCAAGTCCAGCTCCTGGCCCTGCACAAGACACTCCAACAATCCCACCATGTGCCTGAGAGCGTTGTCCAAACCCTCCTTAACCTCCGGCAGCCTTGGTGCTGTGACCACTTCCATGGCGAGCCCGTTCCAGTGCCCCACAACCCTCTGGGCGAAGAACCTTTTCCTAATACCCCACCTAAACCTCCCCTGACACAGCTTCCTGCTGTTGGAAGAGATGAGAAGATGTGCTCGACTGGAGGACCAGCTCACCTCGAAGCGGGTGGGTCCCTGTGTTGCAAGGTGACAATCAGCAGTTTCTGGCTGGGCTGAGGCTCAGGTTGCACAGGTCACCCACAAATCCCTTGGCTGTGCGTGGATTTCTCTCTCTCTCTCTCTCTCCCCAAAAACATGTGATTTTCTGGTGCAAAAAAGGGGTTCTTGTGCTGCTTCTGTTTGAGCCAGTGCCTCACGCTGCCTTCCCACAACAAAGCAAACTGAAGTCACGGCAGAGCATGAAAGAAAGACACGATTCAGACTTCACTCCTGATTTTATGCTTGAGCAATATTCCTGAGTACAAAGTAACATCAGTCAGCCTCTTGTCTATACAATGCTGGGCTAAGTGAAGGCAAAATTGGGATTAACAAGGTCTGTGGCTTTGCAAAGCGTTGAAAAAAAATTTTTTTTTTCAGCCCACAAAATTAGTGTCAGTTTATGAACTGAATCCAGCCACTACAATACAGGTTCCTTCAGCCAATTAACTAATTAGTGCATGGTTCCCCAGTTCCATCTGAAGCTCAGCCCAAGCTGCAGCAGACACATTTCCCCCCAAGACAGTACAAGATGCCCACAGTTGTTACAGCACTGTGTTCATCTGGATGAACAGGCATCTATTCGTATTGACACGGTTCCAGAGGCACTTCCCAGAATCTCCTGGGAAATCTTACTTGAAGCAAAACTCATTGAATTAACTCATGGGGAGGCACTGCCATGGCTATGGGGCTGTAAACAAAAGGCAATGTCTGTCACCTAAGACTGGGGTTAAAAGGAGATATCCTGGACATGATGGCAGTGTGGAGAGCAGCAGATTTGGTCTCTGCTCTGCTCATACTAAAGAAAATAACAGGTACTGCTAATAACCCAAGTGAAGAGCAGCAGTAAGGGCAGAGAAATAACAAGGGAAGAGGTTAGAAATATCAGCTGGAAATAAGGGGTGAGATTCAGATAAAGAAAAATAACAGAGAAGGGAGTCTGGGACCACATCAGCAAGATTTAACATTGCAATGGGACATGTGAATGGGATGTGTGATAAGCAGTGATATGCATGATACAAAAGGAAGATGGTGCAAGAAGGAGGAGAAATGATCTGTCAAGTGGTTGGGATGGTGTGTAAAGAAAGACTTGAAAAGGCAGGTATTACTTGGCTCAGTGAAGTGCAGAATAGAAGAAACAGAAAAAAAGGCAACAATAACTTAACCATAGGTTTGAACTGCAGGGCAAAGGTTCCATCCCCCAGGCTACAGGGCAATGCAGTCACTCATTCACTCTCACAAAGGCTGTTTCAGGGGCTGTGCCAAGGGAACAGCAGAGTACAACATAAAACAGGTTTAAATTCCAGCCAACATCCTAGAGGAATACCAAGAGAGCAAAAACATCAGCTCTACTTGGTCCTAGCTACATTGGGATCACTTTTCCTTTGGACTTGTAGCTGTCCCTCATGGAGTGTTATGTTCCTCCTCATTCCTTCTTGATTTCTGCCCCTGTGCACCGAGCTCTGCTACTTTCTGTACAGCATCTTCAGCCACATCAGTTGTATGAGCTTGTCAGGGTCCCAGAGTGAGGATTTTAAGACTCAACTAGACAAAGGTAGTAGGAGCTGCCACTGAGGGACAATTCTGTTTTAAGGCAGAGATGCAATTGCTGATCTCCTGTTTGGGCTTTATCCCTGGTTTAGCACACCTATGTCATTTAGATTAGGTCATTCATCACTGCAGCAGTACAGACCTGATCTGTACTGATGGTCCTATAGTACTCAATTTAATTTATTTCTCTAAAGACAAGCAGTAACATTTGCTCTTTCCCAAACCCTTACAGAAAGCAAAACTCTTTAATGCATATGCCCTTTTAATAAATTATGCATTGCATTGGATAAAATGTACAGTAATGTTTGTGTGCATGTGGGTGGACAAATATACTGTGATTTTCTGTTGAAAATCAGGAACATTTTTGCTTTTAGGTGGACACAAGCTGGCAATTGTAAGAAGCCAAGATTGGACTTGATGATCTTGGAGGTCTTTTCCAGCCATTTCTCTACCTGTTAATCCTCCCTACTTTGGTTCTTATTGTCCTAGTCCAAGTTTTCAAAGTGCAGTGGGTATTTTGAGGGCCCCAGAGCTGCTGCCAAGCTCTGCTCTTCATGACTGTATTTGCAAAAAGAATGGATGCAAGTTGTGTGGCAGTGGAGAAATATGATAACAGCCTCATGAAAGCAAAATACAGCTGTCAGACACCTTTCAGCTTCTCTTTGTAATTCCATATGTTTTCCCAGCACACCATCAGTGTGGTGTGTGAGGACCTCATGGATCTCAGTGGCTGGATACAAAAATCCTCCCTCCTAGACCAGGAGGGACTCCACTGATGGGGAAGTGGATCTAAATAAGAGGGAACAAGTGTGAACATTTAGATACCCTCAGCCATAAGGACACAATCCAGTCAATGCCAGTTGGCCTGAGGACTTCAGACTGGTCCTTGGCTCTTCTTAACAAGGTGTCACAGTCATCAAAGAGAACTCAGGACAGAGGGCATTATGTGTCCACACAAAGCTGGGTGCAGAGATCCCAAAGAAACAGCATTTTAGCTGGATTCATAGCTGGACATAACGCTCCCATATTAACCACCACACAGGGATTCCTCAAGCTAAGAAGGGATCAGTAACAAAGGAAGAGCATCGTGCTGAGGTGATGTTTGTAGGATGGCTCTGAGATGGTGTTTCTTAGCCCTGGGGACTCACCAGCCAGATCCTGTGCTCCTGGCCCACACAGAGCTGCAAAGTGCCCACCTGTCTTCATCTGCACAGCCCAGGGGGTCGCTTCAGGTGGTTTCTGCCACAAACAGCTGTGCCACAACTGGACACATGAGCTCCCTTTTTGGATCACAGAAAGATTGGTATTGCTGTGATGTGCTCCAGCTCATATCACACACTGCTCTTGAAAGGAGATGTCAGCACGCTCTCCACAACCCCAGGGTGTGCTCAAGGCTCCCAGGGAGACTGTCCACCCACCACCACCTCTGCTTGGCCACCTCCCAGACCTGCCCAGAGCAGACCCTCCTTCCCTCATAGGATATTCCTCTAGTGCCCTCATGAGAGCCGAAGAAGTCCCTCAAGGGAGCAGAGACGAGCTAAAGCCAATCCATCATGCAGGAAATAACTGCAGGGAGTGTTGCAAGGCTCCTTGGATTAACTAACTCACTTCAAAACACGTTTCAGAAGTGATTTATCTTTTCCTCTTAACACTTTTAAGGCAGTTGCCATTATAATGGGCTACAACAGCAGCTCCTAAAAAAAAAAAAAAAAAAGAAAAAAAATTTTAAAAACCCAAACAAACAAACAAACAAAAAAGGGGTTATCTTTATTCTTCACAGTGGAACAGCAATGATTTAGATTTAGCCTGCTATGATATTGCTGTATTCAGGGTTTTTTTAATTTTTCTTTTTTTTTCTCTCCCCTCTTTCTTTTTAATGTTTGTCTTCCTTTCACAGGGAAATTGATTGTTTGAAAGAACCAAGATTGATGCACCTAATACTTACAAACAGCACACACTTCTGGACACTCTATTTTCTGGTGTAACCTAATAAGAAATTGATTTGTTAGTTTGATGGGTCTTCGCCTTGTTCAACACATTTTAAAATATTTATATATGTACATTAGGACTAATCAGCCTTGAAAATGATGAACAGGCTGGTTAGAATTCTAATAAACTGAATTTTTGGTCCTACAATATCCGGTAGAAATGATCAATCTAAAATTTTTCTGTCATTTACACACATATCTAGGAAATATTTCTTAGTTAAGGATGGCTTTTCTGGAATAAGCAAGAATTTTATCACTTTCTTCTGTGATCATCTGTTGTCAGCTCTGTATCCCTCAGGCTTTTGTGTTACTCTTGTTTTGATTTATCATTTGATCTTTTTCATTTTGTTGTCTTTGAACACGACCGAAATCCAGCAATGAGGATCATATGAAAGGAAACGCATTTTTGCACGCATTAAAAGCTGAAAGAATTTAATAAGAAGCTTTCCTCCTTGTCTCTTAGAAGGGAGCACTCACCTGGTTTGTCTCTGGCTGTTCATGTGGGCCTCTGAAGTCCAGCACAACCACGCTCCTCATTGAGGCAGCAATGAAGTCTGATGGGATTTGTAGTCCCAAATGGTCCCCACAGAAATAAACTTCCAGAAGGATCAGTCTGGGGGAAAATGAAGGGCTGGCTACTTTTGAGATTAAATATTTGTTTGAATACTGAAGTGGGTCTTGAGATACTGAAATATTGAAAGAGAAACAGATCCTGGGTTTGGGTTGAAAGGCACCTTAAAGGTCATCCATGTGTCTTAAAATGCAACCATAGAATCATAGAATAGTTTGGGATGGAAGTGATCTAAAAGATGATTTAATTCCAACTGCTCTCTATGGGCAGGGACACCTTCTGCTAGACCAGGTCACTCAGAGCCTCATCCAACCTGGCCTTGGACACTTCCAGGGATGGGGCAGCCACAGCTTCTCTGGGCAACCTGTGCCAGGGCCTCACCACCCTCACAGGGAAGAATTTCTTCCTAATATCTAATCTCAACCTACCCTCTGTCAATTTGAAGCCATTCCCCCTTGTCCTGTCATTCCATGCACTTCCCCAGGTCTCTTGGAGTCCCTTCAGGCACTGAAAGGGGCTCTCAGGTCTCCCCAGAGCCTTCTCTTCTCCAGGCTGAACACCCCCAGCTCTCCCAGCCTGCCTCCACTGCAGAGGGGCTCCAGCCCTTGGAGCATCTTCAGCTGAACTCTCTCCAACAGGTCCATGGATCTACATTTGGTCTAAGAAATGCCAATTAAAAAGAGATGATTTCCCATGACCTTCTGGCTCCATTTATACCAGTTCAAACCAGCATACTCTGAACACTTCAGGCTGCTGAGGTGACCATCTACCACAGGTTCTCTTCAGAACTAATGGTAGATGGTCACAAATGAGCTCCTACCCCATGTTCTTTTCAGCAGAGCTGCTATGGCAGAATGTGTGAACATGCAGCTCATGGATTTTTTTTTTTACTTTTTTTGTCCAGCACAGTGAAAATATGACCCATCTTCTGAGCACTAAAAAAACCAACTTTATAGCTGGAGAGAGCACAGCTTCCACTTAATGTCCTCAGCTCAGGCTGAGCACCTTCTCATCCCCAGCTTGGCTCCTTAAAAAGCCCTTGGGCTGCTCAGGTTTCCAGGGTTGGAGACTGCCTCACCTGAATCTGTCACTGCTGCTTTTGTTCCCACCCTGTTTCTGTGATCACAGCACTGCACTCCGTAGCTGCTCCCTCCTCAGCAGACTTCCTGACAGGTGATTACTTTACAATAAAGATTTAGGATAAAACAAATGTTGAGTTCCCCGTGACACCCTCCCTTTCTCCCTGCAGCATTTCAAGTCTGGGTTCATTATCACCTCTTTAATTGGGTAATTATAATAGAGCTGACAATCACTTGGTGCCATCCAACGGCATTTTTGATCTCACCTTTTTTTATTAATGTGTACATGTAGACATATATTAAAAGCAGAACAATTAAACTTCTTTTCCTTTGTCACACCCTTTCCAAGAATACCAGAGAGCCCAAACTGGATGTAAATGTGTGTAGGGCCAGGAATGACCCAGTCCTCAGGCATTACCTCACCCAATCAGCTTCATGGCCGCTCAGATACTGATTAACAAAGCTAGAAAGGATGATGAGGGAACCCAATTTAAACAGTATTTAACAAATTAAGTAAAGGATGAGCATCCTAACACCAAAATCAGCCCAGGACTAGCTAAAGCTACTTCCAGTATGACTGTGTTTAAAGAGAAGTGGTGGATCACTTCACTAGTCTCACCATGGGAGAAGGAAAAGCAGCAAGACAAGGAAGCTCTGCTGACAGACTCTTAGTCCCAGGAGTGAGTAATATTAATAGACTGCCTGCAATCTATTAGGAAAAGGAATTAATTAGTATCTTTAGATGAGTTTGTTTTGTGTTTGTTTAATTATGCACACAGGGAAAAAAAAATACCATCTGCCCTTTTGAAAAAGAATAAAAATGCAATCACACAGGAGCAGATGCCTGGAGAAGGCAAGTGGAACTGCAGCACACAGCCAAGCTGATGGTAACAGAATCCTTAAGCACTGTTCCATTTCCTGTAAGCACTTTTTAAATGGCCAAAACTTTCTTCTGCATCCCCTGAGAGATAATATTATTGAAGGGAACTTTTCTATGCTGCAGGAAAACTCTTCCATCAATACTAGAAAATGGTCTGGTTTGGTAACAGCGCAGTCCATTTGAGATAATCTCTGCAACCCTCATAGTCACAGAACCATTGAGGTTGGAAGAGATCTCTAGAGAGCATCCATTCCACCCTCCCTGTTCAGAACAGAGGCAGCCACTGTAGGTTTGCCCAGTAGCTCCAGTAGTTCTTGAAATATCTCCAGAGATGGAGACTCAACCTCTCTGCACAACCTGTTTCAGTGTTCAGTCATCCTGACAGTAAAAACTTTTTCTTGTGTTTAATAATTCAATGTGCTTCAGTTTGTGTCCCTTGTCTCCTGTCCAGTCACTGGGCAACTCTGAGAAAAACTGAACTTCAACTTCTTCATTCCCCCATCACCTATTTATATACACTGCTAAGATCCCCCTAGAACTTTGTCTCCTCCAGGCTGAACAGCCATGGGTCTTTCAGTTTCTTATATGCAATCTCTTAATCATCTGCAATTTCTTAATCACCTACCCGGCCTTCAGGAACTCTAAGGCTGCTCCTTCCCAGATGCAGGACTTCACCTTCACCTCTGTTGAACTCACAACTTTCCCCTCTGACCATTTTTCCAGCCTATCAGCATAATTCTGAAAGAAATGCAGCCATTTTAGGTATCAACCACTCCTCAGAGTTTTGCATCACCTGCAAACTTGCTGAAAGAGAGCCCTGTCCCATCAACCAGATCACTGATAGTGGTGTTACTTTACTGGTCTCAGTACTGGCCTCTGGTGCTCACCACTCGTGCCTGATCTCCAGCTGGACTTCATCCCACCAACTGGGACCCTTCCAGTCCACCCATTCAGTTAGTTTTTGGTCCAACTCACTGTCTGCTTGTCTAACCTGCTTTAAAATGAGAATGTTGTGGCAAATGGTGTCAAAAGCCTTGTTAAATTATGAAAACAATCACTGCTCTTCTCTCACCCACTGAGCTGGTCATTTCCTTGCAGAAAGCTTTGGTCAGACATGGTTTCATCTTCATTTGCCACATCTCTATATTTATCCTGGGTGACCTGATACGGCCCAGCTTCCACCTCTTATACACTCCTTTTTAAAATGTTTGAGTTTTATTGGAGCCTTTCATTCATCCATGAAGGCTTTGTGTAATCTCTGATCGTGGGAAGTACTAGTCTTTGCTATATGCAAAGCCTCAAACCAGCCTTGGCCCTAGGGAAGAAGGAATCTGCTCCACAAATTATGGGCACAAACCACTTCCCCAGAGGAGCATCAGAAGAAAAGCTTCAGATTCCCATCTAGCTCTTGGCATGTACAGCTACCTTTGGCTTTGCAGAGGCTGCATTGCAATAACTGAGTCCCTTTTCCATAACTGCCTCCATCCAGGATCCCTGGAGTTTTGCAAATCAATAAAAACTGATCAGAGCTTTAGAACATGTTCTTATCTTGAATACATTTTCTATTCCTTATGGATCTTTTATGGGAGATGATGATAGTTGTGGATGTCAGATAGTTTGGTAGTAGGGATGAACCACTTGGACAATCACATGCCATACATGATGTTATGCACAGTGCAGGTGTTAAAATCCTTCTCCTTAGTATATTTTCCAAAGGAAGAGGAGGAAAATGAAATTGAAATTTTTTTGTGTGTGTTATTAATTGCAAACAGTGGCCACATTTAAAAGGCAGAATTGTTGAATGACGAGCTTCTGATGGGTGTGTGGGAACCAGTAAATCCACATAATCTTTTTGATTTTCCAAGCTATATTAGCACCACTTGCTATTAAAAAGGAAATTGCTGTGATTGTTACGCAGTTGTGGACCACATGTGAAAAGCTGCCAGTGCTTTTTAGAGACACCATATATTTCCTTAGGCTTAGAGGTACAGAGGAAAGATGTTCCTTCAGTTCTTGGAAACTGGTGCCATGGCCTGGATGGTAAAATCTCTGATTCATGGAAGTGGTTCCACAGTCTGCTCCATGAATGTGACTGCACACCACAAGGGATCATCAGTCTAGAAAAGCAGATGTTTTCCACCCAGTGGTCAGCTCCAGTTGTTCGAGAAAAACAGGGAGGAAACCTGGGTGCAAAAGTTAATGGACTTTCTGTATTTAGAGATAATTTTCCTTATCATCAGTTCTGGTAGGGTGGGTTACAGCCTGGAGTGGTTGTAACACTTTGTTACAAACCAACAAGTGGTTTCAACCCTTCTGAAATCCACATTTGGCTCATAAATAAGTTTTTTTCCACTGGAAAATACACATCCATGCAACTTCAGCTCCAGCTTGTTTCCATTGTTTCTCTTGAAAGGGATCATCCTTTCTTTCAAGTCCCAATTAAGGACAGAGTAATTTGCTGAATGAAACACTACATTTTAAAGAGGACACTTCCCCTTCCCAGGCTGCTACAAAGAAGGACTGTTAGCCACATCACACCAAACCTCCCATCTCTGGGATTTAGTTTGACTGGAGAATATAAAGTATCATCAAAAATTCTTGTTTTAAAAAAAGTCCAAGGGGAAACTGAGCTCCAGCTTTTCCCCAGACCATTGGTGCTTCCACTGTTTCTTCCTCAGGATGGTTCAGACCTCTGTCCTGCCATGGGCTCCTTTATTGCTCATGGACAAGGTCTCAAACAGCCATGTTCAACCTAATGAGATGTAGGAATGGTGACATCCCATCCCTGGAAATGTTCAAGGCCAGGTTGGATGGGGCTTGGAGCAACTTGGTTTAGTGGAAGATGTCCCTGCCCATGGCCAGGGGATTGGAACTGGATGATCCTAAAGGACCACTTCATGTTTCTGTGACACATCTGATTTGAGTCTACAGTAGAAAACCACTGGGTGCTGAGATTTAATTTAATTTCACTGCTATTTTAAATGGATTTTAAAATTAAGATACACGCCACAGGAATAGTTGCCATATATATTTAATGTGTATCATTTATAAAGAGACAATTTCCTCAGGCTATATGGAGACATCCAGGGGCATGTATCAATATGTATGGCTTTAACAGAAAAGAGCTGGAAGGATTGAACTGAAATAATCTGTGCTCCAAAAACGTCTATTTTAAACAATGAAACAACAGCGGCAGCATTTGTCTTTGTTTTAGGGATCATGCTGAGTGGCTTAACTGTGCCAGATGGTTTGCTCATGTCTTATGAGTGAAAAGAAATGTCTGTGAGCTCACCCAAACTTGAATTTCCCTTGCTGAGACACTTCTGACACGAAAATAATGAAGATGCTGAGATGAAAGTAACTTATAGGACATTTATTCGATTTCATACCAGATATACAAAGAACAAACCAGACAACGTGTCACGGGAGACAGCAGCAAGGAAAAGACTGAAAAGAAGGAATATATATAATCTGTACAGGTGCTGCAGGAACATACAGGGTGGGAGCAGAGTTATTTATGAAGGAGCTCAGGGTGCCCAGGAAAGATTTGCCTTCCCCTGGGATCACACTTGCTGCTTTATCCTCTGCTCCAGGCTGCAGGGCTCAGCTCAGTACGAGTCCTGGAGGAGAAAGGGGTATTTTATTTGAGCCTAAGCTTCCTTACAAAGAGCTAAGTGAAACTGAGAAATGTCCCTTCATGGCAAACCCTCTGGATATTTCTATTTTGTGTTTTCCCCCAACATCAGGACAAAAGAAAATGTGTGTTTTTCTTTCCGCAGAACGGACGAGGGAGCGACAAAGAAATTCAATTTGGAAAGGTCAAAACACAACAGATGTCAAATGCTCTTTTTGACATTTTCAGCTGAAGAGAAATGTTTCGACATGCCTGAAATCAAAACCTTTCCATTTGGGTTGCTGAAAGGTTTTGTTTTGAGTCATGTCAACGTTCAGTTTTGTTTTCTCACAGCAGCACGTGGTCTGGTGGGAACTGTAGTTAAAACAGAAACGTTCACATTTCCCCCACTCTCCTAGGCCAGGCTTCCTGCTCATAAATAATTACATGTTAATTACAAGTTAATGTAATGTCCACGACACAACACATTTCTTGGCTGGTGGGAAGTCAGCACAGTTCCTTAGTGGAAACACAATCCTCTGAGATTATTTTATCGGTGAAAATGGGGGTAAAACTACCAGTCCCATTAGGCTGTACAACATCAGGAAAAGGCAGTTTAATATTTTGCTAAGCCATTTCCAAAAGAAGCACATTCTGAGCAGCCCAGAAGGAAAATATAAGTATTTCATGAATCTCACAAAATTTTTTTCCTTAAAAATTTATAGGTATATAGAGAAGTTTTTAGGCTGGAAAGGTCTTGTTCACCTTTAATTAGAAATGATGTGCCCTATCCTGGTGAGCCACAGCCCTCACAAATGACATGTAGAATAAGTCTTAGTGTCTATAGGAGAAGTGTTTCACCAGTGGCAGAACACAAAGAATAAAAAGGAAAAAAAAATAAAATTTTTAACTTTGCCACATAATGGAATATATTCTTTTATTGAACAGCCTTCCTACACAGAAAAATTATATTAAAAAAAAAAAACCACACCATAAAACAGTGCAGAGCTGATTCCAGTCTGAATGACAATAATTATAATGTACATTTGTGTGGTGTCAGTCATTCCCACAAAATCCCAGGTGCTTCTTAAGCTGTGAATAAAGAGATCCTTCAGCAGTTATTGGGGTGGAAGGCAACAGCCACTTTGCACCAGCAAAGGTGCTCATTGGATATTTTGGGGATGGATTGTGCAGCTGAGAGAAGAAGTGGAAGATTTTATTCACAAGCACAATTCCTATCAAAGCTCTCTAGCAGCAGGGACACCATCCAGGCATAAAATCCTTTAGTCAGCATCTAGGAACCCTAACTAGGATGTAGGGTTAGATCTAACTAGGGTTAGATCCCCCAGCTTTGGCACTGACCTACCATGGAAACATTGTCTGAGCTGAAACAGGACCTCAAAGGCACATGAACTCCTGAGGTGCCTCCATCTGTGATTTGGCTTTTCCTGCATTCAATTCTGTGTCTTTTCACATGCCTGGAATGAGGGTGGTATGCAAAGGATAAAGAAACCAGGTAGGCATCACGACCAGGTATTCCCCAAGCCAGTGTCTTTGGCACGGTGCCCCCAGAACACTCAGCCCCCTAACAGGGCTCAGATGCCCAGAAAATGCCCCTTGATTACCAAACACCACTCAGAAATAAAGTTATTACCCAAGAAACTCATGCAGAAGGGTTGCAAGGACAAACCTGTGCAGAACAGCACAAGGCATCTGCTGGAAGAGGTTATGAGTGCACAGCCTTGAGCAGAGGTGAGGTAAAGTAATTTTATCCTTTCAGACCCTCAGCTGTAACCATTTCAAGTAGATCGTTGCATTTACAAAACAAAACAAAACAAACAAACCAACAACAACAAAAACAACAAACAACAAAACACACACACACCAAAAAAACCCAGATAAACAATTTTCTTCCACTGCTTTTTAGGATGATTCAGTCTTTCTTCATTCTATTTATACTGTCAGCTATTAAAAGCTCTAAACTTTCAGCTCTCGTGCTTGGAGTTTGGTTATGTTTTCTGGTTATACAGAAACTCATTTCCCACCCTCTCCTAGGGACATTCATGCCCAGCTTTAAGGTCTTCTGGGTGGAAGATGGTGAGTGGATAACAGAAAATACAGTTGTCATCAAGAGTTTAGGTCCCAGACTGGGAAGCAATGGGATCACTACAGTGCTTCTGGCCACTAAGCACTCAAGTGCTTCTGGGCCCAGCATGAGAGAAATGCTCCTTCCAGGGAATTTCAGGAAGGCAAATGGAAAACTGGCAGTCAAAGGCATAGGGTGAAGTCCCATAGGGAGCTGAGATAACCTTGCTGCCAACAAGGGAATAGCTCCCTTTTCCCCATTCCATCCTCATTACTTCTGCTCTTCTCACCTTTCTTTCCCTTTGCAAAAACCATGTGCTGTTAAACTACTTCAACCCACTTGTGAAAACATCAAAATAAGAGGCTGCATGAGTTAATGTGAGACACAGAGGGAATATAAAACCATGTCCAGCATAGAGCTACTGTACAAGGAGAAAACAGTCATCCCTTTGGTTGAGTTGGTGCTCTCCAAAGGGGAGATGAATATTTAACAAGGCAGGGCAAATAAAAAAATAAGCAGAAGGGGAAATAAATGTGTAAGAATTGGAGAAAAGACAAGTCATTGGACATGTATAGAGCTTATTTATAGATTTATTAATGGCATATTTAGAATAAATGGCTAAAGGTAACAACATAGGACAGTTGAGTGGGAATGTGATGGTGTGAGCACACACACCTTCTAAGGTTCACCTACTAATTTACAACAGAATCCTTCCAGTCAGTAATTTTCTGTGTTGTTATGATCCTATAAATTACTCTTTTCTTGGAAAGAAAAGGACTGGAGTGAAGTAGAGATGACACCCACCGATAAGATAAATACAAATATATCGCCTTTTTCTATCAGCTTTTTTTTCATATTAACAAGCAGAGGAATAAGATGCTGCACAATTGTCTGTAATTACCTGACTGTTACGGTGCATCCTTTGTGAGTGAGCAGTCGAGTCTCAGGAGTCTCATCCAGTCTTGCTTGTTGTCTGGATCCTGACATGGTGAGGAAAATCCTGTTGGATGCCCTGATTCTTGGGAATTAGGGTTTGCACTCTGAATTATGTTGCCAATGGTGTAAAATTTTCACTGAAACTACAGTAACTATGGTGGTTTGCACTAAATTTGGGACAGGCTTATCAAAGTCACCTTCTTTCACCATGCTTCCTACAGGCTGGAGTGATTGAATGGCATAATTTCTTTTTAGTTTTTTTGTATGAATAAATGCATTATGGTGTGGCCTCAGATTCCCATATTCACTCACCACATTATTATTAATGTTACTAACATTAACTTTGCTTTCAGACAAACTAAACGCATTAATACCACCAACCCCCCTAATATTTAATATCAGCAAAGGCAACTTTTCCTCCTGTTCTTTCATTCCATGGAGCTTTGCATGCCTGATTTGGAGTGCCTTGTCTTTTAGAGGACTTGAATTGTTCATGTGTACTGAAAAACTGATTAGAGCATAAGGGGGTAAAAGATCTATCTCTGAGAGCTAGAAACAGCAAGGATGGTGTAGGACAGAAGGAAGGAAAGGGAAATATATCTCAACATGACAGATACCTTTCAATTGGCTTTAAGCCTCTAATTTTATGATAATGGACAAAGTCCAGACAAAAAAAAACATGTGCCTTCAGACTGCTGCCCACTTAGGATTTTCAGCTCTGTTACTTCTTCCGAAACCTGGAAATCCATGAAAGAAATCATGCTGATTTTTGGTGTAATCAGGTGGCCTTCTTGAATACTGAGCTTGAATTGAAGGGAATGCCGAAGCCAGGAGCAGATTTTTTCCTGGAGTCCAGGGAAGGTTTCTCTGTGTGACAACTCTTTCTAAGCCATTCTGTGCAGCAGTTGGAGCTGTCACCTTGTCATGCAGAAGAGTTGCAAGGAAAGGACAAACTTGTGCAGAACAGCACAAGGCATCTGCTGGAAGACTTTAAGAGTGCACAGCCTTGAGCAGAGGTGAGGTAAAGTAATTTTATCCTTTCAGAGCCTCGGCTGTAACCATTTCAAGTGGACTGTTGCATTTCCAAAACAAAAAGAAACTAGTTTTCCTTCTACTACCTTTTAGGATGATTCAGTCTTTCCTCATTCTCTTTATTCTGTCAGCTACTAAAAGCTCTAAACTTTCAGTTTGGAGTTTTGTTGTGTTTTCTTATTAAACAGAAATTAATCTCCTCTTGATGTTTTTGCTTGCTTTCGAAAGCTCATTAAAAATAACAAGTAACAAATTGGGTGGAAAAGCGAACTGTTGATGAATCATCCTTTTCTTTGTCAGCCTGGGAAGACTGAACCCTTTTCAATTCATGAGTAAAGAAGAGACTCTCGTTATCCAGAGCCATATAAATGCCAAAGTGTGGCTGCAAGGGGTGCTGTGAGCATGGCATAGTCTATGACTTTATTACCTCCTCTTGACACCCCTGAAGGTAGTTTGTGAAATCTTTGTCCAAAGTCCCTTGGGATGCTCCAAAGACAATCTGATCATAGCCAGGGTGACCCTTTTCTGGCTTTTGGCCACGATGGACAGACAACTTTGTCTTGTTTGCAGATTTAGGGCATCTCCTTGCAGGATATATGCTTTAAACATTTGAGAGACTAGTCCTTTGGAAGGACTCCTGCATAGCTTAATGAGTGTTTGGAAAGTTTGTGGACCTTCTCAAGAGAAGGCAACTGCAGCCACATGAAGCTTTACTGAAAGCAGAGACACTTTCTTGCACACAGGATGGTAATGCCTTGTGCTAAACATGATGCTAATACGGTGCTTCAAACCCTAGGCAAGATTATGTGACCAAGTTATCACTATAACAAAACAAAACATATCTCCAAAGATTTATCAGGCTGTTCACAGATTTGGCCAACAAATGATAAAGAGCAGAGCCAGTAAAAGATTCTTAGAAGGGAATATATCTTGAAGGAGATAATGTGCCAGGGAGAGCAGTCACACCTTCTCTTTGCCTCTGGGGAATCCTTTCTACAAAATACTAGTGTAGATCTCCAACACAGGATATTTTTCCTGTGTATTTTAAGCACTGAAGCAGTTAATAATGTTGCCATCAGAATCCTTATCATGTTTATGCTGAACAGTCCTCAAGATAATTCCCTTTGAGACTTTCTGCAGACTCATACAGATGAGGTTCACCATTTTCAAAGTGAATCATGTTATGTGGCAACTTATTACAGCAACAGAATGGGCTAAACAGTTTCAAACCAAAGGAAGGAAACCTCTGCACATGTTCAGTAATGAGTTCAAAGCTATGCAACTTTTAAAAGTTAAATAGTAATCTAAACAATTTAAAATAATAATTAACTAATTAAACCCCAAAGCTGTGAAGAGTGTTTGTTGATTTGGATTGCAGGGAAAGGCATAACTTGCCCAACAGCTATTTGGCTGTTCCATTATGTTCCTAATTTCAGCTATTTCCTCTCTTTACATGACTTGCCTTTGTGATTATTACTGAGATGTTTTCTAAAAGAGATATAACTTAGTACTCCTCAAAATTTAATGTATATAAACATACCTCTAGGGAAAGGCAATGAAACAACTGAAAAAATAAACCCATCAGTTACACTCTTACAGCCTGCAATCCTTCTTGTTCCAGAACCCA
Organism: Myiozetetes cayanensis; assembly: GCF_022539395.1. Classification (NCBI taxonomy): domain Eukaryota; kingdom Metazoa; phylum Chordata; class Aves; order Passeriformes; family Tyrannidae; genus Myiozetetes; species Myiozetetes cayanensis. The sequence continues at coordinate 3,544,233 of NW_026087521.1, forward strand.
TTTGTAGTAAGGAGGTAAAACCATGTAAAAAACCATGAAGATCCTCATCCAAGGTCATTGTAATGGGACTTCAAATGAGATTCAAAGGCCTTCTGTGGGGCTTAATTCAGTCTTATGTTCCTAGGAAGAGGTCAAGCCTGAAATATTGCAAAATTCCAAAGAAAATGTGTAGAAACTCTTGTGGGTTTTGTATTTTGTTTTTAAGAAGATTGATTTACACCCTTATCTGACACCCTGGACCCCAGACTCATCCAGCCCCTGTGTTCGACACCAACTCCCTGCATTCCTCCACCTCATCTTACTGTCCCCACTTACCCACAATCAGAGTCCTCCTCAATCATACAAACACTTCCCTACTTTGATTTGGGTCTTAAAGTGCAGTCATAGAATCATAGAATTGTTTGTGTTGAAAGGGACTTTTAAGATCATCTTGGTCCAACCCCCCTGCCATGGGCAGGGACACCTTCCACTAGACCAGGTTGCTCCAAGCCCCATCCAACCTGGCCTTGAACTCTTCCAGGGATGGGGCAGCCACAGCTTCTCTAGGAAAAATGTGCCAGTGCCTCACCACCCTCACAGTCAAGAATTTCTTCCTGATATATATTCTGAATATACCTTCCTTCAGGTTAAAGCCATTAATTAAGAATCTCAGGCTCTCTCAGTAAAGCCATCAGCCACATTTGGGTGCTCTTCACCCCAGGCACTTACCTGAGTAAGAGCAAGCTGAAGTTAACCCCTGGTCCACTAAGCAACGATGCAGGAATGAAAGATCCGCCTCAGAAAGTGAGTGTCCCACCCTCACACTCCGAGTTGTCCGTATTAAAGCCTTGCCTTGTCAACCCCAGTGCTCATCACAGCTCCTGTGTCTCTTTCTTTCTCTCCTTTCGCTCAGAACGAGGCTGCTTGCTGTCAGTGCCAGGCTCTGGGAGCACACAAGGAGTTACGTGGGAAGCGTTTGCTTTATGGGCCTTTATGACGAGGATCGCGAGGCCGCTTCCGATGAGCTCCCGCGAGCTCCTTGTACCCCTCCCCGCAGGATGGCAGCATGATGGAGAGCTCCCATTACCAGGGCTAGCACAGGGAGGGGATTGCTTTCCACCACCCCGGGCCCAGGAGCAGCTATTCCTCGTGATATATTGGAGGGAAGGCCGACAAATGCGGCAATGTCACCTCCCGACAGGGAGGACTGCCACGCATGCTGGGGCAAACGAAAATAGATGGGGTGTGTGTAAGTATTCAAACAATAAAAGCTGTGGGAGTAAATCATCTCTTATTGCTTCATACATCTTCTCCGGAGCTGCTTCCCGTTCCTTAACCAGCAGAGCCTTCCCCAGTAATGCTGATTTTCTTCCTGCTACTCCAGATGTGTTAATATCGTTTATCCAGCTGAGGCAAAAATGCTGACTGTTCCCCCCTGCCCATGACACACCTTCACCTCCTCCCCATGCTTGTTTCTTGAGGTATTTTCTCAAACTAAGAATAGGATTATGAGGGAGGTGAGGGAATGGATGAGAAAAATACACACCATCCTGGCAGTGGGAACTGGACAAAGCCACATGTCCACTGTTGTCATCCAAAGGCATTTGTCACAGGTTGTCATTATTTGTTCTGGAATGTTGATTCACAGGGATGGAAGCTGTTTTTCTTCATCTGCCTGGTACATGTTGTCATCCACCATGGAGGAGGTTGCTAAGTCTGGTGTCACGTTTTGTGTTTGATAGCACTGAGAACATCAGACAAATATTGTCCCCATCACCCACACTTCTTAGTTTAATGCACTGGATGGATACTGCATTATTAACAACAGCAAGAATAATAATAATAATTATAACAGTAATAATAATAATAATCCTGACTTTCTGTAGTTCATTTACATGAGGGGATTCCCCTAGCACTGTTCAAAGAGATATTGTGATCTTAATTTAATATATGGGGAACCTGAGGCCATAAACCACCGTTTCTTACTTATACTATGGAAAAGCTAAACTCCAGACCTTTGCAGAATGGTCCAGATTTATAATCCACTAATTCCTACAGTGTCTTCTGGAGAAATAGCTGTAACTGGGTGGTTTTGACAGTGCTTTTCTGATACAAACGTCCGTTCCTTAGGAAAGCTGATACAATTTAAGTCAAGGTGCCAATCTATACTGGCTTAGGATATAAAGTAAGGGATAAGTGATAAGGAGGGAATCTGTGAACTCTTCTCTCACTGGGGCACAGTCTCCCATACACATAGGACAATATATGTTGTGGTAAGGCACGTGCACAAGCTGATTTGGAGAGATCTATGTACCACACTTTGAACTGTCTGATCCTATTCTAATTCATTCATTTGATCATTGCCCTCATTAAACTGGTGAAATGGGCTGTTTGGAAAATTCCCCATTTAAAATTTGCTCGCTTCAGGTTTTTCAGATTGATTAAGTATTGGTTGTTTTCAGCTACTCTATCTCACACTCCCCTGATGGTATGAAACAGGATAATCATGTCCTGACATTTCTTGTGGCCATAATAAGCCCTTCTCTACTTCCAATTTCTTTTGTATTATTTACCTGAATATTAAGGATATTTGCCTGGAAGATGAAGAACTTTTATCTATGTCCTGTTTGCTAAGGTGCTTACATTTGCTGCTTCAAATATTTAAAGCTATTTTACAGCTTGTGGTAAATGTAACATAACCAGTAGAAACCTATAGGAAATTTGGTGTTAGTGTCCCACTTCTCCAGGTTGCAGGGAATGGACTGAATGGTCCCCAGAAACTCCTTTACTCAGAGTGGAGGGTGTAGTCAGGGGTTGCTTCAGGATGCATTAAAATCTGGGCATGCAAAACTGCAGTATCTCAGACTAAGGCAGTGGTGGGGTGGGGAATTTTTGCAAGTTAAAACTCAGCACAAGTTACTGACTCTTGAAAGTGCCTTTATTAATCTGAAAAGGCCTTTTTGAAGCTTTGGGCAACCTCCATGTTGGCCCATTGGGAGAACCAGCATGACTCCAGGGCCTTCTTAGTAGAAAACTTCCTATGACTTTGTGTCCACCCTACTTAATTTCCGTCCTACCACAGATCCCACTTTGCCTCCCCAGCTGAAGAACTGTCTTCTAGGAAGGTCAGCAGTGCCACAGTGGGATGTTCGTGGGTACAAAGGGAAAACCTTACTGGGGAGCACTGGGGAATGGATTGGGAGGAGGATGCTGAGGCAGGTGGGGATAAAGAAGTAAGGAGAAGGGCTCAGCCAAGTTTGGAGCCCACAAATATAATGATTAATAAAGAATTTAGGATGTAAATTGATTACAGTGGTGAGAAATAAATGCTTACTTTCCATTTTCATACAGGAAGGACCCAAGGGGAAAGATCATTTAGGTCTTACCCTTTTCTGGGTCAACAAGTGATCCAGAGCTGTCCCTTCTCTGATTCCCCATCCCCTTTTTTCTCTTTGGACTGATGAGATTTATTTCCAGCCCTGTATAAGCCACTAGTGGTTAAATTTCATGCCTTAGCCAATAAACACCCAAGTTAGTATGGTATCTCACTGCAAAATTGGAATAATCTCCTGGGATTGTTCCTCCAGAGATCTGCCAGAGCCTTGGTCCCCAGGTAGGAAGGCATAGACAAAGCTTAAGAGCTTTTTGCATATGTATTGCAGGTGGAATGGATACAGCCCAGTGGGTTTCACAAGAGATTTCAGGAATAATAAGAATATGGAGGAACGCAAGGCCAGAGAGATCTGTCTGGGATTCCCCTAGAAATGCTCTTACCCAAAGACAATTTTTTTTTTCCTTTTCACCCACAGAGACCAGACAGGGGCTTCTCTGCCTCTTTAACCTGCCAGCCTGGATTTACACACTTCTATCTTCTTAATTAAAATATGGCTCTGTCCCTGCTAAAGACCTTGCAGACTCTGGATCTGCTGTATCACTACGGTCAACAACAGCAACCTGGTTTTAAAAGGGTATTAGAAAAGGATATTTAGTCAGTTTATTGAGATCTAGCAGCTGGGAACACCAACTCATCTGCACTTTGACCAGCACATAACACCAGTTGTGAAAAAGTAACAAACTCTAGTTTTTTAACTGCCTGCACACAATATGAGCAGTATCGGACCATGCAATAATCATGAAATAAAACCCATCCATGGCACAGAGGATTAACACAATAGGGGAGGAATAAAGAGCAATGAAAAGACACCTGCCCCACCTCAGCTGCTCCACTTCATGCATGGCCTCCAACTTCTCGTGAAGGTGAGTTTCTCTCAGGACTCTGGACTGTGAACAAGCACTGCTGGGACGTGAGCACATGTTTTCTCCAGCTGCCTCTGCTGCAGGAGTGTGACCTGAGCTGAGAAGGAGCCAGCAAGCATCTGGGAGGAGCTGATGCTGTCATGGCTCTTTGCTTAGTGAATGCCAGCCAAATATCCAAGATAGTCAATGGTGAGGAATGATGAGGCCCCAGTGATACCCATTGCTCTGGACATGCAGTTGGTTTGTGCATCTGCAGCTCCTCGTGAGAGTTAAGTGTTCTCCTGTCCTTCCCTTGGCAATCCAGCACTGGCTCTGGTCCCTCAGTGTACTTATAGGCACAGAGTCACCTGGAAGTCGTGGAGATCACTGGTGCCTGAGGCTCCTGGGGCTGGTTTTGGCACTGAAGGTATTGTCATGGCTTAAATACATTTGTTACTCCTCTTATTCACAACTTACTCATCATTTTAATTCACCATCCTGCCATTTTTGCCCCTTCACTGAGACTTTGCAGTTCTCTGGAGAAAGACCTTGGTTAAACTGGTGTGTGCAGCTCAGAAGATTCTGCAGCATCAGGCTGCAAACATTATGTTAATTTTTTTGGTTCTTTACCACCTTTCAGACCACGTGGGCCATACCCATCAGGAGCCCCATCTGCCCAGAGTGACTCTGTACAGAGAGACATTGGATAGGCAACAATTTCACAGTTACTCAAAATTCATGCATTGTGCAAAGACAAATTTTCCCCATCTCATCATAAAAACAATTCGGTTTAAATCTGACTGGATGGGTTTAGAGTAGATGGATTAGGTCCTGCAGGGAAACCGGACAGAAAGACAACCCAGTTACCAGATTAACTGCCTTTCTCTCCTAAATAAAACCAAATACACCCATACAAAGTAGGAGAGGCATTATTAGAAATCTTCTATTTTTATGGATAGGAATGAATTTTTATGGAGCTGATAATGCAGATAGAACACACAATTGGTCTAGTCAAAATGAAAGATGAATACAAATTGCAAATCAGCTCCTGAGCTATAAAAATTGGTGTAACCTTCTCAGCAATAACTGATTGTTTAGGAGGCTCAAATAGAGTCACAGTGATGTTTCTTCCAGCCTTATTAAGCATCATAGTTGTCATATTAAACCAATGATGTATGAGTATTTGCTTATTGTAATGAGTTCTGGAGACAGTAGCTGGAACAGCGATACAAAAAACCCTCGGGCTGAAGATTTTGGATATTTTTTTTCTCGCTCCCTGAGGGAAATATTTCTCTCTTTTATTTCTCTAACATCAAAGACTGTCTCAAACCCTGATACAGGCAGAACTCCTGAAGCTAAATCTCTGGGATCTAATGCCCCTTCCCCCTCAAAGGACTGTAAATATAACTCCAGGTGTGTCTGATGTTCTTGTGTATTTTCACTTTCCTGGGAGCAATGGAAAATTATTATTCCTTTGTATATGGTAGGCTAGAGGATCCCAGATTCCTTTCCAAGCTTTAGCAAAACCCTCTTGGGAAATAAATTTGGAGGTGTCAGTAGTTGTGTTGTTTGGAGGTCAGATTCTTGCAGCAGTAGGAGCTTTGGAGGACTTTGGAGTAGAGTGATGTGGGGCACTGCAGGCTCAACTAAGAGAGCTTCAAAGGGAGAAAAAAGATATGTGCTGTTGAAGAAAGCCTGGAGAAACCTTTAGGGAGGAGAGGCAGCCAGGTGATGTTTGATTATCTGATATTCATGCTATGCATGTGTCTTATCTGCTTTGGAGCAAGGCCACTTGCAGGGCAGCAGCTACTAAGAAGATGCTTTGATGTTCTCATAGGCAAATTGAAGTTTTTTATGGCTGTGGTAGGAGGTGTTGCAATGACATATCTAGTAGCCATGAACTTCTATCTTCCAGTCTGCAGCTCTGTTAAAAGGAATTAGGACGGGAGGCACACTGAGCATCCCCTCACCTTGTGCTTGAGCTGATGGTGGGAGAATCGCAACACCTATTCATTTCTTGATGAAATTTAGGTCCATCATTTCTTGTTCTGTCTCCTGTGGGCACACAGCAAAGTTTAGCCTGGTTATAACTTCTCCTTAATTATTTCTCCTTTGGCTGAGCTTTTCCACTAGTTCCTACACAACATTTACATCACACTTACGATCAATCCCCCCCACCCCTGGGAACACTCCCATTGGCCCAACCATCTTTCTTGAAGTCTGATATCAAAACCAGTCATGGAGGGCCACTTGGGATAGACTGGAGAATGGCTTCCATTGTCTTGCAGGCTATTGCCCAGCTGACACAACCACACTGTTTGAAACAAGCTCAGCTTGTTCACCGTGTATTGTATAACTGTTGGCTTGCTCTGCTCTGGAAAGGAAGTTGAAGTCAAACTGAATTATCAGCACTTCCTTGTTTCTCCCTTTTTTCTCTTTAACAGCCAGGCACTTTTTGTTCTTCCTTAATCTTCTGGATTCACATCATTACAGGAGATATTTAAGCCCTATCTCATGCTCAAGACAAATCCCCTTTGCCTCTAAACGTATTCCACCTGCACAGGTGAAGAAAAGAGGAGCTAATTCAAGTTGTGTTCTCAAACATAGTCTGGCCTTCCTTTTCCAGTGCTTGTCTTGGCAGCTAAAAACATTTTTACAGAGCTGTCATATGTCATTATTAGAAGAGTTGCAGCCACGAGCTGAATTAAATCTTTGCAAGGCTGGTATGTTTATTCCATACATTTTGCAGATGGGGTCTTTGTCCTTGGGGAGACAAGTGATTGCCAGGATTATATAGGCTTCATCTATACAGTGTTTGGGATTTGTCCAAGAAACAGACCACGGTCCCCAGGCCATGTGGTGGAAGCTGTTTTATGTCTATACTGTTCAAGTATCAGCAGTCTTTGGAGCTCAAGGTGTGTCCTTGCAGGAGACTTTGAGAGCTCTTCCTGCTGTTTTTTATGCCTAGCGAACATGCAGCTGCTCCCAACCCACTGGGGAAAGTTTGAGGATTGCTAGAGTAGCCTCAGAAGACAAAAATGGCCTGAGGAAGCAACATCTTGTGCAACTTGAATGCATGCTGTATGTAAAATACAGATTTCAGCATGAGACATTTTCCAGTCTGTGTCATTCATTTTCGACCAGGAAAGGCATAATTTCACACTGGAGTCAAAAGTGGGTTGAGCTAACATATCTGCAGTTACAGTTCTCATGCTAAATGAGGCAGTATTCATGCTGGATTAAATATGATAACGAACTCCATTGAGTGGAGAAGGGAAAGTTGTTACACTCTTCCCTTCTCAAATGTTTCAGAGAGCCCACAGGTATTTCAGAGCTGTCTGGAGGAGTGAAACTTGTCACGATATAGCAGTGGCCTGCTGTTAGATGAACACCAAGACAGGCACTGCCAGGATGCCACGGGGTTATTAATGGACATTGGTGAGTTGCTCTCTGAAGTCACTCTCAGTTAAGTGACCCACTAATGTGACCTGCAGGTTGAGGGAGGGGATTTTACCCCTCTGCTCTGCCCTGGTGAGAACCCACCTGCAGAGCTGCCTCCAGCTCTGGGGGACCAACAGCAGAAGGATGTGGAGCTGCTGGAGTGGAGTCCAGAGGAGGCCACAGAGGTGCTCCGAGGGCTGAAGCCCCTCTGCTCTGGAGTCAGGCTGAGAGAGCTGGGGGTGTTCACCTGGAAAAGACAAGGATCCAGGGAAACCTTAGAACCCCTTCCAGGGCCTAAAAGGGCTCCAAGAGAATTGGAGAGAGACTTTGGACAAGGACATGGAGTGACAGGATAAGGGAAATGGCTTCAAAGTGACAGAGGACAGAGTCAGATGGGATATTGGGAAGAAATTCTTCCCTGCAAGGGTGATGAGGCCCTGGCACAGGTTGCCCAGAGAAACTGTGGATACCCCATTCCAGGGCCAGGTTGGATGGAGCTCTGAGCAATCTGGTGTAGTGGAAGGTGTTTAGTGGTTGGAAGTACAGGATCCTTAGGATCCCTTCCAACCCAAACGATTCTGGATTCTATGATTCCATGAATGTGCATCTTGCCTTCACAGCCCCCATACACTTAAACACGTCTGGAGAAAATGGGATTTGTTTTGTTTATGATTCATTTCAGATTTTTTCAGTGTAGGTTTTTCAGGTATCATAACAGACATCATGAGCAGTTGCTATATATCCCTGGGTCAACTCGGGCAGCACGTGGCAGAGCCTTTGGTCTTGTGCTTTACAAAGCAGGGTTTGCAGTGTTTTACTGTTGCAGTGACTGTTCACAGAATGAAAAAAGATATTATCTTATTTGCCTACTCCTTGACCACCTAACAAAGCAGTATATTTTCCATGCAACAGGCTATAAACCAGGTTAAAGAGAACATGAGCTTGCCCTTTAGTTTCAGACCCCTCTCCTGAGATTATCTCAGAGGTGGTTTCCATGACTCACAGCACTGACAAGAGTAAATCCATAAAAACAGCGGTCAAATAAAATTTGGGCTCAAATATTTCATGATTTAAAACTATTGAAATGCACGGTTTTGTTCCTGTATCTTTGCAGCAAGATGCCCTAGGTTCCCATTTTCCAGGTTTTTTTCCCTGTGACAATAAAGAAGACAAGGAAGACAGAAAGAAAAGAGGACAAAAAGGCCAGAAGGCCACTCTGTTATGATTGAGCAAAACTTACCAATAAAAGCCTCACCAAATACTACGGCTCTGCAGTGTACTCCTGGGAGGTGGCAAGATCATGTCAGACATGCAGAGCAGAGCGCTTTTGCTGTCATCCTCCCTGATAATTATTGATTTAAAAAGCAAGCTGAACCTCTGTGAGCTCCTAGATACATGCAAGTTGGATTATTTGGACAACTAACAGAGGTGTTACATGAAAAACTCAGTCACCATCTGCTCCTCTTGAGTCATCAGAGGGCAGGGGTGCCTCTGAGGAGCACTGAAAGTACAAATCAAGCCCAAGGGATCGTGTTTCTCTCTGGTCATGTTAGAGTAGGGATTTCAAACCCTTCTCCAAATTTCAGACCCTGTAAACACTTTACATTGGAGATGAAGACCCTGAGGAGCAAATTTCCATCTGTTGACTACAGGCTGGCTTTCCTTAGTTATCTTTTGGGTTCACTGCAAAGGCTTAGATGTGGCAATCTCCTGTTTGACAAGGTGCCCGGGATAATTAGCTGTGCTTCCATTCAGTGCTCCAGGGTTATCTGGGATGAATCCAGAGCTGATTGCTCCCAAAAGGATGCTCCCTCTGACAACTTCCCAGGGAGGCCTTATATAGAAAATTTACGCGTTTTTGGATGCTCTTCAGTGACGATGCTTCTTCCCAGGCTCTTCTGGAGCCAGGAAGCCTGGAGGCAAGGAGATGTTTCCAGGTTGGATTGTGAATGCTTAAGATGATTATGACGTTAACTGAGAGGTGTAGATGAGTTATGACTAAGGGATGCTCATGTATTGACTCCTAAGAGTCTGGCCTTGGAAGAGGTGGAGTCTCTTCAGTGTTGGTGAGACGCTTCCCTGTGCAGTGCCAGGGAACTCTCACTTCAGTGACAGCTGAAGTGTTCCAGCAACAACAGACTGAGGATAACAGTGGTATGGAGGCCAGGGATAGCATTTTCACCCTCAAAGCTTGCTGAATTTAGCTCCTCTAAATACAGAAGGTTCATGGAGGGGGAAAAAAAGGCCAGGATTTCAGTCACATGTTTTTTGTTTTTTGGTTTGTTTTTTTTTAATAAAAAAAGGCTAAAATGGCAGTAGGACCTGGTAAGGAAAGAAGTTGGGAGACTTGACAGCTTAATTCTTACCATGGAATTATGTTAAGAATTAATTTTTAAATTTGCTATAAACCCAGCAAAATTTTAAAAACTCTCTACTTTTGATTTGTAAATGCAATTTTTTCATAGGCAGTAAGTATAAATATGCTTACAGAGGCTAACATGCCTTATTCTGGTTTTACTACCACAGCAAAAAGGTGAAAGAGTGCTCCAAAGTTCCCTGAAGTTAATGAAAATCTTACTTTATCACTCACAAAGTTCCAAACAGCCTTTCAATTCCTCTTGAACAGGGTCTGACCTGCCTGAAATAAAAGCACACGGGTCATGAAACTTCGTTCAGTTTCTCTCTAGACCAGACAAAATACGCATGATGATTTTTTTATGAGAATACTCTGCAAAGTATTACATCTGTCCGTTTTATATTGCCTTTGTGACATTTCTCTCTCTCTGTCTCCCTCCCTTGCCTGGAACAAAAGCCCCAATGAAAGATTCATAGCAGAGAGAGGAGTCAGGCAGCAGACAGCCAGAGGACAGCTCTCTTCGGTTCAATGCGTCCAGAAAGCCAACCGTGGCCTGGGTTGTATCAAAAGAAGCCTGACCAGCAGGTCGTGGGTGGGGTTCTGCTCCTCTGCTCCACCCAGGTGGAAATCCCACCTGCAGAGCTGCATCCAGCTCTGGAGCCCCAACTCAGGAAGGACGTGGAGCTGTTGGGGTCAATTCAGAGGAGGCCACGGAGGGAGCCAGGCTGGGAGAGCTGGGGGTGTTCAATTTGGAGAAGAGAAGGCTCCAGGGAGACCTTAGAGCCCCTTCCAGTGCCTAAAAGGGTTCCAAGAGAGCTGAAGAGGGACTTTGGACACGGGCATGGAGGGACAGGACAGGGTGGAATGGCTTCCCATTGACAGAGAACACAGTTAGATGGGATATTGGAAAGAAATTCTTCCCTCTGAGGGTGGTGAGGCCCTGGCACAGGTTGCCTGGAAAAGCTGTGGCTGCCCCGTCCCTGGAAGTGTCCAAGGCCAGGCTGGACAGCGGTTGGAGCAACCTGGGATAGTGGAAGGTGTCCCTGCCATGGCAGGAGGATTGGAACAAGGTAATCTTAAAAGTCCCTTCTAACCCAAACCATTCTATCATTATTTGGTTCTGTGAATATTGTAATGCTCTACACATGCTTCGTCCAGTTTTGGTCCCTGGACTGTCCAAGATCACTTCACCTGAGAAATGCTATGAGTTCCTCTCTGACCTGCCAATAGGCCCATTCAGAGGTGATTTAAATAAAACATAATTTTAAAAAAAGCAAATGAGAAAAAAAAGCCATCAGGAGATACAGAGAGTAATTTGGGTTTATTTTTTAGGTGGGATTTGGAAAACCTTTGTTGTTATATAAACCTTAGAGTAAGAGTCAGATTTCTCTTTTAAATTTGACATTGCCTATTGGATAGATATTTATATATTCATTTGGGTGTCTATGAACAGGTTTATCTTTAGCAGAGCCATTCATTATATTTTTTAGTGGAAGATTCTTTTTACTCAGAAGAAAAAATTCTTTAAATGGACCAGAGAAATTTTTTGGATTGGAAAAGTATATACTTTGACACATACTCACACTTTTAAGAAACACTTTTCTGTAGCTGGAGCTGCTGTGGAAGCCTGTTTGGATGGCACCACCTCCCAGTTTTCAGTCTGTTCAATTGCTCTCAGAGTTTCTAGCACAGAGTTTAAAACAGAATTTTGGGAGAAGTGGCTCTGTAAAGCAAAGGAGCTGCAAACAGCCCCATTGTTCTTCCTCCCGGGCAGACTGGGGGATAGAGAGGAAAGCAGGGAAAAACCAACTGGCTCTTCAGCCCTGGAAATGGAGGGGATTAAACAGTTTGACTTTTAGACAGCCAAAGTATTAACTTTTTTTTAATCTGTTTCCCAGAAGCACAGAGCTCCCCACAGTAGATGAGAGAAAAGCACTTTTGTATCTGGTTTAAGCCAAGCATGACACCTGGAAACTTCTCTGAGCAGCCCATGTCACACCATGATTCCTACTGCAGTTGGATTTTGAAATCCTTCACTTTTTCATTTTTGTGTCCCATCAACAACAGCACAGTTTGCTTTTTTATCACCTCTGAGGCTCTGCAGTCTAAGGGTACATTAATCCATGAGTCCAGCACAGTCCAGCAGAATTGTAAAGTCTGTCAAAACTCTTTTGTAATTACCTGCTTTTGAGGAGAGGCAGGTGGAGGTTGTGATTTGATCTGCAAACTGTTGGATGCAGCAATTGATTTAATAGTTTAATAATTAATCAGTGGGGGAAGACTGAAGGCATTTAAAAAGGGCTGATAGGAAATCAATGGCAGGGAGAGCACGTGGATGCTCAGGGAGAAACAAGGAGTGCATCAGGTTGGACTGAGAAAAATCATCCTGAGAATATTTAGAGAAGCCAGAAATATTCAGTCTCACTGAGAAAAGGGCTCTGGCATTTTTTACCTTTGCAAGCAGGAATGACTGAAAAACTTCTCTGGCTTTGTGAGATGAGAAGGACATTTGGTTTTCCAGTGCCCTGCCTGCTGGTCATGGGGGAGGCACAGCAAGGATTCCTTTCCCATGATTTTCTCACCCTCTTTTCTGTGATTGGTACCCTGGAAGACTGTTCTTTCCCAGGAATCCCATAAAGCAGGTTTCTTTAGAAAAGAAGGAAGACATATTCTGTAATTTCAGGAAAAGGACTATATACTGCCTGTTTGTATAGAAATCACAATCAAACATCTCTAAATTAAACCGCTGCTGTCTAATCCAATGTGATTTGGGAAATAGATTATTAATGAATTTAATTAAACTAATAATAAAAGAAAAAGAAACACAAAGGAAATGGGTTTATAATGTGCTCTGGTTTCTCCTTTGCCCAGAGAAAATGTGTTTCTCTGACTCATCCAAACATCTTTAGCTACCTCTTCGGCTGAAAAACAACTTAACCTGACTATGGGTAAATAATTTTATTTATTTATTTTGCAGGATGGCTTCCAGTTGCACTTTTTGGAGTTAAACAGCAGCCACTGAATAGAAGTAGTTCCCTGGATTCACTGTCATTTGAATAAGACACCCAGCAGTCCTTAGACTAAAAGAAACGCACCAAACTGTTAATTGATTTTTAAAGGAGAATTATGATGCTTTTAACAAGCCACTTATCTTGCTAAGCATTGCTCGGGTAGTGTATCTTCCACCGAAAATGGCTGTTCCACAATGTGAGTCCCTAATTGCTTATAAAGCACACTGTTTATTGAGTATTAGCTCTGGCATAGCTGTTTATTACAGGAGTGCATTGCTTAATGCTTGTAAAAAGCCATCTAACTTAAATATGCTCTGCCTCATCCCTTACCCTCCGATGCTCCTGTGAACACATGTGCTCTCCACCGCTAAGTTTGCAGCGGGGAGAGAGGAAAAGTATCAACAGTGCTGTGGAGAGCTGGAGGAGGTTGCCTGGTAACTGCAAAAAAAAGGGAGTCTGACTCAGGAGCGTATTGACTATACATCATCTTCTGCGCTCTGCCTGCAATTAATAGGTCAGTGACCCAGTGAAACATTTCAGATGAAGTCAAACTATTAGCTGGACAAATGTGCCTCAAGTGCTGCCGTGTGCCGGCGATGCGCTCCGTGCTGGGGGAGGAAGCATGAATCAGGAGTGCACTCGGCTGAGCCCGCCGTGTCCTGCAGCTCGGCAGCCTCCCGGGCATGAGTGATGCACGTTATCATCGTAAGACGTGAAGCTTTCAGTTCCTGTGGTCTGCAGGGTGGTTTTGCTCTGCAGCAGAGATGCATCTTGCTTTGTCCCGCTCTGCTCCGCGCCAGGGAGGCCTCGCCTTGAGTACTGTGGCAGTTTTGGTCACTGTGATGTAAGAAAGGCGTTAAGCTCTTAGAGCATCCAAAGGAGGGCAGTGAAGACGGTGAAGGGCCTTGAGGGGAAGCTGTGAGTGGCCTGAACTTGTGTCAGTGGAGGTTTAGGTTGCGTATTAGAAAAAGGTTCTTGACCCAGAGGGTGGTTGGGCACTGGAACAGGTTCGCTCCCCAGGGCAGGGGGCAGAGCACCAAGCCTGGCAGAGCTCAAGAAGCATCTGGGCAATACTCTCAGGCACACGGTGTGACTCTTGGGGCTGGTCCTGTGCAGGCCCAGGAGTTGGACTCGGTGATCCTTGTGGGTCACTTCCAGCTCAGCATATTCTGTGACTCTTTGGTTCTATTCCATGGGCATTTGTCATTCCTTTTAGTGACATGAGCAGTATTTTCAGGTGTAGGGAGGAAAATACCATGAGAGGGAGGACAAAGGCACAGATATACTGACACCTGTTTGGTTATAGCTCCTTCTTTAAGAATAGGAATTACTTTATTTTGCTGCTCCTACGAGGAGCAAGTAGTTGGATTTACCATCCCTTAGCCTCCCCCATACACCTGAAGCAGGCAGGTAGAAGGATGGCCGAGTATGACACTCAGCTTCTGATTTCTTCTTTCCTATAAAGTCAGAAAACCTCTTTTCTTGTCAAAAGAACTGCCTGGGCTGTAGGAGTAGCTGAAGAAGCATTTTCTGGGTTTGACTGAGATGGGTAAACTGTGATGTGGGATTTGCAGAGTGAGCAACTATTTTACTGCACTCTTTAGTTGGTCTTCTTGAACTGCAACTTGCATGGGGTTTGTGCTGTTCCCTCCCAGTGTCCACGTCCCACAGCTCTTCACAAAGGCCTATGGTGAGGTGGGGGTCAGCCTCTTCTCCCAGGCAGCTAAAAGATAGGATAAGGGGAAGTGGCCTCAAGTTGTGACAGAGGAGGTTCAGGTTGGACATCAGGAATTATTTTTTCACTGAAAGAGTGGCTAAGCATTGGAACTGGCTGCCCAGGGAAGTGGTGGAGTCACTGTCCATGGAAGGGTTAAAAAACCAAGTAGACCTGGCACTTTGGGTTCTGGTTTAGTGGGCACAGAGGAAATTAGGTCAAAAGTTGGACTTGATCTTGGAGTCTTTGCCAGCCTTAATGATTCTAGGATTCTAAGAGATCAATCCCTAGTTGTATCCCAAGATAAAGACTGTTTTTGAGGACTTACCAAAAGAATATACAGCCAAGACAGATCCTTTCCTATGATGGTCTTGGTGGAACACAAAACTTCTTTAGAGTGAAATGGAATGATTTGCAAGTTTGCACAATCAAATCATGCTTAGTGTTTTCCTACAGGAAAAAAATAAAAGCAGTGGAAAAGAAATATCTTCATTTTAAAACCTGGCTTGCTCTAATATCAAACAGAAATGCTGCAAACCTACTGGTGCCTTGAACTCAGGAGTCTGGCATAAGATTTCACATCTTAGCATGCAACTGTGTGTTTTTTGGAAATGCAGTTTCTCCATTCTTCTGTCCACTGAAGCTGTCACACTGCTTTGTTGGGAAAAAGAGAATGATGTGAGGCTGGTATATCAGATTCAGATTTAGAGGCCTCAAAGTGTGGTTTGCATAGATTTCTTCACTCAGGTCTTTGTTGATGAGCTGGATGAATTCTTAATGTTTCATCTATCTTGTCAACCTATTCTACTGCAAGATTTCCCTCTGCTTAATCTCTCAGACATTTTATTTTGTTAGCAGCAGAAAACAGTATCGTGTTCCTTTGCAGCAGTCTCAAGGGCTTTGTGGATCCTCAAAAACACCTTTAAAATTGGAAATTACCAGCCATCTTTGTGCCACCAAAGCTGTGTAGCAGTCAATTTCCCGACTGTCTGAAATTAAATACTGTTGCCCCACTTAATGCCATGATTTGGATAAGTTGATTTCTAAGGGAGCTCGGGAAGCTGCAGCAACTTACTTTTAAGTGAAAGTCGCTTTGAAGGAGACCATTTGGGATTTGAAATGGCCTTAAATGGAAAAATCCAAATCCACAGTAAAACTAAACGGGGAAGTCCCTTGAGATCCTGTGTTTCAGTGAGCTTCACTCACTAAGATTATTAAGAAAAATGTCAGCAAATACAACACTGAAAAATCCACAGAGTATTTCTGCTCACATCAAAAGTTTTACAGTCCGAGACTACAGCGCTCTATATTTATATCAACTGGTTAATTAAATTACACAGTGTTAGTTTAACTCATTGGGAAAAGATTTTCCTTTGGTACTAATCTCTGAATTAAATGCTAAGACTGCACTATAGAAAAGGCAAGATCACATAATTTATAAATATATATATGTAGATAGATATTCACTTTCAGGTATATGTGATTTTTACAGTTATCACTGTGCCAGATCAACAAGCTGTGCTAAACTACATCTCATCTTGCAGAGAGATACCAGTTCTTGATGATGAAATAGTGGCAACATAGGTTTAACCACCTTATAAAGTAAAAAACCCAAGTATTTGAGTGTCTACTCTCAGCATCCTTTCTTTGTGAACTTTCCAGTGTTTATTTACACCTTTGTTAAGCATTTAAAATTAATTAAATGTCTGTTTGTTGATCTGGAAAGGATTGAAGTTTAGGTTGATTATGTGATCAGCCTGGAGAGGACACACCTGTCTTGACCAAGATGCTTCCAGTATATTCAACTAAACTAGTTTTCTAGACTACTTTTATAGTCAGTGAAGGAAATCAATACTTCCAGAAAAATTTAGAATAATTTTTGAAAAAATTATCCACGTCACTGTAAAACAATTGTCTAAAATAGGTCACACAAATTCTAGAAATGTCTATCTCCACTGGCCTAACTGGGAGCTGAGAGTTAACAGCTGTACCTTGTATAGGTGAAATTCATCTGACTCAGGTGGCTTGTATATCTCATCAGCTAAATTCAAACCTGTGCCGTCCATGGCCACTGAAAAACAATGGACTCCTCACAGACAATCAAGTCACCAAGTGCTGAATGCAACCACAGGCTGTTACCTTGGAGGGTTAGATCTGGAAGAAGAAAAGTAATAGAAGAAAGTGGTGAGTTATCTTAGTGCTTGTCTCTTTTACATACCCTGGCTCTCATGCATCAAATTGTTGTGTCTGTTCTGACAAAATCACCAAAGGCTTTTGAAGTGCAACTCAAAAAAAAAGCTTAAGGAGCTGGATGGTTGAAAACATCAGGCATAATTTATCCTCATTGCTCCTGCCATCCCCACCTCTTGTCTCCAGCTCTTCTTTCTTTACACTGTCCCTTGGGTCATGCAGTCATGTTTTTCTTCTCAAGACAAAAATTTTTCCTGACTAAAATCTTCAGTGAGATCATGAGTTCAGAAGGAAAGGACTTTCTAGATCAGTTTGCTTGCATTGGACTGAGGAGAGTTGATCCATCATCTCAGCTTTGTGCAAGGGTGAACTGAGTAAGAGAGGTCAATAAATACATGTTTGGTAGGTTATCTCAGCTCAAGAGACACTCTGATCAGGCTTGTGTAACTTTGATAGCATTAGTGCAATTGCCCGGATTACAGATGAGCAGATAATTACTGGTAGAAAATTTAATTACATGGACTTATTTGAGCTGTGGTCATAAGGAACGTTACTATGATATGATTCAGCAAAAATACCATAACCTTGACAAGATGAGTTGAGACGGGCTACAGATGCCTACAGACAAAACAGGTTGGAATGATCTTCTTCCCAGATCTCACCTGGCAGAGTATCTGTGGCTTTGCTGTGGAGCCCTCAAAGTCACTCTAAATGTCATGAGCTCGTGAAGTTTCTTGGTAAGCAAAAAAACCATCTTCAAGTGACATAAAAGTACATGTTTGGTTATACTTTATTTGACTACATCCTACTCCCAACACCCTCCCCAAGCTGTAAAGGTCACCAGAGTGACTCTCCCAGCAATCACACACACTCTGTGAGATGCAGGGGAAGGATGTAGATACCATAATGCAGCTAAAGCCATGTGAGCTGAGTCTATAAATTATCATGAACTTGGCAGAGTCAGTAGATGAATGGCAGCAGCAAGGCTGATCCTTTCCTTTGGTAAAATAGATAAATAATTGTTAAGGCTCTTAATGATGAGGACTCCTCTGGCTCTAACAGGACCACAGATATTCATCCCACAGGTTGAAACCATCATCAGTGCTACTCAGAGATAGGGACCCAACCCAATTGTCTAAGCAGAGGTAGCAAGTGCCACTTGAGCCCAGTCAGAATGCCCTGCCAAGTCTCTGGTTGCTGCTCTGAAAGGGAACAGGTCCCCTCTCATCTCAGGTCATGTCTGGCATGACTGTGCTTACATCCAGAGATGTAAGAATGTGTGTAGGACTTCAGAGCAGATCCCACCCCATTTCTTTTGAGTCAGCTGACTTCTACACCTTGTTGTTAAAGTCACTGAAATGGACTGACCTTTTCTCTCCTTATTTGTGTTTATTTGTTCTCTCTTCACTTGTTCTCTCTATAAGTTGTGGCTGCCCCATCCCTGGAAGTGTTCAAGGCCAGGCTGAATGGAGCTCTGAGCAGCCTGGTTCAGTGGAAGGTGTCCCTGCCCATGGCAGGAGAGTTGGAACGAGATGATCTTTAAGGTACCTTCATACCCAAACCTTCGAACCACGGTTCTATGATTCTGGTTTTTACCAGAAGCACATGGAAGTTAAACCACAGATTTAGGTTTTTGTCTTACCACTTCTCTTTGAAAATGGCCAGTGTCAGCCATTCCTGAAATCCTGTCTAGACTGATTTCCACTGCAAGAACAATAATGGAGGTTTCTTCACCTGGACTAGTCATCTATCCTCTTTTCTGAATCAGGGGAGGCAAACAGATGTGGTGCACATCTGATTTCACCCTAAGCTGACCATTCCAAATATGTGTGAGAAGTATTTCTCTCCTTCCACTGCCTATAATGGCAGGCTCAAAGGAAGTGCCATTTCATCTGCACATCCATGTTCTATTTCAGTGCATGGCACTACAGTGGTACAATCCATTTCTAGCACAATCAGGTGAACAGAGCAGGGATACCAGCTCCAAACAACCTCTCCTCAAACCAATTCATCTTCTCTACAAGATCTTCATGCGGTGGGGCCCCCAGACAAGCCTTTCCTCTTTTGCCTCATAGGGAGTTGGTAAAAAACCTTGTTTAGCAAGTCTGTTGTCAAGACTGTGCTTTGATCTGCCTGCAGTTTCCTCTGCAGTGTTTGCATGGATGTAGTCAATTTGTAAGAAGGCAATCATGCTGCTTTGCTTCTTTTCCTAGGCCTGCAGTAGATAAATGTATTAACACTTTGTGATAACAATCTTGGAGCTGCTTCTAATCCAGTATTAACTCTCCCACTGACCTGTGGATAGTATTATTCGTAGTTTACAAAGGTGGATATCAAAGCCCAAATTACTATCACTTTCAGAAATGGTTGCTTAAGTCTGGGCAGACAGATCACTGAGAAGACCATGAGATGGTTGGTGGAGTTTGGTCACAGGATGAGAAGGAGCAGTGGGATGAACACAATGAAAGACAAACCTCACACACACAAAAAACAGCCAACCAAATAAACCCAACCCTATACTCACCCAAAAGAGGTGCATTTTTCAATGCTCTCAGAAGCGGCAAGAAGGAAGAATTGGTAGAGCCATCCCGAATCCAGCTTACACCATCTGAAATGTTGTCCCCATGCATTCCTTTGGATGTAAGGCCAGAGGAAAACTTTCTACTTACAAAGCATAGCTTTTGTAAACACACTTTTGTGGTGATGGCTATTTTATTGTCTGACTGATGCACTGTAGGGAGCACAATTCTAAGTTTTCCTGTAGGCTACATTTTTATTTGCAGCCAGATGTCACAATAAAATTGTATAAGAAGAAACGATACAAATAAGATGCCAAATTGAGAAAAAATAATCAGCTCAGGGAGGAGGAAAACACATTTCAGTCTCCAAAACATCAGCAGAAACTCTTATATTTCCATTATAAAAATAGATTACATTCTTAATGTAGAGGTCTGACATGCTCTGTAATATTATATTGTCCTGCATATAGTTATTTTGTGAGAAAGCTCTATTATAAATATTCTCTTGCTAAATCTTTTCTACTGTACCCTATAAATACCTAAAATCTATTTGCAACTCAGATTTGGTTAACACTTCGATGTATTTCGGGGAAAAGTACCATAAGAGTTGCTTGTTTTCCTTCATATTTGAGGGGTGGATTTTATGTGTTCGCCACATATTTTGATAAAGGGGACTCCAGGACAGTCGAATTACTGAAATTCTGCTGAAGTCACAGAATCAAGAAGGTGCAGCACTTTTGGCTTCCCAAGTGATATTTAAATCACTTGTGTCCTAATAGTGAGACTTTAGCACTATCAAATTATTACTCTTACTTTTTCACTTAGGTTTCCAAGTATTCTATGGCATTAACACTGTAACCGTTGAAAAGCGGGAAAAGAGAACATGCAAATGTGAAATTATTTGCCCTAAACTGGACAGTGTCAGGAGTAGACAACAGGTGTGGTGGAGTCCAGTGTTCACTTCAGCAGTGGGAGAGAAGCTCTGCCCACAGGTGCCTCCAAGAGCTACAGCAGGAACGGGGCAAGGTGTGAGCTGCAAGCTGAGTGTCACTGAATGTGACAGCAGAAACAGCTGAACCACCTTTCTTCCCTGTGAGGGTGGTGAGGGCCTGGCGCAGGTTCCCAGGAGAAGTTGTGTCTGCCCCATCCCTGGAAGTGTTCAGGGCCAGGCTGGACAGGTATTAGAGCAACCTGTTCTAGTGGAAGGTGTCCCTGCCCATGGTGGAGGGTTGGAACTGGATGGTCTTTAAGGTCCCTGTCAACCCAAACCATTCCATGATTCCATTATTTCAGCTGAAATGTGGTTTCACACCAGAGTCCTCTGCAACAATGGCATGTTTCTTTTTGTAATCCAGCACTGAGGTGGAAGACCAGCATTCAATTTTCTTGACCTGCAGGAATCTGGAGTCCCATTAATCCTGTCCTAATGGGAAGTCTGAGATGTAACAGAGAGTGTTACTCTCTCTTCTTGGAAACACACCATGCATCTGAACTGCTTCACTTTAAATTTGTTCAAGGGAAGCAAAGATAACAATCACAGAGGCTCCTAGATATTTTTTTCTGGAGCCCCAGACCACCGTGCAAAGCAAGTCTTGTGCTCCAGCAATACTTCCATGGCCCTACCAGGCAAAGCCAGATGGTGGAAAAACCTGTGAGAGGGAGCTACTGGAGAAGGTACTGTCCCCTGTGCTCAGGAGTCCCTGCCCTCTAGGCCATGTCTCCAGCCCCTCTCCAATGCATATTTGAACATTTTATGCAAAGCAGAGAGAGATGCAGGAGAGACTGAAAAAATCAGACCATAGAATCATGGAATGGGTTGGGTTGGAAGGGACCATTAAAGGACATCTAGTCCAACCCCTGTGATGCAGATGCAGAATATGAACAATCATTTGTGGTGCTGGGTTAATGGTTGGACTCGATGATCTTCGAGGTCTTTTCCAAACTCAATGATTATATGATTCCATGATTTCTATCCTCCCAGGCAGAGAAGGGCAGTGGACAACACCCAAGACTCCAAAACCTGAGAATATTTGCACTGAGCTGCCCTTTACCCCAGTGGATGAAGGACACCTCAGTCCAGCTTTCCAATTGTCACAAATTCCAAAATTATAAATATGAATGAAGCATTCTGATAATTCATAGGAATTTTGTGTTGCCCCACAATCCTCTTTTTTAACTTTTTTTTTTTTTGGCATATGAAAAAATAATTATTTCCATCTTGAGTCAAGTCAAACTGGATGTTTGTATTATCTTTAATTTTGAGGGTGGACAAGGGGTCAGCCCCCAAACAGTGACTCATTTTTTACAGCCAACAGGAAGAGGCACCTGGCATGAGTTTATAAACCCAAGCAGTGGAGGCAGGTTACAGTGAGCCCTGCATGAAAACCTACTCTGAAAGAGAAAGCACACATTCCACTCAATAAAAGAATAATAAAGTGTCAGGTAGGAAATAAATATTGAAACTCATTTCCCACCAGGGAAATCTCTTTGCAGTAACTAATTTAGATGGAGAATAAAACAAAAAGGCCCTATATCTCAACCTTGGCAATAACCTGTCACTGAGCACCGCTCACCTCTTGTGTCTGCTTAGACCTGACGCCTGCATGGGAAGAAAAGGTGACAACTGCTTTGCTGTCTCCCTTTATAAATCAAATCAAGTCAAATAAATCATGCACGAAAGGAGTTCTTGCAAAATAATAACAGTGCATTAGGGTCCCCTGGACATTCTTGAGCAGCAAGGACAAGGTTTTTCCTCTCAGTGCTGTCAGTAATTACATGAGATACTGCAGGTGAAGGGATTGCTTTGGTATTCTGTCAAGAAATTAAAACCTTTTCATGGTGAAGGCAAAGCTTTTCAGTCGCGGCTGGTGGTTTGCTTGTTTAAACTTCTCTGATGATTAAAACTAAAGGCTGGATGAACAATGCAGAAGGGATGGCAAAGTGTTAACATGTGGAGTTCATGGGCTGGAGACCACAAGAAGACAAGTGATGTTTGACTGCCCTGGAAGCAGAAGGAACAAAGTGATGTCCAGGCTGTCCCTGCTGTGGTGACCCTGGCACTCGTCCATTCTGGTTTCCCCTTGTGCTCCCCCTCAGGGGGGGAAACTTCACACTGTGCCATTGGCTGTTCCCTGCACAGCAAGCCATGGTGACTTTGTGGGTCTGACTGGCACAAGTGTATCTGTTGGGATATACATGCACTGGGGGACCCTGTGAGCAGGTCCACCCCTCACCCATGGGATGGCATTGCCAGCCTTTCCCTGGAAAACCAGATGTTGACTCCTGTGTGACCTGCTTGCAGAGCTCTGTATGCAAGCACCACGGGAAGGTGCTTTTTTTCTTTTTTCTGTTTCTGTTCCCCTGGAAGCAAAAGTGGGGAGAGCAGCCAAGTGTCATCCTAGCAGTCAAAAGGAAAAGGTGACAATTGCTTTCTGTGTGATGAGTGCCTTCTCAGCAATCGAAAGGAAAGCTCTTATAGAAAAAAGTACGGGGAGGGGAAAAAAACACAAACAAACAAAACCCAACAACAACAAACAAACAAACAACCAAAAAACCAACAGTTAGAATTACTGTCCCTGCCTGCAGAAAGCCCATATCTGAGTTGTCTCCACTCTGGAATGTATTTGCCTCCATCCTTGGCTACGTGGAGTAGAATCATAGAATAGATTGGGTTGGAAAAAACCTCCAAGATCATCAAGTCCAACCCCTGATCCAACTCTAATTACTATATCATGGCACTAAGGGCCACGTCCAATCTCTTTTTAAAAACCTCCAGGGATGGTGAATCCACCACCTCTCTGGGCAGGCCGTTCCAATGCTTGATCACCCTCTCTGTAAAGAATTTCTTCCTAACATCTAACCTAAACTTCCCCTGGCAGAGCTTGAGCCCATGTCCCCTTGTCCTGTTGTGGGTTGCCTGGGAGAAGAGTAAAGAATCAAGACCTTGTCATGGTCCTTCCCTGATGTCACCTGTCAATGTGCAGAATCCAGCAGATCAGAGTGACTGTTTCCTGAAGGCTTAAAGAGGATTTCCATTTAAACACCAACATCTACTCTCTCAGATAGTTCATAACCTCTGGGTAGGCTCATCCTCCACTGAGTTTCTTGGTTAACCTCTCCCAACTCCTTCAGTGCCTGTTTCTCTTTGCTGTGCTCCACAGCTCAGTCTGGGCACAAGGCTGTTGCTCACACAGAGACCTCTAATACTGGATGTGCCCTCCTGGAATGCCTGAGATGACCCCCATGGTGCTGATGGGGCCCAGGACAGATGGGAGAGGTTCATTTTTGGGGCAGTAATTAGAGGTGAGGCAGCATACAGTGGAACAGCACTGATAGTGATTGGCATATGCTTACACACTTGAATATTCTGTTTTCTGTATTTTCCTTAAAATATTAATAAAAATGTTCATAAATCCATAAATATTAATATATTCCTACCTTAATAAAAATATTAATGTGTTTATAAAATAGCTTCTTGCAGATGATGCATGCCTGAGTTTCCACAGAGCAAAGCACATCCATCCAATATGAGATATCTCTACAGGCTGAAAAACAACCATAAAATATTAGGGTGCTCTGGAAGGGGAGGAAAATATGGAAGAAAGCATGGAAGAAAGCAGTGTTACTACCCAGGCAGCATCAGCCCTGAAATGTCTGTGACTGTAGGTGGAAACACCTACACTGGAACTGCTCATCCAGGGTGTTACTCCACTACTTTAGTGTCCTGTGCACCATTGGATGGTCCTTGAATTACTTGAGGAACCCACACACATTAATAGATGTGCCATCAGCTACCATGTGAAACAGGGAATTGGAAACAGAGCATTATTGATCTCAGTGATCCTAAACATCCAAACTAGAGCAGGAGAAATCATTCTACTGGAAGGCTGCATCTCTCCAGTGATTTTAAAGAAGTCCAAAAATCCCTTCCAAGAAAGAAATGTCCTGTTTACTCCAAACCCTCAATGAGTAAGTGGTAATGCAGAGCAAAAACAGTTCTCACCACCCTCACCTACACCTGGAGTGTGAGATTCCTTCATCTCATGCTCGTCTTGCTCTGTCATCTCATCAATATCTCCCTACAAGTCCCTGGGACAAGGAAACTTGTCTTCCTGCTACACCTGTAAAGCATCATGTAATTTTATGTGAATGCTGCATTAGAATAAATAACTGTGTGTTTCTGTGTCTAAGGGTCTCAAGCCCAGAAAATAAATTGCCCATCTCACTTTACAGCTTTACCATTGGCACCTTGAAGAAGTAGCTCATTAACGAGTGAAGGAGGATGCAGAAGAGGGGGGGGAATCCAATTTCTAGCTTGCAGTATTTTGCTAAAAATGTTGATAACAATTTCTGCTATTAGTCTCTGTCAGAAATGCCAGAGTCATTACTGAGATGGTGTGGTCAGAGGGCACCCAGCCTCACAGCTTGCTGTGGAGCCTGAATAAACATTATAAAGCACAGAAAAATGGTCTGTGTTTGAAAGTTTTCAAGTAATTAAAGAAGCACTCAGCTCTGTTGGTAGCAGACAGTCAATCTGGAAGGAAATCTCACCTTCTGCTTTACCACATCCCAGCTAAATCAGTGCATTGTGGTTGCTGTCCCAGCCTGCATCTGTGTGGGTAGGGCTGGCCGAGCACACACTTGAGGGTCTGGCCCAAGCAGCAAATGGATCCATACTGGGATCCATACTTTGCATTGGGGTGGGAATTCAACAAGCATTTTCCCCCTTTCCACAGTTCCTTTCCTTATGCCAGCTGATGCTGTGTTACACCACACCACACAGGAGAGCTGAGCTCATCTGTACACCATGGTGTCCATCAGGACTCAGATGTGAAGAGGGAAGAATTCTTGGATGGTGAGATGAGAGGCATCCATGAGAGTGGTCAATCGAGATCAAAAATCTTGTTGCTGCAAAGCACAATAAGTTGTCAGTGGCTACTGGTGTGCCTCCATCAGGACCCCGTTCCCAAGAACATCTTTCAATGTGTTCCCAGTATTTCACAGAAATCATAGAATATCCTGAGTTGGAAGGGACCCACAAAGATCATCAAGTCCAACTCCTGGCTCTGCATAGGACCACCCCAAAAATCCCACCCTGTGCCTTTTACAAGTCAAAGGAGATTTCTGCCTCTTGTGTGTTCACACTCCCCAGGGATTTCTGTAGGCATTGGGCACTGAAGGGACATTGTGAATCTGGGTTTACCACCTTCCTGAGTGCCAAAGTACCCACCAGCTGCAAGATCCAAGAAGCTTGAGATCTACTGTCTTTACTACTGACTCTCCTCTGTATAAATGAAGTAATGATTCACCTTTCGAGCACACTGTGGGAATTACTTAATGTTTGGGAGACGTTTTAATGATATGAAGTGTGGTAAAAATGCTAAGTATTATTATTGTTCCACTTTGTCTTCCACTTAAATATAAAGGGGGGATTGTACAGCTACTTCCCAAGTGTCTCCCAAGGGTGTTTCTAAAGCAATTATGTTGGCTGACACCGTCGAGCTTCAGAAAATGGAAACGATTCAGGGGCTGACCAATCAGCCCCTTTGCCAGCAGATGAATCTAACGACTTCAAAGCTATTCATTAGGCAGTACTATGAATTGATTACATAAATTAGCATGCTGCTGACAAGGCAGGGAAGGGAGGAGAAGACGGGAGAGGAGGCCGACATAACACATCCCTCATTTGGCAAAGACAGTGGTTATTAGGAGCCCAGAGCTAATGAAAGAGACAGATCCATTAGGCACGTGTCGCTGTGGGGGATTGATTGCTCCCCCTGAAAAAGGGCTGCTCCTCTTGTTAACTGGAGGATTATATTTGTTCTAGCTTGTTGATCCAGGGGCAACTGTCACACTGAACAAAAAAAAGAAAAAAAAAGAGTGGTTTGTAAAGAGAGGGAAGGGAGATGATGAACCTGCATCAAAACCGTTATTGAAATCTTCTAAGCCCAAGCACTGCAAGGTAGGTTGGTTTAGTTGTTAAAAGGGAAGATATATGAGGAGGATTTTCTGTCTGAAGCAGCTGTATTTGGGAGAATTCCAGTCAGAACCGCTGGAAACGGGAAGTTTTTCAGTGGAAACTTTGAATGACAAAATCGAACCGGCACACTTGAACCCTGCCTCTGATGAAAACTGCCTGTCCACGAGTAGCACAATGCTAAGTCTCGGTGAAGGCTCCCCTGAGCTTTGCAAAGCTGGACCAGAGCTAAGAGGATCAGATCCTTTGTGCAAAACCTCATCAGACCTCAGCTCGCTGCAGCCAGACCCTGTCTGTCCGTGTTTGGAACTTGCCTTCCCCTCTGCACTGTCTGGTGTGTTTGTCCCTACCTGGAGTCCCAGCACACTGCAAAATACTTCACTCATGTTTGGAGACACTTTAATTTCAGGTGGGTCAACCATGAGCTGTCAACATCATATCACCAGGCAAAGCAAGTGTCATTTCACAGAGCAACTTCCTTCCATGAAAACTGGAGAGGGGTTGAATGAAACAATCTGATTTTAATGATTTATTCAACTTCTTTATTCACAGCTCTCTGGACAGTCCTGCCAGTAGCTCCCTGTTTAGTTTAGTACAGAATATTCCTGTGTAGCTCTAAGTACAGATAAATCCCTTGTATTTTTTGTTAGAAGTGGGTTTTCCATCCACTGGAGTTGCTTCTGACTCTGCTTTAGGGGAAGCTGGATTCAGTCATCTTTTGTTGCTGGCCTGTACTGCTGCATGATCTGACTAATCTCTAATTAGAGGGGCATAAGTGTGTTGTTCAGCCCTCCAGACCCTTAAGTATATGCTCAAATTAAGCACATGTTGAAGGGCTCTTCTGAATCAGGAGCCTGGGCAAGCTCGGGCTCAGTTTTCTGCTGCACGTTGAAATTACTGCAATCCATTATTCCAAGTGCAGCTCAGGCACGGAAACTAAACAAAAGCTCTTGGGAAAAGAAACTCTTCAGCAAAAGTCACATTTTACAGACTCTGCTTGGCGTGTTTGATGCTGCTGTTTGCTTAGCAAAGGAACATAACACCCTTGTCATTTTGTGAGTCATGTTAGTTAACAAAATATTTTGTACCCTCTCAAGAACGAATTGATCTTTTACTCTGTAGCTTTCTTGCCAAAGAGGCAGGAATCCTGAATGTGGTCTCTATTCAGATTTCTTCCAAATTTGCAAGAAAAATGTTTTGATTCGAGGAGGAAACCAGTCACAAGCTGGTGAGTGTGGCCCTGGGAACAGACCTCCCCACAGTTCCGGATGGCTCGCTCGTTTCTGCTGGAGAAAAACCAGGGTTTGATGGATCACCAAGAAAATCCATCATGGCAACTGAATGCTGATGGCAGCTGCACAAATTTAGAAGAACTGACTTTTCATGTTGCTGTAAGAATTCAGCAAGATCAGAAACTACCAGAGCATCATTAAATTTGGGTATTTAATGGAGCAGCTCTGTGCAACAACTGAACTTCAGAGAGGCTTTTTCTGTCCTTCACCACTGAAGTAATTTGGTGGATTTGTTATTAACCAAGAAAAAAAAACAACTGGCATCGAATATCTTGCTAAGTCTGGCTGCCCAGGGATTACACAGAGCCTGCTGTATTATGCAGTTGTTCCTTTGCATATTTCACTGACTCTGGGGGAAATATTAAAATTTATAATTTCCATATTTTCAGATTATCATACACTCTCCATTGATTGTTCTCTCAATTTTTTATAATCTGTCAATTTCACACTTTTTAAAAAGACAATTTGACTGCATTAATGCCAGGAAAAAAAATCTCACAGGGTATTTTCTTTCTTTTTCTTTCCTCAGCACAGGAAAGGCTATTTTTAGGACTAGAAACCTATCATTACCATTCATTGAACACCTTCCCTTGCCATTGCAGATAAACACTGAGTTTAACAGTTTTTAGCCTTGAAAAAAAAAATAAATAAAATTTCAAATCTGCTTCCAGGAAGTCTTTGGTAAATAACATGTCACCATGGATTGCCACATTAATAGAGAGTGTGAAATACAAGTGTGAAGTCTACGATATATCTATACCCTGTGCTTTTATATGTCATAATATTTAGTTATCCACAGCTAAGGAACTCACAAGATTTCTGAAGTGCAGTAAGCAGTACTTTGCACATTTTACAGACAGGGAGATGGAAAAATACACAAAATAGATGTGGTGGCTGGCAAGAGCTCCTCGAGTACAGCTCTTGGTACTGATCTGCCATCTTCCTATCCCATGCACAGCCCAGTGTGTCCAGATTTGATTAAAATAAGAATGAAATAATAAGACTGGATGAGGTAAAAGGCTTGATAACAGGAGATACAAAGCTTGTCAACAGAGAGACACATGTGAATGCTTTTTCACAATAATTATCGGTGGGAATTAAAAGTGGATTTGTCGGTTCCTTTTTCAAGTCTCAGTGTCAGTACTTGCTCCAAACGAATTGCCCTTGAATTTATTTGCACAAGAACCTGCTGTTGGGGGAGCAGAACAGCAGCAATGGCTGTCTCGAAGTCCTGTTCTGGTGGGTTGACCATCACCCTGCACTTCTCTACAAATTGAGACTGATTTGAGTGCCCTCAGTGTGAGATAACAAGTGCAATCACTTTCATTCTCTACTGTGCAAGGTGCAGAGGTTTCCTGAAGATCAGATGGTCCCAAGGTACCCTGACAAAGCCACTCTCCTGGGAGCAGGGGCTTTCTAGGAGGGACACAGCAGAAATGGGTCTTGAGACACATTTCTTGAGTCAAGCTCTAGCGCTGCTGCTAAAATACTTTTCACCTAAGAAAATTATGAAGTATGCACTGCTAGAGGTCAAGTGTCTTTCTCATGAGATAAACAGAGGGGATAAGAGGTAAAACTATTAGGAATAAATCCTTGATTATGAGGGTGGTGAGACACTGGATCAGGTTGCCTAGAAAGGTTGTGGATGCCCTACTCCTGGAAGTGTTCAAGGCCAGGTTGGATGGGGCTTGAAGCAACCTGGTCTAGTGGAAGTTGTCTCTGCCCATGGCAGGGGGTTGGAACTGGAGGATCTTTAAGGTCCCTTCCAACTCAAATCATTCTGTGATTCTAAGAAAATAATAGGGAAATACTCATCCTGTCTTGGAAGCCACTTAACTCTTCACAGTGATGTGATCCTCTGGCATGGCTAAAAACACGTGGCAGGGCCAGAGGCTCTGAGCACCCCCCTGAACAAACCTCAACGGAAAACTTACCCTTTTTCTGCTACAGAGGTAAAAAAGTTGTAGAGCCAGAGAACAATTCAAGCTCTTTTAAGGTTTCATTAGTTCCTAATGAAAGCTTTGCAGATGGAGGAGGCAGCAATTAACAATTAACAGCAATTAACAATTATTCCTTCTGCTTGCTTCCTGCTGGAAAAGGGAGAGAATTAAAGTCTCTTATCCTGTCCCTGCTCTTGTCCCTCTCTACCTTGGGAATTATGTTATCAGGGAATCATTTTATTTAGCAAAGTACCTGCTTTTGTTTGTGTTAAATAGTCAGTGCCTCAGGGCCAGGTTTTTAGAAATGCCTGAAGATGCAGCTGAGTACTTCCTTCTCAGGTGTTTTGGGAGGGAAAGAGGGAAATGGCATTAAATATTTTAAAGTTTTTGGTTTGTTTTGTGTTTTACTGGAGCAAAGTCAAGCTTTCATTTAACTGAAAAGCACGGATAACTGGTGGCAAAACTGAAGTGGGGTCAGTGGGGAAAGACTGGTCAGCTTTTATGGAGGAACTAATCAGTATGTCAAGGGAATGAGCTGTGTGAGACACAACAACTCTCCTGCCCTGCACGTGGTATGAAGAAGTGTCTGTCCTTGCCCCTTGGGCTATGGCAACTCCTGTACCTGATTCCAGTGTAAATCCATGTGCACTGAAAAAGATGATCCTGTCTTCCTTTCCTCCTTCCCCTCACAAGAGCTTGCTTCTCCCCATCCCAAAATACTGATGGAAGAGCTCGTGCATCCAGGTAGACAGACTGGGAAAATGAGCCAGCTGAGAGATAAAATATATATGTTAACTTATATAAACTTCATAAACCCCATACAAAGTGGGTTAGTCTTTATCCAGATGAATTTCCCAAAGGCCAAATATTGATACCACCACGAGTGAAAAACCAGGAGTGACACAGGGAGAGGATGGGACCACTCACTGAGGCAGAAAGCACTAACACTAAGGTGACAGTGTAACCTTGGCTTGTGGGTTAAGTGCATTAAAGTTGCTCCATGTTTACTATGGACCACAAACCTATATTTAGGTAGTTATTACAAGTAGATAAAGAACAAAAGTCCATACTAGCTCTTTGTCTCCTGTAACTTTTCCACACCTCTGTGCTGAAGAAACTACGAAGCTGTTTCCATCCAGAACAGGCTGACTGAGGAAGAGATACTGTCGAATAATATTGCGTGACCCACTAATCCTGATCTGTGAATGCAGGAGATATTCTGTAATTAATCATTTAGAAACAGGCCATTAATACTCCAAAGACTGTAATTTATACAACATCTGCCAGCTTTGCTATCCAGATAAAAGATAGGGGCTGCAAGGATCTGAGAAGGAAGCAGCCCACAAATCTTCACTGCAAGCTCAGCACTGAGAAAAGTTAGTGAGCATTAAACTGCTCACCCATCTCAGAGGAGCTGCCTGGACCAGTGTGGTTATCACCCCAGGTATTCCTTCAGAGACAGAAACAACAAAGAAAGTGTGGATTTGGGTGTCTCAATAAGGCTGATGGAAGCCCAAGTGTCTGTGATCATACCTGGTACAGTCAGTGGACCTGTAGGAGCAGAAATCCAGGTGGGACTTGAGTGAGTTGACACAAAATGGTTGTTTACCACTGTCTGAGAGACCCCAAAATGCCACTTCCGCTAATGACTCAAGAGGGTGTGACTTTTCCTTGGATTTGGCATCCTGTTCATGTCTTGGATGCCCTGGGGTGATCACGAGCTCCAACCCTGGCTTCTCAAGTGAGAAGCTCTCTGCCAAGGCACCTGAAAATTAAATAACACTTTTCCTAGTGCTGTCCTGCTCTGCCCTTAGTGGCTGCAAGCCTCTGCCCACAGGCTGCCTGAATAGCCCAACCTTCCCTATTTCTGCTCTTAGTCACACCTTAAAACCAGGGTGGTCACAGAATCACAGAATGGTTTGGGTTGAATGGATCTTAAAGACCATCTCGTTCCAACCCTCTGCCATGGACAGG
This sequence comes from Myiozetetes cayanensis, assembly GCF_022539395.1. Classification (NCBI taxonomy): domain Eukaryota; kingdom Metazoa; phylum Chordata; class Aves; order Passeriformes; family Tyrannidae; genus Myiozetetes; species Myiozetetes cayanensis. Next base: position 3,575,861 of record NW_026087521.1, read on the forward strand.
GACACCTTCCACAGGTGTCCTCACTTGGAGCAATACCTAAGGAAGGTACAAAAGAGATGTTCACTTTGCAAACTAAGATTTCCATCAGTATTCAGTCTGCATTGTAACATGGTGTCCAGGACATATTTTATGACTATTTCTTTCCAACTCTGTGCTCTCTGAAATGTCACCAAATTTCATAGTTATTCCGAAGCTTAAAGTCCCTTTCTTTCCACTTCTAAAAATTCAGCCAAGTATCCACTAGATTATTTGAACCAAACCTGTCTTCACATGCCTGTCAATAATACTTATAAAAAATGCAGCAAATGTTTCTTTGCCTCACATCTCTAATGCTCTATCAGTAAAAATTAAAGATAGATTTGTCTGAAAAAAAGTTATAATTTAGAGTGTCTCTTCCTATTCTACATGAAGGGACTCATCTTCAAAGCAATCTGCACAAATCCCATTAACAGCAATAACAGAATTTGTGCAAGTAACTCCCCAAACACCACTTTGAACATTAAGCCCTTTAGTTAATTCAATATCAGATAAAAACACGATCTAAGGAAATGCAAAGAATGGATATTCTGGTTTGTGTTCCACAATGGGTTGGATACTCTCAGACAAGCATACACAGATATCACAACTCAACAATGGTAAATGGAAACAGAAAAGCTGTTTTGTATTAGAGGAATTACATTGGGGGGGAGGGGGGGGGGGGGAAGTAAAGAGAAAGGCCCCAAAGAGCAACCTCAAATAGAAACTCCATTCCCAGAAGAGAAGCAAAACCTGGAAACACATTTCTGAAAATGTCAGATTGGGTTTCAGAGGAATCACAGCGGAAAACATCTCCCCAGATTGGGTGCATCAGTCTGCAATTAAATTCCCGGCCTCTTTTCCAGTTTCCATCTTCACTCCCTCCTGTCCTATTGTCTATCCCATCAGGCACTAGGCATCCTGGCTCCCAGCTTCTTTTAAGTCAAAGGACAGACTGTCTTCACTGGGTATGGACCTGACCCCCCCATCACCCACATCCCAAGCTTTGGTCACTCTGTGTCTGAACCTCCTGGTGAGGACCTTCCTTGAGACCTGTGGGCACAATAATGAGCTCAGGACTCCTGATGGAAGTGATTACCACACTTGTTCACTGGAAATCTAATCCATCTCAACTATGCATTTTCTGCTCTTACTTTTATTAATTGCTACATTAATCACTAGTCATATTGAGCTTTTCAAAATGAAGTGGCCCTTCAGTGGCAACATCAGCTCGGTGGTTTTGCCTGGGAATATTACACTTCATCATCCAAATGCCATCACTTTTTTTTTTTTTTCATATTCTGTGGAAGGGCTGGGGAATGGCTTGTTGCTGGAGGTCTTATTTTGACACTCATCTGAAGGTCAGGTTAAACAAATGCCAAATAGGAATAAGATTTGTCTAATTGGTCCTGCCTTGCAGAGGGGAAACAGTCAACCTGACACCTCAAGGTGTCCTGCAGCACTATTTTTTTCTCTGGTTTTAAGATTTTATGACTTATTAGAGAAGACAGCATAATTACAGCTTCAGCTGAGATGCAGTTATAAAATCAGCTTACAGTAATTGAGTGCAGACACTATAGCAAGAGGTGTATCATACTTAAGTAAATATTGTAGTAGTAGAGGGACTTTGAGAACCACTAAATTTCACAGGAAGGCATGAATCTTAAAATTAAAAAAGCAATAAAAATGCTATCGAAAGCAGCAGTAACAGCAACAGCATGGTTATTAAAAACAATAATTATTTGCCTTGGAAGTCTGTCTAGAAACCTTAGCAATGAAATGTAACTGCTTGTTTTGTTCATTCTGTACAAAAAAAAAAGAAAGATGGTGTTTCCTCAGAGAGCTGAAAATCCAGCTTTATTTTTGTAGGGTTTTTTTTTTCATGGAGTAGTTGACAACATACTGCCACTTCCATGAATGTTTGATTGTGTCAACAAAACAAGGATCTAGAAATCCTTCACAAATTAATTGCACATGAAAAAACACATTAAAAATGGAGGAGTCTTCAAAATCCTGGTCTGTGATGCCAGAAGCAAGACTGGCTGGTAGATTTTTTTTTTCCCCCCTCAGGAAATTACACATGGCAACAATATTTCATGTGTTGGTCATTAGTTTCAAGGAGCTCAGTTGGAATATCTTGCCAATTTTTTACTAATAACCACTTCACATTACATTCTTCAAAAATTAGCTCTTTGCAGAGCTCTGAGCATGTCGTTCCCTGAGCTGGGGCAGAACTTTTAAAACCAGTGTCTGACCTTTGCATTACTTCTAAATGACTATGTAATAAGCTGCAGGTAGATACATGGATTTATCTTCACCTCTGGATGCTGAAGAGTATCATAAACCATTCAAGCTTTTGCTCTTTTAGTTTTATGTCGCCATCAGATTTATCTCAGAATTATTTCCTTTTATAAATCCTTCCCCATTTTCTACATCACTTTTCAGTGAGGCCTTCTGTGGTCTAGCAAGCCATTTGTCAACACACATCACTACCCATTGCTCTGATTCTTTACTCTCCAGGCTGTTTGGACAAATCACTTCACTTTCAACCTGCACTTCTGCCCCTCCCAAAGCATGGACTGTGGTACAGTATTATAATGAGTAAGACCACAGGATTTTCATCACAGGACTTTATTAACATTGTAAAAACAATCTGTTCAGTGGCTCAGTCCTGTTGTAAATCGCCCTAAACCCACGTGCTTGCCCATTGTTGTTATTTTTGCCTGATAAAAAGCAGCCAGTCTTGGTGAAATAAGAAAAACAGTGGAAGATGGAAGGAGCGATTTTGTTTCTCCCTTTCTGCTGTATCCGCAAGAATGGGATTGATGGAGCAAAACCAAAACAAAACAAGGGCCATCCAAGTTCTTTTCATCTAATTCTGTGCTCACTTTCTCCCATGCACCCACCAATGGATGCTGTCGGGGTGTGCTTTCACTTTCACTGGGGAATGGGGTGGGGTGGGTGGGTGATGAGATCAATGAAAAATGCTTGGTAGCCAAGCTGGCCCCACAGAGACCTTCACAGCAGGACTCGGGATGCCACTGAGAGGTCTGAAAGGAGAGATGACTTGCAAAGCTGGAACTTAAGCTCCTCAACACATCCTGTAACTGCAGAGAAAATTTTATACGAGACATGTAAGAAACATAAGGTTTTGTTTTTGCAAAATGTCATCATCTCTGCAGCTCACCCTTTGGAATACACAAACAGCCCTTTTCCACCACTGCAGGATGGCTTTGCCCACGTTCAGTGGTTGCTGTGTACCTGGAGAAGCTGCATTTTGTGCCTCTACTCCATGTGCTGTGGCCCTGATGTAATTCTTGCACTGCCACCACCAGCTCCTCTGTCCCTAAACCCTTCTTTGCCTGTTGCTCATTGCATCACCTTCATTCCTGTCTTTCACCCTGATCCCTATCACTCTCCTAAAAGGTATTTTGATATTCTTGTGTCATTCTTGTCTCATGTTTTCCCATACTGCTTCTGGGAAGAACCTGCAGGCACATAACCCCAAAGCCTGAGGCTTGGCATTTATGGAGTGCTGAGCCAGGGAGTCTGTGTTGTACCTCCCTGGAGGTTTGGGGGTTTAGTGAGGGCAACACTCTGGTCCAAGCAGCTTGGGCACATTCATCAGGGCTTTGTGTGGACCATGCAGAGCACACAGATACATCAAAACACAGCCCAGCTAAACAAAAAACTACGCTGGAGAGATAGATGATTTATTCTTACTTTATTAACAACGTGGCTTACAATCGTTTCAAGTAAAAAGGGGATTTATTTAATTCTGAATAAAAATTAAAATATAACTCTGAATATAGATTTTCACTTATTTACATGAAAACATATATACAGAATAGAATCTTACAGCAAACTAACAACATGCCCTTCGCCCTGTGAACTTTAAAAAGTAAAAACACCAGCATTGATTGATTTATATGTATATATATATACACATACATATACACACACACATATATACATATATATACACACACATACGTATTTGTTACACACCAAAGGGATTTATTTACACAACTTGTAAGTCAAACTTTCAGTACAAACTGGAATTCAAAACAATTCAAGGGTTTCCAACGTGCATCACCACGAAAGGACCATAGACTGCTGGTTGTGGAGCAAATTTCTGCCATTCCGTAAGGGACAGGAGGGTTCAAGTGCTTGCCTTGTCCTACCATGGCACATGAAAAGTCTCAACTCCCCTCAAAGCCTGCACTTGAGAGTTTCACCTCTGTTGGAACACACAGGTGAAGGCTGCTGGAATAACTGCACGTGTTGGCACATCCTGACCAGGTCTGGCAGAACAGGGATTGGGAAATTTGATGCATACATTTATTTATAATGTATAAATTATGGACATTTATAAATTCATAATCCCCAGTGAGACTGGAGCAACAACAAGCAGGTAGAGTGCCTCGGGAATGAGCTTTTTCATCCTGTTACATCCTAACACACAGTATCTTGTAGACCCACAACCTGAACTCAGGGCACTGTCACCTTTTCCTATGGGACAGAGCTCAAGTGCTAGCCCGGTATTTCCTATGGAGGTCTGAAAGGTGCAAGAGAAGGTTCCTCAGCCTCCAAAACCCAGAAGACACTCAGGAGCCAGGTACAAGGAAGCAAGATTGATTTCTCCTACTATCCAGCCACGGGGCCTGGAGACATCTGAACCAAATTTCTGCCATCTCCACTGGGAAAACAAAATATGAACCTTTCAGCATTGTAGCTCTGAGTCTCCAGCCAGTTTCTTTCCTTCCTCTCACCTGGCCCCTCTAGAGGCTCGAAAACATCTTTGCTGTGAAAAAGACTCAGAAGAGCTTCCAGGAATTGATGCTCATGGGCCACAGCTGTGCTTCTCTGTTGTGAGAGGTCCCTCTCCACAAAGATACCTCTCTCCTTCCTAAATCCCACCCTCCCCTCTCCCACATCCTTGGCAGTCATCAAGACTTACCTTTTTCCTTGCAAAAAAATTAACACAAAAGACTTAAAGAAAGAAAGGCCACAAGTATTTAAAATTATGACCCACATTGGGTTTGTGCAGTTCAGCGTCCCCTGTAAGAGAATTCCCGTGCATGGCACCAAACCACTGCAAAACCACTCTTCTTCTGCAGGACAGCTGACATTTAAAGGACTGCTGGGCTGTAAAACCCTCATCTTTGATGACTGGCTCATATTCTACAGGCAGCCATTAAGATCATTTATACTTCTTGCTGGGGTATTGTACCAAAGCATAAATGAGAACATTAAAAGCTTCTGCTCCTTTATTGGGAGTTCATGAGCACCTAAGGACATAAGCCTTCTCTTGTGAAGTCTGGCAGATTGCAGCTGGATTTCTGCCTACTAGAAGCAGGAGGCATTTAAATTTTCTGATAATTAAGTGCAGGCTTTTTGACTTTTAAGTGAAAAAAACTGGTGAAAACTTGGTCCCACAGCCCACCCATTTCTGAGGGTCCTAACACTAACCTCAGTTATTTCTGGATCAAATCCTGAGTAACAGATTCCTTTAGTTCTGGGTCAGCTGATGTGATGAAGAATACTGCTGAGGAGAAAATATACATGCATCCACATTCTGAAAGAGTTTTTACATAAATATACTGTATAAAACATTTCCAAAACTCACAGGATTGGAGGTGATGGGGTATTTGTTGAGTGCATCTGAGTTAAAAAGTGTACAGTCACAAGTAAAAAAAAAAAACAAACCCTAATGTTCAAGACCTTGCAGATTACAGAAAAATATTTCCTGGAGAAGGGAATCAGATTTGTAATCCCAAGCAATGGAAAATACAGCGTGACATATCTTAGCACCAAAATGGAGCCCTTGAGACTAAATTTCTCCACGTGTAATAAAGCTGGTTTTAATAGTGTTCAGTTGCAGCATGTTCTTCTCTTTTGGCACTTGAATTTGGAAATGAGAGGAACAGTCTGAATTCATCGTTTTCCAGACGCACTGCACCAGAAAAGCAAGAAGTATTTGAAGTGGCCTGATTGCACAGAGCTTCTAAAACACTGAGGTGGCACAGCAGCTCTGCCAAATTCAATTTTGTGCCCTGCAAAGACCAAGGCAGGCTTTTCAGGTGACCAAATGTCGCTTATGGCAGCCCAGCATCGCCTGGTGTGTGTTCAAAGAGGCTCATGCGGCCCTCTTTGACTGCAAAAGGCTGAAGGTTAAAGCCAAGGAATGGTGACTCCGCAGATTAAGGCAAATTAGCTGTTTGCCCAGAGTGAAATATTAAAGGGGCTTTAGGTGTCTAATTTAGTGAGAAACTTTGCAAATCCTGACAGACATCCAAATACCTCTGGCAGTGGGTCAGGCCATCTCAGCTAGAAAGTGCATCTGCAAGATGCTTCACTAAGGACAGGGTGTGCAACCATCAGCCTGGATGTTGGCGTTTCCTGAGGGAACACAGCATTTTTGGGAGGTTTCTGCACCCCACAGGACCAAACTATCAAGGGTTATGGCACGTGGTTAGCACGGTGGAGCTGGAGACCCTGAAATCCTTCTCAGAGCTGAGAGGCCATCATGCCTCTGAGAGGTAGAAAAAGCCACGGACTTTGGTCTTCCTGACACTGAGGAAAAAAATGGGAGTATGGATGGGAGCCATGTTTTGGGGCTGAAAAAGGAAAAAGTGCCCTAAAACCAAAGAGAGCATTTTTCCTCAAGGGAGGAGAGGAGCACCCATGACAGCAGGAGAAAGGCAGGACAGCCAGAAAGGGAATCACGGACATTCCCTAAGTTAATGCTTTAATCCAATTTCAGAAATGAGTGCTTTGGGCCTGAAAACTGGGAATTGGCAAGTCAAGTGCTGAGAGGATTGGGAATGGAGCAGGGACCTGCCCACGGATCTGTTCAACCTCACAGTGCAAGCTCAAAAGGAGTCAGTGCAGATGAGGATGGGCAGGTAACACACACTCTTCAACCCCCTGCTTTTCTTCCAGAAGTGACCATCCTTGGTCCTGTGCCTGAAGAGAGACCAGTAACAGGGGCCTGCACACCCTTCTTGTGGGAGAAGAGTGGTCTGTGTGAATGTGCTGCAGTTCAGCATCCAACAGCCCAAGAGGAAAGTCAGGGTTGCTCCCCAGCCTCGGGCGATGGCCTTGGATAATCCTGAGTTCAGCTCTTCACAACTGTGGACTTTTGCAGCTGATAACACAAGAAACTTCAGGCCTGGATGCCAAATTCAGAACAGAGAAGATACCACTGTCTAATATCAGTGTATCTGTGAAGGTGCACCAGCTCTGAAAATTTAACTTAGAATCAGGTCTGGACCAAAAAACCCCACACTTCCAGTGGTTTATACTTCTACATTGCAAGGTAAAGTGATATTTTACCCCAGGAGGATCAGGTTTCCATCATTTCCTTTGAAATACATTACTCCAAAGCCTTACTAATGTTCCAAAATTGAAATGAAGTCCAGGCAAGAGTAATTAGTTCCTTCTGATCTCTGCTTAATCCAAGCATACTTGTCCAGTTAAACTACACACCATCCACTTTCCACTTCTGTAAGAAATTGCCCAAGAAATTCAGCTTCAGCTTTTCTGGAAAGCAATCAGTGCAACAGACAACAGTACCCCAATCCCACATTTCTTCCCAACCCGCAGACTAAAAAGAAAAATAAAGCATTTACCACCCAAGGTAACTTAGGTTTCAGGTTTTCAGCTTCTCTGAAAGGACAGAGTGTGATAAATGAGGTGACACTGAAAGACAAACTGTGAGGACAAAGAAACCTGAGGGAATAAAAGAGCCAGAGCAAGATAAAATTAAAACTCTTTTTTTGTTGTTGTTGTTGTTTAATAGGCGAGTTTTAAATATGGTTTAGCTTCCCTGAACAATCAGTAAAGATTCCCATGTTCTCGGCTCAATGCCTCACCCGTTCCCTACTCAGCCCAGCATCAGAGCTGGTTGCTCTCAGAGTCTGTGTCTGTCTGCTCCCCAGTTTTGCCTCCACGAGTAATTAGCTGCCATAGGAATATCTACAGTTACAAGGCTGATGGAGGAAAAAAAGTGACATTTTTGCAACGTGTCCCAGAAAGCGTTAAATGTCTCTTGACAAATCCCAGAGGCAAGAAACTCCAAGGACATCAGAGCAGCAGAGGATGCTCAGAAGAAGGTGGATGTGGCAAGTAAAGGATCGGTGCTGGGATGCTGTTTAACAAACAGCCATTCTGCTCTCCCTTCCTTGAAATGTCCTCACACACCAGTTCTCCTGACAGAATTCTCTCCTGCTGACAGAAGTAACAGGAGGACTGGGCTGAAGGAAGGAGGAGCTGGGAGAACCAACCTCCCTGATCTTCTCAGCTGTGCTCTCATTTTGTCCAATCCTTTTGTCTTCAGAGACAAAACAAGGAGCAGCGTTTTTAGGGGACCCTGAGAGGGATCCAAAGCGGTTATCAAACCAGTTGCATTGACACATTTCTCTGCTACTGTCAGTAGGAAATCCAGTCTGAAACCCAGTTTTTTGACGTCTGACTCCACTACAGAACCTTATTCCTGGATTTCTGAGAAAGAAAAAAAAACACCATTTGATGCAGAGGCAACTGCTACTCTCTTGAGTTGGCTAAAACTTGAACAGGATCTTCAGTACAAAGCAACAGCTGAGAACAGATCCAGTCCTGCTGATCTCCCTTGTAAAAAAGATCTGATGAAGTCTCAGGAGTTGGCAGGATCTGGCCCAGCCTGCAGGAGTTGCACCAATCACATTCCTCAGTGGCAAATCAGGAAACTCAGATGCACGGCAAACAGAGTCAGTGCTTCTTAACACACCCTCTGGGGCAGTTTCCAATGCAGTCCAGAACATTTATTTCTGAAGGTTCCCCCTTCACTCCAAAGGATTTAAGGAAAACTGATGAGGGAGAACGCAGCAGCTGCAGCCTGGTGTCGGTCAGTAGGTTCTTCGGAGCCCAGGATGGTCAGCAGGACTCTCTGATCCAAGTCTGCTGTCACCATATGGGATGTGCTTGAGGTGAGGGTTATCTGGCCATAAGCACTGGCTTCAGATTTAGGGCTAGAAGTGACATTTCCTTCTAAAGAGGTTTTCACTGAGTGGGCTTTGGCTTTAGGGCATTGTAACAGAGCTGTGTATAACTTCCAAGCTGATTTCCCTGAGGCCAGGGAACAGGGGTCTGTTTACGGTGTGAGAACAAAAGTCTGCCAATGACAGTGGTTTCCTATGAAAACAGGCTAAAACTCAGCATGAACCACTTCTGGAGGGTGGGATTCATTTGCACCTCAAAGCTAGAGCAAAATTCAGTCATGATCCCAGTTTGGTTTTTTGGGAGAACTTCTCATCACCGTGATGCCACCAACCTCTGCTGAGTTACAGAAAATTCAAGCTCAACAGGTGTCACTAATGGGGTCATACATCCCTGCAAAGTAAATGGGATAAGAACAGAAACACAACTGAGGCAAACCTAAGGTGTCCAACCCACTTCCTCAGTCTCTCTGGTGCTTTACCCTGCTTGGCATGAAGCAAGCCCCCAGTTTCACTACCCAGGGTGGCACTGGACACACTGGGGGCTTTATAAAGAAACACAGAATCATTAAGGTTGGAAAAGACCTTCAAGATTATTGAGTCCAACCTCTGAGTGATCACCACCTTGTCAACTAAAACACAGCACTAAGTGCCAGGTGAAGTCATTAAATATAGACCATGTTTGATTGGATCCTAAACACCATGGTTACAAAGCCTGAAAAGATTGATGCTTTTTATTCCCACCCAGCAACCAGATTCATGGAGATGCAAATGAAACCAGCATTCCCTCAACAGTCCCATCATTAAATCTGAACAGCCTTTTTTTTTTTTTTTTTTTCCCCCACCCTGTGGGGTTCAAAGTCAGATCTTTGAATTGACTTGGATTTAAGAGGATGGGCTTGACTATGAAAGCTTTCATGTTCCTGTACAAGAATGGAGTATTGTACAGATGCCATCACAGAGACATTCAGCTTATTGTGCAGAGCCAGCACGGCTCAGGATGTGCCACTGCACACCAGGTCTTGTGTCATCCTTGCCAGTTTGCTGCATCTTTGTCTGATACTGTAGAGACCATGGGTTGAGTCCTCTTTCACGAATCACTCAGGAATAACACAGCTTATGACTGGTGTAACACTTTGTCCTTTTGTAAAACTGGAGAGGCAGGAGAAGAAAAAAAAAAAAAAAAGCCCATTGATCACCAAGATCAAATTTGCAGTAAACCCCAGGTAATGCTACAAACGATCACTTACATTTCAATATGAAAGAAGTGCGCCAAGAGTTGGCCAAAATAAATGTTCATGCTCAGAAATTGGCTTAGACAAACCATCACCATCTGGAAGTGTCTGACCCTTCTCCTTGGGAATGTGTCTGCCACGAGCAGGTTTGTTTTGAGGACGACAAACCATCTGATCCGTGCTGGCCCTGCACCACTGGGTGACAGGCTGGTGAGGCTCCTGAGGAGAGGTGCCAGCAGTCTCTCGGTGTGCTTTACAAGTACAGAAAAATTAGTTCCATTTGTTGCTAGTTTTCCTTTCTGTTTGTTTTCCTTCCCCCTTCAGATTAATTCCCAGTGCTTCCAATCCCGCGTGTTCTTGGAAAAGAAATGGGATATGGGAAAAAAAAACACCCCTTGAGCAGGTTGAAATGTTAAAAAAAGAGAGGGAACAAGAGGGAGGACAGAAAGAAGTGGAGAAGTGCAGTCAGTTGGCATATTGTGCATAGAAAGCAACTTTTACTCGCTCGATCTGGTGGCACAGTTTGATGGCTGGACCAAGCTTCAGCTCCATGCACTCCTGCACCGTGGGCAGTGTCAGCAACAGAAGGGCTTGGCCATCGATGTCCTGGGAAAGAAAAGACAGGGAGAATGTGGTTTTGGGTTTTTTTTTAATGGATTCTTGAGGCAGAAAGTATAACCAAGTTTGGAGAAGCAAAGAAAGGAAGTTTGCCCCAAAAATTAAATGCTGTCCTCTGCCCTTTTTTCCCACTTTGGTGCTGTCCTTCTACTTTCTCTGGGATACATCATGCTTTTCCAGAAGTTGTCTAGTGTGTCTTCATAGGCTCTTTCACCTTCCAGTTTGGGAAAAGCCTGCCAGCTGCTCAAATGAGGAATCACCTTCTAAAGAAACCCTGTAGGGTCCACAGAGACTTGATCAGTCCCATTTTATGCCTGAGGAACTGAAACAAGGGAGAGGCTGCAGAGAGCACACCAGGAGACACAGAGGGAGCTGAATGGAGAAACTGATGATGGTCCTCTGCCAAGTCAGACCCTTCCCCCAGCTCCTCTGGACCATGATTTGCTCAGCAGAGGTTTCTTTCTGACTTGTTCTATTCCATGTCCCCTGATCCACCCAGGACCTGCCTTGTTCCACTTCAGCCACTGAATGGCCAAGACAGAGGGGCCTGGACCACCTGGAGCCCTTGCAACCTCCAGTGTCCCAGAATGGTGCAGTCTGGAAGGGACCTCTGGAGGTCATGTCTTTCCCTATGCACAAAATTCCATGAGCTAGCACCCCAGATGAGCAATTTATTGGGGACACTACTCCTGGCTTTGTGATCCCTTTCTTAATTAAGAAGCTGAAGTCCTCTTTATTCTTTAAAGAACTGAGAAGCAGACAAGAAGGCAACAAAATTCCTTTTTACTCCTTAGGGAGGATCAGAGTCTAAGCCCAGCAACTCACAGGCAATGCAAACTCCCCAGCACAGCCCTGATTAGTCAGCATTGCACACAGGGAGGATTTGGACACTTTAAGTGCTGCTTTGATCAGGACTGTCCATGGCTAAGGTTCTTCCTCCACTCAAGCTTCATGGCATGGCCCATTGCACCACAGCTTCACAAGGAAAAGCTCCAGTCATTTGTGTGTTTGATTAAAGTCCTTATAAAACTCTCTGGCAAAGGAGAGGAAGGGTTGGTTTTCAAGCCCTGGCATTATTCCAGGCTTATTAACAAATGGTTGGAGCACACTGTGACACAGTGACTGCACCATCCTGCTATGGAGAGTCTGAGCCTTGCTCCAGGCTCACACTTCACCTTCTCCCAGTCAAGGCAGCTGCCTCAGGTACAGAGTTATTCCTGGTGAAGAATCAGAGACAGTTCAATGTGCAGTTGGCCATACCACTGACTGCCATCAGCCATGGCCTAATTAGCCACACTTGCTTGTCCCTAACTATGATTTGTTAGCTCTGCCCTTCATTTTCAGTGGTGGCTGCTACTCATTAGCCAAGGAATGTCTCTTTCCATATAAATGTTAACCATTCACACTGGCTTGAGATGAAGAGTATTGGCTCCTGCAAACCCTTCTGCTTAATGGGGAGATGACTGCCATCTCCTAAAATCAGGTCCTCCAAGGGCCTGACTAGAAAATGTAGTGAGCAATTAGGTGTCTACATACTCAAGGCATCTAGGTGTTAATGAAAAAAATCAGGCCAGTTTCGGGTTTTAAGCAGCATTTTTCTGCTTCCCAGGTAAATACTTTAAAACAGGGTGGAACCCACGTGGCCAGGAGAAAGCTTGCTACGTACCAGATAACCACTACCTGTTTTACACCGAGGTGCTTACCTATGTGATACCAGAATGGCACTGTGGACCTCGGCACAGAGCGTCTAAACCTCCTGCTCAGGACTCATTCTATTGAGTTTCTGGTCCCTCTGAGGATCTGGCAAGGATCTGACTCAAGTTTCTAAGGGTTTTCATGCCTTGCCAAAATCCGGGCTATAATTTGGCCTGAAGAGATCTAAAGTTTGTTCATAAAATCTTTATCAAAGCCCCAGGCCCAGCTATGAAGGTGGTATGTGCTATGATTTGAACAGACACCACAGACACAAAGAGACAAGTTACATAAAGACTTCTACCTGCTCCTGAAATATTTTGGCAAGGGGTGCACAGTCAGTGAGTTTAATAAACCTCACAACATCCGTCACAGTCCACTCCAGTGGGTTACTGTCCAGGACAAGCTTCTCTTCCTCTTCTTGCTTAATTTCCTACGAACAAAAGAACCCCAAAAGCTTTCACAAAGCAAACTACCTTGTGTGGAGAACCAGGGCAGGGCTGCCCTCCTCAGATGAGGAAGGTTTGGCACTGCACTGGCGTGGCCTCACCTTGAATTTTGAATATTGTGGCAGCTTTGGTCACTGCAATATTAAGAAAGGTATTAAGCTCTTAGAGAGTGTCCAAAGGAGGGCAATGAGGATGGTGAAGGGCCTTGAGGGGGAGCCATGTGAGGAGCAGCTGAGAGCACTTGGTGTGTTCAGCTGGAGAAGAGGAGACTGAGGGGACACCTCATTGCAGTTACAATTTCTTCATGAAGGGAAGAGAAGGGGCAGGCACTGAGCTCTGCTCTGTGGGGACCAGGGACAGGACCCCAGGGAATGGCCTGGAGTTGTGTCAGGGCAGTTTTAGGTTGGATATTAGAAAAAGGTTCTTCACCCAGAGGGTGGCTGGGCACTGAACAGGCTCCCCAGGGCAGTGGTTACAGCACCAAGGCTGACAAAGCTCAATAAGCATTTGGATGACCCTCTGGGGCACGTGGCGTGACTCCTGGGGATGGTCCCTGTGCAGAGCTAAGGGTTGGATTCGACGATCCCTGTGGATCCCTTCCAACTCAGCACATTCCTGATGGTTAATTTAGGAAGAACACTGCTGTTAATGGGGATGAAGCCAATGGACACACTCACTTCCTTGACCTGCGAGCACTTCTCTGCCTCGCTGTAGGAGTGGGGCTGTGCTCTCCGGCTCCGCCGGGCCCTCTCCGTGGCGGGGGGTCTGTCCGACTCGGTGCTGCTCCGCAGGGTGACGGCTCGCCGGGGCCTGGCCGAGGGCACCTCGGCCGAGGACGTGTCCGTCTGGTCATCCCGGAGCTCCGAGCTGGTCTCCTCGCTTCCCGTCTCATCCTCCATCGCGTCCGGCTCATCGTCTTCGCTCTCCTGCGCCAGAGGAACAGCGCTCAGAGATTAATCCCGCAGCAAACCCGGTCAAACTGCATGCCCGGGATCACGCTGGTCCAGGGTAACATTTACCGTAACCCAATTACCTCATTTTCATTACAGTGCTAAGTAAATTAGCCCTCGACTTAGATTCGTTACGAAATGTAGAAGGAAAAAAAAAAAAAAAACCCACGACGCAAAATCCTTTTTCTCCTTCCAGCGAAAGGTCAGCAGCAATAACTCATCTGGCATGAACTGTTCCTCTGCTGGGCTGGTACCTGTGGCGCTGCAGATGAGCAGGAGGAGGGGAGATGGAAAACTCTGAGGGGATAAAATGAAACTCAGGTTGCTGGAGATGAAATAAGATCAGAAATAGGCTGGAATTTATACCTTCAACGTTGCTTCAAATTGTCGTGGGCGTTACTGGTGTCGAAAGGAAGGAAATTTCTTGTGCCTTTTAAAAATATCTAGATGTACAAGTACTAAATCAAGCATTTGCTTTCTTAGCCGACATTTCTGTAAAGCCCAGGGGAGAAGAATTCACCCAGATTTCCCTGCTTTCAGCCCAACACCTAACTGCTGAAGGGGGAGCACAAATTTCCATTTAAAGGATATTATACCAGCTTCTCGTTATTTCTGTCACACAGGGCTTGCAAGCACACACCAACTGATGGAAACTGTGCATTTTCAACTTTATATATACATAAGCTGCCCAAATGGCTTCGACAGCTTAGCTCTGATCAAAGTGTGAGCATGCATCCAAGCCATATGCTCAGGTCTCAAGTGAAAGAGGAGTTTTAGACAAAGATAGTTTTATCAGCTGAAAAACTTGGCTAATGGTTGATTTAGGCTTAAGTTTAAGTTCCTCTGAAGCAGGTATAATCCGAGGAAATGAAGCAGAACTACACCTAAATGAGGACCAAGCCATGAGGATGCAAGCAATCAACTGAAAGCTGAGTAAAATAACCCCCTCCAGCCCAAGAAGAGGGAATTGAGGTAAATCAGTTTTATTTCACATTGCACAAAGCTGCAATCACTGCTACTCAGCTGAGGGAGGAAACCACACATGAACTTTGTTAATGCCATCACGGGAAAATCACCCAGAAACAATCCACATAGAACTTAATCCGCTCCAGACTGTATTTGGACACGAATCACTGCTGAAGCTGAGACCCTGTTGTATCACACAGCATACTGAGGCCTCAAATACCCTGTATTTGGGACACAAACCATTTGCTTGTATTCCAAAGCTTCTAGAGCTACTATTGCTTCATGTTATGAGCCAAGAAATATTACCAATAGTTAATGAAAAAATAAAATTCCTTGAAACCACAATGGCTCATGAGCTATTTTTATTTATTATAATATTTGGAGATCCCAGACGTGAATCACAGAACTCTTTCACTCTGGTAGATGCTGTGAAAAGCATCTAACAGGCTCATCTGCCTGCTTAGAAGGAAGAAAAAGAAAACAAAGATATAATATTAGGCAGAATGTTAGTAAGTGAGCATTAGGAAGGTGGGAGCAAAAAAATCTGTTTGCTAACTCCAAAATGGACAAGGTAAAAACCCCCAAAGTGTCCCAATAAAACCAGTCTGATGTTAGAAGAACAGAGTAGCACGGAAAGGATTCAAAATAGAAAATTAAGAAAATCAAAGTGTTTGGGTGTGCTGAGAAACCCCACAGTAGGAAAATGCAGAATGGGGGACAAAAAAAGCACCAAGGGGCTTCTGCTGATTTATCCCAATGCAACACATACCTCTGCAGAGCCTGCAGCATTCGAGTCAACAGCTGATGACCTCCTTTTCTTCTGCACAAAGATGGATTTCCGCCTTTTCCTGCGTCTGGCTGGCTTGACATGACCACTTTTCATGTTGTTATTTTCCCCAATTGGTGGCTTAATGATTTTTTTCCTCTTCCCATAGTAATAAGCTGGAGAAATGAAGCAAAATGCCTATAAAAAACTTTAATCACCGAAGGAAGGAAACCTTGGCTTGCTTCTCGCTACAGATTCAGCACTGCACTCTAGGTGCACTTTAAACTTTAAAATACATGGATATGGGAAAAAATGTCCAGTGTAAATATAAGATGTCATGTTGGACCAGCACAGAGTGTTACAGCTCTTATGTATCCAGATTTATTGATGATGAGTGAATAAGTCAGAATTTAACAATATGTGTTTAGGCAAAGCTTCCACGAAGCTGAGCAGTGATTTGGAGGGAGAGAGGCCAGTGTGTTTCAGCTCTGACCCAATGCAATTCTTTGTCATTTAACAGCCTTAGACACACTTTCACTTGCTAATGTTTTCAGCAGAAAGTGGACAGGGCCAGCAATCCTCAATCACACACAAAGGAACAGGTTTTTATTGCCTTCAACTATTTTGTGGCCCAAGTTGAAATTAAGGATGAGAGTCCTCTGAGCTTTACACTGGGTGCTTGTGTTAAATGCATTTTGACATGCTCTGGGGGTGAAAGATACTCTGCCCTTGACCAGCCAGGGTATCCCAGGACAACTGAAATGGCACTTGGCACCCATGTCAAAGTTCAGAACTGAACGAGTTGTTCACCAAATCAACGGAGTTTTGAGGAACAATTCATCCAGCCACATACCACCATCAGCTTTGAGATGACACCATCTCAGCTGGAGCTCCCCCAGCTGCACTCCTCCAGCTCTCCATTTCCTACCAGCAGGAGTCTAGCTCAGGTATAGTCTTCTACAGAAATCCATCCTAAGTGATCTGAGTATCTCCCTGAGCCTGTTTCTCCTTCTACTCTGCCACCAACAAGAAGATAATTGCTTTAAATCAATCATATCGCTTTTTGCAGCCTTTGTGGAAGAAGGACAGCACTCACTTCCAATTTCCTGACCTGTTTAAAGAGCCAATAACATCAGTAACATTGACAACAAAAAGTGCTGAACACATGCCTAACAGCAGCCTTCCTGTATGGGCAGGAACATTTTTAAATATTAAACAGCCTGAGCAGAGAGAGTTAATGCTCCCAAACTCCTTCCACCACCACAGCATCGTGATACTGGCCTGTGATGCTGAATGTGCCAAAAACTCTTCGCTGAGTTGGACAGGATTGATCTCACCTAACAAAGCTGTCTCAGATATAGCAGTTTAAATCTCATCTTACTACTGCAGGTTCCTTTTATGGGCTCTTCATGTTAACTTTACATATGAAGAAAAGTCAAGACTTCCAAAAATGAATGACTTTCAAACAGATACATTTGGGTGGAGTGAGATGGATGGCTTCCTGGAGATCCCTGTTTCTCTGTACAGAATACTAAAGGAACCTGTGGTGGCCTGGTCAGGATTAAATAACTGCTCTTAGATGAGATGAATCCTAATCAGTATTAACAATATCACACAGTAACACCAGTATTAACAGTATTACACAACTCCTGGTCTTCATCACACACTGCTCTGATTCCCAGCTGGCACCAAGAAGCGTTTTGGCCAGTACTCACTGTACTTGGTTTTAGTGTGAATGGAGCAGTTCTCGGGGCAGACTTCGGCCACCAGCACAGGGCTGAACAGGTTGGGGCAGCACTCCAGCTTGGCACAGACCCTCCTGCAGAAATCCGCCACCTGATCCGACGTCCGCACAATCTTAACAGTTGCCCTGTAAGTCTTCCCTCTGTACCTAGAGAAGAGTGAAAAACCCAGGTTACCACTCAAGCAACACCCTCTCATGCTCCAGGCCAGACTCTCCTCTTTTAGAGGAGTGACTTTCTTTGGGAGAGCATTCTCTCTTGGGAAGGCAGGCAGAATAGGTCTATTTGTTTCAGTGGCTCCATTTCAGATGGATTTGGAGAATCAAAAGGTGAAATAAATCAGAGGTGTGGACATGATTCAGGAAGGAATGTGTGTGCAGACTGGGTATGTCTGTAGATACAGCAAAACTGTGATAGGAAAAAATCTCAGTAGGCTTGGTGAGGATACTACACAGGACAGAAAACCCATATTATGAAGTCATGCAAAGTTTTTGGGAGAGGATGTAGTCTCTCTTCATACTCTGACCCATGATGAGATGCTTACACCCCTTGCAGAGCTTTCTGGTCAGCACGCTGTGCTTGGGCTGCACTGGAGATGGTACTTTTGGTCTTGCCCATTGCCATCTTTCTTGCTCCCATTTCACATTCCATCTCCCAGCAATCCCAAAGATTCAATGTGTCATCTGCAGCTACTGGGACACTGTGAGGAAGTATCTGAGTGAAATGGTTCTCTCTGCCACACAGGGACCAGATGATTTCAGCACTCTGAGATATGGGCAGTACAAAACCTGAGGACCTCACCAGGAACCTCTGGAGTTGTGTAATGAGGCTGCAGCAATGGGCCCTAAAAATTGACTCCTAGGGAGGAATGCTTAGAGCAGAAACCTCCAATGAAAGGTTTGTCTTAAATTTGTTCTGCTACTAAAACATTTATTTCAGTGTTTTACACAAAGTGTTTCTGAGCGATAAATGGCTAAGAAAGATACAGTTACACCCCTGCTGTACTACACTGCAGATGTGAACTCTGAAAAACCAATTATCCCCATAATTTATTAAACAGCAGCACCAAGCTATCGTAAACAGTGAGATAAGGCTTTTAAAACATCTCTTACACGTCCTGGGGAATGCAGCACAAGAGACAATCACGCGAGCACCTGATGCTACGGCATTATAAATGTGCTCAGGGAGGAGAAAAGTAACACACACAAAAGAAAAAGAGGGAGAGACAGTGAAAGAAAGATTACTGGGTGGGAGGCAAGGAAAGACAAAGATACAGTCATCAGGAAAAAATGAGACAAAGCATTTTGGAGTGTGTTAAGATCCATAAATTCCTAGCAGTGAATCAGCTGGTGATAGTCAGATATGGAAGAGGAAGAGGAGGCGGTGGTGAAACAACGTTGTGGTCAGAGAGTTAAAATATGCAGCGTGTGCCCACTCTCCATTCCCTCTCTGAAGGTTTCACTGGGTCACACAGAGCAACTGGAACGCCACCTTTTGCTGTGCTCCCTCCCAACAGCTCTTTCTGGAAGCACTGGGGTGTGGGGAAAGGGTTTGTGCTACAGAAAGTGTTATAAAGGAGAACCCAAGTGAAACTTGTGTCTGAGAACAGCCCATTCCACCCATCCTCACATCACAAAAGACTCAGTTCAAACTATCACCTCAACAGAAAACTCTTCCATAACCTGAATGAGCATTTCCACGAGGTGCCAGGCTCTGGTATCCTATTTGGTGCCTGACCAAGGACCTCAAGCCATGGAGACAATCCTGGATTCATTCTAATGAATGAATGAATGACTTAATGAGCCAACTTTTCACACACCTTCAGAGGCCTGGAGAGATGCTGTAAAATGGAAAAGTGTTCCTTCCAGGCACAGAGAGCTTCCCTATGAAACAGCTGCAGAGGCAGGCTGACTAAAGAGAGTTTGGCAATACTTAATACCAAAAGATCAAACTGCCACAGGCATTTGAATATATCTACATAAAAATGTTTTATATTTCTTTCCAATGTGTTAGAAGAGACTCCTGCCCTTATTACTTCTCCAGGAGCCATGAGGTCTAACAACAGCCCAGAGCACTGGGTCAGTAAGTCTGACTCTTGTGACAGGCTGCAGGATTTCACTGTAATACCTTCACCTGAACCCAAATAACTTTGGTTGGACTAAATCATCACGTCCAGACAAGCAGCAGCCTCCCCTCAAAGGCCTCTACACTGGAAGAAACCTGGCAGAGAGAGCACCTGTACCTATAACTCATGTGCCTACAGCTCATTTTAGGTCTGGATGCGTCTGAACTAAACTTACATTTATTTGTCCTTGTTCTGACTTTCACCACTAGGATGAAAAGGCTGCATCTGGTTTTGTTTCCTTGCAAACGCACTATAATCAAATTGCCTCTTGATCTTCTTTCTTACAAGCTAAGGAAGCTGCCTGATGGGTATTATTCAAGGATGGCTGACTTTTTCTAACTGTGTGCTTTCCTATTGTGTCTGCCTGCCCAGAAAGGACCCATTGTACTACAGAGCCTGCTGAAAGGAAAAGATGAAACCAGGAAAATGAACAACTGACTGATTTCATAGCCTGCTCTGAATGCAACACACATGTTAATTAACAGAACGGATGGTAAATGGAGATCACCGTGACTGCAGCGATCAGTCTCAATAACCCAAGGTGTTAGTACTGGCCACAGTACTAATACTTTTTACATCATTTTGGCCTTGGCAGCACCTCTTTCAACTATAAACCAGGTTCTACTAATATTTTCCATATTCCTCACTCACTAAAGATTTTTAAACACAAGCACCACCAAATGTAATCTGAGCTGTTCTAGGACAGCCACGTGGAAGGAGCTCATTTGGATATAATCAGAAAACCCTTTTCCACTGGCATCTCTCAAAAAATTACCACCTTCTGATACTCCTATGCATGTTTTTATACCAGGAGTCCTATCATCCCAACCACTTGTAATCAGCAAGTAATCTGCACGCACAACGTGGCAGCAAGGGAGACCTGGAAAACTGCTGTGTCAAGGATAGTATTTTCAATTTTCTTAGAAATCACCATTGTCTTAAAAAATTATTTTTCAGCTAAAACCAAAGAAATCTTCCTTCCCTCTTTCTCTGCCCTCAGATCCCCAAACTGGAGAAAACTTTATGGCTGAAACTATTTCCAAAAAAAACACACTTGGGATCTTTGCTGACCCACAAGTGAAATTATTAAATGAACAGCATTTTTTCTGCAACATCATTCTTCTGTTGAAGTTTCCTTTGGTACTAAAATAGATCAGAGGTTTATGAGAACATAATATCTTCTAGGAGCTCCACTTCAGGACTATTGTGTGATGGCACAGAAACTCTTGTGCTGAAGACACTTCAAACAGCAAGAACACTGAGATTACCCTCATTTTCAAAAGTCCCATTCTAAGGAGTTCTGACAGTTCTTGAGACTAATTTGAACAACTCAGGAGCTAAAAGTCTCAATTTCCTTTCGGGGGGGAAAGGCAAAAACTCCTGTCTACTCTTTTGCAAGAAATGTCCATTTTGTCTTACTACCTTAAAGTCTGCCAGATACAAGAAGTTAAACTTCCTTCAGAGCTATTTAATCATCCAAGTGACACTTTGAACTCCTGACGACAGGATTCAGAAAGGAAACTGGAATGCTCTGATTGTAAGGTCATGTTTCATAAGTCTCCTCCTGAAATAAAGGCTTTAAGTCATTCCACTGGTCCTAATGACTTCTATCTCCAGTATTTGGCACAGAAGGCCACCTGGTCACATTAACTCCTCCTTGCAGCGCTTCAGTGGCAGAGCTGGTGTGGAAGAGAAACCAAATTACACAAGCTGAAGCTTTGTACTGACCTTTGGGGAGACCCATCACTAACTGGCTGCCACCTGGACTTCATGTCAGTGATTGTGTCCAGTTCACTTTCCACTCATCACACACACCTTCAATTTTTATCTCCACAGCCTGGTTCTAAGGATACCGTGGGAGACTGTGTGGAAAAGCCTTGCTAAAATGACTGTAATTTCCACTGTTTTTAGCTCAACCACCAAACCAGTTGTCACATCAGGCACAACTCACCCTCTGGTTCTTGCCAGTCACCTATTGGTCCTGCATGTTCTTGGAAATGGCTCCCAAGAGTACTTGCCTAATAACCTTCCCAGGAATGTTAGGCTGACAGCCTGTACTTGCTTGGATTCTCCTTCCTGCCCTTCCCAAGAACGGATGTGATGATTGCCTTTTCCCAGGTATCAAAAAACTTCCCTCATCCTCATCAACTTCCAAACATGGCAGTGAGTGTGGCCTTGCAATGACACTACTCTCAGGCAGAGCTGCCTGCATCCCAACTGGTTCCATGCACTCTTGCACATCCAGTTTGCAGCTTCCAGTGTATTTAACTACTTTTCCATTTACTGTGGGTATCATTTCACTCTCTCAAACAGGATCAGGGTCCTGGGAGGCTTGAGACCAACCCTTATTAGCAAAGGCTGAGGCAAAAGACTTCAAATACCTCAGCATCACCTACCACAAGTGAAAGGCAGTCTTCTAAAACATCTGCAGTGAAGAGACTTTCTTTGAAATGCAGTCTCATAAATAAGCAACTATGTCTGGGACAGGGGTAAATATTTCCAGAGTTCAGCTACTGGATTTGAGCAGCAATCAAAATTTCATTTAGTGAAGGTGTCCAGGAATACTCTTATATCTTATTTTGATCAACTGGGCTTCATACAAGACCCAGGACACACACTGGTACGGTTGATATTATATCCAAAGTCCTTCAAAAATATGTAAGTCCAAACAACCCCACTTACAGCCTTCAGAAATTAAAACACTTGAAAAGCATGAAGTCCCTCAAGCATTTTATGTAAAATTGGGAAGGCAAATACAGATGTAGGCACTGAACTTAAAGCACCAAAACTATGAGGGCTGAATGCCTGCAGCTTCGGCTGGCCCTCCTGGGAATTCAGAGGATCAAGCCTGACATTTCTAACTCATCATCACCAATAAATCAGGTTTGACTATTTTCACGGAGAGCCAGCAGCGCTGATGGGAAATGACTGCCCTCACACATTGCAGACACATCCCTTTGGACAATCTAAATTGTTTATCTCCTTTGCAAGGTGAGCGTAAATGATTCTGCTCTGGTCACTGAAGACAGCGGAGCAAACTAAACGCAGGCTGCCCCAGGACTGACATCATGCATTCCTGGCAGGGCATCATTTGGGCCAGTGGGGAAAAAACAGCCTTCTCTTCTCCTCACCACCCTCCTCCCTCCCCGTTGCTCTACCCCACTGCACCGTCACCACAAACAAACAACAACATTGCCGAGATCCAAGGAGGTGTCAGTTCCCATCAGAAGGAAGGAGGTGACATGACATGTCACATGACAGCAGCGCTGCTCCAGCTGTAGAACTGTCATCATTAGCAGTGAGGCACCATCAGAAGCCCGTGCAGCTGAAAGTTGGGATACACAGGCTCATTACAGGTCTCTGTTTAAGCTTCTGGAGCACAGCTGACTGTCGCTCCTGATGTGATGTGTCATGTGCCCTTTGCATGTTCCACAGTGTCTGATTTCATGACCACGTTTTCTTTTCTTCTCCTGAACATTAAAACCTCTGGATGAGAGCAACTCAAGCAAACTCAGGAAGTCCTAGGGCAGCCAGACAGTGTTGGAGCATATCAACCCTCTGTCATCCACTCCTGGAAGTACCCAAACTACCCACGGGCAAGCTGGCATGGCCACCAAGCACTGCTCTGTGAGGAGAGCTCCAGCCACAGAAGCCAGACAGCCACAGGAACAAGGTGCTGTCCAGCCCCATGAGTTCTCTCTCCTCAGGAGCCACGCTGGATGAGAATACATTGCTATTCTCAGAGGTCACTTCAAAACTTGCTGTTCCAGCTCTGATCCATTCTGTGGCTTAACAAAGTTGAAAGATGCTGCCTGACTCTCTGAAGAGCTGAGGTTGCTGCTTCCTGGGGCAGCCAGCACACAGCAACAGGTACACAGCCTGGGACTGGCTGGCCAAAGTAAAACACCAAATCTTCTTGCTGCTTTTATCTGGCAGCTATTTAGATGTAAGATATACCCCAGCAGCCTGGCTGTCCTGCTGAATAGATGGGCAGAGGAAACACACAGGAAAGGAGGGGCAAAAGCGTGATGGAAGAAAAGTAACAGAGATGCAGGCGCTCATGACTATGATTAGCACATCAGGTAT
Source organism: Myiozetetes cayanensis (assembly GCF_022539395.1). Lineage (NCBI taxonomy): Eukaryota > Metazoa > Chordata > Aves > Passeriformes > Tyrannidae > Myiozetetes > Myiozetetes cayanensis. The sequence continues at coordinate 3,599,483 of NW_026087521.1, forward strand.
CAGTGACGGAGGGTAAGTGGTTAAAGTGATACAAAGGAGTGATAACAATCTCTAGCAGCCCGTGTATTCCCAGCTGAGTTGGTCCAACTGGTCTAAGCATACCTGGAGTCAGCAGGCTGCTCAGGGTTGCAGTGGATTGAGCTGCAGACATAGCTGACTATCAAGGATCGACAGTCAGACAATTTCCAGGCTGTCTCCCATTACAAATACGGATTGCAGCAGCCTTAAGAAATAGATGCTTCTGCTTTTGCACAAAGTAAATCCTACTTTGGATACTGCTAATAGGAAAACTGCCCATGAGCTCATCAGTTCTCTGCAGGACAGGATATTAAGATGGGGCATTTACAACCTGATCTCACAGCTGTGTAAGTACCTGTCCTATGCACTTGTAGAGTGCATTATCTGAAGTCTGGCGGTACAAGGTGTGGGAGCCTGGAATCAGTGGAAACCAGGTCATGGACAATTACTTGTTTTTTTACGAATCTGCATGAGCAAGGTTGGCTTTTAGATTTCCACCCAGAACATTTTAACTGACAAACACAAAAGCATGACTTTCCACATGGGTGAAAGAAGCAAATTAAAAATGAGATTTTCTAGTAGCTTTTAATTTCTATTTGCACTACTCCTTCACAAAAGCAGTTTAAGAGTATGCAGAATAAAAGGTTCTCAATTCTCTCCCTCAAACAGAGAATACATGAACTTTCTAGAGTATCTGCATGGGCCAAGATCAAATACAACAGCAATCAATAGTGCTGCATTTGGCAGCCAATCATTTCTAATAACCAAGAGAAAATTGCTTTTCTTTGAAAAGGAGTAACAGAGTTCAGTACAAAGGGTGAGATTCGCTGCATTTAACTTCAGTACTCAGAAAGTCAAGGTGACCATCATTCAAGCAAGAGAGCTGCCTTCAAAGAACTGTTTGTTAACATCCATCCTGAAGTGGGAAGAATTGCTCTTCAGAGGGACTCTGACGAAAGCTTAGGTGAGACTCCCCTCTTTTAGAGAGACAATGGTTGGTGAAATACAACTTAAGTATATCCATTAAATAAAGAAGACATAAATGGGTAGATTTTAAAGTTGGAAGGAGAAAACGAGTATTTACTAGACACATTCTAGAAAGGCATCAAATCTTGACCTGAGTCTCCAATCTGCTACTATTTTGTCCTAATCATTCTCCTGCTAACAAATGTGTCCCTTGTAATTTGTCTGAACTTTTTTCTTGGTACCATTTATTCTAACCAGTTTTTTCTGCATTAGCCTGACAGACTCTATATTAAAAGCAGCAATATTCCTACATTTAGAAAGCCAGGAATTGAGTTAATTCAGTAATAGCCAAGCTTATAAGAACAGCTTATCATAAAACTCAGGACTTCACTTCATCAAAAACTGGACGGCTGCTTGGAGAAAGACAATAGAAATGAACCATTCAGGTGAATATTTCATTTCTGAAGTTCCTACAGAGAGAATCAAATAATTCAATGAAGCAAAAAGATAATTACAAAAGTAAAACTCTCACAATAGGAAAAAAAATAATCTTTTCTTCTCTCATTTTCTTTTTTCCTTACTCAGTTCCGCTTTTGAAACCTCCCGAGTAAAAGAACACACACTGAAGACTTACTTTGCTTTAAGTGTTTCCTCTTGGAAATTCCACTGAGGGTCTTCCACGAGCTGCAGTTCCCGTAAAACACTCCCTGGCTTGTAAGCTGCATTGATCACCATGCTGAGAACCTATTGAGAGACAAAACCAACAACACTGACGGGTCTAAAAGCAGTCCCTGACCACACTGAATATGGTCCCAGGTGCTGCATAGCCAGGAGGAGTTTACAGGTCCCTGTTTATGTCCAAAACTGCACTGGGTAAGTGGCCGGATGCAATGAGTAGAGGTCCCAGAGTGGATCAATGTGTACTGTAGGTGACACCTGAGTCTGACATGGTAAGTGCATTAAACGCTGCCAGCTAACCCCCAAAACCTCCTGCTCATCAGTAATTTTTGTCTTGGAGACAGACACTCTCTCCCAAAGTAGATTCCATTTGCTGCATCTGTAGCGGCTCAATTTATTAAAAAAAAAAAAAAAAAGAAAATAGTTCTGAAGGCACAACCAGGTACAGTGTCACGTGCACCACCACACACTGAACGCTGAAGGGGAAATTCACACACTTGAGGTCAGCAATATGCTTAAATGCCTGAGTGCTGTGTGCCTTGACTGTATTAGCAGAATATTAATGAAGTCTACACAAAAAGAGTTTGCAGGAGGTGTGCCTGAAACCCAGTGTGTGTCCACTCCGTACAACAAAACACATGTGCCGATCCATTTAATCCAAAGTCACCGAGAATAAAAATGCTTCCTTCTATTGGCTCAGGGAATCCAAGCTTTAATAGTCTACACTTGGCCTAGGGAGATAAACACAAGAAAAACAAATCTCTGAACAGCACCAGACCGTGTGTTTGAACACTCTGAATTGTGTGCACATGAATGACTCCACAGTGAGTCTGGATTGGTTTTCATCTAATTTAGCTCTTTACCTAATGCCTGTTCTTAATTCTTTGGGGGCCTGCAAATGATTTCAGTATGATTAACATCTTGAAAGTTTCCCCAGCACCCATGAACGTAGTTCGCCAGAAATGAAAAACTAACTAGGTCATGCTGCAAAGACCAATGTGTTTATGTCTGGGTTTTGGTTTTTTTCCTAGGTTGATTTTTTTTTTTCTTTAAATCCAGCAACCTTAGGATTTGCTAACATTTTGAAAACCCTGTAGGATTAATCATTTCCAGGTAAGGGCTTCACTTAATGCTGCTCAGTACTCTGTAAAATGGCATCGGTTGGAATTGCCTGGATAGGTTATTTACTAGAAGTAAAATTTAATCTATCCTTGGGCCCTAGGAAACATTACTCGAACCACTCTTCAATAAAGTACAATTAGAGACAGCAAAAGTCATGCCTAATAATAGCACCAACACCTTATGCAGCTCTGATCATCTGCACATTTCAGAGCACCCCATAAGGAAGGGCAGCAGCACAGTCCCTACCTCACACATGGGGAGACAACAGCACAGATTTACCTACAGCTCTCCAGCTGGTTCTTATTTCATCACACAAGCCTTTACACTAGTTACTAATCCACATTGATTTCAAGAGAACAGTTGATGAGAAGCTCGTTGCAGGATGAGAAGCTTGACATGACCTGGCAATGTGAGCTGGAAGCCCTGGAAGCCAACTCTGTCCTTGGCTGCACCCCCAGGAGCATGGGCAGCAGGTGAGGGAGGGGATTCTGCTCTCATGAGACTCCACTTGGAGTGCTGCATCCAGCTCTGGGACCCCAAACATATGAAGGATGCGTTGGAGCAATTCCAGAGGAGGCCACAAAGATGCTGGAGCACCTCTGCTCTGGAGACAGGCAGAGAGAGCTGGGGGTGTTCAGTCTGGAGAAGAGAAGGCTTCAGGCAGACCTTATAGTATCTTCCAGTACCTGAAGAGGCTAGAAGAGAGTTGGAGAGGGACTTCTGACAAAGGCATGGGGTGACAGGACCAGGGGTAAGGGCCTCAAACAGAAAGAGCATGTTTAGATTAGATATCAGGAAGAAATTCTTTAGTGTGAGGTGCTGAGGTACTGTAACAGGCTGTGCAGAGAAGTTGTGGAAGCCCCATCCTTGGAAGTGCTCTATGCCAAGTTGGACAGGGCTTGGAGTAACCTGGTCTAGTGGAAGGTGTCCCTGTCCATGGACAGGGGTGTTGGAACTAGAGGATCTTTAAGGTCCCTTCCAACACAAACCACTCTAGAACTCTGTGAAAAGAAAGCTCCTGAGTGAGCCCATCCAGTTGCTCATCCACATCTTTTCTTGCCTGTCTCTCACCAAAAGAACTGATGGGGCACTGGCCTCTGACACACAGACACTGAGACCTGATGTAGAGAAGCCAAAGGCGAGTTTTCAAAACATCAAGTGCCTGCATAGGTCCCACGTTCATTTACAGCTCATCAGGTGTGTTCCCTCCTTGATCAGCAAATCCACAGAGTTATTTAACAACTACACAGGAGCCTGTGTGGCAAAGCTCTTCTTAAGCCCACTTCTACACCCACCCTGTTGGTGGTGGGATAGCCAGGAGCAGAAAGCATCTTGCTGACCAGTTCCTACAAACAGTGCTGTCCTGCCCCTTCACCAGGGTGATGGTGTTTGCATGAGCTGTCAGAATAGTTAGGAGGTGAGCAAGAAAAGAAAAGCCAACTCTGCAACACCAGTGTGGCCATGTCTGGGCATTATCCCAGATCCTAATCAATTCCAGCCCTGCAAAGGGACCCACCATGCCAGGACTTTTCTCGAAGCTGGCTTGTTATCAGCAGCACTCTGTAAACTTCTAAACTCAGTTTAAAAAAAGAGTGTTTTGTAAGAACCACCATTTCCCTTTCAGGGAAGAAGAAAATGGTTTTTTTAAAAGCTCTGGCTTTTACTCCTCTTGTATCTCAAATAAGTCACTGGGTTTGGCATTTCACCCTACAACAGAGTTCTCTACCACGTTACCTTCTAACAACATTATCGCTTCATATTACACACAGATGTAAACAAACAGGTTCTTCGAAAAAAATTAACTGTGATTTAAACAAAAAGAGTGACAAAACCTGGATCAGTTTCCAGCTTTCCAGTTTCTGGCTTTCTTATGATGTCAAACATATAAACCGGTCAAAATCCCTTTGGCTGGAGTGGTGACCAGTCTGAGATTTTGGTAGCTTATTTTCAGCCCTCTCCATCAGGAATAGTCTGTGTGCACCCAATTGTGCCTTGGAACAGAGTGGGGGATAAGGCAACACCAGCCTTTGCTGCTGTGCATCGATGAGGTTTTATTTTGATACTGCTGAACTTTGGGTTTTCAGAGGATGGAGTCACATCAGTGAGCAGGATCACTCAGCACCACCACACGCCTCTAGCCAACCTTACCAGCGCCTGACATCTTAGCTACAAAGTTTTCCAGTTCATGCATTTTCACATACTCAAGGGCTCTTTTCTGAGCATATTCACACGTGCCTGATGCCACTGGGAAGCTCAGCACTTTTCTTCCCATTAAATCTCTTTGGTATTCACATATTTCCTATCTTCATCCTCCTATAAATGGTCCCAACCCTGGATGAAGTGTTCTCAGGAGTTATCACTGGCAAGGTGCAGCTCAAAATACCATCACACCTCTTTTCTCCTGTTCAAGATCCCAGTGATCAGCATCCTTGTGAGGAGAAGCTCAATTTCCCTCCTCTATCTGAGATATAAGCCCACAGTTTCCTAACGAGTGGGTTGCTAAGTCCCAGGCTAAAGGCAGGACAGTAAACTTTATTTTATTTTACTTGGAATACTGATGGGGCACAGAAAGAGAAAGGAAAATGAGATATTTGGGATTCTTTCATTAGGTGATCAAGGACCTAAAAGCCATCTTTTGCCATAGTCAGAGCTGTAGCAGTGAAGTGCTGACATGCTTATGGCAGTTCATGACATTCAAAGATACAGATGGTCAGATCCTAACTTGGAGGAACTATTACAGACAAGCTGAAGCCCACAGAGCTGTCTTGAGGAGGATGTTACTGAACCCTCTTTCAGAAATGCAGTTTATACCTTTCCAGACTTTGGAGGTTTCTGTCATTCCAATATCTGATCAGTAATGATAACTCTATCAGCCTGGCTCAATCATACACCTAAGGCTCAGTGCAAGCTATTTAATTTTCTGAGCACCACAATTAAATTATGCAACTTTCTCCTCAGAAGTCATGCTGTGCTACAAAAAGTCCAAGCTGGGGAGTGCAATAGCCTTTCTTCACAAATGCTGGCTGATTTCTCCTGTTTGCATCAGTTGGACGGTCACATTACATTTAAGTCCATTTTCTTTTCAAGTAGAGAAAGAGAAAAGTATCTTAAAAATAGTAAGAGCAGTAAGAAATGAGGCTAATTAATCTTTACAGCATATTTCTCTAAAATATGGTGGGTTATAGATCATCTGGAGCCTTAAAAAGACACCTCATTCCATTTTACAATGTTGCTGTGGAGTTGTTGGCGTAGACGGAAGAACTGTTCCTAAGTGTTTTTTAGATATTCTGACCCAAGAACTAAATCTAAAGCTGACAATGTGTTTAATTTAACTTAAAGTCAGCATTTATTACATATCACAGCTACTTTACAGTCACCACTTTTCAGCCCAGGTGCAATTGCTGGATGGCAATAGCTGATGTCTCCACTGTATTTGGCTCCAAGTTTCAACTTCTTTTCCAAGAAAATATCTCAGGAATGAGAAAAACTTTGCAGCTGATGTCAAACAACAGGCATTACCAACTCACTTGCCTCTTACACTGAAAGAAACCACAATAAACCACTGGTCCAAGCAGAAACTCGTGCTGGCACTGGTAATAATGAACAGCTTAGGCTTTAAAAATAAATTTGGCACTAAACAGCAGAAGAGCTACTTGTTACTCACCTAAGGCTTTGCATGGATGCAAGAATACACACAGGGTGATGCTTCAGTGCAACAGTGATGGAGGTAAGGACAAGATCTTGTGGGAAAAGAGGGGTGAGGAGCACCATGAACTACAGCTGTGTTGAATTTCTGGATACACCACTCAGGGTTGAGTGTGGAGGAAGGCAGAGGATGGGGAGCTACTCCCTCAGCACCCAGCCAGGAGCAAGGTCTCCCATCAACTGATGTCAGAGAAGACATCTGCTCTCTTCCTGCTTCAGGTAACCCAGGATGGGAAATGGGGCAGGAGTTGGGTGTTAAGCTGGTTTTAGTCCAGGGTTTCTATCAGTCCCAAACACAGAGACTGCTGCCCACAGTGAACAGGCTGGCAAACAGCACAGGCTTTTAACCAGAGTAGCTCTAAAGGCAGTGAGTTGTGGCTGGAGACCAGGGTGATTAAAGAAGTTCTCATCAGGCTGCTACTGCTTCAGTTCTCCTTTCATAGCTGTGTTTTGAGTCGTCTTTCCCACCCTCCCCCATGTGTTGCCAAAGTAAAGCCCATCTATAATTTATCTATTCCAGACAAGTTATGCTGATGCATAATTTACAACAGCTTGCAATTTTCCTATATAATGAGAGAGAAAGATAATTATAAAGCATTTGCAGTCTTGGGGACACACCATCAGCAGGTGTAAAGAAAAACCAAAGCATCAAGCTCAGCACCAAGACTGTGTCTGGAGGGATGGGGACCCTTGTGAGCTCTTCAGCTGTGCAAACCCTCGTGTTTACAGCCCTGGGCTGGAGGAGGTACCTCCTGCACTGCTCTCACCACTCAGCTCCACAGTCCTTCTGGGGGCTCTGGCATCTGTTACAGAACTTCATCTCAATGCAGGGATGTATTCTTTGCCATTTCTTGCCTGCTCCATGTGCTGGGTGTCCCCATCTTCCCCACTGCCCGTGGTTCTCCAAGCTTCTGGCACCTCTCTTATCTCAGCAACAGCTGATAGCAGTCAGGTGTATCTCCCCTACAGCAACACCATGAATGTCTTCTCTTCACCCTTTCCAGAATTTGGAACTGGTTCCCATGGCCAGAATGACCTTAAGGACATAATAAGCTTGAATTTATCTGCAAAATAACACTGACCAATGCTGGGCCATTGCCACTGTCCTGTTCCTTGGGAATTCTGTATGTCTCCAAAACCAAGATTCCAATGTTTCTATGACATTGCTATTTGTTCCTGCAGCAAACAATTCTGCAAGGAGGCAGAGCAAGAGGAAATAGACTGTTCTGTAGGAAGCTCAGGCTGGTTTTCACAGTGGGCAATTAGTGGATTCCATTCTTGAGGAATTTGGAGAATTTGGTGTTAGCAAAGGCTGAAATACCAAGGGAGGACCTGGCAGAAGCTTTGCACTGCTTATGTTTTCAAAATCCAAATTCCAGGAGGAAAGGAGGAAGAGGCATTAGCATAAGTATTGACTGTGAATGCTTCATGTTTTCCCCCCATGTTGCTTTTTCATGGCCTGTTTTTCGAGTAGCAGCAGATTGCTAATGCTCCCCATCAGCAAGCCACGATGGACTCGCTTTCAAATTTGGCAGCTGTCAACTCTTGCTCTGCAACCACTTTATCCTGCTTTCTGCTGAGGGCTGGCTTTGACTTGCTCCTCTGAGACCCAAGTGTCCCACCTTGGGGGACAGCTGGATTTCTGGGCTTTTGTGTATGAATTAGTGCAGGTGATGAGGAATTGAGTGGAGACAAGGGAGTCACACTAGTACAGTACTAGTACAGTACTAGATGTTTTCAAAAGTGGTGGTTTATTTGGGAGGAATCTCACCTTCCAGGTGTTCCTGTTAAGGGCTGGATTCATCTGATTTCAGACAACTGCAAACACCCTGAGCTGGGCACTGATGGTCTTTCAAATACATCAGATAAACAGACACTTGGAAGTTTCCATGTTTTTCCACCAAGGGAGAGGGAGCTCAGATATTCCCCTGCATCCAACATCAAGTGGGATTTATTTAGGTACAGAAGTGACAGGTGGAAGATCTGGATTTCTGAACGACCCGAGTCAAACTGAAATGGTGCCCAGTGGAATTCTGTTTATCCAACAGTACCACCCTGTCCACCTTGCCACCTGCAGTCACCTTGTCTTTTATCTCTGTATGGACTACAATATTTGTGAAAAATATTTAAGAATTCTTTTCAAATCAGGGAGCTTTTCTCTGAGGTCAACAGCAAGTGCTCAGCACTTCAGATTTGGTCCAAAGCAAGCCCTGACTGGATCAGTATGAAATCAGCACATAGCACACACCCCTGCTTAGCCTTCTGTCCTGTTCCCCAATGTTTTGGGCCCCAATGGACCACAGTCACATACACATGGCCACCCACACTGAATCTGCTGCCCAACAGCATCGTGGATGCTGAGAAACAGGCTGATGGCAACAACCACAGAGGCTCTTTGGGGATGGCTCCAGTCAGAACCTGAATTCTCTTGCACACAGTTAGACAAACCTTGCACCCAAGCCAACAGAACCCCCCATGTTTCAAAAAACATCACCTCCCCCATCAAAACCCACAATGCACACACCTGCCCTGTATCCCCAGCCTGCAGTTTTGCCTTATGGAAACCACTACAGAGCCCCAGGACAATTTTAGGTGCATTGTTTCCGAATTCTGGGCCTGGCAAGCCACGGCCCCAACTTTTTCCCTGAGATCCCACTCCCCCACCACAAAGACAGCTGAGCCATACCTCCTTGAGGACCAGCACACACTTGCCAGGCCCCACAGACTGAGGTAGCTCTGCGATCCTGCCTTTGTTTAAATATGGACCTGAGAAGCAGCGGTGGTTGATGTAGAGCTGGGGGCAGCAGTATCTCCCATTGATGGTGCCTGCAAGGAGAAAGTAGCATTGATGTGCCTGCTGCACTTTTGTGTGATACATAAAGAGCACCTCCTCCTCCTGGATGTGGGAAGGAGGGGAGGAGAGTAGAGGAGGCACAGAATTCTTCCGTGGGACAGAGTATAGGGAAGCCCCCACTACTCAAATCTGTCCAAGAGGGGAAAAGCAAATGTTTTTAAAAGCGACTGATTTGGCTGCACACCCTGCTGAAAGGAGAATGGGGAAAAGATTTCATTCATGACAGGAGCCACTGCTCTTTCATAACTCTCGTTGCAGATGGACATGAGCAACTCAGTTGCAACCTGCCTGAAAGGGGATATGAGCTGACTCTCAAAGACAGGGAATCAGCTCAGGGAGAACATCCATGTGGAAAGCCCTAGAAACCCCTCTTTCAGCTACTGTCCAACGTAGTAAGCACTGCAGTGTCATTCCCCTGACCCAACACGGGTCTACAGAGTAGTTTTCCTTGCCTGGGCTAATTATAACTGGCTCCTATATAGCCCGTGGAGAGAAATGGGATACTTTTAGATGTTGTTCGTGTGCCATCCAAGTGGTTATCCACACTTTTGGCTATCATACCCAAAAAGACCCTTTCATCCCCATTTGATTGTAACAGGGCCTGGGATGTTGACTCCAATGCCCATCTGTGTCCCACAGCCTGTTGAAAAAAAAAGTGAGTTAAATCCTGCCCCTCCTGCTGAGTCTGCACCATTAACTGGATGAATATTGTACTCTCAGAGCCTCCTGACATTGCTAAAGGGGAGAAAACTTTGCCTTTAGCAGAAGCAGCAGCCGTGCCACACAGTCCTGATGCCAACACAGGGACCCACTGAGGCCTGGTGTGCACAATTTCACTGATGCCAATCAACAAGTCACATCCATCTCCACCAGGGTTTCATTAGGCTGGCCTACTAATATCATTAAGCTGTAATGGGCAAGTTCCAGGGGAACTCTGACGGCCCCAGCAAGACACAGTGCCCATGTGTGGAGGACCAGATCCCCACCTGCTGCTCATCATGCACTGTTGGGGGGTTTACCCCACTTTACACCCCCAGAGGATGTGGTTCCATCTCCCCACCCATATAACAGCTCCCTTTTTGGGGTCATCCCCCCCTCCACACAGGCAGTGGGTCCTTGAAATAAGGGCCTTACCTGTCGTGTCTGGCTGAGGAACCGGGCAGAGGTCATGAGGTATTTTCTCAACAGGCACTGTGGATGGTAACCTGTAAAAGAGCGATTCTGGTGTCATTAATAGTGTCAGACAGGACAAAAGGCCAGAACCAGCCTTCAGGACTGACCAAAAGATACACCAGCACTTGCCTGGGGCAAGGAATGGAGATACTTCAAACACAACCCCACTTCCACATGGCTTATCACAGCCCAGGGCCAAAGGAGCCAGATCCACCCCTCCTCCAAAAACATACTCTGATCTGTGAGCTTTAGCCCTGCAGGCTGAAAATACTCTCACTTAAACACCTTCAGTTCTAGTTTCTACAGACTGCAAGGGATAGATAGGGAAATGCCCCCCTGATACATGTCCATCTTCCCTAAGAATCCCTTACCGGCCATCAGACACGGTCTGAAAAGTCCCAACCAGTAAAACAATTTCTGTTACAGAGACTTTCTAGCAAATATACTGGATTTAAAAGAATTCTCCTGCCGACTGTGCTGCAGTGTCTGGACAGTAGTTAGCAAAGCCACACAGTTGCTGTGTATTATCCCCCCCTGGAAGAGCTGATGCATTCCTGTAAAAATACCACCTTAAACAACAAAAACTTACTGCTTTTCTGGTTGCACAACTGCAATTCTTCTCTTCCTTCGCACTGCAAAAATGAAGCAAGGAAGGAAAAAAATCATTTTGTACCCTTCTGTCCTATAAAGTGCACCCAGAATGCATAAAAAGCTGCGCAAATGCACTGACTATAAAATGACTTCCAACACAATGAAATGGTACTTAATTACTATCACCATCTTTCCTTGGTATTTTTTAACTAAGTCACTACATCATTAAAACCTACTTTAAAGATGTAATAATACATTTAATCTTTCCTCTGGAATGCTAATATTGTGTTTTATGGGATCGGTATAAAAGAAAAAATTAAAGTAAAAACACAAATATTTTTCCATACAGCAACACATATGGATAAGATTACATTTTACAAGCATGATTACCTCCAGCATAATTTATCCCTCGCTATAAATTGTGATAAGGCTGCATAATGTTGCCATAGCAGTATTTTCTCAAATTAGGCCCTGGCTGCCTGATTTTTAACTTAAGCATATTTAACTCTTTGAAAGGGTTGACACATTTTAAAATCTGCCTTTCTGATGCTAATTAATATAAACAGTGAGGCTAATTTTTCACCTGGTGGCTTGAGGTTTGTGTTGGATAGTATGGAACAGGAGAGCAACACTAAGACACTGAGCTCTCATGAACTGCCTTCAAATGCAAATGGAAAGGAAAGAAATTTGTCTTAATATGCACTGGAGGCAGGAGAAAACACTATGGGCTTAATTGTGCTGAGAGAGATTTTAAATTAAACACCAGGAAAATCTCTGAGCTTGTAAGGGTGGTGAAATAAGGGGAGAGAGAACCTGGGAAGGGGCAGAAACTCAGTCACAGATGGGCAACAAATATTTCTCAATTTACATGGGACAGATCCTGTTTTGGAAAGGAGCACCTGGATGGCCTCTTTATGTTCACTTCAGCCTATATTTTATGAGGTTTTTTTACCAATTTGAGGTCTTTGTCTCTAACTCATTCAACTGCCCAAGTGAACTTGGCTCAGGACTACAAAACCTGGTTTCTCTCTGACAACCCCACTGCAAACCTACAACCGACTGTGCAATCCCAAAGCATGTAACAGCCTTCCCCAACCCCCCCAAAAAAATCCCATTTTTGGAGGGACTCATCACAGAGACAAGTACAAATCGCCTAATTCCAGTCTGGTCACTAATTAGATTTATTACAATTTATTACAGTACACCTACAGCCTGGTTATTAGTCCTCTAGTTAGGTTGATAAGGTTGAAAAGTGGGATTACAGATAGAAGACAAACTCCCTGATATACCCAGTGATGTAATATGCAGGCTGCTTGGAGTCTCCATGTACTTACAGACAGCTTTGTGTGGTGGAGTCAGGTTATAAGCATTCGCTTCACACCAGCCCACAGGGAAAATGTCCATGGACTCAACATCAACTATGTACTCCGGAGAGGGCATCTGTAAACCTATAAACACAAATTTATAATGTGATTTAGAAACGGGAATACCAAGCTCGGAGCCACTCAAGCATTCATCACGAACCAGGGGGAGCGAATGATGGAACGCCAGGAAATAAATCTGCTTCCCTGCATCAAAATCAGGCACCATTTCATCTCCAATTCTGCACAGACAGCAAGGACAGGGCTGTTGCATTTACAGTGCAGGGTGATTCGGAGGAAAACCCCATTAAGAGCACTATAAGGGTGTGCAGTGAAGCAGCCAAAAGCCAGTAAAGGTTAAAGATGCACAACTTTCTCCAACAAAACAGCCTGATTGACCCTTGGATTTTTTGTGGAGTTGCACAAGTGAGTCAGCAGGACTTGTTGGGTGCTTGCTCCTAATGCTAAGAGATTGTACAGGGGCTTTAACAGGATGGCAGCTAACGTGATAGACAGGCTTTTATGCCCAAGTGCCCCCCTGAAGCTTTTTTGTGTAGTTCTGCCCTTGAGTCACTGTTTTTAAGGGTGGGAGACGGCCACTCTTTGTCTAGGAGTGCCATGAATTGTCCTCACTGCACATGAAACAAGAGCTGATCATCCAGCAAGGGAGAGGCAGGATAAAAACCCCAAGTGGCACACATGCACCAAGATCTCTGGCACAATAATTCCAAAACTTCACTGAAATTCTCTGTTTAAAGAAATCTCTTTCAGTTTGGTTGTGTGTCCTTTAGAGGACACCTTCCAGTCTTAGCTTATGTGAGTCACACTCACAGAATCATAGAATTATTTAGGTTGGAAAAGACCTCTAAGATCATCGAGTCCAGCCATTAACCAGTACTGCCAAGACCACCACTAAACCATGCCTCCAAGCACCACACCTACATATTTTTGAACCCTTCCAGTGATGATTACGCCACCATTTCCAAGGGCAGCCTGTTCAAAAGCTTGACCACCCTTTCGGTGAAAGAAATTTTTCCTAATTCTTTTTCTAATGTTCCTATTTTCCACTCAAATGCCATTGCAGCAAATGAAAATGTTCCTGTTGGCTCTGAGTTCTTCTGAAAACAACTCCATGTCCTGAGCCAAGGCACCATTTAACTACCCCAATTCAAGTTCACCTGTGTCAGGCCAGCGACTTCACCCCCCTCTGCCAATTCCACCCTAGGACCTACAGCTCCAGCACCAGCATGAAGTGATCTCCTAATAAAAGAGACCAAAAGATCAGCAGCTTCCCCTGCACCATCCCTGCCTTGGCATCTGTTACAACATCTTTGCCTCCTGCTTAAGGCAGAAGTGTTTGACTGTGCACAGCCAGATGACTACAGGGAACTTCCACTAAGGAATGTTCATCAAGGGCTTGCGGTGTAATTGAAACAGTAATTGAACTTTGTGATGGGAACAGCATCCTGAGGATGAGATGCAGCATTTGGATTGATCTTGTCTCTAGGAACAAACTTGCTGCACTCTGAGAGGGTGTGGATGCATGAAAAACCCTAAGAAAGCAGGAAAATAGGTGCTGCTGCCCACACTGCCGGAGGAAATGATTAAAACATGAAATCATGATGCCTGCATAGACTCATGGGTGTCTCCATGGTGTTTCTCTGAGATGAGTATCGTGTTCATGTGTTATAAATTGAAAATAATGTCTACTTCACTGGGATATGGGGCAGAGAAGAGGACGGGATGAAAGCACACGGTACACAACTTGCTGAATCCAAGATCTCAGCAGCTGACATTCTCTGCAAAACCATTTCCCTCCACAAGAAAATATCCCAAGGTCACTGCTCAGTCTGAACCTCACAAAAGCTGAACCCTCCAGTGGGGAAAACCTTTTCACCCAACACCACAAATCCAGCCAAGGAACCAGTGTGAGAATGGCTGAAGTCAGTGGTAAGACATGCACAAAGTGAGCAAGCCATGGATCAAACCCTAAATCAAGCAAGAAATCAACACAGTCTCCATTGACATGTCACCAGGTCTCGGAAAAACCACTATTTTCATTATTGTAATGACATTATTCTGACCAAACGGACTCAATGCTGTTAGAGGTGTTTTCCAAGCTTAATGATTCTGTGATTCCAAATTATTCTAAAAATAAACAGATCAAATGTACTTTCCTGCTGGCAGGCAGAAATAGGTGGGACATGAAGGGTCTTTTCTGACCAAAATGGCTCTGTGAGTCTAAGAACATTCTGGTTTTGAAGTTCACAGCTGCAGCCACCCTGACAAGCAATGAAGCATCATAATGTCTGTTCTCCTGCAACACCTCTACTCCTCTTTAAGACATATTCACAGCTACTCTGTCCTCCCTGGCACTGCCTCTCCCCTCTGACAATTGATAACCCTGCCTTCCACTTCCAGCATCCTACTGCTGCCTTTGGCCTCACTCATGGAAGTGGAAAACTGCTTGTTTGAGACTCATTAGCTTCATTTGCTGCATTTTATGCTGCCATCTTCTCAGACTAAGAAATGTCCATGAGACTTGGGAGGTTAAATGGCAAAGAACAGGGAGATTGGAAACAGGGTGAGGAAAATTTCTGTGACCTGCTACGAATCTTATAGGATGGGAAGAACAGAGCAGCAGCTCTAGAAAACTGTCGAAGGGGAAATTATGGGAAACTCTCTGGAGAAGTGATTAAAAAAAAGGGTTTTCCTCAAAATTCCTCAGCTGTGCAGCGAGGGTGCATTATTACTTGTATAAATTCACACCAGAAAGCTCCAGCTTTCAAATCTAAAATGAACCAGTAAAAATTAACAATGCAGATGATGAGTAATAAAGTAGCGGAAAGTGCCGGGATGCGCCGAAGCATCCCATCAGTCCTGGGCTTCTCCTCCACCACGGGGGAACTATAGTGCTGCTCATTAAATGCTTGCCCTGAAGTTTACAGAGTTTTGCTACTGTACAAAGTGTGATTTATTTATTAGGCAATGTTCCCTCCTGTCTGACTCGACGCTGCTTAACTACCACGTCCTGGTTTATGGCTGCAGTTTGGGCTGTCCGACAGCGAAACTGGGAGGGCAACAATGAAAGCTTCAGACGCGCCCATGACAAACGGTGGGACCCGAGGTCTTCAGCAAGGGGCTCCCATGGCACTTGGGGAGTCTTGCTGCTTCCAGGATATAAATAATCAGTCAGAAACAACAGTATATCAGTGGAGTCAAAAAACCACGCCACAGCTCAAGCCACATTTATTTTACAACTCTGCAAGCAGGGTTTTGTGTTGGGGGTTTTTTTTGTTTTGTTTTTTTTTTGTTTTAACACCTCTTTTAGCATAACTGTGCATACTGTAGTGATGTATTTCTACAGCAGCAAAGATTTCTTTTTATTTTTGCAGTCTTTTGCATCTTTTCCTTTGACTACAGATCATTCTATTCCTGGTATCGAGATATAAACCAAGTGTAAAGCATCTATATATCAGGACTCAAAAGACAAGGAGACACACATGGGTTTTCTCCTGGTAAGTTGTAAAAAACAAAAAAATCCTTTAAGAAATAAGGAGAGTAAAAGGCAGGGAGAAAGAGATGAAGGAGGGAAGCAAGGTTGGGAGTGTGCTGTCCTCTCCCTGCCTCTAGCCACATTTTATGCATATAAAGGCGAAGGCACCTGGTTATTTAAGAAGGGACGTTGCCAAAATGGGTGAGATTCCTTGACCAGATGGGTGTAGGGAGAATATCAAACAAGTGTTGATTTCAATTCTTTAACAAAAATTTTTACCCGGTGTCCACACCAGGTTACAGATGAGCTGTTAGTACCTTGAATTAGAAGCAACCAGTTATCTCAGAGCAAAAAACCACAACTTGTTACTAAACAGAGCTCTACCAATAGCAAAAACTCAGGGGCATTCTCTCTTTAGGTAGCAATTGAGTAAAAAATCTCCAGGAATGGGATTTATCATAGAGGAGTAAGGAAGGATTTGCCTACCATAGAATGTTATTTTTGTAGAGCAAAACCACCGAGCATCTGCCTGTCTTGTATTTTAGAGCAAGCTGCTGGCACAAATGATACTCTGGGTTACCTGCCAATGTTTTAATTAACTGGAGGTGATATACCAGGTGATGACAAAGCAATATATTTAGTATCAGTCCTGCTTTCACTGTCTTCCAGATCCAAAATATGGAGAGCTGAGCATCTCGCTATAGAGGGAAGGTGCCCTTTTGTGCAGATCAGGCTTGAGTTTTCATCTCACATATGATTTCTGTAAGAACCTCCTGTCTCAGGCCCAGTCCCTCTGTTCTTTCCTGAAATCATGCGCTCAACCATGTTTTGTACTCACATTAAACCTTTCGTAACTGTTTTACCCTGGGAGGGCCAAAATCTTACTGTGGGCCACTGGAAATGCCCTTGACATGTTCATGGTTCTCCAGAAAAAGAGCAAGGAGGTATACTACATTTGTAGTTGATGCTGACCTGATTAATACTGATTTCAGAGGAAAACTGAAGCTTTTACATCCCTTACAGATGACGCCAGTAGCTTCAAACACTGGTAAAAACTAAACTATGTTGTGATAATGACAGATGCTACAACAACTTTATGGTTTATCACAGTGCCCATCAAAACACTTAAATGAAGATGGCTTTCTGCTCTTTGAATTTTTACAAATTACAGGTTTTAAGGCAATAGTAAAAAAAAAAATAAATCCCTGTTTTAAGTTACACATACTTAATCAGTCCTTGCCCAGACAAATTGAGAAAACAGCCCTAAGTGCAAAAAACAGAAAAAAAAAAAAGAGCTGACTTATGCTTCATTTCAAGAAAGGTGGAGATGGAAGTTTTGATATGTTATTACGCTTTGCTAGAATTCAGCACTGTCCTAACACTGCTTGTACATTGCTGGTGTCCCCCATGGGGTGAGGGCTTTCTAAAGTCTATAGAGTAGAGTTACTGACTTCAAGACTCCTCTTACATCAGCAAAGAAAATTACATGGTCACAGGGAGGAGGGAAGTGAGCACAGGATGGCCATGGTGAGGAACAGCATATATTGCACAAGCTTTATGGACAGAGCTGAAAAAAGGAGAGGGAGGGAGGGAGGGAGGAAAGGAGGGAGGGAGAAAGGGTTAGGGAAGTTGGTTGCTGAGGGACAGGAGAGACCATGACAGCAAGTTGGGAATCACAGTGGAAGTCTCAGCTGCAGGAGTGAGGCAAACTTCCATTCCCAGGGTGGAGGCGTACCACGAGGGCAGGAAAGAGGTTTCTGTCGTCAGAAATGAGATCATGCTGATAAGAGTCCACATAGATTGGAGGGTGGAAGGGCTTGCAGCTCCCGCAGAGAAAGATCAGGGAAAGATAATTCTTTAGAACACGCTACTGGTCAACATGTACAAAACAGAAAAGCTGAAGAAAGCGATTTCATGCAGAGGATGAAGGACAAAAGTAAGTAAGTGAGCGAGTGAGTGAGTGAACGAGGCAAAGACAAGAAGCTGTACACAGCACTTACCTTCCAGGTGAAGCCACATTAACCGTCCTTTCACCGAGGTGACAGAAGCAACACATATCTCTGCAGGGTTCCTGGGGTTCACTGCCTCCAGCTTCATGTTCTTAGTAAAGCCACGGCTGAAGGATGTCTGAAAAAGTCAAGAGCCAACACTGAAATACGGCACCTCAGCACTGCATGACTTCAATCAGGCTGTCAGTGGGAAGCAGAAATTTACCATGGTTTGCTTTTCACTGGAAATGCAGGATAAACTGAGGAACACACAGGCATCTGGATTCAAAATGGAGCTGCCCACGACACCTGCACTGGGTTTGAAAGGTTAGGTTTTGGTGGCAGAGAGGCTACAGGAGTAGCTTCTGTGAGAAGATGCCATAAGCTTGCCCCATGTCCAATAAAGCCAATGCCAGTCTGCTCCAAGGCAGACCCACCACTGGCCAAGGCCAAGCTCATCAGTGACAACGGCAGTACCTCTGCATCTCTCTCTTTTGGCACACAGGAGCCTGAACAAGTTCCCCTTTTTGGCTGAGACTGTCTTGTGGCTAATAATAATTGGGTTGGGGTAATAATTGCCACTGACTCAAAATGGTACCAATCTCCCATCCAGCCAACCTCATGTGAGAAACTGGAAGCCAGGCTTGAAGTCAATACTTCTGCTATTTTTATACCACCAAGGGCTATGGGAATTTCAACTTGAGCAACCACTGGGAGCTCTCTGTGAGACCAAAAACTTCTGGATTTGGTCTTTTTTTTTCATCCCAGAACATGCCACTAGTCTCAAATATCACTTCGACTGTCCCAGGCCTTGCTCAGCACCCAGATGAGCTTCACCCTGTTAGAGCTGCTGATGGCCAGGACTGCAGAGAAGCAGAGTGAGTTTGTTTAAATGCCTTTTATGTTGCCTAACAAGGAAACGTCATTTATCATCACGCCGCCTCCTTTCATTGCCATTCGGTGCTGGAGGCTCATTTGTACAGAATCAATGGCAAAACAGTTAGCTGGGAGTTTATTTTACTAGGCATTTGGTCATGTCAATCCATTTCATAACTGCCTCTCCTTGTTAAAAATTCCCCCTGGGAAAACAGCTACAGCACATCCACTGCCAGCACCACGTCTGGCTGCACAAGGTGGAAGATGTGCTTGCAAAAAAGCTTCTATCAAAGAGCACCTCACAGCCTCAAATTAAGTGGACAGACCTGCCAGGGAGGTTGAACAAATGACAACAGAGAGATTGCATCTCTCTGCAA
The DNA here is from genome assembly GCF_022539395.1 of Myiozetetes cayanensis. Taxonomy (NCBI): domain Eukaryota; kingdom Metazoa; phylum Chordata; class Aves; order Passeriformes; family Tyrannidae; genus Myiozetetes; species Myiozetetes cayanensis. Next base: position 3,618,688 of record NW_026087521.1, read on the forward strand.
AGAACTGTGTTATCAAGAGTGAAAGAATAACAGACACATGTTCATCTGGTGAATGTTTCCTTAGGAGAAAAAAAAAAAGGACAAAAAAGTGCTCAGACCTGATTTAATCTTGGAGGATATTATGCAGAGACTGTTCTCAAGCCTGCCAGTGCTAAGAGAACAGATCCATTACTTGACAAAATGAAGAGATATAAGGAAAAGGGAGAGGTGACTGCAGAAGAGAAGAAACATGACAATTTTCCGTCTCTATTGGTGTGAAGCAGCACTGTCCAGCTTCCCTCACCACTTTCAATAATCTTCACTTAAAGTCCCTCAATGTAGAGGGTTCTGCATAGGATGGCACAATAAATGGGGTAAAGAAATCCTTACTCTAATTTGATTCTCAAGTCAGGCTCTGTTGATGGTACAGGTCTTCTGAATTCATCAACAAAAACTTCACCAATTCACTATCAAAGCTTCCAAGCCAGGCTGCCCTTGGGCCACTACAGATGACCAATGCCATGCAAAACCTGTGCCTGTGCTTGGTGAGACTGAGTTCATTCTGCTTTCCATAAACACCTCGTCCCCCAGTCCTGTGACTTCTGAGTACAGTGAAAAGACATGTTATTCCTAGAGGAACCTGTTTGTCCACCATCCACACCACCACTTTACTTCACAAACCCTTCTGGGCTCATTTTAGTTGCACCAGTAACATTTAGGTACCACCGTCAGTAACATTTTCGGTTATTGACAGGATCTCAACTTCCATCAGTTGACTGGCACATGAAGAAGAGCATCAGGTTACTGGAAAATGCAGAAAGCTGGATCTGCCTTTCCCCAAGTGATGAACACCTCTCAGATCCAGTCACAGAGGACTGTCATCGCCATGAAACAGCCTGTAGAACATTTCTAAAGCTCTGAATCTTATGGACTCCAACTTAGGGACTCTTATGGATGGGCTGCTCACTCCCACATCGCTGTTGTGGCATCAGGGAAGCACATGAACTGTCCCAAACCTCACCCATGAGGGTTAATCACTCCTCTCTTACTAAGCTCAGTATTTTCAACCTTAGCTTTGAGAGACATGTGGTTGGGTTACATGTATCCCCCTGGGAACCAGAGAAAACACCCAATATGTGAAAAGGAACAGATGAAACCATGCAATTTCTTTATATCTAGTTGGTTTTTTTTTAATAGCACCTGAATTACTTGTTGTGCTCAGTTGAGATCCTTCTTGTGCTAAGTGTTGTAGAGAAACAGAGAGGAGATGAAGAGCAGGAAACTAATCAGGTAAAGACAAGAGGAAGAAAAGAGTTTCTTCTCTTTTAGGGATGGAGACCTGGAACACTTCTCCCGTTTCCTTCCTAAGGCAGACTCATGGTGGTCTGGGGAACCTCCCAAAGCCTCGCTGCAGCTTTTCTGTGCAAGCCATTCTGCTTCCCAAGGACAGACAAGGAGCAATGCCAAGGCCAAAGGAAGAACTTACGTTTCTAAAGCACAGGTGAGGCGCCGCCTCCGCTCCACACTGCTTCTGGTAGTCTGCCCAGTCAAAGTCCTGGCCAGAGTAACCTGCAGGAGGACGAGACAGAAAGTGCCATCAGCCACCACTTCACAACGGAGAGAAAGCACAAAATGGTCCCCAAGAAGATGAACATCTGTGTTTCAGCATCCCATCCCAACACAGTGAACTGTGCAGCATCACCAGGTAATTCCTCTGCGTGCCCCTTTATGCACCATGAGAGCCAATGTCAACACTTCTTCAGCCCTCACTCACACACCTTCTGCATTTCACTTTGAAAACTCAAACTCTTCATGAAGAAGTAATAAATATTTTCCTTATTTTCCCTTTTCTGTTAGTATCTACCAACTTTTAATAAGCCCATAACTCCTTAGAAGTGCTGCTGTCCCCACTTTCCTGGTGGGGCTGCTCATGGACTTCTTTCTCCTTCCTTCAGCTATCTATAAGATGGGGTTGTGGAGCTGGACATGGGTTATGAGCTGGTCCCTCAGCAGTGGACAAGGAGAGGATCAGCACAATCAGAAGCTGATTTATCCTCTCTTTCAAAGCATGAGATGAGCCCTCTCTTCATTGACATGGATGTACCCTCCATGACTGACTTCCCAGGAGCTCAGTGGATGTGAGCTGAATCCCAACACAGTCAAAATGTTACAGAAATTTGGAGCAGAGCACGAAAATGACCAAATCTCCCAGTCCCAGCAACTAGATGATGCCTTCAGCCTCTGCTTCTATGTAAAAGAGGGAAATAACATGGATTTAAATGAGCATCTCTCAAAGAGTCCCACCACAGAAAGGCAAATCAGACCTTTGCTCATCCACTATTCTTACTTGGCTATTTAGGCAATAAACTCTTGGGACAGAAACGAATTTTTTTTAATTTGTTTTCTTGGGGCTTTTTTTGCCTACCTCTTAATCTGTATGTTCACAGTGCCTGAAACCAGTGAGTGTTAATCCTGTCCAAGGCCCTGTGGATACTCTAATAACATTATGGCAGAACTAGTCTCACTAGAAAGTTTCAGGAGTCACCCAAAGGCCAAGTTCTCCCCCCAGTCTCCCTTCCTGGCATCTCAGCCTGGCCTCAATTCACAGAACATCCCTAAATTCCTTTTGCATTGATAGGCAAAAAGGGACATTCAAGATCGGATGTGAATTAATCATTTATGACAATGAAAATGGTGACATTTTTTATGGGCAAGAAAGGATTGGAATACTGAGTGTAGTCCCTTATGAGTCAGCCAGATCCCAAAAATGAAGGTAAAAATTTTGAAAATGAAGACCCAAGCATCCTGCTAAGATGCAAAGAAAGTATCTGGGATAAGATGAACTTCTTATCCTAATGACTGCATACATGACAAACTACTGAGATAAAGCCTTGAGCTAAGATGCCTGTCTCTGTGGGGCATCAAAATGCATAATAATTGGAAAATTAGAAATAAACATGCACAGGGAAATAAAAAAAGGGCAATTACTTATAAAGAATGTTCATGTTTCATATAAAAAAATACTCCTGCACTGTCTCTTCTTAGCAAATAATTTCTGCAACAGTATCTTCCCTCTTCTTCTCCATCTCCTTTTTTCTCTCGAGTTATTTGTTTGCCAGATACTTCTCAGCTTCATAAAATGAAATGGAAAACAGGAGGAGATGTGCACATCACTTGATGTCAGAGGGGGATCTGTCTGATCACGTACAGATGTTTGCAGTGGGGACATCTACAGCTGTGCCTGTCACCCTGGCTTCCCCAAGGAGTCAGTCAGTCAGTCCCCAAGGCAGATCTAGAGGTGGTCTGTTTGTCCTCCTGCAGACAGAGCAGAATTGCCCTGTGGAAGTCCCTCCCACTCTCCATCAATGCCAGAAGTTGGGGATGGGATCCTGTGGGGACAGCCAGGACACAGCTGTATAAATGAAATCACCTGGGGTCCACCTCAGCTGCCAGAGAATCAAAAACCTGACCATACCCTGCACTTCTTCTCATCTCTGATTCAAACCCCTCGTGGACAGGTTTTGCATCTCATTTGCAAGATACGCAAAAACCTTGTCAGAGTGGAGGGAAAAGGCACATTAAAGTGGTTCCAGTGAGGTGTGAAAACTTGACTGTGCTGTCACTGCACACCCACCGGCTGGCTTGGCCCTGCACCACTGAAATCACTGGAAGATCTTTCACTTTAGACTTCCGAAGGAATGAAAAATGTGAGGGCTGTAAGAGGGTCTGCCATAATTCAGTTCAGCAGCACAATGAGGACGATTCCAAGAGGAGCACACCAAGGAACTGGCTCAAACAAGCCCTGACCTATATAAGGCCTTTTTATGGAACATCATGGTGACACTGCACCTCAATTACTGTGTCCAGTTCTGGGCCCCTCACTTCAAAGAAAGACATTTTGGTGCTGGAGTGTAAGAAAAGTGCAACTGAGCTGGGAAAGAGTCTGGTGAGTAAGTCATATGAGGAGCAGCTGAGGGTGCTGGGGTTATTTAGCCTAGAGAAAAGGAGGCTCATGAGGACGTTATCACTCTCTACAATTATCTGAAAGGAGGGTGTAGCCAGGTGGGGATTGGGCTCTTCCCCCTGGCAACAAGCAACAGGACAAGAGGGAACAGCCTCAAGCTGTGATAAGGGAAGTGTCAATTTGGATGGGAATTTCTTCACTGAAGGGGTTGTCAGGCATTGGAATGGACTACCCAGGGAAGTGGTGGAATCACCATCCCTGGAAGTGCTCAAGAAACAACTGGACGTGGCACTTGGTGCCATGGTCTGGTTGACCAAGTGGTGACTGGTCAAAGGTTGGACTCGATGATCTTGGAGGCCTTTTCCAACCCTAATTATTCTGTGGTTCTATGATCATGCCACAAGCTGCCTCCCTCAGTACATGGGGAGGTACCACATATCCAATGCCTCCATTAGCACATGGCATTCACACACTGTTATCCTGGAAGGCTCAGCCCTAGTAACAACACTGAAAGCTGTGTTTGCACGATGCAACTGCTCCTCAAACATTTAAAACCTTGCTGTGTTTGCTATCTCAGCTCTCACCATGGAAGAGCCCAGCAGTCTAACAAGAAGCAAATACAACAATATAAATGTACTCCAGGCTTTGGAAGTGGCGTTTCCTTAGTAAGCCTTACAACTAGGAGCACTATCAAAATGTTTTTCCCCTTCTTAATAGCTCATAAAACAATGGTTGTTACTCTAAAGGGAAGTGGTCTATAAATCCAGCTCTAATAAATATAAACAGTGCTTGTTCAATGTTTATACAGTGGCAGTAAATGGGTATTCATTTTTGGCACTGTACAGGAAAATACTGCTCTCTATTTGTAGTAGCAAATGCTTGCACCTCCTGTTCATGACTCATTTACTTTATGTTTGGCTTCAATAAACCCCTGATAGGCAAAAAGGCATGAGAACAGTTATCACATAAATAAAGGACTCTGAACTCAAATGCCCCAACCTGGCACATTGTTCTGATGAAATTAATTCAGTTAATTTTAAGAACTGAAGCCATCTGGACAACACTTACAGAACCAAAGACTTATAAAGGTTGGGAAAGACCTCTCAGATCGAGTCCAACCTTTGACCCATCACCACCTCCTCAGCTAGACCACATGAAGTCATTTCTTGAACACTTCCAGGGGTGGTGACTCCACCACTGCCCTGGACAGCCTGTTCCAATGTTTGAGCACCTTTCTGGTGAAGAAATACTGCAAACCTATTCCCTGTTGGGGGTGATGTTGGTTGGGAATGTGCAAGCACTGGGGTAGCAGGAGGCTGGTCCATTCTGGTGCAAGACGGGGAAATTCTGGATGCTCCAGGGCAGGCAGAGCTGTGATCTGGGTGGAAGTGGTGGAATTTCCTCCTTGTGCAGACCAGCTCATTAGCAGCCAGCTCACAACACAGCCTTCCCCACTTTGCAGAGCTGCAGCCCCCTCATATCAGTCCTGGCCTTTTATTTTTACCCAAAGCCAGTATTATTCTGCTCAGAGAAGTATGGAACCCTCAGAAGAGGTTTGGATACTTTTCACTTTCCCTCTGCTTTCTTTTTTTTTTTGGTGGTTTATGGGGTTTTGTTGTGTTTAGTTTGGGAGTTTTTATTTTTAAATTAATCATTCTAGTATCTGATTACATTTCACCAACTCAGAGAACTTGTCTACCAACTGAAAAGGCTTTTGACACCAAAGGTGCTAAAATGAAATTTGGGCATGCAGCCCTCATATGCAGTGTAAAAAATACAGCAATATCTACAATGCATCTATCTGCCACTGGCTTCACACCTTTTAAATAGCTTCCCTTCAGAATTTCTAATCTCACAGAAGAAACCAAATTTTATTTTTTCAGGGGAATAAGGGGAGACTTTCTACATTTTCTCAGGTGTCCAGGTAGACCCCAATCACCAGGCATCACAATGGATCATAGAATCACAGAATGGTTAGGTTGGAAGAGGCCCTGAAGATCACCTAGTTCCAATCTCTGCCATGGGCAGGGACACACTAGGCCAGGGTGCTGGTCTCATGCACCAGACCAGGTAAATACTTTCCCTTTAGACTTTACTGACTAAGATGACAAAATATTCATAAAACAGATGCTTCAGACACATCTAAAAACCTTGGCATCTAAAAAAGTGTTTGCACATACTTGATCCATAAAACACCACCTCAGACAGGCTTTGTATCAGCATGAATTGGAAATTATTAGGCCATGACCCTGTAAAGAGAAATGTCTGGCCCATGGTCTGCTTCAGTTAATTATCCAGCCTGGGGGAAGCTGTATGTGAATTTGGGTGGAAAAAATGCAAAATACTTCATTTGCTCTCATTTTTCGCATCTTTTCTGGCCAGTATCAGTGAGCACTTACACAGATATTATCGTTTCACCTAGATTTAGGCAGGAGGGAGCTAAAGCCCCAGACAGCACATTTACTGAATACATTTATGTCAGTATAAGCAGCAGAGTAATAATGGATGCATCGTATGCAGCCTCACGCACGGGGCTCCAGGACTTTGGTGGGAATTTCAAATTGCATCTGCTGAAAAAGCACTCTGAATACACATAAGAGGACTCTGAATCCAGCATAGAATAACCCTTCACTTCCCTGGGTTTGGCAGTACCATAATTTTTCCAAAATGAAGACAAATCTTCCTACACAAAACTCAGTGGGATGATTTTTTTTGTTGTTGTTTTTTTTTGAGGTTTCTCTTTCTCCCAAGCAACACCAAGTTCTGGCAATGGACCAACGAGCCAACCAGCTTCAAAAATCTAAAATTCCACAGAACCAACACCTTTTTCAAGCAAAGAAATATTGCTGGGGCACCGCAGGAGGTTGTCTGAAACTGAGAGTAATTAACTGCATCGCTACAAAGTTGGGGAACAGCACCCTTGGAGGCTGCTTCTCCTGGCTCTGACCTGAACACTGCTCACAATGAGCCTTTGCCTGGGATTTTCTGAGACAGCTAAGGAAATGCCTAAACAATCCTGGGCAGGCAGCTGTTGAGTTCAGTTTGGACATTCAGATTTAGGAGCTTTGCTTGGCCTTGGTGTTGTACCCAGGTGGATGCTGTAGGGAGATGCCTGGTTTGCCTGTAGTGTGACGGGACTTTTAATGCTCCTTTTGTTCTTTACACACACAAAGAATTGCTAGGATTCATTTAACAGGAATTCACAAGGATAAATTCAGCCTGATTCAGACCTCAAAGCACATGGACATTAATCCAGCAGCAAGACACGTTTGCTAAGAAGTTCATTGGCTGGTGTGAGGCAGAACAGCCCAAATCATTGCAGAGAGCTACTCTAGCTTGAGATACTTCAGGTGATGCTCTGCAGCAACCACCACCACAGTTTTAAAGGCAATAATAACATGCCAATTTGCTTCAAAGGAAGCCTGAAAATCACTGAGAAGGAATACGAACCCTTGGGAGGTGTGAGGTTGACTCCATTTTTAAGGCACCACTGTATTGGCAAGATCCCTAAGGAATCTGCATGGCAGAGCATTGAGATTTTGCTGGGTTCAGGTCTCAAGTCATCGATGGTCACTTGTAAATAATGATTGTTAAAAACCTAAGGGGTAAAAAAGAAGAGAACAAAGTCAGAACATTAGGTAACATGGAAGCTGAAAAAGCCAAACCTTGGGATTAAACTACTGAAAATAACCTGCTCTTACCTAACCCTTTCCATCCAAGTATTTCCACCAAAGACATCAAAGCCTGAGTTTTAGAGATGGGTAAACTGAGGCAAGGGAAAGCACTGGGGTTCAGAGCCACTCAGTGTGCTCACAGCTGAGCAGGGGCTGGAGGTGATTCTGGAGACCTCACAGCCTTCCTCTCTCCTGCCTTTGACAGCGTGGATTAAACATCCAGCTACTGACTCCATTTAGCTGTTTTATTTCCAAAAGTTTGCCAAATGGGCAGGGAAAATACATATGGATGGAGGGGAGACAGAGACAAAAGAGGGATCCCTTTGTTTTGCATGGAAGTGGTGGATGAACATCATCCCCACTGGTTTTAAGTGCACACAGTCAGCTGGTATGCTTGTGGGAAAGACTCAATTCATTAATTAGGAACATCCATGGATTTTAAACATATGTGTTCTCCAGCCAATTAAGCACCACCAATTAAGTACCACTCCCAAATTTTACTAAATGTGGTGGAAACCAGGCAGAGGTTCCTCATCAGGCTGTTCTCATCCCTCCTTTCTGAGAGCTCACCTTGGTCACTGACGCAGGGCAGATATGAAATGGCTCCCTCAAATTCACTGCCTCCAGCTTCATCCCCACAGTGAAGAAGTGGTTTCTCAAATCAGCATGGTCCTGCAGGAAGAGATGGGAAGAGGAACACATGGTGACATCCAACAAGGAGCCAATGCATTTGAAAACCTATTTGAAAGGTGTCCACGTGGATTTTGTCACTTAGCCGAGTGCTTCTGATCCTATGTTCTTCTCATGCCAACCCAACCGCAGAAAGGGAGGGGGCAACTTCACTCCTAGAGGACACATCTACAGGACCAAGCCCATCATATCTAAAGCACAGTGTATGTCCACCTCATCAGCAGCATCTAGGCAGAACTCAGTCAACAAAGAGATTGTGCTCACCAAAATGAGGACCTGCCTGAGAAATGGCTGCTTGAAAATCATCCCCTGGCAGAGCCTCTTCACCTCTGACAGCCACTACCACCAGAGAGCAACTAGGGGTCCAAGAGCATCAGGAGTCATTCTGACATACCCCAGGGTAATGCACAACATGGATGGAAACAGCTCAGGACGGCCCTGATTTGCCCTGATGGATGTCCAGCACCTGCAGGGCACCAAAATAAGCACCTGCACTGGTGCCCAAGATGGCAAGTTGGAAAGGTGTTTTTTCCAGCCAGGAGACTGAAGGTGGACTAAGGCCTGGACAGTGAACTCAGAACCCATAATGTGGGCAACAAGGGAACATGTTGATGGGAAAACAGGCAGCTGTGCTCAAGTCCAACAAAACACTTTCATCTGGGATCAAACCCCGGAGGATTCCCCAAATCAACTTTAGGGATGGCAGCAGGATCCTGAAACTCATAAGCAACCCAGATTCAACTCCCCAACTTGCTACCAGTTTAGTGTTTAGCATCTAATTACTCCATCCCTTGTGACCCCTATCTAGTAGTCATACAAGCTGGCATCCTAATTCCAGAGCAATGATTGCATTTTGTGTTCATTCAATAAAAATGTCCTACAGTAGTTCCAAACCATCGGTGCATTAGCCAAAACAAGCACAAAAAGAGATGATGTTATATTTAACACACACTCACAGGCTGCTCCAAAATACATGCAGAAAGCTTGCTATCTAATAAGTGGTTAGCAATGACAAATCCATCTACATTCATTGCTACATGCTGTATTCTTGTTCTAAAATGATTTTCTATTGATCCAAAGTTGTATGTCACCGTGCTTTCTTTTCCCAAGACCTGTCTCCACTTGTTAGGCTTAACAACTTCTATTTTGGGATCTTATATTCCTGGTGCTGCCAGAGATAAGGATTTTTACAAGCTCCAACCGTGGCTAAATGAATTGTTGTTTTCATCTCACAACCCTGCAACGTTACGGAGCCTTTTCTGTTAGAAACAAAAAGCAGTTTAAAAAAAAAAAATCATAATGGGTTTAGTCTCTGAGCAGAAGAATACACTGATGGGGAAACTGAGGAAGATTTAACAATAATGGCCTGGAGCTCAAGGAACTAATGGCTGAGGAAGGAGTAGACTTTCAGGAGTCTGAGAGCCCTCCAGTATGGTGTGTACACTTTACAAGGGTATGTAGTGATAGGACCAGGGGGAATGGCTTTAAGCTGAAGGAAGGCAGATTTAGATCAGATATTAGGAAGAAATCTTCACCATGAGGCTGGTGAGGCACTGGAACAAATTGCCAAGAGGAGCTGTGGATGCCCCATCCCTGGAGGTGTTCAAGGATAGACTGGATGGGGCTCTGGACAACCTGGTCTAGCAGAAGGTGTCCCTGCCCATGACACAGGGTGGGAACTGGATGATCTTTAAGGTCCCTTCCAACCCAAACCATTCTGTGATTCTATGATTCTACAGCCATCAGTTATACTTGCATTTGCTGGCCACCATTTCCATATCACTAAAGCATCAGAAAGAGAGGAGACCCATTTCTAGCAGCTTTGCACAGACAATGTTTCACTGAAATAAAGTCTAAAGCAGGGAGGAGAATGTGGCTCCTGGCACACGGAGGTTGCACAGTACCAGGAACAGAAACATTATCAAAAACTGCCAGCTTTAATACTGAAAAGGCTTCAGCAGGAGAAGACGGTGGCTGCAAAAATCCAAGCTCGCCAGCACTGAACTTTAAATCTCTAAAGGCAAAAATGCATCTGGACTGGAGGGCTGCCTCCTCCTGCACTAGGATCCACACCCGGCGTCTCTTAAGCCTCACTGTGAGATTGTAAAGAAAAGGCAACTTTGCAAAATGTGCATCTGGAAACAAGCTTACACTGCACCATCTTCCCATCAAACCTTCCACGATTCAACTCACGCTCAGATCCAGCTCGACACATAATAAGCCAAGATCCACCAAAGTACTTAATCATGTTTATCTTTAAACACGCAAGTAGTTTCATCAACTTTTAAAGTGATTTGTTGATTGAGACCAAAATACATCGACACCAAATCACACTGCTTCTCATTTTTATCTGAATAATTTTCTTTGGTCTTTCTCCTTCTATTTGCTTTGGCTTTTTTCAAAGGGGAAAAATAATCAGATAGGAAAAAAAAAAAAAGCTAATAATATTTAAAGCTATTTTACTTCAAAAGCACATCCCCTTTTCTCCATGTGCTATGTACCTTGGGATCAAATCCTCCTTCTCATTTAGCACAGCAAGTAAATATTTTCCCCATTAAATTAGCAGCAAGAGTGAACTCACAAGAGAAGTTCATGGGATCTCCAGTACATCTCCCTTGTGAGGGTCAAAATCCTCTTTGAAGCAAGAACATGCATTTATTTGGAGAAATGCTGTGGAAGTAAAAAGCCTGTCTGTGTTAAATGTCATTTCTGAGACGGAAAAGCTTTCGTGGAGAAAAAGCCTTTGTACTGTACCTCTCTGGAAAATGGTCAGGGTCTGGATATTTGATCTGTCTCACATATTTACTAAAGAAAAGCATCAAAATTTACCAAAGCAGCTTTAGATTTTTGCAGCCACCAAAGGGGGAAAAAAAAAAAAAAAAAAAAAAAGATCCTGATGCCGCTCTCCGGTTCCAGCGCTGGAGCTGCCTCAGCCAGCAGGGAATTACTTAGGATTTGGCATATGCTCCTCTTCAAAACTCCAATTAATTTACATAATTTCTAAGAATAGGTTCCACAGAAGTGATGGCAAAGCTTTTAATTAGTATTAGACTCAAAGTGATACACTGGATAATGAACTGCTCTCTCTTCCCTTTATTCACTTTGACAGGAACGACGTCTGTTTAATAAAAGCAGCTACAAGAAGAGGACTGGAGGGGTGAGACTTTCCCCTGGTCCCTGCCAGGCTCTGCAGCTGAACAAAAGAAATGCCTGAAATGATTGTGGGCGGTAAAATTCGACCCTCTGCTGCCGTTTCACGGCATCCAACGCCACCAAGGAGGATGTCACCAGCCATGATTTTCTAGCAACTTCTCCAAGTGAGTTTCAATTTTCTTTGAAATGGAGGTGAATAGGAAGAATACTTTTGACCAGCTGGAGCATTTTATAGCCTTTTTGGATGGTGAATCTTTACTCTTATTGGAAGTCAGTGTTTCCCAGGAGCAGCCTCACTGACCACACAAAGGTTTAGGTTGCATATTAGGAAAAATTTCTTCACTGAATGGGATGTCAAGTGTTGGAACAGACTGCCCAGAGAAGTGGTAGAGTCACCACCCCTGGAGGTATTTAAAAAACATGCAGATGTGGCACTTGGGGACATGGTTTAGTAGTGGGGCTTGGCAGTGCTGGGTTCATGGCTGGACTCAATCTTAAGAGGCGTTTTCCAACCTAAACAATTCAGTGGTTCTGTGACTCTATGATTTATACCAGCAAATTGCCTGTCCTGGGGTTCACAAGCCCTGAGCAGGTGATGGAAATACCCTCTGACTGCTGGAGAGCAGCCAAGGAAAATGGATCAACAACCAACAAGGATGCAGGAGAGTCTCCCACAGCAAAGAGAAAAATCATGCCACAAAAAGTACAACAAATTAACGTGGTGCAGGTTTCAGAAATGTCAGGTGAACTGCGAGCCTAAATGTCATTCTGAAAGAGATCCACAAACAGCATTCCAGCTCTTAAGGATGCAGATAAGCTTTAGGGAAGTACCTGTGTGGGTGACATGCTTAAGTCCTAATAATAAAGTCACTGAGCACTGGCTTTAGGTCTTGAACTCAAAAAGTGGTATTTCAAAATTGTCATAGTCATTTGTCTGTCCTGCTACCTAAATATCTTGCTAGATGTGGCTTCTGAGTATTTCTGCTCAACAAAGGTAATTTAAGTGTAAATAAACTCGATTTTGTCCATGTCACAAGAGTGGAGCACAGGTAATTTTACAGTGCACTGGATAAAGCTGATAGAACAGGGGGAGCTGGCTAAGCTGCTTTTGTCTGTGACACTCAGGGAAGCTGCACTATGGGCTTGTTGCTCAAGCTGTGTCCCCAAACACAGCGAAGGGCATCAACTTCAGATTACAAAATCCTCATTTTTAATCCATTCTGCTCAAGACCACTGGAATCATCTCATTTTAAACCCAGCAGCTAATACAGTGCATAGATAAGAGCAAAAGGTTCTCCTTTGAGCCTAATTTTGATGTTTGAGGGTGATTTTCAAATGCTCTAAAAGTCAGGGCTCTTTTGGTCCAGGACAGTCAGATCCACACAAATTATAAAAGCACAACTTGATGCAAAATTCAGACGTAAGTCCGAATGCTGAAAAGTTTCAAGGCTGAGAGGCTGATTAGAAACACTGAGCCCCTAATAAATTATTGACCTGAGCCTCCTTTAATCCCCACTAACTGTAAGACCGTGAAATGCTCTTGCCTTCAGCCCCATCTCTCCTGGTTTACCCTGTTAAAAGACACAGAAGAAGCGGGGCCCATCTGGTATGACTGGGAACATATTAGTTGATTCAGTTTTTGTTTTCAAAGAAATCGCTTCCCCTCAGTGTTTTCTCTAATTCTCCAAGAAACTGGCTGTTTCTAATAGCCTAATTTTAATCACAAAGCTCATGTGTGGTAACCAGTCACAAACACAATAATAGCAGTGGTTAAACTGCCTCTACAGGAATCTGGCATTTGTTTTTTAATTGAGGGGAAAAAAAAAAGGAAAAAAAAAAAAGAAAGAAACCCTACCAAATGCAATACTCTGCATTATTTGCAGATGAATCAGTCTTGTTTGAGATTCATCAACTTCCTTGGCTAAACAAGGAGCAATTTACCCTGAAGGTACAATCACTGCAGGGAGACAGAAATCCCCCCCCCCCAGTAGGACACAAACTGTCCCTCGTTTTGACAAGAGCCATCAGAAGAAGACCAAAATGTAGAGATGTGGGGTGGGATTTAGAGGAAAGGGTAGTGGGAGGGAGGCTTCAAAGACACCATGACCCTGAAGCAATGAGCACAAGAGCCAGCTACAAACTGCACCTACTGAAGAGCCCCTTAAAAACTGCAGACGCTTCTGCCAAGGATCGAATTCAGCCCTACGGATTTTAAGCTCCGCTTGTTGAATAAAAAATAGTTACCATAGAAACAGCAACATTGCAGAGTAGCCAGTTGAAATCCAAATACACCTTCTCCGTATGGCTCGGCCCGATGCAGATGGCATTAGGGCAAAGATCCCCTCCCACGCAGCGCCTGCTCTGCTTCGGCTGGGCGGTGCAAGCACGGGCAGCAGAGGTAGGAGTGACAGATATTCATCCACTCGGGGTTTTTGGTGTGTTTGGTTCGGGTTTTGCAACACCCACGAGCGTTCACCGTCGAAACCCGGCTGTGCCACGCGCACAGGTCCCACTTCACAGGTGGGAAAGTCAAATCGAAAGGGGAACACGGGTGGGGAACACCTATTTGAGGTCTCAAAGTGAAACCAGCAGCGTCTCTTCTCACACACAGCGAGGCATCACCTCTACTGTGAAGAGCGACTGAGTCAGCCCTCAGTAACATCATGGCAGGAATCACTGAGGAATCAATAGGAATTTGTTAGAGAAGGATCAGGAACCAATTCAATGCACACTGTGGGCAGCAACCACTCTGAAAAACAGCTACGGAGCAAAGCTGGCTTTTGCTTTCTTTGAGGAAATTCGTTCATCTGTAAATCATAGAATAGTAGACTCATAGAATGGTTTGAGTGGGAAGGGACCTTAAGACCATCTCATTCCAACTCTCCTGCCAGGGGCAGGGACATCCCCCACTGGACCAGGTTGCTCAAAGCCCCACCCAACCTGGCCTTGAACACATCCAGGGAAGGGGAATCTACAACTTCTCTGGGCAACCTGTTGCAGTTCCTCACCACCCTCACTGTAAAGAATTTCTTCCTAATATCTCACCTAAACCTTCCCTCTTTCAGTTTTAAGCCATTACCCTTTGTCCTGTCACTACTTGCCCTTGAAAAATGCCCTAAATGGATAACTTTCAGGTATCACCCACCCTCTAGATGGGAGCAGATGCTGGTTCTAGGTGCACATTAGCCCTTCTCATGAGAAACACTACCCAAAGACATGGAAGGTAAGAACCTGTCATGCACAAATGCCCCACACAGAGCCCGGGTGCAGCAAGTAAACCAAACCAGGCTCTTTTGTTGACCTCTCCCCACCCTGAGAGACCCCGGTGTGTAACGAGAAAGAAAGCCCCACACGCCAGAGGGATGATTGTAAGGACCACTGTGGTATTCTCCCAGCGACGGTGACTGGGTCTTACAAAGAGGAGCAGCTTCAAGGAGCCGAGACAGGAGCGGGTCAAAAGGCAGCGGAACAAGGGAGGGATTGGGACGCCGCGCACGTCTCCCAGCCCGGCAAATCGCAGCCGTGGAAAAGGGCTGGCAAATCCACGGATGGGGAAGAACAGATGGAGTATAAATAATCTGGCAGCGCCTGCGAACAACATGGCGACTCACAGGCTATTAAAGCACAGCGTGTGGAGCGAGGGCCGGCCAAGCCACCGGTGCGTGAAGGAGCCCGGGATTGCTTATGCCGGGATTTGGCTTCCGAGTGAAACCAAAAGCACGTTCGTTTCGAGCCGCTGCATCAGCACGTGCCCGTCTATTAGGGGGTGGATGGAGACAGAAAAACCCTGTTGGACTTCAAGTCTGTTCACACAGCCAGGTCAGGAATCGTCTCTGAGCAGAAAGTATCCCCTGGGTTTCTCTCACTTAGATTTATACTCTTTCAGAATAACAAGTACTGGTAGAACAAACCCTAAAAACATGCCAAATGTTTGTTTCAAATTTAAGAGATGTTGTCCTCCCTTTTGGAAAAAGAAAAAAAGAAAATCAGTCTTCCAAGAAATAGCCAATCTCATTTCTAAAATGCACAATTCATACGATAAAAAAAATTATGTTTTAGAGGACAGGAAGGGATCTTTTTTAATATTTGTCTTCATACTTTTGAGTGTAGAACTAGAACCACCACTCCACCATGAATTTCAGGGGGCAGCTCTTGCCTGGGTGATGGGTGGTCCCTCCATCAGTCTCCTTAGGAGAGATTTGTCCCAACTGATTCCCTCCACATCATTAGTCTTGCCATTAATTAATGCTATTACTGGTAACAGGAGACATCCAAAAACTCCTGTTAAAAACAGGATTACAGGGGCTGGGCATAGTGTAGAGGCATTTTTGGTAGAGAGGGAAAAAATTTCAGGCTGGAAAGAAAAAAAATTTAGGAAAGGAGGAGCAGAGAGTGGAGACAAGAGGAATGGGACCAAAGGTTATAAATCAGGAATGGCCACCTGTCTTAGATAACACCTCTCCCTTCTAAGCATCAATTATTTAACAGAATTTGGGTTAGAGATGTGTGGGGGGGGTGACAGCTCCACCCAAGACAGATACTTAAAACAACTGGGGGTAATTTGGAATAGGAGGCCCACATGCAACATCTATGGAAAGATGATGAGCACCCCAAATCCTGGATAGGGTTTAGTTGCCCAAACAGAGGTGTCTGGGGTGAACTGAAAGACACCTGAGGATCTATGACATCTGCAAAGGACCCACAGATACAGCACAGGAGATCAGAGGAAGCATAATGGGATGTCTGAGAACATCCCCAGCACACTGTGGGCCTCTCACTAGGAAACTAAATCCTGTGATCTGTGTCCACCATTCATCTTCCTCAGACTACTGGGATGTAACTCTAAAATACGATTTATCCATAATATTAGGGCTAGAAGGTGAGTTGGGAGCATGGATCCCTTTCAGAGAGCACCAGCAACATCAGCACTGCAGCAAACCACTGAAATTGTCACATTTAACTTGAAATCAGGCCCTGGTTTGACCATACTTCATACCCAAAGCCCTGACCATTCTCTCAGGTGACCTCTGAAGCCTAACCCATCATTTATAACTGGTGCTTAACCAAGTCTGGGGGATCCCTACAGCACCCTTAAATGAGAGCAGATACAGTAAAGGACACATCTCCTTGGGCTGTGTCCTTTTGGAAGGATTTGTGCTCCTAAACCATTCAAAAACCCTTGAAAATCCTGCCTGTATTTATTTTTCTTTTAAGGATCAACATGTTTTCTGAAAAGAGTGGAACAACAAAGTGGCAGGTGTGCTGCAAAAAAGCTTTTGTGAAGAGAAAAAAATTATTCCAGGACGTGCAGTTTGCAAAACACTATGTTTAGTAGCTGCATAATAGCAGCATTTTCTAGCAGTTGAACATCACGTTCCTTCTCAAAGGATCCTAAAGCATTTTACAAATGCTTTCAACATATGGCCAAGTGTAAAATAGCACCAGGAAAAAAAAAAAGGAAAAGAAAAAAAGAAAATCCTGTTTGCAGCTTTCTCCCTGATTTTTGCAACAGGCTCGTGTGGTCTGGTGGCTGGTGTCCTCTCCTTGGATGCCAAGGGGGATCAGGGTTGTGCTTTTGTAAGGGATTTTTGGATCTGCTGCTGAAGATCACCAGGTGCCAAGTTCAGCGTTGCCACACTTCTCTGAGCATTGATAACTCAGGCTCAAATTCGTGGTTTGTGAGTTCTCAAGGCAGAACCCAACACCAAAACCAAAGAGCATCATCACTGACAGCGGTAATGGGCTGACAGATCCTGAAGAGGAGCCACTTCTCACACAACAAACACGAATCTGCTTTCCCAGTAGCACCTCCTGGGACCAGTTTGATGTCACTGCCCAGGCACAGCTCTAAGGACAACAGCAGTTAAAGCTGTAACCCAGCCAAAAATGCACATGCTCACCCTCAGGACTGTGGAGCAAGCACACAACTATGCTCTCCTCAGTGATGGAATTCTGTAGGGAAATGTAGGAAAGGCAGAAGGTAACCCCTCAATTTTTACCATGTCCGCCAAAGTAAATATTCCCATCTTTCCAGAAGATCTTTAAGAGTTGCCAGCTGTCAAACCCTCTGTTTTATACCTCATCCAACATGTGACTGGTACAGTAGCACAGAGCCCAAGGCACCATGAAGAGACATTACTTCTGTGCTGGCTTTGCAAAAGTAAAATTAAGAAATCAAAAAGAAATTATTAAAAGACACCTTTGAATTCAACACTTTTTGCCAGGATCTGGGATTCTCCTTGAAGGTCCCACACATAAATATTGGGTTATTTTGCAAGATTCATTTGTGCATGAAACAACTCATGTTTCAGTCATTACTAGAGGAAGACATGCTCACAGGCACGGACAAGATCTCGTATTTTTCTCCTTAATTAGAATGCACAAGATGGAGTTGATTCACCCTACATGGGCACACACAAAAACAATTTATTCAGCCTCCAGCCTTCCCAGAACCAGGGGCTCAGACAGCACCAAAGACTAAATTCAGCCCATCTTGTGCTCAGCTTCCATATTATAAATAAAGAAGCCCTGTTGACCCAATCCTGCCTTTTTGCCACATTTGGCCCCAAAGTAACTCCCTCTTGGGCCATTCAAGCACTCCAAGGTTTTGCATTGTCTTCCTAAGAGGTTCATCTTTGGAAGCTCAAACCACATGGCACAGCAACCAGGATTTGCTGAATTCTAATTTATGACACTCATGCAATAATTAAAATAAGTGGGTATAAGTCTGGCACGCTGAGAAGAGGCAGCAAAACAGCTGTTAGTAATAAACTTCTTTAAAAAAGGATGTTTTATGAGCCTCATCACAAATATTCTTCACTCTTTCATACAGACAGGAATAAAATACATGCATCAGCCATTCCCTACTGGGATTTAATCCCTGCCCCACACAATGTGTTTCTGATCTTGAAACTGCCAGTGCAAACTTTTAATAGAGTTGGCAAATCGAGGCGTTGGATGAAAATAAATGGCAGAGACTCAGAACTCTCCAAGCACCATTTCCATCCCAACACGGGGCTCCTCAACCCCAAATTCGAGCCAAAGGCCAGCACACACATCTTCCTTCCTACTTATCCCAGTCTAGCAGAGCTTTCACACTGGAAGCAAGTGAGCCACTGCCTGGGCCGTTAGCAAAACGCTCCCAAATTAATGTTGCTAATTTAAGTGCATCTTTGCTGGGTGAGGAGCCTGGATTCCTAATGGGAAAGCTGCTGGCATGTCCCTGCAGAAAGGGTGAAGGTGGCATGCAAGACAGGATGGGGCATGGTGAGTGCCTTCTTCCAATATAAAATTAGAAAATCATTTATGTTGGAAAACCCCTCTAAGATCAAGGCCAACCATTAACCCAGGACTGCCAAGGCCACCACTAAACCAAGAGCCTCATCCACACATGTGCTGCACCAGTTCCAAGGATGTTTTTGAGTACATCAGTGTGACGTTGCTTAAAGGGCAGGGAATGAACCTGGAGAGTCTTCAGACTGATGGTGGGGAGGGCACTGTGATACAGCAGGTCCCCAGGCAAGAGGTGGCAGTGGAGACAGTGGGGCACAGCGGTGCTTCCACACACCTCCCTGAGCATCCTCTTGCACCCACAGCCGTGCTGCCCATCACACTGAGGGTGTAAGTATTAGAAACCAGACAGGCACAGCTAGAAATCAGGATTATCTGAAGCTATCATGATTAACAGCAGCGCAGATTTGGATGGGAAATTAAAGCTGGTGCCTCAGGGCCGAAACACGTCTCTATTAAAAACCAGAGTGAGAGGGGGAAAAAAAAGAAAAAAAAAAAGATGTGGAAATAAAATTATCTCCCTTTTCCACTACAGGTCCCTGAAGGAGGTTTCTCTGCCTTGTGGCTTGCGATCAGATGAAAATTTTGGTGCAAGGCTTGCAGAAATCTGTCCCGTTTGTGTCAACTTTTATATTCGTAGCCTTACAACTTCACGGTCGTATATGATGTCTTTGCACAGGTCTAACAGAAAAAAACACACGAAAAATAATGCTGGAGAAATCACTGCTGATCACCCCCAGCCCTGAGAAAACACTGACCATGAAATCACTTATCAGAATGGAAAGTCCACACCTAAAAATGTGCTTTATACAAGCACCCTACTTGTGACCTCTCGTGGTTATGTATTAGAGCAAAGGCCTTTCCTGCAGAAGTTTAGCATAAGCTGCTAAATACTGCATGATATTTATTCATCGTGGGCTCTGTAAGTGAAGGAAAAATGTGTGTCTTTTACCTTGAACACTTCCATTGGAAGAGGAAAATTTGCTGCATCATTAAGGGATTTTTCCAGAGCGCATTTCCACTCAGATATAGTCTTCAGAGAATAGATATCTAAAGTAATAACAACAACAAAAAAAACCAAAATCAAGGGGTGACTGTTTAGGGATCAAACATTTTTGAAATGCTAAAGTTCTTATGTCATACAAATGGACAGTACAAGTGAAATGAACAGTGTGTGTATTCCAAGCTGTACAGCATGGATAAATTCAACACAGAGGCAACTAGCAGGGACACTCTGGAGGGATGATTTTGTTTTATATCCTGAAGTGAAACCGAGAAAAATGCACATCCTTTAATTACTGCTGAAGAAACGAGAATCGTATTATCTCGTTACTTGAAAACAGCAAAAAGCTCTCCTTTGATTTCTCAAAACACCTGATGGTTTCTAGTTTGATGAGCCTCAGGTCTTCAGCCAATATTGGTTATATTTGAACAAAACAAACACTATCTTTACTAAGGCTCCTGTTCACTGGAAAGTGTTGGTTTGGTTTTAATTGCAGGGTTGGGGTAGGGGGGAGGGAGGTATGTGTGGGAAGAAACATTTCAGCTAAATGTCTACCCAGACACATTTTTTTGGTACCACACTCAACCCAGAGCATCACACCAGTTCAAAGGCTTACACTCATGAATTTCCATCATTATACTTTCAGGCAACATCTTTGTGCAGCTTCACGTTGCTTTCAGTGAGTTTCTTTACACAGGTTTAATATTATTAAATCATTATATTAACAAGCCCTTTATGGTTCAGTGCAGTGAAATGCCTATGAATCATCAAAGGAGACAATGTAGGAAATAATACTGTGATGAAGAACGTTATATTGGATTTACTTCTGCCCTAGAAAACATACTGTTATCTTGCACATAACAAGTTATTGCAGAACATTCATATCAAGGCCTTAAAGAGACAAGATAGGTAGACAGATTGCAACAATTATTAAAATGGAAATGAACATTTACTCAATAATAAACTTGATATGGAGTGAACAGTGTGGAGCTTTTCTTTTGCCAGTTTGGCTTCATGCACTTACATCACAGTTCAATTTGGCCCAATTTGCATTTAAATTCTGTGCATCTAATAACCATATATATTTACTAGCTAGCAAAGATTTACTGCTGTATCTTACAATTCTGAAGGAGGAAATAAAAAATATGTATTAAAAAAAAAAGAAATTGGCAAGCACTGTTTCCACCTTGCACTGATGGTACAAGAGAATTTTATGCTCTGAACTCAACAGATTTAAGACCTTATCAAAACAGGATTTGCAGAATCACTCACTGGAAGTGGATGTATTTATACTTCCACTATATCAAATCTCCCTATACTTCAGAACAGACATCAAGGATATGCATATGAATTTAAACACACTTAAAGGGAAATGTTAACCTTTCAGGGCAGTATTTTTAATTCCTCAGCTGTCTGGTTATTAATGGCAATATAGATTTCAAGCCTTTGTTTGCAGCGTGTGCAGCGGTCACAAGTGTTAAGAAGTGCCCTTCTTATCTAATTGTTCATTATTTTACAGCCCTGTTTCTCCACTTCTCCCTTATTTACAGGAGTTCTGATCAACTTGAAGCACAGGCAGGGGAACGACTCACCCTGTTTCTTTTTGGTTTAAATGATGCCAAACAGGGAAAGACTCAACACAATATGATTTTGCCCCATGCTGCAGCCAGCCTGTTGTTTCAAGTAACAAAAGTCTGAGTTAAGGAAAACCCTGCCTGATGCTTCCCTGCTGGAAACAGACCCTCATTATCTATCATGATGGTAGTGAAGTACAGGAAAAAAAAAGTGGTATTTTGGGCAACTTTGATCAAAATCAGTGAAAAAAAGTAGCAACTTCTTTAAACACTGTCAACAAACATCAATACAGAGGCAACTCCAGCGTGGTTTCAATAACCAGCAAGGAATATCATATGCGCATTTAATTAGTGGCACATCACTTATGCTGGCGAGTGTATGGACACTAAATTGCACGGTTAAAAGAGCATAAAGCATTTTATTTAAGTGCTAGGGTTGCAGGTAATTGAACCAAGTGTACTGTGTCAATTTGTATTAAGGTTAACAAGTAGCGAGCAATTAAAAGGACCGGCAATTTGTCTTTAAACAGAAAGTAACATAAAATGAGATGATCTCGTCCTGCATAAACAGCTGAGCTAAGACCATCAGTGGCTCTGCGTCAAGCAGCCCCTGCCAATTTTCACTAGCAAGAAGGTTTATTTGGGATTCAGATATACAGCTGAAGGAGAAAAGCTGTGACCCCTTTGCTTTGGTTAAACAGGCTCACGAGACACACAAAGTCCCTGGAAGTTGCCATTTGGAGAAGACAGCCAGAATCACAGCATGGCTTGGGTTGGAAGGGACCTTAAAGTTCCAACCCCCCAAGGACCCTCCTGCACATTCTTGTACATTAAGTGGGTGTTAGGATGTGGATGGCTTCAGGAAAGAGACCTCTCCACCCAAAATATTGTAGACCTTTGGATCCATGGGATCTCATCTATCTGAGATGCTCTGCACTTCAAAAGACTGACCTCAAACTGCTCTGCAAGACGAAACCCAACCTGACAGATCCTCAGAAGTGGATCAACAGGGGAAAACCACAGCTCAGACATAAAGGGAAGTAAAGCTGAGGGTGGATATGCAGCATCCAAGTTGAGGGTAGGCAAAGCACTGTCTGAGGCTGCAGAACTGATGCATAACTGAACATCCTTGTATGATAGCCAGGGAACACACAGCCTAATTTGGGAGGAGCTGCATGTCAGAGGAGCATCTTGTCAGAGGAGATTCACAACAGCTTTCTTTGATATACAGTCTAAGGCTGTTCCTGTTATATCAACCAAGGAGTCAGATGTTGAAAATTTAGACAACCAGGTCTGTGTTCATTGGTTTCAATCCCCCCTCCCCGAGTGAAAAAAAGTAGGCTTATAAAGATGTCATTTCATCTTATCAGTGTTAGACACGTCTCAAGCATCCCCTTTCCTCCACCCATCATAAAAAGAAAGCAATTGCTCATGCTGAACTATCTTTTGTGTCTACACTACAGCAGGTGAATCTAATCCCTGGTGTGTAAAAAAACAACATACTGCCCACTGACTCTCTCCTTTCTAAAAAGGTCCACACCAGGTCATTTAAACAAAGGTCTTTCTAGTCCAAATCCTCTTTAATATAGAAGTAACTAGCAAGCATGTAAGCAGGCAAGGATGTATCCCTGGCCACCAGTCTTCAGGCAACTCCATTCTTTGCCAGTTTGTGGTTTAGCGGCTTCATCCCTGAGCTTCTTTAGTGCTTTCTGCTGCCAGCATCTCATCCTGACAACTCTCTACAGCTTCCCGGCCTGCTTGCTCCAACATTCCTTTTGCAGACACTGTAATTTGAAACAGATCCCCCAAGACCAGCCATTTGGCTCTTTTTTTCTCTCTTCCTCCTCTGATTTAATGTCTCATACACTTTATTCATCCACTGCTTCATGAGCATGTAGATGTTATGTGGATATCAGATGGCTGATACAGTCCACTATATCAGAATTGGAAAAAACAGCATTCCTGCCCTCTGGAAACTCATCAGATTCCCATTTCTGACTGGCTACTCCCTCAGTCAAGAGTCTGACAACTGCATAGACCAGAAGGAGGTAATCTAAGAGAGATCCTTAGGGGCAGTGGTCAGGAGAGGACTTATTAGAAAATGGGTTCAGACCAGAAGGGTCATTTCTCAGCAAACTCCTATGAGACTCAACTTTAGGACATGTGAAGTGATGACCACCTATTTAAGTCAGTGGAAGTCAGGAAGAAGATCTGTGCATTGAATTCATTAATAACAATGCTCACTAAAAAGGGAATGACCAGAAAATGCCAATGAGAGGAAACATATCAGATGAAGATAGACGAGAACAAGATAGAGAAATTTCAAAAGCAGTTAATCAAGGACAGGGGAATTTCACAGAAATGTAACTTCAGCAAATAAAGAGTCCAGTAACAAGTTTAAAGACAAGTGGGAAAAAAAATGAAAAGAAAAAGGAAAGGGGGTGTGTGGAATCCATGGAGAAGGAAGCACAACAATGAAATGAGGAAAAAAGGACAAAAGAAGGAAAGAGCAGAAAGTGAATGAAATAAACAAAGAGGAAGCACAAATCTTCTTCGGGCCATTTCTCTATTGATTCACCAAACCTATAGAGGCCAAGAGGGTTCAAAGGCAGACAGTGGGAAAGTGTTCCTCTGTAACACAAATACAAAGTTACAGAGTAAGCAGTATTCATGAGCTCTTGAACTACAATCTAATTTAGAAGTGATGAGGAACATTGATTCCTACCTATCAGTGAAAAAAACCACATGCTTAAATCGTGGCCAGAAAGACCTGGCCCCTAAAACACCACTGAAAAGGGCTGGACAAACAGTTACAGATCCTTGGATTATCCCCACCAGCTCTGGCTTCTTGGTGGAAAACTGGACGAACTGCTTTGAATGGACACTGCATCCTTCCAGGAGTGAGCTGGAAGTAAACTGAATTTATGAAATAAATTTCAGAGTTCACCTGACCCATTCTGAACCCAAATCAGATGGCTCCCACATGGCCACATGTGTCACAGACAGAAACTACTGACAAAGCAATGTGAACGCTGGAGAAGCAGAAACGGGCTGCACAAGTACCTCAGAACATCAGTGAATGTCAAAAAGGAGGGTAATACTTTTAGGAGGCTGTTTACCTGCAGGTGGGTCCATTCTGTATTTATTCTCTTGACACCAACCGACTGGTCGAAGTCTGCAATCCAAGTAAAACAACCACTGGTCATAGGATTCAGTCTCCTCCAATCCCACATAGCGAAGGCGTAATCTTCCTCCAACATTTTCAACCACACTAACTATCCAGTACTGAAAGGGATTCTGGGAATCCTGCAGCTCTATTAAGGAATCAACTGTAATGAGGTCTACAGGGTTTTTTCCTCGCAGAGGCTGTTTGAATAGAAGCAAAACTCCTTATTTTAAACTTTATTTGAAGACTTCTCAAGGAAACAGATGACAGCAGAAGATTATTTTTGTTTTTCACACCATCATCCAAGCGATCAGCAAACAGTCTGTTCTTCTTCTATTTTACCCAATGTCTTCCAAGTGCAAATTCAGAAGTAAAACAGAAAACAACAGTTGTGCTAATTTCTCAACCGACATCATCAACAACAACAACAAAAAAAGAATAATAAAAGGTGGAACAGCCCATAAGGCACACCCAGTTAGGATGCTGCTGGAAAACTCAAAGCCCAGTTATACTGCAGGATTTCAAACCCAGTTCTCGTTGATTGCATCTGATAAGAACCAATCACAGGACTGGACCCTGACATTTACCTAAAAGATGACCACTTTGCACACTCTGTGTGTTTATCTTTTCCACCACAGGGTTTATCTCATTCCTACTGGCACGGGGAGTAAATGATTCCCCAAAGCCACGGATCCAAGAGTCTGTGGGGGTTATTCCAAAACTGAAAGCCAGGAGCAGGTTCCCACCAGCTTAAGTGGTCTTAGGATCAAAGGACAAGGCACACAGGATTTGCCAGCTCAGGCCACCATTCCCAAGAAATCCCAGTGGTTGAGATTATTTGCTTACAACATAGCAAATAATCTGTTTCTGTGATCCCGGTTTTGCAACCATTTCCACATGTGTGTAACTTTGCACCTGCAAAGCTGCCAACCACAGGCATTAAAAAACCATGAGATGCTTTGCAGAATGACACCTTTGGGGCTCTGATTTTCTTTTGGCACTCTGAGCATCTCTGTGTATTCAAGCTTTCCTCTAACATCATGGTTAGGTTTCTTATTTTTTATTAAAAGCAAGTTTGAATTCTTATGCGATGTCTCGATTCCAGGGCTTCAAGAGCAGCATTAAAATGACCCCAAGATCTGGAAGCACTGGTCCCCAAAGGAGATGCTAAGCAAAGGCAAAATATATTAAAAACTAGGATTTTTTTTTTCCTGTGTGTTTGTCCCACTTTTACTTAATTACACAATATAAACCTTTCACATTACTTTAAAAAATATTAATACTGTAAATCAGAGTCCAGAGTCAGTCCAGGATGGTTCTTTCTAGTAGTGGCTACAAAACAAAATAAGGAGAAAGCCTTATTTTTAAAAAAGTTCTTTTTCCTGTTGAATTTCAAAAATATTCAGAATTTTGAGAAGCAGCTGATTTTCATACATCTCTCTTTATCCAAAAAGCAGGCAACAAAATGAGAATGTGATAAAAAATGTAATTAAAATTTTCTATAACCTTATTACATGTACAATTTTAACCAGCTTTATGATTAATAAATATTTCTCAGAACAACGTATTTGCCACTATAAGCTACTTTACAGTGTAAGCTACAAGCATGTGTATAATCTCTTCAAATATTATTTCATGGCAAAATGCAGTGTCAAAATTCAGTAATATAATAGAAATCCACTTTAATGTGGGTTTTTTTTCCTCTTACGCAACTGCTTCATTGCAACAAAACATTCTTTAATAGGAAACGATGGTGTAATGATTTAACTTATTATAATAAATCCCTGGCAGTATCAAAGTGAATATTGCTTCTCTGATTTGTGTGCTAAATTTTAAGCCAGTGGGTTGTCACTTACCCCACGAGAACTGAATGGCTAAGATTAATAATCAGCTTGCATGAAATATTAACATTTACCATAATGCAAGAACTCTTGATATGCATAGCCAGCATGTAGAAAAAAAAAAATGTTTAAAAGTAGCACTACATATTGATTTAACAGAGTAACAACAATCCGCAGCACTCAACAACAGCAAATCTGTCAACAGGGGCCAACATACATCGCACGGCACAGACAGTACTGAGCACATAAAACACCAGAAAGGGGTCAGAAACTGTTTGGAGTCAACACAACGTTTTCCCTCTCTGCATTTCTGCCTGGGGCTGCCTCTTTTCTCTGCCTGAGGAAAGGGAACGGAGAGGTTTGGAGTACACCAGAGATGGGGGTTGGACACCACCAGCTTCTTGCACGTGCCAGCTGGGAGTGGTCCATGAATGGGGATGCAGCAGGACAAGGGTTATTTGGGGTGTGCAAGGGCTGTTCATCCCTCAGATTAGGGGGGATGGGGGGGCAGGGAATCCCTAATGTCACACTATTAATGCTCCCTGCACAGGCATGTGGAAAAGGGATGCAGCTGTGGTTGGTGGAAGTCATCAGGGACAAAATTATCAAAAATGGTGCCTGGATGCAAACTTGCTTCCCAAAAGGCAAATTGAGTGCTTACACTAACGTAAACCACCTGTATGCCTTCACTCCTGGCCTAGAGAGGGGCAGAGAGAATGATCTCCTGCAGGACCATCTGTCTCCCCTCCAAATGCCCCCACAGCATCCACATGAGAGCAGGGGAGGCCCCGATGGAAAAGGCACCCTGCTACCACAGTTTCAAGGTGGATCTGTGGGATTTTGGCCAAGAATCTCAAGGAACACCAAGGGTGCCCCAGGTGCAAGTCACCCTGTGAATATGCTGCACAAACCTGGACTCTAAGCTGTATGGGTGCATCTAAAAAACAGACCCTTTTGCTCTTCTGAGCACTGATGCCTGAGGCCATCTCCCCCAACCTGCTTGCTAGATGTGACTGCTGGGTTTAGGTGGTGGAAATGTCCTTGGGAGAGCTCCTTCCATATATACATAAATCTGACAGTTTATGTACATATCAATCTACTAAAATCCCCTCTCCTCCAATCTGTGTCACAGAATCATAGAATGGTTTGGGCTGGAAGGGACCTTAAAGGTCATCTCGTTCCACGGGCAGGGACACCTTCCCTTAGACCAGATTGCTCAGGGCACCATCCAACCTGGCCTTGAACACTTCCAGGGATGGGGCAGGGACGACTTGAAAGCTCAGGTCACTGGTTTGGTGGATCTAAAGGGGCACTGAAGGGCTGAGTCCTCCTTCCTACGGATCCCCTCTGTGCTCTCCTTCCCACCCAGTCTTTTTTGAGTACCCGGCTTTCCAAGCACCTCCCTCCACTCAACGGAAAAACAAACTACCCATCGCTGGACCAGAAACAGAGCCAGCAATGGCACACAGACAAACCAGGAGCAAACACTGCTGCAGCACTCACACCACCACGACACCGTATGGAGAGGAACTGCAATCTAATACATACACCTTCCAGCAAATTGGCGGGAGCCGTCCGGGCGCCGGTCAAATCGTGGATGAGAAACTCCGTCCAGTCCATGTATTTCTCTTTGATTGCTGGGGAAACAGGAGGAAAGAAAAGAAATGCTTAGCACAGCACACTGCAACGATTTGCCAGGTGTATGTCGTGGAAAGGACTTGGTATGTTTATTAAGATGTATTTATTAAGTATATTCACTACGAGAGGGGGAGACACAGGCACAGGTTGCCCAGAGAAGCTGTGGATGCCCCATCCCTGGAAGTGTTCAAGACCAGTTGGGTGGGGCTCTGAGCAATCTGGTCTAGTGGAAGGTGTCCCTGCCCATGGCAGGGGGTTGGAACCAGATGGTCATTAAGGTCCTTCCAACCCAAACCCTTCTGCGATTCAGTGATTTTTATCTTGGGGTTTACAGGCTCTAAACCTTTGGATGCAATTGCAATTCAGACCAGGAGAAAAGCTAGCTTGTTGTCCAGCCCCTTGGGCAACCTCTGTACACAGTTAAATCCCAAAATATGGGAAGGTGTTGCTCCACTGTAGTCACTGACAGTGATTTAGAACACGGTGGTTTATCACCTCCATCTCTCCCATTCAAAGTTGGCCACTGCTTGTGTAACTGCTCGTTCCCTGCTTATCACGTAGGCTCAGATGTGATTTATAAATGCTCTTTGTATGTTCACTAATGACCTCTGAGGAAAAAAAAAAAAAAAAAACTGTGCAAACTCTCAGTTCCTTGACAGGAAATCAGAAACTCCAGGTACTTTCCCCACAAAGCAGAAAAATCACCCCTGAGAACATCATATATCAGCTGCTGAGTCAATACACTTGCAAGAAGAAAGACTTAAGGAATTTATCAAGAACTTCTCTTACATTTAGAAAAAACTAAGTAATTTCTGAGCTAAATACTGTAAGCCTGCGTTACTTTAGGATATGCACACACAAATTTTTATAGGATTTGAACAGACATACATAAATGTTGCCTCTAGGATTCCAATTCTGGGTCAGTTTCAGTTTAAACAGGTAAAATTTGTGCACCAAAAGGCAGTAATTCAGCAAATCTCAGCTTCAAAGACACAGATGCCTCTTCAAATGCATTGTGCATTTGCAATCAGAAACCAAGAAATCAGACTTCAATTCCACCTGCCTGTAAATGGGAATTAAATTACACTGGAAACATTATTCTCTCCCAAAAAAAAAATCTCACTTATGTGTGAGAGAACCAACAGGGATATGCTGTTAACTCAGCAACACCTACAAGCATTTGAAAACTTCAACATCGCCCCTCAATAAAAAACTGGATACATGGTTTAAAGACCATTCCCCCATGCATGCAATCCACACAGCTGGGCATGGATAAAGACTGAAGCCATGCCCAGCAGACCTTCCCTCAACCTCATTTCTCACTTCTGCTCCGTCCCCAAAAGCCAGTTCTCCCAACTTGAATTACACATCCAGTTTATAGTTCTAAATTACTTCAGAAGTGCATTTAAAAGTATTTAAAATTACCAAACCATGAAGTGCTGGACTTGAGCCTCCATAAAATAACACCTGAACTCGCCTGGAACCATTCTAAGTCTTTTGCAGCACTGATTTTGCATGATTTCCAGGAGATTTATGTCCCTTGCATTATTTAAGAGGGAAGAATAGCCTGAGAAGAAGTGGTTTAGACATGACACTTTGTCTCTCAATGCTCCTGCTGAGCACACCTCATCAGTTCCTGTCCACCTACATCAGGATAAAGAAAATAAGCTTAATTTTGGCACCAGTGAGAAGACAGTAATTGTTGTAGTGAATGAGATCAGAGTCCCTCTAGCTCAGGCTTTCTGCCTCTCCCTGTGAACAGCACTGGGTGCAGCAGAGAAAGGTGCAAGTTGAACTTGATTTTGGCTCATACCCACAAAGTTGTCAGCCAAATTTTGAATGCCAGAGCTTCACTACTAAGGAATGACAAATGTGATGAAAAGAACACAGTTCGAACCTTCAAAGCTGGCAGGAGTGGGGGTGGGCAGGGGGTGCTGGGGGAAAATGGGATTTTCAAAGTTGACAACAGATTTCAGGGGCCTCCATTTCCAGATGCCCAGTTTGAGATGCCTTAGCGGTGCCCGACTCACAGATCTTCCTGTCTGTCAGCTCACAGTTTGAAATCTAAATAAGATGGTGCTCCCCTCCCCATCCAAATCTGGATTGGAGGCTTCCAAAGTCCGAAAGTGCCAACTTGACCCTTGTTTTTCAGATTCAGATTTTGTTTTCAGCTTTTCAGAGTCAGCTGAAAAAAAAACCCAAGCTATTCTCACTTTCTGGTTGGTTTCAGAGCTATCCTCCCCATACAAATCTAATTTCTAAGGTTTTGCTTTATTTTATTCTGCTCTTGCAGTGTAGATAATGTGAGTCTGAACAGCTCTGAGAGACAATAAGTAAGTCAGGAGCAGTCCATGAGGTTCAGATATCCATGTTTTCTCTACATTTCAACAAATCCATCTTCCCAAGAGACTTCTGTGAGCTCCTACGCAGAAACTGCAAAGGCATGTAGTGACAGGACAAGAGGGAATGAGCTTAAGCTGGAGAAGGGCAGGTTTAGATTAGATATTACAAAGTTCTTTATGCAGAGAGTGGTGAGCTCTGGAACAGTCCAGACAGGCTGTGGACTCCTCATCCCTGGAAGTGTTCAAGGCCAGCAGTATTTTACAAGAGCATGATTAATGTCACCCTAATTCATGCTCTTACTGAGCTGCACAGACTCAAATGGTGGTAAGAAATCTGCATAGTAAGGAAGCCCGTGGTATTTCTGCCTGGGTGACATAGGAGGAAACACCCCTTGATCTTTGGAATCTAGGGAGCTAACAAAACTGGGAAGAAGAGTTTTACCAATCCAAGGAGGATTAAGTACCAAAATCTACTGTCCCTTTGAACAGTCACCCTTCCCTCTCCAGGCACAGCTCATCTGTGAAGATGGCACCTCAGAAAGGGACTGTCAACCACAATGGGGGACCAAATAGCCCCAGTGACAAGAAAGGATTTGAGATATTCCAGTTATATTGAGGTTACTTTGGTAATTACATCCTAAGCAGTGATGGCTTGCTGGATAAAGACAACAGCAACATAATCACACTGGTTGGTACTCTAAAGCAGGAGGACAAAGGGGATCTACAACAACAAAGCTTGAGTCCCAATAGCATTTTGAGCACCAAACCCATGTTAGTGTCAGTCTCATAGTCCTGCACAGGGTCTGCTGTGCACAGAAAGGACCAAAACAAGACTGTGCCATGGTCTGAGATCCTGGGGGCCAACTGCCATCACATTTATCATGGTGAGAAGCAAGGATTCAAGAGAAGCAGAGAAATGGGAGCAGAAAAAAAGATTCAGTTTAATAATCTCACTGATGCAATGGCCACTGTGTGAGCTGAATGGAATTGTTAAACATTAGATAAACCAGACAGGACACAGGTGTTAGCAACACTCTCACCGTGGAAAAAGCATCAGTCAGAGCTCGCGTCAGATTAGCCACAGTACAGCCCAAACAGAAGGCATGCCCTGCACAAAGGGATGCTCCCAAAATGCCAATGTTCTCACAACTGCTTCTCTTTCCATGTCTAGCTGCCCTGTCTGAGCTGCAGCCTGTGCCCACAGATGTGCCTGTTTCCTTTGGATTGGGTTCAGTTCCTCTTGGAGCCACCGCAGGTGGTTGTTTTAACACCTCTGCAGCTTCAAGGCCAAAGGCTTTAAAGCATCTCCCTGACACAAAAATGCCACAGAACCACCTGCCTTGGAGCAAAGCAGAGGCCAGATCTGCACGCTGCGGGGCCAAGGTGAATCCATCACAGAGCCAGTAGCTCTCCTCCAGGTCTCACTCATGCAGGACCAACTGCACAGAGAGAAAAATCCATCTGGATCTAGACCACTACAGAAAGACCTGAAAAAGATCCCACATTTCCCTCTCCAATTCCCCAGGAGCAGTTGTAGTGATGCACCAATTCCCAGACTCAGTGCTGGGTTGGTAAAGGCTGAGCCCAGGCTTTGCCTCCTCCTAAGAGATCTCGGTGAAATTGTCCACACTTGGAAAAAGTAAAAACCAAGTCTCTGCAGCTCACTGCCTTTGTGTCTTGCACAGGAAAATGCAAAGCCCCTCTGCCTCCTTCCACGAAAAATACTCATTTCAGAGAGCAACTTCCAGTTTGGCAAATATTACGGGAGATTCTTAAATCAGAAAGAAAAAGGACCTTTCCACATTAAGACTCTATTTATTTCCACAGAAGTCACAGTGCAGGTGATAAAAGTGAGATCCCCTTCCACAGGGCTGAACTCCATCACAAAACAGATTGCACCCAATGTCCCTCAAATAATAATAATTCTTCCCACTTCTTTCTCCACCCAGTTCACCCTGCCCTCGACGTCTCTGCCTCCCATTCCTCTCTCCCCTTTAGATCCTCTGCCGTTTCCTCACTTTTACTCATTCATCTCATTTTCCCAAGCAGTGCCTTGAGACTCCAGGTTGTAGCTGGGCCTGACTGCTCTAAACCTGGGCACAGTGGCAGCATCTGAGGACCAGGGGCTGATACACAAAGTACCATCAGCACTGCTCATTGGACATGAAGTTTTGCCTCAGACCAGCCTTTTCCCCTTGCACTGTGCATGCTGACCACGAAAGCCATGCCAAGAGCAGCTGGAAAAGGCCACAGCAATGCACACCCTGCATCACCCACATCCCCTCCAATCCCACTTAAAACATGCCTGAAAGCCAGGACAGCGGCATCATTCCCTACAACCCTGTAAATCTCTGTGCCCTGCCTCAGCCACAGTGCATAATGGGTTCAGATTTATCTGCCTCTCTAGAGAAATAAGAGATTAAAAGAACATTTACAGTCCTGTGAAAGCCCTGAGTCACAGGCGCTCCATTCAATGAATATGAGATACTATTATCACATTAGCAGCTCTTGGGATTTCATCTAGTTTCCTACAAGTTGCTGTTTTTCTTCAAGCCACTCCTCTCAAGTCATGGGTTTCTGTGAAAATTCTCTTTTTTTTTTCTCCCTTTTTTCCAAGAACAGGGTGCTGCTTTAAAGTGCAAGAAAAACCCTGAAATCTGAAAGACCGATAAGACAAGGGAAAGAACACATATTTTGTTTTCTCCTTTCATGACATTGCTTTTTTTGCTCCCCCCCCACAAACCACCCACTTGATTGATAAGATGAAGACTCAGGGATTTGAACTGCTGCATTTATTAAAATAAAGGGACAGTAGCACAGCTACCTTATTGATATATAGAACCTAAACAGGCTCCTCCTTGGAAACCCCTCAACAAACCTCATGGGTACTCCTGCCCAACAACTCTTGGCATAAGAAGGCCACGCTTTCAGCCACCAAGGACCATTGAGTGTGCCACTGCTTCAAAATAATGCATGATAATATAAAATAATACATAATGCATGATTGAGAACCCATGCCCTTCTACCTACCCCCTGTTTGAGCACATTGACTACAAGCTCGCAGGCTTGAGGACAGTGTAACACCAGCCCATCTGACAGGATTTCAGCTGCTGCCACCACTACCAGGGCCAAAGACAAAGCAATAATATCAAAGTATGCTTAAAAAAAAAAAAAAAAAAAAAAACACCAAACAAGAAGGAAAATAAAATAAAGCTTTTCATGTTATTTTTCCTTTTTTTTTTTTAATAACCCAGGATCACTAGCAACCTGTCGACACCTCTCCTGGAGAATCCCCACTGGAACCCATCAACTTCTCAGCAACGGAGTTTTAATTTTCTCATATGGTGAAGAACAGCATCTTAAACAGCTTTATAAAATGGTTTAGGCTCTTTCAGATAAATCTGATAAGTGACAACACTCTCAGTGTGGAAAATACTTTTATTACGAAAAATTTAACTCCTTCCTAGGACTGCAATGAACAGAAATAGTTAACAAGGAGAATTATAGCTGGGCAGGACCCGGGCAATTCTTCTCACTCCATTATGAAATAAACTAAAATATCAGGATGTCATAAAAAAATGGATTAAAAAGGATGTTCTAATATACATAGCTATAAATTTAACATATACTAAATTTACTGGGGAAGGGGAATATCAATCCATCCCACTCCCACCAGTCTGATGGCAGTGCCAGCAGGAAATGCCCAGAGCCTGGAGACGGATCACAGATCAGCAGGAAAGCACCTGAAGAGCAGCACAAAGGAATTCCAGCCACTCCAGCCAGAAAGGACAGGTGACAGGTGACATTATAGTGGTGGTGTGTTTCAAGTCACCCAATGTGGAAAACCACATGCTGGATGGGGCTTGGAGCAACCTGGACCAGTAGAAGGTGTCCCTGCCCACAGCAGGGGGGTGGAATTAGATGGTCTTAAAGGTCCCTTCCAACCCAAACTATTCTGTGACTCTATGGTAAGATATGCAGTTTTTAAAAGCTAAACAGCATATTGCAAAAATATAAAAAGCTTACAGTATTGATATTTTCTTTTGATTTAAAAGTTGTCACATATTTGATGCAATATTTATATGTGATAAAAAAATCTTAAAATATAAATATTATAACTACGTTATAAAGGTCTAAATGACACAGTCAAAATGAGATGTCTTTATATCAAAATAACATAGAACGCTAAAACAATTTGTTTAGACTTCACCCATCAAAACAATTTGTCAAAACTGACATGTTCTCACAAAATATTTCCATTTTGATAAAACAGCATTTTGACAGAAAACGGTTGAATCCCCACATTTTCATTCAGCTTGCTGAACTGTATACATCCTTGAGAACCAGACTGGATGTGAAAACAGGATGGGAATGTGAGTGATGTCCCTGCTCCTGTGCCCCTAAGCAAAAGGCTCAGGCTGTTTCTGAACCCTCCCCAAGAGCTTCAGGGAACACACTCTGCTGCATACCCTACAAAGCCAGATCCCCCCCATTAAGTATTTCCAAAATAAAGTTAAAACTACATTAAAAAAAAAAATCTACTTGGTGATTTAATGGCATTTTCTATAAAAATGACTGTTTGCTTTGAGTTCTTTTGTAGGCTCCCTGAATAAAAGCCAAATGGGGCTGGAGACATCTTCAAACAAATTTCTTCCTTAAAACTTCAAACAGTCTTCTGTTCTCACAGTAGCAGAGTTCTGTGGTTTGAATGGGATCACAAAATAATGCAAATGAAGTCCAAAAGAAAAAAAAAGAAAGTGCATCAAAAGCTGCTGATCCATTTTCCTAATGGTGCAGCCACAAATACAAAGATTCACCAACTTCAGAACTCAGGCATCAGCTTCTATACACCTGTCTTAAATATGGAAAGTGTTCAAGGAAAATACTATATAGAGAGGATTTTCATGAAAACCAGAAGTTATAAGCAACTGTCCATCAAAGAATACATGTGCTCAAAAGACACTCCTGGAGTCAGCAGTACTCCCTGGTCCCATTCCTGGGAATTCACAACTGGCTAATAAACAGATGTTAGAAGGAAGGGTGGTGTCTGAAGGAAAATTCATAGCTCTTTTATCCTACTAGAAGATGCTCCTTCAAGCTATTGACTGATCTACGAGCTCTTATAGCTCCTAATTATCCAAGGTTTTTTTTTAAATAAAACTGAACAAGTGCTAACTTCAAATTAATGTTTAGCCCGCAGGAGCTACTTAATATAATAAGAATATTCTGCATGCTTTTTTAATTGTCTTCAAAATACTTGGAGCCCTCTGGTTTTTCAGCCTGCCCAAAGCACCCTGATCCCATTTCTCAGAGAAGATTATGTTGTACTTTTTATGGTCTTGACCCAGTAAAGGGGAAACACACAGGCTTTAACACAACTCTGCATGCAAGAGCACTCCTTGACTAGAAAAAGTAGAGGAAAGAAAGCAGAGAAAGGAAGGAACATATGCTTCAGGTTCTCACTGGAACAATTCCCTTACAGTTTTTGCTGTTCAGTTACACTGAATTTCAGCACAGTGCAACCATTATCCTTCCTGCTGCCATTCAAGGTTTCCAGAAATTATCTCCTTACATTCTTTCAGTCAAAACAAGCAAGTTCAAGTGCAAAAAGCTGTCTCCCTGTCCACAGAAGACTTTGCTTCCTAACATCCTTTGAGCCATTCACAGATGTGCACACCACCCCCCTCGGGTTTCTCTAGTCCTTAATTAACTGTTATCTTTTTAACAATTAAAAAAAAAAAAGCAGCAGGTGGTTTGGAAATTGCTTTTCATCTCTTGAAGCTTGCACTGGCCTGTGCTACGACTCCAACCCAGCTGTGGGAGCCACAGGTGGAAGGAGGAGAGGAGCTGGATGCTGTGGGAGAAAACAATCAGTGTGTGCAAGCAGGGTGAGTGGTTGCTATTATACTGAAGTTACTTTTTTGAGTGATGCAAGACCTTGCAGAAATCTTCTCCATTAACTCACTGCAGCTCAGGAAGCCTAGAAAGACACTTTGCCCAGCAAGAAATAAGGGGCAGGAGGGTCGCCATCAGATGCTGAGGCACTTTCATGCAGCAGGATAGGCTGTCTTCACCCCAAATACACATTTTGGAAACAGACACAGCCTTCTTGAGATCCTATATCTGTGGCTTTCTGCTCACAACCCACACTGATCAAGATCAGCAGAGAAATTTGTCTCACAGATCCCAACAGCCTAAGAGATCCCAACAGGAGAGTGACCTGTGTGCCAGAAACCCCTATCAGCCTGCCCTGACTGACTGAGCACAACGGCCTCAGGTGCCCATCCAGCAGTAAATGATCTACTCATAAGTACTGTAATTAATTACTTCCCTTCAGTTAAAGTCAATACTTGGCTTGCACACTGCGTTATTTAAAATTATTAAAAAAAAAAAAAAAGGATAAAAAGAAGAGGTGCATGGATAATGGGAAGCGACTGCTCTATCTTGGTGGTGTTACCTATCAGCTGCAGTCAGATTATGTAGATAAAGAACAGAAAAGTAAATTTATCAGCTCCATTTGCACTTGTCATGTCCCGTCGCTGCAAGACTTCGACTCAAGTGTAATCGGCACCACACAGCCAGGGACCACTGGGACACAGCTCCGCTCTCCCCTGGGATACGGGAATGGGGGAGAGAGAGATGCAGATGGAAGATGGCAACCAATTCATTCACCTGGTCTCTCAGCATAACAAAAAGTCACCTGCCACCATCCAGCCTCAACAGGGTGGAATTCAAGGATGAAGCATCCAATTTCTTGGAGCATTTACCATGCATAACTCTATTTATAACCTAGGTTAATGGTTGGGACTCAGTGATCTTAGAGGTCATTTCCAACCCAAAGGATTTTATGATTATTTATTTTTAGGTGTTTTTACATTAATTTCACCTGGAACACAACTCCTCAACCTTATCATCCAGACCCAATACCAAAAAACAGAAATACCCCCCTTAACACCACCATGAATTGGGAAGGGAATGCAAAATATCCTCTGGATGCAGACATTTTTATGTGGGTCAGTTGTCTGTTCTCTTGTATCTGCAAGCATGAATCTAGGTTGATTATTCTGATTTTGCTGTGGCATCCAACATGCTAAAAAAGGGCCCATTTTTTTCTCAATTACCTCTGCGAGAAATTAGGAGAAAACCTGATGCATAACTACAAAGGCCACAGTGTTTCACTCAGAGCAACTGGTTTCTGCTTCTCCAAAATTCCTTACCTAAACAGAAACCGTACACTCTTTAAACGCTGCAATAACATTGATCTCTGCCCAATTCAATTCTAGGTACGAGGTAACTAAATCTCGTTGTTATCAACAACACTCTTAGAAATGAATCAGGAATAGCTGACTTAAATGATCTTGGGTATTTACACACACAGACAGGTATTCCTGCAAGGTATTTCTGGAAGGCAGGCAATGCCCAGACTTCGAAAGCTCTGCACAAACCACATAACCATAGGGGTTCCTCCATCATTAGTATCAATGTCCATTAGGGTGATGGCTCACTGTGAAAATGAGCATCCGAGCTCCTCAGCTCTCACCACTTAACCCCAAGCCTCCATGTACATTCCTTGATTATTTTTTCCTCCTGTGCCGTGCTCTGTGCACAGGAGAGATGGATCATCTGCAACGAGAGCTCCAACTCCCTATCTTCCAATCCAGGAGCCTTAATGAAAGCCTGGTCAAATCAGCAGTTCAGGGAAAGGGGGAGGGGAGGAAGGGGAAGGGGGGGGGGCAACCTGGTATTGTGATTGTAATTTCTAAACCCATTTTTATCCCACAGAGATAAAAAATAATAATAATAATAATAATAAAATGTTAAGAGCTCTGTTATCCAGGAAAAATCAGCACCTTAACCAAGGTGCTCAGAAGCAAACCAGACCACAGAGCTCAGAGTGTGACTGCAGGACAGGGGCTATGAGTGCACCTATATGAGACATAGGTACCTCCACAAGATTCCCTGCACAAAACAAACCTCACAGGCAGTTGCACAGTTACTTCCTTCCAAATTGTAGCCCCTCTGGGTGAAAACCAAAAAAGTATTTAGTCATCCTTGCAGGCACAGAGATTTGCTGTTGCACGTAGACAGAAATGCACAGACATCCTGTAAAAACATGAAAGGATTTGTAAAATCCTGATTTAAAAGTTTCCAAAGCTGCTGGGGAGGACGTTTGTGTAGTGCTTGAACATCATCACCCTGGTAAAGTCTACATGTAGCACTTCATAGCTACAGATGAGAAAAGCAGAAAAAGGAGAAAAGTATGTGTATAGAGCAAAATCCAGTAATTCCTGGATAAATCCCCATCCAAGTTATCATTCATAACCTCAGCCACAACTATTGCAACCCAGCCACCAGCTTGGTTCAGACCAAGTCCGGCCACCATTGGGCCAGTAGTGGTTATGAATCAGTACAGGGATCTTTGACATCAAATTGCCTTGCACCAGCTGTCTCTGACATCAGAAAATGGAGCTTGTGGAAGAGAGGAGATCTGGAGGTTACCTGACTGATTCAAATGCCAAACACTCTCCCCTTGCTTTGGCAATGGACACAAGAGGCACCTCTATGCCCTGTCTGTGGGTTTTCACAGACCAGCCCCAAATGGATTCTGTGGCTTAACAACATCTTAAAAGTTATGGGCCACTCTGTACAGGGATGTCATTGCAGTATAAATATCATGCTCAAGGCTCTGACCTCACATCTCCAAACTCCATCCAATTATCTCACATACTAAGTGCCTTTTCTCACTTCTAAACCCTGCAGTGGCTTTCTGAAGGATATTCTTCGGAGACAGCTCTGTAAAATGCAACAAATTTACAGCAGCACAGTGTTCTTACATAAAGCATAAACCAGTTCACTGCACAATTACCTTTCTTTCCCTGTCAATGCTGACAGTCTACAGCAAAATATTCACTACGAATAAAAGCATCAAAACACAGAAGACAAATAGGAGGAAGCGATGTCCAAGAAATCCATTCTGTGTTTGGGTTGTTTTTTTGGCATTTTTTTTCATTTTGTATTGTACAGAAACAAGAGAATGAGTGGGGATGATGCCTGAAGTTTATTATACGCATTATATTGTTTAATACACTACAGAAGAAACACCAATTAAAAAAAAAATGAAAGGATAGAAGTTTTGGTTAATGCTTAAAAGTAGGGGTTTTTAGAATCATAGAATGCTTTGGAAATTGGAAAGAACCTTAAATATTCTCTAATTCCAACCCCCTTCCATGGGCAAGGTTCACCTTCCACTAGACCAGGTTCCTCAAGTCCCCATCTACCCTGGCCATGAAAATCTCAAGGGATGGGGCATCCACAGCTTCTCTGGGCAATGTGTTACAATTTTTTTCCTGTTTTATTTGTGGTTTGTTGTTTTTTTTTTCCTCACAAGCAGATATTTGAAAGGAAAAAAAAAGCCATTAAAAGTTTCAGCCTCAACCCCCAACACAAAGATGCATCTCAAAGGTGAAAGGTAGAGGGATATTCTATGAGAGAACCCCAGCAAGATTCAGGGTCACCACTCCCTCTGGTGCCACAGTGCTCGAGTTGGTGAGGTACAAACAGCAGAGCAGGATTCAGTAGGTCTAATTTAAGGATTTGCCCATGGGTTTTCCCCCCAGTCTCACTGCTCACATGCAGAACTCAGGACAATAATGGAAATCTAACCATTCCCAGGACCCAAGAGCGATCCAGCACACTTGAAAATTATCATGGAAACAGCAAACAAGCCTTGCTCACCACGACTTCAACTTCTGACACCCCATGAAGCAGAAACATATGTTTTCAAAAAAAAATCATCAAACTCATTTTGCAGTTTACAGTGTGTTCTGTAATTAATCACATTTGTATTGCCAGCTCCTAATGACTGAATCCCTTTTAATCACTGCGGAGCCTCTCGGCTGTGTGATGTAAGCACCACAAATCAGAACCTAGAGGGCCTTATGAACATTCATCACGCATCCTTCCCGAAATTAATGGTACAGTCTAAGCACAGCCAGGCCCCATGAGGTGCTTAACATCCTATGCACAAGATGTAAATTCCTAATCATCATCACAACACCATCAAAGAAATACTCCATGAAGGCTCATTTTGTGCCTGCTAAACATGTGTTTTCTTCACTTGAAACTAGAAAAAGGGCTTGAACTATAAATCCCAGGATCAAAAACATCCCCCAAACTTTGAAGAGTTTTAAATTTGAGAATCGGAGATCAACGTGGAACATTATGCAAAGCATCGTCTGAAATGAGAATAGTAATGTGTTACAGGACCTGAAATATGAGCAGCTTTTCCACAGTGCTCCAAATTTCCTCTGAATTCTAAAACTTTAGCTTCTCCATCAA
Organism: Myiozetetes cayanensis; assembly: GCF_022539395.1. NCBI lineage: Eukaryota > Metazoa > Chordata > Aves > Passeriformes > Tyrannidae > Myiozetetes > Myiozetetes cayanensis. The sequence goes on from NW_026087521.1 coordinate 3,659,340, forward strand.
TCTGGGATATTTTCACTGGAGACGATGGTGCTCTGATGTACCCAAATGCCTTCACTGCTAAATCAAGTATCAGTGCAGAGCCATGGTTCATTCAGCTGGTTTGTGAGCCCTTCATCTCATCTCCATCATAAAATGTCTCCTCTAAGTTTTTTTTTGGCTTCATTCTTTCTAAATAAATTTTCGTCGGTGTTCTACGGGAAGAGGCCTTGCCAACAGATCCACCTGCCGATGTCCAGGCTGACAAGTTCGAGAACAGCAGAAAGACTCAAAGCAAGGCAGGACTCTATGGAAAAGGGTGCAGATGCCTCACATTGCCAGGGATTCCTCAGCCACATTCCCAGGGTTGCCAGGCATGGGAGAATTGCAGGATTTCCCCCTCTTTAGTATCTATACTCATCATGGTAGAGCCTTTCCAGTAAAACTGGTACAACACACAGCAGGATGTCTTCCTGAGTCTGGCAAAGTTTTCCCTGGATATATTTTCTAGATCAACTCCAGCAGTTTAGGAAGGATCTACATTTTTACACTATGGCCTGAAAATGCTGACTTTCCCCTTGTTTCTTCATCCATTCCCAATGGACAGAGGGGGAAAAAGCTTTTTTTAGCCACTAACACAAGAGGTGGATGCTCTGCCTCACAACACAAACTAAACCATCAGTCAGGATGGGTTTCATCACATCCTTAAGCCTATTATTGGTGGTTTTGTTTTCTTTTGTGACCAAAGTTTAAAAAAAAAAAAAACACACACAAAGACACAGAAACAAATTATTTGGGAATTCAGAGCAAAAGCTTTCCAATGTCACGCAAAAGGGTCAGGACTGACCCGGAAATCGGAATCTGGGTTAGAAGAACTGATTTTTGATTGTCATCAGGAAAATGCTTTATAGGAGCATCACTTAAAATCTGTGCACTGTGTAACAGCCACCTCCACGGGCTCCAGGAGCATATGGGCTGCTTCAGGAAACAAACCCCTTCCACGATGACTGGGAGCCCACATTATCATGCATAATGAAGGAAAACTCAAGTGCAAGTCACAGCTGGCTCAGGATCATGCTGGTACTTGCATCTGCCACTAACAGCCTCCCAAATCCACTATACCCACGCTCCTCATGAGCAAAATCTGAGGTGCCCCCAGGTGCACCTGAAGGAAAGCACCGCTGAAGACGTGACACTGGACACATTGGTTTGCCCTTGGCCTAAAAGAGCTCAGAAAATCCTCCCCCAGCTCAGGTCTAATAGACATTATTTAATCCTCAAACTGATCAAACGAGGTCTGCTGTAGAAACAGGTACATCAGCTTTGGCATGCTCTGGATCAAATCTCTTGTGGTATTTACCCATCACAATTCCTGTCCAATGCACCACAAATCACCTCCTTCTCTGTCTGATATATAAGGACTGAAAACTGCGCCTAACTTAAAAAAAAAAACAAACCAACCCTTCCATTAATATGCTAAGTCTCCACAGATGTCTCCAATGGTGACTAATTAAATTTGACCATGTTTTACCTATTATATCATTAACTACCTAGGCCCAGTCTTACAGTTGAGGTGGCATTTACATTCCAGAACTCCTCTGGGGAAAATTACAGGAGACCGGGGGAGGGAAATTAAAATGCAATTACCAAGGATGACTATTTAAAATCTCTCAAGCTAATAATTTTTAAAGAATATTTTATTAAAAAATGCATTCAGCTAGACATCAGTTAAGCTGACAATGACCAAAAAGAGTGGTTTGCACCCACTGTTACACTTTCAGGGTCAATCCTCCCATTTTTTCTGTGACTTCTGGGTTTTCTAGCTCCACAGCTTCAAAGCACATATCCCAGGAGTGTGGAAAAACAACTTGGGATATTCACTGTTGGATATTCAAGGTGTGGGGATCTCCAGAGTCATGAGTGAGATGCACACATCAGTGGTTATTTGCTCAGACAATGACACTTTAGTCTCCTCCAGTGACAACACACCAAGCCTACAAAGGGAGCCGTAATTCTTCTGTTCAACAGTGGACTGATGCTCAAATGTTCTGAATTTTGTTCTGTATTCAGACATGGTCTGAACCAAAGGGTTGGATGATGTCAAATGGTGCCTTAACACAGAGCAACAGGGTCAGTACTTATAAAACTTACAATCTCCTCCACCCCCTCTTTTTATTTCGGAGCCTCATTGAGACTGACAATATAATAATTTACATCTTGGCACTTAAAGGATTTGGGAGGAAGATTTTGCTGCAAAGGATGGAAGGGGGTTTTGCATCAGCAAAGGGAGATTTTACTTGAAGTGGTCTCAAAGGTACCAGTCAAAAATCTATCCTCTTCCACCTGCTGCTGAAGAACAAGGAAATCTCAGGAAATCTCTATTTACAGAAAAGCCTGATGCCTGTTCACAGCCTTTCCTGCAGTATTTCCTTGGAAGTACAGATTCTCATTCACAGTCTCCACTTCACACTCCAATTACTCTTTTCCTCCTGTATCTTTGTTCCTCCAGCACAACTTGTACTAAACATCAGGTCCAAAACCAATGGTTTAGTCACAGTGGCTGCAGTGTTATCCTGTGCACTGTGATCAGAATCATGAGCAGCAGAAGGTGAAGCCGTGGGGTCTCAGCTGCTCCGAGCATCCTGAGCAGAGGCTGAGTCCCACTGAAACGTGTTCTCCTTGCAGGAGGTTCAGGAGCTGCAGCAGAAATTGGTTCTGCCAACATTTTGGGCTGGGTAAGTCGACTTCTGCAGCTCGGCACCACTGCAAGGACTTCTGCTCCATCAATCTTTGCCAAAGTTGAACTGTTTTGCTGTGCAACTGGCTTGAGCTTTGACCTCTACAGACATAACCTAACACATGGCCTAATAGCACTAAAGAATAAATGAGAGTGAGATCTGTAAAGGTTTGGACAAGCAAAACTTCCTCAATTTTTAATACAACCCCTCTTCTAAAACAAAGCCCTGCTCATAATGTGGCACAAACTTCATGGGGCTGTACTCCATCCAGCCAACGGGGATAAAATTCAGTTCCCAAAGCTGTCCACTATGAAAATCAGTGGTTCCATGGGAACCCATTCAATCGCCCTTGCTTTTATCTCCCTACTGTGTCTTACTTGCTTTTCACTTGCATGGTCCAGCTGTTGAAAGCATCAACTGGCTCCAGTCCTGCTGTTCCCAAGGAAAACTCAGGTCCCTGCAGATTTTTTAAAAAGTTATTGTGAAAGGCATGCAGCACAGAGCTAATACATATCCTGATCTCCTCCTGGCCATTTGTCATGACAGCCAAGCATAAAGAAACATCACTAGCACGCCCAAGCCCCAGCCTTGCCAAGAGCCTGAGCTTGAGGAGAATTTCAATCTCCCTGCATAAATCTCTGAAATCCAGCACAGAAGTGTCCAAGCCTTGCTGGCCCTGTGGAGTCAGACTCCAGAGCACTTTGGGCTAGTTCTAGTCTCTCAAGTAGCAAACTGGGTGCTGAAGGCTTCCAAAACCACAAAAACCTACTTGATTACATTCAGGAATGACCAACATGCCCAAGTGATCTCTCTGCTGGATAATGACCTCAGCTGGGGTCCTGTAACACCTACAGCTGTGATGGCAGAGGGTGGCTGGCTGCTCAGGCTCTAGGGAAAGGAAAAATTCAGCCTGTTTTCTCTGCCTTGAAAACCCAGATGCACACCACAGGGGCAGGATGGAATGAATCATTCTTTGATATTCAAGCATCTTCCAAACAGCGGAACAGGTATCAGGAGAAAACAAACAGAACCAAGTACAGTGCTGTGTACAGAAATGAACTAATATCAAGCTTGACTGAAAAAGTTGATTAAATTAGTTTAATTTAAAAGCCCAAACAAACCCTGAAGGAGGTTCTTTGTTTATTGCTTTTTACCAACAGCACACGTTACAGAAGAAGCACCATGTGGGCATGAAATATTTATTCATTAAATCTTTCATAAAGCTCCACACTATTGGTTTCACTCAAGATATATTTATAACTTGTCAAAGTCCCCGAAAAATCACTGCTTTTCTTTCCCCTCACCTCTATTCCCCCCCACACACACAGTTTATAAAAGGATTAGTCAGACTTCAGTTTTCATTTCAATATTCCTGATCCTCAGCTCTGCTGTTGCTTGTACACAAGGTGCTGCTTCTTTAATCATAAAAGGATTCATAGTTCAGCCTTCCCTGCACCACCCAAAAGGGACCCTCATGGTGCTGCAAACCATAGGGCTGCTTTACAACATTCCTGCCCTGGGAATGGCAACGCCATTCATTATGGAGGAAGGCTGCAGGACGTGGGAATAAAAGCCAGGGCAGGCAGTCCACCCAAGCAAGGCAGAAAGCACATTCATTTCAGTATGGGCATGTCTGAGTCACTGGCTATCAAACCTCACCCCACTGGTTCAAGAACAACTTCTTGAACCCTTCCTTGGCTGCCGGCCAACCTCCAGATTAAACCCATGCTCCGAGCTGGGTTAATAACACACTTGTGTAAACAGTGCTGTATTATCCTCAGTGTTTGCTGTAAAACGATGTAATATTGTTTTACAAGGTTTGCTGACTACACAGCTCGGTCCAGCACAGGAACGAGGACAGGTTATAGTTACAGATGAAAGCATTTTCCTCCCACAAGGATGCAAAAATCCAGGATTTGCATTAGGGGACAACTGCATCAGTGAAACTGTCAGCTCTCTGAGGAGTTGCACTGATATCTAACCTAGGTGTAGGCCAAACCAAATTATCCTTAGCAATACTCCGCTCTTGGGAGACCCTTTGGTGCCCACAATCACTGCATCCCTGCCTTGCTGGACCCTGGTCTAGTCAGGCCTGCTCCTGTTTCCCTTCCTCCATTTGTTTGTGAGAATAAATAAATATAAATACAGCATAAGCAGATGTTGTTGTTGCTGGAAACTAGGCTTGCTGGGTACATTTCTGCTGAAATGGCTTCTTACTGGAAAATTAGGTTTTGATTAAAGTGTGTTCTTTTCTTGCTTTTAGTAAACAGAGCTTGCTTCATGGGCAAGCTTTGGACTTTTTTTCTTTTTTTTTTTTTAAACTGGAAAACTAAACCATCTTGGACAGTTTCAAATGCCTGATCCTCAGCAAAGGCTGCTGGGTTCCTGAGGCACAAAAGCATCCTGAGGGGCATCAAGGAGACATCTTGGGATGGCTCCATAAGGAGAGGTCAGATCCTCATGAGGGAAAATCTAACCCAGACAAAAGGGAAAGGGAGTCTGTGATGTTTAATCTGCTGTGACTCAAGACAACACTTTGGGTGTTTAATCCCAAAGACAACCATCCTGACATTTTTGAGGGGGAAAACAATGATTTTTTTTTCTGAAGGAAAATATTGACTTGGAACAAAAGGACCTGTGTTTAACCAACCACTGATTTTCCCCCTCGATTGCCTCCACCACTCACAGCAGTCCCAGCTAAAGCCAAGCAGAGCACACCTCGCATTTCCCACTCAGGCAGTGCTCCTCTGCCTGAGTTTCACAACTGAAACATCAGGATAATTCATTTACTCCCGAGTCCACCTTATAAACCTGCCGGCAGCTCACCCCTGCAAGGTTCTCTGCACCTACGCCTCTAGACCTGAAAAATTATATTAAAAGGAAAATCAAAACAGAAGAGGTTGACCTCAAGCCCAGCAGACCTGGAGATGATCAAAAATCTCTGCATTTGATAAAGTCTACGACTCGAACTCCTTGCAAAGCCCGACCCACTGGTCAGGCTGTGCCACATTTACACAGTAGTTCAACAATTAATTACGTTCTCAAAAGACACGTGGGGGCCTGTTACACTCAGTTTACCCCAGAAAGGCCTCACTTGGCAATATTAAGTCCTTTGAAAGTAACTAAAGCCAGCAGCACATGCAAAAGATTTGCAGTTTCACACAATAGTGAAAAGACCCTTTTCCCTATCAGGACAACATTACCCTGATGCCACACGAGCAATGGGCTGACTCTTGAATTTTCACATCCCCAGTAGAGGGATCTGAGTCATGTCAAGGAAGGGAAGGAAAAACTACTGTGGGTGCTGTAACAAAAATATGGTTTTTCTAGGGAGCAAGTCTGCAAGGGGCTTTGTGGGGCTGGGGGGGAAAGGCCAAGCCATGACATGCTCCAGTGATTTCCAGCTGCTGTAAATGCCCAAGAGACACCAGAGTCAACTGACATGACTCCTACTAGGGCGAATTTCAGTCCCCAAACCCCTGGATCTTCAGTCAAAGCCAGCATTATTTTTACATCCTCTCCTTCCCTCTGCCATTACTAGGAGAAAAAAAAATGCTATTTTTTACATGCTCGTTAAGTATAATCTGCTAAATGTTCTATGCCAATGCATAAAGCTGCCTACTATGCTAATAGAATACTTAATTGACATTTATTTGCTGACTAGTTATTTATGCTAACGTCACCCCTGCATAATTAATAGTCTGCTAAAGTCAGCTTGAAAAGCACACAGAAAACACTGTACTAGGAGTCATTTACAGCATTTAAAATAAAGAAATCCTGCCATCTATTTACATTAGCTCAGTCTAAACTTGGTTTTGGTGGAATAAGGGGACAAAGATTGGGCAGAGAAGATTTTAAAAAACAGCCCCATATACTACTTTAGAAACATCCACAGTCTTTGACAGTGCAACCTGCCAAAGAAGATTTCCGAGTTTCATTTTACTTGGCTCGAGGGCCCAGTTCTTAGCTGATGTAAAACACCATAAGCTCATTGAATGCCTACTCATGTTCTCCAGCCTCAAGCTCTTAGGAAGTAATATTTCAGGTGAGCCTTCAGTGTAAGAGCTAAACCAGGGCCAGATCTGCTCTCAATTACACCAGTAGAAAAGCAAACTCATCTCAGGTAAGTTAATGGAGATGAGCCAACTCCTCAGAAAGATAAAAGGGTAAGTCCCCCCTGCCCATCTGATCCCTCTACCTGCACCCTAATCATAGACCTGCAGACACAGTTTAATTTTTATTTCCTCTGGCATGAGATTACCAGGGGAAAGTTGGCTTCAGTTTGAAAAAACAAACATTATCCGTGATTGTATTTTCTGAGTGGGAAGTTCTGGAGGCCCTCATCTATTGTCAGAAATATTATCTGTGTGTCTGTCTCTGAAGAACCTGTAGGTCCACTTTGTGGACACAAGGGACCTCCAAGAATGATACTGAAAGGCCACATCTCCATCACCCTGAGCTGTGACTGTCAAAAAAGCCTTCTGTACACCTAGGGAGTCTTGAATGACATCAAATCCACACCTACAACACACCAGACCATCTTCTGACTATGCAGAATCCATTGAGTCCTCATATCATAAGTTTTGATGTGGCCAATCAGATCCATTTCTCCCCTCTCCTTTACACCAGTGATCTCAAGGAGTAGGATTTTGCTCTGTCATAGATTCAGATATATAGATATATAAAAACAAAATAAAACAAAAAAGCAATGAGTTGTCATTTGGAGGTAACTCAGTTTGCCATGGTACAAGTTTTATCTCCTTCGTCATCCATACCCTGCCCAGAATCTGACCCAGCACTTGAAATCTGAGTGAAATTTCCCTCCTTTGGCCTGGATCTAGGGTAGAACTTGAGATAGACACATGATAACCTATTCAAATAGGGACTAAATGACATTTGCCTTCACAGAAATCCTAGGCAGGCAAAATACTTTATGCTCAACACTCTTAACTGGAATATTTGATAATTAAACTTAAGAAAGCTTAGCACCATGCAAGAGGGAGTCATTTCACCCCAGGATCAGGCTTTTGAGCTTTAATTCCCCTTACACTGGTGAAACAGAGAAGTAAAAGCTGTTCTACACAGAATCACAGCATGACTGATTATCTTGATGACCAAATCCAGGTACAGCCAGTGTTCAGAGCGTTTTTTTACATCTGTACCAGTTCATTGTAAAATCAAAACACAGACCCGGTTCTCTCCCTGCTGTATTTCTTCCCACCTCCAGCCTCCTCTCTCTCCTAGTTTACAGGGAAAGCAGACTCCAGCCCACCACGTGGATCTGCAGGCAGCAATGCCCTATTTGAATTTCCATCTGTCAATAACATTAGAGCAGAACCACCACGGCAATTACAAGTGTACACAATAATCTTGTCGTCCGGCGTCTTTAGCGCATCCCGGAATGCATTAAGACGGTGCCAGGAGAGACTGGGCTCTGTTGGCTCAGCTGTAAATCTGCAATCTGCACAAAAACACCCACGTGTCAATCACGAGACGTTCCCGTTCTCCTCGTGGTTCACGATGCATAATTTAACTACTACGCTTGTCAGGTTCTCCACGCTGCTCGTGCACCCGACGGCAAATGTGCTCATGAACTCAACTGCCATCAACAAAGGGAAACAGCACGTGGAAATAACAGGCTAAAGGAGGCAAGAGGCCTCTTTTCCTTTCACAGTTAAAAGGAATTGCCAGTCAGGGAAAGTTTAGTTAGGCTTAAATTCTGAATGCTCAGTGGGTGAAACGTCCCAAGGGTTGAAGGATGTTGACAAACAACCGTGTCGGCTCCGTGCTGAGGAGGAAGACAGTGTTTGGGTAAGACACAGGAGGGGATGAATGCTGTCCCTGCTTCCGTGAAGGCTGATGTAAGGGGGAATTTTAACTAACTGATGGAAAAATCTGTATTATATCCCACACCCCTGTCGTGCAGAAAACAAATCCTACCACACCACCACAGCCTTGCCACTGTCAGTGAACACTGAAGCAGGTTGTCCTTTCTAATACAAATTACAACTGCTGAAGGGCCTTGTCAGAAAGGATGACAATTTCACACTCAACTACATCAGGCAGTAGTTACCCACTGCTTACACCACAGTTAATATGCAATAAAAAAAGAAATCTCTGTCCCAGGACATGACATTAGAGCTGATCAGTGCCAAAGCTACAGACCATAAGGACAGCTTCACACTTGCCTCAGCTAGTTCATGAATAAACATCCAATTCATTCAAATGAGTTCTATATTAACTAATTTAAATAATTTTCATTTTGCTTTGAATGGTAAACAGATCTATTCTGCCAGGATAGTTGAGTTTGCAATTCAAATTACACACCGATTTGTAATGAGAAAAATATAATTAATGGCAAAGCTTGAAGTAACTACAATTTTACTCCTTTGATTTCCTGTGGAGGAGGAGGAGGGGGCAGAGGGTGAAGCTCTCAGGCACACATGCACTCATACACTATCCTTCCATAAGCCAATACATTTTATTGCCAATTCCAGTATTTGGCTTGAGCAGTCCTGATCTAGTGCACCGCACCACCATGGGAGGACACAACATGACTTGACATTCTCCTCACAGGCCACAGGCACTGTGATGCAACACTGACATCACCCAATAAATAACCATGTAGCAGTCTGCAGATTAAACGACTTCCTTCTATTGGGACCATAAACAATAATTATTTGGCAGCTGCCCCTTAGAAGCTCTGTGTGTGCTGGACATTAAATCAAGTTCTATTGATTTGCTAAACTGAGCCAGCCCATTTTCCTCATATCTCTCTCCCACCTAATGAGATTCTTTGTCCCATCACTCCACCATTCTTGTCTGGCATCACATTTGTAAGTCAAGCACTGATCAGTCCGATCTGATCCGTAAGCAGAAACAGAGCTTTGTCCCAGTGCTGTCATTCTGGCTGTTGAAACAAGTCCTTGGCAGATTCGCTTTTTAACCAAAGCCTTCAGCTCCTGATTAAAATCAAACCCTAAATGTCAGATAACCAGCCCTGGCCATACTGTTTGCATGGTCCTGCCAACAGATACCTTCATTGTAATCAAGATGTGCAGAATCGGTCCCTTCGGAAACGGGCCCGAGTAATTTGGAGCTGGTTTTTTTGTTTCTCCCAAAAGTCCGACAACAAAATAGTGTGCAACGGTAAAAAGGTAAAAAAATCTCCACAGAGTGCATAGAGAACATTAGTTTCTCTTTTATTAATGCACAGATTCTATGATTCTCCAAGTCCTGAGGGCTTAAATCATCTTGGGCATTTTAGATGCCTCATTCCAAAATACAAACCCAGTTCTTAAACGATTAAATGTCTCTTGAAATAACAACCTGTGCATTTAATTTATTCTTTCTGAAAACTATACTAAGAGATATTCAGGAGAGTTTATCCTCTGAGAATGGGAGTGGATGAGGAAAAAAAAAACAAAAACAACAAAACAAAAACCGACTGGGCAGTTGCCCAAATTTAAGACCCTGGTGTACAGTTACATCACCCAGCCAGAGGAGAAGGGACATGTTACACACTTGCAGTCATTCAAGCGAGACAATTCACACAAAGTAGCCACGACCCAAAGGGCAAATTCCAACATATCCATGAAAAGCAGTTGCCTCCGGTTATAAGGCAATCGTTATTTTCTATTATGACATTCGATAAGATCTCTTACCCCCCTGACCCTCACATTTCCAGATTTAGTTTGTAGCACTGTACACCTTTCTGGGAACGTTGATTATAATCCACATAATAAAATGTAGTTTAAGAGACCCATAAAATAAAATACCTCACCCCTTTCACATCAGCTTGATTTACTGGTGCTAAGCCAAGACATTTCTCAGCCATATTTATCTTCAGGACTTCTTTTTTTTCTTTTTTTTTTTAACAATCAGTCTTGTGTTTATTCAAAACACACAGACCAGAAGAAAAAAGTAAGTTTAGCTCAGATTTGGGCAAACAATGGGTAAAAAAAGGCAGGAATGTCAGCTCTGACTCAAAGACTACAGCTCACTTCAGTGGGAAGTCAGGCAACACTTACACCAGGAGAAATCCCACATGGCATAAAACTGGCACATGCACTGTTTTCAATGCTCACATGTAACAGGAAGAAAAAGAGTAAGTTCAGCAGCAGAATCCTTAAATGAGACTTTTCTTTAATGTATGCACAAGCTGGCGGCTAAATATTCATCTCTTCTTCCCTTGATCCAGAATAAATGGGATATATGGCAGGAATACTTACCAGAAACACTGACAATATGCCTCTGCTTGGAGCTATGCAGCAGTAAGGATACACAGCTGCTCTGGTGATGTACATAGTACATATATACATATATAAAACATATATATATATTCTTACACACTGGGGATCACATTGTATTATTAACAGACTGCTCCACATGGGCCACTCAGTAACCTATATCTCTTGCCTTCAACTTCTGTGCACCTAAGAGCTGACAATCAGGACATGCCCTAACCTATAATGACCAAATTTTGCTACCTTTCAGCATGTGTATCTACCACTGGAATCAAAAGCTGCCAGAATCTGGCAATGGAAGGTTTTAAACTTTCAGGGCAAAACACTTGAGTGCACAGCCAACTTCTGATTTTGGTCACACCCAAACTGATCTTGCTTATTTTAGTTTGTTCTCACTCTTGAGTTTCATCCCTCCTTCCTAAGAGAACAGGACAGTTTTCTCCACCAAGTGAAAATCACAGCTTTACAGTTTAGCAGTAAGTTTCCTTGTTAAGACAACGCTTCCTATAGAAGAGCCTTCTGTTGTCACCAACTAGGGGCAACAATGCCTTTGCTAGAGGCTGACTGGCAAAGTGAATCACCCACTGACCCGTGGGGACGTGACCCTGACTGCACCACCCAACACCAGCTGAGGGTCTGGAACACCCACCCCAGACCAACCGGAGACCTGGAGATCGCCAAAACAGCCAGAACTCACCATCTGGAGGCATCAGGACCTTGTTGTTCTGCGTACACCAGCCCACGGGGTGCAGATCTGCTGTCATCACGTCGCACCAGAAGTCTGCCCTGCGGTCGTCCCCGTAGCCGCAGTAACGAAGCAGCAGGAGCTGCCCACATGTTGTGATGATCGTGGCCACCCAGTACGTGTCTGGATTGCTCTTGTTGGCCACTTCTAACTTCATCCCTGGTTGGAAACTGCTCTGAAGGCTGATTTCAACCTTGCAAAATGAGAAAGGCACGGTGTTACTTTTGCTTCTTTGCAGGGAGACCTCCCCCCCCTCCCCTAATAATGCTGCCCTTAAAGAGCAGTTCTGGGGTAGGACATGAGTTGATTTTGCTTCTTAATCCAACCACTTCCTTCACAGTCTGTCTAAGAAGTTCCATTCCTACTTCACTGGCACATACCCCATCATGAAAGGTCCCACACGCTCCAAGAGTCATTCCAGGTGTACTATATCTAAGAGAGGAGTGGTACCCATCTTCATTTCCTAAATCTCACAAATTCCTGGGAGAAAGGTGATGCAACTCAAATGAGGGATTGTTTCCCACTGCACAGCTCCATCAGGCAAATCACTGGACACATGCAAGGTAGAAAGGCAGGCATGAAGCACCCCTAGGAGTTAAGCCCAACTACAATAACTAGTCATATTAGCAACACTGAAGCACCTCTTGAGGCTTGACAAGCATTTATGGGCTGAATGCTGTACCAGGCAGACCAAGTAAAGTGTTTTCACTGAACCCATCCCCAGCAGCTCAAGCCTGAACCAATCCACCTTCCCAGCACCCCTAATAAATGAGCTATGACCCATCACTGAACAAAGTAAATTGTTTAGGTCACTGTCCTGCCACCTGATGAAGATGTCACTCCCATTTACCTAAGCAGTGACAGGTCACACGTAACTTGCCTTAGGACACTGGAGATGACAGTGCATCTCTTTTGGGACACTGCAGGGCCTGCTGTAGGCACAGCATAACTTGTGTTCCAAGGGCCAGTGGGATGTCTCTGGCTGTTGTTGATAAAGAAGAGGTGGATGCCAGTTATCTGGTTCAGGTGCCAGCCTTGTCTTCAGAAAACCATCCAAAAGGTAGCCTGTCACTCCCTACGAGATGTTTAAGGACAGCTTCTTTACAGGTTTATTAGAATCTTATCTGATACTGAATGCAGAGAGACTGTAAATCTGGATAAGCCTGTCTCTGGTTAACTTCTCATTTAAACAATAGGTTTAAATGCCTTTTTTACTCATGATAAGTGTAACGTGGTCTACTTGGTGAACTGAGGATTTCACAGACTTGGGGATGCCAAGGACTGCTGAAATAATACTCCTCTGGCACATGAGCAGTACTCTCTCACTCATCCCACGCCAGCTTCTGACCCAAGGGCTGCCCAGCCAAACTCATCTATTATTTGGAGGTAGCAGCACTCCATGTGATGAGTGTATTCTGGAGGCCAGGGACTTATGACTTGTGACTGAAAATCACATGAAGAGTGGAACCAAACAGACAGATAATAGGATCTCTGACAGCTTTCAGATTCCTGGTCAGCTCAGATCTTTTGGAGGATCATTTTTCAGACTGTGAAGCACAGGCACCAAGGACTGTTCTCAGAACTAAGTTATCTCATTTTACCAGTCCTAGGATTGAGGTGCTGCTGCAGTCACCAGGATCAGTAGGATGACTTGGACATCTCCATGCACCTAAAAACATCTTTAAGGCCTTCATGAAGTACAAAATTTTCTGGTTTGGGCCTGGAGCAGAAAACTGGGACAAGATGCTCACTCCAGACAGCTGCTGGATCAAGAATAAACTCTACAATAAGCATTGCCTGTAGTCCTCCAGCATAGAGAATTATGGTCCTTCATCCTCCAGTACTCCACTGTTGTTAAAATTAACTCAAAATAGGAAATAGAGGACTATATCATTTTTTCAGATCTAGATGATGGAAAGGTTTTTCATCCCTGCAGCTCCTTAGCCCTACAAAATAAGGCACAAAATCACTTGGAGGCAAGGGTGGTTGGAGTAGATCTCCAGATGTCCCTTCCAACCCCAACCATTCCATAACTCTGTGAGATTAGCAGTAGACATCCAAATGGAGACTTCTCTTAAAGCAGCAACAGGTCCTTCAGGAAGGTTCCCTCTCACTGTGTCCTCATGTGACATTACACACATGCAATAGAAGGTGTTAAACAACTAGTGCCAGATGGAGAAGTTGGTCCCAAAACAACAAGATGCTTGATGGGCTCTGCTTGGAGACAGAATCCTTTCTTCAAAGCGTGCTCTGATACTCTCCACCAGTAAATATTTCAGAGACTTCAAATGCTACCTGTGCTAAAACAGACCAGAGTCACAGACCATGCTGTAACTACCACAGCTGTCTGTATGATCCATGTTCACCCAGCAAAAGCAACACCTGCCCCAGAACCTGGTTCTCACACTTCTGAGACAGCATCTCCAGGCAGGAGGCTGAGAGATGGCTTCCTGCAGGCCATCCTGTACTCTAGGGCTGAGAGACCCTGCTAGTCAGTAAATCACGCATTAAAAGGAGCTTTGGAGAAATAAGACAACTCTTGTGAGATGTGTCTTTACTGGTTGGGATGGACAGCAACAAATGCAGAAGAGGAAGTAGATGATAAGAAAAAAAATGAGTGCATTATAAGCAAAAGGAGAGCAATACAAGCCCTCAGAAATGAAAAATTTGAACAAAAATGATAAGGAAGCAGATGATAAGGAAGTGGCAGAGACAGAGCTCTGAGCTGTGACTGCAAACACACCAAGGTCGCCTAAAACCAGTTGGGGGGGGCTATTCCCATGCAGGCTGTCACATATGTGGAGGGATGATTTCTCCCCAGAGTGGTCAGACCCCACTTCAGTTCTCCAGGGACCCCCTGAGAACCAGAAGAGGGAACACACGGAACACCCGCGAGGCTCGGGCAAAGCACGTACGTGTTTGAAGGAGGTGTGGGGAGCAGCACTGGCTCCTGTTTCCTCCAGGAACTCGTCCCAGTTGAAGTCTGCATCCTCAATGCTGGAGCCCTCATCTGTGCAAAGGCAAAAAAAAGTAAAAAAAAAAAAAAAAAGAATGAAAGAAAGAAAAGCAGCCTAAAACACAGCCAAAGAAGGCAAAAGTTGTGTCAAAGAGTTCAGGGTGAGAATAGCAACCAGTATAAACATCAACAGCAGGGAAAACAGAAAGCTTGCCTTAGAGATCTGTGTTTTGACCAGCTCTTTCTATGCTTTCAGCCGACTTTGGGACTTCAGCAGCCAACACTGAGATCAGAAATGACTCTGCTTTCATAGCAGCGGGGGAACAAAACTGTCATACACTGCGACAGGCACTTCTGCTCTTTTATTTAGTATTTGATGACTCTCTTGCTGCAAGGGAGGTGGTTGCCTGCCCACTATCACAAGGGTGCAGTGACCTTGCTTGTGCCCCTGACGTGGGTCACCCAGTACTGTTAACTACAGCAGTGCCCTGCTGATAATATTAGAATTTGCTTCTGTTGCCTGAGCAACAAGTGGAACAAACACCCCAACCTTTGGGGCTGGGGAGCCCCATTTTCAGTTCTGCCACCCTTTCTCTCCTCCCTCAGCCTCCCTCCACTCATAAATCTCAGACAAGGTCTCCATGCCTCCCTTCTCCCCTAGATGCTTTCCCCCCCAAATCCCCCAGCACCTCTCACTAGACCACTACTGCCTTCTTGCTCCCTGCACTTGTTCTTGCCCCATTCCAGATTTGGGGCTCTACATCATGTTTCCCCATCCCACTGCTGCCCCACATCATCCTTCCCCACAGGGAAGGACTTGACATGACTACTCTTTCTTTTATTTCTTTCTTTATAACTGCACTGAGCAGAGCCAAGGCCCCAAACCATCGCTGAAACACACAGAGAGCAATAATTAAAAATAAATCTTCTTTCACTTACAGAAAATCAGCCAAATCTGATTGTTTTCATTTTGTTCCCAAGCAATCTAGCGAGCCCAGTTTCATCCCCAGAGCAAAAATATTTACAGTCTAGCAATGAGCTCCTTGCAATAAGCATTTATCAGGCAAACTCTGCAAGACCCTTTACCTGCCCAAACATTCATCAGCGTGGTCATGATGTAATTAAAGTGACTCATGACAAACTGAATTAAGAACCCTCCCCAGACAGTTTTATGAAGAAAATGGCAGGGTTAATTTATTGCAATTATTGCTACAGGTCTCGAGTTTTCAGGACCAGAAAATTATGCTGTGCAAGGGGAATCTCTCATTATTAAAAGGGGAAGACATAGGTTTTTATTTGCTGCCTATGGCGCCAGGCATACACAGATGAGGGGAAAAAAAGGAATCAGAAGAGAGTTTTTTGAGACAGAGCTGGTGGAGGGTAAGGAGTCTGGGAGTCCAAAGCAGAGAGCTGAGCTGTCAATGCTGTTAAACACTTCCACGCTGCTGCATCAAACTCAAATAACCTGCTTAAATATGAAGATGTAAATCAACACTTATTCCAGTGATAAAGGGGCTACCGGATGACTCTTCAACTCAGCAAGACAAGAAATAACACAACCCCATGATTACAGCCCAAAAATAGACAAATTCAACACAGAATAAAGACTGGGCTTTGTTTTGGTTTTTTGCAATCATTGCAAAAACCTGTAGGCACTGAAGTTGGCTCTGCTTGAGATATTTGACCCAAAATGAGGGGTTTGTTCAACCTTGACTGAACAATGAGCCACAACTTAACCATAAGGTAGGAGCTTGGTGCAAAAATTCTGTATCATGCAGGCAAGCAATTTAGATGAACAGAGATATTTTTCAGCCTCAAGGCCTGCTACCCTGCAGAGTTAATGTTGCAGAGAAGAGCCAGGTGCAGAGATTTAAAAGGCTGAGCCTCTAAAATAAAGTATGTTAGTCCCTGAGTAGATGTGCAGATATGCTTATCCATCCCAGGCTTAAAACTGCCTAAGCAACTTTCTTACCCTGAACACAACCAATCCCCATCCCACTAAAAGTCAAAAGCATTTGACTTTGAAAAGCTCAAAGTGCATCATCCCCTCTGCCTGGCTGCTCCCTTCTCCTGCATCCCCCTGTGTATGTGGTGTCAGCATGGGCTGCTCAATAACCCCAAGGAGATCTTCACCCCAAGATATCTGACATCAACAGGACATTTGGAACAGGCTGCCCAGGGCAGTGCTGGAGTCACCACCCCTGGAGGCATTTAAAAAACATGCAGATGTGGCACTTGGGGACACGGTTTCGTGGTGGCCTTGGCAGTTAACGGCTTGGGTGAACGGCTGGACTCAATGATCTCAGGGGACTTTTCCAACCTGAATAATTCTGTGATTCTGTGACTTCCAGGGCAGCACTGGGCTCTCTTTCCTTCCATTCAGACACTTCTATTTCAGAGCATGAGCCACTTCCCTCAGCCCATGATGCTCTTTGTATAGTCTCAGTTTTTATTCCTGTTGTTGCTCTGTGAGTCAAGGCAAGCATCTCCTTTTCTCCAGCCTTCCTCAGTAGTCTTATGGGAGGAAGCCATTCCACAGAGCAGTGGGAGCAGAGATTTTTACTCAGTTCAGTATATAATCTCTGGCCCTTACAAGGAGTGATGTCTCCAGGGAGTCCAAGTCTTCTCCTGAATTCAGCAATAGCTTTTTTAATAATGTTACCATAAAGATGCTATTTATGGATGCATCAAGTCCTCCTGTACTTCAAAACCTCATTAACCCTGACCTACTCTGCCACACACCAACACAGAGAGACTCACTGCCCCACTGTTCCCACAGCCCCACCAGCAGGTTCATCCCCAGGCAGTCCAGCAAAACTCACAATAGCACCTGTTTAAAAAAAAAAATCACCCAGATCTCTCCTTTCTAAACCCAAACAGAGAGACTTCAAGACCCAGAGGGGAGGCAGAGGGAGAGCTGCAGCCTTCCCTCCCTGTCAGCTCATTTCTCTCTGACACATCACCCGTCTGGCTTCTCTACTGTGTTTTATCTGCAGACTTTATCAGGAAATTACTTTTACAAGGTCTGTAAAAATAATGTCAGAGCGCTCATTCATCACAGCATCAGTGGTTTATTTTGCTTCCTTTCATCACAAGGAATTTTGAAGGGACTGTATGTTTCCAAAATGTTGTGGGATTTTTTTTGGTTTGTTTGGTTTTTTTTAATGGACTTTGTTCCCTGTCAGAAATCTGTAAGGGGGGGTGGATCCAGAGCCTGGCCCAGGGATGAGACCAGCCCAAAGGACCCAGCACCACCCACACATGTAATAGGGCTGCACACAAATCTCCTCATCCACCAGAAAAGCCCAACTGCTGAGTAGCAGAGGACACCCTGAAAGGCAACAAATTTGGCCTTAGACCTATTTTACATATCAGCTCCTTTTCCAATTATTTGTACTTAGGTCCAGAGCTTTGTCTTAATGAAAGAGTCAAGGCTGGCTGGCTCACAATACAGGGATGTATAAACAAGCCCAGGATGGCAAATAAAATCAACAAGTCATTATCTGCGAGCCTCTCGATGGCTTTAAAGTGCTCATGCATTGACACTATAAAAATGCAACTGTTCCAGCTGTTACCAGCTTCCCAGGATGTTTGGCTACATGGGAAATAGAGGGGGAAAAAAGACCTAAAACCTGTGGCTCCAGAAATACGGATTTTTCGCAGGCTTCACTGAAGGAGAACATATTTGTAGCAAATTGCTTAGACATCTTATTTATAGCACAAAGATACATTCGTGACTCTTCGAGTGAACAAAACTGAAATGCTTTAGCAGTTAACACACCAAGTGTGGGGAGGGGGGGGACACAGAAGCACCTCATCAACCACAAACCTCCAGCATGGCCATGGAAGAGTCACCAAGACCCACATTCTCAAAGAAATTCAGGTATCACCAGACAGTTCTCCTCATTCCAAACCAATGTCTACAGCTGGACAACTGAATCTCATCCTTGAGGCTCCTACCACCCTTCCATGGATAGAAATGGATCCAGTGGTGACTAAATCAGGCTGCAGAACACAAATCCCACCTCAAGAGAGGAGTCTGCATCACAAGGAGCTACCAGGATTGAGATGTGCTGCTCTGCCCTATCTCCTCTTCATCCTCAGTGGGGACAAAGGGGAAGCTCCAAATGGCACCTCAACCCAAAGTCAATCCAGCACCTGTGTTAAAATGGGATGACTTTTGTTCTGGAGCTGTATCTTTCTCTAACCTGGGGATACAGGCAGCATCAGGTGTCTTAGAACACCTCAGCTCTCAATTCAGATGTTTAGAGGGCTCTCATAGTCACTTCTATAATCACACTATAGAAGGGAGGTTTAAACTCTTTTAAGTCTATGGAAGAACCCAGGGAAATATTTATGTTCTTTCCTAAGGTAAAATAAGACTGTCCTCCTTCCTTTGGGTGGGATGAACCCAGGTTTCTCATTACAACACCTCCATACCTACCCATCCTTCCCTCCACAGAGACAGTGCACTTTTGCTGAGTGCTTGGCTTTCCTGGATCCCCAGAGACATCCATGAGATGAGGGAGCCACGTGTGACACTTCCCCCAAGGTAAGTTCCTATCATACATTT
Source organism: Myiozetetes cayanensis (assembly GCF_022539395.1). Taxonomy (NCBI): domain Eukaryota; kingdom Metazoa; phylum Chordata; class Aves; order Passeriformes; family Tyrannidae; genus Myiozetetes; species Myiozetetes cayanensis. Next base: position 3,678,574 of record NW_026087521.1, read on the forward strand.
TCAGAGCAACACAGCCAGCTGACACTCTTTACAGGGCACCCCTCTCATTTATCCCCACCTCTTGAAAGCCCACCCGCATTTATTATTATTTTTGCATTATTTTCACAGCAAAAGGTGTAGAACGTGGTTGCACTGAACAAAGGGCTGTGCAAAACAGCCCATCCTCACCCTAAAAAGCTTAAAAAGTCACCTGAAGGTCTACAGCTCATAGTTTAACTAGCATTGGCCCCCATCTCATTAGTGAATGTGGCAAAGATTCAAAGTTTGGTCACAGCTTTCCAATGGATAATGCCCAGTGAAATAGGAAAATCATTGTGTCACTACAAGAAGTGAAGAAACTAAAGGCTGAGGGAGAAGCAGTGAAAAACTGGTATAAAAATGGATCTCCTTTTTGGTATCATTAACTGTCTCTACCTGTTAGGGTTAGAAATGGGAATTTCAAGCACCTAATTCCATCAGAAATCACCAGAATGTAGCACCTTATTTTCCTGTATCTACCACGATGATGCCCAAACTTAGTTAGGCAAACCCTCACTTTCAGCTGCCCATCCCAGAGCATTATAAAGCATCCAGCCATGAGCACAAGGACAACATGTTCCCAGCTATACTCTGGCTGGTGTAATGTTTGTGAAGCCCTCTCACCTGAAGCTCTCAAAAAAAATTGTGAAGGAAACAAGGGTGAAGGTCAAAACAAAGAAGTAATGCTGTAATTTCTGCACGTTCATCTCCTCTCTTTAACCACAAAACCTAAAAAAAAAAATTATAAAGGGTGGGGAAACTGTGAGAACACAATATGATGTCCTGGGAAAGGTGTTCCATTGCTTTTTATTTAAATTTTGAATGGCTGATATGTACTGTGGAAGAGATCTGGAAGTAGAAAAGCTCCTACTTCCCACCCCATCAATCACGGGACACAGTCCAATCCATTAAGACTCAAAAAAGGCCTCAGAGCTGTACAACCATCCCCAGTGCCACCCTGACAGCACAGCTGTGCCCACCCCACCTCTGCCTGTGATGAGCTGGGGGGCTGCAACAGTGAACACAACCCCTGGGGTGAAGGGGAGCTCACCTGAATCAAACTGCTCCCCGTTGCCGTTCGCTGGGCTCTGACCCTTCTCCGGGGAGAGATGCTGGGTCTCTCTCATGCTGGCAATGAAGGATGCCCTCGTCTCCATGGCTCAGAGGAAGAGGCTTTGCCTTCCTAATTCATCCTGCAGCAGGGAGTGCCTGGAGGACAAGCTAGAAGAAAGAAGGAAAAACAAACAAGCAATGAGTGGTTTGTTCTACCTACAGCAACCCCTTCCCTCAGTCCTTCCTAGTGGTTTTCACGTTATCCCATCTTGACACAATTGGACTTCATGATCTCAGAGGTCTTTTCCAACCTAAACAGTTCTGTGATTTTCTAACTGTAAGCCTTTGATCTTGCTCTCACCTCCAAGCTGAAGCTAGAGGTGGATGAAAATCACAACAAAGGACCTTAGTGGCAATAATATCACAACAGCAATAACAATAACAACAGAGAAGATAATAAGGTAATAAACAGCATCCACAGGCTTCACATCCCAAAGTTCACTCCAGCTCCCAGTACCACCTACAGAGAGAGCAGGACCAGCCCACAGGGTGGCACAACTCTTGCCAAAAAAAAAAAAAAAAAGGGGGGGGGAGGCAGAAAATTTCAACTCAACCACCCTCCAGCAAGTCCAGCCCTTGACTTACAACTTTTTGATTGCTAACACTTTGAGAGATATATCTCACTCCATAAATATTCAAACTTCCAAGGGGGAGATTTCTGATAATGAAACAGAAGAAACATAGAAGAGAAAATACTTGGGAGCAACTGGTATAACTCTAGAAAATAAAATTCAGCAGGTAAAATGCAAATATCCTAATGAAACAGTGCTGGCTGCAACTGTTTATTGAACGAAGATGGACCTAAAGTAACTATACCAGTTAGTAACATGCAGGGTAGCAAATATTAACTCATTTTAAATTGGGTTATGTTGGCAGAGGAGATTCTTCCAGAAGTAATGACCCTGGTAAATATAAAGTGGACTAAAAACACACAAAATGAAAAATTATACGAGAAAGGCCATACAGGCTGACCAGATCTTACATCAGACACCAGACTAAATGAGAACTGTATTTCTAGCTACAGTAAGCCACCAGACAAGCAATACCCCGAGATACACCTTTAGGAGTAGATTAAAAAGAACTCCAAAGTGAGCTTTTCAGTAAAAACTCTCCGAGATGGTGATGAATTGTGAGGTGTCAGAGGAGGACTGAAAAAGAGAAACCAAGAGCTGGGATTATGGGCACAGAGGGAGCCAGCTATTCACACAAGATATGCTAAAGCAAAGACAGACAGCAGGGAAGGTGTGTGCCCAGAATATCCAAGGTGGAGGACTGGTCCTTCTTATTAGTGGATGCCTCCAAGAGCTGCATGGCAGAGAGGACTGTGCTGGCAGCACCGGTGTCAAATGCTCGATGAGAAGTGTGACTAAAAGTAGGAAAAAAGTTTATTGCCCGAGGCCAGGCAAAGCAGGAGTAATAAGATTGTAAAAATATTATGGGATTTTTTCAACTTTTACTACTCTGGAGGCATATTCTAGAAGACTGGATATGGTGGTTATAAAACAGAAAGAAGGAGAGTGTTCTGTCGTAGATTTTTCATTCCCAGTTTTTAAGGCCGTTCCAGTGACAATTTTAAAGAGGAAATGCACATGTGTGAGCAGCTATAGGAGGAATTGAAAAAGATGAGAAGCATGTCAAGTCTAAGTGTGATATCCATTAACTGGACCACAGTGGGACTGTCTGCTGGAGCAATCACAACTGGAATTAAACCACGGGTGTGCACAAAGCATCCCTGGTGGAAGCGAATTACCAAGGCAGGTGATACAATCCCTCCATCAGCAATTTGTTTTCCCCATCCCAAAGGAACCTGCTAAGGAAAGTTAGAAAAAAATTTAAAAATTGAGATCATAAACCAGTTCAGAGCAATACAGTTGTTGGTCTCTTCATAAAGTGCTCAGTATACTTTGAGCACTCCACAAATAATAATCATCCCTTCCCTGCTGCAGTGGCCACCACGACGCTTCATCTTTATTCTTCGTTGACATGAGACTTGCTAATGAATTAAGTGTATTATGTACTATGAGTATTTTGAGTGCAGCTAACCTCAGAACACACACATCACTCATCCCCAGTGCATATTAGGTTTCAATTAACTACGAAACTCAAAGCAATCAGTTTACTGAAAGTCAAAAAAACCCGTTTCTCCTGTGATAGAGAACACTTACGTAAATATAATTAATAATAAATTAGTTAAGTATCAGGATTTTACATCAAGCTTGTTCAATGGGAGAGGAGGAGAAGTGTCAGCTTAAGCTAAACCTTGGGTGGACTCAGCTGCTTTCATTTTTGCCTAGGAACAGACAATGATGGAAGGTAACCAGGGTCTGCTAAAAAAAACAAATTCAAAGAACAGAAACGGAGAGATCAATTTAAACACAACAAATCCATCATTTTAAAGAGAACTCAAGGGTAACAATATAAATACCAAGAAGAAACATAAGCCTCTTGGTATTGTAGTTAAATCTTGTGACGCTCCTACGATGCTGATAAAACAGAGTTATGAGCCGATAAAAAGCTGAAGGTGCCCAGTCAGACAACAACAGTATTTGCTTTTTCTTATGCAGTCAAGCCCCAGGTCTGCTACCAGACCTGGGCAGATAAGAGGGATTCAGTCCCCTGGATCAGGGAATGTCTCCTGATCAGAAATGGAAAATGGATGGAAAAATCAGCAGGAACCTGCCCGAGGTGTCTGCAGAATGACTGGGATCCACCCTCAGTGGGCACTTCTGGGGCTGGGTTTGAACCCACTTTAATTAAAAGGGGGAAATGCACAATCTCTTAGGCAGATTCAGCAACATCATCAACACTTCTGGGGTTTTAACTCTGTTTTAATACATTTTTTTGCTTAAGCTATGGACAGCTTACTGGTTTTCAAATGTCATGTCGAGAGCACCCACATCCCAAGAAAACTGGATCTTCCAGAGGCTCTTGCTTGGCTTCTTATTTTGAGATTTACCAGTTAGGTATGGTAGGAGAGCACTGCAGGATTTTCCCAATACTATGTGACAACAAGACCAAACTCTTATGCAAACACAAGCTTCAAAATAGCTCTGAGCTTTGGTGTTGATATAACTAACTAGCAAAGAAAGCTGACATAGGGTATTAATTTTTCACTTCTTATTAATTGCTGCTAATTAACACTTCAAACAGAGTCCCCAGCCATACTTTTAACAGTAGCACACTGGCTGGCCTGCAATCATCATCATTACACAACTGTAGAGCACACACCATTGTACTCCAATTCCTCTGTCAGTCTGAAGTCCACTGGAAACCAAATGAAGGACCAAACGAAGCTACACTGCCAGCCTGTAAACCAGGGGGTGGGAAACAACACCAAAAGAGCCTCGAGGTGACATTATACTAGGCAGATGCACAAAGCAAAATACTACAAAATGCATCTGAAAAAGAAGGGGGGGGAGGGAAATCCCTGGTTTCATATCCCTTGTTCATTGTTTCTGCACAGCGGTGGTTCAAACCTATCCGATTCTTCCCCCACGCAGCTCCCATTCCCTTGGCATTTAATTCAGATCCAGGCTCTTAATTCACAGGCAGAAAAAGGCAGCCAATATAATAAAGAATCTCTTTTATTTCCTTCTTCCCACGGCTGTCAGTCTCAGCCCTGCCTTTATCTCCAACACGCTGCCTTGTCATTGTATCAATATTGGCTCTCTGTACGAGCGCCAGCCTTGGCTTCCTCACAACATTTCACATTTCTCATCTCCTCTCGACTCCATCACGGTTTTCCTTCCTTTGGAAGGTCCCCTACCCACCCACAAATCCTTCCCTAAAGTTACTCCTGAAAAACTCACTTTCTGCCTCTAACGTATCTTTGGTTAATTGGGATTGACACAAAAGGCAGGCTGCTGGAACACAGGATGCCAAAAAGATCCCGCAGCTTTGGAACCTCCTGCCCAGACAGTGCATCAGGTGTGCCAATGTAATGCTGAGTCCTGAACGGTGGAGAAGCAGAAACCCCACTGCCCCCTCCACTATTTCGTAGTATTCATTGACTTCAAATGGTCCCAGCTCTCTGTAAGGAGCTGCTTCATGAGTGCAGAAGGGCTGCAGTGTCATAGGACTGTAGAATCACACAATAGTTTGGGTTAGAAGGGACCCACAAGGATCATCAAGTCCAACTCCTGGCCCTGCACAAGACATCCCCGAAAGTCACCCCCAGTGCTCACAGCGTTGTCCAAATGCTTCTTGCACTCTGTCAGGCTTTGGGCCACAACTAGCTCCCTGGGAAGCCTGTTCCAGTGCCCAATCGCTCTCTGGGTAAGGAACTTTCTCCTAATGTACAATCTAAACATGCCCTGACACAGATTTACACCGTTCCCCTGGAAGTAAGGGATCAGTAAGGGCTGCCAGCACAACCCTGTGTCCTTGGTGAAGAGCCCCTACCAGAGATGTGGCTGGTGGGAGGGTGGGTCCATGGCAGCTCCAGGGCTCACAGCATTTCTAGAGGTTGACCCTGGTTAGATAATCAGGTTTTTTCCAGCCCAGCTGGAGCGAAGCTGAACATGGGGTGGCCCCAGCAGACTTTCCTGCTGAATACATCTGCTGATTCCACCCAAAGCCAGGCCCTACCAAGAGCAATTTTGTGCAGCCTTTACCACCTTCAAGATTTTGCAGAACCATGAGTGAAAACGCCGCTGCAAAGCAATCAAGGAATCCAGTTGTCCCCTCTTCCAAGCAATCAAGGAATCCAGTTGTCCCCTCTTCCATCCTACTTTCAGAACACATCTTTTTTTTTTTTTTTAACCACCCATCTGGCCAAGTGGTAAAATGGGGACCCCTAGGCCTGGAGCAGATGAAGCAGTTACCAAGGTAGGACACAGGTGATGCTGGACCAGGTCCTGACTCCACTGTTCACTCCACCTTGGGGTTTTTCCAGCAAATCCCAATGAAACAGCACTACAAGCAACGATGCCCACCAATCCTACCCACCTCAGAGATGGGATTTGTCTCCCCTAGTCAATCATCTGCAGCCAGCCAAGAGAAAGCATCTCCAAAGGACAACCTGAGTGGTCCAAGTCACACACCTAAAATTCAGATGAGATGAACAACCCTCAGGGGGTTCCTGTTCTTGCACAGCACCCCTCAAGATTTTAAATACTGAAATTTCCCAGCAATGGAGCTGAATCATAGAGTTCCATGACCAGTTTGGGTTGGAAGGGACCTTGAAGATCACCTCCAACGCCGTGCCATAGGCAGGGGCATCTTCCACCAGACTGGGTGAAGCGGGATGCTCAGATTCCATATGGTACTGGTCCTGTGTGTGGAGCAGGGTGGAGGGGGACTCAACCCTGTGGGACACAACCTAGGATGCACTGCTGGTGGCAGCCTGCCACAACACTCACACCCCTGAGCATCTGCACAATGCAATGGAGGCTCATTCAAAAGGGCTATTGAACACATCAGCTAAGGTTTACCTCCTAGAAAAAGGGCCTGTCTCTCCTCTCAGACAAAGTACCAGTTGGAAACCTTTTAAGGACTATTTCTTCCAAATTCCTAGGGGGTTTTTTAATTATTTATTTGAGAGCATCCCTTGCCAAATGCTTTCAATTATAGCAAGTGACAATTTCTCTTTCATATTGAAGACCTCACAGGATTTTATTGAGGGAAATTTACTGCTTTGAACAGCTCTGTGTTGTACTCTGGGGGTGGAAGAAACAAATCCCATATAATCTGGAGAACTAGGAATGTTCACAATATTCAAATATGTAAAAACGTGGGGAGCCGAGAGCCTGACGGTTATGAGATGTGGAAACGTGGAGACTAAAGAAGAAGTCTGTGAAACTTCCAAGACTTACACATTCACTACCTTCCAAGTGACTAAAATCAAAACCATCACATACAGTTATGTCCCTTATATGGTCATTTTATAATAATATATAATCTGTTATATATATATAAAAAAAAAAGTATAATCTGTTATCCACATTCATCATGGATTGAAGACAGCAGCTTGGGTTTAAACTGCAGGGGGGTGTGACATTTGATCTGGGCTTAAGAAAAAATCAGTGATAATGACTGGTGAAGAAGTGGGATAGATTGTAGCAAGGTCACTGAGTCTTGCTTTTTGGAGGGATTAGGATGCTGCTGTGTCCAGAAACAGATCTTGGTACAGTTACTCCTGCCCTGGGGTAAGAGATGGTCTGTACAAGCCATGGAGGTCCCTTCCAGTCCTCCTACTCCAACCACTCAAGAGGGCTGATCTTTCTGCTCTTCAAGTCAGCATTTGTGCAGCAGCACAGAAAATAAATGGCTAAGCCTGGAGGGAAAACATGAAGAAACAAGAAACTAAGGAATTACCAGAGCAGGGATGGTCTGGATTGTCCACCTCAAAGCCAGAAAGGACAAGAACCAAACTTTTCTGAAGATGAGTGGTGAAGGGATTTATGCAAGGTGGTGGCAGCCCTCATAATTTAGCTGGTCCTTGTTCTCCTCTCATTTTGCTCTGGTGCCAAATGCCTCATACTTTTTACACCAACAGAGACAAACGTGCTTCACAAAGCAATTTTCTCATCCTCCCTACCTGGCACACTCCAGAGCCCAGGATACACACAGAGATAAACAGCAGTAAGAGAACAGAAAGTAAAATAAACCCAATTAGAGACTCTTAACTTATTCACAGCAAAAAGCCCTGCAGTATTAAGAAAAGAAATAAGAGAGATGACAGGCAGATACATAGACTTGGGTACACATTCCCCTCTTGGCTGTCTTGTGCATAAATATGGATCAGGACCTGGAGATGGACTTAACACAAAAACCTGCCACACTGAGGGCTACATCAAACCTCTAAGGTGAATGGCATTTTTTCATTAAAATTTCCTTCTCATGAGTGAGTTGGATGTTTATAACCATGGAGAAGAAGGCATTACTGCCCCATCTGTATCCTGCCATCTCTCCTGGGAACCCGAGACATCCCCACCTTCAGCATTCCACAAAGCACACCCACCACGGAGAGGGAGGTCATCACATACTAATCCTTCCTGTTTCCAGCTGTTCTGTCACTACTAGGTGGCTGTCACCTTCTTCATGACTCAACAGGCAAGTTCCATGAAGTTGCCCCCCACTTTGGTATAGCATTTCCACTCATTTTAAGTACCCAACATACACAGACTACTTGAGAATAAGGCATATTTAAGATCAGGCATCTTCTATAGCTCTCAGCTGTATCAGGGACATGAATAAGGTTGGGTCAATGTCCCCAGTGCCCTTTACAACAGGAAAAAGAACTGCAAGAAAGAAGCACAGCAACCACCTGCAACACCCTGGTCTTCTCCCATCCCTGGGTTTGAAACTGAGCTGAACTCAGGAAGCCTTTTAGATGGGTAGCTTGAAGACAAACAGGTGCTTATCATCCTGAGACATCTCATCTTGTTAGGTAAAGTCACAGAATCATAGAATGGTTTGGGTTGGAAGGGACCTTAAAAATGCTCTCAACCCCCATCATCTGATGCTTATCACCTCAAAACACCATCACATGGATCAAATCAATCAGTCAGACCCCCTGAGTGGGACCAATCAGCCAAGTGACAGAACTCACCCAGCAGGAAACACAAAACACTGTTTTCATGGACCTTATTTAGAGCCCAATTCAGAAGACCCTCATCAGTAAAAATTCCTGTTGCCCAGTTCCACCTTCTATGTCTTTGCAGCAGTTAGAGCCATTTCAAAACAAAGAAACAAAAAAACCAAAAACACCCCCCAAAACCAAACCAACAAACAAACAAAACAAAAACAAACAAACAAAAAAGATGCAAACTAGAATCCAGCAAACATCTGCCACCTGATTCCAACACTTTTTAGGAAAAATGACATTTCAGGTCTTGGCAGTGTTCGGTTCATTTAAACAGCACAGCTGATCAGCACTTGGGCTTAGTCCTACATGTGCTCACATCCCTGTCAGTGCTTTACATCCAGAGGCAGCTTCACTGACTGACAGGATCTGCCAAAAAAAAAAGAGAACCAGCCCTCACAGCCACTCCTTGGTACAACAGCAAGAAAAGAAGGACTATTCTTTTTGCCAAGCACATATAAGGGCAGCCAGCAGACCCCTGCCAAGGTCTATCCAAAACCAAATTCCACAAGACAAGACATTTTTAACTTAGAGTCCTACAAGTCACATTTACGGTGCTACTTCCACCCAATTTCTCTAAAAAAAATCCAAGCTGGATTCCCTTTCATGTGAACTGCTCCAGGACATCCAGGTTTAATTTCCCCATCATCACACATCCAACAGAGCATCTTGGAGTCTGGTCTTACACCTGCACTGAGCTCCCACCCTGGACCTTGCTCAAAACATCTTCCAAGAAACAGTTAATTACTACTTTTTCCCCTCCTTACTTTAAAGTGCTATTTTTAATGCGCTCAGGAAAGCTATTGCTTTCCACCCAGAAGTCTCCACAAGGAACTTATGCCCCCTTAGACTTTCAGGATCTTCAGCCTATGGTTGTCTTGTCTGATCTCCCACACTGCAGGGGCAAGGATAATGTCACCTCCTGGATTTTAGTGGAGGGAATTCATCTTCCTTGTCAAGCCAATAAATATAAGACTATGCAATAACTTCTATTCAAATTGGGTCTCAGGACTTTACCCAGGAAAACAGGACTCCCTTGCACAAGTCACCCAATGATGCTAAGAGTATTAATCATGAAAGCAAGAATCATGAGTGAGAGTAAAAATAGCAAGGATTCTGCACATAACTTTTTTTTAAGCCTCACACCTACTCAGAACTGATCTCTCGGTCAGCTCTCAAGAACTGCTTGGGGTGGGTTTTTGCTTCCTTTTTATTGCTATTTAATTTTAGAACAACGCTTCTGATTCATAAAAATGGGAGTAACTGTGAACACATTTTCTAAATCAGCCTTCCCAAGAACACTTTGTTTAGGTCTTGCAAAAGGCCAATCTCAAAATAAACTTTTTCAGGAGTTTTTTAAATGTCAGTGACTGATATTTCTGTATATTTCTGTATTCCCCTATTTTGCAGCTCAAACCTTTTAAATCACTGTAGGAGTCATACCCTAGACACAGAAAATGCAGGAAAGACGAATCTTCTGGCAAAAAAAAAAAACCCCACAGGATTATTTGACTGGTTTCATCAGGGATTTCTGTCATGCAAAGATCAACAGTTTCACATGATGAGTTTCAAATATTGATGAGGTACCATTGGCTACTCTATTCCTAAAAAAAAACCCAGCCTGCTATCAGGGACCACATGCTACAATGATAGAACAAACTCATATTTGCAAGTGGCATCACTATTATCAATAGCAAAATCATTTCATTTTCAGCACTGAGGACCCTGCTGCACCAGCTGATACACTCTGTGCCAATATTCATAGTAATAAAGTACTTCTGAAACCTTCAGGTCATCTAAAACATGAGCCCTGTGGTCACCACATTAGTTTTTCTCTGTGAACCCTCAGAAACTCACCTCTGGCTGCTCTGCTTCAAGTTTTGGCTGCCTGTCCCAAGTTCTGAAGCTTTCCACAACTCCTTTGCTTTGTCACTTGGACACAGCCAGGGACCAGCCACCTCCTTCAACTCCCACCACCCTCATAAACCTCCTCAGATTCTCTCCAAGCCCTCACCCCACACTAAGATGAGTTTATCCAGTAAAAAAGTCCTTGAGGAAGCACAGAATGGTTTGGGTTGGAAGGGACCTTAAAGATCACGTCATTCCACCCCCTGCCATGGGACACCCTCCACTATCCCAGGTTGCTCCAAGCCTCATCCAACCTGGCCTTGAACCCTTCCAAGGATCCAGGGGCAGCCACAGCTTCTCTGGGCAACCTGTGCCAGGGCCTCCCCACCCTCACAGTCTAAAAATTCATTCTAATATCTGCTGAAGAAACAAGGCAGCACCTTCTCTACCATGTCCTGTCCTTCAGTGAGGTAAGGGCACGTCCCCTCGCTGATGTTCTCAGGTCAGGCCAACACCCCGTGGCTCTGAAAGGCCAGAAACAGAGACTCACAATACATGTATGCCTTCCATGGGGCCACAGCTCAGCACAGCACCAGCCAAGCGTGGGGGAAAAGCATCCCCAGCCCGAAGAGTTGACGCCTGTGGTGTTTATTTTATTTCTCGTAACACCACCATAAAGTTTTAATAAATGCTTCATTAAAACATCAACTGCCTGTCCAGCCAGTCAATTATCACTCATAATCACAGCTATATAACTATACAGTGTCTTCTACAGATGTTCCTACATCTGTGCAAAACACGCTTTCCACCTCTGCCACATGTAGCATCTGCTGAATATTTGTAAATGTTTTCTCAATATATAAATGAAATTATACCATCTTGCTTGCAATGTATTTGCTGTCCCACTACACTGTGCACCCCCTAAATCATTCAAAAAGTATTTCCTTGCTGTTTACAGTGTACTGGTCTCTCGATAGCTCTTGGCTGTATCTATTTAAATGGCTTTTATATTTTCACTTAGTTACAGATTACACCGAGCCTCCATCTTATCACAGGAGTTATTAGGACCTAATCCTTTACAAGCACTGAATTTATTAGACTTGTGAGAATATTTTCTTCCCTTTCATAAATAATCTGCTGGAGAGAGGGGGGAAAAAAAAAAAGGGAGGAAAAAAGCCATTTGCATCCCTGCTCAGCCAGGCAACAGTCCCAAACCCAGAGAGAAAACCTGCTCACCTGCTTTTCCTTTGCCACTAGCAGAGGAAATCAAATTTGTTTTTACCTAAAGGCTTCTAGGGAGGGAAAACAAACTGCACTAAATCCTGGCCAGCACCCATCTGCCACTGCAGGAAGAAACTCCTCAGAGGAGGTTTTCCTGCTACAACCAGAGCTAACCCTATTGCACCTCGCTGATGCTGAAGGAGGGGTCTGCTTGACGTCCATGCAGCAACAGGACCCCCCTCTCCTTGAGGGAAATAAGAGCAAAGTGGTCCCATAAATACAGTCCCTTCTGTTGGTGTGGTTGTCCCACGGCAAAGAGATAAGAGTGGGGGGACAGGGGGCCACCCCACCCGGGGTTGGGTGTCAGATGCAGAGCCTCAGACAGGCAATACCGACACAAAGCAAGGTGTTCCCATCACAGAGGGCAGTTTGCAAGGGAAGAGCCATTTCAGGCTGCTTTTCCCATATTTAAGTAGGTCCCTCCAGGGCAAAGGGGGAAAAAGTGAATTGGGGGAAGAGGGGTGAGACCCCAGGTACAGAGGGATCTCCCCCTCCAACTCCACATCCCCATCACGCAAGCAGGTGAAGTTGTTTCTCTGATCAGACGCCAGGTCACTGCTACACCACTTCCTTCCACAGAACACCAGGGGCACAGGCTGATTCTAAAAGCAAAGCTGTCCTGTCCTAGGGGCAGCAGATCTGCGGATGGAGAGGTGCATGGGGGGCAGAGCGGGGAGGTGCCTTCCCATTTTACAATGGCTTCATCCCTTCCCACCCCACAGAAAACCCTACAGGCTGACACCACTCCACTGCAGCTCTTGGATTTTGCCAACCAAGTCCCACCACAGTCTGACAGCTGCCTTCCGAGCCACTCTGCTCGTAATAAATGCTGTTTTCTGCTATTTTGCTAAGAAATCACAATTTTCCCCAAGGTCTGCTCCTCTGCCCCCTCCCCACCGCATCCTGCAATGGGAGTTCCCTGAGCCAGCCTGGTCCTGGGAGGGGCTGGAGAAAGGAGGGGGAAAATGTGTGGGAAGATGGATCAGAGCCCTTTCGGAATGGGAAACATCACCCTGTATGACAAGGTGCGCAAAGAGTATCTCCAAGCGCTCCTGCTAAATGACATCACGGTGGGGACCATCTTCAAGAGGCACAGGGAGCTGGGCTGGCAGATCAGCTCTTCCCCCGCTCCAGGATCCTCCCTGGCTCCTCCATCCCCACCCGGGCACTGAGAGCCTGAGATGCTGGAGCATCCCATCGCCTCCCGTGCCACAAAACATCGATGCTCCGAAGTTAACACCTCACAGCCGCGGTGAAACAAACTCCAGGGCACCAGCAACGGAGTGCTGCCTGCACGGGAACAGCGGAGTTTCTCCTGCCTCCGAGGCAGCCTCACTCCTCCACTCCCTCGGAAAAACACATTCGGAAAAAGGCAGCCGGGAAGGGCACAAACAACTCCCCGAAAACTCCTCGCACGCTCATTCTCTTGCGCTTCGCTAAAGCTGCGATCCGCCTCCCTCACTGTGGGCTTTTAAGCGTCTCTCCGCAAAAGCGATGCCGGCTGCACGGCTAAAGTCACTTGTTTGCAGCCCAAATTTCCGTGCAGGGCAATTCCACAGTGTTTCTGCTGAACAACAGCAAAAAAAACCACCCCAGACATCCCCAGCTTGATTGCGCCCAGGAAGGCTTGACAGCTCCAACAGGACATCTCATCCCACGACACTGTCTACTGTTAATGCAAAATAAATCAGCGCTCTGCCTCCCGGCATTTTTTCCCTTTTTTTTTTTTTTTTTCTTTTTTTTTCCTCATGGCACGTCTGCAATTTTGGCATTCAAAGGCAAATCGGCCGCGCTCCCAACTCCGCAGGTCTCCTTCCCAGCACACACAAATGCCCGGTACTTTTCCCACCACCGAGTCCTGCGGGGGGAGGACCCCGAGGATGGATCCCATCCTCATCCCTCCGCATTAATCCACCGGCGCACCTCTCGGAGCAACAAAAGAGAGCCGAACCCCACGTGCGGCACCTCGCCTTTCCTCTTTCCTCCTCTCAAAATGTTTATTTTTCAGTTTTTAAAGACACCTTAACCCGCCATGTTGAGAACAAGCTTTATAAATATTCATTTACCGCAGTTCGGGAGCGCTACGGTAAAATACGTCTAGATCAGGGCTGCACATTTTGGCAGAGCTGATCGCTTTCTTCTCTTTTCTCTCTTTTTTTTTTTTTTTTTTCCCCTTCCCTCTCGCCTTTTTTTTCGGTCCCCTTTCCCCCGCAGATTCAGAAGAAACCCACCCGCACACCCAAAATAACTCTTTCCGCGATGTGCATGAGCCTCGTAAATTTGAAAGGAGGTCGCGCAAGCGTTTGTCAGGAGAGCAGAAAAACGATGGGTATTACTTAAAAAAAAAAATAAAAATTAAAAATAAATAAAAAAATAAGAAAAAGAAGAAAAAGTGGAAAAAAGGAAGACGAGGGGGGGAAAAAAAAGAAAAAAAGAGAATAAATTGGAAGAGAAAGCAATGAAGAAAAAAGGGGAGAAGGGGTAAAAAAGAAAAGGTGGGGGGAAAAAAGAAATGAGAGCATCTAAAACGCTATCCGACGAGGTAAAAAGAACCCCCCTGCACGCTCGTGGTGAACCTCGCAAGCACCGCAGCCCCCGCCCGCGATGCCCCCGTCGTGCCCAGCCCGGGGAGCGGCTCCGAGCGCCGGTCCCGGCCGGGGGCTCAGCCCCAGCCGCCCGCCAGCACTTCCCAACAACTCCACCGCGGTTTTCCCCTTTGGAAAAGATGGGGGGAGAAAAAAAAAATAAAAAACCCCCCACACACACACCCATCTCCCACGTTCGAAGAAAAAAAAATAAAATCAAAAAATACTTTTAATACATCTTGAGAGAGGGAAAGCGACTCCCTCCACCCAAAGCGCCGCAAAACCCCGATAAATAAAATAAAGGCAAACGCCAGCCGGCAGGGTTTTGGGAAGGAAGGCAGGGGGGGGGAATAATGCAGATCGCGGTGCCTTACCTGTGCGAGTTTGGGTTATTTTGGGGTGTTTCCCGCTGTTTTTCGCCGCGGCCAGCCCCCCGCGGAGCGATGCGCGGAGCGGCGCGGAGCGGAGCACGCCCGTCCCTATCCCTATCCCTATCCCTGTCCCTGTCCCCGCTCCCGCACCCGCGGCACACTCATTCCAATATGGCATCCGCGCAGTGCGCATGCCTGCCGCTCTTTTTTAGGGCTTTTTTTTTTTTTTTATATTCAGCAGCCAACTCCTCCGGTGACCTTTTTCAGCAGTTTCAAGAAAAGAAATTAAGAAAATCCACGAAAAGCATCACACGCGCATCCCAACGCCATTCCCCCGCTCCCCCCCGCGGCTGCGCGCCCGCGCTGCCCCCGCGCCCCCGAGCCGCGCCTCCGGCAGGGACATGGATCAATTAGCCAGGGGAGGGATGGAATCCACGCGTGGAGGGATGAAATCCACGCGGGGGTTGATGGATTGATGCCGCGGTTCGGGGCCGCGCTCCGCGGTGCGGGGCAGCGCGCAGCGGGGACACGGGCTGGCCACCCGCGCCTTAAATGCCATAAAACGCCATAAAATACCACGCAGCCTTTAATACCGGAGCTCTGCCCCCGAGCTTCCCCTCCCCGCCACCTTTTCTTTCGCTTTTCCTCCTTATTTCGCGTCGCGAAGAAACTTCCAGGGAGGGAGATGGGGAAAGAAAGATGGGGAAAGAAGGAAAGCGAAAAATGCACCGCATCCCTCATCCCGCCCGCTCCCTCCGTTCCGCCGGGCTCCGGCATTACCTGTTTGTTCCCCGTTGCAGAAAACAAATAAAATATGCAAAGAAAAGCAGGCGAAGGCACAAGGCGGGATGTAAAATCAACTGGTGGGCACCCTCAGCCCTCCCGGCGCGCAGGGACGCGCACAACTTTCCCTCCTTTGCTCCTCAGGTTATTTCTTTCGGGTTATTTGGTGGGTTTTTCTTTCTTCAGCGGTTTTGCAGGGGATTCGCGGCAGAACCGCGCTGCACGTCGGTGTGTGCGGCTGTGCTGGCGTGGGGGAGTTTGCACGTACAGGCACACTGCGGGATTTTTTCTGGTTATTTCTATTTTTTCCCCCTTTCGAGAAAATCAGCCCCGCTGCAGAGCTGGAAAATCATGCCAGCCACCATTGCCCATGACCCCCGCCCCGGCTGTTCCTGCTCCCGGGGGTGCCAGAAAATCCCCAGGGGTGGGTGGGATGGGGATAAACCCCTCTCTGCAGCCGGGGTTACTCGGGATGCTCCGACCGGCGGTACCCGACAGATCCCGGAGCTTCCCCTACCCAGCTTTGCTCAGCAGCGGGGCTGGGGGTGTATTTTGCAGGGTTTTTGCTCTCTCTCTTGCAGCCTTGCTCACGGGGTGCGTGACGCGAATTGAAGGGGGTTTTTGGAGCCCCAGCTCCCGTCTCCCCTCAGGCGTGCGGGGGCCGCACCCTTGGTAGGATTGAGGATGCGAGTGGGTGCTTTTGGAGCATCCTCTGGGATGGGGGCTGGTGCAGGGCACACACATTCAACAGGTCTGGAAGAGATCGGAGTGAACGGACATCAACCAGTCCTGGGCTTTGTCCTTTCCACCGTGAAATTAACCCCAAACGCCGCTGTGTCCATCCCCACACCCAGGCGGCCAAATTTACATCTCACCGCCCGGGCTCAGATGCAAGTGGCTGTCTCCACTTGCATTGCTCCTGTCGCTTCTGAGCTGAGGTTTGAAGTTTCCAGGTTGATTTTTGTGAGCATCCCTTCTTGCAGGAGCAGGGGAGTGCTGCAGGCAGGGTGTTCTCACACCTTGGGACACAGCAGAGATGTGGCACTGATTTCCCACAGGTGGCCCCGGCTCCTCTCTGCCCCAGGGCAAACACCAGCACTCTTTTCACTGGTTCTGGCTGGGGATTCATCACTCAATCTCACAAACCCCTTTCTCTTCCACTCTCTCCAAACCCCTTCTCTTCCACCAGCCTCTCAGAGACAACCCAGCACACCACAGCAATTTTGTTGTACAAGTGAGGAGTGGAATAAAGATGAAAAAAGATGTGATTTGTTTCTGGGATACGTTTGAGGAGAAGATACTGAAAAGTGGAGAAAAGAGCAAATGTTGCAGACAGTGTTTCTTCACCACAATCCATGTTCTTGCCATTCACACTCCATCTCTGAGAGGCCAAGAACATGGGTTTAGCCTCTCCTGTTCCAGCAGATTTCCTGGAAGACATACAAATCAAGCAGTTTGTATTTTTCAGGCGTTGGGCTGGATGGGATTTCAAAACAGCAAAGGAACACTGTCAGAACTTCAAAATAAGACAAAACACCCAACAGATGCCAGGAGAACACTGAAGCCCCATTTCTCCAGATGATTGTGGAAATGGGTGACATTTTCAGCATGGTGACATTTCAGAGTTTCAACATGCTTTTGAAAGGAAGATGCTCTGCAAACACCATGTCTGTGTTCTTGCTCCTTTTAACCTCTCTAAATTGGGTTGCACAGAAACTCCTCTCACAGCAGTCTATTTTCATCTAGAGGTGGTGGTGGGTGACACCACCGACATCCAGATCAGGGACACAGCCACAGTGACTCTCACAGCATTCCAGGTATTTCTCCACTTCCTTCCCATTAACATCACACGCCTTTGTGCTTTATTTCCATCCAAACTTAAGTGCTCTTTTCAGGAGTTTTGGTTCCACTGTCTTCTCTGGAGCTGCTTCTTTGCTCTTGGCCTTGGTTTTCTCTGTCCTGCCTCTCTTAGTTTTACTTAGAGACCATTTCTGAAGGGCTGACAGTGCAATTGGCCCTGTATGCAGAGATGGAGAGGAAAGCATTCTCCTTGCCCATGTGTCTCCCTGTCTCCTTGCGATCTAAATTAGCTCTGTAGGTGGTGTCCAAAGAAATGGAATGAAAAAAAAAAAAGGTAGTAATTAAAGCTAAGGAACAAAATTCCTTTGGAAGTTTTCTAAGTGGCTGCTATAATAAAGCTTTCAGATATGACTGAAAAGTGCAGATTTATATCAAGTTTGATCTGAAGATGACTAACAGCTCCTGTTGGCAGCAAAGACTTTTCATCATAGATGCTCATAGATGAGAATACAAATTGGTTTAGTGGACAGGAACGACAGTAATAGCTGAGAGATTTCATTTTAATACTGGCTAAATCACTAGGAAAAAAAAGAAAGCACCTTGAGAAATACTGAATTGTCCCTGTGTAGTATCCCAAGATGTAAAATGGATTTAAGCTTTAACAGAAAAACTACACTGATGTTGGCTCCAGTTCCAGACTTCGTGGCACACAGGGATGTATCTTCAACTGATCTAAAGCAAATACATTAATTTCACTGCTGTCCGTGCTCCTTAATGCCACATCTGTTGGCAACCACGTGAAACCTGAACTTGTATTTCAAGCTGGGGATAGAAGTCTTCACATCTAAATTTTGGTGTGGTTTTTTTGTTGTTGTTGTTTGGTTGTTTTGTTGTTGTTGTTGTTGTTGTTGTTGTTGTTAGTGGTGGTGTTGGTGGTTTAGTTTTGTTTTGCTTTTTAATTAAAGCACTTTTATGCAAATTGCACTGATAGAAGAAGGAGATTTACCTGAGCACCAAGCACCCAAGTTGTGATGATCATCCATCTGCTCTTGCCCCTGATGAGCACCCCAAAATGAACTGTTCACACCCTAAGTTTTCCATAACTGAACACGAGAAACATTTCCAACCCAGTGAAATTCAGACAGTCCCATTACTTTAGACCAGATATCAACAGTTCCTGTTCTCCAGGATGAGATTATCAAGACACAAAATATCTCCCATTTTCTAGGCTGTTGTCTTCAGTAGGTTCAAGTTTTTGGAAGTCAGATGGGGATGCAAAAAGATCCCCTACACAAAGAGGCACAAACACACACACATAGAGGCTGTGGCATTAACATTCCTAATTTCTCTCTTTTCTCATGGCTTGGGAAGATAAATACCCTGGGGGACATTATGGGATGTGTAGATGCTTGTGCATTTGGGTATCCATTTCTGGCCCAAATTTAACCAGGTGCCTAAAGGACTCAGACCATCCCTCAGGCTTAATATGGAGCTGAGATGAAATCTATGTTCATAAACATGAGTAAATGGCATTAGCCTTGCAGGTAGTGCAAATGGGGAGATCTGAGTCAACCTTTCTATAGGTAAAATAGCAAAACTCAGGCTGTGGAGTTTCATCTGTGGTAAACACTATCAGACAGGGCAAAAGTTATTTGGTGGCAGCCAGGTTTATAGCCAAAGCATATGGTTATCTCCACTTTGGGAGATATTTGCCTGCTCTTGGGATGCTCCCATCGAGTTGCACTGTAATGAAAAAGGGGCAAGGCTGTGCAGCTGACACTGTTGAATTATTTGGGGATGGTTAGAGGCATCCAACCTAAGTGAGCTGAAGGATGGAGAGTGTCTAACAGGAGCTTGATGTCAGAGAGGAGACCAACAGGACAAGTGCAGCTCCTGTTAGTTCCTCTGTCACAGAAATCTCTTCTGTCTGGGACTGCTCCTGAGTTCATAGTGAAGCTGCTCTGCATTTTCCCCCTCCACTCAACAAACCGTGGCCTTCAGCTTCTAAGTTTTACAGTTTTCAACTCATCACAATCTTTACAGGAGGTAAGAACACCATCAAGCCCTTAATTCATGACAGTCTGCGGGCCACGGCTATCACTTACTTACTTACACCTTGGTCTTCATTTCATCCATCAGCCCTAATTCAGAGAGAAGTTGGTTCCTGGAAGCTGGCATTAGGGCTCCAAAAGACTAGTTTCACAGTGCCATCTCCTGGAGATCAGATTTAGGCTGCATTTCGAAGACACCCTTTTTTTTGTCTGATGTACCAGTGCTTTGAAGGCAGGTGTTTAAGCCATGATCTAAAGAGGAGATTAGCATAAGTGAAGTTAATCCAAAATTTAAACTCCCTCTTTATGCTTCACGTTAAAGAGTCCTGCTTCTTAAATGCTGTGAACAGCAAAGAGATTGCTGGCTTGGGATTCAATAACACTCGCTGGGTTTTATGCTCACAAGCTTTGTACCTCTTGGCAGCACCAGCCCTCTGTACAGTGATTGCAGAGGTAAAAAGCTGGTCCCTGGTTGTGCCCCTTCTCCTGAAGCAACTCAAGGAATGTCAGAGCAAAGGGATCATCAGCTCTCAGGGCCTGGCATCCCCTCAGCCTCCAGCAGCAGCTGCCCTGCAGAGCCCTGCCCGGGACACGTACACGCCCTGAAGACCCACCCATCAATTCCACAGCCCAAAGCGGTTAAATTACCAAATTTTATTTATTTTTACTGCCTGTTGATCAGAAACCGCTGCATCAGAGTTGTGACTATTCAGCAGAGGGGCTTTAACTGGCTTTAACATTAAACAGTGACTGGAAAAGCTGAGCCAGTGCCTCATGCCTGGAGCTCAAGAATGCCCAGAAAGCGTGGTCTCTGTGCTAAACAATACCTCTTCCACCTTAGCAGTAAATGAAAAGGAAGCACATGTTATATCCAATAAATCACAGAGCTGAGGTTCAATACTGAAGCTCGTAGCTATGAGCCTTATTGATCGTGCCAGCACTACAGAAAAGATCCACTCTCATATCGAGAACTTGCTCATTTCTACCACTTACTAACAGCTTCCTTATTTATTTCAAGTATTTACAGGTTTTTCATTGACAGGAAAATGTCTCCTGGTTTGTTTAGCCTCTGTGAGCTGGTGTTGGGAAGGGAGGCTGGGGAAACTGAGGCAGGAGGGAGCTGAGATCTCACACACAGAAATGCAGTCCCAGGGAAAGGCTGTGGCAATGGAAATGGATGTAGAGCTCAGATGCAGCACAGTGGTTTGGACTTTCACTGAACAGTGGTGTTTCTGCCCAGCTCCATGATGTCAAACAAGTAAATTCTCGATTTCCTTTCCCTTTAATACAGGAATCTCTGCAATGGCTGAACAAGAACCTCTGACTGACATGGGTATGACCTGTCAGGAGCTCACATCTTATAAAAAAATGTAAATTAGGCAGCACATCTGCATTTCACATCATTGCTGCAGCATCCTGATGGGGGATTGGAGCATTTGCTGCACACTGAGTGAATTCTGTACCAGAGCATGCAAAATATTGGGTCGTTCTGTCTCTCCACGTGCCCTCCCTGCTTCTAAAGCCAGTCCAGGCACCATCACAGTCCAGGCACAATTCCACTGGATATATAAGCTGGTCAGTTGTGGCAGAAATGCCTCAGCACCTCCCCACAACAGCCCACAACAGCCCTTCCACAGCACTGCTTTGTGCTCCAGTTTCTCTGGAAAACATCTCCCCTTGCAAAAAAACCTAATCTTGTGAAGACCCATTTGATCTCCTGCCTCCTTCCAGCCCCCATCCACCACCATCCCCCAAATAACAGTGAAGACTTAAAAGGCCATGTGAATAATTTTGGGTTTTTTTACAATACCAAGATGAAAATGATGCATTGGGAAGCATCTTTCTGAATGTGACTATGAAAGAGGCTTGTGGATGACTTTTGCTCTTTTTAATGGCTCCTTCAGTATTAAGGAGGAAGATTAAGCATGAAATGTCCCTAATTGCATATAAAGGCCCTGCTTTCCACAACAGAGTAAATGTACATTGTATTCAGCTTAATCTCCATCTGCCCCTAAGAGCATAATTGATTTTTTATTTTAATTTGAAGAGGCTGACACTCTACTTCTTCCTTGCCAGGTTGCTAAGCACATTTAATAAGGATGCATGTGAGTGGAGGAGTCTACAATATGCCATTAAAGGTAATAGGTAACATATTTAGGGTCATGATGAGCTCAGGACTAAGTACCTCAGTCCAGAGATGGGGAGGGACGATGTATAAATACTTTCCTTGCTAGAACTCTGCTGAGCAAGACATGGCTGTGGGCTAACAAAGAAGGAAACAGAGGGTTTTTTCCATGAAATTAATTTTCTGATCTCATTTCAGACCATGCCCCTGTGGTAGTTCATCCCTGCCTGCAGGTGACCCTGGTTTTACTCTAGACTGGCTGACCTTTGACAAGTGACCACCTCTGTGCCTCAGTTTCCCCATCTCTAAAGTGGAGAGAGGAATGACACTCTGGCTTTATAAACTGCTTGAAGAATTCACTGCTGAAAAAAAGCCATATCCTGTTCCTTATAAGTGTTCTGTACCTTATAACTGAGTCTTGTCAACCAAGTGAGTCTTTTATTCCAAAGCAAACCCTGTCACCCCCTCTCCCATTACATCCCTCAGCCCCACACTCCAGTGATGCAGCTGTGCAGGATCCACTCCCTTCTGAGATAATGCAAAATCTCTGAAATATTCCTAAATTTACTCCTTTTTTTTTTGAAACATCATGTGCTCATAGGTCTTACCTGCATTTCTGATACCACACAAGCCTAAAATACAATTTCTTGAAAAGAAAGATTTTAAGAACTAATATTATGTTTATGTTTAAACATGCACAGATAATATTCCTCTGCAGCACAGTGATTTCTGCCCTCCTGGTTTCCCTCTCCCTCAGTCTTGGCAAAGACTTACTGCTGGGCAGTTCTTTGAGGTGTGCAAGGTGTGGAGCTCAGTGAGGTTGAGGAAGATAGCAATTAGGATGTCCCAAATTAGCTTTCAGCCCCTATAGATGGATTTGGGTTTTTTTTTAACAGAAAATACTGAGTTAAGGGTTGGAATAGATGATCTTAGAGGCCTTTTTCAACTTTAATGAATCCACAATTCCATGATTCTATATCCCTCTTAAATGAGATGTTTTCTTACTCTCGTCTAAAGCTCGAGGACACACAGCAGAACGGGTGACATCCATTGAGGGTCTCTGCACACAGTCAGCAGTTTGGGACTTCCCTTTCATTGTGCCCTTGATGGAATGTTTGGGAATGAAACCACATAAATTTAGACAAATACAAAAAAAAAACCACCAAACCTTGCTGCAAAAGCCTGATTCTGCTCTGCTGCTGTTTGGTTCCACTGCACACAGATGAAGGAATAACCTTTGCTTCCCCCAAAATCTTGCCTTTAGAGAAGAAGCGCTGTGCAGGTGAGGAACTGCAATCTGAGTGAATTAAAAGCCAGGCCCACAGACATACTTAAGAATTTAAATCCTTCTTTAATTTTCTATTGCAAACAACAGGTTTTGGGAATGTAGGAACACTTTAAAGACACCCAAAAGGGTGCAACCAGCTGTGGATGGGATCCTGGGATCTCTCCTTCCAGGAAAGCATCTTTGCTCAAGGCAGGTCCTCAAAGTCCTTAGTTTCATGATGACATTGATAGCCTTCTCTCCACTTCTGGACTCTCAATAAGCCTGCCCAGGACATGTCTGGTTACATCCAGGCACCTCCAGGCTTGTGTGGAGCCTTAGTAAGATCTGGTCCCATGGCAGCATCTGGTCTATTTGAAATTCACACCCGCTCTGAAATCTTGCAGAGAGACTCAGCTCCTACATCTGTCACAAAGTTGAAGCCAAACCCCCCCAAAGAAATTCAGTCTTGAAAAAAATTGCAGCTGCTGCCACATGTAGAGAGAGTGAAAATCCTCAGCACCCATCCTGCCTGCCCACAAATTCCTGTAAAGGGAACGAGATACAACTTCAGCCCCAAACCCCAGGATTCTTTCCTGAGTATTCCCTCAGTGAAGAGTGGCTTGGGTTTTGCTGGATCCCAGTGGGCACAATAAAGGCTGTGCTCTTGAATAATCCACATATAGACCCTGGAAGGATCATGGGAGGGGGGAAAAAGCTGGATTTTGACTGTGTGCAGACATCCTCACAGAGCCTCCAGTGCCAGAAGAACAGGCACCCAGCTGTGTCATCTGAGCCAGCCACTGATTTAGATGGTGGCACTGATCTGATATCCTAAAATGCAGCATGGGATGTGGTCAGTGAGAGTTGAGGACATTTAATAAGAGCAGAGGTTTTGTGCACTTTAACCTAATTGCTACTTCCCTTTTGATTTTGTAATCCGGCACCACTGGAGGCCAGGATTTACAGTGGAATCTCTGGATAGTGCTGTTTTCCAGGTGCTTTCCAGTGGGCACATCTAGACATTTAAATCCTGCTTTGAAGCCAGGCAGCAGGACAGGAGCAGCTTCTGACACTCACACTAGCCCTACTAGGGACAGAGAGTTGCCATGTGAATCCCAGAAGAGACCATGGCCAAGTACTAGTGGACAACATGAGCAGGTAATATTTCACTGGCACTGGACAGGATTTTTGGGACCTTCCCTGAGGAAGATGTGCTTCCAACAGCTTTGATGTTTTAATATGAAAGCATTCTCCTGGTTCCTTGCTTTCTGACCACCTCGCTTTCTAAATGTGAGGTATAAATGTAAAAGCTTCTTGGCATGGTGTTCTGAGCAAAGAATAGTTTTTAGTGCTCTGAAAAAAAGGTTTTGTCTAAAGGAACGCAACTCTTTACACAGGACAAACCCCATTTTTGTTTGCTCAATGCACACTTTCACTTTTTTGTTCATATATCCACAAATTCATAATGTAAAATGAGAGAAGGTTTTACCCTGACAAATCTTATTAGTCCTCATCTCAGTGTCCTTTAATTTGCCTCCTTACAAACAAAATGATGTTGCACAGTCCTGTCAAGAGGAATTGCTTGCTGACAAGCACTGGATTTAAAGTACTGTTTAGGTAAACAAATCATGATTAGAGTCAATTAATTGATTGTGTTACTGTCTGTGAAATACCCTATTTATCCAGGATCCACAAAAGGCAGCTCATTATCCATTAGCATAAACAAAGAGTGAAAAGTAGGAGCAGTGGCAAAGGGGGACTTTGGAAGAGATGCCAACAAGAAAGAGCCAGGGAAAATATTGTCTGTTTGAAAAGCAATGTCAGGGATGAAAGCTCATGTGACAATGGCTTCTTAAACTGGCAAGTGCAGTGTCATTGTCACTTAATTGTGAATTCGTCAATGGATGTCAGCATCTCCATGTAGGTCAGGAGGTGGATTAAAATGTCTAAATGGAGAGCTACAGTGCTGTTTGATTTGTCTTTGGGTGTCCCACCTGGCCTCCAGCTACTGTTCTGAAAGGGTTGGACATTTGACGTGTCTTCTGCCACATCTCCTGGAAAGTCTTCTGGTTCAAGCCACCAAATCCCACCCCAGGTGTCCGACTTCAAAGTCAATGGAGATCCAGCAGCCAGTTGGTCAGTGGGATCTGGACAACAACAGGGCTGAGCAAATGCAAATACCAAACTTAGGGGTGAGCTGAACTGTTCTCAGGACCAGACTGGCTGCACTGACCAGGTATAAGGGGACAAACTGACACCTCAAATTGATTCCTCAGATTAATCTCACTCCTTAGACAACCCAAGACTGCATCCCAGAAGCAGGAATTGGGATTCTTTTCTAGGGAAATGTCAGCATTTGGGGGAAATTTCCATAATTTTCACACTCCGCTCCTGGAAGTGTTCAAGGCCAGATTCAGTGGAGCTCTGAGCAACCTGGTCTAGTTGAAGGTGTCCCTGCTCATAGCACAGGTGTTGGAACTAGATGATCTTTGAGGTCCCTTCCAACTCAAACAGTTCTGTGACACTATAACTTTTATGCTCTTCAATTCCTATGCAATGGTTTGTGCCCAGCCCTGTGGTAGGATGGGAACAGTGATCCATGACCATGGACGCAGATCCCGATCCGGTCAATGTGACAGCACAGGACAGAGGACTCATGTTCCTCCTCTGCTGAGTAACAACTGGTGTCAAGGTAGGAAAGGAATTTAATTTTCCACATGACAAGCTTCAAAATGCACTTGATTTTCAGCTCAAATTTTCAAAAAAGTCAAGCCACTAGAGGTAACTTTCCCAACATGGATGGGACTGTGTTTCTGGGCAGAACGGGCTCCAAAGGCTTTTCTCCACTTTGCTGTAGAAAAAAAGGCAGAAAACTCAGCATGCAAAGTCACTCAAAGGCATTTGCACAGCAAAAGCAGCATTTTCAAAGGAGACAGAGAAAACTCAGACCCAGTGGGAGAGGATCAACATTTCCTTTGGACTGCTCGGAAAAATCCTCCCTGCGTGAGCTCAGAGAGGTGGCCCCTGTCAGGGCAAAACATGTGATTACAGAACAATTTCCCAAAAATGATTAGTGCCAGCGCTTGCAGGTTGGTGGCACAGAAAGGTGACTTTCCCACGTGACTGGTCACAGTCCAAGGATCCACCACTAGGCCACTCTGCCTCCCCATTTTTCATCTCACCAGGTAGTCTTAATGCTAATCTGCTTAAATGCCTTTTTACAGCTGGTGGCTCGAGGCAAGTTGAGTTAAGAAACCTTTACAGCTGTACAGTCGTTTACAGGGCTGCTTTAAGACATGGCATATATTATGTATGAAGCTTTATAACAACCATCCATATCAGAGCTGATGGAGAACATGAAAGCAATACAGCACAGCTCCTTCCTACAGCACTTTGTTACAGGTGACAAGAGATAGGAGATGCAAAGACTGAGTAAAACCGGGAACAGGAAATTATTTTCCTGAGAGACTTCTAAAGAATTTAATGATAAATAAGACTTTTAAAGCTACAGTGAAACAAAGGGCTCCTTTAATTAAAAAGAAATCTGATCCCATAAAATGTTTAAGGTTGTATTTCTCTGGCTGAGCCAGGATGTATTGAGATAACTGCATCTGAAGTATTAATCCCCTTTGTAATTGGGGGAGAAAATCACTGCAGGGACCTGGATAAGAAACTCATCTCCCTCCAGGGTAAATAGCAAATATTGTATCTGTGCTGGAGGCTTCCTAACTCCCAAGTGTGCATGTTCACTCCAGTCGTGCCCTGTCAAAGTGCAAAGTAAAATGTCTCCCAGGACTACAGCAGCCTGTGAAGAAGCCTGTGAAGCCCCTTGTTCTGGCCCTTCAGGTGAGAAGAGTCCCAAATCCAACCCACAGCCAAGAAGAAACCCTGGTCCCACAGATTTCAGCAGGGAGCAGAGATTCCCCACAGCTTCACTGCTCATATGACAAAATAAAGCAGGTACTTATGAGCCACACTGCTCTGAACCTCTTTGAATTAAACCCTAGATGAGGGTGGTAATTGGGAAGAGCTTTCCTCCCAGAAGACGAACTAGAGTCTGCAAAACTACCTTAAACTCACTGTTGCTGTAATCCTTCCCAAAGCATACAGAAGTTCAAATCATCCTGACTCCTACCCCAAAGCAAAGCTCTCAACTCCCACCTCCATTTTCCAAGGCTGATTATAAACAGAAAGTCTTGCTCCTCCTGGGGTTTAACCCATTTTGCTTTCATGCCAAAGACGAGCACAAAAGTTGAGTTTCACTCTTAGTGATTTCAGCCTTTTTTAGTCTGGAGATCTCAAGAGCCAGCTCGTGTAAATAAAACCACTTTCTAGCACTAAACACTTCTCATTTTCACCCACAGAGCACCTGGGCCAGCTTTTCCAAGAAATTCATTTGTGTTGTCACTCCTTACAGTGGCATAGCATGCACAAACTTGTATAAAGGCATTATAAGAAGTTCATGAGAGGGACACACGGTGTAATGAGACTAAATGAAAATATATGTAACGAAAGCTTGGAGAGAAAGCATTTGCACACTGGTTACGAAGAGCTAATGTCCACTTTAAGTGGTACCAAGAGCTGGAGCAATTGAAAGATAACAAGGAGCAAATGAGTAATGAATCAATTTTATTGTGTGCTGTTGAGCAGTCCTCGCTGGAAGACAGTGCGCTGATAAAGGGGATGGATGGGAAGTGACAGCAGCAGGGACAAGCACTCCCACACTTTCTGAAGAACTAAATGATTTCTGGAATTATTTTTGCCTTAGCCAATAGGATCCTGCTGCAAAAAAAACCTGGGATGTTTTCTTGTGGAGGTCAGCATAGACACAGCAAGTGAATGGCGCACTCTACTTATGGAGAGTGAAAATACCAGTTTTATTGGACAGACAAACTCATTTTGCACCTTTCTTTCTGGCAACTGTTCTCTTAGGGTTCCCTGGATTTCAATCTTTTTCATCTCTGTTTAATTCTTCATCAAAGCACCATTTCTGTCTAATTTCAGAAATTTGAGTCAGTTCTGAATCTCACTGACTAATGTTATTTCACCCCTGTGTTAACTTGCAAACATCTCGTGATGGCAAGCAGATGGCCTTTGGAAATCCCTGGGCATTCAGGGGTTTGTGTTTCAGTTTTAACATCCAGAAGTGAAGAGTTGGGGAGGACAAGAACATATGGCCTACATCAGCATTAACCCAACAGGTCACCTGCTACAACAGCAGCTTTTTATTAGGCCAAGGCTGAAACTAGAAAAAAACCACATTAGACGAAAGTGAGAACACTGTTTAGGGTAAGTCTGAAATAAGCATTGAATTAAAATATATTGAATGGTACAAATTTATTCCTCCCAAGCAAAGAGGAAAAATCTCAGGCTTGGGCCCTCCCTGGCCTTGAGCTATGCCAAAAGCTCAGATCTCAGCAGAACTTGCAGGAAAAGATGGCAAAAGTCACTAGGCATAGATCTCCTTGCAAAAACTTTACTTTCCTGCCTGTGGAATTACTATTCTGGTGCAATGAGTAAAATTTAGGCCAGTTAAAACCTTGTTTTCAACTGCATGTAACAGAGGAAGGTGACTGTAAAGCTTCCACCCTTCACTGGTGCAACACTGTCAGAAAAACTTTTTGAGATTAGACCTTGTCTCAGACACCTACAGTGACTGGGGTTTGTAAATCACTCTGTAAGTCAATTTTCTAACACTTTCTGTTATAAAAAGAACTCTTTCTATATTATGTTCATAAAATCATGAAATAATTTAGGTTGGAAAAGACCTCTAAGATCACTGAGCCCAACCATTAACCCAGCACCACCATGTTCAGCACTTAACCATTATCCCTAAGTGCCACATCCCCCCACTCCCAGGGATGGTGGCTCTACCTGTAAATGGCTTAAAGGATCCTTCCAGATGCTAAATTCAGGCATGGGGTGAGGAAACACAATTTGAGGAAGCCTAGAAAGCCAGTTTTGACTGCAGGGCTGCATCTCAGAGACCTTAAACTTTTCAAAAGCAACTTATCCAATGCCCTACAGTAACAGCCTCCCCTCCACAACTGAAGGAAATGGTGAGCTCAGTATGTGTACAGATTTATGCTGTAATATTTCTGCTTAAAAAGAAGTTGTATGTTGGCTATTTGTTGCATGGATCTAGTGTTTGGGAACTAAAACGTGAAAACACATCTCCAGTAAATGGACTCTTTCAACTGAGATTGTTTTGTGTCAGATCTAAAAGATTGGGATTCACAGATCTGATCTAATGCCATCTGGAGCCAGGAAAAAGATTCCCCTTGAATTCAAAACCACAGGACTAACCTAAGTAACCTCATGGCTGTGTTTGTTGCTTTGGAAAACCACTGGATATCATGATGAATAAAAACCATGAACAGCAAAGTTATTGTTTTAAATAAAATGCATATTTTAGAGCAAAGTGTTTCACTAACCACCACCAGATTTGAGGTTACCCATCACAAGGAAAATGAGCAATTTCTCCCCTTGGCGTTTTCTTTGTGACTTTTGTTTCTTGCTTAAGTACATGAAGTCACTGGGAAGGGAGGATTAAACCTAAAATCGAGACCCCAGCAGATCTTCAAGAAGAACTGGCTTAGCTGATCAGTTCTTGTGCCTCCTACAGCACACACCCAGTGTTTGCAGGCTGGATAGTGAACTGGGCTGGGACTCACACCGTGTGGTTTCCTGGGTAGGATCCTCACAATGCCAAGGAAAGTAACTCAAGTCTCACTGCTTTAATTCCTCCTCCATCTAATAAGATCATTATGGGCTTCTTGTACAGCTACCAAAGACTTGGCAGCTTCCACACTTGATTTTTGTCCTGAAGAAAGTACGTGCATGTTTCTCATCAGACACCGACTAGGAGAGTGAAAAATAACAGTTTTAAGACAGTTGGTGGTTTATTTCAGCAATCCCTGGGAAGAAACACTGCAGGTAGCACAGGGGCAGATTTGACGGAGGTTTCTAGGCTGAAGGGCTGAAGTCAGGCTTCTTCCTGAATCTTAAGAAGGCTTCTTTGCTGCAGTACTTGTTGCATCATTTCTAATCCAAACATTATTAACACCCCTTTTCCTGCACACTTGGGTGTTTTTCCAGAAGGAACCCCCCTCCAACTGTAGCAGTTATTAATATAATAAATAATAAGTCCCATGGGGACCATAGCGACACCAACGTGGTGTGTAACAAGAGAGAGTTTATTCAAGGAGTCCCGGCTTATATAGCAGCTTCAAATGCTGCCACGTCACACAGGTAACTTAAGCCAATCCCATACAAGCATTCAACAGAGCATGTGTGACAGAGTACTTAGAACTACAACTCCCAGGATGCTTTGCAGCACCTGGTGTAACCAGACCCCACAATTCCCCCATTTTTATTAATAACAAGATACAAAACAGTGTAAATTCAAAAAACAGTGTAATTCTTAACAAAACGTTTTTCACTTGACGTAGTAAACTTATTTTTTGTTTAAACCTTATATGCTTAAGAGTTCTATGTAATAATAAAATTTTATTAATTAAAAACCTTATTTACCTAAGGGTCTTCTGCAATTGGGTAGAACAAAAACATTTATTATCTGAGGGTCTACACACAACTAGGGAAAACTTACTTTATTAAAACACAAGGAAAAGTTTAAAGGAGGAACATCTTGTTCTGAGTTCTTTTTCAATGAGATTTGGCAGAGGTAGTGTATGTTGTGTTTGTTTCATATATAAGGTGCAGTATGGTTCACATACATTCATACATTCACACAATCTCTCATTCATTCATTCGGGTGGCCACCCCAATCATTTTTCATTCATGCATACATGTAATCTTTATTTTGTTTTCATATTCTAGCTATACAACTTAAACTTTCTAGTAGTGTTTGGTCAGAATGAAAATTGTTTGACTCAGAATTTACTTACTTAATTACATGCATATTCTGTCTACTCCTCTCCTTTGTTGTGAATATGGAAAGTTAATGAATTTAAAGGTATAAGAGTGGTAAGTAGTGTGTATATTTCTGAGTGTGTGCTTAGAGACATGAATAGGTAGGTTACTATTACAATCTGTTAATAACAATAGAAATTCTTAAAGATGCTAATTACTACTTAAACGAGATAGTTACAAACTTAAACTTATTTAGATACATTTAAGAACTTAACAATTTTAAACAATACTCAGTAAATGTATCTATTATTAATCTTAAACAAAGCTACAGGGAAATTAGGAACCTAAAAATGTATTGACAAGGTAATGTTGAATTTTCTCTTGTTAGTGTAAATAGAAAACTAAAGGCAGATTAACTAAACTATCTTTTTAGACAAAAACATTTGTAATAATTTCTAAAGGCTTATATGTAAACATGTAAAAACAAGTCAGTAATATAGTGTCTGTATAGTTTTGGTCCCGGCCCGGTATTTGCACCAGGGCTCGCGCCGCCACTTCTCTCTCCACGGGAGTGGGGAGGCGGTGTTGTCACCTAGAGGCTCCCGGTGGGCCGTGAGTCGGCTGAAGCCCTGGGCCCGGCCCGCTCACGGTCGGGGCCGCTGTCGCTGGTCGCCGCCGCTGGGCCTCGGCTCGGCGCCGCGGTGCAGCCGCATAGTGCGGCTGTCGTGGCCGCGCTGCTGCGCCGCGTGTCCGCTCTCAGGAGCGGCGGCGTCGGGCGGCTGGCTCCTGTAGTGAGGCGCGGCGCGTCAGCCTCTAGGCACGGCCCGACCCGGCCGTCACCTACTGGGCTGCCCGCGTTCCAGGGCGCAGGCGGGCGGCGCAGCCTCCTGGGCAGCTTCGCGCCGCCGACACGTGCTCGCTGGGAAGCTGCCGCTGCCGCCCCAGCTGCATTTACAGACCCAGTGCCACAGTCCCGGCGCAGTCACTGCTCCGGCCGCCCGGGATGGCCGCCAGAGGCCGCCCCGCGGCTTCTCCTCAGGCACGGAGACCGCCGGCCCGGGGTTCCACGCGGAGCTCACGCCTCGGAGCTCCACGCGGGCCGCGAGGCCCGCCCGGCGGTTGCTGCCAGCTGCGGCGGGGGGCTTCCGCGCTCGGGTGCGCCTCCCGTTCGGCGCCGCCCATGCCGGGACCTTGGCCCTAAGGGCTTGCGGAGCTCTGGCGCCCGGCGCTGCCGCCCGGCCGCCGCGGCCAGCTACCTACCCTGCTGCAGCGCCGGGCCCGCCGCTCCCAGTGGCGGCGCCGCCGCCGCCATCTGGGTTCTGCGCAGGAATCCGCCGCCGCAGCCTGGCTATCGACACTCAGCCGGCACTGCGAGAGGAAGTCGCCGCCGCTGCACGAGCCCGGCCCGGGAGCCGCCCGGCCCGGGGGTCCCGGAGTCGCGCGCCCGCCGCCAGCAGTCCTGCGGAGCCGCGGCGCAGCTCCGTCCCCGGCCTGGGACTCACCCTGCGGCTGCTGAAGCGTCCACGACAGCTCCCGCTGGGGCTTGCTCTGCGCCCGCCGTCGCCTCACTCCGGCCCATGCAACGTCGGCGGTTATGCCACTACATCTCTTTTAAACATCGCCGCTGTTGCTGGTAGGCGCAGCAGCTGTTGCTTAGCCATCAGGCTCCCCAGCCCGCGGACCATGTTCCATGCGTTTGCCTCCATGCAGAGGCGAGTCCGGCAACATGGCCCCGCGAACAGCGGAAGAGAAGGCACTACCTCTTTGCCCCGGCATGGGCAAGATGGCGCCGCCCACGCCTCCGGGCAGTGGTCTCGGCGATGCCTGCAAGTTTGCCATGGCTTGGGATTCAAAGTTTGTTCCCTTTACCAGTCACATAATTCACGACGCGCGTCTTTTCCTCGCTGAATTCACGTGATCCGCGAAAAATTCAGCACAAAAAGGTATATTCTAAGGCTTTTTTTCCGTGCTGACTCGGACCTCCTCCCCTTTCCACACACAGCAGTAGCACGTGGAGTTCTCATGCTTTACGGTTGTTGGGGAGGGAAGATCCAAAGTTTCTTTCTGTGAGATTGCAGTTTCTGCAGCAGTAGAGTTTTAAAGTGTCCACCTTTTACTTCTGTTTTTCTCTGCTTCTCACCCCTCTTTCCAAGCAATTTCACTAAGAATTGTAAACAACAGCAGTCCTAAAACAGTTATTTTCATTAATTTTAATCCAGTTATTTTATGTTTATTAACTTTTCCAAAATCAATTCAATATTAGCTTAAGGCTTTACAGCTATTCTGTAGTTCACGTGAATTAAAGTTTTGTTTTCTCTTTTTCTTTTCTCCCGCCTCTCACCTGGGGCGTAGATTTTTTCTTCTCGAGGCTCACTCTCAAAGCGTAGGCAATTTCCTACCGAATTCAGAGCCTTTTTGAGCTCAATCGGTTTCTCCGCCTCGCCCATCAGTTTCCTTTCCTCAGGTACCTGGCGTTTCTTTCTTTTTCACGGCGGGCGTCCCTCAAGCGACAAACTGGTGCCTGGCGTCTGGTCGTATTTCTTCCTGATTCAGGATAGGCTTAGGTCCTGTTCCGATATATGCAGTTATTAATACTAATAAATAATAAGTCCCATGGGGACCATAAGCGGCTTTAACGTGTGTGTAACAAGAGAGTTTATTCAGGAGTCCCAGCCTACCTCAGCAGTTTCAATTGCTGCCACGTCACACGAGGTAGCTTCTTAAAGCCCAATCCACACTACAGGCATTCAACAGAGCATGTGTGACAGGTACTTAGAACTACAACTCCCAGGATGCTTTGCCTATAGACAACAGACCCCATCTAACCCCCATCCCCCCGCCCCACAATCAAGTGAAGCTCAGTAGGGTCAAATCTCTTCACAAAGCTCTTTGGTATCTGTAGATTATCATAAGTTCTGATTTAGCAAAAAATTTTTCTTCTTCCTACCGTGTGTGTGTGTGTGTGTGTGTTATTACTCTGTATATTGCCCATTGGGTGAACAAAGAATCATTTCTTATTAACAGCCGAGATTAGTCTCCTTGACAACGAAGGAAGAGTAGAGAGGGCTGGTGTGTGGGGCTGGAAGGAGGTGGGGAAGGAGGTGTGGCTGGTGTGTGTGGGTCAGTGAGAGGAGGACTGTGTAGTAGCTGCAGAGCTGCCTAGTTTACTTTTTCTTCCTGTCGAGGTGGGTTTGTTGCATTCTCTTCTCAGCGCTGTTGCTGGCTGCAGGCCCCATTCTTTTTATCCTAATCAGCTGATTGTAGGTTTTCTTCATTGGAGAACTTTCTGTTTTATTAGCACAGTTTTTTTCTTTTCCTTCCCCTTCCCCACTGGTCCTCTCTGTCTCTCCTTCCCAGTGTGAGGTTCCTACTTCTCAACAGCGCCACCAGTGACTACAATAGGACTCTACAAGTTTTTGTCAGTGCTATGCAGCCACCGATTCTGAATGTGGGACATTACAAGTTTTGCCATCTCCAGTGACCCGGCCAGGCGCCCCCTGCTGACTGTGGTTGGAACACTGCCAAAGGGTGCAAAGAAAATTGAACTATTTTCCTTTTGCCAGTTTATCGGTTTGTTCTTGAAGGGGGATTATTGGTAGGTATAGAGTTATTGCTTAGTTATATTTTACTTGGGGTTTTCCCGATGTTCCTGTTAGTACACATGCCTTTTAATAAGAGGAGCTGTTATTTTCCCTTTTCCATAATTTGTTTTCAGCTTCAATGAAGCCTCTTAATTTTGGATTTATATAGTTGCTAACGGAAAGAGAAGTTTGGGTCTTTTCCTCTAATCCATCCTCAACAGGCCATATCATTAAGCTGAGATAGTAAGGTGCTCTGTCTCCTGTAGTTCTGCACCTGAATCCGTGCAGTAAATGCAAATAGAGTCTGGAGCAGGTGATTGGCTTAAGTTGTGCTATGTGCTGATTCAGGAACATCCCAGGAGAAGATGCTCAGATTTCTTTCCAGGATATTGTTTGCAGCCTGAATCAAATATCTTGCAGCTGTAAATGCATTAAAAAAGTAGAGACGATATCTTAAGCTATAACATTTATAAAACATCCAAGGATGGCTTGTGAAGGAACCTGTGGTTTTCAGTGCTAATGGAGAAAGGCTTGGGAGCAGTGAATGTCATGGTCTTGGCAAATTAGCATTTATTTCGAAGCTTTCGGGAAGCGATGAAACTCGGGAAAACAATCAGTTCCTCTCTAGTTAGGTGCCCATAGATTTAGTGAATATTGCGTTTCTGCGGTGGGTGAGTCTCTCCGTTTCCCTTGATCTCTTCGCGCCATCATTAGGCTGTGGACTCAGCCAGCTAAAGATCTGAAAGGATTCATCAAGCCCACAGGCTTGGATAGTGAACTGGGCTGGGACTCACACCGGTGTGGTTTCCTGGGTAGGATCCTCACAATGCCAAGGAAAGTAACTGAAGTCTCACTGCTTTAATTCCTCCTCCATCTAATAAGATCATTATGGGCTTCTTGTACAGCTACCAAAGACTTGGCAGCTCTCCACGCTTGATTTTTGCCCTGAAGAAAGTGCACGCAGCATGTTTCTCATCAGACACCAACTAGAGAGTGAAAATAACAGTTTTAAGACAGTTGGTGGTTTATTTCAGCAATCCCTGGGAAGAAACACTTGCAGGCAGCACAGGGGCAGATTTTGACGGAGGTTTCTAGGCTGAAGGGCTGAAGTCAGCTTCTTCCTGAATCTTAAGAAGGCTTCTTTGCTGCAGTACTTGTTGCATCATTTCTAATCCAAACACTATTAACACTCCCTTTCCTGCACACTTGGGTGTTTTTCCAGAAGCTGCCAGAACCCCTCCAACCCCCCATCCCGCCCCCGCCCTCTTAATCCAAGTGAAACTCAGCCAAAGGGTCAAATCCTCTTCTGAAAGCTCTTTGGTATCTGTAGGTGTCATAGTTCTGATTTTAGCAAAGAATTTTTTCTTCCCCTTCCCCCTGCCGTGTGTGTGTGTGTGTGTGTGTGTGCTCTGTATATTGCCCATTAGGTGAACAAAAGAATCGGCCTGGCCCAGTAATAGCCGAGAGATTAGTCTCCTTGACAACGAAGGGGGAGGAGTTGAGGGGGAGCTGGTGTGTGGGGCTGGAAGGAGGTGGGGAAGGGAGGTGTGGCTGGTGTGTGTGGGTCAGTGAGAGCGAGGACCTGTGGTAAGCTGCAGAGCTGCCTAGTTTGCTTTTTTTCTTCCTGTCGGAGTGGAGTTTGTTGCTGTTCTCTTCTCAGCTGTTGCTGGCTGCAGGCCCTGCTTAACACTAATCCTAATCAGCTGAAGTTCGTGAGTTTTCTTCCATTGGGAGAACTTTCTGTTTTATTGCTGGTTTTTTTTTTTCTTTTCCTTCCCCCTTCCCCCCCCCCCCAGTCCCTCTCTGTCTCTCCTTCCCCAGTGTGGGGTTCTGCTTCCTCCAGTGGTCCAACAGCGTCACCTGGTGACTACAATAGGACTCTACAAGTTTTTTGCACCTTCAGTGACCCAACAGCGCCACCCGGTGAATGATACAGGACATTACAAATTTTGCATCTCCAGTGACCCGACGGCGCCCCCTGCTGACTGTGGTTGGAACCGCACCAAAGGGTGCAAGAAAATCGAACTATTTTCCTTTTGCCAGTTTATCGGTTTTGTTCTTAAAGGGGATTATTGGTGGGTATAGGAGTATTGCTTAGTTATTTTACTTGGTTTTTTTCCCGTGTTCCTGTTAATACACACATACCTTTAATAAAGGGCTGTTATTTTCCCTTTTCCATAATTTGTTTTCCTTCAATCGAAGCCTCTTAATTTTGGATTTATAATTGCTTGGAAAGAGAAGTTTGGGTCTTTTCCTCCTAATCCATCCTCAGCAAAAGACCCTTGTCTCATTTAAACTGGGACAGTAGGGTAACACCATGCTCCTGTAGTTCTGCACCTGAGATCGTGCAGTAAATGCAAAACAGAGTCCTGGAGCAGGTGATTGGCTTAAGGTTGGGTAGCATGTGCTGATTCGGGAACATCCCAGGAGAGGTAACTCAGGTCTCTTTCAGGATGACTGTTTGCAGCCTGAATCAAAATAATATCTCTGCTGCAGCTGTAAAAAATGCATTAAAAAAGTAGAAGCGATGTCTTAGCTATAACATTTATAAAACATCAAGGATGGCTTGTGAAGGAACCTGTGGTTTTCAAGTGCTAATGGAGAAAGGCTTGGGAGCAGTGAATATTCGCCAGGTCTTGGCAAATTAGCATTTTATTTCAAGGCTTTCTAGGAGAGCGATAGAACTCAGGGGAAAACAATCAAGGTCCTCTCTGGTTCGTGCTACATGAATTTAGTGAATATTTAACGTTTCTGCAATTGGGTAGGTCTCCGTTTCCTAACTGATCTCTTCGCATAAATAGTTACCCAGGCTGTCAGACTCTGACATCCAGCTAAAGATCTGAAAGGATTCATCCAAACCCATGGCCCCCCACAGAGAAAAAGGCTTCCTTTTCCCTAAGGCAATCTCAGGTCTGCCAGAGAGACACCAGAGCTGTAAAGAACAAAACTGTATTTGATTGGATTTTTTTCTCTTCACCCTTTTTTTTTTTTTTTTTTTTTTTTTCTCCTGAGGAGGAGTCCGATTCCCCTGAAGTGGAAGGGTGTTCAGAGGAGTAAGATCTCCAGAAACATAGGGTTAGGACACTATTTGTCTGTCCAATAAACAATGATGCATCTCAGGGACAGGCTGGAGATGCAGCCTGGCAAAATGAAGCATGGCAGCCCAGAAAATGCATGTCATGGAGAATTTAGGAGATCAGTCATCCATCCTCCCACCTCAGGCAGGGATTATCCAGCTGTCCCTGAAAGAAGACTACTGGTTGGTCTCAATTAACAGATGGACTTGATGGTCTTAGAGTTCTTTTCCAAGCTCAACAATTCTATGATTCTAAAAAGATGGATGATCTTAAAATTTTCCCTCTGCCCCCAACAATTTACTGCATCTCTTAACTAGCCTTAGTCCTGGAAAAGGTGTCCTGATGCCAACATAAATACACCCTGTTGCAGTTTAGAACCAGGGCATTCTGCCCAGGTCTCAGTGGCCATAAATTCAACCATCATCTTAAGCTTGAAGGAACTTTTATCTGTCCATTCCATTCTTTAAAAAGATGAGGCCCAGACATCAATCTGAATGTAGTATGATCCCAACATTCATCCCCATGCCAGGAGGCAAAGAGAGAGAGCTGAAAGTGTGCTGTAATTTTTCTTTTACAGTTTGAGAAGAATGTTTAATTTTCAAGAAACTGATATGAAAAGCAAATTTTGAGCCTTTCAAACAGTTCTATCCTTATCTAAGTCAACATAAACCTGAGGATCATCTTGCCACCACAAACACATTTCAGGCCTAAAACTCTTGCACCTCACCCATGAGGGAACTGTGATCTCAGATGATGCATCCTGGCATTGGAGTATTACAAATAATAATTAAATGTCCTACCAAAATTAGACTGCTCAGGTGACCTAGAGCTGACTCTGAGTATGTTTAGGTGCTTGCACTCCAGTTAGACACCCCATTTGGCTTTCTCCTGTCATGTTTTGGGGCACAGGCATAGAGGATAGTTCATTTTGGTGGCAAAGCTGCTTTAACACCTGCCTCTTGCCCCAGCACTGCATTGTGAGTTTATGAACCCTCATAAGTTGTGCCAGCTTAAACTTTTTAG
This sequence comes from Myiozetetes cayanensis, assembly GCF_022539395.1. Classification (NCBI taxonomy): domain Eukaryota; kingdom Metazoa; phylum Chordata; class Aves; order Passeriformes; family Tyrannidae; genus Myiozetetes; species Myiozetetes cayanensis. The sequence continues at coordinate 3,716,954 of NW_026087521.1, forward strand.
GAGTTGCCCTATACACAAGATCAGCAAAGGGATCTGAGCCAAAGGGGCACCAAATCCTGTTGGTACTTACTTGCAGAGCTTCCCTTCCAGGCCAGCTCCAAGCTGGTGCAGTACAGAAGAAAATCAGGCCAAGCAAACCATCTGCTCTGGTGGTTCAAGTAAACTCACCTCACTTGCTACTCTGATGGACTAATTGTGATCCATGGGCTACAAGGTGTCTTCAAAATGTGAATCAGAGAACCATAGAAGGGTTTGGGTTGGAAGAGGCCTTAAAGACCATCTAGTTCCAACACCCCTGATGTGTGCCAGAATACCATCATCTCTGTAGCAATGTAGGGTGATACATGACCTGGAGAGAGTCAACCCTGAAGCAGGGACATCATCCCAGAGCAAGAGTGGGATCTGTGAGAGTTTCCTCTGTGCTGTTGTAGGACCTTCCACTTTTGCCTCCAGCCACAGGTGAAGGGCCATGCAGAGTGAGTGGGATGTGTTTGAAGGGCTGGTTTGCACAGCTGAGATGTTCTGAATGAGAGGAGGGGAAAAGGGAAGCTGAAACATGCCTCTTTCTGCCTTCCAAAACAGCTGGTCAAAGACCTGAAAGCCACTGTCACCTGCCCCTCTGGTTTACACAGCCAGGGTGAGCAGGGCAAGCAATGTTTGAGCCTCAGCTCCAAGCCAAGCACAGCCATCCAACACTGCCACAGGCCCTGTAAAGTGGGAAAATATTCCCAGTCATTCAGAGTGAGACACTGAACATCTCATAATAACACAGCTAAAGCGCTTATTGAAAATAGAAGAGAATTACCTGGACAATTACTCCTTGGAGTATCCTGCAATATGAAGTCCTGACTGATACAAAAATTGGTGTTGACTTCTTGCTTATGAATATAACCTGGAACTGATTGTTAGATGTGCCAGGCCTTGTAAAAATGGGTAATTCAGCAAGAATGAGGTCTAGCTACTATTTAATCAGAAGGGATCATTGCAGCTGGCAGCATGAATAAAGTCTGCTCCAAGTATCAGTTAAAGAAGTTTTCTCAAGAGATCTTGTTTTCAGGAGCAATTTCTTCATCAGATGAGAAATAAAACCAGATGAATAATTTACATGAACATCAGCCTGGAAAGGGCAGTTTCATGTGCCCCCCTCCAACTCAGCACAATAACCATCTGCAGACCTGCCACTGCCCTCTCCTCATCCCCACCATCATGCTGGGGGCCCTGGGGGTACAAAACACCTGAGTGTTTTTGAGGCAAGTGAGTTGAAGAAAAAAAATGTTGTGTTGCTATATAAAAAAAGAAGGATATTCATGGTTTTGTTACTTTTTTTCTGACATGAGCCATGGCTGAACTTCCTGCAGATGGAACAGACTTATCTCAGATCTGCCCAGGCTGGGTCAGGGCAAGATGCCCTGAAAGAGGCTGTTTCTCTACATGGGCTATGAAAGCAGCCAAGAGATATCTCAAAAGGGACACCTAGAGCCAGAGGAGGTGGATCCCACCCAAGATTAGCTTGTGCAGAGCAGGGACTGGATTTTTCATCCTGTCATTGTACCAGTACTGCACCAAGGGCATCCGAGGCCATGGCAACATTACAAAAAGTAGTAGACCTAAAAAAAAAAATCCCCAGACTGGTGGGGCTCTGGTCATGGAGGGAAATGCTGTCTCCTGCACTCTTACTTCCTTCTCATCTCCGTGCCAGGAGCAGAAAATGCAAACAAGCTGGAGCCCCTGGCCCTGTGCCAAGTATCCCGAGTATCCCAGCTGATCCTGAGCCAGCAGCTTTGCACAGCTAAGTGTCCTTGAAGTGAGGAAGCCTTGAAAAACGTGTCCTCCCCCGGGTCTGGTTTGAAATCAGAGCCCAGCCACAGCACAGGCTGCTCAGTGTAAGCAGGTACCTGTGTTGCATGTAGGACATCCCAGCTGGATGCACATGGGAAAGGATTGATGTGCAGACAGTTGTCATTTTGGCCATTGCAATGGGCTGGACAATCCCCAGTGCTCCAAAACACTTTTTTTTTTTTTTTTTTTTTTTTTTTTTTTTTGTTGGCAAAAAACTGATTTGTCTTTTTGAGGCAGAACAGTTATAATAACTTTAATAACTTTTTATAACTGTACTAGAACAGTTTTGCCACAAACCCTGTTCCTCCAATGACACTTGCAGGTTTTCTGGGGTAAAAAAACATATCCCCTTTCCTTTGTAATTCCTGTTTTCTCAAATGCATGTCATTCTTCCTGCCTTTCTCCAGATTTCAGCATTTAATACATCTTTTGGGCAATACCAAAACTGGGTTGAACCCAGCAACTACTCCAAATTTTCTATGAAATACTCCAGATGACCTCCCAGAACAAGACGTGCTTCATTGTGACACCATTTTTCCTATCAACTCACATTTTGCCTGCTGCCCTTTTACATCTCCTGATTCTCTTTCCAGCCAGATATGCCACTTTCTGCCTCCCTTCTTCCCTATCACTTGTTGCATTTCCTTCTGCTGCCTTTGGAAACCCTCAGTTTAATTAAATAATTTCTAATTCTCAGGAATGCTTGCAGACTCCTCTATCTTGATATCCCTGATCATCTCCTAAGGGTTAATTTACCTCACCTAATTTCAGATGCCACTGAACTGCTCCGGATGCAGCAGCAAACAGCTTTTGGAGCAGCTGGTGGGGGGTTGTCTGGAGGTGGTGCTCCTGCAGAACTCATGGGAGCTTTATATTCCCTTGTTATTTACTGGGGTAGCAAGACAAACCTTCCCCAGGTCAAGATACATCCGCTCATCCTCTCAGAGTAGAAAATAAAACTCACTTGGCATGATTTATTCTTGTCAAATTCACATTGGCTGGGTTTTACTACCTTATTAACCTCTGGGTGCTTATAAACTGATTGTTTGATAATTTTAACAGTATTTTCCTGGCTACTGGAATAAAGCTGTTGGATCTCTTGATTCCCTCTACTCTCATTTCTCTCCTTCCCACACCCAGGCACAGTGTTTGCCTCTCTCCAGTCCTCCTGTGACAACCCCTGAGGTGCCAAACTTTACCCTTCCCACTTCACAGCTACTCTTGCTCAGGTTTCTTCAGGCCCTCAAAATACATCACTCTTGATTCCTCTCACCTTTTAACCTGTTCTTGCCCTTCACTATATCTGCTCCTTTTTTTTTTTTTTAAGTTAATTTCACTTGCTAATCCTTTTCTGAAGGGTGGGGGAAAAAAAAAAAAAAAGAAAAGATAGGTATTCTGTGGTTTCCATTATTTGGATTTCCATTCTATTTTAGGTGGTGGAATATTACATTAATCATATTATATTATATTGTAGAGTATTATTTTTATAGAAAATTCATGGACTTACTCCATCTTTCATTTTTCTTTTGCTTTCATAAATGGCCTGGATTGGTTTTTACATCCCTTATCATAGAATCATAGAATCATAGAATAGATTGGGTTGGAAAAGACCTCCAAGATCATCAAGTCCAACCCCTGATCCAACTCTAATTACTATATCATGGCACTAAGGGCCATGTCCAATCATTTGAAATCAATTTGACGTCTTGGCTTTTCTGATTTTGTGCTTATGCACATGGCCTAATATTTAAGTTAATTTGTCTTAGGTATTGTTTCCTTTAATGATTCCTTTGTTAAATCCTACTTCTCGCATAAGTGCTTACTTGGTCTGTTTTTCTTATTTTGTTGGGTGTTTTTCAAATCATAGAAATACAGAATGGTTTGGGTTGGAAGGGATCTTGAAGATCATCCAGTTCCAACCCCCCTGCCATGGGCAGGGACACCTTGTACTAAACCAGGTTGCCCCAACCTCTGTCTCAACCTGGCCTTGGATGCTTCCAGGGATGGGGCAGCCACCGCTTCTCTGGGCAACCTGTGCCAGGGTCTCACCAGCCTCAAGGAAAAAAATTTTTCCTAATATCCAATTTAAACCAGCCCTCTGTCAGTGTGAAACCAATCCCCCTTGCCCTGCCACTCCAGGCCCTTGTCCCAAGCCCCTCTCCAGCTCTCTTGGAGCCCCTTTAGGCCCTGGAAAGGGCTCTCAGGTCTCCCCAGAGCCTTCTCTTCCCCAGGCTGAGCCATCACAGAGCTTTGGAGGGCCTGACCCTGAACACATGAGGGTGCACATTCACCCTAGGAACTTTTCCTGCTTGGAAAACAGCTCTGCATCAACACAGGCTAAAATCCACAGCCCCAAAGGAAAATTTCCCTGAGGAAAATAATTGGTTGAGGTGTGGCAGCTGGGGGTACTGATGAAGAACGTGGGTTCAGCTGCTCCACTGGCTGCAGTTTTTCCTGCTCACAACCACTTCGGGCAGACACCCACTTTTGAATACTTTTTATACTGGGTAGAAACAGGATCCAGTGCCTCTCTGTGCACTTGAGAAGAGATGGAAAACCCTGGGGAAAAACAAAACAAAACAAACAAAAAAAACCAAACAAACAAAAAACCCAAACCAACCAACCAAACAAAAAAACAGGGATCCAGTTGCGGGGCTTCTTATTTGCCAAATTAATATAGAATAATTTAGTAGCCAGAGTTCCCAGACTCCACCTCAGAAACAGCTGAGCCTTAACGACTTTTTGCATGGGTTCAGAAAGTGCAAATATTTTGAAGTGCAAATCGTGCTTTTGATAAAGCAAAACTGTGGTTTCACGGGACAGTGTGGAGCAGGATATCTCCCTCTTCCTGCACGGAGGGCTGAAATCAAGGGCGTTCTGTTTATTGCCCTCTTATATAGAAAACACCCGAGTGTTTTCACACATGTGAGGCTCTGTAAACCCATCAGCACCTGGAAATAAGCCTTCAGATAACTTTGTCCTGCTGATAAAACAGCTGGGAGGAGTCACCATTAATTGAGCTAGAGGAAAGGGGAGAGGGCACCACTGGCTCAGAGGCAGCCTTTGGAAAATTGTTCTCTTGGGCAAGTCCCTGATGCGTCATAGATACCATCTCTTACAGATAATTTGCAGGTTACTCATAGAAACTGAAATTTTGTTTAAGAAGTATCAGTCTTGATTAAATGTCTTTTTTTCCCCTTTATTTTCACCAATTGCTGTGCTGTTCCTGGGAAATAGAGTCCAAGGCAATTCCCAGGAGAAAAATTATCATCCAGCAATTCTTGAAAATGGTTCTTTAGCAGCAGCCTAGGAAACCTGAGAAAATGCAAAAAGTTAGAACCTGAGTAAATCTGTGTTAAGATGAGTATTTGCTTAATAGATACTTCCACATACAGTGTGTTCAACTGGCTTATATAAGAGTATCAACTTTAATATTTGATTTAGAGTTTAATATAAAGGCAACTGACTGCAAAACACAATCAGATTTACCAACTCAGGGGAATGAGCCTTTTTATGAAACTAACAATTACCCATATAAAATCAGCTGAAAGTGAGTTAGTGAGATGAAACTTCCACCTTCCTGACTGAACTCGTGATTAAACCGTGATTAAAGTCAGTGAGCTAAATGAACATCTATCAACCCGAAATTCAATTCACACTTTAAATAAAAAGGGAGGGGACTGTTTTCCATGAGGGTTATTTCAGCGGTGTGGAGTTGGCACATTGGTACCAGGGGATGTGTTGGCTCAGTTGAGGGGCTGGGGAAATTCAGTGCTGGCAGCTGGAGGAGGATCAAGCCTCCAGTCCAAAGTGCCTGGCACTAATGACCTCCCCAGGACAGGGGATTCCCAAGTCCATGTATAGCACAATTCCCTCCTGTGTTGTAAACTGAATCTCCTTGGGAAGCAGGCCAGCTCCCACGATTTTCTTGTCTCATTTACCGCTGTTTTTAAGGCCATTGCTCAGAGTCATGTGTTGTGATGAGATTTGCAGCCTCTTTGGTTTTGTAACTAAACACAAGCTCTCACCCTGCAAAGTCAGGGAGGAAAACTCCAGTGCATGACCTGAGTGGTTCTTAAAATGGTCTCAGGTACATTGTAAAAAGAGAAAAAATGAAACCTGACCTCTAGGACAGTAAAGAGGAGTGGGAGCCACATTACACAGAGTGGCAAAAAAACCCAGGTTTGAGGATGCAGTTTGAGAACCTGACCCCATCAGCAGACCCAAAATCCCACTGGGACTCCACCCAACTCAGCACTCTAAATCTTGCTGGGACCCTCTCCTGTCTGGTGCCTGAAACCTCACCCGGACCTCTGTACCCCAAACCCACTGTGATTTCCCAAACCCAACACATCCCTCCTTAACCCCTCAACTTGACCCCCCCATCTTGACCATGATTCCTCATCAACCCTCCACAACCAAGCATTCCAAACCTTGCCAGGACCTCTCCAGCCAGGGCAACCCAAACCCTGCTAGGACTTCCCCATCTTGGCACCCCAAACACTTCTGGGACTCTCTCAGCCCAGCATCTCAAACCCCAACAGGATCCCTATCCACCCTTCCCTGTTCAGCACTGCTTTCCTCATCAGGACTTCTCTAACTCAGCACTCCAAACCTCAGCACAATTTCCCCAACCCAGCACCCCAGTCCCCAGCAGCACCCCCATTTCCATCCCCATCCTCATCTCCATATGCATCCCCACTTCTATCTGTCTCCATCTTCATTCCCATCCCTGTCCCATCCCTATCTCCATCTCTGCCCTCATGCTCATTCACATTCACAACTGTCTCCCTCCCTATTGTATCCCCACCTCCAACCCCCTTCACATCCCTGTCTTTGCCTCAGTTTCCATCCTGATCCCCACCTTCATCTCCATCCCATCTCCAACCTCATCTACATCCACATCCCCATCCCCACCCTTATCCCAATGCCCATCCCCATCCCTGTTTCCATCTGAACCTCTGTCCCCATCCTCATCTCTGTCCCATCCCCATGCCTGTCTCCATCTCCATCTCTATCCCCATCTCCATCTCCATCTCTTTCTCCATCCTCATCCCCATCCCTATCTATCCCCACTGCATCCCCATCTCCAACCCTTACGCATCTCCATCCTCATCCCCATATTGATACCCGCTCCCATCTCCATCCCCAACCCCATCTCCATCTGCCTCCTTCTCTGCCCTCATCCTCATCCCTGTCTCCATCTCCGTCCCTATTGTATCCCCACCTCCAACCCCTTCAACAACCCCATCCTTATCCCTGTCTTCACCCCCATTCCCATCTCCATCCTCGTCCCTGTCCCCAACTCTCGCTCCGACCCCGTCCGCTTCTCTCCCATCCCATCCCACTCTCCCCTCCCCATCCCGGTTCCCCTCCCTCCCCGCCCCGCCCCGAGTGCTGCCGGCGGGGCGGTCCAGGGGGCGGGGGCGGCTCGGGGGCCGCCTTTGTGCGCGGCGGGGCCGGAGCCGGGACAGTTCCGCACTGCTCCGCTCCATCCCATCCCGTCCCGCTCCATCCCACCCCGCCGGGCCATGGCCGCCCCCCGCCCGGCGCACGGCTGCGGCAGCGGGGCTCTGCTGGGGCGCTTCGGGGTGCTGCTGCAGGCGCTGCTGGCTCTCTGCGCCTTCAGCACCCTCATGCGTGAGTACCGGGGGGCTCGGGGGCACCCCCTGCCCGCGGGGGGGACCGGGGGGACCCGCCGTGCATCGGCGATGCTCGGTGGGGTGGGCGCCCCTTCGCTTAAAATCACCCAAGTTTTGTGCGTTGACTCCCCCGTGGGATTGCGGGTGGATGTTCCCGAGCCGGCAGTTGCAGCGCCAGATGCTCCTTCTTAGAAAAAAAAAAACAACAAACACTCCTTCCCCAGCCCTAATCTGATGGTAATGAAGCACCGCGAACGTGCGGCGATAATCTGCTAAAATTGGCTGCGCTTGTGCGAGCCGGTGCTCAGTCGCTCAGAAAATTTTAATGAAGGGTGAAAACTATTGGTGTAACCCTGGGAGTTGCTGGGGAGGGGCTGACAAAAACGGGGCGGGTGTCCCGCTACGGCGCTGCTGGGTGAGGGTGATTTAACTGCGTTGTGATGCTGTTTTGTTTAGTTTCGCTTCAGCTGCAAAGTTTCCGGGCTTGAGAGGCTGGGGAAGGAGTTTACAGGGAGAAAGTGTTTTGCTGGTTACTGCCAAGGAGGGTAGAGAGAGAAAACAGCTGAGGAGGGGATAAAATCACGCGGGTTGTGGTTTCCAGGAGCAGAGGGAACGGCCTCGAGTTGCACTAGAGAAGATTTGAGTTGGATATTAGGAAAAACTTCTTCCCCGAAAGGGGAATTGGAGCAGGCTGCCCAGGGCAGTGGTGGAATCACCATCCCTGGAGGGATTGAAAAGGCATGTAGATGTGGCACTTAGGGATGTGGTTCACTGGTGGACTTAGCAGTGCTGGGTTAATGATTGGACTCGATGATCTTGGAGGTCTTTTCCAAGCTCAGTGATTCCGTGATCCTGTGAAAAGGTGGGGAATATTAATGCTGAAAGAGCCGAGAGAATTTACTGTTGTTTTGTGCTGCAGCTGCGTTTTGCGTTTTGCTCAGAGCAATGTGTGTGTTGCTACTTTTTAGGGTTAAGTGGTTTAACGCAAGTTGAAAAACACGCCAGAACTCGATCTGTTTTTCTTGTTTGAAAGCCTGTGGTGACAGGGAACTGAAACTTTCAAGTCTTCTGGCTAAGTAGCTGCAGATTTTGAGGTTCTCTTGCCCCTCTCTGCCTTCTGGAAACCACTTTCAAAGGCTCCAGCGCTGCGGTTAACGCCGGGCTGCCAGGGAAAACTGCAACATGTTCTTCCCAGCGATAACTGATACTATTTTCCAGCTGGAGAAGCCCAGTTGTAACATGTCACTGCTTGTGTTTCACCAAATATTGACAGTAAGAACAGATTGATCTCTTTTTCTGTTCCTGTTCCCCTTGGTGATACGTGCATACGGGTTAATTGCCCCGTAAACTCCGTGGGGTGTCTCATAAAATCAAGGATGCCGGTAAATCATGTCAGAATGCCTCCTAGCAAATCATCAACCCTGGGCTAACTGCTGTCCTCCCCCTGCTGCAGGGGCTGATATTTCCTTGAACATTAACAACATCTTGGTTAATGAGGAGAAACCGAAAGCTGATTCTGCGGTTTTGTTGTGAATCAGCTCGGTGACTAAAGCTGTGGAGGAACTGCTGGCTGGGACCCCAAAAGCAGATGTGTTTACAACCCTGGGATCCCAACCACAGCACCTCCTCTGGCTGCAGCTGGGCTGGTGGTCCCTAATCCACCCCATCTGGGTCTTATCTGTGCCCCTGTCACTCCCAGCCAGAGGCTTTCTTGGATCTGCTCTTGGGCTGTTCCTGTGCTGACTCCTAACCCATAATGCTTGTACTGGGCTTACCAATGGCCTTGAGCTGGGCAACACCTTGCAGCTTTTGGGCTATTCCTGTGGCCCATTGGGTTGGCAGCCTTCTGGGAGGGAGAGGGCTCCAGCCTTTGGGAGGTATAGAAGTGTCTTGAGCTGAGTAAAAGGATTCCTGGGAACCTCGATTGCGTCTCCGTTGCATCCAGCCCAGCATCGAGTCAGGTGGTCCCACCTGGATGACTGCATCATCTAGAACTCAGGATGCTGCTGTCACTGGTGTCAGCCCTTCTCTGGTACTTCTTACTTCAGTACTGTGACATTCCTGGGTGTGTGTTTCTGTTGTGTTTATGACTGATTTCTGTTTTACTGGCATGTTGCAGGACAGTTTGCTCAGACCTACAGGTCAGGGAGTGGAAACAAGGTCAGTAAGGGTGGGAAGGCATTGGAACAGGTTGCCCAGAGAAGCTGTGGCTGCCCCATCCCTGGAAGTGTTCAAGGCCGGGTAGGATGGGGCTTGGAGCAACCTGGACTAGTGGAAGGTTGGAATTAGGTGGTCTTTTAAGTCCCTTCCAATGCAAACCATGCTATGAAATTCCTGACCAAACCCAAGCCAATGCCCTTTCTATTCCTTCTATATTAAAGCAGCAGCTCAGCTATAGGAGCACCTGAATTTGAATAAATAAGACTTCCAAATTGTGTGGCTACTGCTCAGAGCACTTGAAAACACTGAGAGGAACTCAGACTAAAAATAAATGTTGTGTTCTGTGAAGCTTTGCAGGTGTGTGCAGGGAGTGTGCTCAGAGTACTCATGATGTGGGTCCCAGGCATAGGAAGGATAAATTTTTAAGTTTTTTGCCAGAAGAGTTTGTGTCCTTGAATTTGTGTTCCTTGGAGCTGTGGACAGGTTTTTCTCCAGCCAACCTTATAGGAAAACCTAACGAAGGAGAAAGTTAGACTTCAGTGATTGAATGAGACGAGTGGGGTGGTTGCAGTGGGGTATGTGAAATGGGTCCTTTATGCGGTGAAAACAGAACCCAGAGGTAAATGCTAAGGAGTCAGGAAAGCTATTTAGCAGGTTTATATCAGTCTGTCGACTACCACGAGCAGTAGTGATGACAGAATTCATTTCAGCCTACAAACACTCTCTTGCTTTTCCAGCAAGAAGGTCTTCAAGGTTGTAGCCAAGCCTAATTCCCGTACGGTCCAAGGCTTGCTCTGGTTGCAGCTTTGCCTCATTTGGTAATCAAATGGCAATGAGGTGTTACCCTTCCCACCTGCCTGGGGTGGCTTTGGAGGCCCTTTGGCTGTAAGGGCACTTGCTGGGAGAACTGAGAAACCAACACTTGAAAGCAGAGGCAGTGAAGTTCAGCAGCTGCGCAGTTGTGGCAATCTGGATTCCTGTGCAAGAGCTTCCCCTTGGGGAGGTCACGACACGGGGGAAGTGTGGATAGTTGTGCAGTCCCATCTGAAGTGCTTTGTAATGCTTTGCCCTCAGCATCACTCAGCAGAGTGCAGAGAGCAGTGTTGCAGTTACCTCAGGTGCAGAGGCTGGCTGTGATTCTTTGAGGGCCAAGTTCCTACAGTTGCTGCTGTTTGTTTAAAATTTTATTTAGGAAGGGTCTGTACGCTAGCAAAAGTTATCCAGGTCTGCACACTGGACAGCAAAATCCTTTGAAAAATGAGGGGAGATATTCTGTACAAATTGTAGCCCTTTTTTTTGTGAATTAAAGTGGAGTGCACAAGAAACAGATTTTGGGAGTTGAAGAATCTTTGCCTCCATTGTAAATGGAAAAGGTTTTCTTTGGAGCTGGCATACCTACTTTCTACCCCACCACAAACAGTGGGGAGGACATGTAAGAACATTTATTTCTCTTCCAAATTCCTGTCTTCCTGAAACTGTCTTGGCAACCTTCTGAGCTCCAAGAATGAGGTTTAGCAGAACTTGTGCTGTAGGTGTGAAAATAGACTTAGGTCTAGGAGAGTGTTTATGCTGCCAGGCAAGTAGAGCTGCACTGGACTGAGCTCCACAGTCCACTTCACACAGTGAAATTTGGTTTTCAGCTTATCTTTTGAAAATTTCTTGATCCTGCCTCATGTGACAGCAGTGTCCCTCTATCTGCTCCTGCTGGATACACTTTTAGTCTAAACAGACAGAGTTGTTGGCGATGGGGACCCTGGTGCTGATCCTCCAGGCAGGACTTGCTGATGGAGATGCTCTGTCAACACATGGGATGGTGTTTCACCCAAGTAGCTTGTCCTGAGACAGGACCACAAAATAGGAGTTTGCCAGACTTCCTGTTAAAGAAGTAGTGGCTCTGTGGTAGAAAAGAGTTGTTAAAGAACATCAGAACTATCCCCTTGCTCTGTGGTCTGTGTTTCCTGGTCTCTGGTCTCTGTGGACTTACCAACTAACCTTTCAGTGCATTTTTCTCCTGGATTACGGGCAATTGGTTAGTGAAAATGGGAGATAGCATCCTTGGGTATGGAAGTGTCTGAAATTTGAGTGGAAGGCTGTGGTACTGATCTCCACTGGATTCTTAAGCCACCTCTTGTGACTTTTTAGTAGGCCCTGTGGTGATAAAACAAGGGGTAATGGTTTTAAACTAAAAGAGGATAGATTTAAAGTAAATATAATGAGACTTTTTTTTTACAGTGGGAGTGCTGAAACACAGAAACAGGCTGCCCATCCCTGGAAACATTCACAAAGTCACACTGGGTGGTGCTCTGAGCAACTTGGTGTAGTGGAAAGTGTACCTGCCCATGGCAGGGGGTTTGGACTAGATGTCCTTTAAAGGACCTTCCAACCCAAACCATTCTGTGATCCTGCCCCAGTGCTAAGTTCAGGCTTGTTTGAAGTACACAGTTTGAATTGCTGCACTGTTCCTGTGCTTCAAAAGTATCCTGAGTGACTTCTGGTTTGTGTTTTGATTTTTACACTGAATATATAAAGGTGGGTGGAAGTGTGAGTCCGTGTCAGGAAAGAGAAGAAATAAATGACAGAGCACTTGATCTCTCCAGACTCCTGTTCTGTTTTGAAATAAATCTGCTCCAGACACAAGAGCACTACAGGCTTACTGTGCCCAAGACAGGCTCTGCTGACTTTGCTTCCTCTCACACAAGTGTGTAATTGTGAGCGATTTTGGTTATTCTCACACATATGTACTTAAATTCCAGCTTCACCCTTGTAAGTGTGTGCTTTTCCCTCTCGGGAAGAACAAAGCCCCAGAGGTTAACTGTGCCTCTGGCAGAGAGCTTTGCTGCCTGTAGTAGCCAATTTACATGTAGGTTTGTGGGTTAAGCACCAAGCTGCACATGGCAGGGCTCTCAGTACGTTTTTCTTCTGCTTCAGTACATCTGAAAACTGGTCGAGCTTGGAAAACACGTGTTGTGCTTTGTAGGCTGGAAGGTCTGTGCAGCCCTCAGTGTGCTTCATTAAGCTGCACACAGCTTTCCACAGGGCTTTTGAATTTTCAGCTGCTCATCACAGTGACCCCTTCCTGGCTGTCACCTTTTTGAACAGCTAAACCCCGTGGCTGGGCAGGGGCTGGGAGGTTCCTGGTTTCTGAAGGAACAAGTGGGTTGGGTGAGCTGAGAAATGAGCTGGCAAGGTAGAGCTGTGTGAGAAGTTCTCTCTAATCTGCGGGCAGTGGAGCACCTTGCTAAGTTGGTTCTGCAACGTGTGGTGAGCAGTTGATGTTGTTGGGTGGCCTAACTCTATGAGGAACTTACAGGGAAATTAGTCTTCTGTAACTAAGACATGTAGCAAGTAAAGCTTTAAGGAGTCTGTTAAATTTCCAGCTGGTTTGTTTTTTGTCTGTTGGTTTGGTGGGGTTTTTTACATTTGTCAGAAAACTGTATAGCAGGTAGATTTTCATGATTAAAGTTGGGGTTGGATAAAATGCCATCGTGAAAGTTAAAAGGGGTTTGAAACTAAGTCCCTTCCAACCCAAAATCTGTGATTCTATGGTAACTAACTGTCCAGCTGCATCACTTCATTCTTCAGGTGTTTTCTTGTAATCATCTTGGATCTTCTGGTCTTAACTTTATTCTTTTCTTGTCTAAACTCCGTTTATCAAGGGACTGATTTGAAATGTAGTGATACCTTATAGGAGATAATCACTACTGCCTCCCCAGAGCATTCTGCATTTGAGTTGGACTCCATCCCCAGTCCAGGTCTCCTACAAGATCTACTGTGTTCATCAAATGATATGCTCCAGACTGAAGCTCCTGAGCAATCTGATCTGCCCGTGGCAGGCGTGGTTGGAACGAGATGGTCTTTGAGGACCCTTCCAATCCAAACCGTTCTATGATTCCATGAACATAAGCTCCATTTCTGTTCCTTCCTAAGAGTATCCCCTCTGCCAGTTTTGCTGGAGGTTCTTATGATCCTGTAGCACTGGTACAAGGGTATTTGGGAGGGAATGACTGAACACACCTTGTGCAGAACAGAGGATGTAAGTCGGTGGCAGTCAGTCTCCTTAAATCTCTGACAGGTGTTTTGAGGAGGAGAACCAGGGCTTTTGCTGCTCCCTGAACTGATGGTAGAGTGGATGTTTCACACTTATCTGGGCAGCAGCACCTTGGCTGCTCTCAGCAAACACTGGCTGCTACTTCCTCCCATTGTGTCTCGGGTCGAGCTGTCTGAGGAGCTGCAGGCTCAGCCTAAGAATAGAGCAGACCCCAGGGTTTTGGCTTTGCATCCTGCATCTTGGCTTCTTTCCTGCCTGGGCTTGGAAAAAGCCTGGGAAAGGGTGTGTCCTACAAAATGGGTTAAAATGTGTTGTTGGAGACTGTACTGCCTATAAATAACAGGGAGATTGGGGAGGGGAAGAGCTTCTGTTTCCTCCCTGGTACAGTAGCTCCAAGTCCTCTTCTGCACAGGCCAGAAATAAAGTCCTGACCCTCTTGCTAGTGGGATGTGGCCCTGGACACGGGCTTTACAGCAGGCAGTTTCGCTATTCCCCATCCTAAAGCATCACCAGTTCTTGGCATTTCAGCCTGTGTTTTTGGTGGATCTTTCACAATTTAAGTCTCTTAATGCTTCTAACAGTACTTCCAGTATCAAGTTCACTTTCAGTATCCATCCCCTGGGGCCCATTGCTGAGTTTTGTGGGGTCAAACTAGGTCGGTTGAGTCAACATCTCTCTTCCAAACCTCAACTTTTGAATCCTGTGGTTGATTGCAGTAAGATTTACCAAGGGGGCGGTCTGAGTCTCAGCCGAGCACGTCTAACCATCTCCTGAGGAAGTAAGTTTTCCCCTCTAATTTTGTAGAAACCAGACTTGGTAGCCTGTTTTGGTAATCGGCAGCTGGTTGATTCTGCAGTTAACTGCCTAAATTAGGTTTTTTTGTTTCCAACAAGGACAAAAGGCACCTGTGCTGATGCAGAAATCGGCAGCAGGTTTGCCTGAATGCAGTGTGGGGTCAGTGGGGGATGCAAGGGTGATGCTTTGCCGTGGATGGGGTGAGGAACAGCACAAGGAGACTGGGTGGTTCCTGCTGTCCTTGTCTTAGTTATAACTGGAGAACTTGTGTTTTAAACCAAAAGTAAACTGTGGGACATTGGTTGCTTCAAGTTCAGATAACTTCAGGGTAGTTTTATGTGTCTAGGACAGCCAAAGCTCTCTGCCCCCTTTCTACTGCATCAAGAGAACATGATAATAAATGTTTACCTCTATATTACCCTGGAAAAGGAGTGAGAATAACTGTCATTGAGCTTATATCTTCTTTTAGTTTTCTGGCTGTTTACAGATGTATATTGAAGACTCCTCCCAAATATTTTTTAACATTTCACTGGTTCTTACTGACGTGTCAGCTTCCACCCAGCCTGGTGGTTCTGAGGGGATTTCAAGCCTGTCTGATCTTTATTGTCCTTGACTGAAGAGGAAGGGCTGGGAAGTATTTTGTTTCCTGCCCTACCCTTTCTCAGCTGTGGGCAGGGTATGTCTCTCAAATTGTCACTCATCTTACTTCCCTTTTGGTTCAACTTCACAGCTTTTTGTCTGCAGTAACTGGAGCCAAAGAGGGTTGGAGTGGTAACTTGTGAGGACAGACCCTCAAGAAAGCAGGCTTTCATCTCAGTGGTGATGGCAGCTGTTTAATGTCTAAGTGGCTCCTGTTCAATGGGATATACCTGGGCCCTCTTCTCCTGGCACTTACAGAATTTTGGAATCACAGAGTGGTTGGAAGGGACCTTAGAAGTCATCCATTTGTAACCTCATTGCCATGGGCAGGGACACCTTCTGCTAGACCAGGTTGTTCAGAGCCCCATCCAACCTGGCTTTGAACCCTTCCAGGGATGGGGCATCCACAGTTTCTCTGGGAAACCTGTTCCAGTGTTTCATCACCCTCCTAATGAAGAATTTCTTCCCAAGATGTGCAGTAACATTGCTTCCTTGCATAAGCCATCTTGCTTTGCACATGGACAAAGCTGAGAAGGGAAGCAGAGTTAAAATAATTTATGCTGTAGCTGGGAGCACTGTTGGGAAGACAAATTCCTCCTGTCTTCTGCTGTAAACCCAGTACACACTATTCTCTTTTTCAATCAAATTGAGTGGTGGTTCTCTCCCATCTTGTTCAGCTTTTTGTGCACTAAACTCAACTTTTAATTGGTTTAAAGTGTTTTAAAAATTTTAGCTGATTGTGGGTGCTGGAATTTAAGTTATCACATATGTCTTATTTGCTTGATGCAGGCACAACTTTTCTTAGATCAATCCACCCTTAAGGTTTCTTTTACCTGAGCCATGGTAGCAAATCCATGCCTACAGCTGGTGGAAAACTGAGTTGACCTCAGTGAGTGGAGATGTGTTTTGTGAAGAGCAAATGAGACTTGAGCCTTTTTGCAGTGTCAGTCAGCTGAGCCTGTGTCTGTGCCTGCATGACTTGGCTCCCTGCAGGCCTTGGAAGAGGAGTGTGATGCCTTGCAGTCACTGCTCAGCCTGTTGTTCCAGAACCCTTCTGTGCTCCCTCACAGAGGACCCCATCATCTCCTTGAGCTTTCTAAGACCTGGTGCTGCTTTAGTGTGGATTTAGCATCACCCCTAACCCCTGGGTCACAGCTACCAAATGACTCTGCTCCCTGTTAAGCTCCAGTAATCTTGGCTGGATTTCTGGTTTAATTTGGAGACAGCCTGCTGCAGCTCTGCACAGTAAATGCCCTATTAAGCAGTTAATTATTTCTCTATAATACTAGCTTTTATCTTTAATACAACAGTTTTACTGTCTCTGATAATTACACAGTCTCCGATAACTCTCTTAAATCTAATGAGGCATGACAAGCTGTGTTCAACAAGGCACCACACCATTAACTTCTTACCTCTTACTTGTCATCTTATCACACTGAATTACTGTATTTTGAGCCTGAGTGGCTGTGGATACATAACATGTCACTTCTCATTAAGGGAATAATGAAAATCATCCCTGGTGCTCTCGTGGCCAGGTTAGTGGTCAGCTGGTGGTCTGAGGACCCTTCCAGCACCCACTCTGCAGCGTCATGGTCTTTGCCCATGAGCTGTGGGTTGGTTTAAGTACTTCAAACACCTTGGTTGGTGCATGGGTCTCATGCTTGTGGGTGGATGAAATGCAAGTGGCCCTTTGAAGGGCACGGGAGATGATAGACCTTGTCTGTGCTGATGGAAGTCATTGCTGCAGGAATATCTCGTGGTAGGATTCAGCTGGATGAGGGGAAAAAAGGCTTTTTTTCTGGACAGAGGTAGGACACAAACTGCTTGGTATAACTTAATTGATGCTTTGTCACTCATTAATGGCAGATAACTGATCAGGTCATTGGAATGCTGGTTTTCTGTGGATTTGAGAGTGGCACCAAAACCCCTGCATGTGCTTGACTGAAATACTGGGGTTAGGGAGATTGTTGAATCATGGAATGGTTTGGTTTGGTTTGGAAGGGACCTTAAAGATCACTTTGTTCCAGCCCCTTGCCATGGGTAGGGACACCTTCAACTAGGCCATGTTGTTCCAAGCCCTGTCCAACCTGGCCTTGGACACTTCCAGGGATGAGGCAGCCACAGCTTCCCTGGGCAACCTGTGCCAGGGATTCACCACCCTCACAGTAAAGAACTTTGTCCTAATATCTAGTCTAAATATCTCTTCTTTTAGTTTAAAACAGTTCCCCATTGTCCTATTACTATCATTTTTTCATAAATTGCTCTGCCACCTGGCCAGGAAAGGTAGTACAAAGCTGCACTTCTGAAATGTCAAGGCTCCTGTCAGGGAAGTCCTTGCATCCTCCCAGGCTGGACCAGGAAGGCATTTCCCAGGACAATGAGCCCTTGGGACAGGTGGTGGGGCTTCAGCCAGCAGCTTGAGTGCTCCAACACAGCTGGAGTGAACAGAGCAGTTACCTGACCTCGTGTGTTTTCAAGGAAGGAAAAGTTACTTTAGATATCTCATTCAGAACTATGGTTGGTGGTACTGGAGCCACGTGTCTCAGACTGCTGCTCCACAGTGGTAGCCAGTGGGCATGAAAATATTGAGTAGTTGAAGTATTATTTTACTACTAGCTGGCACAAGCTTGGAGCCGTGCAGGCTCACAGGTTTTGGGGGCTGGCACTTCAGGCTGGAGATGTGTGGGAGGTTCTGCTTCCTCAAGGATCCTCTGGTCCTGCAAGGAAGAGATTGCTTTACTGCCCTGCTGAGACTCAAAAGCTTACCAGATTTTTGGGCTATGTCATTTCACTGTCATGATTTCAAGTTGCCTGGAAAAATTAGGAGGGCTCTTATTAGGGGTGAACCCTCTCCAGCTTCCCTTAGGTCACTGCCCATGGCATGGGAAGGCTGTTGCTGGGGGATGCCAGAAGCACACACTGATCTTCAAACACCTCTGGTGTTCGTCCTCCTGACCCGTGGGTACCTCTGGTTAGTTTGCATCAAGTCCCAGAATGGAATCATGGAATCATTAGGGTTTGAAGAGCCCTCCAAGAATGAGTTCATCCATCCAGCACTGCCAGGTCCGCCACTGATCCTTGTCTCTGAGCACCACATCTGCTTTTGAGCACTGGCAGGGACAGTGATTCCACCACTGCCCTGGGAAGGTCCTTTGGCTTTTCTCAGCTTTAGACTGGCAAATGCTGAGGGTCCTGCAGGACTTTTTTGACTGCTGTTGCAGCGAAGGTTGGTGCAGGTTGCACGTGGGTAGCAGCTCAGCTCTGGTGGTTAATGGAACCTCTCTAATTCTCTTTGCAGTAAAACGATTTAAGGAACCAAAGGCAGAGAGGCGTCCCTGGAGGATATGGTGAGATTTTTCATTTGAAACCTGAAAAGACCATATATGCAATATTATTGTCTCTTGTACTGACAATCTTTTAGGCCCCTTGTGTATCCTGCATGACACTTAGTTGTTAAGTGAAAGGTTCTGCTGTTTACCAAGGAAATCTCCATAAAGTAGCTGGTGCTCCCTAGAAGTAAAATTCCCTGCCCAGCTCTTTCAGAAAAGCTTGTTTTACTGTAGGTGACTGAACCAAGGGTTATGGTCACCTCCAGTCTGCTGGCACACCTGCACCTGGGCTGTCTCCCAGACAGGGTCAGATTTTGTTCTTAAGTTCAGTTAATCCCTTTGGTGTCCCCTGACCCAGCTCAGACATAGACCAGCAGCAGATTTGGCTGTGTGCTGATGTGAGGGAGCTGGGAACTGCTGTTGGCTTCAGACACCTCTACAAAGCACCTCTGTGTTGCAGGATTTAGGGGCTGATGAGAGGTGTGGGTGGGATCAGCACATGCTCAATTCAATCCAAGTCTCTGTGTACAGGTGCAAAACTTGTAAGTAGCTGAACATCTTCCCTGCATCTACTGGTGGCTGGAAAAGCTGAGGCTGAGCTGGAGGGTGAACTGCCCTTTGCTGCAGGGTTGAACTGATGTGTGCTGAAGTGGGATTTATTTTTTTTTTAAGTATTTGGAGTTGGCCAAAGAGCCCTTTTTACAGCACACATAACCTCTTGGGCATCAGGAATGCATCCCGAAGGAAAGCAGATCCATGTGGGCTCTTCACTGGGTGACTGCTCTGCTGCTGATGCTTCAGGGCACAAATTTCTTTGCCTTTTTTGTTTTCTCCAGGTTTTATGATACCTCCAAGCAAGCAATAGGTGCCCTCTTCATCCACTTTGCCAATGTTTTCCTGTCAGATCTCACTGAAGAGGACCCTTGCTCCCTGTAAGTATGCAAGGCACTTGCATTCATGCCCTACATTTGTCAAAGGAAGAAGTGTGTTGGGAAGGATCACACACGGTGGAAAACTTGGGATAAACCCTGCTGAGCTTATTTTTGGGGTCTGGGTTGTCTGTTTTGCAGTCTGCTGGTCCTGCTTGGGGGATTTCTAAGCCAGACTTCAGACTTGATTTAGAAGTTTCACCTTTACTTCAGTCACTTTGCAGCTACAGTTTTCAGATTTAACCTCATCTCATTTTGAGAAACTCCTCTAGGCTTCAGAATGCTGCTGAAAACCTTCTGGCCTGTCTCCTTTTTATATATTAAAGTGCTGCACCTTGGTATGTTTCTTTAAGCAGACACAAGTTTGGCTGGGGCTACATAAAACCTCTAAAATGATGTATTGTTGTTTTTTTTAAAACAGACACTGTTTTAAAAGAAACCCTTTCGTGCTTATGCTGTGCCCTTTGGGTGTGTTGTTTATTTTTAATGTGTGTTTTATGTTTCCCTGTGCTGCTTGACTTGTCATCCTGAACCAGGCAGCTTAAAAGCCTCCAGCCCTGTCCCTGGGCTTTGAGGCTCATACACTACATGTCCTGCCCAGTATAAACCACCAGAGCCTCATGTTTGTATTGAATGCTCTGATTTCAGCAGCTGGAAACTGTAAAAGCCCAGTCTAAGCCTTTGGATGTAGAAAAACTTCATGTTATGCTTTCAAAGTGGATATCAAAAGCAGATTGTTGTTTTCAGTTTCTTGATTCAGAGGCAGTGTCGAATTCCAGGAGAAGGAAATGTTCATTCCTGTAGCTCTGTGCTTGGCATTTTCTTCATGCTGGAGAAATCTGGCAGAAAATACTGCAGAAATGGAAAACTGCACAAAAAACATTAGCCTCATTTTTTTTTTTTTTCCTCTGATGTTCATAAAAATACCAAACCTTGGATTAGATCTCACACTATCCAAATCCCCAAAGGTCCATGTGGATCTCCTGCCTCTGGTGCTCTGTCCAGTGTCACTTAAACAACCAAAGCTGCCAAACAAACCCAAATACCCTGGTAGGGATGGATTCAGCTCCTGGATCTGCACTGGGGACCCTGAACTCAAGGCTTTTGGGGACCTCAGGGTGGCTGCTACTGAGCCAGGGCTCATCACCTCTCCCAAAACCTGCCACTGTCCATGTCTCTGCTTGTAGGATCCTCTTGCAGCTGCTCAGTAAAAAAATAGACTTTTTTGCCTCTTCTGCTGCCCAGTTTGTAGAGCAGCTGTGGTGTCCAAAAAGCTACCATTTTCTTGTATGAAATTCCTGAACAGTTTTGTTTTGTTTCCCCTGAAGCTTGGGATTTTGTCCTAATAAGAAAAAAAGATACTGCAAATGGATAGCCTCCTATTTTGAGGGTAACTTTTAAGCAGGTGTAGCCCAGGAAGTATTTAATGCTATGTGAATAAATGAGCAGTGCCAGAGAGCTGGTGGAGCCTGCTCCCTTCTCTCCTAAACAGGCTTTTAAACTAAAAGATTGCTGGTACAGGAAAATCCAATAAAAGAAAGAGGAATTAAGCTTGGACAGTTAAGTGCAGTTATTGAGAATCTTGGGGGTTTTTTTTAATGATTGCCATATTGAAATTAAAATTAAAAATCTTGAATAAGACTTAAGAACACAACTGAAATTTTCTGAATTTTCTTCTGCTTTTAGCTACCTTATTAATTTCATCCTTGATGCCACGCTGGGGATGCTGCTGATCTGGCTGGGTGTGAAAGTTGTCTCCTGGATCGTGCAGCACAAGAAATACACCTACTTGGTCTTTGGAGAGTATGGTAGGTGTCAGTGCTCCACACAATGGTGTTCCCAGCTGGGAATGGGGAGGAAAAAATGGCAGGAACTACATTTTGGAGCTAAAACATGTGAGCCTTCTGTTACCCCTTCTCCAAGGAGCTCCCAGAGTGTGGTGTTAAATGCTGGGACATCACTAGGTCATGGGTAACTCTTGGCCTTGCCAAGCACACATCTGAGTGTAGCAGGTTGGTGGTGAAAGGCTGAATGTTTCCTTGGGTGGATAATATATCCCTAGACATGCACAGGATAAATTAAGATGTTTGGGGGTAGTGGTGGTGACTTTTGTGGGGTTCTTTCATGGGTTTTTCCCTGCCTCTCCATTCAAAACGTGGAGTTGTCCTTGCATTTCCCTTGAGCTGTAATAGGCATCAGCCAGGCACAGTGTGGCCCCAAAACTGAGTTCCCAAGTCTGACCTCTCTCTCTTAAATTCCTGCCTTGACATGGAAAAGTATCAGAAAAGCTCCTCTCAGCCCCACTAGAGGGTAGCAGTTCCCTTCTGAAAGAGCAGAGCCAGCTTCCAGGAAAGCACAGCTTCTCTGGCTTCAGGAAAGGGAAAAATTAACCCTTTGTAACTGTTTTACAGTACATCTAATATACAGATGAATTCAGTCTTACTCGAGAAAATACCTCTTATTCATGCAAATTGCATTCTCACCTTAATAATTGAGTCTGTTCTGAAGTTAGTCTTGTTCCTTTGTATTTTTAGTAGCTGGTCTGATAACTGAGCTGGTGAAACCTGGATCAAATTAGGATTAGGTTGGAGGCCCCACTGACTTATGAATTTTCTCAGAGCCACAGTCAGCATGCATAAATGGATCATGGCAGAGGGTGAAGGGAATGGTTGGGTTTGTGAGACAGCAGAATGAGTTGAAATGATGGGATGTGGCAGGGCCAGTTCTCTCAAACTTGAGAGTGGCTTTAAACACTTCATTGATCTCCAGAGCAGGTTCAGCATCCTGACAGCAGGCATTTGGTGGAGACTACCTTTTTTATTTTCCCTGATGGCTCCTCCTTCATAATAAAGTTACTCAGATGAGGCAGCAGAAGAATCCAGATATTCTTGATTCAGGGACTGGCATTTTTCTGCTTTTGAGCGACAGGGGCTGGAAACCCAAGCACAGCCATCCCAGGGCACAGCTTCAGCTCCACGTGCCACGTCTGCAGTTGAGCAGCAGCAAGGAAACATTAAAAGTGTATTGGCAGAGCAGTGGTGAACTTCTGTTGAGCTGCAGCTGGGCCCTCGTTAGGGCTGGCTTAGACTACAGAAACCGCTCATTCCTCTGAGGAAATCTTGCTTTCATTAGTAAAAAATAAGTTTCTGCTGTTGCTTGAATTTGGTTCTGGATTTGGGGGGACTAAATGTCTCACCCACCAAGCAGAGTTTTTGGTGCAGGTCTCTGGCCAGAGTGACCACAGTGGAAAAGTTAGGTAGGAGCCAAGTGGCATGTCCAGGGCAATCCTGTTGCAGGGCTGGGGAAGGAAAACACCGCTATTCTCATCTCTGGTGTTAAGTAACTTCCAAAACAGTTTGGAAGATGCTTGTAAACTCTGTACACTTTGATTCAGGCGCCAGGAATATGATTCATTTTTCTGGGCTAATTGCTGTACCAGACTCGGCGTTGCTTCCTCAGTTCTCCTGAGAAGCAAAAGTGTCTCTTGCAGTCCTGCAGAGGAGGGAGGGCAGAAAGGCAGGGAAGCACCAAATCCATGTTGCAAACAGCATTCAGTGCCATTGCTCCACACATCAGGAGAGAATGGTTGTGTCTTTGGCCAGTACAGCCAGCACCCATCTTCCTGCATCAGCTTGGAGCAAAAAA
The DNA here is from genome assembly GCF_022539395.1 of Myiozetetes cayanensis. Classification (NCBI taxonomy): domain Eukaryota; kingdom Metazoa; phylum Chordata; class Aves; order Passeriformes; family Tyrannidae; genus Myiozetetes; species Myiozetetes cayanensis. Next base: position 3,739,980 of record NW_026087521.1, read on the forward strand.
AAAAACATCTGTTGCAGTTGCATTCTTCCAGCTTGTGGCTGTATCCCTGCAGCTGATGCCAGCCACTGCAGATATCCTGAAGTTTGGGCACCAGCAGCCCCTCCAGCTCTGTTTGGTTGGTCCACCTGCCTGCACAGCCCCAGGAGGTTCTCCCTGTGTGACTGCAAGAGCTTAATGGAGAAGCAAAAAAAAAAAAGGGGGAGGGAAAGGCCCCAAATCCACGCTGCTATTTTAAGCATCCAGCTGCCCAGAATTGTTTAGAAAAATCAATTACTTCCATATTTCCAAAAACCCAGAAAGAGTCATTCTGAGATCAGCCTCTCTTGTGCCTGAGCTCGTGGCCAAGCACTGCTGCAGCCAGGAATGACCTGTTTTATAGCTAGTGGAGAGTCAAAGGCTCCTGTATGCTTGTGTTCCTCCATCTTCGCCCAAAAGCTCTTCGTTAATCTCTGAGCTGCCTCTAAGCACAGGAAACTGCATTTTAAAAGCTGCTACCTCTTCTGAGGTTGCTTGGCTCCTAAGATCAAGGATTGGAGAGGTGTATTCTTGGTACAAGTCAGCCTTGGGAAATGTTGGTTGCCTTACATGTACTCAAAGCCAACAAACCCCTGTCCCTGCAGACGTTTGAGGCCAGGTTGGATGGGGCTCTGAGCAGCCTGGTCTAGTGGAAGATGTCCCTGCCCATGGCAGGGGGATTGGAACTCAATGATTTTTTTAAGGTTCTTTCCAACCCAAACCAATCTAGGAGGATTCTGTGAAACTCCACAAACACTCTGTGCACCATTGCTGTAGCAGGTCATGGCTGTAGGCCCTCTCCCTGTAGGGAACCTCTGCAGGGAGGAGAACAAAGCAGAGTTTGAGCTTCAAAGGATGTGGGAAGTGGATACCAAAGGTCTTGGAGGTGCTGCTGGGCCTGTACAGACTGAGCAGGGGAGGTGCTGGCTCTAGTCAGAGCCTGATTCAGGCAAATCAAGCTTGATTCAGTTTTGTGCCTTGCCTCCAACCTGTTCCAGCCTTCTCCTTCCCCCATTGCCATGGCAGTGAGCAGCTTCCTAGAGGGAAGCATTACTTGAGAAATACTCCAGTGGTTTGTGTTTTTTAAGTAAGTAAATGCTGTGAATTTGCATTGAGAGATAGTTCTTGCAGTGTGCAAGTAAACTTTTCTAGAGGAGCATTAAGAAATGAAGGGGATAAAAATGGACAATGCCTCTCTGGATGCCCATCTGGATCTTGATCTGTGTGGGACTGTGGTTGTGGTCACTGAGTATTGAAGCTCTGTGCTCATTCAGAGTCTGGAAATGGAAAGGCATGTTGCTTGGAGGCCTTTAAAATCTGTTCAGTGGCTTGTTGAACTCTGCTGGTCAAATTTAGTTCTAGGAGAACATGCTCTGTGCCAGCTGCTGAGTTTAACTGAGGACCTGTGTAGGCCGCTTTTGGCCCTTGTGGTGGTGATGTACAAAATTTCCATAACACATATTCCCACGTCCCGGAGCAGCCAAGGGAGCTGGCTGCTAATGCTTGAGGAAATACAGCTGAAAATAGCTCTAACCTGAGGGGCTGTCCTGTCCTCAGCCTGCTTGGCCTTTCCAGCCCTAAGACCAGGGGTGGGAAAGTAAGGAAAGGACTGAGCATCATCCTCAGATGGTAGAATGTGTGGTCAGGTCCCTTGCTCTGAGCAGGGGTGCAAAGCTTTGGAACTCCTGGGTGTTGGTGGTAGCAGCAGTATCTCTGCAGACCAGATTCCACCAGTGTGACCCTGCAAACTGGGGACAGATTCCAGCTGTTCACTCACTTTTTCCCATTCAGCACTGTTGTGGGTGCCCCATCCCTGGAAGTGCTCAAAGCCAAGTTGGATGGGGCTCTGAGCAACCTGGTCCAGTAAAAGGTGTCCCTGCCCAAGGGGTGCCTTCCAACCCACACCATTCTATGGTTCAGTCGTTTTGTTTCAGATGCAGAACTTGCCAGAGGGGGTCTGTGGTTTCCACCAGACCTGTCTGGGTGCTCTGGTGCATCAGTTCCCCATCTCTGAAAGTCTCTTCTCGCCCTCCAAGTCAGCACTTTGTGCAATTCAGATGTTTCCTGCTATTTCTTACCCGCCTCTGTACTTGGCACTGATAATCAGATCCCTTGGTTTTGGAGGTACCATTTGAGTATCTCTTAAGAAGTTTTTACTGACTTTTCCCATTCCCACCTTGTCAACCCGTTCAACTTTCAGTGCTTTTAAATATTTGCCTTTCCTCAAAACCCCTGAACCCTCTGCTTTGGCCGTGGTTAAGCTTTTTCCTACCTGCTCCGTGCATACGCGGTCCCCAAAAGACTGTAAATAAAGCTGTCTGGCAGTAACATGTGGGCTGTGCTGACAGCTTGGTGCATTAGGCAGCTGGATTAAACCTAATCCTGTTGTGTGGTAACAGCTCACATACCTCAGGCAGTGCTGCTTTTGCTCTGCCAGCAGTTGGGCTCCCACGCACAAGTGGAATATGTGAAACACGTCTGTGTGAGGTTCCTGCTGGCTCCAGTGGTCCTTGGGCTGCTCCAAGGAAGTCTTGCTGATGGTGGGGAGCACCAGTAATGTTCTGGAGGAGGACAGTCAGAATTCAGTGTGTGCATCCTTTGGGGTGAAGGTGAAGGGGAGGATATTAATTTCTGTCAGGGTGGGAGATGGTTGTAAGGGGGTTTTATCAAAGGGTGTTCATTAAGCTAAAAGGGAAGGCTTGGGATAGGCTCAGTGTCTATCCATGATCCAACCTTCCAGCTAGGACCAAGGACAAGAAACTGGGAGGGCTCAAGGAGAGTGTGATACATATAATCTCCTAACAGGTGTGATATGGAGCCTGCAAAGATCCTTTGGACCAGTTCACCACTCTCCTGCAAGGAGAAGGAAGCTCTGAACACAGTGAGGAGAAAGACATCTATTTTATTTTAATTTATTTTTTAGCCTCCAGGTAGCAGATTCGTTTTTGCTGGCTGGCATTGTGGTCTGGCAGAAAGTCTTGTACGCTTCCTGTAAAAAGAATCCTTTCCCATCCACGGAGCATGGCGCTTCTGGACAATGCTTGATCCACTAAAGACAACAAGTTGTATCTGAGGATGCCTCTGACCACCTTGCTGTAGGAAACCAGCACCTACAGGAGGTGTGTGGTCATCTGGGATCAGCTCAACTCTTCCAGCCTTGCTTCCTCACTGTGGAAGGAGGAGATGTGTCCATGTGTCTTGTGGGCTTGTCCAGGGACCACTCCCTTTTCCCTGATGAGATGCCAGAAAATATTAACTTTCATGTTCCTGGCATCATTCAGAGTTAGATGAATGAGTGGTGAGTTAGACCTGGATGATTGATGTGGATCAGCAGTCCTGGGATGACTCCAAACCTGCTGTGGTAAGAAGGAGACATTTCATTCCGTGGTGAAGAGAAAACAACCCACTGTCTCTATATAGCTGAAGTTCTTGCAGCCCTTGGGCCATGCTACTGTTTCATTTTCATCTTTGTCTTGAGTTATCTTGGTACAGAGCAGCTTCCTGTCCTTGGAAGACCAAGATGCAGTAGAAACTTGGGAGGCACTCTCTCATCTCCCTGTCAAGGGCTGGAATTAAATCCTGTATAAATCTGTTCTCCAGGATGGATTCCTCTGTGGAAGTATCTCATCCCATAGTCTAAAAACAAAGCTCAGAATAGAAAAGGAGAAGGAACAGTGGAATTTGGTGATTTTAGAGGTCTTTTTCAACCTAAATAATTCTGTGATTGTAGAAAGAGGTTGCAAAACAGTGGCAATTTTGAGCTGCATAAGGTGATGGAGCAGATGGCCAAATCTGGCCTCTTGTGTGAGTCTGTGAGTCTCTTCCCATATCTTTCCACTGGACATGTAAGCAGTGCTGATGTCCCTCTAACTGTGGAGAAGATTCACAGTGCCTTCCAGAGGTGATGCAGAGAAGGCCAGAGTGAGAAATAGGAATATTTGAAGCTCTGGAAGGACAAGGTGGGTGGGATGTGGTGGGTCAGGGGTACAGGCCTGTTCTGTTTGCTAGTGCAGGCTCACTGTACCACTTACACTCAGCCAGTAAAGCTGGCCTGACTGGGGCAGACCTTTGGTCCTGAAGAATTGGGGTTCACGTGGAGGGATCCTGCAGTTGCACACTAAAAACTGTTCTTTAACAAAGAAGGTTTTCTGAAGGAAACCTCAGGAAAACTCACGAGCAATTTGACGGCTTCCTTGCGAACTGAAAATGAAGGGAAAGTTTTTGTGGGGTGAGGGGCTGCTAATCTTGAATACACAGGCAAGTCCATGCCTAGGGTGGGTTAAGAAGCAGGTTGTCTTTTCCAGTGTCTGTGTATCATCCTGCTTAGCCAAAACCTGCCTCAGGCTGTCTAGTGCACCACAGTCCACTGTTGGGATGATGGATGGTAGTGACCTCCTATTCCCAAAAGGGTGGGAGGGGGCAGGTATTTGGGAGAGATCTCAAACTCGCTGCTGATTTTTTTGGGGCAAGCTGAGGTGACAGAGGGAGCTGTTCCACAAGTGCCAGTGCAGAAGAGCCCACTGGCAAAGGCTGCTGTGGCTGTTAGTCCTGTCCTCCCACGGGGCGACACAGCACAGCTGACAACACAGAGCAAAAGGGAAAGGGTTCAAATGCGGGAAGGACACAATGGATGTGCTTATTTTCCTGATTTGTTTGTACTTGGAGCTCTGGTGGGTGATGGCAACGTGGGGATTTGTGGGAGAATTGGTTGGCCTTGGGCTATGGGGCAGAAAGGTTTGCCATACTGCTACCAAAGGCAGCCAGGCACCTGAGAGTATCAGGAGAGCATTTCAGGAGGATCAAAGCCTCTCTCACACTGGCCTCTGACTGCCAGCAGCCTGTAACGCTGCTCCCATCTCCTCACAGACCACCCATTAAGCTGTTGCCGGCCAGGGAGCGGAGATGTGCGCTTTGCAAAATCCTCTGTGGGCTCTGCTGGTTGTCCTTGCAACATAACCTTCCTGTCTCCCTCTTCCTGCCCTCCCTCTGTGCGGTTGCCTGCTGGTTTGGCTCTCTCTGCTTGCTGTCCTCATCTCTGCACCCTTGGCATCCCAGTCCTTCCCTCTGCTCTCCTTTGCTTCCTTCTCAGTCGTGGCTTGAGCAGTTGAAAAGCTGGGGTGTGAAATCCTTTGGAGATCTCTGGCGTGGAGGCGCTACCTGGAGGCCTCTGCTTTCTGGCTGTAACTTTGCAACAAGGCAGGTATTTTGCTACATTGCTAACAAATGACAAAAAAAAAGGACAAATATACATGTAAACCTGTTTTGCACTTGCTGGGAAGCGGATCCCCACAGAGCTGGGGCTTGGTTGGATGCCAGCTCTTGCTAAATCCTGATGTGTGCTGCTGGTTTTTACAGCCAGAGGCTTGCATAGTGGTGTGGATAAATGCAAAGTGCTGGTGTGGTCTTCCCCTGCCCCATCTCAAGAGAATTGTGCTGAGAAAAGTTGGGGCAGAGCTCCCAGCCCGCTGCCATCTCACCACGTCGAGCGTTGGCATCTCGGTGCCAACTGCACAGGTTCCTCTGAGCAGATGGAATTCCAAATTCCATCCTGATTGTGCTGGAAACAAGCGTTGCCAGGGGTTATCTGTATTTTTTTAAGTGGTAAGAGGAAATGCTGCAGGTTTCCTAAGGCAGATACTGTGGCTCAGTTTTGCAGACCTGAGATATTCTGAGGAGCCTGGGAAGGTGATAAGCTGCTGGCAGGGCTCTTAGAGGGAGCTGAAGCAAGCACATGTAATAGATACGGCACCATTATTGTTGTTATAAACACAAATATGCTTTTCCTTATTATTCCTTGGTGAGTGCCCCACTGGAAACATTCATATTTAATTAGCATTGATTCTTTTTGAGTGAGTTGCTTTCAAACCTGGGGCGATGGAGCCCCTGTCTCTTGCTCAGACAGTATCACATAACCAGCCCTTCACTTCATCAGCAAAATAAAATAATTCTGTTCAGGACTGAAAAGTTATGCTTCTTGTAGTGAAAATGGTGAGCTGAAATTTTCAAACTATTCCTGGCAACTCTGCGGGTAAGGCTTGGCAGGGAGCAAACTGCAGGTGATGTCTTTAATGATTTATTTGATTTTTACTTTATTTTATAGAGGAATGTGCAGGTTACTGACTGGTCCTTGTGGAGAGGGAGAGTTCAGTCCAGTAATGTCTTGTCTTGGGGATTGCTGTTGGGATTAGCTTTAATTCCGAAGGGTTTATCAATCTGCCATTCTGGTCAAAATACTGCAGGATTTTGTGAGCTACTCCCATGTGGTTCTTATCCACTGGAAGGGTGAGAGAAGGGTCAGGAGGACCCAACTGTGTGGACTTTATTCTAGACTTGTTGATATGAAGATAAATGAAATCTTTGTTCCTTGTGAAAGGGTAGCAAGGAAAGGGGACAAAGCAAATTACTAATGCCCCAAGGCAACCTGTGCTTCTAAAGAACAATTTGAATAGGATGCTGAGGTTTCTGAGCTTTCAGGCTTTCCCTGTATAAAGGATTTAGGTGGCCTGTGCTTTGAGGAGATGCAAAACAGGTCTTCCTCCCCTCAAATCCCTGTATCCACCCAGCTAAACGCCATGGGGAGAATATTGAGAATGCCCATCAGTGGCTGAAGGAGAGGAAAAAACATGCATCTCCAAGGAGATAATATTTTTTTATCCAAATCAAGGTACATAAAAGTTGATTCAGTTGTCTTAGAGTTACCAGGAATGGCTTTCCCATTAAGCACTTATGGAAGGGCCACAGTGTGACCCTTCAGAGTCCAGGAGGTCTGCCAGTAGTGCACTTTCTGGATAAACACAGGGAATTTCAGGTTTTAAGGCAGAGCCAGAGCTGTGTCTCTCCCCTTTTACAGAAACAGGTCTTTTAGGATATGTGTATAACTCTTGCTCCAGCAAAGCCATTGATCTGGGAAGGACAGGTAATGGGAGAGGAGATGCAAAGCAAGGTTTTTGGTGGTGGTTTTCTCCTCTTGGTGGATTTCAGAGGCAGGTTGGTGGAAGGGAAAGCAAGACAGGAGACAAATATAAGTAGTATTAGCATCTTCTAGTTATGTAGGTGAGGCCTTTTGAGGCATGACTGATACTTGCTTGCCCTTCAGACTAACCAGAGGTCTGGTTAGTTGTCATCTCCATTTCTGAATCAGCCCTAAAAGGGGTAGAAAAAGAGAACCACCTTCTAGAACAGAAGGCTAGTGGTGGTATTGGTACATGCTGTGTCTTGTGACGGAGACATCTCTTGCTTATATTCAAGTTTGCTAAATTTTCTCTAATACAAATCAGATTTACATTTTTTTCCCCAACAACTAGAAAGATTTGAACTTGTATCTTGGTATGTTTTGGTCTTCAGTGGAGTAGTGGCTTGTACACCCAGCAGGGACACCAAACCCTTCTACCCCAGGCTCCTACAACTATAGGTAGAAATTCTCTCCATTGATTTTAAATTTGGTATTAACTATTTGTCTTCCTGCGAAACTTGCAGTATGGAAGCACTTCCCTGTCCCTAAAATCAGCTCAGGTGTCAAGGATGAGGCAACTTTTTCTACAAGGCTATCTCTTCCTGCCCTCTGATCCAGATTTAATGTGTTGTTTTTGCAGGTGACCCTCCACAAGCTGCTGCCTGGATTGGCCAGTGTATCCTCTACTTGCTGATAATGGTTTTTGAGAAGACTGTGATTAGCCTTGTCCTGCTTATCCCTGGTTGGACAAAGGTAAGCTGTATTTTTCTAGCCACAGCTGTTGTGGTTTGCTTCTTGTCAGCTTTGCCTGATTCCCATTATCATAGGCCTTTAATCCTTAGGACTTGTTGACAACCCTCTGTAATAATTAGCTATTGCTTAAGTTTTGGGAAACATGACTTTCATAATGGTTTGGCTTTTGGTAAATTCTCTTGCTAGTCAAAAGCTTGTAGAATAAGACGATGCTTTAATTTTCTTTCCCGTTCTTGGAAAGATGGAGTGGGCTGGGCTGGCAGCTGAGCTACTTCAGTTCTGCCAGAGGATTTCTACACTATCCTGTCAAGTCAGTCCATGTTGGTGTTTCGTGATCCTGTGCCTAAACTAAGGGGACTCTTAAAGACTGATTTGTAAAGAAGTCTCCCAAGTAACATGCTGTGCTCCTCTCCTCAGCTACTTCCATATGGTAGCTGATGCAATGGTAACTGTGTTGATCTCGAGTTTCTCTTCTAAAAAAATTATAGCCTGTGGCAAGTAGGTGTGATGGGTGTAAAACCCAATTCTGGGAGTCAATGGGTAACCCCAGTTTGGAGTGCACTTACCCACAGTGCCTGCTACCTCACAGGCTGATGTGACTTCACTGCAGAGTTACAGCAAAGTGGGAACACTTATCTGTTCCAGTTCAGGGCTTGTCCTTCAAACCCAGTAGCCTGCAGTGCTCACACTTGGATGTGAACATGCTCAGTAGCACACACTGCTGGATCCAGAGATGCTGCTGGAATCCTCTCTGTGATTATCTTACATGGCTGGTGTCCTTGTTCTGCAGCTAGGCTCCAAAGAGCCAAGGGAAGTCCCACCAGTTGTCATGGATAGTTACACTGAAAGACTCACAGTACTTAATTCTGTACAAAATCACGTGTTTGGCAGCTGGGCTAAGGGAATATCCCATGGAATCTTTCTAAGAGCAGCCCTGAAGCTAAGGTTGCAGAGCCCTGGCTGGGAGACTGTTGGTGGAAGAAGTCAGTCAATATAATGTTCAAATAATGCTTCTAAATGTCTTCTCTTCTGCAGCTTCAGCAGATCCTCCTGGGTTACATCCCAAACCCCCAGCTGGAGCTCGTCCTGGTGATGCTTGTTGTGCCTTTCATAGTCAATGTAAGTGGTGCCCCTGCAAGTGCTGGGTGGGCTGGATTTGGAAATCAGGGCCCACCCCCAGGGGAGTGTGCACAGGGACTGGCTTGGGGACAGCCTTGAAGGGGCTGGGACAGGGTGGAGGAAGTGGAAACCAGTATATCTGTCACAAATTTGTCACTACTGCCCTGCCATGCTCTCTGTTCTTAATTTCTGTCCATCTGTCCAACCTGCTTGGGTGGCTGATTCTTCACCTCTTGGAATAAAGCTGGGGTTTGTTAGCTGAAGGTTCATCTCAGCAGCAAACTACAGGCAGAGGGATGCCCCCAAACCCTTTGAGCTCCTTGTGACCTTGGTAATCTGCCAATCCAACCACTTGGCTGGACTTCAGCTCATGTTACAGCAAGGCAAGGTGTTCAGGTTACACAGAACTTTTGCTCTTCTCAGAACTAGTCTGGCAAAACCTCTTGAAAGCTCAACTTTTTCATGGTAATCATTGATGTTGGACTCAGTTCCTGCTAAGATGGGAAGTGAGAACAAGTTATTAACACTCAGATGCTCTCTGGACAAGTAGTGCATCAAACTCTTGAGTTCATATCATGAACATTGGAATGGATGCAGCATTGAAAAAGTTGGGGTTTCCAGCGTCTTTCCAGCACTCCAGGCTGCATTTCCTGATTTGAAGGTAGATTCTGGTCCTCAAAAAACTGGCAAGGGAACTGGTGCAGGCAGATGAACCTTGAATGAAGCTTGGTTTAGTGGTTATTTTCTGGTGGAAACTTGGCCTATTGTGGTCTTTTTTTCCTCTGGGTCTTCAACAACTGTGGAATCAACAGGACTTGTATGAGAAGGGACCTCAGGAATTTAACTCATCCAACCCCCATGGACCCAATTGATGCAGTGTTGATTTAGCTATGAGGTTGATCAAGGCTGGACATCTGGAGAAACCAAAAGGAGAAGAAATATCTGTGACTGAGTGACTTTGTATTTTGGTCTTTGCAACCTATTCATGTAACTTCTTTCTCCCCAAGGCCATTATGTTCTGGGTTGTGGACAGCTTGATCATGAGGAAGCATAAGCAGAAGGACACCCTAGACATCAATGGATCCATAGAAACTCCTCGGGTTAGGAGGACAGAGGAATCCCAGGTAAGACCAAGGCTACAAACCTGTGTTTGAGACCAAACTGTGAACTTGTGGGATGGTCTGTGTGCTTTACAGAGACAGTACAACGTACCCTCATGTTCTCCAGACCTGGGGTGGTGCTTCATGAATGGGGGTGATGACCCTGTGAAGTCAAACTAACTCTGCCCAACGGTCAGCAATGTCACAGCCCATGAAGTTTTGCTGAAATACTGCCCTGAATGATGATTGTCTTGGGGAGGGGGAATGAGCTGACTCTTACACTGACCTGTGTGGGCAGACTGAAACTGGTCTGCCCTGTCACTCCCAACTTTCCCATATTTAGTTGTAATTAATCGTGGCTAAGAAGGGCTTGCTTTCCTCACTGTAATTGATAGCATCCTTTCTATTTTTCTTTTTTTTTTTAAGAGGACAAGGCCTAGCTGGGAATCCTATTTTTGACAGCATCTGGTTATTTGTTTTTTTTTTCAGCCAGATGGTGGTCCATTAGCTGGAGGAAGCTGTATTTTGTGTAGTCTGAGCTTGACACTTTGGAGTTATGGTGGGGGAGGAAATGCTGCAGTTCCAGCAGACTTTGCTCTTGTTAATGATGAGTGGTTTGGTGGGTAGGTGGTGTCTGCTGCTTAATGTGTTAGTCCTTGGGATGAATTCCCTTCCTTCCCCTGGCACCCAGACTTGGTTTCAGTGTGTTCTCTGTATGACTCCTGATATCCTGCAGCTCACTGGCGAGACTTACGGAGATAAGATAATTCCTGGCAATCTCGGACTGGCTCCTGGAGTAGCTTCTGCAGAGGAATTTAGGATGAACAGAAATAGCTCTTGCTCTCTGAGAGCTCTTTCATAAAGAGTAGATGGGTGGGATGGGCAATTACTGGTGACACTGCAGTGCACACAGAGGTAATAATGTTTTCACAGCGTGCTGGGCAGCCTGCACAGCAGCCAAGGCTTCTCTGTCCCAAGGGTGTAGTGGGGAAGTGGCCACTGCTCGTGAGGATGCAGTGTCAGAGGAATATCTTCCCTCTGGCAGGGAGGGCAGGCAGATGTGAGCAGCTGTTGAGAGAAGTGAGTCACTTCTCCTGGCCCTGCCTCCGGATAAACAGTTACAGCCTGGCGAGGTCACTGGTGGTAAAGACCTGCTGTGCTGCCTGGATGTGCTGCTGTGTTCCTGAAGGTTTAAGGTCAGTTAAAATCACACCAGCTCAGAAGGAAAGGTAAGGAGGTGACATGTCTAGTTCAGACATCAACCTCCTTTCCTGCCTTTTGAACCTAAACTTGCTGCATTCAGTGCCATGTAGTGGCTGCTGTGGATACACAGAGGGTGTTGCAGTTACTGGTCCTTCATGGAAATGGAGCTGGACCTCTGCCTTGTTCCACTCGAGCAGGGAGCAAGTGTTTCGTGACCTCTAGCTCAGTTTTGGATAACCTTAGGGGAGATCCTGTTTATTTCCAGAAGTTAGGAATGACTCTTCTGGCAGCTCAGTCGAGACAGGTTGTTTCAAGTTGACAGAAACAATTCTGACCCTCTTTCAAAGGCTTGTCCCATCTTCTGAGTACTTGACTACTTTTCTCAGACAAGTTTTTGCTGAGATCTTCAGTGTCCAGGTTCTTTGTCCATCCTGAAAGCCTCTGATCTGTCACTGCAGTGGAGCTACCAGGGGGACTGTTTTTTACCTGGGGCAGTCTGCAGGGATTGCTTCCTCTCTGCTCAGGCATGTTCTGTGCCTCTGGCCCGACAAACAGTTTGGGAAGAAGAGGAAGTTAGTGAAGAAATACAGCAGTGGGTGACCTGTTTTCCAACTCTTTCTTGGCACTGGGCCTCGAGGTATAGCCACAGACTCGTGCTTCATGTCTCAGCTTCTTAAGCTGTGAATTAAAGATCATGTTGGCTGGCTGAGCCCTGCACCTGGATCGACTGGAATTTAGGCTTGAAAGCAGAAAATGAGCGTTTGCTGGGCTTGTCCTTGCTAATAACCTGTTTCAGTGGGGGAATTCCTCCTCCACTGGGCAGCAGGGAGAGGAGAAAGGTGGGCTGAGGAGTGTCTGTGTGTGGGGCAGGGCTGGCTGAGGGTCGTGTGTCCCGTGGTTTATCAGGGTTCATCAGAGCTGTCTCTCAGCAGGCGCCACCAGCTCCCCATCACGCTGCAGGCTTGAATTTCAACCCTCTGCCTGTCTCACCAACAGAGTGCCATTATTTTCACTCGAACCAGCAGTTTGTGTTTGGAAAAGGAGGGGTGGGGAGATAGGAAGGAGAATGGAAAGTGGGGGCTGAAGTTAACCTGTTCAAAACCCGTGCTCAGTATTTTCTGTAGGGATAGCAGGAACACTCAGCTTCGTCCTGGGCTTGGTTGACCAGCTGGGTGACAAGAAGAAACCCACCAACCAGCAATCCCACCTCTGGTGTCCCTTACTGACTGTGGCTGCAGAGCTGACCAAAGAAGTGGCAGCCTCTGCTGGGCTTTAAGGCTGCTCTGGTGAGCCAGAGGGTGGGCTCTGGCTTATAATGGAGCAAAAGCTGAGCTTTTTTTGCACTGAAACCCTGAAAGGGACAAATTCTCTCCTATAGTTGGAAAAGTTTCATCCTTCCTTTCTTCCTTCCATGTCAGTCTTAAGCTTTACGTTGTTTCAGACTTTTGCCCTGCCTTGCAAATGTTCATGGAGTCCTTTTTTTGCCCTCTTGTGGGATAGAAAAATATCTTTCTTGAGTGCCAGTCTGCATCCAGTGCTGTTCAGGCTGAGGAAATGCATTCATCTGCAAGGCCCTTGTTTCTGCTTTGTACGTGTCCTGCCCTTGACCCAAGTCTCTTTTCCCTTGCCCTTGCAAGTCCCAATAAACTTTAGATCTTATCAGTGATTTCTTTGTTTCCTCCACTCAGGAAAACAAGTCAGTTTTAATAATGCTTTATTTGATCTTTTTTGAGTTTGTTTTTTTTTTTTTTGTTGTTGGTGTGGTTTTTTTTCCCCAAGGGAGGTGGATGAGTTTCTGTTCCTTTCCTGAAGGCTTGTATTTTCAGAGACAAGCCTTAAAGCAAAAGTCTAACACTTTTAAGTTTGGGAGGAAAGGCATTACTAATACATGGGGACCTGCCTTTGGTCAGCATGGAGTTCAGCACCTGTCCTAATTCCCTTCACAGGAGCTGTGACTTTTGGTATTCACTAGACTGAAGATGCTGATAAATGCCAATACAATGCTGCTGGCTTATAAGTATTGAAGAATATTCCAAGAGCAAGTTTGATTTGGGTGTTGCTCAGCTGAGCTGATTTTTTTACCAGTTAAAACTTGTGGTGAACTCAGATGCCTGGTCCTTACAGGGAAGATAAATAAAGGTGGGCATGGAGGTGCCTCTGGAAGGAAACCATCCCACCTGCCAATCCTGCTGAGTCATAGCAGCTCATCTAAGCTCAGATCCTCTAAGGAGGATGGTGGGATGGATGGTTCCTACCTCTTGGCATTGGAATAGACTGCCCAGGGAAGTGGTGGAATCACCATCTCTGTGGGTGTTCAAAAGGCTGGTGAATGTGGCACTTGAGGATATGGTTTGGTGGTAGACTTGGCAGTGCTGCGTTAATGGTTGGGTCTTTTCCAACCCTGATGGTTCTGTGATTCTACACCAGGCTGGTGGAGCTTTTGGCAAACAGGTTTCTGTGGTTAGTGGGGAAGTGGCCCCAGAGCTGCTTTGTTTTACAGCCTGTGCCACAGTTCCTGTGTCTGTGAAGTCTCTTCCTCTGCCACTAAGGTGGTTTGGTTATCCAAAAGGATGGAGTTCTAAACCAGTAGCATACTGGTATGCAGTACTGAACCAGTGGGCAGCATCTTCTCCTGGCCAGGAGGGGTTGGCAGCGTGTGTGGGCAGCCCTGTTTCAGTAGTGTGACCCAGGTTTTGGGAGCTGCTGGCTGCCTGGTGTGGGGAGAAATGTGGGAGGTCTTTGGGGACTGCTGAGTGAGACAGCAGCACATTGTCCCCAGGACTGGGACACCACAGCCCATTCCCAGCTGTTGCCACCGACCTGCTGTGATCCTGACCTGGACACATCTGCAAGGGAAGAGCCTTGTCCAAGTTGTGCTGAAAACTCCCAAATTGGATTTAGGCTTGAAAATTACATCTGAGGGGATGTCCCATGACTGTCACAGCGATGAGGTGCCATCTTGTCACGATGCTTTCCCAGGGAATTGTGGAAAGGTTACTGGGGACTGTTGGCTTGTGCAGCTTCCTGCAAGTGTATGGTGGGCAGGTAGCAGCCCCAAGAGGTCTGAATGCACAACACTCAGCGCCTGCTCCATCTCCATCCATGCTTAGCTGCAAAGGGATATGAGTTTCCACTGAAACCCACCCAAAATCACCAGCTCATCAGGCCCCATGACCAGCCTGTTGCAGCCTGTCAGTTCAGTGAGCCTACAGTGCTGTGTGTGACTAATTACCCTCCCATTTTCTCAGGTTCCACCGCACCACAGTATTAATGCAATAAACAAAGGAAATCTTCACGTGAGAGAGATGGACACTTTCCAGTGTGTGTCTTCAATCAAAAAAAAATTCCTTGAGACCCGTGGAGGGGGCGGGTGGACAACAAGAGAGCTTAATCCCATCTACTGCTGTCCTTTGAGTGCCTGACCGTGAGGACAACAACATGGGATGGAGGGGCTGGAGTATGCGTGAGGGTGGGGAGCAGGAAACCTTCCCCTGCGGCTCTTCTGCTCCTTTGAAGTCACTGACTCACTGGAGTTTTGTGTTTCCTGTTTAGGGGTTTTGTTGCTGTGGTGACTGGCCCTGTGGTGCTGCCTGAGTGCTAACGAGTGGAGGGCACGTGAAGTCACGGCTGTGCATGGGGATAGACAGAGATAAGAGTAATTCCCCCCGTGCTCCTGGTTTTGCCCTGGGAATTCTGGTACTGGCTTGAGCTGTTGGGGATGTTCTGTGTGTGTGCACTGGGCTGAAGGCCCATTTACCATCCCTCGTGCCTTTGAGCTGGAAGGCTGTTCAGTCAGGCGCAGGTAGACTTTGTAGTGACAGGATGGCTTCTCTTGCCCAAACTTGAGTGTTTGAGGAAAGGAGAAAGGGGTAGGATGGGGTTGAGCAAATAGTCTGGTCTGGAGCACGAGTCTGATGAGGAGAAGCTGAAGGAATTGGAAGTGTTTCCAGCCTGGAGTAAAGGAGGCTCAGGGGGACCTTATTCCTCTCTACAGCTGCCTGAAAGGAGGTTGTAGCTGGGTGGGAGTCGGTCTCTTATCCCTGGAAACGAGTAATAGGACAAGAAGGAACAGCCTTAAGTTGCACCAGAGGAGGTTTAGATTGGATATTAGGGAAAATTTCTTTACTGAAAGGACGGTCAGGCACTGGAACAGGCTGCCCAAGAAAGTGGTGGAATCACCATCCCTGGAAGTGTTCAGAAAACATGTAGATGAGATGCTCAGGGCCATGGTTTAGGGGTAGACTTGGCAGTGTTGGGCTGAGGGTTGCACTCACTCTTGGAGGTCTTTTTCAACCTTGATGATTCAGTGATTCCAGTCAGTCAAACCATGAATGTTGCCCATGCAAACTGCTGGCTGGTGTTGGGTTTCAGCTCTTCTGCAGTCACTGCAGCCACTGCCTGAGCAAAATACAGCTTTTCTCCTCTCCCAGATGATGTGGCTGGAGGATGCCTGCACATGGCTGCGTCTGCATCATGCAGGCACTCTGGGCTGGTGGCTCAAAACAGGCTGTGATATCTTCAAGAGTGGAATTGGCTCCTGAGAGTGAGGTGTTCCTGGGGGCAAAGGGCAGCCTTCTGGTCCTGCAGCAAACTGAGCTTTCTTACCTGGAGAGGTACCTGTGAGAGGTGTCAGTGCTCTGTTTTGGCTCCCACAGTCCAGACTGGGCCAGGAGCCTCTGTGCCAGGTAGAAATAAAGTGCTGCCAGGCTTAGGACATCACTTCTAAGCTTGCTGGCTGTGGCTGAAGCTAACCCTGTAGCTCTGCTTGCGCTTCTGGCTGAGCTCTGGAGATGACAAGCAGCTGGGGGCCTGGGAAAAGGTCTACATGTGGTACAGCTGTTCACAAAATATGTGGCCTTGGTTTTTTACATCTCCACTGAGGCTGTAGCCTGGCCTGAACATCCGTGTCTGTGTGTGAGTCCTTGTCCCATAGGGAACAGAGCCTCTAGCTGCCTGTTCTGCTCTTGAGGAGGGAGTTGGGACACCACATCATCATGGTGTCTGTGCCCAGATCTTTTTGGCTGTTGTTGGAAAGATGGTCTGGATGACCCCCAGACTGTACCCATCTGCCAGAGAGGACTGGATCTGGCAGCAGACCCCTCCAAGGGTGGTCTTGATCCCTTGAGCAAGCAGCATTGAGAAGATCTGAGAACTTTTGTTCCATCAGCATCTGTCTGTTCTCCTTTCCAGGTGTTGCTCTCTCCAGACATGGATTTTGATCAGTCTGAAAGCGACCAGGACATTTCAGGGCTCCATGGAACCAACCAGAAGATGAAGCAGCCCAGCTATCAAGTGGTCATCTGACAACACCGGGGACAAGGGAGGTGGAGGAAGGAGCAGCACTGTGATCCTTGGGCTGGCCAAGGAAGGGCAGGGTGGGAAATGCTGGTTGATCCCTATGGATCTGCAGAGATTCTTTTGCCTGCCTCACCTAGACCTGTCCTGCAGTTGTTTTGGGGATGATACCCGGGCATCCTGTACAGGCTTGAGCAGTATCTGCTTTCCCTGTGTGACCCTAACCTGTTCACACGCAGGCATGTTGAGGTTGGGGTATGAGTATGTACTTTTCCTGGCTGGCCAGCTGGGTGTGACTTTTTTTGGTCAGGGCTAGAGAATTAAATCAAGATTTGTTTGCTTTTTTATAGAAAAGAAAAGAAAAAAAAAAAGACTTATTATCTACTACATGAACTGTGACACTTTTATATGCACAATACTCAAAAGAATTGGTTTGCAATATGTATTTAAATGCCTTCAATTGGGAAGATTGTCTCAGTGGATCTGATTCTTTTTTACTGTTTTATAAAGAATACAATAAATATTTGACCTAAAATTGCCTCATAAATGAAATGACTTCACATGCTCAATATTCTCTGCAAAACCCTAGTGCTGTGAAGGGGGAGGAAGGGGGGGGCTGTTGAAATCTTTCCTGAGCAGGGAGGATTGTCTTTCTGCAGCAGGGCTGTCCTAGTAAAGCTGCAGATGAAGAGCTGAGCCACAGTGCTTGGTTTCTGTAGATGAGTTGTTATGAGCCGCTTCAGTGGAAAGACCTCTGGTGCATCAACAGGCTCGGAGATGGATCCCAGTTGCCACCTTACAAGTAAGTGTTTACTGAAAGTTGAGTATTTTCCTTTTACCTGGTGTAAAATAAACACATGAAATCTCTGCGGGACCTGATTCAAACTGGATCTGAACTGTTAACTGAAGCCCCATTAGTCAGCCCTGATTTTCTGGGGGTAAGGGAATGGCCTTGGATAGGACTGCTGCAGGAGAAGACCCTGTGTCATCCCAGGTTCTGGCACTTTTTGTTTCAAGTGTGAAGTGCAGGGCTTTGCCCTTGCTCTCCTCTTAGTGTATTGTATTTGTCTGTAAACAGAAAAATGCAAAACACTTTGCAGCTGTCCTGGGGAGGGAGTGAGCACAGTGCAGCTGCATAACCCACCCCCAGGCTGGGTGAAGATACACAGCTGTGGTGAGACCCACAAAGAGTCCAAAGGGTGGATATTCCTCGGAGCAGGGCCTGATCCAGGATCCACTGAATTTGACTGGTATCCCTAGTTGAGCCACAGACAACTTTGCTTATTGCAAGGCAGTCCCCATAAGTGATGGGTGGGACTGATCTTTTATTTTCCCTTCTTCCTTTGCCTTTGCCCAGGAAAACACTCATTAAGGAGTAGAAAATAAAAGGATTTGTATTTTCTAACTTAGATGGATTTAGACTTAAAGGCTGAGCTCAGAGCGTGTGAAGATATTTGGTGGGGGTTTTTTGGGGTTTGGTTTGTTGTTTTTCTTTCCTTAACTTCAAAGTAGTTTAGAAGCCTTAGATGCAAATCAAAGCCTTGCATGCCCTTCAGTGAACTAGACACGCTTGGCTACACTTGCAGCTGTGCAGCTTTATACTGTTTTTCTGGAAATTAAGTTCTTTCTTGTTTTTCCTTCTTAATGAAGGGTCAAAATCCTGCTTTAGCTGGCACATCAAAAGGTTGTTGGAACACATGGCACACAGCCCTCTGAATATTGCTTAGTGAAATTGGTTTCACAGTGCAACTTCTGCTTGTCTGGGGACTTCTGCACTGCTAAGGGCTGTGTGGAAATAGATTGACTGGAAATAGATTAAAACAGCTTCCCTGTTTGAAAGTTGCTCTATGTCGAGGTGTACTGGTATTGAGGGTTTTGTTCTTGCTATAGGGCTGCACAGTGCGATGCTCCAGCAGCTGGAGAGTGCAAATTTGGCCACAGCCAAGTCCTTGGCCTAAAATGGAGTGTGAGTGACAGGATCTTCACCTTAGCCCTTGGTTGAGGCTGCCTGAGAAGGTTCACAACAGGCAATGGCAGGGCAAATAAGACGGGGGAAAGGTTGTCCCTCTCAAGCGTTGTGTACTCAGTGCTGTTTCAGCAACCCTAAGTTCAGTAGTCCCGTTCCCTTCTCTGAAATGATGGTGTGCAGTTGTTTCCATTGCACTGCAGAGTGGCTGCTCAGCCTCATTCCTGAGCTCTCTGAGCAATGTGCAACCTGTGGCTGTGTCACTGCAAAACCAAGTGCTCTGTGACACTGCTGGAGATGAGAGCCAGTGCGTGTCTGTATGTGCAGCAGGAGCACAAACTGATTTCCCTTGTCCTAGGCTACTGTATTTAAAGGCTGGATCAGTCTATGTGGTTGATTTATTATTTTAATATGGGGGTAGAACTGCAGAGTCTGTTCACCCAACTCACTTGTTGCTTCCTACCAAGTATACGGAGGCTGAAGAACATCACTGACCTTTAATTTTCCATTGAAACTACTTTGGCTCCCAACCTGTTGTGAATGATTCTTTCAGCCATCTGGAAACACGAGGCTTGTCCAGCAGCATAAAACATACATAACCTCAGCTTCAGAGTTCTTTTATCTTTGCCAAATGAAAGCGTCACTGCAGCGTTCACTGTAAAATATTTATTGTGAAATGGGTAACTGGAGCCTTAATTAGAACTTGAGTATATTGCTCCAGGTGCTTCATATTGCTGAGAAGTTGGATTTGATGGTTGTTATCTTCAGGCCCTGAAAGAAATATGTTTCCTTGGCAGGAGGAGGAGGAGGAGGAGGAGTAACGATACACCTGAATCATTAGAAATAAGTGTGTGTGTGTGTGTGTATATATATATATATACTTTATATACATATTTATATACAGGAGAGGAGAGCCCAAGCCAACTGCTCCCCTTAGCAATATGACTGAACAGCAAAACATGGGAGGAGAGGAAAGATTTGAAAGAAATCTCTTTTCAGGAAGGACAGTATGAGGACACCTGCTGAACCCTGGACTGTACAGAAATTCACTGCCACAACCCTGTCCCCCCCGTGCCAGTGAAATGGGAGGTTTGGTTGGATGTGGGCTCTGGGTGATCTTTCTTCTGTCTTCTTGGGTGGAGAAGTCGACTTAACAGATGTTCTTTCTCATCTCATTTCTGGCCCATGAGCCCACTGCAGAGCATGAAACATCTCATTATTCCACGCTCAGGACTGTGCTGAAGGTCTTGCCTTCGGTTCTCCCTTGCAGGAGAGCTGTTTCTCAAGATAGCAGGGCCCTAAGCAGTAGGTTTTCTTTCCTTTATGTTTTGTTCCAAAGTACGAGCCTTGGCATGAGTTTTGTACTATAAGGATCTTCCAGAGTGCAATTAAATCTTGCTGGTTGCTTTTGGCTGTTTCCCCTCTTCCAGGCAGCACATGGTGTAAATAAGAAACCGTGCTTGCCACCTGCTCTGCTGCCATGGTCGAGTAGCACTAACTAGCTGCTCAAGCAACTGGAAAATCACCACCCCACCCCCAGCAGCTGGAGCTCCTACAGCAACAATATGATTTAATTGTTAAATATGCAAAAAAATCAGTCAAGACTGAACCTATTTCTGCAGGTCTCTGGAAACTATTTTCTCCTAACACATGGAGATAATTTAATTCCTGGAGATGCTTCCATACCCTCCCTCCTTTCCTTTCAGTTCTGGAAAGGCAGAGCATACGTAAGCTCAGTTTGGCCTTGCCATGTAAATGTCTTTGTGGTTGTCAAGTCCTCTTTGGACAAGTTCTCTACTAGAACTCCCCTGTGGCTGATCTATAGCATTGCTCAGTGATGCCTCACTTTAAAATAGACCACAGCCTTGCAGTTTGGGTCTGGAGGTTTCTTTGCAGAGCAGCACCACCTGCAGTGGGGGTGGCTGGCAGACCCTTCTGTAACCCCCTGCTGCCAAATTCCTGCTGTGTGCGAATTCCTGCAGTGTAAGGAAGGAGAAAGGAGCCAGGGGAAACTGGGATGAGAGATTCTTTTGACAATTTGGAACAAATAAAGACTTCCTCCCTGATTAGAAAAGCAGCTAAAAGCATCTAGTCTAAATTGAAGAGGCTGCTTTGTAGGCTCATAAGCTGTTGTGGGTTCTGGTTCATCATCCCTTGGAGAATTTAAATCTTTGCTAAACAGAAGCAGTGAGATGCTCAAGGATGTGGCAGGTCTGTTGGAAGCTCGTGGTGGAACTTTGTTTCTCTCTGAGGGAGTCAAGACTCAAGAAATCCCTAATCCTGCAATGTTACTTAAATTGAATTACACTGAATTATGTTGAATTAGCTGCTCCATGGAATGGGAGCCTTCACCACTCCTGTTGCTGCTGAAGACTGGAGGTGCTTTTTAAGTGCTGAGCTGGTGCCCTGAGACAGCAATAAACCACGTGAAGGTTTTCACCACTGCTTTAAGGGTCTGCAGTGGTTCAGGTAACCTTATGCTCAGTGACAAATCCAGACCTCATCCCAATAACCAGGCAAGCAATACCCTCCTGTAGCCTATTGATTTAAGGCTTTGATTTTGTTACCTGTTTGATGCTAAGGGGTCACTGCAGATCAATATCCACCCACCTCTTCCCTCTCTCTCTTCTTTCCCCATGGACTAAGGTTGGAGCAGATGCTCCAAGTCTCTTCTTTGCAAATCATAACACCTCGACAGGCACTGTGCTGTATGACCTGTGCCTCTCATGGGGTGACTCACCAGCCTCTTGGGTGTATTGCACAGATCCCTGCATGGGTTTACTCAAAGGTCAGCAGCTCTCTGCTCTGTCCAGTATGAGTGCTGGCCCATTTCTCCCTCCCTTCCCACTGGGAGATCACCAATCATGCCTTAAACTGTGTCCTCAACCCTCCCCTCCCCCCCCAACCTCCTTGTTCTTCAGGAATTTGATGAATAATGTTCATCTATCATGAAAGAGAGACAGCTGATTTCCAAGGGCAAAGTCCTTGGTTTCTTTGGCACCAAAAAGTAAAGAAATACTCATTAAGTTGCCCAGTAGAGGCTTCGGAAAGGACCTGCTGTCACACATCCTGCTGCAATGCATTGTTACAACCAGTCTTAAAGGCTGTTCATTGTCCCAAAGCTGGTCCCTGTGTCGAAAGGGTGAGAAGCCAAATAGTCCTTGTAGCTCCCATCTATCAGTTTGTCCGCATTGTTTTTGGCAAACCAGCATTCAACCTCCTGCTGGCCATTGTAGATCCTCCTCTGCTTCCACACCACAGGGACGAGCCGTCCCTTCACCTTCAGGGTGTTTGTAGGGTTTGGCTTTAATGCTTCAGTTTGGTTCTGACCAGCCTGCTGGTGACTTGTTTTTAGAGATTCCTGCAGAAGTTTAACTTCATGGTTCAAGAACTGGCCTGCAAAGCAAGATAAAATAAGAGTCCATCACTGGCTGATTTGTGCCTGTTTATAAACTGTTGTGGTTTGTTTTTTCAACAGGCTGTGTTTGAGGATTCTTAGCAAATGGGGTTCTAAAGGGCTTCTCTGCAACAGCAGGATGAATCTAGTTCCTGTGATTCTTTTCTAAATCTCTCAAACACAGAGGTTAGAATAAAACCCTATCTTTTTTTTTTTTTTTCCACTGGTCAAGATATATTGCCTGAGCTGAAGAGCTTTTTTAGCTGCTGGTAGTAAGTTCCCTTCCATGAGCCGTGGTTACTAGAGGTTAATAACCCACCCAATGCCAATCAGCAAGTAGGAAGATCTAGGACTGAAGTTCCATCTTCTCTTCCTTTGTCTTTTTGGGGGCAAGTTCTTTTAGGCCAAACCTGAGTGTGGATTTAGAGGTTTGTGCATGAGAGTAGCCTGAATCCAGAACCCCACTCCTGAAGAATCATCTCCTGCTTAACCTGGGGGGACCTGAGTGGCACAGAAACTGTGGCATCAGTGTTAAGAGTTCTTGTACCTGTACATGACCATAAACATCAATACATCTTGTTGGCTGAAAGAACCCAACCATCTGGTCACCCTCTGAGCCTTCCTAAAGCCTAGTTCCTTCAAAATGTAAGGCTGGCTCTTGTTTCCCTTATATTTGAAAGAAAGGGGCCACAAGAAGTTGTTCTGGTATATTTGGTTTCTGTCTCTGTATTGGGAGCATCAAACATGTGTGTTCTAAGAGTAGCTGTATCAAACAATCATAAAAAGAGTGTAAAAGTAAAAAAGAGGCATAGCCATATAGCTGGGATAGTGGGAGATAGCTCATACAGGAAAAGATGGGAGAGGAGCTGGGGATACTAAAATAGTCAAGTTATTTGAGAGTGGATGTAAAATTCTCACCTGGGAACTTAATCCCCACCTTGTTCACCTTGTTCCTTACCCTCTGCCTCTCTTTGCAAGGACCATTTTTGTCTGGTTCACAGCTCTCAACCTGAGAACCTGTTACCTACCCAGCAGCCCGTGGGAGTCAGAAGAGAGGCCTTTGCTGTTGGAGATGTAGAACCCCAGGTGGTTCCTCTGATGCGGGGCCGGCTTCTTGTAGCGGTGGATGAGGATGACGAAGCTGATGGTGTCTCGTATCGTCACGGTGACGTTGGCGTTGGCAGAGATGGACACCTCGAGGCTCCTGCTTCTCACAACGGCACTCCGGCCACAGGACAGCACAAGCCTTTCCCCGTCATCCAGGATGATCCTTCTGGGTGTGATCTCCAGGTAGGATCTCTCTGGCTTGTTGCTGAGGATGGTGATGGTGCTGAAGTAGGTCCGGTGCTTCTTGTGGCCGTTGGGTGGTGCAGGGGCTCCAATCAGTTGCCCGTTCACGGTGACACCTTGCAGGAAAATAATCAATAAATGAAAGCTGGAACCAAAATAGGTCTGATGTCTCACAGACATAAGCCTTGCAGCAAAGAACGTGCAGATTCACCACCCTGTGCTCAGTTACTTCACTTACCAGTATTCAGAGGAGTATAACCATTATACTCCATTTATGTTGTAAAATTATTACCACATACAGAGCACATAAATTTACCCAAGCTCAGAAATACTGGCCTTCCCTGGAGAAAGGTGCCCCCAACCCCATTAATCCTAACACAGTGTACACAGTGCTACCGAAAGAACCACTCGTGAGCAATCTAAGGTGCAGATTCCACAGAGTCAAATAAAGCCTTGATGTCCACAGTAAGATTCCCAACCATGATTTTTGTGGTTTGCCGTCCATCAGACAGTGTCTCACTTCCCACAGGCCTCTGAACAGCTACTGGACAGTAACAATAATGGAGGAGGTTTGTTGCTAACCCAAGCTATCAACACTGAGATATCTCCATATCCCCTTGGTTCCTGGTGGGATCTCTGATTTCTGTCTTCAAAGACTCAACTTGCAAGTGCTACAGAGTCTGTTTTCCTCAAGCTCATTTTGCATTTGAGCCACAGAATCATCCAATCATTCAATCTGTGAAAGAAGATGAAGGGAAATAATGCCAAGAACTGGATCCTGCTCACTGAGGCAGGCATGGACACAGAAATATGGAGGTTAGACCACTGCCACATAGAACACAATTCTTATAACTTTGTTGTAGTGTTTTGTAAAACAAGCCTGTGAATTGTCTCTGGTTTTGACACCCCTTTCTCCCACTGTTGCCCTGCTCAGGACATAATCTGATTATTGGCTGCCCTGCTTAGAATTCCAGATCGGATCAGACCACAGTTTGGGCCCCTGAGGATCAGACTGGCTTGGGCAAAGCAGATCCTGAATCATGTGGGTTTTCTCAAGGCTGTCATGACTCAGTAACCAGTTTGGTAGTTTCTTTACTGAAACAGCCTCGTTGCTTGGGGAGCCTGTTGAGGTGCTTTGCTCTGTCCCACACCAAGCAGTGCTGTAAAGAGCAGAGGTCCAATAACCGAGCAATTTTGGTGAATCCAAGTCTTTTATTTGCATGTTGTGACTTTGTAACTAGAGGATTGACGAATTTGAACTATCAAAGAAGCTTTTCCTGATTTCCTGTCCCTTTCTTGCCTTTCTTGCTGGCCTTGCACTTCAGTTTTTCCCCCACAAGCAAGTGCTGGACTCGGCTCTCACCAGACTCCTTGTGATCAGAGACCAGCCGGAGAATGTCCCCTGGTTCTCCATCAATATTGAAGCAGACAGAGAACTTGCTGGAGGGAAAGTCAATGACAAAGTGAGGGTCTCCATCCGCTAAGAAAGACATGGAAAAAAAAGGCAAACGTGAGAGGCTCACACAAAACTGAAACTGCAACATCCAAGACTGTAACAAGACTGCTTTTTCAAGTGTGTTTGTCCCTGGTTTTTTCCAAGACCTCCTGGTTTGTTGTTTTTAGAGGGTCAGATGGGGTTTGCCAGGAAATGCCAAGTTTCTCTTTGTTATTCCCAAAGATTGTTTTGTTTTGTTTCTCACAGAAGAGGTTGGTTTTTAAATGAAAACTCAAACCCCAAAACAATCTGGATGAAAATCAGGATATTTTCTTCCTGGAATATAATTTCAGTGATTTATGGGAGTTATCATGCAGGTGTTTTAAACTCCTCTTCTCTACACTTTCTTGGCAGGCTACATTCACCACAGCATGAAAATACACAAATGTATTTTCTAACCAACGACTGATGGGTGCACCTCACACTGAACCCTCCCAGCCCTCAATATCAGATTAGAGCAGTCAACAGCAGATATTGATCCCACAATCTTAATTTTTCAACAATCCTTCACCCCTCATCAACCACTATATAGGTATCATTAATAAAGCAAGAAAAAAACTAAATTTGAGCTTATCAAGTGAAACTCAAGTAAAAATTCTTGATCTGGACTTAGTGTTTAATGTATAAAAAGGATGTAAAGTAGAAGTGCAGAACCAACAGGAAAATAGTAAAATAGTATAGAATTTTCTTTTTTTTCCCCTTCAGCACCATTTTTTATGTCTCAGCAACATTACTTTATAAAATGTTTTTGACTAGATCTAGTACAAAGAGAATGTCTTTCCTGTTCTCCCCTAATCTAAGAAGTCTCAGGCATGAGGATCAATTGTTGCATATCATCTGCCTTGCTGTGTTTGCTCACTCTCCTCGTTACTGATCCTCTCTGTATTTTGTTTTTGTTTTCATTTTCCTCCCTACTCTGTAAGTCTAACAAACAGGATTTTGGCTGTTCCTTGGGGTGGTTTTACTACAGTGACATGTATCTGAGGTTTTCATAAGTCAACCACTACTATTTTGCATTGTTAAAGGCATGGAAACAAGCACTGACCTGAAGTTTTGGAGATTTTAATTCTTTGTTTATCTTGTTCTTGTTTATCTTGCTCTCTGTGTATACCTAGAAAGTGGGGGAAGGAAGGCTGTTATGATTATTTTTTCAGCAGCAGAAAGAGTCACAGTATAAAAGTGTTTCCAAAATATTAAATCAGGGAGATTATGGGACATATTCCTGCAGCTAGTTTAAGCTTCATTTAGAACACCAGTTTTTCTTCAATAGTTTCCAGAGCAGCAAGTGCTTCAGGGGGTGAGTCAGGTGCCTAAAAGGTTTGATTCAGTTTACCCAGCCCATAATTAGCAAAACTGATATGAAGATCTCAGCTTTACCCCTCAGTTCCTTGGTGAGGATCATCCCTGTGCCAAAGTCAGCCATGAGACATCACCTATGCAAAAATATTTCTTACTAACACGAGGGTATTTTTCTCTCATACCTGGTGGTGCTTTGTGTCCCTGCAAGCTCTGCAGCTTCTCCCCGATTCCATCAGTAGAGGGTCTGATAAACTCCTCTTGAGGTGGTTCTGAATGGAGCCCAGCCTCTCTCATCTTCAGCACGGTGAAGGGAGTAACAAAATTGTAAGCCAGGGCCATGGACTTGGCTTTCTCCATCAAATGGTCTTTCTCCTGACTGTCATCACTCTTCAACCAGGAGTTAAGCAGTTCCTTGATGGTGAGGTAACTCCACGCCCTCTCGATGTAATTTTTGTCACCCTTGCCATCTTCCAGGCCGGGGACACCTCTGATGTCGTTCCTGCTTGGCAGGTCAATAGCCACGTCTGTTTTGAGGAGGATGTACTTCTTGGAGTTGCTGGCAGTCACCTCCACGTGGAGCTTGTCCGAGGTGCGGTTGATGAGTTTGCCGGCGATTATAATCTCGGAGCCATTGAAGTAGTTGGGGAAGAAGTTCTGGGTGACCTGCTCCACGTCGTCCTCAGGGTAATCAACACGGATGTCGGAGAGCAGGGGTGTTCCTATTTCGTCATAGAACCTTAAACCAAGACACATTTCTCACTGTCAGCACTGTTCATCCAAGTGTATAAACACACTCCTGTACGTGGCCAAGGATGCAGTCAGGTTATCTGCTATGGCTCCTAAGACACTCAGGGGAGGTTAGAGCTACCAGACACCAAATTTAACTACCACATCGACTGTAAGAGCTACCAGACACCAAATTTAACTACCACGTCCACTATAACTGGGCCCAGAGAAACAGAGGACTCTCCACCCTTAGAGATTTTCAAAAATCTTGTCTGAGTGGGCAAACCCCTGAGAAACCTCACCTAAATTTGAAGTTAGCTCTTCTCTGAGCAGGAGGTTGGATTACAGGACATCCAAAGGTCCCTTTCAACCAAAATTATTCCCTGCCTTGTTTTAGTTTTCAGTGTTCCTTAGGCATCTAAACAGATTATCCTAAGTATGCTCAGAAGGATCCCAGCATGGCCTGGCAGTCGCCTCCCTTCCACTATGATTCCAGATCTCTGCAAGGAGGTATTTGTGACCATTTGCTTAAGAAGACTTGCCCGTTAAAAGTAAATTCTTGGCTTCTGAGGCTCACAGAAAGCACCCCAGTTACTAAAAAAATGTACTTTGAAGAGATGCTGTTACCCACAATTTTTTAGCGGTATTATATTTGGTATGCCAGAACCAGAAACTCTAAGACCAAAATGTTAGGTCCCCCAAAGCTGCAGTGAATCCAAACCAAAGCTTCTGTATCTCTGGAAGACCCCAAGAATGCCATATTTCCCTCATAAGCGCCAGACTGCTCATCTCTTGGCAAGTCATTTGAGCTTGATTTGGTAAATAAACAAAGAATTGGCCTCAGCCCTTCTTTTAGTTCAAGCTGCATTTATTTTACACATCTGGTTAAACAGATTGTCTGGAAGCTAAAGTCACACTTTGCGCTTTATTCTCTCTCCAAGGGAACCCAGAGCCTGAACTGCTTGACTTTGTTTTAAAGTCTGTCTGAGAACTCGGTGTCTTTCATGCAGAGACCTCACCAGATAAAAAAACATGAATGACTTAAACCTGAGAGCTCTCTGAGAAGTATCTTCCGGGTTGTAACAAATGGTGGAGAGGCACAACTTGTCTCACACTAAAATTCAAGGAAGTATCTGCATAAAAATACAATTCACTGGCCACAAAAATCAGAAATTACATTGGCACCCATGTAGGTTTTCCCTCCAACAGAGGTTTGAATTGGCCTCCAGCAGTGACTGTGCTTTTCTGTATAAATCTGGCACCTGATGCCACATGGGTTTGCCCTCACTGAGCTTAATAAACAGTGAGCTGTTTATCAGATAGAAGTGTTTGAACAAGCACCTTCTGTGATGGGTTGCCACAGCCCAGTCAACCAGAAACTCCTTTATTCGCCAGGGAATGCCACTTACTATCCAAAATACACGTTCTGAGAAGGAAATCACATGGGTGGGGTGGCAGATGGATCTACAGAATTTGGTTTAAAAGGCATCCTTGTCCACACGTAACCACCAGAGAAAGAAAAGCTCTAGTGGAAGGTGCGTGGTCTCCTTGCTCCAGATGAATTAGGTACGAGACAGGACAGGGATCTCTACTCAGTGTCTGGGTTTGGTTTCTGAGGTTCAAAACACTAACAATTGGGGAGTGAAAGTCAAACATTTTTGTTTGGAAATGGTGACACACTGCCTGACATTTTAGTCAGAACTGTGTGGTTCAGGTATCTTTTTGCTGTTCCTCACGGGGGTCTCCTGTTGGAATGCAGCTCCTTGATCACAGAAGAGGAGCATGATCTCTGGTCCTACTGGATAATGAGGATTACAGGAGACTTACTAGGAGTTGGGTCATAAAGAATGAGGGAATTAAGTGACTTTGTGATCATCCCAGGAATGATCTTTGTGTGTTTTCCGTAGTCGAATATTTTGGACTTCGGGCAAAAGGTTGTAATTTTCAAATAATAAAGAAATAATTTTCTGCCCCAAGTTGGGATCTTCATTCCTGATCCCCTCCATGCTGTTAATGCTGTCAATTTGAAGTGAGCAATGCATCCTCTCCTCCCACCTGGGGAGAGTTGGCCCTCATGCCTCCCAGCTCTCCAGGTTTACATAGCCAAGACAACAATCTGACTTAAGGAAACAAATGCCTTGTTCTGAGGGGCTGGGAAGCTTCAGTACAGCTCAGGGGATGTGCTAGGAAGGAGGCAATTTCTGGGGCGGCATCCTCAGTATCTGAGCACACTCAGCCTCTCCCAGGGTTGAGCCTCATGGAAACTCACTTCTTGCTGCATCTCCTTAAAGGACTTTCCATCCCAAAACCTTTGGCCAGAGGACCCAATGCAGATATAAGCCCAGAGACAGCACAACAAACCCTTTGAGGTGGCTGGCTGCATCCTCATCCTCCTGGAAATGCCTCGTCATGCCGCAGTTCTCCAGTGCCATCCTCTCCAGCAGCTTGTGGTCCACGTCGTTGCCGATGCCGATGGTGAAGAGGCAGAATTTATCACGGATGGCGTCCTTGGTGTTGCTGAGGATTTTGGATGACTGCGTTTCCCCAACAGTTGGCCTCCCATCGGTGAGGAAGATGATCAGAGAGACGCTCCTGGCGTCGATGTCGTTCTGAGCAATGTAATCATTGAGCAGCTTTGCACCAGTCTGGAGAGCTCCATTAATGTTGGTCCCTGGGAAGGCATCATAATTATTTAGCTCATTTCTCCTTTTAAGAGGGGTGAGAATAATTTCCCTAAGCTCACTTTATTGTGGTGACAGCATCTCTCTACATCAGGATGCTTCCCTTCTCTAGGTGAGGTTGCACTACCCCTTTAATTCAGCTCAGCTCTGTTACTCAGCACCAGTTTGGAACAGCTGTTTATGGTCTTATGAACTGAAATATGAATTTCAGTTCATCATGCGAAATTCCTGCATCCTTGAATGTCTCAATGTACAACAACCAGACATGGTAAACAGGGTTACAGCACATCCCATGCCTGGCTGGTACAAACAAAGATGGTTAAATTTAATTACAGGATTATCCCAGATGACATCTGAATTAGGAAAACAAGTTCTGCTCGCTTTGTCTGAAGGGCACAATATTTTGAGGCAGGGAAAAAGCCTTCAAATGGGAAAACAAGTGGTTGGGTTTGTTCTGTGCACCCCAGGGGATACAAAGTTTAAAGGGAAGAGAAATGGCTTTGTTAGCTGAGGAGTGTGTTTGCACAAAACAACTGGCTAGAGAAGAATAGAGCTGCCTGAAGAGGGAAGGGAGAAAACAGAAAGTTAATGAGGGAACAGATGTACATTAGAAGAATAGCCGTGAAAATGATCCAAGCCTACTGTGTGTTCAAAAAAAAAAAAGGCAGGAAAAATGAGTACAGCATTCCCTTTGCTCCATGTATTTCTTTTGTGAGCCAAAGCACAGAGGGGTTGGTTGTGGAACCTTTGCAGGTGAAATGGGTTAAAAGCCAAAAAACAACGGACTCCTGAGAGTCCAGAAGGGGAGATCTAGAAAGGTTATGAGCAAGGATGTGCCAGCAGGTCTGGCCATGCAAGAAATACCTGGAAACTTAGTGTGCTCAGCCCCAGTGATTGAAGCAAGACAAGGAATGGGAAAGGGGCAAAGACTTCTGAAAAGTCCTCAAAATTCTGATAATGTCTTTTGCAAAATGGTTTTGAACAAAAAACCTGCACCTAAGTATTCTAACACTCACTCAGTCTCCATCCAAATCCAAAATTTCAGGAAGAATTTTTCCCCCAAGAAGTAGCAAGAGTGTGTCATTTCAAACTCAGTCATATCACAGAGCTATCAAGCACTGAAAGATGCCTTTTGCCACATGATCAGGTATTTAGCAGCAGTATTTCCCCCCCTCCATTTCTCTGGTGTATGAGTATGACACGAGTGTGACCACACCACGTTAATTGCGTGAGCGTGATCCAGGAGCCCGAGTACATTCATGTTCACTGGGAGATACTCAAACAACAGCAGCTTTATAGGGAAAATGCAGGGTTAGCCAAAACTAAAGTACCACTGGCCTGTGGTGGAGAATCACTGCACCTTCCTGTTGAACCAGAGTTAATCATTTCCCTTTACTTTTGTTCTCTGGCAGGTTCATGGGCAAACTCAGCTGGTTCCTGCACAGCTCTTTTGGCACTTCAGGAGTAAAAAAGGCTTTGTTCTCTGAGTTTAGTCCCACTCTTGGTAATTGTTTAACTGGGCAGGTCCCTTGACCGCTTCCTAAACTCTTCCTCTCACAACACAAACAGCACGGCCAACCATCCTGTTTGCTGCGTTTTTCCATCAGAGGGTTTCCTTTGCTAGGAGTGGTCACTGCTCCGGGGCAAGCCATGGGAAGACCCTGCCTGACCTTCAGCCAGGTGGGACTGCTGGCACGGGGAAGGGTTGTTTGATTACAAACCTCGTTATAGTTTTTGTATGCTACCGTCCGTATCCTCACAGGAGACCTCTGAATCAAATTAAAAACCATGCCTGCCACTCTGCCACTGTTCTGGGGTCTTCTCCTCTTCCCTCATGGCAACAAGACACAAGCAAAATGGGACAAGAAATTCTTAAATGTCATTTTGGCTGCTCCTTGGTAGAGACAAGAAGATGGTGCTGGGTGAGACACTAAGTATTGTAGAAGGCAATTCCACAGTTCATACGGGGTATTCCATCCCTGGAGCTTCCAGTCCAGACAAAACCATGTGCCTGATTTTACACAGGCTTTCAGAAACTGCACAAGTGCTGGCCCTGTGTGTCCTTCACCAGGATATGTGTTTGTTTGTTTTTTTTCCTGTGCCCTCAAGAGATAACCTTGGAAACTTTCCCACTGCAAGGGTCTCATCAGATAAAAAAGAGAATGGAGTCCACTTGGCTTTAATAAGCATATAGAATCATAGAATTATTTGGTTTGGAAGGTCATTGAGTCCCACACCCCTGCAATGGCATTAACAAAGAGCACATAACCTCTGTCACGCAGCCCTGAGTGGAGGTGGAGAAGGGGCCCCCTTGTCCTACGACCTAAATCCCAAGGTCTATTTATCGCTCCATGCTACACGACCACACTGACCACTCTCTGTTCTCTTGTGGTGAATTGGATAACAGCATTAATCCTGTTTGTATCTGGATCTTACCTCCAGTAGGTGACATGTTATGAATGTACTTTTTGGCATCTCTGATGTTGTTTGGAGTGACCGGCACCAGCCGGTCCTGCTGCCACACCTTTATCCTGTTGGAAAAGCCAATGATGTTGAAGTGGTCTTCGGGCCTTAGGTCCTGGAGGATTGTGAAGAGAGCTTCTTTGGTCTAGAAGGAGAAAGAAAAGAGACCAGTAGACACAACTGTCAGTGTTTTAGTGGGCAAGAATTGAATTTACTGAACTTACAGATATTTCTACACTGCCAGTTGAATGATGAAGGAAATTAGGATGACCTTCCCTGTCTCAAGGCCTGATATCTGTGGTGCCAGATGCTAGGCCAATATGAGATGAAAGAACAACCCTTGCCCAAAAGGTCCTACAAGGCTGTGAGGCACATCTAGACCTGACTAAACTTTAAAATCACACATGACAATTAGGATAAAAGCTCCCAGTGACTGGGAGAATCACGTTCTGTATTAAGGGATAGTGACTAATAATGACTAATAACAAAAACTCTAATATTAAAGTTTGTCTAACGCCCTCTAGACTTGCAGTAAGCTGCAAGTGGCATGTAGTTAAAACAGGTTGCTTATAAGTTGAAATACCTCTAAATATGTCAGGGATGCACATGCTCTGTTTGTAATTAGGGTACTGATTGCTATATACGTACTCTAATGAATAGTTTCAGCAATTAGTAAGTGTTTAAGGTAATATATTCAGATGAATAACATAGAAAAAGAAGCCCTGACCAGGCATTGCAGATTCTACCTAAGCCAAGAGGAAAAGTGCAGAGGTGTCCAGTTCTCCCCAGCTTTGATTCAGCAGCCATGCAGCTGTGTTCACATGGAGACAGACCTCAGCTTAGTAAGATACCCAAAAGCAGCCTCTGTCCATGCAAACATACCCTTTATTTGGATGCAAAACACATGGGAGGAATATGAGGCAATATCTGTAAGTAGAGGGATCAGCAGATTCTCGGCTCAGCCCCTTCTTGGCCACCATTAAGCCTTTCAAATTCCAAGGAAAGCTCTGCAGGAAATAATATGGTGGGCTCACCAACATTTAATGTTTTCTCTCATGCCTCTCAGGAAAATATCTGAAGGGCTTGTCCAGAAAAAATAGAAAACTAATCAGCAGTGCTGGAAATCACATATTTCTGGGTCTGATGTTTCTATGTAAAGACAGTTTGGAAAGAAGCTCAAAGGCCCGATCAGGCTGTGTCATCAGCATCCCTCTGGATTCTGCATGGAAGATGATGATGCAATGATGCAACTGCAAACAAACCTAATCCTCACAGATGGGGACTTGGCTTCCAGTCCCTCTGAAGTTAAGGGAAATATTTCCCATAGCTTCAAACATTCTGGAGCCAGGTCTGGAGTCCCTCCCTGCCTGTTTCTGCACTCTGTATGAACCATTTTCCTCTGTAGGGATCTAAGGATTCATCCCTCCATTTGCTGCTTAGCTGGAACACCCCTCCATGTCCCACTGCCCTTTCACAGACCAGGATACTGAAGCAAATGCTAGTGGAAGAGCCTCTTTCAAAGAGAAGGAGAGAAGCCCACTAGATTCACATCATGAGATGCATCAAACAAACCTTCACGAAGATGAACATCTGCCCCAAACATGGGTGCTGTCTCCAGTCTAACAGTCCATAGAGATGGGCTGGCTAAGATGGGCTAAATAGCAGTTATTTGAAGGAGAAGAGAAAGTTTTGTGCCCTAGCACCTCCTCTTTTACAACAGTATTTGTGTTGTAAAAATGCATCAGATAATACACAGCATCACCTTTCAGAGGTACCCTCAAACATTCACAGTCCCATTTTACAAAGAGAAAAAGCAAGGCACAGATTACTTTAGTAATTGTGTGAAGGTCAAAAATTGAGGGCTTTCCAGAACTTGGGGTTTCCAGCTCTCAGTGCAGTCAGCCAAACCATCTCATACGTGCGTAGAAAGGCAAAGCAGCAATCACACAGTGGAGGAAAGGGCTCTTGGGTTTATTCCATGATAACAAGTTTAGGCCATGTATTTTTCTCTCAAAAAATGGATAACCTTCTATCCTGTGTGATTGTCATCAGGCCTCTATGCCAACTTCTGCTGAAGGAAATTTGGGCAGGGTGTTAAAGCAAGGAACAATGAGACCACAACAGCACCCCCCCTCTTCTCCCACCAACGGAGGCAAAGTAGAGAAACAGAGGTGCCTGGGAGCAATGACTTGGAGGAAAACTCCCCAGATCTCATTATCTATATTACAGCTCTGATTATAATTAATGCTGCTTGACCTTTCCCATTAGAAAAACCCTCTTTTCTCTTTTATTGCAATTCTGTCAAATTGCACTTTTCTCAGAGGGATTTATTGAGCCCAAAAAGCTCTGCTGTTTATGAGAACAAGGCAAGAGGAAAAATAATCTTTCTTTGGCCTACTTGCAGAGAGGCTGCATCTCACCTCCCTGGTGCTCACAAATTCCTTTTGACATTCTCGCCTGTGTTCAGCCAAGAAAAGGAAAAGAAATGGAGAAACAGCACAGACCAGCA
Source organism: Myiozetetes cayanensis (assembly GCF_022539395.1). Lineage (NCBI taxonomy): Eukaryota > Metazoa > Chordata > Aves > Passeriformes > Tyrannidae > Myiozetetes > Myiozetetes cayanensis. Next base: position 3,774,243 of record NW_026087521.1, read on the forward strand.
GTGTACACAGCATCCAAGCTAGAACTGCAAACAGGATCAGGAGGGAACTGTAGCAGACAAACATTCCTGGAAAACCCAGCACTTCCACATACCCTCACACAGGGGCCAAATGTGGGGCTGGGACCATCCCTCTCTCCCCTTCTCTCTTTCCTTTTTTGTCTCCTTTTTGTCACAGTTAAGTCATCTCCATAGAGTTTGTGTCAGTTTTTCCCAGGGAAAACTTCTCTCATATTTCAATGGACATGCACTGACAGCCTGCATTCTGGCATCTCTATCCTGTGCTTGCCTCAGCGACTTCAATTAAAAAAAATCTTTAAATTTATGTCATATGCACACAAACATATGTACAAGTGTGTGTGTGTGTGTGCACATGGTTTTGCTCCAAAGCAAACAGAGTGAGGGAGGCCATATGGTTCATTCTCCTGTAGTTTTTATCTCATTCCCAGTAAAAATAAAGGGTGGGATTCAGCTTTCCCAACTCAGCCATCAGAAAGCTGGGCATCACATCTAATCCTGCTGTAGGCAGGGGAATTCACCTCCAGAGAATAATCCATCCCATCTGTTTTGGATAGGTTTTAGGATGGGCTGAGTCACTGTCTGGAAGTGTCAGCCTCCCAGCATTGCCTCCAAGAGCCTGAGTGGCTCAACACACAGAAGGAGGGACTCACCTCAAGACCTAATCCTGCCCAGTCCTGAGCATTATATTGCTCACTGGAGCTGAACTGGCTCTCCACTTCTCTCAGAGTGCTGTGAATTCCCTGGTTCCTCCTGTTTCCATCTCTCCTGCCATCCCATAAGCACTCGCAGGTACACCCTAAAGACTGTGGTCCTCACGGGGTGGCAACAACACACTTTGCTACCAATATTGCTCACTCACAAATGTTTGTGAGAGAGACGTGACTTCCCTCTGGAGTGTTGGATATGGTTCAGGAGCTGGCAGGCAAAACTGATTTTTAATAAGGAGAATATCTTGGTAAAAGTGCACTGCTTGAAATCCTTAAGTTCTCAGCTATGACTGAGTGCAGTGTCCAGCCCTCTCCTCCTGCCTCCGCCAGACCCCGGACTAGGATTTGCAAAGCTCTTCGTGCAGAGTGTGCCTGGCAGCAGCTTCAGTCAGGACAAGGCAGCAGGTTTATCGTTCTGGCCTTGTAAGGCCACAGCTGGAACATCTCCTGGCTCCGGGGAGCCCAGGGCTGGGGCTGCCGTGGGATTCCCGAGCTGCTCTGCTGCCGATGGGGTCCTTGCACTTCCACTCCCGCCTGGCCCCAGTGAGTCATCCCACTGAAACTCCTGCCAAAGAGGCAGAAAATTAACCATTTCTGCCCTGCTGTGGGCCAGGTTGTTCCTCCACGGCTGTGTATGTGACACTGGTTCATGCACAGGATGAAGATTTTGGAGATGAGCTGGGCACAGATCTAACCCAGGTACACTGAGGAAAACAAGTTTAGGGGGTCTAGTGCCCTTGTGCCAGGTGCTGCAAGGGGAAATACTTCTCCAAATGTGTTTGCCTGGGTAGATGCATTTTTAGGTGGAGGGTGAAGCAAGGATTAAAGAAGAGGATGGCAAGAAGTAAGAATACAAAACAGCTGAATAAAAATCCATTTTTGCCAGTTAGGAATGGTTTGTAGTGGTCAGAGTCAAGTTTTAAACAAGGATTTAAAAGAGGATAACTTGATGGGGAAAGATTTCTCTTTTTCCCTCAAATTAGCATGGATGAAATTGAGCTGAGAGGTGGAGACTGAATTGCCACTGCACTTGAGCTGAGAAACCACGTTGGTGAGTGAATAGGCTGTCAGCTCAGCTGGGATCTACGGAGAGAAACAACCACCTCCAGGGCTACAAAATATCACCCCCAAACCTGCAGCAGAACAACCCTGGTCGACAGCTGGGGACGGGTGGGGTGACCATGACTGCCAGGGAGTGATCACAGTTCACGTCTTGTGCTTCATGGACGGAGAGAAACTGAAGATGAGCTCACACTACCTAAGCAACTGATGTGCAAACAGTGTCTACTCAAGCCTACAAGGAAGGTCAGAGACAAGCCAGCTTCCAGACACCACGCTGGGCTTTGTTGTCACCTCCACACCAACACCTGGACGTGGAACACAACTGCTGCTTTTCTGGTTCAGCTTTGTTGAGGGCCCCGCATCACAGCCACGAAGATTTGGGGTTGTACAACCCCCAGCAAGAGCAGGAAGAGCAGAACTCCCTCAGCTACACTCCAGTTTGTCTGTGAATTGTCACCTTTGTACCTGGCCCTTGGAGTTAGCTCTGACAGACCTCACTTGGCTTGAACATGAAGCATGGGAAGTTACTGCCACCATGGGAGAGCTGAGAGCCTTCAGCCCCTTCTTGAGTCAAAAAATCTGCCTCAGAGACATCTGGGATGATGTCAGACCATCTGGGCACCTTTTAGGAGGAATCTGAGTCCTGGTGACATTTCTCTCACAGTCTCTTGTTTGTCTGGGGAGCAGGGTGAGGGTGAAGCCTGGGCACCCTGAAAGCTGTGCAGCTCAAAGGGAGACAATATGTGGTTGTTAGAGGCTGTGGCACTGCCAGGCATTGGCCCTGCTACGAAGGAAGGGGAGAATTCAAACACCTCATTAAAATGCATATCCCAGGCCCACATATTCACACTTTCCACTGCCCGGGAACACTTGTGAGTGCTTCATCCATCCGCCCTCGCAACAGCTGGGCAGTGAGACGTCAGCACCAGTGGCACAGCCCTTTCCACCTTCAGCCAGCACCAGGGAGCCACGAGGGCTTGAGATCAGCCAGCCTGAAGAGCATGGCCAGCAGAGAGGAAAGCATTCCCAAACACAGCCTTTGGAAAACAGTACAAGAGATGACTGAGCAGAGCCTGCAGGTAGCAGACCTGGGACCTCCTGCATCCACATGCTGAAGGATTCCCACAAATAGAAGGCAATATTTCAGCAGTCTTTACTTTGTGCTTCCAGATCCTCTGTGGGAGACCATATTTGACAAGAAAGAGAAGAAGGAGAAGAGCACAGGTGAATAAGTTCCTTGTCAAAACACTTCAAGGAAGCGCAGGGAGAAAAAAAATCGAAGAGCTCCTTCCTCCCCTTCAAGATCCTTTGTGTTTTGGTTCATATCTTTCCCTTTCCAAAGGTGCACAGGCATCTGATAGAGGTCCAGAACTGTTTTTTATCTAAGCTACAACAGCCATATTTCATCAAATCTTCCCCTGGTATGTCAGAGGGAGCAGTATTGTGGCTTAAGTAAAGGCTGGCATCACAGTCACACCTGAAATGGTGCTGCCATGCTCAGACAAGTTACTGCCATAGATTTTGTTTGGGTCCAGAGCCAAGGGGAAGGCAGTGGGAGCACCAGTGCCATGTTACAGGGAGCAGCCAAGGTACAGAAAGAGCAAAGGTTTGGGCACTGTCATTCCTGCTGAGGTTTAAAGCCACATCCTATGAGTTTTGCTCTCCCCTGTGTCCCACTTTCCTTTCTGCCCACACGATGCAGATCACGTGTCAGTCCCTGCCAGCAACAGGGACTTTTGTACCCAAAAGGGGATGTAACTCAGAAGTGTATCCTTGGATTGTTTTACCTTCCCTCATCCCCCTCTCAGAGAGGACAGTTTGCCCTTTCTTGCTCTGCAGGGAAGGTTGTGCAGTTCAGGGAACTGCAACCACCCCTCTCCCTGTCAATGTATCTTTGTGCTTTCTGCCTGGAAGACACAAATAGCGTAACCAAGGAAAACTCCTTCGCAGTTTTGGACAACGAGCATTTTGTTTTACACTGAAACTGGCCTGTGATGGGAGAGAGTTTGAATGTAGAGCTCTGGACAATAAAGATCTGTCTCCAGTCCATGGCCCAGTCTCTCACTCCTGAAAATCACTTGCTAAATAACCTGAACGTTGCTGATTCCCTATATGGCCTTAGAAAAAGTTGCTTTGTAGTTTCCCAGTCTGCAAAAAGGAATACTCCATCATTTAGAAGAATGTTTGTTTCTCTTGCCTTTTCTGAAAAAGATTTTCCACTAAACACTGAGTAAAACAGCTCCACATTTGTCCAGAACACTTAAGCACTGAATTTCTGCTCAGTGGAACATAGAAGTGTCTTTAGGGTGTGATCAGTTGGGGTAACTCACTTCTCTATCACCCAACAGCAGGGTGAGGATAATACATGAAAAACTGAGCTGATGATCAGAAGTTGATCTGATTTCTCAGGAACTGGAGTTCCATGAACCCAGAGGGCAGAGTAGATTCTCACTGCAATCTCACTGCAGCACTGAGGGTACAAATAAATGCCTACACAAAGATTTAATGAGGTACGTTCTAATCAGCAAAAAAGAACCATTACTTCAAGTCCCTATCAGCAGTGCAGTATGGATTACAGATGGGGCAGTTAACACTGCTGTACACTAAATGAGTCAAAGGGAAAATCCTAAGGGCTGTCCCAGAGTGCTATACTGAAATAACCCCACTGGACACAATGGGGCTGCCCGGGCAGACAGCCAGCCTGACACAGCAGTGTCTGAAGGCCACATTCTTGTCTTGTGCTTTGCTTTTAAGTGGAATCAGATCCCACATTATGCCAGTCGGACACTCAGACCCCCACCCCCCATCAGCATGACAAAAAATTTCCATGGAGCTGGCAGCAAGAAGGTCAGCACCAAGGGAGAAATGCCCTGTGCCCTCAATGCAGAGCTTGACATCTCTCCCTCTGCCCATCCTCAGAAGATGGAGTTAGTCCCAGGGCATGGAAACTGTTCCAGCAACTGGGGAGTTTCATTCTCTGTCACACAAATCAGCCCCAACACAGTGCTGGGAAGAGCTGACATGCCCAAGAGCTGCCCACAGCATGGCCCCTCAGTTCCAGCAATCACTGGCTGTTGTGTTACACAGCTGGAAACGAGCTGAGACACAGGTCACTGTGCTCTTTACACTGATTGCCCTCCATTCCTCATCACGTACCCAACTTTCACAGAGTGTGTGTCTCAGCAGCCAAAAGCCTGCCAGGTTGGAAGCTTTCTAGCCTCTACTTTTACAAGAGCATCCTAGTGATGGGACAAGGGAGAATGGCTTTAAACTGAAAGAGGGAAGGGTGAGATTGGACACAAGGAATAAATTCCTCCCTGTGAGGGTGGTGAGGCCCTGGCACAGGTTGCCCAGAGAAGCTGTGGCTGTCCCATCCCTGGAAGTGTTCAAGGCCAGGTGGATGGGACTTGGAGCAACCTGGTACTAGTGGAAGGTATCCCTGCTCATGGCAGGGGGTTTGGAATTAGGTGGTCTTTAAGGTCCCTTCCAACCAAACCATTCTAGGATTCTAAGATCTCTGGTGAGTGAGGGATGATGACAATGGTTTGTTGGTTGGAGCAAAGACCCAGCACTTTTGCTCAGGGTTAGCATTAAGCAATGCAAGAGCACTAAGTTGCTCTTTTAAAAAAGCAAATTTGCCAGGGATCTGCCACAGGACTCTCACAGTCCTCCAACACCCGCTCCCCTTTCAATTTTCCCCATTTCCAACCCCCCTGAGCATCTCCACTCCCTTTTGCACAGCTCTGCCTCCAACACCTCCCCTGCCCACTTCCATCCTAAGCCACTGCCTCAGGCACGAGAAGAATCCAATTCTTTGTCCAACACTCTGCAGAGAAAAGAGCAAATGTTTTGCAGAAGATGACATCACTACATGAGGGGTAACTATCCAAGCAAAAGCTCTCTCCTCATGACACAGTGACATATCCCTCATTCCTCAGGGACCTCGAATTACATCATGTGGACCTCAGAGTCAGAAGTGCCTGTTGAACACTGTCTGATGACTTCATACGGCAATATATCACGGAAGATCTCACTCCAGCAGCCTTCTACACAAGGTCCCACAAGCTCTTCTGAGCTTCAGCTGCTCTCCACAGTCAGAAACAGACTGTCCCAGTTGAGCAATGTGTAGGACACACCCTGCTTTGGGGGTGAAGGGGTATTTACTTGGAAATAGCAGCGTTGCTGCAAGCAGTGCTAATCTAATAGCTTAAGTCTTGGCAAAGATTTGGTGTATTTCAGACTTGGGGGATCTTTGTACAGCCATAAGTCCAGACATGGGCTTGCCAGCTAAGGAGACAAGACTCTGCAAAGAGACAAGCACAGACAAAGAAAATAACCTACCTAAATTCAAATAGCAGATCCATGATGAAAACACAAATAGAAGCCAGGTCTGGCTTCCAGGTGTTGCGCCAGAAACTGGAAAAAACCCTAATTCCAGCTTGGAGAGGACTACTAAAGAAAGATCCTTCACTTCACAGACTTTTATGCATTTGCCAGAGCCTTGAGGATACCAACAGGCTTTAAAGGCTCTGCTCAGCCCCACCTGGGGCCTCCACTCACACTCCTGCCCATTTAAGCTCCAGCCTGAGCCCTCAGTCTCTCTGAGTCTCAGACCAAGAGCTGTGCTGTAGCTGTCTTGAGCTGTTACAGCTCTGCCTGGCCACAGACCTCAATGATCCTGACCCATGGACTGACTTCCCAGCTTGATTTCACTCCTAACTTCTCATTATGGACTCACCTGATGGTCACTTGGCTGTGTGTGACACTTCCACAGCACCTGTTCTCAGTTGAGTCTTTGATGAACTCAGCAAAGGTCCAATTAAAACCTTTGGAGAGCTCTCAGTGGTTTCATGTGCTTTCAGTTCAAGCCTCAGCTGCATTTCCACTCCAACTTCCTCACCTGCCTTTTGCATCCTATTGACCCTGAACCCAGTTGAAAGACTTGCTGTTTATGGGTGGGCTGGGGTCTTTCTGTGAAATTCTGTCTCTGCTTTTACTGCCTCAGCCTGGAGCAGATCAGCTGGGGTGTGTTGGCTGTTACTCCTGAAACCAGGAGCAGGTGCTCCCTGTCCTGAATACCTGAGGGCATCTTGCTCTGAAGGTTACTGGTTTCCCTGCCATTATTTAACAGTTTTAGGGTTAAGCAGATTATTTTTCTGCATGACAAATACTTGCATTTCTCTGGGATTTTGGACAATTAAAGTTTGCATGGATCTGATGTCTTATTTACTGTAGTAGTTCTCATACTCCATATTCACATTTCCAAAGAGGACTGATATAATGCTGCTCTTGTGCATTCCTGAGTAGGAAGCAGCTGCATGGAGTTGTTGGTGCTGGAAACACTCTTTTGCATTCTCTCAGGTTGTTGCTCTCCAACAGAATGGAAAAGCTGACAAAACTTTCCTCTTCACAGTAGCATTAAACTCTCTAAAGGCTGTAATTAGAATTAGCATTTTTTCCAAAGTTCCCTGGTGGTTTAAGGTAGCTCTCCTGGGCAGCAGCCATTATTTGGGCTAATTGTCATCAGCCAGCTTTGCAGCAACCAGCACAAGTCAGTGGAGTGAGTTTGGAAGGAAAACATGGAGTGTTCATGTACTTGTCTGCTCCCTCACCTCCCTGGAACTACTCAAGGGGGTCAGTGTGGTGAGACACAGAGGTTTAGGGATATGTGTTTGTAAGACACCTGGGCACCCAGAAAGGCTCAGGCACCATGGGTGACTCAAGGTACAGTGTCCCTTGGATGGACACAGGCAAATAAACTGAAGCACTTGCAAATGCCCAGCAGGTCCCAGTTTCAGCTGAGTTCCTCCCTGAGCAATTAACCTCAGAGAAAATTACAGTCTGGCACGGCACCACTGACAAGTTGCCAGGTTTGAGGTGTAGCCAACTGCCTAACTGAGTGTGTGGCATTTATTGCCTGTGGGAAAGGTAAAGTGAAATGAATCTGTGGTTGAAACCACTATGTGTTACTATATGCCTGCAAAATACCTGCAAATCCTTCCTCTTGTGGACACATTCACAGCTTGGAACGTGCTAGTTATGTAATGCTGCACTGCAGGTGAAAAAGGTCCTTTTTCACCATGTTTAATAAAGCTGGGCATGATCATGGTAATCACAAGGTGGTGAACCTCTTACTGGCCCCTCTTTCTCCTGGTTATACCAATGTAAAAATGCTATGTCCCCTTCTACCTGGCCACATGTACTGTAAAAATCAGCAGGGCAGACTGCTCAAAGGGCAAATCAGTTTGCTTTCCAGTAAACCCTGCAGATATAATCTGTTCCCCAGGCTCCTCTGGCTGTTGAAACAAATTACTCCACACAGAACTTGCTGTCTCTTTGCAAATGAAGGAACAAAGCTCATGGGGATAAAACCAGTATTTTCCTTGACAGCTGGGCAGCTGTAATGATGGACAAAGCCACTGTACAAAGAACACTTGAAGAATGTTTTTATCATCGTGCTCAGGAGTTTTCTCTTCCTGAACTTTATTCCTTGCCACTGCTAGAAGGTGACTGTCACAAGGGCCCAGATTCTCAGTGGGGTTTGACTGCTGCAACACCTCTGAGTCTGCTGGACATCACCAGAGTTCAGGGGTTGTGAAACTGGGGAGAAATATCTTCCCCTCAGAGCTAATATATCAGTGATGTGAGGGGGGAGCCTCAAGGGTCTTAATCATAGAACCATAGAATCCTTAAGGTTGGAAACAACCTCTAAGATCATCAGGTACAAACATTAATCCAGCACTGCCGAGTTCACCACTAAACCATGTCCCCAAGGGCCACATCCACGTGCTTTTTGAACACTGCCAATGATTTGATACAAGTTGATCAACCAGTCTCACTGTGTATGTTTGCAGCTGGGTCTGGACAGCTGATGCTTCAAACACTGAGATATCTCAGGGAGAAAGGGATGGCACAAACAGGCAAAACTTCACGTTGGAAAAGGAAAAATCTTGAGAGAGGGAAAGAGAAATTAGTCACAATTAGATTGTGGGAACTGCAGAATGCACGAAATCCTGGCCACACTTGAGTCACTTTGCCATTTATTTAATGAAGGCAGGTGACTGAAGAGTACAAAATCTCCTCAAGTTCCTACAAACAGGGTGCCCAGAAGACATTTCTTATCCTTGCTTATACAACCCTAAAAACTGTCCTTTGCCTCAGTCAGTGCAGCTGACCTGAAGGAGCAGTTGTTACAATTGCTGACTGTATTTTTAGCTGATCTTGCATGTGACTCAGTAGAGAGAAATGAGGAAAGGCAGCCCCATGGGAATTCCCAGCTCTCCACACACCACCATAGATCACCACAGCTGTGAGAGTCCAAGAGAAAAGACAAAAAGGAGGCATTTCCTCTGCTCAGATGCATCCTGCCACCAGGGAATGTTTCTGTAATTTAATAAACATCTTAATGACAACAAAAATAGGGTAAAAAGAACACTGAGCAGACATAGGCCATGGCTGTAACTGATTGTGCTTTCCTAGAGTACCAAAAGAGCTTTATTTTTCAGCCAGTCCTAGATTTTGGTCTTTTCTTGATTAATCTGTGTGGGAGGTTTATGATTTGGGTCTTAACTCCATAAAGTTCTATTTTTTTGAGCAGTTGGAATCAGAGGAAGGTAAGTGCTTCCTGCACCATCATGTACTACTGGTTCTCCATAAAAAGTGTATACTGAGATAACAGGCAAGAAGCTGGGTACACCCTCAACAGACGTTCTGGATAAACACTTCTGGCTCAAGAGGAACCTCTTTGTAGCTAACCCAGCTGGGATTCATGCATGTTTAGCAGTAGGAGCTGGCTAGGCCACCAAGCAGACCTTCAAGGGTTAATGGCGATGTTGTTTCTAGTAGGTGTAATGAAAGGAAACACTAATATGCTCAGGAGAAGAATAAAAGCTTTCATAGTGCAAGGATAATCTGCTGACCTGAGGCACTACTTGTGTTCCTCACAAAAGCACCAAAGCCCTTTGGAGTCTTAATCTCCCTGGTTCAGCTCTGGATCACCGACTGCTTTCAGCATGGAGGACTGGGTGAATTTGTGCAAGTGTCTGTTTATTCTGAGAGGCATGGTGGGCATTTTGCAGCAGAAGGATAACAAAAAGCCAAGAGACTGGTTCTGTCCACGGGACTTTGTACGGGTTCAAAGGTATCTTGATTCAAGACCTCGTTCAGCAGCAGACTAGGTATGTTTAACAACTCTCTGCTGCTCCAATCACTTCAGAAGATAATTAGGATCCACACAGTCCATATTCCATTTTAGCTCACAGTGAAGATAATTTGATTTAATAGGGGGACACATTTTCTAAATTAAGATTTGTGATCACCAGTGTAAACAGACAGTAAAGTTTTTAGCAGAGGCAGAAAGGAATATGTACCCTCAATAGAGAAGTGTGCTTGAGACTGACCCTGGTCTGTGTTTGTCAAAGACATTTGTGCTAGTGCTGGTGGCCAAAAAAACCCAACAAAGTTCAAAAATAACCACACTTTTCAGAAATATCACCATGTTCCAGGCAGGCAACCAAGGAACCTCCCATACCTGGAGGTGTTCAAGACAGTCTGGATGGGGCTTGGAGCAACCTGGGCTAGTGGAAGGTGTCCCTGCCCATAGCAGGGGGTTGGAACTGGATGATCTTTAAGGTCCCTTCCAACCCAAACCATTCTGTGATTCTGTGATTCTATGAACCTTAATGGATAATTAGAGCTCCTTAACTGGTCAAGATACAAGTACAAACCACTGATCTTCAATCATCTGTAGAGTTACAACATCACACCATCCAAACACGCTGAAACTGCCCCCCATTGGTGTCAACCTGTGTGGAAAGTGTCACTTTCCACTGTCATCAATTAGGTGATACAAGAAAGAACAAGATAAAAATGTGACCAAGACCACTAACTTCTCCTTATCTCACGCCTGTGGGACAAGTCTTCAATCTGAAAGAAATAATATTAACCTTCAATCTGAAAGAAATAATATTAACCCCACCAGGACTTTTATCCTTTTCTGCACAGATACTTAAGATGGAATTTGGAGTAATCTCTGAAGGTGAGTGTAGCCCTGAGATACATCTGTCCATTCAGAATGGAACTGAAGTATTAATTCATCTCTGCTTCTGTTTTACACTGATAATACTGTGATGAGAGACAGTGTATTCCCCCAGGCGTGGTGCCCTTCCAAGCCAACTACCTGGCTACTGAAACTGGAGACCCTTTTCATCTGCCCAACTCAAAGAACTGAAGAAACAAAAACATTGAGGCACCAGCCTGAACCCTCCACATCAAAGGTCAATTTTAAGCATTGGTGATGTGCCCTTCAGCTTGGTATGTTGGCTCATGTTCAGATCTGTGCCCTGGAAAAGTAACTGAGATCTGTGCTGAAAGACTCAAGATTCTCAAATAGGACAAATTCACTTTTCTTTCAGCAGAACCCATTGACTTGTACATTGCTAAGGGTTTTGCCAAGGTGATTTGAAGACAGCAATGTCTACTCTCTGCTGTTAGACTGGATACTAAATAGTCCACTAAATGCACTTTGCTGGGAATTCTCACTAACCTGCATCTCTTCCATCTGATCAAAACAGAAGGTTGCCCAGGACAACCTTACCTGTAGCATCCTAGCCCAGTTTTGCCAGCACTGACCTTTAAGAGTGATTCAATCTTCTGAACTTCTTGTTCCCATCCCATTCCCTCTACCATGACCATTTCTCACTGCAGGTACATCATCTCACCTCGAGCTGTCTATTCAGAGCCGCCTCTCCCCTCAGACACAGCAAACATTTTGCAGAAGGAAAACGGTGAGACAAAGTCTGAACCAACCTTTGCAGCCTCACAGCCAACCAGCCCATAATAAACACAAGGACCTCACCTGCTTCAGCTTCGTTCCCACCATGGAAGCACTGCTGTCGAGCACAAACACAACATTCTTGGGCAACGGAGGGAGATCTGTGGGGGCGAAGTAGTGCACGAAATACCCGTTAAGAATCTGTGGAAGAGCAAGGAAGTCAGGAATCAAAGGCAGATCATGATGCAATGTTCCACACACATCATTATGGGACTACTTGGCTGGGCACACCTGATCCTGCTTTGGATGATCTGAGTGCTCCTTGGTATCCCTCTTAATTCTGGTGCCCTGATTATCTGGCCTACTAGAGCACTCCACTTTTCTTTTCATGGTGGACACTGGGGTTTCCTTCCAAATATAATAAGGATATAACATATGTACACAGAGATCAGAACCACAACATGCACTTGGGGAACTGGCCTTGTATCCAGATACATACAGCCACTTTATTGAGAAACTGAGAAGCAGATACAAAAAAGAAACTCAATTAAATAGATACCTGTGGGTATCTTGTGCCTGCCAATTGACTGGTTTTATTTTGGATAGTTCTTACAAGATGGAGAAGTCGGCTTCACTTGGAAAACAATTTCTAGGAACTTGCAGCATGCAAGACATTTGGACTATCTCAAGTATAGTTAATAAAACAAACAAAAAAAGAGTCCTGTATACAGTACCTGAACATCCCCAACACTCAGCTCCCTGTTGACATCATATCTAATTATGAAGTCTCCCAGAATTCCGTTTCGGGCTATCCTGGTTTGCTCAACAACACTGGGATTGAAAGTAACTTTAGCTAAAGTTTTGGTATGTCCAACTACAGTAGAGGGAGGAGGAGACACATCACCTGTTGAGACAAAATTACACTATTTCAAGTTTTCCCATTGTCTTACAGATGTCAAAGCACAGCACACATGGTATTGCCATGGAGTCAGGTCAACCAGCACAGCTACAAACTGAGATTAAAGATTGAGCTCATCAGCGATAAAAGGAGAATTTAATAATCTCTCTTCTCTAACCCTAAACTGAAAACAGCATTGCAGTGCTATCAGGGTTATAAATGTTTAGGCAAAATTCCTGTGCTCAGTTCTGTTTGGAGGTCACTGAACTCAAGGGCCAGACATTTTCTGTATGGCTGTTCATGGCTTTCTGTAAATAATGAACACACAACTTCAGACATGTACGTGCTGTTCATTCCAGCCAACTCCAGACACCCAGAATGCTGGTCCTACACCAAGGTCCTGCCAGTCAGGGCAAGTCTGATTCACTGGACCTGTTTAAACATGTCCTCCAGGATTAGATTAATCACAGAGCAGATTTCTCCCGACTGATTGTGAAGAGTTCTTGAGGTGGCATGTTCAGATGTACTGTGGGCCTGAACTTCCCCAGATTTTGAGGTCTGTCCCCCTTAGCCCAGCTAGGAATTGAAAACACCAAAACAGACTCTCAGCTGATGTTCTTGGGTGCTTCAGCTCTCACAGTGATTATTCCAACACTCCTCTGAGGCACAGAAGTTCTATTATACCTGCTCATGTACTGGTTAGAACTGGTGGGAATGAGCTGCTCAGTTGTGAGGGGAGGTCTCAAATCTTTGCCAAAGGGGGCCCGAGAGGTCTGTGGTAAGGCAGGGAAAACAGGGGATGGGTGAGATTCAGTTCCAGTTTAGGTGTTCACAATGCAAATACCTACATCTAAGCTTATTTTCTAGGCTCCCACTATGCAAGTAAAGATGAGGTCAGGAGTGTCAGAGATTAGGGTATGATACATCTGGCCAGACACATACATCTGCTTTAGGATAATTTTAATGATGTGCTATACCCCATTAACAATACTGATCCCAGTGACAAGGTACAGGCAGCTCCTCTCCAGGGGTTTCTGTAATTCTGTTTATGTAATGAGAAGTGCCCTTTGTAAAGGGCTTTGAGCGGCATTAGAGAAAGGCAATGTGACATCTGTATGCAACACTGAACACAACCTCACAGCCAGATCCCACAGTGATTTACAAAATCAGAAATGTGTGATTATGACCATTTAACAAGCAGAAAAAGGAGGCATGGAGTGGTTACCTAACTCATCAGACCTCCCACAGGTCAGAAGCCATGGAAATGCCAGGACTAGGGTTCTTGAGGGTTTATAAAATGATTAGTCACGTCTGTGACTTTTACTCTAAAGTCTATGTACAATCTAGGCCCCTTTGGGCAAAGGAATGAAAGTGAGATTCATAAATCAATAGCACTCTAGGATGTTACTTCCATTATGATTTGACTTTACTTTTATGGCTGTCCTGTGAGTGCATTTGAATAGAAAAGGCACAAGACCGTACCAGTGAGATAGGGAAAGTTTTTATCATAGACCCAACTTTTAGACAAATAAATTATAGTTGGAGCACCTGGAACATGAAACAAACTCCTCAGCAAAAGACTTTACCAAGGAGACTGAATGACAGATATCACTCAATTGCAGTAAAGAATTGACTCTGCACCGTTTCAATTCCAATCCATCCGTCTTGACAGAAACAGAGAGAGATACCCACCCAATACATTGAAATCACTTAAGGACACTAGTGTTTGATATTAAAGAGGGCTTATAAAATGATTACCCAGAGCTTTGACATTTTTTCTAAAATCTGTGTCCAGTTCAGATTTCTCCTGGCAAAGTCATAAATCAATATCTCTATAAGATTTTAACTGTGTCTTGATTTGGTTTTACTTTTATAGCTGCCCTTTGATCTCATAAATCGAGAGATACAATATGTTTTTAATACACAGTGCATCAGATTTGCTCGTATTGGGCCTCCCTGGATTTTCCATCTGTCTCCCATCGCTTTCCAAAATCCCATTTCACTGCCAGCGTGTGAGAAATGCCCAGAACTCACAGAAATGGCTTAACAGTTCATTTATATTTTCTGATCTGAGGGTTTCACGTTATTGCTCCTCAGCTGCTGAAAGGAAAACTTTGTTGTGGGTTAGGCTGCTTGGCTGTATCACGGCGGGGTCAGTGCAAGTCAGTCCCATGCTGGAAACAGAAGCTCCCTTCTTATTCCTACTGCAAATACACATCTGTGGCCTTTGGACAGCTCTTCTGTGTGCCTCTGCCACAAGCACAGTGATGGGTGAGGACGATTTGCTGTGCCACAACAGCGTGAGTTCCAGTCCTACCGTTTCTATGGGCCATCAGGAATTAGGTGAGTTTGGTAGCAGCTCAATGGCTCAGCTTCCCCTCTGTTAAGTGGGCACAATCACATTTATCCAGTAATCATAATCATATGTATCCAGTTTTGTAAAGAAATGTGGAATAAGGACAGATCATGTGGATCACATTGCATCCCTCTATTACTCCTTGAAATACTCCGTGGAGGTGATTAAATACCATCCCTTGTAATACAGGCAGTGCTTTAGGAATCCTTGGGGAGGAATTTTCCAAGGCTGCCTCATTTAGCCATTGTAAGTGACAAGAATTGCTGAGCAATCTCTCCCATCTTCTTCATACCCACTCATCTCCACCTCCAGGACAGAGATTAAAATACAAAAAATGGTATGCTAGAAAAGGTCCAAAATATATGTATACATATATATACATACATATATACATACATACATATATACATCCATATATATATGTGTGTGTATATAATTTTTTCCCCTGTAACAACAGAAATCAGGTCGGGAAGGCAAGTTATCTAATCCATCCCATGTTCCCAGACTGAATCCCTTCCTACTTAGTTTTATGACATGGTCAGGAAACACTCCAGACCTCCAGTAATGTAAGTGCCTGCCCTTGCCAGTCCATTCCAGAGCTTCACTTTTTTTACTCTTTTTCACTTTTTTCAATGTCTAACTTACATTTGTCCTTCTGGATTACAAACCCATGACTTCTTGCTGACATAGAAAGCACATTAACCTTTTCCTCCTTGCAGCAGCCTTTTACATATTTGAACAGAGTTCTTATGTCTTCCTCCAGGTTTCTTTTTTAGGCAGCACTTGATAGCTGGATCACAGATACTCTCCTCTGTTTATTGGCCTTGTTCTTTTTAAACAAGTGACAGGGAGAGGGAAATTATGAGATATTTCAGAGTCCAGAGCATGGATGAGCTCCAAAGACTTGAGCTGGTCCATGCTCACACTGAAGTAGTTAGTAGGGCCTTCAGAAAAACTTTCCACCAAATTCAGCTAAAGAAGTAAACAGAGCAGGAAAAAACATTTTTCATATGAAGCTCTCGTCCTCACAGGATGAACAGTTAGACCTAAATTATTTTGGAGACTGGCAGGATCAGGATTAGAGCTGAAATGCAAAGTTCATTCTCTGCTAACAGATGGAAACTTCCAGACAGCTGTGATAAGAAGTAAAAAACTTTGACTTCGGAAAGAAACAGTCATTCTCAAGCAGCCTCGAGCCTCCTGCCCCAGTCCATGACTAGTTCTCCCAGTGCTACACTGGAGCAAAAGGATGAGGACAGCATCCCTGAGAACGCTGAGTAGGACATCACTCAGCAAATGTCTGAGGTCACCAGAGAAGGTCAGGATCATTGGCCTCCATGTCTCCTGTTTTGGGGTTTGTATGTGACAAAAGACAACACCTGCAACAAGCCAAAAGGATCATTTTCCAAAACTCACATGCCTAATACCTTCCTTTGGGAAAAATACAATTCCCAGATAGAGCCATGTGCACATGAGTTTCTGTCAAAGGAAATATCCTAGAAAGACCTATCATCACTTTGTTTTCTCTCCATATCCAGAGAGGACTTATGCAGGACTTTCCAAGAACCTCTGCTAAGAGCAGAGCACAGCTTTACTTTCTGTATAGCCCTGGAATTCTGTGGAGCCAAGTCCAATCGTTGCATCTTCTGCCCCTACAACCAAAACCAGGCAGAATTGGGCTATTTTTTCCACTGTGCTTCCTCCATGGCACATTGTCTCTATGGGTAACATGTGGAGAGCACCACAAATGTAAGAAGATTGGTCTGTGAAATAAAGGCAGATCAGCCATTCCTCTACTTTTGGTCATCCAAACTATTGTTATTACTTTTTCATTAGTTCACTTATTGCCACAACAGGTTGGCATTTCAGTTATGAACGTCCATCACTGCTGGTGCTCATCATTTGAAAGTACAAAGCCAAACTTATTTGATTTTTAACTTAATTTGCCTATCCTACACTGGATCCTCAGGACCTGTACTCAGAACAAACATGACAAAAACACTTCTTACCCAGGTCAGTCAGAGTCAAATGTACTTAAATGACTTGTGAATTCACTTCCATCCTAAATGGTGGCTTTGGGTTGGTTTGAACATATTACTCAAAATGCCATTTAACTGATGGCTGATGGCACAATACATTTTTCACCCAGTACTCTCAAGACAATTTATTAATACTTATCAGAATCTCATATTTTATCATTAACTGTGAGATAAGAGACATATTTGTAGACACAGGAAATTGAGGAAGAGAGTTTTCATGACATATTCAAACTCAAACCAGTCAGGCAGTACCAATTTCCAATGTTCAGGCCTCCATTCCTTATTTGATCTTTTTTTTTTTTAAAGTCACAACCTCTAAATTTGGACAGCACAGGTAACACAGCGTGGCAGCATCTGATGTGGCATCCTTTGCTGGCCATCTACTTATTAGATTGCTTCCATGCTCTCCAGTAAAGGGCCACAGAAGAGTTTTAAGCAACAGGAACCCAAGAGGAGACCAGATGGCATCTTTTTCCTCATTTAATTGCGGTTTGCAGCCTGTCAGCCAAGCAGCCACTCCTTAAATGTAAGACCTGCAGTTCACCTTTATGCAATTTTGTCTTTCACTTCAGAACCCACAGCCTTCCCTGGAGGTCTCACTGGATGAGCAGATCTCATACTCTTGGATCTTTAGGTGCCACGGGAGCAAGAAGGATTTGCAGGGAGGATCTAATGACTAGGATGGTTTGCTTTTTTGGATCCAGCTTGAGAGATGACAGCTGGCTGGAATACAGTGGATTTCCAAGTAAAATGCTCCTTGCCTTGGCCTTGCCCTCCCCAAGTGTGTTACTGTGGTTTCCATTTGTGTTCAGAAAGAAAGGGAGTTCCTGTTATCTGCTTCAAGTGCGACTGAGCTTGTTGGCCAGAAGACACCACAAGCAATAAATCCCTCCTATCCAAAACAATCTGTCCTTCTCTGTGTTCTGCATGAGACCCTTCTGACATCCTCTGCCAAATTTTTTTTGGTTTGGCTGCTGGTAATGTCCTCTTTTCCTCCTCTTGTATTCTTAAATCATAAAGAAGCTCAGCCAACCCACCAAATCCATTAACCCTGTGCGCTCTGAGTGGCACTCCCTGAGTACTGGTGAAGAGTTGAGCTGGCAGACACACAACCCACTCCTGGCTGCCCACGGTGGATCAAAAAAAAACGCTTTTAGCATTTCAGTGGCTTCCACTGCAGTGATTTCACCACCAACCCAGGGTGATTCCAGGCAGAAAGGGCCTGTAATTGAAATCTGAGCACGGATAAAGCACAGGGAATCTGAGCTTCAGCTGCATTGCCCATCCTGCAATGGGACATCTATTTTACATACATTTTACTGGCTAGGGAGGATCCTGGAGCTTGGGCCCATTTTTGTATGAGCTGTTTGAAATCTGAAGCACCGTGCCAAGAAGGATCAGTGCTCCCAGACTGCCATTTGGACAGCAAGTTACATGAGTTTTCCCTGTATGTCATTTCCATATAGGAATTTCCACACAGCTCTGGACCAACAGTGTGTCTGCTCTGCTTAGCTCTGTCTCTAACCTCGATCAATGCCAGATGTTTTGCAGGAAACCACATTCCACAGTGCACTCTGATACTCCCTGATAGGTGAAAAAGCTGATGAGGAGCAGAGCACATTCATCACACAGCACGTGGATGTACAACACAGAGGCTAATTGAGGCTTGACCTGAAGTTAGTCCAAGTCACTGAGAGCCTTGATTTCGAGGTGATTTGGATTAAATCAGTAGGTTCTCACTGAGCAACCAGTTTAACTCCAGTTCACGTGCTTTAGAATCTTCACTGGGCAGACAGGAACAGCTCCTCTGATTTTGCCGGTGCTACCTCACTTGGAGTAACTGAGGATCAAGTCCCACAAGAGTCTACATCCTGCTTCCAGGTCAGACTCAACCTCTTTTTTTGGTGTCTTTTTTGTCAACATGTAGCAATCACTGTATCCTGTGTCCCTTACTGTTGGTTTACACCAGAAAAATTACCTTTACACTGTCTGAACAGTGAGCAAGGACGGTTGGGGGTAAGAGCAGATACTCAGATCACACTGGGTGCTTTGGCAAAACATGGATTTTCCTCTTGGAACTTCCCATGTTCTAAAGTGCAGGATTTCCTATCTGCCTTGGCATGGATGGATGGAAAAAACAATTCACTTAAAATAAACAGTTCCCAGGAGATGTGGAGCCAGAGAAGAGACTGCCCCCAATGCTGAGCACAAGGCCTGCAGGCCCAGTTCAAAGCTCTTAAAAGACAATAGCAAAAAAAAAAAAAATCCTATTTAGATGAATGGGATCAGCCCTGTATTCATTAAGCTTCAAAGTTCTCACATGCTTGTGCACAGATACCACACAGACACAGTCATCCACAGAAAACGGATTCAACACTGCCAGGCCACTTCTTGAGAAGTGATTAAGGCCCCACAGGTACCAAAACCGTGGGCTGTAAAAATCTCTCCTTACCTTCAGCTTTCCCGTTGCCTTTCTGCTTGCTGTTTCGGAGGGGAGGCACTTCCAGTGAAACTATCCCTGAGTTCTCCAGGATGTTCACCTCCACTCGCAACCTCCCCACCAGCTGCTGGGGCCGGATGCTCACCGTGTACTCGTACTTTCCCAGCCTTCTTTGCAGAAGTTCCTCATAGTGCAGCACAAACCTGGCCTGCATCTTGCGGGGAATGAAGACGGAGGCTCTGAATGTCTCGTAGCCGTTCTCCCTGGAAGGAAAATCCAAAGACACCCTCAAACCTCACACGTGTGACACGTTACCTCCTCCAGTGAGTGATGAATCTGGGTTTTGTTGGTTCAATAAAAGTATTTCCTCTCAGTGAACATGTGAAGCCACCAAGGAAGAAAACACTGTAATGCTTCGCAAAGATTTGGGCACAAAGGAGGTTTCCACAGACAGGAAGGTCTTAAAAGACAAGATGACTTCTTATGGGGAGGAGTGTGACTGGCATGTATAACAGGTAGAAAGGCCAGAGGAAAGGCTGGCTTTTCACAGAATATCTGAGCTGGAAGGGATGCACAAGGATCATCAAGTCCAACACTTCAGTGCATTCGCTTCCCATACAGTGATCAAACCCACAACCTTGGCATTATTAACACTGTGCTCTAACCAGCTGAACTTTGAAAGAGGCATATTTCATAGAATTATACAATATTTTGAGATGGAAGGGAACTTTAAAGGTCACCTCGTCCAACCCTCCAGCAATGAGCAGGAACATCTTCAAGCAGATCAGGTTGCTCAGAGCTCCATCCATCCTGTCCTCAACTGTTTCCATGGATGGAGCATCCGCCACCTATCTGGGAAACCTGTTTTATTTAACGTCTTAATGCACTTAATTCTTGACTTTGCCACTGCTGGCACACTGCCATTAAGACAGTAAAGCATAAATGAATCCTTCTTCCCTAATATTGTGGTTTACAGCTACAAAATCAATGGGGAGTAATAGAACCCTTCAGAAAATTCCACCACTGGACACTTCTCTAAAAGAACTCTTCCAACTGACCAGAGTGTGTCAGTAAGTCTCCCAGCATAAAATTAACAGTCATCTTTCTGTTCTTTAGTGGTGCAACCACGACAGGTATTAATTGCCTATACAAGAGGATGCAACAGAGCAGGACAAGAGAAGTATAGTTTCCTCTCTTTCAGGTTCTGCCAGTCTGCATCTGGACACTGAGACAACATCCTTTGGCAAAGGATAGATTTTTCCTACCACAAGTTTGTCTAGTCACTCTTTGAATCCATATTAAATTTAACATCTACAATTTCCAGATGCAAGAAACACAATTTATGGGAGGGAATACTTAATTTTGTCTGGTTTGAACCTGTCATCAACTCAATCAAATTTCTCTAGTTTTTCTATGGAAGAGAGAAAATAAAGATTCCTTAATTTTTTTTTCTACATGTTACTCATTAGTTCAGATCTCTCTCTCCCTCCCCACAGTTCACCATTTTTCTGGCCTGAAAATCATGGCCTGTTTGTGAACATGTGTTGATGTTGGAATAGTGCTACAATCCCAGATAACTGGGAACAGTGGAGGATTTTCCAGAGCAGCAAAATCCCCAAATGGTGCATCTCTTTGAGAGACATTTGGGGGAATTTGGGCACCTGGGAAAACAGCCCATTGTGCTGCTGATGGGTGTTCAGGTGAACACACAGGCTTTTGGATCACCAAAGGGATGGGATTTTCTGCCAGTGCTTGGCTGAGATGACTAAACACAGTCAAGCACTGAGAACAGAGCAAGTCAACACAACTGAAAGTGTTCTTGTCGTTCTACCACCGACTAACTTCATGGTATTGAAGTTGTAACTCATGGAATTTCTGTGTGCTCCCTCCTGCTTAAGCCATAGGCACCAGTAGGGATTCCAATGGCTGCCTCCAGCTTCTTCTGGGTTTTGTGGGATGGATGGCAACAGGTTGGCAAGGGCTATCTGTAACAGTGACCCAGATGTCTTGCTGGAATGCAAATATGACTGACTTACTCTGTAATTAAGTGTGCAGCCCAGGGCCTGTTGAGCTCTCCTGTACACCAGGATCTCTCCCTGAGTAGGAGACACCTCCTAAAGTTATTCCTCAAGACTGAGAGTATCCTTGCTGCAACAGATTCTTCTGAGTGACTAATTGTATCCCAAACTTTGAAATCTTAAGTGCTATAAAGGATTGACTGCACACTTACAATCCTTTAGACATAAATCATTGACCAAGTCTGGGACTAGGAGCGGATCCAGCCACACCTGGGCTCCTCTCTGAGAAGGAGTTCAGAAAGCAAGGGGGTCCTTTCTGAACTTCATGATTCAATGGGAGGGTCTCCCTGACGGTTTTGCCTGACCCTGCTATCTCTGCAGTAAATAATCAAGTGTACCTTGCCATTGAATCTCGTTGAACCACTGTCACATTTATCACCGAACTTTGTTAACTTACTGCTTCATATAAATAAAGTGCATTGTTGCTTCTATCTTGAAGCAAAGTGGATGACTCCATCCACAACAGCACCTTCATTTTCCTGCCTGCTATCCAGGAAGCAAAAAGAAATCTTTCCCTCAGTAGCACATCCTGGAGCATCTTGGAGGTGAAAATGTTGTGTGGCAGGGTTAGAAAAAGCCACATGCAATTTCACATGACTTGGAGTGTGGGAATGACACCAGGCAGTGCAGACAACATTCTGTTTATCTGCCTCTCCTTATAAACTCATGGATGGGTATGCCAAAACAGCCAAGACAGAGATGGCAGGAGAGTACATCACTTTCCAGAACACAGCCAAATGCATAACACTTACCTTCCATCTGTGGGGCTGGGAGGGTTCTTGCTCCTTGTTTTGTCGTCGCTGCTGTTTTTCTTTTCTTTCCCTGTGACCTCTCCGTAGTAAGTCTTGTTGCCGATGCTCCTGGAGAGACCAGAGGTGTCAGCGTGGTCACTCTGCACCCATGTACAGTGACAGCTGTACAGATTGCTGTAGCTGAGTTCACAGACTGTGCCCAGTGAACAAAGTGTGCTGCTGGTGGAACTCTCCTGGAGTCACTCGAGTCACTGAGTCAGAAGCCAACTCGGAAGTTCCCTGGCTGGTAATACCAGCATAGCACATTTTTAGCCCAGGAGTTCACCTCTCTAAAATGCCATTCCAGTAGGTAATCTCTGAAGCATAAGGATGCAGCAGAAAGCAAAACAATCGCCAAGAATCCCAACAAGCACTTTTTTTTGTCTGTTCTGTTCTGTTCACACCATCTGTGTGAATGCACGTGGAGATATTCAGGATGGCTGCTCTCAAGAAGCTGCCTCCCTGACTAAATGTTTCTCCCTTGGAGTGAGTTACAGAGCAATGCACTCCACAAGGAAACAACCCTTGATATATATTTTGGGTGGCCAATAGCAAAAGTCTGTTATTCCTCCTACTCAGTCCAAAAGCCTCCCTAAAAGAATGAGTCTCCTATCTGCTACAGTCAGATTGAAGCTGGGGCTTCAATATCTACCCACAGAGAGGATCTGAGCATGACCAAACCAAACACATTTTTGATACAAGAGCTTAACTTATTCCTCAATGAGTCATTTCTGTATGAACTTGGTTGCCCTCTACGTGACTTATTATCCACAGAGAATGACTGGCACCTGCAGCAGCCAGTGAACCTATTTGCTGGTTGGAGTTCACTCCTGCTCCAGTGACACAGCGGAGTAACAAGAACAACGTGGAACATGAAGCTTCTTGGGCACCACAGTCAGTCAGGCAAGATAAATATCATGTGCCAGTGTTGATGAAACTTTAGCTTGAAAGGTTTATGTGGTCTTGGAGAGATTTTTATGGTTCAGATCAGAGAGAGAGGAGGAGAAGGAAGTTGTTAAAAGACACTCAGATGGGAAATAAAATAGTTTCCTTTCCCATTTACACTGAGGACTTGAATTTAGTATCTTGTCATGCAAGGGACTTACTCTGTGCTTTGGGGCCATGACCAACCTCTGGTGGAGTATAAAGTGTGTGTGCTTCTATTTTCCCCAAAGAAATGCAAAAAGGCCTTGATACAGTCCTGCTGAAGTCTTGCTAGTTCTGGAAATCCCAGAGAACCATCTGTGGGATGGGAGAACCCTTGCCCACCCAGCTGCCAGCGTTACTTACTTACATGGTAAAGTTGGAGATGAAGGCTGCAGCTGGGATCTGCATCTCAAACACGGCTTCCCGTGCCTCGGATCCGCTGTTCACCATCGTGCAGGACACCGTGGTGAAGGCATAGCGGGAAATGATGGTGGATCTCACGTTGAACTCGGACATCCGAGGCCTGGTTTCCTGTAGGGACCAAAAGGTTAACACAGGCAGCTGGGTAACCTACCCCTTTAGTGTTTCAGTGGGTTTAATGCTTGATATGCTCAAGCAAATTCCCACCCTATGAGTGTTAGACACCTCTACGAAAACCAGTTGACAACAGGCAAGGTGGGCTTGCCCTCAACATTTCAGATGAGCTTTAAAATGTAAACCAGGGACATGGCAGTGCCTTTGTTCATGCACAGAGGCCACAGTTATTCTCCAATGCTTGGGAAGCATCTGAGAGCTCTGATTGTGCCAGCCTGTATGTTGTGAAACACTCTGATAAAATCCATCTGTGTCCTAAACTGCAGCCTTCAACTCTGACTGTGTGAGAGGAAGAGGATTAGTCCCTTAGGGCCTGGGAAAAGAAGACCAAAATACATCCCCATGGGGTCCAGGACTGTGTCACAGAACCTGCCCTGTGTGCTGTGCACAAGAGCAGATGGAAGGCTTCCTGAAAGGATGAGATCCCTGTGTGTGAAGCAGCACCTCCAAATTCATATGGTCAGATCCATAAGTTATGCAAACAGAAGAACTGCTGTCAGTGGAGTCAACTGAGTCCTCCTCTGCTGAGAATCCATGCTGGAAATCTCAGCAGAGATGGAAGAGACTTAATAAAAACAACTGACACTGTGACATCTCAAGCAAAGTATTTTAAGCTTTTTAGCCCACACTGGATTCCTTCCAGCAGAGAAGCAGCAGAGACAGCAGTGAATGACACACGATGTAGCAATGGAAGCTAAAAGCCAATTTCTGCTTCTTGGGAATGTGTTTTCGTGCACAAGTCTAGGGTTGGAGCATTTCTCCAGTCTAATGCATTTTTTTTGACAGTAACATCTCCATGGAGCTCAAATGTTTTCTTCCTGGAAGACTTCAGTGTATTTAACTGTAAGCAGCCCTTGCAAAAACAAAACCTGTACATTAAACAAAGACAAAACCTCCAAAAGCAGAAGGGAGCTAAAGGGTAAAACACCCTGCAAATACAGAGGAACTTCACTTAGCCAAATACAGAGAGACTCTTCCTACTGAGGTTGATAAAAAGTCATAGTCATGCAAGACTTGTGAGGACAAGAACGTGCTCTTCAGCTGCATGGCCAGGCCTTTTTGCAGAACAAAAATAATTTTGGCAAACGGCTTAAGAAAGGGAGCAAGTGTTTGTATGAGTGTGAAACAAGCACATTTCTGCAGTAGCTGATGGCATCAGAAGTGACTGAGCATCCAACTAACCAAGCTGCCGGGCTAGTGAATTCCAGGCAAGTGGAAGAAGGAGGATCCACTGGAAACAAACACAAAACTGCCAGCAGACTTGGCATAAAGCCCCTCCTGCCTACACTTTCAAGGCTTGGAAAGACTGAAAAACTTGTCTCAGACAAACCCAATCGTGATGGATATCTTTAACAGCTGGAGGATGTGTGATGAGCTCCGTGTCCATGGCCATCCTGCTCACCTCACATGGAGCACATCGACAAGAGATTAGAACTTCCAGGGTGGGATTTGTCTCCCTGATTTCAGGCAGCTCAGTGTGATGCATCTAGACTAGAACACCCCTGCTCAGATCTAACGTCCCACCCTCAGGCCATTGGTGGCTTTTACTCAATTGCTATTAATTAGAGCTAGATCCTGCTGTTCTTAGGACATTCCCTGATGTATAGGCATGGCTCTCCACTCTCATCATCCTGAAGCTGGAGAGGATGGGGAGTTTATTGGAAGTAGGCTTGTAGGAACGTTTTCACATACAATGAGATGATGTTTTGTTCGGTCTTCCACACCCCCAATTGCCTGTGGCACAGCAAGAGATACAGAGCATTTAAAAACAGAAGAAATAGAAAGAATCTGAAAGTACAGCAAATTCTTTGGTTTCAGACCTTCTGCATCCACTCCCATGCGCTGCAGTTCATCATAAGCTGTGGGTTCAGACGTGGGTGACAGCTCAGCAGCAGAAGAGGATCGAGACCTTTGCCTTTCACTTGAGATACAAGGGGCTCTGCCGTGACATGCCTGACACTGTGAATGTATTTAAACTGCAGAAAGTCTTTTGAATGTGACAGAGAACATGAACTTGCCCTTGTTATGACAACGGCACGAGAATGGTTCTGTTGGGTGAGAACAAAAGCAGTTCTAGCCCTGTAGCCTGTCACTGGCAGAGGCCAACAGTACACGTTTAGAGAAGAGTGTAAAATCAGCTCAACCTGCTCTGATTCTACTCAGAATTTTCAGTAATTTGTGGCCAAAGGAACTCCTGAGTCAAGGGTGGTATTTTTGTGCTTTATAAACCTTTGTGGATTTTTTTTCTATTATTTTACACGGCTACTTTTCTGAATCCATGTAAAATTTTAGCATCTGCAACATCTTTGTAGCAAGGAGTTCCACAGTTTAAGAATATTTTATATGAAAACCCACATCATTTAAGGTTTTTTTTGTTAAATCTACTCTTTGCTGGCTTCAGCTGATCTCTGTCACAGAATCACAGAATGGTTAGAGTTGGAAGGCACCTCAAAGACCCAATCTTGTTCCAACCCTCCTGCCATGGGCAGGGAGACCTTCCACTACAGCAGGCTGCTCAAAGCCCCATCTAGCCTGGCCTTGAACACTTCTAGGGATGGGTCATATCTCTCTATCCCACTGAACAGCTCCAGTTCTGACACCCTCACAGACTGAGGAATGGCGAAACCAAATGAAATGAACACCCTTTCCCTTTCCCTGGTGAACAGGAGTTGCTGTTGGAGGGATCAAACACTGAATAAGGGCATCACACACGACTGAGGATGAGAGAACTGGTTCATCTTCCCATCCCTGGAAGGGATCTGCTATTCCTTGTGTATAGAGAATGTAAACGGTGGGGGCAGAGGCAGCTTCCAAACAGGTTGCTCAGTCAGGCTTGGCGGGCAGCCCAAGTTCCACTCTGTGATTCCTGTGCATTCCCTGGAGCTCTTGCACAATCCATCAGTGCCTGGTGCTCTGACTTACAGCTGTGCAAATGCCTGTTTGTTTTCTGCCCTTTTTATTAAGGCCTTCAGAAGATGAGATGCAGCACAAAGGAAAAAAAAGCAAAACAAACCACTTGTTTAATATTATTATTACTGTGATTTATCATCCCTATTAAAAACAGAGTGAGGGAATGCCAAGGCAGCAGATTCACTGCTATGAGGCAGGTTGGCTGGATGCTTTATGGAGGTGTCCTGGTTATTATGATGAACTGGGAGCTGAAATTTTTTTTTGCCAAACCAATTGTTTTATGCTTGTTTACATCAAATGTTTGGAAAGGCAGAAAAGAGCTGAAGATAAATGAAATCCATTCCATAATTTTGCCTTTATCAGTTGCTTTAATCAAAACAAACTGACTGTCTCTCAGATTAGAAGTAATGAATGCGTAATAAGTCTGAGAGGTGTTTTCCTCTAGGCTGCTGATTACAATCTGTCAAAGATCAAAGGGACCAGAAGCTATTA
Organism: Myiozetetes cayanensis; assembly: GCF_022539395.1. NCBI lineage: Eukaryota > Metazoa > Chordata > Aves > Passeriformes > Tyrannidae > Myiozetetes > Myiozetetes cayanensis. Next base: position 3,801,327 of record NW_026087521.1, read on the forward strand.
AGGTGATGGTTGTTCAGTGTGAAATGAGTTTCACCAGTTCTCAACTGGGAGGTCCCCAGAAAAGCCAGAAAAATAACCAGCTGTGAACAGCACTTCCACTGACTGCCTCACTACATCTAAATCTTAGATTCCTGTCCTGAAAGAAGGATATTGTCTTCCTTGTTTTCTTCCTTTCCTCAGTAGATTTTGACAAAACAACAGAGATCTCCAAGTTCCAAAGCAAACTCTGCCTTTGTCTTCAAATTAAGTGAGATTTCATCAGGCTTATGTTCACTGTGTGGTTAAGGTTCGTAACATTAGATGTTCTTTCTCCAAATCTGGGGGTGAGAAGATGGTTTGGGAAGCACTAGAAGAACCTGTACCTGTTGCATTGATCAGAATGAACACCCACTGACACCCTGGGCACAGGGACGCACACACAGACAATTGCAGGGGAACTGTAATTCCCATGAGGTAAAATAAAGACGGGTTGTGATACATACCAGCCTCTGCAGGAACTTGGCCTGTCTTGGGACACGGCGAGCGACCTGCAAAGAGTTAAGGGAGTTAAAGGAGCCTTCCCAACTTACAGCAGACATGGCACTTGTCTGAACCCAGGCACCGGGGTGTGTGTGGCTGATCACCCGTGGCCAGGTTCAAATGCTCCTCTGGTTAAAATTAAAACCCGAGTCTCTCCTACATTAACAGACCCATTGATCAAAGCTCAGCCAGTGGAATGCAGCTCTCCCAGGCAAGGAGGTATGGGGGTGTTTTGAAAATGGTACTTGGCAGGAGACCCCTCTATGTGATGACAGGAACCTCAGCCTTTAGCCCTGGCCCTGGGTGCTGTGTTAGCTCTGGAAGTGCATTCCCTTATGGCTTCCTATGGAGTCACACAAAGGCTCTGTGTCTTTGCCCCACTGCACGGTCTATGTCACACTTCCATCCCTGGAAGTATTGAAGGCCAGGCTGGATGTGGCTCTGGGCAACTGCTCTGGTGGAAGGTGTCCCTGTCCATGGCAAGGTTTTGGAACTAGATGATCTTTAAGGTCCCTTCCAACCCAAATCATTCTGTCATTAGTTTAAATTAATGTTACAGCTTCAGCTGTATTGATATTACCTCAAGAGCAAATCTATTGCCTTAATACTCTCCACAGGTGTTGTGGATTTATTGTGCAGTGACAGAAAAACACTATTTATGTGCAAAAAGGGAATAAAGATATTTAAACCGAGACACAGACCTTATTATGAAATGAAGTACTTCCCTTATGACAGTACAATCTTACTCACTGTGTCACCCTTCACAACTCCTCTGACTTCCCTGCACACGGTGTTTCAGCTCAGAAACATCTCCAAATCAAATCTCTCCCCAAAGCAGAGAGTACAAGTCTCTTGTCAACGAGGGAAGCCAAGTGCCTTCTTAAAATGTCAGTGGAACTCCAGAGAGCAGAGGAATGCAATGATATCTTTTTACCTGATTTGCCCTTTCTGTTGATTTACGCTGAAATAACATCAGCCCTTGCCAAAGAGATGATTTTATGTCTGTTTATATCATGCCTTGAAAAGCTCAGGAAAGCCCAATGGGGAAATTAAAAGTCTCATCCACTAGAATCCTTATGATTTCCTGCTGCATTATTTAAGCCAGCGTCTTGTAAAATTAGAACCAAGGGAAAACAGTTCCCTGGGGAAATTGTCAGAGGAGAGGAGAATTATCTGCATTTTAAATTTTGGAAGAAACTTTCTGTCTGGGTCTGTTATATCAGGGAAGTAAAGCCCCTCAGGAGCCTGTTGTGACAGGCTGCAGAGTCCCCATCACTGTAGGTTCTTCAGAACAAGCCAGATAAATGTCTGTGAAGTTGGTCCTGCTTGGAGCAGGGGCAGGGATGAGGAGTCAATAGTCCTCAGTACTCTTTTACTAAAGGTTTACCTTTTGAAACAAATCCACCTGTTGTTCTGCATGGCATGGTCACAGTGATATTTAATGACTAACTCTTGAAACTGGAACCTTGGTTGCTGGTTTTATCTGTCCCCACCACACACTCATTTTGCTTGCTTGCTTATTTGCACAAGAAGGCTTTGTATGACTTGGCCCCTTCAGGAGGTACCTTCTAAAGTCTTGGGGGTAACCAGTGGACACCAGTGAGGAGCTAAGGAGCCCCAGAGGGCAGTACCCTGTTTGATAGGACTTCATGACCGCTACCAAAGCACTGTGCTAATCAGGCAGCTTCACTAACATCATCTATTTGGAACAATTACCAAATCAACCTTTAGCTTTACAGCCTTCCAAAACATTCATTAAAGCCCAGTAATTGCTAATAGTGACCCCCTAACTTGTTGCCATCTGCTAGTCCTAGCATGGTATATGTATTACAAGCTGTGCAGTGGATTTGTTTATAGAGCAGTATCTTGACCTAGGGGAGTACCTGCCTGTTCTTAACCTGGCTCAGGTGTTTAGTTGAAGACAGACAGATGTCTTCTTCTAGACCTGGCTGTCCCAGGGTACTAGATCCCCACCTCTATTTATGCATCACTGCTGTTCTGGTGTGAGTTACTGCTGCCCTTGCTCTGCCAGCAGCATGGCTCCTGTGAAAACAAGGAGCCTCAAGCAGCATCAGCCAGGTTATTTCAACGCTGTGAGCCAGCTGCTTGAACTTTGCAACTGATTTTCCCCCTAAAGCAGGTGAGTGAGTGTTCTCAGGTCCCACTGCACTGGTAGGACAGTGGTGGAGATATTCTCTCCCACTTGGACAGAGTGGGTCTCTGTAAGACAGTGCTGGTTTGTGGCTGAATTCTCCAAAAAGGAATAAGTGCTCGTAGCAGTCAGGATTTACAACAAAGTTGCTGAGGTCCTCGTAGTGGAGAGAGGTGGACATTTCTGGAGAGAGATTCTTCCCATTCCAAGTGGGATGAGCAACTGAATGACCAACTTTGAGACAGGTATAGGTGTATATGGAAAGTCTCACTCTTCCCTACTGCGTGGCAGAAGATGCCAAACACAGAGAAATACTGACATGTTAGACACACTGGAGTATCCCACCTGACCTCCAGCAAGGCACAGGTATTCCATAGGTCCTGCATTGTATCTGAGTGACCCACAGTCAAGAGTGGTATCTGTTACAGACCTGAAGGATGTGAGCACAGACCTGAAGCTCAGCCTTTTATAGAATCATAAAATGGTTTGGGTTGGAAGAGACCTTAAAGGGCATCTAGTTCCAAGCCACCTGCTATGGGCAGGGACACCTTCCACTAGAAATGGATCACAACCTCCCAGACCACCACCCAAACTCTCTTGCTAACTTGCAAAAAGTTCATTGCCTTTTCAGCGCCATTTCCTCAGAAAATCTAAGCCACACAATAACACAACAGCCCTCAATTGCAGATTAATGGATTTGTTTTCATCGTCAATAAGCATTTTAAGAAGCTGAAATTTGTATGGTTTGTTCCATCCAGCGCGAGTTAAAAATCCTGTACAGTAAAACCATAGGCAGAAAAACTTTCCTTCGAGCCTGAAATACTCCGAATTACTCAGACTGGCATGCGGCCAGGACGCCGCGTTAACTCCCTTGTCCCCGTGAAACGCCTCGTTAGCACAGCCGTGGGGATGCCGGGGTGAACCCATCCCCTGGCTGTGGCACCCACCGCGGGAGGGTGATCCCCTCTTAGCACCTCCAGCACCTCCGACAACTTCCATGCTCGTTAGCAGCACCCTCCCACAGAGCTGAGCCGCGGGGACAGGTGGAATAAATGTAGTTTTTTTTATCAGACTGCCCCTGCACGTCGATGCTGATGGTTAAGAAGGGACGAAGCCAAGCCCCGTCCACCTGCTGCTCCCGAACAACCACCGCCTCAAAACCCACCTGCTCCGCGATGCTGTAGTCCGCCAGCAGCTGCTCCTCCAGGTACCTGGCCATCAGCTCCGAGTCGGGCTGCCCCGCCGAGCTGGGGAAGCCCCAGCAGAGCCACAGCCAGAGGAGCATGCTGGAGGGGAGCGCCGGGGGGCTCCTGCCCCGCAGGTGAGAGGAGAAGCCCCGCTGCTGCCTCTGCTGCGCTGCCGGACGGGCTGCGGGGAGGCTGACAGGACACACAACGACCCACCCTCTTCTCCTCCTTCCCGGCTCGGGACCGGCCCCTTTTCCACTCAGGGCGCTGCAGGGAATCCTTTCGGGGTTTCTATCCCTCTCCCTCAGGGTCCTGTGGGCAGGTACCCCTCTCGGATGCCGCTCTCACCCATCTTGGCCCGTGCAGCAGAAAGGGGCGATGCTGGGGGTCCCTGAGGTGCTGCCACTTGCCATTTTGCCACCAGCAGCACCCCGTGGTGGCCCTCAGCAAGGGGGAGGCTGAGAGGACATTTCCTACACCTGGCTGGGTGCTGAGGAAGGGACAAGGTGGTGCCCAGTGCCTCCAACCCAACCCCTTGGGGAGCACAACCCCAGGATGTGCTTTAAGGCTGGGGTTTTCCCAAGGGGTGGCAAAATCCTCTATGAAGGAAAAACTTCTCTAACTCGCCATCTTGAGAGCCCTGGTTGGTTTGGAAAGCTGCCCCCAGGGCAGGGCACAGCCCTCTCCACACCCTCACTTTGGCACCCTGATGGGCATCCAGGTCCCTCCCCTCGGGAAAGGCAGCCAAGAGCCCTGTGTTCACCCCTCTTTCTTTCCTATCCGGACTCCATTTCTCAGCTGAGCAAAGTTGGGGTGCTTTTTCAAGTCCTGCTCTTCTTCTCTCCATTTCCCAGAGCCTTCTTCTCCCAGACCAGCCCTGGGGTGAAGGTGGAACCTGCAGGGCAGGCTGGGTTCCACCTGGCAGCTGCCAGGGACATTCCTGCCAGCTGGCACTGACAGCACTGGTGCCATCCCCAGGCATTTAGAAATTTGCATCTGCAGCACACACCTCACCCCAAATTTGCTACTTTGTTTATCTATGCTTTTTTTTCTTTTTTTTTTTTTTTGGCAGGTGCAAGGTGCTGCGCTCGCAAACCTGGCATAATTTAACCCCTGTATTTTCTTTTCCTTTCCAGCTCTGAGTCATCAGGGACTGAAGCTGTTGTGGTTCATCTCCCAGCCACGGCAGTGACACTCCAGTGAGTGGCTCAGTCTCTTTCTGACCTTGCTGTCCTCAAATCTAGCATGTGTTTTGGAGGAGTAGGAATGTGCTTGCTCCCCGTGCAGAAGGGATGAGGGAAGCTGGAGATGGAGCAAAGGGAACGGCAGCGTGGTCAACACCTTTGGAGTTCCACGTTAGCAAATTGATGGCTCAGACTTAGGCTGAGCCTAAGTGACACCATGTTCACACACAGGCCCCTTCTGGCATTGCCAGAAGGAGTTAAGGGCCTGGCCAGTCCCTTTCCCAGTGGGACCAGTCCACCACTGGCATGTACAAAGGCCTCTGGAGTAGCCACATCCTCAGTGGGAGGTGCAAAGCTGGTCTGCACTGCAGGGAATGATGAAGGACTGATGTGGCTGGAGAAGAGAAGATGGTGGGAGAAAGCCAGAGAGAGGCTGTGGCAGGATATTTCAGGCCTCCAGAGACACCCCAAATGCTGCTCTATTGATCTGATCTCTGCCAGGAGACAACTGAGGCACCATCTTCATCTCCTCACCATTTCCAAGTGAGATGGAAGAGATCTCAGCCACCCTCTTGAGAATCAGTGAAGACTCAAAGCAATGGTCCAGGCCTTGTTTAAGGACATGCAAAAGATGATTTGAAGTATTTTTCGCATGGTTCCAGTTTGTTCCAGCTCCTGCATGTCTTGTCTGGCTCAGACACAGAAGAGCACTGGAACAGCATGGGAAGCAGGGCTGCAGCCTCCTGTGCCTCACTGCTGACATTAGGGTTGGCTGCTCCTCAGCCTGCCCTGTCCATGCTTCACTACTCTGGGGACACAGATGAATAAGAGTCTTGCAGTGTATGCTTAGAAATGCTGGAAAAAGGCATTTAAACCATGATTTTCCTACTATTCCAGAAAACCTAGAGGAAACCAAGGCACCCCTGCAAAAGCAAGTCAGAACTAGCCCTAAAAGTAACAAAAGTTTCTGGTCAGGAAAGGGAGGATGTTTGCCAGTTTGAAATAACCATTGCACAGTCAGGAGGCATTTGGAATAACATCCAGGTATTTACCAGCTGTCCCTCTTTGCCTCCTGACCAGCATTCAGCCACTCTGCTTCTCCCCCTGCCCAGGTGAGCTGATCCTGGGCACACCTGGGGAAGGAAAGGAGGATGTTCAAGCCAGAACAGGATCCTCCAGCAGGTACAGGGTAACCAACAGGCATGAGAGAGCAAGCTGGGAAAAGCACTGCCCTTCCTGAAGGGATTAGGAGCAGCCAATGCTGTTTATGTTCCCCTCGGCAAGGGCACGTGAGGACACGGCACGTAGCTAAGTAAGACCGAGGTGTGTTTTAACGTGAGCTTTGGTGAGTGAACATCCAGCCTGGGGTCTTGATTGTTCACATTATCCCCTCTCCTGCCTCCTTGGAATACAGTCTCCTGATTTCCGGGGCAAACACGGCAGGCACTGTGCCGGGGATGCCCCTGGAGTCCAGGATAAGCAGTTACTCAGGTGTGTTCACATCAGGCATGTTTGAGGCTCACTTTTGCCGACTTAGCAGGATGAGCAGCTGTTCTTTGGATGGGGGGGGCTCAGCAAATTAAGTTGCCTGGCAGGCCTGGGGCCAGCACGAGCAGAGACACCAGGGAGAGGCATGATCCAACAGCTGGGCTTCCACACGGATTTCCCCTGGAACAGATCATGTTAAATCAAGGAATCTCTCTGTGTTGACACACAAACACAGGTAATGCTGACCTCATGCAGGGGCAGCTATGTTATATGCCCAACTAGAAATGTCTGAACCATGAACCAAATCTACCCAAAGCACTAACAAACAGTACAATTTAGTGGCATTCAAAGCCAGCAATTGAATCAAGAAATTGGCGGGAATCCCAAAGGGTTACACAGGTGCAGTCTTAGATAAATGTCCACAGGTGAAATTAATTACCATGAAGTTCAGGGAATTACATTCCACGTTTTCCTTCAGGTCTGAATCTAAGCAATCTCTGCTGAAACATCTGGATGTGACCCTGATGGTCCCCAGTTCTGACACTGTTGAGCGGTGCCTGTGTTCCTGAAAGAATCATAGAATGGTTTGGGTTGGAAGAGTAAAGATTATCTTGTTCCAACCCCCCTGCCATAAGCAGGGATCCCACCCAGTAGATGAGGGTGCTCAGGACCCCATCCAACCTGGACTTGCACACATTCAGGGATGGGGCATCCACAGCTTCTCTGGGCAACCTGTACCAGTGCCTCACCACCCTCTGCATAAAGAATTTCTTCACATTATCTAATCTCAATCTCTCCTCTTTTAGTTTAAACTGTTCCCCCTTGTCCTATCACTTTCTGCCCATGAAAAAAGTCAGTCTCCCTCTTTTTTATAAGCTCTCTGTAAGTACTGAAAGGCTGCAATAAGGTCTCCCCAGAGCCTTCTCTTCTCCAAGTGAACACCCTCAGCTCTCCCAGCCTCTCTCCACAGCAGAGGGGCTCCAGCCCTCACAGCATCTTTGTGATCTCCTCTGGACTTGCTCCAACAGTCCACATTTTCCTTGTGCCGAGGACTTTAAACTTGGATGCAGTACTCCAGGTAGTGTCCCATGAGGGCAGAGAAGAGTGTAAAGGTATTTTCTGGGATCCCAGTGGCTGCTGATCTCCTGTTGCCATTAACTGTGTGCACCTTGGCCCAGCAGAGCATTCCAGAGCTTCCAAATCTGGTATTATCCTGGTGAAAAATTCCCAAAGTCTCTGACAAAGGTGCCTTGGTGATGGGAATGTCTGACTCTGTCTGGGGGACCGTAGTGAAACCCACCTTGAAGAGGTCACCAAAACAGACAGGTTGAGTACCTGCTGTATCTCTGACGAAGAGCAGAACAAAGAGAAGAAAGTTCAAACACCAAAAAACCCTTTTCTGTATGGCCATATATCATTTCCCACACTGACTGGTGTGTGGTGGGATGAACTTCAGGGCAGCAGCACCCTGGATAAGCGTGTTGCCTCGGAGGTACCGCCTGTTCTTACCCAGATCACTGGAAATTTCCAGACATGAAATTTAAAGTGGGAAAGGGAAGCTGCCTATCTCATCAGACACAGAAAGGGTGACGTTTCTCTGTGGGTGCAAGGCAAGTTAACACAATTTAATTGTTATGAAGGACAGAAATACCCAGCAGTAACTCCAGGTGCTTCAGGGAGGACAGTGCATGAAAACTCCCAGAGGAATCGCAGTCATGAGAGGACAATTCATGGAACAACCCAATGGACACATAGCACAAAACATCCTACTGAGTTCCTGTTCTCCCCGTGAAATTCTGAGGAGGTTTACTGAAACTGATGGCAAAGGCTCTGAGCATCCTCAGCTCTTGTATTTTCTGTACCTTCTTGAGAAATTTCAGCTTTTTGGACTCCTTTGAACAGTATATTTGAGCAGTTCGTGCCATCTAGTGGTCACACTGATTTCCCAATCTTGATATTTTTACAGAAAAAAAAATAAAGCCGCATGTGGTGGTTGTGAGAGGACTGAAATAAAGGGTTACAAAATCAATTTTTAAAACAAACTTTGTTGTAAAGGGACTTTTTCGTCTCTTCAGAGCAGCAGTGCTTTGCTGCCCTATCCAGGGGCCCAGATACCTCCAGAACAGCTTCAAGTTTCTGATGAGAAAGGACTGGTCACTCTAAACTAAGCCCTGGAGAAGCCCTGTCATAGCCAAAGCTCCCATGGCACTCATGGAGGGTTTTCCTGAGCTAATTTTGAGGTGTTACCTGAAATACTGCTGGATTGTACCACAAAGAGGGTGGCCAGCAGGACCAGGGATTGTCTCCCTGTACTTGGCAGTGGTGAGGCCACAGCTTGAATCTTGTGTTAAGTTTTGGGCCCCTCATGACAAGAAAGTCATTGAGGTGCTGGAGCGTGTCCAGAGAAGGGAATGGGGCTGGGGAAGGGTCTGGAGCACAAGTTTGGTGAGGAAAAGCTGAGGGAGCTGGTGGGAGCCTCAGTCTGGAGAAAAGGAGGCTCAGGGAGGACCTTCTCACTTTCTACAACTCCCTGACAGGTGAGTGGAGCCAGGTGGAGGTCGATCTCTTCTCCCAAGTAAAAAGTGACAGGATAAGAGGAAATGGCTCCAAGTTGCACCAGAGGAGGTTTAGGCTGAATAATATGGAAAATTTCTTCACCGAAAGTGGCTGACTAGGGAAGTAGTGGAGTAAACCTCCCAGAAAGGTAATTAAATAACGTGTAGATGTGGCAGTTGGGGACATAGTTTAGTGGTGGCCTTGGCAGTGCTGGGTTGATGGTTGGACTCAATGATCCTAGAGGTCTTTTACAACCTAATTGATTCTATGATTCGAAGATGAGTGTCCTTCAAAGGCTGTGTGCTAGTTTGAATGCAGCCTACAGGCTCCCTAAACTTCCTGGCAAAACTGGAGCTATGTCATCTCCAAGTTCAAGCTCCAGGATTGCCCAAATAAATTGTGGGAGAGGGCAAATGAGGGCTAATTATTCAATACCTCTTTCCAGCATAACATCTATGAAACAGTATATGTAGCTATCATAAATATAAAATAGTAAAATTTTGTCTGCTGTTTTTCCCTGGGTTCGCATAGTAATTCAGTCTTTTCCTTTGAAGTTGTTCAGATGTCTGCAAATATCCTTTTTCCCTGGAAAAATGGAAGAAATAACCATGTCCTCTTGCCAGAAGCCTGCTTCCTCCCTTCTTTCCCCCTTTGCTTTGCTGTCTTATTTTGTCCCATCTCTTGAAGCACCCACCCAAAGAGCCAGAGGGGCCAAAAACCAATTTCAAAAGCATCCAGGGGCCTTGGCACATCCAGGGTACAACGTGCATCCGAAAACATCATCAGATGTTTTCACATGCTAATTTTGAAAAACTAGAACTACCACACCAGCAGCTACAATGCTTTCCCAGCAGAATGGAAAAAAAAAGGGTGTTTGTGTGGGTCGGGATCCAACCCAAAGGTCCCTGCCAACCCCTGTGGGTTGGCTGGGCGGGAGGGCCCCTGGAGAAGCGCAGCGTTGCTGCCTCCATCGTGCTGAGAACCAGTCTGCACCTCGCCTGCCACAAACAAACAAGCCAAGAGAGACTCCTTGCTGCGATCTTTTGAAGTTTTGGATGCCCTAGGGTCCGTGCCTAGCAGGAAGTTAGTCAAACATCACGGGAAGCTACAAAAGCAAGGAGTGAGCCTATCCAGGCCGGAGCTGTTATCGAGGGCAGGGGCGAGTGAAGACACTATTTGGATAACCCTTGCTCAGGCACCACAGCTCGGACTTGCGTTGCAAGGCAAATATTTACCTATGGCCTAAACAAAGTCAGAACTTTGTTCAAAATACCGCATAACTTGAGCTGTTTCCTTGAACTTGTCTCAGAGAAGGGAAGGACTTGTGTCTGCTACCTGCGCGGGGCCGTTCTTAGGAGACAAGCTGGAGGAAGATGAAGGTTCTGATCTGCTTCCTGGTTTTGTCCCTCGTTTCTGGAGTAGGAAGCTTTGATCTTGTTATCGACGAAATCCCAGATGTGAGTATTCAAAGGCAGGGCCTAGGTCTCCCTTCCTTGCTGAAGTGGCTATGGGAGCCACAGTGGGAGAAGAACTGGGTCACTGCCTCACCTCTCTGCTGGTGCCCCGTGGATTCTCCTCTGCTTTTATCTGTAATTGGGATTGTTCTGATAGTTGGTTTTCACCTGTCATTCGTAGTGTTGCTTTTTTAATAATATTAAAGTGGGGATAGCATGAGCATGACTCCAACTTTCTTTTCAAGCGGGTTTCATATTTTTACTCCAATGTTACCTTTTCTGGCGGTTTTAACCTTTGTACGTTCCACTGGGCCTCTATAGTCAGACCTTCAGCATATTTTATATCCTGTTTCCATGGAATAAGCAGAAATAAAACAACTAGACATCTTTGTGGATGGGATGTCTTGTGTGGACCACTATGATCTTCAGCAAAGGTTCATACAGAGTGGGGTTATTGTTAACAGTAATTCAAATATGAAGACTCTATTGACTGTACATTCCTCCGCAGAGGGATGAGATGATTTATGGAAGAGCTTAACTGAGTTAATACAATGACCATGAGAAGTAGTTACTAGCTTTGACTCTGAAACTGAGTCCAAATCTAAACCCCTGGACTCAGGTGAACTTAGATTTGGGTGTCTACACCAATTTCCACATTGCAGTGTTACATTATTTCTGTGAAGTCAGCAGGGATGATGTGAAGGTTTCTTTTCCTTTGCAGGACTAATAAAAATCCCTAGTGAGCTGGGCTATATTGTTTTTCTTTCTTCTTACAAGACTTTTCATGGCACAGCAACATTTTTTTTTTTTAAGTTTTTAATTCTGAGGAAAAATATTCCAGACCTGTGGTATCAGTTTAACATCAATGTGCTTAGATAATTTAAGTTAATTTTGTGCAAACCTTTGTGTGTATATTATCATGTAAGTTGGTAAGGAACTCATGTACTTGAACTTCTTTAGTGCCATAAATTAAACTCATAACAAAATTTAATTAAGACTATTGCCGTGGTGTAAGAACTACACTTCTAATGGAATCAGCGCAGCTTTGCATTTGGAAAAGACCTGATGTTCTTTTGCTGTCAACAGGATAAATTTAGTTCTTAGTTACATTAGTGTAAAACCAGAGACAATTTCTACTGGTCTGAGCAGAAATTCTCAGAAGTCCTCTGAACTTGCTGATTTAAGCTAGATCAGTGTCTGAAATGCTATAGTTACCATGGCTAGACCCATCCTAATGATAATCATCTGCCTCTTGCTCTTTATGGTTATTTCATGTTAAATATTACTCCTTGTTTTAGAAGGAAAGTCCATAAAATGACGGTAAAGGTCATGATCTCATAAGAATTTATAGAGCTTGTTGGCCTCTGAGGGAAATTGAGTGATTGAGGTTGAAGGATTTTGTCTGAGATGGTTTGTGCATCTGCTCCTCACTTGCAGCAAGGGGAGGTAAATTCCCTTTGGAACTCTACTAAAGAGCTAATCAATAATAAATCAAGTGATAAGTCAAACACCAAGGCTGGCAGCAACAACTCTTTCTTTCTTCCTCTTTCTCCTTTAGGAAGTGGAAAACTTGATTGACCTAGAAATTGATGGATTTCCTTCAAGCTCCAAGACGAGAAATGGCAGGTACCAGGTACAGTACCCAGAAATGCTTCCAAAAAAGGGAATCAAAAATACCTGGGAACTCTTTCCAGGAGGCTTTTTTCCATGTCAAGGGTTGTGAGTGTGCAATCAGGAGGGACCAGTAGGTCCCTAAAGGCATTGAGACTTCCATATCTCTTGTTGGGATAAGAACTGCTACTATTCTTTAAGCACAACAAGGCTTTGTTTCATATCTCTCCCTAAGGAACATAGTTCAGATGATAAATAATGGAAATGCTTGTCTAACTTCATGTGTGGTGAAAATCCCATTGGTACTGGTGAGGCCTTTCCATGAAAAAACAGAGAAGGACTTCAGACACTGGCAGTGTGGGCTGAAACCTTTCAGTCCTGCAGGTAGTAAGTTCATTCCTATTTAACTCTGGTAAAGAAAATGTGACACTACGCTCCAGTGCAGCACAGTGTCACCTGGGTGATGAGCTGGTGGAGTCTGAGACCAGGACAGAAAGTTTGTTTCCAGCCCACTGATGGGTTGCATATTGTTATAGTCTGTAAGCCTGGGAAAGAGAAACCTTTGAAACAGCATTGAAGGAGTTTTCCTGTGTTTTACATGGTAGCAATTAATGATAATAATCATGAAATCAGTAGTTTGAAGGTATTAAATTTTATTACACTGCATGAAAGAAATGATGATGAGAGTGGACCTTGTCCTCCACCGGGCTCTGGTGCTGCCTTTCTTGAGCTTGTTCAATATAGGGAAAACAAAAGATCCTCTTGAGTGAAGTTGGATTTCCCAGCATCTTTGAAGTTACACACAGGCAAACCTGATTCTTCTTTATCCTGAGGCTTTTCCAAAGGAGCCCCACACAGAGTGTAAATGGAACTTATTGACATCTGAAGACCCCCATTACAGAGGCAGAAAGTGGCAGATTTTAACATGAGCATGAGTCAAGCCCACTCACATTTGCCAGGCCAATATTTAAGTAATTTAATCATGATCCAAGCAGAAATCCTCTCTAGCTGCACTTCTTCAGGGCATCATCTCTTCCTAACATGTCTGTATTAATGCCATATGTATTATGTTGCCTCTTTTCCCAAAAATTCCAGGTACACAGAGGTGTAGACATATGCGTGCAGTAATTTGCAATTCTACCAGTGGTTTTATTACACCAGTTACTGCTTATATTCCCATATATCATTTCCCATCCTTTACCTATCAAATGAATCTTTGCAAACCAGTAGAACTAAGATCTCATCTACCTTTATGTTAGTTGAGTCAGAATAAAAGATAATCAATGAGACTAAAATGAACTGTGCAAAATATCTTGAGACATGAGCTCTTGACCAACAGCAGGCACACAGTTATTTACTGTTCATCATTAGAGGAAGGTTGTCTTCCAAATATTTGTTTCAGAGTTATGTTTTTCTACAATGAGGTAGACCCAGTGAAGTCACTAGCCCATGGGCAACAGGACAAGAGAGCTCCTCTGCAGACCCAACTGATTATCTCTAAATAGACAGAATTAGTTTTTAGGTCCAGATCAGGTATTCTGGTGAAAAATATTTGTTCCTAAGTAATTCCAGAAATGCTGTGTCGCAGGTATGTGGGTGGTCCTCGTGACCACAGCAGCAGAGTGTCCCGTGGGCTGGAATGCAGGTGACCTTGTGAACCTCTATGTGGTGGTGCACAGGTGTTATCTCTGTTTAGAGACAGATAATGCAGCTTGTGTCTAGACTGTGAGGCAGGATGTTCCTCCCCTGTGTTGGTCCTGATATCTGCCTGTTGAGAGCCAGGTGAAATCACATCTGTTTCCTCAGTGCTCTGCCTGCCTGGTTTCCTCTCCAAGAGGATCAGCACAGGAAGGAAAAATGAGAGAGAGGTTGGAATCATAGAATGGTTTGGGTTGGACAGGGCCTTAAAAACCATCTAATTCCAACTCCCTTGTCATGGGCAGGGACACCGTCCACTAGACCAGGTTGTTCAGAGTCCCATCCAGCCTGACCTTGAACACTTCCAGATCTCATCTTCGTTTTAGTTTCTCAAGTTAATTTCTGTCAAATGCAGTAGAATGTCTCTGAATCTGCTTTCCTTGTTTTACCAAGTAGCTGTGACATTCATGCACAGTGATTTAAACAAAGATCAGTGTAAGGGGCTAAATATCCATAAGCCTGCACAGGTTTCAGGAGAAGACAGGTCCCAGTACCTGATGACAGGGCCTGGTATCTGTCAGACCAGATCCTTCAAACAGTCTCCATCCTAATTAGCAGTTTGACACACACTAGATAGATACGGCACAAGATCCTCTTTCTGTGCAGTGCCATCATCAGCAGGTCTGGATGTGGTTTAAAGGATCAACCATGAATCCTCATGCCAGAAAACAGCACAGATCTCATGTGCCACAGAGGCCCATGTTCTCAGTAACCACATCAGCACCCAGACCTGAAGTATTGGTATCCTCAAGGCCTGGTTGGATGCTCCAGGGGCTTGGAGCAACCTGGTCCTGTGAAAGGTGTCCCTGCCCATGGGAGGGGGATTGGAATGAGATGGTTTTTAAGGTCACTTCCAACCCACACCATTCTGTGATTCTGTGTTTCTATGATTCTAGGATTCAGGTACCTGAAGACACAGGTCTGTCCTGCTGACCTGTTGGAGTGGCTGCCCTCTGCAGCCTCTGAGATCCTAAGGGGTATAGTTGGCCTGCCCCATGTCTGACCTCTAACAACAGCTGTGGGAGTCACTGTGTGTGCAAGTGATCAGCTCCTGTCTCCATCAGCACCTCCCTCTTCTCTTCCACCCATCAAAAACCATCAGGAAGCAAAACTGGACAGCTCAAAAGCTTTAAGCAGCCATTCCTAAAGTGGGTCAGGAACCCTAAGCTGAGAACTAGAAAGGTACCCCAATAAAACAAATCCCCTCTGTGCTAAGGTCTTAGCCTTCATCTTTTGAAAATTAAATTTGTTTCAGTAAGGTTTGTTTAATATTAATTTGTATTCCAGCTGTTGATGCTCCCTATGCCAAGAGGATGTGTGGGGACATACACGCCATGAACAGTCACTCTTCATGGTCTGGTTCTTTATCAGATGTGAAAGTCCATCACACATACAGGGAAGTTTGTGGGGTGTTAGGATAGACTGAGCAAGGATCAGCCCACTGGGCTTTGCAGAGGGTTTCGAGAGCCATAAAATTCCAGATCCTGAAATCCCAGTCCAAATGGTTCAGGCAGAGCCTGTATAGCTGGAAAATAAAATCCTGCATTTGTTCTCAGGCAGATGGAAGTTGTGTGGTCTCTCTATGTGGCTTTAAAGGATCCTTAAAATCACCTCTTTAAAATGATCTTGCCATGACATCATCATCTCTTATACAGCACAAGCTTTCCCTAGAAACACTGTATTAATTAGCATCAAGTGAACTTAATAGCTGTAGGTCAAGCTTTATGTGCATCATGTGACTAATGCCATTTTCATGAGCATCTTCTGTGGTTTTGTGTCCCCTTGGATTCAGGTGCTACTGAAACCTTAGATGAGACCTGTATATTTGTTTTTATAATTTAGCCACAGATACCTGAACTAGTCTCCCCAAGTTTTTGTTGTAATCTGTGGAGCTGAATGGCTCAGCCCAGTTGCCTGCAGGTATGGATCTGGGTGTCCAAGACACCTTCCTGGGTGTCAGATATCATGGAGAACCTACAGGAGCCTCATGATCTGCTGGATCTCAAGGTGACAGCCAGGGTGGTGTCCTTGGGCACTGCCAGCAGCAGTGGGTGCCCACTCCTCTAATCCCTACAGCCAGCATGGTTTGGGGTAGGACTCATTCAACCAAACCAGGGTATTTATTTTCAGACGAGGGAGATCACACCACTGACCTTGAAAAGCTGAGCTTGCCTAATTGTGATGATAACACCAAAGTAGGATCTCTACGTCCAACAGTTTCATCTCCCCCTAGGGCTTGCTGAGCCAAATCCCACCCCAGGATTGTTTGTGTGAGTTTTTTTAGGGAATTAAACAGAATTATTCGAATGGCCACAAGATGTCACCACCTCTTCACAGAAATTTCCAAATGGAACTATTCATAGGACAGGGGGAAAGAGCACAACCATTAACGGGCAATTTCAGATCTTCTAAGCAGTGCATAGGTAACTAACTTTCATATGTACACCAATATAAATGTAATATCAATTATACAATAAGGCTTTTAATACATACACGTTGCATATAATATATAAATAAATATTCTATATTGTAAGTGAAAATGAGCTAAAATGGTCTGGATTTTGAGGTTTTTCCACTTTTCCTAAAAAGAAAACAAAACAAAACAAAAAAAAGCTCTAAAAAGAGCTTTTTCTCTGTTAAAAGCTCAGGTGTCTGAGGATGACTTTCTGCCAGCATGTTTTGGCTTCAGGAAGAATGTTTTTGTTCTATGTTTTCTATAATAGAAAAATAAAAACAGAGGAAGAGAGATGTCCTGGTTTTGAGAGGCTCTGAGTCACAACTGTGAGATTGCATGTTCCAACATTTCATGTGGAAATAGATAAAATAAGACAAAAGGAATATTGAACTAAGTCTGAGATCTCAAACCAATTCTCATTCATATCCAGAGAAGGGCAATGAAATTGGGGAAGGGTCTGGAGCACAGGTCTGATGAGGAGCAGCTGAGGGAGCTGGGGGGCTCAGCCTGGAGAAAAGGAGGCTCAGAGGGGACCTTCTTGCTCTCACAACTCCCTGACAGGAGATTGTAGCCAGATAGGGGTCAGTCCCTTCTCCCAGGCAATAAGTGACAGGACAAGAGGAAACAGCCTCAAGTTGCACCAAGGGAGGATTAGATTGGATATTAGGGAAAATTTCTTCACTGAAAGGGTTGTCAAGCACTGGAACAGGCTTCCCATGGAAGTGGGGGAATCACTATTCTGGAAGTATTCAGAAAGCATGTAGATGTGGTGCTTAGAGGCGTGGTTTATTGGTGGACCTGGGAGTGTTCAGTTAATGGTTGGACTTGCTGATCTCAGAGGTCTCTTTCAGCCTTAATGATTCTGTGATTCCTAATCTTACAAAGCAGCTTTTAGACACTCTGATCCCTGTTTTGAAACAGCCAGTCTGTGTTCTCAGCTTTGCTAAAATACCTCCTCCATGTGTTCCTTTTCCAGCGAAGCACATCTGACTGGGGGTACGTTGGAGATCTGGTGAGTATTTTATTTCCTCTGTGGACAATGATACCGAACAAAGTGATTTTCTAGTTAACCATTTTTTTGGAAATCAATCCTTCTGTTTGTTCAGTTCCTTGTTTTTACTGCCAGTTGGGTATTAACCTATTTTCTTTAAACAGAGCACTGTTTGCACAATGCTGTTGATACATCTGCTCTTGGAGGGAGAAGGGTATGGTAAATATGAAGAAATAAGCATCAATAGTGATTAGACAATGTCTTAATAGACCAGTCTAATACTGTTCTCCCACTGCTGTGGTTTAACCATTTACAGCACTAGGTCAGTAACCAATTCTTCAGGTCTCCTTTATTTAGGACTTTCGTTGAAAATGTGAGCTCTCTCCTTCTCAGTATATGATGCTGAGGATTACTGCATAGCTTTACATGCTGCCCTGCATCAATAGAGTCATTCCAGGGACTGGTTGCATGGTGAAAAACAAGGAAAACATTCCCTCTTTCAGCTGAAATGTTATAATGAATTATATTTACATGAGTATCCTACCACAATTGCCAGGTAAAATATGGAGATGTCTGGAACTTGAGCTCACTTGAGCTCACCTAGTTGCCATTTTTAACAGCAGTTAAAAATTAGGCACTGAGACTATAATAAAAAAAGGTTGATATTGCCCTCAAGGGCATTTTTCCTATTGATGTCCTAAATTTATAGAGTAATTCTGTCAATTTCAGGGGGAGGACGATGACAAGATAGGTCTGTACAGCTACAAAGTTCAATCCACCATAACATCTCGGTTGGCCAACACAATGATCCAAGCCAGAATGGTGAATAATGCAAAACGGCCCCAGCCCATAGTGTTTGATGTGCAAGTCCCCAAAGGAGCTTTTATTGACAACTTCACTATGTAAGTAGCGGGCAGGTATCAGCCTTGTGCTCTGGGCAGTGTTCAGTGGGGTGGGAAGGGAGTATTTGCAAAAGCAAAACACCTCGTTATTTTACTGGTTCTTTGTAATTTTAGCAGGCCTTCTCAAAGAGAAAAGGCTCATGCCATCAGTCTGTCTGTCTGTCTGTCTGTCCAGCTCTTCCTCCCTGGTAATTATTGGGCCACTGGCCAGTATCAATAAAATTGGACAAAAAGCCTCAAATGGAATAGGCCGTGCAAATGGAATAGGCCACATGTGCTGTGCAAGTTGGCACCAGATCAAAGGAGAGACACCCAAATTAGAGCCCTCACTGAACAGAAACTATCCTGGTTCACTATAAATTCAGAGAGGCAGCTGCCAGCTGGCTGGTCAGGAGATGTGTCCCAATCCATGTCCCACACCAGCCATGGCACCAGTAACTTCCTGCCCTGCCCAAAGCATGGGGAAGGCGTGAAGGAGGAGGAGGAGAACAGATCCTCCTCAGAGCACAACAGTGCTGGCTACTTGAAATAAAAAGCAGGTAGGGAAAAAGATAGAGATCTAGTGAAAATCAGATTTGATTACTTCGGGGTTAAGTAAGAATCTTCTTATTTCATTTCCCACCAGCTTAGATTTCACTGATGTGAAGTGAAGAAACGGTCTATTGTAAAGTTGGGTTTTTTTTCAAACTGACTGTGCTTCTCTCTCCTAGGGATATCAATGGGATAACATTTACCAGCCACATTCGAGAAAAATCTGAAGCCAGAAGAATGTACTCCCAAGCAAAAGCCAAAGGCAAAGCTGCTGGAATAGTCAGGTATAAAGACTTTGGCATATGGGGTTTGTCCTGGACTTGTTCACAGGAGAACTGAGGTGACCCATCTCAGGAGGAGGTAGATGAGGGGGAATCCTGGGAAGGGAAATTCTTTCGTAGAGCAGCTCTGATATTTAATTAGCGCGGACTTAAATTGTGTTTCTGCTTCCATCTTGCTAAAACATACTGTGCTGAGAGACCATTGCAGCTCCCTGATACAGGCCACAGTTAGAATCAGACTCAGCAAATGCATCAGTCTAAACCAAAATGCAGAGAAGCTTTCTTCCTCCTTGTGTTTTCTCAAAAATAACCCCACAGCTGACTTTTCAGGAGCAATGCCTTGGATATGGAAAACTTCCAAACCGAAGTGAACGTGCCCCCTGGAATGAGGATCCAGTTCCAGCTTCACTATCATGAAATGATTCGGAGGAGACTGAGCTCCTACGAGCACATCATCTCTGTGAAGCCAGGACGCCTGGCCAAGCACATGGAGGTAAAGCAGGGCTGGTGTGTGAAGGCAGAACCCCACAGGTGAATCCTTGCTGAGAAAGCAGCCGTGGCTCCTACGAGCCCCATAGCAGGACACTTCATCTCCATGTCAGGGATATGTCCCTACCCATGGCAGGGTGGTTGGAACTAAATGATCTTTAAGGTCTCTTCCAGCCCAAACCATTCTATGATTCTATGACTCTAAGAGAAACCATCTCCTGGTTGTGGAGGAACAACTTTTCAGAGATCACCAACTCTCATAGGGCACCGTCTCATGAAACTGGGATTATCATGAAAAGCACATTTCCAAATAAATATCAATATTGTTTGTTTTCCTTCAGTCAAGGCAAGTTCAAACAAGCACATATATATGTCAAAGCTTGTTTGCAAGTGGTTCTGATGTGAGTCAGTCACGATTCAGGAGATGCCCAGCTATGCAAGTATGAGAGGAGGCAGGACACATTTGCTCCTCAGTAGACCAGGTTACCCAAAGCCCTGTCCAATCCGGCCTTGAACATTTCCAGGGATGGGACATCCAAAACCTCTCTGGGCAGCCTGTGCCAGGATCTCACCACCCTCACAGTAAAGAATTTCTTTTGTATAACTCAGCCTAAATTTCCTCTCTTTCAGTTTGAACCCATTACTCGTTGTCCTGTCACTACAGTTCCTGATGGAGAGCCCCTCTGGCTTCCCTGTAGCCCCTTCAGATACTGGATGGTTGCTGTGAGGTCTCCACACAACCTTCTCTTCTCCAGGCTAAACAGCCCCAGTTTTTTAAGCCTGTTTTTGTAGGGCAGGTGCTCCAGTCTCATTATCAACTTCATGGCCCTCCTCTGGACTTGCTCCAACAGCTCCATGCCCTTCTTGTGTTGGGGGCACCAGAACTATGTGCACTATTGTTACTTGTTCTTGTGCAGTCTTAATCTTACCCTCTTTCTTATACTCATCTGGAGGTCTCCTCTCTCCTCCATCAAGAGACACAAGATGCAGGGCTTGCTGGACATTTCCACCTGACCATTCTTATGTTGCTGTTTCATAAATGCCTTCCCCATCTTTCCATGGCTTCAGCACAAGGAAAATTTGCTGCTCACATTTCCTGGGTGCAGGCTGTGATCCGCTTCAAGCTGTCCAAAGGCCTGACTTAGTCCTGCTGGAAAGGACATGCTCTGCCTCCTGGTTGTCTTACCAACTATTCAGAAACACAACCAGGACAAAGGCCTTATCTCAGGCTGACAGGACAAAAAAATCTATTTTCCAAATCACCTTGGCCAACCAAACAAAAGTAAACATACTCTCTGCATGAGTACAGGAGTAGAGAACTCATGACAGAGAGTTCCTCCTGGCTTCCTAACCCAGAGCAGCACTGAGGCACAGTAACCTCATGCTTCCTTTGTGGTTTTGTTCCCAAATTCTTTCCGTTCTTCAGACACTTTTGTCTTACCTTTCTACCATGGTCAATTTTAAGCATTGTGTGGGTCCCCACCATGAATGGGGTTGGCCCTACTGGAGCATCCTCAAGGGGAACCCTCCCCCTCGCTGGAGTTTGCCTGTGGAGAGTTCCCAAGGCCCTGGTGCCACCCTGGCACTGCTCCATGCTAAGTGTCCTCCCTTCCTGCCTTTAGGTGGACGTCCGCATTATTGAGCCGCAGGGACTTCGCTACGTGCACGTTCCCAATTCCCTCGGAGATCATTTTGATGGAATCACCACCATCTCCAAGGGAGAGAAAAAGGTAACCAGTCACAGACTGGAAAGAGCATGAAAACTTCACTTTTTACACTTGGGCCCTATGCGGTCCTGGCCAGCATCCTGCTGGGATCATGCAAAAATATGGCAAAAGTCTGTCTTTACTGCCATAATTATCTTCCAGGCACTATTGTTTCTTGGTATACAGGCTCAAATTTCTGTCTCTTTCACCCAGATTCCCAATTTAGCAAATTATTTCAGAGGTACTGTGGGGCTATATTAGGTCTTATCTTCTCAGGAAATTTTAAGTTATCCAGTTAAGACAGGGGGAAAAAAGCCATAAAGTCTGTGTGACTAAACAAGTGACTAATTAAAATCTTTCCCAATGCTCAGTTTACAGAGAAAGAGCTCTTGTTTTTTTGGGGAAAAAAAAAATCTATTAAAATAGTTTTAATCTATTAAAAATATTGATAAAATGATAAAATGGAGAGTTTCAACCAGGAAAATGTTAAATAAGTCAATGCATTACTTACTAGAAATGCTTTGCGCAGCTCTAATTGAAATATTTGGTGCTGTAGACGGGTCATGTTATTTGTGTCACAGTTGCTACTGCTGAATCAACATATCCAGGCTGTTTTTCTTTGGAGTCCATTTTAGCTTAAACTGAGAGTACAACTAATGAAAACAGAAAAGCGTTCAGTGAGATTCAGGTATTTCATGAAGAGATGGACTCTCTGTGTTTTCAATCATCCACCTTTCACACATCACCTGACTGACTGATGATCTCTTCTCATTTCAAGGCTCACGTTTCCTTCAAGCCAACGATGGCCCAACAACGAAAATGCCCCACGTGCTCATCCACAGCAGTGGATGGAAACTTTGTGGTGCAATACGACGTGAACAGGGAAACCACGGGTGGAGAACTGGAAGTAAGTGTTGCTGTTCCACTGGGAAGAGAGATCTGGGAGTACAAGAATCGCTGTCATTAAGCAAATTGTGCCAAACTTCATCCTTCAGGAGCATAAGCATGAGAACAAGCTCTGTGTCCAACTGAAAGAACAGAGAGATTTTTAAGTGGGCAGAATGGATTTACTTAATTTATGACTAAGACATGGGCTTACACATAGTCAGGAGCAGAATCCTGTCGTGTCCAAAATCCAGTGTCTTTATACCTAACAGCACTCTGGTGATTTAATGTTGAATCAGAGTTATTGGATGTTGTACCAGCACATCACAAGGAGACAACCAGAACATCACTATTTTTATGTTAACATGAAGCTGAGTTACGAGATTGAATTATTACAGGCAGAACAGTCTTTTTTTAAAATGGTTTTCATTCCTCCCTGTGCTAGGGCATGGCAGTTGTCTGAGAATCAGACTTTAATTCATGAAAAGTAAAGACTGTGGAGTATAAATGGTGTAAGGCTGCAGAGACCTGCAGAGCCAAAAGTTAGAATTGGACAATAAAGAAGAATAGTAAAATAAAATAAGGAAAAATAATTGGCTCATTAAGAAAATAAGAATTTTCTGTGCTCCTGCTGTCTTGAGTTTTCTGAAATCGTTTCTATAGCTCACTTCACCGTGATATTTTTATTTTATTTTGCAGATTTTTAATGGATATTTCATTCACTTCTTTGCTCCAGAAAATCTTGATCCACTGCCCAAAAACATTTTATTTGTGATAGATGTCAGTGGCTCCATGTGGGGACTGAAAATGAAACAAGTAGGTGTTTGACCTCTATTGCAAAATAAGCCTCCTGCCAACTTTTCCCATGTGCTTTACCATGCAATCCTGTAACACACTGGAACACAAAATACCTGTTTAATTCTTTACTCTTTACTCCACTGAAAATCTCACTGAATTTGGAGAATATTTGGTGAATCAAAGACTCCACGATTTTACTCTTCTATGTTGCAAGAAAGAGGTGGTGCCATCATAATACGGATTTTAGCTCTAAATTAAAATTTTAATTGACATCACAAAACATTTTGCAAAGGTTCTGACCCCTTTTTCTCTAATCTTCCCTATTGAATCCTGGGGAAGTCTCAGTGGGGATACTACATCCCTGCTTTCAAAATGTGGACAAATTGCTGACAGCCCTCTGAAGAGCAGTAAGAATTGTTTAGACAACACAACCCAGAGAGGGGGAAAGAAATATTAAAAATAAGAACATTTAATCTGCGAAAGGAAACACTTGGAGAGACATAATCAGCCTCCAAATATGCAAACAATTGTTCTGAAAGGGAAAATCATCGACTGACAATCATGCCCACCCACAGTAGAATAAGATGGAATCAGAAGGATTTACAGCAGGAGAGGTTTATATTATATATTAGGAAAAACTCTGTAGTTCTGAGCGGGGAGTTCAGGAGATGGCATATCATGTGTCACTGAAGGGTTTTAAGGACTGACTAGAGAAACATTAGCTGGGGATGATCCAGGTATATTTGAATTTGCTTCGGAGCACAATGGTGAGTCTTGGCAGATTGCTTCCTGGGGGAAATCAGTGCTGCAAAACTGGGAGACAGGCTGCTTGTCACTTGTTTAAATCACCCATCTTCAAAGAGACCTTACCCAGCCTGAAACAACTGCACTGCAGACAGAGCTAAGTCTCCTGAGCTGATCCCAGCAGGTGCTCTCTCCTGAACCACCGGTGCTGCTCCTTCTCACTTCACTCCATTTAGCAAGGCTGGGTTGAGTCACATGAGCTTAATCTTCCTAATTGCATTTTTCCTGTGTTTCTTTGGCGAAAAATCCAACTTTATGCAAGAAGTATAAGAAAAACAAAAAAGGGGGAGATTTGGACAGCAAATTCTATTTGGGATTTCAGTGCTCACGTGACTATTCCTCAGAGGCAACTATTTGCCTGTAGTCACAAGTTAAGAAGATGCTTTTAGCAACAGGAAATACAAACTCACCTTCTCTCAAATTTCTCCTCAGACCATCGAGGCCATGAAGGCAATTCTGAGTGAGCTCCGAGCTGCTGATCAGTTCTCCCTCATCGACTTCAACCACAACGTCCGATGCTGGAGAGACAATCTGGTCTCAGCCACCCCAGCGCAGGTTGAAGATGCCAAGAAGTACATCCAGACAATCCATCCCAATGGGGGTATGAGGTTTTGATTGCAAGGTGCTCGTGGAAGTTAGAGAGCACAGGAGTGGGTACCTCAGACAGCCTTCAGATTGGCAGGGTATTCCTAACAAAAAGTCTGATTCCCAAGGTAGGAAAAGCATGCCTTGGGGCTGAATGAGAGCAAGAATTACATTTTAATGTGCTAGGGGATGGGATGGCATTTCCTTCTACTGATAAAGGTAGGGCAGATAGAACACAGGCCATAGAACAGCTGCCTTTAGTCATTAGGTCCTACCTCCAGGCTCACAGATCCCAAAGTTCCTTGAAAGGTCAAGTCCACCTCATGCCTTTGTAAAGCACATCATAAGTAGCCCAACTCCAGGTTCCCCACTGGCTCTAAATTGTAGACTTGACCCTGACTGATGGAGATCCGTGTGACAGCAAAGAAACAAAGGGTGATTGGTATGTTAAAAGCCACAGAAGCACCTGAGAATGGTCACATGTGAATTAGGGCTTCTTCCCCCAGAAGTGGTGGGATCAATAGCCCAAGTGCACCTCACTTGGGTAAAAAACAGGAGTAGCTGCAAGTTTTCACTGGCAACATGAAGTTATAGACTTGCCCAAAATCATCTATGTGCTGGGAACAGAAAACCATGCTGTCTGACTTTGTTCCCCCATAAGAATCAAGAGATAAGCTTAGACACCTGCCCCCATCCAGAACAGCCAGTTTCAATGCAGCATTTTATTGTCTTGTCTCTGGATTCACTGATTGTTTCTTCCTTGAGAAAGACAATACCTATTTTCTGACTGCTCAGCCATCAGATTCCTGTTACTCTCATAGTGATTTCTTCCTCTGCCCCTTCCATGCCACAAATCAAGCCTTTAGATAAACTCAGCAAACACACACCTCTTCTTGCCCAAGCAATGGGCTGGTGGCCAGAAAAGAATATTTCTTCATGCTCTCATTCAATCACCTGCCTGCAAACCCACTAACTCTCCCCACAGCAAATACTTTCCAACACCTCAAATGGTCCTGCCAGAATTAGTGAGGGGGAATGGGAGGGCCCACATGAAGATGACAGCCTGGGATGATAAAGGAAGCCAGAGTGCAGGCAGGTGTACCATAAGCATCACAGAGGAGGGGTTTTGCTGCCTTGATCTCAGGTCTTGTCCATGTTAATTCCACCATAACCTTAGAACTGATCTGGACTCGACAAGAATCAAACTCATTTTCTTCCCTTGTGTCTTTGACAGGCACAAATATCAACGAAGCTCTTCTCCGAGCCACTTTCATCCTGAATGAAGCGCAAAATTTAGGCATGCTGGACCCCAACTCAGTCTCCATGATCGTTTTGGTGTCTGATGGAGACCCGACAGTTGGTAAGGACTCTGCTTTGAGTGGGAAGAAAGGCCAGTGGGATTAGCCTGAGAAAATGTATCAGGTACCAAAAAAAGAGTCCAAACAAATTATCTTTAGTGAGAACCATTTCTTAATCTCCATCCAGGAGAAACTTAAATGTTGCTGCAGGTACTGCAAAATGGAAATTTGGGATGGTTGTCTAGATTTCCCTAAAGTTAAGGGAGAACCAGAGACACTGGAAGAGCAGGAATGTGCTCACCTTGAAGGAGATTCCTCTGTTGCTCAGGTGAATGTGCCCCTCTCTGTCTCTCCAAGGTGAGCTGAAGCTGACAACGATCCAGAAGAACGTGAAGCAGAGCATAAAGGATGAATTCTCTCTCTTCTGCCTTGGGATTGGGTTTGATGTGGATTACGATTTCCTGCAGAGAATCGCAACCGACAACCGTGGCATGGCCCAGAGGATTTTTGGAAATCAGGAGACTTCTGCCCAAATGAAGGTGTGTTTCTGCCCCACTGCCTCTGAAACTCCACTGTCCTGTTCACAGCTGTGGAGCTGGGTAACTCCACTGTAAAGAGGGTCACAAAAAGCATAATTCCTCCTGCAGAGTCCTACAAGATGTCAATTGTATTTTACCTTAAGTTCTCCTAGTTACAGGTTTTTTTACTGTCTATAGCACAACCTTTACTTCTCTCTGTAGGATTAATATTCTATAAAACAACCCTGGCTATAAAAAAAGATTTTCTGAATTAAAATTAAGGCCTGGATTTTAATTTAGACCATCTCAGCACTAATAAAAGGCCTGGATATAAACACAAAATGACAATCCAAACCTTGCTAGTGTAAGAAAAAGTTCAGTTCAAGGAGGCTCTGGCTCCAAGTCTGTGAGCAAGAACTCCTCCTGACCAAACTCTGACATCCTTATGCTGTTAGTATCCAATGATTTCACCATGTATACAGGCTTCTCATACTGCTTTCCCACACAGGTGGGCCAGGACACACTAGCTGGTGTTCTGCCAAGCAGAGC
Organism: Myiozetetes cayanensis; assembly: GCF_022539395.1. Classification (NCBI taxonomy): domain Eukaryota; kingdom Metazoa; phylum Chordata; class Aves; order Passeriformes; family Tyrannidae; genus Myiozetetes; species Myiozetetes cayanensis. The sequence goes on from NW_026087521.1 coordinate 3,827,968, forward strand.
AGCCCTGAGAACACAACCCCTGTGTATGAGGCAGCCCCCAGGCACAGCACTGCTTGGGTACCTGTTTTCCCTCTCTGGTCCCATATGCTCAGCCCAGCCCTGCACACATCCCAGTTCACATCAGCCAGGTACAACAGGGGCAGAAAGGGACACACAGTCACAGCACAGAAGTGAGTAAAAATCAGACACTGGTCTATATCTTGACAAGAATCAGATGGGAAGCAGCTGTGTGTCTTACATGAGAGGTGACCAGCCTGAGAGTGGATTCAGGCCCATACACACCTGTGCTCAAGCCTTTTAGGTCTAGGAAAAGCACAGCCCAGGAGCTTCTGATCATCCTTTAAGTTTCACAAGACTTGGACCAGATATTCTTGCTGTACCCCCTTACAAGTGTACTAAGGTGGAAGTATGAAGAAATCTGCAGTCTGAGACAGGGAAAGTCCTTCTTGCTCACTAGGGCTCCAGGTTTTGTCAACTGTTGTCCTTTCAGTAAGAGTGTCATGTGTGGAGGGTCACTTTAGGTACAACAAACTCACTTCTCTCTCTCCTTCCATCTCAGAATTTCTACAACCAGGTCTCCACCCCACTCCTGAAGAAGATTCAGTTCAACTACCCCCAGGAGTCAGTGTCAGATGTCACCCAGAGCAGCTTCCACAACTACTTTGGTGGCTCAGAGATTGTAGTGGCTGGGAAGGTCGACACGGAAAACCTGCAGCACCTGGAGAGTGTCGTCACAGCGACTGCAGTGAGTGAAGGTGTCCCTGGGATACCTGCTCCGAAAATTTGGGGTGGTTCACTCACTCACGTGTACAGGCTCCCTGCTGAAGGTTATTTCCAGTGGAGAGGGTTTTTCCACTTAGGTTTTGAATGGGAGAAAACTCATGGGGGGTTTGTCCAACAGTGTTTCATAATAACTTCAGGTACAGCCAGGAATAGTCAGGACCTGCACCCTGCAGCCTGCCAGAGGAACTTCCTTCTGATTTATGTGCCAACGAGATTCAATCCAGACTAAGACTACAGATTTTCTTTTGTGCTTTGTGAAGACATAGGGATGATCCTAAGGCAGCCAAAGGTGCTGGGATTTTCTAGAAGTGACCTGGAAGTGCCCATGGGCAGAGCCAGAGTGGGTCCTTTACCCCAACCATGCCAAGAGGGGAGCTCAAAAGCGCCTCATTCTCCTGGCTCACTTTCCATTACCTTTTTCTCTCATTGGCTGCGTAGGCAAACGCAGAGCTGGTCATGGAAACCCTGAGAGATGTTGAGGAACTGGATGGATTCATGAAGAAGGACAAATACGCCGATCCCGAGTTCACCAGGAAGCTGTGGGCCTATCTGACTGTCAACCAGATGATGGCAGAGAGGTGAGGAGAGGTGTGGTCAAACAGACCTGTCTGTGGGGATGAGGGATTGATTACAGAGCCTGAGTGAAAGCCATGAGTGAGAGCAGCTCAGTATCAGTCTCCTCTGAAGCAGAAACAGGTCCCCTGCTGAGACCAGCAGTTGGGCTGGGCTTCTTTGAGTGCATGCCAAAGCCCACAGAAGCCAAAAACAGTCTCCTTATGGAGAGTGCATTCACATAGACCCTCAGCCTTTCCTTCTTGCAACACCTCCCAGTTTGGCTCTTTGACCTCTCCATGGTGGAACTGCCATGGCAGCTGCCCTGTGGAGCTGCTAACCATGCCTTCTGCTTCTTTTTCCGCCCAGAAACGCAGCCCCCACCGCAGCTTTGAAGAGGAACATCACCAAATCCATCCTGCAGATGTCTCTGGACCATCATATCGTCACCCCCTTCACAGCCATGCTGATAGAGAACGCCGAGAAGGACGAGATAATGCTGGCAGACCAGCCCAAAGACCCCAGGAAGGGCTGCTGCTCAGGTCAGTGTCTCACTCTGCCCATTACTGCATTCCTCATTTTGGCTTTGTTCTCCTGGTGTTGGAAGAACAGCTGTGTTCACTGTTCACACCAGGTGTTTCCACTTAAAGGATAACCTGTGTTTTTAGTGAAAGCTGACCAGATCTTCAGCCCCCTTGAGAGCATCTTGCTACGCAGGTGCTCCTTGGAGCCATTGGCTTCAGTGAGGATTGACCGTGCAGACATGATTTTTCCAATAAGCCCAAGATGTCACAAATTGAACATCTTCTCACTGGGACAGACACCTCTAGTTCTCTGCCCTGAAGCTGTAGAATTGGCATAACCATATTTTATCACCCCTTTTAAACTTTGGAAGCTTCCTGAATTGTTATCAGTCAGCCACAAGCCGACATGGAATCTGAGTTGCTGTAAAAACTGAGTCCCTAATTAATTAAACTTCTGGATTTAAAACCTTTATTTCAATACATGTTCCAAAGACCTTGTTATATACAGCAACCTTATGTCCAGCCAAATGATGTGGAGTTGGCTTGTTCTGGTATTATACACCAGAGTCAATCTCAAAGTCAGTAACTGCTGACATCCCTGGGTGTCCAGTGCATGCAGAGTCATCCCTGCACAGCCACGTGCTTCCAGTGAAACTTAACAGCAGCTGTTTAGCATCTTCATCAGTCAGGGATTTGGAAAAGCACAACTGTGACTGTCAGGAAAACACCACCAGTGTTGCAGAACCACTGAGAGTAGAAGATTAACCCCTTGAACAACTGATTCTGTTGATTTAAAACCCATTCATGAATGGGACAATTCACAGTTGGTTGTGAAGGAAGGAAAAAACCTACATTACACCAACAGACAGCATAATCCAGCTGGCTTTTCACACTGCATGGAATTGTCACTGAAATTCCAAGCACACATTCAGAACACTCAGCTCTTGTGCTTCTGGATAACTATAAAAATGTTCTGGCTCAGTTAGATGGGGTTCTTATGTCTGCCTTCTTCAGCTGACAACCACCAAACAGTCCAGCCCAGAAACAGCATGTATTGCATTCATGTGTAACCAACTCATTATACACAGCACCAGCTGACTAATTCAGACCATAATTATCTTGATTTAGATGATACAGAGGATTTAAGTGATTTTAAAAGGATATCTCATGTCTCTGTGTTTAATGGAATAGTCAAAACTTAACAGCACTGAAATCAGGGTCAAAGCATCCATGGATTTCAGGGGCAGTGGGACAAATCTCTTGAACCTTAGCAGAGGGCAGAGCTTGTAAAAATAATATCAAAGTAAATCTGGGCTAAGGATTGTGCAACACATGGGCTGTACCAAAAACGTTGGCACGTGTGAGGCATGGAATGGATAATCTGAAATAGAATTTTCTGTCTGTCTTATACAACTCCCACCAGAGCTGCACTGTGAATCTTCACAGACAGAGACTGCGTTTTACAGTGAAACCTCTCACTTTGCAAAGGATGGACTGGTGTTATCAAGACAGACTTGTTGCAAAACTGGACTGTGCCTGGGACAGCTTCTCTGTGCATAATCGTCTGTGAAATTAGTATGACCTGGGAACTCAGAAGTTTTTTGTCCAGTTTTTAGTTCCTGTCCTATCTGGATTGATTTTACACATATAACTGTGATAGTAGAAATATCACTGCCTGTGTAAAGAAGAAGATGCTGACAGAAATTTAGGAGATTCAGCTGTGCAATTTTCTGTCCTTCTGTTTTTCCCCAGTTCTTGTTTCCCCTGATTCCTCTTCATAGCAGTAAATATCAACCATTAAAACAAATGGATCATTTCATGGATCATTTAAGATCATGTTGCTTTATGAACTAAGTGGGAGAGACAGGACACTTTCTCCTGCCTCCATCATGGTAAAGGGAAACAGAATTCTGGTAGAAGGGAAGTAGAAGGGATGTTATATTAAATCCTTACACTTCTTTGCAACCTTTATGCATGTGGGACATCCCAGGCCATGCAGGAAGAGTCCCACTTTTTCTCAGGCCCCTCAAATTCAGGACCCAAGCCAGCAAAGCTTTTACCACGTGCTAAATTTCTAAAAGTCAGCTTTTTATTTGGCAAAACACTTGGGCCCTTACACTGGGGGCTTTGCTAAAATGGGGGCTCCTCACATGAATAAGAGCTAAAAACTCAGGCTCCATTTTTCACCAGTAGTTTATGGTTGGTTCAGCTGCCCTGGTAAGTCATAATCCACTAGTGGAGATAGTGGAGTAAATCCCTCCTGGCTTTATTACACAAATCTGTCCGCTGTAAAAGGTGTGGAAACCTGCTTTACACTGATATAAAGACATCAGGCTCTGATCTACTGCAGTGTTCTAAAAATTACACTATTAATATGTCAGCGCTTACAGAACCCTAATTATGGCTGTCATCTAACAGGTACTCTAGGATTAACTCCAAATGCACCCAATAACAACAAAGGTATCCCAGCCTGGGCCAATGTCACAGCTGTGCCAGTCAGCTACATGCCTGAGCAAAGGAGTCCTCCTGTGTCCTCTCTGAGCATCAACAGAGGTAAATATACAACATTTCTCCTCAGAGAAACACCAGGCAGCAACACCCATCACCTAACAACTTACCACCATCACTGGAAGTGTTCCAGGCCAGTTGGACAGGGATTTGAGCAACCTGGTCTAGTGGAAGGTATTCCTGTCCCTGGCAGGGCCGTCTTTCAGGTCTCTTCCAAACCAAGCCTTTTTTTTATCAAATCAAGCTTTTTTTCTCTGTAAATTATGGAGTAATTTTGGCTTTGAAGAGATGAACCTGTAAAAAAAAAAAATGCTGTAAGTTGCAAGGATGAAACTATTTTGGATCCCAATAGGATCTAAAGCAGTGCTGGCTGTGTGCTTCCCTGAGCCTGGGGCTGCTCCCTCTGCTTAACTTCAGCTTCTCTGCAGTGGCAAAGCCGGTGCACAGTTAGTGCCACTGTAAAATGACAGATGAAAGCTATTGTGGAGTTACTGCTGTTGTAAATGACAGATGAGTGTTCCGTGGTAGATAAAAATCTCCGAGTGCACTGATGACTGATGGTTCCTGTTAATTCTTGGGACTTTGCCACAGTTTAGTGCCTACTTAAAGGAGCCAGCTGTGAGAACCATTGCCTGTAAACACGGTGTAACTGCAATAACTCCGTGTGCAGTGTGTGCATTTGTGTAGTGATCAAACAAAGAGCTCTCCAACTCCTTCTGAGCACAGCTCAAGAGTTAAACTGAGATTTTGGAGAGTGAAGAAAGTGCTTGGAAAAGAAGGTGAGCAAGGCAACATTACCTGCCCAACTTATACGAGCATTTTGCACTGGGAGTTCTTTTGTTCCTTGAAATGTGGTGCTTCAAAATCCTCTGAGCAAAGTGTCTCACTCAGCCTTTGTGTCCCTCCCCTGGCCAGGTGGTGCTGACCTGCTTCTCACACTTGTTTGTTTTCTGTGTTTCAGTTGACAATGACCCACATTTCATCATCCACCTGCCCAAGAGCCAAAGGAACATCTGCTTCAATATCGACTCAGAGCCCGGGAAGATCCTAAACTTGGTTTCTGATCCTGGGACCGGTAAGGGAGTAAAACATGCTTTATTTTACCACACAAATTTTTTATCTGGGGTCTGAAGGATGTTTGGAGGGAGCAGGGGAATTGTCTGCAGGGGGGACTGTGCTGACAGGAGTGTGGTCAGAGGCTGAGGTTATTTTCTTCCATATCTGGAGTGTTGTGTCCAGTTTGAGCTTTGCAGTACAAGAAAGATGTAGACAAACTGGATCAAATCCAGTGGTGGCAACCAAGACTATTCTGGGGCTGGAGCAGAGGACACAGAGGTAGAGCCTGGCACATCTCCAGGATGCACAACTAAAGGACAAGAGGCTACAGAAATGAGCTGCAACAGGTGAAATTCAGAGCAGGAGTGAGGATGGCCAAACACCGATAAAGGAGCCAAGATCATGGAATCATTTAGTTTGGAAAAGATCATAAAGATCATTGAGTCTGGCTATTAACCCAGCACTGTCATGTTCATGGCTAAACCGTGTTCCCAAGTGCCACATGCACATGTTTTTTGAACATTTCCAGGGCTGGTGACTCCACCATTTCCCTAGGAAACCTATTCCAATACTTGACCACCCTTTCAGTGAAGAAATTTTTCCTAATATTCAATCTAAACCTTCCCTGGCACAACTTTATCCTGTTTTCTCTTGTCCTATATGAAAAGCCATGAGCATTTGGGGGCAGGTGAAGCTAGGCTGGATTTTGGTACCATCCCTCCATTGCCCTTTCTGCTCCATGATTTTCATAGACAGTGAGGGACTGAAGGGCTTATGAACAGCAATTCCCACCAGATTATTATGCAAAGGAGTGAACAGTAGCGTCAGGAGGTGGTTTAATAAATAATTCTGTTCTCTTGGCTGGCAAAATAAGGAAAACAAAAGGTCAGAGGGGTTCCTGTTTCCTTTGATACCGTGGTATTCCCTGCTGAGGCCAGAACTCCAGTTCTCCAGGAGATGCTCCAAGATTTAGGTGCATTTTGCTTTTCTGTTCTTCACAGGAGTTGTGGTCAATGGGCAGCTCGTCGGGGCCAAGAAAGTGGAGAATAAGAAACTCAACACATACTTTGGCAAAATTGGTTTTTGTTTCAAAAACAAAGGACTGAAAGTGGAGATCACCACAGAAACGATAACACTGAAAGATGGATCTCACGCCATCACACTGAGCTGGTCTGACACGGGGCACATCATTAGGAAACAGTAAGTTGAGCAGCAGTTTTTACCTGCTCCCACAAGCACATAATGCTGTTTGAGATACCTTCAGGGTTCCTGCCATGGCATGGCTCACAACATCCAGGAGACATTCACCTGCAGATTAACAGTGTTGGACACCCTACAGCAGCTCTTTAGGTGATGGGATCCCTCCAAAATCTCTATTCACTGTAGCAAGAGCTTAAATTTGTAGGGCAAGATTTGGTTGCTTAAACACAGGTGGCATGAAGTGTCTGTCCTATTAGGCACTGTCCTGCCAGACCCCTGGGTACCACTCTCAAGGCTCTGATGGATCCTCTGGCATATCTGCCACCTCTGTGTGGTTGTTCTTGGATACCTGAGAGCATCTCAAGGGGCCTGAGAGCTTTTGTGTGAGCAGCTGAACTGAGCCTGCCCTTTGGTTCCTCTCTGCCAGGCTTCTCATTTCTGTGAAGAAGGAAAGCAACGTTACCATCACTGTGGGGCAGGAGATGTCCTTCATGGTTCTGCTGCACCGCGTGTGGAAGAAACACCCAGTGAATGTTGACTTCCTGGGAATCTACATTCCCCCTGAAAACCAGTTCTCTTCTTCAGCCCATGGGCTGATAGGTAAGGGCTGGGGGTCGGGTAGTGGGAGCAGCAGGGCAGTAGGAAGGGGTTTTTTTTTCTAGGTCTTTGAGTGAATTTCAAAATCCCGAGTTGGAAGGGACGCACAAGGATAATTGAGTCCAACTCTTGGACAGGACAGACCCAAGAATGCCACCATGAGCCTGACAGCACTGTCCAAATGCAGGCTTGGTGCCATACCACTTCCTTGGGAAGGCTGTTCCAGTGCCCAGCTGCCCTCTGCATGAAGAACCTTTTCTTAATATCCAGACTAAACCTCTCCTGGCACAGCTTCATGCCCTTAATTTTTTGGTGTCTGTATCCTGATGGAGAAGGTGTGAAAATTATTCAAGAAGAGAATGGGGAAAATTGCAATGTCCTGAAATTCCCAAGGACACTCCAAGACATCAGGGACCGGGAGATTATTCCTTGTCCCCAGGTGGAGAGGGTGTTTTCAGAACAGACCTAACTAGACTTGGTGACACTGTGACAGGGCTTTCCCCACCTGGCTAAACTGCTAAAAAGACCTAAGAAATAAAATAAAAATACCTCAACAAACCCCTCAAACCTTCTTTCTGAGAAGGTTTCTGTGCAAACATCTGTAATTCAGCTCTCCCCTGAATGACGGCCCTTACTGGCAGTGGCATAAAACAAAAGCAAGGGCTCAGTTCATACAGAAAATCAGCCCTATAAGCGGTGGACCCAACCAAGGCTCCTTTTAAGGTGTGGGAATCCTGAAGAGCAGAGGTTGTTTTCCCAAATAGTCTTTGCAGCTCCAATTTGCTTTCTTAGAACAAGTGTGTCGGCTCAGCAGCAGAGCTCTTTATTATCCTGGTGTGGGTGATCCCACAGCACTGGAGACACAGTGCCCTGTGATCCATGAGGGTTTTGCCTGCTGAAACTAGTCTGATTTTCCGAAAAGGCCCAGCAGCAGCTGACCTGGAAGATCTCAAAGGAAAAAAGGTCCTGAAACCTTAAAAGATCGGGATGCACAAAGAGTTTTAAACCTCTCTCTGATCAGGTCAGTTTGCCTCTGAACCAGAAGTGTCCATCCACCACCAAACACCTGGGCAACCTCCAGAGAAACCACAAGCCATCATGGAAGTGAAGGGCAACAAGTTCACTGTTACCAGGTAGGAATCATGTGCTTTATTGCTCTCTAAATCTGACTGCTCTTTTATGATGTCAGTGTCTGCAGGCTTATTGAGTCTCAAGGATCTTGGGGGGAAAAAAATCCCAATTTTCTCTCTGCTGATAGCCTGGGTTCAGCATTTGGTAAAACACTTGTTCCAAGTTGGGTTCTTTTGTATTTCAAAGAATCATTAAGACTGGAAAAGCCCTCTAAGATCATCAAGTCCAACTGTTAACCTGACACAGGTCTATCACTAAAGCCAGGTCTGTAAGCACCATATCCACATGGTTTTTTTGAACACTCCCAGGAATAGTAATTTCACCACTTCCATGGGAAGCCTGTTCCAACGACTGACAAACCTTTAAGTGCAGAAATTTTTCCTAATATCCAATCTAAACCTCCCTTGGCACAGTTTGAGACCGTTGCCTCTTGTCTTATTGCTTTTTACCTGAGAGAAGATCCCAATCCCCATTTGGCTCCCACCCTCCTGTCAGGGAGTTGTAGAGATCAGGAGAGTCCCCCTGATCCTCCTTTTCTCCAGGCTGAGCTCCCCCACCTCTCTCAGCCACTCCTCACAGGATTTGTGCTCCAGACCCTTCCCCAGCTCTGTTCCCTTCCCTGGACATGCTCCAGCAACTCAATGTCTTTCTTGGGATGAGGGGCCCAAAACTGAACACAAGATTTGAGCATGAACTGCTCTGTCCTTAGAGCTGCCCAGCACCTGACTTTGGACAGTCTGCCTGTGTGTAACTGCCTGGAATCCCCACAAAGCCCATGAGGTCACAGAACTGTAAAATTAATTGCATTTTGTGTTTGCTTCCACTTTTTGCTGGTGGAAGACACATATTTCACCGCTTTGGCTGAACAGTGCCATGGCTGAGAAGGATTACCAATGTCTTCTTGTCTCCTTGCCATGTTGTGGCTCTCATTTTGGGTGTCCTCTCCCTCCCAGGGGTGTGCAGAAGGACTACAGGACAGACCGTGTGCTCGGGACCGACGTGCCGTGCTGGTTTGTGCACAACAGCGGGAAAGGGTTCATAGACGGCCACTACAAAGATTACCTCGTCCCCCACCTCTACAGCTTCATGAAGAGACCCTGAATGCTCCACCACAAAGCCAGTTTAGTACAAAAAAAGTCTTATCTGCTCCTTCATGCCCAGACAACTCCTCTGAACAGCAGCTGTCAGCCTGTCATGCCACATCGACTGCAGGCGACTCCACTACTGTTTGCTTTGTAACTGCTCAGTGTTTCAAAGCTCTGTAACTCCCTTTTCTGCTAAGAAATGAAATCTGTAATAAAGTGACACGCTGGGTTGTAGGAGGTGTCTTGCTCTTGGCGTTGCCTGATTTAATGGGTTGTAAACTCCACTAAAAATTTCAAGTGTTGTGTAAAATCCATTTCACAGCGGAGCTGTAACAGTGCTGTGGCTCTTGGAGTGTGGGTAACACACAAACAGGCTTGAGAGTTATTTGGTACTTTAATTTAAGCAGGTTTAATACACTTCTGTGTTTTCAGACTGCTGGGAAAATGTAAGTTCATACCATGCTGGACTGAGCAAAAAGAAGGGAGGTGCATGAAGTAAAGGGAATTTAAAAGAAAAGGAACATGGGCTCTGGAATGGGTATCATGAGGAGGGTCCTGGATTTAAGGATGGATTAACCAGTGGTGAAGGATGCCCTTGAAAAAAACTGATGCTGCCATATTGCAGGAAAATTATTTAAAGTTAGTTAGACAGCCTCCAGCCTGTCTTTTGTGAGAATGTCAACATCAGAAACAGAGTTCACGCACCGATACAAATCCATGAAAGCAGGAAATGTTCAGACTATAGAAATAATCATCAATACTAAAAATTTTCCTTCCAGCGGGCTTGGTTCCCAAAGGATCCCTTACTCTTCAGGAGCATTCAGCAGTGAATGAGATCAGTAGTGGAACAAATATGCCTGTCTGTGCACCGAGAGCTGGATTTAAAACTCTGCTTTCTGGTAACCTTAGAAAAAAACATTGGCTGTATCTTTTTCAGCAGCCCTAATCCAGGAAAGGGACTCAAGCAGCCTCTTTGCCCTTCTGAACTTTGGTTTCCTTCACTAAAAGCTGGTATGGGATCTTTGTTGCAGCTGTGTCAGGAGTGAGAGGATCAATATGGTTTTAAAGTGTCTCTTCAAAGTTACTCTCAGAACTGTCAGCAACTTCTTAGAAACCATTTATTGCTTCTTTGAACTCATCCATCAGCTTTGGCCTTCCCAACATCCCAAAGCAGCCAGTTCCCTGGTTTAGCAAGGCTCTAGGTGAGGAGAGGAAAACCCCCTGAGTGTGTTTTTAAATCCCTAAATCAGTAATTCCACCATTTCCTAGCCTGTATGTGAACACAAGCAGTGAGTAATCATTCTCTGATCTTCCCCACGCAGTTTATGACTTGTCTACTATATTCACTCAAATTTGTCAGGTTCCAGAATGTCAAGTGTAATTATTTTCAGTGATACAGAAGCTCTTTTGTTCATCATTCTCCTACACATCTCCTCTCCCTCAGTACCTGTTCTTTGAGAAAGGGCAGGGCTGTTCACACAGGCCAGGTCATACAAAGAGCCTGAATTTACAGACAAGTGTATTTTCTGCCTCCAGTTCTCATAACTCTCTGTTCTTCCTGCCCAGGAACCCTGAAAAGCCACCTGATGTCCTATGTGAGGTTGTTTCAGGAACTTCAGACAGCTGATGTTTTATTAAACCTCTGCAGACTTCCAGTTTCCTGCAGAGTACCCTGGAAACCACAAATCAACAAGAGAGTGACCTTCTGAGGCAAGGAAAGGGAAGAGGTTCCAGAGTCACACAACCCTCAGGTGATGGGTTTTATTTTGCCCAGGACAACCTGCATCTTTTTTTGCACCAACCAAGCACTTCACTGTGCTCCCTGGTGGATTTAAACCAAGAGCTGCCTCATGCATTTAAAAGGCTTATGATAAGAAAGACACTGGCCTAAGAAAGGTTTATGTTTATTTCTGAAGTGCCTTAGAAATTAAACATTGTATAAAATGTGACAGTTTTAAAAAAATAAAACAAGTAATGTTGTATCATTTAGCACAAGTAAGGTTACTCATGTAGCAGAGCAACAATAGGAGCATGAACAAAGGAAAAGGCTCTGGAAAACCAGGAGAGCAACCACCAGTTCCTACCTGCACACGCTTGGCCTGGCATCCTAGAAAACCCACAAGTAACATCCATGGAGTAACCCCACACAGAGTCCATGTGGAGATAAATTGCATATTAATATCATCAGGAGCCCTGACAAACACACTGGAGGAGCGATGACTTGCACTCCACTACCACCCCTGTGCTAATCAGAAATAAACTGGTGACAGCACTTAATATACCAGACCATTCTTACAGCATCCAAGGAGCAATCCCTTGCAGCACTGGTGCCTTCCTGCTATTCCCCTAATCCCTTCCCTTGTTCCTACAGCCAGAGTTCTGTTTTGGCTGTGGATTGAGAAGGATGTTGTTTAAACTCCACTGGCTCCAACACACTCTGCCTGCCTGTAGGTAATTCTCTCTTCTGGACCTGCTCACAGACTTCAGTAAATAAAATACTCCAGCTTGCAGCTCTCTCCTATATTTTACAACAGGAAACTGAAGCAAATATTATAACTTCAATATAGAATCAGATGAAAAATCTCCACTGATAATATTTCCATAAACATTTCACGTAACAAACCCATAACTATCTTTAAATAGTTCTAGTTTGCTTCTGTTAATTTCTATATACATTATAAATACACACACAATTAAAACCCTGACATGGTAGAGTCCTGTGTCTGCCTGAAAGACATCAGAAAGATGATTTTGGGAATCAAAATCATCTCTGATCCATGGTTAGCAGCTCAGGCGAGTTTGGAAACATCTTCATACTGGATGTCTTCGACCCGGCGTCCTTTTAAAGGTCCCTGGAGAACGACAGAGTGGAAGAAATAAGGTCACAACATAAAGTTGTTTGTTTCTTGAATTCCCAATGGGGAGTTTACAGTAAGAGAGCTAAAAGGGATCTGTTCATGACACAATATTCCCTGTCCCATTATTTTCAACCTGACCAGAGAATGTGACAGGACTTCGACACTGTCCCAGAAATCCTTCCACTTTCAGGACAGTTTTTGTGTCAGGTAAAGTCCTTGCAATTTTGGGGCAAACATAATCAGCTGTTTTGAATTAATACACTGCTGTGAATTTATAAGTAGTAAAAGATTTAATTTTGAATACAAACTTATATATAAAACACCTAAAAAACCTGGTCCCCCTACAATCAGTGAGAAAATCCTCACTGACTTCACTGGTTTCCAGGAGTAGTTTCACCCGTTTTTAATTTACATTTCAGAGTTCATGAAGGAAGGGGAAACATCAACACCTACAAGCATCAGAGCTACAGAAAAATAACCTTTGCTTTCCAAGGCCAACATTAACATGATCCTTAGCTCCAACCAAAGCTCCTTCTGTCACCAGAGCATCTTCCCAAATAAATTCTCCAGAATCCAATCTGGGCTGAGTTTCTGCAGCCCTTCTGTGAATGGGATCTACCTCCTGCAAGGGACGTTTAAGAAGTTTGACTTTGAGCCTCTCTGCTTTATCAATGAGTTTAAACATTGGTTTTGCAGAGGGAAACAAAGAAGGAGCCCCACAGACATGATCACATGGTCTGATTTTAGCTCAGAGAAAAGTGATCTATAAAAACCCAAACAAACAAACAAACAAACCCAAAACAAAAACCCCAAACATAATTGCTAACCATGAACAAGACAACAACTCAGCACATAAAGCCCCATGTTCAGCCTGGAAAAGGCAGGAGAAAATTCACCTCCTCCTTGCATATTTCACATTTTTTACCTTCCCACAAAATAGTACAACAGCCATGTTCAAAATAAACATTCGAAATATTTTCCAAGTCTCTTTCAAGTTCAAAACTTGCTGAACTCAACATCCTGGCATCTTTTTAAAGGAAAACAGCAGAGAATTAGTCTGTGATGGGGGATATATGGTTGTTCTCCTACTGGTTGGTTAATAGGTGTGGGGTGACCACAGCACTTTGCACACCATCAATCCCACCTGTAAGACAGGATTAAGGATAACCTGGTTCTTTGTGAAAGCTCTCCATGTACAGATGGAAAGATCTATGCAAATGAGAGCCTGCAGAGTTTGATACTTACAGAGTCAATGGTTATTGTTACTGAGAACCTCTTTTCATTGATGGATTCCAAGATGCCTTCATTTCCCCTGTACCCACCATTTAATACCATCACTTTCTTGCCTGAAATAAAAATAGGAAAAGAGTTACACAACTTCTTCTATGGAATTGTCTCCAACTCCACTGCCTGCTGAGGGAGAGGTTTCTCCCAGCAGCTCCAGGAACCAACACCAGCTTTGCCCCACAGCCTCCCCATTTCCAAAGGGCACCTCATTGTGAATCCCAAAATCCTACATCCTGTTTTCCTGTATGCTGACAGTGCTCTGCCTACTGCTGCCCTCAGGTGCTACACACAAACAGCGGTGTGTACCAGCCAAAGAAACACCAGTGACCCAGACAGGAGGTGAGGTCAGCTTTGCTAAGTACCCACTGTTATTCCAGGCATGACTTTGGAGGGAATTTACAGGATAAATAAGACCAAGGGCTCTGCAGGGTTCCCAGATGTTCTTCCTAGCTGCTGAAGAGAGATGCTTTCATCTCTTCCACTGAACTGATTCCTAAAGCACTGCTGGTCTCCTCAGAAAAGACTCCAATTCTCACACAAAAGGACTGTGAAGACTGGAAGGGACCTTTAAAGGTTGTCTATTCCAACCCCTTTGCAATGATCAGGGACATCTTCAATGAGACCAGGGGGCTCAGAGCCCCCTCCAACCTGGCCTTGAATGTCTCCAGGGATGGGGCATCCACAGCTTCCCTGGGCAATCTGTTCCACAGTTTCACCACCCTCACCTTAAAAAATTTCATCCTTAGACCTAGTCTAAATCTGCTCTCTTTTAGTTTAAATCCATTACCATTTGGCCACTGTCCTGTTGCTACAGGCCCTGCTAAACAGTTTGTTCCCATCTTTCTTATAATCTCCCTTTAAGTACTGGAAGGGCCTCTGAGGTCTTCCCAGAACCTTCTCTTTTCCAAGTTGAACAACCCCAACTCTCTCAGCCTGTCTTCTCAGGAGAGGTTAGGGTACATTCAGGTGGATGAATTGTAATTAAGCTGAGAACAGAAGCAAACAGCCGTACCTGGTGCAGGTATTACAGTTTCTAGATGTGTCTGATCGAGCTTCAGTTTGTCTCCAGAGTCAATCACCTTCACGACCGCTGTGTATTTGTCAATCACTTCCTGTTGTGAAAGCCAGAGGCCAGTCAGAGAAATAAGACATTTTTCTCTAAATTTACATTTCAAAGCTGACAAACTTTGAAATCATGAGTCTGCACTTCTACATTGTCAACAGCAGCAGGGCCTTCTGAGCTGTGCCAAAAGCCTCCAGCTTCCACAAAGTGCTGACTGGCCTCACCCTGAAGTCAAGGCCAGATCAAAAGGGCTCCTCTTGAGCATCAGTGACTGGTCTAATTGGTCACTAAGTCTGTAAGCCCTTTCTGAAGGTTTTAATCAACGTTTGAGTCAGCTACCTTAAGTATTCTCTTAAAGATGGAGAGTAAAATAGAGGCTTCTTTTGCCCATGGGAGGTTTAGCTGGTTGGAAACCACACTGGGATCTTACCTCTTAATGAGGCAAATTGCTACTGATCATCCCCATGTCTGGCATAAACCATGCTCCACTTCTCCTATCCAGAGCTCAGTGGAAGCCAAGCCATTGGGACACACAAATCCTCCCAGATTTCCATCCAAAAAGCTGTAATTTTCAGCTCTGTGCACTCTTGTCAATCATTCCAAACACATTTGGGTGTCATTTTTGGGGCTCTTGCCAGAGACTGTTGAGCCTTGGACTACCTAATACACATCATTTCACTGGCAGTGGCTAAAAGAGAGGTAAGACTTCCAGCCTGGAGATTTTACATGCAAATGAGATCCTGCAGCTTAAATATCAGTGCAGAACTGACTAGTTTCAGCCTAAAATCCAACTGCACTGCTCTTGGTCATATCACACTGACACAGCGACTATTTTCCAGGATGGATTTGTTAATAGGGACAAACACAGGACAAAACAGCACTTAAGAAAGGATCTCTGAGGAAATGACATTAAAACAATTCAGAGATTCACTCCCTGTCCAGAATAAGTCCCAATACAGGTAAGGTGACATTTCAGCCCCTAACAGTGTTGACTTCAGGTCAAACAACCTGCACAATGATACAAAATTTCAGAAGTCACCCTATAGCAGAAAAGCCAAACCATCTTACCTTAACAACTGCCTTCTTCTTGTGATACTTCTCCCCAAGCTTTTTTGTTACAATTTTTACAATGATTTCCTGAGACATTTGAAAGGAGAGAAAAAATAAAGTAAAATGCCAAAATATACAAACAACTCCACAATCTAAGCTAATTTTAAGTTCAGGTTGCTCTGAGTCCAACCCCAGACTGAGTAGCACAGTGTAGGAAGCAGGGTTAGTAACAATGTGGCTTTCAAGAATCTTTCTTTATTCTTAAATTATCGCCTCAAGACTTCTTTGGTTTTTTTTACAATTACAGTTACACTTGAATTCAGGATATAAAATGACAGACCATAACGGGTCAAGACCAGGAAAGGGAAAAAGAGTGATTTTAGTTTGGAATCTGCTTTTGGATCTCTACACAAATCAATAGGGGCTTTAGAGATGCAGAATTGACTGTATTTGCTATAATAATAATTTTTAAGACACTTACAGGCTGTAACCAGTAGTCTCTTCGAGCTGTTCTTTTCTTCTCCTCTTCAAGCTACAGAACAACAACAAATAATAACCATTTACTTCCTTCTACTTCCACTGCAGCTTTCCCATGCCTTTTAAAAGCTGAACCAATTTTCCAACCCCACATCAAGCAGGGAATAAAAAACATCCCCAAACCCTAAATAAGGGTAAGAGTGTGTGTATTTGCTGCATAAAAATCAATCTCATGACATCCAAGAACCTGTGATAAAATGATGATGATGAGGTTTTGGTTTTTTTTTTTTTTTTGGTCAAGTGTTTCTAGATGTTTTCTTCTTTTGCAAAATCTGTATTCTTTTACTTCCAACACCTCAGTCATCTGGGGAATAGGCACAGTTGAGCAGTAGAAACAAATTCTTATGGGGAAATGAAATTATTTTGCCTGGTGTGATGTGAAAGTCTGAATTCCACATGCACTGAAGGGCTGAGGTCACTCAAAGGGACACCCTGGTAGAGTGGACACTGCCACAGGCATGGGGACACACAGACACAGATCCTGCGTGGTTATTACCTCCATGATCTCATCCAGTGCAGATTTCTTCTTCTTCTCTTTGGGCTGACTAGAGCTATGAGCTGATTCTTTCCTTTTAACTGCCCCCTCCACCATCTTCAGTGCATTCTGTCCAAGGACACTGCTGGAAGAGTAATATGGTGTTTTCACAGCAGATCTTATAATCTTATAATCTTTCCTCTGCCAAGACACACTTGAAGAACTGGCTGTGCAAAAAGGCCTAATCTGCCTAACTTCAGTTGTGCCAGTCACCTTCCAGACCCTGCATGATCAGTTCCTCTAGAGCTGACCTCCCTGGGGGGCAAACTCCATGTCCACTCAGGGTTACTGCTGGCAGTCCAGCAGAATGGACACAACTTAATGATCAGTTCACCGCTGCACAAGCTGATTGAGAAGCTGAGTTCAGAGCAGAAGGCAAAAGCCAGTCTGTAAATAAGGTTTTCAAATTTGAAAGGACAAACGTGTGGCTTTAGAGAAGCCACCTGGACAGAGGAACTCTGAGACATGGCAGATGTCTAGAACTTCTTCAGACAGCGATACTGAACCCATCTGGCAATGGGAGAAAACACATGGGAATCTGTAGAAAAGGGCTCCACCCCCAGCAAACAAATGTTACCTTCACCATCATATTCAAAACAGGCAAACAGCCTAAAAGTTAGGGAAGAAAAGAACAACCAGCACAGAAAGTTACATATCAGGGAACATCCAGGTAAAGTGAGAACTGCCCACAGGCACCCTGAGTTCAGCCATTTTTATAAAGGATATTTGAATGCAGTAAAAAAAAAATCAGGTGTTATCTCATGCTGAAAGATGAAGGCAGCTGTTGTGATGTGACAGTAATGCAACATTAATATGGCCTTAGCACAAAACTGCATGTTCTGGCTGTTGGATATACTACCAGTGGAAGATACCCAGTGGGACTGAAGATACAGAAATTGCAGTAGAAGCAACTTTTGAGAGAAAAATTGTATTTCAGAGCAAGTCTGGATAACCATAGCACAGTTTGAGAAGAAGCAGCACATTAAATTACAAATCAAATAGCAAGTACTTAAAATAACATCTCATAAAGGGTAACATACAATTAAAACTTAACAACTGCAGTGCCTATACTTAGGAAGACAAACTGTGAGGTTACTAAGGGATCCCTGGGTGTAAATAGTAAAGTAGATCTTATTTAACATGTTTATTAAGGACTCTGGGACAAAGAGTCAAGAGACCAACAACATTTTGTTGTGTTTGGGTGCGTCAACAATATGGAGGACTCAAGGAAGAATTTAACACCAAAAGGGATTGGTTTATCTAGAAAACCCTGTTTTAAAACCCACAGCATTCAACAGCACATTATGTAAGCTCAAGAACTCTGGAAAAGTTTACTCTGATTGCCTTCTCTACTGGGAACTGTTAGGAACAACAGAAGCAGAAAGGGGTCTAGCTACAATCACAGGTGACAGTTACTAATGTGGAGCAGCCACGAAAGAGTCAAATGCAATGGAAGTATCAAGACATCAGCGCCTGGAATACGCCATGGTGATGCTCCTTTGGCTGCAGGCACAAATTCAGTCAGATCCCCTGTTCAAGATCAGCTGAAACTGGAACAAGGACGAGTAAGGGATATTCAGAGGGTGAGGGGAATGGGGAGATGAGCAGTGTGCAGGCCTGGTTGTGCAGCACAGTGAAGGCTGAGAGGCCCAAACTTTTCTCTACAAGTACACTGAGAAAGCAAACACCAGAGAGAAAAAGAACTATTCATTTTAAAGGCACGTATCAACATGACAGCACCTGGTACAAACTGACCATGAACATTTATCTGGGAACTTACAAACAAGGTCCAAGCTATCAGAGCAAACAACTTCTGAAAGCTCCTCCCCTGGGATTGCAGGGCTGGTGACAGTGGAGGCTGCTCAGTGGAGCAGACACTGGTACACTTGCAGCGCTGCAGACAGGAGTCAGTGACCTTGACAGTGACTTCTGCTTGTTCCTTAATTAGAACTACTTCTAATCTTACTTGTCCAATGGGTGAGTTAAGCAGGGATTTGAGGATGTAAGTTCCTGAGGGAACAAAGAAAGCCCAGGGCTCCCATTTTGCTCAAAGGCAGTGGGCATCAGGAGCCGTACCCACAGTGGAAGTGGAAACTCCCAGCTCTTTGTCAGCCACAGGGACAAGGGAAGAAATACCTTCCCTCTCACTCCCCTCCTCAGAAAGGCTCCAACCCTATCTCTGTACCGAACTATCTGTATCCTCATGCTCTCCAAACTCCACCACCCACCACCTACGACCTCCCGGTCCCGTTTCTGCACCACACTCAGGAAATACAAGTGCCAGGCTTCCATAGATTGTGCTGTGAGCATGGAAGGTGGGAAGCAGGGAAGTCCTCCTGCACACTGTGCCAGGGAACTGGAGATCAGGCTGAACTCCACTGCTCCTCAGGAACAGCCAACAGCTGCAGAACACACCTGTACACTGGCACAGGGAAGCAGCTTCCATACATGACTCTGAAGTGATGCCTGAATCACCACTTTGCCATGAAGCGCTTACCCTAATTTTGCTTCTACACTGCCATTACAAAATTTACAGACAAGTATCTCTCATATGCTATGAATAAACTAGACTACTTGATACATGATTTTACATTCAGCCAAAGTTTAGCTCACTGACACTATTCAAGGGAGTGTCTGCATTAAGTTTCAGACTCACCTTAATCACAACTCAGTGCTTAGGGATAATTTACTCGTTTTTCTCAAAGCCTGAAATCTGTATCTATTATTGCAAAGAACTGCTTTACTGTCTCATTTTCTTCCTGGCATATATCCCATCAGATACCTTATCTAAGAGCTGAGTGTGATGAGAGAAAAGCTTTCCTTTTACCTGCAAAACATTTAATTACAATATTGCCTCACACGAAAAGATGTATGATCATCCAACAGTTCCACAGACTGCTGTAAGTTGGTATTATTTGCATTATTGATCAC
Organism: Myiozetetes cayanensis; assembly: GCF_022539395.1. Classification (NCBI taxonomy): domain Eukaryota; kingdom Metazoa; phylum Chordata; class Aves; order Passeriformes; family Tyrannidae; genus Myiozetetes; species Myiozetetes cayanensis. The sequence continues at coordinate 3,847,665 of NW_026087521.1, forward strand.
TTTTGTCCTGCATTGCCTGTGGTTATATGATGACAATTAAATTCAAGAGCTTTAGGAAGATTTATTTCAGGTAGATTCAGCTGCTTAAACGATGACCACAGGAAGTATTGTCTCCAATTAGACAAGGCAATCAAACCTTTTAGGAATCAAAATTAACAAGTCATGAATATCCATTCATAACAGGCAGCTGGGACTAGATGGCATCACTTCAAGAGCTTTGGCTGGATCCCTTTTCCACCCTCCCTTGGAGGAACCCATACCTGCCTATTACTTTAAGGGCATCTGCCATGAACCACATGAATTCAAGAAGGCTCCTCACAGCACACATTTAAGATACACCCATTCACCCATTTTAAATACAGAAGGAACCGTGAAGTCATTTACTATCCACTTCTGAATAACAAGGCAGGATGAGAGATTAGAATCCAAATATTTCAGGACAAGACACATCTTCCTGCCCATACAAATACTACTGTCATGGAAGTGCTTTGCAACAGTAAGAGTTCCCTTAAATTCTTTTCTCACCTTGTTTTAGAAGATGCTGCGATTGAAGTACTTGCTCCTTTGTTTAAATTAAATGTAACTAAAAAATAAAAAGACATTACTCTATTTCTATCTTTAAACTGCATTGAAGGATGTTACAATTTTTAATATCTGCAAATAGAAAAGATCATAAATTTGAAAATGTTTACTAATCTGTATTTTGGTTCAGCTTTTAAAATAAATTAATATTTATACAAAAGAATACTCTGCATTTCCAAGTTCCAGTTCTCTTTATAACTGATCTCAAAGCACTTTATGAGGCACTGAGCAGGCCTCAAGTGCTCATCTTGTTTGAATCACAAAATCAGCTTCAGTAGGTTCTAGAAAATTACATCTATCAAAACCTGATTACCTTTTTCTTCTTCATTTTCTCTGTTGAGTTCAGTATAGACTGGCATTTCCTGCCAATAAAACAAAAAACACATTTCAAGATTCAAACAGAAAACCGAGCCCAGATACAATTTCAAGTGATCATTGATTAGCTCAGTTTTAAAGATTACTGCAAGACTATCACCAGTAACTGTAATATTCAACCTGGCTTGATTCGGAGAAGATTACAAACTGAAATCACTATTTCATTACAGGCTCCTGTGCAAAATTCTCTAATTAACACCCGATACAGAGATGCTGCCTGAACTTGCTCAACTCCAGCATGAAAGGAAAAGTGGCCTCGCTGTAGCAGTTTTCTCTATCTGAACCAGCATGATCTGCCTGGTTTTTGGACAGACTGCTAACTCCAAGAAGGAAATTCTGGTATCTTTCCAAATTTTTAGCACCAAAGGCTGAGACCATTTAAATTTCAATTAGTTTTAAATTAAGAAGCAGATAATTGTGTACAATTAAATGTGATTTAAATGTACCTATCAATACCTAGGATCAAATTTGAGGTTCCAGCCGCCGGCAACAACGTGTATGGAGGTCACGGAATGATGCCAAATAAACATCTCCCAAATAACCACACCAGCACTATCAAAATAGAACTTTTCACTGTGTGGATTTGATTATGCCAGATTCCCCTGACTGTTTATCTCAACCTCCCCAGTGTACAAGGTACTTGTTATCTGCAGCCCTAGAAGTTGTGAAATACCATAAATGAAAACACGTCAGGCTGGTTACTGGATTGTTTACTCTCCCTTCCTAAATTCAAGGGTGGTTTTTAAACCACTAATCACGTGAAGAACAGTAATTATTACTCCTTTAGTACTAAAGCAAGCTGGGTACAAAGTAACCCCCAGTTAGGGAGCAAAGGAAATATGAGAGGAAGGATCTCAGCAGCACCGAATTCCCCATCAGCTTAACCAAGACGAGCTTTGAGCTGAAGGTTCACACACAGTGCAATTTTCCTCACCAGTTCTTTCCCCTCCAAACCTCTTCTAACTTGTTGTTCAATGAACTTAGCAGTCTTTTCTTCATCATCAAGGTCCTGTTTCTTCTTCCTCTCTTGTTCTTGTTGCCTACGAATAGTCTCAGGGTCCCTGTCGATGTACTGAATGTACCAGCCTTTGGGAGTCTCATCAACCTTGCAAAGACCTAGAAAGTCAACACAAGATAAAATAAGATTAATTCCTACAATATCAAGATCATTTCAGTTCATGTTCACCATACAAATGCAAAGACTTTACCAGAGACAATATAGCCCTTTGCTAAAATTGACTTTGAATTATCTGTACTATGTGTTTCTGCCCTCCAGCTACCCAGATCTATTTGGAAATAAGCCAGAGTTGTCATGAAGTGGATGAAGTGTTTTACAATGCTTTCCTTATGGAAGAAAATGTTTCCTGCCCACTGAAAACAGAAATCTCACATGTATAAACAACACACACTAACAGGATCACACTAAAGGAAATGTTCCAGTGCTGAGTTATTGTTACTGACTCTGGCTAGACTGACTTTCCAAACACTCCATGACTCGTGGATGCATCCTGTAGGACAGGGGCAACCAGAGCCAAAGTAAACTTTCTGTCACCCCACAGTGCCATTTAATCTCTCTTCCTTCCACTGAGCACAGAACTGCAGAGCTCAAGCTTTAACCCTTCCATTAGGCCAGCAATGAACATGACCGCTTGCTTCTTATCACCTCAAATAAGAAAGGATTCTGCAGTCATAAGGAGAGTTCTAGGTTCTCTTTTTAAATGGCAAACGTTGGGAGCTGATTTAGAATTTAGCAATACCTCCAGCAAATATAGACCAGGAGATGAAAAGGAAAGGCTCACAACTGATGTGCTTATCGACATGGTTAGCACAGAAATACGTTTGGAAATCTGTTAATGTATATACAGGAGCGGAGAGGAAGAAAGAGAAAGGAAGCAGAAATAATATAAATATTTACTGATCAACTATCAGCCATTCAATCACCCAGTAATTTAAAGACTTCCCATCCCCGCTCACCTTCTCTCCCCAGCCACTTTGTAAAGTCAGTCAGTGTCTCCCACTGGGTGGCATTCATGTGGATGTGTTCTCGATGGCTGATGTATTCATTGTACACGATATTATTGTGGACTCTCTTTGTTCCTGAAATACGGAATTACTGTTAATAAATACAAGTGTGGGACCCGAGACAAACCAACCAAAATGTCTTGCACTGAACCAACAGAAGACATTAAAAACAAACAAACAAACAAACAGAAAAATATTTACCAAATCGCCTCCTGAGCAATTCTAGGAAATCATTTCGGAACTCCCTTGGGGGGATAAAAAGAAAGGATTTTAGCAAAACTTTAACAATTATGAAGCACTTTTCTGTTGTCATTAACAAACAAACATCTGCATCATAAACCTGACTATTCTTTTGAGCTGAGCATGATGAAATTCAGCCACATTTCCTTTTCTCAGTAAAGCAGCATTAAATGCAAGATGTGTGCACAGAGAAAACATGGCACATGTGAAATCTCCAAGAGGATAACAGCCTCCCAAAGGGATAAAATGGAGCAAAGGAATCTCAGCACTTCCCACTAATTGATGGTGTTTCATTACCAGGTGTCCTCCCAGGTTGACTGACACGGAACACAGGGCAGGACAAAGGGCAGATGGGGCAGATGGATTGCTCATCTCCCTGCTAATTCCAGGGCTGGAGCACAAAGCCTCACTTCAGGCTCATGCTGAAGACAGCTCTAGTTATCCCAGCTGTCATGCAGGTCAGCTGGACAAAGGACTGGGAGAAGCTGGGGAATGCCAGTCACACCCCTGACTTGTTGTCTCTCTGTTATGGCTCCTTTAGCTCGTGTTTAGGGTGGCAGTCACTCAGCTGGGGCACAAAGGTCACACCTTTGTAACACAGAGCAATTTTAAACAGGATTCAGACACGAGAGAAAACTGAAATCCCTTACCTAAGTTCAAAAGCGGCACTCCCTAAATTTTCAGATTGCCATTTAAAAAGGAGCTGACACTAAAATGTATCACAATAGAGTGTCTTCAACGGGACATTATTGTGTCTTAGAGGTGTGTCTGTGCAGATCTGACACAGGAACAAACACCGGGGTAAGACTACACAGAAGACTTACTCAGAGAAGTAATCCATGAACTGCTGAGGATTTTCAGAAGCCAGCAGCAATTGCCTCTGGTGGGACTCAGACATGCAGTGACACTTGAAGCCGTTCTATAAAGCAAAAATAAGTACTTTGCATGTCTTTGTCTCAATTTGCAACACTCACAGCTGAAGAAAATACTAAAAACAACGTTTTATGAGTGAAATTTCTTGGAGGGTCCACAGAAAACACCTTAACTCAGCCTCAGCCTAGTGTGGGGTGGTTGTTCCTCCCAACCAGACAAGCCCTTACGAAAAACACCAGCTTGTAATGCAGTGAAGCTTTGTTTTGCTTGTAATCACTGGTAAGAGTACATGATTTGAGATTTTTGGGTAAAAGGGAGAGAGGCACAGAAACAGGTGAAGAATGATAGAATTAAATATCCACAGGATGGTATATTAAAGAGGCTATTCATGGAGAATGGAAAACTAAAATACAATCCCCAAAGATGGGTCAGGGCCAACAGATCTTCTCCAAAGTGGATGAGGACTTCTCCCGTTGGGGATCCCAATAGGATCATCCCATGACCAGCAACTGGGAACTCTCCAGGTCCCACCAATCTGCCCCCAAGGGACTGTGATCCACACAAGAGGGACTGAGGTCCCCCAGAGGAGAATAAGGGCGCTCTCCAGTGCTCCCCCAAAGAGCATCAGGGCTCCCCGTGCCCCCAGGACAGCAAGCCAGGATGCTCCCCAGAAGGATCACACTCCACAGATGGGATCAGAGCGCCCACAAGGGGACGGGGGACATTTCCAAAGGGAACCTGAGCCAGCCCTGTGCTTCCCTCACCCCCTCACCTTGGGAAACAAGGGAACCCACACGAAGGTCACGAGGCCCCACATTCCCTGAAGGAACTGCAGCCCCCAGAAGGGGATCAGCAACCCCTACAAAGGCAACCCTTGTAGTGGGTTGCAAGCCCCAGTGCCCCTCAACAGCAATAAGGACACTTACGAGGGAGATTGACAGGACAAGGGGGAACGGCTTTAAACTGAGCGAGGGCGGGGTTTGATCGGATATTGGGAAGAAATTCCTCCCTGTGAGGGTGGTGATGCCCTGGCACGGGTTGCCCGGAGAAGCTGTGGATGCCCCATCCTTGGAAGTGTCCAAGGCCAGGCTGGACGGGGCTTGGAGCAACCTGGGATAGTGGAAGGTGCCCCTGCCCACGGCAAGGGGTGGAAGGAGACGATCTTTAAAGTCCCTCCGACACAACCCCTCCTGTGATTCCAGGAGATCGGAGCCGCCCCGAGGGCGGGAAGACTCCAACCCGATACATCCCTTGTGCGTATCCCCAGGAGAATTAAAGGCGACTGGGGGTCCCTGTTATTAAGGAGCCGGAGCCGCCCGTGCCCCCCAGGGGCGAGCGGCTCGGCCGCGGTTACCTCATCCCGGCACTGCTTCTGGCACATCTGACAGTACCAGCGCAGCTTCTGCAGCCCCTTGGACTTGATGCGGTTGGCGATCGCCTTGGGGCTGAGGAAATCCGACTTCCCCATGACGCCGGTCCCGGTCCCGATCCCGATCCCACCGCCCCGGAAATGGCGGCGGCGCCCTGGAAGCGGATGGCGGCGGGGCGGCGCAGGCGCGCTGCGGGCGCGCTGACCTTCAGCGGGGCTGTGGTGGAGGCGCCGCCATGTTCGCCCGGGGCGCCGCGGTCGTGCTGCTCCAGCCGCAATGGTACCGGGACGGGCTGGCTCGGGCGCGCTGGGCACGGGGGAGGCTCTCAGGGCTCAGGGGGTGACGGTCCTCTCGGCTGCGGGGCGCCCCGGGGGGTCGCGGCCCTGGGCAGCCCGCGGTGAGGGGCTGTGGGCTCTGGGTGGGGGTGGCAGAGCTGAGAGCGGGAGATGAGTGCAGGGATGGAGGATGAGATTCCGGGAATGGAGGGTGAGATTCAGGGAATGGAGGGTGAGATTCGGGGATGGAGGGTGAGGTTCAGGGATGATGGAGGGTCCGTGGGGGTGGGGGGCCAGGGGGAGCTCGGCGGGGATGGGTGATTGGGACGGGCAAGAGTTAAAGGACGGATCTGTCTGTGCTGGGCAGGAGACCCAGCTCTGGTCAAGGAACGGTACGGCCTCCTCCGCTTCGCTTTGTAGTCGTTTTGAAAAACCAGTTTCGTTATTTGAAGCTTTTTTTAAATTTGCCCTTCCGATGCCCCCATTTGCCCCCTCTTGTTGCCCAAGGCGATGGATAATTAATGAATTAAAGCTCCCCCTGCGCTGGGCACTGGTGAGGCCACACCTCGAGCGCTGTGTCCAGTTCGGGGCCCCCCAGTTCAGGAAGGACATCGAGGTGCTGGAGCGAGTCCAGAGAAGGGCAGTGGAGCTGGGGAAGGGTCTGGAGCACACGTCTGACTGAGGAGCAGCCGAGGGAGCTGGGGTTGTTCAGCCTGGAAAAAAAGGAGTCTCAGGGGTGACCTTCTCACTCTTTACAACTCCGTGACAGGAGAGTGCAGCCGGGTGGGGGTTGGTCTCTTCTCTCAGGGAACAAGTGACAGGATGAGAGGACACAGTCTTAAACCTGCACCAGGGGAGGTTTGGTTTGGACATTGGGAGAAATTGCTTCACAGAAAGGGTGATCAAACTTTGGAATGGACTGCCCGGGGAGGTGGTGGAGTCACCGTCCCTGGAGGTGTTTAAGGAAAGACTGGATGTGGCACTCAGTGCCATGGTCTGGGTGACAAGGTGGCATTTGGTCGCAGGCTGGACTTGATGGTTTCAGAGGTCTTTTCCAACCTAACTGATTCTGTGAAATTACATGGATGAGGGAAGGAAGAAGGTGTGCATGCAAACCACAGGTCAGAGTGACTTGTCCCAGCCACAGATGGTTTTTAAGAGACAGCAGATCTTGACTTTATAACTCTCTGAAAGGGACCTGTCCTTGACAGGTGTTGGTTTGCAGGAGAACTAGTGAATTATCCTAATTTCTCCTGCATTCATTTTTAGGGGCCAAGTCAGGAATATGGCAACGCTAAAAGACAGTAAGTACAGGTTTCGTTTGCTTTTGAGAGAGGGAAAGTGTTGCAGGAAAATCGTATGTTAAAATGCAATTTTGATTAGCTTCTCTAGGGTAAATTGACTGTGATGCACTGTAACATTTGTATGTGGCCTCCAACCCTTCTTCTGTTGAACAAGTGTCCTTCAGAAAAGGCATTGCTTAAGGTGGTTTTGGAACTAATTTAGATGTCATCCCATAGTTTTACTCAAACATACTTTAAGAAAAATTTTATTGTATGTGCTAAACCAGATTTTTTCTCACCTCTGAGAGTTAATTTAGTTTCTTTTATGCTTATTTCCTCGTGCTTTTATGCAGCATTTGGGGAGAAAAGGTTGACTGGTTTAGTTTGACAATGCTTCCTTAAGTCATTCCTCACAGGTTTTTATACAGGGATATAGCCTTGGAATTGTGCTGCTCTGTAGGATAACCTGTTTTGTTTTCCTTTTACATCAGTGTTTTTATGAATCTTATTTTGCCACAGCCTGAACAGGGAAGGAAATTAACTCTATGTCCTCGTACTATGGGGCCTCCTTATTGTTTGTTCCTTCCCCTTGTCATCTGGGAAAGATGACAATATACAGGTAGATGTGGAAGCAAAGAGACAATAAATAGACTTTGTGTTGGGCTAATTATTAAATAAATGCTGTACCTCGAGTAAAAAACATCTCCATTGTAAAGATGAATCTGTGTTAGCCACACTCCTCCTCTTACTGCTTTCTCACTGCAAATACTGAGGGCTTTTGTGAGGTTTGTTTGTGCACGGTCTGTTTATTTATTTTTTCTTCTTTGGGGAACATGGTGAAATATTTTTGGATGGCTGTTGCTGGCATTTTATTGTTTGTTTTTAAGTTATTATGCCCAGAACAGCACGTGACCTTCAGCTCTTAACTTTGTAGTCACCAGGCGTTTGAAGTCCATCAAGAACATCCAGAAAATCACCAAGTCCATGAAGATGGTTTCTGCAGCCAAATATGCACGAGCTGAGAGGGAGCTGAAGCCTGCAAGGATCTATGGAACAGGAGCTCTGGGTGAGAGAAAGCTCTTGCACTGTGGGATGTGGGAGCAGAAAAGGAGGTTTTCATGGTGGTGATAAAATGCTGAGAGTTTTTAACCTTCCACGGTTGTTTTTATTAGTCTTAAAAGCACCACAGCTCAGAATTTCCAGCCTGAGTCTGTCTGTTAATGGAATTGCGTCCAATCTCTGTAGCACCTACAGCTAATTCCATTAACACCCTCTTGTGAACTCTTGTGCTGCACGTGGTCCTGGGGCACGGGACTGGCACAGTGAACTTCACTGAGTGATGGCATTGATTGTGGGACATCTGGTCAGAGATGGGGCTGGCTTTGAGTTGTTTCTTGCTCACCTCTGGTCTGATCTTGTGCAAATTTGGATGATTGTGAGGGAGGTAAAATTCATCTGGCTGAGATTTGCAGCCCCTTTAGAAGTGGTTTTAGTTAGAACAACGCAGAGGTATTTTTTAAGATTTAGTTGCTTCTTGGCACCCTTGAAAATCTTGACCATCTTTTTTTTTTTTTTTTTTAGCTCTTTACGAGAAAGCAGAAATAAAGGCGCCTGAGGACAAGAAGAAGCACCTCCTTATTGGTGTGTCCTCTGACCGAGGCCTGTGTGGTGCTATCCATACATCCATCGCTAAAACCTTGAAAAATGAGATTACCAACCTCTCAAACGCCGGGAAAGAGGTTATGGTGGTTGGAGTGGGTGACAAGATCAGAGGCCTGCTTCAGAGGTAAAAACTGAAACCATAGAAGGGTTTTTCTGGAGCTTTGATTTTTTTCTGTGGTAGAAGTTTCAGGACTGCTTAGAAAACTGTGTTGGCATTGGCAGGAAATTGCATTAATGGGAACTGTACTAAATTCAAGTTCTTTTAAAAGAAATCTGCAAATAATCCTAAAAGGGGTTTAGATCATCTGGATATTTGTGAAACTGCTGAACAGCACTATTATATTTTTGAAATAAATGTCTGGCAACTGGCACTGTTACAAGTGTGTGTATTAATAAGGTATCATAATTTGACTGAAAAGTAGCAAAATTTTTCTCAGACCCTAATTCAGTGAAGTGTTTAGTTCTGAACACTCCTCATTTGCAGTAGTAAGTCAGTCTTGCTGCCTCGTTGTGCTTTAGAGCATCCACATGGGTTCTAACACAGGTTTGCTGTTGCTGCAGGACACATGCCAACTATTTCCTGCTGACATTTAAAGAAGTGGGACGGAGACCTCCAAGCTTTGGGGATGCTTCAGTCATCGCTTTAGAGCTGTTGAACTCCGGGTATGAGTTTGATGAAGGCTCTGTCATCTACAATCGCTTCAGGTAAGATTGTCTTGAAACTGCACCGGAAAAATATTGGGTAGAAAGCTTTAAACAGCACATTGGCCCAGTGAAGTGATACGAAAACTTGGCTGTGACTTGGCGTCTTCACTTCTTGATTTTGTTGTGTGTGATGAACTGTTGGTTTCTTTTTTTTTCTGATAGCTGTGGTTGGAATTCCCTTTTGACTTGTGTAGTGGGTGCTGTTCTATTTACAGTCAGCACATCGTTATATCGATGTGGCATCCAAGATCTTTTCATGAGGATTATCACAGAATTTTGTGGCATTGGAAGACCAGAAGTTGTCTATTCCAATTTGATTTTAAGTGCTCAGTTTAGTTAGTTGAACTGAAGCCACCTATGCTGTTTTTGGGCAGGTCTGTCATCTCCTACAAGACCGATGAAAAACCAATCTTCTCCTTTGAAACTGTTGCCGGTTCTGGTAAGTAGGGAGCTAGAAACCATCAGTTATGTGCAGTGATTAATCACAGAAAAAGTGCTCTGAACATGGGAATATGGTACTAAAACATCTTATTTTGGTGCATGTATCGCATGTTTAACAGATGGTTTTATCTTGGCCAAGATCAGTCCAAGGCTGACTTACCAAGGTGCTGCAGGACAGGGAGGTTAAAAAGAAAGGTCATGTGAATTCTGCTTTGAGATTCTGTCTCAAGCAAGAATTGTTCATATGTGAACTGTGTCAGTTCCAATATTTTCAGCGCTGAACAGCCTGAGTGTGGAGTGACTTTGCATCGCTCAGTAAAAACACCCCAGGATGTTTCTGCAGCATTGTATGGGAAGATTAAACATAATACGGCAATAATGTATTTTATTCTGGTCAGAATCTGACCTTCCTAATGTTAAATAGAATTTAAACATGTAAAATACTTGGCAAAATTATAAATAGCAGGGAGATTATGAAAGTCCACATAATATGTGGAGAAAATCCCTCTGTGCTGCCTTAAGTATTGAAGCAGCCCAGCCTAGCAGTCTTCCCCATGACATTGTATTATTTTGCTGGAGGTAGCTTGGATTTCTCTGAGTCTGCTCTTTTCGTCATTTGCAGAAAGCCTAAGTATCTATGATGACATTGATGCTGATGTGCTGAGGAACTACCAGGAATTCACACTAGCAAACATCCTGTACTACTCCCTGAAGGAATCCACCACCAGCGAGCAGAGCGCCAGGATGACCGCGATGGACAACGCCAGCAAGAATGCCTGTAAGTCATTCCCTGGGTTTCCCAGGACTTCAGTAGTGCAACAGGAAAGTACTGCCCTCCCTCTGTGTAATTCCTTGCTTTCAAAATGATAATTCTTAATCTCAATTCTATTTTGAGTCTTGGCTTTTTGAGCCAGTTCGACTGGGATTCTTTTCTGAATGTGTGAACTGTATTTAGTCCCTGGAAAGAGGGATTGCTGTCAAGTTTATGAGAAACAAGCCTAGGTAACTGGAAGTGAAATAACAGATAATTTAATAGGAATATAAAATACTAAATTAATCTTGTAATGGCCAGATATTCTTTTTGCTCTTTCATATGGCTGCTCTGAGGATTTCCTGAATTTTTATAAACCTGTGAGCCAATATAATTAGTACTGCACCGATTTAAGGGTGAGGAAATGGAAACAGTGGTTAAATACTTTAGCACCTGTCATGCAGCAACTTGAGAATATACAAGTATTCCTTGGCAGGGTACTGGTGGCTGAGTGAAGCTGATGTGATGTGCCATTGGGCTACCTGGAACTGTAGGTATGGCTCTCTGCTGACTGCCTTAGCTTGAGAGAAAGAGGTGATTACATCTGTGCTTAAAAATAATCGAAGGGAAAAAATAATTCAGAAAAATCTGTCTCCTTTTGCAGAACAACAGTAACTTGAAGGAAATACCAGTGTAGTTAAATGACTGTGAAATGTAATTTCAAAGCAAATGATGCATGTTTGTGTTATGTTACAATGAGCTATGTCATACCCTGGTATTTACGAGTCTGCCAGCTGTTGTGCAGATGTTTAACTCTGGTGCCTCAAGCCAAGTTCTCAGGTTTCTAGATTGTCTACTGGTAGTGTTACCTGTAGGGGAAAAATGTCAAGTGCACTAAGCCCCTTGATCATTTGCAAGGGTTTACAAGACTATTTGATATTCTGTTCGTACAGCTTCTCTTTATCTGTGTTTGAATGCTTATTATGTGTTTAAATTCCAATCCTAATTTTTTCTAGCCGAGATGATTGACAAACTGACCTTGACGTTCAACCGCACCCGTCAAGCCGTCATCACCAAGGAGCTTATTGAGATCATCTCTGGTGCTGCTGCTCTGTGAGTACCTGTGTGGATGTGAAATTGGAGCTGTTGCGGTCATGTGGTGCTTGTGTGCCAGAAAACAGGGAGGGTTTAGGGCAAGTAGGTCCTGAAACCAAAGGGAAGGCATTCCGTGGCATGGCTCCAAGCTTTTCAGCTTGTGCAGTTCTACTAACAAGAGCGAAGTTTGGCAGTTTTGTCTGGACAGGGTTGGGGGTTTTCCTCCTTTTTGACTTCCAGTGGATTTCCCCCCTTCTAGTTGGGTGTTTCCTACTTTACCTGCTCAAACGGCCCAGTAGTGTTGGGTGGGGGAGAGCAACTGAAGTGCTTTTGGATAATTCAGGTGTTCAGAAGCTGAGAGTTTGGGGGGTGGGCTTGGAAGGAGGAGGGAATATCTGGAGTCAGTTGCTTCCGAATGTGTATTTTACTTGAAGTTCAATGTTTTGCTTATTTCCCTGTGACTGAAGTTTTGTGGAGGTGCGTGCTGTGGGTTACAAACCTGTGGGTTTAAACCACGGTTTGTAACTGCATGTAGCTGACGTGTGTTAAACATTGGTGCTCCGTATGGAAATGTCAATATCCTGTGTGTTTACAGAATGCCTGGAATACGTATCATGTAGCAGTTTACATGCTGTATTGTGCTCCTCACAATACATTTGTGGTCATAAAGCCGTGCAGAGTTTGGCCTGAATTTGCATGAGTTGCTTCCTAACCTGCCTGTTCTGTTTTTTTCTCGTAACATCATAACCAGGGATTAATCGGGAAAAGCGCTTCAGCCAAATCCAAGAGGTAAAGTTATGACGTGGAAACTGGGTTATGTCTTTAAATGAATTAACACAGAAAATATGAAGTCAAGTGAGGAAGTCGGAATTCAGTGGTGTTGTGGTCAGAAACTTTTTTTCCTGAAAAGCTGTGAAATTGCCCACTTCTAGTTTGAATCTGCCTCGATAAAGAGTTCTTAATTTTCACAAATTTTAAGGAAAATACGTCCATGGTAGCATGCACCCACATTTGACATAATTTTCTGTGTTTGGGTTTTTTTTTTTATGGATTATTTGACTCATTTGCAATTACTATTTGAATTTTTGTGTAGTGCCCTGACCTTATGCAATGACTTAAAAATATCTGTATGTAAGATGTTCCTAAAGAGGTTTCTGTATCTAAATGAACATATTATATTCAAAATTTAAAATAGAAGGAAAAATAGGTTTGTTAAATAGTTTGGGGGGTGTTAAGGAATATTAATGAGTTGAAGTATTCAAATTGGAGGAGCTAACAGTTTTAAATAAATGAATAAATAAATGAAAGTGTTTTAATTTGCTTCAATTTGCCTTACAGGTGAAGAGGAGCTCTTCTGAGCATATGGTCTAACCTGCCTGTGTCTGTGTTAACAAGACTGCTCTGTTTAACCTGTGAAGAAGCGGTAAAGCCCCAGAAATCTGTAAATTCTTACAATAAACGAACTCCATGAAACAGATCCTCTTGGTTGTCCGTGGAGCAAATGCTCTTGGTGTCTAAATAATCTGTGTTGGACTTGGGTGTGCTCTGAAATCTCACTTTTAGAAGGTTGTGCTCTACATCTTGTCATGTATCTGGAATGCAGAACATAAAACTGGCTGCTCCTTTGGAAGAGTGGAAGAGATTTCCTATCTGCACCGCGTGTTTGAATGTGCTGGTTTGTCACTCTGGTGGGGGCTGAAGGAGCAGACTGGAGTAACCTCTGCATTGCACAGTTGGAACAGATCTCTCTCACTGAATACCATGTTCCTACTGTTTCTGGATGTTAATTTTCTAAAATGAACTGATCTGATTAGGTGAATCATTTCAGGGGTTACTTTGAATGCACACTGTATATTCATGGTCAGTGTGTGTATAGAAATACATATCTCAGAAGATTGGAGCACCTCTCCTTTGGAGACAGACTGAGAGACTTGGGGTTGTTCAACCTGGAGAAGAAAAGGCTCTGAGGAGATCTTAGAACCCCTTCCAGTGCCTAAGGGGGCTCCAAGAGAGCTGGAGAGGGATTTTTGGACAAGGGCCTGGAGTGACAGGATAAAGAGAAATGGCTTTAAATTGACAGAGGGCAGGGTTAGATTTTATACTGGGAAGAAATTCTTGACTGTGAGAGCGCTGGTGCTCCGGCACAGGTTGCCCAGAGAGGCTGGTACTGGTCCCAGGATGGATCCTTAAGGGACACCAGTTGTCACTGAGGTCTGTTGGGACATGGAGCTGTTGACCAAACCATGAGCTTCAGGAGTTTGTTCCTGGTCCAGCTCCTGCTCTTCTGCCTGCGGATGTGAGATGTGACTGACACAACAGACCGGGCTCTTCACTGACTGACCAACATGCTACTAATGGTCTAATAAATCACAGTTAATTTGTGAACTAAACTACTTCTAATACTACACTGCTATTATTTACAATTCTGTCCTGCACACTGATTAGTTACAGACAATTACTGAGTTACAGTTAGCACTCGTGCTAATTGTATCTACACAGTCACCTTTGAGGAACAGCTCTGCTGCTCCTCATTGCACCGCCCACACCACTCAGTTACTGTTAATTTTGTTTCTGGATCTTTTTTGCCACCATAGCTTCATCCTTTCCCATCTTGTGTTGTTGTTTTTTTTGTTGTTGTTGTTTTTGTGATTTTTGTTTGTTGTTTGTGTTTTTGTTTGTTTGTGTTTTTTGGTTTGGTTTGGTTTTTTTCCCCCAATTAAATAACTCACTCAGAAACACCTTTTCCTCATTGCTGCCAGTTTGGCCACATCTGTTCCCAAACCTGATGTTTCTACTGCCCAGGCAATCTTGGCCTTAAATGTAGTTCTTTACATACCTGTCTGCATACAGGTGGCCTTGCAAACCCCTTTCAAGTCTTTCTGGAGCCTTTCCTTCTCCAGGCTCAACAATCCTAGCTCTCCTGGCCTGTTTCCATAGCAGAGGTGCTCCAGCCCTTGAGGCATCTTTGTGGCCTCCCCTGGACTCAGTCCAACAGGTCCATGTCCTTCCTGTGCTGAGGATCCCAGAACTGGATGCAGGACTCCAGGTGGGGTCAGAGGGCAGAGCAGAGGAGGAGAATCACCTTCCTTGACCTGCTGTCCAGTCATTTTCACCAGAATCCTTAGGGTTGGGAGGGACCTCTGGAGATCATCCAGTCCAAACCCCCCTGCCAAGGCTGGGCTCACCTGGAGCAGGTGACACAGGAACACATCCAGGTGGGTTTGGAATGTCTCCAGAGAGGGAGACTCCACGACCTCCCTGGGCAGCCTGTTCTGATGCTCTGCCACCCTCAGTGTAGGGAAATCCTTCTTCATGTTGTGGTGGGAACTTCTTGCGTTTTGGTTCGTGGCTGTTGCTCTTCCTGGGCACCACTGAGAAGAGTCGGGCACCGACCTCTTGACACCTGACCCTGAGATATTTGAGATATGGATATATTTATATTAATTTATATTATATTTATATTCATATATTTATGAATATAAATATTTTTATATTTATATTCACTCGAGATTAATTATAGATATCATGGAATCATAGGATGGTTTAGGTTGGAAGGGACCTTTAAAGCTCATCCAGTCCAACCCCTTGGGCAGGGACACCTTCTGCTATCCCAGGTTGCTCCAACCCCCGTCCAACCTGGCCTTGAACACTTCCAGGGATGGGGCAGCCACAGCCTCCCTGGGCAACCTGTGCCAATATACCCCCCCTCACCCTCACAGTAAAGACTTTTTTCCTCATATCCAACCTAAACCTCGTCTCAGTTTGAAGCCCTTCCCCCTTGCCCCGTCGCTCCACGCTCTTGTAAATAGCCCTGTCCCGCCCTTCCTGTAAGCTCCCTTCGGTGAAGTTCAAATTCAGAGGTGCTGCGATGTTTATACACGTAAAGCATTTATATTCTCCCGCCGCCAGCCCGGCCCCTCAGCGCCGCTTTGGGGGATCCCTCGGGAGGCGCTTCCCGGCCGCGGCCCCGCCCCGCTCGATGCGCTCGGCGCTGCGGCGGCGCTGCCTGGCGGGCGCCAAGATGGCGGCGGCGGCGGCGGCGGCGATGGCGGGCGGTGCGTGAGGCGCTCCCGCGGCCCCCGGCGGGATGTGCGAGACCTACTCCCGCTGGCTGCTGCGGGTGTCGGTGGCGCAGATCTGCCAGGCCCTCGGCTGGGACTCGGTGCAGGTCTCGGCCTGCGACCTCCTCACCGACGTGCTGCAGCGGTACCTGCAGGGGCTGGGCCGGGGCTGCCACCGCTACTGCGAGCTCTGTGAGTGCGGGACGGGGCAGGGGGTGGGCAGGGACAGGAGGGGGATGCGGCTGGACACGGCCCTGGGGGCACGCTGGGGATGGCCCTGTGTGAGCAGAGTCCGGGCTGAGTGGGATCCGGGAGCTCCTGCCAGCCCCGGCCATCCCACCAAGGGAGCAGCGCTGGGGCTGCGGGACAGGGCAGGAGCACGGGGCGATTTGGGGTTGGGGCAGGGCAGGGGGACAGGGCAGGAGCACGGGGCGATTTGGGGTTGGGGCAGGGCAGGGGGACAGGGCAGGAGCACGGGGCGATTTGGGATTGGGGCAGGGCAGGGGGACAGGGCAGGAGCACGGGGCGATTTGGGATTGGGGCAGGGCAGGGGGACAGGGCAGGAACACGGGGCGATTTGGGATTGGGGCAGGGCAGGGGGACAGGGCAGGAGCACGGGGCGATTTGGGATTGGGGCAGGGCAGGGGGACAGGGCAGGAGCACGGGGCGATTTGGGGTTGGGGCAGGGCAGGGGGACAGGGCAGGAACACGGGGCGATTTGGGGTTGGAGCAGGGCAGGGGACAGGGCAGGAGCACGGGGCGATTTGGGATTGGGGCAGGGCAGAGGGGCTCAGGAGGAGGTGGGCATTGGGGCAGCACTGAGGGCTGGGGGGACAGGGCAGGAGGAGCGTGAGGAGGTGGGATTTGGGCAGGACAGGAGGATGTGAGGTGGTGGGCTATAAGCAGGGCAGGAGGGCACGGGGAGGTGGGATTTGGGCAGGACAGGATGGATGTGGGGTGGGTGGGTTTGGGCAGGGTAGGAGAGCACAGGGATGTGGAGTCTGTGGGCAGGGCAGGAGGGCACGGGGAGGTGGGATTTGGGCAGGTTTGCAGAGAAGAGAGCAGGGGAAGTGGTCTGTGACAGGAAAGGGGAGATCAGGCTGCAGGGGTAGTGCAAGGATCAGGCTGTGGGGCCGTGTAGGGAAGGTGGGCTGTGGATCAGCGGGTGCAAGATGTGGGTATGGGGGAGATTAGCTGGGGGTCAGTGCTGGGGGCTGTGGGGAAGATGAAGAGGCTTGGGGCTGTGGAACAGTGCAGAGGACTGAGAGGATGGGGGCAAAGCCATGGGGCAGTGCTGGTGCACGGGGTCCCAGCTGCCAAGGAGGGCTGTGGAGCAGTGGATCTGGGCATGGGCAAGGAGTTGGGATTGTGGGGCTGGAGTTGGAGGAAACAAAGCTCAGTGGCAGTGGGTCTGGGCTGTGGGGACATGGGGCTGCTGCCCCTCTCTCTCTGGCTACAGCGTGCAGGATTTTGGGATGCAGTGTAGAGGAGGGGGAGATAGGACTGTTGTCCCTGCTGTTCTGGATCTAGGGGGGAGAAGGGGCAACCAGTCCCCTTGCCATGTGGGATGTGTGCATGGGAGGACATGGTGCTGCTGCTGTGTTGTCCTGGCTCATCTTTGGGTCAGGGTCTGTGCCCTGGGGGCAGTGCTGAGGAGGCTGTGGGGGCCCACTGCAGGTGGGGATCAGTGTAGGGTTCATGGTTCTGGTACAAAGGGAAGTGCTGAGGTTGGAGGGCGCAAGGTCCGGACTCTCTCCTGCATAGGGAGGGAGAGATGTGGCTGGAAAACCCTATTGCTGGGGCTGGAGTGCTCTGGGTTGGGAATATGTGTGAAAGGGGGGGAGTCTGTGGGGCTGGAGGTGCACCTGTGCCAGGGGAAGTGTGAGGCTGTAGGGCTGGGGATGCACAGGTACTGTGCTGTGCAGGGTCAGGGATGACAGGGAGCTGTGGTGCCAGGTGTCGGGAATGCACGTGTATGGAGGTGGGCAGGACTGACACGTAGCAGGGCAGCATGGGGCCTGATACCCGAGGCTGGGGATGTGTGTGTACAGGAGGGAAACGATGGCACTGTGGGGCTGGGAACCTGTGTGTGGGGAATATGGGAAGGCAGGGATGCACTGAGTGTTTTGGGGGAAATGGAAGTGTAGTGCACAGGATGTGGGAGTGTGACGGGGCTGCACGTGGGAGGTGTGGAGTATGTGTGTGCAGAGGGTGAGGGACAGCGCTGGGGATCGTTCAGTGCACGTGGCATGAGGTGTGAGTGTCCTCAGGTGGATGCAGTGGAAGAGGTTTGGCTGGCTCTGTGGGGGACTGGATTTAGCCAGTGCTGCCACTGAGGTGGTAGGGAAGGAGCTGGAAGGGATGGTGGGGGTGCAGGATTGCCCAAGGCTTCACTGGATTTGGGGTGGAAGTGTGGAAGGGATGAGTTTACACCAAGCGGGAGAAGAGAAAGAAGAGAGATCTGGGAGTTGGTGTGAGGACTGCTGGCTGGGTCACACAGGAGTGTTTGTGGGTGGGATGGGGAAGGGGCAGTGAGTACCACTGCTGGCTCTGGGAGTGCAGAGGGTGCAGCTGTGTGTCCATTGGGGTTCTCCGTGTCCTTGCAGAGCAGTGGAGGTACCGAGGGGCTGGATGTCCTGCTAGTACCTGCAGAACATGGGCTGGGGGAGGATGGGATGTGCAGTTGCTTTCTGGGTCAGTAATGCTTCCAGTGGGAATGAGAGGGTGGTAGGGATCTGCTGGGTGTGGGAATGCCAGAAAGGGAGTGCTGATGGGTCAGGGAGGGGTTGGGGAGACGGAGGCTGTCAGGGTACATGCCAGATCTGAACACTGGGAACGTTGTGGGAAATGCAGAGCAAGGCTCAGGCTGTTGGTGGGGTTGGAGGGTCACTGGTCTGTGTGGGGACCATTGTTACCCTACATGTGGGGCAGGGAAGGTGTAACTGGGCAGTGATGTGTGTGCAGAAATGGGGCTGCCAGTGCTCCTGCTGGCTCTCTGCTCCTACTGGATCTGTAAGTACTGGCGGGGAGGTGAAGGGGGATCCCTGTAGTGGAGGGACTGGATGAACAAGGGTGCCCTGGAGAGGTGGGCACATGGAGAGACAGGGCTGCTTGTGCCTCCTGTGCCCAGAGGGATGTGTTCCCCCTTCCTTTGGCATGCTGGGGGGCTGTGGCATTGTGGGCTGCTGCTGCTTCACGTGTCATGGTACTTCTGGAGGGGGAAGTCCTGGAGAGCCTCTGGGGCAGAGTTTGGAGCTGCTGCAGTTGGGTCTGGCAGTGGGAAAGGTGTTTAGAGAAATCAGGAATTGGAACTGGGATAGATAATTGATTGCTCACCTCAAGTGCTGGCTGAGGAGATGGTGGATTTGGGGCTACCATGGCCATTACCAGTTCTGAGAATGGGCTGGGGGCAACTGGAGGATATGGGAGAGGTAACAGGGACATGGCAGCCCTGAAATGCACCAGTGGGAAAGTTTGCCAGCCCTTCTGTCCCAGCTGTGGGAGCTGTGCTAAGGAAGTGTCACAGCTGCAGGTCAGAGGAGTATCAGAGGCATGTTTCTGTGCAAGAGTGAGTTTGGAGAGTGTGGAGCCAAGCTTGGTCAGGAGAGGAGCAGCCATGACCTGAAGGTGCTGCTGCCTGGGGTCAGGTTCCTTCTCTGGAACAGAAGTTCTCGCTGCTCTGGGGATCCCTGGAAAAGCAAAGTGATGAGCTGAGTGTACCTGGTACCTGGTCCAGCCTCTGCTTCAGCATCTCAGGATTAACTGAGATCAAGTCTGGCACTGCCAGTGTAACCAAGCTTAGGGGGGTTTCAATAACAGTGCTGCAGACTGTTTGGATTTCAGTTCTAGGTTGAATAGGTTTCCTTGCACGAGCTTCCCCCAAATTTGAGAGCACGTTAGTCTGGAAGTGGTACAGTGCAACATTGCCCCGTGTCCCCCAGCAGCACAAATGTACTGCTGCAGCTCTGTAGTTTGTATCTCAGTCTAGACAGAAATTATCTGTAAAGTGATTAAAGGGGGCAACAGAAAGGGTTTGGGAGAGGTGAGTTATGGGGTGAAAAAGGAACTCACCTAGGCTTGGTTAGAGCTGCCCTTTGATAGGGTTAGTACAGACATTGGGGAAGATGCTCATGGAAGAAATGACTTGTTGGGCAGCATCGCCCCTGAGCTCAACTATCTCTGCCACAGGTGCTGCAGTGTTTCTAAGATTGGGAGGGAGAGATGAAGAGATGGGGAAAATATCACTTTTTCCTCTTGGTGCTTAAGGATTGGAAGTCCATAGAGCTCAGATTATCCCTCTCTTGCTTTGGGTTTGATTACTGAAAGTGGGCAAAGGCATTTTTTTTACTCTCTATGAATGGAGAAGAGTACCACAAGTATTACAGATCTTTTTGTTTGTTGTATTTTTGTTGGGTTGTCTTTTTTTGGAGGAGAAGGGGAATATGCTGTTTTCGTGCCAGTGATGTATTTTTTGTATTACCAACTCTCTTAAAATGATCCCTGTATTTCTTTCTTTAAAAAGGTTTATGAAAAGACATCTTAATACTCAGTTGACATCTCCCTGCTTTTTTCAGAATCGTTTCCTTTTGCTCCTAAAATAAGTCACTGCACAAACCCAGCTCTGGATGAATGAGTTGAATTTTGCCATGGTTTTGCATAAGTAGAATTAATTAAATTCCAATTGTAGCATCGTTATTGTCAGCGTGTTATCTCGGAGTCAAACCAGTGGGGTTTGAGTTAGCAGGGTTGTCAGCTGAGGGACATAATCTTTGTGTTGCAAACTGAATGGATTTACTCTGACGTAGCTGAGGCTCTGTGGGATCGCTCTGAAGAGCGTGTCATCGCTGCTCACGTGTTTTCTCAGTTGCAGAAGAAAATGATGGCTCTCCCAGCTGTGTTAGATCTTTGTTCCAGCTGTTACATCCCATTAGGAGAGCCACATTCAAGATTTTCATTACTTTTCTGCTGTTGTTTCTTTGCATTTGCGGTAGCTGTGGTTGATGGGAGCTGCTGTGGCTGCAAAAGGGAGGCAAAAGGATTTGCAAAGCGGGTTTTGAGATGTGTTTGATGCCGTGAAATGCTTCTGAATACTCTGTGGGGGGTGGAGGAGAGGGTGAACTTACAGCCAGAAAATCAAGGTTTTCCTCTTGAACTACACCATATTATGCTGCTCAAATTTGTGGAGAGCTTGTAAGAGAAAGCCTCTTCAATATGCTGTGGGCTTTACACGTGTTTTTTATCCTAAAATTTAAGTAAAATATCTGAAAACCAGTGTTGGAGTATGTAATTAAAGAATTGGGTTACAAAACAAAGTATTGTGGTGTGGTTTCTAAGAGTTCAGATTGTTGTTTGGGTTTTTTTTAAGCAGAGGTGAAAAGGGAAAAGTTCCCTGTTATGTGCCACTTGGTTTTGCACTCACGTTCCACGTGGTTTGATAGAGGTGGTGGCAGAGCTGGTGCTTTGGGTTATCTCCTCTGGATTTTATTGTGTATGCTGGGTTTTTTTATACTGGGGAGCTGTCCAATGAAGGCAGACCAGTGTCTGCTTTGTTTGCTCTGAATTCAGCTGATGCAGCTTAGCAGTGAGGTGGGGGGTTATAGACACACAGAACATGTTGTGTTTTGCCTCTGAACACATCCAGTGAGGGAATTTGGTTCCTAGTGTATTTGTGTGGGTGCAGTTCATGGGGGTGATGATGAGGGGAGTCGTGGTTTATGCCCCCAAAACCTGATTTTTCTATTACATTGCTCTAAAAACCAGCCAGGTTTAAAGCTACTTCACTTCACTGAGGGCACCTGGGCATATTTCAGCAGCACAGATTTAGATTATCTGCTGCTAAAACTAGAACTTCAATAACTGGATAATTAACTTCTTTGGATCTAGAAGTGGGTTTTCCAATACTCTTTCCTTCAGTTTTCAGTCTTGAGCCTAAGTTTGGATATATCGTGGGTTTGTTTTTGTTTTTTCTGCTGAAATTTGCTGACAGTGAGGAAATAAAGTTTAAGAGTTGGTCTTTGGCTTCTTGTTGCTTGACTACTTTTTTGAAGATTATTTTTATAAAACCACAGAATCACAGAATATCTCAAGTTGGAAGGGACCCATAAGGATCATTGAGTCCAACTTCCTGCACCTTGCAGGACTGAATACTAATTATACAGACATATATACATAATATAGAAAATATTAATATATTGAAATTAGTATTAATAATACAACTGTGCATTTCTGTTTAAAGGCAGGTTCTGATCTGGTGAGCACAACATTAAAACTGGAGGGGAAAATTACAGATCTTGCAAGATGTCTTGCCAAGATAGAACTGGCTCCAAACCTGCTCCAATGTTACTGGACAGCCTCCTGTAAAGGAAAACTTTATTTAATTACAGCAAATTTCTTGGGAGAATGCAAACAGCAGACGAGTATTTTCATTAGGAATTACCACAGGGGAGAGAATTGACCTGGCATTGGCCAAATTTTTATTTCTTCCCAATTAAATGTCAGATTTACCTCATCTTTTTGTCATTTCTGTTCCTGTTTGTTTGTTTGTTTTGTTTGTTTTAGGTTTTTTGTTTGTTTGTTTTGTTTTCTTTAGTTATTTTACTCTCACCACTCTACAATAACAATCTCTATCACAGTGTTAGATTTTGATGATCAGTTTAAAAGAGCTGATTCCCTCTGCTGGTGCTGAATGACTTTGTAATGAGTATCTATCCTAGGCCCATAACATTTGTTATAACAACTGTGCTTCTTTATGTCCTAATAGCCTTAAATGTTGATGGTTTTAAACTAATTAACTTCTTGCTGGCCACTGATAAAGAGGGTGAACATGTTTTTTTGCTTGACATTTATGAGGTTACTGGGAGAAGAAGCAGACTCGAGCAGCAAGAGCCAGAAGAGGCTTTTTCCTGACTGGTAACTACATTAATAGGACTGTTTTTCTCACTTAAGTGCACTCAAGTAAGGCATCTATACTTATTAAATAACCCACTGTGTATGCTCCTGGCTGGTTTTGTGGATGCTGGAGGGAAGCAGTGTGTTGTCTTGCCTGAAACAGTTATCCTGGAGTGACTGCTGGGTGTAGATACACGTGTAGTTAACGTGTGGCAGGGCTGTGTGATGTGCTGGAGCACAAGGAATCTGTGATAGAGCCTTTAATTAAAATGCTAAGGAGCTCTACCTAATAATTTGCCGGTTAAAGTAAAATTTTTTAAAGTCTCTTTTATAACAGCCATGAGGGGGAATGCTGAGCTTTTTATAACCCATGTACACATTGCATGGGTGGTGACTCATTAATTTTTCTCACTATATTTATTACAGAACTGTAGTTGCTTCCTTTGAGAAAACTGGCATGAAACTAAAAGCTCTTCTGCTCTGTGCTTACTCGCTTGTTAAATTTTCACTGATTCATGTGAACTTTGGGCCAGGAAGGAGGAGGTGATGGGGGTGAGCTTCACAAAAGGAAATCAGCTGTTCCTGAGACTGAATTTAAGGAAAGTAAGATAGTTCCCACACCCCCTCACAGTGCCTTTGGATGATGTGAGCACTGGCTAGCTTGTTTGGTGGAGGAATTCTCCTGACTTTTGCAAAAGTAACTAACTTTTAGTAGTTTCTAAAAATTCCTTTTCCCCAGAACCCAAAACCTCACTTGCAGAGGAGTTTAGTGCACTCTCCTTGTTGTGTTTGATTTGGTTTTCCTTGTGGTCAGGTAGGTTCATCTGCAGGTGATGGTGAGCAGGGATGAGGGCTGGATCACTTTCCACCCAAATACTCAGCTCTGCCTGGATTCTCTTTGCCCTTCGTTTTGGTGCTGGACTTCTTTGGGATCCATTTTCTTGTGCAGATCCCTCCTCACCTGGAGTTCATTCTCCAGCTCAGGGGAGCTGAGAGTATGGGAGCTGCAGGGCTGTTCCTACAGCTCTCTGGTGAGCTGTTTTGAGATCAAATGGTCTTAATTTAGCTCTGCTGTTGCCACAGCTCTACCAGTTCCCATTCAGGGAGAAAGAGCAGCTCGAAAACTTGTGAGAGAGGTGTTTTCTTAGTTCCCTGTTTGCCAGGGGAGGAAGAGAGTTGTAACTGGTTGGATGAGCTATTCCTGTGTCCTTCCATCTCTTCCCAGCCCTGGACAACAGATAGTGTTTAAAGTCCTGTGGTCTAAGGAACAGCAAGAGACTGGAAACCAAAGCTCCGAGGCTGTTTGTGATCTGGCACTGACTTACTGTGTGACATTGGATTAATTATTTCATTGGGAGGCTTCAGCATCTGAATTTTTGAACTGATATTTGGAGAATATTGAGATAAGTTTAGTATGCACATATTAAATTCTTTTTTTGCACCGTTTACTTACAGAAAAAAGCCTAAGACTAAATGAAACACCAGGAGAGAGTGTGGTACATGTTTGTCAGCATTCCCTTTCATGTGTCTGGCTTCTGCTATTGTAATGATTTTTAAAAATTTTTTTTATTAAACTAGAGAGAGAGGAGGAATGCTAAACTGTTCAAATAAGTGATGAATCACCTGGAATTACATTTAATGCATTTTTGTGCTGTGTATATTTCCAGTTGATAACTGGTTTGATTTTAAAAACAGATATGGATACAGACTTGAAACTTTTTTCGAACACTTTTATCACTGAGGACACTCTTGAAAAGAAGGGTTAATTGCTCCGTCTTTTCATCCCTCTGACAGTTGCAGGTTTAAACAATTTTTTTTAGCTTTTAATCAATCTTATTACTTGACATTGTCTCTCTGGAGGCAAATGTCAAAGCTGTGGGAAAACTGAATCTTCAGGGGTTTTTTTTTGTTACCTTTTGAACCCGCTTTCTAACACACATAATTGTTTGTTGATATGGTTGTGAAATATTTCCATGCTTCAGCTACACTAAGAAGTTACTTCTCTGCCACACGTTCTTAAAAAGCAATTGTAGGAAGAAGTCTTTTATAGCGTTTATCAGTTGCTAATCACGTCAGTACCCTTTTCTGGAGGTTAAAAAGATCACATGCAGATCTAGGAAAAAACCTTTGAGAAGGTTTTCCCCAAGTTTTTCTTTTTACCTCTTTGTCAAACTTGTATCTGTTGAGTCGACACCTTTAAAATAGTTCAGTAAGTTTGCAGGGATCTTCATAGCCTGAAGAGCATCTTAAAGTGACCACACAAAGTTTCTTCGCTGTGTCGATTTTATAAATTTAATTTTTAAAGGATAAAGCACTCTTCTGTTTGTCTAATAACTATAGGCTGTCACAGCTCCTCCAGAGGGGTGATATCCTCCTGTAATTATGAGTACACAAGTCTCCACATTTCTCTGTCCCTGGAGTGCAGAGGAAGCTGGTGTTGCACTTGTAACAAATACTACACAAACTCCGAGGTGGTTCTGGTCATGCAGAGTTCACATTCTAAATACAGACGGGGATAACTTGGTCTGATCTTCCTTTTAGCTGTGGAAAGAATTAAAACACAAGCAACTTGCCCAGAGTCACACAAGAGGCCAGTGTTGAAGAGCTGAGAATCAAGCCCATAATCTGAGTATTATCCTTATCTTCACCGCGAGACTAAGAAGGGAAATTCTAGAACAAAATTCTTATTCTTCTAAATGTACCTGCAGGCGGGAGTTGGCCGGGGGTTTGAATTCATCCAGTGATGTGAGAACCAGCCTGCTCAGCTTCAAGATAAACCAAGAAGAGATTAGGTTAAAGGACAAACAAAAGAGCATCCCCTCCCGTTCTCCAAAGCCGGGGCTCCACAATAGCCATTGTGTTCCTTCAATAGGCACGGGCTGCTTTTCCATAATTACTTTTTAAAGTAAATCGCAGCTTATCATCATGTAGGGATGTAATATCTTCATAAGCCAACTCTGCAGAATTGTAATCATTCAGTATCATTTTATTGAATTAAAAATCATGTTTGGGGTTTAAGGCATCTCTTCTTTGTGTGTGTGTTGTTGTTACTGGGTAAAGTTAGGATGAGACTTGAAGCAGTGCCTTGGCTGCCAAAGCAAAAGGTGTCCAGTTCTCCCTCCGGAGGCCTTCAGAGGGATTTTCCTCTCTCAGGTCGGGGACACTGGGGTACTTGGAGATCATATGAAATAAAGATCCCAACTACCTGGCAAGTAAGGCTTCACTATGTGTTCTGTAAGGAAAAGAAGATTTTTTGTTTGCTGTAGAGTCAAACTTAAGTTGCGTCCCAGGAAATCAGTCCCTAAAGTTTAGTATAAGATACTGTTTCCTCATCAGACCAGTACTTAATATTCCTCTCTTTTATCCAGGAGGTATATCTAACAAGTAGGTGAAGTGGCTCATAGTTTTAAGAAGCCTGTAGATTTTATCTGGTGGAAAGATACTATATGAGGTATTCTTGTTATCAAGAGATACACGAGACACCTTTTTTTTTTGTTGCTCTCTGGAAACAACAGTCAGTTCAACAAAATGAGTTTTTTCGTTTTCTGGGTTGAAAAATGACATTTGATCTGTTACATACTGATAAAGGGGCATTTTCTGCATATTAAGGGCTTGTTTTGTTCATTTTAGTTTACATTAAGAGATTGAAAACTGTTCTGACTGGTGTTGCACGATGTTAATTGGCTGTTGTTGCTACTCCCTCATTTTTGCTGGATTTGCTTCCTGAGGTGCAGTTCTTTAATGGTATGATTTGAAACAAAGTCATATGGGTCAAAACAAAACACTTTTGAAAGTAAACCTGGGTGGAACTATTGTTGGGCAGCGATTCATGTCCCTTACTGGTGGGGAGCCAGCACAGATCAATTTTTTTCAATCTGAATTTTTGCAAAAAATATTATTCTTCTGCTGTTTTTTTTTTGTTGTTGTTGTTGTTCCAGATGGCCGCACAGATCCAATTTTGGATGACGTCGGTGATGCCTTCAAGCTTATGGGGGTTAACCTACACGAGCTGGAAGATTACATCCACAATATCGAACCTGTCACTTTTGCACATCAAATCCCTTCGTTTCCCGTCAGCAAGAACAATGTCCTGCAGTTTCCCCAGCCGGGAAGTAAGGATGCAGAGGAGAGGAAGGAGTACATCCCTGATTACCTGCCACCCATTGTCTCCTCTCAAGAAGGTGCGAAATTAATCCTTTGCTTTAAGTTTTGGGCCCCGTGTTTGAATATTTCTGTGCCTCCTCGAGCAGTGGCTCGGGAAGGACCCACGGGGTGTTTCACAAGCACAGTTGCAAAGCAGGTGGCAGTGCTGTGGCAAGTTAGTTTTCCACTCTTTTACTTTCCTTCGGGATTAACTCGTGTCAAAAATTCACCATGTTAATAACTGTTTCTATAATGCATTCGTATTTTTTCAGGGGACAGTAGAAATGAATGCTTTGCTTTACCTTTTCTGTGTCAGCCTCCCTGTCACACAAACTGCAGGAGCTTCTGTGATTTGGTAAAGGTTGAAGAAGGAAGGCTGGTGAGACTGGCAGAGCATTCCCTGCTCCTGACAGCTATTTGTTCTTCCTTGGAACAAATTTCACCAAAAAACCCCAAACCAAACAAACAGGAAAAACCTCATTTTCCAATTAAATTCAGCTTTAAATACAGAAGTAGGAGTTGTTTAGAGGCTCCTACTTGCTTGCTTGCTCTTAATTCTCTTTGCTAACATTGATCAGGGTTTCATCATCACTGTTCCAGCTGCTCCTTCCCTTTCTTTACCCACAGAAGCAAGGCTTGAGGAAACCATGAAAGGCCAACTATGCATATGCTTTGAGTTGCAGTTTGCCTCAGAATTTTAACTGTGGCAGTGGAAAAAGCAAAACAATTTTCTCTACTTTTCAGCTACATGACACTTGATTGCTAATTAGATAAACCTTTAAGAAACATGACCTAGTCTGACTTTCCCTTTGAACAGTGAACAGCACAGGACTGTACTTTGTGTGGAACTGAATATATGTTAAGGTTGCAGATTTGGTAGAAAAAGAATTCCAAAAAAGAGTGTAATATGTTTTCCCAAAGAGTGTAAAGAACAGGTCCAATCTGCTCAAGGTACTTTTATAACTTCATGGGGGCAGAATGGGTATCATGCTCTATTACACATATTGTTCTTTTTAAGAAACTAAGGTCTCAAAGGCTGCACATTGAAAGAGGTGTAAAAACTCTGCCCAAACTGAAGATGAACATTAAGTGACAACACCTTATTGGGTAAGGAAATCCACTGCTGTGCTGCTACAAGGATTGCATGGGGCAGCATTCCAGGGATTTATCGAGCTGTAGGAAGTGTGTGTTCAGGCTTTCATGCATCCTGTTCAGCTGGATGGATGCAGTTGCTGTGTGCTCCAGTTAGACCACGTGGAATTGTAGTCAGGAACAGGTGTCTGAAGTATAAAGGCTGTCAGCTACAGTGGGTTTAGTGAACAAATTTGCTTATTCCAGTAACGATGTGAGGACTTCCTCATGCTGGTGAGTATTTCTGAGGCTCTGTAGAACCTTAGTTTTCAGTTTCCTTTAGTTATGTTTTATAGATCAATAGCATTTCAGTGTCTCTTACCTTAATACAACCTGGGAAGTGGGACTGCTGTTCAAAACATAAATGCTTTCTTAAATTGGGAAGGAGATGTGAAGTTTGTTCAGGGGGTTGTCTTAAAATCTAACAATGAACTCTCTTAAACCAGGAAGAGGCAAACAAAATATAAATATCATATATGAAGACAACATTTATAAAAGAGTAGTACAGAGGAAGAAGACATTGAGAAGTGAATAGGGATTTTAGCACCCTGTTCTGGCTTCTTTCTTTAGCCTGATTTTTCGGGAGGTAAACAAACACAATTCTGTCAGAGAAATCCGACATCTTTGAAATGTAACAAGTTGCCCAGCAGGGTTCCAGTTGTTTGTTTGTGGGTTTTTTCGTACTTTTAAATATGCAAGAAAAGTCAAATCCTGCAAGGCTCAAAGCAGCTGTAGAGAAATATCTGAACATGGGGAGGGAGAGATGAGTGTTCCAGACTCAGCCTGGCAATACATGACACACAAAGAGAGGCTAAAAATTGAAATGGGGACAGTCGTGCTTTATTTTTTTTTTTTTTTTTTTGGTATATGTAACTTTTTATACTCTTTCTCTTGCAAGTTAGATCCAGGAGTTAGATTTTAGCAGTCCTTATAAATAATGTATGAATCCTTTTAACACCTGAAGCAAGAAGATATTATTTCCAATGTTGGATGAGAACCAGGAAAACTTCTGATGCCTAAGGCTAGTGTATCAGAGGACCTATAGACACAAAATGAAAAAATGAATACAGTATTTTTTTAAATGAAAATTTAAAGCAAGCATTAAATACAACTGCTGAATGCAGATTTGTTGTAGTTGATTTAGAATACTCACAGTTGAGGGCATTTTAATTTTGAATTAAGTGCTTTCTGAAAATGCTGTTTGTATCTTGTGCCCTGCGGTTTGTTTCTGAAAGGAGTGAGATGGATCGAGAAACTCTGTTGTGTATGTTTTATTCTATACTACTCCAAGTAAAATTTGGAAGAAAAAACTTACTTTTGCAGGTTAAAGAAATGCATTTGAAAAATAAGAATTGCAGCAGCTGTTTAAATACTTTGCAATACTTCAGAAATTAGGAAAAAACCCATGCTGCTGCTCAGATTGGGCAGTCCATAACATTTGAGTTGCTTTGAGTAGGCAATAATTAGCCGTGAAGGGAGGGTGTGCACATCAGGGTGTGTAAAGTAAATCTTTCAGTCACTTAAAGGAATTGTCAGGAAGACTTGTTATGTCCCGTTTTGTATCAAAGCCTGGAGCTCAGCTCATGCTCTGAGTATTAATTTATTGATAAGATTCAGAAATTACTAGTGCTGATATATTTTAACAGCAATGCAGCCATGACTTAAGTAAGAAAACGCTTTTTCTATGTCTTGTCAATTTAAAAACCAAACCGAAGCAATGTTCAGTCTGCACCACGGCCAGTAGGTGTTGCTGCCCTCCTTCCCAAAAGTCCTTTAGTTCTGTACATGTAACCAGCTTCTTATTTCAACTTACTCTGGAACTGGTGGTGGCTCAGAGTATTCAGGGTCTGCCCAGCAGCCCAAGCAATGCCTCAGTTATCTTTGCCAAAGAATCCATAAGAGCAAAAAGTCCTTCCAGCCTGAGAGGAGCCGTTTCCTTCATGTATGTACTCAGTAGTCAGAAATGCTGAAAGAGCTTGGAGCGATTCCTGAAGTTGTGGGATAGGGAGGAAGGCAAATAAGTTTTCAAGATCTGTAATTTCTGTCGGTCAGAAGTTCAGTTCAGTGGTACAAGTTTTGTTCCAAGAAGGCAGAAAATGTTCTTGCTTAAAATATGGAGTGCAAGCACTAACTAAACGCTTACACTCTGAGGATCTGCATGTATAATTCTGTATATTATAAAACAATCTGACTCAGTATTGCCATGGAAAATGTTGGGTTTTTAGCAGTATTTTTACAAAGGACACTGAAGGGATAATTTTATGCCAATGTATCATGATGTTCGCTGTCTGCCTATTTTTAATTAGTCTCTTTTTGTTTTTTGAGTTAGTTTAGCACTGTTGTCACTAAAATGTCATGGTAAACTTGTAAGACAGATTAAAAAAGGAGAAAAAATAAATTAGTTGCAAAACATGATGGTCATGCTTTATTTCTTGTGCTTTAATGCAAGGGAACATACATTTTGCAATAATAAATCAGCTTCATAGAATTTGTTGATTGCATTTGAAGCAAAACAGTATATGCTGAAACTAGGCCAGCTGAGAAAGCCCAGATACTTCTCCACAGCTAATAATAATCACTGTTACATTTTGTGATAACGTTGAGAGCCCTGAGTCCTGATGCCTTAAGAATACGTATCGTTTTCCATGATTAAAACAAAGAAAAATGAGGTGTAAATCCCACCTGTGCCTTATTTTTAAGCTTCCTGGGATGAATTTCTACCTGTGCTTGCTGCCTCTTATTATTACCTCATTTTAAATAATAAGTAAGAATTATTATTATTTATAAATTTTTATAATAACCACTTCAGGTCAGCTGCTCTCTTTTTCTGACTTTTTGAAGTCACAAGCAGCCCACCCCTGCTTTTCTGACTGGAAGACTGAAGAAAACATCTTTGTTTTGTGCAATTCTTATGATAGTCTGTGGTATGTGCATTAGAGCCTTATTTCTCTCTTACTAACTATAATTGTTCTGGGGCACATTAGCAGGATATGAGGGAGAAGGCATGAGAGTCTCTTCCCACTAGTTCAGATATTTTGGGGGGAAAAGGGGCAGCTTTTAGGGAGTCAGACTTCCTCCTCGGTTCCAGCTTTATTTTTTTCTGTCCTCTGCTTCCTACCACTTCACTCCCACTTCCTAGAGGTTCAGCTTCTTTCCCTTAAAGATGATCTGGAAGCAAATGTCATTTGTACCAGGCATTAAATGTTGTTGTCTTTCATTCCTGGTTAATGTGGTCTCAAGCACTGCCGTTGTATTTCTGATCATTGAGTCAGGACAAGTTCTTGGCACGGTTTACAAATTCAGATTTATTTGTAGCCTTTTCTGTCAGAGCATTTTATTTTCCTGTCAGATCAAAGCATAAAATTGCTGATCTTCTTACAGTCCTGCCTTTTCCCGTCTTTGCTGTTGATGTGATGTTGGGACCTGTTTCCTACCAGAACCTGATGCTTCCAGCCACCTGGAAGCGTGGAAACCCAGCTGTCAAATTACACATCGTCGGAACACATCTCTAGTTTTTTCATGCTGAAAATCACATTTGGATTGATGAGAATTGGGGGTGGTGGGGAAGCAAGGTGCTAATCAAAGCAACAGATTTTTGTGTCTAGGATCTACTGGTGCTAGAACTGTAATTGTATAAAGCCTTAAGCGTTAGGGTGACATAAAGCATTAGTGTCAGGCTGCAGTGGGAGATAGATCAGATTTTAAAATTGCTACTGCCCCCTCAGTCTGGCTTTCTGTGCTTTCTGTGGCTGTGGTTCAGAACTGAATGTAGCAAGTCTTGGATCTCAGACCAGCATCATTTCAACCTCTGTTTTCCTCAAGGGTTTAACAAAGCCGATCGCCCTTTGTAAATCAGCATGTGATGGGCTTTAGAAGGATCCTGGGATATCCACTTTCCCATTTTGGTAACACAAATGACACGCTGTTGTCGTTTTTAAGCCTTTCTGCCTTTCCCTAAACCTAGTTTAACCCCCCTAGACCAACTCCTCCTCGTTCCAGCAGCTGCACTGCTGATCTAAAAGCAGCAATGATCTTTTCAGCAGAGCTTTTCCAGTACACTTGGTTAGGAAACCGCCACTCCTCGACAAACAGGTACCGTGTAGTCGCCAGTTTGGAGAGTTATAGCCCTGCCAGACGGTGAAGGTTTTGCTCCTGGCTGCTCACCCTGCCTGGTTGCTGATATTCACAGGCATCCTTTAGCTGTCTTTGCAGCGTGCTCGGAGTTAGACTCTGATTGCTTTTGTGAGAATGAGCCTTCACATCTGCAGCAGCCCCAGCGAGGGAGAGGCAACAGGAGAAACGGACAAAATGAGAAAAGCAGCCAAGCTTGAGATGCAGCCAGAAGAAAGGCATTGGGAAAGAGCCAATAGGAGAGGCAGGTTTCAAAGAAAAAAAAGGAAAATAGGAGACAGGAACAAAAAAAAGTGCACAGAAAATGTGCCTGGTTTAAATCTTGCCATTAGACAGAAAAATAACTTTTCTCGAAGGCGTGCTGATAAAGCTGTAATTGGGAAGACAACTGTATCTTTACCTTTCCTGAAGAAGTTCTATCATAATCAAAACCATAATTTCCAGTGAAATCCTGCAAGAAAGGATTTAATGAGGAAGTTTTTTTTTTTTTAAATAGGAAGTTAAATAGACTTTCACTGAAGAGCTTCATTTAATTTGCAGCACTTGGGGGGAAAAAAAAAATCAATGTAATGATGTGCCATAGTAAAACTTTATCCATGGCAGAAACCAAATCACATAGCTGGGATCCAGAGACTATGGAGACAGAGGAGACACTATTTTATATTCTCTAGGAGAGTAGTACCTAACTTCTAATAATAATTCATGTCTTTGGGAAAAGAAAGCCCTCAACTCTTGCTTTTTTTTAAAGCAAATTAATGGCAGCTGGAAGGGGGGAATGGAGGAAATGGATTAAAAGTGTTTGTTTTGATTTTTAGGAGAGGGCTTGTGATAGATTTTCATGGTTTTGTTTGTTGGGGTCTTTTTAAGGATTGTATCCCTCAAAATAAATAAACCAGCTGGAACCTGGCTGTACCTGAAGAAGCAAATCAGAAAACAAGTTTTATAAAGATGCTCCCTCTGGTTTTTTTTTGCAAGTAATAGTGAGGAGTTAGTAAAACTAAATATAAAAATTCAGCATTGTGAAAATATATTGCTTTAGCTTCTTTAGCTATCTGGCTTTATTTGCTGCATATAGCAAATGAAATGAAGCCAACGTGACTTCAAGGGGATATTGTCCTTCTGAAACCTTCTCACAAAGATTTTTCTGGTTTTCAGACCTGTTTAGATAACTTACAAGTTGTTAGTGATTCTTAAGGATTCAAAAATAAAAAACTGCAAAATGCAGAAGTTGGCTGATAAAAGCCAGCCTTTTGCAGTAAATTATTTATATGGAATGGGAATGAAAGTCATGGATCCTTTCGCTGCATTGTGATGTGCAAATTGCAATTTTGGTTAGAATAAAACCGGAGGAGAAAATGGGACTTTGTGATAAAAGGATTCTATTGTCTTGTGTATTTTGAACAGAAATGCTGTCATGATTTTAATTTCCTACTGATCCTTTTTCAGCAAAACTTTTGTCACTTGTCTTGACTCGTCACGTCAGATCAGTTTTTTCCCTCTTCTGACAATGTGTGACTTTGTTTAGCGCCTGCGTCGCTTCCTGCACTGTCTGCTGCTCCTGTGCTCGAGGATTTTATTTCAGCTGGATCATCAGACACCTTTGTGCCTTTGAAAGCATAAGTTTCAAATTAGGTTATCGTCTGATACCTGGGTGTTACTGTTCTCAGGCCTCTCAGACTTTCCCTGACTGCCCTGAGTGTTTTTGGGGACTTAAGGGAGGGAGTGGGAAATGGAAAGTCTGGCCACTGCTTAAAGCGGGATAAAAGGGAAGCACAACTGGACTATTTTAGGGACTGACCTTGTAATTTTATTATTTTTCAGTGTTTCCTTCATGCTGGAGCCTTTCCTATTTTTCTTTAATCAAATGGTTTTATTTCTTTCTCTGACTTCTGCCACCGAGGATGCTTTAACTTAATGAAAATGTCAGTCATTACTAACAATTCTTGGCACTTAAAAAACAAATACAAATTGTTTTAGCTACTGGGATCAAAGCCACAAGTTTGATTGTACCCTTCTGCACAGGAATTTGTGCCAAAGTTTTGGAGAAATGTCTTATAATTCAAGCAGTCCTTAATTTTGTACTGTATTTGAGAGGATTATTGGGGAAGGACATGGAAGTAGAACATGTTGGTTGAGACCTCCAATTTTGAGTCATGTGGCCTTAAGTTTCTCCAGCAAGGCAAGCATCCTCGTGCTGCTGATTAGCAGCTGTGGCATTTTCCTGGACACATGGAATGGTCCACACCTGGAATTTAGGAGTTGACCCTCCAGGCAGTTATTCTGAATAACAAAACTGCCCAGAGAGAAGTTACTTGCGGAGTAACTTTTTTCATTTAAACCCTTCTGAAGTGTCTGAAACATTTCTTTCCTCCTGTGAAAAAATATCCATGCTCGGAGCTATTTGGGAATAGATATTGCATGGTGTTTATGTGCACATTTTCAAACCTAGCTGAGCCCAACCTTGATCTCAGCATCAGAACAAGCCGTTGTCTAGACAAAGATCACGGGTGGATTACGGGACCCCGTATCTCTCTTGCATTAATCAGGTGAATGACTCACTGCAAACTTCTGCAGACAAGTAATGTGGTAGAGTCCAAGTTAAGACCAAGGAATTCTGCCTTCTAATTTTTAAAATTATGACTAAGAAAGCTCATTTGAATTATTTGTCTTTTGCCACACACAGATAAGCACTATAACTTTACCATCCAGCTCTTGACTACAGCGTCTTCTTAGAATGGTTGAGGTTGGAAGGGACCTTAGAAATCATCCTCCTCCAGCCTTCACCTTTGGTACACGTTCCTGTTTTCTCCAACTGTCAGCTAAAGGGAATATTAGTGAGTGGGTAAGTCATTAGGAAGGGATAACTTATTTTTGTGTGTAGGCAGTTCCATTTCATTTTGAAAGACTCTGAGAAATGTAAGTAAGGTTGGATGGATAACAGAGAAGGCATTTGGAGACATGACCCCGGTTCATGTAGCCAGACACTTGGATAATTAAAGCTCACCTTTCACTGTGTTTTCTTGGAATCTCTCATTTTTGTAATTGCATCCATTAGAAACATTAATGGTTTTCTGAGGACTTGACAAGACGGTATTTTTATGTATTTCTCTAGTTTGGATTCTGTTTCTTTGAACAGCTGTGTATGGTGTGACTGGGTAAAATGTAACCCTGTGTGCACGTTGTGTATAAATGTGCATTGTTTGGGTCGGTTAAGCAAAGCCTACCAGAGCATACCTGTGTTTTTGAGGAGCAATGTCAAACTTGAGCAGGGCTGGATCTGGCTTGCACTTAGCCCAGGGCTGGAAAACAGTGGGTCTTCAGGTGGTAACAGAGTAAGTCACAAATTTCTCTGACTTGGTTTGAGATTAATGTTTCAATCATGGTTATAAGCGATGACGCCGCGCTGCCAGGGGTGGTATTTTATATGGAGAGATAAATTGAAGTTCAACTCTGCGTGTGTGTGTTTGAAACAGGTCGATAACAACTTAAATGGCCTTTATTCTGGCCACTTTACAATCTGCAACATTAGGCTTAATTTATTTTCTTTGGTGAACTTGTTTGCCCTCTGCATTCGCACTGTTGATGTCTGCTGCTTTCCCATTCCAAAGCTGTGTTAAGGGAAGACTCTTGTGTTTCATGTGTATTCCTACAGTTGGGATGGAGCATACTTTTCTTCAAACGTTATGAGCTCTTTTCCCTGAGGGGAGGAGGATGGTACTGATCCTGTGTGTCTGAGAGGTACAGCTTAACAGATTGGCCAAATAATCCATCCTGAACTGGAGAGTGAATAATTTTAATACCCCTTATCTCACATAGATTTTTGTGGATATTCATCTCAGCAAATGAACTTTGCATTTCTAAATATTTAGAGCAGCATGTTCGTTCAGGTACAGCATACTTGAATCTTAATATTCTCCGAGTTTCTCCATGTTTCTCCAGGTTTCTGTGCATGTGGAACTTTGGTTCCAGGCTTATTTAAACAAACATTCAGCGCTTGTGTGCCGACTACACTAATTACCTCTGACAGTCACAACTGGGAATAGCATGGAGGAAATAATAGTTCTTGACCAATCGCTAAAACACAGGAAGTCCTGGTGCCATAGGAAGGGAGAGAAACTCACTTTTCATTTCCTTTCGAGTCCAGTGTGTTCAGATTAACTTTAAAGGGAGCTGAGGTGCAGCTCTGAGGATTTGGGCTTCAATCGTGCGGTGCCTTCGTGTGGAGCCCGGCTCAGCAGGCAGTGCGGCACCAGCCAGGGGAGCTCTCGCAGCTCAGCTGCTGGGGATCCTGTTGCAAATTAAATATGAAACAAGGATGCATTTGGTTCTGCACGGGAAACTTTTAACACAGTCGTTCAAGAGGCTTTCTCGGTTCTCTGAGTACTTTAAGTCACAATACAGATGGAGGTGGTAGCTCATCTGTGAGCTTTCAGAAGTAACTCATTTCTTTTGCTGTTTTAAACAGAATTGGTGGATTTTTACCACTCTCATGTTTGATAGTTCTAATTTTCTGTATTATAGGCTTTACATGTTCAATTCAGCAAGGTTTGCTGTTATTCAGGTACCTTTCCTTGGAGGGGTGTATAAAATATCCTACAAACAAATATTTTCAATGTGATGAAAACGTACATATATTTTCTAGGCTTTTTAAAGATAAAAGGTACAGTTAAAATCACATATCCTTGTCCAGGGAAGTTGAGTTGAGATGTTGGGAGGTCATTTTTAAGGACCTTTAGAATTACAAGTGAAAATCTATTTAGTGCTGATGTTGCAGGTAATGAGCTTTCCTTAGATGAGCTGATTTTCATGCAGTACAGTTCATGAAGCATATCTATTTAAAATTTAAGGTGATTCAGGCTGAAACACTGAATTTGTTCAAAATTTCCGTGTAAACCTCAGTTTTACAAAGGGCCCTCAATTTAAGGAGTGTTTCCTTCCCGCAGCTATTCCTTCAGTGAGCTCACTGAGCTGAGCTCCTTGCAGGTATATTTGGCCCATCTCTGGTGAGGTGAACTCCCATCACATCTCCTGGATCCCACACTGTAATGTCACACAGATGGGATGCCAGGGTACAGCTGTGGTCCTAAAAACTAGCCTTGCTGCCTGGTGGAAGGCAAAATGCCCCCACTGGGGGGGACATTTTGGGAATGGGAAGTGAAGAATGTCAGATGAAATTGGAGGTTGAATTTTGGGTTATCAGTTATCCATATGCCCTGTGTGTGGGATATGTGTCCTGTGCCCTGCCGTGGCAGGCTAAGATTTTCCTGGGCCACAGACTCAGCCAAGCAGGGTTGCTGCAGGGCTCCTCACAGGAGACATCCAAGGCAATCCAATGAAGCAGGAAACATTGCTGATGAGGAGGTGATACTTTACAAGGAGCTCGGTCTGCTGTGGAGCCTGGCATATTTCAAACGAGATGAAAAATTAAGTCCTTGCCACTTGTGGTGATTAAAGCCCCGGTGGCTCACTTTTCAAGAGCGGCACGTTAGCCCTGCTGGCGTGGATCCAGTTGGGTTATAGAGTTCTGCCAGCCTAAATGCCTCGAGCAGTTTCAAATTCGTGGAGGACGAGCTGCTGGGCGCTGTTCTGTGCTGCCGAATGGTCGCCACATCCTCCCACCACGGGCCCTGCATTTCAGCAGCAATGGAAGTGATGCGGAGCTGAGGCCAGGTCCCGTTCCCTGAAAGCATCCAGCAAGCATAGCTTTTACTCTTTTGAGGGTAAATCCAGCAGTGCACGTGTGTTTCCTAGGTTAGCATTAGGCCTGTATGTGTGAATGATGGTAAATAAGTGCAGGGTTGTTATGCTCTCTCAGGATGGGGAGTAGAGCCCATCCTGGTATCACATCTGTGTTTGGAGAGGAGAGAGCCGTGTTTGATCCGAAGGTGCTGCCAACACACTGAAGAAACTGAGACAAATAGAAATGTTGATTCGTTTTAACCAAGTAGTTTTCCTCCTTTCCCATGCGTGTGAGGGCTGCTTTTGTTAATAATGCAGAGAATAATTTCCAAATGATATTTTTAGCAGCCAAGGTATAGAAAAGGTTGTGGACTTTTAGAGTGCATTTAAGCATTTTGCATTTAAGCAAAGAGCCAAGCAGAGGGACGACTGGCTGTAATCTCCTGTGAGGGAAAGGTGTGGGATGTGGGAAGGTGCTGCTGGCAGTGCCACCAGGAGAATGGATGTTGGGGTTAAATGACTTACAGTGGGATTTCTATAAAATGGAGCCGTTCTTATCAGCCCTGGTGGAACGGCCAGTGCTTGTTGTGCTGCTCTCAGGCTCCAGTGTTACACATGTGCTTGTGCTGTGCAGTAGCTTCGGCCTTATCTAAATGGAAAACCCCTTCCAGCTTGAGAACAACTTAGCAACTTTTCAATATCAAAAAGAGCACATTATACACAACACATGTACAAGGCTCAAAGGAACATGTATGCTGCCTAAAGTTTTTGGAGCTGGACTCTGTGTGTGCTAATCTCCTGAGGGTTCATTGCTCCGAGCTTTTATCGGGAGCAAAGGGAGGCAGAGACGGAGACTTCTGTGCACGCTGCCTCTCCATCTGAAAGAACCAGCTCCTTTTTCCTTAGTTCAAGGCAATGCTCCCAGAAGTATGTGTACATCGTTCCTATCAATGCAGTCACAGGACTCTAACTTTCTTTTTAAGTGAAAATAAATGAAAATGTTTCCATTCCCTATTGTTAAGCGGCAGAGGAGGTTTCTGCTACAGTCTCATTGTCTTAGATCTGTTTCTCAGTGCAGCACATCTTTGCATTAAGCTGTTATTACCTTTTAATGTCATTTAGAAGAGATGAAATTTATTGGTAGTATCTCAGGGGAAGGATTCTAGATGCTGGTTTTCTGAGGAAAAGCTTAGATGTGAATTAAAAACCTGATTGCTTCTGCTTGTCACGAGCTGATTGCGGGTCAGACTCCTCGCAGTTACTGCAGCCCCTACATGTCCAGTTTTGCAGTTTCTTTGCTGCCTTAATTGGTGTAAGTTTTGCCCTCCCAGATGATCTTTTCTGAAAGGGCAGTGAGATGAGGGAACAGGCGAGCTCCAGAGGGAGAGCTCCCAGCAATAAGTCATGTCCACTTAGTATCACATTAACAGGGAGAGAACCCACCAGCGATCAGGTAACACTTAAACACTGTTCTCCAGAATTAGGTGACTGTGTTTCCTTACCTGCATTTAGTGTCCCAGCACCCCACAGAGGTCGGGGTTGCTTTTTGAACAGCTGCATTAGTGCCATTCTTCCTCTGAATAGTCGTTCATTTCTTTCTGTAGCTGTAAAAAGGAGTTGTAACCTTGTCATTTTAATGAGCCAAAGCTTTGTTAAACCTGGAACCTCTCCTGGTCAGAGGTGGCATGGTACATGAGCATATTTAAGGCAACTCAATTTCTGTAAGAAACAGTGTGTGCAAGGAGAAGTCTTGCTTCCTCATGCAAAGAGCCGGATTCCTAATTACAATGGAGTTGACGAAGAGTGACGTTTGGCAAAAATCCAGAGCAATACTCAGCCTTGTTGCCTCCTGCTGCAGAGTGAGACACCTGAGCTGTCCTGTCATCACACCTGCTGATGTAATATAAAGAAAGTTGTATAAATACAAGTGGAGATTTTAAAGATTTTTTTCCTGCCTCCTTTACTTGAGAGCATATTATTGCTATACTTACTGAGGATTTAAATTTCTTTAGTGTTAGCTCTCTATTGACTTACATCACACCTACCCTCACTGTGCTGATGCAGTATCAAGGCTAAAACTATTTATTCTGCAAACCCAAGTCACTTCTTTCCAGTTTTTATTTTACCTTTCAGTACTTGTCTTATTTACAGCATTCATAGCAAATATGTGTTCTTTAAATAACAGCATGGTCTGGTTACATATGGTAAAAGAAGTAATACAAAGGAAAGATCTAGAACTTTACTAATCTGAATCCATATAGCATCTTATATTGCTATGTGTTATGTGGCTATAAAATGCATGGCACAAGTGGAATATTTGTTATATATATATATAAAATATATAAATTAGTAGCAATCTTTTAAAGTTTAGCATCACTAAAAGTCTAGTATTAATGTTTACTCCATTTTAATTAAAACTAGTTAAATGTGTTAATTTCTAGGTTTATTTCAGATTGCTTCCTAGCTCTTCTCACTATCACTGTGTCCTTTCTCACTCAAAAAAACCCAAAACAAAACAAAGGAGCACATATCCAGAGAGAGGGATTGCTAGCACATCACACACAGGCTCTAGAATGGAAACTTCAGGAGGGAAGCCGAGAAGAGCCAGACTAGCATATGCAAGAAAAATTAAATGTTTCAGAACAATCTGAGCAGTGGGGATCAGATAACTACAGATGGGGTGTTTCTCCTTGGAGGTTGGATTAGTAGTTACTCTGCAGTAATCTCTAGTAAAGAACAGGAGCTTAGTGTGTGATACACCTGGCACAGTTTGGAGCATGAGATCCAGAGGTTTGCTCCTTGCAGTCCTTGGGAGACAAAAGAAGGAGAGACAGCACAGTGCAGCCACAGAGTGACTGCTGCAGGTGCTGGAGGTTGGGGAAATGGAAAATAACTAAAAACACTAATCCACAGTGTTGAGTTGAACCAGAGCCATCAGGGCACACCAAGCTGTTGGCAATGTCAGCTTGGACTTCTGTATTCAGAGACTACATTTTTTTTCCTTGATTTTCCTTGTTGAATCAGCTAAGGAAGAGCAGGAATCCCTGCTGAGAAGCAGAATACCCCAGTGCAAGGATTTGGGATACAGGAGCACCACTGTCAGTTTAAACTGGTTTGCAGGTGTCCTTTGTCCCTGCAAAACAAGGGATTTGGTCAGTGATAGGAGTCTGTTAATGAGACAGTTGTACAGAAAATCTGTATTCCACTGCTTTTTCTCTTCATTGATCTTCTAGATACCCTGGAAAATTAGATATTTTCCTCTTTCCTCTTAAAACTCGATCAGATGAGATCAGATGTTTTCCAAAAACACAGCTGTGGTTCCTCCCCCCCCCCAGTTATTGTATCTCATTTGCTGCTTAATGCAAATTCAATAATCATATTGGTTCAGACTCATGCAGTGACTGCATCGGTGTTTTAACTGTAATATTTCACAAATCACTGCAGAAACGCGTGGGCTGCACACCATTTTCAGAGGAATTTCCAGCTTGAAAGCATGGTGTTGTGCTTTATATTAGCTAGAAAATCCCGAGGTGTAAAAGCCCAAAAGGTCTGTATCACTCTTCTCCCTTCAGATACCACACGTGCAAAAATTTTACAGCATCGTTCCAAGCCTCAGGTTGATAGAAGTTATGACTTAAGGCTATTGGACATGTAGTTTTCAGACAGCTGCGAGTTCTGCTGTTTTGAAACACTTCTTCACATGCAACAAAAGCTCTAGTTATTATGCACAATAATGTATTCAATAAACTTTTGATTTAAAACATTTTTGATATTTTAGCTGCATTTTACTCGTAAGAAAAGGAATGTGGAAGGAAATATTATGTGAACTCAAATACCTGAAGCCTTACGGCAACTTTCTCTCAGAAATTCAGCTCCTAAGTGGAATCCAGACATAAGATGTTGCATTTCTAAGAGATAGAGTTGTGTTTGGGTTTTCCCCCCCCTGAGAAATACAAATGTTTGAGGCATGATTTAAAATGGAAACAACCTCGTAGCCTCCACCGTGGTGTCCCTGTGTAATCTGCTATAGTTAAACCATTCAGGGAGATAAAATAGATTCAGTGCAGCTATCAGGGAGGATCTCACAGTCTTTCTATTTAAATGTGCTTCAGTCTTAAATGCAAAGGGAACACATATATATATGCCTGTGATGTTACTTGAGGAGACTAAAGAGTCTAAATACTGTTGGTGCTCAGTGAGTTTTGGTTTCTCTGTAAGCCCATGTTTTTGCAAACCTCGTATACTCTTTCCCCTGTCTCAACTATTACATGTATTACTTTGCTAAATTGTCATGCTTAAGGGATGGGGGGTTTTTTCTCTCCCTTTAAGTTCAGTTTTTCCAGAATTTTAATTTTTCCTAAGCCCCTTCAAATTTGTGTGCCAGTCTCCCAGCTGGAAGTGGAATCTGATTTTTGCAAACAGTTCTGTGCTGTTTCCATGCAGTGTTGTGGATCTTCTAATACTAAAACTGACCTAAACATTAAATACCAAGACTGTCAAATGCGCTGTACCTTTTCTCTGCCCATGCCTCTTACTAGTAGTTCCCACTCCTAAGTATTCAGGGCTTCTCTACCTAATTAACAAGTTTCTTAAAATGCATTAAATATGTTTTTCCTACATGCCAAGATCAGCTTACGTTGTTTTAAGCATAGTTTATTTATGCATCTCAGAGCTGTCCATCTCTGGGAATGTTTGTGCCACACTTTCAGTGTTAGACTTTCTGACAAGTTCCATTCAGTAGGATCACCCTTGTTTTTGAAATATACTATAATGAGAGAATGCCTGAATTATCTTCTTTTGGTTCCTTCCTAGCCAGCTCTCTCCAGTTCTTCATTACCACTTGCCTGCATTCTTTTCAGCATGTTTAATTTTTTGTCCAAGACTTTTCAAGTAAGATTTTGTGATACTGTCAGATGTCGAACTTTAAAGCTTCTATTATAGTTTCCAGTTATCTATTATTTTTGTAGTTCTTTCAGAAGAATCTGAAAATTGATCAAATTATCTTTTTTCCCCCTGTCTAATCTTGTAGTGGGTTTTTTTTTCCTTAATACGTCGTAATTCTGTTGTGGGTGAAAGTGGTAGTTGTTCAGGTCATTCTTTTGAAGTGTGCCTATATTCTGGACTTACTGATAATATTAATTAGATACATGTAATAACAAGCAGCTTTAGTAATTAGTGAACTCCTGATAGAGACAGCACAATAGTTTGAGACGTGAATTGTCTCAAGCAGCAAGGCAAAATGATCCAAATGCTCTTCATTGCAGTGTCTAAGCAGTGTTTCCTGCTATGTTCATATTTCTCGGGTTTGGGATACAGACTGTGTGGTACCAACTGGCTGTTCGTAATTCTGGAATTTGGTAGTGAGGGTTAAAATCTGAGGCTAGTCAGAATGGAAAAAAGGCAGAGCAAAAATACAATATGGTGGGTTTCCATCACTGAAAAGCTTCTCTGCAAGTTTTATGGCAGAAATGTGAAGTTATTATTAAGTGAGCAGAAGCAGCCGAAAATGGAAGCTGTTCAAGAAGTTCCAAAAAGTCAGCATAAAGTGCAGAGACAGAGAGAGGCTTTAAGTGTTTGCAGTTTGTATTTCCATCCCTGTTCTCTGTCCTGGAAGCTTGCCCTGGGTTCGTACTGTGGACCAGCTGCACGTGGTAGCTGACACAGGGATGTGGCTGTAACCCGTGGCTGCCCTTACTGGGAAATATTTTTCTCTAGAGTTCTTGCTAAAGAATAAAAAGCAAATAATTTTCAATCTTTTCTTGCTAGAGTTTAATTTTATTTCCCTAGTTTGTGTTCCTCTGAAAAGGCAAAAAGGTTTTCCTTGCAGAGCTGGACAGTGTAGGACTCTCTGTTAGTTTTTCTGACTGGTTTTATGTCCAGACTCGACAGCTGCTGTGCCCCAGATTTCTTAGAGGTTTAAATGTTTAT
Source organism: Myiozetetes cayanensis (assembly GCF_022539395.1). Taxonomy (NCBI): domain Eukaryota; kingdom Metazoa; phylum Chordata; class Aves; order Passeriformes; family Tyrannidae; genus Myiozetetes; species Myiozetetes cayanensis. Next base: position 3,891,300 of record NW_026087521.1, read on the forward strand.
GTCTCCTTAACATGGAAAAAGTTTTGATATGTATGTTGACACTGTTGCATCAGCGCGAACTGCATTTTTTTATATCAAATAACAGATTTACTATTATATCCAATTATTTTCCCCTATTAAACCTGCTTATCTTGGCTTACATACCCCTTATCCTAATTTTCAGTAAGAGTCATCACTTTCTTTAGAGGTAAAGCCTGGTTTTGAGATATTGAGGGTACAAGGAACAGAAATAAGAGGGAAGAATGGCTGAAAATGCTTAAAAGTAATTTTTACTGGAAATAAAATGTTAGGGCAGCAGATAGTTTTATTGTTTAGTTGGTTTTTTTAATGAACAGCTGGCTTAATTTCTATACCAAATTTTTGTGCAGATGGATAAAAGGACAGAAAAATGTGATAATTTTTCCAGTGGAGCAGCATTTTAATCACCTCAGTCAGATCCAGTTCAATGAGCTTTCAGAAGCTTGGATAGTGAGAATGCAAAAAGCTGGATGTGGCCATCAAATGTTGGTTTCCCAGCATCTTCTCAGGATCTGCCTGAGCATCTTCTCTTGCTGCTTTTGCAGCGCTGAGCAGACTCTGTTGTTACACAGTATTTGCTACTGTTGTGTGTAAAAGTAAAATAACAAGTATGATATTAAGGTACCGAAAAGGTAAGATAAACGTTAAGATGTTCCCTGTAAGTGAATCTCAGCAAAGTTCCCGCAGTCACATTTAGCTTCCCCTCTTCTAGTCACTTATTTACATTTTTGGTGATTCTTCTCTGTTTTCTCAACTTTCAGGATTTTTTTCTGAATCTTTTAGAAGTCTTTCAGAGGAGGATGATGCAGTTTGGATTTGTTTGATAACCATCACTGTTTGGCAAGAGTCTTCTACCTATATGCAAATTATTTACACTCTGAAATGAGTATTTTCTGAGTTACATTTTTTCCTGAGTTTAGCTAACAATTTAATTTGAAAATAATATGCTGCTCTTGTTCCTTTTCATTAAATGTCCTGTTTTAGGTTTGAGTGTTTTTGGAGGGAGGAGAGGTTTTAAATCCTCCAATTTATAGCATCTCTTTGGGCTAAAATCATATTCACAGAGAAAACTTTGTTTCCCTTACTGACCAAAGTTTAAATGTGCTGACTCCATTAACTTTTATAAGAGTAATCCATGGGTAAAAAGTTCCCCATGTAGTGCTTAGTTAGTGATACACTGTTTTAGAAGATATTTCTTGAATTTCTTTACTGAATTTTAATTAAAATAAAATCTGTCTACAAGGTCAAATCTAATATTCTGTCACTGATTTTCATTTTCTAGAAACTGTAACTGTAAATATACAGTTTGAGGCAATACATAAATCTATGATAAAAACATAAATTTCCTCTTGGACAAAAAAAAAAATCTGCTTTGTGTATTTAAGCCTGAATTCACCATCATAATAAATATTAATCAGAAAAGCTGCAGTGTACGTCCCAGCTATTGGCAACTGGATGTGTATTGGGACAGCTTAGCACACAGAAATTAGGATTTCTGTGATTTGGGGAAGGCTGATTTGTAAAGTGCCCGTTGAGTGCTGTGAAATCTGTGCTGTAGATAAAATAAAGTGTGGGGGGCACATGGGGAAAGGTGGGTTTACACTCTGCAGTTTTAGTTTGCTTTGACATCAGCACATCCACTCCGCCTTTCCATAGGAATCCGTGGACAGATTGCTTCCTAGTAAAATACTGTTTCAGGGGTTTTTCCCTTGATTTACAAAAAAAAAATGGAAAAAAATCTGTTTGCTGAGGGGAAAAAAAAAGAAAAAAATTACTCCTGAAATGGTCTCCCTTGTTCTATAAACAAATCGAATTTTCACAGCCAGTTTTCCAGTTTGTACGGGCAGCACTGATCATTTGGAGGGTGCCGGGCACTCCTGCTTCCCATTTCCTCCTCTCTGCCAGCTCCAGCCTTCCTTTTCTCCTAACTGTAGTGACTGGCAGCAGGTACTGGGGAAGGGAGGGAGAGCTGGAAACCTGCTGTCTTCTGAGGTGGGTCTCAGAGATCAGAGGAAACTCCAGAAATTTATTGGCACTTAAACCCCAGGTGTCAAATTAATTTGGGTGCCTGATGTGTCCTTCTGTGGCATCTGAATTGAGAATTCCTGAAGCTCTGGAATTCCTGATGAGTGAACAGGTAGATCTTTAGTAAATCAGGGATATATAGAATCATGTTCTCTTCGATTATTTGTTTGCTGTTTTGATTCCACTAACCTGCTTAAAATCTCTCTAGAAAAGCAGGTGCCCTGATATTCCCACTTTTAGCTTAAAAAAATTCTCAATTTAACACTTAAAGGCAGAAAATGCTTTTTGCCTTCATTGCTTGCTGGATCTCTGGAGCACTTTGCACACTGAACTGTCAAAGCTCTCACAATTCTCCATTCCTGTGATTATTCAGAAGACTGTGCAGTCGCCTCCCAAGTTTTGTTGCAAGGAGATGAGCTTATTCTGGGGAACTTTCGTGAATCACAGTGTCTTGGAATTTCTTAGAAATGCACACTGAATTTAAAAGTCTTCCTTTGGGGAATTAATAGGAATAACTTAATGCAGTTAATCACTCCTGGCACTACCTCTCCAAAACAACTGCAAGGCAACGGATTGAGATTTTAGATTGTACAACTGTCCTGCAAAATTAACATTCCTTTTAGAAAGCCAAAACCAAGCCACCTACAAGCAGGATATTGCTTTAAGGCTACAGATTTAAACAGGCAGCAAGAGAACCTTTAGGGTCCAACAGTAGCAGTAAATCTTCCATCATTTGCATTGTATTTTAAGTAAGCAAATTCCTAAATGTTTTTGTCTAGCTTGAACTCATGGTAATATTACACATCCTTGATGTTGGATTATTAATATGTGCTTTTTTGTTGTTGTTATTGCACATGATGTGGCTTAAAGCAGTTTTATCACCTCCATTTAACCTTTGGTATGCATTACTGTAAGTATATATATTGATATATAAGTATATATACTATAAGTATATATACTTACATATATATACACCCTAGTATATATATTTATATATAATTAAATGCATTGAGTGAGTGGGGGCTCACCTGCTGTGATCTGTGCAGGGTCTCTCTTGAGGGGGGAAGGTAGATTTGTAAAACTGAGCCTCACAACACAGATTTTAAATTGAAGTGGTGTGTGAGGACGGGTGCCTGACTCCTCATCAAGACACACATTTGGTCTCAACCCTTTCTATACTCCTGTGTTTAAGCAACTAATTTTTCAACACAGTTAAACAAAATATTCCATATTTGCTGACATAAAACGGAGGCCACAGAGAGGTAGAGCTGGATGGAGAAAGCCCAGGGTTTGTCACAGTGTGTGGTAAATAAAAAGGCTGTCAGGCTTGCAAAGAACTCATGTATTCCTTTGAAATTAGCAACACCTTTGGTACTTTTTGTACTCCCTGCCCTGAAGGTTTACACTGAGTTTTAGCACCCTGATTTCAAGCCTTCGTGCTCAATAAATATTGTGGAAATCGGTGTTTGTGTCAAAGGCTGAGCGAACATCCCACTCTCAGTCCTCCAGCATCTCCAGCTAGATGAGTGTCTGATAGTTTACCACCTCTCAGGAGGCTTGTGAGGTGGTGGGAAAGTTGCTGTGATCTTCAGTATGTGCAAAAAAACCTCACCTCAGGACTGCCAGCCTGCGTTTGTGTTTTACACCGCTGTTCTCTGTCACTTTAAACCACTTGCATTTAAGATTTCTCAAGAACAGGGGAAGTTTTTTGAATTCCTGCTTTCCAAATGAAACCAGGAAGATCCCCCAGTTTTATAAAAAGTAGTCACTGAGGTAGAAAGATGTGAGTTTTAGCTGAGTCTGTGTTGGCCTCTCACTCCTCTGAGCACCGAGAGGGCGCAGAGTCTGCAGGGGAGAGGAGCCGAGTTTCAGGGAGCTGCTGGTAGGAAACAGCCTTCTACAATTCATGGCCATTTTGGCATCGTGTGCTTCCTGCAGCCATAAAATTATCTAAATTCTATGGCTACAATCTAATCTGAAATATCTACGTGCTTGTGGCTGCAGAGTTTTTTTTCAGGTGATAAACCATTTGCCGGTTAATCATTAGAGCTATTGAATAGCTTGTGAATTTGGGGAAAGGGCAAGGCTCAGACTTTCAAAACTGTGGTTCATTTGTGTTAGTGGAAATTCTTAAGACTTTGGGCAAAGGGGAAAAAAACCATAATAAAGTGGAAGCAAATAGCTCTTCTCTCTTTTTATTGTCTTAGATTAAGGTAGGAAAGCCACAGGGTGATTTAACAATAAAACAACTGTGTTTTCTTAAGAAAAAAAGGAGCAGTGAGGGAGCTGTCAGGGATTTCTGTGCTGCACTTTTCAGTTGTGCTTAGATCCTTTGCTTCCCGTTTCTGTTTCCCCTTTCCCTTTCCCACTCGGCTGTCTGAAAGTGGAATTTTGAAAAATATCACTTAATCTCCCGTCGGTGCTTGGATGGCATTTAGTTTGCTGGTTTGTTGTCAGGAGCCAGACAGCAATATTTTGGGATGCAGTTACCATCCAGAAAAAATTTCTATTGAAATGTACTAGGATAATGAAACCAATTTTTTTTTTTAATTTTCTTTAGGTTATTTCTAAGCCTGTTTGCTTTCCAAGGTGTTTTCAGTATCATAAAGTTGTATCTGTCGGAATGCAAAAGCAAACTAAATCTTGAATCTTGGGAACAGCAGTGCTTTCATACAGTTCCTAAACAGTTTAGTCGTTGGGAAATATCCTTGTTAGATGGATCTTGTGAGTGAGACAGAAGTGATGCAGACCTAAGACGTTGCTTTTTGAATGGCTTTGAACCACGACTGTCTTTGAAATTATTAGTTGCAATATCCTTGTAGAACCCTCGCTGAATGCAGCGCTGCACTGGATATGTGGCACAGTCATCCTGCAGAAAGTTGGCTTAATTGGCTTTTGTGAGGTGCCTAATTTTAGGCAGAAACGATCCCGAAATAGCGGTGCGTGGCTGTGTGTCCTGTGTGGTGTTGGGATCACTAATCCCGCACTATTTCGGTGCCTCGGCAGAGGGCACTGTTGGAGCATTAAAGGCGTTGGAAAGGCTCATCTCCAGCTTTTCTTGGTTTTTTTTTTTTTTTTTTGAAAGTGTTTAATGTTCTCCATGTAATTAAATTCAGTTCCCTGTATAATTAGCAATGGAGCCTTATTCTTTGTGCCACTACTGTGGATAGTATTATTTTTGTCTCTATTTGCCTTCAGTCAATGCAAAATACTGTTGCCTGTCGAAAAGGTAGAAAGTTTTATTGCTGTCTCTCAAAACTAAGTGATATTTAAAGGTGGAAATAGAAAACTGTGGAGTTAGTTTCGTTTAGTTGCTCAGAGTAAATAGAAAACCTCTGAAATTCCTGCTCATGGCTCAGGAAGGAGCAGAGTTAATGTGCCATAATAATTTTACCTTTGTATCCAAATGTGTATTATGGTATTTTTGAATTGTCAGTACTTGCAGGTTGTTAAAAATATATATGAAAACACATAATATTTAATTATGTGTTAAACCTATTTATTTGGCAGATTTTTTTCCCTCTTTAATTTGTTTTCCTCTGTATCTTTACAAGAACTTGTCCTGTATTGGTGCTGTTTAGCATATTGAAATATTAATTAGAGTGATCAGGCATGGTTATTTTTCATTAATTGCAAATGCGAAGTAATTACTGTGACCTAGAAATAGTTTTCTTGTCCAAATTCCTCTAAACATCCAAATTTTTTATATAATTTATGACGACCAGCTACAAAACATTGTGTTATAAAGAAATAATTTTCTGAGATACCGGAGGACTTAACGCTGACGTTACATTAGAATGCTCCTACTGCTTGTAAAGAGAAGATACTTGGAAGGTGGAGGTCTATTAATATTCTGCTGTGTTTGGCTCTTAAATTGGCAAATACATGGAGAATTAATTACAAAAAGCATGTTGTAGTTTTCTTTCAGGAAGTGCCTCTTTGTCCGTAACTGGTTGAGTTTCACGAACAACCTGGAGAAGTTTGCGTTAGAGATCGAGGGATACGCTCTGCCGCCGACTGGCAGGATCCTCCTGCCTTCGTTTCAGAATCAACCACACAAGACATCTCCTCCAAAGAATCTCTGCTGCCTTAGAAATAGTGGGGAATATTTTTTTTTTTCTCCCCCCTTGTAGAAAACGTTAATTAAGTTATCGGCAGCCGAGCGCAGGCGGGTTGTGAGGAAAGGAGCACCAAAGAGTTTGAAATGAAAGCGTTCGGTGCGGATCCCTGGGGCTCGTTGCTTCCAGGGCTTCCATGGGAAATCCCAGGGCTGGAGCCTGATCCTGACCTTGCTCCTGCTGTGGACCCTGAGCCTTGGTGGTGGTGCAGTGTCCACAGGGGCAGTGCCGGGTCTGTGGCAGGGTCTGTCCCTGCCTGCAGCAGGGTGGGTTCATGTCTCAAGGCCAAGCCACCGTCTGCAGCCACCGCTGGGGTTGCAGCTGGAAGCAGCAACTTGAAATAACAAAGGGAAAAAGTTGGTTGGGTTACTTCTTAGCACAGCTTTGACTTTCAAAAAGAGAGGCAACTGCCTCCAAATAAAAAGCTACTCAGTAATATTGCCGTGCAGCCCATCTGTGTCATGCATTTTCTGAGGGGACTAACACAGTGCCCAAGAAGACTCTTAATTAAATGTGCATGTTTGTTTTTTAAAGCTTTCATATGGTTTCTTATTTATTAGTGTCTCTTTGCGTCAGCTTGCTAGGGTAATATTCAAGCAAATTCCTGTTTTGTCTGAAGCATTAATACTGATGTTCTGCTCCTGTATCATCCCTGTAGCTGTTATCTGTTGTATGTTTTCCCCACGAGAGGCTATCGCAGGTTTTTAGTCCAGACTGTTTGTATTCGACAAGGTCAAGATAAGTTTTATCTCTATAGATAAGTCAAGTGCATTAGGATCGATACAGTTACTGTAAAATACATTGGCAATATTTATTGCCAAGATCCTAATGAATTTTTAAAGCTTGGAAGACTCTCTCCATGGGTTGAGGATGCCCTAAATGGTTGTTTATAAAAGGGCCTATGCAATTATACAGTTAGGTACTTTTTGAAAATAAAATTTGTACAACTTTATGTTTTTTTGACAGGATGGAGAAAGCTCCACCTCCTCCAAATCCCAGCAGATTCTTAGGACACAGTCGAAATAAGTGTTTATTTTCCATTCACTTGGGTGTCTGTTTAGGGATTTATGAAGCTTATCCACAAGTTACCTGTTATGATTATAAAATTTATCTATTTTTAGTACACTAATAGTGCTTTTTTTTTTTAATTTTACCTTCCGTTTTTTATTGACAAGATAATTGTCTTTGTTTTGGCTTTGACAGAGTGGCTTTGGCCGTTTTCATTTGTGATATAAATTTCCCTAGGTACATATTTATGCAGTTAAATCAATAAGTATTTCATAATCTCTCTAAATACTTATGTATCTTAATAATTCCAACCATTATGATGCATCTACTTAAATGTGTATTTTATGTAGGGGCATTCAAAAATGCAAATTATAGGGATTATTTTCCTTCAGGCTTTGTACTTTTCTGTTGCATCAGATAGAGAGTAAGAAAATTAACCCACAAAAAATCCTCCTAAAGTAATAATGAAGATCTGCCTTCTATCTGGTAAAGATAATTTGTTGATAAGACTCCATGGCTCGCTTGAACTCATTTTGCTTTCTCTGTTTTCTGTAGTTGATCTTTTAAGCCACACGACACAGCCGTGGTAAGGCCTAAGTTAAGCAGAAAGTTTCCACCTTTGCCACAGTCACCTACTTCTGGGCCTTTTATTAATTTGTCATCTTTTGTAGGTCTGTTTCCTACCCCTCCTGGCTCCAGAGCACCCAAAAGATTGCGTCTTTGTATTGTTGATACTTTGAATTTCAAAATCGGGATTGATAATGCCGTGTTGGGGAGCTGCTGTGTAGCTTCTCCTCGTCTTTACCACGGAGGTTTGATACCTGACACTTTTAATTTAATTTAATTAGGGAGGCAGAACCCCATCTTGGTGTTCATTAAGGGGATTATTCATCAAAGTTATTGCTTCCTTGATGGAGAATAACAATATCACTCGCAATGGCTGCTGTTGCTCTCATAACTGTATTACTTTCTACTATTTTTCTCTCTAGGGCTTTGTACTTAGTCTCTTTATTTGAAAATTTTAAATTGAGGGAAGCGTAAACTTCTGGTATAGCAAATTCGACAGGGTCACATTTATTTTAGTGTAGTAGCTTTATGTCATGTAAATGCTTCGTGGAATTATTTTTTTTTCTGCTTTTTATTGGTTCTCTGCGCTGTCTTTAAATATTTGTATTTCTTTCAAGCTCAGCTGCACTTCGGCTCGGGGCCTGAGGTTTCTGGCTGCCTGTTTGCTGATGTAGCTGAACTCTGCCGTGCCGAAATCCTGCAGAGATCGCTGTAGGGAGGGAGCCTCTCTGGAGCAGGGAGTCACCACGGGCTTTGCTGGAACAGAGTGGAAATCTAATGTAAAATTAATAAGGGGAGGGTGGGGGAGAGCAGACTGTTTGCAAAAGTTATCTTTTGTAACGCAGCCCTAATCAAATATTCAGAAAATGCCAGCTTTAAAAATAGAACAATTGTCCTTTTAAAACATGACTAGTTTGGTTAATTTACCCCCAAGTATCCGGTGTCTGTGACTCTGAAAAACCCTTATCTACTAAGGGGGGAAAAAAGAGCATTGCAGAAAAGGTGACAAGTTTTCACCTCTTTCCTCAGAGAACATTTTAATTCCACTTTAATCAGCCTGCCAATAAAAGAGTACTTGGCTTTCAAGGGGAAACAAATCAAAATATGCATTTATCAGTCACGAGGCAGAATTCAATCGCTCGCAACTGATGAACTCCAAAAGGAATGAAACTAGTACTATCACGCTGCCTTGGTGGTTTGCTTTGTACTATCAAAGAACTGGTACTATCTTTTCCTGCCACATCCACTGTTTGTCTGTCATCCCTAATTATGGCCTTTCAAAAGCAACGCTTCATAATTGCTGTTAATGATTAAAATAAAAAAAAAAATTCGCATCTAGATAACCAAACCAGTGTTCTGCAGCGTGAAGATTTGTGTGTTCTGCAGCTGCCAAAAAAACTTAAAATAATAATAAAAAGAAATAAAAAAAAAAAAATTAGCCAAGAGATGAGGCAGAGGAATGAGAAAGAGGTTGCCAAGTGGTGCTGTCAGCTTTATCGTACAGGGCTCCTACAAGGGCACGTCACAGGCCTGTCTTATTAAAATAAAACTTTATTTTCCACTAGGAGAGGAGACTGGAGGTTCACGTTGCGCTGCACAGGTGGGCTCTCATTTCAGACTCCTCTCTGCCGCTCTGCTCCTGTTAAGAAAGAAGAGCCTGAAGTGGAAAGAAGGGTTTTTTTGTATCAAAGCAAACTTGGATGCTGTTTCACGTATGGGTGTTTCTGGGTTGCGGGAATTGGTTGCTCTGGGTTTTCTGCTCGTTTAGCGTGAGGCGAACACATTGCTCACTTTATTGATATTAAACAGAGTCGTCCTGATGGTTACAGTAGTTAGACTACAGCATTATACACAAAGCTGAATCTTTCTGGTGAGAGAAACTGCATTCTTCGGGCTTATCTTGCTCCCTGCGCTGGAATTTACATGCGTAACTACCGGTGCATCAAGATGAGTTTTTCTCCTTTGTGTGGTTTGCATCTCAATGAGGGTGGAGAGGTGCGGGCTGTTTAGCTTTCCTTCTCCCTGCCCTGAAAAATGGTTAAAACTCACCTCCTGCTTTATTTATGCTTTGTTCCATCCGACTTCTCTTCTGCTGCTGAGGATTTATGAGGCCAGAAAGCAAGAGCCAAGCTGCTCTTGTGTTTCGTTTCCTCCGCTCTTGCCCTTGTTTGATTTCTTGTTGATTTTTTTGCTCCCTGACTATGGACTCCTTTAGGGCCAGGCTTGGGCAGCCCCAAGATCCTCAGCTCCCCTAACACAGCCCCATGCCTTGTTCAAATCCCTGCCTCAACTCTGGTGCCCTGGGATTGCAGCCTGAAACTGGTAGCACAAAATACCAGTTTGATGTGCAAAAACACCGGGATCTGACCTCTAGTCTCTCCTTTTCCCCTTCCTGTGCTTCCACAGTATCTCACTTGTGTAGCACGGGTCTGGGGAGCTCTCTGCTCTCCTCCATCCCACTGAGTTCCATCCTCTCTTCAGATCTCACCTCCTGACCTCCTTTTTTTTTTCCCCAGGAGTCGATCAGACAAAGGAGGTACGTTGTCATGTGGATGGGACATACAAATAAATTGCATTGTATTTTCTCTCTTTTGCCTTTGATTTTAATCTTGTGTTTCAAAAGCGTGTTGGGAGCAGTTGCAGGTAAAAGGAATATAAAGTAGAATTGTTGAAGTGCCTGTTTGGGTCATGAATTTGTGAAAACGAATGTGTTGCTTGAATAGACAGGACAACTTGTGACACTCTAAAATTAAAAAGCAGGGAGAAACAAGGTAGGAATGTTAAGGTGTGGAGAAACTTTCATCTCTTCTTCGTTCAGCACTGGTTACATCAGTCATAGTGCAGTAGGAGTAAAGGGGTTCCTGTGCTCAGCTATTCATTTCAGGGCTGCTTGTATTTAACTGGCATGAAGCCCAGTGTGCTCGATTTAATATGTATGTTGCACTGAAAATGAAGTTTAAGAAAACCAAGTAGAACTGTAAATAATAATACGTTTATAAAAATACTGTAATGGCTGCAGATAAATGATTTAGGATTATAACTTGCTGTTGCTTAAATAAACAACTGACTTTACAAACAACAGACAGTACAGAAACCCCAAAGTTTTCAAAATAATCTATTATTATTAAGTGAGAGCAAAGGAGAACTGTGAAGCTTTGCATGGAGCTTCTTACATTTCACATATGCATCATGGTTTTGTCAGAAAGACCTTCACAGTCTTCACACTCATACATGTTGCTTGAATTCTTGCCCCTGTTATCCAGTTTCCCAGTAATGTACTGCACTCAAGAAATATTTATATATTCACTCTGGGAAAACATGGAAACCTTATTTCTCTGTCAGGTTAATTTGCTCTGGGAGTAATCTGCTAAAGGTGGGAGTGTATTATAACTTGGAATATTGCATATTCAGGCTATGAAATTCTTAAAATGTTCATACTGCTGTGTGTAAATATAGATAGTTCTGTTTTCTGGAGAGCTGATCAGAGAAATGATAAACCAGTAGGCAGCACTAAGGAAGGAGTGTTACACGAAGGTGGGAGGAGGAGGTAAAGGGTGAGTCAGAAGCCTGCAAGTTCTTCAGAATTTGGTAACTAACATATGTAAAAATAGGAGTCAGCAGGAGCTGGAACAACAAAAATCCCTAATTGCATTTAAGAATCCAGTTGTTATAAGATTGTGTCTGTATCCTGATAGAGGATTTGGTTTGTTATCCTGTGTGTGATGGGTAAATTCCAAGTGTATCACAGAAAAGTATGAAATGTCCTTTGGAGGGCAACTGTAGAGTATCCTATCCTAAAAAAAGAAGTGTTTTCCCTTACCTCTCCCTGTAAGGCTTGTGTGCTAAATCATAAGAACTTGGAAATTTTTGTTTTATTAGAGCTTTGGCTGGTCTTAGTAAGTATTTCAAATTATGTCCAAGTTTGTAACAAACTTCAGCGGTTTTTGGCAATACATTTACTAGTACACTTCTGGGAGGGGAGGAATAAAAGATGCACTTTTATATTGTTGTCTTTGGGAATTAAATGCCTAATTTATCTTTATCTTCTCTGTACCTTTACCTTTACAATCTTTCTTTTGTCCTTTTCTCTTTTAAGTAAGCATGTAAGATGACCAGATACTCCTGTCACAACTTTGGCCAGTGAGTTCTGCCCTTGCAGGTCTAATTAGCTGCCCTGTTTTATTGCCATATTATCTTGTTTGTCATGTAACAGCCACCTATTATTATTATTATTTTTTCCTGACCCTCCTATGAAGGAAAACCACAATAACTGAAGTGGCCTCTGATTTTGCAAGCCCTTTGCTGGGTGTGTTTGTGTATGTTACTTCAGTATTTTCGAGCAATTTTTGTGACACTTCTCATGGCCAAATGTTGTTCTCTGTAAGATTAGTAGGAAATACCCCCCTTATTTCTCTGGAGGCAGACCTTGCTACTGTGCATTTATAACTTCAAAGACAGCAATAAATAGCTGGTCCTCGTCATCGGAGTGAAACCCACTTGGGGTGAAAGGTCAGAAAGATGTGTCAATGCTAAGAAATGTCTCTGAATGTCAGGATCAATTAAAATACTACTTTATTTAAATTACTGATTTCATGGCATTATTCTAATTCATGGAGTCTTTTATAGCCATGAATTGTATTTGGAAATATTAGCACTAAAAACCACTGGGTGCCTGAAAGCTGCAGGTTTGGGGAGTTTTATTACTGGGGTTTTTTTTTTGGAGATGAGTAACATGGAGTCCATCTACTTTATGAAAGCAAAGATATAAGGCACAGAGGAGAGGTTCAAGACCCTTTCCTTGCTACTTTTTAATCTGCTGCAATTACTGTATATTCTTAACCCTGTAAGTAAAAGAAGTTGGGAACTCAGCTGTCCCTTGGGAAAAAAAAAAAAAAATCCAGCAACTTGGATGCCTTGGGTTTCAACCAGAGACGCCCCCGGCATCGCCCGCGGTGTGGTGGTAACCTGGGGGTCAGGAGAACTTGAACTGCAGCTTTAGGGCTGGTCTTAACGTCTGTCAAGCTTTTCCTGTGAGCTGGTGCTCCCCGTGCTGCTCACCGGGGCTCACACCAAGCTGCTGCTGCCATGCTGCTGCTGCTGCTGCTGCTGAGTTTTCCAGGCAGCTCCTTCCTGGTGTATTTGGCACGAAAGAGAAGAGGGATACATGTCATCTGCTGGATTTGCCTTCTCCGGGCGGAAGGGGCTTTTACCTTCCCGTTTCACACTGCTGAGAACTTTTCCTGAGCTGTCGTGGTGGAAGTAATGCCATTTAAAGGGAAAGACGTTTTGGCAGTGCCACATTTATCTTACAATAGGAGTTGTTAAGGGTCTTGTGTGGCTTGTTTTGACCACGGACTGAAAAACTGGATGTAACATTTTGTGTTTTATTTGATCCAGCAAATACTTTTTTTTTTTTATGCTCACTTCAAAAATCAGTTTTTTCATAAGTAACTACCAGCTCCTAGCCTCATTTTACAGGTTGTGGTGCTCTGTACTGCTTTAATATATGGTCTAGTCCTTGCAGGAATGGCTCTGTTATACAATTCATTTACTAAACACATCCTTAGTTCAAAAAGTACTTTAAAAACTTGGTTGGTTGCTGACCTGGAGGGCAGATAAATTGTCTTTTTAAGAATTTTCCTCAGTATTTTTATTTGGGTTTACTTAGAACTTATATTAGGCAAGAAGACCAATAAAAACTCAGAGTTTTGTGAAATAGGAGCTTCTGAGTTTGAGCATTACAAACCCAAGGAGCCATTTACACTTTGGATTTTAAAGTTGTGATGATGCTCGAGGTGATTCCACCAGACTGAACCTGCAATCAGTATTCACAGAGTTGGTTTTTTTGAGCCAGAGGAATCATTAAAACATTTACTTCAGTGTTCAGTATAACAGGCAGTAGATTTTTGTATGGAGCCCAGGGTGTTTGGAATGTTGAATCTTGTTTTCCCCTCTAATATTGCCTGTTTACACCTCTTGCAGCAGGGCAATGCTTTCCCTGGCAGGGCAGGCTAAAGAGCACTTACTGATAAGGAAAAGTGACAACTTCAAAAAACCCAAAACAACAACATCAACAAAACCCCCCCCCCAAAAAAACCCCAAACCCTAAAATACGCAGTGTTTGAAATCCTGACCTCTGCTAACCTGGCCCTCTGTTTCAGGGCATTTTGTTTGGTTTGGATGCCAAGGGGTGACTGTGGGTCTGTAGCAACACTAAATGAGCCCCATAACTGAAAACTCCTCAAGGATTAAATCTTGATTAGTGGAACAACCTGATTGCAGTCGTGATTATTTTGTTCATCTTGATTATTGAAACTTCTGGTGTGCTTAGAGCACATTACACTGATAACCATGAGAACTAGAAAGTGTTTGTAGTGACAGTCAGCATCACTTATGCAGTCTCACAAACCTGCACATAAAGTCCAAGGAGAAATGCAAAATTCCTTTAAAAAAAAAGAGAGAGGAAAAAAAAAGTAGTAAAATTTAGAAAACTTCTAATATGCTTTTCTCTTTTTTTTTCTCCTCTGGTATTTTCCTTAGCTTCTTGGATTAGGAAATTTAGGTCGGAGAACAATGTGCAGTTTGTATTTTGAATATTCTCCTGGACCATTCATGCCCTTCCAGGGATTTCTCAGAAGTAACAAGGGGACCTCCCTCTGCGTGGAAAAAGCATTTAGTTACTTTTGGAGTCATTTCTCATTCCCAACGAGTGGAGCTTTCTGCTTCTTGCTGCCTTTTTGCTTGGCAGGGTGAGGAAGGACCAAGGAGGAGAGGGAGAGGAAGCAGCTGATGGCTCAGGTGGTGGAAACAGGGAATGGAGATCCTCAGTATCCCTAGGGCCTTAGGAGGTGTTTCATCTGAGCAGCAGATGCTGAACAGCTGCACTGCTCTTGTTACTTCTTCTGCCTCCCTTGTGTGAGGGTGTTTTATGCAACAGTTTGTTTAAATGAAAAGGATGAGAAACATCTTTGTCAAACTGGAGGAGCGGGAGCTCAGGGCAGCAGGATGTGAGAGTAGAAATCACCTGGCTAAGGGTAGCAGGTAAAGGAAGTGCTGGGATTTGCAGGGTTGCTTAACATGCCAGAGATCTCAGGGAAATGCCAGTTGTGTTTGGGTTGGTGTTTGTGTGTTTATTCCCTGCATTGTCGGATGCCTCTGCGGCTGAAGGAGTGCTGCTGCTGCAGGAGCTTCAGAGAGGTATGAAAAACATTCCTTCTAAAAATACCGGGAAGCTCCCTCCACCCCCATTGTTTATTGGAAACTTTTCCCCGTCTTAAGATATTTGATTATGGTGTAATGCAGCTAATTTAAGCATCTGTTTATCACTGCCTGGCTAGACTGAATGTGAAATTTCAATTGAATTACCTCCCAAGAGAGCTTTGAGCTCTGAGGGTAAAACAAATCATTTTCTCTCCATTCCCCTGGGATTGTCAATAAAAAGAATTAATCTAAATAGTTTACATGCATTTTGAAATGTTGCATCTACTAGACTTGGGTTTGTTGTTAGTGGAAAATTGCCAGTGTGAGTGGAATATGGGCTTTAACTCGACTATGGCAATGTTATAACATGGTGGTGCAGGGCCTGGAAAGGCTACAGCTGGGAAGGCATTTGCATTCAATTCATATTTGATCAATAAATGCCTGTGCTTTATTTTAGAACAGAAGATAGCACATAAACCCGAGCTTACCACAGCCTCAGGCACAAGATGCCCCCAGCCCAGCAGCTTAAAATCCTAAAATCATAGAATATCCTGAGTTGGAAGGGACCTATCAGGGTCATCGAGTCCAACTCCTGGCCCTGCACAGGACAGCCCCAGGAATCCCACCGTGTGCCTGAGAGTGTTGTCCAAATGCTTCTTGAACTCAGACAGGCTTGGTGCTGTCACCACTGCCCTGGGGAGCCTGTTCCAGTGCCTGACCAATCTCTGGGTGAGGAACCTTTTCCTGATATCCAACCTAAATCTCCCCTGGCACAGATTCATGCCATTCCCTCGGGTCCTAAGAGCTTCTCCAGCTCTTCCATTTGATGTGTTACCATAAAGTGAATTATTGCTGTGGGCTGCTGGTGGGACACTGTGAGCCCCTCATCACCACCACAGCTTTGTGTTCTCCTAAATATTTTTGTGTGCACACACTGTTCAACATATTTCCACTTCCACAAGAAACAGTAGGTTTTTCTTTTCCACTTGTCATCATGTCAACAAAGATCTGGGAGAGGGCTGAGTACAGGTTTTTCTTGCTCTGCAGACAACGTAGTTACTCACTTTACATCTTCTCTGTCATTTTGGTAGTGTGAAGAGAGAAAGTTTTCTTTCTAGTTTGCCTTACTTGGATTGGAAGTGAAATCTGCTGCCATCCACCTGCAGAAGACCTGCAGAACTGATCTCTAGAGGCTCTTACCCTGGACTGGTGGTAAAAGCAGGTGGGCAGGTGCTGCCTTCACTCCAGCTGGGATGTGTGGACATGTCCATGAGCTGCAGGCAGCAGTCCACGCGCTCATGGTGCCCCAGTGTTGCCATGCTGCTTTCCCTGGAGTACAAACAAATTCTCAGCTGATTTTGCTGACTGGGAAAGAACCCTAGACTGTCTTAACATAAGTAACTGTGGGCTACATTTCCAGATGCAAACAAGGACATGAAGATCAGGCTTCCTTATGGGAATATCCACAGTAGACTTTGTGCCCATCACCTCAGTCTCACCAGTGGAACATCACTGTACCTTTCAGATCAGGTCTTCTGGCTTAACTTGGAGCTGCAGTGTCCAGGTTGAGAGTAGTTAGATATAAGGAAGGACTTCTTCACTGTGAGAGTGATGGGGCACTGGCACAGGTTGTCCAGAGAAACTGTGGCTGCCCCATCCATGTAAGTGTTCCAGACCAGGTTGAACAGGGCTTGGAGCAACCTGGCCTAGTGGAGGTTGAAACTAGATGATCCCTTCCAACCCAAACCAAATTCTGTGATTCTGTGAATTTAATTCAAACAAGAAAACCACAATCCCAAGAGTTATCAAGTTGGAAGGTGTCATGAGAGTGTAAATGCTTGTAGCCCAGCTATTGTATCCCACACAGTGCACAGGTAACCTGCACAGGGAGCAGAGTGAAGGGAGGTGGATGGCAGAATTTGTTTTGCTGACACCTCTCCTGTTGCCAGCAATTTCAGCTGAGAGGTGATTCACAGCAAGCACCTTTAGACCAAGTTGCCTCCTATGATATGGGTAGTATCAAATTTGCTTTTCTTTTTAAAGAAAAACTTTAAATATCTTATAGTAGTGATAGCAAATGAGAATCAGGTACCTGTGCAGAGTGAATGCCTGTTGATTCTTTTGGAGTGGAAATGTGTTCAGACCTGCCAAGAGCCAGCCCAGGTGACCAACTAAACCTTGTCATCACCCTGTCACTCTTTCAGACTCTTCTCCTGGTTCTGATTTTATTGATGATAAAAAGCATCTCTTTATGTTAACTGAGATAGTTTTAGATCCAGTTGGGATGACAGTAAAAAGTCCAAAAACCACGCAAACAGATGAAAGCTTAAAGAAATGTTAGAGTTCACTTGTTCATAAGTTTGGTGGTTTTTTGGTCTTTCTAATAGTTGGTCGTGTTTAATGGCAAAACCCGAGGAAGTTAAATGCCACGTTCAGAGCCAGTATATATTCTTGATAACTATAATCAGCAGTAATTCCTGCAATCATCACAGGCAGGGTTTGAAGAGAGGGGCACCATATTGCTTGTTTACTTGTCAGTATTTTCTTTAGTGTGGGGCATGACTGTTTGAAAACCTTGTTCACAGAAGCAATAAAAGTTCCTCACAGATGGCAATGTCCTGGGAATGATTCAAGTTTTAACTTCCATCAACATTCATCATAAACAGCAAAAGCATAATCGTGGTAAAAATAATTCTGGATTTTTATTCCAAAACAGTAGTAGACCAAAAGTCTGTGGGTAAGTTGAAGCTTTGGCCTGTGTTGTGAGATGCTAATAGTCCGTGTTTCCTTTCTGGCTCTAAATATGGAACTGTTTTGACAGTTTAAGTATACTCTAAAGCGATTAATCCTGATAGGGTTGATAGTAACTTCAGAAAAAAATGTTTAAACCCCAAAACTGCAGTTTGTCTTAATGAGTAGCTCACACTGTCAACAGCGAAGCCCTGTTACTGTGTGTAATAGGGTTTAGAGACTATCACGATGAGAAAGGACAGGTCTTACAATTTGAAAGTACATGACTAGAAGTAGAGATAGTCCCTTCTAGGGAACCTCCAGCCCGAGGTGCTTCACCTGTGCCTCTCTCACCTTGTTTGTAAACAACGTTTAGGACAAATTTATTTTTGAGAACCTTGAACTAAAATGATCATCTTTTTAGGAGAGGCGTGCAAAGGTAAGATAAAATAGATACAAGAGTTTGTGCAATGTTAAAAGCAGGCACCTACATGAGAACAATCTTGGAGGGCTTCCAGTTACAAATAAGCCCCGTGTCACAGAAAGTCAGAAGTCTCCCTTGAATGAAGATCATTACCCTCGGGGCGCATGTTGGTCACTCTTTAAAATTCTTATAAAAACAAAGAAATTAATTATCCAGTATGAAAACGGGGCATACGTCTCCTGGCAAACATTCAATTAACTTTTTAGTGCTTGGTCCTTAACGTTGTGTTTGACCACTGGAGCGTTGAGAACGACTTTCCTTTGAAAGGGAGCTGGGGTGGAACGTGGCGTTGGGCTGGAGCTCTGCTCCAGTGGCCAGTTGGGGCTGGCCATCAACATTTTTCCCATGATCGTTGAGTGTGGAGCTGGTTATATTTTACTTATGCATGTGAGATGTAATTTGCTTTGGGACAGGGTTGTTTTGTGTTTTGTAGGCTGGATGATGTTTTATTGAGAATATAATTTAGCTAGTTTTGCAATCATAGACTGGTTTGCAGTGGTTGAGCATGAACTACCAATTAAAAGCAACTGTATAATACTTCTAATTCCCATGACTAATGGGCTGAAAATATGGAGCTCTTTGACCTGGATCCAGTCCAAGCCAAAGATGAATTATGCCACATAGATCACATTCTCTACTGTTAAAATACCCAACAGTGCAAGTGTAAACCCCAAACTTTAGAAATACTGACTCCTGAACGATGAGCTGACATGATGACGAATATACTTTGCGAATAACACATGAGAAGAATTGAATAATTGTGCTTTTGCAGAACTTTTACCTATTTCTGTGTGCACTGATATAATTTATAATCTCCTTTCATCATTAATCTCCTGCTGCTTTACTAACAAGTGACTATGTACTGAAACAATCAGAAGGAAAAGGTTCTCTGGGGTTTTTATTGAGTGCCTAGTGTCCTTTAGACTGTCAGTTAAAATCACACTGCTACAAGATGTAATATATATTTAAGTTTTTTTAGGTGCATCCTGTATGTAGAGATTCTCAAATTGATCTTTGATTGGCATATAGGAATTATAGGGTTTTTTTTTCAAAGGGATCACTAAAATTGTGAAATTTGGGGTTAAATCCAGTAATCTGAATAGCTGAGTCTTATTACTCCTGTAGCAGAACAAAATTAAGTATCTCTGGGTTAAACTTAAGGCTGGTTGGGCTGCTGAGAACTGTATAAATATGCAAGGGCCGGAGCTGATGTGAAGGAAAGTGCTCTGCTCGTCAAACGAGGGAGTGATTGCGTGGCAGGGCAGTAGGAGTTCTCTAGGAAACAGGGGAAATTATCAGCCTACCAGGACAGAATGCAAAGGTCGATCTGCTGAATACAAATAAAGTATTGAGCACCAGGTTCTGCCTCATGGAGCTGGCGCTTTTGGAACCGCTGTGATAAATGCACTGATAAATTCGAGGGAATGAGTGCTATTGCAAAAGCCTGATGAAGGCTAGAAAGTGTCCAGCTAGTAGGAATTGCATTGCTTGGTCAGGCACAATGAAATTAAATAGAATTTGCTTTAGTGAAATTGCATCAAGGATGATTAAAGGTGCTGCTGGGAGAAGGTGGTGATCACCTTCCACTGAAGCCACTTCAGTGACTCCGTCGTTTACTCCTTATGTGTTTTGGGGTTTTTTCTCATTTTTGTGCATTTCCTCTGATTTCGAGGCTTCTCTCCCTCTCCTGGTCCTTTCCACCATTGTGTTGTTCCACTGCTCTGAACCTGGAGGTAACACCAGGCTGCTCCAGAGAGCAGGGAGCTCGTCAGCACCGTTCCTTGGGTCCATGGGTTTGCCCAAATACACCAAGTCCTGCATCCCCCTTGCCAAAACACAACGTTCTTCATTCCCCTCTTCTTTGATATTTATGTTTTGGGTCAGGATTTGGCATTTTGGTTCCAGAAAGCTGATGTTCCCTCCTCACCTGGGTGAGATGGAGCCTTGCAGGTGGGAGCTGCTCCCTGTTCCAGCCACGGCTCTGCTGTCTGGATCTGCAGTTGGGATTCCCATCTGTGTCTCATTCCTAGCTAAATCCCCACCAGCTTCTGATCCTGAGCTGCTGAAACCACCCCAGTGTGGTGTCACGAGCACCTCACCTCAGGGGCTAAACTGTGCACCTTGGATATTCTGTTGATGCAGAGTCGGCACAAGAATCTGAGTCAAACTCCCCTTGGTTTTGCTTTGATATTTTTGCATTTTTCATCACTGTTTAGGGGCCCTTGCCCTCGTGGGCGTTGAACAATGAATTGTAAGAGCATTCGCATCTTTTCAGTTATTTTACTTTCCTAAAGTACAGTGGTAGAGCAGAGTCCAGTGGCTGCAGTCAGCACCAAGGTCTTGCTGTGCCCCACTGTGTTTGCTGAGAAACTCAGTGTGAAGTTTGAGTGACTTGAACTGGGTTTTGCGCCAGGTGGGCTGACAGTGTAACCAGTCCTTCAAGGTAAAACAGAACACATTTGCACACAGAAATACACACACATATATATAACCACATGTCACACCCCTGTGTTACCAAGGTGAGACAATCTTATGACTGTTTTGTTTCCATTTGACATTTAAACGATCCTCTGGCAACGGGAACAGAGTTCTGTACTCTATATAAGAGACACCTTTAAAGTCATATAAGAACACCTTGGCACTGTGAGTGGAGCCTATTTTCTCTGCATATATATTTTCTTGACAAATTTGTCATTTTACCTCTTCTACTGCTGGTTAATACTGGACTAAGAAGTGAGAGGAATATTTTTCATGATTGCAGTTGTTGGAGCAGTGCATGTGCACAGCTATGTTCGGTCATTTATTCCCTCTTCATTTCTGTAGCAATTGTAGCATGAACTAATTATTTTCTCAGCTTGAGATGTGTCGGAGTTGCGTTTGATAACTGTTTATTTTCCACAAGAAGCTTTCATGAAGGAGTGACCCGAGCTTGGATGTGGGGTCCTCTGCTCTGCTTCCTTCAAAGGCACGGGGAAGATTTGCCGGGGGAGAAAAGGTTGGACAGGAAATCTGTGCACCTCCTTTATGCATGTATGACTATCCAGGTGTAAAGTGAATGCTATCACTAATGGGATTATCTTCCTCTCCATGTTGGCATGTCCCTTGGATTGCCCAGACAACATCAGGGGTAGCCAAATGGAGCCCCATTGTTAGGAGGAGGTGTGGGGAAAGAGAAGTAGAGGTGTTTTAGCAAAGAAATCATCACCCCATTGGGTTTAAACCATTTGCCTGTCACAGGAATTGGGGCCACCAAAATTCCACCTTCTCTCTGCCATTGACTCCCTTCCAAAGGATTTGCTGTTGGCTGGTACGAAGGGAACTTAAATACACCACGGAGCTCAAAACTTGCACCAAAATGAAGCTGTATTAGTAATAATGATAATAAAAGAGTTCCAGTTTCCTGCAGATTGAAATTGGCTCAGTAAATTTGACACCACATTGAGCTTCTGAGGTGATAATGCATCAGATTACACTGTGTGGTGATTTTTCACGGCATGTCAGTAAAATAGAAACTAATATTCTCTGTTGGCATTTCTGAAGATGTTTCTTCAGAGGGTGAAGCTTTCAGTGAGAATTTAAAGACTGTTACTGTAAATGTGACCATTCTGTGCACTTTTCATTTCAGGCAGCTGACTTCTATTATAGACAAAATGTTAACAGCTTAATATTTTGGTGTAGAGTTATAGATGATAGAATTTTAGAACATAAATAGATGTTTTGTGTGGCAGAAAAAATGTGAAATAGCCCTTGAAAGAGTTCATTATCTTCATATTTCCATAACTTTATTAGTTCTCTAACTTACTTAGTGCTCCAGCAGTGTTTGCTGGGTGCTTTGTGTCCACACAAAGGGGCAGTTTTTGCCCTGAAAATGTCAGTCTTGGGGCATCAGATGCAGGATCTGATAATGCAGGAAGCAGTAAACAATGACCAGTTCTGAACAGTTTTAACTTAAACAGCTGGTTAAAAAATTTTGAAAGCTATTCTTGAACAGCAGATGAGGTTCTCAATTGCATTAATACTTTTCTTGAAAGGGATTTTGCTTTCTGTATAAAACTGACCTTTTGTGGTAAACCAGAAATATTTTTTCTTGTAGGGAAGAGTTTTTGCAGAAACCCATTTTCTGACCAGCTTTAAAATAGCGTCACTCCTAAGGAAACTAAATGCTAAAGTATCAACATTATGTGAGGTTTACTGAAAGCAGGAAAGGTCCTTGCTGTTTTATCCTCTGACCTTGCCTCAGAAGAGGAAGAAAATGAAATAAAATATAAGTGCCAGGATATTTCTGCATCCAAAGCTGTTACTGAGAGCTTTAGCTGCTTCAGTGCTTTCCTGCCGTCTCTCTGGAGCCGTGCTTGCTGGTCCCAGTTGCAGCACCAACCTAAAATGTGGGATGAGAAGAGGGGAAACAGGAGGAGATTATATTGGCTTTTTCCTGGAAAATGCGAGTTTTTGCCAAACAGGGATACAGCAAAAGCTTTTCATGGGAGAAAGCAGAGTTTCCATTTGGAAATGCTGCTGTAACGCTGCATGAGAGGTGTTGCTGGGTCAAACCCTGTGCCTTCTCTTCCTGACCTGGAGTCAGTGCCTGTGAGATAGTGATGGTGGCTCTGGAAGGCTCCACTGGGTTTCCATCTTGCAGACAAAATCCAACCTCGTGATTCCATGTGGTCCCATGGTCCCTTTACACTTCCTTGAGCATATGTGCAACATCAGCATTTATTTATCTTATAGCAAAACAGTGTCAGAAGGTGTTTCATTAATATAATAATGGGCATCTTTGCATTGCCCTGTAAATGTTACCTCAGTACCAGGTATCATTCATCGTATTTGCTGCTGCAATTCCAGGTATCATTCCCAGACTCTGCAGGAGAAGCTTAGGTCATTTTGTGTAACAAGTCAGTGGCCAGACTGGTATTAGCACCTAAGATTTCTTCATTCCTTTCCTTTTACATGACGTTAAAGAGCATGATAATTTTGAAATAATTGGTGTTTTCTTAGGGGTTTTAATACAATAATAAAAAGAATTTGCATATTTTCCATTTTGGCAGTCACCTGGTCAGAGCTCTCAGCCCAAAACAAGCAAAACCCGAGTCATAATTGATGAACAAACAACTTTGTTGATGTTTTAGTTACTGGGAATTTGCCCAATTCTATAGCAATGGGCTGCCACAGATTCCCCTCTAATGGCTCTGGTATGTGACTGTTCACCACATCAGCCAGATCAGAGCTGTGTCCTGCCCGGGAAGGGAGATGGGAAAAACATCTTAAGTGACACATACACCATAAAATTGGGTTTTCATGGTACTTGGAATGGTGAGAGTTATATGTCTGTGTGGTTGGGGCTTTTTTTTCTGCAGTAGTAAAAGGCATCAATTAATTCCCAGAAGTTTGGGTTTGGGGATAACTCCAAGTGAAGTATTTTTTTTTTGTTACAGCATCCCCGTGCTTGTCTGGCTCGTGCCAAAGCAACTGTGTCACTGTGGTGGAGGAATCCTGTTTCACAATGTATTTTTAATTCGGCAAAACTTTATTTGAAGGGCAGAAGGAGAACACTTGGAATGCACTTCCTTATTATTACCCTCAAAGTCTCAGCTCTGTGAGCATTTTGATGGCATGGGATGGTTCTTCCTGGCTCCAAAACAGTAGCTTTTCCCAGGTTTTAGCCAGTTTTTAACTAATTCTAAATTCTGAATGTACAGGCTGCTTGTGGTGCTTATTTCCCAAACGATAACTTTTCATGTAGCCTTCCAGACCTTCACCTCTAGTGTAGTGGGAGTGTGTTTTTGGAGCTCTCAGTGCATCAGAATTTGCCCCAGCTGTGTTTATTCCAGGGTGGGATTCTGTCCACGCGTGAGGACATTCAGACTTAGCTGGTGCCTTCACTCCAATCTCACGTTACCCATTCGGATAAACTGTGTCTGATCAATAGCAGGTCAGTCCCTTCCTTAGACAGGAGGAAATCCAATGGAAAAATTGATTATTAACACGGTGCAGTAGAAATACAGAGACAGAAAAGGCAGAAAATCAGCCTTGGGTTTTATTTGACTGCATAGTTCGTAAAATGTCCACAAATTAAATTATGTGCTTTGGTTGTAACATGAATATGGATTTTGGTGCACTGAACTCTGGAAATCTAGTTTTGGCTGCAGAAGAGCTGTGCACAGAGCACAAAATATTGGGGATGTGTTGTCAGTACAGAGAGTTTACGTTGCATTATATACTCAAAAATTAACCCAGAACAGAGTAATTTCTGCTACAAAATGTATTTTCAGGCCTTCGTGTGGTTGCTTGACTATAATCTCATTAACTTTTTTAATTTATATGAAGGCAGACTTAAGCTCTGACATTGAGGTCTATATATTAAAAAAAAAAAAATCAAACTTGCTTCTGTTGAGGGATTTGTTTCAGGATCCACTTTAAATACGTATGGGAATATTTACACTGGCTAACACAGATACAGAAGTTGTTTGGCAAGTGATTAGAAATAGGAATCAAAGATCCCTATAAATCCATTGAGCAGACAGACAGACACCTCCAGGAAGATGATTCAAAATGCTGGATATTTAAACTGCATGTCTAAAGGAAATTATATAAATACCTTGGATCTCTCCTCTTTTCCTCCTCACCATGTTCTCCCAACAGACATTTATACCAATCCATTAGGAGAAAAAAAAAAAAAAAGGCTGTTTCCTCCTTTGTTTTGCAGATGGTTTTGGCCTTAAACACAGCACAGTCTACCAAAATGCAATTATTTAAGTCTTCATGTTTAATGTGGCTCATCATTGCTGAATTGAAGAACCCAGGATTAAAAAAGAGCACGTAATGTGAATTAAATGGTGGTGGTGGCCAGCGAGTGTTTGTGTTACAGCAACAGTATCACAGGTTCATTTCCTTTGTATATCTTACTCCGGTTTTGCAAACTAGGATGGGGTTTTTCCAGCTTTTTCTGTATACTTTTTCAGGGCCTTTTGTTTCCAAAGATGTAAATTGAAAGAGATGCCATTTCCACGCAAAGAGATGAAATGTTTATTTTAAGAACACACAAGGACCCAGTTACGATATAACTTGTTGAATCCTCCATGCCAGACTGGCTTTCCTTGGAAGATGAATGGGAATTTGGAAAGGACCCTGTCAAAGGAGTTGGGCTTTCCAGTTCCTCCTGTTAGCCAAAGCTTTGCTTGACGCTTCTCTGTTTTGTCTTTCAAGCACGCAGTAGCAACATTAAGAAAATAAAAAGTTTGCAGCCTTGGTGCCTGTGGTGGGATATTTTCATGGTTGATGCACCATTTCAAAGCCTTCCCCTCCCCAAAGCAAGGGAACAAGCACCCAAACCCCTCAATACAAGCAGAGAGAAGCAAAATGAGCGAAACCTCAGCCGAGTTTTGGTTGGAGTTTTATTTTTTTTTCCAACATCGTGCTGATGTTGGAGCTAATTTTTAGCTGGAGCAACCTGTGGCTGTGGGGAGACGTGCCGAGTTCCTGGTGGGTTTACAGATGGGGATGGGATGCTGTGGATCACAGCTATGACTTTTGCTGGCTGCGTGTCCCCTGCTGGGTTTTCCATCCCCAGGCACAGCAGAGATCAACACGAACTTGGTCGCACTTTCAGCCTGTGTAGAGGAGGGAACTGGTTGTTTAGAACAGGCTGCCGTGATTTTATGGTGCCCTCATTCTCTGCCAAAGTTGTACAGAAGCAGGGAGTGAGGATATTTTTATACCTGCACGTCAGTGTAAATCGGAAGAGCAATAAAACAAGGGGAAGGAGCAGTGTGAGGGTCCCCTGAGCTACAGCAGCGATTTCTGAGGGTGCTTAAACTTGCACATTTTACTTTCTTTTTGTCTGACTGTTGTATATGTACCTGCAGACAGCGTGCTCTTAATAAAATTGAAAGTGGAAATTAAATATTGTAGTACAGGGTGATGTGGCAAAGCTGAGAGTTTCTCGTGCAACTTTGCCTTCCTCTGATCTTTTATTCAGCTCTTAAGAGATGGCAGATCTGCAGTCCTTCTGCTGGCATATTTTTTAATCCTGGTATGCTTCTTGCACTCTGCCCTCCTATTTGGATTTCTATGCTTCTAAAATGTTATGTGTACGGGCAAGGGTTCATAAATATATATGTTCCCCGCCGGTTTCAGTTCCTGCGTGCGTTAATGAATATATATCCCTCGACGGAGTTTCAGTTCTGCGGCAGACGCGATGGATTTCTCCCTCTTTATCAGTGGCACCATTAGTGGAGATAGAAATGGAAACTTTTTCAACTAAAACCAGCTGGGATATCACTGATCAAGATACAGTCTAGCCCAGGAAAGTGGGGTGTAAGTAGTAATTGGAGCTGTAACGCAATTGAAATGATGTTTTTCTTGCAGTTTGTTTTTAGGATATTTCATGACCTATTCATTCATTCATTCTCTGTCTCTCTTTTCTCTTAAAAATATAAATTTCTCAAAGCTGAAGATAAAGAGGGGTTTAGGGCTGCTGAAACAACAGATAGAAATAGCAGAAATATAATTTTCTTCTTTCAAAAAATATTTTAAAATATATTACAGGTTTGTAGAAGGGGAAATATGACACTCTAAGGAATTTTCAAATCCATGACTTTTTTTTTTTCTTTAATGTATTATACTTAGCATTGCTGTTTAAAAGAATGGAACAAGACTTCACAGGTTTGTGTTTTGGTTTTTTTATTTAAAAAAGCAACACCCTTCCCAAGACACTGGATTTACATTTTAAAAAGAAAACACTTTACAAAGACCCTGCCTTTAACTGTGCAGAAATGAGCATTTGATGATGAGTTTCAAAAGGAAGCAGATTAAGTGGTTCCCGAGTACTGTGGCGTTTGGCACGTGTGTGGATTCAAGCAGCAAGTCAAAAAGACACAGAGAAAATATTGTCAGGGAACTGGCTTTGTTGGGTCTGTTTTGATGACAAAGATCTGATTTTGAATTAAATTAGAAATGCAGTTTACACCAGCAAATATTTTTCATTTAAATTTAGAGTTTATTCTCCTTTTTAGTACTTGTTCTCCGTAACTAAGTTCCAGACTCATCTCTGGAAACTAATTTACTTTCCTTTTAAAGACGTGTTTTAAAGACAAAACCTAAACTGTATTAAATATTTACATGTCACCAGTCACTGTGATTACCGTGGTAGTTACATTATGTTTGTGAGAGGGAGAGGGGTGGTCAAGAGGCAGCTGATATTTAGGAGACAACTTCTGTCGTAGTGTGATCACTGTGAGAATACTTTGAAGCAAGGAAATACTCTTTCCAATCAAATGCATTTTATTAGAAGATTCAATCCTTGATCCTGCCTTGAAGTCCTCCTTTCTCAGTTGGCTGCATTGATGTTATTGGTTTGCACCACAGGTTAGCCCAGATATGGTTCAGATTTTCCCAGTTTCTACCCTCTGTTGTTCTTTCCGTTCTCTCCTTCATCCCAAGTAATTCTTCCCAGCATACATGAGCCATTTTTATACTGTTTGTAGGAAGGTGACATTAAAACAATGTTACAGCAGCCCCTAGTAAATGTGGAGTCCATGTGTATTGATTACGTGGAATTAGTGATTGTGGATGTGTAGGCACACAAAAATAGTTCTTGTACATCCCTAGCCAACTGATCTCACTGCTGACCAGTCTCCCTTTGAATTTTTAGTATTAAAAGTACCATAATAAATTCAGAAAATTGCTTTTTTATTAATCAGAATTCTGGAAAGAGAGGAAAGGTTCTCGTCTTTCTTACTTAATTTTTGAAAGATCTTCTGCAGTTCCTCCTGTGTAACACACCAAAGCCACATCATTCCTAGAGCAGTGTTTAGGCTCAGTGTGTTGTGACAGTTTTATTACCCCAGCTGTTTGAAGGGGTGTGGAGCACCAAATTTGAGCTTGTGTAGTTCATAATATATCAAACAACGCTGCTGTACAAAAAAGCTGTTTTCTATTAAATGAAAAAAAAAAAATTGTAGCAATCCAAAAAGTGTTCCTGCCTCCTTGGAAGTTTGACAGTAACGCTTGGCTGTGAACAGCTAGAAGAGATTTTAAAAGGCCTGAATCATTATTTCTTAAAGCTGAACTATAATCTCTATTTCTAAATGCACACACACAGCATCACAGTTGTGCTCCAGCTTTTAGGTTCACCCCCAAAAAAAATGCATTCATGTCCCATCAGGCCAGGAGAACTGTTGCACAGGTGTTTTGTATGTGCTCCTTTGCAGACATAAACCATGCACATCTATCTTGTTTTTATGCCGAGGGAATCCCAAAGTATCTGCAAAGTCACACCTGCACGTGGCTACATAAAGACACAGTGGAGTCATCCCTTGTGGAAGGTACCAGGTAGATGATTCACAGCCCTTGGCCTAAACTTTGTTCTCCCACACAATGTCACGAAGAACTTTGTCTCCCACACCCCAGCACTATGAAAGTGGCAATGGCAAATTTTAACATCTGAGCAGAGTAAAAAGGCTTGTTTATTTATGCCTTGTTTTCAGTCCCTTCACTCCTACATAGATGCATCAAACCCCACGGCGTTTATCTTAAAAGAATGAAAAGCAGGCTGGAAATCCCTTTAGGATCCCACTCGAGGGTCTCTGAGCACTCCACAGCTGCAAGAAAATTAAACATTTCAGCCCATCCCTTGGGGTTGTGGAGGCAGCACCGCTCCTGGTGGAGGGAGACGCTGGGACCGTGAGCTGCTGTTCCACCTACTCTGGTGAGAAACACCAAGAGATTTTCTTGGCCACAGGACACGTAGAACCACAAGAGCAAATAATTGGCATTTAAAAGTATTGCTAGGATCATGTAAAATGGTGTTTTATTTTCTCATCGTTCAGGGGAGTTGTTTATTTAATTCTTTCTGGCGGTGGCAGTGCTAAACGTGCTACTGTTACAAAAAGCATAATAATATGTTGTTTTTATGGGGAAACGGAGCTCCAGAGGAAATGATGGTTTGATTTTGAGCGTATTTTCTGCAGTAAACATTTTTGACAATCCTTTTTTTTAATTCTTTTTTAATACTTTATTTTTCCTACTTGCTTTAATGCAGCATAACCTCCTCTAAAATTTAGTGGGAAGTGTAAATGTATGTAATGCTTTTTCTGTGGTTAGAAAATACATGTAGCATTAAGTTATTAAAGCCTGACTTTAAACTATGTCTTGGGCTAATGATTTTACAGTATAATTGCTTTAGTTAATTTGAAGGCAGGTATACATACAGCTTATTCCATTTTGGCACTATAAAGTTTGCCATTGGTATTATACCTCATTTTTTATATGATTTACATAATTTGTGAAACAGATTTAATACTTTGTGTGTGAGCTAATTAGTTTCTGGTTTAGAGCCTTATTGTATGTTCATTGGGTTCTGAACACCTTTTACAGTAGCACAGAAGGTCATTGTTGGATCTAAATTCTTTGTAGAGCAATCAATCCCCTTTTAATAAAATAAGTTGCATAATTTTTAATGTAATTAAATTGGGTTACACAGAATTGTTTTCAGCTGTAAATTTGTTGAATTGGAAGAAATGTGGTGGTGATGTGTTAATTACTGAGTTGTGCTCTTTCCCTTGTTATGGTACACTTTGAGATTGCTGGACTTTCCATAAGTGCAATTTTATATTCAGCTCTGAGGAGCTCAAGGGGTGTCCAGTGTTTCCTGGCAGAGGAGGAAAAAAAGGAACATTTCTAGTAGAATTTTAAAAGCTTCCTGCATAACTTTCAGAAGATTCCATGTTAATATATCCCTAATATTTATTACTAATTGCCAGATGGCAGCAGTGCCAGTGCTTGCCAAGCACTGAGCTCTTGGGCAGGTGACGAGGACAAGGTGTGGTGGCTGAAATAAATGTCCCTTTTCCAGGGAAAATGAACCCCTCCGTGCACAATAAGCATCTTACAGTCACATCACACACCAGCCCAAAGAAGTTCTTTTCCTCTGGTATGTGATTTTTACATGAGGGCACATGCTGGCTGTTTTCCTCTCCAAGGAATTGTTTTCTTGGCTGCCGCCATCCCGTGTTTAACAGCACTGTGCAGCTTTAACGGCTCCCGGATTATTAGGAGTCTAAACAGTCTCCTGTATCCTTTGTGTCAAAATGAGTGAAGGCTTTGGAAATCATTTTGGGATTCACTGAGCAGGAAAAGGAGTTGCTTGAAAGAGTCAGACCCTGCAGAAAGACCGACTTCCCAAGTTAAAAGTGGACAGTAGAAATTCACTTCTAAAAGTTTTCTGCGTCTGTTCCCTGTGCTAACTCAGACTCTTGAGCTTAATCAACTTATTTCTGTACACTAATTATTTCTGATTTGGGTTTTACTTGTCTGTTCCTACTTCTCTTTTCCCCTGGGTAGCTCTCATATGCGTGCTCAGGCTTTTTAAGTTGGTAAAGTAGTTGCACTTAGTACAGAGATAAATTAAAATTAACGAGACAGAACCAGAACACGGCACAGGTATTTCCCGTCCCTCCGCCTGTGTGCTGCTAGGAACTGGTTCTGGGATTTTTGTACTCTGTGTATAACCCTGATCTGTTGAACATGTTTGGTGGGAAAAGGAAATATTACCAGTTGCCTCCGTGCTCTTCGCTGAGGCGCATCTGATTTCATTTAGCAGCGCACACGAAGTCTCTTACGCAGACAGCACCATCGAGGGGGTTTGATTATTTATAGGAACCTCTAACCAAGGCTGTGTTTTTCTGGTGCGTTTACATGTATACATAGATATAAAAAAATAGAGAACAGGCAGAGCTGACTTTTTATTGTATTTTATTTGCAGCCATTCTCGCTCAGCACGGAGCTGTCAGACCTTTGCAATTACAATTATACCAGTGGAAGCCTTTAAGGCATTTATTTCCGAATGGGAATACTGTTTCTCCTACTTTAAACAATTAGATGAAGTGTAATCTCACTTTCTTCCTGTGGAATGCCACACTTTTATTGCTATCATTTATCAGTAGCGAGATGTAAATAAGACGTAAGCTTAGGAGTCTGGCTCAAACAAAACCAGATTGTATTGATTCCTGCGCGGTACAGAATGAAACAGAAAATCATCTGACAGCCACTCAGTGCTCATCAAAGCAATTTTTAAAGAATAAAGGCTGAATATGTACAATATAAATTCCTTATCTTGTTTACTTGATGTACATGTGCAGTTCCAAAGTCAGAAACCTGATAGAAGTCGTGGCTAATTGCGTGAGATAGTGCCCCTTATTTTCATTATGGGTTTAAAACATGGGATGTGGTGGCTTAGGCTAAAAGCAGCTTCAGAGTATGCAGAAACTTTGGAAATCATAGAATATCCTGAGTTGGAAGGGACCCACAGAGATCATCGAGCCCCTGTGCAGGAGAGCCCCAAGAATCACTCCGTGTGTGAACAATTTCTTGATGGACACCTAAAGATGGAGGGGGAAAAAAAAATAACAAGCCCCAAAAACTTTCACGTCACTGACAGCAAAGAAGAGGAGTGAAAAACGGAGGTTTTGTCCATGTAGCAAGTTAATGATTTTCTTTTTTCTTTTTTTTTTTTTTTTTTTAAAAAGAAGTTTCCCCATCCCCCTGCACTGCTCGGGAGACAAGACGGCTGCTGATTTCTTAAAGCCTTAAAGTTAGCTGACCTCCTCGCTGAACCCGACTTTAATGTAAACATTTTCTTGAGATGGTTCGTGGCAGGGCCAGCAAATCTGGAGAATATTAGTGGCGCTGTGTTTGCGGGAAGCAGGAATCCCTTGGTAATTCTCGGGAGCTCTTTTCCAGGCCGAGGCAGCCTGAGACACAGTTGTGTTTTCAGTTTTGCAGGGTTCGTTGGTAGTGCCCTGTGTATCTTTTTAAAATGTAATTAGTAAAACACATAATTAGTTTTCGCTTTGAAGTTGAGGTTTTCTTCCTTGCTTTCGCCCCACTGAAACTCTTCGTCTTCCCCCCCACCGTAGGTAAATAATTTGATAGCCTAATATTGGCGTCCATTTAGTCGTCGGCGCTTTGGCATTGGTGTAGGAATCTAAACAGAAGAGAGAAATTAGAGCAGGGCTTCCTCCAGATCACCTCTTTGCAGGAATATTAAGTTCCATTTAATGCTCAAGCAGAATGTGTGGCTGCTGTCTCGACCCCAGTATTCTGAAGAAAAGTTTTGTGCTGCTTTGGGTGTTCATTTGCAGTTCTTCTGTGTGGTAGAAATTGGTTACGTCTCTGTCATCATGTCAAGCATTTTGCAGGTAGAAACCTGGATCTGATTTTCTAAATTTTCCTTACCTGTGTACCTTTTTTTTATTTTTTTCCAAAGATATACTGCAGTTATCATAAACTTGATCAGCTGCTGAAATAGGATATAAAACTTAGCACTTACTTCTTGCTTTTCAGCTTCACAGCACTTTTCAGGCTTTAACTGATCCCTCCAGTGTCCCAGTCTGCCCAGTACTCACAGTGTGCCCAGAATAAGTGCACTGGTGGGCAGGAGCCTGATGGATATCAGTCACTTGTCCTTATTACCCCCTAGCACATGTTATATTACACTAACTACAAAAATCTTAATTTTGCTTGGACAAAGAAAGTTTATTTGCCCACAAGAAACCTGTGCCTATACGGACAGTCCCTTTGCTGTCACTGCATGTTGTGTGTTAATCTGTTAATTGGCCTCAGTCTGTTTACCCATTTGGTGAAAAACTTGAGAGATTGGTGAGGAGAAACTCTGTGTGTAGTTGATTTTTTTTTTGGTAAAAAAAAAAAAGGACAGCAAAATTGCTTTTTCATTTTGAAAGGAAACCTTACAATTCAGCTATTAAAGTGTCTGAAATCCAGCTTTCACTTTCAGCGCGGGCACACAGATGCACGACTCTCTTTAGATCTTTCAGTTAAATTATTGAGCAAACTTGCAGAAAGGAGTTGGGAAGAGGGAAAAAGCGGAAGACTACTTTTTTCCACTTTTATTATTTTTGTTTTGATTTCAGCAGTATTTAAAAACTCCCATGAGCAGCACGAAACTGGTGCTTTCGTAGGGGTGGAGCAGAACCCAGGCAGAGCATCACCAATATCGGCTGGTTTCCTGAGATCAGCTGCATCAATTACCTGTTCTCTCACCCAGCTTTCTCTAGTCATGGGATGTGCTGTGCATTTTGTGGAGCAAGGATTCTCTTCATTTATCTCTTTGGGAGGTTGTAGGGTGCATTGAGCACACTGGGCACTGTTTGGGGCATGTGCGACTTCCTGAACTATAAATAATAATGTAAAGGGTTTATGTTATTGCATAATAATTTGACTGACATTTCTCTAAGCTTGTTTTTTCCAGGTTTTGATCACAGATATGTTTAATTGGTGTTAAAATTGGCCGTTGTGTATGTTGGTTGTCGTGGCTTGTTTAATACCTCCTACTTGCAGTTGTCCTAGTTTTACCATCTTGAAAGATGGTTTCTATTTGGTTCCCTTAACGTTTGCCACAGTTTGTTTTAAAACCCACAAATTTAGCTGAAGTGTTTGTTTTTTTACTTAAGAATGTTAACTTTAGAAATAAAAGATTTCCTGTTTATCAGCAAAAGTGTTTCTTCCCACTTGCTGGCATGATTTCGAAGATGGATTTTTTTATTTCCTTCTCTTACGCTGCTTTTCTTTCTTGTGGTGAACATATTAAACCCTGAGCTATGATAAAGCTTATTTAACCCAAGTATACCTGCCTCACCTCAAATAAATGCAAAATAAATTGGGCAAAAGAAAGAGATAATATTTTTGAATCAGGACACAAACATCACTCTCTGTAAGATATTCATTGTACTGCAATAAATGGGGAAAATATATTGAATTTATGCACACATGATTGACTTTTCATACAGTGAACCCAGGTTAAACATCTTGAATATGGAATATGAATAGAGCTAACATTTTCATATGAAGCAATAATGAAAATTAACAGAGCTCCATTTCGACTGATAGCAAAGAACATTTGATACTCCAAGGCATAAAATGTGTTTAGTACTTGGGTTTTGTTAAGCTTGACAGAAGGCAGGAAACGGGACGGTACAACTGCTGCATAAAGGCTGCTTCTGTAGCCGATGACAGGCTCGAGGATGGAGCTGGGGGAGAACAATAAGGGCACCCGCCTGCCCCTCATTCCCTACAGTAAGAGGAGAAGGCATTCATGGCATCGTCTCTGGCAGGATCCGTCGGTGGGACGCGGGTTTTGTTCCCTGGCGCCAGGCTGCAGGCAGGGGAGGGGAGAGCAGAACTCCTTCCCGTGGATTTTACAGGGCCAATGCACGTGGGGTTATTTTTCTCTCTTGTTTTGTTCTGTAATAGCCGTGGAGGAAGTGGGGTTTATTCCAGGTAACGGGAAGGATATCCTGGTGCTTTCCTGTTTCACTGAGGTGCGGAGCTTGCAACCAGCTGCAGTTGAAGAGTTACCAGCGTTGCCTGCTGTGGGTTCCTAACCGTGGTGGTCCGTCCTTCTCCCTCATGTCAGCGTCTTCCAGTCAAGCTGCTCCAACACAGGATAACAAGCCTGTATTTCGAGGACTTTTTTCCTGCAGTGATTTCAATCCCTGATGAGTGTTACTCGTTGAGTCTGTGTGTGTTACCGTTTGATAGGCAGAAAAATCAGAAGTCAAAATATGCAGGTCAGGCAAGAACTGCCTGAAACTTTCTTTATATTCCCTTCCCTCCCACCCACTCCTTTCACTTCTAGCAGAAGCTCAGGTTGCTTTTCTCTTGCAGCCCTATAAATGCACTTGTTTCCTTAGTTGTAACCCTATAAATGCTCTTGTTTAACGTGGGCTGTGTTTGAAGAGTTGACCTCTTTATTTGGTTTTAGTGCTTTAAATTAAAAGTTTAGGGGTACCTGAAAATCAGCTTAAAGAAAAACTTGGCCTAACAATTGAGGTTTGACATCTGAGTCTCTCCAGCTGCTGTGTACACACAAGGAAAAACTTCCCTGAAGACTCACACAAGGCAGAAATTCGTCTGGTCAGCGAATACACAGCCCGTAGAGCTCTGAAGGAAAGTTTGGCTCCCACTCAATTAAAATAGGTTCTTAATTGATCCTGTGCTAACTCAGAATGGGAGCTTTTTGCTTTCTTTCAGGGAGATGGAGACAAAAATAAGTGAACAAGGACACCTATCAGCTTCCAGGCTCCAAGTGTTTTCAGACTGTGTCTGTTGGAAGGGCTTTGTGATGCTTATGGTTGAAGCACCATAATGGTGATTTCCATTAGCAGCTTAAATATATAGAAGTGCCCACTGAAATTTCTAGTTAAATTCCTTAGGACTGACCTAGAACATCTTGGAATTGTGTCTTTTAAATACAAATTTTGTATTAGCGTTCAGGAGAGTTAAAGAGCCCCTGGAGGGGCGGCTGCTTCTGCACCAGCCTAAAAGTGTCCTGTTTTACTGCTCTTCAGCAGCTTCAGCCGGTGTGAGTTGAAGATCTCGGAACACTTACCTTTGCAGTGACTTTTCTGTTGTGTGGACCCTGTTAAATGAATTTTAAACAGGTTTCTCTGCACATCCTGCAAGTTTATTATTGTGAGTAGTCTTACTTCAAGAGCTCCTTGAATTTGTGTCGAAGCCTTCAGCTGATGCAGCAAACAGGCTTCTTGTATCATTTGATCTCAGTTTGTTCACCTGTGAAATGGGTATTTTAACAGCTTAGTGTGATGTAATACTTTAAAAATGCACTTAGTACATCAGTATATCCTGCAAATAAATAGAATATTATGTTTGGAGGACTTGCTGTTGGGTGGTAGGACAGTGGTATATGCTAAATTTTCTGAACACGGCTGGTGTAGAAGAGACAGTGCAGTTGTGGTTTTCAGCATTGTGCTTTAGTCCACCAAGAAGGATAATGTACCTCCTTTAAAAAGTCCTGCACAGACTATTGGAGCTGTGCTTTCCTTGCTGTGCCAACTCCTCGCCTCAGGAGGAAGGTGAAGAACAGTTTTGCAATTAGTGAACTGGGATTTGGGAGATCAGGGTCAGACTTGCTTTGTGACCTTAGGTAGGTCACTTCCTTCATAAATCAGTATTATTACAGTAATATTTCCTGTCCTTCAGCTTAGGTATGTCTTCCATATTTGATTTGTAAACTGTTCTGACTGGGGTCTTTTCAGGTTAAGTCTGGACAGCATCTACCCCAACAGAATTCTGTTGTTAGCTGAGGTCTCCAAGATGCTTCTTTAATAAAAGCAATCATAAATTCAGTGCTACTACTATATTACATCCTTCTTTTAAACATTGAGACATATGAGGTTGCACTTTTAAGCTCAGAAAAATTCAGGTGAGGTTGGACATAGAATCTTCAAGTGTCATTGCATGACGGTGTTACCATCACAATTTATGTTTTGAAGTGCACCATATCTTTAAAACAGGAAAGGATCGAGCATGAGGTTGTGAACTCCGAGCAGCGATTTGCTGGAGCTCCATTTGGCAAATCTGGATCTACAAAACTCCAATACAGTAGTTTTTGCTTGATGTTTACATCCTAATGTTGAATTTAGTCATTGATGTATAGTTTTGTAGATACTCGTCGTTGTGTTTATATGAGATTCTTGTCTCTTTGAATTTTATTCACTTGTAATATTATACTTTACATTTACATTGCATCTATATTTACATTATATTTTACAGTCCGGAGGAGCATTTTAGAAGAACAGTAAGATTTTAATCAGTGTGTGTCATGTGAGTGAACCTAAGTTGGTTTTTTGTGTTCTGGCAGCACACACACAACCAGCAGATCATCACTTGGGCCCATCCACACTGTCAAAGCACTTCCAGTCTCTCAAGAGTTAGCAGACATACCTGTCACTGTCTTGGGATGGTTTTGCATTAAATTTGTTGGATGTTAAATATATATATATATATATATATAGGATTAATTTTGGCTGCACAGTAGCAGATTGTCTGTTCTGTGCTGACCAGAGTTGCAGTTACTTCCTTTTTGTTCTACTTTCCCATGATTTGAGCAGAATTGAACAATGTGGCCTAAACTTGTTTTTTACTTAAAGGATATGACAGGCCAGACCTGATAAATTTTAGCATGATAGAGAGAGAAAGCTATAACCTGCTGAAACTGGGGGTTATAATTAAAATGTGTAGGCACCCTGAATTACAGCTGTTGTGAGTGTTCCAGCTATCATAATAATTGAAGACCTTTTAATAATTGTATATGTTCTTTCCTAACTTGGCCTTGAGCTTAGGCAGGACTTCAGTTTCAAGATAATTTTCTTGTCCTCAAAAGTTAAATTGCTTTCTTTAATATAAAGCATACAATAAGGAGTGCAGTTGAAGAGCTGCATGCCTTCTGAACCTGCTCTTTCAGCATGAGACTCCACTTGTTTGAAGCAGATCTGGAGGAACAAACAGTCTTTTATTATTAGATGATAAATCCCTGATGCCGTATCACTGTTTTGGCTTTCAACCTTATTGAACTTTCAAGAGAAATGCCTCTGTCTATGACATGAAGTGCCCAGTAGCATCCAAGTATCTGTCACTGCACTATGGACTTGAATTTTTATGTGGTAAATTGTACTGTACTGTGCTGTTCGTAGCGTGTCTGGTGCTACACGGCTAAAATCTGGCTCACACCCTGATGAAAAGATGCTGACCCTGAGTTCAAAAATACCTGTGCTTAAGACAAACCCCGTGTGCTTTAGAAACTATTAATTACTCCCATACAGAAACCTCTCAGCAGTGATATCTCTCACATTTGACTTTGTTAAATGCAGAAAGACTGTTAAAAAAGAAAAGCAATTTGCATTTCTGTGCGTGTTTGGCAAATCCAAGTTGGACTTCGAATTCACCTCTTCTCAAGTAGCTTCTTCGGTCTCTAAAGATGGAGAAACTGAGGCAGGGCTCTGAATTTATTTTGCAGGCAACTTAGTTTAGAGGTAGCTGTAGTGAACCAACTACCAAAAATTTTCTTCTCATGGGAGCACATGGAAGGTCTGGTGTTCTGTAATGCCAAGAAGTGTCGTTAAAAGGCTTTATCAACCATGAGGCTTTAAGTGGTGTTTTCTGCAGCAGAGTATCAAATTGATAGTCAACCATAATTTGGTTTTTAAGTTGGCCTGTTGAATGAGTCCCAATTTGTATAGATAATATATTGTGTGTTCAAGTGAGTGCTCCGCTTTTGTACGTTCCCTTCCATTAAGAAGATGAGACCTCGGATAACTTGGAGTTTCAGATAATGTGGAATCAAATATGTTAGTGAGTCGTACTGTAACAAATCAGCACAATGACTATTTTATGTTTGAAGTGGAGCTGGTGTTTGGAGTGCCTGTAAATGCCTTGTTGGAAAAATCGATTCTGAGCATCCCCTTTCTCCACATTTTGATTCACTTTACCCCGAATGTGTTTTGACACCGAAAGTTTCAGTCTGTGGACATGCAGGGTTTAACTCACTTGGGTTTTTTGAGCTTACTGCAGAGTTACACCAGGGTGGCTGAAAACAACATGTGCTTTTGAAGGGCATGTTAACTAGTGCTTAATTACTTTATCATATAGTTGTTAAGGTTGGAAAAGCAATTTAAGATCATCAAGTCCAACTATCATTTGACTGGTAAAACAATGTAAGAAAAACACGCATAGGAGGCAGATGAAGAAGAAATTCAGCAAAATATCACACTTTTTGCTTCCTCAAGTCATCTAACTAGACCTAAAACTCCGTATTTTTGGGAGATTTGCACCATGTAGAGCAGTGGTGGTAGGACTGACAGAGCTTGCTTTATTTGGGGCAGGCACATGAATAAATAAGGATTTGTGGTACACTCGGAGAGCTCAAGGCACTTGGGGGAAAATATCAATAATCCCCATTTGATAGAGGATGGGAGTCGGGCACGGAGCTGGGTCTTGTCAAGCACCACCGAGCCGGTCACTGGCAGAGCAGGGCCTTCAAATCTGCTTGAAATAGGAAAGTTGATGAGAGAGAGAGATACGGGAGGGCTCTTCCAGCCCGCCGGGCCGAGGGAGAGGTTTTATAGAGAGATGTAACGTGTTCCTTAGTTTGATTTATTTTTCCTTGCTAAGAAGAGTCTGCAGTAGTCCATGTTTGATAGTCTTTGCCCTGGGTGCACCAAGCTTTCGCATTTTCTGGAGGGATGTATTGGTGCTATTGTGAAAATGTGACTGTGACCTATTTAGGCGGGTTAGAGTGGGGTACAAATCTCTGCACTAGGAAGAAGTATCATTTTCCAGCTGGGCAGAAAATCGCATTTATTCTGTAATAGAACACAAGAGCTCATTGAACACCGGAGTGGAGTGGCTGAGCCGTCGGCGCTCCACCGGGGGAATGAAGTCTCCGCTTAAATATTCCATCAGATAGCAGAAATCCTGGGAGTCCGAAGAACAGAATTACTGGCTTCAGTAGATGACCAAAAAGTTGTTCTTTTTCTTGGGAGAGACAGCCCGGCTGCAGCAGGGAATTGTGTTCAGGGGAGGGGCAAGATGCTTTCTGTATGTGTTCTGCTTGCTGGTTGTCAAGAGCTGAAAATAAAGGGAAAGTGTTATATATAATTAACCCGGTCTGGCAAGGAGGTGACATTCAGGGATCCCTGCACATTTAAGGAGTCTTTCTCAGAAGCAGGAACTTTTGAAACAAAGGCTTCTGTTTCTCAGATAATTTGCCATTTGACCTAAACACTCAGAAGTTGTAGGGGACTACCTGAATTTATTAGAGATTGGCCAGTCTCCAGTATTGGTGTTGTTAATGTTGCAACCAGGATCAGACAGTTTGGAGGAGGAGGTGGGATCTCCTCTTAGATCAGTTGTGGTGGTCAGGAAAAAAGCAGAGGCACACAAGCCTCTGTCCTGTCAAATAGCTTGTGCATCCAAAACTACATCTATTTGTGCCATCCCTCCTTACCAGTCTAATAGGAAATTGCTTTCCCTTGTAAACTTAGAATTTGCTGTTTTTCTTCAACAAATACTCACATATGCAGGATTGTTAAAATTCATTTAAAGAAGCTTCACAAACTCACTCTGTAATAAAAATATTAACATGCAAGACAGTGAATTTGGGCAATGTCACATCATTAGGTTTGTGCAGGTGCTCTGAGATGCCTCACAGTTATTAAATTTCACAGTGCGAGGTGGGCAAATCTTATCTCGGCCTCATGCTGGTGACACAGCAGCCAACTTGTTGAATTCCCCTAAGTTATGGAAATATGTAGTGTAGGACCTAAACTCTGTATTACAAGTTTTGACACAACTCCTTTGCAGCCAGTGGGGAACATATATTATTTTCTGCCCTTCAAAGCTGCTTTTCTGCAGAGATAACATTGGCAAGGATTGCTCCGAAGATAGGCGCTCACTCAGCGGAGGAACATTGCTGTATTACTCACAAAGATAAGGAGGTATTAAGAACTTCCATGGAGTTCTTACCAAAAATCAATTCTATCTTTTATAGTTCTCCAGAGATAACTCATCCCTCTCCCCGTCCTAATCCGCACTGGCAGGGGATGGAGGCAAGGAGAAGGATGTGGCACAAAAAGTAGAGGTTACAGTTCTCACAGCCCTTTTGTGATTTATTTTGATATTACAGAATTATGCCTTTCCTAGATGGGCATCAGCCAAAAAGTTGTGGCCATTCCCAAATCATTCATAAGTGAATTGCAAGGAATTAAACTTCTCCTGCCCAGAGAAACCAACAGTTTCATGGCAGGAGGAGCTCATCTCTCCTAAGGAGAGGGGCAGGATCATACTGCAGATGAATGAGGTATCTATGCTAATCCAAGGGGTGAGAGATGGACTCTCTCCTTCTGACCATATTAAAAATAAATGATTAGCCATATCACACCTATTCTGAAGCAAAAAGGTGAGCTGCTGGGTTCAGTCCAAGCTCATCCTATAGTTTGAATTTTCATCCCTGCCTCCGGTATTTTGCGTGACAGTGACCACGCATCAGGAGTTTGTCATTTCTGAGCCCTATTTGTTTTTTCCTCTGTAAGATGAGACCCCTGATTTAGTAACCTGGTCTAGAGGAAGGTGTCCCTGTCCATAGCAGGGGGGTTGGAACGAGGTGATCTTTAAGGTCCCTTACAAACCAAACCATTCTATGACTCTGTGATTTTGGTTGTCTGTGCAAATTCTTTGCCATCTGTGGGTGAAGAGCCTGTAAAAATACATGGCCTTTCCCTGAGGAGGTTGTCCTGGAATATCTGGTCTTGGTAACAGAAAGTTCCCCAAACAGTGGCTTGGCAAAAATCTTACTCCTGAGCAAGAATGACTTTAGACTTTTATTCTGAATTGAGTATCTTGTGCCTCTAAATACCTGCTATTCCTGAGCAGTCAGTGAGCTTGTTAATCATATTGCTTATGATAAATGATATTTTTTTGCCACTCTGTCATTCAGAATGTCTGGTGTATGTCAAGGGTAATATTCTCTTGTGGTGACGTAGCATATTGAAAATGGAAATAATATCTTTACAGTTTCTCAGGTGTCCTGACTAAAATTGTAACTTGTCTTTTCTCCTCCCAGTTCCTTATGCTTTTGACCATCACTGACTTTTTTTTTTTTTTTTTTCTCTTCTTAATTTGCAGAAGGCATAGATACAAGTCCTGACAACACCTTTCCTACTTAGGGGCATTAAGAAGGTGTCCTTGTTCTTGCTCACAGATTTTATGGTTAGATTTCTTTCTCCCTGTAAGGCACCTAGATTTTTTAAACAGTTTTCTGTGCAGATAACTGAGTAAATCTTAGATTTTTGTAGGAAACCTTTAACAGCCAGAGCACAAGATGTTTATCCTGTGGTAGCAGATGTAACTTAGAAACCCATAAAGAATTTGTGGCAAAAGGAAGCAAATAGTTATTGTATTAAAATTCCTAATGCTTTATTTTTCTTGTTACTTCATCCCACAGTTCTGGAGGTCATTTTGGTTGAACTTAATGAGTTCCTGGGTGTACACAGAGCACACCAACCTTATGTGTTTATTTGTCTAGCCCAGAAATAGTAGGGGAAGGGAAGAAGATCCAAAATACAACAAAAATCTCATGTCTGCCAGGGTCTTATTGAGTGCTTGAAACAAACTCAGATCTGTTTCTGGATCTGAAGTTCTTTATTAAAGGCTCTTTAGCTCCCTACAAAAGAAGTGGTGGCAGGTCCTTTCTCCACATTTCAGTGATATTTCTTTTTTGAGAGAGATTTTTAGACATTATCAGAAGTTCTGCTGCCTGTCTGGCAACTGGGAGCAGTAACAGTTCTTGGTGGGGAGGAGAGAGGAAAGGGGTTTTCCTTTTCCCACTTTATTAGGGAATAATATGGTGTAAAAATAATTGTAGGACCCACAATGATCATTGAAGTCCAACTCCTGGAAGAGAGGAAAGAAAAAAACTAAAAGGTGAATTGAGGAGTGATCTCTGCCGAGTCAAAGATGCCATTCAAGAAAAATAAATAAATCTCCCACCCCAGCTGGAAAAAGAATTCTCTGTCCTTCTGCAAAGTCAGAGATCTGAATAAGTCTTCTCTGGAACTTTCTTCATCTGCAGCAAGAGGCTCAATTGATACACAAGTGTCTGTATTTACCCTTGAGGGAAGACAAAGGAAGTCCCATCACACCTGAAACGACTCATAATTCTTCTAAAATACAAAAAGCGAAGTTAGCAACAGAAATTGTAGAGTTACAGTGTGATGTACTGACCTTGAATGTTGTGTTTCCATCGCGTGTGTTCTTTCAGGTCAGGAGGGCCGATCCCCTGGTGGCTGCTGGGGGGAAGGTTTCTCTGCTGCAGGTGGTGGGAGCCTGCCAGGAGGAGCAGGGTGTTCTCATCCCTGCCTGGTCCTTTCTCCCCCTTTCCTTTGAGTTGGTAAACAAGTTGATTGGGCTAAATGTTGGGGTTTTTTTAGGGAAGAAGGAGAGGAGAATTTGGCCTGTCCTTCAGCTCGCTGACCTGATCTGCCCTGCGGTTGTACAGCCACTGGATGCTGTGGGGTGAATGTGCATGAAGCCAGGGTAACATGCAAAAACCATCTAAGAAAGTCTAAATTGTCACTGCCTCGTGTCCCAAGCTGTTTGGTCATTACAAGCAACTTCATCTTCTCAAGCATTATATTAGAAGCCAGAAGACCCCAGGAGACTGTAAGCTAATTCATCTTGGCTGCAATGTGCCAGACCAGATACATTCTCGTGGTTTGGCACAGTGACACTGAACTCACCATTTTAAGCAAGAGAATCTGTACCTTAGTGACCAAACTGGGACCGTTCAGCTGTGCCTGCAAAGTTATATATCTGAAAGTTAGATATCTAAGTCCCTTCTGAAATTAATGGATGCTGCATGAGAATATGAGGTGTAATTGCTTTTTAATAACTGCTGAGCTACGTCACATCTGAGCAGCTTCTTATCTAAGAGTATCCCGAGGCATTTTTTGTTTTGCTGGATGTGCATAAGAAATGAAACCCTGGTAGCTACAGTGACAGGTGTGAGATGGAAGAACTCAGGAGTGAAGAGACTCTCCCTAAATGAGACCTCGAGGACCAAAACTTGC
This sequence comes from Myiozetetes cayanensis, assembly GCF_022539395.1. NCBI lineage: Eukaryota > Metazoa > Chordata > Aves > Passeriformes > Tyrannidae > Myiozetetes > Myiozetetes cayanensis. Next base: position 3,934,892 of record NW_026087521.1, read on the forward strand.
AGGATTGAGCATCATGTGGTAGAAAAAAACAAACCAGGAACCAATTGCTGCCCATTCGATATCTGGCTTGTTTCACATCCCTTTTGACCACGTGTCCACAACATACCTACTTGTCCCACCTTCCTTATTTTGCCCTGGAAACGCTTGTTTAGTGTAACTCCTCTGTATCTCCTCTTGCTGCTCTTTCTGCTTCTTACAAGTCCCATGTTTCATGAGCTTCCTGGGTGTTTTGTCCTTCATCCTTTGCTTCAGTCTGGCCTTTGGACACCAGTCACCTTCCTGAAAATACCCTGAGTGAAAAAGCAAATGTGTTCTTACCTCCTCTAGTTTTTGTCTTCCTGCTAAATGCTAAACAAAAAGACATCTCAGAGTGAGGGACAGGAAAAAGAAAAAACAACCTGTAATACAGAAGAGCTAATATTTTCTGGATTTTGGAAGGGGCAGCTAATGAACTGTAGAATCATAGAATGGTTTGGGTTAGAAGGGTCCTTAAATTATCTACTTCCAATTCCCCTGCCACGGGTGGGAACACCTGCAATGAAGAGGTGGAACACAGAAAAATAAAAGGATGAAAGAAAACAGGAAATCACAAAAAAAAAAAAAAAAAAAAGAAAAAAAAAAGAAATGTGAAAGAAAATCTTTAGTGTTGTTTCTGTTCCTGATTTATCCAGGCAGCAGAGTGGCTGAAAGGCACTATTTACAAACCTAATTCAGGTCCCTGCCCTGTGAATTTGCAGTTTGAATTGGGTGGTGAGAGAAATTAATGGGGAAAACCTCCATCATTTCCATCATTTCAGTTTATTTCTCTGTAATACACCCCAGTTCATTCTGGGGAGAGGAGGGAACAACAGATTGTTGTTGCTAGTGGGATTTGGGTCAATTCGTAGTTAAACCTCTCCCCCACCCCACAAAACTCATGAAGACAGAGGTGGTGAAGGTCTGAGTTTGGGATCTTTGGTGATCATCAGCTGGTGTCCCTGAGAATTTCAGTCCCCTCTCAGCAGGGAGTCACCTGGTAGTGAACCAGCCTGAGGTCCGTGGAACGGGAAGGTTGCATGGGAATCCAACAGCCCTGAAATGAAGGATTTTTATTTTTTTTATGTCTGAGTGGAAAGTTAATGTTACGTAAAACCGCCTACTGAAGCCAATTCCTTCACTAAATTTGTTTTCATTTGGTTTTTTTCATTCCTCCCGTGTGTCCAAGAAAAATATTACTTAGCTAAAAGGCATTAATTCAGTTTAAATCAGAGTATCAAGCCCTCTGAGTCTAGGAGCGATGTGTGCACAAGTTTCTTGTTTAAATTAAGCCTGCTGGTTGCTGGCTTGTTTGTTTCTCCTGCTTTCCCTATATTCAGGATGCTTATCTCATAAACTGCTAGAAAAATAATGGCAGAGGACCATTTTTTTTGTAAAATAATTTAGATGGAAAAGCAATATCCTGCAGAATTTCTATAATCAAGTATGCACCCAATCCAGCTTGTGCAGAAACTTGATCAAAATAGATCCTTAACTCCCAGTTAAGCCTAATTAGGATACGGAGTTCAATACAAAGCCACTTCTCATTTTCCTTTGCAATCAGCACATCATTTTTGTTTTGTTAAAGGACACAAGTTGCATCCCTTAGATAAACAGCTTGGGCAAGCTCTGCAAAACAATTAGTGCATCTTTCACATGGTCTAAACTTGATTGAATAATTACTCAAATAATGGTCAGTAATGGAATACATAGGGTTATCTCCTGGCTAATCCTCAGGTAATGGAGTTGGTGTATCTCTGATTTTTCTCTTAGCTGTTCCCAGTGAACAGGAGACTGAGACAAAAGTGATTATGGGAAGTGGAGGGAGTCACTGGAGGCCAGCAAGGAAAAGGAGGCCTTATCTTAAGCAATTAATCAAGAAAACTCCTATTGTGGGACAATTATTCAAAGCTAATTCTAAAATAGCTTTAGAGCCTGAGGTCCTGAAGGTTTTTTAGTGTGGGTTTTTGTTTTTGTTTTAAGAATTTTGCCAAGGTCATTGGGAGCACTGGGGCAGCCCTTGCATCCAAATGAAGGCTGTGGCATAAGGAGGGAGTTGAGTGTAAAATGCGGCTTCACACAACATGGGCCTTGAGGTCCTTGTCAAAGCTGTAAGTTTTTATTTAAAAAAAATGAGTTGGAATGTTTCTAAACAGAGACAATATTCTAAAACTTGCTTAATGCTTCTACAGGAATCAGAGAATCGTCAAATGGTTTGTGTTGGAAGGGAGGGACCTTAAAGACCATCTCATTCCACCCCCTGCCCTGGGCAGGAACTTCTTCCACTAGACCAGGTTGTTCCAAGCCCCGTCCAGCCTGGCCTTGAACAGTTCCAGGGATGGGGCAGCCACAGCTTCTCTGCACAACCTGTGCCAGGACCTCACTACCCTCAGAGTAAAGAATTTCTGACTCCAATCTAAATCTTCTCTTTATCAGTTTGAAGTCATTCCCCCTTGTTCTATCACTCTTTTAAAAGAGGATCCTCTCTTTGCATCCATTGCAAGTGACGCCAAGAGAAGTGTTATCACAGTCATTTCACCTCCATGCCCAGCTTTCCTAGTGTACCTGCAGGACTCTGATGTCTTTGAATCTCCCTTTTATTCTTTTTCTCTAATGATTTTCACTGCTTTTTGCTTAGCTTAATTGTCCTACAAAGTCTTACAGCAACCACAGACGTGTAGGATTGTTTTGTGGCTCTGGCTTTGCAAAAGACCACGAGGTCTTTCCAGTTGTATCCCCAAAAAGCCCTTGTACAGTGAGAGCATCTAACAGACTCCTGTGCTCCGTTTTCAGCCCCTGAGCTCCCTTGGAAGCGAGATTTATTTGAAGACGTTGCCGTGATCCATGAGGTCCTGTGGAAAGAAGCAATACATCTTAGCAGCTGTCCCTGAAAAATTATAAGGTCACCGGAGGGGGGGGAAAAAAAAGCAAAAAAAAAAGCAGAGCTTTTAAATTGGATGCGGTTTAAATTTTCCTACGGCCTCCCGAATCGGGCTCCTTGCCGGGGAGGGAAGCTGCCCACAGAGTTATTGCTCAGCACAGTCACCCCGTGCTCCCGGAGCAGTGTTTTCCCAGCGGTGCTGACAGAGGCATTTTGAACCCACCGTGGCGTCTCGGGCCGTCCGATCCGGTGTCAGATGGCTCTGCGGTGCCGCCAGGGAAGTGCTGCTGGATGGGTGATTGCGCTGCCCTGATTAGTTTTCTCTCTGCCTATGGGCACCTTTAGCAGGGCAGGGTTACAGGCAGAGCCAGGACACACATGTGCTCCGGTACGGAATGAAGCAGAGAGGCTGGAAGACAAAGAGAGCCACTAATTGGATTTGTAGCTGTAAGAAAAAAAGCTCTTAAAGTAAACATTTTCCTCTCTTTAAGTCTTTCCTTGGCTTCTTTCGTGAAGGCCGCCTGAAAGTATCTGTTTCGGGGGTGAACCCTTCCCAGCAAATTTAATTTTGAGGCTTGTCAAGCTTTATTAAAACCTTATCATCAGTGATTTCCTTCTCTGCTAGATCAAGAAGATTGTGTTTGTTATGGGATTCGTATTGTAGCTCAAAATTGATCCCTGCAAATGGGGGCTTTCATATGTGTGCCAGGGCACGCCTGTACCAGGTCAGAGTGCTGAAATCCCGGGATGTGCGTGGTCAGCACATCTTCCCGAAGGCTTTGGATGCTGTTCGGAGTCATCAGCTGGAACTGCATTTGTGTTTCTGAGTTAGCAACTGGTAGAATAAACTCGTTGCTCTGCATGGCAGAAGCATTCCTGATTGCTGCTGGTATCCTCAAACAAATGAGTGGATGGACCCATTCCCAAGAGTTGGAATATTTGGTAAACGCTTCTGGATATGGTGTGCCTACGTATAGTAAGACAGAGGGTGAACACACCTTTTTTTTACTTGGAAGATGTAGTAATTCCATTCACATTAGTGAGAGTTTCCAGTCAATGGCAGGGCTTTTTTATTTACGTTTTAAATTAAATTTCAGTGAATTGTCTTAATTTGTGCCACTATGGATTGATGCCACAAATCAGAGTTTCACCTAAGAGGGTTAGACAGACTCTTTCCAATTTGTTCTAGAGCACAGGACCTAGTTGATTTTTTTTTAATACCTCTGAATTCATCTATTGCAAATAAACTTATTGATCCCCAAATCTTCCTCATTTTTATAAAATATTTTCTTAATTGCTGGGAGAATACTTAATTTCCCGTTCTTACCCGATGAAGATAAAAAGATGGATGGAAGAGTCTCTAAATACATGCCCTGTTTGTTGGGTTTGTTGGGGTTTTTTATAGTGCCAGGAGTAACCAAAGGACTTTGAAAACACAGATACGGTTCTTGCCCTGAGCAGCTTTATCATTTGGATTCAAACGTGCCCTTGCAATTGCAAGTGAGGCACTGGAGGAGGAGGAGGAGAGGAAAGGCAATTAATGGCCAAATGAGTTGTTGAACTGAAAAGTTATTTGAAGGTGATACAAACACTCAGAGCCTTTTTTTATGGCAGCAAAGTTCCATCTTTGTCCTGCATAACCAGGGTGATGATGGTCTTTTAAGCTGCACTGAGCCAAAACTTCCTTCTGGGAATTCATTTTTGCAGAAGCTCCATCAAGTGAACAAGAACATAACAGATTAGGACCCAAAGTAGCCCAGGTTTCTTTTTGAGAAGCAAAGTGAGTCACAGGCAGACACAGGTAATGGTAGCTTATCCCAGACCTTGTCTGGCAGTGGAGTTCTCTCTCTCCCTGTGGATTTTGTGCCACACCTGGCACAGAGGTGTCCGTGTTTATCCTCTGAACTTTGAGATGAGCTCATCTTTTGATAGGAGACCACTGTCTTCACATCCCCATTTCTGCCATGCCAGACATCTTCCCCGTGCTGATCAGAATTGCCACGTCCTCCCCTCCCACCTCCACTGCCTCTGCCACAAAACCAGTAATGAGTTGGGTCACTAATGATCTCTGGGCTGAAGGGCACATTAGCTATTTATAGCAGCAATATAAATAGAAAAATGCTTATTAGTGCAATCTAAAATACCCCACCGTGCCATCGTGTCTGTCTCTTACTTGCTGTCTCTGGGACTCCTGAGGATGAGAAATGTGACTCTTAAATTCCAGAACCTGGGCTCTAAACCACATTTCTGCTCTCACAGATGTGTTACACAGAAAGCAAAGCTTTTTTTGGGCTTAAATTCTGAACTTTTGGGGAGAAAGAGTGAGGTGTGAAGTAACAGAGTGAAAGAAATATGTGCTGTCTGTGGGACATGTATGCCTTCTTGCTTCTGGTGTTCTTTAGCTCCATTGCAAAATGAGATATTAATTAAATAATCACTGTATTTTCTCACTGCTAAATCCAAGTACTCAAATGCACGTGTAGGTTGAACATCAGTGGAGGACTAAAATTCTGCAATGCCAGGTAAAAATTATTAGTATGGAAGAGGTACAGGTGCCCCAATGCAATAAATAACTAGTCTGTTCCTCTGCCAGGGAGTACAGTAGTTGCTTCCTAAAATATTTGTAAAAGCCTGGGGGTTTTTAACCTAGGATTTTGTTGAGGGTAGGAGAGCGTATTTTCTTATACGAGACCATAATATAGAAAAGGAAAAGCACTGTAAAATCCTTCCACATGTTTATATAGGCTCAGTGTTTTTGTTTTTAGTAAGATTTGTGATACCTGAAAAGCTGGTTTGGATAGCTCAGCCAGGAAGATTAGATACAGAGGTGCAAAGTGAAAAGACTGATGGTCTGCTTTCCTTTTCTCAAGAAAAAATGCATATAAACTCCTTGTATTATATTTGGGAATTATTAGATACAGATAATACAACGTGGATTTTGAGTCTTTAGATCGTAAATTTGATCTTTGCAAGAGGAGCAGTGCCGAATCTCAATTGTAACAGGAATTCTCATCAAGAAATACTCCTGGGAGGATTATTAAAATACTACAGGTACTGACATCGGCTACAAAGATCTACTTGTGCATATTTCTTTAAAGGGGAGGAAAAAAACACCTTAATACACAGTATTACCATAGCCAGCCCCTATTATACTATTGTAATCATAGCTGAAGCAAGAACGGTGATTAACGATGGCAATTTATTGTATCTGACGAGGGGAGAAAATAGGAGATGTTGTCGTTATCATAAATCATATCATAAATAACCAAAGAGAAGCACTCAGAAAGCTTGTGTGGTGTCAGCAGCAAGCCCTTTCAGGCACGTTAGCCCAGGATGTAGCCATAGAAACCCCAAAGTCATATTGTTATCTTAGTCTTGCTGCAGTTATGTGATACAACAGTATTAACATATAGATTAGGCCATTTATAATACTAGGTGTCATTTCAGGTTGGCTTGCTTATATAGCAGTTTAGGTTTTTTATTGTGCCGAATGTGAGGGAAACGCTGCATTTTTACAGGTCAGTATAGAGCCATTTATAACGTATGGGCTCCACACCTCTGTCAGTCTTGCTAATGTACTCTGTTATTGATTGGTTGTACTCTATGGATTGTCATCGCCTAATTACCATGTCTTTGCTAATAATTTTATTTTTTAGAAGTCAAAATGCTCCTTTAAAGGGAGAACCTCTCTCTGCCTGCACGTGTGCTTCGGGATGAGTTCCTGGTTCTTTTAAGGATTGTACACCCCAGAGGGAGCAAATAGTGAAATAAAAACCACGGAGATTAATCCAAATTTTGTTCCAGAGGCTTTCTGCCCCTGGCTCCATGTTTTGATCTAACAGTGGTGGTTTTCACATCACACTCTGCTCTGCAGATTTCAGGAGAGAGACTCAATCACAGATAGTTCAGAGCAGCACCAAAGTGACTGAGGCAAGGCTGACAGGGAGCTGGTTGGTTCTCACACATCCTCTCACTCCATCACTTGCTACAGATGCTTCTGGAGTTGTTTCTCCTCTCCATCCAAAGCTGCATCACGGCTCCAGGCACCTTAGCCCAGCACTGCTGTACATTCACGTGTGTGTGATCTACAAAAACCATTGAGCCACTGTTAAAAAATCAAAGCAAAAATAAATTCTCCCTCGTTATATTTAGACAGAAACACCCTTCTGCTTGCTGTAGCAGCACAGATTCAGGACTAATTTTCCAACACCTTTAGACTTGTGTGATCCTGAGGTGGGATTTTTACTTTGCCAACTGTACAGTAAAATACTTTCTCTTTGGTTTTTTTCTTCCACTCCCGGATATATTTCCACCTGAGTCAGTCCCTTAAGTCACTGCACTATGGAGAAGGGGCAAGATGATGGTATAAGAAAGGAGCTGCAGGACTTTCCTCTGGCTTGTTCTAGCCCAAATGTTTGAGTGGTATCATAACAGACCAGATCAGTTATTTGAGCTCAGACCAACAGATAATCTTTCTTATTTTAGCCTTGTTTAGTTCCCCATTCTCCTGCACAAGTGCTTAAACCAGGACAAATAAAAGGATTGGACTGCTTCTTTTTAAAGCAACAAGGTGATGTAGAACTGCAGCTTTAGGAGTTGTGGTTTGTTTCTGGCAAACTGTCAATACCCTGTTCTCATGCTCACTGGCAGTGTCATTGGAAAAATTTGAGACATGGAAGATGAGCTCCCTGATGGTGCTCTCTTACCAGCTCTCTTCCCATAGAAAATATCAACTGGAAAATGCCAGGGTTTGGTGGTAGTTTGGTTCATCCTTATACAGTAAAAGAGAAATCTGTTGGTTTATCACCTGTTTGGTAAACAGGTCACATCAGTGATCAGTTGTTTTCACAGGGCAGAGAAATTGCAATTATAAATATACATATATACACAAGTATCTGTGTAAAATCCAGTATTTTAAGCTCCAAGTGTATTGCAAGTATCTTAGTGTCTTCATATTGCATTAGAGTATCAGGATATTGACCTGTAGGATATCAGGATTGAATTTTGTCCCTCTTCCATTAATTTCCTTTATGGACTACAGGCACACTTTCTGTTTGTTTTGGGGAAAGGCCATTGTTATTACAAGTTAAAAAGATAAAACATATCACAGTGTAAGAAAAGAACTTCACTTTTAACAGAAATCAAAAGCCTGTGCTTATCAGGATATGATAGGGATGTAAGCTCTTGACTTAATGACTTAAAATTTCCCAAAATTATCTTTGGCTTCATCCCATGCTTTAACTGGACAATGGGAAAATTATTCTGGAAGTCTGCAGTAAGATTTTTTCCTTTTTTTTTTTTACTGAAAAGTTTCATGTGCTGGGTGGGAACAATCTCTTCCTTCCTTGCATTTGAGAGGCTGAGCTGTTCTGTTAGAACACAAAATGTTCAGGTTCTGTTTAAAAAGAAAAGGTTTATGGGAGAAATTTAATTGTTGAAAATAGTCATGTATGAGTTGCGTGGAAACATCTGCTCTTTGAGAATTGTATCCTCGGTGGGTTTGCTCTGATAGCTGATACTTTTTATCTGCCATACTGCAGTTGATATCAAATACCAAATGCCAAAATCTTGCATTATTATAATAACAAGAGTTGGCTTCCACAGGAACTGTTACCTCCCAGAGCTTTGTGCATTTAATATGTTAACTGTAACATTGGAGGTAGGAGCTGCTATTACTAAAATCAAGTTACTCTTTCTTCAGCAAGCAGTGTCCAACTTTAGGCCAGCGTGTCTAACTCTGCTTCACCTTGTACCAAAGAAATATTTGTTTGTTCTTAAATCTGCATGTCTTACCCAGATGGTTTTATCCTGTCACCACCATGTGACATAACGAAATATTAATCCAGTTTTCAGAAGAGAGACTGGAACTTAGCTTAAATTAAATACCAACCAACTGACAGGGTAAGTTTTTGGCAGGGCCAGGAGCTGAGCAGGCATCTTGTCTTTCCCAGTCTCTGCCATGTTCTCTAGGACACCAACTCTCTTAAAGTACTTATAGTGCTGTCTCTGGAGCTACCAAGCAAAAAGTTTGGTAATGATCAAGATGATGACAATTCTAATTTCATAGACATGTTTATATATAGTAGGTTTTCTTGCTTGAAGAATGCCCACACGTAGGTGCATCTCTTCAGTCAGATGAGTTTTGCATCTATTTTTCCTGCCTTCGCTATCAATCTGACCTGTTGTTGTAAGAGCAGTGTGTGCTGCCTGCTCTCTCAAGGCAGCCAGGAGAGCATGACAGTGTGGTGAGAGTGATTGTGCTTTTTTTTTCTGCAATAAAGGCAGAATTTCTGTTCCTTTGTAACCTTGTGTCAGGTTTAGGGACAAATAGTCCCTTGATCATTGAAAACTTGGACGTTCATTACTGAAGTGTTGAGTAGTGCTGTCCTGAAACTGAACTGTGGCCAAATTAAGCAGGTATAAATTCAATAAGCCTTTGGTTTTGGGGTCCCTGCTGTGCTACAGGAACATGATGTACCAAGAAATAGAGTTTGAGCTTCTTTAATGGTTTTTCCTTAAGAAAGGTGCAGGAGTTTCAGTTTCCTGACTGAACTGTTCAGCTTAAGAAATTTTCCAGCATTTGAAGTGGTGACAGATGCCCACGGTTTGCATTTGGGATTCTAATGCTTTCTGTCCAGAAATCCTGAGGAGCTCCATATTTATCAAGTTCAGCTTTTCCAGCACCTCTGTGAGGTGGAATTATCATCGTTTGTCAGATGGGAAGGCAGCAGGACATAGTGTGACCTGTCCAAAATCACCCTGCAGACCCGTGTCAAGAGAGGAGTGGATTCCTTCCTCCCTTAACTTCAAAACCATCCTTTCATGAAAGTGAAGTTGCCTTCTTACCTAGGCAAAAATGATGTTATTATCTATTTAGGTTGGAAAAGCCCTCTAAGTTCATTGAGCCCAGCCATCAGCCCAGCACTGCCAAGGCCACCAATAAACCAAGTGCCACATCTACATGTTTTTTGAACGCTTCCAGGGATGGTGATTCCACCACTTTCCTGGCTTATCCTGGTATTCTCAAGTAATAAATGCTGTGTTAATAAACAGATTTCTCACAAACAGCATGCTAACAGCTCTCAGCTGCTTTTATTTCAGTGAGAGACAAATCCAGTGCTGAAATCATCCCTCCTCTAACCTGTGCGTGGTCTGAACCCAGGCTCTGCACGAGGGGCAGGCTGACAACATAAACAATTGCTCTCTATGGCTTTAGTAATGTGAGCATTAATATTGATCCAGCACTGACTTCTCTAACGACCAAAAAATAAATAAATAAATAAATGTATCTGTTATCTTGAGAAACCTCCCAAACAGCTCTAGTCTCCTTTCATTACAGCAGAGAGTTATGAGGGCAGATGGCCGAGGTGATATGCATTTGACCTGTAGATGCTAACTGGGGTTGGATCATTAATAAGGTGGCCGGAGATAGGGAGAAATGGCAGCGAAGAGAGTTAAAAAGCAATCCCGTGCACAAAGGATGGCGCGCCCAGAGGTGCCGGATAGGGAATGAGATGGACAGAGGCGGGAAAGTGGCTCATCACCAAGTCAGGCAGATCACACTTCAGACCTGATGTTTTCCCGTATTTGGTTCCTGCTCTGGTGTGAATCCTTCGGGAGGAAAAAGAGCAGTAGGCCTTGAACCCACGATAAAAATTTCACTTTCTCTAATTAATCCCACCCCTCCCCCCCACCCAAAAAAAAAGTGGTTCATTGTTTTCTGCCCCGGCCGCAGCTGCGGTGGCTCAGGTTTGAAAGCTGCTGCCTGGCAGAAAACCAGTCCTTGCTGAGGATCAGACCGTGGCCTCGCTCCAAGAGAAATTTGGATTTCATTTGACCACGATAGGATTCCAGATTGTCATCTGAGCATGTCTGAAAAGTGGTGAATGTGTGTCAGTAGTTAAGTGCTCGTGAACTTCCTTAGTCCCTGGATTGTTCAGGACTGACCCAGTCAATTTTTTCCAGATGTTTTGGGGAATCCAAGTCCATATAAAAGGGATGGTAATGCTTCTGCTTCCTTACTAAGTTGTCTTTGTGGCTTGCAGGAATGTGCATGAAAGCTGGAGCCAAGACACCCCGATTTCTAGTCTCACCTCTACAAACTGCACTTTAACCTTTCCTGCCCTTCCCTGGCACCTCCACACAAGATCACAGAGGCTTCGTGGGCCCGCTGCAAACTTTACTTGGCCTTATTAGAAAAAAAATAAGCATCGCTCCTTTTTTTTAATGTACAAAACTCCGGTCCCTGTTCTCCAAACCTCCTCTGAAACTGTTTTTTCGCCTTTGATCCAGCAGCTGCTGGTATTCTGCAATCCTGAGTAGGTAAAACATGAGAAGCACCTTGGGATGGGAAGAAGTTATAAAAATATGAAATATTTCAGTGCCCTTCCGTGAGACACGGCGTAACAGAGGGGCTGTTAAAACGGACACCAGGCAGAAATCTTTAGCAAATAAATGTTCTGATTTTTCTAGTAAATGTAATTTTTTTACTGTTTGTTGCCGCAGTTTCTCTTCCACTTTATTGACTCTTTTTATCCCCGTGGTTTTTGTATTAAAATGGTATATGTTGCTATCTCTAAAGCCTGCATGATCAAACCCTATCTTCCCTAATACTTGAATCTGACTACACTTTTCATCTTGTGGCTGAGGCAGAAGATTTCTCTAAATCCTGATTTTAAAGTAAGGTGTTTGTTTTAAATTTTATCTCTCTTTTAAATGAAAACAAACTCTCGGTGGTGAACTGGGTGGAATGGAGTTGGGAGGGGAATTGCTGGGTAGCAACCAGTGCTGTGTGACATCTGATGAATGCTGATTCTTCATCCCCAAAACGCTTCTGAGCAGGTGAAGGCAGCTGATTTCTGCAGCAGCTTAATCAGAGATTGAAATGACTTCCATGATGGGGAGGCAGGGTTTTTTTCCCCATAACAGGTGCAGGCTCAACCCACAGTGATTTCTCAGTTATACTCTAACTTTGCAGTTTAAAAAATTTAATGTCAGTGCCCAGCCAGGCAAAACCTAACTCCCTAACATTTCTGTTTTTCACGGAAGGCTAAGGCTTTATCCTCAGGCAAAGTCTCCTCTCTGGGATGGCTGCTGTAAATCCTCTGGGCCCTGGCGAAAGCCAGACTTGCTAGCTCATTTTACTTAATTTGTGATGCTGGCAAGATTTGTGCTGCAGCCCAGGGCTCTTGACTCAACTCTCCTAAATCAGAGCATTGACACATTACAGTAGAGAAACACCAGCACAGAAAACCTGAAAATAAACTCCTTGAAAAGAGATATTTCAGAAAGATGCTGCCTTACAGAGCTTTAAACGGTGTTAGTGGAACGTTTCAAGTTTCTCGGTGTTCGCTTCTTTAAAACCACCTGCTCATTAAGAAGTTGGGTTTTAGCCACTGTCCTAATAAATGTTTCTTACCACATATTTCTTGTGAGAATCTTGGGGCACTTGATATCTTTCCTCAGAAGCCCTGCTAGACAAAATGTCATGAGTTTTTGCAGGTGGATAAACACAGATGTGGGGGTAAAGTGAAGTGAGGTTGTCTGTGCAGGAATGGTAACCAGCATAGGTGTAATGATGTAATTACTGCAAATATAAATGTGTCAGGTTAATGCCTGTGTAGACATTCTTATTCCGGACTAAGAATCCTTTTTCCTGCTCGGGTAATTCCATTTTGAAAGTGAGGAAGTGTATCCAAGAGGATAAACTGCTTGGCTGTGGTTGAGGAGATCAGAGGTTCTCTTCTTAAACCTGTTGTGGATTTGCTGGGAGATCTCAAGTGAATTTTCTCCTTTCTCTGCACCATAACGTCACGTGTGGGACTGAAGATGGTGTTGTGTGTAGGGAAAAGAAAATAATTGCTATTAAACAAAAAAAACCAGAGCAATCACACAGACTTGGACCAGTTGTTGCCTGATGTCCACACTGTGCAGGTTTCAGGTTTGTCTTGTTTTCACAAGCTGGTTTTTGGTCTCACAGCCCGAAATCTCGCTTGCTCTGGAGCATGTTAGGTGTATTCCTCTTTCATCTTGGTTTCACTACTGCAGGAAACCAGCACATGCACTCCAGGGTTGCTCCATGGTGCAAACAAAACAACAGTAAGGGGGTGGGGTTGGGAAATGCATTTCAAAGGCCTGTTCCTGATCCAAACCAACACACACATACACACTGATGCTGGGGTGTTCCCATACAGTCGTAACAGATAATGTCCATGTGCAGCAGCTCTTAAGATGGTATCAGAGACAGAACCTGGCAGGTTGAATGGGGCTTTTAGTCTTCTGCTTTAACCTTCAGACTGTGCTGCTTCAGGAAAAACAAACCAGGTTCAGGAAGACATTTTCCTAGTGGTTAATCTGCGGTCAAAACTGTGAGATATATAGTCAAGACAGACAATTCTGGTTAATTTTACTTTGATGCTTTCATTCCACTGTGTTACAGCAAAAGAAGCTCTTAGGTGGTCATTTATCTCCTGTGGGCTGAGATGCACGTGAACATTTGCTCTGATGCTTGTTTGTCCCTGTAAAACACATTTTAATTATCCTAATACTTTTTAAAATGTTCTTTTTTTCAGAAGAGGAAGAGGAACAGGTGCCTACCGATGGAGGAACATCTGCAGAGGCCATGCAGGTCCCACTGGAGGAAGAAGGAGATATGGAAGAGGATGAGGCAATTAATGACGAGAACTACTTGAGCAAGGGACCGTTAGAAAGTCCTGATGCCGAGGAATTCCCTCCTGTGAAACGGCCAAAACTATCTGTTTCCAAAGGGGACGCCTTGGACATAACTCTGGAACCACGTGAGCCTCTGAGCTCAATAAATACTCAAAAAGTACCACCAATGCTGTCTCCAGTTCATGCTCAGGACAGTACAGACTTAGCCCCTCCTTCGCCAGAACCACCGATGTTGGCTCCCATTGCAAAACCCCCAGTGCCAACCCCCAAAACTTCAGAGGCAAAGCCGTTTGTGCCCAAAACAAAGTCCAAAACAAGTTCTCCAGGACAGAAGACAAAATCACCTAAAACTACACCCTCGCCAGTGGTAGCTGGAAGCCCCATACGTTCACCAAAAACTGGATCCAAAGAAAAGAAGTCACCAGGTCGCGCCAAGAGCCCCAAAAGTCCTAAAAGTCCAAAGGTTCCTGCTCATGTTCCACAACCGCCTGTGAAGCCTGAAATACCAAGTAGAACCCCTCTGGCTGCATTGAGTGACAAGATAGGAAAGGAAAACATTCAAGTAAAACAAGTACAGACACCACCTGAGCCTGCCCCCAAGCCAAATATTGACAACCAGGTGAAGAAAGCGCCAGTAATGGACAAGACCATTGATGATTCCATCGATGCTGTGATTGCTCGTGCGTGCGCGGAACGAGAACCGGATCCCTTCGAGTTTTCCTCTGGCTCCGAATCAGAAGGGGAAATTTTTACCAGTCCCAAAAGACTTTCTATTTCTGAGACCACAACTCCTAAACCTTCTGTTTCTGCCAATAGTGCAAATAAGGCAGGAGCAACTCCAATACCTGCCTCAGGTGGGACTTCAAGTTCAGACATTTCATGGACAATGGATGACTCAATTGATGAGGTCATCCGGAAGGCAAATATGGGGACACCTTCTAATCCACCCACTAACTTCACTTATTTCTCCTCTCCTTCTGCGTCACCACCAACTCCCGAACCTCTTCTCAAAGTCTATGAGGAGAAAACCAAGTTGGCTTCATCGACAGAAGTGAAAAAGAAATTGAAAAAGGAGCTGAGAACAAAAATGAAGAAGAAAGAGAAACAAAAGGAAAAAGACAAAGAGAAGAACAAGGAGAAAAATAAGGAGAAGGAAAAGAACAAGGAGAAGGATAAAGACAAGGAAGGAAACAAGGAAGCAAAGTTTCAGTGGAAGGAACTACTCAAAGAGGATGATCTTGATCCCTATAAATTCAAACTAAAGGACTTTGAGGATGCTGACACAAAAGTAAAGTTGAAAGATGGCAATACCAAAAAAGAGAGAGAGAAACATAAAGATAAAAAGAAAGAGAAGGAGAAAGGCAAAAAAGACAAGGATAAAAAAGACAAAGAGAAACTCAAAGATAAGGGTAAGGAAGATAAGATAAAGGTGCCATCAGCACCTCTTGTGTTACCTCCCAAAGAAATGTCTGTGCCCTTGTTCAGCACACCATCTGCCATGAGGCTTCCCAGTATGTTACCTTCCTTGTCTCCAATGCTTCCTGAAAAACTGTTTGAGGACAAAGAGAAACCAAAAGAGAAGAAGAAAGACAAAAAAGAGAAGAAGAAAAAGAAAGAAAGGGAGAAGGACAAAGAAAAGGAAAAGAAGGAGAAGGAAAAGGAGAGGAAAGAAAAAGAAAAGAAAGAGAAAGAAAAGGAGAAACACAAACACGAAAAGGTAAGCTGGTTGGATAAGTTGAGATGGTACACTTGCTTGGAAAATCCACGTGGATTCCTGTGTTTGCTGCTGAGCCTTGTCCAAGAGCTTTGAGGAGAAGTGGGATTACAGGTTTGGTGTCTTTTAAACATAACAGCTCCAAGGAAGATGTCTGCCAAGAGTTTCAGGGATTGTCCCACCTCTTTGGAAAACAACACAGTAGAATTTCAATTCTGTGAATTTGAAATGTGAGATTGTCCTCCTGGTTTTCCTCAGCTCACTTTTCACCTGGAGAAGCTGGGGCTCAGACTCAACAACAGCACACACACAGTGCAGTGCTGGGGTGCAGAAATTGTGTTCTGTAGACTTCCACTAGTAGGGCCAGCAACCCTGTACCTTTCATATAAACTTTAAATTTTGTTCCTGAAAGTCCTCTTTCAAAACCTGGAAATTCCCAGGCGGACAGAAATGAGGAGCGAACTGCCTTCAAGTAGACAAGTTCCCCACTTATCTCAGGTGCTCAGAAGAGCTGCTGAGTCTCCTCTTAGCCAGTCTGCCCCCTTGTTGCTCCAGTTTGTTTGAAGAAAGAAAACTGTTTTCAGATTATGGTCTAAATGTTCAAATGTCACCTTTCGTTTAGAGCCTTGTGCTTGAGAGAGAGAAAAGGGGAGAGCTAATTTTCAAGGGGTTTGAGCTCCTTCCACTCCTGTAACTCTTTACTGATTTACATCAGCCAAAGATAATTTCTTCTTTCCAATATCACCTAATCTTGAGAATATATTTAATATTTGAGAAATGAAACCAGCATATTTGCATGTTATCAGATTTGAAATCCCATTAGAAGCAGCTCCCCTAATTCAGGATTTGCTCTAATTTTTTGTCACTTCACCTTATAATACGTATTAAATTGTTAATATTGAAAAGAAAGAAGAAAAGAAAGAGATTGTCTTCATATGTGATAACCTTGGATGCAGGATTTCCTAAATCTCTATCCTGAGCATTAGGAAACACTGTGTAAGTTCTGGTTTTACCAAGATGCTCTTTACATCCTGTTTTGAGTGTGATTCTTGGTTTGTACAAGGTCAGATTTGGGACATTCCCCACTCTCTTTTTTCTGCCACTGTTACGTTTCCTGCTGGACTTGCAACAAAGTGCTGATTTCAAAACTTGATGTATTTTTTAAGTTGACTAATGGTTTTTTCCATGCAGAATCTGGGTGATCTGGAGAACATTTGGGAGCTGTGGATGAGTTGGTGATCAACAGGGTGGTGGCCCAGTTGTCCATGACAGTTTAATGTCTGGTTTTAGACTGCAGTAGCACTTTCACAGGTTCCCCATTTCCCCATCATCACTGAGAGGTTTTGTCAGTATTTCATTGAGAATTTCTGCAGAGATTTCTTTCTAAGTTAAATATGGGTGAATTTGAAGTAGAGGCAATGAGTTTCTTGTTTTCCATGCATTCAGTTTTGCATTTCTTCTACAATTCTCTGTATCTAGTTTGCTTTAGAGCGATATAGCAGATACATGAACAAATACAAACTGGTAAAGCTTCAGTATAGACTGAACATATATATATATATGTAGGGAAAAAGAGTTCAACACTAATAAAAACTTGGGCAAATTAAATTGACAAAGCTACCCATTACCCTGGCAAAAAGTCCCTGTCAAAAGATAAACTTTAAAGCTAGAATGCATGAAAGAGTCCCCAGATAGAATTAAAATTTAAACTGATTCTTGAGAGATAAGCTTTTTTTAAATCCACCTCTTTGCTGCAAGTCAGGATTTTAAAAATAAATTTCCCCTTTAAATCTCTTGAGCGATTTTCATTTTTTGCAAGGCCGCACTGCTGGTGTCCTGGAAAAATGGAGAGTTAGAGCTTTATCAGTTGGTGCCCTGAGGTATGTGGCAAAGAAGCTAAATCCTTGAAGATTAGCAAAAAAAATGCAGCACATGGCAATAAGGGGCTTATATGACTACTAGTATTAGTTCAGGTGAAAGAAGTATTGCTTATACATAAAACTGGACAAATCCACTGACAATGTATTTTTAGTTAGCTACAAAGGAGTCTTATATTGCTGGACTTTACCTCTTTGGTGATTTGGGAAGCTTAGTAATCCACTGTAAATGCTCTTCTGCTGGCCCCAATTCCCAGTATTACTCCAGAATGCTGCTCTTTCGTTTTAACCCCTAAAAGTACATGTTTCCTTAATTTAGCTTTTAGATCACACAATGACTTATTTAGCCAGCAGTTGTGCTGCAAGAGCAAATGATCAAGTTACAGCTCGGACGTTTAATCTTCCACGGCGCATCTGCTCCGGAGGCGTAAGCACAACCTGGAAGATGAGTTTGTGGGCTCACTGCAGTTCCAGCTTGTGATGGCCAGTAGAAAATATCCCATTCCTATTTCTAATATTGCTACACTTAAACAAAAGAGTGTCTCAGCTGTAATGTTCCCATTTTTTGATTCTTGGTATAGCTACTGCCTAAGTGTGCATCCCGTCCTGCTGCGGAGTTGAAGGGTTTTATCAAGTTTTTTTACCCTGAGCTGCTGAAAGACACAGAACAGCAAACAGAACTCTGCAAAAATGGCAGAAAGCAGAAGCTGAAGGCATCATACTGGGAGTGTTTGGTGGTGGCATGAGGAAGAGCAGCTTTGGCACCGGGCTCGCCTGCAGCTCCGTGCTCCGCAGGAGTGTCGGGAGCTGCTCTCGGAGCCAGAAAAGGAGGCAGTGAGCTGGGGCACTGCCTTTCATGCTCTACCAAATTAAAAGCAAACAGTTGGAGCAGTTACACCCCACTTGTACTCCAGAGATTACCGGGCGTGCTGGAGGAGTGACTGAGTGGCTGCTGACCCAGTTTCAGCAAACCTTAATACGCTGAGCTGGAAACTAAAGTAGTTGAGGAACTGCTTCAGGAGAAATGGAGCCATCCTTGCATCAGGGCAGGGCTTGCCAGAGCTGCCCCAAAGTCAGCTGTCCTCGCTCCTAAATCAAAATCCTCACATCAGTGTAGAGGAAGAGCAAGCTATGCTATAGGATGTAACTGTGGATGGTCCTTGATTTTCTCTCTGCTCCGGTCAGACAAGCCTTGCACACAAACCCACGTAGTAGAAAGATGCTTCCTATCCTCTTGCATCAAAGGATAAGCTTTAGGATTGTGGTGGAGCCCTGATTTCCTCTCCCAGCAGATTGTGATGTTGGTATCCGAGCATAAAGAAGTGGTTTGTGTGCTTCTCTTCTGCCACATGAGCCCACACCACTGTTGTTTAGAACATCTTGGTGGTATATAAACAACAGTACCAAGGACCTTCATAGATGGTGTGGGTGTCTCTCTGTGCTGTGTGCTGGAAGCTAAAGCAGCAGTGCCCATCTTAGGAAGTTCTGCATTCCAAACAGGCACTACAGAAGGAGAAGAAACCTCCAGGAAAAGTGGTAAGATAGTCTGCACAAAGCCATGTGCCTGAGCCTCCAGTACCCAGGGTTCAGTTCCCTGTCTCTTTGGAGTGGGCAATACTACAGGTTAAAGATCCTGGGAAAGCAGAGAAGAGACTCATCTAAGGAGGGTGGCAGTGAAATTGTTGCAGGCGTTAGAAGCTTCAGAATAAAAAAGGTCTTGCAACACTCCAGGCGAATGATGTAACAAAAAAATTGTGCTACATAAACAAAGGAGCAGAGAAGGGGCCTGTGAAGTTGGCTAATCCATATCCATGGAGAGCTTTATTGGAGAGCACAGTTAACTGGATCAAAGCAGGAATACCACTCAGGCTGCAGCCCTTCTCTCTCTGGTCAGGCATCTTCTAGGGAGCATCTCCATTTCTTTGGGAAAGGTGCATGGCATGGAACTTTGTCATTACCTTCCTCAGTGTAAGTCCCACTTGAGCCCTCCCACTCTGGTCTTCTGTCTCCTGCACTGCTTTGTGTGCCTTGAATTGATTGTTTTGCCCTCCCTTTCTTTATGAAACCAGAGATTTCCTCACATTTCCATTGAATGTTTGCACGATAGTTTTGTCTCTTAAGTTCCTGGACCAGGTTTAGCTGAGTGGTTATTTTGTTAAATGTGATGACACACGTGCTCAAAACAAAGATCAGTCTCTGTCTCTTTTGATTGAGAGAGAGATATATAAAAATAGATACAATATATAATTATATATATATAATATGTATATACACTTGTTTTATGTAGATACAAGCTGAGCAACCTATGTATGGAGAATCATTACAGTGTCCACACAGGTTTTGCAAAGCAGTAGCTGAGTGGGTGTTTGTAATTTTGGCACATACTGGCTCCAAGAGTTCAAGGACATATTCAAGTGGTCTAAACTCCACCAGATACTGAGGTTGGAAACCAAGCCATTTGAAAAATAGTCATTAAAACACTTGGCCTAATTGCATTAAAAGGCAGTGGTTGTTATTCATGTGTGGATAAACACTTTCTTAAAGTATTCAGTGTTGGTGCTTGGGGTTTATTTGCTTCCTCTGTGTCTCCTTTTGATTCAAGAGGGTCACGGTACATTTATGTGATGAACCTGGAAAATGACAGAATTTAAATCTCAGAAAAAAATTGCAAACACTGGTGGGTACCTGTCAAGCTTGAGTACTAAGGACAAAGCATTTCATGTCATTGTTTAGAAACATACTGGGGGGTTTTGTGTCTCTAGAAGTACTACATTAGGAAGACTTGTTAACAAAGGATATAAGCAGGTGCAAATGCAGCTAAATTTCAAGCTGATTTTTTTAGTTCAGAATTTGTATTTGTGATTTGCTGTGTCTGGGACTCCCAACAAACTAAGACCATCCGTGCTACAGCACGAAGAATGAGAGAGCAGTATGTCACAGTTTTGTCTCATTAAGCTGATATACTCTGTTTGGTTTAACTCCATCAGTGCTTTCATGTAATTAATATATTTTGGGAGTCTGCTTGCAGTCTTTGATTGATGATTGTGTTCCCTTGTACAGATAAAGGTGGAACCTGTTGTTCCGGCTCCATCACCGGTTATTCCTCGGCTGACATTAAGAGTGGGAGCAGGCCAAGACAAGATGTAAGTACGAATAAATCCATCCATGAGGCATGTGCTTACCACAGTTCATCCTCTGTCGCTTGTAGGAGTTCTTATTTTCAATGGGAAATGTTTAAAAATTAGTGGCAAAGTATACTCTCCAAGTGGGACCCATCATCTTCCATCCATCCCAGTGTGTGTCCCACTCCACATCTTTCTAGGGCACGGATTACAAGACTCCATCTAGACTTGTATGATGCCTCCAGTGACATGAAGTGAGGTTTCTGTAATGGATGGTTATCCCTCATGTAACCTACAGCTAAGTTTCACAATGCTTTTCAGCCAACAGTTGCTTTATGCTTTAAGGAATAACAGTTGGAATTCCTTTATCCGCCTCTGTTTTGTTATAACTGTTGATGATTATTCATGAGTGTACCTAACGCATTTCAAGTGTTGATTCATTAGCTCCCTAATTATTGGGTGCTGTTGTACAAATAATAGTTACTTTGTACTGGAGGAGTGTAAATAGGATGATCCCTATCCTGAGATCATCCAGCATAAACAGGTGTCTGGAGAGGCTGGGGAAACCGTGCGTCACCGGCTGCTCCTGTGTTGTATGTGAAGGGTTTCTTTTAGTCAGGTTTTTCATGTTGATTTAATGGTGCAGAGCACACTTTCATGTCTGATGGTAAACACGAGCACCAAACTGATCTTTCCATTTCTCATATTAAGGATCGCTAATGGAGTTTCTCCTACAGAGCCATTATGGACTACGTCTCCAAATCATTAATTTTTCCTCTTTATGAAGTTAAATGGCATTTTTATGATTATTCTCTTTTTCTCTCCTGTCCTACTCATTAGGTAACTGTGGCTTTTACTGGTTTGAAGCTGCTAAGAGACTTTAGTCATTCCTTGGCTTCTATGTGACACCCACACCCCAAATATCAGGACTTTATCCTGTCTTCAACCATTTTTGCTTTCTTCCTTTCACAGTATTTGAGTGTGATCTAAAATTTCTGTGCCTCAGGTTGCTGTACAAAGCTCTAGCTTTCTCAGGCCCGTTGTCTGTCCTGCTGTACATGACTCAAATGTGCATGGCTGGACAGACTGTGCCTTTAAAGTCCACAAGCCCATTTTCCTCCTTGAGGAACTATGGATACTTTTAAATTCTGCTTTTTCAAGGACTGTACAGTATTTATATGGGGGAAATTAACTCCGTATTTTCAATGCAGAACTTCTAAATCAAAGTTCTGAAGCCATATTTAGCACCAAAGAGCTGACTTTGCTTCCCATCTCATCTCACCCCAGACTTTCTCATACCCACACACATTCTGACTTCTGACTTCATCATGTGAGTACATCATCATCAGCCCTGCCAACCAGTAGTGGGTCAGAGATGCTGATTCCTTGTTTCATGGCCTTTTGGGAAACTCCCTTCTATTCCAAATTCCTTTTTTGCTTCTTTAGTAGCAGCTTGGTCCCTATCTGAGGACCTCACCTGTTGTGATCCTTAGCAAGTCACAGCCTAAAGTTTAAACCCAGATTTCAGTGTGGGAGGTACACAAAGCTGATTTAGCTCAAAGTTTCTAGACAAATTAGAGGAGAATTAAACACAAAGCTGAGATCTTGAGGGGCACAAGATTCCTGGAGACAGCTGGTAGCAAATGCTAGAAAGTGGTTGTGCTGCATCTCTCAGCATAGAAGGGAAACTTCATCTTCTCCACATGACACTCGTCCTTGAGGTTGGTTTAGGCTGCCTAACACCAAACAAGTTTTGAGTGATTAGTATTCCATCTCTACTTGCTTACTGTTTTCCCTTTTCTATCTTAAATATCTCCCTCATTGCCTGCCATACTGGTACC
Organism: Myiozetetes cayanensis; assembly: GCF_022539395.1. Taxonomy (NCBI): domain Eukaryota; kingdom Metazoa; phylum Chordata; class Aves; order Passeriformes; family Tyrannidae; genus Myiozetetes; species Myiozetetes cayanensis. The sequence goes on from NW_026087521.1 coordinate 3,957,013, forward strand.
CAGAAGTTGTTCAGATGTAATGTGTGTTGGAACTAAATGATCTTTAAGTTCCCCTCCACTCCAAACCATTTTGTAATTCTATGATCCTAGTGGCTGTATCAGCCAGTTGCACCTTCTGGGTAGTGTCAAACTAGGACTTACAGATCTTTTTGATAGCTTTTAGGATTTTTCATAGTTTTCCGAGGCAAAATCCAGGAAGAAATTTGCTGTAACACAAGTTAAAACAGTTTGTTCACACGTGACTCTGGGAAGTGGTTTGTCAATACAGTGTCTTAACGCAACTTTGCTCGCCACAGAGCTGTCCTGCTTAAAGTAATACTTGCACTTTCATCCTCGACAATTAATATTCAGCTTGAACTCAGAGCATATTTTAATTTTCACACGTTGTGATCATTATGGAAAGGACTGGTGTGGCTCTGAGGCAGAGCATTTGCACAGCTGTGCCTGCAGCTTGGACCACAGAAGTAATACCAGAAGTCTGTGCAACCTCTATTTAAAGTTATTAGTTGAAAAGATCATAGAATCATCATTCTCTTAAGTAGCTCTTAACAAACAGAAATAAAAGCTTTTTGATGTGCTATGGTAAGGGAAAGTTAGACTTATGTTTCATCTTTGTTGGTAATGAAGTGTTGAATAGCTGGTAATTATCATATAGAAATGTTGTGTTTCAGTTAGCCTGTCTCTGGAGTTTACTGGCATGGAATTGTTTGAGGATACCATGAATCAGCATGGAAAGGTGTAAGGAAAGTTTTTTGGGATTCATAGAATTTGATGAGTAGAAACTAGATGGAGAAATTAGCTATTTCAGTAATTTCAGTTTCCTCAGTTAAAGAGCCATTTGGAGGCTTTTGGAAGTATTTAATTACATTTTCAATTGGAAGTTGGTTGGTTTGGAGGAACTTCACATAAAATGTTGTCTTTAATGGAAGTACTTACAGATCTTGGTGAGGCCACAGAGGCTTTTGGGTGTCTGAAGAAAATGTGTCAGACTGATGGTGCATGGAATGGAGATTCGTGTCACACCACAAACACAACACAACAGCAAGTTGACTAAATAACACAGCAGTGGTGAGGAAAATGCCTTTGCAGTGTAATGAGCTGTTGGGGCTGGAGAAGAAAAGACTCCAGAGAGACCTTAGAACACCTGCCAGTGCCTAAAGGGGCTCCAAGAGAGCTGGAGAGGGACTTTGGACAAGGACAAGGAGGAGTATCTTCAAACTGACAGAGAGCATGGATAGATTAAATCTTGGGAAGAAATTCTTTGCTGTGGGGGTGTTGAAACACTGGTGCAGGTTGCTCAGAGAAGTTATGGATTCCTCATCCCTGAAAGTGTCCAAGGCCAGGTTGGATGGGGCTTGGAGCAACCTGCTCTAGGGAGAGGTGTCCCTGCCCATGGCAGGGGGTTGGAACTGGGGAGGCTTTAAGGTCCCTTCGAACTCAAACCATTCTGTGATTTTATAATTTCGCTTCTTGGCTGCTCTGCTTGGACCAATATGCAAATATACCAATATAAGCAGTGATGTCAGTGGCAGAGAAGTGTCTTTCTTTCTTGTTTCTGAACACAAAATACTAAAATACATATTTCTCCTAGATTCAAAGTGATACCAACATTCAAGCTTGTCTGGAGTTGCAAATATTCTTATAACACCCATCAATTAAAAGAAACAGCTACTAATAATGTTGGGTTAATAGACATGAAAATGTACTGTTGCTGGAGGATGGATAAACCAATATTGGAATAACTGTTCTGCTTAAGAGTTTTTTTGCAAGTGTTTTAACTGCACAGTAAAATAAGAAGAAAGTAGATTATTATCAAAGCATTTCCATCTTAGTTGTAAACAATTACAGCAATACTTGCATGGATGCCACATTAGAAGAAATTTACTGGATTCCATTCTAATGCAATTAGAGCTAATTTTGTTCTTTAAATGAATAAAAGGTCAGCTAGTAAATCTAGTTTATCTCAAGTCCAGGCTTCAATAAATTGTTTTATTTAATTTGTTGTAAAAGATCTTATCCTTAATGGGCCTTGCTCTTATTGGTTTGCCAGGGTTCTAAAATATTTATGACCACCTTTTTAGATATGATTTGAATGATATGTTGGAAGGGTTTTTCACTGGGTTTTTTTTTTGCCATTCCAGTGTTATCAAGGTAGATTGCTAACTAAGTTAGTATAGGAAGGAACTAGAGATGCTATCTTTTTTCCAAAACAAAACAAACAAAACAAAAAACAGAGCTAGTATAGGCCTTTAAATTTTAAATGAACTGCAAATGATGAGTAGAATTTAGTACATTTATTCAATTGCATCATGGTTTCTTTTTGCCCAGTTATTTTTCCTAAGCACTATCATTTTTCATGCACATAATTTTTTTTTTAAATCATACCTATTGGTGAGGTGTTGACATTCCAGCTACTGCTACAGCTGACCAAAGTCAGCCAAAGTTCAGGCCGTAATTTTTGGTACTTTAGATAAATTTATTCTACATTTAAGTACATTTAAAAAAAAACAACCACCAAACCACATGGCTGCTGACACTAATGCAAGACCACAAAGCAGAGTGCTACTCACTGGGGGCTGTTTCAGTGTTTCTGTGCCTTAGAAGCAGGAAATACGAGTTTTTTTGTGAAATCAGGTTTCCAGATTTACCTTAAAATTTCAGGCTTTTGTTCCAGACTCATATCATACCTTTGCCATAAGCAGAAAACCTGGAAACCAGACAGGAGAGGGGGAAAGACAGGTATTTTAGCAGTGTTTGACTTGTAAACCTGACCTGGTGCTCTAATGAAGTTGCCCCTTGTCTCCTGTATTTTGAAATGAGCAGATATGTGACTTTCTCCAAAAGCAAATCTTCAGTGACTTTCTTCAAAAACAAATCACGCAGATACTCAGATATCTATGGATATGTGCCTATAAAAATGTATATTAAATAACCTGCAGATTGTAAACTAAAATCCTAAAAGGATTAAGGGATAGAAAAAAATTTGTTATCCAGATACTTAATTGATTCCACTAAAGCTTTGTATTGCTTGGGTAGGATATTACCAGTCCAAGGCCAACTTATTTTCATGTTACACGCCCATGACAAAAGCCGTCAGCACAGCCAGCTGACATCCTCTGTAGGGAATCTCAAAATCAAGGGGCAAGGTAGAGAAATTATTCTGTGACCACAGATGTGACCTCTCTGTGTAATATCAGGGGCATAGAAGCATGTTTGGGACTAAGAGGACAGGGGGACCTGGTTTATTATACCAACTTTTTTGATTTTCTGTGTAAACCAAAGATCTAAACAATAAGGTGCTCATAGCACATTATTTTTATAAGTTGTCAAAATAACCTGTGTCTGAAAAAAGTGGAAGCCTAAAAGGAAATGCAGCTGGAGAACATCTCCTCACTGAAGCTGCAGTGCTGCCTGAAGCACAGATGGACATGGTTTGGGTCATAGAACAACAGAATCACATCATGGCTTGGGTTGAAAGGATCTATAAAGACCTTCTTGTTCCACTCCCTACCATGGGTAAGGACACCTTCCACTATCCCAGGTTACTCCAAGCCCCATCCAACCTGGCCTTGGACACTTTCAGGGATGGGGCACCCACAGCTTCTCTGGGCAACCTGTGCCAGTGTCTCACCACCCTCACAGAGAAGAATTTCTTCCCCATATCCAACCTCACCCTGCCCTCTTTCGGTGCTTTTTGCTCAAGAATTGGTTATTTCAGGTGCAGCCCAGTTGGGCAACAAAACTGCAGTAAAACAGTTCTTCGTATTTTTTGAAATCCTTTAAAATTTTATTGTCTAACTTGCATTATGCAGAGAGCCACCAAGTTGTGTCACAGGGTAATGTTCTCCGAAAAACAGATGCCTTAATGATGGATCTTCTGTTTGCAACAAGCTTCATGTACCAAAGAGTTGAGTTGGAAACTCTCCAGGGGTTGAATTTTTGTGGGAAACACACATCTAACACAATCAGACTTCAAAAAGGTCATGGCACCAAGGGTAGCAAGAAGAAGAAGGAGTTATTAGAAAATACATTGATATACTTTTTATTGATCTGGTGGAAGGCAATAAATTAGTCAGGGACCTCTTTGTTGTTCCCCAAAGCCCACTGGGGATCTGTAGTTGCTGCTGTAATGTGAATATATACTTTTTAAAAATGCTCAAACTCTGTGTGAGTTGTGGAGAAAAGCTGGATATCCACGACTTTGCTGCTAGTTTTAATTAAACTAGAATCCTGCCATGTGTAGTTTCCAAGAATGCATCTGATTTTTACAGTGTCGTCTTTGGTGGACATTCAGGAGGTCTAATTTTTAACAGGAGGTAAATCAGAGAGTGTGAAGGAACTTATGAACTTCGGGTGCTATTAAGTGAAGTGCTGCTCAGACTTTGACGGTTTAGATTCCTGTCTTCATAGTGTTTGCCCACAACAGCTGAATAATGGGGTTCATTAGGCTCCCTGTGCTGGCACATCCAAATTGTTTGCCTCCAGCCTTGGCTCCCTGCGTGTGGCTGGGGAGGGAAGGATTGGCTTTTTATTGACTTGTCAAGCCCTAGGTTCGCATTACCAGCCAAGCAACTCGTGACCCATTCCATTTATTTCACTGTTTTGTGGTGGAGAAACAGGTAAAGGAATCCTGCTGGAAGCCCCTCCCTCCGCACGTTGCCATGAATAAGGGCAGTGTCTGGAGCAGTTAAGGCACCGTGACCAAATCCTTGGAAAGACGTAATGCAAGCACAGCATGGGGCCATTGTGGGACACAGCTGTGGGCGGTGTGTGTTACCCTGCTTATTCAACAGAGAGCTCTGGAGGAGAACTTATTGTGGAATTAAAGAGGAGGGAGGGGGGGAAAAAGTGATACTTTGGGGAGAAAACTGAAGAAGGGTAAATAAACTGCTGTTTGGGACAATTAAACAACGGGGTCTGGGCAGTGGAAGTCTGTGTTTATTGCTGTGCTAATGGGCTTCCCAGTTATTTCAGCAGGCAAGGACCGTGTTAACCGTGTGTTGACAGAGTTAATGCCCTGGGTGTCAATCCAGGTTTCGTTGTAAAAGAGCGTGTAATGGTGAAATCATTTTTGATATGATCGACAGACCACCTAAGTGAGGAGGCAGAGTAATGAAAAATGATCTTGCTCCTCTCCAAGGTGTGCTGAAGGAATTCCAGTGATCTTTAGAGCTTTCATCAATCTTTGTGTGTGTATTTATAGACACACCAGCATTTTTCTGTTTCGTAGTCTTCTGGAGGGCTGATTTTCGAAGCCTTTTAAAATGCTGAATGTATTTTAATGAAGATATTGTCTCACATATGATTCATATCCCTTTCCCAATTGTTCTTTTTTAGGGTAACATAGTGGCCCAAATTCCTGCAGTAAAATCCCCATGTGTGGTCCTGTATCTATCCAAAAGGCTTTTTCACTTGGTGGAGGTTCCCCAACCTCTCCCTTGCCACTTTTGCATGAAAAAAGGTGAAGAATACCATATCCCTTTTACCAAACCAAGTAAATGATCATTTTTGTTTATATTCCTAGAGGTGATTTAGGAGAGCTTTTTCTTCCTTTAGTGTGAATTAAATTTACAACTTCAGATGTAGTCCTTAGATTTTTTTCTTTCCCCCCCCTCTTTTATTTTAATTACTGAAGCCATCCCAACTAATTATTCATCCTGTTTATGGTAGGTAGTAGGCTGTGGCAAATTATTTTCATTTTGCTGCTGACCACACTGGGTGATGACTCCAAAAGTGAATCCATAAAAAGGCTTGAGTCATTAGAAAACAAAACAACTTGCTGTGAGATTCTTTGATTTTGCTGCTTATTGCTCAAGAGTTACAAAAAAAAAAAAAAAATTGTATACTGTATACCTCAATTAAAAAAAAAATTACTTCAGGCAGGTTTAGACACATGAGGGAATTGCTTGTGTAAATGGCCATGAGCAGCTGCCCTTCTGAAGCACAACAGAAACTGATCAAATATGTGTGAAAGAATAGAAAGGCAGATGGGTATTTGTCTAAAAAAAAAAGACTTTCCATAGAAGAGGACTGCAAGAGAAAGGTGCTGATTTGTTCTTCTGTTTGAAGAAGAACGAATTTGTTTGTTTCTTTTATAGAAGTTTTTCAACCAAAGCGAGGAACCTCTGTAGACCCAGGGATTTGTGTTATAGTTCCTGGGAGCTGGGCATGAACAAGACCATAAAGAAGTAACCAGAAAAGAACAGATGGTCCTACCTGAATTTAGTGAAGTTGTCCTGTGAGCAATTGATCCTTAGTTGTGCAGAGTTTCCAAGTTCAGGACTGACCATCTTACTTGGTTCTTTCGAGAACATGTCTCAGTAACAAGCTGAAAATTCCAGCTTGAGAGATCTTCTAAACCCATGCTGTCATAATTTCCTGGTAATTAGTAAAATTCCTGTTCTACACCAGTTCCCTTCTGAGGGTGTAAGTTCGAGTTTATGGGCAAGCTTCTAGATAGTGCATCCCATAACAGTTCCCAAAACAAATGACAATAAAGGGCGGTTTGCAGGGAACACATGAGAGAAAGTTTGCAGAGAGCACGTTGACATAAACATGTTTTACCAGCTTCTGGTTTTGCTGCTGAGAGCTCAGCAGAAGGGGATGATGCCAGGTGCTTTTCACATGGAAGATGTTTGTTATTGATGATAAGAGAAGGGGAAAAAAAAAGAGATGAAAGATACCAAGACGCCACGCTACCAGCTCAGTTTTGTTTTGTCAGACTGGCAATGAACCATCCAGAGATGTAAGTCCAGAATGGTGAGAAAGAATGGGAGGGAGATTGAGGAGTCATCGACAGAAAGGTGCTTGTGGTTGTTGGGAGAAACACTCTGGTGTAACAGATACAGAGGGTGGAGGCCAAGGGCAGAACTCTGTTTCACTTAAAGTAATGGGAAAATAAACAGTGTAAAAACTGGAATTCAGTTTCAAGAGTGCAAATGTCCATAAACCAAAGGAGATATCTTGCAATGTCAGTTTGACTGAAGACCTAATGGATTCAAAAGTGGTGTTTTCTGCCTGTGGGAATCGGGCACTTGTAGCCAAATGACTACAGAGTGAATTGTATGAATAACTCCTTCCAAAGGAATGTTGGGAATAAGCATCATATCTCTAGGAGAGAAGGACTGTTAGCAAAGAATTTAATGTGTCCAAGACAGAAAACTGTGGGGATAAAGTGAAAGTGAATTAACTGTTGTGAAGGATATTGAGCAAACAGGAAAATAAAGAAAGAAGGACCATGGAAATGAAGTCAGGGAGAAGATCACCATTCTTCTGGAAGGAGTTATTCATATAGGATACAACAGGTTTGACCTAATAATTTCATTTAAAATTTTGTCACAGAAGAAAGTAGAACACTGATCTGCTGATTGTCTGGAAAGAACTGGATCCCCTTGAATGGAAGGGAAAAAATATATTTAATTTGGGAAATGAAAAATTCCAATTAAGGCTTTGCATTTGAAGTGTATGGATAGAAGCTTCAGCCAGAAGCAAAGAGTTGATTTGTGTGTCACTACAGTAGGTGTTTAGTGGGTGGGGGATTATTAGTTGGTCACAGAATGAGAGAGTTGCCAACGTGATACAAGTGTGACCATGGCATGCATTGCAAGAGATTTTAGCAGAGACAGGGGAAGTGTCCTATGGGAACCTGTGGATACTTCTTCTGAGATGCTGCCTTCAGTTCTTTAAGGCAGCTTGTGTTCAGGAAGGATGAATCAGTCTGAAAGAGCTGGTCCTGTTCAGCCTTGAGAAGAGACAGCTGAGAGGGACCTCATCAATGTCTGTCAGTATCTGAAGGGAGGTGTCAGAGGATGGATCCAGGCTCTGCTCGGTGGTACCCAGCAGTAGGACAGGAGGCAACAGGCACAAACTGATGCCCAGGAAATTCCACCTGAACATGAGGAAGAACTTACTTCTGGTGCAGTGACCGAGCACTGGAACAGATTGCTCACAGAGGATGTGGAGTCTCCCTCACTGGAGATACTCAAGAACTGTCTGGACACAATCCTGTGCCGTGTGCTCTGGGATGACCCTGCTTGGGGAGGGAGGTTGGACCAGATGACCCACTGAGGTCTCTTCCAACCTGACCCACTCTGTGATTGTGTGAATGGGGAAGAGCAGGTGCTTGGAGCACTGTTAGGGAGAACACAGGGGAGTCTGTGTTGGGAGAGGAGAGCAACTTTGTGTGTTTAGTCTGTCATGTGAAGAGGGGTTATGATTGCTGGCTACAAATACCTCAGGCAGGTAAACATTTTGGAGGGAGCAAGCAATTTAAGCTGAAGAACAATGTTGGTGCAAAAGCAAATGGGACTTAATTGACTATGAATGTAGGTTGGAAATTAGAAAAGGTTGCTGTGACACCAGAGCAGTGAGATCCTGGAACAGGATGATGGTGGGGACAAAAAGATTAACTGGTTTTAAGATGAAGCTCAGTAAACTTGTGAATGGGATTGGGTGACATAATGCTTGTGAAATCACTAGACTCACTTGCCCAGGAAGAGATGTTTATGAGACTTTGCCATAGTGATGGAATTGTAGAATCATAGAACAATTTAAGTTGTAAAAGACGTCTAAGATCATCAAGTCCAGCCTTTAACCCAAGACTGCCGAGGCCACCACTAAGCCTTGTCCCCAAGTGCCACATCTGCATGTTTTTAAATCCCTGCAGGGAAGGTGACTCCACCACTTCCCCTGGGCAACCTGTTCCAGTGCTTCACAACCCTTTTCATGAGGATATTTTCCCTAATATCCAATGTAAACCTTCCTTGGTGCAACTTGAGGCCGTTTCCGCTTGTCCTTTCACTTGTTACTTGGTAGAAGAGACCACCTCCCACCTTGCTACAAGCTCCTGTCAGGGAGTTGTAGAGAGTGAGGAGGTCCCTCGTGACCTCCTTTTCTCCAGGCTGACCCCCCACCAGCTCCCTCATCTGCTCCTCATCAGATTTCTGCTCCAGACCCTTCCCCAGCTCCACTGAAATGGAGGATGGGCTGTTGAGCTCCTTGTGCACCACTGAAGGTCAACATGCTTAGCTGGGGGAGACAGTGTCCACAAAAATGGGTGTTGGAATAAGTGCTCACAGTTAATTTTCCTTGACAGAGAAGAATATCACACAGCAGGTGATGTTTGAGTGCTGAAGTCTTCACTTGCAGAGTTGCCTGGGGCTCTGCTGGAGGTTTGGTGCTTTTTGGCACTCAGACTCACGGGTTGGTCAGAGCATTTACTTGTGGAGCTTCTGTTTGCCAACATGACTTGTTTGCACAGAGTAAAATATTCAGCAGGGCATAAGACATAGCAACTAAATTTCCCTTTCTAAAAGTAATATGGGAATTAGCCTACATTACAGAGCTTAAATTACACTGATTCTCCTCCAGGGTTGGAATAAAATTTTCAAAATCACCTCTAATCTGTGAAGAATCTAAACCATATGGAAATCTTCCTAATTCCCTGAGGTGTTTTTGACACTCTTACCCATAGGTCTTAGAGTATTTAGGTTTTTTCTGGTGCAACAATCTCAGTTCCAGATGTGAGATTTTTCAGTAATAAAATAGCTACACCACTTTCTAGCACCAAGGAATTTATATCAAGAAGGGAATATCAAAACTAATAGATAATATGATTTGATTAATAATTCAAGTGAATTGCACTAGTTTTAATTACATCAGTGGAGTTGTTGGTGTCATTTTCCTACTTACAAAGGCCCCTTTAGCTCCTGCTCCTAGCTTAAAAATGGGTCATGGGCTCAGAAAAGAATTAGGACTTTTCAAATATTATTTTTTTCCCTTTGGGCAGAGAAACAGCTTCCCTGGAGCTCTGCTTCTGAGAAACAAAGATGACTGTGATTTTTTTTACTAGACCTTTTGCAGTACTGATCCAGCATTTTTTTGGAGCTCATCACCCATAGCAATCATTCAGCCCTGTGGCTCATATCCTATTTTTGAAAAGCCATTTCCTTTCGGTGCACATGTATTTTCCCTGTGTTTCTATGAAGCAGCCAGTGGGGCTTTCAGCCACAAGGATCAGAATGGAATCAAATAAATTACTTCCAAAGATAGGAAACCATTTCACACCTTGGAGCTTCATTTTGCTCCAGATGTAGCATGTTACGGCTCATGCCACTTAGAGCCAATTATAAACCAACTGACCTGTCACAACACTTCAGATCTTGGTAGAATTTGCACTTTTCCTGCAAACAGACACTTGGGTTTCATCCTGTTTGGGTTCAGATATGCAGCTGTAAATGGGGTGATTGCCCTGGAGTGATGATTAAAATGCATTTTCATTCTCTCCGCTGTTATGAGTAGAGTAATTACTGTTAAACTCTTGAAACAAAAAAAACTTCACTGAAGTTTGCTTTCTGTCCTTCTCTTCAATATAGTGCTGGGCACAGTTTTAAACCAGTAGATAAACGCTGATTCTTTACTCTTGAGGGTGGTGAGGCACTGTCCAGAGAAGCTGTGAATGTCCCATCTCTGGATGTGTTCAAGGCCAGGTTGGATGGGGTTTTGAGCAACCTGATCTAATGGAAGGTGTCCCTGCCCATGTCAGGGGGTTGGAACGGGATGGTCTTTAAGGTCCCTTTCAACCCAAACCATTCTCTGATTCTGTGATCTGGCTCTTCAGCTGAGACCTGGATATTTCACACTGCTGTGTGTCACCTTGGGCTTGGCCCAGCTCAGCCTTGATGCAGTTGAGCCGAACTGGCAATGAAAGATCATTAAGTTCTCATATTGGGTTGAAGTGCTGTTTGCACTGGAGCAGATTGGGAGGAATTAAAATATCCTAAAAATGCCATTGTCAGGAAGCTTCACACTCTGGCCTTTAACAAAGGGGTTATAAAAAAACAACACGGAAAAATAGTATTCTTCATTGTAATCATGGTATTTGAGGATTTTTCTGTCTTTCTGTCCTTCTTCTTTAAATTTCATGTGCCTTAGGCTTTTCCCCTTTTTTTTTATGTTTAGATATGTTTTCTTGGCTACTACTGGGCACTCTGTGACAAATCAATATGTGCGTTCAGTGATCAATACGCTGAGGTTCTGTGAGCAGCACAGTTCCTGCTGGCATTTAAAAAGAAACCCAAAGTGAATTTAGGTTGGACACAACCAGACACAGACAACAATTAATGTAAACCAGTGTTTGCATTAATTCCGGGTTGATTTTTTTTTCAAAGGGGGTGGTAACCTTTAGTTACGGTTTATGGAGGCTCTTATTACCACGTGTATTCCGAAGGTTTCTTCACACCCCTTTATTCCAGAGGAACTATTTTGATTCAAAACCAACTTTTAAATGACTTTTTATCTCTCAGTGTAGAATGTGTTTGTGCTACATTGCCAGGCAAGCAGCCTGCAGAGAAGTGCTGTTCTTGTCTCAGGACTCTTGAGTGTGTTGTTGTTGCTTGATGTTCATTTGTGTTTGATTTCTACAAAAAATGCTCACCCAGCCTCAGTCTTAAAGTTTTTGGGTTGGTGTGGGGAAGGAGGCGAATGTTTGTCTTACGTAGCATTGTACATGCAGACCTAGTGATGATTTTGGAAGCTGGTGAAAACACATTTGGGAAAGAAGGCAACCATAAATGTATGGTGATGTCCCAAGGTAGAGTTTAAATCCTGCTAGGGTTTAAACTCTCTAGGATGTACCCCACTAACAGGAGAAAGAGTTTAAATCCTAGCAGAGGTTTAAACTGGATTTAGGTACCAGGAGGATCGTAGTGAGTGCCGCCTACTTGCACTGTGCTCCGTGCCTCAATTTTCCTGTCTGTAAAACGCAGCTCATAAATCTTGCCATCATTTACATAGTGTTTTGATATCAGGTTTCTCTCCAAGTCTGAAGTAACATTAATTATTAGTCGTGGGACTGCTATTTCCCTTTGATTTCTCCCCACCTCCATGTTGCCGTGTGTGCAGCCCCTTCTCCAGGACAGGCTAAACCACCCTCGCTGAGATTACTCCATCTCCTCTAATGGTGTAGCACAAAACCATTCATTTCTCCACTCTGGAGTCTGAAGTCTCTGAACTTCATTAGCCCAAGGGAGTGGTAGGCCCAAGCGTGCTCCGAAATGCCGATCTCCTGTTTTGATAAATGAGCTCTAAAATCAAGATAAACAAGCTGCCCTATATACTGAACATGTCCTAATTGCACACTCCAAGCGAACCAGCCAATCAGTGACTGTGTGTCGCTCACTAATGAATATTTGTAGTTTTGGAAGATTTCATGTGGTATTCCTTGCAGCTTCTGCAGTTATTAGCAGAGTGGCTTCGAAGACCCTGTGCAGGGAGAAGAACCTGGCTTTGGATCAAGAAACTCTGCAATTTAATTTCATATGTTAGCTGGGCATGGTCAGTCTTATTCAAATTGTATTAGCTAATACTTCTCTCTAACTGTTTACACTGTGTGCAAAGTTGTGTTTAAAACCCTATTAGCTAATACATTTCTTAGTCTAGACTTGGGGAGGGTTGACTCCCTGAAGAACTCACAACAGGACTTTGTTTACTTGCAGGAGGTAGAAGAGGGAGGCGGGGAAAGAAGGGGTAATGATGTTTGAAACCGTCCAAATGACTTTTGCTGTGCCAGTATTTTGCTTTCCTCACTTTTATTATTGCTAAGAGTTTGTTTACTGAGAGGTGGCTCTCAAGCCACGAGGGTGACTTTGCAAACCATGGGAGTATTGGCACCAGCCAAGGTCTTGGGCTTTCACATGGGAAGCCAGGGGTCTCTGTGGGAGTAGTGGAAGGAGGAAGGCACAGAAGAAGCATCTGAGCTGGGGAGGCCAGTCTGGCAGGAGCCCAAGGAGCCACACACTGAGACTTTCACTGAACCAGAAACACATTGTGAGCCAAAGAGAAAACTTTCTTGGTAGGAGATAACAGTGGGGTTTTGGATGTACCCCACTAACAGGAGAAAGAGCCTGGTTTTGAGGCGTAGTCTGCTCCCAGAATGGCCTGATAGTAGGACTTCCTTCTTTCTGCAAGTCACAGACAACATAAATTAGGAGTCCTGCACTTTGACTCACAGTCTAGCACCTTACTGGCACATAGAAAGAGCCTGAGCTCCCACATTAGGTACCTGAAGCAATCACTGGGACATCAAGTGGTGTGAATGTCTTCAGTGTTGCTGATAGAAAATCATTTAATGCCTTTTAGATTCCTCTTCACTCCAAGTTTCTAAACTTCCTTGACTTTGGTTTTCTTCCCCTGATCACTCCTAGTAGTCTTGGAAGGTGGGTGTGATGTTGCAGCTGGAGGTTAGGCAGGAATACCAAACCTATTGCTCTGTTTCCTTTTCCTATGTCTTTTTTTACTACAACTTGCCATAGTTCTGATTTTGTAGTGCAAATGGCATATCTTGGGAGAAAAAGCACCATTTTGTCAGCCAAGCATTAAATACTGTATAATTCCAAGCCTTTCTCAAATGATGGCTTGGATTACTGACTTAAAATACAGACAATGTCTCCAGTTGTAGTTGGTGTTGTGATACTGACTTCGGAGTACCATAAGAGAGTAGCAATAAACCCTAAAGTTGAATGTAAAATTCCCATTGACGGTGGAGCTGGACATTCTTGGTCCTCAGGAGTTGTTGCAGTTTGATTTTCGTCATGGTTTTTCTACTGATGTCTCCATTTTTTGCTTCCTTAGGCAATCCTTCTCTCTGGAATGCCTAACCTTTCTTTAAAACACCCTCTTCATACAGTCCCATCACAAATCAATTGCACTCCCACAGTTACCATTCAAATATAAATAAATTAGTTAAATGATTTACCAAAATGTGGTAAAACAAATAGACCTAGCCTGTGTTTTGTTTGAGGGTTTGTTTTTTTTTTTTTTGTTCTGTTTTCTAAAACATCCTTCTCTTTATGCCTCTAACCTAGAGCCTTATAGTAAGAGCTTTTCCTGGCTTGCCTGTTAAATTGCATGCACATCAGTAACACTGTGTATCAACAGTCATTAATAAACGTTGGGTCCTCTATGTATCCCCCTTCCTGGGCAAGATTATTCTATACTGTGTATTTACTAGAGCTACATCCTGTCTACTTCAGCTACTCAAGTAAGTAGCAATATTTTATCTGCTGAGTATATAGTGTGCGTCATTTATTTGTCCTGACTAGATCCACTGCTGATTTCATAAACATTTGGGGAAAGAAATACCAAACTAGCAAATATTTGCAGAACCCCCTAATGCAGGATCTTAAGAGGATGATATCGTCTCTCAGTTTGAAGATTAAAATCAGTGCTGTTCACAGCTGATTAACTTTCCTTTCTAATATTTCCCACAAATTGGGCTAATGTAATAAAACTTAACGAAACAAGGTTTAGTAGAGCCACAGAGAATATTTATACGACAGCAAGGCACAGAGTGGTTCGGGCTGTCCTGGCATTCACTTGGTCTTGGCTCTGTGCTTTGTCCTGTAAATGGATGAGTGTAGCAATGACAGCAGTCCTTGTGTTGGGTTGAAACAGCCTCTTTGGTGACTCCAAAGTGATGTGAGTTAGCTGCACTATATTTCCTCTCTGTCTAGTCAGTGATGGATCGTTGCTTTCTCTCCCACCAACTCCAATGATCCTCATTTTTGGTCCCACAGAGTCATCAGCAAAGTGGTTCCGGCTCCAGAGGCCAAACCTTCCACTCCCGTGACCCGGCCCAAAACGCCTCCGCCTGTGCCGTCACCAGTGCCAGCTCCGGTTCACGTGACCCCTCCTCCAGCTCCAGCTCCTCCTCCTCCACAGGCCACTGTCTCTCCAGTCCTGATCCCGCCGCCCTCTCCCGCCGTGTCGGCGGCCGGAGGCTCCAAAGCTCCGGTTCGGAGCGTGGTGACCGAGACCGTCACTACGTACGTGGTAGGTAACACCCACTGCCATGTTCTGTCCCAGGGCCAGGGACGTGCACCTCTGGAATTGCTGAGCTCCCGGGTGACCCATCATCTCAAGCTCATGGTTCCTCGACTTGTGATGTTTCTCTCTGTTAAGCTGTTTATCCAGCCCTTTTTTCCACACAAATGTTTTGAGGGGTTAATAACTTAACTAAAACACTACAGCTTGGACTGACTTTTTCATTTGTTCCCAGTTCCATATTTAAGTTTCTTCTAACGAGTCCAATTATATCCCACTTGGTGTTTTCTGCTAACTGAGCTAGAGCACTTCTTTTTGGATGAGGAGGTTTTTTATAGATGCTTTCAAAAGTGCTGAATTGAAACCTCAAATGTCAAACTCACCATAGATTTTGCTGTCAGTCAGGTAAAGTACAAAGCCCTCATACAACATCAAGAGTTTGACTTAGCCCTCATTTGAAATGTGTAGAGTCCACTAATCTCTTTCCTGGTTTCCTCGATGTACAGAAATTGCAAACGTTTGTGCATCTCAGAAGTCTGTAGATAGTTCGTTAGTCTACACTTCATTAGTGTGTTTGACACATGCTCTGAACTTGTCCTCAGTCTGGTGGCTTTCTTCATTCTTTTGGAAAAATCTCCCATCTAGCATGGTGTAGGAACTACATTCCCTAAAAGAATGTGGATATACCTCTGGGTGGTACTAGGATTGCTGTGCTGCTGAGAATTTCTGCTTTAGATGGAAGGTAAAATGAAATCCTGAGCATTCCTGATCCTGGAAGAGCAGCAGTAACCATTCACAGCTGTAGCAGTGTCACCCTCCCTGTCCTGGCTGAATTCCAGCTTGATTTGTGACACCTTGCTTAGCTGCAGTGGGTAGCAGTTTAAAAATCTCACCATTTCAAACACCTAAAACTTGTTTTTATTATAGTTGTCTGGGCTTTAATTGCAACTTACAGATGATTTTTTTTTTAATTCCTGTTTTTATAACAATTCCTAGTGTAAATCTACTCTGCTGGAAAAGGTGCTTTTGCCTGCTGGACTTAAACTGCTGTATCATGTTGCTGGTCTCTATTTAAACAGCTGCTCCATTTCACTCCCGAGTTAGTTACAGCACTGGACAATGTCACATAGGCTGTGCATATCTTTAGGGTGCAGGATACAAATCCTCACCTTTGGTATCACAGGTGTAAACCCAGTGTTGCTCTTAAATATTACAGCAGTGCCCAGAAGCTTGGAAATTTACTGTAAAAGAGAAACATTTCCTAAATACTTCACTACATCCCACTTTCTTCAGTAAGCATGAAAAGAAATAATTTAAGAGATTA
This sequence comes from Myiozetetes cayanensis, assembly GCF_022539395.1. Classification (NCBI taxonomy): domain Eukaryota; kingdom Metazoa; phylum Chordata; class Aves; order Passeriformes; family Tyrannidae; genus Myiozetetes; species Myiozetetes cayanensis. The sequence goes on from NW_026087521.1 coordinate 3,973,157, forward strand.
TGTTAGTTTAAAGAAGGAAAACCTAGAACTTTACCTGGGTACCTCTGGTGGTAGCACTCTTAGCACCTTATGGAGAATTCAGAGGACATGGAGGCTCCAGGTTATTTCTTTCTGTTTGCAGAATCATGGAATCACAGAATGGTTTGAGTTGGAAGGGACCTTAAAGATCATCCAGTTCTAACCCACCTGCCATGGGCAGGGACACCTTCCACTATCCCAGGTTGCTCAGAGCTCTAACCAGCCTGGCTTTGAACAATTCCAGGGATGGAAAATCCACAGTGTCTCTAGGTAACCTGTGCCAGTGCCTTACCACCCTTAAAAGTAAAGATTTTTTTCCTAATATCTGATCTAAACCTACTCTCCTTCAACTCTCTATATGCCCTTGTGAAAAAAAGTGTTTTAAAACATTATAGTTGAAACCAAGGCTTTACTGCATTAGGATCTCACGATGTGCACAGGCAGAGACACACCTGATGTGAGAGCTTTTTTAGGTCAAAATGCTGAGGGAGAGGTTGGAGAAGAAGAAAATAATAACTATTAGCCTCCTGTATGAAGGGAACCCAAGACACAGAGTGTTGACGTGGTTTTCCCCAGGTCACACGGGAAAACTCTTTGTAGAGATAAGAGTAGAACCAGTGTCACAAAAGTGCACAACTCCCTTCTGCAGGGGAGGACGGGAGGGTGGTTTTATAGTTTAAAAAAAAAAAAAAAAAAAGGAAATGCTGTGGGATCTCTGTGTAGGATCAGTACATGTGCTCTGCTCATGAGCTCTCAGGGGTTTGTACTGACATAGCCTTCAGCAATCCCATCCTGTCCCTCCTTCCACGACCCTTGGCTCATTAAGGAATGAGAAGTTACGCAATATTTTTGATATCCTCGTTCAGTAGCCCAAGTTTTTGTTTAACAAACAGTCAGAGGTTTTGGTGATTATAGACCACTCTGCCCCTCTCCAGCCCCTTGAGACAGGTGTTCTGCAGGGGAAAAAAAATGCTGAAAAACTTAAGTTTGGAAAATTAGGGTGTCTGTTTTCTAATGGGGCAACATCAAACAGCTGGCATGGCCAGTGGCTGAAACAGGCAGCACCAGAAATGGGGTGCCCATGCCTGGGGGATGATGTGGGTGCAGCCAGGTTGTTCAAGCAGGTTGTAAAGGGCTGTAGCCCTCAGCCCAACATCCCACAGCACTCCTTCTCTGCAGCACCATGGCACAGCGTCCCCTCCCTCCCCAGCAGGGTTATCCCACTAAAAAACCTCCGGATCTCTTCACACCGAGCCCAGACACTTCACCTGAGGAGCAGATGCTTCTCTACCAACTTAAAATGACTTTGCAGATGTGAGATTAGATGGTAGATAGGAATGATTATTGCAATCAATCAGCTCGGAAATCGAGTTCGTTTTATGACGTTGCTTACTCCGTATCACTGCTGGGATGGGGATTGTTTCCTGCTTAGTATTCCTGGGTCTTGTATTTTGAGTTTTAAACCACAAAAACATTCAGGGCTTTAAGAGGAGTCAGGGAAGAGTGATGTGTTGGTTGCAACTCGGGTACATTCCTATTGATTTTTCAGGAAGTGGTGTAAGATGTACAGACCACCGTGTAGTGGCTTTTTTTTTTTTTTTTTTTTTACTAAGAACATTTGGGGCTTTTCATCTGCTACTTTTTAATATCACTTTTATAAGCTGTGCAGATAGCAAAAAGTTATTGCCTGAGATATGTGTAAATGCACAAAAGCTGAGAACAAAACAGTTTCTGTTTTTGAGATGCAGCGATAATGTGCAAATCTTCATAAAGGAACGATGGAGTCAGGGTAATACCCCAGACATTTTGTACTTTGTGTTGTTAATTGCACTCCTTTAGGTGGATTTTGTGACATTTTGCGTGTATGTTTTTACCAAAGAGCTGTTCAAGAAACCACTGGAAGTTTAAAAATACAAACAGTGGGGTCTAGCTGGATATAAACATTAAAAAAATGAATAAAGCTCCAAATATGATAAACCCTGTGAGCAACTGCCTCGCACTGTAAATGATCTGCCTTTCTTGTTTCATTTACCCTTTAGTAAATTGTACTGTGACATAAATGTCATAAGGGGAATGGAAAGTTACTCAGTAACAACTTTTTTTATATCCTGATCTTATCAGCTCGTTGGAGTTGAAGACTTTGGCTAATAAGTAATGCAGCAATATATACACACAGCGCTGTATATTTTACATGCATATAAGACTGTTATCTTACGCAGGAGGCTGCCGTGGCTCCTGCTTGCCATTAGCAGGGTCGAATTTTAAAAGTATAGACAGAGAAGGAATTGTGTCCTTAAGCCCTGGCTGCCGTGTGTGAATGGCCCATGCTTAGGCCGGGTGGTGTAACTGGCTTTACTGGTTTACAGGACGACACAGAGAAATACACGATTTTGTCGTCATGTGCAGTGCAGGAAAATCAATTACGACGTAACGCCGAGCTCTCATGATCAGAGAACTCATAAACAGCAGCGCTGGCTGCTGAATGGCTTAGTCAGATAAGCAAGAAACCTTTTATTTTGTTATTTTGATGTCAATTTTCCTGCCTGCTTAGCCCTGAAAACCAGCTAACTTGGCTTTTCTTTGCACCAGATCCGAGACGAGTGGGGTAACAAGATCTGGATCTGTCCTGGCTGTAACAAGCCAGATGATGGCAGTCCAATGATAGGTTGTGATGACTGCGATGATTGGTATCACTGGTAAGTTCCTCTCATCCATCCTACTCTGCCAGTCCCTGGCAGATTGGGGCTATATTATTAAAAAACCTTCTTCTTTTTTTTTTTTTTTTTTTTTTTAATAGTTTGTGACGTTGGGAATATTTAAATAGCTTTACTGTGTCCAATTTAATAATCTGGGAGATATTTTTATCTCTGTTGCTCTGAAATTTGAAAAAGCAGATTTTAAGCTGTGAAGGAGAGTTACTTTTTAATTAATGGGCATTGGTGATAACGGTTGTTTTTGAAACTGCTGGGAAATATTGCTGATTCTGGTAATTTTATGAGAACTACAGGATTATGAGCACAGTGTATACAGATAGACAGTTCAAATTATGAAGCATTGTATGAACAGTAATATAAATGTCAGCTCTTATGAAAGGGTTGAGGGGAATTAATCACTTTTTAGGTGTTTTTTTAAAAAAAACCTACATAAAATCATAAGGTTTTTTGCAGATGTGTTAAAGAAGCATTTGAAATTATTTTAAATCTAGTCTATTACACCTGAAAGTGCACTCATATTTTCTATTAAAATAACATTTCGTATCTGAGTATCCTTTTGATTTTTTTTTGTTGTTGTTTCAAAGCAAGAGTTTTTAGGTTTCTGTTAGATCATTACATTCATTAAGAGAATGATAATATAACTGCTATATTAATTTGAAGGCCTGCCTCCCACTGAAAAGTTATATTTTTGGCGGGGGGGGGGAGGAACAGAAGTAATGTTATTCCACCGAGGTGATACAATATTTCCCTGCCCACAGGCCTTGCGTTGGGCTGACTGCCGCACCCCCAGAAGAGATGCAGTGGTTCTGCTCCAAGTGTGCCAACAAAAGGAAGGATAAAAAACACAAGAAGAGGAAGCACAGGGCGCACTGAGGACACCACAGCGGACTGAAGTCGTGCGGTCACCGCGGCACCTCCTGCCCTGCCTGGGCTGCGGGAGGGATCCATCCTGCTCGTGGCCCCCTCCGTCACCGGCTGCTGGGGTCGTGTCTCTGAGGCGAATCCGGGGCAAGGAGATGCCCTCGCTCAGGGGCTGTTGGGTTCCACAGACTGTCCGAGCCCAGGGGATTGGATTTTGGCACATTCTCATGCTGTCGTTTCCCTTCCCAAGGGGAATTTTGCACGGAGCGCTGTGAAGGCTTGGGTGGTTCCTGGTGCCGCTCCCGCTCCTGTGGCTCGGCAGCAACACGGATGAATGTTGTAAATACAGATATCTGTCCTATTCCTTCTCGATTTGTTATTAAACCCTCTTGAACCTTTGCAGGAAGGTGCTGAGAGGAGGAGAAAATGTAAATTGCAGTAAGTTGTAAACTGAGACAACCTTCTGGAATGATTTCTGTAGTCTGGATACAGTTCAGCTTTGACTCCTGCTGAGCCAGATAATCATAATGTGGAAATAAAAGTGGCTGGTAAATATTTTTGTGACGAGAATATATGAAGCCTTTTTCCTTGCTTTTTAGTACTAACATGAAATAAACATGTTCAAGCTTTTGTGATATATCTTCTATTTTTAAAAGAAAAAAAAAGTTTCTATTGTGTCAATTTTTTTTCTTCCGTGTGAATTTCTTTTGGTGGACCTGTAATATATTTTATACTTTGATTTTTGGTTGGTTTTTTTTTTTGGTTGGAGTTTTTTTTTGTTTTTTCTTAGTCTTTGTCAATGTACCTTTTCATGGCTTGTACATTTCATCGATCTGTAAAAACACTTCTCCCATTAAAAGATTTTCACACGTGTAAATACCTGATATTTATAAAGTAATTTTTTTTTTTTTTAATTATTTTGTAGGGCTTGAGGATTTTTCTTGTCGTTTGCCCCGAGAATACAAACCTAACAGCTACTAAAAGCCCGTGTGACAGAGGCCCTGTCCTCATGGCTGTGAGGGATTGGCAAGCCCTGCCCCAGCAGTGCGTGCACGAGGAGACAGACGGCCAGCACCGTAATTAGGCCTCGATTCAGATACTTAAACATGTGGTAACTTCTTAAGAAGTGAGTAATCCTATTGCCTTCAAGGAGCCTGTTCCCACACTTGGTTATACATGTGCTTAAATGCCTTCTGAATTGGGAGCTTAGGCCAGGGGGGCTCTGCACTTCTGGTGGCAGCTACGGTGTGTTAATCTGTAGCTGGAACAGAGATTTTTTTTTTTCCTTTTTTTCTCCTTTTTTTTTTTTTTTTTACAAATAGTAGTGAGTTTGCCAAAAGACTCGGGATCGTGTTTAGGTGGAGGAGATGCAGATGTGTTCCTCTGCTCTGTGTATCCCCCTTGGAAAGACCAATGAAGTGAATACAAGTCACATTCCCCTTTGAAAATGGAGGGGGGGGAACTGCAGAGGGAAAAAAAAAATAAAAACCAGTATTAGATATTGTAGTGCAATAGATCTCAGAGCTAAGTAGGAATAAATCTTGAAAAAAAAATTTAGGCCTTTTGTTTTCCAATTTAATTTTAGATTTTGTTGCTTAATTTGGGGATATTTCGACTTTAAGCCATGCAGTGGGAACATCTGATGTTGGAGAATATGGCCCTTTAACCTGTTGTGCAGACATTAAGAGTTATTTTTTAAATGCATCCAAATTGATATTAATGAGAATGAATTAGTCATGTTTGTAAAAGTACCAGTCCAGTTAGGGAAATGAGGCTTTGCTGATAGAACTGTTAAATTGCAAATCAGTGGAGATATGGATGAAATTGGTTTATTAAAAGTGCACTGTTACCTGCTTTGTTTGATGCCACCTCGTTTATATTCCGTCCCTGCTAATTACCAGTCAAGAAAGTTCTTGGGTTTGATTTTTTATTTTATTTTATTTTGAATTGTTGGCTGTTGCAAACCTGATTTCTTGGTTTTTTCCCACATGTAAATGTGCTGACATACAAAATACACCGTCTTTGGTCATTTCTGGTTGCAATAATAAAGAATTAGCTTTTGGTAAGTTGTTTATCCATTTCCTCCTCCTCTCCATGAATCAGAACTGCTCACATTTAGTCAACTGAATCACTCAGGATGCCATGGGAGGGCCGAACTTGGCCATTTGGATGAGCTGTTTCTGTGCATGCTCGGCCTTGCTGACACTGGGCTGGTTTCTTACCCTGGGTTTTATGATTTTATAAATGACCCCTGTGGCAATAAAACCAAAGCATCATTTTCAGGAGGCTTGTGTGGCTGAGGGGATTAGTAACAGGAGAAGGGGCCCTTCGCCTCCGGGTCACCAGTTTGAAGCCGGGCTTGGTGCTGAGCCTGCCTCCCCTTTCACTTGTGCTGGTGTGTATCAGGAATCAGGGGTATAAACGAATAACCAGCTTCCAAAAATAGTTACCCCCTGAGCAGCAGTGTGGCATGGACCTTCTTTACAGCCCCAGGGCTGAGCAAGCCCAGCTCCTTCCCCAGACCTTCCTGTTTGCTGCTATGACTTCACAGGTTGTGTTTCTTCTCCATAAGCTTAGTTTATGGAGAGTTAGGGAGCAGTTGGGGCTGCTCCCTTGGTTCACTGCTTGATTTTATGGTTGGGATCTGTGTTCTTCTGAATCATCTTATGATTTGGGTTTTGGACACTGCCATCCATGGGAAGAGGGCACGGCAGGTGGGCTGCAGGTTGGTTTGCTCGACGGATGCCATGGGAGAGCATCAGAGTCTCTGAGTGGTTTTCCTGCTTTGGAGTGCAGCTTCATCAAGAGGAACATCAGTTGGGAGCTCTGCCTCTGGAAAACATGCATTTCAGTGGGTGGTTGGAGCAGATCTGGTGTAAAGTTGAGAAAGTAAAGAATTAAAGAGCTTTCAGTGAGGAGACAATTCACCATCTGCTGCAGTATAAACATAAGGCAGGTACAATTTTCCCCCTTTACGGGTGCACTGGGCATAGTGGATTTAAGCAGGGCTGTGAGGACTGGTAGTAAATATTCCAGAAAAGAGCATAAAAACTATTCTGTGAGAAAAGCTTGTTGATTCCTGCCGTGACTCTGGGGCCAGATTTTTATCTGGAGCCAGTTGGAGCTGTGTCAGTTTACAGCAGCCCAGGAGCTGCCCACTGGTGTGGCCAGCATTGGGGCTGGGGAGCAGCTCCATTTACTGTGAAACCAGGAGAGTTCCTTTATCCTTTTTATCCCATGAATCCTCCTTTAGGGCAGCCTGTGCCTGCAGGTCAGTGGAGAAAGTGGCATTGCTGGGTGCTGGCTGTGAAGTGTGTTACTCATTAGGCAAAACTGCAACTTAATGAATTTTGCACCCAGGAAGACCGCATGAAGTTGATATCAAGAGAGTATGCACGAAGCTCAGAAATGGAAGAAACCATCTGGACTACTGTTTTTTATTGGAGGACAGAGATATAAATGCATAGCATCCATCCCCAGAGTAATGGGAATGCACTTTTCCCAAGATAATCTTCCTTCGGGGCTGTATGTCGTGCTCAAAGCATCATTTCTTTGCTTGACAAGGTGTTTCTCTTCTGAAGGTGTCCGCAGCTAAGTACAGTGAGGATCTTTATGCTCCGCAACTGATTTGTGATTCCAAATGTCCTGGAAGAGAAAGGGAATAAAAAAAGCACCCCGAATCGGAGGGTATCAGAGCCTGCTGACTTTGTCTGGGCTTTCCAGAGATAAAATATAGTGTATTACTTCACTGTATCACCTAAACCTTCTTTGTTCTCCTTTCAATAGGACGATTAAACAAAGACCTACTAACCAAATTAAAGTATAAAATGAACGCTGAGATATGGAAACCTTGCCAGGAAGAATGTTAATGAATGAAGTTCACTAAAGGCATGCTGGCTAAGTTTTCAATACAAATAGTTTTATGGCCAATCTCTTTAGATCATAGCAGTTTTCTTTAGAAGTTTTAAGTCTCAAAAGTAGATGAGTTTCCTTCACTGGGGAATGAATTAGATAATGCTCTGAATACACTCCCTCTTCGCCGTCTTGTCAGTCATGCTGCTTAGGAAACTCGCCCTTTCTTCTGGGGACTTTCGGATCAGCTGTAACCTCAAAAGTAGAAAGCTGCTATTAATCCATGTGTGCTGTGCAGCAGAGGAGGCTGTAACGGGAGATTTACAGCCAGCAAACAGCTCGTACCTGGCTGATGGGAGCAGGAGCCATTAACTGTGAGCTGTGGCAGCTGATCCTGGAGTGCTTTCCCTCAAAGGGGTTGGTTCAGCCTTTTCGGGGTTTGCACTGGGTGAAGGGGGTGGGGAGGTCGGACCTTTTAGCAGGGCCTGTGGTGATAGGACAGGGGTGATGGTTTTAACCTAAAGGAGGGTCAATTCAGACTAGATTTAAGGAAGAAATTTCTTTCGTTGAGAGTGGTGAAACATTGGAACAGGTTGCCCAGAGATATGGTAGATGCTCCACCCCTGGAAATATTCAAGGCCAGGTTGAACAGGGCTTTCAGCAACCTGGTCTAGTGGAAGGTGTCCCTGCCCACAACAGGAACATTGAAGCAGATGATCTTTAAGATCCCTTCAAACCCAAACCATCCCAGGATTCTGTGACTCTAAGACACAGCTCTTCATGCTTGTGAAGTGACCTTTTGCACCAGGACTTTAAATACTGGGATATTCCTCATAAGGAAAGAGGAGGAGAACTGAGGGCTACTGGATCACCGTGCCCTCTTCATCTGCTCCCCTTGGCAGGTGCCCTTTTGTTGTCCTTCCAGTCCTTGTCTGCTCCAGAGAGCTGGACCCTTAGCTCAGGTGTCTGGTGGCCTGTGCCAGTCAGTGCAACCCAACAGTTGTTGGGTGCCTTGAGCAAGTGGTGACTCCAAACATGTGCTGGGAGTTGAGCTTTGGCAGGATATTGCTTGGAAATAGCTGGTCTTTAAGGTCCCTTCCAACCCAAACCATTCTATGATTCAGTGATTGCTGCCTCGAGCTTTGACCAAGAAGGTCAGTTTTTTTCACAAAACAAAATGTCAAACCCAGGATAGATGGAATATTTTCCAAGCATTTTGTAAAACACAAGCTGAAAGTCATTTCATATGAACACAACTCCCTGTTATGTTCTTGGTGTGAACACTCCCAAAATTACTTCAAAGCAGCTGTACAAAACCAAACAGAAAATAAGTAGATGATTTTATTATCTAAATGAGGGGATGAAGGAGAAGAAGACTTAGAACACGTTTTCAAAAATTCAGGTTTCATCACCTGTCATGAGCAGGAATTTGGTTTACAAATTCCAAAGTCTTGCCAGTCAATTCCTCCCTAAGCCAGCATGGGTTTAACAACTCACTGTACCTGTCATTTGCTTACTATGGGCCTCATGACAAGTGTGATGGCATGTCACCAGCCCAACACCCTGGTATCACCTCGGCCTGTGGGGCTGCTGCTGCTTAGCTGTGTGCAGGAGACCCACAGTCTTCTTCCTTCAAGTTGATCCCTCCCCAGGCGTGGGCCTGGGCAGTGTTTGCTGTGTTTTTTTTTAATTTGGCATCCAAATTTGAAAAAAAAAAAAAAGATTTTTTTCCTTTTACATAAATTAATTAGGAAATGGAGACAGGAAATAATGTGCAGTTGTTTATTTGTAATTGAGTTGTCATTTACAGCACTTTTTAGTAAATGCTGTAAGAATTGTCATCTTCAGGGTACACATCTGCTGGTGGGTTTTGTTGTCCACATTGTTCCTATTGCACATATTCAAAGGGAGAAACATTGTCCTTTATCAGGAAAGCTGGACACAGTTCTCGGTTCTGTTGTGACTTTGGATGCAGGATCAGTGCACGCCCCAGTTTCCATCCAGGGGAGGAGGATAACATTTCCTGCTCTGGCAGCTCCACTTCAGCCTTGGATCCAGGTGACATGAAGCCCAGACTTTCCCACAGGTTAAATAACCAGAATAACACCCTTCACGTGGGATGGATAAAACTACAGAGCTATTGGGAGCTTCTCTGGTGATGGAACTGTCCTTGAACCTGCTCCTCAGCTGAAAATGTATTTGCAGTGAGATTGGGAGCTGGAAAGCATCTACTACCCTACTGAACCAGACAGATCCTTTGGCTTTACAGGCTTTAGCTGACTTTCCAGTACTTTTCCAATGTAAATCCAACCCTCTTCCTCCACTGATTTCGAGCCTTTCTGTGAAAGAAGCCAGGCTGAGCTCACATTGAGACCGTACTTTGCTACTGGCTTTTCTTTGCTTGCAGGGATATCTGGTGGGGTTTATCTGAGAAGCAGCTTCTTGCTCAAAATTACTTGGGGGACATCAAAATATGCCTCTCACAATTCGTACAATAGCTGCCTTCTCTGGGCCTTGTGGGCTGTGAAATGTCTGCCTTGGTGCTCGGAGCTGGCACGTATTAAGGTGCTGAGGATGAAGTGATGCTGTTGTTCTCTATATTTTCTGCAAAGACAGATGCTCAGTCAAGCCCAAAATCCAGGCCTTTTTCTCGGTATCTAATAACCCAGCCCCACCACTGGATCTCAGTGCCACCTACTCTCTAAAAGGCTGGATTTGCAGTGCCAGAGCTCAGGAGGAAGCACATCCCTCCAGCCCTCACAGTTGCCTCTGGCTAAATGCTGCATGTTTTGGTTTCAGGATTGCTGACCAAAAAAAAAAAAAAAAAAAAAGAGTTCCCCAGAGCAAAGATGTTCATCAGTTTCGTGCTGAGGATCCCACTGAAAGTGTTGTAGCTCTCTAATACACGAGATGATGTTTAGGAAATCTAACCATGACCTGTGCAAAAAGTCCTGAGCTGAACCAGCAGGAGTCCCATAGAGATGCACTAAGTTGGGGACAGTTTGTAATGGAGAAATGTCTTCCCAATTCACAGAACGTAAACTTCATGTGTCACACATCTGCTGTGTCTGGGATGGTTTTTAAGTCTGGTTTTTAAACCAGGAGGTTTCATAGCAAACATGGCAAAGCCATGAGCTCAAACAACCACTGCTGTGCACCCCCTTAACCTTTATTAAGACTCTGTTCACTTATTTTAATCAGATCATAAGGGATCTATTTTGCAAAACCTGTAGAATTGGGAAAAGCATCTCCTGCCTACCAACCCTTTTGGAAGCTGATCTTGCTCCATTTGATTCTCTATGTCCATGGTTTCTGTGCTCTCCAAGATTTGGCTACACAACCTGTGGGGGCCTGAGGAATGGCCTGGTTTTACCCTGTGCTTCCAAGACACAGTGAGTTCAATTCAGATGTGTTTAAGATGCCTGTTCAGGTATTTTGTAGATCACAGAATCATAGAACAGTTTGAGTTGGAAGGCACCATAAAGATCACCCAGTTCCAACCCCCTGCCATGGGCAGGGACACCTTCCACTAGACCAGGTTCCTCAAAGCCCCATCCAACCTGGCCTTGAACACTTCCAGGGATGGGGCAGCCACAGCTTCTTTGGCAACCTGTTCCAGTGCCTCACCAGCCTCACAGTCAAGAATTTTCTTCCTAATATCTTATGCCTCTCCTCTTTCAGTTTAAAGCCATTCCCTCACATCCTATCACTATCTGCCTATTTGTTTGTCTCTAATGAATCTAATCAACATGGGATATTTTCATTCTTTTGACAGGCTTGGGTGGGAAAAGGATGAAGGGGAGAGCAGAGGGTGATATGATTTAAGCTATTGAGAAAACACAGTTTTAGTAGATGTATTTGTCCAGCGTAAGAGCTTGATTCCACCTTCACCCCTCATCACCACCATTTCAGTCTGTGGAGTTTGTCATCAGTCCACAGTGCAGGTCCAGCTTCAATCCCTGCCCAGGATCTTTGGAAAACTTAATTCTTTGGAGTAAAAACAGGAGAAGTTTGCAACTGCTTGCAAGCACCTCCCAGGGCAGATCTGCGTTTGCTAACGATGGCGAGGCCCGAGGTGAGCTTTTGGCAGGTATCAAATCCTCCTTTGAAGCCAAGAAGTTCCCACTACTAGAGAGCAACACTATGGTCTACTTAAGTTTTGTAAGCCCTTAATGAGTCACTTGATATCAGCCGGATCAGTTCGCTTACATGGAAAGGGCTCCTGTTTCTCCCGGTGGCGTTGGCTTCGTTGTGTGGAGATGGGGAGTGCGGAGCTCCAGTGACTGATCCTTCCTACACTCATTGCACAAGGATACGGAGCAGCAATGGACTCATCTCGGATTCCTTCAGGAGGTGGTGACAGAGCTCCACCTTAATGAGTTCATTGCTCTGCCAGCATTCTTCCCACACCCAGGTGCCCATGTTGGCAAAGCTGCGCTCCACCAGCTCGCTGGAAAGCATTCCCTGGGCTTTTAACAGGGAACAGATCTCGGGATACCCGCCTGACTCCTCGTTTTCGGTTGGCCTCAGTTGGTGGTCTGGTTGTGTTTACAGGCAGAACCAAACATGCTGGTGTGGTGTCGGGGAAGGAGGGTGGTGGGGAGATGCAGGGGGCACCAGATTAATTTCCAGGGCTCCCAGTAGGCCAAGTTTTGTACAAGTCATCCAGTGTGCAGGTGGGTGGAGGGAGGAGCCAGTGCCTTGGCCTGTGCCCGAGGCTCTGATGAGTGTTATACCCACTCTGTTTACCAGAGCCATGCTTAAGTGGCTGCAGAGCTGCATCATGTCTTTTGTTTTTCTTCTCGCTTGTGGATGGCATGCACCGGTCACGGAGTTAACACTTGCCAAATCGCGTTACTCAGGCCTCTGGTATGAATCCAGCCTTGGATGCACACCTTGCAAAACGTTTTCAGAGCTGAGTGCGCTCGTGGCATTGCCTCCCCCAAGGTACTCAGATTTTCTGCAACGACTTAGTAATTTGGCTGTTTACCTCCATTTTGAGTTATCCTTATCTCAATCGCAAGTGTCCTGCTGCTTGTAGTGTGTCCCTCACTTTTACTTGTCTGACACCACGCATTTCCCCTCTGCGCAAGACGAGGTGCCTGTTGTCATCTTCAGGAGGGAGGTCTTCCAGGCTTTCTTTACCCTGAGAAAGGGTAGGTTTAGGTTGGGTATTATAGGATATTATTCTTGACTATGAGGCACTGGAACAGGTTGCCCAGAGAAGCTGACGTCCCGTCCCTGTGAGTGTTCAAGGTCAGGATGGGGCTTGGAGCAACCTGGTCTAGTGAAAGGTTTCCCTACCTGTGGCAGAGGGGTTGGAACTAGATGATCTTCAAGGTCCCTTCCAACCCAAACCACTCTGTGTTTCTATGACCCCCTGAGATATCTAGTCAAATTTTGCCATCACGGTGCAGCACGTCCCACCTTGCCATTCCTGTACGTGCGTTTGGGCAAGGCATTGATGGGAAAGGGTAATAAAACCAGGTAATATTCAGCGTTGTCATTAGTTTAATGGCTTAAGGACTCAAAAGCTGTGGTAGTTCCCATCAGATGTGCTTGGAGAAATCCTGGGGCCGGGCTAGCGTCACTCACTTTCTGTGAACAAGGACTGATTTGTTTTCTCCTGGCATTGGGAACAGCGAAACCGAAGCAGGGCGGTGACGTGATTTGTGCCAGGTCACAGAGCACGTCGGGGGCAAAGCCAAGATGGGAACAGGCACCTCTGAGCTCCCATGGACGCCAAGCAGACGGCTGGTGCCGGAGCTGTCTGAGGCCAGGAGGGTCAGGATCTGCAGAGGAGTTGCCTGATGATACAGGAAGGGAAACTTTCTTCTGCTTTCTAAGCTTAAGGATCCCTCTAGCAGCTAATCCTGGCTTTAATAGTGACATTTGTTGCAAAATACACCTTTGAGGCTCCATCCTTAGTTACCTCTCCAGGTACTTTTCCAGGCACCTTTATATGAACCTGTCACTGGGGGCACCAGTTTATGTTGAGTGTTTATCCCAAAAAGTGGGTCTCAGCTGCCAAGATCTCCCTGTAATAGACATGCAGAAGTGTGGATCCCTCTGCAAGGTCCTTCCAAACCAAAGGCATGGGGAGATGTCTGTGCATGGGCTCCCCCAGGGGCTGCCTGACACACCTCCCAGCCACAACTGGGATAGGATGCAAGGAGAGCTCAGCGAGGCACTTACAGGAATTGGGCAGGAAGTGGGGTTTGGGGGTAAAACCAGGTTCTTTTCTTCCTGAACCCAAAGATGCACCTCTGCAGAGACCCCACTTGCTTTGTCACAGATTCATGCAAAGAGAGGACTGTGTTCTGGTGAGCAAACTGGAAGTGAGAATCTCCCAACTGGTTGTGATAAACTCTGTCAGACAACAGGTATCTGAAAAAGGCATTTCCATTTCTGTGGTACCGGGTCAGGATAATGTGTTTCTAAATCCACACTTGCTTTTTCTTTAGGTTATTGCAACCCATCTCCGAGTTGAAGTGGTTTAGCTGCCTCCACTGGGTAATTTTCCACACCTAACTCCTCTGGATTTCTTTTTTTAAGTCTCACCTTAACTCTACATTTATTCAGGTTTGTTTTTGTTCGTATGATAATCATAACATTCTTTTGATACATTTTTTTTTCAGCCTTGATTTACTGAGATTTGCTTGCAACCTTCATTCCAGTTTACCATTTTTTGTGCGTGGGGATATTTTAAATGAATATAATTATATTTAATAACATATGCAGGTACTAAAGCATCTTTTGATTTGAGTCCTAACTTTCGTTATTACCCCCCACACACATACACACCTTTTTAGATATTCTCTGTTTAACCTATGCCTGGAGATTAATTAAAGTGTCATTAAAATGCCTTTAGTACGTTTTGTGTCCTACATGCCTGGAAATACTTTTTTCCCACAGTCAGAATTGTTGTGCTTGTACCAGCAATAACTGGCATGTGGCTTGCTTTGTAGATCCCCATGAGATATAACGAGCACTCCTAGTTAGAAGAAAACACATTCATTTTTTGGATGCCTGTTCAAAGTTGTCTCAGGAAGATCCATCCACGAGCTTTTCATTTACATCTCTCCATCGCTCTGGGCTGGCTCTGACACTGGGGCCAAGCGCTCACTCGGAAGCACAACGTGAGTCCCACATCACAGGTGGTTGCGAAATGCAAATTTAGGATCTTCCCAGTGAGTTATGGGGCAGAGTTTCTACCCCATCCATGAATTTTTCAAGCTTGAGTGTGTAAATATGTATAGTCCAGCCTTGGGTGCTTGGGTGCCGTCCTCTTTCAGTATTTCTGCCCGGAGAGAACTGTAGTTGGAAATTAATCTGGATTTAGAAGGGGGCTTGGCATGGAGTGCACAAAGCAGGAGCAGAAATGAGCAGCTCCTGGTCTCTCTCTGGGCAAGGAACAGGGTTAGTCCAGGTGTTATTGTAAATAAGTTGGGACAAACCCAGTTCAATGCTTTCTTCTCCAGCCCTTTGCATCTCCTTGAAAGTACTGAAAACACCCAACAAATAAATGCCCATATAAGCAGCTGGGGTAGAAAAACTAAACCCAAACTGCATAACCTCCCCAAGGACCCTTCCCATTCTAAAGTGACACTGAGCTCCTCATTCCCAGTTCCTAGGGAGCCAAAACATGACATTAGGCTGGGCATCAAAGCTCTTGTGCAAAACCAGCAGCAGCCTGGAGCTTCCACAGCTGCTTCTGGTTTCACCTCCATCAGAGCAGGAGCTGAGACTCCCACCATCCTCTGAGGTTTTCAGCCAGAGAGTCAAGCTTGGAGCCCTCCTCATGCCATTACTCTGAGGGACACACCAGAAAGGCACCGACCCAAGGGTCGTGGGTGTTTTTAGCATCACCCCAGCGCAGCTCCTGCACTCTCCTCTCCTGAAAGACACGAGAAGAATGAAACAAAACATGACATGAGAAGAAGAAAACAAAAAAAAAGGGGTGGACAGTTACTGACTTCTCGGGAAAGATGGTGCTGAAGATACTGTAATTATAATCTCTTTCAACAGCTGGCAGGAGCTGGGATGTTTCATGGGCTGACTTCCGAACCTGGACAGGTTTTGCAGCCATAGGCTTTGGATGCCTGGCTGAGCACCTCTCCCCCTGCTGGTAATCTGTCCCTGGCCTTGGCAGGATGGAACATCCACGGGGACACCTTTGGGACATCACCAGGGAGCACTGTGGGCAGACCCCACAGCCCCTCTTCTGCCATGACCCAGGGACAGGGCCACCCCACCTCCTCTCAACAACACTGGTCTTTTGTAAGAGGGCTGGCAGTGACCCACCTTGCAATTACCAGGTGGTTTGGGGAGAAATGCTAATAAGCACCCTGGGAAGGCAAACCTGGGAGGGAGGCAGGAGCTGCCTTGACTCAGCATCCTCCTGGGGTGGGGGGAGAAGGGTGCTCAGGATGTGCTCGACGTGATTTTGCGACACAGCTTTGCTCACCCTCTGTTTCCAAAGACTCCTGGGGCATCCCACCCTGGATGAGCCAATGAAGAGCCTTGGAGAACAGGTCACTGCTGGATTTAGACTGGTCCTGTTCACTGCCACACTCTCCCTGGGAATTTCTGTAGCCTCTCTGCCTTTCTACTCCCATAAATACCTTATTACCAACATCTTTTTCATTCCTTGCTTTTCTGGCGGGTACCACTTTGCCAGAGTGTTGGAAAGGCCATAGCAGACCACTGCCAGTTCAGGAAAAAAGGGTCGCCACCCAAAAAAAAATCCCAGATCTTCAACCCTGCAGCCTTTAGCCCCTCCATCCCCCCTCACAGGTCAGTGCCATGGGTTATAATTTGTGCTACAGTAGCTCCAATCAGGACCTGGGGTATTATTTATCGCATTTAGTACCTACCATCCGTCATGAAAACTTAACAAAGACCCCATTGGGTTTATCTATAGGCAGCTAAACAAACGTATCTTGCTCTCCTGTTATCTTCTTGTTAACAAAACACTATCAGGATGTTCTAAACATCAGCATTTACTGTGCAAGAGCCCTTTATCTGGCATGATATATAGAGAGCCCATCAATTAGTGCAGGGGGCTTGGAAATACCTGCCATGCTTCGCTCAAAAGTCCCAGCACCATCCCAGGGCTGCATCATTAGTAAATATCCCTGTGCATTTCCTGGCCTCCATCATGCATCCCTGCATGAGATGGGAGAGCTCATTATGAGCCAAAATCACGATAAATTTTTTTTTCCCCACATTTTTTTTTTTTTTAATACGAAGCTGGGCAGGCTTGGAGACTTTCCATGGAAGGAGTGATGCAAGAGCAGCCAGGGCAGTGGATGGTGCAGGGGATGGGGAAAAGAGTAACAGGCTTTTATTCAGTTGGGATGTGGTTTGGGAATACAATGAAGAGTGCCATGAGACAGAGCATCCTCCTGACAGCAAGACCTTGTCTGCAGGATCAGACCCCTCTTGGATTCCCCCACTGTAATGTTGCACTAGTGGAACAAGCCTCACTCTGGCTCACCATCAGCTCAAAAAGGTGGACGTGACAGGTCTTGGACACCAACCACTGTGGATCCAGGGCAGCTGCTTTCTTCAAACACCTCTGCTAAATCAGCCCCCCAGCAGAGGAGCCACTTCACCCCACCCCATAAACCACCCTCCCGAGTGTCAGCTGGACCGAGGGTGTCTCACCCTCCTCTTCAGTGGCTGGATCGCAGTGGGAAAGTGATTCTTCAGATAAATGGCAGATTGGGAGGTTTAACCCCTGCTCCTTTTTGCCTCTGATTATTTGGATGTCTTGCAAAACAGAAACTTTGTAAACAAGCACACGAGCTGGTTTGGAAACCACTGTGGCTTGTCTTCAAGTGACGGTTACTCACGGAAGGTGTTTTCCTTCAGATGGGTCTCTGAGCACAGGACTTGCAGACGCTGAGCTCATGTGGACTTCCCAGTCATATCAGTGTCCCCATGTATCCAAGAGAAAAAACTGAATGTTTAAAGGTTGTTAATTTATAATTTATTTTTTTTTTTTTATCATTCCCAAACTGAAAATAAAGGGAGGAGCAGTGAAGTAGCCAGGGCTGGGCTTTGCAGAGGCGGCATCAAGCACTTAAGTGAAATAGGTGTTAAAACCAGTGAAGCCAGTGATGGGAGTCAGAGAGGGCAGATGGGATCAGAGCTTTGGGGCAGGCCAGTGCAATTAGGAGTGTGTTTTGCACCAACCTGAGCAGGACACTGTAGGAGGGAGGCCAGAGAGGTGCAGCAATACAGAGAGATAAGATCCCGGAGCAGCGCTGGAGCTGTCTGGACAGAGAAGAGTAGGAGGCACCATAGAAATTTTCTGGGAGCTTATCACCGTGGGCCATCTTCTCCTCCTCTTTCACATCCGTGGCAGAGCTGATGCCGCAGGACTGTCCAAGCGGCCGCCCAGCCCTCGCCCGCCCCTGCTGCCGTCAGCCACCGTGGCTGCAGGACCCACCACAGCTGGCTGGGGGGCTGTGGAAATGGAGACCTCCAGAGATCTTTAGCACTGTTAAGGTTGGCTCCAGTGCTGAACTCGCAAATCCACGGGAAGGCGTTTGTGCCTGTATCCGTGCCGTTCCCAGTGGGAAAGGGCTGCTCACTAAAAGCCGGCCCGGAGCGTCGCATCACGTTCGGTCTCCAGAGGCGAAGGATGGGGCTGAAATAAAACCCAGCAGTGCGGCCCCATATGGGCAAAGCCTCACTGGTGGGGAGGGAGCACCTCAGGTTAGTGGGGGCCCTTTCCAGCAGCACGTTAACCCATTGTCCTCTTAGAGCCAGAGCTGGCTTTTAACACCCTTAAACCGGCTCCTAATACCACGAGACAGACCCCCTACAACTCATATCCAGAGCCAGGAAGCCCAGGTAAGGAGCCAGGTAGGAACTGGATTTAAAGGAGTGGTCGTTGCTGATGGTTATTCAGTTTTGGGAGGCGTTTGGTTTTGCAGGGCAAAGCTCCATGTGGGTTTTACATTCAGATATTCACCTCACACCGCTCTCATATCATTGCTGTTGGCTGTTTTTCCTCCAGCTGCTATTAAAGTTGCTATTTGATAGGAGAACAAAAGACAAATCGGAATCATTGGTTCAAAACCTCACCATCTAAGCATAATCTTTCTAGACCAGGAACTCTAAACCCCTGATCTGTGCGATATATAGTTTGGGTACAATAATATCTGCCACAGTTATTATTACCTATATTACAAAGATCTCCAAAAAAAAAAAAAAGGGGGAGATATTGTACACGTGCTGGCTAGTTTCTCTGTTAGGGGGAGGGGAAAAAAAATAAAAAAATAAAATAATAAAAGTTTAATAAACGTGTGCTGTGTTGTGGATGACTTTGTGGCGACCTTTGTTGCAAATGGCCTATGCATGCGGAATAATGGTCTCCGTGCAGAGAGGGAAATGGCTTAGTGCTATCATCGTTGCCTCGGTAACCATCAGAGTCTCCATCTAGCAGAGAGAAATGAGTTATGAAAAGGCTTGAGTGAAGAAGGGATTAACACATGATCCCAGGGACAGCATGTCAATCAAAATCAGCGGAGAAATTACACTGCTCTATTTGAGAATGTCTCCGGAAACGCACCCTCGGTGGGTGTATGTATGTGGATGTATGCAGGCGTGATGGGGAGACTTATAGCTCTGAACCTCCTATGGAATATATATATTTTTGTATGTACATAACACAAGATGATCTGAGATCACTGGTGTGCACGTGCACAAGCACCCCCTGCACACACATGGCTTACACGTTCCCGTCCTGACACACACACGAGGCACCTCTCTGGAGGGACACACCTTCATGGTGCCCATATTTACTGGGCTCCATGCTGCCCTGAACAGCCAAGCCAGTGAAAACCATAATAATTAAAAAAAAAGAAAAATTTAAATAATCCAAAATGCACATTTGATCCCAAAACTTGCTCATCCTCTCTCCCGTCCTCACCAGCCTTCACTGAAATGTCCCTGATGTCATCTCTTTTGAGACTTTACCCCCTGAAATCCTTCGTGCACCTCCAAAAGGGAGGGCAGAAGGGAACAGATGCCCTGTGAGATGCTCCAAATGCAAAATCCAGGGCAATATGGAGACTTCAGCTTTAGCCTGAGAGCCTGGGTGGCTTCACCTGAATTTCTTCCTCCAGCGCCGCACTCCCGAGCTCTGCAACTTGTAGGTCAAGGGCACGGGAATTAAACCCACGCTTAACTCCCTCTTGGTTTCAGCTCCTGCAGACTCTGTGGTGGTTACAGCCCTGGCGCTGCTCAGCCGTGTGTGGCTGTGCACACATTTCCTATGGCGATTGTTTGCCTTGATTCAGCTGACGAGCTTTACATTACCTGGGAACGGAGTGAGTTTTCTGCTAATGTCAGGAGCAAAGTGTGATTGCTGGGAAGGGAGGGCTGGAGCTGAGGAGTGTGGCTGGAAAAGGCCTTGAGTATTTGTTCTGTTCATTGGCCACTTCAGTAATAGAAAAGTTTTTCTTCCAGGAAATTCTCTCTCTCTCTTCGTTTTTTTCTTCTTCTTCTTCTTCTTTTTTTTTTTTTTTTTTTGAGCAGATGATTATTATGGGCAAAGTAAAATTTCTCTTTGGTTTCTTCACTGACTGCTGAGCCATCCAGCCTGCCCTCGTGCTGGGAAGTGCAAGAGCACTCAGGGAGGGGGGATTTGCCCCCTGAAAGCATTGCTTTCCACCCAACCCTCCACAGCCCCAGGTTCCCCCCAAGCATGTCCCACTCACGCCTGTTCATTGTTCCCTCACACCCACGGTCCTACAGCCCTGCATGAGGCCCTGCACAGCTCATCCCACACCCACAGATGATTAACACTTCAGCTACAGTCCCTTCAAAACCACCCCTGGATGTTCCACACGTGCAGGGACTCTTCACCTGCCCCCATCCTGCCATACCCCCATCACCACAGGCAAACTCTTCCACGCATCCCTCTTTTTCCTGACACTCAGGCACACGTGGTATTGTCCTGCCTGCCCTCAGAGCCTCGTGCCCTGCATCACCCCAGGGTGACAAACCCCTGCCTGGTGCTCAGCCCTCCCAGCCAGCCCTGCACAACTGCACCTTTTCCCGGATGCATCTCTGGGTCTTCCCCCAACACAAACACACTGCGGCCCCTCCACCCACACGCTACAAGATCCCCTGATTTCAAACCCCTATGGCTGCACCCTCTCATCTGGGGTGCACCCACCCACCCACTGCAGCTTCCCACGGGTAACACCCGGGATCAAACACACACAAGCCCAAATGTGGGTGCCATCAAAACTCATCCGTTTTCCAAATGATCCCAAGCAGACTCACTCCCCTTTCTTTGATGGACAAGGACACCCCACCCTACCCGGGGCCACCAATAAACTCTGTACCAAGGGTTTCCATTGCCCTCCACCACGGTGAGACCCTTGACCCCGGCTTTTTGGGGGCTCTCTGAGACGCCACCCTCTTCCTTCCCCCCTCCTCGCTTTCCCTCCCCTCGGGTTTATTTCCCCTCCGCTCCCACTCCTTCCCCCGTCTCCTTCCCTCCCCCCTGCCACGTCCCCAGCCTCCCACACAAGTTTAAAGCCATCAGCCCAGCCAACGGTTAACCAAATCGCCTTGACCTCTCTGCTATTTGATATTCGCCTCCTTGACACTCATTTAGGAGCGCGCAGCGGTAAAGCAGACATTGGACAAGTCCAGCCTGAAACCAAAGCCCTATGAAAGGAGGAGAGAGATCAGAAGAACCTGATAGCTAGGAACTTGTTCTCTCCAAAGGCTTTCTGGACATTTTAGCCTGGATCAGGGGTCCGTGGAGCGCCAGTTCGTCGCCAAGCAGGGTGTAAACGTTAAATGTTAGCTATTTGTTCCAGAGATTGGCATGAAGATCTAGCCTCTCTGCCTCCTCTCCCGCCCGACCCCCCTCCCGCAGTCTCTCCAGCCCGTCCAGAGTCTCACAGACACTCATTCATTAGCGGTTTAATAACCCTCCCGACGTGATAACATCCTTTACTCCCGGCTCTGCGAGCGGAGGTGACCCTTGGGCGGGGGGGGTGCTGCTCACTCGAGATGCTCCGGGAGGCGAGGGGTCGGGGGGTACCGGCTACTCCTGATGCAGTTATTGGGTGAGGAAAAGCATCTTCCACACACACCCCCTCCCACCCCCGAGAAAAAAAAAAAAAAAGAAAAATAAAGAAAACCCCTCAACTTTAGTGCTCGAGTCCCTAAAAGTCCTCGGGACGCCTCCCCCCGGGGTTGCCAAACCTGGAAGGGGACACACACACGCTGCCACCCCCACCCCGCGCCCCTTGTCCCCAGCCCCGGCTCTGCCGCCGGAGCCCCCGGCGCCCTTCTCTGGTGATGCGGAGATGCAGGAGATGCTGGCGGTACCTCACCTGATCGAGCCCTATATTATTTTAAATGGCTCTAATTTCACTATTTATCGCATTTGGCCCGTAACTGCGGATTCAGGCATCTGAAACAACCTTTCGAAACTCTGATTAGTTCAGCCTCGTTCGGTGCTTTTTCCTCCCTCTCCTTTCTCCCCATTTTTTTTCCCCCCTCTCGCTCCCTTTCTGCGCGACTTTCATGCGCTGCAGATAAGATATAAAATGCTCTATCGGGATACTGTAATATTAAAGATCAAAAGTGGCATCAATTGAAGACCAAACGCGCGGAAAACAAAGGGGAAGGCTGGGAGATGTTCATCAGCTAATTACAACTGCAAATATTATGCAAATTTATCTTGGCACAGAAATGGAGAAAGCGAGTTTAAGTGCGGAGATAATGCTGGAATATTGAATGTTCAGCTAAGGGTGGGACGCGGTCCAATAAATTCATCTGAGGGAGAACCGGTATTATATATATGTATATTCCTATCAAATCATCTACACTTTAGACTGGGGGAGAGGGGGGGAATATAAAAAAAATTGCGGTTATAATTGATACTTGGAATTCCTTGACAAATATTGCACGGAATATACGGTGGAGGAAGAGTAGGGAAGCCGAGATTAGCGTTTGGATGGGATTTGTGAAACACCGCTTGTAAAACGATGAACCTATAGCGGGGAGACGTGGAGAGGGGGGTGGGGTGGAAGGTCCCCCCCACTCAAGACCCCGGGTGGGAGCCTTTCCCTTTAGGCAAAGGGGAAAACCAAGTTATTTTTCAACCTCATTTTAGAAGCGTCTCTCCCTTCCTGGAAAAAAAGGACCGTGCTAGACGTGGTTAATGATTAAACACCGTCCCTGTGCTGTGAGAGCCAAGAAGGTATGAGAGGGAGCCAGGGAAACTTAAACCAAGGCAGAATAGAGCTGCCAGCACCTGTCCCCAGAAATTTTAGCATCAGGAGTGCCTGCACACAAAGAGAAAAAAAAATAAAATAAAAAGGGGGAAAAAACCTTAAACAAAAAAACCAAAACACAATCGAGACGCAGCAAACTGACCACGAAGAGGATTTTAGGCACCATTTTCTCTCCTGCGCTGCCCAAGAAACTCAGAGGCGGGGATGCTCCAGTGCGGGTCGGGGTCATTCCCCAGCCCCTCGCAGGGTTTTTGGGGGGATTATCCCAAACCCCGTTATCGGGTTTGACCCATGCGGTGGTTCAGCTGAGATGAAGTTTTGGGATGAGTTGTTACTGCTGTGGGAATCCCTCCCTCCCCCACCCCATCCCTCAGAATGGAGCAAAGAGGGTTTTATTCGCCACAGAAAATGTTTGAAATGCAGCTTTTCCCTGTGCAGGTGAGGAGGCAGAGCCCGTCTGCTGCTTCCCTTCAAGGATTCAAACGAATACATTCGAATCCAGCAAAATATCAGCAGATCTTCCCCTCCTCAGGCACACGAATATCAATAATTTCAGGTGAATGTTTTCCCCCCCGCCCTCCATCCAGTATTTCATTTCTGCAGCCAGAAACACAGCGCAGCGTTCATTTGCATACAAAGCAACACGCGGAGTTTCTCCAGTTTATGAGAAATGCCTTAAAAAAAAAAAAAAAAAGGAGGCAGAGACACAGGGAGAGAGAGGGGAGAGACTTCTCGCAGAAATCTTATCGATTTTTTGCTATGCATGTATTTATTTGGCAACGGGGCGGGGAGGAAAAAATGAACATTATTGGTAGCCCTCCTTTAAAAAAAGGGGGGGGGGGGAATAGAGATGCAAATTGTGTTTTATCTTAACCCGGCTCCGTGCTTTATTCAATGTTTATGATGCATTATCTCCCCCTTAAATAAAAAATAAATCATGTAAAATTAGGATCTCGGAGCCACCGAGAGGAGAATCTCCGGTCGATTTTCTTAATTTCGGTCTGAAAGTGACACACTAATTAAAGCGCCTCATCATTCCCCCCCCCCCAACTTCTTTTTATTATTATTATCAGATTTACCTTATATTTTCCCAATTAAAAAAAAAATCAGTTTCGCGCTGCCCCCAGGATAAAACTAAACTAAAATAAGGACCCACGATTTTTTTCCCCCCAACCTTGCCCATCGCTTTCCGCCATCAGATTCATTGTGATGTATTAGATGCAATAAATTATCCCATGTAACAAAACATTGGGAGCTGAAAGGGTGATAATCTGGAAAGCAGAGATAAGGATTCATTATTCCGAATCATTATGAATCCAACGTTGCCTCTGACTTCTTTCTTAATCAGCTCCTCTGATCCTGGATATGTGAGCAGCACAGATAAGGAAAGAGTCATTTATAATTCTGTACCTCGTCTAATATTTTAAAAAAAAGTCAGAGGCAAGAAAACGCTATAAAACACAAGCAAGAGGCGGGCTCCGAATGAAATATCACTTCGATGTTGTTGGAGCCGCAGTAAGATTTAATTAAAATTCTCCTCTTCCACGTGCTTTATATATTTTTATAAATACATTTTGCACCTTGGCTGTAATGGATAGGAATTTACAACTGCGGCTGTTTGTTGGGGTCTGGCTTTGACTTCATTCCCAAGTCCCCGATTTGGGTGAATGGGAGATGTGGACGAAGGGGGGAAAAAGGGAGGGGGGATTATTTTAATTTCCGAGGTTCCCCCCCATCTCCGTTCTCCCTCCCCAGCGCCCCCACAAAGTCATTAGGTCGATCCTACCAATGTAGGCG
Source organism: Myiozetetes cayanensis (assembly GCF_022539395.1). Taxonomy (NCBI): domain Eukaryota; kingdom Metazoa; phylum Chordata; class Aves; order Passeriformes; family Tyrannidae; genus Myiozetetes; species Myiozetetes cayanensis. The sequence goes on from NW_026087521.1 coordinate 3,997,677, forward strand.
GCCGCGTTTAATGGAAATCGTTTTAAAGCGAATATACTCTGCGCACACAAAGCGCAGGATCAATGCCAAAGCGGCTGATTTGGGGAGATCAAGACGGAGGGTGCTTTCTCCCCCTCCTTGGAAACGAAGATTGCAGCGATTATATTAAAAAATAACCTCTCTGGGACTGTGTTTTCACAGCCGGGGAAAGGGGAATTATTGATTATCGACAACTTTTCTCCCGGGGTGGGGGCAGAGAGGGTGTTTGTTTTTTTTTTTTTTTTTTTTTTTTTTTTTCTCCAGAGCAGACAAGGCAGTTTAATTATAGCGAATAAAACATCCCCAACCTCCCCTCTGCAGCCGTCAGAGCGGTTATCCCTAACAATAACGTATGGATTTTATTTATGGAGGGTCCGACTGCAAATCTTGGTTCAGGCGGAGCCGAAATCGATTGTGTGTGTGTATGTGTAGGTATTTATTTCGATGTATACGCGTCTAACTGTGTGCCAGGAGGAGAGCAAGAGGTGGGATCAGCCACGCCAGCTGGGAGAAACACAGGCTCCCCTAGTGAGCTGGAAAACACAAGGAAAAAATTTGTTCCGTATTTATATATATGGAAAAAATATGGAATTTATATATACACGCACAACATATAGATATATATACACACATAAGGAAAAATATGTATGTTTGCGCATATATATATATATGTGTGTGTGTTTTTTTCATGTATTTATTTATTTTAATGATCTCTGGGTATCCGACTATCGCTTTTAATGTATATTCGGACCTAAACTGCAGGCATCGAGGCAGGTCTGTGATATTTATGATAAACCCTGGGTGCCATTTAAAGCCTCATTAGTTATGTTTAACCTTTGAATCACCAGCCATCGTAGCTGGAAATGAACTTCACGGTGCGGGGTGGATGCGGGAGGGGGGGTATGCGTGCGGATGCGCCTGCGCCTGTGCCCAAATTCTCTCTCCCCCCACCCCAGCAAGCCCCGGCCAGAGCAATAGAGACAATAGTGCGAGGAATCCATCTCCGTGGGCTTCCCGAGCGGCTTCTGCAGGAGGATTCTTGATTTTTCGTTTGCCCACCTCGCCCCCCACTTCCACGATGTGCTCAGATAACCCAGATCCAGCTCCCTCCCCGCCTCGCCTTTCTTATTTTTTCTTTTTCGGGGCAGTTTTGAAAGGATTCCGGGTAACACCTTCCAGGTTCATCTCACCTCCCTCCCGCAGCACTGTTTTGGGGAGTAGAAGATTTCCCAGGGATTTTCCCAGCCCCACGATGGGGAACACACACCCCGAGTGATTTCAGCTGCATTCTCCTTTTTTGTTATCCCATACCGCTCAAGGATTTATCCCCGGCTCCTCCGCTCGGCTCAGTGCAAACCACACAAGCCTCGTGGCTATAAAATCCTAATAAAATTTTTTTTTCTCCGAAGCTTTTCCTTAGCAAAAGGCACAATTCTTGGCGAGGGTAGATGGGCTCAACCCTCCTCCCCACCCCCGCTGTTGGGGTGCCCGAGCTCTTTCCATCTGTGTTTGGCGGTGGGAAGGTTCCCTTCGCAGCCTTAATGAGCTTTAAGTTATTACCTTAATTGAATGTGTTTTCTAAAGATAGAATTGGGAGGCGATCGCGTTACCTTTCACCTCACAGAGAGTCACTCTAGAAGCAGCGATAGCGAACTCTCAACGTCAGCAGAAAAACCCCACAATATCCCTCCAGGACCAGGAGTGTGTGTGTATATACATTCATATAATTTTTTCCCCTCACTAAGTGATCAATTATCAAATTTTGCCCCACTCTCTGAAGCTCAGGGTCTCAGCACCGCCGGGATGCGCTGTCGGGGTCTCTGCCGGCTACGGGAGTCGGGCCGAGGAGGGCGGTTCTTCATCCCCCCAGCACGAGTGGTGTCCCACTCGTGGGGCCTGGGGTCTGCTCTATGCACCGTGTTTAGCTCTGGGAATAAAGCATTTCTGGTTTATTCCCGTGGTGGCATTTCACGCCAGTGGTGGATGTGGGGGTTGATGTTAAATGATGAGGTGGGGGAGAGTTTTTTCCCCTCCCCACTTTTCCCGCTCGGACGTGGCTGCCCATCCTGGTAAAAGAGCGTGGCCCTTCCGGGACGCGTTTTCCGTGGATAAGCCCTCCCCCCCGGCTGGTCCTTCGTGTCTTGTCTGGTTTGGCTGGCAGGACACCCCGTCCCGCCCCCAGTTCCTTCCCACCCGAAATGAGCACCCACTCTTAACAAATAAAAAGATCATCACTGAAACGTGGGGAAGTTTTCTTGCAGGCAAAATCTGCCAGTGGATCGAGTGCAACGTGGGGACACTGAGGCTGCAGCAGTTTGAGGAGTGACACGAATGGGGGGTTAAATGTGGAAAATCAGCTCCTTCCCCCGCCAGTTCCTCCATCTTCCCACCGCTGAAAGATTTGGGGCATCCCCCGGAGCCTCTGGCATGGCCACAGCCCGGCTCCACTAGCTTCTCCTCCCCCTACAGCAGTTTAAGAGGGGGTTTTATCTTCCCTCCGCTCCCCGGCCCTCGAAAACCCCCAGGTGTTGACAGTGAGGGGAGATTGAGGAGCGGGCAGGAGGCTGCAGATCCCCCCTCGCCCGTCCCTTTCGCTCCGCACTGGCCCTGGGCTCAAGCCAGTCCAGCTCTGAGGGGACAGACAGGGGGACACACAGACCCCCAGGGCTGGGACCGACCCCTAAGCTCGGTGTCTCCCTGCTGCGCTCCTGCCCGTGGCCGGGAGCCTTCCTCGTCCCGAGGAAGACTGGGGGACAGGGGACACAGGGGGACAGTCGTCTCACCTCCCAAGACATGCGTGTGGATTTTTTGGGTTTTTTCATGTCTAGATCCTGGAGCCTTACACTGATACATATTCAAAATAAAAATAAATTAGCGATGACAAAAACAAATAAATAAAGGAAAACAGGGTCGTTAAAGGTGTGTCCGTCGCCCCTTCCCCCACTCCCGAGGAGAAGGGTGGGGGGCGGCGGAGGAGAAGAACCAGCCCCTCGCCGTTAATGTCACCGCTTTTCCTTGAAAGCTTTCGATGCAGCGGAGCGAGCCCCGGCGTTATTTGTGTGATCACACGCTTAATTATATTTCCCCCTCTCTCTCTCTCTTCCCGGTGTTCCAAGGCTCCAAGTTGCTCTCGGGACGGGTTACATCACGCTCACACCGCTGCGAGCCCCAGTACCTGGCGCGTCCCCCCGGCCCTGGCCCTGCCCCTGATCCCCCCACCCCCCGCCTCCACCTCCCCGCCCCATCGATGGGTGTGTAAAGAAATGGCCCATCATATTCCTCTCACTCCTGCTCTGCCCTTTCCCAACCCGGAAGAGCTCTGATCTTCAGCCCAGCCCGGAGGAGGAGGAGGAGGAGGGCAAGGGTGGGCGTTCGGAGGATGCGGCTCCCCCAGGTTTTCCCCCTCGGTGGGAGCTTGCGACATGCCAGCAGCGGCTCCGCTCCTCCCGCACTCCTGCCCTGAGCGCTCCAGCGGAACCGGACAAAACCAAAAGCGTCTGCCCAGGTCAGTGAACACCGATTTGCCTGTTCGTGTGTCCCTTCACCCTCCTCCTATTTTCCTATTTTTTTTCTTTTTCCTTTTTTTTTTTTTTTTTCATTTTTACTCCTTCTCCACGTGGAGGGCATTAGGGTGGGGAGCTCAGCTCAAAGGGTTTGAAACTCAACCCGACCCTCCCTCATTGCTTGGGGTGCATGGGGCGAAATTTAGTTTTCCCGGTGACCTTGGGGAAAGCCCCCACCACCCCAATCCGGGAGGGAGCCGAAATTTGGGAAGCGGGTGAGAAGAAGCTGTTTTACCCCTGGGTGTTAAGAGGCAAAGGAGTGAGGCTGGGATGGCGAGGGGTGGGAGATGAGGCACGGCGCTGTCATAGCTGGTATGTGAAATATTAATCTCAGGACGGGAAGAGATAGGACCTACGGGATATGCGGAATCGGGGCCTTTCCGTGCCGGCTTCGTACCTATGTAGGGTACATATATTATATATATAAAAAATTATATACTCTCTATATACGGATCTACATACTCGTATGACTCTGTGTACAACGATATTCATGCTGGCAGGCATCTGCCGATGGCTGCGGTTCTTTACTGTTCCCACAAAAAATACCGATTTGATTTGATTCTGTGAGGTCGATCTGTGCTCTGTAGTCCCCAATATGTACTATACATGTAGTACTCTATACATCCATGTTAAAAATATCTAACGCATAACAGGAATACTACGGTTCTAACAAAATCCATTTAGGACGATCTTCCACAGCTTTTAGTAGACATTTCTCCTTCTTATACCTTGTAAACCCACACCAGAGCTACCTCAGAGATGTGTAACTAAGGCAGGCTGAGATGAGGAGGGAGATGGCTCCGTTCCGGGGCCGGACCCCGCACCTTCCCCGCGGTTCCCGGCCCCGCCGGGGGGATCCGCTGGCCGGGCCGGGCCGTTCTGGGCTCCGGCAGGACCCGGGGCCGCGGGACGAGAGGAGAGCTTCCTCTCTTTCCTGGCATCCCTGGATTTAAGTCTTCCTCCTCCTTGCCCTCTTGTAGGAAAATTTTCCACCCCCTACACCGGGCGGAGGGTGTTTCAGGAGGGGACCTGGAAATGGCTCGGGCTAAACAAAAATCCGCGTTAGCTGTCATTGAGAGTCTTCAGAAGAGAAAAGGGAGAAAATTATCTATCTATCTATCTATCTATCTATCTATCTATCTATCTATCTATCTATCTATCTATCTATCCATCCATCCATCCATCCATCCATCCATCCATCCATCCAAGCTCTCTTACCTTCACGTGTCCGTACACAGTCAGCGGGCTCCGGGTGACGGATTTTAATGCAACCGGATAATTAATAACCACGGGCCCGGCTTGTTTTCTCCATTATTTATGGGCCGCAGGTGCGGAGCGGGGGAGCCGAGACCCGGCGGTGCCGCGGGCAGGGGCTGCTGCTCCGACGGGGCGGACACCGATCCCCCTACCCCGGGAGTACTGGGATGTATCCCGGACAGACAGGGGCTACAGTCAGGGTCCCGGCAACCTGAGGGCCACGGGAAAGGAGAAAACAGGCTCTCGGAAAGGAAGGAGGGAAGCAGGAAGGTCTGCTCCACCCGCGGCGTTTTGCTCCCGGCTGGGACAAAGCGCTTCCTTGTCCCCGGGGATGTGATTTTTTTTTTTTTTTATTACAGAGCCGAAGGGGGTGTTTTAATTTCAAGTGGGGAAATAAGACGAGAAGGTGTTTCCCCGCAGGGGCAGGTAGGGAGTGCGATGCGGAGGAGGGGGAACTCTCGTCTGGGGGCTCCGCTCGCCTCCCGGGATGAGCAGGGCATCGCCTTGTGCTTGGATGCTGGGGGGGACACACGCGCAGCACCTCGGGGAGCTTGTATGGGCTTCTCAGGGGAATTTGGGCTGCTGTACTCCGCTCTTTAGAGAAAAGAAAATCGTGCAGATTCCGACACCCTCGGTACTATTTGAATTTTGTAGTCTCTGACGGTAGATGTGAGCCCCGTGTTTACGGAGTGGCTTGTCACTATGCGGGGCGGCCGCGTCGTGCGGGGTTACCCCCGGTGGGGTCTGTGGGCAAGGAGTGTTTGTTTTGGGGGTGCAGAGACGGCTTTAAACGAGCAGCAGCCAGACGCTTCCCGGAGCAAATCGGTCTGGCTTTAATCCCGGGAGGTAGGGATATGCCCCTGCGTCTCACCAAGGAGCTGGTCTTAATTCTGCCGCCTCCTCTCACGCCAGCAAGCTGGAGATTTGTGCTTTCTTCTTTATCTAAGTCCAAGGGTAATTTCTGCTTTCAGGGGAAAAAAAAAAATCCTAAAACACGACAACAGCTTCACCTTCTCCGTGGGGTTCGAGGAAAACGGCGCTTGTCGGCTTTAAAGCCTGCAAGATGCTTCAGTACGCCTTCATATCTACCTCTTAAAACGTTCATGGGAGATAAAGCAAAACCGAGCAACACGAAATTAACCGATTCCCCCTCCCTCCTTTCTTTCTTTCTTTCTTTTTTTTTTTTTAATCCCCCACTCCCCCAGTGCACATTTCTTTAACCTCGCCGTAATTTGGAGTGGCTGTTCAGGCGGTTTTCTGGCTTTTTTCCTGCTCTTATTTTTGAATCTGTGGGGTCGAAGCCTCCCCGGAGCGCCGCCCGCCCGCCCCTGCCCAGCGCCGTGCGCTGGGAGCGGTGCCCGGCGGGGACCCGCTCCAGGGTCGGGAACCTCTCGCCCAGCCTGGAGAGGGGGGTAAAAAACCGGGGAGAATGGGTAAAAAGGGGTGGGGGAACAAAGAGGAGAAGCAGAACCCCTTGTCCAAGCACGCTTCTGCTGTCTGAGAAAGGAAAAGGTGCGTGGGGGAGGGAGAAAAGAGACTTACCGGGCTGAGCGTGGAACAGCGGCTGTGCTGGGGAGGGAAGGAAGGAAGGAGGGAGAGAAGGAGGGAGGGAAGGGAGCTGGATTCTGCCTGCCGTCCCGGAGCAGGACGGGGCACCGGCAGGAGGGTTGACATGACTCCCCCTCCTCCCCTGCTCCCCTTTGCCTGGCTCCTCTCCGCGCTTCAGCCGCGCAGTTTGGGGAATGTGTCGGGGGGGAGAGGTCGCCCCTGGGACTTGCGGAGCCGGTTTTTGATCTTTCTCAGACTTTCTTTTTTTTTTTTTTTTTTTTCTTTTTTTTTTTTTTTTAAACTCCTGCAGTGTCCTGGGGCAGTCGCCCTCCTCTCAGCTTCAAAGAAGGAGGGGGGAGGAGGGGAAAGAAAAGTCCCAGTTTCTCTCCTCCCAGTTTTAATTCTTCGAATTTCTTTTCTACGGCAGCGCAGGGTTTTCCCCCTCTCTTCCTCCCCCTCCCTCAAATAGCATCATTTGCGCTGAAACCAAAAAAAAAAAAAAAATAGTGTGTGCGTTTGGGGTGGGTGGTGGTGCACGAAGGGAGAAAAAAATGGACCCGGTGTAATCAGCCGATGATTTGTTCTCTCTCTGAATTTGCATGGCTCGGCACTTCTTTATGTGCGTGTGTTTACGTTTCCTCCCGATCTTCGCGAAGGGGAGATAAATGAATTATTAGAATAGAACGGAAATATATATGCATATATTAAAAAAAAAAAAAAAAAAAAGAAGAGTGAGAGAGGGAAAAAAAAAAAGAATGAAACACTCATGTGGCTGGTTTCGAAGCGAAGGGGAAGGCTCATGTGGGATGAGAAAGGGGAGATGCAGAAATACAGTCTCTCTTTCACGTCGACGATTATATATAATAATAAAAATAATTTGCCAGCTCCTACCTGGAGGGATGCTGATCATCGTTTTACTGATAAAGGCTTTGGGGAAACAGATCATAATTCCTGCCTGATTCACGATGGAGGGGGGGGGGAGAAGAGGAAAACAAATTTTTCCCACTTTTCTCCGCCTTTGTTTAACCCGAGATTATCTCAGCAGCGCTACCAGGGCCCAGCACCGTCCCGTCCCGGGGGCTGGCAGGATCCATGCCCCGGGAGGGGCTGCCCCAGCCGGGAAGGCGACAACGCCTCTCCCAGCCCCGGGTCCCTCTCCTTCAGCAAGTTGCTGTACACAGGCAAAAAAAAATTAATAATAATCTTCGGAGCTCTGCCCTGGGCCGTGTCCTCTCCATAACCCCCCAATTCCTCGCTCCCGGCTGTTTGTACAGCTTTACCTGTACTATTCTGGTACCCTGGAAGAAAAAAAAAAAAAGCAGCCCGACAAACGTAACTTAATCCCCTTTCAGTCAATTGTCGTTTAAAAGGGGGCTAAAGGAGAAAGGGGGGAGAAGGGGGAGGGGGGGTCTCCCTGTCCCCGCCCCGAGGTGCCAGTCGCTGCGGTGGGCACCAACGAGGACGGAAGAGCGGGGTGGCCCCGGGTCCCTGCTCCACAACAACCTTCCCCGTATCTATTTTAACAGGAAGACCTGAAGGAAAAAAAAAAATAAAAAAAAAGCGGGGCATTCGGCAGCTTTAGTGCCCTTTGACTGGTCATTTTTAGGGGAGCGGTAGGTTGTGTGACTGCCCCATCCCACCGAGTTCGGGATTTTGTTGTTGTTGATTTTATTATTATTTTTTTTTAATTACCCCCTTTTTGGGACTGTGGTTTGTGTTAAAAGCGTTTCCTGGTGACCTTTTACAACCAGAGTTAGCCCCATTCCCCCCCCGCCCTACATCCCTCTCCAAGCTAGGAGGGATGTGGGAGCCCCGCTCCTCGAGGTCCTCTTCCTCCCTCCCGGCAGAATTAACCCCCGAGCCCCCGACCCTTATCTGGCGGCTGGTGGCGAGCTTGGGGCTAATTGCTCCAACAATGGGCTCCTATTAACGCCGAGCTGTCACTGGAAACCCTGCTGGGGGCTGCCGCGGGGGGGCGAGGTGATGGATCTGCAGCCACAGCCTGGGAAAAGGACGGTCAAGGCCAGCGCTCCTCTCAAAACCCCCGGGGATCACAGGATAATCCGAGGAGGGGAGGAAAATGATGGGTTTATTTAAAGTTTTTTAAGGATTCCTTTTCTATTTTTTTTTTTTTCGTTTGGTCTTTTGGTAGGGGCTGTTTTTGCCCTCCCCACCACGACTTCCCCACGGCTGGAAAAGGGATGGGAAGATCGAGTCTATCCAGGAGGGGTTGAAAATAAAGGGACAGCCTGAGAAAAGTAGATTTAAAAGCGAGTGTCCTCCTCCCGTTACTGGGGCTGTGGCTGCGAGGGGCAGGCGAGGGACAGGGTCCCACCGTGACACCCCTGTTGTCCCTCATAGGGGCAAGATGGGGCCCTCAGGGCTGTTCCCACTTCTTTTCCTCCCGCCACCGATGTGACTTGGTGTAGCTGCTGATTTATTATTTTGTTTTACTTATTTTAATTTTTAATTTATTTCTTTTTTGTTTGTTTTATTAATTTTATTTTGCATTAATTATTCCGTGCCCGCCAAACAGCTGAAGCAAAGCGGTTTCCCCAGTGCCTCTGGACAGGCTAAAGGCACGTTTGAAAGTGGCTTAGCAATTTTGTGACCTCTGGATGGAAATTCCCCTCCTGTGATCCCACGGCTGTAGGTCTCAGGGCTGTAACTGCCGGCGGGAAGGGGGGTGGGAATCTCAGTTCACCTGCCCAAAGATCCCAGCTCGGCACTAGACCCCCGCCTTAAATGTTAAAAGAGATAAAGTGACTTTTCCCAAGCTCTGGAGACCACTCTCGCCCGCAGGATGTGCTTGGGGTGCGGGGAAATTTGGGGAGGTGGGATAAAGGCGCATATCCCGGGGAGACACTTCGCCCTCGCGTCCACAAAACACTTAAAGCTGGGGAGGGCGGGAAGTGGAAAGTTTGTGCTCTTGGACGATGCTCCCCTCTTTACCGTCCTCCTCTTCTCAAAGAAATACCTCTCCAAAGGAGGAGGGGTGGGCAAGAGACCCCCGCGGTGCTAGGGCACCTTAAACACCCCAAAACACCCCCTCACCGCCAGGGTAGAGGCCGTGGGGCCGCCCGGTGCCTAGGGACCCGGCGGGTCATCCCGGGAAGTTCATCAGGAGAGATCGCGCTGTTTTCCCTTCCGTTCCCCCCACGCCCCGCCAGTGCACCCCAATTCCTGGGGTGTGTAAAGGAGGGGGCACCCCGTAAAATAAAAAAGCTACGGGCAAAGCGGTTTCTCTGAGTGGGGGGGGAGAGAGGAAACAGAGTTTTCCCGGAGCGAGTTAAAGCCCCCGGCTCGGGGAGGGCCATCCCGCTCCTGTCTCCCCCTTACCCCCGTGGCCCTGATGGGACGCCGGGAGGGGTGCCCGCTCCCTCCGGGCGGCGGGGTTCGGTCCTGGCGGCGTCGGTGAGGCTGGACAGGGCCGGGGAGCGTCGATCCCCGTCCCCTGGACAGTTCTAGGAGGGGGAACTGCCACCCCCATCCCGGCTGTTCTCGGCGTTCCCAATCCGTCACGTTTCCCGGGTTCCCCTCCTGTCTGGGCTACACCGATCCCAACGCGCACGGCTGATACTCGGTTTTTATACCTGCCCCGGACGGTGACTTCTTAAAAAAATAAAATAAATACATGTATGTCCATCCCCACGGCGCATCCTTCACGCGTGAAACCGCAGCGCTGCTGCCCTGTCCCCACGCCCAGCGCCGATGGGCTGCGCCGGGGGCTTAAAACCGGGCTTAAAAATGGGCGCCCTCGAGGACCCGGGGCATCCGTCCGTCCATCCATCCATCCATCCATCCATCCATCCATCCATCCATCCATCCATCCGTCCATCCATCCATCCATCCACCCATCCATCCCGCCGTCGGCAGGCTCAGCTCCGCCGGCCGTGGAGCGGAGCCGGCTCCCCGGGCAGGTTGAGCCCAGCCCGGCCCCGCTGAGCGGGGACCGCCCCGGCGGGACACGGACACGGGCACCGGCACCGCCGCTGCGGAGCCCCGGGTTTATCGAGACCCTCCCGCTGTAAAAACTCCTCAGAGGCGCTTCCTCCCCAGCCGGGCTGCGCTCCTGCCAGTGCGGAGAGACAGAGGCACCCAGTGAGTGACTTGTTCTAGTGCTTTATTAAAAAAAATAATATTATCCTTTTCCCCACTCATTTCCCCTTCATTTTTCCTTTCACCCCTCAGCCTTTCACTCCTTTTCTCTTTTCCTTTTCTTTCCTTTTCTCTTCTTTTTTTCTTTTCTTTTCTTTTCTTTTCTTTTTTTCTTTTCTTTTCTTTTTCTCTTTGCTTTTCTCTTTTCCTTTTCTTTTCTTTTTCTTTTTTCTATTTATTTTTTTCTTCCTCTCTATTCCTCTCTTTTCCTTTCCTCTCGTTTCTTTTCCTCTCTTTTCTTATTTCTTTCCCTTCTTTTCTTCTCCCTTTCCCTCTTTCCCTTTTCTTCTTTCTTTCCTTTCTTTTTCTTTCTTTTTTTTCCTTCCTTTCTCTCTTACTTCTTTCCTTCCTTTTCTTCCTTCCTTTTTTTTCCTTCCTTCTTTCCAGCTTTCCTTCCCCCCCCCCTTGTCTTCCTAGCTTTACTTTCTCCTCGCGTCTTTTGTCTCTCCACCCGCTCTCCCTCATTAATTCTTTCCTCTCTCCCTCTCCCCTGTGTCCCCCGTGTCCCCGTGTCCCGTTCCCACCCCATTCCCGGTGGGATGCCCCCTGGGCACCGCTAGGGGATGCCCTGGCTCAACGCAGCGCCCAGGCCGGCCCGGCGGGGCGCGGAAGGGCAGCCAATCAGCGCCTCCGGGGGCAGGGCGAGCAGCCAATCAGCACCGCCCGAAGCAGGCGCCCCCGTTCCTGCCGGCCGCCCATTGGCTGAACCCGCGGAGGGGGCGTGGCCGGCCGGGGCTCCCGGGGGTCCCGTCGGTCCCGTCCCAGGGCCCCCCAAGGGATTGATGGATCCCCAAGGGATGGATCCCCACGGGATGGATCCCCAAGGGATTGATGGATCCCCACGGGGTGGAGGCCCCCGGACCCCGAGGGATGAGCCGTCCCCGTCCCCTCCCGACCCCCAAACTGACCCCCCCCCCAACTCTACCTGACCGCCCGCGGCGTGCCCAGCGGAACTTCGGGAAGGGGGGAACAAACCCACCTCCAACACCCCCAAAACCCGTGTTATGTCCGAGCGCGCGCGTTTCTCTGCGCTTGCGTCCTTAAAAATAACAATAATTAAGTCCTGTGCGAGCCCGCTCTAAAGAGGAGGAGAGGCAGGTTTATTTCGGAGGGCGGGGGGCGGCCCCCGAGGTCCCGTTCCTGCCGGCGCATCCCGGCTCCTGGGGGGAGGGTCCGATCCCTGTAGCATCCCCCCCGGGAATCAGCGGGAGAACCCAACGCGTCTTATCCAAGCACCACCTCCCGGCGTGGACGCTCGCGGAGTTTGTGGGACAGCGGGAAAACTTTTAACTTCCCCCTTAAAAACAGAGAATTAAATAATAATAATAATAAAAAAAAAATAAAAGACGGGGGGGGGGAATGAAAAGAAGTTGTCGCCGGGGGGGTTCCCGCGGGGGCAGCGCGGGGGCGGCCGGAGCGCCCCGCCGGTCCCCTCCTCAGGCGGGGACAGGCTCCGCCTCCCCCGGGCTTATGACACTGGAACCTCCTTAAGTTGCGTCTCGCCACAGCTGTCTGTAAGCACTGAGCCGGCTGGCGCCATCCTGCTCCTTTCAGAAAGAATGCCTTCCCTGTAAAAAAAAAAAAAAAAAAAAAAAAAAAAGAAAAAAAAAAAAGAGAGGGAAAAAAAATAGGGAAAAAAAAAATAGGGCGAGCGAGGGAGCACAATCTGATCTGATCAAGCACTTTCAGCTTCATCCCTCCTGGGTCACATACTGCTTCTCCACCAAGGTTTGTGCGGAATTTCTTTAGCAACTTTTCGCTTTTTTTTTTTTTAACTCTCTCCCCACCCTCCTTTTCTCCTCGCTCTTTCCCTTCACCTCTACCCTTTTCTCCATCCCTTCACCCCCTCCTTGATTTACCCCCCTCCCTCCCTTCTGTTTTACCCCCGTTCCCCCCTTTCTCGGTTGCATAATAATTAATGAGCAATCAGAGTGACTCCGGGCTGCGGAGCAGCGAATGGCACAAGTTCTCACCGGCTTAAGCCACTGGAGCTTCTCAGGTGTAAATGGAGCAAATAAACAAATAAACAAACAGCGGCGACGACCAAAAAAAAAAAAAAGAGCCAAAAATCCCGCACCAAACCCAAGGCAGAGTAAGAGCTGGGCGGCAGGAGCGCGGTGGGAGCTGCTGGGCTCCTCTCCGAGCCGGGAGAGAGCGAAAGAGAAAGAGGCGCTGGGAGAGGTGGGTCCAGGGCAGAGCAGGCGCTTCCCAGGGATGGCTGCCGAGGGATGGGATGGGTTTTCTCCTGCCTAAAAAGTCAGGTGCTAAAGTTCAGAACTTCTCAAGCACGTTTCTCTCCCTGCCTCTCTCTCTCTCTCTCTCTCTCTCTCTGCTCCTTCCCTTTCCTCTCTCTCGTTACAGGTGATCAAAGAAGACAAACATCTGCAACAGAGCGGAAGATACGAGGGGACCTCACTTCGTAGAGAACTTTTTTCCCCGAATTTTTTTCTTTTTTTTTTTTTCCTTTTAAAATTTTATTATTTACCTTTTTTTTTTTCCTTTTTTTTTTAAATTCTTTTTTTGGAATCGATCGTTTATCACCATAACCTCCCCTTCCTCCGCTTTAAACCAAACCTAACCAGAAACACCCCCCCAAACTCGCCGAGCACTTTTCCCCGCCCTGCATTAACTCCAGCGGCGTCTCCCCCTCCGATCTCAAGCCCTCCGCGCCTTGCTGAGGAGGAGGAGGAGGAGGAGGAAGAGCAGCGGCGGAGCAGCGAGCGCGGAAGATGGAGGTCTCCACGGACCAGCCGCGGTGGGTGAGCCACCACCACCCGGCCGTGCTCAATGGGCAGCACCCGGACTCGCATCACCCCACGCTTGGCCATACCTACATGGACCCCACGCAGTATCCTCTCGCCGAGGAAGTGGATGTACTTTTTAATATCGACGGACAAGGCAACCCCGTCCCTCCGTACTACGGCAACTCCGTGAGAGCCACCGTGCAGAGATACCCCACGGCCCACCACGGTGAGTGCCCGCGCCGAGCCCCGGGGGCTGCCCCGCTCCTGCCCCGCTCCCGGTGCCGGTCCCGGCGGCTCCGCTCTGCCCCGAGCCCCGCCGGCTCCGCTCCTGTCGGGCAAGACCCTCTCCTGCCGGCGGGGAAGCTACGTCACGGGTGGATTTTGGGGTTGGCTTATTGGAAATAAATATAAATTCAGGCTTACTTCCTTTCTTTCACTTTCTTTATTTCTTTTTCATCTTTCTTTTTTTCTCTTTTTTAATCATTTTTCTTTCTACTTAATTTTTTTCTTCGTGCCCTCTTTCTCTCCCATCCCTCTTGCCTTCTCTTTCCTCTCTTTCTCTCTTGCTCTCCTTCCTTCTACCTCTCTCCCTTTCATCTTTCTGTTGTTTTCCTCCTTTTGCCCTCTCTCTTTCGCTTCGGTTTCTCCCCCCGCTCTTTAACTCGGTTAACAGTTAGTGTTTTCATACTGTGTTTAGTTTTTGCACGATTAAGCTGCTCTGGGGAAGCAAAGCAAGCTGGAGAGCAGGGGTGTGAAAATGACCCCGCTGTCCTCACGCTTGGGCTATTTCATTCGCACTTGGTGAGCTTGTTAGGCTTGAGTCGAAAGTTTTGCACACCCACCCCGGGCAGCGCCATGGCGTGGGCTAAAAGTAAGAAAAAAAAATATAGCCTGTAGTGCAAATAGTTATCAGACCTGCTGTGTTTTCCTGAGGGTCCTGCAGGAAAGTAATGATCCACGATGTGAAGTTTGTTCCTGGGTCACGGCTTTTAGAAAGGAGGTGAAATACCTGAGGCCGATGGGGCCCAGGTCCATGGAGGGATGAGTACTTTGGTACCACCTTCTATGAAGAATTGGAGAGATTCAGTCTTTTTTAACCTGAGTCTACCTGTATGGTTAAAAAAAATAGGGAAAAGATAAAAATAAAAAAGGAGGGAAAAGAACAGATGCTGGTTTGTGAAGCCGGGCTGTGACCTCTGTCGTGGCGAAGTCCAAATGCCCGAGGTTTGCAGTGGAAATCCCCCCAAAATCAAGGAGAAGAAAGTGGGATGAGCGAGTAGAGATGGAACCGAGCGGGTTCAGGGGGGCTGCTCCCAGCCCTCAGCAACTTGTTGAGTGCGAGCCTGCATTAGACTCCGCTCAGTAACTGCATTGTTCTGCTATTAGTCCCTTTAAAACAATTATTTCTAAGGATCAGCAGCCTTTGTCCTTTCTTTTCTTTTCATTTCTTTTTTTTCCAATATATCAGCAGAAAGTGGAAATGCGGTCTCTCTGATCTAGCCTGAATATTATTTACTATGCTACTTCCTGGAGAAGATAATGAATCTTGACCCTTTCTATTCGTATAACCCACCTTCCCTTCCTTTCGAGCAGCTACTTTCAGTATTGTTCACAAATGTCTGGTACGGTGAAAACTAGTTTGGAGCTTCTCTGGACACACACGAGCTCCCATGCAAACATACATGTCCACAGTGCACCAGCTCTTCAACTGTCTTGTGCCTCTGTACATCTGTGTTTGCATCTCTCCTTCCGTATATTTAGCAGTCTCTATACACAGATCACGATGCCTACAGAGGTTCAGGCTCTCTAGATGTCAGTGAGTTTCCAGGGCTTTGTTAGCAGGCACAAACTTGCTCTCTTCCAGTTGAATAACTGTGTTTTCCAGCCTGGAGCAATTTGTTCAAGTTGCTGTGGATTTGGGTAGATTGGATTATTTGGATATATTTTTCCATTTGTTTAGCGAGGGCCGAGATGAATTTAAAATATTAAGTACAAGCTCTTAAGAATATTTATAACCAAAGGGGAAAAAATTGCATAAGTCTGGTGGATTTTTTTTTTTTTTGACAAAGTCCAGGTCTGTATTTTAAAAGATAAGTGAAATGTCCCTTGTCACAAGAAGGGGATGGAGTGTTTCTTCTGAGGCAGTTGGTACCCTCTGCATGTGCCATATCACCGCGAAAAAGCCGTCTAACATTTCTGTGCAGACTCACGGAAGAAGAAAAGACAAAATGAGCAGGTTGCAAAGTTTATCAGCCCTGTTGGAAAGGTTATTAGCATGTCTGTGGGCATCTTCTGGTCTTCTTCGTTTGGCCAGAAAATTCCCAGGGTCTATAGCCCACGGCTCCGTTCGGGAAATCTCCAGCTAAGAAAAAACATGATTTCTGCAGTCGGGGCTTGGCAATTTCACGCAGGATCTTTGCTTCAAAGTCTTCATGGGATTGCCTGGAAAAGGGAGACAGTGAAGCAGGACTCGCCAAATCCCGTGTCACAGGGCTGGGACCCCTGCTCGGAGGGTCCCGACTCGGAGACCTGTTCCTGAGCAGGACCGGGACTGCCACCCCGGGCTCTTGTAGCTTTTAAATATAAATTTTTTCAAGAGGAGCGGGGGTTCGCATCAGATGTGATTTTGCTTGCTCCCCCTGCATGTGCTGAGCTCTTTGGGAAGGAAAAAGGGGGGGGGGACGTCCCGGGACCCCCACGTGGGGCTTTGCCAGGGTGGCAGAGGGATGAGACCGACGCGTGTCTGTGTTTTCTCCGAGCAGGGAGCCAGGTGTGCCGCCCCCCGCTGCTGCACGGCTCGCTGCCCTGGCTGGACGGGAGCAAGGCGCTGAGCAGCCACCACAGCGCTTCCCCCTGGAACCTCAGCCCCTTCTCCAAGACCTCCATCCATCACAGCTCACCGGGACCCCTTTCCGTCTACCCACCCGCCTCCTCTTCCACTTTGTCCGCCGGCCACTCCAGCCCGCACCTTTTCACCTTCCCGCCGACCCCTCCTAAAGATGTGTCCCCGGATCCGTCCATCTCCACCCCCGGCTCCACCGGCTCCACCCGGCAGGACGAGAAGGAATGCATCAAATACCAGGTGTCCCTGGCCGACACCATGAAGCTGGAGTCCTCTCACTCTCGGAGCAGCATGGCCTCTTTAGGAGGAGCCACCTCCTCCGCTCATCACCCCATCACTACCTACCCACCGTATGTCCCAGAATATGGCTCTGGACTTTTTCCCCCCAGTAGCCTCTTAGGAGGATCGCCAACCGGGTTTGGGTGTAAATCGCGACCGAAAGCACGGTCAAGCACAGGTAGGGCTTTTGGCTTCTTCATCCCCGTTGCTCGGGAGAGGAAGATGTGGGGGGAAAGTGGGGGAGGCAAAGGGATTGGGGCTGTGCCCCTCGCTCCTCTCCGCACGCAGAGAGATGCGCACAAGCATCCGTGTGATGAGCAGCGGGGCCTGAAGACCTCGTGGGGGAGGCAAACACGACACTTTGCCTTCCCCACAGGTGGCTCTGCTGGGTTTATAACCAAATTCTCTCGTCCAACCCGGGCTTGGGGGGGTAGAACCCGGCCCAGGAGCCCAAACCACCCACCCGGTGCCGCGGGGCTCCTGCCCCGGGGGCGGCCCGGCCCCTCCAGCGCCCACGGTGCGCTCAGCTGCGGCGCCCGGGGAGGAAGCGAAACCGAGGGAACCGCAGCATTAGCGATCTCTCTGTATTTTAATAATGGTGCTAAATCCCGGCCAACTTCCCCCGCCTGCCCTCCGCCTCGCTCTTCCCAGGGCCTCTTCCCATGCGGCGCCCGGGGATGCGGGGAGGGTTTTCCCCGGGGCGGCGCGGCGAGCTCGCCCACGCAGCCCCCAGCCTCAGCCAGCTCCGCGCCTGGGGCTTTGGATCACCCCTAGCGAAAGACCCTAAAAGTTTTCCCCCGGTCCGCCTTTCTCGGGGGTCCCAGCGCTGTGCGTGCCCCGCGGGGTGGGGAGCGAGGGGCTGCGCGGCTCCGGCTCCCGACGGCTGGACACTCCTGGCTCGCACATTTGTGTGCACCGAGGGGTATGTGTGTGTGCAGAGGAAAGGGCGATTAGTCAAAACTCTTTTTTAAAAAATTTTTTTCCCTTTATTTTTTTTTTTCTTTCTCCGAGGAGGCTGCTGCAGGGTTGCCTGGCATGA
This sequence comes from Myiozetetes cayanensis, assembly GCF_022539395.1. Classification (NCBI taxonomy): domain Eukaryota; kingdom Metazoa; phylum Chordata; class Aves; order Passeriformes; family Tyrannidae; genus Myiozetetes; species Myiozetetes cayanensis. The sequence goes on from NW_026087521.1 coordinate 4,015,125, forward strand.
ATGAGATCAGTTTTCAGGGTTTTTCCAGGGTGACATTTACTCTGTCTGTCTGAGCAAGGACTGTCTCTATTTAGCTGATATGTTTGAGCTAATCCAATTATTTTCAGACTGCTGCACGCGACAGTTGCATTGTTTATCCAGCGCCAGGAACTTTAATAGAGTCCGGATGCGGTTAGAGTGACAAAAAAACCCAGACCTGTATGTTTTGTACATGAAAGCAGGAGAGAGAGAGAGAGATAGAGTGAAACAAAAGAGAGGGACAGAGACTCAAACAGCCCCGGAGCGGCTGCCCCGTTTAACCGGAGGGGAACAAAACGACCTGGGTATTAACGGGAGCGGCTCCCCGCCTAGCCCCAGTACGGACCGGGTGCTATGTCCGGGGTAGGGACCGGTTTATTCTCGCCCCGGGCGGTGCTGAGCATCCCTCGGCCGCCCCGGCGCCCGCCGAGCCGCAGCTCCCGCCGGGGCACAGGCTGCGCGGTATTTTCAAACCGTCTTGGTCCCCCCTCCACCCTCCCCTCTTGTTTTCCTTTTGCCACTTTCTGTTACTTTACCTTCTAGAAAGACATCTGCGGTTCGTGATAAACCAACCCCAGCAGCAACACCTTTTTTTTTTTTTTTTTTTTTCTCCTTTTTTTTTTTTTCCCTTTAAAAGTTGACTTTAGCAAGCTGGAAGCTCGAAGACAAAGAGGGTTAGAGCCGGAGAAAAAGGAGGGTGAGGGTGTTTATGCAGGATGGAAGAGGCTGCAAAAGTATTTTATTTTTTGGTTGTTGAGGGGTGGTTGAGAGAAGGGTTCAGTGCAAAGGCTCTGGAAAGACGGTTGCTGTTTGTGGTTAGGGCACGGATGCCTCTTGCTCGAAGGCAGCACAGGCTGGGGCAGCGGGGAGTCAGCTCTGTGCTGAGTTTGCCCAGCTCAGGTCTGCTGCTGCTCTCAGGTCAGCCACAAGTGGCATTAAGTATAAGAAAACCTCCCCCAATAAACCAAAGACCCAACAAAAACCCCCTCAACCCTCTCGAAGTAGCTGAGAGGCACATCCTCAAGCTCCCAGTTCCCTCCTCCAAGCTGGTCACTGGTGGGCTGGGGGAGACTGCCCCCTGCAATGGCCAGGGAGAGGATAAAGAGGTGCTCAAAAGCAAGAGAAGGAGGAGGGAAAGACCTTAATGAGAACTCAGACAGGCTTGGAGCTGTTTGCTATTCCAGGCAGAAGGGATGGACCATCAGGCTGTGACTGCTGTGGGGAAACCAGAAGGGTTTCTGCAAGTTTTGGGTGGTGGAAACTTAATTGCAAATTAACAGCAGATATTGGCAGAGTTGTTGTGTGCTGGCTGGGGCTGGGGAGATGTTTTGGTTGTTGATCTGTGATTGTTTTGGGGGTCCTTGGTGTGCTTTGACCTGAGGTCAGAGGTAGAGCCCCCCAGGCCCATGCATGCCCCTGGGAGCTGGGGCGGTGCTCAAGGGGTGGCACCAGGGTCCTCAGACACAACAGAAAAAGGGACATGGACTTTAATTCTGTATTCAAAGAAGGGTAGAGGTTTGGAGGCTTCTTGCAAAGCCTGCCAAAGTTTGTCTGGTCCATATGACAACATATGGAGGTTGGAGAGTTGTAGGAGTCCTTAATCTGAAGGTTAGGGGAAACTGTCAGTCCCCCTCCCCCCACAAAAGGAGGGAGCTGTGGAAGGAATGAGAGCTTCTCCAGGAAGCCCCTTGAGCCACCACGGCATTTGGATTGTCATTGTCACCATCCCTCTTTCCTGCTGCTGGGACACAGGCCTTGATACTGCCTGCACAGTGGTGCTGGGGAGGGGAACAGGATCAGAACCCAGCAGATTCCCCTGTGCCAGGGACATCATTCAGTCATGGCCTTGGACCCTTGCTTGGACATCCTGATCTTGGGGAGGACTGGCAGGGTCTGGCACGGCTGGGTCTCTTGGGAGGTTGTGAGTTGTTTTGGGGGGAGGAGGGCTTTTCCCCAGCTCATTTCACTCCGGGTTTCCCTAAGTGAACTATGTGCTCTCTTGTTTCCAGAAGGCAGGGAGTGTGTAAATTGTGGGGCTACCTCAACCCCCCTGTGGAGAAGAGACGGCACCGGGCACTATTTGTGTAACGCCTGCGGACTCTACCACAAAATGAACGGGCAGAACCGGCCCCTGATCAAACCCAAGAGAAGGCTGGTGAGTCTCCTTCTATTTTATTATTTCTTTTTATTTTTCTGCAACTTTTGCTTCCTATCTGCAGCTTGGGATGGAATCTCAGCCAGCTCCCACTGGTCTCACTGCGTCAGAGGGCTGTGAGGGAGGGATGCTTGGAGAGGTGATCCCAGGTACTGTGGGCCTCAGTTGTCTGGTCCTCTTGCAAACTGCAAAACAGGTTAAAAAATCAAGATCCAGGGTTTCTTGCAAACCAGAACTGAGTTTTCTCTGAGGTCAGAGATGGAACAGATGCCTCTACACAGTGCTTCTGGATGGTGACCCATGGATGGTGGCTCATTCCCTGGCCTAAGGGCAGAATAATACTTTCCTAGTGACCAAAGAGATCATCAGGACAACAGGATTTCTTCAGGGCTCTCCAAACTGCTGCCTCCACCTTCTTAAGTGTGTCTCCATCCCCCATGGCTGGTGGTGTCATGGAGAAGAGACCCAAACTGGATCCCAGGTGCCAGTGGGGCGTGGGACAGAGCTTGGTCCTGCAAAGATCTTGAACCATCAGGTCTTGGTGCTACTGGTACCCGGTGTGGTCATTTGTGCCTGTGCCATCTGGGTCTCAGATTGTGTCATTCCACTCCAAGCTGCTGTGAGTGACAACACAAGGCAGGGGATGGTGGTTGTGCAAAGCCAGGTGTGTGCCCAGGCCACAGAAGTTGGAGGAAGGCAAAATGTTTTAAATAATAGTTGCAAGCCTGGTGACTGTTTTACATACAGGCAACATACTACAGCATCCTCAGCGATCTGGTCATGCAGTTCCCTGGAAGCCACAAAAAGGTCTGGAAGCTGTGGGCATGGCTAACAAAAGTGTTGAAGTATATTTGGCAAATAATCAGACAGACCACCAGGGGAAAAGAGTATATCAAGAGGGGGAAAAAATTATGGTCCCTGCTTGGGAAGTTATTAAATGTTTCGAATCGAGGCACGTTTGGATTCGTTAGGATTAAAGATGTGGAAGGGCTCCTGGGGGCTGCTCAAAATGTGGAGGAAAAGTGGCTCTCACCTCTCCATGGAATTTCTGAGCTAGTGGATGGGTCTGACCAGTTGCATGAGGCTTGTGCCTGGCACGGACAGACCCTGCAGGCAGGAGAGGGCTGGTTCACTGGCTCCGTGTTCCCTGCGAGGGTGCTCACGGCCTCTGTCCGGCAGCTCTTAGGTGTGGATCAGCTTCCTCACCTGGGAGATGCCCATAAAATTGGATTTGCTTTATTGGCACTGGGAAGCATTTGCAGGGTACATTCCCAGGAGGGGTTACGCTGTGGGGGACAGCAGTGACAACTCTGTCTGGTCGCATGAGTTCTGGGGAAGTTGCGGGTTTGTTGCTCTATCCCCCAAACTTCCTGCGTACAAAACCTCTCCATGGGCTTTTCCCACATAGGGAAATATCTGTCTCCCTCACCTTTCATAGCCTTGTTAGAAAAAAGGAAAAGCTTTCTAGGGAGGGAAGTACAGGCTGGAATTTTGATTTTTTTTTTTTTTTTAGGGCAGCTCTCCTGTTCTCCTCCTCCCCCCCTAGCCCTTCTGTCTTAAACACACAGTCCTCGTTTTCTTTATTTCTTTTTTTTTTTTTTTTTTCCTCGTTCTCTCTTTATGTGTAAAGTTAACTTCCTAGGAAAAAGCTGCCGGATATCTGAGCCCTGGAGATAACTCCTAAACAACAGCTCTGTTTCCCCAGCCCAAACACACAGGAGCTTGAGCGTATCCAAACAAGCGGAGGGGGAGGCAGAGTAGGAAAGCGGCTGGAAAAGGGGGGGAAGAGCTTTCAAAAAGTGTCTGATGGAACCACGAAAGAATGTCCCGAGTCACCCCGAGCCCGGCACATGTAAAATGAACTATATAAATAAATACATAGTAAAAGGTCATTCTTGGGGGGAAAAAAAAAGAGAGAGAAAGAAAAGAAGTAAAGAGAGACCTTGTCTTGCATAATCGCTCCAATCTTTCGGCATTTTAGTTAAAGTTTAAGTTACAAAAAGTTCCCGTTCTTTGAATGCGACTTTTCCTAAATGTGAAATTTGATTTTTCTACATTTCTTTTTTTTTCCCCCACTTAATACTGCCTGGGAAAAAGAAAGAAAAACATCCCTAACGCTGTTTGCATCTATTTTATTTCTCTTGCTAACCTCTGATAAAAAAAAACCAATCAGAAGGCACCAAAGCTGGGCCTGTGTTTGCATTTTGTGTGCTTGGATGTGCGTGTGGCTGTGGCTTGACTGGGTCTCTCCTGCCTTGTGATGGTAGGCGGGCTGGGGAAGGCAGCGTGTGGATGGAGGCTCAGGGTGGGCATCCGGCTCCTTCTCTCTCTGCCTCAAGTTTTCCTGCGTGACCTTGGGCTGGTTTTGTAGGCTCCGATCACAGCTGATCATTAGCTGAAACTAGTGATAGGATTCAATGGGTGGGAGAGAGGAGGCAAAGAAATTCTCAGGTGCTGAGAACGCAGCCCAAGCCCTGTTAAATTCAGTGAGTGTTTTTGTAAGGGTGTCCTTTTAGGTGAGGTGGACGGAGCCTTGCTGGGTGAGGGGGCTCAGATGGCTCTGCTTCATCTTGGGGGAAGGTGGAAGATGTGGAGATGTTGGTGGGGAGATCAAGAACAGACAGGTGGTACCATCACTCTGTTTGAAAGGTCTGTAGCCCTTCTGGAGACCATTCCTATCCCTCTCACAGCCAGTGACAGCCTTGCCTCTGCTGAGAAAACCTTTCTTTAGTTTTTCTCCCTCTCCCTTCCCATGTGGATACAGAGCTCTCCATTTCCATGTCCAGTCACGCTGGTTTTGGAAGGATTACAGCCAATTTTTCAGCAGGCCCATGCGCATGGAGTCATATTTTAGGAAACTGATGCTTGTGGCTTTGTGGATAAATCCAGACACTGAAAATGCCCCTCAATTTAGCGTCTTTATCAGCATTTGTTCCCTCCTGCAATGCTCCTCAGTTCCACCTTCTCATCACTGTCAGAACTTCTGAAGTCGTGGACTCACAGGCTGATGGGCCATGGGGTCTGGTCCTACAGATGATATGGGGCAACTAATTAGTCATCCCATTACTGACATGGCCAGGCCCCTGCTTGGTGATTAGCTCAGTGGATGCCATTGCTGGGAGCTTTACAATAGAGTTATTATTCATTGTTTCCTGCCCACTGCTGGTGTCTCCGGTAGAAGTTGGTACAGCATAAAAGGTACAGTCTGGGACTGAAAGAGCTTACAATATTCAGCTAATGATGCTGAATTTTTGTAGGGGAAACACAGGAGCTGGAAGAGGTTTTAGAGAAGACAGTGGATGTTGTGATTTATTTGCTTATTTAATGTCAGAGTTTGTTTGAAGGCAGCAAGGTGGGGACCAGGCGTCTTTTGAACGTGCTTGCAATAAGAGAAATTACGGTGAGCACCATGTAGAAACCCCAAATATCTTCAAAGGGGATGTTTCCCCTGTGTGGGTTGAGTCAAATATCACTGGTTTTTAGAAATTTCCTTAGGCTTGATTTTTGGGTCTGATAAGGGCAAAGCTGCCACCGAGAGGCTCAATCCAAGCCTCAGAGCCACTCATGCCCCTCGGAGCCTGCTTCCTGGTGGGACTTGGGTGGCAGAGACCTGCAGACTCATCCCCCAGCTTTCAGTGAGAACCCAGCTCTGCAAGATGTTGTCTCTGACCCGCTTTTAAAGCACATTCATTATCCTGGTGATTCTGATGGGAACCAGATCTGGGTCTATGGCATGGTCAGGAGGAAGGCAGGACTGAGGCGTGTGTGCACACATCAGTTCGGGGCTCTGCTGTTTTTCATGGTGGGAAGCTTTATCTTCTCTTCTAGCACTGGGATTTTTGCAGCCAAAGACCCATGTGCTGTTCCCAGCTTCTGCTGGTCATCAGCGTGGAGAAGTCAGCTAAAGGCCTCCTCAGGCTTGGGATGAGCTCGGCTCAGAGTGGTTTATGGTCAGGCAAAATGGAACTGTCCCCACAGGCAGCCTGGGAGAGCCACTTGCTGCCAGGCCAGGCCCTCTGTGATGCTTCCTAATGCTCATGGGCATAGTCTTATTTATTTTTTAGGCAGTCCTTTTTGTCTAATTAAAAGAAAAAAAAAATCCTCCTCTATCTAAAGCAAAACCAGCCCGTCCTTTCTCCACCTACGCCGCATTCAATTATGATTAAAATTGCAACATGACCTAACAAGAGTTGGTATTAACGCTAACGCTGTGCCAGTGTCCATGTTTGCATTTTGGGTTTGTTGTACAGTATCCAAAGATGTGGTATTTTCTTTCTTTCTTTCTTTCTTTTTTTTTTTTTTTTTTTTTAAATGTTGGATGCACCACAGTGTGCGGCTGTGTGGGGTGAGGGGTAAATTTGAAACAGTAAGAGCACAAAAGAGAGCATTAAAGGCTCAGTTCTGCAAGGTGCCAAGCATTGCTATGATCTGGCAAATCGCTTAAGCACATGCTTTAACTTTAAGCACATGAGCAGTCCCATTGAAAGCAACGCATCGGGATGAAATCAGAGCTCTGGGACTTTGTCATATTGATGAAGAAGAGATAGGATGGGATATAAAGGACTTTTTTTTTTTTTTTTTTAGGAGCTGTAGGCACTTGCACACACGCAAAAACTGGTGCGTGCTCACACAGTCTGAAAACTCCTGTTCCTCCTTCAGTGGCAGAAGGACAATTTGTTTTCCAAAGTTACAGTTTTTAAATGATAACACGAATTCATGCATGTGAGAGTGACTTTACTAAATTTGACTTTGCTAAATCATTATCACAGCTAACAGAAAAAGCTTCTCTATACACTCTGACACGTAGGCTTTTTTTTTTTTTTTCTCGTTCCTACCCCTTTTTGAAATGGTAAACTCTGCTCTCGGGCTCGTTACCAGTGCCTAAATAAACACGAAGGTTTGGGCTGCAAACAAGGTCTAATTAAAAAAAAAAAAAAAAAGAAGTTGGGATGCTTGCTCTTTGCCACAGTGTTGTTTCCGATCTGGATTCTGTATCCTTTTGAAGCTGAGCTGAATTTGCAGGACCGGGCTGTGCCTGCGGTCGGTCCCGGGCGAGGAGCTGCCCACCCGGGTCTCACCCCGAGCTCTCCGGAGCCGCCCTGACTCACACCCCTTGATTGCTCCGGCCCCGGCTGCAGAATTAGACCCCCGGGGGGTCTGGGGAGAATTAAGATGGAGAGACACGTTGGCATTTAAATAACATTTTTTTTTCCCCACCTCTGGAACGGGCTGTGCCAGCGCTTGCTAATTTTGATGAGTTCTATCGGAGGTTTTTAGCACTCAACTTTTAGGGTGCCCTTTGGCACCTGATTCGGTTCGCACGTAATTTGGGATTAAAGTACCTCGGGGATTTTTTTTTTCACAATTATTATTTTGTTCTCACAAGTCAGTTTCTGGAGGCCTCTGCCGATGCGCGTCAGTCTTGCAGGGTTGATGTTTTCTTTCTCAGAAAATTTTGCTGATCGCATTTATTTTTTTTTTTCTCTTTCCTTTTTTTTTTTTTTTTAATAATTTTTAACACGGGTGTTTTTCTCTCCTTCTCTTCCCCTGCCTCTCTCCCTCCTTCCCACAGTCTGCAGCCAGGAGGGCGGGCACGTCCTGTGCAAACTGTCAGACCACCACCACCACCCTGTGGAGGAGAAATGCCAACGGCGATCCCGTCTGTAACGCCTGCGGGCTCTACTACAAGCTGCACAATGTAAGTGTGACTGTAGCACTCCGTAACAGGGCCCTCAGCTCCCCTGCTTGATGGTCCAAACTCCTCCTTGACTTAAGGGTTTTCAGTCTTGGGTGAAAGAGACCCCCCCTTGTCCCTTTGGGGACCTTGGGGGTTCGAGGGATGAGTTGTCAGCTTGGGGAGGTATAAAACCTGTCCAGCTTACCCCGCTGTCCAACTTGGGGAGGTATAAAACAGGGCTGTCCGTGGGTAATGTTAGAGCTTTCCCATGCCTGAGCCAAGAAAGGAGGGGTGAATCAACACAGACAGACATTATCTGCTGCTGATTGGGCTCAGAGGGTTGGAAAAGACAACAACGCCGTCCTGCAAGCTGATACCCCTACTGTGTGTAGCTTGGTTCCTCCAGCAAATACAAACTCTGGAGAAAAAAGCAAAATGTGCCAGCATTTAGATCATTCTTGGGTTTGTGGCTGCCTTTGTCCAGTCCCCGAAGATGATTTATTTCGGTCTTGTGTTTGCCCTCTTTGACGCAAGTGATTCCTAAACCAAAAAAGGACTTGATTTAGTTAGTGGGTTGTGGAGTCTGCTGAACCTGTGATGTGAATTTTAAAGCATCTGCCATGGAAGGGAAGGAGAAATGAAATGAAATGGCTGGTAGATTTAATCTAATACGTCCATGCAAAGCCAGCTTGCAGGAACCAGGGATATGTGCCCCAGGGAAAGAGCTAAAGGGACCTGAAAAGTCTTTTACTGAATAATACTACTAATAAAGGAGACAAGGCTACTCCTGTTACTCTCATTCCACATTTGGCATTAGAATAATGATTATGTCAGAAGAAGGAAAAGGCTTGCTATTTCTCTGCTTTGATAAAGTTTTGTTTTATTTTATTTTTTTTTCCCCAAGTTGGTTGATTGCATTATGTTTGGTTTAGAGTTCTGGGGTTGTGTTTTGCCCTTATGTCCACCCATGCAAACACATCAAAGACATACTGTGTTTCATGGGGCACCCAACCCTTGTGGTGTCTCAGTTCCTTCCATGTGTTATTTCAAGCTCTTTGGTTTCTTATGATGAGTAAATAAGTTTGGATTCAGTAGAAAAAAAAAAAAAACAAACAACAAACAACCAGGCCTGTTTTTCACCTGTTTCATGGTAGGCATCTCTCTTGGAAAAAAGGAAAATGTGTTTACCTTTTAGCAGGCAGGTGTCTCAGCACATTTTGAATCCCATGTAGCAGGCAAAGCTTGTCATCAAACTCTCAGTGTGATCACTGCAAACAAACAGCCTGGACCCAGAGTGAAAGCTCTCAGAATATCACCAGAAAATATTCTGTTTGCTGTTTCTTTGGCAAGAAGGGAGCAAGGTCAGCCAGCTTCACTGGGGGAGTCTGTGCTTGTGCTCTGTTTTCAGTTTTGGTCTTGAAGCCACCAGTGGTAGGACTTAAATTGTGTAGTTTGGAAAATTTATGGGGAGACCTGTACTTGAGCTACTCCTCCTGTATCCAGCAAAGCCCTTTGTAGAAAATAGGCTCTTCCCAGGTGACACTGGTTGATGCCTGTGTTTGAATGAGATGACTTGTGCCCTCGAAGATGATGTAGTTTCTCCCCAAAAAGACAGCAGGATGATGAGTTACGATGTGTCTACTTGCATTGTGGACATCTGACTGGAAGAATCCCTCTTAAGCTGCCTGGAATGGTGTCTTGAGTGCTGGGGCTCTCCAGTAATGTGCCTGCAAGAGCACATCCTTTTTTTTCCACACTAACACTGCAAACCTAATTGGCCTGAGTTGACCCCTAGACCCACTGTTTAGGGAAACGCAGATCCAGCTGTGAAATTTGTGACATGGGGCAGGCCTTGAGCACATTGGAACCATTTTCATGTTCATTAAAAGCACCAACAGCTGCTTCAAAGCTCAGCACAGCTACTTACCAAAGTCAAGTATTATCTTGCCTTATGAGCAACTCCATTAATGGGACCTGCTTAAATGAAACCCCCAGAGGACTGAGATCCTGCGTGCAGCAGTCTAAGTAGGCAAGGGTACGAAAATCTGGATATGAGTGGGTAGATCTTTTTAAAGAAAAAAATTCTTAAACTATTTAGTTATCACTGCAGTGAGAAGTGTGGTTCTGCTCCCTGTATGTATCTTTTCTGTGTGGGTTTTACATCAGGAGAGGTGTCAGGAATAGAGAGGCTGATTGTAGCATGTCCCTTCCAAGCAGCTGAGTGTTGGCATAGATGTTGTGCCAATGCCAATGGAACGTCTGGGTGCTCAGAAGATGCCTTAAACCTGTTTCAGGCTAGGCTGTAGCAAATTCCTGGCTGCTCTTTTATCCATCCCCCTCCTCATTTTTTCTTTTCTTTTGGTTTAATGAAATTTTCTTGGACCTTAACGTCATTAGGATATTTTCATGGATTGATCTGCAGTTGAAACTTACCCAGATTTTATGTCCACACCGGGATCGACTGCAGTGAAAAGGCTATTTTTTTTCCATGGTGTTCATTTTTTTCACGGAGCTATATCAGTTTGTTTTACTGTTGATTCCCACAGCTTAAGCAAACCCATTTGTCAGTAGGATATAAGCAATAATCATAATAGTCTTGGGGTGCATTTAGTGAAGCTGTTGGCATTCCTCCCACTGACTTCAACAAGAGCCGGCTCCATTAACACCAGTATTAACAATGACTAATATTTCACATTGATACGGTGCCTTTCATCCTGTGGCATCCCAGAGTGCTTTCTAAGATACAGCCAGCCTGGAAGATTAACCCAACATTGTAATGACTGTGTCTGAAGGATAAATCCGCTTCAGTGACAGGACCTTATTGAGGTCAATGGCAAAATCCCATTGTCTTCAGTCAGAGCAAGATCAGACCTATAATGGTTAAGACTATCCCCTGCATTTGATCTGTTGAATATGAGGTTCTCATCCGTGTTATTTTAGTCCTTAGAAGTGGGATGAGCCTTCATGCACTTCAGGGGTGGGTGGGAGTGTGTACCTTGCTGGAGGTGCACAGCAAACTGGCCCGTGCTCATAGAAGTGAGTGATTTGCCGCTGTTTTTGGCAAAGTTCATCAGAAAAGGCCCCTTTCACAATACCCTAAAGCAGGGCTATGTGTCCCAAGAGCAGAGCAGTCAGTATTTTGCATATGATAAAACAAAGAGCATAATTCCTGCCCGTAATTAATTGGCTCCATCTGAAATTAATGAATTTCATATACATGAGTTGGGCTGGTTTAATTTTAACTTAGCATGTGTTTGTCATTTTTATCAGAATGAATTTTCACGGAGAAGGTCTTCCCTCTGGGTCTTTCATTTCTCTACCCCAGAAACAGAGTTGGGTCCACAGCTTTGATGTTTTGGGGGCCACTTTAACCCTGCTGTGAATGGTCTTTGAAGTCACTGGAAAAATTTTCCAGCTTGCTGCTTTGGCTGTGCTGGTCTCACTCTTTCTGGCATTTATCAGAATCCTTATCTATTTGCACTTGTGTTGGTTACCTGCTAGGAGTGTGAGAGCATGTACACTGGGATGATGTGTCCAGCCAACAGCTTGGATGGCAGCTCTGACCCCAGCTGTGGGGTTGGCCACACCATCCTGAACAAAAGTGGTATTCCCATCCTTGAGTTTCACATCAAATCATGGTCTGGGCCAGCCTGTTCTCAGAAGACTGAGTGAAACATGAGGGATGTTGCTCTGGGGAGGAGTTCACTGTCCTGTGGGACATGACACTCAGCAGTACAGGGTTAGGACCATGTGCTTGCTCCAAGACCCAGCACAGCCCCAGTCCAGCACCGTCACTTTGCCACTTTGCCACCACCAGCTCCTGAGCTTGCACCTTTGCTGCTTCACCTGCAAATTAGTTCTGGCTGTTCCTGGGTCTTTGTGTCATGATACAAATCCTCATTAGAAGCTGGGGAGGCTGGGGCTGGGTGGGCCTCCCCAAATCTGAGGTGGAATTCAGGGATTCAGGCTTCCTGGTCCCTTCTAGCATTTCTGCCTGGTGGGGCTCACTTGGTGTTTCCTCCTGGTTTTGAACCTGGGCAGCACTTCCCTGCTGGCTGATCTAAAACAGGTCAGGCAAAGCTTTCCCATCCCAGTCATTGATCTGGAGCAGAGGGCCTTCCTTGTGTGTGGATCCCCATTCCCTCAGTGAGGACAGGAAGCCAGGGAGACAGGTGGTGTTTCATTTGGAGCCCATCATGTTTGAAGTTTTGCTTGTTGCTGCCCCGGGGCTGTTGTTGGGCTGCACAGGGGCAGATCCTTCCTAACTTCAGCTGCTGGCAAGCAGGGCTGCTCCTTCCAGATCCCTTTATCCTGAGGTGGAGGAATCTGCCTTTTATTCACCCATTTTCAGGCGAGGTGAAGGTTTCTATCGCTGCCAGTACAGAGAGCCTGGGGTCACAAATCAGACTGGCATGATGAACTTTGGGATGCCTAAACTGGAGATGAGCCTGGTCCTTCCTCTTCCCATGCCTCCATCTCTGCATGTAACAGGGAGTTATTGTATCTCAGCTTCCCTGGGGAGAGAAGTCCAAGAACGATTCCCATGCTGTGGGGAAAGGGACCAGGAATGAGGAGCAACAAGTGAAACTTTGCTGTGATCCAGAAGAAGGGAGTGCTTTGTTCCTTGTGCTGATTCAAGGTCTTAGGGGTGAAGAGCTGCTCAGGACCCTTGCAGGCACATTTTTCCATTGTCCTCCGCTGGGCCTGAGACAGTAGATCCTGGTGGACAGGGGGTTCATCTTTTCTCCCTTTTCTCCCTTTTGCAGAATGTCCATCAGCACCATCACGTGCTCACATTTATCATGAAAGGTGGTTCAGCCTCAGGGTGGTTTGCTGGGCTCCTCTGCCTTCTGGCTGTAGGTGAAATAATCCCTGCAGAGGAGCCAGTGCAGTACCCACATAGATCCCCAAGTCCAGAGTTTTAAGGTTGTTTACAGATAATGGATGCACAGATACCTTCCCAAGGGTGGTTTGTGGGGGTTTCACTTCACATGTGCTAGTGCATGTTGTGATGCTGTCTCTCTGTGCAGCATAGAGTCACAGCTAATCATGGAATAGACTGAGCTGGAAGGGACCCATTAGGATCATCAAAGTCCAAATCCTGTCCCTGCACAGAACCACTTTGAGTAATAAAAGTTTCTTGCAGGAGGTCCAACAGATTTTTGCTACCACTTCCTAACCCTGGTGGGTGCATGGATGATTATTGCTGCTGTGTAGATCCACGCAGGAGAATTTAATGTTTAGTTTTCCTACAGATCTGTCTGCAGGCAAGTAGAAAATGCTCTGCTGGGCTGCACAGATACTTATTTCAGTCCCCCCAAAAAACCCTGGAAAACTTTAGAAATAAAATCAGATTTGCTACAGTAAAACAGAAAGGATGATCAGAGAAAAATCTTTGGAAAGCAGAAAAATAAGGCAAACAGTTACCCAGCTCCCTGATACCACTGTGAAAGTTTGAGACCCCTTGTAGCACTGAAGTCCCAGCAGCTCTTGCTGATAATGGTTTTAGGTCAGACAGGAAGCCTCGGGGTGAGATGGTGTCTGTGGGGAATATTTCTAGGTGTTAACGATTGTTTTTGTTCCTAAACGCGGTGCAATTACTTAATGTGCAGATAGTTGAAATTTTTCAGCTGCTGTGAGTTACTCGGGTATGTTTTGCTCCTGTGTGGCAATTTTCTGTTGTCTTGTCTTCAGAAATTTCCGAACTTGGGATGTCCTGGTGGGATCTGAATTTTGGGATGGATGGGGAGTGTTTGTGTAGCCACGGCACAGGGGAGGAGGTTGTGTAATGATGGCAAATGGGGTGTACAGGGGAGGAGGGGGGTTGCTGACCAGCTGGTGCTGGGCACACCCCCAGGGCACAGGGCACGGGGTGCACGGATCCTGTGGTGGTTTGGGGAGATTGGGATGGAAGCACAAAAAAAATAATTGATTTTTGTTTAGATTAACAGACCCCTGACTATGAAGAAGGAAGGAATCCAGACCAGAAACCGAAAAATGTCTAGCAAATCCAAAAAGTGCAAAAAGGTCCATGACAACCTCGAAGACTTTCCCAAGAGCAGCTCCTTTAACCCCGCCGCCCTCTCCAGACACATGTCCTCCATCAGCCACATTTCACCTTTCAGTCACTCCAGCCATATGCTGACTACACCGACACCGATGCATCCTCCATCCAGCCTCTCCTTTGGACCTCACCATCCTTCCAGTATGGTCACTGCCATGGGTTAGCAAGAGACTCCCCTGCTGAATGCTTACAGTCTCAAAATGAGATTTACTTTATATACTTGCATTTTTGCAGGCGCGTGGTTATGGGTCTGACGTCCCGGATCAAATGGGAGGGGGAAAAAAAAAAAAAAAAGGATAAAAGAGAAAAAATTTAAAAAAAAAAAAAAAAAAGTTATTTGAAGGCGTTAAGAGAGAGAAAAAAATTTAAAAAGCAGAAAAAAACGACAAAAAGCACAAAAAAGGAAAAAAAAAGAAAAAAGAGAAAAAAAGCAAAAAAAAAAAAGAGTTTTAAAAAAGTGATATTTGCCACTTTTTAAAGGAACTCACTATGGCGTCTATGTATTCTTACCCACTGAATCTGGATACCATTTGTGAATAAGCCATTCAGAACTTGCATTCCCTATTGGACAGGATCTCTAGTGCTGTGAAAAAAATAAAATAAAATAAAATAAAAAACGCTGAACATTGCATATAACTTATATTGTAAGAAATACTGTACATTTGAGGAAGACTTTATTGCATCTGAGGAGCTGTAAAGAAAAAAAAAAAAGGCATGAAGGACTCCGAAAGAATTTTTTTTTTTAAAGGAAAAGAAAAAAAAAAAAGAAGATGGGAGGACAATTTAGAAAACCAGAAAAACAAACAATGCAGACCAAGAGGAAACGCGGTCTTACGAACAAATGGACCAACTGCCAGTCATGTCTTCTCCTTTTATTTTATTTTTATTTTGGTTTTATTTTATTATATTTTTTTTTTGGTTGGTTTTCGGTTTCTTTGTTTCCGAGGAGGGGGAGGGGGCTGGCTAGAACGGTTTTGATGATGCATTAACTAACTAACTAACTAACTAAATAACTGAATAAATAAAAGCTGTAGGGAGATCATTCATTTTTGGGCCACGGGCCTTTTACATAGGAAGTACCAATGGTGTCAGGCAATCAGTGTTAACATGCGGACATTGCCAACAAGGGGGTTTCAGATAGCCATTCTCCAGGTCTATACGCATTGTGAACAAGTTCCTGTAATTGTTGTTTGTATGTATAATTCAACGCACCAAAATAAGAAAGATGTAGATTTATTTCATCCTATTATACAGACTGAATGGTTGTACAAATTTATTTACTGCTAGTGATAAGACCTGCTTTTTTTTTTTTTTTTGTTTTCATATTTTTTCCTCCTTTTTTTTTTTTTTTTTGGAGAATAAACTAGATTAAATTCTGTTGACTTAACGGTGTTTTGTGCTTGGGGGTGGGAAAAGGAATATTTTTTCTTTTGTTTTCTTCTTTAACGTTTGTTTGGATGGTATTTATTGCATAGTTACCACGGGTATGGGAATGTGTCTCTGCGCTCATGCTGACGGCCAAAGCAATGTTTGCAGTAGCTTGATTAAAAAAAAAAAAGATAAATCACAGAACAAAGGAAAAAAACCCTCAAAAATAAATGGACTGCATGTTAGTGTAACCCCACTGTCCAGTGTGTGCTCCCTGTCCCTCAGATTGCAGCCCAGCCGCTGCCCCTCTGTGATGTTGGGCTCCCACCTGGGATGGGTCGCTTTGGGTTTCAGGCAACCATGGCCAAACTGGAGTTGAGGAAAATGAGGGACTGAGATAAATGCAAAGGTACAGCAGAGTCCTTATGATCCTGGCCGCTTTTTGGGCAGTGCTTGGAAAGACCCCAAGGTTTTGGAGAGAAACTGGAAAGGCGCTTTCCGCTCTGTCTCCTTGGGTACTCCGTGATATAATGAATAGTCTACAGTTGAGATCTTGATATGCAATCAGGATGGACCAGATCTGTCCCTCTGCTTTGAGGAATGGGCAGAACCTGTTACAAAAATGGCTGGATTTGATGATAGGGGAAAATTCACAAAAATTCAAAGGCCATCAGCCAGTCCTTCCCTTCAAGAGCTTTCTTTGAAATAGTGGAATTTTAATTAATATTATTACTGATAACAGCAAAGTTGGGCTCTTACAATTTGATTTCTGGTGGTTTAATCCTTAGAAATCCGTCCTTATTTTAGTTCTCAGAATTTACTTATCCAGCTTCTTTATACCGTCATAAGGGTTGGGCATTTACCTTCTAAATTAAGAATTTTATCACTCCACTCCATTTGCTGGAGATTTAAGTGTGTTGTGATAAGACAGAGGTTACCAAGGCTGTGAGAAACTGCTTAAAAAATCCCAAACAAAAATACAACCCCCCCCAAATGTAAAAACCTTGACAGACTTGACATGTACATTTTTTTTTTTTTAATGCTGACCGAAATAACTGAGTTCTTTCCACCAGAAGCATGTGTGCTCCTGCCTTTCAGTGCCAGGTGGTTGGAGAAATATCATGGTGTTTATCAGACGCTGTTTTGAAGCCACTCTCTTGGGTGATAACCTGAAGGGGTAGCAGTGGCATGGTCTGATCTTATGCTGCAGGATGGCTCCTGAGTGAGGGTGTTTCATGTAAGAAAGGCCACTTCAAAACTTTCAGGATGATTATGCAGAGGTCATTTGGGAGTGGGGAAGGAGGGGCAAAGAACTGACCTTTATTTGGGCTTTTTCTCCCCTGTTTCAAAATTAATCTTACTTAAACTATGCCTACCATAAAGGAGGATTTAGCAGATGGAAGCGGAACAGGCAGTAATCGTTTTGTAATGTTATATATTCTTTCCTTTCTTCTCTGTTGACAAAAATGTGTAAAAAAGAAAAGAAGAACAAATGGCACACATTTAAAATCTTATGTTAATCACCTTTCTGCTTTCTCAATTAATATTTTAAGCATAAAGACTAAATGTTGAAATAAAACAGAGTGAAGAATTACTGAGATGCAAATGGAGATCTTGTTGGCTCCTAATTAATCATCTGCGAACTATAAAGCTATTTTCAATTAGCCTGACAAATCAAAGGAAATAATCATCTTTGCTGATATTAAGCTTGAGAGATTATTATTTTTTAATTCGTGATGCTACAACCTTTCCCTCCTTTTCCCTCAACAGATTGCAGTTGGGCTAAGATATCGATTCCAGGACCTCAACAATGGTGAAAATTAAAGGAGGGCTTGCAGGGCAGAATTTTCACTCATCTGTTGTTGTGTTTTATTTTTCCATTTGTTTTAGATGAAACTGTCTCTTGAGTTTTTCTCTCTAATGCTTTTTTTCCTGAAAAGTAGAAACACCTTCTTGCAGTTTCCTTCTGATGTTGTTTCACAGGTCCAAGGGGCATTGATTGAGATGAAGCAGGATTGGGGCCAGCCCAGAGAACGAGCATCCTGAAAAGGACACAAATGGAGACACTCTGTCTCTGTATATACTCTTGGAAACATATACAGTTTGTCTAGAGAGTTCTTACATCAGTTATCTTATATTTCGATGTCAGGAGGAGGATGAACAGAATCCCTCAGATCACATCCCCCCCAACTACTGTAAGAGATGCTAAATTAACAGATTCTCAGTTTTATTCTCCACTAGCAAATATTCCAGTGTTTTAATGTCTCGAAGGGTTTTGTTTGTGCGTTTGAGTTTGGTTTTTGTGTGCTTTGTTTTGTTTGTTTGCTTGGGTGTATTTTTTTTCTTCTTCCTTTTAACGAGTAAAATCTTGTTTACAGAAAAGGCTGAGAACTTTTGTTCCTGGCCAAACATCTTGTGAATGGCACCTCTGCCTTTCTTCATTGCTGAAATTGCAGGGGAGAGCTGATGATAGGCAGGTTGGAGCAGGAAACCCCTCTGAGTCATGGCTCCACTTCAGTAATCTATATCGTGCAGAAAACATCGTGGAAGTCATTAGTGGGGTCAAATCTTGTGGTCTTTTTGCAGGCAGAATTCCTTCTGGTATTTTAAGTGAGTGAGTAATTGCTGCTGTGTTGATGTGTTCGTGGTAGCTGCATTTCACTCAAGATCCAAGCAAAACCACTGACATCAATGGAAAGCCTGCTCATGAGTAATGTAATAAGACTTGAATCAAGACACCCTAAGTATTATTTTCAGTGTCATCACTTTGATTTATCCAGCCTAGAGAAGAGGAGGCTGAGGGGAGACCTCATCATCATCTACAGCTTCCTCAGGAGGGAAAGGGCTGGGGTAAAACCTGACCTCTCCTCTCTGGTGACCTGTGGTAGGACCTGAGGGAATGGCATGAAGTCTGAATCAGGAAATGTTTAAGCTGGATATTAGGGAAAAGTTCTTCACCCAGAGGGTGGCTGAGTACTGGAACAGGCTCACAGGTAAGTGGCCACAGCACCAAGCCTGAGTTCAGGTAGTGTTTGGGCAATGCTCCCAAGCACGTGGTGTGATTCTTGGGATGTCCTGTGCAGAGGCAGGAGCTGGACTCGATGATCCATCTGGGTTCCTTCCAACTCAGGATATTCTAGGATTCTGTGATCTTAGTTAATTTTTTTAGCTGCATTGGTGCTATGGCAGGACGTGTGTGCTCACACAGGCACACATGTGATATTGAAGGGATATTTCTAAGATTACCAACCTCAGTGCTTTTAGGTTGAAACTGTAGTTAACACAATCTGCAAAAACTTCGATTTTTCTCCTGTGCTTTTGAATTACGAGTTTTCTTAGGATGTATCTAGACCTGCATTTAGGTTCAGCTTAGCAGTGTGTTTTTGTAGTGATTTCCCAGTAGTTCTCACCTTAGACTGGTGAGAATTTAACTTGGCTCATGATTTCCTTGGACCTCCAACTACTACATTTATGGGAACTCAGGTTGCAGGGCCAGACTAAAACCACATTGAAGCAACCCTGCAAAATATGGTCTTTGTGTCCTCAGCACAGGTGGTTTTTCTTTTCAGAATAACTTGTATTCCTAATGCATACATGGACATAGACCACATGTTCTCATACTCCTTTTTGGTCTCTGAGACTCTTGATTCACTCAGGACTGGTTGTAGTCTGGGGAATTATCTGGGTGGGTGACGAAGGGACTAGAAGAAACCTGTTTTGTTTTTTGTAGGGCTTGAGATGTGTTTGGGATAACAGACCAGAAGTTCTCATTGAAAAAACCTGCAAACTAAACCTTTAAAAATTTCCTGTTTATCCCCAGTTCTCTCACAGAGATTTCCTATATGGCACTGGAAAACTCAACCCAGTCTTGTCATGTGGAAACAGCTACTAAATGTGTGATCATCCCCTTTGGAGATGCCTAATTTCACACTTTGCAGAAATGCTCAGTACTCTCAGCGGCATCTTGAGCCAAAGAATCTCATGCCTATATTAATCCTTCAGAATATCAAATTCTTTAGAAATACAGGGTTTATCTCAGCCTGAACTGCAAATCCAGTGCTTCATTTCTTCCACTTCCTCCCATCCCTAAATCTGGAGAACAGATAATAACTCCTTTCCTCCTCAAAGATGTGTTGTGAAGATAAAGCCATCACTTGTGCAGAGCTTGGATGCAGGTTGATGAACACCATGGAAAACCCATCAGCTTCAGCAGGTCTGCAGGAAAGCAGGAGTAAGAAAAATACAGGTCCACGATTCAGGAAGGGCGATGTCCTCCCTGTGTCCTGAATGAGGCAAGGAAATAAAAACAAAAGGTGTGATTGTCATATGTAGAAGGAATGATAGAGGTGGAGGAAAAGTGAACAATTCAAGCTGGTGTTTTCTAACATGTCAGTGGTTGATTTTTTGATCTTGCCTTTTTTTTTTTTTAAACACATTTTTGGTTGTATTTCTCGGAATATATAGACATACAGGTAAAGATGGGTGCTTATGGGTGGTATGCACTCCATACCTTGCCATCAAAGGAAATGCAACGTGTGTCGTGCCTGTGCATAATTATGTTAGTACCCAGAGACCTGGATGATGCCTGTTGTCACCTGTGAGTCTTCACTGCTTTTGTGTGTGCCTGTGTGGATATCTAAGCTACAGCTCCACAGAAACCAAGACACAACATAAATGTATAGAAAATTTATGCCTGTTTCACACAATTCCCTGGGGCTACGCAGACTCCCGGGTGGATGCTGGATCACTCTATCTTAGAAGTGTATTTCCCTTGTTATAAGTTTAAATTAAGGCTTTGACCTGAAGCTCAACTCTTTTTTTTTTTTTTTTTTCTCTCAAGGTACAAAACACCTGGTTATTTAACCTGTCCTTTTACATTTCCACTCTGGGTTACTGTCAACTCCAGAGGCACTGTAATAATTAATGAAAACCTGTCCTCTTGGAAGACAGAAGTGACTGAAATGCTCAGGGAAAGCTTTTCAGGAAAGGTTTGTGAGCCTCACATACCGGTGTTCATGCTAATGTGGATAATTAGGCAACCCTCTGTATGTGTATTTAAATTTAACCCATGACCAGTTTAGTTCCCAATTAATATTATACTGCAATATTACAATGCAACTGTTTGCTTCACTATTTCTCTGTTAGAATCACATTAACCTTCTTATACTACCTGACTGGATAACTCCTTTCTTGCTAAGCCACAAATCACCCCGTGTGTAACTTGGGGTGGTCCCGTGGCTGCAGGGAGCACTGCTGTCTGCAGATCTTGGTTGCTTTATTCCAAGTCAGGATACAATCCTTCAGCTCCAGTTCTGCCTTTAATGACACTCTTCCCTAATACTGACCAGTCACAGAAGAGCTTCCTCTCTCAGCTGCAGCCATTATGAACAATTGTTCATAGGAAGTTCATAGGAACTCAAAAGAAAGCAGTGTGAACTGCTGTGAGTGCAGACAGGTGTTGAAGGCTGTTGTTTTTGAGGCTGTTGGTTTCTTTTCCATGGCCAGGGAGGGCAGAGGAACCCCCTCTGCGAGAGGAGAAGTTGTCTCCCTTGCAAGACCTCAAGCCAATTGCAGGCCACCCCTTTTCTCCATGAATGCAGAAATGATGGCTGATGAATTTGCTTCCTGCAGAGTCGCACTGGAGTAGATTTATAGATTCTGTGATAAATTTTAAACTATATTTAGGGACTCTAAGGAAACAGTAATGAATAGGCACAGGTCTTGAACTGTGATTCTTGATTGCAGCTGCTTCATAATAGACTTTTTTTAAAAGTACCAGTATGAGAGAGGAAGTGGAGGGGAATATAAAATTATGCTGAGCCCAGAGAAAGGAGGATCCTCGAGTACGAATTGAACAAGACCCCTGGGAAAGCCAAAAATGAGGAAGGAGGGACTGAACCTATGATGGATTTCTGAACAGTCACCCAGGGTCTTTCCATTAATAGCAGGCAGGATGTTTTCATTTATGAAAACCCGATTAGTTTGTCAGGCACTGATAACCTTTCTATAAGGATTTTCATTCTGTGCACTGTATGCATGGACATAATAGGGATATTCTTGTCTATTAATTTCCGTAGGGTGAGTTTTCTGTAAAATCCTGGACATGAAAAAGGAGTTATGCTTCCATCTGTGCCTGGCAGCCTTGTTTGTATTTAGCAGACCTTTTCCAAAAGGGTCATGGGAGAGGAAGGTGGAAGCCTATGGATTGATGACGTATATCTGTCCCTGTTGTCTCTGTGTAGGTACGGATGTCCCAGAGGAATGGCTGTTATGTTTGCTCTACATTGTTGTCCTTTTGCATCAGGGGATGTAAAACCAGGGTGCAGGCTCTGGTAAGAACGTCTCTCCTTATCACTTTGTTGGAAAATTGACTTGAAGTTTTATCACACAAACCTGGAGCGTCAAATTCAGCATCTCTGCTCTGAGTAACTATTTCAGTTTCCTGTCTCTCAGCTCTTGCCCTTGGAGTGGACAACACCCATGTCTTCCTTGGCTTCTGGCTTTAGCAGTGTGTCTCAGATTTCACTTCCCCATGGTGCAGAGGAAATCTGCTCAAACTGTTCCCGACCTGTCTTGTCTGAGTGGAAGCAGCTGGTCTCTGGGAGATTTCCTTCTTTTTTTTTTTTTAAGAATTGAGATAGAAGACAGGTAGGAGGCAACAGGCTTTTCAAGCCTCCTGGATTCTCAAAGATCTCAAGACGGTCAAGCACGTAAGTGATTGCTTTACTTGAGTATGATAGATCAGCACGGAGTGAGTCAGCAGCTCAGACATGATTTATGATGTTTGGAGAGATGAGGAAATCCCGTGTTTTCACTGAATTTTCTTTCCATTCCCTCTGGTCTACTTGATCCACCTCTCTGACATGATGTTATGCATCTTTGCTGTGTGTGTAGAGTGAATAACTCTCCAACTCAAATACGTCTTCAAACTTAGATGACCAGGTCTTCATCCCAGTATTGCTAAAATAGATTGCCAGGTCTTATTTTCTGCTCACTCTCAGGAATTACTGGGTTCCTTTGAGTAAGTTCTCCCTTCAGGCTATTGGATAACGAAATTTTCTCTCTTCTCCACCATAAATCTACTGGGTTAGGAACATGATCCATTTTTGCTTTAGGGCAGTGGAAGTCTGTAGTCAATGGCAATCCAGTGACATGGAAGGGAAAACATCTATCATGCCTATAGAGGTTTATTGATTTTGATAAGTGGTTGGTTGGATTGATCCAGATAAACATATTCCTGCTGTTGCAGAATAATCACAAAGGCTTGCAGCTGTTTTCATATAGTTCTGTAATATATTTTAAACACAATCTTTGACAATTTTTCAATTTCATTACAGCCTATGGCTTAGGAACATGGGTGGATTATTTTACCTAGGTGGGGGATGTGCCCTTTCCACAGCTTATGGGTATAGAGACCTTTGTGTTCCCACTACCTGCAGTATTGGATCTGGAGCAGTGATATGTGTGAAATGCTCTCACATGAGTCTACAGGAGCTCCAGCACAGCAGAGGATATGCCAGGTGGATGAGCACCCACAAATATGATCAACCAGATTGACCTGCAAAATAATTTATTCTGCATCCCTTCTGCTAAACCAAAGCCAAACTTTTCCTGTGTATAGGAATGCATAATTTCATTTCAAAATACCCTGCACTCAAGCATCTGCTTCTGAGTTTCTGAGTCCATTCCCTTGTCTTATGTACTCCATTCCTAAGACTTTCTAGTCTTTGCCCAAGTAATGGTTTGGTACTTGTGTTCAGCAAAGCAGACACAGCTTGCAGCAGTAAGTGCAGCAGGGTAGATTCAGTTGATTCAGAAATGTGAATCAACTCAAATCCTGATCTTATGGAAGAGGTAGCTTCTGAAAAGTCCCTCTCCTCTCCCTTGAGATCTCCCTTGGAACCACTGGTGTTGATGGAAAGCCTCCCACCTCATTTGTCAGCTTTGGATCAGCCCTGAGCTAGGGTTGGATTTCCTGGGATGTCAGCCATTCTTGGTCCTCCAAGGAACAGACAACCTGTCAGAGGTGATCAATAGATGCCATTGCCTGCCCTGGAATGTGAGGCTTTTCAAAAAGGAACTCCCAGGAGGAGATTCAAGCCTGGGATGTAATCTTGACCACACTCAGCTGACATTCAGTCAGAGGTGGTTATGATGGTGGCAGTCTTCCTTCCAAGTGTTTACAGCACATGTGCCTCAGGTAATGAAAAAACAGGTGGAAAAGAAGTAATCCTACTCCTTCTCTGTCACTGCTCCTTTTTTGTATCAGTATCCTGGTACATTTTTTCCTCCTTTATACCTAAGATGGAGTTACATCTTATTTATACTGGACAGGGGTCAGTGTTTGGGCTGGTCCTTAAAAATTTTGTTTGGTCAGGAGAAGTCTATCTCTGTCCTCAGGTGCATCAATGTAACTGATTTTGGTGGTGTCAGAACTGTGAAACTAAGGCTGGAATCAATCCAGGAAGTCATATATGAATTATACTCACTAGATGAGCTGTGTGAAATAGGAGTAACATTTGTGTTCAAGCTATCTTTGCAGTGAATATCCAGTAGCAATACTCCTGTTTCTGAAAAAAATGCTCATATCTAGAGTCCTCTGAATCCCCAAAGCCCACACTGGTGTTCGTGGGAGCTGGCCAGTGACTCACTGGAGACACTGAAGATAACTGACTTTTCCCCCCTGAGGTCTCTTGCAACAGATTTCTGACTGTGCTTACTGTGCTACCTGGGCCACTTTGTATTTTCCTCTACCTCCTCATGCTTGGAATTACGTCCTTAGACTAGGCTAAATATCCACCTGGGAAATGCCTTGTCAGATATATCCAATCAAATCATGTGTCATCAGGCTGAAGGTTCTTCCCGGACAAATTCGGATTCTACAAATAAGAGGTTTGCTTACCAGCAGTTCTCTGGAGTTTCTTGAGAGTAAAGGGAGAGAAAAAGGCACTTCTAAATTTTAAATGTTATACATATTTTAGACAGCCATACTAGGATGCCACCCACATCCTGGAAGTACCCATTTCTTTTAGAAATAGCTCTGCTGAAGTGTGGGCTTTGCCAATACCTGGAGGTGAGAGACGTTAAGTCTCAGCCAGGCATCAGTGCCAAATGTGCCAGAACTGACCTCATGAAAAGCAAGGATGACTTTGTTGGCCTCTAACCTTTGCACAGATGATTTTCTGCTTAGTTTGGAAGTGTCTGTGCACTATTTGACAGCAAGGGATTTTACAGGGAATGCAGTAGCTAGATTAGAAGAGAGAC
Organism: Myiozetetes cayanensis; assembly: GCF_022539395.1. Taxonomy (NCBI): domain Eukaryota; kingdom Metazoa; phylum Chordata; class Aves; order Passeriformes; family Tyrannidae; genus Myiozetetes; species Myiozetetes cayanensis. Next base: position 4,039,671 of record NW_026087521.1, read on the forward strand.
TCTTAGTACTCCTCTCCTAAAAACCTCTTCCTAAAATGGCATCAGAGCAAAGTATGTGGTATCTCTGACACCCAAACCTTTTCAGATCTGGGCATCTCTTTTTTTTTTATGTCAAAACTGTGCTCAGTGTTGCAGTGATTCTTCTCTATGTTTATTGTGATCAACTAATTTGCATTAATCAGGTTTTCTTTTTGGTATCAAAAGGGCTTCTGGCAGCAGCAGCAATAATTATAGACACAAACTATTTTAATATTTATCTTATCTAACATCTAAGCATGTATTTGGAGGGCACACAGACACAGCAATAATGTTAAAGGAGCTTGAAATGCCATTGTATACGTAAATAAACAAACACATAAATACTTTGATTCTCAGCTACACAGAATTAAAGCTTCACACATCTTAAGGGGGTGTTATTTAACTGTTAAAGCATCGTTAAAGCACTGAAATCAAGTCAGGGCTCTTGAGGCCTATTTTAACTTGTGTATTTATCCAGTCAAAAAATTATGGTCATGTAGACACTAATCTATGAAGTGGCCCTTAAATAATTATTTAATTTTTTGTCCTTGCCCTTGTTAGCTTTCAAGAATTTATCTGGGTTGGTGGAAGACAGCTTTAGGCTCCAGTGCCTATTGCTGTAAACCATTAAGTTTCTCAATTTTCTGTACATCTGAAAAATGAAGCTAATTAGCCTCATGTCATCAAACATTTGAGATGCAAAGTGCTGTATCGTTTTCATTGTGAAAGAACAACAATACACTTCTGAGTGTGATGTTAAGAGCTTCAAAGCTAAAAATGTGGCTGCCATAAAAATACTGACCCATCCCACTCCAATTAGTGACCTCAGAAATGCCAAAACCCCCTTTACAATAAACCCCCATAATATTGCAGTACTTCTCCATGGCACGAACTAGGTGATGCTCTGTCTGAGAAATATTGTTCTCTGAGGATAAAGTTCTGCTAGTTCTTCTGCAAGCATGCCCACACACAAAGCATGGCTGTGCAAAAATCAGTGGTTGTTTCAGTTGCCAATCTTAAAAAAGTTAGAGGCTTATAACATGAAAAATAATTTTGGCTACTAAAGGTGATGTTGGATTGTGGTACTGCTTTGGGTTCGTCTCTCAGGAGATAAGTTTGTGGTGAAATGATTAAGTTTGTAGTCTCCCTGAAGCTAGGTTTTGTTTCTAAATCAGTTTGACTAAACCAATAACATGTGAAAGGGGTGGAGATTCATTTCAAAACCTTGAAGGAGACAGAAAAAAGCTGTGGGAAAATTAATCCCCAAATGTATATTTTCTACATTTAAAAAATGTTTTTCCTTTGGAAATGTATTTGCTTTCATGTTTCCAAAGCAAAAAGTTTTGATTTTTTCATTTTGTACATGCACTCTTCATAAAAATGTGACTTACTCTAAAAGAAAAACTAAAAAAAGAGAGAGAGAGAGGTTAATAAGGCAAATTAATGTGAAAATTTGAGGGTCAAGTTGAACACAGTATTTTGCCTTGACCTACAATGCATTAAAAAGAAAATTCAGCACAAAAATAAAAATTAATGCTAGCCCTCTGTAATTTCTTTCAGTTTCTGAATGGAACCCCTCCTCTCCTTCTAGCAAAGGGTAATTTTTTTCTCCCCAGATCATTCTTGGATTTAATCTGCTCTCTTTGTGATCAATCATCAAGCAAGGCCAACATAGCCTGACTTCAGAAATCCCATCATTAACAGGGATGGTGACATTTTACTGCTCTTTTTTAGACACCTTACAGAGATATCCAGTGTAGGAAAAGCTTTATTTTACCTGTGACTGACAAACTGACCAGTGCCCATGAATGAGATTGCACATTTCTGTCCAGGCAGAACGAGGAACAACAGTAATGGCACCACGTAAAAAACCCATGTGCACACACATAGAGAGTGAAGGGCTGGACTTCTTGGCTGAGCATATAAATCTAAAGGTTTTGAACTGCATAGTTACCAATTCAGCTGTCAAATAATTATACCACTGCCCACTGGATTTTTGGAAGATCTGTCATCTTGCCAGAAGAGCATTAATAAATAGAAGAGATGAGAGTTTGCATCCCTTCCCCTCCCCTCCCCATTGGGGTATGAGAGACCTGTGTGGGCTTTCCCCCGAAATAAACAAATGAGCAACATTTCACCACTTGTCTTTCCAAGACAAGCTGTGTATCTCAACACAGAGACTCCAGGGACAGCAGTAGGTTCTGTTCAATGCAGGGAATTAGTCTCAAGTGGTTTCAGAAAGCTCATTCTGAAGGGTAGGTGTCTTGGCAGGTTCACGGGTTGTGCATTGTTTTACTTTTTTAGGACAGACTTTTGGAAGGTTGCTAAGACATGGTGATGCAATGGATTCTTCCAAGGCATCATGTACTGGTGGGGAAAGAGAAGTCAGCCTAGATGAGCCAAAGCTCAGGATTTTCACAAGTCCTTCAGCTGCTCCCCTATAATCCATGAGTGTAGGGGTGTAAATCCCAATCTAATATCTTGGTTATGTTTGTTCTACTACTAATAATAGCTCCACCTACTAGACATGGGGCATAACTCACTGACATTTGTGAGGCCATCTGGGTCTTACAAGCAAGATACAGTATGAATCAAACATTCTGTAATAAAAACAGTGCTGACATTTCTGATCTTTGCTATCAGGCCTGGAACTGGGGTTCCTGACAAAAGAAAATTTTCTTGTGTTGCTTTTTATCTCCCATTTCTAGAATGACTAGTAAAAAAGAATAAATCCCTTGGGAACATAATCAAACCATGCCTAAGGTTTGATTTAAAAGGGGAACAACCCATTGGGTCAAGAGAAATGGTTAAGTGCAGCAGTGCTCAGTTACCTCTGCGTGACCTTCCCTGCAAAGGTGGACGGGAGTCTCTCAGCAGTGCTGCAGATGTTGGATGACTCTGCTGGTGCTGTTGAAAGACAGAGGTGATAAATAGCATTTGAGCCACGTTTCTCCCCTCCTTCAGGCAGAATTCGAGAATCTCAGGTATACAGCCTTGGGAAGAGTGATTCACGAGGTACCACTCGCCCTGGCTCCCTCCAAGGGAGAAAGCTGACACTTCCAGGACACTGACCTCGAGCCCATACACATTTTAAATGTTTCAGCACCCTCAGGAAAGCCACGATTAGATGTTGCCTCCCTGTATTTAACACTCAGAGACTAGCAAAGAACACTGCCGGGTAGTGAATGTTTGAAAAACAAATATCAGAGACATTAAAAAAACCAACAACCCAACCAACTCTGACACTACCTGGGTGAATTTGAACTTGTTTGGAAGCCAGCTGAATATCTTTTTGCACCTCCCCACACAATCACCTTGCAGAAAAACAACCCCTCAGCCAAGGAAAAAAAAAAAAAAAAAAAAAAAAGGGCAAACCCACACAGATTTTGCACTTTGTAGAGGCAAATCTGCCTTCGTTATACAAGTATGTCTGGCCAGGCTGAGCCTTGCACCCGCTCCTCGTGCCTTCCCCTCCCGTGCAGCACACGAGCTCTAGACGTTGGCAGCTGAAGTGTAGGCAGGATCTCAGATATCATGGCAATATAAATAAATAGAGAACGATGAGATAAAGTGCACGGGCAGATGGAGGGGCTGATAGCGAGATAGGCTGATAGGGTGGTCAGGGTAACTGCGCTTCAGCACACGCATAAACACGTGGGTTGTGCCCCTTGCCCTGGGGGCAAAATATCCAACATCCAGCATGACACACACGTGGCCATTCAGCCAAAAGCACTCCAAAGCCTTTAGGAAGAATAAACCTTGCTTTGTACAGCACTTTGGGAATAACAGCATTTTCTCTTAAAAAATATTTTTTTTTTTTTTTTTTAATTGGCATATATTCCTAAATGGGACAGACATGATTTGATCCCAAGTCAAAAAGTCAAACAAAAGTTAAAAAACCCTAACCCTCCAATATTTCCCCTACCCATCACCACTCTTTTAGGTAGGTAAATATCCAGATACTAAACTGAGAGCTTCTTCTATTAGGAGAAATTTCCAAATGGCCACTGGATGAGTGATTTATTGATTACATTTCCAAACTGTCATAGAATGGTTTGGGTTGGAAGGGACCTTAAAGAACATCTAGTTCCAGTCTCCTTGCCATGGGCAGGGATGTCTTCCTCTAGACCAAGTTTCTCAAAGCCCCATCCAGCCTGGCCTTGAACACTTCCAGGGACACTGCCACAATCTTGGTGGGAAACCTGTTCCAGTGCCTCACCACCCTCACAGTAAAGTGTGTCCTCCTAATATCTAAGCTAAGCTCTGCCCTCTGTCAGTTTAAAGCCATTCCTCCTTGTCCTATCACTCCATGCCCTTGTAAACAGTCCCTCTCCAGCTCTCTTGTAAGCCCCTTCAGGTACCAAAAGGCCACAATAAGGTCAGCCTCGGGCCTTCTCTTCTCTAGCCTGAAAAAGCTCAGTTGTCTCAATCTTTCCTCATAGGAGAGGTGTTTCATCCCTCTGATCATCTTTGTGGCCTCCTCTGCTGTGAGGACCACTGTGTGAGAGTTCTGGGCTGCAGCCTTCTCTTGACCTGTGTGCAGACATTACTGTGGACCTGTATAAGCTCAGTGGTGATCCTGAATTTCTACCTGTGGGGCATCACACTGTCTCTGGGCCCCTTCCCTAAAATAATGGCCACAAAACCCTCTCTAGTTATGATCTGGTTTGATACAGAGCCTGTTACTTGCTGGGTATTTTTGCCAGAGCACTGGTGATGATTTGGAACTTTGTCTTATCTCATGATTACTCACTGAATTCAGCTTTTGGTGACAATCAATTAGCACTTTGTAAACTGTGTTGTGGAGGGCAATATATATATTTTAATAAATAGTGCATTTTTACCAGGGACTATACACTGGTTGAATTTGCTGAAGAAATTTGTCACCAAAACAAATAAGGGAAGTGTTTAAAAATCATGGCGCATGGGTGTTTTTTGGGGTAAAAGGCTTCCTTTATGAAAAATAACAATTGGATTTGACTTTTTTTTAAACTGCAGCTTTTTGCATTTTTCATTTCCAAATGGCATTTTCTTTGAAGGATTGACCTAATTCAGAAAAATAAAGATAAGAAAGAAAACTTTTAAATTACTTCCAAATGATACTCAACATGTCATTTTCAGATTAAGAAAATGTTTTGGGCTGACTCAAACGATTTTTTTTTTGTTGTTTGTTTCATTAGAACCAAATGAAAACCTTCAAACTTCCCGTTTTGCTTTGCTTTGCTTTGACTCTTGTCATTTTTTTTTTCCTCTGCACTTATTATGCTTGGCCCTGCTGCTGGAAAATGCAGTAATTCTCTGAAGTGAATCACCACTGGTGACCTCTTTGAAAACAGTTTTGGTGATACACCTCAAACACCTCCAATCTTTCACGTCTTTCCTCAGGTCTGAGCATTTGTTAATTAAGCGTTGCCACACAGTTGCCAAGGGAAAGAGCTATTACCATTAAATGAATGCAGGATTTTACGTGACCTTCTTGGAGATATCAGGACCACAATTTTTCCCAGCAAGGAGTTAACCTGAAATTCTTGGAGTGTTTGTTTCCTCCTCACGCTATGATAAGTGATTCCGCATCACTGTTGGGGGTGTCTGTCCATGTAAGGTGGTCAAGAATGCGGCCACAGGTAATGTTGGCTAAGAAATTATGTGGGTTTTTTCTATGAATAAATGACACACTCCAAGCCCCAGTGTTGCCTTTTCTGGGACACTTCACAAAGGGTAATCAGGCACTGGTGCAAAAATAAAGAAGAAAAAAAAAAAAGACTGAACTTTCTGTGGATGTGCGATGCAAACGAAACCACAGCCTTGCCTTCCCCACCCTTGCACCAAAACTATGTTGAGGTTTTGGAAAGTATATTCATATTTTCATTTTCACTCCTCCAAGGTAGGACAAGAAGCAGGATGTGCTGAAATACCACAGAGGGCCGTCTGGTCAGGGTAGGTTTCCAGCACACCTCTGCAGGGCTCAGGATGGTTCTTGTTCGTGAGTGGGTTTGGAGGTGGGGCCTTTCCCGTGAGGTGAAACCTTCCCCCAGCCTCGCCATCCTTGGTGTAAGAATTGAATCTCTGTTGTGGGCGACTGAGAATGGGTCTGGCTTATGGATATAAAGAGGGCAAAATAAAATCTTCACTCCTAAACTAGAACCGTAAAATCATAGAGTATCCTGAGTTGGAAGGGATCCACAAGGATCATTGACTCCAGCTCCTGGCCTTGCCCAGGACAGCCTCAAGAATCCCACCATGTGCCTGAGACTGTTGTCCAAATGTCTGTGAACTCTGGCAGGGTTGGTGCTATGACCACTTCCCCAGGAAACCTGTTCCAATGCCCAACCACCCTCTGAGTGAAGAATTAATTATAGACTTCAGTCCTGTCACCGGTCAAGTCCTTATTGAGGCTGTGAAAATTTCTGTTCTCATTGAAATCAAGGTAAATTTTACCCCTACCTTAAAACAGAGCAGAGGTGGGCCAGCAGATAGAGACCAGCGGCCGAGGAGTCAGGGAGGATAAACCAAGATTATTTGACAAGAGAATTACAATCTTTTATTTGCATTGTTTCTTTTCCCCAGCTCCAGGCTTTGCATAAAGCTGTCTTTGCTATAACATTGTGGTGGGCTACAGCCTTGGACTGAAAAAGAAAGGCCTTTATGCTGGAGTTTAATGCAGCACAAAAACAAGGTATAGTTGCTTTAAATGAAAATAAAGAGTAGGCAGCCTCCTGAGACCCTCAAAGTTTAAACAAATTACAAGAAGTATTTCTCAGGTGAAATTGGAAAGGGTGCTCTGTGATGCAGAAGAGTGGCCATGAGTCTTCTGTGTTCACACTGTCTTGGGTATTGTAAGAAGCTTTCTTGTGAAACTGTTTGCCAAACCAGAAGTCCTAAATTGAAACGTGTTGACAGAAAGAATCCTACTACTTATTTATAATTTGAATACATCTTGAGGCAGGTTATGAGATGATGTGGGTAAGTCATAACCCACCCTCCTTCCTTCATCCTTATGTCCTGGCCATCCTTCCAGCACTGGCCAGGGCTCTCAGGGCATTTGGCATTTCAGGTGCTGATGCTGAGCATCATCCCTTCCCCCCGTGTTTCAGAGGGAGGGAAGGGTGCTGGGAACTTGGCAGGATGAGGCTCTTCACCTCATGCAATCCTGTGACCCCGAGGGAGCCCACACACAGATTTGTTCCGTAACACATAACAAACAACTTCGTTTTACTCAGAGGGAGGGAGATGAGCACTTTGAGCAAATGATGCATTAAATCAGGGCTGCCAACTGCACCTTGATGCAAGTGCTTTATGCCAAGATCTGTCTATCTATATAATCTTTTATATTCCCAGCTCTTCCTGCTCATCTATCTATCCATCTCTCTCTCTCTCCCTGTATGTATCTTCCTTATTTCAAACTCTTTCTGTCTATCTGTCAGTTAATCTATCTACTTATTTTGACGTCTGTCATCAGAATAGCGTCTATCAGGGTGTTTTAACTGTGCTGGCAAAGGACACTTTACAGTTCCCTGAAAAAATTACAGTTTCATGGAAATCAGGCCCCATTTTAATTTGACTAAAATCACATGAAAACAACATTTGAGTGGCACATTTTATTGTCAGTGGTCAGAGCTTGGAGCTGGAGTTTGGGGATTGTGAGATCTAGTCCATGGTCTGCTGTGGGATCATTTCCTTGTAATGTCTCTCCTGCACTAATACAGTTTTCCTCATTTTTTCTCATTTCTATGATCTCCAGGTCTTCTCTGAGCACTATAAGCAGTTTTTTTTTTTTGTTTTTGGTTTTTTGTTTGTTTGGTTTGTTTTGTTGTTTTTGTTTTGTTTTTGTTTTTGGTGGTTTTTTTTTGTTTGTTTGTTTTTTTGTCTAGAAAACAGATCCATGGACTTTGTGGCACATGTAGATGTGGCACTTAGAGACATGTTTTTGTGGGACTTGGCAGTTCTAGGTTAATGGTTGGACTGGATGATCTTAAAAGTCTTTTCCAACCTAAATGATTCTATGATTCTGTGATCTCTGTGTGCTACTGAAAGGAAATGACATCTTATTTTCCCCATAGTCTGCCCTCACATATGAAAGATACCCTCCATCTCTCTTTAAAGGCATTGAGCCCGGAGGTGCCATTTTGCATTTGCATTTGAGTGCAGTTAATTGGTTGTACTCTCTCCTCTCCAACTACCAAATTTTTTATTTTTTAAATGCTTTTCGTTTTCTGTCATACGAAAGAAAACAAACATGACTCTTTCTCTTCTCCGCCCCGTCCCTTCTCTCCCTGCTGTCCCTGCGTTTTACTCTCTGTGTGTAGTAAAACACATGCTTAGCTTACTTGGATTGTATTCCCATGTATTAACTCCTACAGCCTGCAGCGAGCAATGAAAACCCATCCGAGCAGGGAAATAACAGAGGCTGTGCATTGGCTGGTAAAGGCAGAGGAAGAGTTTCAACGTACACAAGGAAATCGAACCTCCGATTTGCATAAGACTAGGCTGTGCTAATTTGTTAAGTGAATAGATAGATGAGAAACAAAAACATGCCTTAGAGCATGCACGGATGGTTACTGCAGAAACCAGTACCCAAAATGGGTCAGATCCAAAAGGGAAGCTGTCAGAGCCCACTGGCTGCTGCTGGAGCTGGTCTTGATCAAAGGGTGAATAAAAAGCAAATATTCATCTGCTCCATGAAACCACAGCCCTTGGGTTTGAAAGGCAGCAGGGAGCCACCTGGCACGAAGGGATGCTCCAGAAGTCATGGTATATCTGGGGACACATGCAGGATTTTTTGACGTTCCTGTGAAACCTAGGATAACTATTTTTTTTCAGGGTTCACCACCCATATAAATCTTCCCAGAGTTTGTCAGAGAAGTTTTGCTAGAGAAGCACAGAGTGAGGCAAATGGGAACATGATCTCATTTCCTTTCCTTTCCCAGTGAAGTGCTTGCCACTCTTGCAGACAAAACTTAAATTCCTCAAGGGAAATGAAATCAATGGAAGTCTCTGGGACTTTCCCTCTTTGTTACCTATGAAAGAGACAGACTTTAGGTCTGTGCTCAAGAAACATGATCACCTTCAGCAGCAAAGAGAGAGAGACTTGATACTAGCCATCACATGAACGTACACACACCTATGAGATATATGTGTGTGTAAGTGTGCATATATATGTGGGGGTGTATATATATATATATATATATAAGTCCAGCTGAGTAGGTTTTCCATGTTGAATAAATACCTGTGATCCCCAGGATCAGACAGTTTGATGAAATACACTTTTGCTAAGCATTTTCTACTTTCTCCACCAATTTGATTTATTTAACTAACAATAAAGAGTGATCTCGGAGCAAGAACAAAAATAATCGCTTCTCGATGCGAAAAAGCTCTAAAATAATAAATGCCAAGAGCTCGCTGAGATGAAAGACCTGAGGTGGTTGTTCTGGAGGAAGGGAAGCTGCTTTGTGGAAGTGCAATAATATTTTCCTTGCCTTAAGACTATGAAGGCTTTTCTGTTCCAGCTTTCCCCTGGAGCTTTAGCAGGATACGGCCGTGTTATTACACCTTTGATAGCGCACAGCCCGGCGATAGCTGCACTAGCAGGTGTGCTAGGGGTTGTAACGAGACTTTACAGTCAGGGCTTGTTTTCAGGAATCCGTTTGATTATGTCTTTAATTATGTTTGATTTATGTACAGCTAGGTGGCAAGAGACCACAGCAAACTGGTCCCCGCAGACGAGGTCCTGGGTGGCTCAGAAACGTTGCAGTGTTTCCAGCTGGAGGTTATGGGAACCCCCCAGGTTGATGAGCTGGATGTCTCTGAAGGCAGTCGCCTTTGCTACCTACCTTTGGCTTGTTCCTGGCTGGTGCCACTGAATGGGGAGATACTGGTTATGATCCTCCCAGCATTACTGAAAGGTGCCTGAACACCTCCAGATGGAGGTGGCACTGGGATGTTTAGAGAGCAGAAGGGAAGCAAATATAATGTTTTCATGAAAAAGTAGAAAATGCAGTAAATAACATGGGAAGAAGTTTCAGAGGTGAAGGAAGTCAATCCTTCCTTCTGACCTCAAGGTTTCTGAAGACAGGTTCAGCTCTTTTCCTTATGGGCTGATATTTGTCAGCGGTTCTTAAAACCTCCTCTTCCTGCCATTAATACTCTCATCATTAGAAATAATTTCTTGCCTTGTCTGATGTCTCCAAGGAAAAACACAAGACTTCATAAACCACCAATTACTTATTAGTTACATGGCAAGCCCAGGAGATCACAAGTTGCCCCTTGGGCAAGCAGCCGTTACCCATTATGAAAAATAATGATCTGACTTTTGGATAACTGAAAAGAGGAGGATCATGAGCAAGGAGCTCCATTTGTCAGAGAACTGGCAACTGTTTAATAGCTGGGAATGGCAAAGAAGGTATCTCTTTTGTCAGCAAACCACAAGGGAAAAATATGCAGCTATGAAAGGGGTTCATGAACCTGGGTACATGGCTGGGGTTGCTGCTTTTCCACTGGGCATTGGCAGCCCTCTGGCCTCCTACCCTATGGAAAATCCAGTGAGGCTGAACTCTGAATGCAATCATAGGGAGAGTGAGGACTTGAATCTTTAATGGGAAGAACTATAAAACTTTGCCTTGTCGATGGATCTATGAGTACTGTTTTTCACAGCACTGCTTTTTTAAAAACATAATCCTATTTACCAAATTCTTTAGCTATGCAAAAAAAGCTAACATGAGTCTCTGCTCTTGCAGACCCATCATATCCAAGGGACATGAGTGTCTGCCATTTTGATAAGTGACTTTCTGCACGATCAAGTTCTGTATATCCTCTCTACCCAGGAGTTTCCAAGGAGAGAACATTTGTCCATTTGTTTGTTTTTCTCCTGCGTGTGGTGGTGGTGTGTTGTCCTCCCCCTCAAGACGGGAATGTGTGCAGCGGGAAAACAGAAATCTACTGATTTTAGTGTATCACACTAATTACAGTATTACACTGTTGACATCTTTTCTGATTCTGTGAAACAATTCCCTACTACTGCACTAATGAATAGAACAGGGCTCAGTAGAGTTGTGACCACTTGTGTAGCATGTTATCCAAAATCCCCTTCAAGTCCTTTGGAAAATGCTTGATAGATCTGGATGGGAACCTGTATCTCTGTATGGCCTGTTCCTCATTGAGTGTGGTCCCCACTTAGATCAGAGAGTCAGAAATTTGATTAGACTGAAGAAACTCTTGATTAGAAAGAAGAAACCTTTACTGGGTTTCTTCTATACCAAATTTCACCTCTGAAACTGAATTGTCTGTCTTTCTTTGGGTGCTCCTGCTCCATTTTTTCAGTCTTCCTTTCCTTAGGGCAAGATCCCAGAAAAAAAGCTACTACTGAACTTGCAGTGTAACCTATATAGCTGTATTTTTAGGGTAATATTTGGAGTAGGAGTTTTGGGGGGTTAACTGGCTTCACCACTGAATGCCCATCTCACAGCTTTGTTGCTAAGCTGTGTCTGTGGTGGATGAATGTGCAGGAGGCAATGAGTGCATGTGGCTATATCTGCTGTCTGTCTCCCTATTCACCTAGTCCTTGTAATATCCTCTTGGAAGCCTCAGTGAGTGAAATGCCCAAATATCCGAGATCCTACTGCATCCACTCTCTGAAACCATTGTGCTGACTCCAGCCTTCCCCAAACTCTTGCTGCAGCACCCACTTTGGCAGAGTGCTGCAAGCCATTTCGTAGGTCCTAATGACTGCACAGCCCTCATTTTGAAGGCTCCTCAGTGTTTGCTTCGGGAATGCCAAAAAGAGAGGGTGCGGTACAGGCTTTGGTGAGTTGGCAGCCACTGACTTGAGTCAGTATTTTCAAGCCCTTAGTTTTGCAGATGGTGGAAGCTGGAGCGCTGGCTCTGCTCGTGGTTCTTCTCCTTCTTCCTCTCTTCATCAAGGCAGATGGTTCACGAGTGCACAGGATGCTGACAGGAGCCATTGTGATGGTGACCACCTTGGTTGGTGGGGTGAGACACAAGTGAGGAAAAGGAAACAACACCCAGATGGAGAGAACAACCCAGTGCTCCCAGCACTGGCATGGCCACTGGGCCACGCGAGCCCGTCATCTCTGAGAGGACGTCATGGGCTTGAATTATACCATTTGGTTGGGAGTTATCTCCACTTTGCAAGCATGTCGTGATAACTATCTAGAGCTGTCTACATGTGTGCAGGGTTATCTTTGGCAATGCAAAATGTGAAACCAACAGCAGTGAGATGACAACAGCGTCGCAGCTACACATTATAATAACTAGTGATGAGGCAAAGTTGAGTTCGGGTTGAACCTACATATCATAAAGGGCCTTCTTTGCTGTGAGAGCTTATGGACAGTGGAACAGTTATCATAAAAAAGTGGGGACTATGTAATGCAGAGTATTTTGGGCTGAGAAAGTATCAATCCTACCTTGTTGGGCTGCCTTTACCCAGTCTGCCTCTTCCTTCTTTGCAGCGTTTCCTCACCTGAGATCACCCAGCTCTTGGTGACAACAGATCAGGGCCATGCAGCTTGGCCTCTAACCAAGGCAGGATTTTTCCACCTGCCCTGCCTATACCACACACAACAAAGAGGCTGCTGTTAGTTCACAACCATTTCCCCCACTCCTGATTTTTTAATTCTGAAGTAAACACGCTGCAGCTACAGGAGGGGTGGTATGCAGACACCGGGCCAGGGCTGGCTTCCACCATGGTGGTAGGAATGGGAATTCCACTGCAGGCTAAGGGAAAGGGAGAGCCCTCCAAGCTAACGTGATGTGGGAGGTCTAATTCCTACCATCACAGACCTGATTTGTAGGCAACAGATTATTTCACTGGCTTTCACGATGGTTTTTATATCTTAGGCTGATTTTTTTTTTAATTTTTTTTTACATGAAAGCAGGAGTGTGTGGATTTTGCAGGTAAATTATAATGAAAGCTGATGGGTGCTTGTGTAGGCTTGCAGAAGGTTTGCGCACAGAAAGCAAGCAGGGGCTGGAGGGAATAGCTGAATGCCCAGGGAAGGTTTAATTAGCATATAGTGAAAAATCTAAAGGTTATACCTAGCCCCAATTCGGGGAAAGACAAAAAACCGACTGTTCTCAGAACATACCTCAGCAGCAAACTCTGTCGCACCTGATGCAATGCTTCCCTCTTGGGCCACCCACCTCCAAGACATGATTATGCAGTGAGAAAGGAGCAGCGCTCTGCACTTTCTGTTATCATGGTCCTTCTTAATTATACATGCGTAAGCGTTCAGACACGGCCACAATGAGCATGGTACACATCCAGGGGAAGTGAGATTCATCTCAGAATCTGCTACTGCTTGGCAAGCGTTTATTAACTCAGCCTCCCAACACCCCCGTGAGGAAAAATGTGTCGAAACCCATTTTCGGTGTTAATTTAAAAAAAAAAAACAACAAACTTAAGCAAGCGAAGTGATTTGCTCAAAGCCAAAGAGCAGGTTGGTGTGAAAGAACTTGCCTTAAAAACCCAGAATAAGGGATTTTGCCCTTTGTCTCTTCACACGGGGCCGTGTTCCCACGTTGCTTTGTGTTTCTACAGAAACTACAACAGGGGGGTCCCGCTCCCTGACTCAGGGGTTTGGTTCCAATCCAGAGAGCCATGTTTCCATGATTACTCCTGCTTTATGTAAAATGGCCCTTGTACAGGCTCATCTTGCTGAGCTTTTTGGCGCTGTTCCTGGGCCTGACTGCTACCATAGGGTAGGACTGCAGGATCGCATTTCCATTCTGTAAGTAGACACGCTTTCTCAGGATGTGTGGAAGCCTGCTTAATTTCAGCAGGAAGCCTGCTTGAACCAGAGTTGCAAGCTTATATCTATTATTATTATTATTATCATTAATATTCATTGCAGTAGGGCGTCAAATTCCTAATCAGCAGTCAGAGCTGCCGCGCTAGGAAACAGCAACCGTCCTTCGCCATCTCGGGTCTGCATCTACCAGAGTTTAACTTCTAACTACGGGCTGACATTCATGGGTTTTATTGGGAAGCCATAAGCCATGGGAAACAAAACTTTTCAGATGTTGGCTGAAGTCTTTGCAATACAACACCCTCCCTCGGCGTCCCGGGGAAAAAACTGCTCTCCACGGGAAGAGCAGCTGGTCCGCCTGAGAACCGGCCATCCCGTGCGTGCTCCGTGTTTGCAGGATCGAGGCCTCTTATTAATGACAAGGCTTGACAATGGGACGAGACCTACAAAGGGAGGGAGAAGGAGGTGCCGAGGGTGCCTTGTGATTATGCGGTTGGCGTGTGTTCCTCTCCACCGTGCAACGAAAAGGGAAAGAAAACCAGCTAGACTACAACAGACATCCCCGCGCGGCCTCCAGACTGCAGCATCATTCAAGGCCTCAACTTGGAATCCCTTGCAAAGTTTTATTAACATCTGGTCCTCCATGAACAGTGATATTTTATGCACAGAAACTCAGTTTCACCTCCCTCTTCTACCTTACCTCTTGTGTGTATGCTGATTCTGCCCTTTTTCTTCCTCTTTTTTTGGTGGTTGCCTAGTAGCTCGCAGTTGCATTCTGCCTTATCAGATTGTGCCTAGTTACAATCTTTCTCTATGTGCCGAGGGCAACCCACCATGAGAGCATATGGAATATTTTAGTGTGCATTGCTGTTTTCTTTCTCTTTCTTTTCTTTTTTTTTTTTTTTTTTTTTTTTTTTTTAGCTGGACTTCAGTTTTATTCCCAGCATAGGTTTTTTTTTGCCATTCAGATTGTCTTTCGTCTCTGATAAAAACTGACATCCATAGCCTGGGAGCTATCAAAAGAATCAGGGAAACTGAGGAAGGTGGTAGGGTTTGATGACTTTGGGGCCCTTTTCAGATTAAAAAAACACCCGAAAACCACATTCTGAACTGGATTCAACTCTCCTTCCTTCTGGCATCTGACTGAAAAACCTGTGTTCAGTCCATGTAACATCCAAATTGCCTTTTTGGGGTGCCTACATTTCTCCTGAGAGCAGAGAAAGCTTCCAAAACACAGCCTCTGAAATTCAGGCTATGCCACGTGAACAACAAAAAGCCACACATGTAGCGCACTCTTCCAGTTTCGTTTTACCACGCTGGCTTTGTTAGATGGGACAAAAAGGGAAAGTCAATGACACCTCTAGACTTTTCCTTAAGCAGTGACAAAGGAAAGCATGCTGCTTTTGGCACAGTGTGACGCATGGCTAAATGAGGGCTGTTGGGCTGCCTGTCGCTGGGAACTTGGCAAAGCCTGGTCTTCCATGTGGGTGCAGACCAGCGTTTCACACCTGGGGTGTGATCAAGGGGGAGTTGGTCATGTTGCTTTCCATAAGCTTCCTTTCTGATGGAAATTTGGCTCATGAGATGATTCTGTGTGGCGGGATGTGTGTGCATGTCTGTGTGTCTGTCTGGCTGGTAGCTTTGGAAGATATTAGCCAAATTCAATCATGTTTGACAGCAGGGCTAGAGATTCCGAGATATGCAGCTCCTGTAAGTTGTTGGAAAACAGGACTGGAGTTGGAGATTTTGTTGAAAGAAAGGCAGCAATATTAGGTCCTTCCTTGTTAGACATTATAGAATCCACACAGGAGCAGTGTTTTCAATGCCCCACCTGTAGGAACAGCTTTAATTGGGTTATGCCCTGTCAGACACCACAGAAATCACTGCCTGCTTCTGTTTTCTCTGGGGCATCTAGTAAGTCACAAACACATGCTTAAGCTTTCTCTCTTCTCTTCTCTTCTCTTCTCTTCTCTTCTCTTCTCTTCTCTTCTCTTCTCTTCTCTTCTCTTCTCTTCTCTTCTCTTCTCTTCTCTTCTCTTCTCTTCTCTTCTCTTCTCTTCTCTTCTCTTCTCTTCTCTTCTCTTCTCTTCTCTTCTCTTCTCTTCTCTTCTCTTCTCTTCTCTTCTCTTCTCTTCTCTTCTCTTCTCTTCTCTTCTCTTCTCTTCTCTTCTCTTTCTTCTCTTCTCTTTCTTTCTCTTTCTTTTTCTTTCTCTCTTTCTTTCTCTCTCTCTCTTTCTATCTTTCTTTCTTTTTCTTTCTTTCTCTCTCTTTCTCTCTCTTTCTTTCTTTCTTTCTTTCTTTCTTTCTTTCTTTCTTTCTTTCTTTCTTTCTTTCTTTCTTTCTTTCTTTTCTCTCTCTCTCTCACACACACACACACACACACACACACATTTTTCTCACTAATAAGGGAACTCCTGCTGTAACCTTAGTACTACCCTTTTAGAAGTCAACTAACCACCAGATAAAAATCACTTGGAGACAAGCTCCATGAGCCTGCTGTCCACTTACTATTTTTTCCCTCTTCTAATGCTTGGAAAGGGAGTTCCAGAAGGTGTAAGAAACACTTATTAGCTTATTATTTGAGGTAAATCTAATCAGCAGGTGATCTGCCATAATGACATTTCTCCGAACATAAGAGGAGAAAAAGCCTGGGGACATACCAGTGATAAGTTTCCCACCCAAGACAAACCAAGGTGAGCCCTATTGGGTCAGAACATGACTGATCACTGTGGTCGTACCCTGTCACATATCTTGCAAGGAAGCTCGCATCTTCTTGCGGGTAGGTTAGCACTGTTTCTCATTATTAATATGGCTCTGTAGGTGTGCCAGGCCCTTTCCAGACTAATTAAATAAAAGGTCTCTGCCCCAAGGAACTAACCCAGCAAGGGATGACAATAAACAACAAGAGGAAGAGGGTTACGCAAGTGAAAGATCATGAGATACATCTCATGTAGTACCAGTATGTTGGGCCAAATCCTCAAGTAATTACATAAAGCCCAATTTTGCCAAGTTGTTCATTGTTAAGTTACTCCACCCTCGTGCAAGAAATCCAATTGAATTCACTTAATGAGAAAAAGACATGGAGAGGTAAAGAATCACACCTGCAGCCCAAGAAAGTGGATCTGGTTGTGGAAAAAGGGACCACTCCTCAGTAGAAAAAGAGAACAAATGAGATTTATGCTGTTATGTAGGCAATATATGGATATTTTATTAAGCACTGCAATAAGGTGGAACAAAGCACTCAGATTCCCTTGAAATTAATTATTTTCAGATTCAGTTTATTATGACTGGATGTTATAAGGCACTTAGGAATCAATGGGAGACAAGCGCCCTTGAGAATCTAGCTTCATATCTTTAAAACTGGATCTTCTGCATCAGCTATCAATTCCCATCTCTCCCTTAGAAAGACCTCGTCTGAGAGGTTCCCTCCTTCCTGAAGCCACAGTGACTCACACTTACAGTTGACATTCAAGGAACAAAGAAGTCTTCAGCATCTATCTTGATGTTCATTTGGGCCAAGATGGCAAGTCCCAATCTGCTTTGCATTGAGCTTGGCGAGAGAGGGGCTGATGCTATAAAGATCAAAGCACGTCCAGATTCCCCTGATGTTATTCTGCTTAAATGTAGGGTTTGGGGATAATTTCCAGCTCTAGTTTCAGGAAAATCTCCTAACTTTCAGTTGTGAGCCTTGGTCTACCAAGGAAGTGAATCCTTGAGGGAATCAAGGTCTATGTGAAATAACAACATTTGTACTGGGAGATCTTTTTTTTCCCCACTGGATCCAGGCCATATACAGCTGAAATATAATTCCAAGAAGTGGGCAAACAACTGCAGGGAGGGAATAGTTGGGAGTGGGACCGTGTTCAGGTACGTAGGTTGAAGGCAAAGGAAACTTTGTGTATGTTGGCTCTGAAACCATGTGAGGCAGAGGGTGGTACTGAGAAAAGCTCAGACAGTAGCTCACCTTCTTCTTCCCCAGGGGCAAATGCCTTATTTTCAGTTAGGAATGGATACATAATAAAGGAGCCAGCTCTGTTGCCGTCATGATGCAGAACCTGGCAGTGCCTGTTTCAGAATGCTGGCTTAAGCATAAACAAGACCACATGAGAACAGGGAGAATGATGATGGACCCAAAATTTGTTAAACTACTTGCAGAGCACACATTTTGCCTGTGCCTTGGCAGTCAGGGCTCTCCCAGAGCTTCCTTGGGTCCATGTGTTCCCAGAGGACTTTTCTCAGTGAGAAAAGTGTGAACGATGCTGAGACGCTGTGGCTCCCTTTTGGATGAGGTCAGCTCACAGAGGAGAGGGAGCAGGACATCCTATCAAGAATCTACAACTAATGTTGTATCCTGTGAAAAATAGGTCCTTGTCCTAGTCAGTACACTGTCACCACCTTCCTCAGCTCCTGACCATTGCTGCCCAGCCACATCCAGCCCTGAGAGGGTGCATATATATGCATCCTGGGAAGCACAGATGGATGTCTGCTCAGCACCATCAGGGACTTGAGTTACCCCAGGCTCCTGTTTGTGCTGTCTGTCAGAAACGAAATAACCCGGGCGGCTCAGGCACGGCACTCGCAAGGGAAACTGATACAGAACAGTTAATACAACACCAGTCCTTTACACTGAGGATGAGCCACTCACTTCTGAGCAACATAAGAAATCCACTCCAGCCGAAAAGCATATGTTTCTTTTCTCTTTACAGCAAAGCTCCCGTTTCAGGCACAGGTATTATTTGTTTCTCGAAATCCCTTTTGCTTGTGTCTGCATCGCTGACCTGATCATCTGAGAGCCCTGAGAGTGGTACTTATCCCTTCCTACTATTGTTTGCTCTCAAGACCAGTTTGGAAGTGCTGTGTGCATGTGTGTTTGTTTTTTTTCTCCTGATAGTTGTTGATGTTTTTTTTTCTCCCTTTTCTTTTCTCTAGGCTTAGGTGTACACAAATGCAACAAAGAAATCAGAAGCAGGAGGACTGTGGCATGCAAATCTGTCAATGTGCTATTCAATTAGTGTATTGTTACAAGTGAAACACCAGCAGCCCAGTGAGAAAAAGGAAGTACCAGGTGCTAAAAGGCCAATCAGACAGTTTTTGGCATAGCATACTAGATAGGTTTTTCTTTCTTCAAGAAATTTACTTGTTCTTTCTCTCATACAGACCCATAAAACTGGAGGGCACCTCTTGAGTGTCTAAGTCGTATCTCATCCCTCTTTTAAACTATTCCATAGGTTGGAAACGGTTCATGGGGAAGGAAATTTCTTGTTGGTATGTTTTTGCTTTCATTGTGCCAAGTGGAAGCTGTTCAGGTTGTTCACCCTAGCTTTTCTTCCACCAGCCTGTGTTTATTTAGTTTCAATTTATGCCATTTGCTGTGCCCATGATGTCTTTTACTTTAGATAGATATTTTTTCTCCCTATTTACTCTCCTGATGTATTTATATATAAACCAACACTGTTGTCCCAGTGTTCGCTTTGTTCATCTAAACAAGCCAAGATGTGTCGTGGGTTCATCATTTCCTGACCATCTCAGTGCTTTAGTTTTGTACTCTGAGTTCATTTTCCATAATTACGGGCAACTGGGATCTGTTCTGTTGCTTTGGAAGTTGTCCTCCATGTGTTTTGTGTAGATGAAGACAGAAATTCCCTTATTCTTATGGGAAATACCTTGTGAGACACATTTTTGAGAGCCAGGTCACCTGTTCTTTTTAATGGTTGATCCGATTGTGTTCAATACTTTATCAATCATCTGGACAAGGGGTCAGTTTGCAGATGACACTAAGTTGGGTGGGAGTGTTGATCTGTTGGAGGGCAGGAAGGCTCTGCAGAGGGATCTGGATAGGCTGGATTGATGGGCCCATGAGGTTCAATAAGGCAAAGTGCTGGGCCTGCCTTTGGGTCACAACAACCCCCTGCAGCACCACAGACTGAGGGAAGAGCATCTGGAAATCTGCCTGATGGAAAAGGACCTGAAGGTGTTGGTCAACAGCCAGATGAGTCAGGAGTGTGTCCAGGTGGCCAAGAAGGCAACAGCACCCTGGTTTGTGTCAGAAACAGTGTGACCAGCATGACCATGGCAGTGATTGTCTCCCTGTACTGAGGACAAATGAGGCTGTACCTTGAATCCCGCCTTCAGTTTTGGGCCCCTGAATTAGATGAACGTTAAAGGTCCCTTCCAACCCAAACTATTCTATATCTCTGTAAAGAAAGACATTGAGGCACTGGAGTGTGTCCAGAGAAGGGAAAAGAAGCTGGTGAAGGGTCTAGAAAAAAGGTCATGCGAGAGGCAGCTGAGGGACATGGGGATGTTTAACCTGGAAAAATGGAGGACTTGGGGGAACCTTATTGCTCCCTACAAGTACCTGAAAGGAGGCTGTAGTGAGGTGGGGGGTTGGTTTCTTCTCTTAAATAACAAGTGTCAGGACAAGAGGAAATAGTTTCAAGTTTTGCCAGTGGAGATTTAGATTAGATATTATGAAAAAAGTCTTCACCAGTGTCTTCAGCACTTGAACAGGCTGCCCAGGGAAGTGGTGGAGTCACCGTTCCTGGAGGGATTTAAAAGACATGTAAATGTGGCACTTGAGAATATGATTTAGTGCTGGCCTTGGCAGTGCTGGGTTAATGGTTGGACTCAATGATCTTAATGGTCTTTTCCAACCTTAAATATTCTATGATTCTAAGATCCACTTTTCAGAACTTTTTAAATGATATAGATTCAAAACATCTCATTAGCACCTAATCTATTAATGCAGCCATCCAAAATCCATCTCAAATATTTTTAGAGTCGTTTGTCTAGCCTAATTATGCATGTTTCCTCTACAGACAAAGGAAAAAAATTAGTTTTCTAAAAGTGGCTAAAGAAGACCTCAGACACTGATGCATCAACTTACATCTTTCTTGATTATAGCAGGAATTTAACAAGCTGCCCTGGATTACATGTTCAACATAGGAAAAATTAGGCGAGATGCTTGATCTCTTCTGTACTGAACCTCCAGTTCTCAAGGAAGTACAGTCCATCTTGTAAGATGACTTTAATATCTCTGGCACTGATAGCAGTGCCTTCTGAGTATCTGTTAGCAGCAAATTTTATTGCCATTGTCCCACTTTTTGAGACAAGGACATTTCGCAAAATACAAAATAAAATCTGTCCCCAAACTGATTTCTGAAGAACTGCAGTCATAACTTCCTTCCTCTCCCAACACCATATGTTGTAATTTCCTATATAGTGACTCCCTTTTCCACCCTAAAATTCCTCTCCTGATTTCCATACTCTACCGCTTAATAATTTCCCATGAGGTACCCTATCAAATGCTTTTCTGAAGTCCAGGGAGATTAGATCTACTGCATTTCCTTTCATTAGAAAATCAGTGATCTTATCAAAGCAAACTATCAGGTCAGTTCAGAACAATCTATCTTTGTCAGAAAACACGTCGTGTTTTATTGTAATTTTCATTTACATCCATGTCTTTAATTATTCTTTACTACTGAAGTTGTTCCATAGTCTGACTTACTGCTGATGCCAGCCCACGTTTTCTTGTTCAACTCCTTCAACCTAGGACTTGATAGACCTTTAAAAATTATTCAGTTAGACTTTGTGTCTATGTTTAGACAAGTAAATGAAATAATGCAGGGCTCATTCTCTGATCCCAAAGATCAAGACAGTGCAAGGCTTGAAATGGTACACTTAAACTCCAAAATCCAACTTCCCACCAAAAAAGAGTGGTCTCATGGGCACTATGTGCTGGGAATGATGCACATGATGTTTTCTGAACCATGCCTCAGCATGCCAGATGCCACAGGACAAAACTTGCTGGGGACATAGCTAAGAGCAGGGCAATCACATGCTCTGGCCTTGTTTAATATGCTAGTATAGGCAAAACTAATGGTAATGGCTCTTTGTGCCTTTTCTCAGACCTTTGCAGGGAGATTGTTTTGTTTCCCCTTGAGCTGATGGCAATTTCGAGGAGGGACTTCATACTCCCATCCCCTCTTTCCCATTAGCCTTTATGCCTCTAAGCCCCTGTTCAGTATGCCAGTCCTTTACTAGAAACTTTAGTGATTTGTTTGAATTTCCTTTGCAAATTTTTTGTGTTTGACTTGTGGCAATTCTGCCACCTGACGCCTTTGTTTCATCCATTGTATTTCAGCCATCAGAAATTTCAGTGTCTAATTTGGGATGGGGTGAATCTCTCTCTTTCCAGAGTCTATGGATGACCTGAAGCGCTCACCTCCATAGGATCCCTTAGAAGTTGGGGGAAAAAAGTCCCATCCTATATTTACACATCTCTCTCTTTATCTGCTCCCTCTTATTCTTGCTGCAGTGAACTACTAACAAGACAATTGAACATTGTAGGTGAGGTCTTCAATCTAAAGGCAGCTCTGTTGGATCAGTGGTTTATTTTCATGGGTTGAAACCCAGGCCTGCAGCTTTCCCTGGTGAACCAGGATGAGAAAGGTTTGACGCCATTTTTTCCTATGTAACTCAAATGGGGTTGTTTCTCCCAAGTAAAGATTTTTTTTTTCCTTCCCCACCCCTGTGACGTGAAACATAAGGCTGCACATTTCAGCTACTTTTTGGATAGAGGCAATAATTTCTTAATTTGCCCTGAAGGGGCACGCGCATAAATGGGAAGGAAAAAAATAAAGAGCTTGTGGAATTGATTGGAGGAGAGATGCATCTTGTTCAAACTAGAAGTGAAAATATATTCCAAAGGAGAAATCATTAGCATTTTCATTAAATGCCAAAGAGTGTGACTATTAGACCTACCTCAGGCAACCCTGGGGTTGAAAACTTTTCAACAAGATTTAATTGATCCAGATGGATTGAGGTTGTTTTTGTTTTTTACCCCTTCCACCCTTCTACCCCCTGCTTAAATCTCTGTACTCCATCACCTGTGAGAAAACCCCAAACCGAACCAAATTAAAATAAATAAACAACGCCTTCAGCCCACGCCCTGGAATGAAAACTGCAGTGTAATATGAAATGTGTCCTGATCGTCTTGTTATGGAGCCCGGTGACTCACCAACTGCTACAATTGGGGTTAGATAAAATAAAGGGATTATAATTAAGGAGGCAGCAGGAGGATGTTAACTGGGCAGTCAGATGGAGGCAGGCCCATCGCAGACCTGGGTGTGCTGGGGTTTGCCTTGGGGGCCTGCCGGGGATGTGTAGACATGTGACTGGGTGATTTGCAGCAGAGGGTCTGCTTAGAAAAACCTAACAGGGGCTGGTTTGGTTGGACCAGTGTACTAGGAGGTGGGCCCCCAGCTCCTGTTTGGTCTACTGTAGGTATCTCCCAAAAATGCCCAGTTTCCACCTATAGCGAAAACGGGTGGTGAAGGGCTCACCTGCCAGTCCCGGTCAAAGGAAGTCATGGAACAATTGATGCACTTGTCTGAGGATTGGCAGTATATCTGGGCAGTGTTTTGATCCTGAACTTTGACATAGGGCTTCTTTCCCTTGAAAAGAAATCTGAATCAGCCCCCTGGACGCAGTAGAAACCCACCTCTGGTGACTATAAGGAGGGCCAGTGCAGGCACCATTCTCCATGGCAGCAGGGAGCAACTTTACTAGTGGTGGGAGAGAAAACAACAGCTTGCTGGCACATGACTCTTAGGTTTAGACTACATACTTGGCACAGTGGCAGTAATATTTTAACCTTTTGGATACAAGAACATGCATAAAGTAGGTCAGTTGGGTCTTCCAACACCTACCGTACCCATAGAGACTTTTTTTCTGTCCTCACGTACTCAGCTTGTTTTGCTGCTTCTTGGATTCCTGAAGAAAAACGACTGAAGAAATAATTCTGTTAAAATCTCCTGTGTACTTAGCATTTTGCTTCCTGAGTGACCCAGGCTCAAAGTCCCAAAGCCAGGCAGATCATACGATGGTGTTTCACATGCCAGAGCAGTGCCACAAATGACCTATGGCCAGTGCAAATGCTTCTTATGTAAGCCCGTGGAAGCCATCTGCCTGGGTGCAAAGCACCTAATACTTCAGTTTGGGATAGTTTAATACCTCCAGTAATTATCCAAAGGAGCCCTGAACACTCTCATGATTAACTATCAGGTTAGAACTGGACCTGAGATGAAATCTGTGCAAACACAGTCATTGTTGGAAAAGGTTGCAGGAGTCATCCGAGGCTGTGACTGCGGTATCAGAGTGTGTTGGAAGGAAAAGTGTGATGATTTGTCTAGTGAAAACTATTATGGGAGTTTCGGTAGGATGTTCTGTATTATTCCCCAGGCTGGAGTTTTGCCAGGACATTGGAATTTAGGTGCCTGAATCGAATGCTTCCTTGATGGAGTTGGTAGCTGGCTGACCCCGAAGCTATGCTCCAAACCTTCACCCCTGGATCAATCACACGTGTCCCTGTTTCCTCATGCTCCTCTGTCCACCTGTACCTGCCTGTTGTCACTCACCTGTCACTTACACTGAAATGCCCTGGGGGTGGCATCCCCTTTTTGTTGTGGGCTTGCGCAGCCTCTTGCACAACGAGCCCTGTGGTAACACGGCCAAACAACAATTGCTAAGGGTGAAAGATCGCCAGGTTAAAGATGGCAAAACCAGTCCTCAGGACTGGCTGTGTAATAGAATAACAACAACAAATTCATAATAATAATGGCACAGGAATAATGAATGGTTATATTCAAATGTTAGCTAGCTAGAGCTCGCCACTTGTCTTTTCTGCAGCTCCTATAAAATTTACCCTCCTTGCTGAACATGTATTTGCCTGCACTGCCAATGTGCTAATTCTGCTCCTCACAGTTTTTCTATTTGCTTTGCTGTATCTTTCTCAATTAAAAGGGGAAAAAAAAAAAAAGGAGAAATAAAAATCAAATCACATGGCATCAAAGAGCTACATCAGGAGGTCATTGCATCAAATGCTGCCGCTAGTTTAATAAAGGAACTGACTAATATACTCATTAGTGGTGCTCGTTGCTAATGCCCGATCAGATAATGGAATTGAAATATCATGTTTTAGGGTGTAATCAGGATCCCTGCAGGTGCTGGGATGGAATTGCCCCATAGGTACAGCATTACACAGTTAACTAGGTGTGTTGCTTGACGGGGTGTTTCAGCTTCCCAAGCCTGCGGGTAGGAAGACGTGAGCAGGACTGTCAGTGTAGCTACAGAGAATGGAGAATTGGGTTGGAAACAAGGGGAAAAAAAGCTGGGGTGACCTGGGTTAAAGTGGAGAGAGGCAGCTCGGGGCAAGTGGTAGATGTCAAGCCACCTATGGGATCAGGTAGGAGCAGGTGGATGTGTGGAGACACAGCACCAGCCCTTTGGGACGACGTGTCAAGCTGCCTGCAGATGAGGAGCTCCTTGGGTTGGCTGAAGACTGGTGGGTGTGTGCAGGGAAGCACACTGAAGCAGGGTTTCTGGGAACATCAAAGGCTTCATTGCCTCCCTGGCATCTGGAAAGTGGAGAAGAAAAGACTTAGTGTGGATGCAAAATCCACTTGCGAGGAATTGGAGGGAGAGGGGTCCTGTCAGACCATCCCTGAGTGGGGGTACCGAGTTGCTTTTAGCACCAGCTCTAGCCTAGTTACAAAGCCCTTGAAGGAGATAGCAAGAAGGGATGAGTCTTGCCTCCCTGGGTCTTCAGTGTCACTTACACAAGGCTTTTAATCCCCAGTGTTCCAGAGAAGCAGCAATTGCAATTTCATTGTCCAGGGATGACAGACAAGCACGTCACAAGCCTCTCACCAGCTTTCTCTTCCCCAGCTCAAACGTTTGCCATCTAAGTTTTCCACTAAGTGGGTAAGTCCAAAGAAGTTTGCAGCACTCTTTTGTAATTGCATTTTTTTTTTTTAAATCGAAGAAATGAAAACACATCAAAAAATTCAAACCCAACCCCAGTCTAATCAATGCTACCAGACTTTGGGTAAACTGGGCTGAATGACAGGAGTTTTCCAGAGGAATTTGTTCTGTATGGAAGTTAACTTTAAACACTTTTCTTCATTGCCAGATGATTTAATACTGGATGAGCCAATGAAAGACTTCAGAGACACTCAAATTACTTCCCAAGTTGCTCACAGAATATGTTCTGCTGAGACAACACCAGGCTAGAGACTTCAGTGGGATTAGCAGTAAGGCTAAGTTTTGTTTTACTACAGTATTTTAGATTGTCTTCCAATCTTTATTTCTTTTTATTTTTCTCCCTCCTGCTCCCAGTTGCTTAATAATAAAAACTCATATGTCAGTAACAACCCCTCCTGTCTAGTGTCTCTCAATACTTTCTATTTGTCCTCCTCTTCCTTCAGCATCCCAGAACTTCCTCCTTCCATGTTTTTTTTTATGCACTCTCCTGGAAAGACAGTTCAAATCCTTTCAGAAGAAGGAGTGAGCTCACCCAGTACTTACTTATCTGTTGTGAGGTCCTTCAGAAGAGAGATAAAAGAGGTTGGGAAGAGGAAAGCGCGTGTCCCTTCCTTGGGTTTCTCAGAGAAAATCTTTGCTCAAGTCCAGGAGACAGCTCAGGGCCATGAATCCTCTGGAAAGGGAGACATCCTCTTGCTGCACAGAGCAGGCTACCTACATAGTACAGGGAGGCAGGATTTAAAACATTTCATTTTTCTGTTTTCTCCTTGGTGTTCTCTATTCGTCAGTTTAGGCAGGCTCCTAAGCCATGTGCTGACTGCTATGAAACCTGTTTTTGATGGATTCTGCAGGGAGATCCATGGGAATTAGGTCCCTATATAATTGCACTTAAACACCTAAAGCTATGGCTGTGTTGATAAACTAAACAAGGCCAGGGCTCAAGCCCAGGTACTGGCACATGATCTCTCAAACTATCCAACCCTTAGCATGGTCCCTGGTGATGGTTTTGTCCTGTTCCAACTAGCATACTCCCAGACAATGCCTGGGCATGGTCCAGGAACAGCCTGGGCCAAGGAGCATCACCACAGGCGGTTCAGATGCAGCCCCCCAGTTCTGGAAGGAAAGACGCTTATCAGCACGGACGCAAATTGGTCGGTGCCAATTGACCTCTGGGCCAAAGAACAGCCCCATGCATGTCTTATTTACTAGAATAGATGAAGTTAAATGCTTTCAAGAATGTAGTCTGAGATGCTAAACAGGGACTTGGGAGCATAGCTGGGATCCTAGTGCTTAAAAAGAAAGGGGGATAAAGCAGTGCTTGGTTTATCCAAATATTAACTCGTTCCTTCCTACTGTGCACAGATTCATTTCCAGCAGAACCAAGGGGAAAAAGAGTCCTCATTGCCCTTTTCTGCTGCTTTAATTTTCTTGTACAATCACAATCCACTTGTGACCCACTTCCCAGATCTCCCAACAACATAAAAGTCATGAAGGTGGACAACTATAGTAGCAAGTCAGGGCTATCTAATACTGGAATGTAAATGAATGTTTTAGCAGGAACAATGTGTTCTGGTGTTTTCCTTCAGGTTCTTGGTAGAAGTGTTTGACATCTCTGTCATAACTTGGTGAAACAAGATTTTTCTCTCCCTTCATTCTGCTCCAGCGCAGTATTGGGTGGAAGGTGGTAATGAGACTTCAGCACTGGTGCTGGTGAGAATAAACCTGGCTAGATGATGCCAGCCTGTTTTCACAGCACAAATGAAAGTTGGCACATCCGTATCCCTTGCCATGAGCACTCAGCCATCCAGGTAAACAATGGAGCCTGTGTTTGTGCAGCATCTGATGGAGAGGTGTCCTTGTCCCCAGCCAGCTCACCAAGCAACATGACACCACAAGCACGAAAGCCAATAGAGCATCCACATGCTTCAAACTGGGGCAGGGGGGGTTTCTGAACATGCTGTTTGAAAATCTTTGCTGCAATCATCTTGGCATTGACATTTAGGGGAGTTTCTCAGCCCATTGGTAATTTGCTGAATTGGACAAAATAGCAGAGAAAAAAAAACACCACCAGCTTTTAAATTCTGACTTCAGAACATATTTCAACTTAATCCACTCAAATTTCTGCCTATATAAAATCTAAGTTTCTTGCATTATAAATTAGGTGTCAATTATGATATGTGAGTGTGTTACAATCAGAGGCTTGTGTAATAGATATGTATGTGTGTTCCTTATCGCTGGATGGATACATCATGTTACAATCCCTGGTCCCTCTGGCAATGGAGACCCTGTTTAAAATCCTGGTCCTGCTGGGCTGGACACGTGGCTGCTCAGTGATGAGTGCCCAGGTGTCAGCAGTCATCCAGCCCGAGGGGAGAAGGATCAGCCTCACAGCCTCCTCTCAGGATCCTGCTTCCTCATGGGCATTTCACTCCGGAGTATGTGTTGTTGGGATGTCTGGAGGCAAAGTCCCCACTCCTGTACGTGTCATTTGGGTGTCTGGAGGTGACATGGTTGAGGTCGGAGAAGAAGAGAGTGGCAGAGCTTAGCTAAACCCAGCCTGCTGGACTTATCGGTTGTGATCTTAACTAGAAGGCCCTTTTTCTGCTCACTTACCCTTGCACACACGCACATAATTGCAGTGTGAATTCATAATATAAACCATGATGTAATAGACACCAACTCAACTCGACTTAATTACTGTACAAATGAACAACAACTTAAATCACAAGCAGAGTCCCATTAAAAGTAATCAGATCCTGGGTGGGGAGATGGTTAAAGGTGGTGTTTGAACTCCAAAGAAAAATATGCTCTTGTTTGGACATAATTTGGTTTCTTTTTTTTATTGTTATTTTTTCTTACACAGTGTATTTTTGCTCTCTCTGCCTGGCTCTCTCTCACTTTAATTTTTTTCAACCTTTTCCTGATAAACCAAACTAGTCTAGACATATCTTTTGAGAGCAAATGTTCTCTAAGCAATGTTCATTCCTTGTGAGTTTGTACGTTAATCATTAAATATAATTAATTAGAACATCTTGTAATTAACTTGGAAAGCAAAATTATACGAGGGAATGAGTTTGTAACCACATCACATTTGAAATAAAAATAAAACTTTGACTAAAAGGAATAACTGCTCTTTGGAATTAGATGAGTAACAATGTTGGATTGGCTCCCCCGAAGCTGTAATGTTGGCTCTGAATTCATTCACATTTATCAACCATATTTCACATTGATACACGTGCTCACACACACATGTATGTGCCCACCATAGTGCCATGGCCCAGAGTTAGCCCACTACAGGGATGCTTTAAACCACCTCTCTGTCTTCTTGTGCCTCTGGACCGTGGAGGGACTCAGCAAACAAACCATCAAGCAGCCTTAGGGTTGCTCTGACTTGCCCTGGCTAGTTGTGATGGCACTTTGGGTATGATGCTGGCTGGAAATTGTGGCGTTTCATGGCAGGCTTTCCTGCCAAGGCTGGTGAGAGCTGGCAGGGGGTGGCAGACAGCTGGCCACGGGGGTACCCCCAGCTGGTGATTCCTGGCCCAAAGGAATCCTCACATACATGCTGGGACCAGTTCTTAAGTCCACCAGTTCTCCAAAAAGCAGGTTCTGGGATGACCCACGGAGCACAGCCAATGAACCATCTTGGCTGTCTGGTTCAAAAAATAGAGAGGAATCTCTTCTTTCCAAGCAACTCTTCCCATCAGAATTTAAATACTGCAGTCATTTCCCTGTAGGTGTGAAGAGTTCTGCCATCCTTGCTTGACTGAATAATAGGGGGATGTCCTGGGAGACAGAAACTTCACTATTCTCAATAGAAACACACTTGTTCAGGCTGCTGTAACATCCCAGGATGAAATACTGGGCCTGGGGGCTTTGGGCTGAGAAGTCCCTGATGTCTGTAGGAGTAGCAATCCTGGGGAATCCCCAGGTGATTACCTAGATAGTGTTGGGAAGGTGAGAGTAGCTGTACAGCAGCTCCTGGGGCATCGCTGGGCTCTGCCACTTGCTTGTCACGTGGCCTGGGGCATGTCATTTCACCTCTGTCCTTGCTGAGAACATCATGTTCATGAGGACATCATCCTTCCTCTACACCCTGGACAGGCAGTAGTGCCAGCCAAATTGCTCTTTCTCCTCTGTCACATCCCCAGTTGGGATGATGCCTTCCACAGTCACTGACATGTGCTCAAACAGGCCAGAGGACTTTGTTGCTTTGAGCTTGCTCTTGAATTCCCCCTTTCACTGTTCTGGCAGGAGCAATGGCAAAGCCTCTCTCCAGTCACTTTACCCTCCACAACCAGGCAATCGCTCGGCTGGGCTGTTCATCACCACTGAGGTGCAGAAATGTTCCTCACATTTTTGTGGTTGGTTTTCAGGCCAACGGAGGCAGCTGGGGAGGAGAGGGGCTAAGGTGGAGAAGAGCAGAGGTGGAGTGGGAGAAAGGCTCCCCAGAAGATGAGGGAGATGAAAGATGAAATCATTTGGAAGTCCCGAAACCTAGTGAGTAGACAAACATCGCTGGTGACTGAGGTGAGGCAAAGTCCTTTTCTGTACTGGGGACACAAGATGAGTGACCAAAGGACTTGGAAATGTGGCCTTGGATATCCCTCTCCACTTATCAGGGCATTCCTGCTTTGTGCTGAGCTCTCAAACTGGATGTTGGCCCCCTTCACTGGTTCTTCCACTGGAAATCAGCTAAGAAGCCATCCCTCAGCTAAAACTTGCTCAGGTTATGGAGGGTTAATAATTTTCAAGAGACTCAAAAATCTAAGCTCCCCCTTGGTGAGCAGATGAAACAGGGTGTGGATTTATAGGACTGGGATGGAGGGGAGAGGCAGTAGGAGATTAACTCTGATCTCCTTGCCTTCTGCCTCCTCCCTGCCTGTTGGTAGCACCCTACCACTGGGGCAGGCACCAGGGGTGGGATGCAGCTTGCCTAATGTTGAGCAGGTCGATATTAGACACCTGGGGCAAACCAGATGGGTTGTAAGACCTTCCCCAGGCAGATGGGAGGGACAAGAACCTCTGGGAGAAGAGTATCCTATTGCATGAGGGGTGTAAGATGCACCCAGTTTAAATACTTGGGTTGACAAATGAAGTGCCCGTCTTGCTCTTCAATGGTGGCATGAATCCCACACCCAAAAAGGAACTGGAGCTGTGGTTATCTGCCTGAAGAGGAGCTCCACTCTGCATCCTACCCACTCACCCATCGCCACTTTAGCTGCATCTGTCCTTCCTGGCCTTCTTGCTTTGGCAAAACTCCCATTTCGGAGCAAGATAAGATGGGCCTGATCCTGCCATGTAAGAAGAAGTCTGCTCTGTATGGGACACGACACCTGCCCTCATTTATTGTTTTGCAGATACAGGGCACCATGAATAAATGAGGGAGCATGCATATGCCCAAGGAACAACAGCAGTGAACGACAATAAAAAAAAAATCTGAAAGAGATGTGAGAGTAGTTTTGAATAGAGCTGACACTGAGCAAACACTTTGCACAATTGTGGAGGGTGATATAATATCCTGCCCTTTCAGAGTGTCACTGTGACTTGTATTTAACATTCATTGGCAGCAGCAGCCTGGCTTGATCTTCACACTGAGAGGTGCTGAGCACAGTATCTAGGGAAAAAAAAGATAGACAAAGAGATGCACCCAGTTCACTGCCCTTTCTTATGTGGGTGTGAATCTACCTTAGTGGAACCCATGGGAGCTTCACTACTGACTTCAGTCCCTATTAACCTCCCTGATGAGTAGCAGGAAATTAGGCATGCGTGGAGGGAAGGGTGTTTATGAAAAGCAAGGTCTAATGAGAACCCGGTTTCAGAGTTAATTATGGAACAACCATTGCCGCTCCCTAACCCAATACTGTGCCTGATTCTGATCTCGCTGCATGGGAAAGCGAGATACTTTATACCCATGGGGGCTCTTGGGCTGCATATGGCTCTTGAGCAATTTAGGTGCATTTATGCTGGGTGATATCATGTGATCGGCAGTGGGACTGCACTGATGCCGGGCTGCTGGGTAATCTGTGGGATGAAGCAAATCAGCAGGACTTGCCAGGTCATGCCCAGCCCCATCCCATCCCACAGTGGTGCAGGGAGAAGGAGGAGAACTGTTGTTATCTCTTCAGTGAACCACTCCTGCTGCTCTCCCTCCCTTCACTCTCTGATGTGCCTGATATGTGTCTTCTGTCTCTGGGCTGAATGGGAGGTGTTGGTAGATGGTTTGTAAGGTCAGCAAGATGGGCCAAGCGTCGGGATCAATTGAGCAGTACCCGCGTGTGTATGTAATCAGGATCTGGCCTCCTGCTAATTAAAAAGCTTAAACAAACACATGCAAATGAGGCAGATATGAACACGCAGGTGGATTGCTGGAAACAACACCCTCCACTCCTCCAATTGAGGGGGCAGCCGGTCCCAGCACTCCCTTTTGTTTTGTTGTTTCCACAAAAAAGCTGCCTCTGTTGTGGGGAAGTTTCCCCTTGGTTGAGTTCAGCGCGTATGGTCCTGGGGCATAAACAGTCTCTTGTCCCATGACACACGCTTGCCCTGAGATTGCACACACACAGAGCTTGTCAGGGATGGCACAAAGCACTTCACTGGGAGTGTAAGGAAAAGACACTTTCCCACTTCTCTTGGCCTTGTGTTTGATGGGCTGGGAGCCTTTTCGAGAATGACGTGAAGAGGATTTGCAGCATGTGACAGATTTTTCTGGGTCTGAATCTTTTCTTGGTGAGGCCACAGTACATAGCAGTCCTGGGAAAACCTTCTGGGAAAGATAGATTTCTTGATCCGAGAATGGTGCATGAAACAGGGACGCAGGTGACAGCTCTGGGGCCCTTAAACCTAAATCAAGATGATATTGATCATATTTTTCAGTACAAACCAGATTCTGGGATAACTCTTATAAATACTTGCACTGCTCTTGTCACTGCACTTCCAGAGTCGTTTGAGAATGCGGATTTTTCCCACTAACATAAACGGTCCTTTGATAATGGAAAATTTGCCTGAGTAAAGGCTGACTGCTTAATGCAGTGATTAAGTCATTGCTTTAATCTGGCATAGCTCTTGAAAAATCTGCTGGAAAGAGTTACTGGAAAGGTCCTTTGAGTTCCCTTTTCCCTACAGCCACTCATTCTCTTTGTGCTTACAGAAATGTTCACGGGTCTTCCTGGTGATACAGATCAGGGAATTGATCTGGCCATAAGCTCAGTTGGCCAAAAAAAGAAAACAAACAAACAAAAAACCCCAAATAAAAACCCAACAAAAACTAAAGCTTGTTTGGTTTTTGTTTTGTTTTGTTTTGTTTTTTGCTTTTTGGTTTTTTTTCTGCAATGTGTCAACATGAGATCCATTGCCAGTCAGAAGGAGGTGATAAGAATAAGAGGACATGGATGTGGTTGAGGTGGCCCTGTTCATTGTACGCAGTCAACAAAAAATTGCCGGTACCATGGAACACACTGTGCTGAAGGCCAACCTCCAACCCACCTTCCGGCTTGTATACAGGGTAGTTAATATCTACCAGATGCCTGACACACTTAGCAAAACTTACACGTGGAATGCTCCAGCCCAGGCTGTGCATCAGGGTTGGACACCTTGGAGTGCAGCATGTCATGCTCCGGTTTGCTACAGGGCAGGTAACTTGATAAGAAACAAAGCCAGAGGGAGACCTGTTCAGCACAGATTCACACATCATTTCTATGATCTTCACCTCAATGGTTGACCTTTGCTGCTTCTTCCGAACTTGAGTCTGTGCTGTATATTACTTTGGGTAGCACTGAATGTGAAAAGAACATCAGATCTTTTTCTCCACTTCCCTTTTTGGAAAACACTCTGAGATATCTCCCACATCCTCTTCTTTCCTGCATGTCCCCATAAAGGACCACAGACCCAGGTGTGTGATATTTCATTTCACGCAATGTATTTTAACTTTTAGCAGAACTTGGGCTACTCTAAATCTCTGTCTAATATTCACAGGCTGGGGGTTCAGCAGGGACGGGCAAAGCAGTGTGTTAATTTGTTTGGCACAGCTTTGTCATGTGGGTTTTCATTTTGCAACTCCACAACCAAAATGAAGGGTAGCAGAGATCAAAGTCATTTACTGTTTAAACTCTAATGCTCAGGGGAAGGTAGAGGTGCTATTTCAGATAGGAAGAAGTCTCTGATTTCATGTCATTAAAACCGTATGTCTCAGTTCCTGAAAGCACATAAATACACTCATAGTTGAGTTTGAAGACAGCAGCATATGTAAATACTTTGATAAAGCAGAGGTAGGATTACATGAAGTGTTTCTTGCTCTTGTATTGACTTACTCCAGTTAGTTAATTCAGACAAAAAAGCCATATAGGCATAATATCTTTGTTTTTAACTAGATTAAAGTTAGAAGGAACAGATTAAAGCATAGAGGGGGCTTGGATGCTGAACACGAATTACTAGTTAGAGTTGATCTCAAAATGCCCTTATCTTTGATCAGTTCAGAAGTAGAAGTAGATTCAAATGGAGAACTCCAGCATGTATTGGAAGACTCCACCAGGAGTTTGATTATGGGAAGGCCCTGGGAAAATCACTTCCTTACTGACACTGACAGTCCTGATAGAGATGGAGATGCTTTGTTTCCAGAATTTGTTTCTGGGACTGACCTGAGCCATAACATTTTTATGTTTTCTTTACTGAATCTGGCTGACCATGCAAGTTAAGAATGCCCTCTTTTTTTTTTTTTTTTTATTAAATTTTTTTTTTATTCCCACTGAAAACAGCCCTTGAGATGTTGATTCAGTGTAAAGTTTTGGCTGAAATTCTTGTTCCAAGGCTTTGGTGTCAACAAAGATTTCAGATTCCTGTTTACTTTAATTGGCTTTGCTTTTAGCCACAAGCAAAGATTGCAAAACAAAGGTGTGGAATGGCCATCCCCTGCTTCCACTGTGGGTCTGCATCACTTTTTTTTTTCCCCACCCTGGGCTTCTTATGCGAATGTGTTTGTGAAACCACTTAAATCAGGAATTTTGTTTTCAAGTGGGGACCTAAATTTAGGATCCTGCATCCCTATTTAGAAATGGATAAAAATAACAAAAACTCCTTAGTTCTCTTCTCCATGGAGACTCCTTGGTCCTGAGAACTTTCAAGAATTTGGATGTGGAATACCATATTTGTCAGCATAAAAGCTGTCAAAACTTTTCCAGTCATAATCTACAGTAGAAACAGCAGATTTTTGTTTAGATGTTGCTCAATTTCAAGCAATGAATATGCCCATGACATGTGGGTGCAATTGATGTTCATGTGAAAAAATATGACAGATGACCTGATTTCCCAAAGCAGAGCACTCAGGGATATCTCCCAGTGTCATGGATGAACTCTCAGGAGGAGTCACCTGATCTGCTCTCAGCTCATCCCTTACACCTGAGACTGTTTTTGAGCTGGGATTTTCCAAAGTACTTAGTGCTGGCTGAACTCCAGTATCAAATTTACTGGCAGTGATTCCCAGTGATTCATTAAGAGCAGAGTTAGAACTGAGCCTCTGAAGAAGTCCACAGTGAGATCCTTCTTCAGGACTTTTTTCTGGTGGCTGTGGAGATAAATGAATGAAGAATACTGGATCAATCCACCCAGCAGGAAAACAATTGCTGTTACTTTTAATGTTATGCAGTTGAACATGACAAAATTCTTCCTGGGGAAGTTATGAAAATCCTTGTCATTGCCCTGTTCACCATGTCACACCACTGGTGAGCTAATCTCTCCATTGCAACCTGTTTCCCTGGCTGATTGACCTCTGTTATCTCTCCCACTCTGCCTGTGGTTTTGAAATGTTTTTTCTTTCCACACTGAGTGTGGTGGGCAGGAGACATATGTGTGTGAAGCCCACCTGTGCTCATGATGTGATCTGAAAGGCAGAAAATTCAGGGAAAGCTCTACTATCAAAATCCTTCAGGAACTGTGAAACAACAGAAAGCCACAATGCAGGCTGGAGTCTTATAGCCCAAAATCATCCAGAACAACAGTGAAAAGCATCTATCAATCATCTTGGCTGTCTCCCTAATTTTCCATCTTTCTCACCAGGCTTTTTCAGCCTCATCCTCCTCCTCACTTCATGATTCCAGGTCTTTTATCCTGGTAGTTGGTGGTAGTAAGAGATAGATAGCACGTTTGGACATATTTGCCCTCATGTGGCTTGTCCTTCTCACCCCACCCATGCTCTGGTTGTGATGATGCATATCTCTGGGAGTCAGTGGGAGATCTTTTCACAAACACTCACTGTGTGTTGTGTCTCTTGTGGGCAGAGATGTTGCTGTGTTAGCCATCATTATTTGATCTGCCTCTCTGACAAGATTGCTTTAAAGCCTAAACACTGGTTTCTGTTCTTAGCTGGGAACATGCTATAGTTATAGCTTTGCCTGCATCATGGCCAGGTCCAGTTCCTCAGCTATGTTGGGAATGCCTAGCACTGTGGAATGGAAACTGCAGAGAACAAAATCTGTGACAAGGAGTGTTGCATGAAAGAAAGGGAATATCCTACTGGAGTACTTTGGTAGCATTTTTTTTTTTTTGCTTGGGCAAATAATACTTTCGCAAAATATGCTGGAAATACTCACTAAAGTCAATGGTATTTCAGAGACCTGGGTGGGAGAGATGGAGGAGTACTGATTCTACTTTCAAGTGGTAGAAGTGCAGTCTAAATTCAGATTATGAGTGCCTCTGCATTTTGCACCCTTAGTCTTTATTTTGCCTGTTCTGCAGAAAATGATAATTGGTGTAATTTACAGTTTGGAATAGGACTGGGAATTTCCCTTGCTCACCAAAATTGGAAGCTGGAAAAGAAACTCACCATCATTCATCAATGTCTCAGAGTGCCTTCAGCCAAGAAAACCAAATACCCATTGAGGTGGTAGTTATCTTCTGATCCCTTCATTGTCAATGGATAGAAAGAGTCACCTAAATCAATAAAACTAAGATTTAAACCATGCTCCATCGGGAACTTGCTCTCTTGCTCCTAACTGAGGTGTCTCTCAGGACATGGAAATTGAATGGGATGCACCTGGGTTAGTTAGAGTGCTTCTCTATCAACATGCTTCTTACCCAAGCAAGAATAACAGAGGGCATGGGAAAACATGGCTGAGTGAGGGCAAGGCAGGGAGGAAATAGTGTCCTCTCCTAGGTGGAAAAAAATATTTTTCCTTGGGAGTAGCACAGGAGAACAGGAAAGCTGATATTTCCTGAGGCAAAAAGTTTTCTTGGGATTTCTTTGAACAGGAGCATATTTTATAAGATTTCTACGGTGCTTAAGGTCAATTATCTGCCTTTGCCTAAATATGCTACCCTAAGATGAGCTCTAGTTTTTTATGATTTTGGGTGTTTTGAGCAGTTTATTAATCACCATTAAAGAAAGGTTCAATGAAAGATGCCAGTGCATCCTCAAGGGCCTGGTCCTACCTCTGCAGAAGGCAACAGAAAAGGTCCTGCCTCTATCAAGAAGTTGATTGCCTGGAGAAAAGGAGGCTCAGGAAAGACCTTCTTGCTCTCTACAACTCCCTGAAAGGAGGTTGTAGTCAAGTGGGAGTCAGTCTCTTCTCCCAAGTAACAAGGAATAGGACAGGAAAAAATGGTCTCAAGCTGTGCCAGGGGAGGTTTATGTTGCACATTAGGAAACGTTTCTTCACTGAAAGGTTGTCAAGCATTGGGACAGGTTGCCTGGGGAAGTGGTGGAATTGCCAATCCTGGAAGTGTTAAAAAACCTGTAGATATGGCACTTAGAGATATGGTTTAGTGGTGGTCTTGGCAGTGCATGGCTGTGCTAGTTTGGATTTTATGATCTAGACATCTTTTCCAACCTTAATGATTCCATGATTCCATATTCATATGATATATGTTGGCCTTTCTAGGCAGACATGACCTTTCAGAATGGACTGGGAAGGGGAGAGGACTGAAACCCAATGCTCTGGA
Organism: Myiozetetes cayanensis; assembly: GCF_022539395.1. Classification (NCBI taxonomy): domain Eukaryota; kingdom Metazoa; phylum Chordata; class Aves; order Passeriformes; family Tyrannidae; genus Myiozetetes; species Myiozetetes cayanensis. The sequence continues at coordinate 4,077,203 of NW_026087521.1, forward strand.
GCAGCTCAGTGAGGTTTGAGAGGGGACAGAGAAAAAGCAGGGAAGGCATTTCATTTTTCCACAACTGCTTCATGCAAGATAAAGCCTGTGACGACATGGCAAGACCTGTATGTCTCAGACAGTGAAGGCCACAGCAATGAGAAGAAAAACCTTGGCCAGTGTGAGTTGGTGGAATGCCTGGAGGGTGTGATGCAGCTGGAGAACCCACTTTTGCCCAGAGGGCAGAGAAGAGGGAAAAAAAATCCAAAAACAAAACAAGGGAAGTTATTGCATCTGTCCAGGGATTTCAAAAAACAGGTTTATATGGAGGGGATTGTGGGAACAAAGTAGTGGAAAGGACTCTGTGACCTGCCTGGGGGTGTGAGGGGATTTGGTATGCTGCTCTCATCTCATCATGATGTGAGACCATCTGCCCTGCAGCCAGCAGAGCTGGGTGTAGATGAGAAATAACGGAGATCAGAACATGACCTCCAGCAGTTTTGGGGGTAACAGCTACTTTATGAGTGACATCCTAGAAACAGCCAGGGGGAAATCAAAGAGAGATAAGATAACTGTGTTTCTCTGGCCGTTGTCCTCAGCCAGTTTGAAGGATTGCAGATTAGGTCCTTTTCTCTGGTTTCTCTTGCTGGTTCTCTGTGCAAGTGCCACAGGGCTGTGATAAGGAGGAGGTGGAATGGTGCTCTAACTATGCCACATTTTTCCACGTGCAGCAGGTTATGCTAACTGAATGAAAATACACCTGGATCCTTCCTCTGCTTGTGCCTCTCACCATCCAGAAGAGCTGGGGTCTGGGGATGTGCACTGGGAGAAGAGAGGATCTGTGGGAGGGTTATGGAAAGGGGTTTGGCACCCCCAAAAAGTATCCCTTCAGTTCCAGCATGGGTGACCACTGCACACTCAGGGCTGCAACAGGCAGTGCCTGGTGCTTCTCCCTCCAGTCATCCCTTCCTGACTCCATGGAGCATCTCAGTGTTCCCCTGACATCCTTGGGGGGATCTTCACAGGTGCAGGCAGCTGCAGTGGGACAGCAGACTGCCATTTCTTTGTCTTGTTCACTTTGGTGGCAGTCCCATATGACCTACTGGCCAAACCATCCAGGTAGGACCATCCTGAGTGAGGTTGGTGTAGGCAGCTTAAATAGCAGGTGTTATCCAGGCTGGAGTGGACGAGGGTGTTTGCAGCCAGCCTGTGGAAGAAGAGAATACTCACAGGACAGGGGTAACCCTGACATGGTGGATGGGAATGGAGATTTTTTTTTCAGCCAGCACAGACAGATATGGGACTGATCCCACAGGCAGAATCACCCATCCTCAGGGAGGAGCCCCAGCCTACTGGGGAAGGCAGAAAATGCAGACTTTTCTGAATTTTCCTGGGAGAGGGAGGAGCAGGGCAGATTTCTGCCCTGGGGATGGAGTCACCCTGGCAACACAGGGGGTCGGGGGTGGCCTTCGTGGTGTTTCTTGCAAGGTTGAGTCAGGGCTGTGATGAACTGGTCTTGCACAAGCAGGAATGCCATCGCCAGTGGTGAGCTGAAAAATGCCGAGCTCTATTTTCAAAGACAGCTCAGAGGTTATTTATGTACGGAAATGCTCCTTATCTCTTAATTCCCAGACTGATGGGTGGAAGATATGCAAAGAGTGACTTCTGTCAGAGGCGAGCTCACCAGCACTGCTGCTGCCTTGGCGAGTGGGGAGGGCTCTCTCTGCCTTCCCTGGTAGCAATGCTGACTAAGGGCCATAGGAATCTTAATTCCTGGCCCAGAGAAGGCAAGCCAAGCTATCTGATGGGCTGCTTGGCTGACAGTTAATATCCTGTCGCAGAGAAGTAAGTATTCATGATATAGCAGCTTTTTTTTTTTTTTTTGCACCTGGAAGGCTGGAGTGGGAAGAGCCAACAAATTCTCCATTTTGTGCTTAAACATCAGGTCTGCCCTGAAAGGCCTAAATCAGAACCATTCTTTTATATTTCAAATAATCCATAAAAACTCCTTGGTATCATTTTTTTTTTTTTTCCCCATCATGATTATTCTCAGAGATTCAGGCTGGAATCATAAATTCAATTCCATTTCCTTGTGGCTGGAACATTATTACTAGGTAGAAATTTGCAACTGGAAATTAGTTAATGATTCCTCTGTAAGTACAGCAGGCAGATGGGAATCCAGCTTCTTTTCCCTGGCTGAGCTGACAATGGCATGCTAACTAGAAGTAGTAAAACATTTATTAATGGGTGAGTTAGCAAAAGGGAATAAAAACCCAACCCAGAGCAATGAACACAGATAATAGGGTGTCATTATTAAAGAACTATATCTGTCAGAGAAGGACATGCATAAGAATTAGGTGTCCTGGAAAATGCTGTGAAAACATATCTCTACTTCTGTTTGATGGAATCACATTTTAATTTTCATGAACTTTTCATCAACTAAATGTATTTGCATCTAAAGGAATCCTATCTCTTAATAAGCAGTAATGATGACCTTATTTACACCAAATGACATTTTCCTACTGATTGGGCCAGAAAAAATGAACTATTTTTCTAGTGTAGGGTAAAAATAAACTCATCAATAAATTTTTCTTGGTGATGGGGGTGCATTATGGATTGTGTCAAGAGAAAAAAATAAAACCTACTCCATAGGATTTATAGCACAGAAGAAAAGAAGCTGTCTTTTACATGGGAAGGGATTTTCTAACATATCCCTTTTGGGACAATTGGATGGAAGGTTCTGGTTTGGTGGCTGCCTGACTCTTGAGAGCAGCCTTGCAGACAGGGAAGTGGAATTCTCTGTTTTCTGCTTTGCCTGACCTCGACCTCAGTTTGGTGTCCCCCATTCAGGCTGCCAGTGAGGGATCAGGGGAATCAGTTGTTGCAAGGTCAGTGGAGGCTGGACTGCCTCAGAGAGGAGGTGAGAGAGTGGTGGGGTCCATGACTCCCCTCCTGTTGTGCTGGCAGGTTTCCCACAGCAAAGCTGGGAAGGAATGGACCTGATGCCCTGGGAAAACAATGTGAGGGACTTGGTCCTTGCATCTCATCTGAAAGTCTTGAAAATGGCACCTGAGACTATTTCTGAGTTTATGATGGAAATTGATTTCCCTTTCCTTTTCCTTTCCTTTTCCTTTCCTTTTCCTTTCCTTTCCTTTCATCCCCTTGTTGCAACCCACAGAACACAATTTCCAGTTGAAAAATCCTTTGGACAGCAGCACCCAAACCAGAACATGTTGTCCACAGACCCCTTGATCCCAAGGGAATGGCCAGTACATTAAGGAGCTGCTGTGTGTGACTCAAGGTGACCAAATTAAGCCCTCTGCATGAATAGTGGTTCAGGTGCTGATGCATCATTTCTTTCCTGTAGTGAGAAATTGGATGAGAAGGTTCACATGAGCTCATTCGGTCTTTATGGGCTTGAACCAGCTTCCATTGGAGTCAATAGGAATCTTTCCATTGACTTTAATGAGAGCTAGATTGGATCCTAAATTAGTACCTTCATCCTTCAAATTGTTTTGCAGTGCCTATCCCCATCCATAATTAACATAAACTGGCTGTGATAGTCATCAACTGGAAAATTATACCAAAATGTCCTCAGTAGGTTTATCCCTGCTCTCACTGAAGATGATAGGAGTCTCATAATTAACTTCAAACAGGACTGGTTGTCTGTGTATCGTGATTATAAAATATCTTGATATATTTTTAAGGGAGAGTTCAGTTTGAGCAACTTCTTAATTGCATGTCAGGACTAAAAGGGGTGGCTGTGACCAAAGACAGCCACGCTGAAAAATCAGCCAGTATTAAGGAGCATGATTTGACTTTGTGGCTACATAAATCAGTATTTGAGTTTCTCATTTGGTATTCACTGAAACGAAAACATAATCTGAGTTAATTGCTCTTCCCCAAGGTGCCTTGTTGCGCAATGTTTTATAAAATTAAAGCCTGTTAAGTACACACGAAGAAACATACTTTAGATGCAGAACATAAAATACTAGCACCTCTAATTCTGCTGTCATGTATGGTTGATTAACCTGGTACAACAGAAGCCTTGGGGAGAGTTTCTGTGCTGTTAGAAAACATATTTCCACTTAAGGGAATTTAGACAACAAAGGGATCTCACAAATCCCATTGTTGGAGGCTAGGCTGACATTTGGGGCATCCGAGCTGTCTCACAAAGCCGTGGAAGACTAGGGGAAGGAATGCAACCTGCATCCCACTTACGGGTAGTTATCTGTCACCCCAGTGCCTTCCACAGCAATTAACAAATAATTAATGAAGCCCTGTAGCCCTTGCTCAGGCAATGTTCCTGTTGGCTCCAGAGGGAATTTCACCTGGACTCAGAGTGAGCAGTGGGGAGCAGCGTGGGTCCTGGGGGAGATGTTTTCTCAGGCACATGCAGGCAGCAGTGGGAAGGTCACTGTTCTGCCCTGCTCTGGGTGGGATTGCTGCGACTCACCCACCTCTGAGAAAAACCCAAACTCAGATGTTTGAATTTCCTGAGCCACTCGAATGCACAGATATAATGGCACTGGAGAAGAGCCACAGGAGCTCAAGGAAATTTAGCTGGAGAGGGTTACCCATGGGGTCTAGGAGTAACAAAAGAAATGCCATAAGGAGACCTCCCTATGCTCAGGTGCTCCAGACTCTCTTTGCTGCTTTCAGGTGCTCCTTGGGGCAGGCAGGGAGCCGTGGAGGGCAGATGGAGCACATCAGCAGCTGCCTGTTGGACCAGAAGCTGCTCGGGAGCATGTGGGAAGATCAGGAAGGCTTATCAGATAGTTTGCAGCAGTGAAACTGCCTAGTAAGGCATAGTGTGGGAGCTGGGGGTATCCGGGTGAAGACCAGCTGGGAGCTTGCCAGGTGTGTGTGGTTTGAGTTAAGGGCGAACTGAATTTTCTCCCAGGATGAAAGTGAGCCTGTATCTTATAATGAAACCAGCTGGTGTTTCAGGTTTGTTACCTGCTTCTGCTCCTGACCTGCCCTGTGCTGCCCTCATGGCCTGCCCAGTAGCCAGTACCTCACTCTGAAGAGGGACCCTCAACTGAAAAGGCAAAGGTGAGATAAACAGGATAGGATCCCTGGATGGTTATAAACCTGGTGCTCCTCTTTGTTTTCCCTAATGTTGTCCTTACACACTGTACAGAGAAAAGTACAGGCTCAAGTTGCACCAGGGGAGGTTTAGATTGGATATTAAGAAAAACTTCTTCATTGGAATGAATGATCAAGCATTGGAACAGGCTGCCCAGGGAGGTGGTGAAATCACCAGCCCTGGAAATGTTCAAAAAACAAGTACATGTAGCACGTGGAAACATTGCTTGGTGTTGGACCTGGCAGTGTTAATGGTTGGGCTTTAGGATCTTAAGAGGTCTTTTCCAACCTAAATGATTCTATTATTATCCTGTAATAAGCTGGATGAGGTGTCAGCACTGGAGAACCACCATCTCCAGTGTTTCTGGGGCATGTTTGGCCCACACCAGCAATGCCCAGGCTGGTGAATGCAAAAATGCTTGCTAAAATGTTCCCTAATGCTTTCTTTCCTGGGTGTCAGCACATCCCTCCTCAGACTTTGCATGGAGTGGTTCCATTTTAGTCAGCCTCAATAGTTGGGAATGTGATGCAGCCAATGTGCCATGGAGAGTGGGAGAGAGACCTGGGGACATGCCAGCAAAGCAGAGCTGTGGCTGTCCTGGCACCTGACTTGAGTGGTCTGTGGATGAGCTGTCTACATCTGGATTGAGATTTTTGGACTAAGATAGATATTTTCAGAGGACAACTTCTCAGGTGCATCCTAAGTGAAGGAGGGAAAGGGTGGGGATTTGAATCCTTCATGACTATTTGGGGCAGCTATCTGAAACCCTGTAAATTGATTCCTTACCTTGTGGTCACCTTTAAAAGGTGCTAATGTGTTTTGGATAAAGAACAAAATTTTACATTACATATGAGAAATAAAGAGAATTTTTTTTTTTTTTGGAGGGGGGACCCTTTACAGAATATGACTATCTCCTTGACACCTGCACAAATGAGCCTTTGAGCCTCTGCCAGAAAATTTCTGAAAGTCTTATGTAGAAAAATACAAGATCTTCTAAAGGTTGTTAGAACTACATTACAGCTCTCCGAGCCATTGGAGGTTTCCCAGACTTCCTAAAAAATAACACGAGTACTTCAAAAAGTTCTTTAGCTTGTTCCTGTAAGACTCCTGGGGTAGGTGTCCAGGCCTGCTCAAATAAAATACTCTTAAATTCAGCAGATGCTGCCTCACCCCCTTCTCTCCTGCTGTTTACTATTCCGCCCACACCACATGGGAGCTGCTGCAGATTGTGCAGGGGCTGGGGCTGTGCAGGTGTCTGAGGCTGGAAATTTCAGCTGCTTCCTTTGCCATCTCTGAATTTTGCCACGTCAGACACTGGGAGCGCTGGGGAATCTGACCTGTGAGTCAAACACGACATTCACTGCCTGGTTGCATGAAATGTAACCCACAGCATCGTTTGGCCCTCTGGGCTGGAATCTGTTTGCCTTAATTATGGGCAACTGTAAAAAACTAAGAAAGATGCAAGAAATGAGATTCCACAAGCCCTTCTAGTGGTTCTGTCTGGCCTCAAGCACTTGGAAACCTCTTGAATATGTTGGCTAATGCTCCATCACTGACTATCCTACGTGACCTCTGTGAATATCCTACGTGTGGCTACAGTAATTCTAACATTAAGTAATGTCTCCAGTAGTTCAAGAGCTGCACAAATTCGAAATGAACTTTCATAGCAACTCTGCTAGCAAGATCACCTACACGTTCTCGCAGCAATTCTAGCTTTAAGCTAAGGTGGAAATGTGCTGGTATATAAATCCTGCCCTCCTGGCTCTTTGAACATGAATGCTATCAGTTTTCAAAGTTAGCCAGATAGGACAAACATGTTCCTTTATGGGATCCTTTCTTTTGATCACTAGGGGTATATCAACACCTGGTAATTCTCTGAGGCCTGCTATGGTGGAGTCTGCCTTTCTCCAAGGACTATGGAAAACATCCAGGCTGATGGTTTTTCAAGGCCAAAATTAATGTTGTGAATAATGTGGATACTCTCATCCTCCTATCCCTGTATTTCACACACAAGGAAACAGCAACGACTGTGGCTTATTTGATAGACCCCAGCACTGAACTCAGGAATTCTTGGCTCCTAGCCCTGTGCTCAAACCCTTTCTCCTCCAGCACTCAAATAAGGGCTCAGTATGTTCTGAGTAATAATATCCAGTGATTTGTGCAAGTGTAATAGAACAATGCCATATGCTTGGGTTCCTAGGCCAAATTCTCATTTTGGCTTTACTCCACTGACTGTAATAAAATGAGGCCAGTGAGAACATTTAACCAAGCATGTTTCCAGTCTGTAGGGACTGTGGAGGTGGTCTTGTGATTTTAACAGGGAACTGCCTTGCTGGGATGCTTCAGTCTTTATTCTGAGCACAGAAAAGCTTCAGGAAGAAGCAGCTGCTTGCATTGCCCTGGAGACTTCCTGGGAACCGCCCAAATGAAACGTTTCTACCACTTTCATCAGTGCCCATTTATTGATAACATTTCAGTTGGTTATACCTACAAACCTGGGAAAGTGCAGCCTTACTCTAATTCTGTGTCTGTTGAAAGGATTGATCTATTGAAAGGACCTATTGAAAGGTTTTTTGATATTGTTGGTCACCCCAGGAACTGTTGTGGGTTATGTTAACTAAAAGATGAACACCTAACCAAGAATGGTAGAGAAATCAGCTGTCTTAGGTAGAGAACTGTAAAAAAATGATCTACTGTGTTTAAGCTTGTCGAGGAATTATTCAAGTGCTTCATAGATTGATTTAAACTACATAACTGATTTACTAGAAACCCCAGATGGAAAAAAAAATTGGAATTTTGCTTCCCAAGGAAGCCGTGGGTGTTTCAACATTAGCAAAACATGCATCTTCCATCAAAAGACAATTCCAGTGGAGAATCATTGAATAGCTCAAATCTAAGACCATCACATGAAATCTAAGACAATCACTAGAATACTTGACAGGAACTGCTAACTTCAGATTCCAAGAAAGACTAAATTGCATTTATCTTCATTTTATAAAAGGACAGGTGAAGAAATATATGGATGCAAAAATGTCTGTGGTGAGGCTGAAAATGAACCCTCCATACAAAATTTTTTGGGCTGATGCCACAACCTTCCAGTAGAACTATGGAGCTAAATTCACTCATCATTTATATATTTCTGCTTATTGAAATATTTAATTTTTTTCCTAGGTTTTAATTGTCTCTTAGGAGCTTAAAGAAATGAAATTAGTGCCCCCTAAAATATTTCCTAAGAATTTAGATTAGGAGTCTTTAGGAAGGGCTGACAAGCCCTCCTAATGAGAGAAAAAAAGAAAATACATATTTTCTCTGTAGAACCTGCACTCTTGCAGTAATACTCCCCTCTTTCCTCCCTGCACTAAATCTTGAAATTTATCTTGAAATACATCAGCATAATAAATGAAGTATATTCACAATATAACAATAATAAAAAGCTTCATAGGGTCTTAAGGAGTCCTGAGGGAACTTTAGTTTTGCTGCTGAATTCAGGGGAAGAAAATACTTTAAGCGTTGGTGAAAATATTGATCTTTAAGAGACAGAGCAAGAGGCTGAAAATGGGGAAAAAATGCCTTGTTGAATATATTACCTGTGAGAGGAGAAGACAAAATTACTAAATATTACATGGAGTGTATATTACCCTCCAGGTTAGGCTCCAAACTTACACAGGAAAAAAATAAAAAACAGAGAAAAAGTAGAAAAAAAATGGAGACCCATCTTATAGCTTGGAATTACTTCTTTAGTAAGTAGAGCTCTTTAAATGTGTTCATGGCTTAGGGAAGAAGGGGAAGTGAATTGTAGAGGTGTTCATGTTTAATCAAGCTTTCTGAACCAGGCACTGCACTGGGATGGGATATTTATGAAAAAGAATTTTAAAGGTCGCTTGGAACAAGAGAGTATCTTTGATAGGTGACATTCTGGCCCAGTGGGAAACAAGGCATAAATTAGCAGTTATAGAGACCTTCTGTTTCAGTTTTAAACACTTTAGGTCAATAGAAAAAGAGAAATATTTTCCCATTACAAGAGCATGCAGTGACAGGACAAGAGGTAATGGCTTCAAACTGAAAGAGAGTAGGTTTAGGTTGGATAATAAAAATTAAAAAAATTCTTTACCGTGAGGGTGTGGTGAGGCACTGGAACAAGCTGCCTGGAGAAAATGTGGGTGCCCCATCCCTGGAAGTGTTCAAGTCCAGGTTGGATGGGGCTTGGAGCAATCTGGTCTAGTGGAAGGTGCCCCTGACCATGGCAGGGGGTTGGTTCTAGATAACCTTTAAAGGCCTCTTCCAAGGCCATTTTATGATTCTGTGATTCCTTTTTTTTTTTTTAATATTACAACTATTATTACTGTATTATCTCTAAAACTAGAATAAAGAAGAAATGCAGTGAAGAAACAGAGGCCAGGTATGAATTAATCACAATTAATTTTAGCTTTTTCAAATTTAGGACTCTGATATAAACTAGTTCTCTGGATTCCTGCTATGGCTTGTGGGAGAGATGGGCAGTAGCAGTTGTGTATTCATCCCACATTCCCCTGACAGCTTTTCAGTACAGAATGACTAAAATCAGGGTTGTGCCTCTCCACATACTTCATACAGATCTTGACAACTAGTTTTGCTTAATATTGAGCTTTTAGTCAGCTACACAGAGGAGGGAGAGGCTCCATCCCAGGCAAAACTCTTGTTCCTTTAAAGACAATGACAACAATTCCAATGACTTAGATACCATCACACTGTCTGTCATGAATATTTTATTTGTGTAACTCCTTTAATCAGGATACTGCTGATCTAAAATATTTTAAGTTAGCAAAGAAAGAGGAACTGGAATCACCCCAGATAACTTGAAGTGTTTCCTGTATAGAGGTCCTCATCTGAGCTCATCACTCTCAGATTCTTTATATAGACTGGAGAAAAAATATTAATATATATAGAAGGTGACTCATATCACTAATTTTAGATAGCCCATGTAGAATGATGCAATGAATTTCAGCCTGGTAGTGCCTAATTCTCTTCTCTTCACTGATTTACTAGAGTTTAGACACTCTCTAGATAAGCTGTAGATACCTCTTCTGTAAACTATTTCTTTTGGCCATGTGAAGTCTATTTCTGATCTTAGCCTTTTAAATTCATGTTGCAGGGTCCTTTGCCATCTTTATCTTTCTGCTTTGATATCAAAATGAATATGCACTATGCAGGATAGTTCCACTTATAAGCTTATTCCACTTCAGCCTGCAAAACTTGACCAATTTTAGAGTAATACATATCATAATGTAAGGAGCAAATTTCTTCCAAATCTCTTTAAAGAATGGTAAGGGAAATCTTACACTTACTTCTGAATAGGTTTGATGGCACATAAAATCAAAATGTTTTATAAGTATTGCTATGTAGTTCAGAAAAATACAGAAAACCTTAAAATGTCCTGTTTTAGATGCTCCTAAGTTCTGCCTTGCACAGCCTTCAGTCTGAAAGGCAAATATGCCATTAGGTTTACACCCATTCCAAATCCTTACACATATATATATCAAAGAGCATGTAGTGTGAATGATAACTGAGCCCAGAGTCTGTAGCATAGGTGGGAATGACCTCTAATGATTCTTTCTGGAAGCTGAAATCTTCTTGTGGGAGAAGGTCAGTCAGAAGCTTCTCTCTATAACTTTGCTCAGAGGGGATTACAAATATAGGTTAAATGTAAACTGTACACTCAAATTTTAGGCAATTTCTGCTCAGATGTTTTTGAGGGGAAATACATGTTTTGGCAGGCATTAGGTGAATATTAATACTGTGCCTTAGCTTACAACAGGACAGTGGTAATGCTCTTTAAATATTGACAAGAGTCTCTAAATAAAGATCTGGAATTCTGCAGATCTTGCATTTGGTCACTAATTTGTTGAGCTTTATATCCAGGATTTTGGTTTTCTGTCTCTGGAAGCAGAGATGGTTCCTCTGGGAGATTCAGAGCTGCATTAAGATCTAGGTCTCAGGATCTGATGGGAATCTACATCTGGTTTCCACCTTGAGACCAATTTTTTGTTACTCAAGGATATAGAACTTGGAGCTGTATTTGGATGGAAACATCAGATCAAAGCTTCATAGTCATAGGAAAGGAATAGAGAACAACCTAGAAAACATCAGTATGTCTCTGGATAAATCCACAGTCATAAAATAGAATCACAGAATGGTTTGTATAAGAAGGCACCTCAAAGATCATCTAGTTCTAGGGATGCCACTCACTAGATCATGTTGCTCAGGTCCCCATACAACTTGGCCTTGAGCCAATCTCACTCCCACTCTGAAACCTGTGTGCAGTGCTGGTTTTCCTCATTTCAAAGAAGATATAGTAGAACCAGAAAGAGAAAATAGAAGATCAGGGAACCAGTTTCTGTACAAGGAATAACTAATGGAAACAAAACTGTTCACCCTTCGAAAGAGACAACCTAACAGAGGTTACTTCTTCCTTCTTGAAGAAGGAAAATAGGGAATGTTTTTTATCTCCTTTTTTTTCTTTTTTTTCTTTTTTTCCCAAGGAAAGAAGTAGAGTGTGTAAAGTAAAACAAATTAATCCCAACCAGAAAATAGAAAGGAAAGGTTACTCTTACAACACATGGCTAAATTGTGGGAATCTCCTCCACAGGACCTTGCAGAGGGTAGACGTGCAAATTGATCAAAGAGAATTCCTTCTGAGATTATTTAATGCAAACACCTCAGTTCTATCTTGGGAGACCCTTGAATCAGTTTGTTAGAAGCACAGAAAACATTCTTCTAAGAATATAGCTCCTACTTTTCCTGTTGCTGTGCTCATATCTTATGATTGGCACTTACTGCTGAGCACCGCTGAAGGCAGGGTTAACACCAGCTAGATCTTTGGTTTCATATGATATGGCCATTTTTGTTATGTTATGTTCTTGGCTTTGTTTTCAACAAGGCTTTTCCCTGGTGTACACATGCTGAAATTAGTTCAACTCTTATAACCCTAAATGATGCCTTATTATTTTTTCTTCAAGTATTCCAGGCTTCGTGCTTGTATGTCAAGTCTATTTGAGTTATTTCTGATGACAGTAGGTCCTCTGGATGACTATCAGTGTTTTAAACAGCAGGAATTCTAATCTGATTGTGGTCCATGGAAGTCAAATGCTCTTTGATGGCCTGTCTATCACTATTATTAAGGCACAAAGAAGCACTAAGGAGACAAAATATACAGCTTATGCAGGAACACGGTGGTTGAGGGAGTTTTTGGTAGCTTACCTACAACTTTTTTTTGTTGTCTTGGCAAGAAGTTAGTTTTGAAGGTCTGGGAAAATTTTTCCCATCCCTGCTTGAAAAGTCTGTCTTTCTCTTTACTTTTTCCTTGTATGGGCTTTTATGTCACCACTGTGTTGACGGAGAGGCTTTGGTGGCAAGGTTTCAAAATCCAGTCTCTTCTGTCAGTCAGCCATTGAGTTAATAACAAAACTATGACTGTTAAAGGTGTACCCAGGCAAAGCAGAACTGGAATTACAGGAGAATAGCTTCTTGAAGTGCCCAAGGGGAAAGATGAATAAACAAGGGCTTCCAGACCGTTCAAAAATGTGTCAAAATGACGTCTGCAAAATGTAATAATGGCTAAATAGAAACTCAGGCCATACATTGTCCAGTAAAATATGAATGTAAACTTTTGGAAAATTGTTTTGCTCCTAACAAGCTGTGTTGGAATCTACTATTTGGCTTGGATTTCACTGAGTGTGTGATGGGGCCTTGTTTAATGTGGAGCCTTCATTTCCCTCATTATTTCAGTTTACCTTTTTATTTCCTCAATGTGTTCATGTCGTGATGGCATTTGGCATTTCTCAGCTTTCAATTCGTGTTCAGTGTGAGACCTGGATTAATCCCTCAGCTGATGTAACCCTGCACACTTCATTAGCACTAGGCAGATTTACATCAGCTGAGGATGTGATTTTGGGCCGTTTTCACCCACAACTCTTTTTCATCTTTTATTTCTTCTTTCTGTCTGTCCCATATTTGTCTAACTAAAGAAGAAACTTGGTTGGGCACTCCTTGGGATCTACATGGAAAGTTTAGACTGAAGACAGAGTGATGTCTCTCCTTCCAAGTCCAAACATTTACTTTTTAATTAACAAGGAGTTCAAATATAAAATTATAAGTTTAAAGTTGTATACAAGAATTTTCTTTGACTGTTGCTTTAAAATCTATCAGAGACATATTTGATGTTTTTGCAGCTGTATGGCTCTTATACAACCTAAGGACCATTTATTGGAATTTTTGAGTGAACTTTTGTTTTTATAGGTGTGTAAATGTGTTATCGAAGATATTTTGGCATTTTAACCAACGACCTAAATTTTGTCGACTTTAGTAAAAAATTTAAGTCCCCTTTTTTGCTCTTCAGAAAACCCCTTTGGTTGATAGGCACTGTTGGTCCCACAGTGAGCCTTTCAATGCATTTATTTTGCTAAGAGATGGTTTGGATTGAAAAATAATAACACAATGAGTTATACTGACTCCTCGATTGCACCACTGTAAACCTGGAGTAAACTCATGAAAACTGAGAATTTTTCAGCATTTGCATCTGCGTGAAAGCAGAAGGTTCCTTTGAGCAGAACCAAAATCTATTATGACACCTCTCATGAAATTTTGTCTCTCCTGGTTTTCACATGGGACTATGTGCCTTTTTTGGGGTTTAGGATTGACTTTTCTCTGCGAGGCAAGAGAAGAATTTTGCTCACAGTCTGAAACCAGGAGCTTTTCAGGTATGAACCATCGAATCATATTGTGGTTTGTGTTGAGGTAGACCTTAAAAATCATTTAATTCCAACCTCCCTGCCAGACCAGGTTGCTCAGAGTCCCATTCATCCTGGCCTTGAACACTTCCAGGGATGGGGCACTGTGAATTCTCCAGGCAACTGATGGCATTCATGTTTTGAGATGGTGGTGTTACTGCAATGGCAACGTGCTCCTCACTCGTTCACATGATCTTCTGGATATTTCAATAACATGAGCTTTATTCTGTGGCCAAGGGAAGACTCAAGTGTGCGTGAGATGGTGTGGTGGAGCAACTCACTGACTACCATTGGATTTTATGATGGAATAAAAGTGTTGGTGGGAGCAAAAGCACTAGTTTGTTGGGGCAAGAGATGAGGAGACATGTAAATGTTATCATTTAATCACAAAATCCAGCTGATTTTTTTTTTTAATTTTACCTTGGTAACATTTTTCGTGCAGCCTGCTTTCCTGACTGCGAGTGTGTTGGCTTTGAATGAGAATCTAACCACTTCATTAAGAAGTAGATTTATATATACTTTCATATATACATATATATTTATATGTATACACACCACTCAGCAAAGTGTTAATAAAAATTACTCTTATACTCTAATTAAAGAGATTTAAAGCCTAGTTCATTGCCACCTCGGTCATTGCGAGCTTTGCCATTGACATCATTAGGAGAAGGATTGAAGGGGTCATTCCCAGGAGTCCTGCAGAACAGTTTTCCAGTCCTGATTTCTCCTTACTTTGGGCTGTGTTGAACCCACAAGGTTTGCCTAGTTTGATGGGAGGGAAGGACAGGCATAGCTGGGTTAGCTTTCAAGTATGACACTGTTCTTGTTTACTACTGTTGCTTCATGAACAGCCCTCGGAGAAGCAGGTGAAGTTACATTCCAACAGTGCTATGCCCAGACTATCTGGGCTACTTAGTTTAAACTCAGCTCAAACCTACTCTTACTCCTCCATGTTACAGCTACAGGGGCAATAAGTGAGATGGCCGCTGGCCTTCAAAACTCAGCCCTGCCAAACCTCTGTTTACACATCTTTTAACTTAGTTTTTAACCTTTCTCTTTGTTTTGCTCTTGACTCGTTCCAGTTTGTCACCATTATTTTGAAAGAACTATGCTCAGCCTGAAAGCATAAGCCCCTGTCTCATGTCCTGAGTATGGTTGAACAGCTGCTTCTTTAGGTTACACACAACATGCATGTTTATGTCCAGAAAAATATGTATTCTTTTCTTCTATGATATCAGGTAATTGATGGGTCAGTCTGTGAGCCGACTTCTCCTTCTTGGGATGACAGCCCGACAAGTTGAACTCTCTGGAAATTTGGCTCTTGCAAACAGTCCTTACCAAACACATTGTCAGGGGTAGTGCTTTAGTGGTGCTTGATCCACCTGGTTGCTCCAGACAGAGCCTGAAAAGTGTGAGGTGCACTGATTCAGCACTGGCCATTCCTCTGACACTCCTTGAGGATGGCCAGAGCTGGCCTTGGTTCTCCATCTACTTTGTCTCCTTAAAGCAGTGACACCCCCTCATGACCTCTGTTTTCTCTCCCCCTTCTTCTGCTGTGTCAGAACTGACAGCTGAGCTGGGTGCTGATGAATCAGGACGTGGTGGAACCCCAAACACACCTTTGTGGATAATAAATTCAGAACCTGAATGAACACCCATGTTGCAGCAGACGGGTACCAGGTGGGTGTTGGAAATGTGGGATGTGAATTCATTCAAAGGAAGCTGGGGCTGTAATTTACAACCTTCTGGTGCATGTTATTTTTAAACACTTGATTCATTAACACTTCTCTAGATGTTAAAAGAGGTTCGTAAATCGATTGGTAGCCAGGAAAAATGAGCAGCAATGAGGTAATTTCAGTTGGAATGGGCTCATTACCATGCCAACTGTCAAAAGTTTTTGAAGCCAGACTTATTCCTTCTCCCTTCTAGCAGTCAAGACAGGCTGAGGGTCCTTTGGTATAATTTTTTGATGGTAAAATAAGAAGAAATTAAAAAAAAAAGTAATTAAAGTCAGGAAAAGACAGGTAAACAGCAGATTTTCCTAGAAAGCCGAAAAGCACTTGGAATAAGGATGCTAACTGATCTTGGATTTGGTATGGTCCAAGACTGGATGGAGTGACTTGTAAATTTTTCCCTTAGGAACTGCATACAAAGATGAGAATTATCTTTATCCTCTTTTTGTGTAGCATCATTTTCAATTTGGGGTAGGGAAAATACTGGTGTAAAAATAAGCTAAAAAAGGGGAAACCCTCATTCCACCTCCATATTTCTCAGATCTTCGCTTTTTTTTCCTCATCTGAGTAATGGCAAAATGAGACTGGATCATCAGTGAAAACTTGAACTCCAAGCAGAAACCACTCACATCCTGAATCAGAAGGTCAGGGGCTAGATCTTCACATGGGTGCAATTTGTAATGTTCACACCTGCTGAGAGAGGCTTTGAGTTCACACTTGCTGAGAGAGTCCAGTCAGCTCAGGGAATCCCCAGCTCTGATCTACCAGCAGAGGCTACCATGAAGAGGTAAGAAAGATGCAGTCTTCCAGAGGACAAATACAGTCTTCCCCTCAGGCCCACTTTGGGCAACTGGAAAGTAAGATACCTTTGGAGTAGTGGAAGATTATGAATCCCTCCACTGGTGTGTTTATTTCTGATCAGGTAACACACAATTACTCTGTCCTTCCCGTTCATCCACTCTTGCCCTTCTTATCTGCAACATTTCATGATAGTGGTTGAATTCCTTGATCAAAGGAAGCTCTGGCTGAGATTTATCTCAGCCAGCTGCAGGCAACCAACACATAGACAGGTAAGTCTGAGTTAGTCACTCTAGGCTGCTTTTATTGTCTATAGAGATAAACAGGTATCTCCAGAGAGCAATTAATCCGATACTTGTTTGATATCTATATTAGGGTGAGATGAATCACCTTCTCCAGACGCCTCTTCCTCTCTACTGACTGTAAAGGGAACTGAGGATGACTATCTTAGATGTAGGTATCTGTGTTGTAGATGCTTCAAGATAAGGAGATAAACCCAACCTCAGGGGAACCCCAGTCCTGAAAGTCTAAATGGGTAATGATTCTAGAAAACTTATTGCAGAACTAAAGGTAAGGGTTGAAAAGAAATTAGGATCTCTTAGCATGAAACATGAAGTGTTTTATTACAAACTCCATGAAATCCTAATCAACACATATGAAAAATATTGGTACGTATGTTTGAGGCATTGGTACTGAATATCCCTGTAGGATGGTGTGTTTCATGCATGGCTTGCTCTGCAGTAATGGCTCCTGTTGAATCACCACCTTTGTGCTGGTGACAAAAACTGTGCAGTGTCATCATTATGATTTTCCTACTCATAATCCACTATATTAACTGCTTCAAGTTAGAGGACCCATGAAATACAGGTTTAAATCCAAGGATTTAGGCCGTAGTTTTGAACCATACAGTGTCTGCCTTGTCTCTGACTACACAAACCTGTCCAGGGGTATTTGTCTCTCACAGTCAAGCTCTTCAGCAGCAGGGAAATTAAGCTTCTATATTCAGAGACTTCAGTAGGGAAATTCTTTCTCTTGTGGAAAACACCTACTAATAGCATGAATGACCTTTTCTATCTTTGAGTACAGACAGATCCCACACAAATGATTTTGACTAGATCACCAAATTCTATATCAATGAAAGACTGTAAATCTTCCATGTAATGTCCACGTTCTCATCTCACTTATAAAAGTGCTGTAAAGGAATATACAGTGGGAAATGTGTATGTCTGCAGGGAAGGAGGCAAATTTCTGCTGAAGAAGTGATAGAGATGTTATGATCAGAGGTTTCATTCCAGCTTTTCATTAAGGCTTTGCTGAGTATAAAGGATCATACTTCACCAGCTCTGTTGCTGGTATTGTTTCTACCACCTCACTGGTTAATTGAGGTGCTTTGAATATTAGGCTAGGGAAAGATCTTTGACTGCTAGTTGAGAGTTATGTTTCTTTTTATCACACAGGAGATAAGAGCCAAGATAACAGGAGCTTGTCGTGGTTTAAACCCAGACAGCAACTAAGCACTGCAGGGCTGCTCCATCACTGGCCCTTGAAGGGTTGGGGAGAAAAGTCAGGAAAAGGTAAAACCCATGGGTTGAGATAAGAGCAGTTTAGTAACTGAAATAAAATGAAATACAACAACAGCAATAATTAGAAAAAATTTCAATAAAAAGGGAGGCAACGAAAAGAGGAATAAAATCCAAGAAGGACAAGTGATGCACAATACCATGGCTCACCACCTGCTGATGGGTGTCTAGCCCATTCTGAGCAGCCACTGGTCCCTCCTGGATAACTATCCCCAGTTGGCATTACATTCTGTGGTATAGAATATCCCTTTGGCCAGTTCAGGTCAGCTGTCCTGGCCATGCTCCCTTGTGCACCTCCTTGCTGGCAGAGTGTGGGAAACTGAAAGTTCTTGATTTAGGGTAAGTACTACTTAGCAACAACTAAAACATCAGTGTCTAATCAACATCATTCTCATACTGATTCCAAAGCACAGCACTGTAGCAGCTACTGGGAAGAAAATTAACTCTATTTCAGCAGAAACTAGTCCAGAGCTTCATTTTCCCCTTGTTTGTACAGCTTCCCCTGACACTAATGGCAGTTGCATATCACTGTTACCTTACAGGTGTCATTGTCTCTGGTTTTGGCAGGCTATTTTAAGAATTTGAGTTCAGATGAATACTTACTACACAGCCAAGACCCCTTAGGGAATAGTTCCAGGTGACTGTGTTAACATTACTCTCTACCCAACCCTAAGATCTAAATATTTCTTAATAGTCATTTTCACAGAAAACCAAAAGTCAAATGGTATCTAGTTTACTTTCTTGTAGTTGGATTAAGGGTCAGTCTTATTTTAATATAGGTATTTATGACTCAAAACCAGCTAAAAATCCTTGCATAAGAGCACTTATCTGCTACTTGCTGCATTTCAGAAGATTTTTTTTCTGTCATTTGATAACAAGGAAATTGCAGTTTTTGTAGGTGTCATATAAATGACCAAATATCTTTTTTTTTCACATGGTTCATATGAACCCCAATACCACACCACTAAAGACTCAAGAATATACTTGTTTCTTCCAACTCTCCTGTTTTGTGTAGGCAACTCAAAGCTGTTATATGGGTGCTTAAAAAGAACTCGTGAAGATGATGAATTTCTGAGACAGGAAATGCTCATTTGTCCTGAGATTCCTTTTCTGAAGGTATGAATGCCATCATTTCCTCCTCTCTTTGTTTGTTACTCAGAATGAAAGGACAAAAAAAAAAGAAAAAAAAAAGAAAAAAATGAAAGAGAGAAAAATAGAAGGCTTTTATGTTGCTTAATTTGACTAGAAGATAGTCAGGAGAGCAGAAGCTGTTGAGCTTTCCTTGAGGGATATGTGTTTGGTATACATAACCAGCTAGATTAAGTACAGGTAGAGTTCAAGTACCTTCATCTAACTCTGGCATAAAATGAAACTAGTTCTAAAGCAGGCACTAGAGCTACATTAGGGCTAAATTTTAAATAGATAAACTGAAGAGCAAATGCATCCTCACCTGATGGGTGGGGAAATGAGACCCATGGAGATTAAAGACTGGAGCAACAGAGGATTTAGACAGGCATTAAGGTCCCTTGCTCTGAAGGAGGCCCAGAAGCCAAGGCCAGCCAAGCTCCTAGGTTGTTTCTGTATTTTAAATTACTCAGAGTCTGATTATGCCCCTCCTTGTGTGAAGCACACAGAGAGCTGGCTCCAGGACGCAGTTCTCATGGTGTGTCCTGGGGAGACTGAGCCCTCTGCATGCAAAGTGGCATTTAGGGAAGGGGTTTGCAGAGCAGAACTCTAGGTATAACTCCAGTTGTGTAGGGTATAGACATCCCTCTTAATCCCTGAGCAAGCTGGTCCAGGCAGGGTTTATATCTGATCTCCAGACCCTTCCACATCACTGGCGGGGCCATGTGACAACCCAGCCAGAGCTGAGTTACTCACACTTCAGTGCTTCCATTTTCACCAGAAATGCAAGTCAGCACATGAACTACTTTCTTTTGAAAACTATTTTTGGCCTTTAGATCATTTCCTGGGTCTTGTCTTAAATCACTGGGTGGTGTGGCAGAGAGCAGAGCTGGGACCACTGCCTTCTGTGTCTTGGTGGAGAATAACTGTGCATCCTCCAGTGAACCCTGTAGGACCATACCAATGGACACCACTACTATGTTGGCCAACTTGAGCTTAACTCTCACAGGACTTTTCCTTTCCCCAGCTATCACATCCCTCCTACTCCCTCCTTATTTTTCCCAGTCCTTTGTTTCCAAAGGTGCTAAAGTCTCACTTATGTTTCCAAACCCCTACCAATTTAGGAGAATTAAGTAAGAGTGTTCCACCCTCATTGACAGTAAGTACATCATGATTTCAAGTTTTTATTTCATTGGCAGTCTGGGATTTTTTTTTTTCTTTCTAAATTCCTCTCTACAAACAAACACATAGCAAAAGAGGCCAGTTTTCTGGGCTGTTATCAGACAGCTTTCATCCCTTTCCTGATACACAGGCCACCAAACTAATAGCTTCATGCTCTCAATTTCACACTCCAGGAATGACACAGAAATGTAACTGGGACACATGTTCCACAGAAACAGTACCAGAAATAACACATTTGCCCCTTATTATTAGTTCCTCCAGGAGGAATTAATTTTTTTTCCTTAAAGGTTTTAAGTTCTTCAAGAAAGCAGCATGGTTCTATCATAGGTAATATACCCCATTTCTGGGAATCCTCAGTGGGCCTATTCTTCCCCCTTTCCCCAGCCCAGTCCTTTGTACTCAAGACAACAAAATGTAATGAAGACACTCCATCAAAACATGGTGGGATCCCCTGGTTTCTGGAGATATTGATGCTGTGTCATCAGAATAAGACATTTTGAAGATAAATGCACAGACTCACAGAATATGCTGAATTGGAAGGGACCCACAAGGATCATCGAGTCCAATTCTTAGCCCTGCACAGAACCATCCCCAAGAGTCACACCATGTGCCTGAGAGTATCATCCAAAAGCTCCTTGAGCTCTGTCAAGCTGGATGCTGTGACCACTGCCCTGGGGAGCCTGTTCCAGTGCCCAACCACCCTCTGGGTGAAGAACCTTTTCCAAACAAATCAATTGCCCAAATGAATGTTTTGCACAGTGGTCAGTTTATTTAATGTCAGAGAGCTTTGTACAATGTCTTCCACAAGATGTATTCCTAACAGAGGTCTTTGACATCTCAGAAGTCTATGCTATTTTCAGGACAACTGTTGTTTTATCTTTTCCCCCCTCCTGTTGCTGTTGTACACCCCAATCTGTGTTAACAGATGTGCTGGACATTTGCTTCTGGCAACAGAATACTTGTTATTCATGTGATACTGCCTTTCAGTAACTCCATGAATGCGGTAAATGGGAAAATGACACTCAAATGAAACAGTGCATGCATACCACATTTTTTTCCCTGTGTTGTTTTTTTTTTTTTCAGTTCCTTCCTGTGATTCTGTCATTGCTTCCACTTCTCATCTCCTTTCTGTGCACCTTCTCTATCCATTGTGAAGTTTTAAGGATGTTTCTGCTTAATTTTTCAATACCTTTAGGCCAGCTTTGATGGTCCTGAATGAACTGTGTTTGCTGCTCCAATCACAGCCACTTCCCTCACTGGAATGCTAAGTTTTATTTTTCTTTTTGCTAAAGCCTCTCCTCATTCTTTGCCAAGGAAAGTCCTCAAAGGCTGAGAATACAGTTGGAAAGACCTCATGAATTGGGTATGTTCTTTATGGTGAGAAAAGAGAGATGTCAGGGATTGGTACTAATAATGCTTATTTTGATTATTGGTGAGGCCAAAATGACTGCAGTAGAGATTCAGATCCCTGTCATAGAGATGGGGAAAGCTATAGCATAGAACAAGGTTGTGTCTTGCTAAAGGTCATGGACTACCAAATGAGGGCAGAAAATAGTACATTTACCACAAAATCTCACTGTCTCCTGTAGTCCTACTCTCTTTGCAGAGACATAAATCAGCTTGGGTCAATATCATAGAATCATATAATGGCTCAGGTAGGAAAGGACCTTAAAGATCATCTAGTTCCACCCCCTGGCCATGGGAAGAAACACCTTCCACTAGACCAGGTTTCTCAAAGCCCCATCCAACCTGACCTTGAACAGTTCCAGGGATGGGGCAGCCACAGCTTCTCAGGGCAACAAACATAGACTGTATTAAATATTTGGTATCCTGTCATTTCTGTTACCTGTACTAGGTGCTTCCGAGGAGGGTGGTGAATTCTGTGCACCAGTTAGTTACACAAAAGGACCTCAGGGGCTGTGTCTTTATAACCCTTAATGTCTCCTCATGCTTTCCAGTAAAATTATCACATTCTTGGGACAATTCTCTAAGGTAATATCTGCTCTGAGGACGGACTAATATCAAATGCTGAACTCCTTCTAGGCTTTCTGAGTGAGTTACACTAACTCAGTTCATTTGGAGAGAAATAAAATAATAAGAACCAAAACAGACCTTCCTGACTTTCTGATGCAGAGGATGGGAATGATCCTCCATTATTCCTTTCAGACAAATTTGTCTTAACGTGGTCATGCTGCCTGTGGCTGCAAGAGGTTGGTTGCGTGAACCCAAGTCAAATATTTGGTTTCTGCAGGTTTTAGTCTCTTTTTCTCCCAAACCCAGTCTTGGATTTAGAGAGTTTAAGGCCTCCTGCTTACTGGAGCCTGTGCCTGATGGAAGCAGTCTGTTTAGGTTCACTCTGGCTCAACACCAGCTTTGCTTCCAGAGGTGATTGTAGTTGGTGAATTATAAAAGTTCTGTGCAGAGCACATCTGGCCCAGGAGTAACTTTTGCAAATGGACCTGTCACAGGTAAGGATCTGGCTCTGAAAGCAGCTCCTCTTTGGTCCTGCTAATGAACGCAGCTTGAAAAGTAATTCTGCATCTTCTGGAAGGTCACTCTGCTCTAAGGTGAGTTTCAAACTTACTTTCAGAAAGCAGATATAATTTCTAGTTCCTCTCTCTAGCTCTCAGGATGCTGCTAAGAAACAGCAGCCTAAAGCAAAGATATGAACTTGCTTTCTAAATATTCAGTGGATGTACTAAGAATCCTTCTTTCCTGGGTCCTGCCATTTTTCTTCCTTCTATCTCTTTTTTTTTTTTTTCCCCCCAAATTAACCTGTATTCTTGCCCTTCAGGTACTATTCCCAATGTTTGCATTGGCAGATCTATGTGTAACTTTTTATTTTCTTTGATCAGTGTTTTTCTAGTGAGTTTCCAATCTGAAATGGGCAGAGGTGTGTTTTTTCCTGGACCTCCTGTCCTGTCCTCTCCTCTTCTACATCTTCCCCCCTGACAAGGATATTTCTCTTTCTTACTGACTCACCTTAAATAACATTCTAGCACTTTATGGGTACCTTCCATTAGAAGATCTAGCATGAAAACATCCAATTTCTAAGCACCATATCAAACATTTCAGTTACTTCTCAGATGGGAAAGAATAAAGGCTTTATTCATATTGTGTTTGCCTGTGCCAGTACATCACAGCTCCTCAGTGGAGAGACTGTGAAGTGAAATGGAACGAAAGACCTCATGGTCCCACAGAGTGAAAAAGAAGTCATATGCTAGGGGAGTGACACTCTTCCAATGGATTCTTTTCATTGAACTTATGGAGGGATTGAAACTTGCCTGTAGCCACTATAACTTAGCTCGAACCTTGGCCAAGAATGAAAAATTAATGTAACCATACTTCTGCAGTTGCAGTAACCCTTATCCCAGACCATCAGAGTCTAGAGGACTTACTCTTCTTAGCAACTCACCTGGTGAATTTAACTGCAAGGAAATAAATCTTCCAATGTAATCCAGCAGAGAGAGACATAAGAAAAAGGCACAGCTGGGAAATAAAGCCTCACAAATCTCATCTGTGTTTTATTCACTAAGACCAAATTCAGGACAAATTGCTAAATTGATAAAGTGGTTTTTTTCCTTCTCATATTTCTCCACACCTTTCTGAAACCAATGCTTCACCTAACCAACTCAGACTCAAATCCACGAAGGTGAATTTCTCCCCAGTCTATATGGGAAATCAAACAGGAGCAATGAGATTTCCTTCTACTGTTCAAAAGAGCTCATCCATGGATCAGTTTTATAAAATCCCCACTTTTTCTACTTTTCTCATGGTTTCTAAGTAAAAATCCAAAAGACAAGCACAACTTCATAGAATCATAGATTCATAGAATGTTTTGGGTTGGAAGGGACCTTAGGCATCAGCTGGTTCCAGTGTCTCTGCCACGGGCAGGGACACCTTCCACTAGACCAGGTTGCTCAGAGCCCAGTCCAACCTGCTCTTGAACACTTTCAGGGATGGGGGATCCACAGCTTCTCTGGGCAACTTGTCCCAGTGTCTTAACACTCTCGTAGTAAAGAATTTCTTCCCTTTATCTAACCTGAATTTCCCCTCTTTTGGTTTGAGCCCATTACTCCTTGTCTTATCACAACAGTTTCTGATGAAACTTCTCTAACATGAGGAAAATGAATATGGAAGCTGTTAAAATATTACAGAAATCTGAAACAAAGTCCCCTCTTCAGCCTGGAAAAAAATTGCAGACCTTAAATACAGGATATGTTGTCTTCCATCCAGGTAGTGGATGTTCATGCTTTTGTCCAGGCAGACAAGATGAAATTATTCCCACTCTGCTCTAAAGTGGGATCCAGACATACCTAAGCAGTTGCTGCTGATATCCATCTACTATGGTCTTAAAGGCTGTGGGACAAGATTCCACAACCTCCCTTAATATCCAGACTCTGTGATTATGGGACTTGTTATTCAGCATGCACTCTAAATAGATAATCTAAATTCTTCCTGCTGCAAATTGAACTTTTTTCCCCTGTCCTATCCTCAGTGCCACTAGAAAACTATGGTTACTATCATCCCTAAAACAGCCTTTTCTATATGGGAAAAAAACTTGATTGTTCTCATTGAATCTCCTCCTTTCTTGAGCCAAACAAGTCTAATTTCTGAAACCTTTTCTTGCAGGTGATGTTTCCTACTAACATCTCCCTTCAACACATCTGTATCTCTCCTCCTAGAGAGCTCCCACCTTAGGAGGTGGGAATTTGTGTTCATAAGTATATATTTCATAAAACTACAGAATGGTTTGGGTTGGAAGGAATCTTGAAGTCCCTTTAGTTCCAACACCCTGCCATGGGCAGGAACACCTTCCACTAGACCAGGTTGCTCAAAGTCCTGTCCTACCAGGCCAGTTCCGTGCTTACCTGGGCTAATCATAATTTCTGTGAATTTCTGACCATTCTAACAGTTTACCAAGAAAACATGAGTCCTAATCTTTTCTGGAGTTTCTGGAAACTCTCTCCATATATGCTTATTCCATATAGATATTGTCTTTTCTGTCAAAGAGTGGTTTTCAAATTCTGGGACATCTCTGCCATGCTGCTTTGAGTGGTTTTTATAACTAGTTCTGCACCTGCTTTTCAATAATCAGAAGCTTCAGAAGCATCTGCTTGCTGATAAGAATGACTTACAGGAATATGCTACAAACCTTAGAATAGTTTTCTTGTATCAGATTTTTATATTCCATCCATCCATTATACCAACTGTCCTGGCATTAAAGGGAATTAGATTGATTTGACATGATTTGTTCTTCACAAACTCATGTTTCATCTTCTACCTTATTACTCCCTGGCTTGCTTACAAATGGTTCAGGGAATAATGTGTCCCAGTATGTTTCTCAGCTTCAAAGTGAGACTGGGACTGGCTCATAATCACTGTCTTTTATAAGAATGAGTCCTGTGCTTGCCCTTCTGCAGTGCCCACACATTCTCTTGCATTCTCAGATAAGAACTTGTGTTCTCAGATGAAATTACACAAAGGAAGTTCTGTGAGGCTCATAACCACATACATCTCCAGCTTCATATCTTCCTCCAGCCAAATCCAGAGCTCACAGTGTTCTGGCACACAGCTGTGATTTCCCCTAATCCTTGACCCAAAGGCTTGTTCCACTGGCCAGCTGCACCTGGATATCTTTGCCCATGTGTTAGGATGGTCACCTCCTCTTCAAGGTTGGTGTGACATCTGCCTCTGCCTCTCCTTCTTTAATCCATACCTGTCTGGTTGCATAGCCTTGGACATTATCCACTCATGCATCCTCATCCATCTGTCAAAGACCAGATGCAAGCATGCCTGATAGGTGCTGGACTACCAACATGAGCTGGACCACCGTCCTTTATCACTGCTGTAAACCAATGGGAATTTCAGAAAAAAATAAAAGGAAAGTAGGAAGTTTAAAATAGATCAAAGAAAATGCATTCTCTGTAGTGTATTGTCATATGATACCAGTGTGATGGGAAGGACTTCTTAGCTGAGTCCTATTCCTCTTGGAGACCAAGAGCCATATTCCTCACAGAGACCAAGGTCTGAGAAGGATTAAAATGAAAACTAAATTCCATGAAGAAATAATTGTTCAATAAATCAGCCTTTAAAAAGGTTGTGATACTGCAAGCCTGACAAGAAGTCAAGAGGTCTCAGTTGAGGTGCAAACAGCAACAGCCCAATGAACACTCTTAGGTGATTTAAAGGGGAAAGGCTATTTTAAGATACCCCATCTCAGCTAATATTTCCCCAGTAGAAAAATTGTTACTGTCCCATAAGTAATGATAACTTATTATGAAGCCCTTCACATTATTATCCAAGACAGGGTGGACACACAGTTATGTGAACAGGGAATAGATTTAGGCAGATTATGAAAAACTGATGGTATAAGCAAATTTCTACTTAATGAACAAGGAAGGAAGATTTCTGGCCAATTCACAGTTATTTGCATCCATCATCAAAACCTTTATTCCGGTTAACATTCTATTAATTCCTATACACAAACTATTTCTATTAACTGGATGCAGAATTAATTGCATGAGTTGTCCAGTGATAATAGCACTGACTGTTTACTTATTGCCGTTGTGTCATCTTTTTATTATTCTGCTCAGCTCCAGGTTTACAGACTGGAAATAGTTTTCACTTCCTTTACTAAAATCGGCTTCTCATAGCTGTGCTACTTCATCAGGATGCAGACCCAAAAGGAAACAGCGTTACTGGGACTGTAAGAAGCATAAAGAAGAAACATCAGAGAAGGAAATATGTGATTGTGATCTTGTCTAGTAGTAGTCTACAGGCAGCTTTCCTAGAAGTAGGTGCTGCAGATACTCAAAGCAAAAGTTATGGCTTCTGAGACCTCCAGAAATTCTTGCAGAAATGATATGAATAAAGAATTTTGGGTAGGAGGGGGTGGATCAGCCAAATTATTCTAAGAATCACCTTCAGCTGATCTCAAACAAAAACTTTCAGTGCTTTTTGTCAGTGAGATAAAAGGAAGTGAAAAGAAAAAGTGCATGGCTGTTCAACCCACAAACATGCAGTCTGAGCACGAGGAAACTTTCCAGTGTATTTATACTAAATAACTGAATGCTAAATTTAATAACAATCACAAATAAGTATCTGCATCCAGTTTGATAGGAAAGCCCCATCTGAAAATGACAAAGGAGAAGAACAACAAAATTAAAATACATTGAAATGATGATTTCCCAATTTGAATCAGAGCCCGTGAGGAGTCCTGTGGGGCTGCCTGGTTTTGATGACTCTGAAGGCATTTTGCCCAGCCCTGGTTCTTTGTTCAAACTCTTTCACGCTCCAGCTCTCGGTTTCCTTGCTGGTTTCCTCGGCTCGTTCACCTTGTCGCAGCGCTCTCCCTGTCTGTCTCCCCTCCCAGCACGGGCGCGGGGACATTCCTTGCAGAGGGAGCTGCATTGTTTGCAGGCAAATCAGGTGTCAGAGCTTTTACCAGGCGCGACTTCCTCTCGAACACAAAACTGCACTTCCAGCAATACATCACTGCCATTGTACAGGTTGGTTTGCACAGAATTTTCTGAGGTCAGCATCCTTCACCAGACCTTCAGCTATCCCCAGGCTTGTGGTGAGGGAAACACACAGCTGGCTGGGGGGAGGACTGCTGGATAACTTGTCTCTGCTGCTGGGAACAGCCTCGACACAGTGGTGAATACTAAAGAGATCTGCAGGGGCAGGAGGAGCTCTCCTGGAGAAAGAAAATGAGGTATTTCCCCTTCTCAGCTCAGCTGGTGGAATAGTGGCTGGGGATTTTTTTTCAGCTGGTGCAAGGTGGTACATTCTCCTTGCCCTTTTGTTCTGTACCTATAGTGATTTGACTCACTACTAGGGAAAATGTGAAGGTGCAGTGGATGTGTTTGTCCACAGGGTGCAGTGACACCAGGACAGCTGGGAGGAGTCCGAGATCTTGGTAAGGATCAGTTGATCTGTAGCCCTGCTACTGCAGGGCAAGAGCATGTGCTAAGAAGGTCTAAGAGGCACTTTGGAGTCTGGGTTCTCTCATAAAATAGAGAATGGCTTCTGTTGGAAGATGGGCAGGAACATCTTCCACTAGATCAGGTTATTCCAAGCCCCGTTAAACCTGGCCTTGAGCATCCCCCTGCCAGGGATGGGGCATCCACATCTTCTCTGGGTAACCTGTGCTAATGCCTCACCCCCCTCACAGTAAAGAAACTCCTAATTATAACCAAGGTATTTCTCTCCAGACAGCCCACCTTCCTCCCCACTCTGTGCGTTGGAGGTGGATTGATACATCAATAAAAGTAACAAATTAGGGTTCGATCATCTATATTTGCTAGGCAGAAGAAGAATGATGGTAGGGTTCTATGCTGTGTTTTTGCAGCATTTTTCCATACGGTGTCAGGACTAGAAAGCTAGTCCATGAATAGAGGCTCAGAATTAATCTGGCAGCTGTTGTGTGTGACTCTGAATTGCTGCAAATATAATTTCAGAGCTTCTCAACACTGAAATGAAAAGGAATCACATGCCAGAGGAGTTTAACTTCCACTGAAATTTTCCTCATGAGTTAGGAACGGAACTGATGATAGACAGCGCTCAGTCCAACAAACCACCTTTTCTCCTTGTCCCCAGTTTTCAAGTAGGAAGGGTTGTAGCAGGAGTAGAGGGTGTCAGATGCTGTGAACCTGAACCAAAGCAGAGAGAATGTGTAGTTGGTAAAAGGAGTAGGAGAGAGGAAGAATGAGTTAGCCTTTTTCACTCTTGGGTGGAGAAAGGTAGTGCTATTAAACACCGTTCAGCTCCAACGCAATAAAAAAATTGTATGTGACAGGCTGTGAAACTTCCTGTGGATCTGACTCATTGTTTGAGCCAACTTTGCATTTCAGTGACTGGAGTGGCAATATGTAGTCAGCTGGCAGCACCTCTCCAGAAATGACAGTGAGGGAGCCGTATCACAAATGTTAATCTTACTATTAGGATATCTGATTTATCTATGGTTGCAGAAACAATGGACTGGCGTGTGCCAGTGAAAGCAGCAGTCAGGCACAGTGCTGTGTGTCCTGCTGGCATGCAATAGGAAACCAAGGTCAGCTATAGTATGAAAATACCAGGGATATTTTGGCATGACTGGCAAAATCATAGAATCATAGAGTGGTTTGGGTTGGAAGGGGTCTTAAATATTACCTTGCTCCAACCTCCCTGCCATGGGCAGGGTCACCTTCCACTAGACCAGGTTGCTCAAATCCCCGTCCAGTCTGGCCTTGAATACTTCCAGGCTCCACAGTTTCAGTGTCTGACTATACTCACAGTAAAGAATTTCTTTCTAATATCTGATCTAAATCTGACCTTTTCCAGTTTAAAGCCATTTCATATTGTCCTGTCACAACATGCCCTTGTCAAAGGTCTCTCTCTCCAAGTTTCTTGCAGCCCCCTCCGGTACTGGAAGGCCACAATTAGGTCACCCTGGAGTCTCCTCTTCTCCAGGCTGAAAATTCCCAACTGTCTTTCCTCATAGGACAGATATTCCATTCCTCTAATCATCTTTGTGACCTTCCTCTGGACTCCTCTGAAATGACCATGGACTTGAAAACTACTTTGCCTGTGCAAATGCAGGCTGGCAAAGGGCAGACAAGAATGCATGAGAGTTACAGTCCCTGAGAAAGACCATCAGTCCTTGCAGCTATAGGAACTGCTAATCCCTGGGCTCTCTTTCCAACCCCTCTCCTCCTGCTAAGAGGAACTCTTTCTCCTCAGGGTTCCTGGGGGTAAAGCTGTGTGATGTCTCTACAGGTAAAAATCAAGAAAAGGAATTACAGAAGGCTCCACTTCCAGGACAGAGAGGTTGTTTGTAGCTCCGCTTCCAAGGCTGCTTCAGTCAATGGGAAGCCTTGCCTCCTTCAGGGAAGACTATCTAGGGATGTCTTCATAGAAGTGGGTTTAAGGAATATCTTTAATAGAGTAGAATGATTTGTTTGCTAGCACTTGAAGATAGTGTTGATACTTTGGCTGTAGGTGACTGGGTCGTAGTGACCACAACACCTCCCTCAAAGCCAAAGGAGCTGTGGCAGCTGAGCACGTGTTGCTTGTGTTGGGTAGATTTTTCCACAAAGGTTTAGGGTGGAACCAAAAGGCAAGACGTGGATGTGAGCTTGTGGTGAGAACACGCTGCAGAGCCTCTTCCATGGGTTGCATTTGCACTACAGCCTGGAGCAAGCCATGCTTTGAACAGGGAAGGTTCCTCTTCTCCTCCTCTGCCTGAGTGATGGTCACTCCTCAGCTGTTCCAGGTAACAGGGTGTCAGGTGTGAGCTCTGCAGCTCCTGCTCATGTTCTTGTAGCGTGGTTACAGTCCATACCTACCCCTTCAAGACATCAGAGAGTACCAGTCTGCTGACTGGAGATGTAGAAGGAGATTCAACTGCGTTGATATGAAATCTGTCCTCCAAACCATCCCCCCCCGCCCCTTTTTTTTCCCCTGCCTTGTCAAGGCAATTAATTTGTTTTGGGACATTTTAGAAAAATTCTAACCCCTCACATACAAATAAGGGATGATTGCCAAGGAGCACCATGCAAGGGTTAAATTTACAAATTTCTGGTGTGGTAGGAAGTGCTGTATCCATGCCATATCCATGTCCTTCATCTGCAAACCCATCTTCTCTTAAAGTCAGTGACTAACCAGATGCTTTCTTCATGGTTTGGCCCTCGCTGTTCAACCAAGACAGTCATTTTGCTTTCCCTGGATGATGGGATGTGTTGTAGGTGTCTCTTCCAGGGCTATTCCATTCAGGGGTTCCACATTCAGGTCCTGGTGAGTTTGGGACAGATGAGCAGGATAGTGTCTGGATTATTTATCATACAGGCACCTGGCCGCTAGGAAGTGTGCTGAGACCACCATATGGATTTCATCTCCTCTTCCAGTGATCTGGAGAAGCACAGCCCTTAATTGCTTCGCTTTAGGCTGAGTGTTCTGAATTGGGTTATTTTTGAAGTCGTACAGCCCCTTCCCCCTCCCCTCTCTGTCCCCCACACACATCCCCTCTTTCCCTCTGAGCAAAGTTCTGCCACGTGACGCTGGGGGGAAGAAACAGGAGTGACTGACACCAGATTTATTTGAAAGGTGCTTTTAAGGCATCAGCTCAGGGACGCTGTGGGAAGTCTGGCCCCAGGAGGTGAGAGGTAGCTCAGGACTTAGAAGAGAAAGGTGGAGCAGGGCCAGCTAAAGCCAGGTTAAGCCAGCTCCTCTGTTCTTAGCTTTTAAAGTTTAAATCCTCGTGCCCTCAGCTAATCTGTCATCTGCTTGTCATCCAGCTATTGATTTTACATGCAGGTAATATTGTGTCTCAGTGCAACATATTTATATGCACACACATAAAATAATAAGTAGATTAAAGAATGGGTAGATAGATGAATTGATACATTGTGCTTCCGTGGGGTACTGAACACTGGTGTAATTCTACTTGAGTGAAAATCAATAAAATTTCCAGAGTAGCTGGAGAAAACTCTGTGTGCCTGTCTCTCCACCTACCAACCTACCTACCTGACTTCCACCTTGTCATAATGGGTTTCTTAAACACATAAACCTTCTTGCTGATTCAGACAAAAAACCTGTTTCCCCCCAACATCAGAGCCTCTGTGTTTAAATCATTGTCTGATGAAATGAATAAGTTTTGGACAGGCTTTTATCTTGGCTTTTTGTAAAGTTTCTGTCTAGGGCACATTTGAAGAAGAACAGTGAAAAATAGGTGTATCTATAGGAGGTTTTTATTATTCTGTGTGGTGACTGGCATACTCAGGTATGCACAGATACAGTTAGAGGTCTTACAGGCAAAGAGCCCCTGCTATTGCAGCTCAGTTTCTTCAGTATTCTTTAGATCTATGTCATTATTCAATATATATGTATGTTTAAACAATCCATCTAGGTATCACTACATTATATATAAAATATATGCATTATATCTATATACCTCTATATTATAAATGTGTGTGTGTGGCATGTCTGTGAGGTATATGTACATTAGAAAACTGTGTGAATATTTGGAACAATTCCTCTGTGTTGCATAATTCAGACAGGCAGTCCAACATTCAGCCAGGATTCCAGGCAGTGTGAAGGTAAGTTGAGTGAAAATGTTTATTTGAATGTTCAAAGCCGGGGAAGTTTGAATCTTGTACAATACAATTAAAATGTGTATTTTAGTGATAACTGAATCAGAAATAAACACAAAGAAAATATGAGAGAAGAAAGAAGGAAAAAATTGCGCACTGCCGACATGCTGGGAATTAATTTGCTAGGTAGAAACCATGATGTCGATGTAGATACTGTATCTGCAGCGAGCTCCACAGTGAGAGGAATAACCTCTATCTAATACTGCGGTGATATGAAGGACTTTGACACAGTTTGCAAACACGAGTGATACATTAGAGTCAAAAAATAGCATTCCTGATTATAAGGGTACAAAGGAAATAATTTATGCCGCAGGCTTTTTTGTTCTAGTGACGATTATTTTGTGGGAAATAGGTTTTGATTTCTAAACTTAGCCACGCTGCCCACAAATGGTACTTTCTGGGGATTAACGATTGATCTTTCCGTTTCTCAGCTCTCTTGGTTCCCTTCACATCTTCTGCTTCCCAATGTGTGTGTGTCTGTGTGTCTGTGTGCGTGTAAGCTCTGTAGCTAAATGCAGAATAGTCATCTGACAGAAGAAATAAGCCATTGGAATACAGACATATTTCTGTTTCCAAATTTCACCACGTCTTCAGTCTGAAGACCGAGGATGGCAGAAAGAATAAAGTTTGACATTAATTTCTGTTGTCCATTGAAGGGGTAAGGGAATTCCCTTTCTTTGGTATTCAGAACCTGCAGAATAGGTGGCTGAAGGCTGAGGTCAGTATCCAGGCAAAAGGTGTGCTGGTTTGAAAAGAGGGTTTGGAAGACCAAAGATTTCAGAATTAGAAAGCCAGCTCGAGTGCATGTTGATATCTGTCTTTCCCAATGGAATTCATATGCTTTTCAATTTAGGATGGGAACCTGCATGTGTTTGATTTCCCCCTGGCCTAGGCTCATTTCCCAGGTTACCAGCAAGCCATCCATAAATCTTTCAGGTGAGCAAGACTGGTGGGGCAATTGCTGGTAAACTGCTAGACAGTTATGATCCATTACTATTCCTGATTACCTAAGAACTGATCATGATTTTATACACTTATTACCCCATTTTCTCTTTTTCAGCCCACTTGTAAATCACATTGAGGCCGAATGTTTATCTGATGGCACTCTGGTCTGACCATCTCCAAGGGACAGCTGATGTATTTATATCACACAAAAAGAACACCAGGCTGCAGAATTCTTTGCTGGCTGCATGCAGCAGGGCAGCCCTTGTAAAAATTGCCTATCTGACTTCTTCTTCTAGACCCAAAGGAACTTCTTCAAACTGCATATTCTTACTAGAGGTTCTTAAATTGGCAGCATGGTACATGGTCACTTGGTGATTCCTCTACAGTCAACAGAGCTCAGTAGTCACCTGCTAAGGGCAATTCATGTTATCTCATATCTGAATTGTTCTGTGCTTATCACTATCTTACCTCAAGAGTAACTACCTGCTTTAAATTAGGTGATCCTGTTAGTGCCTTAGGTGGGAGAAACTGGTCCCAGGCTTATATGGGATATCTCAATGGGTTTTGTTAGTACAGAAAAAAAGAAAGAAAAAAGTAGAATGGGTGCTATAGCTCTGATTGATCATCCATCAATCAGGCAAAAGCACCTGAAATAAGTGAGAGCACTTGCCATTTGTGGCTTTCTCATTCCTTTTTTTTGTTAAAATAATTTTGACATTGTTGTGTACTTAGACAACACAGAAAATACCATTTGACCCAGATGCCAAGTTGAACATAATCAGCAAATAATCCAGTTGAGCAGGTAGTGATTTCCAATAGGTTAAAATCTGTTAACATAAACTACTGAGCCAAATCCTGTTGAATAACAAATACATTATGAGAAATTAGGTGCGATTATAATGAAATGAAGATTAATGGCTGAATAATTGTATATTGGTGTATTATCTGAATTGATTAAGATAATTCAAATTATCTCTAAGACTTTAGATGATATATGCAACCAACATGGTTGCCAGGAACCAAATTTTGTAGCCAGTGACCATGCAGTGGACTGAGGAACCTTCAGACACACCCAGCCATTTTAGACTTTGTGAGTGGGGTCACTGAAAACCTGCCTGGATCTGAGGGGGTGTGGGTGGCCTTTGCTACAAATCTAGAGCGAGACTTAATCATACATCACATGCCTCCAGGCAGACACTTTTTCAGCAGACAGGCACCTATAAAGCTGCACCAATAGGGTAAACATGATCAATAATACAATGGAATATTCTTTATAGGAGCACTCCTGTCAGACATTGTCCTTCTGGTGCTGGTGACTAGAGAAATACAAATAATTCTGAGATTTTACGACTTGTTCCTACTTCTATTTCACAACTCACTTCTCCCTGTTGACTTTTGCAAGAAAGTTATTGTTAAGCACCGATGACCTTTGCACCTTAAACTCAGGGCTAATCCTGGCAATACTCCTTTGCATTTCAGTTTGCCGCATACCTTAATGTGAGAGCAGCATGTTTCGTGTTGCAGAAAGGAATTTTGGGCTCTGAACCTGTATTTCATGGAAACACATTCTGCTAGTTGGAAGCACCAGTGGTTTTGGGCATATCTTGCTGTCTGACGCTGCAGAAAAGAAATGTTTGCCACGAGACAACCTGAATCTTTTCTCCACTTTGTAGGTGTTTCGAGAAAGAGAAATGGGAAAGCTAGTGGTGGGGAGAAAGTCATCATTCCTTTCTCTGCTATTGCTTGTGATAAAATAGCAGGGTCAGAGCTGGATTTTTGGATAGCTGCCGGGCCTTTGTTACTGCTTTTTTTTGTCTACATCTATTTTGTATCTCAGGAAATAAGTCAGAGAGCAAACTGGAGCTGCCAGCCCTCTCTTACCTAGCTTTGGGGACTCCAGGGGACTTTATGCAATAAAGCTCAGTGAGCTGTTCAAGATGCCTACATATCCGATCTGTTGTGTGGTCTTGGGTCTACCCTGGGAAAAGACCTCTGATCAACTGATTAATGTGCCCTCATCTGACTTTTCCATGGGAGAAACGAAACAATTTGTGCCCATCATGTCTGTAGTACAGATGTGTGCTGCTGATTAAACTTAAGCCATGAAGCAAGTCTGGTTTTAACATACAGGCTCAGATTTGAGATGGTCATAGTGGTAGGGGTCTGGCTTAAGAGTCAGATGTTCATTTTTATATACAAATGCACTTTGAAGAGTGACTCAGCTGTGCCTACTGCATGGTGTCCCCTTGGCTGCAGCGATTGCACACCCTTCATCTTTACTTTGTTACCTGGCAAAGTGAAGTCCCCCCTGTGTGGGCCCACAAAATGTTGAATCCAGCGAAATTCCTGTGTATCTTTGGGTATAGAAAGACAGGAACAGAAACTCACAATAAGAAATGGTCGTCTGGGCATCCTTAGCTGTCAGTCAGAGGACCAAATATCTGATGATTTACAGCATCATTATGAGGTTTTCCATAGACTTTGTATAGGAAGGAAGAAAGAAAAGAAGAAAGGAAGGAAAGAAGTGAGAGAAGAATAAATAAATAAATAAATAGAACAGAAAAAGAAAGAAAACAGAACAGCAAGCAGTTCTTGTAAGAAAAGGAGTTGTAGTTCAATGAACCTTGTCTTCCTTTTGCCTTCCTGATCTTAGGTAAATATTTGAGCAGAGTCCAAACCAAATACACACACCAAAATAGCATAGGGTGTAACTGATACAATCTCCAGGACTCATAGAAAAGGCGACTTTGAAGGGGGAAGGGAGAGACCTTTTCCTAGAACAGCTATTGCTTGGGTGAAGACTATGGCCCTTTTGGCTGTACAATGGAATTTAAGTGCTTTCCATAACAAGCACAACAAAGTGTCCCATTTTAGAAATGTGGCCATTGCTGAGGTGGTAGAGGAGATCTAGTGTTCAGTGCTCCTTTGCAGTGCTTTTAATGAAATTGACCTGAAGTCCTTTATAAACATTTTATCCCCACATATTGAAATAATCAGGTCATTGGAGGCCCTGGCACAGGTTGCCCAGAGAAGCTGTGGCTGCCCCATCCCTGGAAGTGTTCAAGGCCAGGTTGGATGGGACTTGGAGCAACCTGGAATAGTGGAAGGTGTCCCTGCCCATGGCAGAGGAGTTGGAACGAGATGAACTTTGATGTCCCTTCAAACCCAAGACATTCCATTGTTCTGTCATATTTTCTGTGCAGTGATAACTTCTCCTTTTTAACTTTCTCTGGATGTTGTGTGTGTGTTGTGGGGAGGAGGTGAGGATGAAAGGCAGTGTAACAGCAGAGAAGAAAAATCCAATCCACAGGCATCAGGAATGGAGTCCCTTTGGCCCATCTTCTTGACAAAGGCCTATTGCATAATGCTATGAGCACAGCTAAATCCTAGGCTTAGTCCCTCACCTCTTGGTTAGGCAATAGAGGAGACAGATAGGGCCAGAGGAGCAGCTGGATGAAGATAGCTTTGCTCATGTAAATGCCTGAAGTTCACTGCGAGGAGCCTGAGCCATCCATCATTTCATGCCAAGCTCAACTGCTTTGATGGAGATATCACACCCAATCTGCACTGAAGAAGTCCTCACATGTCTAATGTGTCTAGACATACTGGCCTTTAATATCCTGCGAGTTGCAGGAATCTAGAGTTGATAGAGACACTGCAGTGGTCGAAGCCTGTGCTGTTTTTTCACTGGTGTAAATCAGCAGAACACCACCCAGGGTTAGAGCCACACACATTGAGACCAGGTGAGGAGCTGGGTCCATGCCAGTGTTGGCTGGTGCTGAAGATGCAAAAGGTCTTTATATGAGGAGGAGGTTGTGGAAGGGAGTGGTGGCTTATTACAAAGATGGAGCTGAGCCTGCCTCTGGGACAAGTCCGTGTAGCAGTTTAGGAGACAACAAAAAACGAGCCTAATGCGTCTGGCACCATGATCTCTGGGGATTAAAAGGGATCTTTGACTTTTGCAGCTCTGATCACAGGCTATCTCTTGTGCTGTTGCACTGTGCCATGCACAGCCCTCACCATGGCTTTGCACTGGGTACAGAATGTTCCTCTCTGGAGGGCTTGTGATCTTCTGGGAGGGTTGCTGCTGGCTGTCAAAAGACTGCTGCATTTGCCCCAGAGGAGAGGAGGGATACAGATGCACACCAGATTTCCACATTGTGTGAAAGGAGCCTTATAATTATCTTATACATCACAGTTGGGAGCCCCAGGCAAAGGGTAGGCTCCTGTGCTTTCTCCTGACCCATTGTGTGAAGTCTCATGTGACGCAGGGTGGGGAAGTGGCTGCCTCAGACGTCTTTGTCGTCTTTGCCATGCAATGGTAGTCATTACGTGACAAATGGGGCTGGGCCAGCCTGCCTGGGCATGGGGCAAGGTTGGATGATGTGGGTGCGTGATGGGTTGGGCACGGTGGTTGGGGACAGGGCTGGACATCGCCAGGTACTGACATGGCTCTTACTTGTCCTCTGATAAGGTCTCACCTGATCCTTGACCCTTTGTCATCGGAGAATCCTAGAACAGTTTGTGTTGGAAGAGACCTTAAAGAACTAGTTCCAAGACAATTGCCACGGGCAGGGACACCTTGCACCAGACCAGGTTGCTCCAAGCACCCATCCAACCTTGCCTTGAACACTTCCAGGGATGGGGCACCCACAGCTTCTCCAGAAAATCTGTTAAACTGTCTCAGCACCCATATAGTTAAGAATTTCTTCCTTACATCTAATCTAAACTGCCCTCTTTCAGTTTGAAGCTATTCCCCTTTGTCCTCCAACTCCATCCCCTTGTCAAAAGTCCTTCTTCAGCTCTCTGTAGCCCCTTTAGGTACTGGAAGAGGCTCTAAGATGTCCCCATGGCTTTCTCTTCTCTTCCCTGCCTTCTTTGTCCCCAGAGATGGGTCAGTTTAGCACCTTTTTGCACCTCCCAGCTTCACCTCCATAATAAGGACCAGCAGGAGCTGGTGTACCCTGCAGTGTCACCTCCTCCATGCTGGTTCAGGATCTCTTTGGAAAAACAAGAATGGCATAAAATAGGAAATTTTTGACCTCTGTATGAATGGATTGTACTTAGCTGTTGTCACTGTGTTATAATAGGAGAGGATTTGCTCTTGTGAGAAGGGATGGATATGCAGTAATCCCCCTTAGCCTGGTCCAGCACGCCATGTGTGGTCTGGGTGCTGAGGTGCTGCTGCAGATGAACTGACTTGTTCAGGCTGTAGCTGCATGCAGCCAGGATTAATTCCAAGGATTAATCCTTGAGCTGGCTGTGAGAGGCTGTTCATCCCAGAAATGCCGCAATTGTTGGACTAATAACTATAGTCACCTCTCAGAAAGGGATGGAGTCAAATTCACACAAAAATTCCAAAAAGTAAAAAAGAAAAAATAGAGTTCTTGTTGGGTTTATGCTTCACATAATTAAAAATTATGATTTTGTTTTTCTGAGCAATTTTTTTTTCAGCAAAGGGTCAGTCCCAAGAGAAAAGCACAAACCTGGTCTTTGAACTTACTGAAGTGAAACCCTTTGATCACCTTGAGAGATCTTTTTTCTAGCAATGCTTGAAGCCCACCAAGATGCTTAAATGGACCTTGGGCCATGGGCAGGGTCGGCTTCCAGGAGCTGACAAAATCAAAGTTTTACAAAAGAATTCCCAGTCTACGGCACACCCCAGCACCCCACCCAGGGGAGAGAGATTATGGGAACTCATATCACAGAAAGATCAAGCTTCAGTTTAATCACCTCTTGTTAATGCCTTTCTTATATTGGATTTTAATATATTTTTAATCTGTTTTTCATGCTTCATACTTTATCACTTGGGTGATCAGAGCGAACAGGAACCAACCTGATGCTGGGACAGAAACACAGCAGAGGAGGTGTAAGAGCAGAAGCAAAATTTCCTGGGAGGTCGTGGAGGAGGGATGTGAGCTGAAGACTGGTCTGGCAGAAAAACTCTAAACTTGGAGTAGGCAGCTGATGTGACACAGTCCTGTTGTGTGACCTTGAGTGCCTCCAGCCTGTGTTCTGCCAGCCTTTTGACTGCCAGTTCAGTTATATTTGTAGGATCATGGAATCACAGAATGGTTTGGGTTGGAAGGGACCTTAAAGATCATCTTGTTCCCACCTCCTGCCATGGATGAGAACCCTTTCCACTAGTTCAGGTTGCTAATATTCTCCCTTAGTAAATATTTTTAATCTATGTAAAGCACCAAGCACACTGAAACCTTCCCAGCTGCATCCTGCAAGTAATGCCCCACGCAGAAAAAAAAGAAAAAAATCTTCAAAAATTATAATAATGACACAGAGAACCTGTCAAAAACCCCTTCTGAGGGACTTCTCCCATCCCCCCCACGACGAACTTATTTTCCCTTCAGTTCAAAAAGACCCTTATCAACGTTTCAATCTTTCCATGTAAATACACTGACAAGTGTCAGGCCCTGGCAAACCTATAATTAAGGCTGAACACAATTTGCTAATAAAAGCTAAGAAACCCTGGGCTGAGTTTACTTACATTATCCCCACTGGGCACTTTCCATCAGAATCTTTTATCAGCCTCTGCAAATGCCACTTTGACATTATTTTTACTGAATCAATCAAACACGGACACTCCACTCATTCTCCTCCTTGCTGAGAAGATGCTCCAGCTACAGAAATAAAGATCTGTGCTGTTGTTTGTTGTTGTCATTGCAGCTCCTCTGACTCACAAAGCACAGTGAGCTTTTGGAAGGAGAGAATGAATGAGAAAAATAGAGGAGAGGAGAGAAAGAGAGAATTGGAGAGAGAGAGGCAGAAAACGTGAGCCAGAGATTGTGGCAGGCTTTACAAATTGGCACAGTCTTATCAACAGCATTTCATGGTTTTCTGGAACTCTTTCAAAGAGAACTTGCCTTTGTGTGCACTGGCTTAAGCTTTACTAATATTTAAAGCTATATTTAAAAGTTTATGAAAATTACTTCTGAGTTCCTCTGTCTCTTAAAATCACGGAGGCCAATGTTTGCTTCTCGCTGTTATCCTGCTCACCCCCCTCTTCCCCCGAAGTTTCTGTGGTTTTCCTGTCCTCTTCATCCTTCCTTGGCAGGCTGTCTGCCTTCTCCTCTCCCATTTGCTGCATTTCCTTCATCCAACCTCCCCCCTCCCCATTTCTAGGGGGGCAGGGAGAACGATTTTGTTTGGTGGGACTGTTTGTAATGGGTGAGGTCCAGTTTCCAGCAGTGCTGCTCTCTGCTACATCAGTAAGTGTGTAAGTAAATACATCTCTCATGTCCTTTCTCTTGGCTCCCTGCTTGGGCAGAGGGTCAGCTGGCTTTTCTCCTTACTCCTAGCAATGTCTGGGTCATTAGAGCACAGTCTGACACCTCCAACAGCCCACAGTAGCATCTTCATCCAAAAGCAGTTACTGAAATAGCCCAGGTGATCCTCAGCACTGAGACACACTGCTTTCGATGAGATTCAAGGGGAAAAATCATCCCATCTTTCCACTGATGGGTGAAGAACTGATGTACCCCCAAAACTGTGATCAGATTGGCCTACAACCAGTGTTGCTTGTGTGCAGGGGGGCACTGGGAATCGTGGTCTACCTGAGCACCAAGGTTGTCTGGAGGCAGGAAGTCCAAACAGGTCCATTTTGGCCCATCTGTCCTTTATGTGAGCATGGATGTCAGGAGGACACATGGAGAGTGGGGTTGGTCCACCACAGGTTTCTGTAGCTTTTCCAGAAGTCAGTGGTGACACTTGGGGTATGGTTTGCCTGTCCCCCACCCCTGTGATGGCTGTGTCTGAGCTGCTCACCCTTTGTAAAACATCATGTTGACATAGACATCAGGATATTCTATAAATCTATGATCTGCAGAGGGATTGCCTCTTGAAAAGGCTCATTTCTTACCAGGGCTGTTGATGGAGCTGAAGGTAACTCTCAACTATGTGAATATCTCCATCTCAGAGATCTAAATAGAGGGAAGATAAATCCTTTTTGGGGTAAATGACTTGGAGAAGTTCAAATATATTAGATCCCAGGTAATACATTCTAATAGGAATTTCAGTCTTTTCACCTCAGAGTTTTAGTTGTATCATTAAAAAATTGTGATAGCTAATGTGGTTTTAAACACAAAGCGTGTCACAGTGGCTACATTAGGCCAAGCCAGAGGGCCTTGCTGGTCCAGCGCCCTGTTTCCAACAGCAGTCAAGAGTAAATGTTTAAAGAGAAGAATAAACTACTTATAGAAAAATAAAGTGTCTGTGCCTCCAGCAATCACTGATTTAGACATCTTTAGAAGACTACATTTATGCAACCAGGCTTAACAGCCCCCAGTGTGTCTATCTGTTGAAATTTCCCCTTCCCTTTTTTTTTTTTTTCTGCTTGGTTTTTAAAGAAAAAGTTTATACCTTTGGTATATCCAGTGGCAATGTCCTGATCTCCTAGTTTAGACCCAGCTGGTGAAG
Source organism: Myiozetetes cayanensis (assembly GCF_022539395.1). Taxonomy (NCBI): domain Eukaryota; kingdom Metazoa; phylum Chordata; class Aves; order Passeriformes; family Tyrannidae; genus Myiozetetes; species Myiozetetes cayanensis. The sequence continues at coordinate 4,118,960 of NW_026087521.1, forward strand.
CTATGGGTGATTCTGTGCCTTCTCAGTGCCCTGGAAAGTGCCTGCTCTGCACCTGGGGCTGTTTGGTGGAGTTACCCTGAGTTCAGACAGGATGATCTTCTACGACTTTGCTGTGACTTCAAAAGGGGTAGGCAAATGTGCCCTATCTGAGGAAGTGACCCCTTGCTTTACCTTAGTCTATGACATTAAAAAGAGCAGCTTTGGTGTAGGAGAATGTTGAGCAATGTTCTCATCTCTCAACGCTTAAAAGCACATAGAAATGAACCACAAGGATAAGCTATAAATGACTTCTGTATCCCATAACATATCAGTTATAAGCAAATCCTTTATAAAAATGAAACCCAGATCCTTTAGATTCCCTTTGAAGAAATCTTGTCCTCTGGCAGCTGGAACTGCAGTGGTGGGAGTGACGGAGGTAGTGGCTGGAAGACATGGCTGTCTGCTAGAGATAGGATCAACCTTCCTGCAAGGGACAACTGCAAATTTGGTGTTACAGTCAGATTATAAATCCCCTTAGATTTTACTGGTGGTTTTGGAGGGAGAGGGAAAGTAGATTTAGGGAAACATGAAATATAGACACATGTATATGCAGATCTTTATAAAGTCTGTGTATAGGTGGTAACACCATGTTCTGTGGTAGAAAGTGTATTATGCTTTAATGCATTAATCAGTGCAGGACTGATGAAGTGTGTATGATCATCTCTGTTTTACAAGGCAGGAGAAGGTTAAGTGATTTGCCTGAGGCCAGAGACTAAATCAGTGTCACAGATGGGATGAGAAAGGAAGAGGTTCCAGTTCAGGTTGGATTCTCGACAGAACAGGCAATACTAGAAAGAAGTAAGGCTCAAGCAAAGGGCAGTGGTGGCTTGTCACTTCAGTGTCCATCACTCTGCTAAGCAATGTTGCTAAGGGGAAAGTCCTCTGCCTCCTTTTTTGTCATCAGATAAAACAGCTGACAAAGCTCTCTTTATATTCTTTACACAGACTCATCTTTGCCTCTCTTTCACACTTTCTATATGCCAGAAAATGATTTTATTTTAATTTTCCAGAGGTCAGACACCTTAGTGTCTTGAATTTCTCTGCAGCAGCAAGAAACCCTGGCCCAGGATCCTCTCACTGCAGGTCCCACTTCGTAAAAAACACGTAGTGCCTATTAAAAAGCAACGATCGTGCACTCCAAATAATTAGTGTCATTATTAGTACTGTGGCATAACCTGCAGGGCCCAATTAAGATCCAAACCTTATCACGCTAGGTTGGGGAAACATACACTAACTCACAGTTTCAGCTTTGAAGATTTTGCATTTTTAATGGGCGGAATTAAGAGTGGGGGAAAAAGGAACTTATTCTCCCTATTTCACAGGCAGAGCGCTGGGAGCCGGAGGTACGAAGTGAGTTGCCCAAGGTCACGCGGGACGTGTCAAAGGCAGGAGCTGAACCTGTGTTCCTACCTCCTGATCAAGGAGGACTATGAGATGGAGCTTATAGCTATGACGAGCCTTTTAATACAACAGGGCAAGTAATAAACAGAAGAAAGAGCTCGGGAAGGGAAGAGGGAGGGAGAGGGATGCGTGTGATTGTGTCTCTCACAGCCAGGCTTTTCAATGACTAATAACAACTGGTCTTAACAGAGGTGCTCCAGGGGATGTCGTATTTCATCCCAAGCCACTTAAAGAGCCAGTTAGTCTTAGAGAACTCTGAGCCTATAATCTAATGCCCAAATAACAACATTTGTCATTAAGTCATTTTAAGTAGAACATGCATGTATATGCGTGTATATTTACAAATATACACGCACAAAGTGTTTTACTTGTTTAACCTACATCTATATGTATATATAATAACACATGCACACACATACACACCCTGCCCTCTCTTAAAATAATATGGCTGAGTTAGGAAGGGGCCTACCATTGCAGACTGGAAGTACAGATGATTTAGAAGTTGTTGTTACCATTTATAACAAAAAAAGAGGTTTCATTGAAATTCGTGTTTTGTAAAGCTGTGCTCGAAAAAAAGTACTTAATAGTAGAATGTCCGGTCCTATCACTTGAAAAGTAAATACTGTTTTCTTTTAATGTCACTTTTTTGTTTTTCAAAGTTAAATATAATTTTTTACATAATCTTTTTGAAAGATTTGGGGTTGAAACAAAATTTAAATGTTTCAAAGTTAGTAAATTTTTGAATTTAATTTGTGGGTTGATAAAAAACAACAAAAGGGTTTGTATTCCAGGTAGAAAAAGGTCATAATGAAAAAAAAAAAAATCCCATTAAATAGAAAATTAGATTCCCATAGCTGGGAAATAATGTTCCCTCTGGCCCTATGATTCACTTCCCTGGGATAAATGAATGCTGGTGGAATCCCAGCAGATTTAATACACGTTCCTCCCCACAGACTGTGCTGTTTATTGCATGGGAGGGACCTGACACAGTGATGAGAGGGGGCCAAGGGAATGGACACCCCAGTATAGCCTCTGGGAGGAGGGTTTTGTCCGCAGCCCACACGGATATCAGGCGCTTTTGTCCTACAGAAGTGGACTCTGGCTCTGCTTCTGCAAAATGTTTCCAGCCAAATAATTTTGTGTTGGTTTGGTACAAGTGGCCAGTTGCTGGGAGTTTTCCATCTTGGAGTGAACCTGGAGATGCTGAGCTCTTTCACCAAACATTTGTTTTGCCCTTAGAAAGGATGCTGGAAAGCAGCTTTCTCCTTGCCGAAAACTTGGCACCCCAAATTAGCAACTGCTTGTCACCTTAAAGCTTCTGTTCTTCCACCTCTGAAGAAATGAGACCAAGAAAACCGTCTCAACACACAGAGGTGTTAAAGAGAGAAAGGCATAAATATTTGCAGCGCCTTCAGGTGTTAAAATGATGGGCAATGAGGAAAAGCCCATGTAGAAATGAATCATTCTGCCTTGGAGCAAAACTGTGCTGACATGCAAAAACATTTGTCTTGAGGGTCATGCATCACACAGGGAAGAAAGTAAAATCCCAAAGACCTTGTGATTACAGGAGCTCTGTCCAGCCCCTGCACAGATTAAGGCCTTAGAGAGAGAAGTGAGGGTGTATTTGCATTCCTTTTGCAGAGTGGATGTGTGCAGAATAGCAGCTTTAATCCCGGAACTTCCACAGTGTTGGACGCTTCACTTGGAGATCTGAGTTAGAGTTGTTTGATGTATTTTTTCTTTTTTGCATCTCTTTGCACAGACACATTAGATAGGAAGCATATATTTACATTCTGGATTTATGAAGTTGGAGCTGGACGTTTTTCTAAATTACTGTGAAACCAGCGCTTTTCACGTCCTGTTCAGTCTTTTTGGGCATCCTCATTTGCACTTCAGCTGGCACAGTTGCAGGTTTGACTTTGTTTTCCTCTTTCTGCTACGTTGGCAGCTCTTTCCCGTTTTCATATATTTCCATCTTCTGATTGAAGTGACCTTTCCCATTCACCCTTAAAATTCCACCCAACCGAAAACTAGTCCTGCCTCCAGGCCTGTAACCGCGGCCTCTGTGTCCTGGGACAATGGGGTGAGGAAGGCAAAATAAGGGACATTCCTGCAGGTCCTCCGTGTGTGGATAACAAACAGGGCACAAGAGGCAGGCAGGTAAATCAGAAATCACTCCATTAGCTGGTTAAGCATTTTGGAGTGACACCAGGTACATTAGGAGGTGGCAGCCACAATGGAGGGACCTTGGCCATTTGATATTCATGAGATGAAGAAGGTTTAAGAAGAGAAAAGGAAGGGGGAGGGAGGGGTCTGGGCTTTCTAATGTAAACACCATTATCATTTGAAAATCAATTAGCTCCTTGCACTGAGGGAATGACGAGACTTAAGGCCCTTTTCTGAACTGCTATTGTGAGCCTGGGTTATTTACTTTAATTAAGAGGAGACAGAGTGGATTATTGTCTCAAACTAAGGAGTTGGGAAGAGTCAGAAAATTACACTCTACCTCACTGCACAACAAAGCCAAAGTAAGAGACAGGCTCCAAACCCAGTAAAGTCAAAAAGAAATTAGCCTTTAATCTGGATTCGTCCTACATAAGGAGCAATCAAAAGGAAGGAAGGTTCAGAGCCTCCTTGCTAAGCACCAGGCATGACATTGCAGTGGCTGCCACTGCCAGCTCTTTCTGACACTTAATTTTGGACTGGAAAGGGCTTCTGCCCCTGGAAGGGTTAGAGTCTGAGGGCAAAGATTTCCTTTGGCCTAAAATTTGACACACTGAATTAATCAGGTGTGGGACTATGTTTCCTGCTGTCCCCCATCTCCAATATGATGATGGAGCAACACATTGTTTTAGAAAGAAATATATGTAATTGTTGCTGCAAAGATGTCTCTCCTGGATGAAGATGCTAATATTTTTTTGGTTCTTATTTAATTCAAACAGCTTGGATTAAAAAATTAGAGGGAAAAAAAAAGAAGAAGAAGGAAGAAAAAAAAGAAAAGGAATTTGGCAAGTGACTAATCCACAATATTGTCTAATTTGGCATATGGAGAAACACCCCCTGAGGTATCTAATACTGAGATGTTTCAGCTCTGCTTTGCATTGCCCACTCTTACTCTGCATACTCTAAATATGTATTAAGTCAGTCGAGCATGGCAGCTGCTGAAGGAGTTGCCACAGCTTACTGGGTAAATAATGATCGTTTTTTAAATCACCTAAATGTGTATCTACCCCAAAGACCATGGCGGTGGCTCATGGGAATGCCGATTTGCATTTTAAAAATTTGCTCGGATGCATCTGCAGTTGCTGTGCCTCCCTCTGCTTGCTCCGTGCTCCAGTTTTAAGTCCAGGGCCCAATTCTGCCCTCAGTTATGAATGGGAGGATACGGAGCGTCATCACCAAAATCAGCAACGTGAATTCAGCAAAGTGAAATTGGGGGGACTGGTCTGCTCAACGAGTTTTGCCCAGAGTGCAGACTGGCACCAAGATATTTTGGTGATTTTGTAACTTCAAAAATAAATCTGTGAGAACTGAGGAGCACCTCTTTGGCGGGGGGGCTATGTATGAGAGAGATAAGCCAAAGATGAGCTCCTGCCCAACCTTTATGTTGAAGTAGGGCAGAGCCAGATTACTTGAAAATGATCCCAAGAGGCTCCCCTATACTTCTAGTAAGCATCTTCCCAAAACAAGGCTTTAAGGTCTAGCTACACCCTTTTTGGGCCATGGAGGAAAAAATAGTGTATTTTTTGAATTCTGACACACATCTGAGCTCTTCAACTCTCAACCCTTTGCAAAACTGGGACCATCCTCTGTGTTTTATCATCAAGGACACCTAGGCCTGTAGTGAACCCAGAAACACATGGCTCTGGAAGTAAATGGATGAGGCAGCTTTTCAGAGGGCCCTGGGCAACAAAACACTTGTTACTTTATGCAACAAAAAGAAAAAATATTTTTATATAAGTCCAGTCAAAGTTCTCCCATACAATCAGGACTCTTTTTCTCCAGACCATAAATTCCGCATCTCCTTTGCAGCTGGCTCCCCTCTTTTTCATTTGGTCCTGCAGTTAAGCCAGACCCTTTTCATATGACAGCCATTCCCTCTTTTCTGCTCCTGCTTCTCATGGGCAAGTGTCTACCTGTACACTTTAGGTCTTGTTAAAATACCTGTCCTGGCTCTGGAGCCCAGTGAAACAAACACTTGTTAATGTGTCCCAGCTGAGTGTTTGGTCTGGCTCTTTAAACTCTCTTGGGAGTCTGTTAGTTTCCCAAGATGGGTAACTAGACCAGACCTATCAGCCTGCACCTCAAATGTGTCCTGATACTTTTCCATCGCATCTCTTTGCTCAGCTGGGGAAGGTCCATGAGGTGCAAGATGCATAGGCCTCCAGGTGAAGTTACATCAGTTTGCCCATGGGTGTTTTTATGACCCACCATTAACACTGATCTCAGTTATTCCCCTTTTTCAGGATTTTCAGTTGTCTTTCACTAGTAGAAATAATATTGCCCACGAATTAGGTTTAGAAACTTGTGCAGATGAAGAACTGGACCCATTGATGCAAATTCAGAAGCTGCCTTCCTTAAATGAAACATCATCACAAAACCTCTTAACGATGTGCTGTTGGTGTCACGCCCTGGAGGATCTGAGAAGGTGTAACGTCAGACAGATGCTCAGTTGTTGCCCTCTCCTCCTCTGGCAGGGTACAGCTTTTAATACTGAGCCACAATGGGCACAGACAATGAGTTAATTCCTGCCTTAGCACTGTACTTGTTGGATTAAAGTGTGTTCTTTATATATATATTTTCTGGTTATTGTAATAGTATGTTGTGATCTTGAATATACTTAATTGTATTAGAAATGGTGTACTGGAACCTTTTTCATCGTTATTAATATGAAAATAAATAAAAGGAGGATTTTTTTTTTTTCCTCCAGGAATAAATCAAATCCTCAACTGGAATGCAGGGTCAACAGAGCCACAGGGTTGAGCTGCTGGCTGCAGATAGCATATGTGTGTGTGCATAGATGACTACACACAAGTGTGCCACCTATATTTTCATTCCTGCAGCTGTTCATTATTTGTGTCTATTATACAGTGGAGAGAGCACAAATGTATGCAATTGAGACACAATAATGTAGGGATATGAAAGGACCAATCCATCAGTTCAAGTGTGTTTGGGTTTAAGGAGAAGGGAGGTACTGATAAATACACTGATTTATTCTCACTAACTCTTGCTGTATTTGGAGTCTGGGCCTGAGCCACCAAAGCTGCTGGAGCTGACAGTGATTTATATCAGCTGCAAGCTCTGGCCTGGAGCTTTTAAGTGTATGTCAAGCACCTCCAGCACTTTATGAATCTTATTGGATGGAGTTTTCCAAATCAAAATCTGAGGGGTACGCAAATCCATCAAGAAGGCGAGCACATGTTTGACTGTGTTTTTTGTTTAGGGATTCCTATCATATTTATGTTCAGTTTTGACCATTTGGCTGTTTAGAGTCATGGGCTACAGTCTTGAATAGCAACCATGGTCTGATTCCAGAAGAACCAAAAGGTCCCTAAACACTGTTTGGCTTGTCATCCCCAGTAAGGAGACAACAGGACAGGTTGTTCTTTGCAGTTTCTTATTCTACTGGTCAGGTTACAGAGATCTCTTGACAGCTTTTAGAGCATTTTTTTTTTCCTGTGTGTTCTGGTGTTCTTACATAACAGAGACCTGGAGAGCCCAACCAGAGAGCCAGAACAACATGAGCACAGACTTTTTGGGTTATGCTGCCATCTCTTTATTACTATTAATAGTATAGGGGTGTGAAACATGGCATTTCCAGGAATGCAGCCCAAGATGAGGGAAAAGGAGGTGGGAGAGAGAGCAAGCCAGCAGCAAGGTGGAGCGTACACAGGGGCTTCATTCCTGGCTGTGCTGAGGACCTGGGGTAACTCCCTTGTCTCTGCTTCCCCTCTGTCCTCTGTGAAGTTAACTGTAATCTCACTGCAGCAGAGGGTAGGGGCTCTTTCAGGACCCATAAAAACAGTTGGCCCTATTTGCCAGGATAAATAGGTAAAAGTACTGGGAACAAGCCCCGGGGAAAGGTAGGGGCTGAGGGAGGAGGGGTGAGATGGGCTGGTTCCGAGATCAGGAAGGTAAAGAAGGGCTTGGACAGGAGTTGTTTGGTATGTTTGGAGCTTAAACCTAAACTCTTCTGGCCAACAAAATATCACTGGCAGGAGTCATCATCTGCCTACAGCATACCTTGCCTTGGTGCAGCACCCTGAATTATGGGTGCTGAATATCCACAGATTTTGCCATTGTCATAATTTAATAATAATTAAGATTTTTATTGCATCCCCAGGTTCCTCCTGTATGTCTTAACTATGAAGAAAACTTGCCAAATATAAGCACTGGTGTAAAGACAGTGAAGTTACAGCAGCAAAGAAGTTGGATCCTTCTTGCAGGTCTGGTCAAAGGCAGGTTTTATCAGTAAACAATTTCCTATAGGTTTGATTCCACTCCATGGGCTCTATAAGCAAGGAGTTCCTCAAAAACTTTTATTCACTTCCAACTATTTGATTACCTTGGTTTCCCTAATGTCCTGTACCCCTTTTTCTAACAGGGAATCAGCATGGCTTCCTTGAAAATAGATCTTTCCTGTTTCTATATTGTTTTCCAAACCACTAGCAGAGCTAGTGAGAGTCCTCCAGGATGTGCTAGAAACACAAAGCTCCTTCCAACTGTTCATAGGTCAGTCTCTGCTACCCAAAATCAGTGTCTTGCCTTTAGCTGGGAACTTGCCTCCCTTCCCTGTGCATCTCACAGAGCCTGTTTTGTTCTCTCGCCCCTTTCAGAGTGGGACTGCACCCGAGAAGGAAGGATTGCAGCTCCTGGGACCCAGGTTCACCCCTGGCACAGTGCAGCTCAGGAAAGTGTTGTCAAACACAGGCAGGGATCAACTTGCACCCTTTGTCCCTGATGCAAATGCTCACGGGAGGTAGCTGCAAGTGTGGGCTCAGTGCTCAGAGGGTTAGTGGAGACTGGGGGGTTACAGGAGCAACTGGGTCGTGATGCTAGTAGAAAAGGTGAAGGTTTGCCTTTTGCTCAAGTCCTTTTCTACTTGTTGGACAAGTTCCAGAGCCAATTCTTACCTAATTTCCCGCTCAGAAAATTCATCCACAGACTGAGGGGCTTGCCTGCCTATGTTCATCTGGTTGCTGCTCTGCTCTTAACTTGCTGTCATTGGCCCCACCAGAAAGTATTGCCTTGCTGAGATCAGTGGGATCAGCGGGATGAGCTCCTGTAAGCATTTCCTAACTTACAGATCTCAGGACTAGCTTAGCTAAAAGTTAAAAAAGTTAAAAGTGGCTGGCCTAGTTACAGCTGAAATGGGCTATTCACCCTGGCATCTGAACTGGCAAACTGGTCAGGGCTGGGTGTGTAACATCTTGCCCCAGAGCTGTGGGAAGCTGCTCGGGGTGGGGGGTTGACTGGAGGAAGGCATATGATTAAGCACAGTGTTAAGGCTGAATGGAAGTGACAGATCCAGCTGCTGGTCCCACAGAAGCGCTGAAGAAAGAAGGAGTTCTCTGTAAGAGTTCCTAAGAGGTTTATTGTTCCCTGGTGGTAAGGCTGCGGGATATCTCAGTGAAAGGCTGGCCTCTCTGCAGAGACCTTGTGCCTCTGCAGTGACGGCTTTCCCAGAGCTGATGCCCGCTTTCCCTCAGAAGCTTCCTGCCAGAGGTCCTTGCCTCCAAGGTTGTTGACCTGGCAGGTTGACTGGCAGCCAAAATGCCCTTGGTCCTTCCTGGATCATGGGACCATTGGATGATTTGGGTTGGAAGTGACCTTAGGAGGTCCCTATCTGACCTCCCCCTCCCCAGAGGATCAGCTGTGAGATCAAATCAGCTTGCTTAGGGCTGCATATGGGATGTTGGATATTTGCCTGCACCATCCAGAGGTTGCTGCCCTCCTGCACTGGTCTTTGACACCCTGGGCTCTGTGGTTCCTTGGGTGGGCAAGTACAAACCTTTTAACCATCAAACCCTAGAAGCTTCCAGCCTTCAAGACTACTGAGGATGCAGAAGCTGTGCTGGCAAATTTGGCCGCCCCCAAGTACCATGTTATTTTTCCACAAACAGGATTTGCTTTGCCTTCTCCTCCCTTCTTCTTTTTGCCAAACATGTCTTTTTCTCTCTCTCTTACTCTCTTTATATATAATAGAAATAAAACTATTCAAAATAGATGTTTCTTTTGTTGGAGAGAAATATCCAGGGTACACAGGGTTATCACTTTGTGATTGACACTTGTCTTTTCAAGATGTGTGGGAGATGGTTATGTGGTTTCAGAGTCAGATATCACAGAACAACTACTGACTCAACCATTGATTTCCTCCTAAAGCATTGGGAAAAGTCATGGAAACTGAGGAATTCCTTGCTGAAGGATTTTATGGATACTAAGTGTTCCCCTGGATTCAGAATCTAGGAGGATAAATCAACCTAGATAAAAACCATGGAGGTCCTTCACAGCAAATAAATCACTCGTGGCTCAAGAAATTCACAAACCACCAATTGCTGTGTTTATGGGAAAATTACAGTGTTTCCTTTTTCTTATACTTTTATCTTTGTAAGGTCTTGTCAGAGATGGGACATGGGGCAGGAGGAATATTGCTGTGTTCTGTTGTTGGCCTTCACAGAATTGTTTATGTTGTAAAAGACCTCTAAGAACATCAAGCCCAACCATTAACCCAGCACTGTCAAGTCCACCACTAAACCATGTCTCGAAATGTTATGCCTACATGTTTTTTGAACCCTTCCTGAGACAAAGACCCCACCGCTTCCCTAGGCAGCCTTCTCTAATGCTTGGCCACTCTTTCAGTGAAGAAATTTTTCCTAATGCCCAATCTAAAACCCCTCTGGTGCAACTTGAGGCTGTTTCTTCTTGTCCTGTCACTTGTTAACTCAAAGAGACTGACCCTCACATGGGTACAACCTCCTTTTGGGCAGCTGTAGGCAGTGAGAAGGTGCCCCCTGAGCCTCCTTTTCTCCAAATGAAACAACCCCAGTTCTCTTACCCAATCCTCTCAGGACCTGTGCTCCAGACCCTTCCCCAGCTTCAATGCCCTTCTCTGGACATGCTCCAGCACCTCAATGTCTTTCTTGTAGTGACAGGCCCCAAACTGAACATCTCTCTTTGTCTGGGGGGATGAGTTGCCACATGCCCTTGTATCTTGGCTTCTCAGTAGCCCATGCATGATGTGATTGTTTGTGGATCACGGCCTTGAGCTTCTTTCCTATGGAAATGCCAGTGCTGGGTGTGGCTGGTGCATCTCTGATACAGTGCATATCCTGATGTGCATGGCTGCAGTGTGGGTACATGCAGACTCAGACACTCAGAATCACCTCTGTGTCCATATGGCCTTTATTTCCCTGCTCTCAAACATGCTCTAGTTCCTTCGGTGGAGCACTGCTCATCCTTTTTGCTGTCTCCATAGATCTCAATATCATTAATACTCTATTGATCAGGCACTAATTTTGGATCAAGAAATGCCCATGTGTGATTGTAATGAAAATCTGAGGAGTTCATTCATGTTGGGTTCACACAGAAACCTCTTTCATGACATACCACATATTTCCTCCCAACCCCTTTTTTGACTGACTACTTGTGCATTTCCTCCTCCCTCTCCTTTTCCCCTTCAGGGAAACCTTTAAATAAAACCTTTCCCAGGCTGTCATTTGCCTCTAGAGCGCTGTTGAAAGCTGGCAGTGGTGGTGTTCAAACAGTAACTGGGTCACCCTGTACCACTCACCACCACACTTGGGGTTAGTCTGCTCATACTGATCCATGGAAGAAGAAGCAAAAAAAAAAGAAGCCTCATTGTGGAGCCTGACTTGAGATCCACAGGATTAGGTCTGTTAGCAGCGCTATATGCAACCCTGACATGCAATCAGCAAAGGAAAATATTCATTATTGCCTGACTGTCAGCTGAAGACAATTTCAATTATCCTGGCATTTCAATGGATGAAGAAGCCCTTTAGGCTGGCTCATGAGATTAGACTTAAAGGCTCTGTAAATTAAGAAAGTTGCAATCAGTGTATTATCTGACAGGCAGCTGTGGAATATACTCCAACAGGGAGGGGAAGGAAGAAAGAAAAAAAGAGACAAATTGCTATATTCAGGTTGTGGTTTTGATATATCAATTTACAATTTTAACATATGCATTTGGGAAATAATTGTTTTGCATTACTTAAATCAGCTTTAACAGCATCAGTGTGAAGTTTTCAACTCCTACAGCTTGAAAGGTCAGTTTTCCTTTTGCCTTGCACTTTCATTGAAAGACTAGTTTGGGTTAGGAGGAGGAAAAAATTTAAACATTGCCGGAAGAACAAATCTTTCTGAAACTTATTTAAATATTATAATATATGGCTGTTGATCATAAAATTCCATTAAGAAGCAACATCTGTAATGTCCCCCAGGTTAATTTCTATAATATGATCTCAGCCTCCTTTTGCTAGGTATGCACGGATGTGGTAATTGTGACCATATTTGGCCTTTACTGCTCCTGTCTGACGTGTTAAGGAGAATAATTTGTATCATCCTATCTTGCACTTCTAGGGCTTTTATCTCCAAGTTTCCCAAACTGTTTCAACATCTTTACAAGCAGCAGTGAAGAACCTGTTTTCTTCCCCCGGTTATATGACTCCCCCGGGTCAGAAATGCTGACTGCTGAAAAAACACCAGATAAATTTCAGGCACTTTTGGTGAAGAACAAGTACAGTTTAGTAACAGAGTGTGCTTATTCTGGTGGGGTGGGATTTTGAGTTCCAGGAACTCTACATAGAAAAGACAGTTCCTCGGGCAGGGAACTGATGAGTTGTGACATAACTGGTGAAACACAGTGGTTGATTTGTGGCAACGAGGACTTCAGGAGAGGCAGGGAGTGGGAAGGTCTTGTTGCAGGCTGGGCCGTGTTCCTTGTTGCTGTCAGTGAGGCTGAGAAAGGGAATTTACCATAGAGCTCCCTGCAGCCACACAATGTAGGTATCAAAGTGATTACAGCCCAATGAGACAGATTACATACCTCTAAGTTGCCTTTGGTGATGTCCACTCTGCAGTTTATGAGTGAATGTCCAGCTGTTGAACCCCAACCTTCCTAACAAGTGCAGTTTTGTATGGCCTGTGTAATAAAAAAATGTCCAGGGGAGACTCTGAACAGAGTCTGATTTTATGAGTGCAGTTGAAAGCATATTCTCCTGTGGTGCAGTTGAGATTCAATGTCTTAAGGGGCTCTCAAATTCTTGCTACTACTCTTCACTCTCAGGTACATGTGACACACAAAGTTCAGTGGTTTCCTTGGCAAATAGCCTTATGACTGCTCCGTAAAGCCTGATAAGTCCTGAATTGTATGCTTTTGAGGCACTTTTATGCCCCTTCTTTTATATAAATTTTATATATGGTTGAAACAATGAGCTGGAAGTAGGATGCCACCCTTTTTCTCTCATACATCCTGCTTGAGTCCAGGCCGAAGACTAATTCCTGCACATGATTCATCTTACTTATGTTTAGATGCTTACAACGTGGAGGGAAATATCTTAGATTCCCACTGCAGTCAATAAGGAGAAAGAGGTAATCCAGGAATCCAAACTGTTTCATCCTAAGGTGGACACTTCACTTTGTGCGGAGAAATTATGATCTAGAAGTTCCCGTTTCTCTCCAGTAGCTGTAAAAACCTTGACTATGAGCTCACACGCACAGGTTTAAAGCTAGGGGAGATAAATGCCACTCCTTTCCTTGCCTGCAGAATGTTAGATCATACAGCCTCCAGTATAGAGCTTGTGGCTTGCCATGGACATGTAGAGTAGAAATAAGTGTTGGTAGATCTTGGCTGGAACAGCTAGAGAAGATGACAGCAGTCATAATTGTCATAACAGCAGCAACAGCAGCCATAGATCTGATGCAAGGATCCATCAAATATAAGATTTCACTACCCATCATCCTTAATAACTTTCACTTATCAAGCTAATTTTAATCTCATCAGCTTTAGTGCAGACTTCATTCACTTCTGTGGAGCTCTTTTCAAATGACAATAATATAAATACGGCTTTGATCTGTAGATCAGGTGTTACCAAGAAGATTGGCATCTGTGGGGTTTTACTTCCTAGTTGTGACCTGCTTCTGGATTAATAAAATGATGTGAGTAACATCTTGGAAGTTCCACTTTGAATATTGGAATACAAAGGTCCAAATTTCCAAGCACAACTACTGAGTCTCAGAGTTCCTGGTTTTGAATGGCTTGAACTTGGATGCCTTGAATGAATTTGATTTCTGAGTGCTGAGTGCCCTCTTTCTGAATTCCAGGCTCTGACAAAAAGTCTGAGGTTGGCAACGTACAAACAGACCCTCCAAATCTCTGACTACTTTGAGAAATCTTGGCCGGGGATCACTTAATGCTCCTTAGACATCCAATAGGCATCTTGCATATTGCACACTTTTATTTTATTTTCAAGTGAGATTTTGACCTATATGTGAGAAATAAATAATTTTGGAAGCTGAGACACAGTATTTTTTAATGACAACTCTTTTGAAATATTCAACATTGCCTGTGCTGTTTCTCTCTCTCTCTCTTTTTTTTTTTTTTTTCTTTCTCCCAGAGTTTGGCTAGCAAAGCTGTAAACACATCCTTGAAAAAATGAAAACCTCACTAGCAATTTACCCCACAGTTATGCATCTTTCTGCTTTAGAGAACATTTAGCTAAAATTAGATGACAGCTCTTACCCTTAGAACCAGTGTTATGTTTTTCCTCCATTTCTGATCTACATAATTCAAAACAAGGAAATGTTAGCAGGTAAAACTGCAGGGTAAAACCTTTGGCTGCTGGAAATATTTGCATTTATTAAGCTAACAACTGTAAAGCAGATATGCACATCTTTAGACTTCCTCATTCTTGCCTTATTAAAAAAGATCTTTGAAATTCAAAAACTTCCATGTAAATGTTGTGGAGGCTCTTTTTTTTTTTCCTTCCCCTGATGCAGATGATTGTACTTGGGTGGCTTAAAAAAGAAGAACCTGGATCCAGGAACCTCAATACATCAGCGATGGTGAAAATCCAGACTTGGTCTGGATCAAAAATTGGCAGTGGATGCAATGAAGGTCCCCACCAACTCCCTCAGACTTGTGAGTTGTAACCTTTCCACAGTGCACAGACATGTTAGGGAAACTGGCTTGTCTTGATCCATTTGCTTGGAGGTAGGAGAGTGCTTACTAAACCATATCCCCAAGTGTCACATCCACACACCTTCTGAACACTTCCAGGGATGGTGATTCCACCACTTCCCTGGGAAGCTTCAGTCTGGATCTGGACCACACCTTGACACCTTCTCCAGGAAGGGTGCCCATCAGAAACTTGTGCAGACCAAAGGTGACTTGTTCACAACCATTTTACCATATGAGGGGCTCAGACACATGAGCATGTGCCCCATCCCTGGAAGTGTTCAAGGCCAGGCTGGATGGGACTTTGAGCAACTTAGTGTAGTGGAAGGTGTTCCTGCCCAAAGCAGAAGGTTGGAATGAGATGATCTCTAAGGTCCTTTCCAACTCAAACCATTCTGTTATTCATTTCAGTGAGAGGTGGGGCAATAAAAACCTCATGAATTTCAACAAAGCAAAGTGCAAGGTCCTGTACCTGTGTCGCATCAATCCCAGCCACACCTACAGGCTGGGCAGAGAACTGACTGGGAACAGCCCTGTGGAAAAGAACTTGGGGGTGATGGTTGATGAAAAACTCAATATGAGCCAGCAGCGTGGGCTCACAGCCCAAAAATCCAATGGAATCCTGGGCTGCATCAAAAGGAGTGTGGGCTGCAGGTCAAAGGAGGGGGATTCTCCCATTCTGCTCCTGTGAGACCCCACCTGCAGTGCTGCATCCAGTTCTGTTCCAAATATAAGAAGGGCATAGAACTGTTGGAGAAAGTCCAGAGGAGGCTACAAAGTTGATAATGAGACTGGAACACCTCCCTTATGAAGACAGGTTGAGAAAGTTAGGGCTGTTCAGCCTGGAGAAGAGAAGGTTGTGTGGAGACCTCACAGCAAACTTCCAGTACCTGAAGGGGCCTCCAGCGAAGCCAGAGAGGGCTCTCCATCAGGAACTATAGTGATAGCAGAAGGAGTAATGGGTACAAACTGAAAGAGGGGAAATTTAGGTTAGATGAAGTAGGAAGAAACTCTTTACTGTGAGGGAGGTGAGACATCTGAGGAACAGTTTGCCCAGAGAGGTTGTGGATGCCCCAGTCCTGGTGGTGTTCAAAGCCAAGTTGGATAAGACGTTGGGCAACCTGGTCCAGTGGGAGCTGTCCATGCCCATGGCAGGGGAGGTTGGGATTAGATGATATTTAAGGTCCTTTCCAACCCCTTAACATGCTATGATTCTGTGATTCTATAAAAACCAACCTACTCTCTATTAGCTGTTGAACCAGGGCAAACACCAGCTCACCCTCCAAGGCCTTTTCATGCCTCCATCTGTATTTTTCCATGTTGAGTACATCTGTATCATGCAAGATCATCCTTAAATCACAATTCCACTAACTAATAAAGTATCCCTTGCGGCCTTTTGAAGAATGTACCAATCGATAACAGAGAATTAAACAAAACAAAACACAAAAGGACGCTTCCCCTCCTATTTACAGAAGAAAATGACTCACAAGGGACAGTTTCTTATCTTTTCACACTACAAGGGTAATGCCCTTCATGGCAAACACCAGAGCTGGAGCTCAGAGTTTTATAGGCATTGTGTGAGATGTATTTTCTCATGGGAAATGCTGGACTAGTCCAGGCAAGCATCTGTTCTTTCTAAGGGGGTTGAGGCAAGGCTGAGGAATTTCGAAAGGACACCCCAATGGAGTTTTAATGCTTCATGGGATAACACCAAGTGACAGTTTTTGAAAGACTTGTTTAAAATTATTCTCATTTTGAAGACAGAGGGAACTTGCTGCAGAATTTGACAATAGATGAGCAGCTAACTTTACTAATCCAACTTAGGGCTTCTTTCTCCCTACTTCCTTCTTTTACTTGGAATGCTGTCACTGAACCAGTTAAATTGCAGGAGCTTCAATATAGCTAATGCTCTAAACCAATGTTTGAATTTTATACTAATTAAGGCCAATCCACTGTCACATTTTTTCTAATGTGAAGACTAGTGCCCACAGTAACTCACTGAATTTAACATAAAAGCAAGATAAAACAATTAAAGTGGGAGAATATTTGATTAAGTAGCTCATTGATTTATAGTGGCATAAATTGAAACGGATGGGACAGAGAAGTTTCTTTATTGGCAACCATATTTTACGTTCATTATCACAATCTTTGGACTCTTTGTGCTTTTGTGATAAAAAAAGGGAATTTAGGGATAGTAACTCTGGGATTAATTACTCTTGTCTTCTTTCTTAAGGCCTTTTTTTTTTTTTTTCCTTTTTCCGATTCATGTGGTAAAATATTAAGGCCCTATTGAAAAGTCAAATGGAGTAAGTATATTGCTACAAACCGGTGGCTGTCTGACATCATTTAAACAACATTAATCCTGACAGTTACGCAGGGTGAAAAAACAAACACACAGCGTTTTGTTTTGGTGACAGGGATTAAACCTCTCCTCGGGGTGGTTTCGGCACTGAAGCAGCTCACTGGGAGGGAGCCTCATGCACTGGAGGCATCAGCGAATGCTGTGGCTGGAGGATGGGAAAACCCATCTCACAGCAGGGAGAAGAAGGGATGGGGTCACTCTATAGGGCACCACCAGAGCAAGGAGCAACCCCGAAATTGCTGAGTTCCAGGTTCCTGCTTATTCCACCAAACTCCGCAGATGTCACACAGATTTTACCTCTGCTGGCTGGGGCGGAGTAAGGAAGGAGGTTATCCCCCTTCTGCCTACTCCCTGAAGGGTTCTTTCCACTCTGTTAGAAGTACATTTACTCTCCCATGACACCAAAAAAGCAGGGGTATTTTCCAGCCCTGCTTGCAATGGAGAGAGAGAGAGAGGGAGAGCAAAGGACAAAATAATTTAGGCGGCATTTTATGGAGTGCAGATGTTAAGGGACTTGCTCAATGACATGTTAAAAATCAATGGCAGACCAAGCCAACTGCAGAGAGATGATCATTGAAGAGTACTCTGCAAACCACAGGGACATGTATCCTACCTGCATGCCCTCGGGATATACTCAGGATACATTTCCCTAAGGCTTCCTTGCAGCCTTTTTACGTGGCTCTGGAAAAAAACCAACAAACTGGAGTAGAGGGTGAAAATCACGCTTGTTCTCCTATAAACGTTTAAGTGTTTGTAAAAGGGAGGGGTATTTTCATGGTTTGAAAAAGGGAGGGGTGGATTTGTCAGTCTCCATGTGCACAGGCACATATGTACATTTGCACTCTCAGGTTTGTAGCGATGCCTGCATAGACTCCCGTGCAGGAGGATTTCTAAAGGATAACTTGTGCAGTGATTCAGGATGGTGTCTCACAGCTGATCAGCCTGGCAAGGTAAAAATAAGACTGGATTAAAAAAAAAAAAAAAAAAGGAAATACAGGAAAGAATCATAGAATCATAAAAAGCCTTGGTTTGGAAAGGACCCTAAAGATCATCGACCAGAATCATCTGTCGAGTAAGCTACCTGATTAATGAACATAATCCCAAGAAAGGGTTTTGTTGTTGTTGGGAGGTTGTTTAAAGAGTTATTGCACTTTCCAGCAAAGGAAGTGGCAACAGCAGAAACCCAAGGCAAAGTTATACCAGATAGAGCAGCCGATGAAATCAGCTCCTTTTTTTTTTTTTTTTCCTCAGCGTTCATTCCACTGCCAAGCGTCCTCACCATGGAGTTGGGAGACTCCAGGGCCATCTGTTCGGCTTTTCAGGGACCTGATTTCAATAGTGGGGCTCTGTTTTGTGGCATTTCCTCCCAGAGTTACCTTTTTGCAGGGACATCTGGTTGAAGGTCAGCTCAAACAAAAGTGTTGCCTCTCAAAAGAGAAGCTAACCCGTGCCAGGAGCAGGGCTGAGTGGGAAGAGAGAGGGACAAGGAAGATACATTTTCCACTCATTTGGTTTGTACCTTACCAGTCCCCTCCTCTCTTTCCTCGGGGCATGTTTAGGGCTGTGATATCCAGAGGAACTTGAATGCACCTTTTACTTTCAGCACTTCTCACCCCAGGGGTTCAGAAATCACAAGCCAAGCTCTTCAAAATTACAAGATTGGGTTAAAAGCCATGAAACAGCTGTAAAAATTACATTTCAGGGATCTTTCTCTTTGCCTTCTGTCTTCAGAGACTTATGTTTGTGTCCTGCTTGTTTCAGGATTTCTTTGCAGCAAAATAAGGTCAAAACTCATCATTTTCCAGTTAAGTGTGAGACACTCCTGTGAGAAAGAGCTGAAATTTTATGGAAAATACTGTTACTGAAAGGTACATTGTGGTGTTTGGCAACCCAGTTTTTGGTCAGCATGAGGAATGAGACAGGTCTAACTCAAGGTATTCTATGATTCTTTGACTTTAGGGTCCATTCTTCGAAGGTGATGAAGATACCCTGTAAATGCTAAATGAGAATGCTCAGCCTGTCTTAATCCTTCAGCCTAAGTGTTCTGAAGGGGGGGTAGAATTTGATCTAGAAGCTGAAATAACAAAAGCATTTTCAAGGGACCTAAGCTCTGCTCAGTGGTTCCCATGCTTTGCCAGCTAAGGTTGGATTGATCTTAAGTCATAGCTACCAGGAAGGCTGGTGTGACATCTCAGCTGGTCATCACACCTGCAGAGAGACAAATACTTCCCCAGTGTCTGCCCAGCCTTGTTAGACATCAGCACTAGCAGGTGATGGGTTGCCTTCTGCAAGTGTTTGTTCCCTCAAAGTGATCACAGAGAAAGCCTCAAAAACTGCTTAAGTTTAGACTTTCCCCTTTGTGTGGCTAAATTAAAGTGTCTCTAGCCTGATGCCTTGGAGTCAACATGGATATAATTCTCCCTCTTTTTCCCTGAAAATTTACAGGTATCAATGCCAGAGATGCCCTGGGGGTGGGGGAAAACTGCTACTTTTAGTAAGGCTGTTGGCAATCCCTGGATGCAAGGAGTACAGGAATGCATTAGCAGCAGAGACTTGTTCAGGTCTTGAAAGGGTCCAGAAGATTTTTATCTTATTAGTGTGGCTGAAAAATAACATGTAGATGTATCACACTAACCATAGGGTTGTGTGTATAGCGCTGTGTGTAGGCATGCAGGCAAGCACACACACACACAAAAACACCCAACATACACACACATATCTATGTAGTTCAAATTAAAATTTATGCTATTATGCTGTTCAACACTATATGCACACACACACAAACAGAATAGTACAGCCATACTAGCATGTCTTTGGTTTAGGACAAACAGAAGATGCTAATATTGAGACCTTGCTGTACCACAGGAATTATAATTCCCTTCTACAGTCATGGCTGGGAAAAGATTACTGTGCTGGTAGCAAGTTTCCAGGCCTCAACTCTCCAGCCAAGGCGTAGTGGGACCTGGAAACTGGGGTGGGATTATTGCTACCCAGTTGAGGGAAAAGGGTAATTGGAGACAGGCTTTCAGAGCAGCCCTGAAGTACTTAATCCCACCCCAGCAGCTGCAGAGCAGTGGTGGTTATCACTGGTGGGCTTTACCCAGGGGGGCCCAAGGCTCAGATGAGCTCCCTCCACAGTGAGGAGTGAGGCTGGGGAATGTTTTGAAAAAGCACTGGAGACTCGTGGCTGAGGCACGAATAAGAAGCCACTGCTCATGGCAGAGGCCAGCCAGGGAAAATTGTTACGTTTGATGGATGGATTTGAAGTGCCCCTTTGGTAGCTGCAGTGCTGGTTTATCCGCTCAGTTAAGCCTCACTCTGGGTCCACCATTTAATCCGGACTCATCCACACTGCCTCAGCAAACACATCTGTCTTGAAACCCAGAGGTTCCACCAGAGGTAAAGGTTGAGGGGATGGTGGGGAGGAAAGGCTCAAGCACACAACTAGTGGAGACACTGCTCAGACTGTGCCACGGTGCACCAGTGCCCACCTTGAGGTCAGACCTTCCTAAGCACAGCGTTGAATCACACCTGGGTTAAGTGCTTGTACTTCAGAGCAAAAGGAAAAGGTCACAGGGTATTTAGGGCCTCTCAGTTTTCCTCATCTCATCATCACAGTTTGGCTTGGCTCATAAAGGATGGACTACAGCCCAGGCAGCGGCAACTACCTGCAGCGCCTGGGACACGGTGGTATTTCCTACCTGTGCCCTGGAAACTGATGCCAGCTGAGCATCCTGTGGCTGTGCTGTCTCAAGGTTCTATTTTCTCCATAGACTGAAGCAGGGAGGAGCAAGGCTGGCTCTTACCCGGGTGGGAGGTCTCTGAGGAAGCAGAGCCAGTGTATTCCAAGGGAAAGGGCTGGGTGCTGACTCTATCAGTGACCTTTTGCCCTGTAAGACACTATCTATCTGAAGAGAGATTAAACTAAATAGCTGTGGCCTTCACTTTCTGTGCAGATGCTCTCCAGATAAATCTGCTTTCTGCCAGCCTCACTGACAGATTGAAATAGGCTGAAATCCTGAAACTCTGCTCTAGAATAGGTGTACCCACACTCTGGTTTTCTTGCTACGACAACATAAGAATAGCAGGTCAAAATTTCTAACACTAGCACAATTTATTTCATCTGTGTTGTGAAGAAGAAGCTTCCTATAGAAATCCTCACTGGGGTTTTTTTTTTGGGGGGAAAGGCTTCTGCTTTCCTACCCAGTCTGTTTGCAAACTTACTTGTGCTCCATACTTACATGTACATGACATCTGCCAAGGCAAGTCCTGTTCTTCTGTGCACAGGTCACAGTGAGTTCATGTTAAGGAGAGTAGGCTTGGGCTGGTTTTTTGTTTGTTTGCTTGTTTGTTTGTTTAATTTTTGTTACCAGTGAGCTGGCTTTGCTTCAAATGCTAAGCAATCCCAACAACTCCCTGAGAGATGCAGCCATTTTATTTTCTCAAAACTATTCTGAACCACTACTGTATAGTGTGGTGATACCCACCATATTTCAAGAAATTATTATTAATTTCTTTTTCCAGGCCTGGTGATGGCAGGGAAGAAAGTGAGAAAGCCAAAGAGGTAGAAGGAAAGAGGAGTAGAGCAGATAACAAAGGAAGGTAAGTAAGGGTAAGTTGTAGGAATCAACCCTGATGACAAGACTTTTGTTTGGGGTTGTCCATGATGCTTGGACACTGGGAATCTGTGTCCTTTCCACCATTAAATTATAATGTCACATCTTGACAGTGTTGGACCCTGCAAACTGCATTCTGTGTGGATTGGTCTGGGTTGGAAGGGTCCTTAGAGGTCAACAACCCTTAGTTTCAACACCCCTGTCATGGGCATGGGGCATCATCCACTAGGTCAGGTTGCTCATGGGCCTATCCAATTTGGCCATTAAACCCATCCCATTCTATGATTCCAAAATTGATCTCACTTTCTTTCAAACAGTACGTTTTGGGAATTGGACGCCCTGAAAATTAGATTAGGTCATATATTGTGTTAGCATCGTGCAAGATCATCAAAGCATGAAAATCACATGAGAATTGTTTTGTTTTACATTCTGACCTACAAAAGACACATCCAGATCTGAGCAGTGTTACCCTTCGACCAGTCAGGTCTCATTGAACAGCTTAAGATGGTCTGAGCCCAGGGACTGCTCTACTTTGCAAGAATAATCCTTGTAAAAGAGAGAAGGAAGATCTCAGTTAGCCTGGGATATCACAGTGTGATTAGTCACCAGAGAAAAGCCTCTGCTTCCCAAATTCCTCTGGGTCTAGATCTGGAGATGGATGCACTCTTCTCTCTGGGCATCCCCTTCTCACAGACAAGACCCTGAAGGGTAAATTATCTTTCCTGGCAAAAGACACAGGGAGGAGAGCATGAAGAGAATTTAAAGGATGAATCCTTCTGTAGTTACAAGGCTGCCAAAATAATCCTATGGGGATGAACAAGCTCAAAGCCAAGCCAGAGTCATCCTTTTTCAGGAAGACAAACCCAAGCTGGTGGGTGGTGATGGACTGGATGAGGGAGCTGCAGCCATTTCCATGGTGGTCTCCAAGCTGCAGGTCTGGAAGGATATGGTTTGTTAAATCCTCTTTATAGCTCTGTTTTTTCCTTGATGTTAGCAACCACATCAGAGCTAGCTGAATTTTAAAATGACATATCAAGTAGTGTCATGACTGATCTTTAACTTCTACAGAGATATTCAGTGGCTGCATTTGCTCCCATCAGGGGGGGAATCCAGACCTCTCACTCACCCAGTGCTTCAGCTTTGTGGGCCAAACTGAGCTCTGAAATCAACAGTTTTAGAACCACTTCTTTGGCTGTTGAAGTTCAGAGAGCACATCTGATATGTGCTAATGTGGAGAATCTGGCACATCACTCCTGCTGGAGTGAATGGCATTAGCCCAAGTCTGAATGTGGCCTTTTGACTTTCAAAAATTGGCTGCAAAATGAGGGATCCTTGTCAGCCTTAAGATTGATGCTGTATGACTCCAAGCACGTTTGTCATCTGTTTGCAAAGTGAAAATAAGCCTACAGTTGTTGACAGTAAATGAAGTAATATTTACATAATACAGTCATACCTGTTTCCTGGTAAAGAGATCAATGCATATTTCTTTTTGCAATAACAAATCCATGCTGTATATCTTCACAGAGACAATAATATTTGAAGTGAAACATTCATCCAGCCACGTAATTACATCTATTGTTTTCCATTTGCTTTTTGTTCCCTAATAGTTTATTACTAGTGGCCAACAGTCAAAAACAATCCAGAGGGATGCAAACCAGCTCTTAATTCCAGGTCCTTTCAAAGATATTTTGGTTATTAAAATTACTGTCATTAAGATTGGTGCTTGGATACTGCTCTGAAAACGGAGGCCCCATTGCTCCAGGTGGTGGATGCACTTGTGATACAAGGAATTGCCTGCCCATGGGATCTTACAGCTGGAGAGAGGGGTGGCAGAGACACAGCCACCACTCTGCCTAGCAGATCAGCAGGAAAACTGCCACAATATGCCCAGCACCTTTCCCACCTTCCTCCTGGTTGCTCACTTCTGCCTTCACTTTTACAGCCAGCTTGGCTCTGGTGAAGTGGGTGGTAGGGTGAGGGGATGGGTGGTTTCTGTCACACTCCATGTCCTATCAGACTTGTGTCACCGTGCTTTGATGGACCCTGCTTGGTGGCTTTCTTGCACTCAGCTCTGGCACAACATAAGTATTGCTGTACCTGCACTGGGGGACTAAGGAGATGACAGGGGTCAGAGGAGTCATCCTTTGGTGTTGCCTCCAAATATTTCCACAGACTGTCTCTGCCCTGGACTTTGAAAGGCTAGGAAACAGGCGAGATGAGACTGATCCCTTCTGTCTTTTCCTTTAGGTGAGAAAAAGTTCTCATTTTTGTGTTCTCTAACACTTTCCAGACCATATGGGTCCTAAATCACTTCATACAAATCAATAGCAATAAATAAATACTGAGGTGCCTCCACTATTTAGACATTTGTGTGGCCTATCTTGTGTAAATACTGCAGATAGCAATCATGATGTAGTAATTATTTCCCCCTCTTCCCACCTCCATAGCCCTCTGTGAGCACAGAGCTTCTAAAGAACACCCTACAGCTATTTTTTCCCCCGCACAACAATATCAACATAACAAACCCTTTAGTCAGGCAAGATCCCCCCTCGTCCCTCCAGCTGCCCTTAAATTTTCACCCCGGTGTAGAATGATGCTCTGAGTCAACTGGATACTCACCCCCGCCTACTCGAGAGCAGCTGTATTTCATACCTCCTGCTGCTCTGGGTGTCATGCAAATGGAGAGGAGGAGTTACATCCTCAGCATGGAGCAGCATTGCTGCTCCTCACATCTGTGTGGCTCTGTTTGTTCTTAAGACCAAGAGTTATTTGCTCTATTGCAGGACAGTTTTGTGATGATCTTGCGTACGCGGTCGGTCTGGGCTGGTCATTGGTTAGGAGAAGAGAAAGTGAAGGAAGGTTTCCTGGTAGGAACAGAGGAAGCCAAGTAGGATTTCCTGGTAGGCAGTGCTAAAGGAAAAACTAGTTTCCAATTCCTCCCAGAAGAACTGGTTCAAATGCCTTGGGCTGGTGATAAGGACAAAACAAATGCTGCATTAGCAGGATCCAACCATGCTGAGAAGAACAGTGGGAAAGTTATGCCAGCAGTATGGATCTCTGAGATTGGCCCCACAACCTCTGCAGACATCCCGTTGGCCAACTCACAGGTGCTGAACCTCTCAGGTTATATAATTTACCAGCCTTTTCCTGGTAATGAGTCTGCTTGGCTCACCTGGTCACGAACAAGAAGTGATGTGATGAAGGGGGGAATGGCTGTAGGTTGTGCAGGTGCTCTGTAACCCAGGTTTGAAAGGTGAGTTGGTCTCATCTCTCTCTGAGACATCTCTAACTATTCATTTCGAGGTTTCAGGACCCTCTTGGCTTTGGTCAGGGAGAAGCTGTCATGCAAATGGGACCAGAAAACTATGCAAGGCTGTGCATTTGAAGAGACAGAGAGTTAACCAGTCCTGTTCTCAGGTCCTGAGCCACAGACAGCGGAGATGTTGACCCCAGGTGTCCTAAAATGGCCAGCTCATCTTACATTGGACTGTAAAAATGAGACATTCTGAGTGATGAGACCTCTCCCCACCACACAAGGTGCAACACTCTGGGTCTGGGTTCAAACACTGCTTGGTTCTTACGTGGGTTTGCACAAGGGCTTAAGAAATCCATTCAAGGCTGCCCCAGCTCCCAGGCGTTTGGAGGCTGAACAAGGAAGGGAAGAACTTTTCCTCTCTTTTATTTTATTTTATTTTTTTTTGCATTACGAGAAATGGAGTACAGAGAAGCAAAGGGACCTTCCTAAAGTTAAATCCCTGCCCAAATCTTTATACCACATCTAGGAAATAAGCATCTGAACACCTTTCTATTGATTTATGAAGTACCTTTGGGTCAGACATATGTGGTGTATCTTTTCAGCACCTTGCACAATAGGGCTCATGTCCTGAATAAACACTGATAATACACTGTCAGCATTCCTCAGTGATGGTATCAAGATTAACATGGATTATTTTTCATCTCTTGACCCTGTTATCTCTGTATGTCTCATCACATGTACTTATCTAATATTTGACTTCAGTTAATTTCTGTCAGGGGGAAATTCATTTTTTTGGTAGAATTCCCTTTGGGTTTAAGGCATTTAGGAGCTTGTTTCTCAGTGCACCTCAGTGGGTTCTGAATGCTTCCAAATCATAGAATCCTAGAATAGTTTGGGTTGGAAAGGACCCTGAAGATCATGTAATTCTAAACCTCTTGCCATGGGCAGGGACACCTTCCACTGGACCGTCATCTGAATACTCCTCAGGGTGGATCATTTAAATCAGGTAAATTCTGTATATGATTGAAATGATCTTCCTGCAAAGACATGTTCCTCCATTTCATTATCTATTGACTCTTTTTGACTCGTGCATTTGTTGCATTGTTGGTCATACTATAAGGAAATCATAAATGTGCCAGAGAGGTTGCTTGTCAAGCAGGTGCTTTTAAGTGTATCTCTCCAGTCAGTTTCCTGAGCCTTCCCTGTACATCATCCTTCTTCTACCACTCCAACTCACTAGGTACACAACCCCTTAAAAACGTTAGTCCAAATCGTGCTTTATTTTTTTATTTGTCAGTTTATTTTGAAAAGCTGAGATAGCCATGAAAAAGGGAGTGGAAAGAGACTGTAGCAGGGTCCCTGAGCTGCTCTGCAAGCTCTTGCTTTTGATTTCATTGCATTTGCAAAGCAAAAGCTCAGAGAGAGTTTCGGCTTTTGGCCACCAGCTGGAAGCATTAGTAGTGATGAGCACCATGGGCAGTAAAATGCTGCCACCCAGGATTGAAGAGGGAACATCTGTGGCTGTCGGACTGTATCCATTCAGCCTTTAAAAAGCCCAGTGGAGATTTGTGGATGTGTGTGTGAGGGCCCTTTCCTTATCAAAGAATATCCTTATAATGTGTTTGGGGCTGGGTGATAATAGGCAGCATCGGTGAATGCTGTTTCACTTTTATTTTTTTTTTTTTAAAGTGCATGTCTTCTAGTGGGTGATTCATCAGCTGCTGTTACAGAAAGTATGTTGGGAAGCTTGCAGCTGTGGGCTCAGGCTGCAGTTTCTGTGTCGTTGCTAGGGATTCTGCATTAAATATCCCAATTCTCTGCACTTAAAACTAGGAAAAATTGACATTCTGACTTCCCATAAGAGAATGGAATACGTGATTCACAGCCCTTCTTCTGCAACATTAATCAGGCCCTGTTTACAGGGAAAAGAGCCAAGGGGGAAGGTTAGAGCCAAGGAGGTACACTCAGAAAGCCAAATGGTGATGTCATTTGGGGCAAAACAGTAACAGCAAGCCACTTAACTGGCTGAGATGGCTTGTAGTGGGACCAAATCCCAGTTAAGGGATGGAGGAGCATTAGGGTTTCTTGGCTGTGCCATCGACTGCCCTGGTTTTACTATGGTTTGTTTATGGAGCAGAACAGAGGCACTTAGAGCTCGAGCTGGGCAGCTGAATCCAGCAAATCTGCTGTGAGACTGGAGGATGAGAAGTTCATAGTTCATGTGCTGGGCTTTAAATCCCCAATTTCTGTGTGTTATGTGAAGCTCAGTTGGGTGTTCTTTCCATTAGGATACAATGATCTGGTTTTCTTGTCCTGTCAATATTTGGGTTATACCTGGGACTGCCATGGTGCCAGGTGCTCGTATGTGTGTATAAGGGTTTACATCTGATCCTGGGCACTTGCAATCCGTGTGGAAAAGGGGTGATATATTACAGATGGACTGAAGGAAATGACCAGGAACTTCCTTGGGTTCATGCAGCAAAACAAAACCTATGTGCCTCCACTGGGAGTGGAACACAACTTTCCATATTAAGACCCCTGTGTTCACTGGGAGATGGTCCACTTGATATCACAAGAAACCTCTTTTTCACCCAGGCAATACAAATCCTTTTGCAAGCTGAAGTTGAACAAAAGGGTTTCTGTCCCCTCTTCAGTTAGAGGCAATGAGGGGCTGAGTGTGTCAAGATTTTCCCAAATTGTGGCGGTATTGTCTGAGGACACAGGCAAGAAAAATGTAAAGGTTGTCCCCACTCAATCACTGCAAGGAACTTTCAGGAATGTTGCCTGCCTGGCCTCAGCGACTTTTTCTTGGGAATTTTTCTTGCAAAGTGGATCCTGTCTGTCTGCCTGCATAGACCTAGAAAGGAGCCTTAGGAAGGAGATCTAGAAAGTCTGACCAGCCCATCTGTGTACTTTATATGGCCTGAAGATCTCTAGGCAAGCCACTAGTGAGCTGTTGTATCCACAGGTATCAGTCAGCATGCACCCAGCAACCTGAAGTTTCCTTCTCAAGCTCAGGCAAAACAGGTTATTGCCTAGATCAGTGAACTGCAAATATGACCATGGCTTCCCTGGCCCCTTGGTGGCACATCTCCTTTCCAAAGGAGTTCAGTTTTTGCAGTTTAGAAGCAGAATTTATTGGTTACAGCATCAACTTATATTTTTGTTCTCCTCATTTTTTGAGGTGCTCCTTTCCTGTGCTATGGTAGAAGATCCTTTTCTCTACAAGCAGTCGGTCCCCATCCCATTACTTCAATGTCAGACAAAAAATAGCAAGAATGATTTATAAAATGATAAAATACCTTAATGCAAGCCATGCTTTTGGAACTTAGAAGAATTTTAAACATCACATATTGTCTTACTAGGATCTATGTTCTCCTGGGCACTGTATCAACATAGTTAAGCTGTGGGAGACCTAGTCTGATAAATCAGGGAAGTTTGTTGGTTGAACCAGTGGAAATTCTCCATTCTAAGGCAGACTTGTGGTTTAATCTTGGTCTTACAGGGCGAGAGAACAAGGAGCAAGCCAACCAGAATTTGGGATGGTACGATATTATCAGTGATACATCTACTGCTTCTCTGCCTGGGTGCTGACGACACACACACTTGGGACATAGGGTTGAGAAGCCAAAACAAGCAGCAGGGCTCTGCTGGGGAGAGGAAGATGTTACCATAAGTCATCCACTTCAAAGCTGAAGCTCCAGTATCTAACCCACCATGGGTATGTTCCTTCATATATTGAAGAGGTTGGCCTTTGGTGGTGCAGTAGTAGCTGAAAATACTGTGAATGGTGTGCTTAGTGGTGGTAGATGGTTTGTTTTACCTCAGAGGCTGATTAAGGGTTTCCTCTGTGGGACATTGGAAAGAAACCTGTAGACTCCTTAGAAGGCAAAATGATAGCTAATAATAATAGTAAATATTTGTTGTTAAGTGAAAGAGAAGAACACAGAAAAAGAGGCAGTGTGTGGGCTGACTGAGGATCACTGAACACCTCAGGGACACTCACAGTGAGAGGTGGGAAGCCTGGGCTCTATCCTAGACTCTGCCACGAATTCTTTTTATGCTTTTGGTCCCATTATTTCACTTTGTCAAATTCCACTTTTCCTTTAATTCATGGTATAGGAAAATCGTGGGGGGGTGTGGAATTTAGTGGGCAACAGCAGGGCATTCAGAACTCCTGAGTAGCACAAGATGCCACGACAAAGGAAGGTTCTCAGCTGATGGTGAAGACCATGATTTACACAAGCTGATGGTCTGGCTCCCCCTTTTCTAGCATGTCAATGCACATCCATCCTTAAGCCAGCAACATCCAGTCCCCAACTGCAAGCATTTAATAAGTTTAAGGAAGTTCCTGTTTTGATCTTTTGTTATAATCAGTGTTATTACGAATGCAAACAATAACTAGAACAATTGCAGTCATCAATGGAGTTACTGGTGAAGAACACAGGGCTTTCCTGCTTAGACACAACTATGAAGAGGACTGTTTACTTAGCTAGACTGTCCTTTTATAGTACCAACAGGAAGTGTTTGCAATGTTTGTGTAAGAAGGAGACTCCAAATTATCCCACATCATCTCTTCAAAGGGATGTGAGAACAGAATGTATGTTTCAAATAAAGTCTCACTGCCCTTTTCTTGCCTTATGAGTGAGCACATCTGGTTTTGATGGACTTGACAACCTGTTGTCTACGTCTTTACAGCCCAGGTTTGTCACATTCTCACCTCTAAATGGAAAAGTTTTGGATGAAAACCCACTTTTGTTTTTTGATTTCTCCTGAGTCACTGTAGACATTGGCAAACAGTGCAGGGCCAACTTGACCCAAAAAGCCTCTGTTATTGAATGTCCAGACATCTGCCATACTGAAGACCAACACACCTTCACAGTCATGGGTGGGTAGCAGTGGGACTGCCTGGAGTGGGAAGAAGGAACACTCATGATGGTTTTGGTTGGATATTAGGAAAAGGTTCTTAACCCAGAGGGTGGTCGTGCTCTGGAATAGGCTCCCCAGGGAAGTGGTTATGGCACAGAGCCTGCCAGGGTACAAGAAAGGTTTGGACAATACTCTCAGGAACATGGTTTGATTCTTGGAGTTGTCCATTTTTTATCCCCATTTTACACAGGGGGGATGGGAGGCAGAGAGAGAAATTAGGGGAGTCGCCCAAGGTCACACAGGAAACCTGTGGTAGAACCAGGATATGAACATAGATTTCCTGAGCCTCCATTTGCTGCATTAACCACAAGCTCTTCCTTCCTCCCTTGTTTGGGAGAAATGACAAGTTTTCTTCAACGTGGGAGGTGCCCTGTGGGGACTCAGCTACAAGGGCCTTCACTGCATGTGGAGAAGATGCTACTGAAGAACATCCATGCAAAGCATTTGTGTGTTTGTACCAGAAGAAACCAGCCACCCGCAGAGGTATCTTCCCCTTTCTCCTTGGCACAGGGTTTTGTTGGTGCAAGAGGCTGTTTTGGGTTTCCAGGCATGTGGAGTTTTGTGACCATGGGTGTTCCTGTGAAGACCAGAAGTGGTTTTTACCTGACATCTCTCATATGGGCATCTGCACTGTATAGCTCAGCTGATCACCTGAGGGCCAGCTCAGGGAAGGGCCACAGGTTAAACTGGGGAGATAAATAAATCTCACAAGGTGAAGGTGCCTTTGCCCCTGTTGGACCTAATGCCAGCTCTGGGACATGGAAAAAAAATCTTAACTTCTAATTTCATAGACAAATTCTCTCCCAGGTGTCAGTGGAAAAGGGTCCTGCATCATGGACTACTCTTTTTACATGGCCAACAAGGACTAGAAGAAGCTCATGCCAGATGAGGACCTTGTGTCTCAAGGCAGGAATGCGATGCCAGCATAAAGCACCATCTCCTTCATCAGAGACATGCTGGGTTAAAAACAGGCTGGAGACAACATGCCACCAGGTCTACAAAATTTTTGTGAGACCAAGACTTCCTTTAGGTGATGTTGCTGATTGATCTTCCTCCATTTCCAAAGGAGAGATCCTTTCCCCCTGGAATGCACTGCCATGGGATAATCAGGAAGAGATAAGCAGCAGCTTGAATTTCTTCTCTCTGCTTGTGTAACGAAACCACCATTCACCAGAACAGACTTTTTAACTCACACACATATGTACAAAAGGAATTATGTTGTCAGTGTCATCACCTTTGATTACAAAGGACAACACAGTAATAATATGGTATTTTCTTGTGCAAGCTGAATGAAAAGGGTACTCCCAAGTAAGTTTTTGTGGTTATTTTTTGTGGCAATCTGTTTCTCTTCCTATCACAATGCCCCTAACGTCAACACAGGGATCAGAGAGAGCCCACATGCCTTTTATTCTCTAGGTATGTTGGTAACTGGCACCATCTCACCTCCAAATTCATCTCGGCAAGGACCCAGCTGCTCTTCTTAGATTATTTCCATGCTGAGCACAGGATCCATCTGCTTGTGGGGAAAACAGGAACTTCCCCATCTCACCACATCATCGTCGCTCCCTACCTACCCCAGTGCTAAACAGATGGGAGTGTGTTCCATAACCAGCTGTAGGGATTTTCCTGCAGGACAAATATTGGCTGAAGAAGGCTGCAGCTCCCCAGCAAGGGCTGGTGTGAGATGCAATCACCCAGCCTAACCCCAGGCAGAAGGAGGCCAACAGGAGTAGTCTAAAGGGTAGCCTGGCAGATCTGCTGCCTTTGTTACCCTGATCTACCATTAACCAGCTCTGGGAAAGGTGTTTTTATCTGAAATGTCGAGACCAGTTTTTCTGCTTGGTTAATGACAGTGTCCTGATACAGCCTCACAAGCTTAGCATGTGCAAGGAAAGTGCAAGCAAAGATTGTTGATGGTGCTTGAATTGATTTTGGGGACGAAAAGAATATCAGGCATCCTGTTAAAAATTAATCTCTAGGGTTTTGGCAGCACATTGAGCATTATTTCAGTGTTTTACAGATACCTGTCTCACAGGCACACCCCACTGTTAAATTTTTTATTGAGCTAACAAAGATGAACCCGGATACAAGGAAAAAAAATATTTTTGAAAGTGCATCCTTCTCTAGCCAGATGTTTGTCTTCTTATAGTCAAATGTATCCTAATTTCCCTCTTTTTTTTTTTTCTTTCTTATAGTTTCAGTTCTTTTTTTTCTTGAAAGATATTTAAATTATTTATTGAGATTTGGTATGTATTTGAGGTCTTATTTGACTTGAAAATTTAATTTTATGACAAATTAGTATACATCAGGTCAAATTCTTGTGATCTGGGAATCTTAAAAGTGAAAACCTAGCACTGAATAGGCTGTTAAAAATTATAATGAAATATCACACTCAGTTACATCTCAGTTCTTTGACTCCAGCTAAATATTGATGTCTTCAGTGGGATGTCCCTGTGGATTTAAATATTACTAACATGTGTAAGCATAGTAGACTGTATCTCATTTTAATTGATAACAAATTTTCAGAGAGCTGCCAATGTCCTGAAACCCTTTCTGAGTCCCCAAAGTTTATTGTATTTCCTTAAAACTGTCTATGCAAGTTCCCACGAACTCACACTCACTAAAACCCAACAGAAATCTGCTACTACAGCACAGGAGGTCCACTGCCCCACACTGACCACCTGGGATGTCCAGACACATCCAAAGTGAGACACAGGGAATTTTACCAGTGGGGTACTTCACCTCAGACCAAAAAGCCGAACACTTCTGATTGATTTCTCTGAAACTCAGAACAGGGTTGTAGCCAGAGAAAAGCCCTTTCTCTCAGGGCTGGCTCTGTCATCTTAGACATCTAAAGGTGTCTCATTTAAGATGAGAGGAATCACCCTGGGTCAGATGTCCATTTAGTTCAGATGAATCTCATTTGTTGAAATAATTCATATTTTTGGGTAGATGTCTACAAGGCACAGTGGGAAATTATATAAACATATAAATAATTGATTGGTTGTGGAAACAGTATTCCCTTGGAACACAGGACTTAACCCTACTGAGGAGGAAAACAAGTGCATTACAGCTCTGTTCTTTTGTACACAATCAGTGCTCTGTAGACATACCTTGGGGTTTTGTATATGATAATGTAGAAATACTAATTATTAAGACAATTTCCATTCTCTCCTTCTTCCTCAAAACCCTTGACAGCAGGTCAGATGCTGCCTTTTGAAAGGAGAAGTTATTTTTACTCGTGTTGCAAAAGATTTTTCCAAACCCCACATATACATTGTTATGTCTCTCAAATGCATTACATCACACGGCTCTTCTGAAAGGTGTCCAAAACCCACATTAAAACGCTTGTGGGAAAAGTTGAAAAAATAAATGGTTTATGTTAAATGGTATTTGGAAAAGGGAGTGAAATGCATTGCACTGATACGGTGGAAAGGTAATGTACTAATGGATGCTTTGGGTTTGAATTCAGTGTTACCCTCTCCCTCATTAAACTCTGTTCCGAAGTTGTGCAGACTTACATGTGCCTTCCCTCTCCTTCCTCCTTTTCCACTGGATAGTGTGTATCAGAAGAGTGGTGAAGTATGAACTCTCTGAACATTATGCCATGAAAAATGTAATCAAAGCAGTTGGTTTTACGTTAAATTAGGAGAGAACTTGATCTGCCCATATTTCAAATAATGACTTGGAAAACTCCAGGAAACAGCAGATCCAGCCCGTGCCTCGTGGCTTGACGGGACCCACAGCGTGTGCCTCGGAAAGCCAGTGCTGCTTCAGCTCAGGTGGGGTGGAAGAGCAGTGTTCAACATCTCCCACAGCACATTCCTGCTGAGTGTGGTAGAATTTGGCCAGTGGCATTTGGGGACTATGGATATTAAAGGTCTTTCCTAATGAGACTTTAGTTCTATAAAAATTTGTCTACACTGTGCTTTTATGGTGTTCCCATGGGTCCCAGAAGGCCAAATATTCTGACTGGTCTGGGTTTGGGATACCCCAGGGACACCATGGGATATGGCTTTGCTTGCATGCCATGAAGGGAAATTTAGGGCCTCTTGGCCTTCATAACATCCTCCAGGATCTCTAATATGATTTTCTGGAAAACTCCAAGTCTGGAAAGCTGCCTGTCTGAAGCATCCAGAGCCTTTAAACACATACTCCACAAAACCATGTGTAGTTCTCTCAGCACTACTCAGTTCCCTACATTTCAAAGATTTGGAGACATATCCAGCTTTTGCTCAATCAGCCAAATCCAGAAGAGCATGGAATAACTGCACATCACATCCCAACCAAGCATATGACAAATTTACTCTGATGGCCTTCCTTGGACCATCTCCAAAGCCAGGTTCCCGGAGGTCTCATCCTGGGATGGGCTAATAATATAAGCCCTGCAAGCACCTGCTGAGCAGTGATGGTGTCTGAAGAGAGGCTTATGAGCCCCAAGAGGATTTTGTTTCACTGTTTATAGTTTAGTGTTCTCTTTAAAGGATGGATTGTTCTGATTTTTAGAAAGAAAGCAATGTGACTGCATTTTATGAGGGTTCCTATGCTCCTAGTGTGATTCACGTGCTTAGGGGATCAGAATCTTCAGGGGATTCTTTCTTTGTTCCATCCATTTTCAGGTTTTGACATGTTTTTGGCAGAGTTCAGGCACCTCATTGTTCAGGCTGGGCAATTGTTACAAAGCTAGCTCGTTAAAAAAGTTAAGATGAGTCTTCCTCTGAAGGTATCTATCTCCCAGGTGATGGCTGGATGAC
The DNA here is from genome assembly GCF_022539395.1 of Myiozetetes cayanensis. Taxonomy (NCBI): domain Eukaryota; kingdom Metazoa; phylum Chordata; class Aves; order Passeriformes; family Tyrannidae; genus Myiozetetes; species Myiozetetes cayanensis. The sequence continues at coordinate 4,153,509 of NW_026087521.1, forward strand.
CAGCATAGATGAGATGTGTAACAAATGGTCAAGAAAAATGACATCCCAGATTTATTCACCCTGCCCTGAGTTGTTTGGGAATGTGAAGTATTCAGGAAGCAAAAAACAGAAGGTACCAGTTCAAGCTTGTGAAGGTTTATAAACATGCTTTATTAGCTGCTCCTTTACTTATTAGTTGATAAATACTAGTAAAAACTTTGGAAGCTGCAAAAATACACTCACACAGTCCAAAACCACTGTAATAATTTCAGAATGCTTCCTTCTAGCCTATTTCAGCTTAAACAGTGATTTCAAAGGAATATTATTTTGTCCTAAAATATTTGTGCCTCATTGTGTTCTAGATATCTCTGCCTCTTTGCCATCACAATAGAGGGAATGTTGACAATTGTCTTAGACTGGATGACAAAAGCCTAAATAACTGAAGATATACTCTTATTTTCTTCCTTAATTTAATACCATAAGTTTGAGGAAGGAAATCTAAAGTCTTGTAAGCACTGCTTGTTGGAAACCATCTCCCAGTTTGACCTCTGGGCAGTTATCCCGCCTGTTTCCACCTCATCTCTGGATGCTCCAGTTCTCACCAAAATGCCTTTTGAAAGCTGCTCAATTTGTTCCTCCGACTGCTACAAGGCCTTCTTGGCTTATTCCATTTTCTGGGATAGTTCAAGGTCACCCACACCTCTAAGGCTCTGGCAAATACTGCCCAGAAAGATGTGCTTTCTCATTTTAGTCTTGTGTTCCCCCCTGAAGCTTTAGCTTGGTGTTGTGTAGAGAGGATCCTCCTTTTAATGCCATTAATGCTGATAACAAGGAGATCAGGCTGAGGATGGGAACACCTGCACAGCAGTCTCAGCAGCCTCTTCCCCTTCACAGGTCGTGCAGGCTTGGCTGTCTTCAAGAGAATGATAAGGTGACTGAAGTTTATAAAACTTCAGAATAATGTTGTAAAGGCCCAGATGAACAAACTTTCATGCTGTGTGGCTGAGCCTGTCAGCAATGAGAGATATACCAAGGACAATGAAAGTGATATGAAGATGCTGGAGACATCAGCCTTCTTACAGCTTCAGTTCAGGCATTTGGAGGCAAACTGTCATGGTAGAAATTTGGTCATATTAGAAAAGACTGAGTACTGTTTGCAGAAACTGGAACACTTCATTTGGTTCTATTTCTATATTTAAGATAATTTGCCATTCAAGAGTTATTTCCCAACATAGCAACTGAGAGCCCACGAGGCACCTGGGAAGGTAAAAAAGATGGACATTTTAAAGAAACCAGACAACAATTTCCTTTTATTTTATCTTGTAAACACATTTTCAGTCTAGCTAAAACAACAAAGCAAGACATTTCATACATTCAGTTCCTTAATTGAATGATAGACCAGAGCCTCAGCTGGTGTGATTCTGTATCCTTTCCTTGCAATCAATTTAATGCCATGGGAAATTCACTTCCAAAACCCATTTTTCATGGTGAACACAGAAACTTTTCATGTAGTTCCTATCAAGGCTTCTGCTGCTGCTGCTCAAGTCATCCCATCGCCGCAGATTCTGCTGCTGAGGCGTCTTGGAGCGCCCTGCCAGTGATTTCAGTATGACTGAGAACCCCTTTGGCTGACTTTGTTACCCACATATCATCAGAAACTTACAACTGTGCAAGGCTCAGCCCAGTCTTGGGCCTGACATCCCATTTAACAGGCATGCAGATAATATTATTAATTTTTTTATTTTGAAAACCGAATTACAGCAAATATTTTTTTTTTTTTTTTAACTGGCGTATAGTGGCTTCATGAAAACCCAGCTGAGTCAAGTTGTTTTTTTTTTTTTTTTAACTCACTTTTAAAGGAAGTTAACATGGTTACCTGGGACAACACTTTGCAAATTTTTCAGTGACTGTCTTGCTCGTGAATGTACACATTTCCTTTAGGATGATATATGCCTAAACCACAGTGCATGGACATGAGTCAATAAAGGAAGCAATTCTTGTAAGCTCATGTGCATCTCTACAGTTTCTTAAAAACAGATATTGCATGACAAGTTGCTGTCATCTGAAAACATGAGCTGTTATAAAATGCTGGTCTGTAAGGTTGGATCAGTGAGGAAAATGGTAAACAAAGTCTAAATGAATTGTGTCAGGACTAGAACTTATGGAATCAGAGAGCCATTTAGGCTGGAAAAAACCTCCAAAATCATTGAGTCCAATTATTAACCCAGCACTGTCAGGTCCATTACTTAATCATGCCCTTAAGCACCACATCTACACATTTTGTGAACAACTCCAGGGATAGTGATCCTATCACTTCTCTGGGCAGCCTGCTCCAATGCTTGACCACCCTTTCAGTGAAGAAATTTTCCCTAATATCTGATCTAAGCCTCCATGTACCTATACAGATGTCGCCCAGTTTCCAATTTTCAGAAAAAATAAAAATAGCATGAGTTACCCTTATTTTCAAGATCTCACATTTCAAACCAAAGTTGAAGGTTTGTTTGGCTCTTCGCAGTTTGAACACCTGTGCAAAAATAAGAAAGGGAGGGAGTGGGGTGAGAAAAACCTCACAGTTTTTTTTTTTCTCTCCTGTTTTTTTTGCAACTGTCTGTATCTTTCTGCAGGTCGTCGGGCAGCTTGAATATCACAAGGGTTTTTTTTTTAAACAATCCAGTCTGGCAGAGAAGTTAAGGAAAATGCACCTTTTGGCATCAAAATAGAATTCCAGAGGGACCCAAAAAATTGTGTGATGGCTGATTTGTGCCCTGTGCCAGTACGATGTGATGCCCCCATATATTTTATATCAGATTTATTTTTTATATTTCATATAAACATGAAATGAAGAAACTGAAAAAAAAAAAAAAAGAAAGAAAGCAAAAGTAAAGAGAAAGGGGGAAAAAAAATCACTTGAAGCCTGAAATGATGCCGAGAAGGGCATGTTCTGCAGGCTGATGCAGGGCAGAGCAATCTGAGCTACGCCTGGGTATGGTGAGCAGAAAGCAGAGCAGCTGCACGGTGTGTTACCTCTTTGAAACTTCTGACAGGAAACAGCCCTGACATGGGGCAGGGGACCGTCCCTCAGACACTGGAAGGCTCTCAGTGTTCTCAGCACTCAGCATTTTGCAGGAGAAACCCACAACTCCTCCGATGCCCAGCTTACAGAGGGTCCATCCTGCTGCAGCCTCTGCAGCTCCAGATTGCCCTTTGTCAACTTCCCCAGTGCTGGCCCAGAGGAGATGTCACAGCTCCTGCTAAGCCTCCCCATCTCCCAGGGTGGGTTTTCAGCAAAGCAGCTCAGCATTAGGCCTGTCACCCTCTCAATACACTTTGGGAACCTTAGAAATCATGCAGCAGAAAGAGCACAGGGACATCTTTGCTGTGCACAGCAGCAATGTTAATAATGCCAAGTCACAGCCCACTGACAGAAAAACATCACAGCTCACACCAGGTGAGATGTGAAACTCAGGACAGCAGAGTGAACTTGTAAGCATCCCAAAGGTCAACATAAGGGCTGCTGAAGCTCAATGTACATGAGCATAGACCTTGTTGAATGCAAACGTGTGCAGATACTCCCACATGTACAGTACATGTGCAAAGAACTCTTTCCTTTTTCAATTTTCTTTTTTATTTTTTTTTTTTCTCTTTCTTCTTGATAGGCATGTTGTGGAAAATGTGTGTCTCTGCGCGTCTGGTGACAGGCAAATGTTTATGTGGGTGTTAAAAAAAAAAAATAAAAATGGAGAAGGTGTGAGGCATACATTCAGAGAGCCAGAAAGCCACACACAGGCTTCTATTTATAGCACTTTCGTGGTGAAATAGAGAAAACGAACGGCAGCTTCTATCTCCTGCTCCCAACTGAAGTTTGACAAGAGCGGATAAAACCTTTCAGGGTCTCTTTGTAGTTATAACTGACAGCAAAAAGTGATGAGTTAGCTGTTTCCTTTGCGACCCTCTCAGGCAGGTGAAGAAGTCAACCGCTGTGTGAGAGCAGCAGAACAAGCTGACGCTGCCTCGGTGCCTGGAAATGCTCCGTGCACCCTGCAGAGCCCAGGGCAGAAAGTAGAAATAGCTATTTTTTTTTTTCTGAGCACCACGGCCAGACTCTGTCTCCCAGCCTGGATTCCCAGCCCACGGTGAAAAATCCATGATCCAGGCACAGTGGGGTGCGTGGACATTTTAATTTCTCTCTGGTTGCACTTGTTAGAAAGATAAAAATAGAGATGCAGGGTCCTGGTAGCAGAGTTGAGATCTGAGGTTATGGTTCAAACCCACTGATGATTCGTTATTGTAATAATAGAATGATGGCAGTCCTTTTTTTCTCTGATGGATTCTTCTAAAATGCCATTAGCTAGACATGTTCTTACTGACGTGACCCCATTGTTGCATTATATAAATGGCTTGGCTTATGTGGGGTGTACAGTGGGCCTGGGGCCTCGGTGGTGAGGTATTAAAAATGCAGTTTGCAGCTGCTCTGCTTAAGTTGGAGTAGTGGCTTCAGGCTGAAAGAGAGTAGGTTTAGATAAGATATTAGGAAGACATTATTTACTGTGAGGGTGGTGGGACACTAGAACAGGTTGCCCAGGGAAGCTGTGGATGCTCCATCCCTGGAAGTGTTCAAGATCATGTTGGATGGGGTTTTGAGCAGCCTGGTGTAGTGGAAGGTGTCCCTCCCCATGACAGGGAGTGGAAAGCAAGTGATCTTTAAGGTCCCTTCCAACCCAAACAATTCCGTGATTCCGTAATTCTGTGATTTTGTGTTTCTGTGATCTATTTTTTCAGTTTTCTTTTTTTTTCCTCATTTCTTTCCTCAGGGCAATAGTTCAAATATTTTCCTGCTTGAAGCTGAACTGTTCAGTAGGTGAGGAGGCACCTCACCACTCACCTCTTTCCCCCATGAAGGCTGGTCTTTGCAGATTCTGGTCCTGGACGACTCTACTGACTTTTACCCTGGTGCAGAACCCCATCTCTTCCTCAGCTCTCCATTTCATGACACCTCCAGATCACCCCACTTGTGTGCAAATCATGGATTACTCCATGAGGAGTTGGGAACCATCAATTTTCTTTTTTGCTTGGGTGGTGGAAGTGGGTTTGGCAAGTGGAAAATGACAGGGCTGGGAGCAGAATATCAAGTTCCTGCCTTAGGCACAGATGGTGAAAAAGTTACCTTAAAGTGAAGCTCTCCCTGCCCCCCCTTCTTTTCTTTAATTTTATAAAATAAAAAGAATATAAGTGGACAGAAATATTTTGTGAGTTGGTATTTGTTACAGCACACAACTTTCTCAAAGAAAAAATCTTGAATTACTAGAGAGTTGCAAAATTGCATTTTCATGCTTTAAAATGAAGTATATTGAGAGGTATGAGATGTAGTTTCGATTTTCAGTTGGTGCCAGTGTAGTTTTTTAAAATAGTCTCTAAAAGATTAATAAAAAATATACACATGGATTAATTTTGAATGAAAACAGTATTTTTTGAATTAATCTTTGAATTCTGCTGACTCACCAAAAATTCTGAATATTTTCATTCTGAGTTGATCTGAATTTTTACCAAACTCTACATTTTAAAAGTACAAGTGAACGAATAAATTAGATATTCATGCAGTCCCACAATAATATTAAGCAGTGAGTTTTGCAGACTTCTATCTCATCTGGAATCACTGGTGAAACAATAAATTTTAATTTCTGTTTCCTTCTAACTTTTCTTTGTTTCATTCATTCATTCAATATTAAAAGTGCTTTGATTGAGCAAACTGGTCACATGGTGCATTGTCTGTTCCTTGACTGAGGCAGAGCATATCTCTTGGAGATGATCAACATTGAAGACTTCAGATATCACTCTAGCTCTATTTTTAGAAACATGTGCGTTGTGTGAGTTCTCCTGTGCCTCATAGCGTGGCTGAGTTTAGAACAATGTGCTTTGTTTTGGAGTAATGTCTCAGTGACAGCACTCATTTAACAAACTCTTTTCTCAGATTTGGATCTGGCCTCCTGGTGCAAGTGCAATACATTCACTAATAAGAAATTTTTGCATTTTTGCTGGTGAATATTCCTTCATATTCACTTGGATTTGCATATTTTCTGCTTCTCTGTCAATAAATTACTTTCACAGATGCTGATGGAGAGAGATCACAGGGAGTGACAAATGCTGGTGAGTTGGTTTTCTTAGAATCACAGAATCATTAAGGTTGGAAAGGACCTCTAAGATAATTGTAACCCAGCACTGTCAAGGTCAGCACTAAAACATGTCCCTAAACACGTTTTTTGAACACTTTCAGGGTCAGTGATTCCACCACTTCCTTGGACAGCCTGTTCCAATGCCTGATCACCTTTTCAGTGACGATTTTTTTTCCTAATATCCAACCTAAACCTCCCCAGCTGGAGTTAATTTCCTGTTGTCCTATTTCTTGTTACCTGGGAGATCCCCACTGAGCCCCAGTTCTAAAGCAATAACTGAAAAAACATTGTTTATTTGCAAAATCTCAGTTTAATCTTGGCCACTGTTCATTCTATCCTTACGATGTTGCTTTTCTTGTAAAAGTTTCTGAGAAAAAAAATCCCCCACAACCCAAAACTTGCTTCAAGAGTATAGGTCCTGCATAAACCCAAGCAATCAAAACACCCTCTGTTAACAGAGGAAACCAGCGAGATCTTCGCAGAATAAAGGTGGGACTTTTTGCTCACTCCCACTTTGCTCATGCTCTTGGATCAAAAGTCAGCACGAAGAGCTCGGCTTTGCTTTCAGTTACAGGTCAACGGGGACAAACAAGGTAAGTCCCTAATGCACTGTGGGCGTGGGTGTGACACACGGGGACACTGATCTGCACCCTACCTCAGTTACTCAATTGTCTTCTTGGGTAATTTGCCCCACAGCAACGCCATGAGAAGCCTTGCTCAAGGTCCTGACAGTGATGAGACATTGTCCTTGCCCCAGAGGTCTTCCAGCTGTAGGGACAAAGACAGCAAGGGGGAAACAGTAGGGAAAATACTGCCCGGGGTCATAAAACAGGCCAGTGCTGGGAAACCACATTTCTCTCTCCTTCTACTGTGCTTAGAGGGAAACATGGTGAACACTTGTCCAGTCCTGGGGTTTTTACATTTTCTGTATTTGTCATTTTAGCATAGTTATGAAGTTTTAGATCAGGGACTGTGTAACTGTTGGTTCTCAGCCTGAGGTAAAGCACATCTTGGTGTTCTTGATTTTAAACTTGCGTTAGGAAAACATGCTAAAGCACAGCAAAGGTGCTTCAGTTTGCTAATCAGAGCAACAATACAAGGAAGAGGCCCATCAGTATTGCCCCAGGGCAAACCCATGGTGAGGTGGGGTTCAGGGATGAGGGATTGATCTCAGCAAATTCACCCCAGTCAGAAAAAGCACATCCTTTTCGTTAGAGTTTTATGTCAAGTTAGCTCAGGCACCTCAGTCATTCTGAAATTAGGGAAAAAAACCACAAAACAAGCTTTTTCAGCAGTGAAGGCAAACCCTAACTGTAGACCTAGCTCAAGGGATCACCTTCCCCTGGGATGCTTGGTAGATCAGCACTGCCAGTTAGCTAAATGTGTTACAAAAATAGTTGTGGGTATTCCTTCAGAGCCTCCCCAGCTCTTCTCTTTTCAAACTAAATTTATTTTTGGTGCAAATGAGAAGGATTTAGCTAATGGATTGAGGGAGAGGGGAAGGTAGCAACTCCTGAAGCAAGGGGACCAATAATGAGGAGCACATATTCTAAGACCCCCATGCATGGAGCTCTGTGAACTGTCTCAAAACAGGAGCAAGGAGGTTTCATCAGAAACAGCAGCTCCTCTACAGTCTTCAGGTGCAGCAGTTGGACTTTTTTTTTTTTTTTTTTTTTTCCAATACAAAAAGCCACCCCATACCAAACACCCATCTTGTACGAGATTGAACCAAACCTGAGCAAAAGCTGGGGCTGGCAAAGCTCCAGCCGAGTGCACACAGGGTATGCTCAAAAGCAGGAAGCTGTGGCAAAGCTGAGTCGCTGAAAAAGCTACTGGAGCTAATATATTGTGGTCATGGGGATAGGCAGCAGCCTCCGAGTAGCGATGGGAAAACTCAAAAGCACCTTCAAAACAGGCTTGAAAAATACTGCTGATCTTTGCTCTTTGACCAGGCTTTTTTTGCTCACGGTTACGCCTGGAGCGCTCAGAACGTCTCTTACGCTGATGGTCTGGAGAGGCACATATGGTTTATCCCTGTGTGAGACCTGAGCCTTGCAGAAGCCTCATCTGAGATGCAGAGGCAGGCTTTGAAGGTGAAAGGGATGCGTAGGATTGGGCTCATGTGGCAGCATTTGTGACGGCATCCGAAGCCCAAGCAGGCTGTAAACACCCGCTGGTGAAGAGCTGCCTTCCCCGCCTCTTTCCGTGGCTGTGCCAGAAGCCAGACGTGTGCTCCTGGACTGACTAATTCTTTTATGGAGTGGAAAAAAGGTACTGGCTGTGAAGCTAATAAAAAAAGACACACCAGGTGGTCAAGACATCATGGAGGCCCATTGTTCTGGGAGGTTGTTGCATTCATTATGATGAACTGCAGTGATGAGAACAGGATGTGTAATATTGCCATGTGGGTTAGGGAACAAGGAGATGGAAGGGGTGAGGTAAGGTGTCCCTTTCCTTCTCTGGCCACCCTTGGGAGGGGGGCAGGAGTGGCTGTGTTTCAAATCTAAAGAACCAGTGCAAGAGGAGGTAAAGGGAGGACTTCCACCAGTTTCACTGGGGTGAGGTAGCTGCTTCCTTTAAATGTCACTGTTCCTTAGAGAGCTGCAGCCAGCACACATGGAGGGAGGCACAAGCTCCTGTCTCCATACTCAGAGCTATGCTCTCTCTGCTCTTCTAGGTGCCTGCCCTTGGTTTTGGGTACGTCCTGAGAGACTGTTTCACATGTTCCTTAGTGCCTGGCGTGGCCAGAAGGAACCAGCTGTGCCTGATGGAGACACATGTAATTTCTGTGGTCCTTGCTCTACAAAAAAAATACATGAACATCCAAGACACCACTTGTCCCATTTGTCTGTTTTGTACTGACCTGTGGACTCTGAACAAGCCAAACAGGAAGAACTGAGAACCTACATGCTGGTTTTATGTATTTTACAGCGTTTCAGCAGTGCCCTGCTCTCAGGTAGATAAAACCATGTGTCAAGTGGGTTAGTGGAGCCGTATCAAAACCCACTCTCAGGTCATGTTTACCACTTGCCCATCAACTGGACTATAAACCTAAGCCCTGACCTGTCTAACCACAAGTGCATAAAAGGAGGATGTGGTTGAAGGACAGAGGCAGGTGTTACGTGGTGAAATTTGAGCAGGATGGATCTGAATCAAACAAGCTACCTCAGGGCTCTGTGAAAGCTGGTGCTTTGAGTCTGCTTTGTGTCCTAGTGCAGGTCCAAGGCAGCTGGGATGAAGGAGGTGTAAGTAGAGATATGTGTCACCATCAGCCTTGAGCTGGAGCCTTTCTGGGTATCTAAGTGCTTTGTGCCAAATCTGCAGCCAGCGAGGTGACCAAGGAGACTGTAGAGATGGAGCTGGGATTGTCAAACCAGCTCTCACATCCCAACATGGAAGCAGTTTTGCAAGAGCTGTACGGAGTGCAAAACACACTGATCCAAAATATCTTCTGTGCTGTATGTGGATCCCACTCAGGGATCACATGCTCAGCACCACTCTCAGGTGGTGAGTAGAGGAGACAAAGAAAGTGAAGAGTGCAAATCTTTCTTTTTCCTAGAGAGTATCTGTGGCCTGCCCTAGAAGCAGAATTTAAAAAAAAAAAAAAAAAAAAATGGGAGAAAAAAAAAAAAGAAATTAATGTATGTTGGCCTGAACTATGGTTTGGAAAGAGAAAAGGAGAAAAGAAACAAAACAAAGACACTGTCCCACAAAGAAGAGAAAACAGGAAAGGAAAAGAACAAAACATCCTGTACACAGCAGCCAGTCAGTCGAGGAGGGAGGGTCTGTGTCATCTGCATTCCTCTGCTGAAGTGGGCATGGACAGCCCTGATCCAGCCTGCATTGCTCAGACCTTTCCTTACCTTGCTGCTCACCTGATTGTGTGACACCTCCTGTTTATTCCTGAGCTGGATCAGCAGGATCAAAGGTGGTTTCAGACCTTCCCTCCTCTCCAGATGTCATTTCATGAAAGCAGTGGGGCATTTGCAGGCTGTGCCATTCCCAGCTCCTCTCCTGGGATGAGTTTTGGAGAGCCCAGATCCACACTGGGTACTGACAGATGTAATCTCACCTTCCCCTGCTCCAAGGTGAGGGGCAAGCACCGAGCCTGAGGTTGTGTCATGCGGTCAACACCGTATTATGAATGAGCTGCCAAAATATACAGCCTGAACCAGAGCCAGCTCTGAGCCCAGGCTGAAAAGTTTGGGTGTTTCTGCACCTGCCTGTGTGAAAATGCCTCTTGTTCTTCACCTCAACAGCTCACCCGAGAATGAAACTGGTGTGGAGACCTTGTTGTAGTCTCAGCTCAAGAAGGAGCCAGTTTGCAGGGTAGGGTGGCTCAGGTGGGTTGAACAGGGAGGTTGAAACTTGTGCTGTTTGCACTGCTTATTCTGAGGTGAGGAGGGAGCACGATGAATTGGGTCTGCTAATACAACATCTTTTGAAAGATGGGCAGGAACAGTAGTTTAGAAGGGTTGGAGCTTCTCTTTTAAGGGATCCTTTACTAAGCACACTTAAACATTAATCAGATGCCCCTCTCCTGGTCATCATCAGTGTGATCTTGCTGAACTGGATGTGGTTTCCTCCAAATCCCATAAAAGTCTCTTCTTAACCAGTTCCAGAGTTACTGCCTCCTTCTCCAAACAGGCTGCATGCATGAATCTGTCACTGAGCTGCTGGAGCTAAACACCTCTCCTGCCTTCGCTTCTGGAGAGGGTAAAATGAGCTTTTTAAATAGGGATAACATTTCCAGTGAGGGGTGGATGTGGTTTTGTAGCTGGGAAGTTGGGCACACTAATTCTGCCCCATCACTGGCAGAAGGGGAGGATGGACTCTTCACGTATCAGGAACAGGTAAAGCCTGAATGAATTCCTTGAAAACTGATTGATACTCATCCATGGTCCTTGAGGAAAGCTAAATTGGCAGGAACGTGCACACAACTTCTCCTTAGATGGCTTCACTAAACTATGAATGAAACCTATGACAGCTGATAGCACATTCAGCTTCTCCCATGCATTTTGCTTCAGTTCTCCCTTTAAAAGCATTCCAGAAAAGATTTTTTTCCCCTCTGCTTTTCCTGTTGAAGTTATCTTTAATGAAGGCTTAGAAGAAAAATTTTAATTTAAGAACAGATGTAGCAGAACCAGCTTTCCCATCTCCCAAAATTCCTGAACTTGGGGAAATAAATATTTAATAATGATATATGAGTTATTTAGGTGCTTTAAGAGGCACTGCTTTCATATAATATCACTTACTAGAATTCCCTACTATCCCTTGTTCTCTCATTTTCACCCCCTGCCATCCCATACCTTCCCTTTTTCAGCTTGTTTATTTTAGAGTGCAAAGCTACTTAGAATTATTTATTTTTGGATCAGCTACTGATTCACTTAGTGACTAACTCATTTCATCACTCGATGCCTCACTTTACCTATACATTAAGAAGGATTAATAGTACCTGCTTTTCAAGGCTGTTAGCAGTCTAAATTAATTCATGCTTATAATGTTTATAAAGAGATTTGAGATCCTTGGTTACTGGAGGCTAGGGAGCTGCAAAGTATCTTATTTTTACTTAATAGTGAGGGGGTTTTGTGTAACTTTGCATTATAAAAGTACAAGTTGCAGAGTCTTTTATTCCCAGGGCTTAGTTTATATTCCAGTTCAGATACAGACATTTTGCCTGCATGTTTCTTCCCCTGATGTTTTAATGAGAGTGAACATCCTGATCTCCTTTACTGAGAAATGTTGGATGGTGGGAAATGGGGCAATGAACATCACAGGGTGAGTAACAGGGCTATGCAGTGTTGTTTGGAGCTCTTAAAAAAGTTGTTGTGCTCTTCTTCAGATTGCATTTTGGTCTTATTGCTGCAGAATACACAGCCAGAAAGAAAGAAAAGTAAAATTAACATTCACATTTATGACAATATTGTGTATTCACTGGAAATATTTTGTTGGCATTGTGGAAGGTTGCAGTGAGTCTATCAGGAAAGGGAAAGGACAGCAGAGCAGGAGGAGGCAAAAGGGGAGTGTCTCTAAATGAAACCTGAAATTAGTCTGCAATTACTCCACATTTACTGAGTAATCCACCAAATGATAGTGCCAGTGACCACATCTGCTACTGATACCACGTTGCTATGCGAATATTGCTTACATAGAAGTGGTATATTTGGACTGCAATATCATTATGTGGACAGATCATTGGTTTGGTTGTGATATAAACCGCTGTATTGAAATTATTGAAGACTTCTTGTTCTTTTGCCTCTTCTCCTATGACTGGACTTTACTGGTTGGTGTAATGTAGAGTGTGAGATGAACCAGCTGCTGACAGCAACTGGGCATTGTTGGTGTTGCCTTCAGGCATGTCTGTGGGCATGGTGTGAATGGCAGGAATTGCTTCCACAGCACTGTGATCACCCGAGGGTCTCCTCTGATGGGAGAATTGGTGAGATTTCTGATCATGTGCCTCCAGCATCACAAAACACAGTAGCCAGAATACAGCTCAAAACAAGGCCTCCTTTTGACAAGAACTTCATTTTGTGGACTTAGACAGCTCACTGTCGCCCTTTTCCTCATCTTGGCGGACTGCAATAATTATCCAGATGACATGTATAGGGAGGCCACGAATTATTAACAATTAACTCAGCTCTGGAGTCACTGCCAAACGTTTGTTGGTTCTTAGAGGAAGTCAAAGTGAGTAAACCATGGTGAGTGACAATAGCTCCGCTTCCCAGCCAGACTGAACAGCTCGTAACGTAACTCAAACGTTTCCTCTTTCCAAGCTTGCTTATAAAAGAGCAGACAAGGAAAGGGCAGAAAGAACATTTAGTAGAACACAAGACTGGAAAAACAACCACTGATGTAATGTACTTTCTAAACTAAACATAAGGCATGCACTATTGCAGCCATTTAAATAATGATTAAAAAGAAAACCAAAACAAACATTGCTTTGTCTACTGAGTCCTGAATACTGAAAGAAAAAGTGTGAGCAGTTCCATGTTGGATGGCTAGGAAATATTAGCCTTGCATTATGTGTGTTCTGAGTCGTCTCTGCTCCTGGCTGAGAGAAAACACCAAAAAGAAGAAAAGCTGGATGAGATAGAGGGCATAGAGATGTGCATTGGACCACACAGAGGAGCAATAGAAATATCATAGACCTCCGGTGACCATCCTATATGGTCCTACAAGGCCCAGCTAAGATGTCTTCATGTCCAGATGTCCAACAGGCTGAGCTCTGGAAGGACTGTAGAAGTGGGACCAATAGGATAACGAGTGGAGGATTAATTTACACCCCCAGTTCACTGAAGGATAACTAAAGTATGGCAGCTCTTTGCTGCCTACTCTTCTCTCCACGTCTAACCTGGCCTGTGCAGTGACACCACTTGTGACAGCAGATTTTAGTAGGTGCATTGGTGTTTTCAGGATTGGGACCTGTGCAACTTGCCCAAAATAACAGAGGAAGTGTGTAGGAATAATAACCAGATCTCTTGAGTCCCGCATCACTCTCTCAACCACAAAACCATCCTTCCTGTCTCTGCATAAAGATAGAGCTGAGAGACGTGATTTTATGTACACATACACAGAGTGCCTTATAAGGAACGCAGGTGTACTAAGGTGAAAGTTTCATTAGAAAACACATAAATTCAGTTTATGAAGCCACCTTGTTCCTATTTCTCTTGTTTCCCCTCCAACTTTCTCCCATTTCAGGCATCACAACAGCGCTTGCTTATATGAGGTTTCTGACTGAATTTTATGGAATAAAAAAAAAAAAAATCACATGAATCTCATCTGGAGCAAAGTCATAGAGCTTGATTTCATAATGCAAATCATTACATCGTTGGTGCATCTGGTATGAGTCATTGATATGTTTCATTGAATTTCTTTGTATATGAAGTGAACCCTTTTCTCTGGGAGGGTCCAGAGTAGAAACAATGAGAAACTGGTCCTGCTTCTGCCCTGAACGTTCAGGTTCAATAAGAACAATGACAACTTTGATAAAGTTGCTCAGGAGACTTTATGTGGAGCTAAGAGAGCAATTCTGTGTTAAACTGGCACACAGCTGGGCTATGTTTTCAAGGGGTCTTAAGTAGAGATCCTTATGGAATTGATAGATGACAAGTTCAAAGCATATAAAAGGAAGAGGTTCCTCTTTTGCTGTTAGTTATCTGAATACTAAGAATTTCACATGGATTAGAAAAGCAACTGCACAAACCAGTGAAAGAAGGGGTCAGAAAGGGCTGCGGATTACAAAGATACATTTCTGGCTCAAGAACTCTCTGAGCCACAAGTTGCTTGGATGAGGCAAAGCAGACTACATTAGTGAACTCCAAGATATTAGGGGGGGTTTCCCAGAAATGCTCAGGCTTGGGCTGTCCTTCCACTAAGTTAATAAATGCTGATACCAGTGAAAATAAAGAGATGCCAGTGGACAGGGTGGGCTGTTCAGTCCTCTAAAAGACAGGCAATGTATTTAATCTGACTGGGCAGGCTTGCTCTTTGTTCAGTGGGGAGATACAGGCACCTCTCGAGATTGATTCATCCCATCCTAAGGCAGAAGTCCAAGTGGGGTCAGTCACCCACTGTCTCACTTCATGACTTTAATAGAAGTCCAAGTAAATAATTTATTTGGGATGTCTAGGGCAGGATTCAGTTAGAGACTGAAATTTTGGAAGTCTACATCTACATGTGAGGTAGATGCTTTATCTCTCTTAAGAAGGAAAGGAGATGTAGTAAAGACAATTTGTGGAACCTATGTTTCATTTTATTCTTCAGTAAAAAAATTTGGTCAGCTGCATTCATTAAGGTTTGCAGATTATTTTGTGGTTATGGCTGTCTGAGCTATCCTAGTGGATCTGTCCTCACCGCCAGTGGACCTCCTAGCTGCAGGTATCTTCCATACAGAAATCTTGGATATATTACATAATACTCAGATGACACTAGATGTTCATATCTAGGCAACTGTATCACATCTCTGCTCTCCATTAACTAAACTGAATTTGCATGTGTTTTAATTCAGATACCCTCAAATGCTGCCCAGTACTCTCTGAAGTGTCCTGTGGAATTTTCTTTAAGGTTTTTGAGCATCTCTCCAGGAAGGCTTTGACTTCTATAAGTTGTGTTATTTTTACAAGATGTATAAATGGCTAGGGTACCCCACAAGTTCTAAAATTATAGTCGACACCTATGTGTGAGCAATTGAATTAAGCTCATAATTCACATAAAAACATCTACACACAGACATGTAAATTTGACTGTCTGTCTAGCACTGAATCCCATTTGTATCTCGTAGATGGCCAAACCAAGGTAAGATGAATCCTACCAAAAAATGATTTTGAAAAATTCCACCTTAAGAACAGGAAGAACTCAACAGCTTTTAGGAGCACTCAGCATGTTCAGTGAGGAGCTCTCTCTTCTTGTCTCTTCTCACCAGCATTTATTCCTCCAAAAGCCTTGCTTGACAGTAATTGTAGAAACACATAAAATGTAGAGGTCTTCCCCTCTCCCCCCAGTATTTAACATTCCACAATAGCGGGGGAAAAAAAAAGTTTATTAAATTTGTAACACAATAAAAAAGTCAGCTGCTACTTTGCACTAGCTCCCAGTACAGCAAACGGAAAGTGGATTTTGATCACCAGTTGGCCATTAGTTTGACAGAACCTCTTCATCACAAACCACAAGTCACTCTTACACGTGGAAGCAATTTTGATTTTTTTCTCGGGGAGAAAGAAATCCCTGCTATTTCCAAATATCTTTGACAGTTAGGCTGGCTTAGCTCAAAGCTCCTCGGTGAGGGCACATTGACATAGATGGGCACAAATGGATGAAGCTCATTTTGCCTACACTCCAAGCTGGCTGGATGTAGGCCAGCTCTGAACTGGAAGCCAGAAATCATGTTAGGATGGAGCTTTGCCCAAGCTAATAAGATCTGTTGAAGGCATATGCTGAGAAGCAAGACATATTGGATATTAGGAGGAAATTCCTCACTGTGAGGGTGGTGAGGCACTGGAACAGGTTACCCAGAGGAGCTGCAGATGTCCAGTTCCTGGAAGTGTTCATGGCAAGGTTGGATGGGGTTTTGAGCAACCTGGTCTAGTGGAAGGTGCCCCTGCCCAAGGCAGGGAAATTGGAAGTAGTTGATCTGTAAGTTCCCTTCCAAACCAAACCATTCTGTGATTCTATGATTCTATGATATTACTTTGGGCAAAGCATCATTTTCATGTAGCTACAAAACTTACATGAAGGGATTCCTGGTCCTGTGTGTGTCCATATTCAGGTGCCTTCAGCTTCATTGGTGGGGCCTCCAAGGTGTAAGAAACCTCCAAGGTGTGAGATTAAAATCACTCCAAAGTCCAAGAATTTCTGTTGACATATTAAATGTAATATCAGGTCTGTGATCATAAGGGCTGTTCCCTCCTTAAAAAAATATATACAGCCAAGCCTTAGAGGAAAACATTGCTCTAGAGATCCATACCCAGGAGATTTTGCTTTATATCTAGGGACTATTTCCATTTGCTCTCCAACTGGCTCGTAGCACCAGGTTGTAGGAGATCAGCTGGTGGTCAGGGCAGCTTGCCTGGGCTCTGCATCACATGCAGAAATAATGATGCCACTTGCAAGCCAGCACAGACAAAGACTCAAGGCTTGTTTGTTTGTTTTTCTCCACTGAGCGATAACCCAGCATGAAGCCCCTGGAGATTTCAGCATCCTCACGCTCTTGAAGCATAGATCTGAGGAATGCTGAGTGGTCTTCTACATGAGACATGTTCACCTACATGCTTTGTTCATGTATTGCAAGGGAAGGTGGGAAACAGTCTCTTACACATCCCTGTGCATCTTTGAAGGCTTAAGTGCTGTAGAAATTGTAGTCCAGTCACCCTTCTGAGCTTATCAAATACTGTTACTCACCCTGGTGTCCAACCATTTGGCCTTTGCAGGTCCTCAGAGTCCTTATGAAAAACATTTTTTACTGCATGTCACTTTTTAATAATGAAAATAATTCAAGGACTGAAGGGCAGCATGAAAGATTGCACACACGGGGTCTTTTCCCCCTCCAAATATTGATCTAATCAAAACAAAGGCTTGAAATGAAGAGGCCCCTTCAATGGTAATTGAGGTCCTGAGGTCACAGGTAAGTAGCAGGACATCAACAGTTAATAATGCAGAACCTGGTTCTTCCTAAACTGGTGTGAATTGATAGTAAAGCTGGGATGTCAAATGCACAATATTGATGTGGAGCCAGCATGAGTGAGAGTAGAATCAAACCTCTAGAGAATTATCATTACTCCAGATTTCTCTGATTTCTGGCAGGTTTATGGCAAGGCCTTTACAATATTTTAACTTTACGTTTTTGGATGTGTGTGTTTAACGTCCTGTCTCTGTGAATGCTGCAGAACCCCAGTGTGTTCCCCAGGGACATCCCTCCTACACACACACAAAGTTCTGCTTAATGTTTCACTTGGATTTATTTGAATCTTTTGTTATTACAGTACTGGATGAATACTTGCATTAAAACTACTTGTCCCAGTAATTTCAGCAAAACTTGTTCTGTTTCTTTTTATTATTTTCAAATTACTTCATCACACGGAGGCATTGACACTGTACTTACAATTCATTTCAGCAGACATTCTGAAAAACTAAAATTTTATCTACACTCAAGATTTTTAATCATCTAATTAAACGCATATAAAACCGAGTGTTGTCATATCCTATATGAACAGCCAAAACTTCACATGAAACTTGTATTGATTATATTTGTTTAGAAGAAAATATAATTTGAAATATCTTTCCTGATGGACCAGTTTTCTAAGTGGAAATGGAGAGTTTTTCTGAATCAGAATATTTAAAGCACTTCACAAATAGTGCTCAGAAGCTCACAAAACATTTCCCTCCAGTTTTTCATGGAAAATATAATTACGGTAATTCTTAGGTTGATTTAGGTTATCTTGAGAAGGGCTGTGTGATTGCTCTGAGGCCTTTATAGAATCAAAAATACATAGTATGTTTTGGGTTGGAAAGGACCTTAAAGATCATCTAATTCCAACCCCCTGCCGTGAATAAGGACATTTTCCATTAGACCAGGTTACTCAGAACCCCAGCCAACTTCGCCTTGAACACCTCCAGGGATGAGGAGTCCACAACCTCTTTGGGCAACCCAAACCACTGTCTTACCACCCTCAAAGTAAAGAATTCCTCCCTGATACCGTATCTAAATCTAAGCTTTTTCAATTTAAAGCTGTTGTCCCTTCTTATATGACTACATGACTTTGTAAAAAGTCTCTCTCTAGGTCTTTTAATTTTAATTATATTTTAATATATTTTATTTAATATAATTTCAATAAATTCATTTTATTTTAGTATATTTAAATATATTTTAATATAACATAGTTTAATATATTTTAATTGATCAATTTTAACAGTGGTCCTAGATAAGACCTATGTATGGATGAGGCATGAAAATTTTCTGTTGGATCTCTGCTTCTGGTTCCTACTATGATTTTGACAGTTTCTGTCAGTACTGACACAAATGTTGGCAGGTCAAGCCATTCTTCTGCATATGAGAGGCACCAATTTGGCTCATTGCTCCTGCCATGGAATCTTTCCCTATCACAGCACAAGGCTGTGGTTTCTGCACTGTCGTGGGACATGAGTAGCATTCATGGATAATGGGGTAGCTGTCCTACTGCATCTGGGGTCTTGGATCCTGCAGAGGGAAAGAGAGAGGATGGGGCACTGCAAAGCAGCCTGGGAGTTTGTAAATCGAGTCAGCAAGTATGAAGGGTTTCCTTTAGAAAACTGGGTTTATATTATTGTGTCCCTGTTACTGGTCTTTTTGCAAATTAAAAGGAAAAAAAGAAGTTTAATTTCCTAAGAAAACAGAAATTATTCAATTTCACTCTCAGTGCCATGGTCATTTATAAAACTGCTAAATGAAACTAAACTGGTGGAAAAGAGGAGGGAAGAGAAATAGTAACTCAAAATCTGAGAAAAAGTTTGACAAATCAGCTCTCTGACCTAGGTATTACCCCAGAGAGAAAGGCTTTGATCTAAACTCAGCAATGATATTGGACACTGGAGAACTCACTAAGGTAGTAGAAATCCAGGCTAACATGTTTTTTAAGCTTTCACTTGCCTAGGAAATGAAATACTGTTAGCCCAAAGAGAGTACATGACGAGCAGTGATGGGTTTACCACAATTGCTTGACACTACCACAAGGACAACGATATCACATCACAGCCCTTCTTCCCAAGTTGAAGTTTAGGTCATATCAGATGACCAGACCTCTCTATAACCAACAGTAAGCAACAAGCACTTCTCCAGGATGATTGTCCCATCTTAATGAAATGTTTGGAAGGGGCATTATGAAAACTTTTCAGGGTGCCATGGTCTCTGCTAAGTATAGAAGGATCCTGTGTTCCTGGCTTATCCTGGAAAGCTGCAACAGAGAGGAACCACACGGTGGTTAATCCAAGACCAATGTCAAATTCTCCCCATGACATTGCAAAAACCTCTGGCAGGAGGTGACCTGAACTGTCCACCACCCCTGTCCCCTGTGCCACCACGGCAGGTGGGACAGATAAACAAATCACCCATGTTAACTGGGCTTTTTTGTTTAGAACTGGGCAGAGACCCAGAAGCCTGGGAAGAAAAGGGCTGTTCTTGTCCAGCCTGGTCAAAATAAGATCCCAGGGAGAGGTATCACTTGAAGGCAGAAGGCAACCTGAAGTGTGTTTGGAAAAACCAGTTATCCATTCCAAACTCCAGGTCTCTACTCAACCAGTCATTGGATTTCCCAGCTGCTCTACTAAAAATAAATTGATGAAAATGAAAACTTTCTCTTGGCAGGGATTTTGACAAGTTTCTAATGTAGACCTGTGCTGATGCAGTCAATGAGTAATAATATCAGCATAGCCAGCTATGGGAGAGGTTTATATTTTTCCTTTTTCTTTTTCTTCAGGAAGAGGGAGGGCCACACTGTAACACATTATTTACAGTACAACATGATTCAATTGCCAGAGGAAAAAGAAGTCAGCCCATTGTTCAAGGACTACACATGGATTGAACATTAGAAGTAAATGTCCCTGCCTGAAAAATGTAATCGCCCCATTTTTCCCTTTGGCACAGCTTCATCTGGGAGTTTTACACCTGAAGCTTGGTTTCTGAAGGCAGATCAAAATCCCTGCTCAGGTCAGATACAAATGAAGGCCATCTCTGTTCCACCCTAAAGAAGTAATTTTGCTGCCTTATGGAGTAGGATTTTCTATTATTTTTTAGAGGAGGGGATTTGTTACAGTTGTAAAGAAAGCTGCAAGATTAATTGAGGTACTACTGGTTTACACCAGCTCAGGATCTTGCAGATTTTTCTCTAAAGTCCCTCTGAATGATTTTTAAAGGTGTCTGATGTAAACCCAAAGAAGAAAACCAGTGGGGATGGGATGAGCTTGGCCTCGTAACTGCCACCGTGTCCTGTGCCAAAGAGCTACAGCAAGCTGCTCTCTCTACTAACTGTTGAGATGCACAGTGCAACAGGTTGGGATAGTCATCCATAAAACTGTGAGAAGTGGCCAACAGAAAATAATAAATACAAAACGTAGCCTTGGAAGCCTGGAAAATATTTACCAAGCCTTGCGGTTCTCATCTTGTGAGAACAGGCATCAGCACTGACAAAATGAGGCCTCTTCTGTAATTCTGAAACCTTTTTGGAGGACGAGGAAAAGTGTTAGAAAACTCTTGTTGCACAGGTTTCAAAAACAAATGATGACTTATTTGTGGCATACTTTGTAAGAAGTTGTGTAGTAGCTGAGTAATTATTGGAAGAAATTTTTTTTTCCCATCAGTTTAGGGGCAGTGTTGAGTCTGTCAAAACGAATGAGGCATCTTATGCAAATCATAGAATAACAGAATGGTTTGGGTTGGAAGGGACCTGAATGATCATCGAGTTCCAACATCCGTGATAAACTTAGTGGATCTCCTCTGGACTTGTTCCAAAAGGTCCATGTCTTTCTTGTATTGAGGGCACCAGAGCTTGATGCAGTACTCCAGGTGAGGTCTCACAACAGCAGAGAAGAGGAGGGTACATGCTAATGCATTGCTGAAGAATACATTGCTGAGCCTGGTTGCAAATTCTCAGAGAGTGCTGATAAAATATCCATCTAGAAATATCCAGGCCTTGCAGTAATAACTCACTTGGAATTGCATGCCCTACTTACTGAATATTTCCAAAAAATGACTGCATGAAGATCATTGTTTTACAGAGCCATTAATGAACATAGCCAGGCTTACTTTTCTCCATGTTTCTTTCTCTAACTGAATGACAAGTGCAAAAATAAGATTGTGGTCATATCACGCTTAAACAGGCAAAGTTTCAAACATGAAGCCACATCTATTATTCAGCACAATCTTCTAAAAACATTAAAAGATGTCTTTTGAACTTTGTGGTTATTTTTGTTATAAGACAAAGCCTCTTCAGGTTGAATTTTGCTCTGAAACCAGGGTGTGAGAAATAATTACAGTGTTGTGAGTGTGCCGCTGTGCTGCTGCTTGCTAACCTAGCAGGATTCCATCTTTCCTTCTCTCCCATTTCTTCCTTCCTCCCATCCCCTTGGTGCAATTAGGTAACCTTAAGGTCATTTAGGTTGGAGAAGACGTCTAAGATCATCAGGGCCAACTGCTAACTTGGTTAATCCAACCTCTTTAATTGTTGAAACACATCAGATCCTTTGCTGAGCTACTGCTGTCCTGTAACCTGGGCAGAAAACAGCTCTTCTCCATTGCTGTCTCTTCTGCCAGCTGAGAGCTGATCTGGATCAGAGAGGGACCTGAGGTTCCCCTGGAGCTGATGGGAGTGGTGGAAGGATGCAGGTAGAAGTGAAGGAGCAGGAAGGGAGGAAGGAGTGAGACTATGGCATTTAAATGAATTCATCTGTGTTCTCCACCAGCATCCCGTGTGCAGCTATGCAGAGATTTGTCTGAGTCAGTCTTTCCTGCACTCATGGCAACAATTAATAAAAGAAAAGGTGCACTTAAAGTAAGGGTTGAGAGGTTACACTGTTTGCATCCTTAGGCATTTAAAAACTTTTGTAAATCTGGCTGGATTCGATTAACTTTAATTTTAGACTCATGTTCAACCTCAAAGTAGGAGTGTAGTCTCCCAGAGTCTGGTGAATCTCTAATCTGCTTCCATTTTAATGCACATTTATGTTCTTTGTACAGTATGGGTAGAGGAAAAGACCTGATAAAAAATTAATAAACACAGATTAGCTGTGTGCACCATTCTTTTCTGTGCTGTATCAGCAACCTTGCCTCAGTGTCTTATCCATTATCAAACAAGGTTTTCTGTAGACTGTGAGAGAGATGTGAATTCAGAGATGGAACTTAAAGGTTAGTTAAAAAGCCTGAAAGTAGCTGTAGGCAGTTAGTATTCTGAATAATTATTATTCTAGAACTATCCCAAATAGATGTACATTTAGGAAAATCACTTTCCTTATCTGTAAGGACAATAGTTCAGCTGATGGAAATCTGAGCTGAAAATATTTCTAGAATAGAGCAATTGCAATGGGAAGTCAGGATTATTGTGCTACAGGGGATTCATGATTTTTTACTGTCTCCCATTGGTAAGAAAATAAAAAACCACCTGCGTGGCCAAAATTCTGAAATGATGTGTAGGATAAGTGGAATTGACAATTTCACTTTTACTTCATTGATTTGACTTGTCTGTTTTAATTTATAATTTAATTCTGGACTAAAGTAGAAATGTTCTGAATATGGCAACAATACCTGACACACAAAAAATTTGTCGTAAACGATAAATATATTTAGATTTTATCACAAATTAATATCTTTTAAAAATATTGATGAGATGAAATCACTGTTTTCTGGAAGAATGAAGTTAATAATTCCAACTGAAACATTTGGCTTGAATTATCTCTGGCTTGCATTTATCTAATTTAGGGATGGTGCCATAAAGCCACCTGGGATAAAACCTTGAGGCTGAGAGTGGAGTATGTGTAGTGAAGGGATCTCTTAACTGCACCTTTTGGTATTGATTGGCTTTTAGTCTTCCAGGAGAGGGAGTAGAAATCTTGATCTACCAGCTGTTATTTCTTGCCTTAAATTCCAAATTTATGGCTTTTGCACCATCCTGTGTATTTCAAAAGTCTTTCTGTTTGCTTGAACAGATCATAGTGTTCCTCCACTCTTAGTGCTGTGAATGATAGAAGGAAAAAATATATGCAGTTTCTAAGAGTCTGACCCCCTTGTTTTCATGAACATCTATATTTTATTTTAATTTTCTGAATGCCTCCTGTACTTTAGAAGGACTATTGAGGAGGTTTATTGCTTTTGAGGAAAGGCAGTGGACAGAGGTTTGCCTGAACATAAGTTTCTTAGGGAGATGAGCTAATCAAGGAGGGCACGGACCTGATGGAGCGAGCCCAGACAAGAGCCATGAAGATGCTCAGAGGGCTGGAGCAGCTCTCTTATGAAGACAGGCTGAGCTCTGATTGTTCAGTCTGGAGAAGAGAAAGCTCTGAGGAGACCTTAGAACACCTTCCAGTATCCATAGAGCATCTACAAGAGAGCTGGAGGGGCCTTTGGACAAGGGCATGGAGTGACAGGACAGATGGGAATGGCTTCAAATTGAGAAAGGGCAAGTTCAGATTAGGTACAAGGAAGAAATTCTTCACCATATGAGTGGTGAGACACTGGAACCAGTCTCCCAGAGAAGCTGTGGATGCCCCATCAGAAGCCCCACTCAGGGCCAGGTTGGAGGGCATGCTGAACAACCTGAACTAGTGGACAGTGTCCCATGGTGGGGAGGCTGGAACTAAATGGCCTTTAAGGTCCCTATCAACACAAACCATTACAGGATTCTGTGATTCTGTGATTGGTCTTCTCAGTTTGACTGGGCCAAATCTCGAATGCTGGTGCCAGGCTTATGATCTGCCAAAAGCCCTTGGGCTATTTTTCCATGGATTCAAGCAAAAATCCATTACTCAGCTCACAAAACAATACATTTTTGGGATACATCTTTGGATATTCATTTTATCTGAGAGGAAAAGCTCCTTGCAATGCCTTGTTCAGTGTGGAATTTCCATACCCACCATGAGACAGTCAGTTAGGGCTGCCTCCATGCAGGTTAGTGAGGCCCCACTGGATGACATTTGCCAGCTAACAGGCATCCTGTGGAAGGATATGCTGCTGATATCTGTCTTATCATCTCTGTGGGATTCAAGTGCCTGTCTGTGTGCTTACACAAAGCTCTGACTTTGTGCACAGGTTCACAAAGCCAAATGCCACATGAAGCTTGTGGGCTGGTCCTCTTTTCCTCTGCTGCTGTCAAAGAGCTCAGTTTCCATTTGCCCTGGATGTGTAAGACCCACAGCCACATTCCTTGCAAATGAGGTCTGAAGGAGCAGTGCTGCTGAATGTCCAGGTATGTCTGGGCAGCACCTTCTTGTTGCTGCCAAATTGCCACAGAATCATGATTTTTCCATTAAAAGCAACATCTGCCTAAGGAGAGCTAAGAGAGAGACTCTAAAGCACATGGGAGAGTTTTAGAAATTACACTAGTAGACAATTAAAGGTCACATGTTTTAGCTAAGTCATAGCTCAGCACTATGAACAAAGCATTGATTACTCCCCTGGACTATTCTAATTTTTAAATCCATTAGTGGTATAAATGACAGTTTCTGTATTTGCCTTTTCTCTTGATATATAGCAGTGACAGTTGCAAATTACCTCCAAATTCAAAGTAACTGAACAGATAAGCTTCTTTCCATGCTCTTTGGGAAGAAAAACTGTCCCCTTCCTAGCCTTAGAGAGCTAGTAAACATCCTGGCAGTCTCCTGAAATGGCACACTGATGGACTGGAAATGAATATCTGATTATCTGAGGAAGGTTTACTGAGGTGTAAGGTGAACTATACAAGCAAAATTACAGATTCCCCGTCAGTCCTTCTGTGTCTAATTTGGTGGGAAAAGAGTGAACTGCCATATTAGATTTCCTCTGACTTGTTCTCTAGGACTAAAAGTTATTCTTATATATCTGGAAGTTGGGCATCATCTTAAGATCCTTGAGCAGGCATGAGAAGCTTGCAAAAAGAAACATGCATGTCAAAAGATAGCCCATCTCTCCCAGTTCCAGCCTTATGCCTGCCCTTGTGCAGCTCAGTTGTGCTAATACTGATGGATGGGGGAGCCTGAAACAAGGCAGGTTTAAGGACAGCAATGTAACTTGTTGCTTTTTAAATCTCACCCATTGCTCATCAAGGAGTACTCCTGTGCTTCCCCCCCAGCCCCAGAGTGAATTGAAAAGTTGGGACAAAAGTGGGAGTGAGTCACTGGTGAAAGAATTTGTACATTTGGCTTTAAACCCTGACATAGGAGCAGCAGTTTTAGCGGCATGACCTCTGTGAAATTAATTCCACACTAAGTGATGTAGAGCTAATTGCACAGGGATTGACAGCAGCGAGCTGTACAAGGTCTCTGTGCAGGCACCGTGTTCTGTGGTGACCAAGAGTGCCTCGTTAGTCCTGCAAGCTTTCCCATTTACCCTCTGTTCTGTACTCAGGCTACAACCTCCTGGGTTTCAGGACAGTGTGAGACATATTGCTGCCTTCAGCTGGCACTGAAATGAATCACCCAGCGTTTAGGTGGCAGCTGCCTAGCAGGACCTGTATGTGGGTTCAAGTGCTCTCTTGACTCTCAGTGGCAGTTAAATGCCCAAAGGACTTTTTAAAAATCCATTAGTGCCTAGTGGCACATTTAGTTGGCTGAATACCTCAATAAATCTCTTTGTAAATTAGTAGAAAATGATAATCAAATTCATTAACATTTGCAAACTGCTTTATGACCCAATAGGTGTATCAACTGTTATTAGCCCAAAGGCAGAGCTACGCTTATCAGTGCTGCCAATATCTAGGCTCGTTTTACTTGGCAGGATTTAAACCTAACGGTTCTTATCATAAAAAGAGAAAGAAAGTGTCATCAGAACT
This sequence comes from Myiozetetes cayanensis, assembly GCF_022539395.1. NCBI lineage: Eukaryota > Metazoa > Chordata > Aves > Passeriformes > Tyrannidae > Myiozetetes > Myiozetetes cayanensis. The sequence continues at coordinate 4,179,643 of NW_026087521.1, forward strand.
GATTGAACTACATATTGGCTACGTTGTGTTGTAATGGCTGTCAAAGATAAACACAGGGGTGGCTTATCTTGTTTCCTAATCGTCTTCAGGTGTAATGTTGTCATTCATTTTGTTAACTCTGCCTTTGTATTTAAACCCAGGGGAGACCACAAACTGAAAAATACGCATTCGGTCTATTTCTGCTTCCTATTGGTCTGTTTGTGGGAATAATCGTTTCAAACTCAGCAACCACAAATGAGTTTATGTTTATAAAAAACTTCCTGAGAAAGCGCGGAGGGGACCTGCCACCCTTCACTGATGAGCTGACAACGTCTGCTGCTGCTCACCCCGTGTTAGGTGTGGTCTTGCATAAGTCTGAGCTGCCCTTGCTGCTTTCAGATCTCCGCAGGTTTAAGGGAGCTTGTCCTGTAGGTCTGCTTAATCTTAATCTCCCTGGGTACCCAAATAAGGTGTTCCCTGGATCTTCCTTGTGTAGATAAGGAGAGACTCTGCTTGTTAGAGAGGCAAGATGTCCTCTAATCCATCAGCAGGAAGTGAAGGAGAAGGAGCTATTCCTGCTCTTCTGCATCTGTGATCATTGACTCCAAGGAACAAGCTGAGCCTGAAGAGAGAAGAGCAAAACTGGTGCATTTAGCACAAAGCAAAGAATTAATACCCCCCTTCTTCTTCTCTTAGTCCAAAGGAATTGATTTTTAATTTTTTTTTTTTTTTTTATTCCCCCAGAGCACTGCTGCTTCTGGATAGTTTCTGACCTTGTCCTAAGAATACAAAAGAAACTCATAGTTAGGTTTATCCTAATAATAACCCCATGACGGAAGGAAGTAATCTTAGTTTTCTCATTTTATAAATAGGGAACTGAGACTCAAAAAGGGGGATGTATCTTATCTATTTATATGCTTTTGGGCATTTGGTATAAGCCAGTTGTTTGGGCTCCCTCTGTAGTTGATGGAGGAAGGTAGGCAATTCCAGACAGTAAATATCCCATTTCTTCTTAGCCTCTTAATTTAGCAGTGGGAGAGTTGGCCTGTGCCTAATCCCTTTGGGATCCTGAGTTAGGTGGAGAAAGACTTTGGTCTTCTGACTGTGTGGGTGTTCTCAGAGTTTGCCTAAAATATTCTAATAGGATCAGGGCCCTCACAAAATGCAGTTCTAGCTGATTTGCTTTGCAAACCCAAACAGGGGTGTATGATCTCCCCTGCTTAATAGCCCACTGGTTTGAACAGTCATTTAGGAAGTGAAAGCTCACAGTTCAGCCCTGAGAGAGCCTGGGTTTATCCCTCCCAGAAACATGACCCAGATACCTCACTGCTCTGCTCGGTAGAGTTGTGCTGCCACATTAATCGCAGAAAAATTTGAGAGTAGTGGGGGATAAGGAGCAGCAGGGGCACTCCTAAATTTGTGCAGACGGAAGATAAGGAGCTGCATGTCTTCAAGATCATGACTCCTTCCAGAGAGAGGCGGCAGGTACCATGGGGACAGAAGGTCACTGGAGGCAGTTTATAACAGCAAGGGTTTTCTCAGCCAGTTCTGCTGCCCTGAAAGCCTGAAGAACCACTGAGACTCCCAGAGCTTTCGGACTGGCTAACACAGTGCTGTCCCAACAATCTGGTTTCTTGAGTTTTTCCTTTCCCTTTCCTCTTCTAAATCAAAATAAACCTCAGTTTATTTACCAACCATCTGTAGATGCTTAAAACAATTGTTGGAACCTCATATAGTACAGAGACAAGCTTTTTAGCCTTTCCTAAATTGACATCAGCTTCCTCCCACTTGACTTGATTAGGCCATTTCTGTGACTTTGTAACACTTTCCCTTTAGACAAGAGGTATGGAATCTTTCTAAGAATTTCAGTTTCTGATTGCACAGAGTGAAGGAATGACAAGAGAAAAAGGTAAGTAAAGAGAAGAGAGAGGAGGGGAGAAAGAAAGGGAAGGGAAGGTTTGGGAGGGAAGGAAAGGGAAAGGAAAGGAAGAATATAAAAGAAATAAAGAGGAAAAAAGTGAAATCTTTAGCTGTTAAATGGGAGGTCATATAAAGAAAAGAATTGTTACTGGACTGATAACTGTGTCCCTTAAATTAATACTGAATAATTGGAAATGATAATTTGCAAGTGACATTTCCTGCATGGTTAACCGTGGTATAGGCTTTATTGTTATATTGTTAAAGATGAATAAGTTGCTGCACAACTGCTAATAGCATTTGTAGCTATTGAAGATAAGGCAACAGTAAAGGGTAATCAAACCACATTCTACCACGTATAAAATGACTATGTAAAATGACATCTGTAAATCAAAGCTTAATTAGCCTGGTGCAATTTATAATAACTGGCCAGCCCAAGTTTCCCTCAGGAGAGCTGCCCTGTTGGAGCTGGCTGATGGCACAGTCAGATGGGACGTTCTGGTTGTAGCTGAGGCGTGGAAAGGATTGCTGCACCTTCACATCTGTGGGGTAGTTGCTTCCTTACCCTGGATTTTGCCTGTGCTTTCTGGGTTTAAAAAGCTTGTCTGAAAAAAAAAAATTAAAAATAAATTAGGCTAAGCCAGAACCTTTTGGAAGGGTTCCTTAGTACAGATCATGAGCTCTGATCTCCCCCAGATCTGGAGGTCTGTGCATGGCGTGTGAGACTCCTGTTTTGTGTTGGGTGCTGTAGATGCAGAGGGGGCACAGAAGGAAAGCGCTGAAAGGATAAGAGATGTGGGGAAAGTGCCTGATGGTGTAAGAAATGACGAACTCTATTTATTTAGCCTGTATGAACGAGGACTGGGAAACGCTTTGATTGCACTGCATAATAGAGAAAATGCCAGGTGCAAAAGGGCAGGTTAATCTGTCAGAAAGCAGACAACAAGAATCATGGATATGAAAGCTAGACGTGTTCATCTTAGAAATAAGGAACATATATTTTTAACAATGAGGCTGATTAAGAAACTACAGAAAGGAATGGCAGAGTTTCCATTTCCTGGTGCATGCTACTTAATATAAACTGAGTCACCTTCCAGGGAGAACTATGTTAGTCCAACACAAGTTATGGGCTAGATACAGGCCTAACAGGATGGGATGGGATGGGACGGGACAGGAAGTCAAATCAGATGTTTTACTTTTTAATAATGGCTTTAAAGTATAAAAAATTAATAAACACTGTCCTGTGGTACTACAAAAGCTGGTATGAATCCATTTTCTCTTATCTCATCTCATCTCATCTTTTATTGAACTTTTCACTTTTAATTTAGGGTAAAATATATGATTCCAGTAGGTAATCCAGGTTTTTCTCTTCCTATTTTACAGCTATACATTTGGAATTGGTGTTATTATTCTCACCATTAAGGCTTAAGCATATGTTTAATGTGCACTTAAACACGTTTTTTCAGCTTGCAGCCTTTATCATCGTAGTGTAATGAGAACCAAATCATTACAGAGCAGCAGATTAGTTCTCAGAGCTTTGACACCCTAGGCAGTGATGCCATTAATTCATATAAACCAGGCAGCACTGGACCTGACAGGTTTTTGGAAGGGAGACCTCCAATGCAAATACATGTTGTTTAAATTAACTTCTGCTGAGGCTACTCATGTAGCTACTAAATGTGTGTGTGGCATTGAGGGACAGAGATAGGCAGGAAGCCAAAAAGAAGGTAGGAGGACAGAAATGTTAGAGGTGCAATTGGAACTGACGTATGAAATAGGTGTGAAATGAATGAAGACATGCAAAAATTTCATAGAATCAAAAAGTACTTCGGGTTGGAAGGGACCTTAAAGATCATGTAGTTCCAACCACTGCATCATCAGCAGGGATGCCACCAATAATATTGGTTGCTCAGGATGACAAAATGCATAAGGTATGAATCAGATTTCAAATGAACTGCAATATAAGTGCATCTTTCCTTAATTCTTAATTTCTCTGATTTTTTTTCAACTTCTAAATGTTGCAGAAAATTATTTTCTGTCTGTATATATCAGATAAATTCCATTAAAATGACTTCTGCTAAACTGTTCAAAAAATTCTCTGGATTATTTTCAGAACTATCCAGAGAGGTCTCCATCCTTTACCATCAGCCACAGGCTGACTGGGCTCAGACATAAAAGGTACATCTGAAATGTCTGTGTGATCATAACGTTAGATATTAGGAAGAAATTCTTTACTATAGGGGCAGTGGGGCCCTGGAACAGGTTGCCCAGAGAGGTTGTGGATTCCCCATCCCTGGGACGTGTTCAAGGTGAGGTTGGATGGGGCTTTGAGCAACCTGGTCTGGTGGAAGGTATCTCTGCTCGTGACAGGGGCATTGGAACCAGAAAATTTCCAAGTTTCCTCCCAACCCAGACCATTCTATGATTCTTTGACTGTGGCTGTCTTATCAACATGCAACTAATCTGGGGAACAACTTGGTACCAAAATGTGCTAAGCACACGGTTTAACAAGATAATAAAATAAATAGCTTGGCCTAAATAAAGCAAAAGAAGCATCTGTGGATTTAGTTTCTGAATATACTATAAAGTGCAAATGTTGGTCATACCTTTGTTATATTTGGATTTCTATGAAGTTTTCCTTCTGTGTAGCTTTTCTGACATCATTCATTTATCGTGTTCTACATTCAGGCTACTCTTACAATCCAACTTTTCAGGACTTAATAACTTGGTGTCTCTGCTTCTCTGTCAAATATGGTTGAAATTGGCATAAACCCAGAAGTTCTCAACGTGGAACAGGTAGAGAGATGAAAAGGCACAGATAGTGTCATCTCATGCACTTTGTCTCCTAAGGAAATCATATTAAAAAGAGTTTGGGCCATTCATACAGATACCAAGTATAACAATACAAACCATAATTAAAGACAATAAAACTAATGGAAGGCATATTAAACCTTGTCCTTCAGGGCTTAAAGTCTAGCTGTTAGAGAGGATTATAGCTTTATATTAGAGCAATAATTGATTTTCTGGGTCACTTTACATTCACTACTAAAGGGAAAAAAAAAGTTTTAAGAAAGCATCAATTATTTTTCTCCTTCCTCTTTTTTGTTGTTGTTTTGTTTTGTTTTTTTCTTGACTAGAATGATTTGACAAGACTGTAGTAGACAGAGTTTCCCCAAATCATCTGGAGAAACTAAACTGGTTTTTTTGTGTAGATAAAAATATATAATACAGAATTATTTCTTCCATCTTTCACTAAGAAAGGAAGCAAAATGTGAGTCACAAAGTACTTAACTGATACCTGATGTGAAGCTTTTATTTCTTCTTTATGTTGTCCTCATCTTCTGACTTAGGATTTAGCTGGAGAAGGGGCTCTGGGCTGGATAGGTCAGGGTCTGGCCCAGGCAAGTGTTGTCCATGGGCCATGTGTAGGACACTGTAGTTTAGAGACCTTCCTTATCTTTAATAACCAATATTCTGTTTGATTGAGATGTGACTATTTTTCTCCACTGACAGTGAGAGGAACGAGAGTCTGACAGCTCAGAGGGTAGGTGGTCTGAATTTCTCATCAGTCCCTTGACCTCACACTCCCTAAGAGGTGAGATACTGAAATGAGCACCTTGTGATGAGCAGTGCAAATATAATTTTAGGTGCCTTGCCAGGATTTTGCACTGAGTTTATGGGTGAGTTTATATATGAAAAGTAAGACTCATTTGCCTAGAACAAGGAGAATCATGTTCCAAGCACCATGATATATATATATATTTACACAGAAAAGAGTCAATCAAATTGAATTTAGGAATTCAGGTATATTAAGTAGACACTTCTTGATGTGCATTTTATCTCTCTTTCTCCACCCCTGAGAAAAATCAAATTATAAACAGCAACAACAATTTAGAGAAAGAGTCACTGAATATCAACAAGAAAACAAACCAAGAGAGCTTGTTGCTGTAGTTTGTGTTTCCTCTTCATACATCCCTGCAGCACATTTGCCACTAAAGTCTCCAAAAGAGGATTTCACAGCTCTCACCATGACTGCCAAAGACACTGCCACCTCCACCCACCTTTTTCATGACAGGCCAAGTGTGAACTGACTGTGTACCTCATTCAGACACTTCACATTAGTTAAAAGGTGAAGCAAAAATTCTTGCAATGAGTTTGGACTGGTAGGTCACTGGCTCATCTGTACAGTGGTGGCAATAATTCCTACATGCAGGAATACAGATTATTAATTTCATCTGGAGCAATTCTGCTAGTCAGAAAGACCGGCTCTGAAATCAATGGGTTATTCTCAAACAGGGAGGAAATAGGAAACAACCTCTTTAACAGAAAAAAAGTTTCCTTAAACAGAAGAGAGCAGGCAAACAGTAATTCCAGTAAATTACTTCCTTGACATTAGTGATGCTGTATTGACTGATCCCAGCAGAGAATTTGGCCAACACTTTGACCAGATCATATTACAGCAAACACTGCTCAGAGCATCTTCACATAAAACTGAAATATTCTTCAACAAAATTAGCAAGAGGAACTGCTTGAAGCAGGATACGATTTTGTTTGATGATAACAAAATGGTTTTATAAAAGAGGAGTTCAGGGTGTGGTACTACAGGACTGCCACTGATTCACAACCAAATCCCTGGGCTGGAGGACACCAGAGGCCTCTCATCAGGCTTTCTACTATGCTTTGGCCCATTGCCATTTCCAAATGGCAGGGCCAATGTGGAGGCATTCTGCTGCTTCAGATTCCATGAATATAGAAGGTCTTAATCTTCACTGTTAAACTAGAAAAAACCCCAAGCAAACAAACATGGATTTTTGTTTTCTTTTGAGGGTGAGAGACAACAGGAAGGTTGGTTTTGCTTCAGTTCTCTGTATTTGAAATCCAACAGCACTTTTCAGTACAAGGGCTTAATTTGGACTTGATGGGAACCCAGTTTACTAGTTAAAGTCACTGTTGGCTAATACAGCTTGAAGCTGTTCCACAATAAAGCACAACATTCAACTGTGAGCTTTATCACTGGGACTCATCTGACCTTTCCCAGGTAAGCTGGAATTGCTTAACACCGTGGCTACCCCAAAACTAATAGAACCTTTCAGCATGGCTTAGGCTATCACTTCACTTCCCTGACATCAATTTCTGAAATAAAATAGAAGGCTAATTGGTAAAGCAGGTGAGTACTTTTTTCTTACCCCCTTGAGATATAATGGTCAAATACATTTTCAAATCTAAACTGCAAACGATACAAAGGTATGACTTAAACACATAAATAAAAGGGGAATCTCATCACCAGGGTGGAAGTTCAACATGAATTTGCCAGGCCAAATTTATTGGCATTGATGGGGATGAGTATTAATCACAGTCACCAAGCTTTAGGTAGAGTAATCAGTTTATAGCATCATAGTTGAAAACTTCAGGGAAGAAATGGATATGCAGGAAACAGTATAACTCCTGGGCTTCTGTCACCCTCAAACCATTTTTGCCTCATCATATGCCACTGTACTAAAATGCTTTCAGAAAAATACAAGGACAAATAGGTTGAGTAAAGCACGAATTCTTCAGAAACTACTTGGCACCTGGTTTTGAAAATTAAGATAGACACTAATAGGATGCTTAGCATATTTTGTGTTGGATTTTGAAATGTGTAGGGAAGTAAAGCAGAAGGAGGAACTGAACAAGTGATCCAGGTGGGTCAAGAACTGAACCATACCCATTCATTGCTCCTTAGCAGGAGGATTTTGGATAAGGAGCAGCAAGTATTGTGAATGATGGGTGTGAAAAACACTCTTCTAGTTATCAGAGGAGATTCAGACAAAAAGGAAGGTGAAGAAATGAGGAAACTAATCCGACTCATAGGTTCAAATCTCTGCTGAACGTTCCAAAGAAAAAATTCAACCCTAGCAATAGAGGATGCATCAGAACCCACACTGTACCATGTTTCAACAGCCAGTCTGAACACATGGAGGCTATCAAGAAAGGAGGGAAACACTAAAGCATGAGAGCTTGTGTGCTGCAGTTGGGACTGTGCACACCAGCCTCGAGGCACAGTCCCATACTGTTGCTTTCTGCACTTAAGGCAGATGAAAAAAAGGAGAGTTCCTGCCACAAACCACTTCTAATCGCAGTATAAGGCACAAATATCCTCTAATCACCACCCACGGCACATGAGGTGGGGAACCTCTAGTCTGTGTTAGAAAAACGCACCCCTTGGCAACACCGGCGTCGCTCGCCCGCTCAGCTGGCCCGGTTGGACATTCCCTTTTTGGGTCCCCGTCAAAGCCACCCTGCCACAGGAAAAAGAAGGAGCCAGAGGCATCCAGGAGAATGTGTGATCCCTCGCTGACTGAGGCTTGGGCAGCCCTGCAGGAACAGTCCTCGGGCACGATCCCCAGGAGTGCTCCACGTGAAGCTTCCTCCAGAGCTTGGCCAGCGCGCAGGAATCCGATGTTTAGAAAGACTTTTTCCTGTCCATATAAACAATTCAACCACAATAGCCCAATTCCTGGCTCCGAGGCCTCATTTAAATGTTGGTCAGTCGAGGCCCACAATTAACATTTAATTAGTAAACTCATTACAAAGGCAGGAAGTCTCAGACTTTCCCTTCATTCTCTTTCAGGCCTCTGAAGGGAAGGACCGGGCCCGTCTTTGGCTTTCTATTCAGCAGACGGGTGGGTTTTTTTTAATTTTTTTTTGTTCCCTCTCCTGATTTCCCTTCGTTTGCAGAACAGTTGCTTTCCCTGAAGCAGACAGGCATGACCTGAATACGTTGAGTGTTTGGCTGGAAATAATCTACTTAACATAAATATTTCCATCTAAATTTCACCCTGGATGGCTTCCTTAGTGTTCCCAGAGGACTGAAGGAGAAGTGGTTTTCAGGATGGTGAGGAGCTTGGTCACCTGCCCTCACAAGCCTTTGTGCTAGAGGGGCAGCCAAAAAATCTGATTCTGTGTGTGATGTTGGATGGTTATGTCTATTGTCTGTGACAACCAGGAGAAAAACAGCCTCTTGGCAATAGGAAGGGAAAATGGTGATAGTTAAAATCAAGAGAAAGCACTAATGGGGAGGATGGATCAGACTATTCCTGTGGTGAGGGACCTTGCTGGAAATGTGTGATGGAACTGGTACAGTGGCCTTTTTCCCATTATGGAGCAGGGACTTGGAGTTCATATTGTAGATTACCTTACAACTAGGCATTGTCCATCCAGCCATAGAACACAGGACCCCACCTTTGGCCACCTAGTTGCTTTTCATGTGATTATTCATGGAATATGAATTACAAGTAGAGCTTGTTTTTAAACAATGCTAAAAAAATCTGAACTCACTGATTTGGAGTATGACAAGACAAGTCATAGCACAAATTATGGAAATTTATTCACCTGATCATACCCTGGAGTAGGGAGAAAAGTAAGGATGTCAACACAGAAAAAATAATAATTGCAAAAGAGGTTTTAAAAAATAGTTTCTTTCCCCCCCACACCCCCCAGTGTCTATTTTACATTGCAGCACAAAGTAGCATTTAAAAAGTCTGCCAGCTGGCATGATATATTTTTCATTTTGCAATTTTGAAAGATTTTTTCAGTGTAAACTTTGCAGTTCTCTCTAAACAAGAACAGTGCTGTCTGTACCACCAGCCATGCAAATGTTAGATCTTGCAAAGAGGGATTGTGGGGAGCAGGAGATACTCAAGGTATGAGGCTTGTTGAATTGCCTGTCTTATCTATCTTGTCTGTGTTTTGACAGAGATGAGGAGAGTGCAAGAATTTACTTTTTTTTTAAAATATATTTATTTTTATTTATATTTATATATTTATTTATTTTTATATATTTATTATATATTTAATACGAATGTCTGAAATCATAATCACCCCTTTCTTCTTGGGATCTGGCCATCTGAAAATCAATTTGGCTTTGGATTTGTTGCTTTATTCCACTTTATGTCTTTAACTCATTGTTTGCTCAACATTACACCTTCAGCATTTTTCCCCTTGTGCTCACAGAATTGGAAGGAGATAACTTGCTCATAGTGATTTATGGCAGTGCTTAGCTCTGGTTCACTTTTGTTTTGGACAAATGTTAAAAAGCACTTATTATCAGGCAAAGAACTTTTATGTGCTCGAACAAGGGCTTGAAAAAATATTTTCCTTAAGGGCCTTTCACAGGTCTCTGAGTATGGACAAGTTATTGAGGCCACAGGTTTTTTTGTGAGGTATCTAGGTCAATATTTAACAGAATTTTGTTGGAACATCCCATTTCCTCTATACTTCTTCTGCAGAGAGAGATAAGCTACTGCACTCCTTTACCCAGGGCATTTACCCCCGTCATCATCCACAGCAATTCCACTGACTTGGTTGGATCATGGATTGAGTAGAGCCACAACTTTAATTCCTTTTTTCCATACCTCCCACTGATGCTTTGAAATTTACTCTGAACAGTAGTCCTGAAAGTTATCCAAAGGATGTGGAGATGGAATGGATGAATCTTATGCCCCTTGTTACCCTGTGTACCTAAGCGTGGGAGTTATCTGACCAAAGGTGCTCATCTATAAAGCAGAGGTCTAAACATGAGCAAATAACCTTGAATCCCTTGCTAATAAATGAAAAAAAAAAAAAATCAAACCAAACTGGGTTAGTAGTGACTAGGGTGTGATTTATCTTCTTCAGAAGTGGAGAAATCAGATGTCTTCCTCCAATGACTAGACTTTCTCAGACTATAATGGTATCCTAGACATTTGTAGGCACCTGTATCAGTCATGTCAACACAGGTGAGATAGATTCAATCCCACATGTAACTTATCTGAATGCATGTAATGTTGTTATTACTGTGTGATATGATATTGTTGTATGATTAGGACTTACCAACAGAAAGGATCATTAAATAGGCAGTTCCTGATCAGCAGATTTTAGAATTGAAAGGACCAATGAAGAACAAGGGGAATCTCCAGTCACCTTTCTGGTATACGTCACTAGAACTATATGGCATTCTGATGTTTCCCAGTACAAAATAGAAAAAAATATTTCTTATTATTTTTTTATTTTTCACTTCACAGTCTCCATTTGGGACTGGTGATTTCGTTTCAGAACTTCCCTCTAAAGGCCATCCTGTACCAGAGAGCTTTCAGAGAATACTGGAGAATCCTTTTAGCTGTGGTGTGACATAGAGCCTCTGATCAACCACTACCATGTGCTGGTGGTTGAACAGAGAGATCTCAGGTCTCCAGATCCATGCTTCTAGTTATGGGTCAGACTGCATCAGTTCCCAGAGAAATGGCTCAAGACAGGTCAACCTAATTCTCCCTCTGTGGTCTTCATTTCTCTCTACTGACTGTATGAAATAAGAGTAGACATATCCCACCCTCACTAAACTGCCTGGATAGTCCAAAACTTCATGCAAGTGTCAGGTACTGCCTGGAGATCCAGCTACATTCCATAAGACAGTGTTTCCACAGAGTTTTCCATATGTCCAATCTACAATACAGCAGCTCAAAGAAAACAGGTATAAATGAACTGTGGAAGAGTGATCTGGCTTGTGGATGGCATCCCTTTGCCACTGTGCGTTTAAGGTGAAAACTCCACCAAAAATAGTTTGCTTTTAAATAAAGGAACCCTGGCACAAAATGATGAGCTAATAGGCTGAACCAGTTGTTTTATAAAACACATGATTCCCTGAAACAGTAAATGACTGGCCCTATAACACAAGCACTGCAAGTAAAAGCATAGTCTTAGTTGCATCAGTTCACTTTTCTTTTACTATTCTTCTTTTAAATTAAAATAAAATCAGGTATAGAAATAAAACAGACCAGAGTTCATGACCTATTCAGGAATGCAATTAGCCCATAAAAATCATGACTGGGATTTGTTGCAAGGTAGAAACATGATCCTTTAAAAAAGTTGACCCTTTGCAAAGTACCAAACGATGGGGAAGAACAAAATAAGGGAGAGATGAACGGTTTTTATTTTAACCCCACTTCCCTCCCTTCTCAACCAGAAAGAGCTGTAAAAGAAAAGACCCATCACCTCCTGTAGTCAAGTTTCACAGCAAACAAGAAGTCCTGAGCAACTCTGTGATTACTTTTATCTCTGTAAGACTAATCCCATGATAAACCTCTTGTTTCCTATACTTGATGTACCACTATTTTACTGGTCCTGAATGCATCGAGCACATTGTGGATGGCTCACAACGAACAAACAGAACCTGACAGTTTCCTTCCTTAAAATAAACAGAAGTGGTACTTAGACACAGTTCAAAGAGTTTAGCACTCCCAGAATGGCTATTATTACCCTTGAGGTGGGCATGTAGACCCAGTTTTTCCTTGTAGTGAAGGTACCTTTTTAAAATTTTTCTCCCTTCCCATTTTTTTTACCGGCAATAAAATGATGATATAATTGCCAAGGCTGCTTTTTTACAGTCCTCTGCTTCCACTTTCCATGCCAAGCGATCTGCGTGTTTATGCCACTGCTTGTTTACTTCCACCACATTTTCTGAGGAAAAAGTGATGCATTGGGACTTCTCAGAAAGCATTTTAGCAAAAGTGTTAAGCAAGACCTAGACTATTAACCAGCTGTATTTTAAGAATGATAATAAAGTAACCTCTATGACACCTTTGACCCAAAGATTTTTAGGCTTAACAGTTACAAGTGATGTAGAGCAAAGCTACCTACGTATTACCCTAAAGGCTTTGACTCATGTGCACTCACAAATTCTGTGGCACCTACAGTGGAAAAAAGCTTTTTAAGAGACTTCCAGTGCTCTTGCCTACACAGAGTTCATAAAAGAAGTGCTGTGAAGTGGAGTGTAAATTAAAGCACGGTTGCCATTCTGAATGAAACTATTACTTGGAATTTCCTTCATCATTAGGATGTGCCTTCATCCTGTGGGAGTGCAAGGAACTGCCCAGAATGTCTAAAACTTCTGGATTATGCACCAAGAGGATGGGGAGAAGGTAATTTATATCCTCTAGCAATAAATATCAGATTTTTGATGGACATACTGGAACAAGCTCGGTGAAGGGTCATCAAGATCTCTGGGGACAGAAAATAGAAACTGAGGGTCCTGCTTGGCTCAGTCTTAAGACAAGATTCAAGATCACTTACAACATTAGGTATTGCAGATAACTTATAGTGGGTGGAGTAGAGACTGAATCAAACTCTTCTCGGAGTGCACAGTAACAGGACTAAGGGAACAGACAGGAGAATAAGATACTGTGGAACATTTTTTTTTTTTCACCTTGGAAGTGGTCAAACAGTGGCAAAGAGGCCTATAGGGGCTGGGAAATCTCCATCCTGGGAAAAATTTCAACCAGTTGGGATACTAAGCAATTTAATCTAACTTCAAGGATGGCTCTGCTTTGAGCGAGAGGCTGGATCATGTGATCTCCATGGACTTTTCTTAAGCCTAAGTGTCTTCCCAGTAAGAAAGTAAAGAAAGAACTTTTTCCAGTGGACGTTTGGACCTTTGCCTCAGGCAGTCAAGATCCTAAACACCTGAATAAAGGCAGGCATTAATATCTGTACCGCCTGCACATTGTGTACTTTATACATTATTAGTGCCATGCAGTTTCAATCAGGTGTGACTGAATTTTCCCTGCAAGTGGTTCTTTTTTTAATGCCATTATTCTATGAAAATGTCTTTCTGCTGCTAAAATGGGGAGGCGGGGGAAGCTGAAAACTGAAAGTTTTGAGTTTTGGATGAAATCCTTCCAGAGTTTGTGGGGCAAACTTTAAGGTTTTCAGTTCCTTGAGAAAAATTTCCATTTTCCCTGCAAAAAGTGCATGAGTTTTCTGACAAAATTTATGCAAGTCTGTAACTGTCAGTTTAGAGTCATAGTATAATTTAGTTTGGAAAAAAGCCTTGAGATTACTGAGTCCAACCATTAAGTCAGCACTGCCAATACCTCCAGGGGTGGTGACTCCACCACTGCCCTGGGCACCCTGTTATGAGGGTCAAGAGAGAAATGTTTTGGCCAATCCTTAAAAACACATGAAGGAGATATCTCTATGAAGAAGCCTATTCATTTTGAGCTTACAAATCCCAAATGAACAGTTTAGTTCGCTCCTGAAATATTCCAAAAAGGGTCAGATGTTCAGAGAGATGTAAAAAGGTAAGGTTTAGGGCTGTAATCCACAATATGCTGAAAGGAGAAGCGGAATGTTTCCTGTTGCTGCTAGTTTTCTCACAGGTAGGAATAGGGTGATGTGTGAGCATCTCAGCTGTGCTAACAAACTTGTGCAGACACTGTTCTTGGATTAGATTTTCAAGAAATGTTGCTGGTTTGGCATTCTTGGTTAGAAGGTGTGAACAAGACCAACACAAAGATCCCAGGTCCAACCAACAGAGATGTGCAGAAATGGTCTCCCCTCCTCTGCCATCGCTGTGACCATGGTTTGATGGCATCTCCCATGTGTGAGGTGGCATCGCGCCAGGTTTAAAGACAAAGGGGACAGAATCAGGGAAGAGCTGTACAGGGAAAGTGCAGCTGAGAGGACACCTCCCAGCCAATCTCCTCTGCATTGGGGTCCCACCAGCAGCAGACCTATGGGAAGCTCTGCTGTGGCCTTTCCCTGGGGCTGAAACTCCCTGGCATTATTAATTTTGGCACACTGCCTCCCAGGCAGAGGGAATATCAGTGCAAGCAATACACATCTCCCATTGCATGGAAAACAAAAAAAAAAAAAAAAAAAATGACAGGAATGAATGGCATAATCCCTATGTTCCAAATATGATAGCTGACAGGACTGTCTCTACCAGTTTGTCAGTGCCAGCAATGATTCGACTGTATAAATCAGCTTTGATTTTTTCCCATGTTGCCAAGGCTGGAATAACCTGTAACACTGATTAGGTTGTGGGTGTTCTGAAGCCCTCCTAATGTATTCAGGGAGGGGTAACCATACCCTTTCTATAGATGGGTAAACTGAGGCCCAGGGAGGGGATGCTAACAAGGAGTTACAGTGCCACAGCCTGCGAGAGAAGGCAGCTCTCCTTATTCCTCAGTGCTTGCCTTTTAACCACCAGACCATGAATCCTGTTTGCTTTGTTTTCTTGGGTTTTGGGCATGTTTGTTTTCCCCTTTCATGTACCTAATCATGCTGGTCCCTAGCAGGCAGTGGACAGCTGACAGATTACAGGGAAGTGGAAGCAGGACGCTTCACCAGCTCCAGGGCTATTTAACTCTTCTCCTGAGGTGCTGGCCTGGGTCCCTCCCACCTGTGCTCATATAACATCCCTGGGGCAAGAACAACAACTGCCTAAATGGAAAAAGGAAACATTTCCTGTGCCTTTAACTACTTTTAGTGCAGTTTGGCACCTTCAAAGGAAGCAGCCTGCTTAGCTAACAGTCAGCCAGCACTCAGTGGGTCTTCAGAAACCTGTGATTTTGGTGGACAAATCCATCAGAAACTGCACACTGGGAGCACAGCTCAGCACTCCCAGGGAGCTGGGAACTACTTGTGACCCCTCTGATACACAGGAGCCCAAACTGCAGAGCAAAGAGCTTCTGAACACGCCACTCCACTCAGGTTGGTTTTCACTCTCACTTCACGCAGCTTCATTTTAGGCTCCCTCTGTGTTGTTCATCAAAATCTCTGTGCCCAGGTACTGATGATTCATCTTCACTTCTGCCCCTCTCCGTTCTTCCACTGAAGGCTGCAGTTAACAGATCAGAGTAAAAGAGAGACACACAGAGGCAGGGCCACCAGTGTGAATGTTTGAGGAGCCCCTTGCTCTCTCTCTACCTCACAGCATCTGCAAAACTGTTAAACCACAGTCCTGCCTAACTGGCAGAGAGGACCAGCCTAAGCCAGTGAAGCAAAGGGGGTTTTGCAACTGTTTTAAGTGTATCTGTAGCCATTGTTTCTTAGCTTTATTTCCATTCCCCCAATTTTTCCAGCTGGATACTCAGATCCTGTTTCCAGTGTTATCATATCCAAAACCAAAACTGTAATAATTTTGTGTGCATAGGAAAATGGGTCAGATAACATTTAAATCCTTATATGATCTTTCTCCTGCTTTGTTGTCTCATGCAGTTGCATCTCTCAACTGGCCTTAGTGCAGATTTGACTTCACTAATAATGCACTATACTGGAAGTTAGACTTAGTCTTTGCTTTCAAAAAGCTGAAATGCCTTAAAAGTAGTACTTAAATACATCAGCCCCAAGGGGAAACCTCAATTTTTTTAAATATCCCAGTAGTGCTTTCAGGACAGCAGAGGTTGACTGGTTATTACTGGGGTTTTCAGGGTGTCTCCTATGACCTGAACTGGTGTCCAAAACTCCACTGCTCTAATTGTTGTCTAAAACCATCTTAAAAGTAGGCCCTGCTCCAAAAACCTGATGAAAAAATTTCTTTTTTTTTTCTAGGTTGTATAACAGTGATGAACAGAGTGGTCTTTCCCTGGAGAACAGGACTCCCCTACTATGCAGCATTGATCCCAAAGTTGTGGGCCTGGGCTTCCTGTAAAGCCAGCAGAATAAAAAGCTCCCTCAGGGTTTCCTTCACTGACTCATCCCCTGTCCATTAGCTTCCTGAAATGCAGGCAGTGAGATACATACCCGTGACCGTACCTGTGCAAGAAATGAACTTCTCTTACCATGCTTATTTATGAGGATATTGTCTATCAGGTTTAAGGACCTGTAGCTGATGCTGTAGGACAAAAAATAATAAAAAATGGATACAGACTAAGGAACACCTGAAATGTCAGTATTATCTCCAGTTGCCAGAGGCAAAGCACTTACTGGGATTATTCTCATATTATTTCACCATTAGAGATTCTAATTAAAATGCAAGCCCTGACTGAGCTGGGCAGTGCTAACACACAGTCTCCAATCAAGGCAAGCTATGATTTTACTCTTACTGTGTTAAGGACTGTTGTGCTATGTTTGTGAGGGTCTTCCCGAAGTCAGAAGGATGAAAAAAGAGAGAAAAAACTATATATGAGTGCCAGAGCACCTTGGTCATCCGCTGTCCACCTCCCCCAAAAGAAGCGAGGAGCTGCATGAAACATTTTCCCTCCTTTTCCCATTTCTTGGGGAAGGAGGAGTCGGGCCGTTCTCTGTGGCAAGAGGCTGCATCTCCCTGCAAAGCCAGGAATCTTTGCTGGCCCTGGGAATGCTGCATCCCAGCGTGAGGCAT
This sequence comes from Myiozetetes cayanensis, assembly GCF_022539395.1. Classification (NCBI taxonomy): domain Eukaryota; kingdom Metazoa; phylum Chordata; class Aves; order Passeriformes; family Tyrannidae; genus Myiozetetes; species Myiozetetes cayanensis. The sequence goes on from NW_026087521.1 coordinate 4,196,657, forward strand.
GTGAAAGAGGCCACATGGTGAATGTCACGGGAGCTGCGGGTGGGTGCGAAAGAGCAGGAGTGAGGACAGTGGTGCTGAAAGGGGATCCTGTGAATGAGGTGTGACCGATGCCCCGTGGCAGCCTCCTGCTATTTAACAGGCAACCAGGGAGATGCACGTGGCTTGTAGCTGCATCAGTGGTGCTCTAATTCTCTCACAAGCTCAAGAGGGATTTATAGTTTCGAAAGAATTGTAGCTTTTACTTAAGCACTGTGCTCCTGTGGGGGTATTGGAAGAGTCCTCAGTCACTAATGGAAAGTTTCTTCAAACATGACCTGTCCTGTCTCTTGCTAGGACTGTCTGATACCGAAGGAACCAGAATCAGCGTCCTGCTTCAGTAAGCCTACCTATTTTTGTGTGCCACGTCTTTTTAGGGAGAGCTTCATACAACCTTGTGACAGTTTCAACTATGACTTTGAATAAAATCAAGAGATTAAGGCTGGAATTTTCTTTGAAAACACTTATTCATTCAAACTGAGATGTTTTTGCGGAAAAAAACCCCAACAAAACAACCCAAAACCCAACCCGCCCATCCAAAAAGCCAGACTGGTTTGGTTGAATTTCCTATTTCAAAATTTAAAAGAAAAGCTTTCAGGAGACATCATTTTGATCTTTCTTTTTCAAAAGACATGTTAAAATGAAAGCAATCTTCTTTTGAGGTGTTTAACCCCAGTAGTTCCTAAATACACAAATCATTTCTGGAAATGAATCCAGATCCTTGAAAGGACCCAAGTGTTTCTCTGCCTTTTAGGAGGAGATAGAACTAGTCCTCTGCTCTCCTGTGACATAGAGATGTGCCTGGAGCTTCTGTTTGAGATACTTTTTTTTGGTCATTTTACTTTTCATATTTAAGAAAATGCAAGAAAAAAATCAGAAATGCTCTAATAAATATTTACCTCATCTTCAAAAACAACACCACAAAATCAGAATAAATTCAGTTTTCAGAATAAATAAGATAGCTCTAAAAAAAAGTGTGACTGAGAGAGGGTCAGGCTGCAGCCAACTGCAGAAAGCATCAGTGGTGGAACAGTCTGATAATGTGGAGTCTGGGGGTGGAAGCTGTACATTTAGTAAAGGCAGGGGAGCTATGACTCTTACACCAGCTGAGGCTCTGACTGTCTACAAGCAGACACAATGGCAATGCTAAAGTTCACAGGGGATACTCAAGAGGCCCACTGCATGGAAACACTTTTCTTTCCACTACTCACCAAAGTAGAAAGTGAAAAACAGAAACCAAGCCTGGTTTTTTATTTTTTTTTAGTTCAGTGAGTCTGCTGCACAGTCCATCTCCCTTGAACCCTGTGGCTCTGAGGATCCCCTCCTGAGCTGTGATCTCTCATTTTGCTCATGTTAAATGAATGAAGAGCATGGCACGAGCAGCAGTTTGAAATGGATGCTGCATGTGACATCTTACCCCTCAGCTGGAGGATGTAGCATTCGGAGAGGGGAGGTCGAGCTGGAGCCAGGAGCACTGTGACCTCTCCCTTGCAGATCTGAGCTGGTGCTGAGTGACAGGGAGGAAATGTCTTAGCTGTGAAGATTGGCTGCATTTATTAGCTCATGCTCAAGTGCTCTAATGGCAGACAACTTTCACCTGCATGAGACTGATTTAATCTATACACTCACCAATATGCCATCCAGGTAAGCACTTTCAAGCATGTAAGATAAAGGTCCCAGTCAAAACCCTGTCTGTGAGCACAGCTGAGATGCACAGGTGTAGGCTTACAAGGGGAGGGGAAAGAAGAGAATTTTAACCCCCTCATTAGTCTCCACCTCCTTTCCCTCATGGCCAAATCTCTTGTGCTCCCAGCTTTGCTCCTCGGCAGTGCTGCAGGGAGGAAGAGGTGGTGAGAAGAGCAAGCGTGGGGACAAGTCCAGTGCATGATGCGATAATGCCAGAAAGAGAGGGGCTCAACCTCTCCACTGACACTTTAGCTCCTTCTTTCCCTTTCACCAAGGCCTGACATGTCCCCAGCCCCGCTCCCCACTCACTTTCTGTGGCTCTTGGCCAAAATATTGGCTTGTTTTTCTGAGGCCTCCCTCTCAGATCGACTCCCCATCTCCTGGAGGTACTGCTGTTGTCATATCCCTGGCTCAACATTTCACCTTCTCCCTTAACTCAGCATCTCTGTTGCCAGAAGCAACCAAAACTATACTACCAATACAGGGGTCCAACATTAAAAGAGAAACTTTTGACACACCTGTTTTTCTCTTCCCTTTCTGGTCTGCCCTGGGTGACGTCCCCTCCTTTCTTTCCACCCCACAACATGCACATTAGCTTTTAAAACTTAATATCTCCAGCTTCATGCAAGTTTAACTCTTTTTCATTTCTATCTGACTCTACTGAGCCCCTGTCTGCTTTGTGTTGCAGCATTGCTTTGCATTGAAGCTGTGCTGCACTGCACCTTTTAATGTCTGAGAGCTGGATTTACTTTATTGTAATTCCTTAGGCAGATGCCCTTTTGCATCTGGAATTAATGTGGGGGGCAGGATGGACCTCTTCCTCCATGAAAGCAAACAGGCTGTGGGTAATGCCTGTTAACTGAGAAAGGGGTTAGATCTTTCCTGCTCTCTCATAGAGCTATTCCCATGGAAGGAATATTTCATGTAGACATCTTGGTGGTATGTGCTATATTTCCTCCTCCTCCTGAGACCTCTCAGGCTGATCCCAGTGGTCCTGATTATTGCAGGTGACTCAAAGCCCAAAGAAGGCTGAGCTTGGCAAGGGAAGGTGTTGGTGTTTATCTTTTATCTTTACATCTGTGAGAAACACTTTGGGACTGCTCATCAGGCTGATTTGGGCACTGCTCATCTCTGTGCTTTGCCAGAGAAGCATCAAAAGGGAACTTCCCCTATGCTTTAGTTGCACCCATGTTTTATTTTATGCCAAAAAATGCCCATGCCCTGTCTTCTGTGTAGACATGAAATTTTGGCATGTTACCTACAAGTATGGGGAGAAAAAAAAAAAGAAGAAAAAAGAGAGCAAAAAAAACACCCTATAAAATGTATTAATTTCTTTGGCTAGCACTGTCACTGAAAAATATGCTGCTTCTTTTTTTTTTTGTTTTCTTTTTCAGAGTGATTTTTGGGTTATAATGGAGTCGGTTCACAGTACTAAGCTCAGGAGTTGTGGTTAATTAGTAGCCAGTTTAGGAAATTATGTTATGATTACCTCATCATTTCTTAGCTTAGCAGCTTTCCTCCCCACTTTCTCCATCCCCTCCAGCCTTCCCTGCCCAGGGATATTAATTTTCTTCATGACATCTATGTCACACATGAGAACTCAAATCTCCTAAACACACATCAGTGTCTTGGGTCTCCAGGAATCTGAAAATGAACATGAATTAACCTTTTTTTTTGGCATGGAGACTGACCACAGAAAACAAATCCCAAACAAAAATGCACTGTTTTTTTGCTTCTCCCTCACCATGCTGGTTTTATGTTGGCCCTTGCCCCTGCAGCTCCTTAGCAGGCACCCAGTCTGCTGCTGGGCTGACCTCCACCTGCCCTGTGTTTGTTGATGATGAGTGCACTCGCTTCCACCCTCTGCCATCCTCCCCCATGTGAAAAGCAAAGGGGAAAACAAACAGCAGGAAGAAGCAACCAACCAGGTCCCCTTGACAAGTCGTGGCAAAGTGCAAAACTAAAAACAAAAACCATGGAGGGGGAGATAAAACCCACAACTTAAAAATGTATTTTCTGGTGGGATATTTTGAAATCAGATATTTGCTAATAATGGCAGAGGAGGAAGGGGAATGGGAGGGTAGAGATGGAGGCCTTGGGTTTGCTGGTCTCTGTTCAACTCTGCACTCAGTAAGGCCTTGTCTCAGGATGAAAAACCAGGGTAGATGCATGGGAGAAGTACTCATCTACCAAGTTTTGGCCCAGAATAACTTTAAATTGGCCTATTGTTATTCTCCTTCTGTTGGTCTGTCAGTGATAGGGTCATTTTAGCTGTTTTTCCTCCTCAGTGTGATGGAGGTCTGTGTTGTCACCTATGGGGAGACCCGGCCACCTTGGGGAAGGATGGCTGATGTGCAAACCTCTGGAAAACAAAAGTCTGAGCTTTCAAAGCCTGAGCTGAAGCTCTGAATCATCTTATTGGTGTGGCCACACGCACATCCTCGGTAACTGAGCATGAAGAAACACCAGCATCACTCACCCACCACTGTGAAAAATACAAGCATTTCACCAAATGTTGCTCTTGCTCTTTTCTGCCTTGGCTGTTTTTTGTTTGTTTCTGTTGTTGTTTTGTTGGTGTTGTTTTGTTTGTTTGTTTGGTTGTTTGTTTGTTTTTCTTCCCAATTCTTTCTGTCTTTGTCTCTCATGCCACATAAAGATCGTGCTGGGATATATTATTTCCACTGTCTCCTCTGTGAGGGTCTAGATGTGGGTTGTGACCTTCAAGATTCACCTCACACGTTGTCTCTGCTGATTTCTTCTCCTATGCCAGTTCCCCCTTCTCTGCAGGGTTCACACCTCCAGGGCATTTTCAGGCTGGGTGGGGTTGGCTCACAAGTTAGTAATTTCTTCAGCGAGCTTCTCATGGTTTTTGTGGCTTTTGCCAGCCCTAAAAACTTGTGCTGCTCTTCTCTGCACCCCTCCTACTTAAGATGGATGTGAAGGGTCTGGAAATGCTCATGATCATCCACACATACTGTCCCTGCAGCTTGCAGGAGAAGGACTTTCACTTCCCAGCAGTGATCGCAATATTGAGACAGGCCAAAATCACCCAGGCTTTGCCATATCACATTTCAAGGCAGAACTATCTGTTGCCTCTCAGGCAGTCTTTAGGCCAGGGAAATAGGTTGTGCCTGGAAATAAATAAATGCGTTACTGAATTTTAAACAGGACTTTGCACTGGGGATAAATCAAATTTCAAATCACATGAGCTGGCTGCAGCCAGTACCAGCAGTGGGATGTGTGGGGAAGGCTAATACATGAATTCCATCCATACAGTTGGTTCTAACTCTCACTGAAAATTGCATGAGTTGAAACCCGTTAGTATTTTTCTGGAAGTTTCATGTGTCTCATCGAACATCTTCTCTCCCCGGGTTTGTCTTTACTGAACAACGTGTTTCAAAGGCCTTTATCAGTCGTTGTGTTTGTGTCTGTTTTCCCAGGGGGAATCTCCTTTCCCAGGCAGTACATCTCCCAGGGCAGCTTTCTGGAGTAGCTCTGTCCCCACTTGTGGGTCTCAGGTGATCCCAGGAAGAGGAGCTGTAGGACTACCAGGGGGAAGTGGGAAGGACATTTCCAGTAGATTCACATCACTCTTCTTTTCCAGAAGGAGACATAGGAAGTATCTATCCATCTCCTACACCGATCCATCATTTTATTTTCTGTGGATGCCATGTTTCTGGGGTCCCTTGCTGGCTGATGGACCCAGGGCTTCATCCTGGTGGTTCTTCTGGTGGTTTTCGGCACTTCTCAACCCTCAGGATGGGATGGCGAGAGCCAAAGACCGCACTTAAGCTCTGTGGAGTCAGTGACCTCATCCACAGGGAGGGCCTGCTCCTTTCCCTGCCTGCTGAGAGGGGACAAGCCATGGGAGTCTCAGCCTGGCCAGAGGCACAGCAAGGTGCCTGCTGGGAATTGGGCTGGGAGCCAGCTCCAAAGCACAGCTGGAACTGAAAGTAATGTCCAGGAAAGTGGGCACCTCTTCTGCCAACACACCCATCTGTGCCTCATCCAACATGCCCCAGGGACGTGGCTGACAGCTATTGCAAATCCCTGGTATAGGTGCTTAATAACTAGTCTAAGGTTCATTCTAAAATCCTTAATTTTTTGGTGTATATTGCCCAATAAAATTCAGAAGACGTTTGCTCCCATCTTGATCTGTCCACAAGAAAAAAGATACTTGCTGTCACTCACTGAAATAATAAACAGGCTCAGCTTTTTCACTGTAGGCAAACCACTGTGCCTTCCTGCCCCCCAGTCTGTCTGTCTGTCTGTCTGCATGCTCTCTCCTGCCCCTTCCAGCAGCGTGAAAAGCTTCAAACGCTCCAAAATCCGGCATCCTGATGCAAAGCAGAGCTATTTATTTTTTTCACTGTTCAACACAGGAATCTCTTCTGGGGGTGGCTATCATTTAAGACTGAGATTCAAGGGATGCTGCACTGTGGTCTCAGCTTATTTCTCACCCAGCTGGATGCATTTCAGGGGTGTTGTGCATCAGTGCTTTGAGCAGCACTCGACTCCTCAGATAGTCACGCTGAAGTCAAAGGGCATCTTCGCTGAGTGAGGTGTTATTTCCAGGGGGACAGACACATCCACACCCTGGCTCAGCCTATTTTGTTTTGAATCCCTTATAAATGCTCAGCTTCTGGAATGAGCTTATCATCTGACAATCTCCTCTTTTTTTTCCTTTTTTTTTTCTTTCTTTTTTTTTTACCTCTTCGGTGTAAGTTGTTTTTAATCTTTGTGGCTGAGTGGAAACTGGAAAAAAAACCAACCCTAGCCACAGAAGGCATATTAAGAGATCTTTGAATTTTGTTTTTTTGCCTTAGGACTTCTAGGTAGGTTTGCAATTTTTAGCACCTGACAGTTACACCTTGCAGACAAACAGCTTAAAGCATCAATGCCCAGTCCCCTTAGCAAGTCTAAAGCCTGGGGTTTGCAATGTAAAGCTCTTTTCTACCCATGCTCTGAGCAATGATTTAAATGAATTTAGTTAAATCAGAGAAAAGTTTCCCCTGATGGAGGCATTCATAATCATAGAATCATAGAATATCCTGAGTTGCAAGGGGTCCACAAGGCTCATCGAAGTCCAGCTCCTGAAATAATCTGAAATTAGTGTCTGGAATGACTTTGTTTCATTCATTTAATTGAACCTCTAGATAAGATGTCTGAATTAGGCTGATGTGGTGCAAACACCAGCCTGTAGGTTGCTTCACTCTGTTTTCTGGGTGTCACCACTGGTCAAATATAAATGTGACATAACTTTCTTGTCTCCATCAGTTAATATTACTGCAAAGTAGAAAAAAAAAAAAAGAAGAAAAAGAAAGAGAAAGAAGGTGACATTAAACCAGCTAAAAAATTCTCAAGAGACCTGTCAATCAAGAAAGATATTTACTGAAGCTTCTATTGACCCATATATGCTCTTATCTAGAAACCTTTATCTTCTAAGACAATGTTGACTAACAGCTTTTCCTTTACTCTTGTTTCTATCTTAAAAGAATAACAAATAAGCTTAATTCTTCACAAAATCTTTAGCAAATGCCTTTTAAGCCTAACACAATGGTAGTTATTTTAAGAAGGACGGCTAAGCACTGCAACACTTTTCTATTTTTCTGTCTTCGTTTTTCATATTGGAGCACTTAATCACAGTTAATCTTTGTGCACAAGGAAGACACATTAACTTTGTTTGCACAGGGCTGATATAAAAGCTTTCAACTGCTCTGTTCCTGTATTCATCTCCCTGGTAAGCTTTACCATTTTAAATAACAGATAAAGGAAATGCTGAAGATCCAGTGATACAGTCTATCCTTGCTCAAGTCACTGCAGGAACTAGACTGTAAGCAAACTTGGAGCCAGCCTGAAGCTGTGCATCTGCAAATCCCACGGGGAGGTTTGAGCCGAGGAGAAGGGCTCAAACCCAGCAAACTGAGAAGATGCCACTGGTCAGGACAGGTGAAAGGAGGCCACCTCCTTTACAACCAGGATGTTCAGGTGTCTCTGCTCCCTGCAGACACAAACAAGCCTCACCACTGGTGCTGCAGCCACCTCCTGACATTTGTGTGAGTGCCTGCTCTCTGTGTTTGCTTCAAAGGCTACAGTGATCATACAACTATAGAATCATGTAATGGCTTAGGTTGGAAGGCACCTTAAAGACTGTTCAGGTCCAACCCCCTGCCATGTGCAGGGACACCTTCCACTAGGCCAGGTTGCCCAGAGCCCCACCCAACCTGGCCTTGGACACTGAGAGGGATGGGGCATCCACAGCTTCTCTGGGCAATGTTTGGCAAACAGTCTTGATTTGATAAAGTTATGTTCTCCAAGGCTGTGAAATTGAGGGCTCCACTGAAGTCAGTGAGCCTGAAATGAATAGAATTTCTTTCGGACTGACTGTGAATTTCACTGCTGAGGGTAATGGTAATTTAAATGCCTTTTATGGCCTCTTTACCCTGTCAGAGCAATAAAAGGGGGCTTAGTCCTTGGTTACACCCAAAAGTTGCCCTGCTTAATTACCTTTGATTAGTAAAAGTAATAAAAAACTCTTTGCCTTCTCCCTATCCCACTCACACCTACCGGAGCAGATCTGCTGGTATAAATGTACCAGTGTGGGACATGAAGGGAATTAGAATGCTGTGGCTTCAGGGTATTGGCTGGAAGGAGAAAGCTGCATGTTAATTCATTAAGTGAGACCTGTTCCTGGGATTTTTTTTTTCCTGTCTGATTATACAGGTATGAGGTTAAACTACTGAACTCAGGAGAAATTCTGGGCTCTTGGGGGTGGATCTATGCCATGGCCACATTATGATTCCATACTGGAGGAGTCTCAGTAGTGCTCTGAAAGCTGTGTATGTTTATTGGCACAGGAAAGCAGCCTTGGGGACCAGAGGGAGCAATGGTCCCTAATGCTGGCACCTGGGAACCAGGGCTCTGGGACATGCCATGGAGTACATCCTTGGCTTTCTCTAGAAAAATCACCACGGAAAAAAACCTGGGAGCTGGAGAGAAGAGATCCCATGGCAACTCCAGCAGATATTCAAACACAACTGGAGATCCTCATTTGCTGACACTTGCCAATTCTGCATCCTGTTTTGTGTTTGTTAGGATCCAGCAAAACACAAGCTGTAGGTGTTGCTCCAAACTTTCTCTGTGTCTGTCCAGACATTTCTGGGAGCTGTTCACAGAGACCAAACTGAAAAACATAGTGCATATTTTGGCCAGGAGCCATTTTGGTTTGCTGTGAAGTGCTGTACTATAAATAAATATATATTTGCAAACAAACACATAAAGAACAATTGTTTGGTGGTCAGAAGAAGCAAAGCTGTCCTTGCCCTTTCATCCCAAGATGAGAGGACATTTAGATCAGACTGATACTCAGGTAGACTGTTGGCTCTTGGGTATTCTTTTTTTTTCTGGAGGTTTTCTTTATTTATTTTGTGTTTAGTTTCAGTTGTACTATTTCATCTCAACAGCAGTTAGATACAAGAGGGTTGTGTAACCTGTATACTGACCAGTCATCTGGTAGACTCAGAGGCCTGAGAGTCAAAAGGATACACTCAAAGGACAAGTCTATAACAACAAATAGACCATGGCCCTGAGGGCAAATGGCACAAAATGGCTCAACCATGGAGACTCATTCTGTCCCTTGCTGCCAAAGAGTTTTGCCTTCTGTGACTATTCACTTGCCACATATATCACAGAATCATGGAATATCCTGAGTTGGAAGAGACTCAAAGGGATCACTGAGTCCAACTCCTGGCCCTGCACAGGACAACCCCAAGAATCCCACCAAGTGCCTGGAGAGTCTTGTCCAAGCACTCCTTGGACTCTGTCAGGCTTGGTGCTGTCACCACTTCCCTGGGGAGCCTGTGCTGATTGTCCTTTGAGGTGCTCTAGGACATGTTGTCCTTCCTCTTGACATTGCTCAGAAGACAACAGATCTTCCATAGATCCCAAATTGTATTTGGCAGTTTGGTGCAAATGTTATGGATATTCCAGGGTTTCACTCCAGGTATCAGGTGTTGGCAAGTGGCCAACCAGATGAAGCTCCTAGAAAGTACAGTCACAACCAACAAAAAATCCCTGATTGGTGGGCCAAATAAAAGTGTCTGCCTTAAAGTAATCTTAAGTAAATCTTAAGGAGTCACTGACAACACTGCTACCTCCACACCAGCCACAGTGGGATTTCCTAGGTCAACACATAAACACCTGAATTTGGATACCCTAATCTGCTAACTAAATCTCATTCCAAATTCCTACTTGAATATCTAATACCACTTGAAATGCATGAGCTCGTTCAGGGATCTGACCATGGATATCTAAGGCTCTGTATCTTAACTGCTTTGCAACAATAAAAGAGTAAATATCAGAAAAAAATCCTTAGAAATAAGCTTCTGAAGCAGCTTCATGTGCAGTACAGATAAGGCAGAAGAACCCCTTTTTGCTATATTCCTCTTTTCAGAGTGCCCGGTTCTACTCCCCTAGGACAGGCAACTTTGTCTCCTGGGGAAGTAGGTATGTGTAAAGAGATTTTTATTACAGATATGTTCATTTCTAGCTCCCTGTCCTAATGACTGCAGATTTTGTGTCAATTGGTTTTGTTAAAAAAAACAAAACAAAACAAAACAAAAAACCAAAAAACCAAAACAGGCTCCCTGGGTTTCTACAGATTCCCAAAGGATGTTTCAGTTCACTGGCTGTGGGTATCATCCTACAGTGTCTGAATACTGGTGCTACTGGTTGGGTCTTGGAAGGGATTCAAAGACAGCACTGCACAAGAAAACTTCACAGGTCCTGGCACGTTTGATAGTGGTGGGTAGTGGGGTTGCTTAATAAAGCAGTTCAGTTCAAAGTGAAGGTAGAGGGAGTGTAGGCTCATAGATCATAACACACATGCTAGCCCAGAAATGCCAGGGTATTTCAGTTGTCATTAAAACATGCAGGTACATGAATTATTGGTAGAACGAATCATCCTGTGATGCCTGAGCACGGAGCCAATAGAGGCAAAACACTTCCAATATTTAGCAAGTTTGAATGCTTTGGCAAATTGTTTAGCTTGGAAGTTACTGAAAGCCATATTCATTTAATTAACCTTCCAGTGTACTGGCAACAGGTCTAGTTTATCTGTGCTCAGACCCCCTCCACAGTAGGTGTTTTTCAGGTCCCACACATTGAATTTTGGAAGCACAATTCAGGAATTATGAATATGAGGGATGGATGATACTTGTCTAAGTCAGGCAAGACGTGGGTGGGCTCTTTCTCAGCTATTTTGCACATCCAATTATTGACAGCATCCCTCATATCCCACCTACCAGTCTAGGACTCGGTTTTCAACAGGGTACAGTAAGGTTTCTGACATAAAATCTTGATGCCTGAGATTCAGAATATCATCACAGGAGTCTCAGTTTTTGGGGCTTGAGATGTTCAGCAAAGGACAGACAGGGGCTCTGGGTGCCATATTCAGGCAACCTTCTGTGTGTGCCCATATCCCTCAGGAGCAGAAAGCAGTGAGGGATTTGCATTACTCTGATCTCCCCACCCTGAGCTGTGGAGTGCCTACAGAACCAAAATGAGGCACCCTAGTAGAGGGTTGGGAGTTGGAAGATTATTAGGACTAAATTCAAGTTGTGTGGCACTTGAAAATGGGGATTGTGATTAAAAGACCCAATTTGTTTTTCAGAGGGAAGCAGGGAGGACTTGGCCTTTCCCCTGATGTTATAATCTCCCTTCTCTGCTTTGGGATGCTCGAGAGATAGAAAACCTTTGTAATTTTTTTGTACATGGTAAGAAACTCCCTTCAATGAAAAGTAATTAATCTTTCATTGTAGCTCATTTACATCTATCTCACTAGCAGCCCAGGAATGCTGGTCTAAACAGAGACAATCTCAAAAAAACAGACAGGTAGACAGGGGGAGTAGGGATGTGGACTTCATTTTAGACATCAAAGCGATTGTTAACTGAGCAGTTCTATTTATAATGTTGGTAGATTTTCAATGCACTTTCACAGAATGAGATAGACAATTAAAGAGTGGAGGTTTTATGTCGATGAGTAAGTAAAGGCTTCATTTCTAAAATGATTTGTCTTAAATGAGTTGCTTAAGGTTCTGTTTATAGTCTCAGAGTACTGAAGTACTGTCACACTTCTCCTGGTAACATCTCCCCTCAGGGCTTGAGGGAATAGCATCTGGCCATGTGGTTTTTCTCCAATAACTTATTAGCACCCTTCGCTTCTCAAAGTGGCACAGTGTTTTTTCTGACAGAACATGGTAAAAAGAGCAAATTTAAGTCCCACATCCTTAAGCCTTCTTGGCCACAAGACAAAATACAGACTGAAAAGATTAAATATTTTCTTTTAAAGTTTTTATTTAATGTTTACAGGACGTCTTTTATCACTTTACATCGAGGTTTGTGTTTGTGAAACAACTCAGGGCTGGGGAAGTATGGAAACTGGAGTTTTCATGGTCCAGCTATGGGCAAAGTGGGAAGATGGAGGTAGGACATGATGAGGAGAGAGAGGAGCTGCTCACAGTAAGGTAGCTTATGTTTTCTCTAGTTCTGGAGAACAGGGTTTTGCCACAGGGTTTCTTATGTCGCACCTTTCCCAACAGGGAAAATGTAACGAGCCCCATCTGGGACTAATTAGTCACCTGGTGAAGGAAAACAGGGACCATAAACTGATTTAAGAGTCCTGCCCTCTCTTGCTGTAACATTCATCCAGCAATGACTTCAGACCCGCTATGGGGAAAGGGAAGAATTGCTTGCAAGAAACACATTTGCCTTTGTTTACCCTTGGTGGCCTCAAAGAATGGATTGTACCAGCCTGGAGCAGCATCCAGGCTGCCCTTTTCCTCCCTGATGCTCATTTCCACCGACATAAGTAGCACCAGCTTCTATGACTACTGGAGAAAAGCTGCCTTTTTGTTTGTTTGTTTTGGTTGGTTTGTTTGTTTGTTTGTTTGTTTTGTTTTTGGTTTTGTGGTTTTTTTTTGTAAAGAGCTCATGTCCACCTCTCAGAGTGATGAAGATGAGTTTAATGGTGCAGCTGCCTAAATGCTCTAAATCAGAAAACTAATAAAAGAGAACACAGAATTGCTCCTTGGTAAATTTTCACATTGTCCTTAGGGTGATGTCAGAGCCTGCAAGGATGAACCCCCTCTTTTTGGTTGGTTGATATCACCGCCATCATCTCAAAGCCTTTCTGTTTCAAATTGTGGCACAAAATTGAGACGCTGGTTATTATGAGGCCAGAAAGGAACTCAGGTCAGGTGTATTGAGCCTTGTATGATGAACACAAGACTCCCAACATAGCTGAGAGGAACGGGCACTGAGGGGAAGAGCAGTGTGTTACAGCTAACAGCAAACAACAGACACCTTGGAAAAAAGCTGGGAATAATCATGTACTGATACTTCCTCAAACACCCTCCCAGGTGTCAGTAATTTGCATCTGAACCAGAGGGGCTGCCTTTGTGTTCAGTAGCCCTTGGGGGTTTTATTTCTCTGAATTTCTCTGGCTGCTCGTTGGACCCAGGTGAGCTATTGGCAAGGGTTTGTCATTCTCACCTCTGGAGACCAACACTGCAGCTCCTGCTCTGCTGTGTATTTTCACCTGCCAGGTGCTTCTGGTGGAGCTGATTTGGTATGCAGGAAGCAACAGCCCTGGGTATGAAGAATCACAGCAGTGGGAGAGGCTTTACTGCGGGGCTTTACTGCAGCTGGGATATATCACCTGGCAGCACCCTACACTCAGAAAAAGTTTGCTTGAAGGTATTTTCCCAAAGACACCTTGGATATGGGAAACCTGGCCCGTGGAATGTCTCTCTGGAGACCAGCAGAACAGAAGCAGTTGTAGAGTTTCACATGGAGTTTGTTTACCACTGCTGCTTGGGTGGGTAATATGGAGCTTGAAAGAGGCATGAATGTTGGGTGAAGTGTCTGCAGTAGATGACAGTGTTCTCTGGTCCTGTTTCCTTCTTCTCCTGCTGCCAGCCCCTGCTGTGCCCATACAGCTTCCAGGGCTGGTGTACAGACAGTAAATTTAACCTCTGCTAGATAAAAAGCAGTCTATCCCACACCTCTTCTTCTTCCAAAAGCAGCACCAAAGCAGGAATGAGGAGTGAAGGACCTGGACGTAGGTGAGGGTGGGTTCTGCCTCTAAGAAAACATGTGTGGAATCACAAAGTTGTTTACTTAATGTCTTTATGAGTTTGGCAGGTGCTCCCAAAACACTCCCTCCATGCAACCCTGCTCCTCCCTCACCTCCTCAGCTTGGCACAAGCCTAACAGGAGGCTGGCGTGGACCCCAAGGATGCAGAGAAATAAACAGTTTCACCTCTCCAGGCCTCTCTCATATGTCTGCCTCATGACACAGCAGCCAAGGCAGCTGAGAAACTGCTGATCTGAAGGCATTTCCATTGCCTCTCCCAACTACCCACCTGCCCTGTGTCCCTGTCAGCCAAGCACCTTGCTGAGAAAGACAAGGAGGAAAACTGAGGTGCCACCAGGAAGCCTCTGCCCTCATCCTCCCTCTTGAAAACCCAAATGAAAGGGAAGAACGCTCCCTAAAACAGGCTCTGAGAGGAATGGGTTAACCTGGGAGGTAGTGAAAGCCACATGAGAACTACACAGGTGCAGCAACAGTTTTTATTTGGTAAATATCACCTCCACAGCCCAAGAGGAGGCCCACGAAAAGAAGATGCCTCTTCTGCAAATAGGAAGAGTGTGGTTAGGAGCACTTGCCGAGCTAATAAAGGCTGTTGAAGCTTCAGCTTCCGTTGGTGGTTAACCCCGTGACACTGCTGCGCTCCTCTGAAAACAGCACCTGAGTGATACACGGCTTAATTGTGTGTGATATAAACACGGGTTTTATCACATTAGCCTGCTGCTGCCGAGCGTGCAACCCGGAGGCGCCGCTTAATCGAGCAGGGGCTGATTGGTACAGAACAAGATGGGGCTGTGCACTGCTGCACCACACGATCCTGGGGCTGGCTGGGGAAATCGGGGCTGCCCCTGCCCCAGGAGCAGCTGCTGGAGCGGGTACAGGGCAGAGAGCCGTGGTGTGATAGGAAAACGATTGCCCTTGTGGTTAAAAACCAAAGCTCGACGACCTATTTCCTAGCCAAAGTATTCTTTCCTTTTTTTTTTTGTTTTGTTGTTTGTTTGTTTGTTTGTTGTTTTTCTCTGTCTCTCCTGGAGGAGCGTTTGGATCGAACGGCCGAGATGTGCAGCTGTTGGTCTGTCTGAGGTGAAGGTTGGACCCTGGCTCTGCGTCAGAGCCACCTCGGTCTGCAACACCCATCTTTCCTCCAGGCCAAGGCTCTACAGGTAAATAGAAGCTGCAGAGCAGGATGGAGCCTGAGCACAGAGCTGATTTCTGCATTAGGAGCTTTTTTGCATCTCCAGCACAGAGCCCTTTTTGCATCCAGAGGACTGATTTTTAGCGGCCAGAAATATATTAGCAAAAAGCCTCCCCACAAACTTGTGTCCCAGCTCTAAAGCTGTTTCACAAGCTCAAGGGCTTTTTTTTTGCTCCAGGAGTAAGTAATGGCAAAATTGGAGGAGGTTGCATGGAACTGGTTTTACTCTATAACGTACTAAGATCCAAAGTCACCATCACATCCTCTCCTGAGCTGGGAAAGGCTGTTCTCTCTCATCCACTGTGCAACCCCAAGCAGCTATGTAAGGTGTTTTTCAGGTTCACTGTCCATAAATACATGTCTATTTTCTCCATCCCAAAGCACTATTAAGTTATATTTTAGATACTGAGGAAGATGAGGGAAAAGAGTATGCAACAGGCCTCTGTGAAGGTATTTCATTTAGGGTAAAATATGTATATTTTTTTCTTCAAAATTTTATTTGTCTGCAAAGCATCACACACACCCCCATGGCTCTGTAGGCACATTACAATTTTAATATTACTTCAGTTCATGTTTCACTCACTCCACATCAGTGAAGCAGCATATACAGAGTTGCAGCCCACTTCCAGGCTGGTAAACAGCTCCCTGGAGATCCTCCTTCATCTGGGCCAGCTCTGCTCTGCAGAGATCCAACACAAAATGATGGGGTTTAAGACTTCCCCCATGGCAACCCAGAAAGTTTCTCCTTGCTTCACTAAGACAGGATTGGGCCAGGCTGTCATATGCTGCAGCAGATCAAGGCTGATCCTACTTGACATCTCTGGAAGTGTTCAAGGCCAGGCTGGATGGGGCTTGGAGCAACCTGGTTTAGTGGAAAGTGTCCCTGCCCATGGCAAGGAGGTTGGGATGAGGTGATCTTTAAGGTCCCTTCCAAGCCAAACCACTCTGTGACTTTCATTCCTCACACCTTCATCGCAGTGCCTCCATTCATCAGCTGTGACAAACATCCTTTACCCACCCCTTCTTCCTCTCTCACCTGTCCTCTTCTCCCAGCTGACATCTCCTCTGCAAAGCTGGACTCCTCACAATGCTGATTTCTTCAGGTATAAACTTATGAATGGTACAGGCAGCATTTTGGAAATTTACCCTTTCGTGCCAACTTCCTGCTGTGTGAAACACCTGCATTTAACAGCAGAGAAAGAAAACAACCACCACAGTAAACCTTGGGTAAAACTGGTTTCAATTAGGAGCCTTAATTGCAATGAAACTGAGAGGAAACAAAATGGGATCTTTGCTTTCAGCTCTCTTCCTTCTTTCTCCCCACCATCCTTCTCATTCCCTCCAGCCTGGGGGAAGCATCACATCTCTTCAGTTCCTGCCCAGATACTCAGCATCTCCACAAGTGGGTCTAGTACCAAAATCTATGCCTTCTTTCTCATTTTCCTCCTCACAGGATGAGGTGAAACCCCAGTAACAGACTCTCATGACTGCAATAGATCTTCAGACACGTGGCACAACTTCTGTATACCCCAGGCCAGTCCTTCTCACCTGATTACCCTTACAGTGAGACCAGCTACTTGTTTTTAACTAAACGAAAGACCCAGATGCCCCAATTTTTAACCCCTCACCCTCATCTGGGTTTGGGATGTCAGCCATCACACAGCCAGCATAGCTGACTTCCTGACCGAGCGGAGCTCAGCAGGAGACTGAACTTCCACACGTGTTTTCCCCTCCTGCTGTTGTTAATATTCTCCATGCAAGAAGACTGAAAGGTACAATTTCTCCATTTTAACCCAGACCCACACAAGGTGTGGTTATTTTCATATTTCAGTCAGCACAGTTTCGTGTCCCTTGGCAGTGAGCATGTTGCCATGTGCAGTGTCGTGTCTGCAGGTGTTGCAGCCTCTGCCGTGCTATGGAGGTGAGAGGAGATGGTTTGGATCCACCACACCTACATTTTGTCATAAAAATGTTAATGGATCATTCCGGAAAGTCTCTGCAATCTTTTCAATTGCTTTTACTAGATGCTGTGTTGGACATTTCTTGGCACCAGCGTGGCCCATTTGTGCCTTGTTTCTGCCTCTAGGGAACTGGAGGTGGGTTATGTGACAGTGTTTGTTCTAAGCTGCAACAGTCTGCAGGCTCCAGTTTCCCCTGCCATTAAGCTGTTGGACTTTCCACTCTACCAGCAGGAGATCCTGGTGATGATGGCCATGGTGGCAGGTGGTCTACATATCTTCCTCCTGGTTCTCTGCATAAATCCTCTGCATGGACTAGTAGACCCAAGCAGCAATGGGACCTCCCGCCTATGGAGAGCGTTGAAATTCAAAACTCAGAGATGCCATCACCATGGGTGAATCCAGGGTACCTGGGTATGTCTTTTTTAGCACTGTTTTTGATGTTCTTGTACTATATACAAAGATCTATATGCAGTAGCCTGATGTGAAAAAAACCCTATGTTTTGTTTACAGGTGTTATTGTAAGGTTGTATGGCTTGCTCAACAGTCATGTTGCCTGTATCCTCTTTTTGGGAGCAACTGTTTCACGTTGTGCTTTGTCCTTAGTGCCCTGTTACATCCTGGTTGCTGCAGTTTTACCAGCACGACCTGGTGAGAACAAAAGTGAAGGTGGATTTTTACCCTGAGGAACATTATCCTAGAAAAAAACAGAATGTCACTGCTGGAGTGAGAGTGTGCTCTTCTTTAGGTCATTTCAGGGCCTTGAAAACAAGCAGAAGAGCTCAAATCCTTTCCAGAAGAGAGGTGTTTCAGAGAAATTTAAGCATGCAAGGTAGGACTGTTGACTTCCAGTAGGGTTGAGGAGTGAGTAGTATCCCAGGATTCATGCAGACATTGAGGAGACCGAAGGACTGCCCCTACCTTTGCTGTGGTGGTTGAGTTGGCCACTTGGTAATTCAGGTGTTACAGGTGGGCACTTAGGGATATTGTATGTAGCTGGCTTTCCTATCCAACAAACACACAAGCCACTGGGTGGATTGAAACTCCCAGTTGTGTTTCTTCATGCCTACACCACCATCAACCAGCGGAAAGTGCTTTTTCCCTCCCATGTCCAGGAACTTTGTTTTCAAGGAGGCAAAACGAGGCTTGTGCGAGGTAGCCAGGACAAGAGTGCCACCTTTCTCACAACAAAGCCACCTGTCAAATCCTTCCTGTTCATGACACAGCCGTGAAGGCAACACAGACAGAGCTCAGTGGAGCACTTGCCCTGGCAATAAGTTAATCTACCTCTCTCCCGCGGTGTGGTAAAACTGAAATCTTAATCAGCGCAGCCGAAGGACGTAGCTGTGGTTGCTCTGCAGCGAAAGAAGGGATCAGCGTGTGTTTGATCTGGAAGAGGCCCTGGTCTGCCTTGTGCTGTAGCTGATGGGTGCAGGAGCTGCAGCTCCCATCCCTGCTGCGGCCGGGACATGTCGAGTGCCAGCGCTCAGCAAACAGCAGCGAGAGGCACCTTCCTGGCTGCGACCTGCCCCGACGGCGGGGAGCTGCACCTCAGTTCCTGGTGTGGTTAGAGCCGTTACCCCGGTTCACCACTTCAGACCCGTCCTTCCCGTATCACAGTTGTTTCCTTATTTTCTTCAGCAGAGGTGGAACATACCGCGCTTGTTTTTTACAGCACAGACATTGGAGAGCTGGAAACCAGCCTGGCAAAAGGCTTGTTTCTGTGATTTTTTTTTTTGCAGTAGTGAGGAGGTAGTGTGGCACTGGGCACAGAAAGGGAAACAAAAGAGGATTTTCTCCCATCCCTGTTGCAGGTTTCTGTGGCAGCTTTATCCTCCTTTTTCACCTTGTTGTGAGCCTCAGTTTCTCCACCTTGGAAATGAGGAGAGATGCTTGTATTTTGGTCCAAGCTACAGACAGGCACTCAGTGTTTTGGCTCAGGTTAAGATTAGGCATTGCATGCCATGGAAACAGAGGAGAGATGCAAAAGTTGTTATCACTGAGTGAGTGGGCCTTAGCACTCACAGTTTTCATGCATTGAAACCAACCACCTACTTTCTCTGTGCATAGCTTTTCTGTGAGACTGCGTGGATGGCACTGGAAAGAAATTTTTGAGCCATCAAATTCAGTCCCTTGTTGTGTCTGCTACTCTTCACTCTCTCCTCTAAATAAACTTTTCAGGTTTTCACAACATGCACTGCTCTTACCAACGCCCTTCCAGATCAAGTGTACATTAAGGGTTAGCCACCTTTTTCCACGATTACTCGGGAGTGGAAAGAAAGAAAAGCAAACCAAGAAAAACTGAAAGTCAGTTTTTCATTGGTCTCCTTCTCCTGGTGTAAGTTCCTGCACGTGGGCTGGGGCAAATCCCTTGAACAAACACTGGGCTGGGTAGAGAATGGGATTGAGAACAGCCTTGGGGAGAAGGACTTGGGGTGCTGGTGGACAAGAAGCTCAACATGACTCATCAGTGCATGTTTACAGCCCAGAAAGCCAATCATGTCCTGGACTACATCTCAAGAAACATGACCAGCAGCTCAAGGAGGGGACACTGCTGTCACGAGGCCTCAGATGGAGTACTGTGTCAAGCTCTGGGGCCCCTGACATAAGGACATGGACATGTTGGAGAGGGTCCAGAGGAGGCAACAAAGATTCTCAGAGGGCTCTGGTACCTCTGCTACAGGCTGAGAGAGTTGGGGTTGTTCAGCCTGGAGAAGAAAAGGTTTTGGGGACATTTTGTACCACCTTCCAGTATCTGAATGGGCTACGGGAAAGATGGAGAGGGACTTCATACAAGAGCATGTAATGATATAACAAGGAAAAATAGCTTTGAACTGTCAGAGGGTAGATTTTGATCAGATATTAGGAAGAAATTCTTTACAGTGAGGGTGGTAAGACACCAAACATGTTGCCCAGAGAAGCCCCATCCCTGGAAATGTTCAAGGCCAGGTTAGATGGTGCTTTGAGCAACCTGGTCTAGTGGAAGGTGTCCCTGGCCATGGAAGGAGCATTGAGACTAGGAGATCTCTGAGATTCCTTCCAACCCAAACCATTCTATGATTCTATGACATTTGGCAGAGAGGGCCTTTATATCTGAACAGAGGTGGCTGCACCATGAGAAACAGAACACAACACTCAGAAAGCAAAAAGCAGCATCAGCAGCCACATCAGTTTCACTCCAGTGCACTGAAGGAATCCCTTTGGATTATGCCAAAAGCCCAGCATGTTTTCCGACCTGAATATGCAGTTGGATGCACACTGCCACTGGGCCATGTACAGCTTTGAGAAGAAATTGCTTCCTACAGCCAGACTTGCAGTGCAAAGCAAACCAGCTCCAGGGATAACTTCAATATGGGCTCAACCTTAACACCTCCATCAGTGGCAGTTTTGGTCCCCCCTTTCTTGGCCCTTTGCAGCCAAGTGTTCCCAGGCCATGCATTTGCAGGGACCCTCAGGAAAGTGAATGAGCCAAGGTGTGAAGTCAACATGCACCAGCTAAAGACATTTAGCCCTTGTGGGGATACCCTCATTCAGTAATAAAGTCACCTTACACTGGTGTAGTTTAATCCTCAGAGGAGGATTATTCACTAAAGGCATTTTAATCCTAAATGAGAACATGCACATGTGCTTTAATTTATGGGCACTGACTTCACACCTGTAGTTAGCTGATGTACCTTCACTTCCCTGCAAGTCCCTGTGTAGGAAAGCACTAATGAGATGCAACTGGAATTTGGGTGACGCTGTTGATGTTAGTTCTCTTTCTGAGATTTCTGTAGTTTGGTTTTCAGTGCATTCCTTGTGGTTTGAGTTGTTTCCCTCCCCCCCTTTTGGTCTTTTCAGACACCCTTTCAGTTTTGGTATATATGCACGTTTGATTAGAAGAGTCTCAGGTGGAAGAATTTTACCCCCAGAGAAACACATGCTTTTTGGCCATTAGAAATGTTTTGAATTCTGTTGGGAATTGATATGAGGCAGCCTCCATGTATGGCTTGGATTAATTTTTTTTAA
Source organism: Myiozetetes cayanensis (assembly GCF_022539395.1). NCBI lineage: Eukaryota > Metazoa > Chordata > Aves > Passeriformes > Tyrannidae > Myiozetetes > Myiozetetes cayanensis. The sequence goes on from NW_026087521.1 coordinate 4,217,688, forward strand.
TAAGTGGGGACTCTTCCTTTATGTGCATGTTTCTCCTTCACTGAAGCTCATAACTGAGAGCTCAGCTGAGGTACTGAAGTTACCAGTCAGTCTCCTAAGGCTCTGTCTACAAACATAGCAAAAAGTAATTTTCTCTGGGCTGATTAATTTTAGAAACAATTTTTGGAGAAGCCTCATTCTTTTTGGCTGAACACTGAGTGTAGAAACCAGGCAGGTCAGACAGACACTTCAATTTTGGTAGTGCAGCAGTTCCAGTGTGCTGGGCTGCTTTTTAGCTTCCAGAAAGGAACTCAACCATTTTATGTGTGAGGGGGAACCAAGGCCACCTACAATGTTTGTTTTCTCATCAGCTGTAGCTCTTTGACTCTGAGGTGACTACACAGAATGAAATGTGGGCAGAATTAGGTCATGCTAATGCACCAATGGCTTTCCTGGCTGGGAAATTTTGCATTAGCCTTCTAAGAACGCCCAAGAACACCATTTATCCTGAAAGTTAATGTCTGTGGGGAGAGGGAAATGCTGCCAGCCTGATGAAGAGTCTGGAGTACAAATCTTATGAGGAGGGAACTGGATTTGTTTAGTTTCGAGAATACGAGACTCAAGGGGGATCTTATCACTCTTTACAACTACCTAAAAGTAGTTTATAGCCAGGTGGATGTTGGTCTCTTCTACCAAGTAACAAGCAACAGGACAGGAGGAAATGGCCTCAAGTTGCACCAGGGGACATTTAGATTGGATATTATGAAGAATTTCTTTGCTAAAAGAGTTGTCAAACACTGGAACAGGCTATCCAGGAATGTGATGGGATCATTGTCCCTAGAAGCGTTGACATGAAACTTGTAGATGTGGTTCTTAGGGACATGGTTTAGTGGTGGACTTGGCAGTGATGGGTTAATGGCTGGACTCAATGGTCTTGGAGGTCTTTTCCAGCCTTAATGATTCTATGATTCTATAACTTTATCAGAAGAAGACATCTGGGTCTCCAGATGTCGTCTGTACCCAACATGCAGTGTGTTGATTTAGGGCACCAGGACTGGGAAAGAAGTCACATCCCCTGATCCTGCTGTGCTTTGGTTTTCACAGCTGTGAAATAATATCTGTTCTCTTTGCTTTGAAACTGCTGTTGACACTTCAGGAATGATGATTTGAAGCAGGAGTAATTTTGTCTCCTAAATAAGTCTTTCTCCCTCTGTTGACTACATGGGAAGCCAAAAGAGACTAAATTTTCTATTTAGACATGAGATTTGCTTAGTCCTAGACCCCTTGCTGGGGTCCCAGACTAGAAAGCAGTTATTGTTATAATAATGATAACATTATTGTCATAACATGCTCAACATGATACTTCATTCTTCATGTGAGGTAAGTGGATACCCTTTACCATTTTTTGTTATCATTTTTCACTAATTATTTCTGTAGCCAAAGGTATTTATTGCTCCAGGGAACTAAGAATGGAGAAGGGGCTTAGGTTGAAACTGCCTCTCACTCATAATCACTTTCATCCACTAAAAAGGAGGGAAAATAGCCAAGATTCTTCACTCAAAGGATTGTTTGGTTTTGATTTTGCTGTTGTTGGTGTTGATTACTCTGTAAAGTCTTTATGGCAAATACAAAATGTCCTCACCTGTAGCCTGATACCTGAAAATCTGTACAACCTGGTCAACGACTCTGAGATTTTTCAGGAGCTGACCCTCTTCTTTGTAATGTATGAGCTGCTGCCAGATTTTACACATGTGAGTGGTAGTGCCAGAAACAGTGAACTCCATCTGCACTTAGAGCGAGGTTCACCCTTTCAAGAAATTTTCAGAATGGGTTGCTCTTTTTTTCAAAATAATCAAAAAATTTAAATCATATTGTTCATCTGCTATTCTCATAAAGCTTTCTGAAAGCAACAGAAAAGCTCAATTTCCACATGAAAACATATTCAATTACCCACCAGAGAAGAAGAAAAACAAACAATCTTTAAAGCACTGCGAGATGTAAAAACACCCACTCCCTTCATTAAGAGGTGCCAAAGTACCTTTCAAGTGACCATCAGTATTTAGGGCTGAAAGCTTCCTAGGCCTTGAGGTGTTAATACACAGACTTCCCATGACTTGAAATGTCTGGCACTTTCATTTTAAAGTAATAATTAAATTAATGTTTACAGTAAATTTTGAAGTGGCACGTTGTTATATAGCAGGACAAGCGTCAGTGTTGCAGGGAAATGAGAACATGCTGTTGCGAGCATCATTTTTCAGTTCTTCCTTGTGTCAAACTTCTTTCACTCATTTAAATCATAGAGCTCAGCAGACCTCAAAGCAATTTGCAAAGGAATTACAATAAATTACGCTCATCCCTGTTTCACAGAGGAGGAAACTGAGGCAAAGAGAAATGAAGTAACTTGGCAGGTTTCTTCAGAAGGGCTGTTGCAGAGGCAGGCAGGATCCAGCTCCTTGGGCTCGTCGCGGGTGTCGGAGCGCGTTGTGTAATGCTACGTGCAAAATGTGTATTCTCTAATTGCTGCAGACTGAATCCTAAGGAAATAATGAAACACAGTAATCCAAACTAATTGTACACCTTACCTTCTTAAGCAATACGGGAGCCACTTTGAGGCCTTCTCTTCACAGTGCAGTAAGAAAGATGTTGCGACTACAGAATCACAGAACCATTAGGGTTGGAAAGGCCTCCAAGATCAAGTCCAACCTTCGACCGAATACTGCCATGCCCACAAAACCATATCACAAATATGTTTTGGAATAGGAAAAACTTGCGTTTCTAAACATTTGCTAGGTCTCTGATCAATGTGACTTTAGAGTATTTCCCCACAAGTGTGGGGCTGGAAGTGTGCTGTGTTTTGTTTTATCTGAGATGAAGGTTTCATACAACCCTCGATGCCACGACATTCTTGCTGGCATCAGCCTGCAGGACGTCAGTTGCTTTCAACAGCACTAGTGATTTGAAAAACATACCCAAGTCTATAGTCCTGGACTAAACAAATCTACTGGCAGTGTAAGAAAAACCTACAATCCTCATCTCCAGGCCTTGTCTTTATTGCTGTCTCTGGCCTTCAAGGGAAGGAATTCTGCTCTTGCTTGCACAGATGTGTTTCACAGGGTAAAGATGTGTTTAAAGGGAGGTGCAGTTTTTCATGCCATGGTGAATTTGGCCTCTAGGTAGCAAATTCTTCCCTCTGTTACTCCACTACAAGCTCATGCACTTTTTCTGGGGCAGGGAACGTCTTTCTGTGCAGCGCATGTAAAGGGCTGGGTGCAGTGTGGTTCTGGGCCATGATTTGGGCCTCCTAGGCACTACCACATGCTGCATAATTAATATTAGTAATGAATAATAATAATAATAATAACAGCTATAATAATAATAATGATGTCTGAATAGGAGGGAACCCCATAACCTTGCCCTTGGGTGCCTGAGTAGGAAACACAAGCCAAGGCAATTCAAGAGAGACACCAACAACAGAGTTAGTTACTGCAGCCCCAGCTTCTGGCTTTCCTAATAAGCATTATAAATGTGGCTGGGAGGGAGAGGCAGAGCACAGCAATTTCACATTACTAGGCTCCGTGTACAGGGCAGTGTACCATCACCGATGGAGTCATTTCAGTCTCGACTGAAAAAACCAGTGGGAATTACTTCTCCGGAACATTTTTCATTGAAGGGAGAGCAGCCCCAGGAGCAACTTCCGAGAGTGGCACTGGGGTGTAAAATGAATTGCAAACAACTCTTGCTTTTATGTCTTCTATACAAATGCTTGAGTGATGAGACTCAAGCTATTATGGAAGGTTGCTTAGTGGTGCCAGCCAGTTGGATATCACTGGGGCGATTAGCAGCTCTGCCTGTCACCTCTTTATTCAGTGGGGTCCACTTTGATTCTGGCACTGACCCCTAATTTGTTGAAAGATGCCTCTTGAGGAGGTGATGAGCATCCTCACTTTCCACTGGTGACAACACTTCTCTGAAACAAGCATCCCCTTGAGAAATGATAACAAATGAATGATTGGAGTTCGTATTTTTTGCTCCACTGTTATTATTGCTATTCTGCCTTCATACCTCCACTTCTAGTGATTTCAGGAGGCTGTTTGATACCTGGAGAGGAGGAAATGGTCTTTATGTGACTCTTTCAGCATGGTGTTCCTGATGCAGAAAAGCTTTTTCATAGCACATCCTGTCCTTCCACGAAGCAAAGTCCAGGGCATAACACTGGCAGCTTAGCATGTATTTAAGTCCTCTGGTAAAGAAGAACAGACTGAAGAAAGGGTTTGGCCTCATGTCCCAGTGACAATGTTTCTCACAGTTTCTATTTAACCTGGCATTTATTGCCTCTTCCAGGAAGACCCTTGAACAGCAGCAGCAAAACAATTGTTGGAGTAAGCAAATATTGTATGGATAAAGGGCTTCAGCGTGCCAAGTCAAATCCTGCCCACTTCCAGTCTACTGTAAACTCAAAGAAACTCCCTGGACTTCGGTGGCATTATTGTGAATGCAAAGCCCAGCTCTTCAGGGCACTTCCCAGTCATTCCTGGAAGGGTCAATCTCTGCTCTGAAATCCACCACGCCCTTGCTCTTGCCAGCAACCAGCTCTTAAGTCACAACCGTTAACCTACTGCCAGTGCCTTTCAATTAGTTTTTGTGCCCCTGCTCCTCTCTCATGGAAGGCTTTTCCTGAACTTTACTCCTCTGATGTTTAGAAATCTTCAAATTTCCAGCCTTACGGCCAGTTTGTTCTTGTGCCAACATTGTCCTTTTGCTTAAATAGCTCATTTCCCTCTGCGGCACTTGCCCACCTTCCCCTCCCTACGATGTATTTATAGAGAGCAACATTCCCTGCTAACCAGTGCATGCTCAGCACCTTCCAGTATAGGTCCCTGGCATCTGTCTTATAGACATGGCTTAAAGTGCTTCCTCTGTCTCTGAACGCAAATAGAGTTCCCACCCTGTTCCAAACATGGTGCTTGCACACGCTGGATCTGGTCCAAACGGCCTCAGGATTGCCTATATACTTAATTTAAATGGCAACAAAAATAAATCTCAACCCAAGCAGCCTCATGGGATGGGCTCTTTGCAAACAATGGAGATCCGTGCCCTTCTCCCGGTTCCCTCTGCCTGAGAAAAAAAAGGGCAACTCTAAGTTGCTGAGGCTGAATTCCCTTCTCGCCTCGCTGGTGCTCTCCCCCTGCCCCGCTCCCGGGGTCTCACTGGGGAGGGAAGCCCCTGCAGTGGTGCTGATAGGACCAGAGTTGTCTGGCTGCCAGGGTGAATCAGAACAGCTCTGTCTCTAACATCCCACTGCCTGTTAATTAATGCATTAATGAATTGCCTTCTAATTCCTATAATCATCCTTATTTTTGGGGGTGAACAGGCTTTCAAGGTTGCACAGCTTGCCCAAGGCCACGCAAGGAGTTAGTGGCAGAGCCAAGAAAGAAACCTGTGTGCCCTGACTCCTGGGCTGGGCTGTACTTACCAGGCAATGAAGTGGCTGGGCCAAATTGCTCTCCTTTTGGTAAAACATCCTACGCACCATTTCCTTCGCTCCAGCAAATGCGCTCGGTGCGACGAACCACCTTTTTTTTTTTTTTTTTGCCTTACAGCAAGACTGCAGCAAAGCGTGTAACAAACCGAGATTTGAAGCTGCCTTCAGCAGTTCCTAATCTCTGCAAACGTTATACTCTTTGTGGTAAGGAGCTTGGGAAGCTCTCCCTGCCTCCTTTGTGAAGGCAGATACGTGGAACTGGCAGGGTATTGTTTTCACTTCTGAGTCAAGCTCGCCTTCTGTACGCAGATAAAACTTTCTTCAAAGTCAAGAAGAGTTTTGCTGAAGTGCATTAGCCCAATTTGTTTTTAACTTATATGTTACCTCACTCACATAAACAAGTACAAACTAGTGCTAATGCTATAGGCAGACGGTGCAGCTTCTGCAGGGGAAACTGTTTTGTGATCTGCTAGTGTGTTGATGGGAAAACTGTTCAGTTCTGATGATCAGATATCTGGTTTTTTTCAATTAATAAGAAATTTTTTTTCCCAATTGTTCACACTAATGCTTATTTTTGCATATCTAAGTTAAAAATAACCTCCCATAACTGCATGTGTACACATGAATGGGATTGTCTTCAGTATGTTTGATATTATCATTATTATTTATTGTTATTTCATTATCACTGCTATTCAGAGTTCATCGCAGAGGTAATATTTCAAGACAAATTAGGAAGAATTTGTACTGACCAAAACCATCTTAGAGCTGTTTCATCACTTTAAATTGACTCACCTTGAGATGGTTTAATGGAATATTTATATAAAGTGACAATTACCTTCTTTTCAATTTCCTGTGTAGTTGTTATTCACCAGCACAGACCATCAAACGAGAATCTAACTAGCAAAAATATGCATGTAGTTTATTATATGGATTCATTCTTCCAATGCATTAATGTTTCCTGTGAGAGGTGGAGGACTCTCAATTTACATGTATGGTTATGACTTTTGGGTGGGAGATTTTCATCAGAAAAAAAGAACCTTTTTGGAAATAATCTGTATATTTTAATAGTTTTCTTTTTTATTTCTTTTAAAATATGAAACAATCTGGAGTGGCACCAGCATTACTGAGGGGCTTCACTGTTTTCTGCTTAGGACTAAAATTGAAAATGGTCTCAATGCTGTATTAAAGTTTCTGTGATACACCGAAGTTCAACCTTGTTCTTCTCTGTATTGCAGAAGTGGGACTTCGAATGTCTTGTATTGATGGGAAAAAACAGAACTGTAAAGTCCCACCTCCCAAATACAGAGCTTTTAATTGCTCCAAGATCTGCTCAGCCTGCAGCTTCCTGCCCAGAGGAGCACCAGACTGGGGTGATGGGCTGACAAGTGCTGTTCTCACTCCTTGTGCTCCTGCATGAGAGAAGGCATAAGAGGGCTGTTGGGGATTTATGGAGGAGAGTCCATGGAAGTCCTAAAGAAAGAGATCAGAGGAGGAGGCAGAAGGGAGGCTCCTGCCTGGTGGTATGAAGATTGCTGATTCAGGGCTGCAGCCCTTGCAGGAGTTGGTGTGCTCTGCGGTGCGAAGGGAGCCAAGCCACTTATGCAATATTAATATTAATAACTGCTTTGCACTTCTATAGTGCCTTTCATCCGAGGATTTCAAAGCGCTTTACAAACATTAATTAATTAAGGCCCATAACACCCTGTGAGGTAATGCAAGTAGATATTACAGCTCATGCAGAGGCCAGAATTGCCAGCATTACAGGTATAATCCTCTAGCAAGAGTTAACTTATTCTTGAGCAAGCTTTCTTACTTATAGGCATAAACAGGCTTCCCTTTAACACCGAGCGTGTCTCTTTTTTTTTTTTTCTTCTTCCCCTTGATCCGTCAGTCTTCACACAAGCAAAACTCCCACTATGAGGCAGCCAAATGAGGTGAATGAGCAGTACTTCCATCTCCCAGCTCACTGCTTCCTCTTTGATCGTCTGATAAAACTGGAGGATATCGAGAGGCTGCAGAGTTGTGTCACATATTAGTGTCCTGCTTCTGTGGGGTTTCCCTGTTCTAAATATACTTTGCACCAGGGAGATTAAAAAAGGAAGTGAACTAAAATATGTTTTATGGCACCTGCTTATCAGATGACCTCCAAACAACATGCAGACATTAGCTAATGTAGCCCTCATCCCAGCTGGTCATAAATGTCTTTAGTGCCATTTTAGCCAGGGTTTTTTTAACCATTCCCAGCTCCTGTATCTCAGGTCTGAGGTTGGAGCTGGTGAGGAAAAGGTGACCTGTTCAATCTGCTGCCCTGCTCATTGCAGACCTCATTTAACTCCAGTCTTGCACTTTGTCAGTTCAGCGTTTGCACCCATCCCATTTTCGGCCTGACCTTCCTTCCGTGGGAAGCTGTGGGATGCTTTGCCATCCATTCCTGTCCCCTCTGCATAGGACCACAGTCAGGGTCAAGCTGAGTGAAGTTCATACCAGCCAGCTCTAAGTGCACTCACAAAGTGTTCCTGTCCCAAAATCCAGCTTTGAGAGCACACTGAGACCTGGGTTGACATCGTTGGCCACACTGAGTCACGTTGTGTATTGAAATGTGCTGGCACACGTCCCTCGGTCCTTCCTGGCAGGAGCAGACCTGTCCAAGGGGAAGCCAGGTGGCTGGAAAAGCCACATTTGCTCTCTTATATTGCAGCACTCACACGTCCACGGAGAAAATTGCTGTTTATGGTACATGCAAGAAATACCCATTTTCCTGCCATTAGTGCATCTCCCACCATCTCCCCTCTCCCTTATGGCACTGGATGCTTCATGAATGGAGCTGGCCTCTCCTGCTCCAAGCCCTACACCCAAGGGTAGTGTTGTGTCTGTCCTGCCTGGCCGTTTTGGTAGAGAAGAGCAAAGGGGCCTTGTGGGGAATTAGTCCAGAGCACAACTTCTCCAGGATTTGCCCATTCAGTTGCATTCTGAAACTGCACAGACATTAGCTAATTAATGTGGTGAGTTCATTAAACCAATTAATTGCATTTCTTTCTGTGAGTGGGCTGGGCCTATCAGTCATCTTCATAGAGTGCCGTTTAGGGCGTTAAAAATATTCTCTTCATCAAATTAAACTTTATTAAATAATAACTCCTTCCAAATCCTAGGCTAGGAATGAACAACGTCACCCTAACCACAAGAGCTGTTTATTGCGCATAAACTTCTTTTACTGCCCTGCCAGCTGTGATAAAACCAATTCAGATGCACATTCTCAGTACAGTAAGCACTTTCTCTCTTTTCATAGTCTTGCATTAACCCAAAACCTCCATCCTTTTGTGCAGAACTCCTGCTGAAATCAATGGGAATTCTGTGTGTGCAAAGAATGCAAGGTTGGGAAGTTATACGTCTGCGTGTTGGCCAGCAAAGGCATCGTGCTTGCCACAAGGGGCTTTTTGGCAGGCGAGAGAGTGTTTTGCAGGTTTCAAAGACAAGCAGAACTGAAGAAACACTTAAATGCAAGAAGAAAAATGAATTATCTTTTGCCTGGTTTTGATTCTGCTTAATTCTAAAGTGAGTCTGAAAATACCTCTTTTTATTTTAAAAGATCTTTAAGATTTGTGTTTCAATAGAACCCCTTTTTAGGTTTAAAAAATATCTTCCTTCATCTTGTAGAACTTCTCAAAACTCGTGGGTTCATCTGTTAGAAGATATCTCTGGCAGGACTTAGTTTCCCCCTCAATATTTTTTAGACAGCAGAGTTAAAGGGTGATAAAAAAATTACATTTTCTCAAATAATTTAAAAAAACATGTTGGTTTTATATTTTAATATCTAAATTTCTGCTTTCTTGGTCTAATTAAAGCAAATGTTTTGGGAAACTTTTCTTTTTTTTTGCTAAAAGCACCCTAGGGAGTTTCTATTTTAAGATATTTTGAGCACCATGCAGTGAGCACCAGGTCTGCTTCTTGGCACTCAAAAATCATCACATTTTAGTAATTTCTCTTCTGTAATTTCATCCTTGAAGATCTACTTGATTTTACTTTATGGCTCCCTGGGAGCAAGTAAAAGCAGCATTTCCAAATCTTTAGTAAGAACAAAGGACACAAGTGTCCAAGTGCCACTGCAAGTGTCTTCACCCATAACCTGGATCTTCAGTTGTGGATACCCCACCCCTGGAAGTGTTCAAGGCCAGGTTGTAGGGGACCCTGAACAGCCTGGCCTAGTGGAAGGTGGTCCAAGAACAGGTCTCAGTGGCCTTGCAGGATGTTACCACACATGGGGCTAAGGAAGGAGGGAAATACAGCATCCTCTGCAGTTCAGAAAGGACAAAACCCTTTGCCTACTTTGTAGGTAGTTGCTCCAACTACTTGGCAGCCATCTAACACTGTACTCACCTCCATATGCACTCACCCATTGAAAAAAATCCCAATATTTGGCTTCTTTTAGCCTTTGGAAGCACATGGGTGAAGAAATGTATTGGAAAATTGCATCTTCCTCCCATCTCTTTGTTTTTCACATTTCTGGAGGAAGGTTTAAAGCTGCTGATCGAGTCAGTGTTTTTGGCTGATCTATGTTCAGCCAAAAGTGTTTCACTTTCGTTATGAGCAGCCAAACTCCAGGTTCAGGATTTCTTTCACCGTCTCAAGCACCTAAAATGCAGGCACTGCAGCACCTACCTTGCACATACCTAAGTCCTTTCATTAGGTCTAGCTCTTAGTTTCATGGCTCTTACAGCCACATTGGCCTTAGATGGAAAAGATCTGCCTTACTGCATCTAGGATGTTTATGTTGAAACCCGATAACACAAAGATCCTGCTTCCCAGCTTCTTCAACTCATCATTCCTTCTATTAATTAAATTAGAGCAATTTATATCAAACACGCTAAGAGTAAACTGGAGACTCTTGGAAGAACTCCAGCCAATTAGAATGATAGTTAAAAATAAATTCATATCTAAAAGAGAAAGAAACCTGAAAGACCACAGCAGGCCACAAAACACTGTAAGAACTTGAAAATAAAGCTGCAGGGAAAAAAATCAATTGCATTGTGGCCAATATTAATCTCCCATCAATAAATACCATATCTTTCACTGCTTATGGTAATTGCCCCAGTGATTCCCCTTAAAGTGGTTCTTGAGTACTTAGAGGGCCCGTTGATAGCATCTTATCAGGTCTGAAAGCAATGGTGTGAAAGCACAAATAGGAACTGCAGCCTAGGCTGAGAAAAAATGTGGTCTTTAAAATGTGCTGATTTGACAAAAGGTTGTTGTTTGTCACAGACATTAGTTTTTATCTGCTTAGAGGATAATTCTTCCAGAGGGGACTATTCAGTGTCTCTCTGACACTGCTGCTCGGCTTGACATGAGGTGGATTTTCCAGTAAATGTTGAAGTGTAATATGTCCAGACTTCTTGAAATGGACGTTTATTTGGAGTCATGGCCTGGATGCGTCGGGATGGCGTGTGACTTTTCATGGGTTCCTGCCTGAGGGCCGCTGCTTTCTTCAGCCTGAAAAATGACAGGAAGGACTTCACGCTACCGTGAAAATGTTGACGTAAAAATGGTTGTCACACCAAAGGGAAGCGGGCTTGTATTGGGTTTTTTCTTTTGGAAAGTGTTTTGAGTCAGAACTAACGTCCATGAAAGCTGATTGCTGACCTTAATTGACTCTTGGGAAGCAGGCACAATGTCACATTTGTTGTGTGCAAAATGGCATTCACAATCTCCATTTGTTACCAGGCCCATCAACTTTCATGGATTTTAAAAATTATCTGAGTCTCTCCTCATAATTCTTTTGCAGACCAGATCTACATATTTAATAAAATTTATAGGCCAGATCCTGCAGAAAATGCCAAAGTGGCCATCAGTGTGGAGGGCGCTGTTTGGGTCTAGACATTTTTGCATGTTTTCACAACTGAGGAATCATTTTGCATGCACATTTTGCCAGTTGCTGGATCACCCTGGCTATCTATTCCTAAACTGCCCATATGATATGTGGCAGGAGGGACTTGCCAAATTCAAAAATATTTCTGGGACTCTGTTCAAGTCATACTATAGAAAGTCAGGCAGCAGAACAGATGCACATAGGGATTTTCAGACAACATCCTTCAAACTGGACATGTGAAGCATGATCTTGTGACTATTATACTTGTATGTGCTACTCTTCCTGAAGACCACACACAGAGTTTGGTGTCCTTGTGTTCGCTCACCAGTGGGTGTTATATTTTGCTTATTATTTAGATTTCCTTAGGCTTAAATGGCATTTTCTAGATTTTACAGAAATGTTCCAGAATTTATCCCTTCCAAGGTGGCATGTGCTATTTGAAATTAAACTAAAAGACATCTCTTTGATGTTACTTTTCATTCTAAACTTAGCCATCGCATGCCAAAGCCCCACTTTTGATTGAACACGGCTTTCTTCGTTTTTGTAAGTATTTTTTTTAAAGTAAAGATCTCATTAAAAATTAAATTTTCATTCCCCTGTAATGTATCAGCAAGATTACAGAACTCTGATTTACTGTTAGGATCGGAAATTAACTTCAAAAGACAAGAAATGGAAAGTAGTGGCTTATTCTCCCATGGCATATTTCAGCAGTAAGAGAGAGTGATATAGTGATATCAGAAATGTATTTTTCTCTCAAATGAAGAAAACTATATCAATTCATTTCACACCTACATATTTACTTGCATTTCAGGACACTTTTCTACCCTAAGTAAATATCTGGGATAAGTCAAAAGCTGATATCACTGCTGTAAAAAATTCTGGCAGATAAGAAGTTTCACTTTTCTGATGCATCCACTGCCAGGCATTATGCCCTATTATATATTTTTAAGCTAAATTAGGCAAAGTATTGAGTGTTCTGGCTTGCATCCAGCTGCACAGTTAAACCCATTCTTGACTACAAGCAGGAGTGGTCCCACTGAACCTGGTTATATGCAATAAAGGAACTTTGCATTGAATTGCTCAACTGGGTCTGAGCCAGGGTGCAGAACATTTTGAGGATCCAGGCCATCCCACAGTCATCTCAATGGTTTCTGAGTATCTGCCTTAAGTCATTAAGTTTTCTGAAATGGCATCTCTGTTGTGGTATGTTATCCCTCCTTCCTTCATAAAAACCTTTATTGAAGTTTCAACTTTGTCCTTAAGGCCTGATCCAGACCAGGATAGGAGGCACTACATACACAGAAGTTCTTGGAGCTGGCTGAAGTCATCCATGTGGGTTGAGGTGTCTTGCTGGAAGAGGTTCTACAGTTACTCTGCTTGTTTTCAGCTCTGTGAACTTTCTTGAAGGGGTGACCTGGAGAAGAAAGCTCACAGTCCTGAGTGATTCATCACCAGAGAAAGTTTGGTCATTTGCAGAAGGTGCTAATACAGGACTTTATGCAGGGAATTTAATGTTTATTCCAAATGGGAAAACTCATAGAAATACCTAACTCTTGGGCACGTGTGCCCAGAATTAACCCTCAATTCAATGTTAGGACGTCATGTCAGCATGTGAAGAACATTTAATACCTTAAAAAAATACTTCCAAAGCCCCACACTGGGTTGTAAATGGTCAAGAAGAAAACACAAAGTGGAAGTGCCCAAATCAGGGAGGTATGGCTGGGATAGGTAGGTCCCAGGCTTCACCTGAGCAGGTCTTCAAAGGGCTGAGCAAAGTCAGCTTTGTTTTGCTCCCTTCAAAAAACACAGTCACCAAAGGAAAAGGAGGAGCCTCTCACCATTTATGTTGTAGTTCAGTGGTTAAAACCACTTGCCCAAGAAAAGCAAGACAAGTTTTGGGTTTGCCTCTGCCTGGGAGGTTCAAACCTACGTTTCCCAATTGCCATGGGAGTACCCCAACCACAAGACTGCAGGTGACGCTGGGTGGAGAAAGCATTTCTGCATTCCTTGGTCAAGCTGTGGGACTGTGCAGGAAAGATGAACAGATTCCCATGACTATTTGTGAGGAGAAAGAGATGCTGGGCATTTCTCCTTTTCTTTCAGGCTGATGTCTGTTTATCTAGAGACAGTATGAGATTTGGATTTGGAAAAGAGGAATGGCAATTTCAGGACTGAGTCGAGTAGACATTTAATGAATACAGTGTTTTCTGCTAGAGATTATACCCTCTACATCCTTGAAATCTCAGTCCATAGCTCTGTAGTGCAAAATAGTCATGCAGCAAAAAAAGTGGAAACTGAAACGTAACACATTCCTCTTTTTAATCCTTAGGACATGCACACATGCTCTGCTTGAAATTCACCTTGGGGTATCACGGCTTTTTCATTTCTTTCTCTCTACTCATCAGCATAGTTTGAAGGAGGAAATAAATACTTTCTCCTCCCCATGCCCTGGATCTCACCCTCACCCAATAACTCAGAGTTTAGGATGGTTTCATGGGAAATGGGAACTCTGAACCCCTGGGGCTGAGGAGGGCCCGGGACCCACTGTCCCATTTCCCAGGTGAGCACTTTAATCCTGAGGTTATTACAGAAGCGGAGGGCACTGGCGCTTCTGCCTCCTCCTCTGCCAGCTGCATTTGAAAGAAGAAAGCAGCTATGACTGCATTCTTGAAGGGTGTGATCTTGTGAGGGAGAGGTGGGTGTGTTTCCAGCATACCTCCAGGATTGGGTCCCTCAGGGGACTCCGGTGCCACCCTGCCTTGCCATGCCGGATCACAGCGGGGCTGCCCAAGCCAAGCCAGGAGGCACCTGATGAGCCGAGGCACCTCCAGGGTGAGATGGTGGAAGGAGGGGCTTGGAGACCGTGAATTTTTTGGATATGGAAATTGCCCCAAGTGTTTTCTGTCAGACGTCATCAGCAAGCATTGAGATCCTTCACGAAGGGCAGCATCCATGAAGCCCCTTGATGGATACCACCAGCAAGATGTTAGTCCCACCCAGTACCAGAATCCCCCTCCAGAATATGCTCTTCTCTTCACAAACCGTAGAGAGAAACTACAGAGGAGCTTTAATTCAGGGCCATGATCAGAGAAAATAACATGTGGTTAAACTTAATGATCTTTAAGATCTCTTTCAACCCAAACCATTCTATATTCTTGGACTTAAATACGTGGGCCTAAGCATTGGACTTAAGTATGTGCTTAAGTGATGTGCAGTGGTACAGCAGGTAGGCTAAAGGCAGGTTACTGGGAGTTGCCTCTCAGTGGACTGGTCATTAGATTCTTTCCCTCTGTTACTCCCTATGAAACAAAAACATTTTAGTAAAAAATGGTTCCCTGTGTGTGCTAAAGCAACATGGGACATCAATCTGGAAAATAGGGCCATGTCTCCACTGAGATCATACAGGATCCTTTTTGTCTCACCTAACGCGATTTCCCAGTTTACAAGATGGAAATAGCTTTCCTGTGACTGAAGGCGTCTTTCACACACTGTTTCTTTAAATTATCATTTGCAATCCCTCAAAGAGAAAGAGGCAAAGGAAACTGGGTGGGAATTAGTTGCTCCTTCACGTACATTGCACTAGTTACTGTGTGGGAGGATCATTATTTCTAATGATGATGGATGGTTCCTATATGAAAGGGTTTCTAGCCTCTGTTGTTCCCCAAGTTGGAGCAAGAAAGGGTTACTATTTTAATGAGAGAAGCTGAAATACAATTTATTGAGAGGGATGAAAAAGAAGAACCATAAAAGCTGAATCCAAACAAATGGAATGCTTTTACCTGATCACTTTTATGGCGTTGCTGCTGTCCTAACGTGTACACGTACACACACGCACACACTGCCACCGAGCTTCGACTTCAACTGTTTTGTGCAACCTCTTTTTTTCCCTCCTATCTTCAGAAGACAGTTTTCTCCAAATAAATATTTCCAATGCGTATTTTTACTCAAAACACGAAGAGGGGAAAACGCGACTACAAAAGCTTACGTGCTGATAATTCGTCCCTCTTTTTTAACAGCCCCCAGTAGACACCGTCTCTATTGCGTAACAGCAGAAACCCAATACCTTATCATACCTATATGCCACCATTATTTGAGGCACTGAGGGTGCTACCCAAAACAATGGCAAAAAATATGCTAAACAGGGACCCTCAGACAAACAGAGAATAAAAGCATCACTTTATTCCAATCCATATTCAGCTAATTAAACTGAAGAGTTGTCATGAAGATAGATAGATAAATAGATTGATCATATCTATTTTTTTTTAATAATTGCAGCCTTCAAACTTAACATATTTTGACAGTAGAGTATATTAAAATCCATTAAAACAGCTGTTTTGCTGTAGGGAATATTACTTGTGGGTTGAATGCAGAGATATGTGTAGGTATTTATTCAGTAATCAATCACAGAAAGAAAAGACCTCGAATTTCAGTTGGAAGTTTTTATTTTTATCCTTTTCCTTACTACTGGTCTTTAAACCTGCTCTGAGGAAAGCTATACATGCCCGGCTGGTGCTCATCAAAAGCAAGCAATCACAGCTAAATCAGCATGCAAAATGCCACTCAACCTTGGGCCTTTATTAAAATTTGCTGGGACTCAATTTGAGATAGCGATCGTTCTTATTAAAAAGCAAAATGTAAGATAGTTTTTTTATATAAATCTCTGGATGGAATGGAATTGTTAATCAGCATAGGCTGATGTGATTTCTCTGTTGCAAATCCTGCCGAGGGCTCAGAAGTGGCACATTACCATAATTCCTAGGCTAGAGCTGGCAGCTTGAAAAAGACCTGCAAGAATCTTTAAAATGCTTAAGCAAAGCTGTAAGTCACAGCAAACAACACACACTGGGGATGGTTACCACAGGTTCGTCGTGTTATATAACAAAGTTTCTTCCTTCGGTCTGTTTGTTCTCACCGCAATTTACTGGTTTTGTTGGGTAATTGTTTACGTTTTCTCGAGAAAAAGGGCAAAGAACAACAAAATCCTATATCTAACCAAAGCTCTGTTATTTCCCGTAAAACCCAACCTATTTTTGTATACAAACCACTCTGCAGTATTATGAATTTAATATGGGACATCACTCTACTAAGTACATATATGTAAGTATGTGTTTTTACCTTTGAACAAGCACTAACTGTTTCAGGATCAGTTTAGCACCTCTCTGTTCCCCCAGTCCTTTCCTGCTCTTATGCTGGTGCATTTCAGCCCCCAAGTATCTGCAGGTTAGTAGTAAACAAATCCCCATGACTGTTTTGTATATTAATTTTAAAATATTGTTGAGCTATTTGTTATCGCAGGCACTAATAAAATTGAACTACTATTATTGCTGATAAGAAATGCTAAGTAACACAAATGGCAATTATTTTGTATGATGGAAAATGATGCCAATCACTGCAGATAGAAAACTCCTCGACTGAACTCTGCATGACCAGTCTGATTGTGTTTTATCTTTAATATTATTATAACATTCAAAGTCTGCTCTCTTGGCTATATTAGACACTGCACAAATGTACAACAAAGAGGAACAGTTTTTCTACATATGTTTTATTCCATCTGTAAATATAAACAGCCAGGGATAATAATGAGTAAAGCATGGTCCATACAAATGTCATAGTAGCTCACTGGCAATACATTCTGGAGGCTATGGCATCAATAAGGAATATTTTCATTGACTCAGATGCTTTTGGCTCAGGATCCAAGACAGACAGTTGGCTGCTTTCTTCTGGTCTTTAATCAGGAATGCACAAGAGGGAAAGGAAACAAAGAGCCTTTTAATGAGGTACTTCTACCTTGATATTGCTGGTCCAAATCTTGTCCAGGCCAGTAGTGGACAAAATTATTTTTATTTTTTATTATTTTTTACCTTTTTTTTTAGTTTCAGTTAGCTGCCTGGAAAATAAAGATGTTACTCCTGGTCCAGTTCTCATGGGAGATGTGTCCACAAAGAAACTTATCTCCTTCCAGAGCTTTGTTGAGGTCTTCTGCACTGAGACACTGAAAACTCACTTCACAAAGTGTGAGCTACCTGTTGACCTATGGAACAGCCTTTGCAAACATGCATATGGAAAAAGAAACTTGTTCTGAAGTTGATTCTTCCGTACCTGCCTTGCAGATTGTGAGAACAAATCAGTCACAGATTGCTGCCTGATAGTTATGAGCAAATTTTAATTCCAACATGCAGGCACTCCCTTTGGAAGGAAAAGACAGGCTTAACTGCACATGGAGAGACAGAATTGCAACCTTGCAAAAATCAGAGACTTTGTTTTGAGAGCCAAACAAAATTGAATGTGTTCCCCCCCACACACATACATACACTATCATCAAATATTATCAATTTAATTGCTCGACTCCTGCAGCTGTGAGCACAATATATCAGCTTGACTGGAATGGAATTCGTAATTCTGTAAGACACATTCAAATATAAAATATTGAGCTAAATTCTCAGCTAATGAGAATCAGCATAGTTCCACTAACCTCAGATAAACTACTGAGCAAGCAGGAATCGTTCGAGTTCCTCCGACTTAGTTGGAATGCCATCACTAGGTTCAGCAGAGGAATATAAATTTGGTCCAAGACTTTGTGTTTCTGAGCCTTTTTTTGGGAATCTGATATATCCAGTGCTTGGAACGAACCAGCATGATGTGACATAGCCCAACAGATCTCCTCCGAACATCAGCGGCTCTGCCGTTTTAGCCATGCTGGCGAACTCATTATCATGGGATGCTGTCGATGCTGAAAATCTACATGGTTTGAGGGGGCCACTGGAGAAGTTAATGGAAGAGAAAGCTATTTAAAGATGTTAAATATAGGGACATGATCTCTGGCTCAGAAAACTCTCCATCTGCAAATTTCTGGCATAGTTGGGAAGTACCATCACGTGCCTGCACTTTTGCGTGTTTGCTTTCAGCCCTTGTTAAAACAAGATCCTAAGTTGGGACGACCTTTGTCCTGGACAGATACTGCTGATTTTAAATTCCAAAAAAATGGATTATAAACCAGAACTTTTGTATTTCTTGACAGGGATTTTGCCTCCTCTCCCCCTCTCTAACACACACTTTCCCATTTGTTTTGAAGATATAAATGGAAAGAGACAGTTAAGACAATAAATAGAAGATCAGAAATTTCACATACACATTTTCAGCTATTCTATGAAATCTTTACCCTGGGTAAATTTCCCACTCCATACAATACTATCAGCTCACAGAGCTGTAGTAATGGCAATTTTATGAATTAAGTAGAACCTTTTTTCTGATCACTAAAGAAGTTTAAATTGTCTGTAACTATGATATAGATATGCACACATATATATGTATACATATATGCTTATATGTATATATATTACTAGAAAAATGAATTCTTTTATTTATCTCAGAGGTGGTAATTTGTGCCTGCACAAAGGAGATGAAAATAATAACACCTTTCCCTTGTTTTCTGGGCTATTATTCATTTTTTTAGGTGCAAAGACACAGAGAATTGGGCCCTTTGCATTTAATTCTGTGTGTTCCCCGACTATTATTGCCATGTGACCTATATGAGTGAAAGTTTAGCATTCTTGAAGGGTTATGTAAATGTATACGTTAGTGAATAAACAGATGGGTTTTAATGAAAAACATCTTTTCATGAGCTGTGTCACACTGATTTGATTCTTCATTTATGGTATCAGATCTTTGATGTAATGGAAAAATGCGTAGAGCTGAGTTTACACAGTCCAAATTTAAGTGGACATCCTCTAGAAAAGGTAGGAAAATTTACATTGCATCAACTAGTGGTAGGTGAACTAGCATAGCCAATTTTTTATTGTTAGTGCTTGAGAACAAAAAGATGCGGATTCTGATCCAGGGATCTTTGGCGGCCTAGCAGATCTGTTTTCTGGGCATCAGAAATGCCCAAACAGATCTCAGAAAACAGCCTCAGTTTTCAATTTGAAACAGCAATCAGATTGGAAGAGACAAAAATTAACTCTCAGGAAGAAAAAAAAAAAGGAAAAAAAACCCACCAAAAACAAAGCCAAAGGAAAAACCCGAAAACCCTACAACCTAAAAACTTAAAGGGATATTTTGTTTATTTCCATTCACATCAAGTCAAAATGGAACAGGGGTTTAGATGCCTGTGCCGCATTTATTTATATATTTGAATGACTGGATTTTTTAGAATCAGGTTACGCAGCTGGACTTCACATTGCATTTGCTGCGGCTGCTTCATCAGAAATGCTGGTAGTATTTGTCAGCCTGGAAGTGTCTTGAGGCTGCTTCTGAGAGATACAAGGAGGCAACTGATAAGGAGAGCATCAGAAGGGCAGTTAATTGCCTCCAGTCTCTCGGTGCCGGGGAATATTTAAAATCTATGGGATTAAAGGCAGATTAAAAACTGTGGAAGCAGGAGCCCAATAGCGCTGAAAGATCATAATCAGCAAGGGTAATGGCAGAGCAAAAATGAATGTGGCAAATAAAATGACAGATAGGAAATTCAGATCCGCTTCTAATGCTCGAAGTTCCATCTTGTAAGCACAATTCATCTACGTGTAAATCATTTTTTGGCTTCAAGCTTATCAGCCAATCGGTGAATTAAAAATGCTCTTTCCTTGGAGGATTAAAGAGGTTGATTGAAGTCAGTGTGAAAACTGGCTAATAAGTCTGGAAATGTCAGGAGGGTGCTTCATAGGAACTCAGTGTACTTTTTCTATCAGTGCTATGAAACAGGAAGTTTGAAAAGCTGTGTAGTTCTGTTACTTTGAGAAATGCTTTTGTGTTGTTCTTTTTTCCCCCCTCTCTCCTGTGTGTCAGAGTGTCATGCAGAAATATTTTAATTTGCAAGATGAATGGCAACAGATGCAAATGTCGAAAAATGAGATTGGGAGAATTTGCTAAAATATGCAGAGGAGTAAGAGAAATTTCATTTCAGAAAGTACAGTTAATGCATATCACGGCCATGGGAAGTTCTAGGTTCCAGGCCATGAACTGCTTAGACATGTCCCACCTTGGAAAGGATGTTTAAACTTTACTCCTTTTCCGTGCCTAAAAATCTAGCGTAGGTGGTGAGGCCAGGGATTGTGTTAAGGCAGTCTCTCTGCTAAACCTGAGCTGCCAGGGCATCTCCAGACACCACAAAAACACACACACACACACACGACATGAGGTCTTTCCATCAGTGTTGTTAAAAATTGAACAAGGTTTTCAGAGCTTAACATACGAGAACTGTTCTCTTGGTGTTTCCACAGCCAACATTTCCATCTGCATTGCCCATGCTGGCAAGTGCAAACACAAGCACATGAGTATATTTAGAGATTTAGATGGCAGTTGTCTGAAATGATTCCTCATGCTGATTTGTGGACTAATACTCTTTCTTTGTTTCAGCCCCAAATCACAAAGGAATAAAAAAATATCCTTGAACAAGAGACTTTTCTGGAGGGAAAGCTGCTACCTGGGCACCTGGGTATACCAGTTTCTCTCCTCCTGGGCTCACATCAGAAAGAAGTTGGGGGATGTGTTTGTGGGAGAACCCACTGATTAACCCTATCTTTCATTAGTATAGGGAGAATTAGCCCTTGGGGTTGTTAGAGCCATGAAAAGCAGTGAATGAATGAGGATGCAGATGAGGTAAGAAAGGAATTGATCATTCAACTCTCAGGGACTGAGACTAAGAATTCTCCAGCTCACTCTCACCTCCTGCTCTGGCACAGTTAAGCAATGCAGCAAGGTCCTTTCTCACCTACCCCATGAGTCAGATATGTCAGCCCATGGACAGGCCTAGTCTGTCAGTGGAGGGTAACTGGGAGGCCCATGCTTTGGCAGCAGCTTTTGACTGGGATCCTACATTTTGCCCCAGGTACATGACCCACTTCACAGTCTCAGCAGAACCAGATGTCCCCAGCACGTCCTTTCTCTCTCCCCTATGTGATTCCAGGGAATCCAGATGTGATTCCAGACTTACACAGAATTTAAAGGAAGAAAAAGATAACCTCCTGGAGGGAAATCTCACTTATGGTTGGGTTGCAGGGCCCAGAAAATGTCAAAAGCAACATACACGGATGTTTACCTACTTCTAATCTCTGATGTTATTCACTACACCCCATCCTTGAGTTTGGAACACCAAACATGCAAGCTGGCCCATATTTTTGTCTACTGTTCTGCTCATAACCACCGCCAAAGAAACAACAAAGATGCCCATAGATTCAAAAATGATATCTCACAGTTCTCTGCAGCTCCCTGATTCCCGACTCTTTGATACAGGCACCTCCGGCGAGGAGAAGCAACGGAGAAACTGGATTCCTCTCCCTGCCGTGAGATGCGGTTCTGTTCTTTTTATCCCTGGGACTGATTTTCATATAAAAGTCTGCAGCTAGTGCAACTCTAACCCAGAGCTCCTGTCGGCCAGCTGAGCTCCTAACCACCAGACTGCAGAGCGGTGGTCTATGTGTGTCTGGGTTACGGGAGGTTTCTTTGATCTCCTTATGCCCCCCCGGAATGCATTTCTGTGCAGCTTCAAGAAGGAGAGGCGTCTGCACATCCTATCTCCCCAATCTCAACCTCATTTTACCCCCGTTGGTTCGGGCCCTCGCTTGGGAGGTGGGAAATGTGGTTTGGATCCCCCCAGGCTGAAGAAAGCACTGAAGCCAGATTTCTCACTTCATGGGCCAGCGATTTCGCTAAGTTGTCTCCTGATAAAAAAAAAAAAAAAAAAAAAAAAAAAGGTGTATGCATCCCTATCTTGGTCCGTGTTTAAAAAGAGTGAGCAAAGCTCAGTTCTGAGTGCTTCCAGATGTCTCCCCTCAGGAGTGGGCTCGGCCCTCTGGAACCTAAGACGAGGGAGCTATTTTACTTTGCAGACCTGATTCATGTACTTTAGGACGGGTTGGAGTTTGGGCACACCCTTCGTGCTCAGCATTTCCAAATTGGCTTGCTTTCCGTGGCTTCCGATGCACCACATGGAGTCTCTCCCCAGGGCTGCTCCCTGCTGTGGCAGACTTCCTGGTTTTAAGCCTCCAGGCTTTAGGCTGTAGCAGGACCAGAGAGGAGGTGCAAGGAAAGGTTCCACTCTCCTGGTAACTTCATTCAGGACTCTTTTTTGGAGATAGCTAACACTCCCTGTGCATTAGGCAGGGAGAGCCCAGGGGCCCAATGCTGTGCTTTGGGGCCAGACACCAGA
Organism: Myiozetetes cayanensis; assembly: GCF_022539395.1. NCBI lineage: Eukaryota > Metazoa > Chordata > Aves > Passeriformes > Tyrannidae > Myiozetetes > Myiozetetes cayanensis. Next base: position 4,240,152 of record NW_026087521.1, read on the forward strand.
AAACCCAGCACTTAAGGCCTTTGCTTGGATCTGATGTTTCATTTGTAAAATTTTTTAAATTTAATAAATCACCGTTCTTTACAGTTTTCTCTTACTATTGGAGTTACATTAATTAGTGAAGATATTTAGACTTAAAATGGAGAGGAGAGCTTGGAAAGTTTTCCAAAATCTCGTGGATGGAGGCACTCATTCCTGGATCTTCAACAGTTCTTCAGCAGGACTTTAGGCACCTCATTAGCTCTCTGCAGTCACTTCTGCAAACCCCACTGTGTGCTTGTGTACAGCTGAAGGCACACAAGTATCTTCATAGATATGGCTCTCAGTGTTCCTGGACACATCTCCTTGGTGCATTTTGTATAAAGCCTCAAGTTTACATTTGCCTCAGCCAAATTTTGCTTTGTGTCCAAGCCTGTGTTAACTTTTGGATGTGAACCCTACCATGTGTGACCTGTACAATGCCTGACATGACCTTATGGGCACCTTGTATGGCCTTGTGGTAGCATCTGTCACCTTGGGTTTCTCTTTTGAACAGTCTTGGGTCTGTCCATAAGAACAGAAAGGATTTGCTGATGCTGTGTTTTTCGGCAGTTCCTGTGTGGTGGGGATGTCCATGGCTGCACTGTGGGCTTCTTATTTTGCAGAAGAGCTTTAAAAAGACATGTTTTCTTCAAACATTTCAGCAATTTCAGTCTGGAGTTGGCCTGTAACTGTATCATAGCTATGCAGAGAGGCAGACAGGCAAGACACTGTGTGCACAGTACTGTGGCCAAACAGCTGGCTCTTGGTTGCTGTGGATTTGCTCCTGCATCTGCCAAAATAGAGATGCCCACAAAGGCAGCAAACTTTTGCTTTCTTCCCAGCCCTGGAATCCCTGAGCTGTATCACGTCACTGTTGTTGTTCATAGGTGACTTTAGCCACACAGATAGAACTGGACTGTGACAGAGAGAGTCCAGGGCTGTTGGGCAGGATGAATCTTGCAGAAATGGTTGAAAGCTGCGAGGAAAGAGAGATGCTGCTAGTGCAATTAGCTGATTAGCAGGAGGTCAAAGTCCTCCTTTAGACACAGTATCCTCCCTTAAAAAAGATAATTTGTCTAGCAACTTCAGAAAGAGACAGAGAAGAGATCGGAGCCCTTCCCAAATCTCCACGTGGAAACCATGGTGTTTCTGACACCAGTCTTCTCCAGCAGGACACCTGCTGAGTTTTTAATGGTGCATCCCACGATGGAGACTAAAACAGAATATTGAGGACTGATAAGATGGAGATGAGTAGCTTATGTGTGATGTGACAGAACCAGAGAAGAGATTCACAGAGCAGGGCTTTGTGGCCAAAACAACACGTAAAGGAAAGGGACTTTGCTGCTGGGCGTGGGGATGAGGACTGGTGTAGAAATGCATGGTTGGGAGAGTGTTTTCCATTCTTTGTTTCCGTGGTGGATCTCAGTTCATGAAAGTTAGGATCAAAGCAAGCAAGGCCTACTTCACTACAAGAAAATGTTCTTTGACAGCACTGTCTTGTAGTCTTTAGAGAGACTGAAAATAAAAGTCTTTAATTGAGGATGATGTTGGGGTAAATTACCCCAACTCACCACGGCAAGTGCACACAAACATCTGCAATAGTTCAGCAAACATCTATAGCTTAAACTAGAGGTAACATGATCTGTACCATGAGAAGTAACCTTGAGGTACCTCAGGGTTACCTCAGGGTACCTGTGACCTTAAAATAAGCTGAGCTCCAAAATGTATAAATAATAATAATAATAATAATAATAATAATAATAATAATAATAATAATTGCAACTCCCTGGCTGCAGCTGGTCTTACGTGTCAGGAGTCATCCTTAATAATGATGTGCATTCATGAAATTATTATCTGATTACAGTGATTTTCTATACACTTATTGAAGTAGGTAATCACAAAACCCAGAAATCTGAGGTTTTTAAGCCCACCTGACAAACAGGAACTGCTAACTCTTTATCTTTGTAATCACAGCTCCACAAACATCTCTCTGGGGTTGGCTTTTCAAAGAGGAACACTGACCTCTGGAAAACTAGGACTTGTGTTGGATTGATAGTCAGGCTGATGCTGTCCCAACCAGGGCACGCTCAAAGGGCTGAAATCCACCTGTGGGTGACATGAGAGTGTACTGAGGGTAGAATTTGGACAATAACTTGTATTTTCTGTCCTGCTGTCTGAGGAGGGTAGAAGCTAATGTAGCTTTCAATGACCTGTACACATCTGTGAGCTTCCTGGGGTTTGGTGAGCAGGTTGGCCAAGTGTATCACAGGTTAAATGATAAATCTTTCAGTAACAAATTCTGAGTGCCACAGTTCTCAGATTAACTATTGCTGGCCTTTTTGTAAACATGGGGCTGCTGCTACATTTATGTTTTATATTTTGCTATCATAACCCATGGGATGTGGCATGAATGTGGCAACCTGGAACAAAGACGGGAATGAACTATTGAGGAAAGGGCTGTGGCAGGTGAATTCTCTACTGCTGTTTAGCTTAGTACTCTCTTCCCTCCCTCCTCTTCCTTTATGCTTTCCTGCTCACCGTGGGGAGATGCTCTTCTTCTGAGCTCTGGGTTTGTGTCTCAGCCTGCATTCATCTCCCTGAAGAGAAGGAACTGCAGTGGGGCTGACTGCAGCAGCAAAACCCATAAAGAGATTCCCCTTCTCCTCCTCTTGTGAGGGCTTTCCTCCCTTAGCCTGTCCCAGAGGGTTTGAATGCCTTCTGCCACCTCACTCTTGAGACATTAAGACCTTGAAATTTGAAAGAGGAGTGGCGTAGTCTGGAGAAAAATGGACCTGTGTTCTAACCCATGCAGCTTGTGATACGCACATTGTCGGGTGATAACAAAGGATTTACATAGGATTTACATTTTTCTTAGGGGACGTTCAGTGGAAAGGGAGTAATCAGTAGCAATGACAGATGAATCCATTTGGCGGAAAAGGCTGCCTCTTTCACACAAATAACAGGCTTTTTCTTAATCTACAATTTGTCACTGTTTATTCGGCAGTGCAAGCCTTTTAATTGCCCTGCGGCATCCTGGGTTTGTGCTTCCTGGGAAGCAAAGGAGCAGTTTGGGGGAGTTAGAGGGCATTTTTGCCTTTGATATAAACCTAGAAAACTGAATGAGGCTTTCCAGAATTCAGTCAGTTTTTCTGGGTGAGAATGTAGGTGGAATGTGACCTGATCTGTTGTGATTAATTCATGGGTATGTTGGGGGAGGACATAGCCTGGGTCCCATCAGTAATAGTCAGGTTGGCATTGGTGCTGCTCAGCACTTGCTTTGCTTGGACTACTGTTGAAGTAGATTCACAGCTTTTTGTTTCTCTTCTCAGTTCCTGTTTAGGTCAAAACATAAAAACTATGAAAATCTGCCTGGTCACCTGCTGCTCCAGGGAGGCAGACAGGACAAGAGAAGAACTTCAAGCACACAGTTCCCCATCAACCTTTATACAATCCTTCTTGGCCTAATACCATGTTTGCTCCAAAACTGTTCCTTGATCACTGGGATGCTTTCATCCTAGCTTCTGTTCCCTGCTCCAAATATAATTTCTGCTCTGGTTTTTCATAGTCTTTATTACTACAGAGTACTGATCCAAATTGTATCTGTAAGGAGTGTTTGGGAATAGTGATTCCTGCCTTGGAGTTGTGCATAAACTACGTGAAGTCTCCACACTCTTTCCAGAGCAGTGGGTTCCTGCTGTACACAGCCAGTGAATCTTATGCTATGAAGCTCTGGATGTCTATGTTGTTTGCCTCAGAATCAAACCAACATAAGGCACTCCTCTTCCAAAAAATCTCTATTCAAGTCATTAAATCAGTATAATACCTATGGCTCTTTTATTTTAGTGATGACTGCTTGGTTTAGGCCATTCCCTGCACTCCTGCTAGCTTGATTATACAATTCTATTATGGGGTGTCTCTGGAAGTTGGCAGATATTATTCAGGAGATGGTGTCCAATAAATAAACTGAGTTGTGCACCCATATGGAAGATGATATTTATTCTAAGCAAGCAACCAGCTTCAGTGTGGTTCAGTTTGGGTGGCCAAGCATTCAGAAAGCAAGAAATGCAATATTAAGTTTGGGAAGTCATACGCTTCATAGAATCATGGAATAGTTTGGCTTGGAAAGGACCTTAGAGACCATCTACTTCTCTGCCATGGGCAGCGACACCTTCTACTAGACCAGGTTGCTCAAAACCCCACCCAGATGGACCTTTAACCTCCCATATACATGGCTGAAAAACTATAATATAAATGTAAGCATTTCATTAAATGCAGGCACGTTTGCATGCTTTCATGAGGACATCTCACATGTGCATGTGGGGAGTTGCTTTGCAGCTGCTCTTCCTCTGGCTTTGGGGATCTAAGGAAAAGCTGTGGCACTGGGCAGGGCAGTTGTTGGTGAATCACTGAGTGCCTGGGGGCAGAGGAGGGACCTAACGGTGGCACCTGGAGGTTCCTCCGGCTCCTCCTTAAAACTGCACCTGGATAAGATGGACCTGGAAATGACTCTCCATTTTTTTTTATTTTTTTATTACTTTTTGGTCATAGGCGAAGTTTTCTGTGAAATGCACTTTCAGCTGCCATGATATTCCTTGAACACTTCAGCTCAAATCTCCTGGTAACTGCATTCAGGAGTCTTTTTTGGAGCAACAAGGAACTGGAGTTGAAATAAGGGTAGGATACATCTGTTTCAACAGTAGTTGCTCAGCTACTGGCATTTTTTGTGCAGGAAGTGGGAAATTCAGCGTCAATATTTTTTTTCTTAGAGAGCACCCATGCTGTTGGGTGTGAAGAAGAGTGAATGTATTCAAATCCTTCTGTTTAAAAAGTTTTATTTCGTGTGAATATGTAGCCACAGAGAACCCACAGAAAAAGTGCTAACCAGTACCCTCAGGAATTAGTCTGCTTGCTTTCCTCATTGACTAATATTTAATTTCTTTTTTTTCTTTTTTTTTTTCTTTTTTTTTGAGATTGGAACAGATCCGAGGGGAGGAATCAAAGGCAGCATGCTCCCATAGCACTCGCCAGGGAGGTGAGCAGGATATTTGTTGAGGAGGCAGCTGAATCAGGAAGAAAGTTGATTTGAGCAGATGTTTCCCAACCAGCTGCTGAGTGGTCTAGCCTCTGGGCTGGAGGGTATCCGAGGGCAGCAGGATCTGGAAGGCTCTGGAGCCCTTCCACCTGGCAGGCAATAATTCAGAGCTCACACAGACAAAGAGCCAGGGTGAGTCACTTGTCTGCTGATTAGGCTGCTCTCCTGGGAGGGAGGCACCTGGATCCCAGATCCAGGTTGGGGCTGCAAAGTGGAACAGCATCAACTGGGAGGGATTGGAAATGCTTAATGCTGCCTGGTTAGGAGGCTCTTCATGCGTGGGAGGCAGGAGTTAGATTCCACTTGGAGAGGGAAAAGAGTTTAATGCAGGTCTCCTAAAACCTAAAGGAAAGGTTTTATCACTGCCTTATAATTATGGGATGGCTCTTCAGCCATTGGGTACTGAGGAGGACATTTGACTTTGTTTCCTTAAAAGGGATGGGAGAACAGGCTTGTATGTGCAGCTGGGGGACATTATCTCTGGGAATGGTCTGGTGAACTGTGAGTCAGGGATGGCCATGGAAAAGTTTGATGGGTCTGGTAGAACTTATAGCTATGAAAGGAGAATGGGGAACTTTAGTATCTTGGGAAAGTCACCATGATTTTCTTTTAAATGGATATGCTAGTGATAAGCAGTAGAAATTTATAGATTTAGGGGTAGATTCATCTTCATTTGCACCAAGTTAAAGCTGAGGATGATTCGATTCAATTCAATCCAAAAGAGTTACTCTGAATTGAATCTTCCATGAAAGAGATAAGAAAAATGGCCAACATTTTTTATTTCTGTCAATCCTACAAAATGTGTAAAGGGGAGTCTCCCTGTCTTTACCAGAAGTGATCTGAAAGATCCTATCTGGTCTACCTCTGTCAGCTTGGCATCTTTGCAGTAGTCGGTGGTTGCACAAAACTGGCCAATTTTTCCATATATAGGGTTGCTAAATTACCCTTTCTGGTTTGGTTTTATTACCCCCTTGGAGCAATGATCTCACCCATCAGTGTTGTGTTGCTCTTTGGGAGTGGCAGGGGTGGAGTGGGGTGGGATGAGCAAAGCCCTGAGCTTTTTCCAGAGTTCCCTGCATATGCAGAACATTTCATTGTCTTCTCTAACACGCCCTCACCTTTCACACAGACTGGAATTTGACACACCAGGTTAGAGAAAGAAAGCAAGGGGGAGAAAAAAAAAAAGGAAAAAAAAAAAAAAGGCACAACACAAGAAAAAACCCAACAAACAAGATCTTATCGTGCAAAATATCCATCCACCCTCCTGATAATAAAAAAAAGCCTCAGGTTAGGAAAATAAAAAAATAACTACTGAACACTCAAAATTAACATGCAAATACATCCATGGTTCCTGGCACAGACGGAAAGACAGAACACAACCCTCTCCCAAAGAGGCAGTTTTTATACTTCTTGCAAAAAGGAAGCTTTATCTCAGTTACTGGTGCTTTTGCATTGTCTTGAGAAGGTTTTCTTCTCTGTTGAGGAAAGCTCTGGATACTCCTTCTTCCCTCACCCCACCCCATACCCCACATTCATTTCACCAGGTGCCATGACGAAACCTTCCAGATCAAGGCAGGTTTCATCAACAAGGCTTCTTGCCATGCCACCCATAATTCATCCCAGCCTGCTGTGGCTTTCTCCCAGCAAGCAGCACCTCTTGCAAAACCAGCCCCTGTCTCACACTCCTTCCAAACCCGTGTTCCTGAGCACCAACAATAGCAGAGCATGAATCACTAACAGAGCGTACAGACCTTCGCTCCACTCCGGCCAGTTTGTGTCATTGCCTTAATGTTAATTACACACCATAATGTGTGCATTTAATTTCCGTGGTGTTTCAATTAAATTAATCAGGCAATTAAAATTAATTAAAATTACAGAAATCACCTGCAGAAGTGCTTGAAACGTGGAGGAGGGGAAGGGAGGGGTTGGGAGGGAGCTGGGAACGTAGATGGCTGTGTTTTCACAGACCTTCCTTCCCTTGATTAATTTTGGGGATAGACTTTTTCAGAACAGGTTATTTAAGGATTTAAAGACTGTTCCAAGGCCTACTGAAGCCAATGGAAATCTTTCTATTGGCAGTGATAGGCTTGGGACCAGGCCACTAGCCCCGAGTGTTCAGGATGGAGATTCAAGGGGTAGGTGATGAAAGACCTGATGCTGAGTAGAAATTCCTCAACATCTCTGAGGAACAAGGCCAAAGGCCCTGAAGTACCAAATCAGGGTCAGATTTTAAAAGGCAGGGTAAAGATGAGGATGATGTCTGTGGGAGTTAGGCACATTGGTACTTCCAAGGATCTGGGCTGGTGAGGTATTCTAAGAAACTTAAACGTGTTTGAAGTGTCAAAGGACTTTTAAAACATGACTAAATGTATTGTACCCTGAACTCCCACTGATTTCTGCAGTCAGTGAGAGAGGGTCCTAATTTCACAAAGGTGATTTATGAATCCTGAAGTCTTGAGAAAGTTACTTAGCCTCTGTAGCATTTCCCTTCCAATAGGCAGGGATTTAGTTGCTTCACAGAGGGACTGTACTTTGATCTGTGCAGGAGTTTGAAGACGTCACATCAACCTGAACAGTTCTCTTGCTGCTTATGCCCTTTTTACCAATCAAGCACAGCCACATGTTCACACCTGTAATTTTTATCCCAGCATGGAAGGGTTGGCACTTTTAGCTTTGAACAGCTGCTTCCTCCACAACATCCTAGCAGTCAACCCCAGCCCAACTAGTTCCTGTGTCTGGGAGACAGGTTAGTTCCTTCCACGCTTTCCTGGAAAGACTTGGCCTGGCACACTCCTGTCTTAGCAGGTGAGTCACCCACTCTTTGCTCCCATTCTTTGACCCACAGTTGGGGATGTTTATACCGCGGTCACCAAAGCTCATGCAGGTATCCCCAAGCTGCCTTTAAATTAATTTGCTGGAGCACCATCTTTAGGATCGCTGTAGTTTCAGGAAACACTGTGTGGGCTGAAAAACCAGGGGATGAAGCAAAGTAAATGCTCATAATTAGGACGAGTTGCTCTGCGCTGCAGTGGCTATTGGAACCTGGGCTCACTGCTTAAAGACACAACTGCTTTTTTTGCACATTAGAATTTCACTCACACTAATAATCCCTCACAGTTCCATAGGCAATTACCCATGTTTCTTGGTGTCCAAGGGGGAGTAAAACCTTATCACCTCTGCCCCGATGGCACCCTTGCTTGTGAGACACCTTTTTCTCTCCAGTTGTTTAGATGATTAACATAATTAAGTTATGCACACAGCACTTGTTTAAGGCTTCTCGCTAGACTGAAGTTTATTGCCAGCTTCAGATCTGAAAGATTTAAGCCTGCCAAAACTCGTTACTTTTTTTCCAACTATATCAGTTGATATTTTCTCGTTCTGTAAATAATGTGTCTTTACACTCTCAGGAGATCAGGTCACAATATTCTTATTGTTATTAGCCAATTTAGCATAGTTTTCTGCTGCCTTGCTCTTCCTTAAGTCACAGCAAATGATACAGAATGATACAGATGTCCAATGATACAGAACATTTTCCCATCTTTTCAGGTTTTTTTCATCCATATTGTTAATTTCTGTCTTATATCTGTATTTCACCACTTCAGTTAGGAAAAAAAAAAAAAGGAAAATAAAAAGCAGCAGAAACAGAAATGAGAATACAGAAAGACAAGGAAAAAAACCCACCTAAGCACAGAAAAACTTGATTTTCGAAATTAGAAATTTTAAGAGGATGCTAGCATTTTGCTGCCAAACAACCCAGAATTTTAATTACAAATCTGATGAACGCTCATTCTTCTCTCCAAAATTCTGTAAGTGATGAAAGCCCCCTCTCTCACTTTTGCTAATCCTCCTCCATCTGAGTCCTTTGACACTACTTCTTGTGTGGCCCTTGGCACGTCACTTCTCCTCAGTTTCCTCATCTATAAAATGGCTGTTAATCCCTATATAGTATCACCCACGCAAATTTCCAGGGCTTACGCTTGAACAGGGCTTTGAAGATAAGTGAGCAAAGTTTCAAAAGGACCTAAGAGATTTAGGAGTGAAAGTTTCATTAGCTTTCCATCAGATTTGTACTCTTATATCTCCACGAGCCTTTTGAAAGTCTGCAGAATTGCAAGACACTACTCATCACAGTCACACTCCTTGTTCTCCTCAAGGAAAGGGATTGCTCCAGGCTAGTTTTGGCAGAAGAGCTTGTTCCTCAAAAGAAGCAAGGTGAGACTTGGGGCCCTCCAGTTTCTTTCCCCATCTTCAGATATGAAGCCTTGGATGCATCTCCAACCATTCCAGGCAAAGTGGTATCTCTCGCTGTTTATATCGGTAGATCTACTTGGCTGGTTTTGACTGAAAGAAGGGAGAGAAGGTTCATATCTTCAACTCTGAGCTGGGTTTGAGATAGCAACCTTCAGCTGGGAGGCAGTGGTGAGCTCCTTTGGATGGTGTGGAGGTAGTTACCTCCTCAGTCATCACAACTGCTCCTTAAAGAGAGAGGATAATGCGCTCCCCTTGTACGTGCATCCTGATGGAGAGGCCTGCAAGGACACCCTGCCAATCTTGGACATGCTGGTTGACTCAAAAGCAATTACGAGGTTTCTCTAATTGCAACAGGATCTTACTGCTCCATAAGTCCACAGAACAGAAGAAAACAAAATAAAGGTCAAAAAACCAGTTTTGAATGTTGGGCTTTTTGGTTTCCTTTTTAGTTTTTTGAGTTTGCCACCACAAGTTCCACTTTCTAGCCTTTCTCAGATACTATAAAAGGGGAAAGAAAAAGAATCTGTTCAACCAAAAAAAAGCTGTATAGATACTAGAAGCTTGGTGGCTTTGGTTTGTTCAGCTTCAGTGGCTAAAACACTCTTCTGAAAACATTGGGAAATAATGTTACTTTTCTTTGTGGGACTTTCCTCATTAAAATGAAAACGAAAAGAAGCTTGTGAAGAAATAAACATTTTCTTTCACCTTAAAGGAAATATTTAATTTTTATTTTTATTTCATTGACATAATTAATGTAACAGAATTTGAAAATGAAACATTATTGGAAAATGGGAACATGGAAGGTTTTGTTCCCTAAGTTTTGAGATAGTTTGACTTTTTCCCCCCAAACTGCTATATTTGATTTAAGTTTGCTGCTGATTTAGATCAGCTAGACACTACCTTTTGCCTAAAGTAAGCCTTTCTGCAAAAAAATTGTACTGTTTGGAAAATGGGTCTTTAAGAAACCCCTGTAAAAATATCATAATACTAGTAAAAAAAGTTTAGTTTCTGGGATTGACAGCAAAAGGCTCTGAATAGTCTAGAGCAACTTTGAAGTAGCCATATTTTGGGTGGGTGGTGAAATGGACCAACAATTCACAATAGATCCTTCCAATGTGAATTATTCTGTGATTACCAAAGTATTTGTCTTTAGTACTTTGCCCCTAAAATGTAATACCTTCCAGTTTAAACACTCAGTCTTCAATGCTGTGTTTTACTTCCATTTGCCTGGGATGAAACAAACACAGAAGCAGGTCACAGTGAAATTTTCTGGCTGAGTAGGCAACTGAGCCTACAAGACTTGAGTCTCAAAACACCATCACACTGAAGGTTTCCCATTTTCTCTTTAGTTGTACAAAATAAAATAAATGTCAGAAGCTCAAGAAACATCTCTAAACTACTTCTTTGAGAAAGTCTGAACCGCAACAACAAAAAAGGAGCTCATGGGAGATTTTTATTTTTATTTTTTAAATTTCTTCAGCTGCAGTGGAGTGCATTTGCCTAGAAGCTGCATTTCTGCAGGGACATGGACAGTGTCCATGCCTGCTATCAAAAGCAATTGAGACAGACAGGGGGGCCAAAAATCCCCAGGAGGATTTATCTTCTGATGGAAGGTTCCTGGAATGCAGCAGAGTTTCTTTTCACCTCTGGAATTGCACGCTACGTACTAATTAGAGCTGTTAATTAAATACATTTTGTTAAAACATGTTGCATCAAAGCTGAAGCATTTTGTAAAGAACTGTCTTATTTTGTTGACACCTCTCTTGGAGAGATTTTTGAGGTTCAGGGCTCTGGTCAGAGAGAGTATTTCAGGAGAAGCAGAGTCTCAGGTTTCTGTTACATGGATAATATGAAAGCGCCATTAAAATTCCAGCATCATTTAACTTGACAAAATATTTGAAAAGTTTTTAATTTTCCTCCTTTTTTTTTTTTTTTTTTTTTTTTTTCTTCTCTCCAACGGGGAGGGAAAACAAATTTCAAACCTCAAAAACTGTGGTAAAATGGAATTGCTGTCCTGCGGACTGTTCCTGTAATGAAGCCAACAAACTTGTCATGCAAAGTCCAGTTCCTCCCTGTGGAAGCACAGCAATTCATTTATGCAGCTTCACCAAGTGTCCAAAGTGCTTCATGCATTGCTAATAATTATGGGCACATCTTGGTGGTCACATTGAATTCAATGGCAATTTTCCCACAGATTTTATCAGGAGCAGAATTCATCCCTATATGCTTTAATTGTATAACTCAGTTTCTGTTATTGCTTAAGACTCCCCAGTCCGTGCCAGCATGTGAAATTCTGATGAAGTTTTATGTTAGCGGCTGCTGCTAACTGTTCTTAATTATTTGATAGTCATCTGAGGCCTGAATTTCATAGATGTGCAGCTCCTCTTATTCATATTCTAATCAGTGGTAATTTGGATACTTTGTCCATCTGTAAATCAGACCTTTAAAGGGCAATCCCAATCCCATTGTCTCTAATGGATGCAAGTCCATCCTTTCAAGGCTAACTCTTTTTTTTTTTCCAGTTAACAAATGAGGTACAGCTGGTTAAAACCCATCCAAATTGTCATTTTGGAGAAACTTAAAAGGTTTTTTTTGGGGGGGGGTGGGGGAGGGGGATCTAAAATATATGGAAAAGTCAGAGAATTGCTCATAAAGCTAAATATTCTGATACAGCAGCATTGAGCACAGCCTTGACACCAGTGTATGATGGGCAATGGGGTGGACAGCAGAAATCCTTGGTGTTCCCCACTCCCAGAAGACACACACTTGGGATATCTACCCTTGAAATTTTAACAGTTGTTTAGCACTGTGCTGATATAAGTGCTGGTTACAGCTCCAGCTTTATTACCAGTCTTTCAGGGAAGCTATAGTAAAGCCTGTGTTCCAAGCGCTTGATTTAAGTTAGGATACAACCAAAGGTACCTGAAAATGTATTTTTTAAGGCAATTCTGTGCTTAATCGCCATTTTTCTAGTACCAGATTTCCAGATCCTCTGTTTTTAACTTCCCTTTTGGTGAATGGGGGGTATCTACAGCAGTGTGGTCACAGGAGGCAAGTCCTCCCAGGGCTCTACTTTTGTGGCTGAGGGCATGACTGGATGAGGTACTTTGGCATCATCAGTTTTGCCAACCCTTTCTCAGGTTTACCAGGTCAAATAATAGGATTTTCTATCAATGGGAGGAGAGAGTAACCTCGGTTCAAGCTGCCCTACTGAAGAGGTAGAGCGGCTGATCTAAGAAATTGGAAGAGAAGGTTTTGGTATCTTCCCACTCAGCAATCACTCATGTAATCGGACCTCACATCTAGACTAACAGCCTGCCTCACCTTAGCTGTAATTGAAAAAGAAAAAAAAAAAAAGGAGTCTCTGTATGCTAGAGGCACAATGGTATCAAAAATCTAGAGTGAAATACAGACATTTTTGCCTTTGGACACCCAAATTGGGGCATCTGAAATGTCTGGTATCCAGTCAGTCGATACTGAAAAGTTTCTGAAAATCAGTGCTTAGAAATACCAGAGAAAAGCTCCCAAATTTAGGAATCCTTCTGTCAAAAATCAGTTCTTTCTGGTTAATTTTGGAACATCTTATATATCCTCCCCACCCTCAAATGCTTTCTGAAGGTTTGAATGGCCAGGAATACCCTTTGCATTTGGGGTCAGACTCAAAACTACTCCCAAGCTGACACCTTACCTACCACATTCCCAGCATGGTGGGAATACTGACTTTGAAATGGAAAGGTTTATATCAGAAATGTTGACACAACCCTAAACTGGAGTAATGTGGCTGTCAGGGAGGGGTGTGAGGTGTGAGTTCTTTGAATCAGTCTTTCTTCTAATTCTTGGGAATGGCCTGTAGAAAAGATTAGTTTTCCATATCAAGTTTCATTCATTGAAGGGATTTGGGAGATAAAACTCATAAGCCATGGAATCACAGATACAATGTAGGTGAAAGGGTTAAAGGACTGAAGAAGACTCAATAATTCTCACAAATGGAGACCAGATGTTTGCTGACATTTTAAAAACACGCAGTCTCTTCCACCCCTTCTTACCTTTCTGATACTATGAATTGTTCAGTTTGAGATCAATGAGACATTACTGAGGAGGTAATTTCTCTTCCATGGTTTTTCCTGTTTCTATGAAGAAATACACAGGGAAAACAGTAAAAATACCTTAATAACAGCGAGAGCAGTTCTCACCTGGTGTAAATTGGTATAGCTCCATAGAAGAGCTCTGATTTACAGTAGATGGGCTTTTGTCCATCAGTGTGATTGCCTGTACCCAGTGATATCATAAAAGCCTTTACAGGCTATGTCATGTTTCTTAATATTATGTCTATATAAAAGGCTGTGCCATGTCAAATGCTGTGCTGAAAGGTGTGCCAGTACAGAATCAGGCCTGCTGTAGACATGGGAATTTAGAAATCCCAAGGGGGGAAAGAGCTGCTCATGTAAGATTAAGAAGAAAGATGGCAACAGTGTTGGTCAGTAGCTGTGCAACATAAACGGGTAAAGACCTTCAGCTATTAGGAGAAAAATGAAGGATTATGTGGAGCTGAATGACTCCAAGGTAGAAGAAAAATCTATCTTATTTGTTTCACCTCACATTAAAATCAGCCAATGGAGAGGAACTGGGAGCTAGGTTGCAGTTTGCCTATAACAGATAGGTCTCATCAGGCCTGTTCAGTCCAGTCTTCCCTATCATGACTCACTCATGCATACTCATGAAGGGGTGCTGAATTTGGCAGTCAAAACTCAGAGACATCACATTTGGTAAATCCTGTTGGCTCAGTTTAATCTGCATCCAAAAATATTGCCTGTGTGATGAAAGGAGTGGGCCGAGCAGCGGAGGGACATTTCACTGCCCAAAATGATTGCTCTCATCACCCTTATCTTGAGCATCTCAATTAATCCCTTTTGTCCAGCACCCACTCTGGACTGATGACCTCTTTTCCTAGGGGCAGGAAATTCTAACAGCAGCAAAGAGACCCAAGTGAGGGACATTGTGCCTCTTCTGTTCAGTCACAGAGCAATTTTGGAGCAGTGTGGCTGCTGGATGCTTTCCACCACAGTCCCTTGGTGCAGCGTGGCACTGAAGGTGTGGGGAAACTGGCCAAGCCAAACCTTTTGGTTGTATTGGTTGAAGCTGGACCCCTGGCTAATGGATGAGAAATCTGTTTTAAACAACATGAGCTCATCCTCAGGTGATGACATGGAGGTGGGGAAGGGCAGAAGGCCATAGGATAATAGCAAATCCAGAGCATTATTATGGTCTAGGATGGGGTTTAGCTTGGGATGCTCCTACTCAATCCTGTAACACACAGGTTCTCCTATAAGACAGCTTTTTCAGGGAATATCCACCATTTGGCCAACTTCTTGCTTCGAGGGCAATAACAAGACAACTTCAGAAAGAGGGAACTTAAGCTGGAGTTGGTAGCTTCTGAAAATAATATCTTCATAGTTTACCTAAATATTAATTATTTTATGATTTAATTATTGTATTTTAATAATTTACTGTCTACCTGGGTGACTTGATAGCTGGCTGCATTTTGTCTTCCTTCATTTCATTTTGCCCTGTTCACCCAAGTCTTTTTATTCTGTTTTGTTGTTCCTTTGGAAGCTATATCACAGATGATGCCCTGCCACTGAATACATCTTTAACCAATGTATATTTAATATCCTTTTTCTTAACTCTCTTGGTTTGCTGTCTCTTTTTATCCCCTGTGATAATAACTAGTCAATGTATTACCTTGAGATTTTTCTTCCAAAATTTTCCTGTTCCCTTTACATGAACCTAAATATATGTTGGCCAATGGCCAAGTAATTTTCCATATCAGCAACCTCTCTGCTTGCATGCAGTCAGGAGAGATGTGCCTCTTGTAAAGTCTGCTTTTCTCTAAAATCCGGAGTTCTTGTACTCTGAAAAATCCCCAAACTTTCTATTTAAAATTAGCTGGTCAACCACATACTGACTTCCTGCTTTTGATTTCATTATTTTCATGCACCTTTGTTCAGATTTCCCTGAACTACCACTACTTAATATCCCTTAATACCAAAGTAATACTTTTTTTCCTAAATTTTTCTAAAATTGCTCTCACTGAACTCAATGATAAATTCATGATGTCAGGTGTTTATCGAGATGAAGAGTGGTAAAATTTCATTCCAACTGATATGTATTGTTCCACCACCTTTGACACTACTCTTGGAAGCTGTTGAATATGAATTGGAGAGTTAAGATTAATGGGTGATTTTGTTGTATGATCCTGAAAAAAAACCACCCTGAAATGAGCAGTTGTTATTGCACCACCTTATTTAATTTTTTAAAAATTAAATGAGCCCCCCCAAAAGATGTAAGCAAAGTTTGTGGATAGAGGAAAGAGGATATTCAAAGGATTAAAGTAAATCTCTTAGGATGACATGGTTGAAATAGTCCTGTGTGCTCTGTTGTAGGTAATTCTTGAGCATGCACAGCAATAAAAAGACACAGAAGACAGCAGTGGAAATCTGGTTAAAAACATGTATAGTAAGAAGGGACTTTTGGCACATAATAACACGAAAAGGTCACACAAGTGCGTGTGGGTGGTGGAAGACACCACGGAGACTGGCACATCACAGAGCTCTGGGGATGGTATTTATCTCTAGACTCTAAGTACCCAAACAAAGGCACAAAAGGAGACAAAGGGGATTGATTGTTTTGGGAGATAAAAATCAAGAGTAGAACAGGGGGTGAAAAAGAGACAGAGTGATGGGAGTGGGAGTTGCAAGGTGGAAATAAACAGGGATCTCTCTCCACTGAAGGGACATTAAGGACCTCTGGTGGCATGGTCACAGTGACAGATGAAGGATATGATGGGTTTGCCCCTTTGTCAAGGCAAAAAGTATGTTTCCTCGGGAATATGGGATTGTACCTCCCTGGATTTTAAATGTACCCTTTAAATGGCCACATACAGACAGAACTCAAGCCCAGTTTTGTCCACAATTTTTTTTTTCCCCTTTTAGCCAATCCAACAGTTTTCTTTGAATCTTTTCATTCTAAAGAATTACTGTCTTCCTCAAGTCATCATTAAGGGACATTTCCAGCAAAGACCAAGTTCCCTAAGTAACACATACTGGGAAAACTCCAGTGTTTTTTATGCAGCTCCCAGCCACATAGCCCAGCAGGGACTGGCACTAGAGTTTTCTGAGCCCAAAGTGTTAATGGAAAGCAAGTCCTGTGGCTATTGCAGAGGAAATGATATTAATAAAAGTATTTCAGAAAATTCTGGATCCCTTCCAATCAGACGGATATTTTTATTATGTTTAAATACTCATGTCAGGGTCTCATTTACTGCAGACTTTTAGGAGAGCAAGGGACATTCCTGAATGTCATGTTCCATATTTTTCCATTCTGTCTCAGACACATTTGATTTCATTTCATCAAGGGAGACACTATTCTCCATAAACATAAGTCTACTGTCACTTTTTGCAGTGCTGTTTTTCCTTTTTTTCCCCCCTTCTAAATAACAATAAGAGTATCTACCTCCTTTTTAGAGAATCCCACGAGGTAGTGTGAAGGACTACCTGGAGGAACAGGATGGTAACTACATTTGGCAGATGGGGCACTGAGGGAGGGAAGTGATTTATTCAGAATCACCCAACAGTCAACCCCTGAAGCAGAGCTGGGGGCAGGATCCAAACCTCCAAAATCTCAGGGTAATGAGGAAGCACATATGTCTCACCTGAGCTCAAAGACAGGGGAAGGCTAGTTTTGCACAGATTTTGACTCAAACAGTGTGCTTTGGTCAGAAGCTGCTTCTTTAGGTTATCAGTTCCTTCTGATATAGAAGAAACTGGACTTTAGAGTCCCTCTGCTGAGCCAATGTAGGGCATCTAATGCATTTGTAAATGTGCATTTGAAGCTGGGTGGGCTAATAGGGATTCCCAAATTTGGATTCAGCAGCCCAGAGTGTGCATGTCATCTCTGTGAGGGGTACCTGAGGGAAGAGGATGCCCTGTGATGTGACCTGATGAGTGGATGGGTCCTTTTTTGGTTTGACCCCATGCAATGAGTGGGGCCCCCTTCCACTTCACATAACACAAGGCACAAACTCTTCTTTGCAGCCATGCCATTCACCTTGTCCTGAGGGGTTGTCGTTTTCCCTCCTTGGCTTTCTGCCTCAGAAAACTGTGGATAGGGACACTGCTTATAAAACAATATGAAGTCTACAGGTAAAAAAAAAAAACCCTCCATATCAAAGATAAATATTTAAACTGTGTGAATTCCACTACTCTAAAGTATTATGTATGCCAGCTTCAGGAACATCTTCTAACGTAGCAGAACCAACAGAAGAAATTGCTCCCACTGTGTGGGAAATTCCAGCATTTCAAAATTTTTTTTTGGTAATGGTAAGTTGTGATATTTCGTGGAATGGAAAGCCAAGCTGTCTTAAAAGAAATGTAGAGACACACTTATCAAAAGGGAGGTCATTAGCCTGAACTACTTGGCACAGGTGGGGACTCAGCTGGCCTGAGGTATGTAGTCCTGACCACCACACTTTAAAGGAAAAAAAAAAAAAGAAAAAGTAATAAACCCTTTGGAAAGCATCCAGAGGAGACTAACACGAAGGAAAAGAAGTTTAAGAAAACATGACCTATAATGAAAAGTTGAAGGAATTGAGTTTGTTTAGTCTAGGAAAGAAGTGAAGGAAGGGAGGCATGTTACGAGTCTTCAAACATATAATAGGTTTTTTTTGAAAGAGGACAGTAATCAATTGTTCTCTGTGTCCACTGCTGGTAGGACAAGAAGAGATGGGCTTAATTTGCAATGAGTGAAGTTTTAGGTTAGTTGACACAACCCTCTTCTAACTCCATAGACAGGAACAATACACCTTGATGGGCTGCAGAATCATTACCACTGGAGGGTTTTTAAAGCATGTTAGACACATATCTGTCAAGGATGATCTAGAAATACTTGATGTTATGTCAGAGCAAAACGTCAGGTTGGAAGTCCTTTTGAAATCTTTGCCTCTTTACTCTTCCATCCCCCTGTAAAGTGCTCTGGCATGGTGATGCCCACACACAGTCATAGAAATAACAGTGTGCATGAAACAGCTTGTACTGTAGTGTACCATCATTCTAATTAATGAGGAATAATTGCAAAATTTTAGCATCAAAAGTCAAAACAAGGAAAACAAAATAAAAAAGGAAAAAATATTCCAAACAAAGGAAAGAAACAAGGTCAAACTAAATATTCCATTTAATCTTGGATTTTTTTAAAAAAAAAAACATTGCCAATAAGTATATTAACTCAGTGAACTTGCTCCCAAGAAACATCTTGATTTTGAGAAATCAGCTTCTTCTCATAGAAAACGGTGTAATAAAAACAACATTTGTTGCATCAGGAGGGCTGATGTGCCTTTAAAATCCTGGTGGGTTTTACTCCGGCTACATATAGAGAATATATGTTTAGCAAAACTTCAATTTTCACATGACAGAATTGGGATGGAAAATGGTATTTATAGTACAATCCTTCTTTCAGAGCTTACAAAGGGCAGTTCTTGCAGAGAAGTATCTGTGGATAGATGAGGAGAGTTCTCCTCACTCCTGTTGGAGTTTCAGAGCTGCAGCTAATGAAAGCTTAGCAGCAGCTGAAGGAAGCTGAGGAGCTGTGGGGGGACCGGAGAAGTTACCATCTCTCTAAGTGGGACTTAATGTGCGAGGGGTGATGCAGCCTCTGATAATTTCTGTGTGCTTGGAAGTGGAAAAAAAAAAAAAGACTAAAAGTTGCAGAGAATAAAGACCTAATTATCTCTGTCTTCTAAGCCTCGACGCAAGTTGCATGGAAATTCCTTTTGGGTCAGAGAAGTGCAATTACTCAGTAATCCGTGGAGAGATGTCATCCTATAATCACCTGATGTTTGTTTACCAGTAATTCTCATTAAACTTCCTTTAATTAAGAAGTAGTTACATTGTATCTGGGGCCCTGTGATTGTCATTTACACTTTCTTAGAGTGAGAGCTGCTCTCGGTTGTAGAAGTGGATGTGCCCCTTTAAAACCATGAAAGATGATCTGATTGACCAAGACTTCCTATACGTCCTGGGATTCTCAGGCTTTTGTTGACACCAGGCTTTATTTTACTGTCACAACAATTTCCTGGAAATGGCCTTTACCCAGCATAATTTCAGACTCTCAGTGATGTGACAATGCATTAGAAAGTTGTGTTTCTAAAAGGGATCTGAGCTTGATGAGACCACGCTCCTCCTTAGAAACGGGCAGCACAGGGATTCTACAGCCCAACACCAAGAGCTGATTGTTCTGTGTGTGGGTTTTTTTTTACACAAATCCATGGGGAAGCTCTGAGTGGTGCATGAGCAGTTTGAGCTATTCCTCGAGGCTGGAGAACCAGACCCATACTGCGGGTTCCCTGCTACCAGCTGCACCATTGCAGGTGTCTGGGCATAGTGACACCCCTTGGGCACTGCAAACAGTTAATGGGAAGAGCAGCTGCAAGAGAAGTAGGTGAGAAAGAACTGACCAAGGGAAAGTATAGTGAAAAACTATGGTTTTTTTAATAAAAAATGTGAAGAAAACATTAACTTAGGGCTTCTATCACCTTCTGCCCAAGAACTGCAGCGGCTGCACTGAGATGGACATGCACAACTTATGCAAAGACCCTTCTGGGGAAACTATTTTTCTTCTTTTGACTACAGTAAAAAAACTCTGAATGTGGGATGTATAACCCCCAAAGCACATAATTCATAATGAATGCCCTATCCCATTTTAATTCATTCGGTGTTGTCTCTATATGGCAGGATGTCTAGAGGCCAAATAGTGTTCCCATAATGTTGGTGCAATCCCATTGATACATTGATTCCGGGAGGTCACACCAGATTATCATAATGGCTCCTTCAGGGTATAAAAATCTATGAATACGAAAGCACGGGAGAGCAAGTTCAGGAGAATGCAGAAAACTTAACTTTGTATTTTTGTGTGAAGGAGAGAGGGGAGTAGGAGAGGCTGTAAGGGAATGGACATGGGGCTTTTTGAACGTGAATGTGAATGCTTTTGAGGTGGGTAAATGTTGAAAGCTGCTACAGCTTGATGGCTCTAGGGTAGCTGATGTGAAACCAGCTGGAGGTCTCTGTACAGTTCCCTGCAGCTAAAATTCTGGTGAAGTCAATAAAGAGACTTCGTTGGCTTCAACAGGTCTCAAATCCATCCCTCAGTGGATAAACATTCACAACATCAAACTGTCCAACATATGATACCTCCTACATTCAGTTTAACCCTCACCTTTTCTCCCTGCCAACAGAACACAGTTTTATCTGAATATCTGCTTTGAAACACAGGGAGAAACAATGACACCATTTTAAAAACTGGCTTTCGAGTGATCACCACAGTAATAAAAGACTGACACTCTCCAAAAACAAATGGTGCAGTGAGAACTGATTGAATTTCCTCCATAAAACTCTCTTAAATACCCACATCCCTTCCCCAGGGACAAGTTTTCCATAAACAGGCAACATTCTTTTGTTGTTGTTGTTGTTGTATTTTTAACAGCCTTGTACAGTATCTTGTCAAGATGTCATCAATACAATTGCTTTGACATTTTTAGTGCAGTATTTGGAAAGCAGGTTGGG
Organism: Myiozetetes cayanensis; assembly: GCF_022539395.1. NCBI lineage: Eukaryota > Metazoa > Chordata > Aves > Passeriformes > Tyrannidae > Myiozetetes > Myiozetetes cayanensis. Next base: position 4,261,125 of record NW_026087521.1, read on the forward strand.
TTTTTCAGCCTGGCAAGCCAATATAAGTCAGTCTCCGATACTTAATTTCTCTATGAGATCCTTCACTTCTATTATAAACAGATCCAACAGTTGAGAGATAAATTTCTAGGTAACAGTTTGGACTTTTTTATGAACCACCTGCAAGTTTTCTGCAAACAACATGTTTTATGGGAGCTCAAGGCAATGTTCACCCATCAAGACCTGACAGTAAGAAGTGGATGAATGAGGCCTTATCTCAGCCACACATGTAACCTTCTGTGTCCCCTGGCTTGACCTCCCTCTGCACTCATTTATGAAAATGATTCATCTTTAAAGAGCTTCCTCGCTCTGCCTGGAGGCTGTAGATCTTTCTGCACTGGACTTGTGTAGGCTGGGGTTATAAACTTCAGCATGGAAGGCATACAGAGGGGTTTAATTTTGAACATTAGGGGAAAAAAAAAAGAATGTGTACACTGTGTACACACTTAAAGAGGCAGGTTAAGATACAGACAGTTAAAAAAAAATCTGTATTTGGGAATACTGAGAATTTTAGAAAGGAGATGGCCACAAAAATGTCTCTCTTATTAATGTCATGAAAGATTTTTGTTTAACATCAAACTATTTTTAAAGCTATTTGTTGTAATTATTTTTGATTTTTACTTTATGTGTGTGTGGGTTTTTTTGTTTGTTTGTTTGGATTTTTTTTTTTTTGTATGGTGAATAAGGAATACAAAATAATGCATTACTAATCAGTATTGCTTCCTGGCTCTCAGGCATTCACTCTAAAATGTACCCTAGATTCAACAATGGGGGAAAAAAAAGATCAGGGCATTCTTTCATGACAAAGTAATCTCTTGTAGCACTGTAAATAATAATTTTAAAAGTCAGAAAAAAAAAAAAGCATTCTAGTGAATTTTTAGCAGTATTTAAATTTCTGAAATACTAAACTTCCATTAATGAAAAGCTTCACCACGTCTCAAGCTTATTTTTGCCCTTTCTCTGTTACAGGAAGTAAAACTTCTGCTATTCTCAGCAAACTTGAACACCTAAGACTTAGCAGTAAAAATAACCTTTAAAAAATAAAAACTGGTGTCAGCTTCTGAGTGAAGTTATATATTAGAGATTCTTGGGTAAAATACTTTTCTTATTAGTTTAGGATTTGTCTCCTTTCTATAAACAAGCTCCCTAAACTGTAATCCAAAATGTTTGATCATCCATGCAGGGAAAAAACCCAACACCCTCACCTATACTGGGGTATCATTTAAGCCTGAGTGCATTTATTCAGCTGGGCAGAAGCTGAGTTAAAGCCTGATTGCATTTTACTTGGAGGTGAAACCTGTTCTTCAGGGCATGCAAAAAGTTCCTCCAATACATAGTCCCTACACAATGTCCTTTTAACCGCTTCTTTCTTGAGATCCAGGCAAACCTTCCCACCACCTACACACAGAGAGAGGTGGAGTCCAAGAGAATTTAAGCGTGAAAGCCCTTGAGCTGTGTCCTCAGAAATGTGTAGGTGAGGGCAGATGGAAGCTGGTCATGCTCATGGGGATGGAACTCAGTGTGAATATGGATCTGCAGATCAGGTAGACCCAGCAGTCAAAAGCTAGGATGCTGATGAGTAAAACAAATCCCTGGAGATCTTGTTGAGTTTGTTGTGAGGTACTGGATGTGGGCCTGAGAGCAGAACGCTCTTATGGAAAGTGTCTGCCCTTTTTGACTTGGTATTCACAGTGATCACTGTCCTCTCTACATTTACCCCAGGAAACAAGACATTTCTGCTCAGTCTCACAGACTAGCACTGAGGAGCTTTTCGAGGAGAAATCAAAAGATTACAGGAAAACAATAGTTATTACATTAAAATCCCAAAATTTCTGACACCCCTTACATCCCTTGCTATGGAAAAGAAGTTCTCCCATACAGCCTCTGCTCTGAAGTGATGCAGTGAATTATACATACCATTCTGGTGCAGTGTTTACTGTTCCAGAGTAAATAGGACACGCAACATATCTGTGTGTTGCAGCACTTTCTAGGCAGTCATAACACCAATACCTTTTACCAGCTGATCATTTCAAAACTCCTGCTGCCTTTTTTTTTTTTTTTGTTCCCTCTGCATGGCTGAAATTTTATAGATTTTGTTTAATCTTTGACATCACTGGTTCGGGTGAGAGCAGTGGCCATTAGCTCACAGAGCTTTTCTTACTCTCCCTTGTTTATATCTCAATGTATTTATATAGGACATTTCTAACTCCTCTAATCCTTCATTGCTGAGCACTTTAAAGTCAACAAGCTATGTTCAGGCATGTTCTATTGATGTAGTACTAATGACACCTGATGAATAACTGATATGCCTGTGTAGGATAAAGTGTTGGACTACAGCAAGGTGACCTGGGGTCCTTCAAATGCTATGACCGCAATAATATCAGCTCTATTCTGATTCTCAGCAGAGCTGGCTCAACTGGATGGAGACACTTTGTCCTTTAGACCACCCTTTTGCTTCCTCTTTTGGAGTAGATTCTCAGTCTCTCTGATCAGCCAAGCAGCCCTTCTCTGTATGTCACTTAATATCAGTTGTGTTTCTATACACAGAGTGGCTGTGGTTCTATACCTCCAGAACCCCCAAGTGAAGCTGTCATTAAATATCCAATCCAAGCTATTTCTCCCACCTCCATAAATCAACAAGGAGCTTTGACAGTTTTTGCTGAAATCTGATGAAGCAGAAGATACTTTAGGTGGGGTTTGTTGCTGACTTTTTTTTTGGTTCAATTTGTGTTCTTGCAAAATCACTACGGAACATAAATCTCAGCTTCTTACTGATGACTCTGCAAATACCACCACTTGACTGGGGGAAGCCTGGGTTATTTACAGACCATCTGTCACTGGCACATAGTTTTGAGGGTTAGGAGTTGAATGCAGAAGTCTTATGACTTTGTTTATAGTACTTGATTGGGCATATTTAATACGATTAAGAGGAGGGAACACTGACTGCATTTTATTCATCTGGTTCTTGAGAAGAGCTGGGAGGGACAGGCAGACGGCACGGCTCTCATGTGCAAAAGGTGATAAACAGCCTGCCTAAGGAACAAGGAGGTTGGCAGCTTTAGCAGATCAAATGTATCTGAGTTGTGATAAATAAACTAAACTGATTCAGAGAGGCTGCAGATATGAAAGATGTCCTGGATACCAATGAATAAAGATTAAAGCTCTTATTCTTTTCTATTCTAAACTATTCCATCTCTTCTGTCATTGGTGTGGTATCAAAGATCTATATCTACCAAAGGACTTCCATATCACGGCTGGGAATTCACTACCTTCTAATTCTTAGGAGCTTTGTTGATACGGAGTTGCCCAATCTAGGTAGGTAAGCTTCTTATGCAACCCATCGGGCATCAAGCGCTTCTGAAAGGGTTTAGCATGTGGCAGCACAAGGTAAAACCCAGTCTAATGGCAGGAAAGCCAAGGGTAGGTGTTAGGCTTTATGCTCTTTTCTTCTGGGGAAGCCAGGTGCCCAGCTCCAGATTTGGAGGCAGATATTCTTTCATTCAGGTTTCACAGCCTTGTGAATCTTGTCAGTCCATGAACTACATCTCCTACAGGCAGTTGAAACACTCACTTGATATCTTGGAAACTCTTTTTCAGATCTTCCCAATCTTAGTGGAGGAGATCTTTGTCTCTCACTTGATTAGATTAAAAGTCACAACACAGAGTCATTCTGTTGTCTTTGGACACTTCATCCAAAGGTGAAGCACAGAAGATCCTGATGGCCAGAGTAATCTCTGCATTTCTGGCTTTACTAGGTTAAAAGTCAGATGTGAAAAACCAACATTCAGCTCCCTCACTGCCTATTAGGAATACTGGGGCTTTGAGCTGGGGTCAAAGCCAGCTATGCATTTGTACATTTTTATACATATTACATATTTATATTTATGCATTTTTGTATATTTATATATATTATAAAGCCAGTCATGCATTTGATCAGCCAGCTACTGATATTACCTGCTCATGCAGGGTTTTGATGAGAAGATAACTGCAGGATTTCTATATCTTCTTGCCTCTCATTGCTGATTTCCTCACAGCCATCAGCATCTTTGTCTGTGCCTGTGCAATGATAAAATCCTGAGCACGAGAGCACCAACGAATTTGTCAGTGATTTGCAACACCTCAAGGAGCAACCCTCTTCATTCCAGAATTAGGATAGTGCTGCTCAGTGGCTAATTTTGGTTCTTACAGAGTGACACACAAAGGGCTTGTGGTGCCTTTGAATCACCTCTCCTTTCGTGTTTCCCACTACTAATCCTCTGAGAGGTATTTTGCAGAAGCAACGGCGTGACAGAAAGGACAACAGCCACAGGGCCTTTTTTTGAGCACAGAGATATTTTCTGTCTGTTTTGTGGTTCACAGAATAGCAAACCTGAACCATGGGAAGAAGCTGGATGGCCACTGAATGAGTTTCCTGTGCCTGATTGCCACGCAGGCTGAGAGTTTTCACCCTGTTTTGTTTAGATAGCTGCCTCTGATCATCTCAACTTTCTTATTTATTGGCACGCTGACAGCATGCCAGTGGCAAGACAACTCCCTCCAGGAGTTCCCATCATTTGGGGAACAGCTTCCTCCCTCTCCACCTACTGCAGCTATTAGGCACATCCAATATACACCCAGGCATGCACGCACTAAACTGCCTGGGTGAACCCAAGGAGCAGCCAACTCCAAATACAAAACAGGCTTCCAAATAATAATACCTGTGGAGCCTGAAGAGTTGCCTTCGTTGCCCAAAAGGCTTTTTAGGGGTGCTGGGAAGGGAATGGCTTTTGAAACCCAGGTTAAACGCTGCAGTGGAGATTTTAATTTTTGAGTGCCTCCAGGCTTTTGGGGTGCCCAGTTCGGGCCAAGGAAGCTAAGCTTCCTCTTCAGCTGTTGGATCCCATGGGTTGGGGGTGTGCATCACTCAGCCAGACTTAATTTTGCAGGAGCTCTCTGACTCCCCACCACCAAAGTGTTAAATTAGCCCACAAAAATGGCTAAGCCTGAGGGACCAAGGGGTTGGCTAAGGAGGATTTAGACTCTGCAGATGCAGGAGTATTCCAGTACAGGACAGGACTTGTTCCCTGCACTAACTCTCCTCAAACCCAGCTGCTAGGAAATGGTAGTGAGGGGGATATTTTTCCCTCCTTTCAAATGGACAGGCTATCAGGTAGAGCACCAGGCAGTACCTCCAGGATGGAGGTACTTTCCCTTGACTTTTCTTCACTTTTCCTCATTAGCAGGCAAACTTCTATTTGAGGAGGCACTGGTAGGCTTGCCAAGTGCCAGAAGTAACAAAAATAAAAAGCTTGGGGGATTTCCCAGCCAATTTTCACATAGCCATGCATCCCAAATGAGTGTTTCTGCTTCTGAATCACTGTTTAATACCGGGATAGTTATTTGGACAGACCAGAGAGGCAAAGAGCTGAGAGAGACACCCCATTTCTTTACACAAGCCTACCCATGCCACTAGCTGGACCGTGAGGAGGAGAGATGCCTCTGTAAGGCCACTGTGTCCTCCTCTCTCAGATGCAGCCAGCAAGCTTCAATTTTCTATAACTTTCAGGCAGGAAACTGGGAAGCTCAACTGCCTCAAAATAAAATTTAGCATTATAGCAATTTTCAGATTTCTTACTGCTCTAAAGTGGAGAAAGAGCTCTAAGAAGTGAATGGTGTGTCTGTCAGTGGCCATCACTTGGTCTGCTCTCTGAATAAGACAACTGCATGAACTAAGGATATAAAAAGAGCTGTATCAGCTATACAAGGATCTATCTAACACATGTACCTCTTTCTGACAGGGGCCAAGAATTAATACATGCTTGGGGAAAAGTAAAATAGCAAAGTGAGACTTCCTCAGAGCACTCTCACAACATCTTGAGATTTGCATTTCAGCATCTTCCGGAGCCAGAGGTAATGCCTTTGTATTTAATAGCTCTTGAAGAATTTTTCTTTCATGAACTTGTCCAGTCGTTTTTGAACCCATGTAAATTTACAGCATCCACAACATCCTGTGGCAAGGAGTTCCACGGCTTAATTATACATTGTATGAAGAATCATTTCCCTTTGTTTGTTTTGAACCCGTCTCCTCCATGTTCCATTTGATGTCCCCTTGCTCTTGTTTTGGAAGAGACAGAGAACAATTGCTCGTCATTTCCATGCCTCTTTGATTTCACAGATCTCTGTCATCTACCCCTCATTCCCAATCTGGTCCTTAATGAGCAATCTAGGGTTATCACACTGACTCTTGATTGCTTAAAATTGTTCTTCCCACCTAATGGGAATCCGCATCGGGCAGAGGGAAGTGAAAGGATTTTTAGAATGAGGAAGAATAAAATGTCTGGGTGGATTTGTAATATCAGCAGCCATCACCACTTACAGGGAACAATCTTTGATCTGCGGGTACTTGGGAAATTCCTCTCAACCATCTGTCTGAGGAATTATGAAGGAGTTCCCTGTCTTGCAAGTACGCTGCAAAAGCAATCAGAGGATAATACCACATCTAAATCTGCTTATCAAAACCACTATCAGGAAGAGATGACAAAAATATACTGTATGTTTACCGAAAGATCAGTTCTCTTTGTTAACTTTTGGTTCAAATTATATAGCCAGTAGACACTTAACATGTTATCTCCTTGAGATATGAGAGATACTGTATTACAACATTACAGAGAGCTTTATAGACTTGTGACAAGAAGCTGAGAGTTTCTCAACTGACATATAATTATCTAATGTGTTGATGTGCCAAAAATTGCTACTCTACATGGATGAAGAGAAAGCACAGAAAGAGAAAAAAGAAAATACCTAAAGTATGTAGTAGTAAGGAGGAAAAGGCAATCTTTATAGCAGGGGTTGTTCCTTGGAAAAATATACCTAGAAAATAATAAATCATTATCAGAATCTTGCTTTAATAATAACTATGATTCTAATCTTTAAAAGTACTCATAAGCTTATATTAAGCATGAAATTAATTGCTAAAGGTCTAACTGGTTCACTTCCAGGAAACCAGCCTATTCATTCATTCTGAGGTTCACAATCTAGAAAGAATTTCTTACAGCAAAAGTTGAGCCTGAATCCAAGCAATTTCAGGATCTGGGGATTTGGGAGAAGCTCTAGATTGAGGAGGTAACACATAAAACATTCAGTGTTGGAACAAGTGATCTGAGTGGTTCAGCTGATCATGGGTCTGTGTGTTTGTGTGGGTGCTTTTGCAACATCAAATGATTGCATGTTCCTGCCTGGCTCAGGTGATTTGCTGACAGGCCACCTCAATCTCATTAATTACTGTCCTGAAAATTTACCAAGATTCCAAGAAATAATTGGAGACTTTTTCAGGTAGCTGGAAAAAGGAAGGAAAAGATACAACATTTCTTTCTAAAGATGGAAACTGAGTGAAATTAAGAATAGGTATTCAAGAGGAGCAAAGATGGGGAGATAGTTTTTCTCCTTCCTGTAAACAACTATAATTTTTTCAGATGCTTTTGAACACAGTCACTGGTAGAGAAAATACTATATACCATATAAACCTGCAGGTTGATCCAGCAGATCAGTGTCTGTAGTCCTGCAGGAGATTGACCTTTATCTTAACACTCATCAGTGTACAGTGAACACGAGACCCAGGTTCTCAAAGGTATTCAAACATCTATCCCTGTTTAATTTGTACTCCTGAGCACATTCTGAGATCTGTGCAGAAATATTATGGATTATTTTAAAGACAAAAACACAACAATTTTTTTTTTAATCTGAGTTCAGATGATCCAAAATCCAAAATTATAATCCAAATTTTCACTTCCTGGCAAGTCATTGAAGAGATAAATGCTGTTTTCTATGCCTGGAAACGTGTTCATCTGGCTGTCATTCTGCCCCTATCAAATGAACCTTCTCTCCAACTTTGATACAACATACAATTCTAATCCTCATTCAGCAAAATTTATTCATGTAGTGGAGACATATATAAGCACTTGACATGTCTCTCATGAGACAACTGTCCCTTATCCTGGATTGACCTGTTCTTATCTTGTCTGTATCCAGAAGGAATAGCTTCTTTTCATTGCCTCCCTTCTACTTTGTTTACAGCCTTTCAGGAACAGATTCTTTCTTTTTGTTCCATGTTTCTTTTCTCTTTTGTGCAGCACCAATTGATCTGAGACCAGTTTTGGTTTTTGACATCCTTAGGTTTGGTACAACTACTGGACTCCTAAGTTTACATCTCCCAGGCATCACACCCATACAAATAGTAAATAATAACATGAATAAGAACATCTGGGTCCTCAGGAATGGCTCATCCTTTCTTGCTGTTGGCAAAAAGAGCTTGAACTGCCCAGCGTTTTAAGATATAATCTTGCTTGTCCATGGCTGACTCCTCACTCTGACACTTCAGTGGGAAAATCACCCCCTCTTTGTTTGTATTTATTTTTCTTTTTTTTTTTTCTTTTTTTTTTTTCCCCTACTCCCCTCCCTTAGGTGTAGCAAGACTCTGGGAAATTGAACTCAGTGTGGGGTTTTTTTTTCAGGTTTCTAGCTTGTTTATCTGTCTTCTACTCATTTCAGTAAAATCAGGTGTGGGTAAAATGATACATTTTTACCTTGTAGATAAAAAATGAATCAACTTCTTGCTCTGCTTATTAAGCAAGAAAAAAAAAAAAAGAGGGAAAACTAGATTGCATTCTAAACTGCAACTTTTCCCTTAATTACAACTGGAGAATGAAAATAAATTCAGCTGCTAGGCAAACAATTATCTTTCTGTGAAATTCTTTATCTTCATTACTGCTAATGTGCTTTGTGAGTGTTGGACCACCTGCTTTTCAGAAGTTCCATAAAAGTATTTCTTAGGGGCCCAGCTCTACCCAGCCTGTAGCTGGGTGAGCTGGAGGGAGAGAGGTAGACCTACTTGCTTGCATGATGCAATTACTGAGAAGAACTGCAGTTCTTATCCTTCAGGGCCAACATACCTCATAGGAATCACTGAAAAAGTAAGGAGAAGCCTTGCTGCACAGTAGGGTGGAAGAGGGGGAATCTGAGACAGTTCTGATTCCTGTCTTGGCAGAGAGTCATCAAGAATTTGGGGTGGTCTATGACTTACACATAACTTTATTTCTCAAGACCTCAAATGTGTGATTTGCAGTGCCTCCTGCAGTGCTGGAAATCATTTCCATCACTCCAGCACAGAATTTTGAGTAAAAGATTCAAGAAAAAGTGAGCTTTTTGTTGCCTCATGAAAGCCTGGACATCCACCCAGATTTGCTTTGACAAAAGGGCCAACAGAGATGTGGGGAAAATGCTTTCAGACCTCTGAAACTTTGATCTGCAGAGCGAGCTGGGGAAAAGGGAGTTCAGGCTGCAACAGGCCAGTCTGGTGGAGTCCCTCAGTCCCTCACAGCAGCACCCTGCAAACCTGCTCCTCCCTGTTTACTCAGGGATTGCTCCTGCCCTTCCTTTCCAGCAGGGAGGAAGGGAAAAGGGAAGGTAATGTGACCTTTTGGTATTCTGAAATAACATGATAACTATGCACATCTTCAAAGGACACAACTGTTGAAGAACAGCTGGGGATGGTGGTGGGAACAGCCTCCCCCTGACATTCAGGCCTGGTGGAGGAACCAGAAGAACCTGCAGAGCTCGTGTGAAGCAGTGGGGAAAACTAGGAGTGGCCAGAACAACCTCATTGTCCCCTTTCATTATATCTGAGATTGACCTTTATTAGTTGCCTCTGGGTATGGAATGGGCTGAGCTGAAGCTCTTCAGAGGAGGTAGAACCCAAGCACCCATGCAAAGCATGGAAAAGGAGGAGGTAGGGTGAGGGGGAAAGCCAAAGGGAGATTGCACGGAGTGCTGATGCTCTCCCTTTAGGGCCTTGACTAACCACTGCAGAAACCAAGCACACTTTTAAGGACTCAGCTTTCCAACAACTGGGTAGAATAGGAAAAGGTTATTACTCCTGTTTGTGTGAAACAGGAATGGTGAAGCAGAAGACATCTGAATGGCCCTGAGGATGCTGGTCAGAGAAATTAAATTCTAATCATCCAACAGAATCATCACTTAATGGAAATTGAGGGCTTTTGCAAACACCAGCTTTTCTGGAGGTGGAGGAAGGAGAGGGAACACCTTTCATCTGAAAATGAGACAATCCAGAATAAGCATTTCGATTCTTAAAAAAAAAAGAGAAAATAATATAATTTCTCATTTCACACAAAATCATTTTTGAACAGACTAATCATAAAAGACAAACCTTTAGCAGAGATAGAATCGACCAAAAACTGAAAACGTTTGACTAAAAACAACTTTAAACAAAAACAAAAACAAACAAACAGACAAACAAACCCAAAAAAACAAAAAAGAAGGGATAAGTTTGAGTTGTCTGACAAGACCTTGTGAAACATCCCTCACCATTGTGAATGTGTAAAACCTTTGATTATCAAAAATAAGCTGATTCTTATTAAGATGACCTATGTATGAAAGTTTTGATCAAAGAAAGGATTCCCAAATAAATCTCTTCTGTCGTGGGTTAAGAAAAGTCTGTTTGCAGCACTCAGAGAGAATTTTTAATTACAGTCCAGGGACATTCTTCATATGGTCCTTATATTGACATGTGATCTCATAGACAGTGCCCTGTCAAGAGAACCTGAGATTAAGGGTAAGATAATAAGTCTCAGGTTTATAATCGAATCTAAATTTGTGACTGAGTGCATCAGATTCAACAGGGATCTAGTCTGGCTTTCACCTCTGCAAAGTCCTAAAAAAAGGCTGGAGGTTTATTTAGGAGTCCAGGAATTTTTTCTCAAGCACAGAAAAGGGGGTGGGAGAAGATGAAAGGAGCCTTGACTACCTCCAACATGCTCTCCTGCTTCTTCTTCCCTCCCCTCCACCCTTTGCTGAGTGCAGCTGGAGCAGGGCAAGGCGGATGATTGCCAATGTTTGCTGCTTAAAATCACCCAGCAACAGAAAGGTACTGCTTTCCAGCACCTACAGAGCTGTGGTATAGCTTTATAGCCATGAGGAAGGAGCAGTGTTTGGAAACAACTGTCTTCCCCCCCCACTTCTTTTGAGGAAAATGTAAACGTGGCTGCTCTGTTGTGATAGGGGTGTCAAGGATAACCTGGAAACTGAGCCTAAATATGTACATTTAAAAAAAAAAAAATCTCTCACAAACAATTGATGTTAATACTTAAAACCAATGCATTAAATATATATAGAGAAGAAAAAGGCATTTAAATAAGCATTTTACTTCACTGTAAATAATTATTTGCTGTAAATGGGAGTTATTTTCCATGTAAGAAGAATTTGGGAACTCAGAATCCCCTCAGCACTGGGGTTGAAGACATAGCATACCTGCAGCTCCCTTCAGAACAGCTGCCATGGCCTGCAGGCATGTTCAGGTCCTCCAAGATTAGGGATGGCCACTTTGAAGGTGGAGTAGCCTCACCTTGCTGTTCTTGCTAATGCCTCCAGCTCTGCCATCCTTCCCTGAGGGTTTGTAATGACCTTTGAGGTACAATCTGGGCATGTTGTATGGCCACAGTTATTTGCTAATAGTGATCATAAAATAAAAAAAAAAACGAGCCTGCACCACTCTGTTCTTGCACTTTCATGTTGGCCTCTTGACGTGTTTTACAAACAAGAAGGAATGAAGTTTCACAAGAGCCCTGGGAGGTTGGGAACAGACCCTTACAAGGGATTCCTCAACCCTACAAGTCTCCAGCAAGGAGAGGTGTCAGGACAGAGCTTTGTTTCTGGGGAAAGGCGATCATTGCTTTGGGAAACCTGACGACTGTGCCGGAGGAGAAGAGTCTGGTGGTTCACAGACGTGTGTGGGCAAGCTCCAAACTGACAGGGGAGATCTTCCAGCACCGGGACCCGAATGCAGCCATCAATCACTCTGAGGCCATGCATGCACAGCGAGCGCCCGGCGACCAGAGGCGGCACATGATGCAACGGGCACAGGTGTGCAGCAGACACCAGGCAAAGGCAGCAGGGCTTTGCATACATAAAGCACCTTCCCTCTGAAGTTCTCAGGGCGATTTGCAAGCATTAATTAATTCTCTCAACGCCCAGGGATGGTAGGCAAGGCAGTGTCACTGGCAAATTAATTTCATAGGTAGTGTCTTTGATATCGCGGGCTCATGTGCTCACTGCGCAGGATTCGGTGTATTGCATTATTTCCCCAGCACACCTGCTGCCCTTCAGCTCTCCTAGGCAGCATCCTGGATGAAATTATTATTATTTCTATTATTATTATTGCTGTTGTTACTATTATTATTATCATTATTACGGCAGGACTGGTGCTATGAAGTGGATCCCTACATTCGAAGAGAAAGTCATTGCCCCAGAGAGCTCATAATCCAAACAGGCAAGATCCATATTCGTGCAAGTCCATGCTTGCGCTCCAAGAATGCTGGCTGTGAAATACCTGAGTAAAGTTTGTGCTGGGATTGTCAAAGATTGGTCTGTTTGCAGGTTTTTTTTGCTCAGTTCTGCATTTAATCTGTGTTTTGGGCATGAAGATGTTCTCACCTAAAGATTTCCTGACTATAGAGAGTGTGGTGCAGCCACCTAAGAGCCCTGTTGACATCAAGCAAATATGATGTCAATACAGAGAACTGAATATATGCAGAGACTTCTGTCAATAAACAACAGTCTCATACAAAATTGTCAAAATTAAGTTTGAGTGTGTTTTTCTTTTTCACTTTTAGAATGAGCTTAAATGGAAAAAGAGTGGAAAATGATGAAGATAAATTTCTCTTAGCAGGAAATGGAAATTTATCAGATCTAGGTAAAATTTACTGGGCTTGGGAACAGGCATATTGCCGATTGGATTTTTTTTTGTTTGATTTTTTTCCTTTTTTTTTTTTCCTTTTTTTTTTTCCTAGTCAGGTTATCCCAGCTAGGAGATACAGATTGCTTCCATCAGCTGGCCTAAGGCATGCATAAGAAAAATGAGCCACTTTCATTCAACGGGATATCTAACCTCTTCATGTGTACTGATACATCAGTGCTTTTTTATGTGTGACATAAATATTTATCTACTGGATAACAGGATGCAAGTGCCATGGTTTGCAGCACTGCAGAGCTGACCTTCAGTTTGGAATTCACATGTTTCTTCGGTAATTTATACTGCAGGTTAACCTTACACTTTGTCTTTTCTATCTGTGCCCTGAGGAAAAGCAAATAGTCCAGTGTCAGTTCCAAGCAATCTGGACTCTGAGTAACATCTCTTTTGAAATTGTTCTGTTCTGTTTATTGGGCCTTGAACTTTAGAGAAGAAAGAGACCTGGTAGCATCATATCTATAGGGGTATTTCATCAAATTTTCATATGATACTCTAAGTTTTGGTTGAGTGCTGATGTTGCCACGGCTTTTGTTTGGGCCAGATCTTTGAACTGGAGAATTGAATTCTGGCAACTTTAATTTTTTTCTGTCATTACAGATTGGTAGATGGTCCGTGTAGGTCACAAATAACACAGGTGTGAGTATGCTCCCTTGTGGTAAGCCATTTTGTTGTCACATCGTTTACTCCATTTTGTTCAAAGTTCATAATGAAATAATTTGTTTTCTAATAAAGATTGTATCAGTCACACTCTGTGATGATCTTTCAGTATGATAAGCATTTTTGGCAGGGCATCCCATCAGCTCAGGTAAGAAGAGGAAGCAGAGATGCTCTTTTATTTTTCTCACCAATAACACTGTGTTGAGAATACCCACCAAGCTCTGGAAGATCCAGGTTCAATCCCTCTTCTGCTTAGGGGGATTTGAACTTGTCTCTCTACTTCCCTGACTGCTCTAACCACTGGGGTAAAGAATATTCTAGGGCAGGGCATTCTCAGTTCCTCATATTGAAACCATTTCACTTTGCATAGGTTGGTTAAATATTCATGGGAACAGGAAGATGGCAAGCCTATGCAAATGACTATGTATCTTCGTGGTGTAGTCTTTCATTTGGGAGCAGAGGCCTGGCTTCTATTATCCACATCAATGAATACTTAAATGAAAATACAAGAAACATTAGTAGAAGCAAGCACATGAACTGAGGACTTCCCCTTCCAGGTGAATACTCTAACCACTAAACTAGAAATCATTCTCCCCGTGACACAGGAAATAGTGAAATATGTTATACAAATAAAACTGCTCCAGCAAGAGCACTTCAGACAGGTCTGTCTTGAAACCTTGCACTGTGAATATTCACCCATGACTTGAGACTTGGGTTCAAGTTCCTTGAGAAGAAAGTATGAGCTTTAATTACCAAGGTGTGTACAGTCCATCCCTGGTTTAAAAAAAGGGCATTGCCACTATTTCTTGCTCTTGCTTGCCTGCTTAATTTTTTATGCCTTTTTAGGTGATCAAAGGGTGGTTGTGTTGATGAATGGTGTATTTGTTTTGTACAATGTTTGTTCTGTACCATATTTGAATGTTGCCCTTTTTTGGCTGAGTCAGATGGATGGCTTACTGCCTTCTGCACATGCTTCAGAATAGTAGCTTTCCCACCACTGACAGGTTGTGCTACTGAAGGGAAACTTATGATGCTGACTTCACTGTACGGGGCCTTTGGCAGGGAGGAAGAGGCAGATAAGACATAATGTTGATCTTATATCTTTATGGCCTCTAAACTTGATTTGCCTGTGTCTTGCACCCACCAGAGAAGAGCAGGTACATAATGCTGTAGTTGTCTCACTGTGTGACCACCTACATCCCCCTACACGTGGACTCACCTCTTGCCTTTTTGGTCATTGGCCTTTGCACCAATTTCCAAGAAAACCCTCTCAGCTGATTGGGAAAGTCCACTCTCTGGACGTTGCAGAGGAAATAGGAAGAGGAACGTTTAGTATGGGTTTATTGGGCTTACATGTCTAGGTTTTAATAGCAGAAGGTCTGCAGAGGGGGCTTCCACGACACCAGAAGCTGCATCCATGTTGGACAGAGCCAATGTGAGCTGGCTCCAGGACAGACTCATCACTGGCCAAGGCTGAGCCACTCAGTGACACTGGTGGCAATAACACATTTAAGAAAGGGTAAAAAATGCTACACAGAAGCTGGGAGACAAAGAAAAAAAAGTGAAAAATGTGAAACCCTGGAGACACTCAGGTCAGTGAAGGAGGAGGGGGAGGACATGCTCCAGGTGCTGGAGCAGTTTCCCCTGCGGTCCATGGAGAACACCATGGAGGGGCAGGGTGTCTGCCTGCAGCCCATGGAGGTCCACAGTGGAGCAGAGGAGGGCCCCATGCAGGTGGGTGTGCCTGGAAGGAAACTGCAGCCTGTGGGGAATCCATGCTGGAGCAGACTCCTGGCAGGAACTGCAGACCATGGAGAGGAGTCCATGCAGGAGCAGGTTTTCTAGCTGGACTGGTGCACCTTTAGGGAGCCATGCTGGAACAGTTTGAGACGAACTGCAGTTCATGAGAAGGACCCATGCTGAAGAACTTAATGAAGGATAGTATCTTGTGGAAGGGACACCACACTGGGTCAGTGGAAGAATGTGAGGAAGAAGGAGTAACAGGGATGAAGAGCTATGAACTGATCATAACCCCAGTTGCCCATCTACCTTCAAGGAAGGACACTTCAAGGAAGAAGGGTGGAAGGTGTTTTTAGTTTTGTTCTCATTACTCATTATCCTACTCTGGTTAACTGGTAATAAGTTAATTTCCATAAGTCAAGCCTGTTTCAACTATGACTGTAAGTGATGTCCCTGTCCTTATCTTGACCCATAAGCTTTTAATCATATTTTCTTACCCTGTCCTATTGAGAGAGTGATAGAGCAGCTTGGTGGGCACCTGGCAGGCAGCCAAGGCCAGTCCACCACAGCGAGTTTTATTCCATCTCACTTTAGGTATTTATTAGAGTTGGTCTCACCTGACCTAATCTGGACTTCACTGTCAGTCAGCAGAGAGAGAGACAAGATTTTCTAGGAGGCAGTTCATCTCATCCTAATGGAGACATAATTACAAAGCAGATGAAACTTCTCTTTTAAGCTCCTGTTGCTCCATTGGGTGTCGAGGAAGCCTGGAGTGTCTAACTCGGATGTAGGGTGTCTACATCACAGCTGTCAAGAGTTCAGTAAGATGGCTCCTTCTCCTGCATTTTACTATTTCATCAAGATTTACTTGTGGTCTGTGGTTCCCATTGCCCTGAAGACTTGAAATGGTTCTGCATACACCCAGTGGCAGAAAAGCTTTGCAAAGGGAAAATACCGGTTGAGTTCATAAGGACACATTTCAGAGCAGTGCTGAGAGTCCCTGGTAGCAAAGAGCAGCACTGTGTGGGGATGTGCAGGTGCAGCCCTGGTTCTTCAGCCAGGTGCTGGAGTCATGCTAAAAGCCCTCAGAAAAGCTGATTAGCTCGAGTGCAGAATGACACTGATACAACCATATTTCAGAGTGAGCCTGTCGAGGTCTCTATTCTTCCACTCCCTGATATACTGCACAGGTACCAGAGGCTTTAGGACACCTGGACCTCACTGACAGATGAATTTCAAAGGCACCCAGGGCATGAACCTCATTTCAAAAAGCAACAGTTATTTTCTTGCATCCCTATACAGCTCTAGGGCTGAGTCGTTGCAGAAACATATAAGCGTTCAAGAAGATACAAATTAAAAGGAAAAAAGTGCCTTGACCATCTTTGCATCTTTATATAATTCTTTTTGTCCATTGTAATTAATATCAGGTTTATTTAATGAAAATAAAATATGCTCACATCTGGCTTTGATCCCTATATTTTTCCTCAATCACTAGACCATACTTTTGCATCTTCATAAAACCTCGAAGCATCAGGATGAACCTGAGGACACTGATAATGCTGTTTCATCTGGCAACGTGGAGGTGCTTCCCAAAGGCACGATGCATCATTTCAGATGTTGCAAAGCTGAGTCACCGACACCGATGTGACTAATCTTTACGATGTTCTTTGATTCCATAACATGTCTCTGTGAAGTTTGACATGTTTGATGCATTTATTTCAGCATTCCAGTATACTTTCTGTTCCCACAGTGAATCTGCTCACTGGGAAGACAAATTGTCTGTGGGGAAAAAACCCCAACTCAACCCTTGAAAAAAAAACTAGCTAATTTTCCTGTAAATTTGCCTATGGACCAAATTTTGCCCTCATCAATGGGATGCAACTTCCATTGACTATACTATTTGTATATCCAAAGGCAAAATTTGTTCCTATCTATCAATCTACCTACTATTTTATCTACTATCTGTCTGCTTAACTCTATTAATTAGTTAATGTTTGTAAAACACTCAAAAGATGTAAAGCCCTATAGAAATGCTAAGTATTATAATTATTGTTATCTGACTGCTGTATCTCTTTACCTATCTAGTTATCTACCTTCTCTATCTATTATAATAACAATAATACTTAACACTTATATAGTGTTCTTAATCTTCAAAGTACTTTACAAACATTAACTAATTAATCTAATCTAGTCATCTTGCAAACAACTCCTTTAACAAACCAGTGGTTGTTTCTGTAAAATAAAATTCTTTGCAAAATAGAAGAATTGTATTTTGGGGGGGGTTATTTTGTTCAGGTTTGACTATGATAAGGTAATAAATATGTATAAAAGCAAAACAGGAAGAAGATGGAGGAGAAAGGCTCCATCACTAGGTAACATGCAGCTTACAACATGTTGGAAGCAGCTACAGACCATGAAGACATCTCCTGGCCAGCTTATTCCTGAGTTATGTGCTGTCTTAGTTTTAATACAGAGACTTCCTGATACAAACATATGAATTTTTTTTTTTTTTTTTATAAAAAGAGCCATGAAATGTTTCTACGAGTTTCCTTTTTCCAGAAGCAAGGCCAAGGTTGTCAAATGGAGCAGCTCAAGCTGGGCTCTTGAGTCCCACATCTGCAAAGATATTTAGGCACCTTTTTTTGTCCTTACAGAAACTGTGGTGATGGTGACTCAGAATTTTCAAAGTGTACAGAAGGTGCAATGGGGACAAAGGGTCCAAAAACACTGACAAGAAGATACCAGCTTCCTTTGAAAACAAATGCATCCCTAAATACCTCTATGGACCTTCATCTAAACTCACCTTGGCAGTGAGTAAATGCTTGGTGTGTATTTTCCCAGCATCCTGGAGGTGTAAGGTAAGATCAAAAAGCATGTGCAGGCTTTTTTTGGACAGACATACAAGTTACCTTCGCGCTTCTAAACCAAAGAAGGTCACACACTCAGATCAAGCACTACTTGACAATTGTCACCTGATCGGTGACAACCCCCTGGCTTGGTTTTAGAATGCATCCTTCAAGAACAACCCTCTACAGAGAGGGGTAAAAGACCTCCCTTGTGCCGTTTGCTTTCAGGGCTACAAATCAGTCCTGGCCTCGTTACACCTGAGGCATGAGGTAGAGCCATATTGAAAGCCTATCCAGGCCTTATGTGGTTTACAACAGCATTAGAGAGCAGAAAATAAGGCAAAATCAAACAGAAAAAAGATTATGTTTTCCACTTGATGAAAGAGTAGGCTTTTTCTTTTATTTTTTTGAAGATATCCCTGTTTTTTGTGTATTTTTCCTTTTTCTTTTTCTTTTTATCTTCTTCTCCTTTTTCGTCTTCTTTTCTTCTTCATCATCTTCTTCTTTTCCTTCTTCTTCTCCTTCTTCTTCTACTTTTCTATCTGTCCTACTTATTTATCTACATCAGAAAACTGTACAGGGACAGTTTTGATAAGAGCTAACCAAAAAATGAGTTAGGATTCTCTAAAGCTAGAGAAGAGACCTCCTCTAAAGGAGCTCTACAAAGCCAGCCTGGCAAGAGGCAAAACTGTGATTGCTACTGAACAGAGAATTTTGTCTTTATTTGTTCTTCAAAAAAAAAATAAATAAAAAAAAATATAATTGTTTGGTAATATCCCAACAACTCTTCCTCTGGCATCTTGGTAAACATAAATCATACCTCATCAAAATAACAAATCTACAAACTTTTACATTCCCTTCTCAGGCTCTCTCAGGCTCTCCTGCAGTCATGGATGCTCTTTGACAGGTACCAGCTCAAAGCACCAATGTACCCTTGTTACCACAACAAGAGATTTTGGAATTACAGCTGCCTTTTCTGGAGCATCCTGGATGGAGCTGTCATTCTGCAATAAGCATGTTCTTAAATGAAAAATGAAATGAAACAAAACAGGAAAGTTTTGTTAAAGGCAGTGGCACGGGGCTGAGTTCAGATCGCACATCATTCGTTCTGTCATTGGGAATAGAATGGAATATTGACTTGGAGCAATTACAGGCAAATCAGGCTTCCAATACAATCAATGCAGTAAGCAGCTGCGCTGTTTGTGTTACAAATGCACAGGAGATGATCTGAATGTGGCTCTTGTCAGTCAGGCATGGCAGCCAGCTAGGCTGAAATCCAGGTGATACGGGCTCAGCCACACGTTCCCCGGGTAACCTTGTACACAAGACCTAATCTAACCCCGACCTTCACATCTTATTTTTTCCCTAGCTGTGCGCTGCACAAATGCAGTGCTTTGATGGTCTTAAATGTTATACCCAGTAGGGCTTGAAAATGAAAGTGCTTAGTTAAAGCTATGGATGCAAATGAGAAACATGTACGCAGTTAGCATCTACTAATAAGGGCTGCATTGAGGTGCAAGGTATATAGAAACCTATTATTAAGGGCTGAGGTTGAAAAAAAAAAAAAAGCTGGGTCAGGACTCTGGGAAACTTTGGCTAGAAAGGGTGAAGGTACCACTGAGTGCTTGCAAAAAATTAAAGACTCCTGTAACACACTTGCAGAGGTGACACATATCAAAAGTGGACACGTGAGGCTGACACAGAAGAGATTTGGATCCCCTTTAGAGCAGCAGTTAAGGAGTTACAATTTCATTGATTTTGGATAGGTTGCATGGGGCTTCCCATTCTCACTGTAACCCCTGCATTCACTGCAGAGTGTCTTAACAGAGAGTCTTAACAAACATAACTATGGCTCCTCTTCCTCCCACACCCTCCTCCTCCTCTCTAGTCCCCAGAAAAGTTCTTGAAATGCTTCTTTGGGAAGGGTCAAAAAAAAACCCCAACCTTTGTCTGAGCAAACAAAACCCCACGTGCAGAAACCCAAACCTCCTCGTTTGTTTGAATTC
Organism: Myiozetetes cayanensis; assembly: GCF_022539395.1. Lineage (NCBI taxonomy): Eukaryota > Metazoa > Chordata > Aves > Passeriformes > Tyrannidae > Myiozetetes > Myiozetetes cayanensis. Next base: position 4,281,191 of record NW_026087521.1, read on the forward strand.
AAGGCACTTTGCAGAGCAACTGTTACTTATACGCTCTCCTCGGTGACACAGAGGAAGGCAGAACGTGTTTTTAATTGCAAAGCCAAATGGTTATGCATGGGTCCTGTCATGCTTGTGAGAACTTGTTCTTCCTCAGCCCTCCCTCTCCTCCCCGCTGTGACAGCCTTGCCAAAACCCTGTTTGCGAGTGGTCACAGGGAAAACACGAAGCCTCGCAGGGATTTGGGGAGTAGACGTCAATCTGTCAGAGGTGTCACCAGAACTGGATGTATCTGCTGATCTGTTACCACTTGCTAATTATGGATTCGGCAGCTAATTGTCATAAATCTCGGTAAGAGAGGTGGAATGAGGCAGAGTTCTAAAAGCAGCATGGCCTGGATAGGTTTGCACTCAGCAGGAACAATCATCCCCGTGCCAGGGCTCTGCTGCTGTGTGATACCTCAGTGAATACCTGTATTGTTACAGATGCCAATTTGCTCCCAACAGCATTTCTGACATTCCTTAGCAGGAATGGTGAGTGTCCAGGACTGTAATACACTGGGTTGTTGAAGGATTTTCTTTAAAAAAACCTAGTGATGCTGGCAGTCACAGCCAAGCAGATGTTTTACAGGATGAAATCTTGCACCCTTTGTCAGGCTGAATTTCTGGTCCAGCCTTCAGACAGCAAAGCAAAACTGCTAAGCAGGATTGAGATCTCATGCCTTCACCATGCAAACCCACAAATTGGGCAATATCTGAGTGAAGATCCAGACTGCTGCTAAAGATGGTCTTGAGGGTTAACACTCTTCACATGTGATTCAGCCAGTCAAGAGTTTGAACTTGGAAAGAAAGAGATTTAGCAATTTTCATGCGGCTTTAGATATCCCTTCCAAACTTTCAGTCATGTCTAGTTACCTGCCACCTTACACCAGCTGATTTCAAGCTTTCTGTATATCTTAAAAGCTTCAGTTCAGGGTGGAAAGGGTAAAACCAAGCCTTCAAAATCTCGCAGGCATCTAATTTACTTAAATGCTGAGCACCTTCTCAGGAAATTGAGTCCCTTCAGGGTATCTGCAGTTGAACATCCAAAAATAACTACTTGAAAGTTTCTCTGGGTTTCAGGATCACAGGCTCTGTATTCATGTGAACCAGAGTTCAGGTAAAAGATCAGAACTAAATTTCTGTTATTGATCGACTGGCTTGTTATTTGGAGAGGGTAGAATTCAGGCTGCATGCTGAATAAATGCCTCTTAACAAGTAACTCTTGGTTTTCAGAACTTTTGTTCTGCTTTTGATTTCCTAGTCCTTTTCCTGTTTTCAGCCAGTTTTTGAAAGGCTTTCATCAAGTCCACGTTTTTTATCTAGACCAAGATTACCAACTGCTTTTGGAAATAAAAACTAATATCTGTCACATATTCCACTGAAATCCGCCAAATTTTCCAGGTAGAAAGACACAACAATCTATTTTAAGACTGGTTTTCGCTAAAGCTGGCTGAAAGCTCCACGCTGGAATGTTTGTTTATTTTCCCAGATGAAAAAGCTGATTCACAGTAATTCAAACATTTTGCTGAGATGGATCGGTTTTGATTCAGGTGTGACGAACTCCAAGCAGAGTGCAATTAACCTCTAATGACTGGATTTCCGCTGGGAACTAGACTTGCAAGACGTTGTGGCCTTGGTGGGAACCATCTCCCTTGAGCAAGTCAGCACACCGGGGTAGTTGTTGCTGGGGGGGAATGAGGAACCTGAAAATGTTTAAACATTTCATGTTTTAAAAGTTGTGGTGTTTCCTGCTGGGTGGAAAAGGAGACAGAAAGAGGCCAGAACACCATTACTCACTTCTTCCCTGAGCTTCCCTGTCCGTCCGCCTAGCTGTCTAAAAGTCAGGATCAGTTGCTTTGTCAGGATGGAATAAAAACAGGGGTCTATTCTGAATGAAAAAGAAATGTAACATAAAAATATTCAAACCTTCTCAACAGAGAATTAATCCCCTTTACAAAATACATCAACCCATGGCCATTAAATCCATTAACTGTTTAGTTAAAAAAGGGTTAATGCCACTATGGGAAATTTAAAATTACTTTTTGGGAATGAGGGGGAGGGAGTTTGTTCTGTATATTATTAAACCTACATGAGTGAAAGTCTTTCTACCTAAACTCTCCAATCCACATTTTTATTTCTGAAGGCAAAACACTATGCATACCAAAAGCGAGAAGGCAGAGATGCACATCACTAGACACCAAATAAACAAGCAAAGGAACATAAAAATTAGCCCCCCACAAATCCAAACCTAAAAAAAAAAAGGTAATTTAAAACAAAAATTGGTTGCAAAACATCTGTTTTGAAATTTCTGCCACTGTGATTTTCCAGAAGAACCTTGAAAATGACCTGAAATACCTTCTTTGCTTTAGAGTGAGATAATTTTTAGTTCTAATTTCACCAAAAAAACTCATAGGAAATATTTTGGGGTTGACTTAAGGCAATTCAGCTATCCTCAGCCATACCTTCCCTTGATTTTTGGTAGTGCACGTAGTCCCTGTCAGCCTTGGAATATCAGCCTCACCAACAGAATTAAAGCAAAATGTCTAATGGACTGGATCACCAATAGTTTTCCACACGGGAATGACCCTTGTGTAAAAGAGTTGTAAGGAGTCTCAGAATCTGGACTAAACTACCAGAAAAATTGCCTTTATTGGGGTATTAATCCTTCATTTAGTGCTCAACTCCTGCCCAAGTTAGGAAAAGACCAGGAGGCACATTGTGGCCCTGAGAACTTAAATCTCTTGTTTTATTCTCCCTGTTGCTCTGGGGAGGCCAAGTAAAGAGAAAAAAAATCATTCCCTGATGCAGGTGGTTTCCTTCCAGCACTGTCATGTCCCTTCTCCTGCTGGAGACGCTTCCTAAATGTGAGTGTGCTTTGTGTGACAGCACGTGCAGGTGGCTGCACACTCCCTGTAAATCACATCACCTACTGGCTGACATGTTCTGGTCCCTCTGGAGTTGGCTGTATCCCAGAGTTGCTCCAACAAACAGGCACATGTCCCAGAGACCAGAGCTGGGTCTTGTAGCTTCCATCTCTGGCAATTCTTTTCCTTTCTTCTGCCTGGATCCAAACTCAGCCTCTGTCACTGATGACAAATGCAGCAGCCAGGGTGAGACTGGAGTTTAACTTAATGATGATTTAACACTTTGCAGGCTGCTGTCCTGGGTGATTATACATTCTTTGCGTTTGTTTGGCTGGAAATATGGAAAATTAATTAGTAACAGAAGGGTATAACTTTGCCAGCCATTAACTGAATTATAAGCGTTTTCTTTGTCTGGCAATATCTTACCTTGTCCTTGTGCCAAAAATATCTCATAACTTGGTATTATATTCTCTGAAGACAACCTTTTCAATGACTTTATGAGTGAAACACTGTAATACCAGTAGGAAAGGATTTTTTCTTCTTCTTTCATTTTTTTGTGTTGATGAAAGGGGACGCAGCTACATTTCTGAAGGTCATGTGTTTGGAACCAAAAGCTTTTTTTAATTCAGTTTTTCTCTGTAATTGCCAAGGGAAAAAAAAAATCCCAGCTAACAATGAAAAAAAAATTGAAAAAACAAGAAGGGGAAAACATTTTCTAAGTCTAAGTACTGTTGTTTCCTTATTTTTTAATGCAAAGAAAGATTCTGTGGGGAAGAAGAGAGAACCAGGTTTGTCATCTGCCTCTAGTCTATGTTTTATAGTGATCAGTATTCCATGTGAGATGTCTTCCATCTGTGTGTTTGCTCTAATACAAACACCAGTGTAGCCTGATATGTGTTGCAGTAAAACAAACCAAAATAAAGTGGAAGACAAAATAAAAAAGAGCAAACACTCATCTGTTGCCGTGGGAGTGGCTTTAGAAGGCTGTTATAAAATAGATGACTCCTAATTTGCCTGATGTCCATTAGCCAACATAGCTGCAATCGCATAATGTTTCCTCCATTTGGGCCTTAAAGCTTTATCCAAGCTTTTCCCTTGCATTTTTGGGGGTCTATAAGCCCAGTCTGTTTTGGGTGACAGGTGGGAGATGAGGATGTCTCCTGTTGAGTCACCTGTTTCTCTGGAGCAGTTGTTTTCTGGCTGTTGGATGTTCAGCTACTCACGCTTTTGGCCATGGGTATAAAATACAGCTCATGGGAACCGGAGGTGGATTTTTGTCATGACAAACATGGGTCAGGCAGAGCATTTGCTGCATAATGGATGTGTTGTCAGTTGTCTCATATAACTAGGGAATGGCCTGGGAGGATGTCCAGAATGCTTCTTGTTCCCCTTGTGTGGGGAGGCACACCACATTCGTCAGGCTCTCTGCTGCAAATCACCCACGAGTATGTGCCTGCTTTCAAAATTAATCAGTCTTGACTTGGGAGCACTTTCATCTGCATAAACTTTTTTTCCTCCACCCCCTTTCTCTTCCTCATGCTGAGACAAGCTACAAGTGGATGCTACAAGTGGAGGTGCTGTCTAGATACCCAGATCATCTCAGCTGTGTCTGTGGGCATGAGACTTGCCATGCACACAGGGCTTTTGGCAAGCTCATCTCCCACTTTCTTGGCCAAATCTTCCAGTCACAAAAGCCATTTTGAGTCAGCTGGATGTGCTTTTAAATGTCAATGCTTGGGCTGATTAGCAAATGCAAGAAATTATCCTGGCTGTGGCAATACCCAAAATTTTCTAAGAGAGAAGTTGCAAAGGGTTTAAGCAAGCTGGTCTGTGTAGACTTTGCTGAGTTTTCTTTCCTTGCAATGCAAAGTGATCCAAATTCCTTGTTGCTAATGAGTCTTTATGGTTTCTGTTCATGGTCCACAGAAGAGCTGTTTGGAGGGGATGCGTGGAGGTCAGCACCCATCCTGAAGAAGACCCATTTCCAACACCAAAGTAGGCCAACCATAGAGTTATCTAGATAAGTCTTGAACACCCACACAGATGGAGATTTTGCAGCTTCACTGGGTTGTAACCTGCTGGTCACAAATCCTCCTAATGTAACCCAACAAAAGGTATATTCATTGTTGTCTAACATTTGGTATCCAGTTTGGCGCTGTTACTCAGCATGTCCTCTTCCTCTATTGGTTCACAGGGTCATTCCACCTCAGGTGCAGAAATTTATATTATATTTTCATGAGGTCTCTGCTGCCCTGGTCTTTAAGTTTCTAAAACCCTTTCTGGCTGGAAATTCTACTGTTCGGGTTATCAACTAGTTGTAATATGCTTGTTACAAGCTGCTAAATGGACAGTGAGCCACCTGTGACAACCATTTGAACTCAGTATAAGGCCAATTTTCAACTTTTCTAGCAGTTTATTCCTTCTTTGCTTCCTAATGATAATGCTGTGGGTGACAAAATCCTTACACATTAAAGATATGTAGTACCTACTGCTCTTCCCTTGTCCATACAGCCAGTCCTTTAATTACAGAAAGTAATTAGGTTGGTTAACAATGATTTGCCTTAGACAGATCTTTGTAGACTGTCCATGGTTGTTTCTTGTCTTTCAGTAGAATGAACACCAAAAGGATGTGCTTCCAGATTTTTCCAGGGCCTGAAGTGAGACTGACCAGTGTATAGTTTCCTAGCCTTCCCATTACTAAATATAGGCATTACATTAACATTTTCCATCCTTAAGGATTTGCTATCCCAAATTATCATGATAGACAGTGACCTTGCAGTCACATCAGCCAGCATTTGCAGCATCTTCAGGTGAATCCCATCTCATTCTAGTGCTTGAACATATCAAGTTAATTTGACTTTTCCCTCATTTCTTACTCTCTCACTATCCCTCTCCTTCCCAAACCACACTGGTTGGAGTCAGACATCTGGGACCACTCAAGACTGAGGCTAAAAAATCACGAAGTATTCCAGTCCTTTCCATACCATTCTATACTTCTAAGTTGTCTCCCATATTAATGAATAAATGCACATTTCATCTGAATTTCCAGTTGCAAGCTCATGGAATCACTTCTTATTTCCTTTTGTGCTCTTAGATCGTTTTAGCTCCAGCTGAGCTTTGGCCTTCCTGACACAATCCAGGCTCAGAAGTATCAACTACATCCTGGTACAAGGAAGAACAGAATCCTACGTCATGAAGACGTAGGATTTCCTATGAGACCTTTGCCTGGGGACCAGCAAGTGTGCTCGTGCTGAAGATGCAGAAAGACCCACCAAGGTCTTACAAGTCGACACAGAAGTTTTTCAAGAGGTTTGTTTTATGGTTGACGTGTGAAGCCATACAGTTCCTTCCCCCTCTGTGTGTTCTGTGTGTTGGGAAGCCACCTCCTCTCGGTATGGTACTCACAGAAAATGTCTCTCTGGTTGAGGGGGAAGTGGGCTTGCCAACCCTCTTTTGTGCAAGGCACAAAGGAAAAGGGGTGGCTTGCAGTCAGCAGCGAAATGAGAAGAGGCTCTCTCTTCTCTTCAAAGGGCTTCCTCTTCCCCTTCTCTTCTCTATTGTGAATTCTTTAAAAAGACCACCCTTCCCTTCTGCAGAGTGAGAACATCAAAGGCAATGGTGTGGTGGGGTATTTCCTTGTGAACACTGACTTACCTTACAAAGGTGAGGAGTTCACAAGAGAGAACCTCTTGTGAAGCGTGTTCTGGCTGCCTGACTTTGAATGTTGAGCTCGCTGGGAAAAGGTTCTTACATCTTCAGGCAAGCAGCTTTACTGCAAAGCCAAATCTCTTCCTCTCTCTCCCACCTTCTCCTTATCCAGTATTTTATTTTATTTTATTTTATTTTATTTTATTTTATTTTATTTTATTTTATTTTATTTTATATTATTTTATTTTATTTTATTTTATTTTTATACTACATTGCAATTTTTATTTTGTCATTCTATTTTAATTTATTTCATTTCATATTTCATTTAATTTAATTTCATATTTATTTATTTGTTTATTTTTGGGGAATGCTAAAACATTTTAGGCCTTGAGGGAGTGAGGTGAGTTTTCGTTTTTGTATGGAGGTAGTCACAGGTAGTCGCAAAAAATTAAATGTAACAGAAAAATAAGATTTCCCACAAAAATTTTATTATCAGTGACTTAACTTTCTGTTTATTAAGGTACTTTTACACATGAGAAAGCGAATCTGTCCCATCCCAGGATATGGGGAAGAGATAAGTTTGTTCATGCTCGTTGCAGCATAAGCATTTGATTGTTTTACTGTCAATAAACTTAGCAGGAACATTCAGCAATCAACCAGTTGTATCAAATTCTTTCTCACTGAGCTGGAGTTTAAGTTTAATGTCATTCTTATAGCTCCAAAAGACTCGATTTCCTCCTGGTTTAGGGCAAAATTGGTGGCAATGAAAACAAAACTAAGCTGTAGGAGTCTTTTTTTCTCTTTGTGTATTTTTATACTTAAGGGCAGAGCTGTTATACCCAAAACCAGTGGCTAAAACCTCTGTCTGTAGTCAAGGAAAAGGCAGAAAAACACTTCATCCTGTCACTCCACATCTTTTAACGCTTGTTCTATGGTGTAAGAAATATATAAATATGTGTATATATAAATAAAAATATATAAAAATACATTATATTAATATAAAATAATTTTTGTATTTACTGTATGGACAAATAATGAATAAAAGCTCCTTTTACCCATGGAACTCTTGGGGATGTGCCTCCATGGCTTACCTTGGAGCAAATACACTGGTTCTTACATCCCATCATCTGCCTCATGCTTTTTTGGACGTTTGCACTCCTGCTGCAAGATCCTGCAAGGATCATTCATCTCCTGAAACCCCAGCACTGCAGCAGCTGGAAGGCAACCTCAGACTGATTTTTACAGTAGCAAAGTTTTGAAGAAGGGATGATGAGGGTGGAAACCACTGGGACCTGCTAATCACTGGAAACTGAGATTTACTAAAACCACCCAGGATTTCAGCTCAAGCTCATTATCCCAGAGAGCCAAGTGGGGATGTTAGCCTAAATGCCATGTGTCCCTAAGTGTCAGTACTAAAGTAAAATTTGGAATTCTGGTATCTAGACCTACAAAAAAAAAAGGGTTTTTCACTTCACACCCCCCTATCCCCTCTACAAATCACAAAATCATTCTTATTCACCGGCGAGTGTTTGGTCAGTTGTTGGACTCAGTGATCTTGGAGGACTTTTCCAACCTTAATTATTCCATAATTCTATGATTCTGAACATGTTCTCCATCCGAGATGCCTCAGAGCCCGGAGATTTGTTTCAAGCTAAATCCCAGCTGTGACTCACAGTCTCATAGCAGGGCACATGTAAATGTGTGGATCACACTGGAAGGCAGTTGTGCAACAGCAGAGGTGGGGGAAAGCTAAGAACAAATCCTCCGGGTTCAGGTGGCAGGCATGAGCCTTGCCAGTCCAGCAGTGCAAAGAGCAGAGGAAGTCCTTAATCAGGAGCTCAATACAAAGGATCTGGTTTTAACCCACGTGGTGGAGACTGGCCAGAGCATGTGAGTGTTTCTGAAGTCAGAGGTGCTGAATGGAGGAGCAGGTTTCTGCTCTTGTCAGCACTTTGGTCTGTGTGTGGTTTCCCCATTGCCGTTAGCTCCAGGCACTTTGGAAATTGTATTCCTCCTGCAAGGCAGAGTGGGAAGGGCTGACAAGGTGGGTTAAAATATTGAGTAATGAGGATAATTAATCAAGGGTCTTCTGCAGAATTTCTATTTGCTAGTTTTTTTTGTGGTTTTTTTTTTTTTTTTTCTCTCAGGGCAACCTCCACAGGGCCTCTGGCTGCAGTGTGGCTGCTCACAGGTTTTCAGGTCAGAGTACTTGACCTCAAGACTGCTGTCTCTTCAGGTTGGATTGCTTCAGACTGAGAGGTTTATTAACTGGGAGGCAATCTGAAGGTTGCCTTGTACTGATATTATTGCCAATAAGAGGTGGGAGATGCTCCCTGACACAACAGATGTTTAGACTAAGATGATGAGTAGCAGGGGCTGAGAAGTAAAAGTTATACCTTTTAGTCTCAGACACCTCTAACTAGAGCAAACCCAAGCCTTTGCAGGAAAAAGGGCAAAAAATATTGTTGTGGCCACTCAGCAATGAGCCATTCTAAAGCCATCCAGCTCATCCTGATCCAGTCCTCACCAGTGGCTTCATCCTGTACCTGCTGCAAGATGCTGAGCTGTCCTTGTACATCTAATCCCACCCTCCAGCCATAGCAGGGACACCTTCCATTAGAGAAGGGAGAAACCATCAAAATGGAAAGGATGGATAAAACACTTTGGGGAGTAGAATATGGACCCCCCTCTTCCCCTGCCGTTGTTTAGTAACTTGAGGTTACATTTTGGGCTGCTCTTCAGGAAATTCAACTAACCCTGGTAGGCAAAACAGTGAAGCATAGCTGCAAGATAAATACATTATTCAAGGACCAACCACTCCTTTAGGCATTTTACCCCCTGGGGCTGAAAACACTTGAACAAGTCTCATGTCACTTGCATATGATATTACTGCTTTTCCCAAAACACAACTTTTCCTTCCTCAGAGAAAACAATTTTAATTAATTCTCCGAACAACATTTCTGCCAAGTCTAACTGGTCGAGTGTATTCATCAAATTCCAGCAGCACTCAGCCTGTGTCTTATAAAACTTGTCATGACCGATTTTCACCCTTTTTGCACTGCTTGTAAAGAGATGAATTCAAAGGCATTCCTTCTCATGCAGGTCCAGATTGAAGCATATGTTTAACATAAAGACCACAGTGATGTATTTTTGCTGAACTGGGACCTTGTATAGGGCAGATGAATCGAGCCCTTTTTGTCATTCTGTTTTTGAGTAAACATTTCTGCAGTGTAACATTAATTATGGATTCTCCACCTTGATTCAGTATCACATTTAGGCTGCTATTCCCTGTTAAATCATCTTCCTTGACATGCGAAATTCAGGCTGCCTTTGTTAGATTAAAGTCTTTTTATCTGACCTGCCTTTAAGCTTCATCTACTTAGTCATATCACTGGGTAGGTAACAGAAAATTGCCAATATGTCACCCAGTGGGTAAATCAATTCATGAAAGGAGGCCTAGTGCTTTTAGATTGACTGCAGAATAGCTCTTTTCTTTTTTTCCAAGCATATCTTCCTCAGCACACCTGGGTATTCCTCCTGAGGGCTCAGGAAAAAAGTTTGAATTGCCTTGTTCTTTATTAGCTACATCCCGTCTCCTTTATATTACAGGTGAACGTGATTTGCTCCACAGTGTGGTGTATTCCTGAGAGAGGTACTGAAAGGAAAAGGGCAAATTATCCTCCCAGTGGTGTGGAAAGCAGGAAAAGAGCTGGCAAGTAAAATTATCACCTGTAACAATCTTGGATGTTTTCTGCATATGTTTGAGAGGCAACACCCTCCCAAGTGGGGTGAGCACGAGGCACAGGTGACCCCTTGTCAGAGAAATAAGACCAACAGGCTCTTAAATGGCAAGTTTTCTTGGCTGCTGTTTCCAGAAGGTTTTAGAAAGAAAGAGCTCTTATTTTCAGAAAGCCCCCCAAATAAACAGTCTATCCAGGGATGTGAATCAGCTAGTGAAGTGTTGGAGAAAAAGAGGAGCAGTTCTTATCTGTCCACTGCAAAGGGCACCAAGTCTCTAAGGGCTACCTGGGAAGAGACACTAGAGTGAGGTGGAGATAGTGTGCTATCCTTGGCCAACAACAGGTTTTGCATGAGAGTATTTGGGGAAACTGAGGCAAGAAAGTGCATCTGATGTCTTGCTGTTTTAAGCTATGTACGTTATTTATGCCTTGCGCAGCAGAGTGATTGTTTGAATCGCAGAAGAACAGGATGGTTTAGGTTGGAAGGAACCTTAAATTTCATCTCATTCTAGCCCCCAGCCATGGGCAGGGACATCTTTCACTAGACAAGGTTGCTCAGTGCCCCATCCAACCTGGCCCTGAACACTTCCAAGGATGGGGCATCCACACTTTCTGTGAGCAACTTGTGCCAGGGCCTCACCACCCTCACAGGGAAGAATTTCCCTTCTTATATCTAATCTAAACCTCCTCTCTGTCAGTTTAAAGCAACTGAGACTGTGTTTGACGTTTCCTTCATGTGAAAGCTGTTGCTATTGCTCATCTCAAGTCCCCTGAGCAAGGAGCTGTCAAAGGTTGGTGTTCTGGGAAGACTTGGCTTCATTTTCTCAAGATGACACCAGTCATGGGGCAACTGAATTGAGGGGTTTTGGTTCTCACTAGCAGGGCTGCAAACTGCAAACTCGTGGTTCTTAGCACAGGAGGCATCAATCCAAGGGAGTCCAAAGTGCAAGAGGCACCACAAATCTCCCTGGAGAGTTTTACAATAGAGAGGGAGTTTTACCAGAACCACACACATATATTTTAAGTGATGTGATAGGTAGAAGGAAGAAGAGGTAAGACTTGTGATTTCCCTGGTCTCTGCAATCTGCCACAATACAGTCTATGAAACAAGACACTGGGAAGCTCAGTTTTCCCAGGCTACATCTGGACTCTGCAAACAGAAATCTTGAGCCAGTGGAGATATTTCTGCCAAAAATGTTTATCAGTAGCAAATTTAATTCTCAGTTTCATAAGACTTATTTTTTTAGACATAGTTTTAAAAAGTTGCCTATATATTTGATTTTTTATTATTTTTTTTTTTAATGAAAAAAGAAATCTTCCCCTCTCTTAGAATTTTCAAACTTTGCCAGAAATAAGACAAAGTACCTTTCTGGCTAAAAACTCAAGTTTTTTGAATAATTACCTCTGACTAAAGCTTCTTGCAAAGTCTTTGAAAATGGAAAGCAGTATATTCCTGATGTTATGATCTATGTGTCTATCACAGACAACCAATATAAAATTTTTTTAGATTCTTCTTCAGAAAGGTTTTTTGGACACTGTGACCCTTCTTGTTCTCTCCCTTAAAGTGGAAATCAGGAATAGCTCATTAAAATCTATGTATTTTTTTCAGTGTAAGTGAGAGAGAGGAAAATCAAAATGTGTGTATCTGATATACATTAACCTAAAGTCTGCTATTAAACCACAAGTTGTGAAAGACTATGGGAAATCTGAACCCCTGCTGATTTTTGCTAATTCTGTAAAGAGTCCATTTAATTTCCTCAGGAAAACAGGGCAAATCTTCCCTTGAGGGCATATACATTTTTGAATGGGCTACAAGTGAGTCCCTAAGGGCTCAGTTATCACTGATCACAGTTTGGTCTGTTGGATATTGCTAAGGGAAATTTAGTGTGATTGTCTGTGATCACTGGCATGTGCTCATACCCATTAGGAGACCTATTCAGCCCACTGACATTTGGTTCCTAGGAGAATAGGGTAGCTGCTCTCAAAACATTCTGAGTTTGCAGTATTTTTTTCCTTTCTGCTTCTTCCCTCCCCTCCCTCCCCGTGGCTTTTTTTAAGACAGAGGAGCAGATGTTCAAGATCAGAAAAGAGCTTGTACAGGGAGCTGTCACACTGGGAAGGCAATTCTGTGCTCTAAGGAAATGCTACGTAACAAAACCACTCATCTTCCAATTTGGTGTTCTCTCTTACTCTGTTCTAGTCAATTGTAGAAGTGGCATAGAAAAGCAATAATATCATTTGCAGCTTCACCTGTTGTGCAGAGAAGTGAGCTTTGGATATTTCCCTCTAAACCACAGGTGCTTTCAGGGGGTAGCAGGTCTGACCCCAAATCCACCAGTGGCTTCAGTACTGGATGTGCTGTAGTGTGATTGCCCTTATCACTCTAACTTGCCTTTACAGGGCATTCCCCAGAATTTCTAGCTCTCTGTCAGAGATGACATTTGCAATCTTGAGAACTGGTCTCACTGACACCACAGATTTAGAGCCAGTGCAGATATGCAGTGGGAACTGGTAGTGGCACTTGTGTAGCAGGTAACAGGGAATAAAGAGCATGTTATAAATGTGTGTAAGAGGTGAAATACAGATATGTCACTGTCAGGACATTCAGTCCACTGTATGCAAGTAGGAAGCAAGGGCTGATGTTCTACAGTCTCCTGAAGGGCAGACTAGATATTCATAGAGGTATCTGCTGGGTATGAAATAGCAAATTTGCCTTCTTATCTGCAGAATTTGGATCTAGATGTCACTGCAACATCCTGTTCTCTGGGGTTTAATTATTCCCAGGTATAGTTGCTCTTTTGTCAAGATGAGTAGAATTACAGGATAGGACTGGGGGAAACATCCTCTGATAAACCCCACACAAAGTTCTGAAGTTTATATAGCATGGAAAAAAAATAAAAATAAAAAAATATCAATTTAAGTTTTGGTTAGACCACCAAAGCCATCAAACAGTCTCTGTTCATTCTTTGTATAACCTTCTAGTTCTTGTTTAGTGTTAGACCTAAAGAGACCCATTTTTCTTTTCTACTCCTACCTTACCAATTTTAATGATTTAGCCATTTCTTTCAATAAAAGAGAGCAAGTTGTGGAAGCCAAAACCAATGTGGCTAATCCCTACATGTGTGTTTGCCTACTGTAGACTTGCCAGATCCCAGTGTCTTGCCTAGAGACTTTCTCCGTTAGAACAGACTGCAAACCAACTTGTTTTCCTCTTGCATGTGCGTCAGTGAGAAGTTTAGGGCTGGTCTCCAGAAAGGGTGGGGAAACAATCCAGGTGTGAAAATCCATGCATGTAGATGCTTGCAATTAAAATGTAACCACAGTTGCAGACAGCTTTTTTCTTTTTCTTTTATTTTTTTTTTCCTTTTTTTTTGCTGCTGTTCCTTTGCCTATACCTGGTTCCAATTTCTGCATTTGAGTGCTGCTGAATTTCCAGCATTTATTTAGGTGCTGTTTGGCTGGGCATTTGGTTCAGTAAGAAAAGAAACACAACTGTTTTTCACCCATATGCTCCTTGCAGAGGCCACAGCAGCTTGACACGATCCATCCAACCCCTGGAATTTGTCCTGACTTGGCTTTGTTCCTGAAAATATTTAGAGCAGATTTCATGCTGGAGCTTTTTTTCTTCATATATGCTCTTTTTCCCTCTTCTCCCCTCCCCCCACCTTTTTTTTTCTTAAATCCCATTCTTGAAAAAGGTTTGGTAATACAGCTGAAATGAAAGAATAAACTGGGGAAACCAAATTCAATCATTAAATGTTTTGGTAGCTAAAGGAGTTATCAGCTCTTACCTGAATGAAAAGGCTGAAGACTTGCAGCTCTAGTAAAGTCCAACTCAGTTAAGTGTTCTAGGTCTTTAGTAATGACCAAAACTAATGAGCCAAAGGAAAAAAAAACCACAACCAAAAAACAAAACAAAATAAATGGAGAATTGTTCTACAGCTGCTTGGTCTACTCTACCATTCTGGGAAAATTCATCTGAACCTTTGGGAACTGTAGGAAGACCCAGAGCTTTGCTCTTGGAAGTGAGGTAGCTTGGCCTATCACAGTTTAATATGTGCCCAAGACAGATGGGAAAAGGTGACTGTGCCATTAAAGTCCAGAGACAAAGTGCTGTGGAGGAGGATTAGGAGAAACACCTAGAGGAGTTCAGGATAATTCTGCAGTGGTTTTCTCTTTATCCTCAGCATCCTGAGACAGGAGGACACCTGGTTAATGTTCAAGAAAAATGTGTGATCTCAGTTTCTGTGTGCTTTTTTGATATATTATGAAACATTCTGAAGTTTAATTTGTGAGAGCTTACAAGGTCTCTGTAAGTCACTGGGAGAAAGGTCCTATCTGCAAATACTAAAAATTATCCATCTTGAAGAGAACCCCACTGGAACAACAGAGAGACATTCCTTAAACATAATGTGGTTTTCCAGTGGAATTGCTTCTCATCTTCAGAGTATCACCTGTTGCATAAATACATTGCTACAAAGGTAACAACTAGGAATAATCTTTTTTTAAAAAAATCCTTATGTTCCCAAAGGCAAAATAGTTCTGTGGTGTGAAGATACGACTCTCACCTGACACAGTGCCATTAGTTCAGCTGAAGAGAATTGCCTGTGGGCAAACATCAAACCGTGATGGATTAGGTTATGTTTTTTTCCACACAGGTGTCTCTGAGTAACTTTTCGTAAATCTTTGGAGATGAAAAATCAGGGAATAACTTAATCATGGTGTGTTATTAAAAAGATTTACTGAGCAGCACCCAGTGAATTAATTGGGTGGTCCTTAAAGAGCCTAAAATTTGGGGGCTTGCTGTAGTTGTAAGACCTCTCTTTGCAGAGAGATTTTGTAGGAAGGTATTTTTTCCTCCCTCTACTCCACCAGTGTGGGGGTAATAACACTGCAAAGGAGAATATGTTGTTGGTGACTTATCATAATTTTTAAATTACTAGTAACTGTCACGTACTACATGATACTACAAACGAAACTGATCTGTGCAGTGTGTTGGATAATGGAATGGTGCTAATTAGGAGAGAGTGAGAATTATATCAATTCCATATGACTGTCACAGGCAAAATCATCCCAGGGAATGGTTATAAAGAGAGTATCATGGTCTCAATGTTGCCTGAAGGGGAAGTCTCATAAAGCTTCACTATAAAATTTATCTGACAGATTTCCAGGCAGTAATTATAACTCTGATTTATATGTGTTTAATATCACTTCTGCTATAATTTTTTTTTATTTTTCCTCAAAAGACTCTTGGAAGCTTTTTGTTGTACTGTCATGCTTCCTTTCATGAAAATGGAGTCAGGTAGCTGTGATGTCACAGCACCTTCTCAGCATTTGCATTAGACAAGGTTTTGGGTTTGTTGTGTACTTTTTTTTTAATTTTTAAAGCATATTACAAACCCTCTTCAACCCACAGTTCTTCAGTTTTCCTGTCCAACGTGCACTGAGACAGGCTGCCCAGGACAGTGGTGGAGTCACCATCCCTGGAGGTACTCTCTAAAGATGTCTAGATGTGCACCTGGGGACATGATTTAGTGGCGAACTTGGCAGTGTTGGACAAACAGTTGGACTTTTGGATGATCCTAGAGGTCTCTGCCAAGCTAAACAATTCTATAATTCTAGGTCTATACAAGATAGCTAAACACTTCTTTTCTGCAGTGAGACATAAAAAAGAGTCATGAATGTGACAGCACCCAAGAACGTATCTGTGAAAATCACCACGTGTGTTCAGCCTGGATCTTTCGAGCTTTGAACGTCAGGTCACACTGAGCACTGAGAATACCAGCCCATCAAAGAGGGGAAGGATCTGTAGTTCAGGAGTCTGCCTTCCAACAAGGCTCAATTTGGGATCCCAGTCATCTTCCAGGTATGGGTGAGCGTTTTGGTGTCCTTGCAAGCCCCTGGGCATGTGCAGCTGGGGTGGCCACCAACTGTCTCAGCATGCAGAGCTCTAGGGCAGGAGAGGAGATGCAATCTGAGGATGCAAATGAGTGACTAGTAAACCCTGGGAATGAGCTGGAAGCACCTCAGTGATTCTCAATTTCAGTGGCACGGGCTTACAAATGCCACCCACCGGGGTAGGGGAGGGCTGCGAGGGAGAGAGGCACTGTGAGAGTGCATCTTTCTGTGGCTTATTAAGCAGCAGCACAGAAATGCCACTGACTAACCTACCTTGAAAGAACACAGAGTCTTGAATACTGTGCTAGAATGTCTCCAGGGCTTGAAACAGGAGAGGAAACACTGTATTTAGTGAGCCAAAGCAATGCAGCTTTGGTGACTTCAAAGGCGTGGTGCTACCAAGCTGAAGCTGCAGCTTCCCTCCATACTCCATGAGAAAACAAGATTCCAGTACCTTGGATTTACAAAGTCACTGATGAAGGAGTCAGGGTGAGACCAGAGTAGTGGAGACAAAAATTGTGCCTATTTCAAACTGTGCTCAAGGACTTTCCCTGTTTTCCTTTCTTTCCCCAGGTGCCCTGATTCACTGCAAAGCATTCCCAGAGCCTCAGTGACAACAAAACTCTTACTGATACAACAGGTGTCGAATAAAAGTGACATTGTGCTGGAGGTTCTTCAAAGGAAACCCTTAATTTTTCAGCAAAAAAATATGAACTGTGTTAAACCTGAGCTTTTTGTTACTACCACGTAGCTGAATTTTTATTTCAATTCTCACTGTAATAATGATACTAAGTTACTTTTGCAGGGGAACTGCAGCAATCAGAATCTCCATTTTCTTATGTTCTCTAAATTATTACCTGGAACATGCACACAATTATCATGTCAGGTACATAACAGTGACAGGACAAGGGGGAATGGTTTTTAACTGAAGTAGGAAAGACTTAGATTAGATGTTAGGAAGACCTTCTTCCCTGTGAGGGTGCTGAGGCCCTGGCAGAGGTTGCTGAAATAAGCTGTGGATGCCCCATTCCTGGAAGTGTTGAAGGTCATGTTGGATAGGGCTCTGAGCAACCTGGTCTAGTGGAAGGTGTCCCTGCCCATGGCAGTGGCTGGAAATAAACGTTCTTGAAGGTTTCTTCGAACCCAAGCCATTCTATGATTTTAAATTCACTTGACACATGGCTTTTTATGACTACAGGGACAAACCCCAGAAACTATTTCTTTCTCTTTCTCTCTCTTCTCTCTCTTGTTCATGCCCTGGCAATTTGTTGTCAGCATGGTCCAGAACACATGGTACTAACTTGCATTTCCAGTGCATGAAAGGCATTGCCTGAAAAAAATAGAATTTCCATCCCATGGAAGTCATTGCATGCCCTGTTGTCACCGTGGAACATTAAGTCAAATTCATATATAGGTTCAGATCAAATGCAGAGGGAATCACATTAAAACCACACCATGCTTAGCAATGTTTCTCTCTGAAACAGTCATTTAACATTCACTACCTGGCCTCTGCAGAGGGACAGCACAAGGGAAAACATTATTGCCTTCAGCTCTGCAATGCTTCTCTCTCCATCTGTTACATGACCAAGACATCCTTGAATTGAGCCACAAATTCCTCCTGGGAACATGGAAAATCAGATTACACCACCAGGCCACTTCATTTATTTGTTTTCACTAGGACAGGGCATGGGAATTAGTCATCCCCATTTTGCTTTTAACCTGTAGCCTACAGGGAGCCACCAATCCCCTCTCAAGGAATGGGGAATGTGAGTGGGGAACCTTATCTCTGCACAAGAAACCACTGTGTTTGTTGTTTTGCCAGGAGGCTGACATAGTCCTTCAGGCCTCTGTGGTCCTGTTGGTGATCTGTGGGTTGGATCTGGATGATGGACTGTTCCTGTCAGCTGCCATTTATTTCTTGCACCAGGTGAGACTTAGAGCGGGTGCCTACATACAGCTGATTCCAGAGGTAGTGGGTTATTTAAGAGCAGACTGCAAAGGCTGAGTTTCACCTCAAGCTGCCAACAAGGAACCCAACACCCAGCACAAGAAGATAATGTTGACTTAAGTGTTATCACCATGCAAGTGCACACAGCAGGGAATGGAGCAAAATTACTGTGGGATCTTGCAATGTTTGGGGGAAACTGGCCTGTTCTATGCAGTGCTGAACGAGCCAGATCCTCATGCATGGGGCCAGTGTATTTCTCCCCATGGTCATGCAGACAACAATTCTTCTAACCTGGTATAACAGTGACTACTAAGGAATAGAGCTGGCTGGTCACCAGAACTCAAAGAGCTATAGTCATCAGATTTGACATCCATGTGAGCACTGAAGAGTGTAGAGGGGAGTTTAGGCTCAGGAGGGGGACAGAGAGGTCTTCACCTTGCAGCCAGCTCTGTTTGTTGTCTGACATTCAGCTTCACATCTGGGCTTCTGAATTCCTGGGCTTTTTTTTTGTAAGAACCAGAGTTTCAGATGGTAATTCTAAAGTTTCCATTGGACTTTCAGGGAGACATTCTCAGATCTCCTCTCTTATTTCATGAGAATACTGCCAATTTTTTTTAAAACTCAGAAGAGAAAATTGTTATATATGGACCAAAGAACAAAGCTGTGTAAGGTTGCTTTGAATTGTGAATAGGATTAATCTTGGTAGAAGTAGCCCTGACAACCAAACACACGGAGTTACTTCAAGGCATTTGAAGTAGTGCTTGAGACAGAAGTACTCCCTGGAAAGTACTGCTGATCTCAGGAAGAGATGAGACCTTATCACCCTGATACTATCATGTTGATGATTTTTAGACTACAGCCCTCCAAATCAGAACAGGAAAGTGCAATTGTCCCCACCAACTAATGGTCCTGTGAAAAGAGACACAGCTTTTCAAGGTCAAAGGACATCATGCTAGAGTCCATTTAATCACATCGCTGTCCACACCATAGGAAATTTCCTGAGAAAGGTGGATGGAGTTTGTACATTAAAAGTGTCCACAGGCACTCCACTTCATGCTAAATAAATTCTTGTTGCTACCAGCTTTTGAAGAAGTCAGACTGGTAAATGGAAGGATGCTCAAACATCTCTGCAGTGTTTGTTATTCTCACTTGCACTGAGGTCAGGCTCCATGGAAATAACGGAGATACAGCTCTCACCCACACATGGCAGCTGCTTGAAACTGTATAGCTGAGGTCAGTATTGTCTTTGTACCCCCTCCAATTTTATTGATTTACCACTTAGTTGGCTAAATAGTTTGTGAAGCAGCTCCTGAATTAGTACACTCAATGGAAGCCAAAATAAAAATTGGTCAACCAGCCTGGTATATTAAAAGACACTGAAATTATGTGTCACAATATTAATGTGCAAACAGCAATTGTTCATACTCTGCTTCAGACTCTTCCACTGAAGAGCAGTAATCTTGGAAGAGGGACAGAATGAAGAGAGGGGAATTTCAGAAGTTCACCATCAAATTTTAATCTACTGCTGCAGGAGAGTCAGAGCTCGTGTAACTTTGGGGCAAAGCTGCTGCAGCTGAGCTGAGCTTCTGTCTCAATGATTTTGCATTCGTGTTGCCAGCAGACTTTTTTTTGCACTGGCGAAACACCAGGTCTTTCCGTAGTAAAACCACCCCGTGACATTGCTTCTGGAAGACAACCACAAAACCTAATCCCTTAATCCCACTTGAGAAAGCTGTTTTAAATGGGAAGCAGAGTTGTGTTCACTTCCACGCTCACATGACTGATTCTGATCTCAGTTCTGCCAGCACAAATTGAAACACACACTCTAACATGGCAAAATCTGCTCTTGATCTGGCCCAGATACTGTAATTCCCATCTGTGCATAAGGTTCTCCTACCATGCTGCACTGACAGATGCATCAAAGGCATAAGAGACAATGTGTATCACATTACTGGCAAAAGCATGAAATGAATTACAAGTTATCATTTCAAAAAGCCTTTTTTTTTTTTTTTTTTTTTCTTTTTATTTACCCCCAGAGCAGAGAGGGGTGAGGCCACATACCTGCAATATTACAGATTCATATTCAGGTTCACAGGGAAATGGCTGTAAACTGAAAGACAGTAGGTTTAGATTAGATTTTAGGAAGAAATTCTTTACTGTGGGGGTGGTGATGCTCTGGCACAGGTTGCCCAGAGAAGTTGTGGATGCTCCATCCCTTTAAGTGTTCAAGGTCAGGTTGGATGGGGCTTGGAGCAACCTGGGATAATGGAAGGTGTCGCTGCCCAAGGCAGTTGTGGGGGTGGGGAGGAAGTAGAAAGTCTTTAAGGTCCCTTCAAAACCCAAGCTGTTCAATGTTTCTATGATCATGTCTGCTTGCTTTGGAACAAATTCTTAGATTGTTTAGCCCATGTTCTAATTTGTAAACCATTCTCAGATGGATATGTTCTAATTTTTTTTTCCTAATCAATACTCTATACTGTATAAACTATAGGATAAACTCCATATCACTCCACAACAGTGATGTGGAGATCCAAACTCATGACTCTTTTACAAGCTGTGAAAACTAGTGGTTTCAGACGTTATGCTCTACATCTTGAATGAGTATGTTTTGCAATGGAGGGCATCATATGTTCATGAAAAAGACTAAGAAGGTCTGGGTCATATGCCAGGGTTGTACAGGAAAATAACTGAGATAATTCTTAAAAATAAAAGCAAAAAAAGGAACAATCAAAATCTCGCTTTCTTGCTCTTAGAAATGAGCCAAATCTTTGTGTCCCATCTCACCAGTTCAGCATATATGTTTCATGAAGCACATGTGTTTCATGAAGTGGCTTTCCCTCCCACTCCCTATGCTTTTTCCATTCTGTGTAAAGAGCTCTTGTTGCTCACTGTGTGTGTTGGGTATCATGGAAAGGCAGAGAAAACTAGAGAGTCTCCAGAGAATCAGGAAATGTCTGCTGTGGCTCATAATGGCTTGACCAAATCAGTGATGACATTTAAATAGTGTTTATGAAGTGTATTTAAGTCCTCGAGTGAAGTGAAAAGACATTATCATTAATGTATTAATATCCTGAGGCTTCTTATGAGGCTGTGTTTTTTTAAATCTTAAATGTAAGTGTTTTATAATAGTTTTTCCAGAAATAATCCTTTTTTTTTTTTTTCTCCCCCACCTGTGGAACTGACACTTTTTGCTAAACAGCCTCCAGCTGCCATCATTGCAGCTCAGTGCTGACACTGCCAGGGAGAAAGCAGGACCCCATGTATGTGAATTCTTGATCTCAGGAAGAACCTGAGAGCCCACACCCTACTTCCAGTAATATATCTTTTGCTTCATTATATTTATGGCTTCAATTCCATAGGGTAGGATTAATTTTACCTTATTCTGTCCATCAAAGTTGATGAAATACACATCTCCTGATAGCAACTGGAAGCTGTTTCCTCAGATTATGAGGAATCCCTTCATTTCAGAATGTCTTCTTTAGGGAAGAGGGATTCTAACCTTAGAGTTTTAAATGAGGTTATTATTTGGATTAGTAATGCAAGATGGTTTAATAACTGGTTTCCACAAGGCAAAACACACAATGTCATGGAAAATAGCACTTACTAATACTAAAGACCAGATCTGATCAAAGAGACGGCAGGGGAATACTGTGACTAAACTGGAAGCAATCCCAACACTCAGTGATGCAACCTAGCTCAGAATCAGATTGCTAGAAATGGGATAAAACTCCCTGGTTCACACTGCAATTGCTTGGGTTTTTCCTTGGTAAATGGTACATTTTGACTTATTTATACCTGCTAAAATATAGGTCTTTCATTATTGCTTTTGACAGACTCTTCACAGAGAAAATGATTTCAGTGGGAAAAAAGAGTTACTAACACAGGTCTGCTGCAGGATGGGAAATGTTTCCTCCTCACTAATCACTCATTTAATTAAGTGATGGTTGCAAGGGGAAAAAATATTCCACAGAGTTTTGTCTGCACTATTTAGTCCTGATGACAGTAGTATCAGCACAGAATATCACACGTGGAGACTTGTAGATTCACTTATAAGCTGTGCTGTCCACAGATGGCCATTTTAGTTATATTAATTATCCAAAATCCTCATTAGGACTATTGTGTTCTGTTCTGTTCTACCCTGTCCTATTCTATCCTATCTTATCCTAGCCTAGCCTATCCCATCCCACTTCCCATGAAATAGGGAACTCCTGAAAATTTCTCAGTAGTTTTTTAATTTCTTCTTTCTCTCTAGAAGATAACTGAAACTTTTAAGTCTGATTTTGTAAAGAAATGACACCGTGAAAATTGGAAATGATCAAAATTAACCATTTGCAATAATTTTCCTTGCTAAAATATTTCAAGTAAAGTTAAATGTGACTTTGAAAATCACGTGACCAGGCAATGGCAGTTTTTGTGAAAATGAAAAAAAAAGAAAAAAAAAAGAAAAAGAAAGGAAAAAGAAAAGAAAAGGAAAAAAAAGGTGGACAAAAATGTTGGCAACTTTTTATCAAAAAATGATTTAAAAAAAACCACAAGAAAGGTATTTATAAGAGTTGTCAGTATTCATATTTTTATTTTCATATTTTTTACATGATTTTATGAAAGGTGGTAAGCAGCTTTTGTTTAATTCTTAATTTGTACTTTTTTTCTTGAAACTTGACCTTGTATGAAACAAAAAATTATCTTCAGTTAGTAAATTAGCAATGAATATTTTAGAATCAGTTTTTATTACAAGTCCTATATAATATTTATTAGAATATTCAAATGAACTCAAGTTAGATCTTCTCTTAACTCTGCAAAGGTTATGTATCTATCTCCTCTAAAAAGTGTAGTTTGCTTCACATTTTCATGATTTATTTTTGCAATTTATTTAGCCTTTAAAATACAATTAAATTAAACAAGTCATCTCTCAATATTGCAAAGTAAGTAGAAAAAACATGTGGGCTTATGGTGTGTGTTCAAACCTGTCATTTGTTGTCACATTAATTAATTATTTTTTTTTGTTAGAAGGGTAAATATAATAATACAGGCATGCATCCATATGCAGCTCAGCAATTTCCCAAGATTCTGAAGTGTGAGAATTCAAAATGTAGATTAATAAATATGTATTTAAATACTTAAACACAGGAGTGCTTTTCAAAAGTGCTGAGAAAATTGCATTTCCCAGGTATGACAGTGCTCACCCGGAACTCTGGGAAACCAAGTCCCTCATTAAGACAATTAAAGTATGCAAGGCCAACTTTTGGTCTCATTGCTTTTGTCCGTAAATCAGCGTTATACCTCATGTCAACACTTCGATTGACCATCTCCTTCAAACAAAATTAAACTAATGGACTCAGAACCTGACTATTGTTATGGGAAAACAATTTAAAAAAAAAAAGCAACAGCATGAAAAAACTCTTTTTTATGCTTTTATCACCACTGTCAGTAGATATTGCCATACATAAGAGCACAAGATGCACACTTAGGCACTGGTTTCTCTCTGTTCCACAACCACCTGAAGAGGAAAACCCCAAAAGCTGCTCCTACCTCTACTTTGCTCTAAAAACCTGGGCTGCTCGGTGCTGGTGTTCAGCGAGACCATGCATCAGTTTCCCCGCTGAAGAAAGATGCCGTTTAAAGAAATCAGCCTTATTATGTCCCAATGACAGGCATAATTAGGAATGTCTGTCTCTGAAAGGCATAAGAATAGAGGCAAAGCTTTTGTTCACCTGAGCACACTACCATCCTTGACCCATCCAAGTAATTTAAGCCCTGGCTGAATTGGACAAGGACAGGTGTAATTGGGCCCCAGTCTCGGCTGCTTCCAGCCTCGCAATTACCCTAATAAGGTTGTCTGTGGAGGGGTCAGTAGCCCAGCGGCCAGTTTGGCTGGAGCCTTCTCAGGCTGTCAGCAGGAGGAGAACAAGGAGTCCATTGGGTCACAGCACGAGACAAAATGAATGCTGGTAATTGATCCAGTGACAGCAGCGTCTGTCCCGAGACGAGAGGAATGGGCAGCTGCAGTGAAAGACTTGATGCCAAAAAACCCAAATAGAAAAGCTCCACAAAAGAACTCATATGTTTCTGAAGGTGTGGCAAGAGGTGATGTTATGTGAGTTTTAAAGGGCGTGCAGTCACGTGGCTGTTAAATGTGGGCATTTCACTCAGTTATGTACAGCCATGTTGCCATCTCCATCTGCTTTTGTGAAATGAATAAAACAGGCCTTTCCATGAGCTTTTTAGCTCTGTCCTCTCAACCCACTCCCTCCCAAAATACCCAAAGGCATGTGCAGCCCATAGGTATGGATCCATAGGTAATGTTGACAGATGTGCAATTACGTTCTCTTGGATCTTTCCGGGAAGGTTCTGGATGTACCTTTGAAAATGTTTCCCCAATTAGTGGTGTGATTCAGCATGTATATTTTGAGCTTCATTATTTCAGGTGGGCTGAAATGTAATTTTAACTCATCCTTCCATTGCTCTGTTCTTGTGACAGTTTTTAATTAAACAAAGTCTTTAATCAATTAAGTGGCAGCTGTAAGTAATGTGTTAGTGCTCTGAATGTCTTCAGAAATATCCAAAATTGCAGAAAATGCAAGTTCAAATACCAGCAGGGAAGAGAATGACTTTCATCCTTCTTTTGAATTCCACAAAATTTCCTGTCTGGGACTACACATCAATATCTTGCCTAGGCATAAGAGTCAGACTTTCAAAAACAATTCATCCCTCCTCCCTTTTCTGTCTGCATAGTAATTCAGGATAATAGAAATAATAGTAATAATAAATATTCAAGCTGGAGATAGAGAAGCTGGAGTTGGAGATGGCAACTCTAAAACTTGAAAATCCATGTTTACTTCTGGCAGAACATACATGTTTGGAAAGGGTGTTGATAGTGTTGATAAAGACCATTGCTTATCATCACTTTGACTTTAGGGCTGGTATAAAACATACATGTCCTTGTGCATAATTAAGCTTAAGGTTATTTGCAATAGTGGTAATGATAATAGAAATTGCTAATACTCTCTGTAGTTGAGGTTAGAGAGTAATTTCTGCTGCTTATACAACAAATTATCTTACAGTGACCTTAGTAACGTATCTAAAACATAATATCTGTTTACAAGGTAATCAGCCTAAAATCTCTGTACATATCTTTTTTTTAAAAAAATTGAATAAATATGAGTGGGAAAACGAGAGACAACAGAAGAACATGTGCATTGTACATGTGAGAAATGAGAAGAGAGACGCCAGTAGGTTATGGCTGGGATTACCAAAAGTGAGAAGGTGGAGGTGCTTATCCCTGCTGTTCCCTTTAATCACTAGAGAGAAGTAGGTGACAGCAGCAGGCAAATGATTCAGCCTTCAGGGAGGTGGCGAAGAATAAAATGAATTAAGATGAATTCTGCCTCAAGGAAGCCCCTACTTCCCATCCTATCAAAGGACTTCAGGGTGAGTAGCTCAGTTGTAGATGCTGAATCTTGAAGGAGTAAGATGGGCTGGCACACTGACTGTGGCTTTTGTATGTTCAAACTTGGAGTCTGGGTCATGGTCAAAATCAAGACTGACTTTTTTAACACTCAGTTATGAATGAGCTCAAAGCTAAGTGTCTTTGCAGGGGACATAAGAACTTGCTAGAAGGAGCACTGAACAGAACCACATACTACTGCTTATTTCATTCCTTTTGCCATTACATTCTTCATGAGGTCCACAACTCCCAAAATGATGAAGTTTCCCACTGCTTCTTGCACATGCCCTGCTGGTAGGATGGCAAGTTGCAATGACACAGGGTATCAGCTCCCATTTTGGAAATGATTGAGTTGAACGACCCCATGGAGCCTCCGTGAGTTTAGTGCCAGTGGTGCCAAAGTCCTGTAACTGGTGACGTGCCTGGCAGGGGGGACACCATGCAAGACTTCAACTTGAGGAACTGGGCAGGCTCCATGGACCCTATAGATACCATCCCCCTGCCAAAGGGAGCACGTGATAGCAGTAACAATAAAAAATAAATGTTTTCTTGCAGTATTTTTCTGTTTCTCATCCTTATGCCACAATGCCAAGGAAGTTAGGGATAATGCTGGCTACCAGAATGATGGATTTATGACTCCAGCTGACGCCGATTTTCCTTCAGTGAATCACGAGTTTTAAAAAACAGGTGTGTGTCTCCTGCACAAACAACCTGTGTTAACAGACTGCATCAGGATCCCATGTGCATGTCGAGGCCCATGCTGAGCTCAGTTCAGAAACCAAGCTTGTCCACTAGTATAGAGCCTCACACACTAGTCAGACATCAGAATCCCTTTGGTCCATTAAAAACACTGAATAAAGGCTCTTTTCCCTAGAAAACATATCTAGGAGTTGAAAAAGAAGGTAATTCTGGGGACTTAATCTCTTCCTATATTGTGTTTTCATTTTTTTTTGCAGGTTCTGCCTAAAGAAATTCCACCTAGATGTTCTTTCTTCTCCTAAAGAATTATTTTATTTTGAGGTAGAGACCAGATTTGAAGTTCAATGACATTTTGAGGTAACACATTTGATTTTTCTCTCTGATATGACAAGTTAATCAAATCAAGTTTTCTGGACATAATAAAATACATTTGCAGCACTGTACTGGTTTGGCTGGAATAGAGTTAATTTTCTTCACAGTAGCTGGTGTGGGGCTGTGTTTTGGATTTTGCTGGAAATAGTGTTGATAATACAGTGATGTTTTCCTTATTGGTGAGCAGAGCTTATAGAGTCAGTCTTTTCTGCTATCTTACCCCACCCCATGAGCGAGTAGTCTGGGGTGCACAAGGAGCTGGGAGAGGACAAAGCTGGGACAGCTGACCCCAACTGACCCAAAGGATATCCCAAACCACAGGAAGTTAAGGTCAACATATAATTCTGGGGGAAGGAGAAGGAAGGGAGGGAACATTTGGAGTGATGGCATTTGTATCCCAAAGTCACTGTTGCATTTGATGGAGCTCTGGGGATGGTTGTCCATGGGAAGTGGGGAATGAATTTCTTGTTTTGCTTTGCTTGTGTGCGTGGCTTTTTTTTTTTTTTTTTACCTGTTGAACTGCCTTTAGCTCCAGTTGTGAGTTTTCTCACTTTTAGTCTTCTGATTCTCTCCTCCATCACACTGGAGGAGAGGGACTAAGTGGCTGTGTGGGGCTGAGTTGCTGGCTGGGGTTAAACCCTGGCCTTGGTGTAACCAGGTAAAGTTTAGATTGAGATATACACACTGATCCATGAAACTGAGCACCCACATAAACCCCAGATTTTGGTTTGTTTTTATTAATGTCATTTGGAAATGAAAGTAATTTACACATAAGATTTTCCATCCACATGTTCAGAGGGATTTAAAAAACATAAGGCAGATGTCCTGAAGCCCACATTTTAGTAAGGAAACATGCTTCCAAAAATGCAAGAACAATAAAAACCTTTCACTTGCTGAAGATGTCACCTTAATAATTAAAACCTCAAGTCAGAAAAAAAAAGGAAAAAAAAAGAAAAAAGGAAGAATAACAGTGGATAATTTAATGTTTTGCCAAAAGTATCACAAAATTGGAAAACCCAAAAAGGAATTAACAGAAACTAAAGAATGCAGAAAAAACCCAGTGCAGATTTAGAAGCAGGCATTGAAGCCAAACCACATGAACATTAAAATGGATTGTCTTTCACTCCTTAGGGACAAGCAGACAATATCCCAAAGTAGCCACGGTGTTTAATGAACACTCCTTTAGCAAATTGCAGTTTCTGGGCAGCCAAACCATGGGCACTGGCAGCTGAGCACTGGGTCCAGTTTGTACTTTTTGTTTTCTCTGCATCTCACTTTTCCCTCTGGATATCAGACTGTTTTCTTCCACTTTTTGTGAACTTTTCTCATTAGCTTAGAAGTCTCCAGACAAAGACATTTTCTGTTACATACCTCTCCTGTGCCTCAGGCAAAGGGACCACCATACCTTGGTCAAAGCTTTTCCAGTTGTTGTAAGAACAGTATAGTTGAATCCCCCACAGAATTTAGTTTGTGCACATATTGATCTCATAGACATGATGTGTTTGATGGCCAGTGTATATACAATAAGAAATGACCTTGATCTCCTCCTTTTGCCTATGTTCAGACTTGTACAAAATAACTAAATCTGGTTTATTAAACCACTAATGAACAAGGAGTGACATTTAAGCTGCTTTTCCTCATTTTTTTTTTTGTAGTGGATATGATGGAGCTATTCAATAGATGTTAAACAATCAGATTGATTATCCTTGTAATAACTCAACAGTACCAGTCTCACTTTGTACTCACTCCTCATTCAAGCTAAACCTAAATAATTTGCATGGGCAAACAATCTTTATTCTTTGGGGAAACCTAAAAATAGAAACTTGAGCAAAGTGACTTTAATGACCAAAACTACATGACTGAAGACTTCGGGTAGGCTTTAGTGTTCCTTTACACTGCTCTCAGAAAAATTAATGTAATTCAGATTAACAAGCAGTCACATTAATTCACTTTTTCAGTAAAGCTACAATTTAACACAGATTTCACTAGTTAGAATAATATTGAAATCACTGGAAAATTTTTCCTTAAAATCAACAGGAGATAGGTCAAATAATGTACCTACTATAAAAACATCCTCTCTCAACCTTTCACATAAGGTTAATTCTGTTATGGTGAATCTTCTTTCTGGAGAATCTTTTAAATCCCTTGATAATTGCACTGCAGGTAGAGGTAGTTCAGGCTTCAGGACTTAGAAATTCCAATGTTACTTATGATTTCTCCTAAAAATTCTTATCTGTCTCTGAATTTGTATAACCTACATCAGCATGCTGCTGACCACTGCATAGTCATCCTCATCCCATTGTATGCATCAGTTCTGGTCACCTACATGTATTTACATAAAACTCCACTCAGTTTTAACATCCTTGTTTGTACATGTATTACACTCAAAAAGTCTTTTTCCCTCATTCAGATTGCAGATTGGCTGGGTCTCACTCCCTGAACAGCTACTCAAAATTGTGTTTATCTTCATTGTTCAGGGGTGGTCCTCACCACTATTATTTATTACCTGCTGATGACAGAATGATTGGTTTCCTCCTGGGCTTTTCCATGGTTCTCCTTGCTAAATGTTACTGGAAAGACTCCAGCAAAATATTATCTTTTTTCCTCAGAATCTGTTGATTTTTCAACATTTACACGGTTTGGAGAGTTGAGGTAGGATTCTTCTCATCTGCTTTGGGGAGGGTAGGATTCAGTTCACAGGATCAGACGTCTATTTTTAGGTTTTGGTGTGCAGGTGTCTACAGGCAAGCCGAGTATCTGAGCAGTGGGGATCCAGACTGCACAGCCAGTGGACCCTAGAGGGTGATGGTGCACACAGGTACCTGCTCCTTGCTCTTTCTGGTCTCACTGAGGACACTGTAGGTAACAGGGAGACTCCGAGTTCCTCCTAAAGCCACCAACCTCCTTGACTTCTCAGTTCAGCTCAGGCTGAGCCATAGCAATGACTCTTGCTCATTTGAGTGTACTGGATTAAAATAAACAATCTCCACCAACCTAAAGCATGTAAGATCTTAATAACTCCTTAGTAAGTCCTCCTGGCTTACTCAGTTGAAATTTGAAAATTGCGGATAATTACAAACACCACAAAAGGAGTCTTATAACAGGAAGTGCTGGACAGTATTAATAACAGGTTTCATTGGCAGATCCACCTATACTATATATGACAGCTGCATTAGGAAAAAAAAATCCCACAGAAGATTAGGCACTCAGCATAACAGGTATTAGGTAAATAATTAAGCAAATTGTCCATAAAACCATATAAGAATCCTTCAGCTTTATAAAATCCACATTTTAAGCTTTAAATAATAGACTCATGGGGAAGTCACATGCATGCTAGTAGTTATGGAAGCAGATTGTTACAAAATTCTGTAAATCAAAAAAGTAAGCTATAGAATTGTAGAATATTTTGGATTGGAAAAGATCCTTTAAGGTCATCTTGTTCCAACCCCCCTGTCATGGGCAAACACACCTTCCACTAGACCCTATTGCCCCATCCAACCAGGCCTTAAACACTTCCAGGGATGATCCATCCACAACTTCTTTGGGCTCAAGTGTCTCACCACCCTCACAATAAAGAATTTCTTTCTAATATCTGATCTAACCCTGCCCTCCTTCAGCTTATAGCCATAGCCCCCTCTGTCCTGTCATTCCATGCCCTTGCCAAAAGTCCCTCCCCTGCCCTCTCACAGCCCCCTTTAGGCACTGAAAAGGGCTCTAAGGTTTTCCTGGAGCCTTTTGTTCTCCAGGGCAAACAGCCCCAACTGTCTCAGACTGTCTTTATACCAGAAGTGCTTCAGCCCTCCACTTTATGAAATACAGTAGAGGTCTCCCCAAGGCAGATAAGTTATTTTATTTTAAAAATTTTCTTAAAAACTTTTGACCAGCTCAGCTGTATTCTAGGAAGCAGAACACAACAGAGGCTTGGGCCAGGGCTCGAAGATTTGGATCATTTCTGCTATATTTCAGTCTCAAATTAAAAACCAAATGCAGCCATGATAGCAAAGAGGCAACAAACAAGTGAAATCCAGCAACACCAGCACATAAAGAAAAGCATGGAGGATTTTTAAGAGGTAGCACTGAAACTATCACTCCCACAGGTGCCTTTTGCCTTTGCCTTCCAGAGCTCTGGTGGCTGCTGCCCACAGACGGCACAGCCACGAGTGGCCAAGGCTGTCCTTGCCTTGTCCTGACCTTGAGGTATTGGAGTGTATTACAAAGCAGTTAATCATTATGAAAAAATATACACTAATCCATGTTTTAATCACATAAATCTTAGGGCTGGACGTTGCTCTGATGAGAAGAAAGTGAGCAGCTTTCACAACAGAATATGGAGCACGTAGTGTAACAGGGAGTGCTAATGGGGAGCACAGCGGGGGAGAAAGGAACCAAAGCTCCTGTGCAGCTTTTAAGTGTCCAGGGTGCATCATGGGCTGCAAAGTTTTTAATCCGTGGGTGTGTATCCTTTATGGGTATGATTTCTCCCTTCAGGCATGAGCCCTTTGTTCACATCTTGGTCAGTCAGTGGAATGATGAAATATTGAAACGTGGACTTGCATTAGCACGAAAGACACAGTGAACTCAGTGTGGGTTTTTATCATAGAGGAGGCTGAGAAGTGGTTTCAGCTTGTATACACCTACATGACAAAGACATATTTGATGACATTTTTCTTCTGCCAGAAGTCCAAAACCAGCCAGTAAATAAAAATTGAAGACAGAAAAATTCAGCTCGAAAAGAAGTAGGGTTTAACCATGAACACAGTTAACAATAGGAAAAGCAAACTGATGCTTTCAAAAATGTTTTTTCACTGTTGTTGGACACTTAAAGACTGAATATTTTTTCCCTAAAGGACATGTAGTCTTCGAAGTAGACTTTAGAATATGTATGGCCTGGGCTATGAGGTAAGTCAGGTAACCTTCTTTAGCTACTCAAGAATCCTTTAGCAACTTTATTCTTTGAGATGTCTCTTATTCTAGAGACATGGGTGGTACAAGAGGCAACAAGTTTAGTAGTTTCCCATTTTCTTTCCCCGTTTCTATGGGAAGCAGACATAGTGAATAGTACCAAGAATGCCTGAGTCTTGTCATCCATCCTCCAGGATTATGCCTTTTGCCAAGGGCTATAATGAAGTCGTGGGATCAGGGAGAAAAACTGGAGTGAACTTCAGGCAATGTGCCTTCTCTCTCACACGCATTTATTCCTGAAAACCATAATCTTGACCAGTATCTGGGTTGGTCTGAAAACCAGACTGTGCAGGTGGAGGTGAGCGAACAAAATTGTCTACAGATGCCTCAGAGTAGACAGGGCTTCTTTTTAAATTTATGTATGTAGAAATAGAAATACATATATATATATTAAATTTTAATTGCCTGATGCTTGTCAGATCCAGATTGGATCTTTTTGTTCCCGTTTTTATTCTCACTGCACATGTTAGACCAACCCCTTCACCTGGTGTGCTGACACACAGGTGTTTGCTGGCACACCTGTGGGAGGGATATGCAGAGTTGGAGGTGGCAGGAGTAGAACTGCCCACAACCTGGCAGGGGGCAGGGTAAATACTCACTGAGCCATCCCCTCCTGTCTGCTTTGGTTTGCCTTGGTTCTCTGCCATAAATCTGCTGAATGATCATAAAGGCATCTCTCTGTGTGTCACATGCTCAAGTGTCCCATGAGTTTCATAACATTTCCTTCCATTTCCTTATGGATGATCTTCCCTATGAGCATGTACAACCCCGGCACAAAAGATACCGGTAACAAGGCTGATATTCTGACTTTACGAAAAGGCACATGGGGATGACTTGGAAACATGATGACTTGAAGATTGCTTTCTCCTCAAAAAGATGCATCCAGAAATCCCTTCAAGGTTCCTCATGCTAAGAGCAGGACAGTGTAATGGTTTTTAGGAGAAAACACACACTAAATTACAACCTCCTCCTACTGCAGGAACTCCAAGTTCCCTTTAAGACAAGCTGTTCATTTTGCTGCTGAGCTAACATGATTAAACAAGACAGGTCTGGCAGGGCTCTTCCACTTTGTCAAATCTCGAACAAAAGGCGTAATTTTCTATTTCTTACAACTCCAAACAGCCTGCTTATAGAGATGGCAATTACTCACAGGCAGCGTAACTCAAGATCTTTCCAGTGTTTATATCTCCACATGATGCATACATTTACATGGCAACGGCATGGGACAAGACATGTCTTTTCATTTTCCCATCATAATTCATGGCAGGACCTTGCCAAAAAAATACTGGAGCTGATTACCAAGTGTGACTACGATCGGATCATTTAGCAATTTGGGTTTCCACACCTTTTGTGTGAGGCTGGGCTTTGTTTTACTTAAAGCAATAATTGCATTCTAATTTCATAATATAGGTCGTGGTTGCTTCATCTCTCTGTGCCTTCAAGGAAAAGAAAAGCACAGAACACAACAAACATTTTTTTAATTAATTTTTTAAAATGAGCTAATAAATGTTTACCTGCTTCACAGGTGTGCTTGCTGCAAAGTGACTTAATTATCATTCCCACAGTCCCTGTACGAAGGATCACAAAGGGATTATACATTAGTGTTATCCCCAGTAATAATGAATTACTCTTTTATGAAGAACAGAGTTCAAAGAAACATTTTTGGGAGTAAAAGGTTTTTAAATAAAATATGTTAAAGAAGGAGTTAAGATTTAATAGGTTTTAAACCAGGCAGAATTTCAAAACAGAGCAGAAATGGACGATTACAAGCAGACTTGGACACCATCCTTCACAACACTCAAATTTGTCTTCACGGTTTCCCCAGTGAAGGAGAAGATCAGGGCACCTCTCACATCCCCATAGGATAATCCAGAGCTTGTTGGAAAATTTTCCTCTCTCCTCATCCAGAGCATGATATTCCATGCTGCAGCTGGAGTTATAGGGTCATCCAGTTTATCAGGTCACATAACATATGGAAGGTCACAACATGTCCCAGCTGGTTTGGTTTTCATTGGAATTGAATCATTCTCATCTTCAACACAGGAGCAATGAGTTCCCACAAGTCTTCAGACCCAGGTACTGCATGACAAATCTGGTAAATCAGCTCCTACCTTCATCTCTAAGCACAGCCTGGAGATGCTGACACGAGCAAAGAGGGCAGTAAGAGCCTACTGTGTGTCTCATATTTAATATGTGACTAACATTTAATATGTGATCCTTTCAGTTCCATGAGCTTCAGACTAGGCTTAGTATTGAGTTCTTTCCTAGAGAGCATAGGACATCAAGCTGCCTGAAAATGAAGTCCAGATAGCTTTTATTTGAAACAAAAAGCTATTTCAAAACTTTATTATGTGCCTGTTTAAAGATGGAGACTTTTTTCTCTCTTTTAGGGAACTATGGTTTAGACATCAATTTTACCATAATTTTGTCACTTTATCTCAAACACTTGTCACTTTTAAAGCTTCTCTGAAGGTACCAAACAGGTGTTTTTTTCTATACCGGTCTCCACTGCAAACCTCATCTGAGGCAGTCAGTGAGTGTTTTCCCCAAACAGACATAGCCATACTTCTCCCTGGTGTACAACCCCAACATCCAGAATGTCTGGAAACTGGGTAAAACCACCTCTCATCCTGAAACCATCCATCATGCTCCCAGCTGACCTTAATTTTTTTTCTATTCAATTCAATCTTCAATTGCACTCAGAAAGATTCAGATACCAAAAGCTCCTATTGATGTTTTGGAATTGCAACCACAGAAACACAGAATTATAGCATGGTTTGGGTTGGTAGGGACCTCAAAGACCATCTAGTTACAAACCCCCTACCAGAGGCAAGGACACTCTCCACTAGAACCATCCTTGTCTGCATTCAAGGATCTAAGTCAGGTGTCTGCCATGTCAACTGGACAGATGGGCCATGAATTTCCACTATCATAGTGTGTTTTAGCTCTTGCAGGACATTGTGGGCTGATGTTTCTGTATATTTTAGCTTCCTGCAGCCATTTCTCTGTACACATGTAAGTAGAGATCACATGTGGGGGCTTGCTTCACTCGGGGCTGCAGAGCTCAAATAATGTGCTCTATAAAGTGTATTGGTGTGACTTAAGACTCAGTAGCTCTTCTTACAACCAGTTCCATGGCCACTCTCTTTAACAATATGCCTTAGCTCTTTTATAACATATTTTTGTTATACTTCAAAGGGTTTTTAAGTTAGTGCATCCATAATCCTTCCCAGAACCTGACAGAGAAGGTAGCCATGCACAGTCATCTCTTACAAATCAGCAAGAGGTGCTTATGTGAGTTTCCCACAGCACGGGAGGAGCAGTGTCAAATTTAGGATTAGGATTTCAAAACACCTAGGACCTTCTTTCTTGTGTAGGTCTGTAAACACCTGTGAAGAATTGGATGTTCCAGACCAGAGAAGGGCCAGTCTGACCATGGCCATGCAGCTCAGAGCCTACTGCATGTAAAGAATGTGCTTGTGCACCTTTGTGGGCAAAGAGGAGTGGAAAGATTCTTCAGAGCATTACTTAAACATGTAACAGACCTTTTGTTTTAAACTCATCCTTGTCTTTCTCTTGTCTTTGCAGTTTGCAGCATTTTCTAGTGCAGCTATATAAACATAAGTAGTACAAATACCCCTCTCTAATGCTGCATGACTAAATGCAACCCTTTGCCTTCACCCGTTGCACAATGCTCATGCTCAGCTGCGTGTGTAGAATAGGTTTTAATTCCAAATAATTGCTGGCTTTTGGTTTTGACACACTGAGTAGGATTCATTTGCCTAAGCACAGGCATTTTGGACATAGAGAGGAGGTATTGCACTATCAGCAGCTGCTGCAACTGCGGGGTGGTACAGGTCTACCCCAACTCCTTCATCATGTCATGGAGCTCTCTTAAGTTCCCCAGGGTACTCAAAGAGCCCAGGCACCTGTGTTTAGGCAACCTTGATCCACCTATTTGTAAACAGATTCTTTGATGTCATCCAAAGGCATCAACTATTCTTCTTGGAAGTTGGATATTGTTGTTTCTTCATCAGTTTTCCATATGCCAATGACTCAAACAATGAGAATGAACCTGGGTCTCATTTGCCAAATCCTCCAAGCAACTTCTTGTAGCTTTATGGTCTGTCAATAATTACACTGTGAAAATTCACAAAATAATAGAAATTTGTTCCTGGTTTTAAATTCACCGTGGAATTGAACCCAATTTTCTTTCCATTTATTAGTTTGAATAATATTTTTGTCGTCGCTCTTTCCCTCTTTTGGGCTTTGACCTTCTTGGGGCCTGAAAAACAACTAAATGAGAGCATGAGTTTGTGCATGCATTGTAACTCCACTGGGCAAAATGTTTTATGTTTTGAAGACAGTTAGCAGCAAATTAGCACTGATCAGTCCTGGAAGACAGTACTGCTCTGTGGATATCTCATTTTTCTTTCAAGAGGCCAAAACACCCTCAGAATTACCCCTTTTTGGGTAAATACCCTGCCAGATAGCAGTTACTCCTGTGTTTCTAGCAGCAATTCAGCATTTTCACAGTTGTTGCCATCTATGTCCTTAGAAACAGGATAAAAGAGGCCAGACTGACCAGAGCATGGCCAAGTTGTGTACTGGCTGTGATGGGAATGCTCTTCAGCTCTCATTTTGATTGTGTCTTTAGCTCCTGATGTATCATGAGACAACCAAACAAATGAAAGATGGAGAAAGGGGCAAAGGTGTATCATTACTTTATTTCCTTCAATTGCCTAAATAGTCATTCAATCTCACCTATGCTAATTCAGGCTATTCTAGAGATACTCCAGATAGAGGCACTGCCAGAGGCTGATTCTGCTCTCTTGCTGTAGGCACTTAGTCAGTGATTTGACTGACTGACATGGCTACTTCTGAATGGCTATAAAACAGCAAAGATGAGTCTTGCCCTTAGTGACTTGCCAAGGAGCAGAGGCAGCAAACACTCCTTAACAAGAGTATCACAAAAACTAAATTCTACATCCATTTCATCACCACTTTTCGCTCCAGATGGAGTCAGAATTGTGTAGTGAGTAAACTGAGGTGGACAGTGAATGCAAGTAATCACTAGGATGCAGGAAATGAGTGATGGGCTAGAAAGAATTCTAATTTCTTACTCTTCTTGTTTCATGTTTCTGTCCATTGCCACAAGTTGCTTCTCCATAGCTGAGCTTAGTTTTAACTTGGAAATATGATGGCTAACCTTCTCTCAATGTAATTGTGGGTTTTCAGTTTAGCTGATGTGTAATAGGGCATCTGAAATATCTACACAAGATTAGTAAAAATTATACAAAATCCAGGGGAGATCCATATTTTTCTGTAGAAGCAATGAAAAGATAGAGAGGACATCCCAAGTCATTTCAGTCAGGAATAGATGTTTTAGGTGATGGAAATGGTATGCTGCAGCTCATAATTTAAGACATCTTCATTTAGGTAATTTAGAATGATCTAGGTGTCCAAGCTCTCCTTGTTTATAATACAGAGTATAGTGTTGATTGAGACATCTAAGTATACCTGATATTCTTGCATTAATTCTGTGTTATGCACCTCAATTTCAAAAGCTTTTTCATTATCACATTGCGAGAGATTAAAACCATTTCAATATTGAGATACCTTTTCTGTGGCATGACAGACCAGACAAAGTGTTTTGATGCTGCTCTCTAGTTAAAGCAGGAATCTGTTTGGGGAAGATCTGTGCTTATATGGTTTGTAATGTCTGTTGCATAATGATCACAATGACCCTTTCTGGCCCACACGTTGAATCAGTTTGGAATCATGGAATCATTTAGGTTGGAAATGACCTTTAAGATCGTTGAGTCCAACTGTTATCCCAGCACTACCAAGTCCACCACTAAACCATGACCCTAAGCACCATGTCTTCCACATTATAAATTTTAAATCCCTCCAGGTTTGGTGACTCAAGCAGTTCCCTGGGCAGCCTGTTCTGGTGCTTGACAACTCCTTCCAGGCAGAAATGTTCCCCAATACCCAGTCTAAAAACCTCCCCTTCTGCAATAGATATAGATATATATATATATATGTTCCATCACTAGGCTACAAATTTTACAATGCAGACAGACAGAGACAGGGAAAAAAAAAAAAAAAGGGAAAAATTTACGTTGCAACTGCATTGCCTAACCAGCAATCGTTGTAATAGAATTACTGACATTATGGGCTGCTAAAGGAACGGTTAGTAGCTTGTCTCACTTGTCTGTAATTTACTCTGTGTCTATTTAGCCTTGATGTACAACCTAGGTCAATTGCTGTGCCACTTTCCTATCTTCCTACCTCGGAGTTATGGAGAGAAATGTGTGCCTCATGAATGACTATCTCTCCTGGTCAAGCTTGTCTCTCACGCCGTTCAGCAGTGCCATGTGTTAATAGATAGTGCTGAACAGTTAATATCACCAGCTAATTGGCAAAGCACGTGTGAAGCAGATGTATTTAAATATAGAACGTGGAGGCTGAAGGAGAAACTGAAATGCATAAGTGATAAGGATTTATTATTAGAGCAGATTAATGAGCCCACCTTTTCCTCCTCCCCCTCCTCCTTCATCTCTCATCCTCTCCCCTGACCAAGTATATTTTTAGTTTTTCCATTTCAGGAAGATTTTATTCCACTGTTGAGAATATTCTGATGGAGAATTTTGCTCTGGCTCTACGGCAGCACCTGCAAGGCCAAACCAGAAGGGATATGTGAAGAAGGGAGGGTGAGAGGGAGAGGTGTGTGTTTTTCTAATGCAGATTCCTTTTAAAAGACCTTTGGCTGAAGTCTCAGCCCTCTGCTCAGCATTGTCTGCTCAAAGGCAGCTTTCCACTGCCTCTGCTGTGAGGGGTCTCAGGTGCTGCAGGCCAGTTAAAACCTAAATATTGGTCTGGAATGAAAAACTGAACTGAAGAATCCATAAGGAAAGATGCATTTTCTCCATGCTATTCTACCCAATCCACCATTGCCCTCTCCACTGTTTTACCATGTGGTTGGTAGCTGGGCAGTGGGCACAACAAAGCAATTATCACACAAAAAAGCATGTCCATGCTTTTGTTTGTTCCTGGATTAATGTTTACTGACAAGAGGTTGTGAATGAAGCTACTGGATTTGCTGGAAAAACAAATTTCCTTGAATCCAGCTGACAGCCAGGTAAATAGAATTTCCTTACTCTTGGACTGGACAGTTTAGAGTTAACTCATTTCAGATTATCAGGCTTTCAGTTACAAATAGGTGAAGTTAATATTTTATTTATTAATTAAACAAGTTTCTTTTACCTGTATTTTAAGTATTAGTATGTAACTGCTTTTAAGAGGTAATATGTCTCTGCAAGACATCCAAGCTACCTCTGATCTGGTAGACCTGGGGATCCTTTAGCTGTGATGTGATGCTGAACAGACATGAGTCCCTAGTAGATACAGAACTCTTCAACCCCAGAGTTTCCATGTGAAGGAGAACTGTGACAATGGATTAAATAGGGAGGTGTAACACACCCCTATCTATCTCTGATCAGGACAGGAGGGAACTTGGACACCATGGTACAGTGTGGACTGTCTGTATCTATATCTGTATCCATTGCCTGATCTACACACAAACTCAGCAGATTTCACCAGGCTTATGAAAAAAGACCATATTGAAATAAATTTTAAAAATGTCTGTAAAATCCTGTTCAAATGGAATAATTATAAATCAGGTTATTTTCATCTTTTGAATAAATGACTATGTCTATGTGGAAAACCACATAAGGATTCAAATCATTCTCAGTTTTACCCAGGAGACCACATGAAAATGAAATAAGGGCAGGATTTTCCCAGCGAGCAGAAGTTTCTTCATGTTTATCCCACACTTTGCAACTTCCCATGGTTCAGTGACGTGATTTGGATTGTTATCCATCGCAGGGTTTGCTTAACTGAGCTTGGTTTTCGGCACACCAAAGCTCCCCTAAGCTGCCGCTTTTGTTTTTACTGTTTGGGTTCTGTTGGAAAGATATTTACAGTTATTCCAACATTACCCTTCATAAACAGATTACCATTGCAAATTGCACTAGGGGGAAGTGGTGAAAAATTTTGGGTAGGATTAAGGTAATCCTAAAACAAGCTAATAAAAAAAACACATATAAGTGCTCTATTTTTAAACAGAGACAAGATGAGACACATAATCTCTTTCAATAAATTTTCTGGAGCAACAAAGCTTTAAACCCAATACACAATATAGACGTGTGTTTGTGTGTGTGTGCCTGTGTACATGGGTATTTTCTTAAACTTTCCTTTGCCAACATACAAAGCCCAGCTTGTCAGAGTTACATCATGTTTATAAATCTCCTCTTCAGTGAAATTTGTCTGACATCAACCTTCAGCTCATGCAAGCATAAGTCTTCTTTGGCAGATGAGTGTTTGAGGTTTTGTCTTTCTTTCTTTTTTTTAAATTATTATAATTTTATCAACTTTTTAATATAGGTAATGAAGAGGTCAGGCCAGAGAAAATGTTTATGTTAACTTTGAATCTTGCCCTCTTGTTGTCTGTAACCACACCATCAGTAAACAAAGACCAGATTATTTTTTAAAGCTGATGATATAGTCTTGATATTTTTTTGCTCTTTTGAAACACATGGTTTCACATAGATGTTTTTGTCCCATTATTTGATTAAGAGCTGAATGCTATCCTAGATATCATGGGTGACAAAAGCCCTGATGGCTTCAATTGAATGGAAAGAAATGTTTAATGCATGTGATCACAAGCTCCACCTGAGTTTCTAAAACAAGGGGTAGATATTTTATACAGATAAAAAAATGCCACTGCTATATGGGGCAATTTATCCTGTCCCTAAGGCAGAGTTGTCATAACTCCATGGTGCAAATTGTTGCAGCCTGAAAGTGGAATTGCCACAGCCCTATCTTGTAATGAAGACAATTTATGTTGGCTGAAAACCTCCCCCAGGGATTTAGATCCTGATCTTGTTTACACCAAGGTTGATGGCAAAATTGCTGGTGGATTCAAATGAAAACTGAAGCCAAATGCCACTGAAGCCTCCAGGACTATTACAATTGACTTGAAAGGCAACCAAGAGAATGGGTGCTCTTATGAATTCACTGTCATGGAAATTACTTGAAGGAGGCAGTTCTGCCTGGGCTACCACCATATGACTTCACGTGGTCAGGCAGTTTTGCCCGTAGGATCCAGGCAGATTTAAGACAAGATCAGATTCTTTGCTCTTTTCACCTCACCTGCTTCTTTCTGTCTGGGCAGCACACTAATTTGTGTCACGTGTGAGGAGCTTCACCACAACTACTCTTAAATTTTTTGGTCTTTTTGTTTTTAATTATGGCTTCCTAATTTTAACTGCCACTTCTTTAATCCCGAAAAGATAATACACTGATCTGAAATCCTGCTTCAGGGTGGCAGCTAATTGCATATTTGGCCAAGTGCTGGACTTCCTTCCTTATAATGTTTGTCTCAAGTGCTCAACGAAAGCAATTTGTGGTGCATTTTACTAGCCAAATGTACATAATATTACATATTATTAGAATGTTATTAAAGCAAAGACTTTTGTTGTTCTCCTGCCAAACACAAAGAACTCTTTTCCCTTGTATAAAGAAGTTTCAAAGCTAAAACTTCCTGCCTCTTCAAGCTTCCAGCGGTGTCCTGACCTTAATGAACTGGGAAAGGTTATTTTTCTCATTCCAGGAAGAAGTTGTGGATATTTTCCATTCTTGTGACTTAGGGCAGGACAAGGTGTGACTGCACCACGTGTGGATACCTCTGAGCTAACTCCAGCTGACTTGTTTGGGTAGTGCATGCAGGAGAGTGCAGAGAAGAGCCCAAATTGCAAAGCCTGACGGAGGAGCATGGTTGTAACTTTGCTCAGCTTGCTGCTGCCAGCAGTGCCTGAGGAAGCTACTTTAAAGCTAAACATATTACAGACACATCTTAACCTCGTCTAAGCTGTTCTCTTACCTTTTCACCTTCTTGCAGCTCGCCTTCTAGCTGTAGTCTCTGATTCTTGCCTGTCCCTGAGAGCCTTTCCTGTTCCTGGTGTCAACACTGCAAGAGCAGAAGCAGGCACTCAGTCAGGACCAAGAAATAGTTTTGAAAATTAGTTTCTTTTCCAGATCAAGAAACTGGAACAAACAGACATTCTTATCCAAAAACTGGCCTCAGGGGTAGGAGAACGGGAGCTGTGTAGAGGGGCTGCAGGCTGGTAAAATTGCATTTCCGTGAATGGAGATCTGGGAACAGGACAGAGAGATGGCTGCAAGTGCACCATTATTTGCAGCCCAACCTGCTGCATCCCCTGTGTTGGGGAGGATCTTTGGGATGGATCTTTGCTTTTCTGGCCTGGCCTTGTCCCTTCACCTACTGCATCCATTAGGACTGCATCTCATTACCTCTTCCAGTCTTTCCTTCAAACTAGCACCGTAACAAGTGCTTCCTACCATTCCTCTCTTCCAGTGGCATTACGGTGACACTTATTTGAAACAGGGAAGAAAGGGAGACTGGAAAGTATTCCTGCTTCAAATTAAATCCATACACACGCCAGAAATCTTACAGCAGAAACTTCACATGCTGCTGAGGAGACACCAATGACCTCAAGTTTGCATCAGCAAAACACTCTGTTATTTAACCTATATTTAGTGTAGAAAATGATTTAGAAAGTCCCATAGTTCTGGGCCTCTCACTACAAGAAAGACATTGAGGTGCTGGAGCATGACCAGAGAAGGGCAATGGAGCTGGGAAAGGGTCTGAAACACAAGTCTGGTGAGGAGCAGCTGAGGGAGCTGTGGGGACTCCAGTTAGAGAAAAGGAAGCACGAGGGGGACCTCATTGCTCTTTACAACTACCTGAAAGAAGGTTGTCAACAGGTGAGGATTGATCTTTTTTCTTAGGTAACAAGTGACAGGATGAGAACAAATGGCCTCAGGTTTTGCCAAAGGGCTTTTAGAGTAGATATTAGGAAAAATTTTGTCCCTGAAAGGATGGTCAAGCATTGGAACAGGCTGCTCAGAAAAATCTTTTGAAACCTTAATAATTCTATGATTCTATGGCACAGGTTGGGGACCTGATGGGATTGTGCTGGAAAGATCACACCAAAGCTGGTGTGATCTAGCCATGCTCTTCATAGGCAGCAGTCCCTGGAGTGAGTGATCCTAAAGCTTTGCCCAGGGGATTTGTGAGTTTGATGACGCAGACACAGCCCTGGTGTCCACGTTTTGCATTTCAGCAGCGTTGATGGGTCTGTGTCGCTTGCAGCCTAAGGCTGGCTGCTCTCCAGGCTGGGAAATGCCTGGGCAGCCTGAGCTTGGGTTCAGAACGAAACACTGTCTCTGTTTGCTCACCTCCCACATCAGGGCTCCCTCACACACCAGCAGATAGGTGCTGCTGAGTCCTGTTTTGTTTTGGGTTTTGCTTCAGATAAGTAATATGAGAAAGGCTCACAAACCCATCTTTCTCTTCAGTCTGTGCAAGACTTAAGTGGAAATATGATGTGTTTCGCTCATCACTCAGGCTTTTAAACTAGTGTAAAATGATGATTTTGAAAGTTTAGCTTTTTTTTCCTCCCACTTTGCCTTGACCTGAATTTGGGGAACCGACAGATCCTTTCCACCCTCCCTGTTCTCTGTAAGAAAAAAATAAAGGTTTGGATTTCAGCAATTTTGATGCTATTGTACTTAAAAGATCCAGTCTGAAATGCAATGAATAACTTGTTGATGACATTCCAGAGACAACTGAAGTCAATAAAGGTCATAAAAAGTCATTTACTTCAATTGACTTTTTGCAAATGCGCTAGGGCTGTTAGCTTCATTAATGCAAAAAAATGTAGGAAAAAAACCCACTTTCTTTCCTTTCTTCCTTTCTTTTTGAAGTTGCAAATATGTTGCAAATAAACTGCTAAATAGATTTAATACTTGACATAAAGAACCTCTGTCCCAGATGTCTGACATAATTCATAAATTACTACAGTTATAGAAACTGTGTTATTGCAATACTTTATTTTGTTTTAATGACTGGATATTATTTCATGAAAAACAGGGAATAAAATAAATCACCAATAACTAGGTAATGTCCTGTAAAACACAAGTATCAGCACAAATTCTATTCATATTTGAGTAGTGCAGGTCGAGGCTGAGTTATTTAGGGAAAAATTTAGCATAACCATTTTAAGGGTCTGTCTTCAAATATTTTTTAAGCCATTCCTTAATTTTGTTAATGTTTCAGAACTGTGTTTCCCGGGGAAGAAGACAATTCAGAAACCACCTGTTAGCTCTTCTGTGAAGTCAGCAAACTTTATTGTTGCACTAAGTCACTCACAGGGATGAGAAACGATGT
Organism: Myiozetetes cayanensis; assembly: GCF_022539395.1. Taxonomy (NCBI): domain Eukaryota; kingdom Metazoa; phylum Chordata; class Aves; order Passeriformes; family Tyrannidae; genus Myiozetetes; species Myiozetetes cayanensis. Next base: position 4,325,102 of record NW_026087521.1, read on the forward strand.
CTTTAAAGCCAAAGATTTCATCCATGACAATTAGGATTCCTTTTTCCAGTGACTGCATTTTCACCTTCAAATCCCAAAGGTCACAGAGAGGTAATGTTTTCATTAAAACATACCTACTAAGGTGACCTAAGCCTTAACATAAACAAAGTCTTTTAAATGCAGACACCTGAAATACCTTGGTTTTCAATCCTGGCTCCAGTGTTTGAATCTCAAAGGTGAAGAAGGCATACCAAATTCCTTTGAAGACTGGTTTTCTAACCCTAAACTACTTACACGAGGTAGATTTCCACTTGAAAACAATTAATCATGCATGTGGAAATCACAGTTTTAGCAAATTTTAAATATGTGGTATTGCACACGTATTTGTGCCTTTTCAATTTGTAAAGGTAGGTATTTTTAAAGTAAAGGTATCCCAAATATTTTTTTATTGATATATCTTATGTTTTTATATGAACTGATAATAAAAACTTTCTATCAATTAAGGTGAGGGAGTGTAACCCCAAGAGGGAACCCTTCAATACAACATATACTCCTAATCTGTTACTGGCTACCAACAGATGAAGACAAAATTGTACCTAATTTTGAAGAGTGCAAATCACCATAAAGCCAAGTGGAAAATTTACTTAAATTAAGAATTTTAAACCCCAGATCTCCCTGATTTCTGTAAGGGTGAAGCAGTAGCTTTTCCAAGACCTCTGCATTTTGACATCATCAAAACCTCTACAGTTCAGCAGAGGTATCATCTGTGCTCCTGGTTGACTTGCAGTATGTGTTTGCTTCCTCCAAACTCCCCTGGGAGGCAGGTGCCAGGTTTGTCTTTCTTCTGTTTGTATAAGAAAGCAGGATAAATCTAACCTTAAGGATATTCTGTTCCAACAGCCTCACTCACGTCCTTTCCAGCAACTTTTATTTTTCCTGTAATTATTCTGGTCTTGTGCTACAAAGTTTATATTTTATGGTTGCATGTTCCTGTCCTCTTGTCAATGGATGGGAAATGCAGAGCAGCCAAAATTCATGGTTGTTGATAAATGGTGAATACAGGCAGAAGGAGAGAGTAAGGTTCAAAGTTCCTTCTGAGATTCTCACAAAATACGTTACAAATTGTAAAAAATCATGGTTTACAGCTGTAGCACAATTTGCTTGCACTTTGCTAATAATGAAGAAAGTTTCACTTTTGTTTAGTTAAGCCTGAATCTTCCAGAGCAGCAAAATTGCTTAATAGCAATAACTAGATAATTATACATCAAATATTAAAACTAAAACTGGCCATATCACTGAACTGAATTGTCATATAAAATATAGAAGGTGGTAAAATAATTATTATACAGTTAAACAGTTTAGTGATTTAAGGAAACAATAAGGCTGCAAGAAAGAACTGAATTGTGGCCATGACCTGAAAACTTGTACAGCTCTCCTTACCTGGATACTTGTTCTGTAGCAAAAGAAGGGATTGTCCATCTGTGTCATGTCTGTGAAGTTGCATGTTAACAAATGCACACATAAACTGGGTCTACTCAAGGAAGGAAAATCAAGCAAAAAAATTAATTCCACGGAGAGGAATGTAACCCTACGTATTAAAACAGTAATTTAGGTAAACACCGAATGAATGAATGAATGTGTGACAAAAATGCCAATAATGGGTCACAGGAGTTTGAAACTGCCTTGGTTCTTATTTCAAAGTCAGGGGCAACCTGTGGACTCCAGTGGGATTTTTCAGCAGGTCCTCAAAAATCCCTCAGAGTAATCCCAAAACTCAGGAACACTGCCCAGATAAATTAAATGGGCAGCATGGGTGGTTTTCCTTTCAACAGGTGACTGATACCTATGATCACTCTTGGGGCCATGTCAATCACACCAACTGCAGATCCATGTGGGCCCCAGATATGAATTTGTGATGGATTTGTTATGCTGGATGAGATTAGAAACAATAGTTGTCTGCACTAGGATGCTCAATACTTGCTTTTCATTTCCACTTCCTCAGAGTGGGAGAAAATGAGCAAACAAGCTAAAATAAGGTGAGCAATCTTAATCACTCCACTTAATCACCCATGACATGATGCTCAGGTAGGCCAGTGACAAAGAAACACAATCACACCAGAGCAAACCTAAATTTTGTGCAGCTCTAGAAGAAGATGCTGAGCTGGGAGTCCCTTGAGAAGGTCTTTGTGAACTGCTAAGAGCAAGCCCAGGTTTGAAAACTGAGGGTCACATATATTCCACGTGAACCATTGACTTAAAAGAGGAACCTTGGTTCATAAAATGGTTTCCCATATTTATTTGGATTTGATTTTCTTACAGCTTTTCATATTCGGAGGGGGGGACATGATTCTTTGCTGGGGTCTCTTCTTATATATTTCCTACATTTCATGCTTGCAGCCTCAAAAGCTCTGAAAACAGATGTCTGGCTTTCAAAGCAGGTTTTTTCTTTGCCAATGCCAGGCATTTTACAGTGGAAAATATAAAATAAAAACAAAGCTAGTGACTACAGATATCTTCTGTTTCCTTATTGCCGTGTGTTATGCTTATTAATCAGGGTGACTGGGTGTATTTTAGACATTTATAATGTATACATTTCTTTACACCACTCCCCCCAAACATCCATTTATTTTACAACAACATGAACCTTGGGGAAGAAAAAAGTAGTTGCTATTATATGTTTTTTCAAAGTGAAGAAGTAAACATGCAGCTTGCACATTTGCTACATCAAACGGATGCTATTTATTTAGTCGCTTGAGGCAGGAGGCCTGATCAGAAGAGAATTTCTTTTATGGCCTAAGGTGGTGAACTATTTTTAATAAGAACAATGCTTAAGGAAAAGAAAATTCCTAAAAAACCTCTTCAATCAGTTGGAGAGAAGGGAAATCCCCGCTTGTGGTAAAGAAAGGTGAGGAGCTCCTGCTCCATGACACATCCAGCCTGGGCCTCCTTAACCTTCCTGAGCTGGAGGAGAGAGAAGCATCACCAAACATCATCTCCTCCAGAAGTAAACATGAAAATACATCATAGACATCACACAATGCATCACAAACCTACCAAAAAGTTCCTGTTTCTCCCTTGTGTCCGAGCAGAGATGAGGACAATCATGTGAGTGTTCTCGGGACATGGCTCAGCAGGTGATGTCCCACCACTCATCCTAATTTGGGCTTGTTTTGCTCATTAGTGCATGCCCAAGCATCCAAATAATCCAGAGAAAATAAGAAATGCTGAAAATTAGAAAGGTGAAATTGGGTTTTTTTTTTTTGACCTTCCACAAGCAAGTGAAACAGCCCAAGGGTGAAAAATCATCCAGGAACCAGCTCAAGAATCGGTCCCAAGCCTTACTCAGTTTATAAGTACAGACAGCATAGCCCAAGATCTTATTTTTTTAAACTATTTGCCGACAAAATCCAAGCTAGAAATTAGAATCAGCTGAATGAAAGTTGATGTAAAAAAACCCCAAACCCAGGACTGTTAAACCTGTTATGAAGAGCCATAAGACTCACAAGAAAAACAAGACATAAAGGTTTTATTTCTATATTTTCAAAGTTAAGCCTTAACTTGAGACAACGACACATTCATCACTTAGTTTCTATTCTCAATGTGAGTAATTAATTATGAGTGCAAATCCAGGCAAGACTGATTGTGCACAGCCAAAATCAAAACACACAGTTTGTTCCACCATGCAAATATTGTAAGAATATGACAGAATGAGAAACTTAAAAATTTATTTTAGACTATCTTTACTATATTTAGATAATAGAAAATATTCTGGGTGCTATGAACTGAATTCTTAAGTAATAAAAATGCTGGAGTTTTGCTCTTTAGGCCTAAGATTTCAGAGTATTTAAATTTCTCTTTTCTAGCCACAATGAAAACTTTGTCTTACAACCACATTTCCCATAAAGTATTTTGGTTTTCATTTGTATGCAGAACCCTCCAAACAAACAGATACAGTCTGCTCTGAAACCCATCCCTTTGGTGAGAAAATGCACTCTTGCTGTCTTGACTAACAAATAATAACCAACATGTTAATTGGAAAAGATAAAACATGACTCTGAAATGCTCATTTGGGTCAAAATGAGTTTATTTCCCAGGGCATAGAGAATCCCAGCTGAATTGGTTGCTGCAGTGACACAAGAAACATGCAAACTGTACCCTCGATTAGAATCTGGGAGAGAGAGATAAAAGGTTTATCTGTGTGACAAGAGCTGTTTGATGGACTATTAGATGACACTTTTTTATGTTTGCTAAAATCTCACAGTTTTTGTTGTTGCTTTTACATTCAACTCTCCCACAGACCCCAAATTAATAATCTTACCTTTCAGAGGAGGCTTTCTGGCAAACAAGTGATGAGAGCAAATATGCAAATACCATTAATATTTGGCTACTAAACCACATGCAGATGTGTGTGTGTGTTTTTAGGCACCATCATACACTGTGACATGTACATCTGTCCATGTGTGTAGTTTATGTGTGTTTGTGTTTCACTTGCACTTTAACAGGTCAGGATATTCAAGTGCTTTATGTGTTTGTGACTTGGCCAATCATATATAAACAATATATCATTATAACATATAATAAAGATATTATATGTTAACAATACATGTAATAGAGTATGTAATATAATATAAATACATTATTATACCACATATAATTAAATCATAAGATATTATTTATTCTTAATTTATCAATATCATATATGATATGGTGGAATCATAGAATCATAGAATGCTATGGGCAGGGACACCTTCCACTAGACCAGTTCACTCAAAACCCTGTCCAACCTGGCCTTGAACACTTTCAGGGATGGGACATCCACAACTTCTCTGGGCAGAGAATTTATATATCTATATCAATATATCAGTACACATATATTTTCATTTACACAATAAATGAATGTATGTGTCTGTGTGTATGTGTGTGAAATAATACATTTTTTTGTAAATTTGAAAAAAAAAGATTAAAACCTGAGTTTAAGTAGAGTTTGTTACATTTTAATCTCGATTTAATGCTTTGTCTTGGACAAGAGGCTCCACGCTGTGATGACCTGATGAAATCAAGCCATGTACTTGGTACGAACTGAAGGTGGTCACTGTCACACAGTCATAGGCTGAATGAATCAGGTAAATGGTTCTAAGTGAGGGACAAGGCATTAGAAGAATGGACCTTGCAAAGTGTGATAGGGATAACAAGTATAGAAGTCCTTAATCAGGTTTTCCAGATTACTGTATCATATTTGTTTATGGGTTGAGTGAAGATAAAAGTTGCTGCCTCTTCTCTTGACGTTCCTTCAACTGCTTCCTATAGCACGTGGCTGTAGCTCACTCCCACTCACTCCAAAGTTAGATGTGAAAAGGCCTGCAGGGAAGGACCTTTGCTTCAGAGGGCTTAATAAGTTCTGCCAAAAGACAATGAACCTCCCCAAGAGTAATTTATCCTTTGTTTTATGTTAAAAACACAAAACCAGGGGAATTTCCCACACAAAGAAATGTTGTCGGAGCTGAAGTTGCATAGGTCATACCTCTGTATTCTGCACATTCTGCACCCCTAGGTACTTATTAAAGCAGAATGAATGCTGCCAGAGGTTTTCAGGCATGTGCCTTTTGCAAAATGTCATAACCAAATATACCTGAAGGCTTCTTCCCTCCACCTAATCTCCCCTAAGCTGGAGTTCACATCCTGCTCTTCAAGATCCTATACAGGTACACAATCCAAAATGGCACTAAGCCCTTTTCACTGCTGGTATTTTTGAGCTTTAGTGGTTGCATCACACTGGGCCAAGAACATGACAATTGATCAGATAGGTGGTCTAAGATGACTTTCCACATGTCTGAACCTTCAGCAGGCTGGAAATGATAGTGGCTTCCCACTATTAGCTTGCAGCAACTCAAAAGCTGCCCTAGATACCGTCAAGAGCAGTTTTACTTCCTAAAGGGGGTTATAACTCACAGTCTTTTTGGATTTTGATAAGACTGATGACACTACCTCTGTCCTCATTCCCTGTCCTGTGCCTCGCCTGTCTGTCAGATGATGTTGCTCACAGAGGCAACCAAGTTGCCTGTTTGTTCTGCTGTTTCATAGCCTGAAGTCAGAGGGATTTGACTTCCCAGATAGGGCTACCAGGCTGTGGCATCCAAAGATCTAACCCTCACTTGCTTCTATCTCAGAAAGCTAATCATCAGCTATGGAGCCTGGAGGACAACTGGCCATGGTGTGGCTTCAGCTGTGGCAGGTAAATGGGAATCAGATGGGAATTACTGGGGATGTATCTGTGATCTGCATATCATCAGTAGCCATAATCTGTGTCTGAGCTGCATTTCCATTGTGACTGGTGGAGGAAAACAGTCACTTTTAGGGCAAAGTTCACCTTATCATAAAATAAACATGTAGAAAAGCCTGTATGAAGCATATCTCTTGGCTATCAAGGGATCTCAGGAAGATTAGGTGGGATGTTGACATCTGAAAATAGGGAAAGTAAATTTACTCCCACAGTAAGCTGGAATCTTAGGGCTGTTACTTGGTCACAGCAGTAAAGACCTGATGACCAGAAGAGGATCATCAGCTCTGCTTATTTGCATCATGTGTTAATTTACAGTAATTCAGATGGGTCAGACTAAATTTGTGTCCCAGGTGCTCTGAAATTCTCCAAGCAACATTTTTCTCTTAGTTTCTAGAATCATCAAGGAAAAATATCTTTATAATCTGTGTGTGTATTTGTATATGTGTATGTGTACATATATATATGTGTGTGTGTGTGAATATGTGTATGTGTATATATATATATGTGAAAGAGCCAAAAAGTAAGTTAAAATGAAAATACACCAGAAATTAACTAAGAAAATACTCTACATAGAGCAAATCTGTTCTCCATGTCTACCTTAATCCATGCATTGCAATTAAATTCACTTCTCTTCACCTGAGCCTATTCACTACATCAAAGACAACCCACTAAAAGTACCTCATTTCACAGTAATCCAGCTATTAATTGGCGTTTTCCTCCCCTGCTCCCCCATCCCAGCCCTCTTTCTGTCTTCCTGGAATGATTTATCATGAATGGTGAAAATTCCCATGTCACCTTGTAGTTCAGAGTAACTGGAAGGTGTGGATGTTGTTTGGAAGGACTTGATGTCTGATTTATGTTATGCCAAAAACAAGCACTTCTACTCAGGCTCATCCTTGTTAACAAATTTCTCATCAGCAGGCAAAGCAGTCACTGCTGCCAAATTATGCAGTATTGCAGACTCAGCAGGACTAGTTCTTCTTCAGTCCATAATGCCACTGATTTGATTTTATTTTATGTTTACTCTTGACTTACACCTGTTTAAGGGTGAATGAAGTCTTACAACCACCAGAAAGGTTGCTTTGGGTCTGTACTGCTGAGTGAGCATCAAGCGTCCTCTTCCAGGGAAAACCCACCTGAGCTATACTAGATCTTAAAATACATTGGATATTTAAAATGATAAACTCTGATTTCCTCTTTCCTTCAACTGGTGCACGAGCAGATGTAAAAGGGGGCTTAAGATATTTATTTTAATGTTAAAGGGCATTTGGAATGCTAAAAAAATACATTATGGAGTTAACAATGAAAAATGGCCTGTGTCTTTAAAGAACTTTATTTTTTAAGACATCTTATTAAAAATTGTTATTATAATTGAAATATTTGCAGTGTTATTGCTAATAAGTAGAGATACTTAGAGCATGTGTATATTGCAGACTGTGGAGCCAAACAGCAAAGAAAATGGGAAGGATCTTGGAAAAAGAGCTTTGAGGATTCAGATATCACCATGAGAGTGGAGTATTTGTGACAGCACGTGAGTGATCCTGCACTGAATTGCCACATAATTTCTACAACCTCCACCTCAATGCCAGTTGCAGAGGCCATGAGTGAATAGCTGTGATTAGAGCACTCTCAGAGGAATTCCAGCATTCGGAAATTAGTCCTTGTTCTGAATCACAACAAAGAGGTTTTTCTCTCAGATTTTTCCAGGAACTGAAATGAAATAATGATAAAAGACTTGGGTCAATCAAACCATTGAATTTCAGTTTCATATTTATATTTTTTCCCCTTCAAAACAATTATATTGTCAAATAAATCCATGTTAAAGTTATTTTGAAACAAAAATGAAAATATTACAGTACCATACAATTGATTTTTTTTTTTTTCTGGGAGAAATAGTTACAACTTCTTATAATTGTATTCAAAGCTTCTATTTTGATTAAAACATTTTGTGATGGGGAAGAAGATGGCAGAGTGGAAGAATTTTAAGCTGGGGGAAAGCAGACTCATGGGTCTCTGCAGGAGAGGAGTTCCTAAGCCATGTGTTTAATCTGGATTTATTCCCTACCAAACTTCATAAAAAGACCTGATGGATTTACCTTTTTAAAATGCTCAGAGGAAATCACTGCTTTTGAGTAGTTGCTGCATCATTTTTATCAAATATCCACTTTCTAATAATTTGCCTCTGTCTGTATTTTGTAGGACATTAATGGTGTTAGAGCTTTTATGTTTTAATTGGGAAAATAGAGAGTTTGTGCAGTTTCAGCTGTACAAGCCAAAAGACAGAGCTGATTCCTGCACAGAATTTTGCCATCAGCTCTAACAGGGTAAATACAAAGAGACTATCCTGCAAGAGTTGAGTCATCCCGGTGTAAAAGGAAAACCAACATCCTCTGAAGGGTGGTATTGCAACACTGGCAGGAATCTGCCTGTTCTCATCATGTGGATAAACAGCAAAGCAATGTCAAACAACCCAAATACTTCTCTGTAAGACACAAACACTGTTAAATAGAGGTTGGTTCTCGATTTGTTTTCCTTTGAAGAAAGGAGGTACTTTTGGAAATTGTGTCTAGAATGTAGGTTGTTTATCCATTGATTGAGATTTTAATTAATGCCTTTGTGGGGCTGGATTTCACTGTAGTGAGGTCACAATATGTGCTGCTTGTATGGAGAGAAAGTCCAAAATATTCGTAATCAAAAGTTTTCAGGTCTGGGCTGGAAAGAGAAAGCATTCAGCTTTCAAAGGGGCTTATTTTGTGAAAGTCAGATATTCTGGAAACCAAGCAAACAAACAAACAAAAAGTTTCAACTCAAAATTTATTTGGAAATATTCTTCATAACCACTGACACTGGTGGCTGAGGCAGGAGAAGGTTCTGCTTATGGTAAGAGTTATTCAAGCCCTGGGGTTGAACTTTCACCCACGAGCTCAGCAGTCGGTTTTTAAAGCCCACATCACTGCCCACCATTCACTGGAAGAAGATGACTGCACACAGGAAGCCTGCAGAAGAGGCACAGGTGGAATTAAATCTCCTGAATGACCTCTCAGTACTGAAATGTGAAGGGCTCTTTGCCTTCTGTTTAAGCTTAACAGAAGTTTTGCTGAATTGAGAACCAGGACACCTCATCCAGAAACACTGACTTGCCCTGTACCTCAATTTCCCTATCTGCAGGATGAGCAATAATGCTATTTGCATCAGATAATTATTTACATCAGGTTAGTCATTAAATGCTGCAGAATTTTATAGCATTCATTAAAATGCTGTAAAAGAACACGATTCATCCGCTATTCATTACTCATGGTGTAGGATTACTCACAAGGCAGGTTTCTTCCTGATCAGATGCCCACCGCCCTTTTAACCAAAAGAATAATGTGACTAACAGAAATCACTGTGATGTTGACAGTGAATGACAAATACTTTTACTCTGTGAGTTCTTCTACATATGGTTAAAGAAACGACCGAATGAAAACCAGCCTTTCTGCAAATGTTCCCCTGAAATAAAAGCCACTCCTTGCAAATAGGCACGAGCAGCGAATTAAAAACACTCACCAGATTTTGATCTCAGCTCAACAAGTTTTGCTTGGGCACAAGTCCATGGGCTTCTTCAGCCAACCAAGCGAGACACAAATCAGGATGACATACACATGCATGTCAGATAAAAAGTGTGCAGGGTTATGTCCATATTAGTCATGCGATAACAGGACAGATGCATGTTAGGGTGGAACAGTGTTAGCAAATTATCTCACAAAAGGCTATTTGTCTTCCTTGGGACGTGTGCCACCACTTCAGCAAGTCTGAATAAATCTACATTCCTGACTTCCCGTCATGGAGACTTAATCCAGCTCGGTCAGCGAAGGGATGCAGGTTACAATAAATTGGTTGGAGAAGGAAAAGCTTTCAGAAGGTTTTGCCTTTCCTCTGCTGTGTTGCCACACTTCTGGACTCATACCCTCTAAGCTGCTCAGCAGCACACTGGGGAAAGGGTGAAAAGAGGGACACATAGAGACGCCTGCAATCCAACTGGAATGTGGCTGGATGGATTCCCTTCATAACCACTGGACAGATGTTGAAACATCAGTGATGTGTTTCATCTTTTACAGAAGTAAAGGCCCCCCAAAAATCAATTATTTCAGGGTTAACTAGGTAGGGAACTGAAGGGGACCAGCTTGGGTAGGGTGTGTTTGTCTTATTGGGTACAGATAAATTTCACTTGAATCATGAGTCAGAGCTCCTCACACCTGGCAACCTTCAGCAATGGCAAAGTGTAAAGCTGCTTCATTTCGCCTGTTCCTTTATTAAATAGTAGTGATATGATGACAAGTGCAAACCCTTTGTGCTTCAGTCCTCTCTCTGTGACAGAAGGAGCAGCATCACAGCAGAAACAGATGGAATTTAAGCTCCCACATGGCTTTGCTTAAAACACTACTATTTTGCCCTGAAGTGCACTGGGAGCACTCACATACTCTGTCTTTCAGCAGCAAACCCAGCAGCCTGTACGAAATCCTGTAGAAAACAGTAACTCCTTAAACTTCTTCAGCTACAAAGCTGTCCTGCCTACACCTTAAATTAATCAAGCCCAGATTTACAGTGAGGAATGAGCAGAGAAAGAGGGAGTATTAGACCTATTTTCCTCTCCCTAAATCTCAGTTCCATAGAACAAATAACCTGGATCATGTCTGCCTGTGCTCACCACCTCTGCCTGCTTTTATATTATGATCTGTTTTGTAACCTGCCCCTGACACAGAGGTATTTACAAAACAAATTTTTGATCGCAGGATCCTGCTGTCAGCTAGCAAACACCATTTGCTACACTGACCCCAGGACAGCCACAGATTGAGGAAAACAGCTCTGGTCAACCCCTAACCCTGTTTACCAGAGCAGGACCTAAATTGTGAAGTTCACATATTGTTTAATACCGTGACCTCTGCACACTTGCTAATCCCTCATCCACTGCTCTGCAGCTTCTTTCTTGTCCACAGCCTCCAGACTAATACCCAGAAAGATGCTTGGATTTCCAAAACTGCAAACCATGCAGCTGTCAAATTCACAGGGGGCGTTTTGTTGAGTCAGCACACCGCCCCAGCACGACCACAGCTATAGGATCTCTCCTTCCTATGGATAATCACATCTTGGCATGCATCAAGCACCTTTCTGCTGCAGCAGAATTTTGATACTGGCAGCAAGATTGCTTCTTGCTCTCAGGGCAAGCTGAAATTAGACTAGAGAAAAGAGTTTGGAGTCTGTTATCCCGGTAAATAATGTTTCAAAAAAAACAATGTTTGAATCACTAAATTTCCCCCATTGTGATGATTGATAAAGTACTATCAGATTTTATTATTGGTCTTTTTGTATTTAGAAGTATTGTTTTGAACTCCTGAATATTCTGTTTTATCCAGGAATATCCAGTGTTTCATTGGGGCAGACTCAGAGCACGGGTTCACAGAGAAGTAGTGGGGACATAAATCCACTGTGTATCACTCCTCTACAGTACCTGCACACTGACATGTACATATCTTACTGCCCATGTACACATCTTATACACACAATGTACCTCATCCCTCCTTTGTATCGGGTTTGGTTGCTCCAAAATTTTCCTGCCTTCATTGCAGGCAGTGCTTAGGGTGTAGCTGATGTGTTGAAAGTTCACACCCCAGCTACGTCTTAGTCATTATTTTTATAATTAATTGAGATTACTTGACACTGGAACAGCTTGTCCAGAAAAGCTGTGGATGCCCCATCCCTGAGAGTGTTCAAAGCCAGGTTGGATTGGGCCTGGTCTAGTGGAAGATGTCCTTGCCCATGGCAGGGTTGCTGGAACTAGATGGTCTTTAAGGTCTCTTCCAATCCAAACCATTCTATGATTCTATGATAAACGTCCACTAAAAATCACTGTGATGAAGATGATACAGCTGAACCAGTCTCTAGGTAATAGGGGACCAGATTAAGGTGGTGGCACTCTCCTGCCCTGTAAAACTTCTATTTCAGATGCAGAAAAAAACAGGGAGACACTTGGAATGACACTTCACCAAATCTGAAATGAAATTTCAGACCTCTCAAGCTGGGTTGAAGAGGAAGATCTTTCTTGGAGGATATTCACCGGGAGAGAAATCTAAGCAAGTAGGCACATAGACCCCATTTCAAAGTGGTCATACATACAGCCCAGATAGAGGTGCCCAAAACAGAAAACCTGTCAGTGCTGTCATGCAGTATTTCACTGAGAAACACGTCAGGAGTTCTGTACCATGTGTAAGAAAAAGAGAAGTGTTACTGCTTCTAAAACTAAGCTTATTGGAATTTCTAATTAAGAAATACTGTAAAAGAATTACTGTGTAGTCCTACTAGAAAAGAACTTTTTCACTCCAAGAAAGTGCTTTTTTCTCAAATGTGTCGAAAAACCCTAACCCCCCCAAAAAAAAACCAAAACCCAAAGAACCAAAACCCTGCAGAACCCCTAATGTGAATGCTTTGAAACAGCAGTTCAAAAGAAAATGTTTCATTTAGAAGTATCTTTTAAAAATCAAGCAATTCTTAACATAAATACTTTTCAAGGAAAAAAATGTGTCATCCTCATACCTTTCCTGATTAAAAAAAAAAAAAAGAATCATCTTATTTAGGTAGATAAAAGCCTGTTTGGATATCTTTTTAAAATTATATTATTTTATTTCATTTCATTTTTTATAGGGGGTACAGTGTGAAATAGGTGTTCAGACCATGAATGAGTCTGATAGAAAATAACTGGGGGTAAATAACTCTGAAAAGGAGGGAGAGGCTTTGAAATTGGATTGTGCAAGATGTTACTAGGAAATATTAAGCAAAGGCCTTCTCTAAAACACAACCATGCTAATATTCAAATTAAATACCTTTTAAATATAAGATACATGCTTCACAGTATAGATTCTCCCAGGGCTTTGATTATGAGGTGGCAGGAACAAGCCTATAATTAATATTATGTGGTGATTTCTGTTTAAAGCAGATTGTTCTGAGAGCTGTAATCACCACTACATAAGCAAGTTGTCTTTCAATAGCTAAGAAGAGATCAGGACCCAGAGCAAAGGTAAACACACAAGCCTGTTTAATTGTTGGCAAGTTTTTTTTGCAATAGTCTAATTGAACCTGAAGTTTTGATAATTCTGAATAGTTTTAGCAGTTGCAGATTAGCTCTTGTCTTGAATCCAGATGCATTTCATGTGCCCGGTCAACATTTATTCTGTATAATGGAAGAGAAATATCTTCAAGGAAATATTTCTTTTTAAAATTTTTACTCTGTACCTTTGGCCTGAGGCATCCTCCTTGGAGACCAAACCATTTGGAGCAGAGAAACAGCCTCTAAATGGAGCTGTGAAAAATCACAATCACATCTGGCATGGTGAAGCAGAAATTAGCAATTATCATCTCCCAGAAGAGCAATAGGAACCAGATATTCTCTGTCCATCAAGGAGAAAATAATTAATGCTTAAAAAGAGAACCAAATTAAGTTTACCTAATCAAATGCTCTGATACAGGGAAATTTGTCTGGATCACCATTTAACTAAGTGGTTATACAAATAGGTGTGTAGTACTTAACATGAATCCAAGATACTTGCTCCTCTGACATCCCATGGCAGTGCATTCCATAAGTTAATTATATGTTGTCTTAAGGAAAAAAAAAAAAGGCATTTAATCTGTTTCACGGTGGCTGTGCTACTCATCAAATGCCTCGAACTGTTAATGTCTTGGTGAGACTATCAGCTCAGCAATTTTTAAACCCAAAAGGGCTTATTCTGTCATCTTGTTTGACCTATCAACTGCTAAAGGCCGAGGGACTTCTCTGAAGTTATTCTTGCTTTAATCTCACTAGATCCTGACTTTGCAGCAGAGATCAGTCCAGATTTGAGAGTGGCTGGTGGTAAAATGTATTGTTCCAATATTAAATTACTCTCATTTGTTCTAGTCTATGTTTGTTTAGCTTCCTTTTCTATCTTTCAGACCTTGTTATACCCTTTTTTTGGTAGAATACCTATGCCCCTCCTTGTCCATCATCTATTTTTGAGCAAAGTGTAACATCCTATGTGTTCAGGTCCCTGTCAAATGATTCAGATCATAATTTGCCATTTTCATTATTCACTTCTCCTGTGCTCTTTGTACCATCACTATATTTTTATCAGCAGTGACTTAAAGGTTTCTTGGAGGCATGTCAAATACCATCCTGAGATTAACTCAGTTGATTAGAGCATGGTGCTAATAGCAGCAAGCTTGTAGGCTTGATCCCTGTATGGGCCACTCACTTAAGAGCTGGACTCAATCATCCTTGTGGGTCCCTTTCAACTCAGAATATCCTGTGAAATAATAATTTCAGTCCCACAGTGCTTTAAAATGATGCTTTTTAGTCATCAAACTCCTCCAGTCACCTCTGGATAACAGACCAAGGGCTTCTTCCCTGTCCCTCATTAACTTTCTCCTCTCCAAAGCTGAGACATAGGGTGCTCCAGATACCAAATCTCCTTCCCAGCCTTATTAGTCCTGAACAAATAATACTTGTCTAACCTAGGTTTCTAAAATTTACAATCCCTTCCTAGCAGTGTTCTGTCAACCCCTGATGAACCTTGCCCTTTGCTTGGACTGTTGGATCTCCCTTGAAAGAGAAATGCTGCTGCTCTCCGGACACAGCGAGTCCGTTAGCGCTGGCAGAGGTATTTCCTGAAGATCAGCTGTCTGCTCCTTCTGGGAATATTGCATGATTGAATTCATCTCAGACAAGCCACAAGAGCACTCTTCGTCTGGAAACTTTGACCTCCTGTGTGAACTGGATCCTGAATGATTTCCTGGTCCATCTAGGGAGTGCCCATTCCACCAGAAAAGGGACCTAAGGAGGCAATACTCGGTAATGCAGGAAAGGGAAAGAAAGGAGATATTTAACTGAACTGCAAGGTTCTAAGGACATGATTTGGATTTCAGGTGCTCAGAGATTTTCCAACAAAACTGGTCAGTTGTATTCCTCTGTATGTCTGGAGCAGTATTTCCAGGATGCTGCATGGTCCAAGACATGGGACACCACCAGCAGAGGGGTCCTGGAAGAGGTTCCACATTGCTCTCTGAAGTGTTTGCAGGGAGTAGATGGGACCAATGTTAGGTCATCTGGGATTACAAGACCATATCTTTGATGGTTCTTCACAGATAAGTGTAGGCCTGAGCTCCGAAACCTGATGTCCTCTGAGTGTATAAAAGTTCACATATGAACATTAGGATTCTTTTCAGGTGGAATAAAATGTAGAAGTATAGCACCAAAGACATAGAACATCTATGGAAAGATAAACCACTTTTCATATTCAGGCCCATGGTTTCTTCTTTAATCATTTTTTGCCATCTTTTTTTCTTTCTGACCTATATTATAAGGAAATTCATAGGAACCTTTAAGATGCATTTTTTAATTCCCCAACAAAGTATGAATTAATCCTTTAAAAGAAAGAATGCCACATCAAAACCTCTGTGCATCATTGATACAGTCACTTAGATTATTTTAGACTGTCCTAGGGCAAAAACCCACTTTGGTTTCTCTGAGCTGGCAGCACAAATGGAAAGATAACAGTTTTTCCCAGAGTTTTGGGGCATGAAAACACATAAGACAACTGTTTTCATTCCTCCAACATGTGACAGAGAAGTGGTCAAGTAAACTCTTTAGCAGTTTGATTTGCCAACGTCTTTTAAGAATCACTTGTGATCCACGACATAGCTGAAATAAAACAACACTAAACCTCAGCACCCGCTAGTTAACACAACACAGACAACTTGCCAGCTCTTGGCCAACAATGTTCCTTATTTCTAGTTTCTTCTCTGTGCTTAAAGATGCTAAAAGCCCACCCAGCATTTTCCCACCTTTATGTGTCCACGCCAGAGATCCCACATTTGGTGCCAAAGGAACTTTGCTTCGTGGATTGAACATTGCATGCAGCAGGTCACGTTGCTCTTCTACAACAGGGGTCGCCCCAGCTAGAGGCACAAGGAGCTTGGGTGCTCACAGAGCATTCATTCTGTTCCAAGTGGGATAAGAGACATCCTGAACCTTCTTCTGCTTGCTCTAAACGGTGGATATCTGTGCATTGGAGGTTGTGCCAGATGGGAGTATGATCCACACTGTCCTGCTGCTTCCTTGGCAGTGGGAAAATCCACTCACCTCTGCCAGGCTCTGTTCTCTCTCTCTGCCTCTGGAGAGGTGGCTGCACTGGACAGAAGGGTTGATCCAAATAAGAATTTTTCCCACTGAAATTATTCAAGTGGGCTGACTGGAATGTTTCGTGAATTCATGATGATCAAAGAGATTTGTTCCAATTGAGGGGGGGAGGGGGGAGAAAAGCGGTAGAAAATGGAAAAGGAGTTTTGGAAAAAAATGCAAATGGTTTTTTTTTGGATGCTTTCAAAGTAATTTGAGGTGATGTTTCATTTAAAAATATACTTCAGTTTTATTTAGAGTAGAATAAACATCCTTTCCAAGGGCTCAGAGCTGCAATATTTCATTTCAGCCTGGAAAAAATAGACATGAAATAAAACTGCTTTTGGTGCTGTTCTACTTGCTGTCACCTCTCAGTTTTATGTCACTTAAAAAAAAAATCAGAAACAGTATGAAAAAAAAGTAACTGTGAAATACAGAAATGGTGGGACCCAGAAGAAGCCTTTCTGGGTTTGACATCTCTTTCCACATCTCATTTATTTATATAGAAAATTGTTGGGCTTAGCATTTTTCATTCACCTGACTGTACTCCTGTCTGTGGAGAAGTGCAAGATCTTACAGGAACTATATTCTACTAAAGTAAGAGTGATATCTTCAGGTAATGGGTAGTCATTATGCAATTCCTTCTACTGATGGTACTACATGATCTGAGGAAATCTGAAAACCAGCACAGGCTCCTCTGTGAAAGGATGGAAATTACCTTATTTTTTTTTTTTTTTTTTTTTTGTAGAGACCCATGAAACTCATTTCCAGTAGCTTTCCTCTTTTATTTTCCCTGCTTGACTTCAGAACGGGAGGTCAGGTCAAACTTCTGGCCGGTATAATAGCTAATTACACCCCCTATTTGGCCTAGGATGGGGGGTGAGGCATAAATTAGGGCCTGATAGCTCAGTTGGTGCCATGGTGGGTTATTAGATGTGTGTCAGTGAGCAAAGTTGTGATCAAAGCCCGCAGAGAGGCGGCCAGAGGTCGTGAAGCATGGCTGGGGACTAATTGCTGGGCTGTGTGCTGAAAGGAAGTTTGCCATGAAAAGCCATTAAGCTTCAGCCTTTTCAATCCGTGGAGCAAAGCTGTGGAGAAATGTGGATTGCTGAGCAGGCAGGGAAGTGAGGGGGTCCAGTGTCTGTCCTGCTCTGGGTGATGGTGATGGCTCACCTCATTTCCAAAGAGTTTTCCCAAGGAAAGGCAGGATCTGTTCCTAAATATCAGTCCTGACAAGGGCTTATTAACCCATCTCTTCATTTAAATGGGTTGGTCAAACCAAATGAGACCTTTTAAAGAGCTTGTAGTTGTGGTGAAGTTTGGCTGGTTGTAAAACGAGCTGGCAGCAGCAAAACTTTGCTTGTATAGCAGAGAACTGGGGGGGAGCAGAGGCTTGAAAAACACACCAAAGTCTATGAATGACAGCTCTTTAGGGAAAAAATTTAGAGAGGAAAAGTTATAAATGCTTTTTATTCTCAAACGTTTCCTTCACATTCTGCACAGCACACCAATGCATCTTGCCAATTTTACAAACAGGGAAACTGAGGCAAAATGAAATAAATGTAGTTTTTATTACTTTTTAACACTCAGATTTCCACAGGTCAGACGTTCTGGAGTCCAAATGACATAATTAAGCTGATTTGAAGAAGAATAGACAACCCTTTCCCTATTTCCCCCCCCCACTCTGTTGTAGAAATTAATCACTTGTGACCTATCAGTCCCTTTTTCAGTCTTGTTTTCTTTCAGGTCTTTTTCAGAGCTCTGAAAATTTCCCAGTTAAATCTTTTTTGAGAATGGTATCCATCTCAATTTCTCTCTCCTCCTCCTCCTCTAAAACTTTGAATAAGATAAAATATTAAACAGCTTTTTATATGTTCAGTGTAGATGAGGGCAAAAGTTTTCATTTTCTAAACAACAGTATAATTTTTATGTATGTGAGCAGTTTAAGTGAACTAAGTATTCAAGTTATAACATGATGCAAGACCTAAATAGCAGAGACCAAATATTTTAATGTCTCTTTGGAAAGGTCATCTTGAATCTAAACAATGATAAATAGCTAGGAAATGTCTGGTTCTGGCCAAATATAGATTATCAGAACCAAAGTTGGAATTTCCACACAGAGAAATTTCCACTCTGTCAAGAATTATTCACAGTCTGGTTTGGGACAAGATGTCACATTTTGGGGAGAGGAAAAGAATCTCGTGAGTGCTTTGGTCGGAAATGCTGAAATGTATTTGTGTCACTTTGACTTTCAGTTGCTCCCAGTTGTGCTCTTGCAAAGTTGGAGGAATTGTATCTCAGATGAGTCACGTCCAGCGTTTCCTCATGAGCTTTTGGCCACAACCACATTTCTCACGAACCCACGTGTCCCAGCTCAAGGATGAGTTACTTGACCCATGAGCCAATATCCAGCCCACTGGCCCATGTCACTTAACTCAAAGTAAGAATTGCATGAGGGAAAAATCCTGTTGTATCTTTAACATAGAAAAAGCCCTTACACAATCTTCCACCTGCTGGGAATCACTTTCCGCTCCTCTCTCCTCCTTTCCTTTGTACCTGGCTCACATCTTCCTTTTTCTCTCCCCTACATGTCCTTGGGGTGGGATGTGAACGTGTCACTGGCAGTGGTAATTATTGACTGATACAGCATAATTATCAAGGCATATCACCAGCCTTTCAATGAACTCATACCTGTTAAATGTACAGTTATTATTAAAAGGCATAAAATGAACCTTAAAAAAAGTAAACTGTGGCTGTAGTTTTCTTTCTTTGGATCAAAGAAATATTAGTTCCATGTAAACGAATGAATTAAGGGGGGAAAAAGGAAGCAAAGATTAAAATCTATGTGTGGTATTTCACAGGTGAAACAGAAAAGAACAACACTTAATAGCTTTCCTAGCTGCTTGCAACCTATTTTCTTTTAAAGAACATCATTCAATGTTAAAGTAAAAAGGGAAAGAAAAATTGTGCCATTGTTGGATTTGTCTTTTTCTTTCCCTTGGTTTTGAAGAAAATGAGAAGAGAAATCTGTTTCATGTCTCTTTCTGTGCTTTTTATACAACTTAACTAGCTTATTAGAAATGTTCAGTAATAATCTATAGATGAAAGGAACATTAACTCTTGAGTCTTTATTATGATTAAGGCTTGAAGTCATTTGAAAATTGTATGTGGAACATGATCTATTACATCTTATGGCAAATAGGAGCTCATATATTTAGGCTACAGCTAAAGAGTAACATCTGCCTATGTCTTGAAGAACTAATTGCTAGCAAAAGAGAAATGAATATGTTTGTGACTTTGTATGGTAAACTCAGCAGTAAAGAGAATAAAGTCCTGATGTGGAAAATTGGAAAGTCAATTTTTCTTCAGAAACAAACCATTCCTCTGTGAGGAGTAATGGAAGAGATCTTTTTCTTTTATATTCTGAGACAAAATGAAGGCCCAAGACTATACGATTCTAAGTTGAACTTCCAAACCCATAGTTGACAAATTGATTTCAATATTTGTTGTAGTAATACTGCCAACAGCAAAGGTGCTTTGGCAACAGTCCTGCTCCTGCTGAAGTCAAAGGGAAAATTCTTTAACCTGTAATATTCATCTTGGTACTTGTGGATTCCAGGAATGAGCCAAACCCCCAGATTTAAAAATGGCATTAAAACTTCCCTAAATTCAGGCTTGACTTGTTGCTGGGCTTTAGGTTCTGCTTGCTGGGAAACCAGACTGATGCCATTTGAAAATTTCAGATCTGAATCCAGTTTTTGATTTAATGCACTCTCAACACTTCAAGTTGTTCAGTTCCAAGATTTTAGTTCAGGTTTTTCTATTCTCACTTTTATAATGTTGTACATACAATTGTTTGAAGTCTCTAGAATGATTAATGTGCATGAAGCTCTATGAAAACATTCTTTGGTGTTCCTCCAATTTGTGGTTTCATACATGAGAATAAGAAGCAATGAAGAAATATTATCCTTTGCTTGCACTGCAGCAAGTCCCACTAGCCATGTAAATATAGCCCCAAACACAGCAGAAATTACTCAGCTCTATTTGAATCACTGTTTGTGGAGCTCAGCTTCATTTTAATAAAGCAGCTGCTGAAATCCTATGTCTTTAAATAAATAATTCTCTTGTATGAGGAAAAAAACGCTGAGTTCTTCAAGTGATGTAAGCTGCTATTGGAAGAATTACAGGAAGTGTGCAGGTTTAATACCCAGAGACTTTTCACCAGACTTTGATAACACAAGTACTTAGTTCCACTTAAACATCCCAAAAAAGGGTGTTTAAGTGTAAGAATTATGATTAACAGACAGGTAGGAAAATCACATGCTAGAACTGCGGTACGAGGTCCAAGAGATGCACATGTACACAGTGCATTCACAAATATGTGCATGTCTAGCCTAGAATAAAAAAAAAATTAATGGACTGTATTGTATAAGAACATGTTGGGTGTGGATGGATAAATGAATTCCCAGTGTGCACAAAAAGTGGCGCAGTGCTCACATGGAGAACATAGAGAAGCTGCAAACTTATAAGGAAATACTCCTACTCAAACAGAATTAAAAATTATAGATGAGTCTGAAAAAAAAAGAAAATCTCCATAGCCAGTGCAAACCCTGGACCATACCCAGGTGTAAGGTAAGACTGCCTGGAGCCAAAGATGTCTCAAAACCTCCAATACAGTCAGCATTTCCTGACCCCACTCTGCTCAAACTCCTTTTCTAGAAAAGAAAGAGCAGATCAATACCTAGTTAGTTTATGCATTTATGCACAACTCCCTAATGTCAGTCTATAGACACACTTGTAGCAACACATTAGCATTGACATGGACTCCACTAAAATATTAGTGAAGAGCCAGAGATACTGAGGACATTCAAATTACACAAACGTGACCGTACAAAAGATCAATAATTTTAAGCCCATTTAGTGGACTCCAAATATTAGCACATTATATCAAGTGGGGACAGACTTTTTAGCAGAGCCCATAGTGTAAGGACAAGGGGTAATGGGTTAAAACTAAGAGAAGGTAAATTTATATTGGACATAAGGAAGAAGGTTTTTTACAGTGAGAGTGGTGAGGCACTGGCACAGGTTGCCCAGAGAGGTGGTGGATGACCCAACCCAGCATTCAAGGTCAGGCTGGGTGAGGCTTTGAGCAACCTGATCTAGTAGAAGATGTCCTTGCTTACTACAGGGTGGGGGAAATAGGTGACCTTTAAAGGTGGCCTCCAATCCAAACTATTCTTATGATTCAAAGTCATTGTAAGCCTTTATTTCCTTCCGCACATCTCTCCTGTGTGTAAGTGATGGATAGTTTTTGTTCTGCTCTCTGTGCACTCTGGGTTTAACTCACTATTGATAGGTTATTAGCTTGAGCAACTTGCTTGGAAAGTGTCATTTTAAGTTCCTGTTCAATGTGTGTCATGTCTCTTTCTTAAGTTATAAATCTGGATTAAAATCCTGTTCAATTCCCTGTTAGGGTGCCATTCTGGATTTACTTTGCTGGAAATGAGAACAATACCCAAAGCTAAGCTAATGGAGGGAGGACAGATCTTTACTTGATGTGAGTAAAAGTCTGGCAAAATAAATGAGAAATACCCTGCATTTGGGGTGCCCTCTCCATTTCATCCCCTCCCTCCCACCCAGAAATTCAGCTTCCTTGTTGGAAATTTCCTTTCCCCCCCTCTCGAAAGTGGCTGCCCTGCAGGGCTGCACTGGTTTGAAGCATATCTAACATAGCAATTGAGAGGTTTGTTGGGTTCACACGCGCCAGAGAAAGCAATTTTACTTTCATACTTGATGTTCTTGTGCACATCTGACCGGAGTAACCGAGCGCACAAGTTGTAATCTTTCCAAAAGCAGTAGGTTGATATCAAAGACTTCGCAGCAGAGCAAGGAATTGTGGCGGTACTTCAAGGAACAGGTTTGCAATTAACTGTTAAATACAGATTGAAGGAATGCCCTGCTTGGTTGCTGCAGGCTTTCCTTGCGCGCCAGCGATGACTGAATCTAAAGCACAGAGCATGGCAGGATGATAACCTGTTAGCAGGGGGAAAAACAGGGGGTAGAATTATTGAGCAGTTGATAACGTGCAGGCTGCTTTATGGTCTCAGGATTTTGTACAAAATACAAACCAGCCCCTCTGTATCACAATTGTGTTGACAGAAAAATGAAAAGGGGAGGAAAATAACGAAGTTTTGTTGTGTACACGTGAGATTTCTTTTGAGAATCAAAGCAGGCTACAAACTGCTCAGCCCATAAGCTCATTCAGCCATTGAAGGCTATTACAGGTGGCAGCACATCATAACTCGGAAAACAAAAGAAAACAATGCAATTTACTGCCAAAAAAACCCTTCAACTCTAAGTCTCAAAACCTGAGATTGTTTTTATATTTGGCAATGTGGTCTGGGTCTAGTGCACTCTGTGGTTCTAGTTCTAGGACAAGGCATATGGACAGAATACTTTGAATCTGTTTTCTGTCCCATTCTTTAATTATTAGACTTACCTCTCTGCCCTGTAAACTCCCATTTTGGTGGCAAACCCTGTTGTGCAAGAGATGTCTTTGGTGTATAACACTTTGTAGAATAACCAGACATGGATTTCAGCTTGAGGTGGCTACTGTATAGGACAACATGATTTAAGATATGGACTGGGTGAAACTGAGCTTCCAAGGCTTCACTTTCCTAGCAAAAAGAGACAAAAAGCCTCAGATGATTTCTGTCTTCATGCACATGGTGATAGTTTTCTTTAAATTAAAACCTCTGTATTTATTACTTCTCTTCAGCACTTGATACAGTTTGTTTTATGCTACTGTGAATTCTTTCAGTAAATAAGAGTATCCACTTCTATTATTGTGATATGTCCTGGTGGATGAGCACGTCTTAAATGAGAATCATTTAAATGAGACCATCAGTGTAACTGAAGGACTTTGAGAGTTTTGGAATGCCACCCTTCTACGTATCACCAATCAAGGGTAAACCTGGATCTGAGGATGTAAAACAAGAACTTCTACACCTAGAGATTCTTTAGATTTATAAATGATCACACTTCTGTATTTCTGGGACTAGCCACTCCTGGGGGTCTCAGAGTCTCACAGCGCTGGCAACTATTATATTTGACCAGAAAGGAAACCTTTGGATGCATTGACTTTGGATGCATTTGCCCAGAGAATTTGTGGAGTATCCTTCTCTGGAGATATTCAAAAGCCATCACAACACAATCCTGAGGAACAGGATCTAGGGGAGCACTCTTGCTTGAACAGGGAGCTTGAACTAGATGACCTCCAGCGGTCCCTTTCAACATTACCAGTTCTTTGATCCTGTGTCATTAAGATTCATAGAGAAATAGGTCCTGAAATTAGAGTTTATTCTTGTAGATGCTGCTCTCCAGACTAAACCAAACTTTTCAGAAGGCTATGAATTTGTAAAAGATCTTCAAAACCAAATAGCATCGGCAGAATTTGCAAGGAATTGGTCAACATGTATCAGGTTTTAGCACTAAGTTGTCATGTCTTTTGCTTAAGCAAATATTTTTACTATCCAGTTCATGATTTGGCGCAAACCTGAAGATAGGGACAGAAAAAATAGGAAAGTTTATAGTGAAAAGGTGATTTTTCTAAATTCAGAACTTTGAAATAACATGGAAAAAGGAGGGATTTGTGTCATTGTTACTCCAGACAATCTGCCAGCGCAGCATTTTCCAAAGATCAGGGTTTGATCTCTTCTTCTCATCCCATTTTTTGTGTCCTCCATCACCAGGATTTCAACCCAAGCTGTATGTGCCAATAGAATAAATAGCACCCACACGGAACTTCTCTAATTGAAACTAACCTAATTGCACAACTAAATGTCAATAAATGTTGATATTTGGAACAAGAGCCCATGCAAAAAAAAGCTACCAAGTGAATGACTCAGCTTAGATTGCACCTTGTACCCTTGATTTCTGCGGAAAACATCAAAATTATGTTGAAAGCGAGTTTTCAGTAAGTTTTGTTTGAAACCTTTAACTTTACACGTTTCATTGTGATCAGAATCAGCTTTGAAGGGTGTATTTATCATTTAGCTCAATATAAAATGTTCTAAATTTAGAGAGTTTTATTTTGTTTAATCAGAGAATTCAGCCAACTCAAGCCAGGGTATTAATTGGAAATTGCTAACAGCTAAATTCAGGTTGGATTGGGAGGTTTTTGGGCTCCAACAATTTTACCAATCAGATCAGATGCTCAACTGCTCTTAAAGGTCCAAACTCCAAAACTACTTTGCATCCTTGACTGGAAAAACACAAATATCCCATGTGGAGCTCAGGTCTGCTCATGAAGGAAATGATTAGCACAAAGCTTTCATTTTAATTTTCTATGAAGAAGCTCTACAGGATTAGCTCCTCTCCTGTGCAAATAGGAATAACAACCTGGCACTGCTTAAAACTGCCCTTGGGCTATTCTGCCAAAGCATAGGAAAATGAAAGAGGGAGGAAGGTGGAGAAAGAAAATCCAGGGATGGTATGAAGAGAGAACCTAAGGGTCAAAAAAACCACAAAAAGAGATCTTTAGTATGAGATTATTGTCCTTCTCCATTTGAAGTGACTGTGTCCCAGGCCCTGTGCCAAAATAATTTTGCTACATTTTCCTTGTACAAATGTGCATGTGGGAGAAGATTTATGATACAGAATTAGTTTTATTTCATCAATTCTTTACTTTTTTTTTTATTGTTGATGTTACCATCAGAAAACAAAACAAGAAACCAAATCAAGAAAAAACCCCAATTCTTGGTAGATTTGTGTGAAAGGTATGATAATAAATGTTTACTTGTCAGAAATTAGTGCTCTGCAGCATTTTTCCTTTCAGAATTAGATCTTTTCCTCCTTATTTAACCTGGAGGTATGGATTCTTCACTCTCTTTTACATTGGTGTAGACTAAGGCAGAGACCAACTGTTTTAAATGTTGGGTGCACTGCAGGTATGGAGCAGTGTTAAAACCATAACCCCAGCTGAGAGCCCGAAAAATTTGTCCCTGGGCACTGCTGAAAATGCAGCCTGTCAAGCAGCAACTTGCCTCAATCCTGGCAAACCAGAAGATGAGGAAGCAGTTTGGCTGCAGCATCCCATGGCCTCACCTCAGGTGCAGCCTCAGTACAGGTGTGCCAGAAGGCAACAAAGACTTCATGGGGGATGCTGTGAGACACCTGAACTCCTCCTTCCTCAGGCCGGCAGTTCCACCTCTATCACAAATACCATGAGATGTTTTACCTAAGCTGTGTTAAATTTTCCAAAGAACCTTTTGCAAGCTGGGGAAGTTTAGGTTGGATATTAGGAACAATTTCTTCACTGAAAGGGGCGTCAAGAACTGGAACAAGTTCAAAAAACACCAGGATGTGGTGTTTAGGCACGTGGTTTAGTGGTGGATTTGGCAGTGCTGGGTTAATACTTGGACTCGATGATCTTAGGGGTCTTTTTCAGCCTAAGCAATTCTCTGATTCTCTGATTCTATGAAACCATCATGGCCACACAACCTGTGCTGTTAAGAGGGTGGTCTTGGGTGAAAGGCAAGGTCACTAGAAACTCCAAATTGTACTATATGTAGCTAAATTGACATAAGGCTGTCAGATTAAAAATGTATATATCTTTTTCTCTACACACATGTGTACGCACACATGGCCAAAAATAATTATATTGATAATTTCTCTGACAAGTTTTCTTTAACTATTTAACTACAAGGTTGTCCAAGGGCTAAAACCAAGAAATTCTTTCCTAAATGCCTGTGCAATGTGCCTGCATTTCATAAAGTCTGAAAAGCGTTTTGTCAACAGTTAGCTGGAGATAAACGAGAGGCTGGAGTTTTAGATCATGTTCCCAATCACTTGCTAACTTCAGCCAGTCACTGAATTGTCATGTTCTGAAGATTGCTTTCACATTCTTGTGAATTAGTGTAGCATGTGTCAGCATTCCTGAAGAGGCAGTTTTTAGCTCAGAAGCTTTCAGCCTGTTATGAGCTCTGTCCTCCTCTGAGCAGGAGTTCAGCAGATGCAGTACCAATTCTCTGGGGAAGAGAGTCATCAATCATA
Organism: Myiozetetes cayanensis; assembly: GCF_022539395.1. Classification (NCBI taxonomy): domain Eukaryota; kingdom Metazoa; phylum Chordata; class Aves; order Passeriformes; family Tyrannidae; genus Myiozetetes; species Myiozetetes cayanensis. Next base: position 4,351,597 of record NW_026087521.1, read on the forward strand.
ATCATGACTTAGTCTCTCACCAGCAGAAACAGCGAGAGGGGTATCTACTGAATAGACTTTCTAGAAGGAAATGAGAATATGTGTTTAAAGACTAGAAATTACATCAGGGCAGAGTCTGATCTCTTGTTGAATACAGTTTTTCCTCAGTTCAGGGGTACTTGGATTGATTGTCTTGGGTCATCTCAAATAGAGGTATAAAATAGAGTCCCCCAAAATGTGAAGGGTGAGATGCACAACACCACACTTTAAATACCAGCAGTGTTCAGATCGACAGCTGGACCAGTCTCAGCTACCTTTATTTTAAAGTTGAGAAAATAAAGGAAGTATTTGGGCATAATTTTTCACAACTCCAGGTAGCTGCAAAAATAAACCACTTAACTCAACAAACACTCTTTGTCGATGGATTTTGAGGAAACTAGATCAGATGCAGAATTCAAGTTTAAAGATGCTCAAGCTAGATATACATGCCATCTTATACAAGGAAAAGTCTCCCCTCCCTTCCTGAAGTCATTCAAATTATTGTATGTGTGACTTCTTATGAGATAGTAACCTCCTATCCTGTGCAAGCAGTGTGGTTAGACTATGCAGAGAAAAGGAGAGGGTAAAAAGTTTAAGTATAGGAGAGAGAAACTGAAAAGGAGAACAAACCAGGCAGAACCCAATTTTACAGCATCATAATTACAGCACTCTGACAAATAACTGGGACTCCTAATAGCTGCTTCAGGCATACTGGAATGTTTCTGTCCTGAAGGAGATCATCTGAGTAAAATGTCATAGGTGACACTGGAAGGAGACCTTGGAACAAGACCCAGCACACTCCTCCCAAGTTATCTTAGTCTGCACTAAGATCACAACTTTTCTTTCGGCTTGACCTTGCTATTGCAGGTGTTGCCCAAGATCAGAAGGAAGGGCAGAGTATTTCTGTGCCAAATATCTCACAGCCTGGATACTATTAACAAATTTCCTAGGAGATGGAAGTAGCAACAAGCTAAATTAGGAAATGAGCACTTAAGTTTTCCAGTGCTTAGACAAGTGATGTAGCCTAAAGGTTGTGATATAAATGCCAAGGTGACTCTGCCAGTCTCAAAGTAGTAGTCAGCAGTGCTTCTTCCAGGGCTTTTGAGCCTGTTGATTCATGTCAGGAATGCTCTGATGATGCCTGACAGTCTGGCCTCTCCATGAGACCCAGGCAGAGGAGCAACTCAGACTGTGAGGCTGTCTAGACACAAGACCGTGTGGTTCTACCCTACCTTGCCAGGAGAAAGGCAGTTCTGTGCACGTGAAGTCTTAATTGCCCAGAAGATTTAAAGCAAAATAAGTGAGGTGAGGCTGAGTGACCTCTAGTGTTAGGGAGAAGATTTTAGGATGACAGTTTGGGATTTGGGAATGCAATTCCCTGACTGGCTGCGTGGGCATTCACAGCAGTCTCCACACTGCTGTATGCAATTGAACTGTCTCTGACAATTGAACTGTTGTCTGCCCCTCCTTCTCCACTGACCTTGGTGTCTGCAGATGTTCCTCTCACATATTCTCACTCTGCTCTTCTCTGTCCTCAATTACATCTGCATAATAACATTTGTTTCTTCCTAAATTTTATCACAGAGGCGTTACCATTCCTGATTGGCTCGGCCTTGGCCAGTGGCAAGTCCATCCTGGAGTGCCAGGCATGGAGGACATTCCCAGCAGCTTCTCACAGAAGCCACCCCTGTTGCCTCCTGCTATCAAAACCTGTCCACAGAAACTCAACACTGGTTCTCATCTCCCCACAAAGGATTTCATTGTCTTCAGCCCAAACAGGTAAACCACCTGCTCCCCTTCTCAGCAGATTGCCTAAATCTCAAGGGAACAGCGAAAGTGTCAGGCTGATACTTTTGCTGCTCGGGAGAGATGGTGCTGCTCCACTTCTCCGTCAGCACTTAACCATGCTTGAAGTGAAACATCTAGTCCTAAATTGTCATTTCCCTGAAGGCCACAATGCTTGTGTGGAATTAACTATATAATTAGATTATCCACCATCATGGCCCTGGCAGGATGAAATATTTTGAGCATAAGTAAAACAGCTGTATTATGAGTAAGGAGTAAGGTAACATTTTACAGACTTTTACGCTACAACAAAGGAAGATAAGTGTGACATGAAAGTAAAAGTCTTTTATCTGTGTATGTCTTTGAAAACTCAGTCTACACAGACTCAAAGCATCTGTTAATCAGATTATGGGCCATATCCTGCTCCCAAAACAGTTAATAGCAACGCTGTCATTGATTTCCTCAGGACAGCAGCATGCCCTAAAGGAGCACTCAACTTCTTCATAGGCTTGCTTGTTGGAGAAACATTTGTGCTATTCACAAAGGCAAAGCAATTTCCTGGAAGCAGAAACTCCTACCTGCACTTGTAGCAACTGAGGCTATTTTAGGAACTGAAAAATTTCACCCAGCAGTAGGATTAAATTTTCAAAAATGTTTCGCTCATGTTTCTCATGGTGCTCCTGTGCCACCCATGAAGGAGGGGGAGCTGCTTTTTGGTTCACAGGAGTCACGTTTTCAGTGGATCTTTTTTCCCTTGTCAGATCTTCTCTTTCCCAATATTAATTACTGGTCCTGAGACTCCTGTATGATGCATACAGGAAGATGAAACACTTGTACTAGTCTCCATAGAGGTGATGGGCACTGGGGATGATTTTCCACATCAGACTGCAGCATCACAGCTGATGTTCATGTTGCTGTATCATTCTGACAGTGTTAAATGCTTTTACTGCTTTTGTTCCCACTACTACTACTTCAAGGACATCCTTTATTTTAGCACTTCAGGTTTAGTTCTATTTACGTTCCCTTGTACTGTATTAAACTCTTCCCTTTCCTTGAAAGGGAAAGTGAGTGAAAAAGAGGCAATTGCTGCCTATATGTAAGTTAAATTACTTTTAGGGTTTGGGCCATTTAACAGCAACATAACATTGATCACCTTAGTGAAGAAAACCCCCAAAACAGACGTTTGAATATTTCTTTGCAGAATGTATGGTTTGCAGTTCCTCCATTACTTAATGTTGCTGCTAAACCATTGCAAAAAAAGGAATGATTTGTGTTTTAGTCTCCAGAGTCTAATAATTGGATGCTTTTGAGACACCTCACTGGTGTAGACACTGAAAATCAAAGAGATGTGGGAAAATGGCAAAAGCAAGAGTGACTTGCTCTCTGTGACCTATCCCCTGGGGGGGTAAGGATGTGATGGCACAAAGAGTGCTGTGCCACCTTAGAATGTAAATTGCTTTCCAGCCTAGGCAAAAAACAACTTTGTGAGCTGCTGCCTGTTCTCCTGCCCACTGTGACACAGAGGGACACTTCTCCATTCCACTTGCACTAGGATCTTTGCTGTTGCAGTTTGGGCTGCCTCAAAAATATGTCAGTAGTTAATTTTAAATTTATTAATTCCCACAGCTCGACAGCGGCAAACAAGTTTTCAAGGGCTTCCTGAGTACAAAATCTGGACCAAAATCTCTAGCTATATAATTTCATCAGCAGGAAGTGCCTTTTGCAGACCTCACTGCTACTCAGATGGAAACCACAGATTCTGCTTCTGTTGATAAACCCCCTTACATTAAAGACTTCAACCTTCAACAATTTTCAATTCCAAGCAAAAACCCTGACAATTTTATTTCCCATGTGCTTCTCATTTTCCAGGAGAAATGCAATGTCCTCTCCCACTGCATATCAGTCTAACTCAACCCACAACAGCAGGGAAAACTTTCGGAAGCTCATTTTCCAGAATGCTTGCTGCCTTACATTGGCTGGAAACAACTTCTCCTGTCTCTGTCCTGAAACCGAATCTACATTTAGTCCTCTACAACATTAATTCACAATCACACAGAAGCTTTAAACAAAGTGCCTCCAGGCTGCTCTGTTTCAACAACAACAAACCATTTCTGTTGCTACAGATCCCTACAGATCCCAGCCTAAGTATAGTCCTATTTATTGTATTTATATGAAGCCTGTATTCCCCTACTACTTAAATACCTGAGGACTTTTGGGGAACTGCATTACGTTGCTTGACTAATACATGTCACATAAAAATCCTACATTGTATGAAGAGCTGCCACAGAATGGGATCTGGGCAGTTGCCTTTCATAAAACATTATGAAATACTAAGTTTTTGCTTTGAATTCTGCTGTTTCTAAACCTGAAGGTGGTTGACTTATCATCATCCTACCCAGTCAGGTCCCCAAATCAGGACTTGTTTGACAAAGGAGGGGGAGCTTCCCCATTGGTGATGTAGTGGAAGATGAATAAAGGTAAACATGTTTTACCTAGGATTTAGGAAATAGAGAGTTTATTCACCTCCCAGTACCTGGATTACAGTGCCAGTGGGATTAGCGTGTTCCCTTTCATCAGCTGAGTAGACAAGTCTACCTTCATTGTTATGCAGTGCTTAGAGCACTTCTGAATGTTTGTTCAGTTCCTACTGAGGCAACTGAGGCACAATCTAAGCTTCCATTTCACTGAGAAAGATATTAAGCATAGAATCATAGAATCTCAGAATAGTTTGGCTTGGAAAGGACCTTAAGCATAATTTAATTCCATCCCCCTGCAATGGGCAGGGACTCCTTTCACTAAACCAGGCACCTCAAAGCCCCATCCAGCCTGGCCTTGAACACTTCCAGGGACGGGGCAGCCACAGCTTCTCTGTGCAACTTGTGTCGGGGCCTCACCACTCTCACAGCAAAGAAATGATTCCTAATATATGATATAAATCACCCTTTATCTCTTCAGAGAGTTTGAAGTGCTCTGTAGTCTCCATATATACATGTCTAAAAAATGATCTACCATTCTTGTGAGAAGAAAACCTAAGGGAAAACATGCCCCTTTAGGGATTAAGAGATCAACTGGATGGGAAGAGTCCTATACCTCAGTTCCTGGGCTGGAGACTGTTTTGTGCATATTGTTGTTATATGACTTTTACATACAATATGCACTAGGAATATGCACTACCATCTAGGCTACTTTCTGATCACAGGCAAGCTGTGTAATTATTAGGATCACAAATCATGTCCTTATGTTGCTGCTTAATGAATCTTATGGGTTTTTTTTTGTTTGTTTGGGTTTTGTTTTGTTTTGTTTGTTTGTGTTTTAGTTTATTTGTGTTTTTAGTTTATTTGCTTTTTTCTGCAGGGACAGTTTCTAAAGAAGGATATATCATCATTCCCTCAACAATCAGTCCATCAACAATTATGCCATAGGTTTTCAAGTAAAGTCCTTTAGATGGATGGATACTGAAGGGGAACAGTGAATCTGGTCTCCCATGTCCAGGACAAGTGGCCTGACAGGAGTTTACTCCATTGTGGAAGGCACATGAGAGGTGTCCTTCCCTTTCTCTTGTAAATGCTTTTTCTTACTTTCCTTTTAAAGTGTCCAAGTTGGAAATCTTGAAAACATGAGGGTGTCTGTTCATAAACATAAGGAAAAGGTCTGTTTCTCATCCTAGCAGTTACAGTCTGAAATGCTGCACAATCAGTGTCTCGGTACTTTTATGTATCTAGGTCTTGCAGAACACTTTAAATAATGATTGACCTTGTGGAAAAGGTCTAAAACTGCCTTCTTAAAACACTGACTGGTTTTTGAAACCTTAAAGTTCTTTTGCAACATTTTTTTGGGTGCTTCATCATAGCATGGTGAAAAATCTGATTTGGTTTTCAATAGCTCGTTTACTAAATTTAACAAAAGGAGTGGAATTTTTCTGTCTTTCCTGTCTATACTAAAAGGTTTGGATTCCTTTCATGAATGCATGAATGTACCTACAAACAGAAATGTTCAAGGGTGGAACAAGAGAAGGTGATTTATTGTAGGAAGCAGGCTTTTATATTTAACTGTCTTTTTTGTAATTGATGTATTTTAGGAAACCTATCCTTCTTAAACTCCTTCAGTTGTCAGTCAAGCAAGATTTTTCCTGAAGGTGTTTCTGAGAGGCCATTTGTTTTGTATGTTTCGAGTCATATTTTGGCAGTGGCACTGTGCATCTCCCCCCTCATAACCCTGTGTGCACTTGAGCTGGGCTTTAGGGAGGGTTAAAGGGGCCACATTGCCATCTGTAGGCATCTGACACCCTAAAAAACCTGCAGCTTTTCCCATTTGCTCATGCAACTCACTGAGCAGAGAGGACGGTAACGTGGTTTTTCATCTTTCCACTATTTGCTCAAACACACATATTTTATCTTATTTCTGCAAATAAAGTGGTTAAATTAAAGAACACCCCCAGAGAGGAGTCAAGGATGTAATTTTGACAATTTTTGTGGTCAGTGGTACACTGCCATTGGAAGGGAGTTGGCTCGGGAGCTGAATTTTTTTGGGTGTTCTCACACTTGGGTTGTGATATGAGCTGAGGTAGATGCGGATGTTAATGTCACAGTATCTGGTGATAATCTTGGTTTTGAGTGATTTTGTTGATAAGAAACAGGTGTCTTTGAGTAACCTTAGAACAAGCCTTAGGTTAGGTTTTTGTAATATTATGTTTGATGCTATCTCTGTTGCAGTTTTTTTAAAGAAACTCAGAATTGTGCTTTCCAGGACAGTAAAATCACAAATAGTGACTACAAGATGGGATTTGAACTTATTGGTCTCTGGCTTGTCTGGATGCTGGTTGGCAAATACAGTCCAAAATTTTATCTTCTGGTCTGGTGTAGAAAAAACATTAATATCAACAGAAGCTGGAAGGACATATTTGGCCTGAAAGATTTAATATCTTTTGTTAGTGAGTTTATATTGTTTTCATTATTTGCACTGATGTAAATGCAAAAAAAGTCCACTTTGGGGGTCACAGACTTCTTGCTTTATATGTTGAGACACCTATTCCAGAGTGAGATGTCTGAATGAGATCCAGTCACGAGGATTAGCTCAGGTGGAGACTTTAGACTTTGACATTCTTAAATAACTGACTTTTTTCCAATTCAAAATGGGAAAACTCAACTTGATCTTCTACGTAAATAAAAACAAAGATCACAAAGATAAGAGGAGAACTAAGACAATGCAATGTCAACCCAAGTGTGGATAATTTGCCAGAATAACCTGATTTAAAAATGTTTTTCAGTGTTTTGGTAAATAGGCTCAACTGGGCATGTCAAAGTCTTTCTGGAAAAAAACAAAGTGAAATGTTGAAATGGTAATATAATTTTGTATCTTATTACCACACTGAAATTAATTTTATGGCAAGTACAGGAAATTTATCACACATTTCAGTGCTAGACCATCTTTAATGATAAATTCCAGCTTCCTTCTTGACAACCTGATAAAACTAGGAAGATACTACTCTCTGGTTAGACAGAATGGTAAGACACGGGGTTAGTATCAGTTGTCAAAATTAAATGCTTCTGTTTGTCTTGGTAGAAAACTATGAATTTTACTGGGATTTTGAAAAAAATACTTCTTCTATTTCACCAATTAAAAAACAATGTGGGGGTTTCACTTGTTTAGGGTTTTTTATGTTTTGTTAGTGTTTTGGTATTATTATTGTTATAGTGTGTGTGTGTGTGTATGAAAACTTTTTAGTTGCAAAAATATGTTTCCTCCAAGCTTTCTTATATGAAAAACACTGTATAAGCTCTTTGGGATTCTCTCTACCTGGGCTATATCTGCTCCTCACTGTGCAGGATAATCTTTGGATTAAAAGTTAGTATTTCAAGAACCCCGATAGGGTTTTCCAACACCAGACCCTTTTTCTGATCAAGGGATTAATTTACACAGTTTTAGGGAGGTGTATCACCTCTGGTAATGGTGCTGGATTTTTGGAACAAATCCAACACTTTTTTCTCAAAGTACTTCAACATTCATTCACTTCTGCTTTTGTTTCCTGTAAGTCTGCTTGTAGATGAGGCCTCTTCTCTCCCTTTTAAATGCAGGAATGAAAAGACTTGTCCCACATGCAAACGAACAGGAAAATTTCCTTCACAGTAATATTTGTAAATAGGACTGCTCCATTTGCATCTATGCAGCCAAATCATAATTTATTTGTTTTAACCCTAATGTGATGGGTAAAACAGCTTTCTATTTGTTTTCTCAAGTAGCTGTAAATTACCTCCTTCAGCTACATCAACCAAGCATCACCCTTTAAACTGGCAGTAGGAAAGGGAGTTGCTTTGGATGTGTATATGTACAGGTAAGAAGCTGCTGTCTCAAAAATGCAAGCAGAAACAAAACCTGTAATCTTCCTTTCAACACCCTTGTCCTGTGAGCCAGATCAGTAAACACAAATCAAGGATTTGATCTCACAACAAGGAAATAGAGTATCTACAATGGTCAACTGAGGTTAGACCCTTTATGGTCTTCTCTTAGTTTTGTGTATCTACATTGCTTTTCCTCTAGACATTTGTTCACTGGAATGTTTTAGCAAAGCTTTGCTTTGGCAGAGGTCCCCAGAAAAATCTGTCAATAGAAAAATTAGTCTCATGTTGCCTTCAAAAAGATAAGAGGGTTACCTCACTTCAGAATTGGAGTTATCAAAGTATGGAAATGTCAAGTGACTTATCAGGTTGCCTAACAGGAATTTTATAGATTCATGAAAGATTTTGGAAGACTAGACTTTTATGTCAGCTCTTTGCCCTTGAAGATTTAAGCTGATGTTTCAGGTTACTAAAACTTATATTTAAATGACATGGTTCTCTAGATCTATTTAAAACCTGCAGAACACAAAGAACGATCTTGGCCAATCTTACAATCTAAAAATATGAAAAGTACACATTAAAGCAAACACAGAGTGACACGTCAGAATTAATATCCAGTGTCATGTGCACAATATTATACAGTATCACTGCAGCCTTAACTGGGATGAGAATGACATTATAGTGACATCTAACCAATGTTAGGCTGTTTGACTTTGGATGGGGGAACTGCACGGGGGAGCTGTGGCGTCCTGACCACAACAAATCCATGACTGCTAATGTTGGTGAAATGTTCAGAGCAGAAGACTTCCCAGAAAGATTTAGCTGCAGTAAGGTCCTCTTGAATTCAATAAATATTTTACTGATGGTTTCGCTGTAGGGAAGAAGTTCACCTGTAGGATGTTTCAGAAAATATGGGCACTAGAGTTTGGAGGAAAGAAATCAAAGAGTGTGGAAACAGGAGGCAGACAAGTCAAATGGGGGAACATAAGTGGAGGTCTGTAGGCAAGTGAGTACCCCATCTTTGTTTTAAAAGATAAAGTAATTTCTCCTACTCTTAACTGGAGAGAGGAGCTTTTAGAGTGCCAGAAGCACTGCACTTCCTTAAACCACGAGGTCAATAAAAAAAGAAAGACTACAAATTTTTCATTTCTTATATTTTCATTATTTGGAAGGAGAGGCAAAGGGGGATTTATTCATGACTCTAATGCTTGGATCTGGCAATCATGCTGCAGGGCTTGGGCACAGAATTTGCATTACAGATGCTTGTTCTCATGGGAAACCTGCTGAGTACTGAACTCTTTTCAGAGGTCCTCATAGCTTTTGATAATTCATTTAATACAGCCAGAACCAACACTGGATTCTTTAAACCCTCTCTAAGTTTGTGCGTCCTTCAGGATCCTTGCTTAATGTAATTTTTTTGATCTCTGTTTTTGACTGGACATTTCCAAAGCCTGATATCACAGGTTTGACCAGAACACATAAAGCCTAAGTTCATCTTGTGATACTTACCCTGTATCACCGGTCAGGTTTTCATGCAGAGAAAGGTACATAAATCTTAAGGTATCAGATATGAAAGGAAAATTATCTTTTTCTCATTATGTCTCCTCCTGATTTCTGAGAGTTGATGTGGTCACTAGCTGAACCATGAGGTTCCCTGCCTCTCTCTGTCTCAACTCTGGGTTACACAAAACATTTTCTCTCTTTATCATGTGGTCCTTTTGTCTTTTTTTTTTTTTTTTAATTATTATTTTATTTTGACTCTCACCTGTTTATTTTCACTAGATATCCCTTTTCTTTGCTGAAGAAATAACCACATTATCTATTCTTTTCAGCTTGTAGGGTCAACTCCAAAGCCCACTTAAGTCAATAGTTTCTTTCCTCTGACATCAATGAGCTCTGGATGAGGCCCAAAATGAACATGAGTTAACTCTTTTTGATAGGATTGGTATTAACTATACTGATTGCTACTGGAAACAAATTTAGGAGCCTCTCACTCTAGGAGCCAACCACAATAATTTTAATTATACAAAAGGAAGTATTTCTTGTGTAAAAACATTCCAACTACTTCCATTTCTTTTTAAGCTACTTCAAAAGTGGGCAGAACTACAAAGTATTATTGAAAACTCAGGATGGGGTGGAGGGGTATTTCCCTTCCTCTGAAATTCCTCCCCCATATATGCATACTGCTAAACCGTCCCTAGCAGGGATTACTTTTATCTCCAGCTCATGAAGAAACTTCTGAAGAGCTGTTTTGCTTTTGTCCTCGGAATACGCCACGTTGTGCAAAATGGCCTGTGAGACCCTCTCGTGAAGAAGAAGCTTGAACAGATCCCGCCATGTGCTTTCCCTCTCCTTCCTTTGCCAGTTTAAAGTCCCTGTTGTGTGGGATTTAATATGGGATATTGCACCTCTGTTCAAGGTGAGCACCTCGCTGAAGATCATCAAGCTGCTGAGGATGTACACAGACCTACTAAATTGCATATCCTGCATATCAGGTGAGTAGCTGCGGCGAATTTATCCTTCATCTGTGTGTAGCTATGCCAGTACTTTGTATTGAAAGTTTGTGTCTTCTGGGAACCTGAGCAGATTAGTGTCAATAACCATACTGGTTTGGGCTGAAGGACCGTGTTTCAACACATAAGAGAAATGAAGAGGGATAATTTTCCTTTATCAGCCGAACTAAGTGTTTCTGTCAGTACTAAGAGCAGCCATGATCTTGTGTTTGAACAGAGGTTCAAGTTACTCATACTTAATTTTGGTAATGACGGATATAGCCTCCAACAGATCAGGCAGTGTGGAATACTACAAATCCCTGCCTCAGTTCCCTTCCTGCATGATGGTGCCCCTGGATTAGTCTGTAAGCCTGGTTAGGGATTGCTTTTTCATTCAGGAACTGATTCTACTTGTCACCGCCAGATTCCACTCTCAGTTGGATCTCTGAAAGTTTGTCTTCCTTTTTGTCTCACTTGTTGCTTTCATGGCAGTGAACATGAGGGGGAAAGCAGGAACGAGCGGGTTTTTCTCCTCTCACGTCTACCTGCCTTTGTTAGGGTGCATTTATAGGGATAGCAGGAATAGTTGTGGTATTGAGAAGTATTGGCTCTACACCTCTCAGCACATCACCAAAACAGCTTCTATTCCATGGAGTGCAGAAATTCCCATTAAATGGGAAAAAAAAAATCAACAAATATGCTCAGCTTCTGTGAAGAGAATCCTATTCCTTTGTACTCACAGAGACCCAGAACAGTGTGTCTGCCTTATCTTTCATCTGCTGATTTCAAAGGACTTGACAGAATTTAAGCAAAGCAACATCATCACGTCCTGGGAGGCAGGCAAGTCTTGGGATGGGGGGGATTATACCAATATCTTCCCCATAACCTTGCACCTTGGGACTGTCTCACCCCTTCTCATGGACAGAAGGAACAATCCCTACAAAATCTGAGCACGGCACCTTCTCCACTATTCTCTTTCGCTTCTGAATGAAGTTCAACTCTGGAAGCTGCAAGAGAAGGGGCAGAGGCAGCCGTGAGATGGTAAAGGCAGCTGTAGGAGGTTAAAGTGTTGGCAGGAAAGCTGGAAGAAGCAGCAAGAGCTTGAGATAAAAAGGTTGCACCATGAGACTGGTAAATACTCCCTCTGTCTTCTCTCTGGTGAAGCTAGAGGAGAGGCATTAACGTGGGCCTGCACTGAGGAAAACAGGCTGCTTTGAGTGAGTGCAGGAATACACTGCTGCAGCTCTCAAGGTAGATATTTAACATACATAAGCACAGAAGAGCCCTGTGACTTCTTAAGGTAACACAGGAAGAGTACTTGACTCTTACAATGCTACTAGATGTGGCCAGTCATCCTAAATCCTCCCCCCTGTCAAAACAAATGGAATACTCTGACCTCTTAAATATGTTCTGCCATAAAGATAACATTTTCCACAGATAAGGGTGCCATATACATTATATATGAAGCTAGAACCATCAATAGTCTATTCATGCTTTCCTTCCTCTTCCCTATGTGAGACAACTCTAAGAAAACAATCTTATTGTAAATGAAAATTAAAAGACATATAAGGAAAGGAACCACATAATACAAGCATAGAGGTACTGGTTCAGGGAAAGGTTTTAGCCCCAAGAAGCAGCTGGTGCCTCACTTTCCATGAGAAAAACACTCCCACTTATAGGCTTTTCAGTTTTAGCCTTTGGGTTGTAACAAAGCTCCCTGCTGTTATCTTGTTTTGCCAAATGCTTGAACTGTAATAGGAGGAAAGATCCACACCAATGGGGATGGACTCAGTATGGACTGAGTGGGGAGGTTTTGTATAAGGAAAATAAATGTAAACATTCTCAGAAGGGAAATATAGATAAGGGAATACATATTTTATGAAGGCCAAGTAGGTGAGCTTAGCTAGACTCAGGAGAGGGACTTTGCTCTTTCTTGTCTCGTGCTCAGTGCCTGCACATGGGATGCCAAAGGAGGAAGATACAGCTCTAACTTTACCTGGAAATTCACTTGAAGTTGGAAAGACCAACTGTGCAAGCTCAGGGGAATTTTCACTCCCAATCAGATGTTTGGGTATCAGATCAACATATAAACTTACATATAAATAATATCTTCTCTGACCTCAGAGACCCTGCAAGCTCCAGAGGACTCAGGGATCACCGCTGTCCCCAACACCCTCATTAACAGGAGTCTAGACAGAAGAAAGTCACAGAAATTTTAAATGACATAATGGAATTTTTAAGTGAAATTCCCTGAAACGAATCAGTGAAATATTTTCTCTTAGACATTTAATTTTATTCTAAAACTATCAAAAGCTGATTTTTTTTTTTTTTTCAACTCTAGTTACGTTCTAAAGGCTGAAGACAAATCATCTGGGATTTTGGAACCTAAATCTAAAACTACAGTCCCAGTAAATCCTGTTTAGCTGACCTTCAGCCACCTGATTCATAGGTCAGGGCTGTAGGAGCGCGTTACAGGACCTTGCTGTGGCACCGAGGCTGATGAAGATGGCACGGCTCACATGATGTACAAATCTCACCCTTCAAAACAGACTTGTTGCACCTAAACTGCTTATTGGGACTAGTCCCTGACCTGTGCTAAATCCCAGACTATGCCTGGTAACTCTTGAAGAAAATGCTACACAGCTCCAGGCCTAAACAGTGACATCCAGTTGATGTAGTGGTAGCACTACACCCTTGATACAGACTTCTAGGACCCAAAACATAAACTCAACTAAAATACAGGCCTAGAATTCAGTCTGGGGTGAAGACACCACCGTTTCAGTGTTTTGATGGAGAAGACTAGATGTTGAGGATGGAGATGTTGATAACTGGATAACTGAGCAGGGTCTGTGGAGCAATTCAATCAACAAAATCATGATGTCTATTTTGGAAAGAAGTGACTGCCTCTCTAGGTTCCCCTGAGCGTGTTAAAATCTGGTTGTCCACACAGAAGTCTCTAATGCCACCTGGAGTTGCCTCAAAGCATCCCACCTGGTCTCAAGCTGTTACTTCAGAAAGTAGCTTGTCTTCCAATCCTTCTTACATCTGCCAAGTCAGTACTGTAAAGAATAAACCACACTTAACAGAACATATGGCACACTCAGGACCTTTGATTTGTGCCTCAGTATGCCAAGGCTTCTCAAATGCAGTAAATGTCAGGATGGGAGCAAGTAAGTCCAACATATCTCCTGACCATGATGACAGACTAGATTCCATGCACTCTTGTTGATATTTCTTGTGGAAATTTATCTGTGTATGTACTGCTCTTGAACTGAAACCTTCCCTTTGAAAGCCTCTTTCCTGAGGGCCCAGTCCCTCTGGGGCTCTCTCCCTCCTGAAAAGGGAAACAAGGGCCTCCTCTCCAGGCTGCACACTCTTGGATGAGCAGTAGCATGATCTTCACACCTTCTTGTGATGGTCGTCCACTCCATGGAAGGGGGGAAAGCCCAGAACAAAACAAAAAAACCCAAACGAACAAAAATCAAGACACCTTGAATAAGAAAAAAGTACCTACTGGTTAGAGACAGATAGAAAACATCATTCCTTGTAACACTAAGTCAGGGCACACATTTGCCCTGGCTCACAGTGTGGTGGTGGCAAGCAGAGAGAAGCTGAGCAGCAGACGAACTGGGAAGATGTAAAATGCAGGGAGACAGCTCTGGGGTGCCAAGGTTGGATGCCTGCTCAGTTTCTGTGCTGTGACATCCCATGGGCTTCCCAGTGACACCAGAGCAAACACACTTGTGGCATCCTCACTCAAGCTCTGATGGGACACTCAGGAATGGAAGGGAGGAGAACAGTTTCAGTAAAAGCCCTCATTGTTGTGGATATATTTTAACTCAATGACTGTTTTGATAAGATAGTTTAGTATTATGAAGGTTTTGGCAATACCATTTTTAAATGTGTGCCAGTCCTTGATTCTGGAAACCTATTTCCCTGCTGTGCTGGGGCATCTCCTCACAGCCCAAATTAAATTCTCTATCTGGGTTTTCCATGTCAGGAGGCAAATAAAAATAGTGGCAATTTTAAACAGTCTAATACCTGAGCTTCCTCTGGCTCAGAGGGAGCAAGGGGGTAGCAACTATAGTAGAGCAAATGGAAGCATCTCCCTTCCCACCAGGAGCTGTGGTGCAGCAGACACTGTTTGGTGAGGATATAAACAATGGGGCATCCTCCAGAGATCTGAAATGCACTGTAGCTCCAGCATGACCTGGGATTGTCCAGAGGAAAGCAAGAGATTCTCAGCTAGTTGGTTCAGTGTCTACATAACCAGTAAAACAACAGGATTTGCATGGAATTTTATTCCACATATTTGCTCATATTGCAGTAAAACAGGCCTTATTTGACACGGCAGGTGGAGTTTTTCAGTTCATGCATAGGAAGAACCAATTTCTGCTGTTTATCTATAATGCCTCGTATGGAATTTGGGTGAAGAGATTTCCCAGGCTCTGTGTGTTTCGGAACCCTTAAACAGACAGGGGGTCTTGATGTTAACCCTGACATAGAACCTGTTGGGTTCTTCTGTTATTTGGATGTGTTCTGTCTCACTATTGAAATTCTGCACTAGAGAAGCACATAGGTTAATATTTACACTCAGAGCTGATCAAGAAAATAAAGGGAGGCATATTTTCTTTTTCTTTTTTTTTTTTTTTTTAATGCACATGTAGGAAGCAAGAAAAAGGGTTTAATTCAGAACAGTGCATGTCTCAGGGACTGGAAATTTTATTTAGTAAAGTAAATTTACCAATTTCTTTTTTGGGGAGAGGGAGAAGTTGTAGAAATTATATCAATATTCGTTATTTGAGAAGTTTCAGTCCAGTTCATATGTGGCTGGATAGTGGTTGTCTCTACTCTCATTCCCAGAGCACTGTCTGTCACTAACAGTTTTTTGGAGGGACATCCTGTGGGTGGTAGTACAAGGCATGAGAACATCACTAAGAAAGATGATAACTTCCAAACAAATCTACCCCATAACCCACACAACAGATTTTTCCCAACTCCCTTTCCCCTTGAAACACAAACTATACACTCATCTTTAGTGCAACTAATAGTGAGGGTTTGCAGTTTGCCCTGAAAGTCAACAGACCTGGTCTAGCTCAGGGAAAGAGATCAGACAACATTAGAAGCAAAAAAAAATAAAGTTGGCTTTACTTGCAACAATGCTTTACTGCTTAAAAAACATAGCCCTGATCTTACAGGGGGACCCTTGCAGGCAGACTGCAGAACTCAAGGCCTAAATTAATATTTCAAATGAGCCAGACCCTTTCATTTTAATCAGAGGCTCATTTTAATTAACTTATTTTGCCAAGAATAAACAATTCCTAAACAGTATTGTAAATTCCCCCTCCCCCCCCCCAACATATTTCAAAACTGTCAAGACACTCAGGGGAAATATTCATTAGACACTTGAGGAAGTTCTCATATAGCTTTTATGTCATAACCTTATTCCAATTTCTTCCCTCTCTTTCCTTAGGTGTTCGAAAATTTTAAATCCCAGTGACAGTCAATTCCAGGTGTTCATTTCTGACAGGAGTGACAGCTTTGAATCCTGTGCAGGAAACAAAAAGAGAGAGGGAAAGACGGAAAACGAAAACAAAAAAACAAATCAAACCAAACCAAAACAAAACCAACCAAGAAGAGACAGAAAACTTTTTGCTTAGATTAGGTCAGGAACCTCTTGGCACTGTCCACATTCTTCTCCAGCACCTTGGCTTCTTGCTTCATGTCTGAAAAGGAACAGAAAGAGCAGATAATCAGCCAACCCCGGTGCACTTTCACAAATTCTGTATAAAATTTCACTTAATGCAATTGTGGCGCCAGGGCTGGGTGTATGATGGTACCATTCAGAATATGTTTATATAACATGACTGCATGCCACTGCGATCTTTTAAATTCTTTTCTAAGAGCTTTGCTCTCTCCAGGTTCACTCATCCAAAACCCTTTATAATCTCAAATATCTCTGTTACTTTCTCCTTTGAGCAGCAGGGCTGGAGACAGGAGGGGGAAGGGCGGAAAGAAAAGGGGAAATGTGTCACTGATGTGGACACTGGGAAGAGTTTGCACTTTTTCACCATTCCTGGGGGATAAAAAAATATTCTTCTTTAATATAAATTCACTAGGATACAATGGCCTTCGTGGTGGCTCTAAAAAAATATAATGGGGGGATTTGAGCTGCCCTAAGAAATTCTTAAAAGTTTTTGCTGGTTTTGTACCATTATTGTGTAGATGTTTGGGGGTTTGGGGAGCTTGGGAGGGTTTGGAACTTCTGCATGCAAGTGTGGAGCAGCCAAGGGGGCCAGAGGGAGCACAATGGAGTGGTGGCTTCTCATGGCTCCATGCAAGTGGTATGTGCTTCTCTCTTTCCATTCCCTGCTAACACATCTCCTCCAGCCCCTCCTTGGTTCTTCTGTGGCACCACTGTCCCTGTGTCTGCGCTTGGGGGAAACACCTGGAATCATACTGGCACATATTCTTCTTTCAAACCCATCCTGATAATGTCCTTTTTCATGATGCACTGAGAATACAAACACCCCTCATGGAAGGGAGGCTGCTGAACTCCCAGTCTGTCAGACAAGAGTGACATGACACCGTTGCTTCTTTATTTTCCCTTTCTTTCTCCATTCTTACTCTGTTCTTTGTCCATCTGGCATCCCATAATGCATTTAGCAGTGGTACAAGTGGGGTTAAAGCATTGTATTACAGCTTGAACAGTAAATAAAGACATGTCAAGTAGATTTTTCTTAGGGAAAACAGTTCCTTATAAAGCAAAAATTTTAATAAACATGCTCTTCCAAACCTATTAATAGGATGTTTAAATGCATATTCCAGCTTTTGACTAAGCTTGCATAATTTCTTCACAGTTTGCTGTAAAACAATATTATTGCCAGACGTGGAAATAAGTGTGTCTGATTCCAGCAAGAACAATGACAGCCTTTCATTTGGATGGTACATTGCTCCATCATTTTAACCTGGGCTTGGGGACTAAGGCTTGCAGTTTCTCATCATATGTCAAAAAGTACATTAGGCAAGTGAATATATATTACACTGTGGGGTATGTTACTTATTTGTATAAACTGTTCTTATAGCAGGACCACTTCTGTATAAATAGGAGATTTTTAGGGTATGTTGCTGTTCTACATTCTCCAAAAATTCATTTCTGAATGAGAAAATGCTTCCAACAGGCAGGTGGGAATGTGCTATTGTGTAATCATGGCACAGAAGAATAGCAAACTAACTCAGGATACAAAGTACTTTTCTTTCAGAGTGGTACTGGTTATTTCCATGGAGTTACTGGTTCAGGGCAAAGGAAACATCAGTACAGGTCCTCCCTTTGCAAACCTCTCCCACTGTTAATTCAGCACGTTGGGAATCAGTTTACACATAAAAACAATCTGGCTCCTCTTGAGGACTGATAAATGTAAGGATCATAGAATCACAGAATGGTTTGGGTTCGAAGGGACCTTAAAGTTCATCTTGTTCCAACCCCCTGCCACAGGCAGAGACATCTTCCACTATCCCAGGTTGCTCAGAGCCCCATCCAACCTGGCCTTGAACACTTCCAGGGATGGAGTATTCACAGCTTCTCTGGGCAGCCTGTTCCAGTGCCTCACCACCCTCATAGGGAGGAATTTCTCCCTAATATCCAATCTATACACACCCTCTTTCAGTTGAAGCCATTCCTCTTTGTTCTAGGAAGAGCAAGATAGTTGCATTGCCAAAAAGAAGAAAATCATGAGTGCTGGTTATTGTTGTGCCAAGGATTTTTCCCAATGTATTTATGAAATATGCAGAGACCCCATGGTGTGACCCTCAGTATCCAGCACCTGGCTACTCTTGTGAGCCTACAAAGCTTCTTAAATCCAGACCACACCAACGTTTTCAGGGCAAAAAACTGCAGAAGCTGCATACATCAGGAAGACACCAAGTTTTAAAGATCATTTCTCTTATTCTGTTAGCAGGCAAAAAGCTCCAGGCATTAACTTGTACTCAGTCTATCCTAAGGGAGGTATTAACTGTGTCACTGTGCCTTTCCCCACTCCTCTCCCAGCTCTCCAGTCCCAGGGCATAATGTGCTGATCCAGCACACACTTCACCTCGGAGCCATGTTTTGTGTGAATTTGTGGCACAATAGTTCTTTTCTTTCTGCTGGTCTAGTATTCACTTATTTCACACTGGGGTTGGGGACGCCTTGCACAGAGGTAACACAGAGGTATTTTGGTCAGGAGGACAGTTGATGTCCACTGCCCACAGAAGATGCAGCATATTCAGCCCCCTTAGGAGCTGCAGCTTCTCCAGATTAATAGCACTGCGTGGAATTACAGGAGACTTATGTTTTTGTGTTTGTCATGAATGCTGATCAGGACTTTGTGAAGAAAATAAAAATTTTACTCAGAAAAAAAAATTTCCATATGATTTCAACTCATAATTTGATTTTTTTCCTGACCTCTCAGACTGTACAGTCTGGAGTATTTAAAAAGTAAAAAAAAAAAGAAAGGAAAAAAAAATTCCCCATCTCCTGTCTCAACATGACTTTTTAGTTTTAAATTTTTTTGCCAATAAAAAGTTAACAAAATAGAAACAAATATGGACAAATTTTATTTGAAAAGCATCAAGTTAACTGGAGTGCATTTGTTGGCTATTTGTTGTTTGGGTTTTTGGTTGTTGTTTTGGAGTGTAGCAGGTTTTTGGAGTCTCAAAGAACATTGCTGGATATGCAACTATCATTTACACAACTCGATTTACTAAGTTTTGGCATATTGGAACTGACTGGGAATCCTCCTTTGAATATCTGATTATCTGGATGTGCTGTGAACAGACTGAAAATAATATGAACTTTAAATGCATGCCTTAATTCTTATCATAGCAGTGCAGGAAAAGAAAATTTATTTCCATGCTGTTTTCTTCATGGGCTTTTTGCTTGCAAGTAAACACATCCAGTGATCATTCTGTGGATGTGTATGTTTTAATAGGCATTTTAATAAAGTAATGTAGAATATGTTTACTGCCATTCATTAAGAGTTTGATATCAAAATGTCTTACAACCTGTCTAAATTCATAATAACTGCATACTTGTGAATATTTTAGCTTTGCCTACAACCACCTTGGAGGTTTATCACATTATGCATAGAAAAATATTGTGGGAAAGCACAATAAATATAATCTCAGCAGCTATTCCCTTCAAAGACTTTCAGTTTTATGCATCTTGAATTCTAAATAGGTTTATTGCCAATTATACATGATGATGAAGCAGTAACACGGAGTATATGCCACATTTAAGAGACTCACACCATCAGATGCTCTTGTAAATATATTTTGCTTCAAACCAAGAAATCAGCATTGTGAAATCGCCCCAAAAGCTTGCTGTTGCACTTTCTCAACTCTAAACTTGTAAGCATTCTTGCTCTTTGATGGAGGGCTTCTTATAAACTGTGGCCAAAAGCTACCGTGACACAAAGGCTCTGCTTTGCACCCAGGTTTTCCATCTTGCAGGAGTGCTGGAGGTGTGTAGGGAGCTCAGGACCAGCTGTGACAACATCCTGTGTCCAAACAAAATTTGCTGTCTTAGAAAACGCAGACAATAGGGCTGGAGGGGATGCTGGGAGGGTCATCCAGTGCAACCCGATCCTTCCTTGTCCTGCTGACAGGTGCAGAGGTGAACACATTACCTTCTTCACCCACCTTTTTCTACATTAGCAGATAAATGATAGTTCCAACCCCCCCCACTGCAGTGAGGTTGGAGCTAGATGATCTTTAAGGTCCCTTCCAATCCTAACCATTCCAAGATTCTATGATTCTATATCACATTTCTTCCCTCCTCAACCTTAAGCAAGGCCCTGTTTTGCTCTCTTTTCTCCAGAGTTGTGCCATTTATGTTGTTATTTCTTCAAATACTCCCCTCTCTCACCTCCTTTTTAAACCAATTTCCTCAATACTGAAAACTTCATTTCAAATTAAGCCAAGCAGAACCAAAGGGCTGCTTCACAGGTTTTACTTAAATATAGAGTGCAAATAGAGACAGAAAAAGAAGGACGTTTACTAGACTTAAATTTACACATCTGTAAGGGTCACAGAGAGAACTTAAGGTCTTGATCTTGAAGTTGTAGATAGTCTCAACTGAGTTACACTAACTGGGATGACCAGGGGATCTTTTAAAGGCCAGGTTGGACAGGGTTTGGAGCAACCTGGTCTGGTGGAAGTTGTCCCTGCCCATGGCAGGAGGGGTGAAACTAAATGATCTTTAAGCTTCCTTTCAACACAAACCATCCTATGATTCTGTGGTCTTTGGTTTGGTTAGCTCCAGGCATGCTCCTAAATATTGCTGCAGGTTTCAAAAGCAAAAGGCTTTCCCAAGCTCATGCCAAAGTAAAGCTGTGACCAGAATCCAGCACTGCCTAGTGTGAATTCAGTCATGTAACCACAAAACCACTGTTTTTTGTTAGCTTTCTTTTTATTTTCCTGTGAAAAAAAGGTTTCAGGCCTTTCAGAAACAGAAAACAATACCCTACCCACCTGTCTGTTACAGAAAGTTCAGCTTGTTTTATCAGTTTGGTTTCACTGTTCTCAAAGCTGGCAAGGCAGAAACTCACTCCCTGAGGCATGTGATAATTTCAAATATGATATTCCATTAATGTCTCCCTTTGTGATTTGGTCCAGGGATCCCAATGTCCATATTTACAAGAGCTCCAAAGTGTTCAGTGATTTTTAGGCTATTGGCTAGTGGTAAAATTTCTAGTTGACTTCTCACTACCTGTGGTTGAGCAGCCAACTCACACAGTGCAAGCCCTACATTGCTGCTTGAGTCTCTTAATTCATCCAGATTTCCTTAAAGAAAATATCACTTCCTCCCACAAGACTTGGAAAAGATTAGTCTGGACCTGTGGAGGCACATGGCTTTCTATGCCAGCCAGTGAATCTTAGAGAAATTTTGGTACTGAAAAACACACCTGGCTGTATCTATACATCTATTTTGCCAAGTATAGCCAAGAATGAGACAAAATATGCCAAAATCCAAAGTAACAACTGTGTGTTTCAAACTATATTTGAAATGCAGGCAAAATTTTACATGGAAATTTCAGCCCAAAGGTATGATTTTTTATTCATCTGTTGTTTAAACCCTTTTACCCCTATGTTGAACCCTGTGAACGTTTCTTGCCAGGGTCTCCCTCCATTTGTGTGCATTAGCACATGTAACATTCCCATACTTAACATCAAATAAACAATAATGAAAATTCATTGCACATCTGAGAGTGTGTTTCCCATTCAGGAAAATACATGGAAATGCCTTTAAGCCTATCCATATTAAGGACAGCATGTAAGCAAATAACTTTAATCTTGTACTAAGTATGTGCTTAAATAAATGAAGATGCCTTTCCAGCCTATATTTTTCACGTTGCCTATAAGCGCATCAGAACTTCTCTAAGCTTCACTTATTGGCATAGGAAGGATCTTATTGTTGCAAGCCCGAAGTAGGAGGTCTAATAAAATTTCCTAATCTGATGAAGCACACAAAAAGAACCAGAACAAATATAATTTTATATCTCTACTGGGGGGAAAAAACCAGATGATGTGACTTGAAGTTTACTCCTCCATCTTTTATTAGGCTGTAACTTACACAAATTATATCAAACACTGCAATAAAATGAAATGGGATTTATTTGTAGGCACAGATCTTCTTAAAAAGATGTAATTTTTTTTTAAATCCTGTGGGAAATAGAAGCTGTACGTAAAATTATACCAGATTTTGAAGGAAAGCAAATAAAATACAGATGATGCTATTATGATGTTTTAAAATATGTATTTATCACATGTTGTCATTTTCATTTCTGAAAGCACATTGTTGTAAGTATTCCAATAAAAATAGCAGTTTGTGTGCAGTCTAATGCAGCAAACTGCACAAGGGAAACCACTACCTGAGTATCCTCACAATGAGGCAAAGCAGCACACAAAAGAATTAAAAAAAATCTAAATGAGAAGAAAAAGGATGATTTTGGAAACCACCCAAGCTTTATGTTTCAGGCATCAGACATTCTCTCGCTGATGAATGGGAAGGAGGAAGTTTACCTAGCGGTAATCACTCGGCTCTGATTCATCCTGCTGAAGTTTAGGTGTCCAGCTACCTAAAAATTAGGTGTCTAGTCATGGCTAATTACCTGTGTTCCTTCTGTAGTCAATAAAGAAAGATAAGCACCTCTGGAAGGTGATTCAGTCCACCTATCTCAGGTCATTTATCTTGGGATAGAACGAGTCTCCTTCCCTCTCCCTGCCTATTTCTGTCTGTTCATCACAGAGGCAGCCTAGGTGGGTAGCTTAGATTAGATGCCTGACTTACAGATAACTAAATTTAGGTGAGGTGATTCTCTCCGTAAGTAATTACTCTTATGGTTGATACCGGGATTAATTTCCACTGATATCAAGACGTGATGTTTATCTGTCCACTCTGTGGGATTTAAATGACAATGTTTTCCATATGGTAATAACGCTTTCCAGAAATGGAAATTCATGCCTGAATTTGTATTTGCCCAGGTCATCCTTTCCAGTGGCTGTGAACAGCAACCTGTGCCTCCCACCTTAACCTACTGTGTACTAGTAAAATGATCAACTCCCCAAAATCCACCCCAGAAACAAATGTATTTCGGGGAGGAGTGAAATAACTGATTTCTATATCTGTAAATACTAAATCTAGTAGCACTTAAGTTCTGCCCATTGTTCAATATAGAAGTAAGTCTTCTGAATTGTTAAAAAATCCAATTTTCTGCTAAACTTTCAAGTGGTCTCAGATGAAAAATGCAACAATACTCTAAGTGTGACACAGGCCTGGGTTCAGTTCTGTTGATTTATCACTCCCTGGGCTTTTCTTGTATGCTGTGTGGTGGAAGAAGAGGAGGTCACATGAAGACGTCTTTCTCCACCTCCCCAGTTCTTTAATAGAGCAGACACTTTGCTCTGAAGCCCTACCTACAATCCCTATGACACACTCTGAAGCACCAAACCTACACCCTCAATGTCACAAAAGTAAAAAAAGCCTTCCTGGGAAAACAACAAACAGAACCCCCTTTGGTCTCCTCAGCTGTTCTAGCACACAGAAACAAAACCTTAGGGCTTGCCATTTAGTCTCTTTAACTGCTATGGGAATGGCAAGTCAAGAAGGGGGCAAACTTGCAAAAAATTTCTAACCTTACATCTTCATAATCCAGAGTTTAACTCCTGAACACAGGAGGCATCTGTGTTCAAAGGGATGATTTGATTTTGAACTGTGTTCTGAAATTGAGCATATTATAATGCACTGAATTACTGACCAATATTGCCTAGGGATGTAAGGAAAAGTTTTAAGAAAAGATGATGAAATTAACTGAGAAAAAAAGGGTTAAATGCATCCCTTTCTACAGGTACAAACCCTTGGGCTGGATGAAGCTCTGTTGTTTCTCAGAGCTTGGGCTTTTTTTGTCATTTTTGCTTCTCAGCCATGCTGGTAAGTCTAACAAAAGCTGGATCCTCTCTACAGAGCTTATCTCTCTGGATAAAACTGTAGATGTACCAGAGGGGTCTGTCTGAAAATAATTGACTTTATTTGTGGCTTATAAGAAAATGAATTAATAAGTTCTCAGCCTAGTTCTTCCTGAGTAATGTTTGACTGTTCATTCTCTCACAGACATGACTTTGGTTTCTGCAGAATGAAAAAGAACTTTGGTAGCTCAGGGAAGGTTCCAATCTTGGCCAAGTTTTTTAAGACAGGATAGTTAAATATTCTGTTGAAGAGAGTTTGGGTGTGTGAGTGTATGTCTTTCATTCACAGGGAGATTAAGTTATACAGGAACAGTCTCTCTGCTCCAAGTTTAATGGCTTAGAGCAATAAGCTTGTGGCTCTTAGCAACTGCTGAAACACAAAAGGTAAATAAGGGTGTTTAGAGCTCGATCACAGGCCTTTGCTCTACTTGGCAGTTGTTTATTCGGGTGACTCCATGTACATTGGTGTTACTGCAGGCCACATTGTCACCCAGGTACATATTGCAGAACTGGCCCAGAAAAAAACAGACAGTGCTACTTCTCACTGCTTTCTGTGACCAAAAGAAAAGATATATTAAAAAAAAAAAAATCATCCTGCAGGGTTATTATTCTGGCCTTTCTTTGATCATTGACTTCACTTAATTTAAAATTAAAGAAAGATCAGAAAGAATAAATGCATATTAAATTAATAGCACCTATTCAAAAGACTTGCATATTGCAGATAACAAAGTAATGTTCACAGAAAAGATAGAGACGCAAAATAGGATGGAATTTCCCCTACTTGTTATCATTTTCAGATGTCCTTATTCATGCTCATTTAATCATTACCATAATCTGTATAGAAAAATAGCCATGACAATCTGTATCTCACTATACACACATACACATGTATATTAGTTGGAGAAGAAACACATGACCTGGTTCTTTTCTCCCTTATCTAGGCATTATGTATACAGGGTTGTGTGTCCAGGATGTGGATGACCCAAATGTCATTTTTTCCTTTATGCAAAGGATCTTCAGACTTCCATCATCTTTTGTCCACGGGCAATACCAAATCACCAGACATCAGGTTACATCAGAACTTAAAAAAAACAATGATTTTTTTTGCTGAGGAAGCCAGAGTTGAGGGTTCATGCTATAAGGACTCTATAATTCTGTGTGTCTGTGGCCCAAGTGTCATGATGTCCAAGTAAAAGGAAGGTCCTGAGTTTTGCTTCACACTTCAGTAGTATTTATTGTTTCACAAGATATGGGGTAACTGATGGGATGAGCAAACCCTTGGGTGTTAGAACCAGAATTCACTTTCCCTTCCTTTTTTTTTTTTTTTTTTTTTTTCTCTGAGTGCTGTTATGGCTGTGTCCCAGAGTCACTGAAGTCTTTGTTGTTATGATCACAGAATCATAGAATGTTTGGGGTTAGAAAGGACCTTAGAGCTCATCTCGTTCCAACCCCCCTGCCATGGGTAGGGACACTTTTCACCAGACCAGGTTGCTCAAAGCCCTGTCCAACCTGACCTTGAACACTTCCAGGGATGAGGTAGCCACAGCTTCTCTGATCCTTAATTAGACCTGTCTAATTATTACACAGTCAGACTGATATCGTCCTTCTGTTCTCTTCCCATGGGTTGTTTCAAGGTGTTCCTCCTGTCCCAGGAAAGAAAGAGAAATGTCACAAGAAGAAAAAGAAGTTCTACCTGTGTCTGCCTTATTGGATTATTCTTTATTGAACATTTTACCTATTTCATGAATAGATACAGCACCTTGACACCCTTAGTAAATAGTCACCTCTCTCAGATCTCTCCAGATTTCTCATTTGTCTGGGTATGAGCTCCAGCATCAACCTTGAACATGAAGGATTGAGCTTGGGCAATCGAGGGAAATAAAGGCATTGGCTGCATCGGGGAAACAATCCTTCTAATATATCTCCTTTGAGCACGGAGCCCCAGGAGATCTCACACACTTAGTGGCTTCACAGCACTCTCAGGCACATGCTGTGACTCTTAGGGATGGTCCTGTGCAGGGTTAAGGGTTAGACTCTCAATGATCCTTGTGGCTCCATCCAACTCAGCATATTCTGTGTTTATTGCCCTGAAATGAGCCACTGGGTACTCACAGATGGGTCTGGAGCAGACCAGGTGGGGTCACAAGGTGGGAAAAAAATCTAGGCAAAAGAAGATTGAAAACTGGTGGGACCAGGGGATGAAGATGAGTCAGTGGTGTGACCAACTCTGTGTGCAACCTGGTGCTCCTGGGCACCCCTGTAGATCAAATTCACACTGTGGATTCAGAGTGACTTGAGCTTCTTTGGCATTCCCAGACCTAAATCATGCATTAAAACTGATTTTCACCCCTTGAAATAGCGATATTTTGAGGTGTCATGTCAGACATATCAGTGAAAGCTTTGCTCTTGAAATAAATGAAACCAGGATCAGGATGTTGTTGTTTTGAAAGGAGAGATTTTGAAGGAGGTTGCTCCTCAAAGGTACGTGGAGGTTCTGTGCAGTTTCATACTGTACAAGCCCCTTTGATTAAGCTCTTTTTCATTTTCAAATTACTTAATTACCATTCCTCTTGCTTTCAAATGGAAACGTGCAACAGCTTATCTCAGTCATGTGAGAAGGCGACTAAAGAAGGCGATATCTGCAGGAAATTAAAAAATAAAATAATGATAATGCCAGTTGGCCTCAAGAAGAGAATGAAAATTGACTCTTACTAATGTTATGTATTAATTACACTTACTCTTATTTAATGTCCCCATTATATTACACAGAGCAGTGCTCAGTAACCCAGGTATAAAGGACAGTCTTGTCCACAGTGTCAGTTAAAGGTTCTATTCCATACTCTGATGTCTTAAAGGCACCAATTTCATTTATTGTTTTTGTGGTATTTCTGTTCCTTGGAAATAATTTATCTTTTTGAAACAACATCAAAATTCGTCTGTGTGGGACAGGTAGGGTCGGATTTTAGGCAGACATAATTTTCAGATCAGTCCAGAAAATGCACATGCCAGAGTGAGAAGCCAATTGGAAACTAAAGGGAGATTGATCCTAGTTTCACCAATCCAAAAAATCCAAAAGATAATATAAAATGTATAGATTTTTCATAAGCATACTGTGAAGGGTATTTGTTCAAAAGGCTGTTAAACGTTTCTCAGCAACAGTTGGGACATTGTGATATTTTAACGTTGATATTTTTGAACACTTTGGAATTTGGCAAAACCACCTTTTTTCACTGAAAAATGCAATCAGTGGTACCAAAATGTTCAATGGTGCCACCTACAGTTTGCCAAATTTTTGTTCAATTGAAAAAATGAATTTTGATTGGTATTAGATATAGAAATATCATCATAGAATCATAGAATAGTTCAGGTTAGAAGGGACCTGAAAGATCATCTCATTCCAAACCCCTTGCCAGAGGCAGGGACACGTTCCACTAGACCAGGTTGCTCAAAGTCTCATTCAACCTGACCTTGAACATTTCCAGTGATGGGGCAGCCACAGCTTCTCTGAAAACCTGTGCCAGTGCCTCACCACCCTCACAGGGAAGAATTTCTTCCTAATATCTGATCTAAACCTGCCCTCTACCAGTTTAAAGCCATTCCCCCTTATTCTATCACTACATTAATAGAGCACTACATTTCAATATTTTCTATGGGAAACTCTTTCCAGAGAGTTCATTTTTTTCCCAATACATTTTCTGCATATTTATGAAAAACAGCATGTGGAAGAAACTTCTCATGCTTGACAGAAATCTAGAATGCTTCATATCAAAATCAGCAGAAAGCATTGTGAATCCCTGATTTTTTAAAAAACATTTTCCTTTTTTTGTTTTGCTTTGTTGTTTTTTTTATTATTATTTTTAGTACCCTGAAAAAAACCCAACAAAACAACCAAACAACAAAAACCTCCTCCCCCTATTTTTTTAAAAATATTTTTTACATTTTTCAGAAACTCAATTATGCTGGTACCCCAACTGGCAAGAAGCTCTGTGCCTAAATTTATCCTAAGGGATATGTGCTCTGTGGAATGGCTGAGATTTCCCATTATTCTCACAAATAGCAGTAGGGATCCACCATGCTCTGTGAACACAGCTCTTATCTACTTAAGTAAGATCAGTTCAACCTTATTCAGTTCAATAACTCAAGCAATTTTGTCACTTACTTGATAAAAACTCTTTCTTTCTTAGGTTTTCTTCTCTAGTGAAAATGCACTGTAGAGTTTAAAAAAATCGATCAGCTCTTGTGTTACCTCATTGTCCAGGGTAGAATTTTTGCTGTAGAATGGATGGTTCAAAAAGGAAATAGTTAAGGGCTATAAACACAATCCAAACCATGTTGGTAGTCAGGAAAGTTGATTTTAGTTGTTAAATGACTTTTAACTGTTTCCTCCAATCTCTTGTTTCCACAAAGACACTCTGTTTTCGAGGTGGTCATGCAGATTTATGTTAAAAGAGCCCTAGAAATCAGACTCTGAGTCAGCTGGCATGAACATCTCTTACCAGTGCTCATCTCCTGAGCATACAGCACTTTAGGTACATATTGAAAAGTTACAAGTCCAGTGCAAATCCATATCCTCTTCGGGCTAGCCTTAAAAATCAATAGAGTTGGCAAAGTTTCTTTGTCTGTGACCTCCTAATACTGTAATTACAAAGCCACAATGGATGTAATTGCTCTATAAAACCTCCACATTCCATGGAAGTACATAATCACTGAGCATGAGATTGACAAGGTATATTTTGTACTTTATGGGTTTTTTTCATTCTTGGGACAGTAAGGCTCCGCTTAGGGTGTGTTGTGGCAGGAGGTCTGGGGTTTTTTTCCTTCCTGGAATGATGAAGTGCAAACAGTTCTGTCTGTCAGACCTGGGGGTTACAGGTGTGCCACCAGGTTATCCATACCACTCTGCAGCATTCTTTGCCGCCATCATCATGCCCGAAAAATAAACTGGGGTCTTACTCACGCCTGATTATACACACTGTTAAAAATTTACTGTCTCCTCCTGATTTATGAACTTGCTTTGCACAGTTCTGAGTTTAGCAGTGGGTGATGCAGCTCTCTTTGAGTAGTTTCAGCTCTTTTCTCCCGCACCATAATGTGACGCTTGTTGTTCCAAGGAGATCCTGGGTTCATGTCTCCAAGGGCCAGTGATTAGGACAGAGCCACCTCTAGGAAGTTCAGTGAATTATGAACCTCAAATGACTCAGGGATTCAGGCTGAGGCAAGACCTTCAGGTTTCAGGAGTTTTTAAAAAATATTCAAAGATTCTAGTTCTTCAGAGCCCATCTCATTACCTTTTCAGAACCACCCTCTTTTTTTAAAAGTATCTTTCTGCTTTCAGCTGCAGGAAGAAAAGACAGATTTTTCAGCAAGTTTTGAGTATTTACAGAGCTTAGCTATATCATGCAAAAATCATTTGACCTGAAGTTTGCTTCAAATACTTCTTATTTTACTTTACTATTTTCATGGAAAGGTTTATTTCTTGCTAATGCTGAATCACAGTTGGGTTTTTTTGGACATGTTACTTAACTATTTACTTTTTGAACCATTTGTTCCACATCAAAAATCCAGTCCTGGACAATAATGTAGTAGTTTTGTCAGAGACAAAATCTAGTTTAAAAAGGACATGCAGCAAATAATTTGCAGTAAATTATTACAAAGAGTTGGGACAAGGTGCTGTTGGTCTTTTGACCAACAAATCAGCCCCTGTCAAAGCTGACTCTCTGATGATGTACAGAAATCAGTCCTTCTGACTCAAGAATTCTGGAACGTCCAGGTGATGCAGATATTATCTTCATATGAAGGGAATCTCACAAATATTTTGAATATCCAAAAGTTTGTCTCTGTGCGTGTTTTAATCCCACCAGGCTCTTAGAGGAAAGGAAAAGATCCTTTTTTTTAGAGGGGAAATTACGTGGCCCAACTCACACACCTGCTTTTCAGTGAGCTGAATCCTCCTCTGCACATGCCTCTCTCTCTATTGATATGACAGAGCTCAATGTGACCAGCTCACTCAGGTGCCTAAATTTTACATATTTATATCTACACCCCTTCAGAATCACATAGATCCTTACTATGACACAAGTTGCATTAAGGGAGAGTGATTTTGTGTGTATACCGTATTTTCTCACGATCTGGTCATGGGGAATGAGGGCAAAGGATTAGCTCTGCTTGACTCTTGGTTGTAGAAATGGGTGCAAACAGCACGAAGAGGGATCCTGCACTGGGAGGAACCCCAATAGAAAGGGCACTCCCCACGTACAACTTGATGTATGGCCTCTGCCAAAGGATCAGTGCACCACATGATTGCCTTGAACGTGGTCAGACAAGCCTCTGATGTGATGTGATGTGTCAGCTATGCATTTCCGTTTTGTAGCTTTAAACACGTGGGTTCTTGCACAACGGAGGTAGAATAGAGGAAAGAGCTTCTTTAAGAGAGGGAGAGGCTTGGTAGAACCATCTCCCACTGCCTAAAGGATGGTATGGAAAGATGAACTCAGACTCTTGCCGAGTGTGTACTAAAAATGGTCCAGAGGCAGTGCTGGTGTTACAAGACAGGACCTTTAAGCACAGGGTTTACTATGGAAGTGGCTAAGAGCTGGAACAGCTTACCTGGAGAGGCAATGGGATCTTCCTAAATTCTTGGAGATTTAAAAAAAGATTTATTGGGAAAAGCTCTGAGCAACCTGGTCTACCTTGGAAGCAGGAGATTGAACAGGAAATCTCCAGAGGTCACTTGAAGTTTGACTGATGCTGAGGTTCTGTGATTTTAGGTTGAGGAGTGTGGCAGATATGACACCATCTGTGTAACACATCATCTTCTTAGAGGTCTGATCTGGGGAAAAACCCTCCAAAGTCCAGTGCTGCCATGCACAGAAAGAAAGTATGGTAAGATTCAAATAGTAAAGAGAGAGAAAAAGGTCCTCCATAATCATGCCCTTCTTTTACTGCAACCTCAAAAGCTGGAGCTGCTCTCTGGGTCATGAAATTTTCCTTGATCTCTGCTCAATCCACATCTGAGTCAGCTCTGTAGAAAGATTTACAAATGTAACCTTTTAAGCCTGATTTTGTGAGAACATGAGGACTCTGTGAGCCTTCACTGTGTATCTGTGAGATGCCCACAGTAACCTGTGAACCCTTTGGCAAATTTCAGCTCATTGGATACATTCTGAGAGTTAAACTCTCAAAGGAAATGAATTCCTGGGCAATTTTTTCCCTCCTGAAGATAGATATTGGAATAGATAAAAGAGAACTAAATAATGCACCTATACGAGGAATTCTGCAAATGAGAATCCACTTTTTATCTGTTCATGTATCTATGTATCTATCTATCTCAAACTTGTATATTTCCTTTATTATAAATAAGCTAATGCACAGCAAATGCCAGGAATAGCAATACATGTATTTCACCTGGTTCCCTTCTCCGATTGAATTCCACATTTAAGGATTAGGATCTTAAATACATATATAGGAAAATGTTAGTCAATGACTATGTTAAAATCATAGTTACAGAGAAGATTGAAAATGTTCTCTTTCTGTCAAGCACTTATAACTCTGGTGTGCATGCCTTCACATCTGAATCAGTTTCAGTGGAGTGTTCCAGCTTCAGATTTGTTGATACTGCACAGTGTATGTATCAAACTTCTTTTTACTTCATATTTCTGGGTTTTTTTCTTTATTTTCTGAGACCCTGGATTAGTCATAACTCCTCTGTGATAACTGGTGTAGGAGCATTACAAACATTACATTAGTTTATTGTGTTAATGTATAGTTACAAAGATGCTAATAATACTATAATTTAAAAAAGCTGTGTGGTAAAAAAGTGGGAATGTATCTGATCTGCCAATGCCTAGTGTTGATTATATAAAACTGTAGTCACACATCTCTGAACTTAAACTCGACCTCATCAAAATATTAATACTTTTGAGAAGGAATTTAAGGATGATATAAAAGCTGGACTCTGCAATAAAAAGATTTAAAATAATCCACAAATGTTTCTTAGGACTAAGGGAGTTACACAGGAATGACCTCAGATGAATTTCTGAACTCCAAAATTCCTCCTATAAGCCATGTGAGGGTGTGTGCAGAGATTTAATTTTTTTTTTCAACATGTGAGTAATTAATCATTTTTGCAGCTTATGAACAGGAGTAGAGTTTCAGACCTTTACACTTTTAAAATCTGGGATAAAAACAATTGTAAAAAATACCCTCAAGTTTCAGGACAATTCAAGGGGGCTCAGTGAACTTATCACTGTTGAAATTCCATAGGCAGCATCAGGCAGGATTTAGATGAAGTGATGACAATTGTCCCTGTGGGTGTTAATGTCTCCAGGTGAAACACTCACTCTGGTCTGGCCTCATACTGCCCTTTTGATTTATTTGTTCCACAAAGGAGTCTTAAAAACACCAGAACAGCTGTGTCATGGAGTTGAGAAGGAGGATAAGGCAAGATTTTCTCCACATGGGCATGGTGCAAAGCACATGTGATGTCTAAAAAGTGTCTTTTAGAAAGAAGTAAGGCTGGCAGGATGGGAAGGGACAGCCAGGTGGGAGGAAAAATTCAGATCTCCAGTAGGAACCATCTGGAGAGCTCTTCCAATGCCCAAGTCCAGTTTCACCCAGAAGAGGAGAGCAGTCAAGGGGAGGAAGGCTGGGAATTCTCTTTAACCAGAGTGGACTAACACATTTCACATGTTTTTGCTTGCATTTGGCCCTTGGCAACTTTCCTGCCTGGTTGTCTGAGTCACAGCAGTTCAGTCTCTGTCCGGAACAGCTCCAGCCAGTTCAGTCCCAATTGACCAAATGTCAATGATTTCCTTTTTTATTTTGGAGTGCTTGTTTTGGTAACCTCTATTCAAGGAGGAAGTCTGGATCTGATAGCTTTCCTGTTTCATTTCCTACCTGAGTTTTATGAGTGATCATCTTTTCTTGTTCTCAAGCAGCAAGTCTCCATGCAGTTTCCCTTCCAAAATGGTTTTTGCCATCCTTTTGAATTCCCAGCAGAGATGCTGAACAGTGAGGGAAAGACTTTTCTGGTAGGTTTGAAACACAGCTATGACTGGAAGAACAGTCTCTGTCAAAAGAAAAGAAAAAGAAAGAAGTGTGTGAAAAAGATCACAAAAGATATTGTGCTGGATAGTAACTTAGATTGGTCCTTGAATGAGTAGGACATGTTTTGATAATACTCACCTAACTAACCTCAATGAACTACAGAACAGACAAGATTTGTGTCATTTTTTAAGAGAAAAAATTAAAGATAGTGTTGAGAAACAAATATTTCATGTTCACGTTCAAGATTATTTTGGGGGTTTTGGTTTCGGTTCAGATGAAATTTTCATAAATATTTTTGAAATGTGTTTCTTAGTTTTAATCAATCAGACAGCAGAGAGTTGTTTTATACTCATAAGATGGGGGAAGGCAGGCAGCTCATTCTGTAGAGGATAAATCCAATTGCTCTCTCACTCCTACATAAATCCATTGATTTTAGTAGTCTTACTAAAGTTTTGTACTGCTACACACAAGATGAAGTTAGGTTCTCAATGCACTGGCAAGTATTTGTAATAAAGAATAATGTAATGAATGATTTCTCCTATGTGTTGAACATGCAACTCTTTGTGGACATCACCCTTGGCCTACTTTACTGAATCACTCTTTCCCTATGCTACTTTTTGATATCTAGTTACTTCTGAGAGATAGCTTAATGCAGGATTTGGAATGTTAAATTCATATTTGTGTCCACTAGTGGAAATAATCATTTTTAGAATCATAGAATTGTAGAATGGTTCGGGTTGGAAGGGACCTTAAAGATCATCCAGTTCCCACACCCCTGCCATGGGCAGGGACACTTTCCACCAGACCAGGTTGCTCAAAGTCTCATCCAACCTGGCCTTGAACACTTCCAGAGGTGGGGAGTGACACTTACAATTGTGTTTTTAGCAATAGTTGTGGTAAATGAAAAACTCTTGAGTTTTTCCCACGGAAAGAGATGTTACGATACTCCTCCATTCTTTTTCCCAGTGTACTTTTTTCTTACAGAGAAATACACATTTCAGGTACTCTACTAAATCAAGTCATTATTAATAACTCAGAAAATTTTACTTCAAATCTACTAAGATATTTTGTGAGACAATGATATTAGAAAGACACCTTTTTTCCCTGTATTTATTCCTGTTTCAGAGGGGTCATTTCATATTTCATAGCTGGAATAGCCATTGATTTCCTTCTGGAATGCATGTGAAGTTTCTTTTATCACCAATGGGAGTCATATATTCACATTAGGCTGAGGACAGGCCCTGATTCATAACCATTTTTCTTCAAGTAGAGCTGTAATTTCAGAAATATACCAAATGCTTTTTATTTTCTTTTTTAAAGATATATTTCAATGTAAATTCTACACAGACTTAATTACTGCTTTTTAGAGCTGCTTGAAAATATCTCCAGGGACCCTTTTCGTTATATTTTTCATAACAAGATGCAACCTTTTTTGGCCAGCTTTATTCTTTCTTGGCTGCTAACCTTTCCATTTTGTGAATTCTTTTCTTGGACACCAAAAATTTTCCCTTACTGATACTTCATCTTATATTCACACCTGAACATCTAAGTCTCTGTCCAAAAACTATATATAACAATTGAAAAGTTCCCACTTGCTCCAATGGAGTATGGATTAGCCCTACAATAGACCTCACATCAAAATTCAGAGAATTTTATTTTAGTTCAGATGTTCCGTCTTTTCTGAGAATGAAGCGAACGGAAACCCTACATCTAGATATTTATTTATTTTTGCCTGTCTTGTTGATTTGTTAGTTGTTGAGTCAGTTTTTCCATTGTTACAACTTCCTCACACTTCATTAAATTCAGTCCGATTCAGTAATGCATTTGAAACTGTTTATTTCATTTATTCTCACTACCAACCACATTGGGAATGTTTGGCTACGAGGAGAAAAATGCTAAAGTATGAGAATAATTTACCACAGTCTTTGACCTAGACAGTGCGATCACCATTAATTTCTGGAGGGTAATTTATTTCCATACAATTTATAGCATTATACTGGTTTTATTACACTGTTTTCTCTTCTGTTCCAATTCCTTTTCATTTTAGTTTCTTTTTTGGTTTAAATAATATCAGCTTGCCAGCATGTGATAATTTGACTTGCTTAGTAATATACTGCAGTAGACATCAAAAAAAAGTTATCTTTCTCAAATGTTTGTCTGGGGCAGAGACAATAATCTGGAGTTTGTGAGATTCAGGTTAGGTGGGAGGATGAAGGACTTTGTTTGCTCTCCTCATTTCAGTACAGCATTGTTTGAATTCAGTCAATATCCAGAGGCCCCAGATAACAGTCCACTAAAGTTGAATTCTGTTTGATGGGTACACACTTCTTCTAGTACATCTTCCAGTCAGAGAAGTTTAGAGTCTAATCAGAGAGTACATATAAATTTTACCATGTAATTGGTGATGTTTGAAGATGCTGCTCCATGGTCACAAAGAAGTAGAGTTGAGGATACAGCCCAGCTCTTCAAAGGGCTAATCTGGGGGTCTTCCAGGGGTTGATCATGCAGACACGAAGAGGAAGGAAGGTGTTCAGTTCTTATATGAACTTATGATGTGGTGTCTTGAAAGGAAACCTCAGTAAAACTAGGATATCAGCACAAATCTCTA
Organism: Myiozetetes cayanensis; assembly: GCF_022539395.1. Taxonomy (NCBI): domain Eukaryota; kingdom Metazoa; phylum Chordata; class Aves; order Passeriformes; family Tyrannidae; genus Myiozetetes; species Myiozetetes cayanensis. Next base: position 4,387,383 of record NW_026087521.1, read on the forward strand.
GATGTCTCTGCTTTGTTTCATAAAAAAAAAAAAGGTAATTAAAGAAATGTTTATTCATATATATATATATACACACACACGTATATTTTCTTTCAAGCAAAAGTGATAAGAGTGCATCTTCTCTGTTTCTAATTTCAGTACATTTACTGACACCTTTTCTGATTCTGCTCCATTGATTTTAACTGGTTCTTTTCACATTTCCGTTTCCATTATTGCTCTTCAGAGAAAGAGGCTGATAGGTTACAAACAGGGAAACATTCTGTAAATGAACTACATAATCTATGAGTAAATTGCAAAGTTTCTTCATAGACAGTAAATGAATCTTCTATAAAGACATACAAGAGAATTCCTATTTTCATAACCTGTATGTTTTATAAACTCATAAATGCAGCAGACAATCATGTCAGAATGGAGTTGCAACATTCTGCTAAATGATTTTACGTCTATTTTTTTTTCTTTTAATTATAGGAATAAAAGCTTATGCTGACTATTATCCTTATAAAAGAACCCCTTTCTCTTCTGTCCCTTTTTCTCCCTCGGTATGAATTCTTACATCTTTTTTTCCTCTGAGGATTTTTCCAGTCTGTCAATATGCTTTCAGCAAAAGTACATGGCAAGTGGCAAAATGCATTAGAGCTATTACTTCCCTCAATTACTTAAATTCCCAAACACTGAACTTTTAAGAGTCCCATGTCCGTTGGGCTATGGAAAGCTTGGTCTATATCAGAGTAGAAGCCAAGCTAATAGCACTGTGTTTACCTCCTTCTATATCTCTGATTAATCACCCAAAGAGCCCAAATGCTAGTCAGCTCTAAACATTACTAAAAGCTACTGGTTGGCACCATTTGTTTTGCTTGGGGGGCACCAAAGGGAATGGAGATTTGCTTCTGTAATTTGTTAAAAAGATATACCAGAATCAGTTCAGCATCTCTCGATCACTCAAGATTTATGGAGCTGTGTTAAATCACTTATTGTAGAGGTGAACTGTTTCCACACACAGCCCTTCAGTGTCATGGCAGTAGGTGGTCAGAATGGTTCTTAAACTACCATTTTATCCATGTGTTTTCTGAACAGTATGGGGTGTGTCTAGAAAAGGTACTGAAGGCAACAATTAAGCACATACGAAGCAAAATGCCATTTCCTATGTGTGCCAGCACACACACAGTCATGCAAAAATCTTTTTTATATTGATTTTAAGGAGATCAGAGCAGTTTGCAGCTCCTCTGAACTCTCTCTTTTGGTCCCACAGTCATGTCCGTGTGTTCAAGCCTGGTGAGAGCATTGGCACCTCCTGCTTGAATGTGACCATTAATGTTCAATAAAAGTAAAAATGATTGAGAGCTGTAGCTTTAGGATGTGAAAAAAGGTTTCAGGCTCTGCTCCACTGAGTCCAACAGTTCACCTAATACACATGAAACCCTTCTGAAATTAATGAGTGTCCTGTTTTTGGGAGGAATATGTGATTGCAAATGTGCCTTTAATCTTTTTTTTTTTTTTTTTTTGCATGGATAGGCTCTCCATACTTGATCAGTAATGGGTTTTAGGGAACCCTTGGACAGTAGTTCAGATGTTTTTGTAATAAGAGTGAGATCATGAGTCTAGTGAAGGGAACAAAAAACCCACCACAGGGAAGCCTTGTATTTCACCCGGCATAACTTGATTTTTTTTTCTTTCTTTCTTTCAAAAACATGTAAAAGAACATTCTTTCCATTACCAACAACCCTGACCAGGTAAAGTATTACTTCTATCATCAGTGGGCTGGAAACTTTGGGAAGTTATTCACTAATGAATTACAGACTGTGCAACATCTGTATATGAGTCCCTTGAAAGTTAATTATATATATATATTATATATACATATATATACATGCAAACACACACAAACACTGTTCCCCTATATGTTCAAGATGTTTGAACTTATAAAGAGCACTCATTCACTCAGGTAGTGTTTGAAAACATCAAATGGAATTTCCATTTTGATCCTGTTCAGGATTCAGCCACCTGTTCCTGCACAAGAAGAGACCACCTAAGAAGCTCACACAGTGAGATTTATAATGAGGATCACCCATATTTTTTAGTTAAATTATGGTATGTGTCATTCCTGCTAGAAACAGGTGCATTTATGCTATCTGTAATCAAATGACTACCCCCCTAATCATCCAGAGAATGCCTCAGAGAAACAACATGCTTATTACAAAACCCAAATAAATGATTTCTAAGAAAAAAGAGACAAGACTACAGATCTTCCTCCATGGCTAATCACACTCCTCGGCTGATGATGCCGATAAATTTGATGATAAAATCAGGAGGGACTTTCACAGGGGAACTTTACTTTTAAAACAGCTTTGTAAGACACAAACCTCCTTACATTGCAGATCTTCTGATCCCTGTTGTCTAACTGTGGTTACATGTGCTGACTCCAGTTTCAAAAATAATTTCTTAATCACTTTTGGCTCCCCTTGGTTCTTCACATTGCAAAGCCGGTGCAGCTGTGGAAGGATGGACCAGATTCCATTCTCCCTCACACCTCATCAAAATCAATGTTAATTAAGTTCTAGGTTTGGGGCCAAGTTACACCCTGAGATACAAATGGCCTCCAGACTGGGCCAAGGGCTTTTCTCTTTATTTGTGCCGTGCCTGGCATGATGTGGTTCATGGATCGCGTCTGACATTCCTGGGGATTACTGCAGTAAAGATAATGAAAGGCAATATTATATCAGTTAAATAAATGATGGTAATTCCTTCATGCACAGCAGTAGTTTTGGAGTCAGCAGGCCAAATTTGTGTCTGTATTGTACAGTGTCCTGTGGTTCTGGTCTGCTGCCTGTCCAGTCTGGAGAACATGGTGGAGCTCGCTATGATTTTCTCCTGTACCCCTTCAAGGATAAGGAGAGGGTGCAGAAAAGTGTTTCATGTTCACATGTCATTCTAGGAGCAGAGAAACACAGCCAAACACATTTTGTGACTGCCGAAACTCTGCAGACAAGCAAATTCTTCCCTTTTACATATTCTGCCACAAACTGATTCCTTCTTCAGCAAACCAAACGAGCTGCTCCATTAAATGCTTCAGACCTGTGATACCTTTCAGAGTTTTGTTTAGTTCAAGCAGACGAGTCCTTGTCCCAGTACAAACCTGGCTCTCCCTCTCTCTCTGTCTTTCTCTGCAGTGTTACTTGAGTCCTCATTTTGAAATGCCGTAATAGCACGGAATAACTATTTAGTTGAACACAATCACACAATTGTGTGACAAGACAAATGTAATGTAGAGCACAGGGGAAATGTGATCCTAAACTCAGGACATCCATTCTGCACTGGAACAGTCGAGAGCTATGTAGTTTTTGAAAGCCAGTCTCCTCTTGACAATTACCTTCAATTAATGGTACACTGCACTAAGCAGAAAATAAAAACTATGCCATTAAATCCTTCGATGCAGGCTGGAAGGGTTCCAGGTTGGCTCTAAACTACCCTAAAGAGCCTGTGTTCATATTACATAGTTATAACTTTACAGGCCTAAAAGAATATGAATCAACAGTCATTTATGCTGTCCCCTGCACTTGACAAAGCTTATGTCTGAGAGTTTTAATCCTGATGTAGCCAGGATATATGGAGGCTGCTTTGCCAAATATAAACCTGACTACAAACAGCCTTGGCTAATTTAAAAGTAAATAGCTGCTATACATTTACTCCTTTCATAGATTTATATTTTGTAGAAATCTACCGAAAGAGTGAAACCATGCTTGTCTTTTGGAAAGTTTTTATATTGGAATCCTGCACTTGAAAACAGGTCCTGTATTGATATATCCTCTGATGCATTGGCTTTGGCTAAGCTCTGCAAATGAGTCAGTGATCAGCCAGGATTGCTAGTGAGGAGTCCCAGGATGCACCAACCTACTTGTCCCAGTCCCATCCCACAGTGGAGGGAGAGGTGGGATCCTTGGGAGCACTTGTCTCTTATCAACTCTCCCTCCCTGACCTGTCTCAGGTGGCTTTTGGTAATGTGATGGTTTTGATGTACAGAAAGGCCAAGAGGATTGGTTGTCCAGGCTAGAGTTCATCCAAAAGTTTTGATGAAAGTGTTGAAAGGTGAGAGACCATGCTCTGAAAAAAAAAGTGAAACCTTCTTATTTTAATTGTCTTTTTTGTTTTTAGAATCTAGGCCTCAGTGAACTAAAGTATTTCCTAAGTTACAACTTGGCTAAGATTTTTATGTCAAAATAAGTTGGATGTGTAAACATGCTTGCAATAAGGCTGTATCTTTAAAGGGAAACCTGTCATTTTAATATAAAAACACATTTTCTTCAGTTTTAAGCCAGAATGTTCAGCTTTCAAAGGCAGAGCTCCTTTTGGTTTGCTTTGCATTGTTAGTTTTTAATTAGACTTTTCAGTATATCAAACAAACATAAACACTTTCCTCTGATGTGTTTAGAACAACTCTCAATATCCTATTTAATACCTTAAGAACCAGACTGGGGAGGTTGTTCCTGCTTGTTGCTTGTGTTCAGCCTGATTATGGAAGTGGCCTTGGCTCTCAGAGACATCTGCTTAGTGCTCAGTACCTTCTATCACCACAGTCCTCAGCATCAGAGAAGCTGGAGCAACCTTTGGGCTGTGGGTTTTTGCACTCTCAGCTGGAGTAAATATCTAGGAAATATCTGAATATGTGGGAAAGAAGGAGAACAAGATGGGGCTTTAAGCAACCTGGTCTAGGGGAAGGTGTCCATGCCCATAGCAGTGGGTTTGGAACTGGATGACCTTTAAGGTCCCTTCCAACACAAACCATTCTATGATTCCACTTGACTCTTAAGATGTGAACCTCTCCGAGGCAAAGCCCAGCAGCCTGATGCCTCTACATATAAAGAAAAGGAAAAATATCTCTTGAGTCACTGGCAGTGAATTGGAGCATGAGGGGTTACCACATTCTCCCCAGGCAAAGTATTTATTATCTAGAGAACACAGGATTGTTACCACAGCCCAACTCGGACACCTATGCTCCCCGAAAAATGTTTCTTAGATATCTACAGAGAAATTAGGCACATTTCACTTGATCATTTTTCATGTGGGACCAAAAAGTCCTTCAGGTTCTCCCAGTGAGCAGTCTGAAATGTTTGTAACAGATTATTGTGATATTAATATTTCTGCTTTAATTAGTAATAACATTCTGATGCATGTTTTTACTTTTTTCCTTAGTTTACAGTCGCAATTTTTCACCCCGTCTTGTTTCTTTTTTCGCACCCATACAATGATTTCTTTCCTCATGTGTTTCTTGTCTGTGACACCCAAGCAGTATTTTTGGCAGCTCTGAGGAGAGATCACTGTGTGATGTATCTCCTTGGGGCACTGCAAGACTTTAACAACATCCCTTACTATGTTGAGATGCTTGGAAATTAACCCTTGAAATAAGAAATGCGACAATGAAAGCTTATTAATAATATCTACAATGACAGTAGTTTCATTGTAGAATGTGAGAGTCTACCTTGTTTCCCTAAAACTTTTCAGATAAACTTTACTTATTGTTAACATTTAATCATTAATACAACTTCATTTGGCCCCAAAATATCCACTCTGTTTAGAGCTTTGCTTCTGAAACACGTGATTATTCAGACCCAAAACCAGAAAGATGTGCTCAATGCACAAGATGCCAAGATGAGATTAAACCCACTAAGGTCTACAAAGCCTGCTGCAAAAACGATAAATATCTTTGTCAAAATCCCAAGCAAAAACATGTACGTCAAGTGAGATTGTTGATAAAATATGAATATCAGGGTAGGACTAAGTTGTGGGTTAGTTTCAAAGAATTTATTTTCCTCTGAGATGCAAAAATTATCTCAAATCTTACAACCCATTTCTGAACACTGCATTTATAAATTCTGATGGCATGTACTTTCTTTCTATGGCAACACATAACTTCATAAAAGACCTGTTTCATAAAAAGCATCTGTGGTTCACCAGAAGTTTTGGGATACTAAATTTTTAATCCTAATTTGTTTGCCATTCATTATGTGTATACCCACAAACCTACAGCTTTCTCACACTGGACATGTTTGCTGTGAAAGATGAAAACCCAAAGATGGGACATCTGATTCCAACAGAGACATCATCTGCCACAGCTGAGTTAAAAGGGTTTTGTTGAGGTGATAGGATGGGAAATTCTCTGCTTTGCAGAGCTGTTCTGAGTTGCAGCTAACCCTATTGTCCCAGGGGAACCTCATGTTAATCCCAGCCCAAATTCTTCGCTGCTCCTCACTGCAGCTGCTTATCTGGGATGTGGCAAGGTTTAATTTAGGCATTTCTTACAGGTTTATTTGTCAGGAGTTGCTTGTGAACTCAGAGTTGAACAACACAAAACACAGAAACAAGCATCGGTTTTTGCTTCATGGATAATGCAATTGGAGTCATTGAAGCTTAGTCTTTATTTATGGGAAGGGGCTTTATTCCTACACCATAAAGTGTCAAAAACCACCTGCTGATGACTAACTGATTTTACCCTGGGCATAGCGTGAGCTGGAGTATTCACCCTGTAACTGTGTCAAAGTGAAATTTATTTTAGATCCTTTGAGCTCTTGATTCATAGACTTTAAGCAACAAAGACTCTGCAACATTAAGGGATTAGCTTCACTAAGACGTGGTGAGTGGCACACTGCAGTCAGGGTTAAAAAAACAGGGCAGCCTTGGCTTTCAGGCATTTGTTTCCCTTCAGTACCTACAAAAGGTACAGGCACAGGATCTTCCTACTAAGGTGATGTTTACTGTTTAGTGCCGGGGGAAGTGAGGGCACTGGAATGATTTCCATGTGCTTAGAAAAGATGGTAGAAGACCACCACGTGTTTCCTGTGTGTGATCAGATATATCTCTGCAGAGCCATATTTTGGCTCCAACATAATTCCCTTATCAGATTCCTTCCATGTTCTGAAGGTTCTGCAGTATCCCCTTACTCTCAGAGGTCCTTCAGTTGCTAAGGCTTCCTTCGCTTCCTCCTGCTATTTCCCCAATGTTTTTTAGTCCTCTGGGTTCATAGTGATCCTTTTCTCTGTTTCCTGGTGACTCTGAATTGGTCTCCTCTATGTCTGGATAATCAGCAGTAGTAATTAATGACACTGAGATATGTCTGATACTCAGCAAACACGGACACTTGGATTCCCTCCCCTCTAAGACTTGTTGTGACTTGGGTTTTCACTGTAGCTTCAGGTTCTCACTTTGGATAAATGCATAGCTCTTCACCAAATTAATGCTGAATAATTAATCAGCAGTAAGAATCCTTGTATGGAGGCAGATGAATTCTGCAGTTGGGAAAATACGTTTTTGGACTTGCCTGTCCACTGCAAATATTCATTTTTTGGTTCCTTGGGTAGGTTTAGACCTCAGTTAAATCAATCTACTTTTGAACTGTACAGCACTTTTTGCCTGAATAAAACTCCAAACAAGACTGAATGTTAATTCCAATTTGTCTTATGTGACAAAAAGGAAAGACAGCTCTAATACAAGTATTTTGATGATTCATCTATGAACTGTACGAGTGTTAACACATCCTATCATTACGATTTCTACACTCCCACCTGCTCTTTGCTTCACCCACCTGTTGCATCTTGCCTTCTAGATTGCAAACTCTTTGGGGACGGTACATTGTTTACTCTGTGTATGTTGTACAATGCCTAAGTTCGACCCAGTTTAGGCTTCTAGGCTCTTCTGTAAAAATAAAAGTTGAGTGTAATGAACATCAGAGATAAGCAGAGGCAATAGTGAGATACTGATTGCTTTTCGGATAGGGACCTTTAAAGTGCATTTTATTTTTTACTAATGATATACTTAATGCGTGATAATGATCTTAGTGTAAAATCTGATTGGAAAGTAGACACCTGTTTTTTTTTTTTTTTTTTTTCTGCAAAGTAGTTAAATGAGGTCAGCACTTTAAGCTTTCTCCCCTCCCTTCCCTCCAGCCCAGGGCTGACCTCGCCTTGGTTAACAGCAGATAAAATTGCAATGTCTGGTCCCACCAGTGCCTTGTGGTGGGAAAATTAACGTGTGTTAGCTGTTCACTGTTAACAATGCTGGGGTGTTTCAAAGAGGGAAGGGAAGGTTATCAGGTCTGATATTCCATGGAATTCACCACATAGGCTGACTTTAAGGATGAGCTCTTTTATAGTTGTCATTCCTGATTGGTGTGAGGAATTTGTAGCCCATTCCAAGGGCACCACCAAAGGCATCTGCTGGTCGGTAAAGAGCCTGGCATGAGCTGGATTCAAGACCTTGCCCAAGAGAATATGGGCTCATGTGCCTGTTGGGCTGGTCCCCTCCACCATGTATCTGTTTGAACAAGAGTGTTATTGTATGTTTGGCAATAAAGTATTTAGCAGACACCCGTCATCAATCAAAGCATTATCATTAATAATCACAGTGAGACACTGGGCAGAATGGGAAATTAATCACAAGTGGCAGGTGAAGCACCTCAGTGCAAGAGGAGCTTTTCTACACTCTGAAAAGAGGTATTTCTCTGTTCACCGAGGGAAACACTGGATTTAATGGCAGAGTTACAACATACTCTGCTTGTGTAAAGGGAACAGTGTATGATCAATCTATTACCAAACAGTGTAAAATTCAGAGTGGTATAAAACGTCCTAATACAGTCCTTCACAACAGTGAAACAGGGTGACAATTTCTTGAAGCATTGGGAATTCAAATTTCCAGTGGTTGGCAATATGATTTGGATAATTTCAGGACTCCTTGTGACTGAAAAAAAATATTGTAGTTATCACCTTTCTCTTTCCCACATGGCCCCCCCTCAACAGGTACCATGAGAAATGCAGGGATTAAAAAAACAGGGTAATAACAGCGATTTAGTCTGATTAATAAAGCAATAAAGCTGATTGAAACCTAAACAATTCAAATGAAAGTCCTCCTCAATATATCAACAAGTCGAACTTACGTCACTGATTATAGCAGCTTTTTGTTACCCTCTCCTTGAAATGGAAAATGATTCATTCTTTCATTATGACAGTCATGATTTGAATATCATGCTGAGCTAATTGAAGCTTGCCTTTACGTTAGAAAAATCTACAAGGCACAGAGATAGTGTGTGTGTCTTTTAATAGATGCTGTCCCAATGCTTTCTTTTTTTTTTTTTTTTAAACCAAAGCTTATTTTACTCCTGTAATTGAGTGACATAAATTCACATGGAATGAAACTAAATAAACGTCTATTCAAATAAGGCATGGAATGTACATTTAACCAAGAAATGCCAAGTATAGTTTTCAGCCCTCCAACCCGTAAGCAATGATTAATCTATTACTGGTAAAATATTGGTACAGAGATCCTTATTGGTACAGGGATCCTTGTTGCTTCAGATTTTATCTCAGGAGAGTAGGGGGGTCTCTGGATGTTTATGAGAATGACAGTTGCAGCCACATAAGCATGAAAAAGGTGATGATGGCAAGCACAGGACTTTGAAGACCTAGTAGTCCTTTAGCACACTCTCAGTTGAGAAGAGCTGAGTAGTATACATTTAGCACATTTCATATAAGACTCCTTTTTTCACAGTGAAAGCCATTTCAGCATTCCAGGCTCAAATCTCTCTTTTAAATGGAAGACAAATATTGGTTGGCACTAAAATGGTGCTGTCTTCTTTTTGAGGTGCACTCTCCCTCGAAGGAGAGTCAAACTGACATTAGATATTAGGAAGAAATTCTTTACTGTGAGGGTGATGGAATTCTTTACTGTGAGGTACTGGAAGAGGTTAACCCGGAAAAGCTGTGGATGCTCCATAACTGGAGATGCTCAGGACCAGGTTGGATGGGGCTCTGAGCAAGCTGGTCTGGTGGAAGTTGTCCCTGTCCATGGCAGAGGGTTAGAACTGGATGATTTTTAAGATCCCTTCCAACTCAAGCTATTCTATGATTCTATGATCTCCAGAATGGAGAGTAAGGACCCCTCTCTTTTTGCTGGCATCCTCTACCTCAGATGACTTAGGTAGAGTTCTGAAGCACAGGAACATGAGCCCAATATTCCAGGATCAGATCAAAATTAATCTTTCCCAGAATCCTGTTTTAACAGTGAAGGATAGAAGATTTTGAGGAAAGGAATAATTAATCCTTTGATAATCAATGATCTACATCACTTTAGCTGATATTATTTGGAGAATAATGTGTGGTAAAACTTTTATAGACTACTCTGCTAATTTGATTACTTTCTCTTTTTTGCCTTTACTACATCCTGTGGCAATAAGTTCTATAACAACATATTATAGAAATATATTTTCCACGTGTTAAGGGAATGTAAAATTCTTAAATGTATAGTTCGCAATCATCTTCAGCAGACTCTTTTCCAAGGCAGAGTCCTATTTCCTTTAGTACTTCCTTAGATTTTCCAACCTCAGCTGATGACAGTTATGTAAAGGGAAGAGGATGCTCCAGCCACAAAGACCTACCTTGTTATCATTTCCAGGCTGAATCGAATCTAATGATAACCAGAGAGAAGTTTAACTTGTTAGAGCAATCAACATGCAGCCTAACAAACAATTTGACTGTTATACCAAGCCTTCATGATTACTGTCCCTCGATGAGAGCATTGAAAGGACTGTTTACTGTTTCCTGGATTACAGAAAGCCAGTGTCTCCCTGGTCACTTCTCTAAACTCTGGAGGAGAAGCTGGATATTGCAGGACCCTTCAGGAGGATACAGGAGTATTCCTCTGGGTTGCATTTTGCAGGAAATGGGGCAAAACTTCAGAGGCCGCAGTTACAAACTGACTTTCCAGCAGAAATTCAGCTACAGGTTGCCTGTGGACAAACCTGTTTCAACAGCTCCCTCTTTAGTGAGACATATGGGTGATTTCTTAAGGAGTCTACCTCTCTTCTTCATAATCTGCTCCTGTTAATAAATTGCCACCAGAAGTCAGAGCAGACCTCAGTTTCCATTAGAAAGTATGATACACATTAGAAACAGATAAGGGGGTCCAGATATTAAGGGATGAGTGCTTATGAAATGTGTGCAATGATGTATTATAGCAGTTACATTCAATAATAATTATAAGAACAATAACTAGTAACCAACCCAGGAAGGTCTCTTTTTGAAATGTTCAGTTTTAAAACACTCAGTTGTGCTTCAAGAACAAAGAATTTGGGGCTCATGAAAATACTCAAAATTGAGGCACATTCCTTAACAGGGGTAAGGTAACCCTTGGGGTTGCTGAGAATGGGAAAAGTGACTGTTGAAATATAAAATGCCTTTAAGTCAATTGGGAATATCCTGCTGAAAAAGAAAATCAAAGAGTAGGGAAGGGGAAATGTACTGTCATTTTCTGTTAAGGAACTCATTTTTTGCCTCCTTTTAGAACCATTTAAAATTACTTCTGGCACAATTTAATAATCTACATCAGTTTCCCAGGAGTTAAGATAGCAGATGATATTATGGCAAAAATGTCTTAAATAAAATAAACCTCAGTAAAACCAGAAATGTTGCTTTTTCATCAGTTTCCTGAATAATTCAAGAGCCGTAACATTCACTTTTAAATTTTACTTAAATGGGGATATTCTTCCTCCTAAATGACAACAGTATTTTAGTACAAGGCATATGCAGTGGAGCAGAATTAGGTTAAGATTAGGTGTTATGTAAGAGATTGCGTAATGTAACTCTTTCACATGTGGTTGTGCAATTGTCAATATTAATTGTAAGCAATTATCCATGTTCTTTGGACACTGTTCTCATCCTACCTCCCCAAATCTGTGGGTCGCTTTCCAAAATCTTTGTGAGGGGGAGAGAGGTAGGGAGCACGGGGTGGCGACGATGGAGGGAACTCCTGCCACGTCTCACAGCCAAGGGAGACAGAGCTCCTGTCAAATTTGTGACGTTGCCCGATGGATGTGGGCTGTGTGATCCTGCCTTAGCACCCCTGCCTGACTTTCTCCCTTATCCAAGAATTTGGCCTAGCCTGTAAAGTCCTGCCCCATGCACAAATTGTCCCTCAGCCATGACACTGTCCTAGCACAACGTGACAGCTGTCATAGATGAGCCACCTGTGACTCAAGGGCCACAGTTGGACATCTTTGTCCATTGCTTCATGAACTCCATGGCCTAAATTCATAACAACGAGTCACGATGATTCCAACAGAGATTAAGTGTGTGTGGAGGAAGGATCTGAGGTGACCTGGAAGTTGTTTTACACTCTTTTTGCCCTCAGTTTTTTATCATAAGGGCTCTGGCAATGGGCTCTGTTGATCTTTTAAGCATTCAGCAGAGTGGTGTAGCACCCTTTGGTTGGGTAGCAAATAGTGCAAGTTCGCAGGCCAGCACACATTTATTTTTTTTTTAGCACATCTGGTGAGGGCTAAAATATAGGTAGGATAGCTTGGGATAAGTAAGGGCTGGGAGGTATGGAGGGATGACATTTGACAAAACCTGCTTTTCAGGTTTCTGAGAGGTGGTCATGACACTCACCCTGGAGAAATGCTGTTCCATCACAGACTTGCTGAATTGTCTTTCAAAATGGGTAGGATTCGTCTGGCCAAAGACAGATGTTGACAGCAGAGGCACTTATGTCTGTGCAAGTCAATCCAGTTTCTCTTTACAGTGGGGGGAAATCTGGCTGATATATCCTGAACTACTTATCACATTCTCAAAGATTCTTCTCAATTAGGTCATATGAATCATGCCTAGAAAGTGCCTGTTTTACTTCCCTGACTGCAAAGAGGGCCAGAGAAGAAAAGTTCAATTACAGATGTCAAAAATGCATGCGTATGTCTGAAATTTTCTGAAAATGAATCATATTATATTTCCTATTCTTCAGTGTCTCATGCGTAAAAAGGAGATATCAGTACACTGAAAGGTTCACTACTCGGAAAATATGATATTTTAATTTTTTTTTCCGACAAACCCACAATTTATACTATAGTCTATTTGATTTTACAAATCAAATAGCAAGTAAAATGGTGTGCTACTAGACAAACAAAAACCCCTTCTAAGCTTATTGACACAAACTTTCCTCCCAGCTGATCTTATCTCTTTTCAAATTATATTAGATCATATCTTACCAGGAGAGCAGGCTGGTTAAGTGCAGAGCTGAGTCTGATGACACACCAGTTTTGCTGGATTTAGCTCCAAAAATTTGAATGGAGATTCTGTTGCTGTGATATCACCACATAACTAGAGGTAGATGCACATTCATATCTCTGTTCTTTCTCCAGAAAAACCTTGAAGCCTATTTGTGAGCTTATTGAGTAGCAAAATATCAACCAGTTAGAAAGGAAACAAGAAAATAAAGAAAGAGAGCAAAGGAAATAATTAACCTTAAACCTGTAAATATAAAATTGCTGTTATTGAGATTAAGCAATCAATGTTGAAACCACATTTATCCCTCCCCATATGTTGTATGTAATGCCTTGACACAACCCCAACAAATCTGGCACCTCCAAATACCTTCCCATGCCTTTTTTGTGGTCTCCAAAGCCTTTATCACTTTAGTGAAAAAAATACCACTCTGAGGGGTTGTGCAATAGTCATTGCACTATTTCTAGCCCTTTGAACAAAAACAGTGGACAATAACAGCTGTTCAATGTCCATTGTAGGTCACTTTCAACTGATCTACTCTATTCTATTCTTTGAAACCATTTTATTACAGTATTTAATAAGACACCTTAAAAGCTGTGATGGCACATTGAGCCCAATAAAGACCTGAGTTGAGTTTGGAAGTGGCTAGTTCACCAACCAATTCCAAAAAGTGGGAAAATTAAAGTAAAGCGTAGTTTTAAATCCTTCTCAAGGCACCTCTTCAGCAAGATGAAACTAAGATAAAAAATAAAACAAAATATGAAAACATTCCCCAAAAATCTGGTTTATAGAAGATTATATCATTCAGCTCCTCTAATTTGAGTGTCACTTTCATAGTATCAACAAGGACCACTTTCCAGGAGGCTGGTGTACTGAAAACTGCAAAATTCAAGGAGAATCAGGTTTTACAGCTGTTCTGACACTCAGGTTATCGATGCATTGAGCTATTGATGTGCACTTTAACTCCAGGAACATAAAGTGTGCCAAAGTGATATTACGTGTGGGAGTTATTCAATAACATGTGGAATGTAAATCTATCCTCTATCTCTTTGCATCAAGAACATTAATTAATCGTGCGATGAGAATGCCATTTTCAGCTTGCAGTGAAAGCTGGCAGAAACTGCCAGTGAATCTTCTGGCTTTAATAACTGTGTATTTTATTCAAAGAGGGAAAAATGAATTTAGTCATTAAACTGGAGGATTTTCCTGATCATTTTGAGACTGAGCTGTAGGTAGAACTTGCAGTCTTTATATTAGAGCAGTGGAAATGTGGATGCCCCTTTCAATGTCAGTATTTTGTTTTGTTTGGTTTTGGTTTAGAAGACTATGCAAATTCAGGTTCAGATTGTTGGAGAGAGTGGAACAAGGCACTGCATGTGTCCTGAGATACATAGTGTGGGAATAACCATATGGTTATTCCTCATGGTTCCCATGTCCAGTTAAATCTATCCCTAATACACCAACTTACCAAAAGCATATGAACCAAAATGGGTCCAATCCTGTAGCTTTTACTTAAAACTCTCCTTCCCCAATGCCACATCCTTTGATTTGTGAAAATCCAGGGTCAGCAAATCCAGTGTTTGCTACTGCGGATCATGATGATGAAAAAGATAAAGATGACATCGATCTCAAAGAATATTGAGACCGTGAGATCCCACAGTACAGTGTGACCTGGAGGTATGGTCTGCTGGAAATGGAAAACAAGAGTGCACATGCTTAAATCCTATGAAAACAGGTTCTCACAATTTATGCAGCAATTCCAAATGTGATATACAATGAGTAAGAAATCCAGGGTCATTTATTAGCTGGCAAAACCCTGGCTACGTATCTTTCTTAGAACAGCACCTTTAATGAACTCTCAAGTGCAGGGTAATTTCATCATGTGCTAGCGTGTCTTCTTGAAGAGAAATCTTGTTGATGTCTGTCTGATCTTTAATAGCTAGAGATAAGAAATTCTTCGTCACTGTCAATAACGATACAGTGAAATAAACCCTATCCATGCACTTACATCTGTAGAGGGAGCCGCTCAGGAATTTTTCCAATAGGATGTCTTACAGTGCAAAAAGTGCCAACTCATGTGAGTGCTTTTTTTTTTTTTTTTTTATCCCCAAGGAGTTATTTTTGTCTAAGGAATTATTTGACTTAGGGAGGATGGGGTAGGGCAAGGGGAATGTTGATCACATGCTATTGACAAATGGGAAGAAGCTTGTTTGAGTCCCTGCTCTGAATCACATAGTGATGCAGCTTTCTAAACCCAGAACAGATTCAGTAAGAACAAGCATTTCAATAGCTTTTTAGAAAAGAGACAGAAACTGAACTCTTCTGTTGTGGAATAAAGCACACAAAAAAGTATTCCAAACATTTTTCACATGACACTAGGCAGAGGTGCAATCTATAAATTTACATTCCTGTGAGCACGTACATCCTGCAGGTAATTTTTTTATACCACACAATTAATATAGAGTCTGGCATAATTCTCCTTTGGGGCTAAAGGATGACCAAAGTCCTCATACAGTCCACCTCTCCTCCCTTGAACAGCCTCTCCTGTTCCCATTGGGACCATCCCTGTTCCTCATTCAGATAAAAGTTCCCCACGGGAGCCCTTCCTTGAGTCCCATGGACCTTCATACACTTTTTATTGACTTTTGGATCCACTGTTTGGGGAGGGAAATGGGGCACTGGAAGAATGGCATTGAATCTCAAGAAGACTTCCAGCTCCTGAGTGTTGTCTGTTGAGTGGATCAGAGAATGGTGCTCATTTAACTCATTACATACACTTGTCAAGCATGTGCAAGCGCAGGTGCCTCAATACATTCCTAATTTGACTTCATTAGTAATTTGAAGTAATCTGACATTACTTCAGCAACTGGGTATTTTAATCAGAGGTACAGTTTTATCAAAAAAACAGGTAATGGATAAAGACCCTTTCCTATTCTTTGGAAGTTCCTACTATCCAAATCTATTTTTTATGCCCTTAAGCATCAGTGCAGGAAAATACTAAAAAACAAGTTAAAAGAAAATAAAAAATAAAACCACTTCTAAACATTCAAAACATTTCTTTATACTTTACTGGAGAAAAGTGGCAAAGTCTTTTCCCCTTGTCTGAGAAGTTTTATATTGACTTAATCCTAGAAATGTTGTTTCCTGATTTCATATTAACAAAATGTTACCATATTTCACTAAGAACAACTGATTCTGGTATTTGAAAAAAAATATTTTTTGCTACTGCTTTTAAAACTGATGGAGATTTAAAAATCATGATAGTACATGTACAAACATTTTTGAAGGCCAATATCCAACTGATTAGATCTCTGAAAAACTAATTAACTAATTTTCATGAAACTCCAGAGCAAATTGAAGTATTATCCAAAGCTTAAAGCTGAAAAGTTGGAGAAGGTTTCGTTTATTAAAAAAGGCCAAATTATTAACACTTAACAGAGCTTGTTAATTATTTACCCTTTAACTGATTGCATAAAGCAGTCAGTATTTTAAAATAAGTCAATATAAACTTAGATTATCTGAGTTGATTTTTATTCCAAGTTCTCTTATTTGAAACTAGTGTAACAATGCTTTTTTTACCTGAGTAAATTGTTCTTCAAAATTATAAAAATAATAAAAGGATTGGAGTTAAGGATGCCAAAATACCTTCTTACATCTGAATTTCATAGTGCAAGTAGAGCAGCTACTGACATTTGATTGAATGTCTTCAAAAAAAGCAGAGCCTCCTTTGAAACCAAAAAATCATAGGTTAAATGTTATGTGTTAAACATCTGAATTTATTTTTGCATGTCCAGGAACTGATGGCTTATGTTGCTGTTGCTATTTAGATGCAAGTTACCCTGAGACAGAGGAAAGGAAGAAACTAAATTCTTGCATTTCTGCACTGCAATGTGTCCAGTCATTAACCAGAATCTGTTGGTTCGTCCTAGAAAATAATAACAGTGAAAAGTAAGTAATGCAAGGGACAGGGAATTTTTAAAAATGGTTCACCAAAATGAGCAAGTTCAGTTACAGGATTTAAATATAGAAAAATATTTGTCCTGTAGTTAGATATAAATCCAAAGATAATTTTACAATTATTTTAATTGTTCTTTTCTTTAGTTTTTCTCATCAGGAACTTGGTTTCATCAGACTCAGGAGGTGTCAAGCTCCTTGGAGTAATTTATTCATTTTGCATGAATTATACTGATTTTTGGTTTTATTGTCTCAGAATATGCTCCTGTTTGTGATATAGTCCCTTTTTAATAATATTTATTTAAAGGGATTTTTGTAGTGTTTGTTTGGTTTTTTTCTGGTACAACTTGTTAATGCTTTTTAAAACATGCTCAATTTTGTTTGGTTTTTTTTTTGTTTTGTTTTGGTTTTTTCTTTGTTTTGGTTTGTTTTGTTTTGTGTTTTCTAGATGCAGGTAAGAAAAACCAATATGAAATGTTAAAGTAAAACCTAACAAAACCAGAAACCCCACCTTGCTCAGTATAAAAATAGCAACAACATATTAAAGGAAACATCTGTCAGGGGAAGCAGAATGAAATACCTTCCTTATAAAACATCATTTTGCTTGTACAAAGGCCAATCTGTTTCATTTCTTGATGTCCACATTAAGATCCATTTGTTTTAACTATATCTTTTCTTTGGAGGGAAAAAAAAAATCCAGTGTATTAATAATGCTTTATAGTGTATGAGAAATGAGTATAAGAGTCAATATTGCTCCAGTGCTGTGCATTATTAAGAATAAGTTAAAGTAGGTCAGCACAGCACATGAGGCTAAATAGACTAATAATGCATTCTACAGTAGACATTCATCTACCAAGGATTCATGCTTTATGTGCTGGCACCAACACAAGATAAGCATTTTGATTTGTGGATTTTCAAGATCACATTTGTACTGAAAAAAGAAACAGATGCTTCACTTTTCTCCAAAATTCGCCCCTGCTTTTACTAAAGGGGCATGGCTGGATCTACTTTTGCTCTGAGTGTAGGGGTCTGCTGGGGAGTTTTTTGGTTTGATTTTTTAACAGCAAAACCTACGTAAGATATATGAAAAAATAAAAAAAAAGAAAAAAAAGAGGGATGAGATAATAAAGGGAGTAAAAATTAAATATTACCTGCAAGTGTTTACAAGTTAATTGTAGAAATTTTGTAGTAGCTCACGAGTTTTGGGACATAAAACAGACCAGAAACTAAAATGAAAATAATCGTTGTTTTTCCCCAAATTAAAAGAAGTGCTGAAAGCAAGCTACAGAGGAAGAGTTGCAAAGTGAATATGCTTGGCTGACTGCTACTGAATTTTAAGTACTCATCAGCCCCAAAATGTTTTTTAAATTGTCATCAGCACCCAGTCAGGGAAATTCTTCTTCAGAAAGTATTGGAAAATAATAATATGGCATTCCATTGCTATTAAACCTCAAAGTCCATAGACCACATCTGTTCAGGTTACAAGTTAAAACTATGTTATCATGCCCAGGTTTTTGTTTTCTTTCTTGAGTGTCATTCATCACCAATATGAAAGATATTATAATTGAAAATTATCCTACAGTTCCATTCCTGATCTCTGAGCCAAAAGCTGAGTTGTCTCCCCAGAGCTAACAGTACTAAAATGAAGTTAAAATGATCAAGTATGAGTCAAATACACAAAGAGAAAGGTTTATTAAAGAAGGAGGTACCAGCCTTTGATGGACTTATACTTTAAGCACCATACTTCACTCTCTGCTGGCTGCGTTATAAAACCAAAAGGGAATATCTCCTCTTTTGTTGGTTTTTGGAGGATGGATTTAGAGCCATTAAAGCTGAATTTTAAGAATATTGTATCTGTGTTTTCCCAAGGACCAAATAATCCCCAGAACTGTGCTCATTTCCATGAGCCTAAAAATAGGATACTCTGGGAAGGAGTGACCACCATGCAGCTCCTGACCAGCGTGCAGACAAGGGTGGTTCTTAGGCTGGGGTCTGTCCCCCAGCTTTCTATGCCTGGTGGAGGGATGTAACCCTGTCCAAACTGCTGCTGCCATTAATTCTGGATGTTTTGCCTGGACACTTGCTGCAAATTTGCTCCTCCCCCTCATTGTGCCAGAAGTAGCTGGAGAAACACCACCACTTGTATTGCATCCACAGCTTCAGCTCAACCACATATGGGGCTGACTTTTGAGATAGAAGGGGGAAAAAAGTCCATAAAAATCTATTTTTTATACAATTTATACATGATAACAATGGAATTTATGTATTTAACCTGTCTCCTAAGTGTCTTTAGTCTCTAAATAACCTTTACCAGTGGTTGCCCATCATCCAGTTTTCTTGTGTCATTAACCAGTCTTGAAAATAGCTCAATGCAGGTAATGGGAGCCTGAAGTGATATCAAGATATCATATTATCATTGTTTTTTGGCCTCAAAGTCAAGTTAATAAAGAGGAACATGCCAAAAGAATTGGGCACTCCCTGATACAGAAAAACACAGGATGAACTCGGTGCACTTTTTTAACAGAACATACTCTTGCATAAGTATTTAATGATTCATGTATATTGCTTAAAGATGAGCTACATACAAGAGAAAAACAAGAAATCATGTGGGATTTTCTCCTTCTTTGTTTGCACCAATACATGAGCAAATAACAAAGCATGTTTTAAGTGTATAATTTTAGTCTTGCTATTGCCCTTATTTTTCATATATGTGATCAATAGATGGCTAGTAGAGAATAAAAAGGAATAACAAATAATCAAACTCAAGAGAGTGAAAGAAAAACCTTTTAAATTAATGTTTTAAAAAATATTTCTTTGAATTTCACTACCTACTAAAATTGTTTGATGTTTTAATAGAAGTGCTCCAAAAGCACTTCCGAACCTCAACCCCATGAAAAAGCACAATCCTAATGTTTCTAGTATTTCTTCAGTTGAAAAAGATAACAAGAAGAGTCTTGTAGTAAAAAAGTCTAAAATCAGTCTCACTAAATTGTCCCTGAAAGTTCCTTTTCATTAAAAAAGGAAGGTATAAAGAACAATATCTGCATTCCAGAAAAACCTTTAGTGAGTTAACCTAATTATGTACAACAAAAACAAAGTAAGCATTGTAAATCTGCCCTGAAATACCAGTTGACTTGTATGCATTATTTTACAGAGCACTTATTTAATCATTTAGGTAAACTTTGCAAAACTATTTCAGCATGTTTGGGGTTTTGGTTTTGTTTTTTTCTTTTATTTAATATACAAAGAAGAATTGTCCCCTTTGAGTATGTCTTGAGAACACATTATTATGAAACAGGTTGGAGAATATGGGAGATTGCTTATCTTGCTATAGTTAATAGGACAATCTTAAACTGTAAGCTCTGGTTTTGCAGTAAGAAAAACAGATCTCCTGCCATCATGTGGAATGTAGCAGTATCTCCTTTTTGAAATGATCTGGTATTTGAATACCACAACAACAAATACGTTGGGACAACGACATTATTTTGTTTTTCACTTGAAAACTGAACCATGATTACAGAATGTGAGCATTTTGGTGGGCAGTGTCCTACATCGTCTTCAGTGAAATGTTCTCTGTGATTGTGATGGGAAGCTCTGCCTATGAGGCTATAGTAAAATGGACCAATTTCTTTTAGTTCCTAATTCCAGGAATGTTAAGTTACACGACAGTTTTGAGACTCCTCCTCACAGGATCGTGTCTGTATTATAAACCTCATTGATTTCAATGAAGTCACACCAGGAAGAGGTTTGGGTTATCCTACATTCTCATTATCGCTATCAGACTGTTTGAAAATATGCCAGGCCTGATCCTTATCTGCTGGTGTCACTTATACTGTTTTAAATCCACAGAGCAGAACGGAGACAAGCTTGCCTGTGGAGTATCTTGACCAAATTCCAGAGCCTTTATGCATGCAAAATGTGCATCTACATAAATGTTGCTGCCAGAGCCACTGGGCTTCTAAAGGAAATGCACACCCAGTGGCCATACAATTAAAGGCAGATGGACACCCCTGTCCAAAGGGAATGTAGGACTTCAATGCAGAGAGATTGGTCTTGATGGGAAACAGAACAAAAGCAGCACATGTCTACTCATGGGGTCAATCATAGAAGCACAGGGTGGCTGAGGTTAGAGAGGGCCTCTGGAAATCAACACATCCAACATCACAGTCAGAGCGGGCTCAACTAGAGCAGAGTGCTGAGGGCCAAGTCCAGTCAAGTTTTGTCTATCATCTCCAAAGATGAAGACTCTACAAACACTGGATCTCTTTCAGTCTTGATCTCGTTTGACCTTTGTGGACCTTAACCCAAATTTTTCATCTTTCTGCTGGTGCAGGCCCTTCCCCAGGCTCCTGGAGAACTCCCAAATTGTGGAGGATTCCTCTGCTTACTGCTCAAAGAGAGTGTTTAGCTTATCTTTTCAGCACTGAGATATACTTCTCTCCACTATTTATCATTTTGTTCTTTCCATTCCTCTCAGTGGCACTTTCTCTTTTCCCTCTGAAGTCAGTTCTCCTGTTATTCCTGGTAGTACCTCATTTACCCTTCCTGTTTACAGCCTGGTGATTTTGTGAGATGATTCAAAAGGATCTTCTTTGCTCAAGATGAAGGTAATACATGAATCCTTCTGGAAACAGAAATTATTGACAAAATGACAATATTGGCTTCCAACTACCCCTGAATTTTCACATTATACCCTTCATTAAAGCTCTCACTTAAGAAAGTAACAGAAAATCAACATATGGTGATGTATTTTATGCTTCATCAAGTTGCACACTTGTGTTGGAAAGCAGAAGACCCTTTCATTCTCTGATCTCTCTTTGCACAGAACTGATCACTTCAGCATTTCTACTGTGCAACTGGACTTTGTGGAAGGCTCACTAGGTACGGGTTTCATCAGATGAGATGATCTTCAGAACATATCCTAAAATGGCCCAGCCATGAGTTACCTCATCTTTGTAAACCAGGCAGATTGGAATGCTGCTCAATGCAGTTATTTTCAGTTTTCTAAGGCCCAGTTAAGATGGAATTTTACCTCTTTCCAATAATCAAAGCAAACACTCATTTCATAGAGTAAAAAAGGAAGTTTTCATTTTTCTTAGAAATATCCATCCCTTTTAGACTAAGTTCTGGAATGACATTGTAGAAATTATGATTGCTCTCAGATACAAAGAGAAATCCCTTTTCTAAGTTTTGCAGTAATTCGTACAGCAGACTAATGTTCTGAAATAATTTGAATCTTCCTTGTTTTCTTCTCTTCCTTCAGAAAAGTTTGATTTCTCTTCATAATGAGTAACATATCAGTCTGTTTTAATACAAAGCTTTTAAATATTTCTAGGATAATTCTAATTGAAAATATTCTCAATCATTTAGTACAGTTCATTCTTGAAATTATTTACATTATCTCACAGGCACCCACTGCCCCATGGATTTCCAACTCCAGCTACCTATAATATTCCTGCAGTAGAGGTTGTGGTTTGGAGAATAATGTGATTAAAGCAATATAAAAGTTTCCTAGAGGTGTGTTTATTGGTCACTCATCAAATACCCTTCAATGACAATTTAACATTGGTCCAATTTTCTTGGCCACGATGTGCTTTTTGCTGCTTTTGTGTCCCCTGAAGCATTCGTGAATTCTTCGCTCATCCAATGGTAATGATGAATTTGTAGGTGTTGTCTCAGAAGTTTTTAGCTATGGGGCTTTATCTTTCTTCTCTGTAACGCAGGATGATTCTTAGTCTACAGGATTGCTGTGAAGTCTAAATCAGTTGTTATTCTTGGCTTAGACTGCTGCCTGAGAGGTGTCCTTGAAGAAGTCTTTCTTCTTTATCTTTTTATTTTTTTTATTCTGTTAGTGCAAAATATTATGATAATTCATAGGTCAGATCGTGAACTCTTTACTCAGGCAAAATTTAAACTGACTTAACTTCTGTGGTTATGACAGAATATCAGAAATGCAGTATTATTTGGATTTGTTATTTACAGGGAGAAATGCAGTACATATTTAGTTGTGTGTGTTTCTTTAACAGAACCTTATGAATTCTTATCTATTTTCATGTGTACACTTATTTATTTCAAACTGTTTATACAAGATAACTAAAATGAGTAAGAAAGGAAAAAAAAATTAAATGTGTTTAAATACACCAGTGTGATGCATTGGCTTTTTACAAATACAAACAATACAATGAATATGTAGCCTTCCTATTACAAGTTCAAGTGGAAAAGCAACACTAGACCAAATTAATCAGGTCTAAAATTCTTCCTGCAATCTCTTTCCAGACAAATGAGGTTCCTTATGGCCGATGTCAATGGTATTCTAAAGTTTTATAATCAATAAACAGGCTGTAAAATTGCATCTGTAATCAGGATAAGGAACACAAACATTTACAGAGTAACATGCAAACATAACAAAATACTGCAGCCGGCTAAAATGGAATGAGACGCCCTGTTCAGATGCCATTATTTTTAAATGCATGTTTAATTTAGCATCCCAGCTGAGATAAAATGCAGACAGAGCCATGTTAAATTGGTATTACCAACTGCCTGGAGATATCTCCAGATTAACCCACCTATCCACAACCCATCTATAGTAAAAAATAAATTAAAACTAAAAGACAGAATTCCACCTTTTTAGTCTTTTTTTTTTTTCCTTTCCCCGTATTGTACATCATTGTCAAAACATTCAGAGATAAAGTTTAGCATTGCAGAGAGCTGGTTATTATTTAGACAAGCCACAGCACCCGCACCAGGAAGTTCCCAGGTAAGCATGTGCCTGAAAAGGTCTCTATGTGTTGCAGCAAGTTGTTGCAAGTGAAATGTTTTGGAGAGCTCTAACAGGTGTTTCGGGAACACATTGTGATTTAACCCAGAGCTGCTGCTCTGTAACGTGGCCAGTTTGCTCCCAGATCCTATAATATATGACTGATCTTCCCAGAGCTTGGGGGAATAACCCACAACAGCATGAGATAAAAAACAACCAACAACGAGAACAAGAAAAACAGATACAGAGGGGAAAATAAAGAAAAAAATGGAATGGGAAAGAGAGCAGATTGGGGGAAAAGTGTCACTTTGTGGTACGCAGGCATTTTTTTAGAGCAACATCTACCTTTTGTTGTTGATTTCTTGGGGACAGATGTTTGGCATTTGGTTCTTAAAAAGAAATATTGAGTTGGAACAAAAAGAGAATTGAAAAGAAGGAGTGTCTCAATCTGCAGAGACCTAGAAATCTACAGAAACCTAAATTTTTAAGTTTTTATGGGCATTTTTGGTGTAGTTTGTGTTTTATCCTGGAAGCATGTGATTATGGAAGAATCTCAGATTTCAGTACAACAGAAATTAATCCCTGAAATGAAGGGTGGGTTTGTTTTTTGGAGTCCTTGCTCTTCCATGGGCACGATCCTTCAGAGAGTTGTTCTTTTGCTTTCTGTGCTTCAGTTCCTAATCTGTAAAATGGGAATGAGTGTACTTGATTTCCTCATAGGAGCGATGTGAAGATAAATACATTCAAAAACATGCAGTGCTCCAATAATCCATTGCATACTTGACTACCATAAAAAAAATTATTAATACAGGACAAATGAAATGAAGCTTGATGATGTGCCTGTACCTGAATACCCCTGAGGGCGCAATAATCAAAAGCCAAATGAAGGAAATAATTTGATGTCAATCTCACGCATTCTTGGAACTGGATTCTGGTTCCTTTTACATTAATGGTTGACAAGATTGCCATCAAGAGATGTGTATAAGGTATGTCTGCACTTTAGTTGCAAGTTTAGTGTTGAGATACCTGTGTTAGATTTAAGCAGAGTACTTATCTCACCACTGTAACACAGAAATCTAGTTTTTCACCTAGGTGAAAAACTGTGGAAAAAAATGTTACTTTAGTGGGAAAAGCACCAAATAAAATGTTGTTCCTCAGTGCTAGCTTACTTCTTGCAAGGAACATGTTTGGTGCAGGTTGTTTCCAAACCTGTTTTGCATATCTCAGTCTATGAGCAATAGCCTGTGTGAGCTAAAGGGAGGGAAACGTGATCAACTGAGTGACAGAGAGAGAGAAAAGAAGAACAAGGGAAAAGATGTATTTTAGGAATGAGCTGAAATATATCTGTGGTGTTATCAGGGAACAGAGCAAGGTACCTGGCAGCCATTTCAGAACACAGCATTTTCTCTCTGACTACTAGAAAAAAAGGGGTTAATGACATATTTGTATGGGTGAGCAAGGAGTGTGGAAAGAATATCGGTGTGAGGGAGAGAAGGAGCAAATCTGAGGAGTTCAATGCAATGGCCTTGATTTTCCCGTCTTTAATCACTGAGCTGTTAATTTAGGCTTCCTCTGGGTTCCTTCTGTTGTCACCACAGAGCTTTGTATGGGATATCCATTCTTCCATAGAGTCAGTCAAAAGTTATAGAAAGACTAAAAAGCCTGATCTAACTTCAGTGGAAGCTCTGCTGTGACACGATGACCTCCAAAAGTCCCTTCTAACCTAAACATCTCTGTGGTCCCATCCTTCTTCAAACCACCATCCGGATGTAGCAACTCTCTCCTCTGGTTGTCTAGAAAGCCAAGGAGGAACACTTTCCTGAAGATGCTTCTCGTAAATTCCAAGCGTACAATGGAGCCTGGGCCAAGAAAGAGGAATATTTTCACCATGAGTGAGAAAGAAGGGTGGTTGATTGCACATAGGTGGAGTCCTCAGATGAGCACTGTCACTCTAGAATGCAAGACATCCCATTACCCTGCAAGCATACAGGATATGGTTTTCTTTGGGTAGAATATCTTCCAGAAACCACAATTAGTCTTAGTTGGGAACACTCTCCTTTTTGCTTTTCTGCAGAGAAACTTTGATTTTCATTTCATCCTATAGGAGTTACTTCAGTGCAGATACTAACTATTAGCCAGGACATGTCAGTGCTGATCCATCTTTAAGCCGAGATGAAATCACATTATTTGCTAGTTACATCAGACAAGAGATAGCAGAAGCATGCTGGCTTTTTTGGAACTAAAATTCCAATTTTTTAATGAAACAGGATAGAAAAATATTTATTTTTGAAAATGCCATTGGAAGTTGATATTCAGGAATTTCTCACCGGTTAAGAATTAAAGTTCCCTACGAGGTCTTTATCTTGTTTAATATAACTACTGACTAATAAAACTTATCTTGTTTAATAATGGATGAACTAATTATCCCTATACATGTTTAATCCTTTTTAAAACCTGCTAAGCTCTTGGACTTGCAGCTATCATGTGGCAATCAGTTCCACAGGTCAATTATCTATTGTGAAAAAATGTCTTCTCTTTTATCCTCTCTGAACGTCTTGCCATCCAGTTCCATAGGATGCTTCATTATTCTTGTAATATGAAACGAGGTAATTGGGAACAACCTATTTTATTATCTCTATCACAGCCCTCACGTTTGTTTATCATCTTTCTTTCCTGATCTATTTTTCACTATAAGCATCTTTTAGTACTTCAAACTTTTCTACTCCCCATTCCCAAGCCCTTGCTTTGCTCTGTTTTGATGGTGACAATAAGTTAGGCTCATACTTCTACAATTTTTCTCACTATTTTATTGATAATCACATGAATTACAGTGCTGAGCATGTCACTGTCATTGGCTGGTCTTATAAATGTTGCAGCAACTATAATTAATGGTTCTACTCACTGTCCTAAGTTGCTTAGCCCATATGTATGCAGCAATTGTTATTAATAAATCACTGTGTATCTACAATTACGACATTGGGGAGTTGTTATTATTTCCTTTTTCTAATTAAAAGAAAATAATTCAGGTAATGATGTATTAGCCACTAGAGATGCAGAAAGACTAGAACAGTACATTGCTCATTGCTGCAATGTCTGACTTTGGCTGCTGACTGGTGTATGTAGCTTCAGAGGGAGTTTGTGTTCTCCCTAAGCAAACTCAGGGAATAAGGCATGAATCTCCTAAAATTAGATTCACAAACCCAGTGCATCATGCTGAGCGTATTTGTTAGATATGGGATTAGAAACCCAAGTTTTCCCATTCTACCTCTGTCTAGAGTTATTATCTCTTCCAAAAGCACAATGAATATTTAATTAATGTGGAACAGATTTACTGGAAATGATTGTGAGACCCACAATCTCCTGGACTATCTCTTGGTGGTTAGGGTATTCTCCTGGGAGGTAGAGAAATAGAGATGTGGTTTCAAATCCCCTCAGGAACAAGAGAAACTTGCACCTGGGACTGCCCCGTTCCAGGTGAAGCCATGAGACTTTTGAATACAAAGAAGTCAGCAATAAATCTCATTTTCTTGGATGGGTTTCTCTGTGCTCTGAGAACGTTTCTGGCTTAGGTCCTGTGGGCCAGATAGGCAGGGAAACCACCTAGTTTGCAAATCCAGCCCATGGTGGAATGAGAATAGGTGTGGAACACCTTGGCAATACGAGACTGTTGCAGCAGTGTAAGGGAGTTTACTGGAAGAATGGTGGCTGTGGTAACTCTTGGTCTGGATATCTAATGTGAGGTGAGGTTTGTGGACAGTCAATTTCTTTATTTAGACCAAGTAATATCACTGGAAAAAACCCAGGTGTTTTAGACAAATAAGCCACAAACACTTTTTTTCAGGCTTGCAATAAACTCAGAAATATTTAATGGAAATGACACGCTATAGTATTTTCTATAAGTCCAAATTTAATAACTTTCTCATGTAACCTAATCTAGAGGAAAGGTATGAACTGATGGAATCCTAAGTGTCTACAAGGTCAGGCAAAATTAGGCCATTTTGAGGGCCTAAAACATGACCTTTGGCTTCTGAAAAGTTCTTAAATAGCTGTGGCTTTGACTTTTCAACACTGTTTTTCAGCAAAAGCGTTACAGGAAGTCGGTAGCTGTACCACTAAAGAGCATTAATCAGTGCTGCTCAGAGTTCCCATCCTCCACGAGGGAAGCATTAGGGACAGCACAGAGAAGGATGACGGTTAGAAGCAGATGGTGAGTAAACTGTTAAGAGTCCAACTTCATTAGCATTGCTTTGATAGATTAATGGTGCCCTGAAATCCTGCCAGGCAGTCTGTTGCCAAAGGTGCCATCTGCGTGGAAAAGCATGCACATCAAGAAATTCAGTAGGAAAAAAAAAATAAAAGAAAAAATAAATAAAAAAGAACAACTAGCTCCATCAGTCACACCCCAAGTTATTTCCACCCACCATGTGCTGACGGATAACCAAAAAGCCAATACTAATTATAAAAATGTGGAATTATATTAAAAAAGAAAAATGATACCTGAATGTCATGCTCTGTACTTTCATGCAGTGGGTCTTCTCAGTTAATCTAATAATGTCTTCTATTATCATTATTATATTGTCATCAACATCAGCATCACTGTGTATGTTATTTTTACCATTCCTTGCAATGTGGACACACCTTGAAGGCCGGTTGCTGTATGACTTTGCATTTCAGTGGTAAGAGGCAAAGCAAGCCCCAGAGAGTTCAGCAAAGCATTTTCCAGTTCCATTCTGCTGAAACTGTTCCTAATTATTTCCCATTTGAGCCAATACCTGTTTCGTAATCAGTTTGTTAACCCTGAATGCATTTGGCGTGGTTAATAGCCAAAAGTAAAATATATAGGAAGAGGGGAGTTTGAGGTGGGAAAGAGATGGCCAAGGTTGAACCCCCAACTCCCCAGCAGATCCTCTTCATTTCTTGTATAAGAAGCTTTTTCCTACTCCCTGCAGCTGTGTGAGGGGACTGAAAAAATTCGTGCTGCACTGGGTTAGAAACATGAGTATTATCAACATTCTGGTGGGCAAGTAAGAGATGTCATTTAGAAGAGCTAAATATCTTACAGTTCTCCTTTCCTCCTTATTCACTCCACCTGCAGGTAAATCTGTTCCTAAACATGATTCATTTCTGTATAACAAGATACAACAGCAAGATTATTTCAGGGACCTCATCAGGCTTGCCGGGTTGCAGTGCATCACCTCTGATAACAAGAATCAAAGATCCAGCCTCTTCCCATCAGAGCCAATTTGCAGAGTGCTCACCTGCAGCACGATCAAAAAGCCTGTGGGCTCCATGAGCCTTACTTATGACCTGTAAAGCTGCCCAGCCTTGGGGTGTAGAAACAAGGATGGGTGTTGTATGGACTGGTATCTTGTGTGGAAAAGGTGGGGAAGGCAGAGGGACAGGGAATTTGGAGTGTGGCAGTTGGGTGTTGAAAATACAAGGGCCACAGTTCTGTTGCCTGAACACAGGTATCTACTGCTATTTGAGATGCCTTAGGGTCCTCAAGGTAGATGGCAGACAAATGGCAGGTGCCTGAATGGATCTGTGGGAAGCTGTCACCTGACTGAGATCAGGTGGGATACCCTTGCGTATCTCAAAACATTTTTGAGTAACAGGAATAAGCTCAGTGAAGAATATCTTCACTCCAGGCTCAGTTACCCAAGTTGGGTGTCTCCATTCAGGTGTCTATATCAACTGGTGTTTAAACTCATATTTTTGTCCATATGAAAGAGATTCAACTGACCAAATGTAAATGTCTGGTCCAGCTTCCTAACCATGGGCTTTTACTGGCATTTGTGATATCTTAGGGAAGGGTACCAGGAAGGGCCAGAGAGGGCCTGAGAGTCTCTTATAAATCCCAGGTAAAATATGCAAGGCCTACAGACATCTCTCAGATATGCCATGGTTTCTCAAACGGCACTAAATATCTGTGTGGGCAAAACTGAGCCAAGTCTATGTTCACATAATTACACCTTTAAATTTGGGTGTCTGAATCTGGAGCCGAATAACATCAGCCTTGTGCTGAACTGACCTCTGAAAGAAGACTAGACATTTCAGAGGAAAAACATCCCAAATAACCAAACAAAACCAAAATCAAACTTAATATTAGTAGTACACCACTCAGGTGGGTAGCACACTAGGTGAAATACTGCCCCAAACTCCTGACTTTTGGTCCAAACAGGTTACCAGTGTTTGCCAACCATGTGCAAAGTGCTGGGGAGTTGAACACAAACCCAACCTACATTTCAGTAACAACTAAGCAAAATTTTAATCAGTGATGGCAACAGACAGAAAGAGTAGATGGAAAAGGGAGATACCAGAGAAGGAGGGTGGTAATATTGATGACATATAATTATCTGCCGTATTAGCAAAGGCTGGGCAGGTGGGGCAGTCTCCATTACAAATGTTGGCTGTGTTTAACATGTTGGTGAAGTTTGAGTCACTTGCACAATGTTGACTGTGACTTCCAGTCAGTTTAAACCAAGCTCAGTTGCGTTCAAGGCTTAGCTCTCGATTCTCCACCTTCCCTAAGAATGTTCTCAGATCCCTCCAGCCTCAAACCTGGCTAAACCCATGTATTAATCCCAATTAGCTGGCATGGTGCTGCATACAGTTTTTCATGAGTTGTGATGAAAATATCCGTGGACACAGTCAGACTTGCAAAAAAAATTTCCCAGGAAAGAAAACACACAGAGTGTCCAAAGTTCATGTTAATGTTGATTCACGGCATATTGATTTTCCAAGGAAGCAATAAATCTCCTGTGGATTTAATATTTATTCTGACCTATCCTTAAGAGCCATGAAAAAGAATTGAATGGAATTAACTATACTCCATTACAGTAATCTTTCAGCAATGTTTTTGCCTTCATGCTAAATTACCAATGTCTGCATTTTTTTTCAATTTATTTTTAATATGCACTAGCCTAGACTAAGTCTATATTTGCAATTTACATACTCTATTGTTTGGCTAAAAAAAAGGTTTTTTAATTATCCTTATGTTTTTACCTGTTAAGGTACTGTTGGAACATAATTTCTGCATGTACTCAATTTAGTTTGCTAAGAGATTTCCAAAATATCACTGATACTGTGAAATCACATTAAAAAACCCCCCAAAAGACAAAACCACCAAAACCACAAAAAAAACCCCAAAACAAAACCAAGAAAACCACAAAGGTTTATTAAACATTAAAGACAATGTATAACTGAAAAAAAGAGTCTGATATTCTGTATAATGTAGATTATTAATTTTTTCCTTAGTTATTTTTACACTAAGTCTCATCAATGTAATAATAGATCTGTCTCATGAAATCTAAAAGGGTAGGGAAAAGGGAAGATTTCAACTTACAGCTGGGTATGACTTGAAACTGCTTTGATGGGTCTTGTTTTTATCTGTCCATTTGTCATTTTTTCATGGTCCTCAGCAATGTTTACAGGGTCAGTGTTGTAAACAGAACAAGAAAGTCCTGCTGGCTTGTGTTCATAGACCCATAGAGTGGAATCTGAGAATGGTTTGGGCTGGAAGGGACATTAAAGACCATCCATTTCCAACCCCCCCCGATCATGGGCAGGGACACCTTCCACTAGAGCAGGTTTTGGAAGGACCCATCCAATCTCTGGGTAACCCTTTCCACCCCCTCATGCCCCTCACAGGGAACAATCTCTTCTGTGTATCTATCCTAAGCTAAGATATTGCCATTTGTGAGTTAAGTCTATGAACCACTTAAAACCCTTGCAGTCTTTCAGAAAGAAGTGGCTGCTCAAATCAGATGTTCTCAGATCTGTAGGACTGTGGTAAAAGAAGACAAACCAGATGAACATCAGAAAAATTAAATTCTCTTCATTGCTTTAGAGGCCTAGTCTGCCCTAGTAACCACCTATATGTTTTCTGCTGGCATTTTTATACATTGAAAGGAATGCCAGAATGCTGTGGCATGTCAGAATATGTGATATGATGTCCCACAGATACCATGTGCACTGCACTGCTTTATGTTTCAATAACTACTAGTGCTCTCCCAGGCTATCACTTCTCCAATATGGATTCTATTAAACCTTCTAAACTAAGGGGAACTTTTTTTTTTTTTTTTTAAGTTACTTGAGGGTTCATCTTTCTGCTTCTTCATTTCCCCATGGTTTTGATGAGAATAGTTTCTGTACCTCCACCTCTCATTTATTTTCAATTTCTGAAGCCCAGGTGAAGGAGTGCCCACACCCAAACAACAGTGACTAAGACTTTGAAATAACATGAGGCATCTTTAACTTATTCTCCAAACGTGTAGCAATGAGTGAGGTGCTGCCTGAAGAAATTGGGTGAGACAATTTCCCAAGTAATGAATTAATAAATGTTGCAACGCTTGTTAGTGCCAGCCAAAATCTCAACTTGGCGTGCTAGAACGTGATCAGAGCTCTCATTTGCAGCCATCTTGGCTTGGCTGGACAAGATGCTCCTATTGTATGCAACTAAGGCTAAAAATGAGGATTTGTAACTGAATTATGATTTAAAATAAATATTGAGGAGGAAGCTCACAGAACAATAACTGGAATAACACACAAGTATTAAACAGAGGTTGTGTGATATAATTCAGGTATGTGCCTGTTTCCAGGAAGAGCAAGACTTCATATCAGTCCTATTCCAGCTGATATGGGGAACTACTTAACCATCTAACCATTTACCATCACCAGAAACTATCACGTGAATTTATCAGGAACGATTTTTTAACCTCCTATAACATTGATTAATAAACAAATCATACCCACACTTGCCTGATCCAATTTTAGCTATCTTAAACTTGGATATTTAGTCTAACTTAGCTATCCAGAGTGCCTCTACAGATGACAGAGAGAGTGAGAGAGAAGCACCTTGCTGGCTATCTCGATGGTGACTTCAGTTGGGCTTAATTGTCCTGGAGGTGACATGTGTCTGGAAGGACAAGGGACCATAACCAAGTACTTTTGACTAAACCCCTAGCACTGAGGTAACAAAAGACCAGACAAGCTTCTTAGAGAGATGGAGCACCTCTTCTATGAGGAAAGGCTAAGAGAATTGGGATTGTTCAGCCTGAAAAATAGAAGGCTTCTGGGTGACCTAATTGCAGCCTTCCAACCCCTGAAAGGAGCTGATGAGAGAGACAAAAAGAGACTTTTTACAAGGGCATGTAGTGACAGTACAGGGGGAATGGCTTTAATCTGCAAGAGGGCATGTTTAGGTTAGGGATTAGGAAGAAAATTCTTCCCTGTGAAGGTGGAGAGGCACTGGAACAGATTGCTGACAGAAGCTGCAGGTGCTCCATCCCTGGAAGTGTTCAAGACCAGGTTTGATGGGGCTCTGAGCAACCTGCTCTAGTGGAAAGTTTCTCTGCCCATGGTAGGGGATTGGAAATATATGATCTTTAAGGTTCCTTCCACGTTGGAGGGGACCTTCAAAATCATCTCATTCCAACCTCCTGCCATGGGCAGGGACACCTTTCACTAGAGCAGGTTGCTCAGAGCTCCATCCAGCACCTCATGAAGGTGTGGTTATTTTGAGGTGTTAAATTTTGAGACAGGTATAGTCTGGTGGTGAGAATACCTTGTTCCCTTCAGTGAAACACAAACACACAGGTAAATGTGCCCTTCCATGGAGCTTGGGGAAAACATTGTTGTAAAGAAATATAAAAGTGCCGCACACTAGTTGAAAAAAATTCACCATTTTATGACATTGTATATGTCTTCTAACAGAAGGTGGGACTTGATGATATGGGGTCTTTCCAACCTTAATGACTCCATTAATCTATATTTCTGAGAGGGTTTGGGTTAGGCTGAGTGACTCATTTGCACCAGAGGATGGTTCAGGGCAGAATCTCTTGAGGTGGTTAAGAACATCTTCACTGCCTTAGAGGGCCTGACCTATCTAGGAAACTGGTGACTTCTGTGAATGTTTCCTCTACCCTATGAGTTCTTAGGGTACAAACGTCATAAATTAAATGGGAACCAGGATCTTCTGAGTTTCTGGTCAGGTTCTGGAAATCAAGGCCCAAAAGTTTGGGGTTTTGTCTTGTCATCTCCCAAGTGGGACCTGGGCACTTAAGTCTCTTTAGAAATCTGTCTCTCTGGACTTGAGCTACCAAAGCACTGGTCTATATACATATTTTTCACAGGAGACTATTGGTTTTCCCATGTTATTTGTGATTCATGTTAAGCATTTACTTAAGGACCTTACCTGCTTGGAGTATGAAAACTATATCTCCTGAAGCCAAATTTTCAACAGCAGTCTGTCATAGGGGAGGGAGGAAGGTTCCACATCTAGCTATCCAACTTCATTCCATCGTATTTGGTGTCAGAGGCCTTCTCACTTGCAAAACAAAACAGACAATACTCAGCAACATGGGCCCTTGACATGCTTGGTATTTTATCTTCTCTATCTTCAAGGAAGGGATATTACTCCTCACTTCTCAACTTCAGATGGTAGTTGTGAGGATTAATTAGTTAATGCTTTTACAGCACAGAAAATGTAAAGTGCTACTATATAAAAGTATTATTAAGTGCCTGCAGGGTCTTGCTGTCTAATGTGGCTGAATGGGAGAGGCTCTGAACCATGGAGATTAGGCAATTTTAGAATAGTTCTTTTCAAATTGCATTATTTTTAACTCTTTGTTGTTCTAATATCCTCTCAACAGGGGTTGGAAATATTTACCCTGTTCATTGTATTTCTCTATTTTCTTCAACACTCACTTTTAAATAAACACAAGTCCTAGGGTTTTATCTGCATACAGAGTTGTATGGGCTTAAATAAAGGTGTGATTTTACACCAATTTCATTTATCCTAATCCTTTTATTTCAATTTTAAATTAAGCTTATTTCAGTTCAGCATAAGCTGATTCAGAACAAGTTTACGATAAATTCAGATAAGCCACTCTAAAACTGAAATTAGTGTGTCCACACAGGGATTTGCTCTAGTTTAAGCAAGGCTATGAATGTGAACACAAGTTATCGTGGCATAAGCTTGAAAATGAATTTACAGCTTGCAAATCATTAAGCAGTACCTGGTAATGCACTTAACCCCGAGCACCTCCTCTCCAAAACCCTTATTTTAATCCAGAGATAACCTACCTCCAATTACTGTCCTATTTAAAACGGGCTAGAAACACGCACATGTTAAACCATTAGATCATGGAGCAGTTTTGGGTTGGAAGGGACCTTCAGGATCATCCAGTTTCAACCCCCTGCCATGGGCAGTGACACCTTCCACTAGACTAGGTTTCCCAGAGCCCCATCCAGCCTGTGAAGCAGTAAGGAGTTGGTGTATGCCCAACGTGAATCAGACAAAGAGGGAATTTATTTGTGGAAGGACCATCCCATAGCTTGGACTGCAGTCCTCTATCTCACAGGGGTGGCAGAGAGGATGGAGAGGGGTTGGTTACCATCCAGCCTGAATGGCGTGTGTCTTACTGCCAAAAAACTTCAAATTCACCCTTCTTGTTCCATCTTTACGTGTCTGTGAGCTGCCTTGGCTGCCTCACATCCATGCAAATGTGTGCATAGACACGCTCTGAATTGCTGCCATCCCAGTGAGTCACTATTACCCCAATCAAAATTGTGGCCATCAACACAGCTTTTGTCTTCACACATGTAATTGCACAACTGGTAGACTGATGGAAACTGAAACGTATGCAGGGGTGTTAACAGAAAGGGACAGAATGTGGCTTGAGCTGCTACAAGAACAAGAAAAATTAAGTAAAGAGAAAGAGGAATTAAAGACAAGGAAAGTCAGAACAAGAAAAATTAAATAGAAAAATAATTCTCCTGTTCCTTGTGCCAGTGTGAGCAATAGACACACTATGGATAAAATTAAAGAAAACACTGTGAAATTTCATTTGTGTCTCTACTTTTGGATAGCATTGGGTCAAAATGTCTTATATAAAAGACTTTCAAGGAATCAAAATTGGATTGCATGTGAAAGATCGATGTTTTCTAAAAATATGTATTTTTACTTCTCCTTAATGGCTCAGATGTTTAGTTACCTGGTGTCTGTCAAGCACTGATAAACATGATTAGCAAAACAAATAGGAGTGTTAAGAATTTTTCCTTTCACTTAATTTTTCATATCATTCAAACCAGACTGAAGTTTTTTATAAAATCAAAAAACTAAATTTAGGCTCTGAAAACCTTATTTAGAAATTTAAGTGAGGACCTTATTTAGCAAAGATCATAAGCACATGTTTAAATTGATCCTGGTTCAGGAATGTGCTTAAGTATATGCTTTAATCTGATTAAATATGTGTTTAATGTTAAACACATGTTGAAATGCTTTGCTGAATTGTGGCCTGATTTTCAAAAGTGTTAAGTACCTTGAACATCTTATTAAGGTCAAGAAAAGCTGCATGTCTTCATGCTCTTACGCATCAAGGCATTTTCTTACATGTTTAAATTCACATTTAGGAGCCCAGCCATTTTTTTTTTTTTTTTTTTTTAGTAAAATTTTGGACTCAGTTTTGCTGAAGATAAACACAGTAACATCTGGATTCATACCTTATCTGAACTATCTACCACTAATGAGTTTTCAAAGTTGGACTGAAAGACTGAAAACTTCAGCACAGTCTCAGTTTGTTTGGTTTTCTTTTGTTTTTGTTTTTAAAATGTAATTTTTAGTGCTCTCTGTTTCCATTTGGAAAGGTTCTGCTCTTTCCAGTCCCAGCCAACACTGAGAAGTGAAAAGGTGTGTGAAAAGAGCTATTACTACTAACATTATTAAGTGCTGACAGCATTCTTAGTTCAGTACAAGACACGAGTGAAGGCAGATCCTTCTTTGCAGATCTTACTCACAGGTAGTCTGGATTAATTTCAAACTCCAGATGGCTTTTCAGGGTGGTTTCTATTTTATCTGACGTAGTTTTCCTTTTTCTAAAAAAAACAAAGAGATAGTTTAGGCTTAGAAAGATTTTTTTTTTTACCTCCCCTATTCTAAGATTATAACAAATTAAAGGCCAGCCATGTTTTGGCTTCCAAAACCTCTAAAAGTCTGCTCAATCCTATTGCTCTTGTTGTCATTGTTCTTAAGAGGAAACACTGGCTTTTAAATTCTTTCTCACTGCATAAATATATATATATATTTCGGCTTTTGCACCTTTTTTTTTCTTCTCAAGAAACTTTTCTATAATCTTCACCCACATATTTTGCTTTACATCAATAGCAGCTTTCCTCTTGACTTAGAAAAAGCTTTAGATCTAACCTAAAAGCCTTTCTGCATCTGCTAAGGGGAGGTAAGTCTTAACCTGTTCCCACCTGCTCATGTTCACTGTTTTCTTCCATCCCCCTCCCTCTCAGCACTAAGAAGGTATTTCTCACTTCTCACCCCCAACATACACACAGAACGTGTCATCAGGACAGCAGCTGCCTGATCAGGTGTTTAAAAAATGTTCTGGAGGAGAAATACCTTCTTGCTTTTAAGCAAACGTGGGAGGTGTGGTGTAGCTGCACCATGACACTACTGCAGCTCTAAATGTGTGTGAAAACAAACCAAACACACTCAGCGGGGCACTGGTGTAACTCTGGTGTGTGTGACGCCAGCCTGGGCCCAGCTCTGACTCAAACTGTGCAACAAAGCTCATCCCAGCCCTTCTCCATGTTTGCCCCCACTACATCCTCCACCTTTTCTCCTGTGTGCTTTGGTTGCTGTGTGATCTCTCCCTTGGAGCAGGAGCCAAAGCAGGAGATGCTCCTTCTTCTTTCTCTCAGAGGCAGGATCTTCTGCTGTAAGGTTAAATCTGGAACAAAACAGTGTTGTTCTCTGAAGATGGTGGGGGCATAAGTCTTCAGAAGAGAAGAGTTGGGGTGGAAAGTTGGAAAGTCATATAACAGGGCCTTCACTATGCCATGGAGCAGCAAAGAAATTCCAGAGGGAAGAAATGAGTTTTAATCACCTGTTGTGCTCCAAAATGGAGTGACTTCTTCCATGAACAACTTCTGCCCCTTCCCAAAAGAGCAGATCATCTAGGAAACACAAATTTAGCCTAAACACTTCCCCTCTGTCACCCCTGCCCCTAAATACAGGCTTTTCTTGTAAAAATACTTAACTGTGTACTGATATTGGACTATATTGTGATACTTTTTTGTCTCTTAATTAACAAGAACTTTAAATGATATTTCTCAAAGCTATCATGTGGTGTTGACTACAAAAGGGTTGGTAAATTTTTAGGATGCAGGGAAGTGGTGACAAGCATTTGGGAGCAAACTGGTACTGATTGTTACTCTGCTCCAGTGCAGGCTGAACATGACATCTGGCTGTAGTCCTCCAAGCAAGTTACTAAATCTTTCAGTTTGGTTTCACATAACCTAAAATATCGACTGTAAAGTTCTCTAGGCTCCCTCTACAGATAATGGAGAGAATCCATGAGGTGATTCATCCCAGAATCATGCCATTATTGACTCACTTAATGCATGATGTCCCATCTACACACATTTTGACTACAGAGGGAATTCAGACAACTATCTTATATTAAACATTATATTTTAGATGCCTAACGTAAAATGAAGCCATCCCTAACCCTTTATCAAGAAAGCTTGACTATCAGATCAGCAGAAGAATTGCTTTGGTACCTTTACTCCACCTCAGCTGATTCACGAACTTGTTTCCTTATCGGGACTTGTTTTGTGTGTTCCAGATTAATGATAATCATGATAATTCTTTAGGGAGATTAAGTAATCCTCACAGTCACCGTGTGTAATAGGTAAATACTGATATCGCTAGTTTACCGATGAGGAAATAGTCAGTGAGAGTTTAAGTGACTTGTTCTATCTAATTTAATCTTGTTTGAGTTAATCTAATCTATGTTTTATAAATAAATCACACAATCACTGTGATATGTAGGCAATAGACAGTCAAGACAGTGCTGAAGAGAGTACTCAGGAATTCCTGGCTCCCAGGCCTATCTTTGTCCCACAAAACCATTGCCTTAAGAAATAAGACATAGCAGTAAATAATCTTAAAAGTTTCCATGAAGTGTTTCTAGGTCATATTTAACACAATTGGAGTTCTGAAAACACAGCACTTCTCTTTCTCTCTCTGAAAAATTGGGATAAGGGTTGATGTTGATCAGAAGATCTGGGTATATGAGGAAATGGATGGGAGAATGTATGGTAGGTGCAACTTATGTTATTCCTTTGGAGTGCTATCTGGGATAAGAGAAGACAAATCCCCCTGAGAACAAGGTGAATATGACTTTCATCTTAACTTCTTCCCCCAAGAGTTACAGGGAAATTAAAATTAATAAAGGAAAAATATTTGTTTGAATTGTTTTACTACTTTTTTTTTGGTTTGTTTTTTGTTGGTTTGTTTTTGGTTTTTGGTTTTTTTGTTTTTGTTTTTTTAGTTCATTTATTATTTTTTAACAATTTTTTTTCTAATCAGGAAATATTTACTCCAAAGAATTGAAGTCTGCTTGTGAGATGGGCCTTTACAGGCAGTGCCCTTCCTGGGAAGCAGAAGCTCAGATCTATAACTCACTTTTGACTTTCACATGAGTGGAAGGATGGGGTCCACTCTGTATGAGTCACTGCTTGCTGGAGCAAGAAGGATGAAGCTTCAGTTCCCCTTCCTGGCTCAGATAAAGTGCAGATATGAACCGGTCTGGAATGAATGTTTAACCTTGAGAGTATTTGCTATCTCTGGGCAAAATCTCTTTCTTTGGGTTTTTTAAGTGGTTGGTTAAGGTTAGTGGTTTTTTTGTGGAGATGGGAAAAGATTTTGGAATCTTACAAAGACTGTGGAGAAGGAAGCAATTGTTTTATTCAATTTGTTTTGCTGGTAACACACATCTGATAGAGTTGCACTGGAAAGGAACACATAATAGCACAGTTGCAGGATGGCCCTTTGGGTGTTCCCCAAATTATAGGGTGCATTTGGAGAGTGTAGTTTTCAGTTTGTTACACCTGGAAATGATCTCCATTCTCAAATGAATGATTTCTTCCCTGTTCAGTTTGCACTGAGGGTGCAGCCAGTGCGGCCTTCTGTGATGAGCTCTATCTCGGAAGTACGGGGCAATCACTTCTCCACAGAAACATGTTCTACCTCTTTCAAAGCCTCTGGTTAAATTTTTATCTAAGTCATCAGATTTAGTAATTTGTAACTGATCTAATCTCTCTGCAAAATCCTTTCTCACCAAAACTGTATCCAACAGCTCTTCACTGTAAACCTTGTTGTTCATATAAAAATAGAACCGCAAATTATGTCAGTGTCTTCTCTTTATTCTCTCTCACACACTTTTTTTTTTCAACTTCCTATGACCTATCACCCTTTCTTTTAACCTAAATCAAACAGATTTGCAGATTTGCTTAACAATAGCACTTTATGAATCATATCGCCAATTGCCAGCTATCATACAGTGAAACAGCTAATAATGTATAATTAAAGTTATAGGCAAGTAATGAATCACATCATCATTGCTGACTGTCTACTACGTTATTAAAAGGACAGATTTAAGTAATCACAGGTACCTTTTTATTTTCTTCCCTCCTTCCCCCAAAGTGCCGTAAGAAGAGGAGGAAATTCCAACTGTGTATGTCAGTTGTTGTTTCCATCAAACAACATGATCCACCAAAATGATTGTAATAATCATTTACATAGGAAAAACCTAAGACAGGTAGAGAAATAGGTTAAGACTTTCTGTAACTTATCATATCTCCTGTGTAGATTCAACACTCAAACAAGCAATTTGCTGAGACCGAGAATATCTACAAGCAGCAGAAGCACAAAATTCAGTTAAAAAGGCACATCCATGTACCCTGAAATTTGGAAAATTATTATAATTCGCCTCATTTACCGTGAAGGAAAGGAGGTTAAGGAGGGGACTTCCTAGTTCACTTCAACTACCTAACAGGAGGTTGTAGCCACATTGGGATCAATCTCTTCTCCCAGGAAACAAGTTATAGGACAAAACGAAATGGCCTCAAGTAGTGCCAGGGCAGGTTTAGATTAGATATTAGGAATAATTTCTTCACTGAAGGGGTTGTCAAGCATTTGGAACAGGCTGCCCAGGGAAGTGGTTGAGTCACCATTCCCAGAGGTATTTAAGACATGTAGATGTGGCCCCAGGGCACATGGTTCAGTGGTGGGCTTGGCAGTGCTGGGTTAAAGATTGGACTCAAGGATCTTGGAGGGCTTTTCCAACCTAAATGATTCAATGACTGTACAATTCTCAAGGCTCCCAGTGAAGAGCATGCAGTAGCTGTTATCTAAGAAGTTAACAAAGGTAGTTTTTATACCTCCAGGTTTAGGTCCTAATTCTTTTCCCAAGGTAGGCAACATATTCCAACATTCCAACACCCTCTTTCACATCTTCTGTACCAAATTATCTTATACTTTTATGGCTTTTTTCCCCCCTTTTTTTATTTTTCTTTTTTTTTTTTTTTTTTTCCAGTTTTGGCCAATGATTCTGCCCAGATCTGAGGTGATTTCCCAGCTCATGTTTCACTGAATATAACGATGACATTGCAGAAATCTTCTCTTCCTGCTCTCCCCATACAGTTCACCTTTTGTCCCAACTGGATGAAAGTCACCAGAAGCTCTGCCAAAGCTGTTAATACATTCCCAACAGGCATTTGAGGAGAACCATGTCAATAAAGCCTTATATAATACATTTAGTAGGTCAGATGAAGAGTTCTTGCCAAGCAGTTTTATTGACCTATTTGCATTGTTCAGTTTGATCAGTGGAGGAGCAACTCCTAAAGGTAATGACAAATCTGCACAACAAATAACACAACATAAGTGTGCTTATTTATGTTGATCTGTGAATTATTTTCCCCATTGGTTGCATTTTAGATATTTTGTTGATATTGTTACCATTTCCTGGGCTATTTTTCAGATATATTTTTCCTCTTGAACTACAGAGTCATTTATTGCTTTATGGAATTATAACTTCCAAACTGATTCTCACTGACCCTTAAGTGCAACCCAGGAACTTAACTTGTTAAGACTGTCTACACAGAAGTTGAACATTTATTTGCTTATAGCAGAATCAGAACCTTTTCACTCTTTTGTATGGTCCCAAGCATCATAGTGAGGATTCTTCAAAATATGTGTGTTCCCAGCATCCCTCACATTTGAAAATATACTTATCTTGCAGGTAGGTAGAGAATAAATCCCTTCTCAACAGAAGTCTGTATCAGATAAGGGTACCAAAATGAAGTTTTCTCCTTCCGTGGCAAATGTTTTTGATACCAAACTATAAACTTTTCATTGTTAATTCTTTTTTCCAAGCATTTAAGACAAATGGTAATGTGCACATTTAAGCTCTTTCAACATATGCATTTACATTTTTTAATCAAAGACAAGTTTTAGTTTTTTAATATTAATATTTTAATACTTTTCCCCTTCATTTCTCCTCTGTTCTTCACTTCTTCCTTCTGAGAAATTCTCCCCATCCCTTTATTTCTACTTTGTTGATGGAAAAAACCCAGATACCCCAGATGAAGCTCACTGAGTTAATCATAGCAGTCTCACTTTTTCTTAGTGGAAACACCTGCAGAGAGAAGATCCTCTGATTTAGTTGCTGCCTCTTCCAAAGATGCCTATAGCTGTCCTTTGAATAGAGAGTATGCCTATGGCAACTGGTTCATACTCAAACATCTAAGTGTAAATACATGAAGTTAAATGATAGCAATACCACCCAGAAATGAAAACTTGAAATAAAATTGGTATTCCCTTTGCCTTTGATAATTTTTGTTTTCCTGCTTTTGGAAGCCAAAATATAAATGGGGGGGAAACAAATGAGGGAAGAACTTAAAAAAATCACCAGTATTCAGCTTGTTAAAGAAAACTTGGAAACAAATACTCTTGAAGATTTTCATTAGTTACACATTTTAAGAACTTAGTAATAAGAAACTGAAACAGAAACTGTCCCAAAAACACTCACTGTGTAAATATCAATTCAATAAAGCCCAGTAGAGGGGTATATGACTGATGTCTGCACAGTCCACAGCAGTTAAAGGGGTCAATCAGGAGGAAGAAGAGAGCTCACTCCTTCCCTGAGTTTAAGAAGGCTTGAGCATATAAGACTCACTTCCCAAAAGTTTATACTGACAGTGTGGAAGAAGAAAAATATAAAGAAAGTGGGAAACAGGATCCTGAATTGATGTTCCAGCAGTTAGGCTGCCGAGCTGAGAAGGAGGAGGTCTGGATTGCGACCTCTCTTCCCAGGCTTGTTTATGTATTTTGCATTAGGCAGTCACTGAATAAAACAAACCTGGGAGCTGGGCCAGGGCTTGTCCACACCCATACAGTTGTAGAATTGGGACCTTGGTCTTTCCCACACTGTCAGTTTTTCCATGCAAAAAATACAGAATTTTCTCCTATAGTGTCAATCACTTTTTTTTTCCCCCAATAGCTTTTGAAGCAACATAAATAAGTGTGCTTATTTATGTTGATCTGTGAATTATTTTCCCCATTGTTTGCATTTTAGATATTTTGTTGATATTGTTACCATTTCCTGGGCTATTTTTCAGGTATATTTTTCCTCTTGAACTACAGAGTCACTTATTTCTTTATGGAATTATAACTTCCAAAAAGCAAACTAACTGTAGTGACATTTTCCTTTAAGAGAGGCTTCCCATGTGCTACCAAATTACGTTTCAGTGCCTCTCACTTCATTCAAGAGGCATTTCTGGTATTGGTCAATGTACAGTTGAGTTGCCTGCTGGGAGAAAAAAAATCTAGCTGGTATAAGTGTCAATTTTGAAGTAATAATTATAGTTTTATGCAGTAACATATTTATTATATTATCAAATTAATACACCTTTTAGCATGTCAGGGTCTGTGGGTAATTATAGTTTAGCATTGTGGTAATAATTTGTATGATTTATGTTACTTATGGAGCAGTACTGAAAGCCAAAAAGCTGTCTGGCATAATTACTGTTAAGAGGTAAGATCAACAGATATCCCCAGCCAAAAGAACACAGCCCTAAGGGTAGCAGACTCAAACAACGAGAAGTCACCTCAGGTATTTGCTTTGCAGCTTGCCTTTTCTCACCTGAGAGATGGCCCACCCACTATTCCAGGCTACATTAACAAGAATTGGATGCTTTTATGTTGCTGCTTTCTACTGAACTCGAAGTTCTCCTTTTAAACTGAGATACAGAAAGTGGTATTGGGGGACTCTGCAAGACCAAACTCTTCTGAAATGTGGAGTAAAGGCTTTGCCAGGAGATGAAAGAGGGTGAATGTTGTGGTTTCTCTTCTTTCCATTGATTTGGGCACAGAAAAATATATTTTTGTGTGTGTGTCTGTGCTCTTGCTTTTATTATCCTTTTGTTCTAAGTGCTATGCAAACACAGAACTAAATGGTCTTTATGTGAAAAGTCTATGCAAAGCTAATTCTATACAGTTAAAATTTATTACAGTTAAAGCAGATTCATGAGTGACTTAGCAGCTTGACTAGTAATAGGCTGAAAGTTGCCGTGTGTTCCCCCCAGTTTCTGTGTATTTATGCAAATAAATGCATAGAAATGCAAAGAGTACCCTCATCTCCTTTCAAAGCTCAGACCTCCCATGGTAAATACTTTGCACTGGTTTTTTTCTTTCTTTTTTTTTTTTTTTCCCCTGAAATAAGTTTCCAGAATTTTTACATAAATATAAATATCTCAGGAACAATCTAAAAATCTTGCCAATAAAATCATGATTGCACTGTCCAGTCAAAACTGTAATCCTGTCTTGCTTCCTTCTCCCCTTCACCCTCAGCATCATCCCTTCCAAATGGAAAATGTATGTCTGGTATCGTGTTCTGTGAAGGTTGCAGACTCAGACCTCAGATGATGAAGGTTATGAGCAAAGGCCAAGATCCACAAAGCTATTTAAATACGTAATTCTAATTAATTTATATGTGCCTGATCCCGAAAACATTTATGTATGTGCTCAGCTTTCACTGGCTGTGTGA
The DNA here is from genome assembly GCF_022539395.1 of Myiozetetes cayanensis. Lineage (NCBI taxonomy): Eukaryota > Metazoa > Chordata > Aves > Passeriformes > Tyrannidae > Myiozetetes > Myiozetetes cayanensis. Next base: position 4,432,028 of record NW_026087521.1, read on the forward strand.
TCTTCCTGAAGTCAAAGACATTGCTCACCTGCTAAAACAGAAGTCTGTGTATTGCAGTAAAGAAATATCAAATGGAGAGTGTCCTGCCAGCAAGTCCCTCTTTTATTAAATATCAGAATGTAATAAACTGGGCCTGAATCTTTTGAGGAAGAAGCTGGGACTTTTCCCTTCCTATTCTTGTATTACTTTCTTTCCAAAACTGTCCTACCCTAGAGAAAAGTAGCAAAAAAACCACCAAATGCTCATTGACTCTGTTTTACATTTTCCATGTCAACACCAACTGACTGTGAAAGGAACAAAGACTGAGAATAGGATATAAGGGTGGGATTTATCTCACCTAATGTTATGTATCAAAAAGTGAAATGTTTAAATCTGAGCTAGGCTCTCCTCAGAGTCAGCAGAGACAATTGGGCACCTCCAGGGAGTGAGTCATCCAGCCTATCTCAGGCACCTATGGTGGGATGAGATGAATTATACTCTGGAGATGCTCACTTCTCTCCATGAAGAGAGCTTGGGGTGATGAGCTCAGAGTTAGTTGTTTAGTTTTAAGATGTCCAGGTTAGGGCAGATGAATTTTACCTCAAAGGCTTGGAGTGTTTTCCTGAAACTCAAACCAACCTTTTGAAGTTCACTCTTCATCCTTATAGAACACAGGTGTGCCAATATCCAATTTCTCATGTTTTTAATTCTATAGGAATAAAGTTATGTGTGTCTGTATGTGTATGTATATACTTAATGGCTACACTGTCAAGTTGACCTTCAGCAAATAATTGAAATACATTTTAATCCTGCTGCACAGTGTTTTTGTTGGCAGGTACCCCGAGGAAGGTACTCTCCTACAAGGAGGCAGCTGGTGGATTTCTGCCCATCATCATTACACAACAAGTGGGAGCTTAAGTAGCTGATGGGCCACCCTACAACTTGATCAGGCTACTGTGTTCTATGGGGCTAATTAATACAAGACCTCCTTCACTTGGGCAATTGTTGTGCCTTTATCTTTGTTTACCTCCTCTAACTACCTCATCTGATGAATGTCATTAGTTATTGCCAATAGTTATGCAATATCCCATGGCATGATCCTAAACCCAAGCTAACCATTGAAGCTGTGAGGAGGGGAATTAGCTCTTAAATCTGTATTCACGTGGCATCAGATATCCATACCTTTGGATAAACTTGAGAGATAGACTTACAAAGGGTTTGAAGAGGCAGAAATGCTTTTGCACTATCACGGAATTAGACTGATTTAATAAGTAGGCCCTATTATTCTAATTTCTTTCTTTTCCATGGCTGCTAAATATCCTTCCCACGTGTTTCCCTCACCTGGAAGATGCAGAAACTTGAGTGCTGGAATTGCTTGGCTGAAGAATAATGCCAACATAATGGAGCACCTGAAATGGAAGCAGCCAAGTTAGGATAAGTTGTTTGACAAGCCTGATGCATCTGGGTGACTCACAGCAGCAAGGGGTTGGTGGGTTAAGGTCCTTTTTAGAAAACAAAAAACGTAGTCAATCCCAGAAACATAATAATCCCATCATGTTTTGCCATTCTAGTGTTTAATGAAGCACAAAATTGTGATGTTACCCAGGCATGAGGCCTCAGAACAGGTCAAACCCCCCCTACTCCTTAATATTTGATCTTAGGTGCTCTTTCTAACACTCTCTGTCTCTTTTGGGAGATAGGATGAGTAACTTAACCTTATTTCCCCAAGTAATAATCGTAATGATATGTATAATGGGAATAATAGTTGTCTCACCTGCCTGACAGGGAGAAGGTGCTGGGAGAATTAATTAGTTTGTGAAGCACTTTGAAGATAAGTGCTACGTTATTAATAAGTAAAACCCACTGCACTTAGATACAACTTGCAAGTGATTGTATTATATTACAGTGCTTAGATAACACAAAGATAGTTGCCTTGGAAATACCAATAGATGATGGAGAGTTGGAGAGAGAGATAACCACCAGATTTCTTGTGTTTTCATTTTGCGTCACAATTTTCAAAGGATAAATGATATTTAGGTCCAAAAATATGTTCCAATAATAGAAATTATTACTGGTATTTTAAAGATGTCACAAGAGAAAGGAAAAGCAGTGGAGAATGGTGCATAAATATGGCCCAAGAGTGAAAACAAAATGACTTCTTCAGGGCCTCTTCCAACTGTGTGATGTATAGTCTTTAAAAAGCTGATTAAACTCAACTCTTATCATCCAGTAGAGGTCTGCTCATTGGCACTGTCTACCATGAGCTGGAGACACAGTTCAGGGGCTGAGTGAATAGTTTTCACTAAAAAGAAACGTTGCAAATGTGTGAAAATCTGGCAAGACCAGTCACCTCTCCAATGTAATTAAGTTACTGAGTAAGGAAGTTCAGTAACTTCTGGGTCAGCAATGTGATCCTGTGATGTCAATTAATACTCTGGCAGAGGAAGGTGCAGGGTATTTTAAATACGGCAGTCTGACAAAATCTTCTTGGAGGAAAATCAAAAAATACGTAAAAATAAGTTAGTTAATGTAGAATTGTTCACACTTGGCTTTGGTTGTGAGGGAGGGCATCGGCCTGTAAGGAATAAAAGGAAGTGAAAAGCTAAAATCTCAAAGGAGGAAGGTATAGCAGCTGTTCTAATTCCACCCAGGCACCCCGAGTCTCGCTGTGAATAAGAAGGCCCTTCAGCAATGACATGGAACTTTTTGTCCCCATGTGGCACTGCAACTATCACGCTGTGACTGAGAACTGTCCATGGCATGTTTACAGTACAAACATGTTTATGCTACGTGGCTTTCCCATCAGGCCAACATCTCAAGGTGGAGAATCACAGAATCGTTGAGGTTGGAAAAGACCTCTAAGATCTTTGAGTCTGCCCACTAATCAGAATAGTCAGGCCCACCACTTAAACATGTCTTTAAGTACCACATCTACATGCTCTTTGAAAACCAACACTTCCCTGGACAGATTGTTCCAGTTCCTGACCACCCTTTCACCAAAGAAATTTTTCCTAATATCCAATCTAAACCTCCCTTGGAGTGACTTGAGGCCATTTCCTCTTGTCCTATCACTTGCTGTGTGGGAGTAGAAAGAGATCCCCACCTCACTATAACCTTTCAAGAGAGATACTTGAAGGACTTTATGCAGCTGATTAAGTTTAATTCCAGTTCCAGGTGTCATGTGGGGCTTCTGAATCCTCCAAAACCTATTTTAGTTTCTTAAAGAAAGAAGTGGTATATGTATCTATTTACATATATATGTGTATATATACATTCATATTTATATAAATACTGTATGAAACTACAAGAACTACAAAATTAACATAATGTTTAAAACGATGGGTACTCAGAACTGCAAAGAGACAACAAGGATATCTTTCTAATCCTCTTGCTCCTAAAAATCTGGAATGGAGAAATGCAGAGAATGGAGCTGTTTCTTGGCTGAGCAACACAGGACTTCTGACACACACCTCAGCAGCACTGGCAGCACTCAGAAGAGGGTGGTGGCAGACCCAAACAATGACCACTTTATTTGCTTTGAAAACAGGGAGACTGGAGGTCACAAAAATCAACTGAAAGCCATTTCTCTTCCATCCTCTGCTGAATATGGGGGTGTAGCTGCCATAAATGTTAATGAGGGATCACATGCATCGGAAGAAGCCCATCCTCTTTTGTGAAGGCAAGATGAAAGCCTTTTATAAATATGACCCACTGGTGAAAAAGGCATACTTTCAGATCAAACCTATGGGTTTATACTGATGGGTTAGATTTTTTTTTTTCTTAGTACAATACATTTTGTTAAGAAGAAGGATTAAAGTATTTGCCAAAATGATTTGTGTTGACAAAATGGCTTAGTACATTTGCAGATTTATTTTATGAAGTGGAATAAATTAAGGTGTCTCATAAAAAATGTGGGTTATATCCAGTGAAACAATTTCAAGTATTTCAGAAACTCTATTTTTATTCACTTTGCAAACGTGCTTAGTGGAACTGCCAGTCACTGTTACATTTCCATTTCCAAGCAATTAATTAAAATCCCAAATCAGGTTTTTTCTTGATCATGCCAGCAGGAGTTGGTTGCCATGGTAATAGGACGATCAGTAGCATTTGGGAGGGAGGAAAGGGAGAAAAAAACATTCTGCATTTGGGCTTTTATTATTGAAACATAAGTGCAAGTCTGGAGGAGCATGTTGGTTCACCTGTGCAGACCTGTGGCCCCAATGGTGACAACTGGAAGTGAGTGAGGGTTCTCAGGATTACCCTATTGTCAAGGTGGTCATTTCTGCATTTGGTCCAGTGCAGAAATTATTAGTGAAGCCTTTTCAGTCCTACAGTCTATAGGTTGAAACCGTGAATGCAACTGATCACAGAGACTTTCAGCAGTGGTAAGGAGGATTTTTCTATCTGTAATTACCCACATTTGCAGAGAACTATCACATATAATGGCTTTTCTCCCCCACAGGCCTGAAAACCTTTAGGTTTGAAGCTCATTTTCAGATAATACTCTAGATCCATGGCAATTTCAAAGAGCCATTGCATATAAAGGTTTAAGAAAGCACTAATGGTGTAGTTAGTGAAAAGTTTTATGGATTGGTGTCAGGAACAGGCTATTAGGAGGATGACAACATTTGGCAAACAGGGAAGGAGGAAAGGGCCAACAAGTTCTTCTCTGAAGCAAGCACAGGAAATGAGTCCTTCGTGAAGGATGGAACAGGTCCAGGAGAGGGCAGAGCTTATTTGGAACTCTTCCTTTAACCTGATGTAGTGGATGCCATTCCTGCCTATGGCAGGGGTGTTGGAAATAAATGTTCTTTAAGGTCCCTTCCAACCCAAGCCTTCTGTGATTCCGTGTTATGATTCACTGGGGAAACAGCCTGTGATTTAATAGCCATTTCTACCACGTGAAAATAAACTTCCTTTCAGCAGCAAGAAGTGTGCCATGCCCAGTAGATGTGATCCAAAAATCAGCACCGAAGCTGGTAGAAATACTCCCACGGACATTTTGGGGTCAAGCATGTGTGTTCAGGGAGGCATTTGGGTAGTAAACAGTTCAGCTCTGAATGATGATCTCTTTTGTGACTTGACTGATGAGGTACCAGTTGTGTTCTACCGTTTGATTTGATACAATATTTTATGCTGACCTCTTCATTACTGGTGGTAATTTCTCTCTTAAGTCAGAGCCAATAGTTCAGAGCTGAGAAGCTCTTGCCTCCAAACTGTCCTCAGGGCAGTGTGAACCATTTTAACTCAGTTCAGGGCAACTTTTTTCTTTTACACTGTTTGCTACTTGTGTCTCAGTTGAACAGCATGATCGTGATGATCACAAAGATTAGGGGAAAATGGCTTTTACCTCGTGCATCATCTGAGGAGAGGTACCAGCTAGAAGCAAACAGGCCAAATCCTACTGTTAGCACAGCCACACTGTCAAGTGACCCTAGAAATAAAACCCCAACAGTTCAGTTTTTCACTTCAAAACTGATAATTTTTTTAATGTGATCAGCTTCACTCTGTGTCCTCAGAGTGTCCCAGAGGTGGGAGTATGAAGAAAGAGAAAGAAAATGAGGTGGCAGATGAAAGAAGTTGAGAGCAAACACAAAAACCTCGTGAATTCAGAGCCTTGTTTGAAAGGTAGCAGTCAGCAGGACACCAAATCATGGAACTGAGCTCTCTCCTTCTCCCACTATGTTGCCTAACACAGTTGAGTTTATATATGATGTGGGCTGGTTTAAGCATGGCAGTGTGGTGCCTTAGGGTCCTTTTCAACCTTGAGGACATAGACATGGAAAAAACCATTTAATCAGACCTTGGTATTGCCATTGTCTGGCTGCTGATGGTGTGGCAAAGCAGGATAGAGGGAGGGATTCCCTGGATCATTAGGCCACATTAATGCACAGGAACACACTGCTTCACATATGGTGCTTGTTAAGCCCCCCATGAAATCAGGAGATTGGTAACAGAATTACAACATGCTTAGGGTTATAGGTCATAAGCCAAATTTTATCCTTATGTATTAGCTGGAAATTAATCTGAAAATAATTAAGAAAGAATCCAGATATTAAAAAAAGAAAGATTTTGAGAATATTAGGGTTTCATATCTTACTGCAGCATAAAATTCCCATGCGTGTGAGAGAGTCTGAAAACATTGCCTGATGGCCTAACACTTGTTCTGGAGAGGGGAGTTCTTTTGACAAAGTCCTCACTCAGCTGTCACTTCAGAAAAGCCTCACCTGACCCTGAGATTTGTTACTTGCCTTGTGCTTGTACTGTCTTGGTAGGGGCTCAGTGTGGCTGGGATCTGAACGAGTTCAGATGGAGTTAAAGAGGCCAACAAGGGATTTATTGATTTGGATATATCAATTTGCACTAGTCCAAACAAGTTGGGTTCAGGGTCCCACAAATTCTAAGATCAGAAGGGCAAAAGTTGAGCTTTTGATCTTCTATATAGAAGGATGTAGTATAATGTAATGGTTGAGGTGGTTCTCTAGTGCCTTAAAATGGGGGGGAAGGGATTTGAGAATAGCTGCTTTTTTTGTCTTTTCCACTCTTGAGAACTTCAGAAAACTTTCATTAAATAAAAATCCATATTATTACATGCTGACCTCATTTCTGTTCTTTTCCCTGGCATTTATCTAACTCTTTGCTGACCTCAGATACTCATCTCACATCCAGCCTCCTATATATAGACATCTAAAATTTAGGGGTCTGGCATGTGGATTAAGATACTTGAATTAGATTAAATGACTCAAAACTTTACATCCTTGGTGTCACCTTCCTAGAATGTTTTGGAAACAAAGTCTGCTTTCAGGTTGCTTAAAGTTTAGTGCCATTTGAAAGCCCCCCTTAAATCTGAGGTATTCACATGGGGCTGGTAGTTGGGATACAGGACCTGCAAGAAATTCTCCTTTGAAGGCAATTGAAGACCAGGTAGGTACTGAATTCCAAGTGCATCTCAGATGGCTTTTGACATGTTGAGGTATGTGACTCAAGCTTTAGGTGACTAGATTAGACAGGATGCACAGCTTTCATGCTGATGAATGTCGTGGTTTTGCCCAGCCGGTCAGCCCCTGGGGCTGAGAATGGTTTTGTCCAGGTGGATTTCCGGACAAAGAAGCCAATTAAAACTCTCAGTAATGCCTTTGCTAATTACATATTTGAGAAAATGGAAGAGAAGGTTCGTGGCACAGTTGAAATTAGGAGCAGCAGCCATGTAGAAGAGGCAGAGGGCCCGAGGAGGGTAAGGCCCCCTCCTCCCCGGCTTGGGCTGGGGGTAGGTGTGGCACTGAAGCCCCCCTTCTCTCTTGTAAGAGAGTGAAGAAAAAAAAAGTTTAAAAGACTGACTGCTTGGACAAAGAACCACGGCAGAAGAATTCCGGCAAAGAGATAAGGGACTTCCAAGGTCAAAGCTGGCAGCTGGAGGAGAGAAAGTTAGAAGGGAGGGGAGCTACTTCTTCCTCCTTTTGCTCTCTCCCTTCAGCAGGGAAAAGACTGAAAAGTAATCCCTGCTACCTGTTGAAGATTTTTGGGGTGAGGAGACCCTCATGTGGCTCACAGAGGAGCTTGTGGATGTACCAGAGAACCGAGACTTCATGAAAAGGACTGAGGTGAGGCAGAGTCCTGTTGAAGATTTTGTGACCCTAAGGGAAACCTATGCTGGAGCGAGACAGCCCAGGTGGGATGCTGGGATCCGAGTGAGGGATCCATGCTAGACCCATGCTGGAGAAGTCTATCAAGGACTGTTCTCCTGTGGGAAGGGACCTCACAGGAAAACAGGGGTGGACTCATAAGTCATTATCCCCTGTAATTCCCTGGGAGAAGATCCATGGTAGGCAAGTGTCCCCTTGCAAGCCCCATGGAAGAGAAAAACCTTCAGAACCTGGGTAACCCCCAGCCTCCGGTCTTAGCCCAGGAGGGGGGTTGGCCCAGCCCTGGAGGCTGACACAGAGAGAGAGAGAGATGAAGGAGTTCCAGCTGTGATGAGAGTGCTGCAGAGTTATTGAGGAAACCTGGAGCTCCGAGAATGGAGAAAGAGACTGCTTTTCCTCCTTGGACTGATATAAAGGGGGGAGAAGTATTTTCTGTAAATACATAGTATTTTTACTTAAGTAGAATTGTTGTAGATGTAATTCTTTAGTTTTAACTTGCTAGTAATAAATGTTCATACTATTTTCCCCAAGTCCAGTCTCTTTTGTCTGCATAAACCTTCTCTAAACTGATAATAATTGTGTGGGGGGTGTGAAAGCAAATTGACCCAGAGCAAAACCATGACAATGAAATTTGGTGAGCTGAGCCTCACTCACACTATTTTCTACATAAAATGATGTGAATTGTTTTTTGGGTTTTGGTGGGGGTTTTTTTTTGAGATTCACTGGCAATCTGAGGTTAGCAGGCAATAATAGTTGTTAACTGAACCAAGCAGGAATCTCACTATAGAGAGACTTTCAGCCTGGTGATATGTCTATCTATCCATATGTTCTAGGGGTTTTTTTCAGTTTTACACAAAATCCTTCTTTTGTTATTCAGAATATTCTTAAATGGGAACGTGTTAAAACACTGAACTGTCCAGAGTACCAGCATTTTTGATTCTCTTCCCTTCTATTCATTCAAATACTACAGCTATTAAAGCTGAAATCATCCTTGAAGAAGCTTTTGCCATTCTGCTATTGCTTCTGCTCAAAAACAGCTATTTTTTCAGCAAGAACTGCAAAACTGCTAAGACTTTTAGCACACCATTGTGCCAGCCCTGGTCTGAGGAAAAAGAGCAGCGATGGCCCTGAATATTTCTAAAAGTCCAAATGACCAAAAATCCATTGCAGGTATCCACATAGGCAGATCTGACTGAACAGATGCCAGAAGAGATTTGCTCACTAAGATGGAGATAAAGAGCAATTTTTCACTGGAGAAATTACAGCCGTACTTTGACCACACTACACAAGTCACTGCAAGGTGGCCAATTCTCACGGTGGGCAGAAGATAAAGGAATGGCTTACTCAGCTAGAGCAAGAGAAGATTGATGGAAATAAAGTTTTAGATGACAACCTGAAAATGAACTTGATCTAAAAAGGGATTCGCCTCAAAAGACTGAAATTTCTTATGTTCTCAGTAATAAAAAGCCATTAACAAAGCATTTTTAAGAGTATTTTATCTGGTATATCATGGAATAAAGATCTAGATATAGGCAGTAATTAAAGATCAACTTTGATTTTGATAATCCTTTTTAATTGCTTTTTTAATTGTGGTGAAATTTTAAAACATTTCTGTGAAGTGCTCTGTGGAAAAAACGCTGATGTAGAGAGATTAACTAATCAAGATCGCTCTATTCTGTTTGAATAACTAGAAAGGAACTTTGAGTGGGTAAGTGTAAAATAAATCTTCTAACTAATGTATGGCTCCATGTAATCTCATCTCACCTTCTGGGAACAATGTATAACAAATTAAGCTTGGATCATGAAATGTCATACAAATCTGGCAGTGAGATTTCATTTGGAGGGAAGAACTGCTATTCTCTTGGTTCTTAACAGCCATAGAAAATTTCAATTACGTGAGCATCTTGACAAATTCTACCTCCAGGGTATGGAGGATTTTTAAAAAGTTTTCTTTCAGTGTCCCAAAGAACATTGACTGGTTTAACCCTCTTGAGAGGGACCTATTTACAGTTTGCCTCACGGATAAGAAAGAGCTTTGATAGAAGATGTGTTTATCAAGGAAAATACTAATAGATGATTATTTTATGTGGCATAGTAAACATCCTCAAAAGAAGCAGTAAAGTAAGGGTGTTGTAATAATAGTAAAGAATTGTGTTTTGTCTTCTTGAAAGTCTGATGAACCATTAAAGGGCTGTATATACACCTCAAAGTTGAACATAATTAGACTATTAAGAAAGGAATAAGGAAGATGACACAGAGAGAGATTCCTAAGGGAACACAGAGTGAAACAAATTGAAAAATTTATACAAAAGGGATTGGAGGGAGGATGAAGCAGTGGAAGTAGAAGAGAAAAATTGCAAGGAAGAAGTATGTACATGATATATACCACATATACGTAGCAAGATGGGTTTTTTTGCATCTGATCCTTCTATTGCTTTTATGTAGACTTGGTTTCATTAAAAGATCTGGCAATTGCATTAGATAGTGGTATGTGCTTGTTTTAAATAACTAATTACCAGCAGCAGTGAGAGAAACATAAATTGACTCAGAGAAAAATATGCTAAATCTGTATGAATTTGGTAAACCCTGGAGAGGTTAAAAGTTTTTTCAGAGATTTACCAAATTGGAATGTTGTGAAGTTCAGTGCAAGATTAAAAGTATGCCTTCCATGCTGTGTGTTGCCTCTACATGAATTACTTACTATGCAAACTTGGACACTCCAGAATAGAAAGTTTAGGAATAATGTGTAACCTGTATTCAGAACAATAAAACTAATTCCTGTATCTTAACTGTAGGTAAAATGAATGTGACAATGCAATACATATGTGCTTTTCCTACAATTCCTTTCCTTTGTAATACATGCATCAAAATCATCTCAGAAACATGGATAGAAGTAAAGCAGGAGAGAAGGAATTCTCTTTGTATAGACACATCTCTGAGAAGTAAGGTGGAGTCTTTCCAAAAGAGATGTACACTGTGTTCTTGATATGCTGGAGTCCCTGCAATTGTACAGTGATCCTTGACTTTCTAGTGCTTAAAGCCTGTAACAAGAAAACAGGACATGATCTCAAACAAAGTTCTATGACTTCTACTACTCTGCTGAACCCTTCAGAAACAATAAAATTCAGTTGGATTAAAAAAAATAATTGATAATAATTGACAGACTGAGAGCCTGCAATCAACCACTAAAGCCTTTTACCTCTTCATCAACAGCAGCCCAGAAAAAGTTTTGCTTTTGTGAGATTGTAAAATAATGATGTTTCAGGAGAGAGATGTCATGGTTTTATTTAAAAGGTGACGTGAGGAACTCGTACCACAGCTTGAAAAGGAGCAAATATGTGAAGTAACACAAGAAGGATTAATTATTGCAAAATATAACTTAATAATGCATAACAGCATGTCTACACTTCAAAGAGAATTACATGGAGAAAGCACATGTAGAGAAAAATAGAGAGAAAGCTCTTTCGGTAATGGACAGAGAGGGGCTGCAGCAGATAATCAACAGTACCAAGAAAGAATCCACAGAAGTAAAATCCTGCAAAACTGGTGCTCAAAATAGGATTTATTTTGGTCATAATTATATTAGCACTATTACTGTCGTGTCTATGTTCTAATGAAGGTGTTGTGAGTGGCCTTTCAAAAAAGTCACAGAAGAAGATCTGAGTAGTTCCTTCTGTGTCTGGCCTGCTCTTCCACTCTGCAGATGACTGTTACTTGGCTTCACTCTTTTCCACAGAAGGTTTAACATGAATTATGTCATGTGAATCTCAGTTTCCCAGCTTACCTGCAATGAAGTGGAAATCACAAATCTGCTGACCTGTGGTTTGGTGGCCAGAAGATGCTCAGATGCTGCACTGTCTCGGGAACACATTGGTCCTTCAGGTTTGAGTAGGCAGAGGTAGGTACCATAATCAGCTATAACTTAAGTTCAAACTGTTGGAAATAATGTATCCAAACTGTTCTGAAACCTATTTAATTCACCACTGACTTAAGTATTATTCTGTGTGCGTCCTGTAGGCAGAGGATAGAAGCCACTGGCTTGAATCCCAAAGACTGTCTGAAGAGTATCTATCTCTAACTAAACTGTTAAAGGTGAGGCAAGGTGATCTCCCATTTGAGTGTTCCAAGCAGACTTTTAATCAAAACAAGTGCAGCATCCTGCAAGCAAATAAACTTACACCAGACTTCAAATATCATCATTATTTAAAGTACCAACACACACTTTTAATTTTCATTGGTAAAATCAAGCTTTCCTTATTAATTAAGCAGCTAATTTTCCCTTGTTGTACAAAAGAGGGAGAAGCGGTTAATTGTGTTTGAGATTCCCTTCAGCATAATTAGATCTGGGCAAATAGATAATTCCCCTGACACCAATGGCAGGCATCAGACTGGTTTTAAAGCAATCACTTCATTTGGACATATCACATCTGTAGTAATTAGGCAACTGCATCCATTCTCCTAAGGAATTTTTTGGATAACACATGGATTACCTTGAAAAATGGACAAAATTAAAGACAATGCGTAAAAATAATATTATAGTTGCCATTATTATTGGTAATATATTCTACTTTAATTTTCAAATATAAACTTAAAGTACAATGACAAAAATTATAGTTCGACTATAATATTCAGGGAGATAAATTTTAGGTCAATGGATTCAACTACATTTGATAACAGTAACTCCATCTTGAGCAGTTCTTTGAACTGAAAATTGATTCATACACTACAGAAAGGTTCACTAGAAATTAATTTTTAAAATAACTGGTTTTCTGACAATATAAACAGTTGAATTTTACCATTCTGGAATAAAACATTTTTCTGTGTGTTTTTTTTTTTATTTGTCTTTTTATTTTGAATTTCTCGTTAATATGTGTACTGCAAGTACGAAGTATAAAATAAAGTGTAAAAATCAAATTTTGATCAGCTAGAATACATTTTTTTCCAGTTTTTTTTTCTTTACCATTCAGAAAAAGTAATTTCTTCCCTGTTTAAAAGAACTTCATTAATCTTCACCATTTCAAGTTAAAATACCTCTATGTGTGTGTGTGTGTGTGTTGTGGGCATATGCTTAAAGAATACAAAGAGAAAGGTAGAGAAACAGTTCCAGTGACAGAAAAAAGCTGTCCTTACATGCATAAGACATTAACTGTGAAATTAGCTCTATTAGGTCACATTAGTTTATTTCTCTTTGTGTCTGTACTGATTCTGATATATCAGGCAGTTTACCACAGATGAGGTTGCACAGAGAGCCAGCCTGTCAACCTGAGATCTTTCTTGCTGTCAGGCACTCCAATTCCTTCAGGTTTAACTCTTCACCAAGACAGAAAACCTGTTTTCACTGAGGTTAAAACTGCTAGAATTTTTCAGGTTTCAAATCCCGAGGAGGACATTGGAAAACTCTAAAACAGACGACCTCAGTTGTATCTTTGAGCGACTCAGTTGAGTAAATTGAGGGATAAGTGAAGGTTGAGGTGTGTTTGGGACAGCACAGTCAAAACCTGCACTACCTTCTGGATTTTAGATTTGAAGATATTTTTGATTAGTACTTCGTAACACATATATGACAATTTTTAATTGTAGTCAGGAATTGAGAAAAACACAGGGATTTTTTGGGGTGGTATGATCCCACACTGATGAACAAACACATTTTGCAACTGAAAACATCACTAACAAATAGAAAAATGAAAGTAAATACTTGTTAGTTAATGACCACATTTTTGCACCAAAAATATTACATTATCTAACTAACTGATATCTAGGCAAAAGCTTGAGTAACAGACAGAACTGATGTGTAGCATATCTATTTCTGTATCTTGGAATCAGTGTATGTGAAATTAGTAAATATTACTCAGTCCTGTTGTCATCTATTCTGTGTGCTGGGACCACCTGACTTGGAAGAAGTGGTGGGACAAATTTTTAAGAGGTATTAACTGATGCTGATCCATCATTTCAGTTGCTGAAATTTCCACCAGCGAAGAATCCATAATTCTGGCATTATACTGGTGTTATGTCAAATATATCCCCAAAATAAGTACCACTGAAAGAAGAAAAGGAAGATTTGTGGGTTTTTTTGTTTGTTGTTTTTGTTTGTTTGTTTGTTTGTTTGTGGGTTTTTTTGTGGTTTTTGTTTTGTTTTGGTTTTGTTTGTTTGTGTAAAGAATTTGAAACTATTAACCTATATAATCTCTCCAAAATGCAACGTTAAAAACTAAAAAGAAGAACAAGATGTAGAAGATTCCCCGGCTTAGACAACACAGAACTTTCACAAGGATACAGAAAAAAAAAAAAAATTAATCTCATGGACTGCATGAACAGCAACTAATGTCACCTGATAGTCTTTTGTTGATCTCAATGGGATTTGAAATAAGCTTCTGGAAATAAATATCTTAAAGCAGTACAAATAAGAAGAGCTTTCAATTTAATGAGAAAAACAAAAATCTCCAGAAAAAAACATTTTCAGCTTGGATTAATCCAAAAGAGTTTCTTTTCTTTTTGTGTGTGAAACAATTCTCCAGTTTTAGTGGACAAGTGCTTTGTCCAATGCTTTATGAAATGTTTGGCGTGTTTATTATTTATCTTCCTTTTAAGATTCCTCCCTGATGCAAGTTAATCTCTTTGTGAAAGTGGCATTTTGAAATACAATAGTAAGATGATTTACTTTGAATACTTTTTCTTTTAGCTCCTTTTCCACTCCTCACCTTTGTCCTCCCTGAAGTTATTTCTAAATTTGTATCCAACAACATGAATAGTTTTTATTTCTACATAAGTCTGTTCTATTGAGTGAGGTTGTTTTTTCCCCTATATTTTTTCTATGTTTTGCTCAGACACCGCTCCTGAGAGTTGAGCAAAAATCATTGTATTCAATGAAAACCAGAACTTTGGGATAGGGTGGAGATGGTCTCACCTTAACATCAAGTTGGGACACAGCCAGTGCATCTACTCAGACCTAAGAACCTGGAGGCATTCCTAATTTTAATAGTATAGACACAGCCAATACATCCCACCTTCACCACCAAGATCTGAGTCTCATAAGACAGGTTCAACTCAAACTTATCCCGTAAATATAAATACAAACTTTGCCACAACGTGTTCCATTAACACAAAACAGGCTCCTCAATCATTCATCACTTGCAATGATACACACAGGTGCTCAAGTGAAGTGCAGCTGTCGATAAAGGCTGATGCCAAATTATTTTCCTGAGGTGAGTTGGCTTTCAGTTACGCTGAGTTTTTATTTTCTTCTCCCTCTTTTTTTTTTTTTATTTTTATTATTATTCTTATTATTATTTAAAGAAAGTGGTGAAGAGGAGAAGGGTTGGGATATCAATTTTTCTTCCCCTTTCTTTAAATAACATCTGTAATTTTCTTTTTAGTCATTGCAGATGCTCCTGGTCACTCAGTAGTTTTTGAGGCTGCATTCATATTATGAAAACACGTTGCTGTTCAGAAGTAGTGCTTAAGAATCTCAGGTTAAATCTGAAATCAGGAGCTCCCAAGGTGTGAAAATACTGGATGAAACTTTCACTTCTGGTTTTGATTACAGCCCCGCCCCCTCTACGCTACAGTATGTTTTTAAATTTGGGGGAAAAGGTGTAGATGTTCATCTTGACATGTTTGATGCCTTCTGGGATTTGCTGAGAAGGAAGGAATCTAACTTTAAGTCCTTCTGCTATGAGATCTAGAACTCAGCCTTGTATTTCCAAAGTCCAGATAAGAGCCATGAACACAGGGGACTGGCTGAATTCCTGTGACAGTGACAGTATGGAGGCAGGTGTCTCTCAGAACATCCTACTGAAGTGTTTCCATTGTCTATAAATAATTAAACAGTCATTAAGGCAGAGACTAAAAATATGATCTTCCATATGATCTGTAGAGAAGCATTAACTACTTAACCAGTTTGTCTCTTTGTTTCAATGAATATTTAATCATTTAATATTAAGTGGAGACAAATTCTCCTCAATTTTCTGTATGAAGCAGTGTTGTGGTTTAAGCCAGCAGGCAGCTGAACACCACAGAGCCACTCACTCGCTCACCCCCCCTCAGTGGGATGAGAGAGAATCAGAAAGAAAGGGATTGAGATAACAGGACAGAAAAGGAAAGGAAAATAATGATTATAAGAGAATACAGAAAACAAGTGGTGCATTTGCCATTGCCACCATCTGCACAGCTAGTCCTTAGGTAGTGGCTGCCACTCTCTGGCCACCTCCCACCAATTTTATTGTTCAGCATGATGCTGTGTGGTCTGGAATATGGTCTTTGGCCAGTTTGGGTCACTTGTCCTGGTTGCATCCCCTCCCATCTCCTTGTGTCCCTCCTCACTGGCAGGACAGTGTGAGAAGCTGAGTTCTTGATTTAATGTAAGCCCTGCTCAGCAACAAACAAGGAACAAACAACAAGCAACAAACAAGGTGACTTATCAAAACCACAGTTTTGTTCTACTAGGAAGAAAACTATCCTAGCCAAAAGCAGTGCACGACAGCAGAAATCTGTTGTGGGCTGCCTGTGCAATCTCTCATATATGCTGTCAGTTCTAGTTGCTTTACCACTCATAAATGACAATGACAGCTGTTCCAACATGACCTTGTTCATAAAATGGGTCAGGTTCACCATCTCAGCATTGGTCAACTGGAAATCAAGGTATAACTTTTAGCTGGTCAGCAAGGATCCCTCTTTCTTCCACTGAGGAGCGGTGGATGCTTCTTGAGGGTGGTTTATATTACTCATTTTACTAAAATATCTCAGGACCAAATTAATTTCTTCACATTTTGCCTCCAATCCCTTGTCCAGAGAGAAAACCTAGACAATAAGCTTCAACTAGGCATTTCAGTCTTAGATATATAAAGTCAACCTCTAATTTTGAGGTGGTAAATATAAATGGTCTATCACGATGTACCAAGGGCAATAACATTAAATTAGTTTTAGTTTTGCAATTAAGATAATACAGTCAAAGCAAAGCCCAGCCAAGGCATACTGAGCCCTGAAAGTCAGATAACTCTGTTGAGATGGAGAACTGATGCATTTAAAGCCAAGAAGACTCATCCACTTTATTAGTTAATTAAAGCCAAGAACACTCATCTACTTTATTACTTAATTCACTTTATTGGCCAGTATTTAGATGGGAAAAAATCATAAAAAGCCTCAAGCTATGTCAGGAGAGATTTAGATTGAATATTAGGAAGAAAAATCTTAGTGGAAAGAGTTGTCAAGTCTTGGAACAGTCCGCTCAGGAAAGCAGTTGAGTCATCCTCCCTGGAGGTATTTAAAAGATGTAGATGTGGCACCTGGGGACACGGTGGTTTAGTGGTGGACTTGTCAGTCTTAGGTTAGTGGCTGGACTCCATGATATTAAAGCTCTTTTCCTACCTGAATGACTCCATGATTCTACGATTCCGCAAAGATTTCTGTTTTTTCCTGAGTGCACAAAACTGATCCCCAGCAAGGGAGGGCTGTTCTGCCAATTGTCTCTTGTTAAAATATTTTTGGTATGCTTCTTCTCATTTCTCTCTCAGCTGGAAAAGGTGCTTGCAACCTCTCCCATTTAATAGCACATCCTGGCTGGAGTCCTCAGAGGCTTTTGTTTCCCTGTTAATTGAAGACTTTATTTGGAGATTACCAGAAGCCGGCACTATTTCAGGAAAAGCCGGTGGGCCGCAGCGTGACACAAGAGACTCCCAAAGGAGGAGGGTTATGGCCCTTCCTTCCTCACACAGGAGTAATCCCACAGCTCCCAGCTCCTTCACTCAAGAGGGTGGAAATCTGGCTGGCACGTCCTCCTCTCTGACTTCTATTAAAACAGCAACAAAGACTACCCATCCCGGCGTGCCAAGTGAACATCCAAGTGCATAACAATTCAATCCCTCCTTCCTCCCATATTGCTAAAGCAGCTTGAGACAGTCACTTCCACGACCTTGTGAAATGTCTGCAGCGTGGCAGAAACAACCAGTTCCTCTTTGTAGTAGGAGGAGTGGTGTGGCTTTTTTTTTTTTATTATTATTTTTATTTATTTTCCCACCTAGCTCTCCCTCCCCCCTTTCCTTGAGCAAATCCCCAAAACAAATAAAGTTACACTTCAAGACTGGATTACGCAGACTGTTAGGTTTGAACGCCAATGTTTACTTTAGGTTAAAAATGATACTTCTGAGAATTCAAATAATATGTTTAAAGTATTTCCAGGCTATTGCTTTGCTTGTATTTGTTTTGGCACTGTTTCCCTCCCTTCACTTTTGAAGGAGAGATGAATGCTGTTCAGTTACAGCCTTTGCCTATTGATCATGTGTTTAACATCTGTTGACTTTGTTTATGTGCAGTTTTGGAGGGATTCATGGTATAATTAAGAGTACTTGCTGCAGAGAAATTTTGTTGATGAGACTTTACCTCTTTCAAGGCAGATATTCTGGTATGGCAAAGAGTATTATGGGGGTGTAGTAAAGAGCCCACAGCACTGCTATTCACAGATCAGAGTGGATAACCAGAATAGTCCTTTTTGACCTCAAAATTTATATAGCTATCAAAAGACTTCAATTTTTCACTGTAATGGCTTGTCTGGGACTCAGATGAAAAGACTACAGAATGCCTGTCTCACCTGAAACCTTCTGGAAGATATTCCTTCCCATAACTGTCTTTTTTCTGAAAGCCAGCTTGCATGATATCCCTTAAAAACATGCTGGATCCTGTACTCTCAGCCTTGATTCAGCTCCTCCTGAGGCATGTGCATCCTGTGGCTGCATACACCTGAGCTGGCTCCTCACAAGTTACCCCTGGAATCAGACCTCAGAGGAGACAAAGGCCAGGGACAGCTGAGCTGACTTTACTTGAGCCAGTTACGTGTTCATTTAAAGCTTATTAACTCAGGCTGAAAACACCACAAACACGGCAGTGGCTGTAGTTACCTGGTCTGATGTCGCACAGCAGCTGCTGGGATTGTCTTGGCAGGAAGATCTCCTTAATAAGTGCACTTGATAGACCTTATTTATTTATTTATTTGTTTTTTTGGTCCATTATTTGTGGCTGGAAGACAGGCTGAGAGGGCTGGAGTTGTTCAGCATGGAGAACAGAGGGCTTCAGCCAAACCTCACTGAGGCCTTTCAGTACCTTAAGGGGGGTTATAAAAAGGAAGGAGAGGGACTTTTTATATGGTAAGATAGTGGCAGGACAAGGGGCAATGGTTTTGAAATGGCAGAGGGTGGGTTTAGATTAGATATCAGGAAGAAATTCTTGACTGTGAGGGTGGTGAGGAACTGGCACAGGTCGCCCAGAGAAGCTGTGGCTGCCCCATCCCTGGAAGTGTTCAAGACAAGGTTTGATGGGGTCCTGAGCAACCCCATCTAGCGAGAGGCATCCCTGTTCATGGCAGGGGATTGGAACTAGATGATCATTAAGGTCCCTTCCAACCCAAACCATTTTATAAATTTATGATTCTGTGATTCTTTCCTTCCTCCATTCTGCATTGGTCTTTGATACATTTAAATTGGGGCAATGTTTATATGGAGACAAATTCCTTTGAGAATTATGGAACATACTTCTGCAAGTTTAAGAAGCAGAGAAAAAGGTTAGGGATGCTATAAACATTTGTATCAAAATTACTTTTTTGACTGTTGTAATTTTCTCTAATGGTCTCCAGGAGTGGTCCATCTATTTCTGCCAGAGTTTTTGAAACAGCTAGGAAATTAGCAGGAGGGTAGGTAGAATATCCTCCAACCTTACCTTGAAAGCAAGCTGAAGCTGACATTTTTTCCATCTGTTCCATCTTGAAAAAAACCTTGATATTTAATATTGTGAATGATTTGTGTAACAGCTTCATGGACGTTGCTTCCACAAAGGATGCTTAGACCTTGTGTTTATTTAAGAAGTACATAGTAGAGGAAAAAAATTAATCTGGAAAATAACTGATGTTTCTGAGTACGTGGAGGAAATGTAGGAACAAAACTATTCAGATATATTTTATTGTTTTAAATGATGAGTGAATGCAAAAATGGTAGAGTTGGTCAAGTTAATTAACACTTAGTCAAAGAAAAAAAGAAGACATAACAGGAGTTCTAGAAATTACTTGAGATTGAGATAAAGGAATAAGTGATTAATTGGTTATCTCATTAGGGCTATAGAAGGAGTCCTAACAAGGTCACCATGACTTTGACAGTGACCACAGCTATATTGCTTTTAGGAACTGAAAAGGAGAATGGTGATAAGAAAATTGGATAGGTAATTATGCAAAGGTCAGGAAGGGGGTCAGATGATTGCCACGCTGGTCAAAGGACGAGGCTTGTCATCAAAATGGTTGAAATGATGGTTGTCTCTAAACTCATTGTCCCTTTTCAAATTGACATCAAAGAAAATGGAAAGCATTGATAATCTCTCTAAGAAGATAATTAAGCAGATGAGTATAAAAATTAAAAAGATAGATAAATAAGCTAATGAATAATGTACCAGAAAAAGAGATGCAAATGTAAATGTTGAAGTATGGACAAACTTAATAGCAAAAGCTTTCAGGCTTAGCTTACTTAGAAATTGGAAATAATGGGAATATGAAGATAATTCTTAATGGCATAAATGAATTCAGTGGCGGGAAATGAAATAGCCCAGGATCTCTCCTGTTTCTGAAGGCAGTTTTACTTATGTATTTTGTGGCAACAGGAATGGATGTGAAACAAGAACCAGTCTTTCCTCAAACTGTTCAGTATTTCAGCATATACCTGTGTTTTTGAGACTTTCTTTTTGGCTCCATTCACATCTTTCCTTCTCCCCACTGCAGCTTAATGCTTGTGTGGATTTTCTGGGGACACACCAGCGTTTTTCCAGAAGTGGGAGTCTCCTCCATGTGGCTGATGCTTCAAACCAGTCAGATGCAGACTTGCAAAGTCAGACCTCACCTATTTAGATTGCAGCTGTCTCTGCCACCGGCTCACAGCACTGTGAAAATCCAGCTGGAGCCAAGAACTTAAATGTTGACCCCAAAGCCTTGCAGGTTTAATTCAGCTTAATTCTGGAGACCCAAGATGTGCCTAACTGCATAAGAATGCAATAAAAAAAGATGAAGCAATATCTCTTATTTAGACAGTAGGTGGGTTTTCCTCTTTTCACAAGGAATAACTATTCTTCAATTAACATCAGTTAAATTGTCATATCTTAATGCAAAGGGCTGCCATGTGAATAAAGCTACCTTCTACTGCTATAATTATTCCCATTTACATATAGGATCTGATACCATCCTGTCTACGGTATAAAATCTTTGATATTAAGATTTTATTTTGTACTCAAGCTGTGTTCATGAAGGGAGCATTGCATCACTTTCTCATTATAACTAAAATACAGAAACACAGGTGGAAAAAACAGCTGAAACAGAAATAGGTTCTGAACTCTTTTGGTTTCTCTGTTTCAGATTGACTCAGATGGTTTTTGTCAACAGAATAATAATCATGAATGAAATTTTCTTATGAAATGAAAAAAAAATTAGATTGCCAGAATAAGCAGAATTTTCACTGAAAGTTCATGGTAGGTGTTTCAAAATAAAATCAATGACCTGCTGGACAGGGCACCCAGAATATCTGTGTTCTTGACTTTTAAATTCCATCTTTTTCTAAGATCAGGCACATATTTCTGTGAAAATTTTCAGTTTTCTTTAAGTGACACTTGCAAGTGTGAAGATCCATCTTTTCCTGTTTTAATAGTGACATGAATTCCAGAGAACTTCAACATTTTTGAAAAAAAGCCGCAGAATCTCCTGAACTTGTAATTCTGATTTGAAAATGTAGCTTTCCATTTCCATTCTGCAGATGCTCATGCAGTGTGGGACATAGGGGAAAGGAGAGGGTTTTTTTTTTTCTTTACAACACTTACAAAGTGCAAATCAATCACAGCGCAAATCTCCTTAACAGGGAACTTTGGGTCCCACCCAGCTTGCCTCAAAATTATTTTGTGTTTAATTCCACCTAGAGCAAAGGAGCTCCCAGAATATTTCAAATGAGAGTCATCTTTGTCTGCATCTGGAAACTGCATCTGCATCTGAGAGTAGGATTTCAGTTTTGTGCCTGATGAAATTTCTTTCAAATACCCCTGGAAGTTGCTGATGTCCAGAAACTTCAATGATGACCTGATTTCCAAGTCCCTCCCATTCCTTCAGTCCTGATCCTGGAGGAACCAAATGCATAGAATCAACCTTCAAGAATAAGAGGTGCCCAAAGTTCCCATGGCCTCACAGACCAACTTCCCACAGTGCAAGTGTCGTTTTCCATGCTGGAAACATAAGGAAAGATGTGCAGTGTGTTCCTTCTCACTGCAGAAAAGCTGACTTTACAAGCTCCCCAGTTTCACAGATTTTAAGTTCTATTTATAATGCCAAAGCACTAAGATATTTTTCATACTTTTAATGCCTTCACATCGTCTAGTGCACTTCCTTGAACTGCCAAAAATAATGCTCCCAATCAAGGCAACTATATTTTATATACAAGTTATGACTTACCTCTTCATACCAGTGTTAATCAGATTTCATTTATTTTTATAGCATTAGGGACATTAACATTACCCTCTGGAAATGTTCCCCTTTCTATTTGTCCTTGGATAAGATATGTCCTGCATTAGGATAACTTTCTTCCTGAAGATAAATGTTTCCTGATAAAACAATAGTGTTAACCTGTAACAACTGCAACATGAAATAAATGCAGTTGTCAAGTAAACTTTAAAGGGGGGAATTAAAAATAAAATTAAAAAAAAATACAGAAACCCAGGACACATTAAAATATTGCTGTATTGTTCTTTGCTATCCCTAAAGGCATTTATCTTTCTGGCTATCTCACATGATTGAATAGCAGAGAAGTCACCTGAAATAATGTCCAATGACAAAAGATGTATTAGAATTGCAGGATAATGTCTTTGTTTTCAAGAAGAGGGAGGAGAGTTTTAGATGTTGTTCACAGTACAGCATGCAAAAGAAATCAGCATGGATGAAATACCCTCAAAGATTCTGTGTATGAACTATAGGATGGACTTCAAGTGTGAAAATATTTATGGGTCCCTATGGGTCTTTATTAATTTTTTGTAACACGTCAGATTTAGGGCTCATGGATAGTTGTTAAAATCAATGGAAGACTTCCTGCTGATTCCAATGAGTTTTTCAACACAAACCGACTTCAGATTTTGGTCCAGATAAAGACTTCAAGATCTGCTTAACATGTAAGCACTTCTACTGGAATGTAAAGGGGCTTTGCCACTTAATATCCATCTTCCTACCAGTTATTCTTCTCCTTTTATCTTCTCATAGAATCATAGAATAGTTTGGTTTGGAAGGAACTTTAAGTACCATCTAGTTCCATCCCCACTAGACCAGATTGCTCAAAGCCCCATCCAACCTGTCCTTGAACACTTCCAGGGATGAGGCATCCACAACTTTTTTTTTCTTTCCTCTAACTTATCTCTACTTGTCTACTGCCTTCTGACATTAAGGGGGGGGGGGAGGGGGGGAAGGTGCATTGTTTAAATTGTGAGGTGCAACCAACAATGAAGACCAGATTTAAAGGGAGTTGCCATTTGCCCAATCTTAATCCTGTGCTGATATCCACTGCTTGTGATTCTAATTTTGCAGGATCAGTGTTATCAATGTTTCTAACCCTGTTCAGCTTCAGCTTCGTTAAATTTTCCACAGATGGGCAAAAGGAAGTAATATGTCCATTACATGAAAATAAAACAAGAATAAGTGATGGACCACAGAGTTCAGTTCCCTTTCAGGCACTAAAATAATTCTCTAATGTATTAAGCATTTGCATAAATTTGTTATGATTTATTTATCTATGTGGATATGTGAAAAATACACAGCTCTAGTTTGCAACCACACAGGTTCTGTAGTTCAGGATTAGTTTATATTTTGAGATTATAGTGGACCAAAGTCAATGAAAACAATAAGGAAGATTATTTTCTTGGCTGTAGAACTCTGTCCGTTTGGTTCCAAATTTTGCTGAAAAATTTTGATGTCTTTCTCCGCACCTTCAGTTCCCACTTGCAATTTTATCACAAGGACACAGCCCTTTATGTCTCTCAGGGATGGTAAAAGAATAAAGTTCTGTGCATGCTTCAACTTGGAGGCAGGGAAGCCATATCTCAGATTCCACATAACATATCCTACAGATCCACCTTCTCCAACTACTGCTACCTTATCTTCTATGTATTGACACCAACAAAAACTTATGTTATATCCTGTCAGGATTCTTGAGAAAGTTTTTTTTTAATTATTATTAGTATTTTTAAAGTATTTTGCTCCAAAAGTACACTATCCCTGTTGAGAAAAAGATGCTCCATGTGCTTCAGTGTTGGTTCAGCAGCTAAAACTTGGCTTCCTCATAGCAAGATATTTCAATTCAAAGGTAGTCTATGGGAGAACCAGGGTTGGCTGTATCTATAAACAGATGCATTTTGTGTGCCTTTTGTCTGTAAGAAATACCTGTTTGTCTGACCCTTACTCACCTCACATCTTGACACTGTCACCAGAGTGAACTGAAGAGGCTTTGAACTCCTATCCTGCTGTGTAAAGTTATCATTTCCTTGCCTTAGTCACATCTGCAACAGCCATGGCTCTGCTGTTCTCTGCTGCTGAAATTTGATTGGTTTCTCTCTTGGTCTTTTGATTCATTTTACATCACATTTTCTGACCTTTGAGATGGTAAATTGCATCTCACGACATAACCCAGAAAGCTTTAACTGGATGCCTTTCTGTGCCCTAAACCAGTAGTTTGCTGTGTGTTCTTTTTGTAGTTTCAGAGGAAGGAGGAAGAAAGGGAGTGGAAAAGGGGTTGGGAGCTTTTATAATTATAAGAGCTTTTGGTAAGGCTTTAGCTAACTATTAAGTAAATATGTTTCTTATTTTAACCTCTGGAGTGCCCCAGGCCTCAGGGATATTTCACATACATGGATTTTTGCGGTAGGATGTAGGTCATGCTATTGCACTGATTAGCATGGACTCTGCCTTTCAAGATATGCCTCTGGGTGGGATGTTCTTCCAAGGAGTAACTGGATTAGTCACTAGGTCAAAGACTAAGTGCTCGGTCTTTGTGGCCTAGAAATTCAATACCTTGTCCCAAGCTGGAGCCACTGAGCCTAACAAATGAACTCTTTCTGAGACCTTGCCCAGAATCTACCTGTTCTGTGTTTAAGCAAGAGGCATATTGCTTCTAGCATATGTCTTAAGGTACAGCTCTTGGACAAGGTTGTCACAAGGCAAAGTGGTCAACTCTAAGTTTTGTTCTTAGTGTTCATTGCATTTTCTGAGATACTTTATAAGCTAAGAAATCTCAAATCCATTAAGAACTGTGAGACAGATAAAAAAAAATTGAATTTCAGTTCCAGACAGATATCCTAATCCAGTTCTGACTATACGTTTTACACTGTGTTTAGTGTTAGGGACATCTGCAAATGAGCACACACATGCACACATTCCACTAAGCTTCTTTTTTTCTTTTCCTACTTTCACAGTTAAGGGTTTTCTTCTCACTCCCCTCACCCTTTTTCAATGTCTTTTAAGAGAAAGATGCAGTCAGCAAAAACCAGCATTCTGTGGCTAATGTGAATCAAGAAGGATGTGTCATGTATAATGAGACATGAATAGCTAAGGAGATTGCACAGGCTGTATCACAGGCACATGGAATTGGATGGTGAATCCTGCTTTATATAGGTCAGCCACTTGCTAAAACATATGATCATATCCCTATTTCCAAGCTAAATGTACTAATGGACAATTTATATCATCCTTATTCATGATAACATTGTGGTTTAGATTGTCTCTCTTTTGCATTCACCTACCAAATGTGTTTGTAGACCACTGCACTTATTGCCAGACTTATGCCCCCTTTCAGCTTTTCTCTCCTATTTTAATATAATTTTCTAGTAGATGCATAATCAGCCTGGTGCATAATACTCCAGACAAAGACTGAGGTGTACTTGTGAATGGCACTGTCTTCCTTGTTTCTGATGTGACACCTCTTTTTTTTTTTTTTTTAATTTATTTTGCATGGTCAAATCACTTTATTGGCTTATTTTTATTCTAGCAGGAAAGATTTAATTTTAATTTGACATCCAAAAATCTGGCATCTAATGTTAGTAAGTAAGTGTTAGGCGGCTCTCTATCAATCTAAAGGTCAGGAATGGGGTCCTCAAGAACATGTTTAATTTTACTGTTTTCAGGTGGGATTAAGTTTCTCCAGGGCTCTCTCACTTTACCTCAACACCAAATATAGCCTGAGTCAGAACAGAAGAACTCAACTCTCCTTGGTCAGTTTGATCACCCACATCTCTCTCAATAGCATTTCATAGGAAAAGGTTGTTCATAGGTCCCCACACGTGAAACAGAAACACTGCCGTGTTGTGGTAAGAACTCAGGGAGGTGGAAGTAACCCTGTCACCTAATTCATACTGATATTACCCATGGCTCAAGGAGCTTTAATCAAAGGCTTTTACTTTCCTGGGTTGTGCTGTGCATTGGGTGCCTCCATCTCAGAGACCGGCCAATGCAACCTGGGTCCTACAGTTAGTTCACACAGTCTGTGCAAGTATTTTTTTTGGGCAAAACTTGGGGTCAACAAAAAATAGCCAGCTGGGCATGTCTTAGTGCTGTTTTTAGCCCTCTGAAGAATGCAAACCCCTGCTTGTGACTGGGGTAATGATTATAGGCATCCTTACAGCAGAGGTATTTTTGAAACGGGATTGTTAGCCCAAACTCAATCTGTTTGTGGGGATGTTTTGGGAATATTTATTGCCCCAGTCCTGAGGGTCTTTAATTCCCTTATATTTTATGAGGAGCTGCTGAGAGAACTGCAGTTGTTTAGCCTGGAGAGAAGGAGGTTGAGGGGAGACCTTATCACTCTCTACAACTACCTGAAAGAAGGTTGTAGAGAGGTGGGGCTGAGCCTCTTCTCCCAGGTAACAAGCCACAGGATGAGAGGAAATAGCCTCAAGTTGTGTCTCGGGTGACGTTTAGACTGGATATTAGGAAAAATTTCTTTGCAGAAAGGATTCTAAAGCACTGGAACAGGTAAATACCTGGGCAGAGCTGGTAGAGTTACCACCCCCTGGAAGTGTTCAAAAAACATGTGGATATGGCTCTTGAGGATGTGGTTTAGTGGTGAATATCGTGCTGGGTTGACAGTAGACTTGATGATCTTGGAGGTATTTTCCAACCTTAACAATCCAATGATTCTATGATTTATGTCTGCCCAGAGCGGTTGTCACATTTTGTCCATGTAAATGTAAATATGGCATAGTGACTGTCCTTCACTTTGTTTAGGAAGTACTCATTGATCAAACTGAACCAACAACTGTCCTTCTGCCACAGAGGCATTTTAGGAAATCAGTCATCTGTCCTGAAAGAGGAGAGAGCTTGTAACTGGTGCCTACTGAGAGATTTCTTCTCCTTCTCCCCCTACCACATCCCCACACCCCTCTAATGGTTGGCACAGTGCAGTCTGAAAACAGGAAAACAGGGATAGGGGATGTGGAAGGATAAATCAAGTTTAGGGACCTCTGTCAAGAATGGGCAGTGGAGAATAGATTTCTTGACCTACCTACTGTTTATGTATCACACACCTTATTGCAATGTTTTACATTAATATGAAATTAATGGAGTTACAACAATAAATAAAATCCAATTTAATCCTACATAACAAATTAAATTATTGCACCTGAATTAATATTGTCTTTCTTATATTATTATAACTTTTTGTGTACATAAGAAGTCAGCCTGAGAAATGGGATTTGAGAACTTGACCTTTTGCAGCAAGGCAACGTTCAAGGCTTAAACATTCATATTAGCACAGCATGCTCCTTATGTCTAAAAATAACCTTTTTTCCATATAGCTACTAACCCTCTCTTATTTCTTAGAATTTAATTTTTCCCCCTACTGTTACCACAAAGCCGCCCACCTTTTTCTAACTGTACTCCCGTCTACAAGTGCCGATGCCAAACACAATTGATTTTCTCACTCCTTTATGTAAGAACACACATTTCATTCCCACATAATGTGAATTTGCTATGTATACACATTATTATGAATCATTTATGCAGAAATAAAGACAGGCAAATATTGTCACCTTGACCTTTCTTTAAACAAAAATGAGGAGGAGGGTATCTGTGTGTGACAAATTTCAATTTTCCCAAAGGGTGAAGAAACTCTCAAAAATACTAAATTAAATTTCCTTTGCTCTTCAGGTTTTCATTATTTCTGCTCAAACCCAAAGTTAGTTGTGATTGTTATCAACTGTTCATCATGGAGAAGAGAAGGCTTCAGGGACACCTTATTGTGACCTCTCAATATCTAAAAGGGTCTTATGAGAGAGAGAGACTTTTACCGACGCCTGTAGTGACAGGAGAAGGGCAACAGTTTTAAACTGAGAGATCATAGATTTAGATCAGACAAAAGGAAGTAGCAATGAGGACTGGGAGGCACAGGAACAGGTTACCCAGAGAAACTGTGGATGGCCCATCCCTGGAAGTATTCAAGGCCAGGTTGGGTGGGGCTTGAAGCAATGGGTCTAGTGGAAGGTGTTCCTGCCCATGGCAAGGGAGTGGTATGAGATGATTTTTAAGGTCCCTTCCAACCCAGACCATTCTATGATTCTATAATTCTGTCATTTGACATTCCTCTGGTTCATTTTTAAAACTCTAGCTCATTAAAAAAACCAAACCAAAACAAAACAAAAAAATTGAAGAACAGCTTTTGGCCTGAGGTTGTTTTTGTTTGTTTGTTTGTTTTAAATGAGGTAACACTGTGTTTCTGTTTTTCTTATTCTTTCTCTTTATTTCTCTGCTTCTCTCATCTGAAGTCCATTTTGTCCACTCTGGTTCTTTATAAGATGAGCTTTATACATTCCTTGTACTTTGCTACTGGCACTGGATGCAGTTTTCCTTAAAACACCTGGTTTCATTACAACTGCTTAAAGAGTAACTGTTTCTCCAATGTGTTTTTTTTTCTGTGACCTAATTCTGAATTGGAATTAAAACAATTCAATTGAAAAGGGGAAGCAATTCATTGGACAAATAGTTTGACTTCTCAAGAAGAAAGTGTTGTCTTACAGTGTAAAGTCCAAGATTATAAATCCATTTTTGATAAAGAAGTAAGTTTCAATTTTATTCTTGAATTGTAAGCTGATACAAATGGTCCTTGAAGCTATCTCATACAAGTTCATTCCTAAAATGGTACATTATTTTCAGGTAGAAATATTTGCAGTTTTACACAGAGGTGAAGAAATATTTACCCGTCTCAGGGAGGATACTTTCACTTGATATTTACAGCCTAACAAACATGCTGCATTTTTTCCTTATGTCTTTATCTCCTATTTAACACTTGAACCAAAACTGGTATCCATTGTCATTAGAGGGAGGCCACAATTACACATCCTGAGTCATAACAACACTTTCCACCTTCAAAGCAGTTTGTGAACAATCTGAGTGACAGTCTTGTGAAGTAAAGCAGCATAATAATTCCAGAGTTAAAATGGCTTAACTGAGGAAAAGAGATTTGAATGTTGTCGCACAAGCACAGGCATTTCCAAAGACGTGTCAACCAATCTATTTTGGACAATTTTTCTCAAACTGGAAGGAATCCTACTCTGGAGCTGCCTGTCTTGTGACCCCAGTGACTCATAACAGAGCTGGGATTATTTTGTCATTAATAAGATCTGTGTTAGATGCCAAAAGTTGCTTTAAATAAGAGCAAGTAACGTTAAAACATGGTAAGCATATTGCATCTTTTGGAGCAAAAAAGTACTCAAGAGAAAGGGAGAATGTCCAAAGAGGGAGTTTAGCTTAGCATAAACATGCACAGAGAATTAATTTACTCTTTTAGTGAATTTACTCTGTTGATCTCAGGTGGAGCATAGAGATTAAAGCTTCACCCTTTCCTTGGAAAAATAATAAATGCTAAATTGTCATGAAACTTTCCCTTTCACAAGTGTGCTTGAATGAGTTCAACTTTCATTCACCATTCAACTTTGAAGGTTTGGGATCATGAATAATTTTGAAACTATCTGGGACAGGTTCAGTGGTGCTGATCTGAACCAAGCAATAAATGCTAAGTGGTGGCCCGTGAGCCACCCCCAGACATTACAAAGCATGAAAGTGACTCAGACCTTCAGCAATGGCCTCATTCACCAAAGCAGTGGGTATGCACAACTCTGTTAGCTATGTAGTAAAATTTTAGTAACTCTGTTTTTAAATGAAATACTTATTTCCTTATGTTATTCTGCAATCACATCCTACTCTAATATTCCCACGAGTCTAAACCCTGTGATGGAGTAATCTATAAAAGTGTAAGTGCTTGATCACACCCCAACTCATAATCAATGGAGTAATCTAGTTGGTTAGCTGCATTAAAAAAAGCATGACCAGTCAAGAAAGGTGTTTCTTCCTCTCTAATCTCTCATGAGGCCCCACGTGAAGAACTGTGTCCAGCTCTGGGGCCAACAGCACAAGAAAGGTGTTGGACCTGTTGGCACCAGTACCCAGGAGAGCTACTAAGTTGATGACATGGCTGGAGCACCTCTCCTACAAAGACAGACTGAGAGAGTTGGGGTTGTTCAGAAATAGAAAATGGAACTGTTGTATCACAAGCCCATAAGAAGGTTCACCTCCTACTTCGCAGGTTCTCTGGAAATTTGCAGTCCTGATTCTTATCCTGAATCAAGGATAAAAATCTGAATTCAAGCACAGCTGAACTCAGACCCTTCACACTGCAAGTCAGTGAGGTGCAGGTGGCTGGAGAGCAAAGTCCCATATAAAACTCTTTCTTACAGCCATTACTCTGTTAAAAATATACTATGTACACCTTGTCCCAGAAATTTTCATCACTGTGAGGGAATGCAAAACTCTCAAGAACATGATAAAATATTTCATTAGTTTGTTCATAGTTTACCTGGACACCAATGGCCACAGTGAAGTTCTCATGTGGTTTAATAAAGAGCCTGGAGCTGGGCAGCAGGGAGAAAAGGGTTTTCTGCAAGGACATAGTAAGAAGGGGGAAAGGTTTGTTCTGGAGTTATTTTATTATATCTTTGTTGCCCAGTGGAGGTGGATTTTCTTACTTGGTTCTAGTTTATAGCTGAAAGTTTAGAAGCTGAATGTTTCATAGAAGCATTCATTAAAGGAGATGTGGGAGCACCTCTGGTTAGATTGGGGTCTTCTCACAGGATTGGTTTCTGCCTCTGAGGAGAGAGCAGTAACATGACAGCACCTCAGTGAGGAAGAGACACAACTCAGCCTGGTATTTAAATCTGATCAAAAATATTTTACCTCAAAGGCATATTTCTATGTTTTTTATTAATCTTTTCACTCATCCTAAGCCTTCAGACTCTAGTGTGAGTTTTATGACACTTCTGTTATCCAGGAGTTACTGAATTTCATATATAACCTAGGATGAATTCTTTGGAGTTTTATCTCTTTGATGAATCTTAACTGCAGCAAAATTTTCGGGAAAAAATTAAAAAAAAAAGAGATATCTTAGGGTCAAGGGTATATGACTGTGAACACCCACCAGGTCTCTGAGAAAAGTTTTGGTGATGTTGTTTTATAAGGAAAGCTGCTGCCATTAGTTTAAATCAGATCCACTCCCTTTCAGAGCTGCAAGCTGGGCATCTGAAACTTGTTAACAACAGCTGTTGCTGGCTTGGTGTTTTCCTTTTTGTTTTTATAAGAAGTGGAATCTTTAGGTCATAACCTGTGGTTTTTAGCAGTCATTTCAAAGTTTTATTTTGAGTGTATTGGTAGGTCAGGACTGGAGCTGAAATTTGGAAGGTAAGCCATTTCTGCTGGTGTTCTATGCAGCTCATTGGGAGTGATGCCTGACCCACCAGCATTATCAGGACTGATGTTTTTGCAAAGAACCACAGACACATGCTGGGCTTGACTGCAGAAACCTACCTCCCATGCCAACTGTACTCATCTCCAAAAGCTAAACTCAAATGACTCATCAGACATACTAGATAAAATAGAGAATGTTTTGAATCTGTATTGCACTTTCAGAAATTATTATAAAAATAATTATTATTAAAAATTTATCCTGAATTACAATCTTAGTTTGTGTGTGTGTGTGCACACATTTTTGTATTAGGGCATTCTACTATGAGAATTCAGGAGTAATCATAGAATCATAGAATGTTAAGGGGTTGGAATGGACCTTAAAGGTCCTCTAGTTCCACTCCCCCCTGCCATGGTCAGGGACATCTCCCACTAGGTTGCTCAAAGTCTTATCCAATCTGACTTTGAGCACCAGCACATTTGTGGCATCCACAACCTCCCTGGGAAACCTGTTCCAGTGCCTCACCAACCTCACAGTAAAAAATTTCTTCCTAATATCTAGCCTAGGTTTCCTCTCTTTCAGTTTGTAGTCATTATTCCTTGTCCTGTCACTACAGTTCCTGATGGAGTTGGACTTTGATGATCCTTGTGCATCCCTTCCAACTTAGGATATTCTGTGATTCTGTGATTGTGTGATTCTATGATATTGTGAGTTCTGCATTTCAATACATTTCAGTGGTCACCTACAATTTATCTAAGTCAACCAATAGACAAACAAAGCTCTGAATGTTTGTCTCCTACCCTGTGAAAAGTGTTGTGTTATTTATTTGCTTCAAATGAGGAAAGTTTTGTTGGATACAACCAGTAAGGAACTAGGAACCCCAAGCTAGTGGCAATCCAAACTGGTAAATCCAGTATGGAGGCTGTGGAGTCCAGAATTAGTATAGTAGGCTAATAAGGTGGATTTAAAAAAAAAATAAGCTTTACCTCCCTATGAGACCTATTGTCTCCGGTGCAGGAGCAGATATGGCAGAACTGTGCAAGAGCTACCCCAGCTTGGTAGTGCTTTCCCCACTCCAGTCTTGAGAGAAGCTCAGGAAGAAAAACTAAACATCTTTGCCACATGCTATCTGTTGAGGAGAGGCTGATTTTATAGAGCCAAAGATGTGTTCCCACTTCTCTCCCTGATTTAAGAGGAACAAACCAAACTCTTTAATTCAATACCAGCTCCATGATATCCTGCTGTGCTTTCTGGCCATGAAGAATCAGAGTTTTCCACCTTGAGTCCTAATTCAAAGCATCCCAGTAATGTCTTCTAATTCTCTAGGGGAGCTCACTAAGGAAGAGTGGCTACAAAAACCATTCCAGTCACTGTTCAAATTAAACCAGTTTTCAAATCAGAAGCCAGAAGCTGATGAAAGGTCTATTTTTCGCTCATTGACATTTTCATAGAAATATGATCTTCACTGAGTTTTGCTTGTTCTGTATTTTCTCTTTAGTTCCTTCAATAGATTTCAAAGGTCTTGGGCAAGATAAGAGTTACTTCTTCCCTGGATGTTCTGCAGGAGAGACTAATCCCATGGGACAGCCTTAAAAAAGGGGGATGTTTGAAAGTCTGCCTTAATCAGTTATCACCCCACTGGTTGATGATGGCAGTAGGAAAACAAAGCACAAAAACATGTGAGTAGGGGAACAATATTTGATAACACAGGGGAAGAGAATCACAGAATCATTAAGGTTAGAAAAGATTATTAACATTGTTGAATCCAGTCATAAACCTGGCATGGCCAAGTTTACCACTACACCGTGTTCCCAAGTGCCAAGTCTACACATATTTTAAATGCCTCCAGGGATGGTGGCACCATCACTTCCCTGGACAGCCTGTTCTAGTGCTTGATGACTGTTTCAGTGAAGAATTTCCCAATATTCCATCCAAATCACCACTGGTGCAACTTGAGACTTCTTTCTTTTGTCTTATTACTTGTTTCCTGGGACTGACCCCCACCTGGCTACAACCTCCTCTCAGGGAGTTGTAGAGATTCCCCCCTGAACTTCCTTTTCTCCAGGTTCAACCCCCTCAGATCCCTCAGCTGCCCTTCATCAGACTCTTGCTCCAGATCAGACCCTTCCCCAGCTCCACTGCCCTTCTCTGGACTCACTCCAGCACCTCAATGTCTTTGTTGGAGCGAGAGGCTTAAAACTAAACACAGGATTCAGAGTTGAGTGTCATCAGGATGGGTGGAACCTTAGGCTTTATTCCTTCAGGAGAAAAAGAGGATGAAAAGAATTCTTTATTTACAGACCTGTCTTCAAAGGTTCCTGCACATCATTCAAATACAACAGAGATTTGCAATCTCATGTGTGGTGTAAGACCCCCCCTCACATCTGCAACATCCCCCAGTGCAAGAGCAGATAAATCACAAGGTTTTTTTCTTTATGTATTCACATTGGCACTTCCTTCTTATTTAACTTTCTGACAAATTTTAATCAAGTCTTAGCTTAGAATTTTTTGCTTACTTATTTTTAAATTGTAATTCGACTTTTCAACCTGTGTTGTGTTAAAATATGTTTGAGTAATAGGGAAGGTATCTAAAGAGTTTTGGCTGAAGAATTTCATTAAGTAATCTGGAATGTTGAAAAAAGATAGGAAGATAACACTGGTTATAAAAACCAAGCAGAAAGCGGAAAAATATAATCTTTCCAAAATTTTGTAGATTAGAAAGACATAACCATGGAATATATCTCAAAGCCATCCTTTATTTTCCAATAATTTTCTATAAAATGATATTAGATCATGGAAGTAACTGCAACAGAGTACCATGCCTTTGTCTCATTGAGACCTTGGAAGGTCCTGCAGTTTTCAGATGTAGCAGTTGGAGGAAGGAGATTTCACTGTTATATAAACACTTCTGCTATTTCTCAAAAATCCTAAAGTAAAATAGTCCCTCTACTGTTGTTTCCTCCTTCTTATCAAGTCATTCCTTCAGGACTTTCTGCATGAATCGAGTACCCTCACATTTTTTTCTAGCAACAACGCCTCAGACTCTTTGGGTTTTGGTTTTGTTTGTTTGTAGGTTTTTTTGTAAGTTGATTGGGAAAGATCAGGTTAAAATCTATACAGATATGTTCCCAATTTGAAACTAATGTTTATTACAGAGCTCTGTCTCTGGGTGATTTCTGTTTAGCTTTTTCTCTGCATGTGATGCTCAGACAGTGATTTTTAGAAGAAAGTGAATAACACATATCAACAAAGAGAATTTTGTATTTTTCTTTTGTGCAGCAGCAAAGTTCATGCAGCACTTGACACAAAATAAATCACGGTCATCAATATTTGTTTAGACTGAGGATTTCAGTTTTGGGTTCAAAGCAACCCTTCTAGCCATTATGATTTTAAGAGCTGAAAACTCCTTACATGCCATATCTATCCCTTCAGAGGTACATTCAGTTGTTATTTATTTATTTATGACACTGAAACAGTACCAAAAATGCCATGTAATGGATAAAGGTTTTATTGAGTCAGGAAAAAATCAAAGGTGTTTGGTTTTTTTTTTCCTGTATAATTTGAAACCCTAAATCTCTAAAACAGAGGTTCATTATCAAGTTAGACAGTAAAGACTGTGTTATTTATTAAAAAATTGTAGTAACAGAATGTCAGAAATATTCAGACCCCATATCATGCTCATAGGTTATTAGTTTTATAATCACATGAACTTGGTAATGATGCACATTTGCATCTTCACAACACTTTGTGATATAATACCATGTTTTTGTCACATAGGAGACCATCATAAAGAGGTTTAGTAAGAACCAAAGCATGTCTGATGCATTTAAAATTGAAAGAAAACCCCAAACTGAACCAAACCAAACAACCAAACAAACAAAACCCCCACAAAACCCTGGAAGTTTATCCATGCATTTAATATCATAAGTTAAAAGAAAACAGTGCTAGAAAATGACATCTTTATCAAATATATACATTAGAATATAGTACACAAAGGCAAAATATTTACAACTCCACCATGAGATTTTCAGCTATATTTCCAGTGTCCTTTCCCTTGTGTTACTCAGTGGAACCAGGCTGAAAGGGATTCATAGTTAAAGAGGGTCAATTCATCTGGGGTTTCTCTCAAAGGAAGGAACAAACCCAGTTGCCCAGTTCAATGGCTTCGGCATCTGAATCTCTACAGATGGTTGTTGCTGTACAAGAAGGTAGAGCTTAGGAAGCCTGATTTTCACCACACCAATAAATACAATTTACCAGAGGAAAGGCAGGGAAATTGAGCTGGTGTAATGAACTCCTTGTGTGTTTGCAGCTGGGTTTGGAGCCTGAGATATGAAAGAGCAGGAGAGCAAGGTTTTACTTCTTCTTCATATAACACTGAAGGTTTGGTCCTGGAAGGCACTTACAGGTCTGTTTAAGTCAATATAGGATAAAAACCAGTCTGCTCAACATCTTGTGGGTTCAAACCCTAAATCCTGGACCTAAAAGCCATAAAGCACTTGGGTCGCCCATTCACTTGAGGAAATCAAACAACACACTCTCCAGGGAATTATTTCATTCTCCAGTTAACAGGAATGACACCAGGGTTTTTTATTCCCCCAGTGAATTATATATATTATATAGTTAATTATATATATTATATAGTTAATTATATATATTATACAGTTCTGTGGTTTCTGCAGTCATGTTAATACATTTCAAGCACCATGGACTGAGGCATTTTCTCCTTATGGATCACAGAAGAGTCAATCTGTCCTTTGCAAGGAACTTTAGAAAAAGCACTGAAGATGTGATATCATATGATAGCATACCTCTTTTCTGCACAGAAACCAAAAACATAACACCAGCAGCTCCAAATGTGTATTGACTTTGGTTGGGTTTTATTTGTTTGCTTTATTCTTTGTCTCTGTGGAGTTTCTGTAACGGGCCAAGCCATCTGTAGTGAAAATGATGGACATGGACATTTCAGTGAAGTTCTTCGACCTGAGGTTGCTCATGTCTCAGGTCTAAACTCTGGTAGTTTCTTCACAGAAGGAAGATATGAAACTCAGGTATGTTTTCTCGAGTGAGACAGTCATTTCAGAGGTCTTTGCGTGGCATCTAAATAAATTGCATATGTGGTTGTATCAACATTTTACACTATTGTGAGTCAAATCACTTTAATGTAAGATTAGCTCCTGATTCTTAGTACACTAAACCTTTAATAGACTTACAATTCTGAAATTGAAAAGATCAAAGCAATCATAAGCAGTGTGCATAATACATAGTTTGGAAAGACTGGAATCTTTCTAGTATATATTTTTCTTTATTTGTTAATCTGCAGGGAAGGAGCAACATTCTGTAATAACAGAGGGAAACAGGACTTAGCTACACAATATGGCATTCATAAGTCAGTTCCAGCCTATTCCCTCCCCTTTCTTTTCAGACACTCATAACTTTCTGAAAATAAATTTGAGGGGCTGGAACTATCCATGCTTGGATTCAACTGAAAGGTAACTGTTTGGGGCTTTATATTATTTTTTTTTTAATGTTAAGATGATTGAGTGTGAATTACTCAAGAGTGAACCTAACACATTTTTTCTTGTATGTTTCAATTAAAAATGTAATTAGGACAAATAGAAAGTGATTAACAATCAAACCTTGAAACACAGACCTGTGAACATGGCTATGTGCATTTATATTAGGGAGCGATTCTTATTTGTTTTGAAGGCTTTATGTGGCTGTAGTTGTATGCAGAAAGTTGAGGTCGTGTTCAGTTGTTTTAAAATTGATGACCATTTTTTCTTCTCATGTAGTAACCTAATTATTAAGCAAAATGTGTAGGAAAATGCTGAAAAAAAATATGAAAAGCATAGGCATTTTTCTTAGCCACTTTTATTAAAATATATGCAAAAGAATTTTTTTTTCCTTATGGTTGCTCTTTTATTAACTTAATCTCAGTTAAATCTGTGTCTTGCCAAATTTAAGGAGCTGGAAGACTGGAATCACTGAAACAATTTTCCTCAAGTCTAAATGAGATCTACAAAAGAAATCAAGGTTGAAGGAAACCAGACAACTTAGTATAAAGTCATATTTGCCTGAACTCAGCATTTGCATCCAATTTAGGAGAAACATAACAACTGCATCCTAAATATTTCAGTATTTCCCTTAGTCTGAGATAGTTTAAGATGACAGCAGTTTGAACAGGAAGCATGACAGGAATTTGTAAAAGGTGTTGCTGTGCATATTATTTTTTCTTGCTGTATGAGCTCACAAAATGAATGGTAAAGGGAAACTGAATTTTGAGGCGGAGTTAATTCTGAAAATTTGACCTAAAGTGCTAGAATTTCTATCTCCTCGGTGCTAGATATTTCAAGTTTTTCTCCACCTTTTTTTTTCCAGGTTACAGAATTGGAAAAGGTACAGAATTACAAAGACATCTTTTATTTACATCTAGTAAATCAGTATGAAACTACTGCTTTCTGTGATTTTGTGACAAAGCAGAAGGAAAGGAATACATCTATTCTGCACTGGATGCAGATATGCTGATCAAAATTCTTATCATCAGCAACTTTCCGAAGCCATAGGTCTGATAACAGCAGCTCATTACAATGCATTCTTTTGGTGTTTGATAAATATGAAAGAAATCCTTGTGTGTACCTTAAAGCACATCCATGTTTATGATTTTCAGAGTATCAGATTTCACTTTTAATTCCCATATTTTAATGCCACAACTTATATTCACTTTACCCATTTTTATCTGTTTCAACTAGTGAATTTGCATACTGTCAGAGTCTTAAGTTTTATCCAGTTTTGGAAGTTGGGTGATTTTTTGTTAGTTTGTTTTTTTGCTTTGGGATTGGGTTTTTGTTTGTTCCTTTTTAACATATAATATAACCAAGTGTTTTTGAGGATCCAATCTACAAATTCTGATTGATTTGGCACAACGACAGGTTCTGATTTTTTTTTTTTTTTTTCACCCTCCATGTCACAGAATCTGTCTTTCATGACTTGTCAAGCAGTCTCTGATTAATTTGGCCTGGTGGTTCATGGGGCAGGATCCAGCCTTTTTCTTTTACGTTTCCCAAGATGTGTCTGACAGTTCACTGTGCACACTCCAGTACCCTGGCACTGCTCACTGGCAGAGCCCACTGTGTTGCTCCTCAGCCATGGCTTGAGACTTGTGCTCAGCTCGATTCTGCTGTCAGCATTTCCAGCCACCCCTGCTTGTTGAGATCTCTGCAAAATAATCTCCTATTAACCATTTTGGTGCTGCCTTGTTTGCCTAACAGAGAATGCACCCTGGAAATAAAAAGGCAACCCAGTAGATTATCAGTATTTAACAAAAAGCCACCCCTTACTGCTGCTGTTGTAGTCAATAGTGACAAAGGTAGTGATTTTGACAGGAAAGCAAACATTGAAATGACATGGCCATGTGGCTGTGTGCACGACTTCAAAGAACAAAGAATTTAGAGAAATGAAAAAGACCTATTTTATCTGTTTATCTAAGTTTTTCTTTTCCCCGAATGCATTACAGTCATTAGACAGGAAAAGGAGAGCATGGTAAACTTGATTGTACCCAAGATTTCAGTGAACCACGTACAGTGGGAGTTTACCAAGTGTTCTCTATTCATCAGCATCTGCACATGCAATCAAAACAGAATTGTCCTTCTTTTTTCTCTTACCTGACTCTTTGGGTCTCTTTCTGGGTCTTTAAATTAGCCAGTGGAGTTGATGTGTCTGGTAAGGGTCAGAAGAATCTACCAGATTCTTTAATTGCTCGTCTAATAAACTAATGAAAAGCATTTTAGAGCCTTTTAAAATTAAAAAAATGGAGCTTTTGTAGATATGTCATTAAGCCAGCGTGGGTGGCTGTCCCAACCCTGGCAGAATCCAGAAGATCTCTCCCTGAAGAATCCACAGTCTGTTAGTTATGTGTTATATTCTGCATAGGTTCTCAAGATTTTCATCTTATATCAGTTTTGCTAAAATACCCCAAAGGAGCATGGAGTGCCCTAATCCTGAGGTGACAGAATTCCAGAGGTGTACAGTGATGTCTGTACTCAAAATGTTGGTTTTCATGAGCCTGTGCTGCACTAAGCTGTAATCTCCTGTAGATATTCAGGACAAATCCATTTCCCAGATGGTTGTGGGTTCACTGGAAGATGTGAACAGCTGATGATCCACTGCTGGGATCACACACTGCTGTGTATCATTTACACCTCTGACTTCTCAGCTGTGCTTCACCAAGCCAGAGTAAACCGTAGTAACACTCTTGCTAAATTTCTCATTTTTCCAGGTGGATTTCAGCTATGATTGAACAATTCTGGTATTTTTAAGGGGTGTGAAGAGAAATCTTTGGGGTTAGTTGACCTCAATAATATGATACCACTTCTTCATTCTTTTTTTTTTAATGTTTTGTCTCTGAGGCTGAAAACAGTCCAGAAATTAGTAATCCCAGACTCCATACATTAATGAACCCAATCCTAATATAGAAATTCAAATCAATTTTTGAGTCAGTGTGCATTAAAAAAAAAAAAACTAGAAAAAAATTGTCCCCTAGAAAAAATTGTCTCCCTAGAAAAAACAGTCTGGTGTCATAGAATCACAGAATTGTTTGGACTGAAAGGGACTTTAAAGATCATCTAGTTCCCACCCTCTGTCATGACTGGGGACACCTTCTCCTAGAGGAGGTTGCTCAAAGCCCCAGTCCACCTCTGGAAATCTTCCTTATGTTCAATATAAACCTATCTAATTTCAGTTTAAAGCCATTCCCCCTTATTCTATGATACATGTCGTAAAAAGTTCCTCTCCAGCTCTCTCAAAGATCACTTTAGATGCTAGAAGGGCTCTAAGGTCTCACCAGAGCCTTCTCTTCTCCAGGCTGAAAAGCCCAACTGTTTCATCCTCTCTCTAGAGCAGAAGTGCTGCAGCCCTCTGACCATCTCTGTGACCTCCTCTGGACCTGCTCTAACAGCTCCACATCCTTCCTGTGCTGGAGGCCCTGGGGTTGGCTCCAGTACTCCAGGTAGGGTCTCACAAGAACAGAGTAGAGGGGGAGAATCACCTCACTTGACCTACTGGTCCCGTTTCTTCTGATGCAGCCCAGGTCATGATTAGCTTTCTGGGCTGCAGGCTGTTGATGGGTCATGTTGAGCTTCTCATTAACCAACTCATACTCCTCCCCAGGGCTGCTCTCAATCCATTGTCTGCTCAAGCTGCATTTGTGCTTGGGATTACCCTGACCCAGGTGCAGGACCTTGCACTTGGCCTTGATGAACTTCATGAGGTTTGCATGGTCCCTCCTCTCAAGCCCGTCCAGGTCCCTCTGTTTGACATCCTATCCCTTCAGTGTGTTGACAGCACCACTCAGCTTTGATGTTGTCAGCAAACTTGCTGAGGGTGAACTCAACCCCACTGTCCATGTTACCAACAGAGATGTTAAACAACACCCATCCCAACCCCTGACCCCCGAGGAACACCACTGAGGACTACCAAACACTCAGGGAATCTCTGCTATTAATAGAGGTGGTATCTGAAGGTCATATCCAAATCTTCATGGACCCAGATCACTCCTGTCATGACATTTTCTTGTGAAGACAAAAGGATAGATATTAGTGTACTTAGTTTCTTTTTTATCTTTCTGTAGCTCAGGATATTTTATAAGTTTCCTGTACTTTGAACTGTAGGTTATATTAGGCCATCTCAAGAACACTCAGCTAAGAGGACTACAGAAAGTGGGTTGCAGTCCATGGCTTGTGTTATCCAGCAGAGTTTGGGGTAAAAAAGGCTATTTTACTATAGCCAAGCAAATGGCACAGCCCATAAATCCATCCACCTGCCCAAAATGGAACAGAAGATGAGTGAACCTTTGAAGTGAAAGGTGGGCAAACCTACTGTACTGTTGTATGATCTTAAACCCATTTCCCTTTCCTGCCATGAAAGACCTCTCTGAAGTGTATCCGCTTTGGTTGCCCAGTCTTTGCTCAGCATACAGCTGTCTCTCTGTTTTGCCCTTCCAAAACAAACATATTTTCTCAGTAAAAAAGGGAAGAAGTAGTAAAATTCATTTCCCTCCCTGAATTTTATGTCCAAGGGGTGGTTTTTAACAGCATGCTTCCTGGGCATGGGTTCTTCCATAGGACTAATGTCACCCCCAGAGCAATTCAGGCTTACTACCATGAGTGTCCCTTAGATTATATGACTCCCCCATTGGCTGCAGGGGGAGCCATCAGTAATCAGGATCCTGATCAAGGTTACTCAGTGACTGTGGAAACCCCAGGGAGCTGAAATGCAGCCTGAGGGTTATTAAATAGATTATGAACACAGTGATGCTTTTTAGGATTCGGCTTTGTATTTTCTCTCCACCAAGCTGAACCAGGGCTGCATGCAGTGTTCATTTTTCTGATATCCAGGGACATTACTCATGTCCCTAGACATGAAACATGAAAAGTAAAAAAGAAGGAAAAGGCTTCAAACTCCCCACTTCCCAAACAAACTAAGGCCTCAGTCCTGTGCTGTGCAGGATCTCTTTTGAAATGCAATTTACAGAATGAGATTTTGATAAATGATGACTCTACCATGGAAGGAAATAATAATAATCCACATCATTGTTTTAACACTCTTTAACAGTGCCCTTGCTGAAGTTCTGTAGTATACAGCGTGTCAGGGCAATACACTGTGTCATCCTTAAAGCAGGTGGGCTTGACAGTCATTTTGAGAATGGATATCACAGTATGAATTGTATAAGCATGTACAGAAGCAGTTAAAACTAGCGGCATCTGAGTATAACTTTGCAAAGTTAAATTACTGTAATGTCAGGAGGATAAGAAATGTGTTCAGCGTTATGAAAAGAACAGATATCCTTGTGCCGTATTCAGTCCTTATCATTTAATGGCATATAACAATGTTTTCCTGTTAGACAAGCAATCAATTTTTTTTCTTTAATGTAAATAACCTTGTCTTAAATCTATTCCACTCTGATCACTGTGTGACTGTAAAAAAACCACAGTGCAACATAATTTTCAAAAGGTTTTCAGTCTAGTGGAATAGGTGTCAGTTGTGGGTGTCTTTCAGAAGCTGGAGGTTTCAATCTGAGCAAAGGAGATCAATGCACAGAACAGGAAGGAAAAGGCATTGCAAGAGTCTTTGAGAAGTTTTAGACTTCTCTTCCCCTCCCAGCCCTTTCATTCGTCTATGATATTAAACACAAACTTCGTTGCCCTTGGCAGTTCTGTTTGTACATTACAGAGGATTTCTCCACATTGAGGCAAGAATTAAAGCAGAACTAAGCAGCAGAGTTGTTTGTGGTCTTCCTCTAAAGCTCCCTGAGGAGCTGTAAAGGCTCCTGATTTTTGTTTGTTTTTATTTTTTTCTTTCAGCAAGCCCATCGCTGTGTCCTCAACACCCTCACTGGGCAGCCTTCAGATTCCTTCCGCTGTTTGCTTTAAGGTTTTGCTCATCTGTAGCCATTTTTCTTCATTTCTGTGGTCGAGTCAGTTGGGTTAAAGAGCTATAGAAATCACTTCTCCTGAGACTGTACCTGTCCTGCAGAAACTGGAGGTTTTGCCCTATCCAA
The DNA here is from genome assembly GCF_022539395.1 of Myiozetetes cayanensis. NCBI lineage: Eukaryota > Metazoa > Chordata > Aves > Passeriformes > Tyrannidae > Myiozetetes > Myiozetetes cayanensis. The sequence continues at coordinate 4,474,972 of NW_026087521.1, forward strand.
AACCAGAGCAGTTCTGTGACAGAAGAAAGCATCACCCCACTGCAGTGCTTAGTGAGAGAAGCTCAAGTCTAATTTGATACGTCATTTGATACAGACCTCGGCATTTATCAGTGCATGTGAGATCAGATTTCAACCCCTGGTCTCTCCTGGACATAGTGATTTGGTTTGACTGTGATAATACTGAGAAGCTTTCTAGAAATCAGCACCTCACACTGAAAAAACAGAGAGGCTTAGAGGGATTGCAACCTAAACTGACAAAGCAGATGAAGAAGGGGAGGGGAAATAGAGGCAAAAAGAGGTAAAATAACAACACTGGAAAAAGGATAAAACAAGAGGGAACGGTCTCAAATTGCAGCAGGGATTTAGATTAGGTATTAGGAAAAACTTCTTCCCCACGAGGATTGTCAAGCACTGGAACAGGCTACCCAGGGAAGTGGTAGAGTCACCATCCCTCAGGAATTCATAAAGAGTGTAAATGTGGCACTTGGGAACACAGTGTACTTGGAAGTGATAGGTTAATGGTTTGACTCAATGATCTCAGAGGTATTTTCCAACCTAAACAATTATATAATTCTACAGTTCTAAGAGGTAGAAATGATATTCAGATCTCTCTGCTACCGCCAAGTTCATGCAACGGTCCCCAGATGCAGGCTGAGGTCCACTGCCAAATGCAAAGCTGGGACAGGAAGCACAAAATAATAAATGAAATGTGTGTTGCTTGTACTGTAAGGTTGTCCATGAATCATGAACCACTGCATGGATCATGGCAACCAGGGCTAGACCTGTGTTCCATTCCACTGCTCTGCACGAATTCCACTGCTCTGCACGAAAATGGTCAAATCTGCTGCTGGGGCTTAGTACCAGACTGCTTTGTATTAACAGCTGTATTCCCAAAACCCAGCAAGACTTTCAGACAAGCTCACAAAATAAAGCATCATCTTCAGTTTCCTTAGAAGAAACTGCTGAAGATAAGTCATGGAAGGTTTTTATGACTGCACCCAAGGGAGATTGACCAAACATATCAATTTTCTTTAAAATGAAAACAACCCTCCTCTATATGTCACTGAGCATTTGCTGTTCCCTAATTATAATTTTACAGTTTCAAATCCTTTGAGGCTCCATTCCACCCCCCTCCTTTTTTTGGTGCTAAAGTGGGAAATATTTTGAAGGACTGTTAGTTTTCTAAGAAAAAAATGTCTTTTCTGCTTTTTTTAATTTGTTTTGTTTCAAGTTTGGTTATAAAATGATTCATAACTATACTAACACCTACAGACAGTCATTCTAAAAATGATTTAAACAAAATGCATTGCATTTTTCACCTTTTTTCCATTTTTCTCAGGAACTGCATTTGTTCTTATTAAACCCTAACAAAGATCAGATTGAGCTGGAACTCGGGTAAGAGAGGTGATAAGTTTGCAGATAATAATGCATCTCATCAGTCATGAATTGCACAAATTAATCTTCAGATAGGGGCATGTCATACAAGAATTTACATGCTAGCACTTTAATTGTCAGAAGATAGTTACTAGTAGGCAGATGGACTGAGAATGAGTAACAGCATTTCCCATTAGTGGAGGGAAAAAGAAAAATTAAGGTAAGTTCAAAAACATTAAGAAAATGCTTTAATAATATTGTTTAACTTAGCTTGTAATGAGGAGAAAGAACAAGACCTTAAGTGAATTAAGACCAAGTCTCCTTTGTTTAATAAATGCTTTCTCTCTGCTTAGAACAAAAGATGTGTGTGGAAAAAGGTAGTGAATGAAAGACATACTATACAGGAAAAAGCGTGCAGAAAAGGAAAGATCTATTTAAATGAATACTCTGAAAAGGGCAAAAGATATTCTGTGAAAAACAATGAAACAATGTGACAAATTTTTTTTTTCTTTTGGATGAACTTTGAATATTTCACTTTTTTACGACTAATGCCAGTAAAAAATGGGGTTTTCCTTCCTGTAATAAAGTGGACCAGAAAGGCCTTTTCTCTGTGCGTGGTTTGATTTGCATAGGGAAAGAACGTGGCTGCCAGATGCAGGCCACAAATTGGTCACTGGTTTTGTGCTGCACTTGGATACTTTAGTGTTTCGGAGCAAGAATTGATCAGTGTGTGGGTGCAGAAAACTCCATGTCCACTCTATGGTGTCCCCTGGCAAAATGCAACCTGACCTTCCCGGGGTACTGACCCTTTGGGCTGTGCAGAGGCGATGCTGAGCTCCACACTCTGCCCTGTGCAGCTGCTAAATAAACATCAAGATATTAAAGATTCACCACAGGCTCAAATTTCAGAGATAAATAAGGATTTGGGCCACAACCTCACTTGGGATAAACTGGTTTCTAAACGTAGGTATGAGTGAAAAGTCATTCGATGGAAAAGCTTTACACAAGCCTTCTTTGTCATTAGGGGCTTGTTGAGTTGCCAGACAAAGCTCTGCAGGTCGTAACGGTGACAGTACTTAGTACTATTGTTCTTTTCAGTTATCATCTGAAAGCATTTTTAATGTATTTATTACACTTTAAAAAACAAATAAATTATGAGGCAGCGACCTGGAGGCAGCTCAAAATTCTTGCAACCTGTTGTTTTGCAGGTGAATAAAGGAAGGAGAATCCATTTTGCCTAAGGTTGCTGTGAATCAGGGGAAAAAAAAAAGAGGATTAAACTCAAGGTGATATGACTACTAATCTTTGGCTGTAATAACTGAACTGCAGCAGGTCCCACCTGGGTTCAGGGTTCTTGGTTGTCATTTAGACAAGTAATTGAATAAAAGCGAAAGCAAAGAATCAATCCTCATTCTTGTTACATTTACGGGGATTTCTTATCACGGATCTAAATGTGACATAAAACCCTAATGAATCTTGTCAGCACCAGGATATGTTCTAGATGCTGTTTCCTGACCAGGACTGAAAACTCTGGCCTTGGTCTATCATAATAACAAAATAAATATGTAAACATGCAAATCTTGCCATTTAAAGCTGACAATTTGTTTATATACATTTGCTGTTGTATATACTCGTGTTTGCAGCAACAGAGGTTCAGGAAACAATTTGTCCTTCTCCTAAAATACTGTCCAGGCACTTGGGGGTAGGATAGTTTTTTTGTCATGCTGGTTTAAAAATCATTTACGTACTTACAGAGAGTGTTGCAGCATTTTATCTTAGCACATGAAAATACTGTTTTTTGGGATCCCATCCCATGTTTTTATCTATGATTTCTCTGATCAGGTGGCTTTCCTTACTATCTGTGGAAATATATGAAATACTCTCCATTTTTGTTATGATCTGTAGCTGATCTGTAATTTGTTTGCTTGTTTTTAGCATATTTTCTACAACTCCTTTAACTAGAGTTGGTTGCAGTTTTTTGGCTTATTTTGTTTCTTTTTTCATTTTTGGTGTTGAGACATGTTTGGTTTTTTTTAAGAGAAAGGCACTGATAACATTCCCATTCCCAATGCCTAATAACAATTAATGTTCCAGTTACAGATGATCCTGTACACCTTGGACTGATGAGATATTTTGCCTCAGAAATATTTTCATTATCCCATAAGATACGTTTTTATACCAAATATACTGGATAATAATTCATTTATAGTGAATAATAACTCATTTCTGAAAGTTTTCATAAGTGATAAGTCACCAGAAATAACCAACTGCTTTTACTTTAATTCCGTGAAACTGAAATTTTGGTATGTTTTTCTCTTCCCATTTGAAACTTTAAGTTTGAATGATTTTTGAACAATATTTGGACTTATTTTGAGAAAGGACAAAATTAAAAAATGATTAATCCTGTATGTGAGGATTCAATTACATTTCCTTCATTGCCTGAAAATATGTATTTTTAATAGAGGCTCTAAGGAGAGGTATATACATGAATTGTTACTTTCTCTTTTGGTTCCTCTGTTTGTTATCTCATAAAACTTCACAGTCTTAAGGAGCTGCAGATATATGCATGAAGAAAGGAAGATAAAGTTTTAATCTTCTTGATTTGTCCCAGCTCTAAAGCATCACTCTTGAAAAAAATAAAAAAAAGGGCATAATACTCCTTCTTTCTTTTATTTCTGTTTCTCCCTATTTCCCTGCATTTCTTCCAGGCCCCTGCTGTGTAACTCTATTTTGTTTTAGGGAATATTTGAGTGCTTATGGGAGTACCTTCTGGCCATCCCCTTGATCAATACCTACTTCCAAATTATTCTTTCAGTATGGACTATGAAGATAAATGAACTCTTCTACTGCTTAACCAATCTTGCATTTTAAAATGGAACTTCTCAATGAACTTCTCGATGAACCAAGTCTTAAACCCCCCCATTTTCCCTTGCTGGTGGTAAAGGACATCCAGGGGGACGAACGCTGTGTTTATGCACACACAGAGTCATATTTCCCCCACAATTGCTTCTTCCTATCTTGGGCAGAGATAAAGCTTATCAAACAGAAAGCCACTTCCATGCACCATCACACTTTGTGACAATGGGAGTTTCTCCTGTGTAGTAATGTCATAAGCTGTGGCAAGAGGCTTTTTTTGGTTTGGTTTTTTTTTTAGTGTCGTGACAGTTCATTAGGCTGGTGGCTGATTTCAAACCTGTTTTTTCCAGTGGCTTCAGTGAGGTTTAGATCAAATGCCAAACTCCCTGTGGTCTGAGATATTTTGCTGAACACAGAAAAATCACTCCCTTTAACACACAAAATTTCTGATTGGAAGTATACTCATGGCCAGGCTGGAAGGAGTTTTGAGAAACCAGATCTAATGAAAGGTGTCCCTGCTTGTGGCAGGAGATGGAATTGGATGATCTCTTAAGGTCCCTTCCAATCCAAACCACTCTATGATTCTTTGATTCTATGGCTGAAGAAATGCTATATGTTATCTGCACTTTGACTCACAAAATGATGTTATGAACCTGTCAGTAAACTTCTTGAACACCACAAGATGGAGAGTTAAAAAGAATTTCCTGAGGTACATGTTTGAGATGAGGATGTTTTAGGCCTTGCTTTGCATTTTTAGGAAAAGGCACAGCAGAAACTTGCATTGCTGGGCAGCAGAGAGCACAGTCTTCTTTTGCTGCTAAATAAGACACAGTTTGGGTGCTTGAGCATTTACAAGGAATGCAGAGGAGCCATTTCAGGATCACCCACGGTTCACATTGGTGGATATTTGGTAACTAACCAGAAAAATTGTGTTAAGAGTCATCCAAGAGCCCGTTGTAGCCAACCTAGAAGCAGAATACATTCTGCAAAACAGAACAGTTACAATCCCAGCCTTTGTGTGCTTGATTCAAACACACCAATGTTGTAAACCATGACCTGATAAATGGAGCTCAAATATCGGTAAAAGAACAGAGTTTTCAACCATGCATAACACAGAAACAAATTGTTGAACTTACTCAATTCTAAAGGCCTTTTCCATAATTTTTGCTCGTGCAAAAGGCTCCTGAGGCAACAAGACAGCTTACCTGCCAGCTTTGACATTTCTATAACCAAAGCAATATTTCAGCAGCCTCGTGCTATAAATCTGATGCGGATTTGAATTTCCCGAAAGTAATAAATGATCCAATTAGGAAACAAACAAAAAGGTGAGAATAATTACGCTGTTTATTCTTCCATGATGATAAGGTGAGCTTGACAAGACAGAATGCTCTTCCTAAATCCAGAGTTTCTCTGTGCTTGCAATTGATCTTAGGAGTTAAAGGGTTTGTTTGCATTTTTAAGGCGCCAAGTTAAAATGTATTGCCTTGATAGAGATGTTAAGAAGCATCTGCTTACAGTATCTATTACTCTTCATTTTCTATTCCTCTCACTTACTGCAGAATTTCAAAGGCATTTGGGGATATATTATCTATGTAGAAGTCTTACACTGCAATGTTTTGCAGTAGTGTAGTGTTTAAAGTCCTTCCTCAACAACTCTTTTCTACACGTTATCATTCACAAATTTGAGTTAATTGTTGTTAATTAATTGCAGAGATCGTTTTTTAATGAAAAACCCCACCATAAAAGGTAAAAAGGCCAGTTTTCCAGCTCCTTTTTGCATTTTTAGGTGCAATGAAAAGAAAAGGTTGTTCTGTAAAGCACCATGATTGGCAATTCTTTGATTTTTAGATTTTGTGCATATGAGGATTGATTATACATAGTTTGAAAGAATCAAAGGAAAATTTTGTGCAGCATTTTCTGTGGACATTGGTAAGTCCAATCTAAAGCCAACTACACTTCCGTAGGTGGGGGTAGACACTCTCTGTGGTAAAATTAGGGCTCAGCCCTCTGAAAGCACTAGATATTGCAGGACTCCCCTTTATCTCTCTAGTTTCTTATCAATACATCTGTTGGGTTTTTCAGAAGAAAAAAAAAATACAACCCACAAAAAATCCAAAAGCAACCCTATTTTAGACCTGTAACTGTCCTGTTCTGTTTATGAACCACATCTGAGAAGCATTTGGTTGAATCTCCTCAAAATCCAAGTCTGCAGAGCTCTATTATGGTTTCTATTTCATCCATTTCACAAGATCCTATCATAGTCTTGCCTTGACTTTTCCAGTGTCACAGGTGCCAAGACTCAGGAAAAATAGTAGTCATTTCAGAGGCCTGGTGAAACACCTTGTGCTTGTACATATTTACAGTCTGAATGAGACAACCTAGAAGCTGGTGATTAATAATTTGGTTCAGGGCACTTGGCTTTATCTTGTAACTGGAAACTGCACTGTGCCATTAGAGCTTAAGCTGAAGTCACCTGGAACTTAAGAGGTACTTCAGTTCTCATTCAGCTTAGCAAAGAGTTTGGTTTGCAGTAGGGATCTCAGAGGTGCTGGTGGATTTGATTTTGGGGTCACTAAGTACACTGTTCATGCTGCTCTTGAAAAATCAGCCCAGAAGAGCCATCAGATCTCTATTACAGGAGATAAAGATATATCCTGACCTGTGACTCACCACGGTTTCCCCATGGAGTTCTCCAGGAACCAGATAAACCCCACCTAACCATTCTCATCTAGCAGAGACATTTACTATAAACCAGAATAAAGGAAATGGAAGGGGACAGAACTACCACTGAATTTCAAGTCATGCTGTTTGCTTGAGAAATATATGTCAGGACTGGGTGGTACTTACACTTTCTCTCCATGCATGTCCATTCATCCTAGATCATAGAATTATATATTACTTAGAGTTGGAAGGGACCTTTGAAGGTCATCTAGTTTAAGCCCCCAGATGACAGTTTCCAAATAGATGCCTAAGTATTAGTCAACAAGGGCTAAATCAGATGAATCCTAAATTTTAGGAATATTAATAATAAGCTAAAAAATTGGTTTGTGTGGAAAAAAAGATCATTTTGTAAAAAAGGAAAAAAAAAAACCTGAGGTGATCCCACTGATAAATTGATTATCTGTTTGCTGTCTGTTTCTCCCCCACCAAGATTCTGGGGTTTTTGCTCTTTTAAAACTTATTGATTGATTTAAAAAAAATTCAGCAAATGAATTGAAGTTCTGAAAACACTGAATCCTGAGGAATTCTTACAAATAGTTGGTTGAGAAATAAGAAAGTCCTAATAATTCTGGACTCAGAGAAGGGCCTTAGTGTGACCTGGTGCAAGACTGGTCATGGAAGACAACAGTGTTATTGAAAGTCCAGCCTATGGGAAGCCTACACTGAAAATCCTCAGGAACACACTTCAGTAATTTCATAGGTAACAGAACTTGCTTAATGAGTTTTTCTTTTATGTTTGCAGTAGAAAACAGAAACCTGAGCCCACAATATGATCATGTCCATTTTATTTCAATAATAATAGCAGCACTAGCATAAATTTAAAAAATATATAAAAAAAGGACAGGAGAACAATATTAAGAAAGAAAGAAAATTCACTGTTTTGCACAGACCCATGACTCTGTGTTTCCCCTGCGTGGTGTTTGTATTCACTTGCACCAAGTGAGGTGGGAGTAGAAAGAGCCTGTGCCAGGACAGAGAACAGTAATGATTTCCACCCACTTTGCTCTCTGACTGCACAGAGCACGGGGTGGTGATGAACCAACCCCAGTAACTCCATTCCTGAGTGCTGAGGTTGCTCTAAATATTTTCAACACAAGGTTTTGTTTTGCTGCATCTCGTAAAAAAGGCCCAGCGTTTATTGTTTGCAGAGTTTTACTGTTTTTTTCCCCGCTGCATTGCTGTGAAAATGGTTTCATTCTTATTCTAATATTGTGGCCTTCAAGAATAGATCTCCTTGCCTAGCACTCCTCTGAAATATGAAAGACATGCCCTCTGCAGCAAGCTTAACACTGCTATCATCTGCATAATAAAGATGGGCTGTATGTATGGAATATGCATACACACGTATAAATTTATACTGATATTCTGTGTGGGCACAAAGATAAACGGAATAAGAATCACAGTAGCAAAATAGAGGAAGAGACCTGTAACTCAGTGACTGACATCAAGAACAGATCTCATCTGTCAAATGGCTGAATTGAGAGGCTTTTATGAACATCTATTCTAGGACAAAGTATGTGCAAAATGAATGTAGGCAAACTGATGGTGTATGACTTCCCTAATAGTTTCATTGAAAAAGTTCTTTCTCATTCTTTCTTTTTTTTTATTTCCTCTTGGCAGTTTTCTCTCACCTCCTGCCCCAGAACAAGAACAAAATAAATAAAAAGTAAATTCGATTCTTCAGAATGCATGTACTAAATTTTGCACCTCATTACAGGCAAAATTATCTACTTAGTCACAACTTCAGATGCTCTCAGAACCATCCACCACATTTCAAATATAATTAAAATTGGTAGAGTTATATCAGATGCATTTTTCTCCCAGATCTGTGGGGAATTTGCTTACGTGGTTGCAACTGCTTTTTCTTGAGAGATGTAAAGTAAGGCAAAGAGGTGTACAAAGCTTAACAGTTATCAGGATTATATCAGCAATGTTATTTCCACAAACACTGGTTGTCAAGAATCTGCTGATAATGATGTCTGCTCATATTCAGCTGCAGAACCAAATATCAACAGACTTAGTACAACAAGGCACCAGCTATATTCTTGTGGAAATTGTTTGATGGCAGATCTTGCCATTGAAAGTTTTGTCATTGGCACAGGGCCCTGATTCAGAAAGGAAATCTCATATCTCACTTTATTCATGTGATTGTGCCCCTGTTGAACTCAGTGGAATCACAAACAAGCTCAGGTTTCATGTGGGCTCCAGAAGTTTGATGAATCAGCACCTGAACAGCAAGAAGAAAATGCCCTTAAATGTGGATTCCTGTCAATGACTCGATAAAAACTCAAATATTTTCACCTGAAGACTTTTCTCTACGAGGAGATATAATATTTTGACCTTTGCAACACATCTGCTTGCCTTAAAGCCCTTTTCTTCTTAATTTGATGACTTTTCCCCTCTTAGTAACAACAGGAGAATTTCGAGCTTGTTTTATGTACCTTTTATCAAACCCACTGTGGGTTTCTGATGCACCTTTTTAACCAGGTTAGGCTCCAGTAACCAGTAGCTTGTAAATTCTTGTTTGAAAACATGTCTTTCTGAATGGAGGTCACTTAGTGAAAGCCCCATTTGACCGAAGTGGATGGTGGAACTTTTCCAAAGCTGAGGTTGGGACAACACTTCGTCTCATGCAAAAGCAGTTCTGAGTCTCCCAAGACCATAGAGATGTCATCGAAGGATTTTTTTGCATCGCAGTCAAGTAGAAGAAACTGCTTTTTATTTTTTTTTTCAATGGATAAAAAAGGGGGTAAAAATCAAAACTTAAATAAGAGGGTTGGATTTACTTATGTTCTTTGAAGCTTTTCTTTGTAGGCAAGGAATCAGTGTGTGGAGAGGGGAGAGGGGAAAAGAAACCAAAAACAATTTAAGAAAACAGTGAGTCCTGTCTATGAATTATATAAAAGCAGCTGTATTTGATTTAATTTTTCTTTAGCATAATGTGCTGTATAATCACTGGTTTCGTCATCCCCTGGGCTCAAGCTTCCTCTTAGCACAAGCTGTGGGAGCTGTGCCACAGAGTTCAGTGGAAGAAGAATTTGACCCATGCTTTGCTTTAAAATAGAAGTTACTTCTCTCTAAAGAAAAAAAAAAGAAAATCACTGCTTGTGATGCCATCAGCCTTCCCCCCTGTAAACTATCAAAAGGAATCAATAATTTGCCAAAAAGGTAGAAGTCCACACTCCTAAGGCTCATCAGCTGGAAGGGTAAATAAATGGAGGCAGGAGAAATATTGCAATCTGCCAAGGGGATTGACTTGTTTCAATCCCATTTCTTAACACAGGGCATGGTTAGGGGAGGGAGGAGAGAGGGAGGAAGATGATGAGGGACTGTATGGAAGGAGGTGAACTTGTTTCTCAGTCCATTTAAAGGCTGGCTCTCTTCCAAGATAAAGTGACTTACTTTCATGAGGGTAAAAGAAGGTTTTACCAGGGGAAGATTTGTCCCTAAAAAAACACATTAGTGAAATCAAAACAGAGTGTTGAAAAATGCTAACAATTCCTCAGTTATCAAACAAAGTTCAATGATATGTTGGGATTTTTTTTTTTTTTCAACTCTCCCAAAACACAACCAAAGAGGATTGTGGCATTTCAGAGATTATTTGAGCTATTAACCACAGACAAATAAATATTAATTGAGTCTGCTTCCTTATGGAGTAAATAAGAAAATTTATAGCACCTCTACAGAAAGAAAAAATCAGAACAAAACATAGTCCTTTTGGCCTTTAAGCCTGAAAATGCAAATAAAATGAGCAACAGCAAATAAATAATAATTTGTCTCTCCTGGCACCTGGAGAACTCCATATGTACTCTAAACATGGCTTAATGAAACCTCCCCAAACCCTGGTCCAGTAATTATTTCTTAACTGCTTGTTTTAGGGGAGAGAGCCTTTGGCCTTCAATTACAATAAATTACAGAGAGGGCAGGCGTGGACAGGCAGGATTCAATAGCCTTTAGTCAGCCTCATTTTCCCAGCTCTGGAAAGCAAGGTTCTTTTTACAGTCGGACTTGACTCTGCAAGCCCTGAAGTCATGGTTAAAGATCCCATTGACTGTCTGGGCACAGACACAGCCCCCCAGTGCCCGTGGGGATAGGGCTTAGCACTTAACTTTGCATTGCAGCTGTTTTGCTACACCAGTAATTTTTCACTTTTTTTTTTTTTTTTTTTTTTTTCCCAAAAAGTGGATTTCCCCACCCCCACCCCACGTACCTCTCGATGCGGTTTCGATGTACCCATCTTCCTGAGATCACTTTTACCTGATAAAAGTGCAAAGCCATTATGGCCTTATTTGTCAATTCGGTGCGTGTGGGAGAAATGGGCGATTGAATGTTGAGGTTCTACAGCTCCTCCAGCACAGGGTGATTCATTAGGACATTATGTGGTAGGTAGCTGCACTCTGGCATGCTCTAGGCATCGTGTACACCGCCGTTTGAAGCAGAGCAACATAATAAATCCCTTTGTTAATAACTCTAAATGGTGACTTATGCCCTGGAAATTCCTTTTCCTCCTGGCGCAAACAACTATAATCTCTGTGGTGCTGCAGAACGAAGTAGACATCCTAATACCTTTACTGGAGGTGAAACAATATGTACCTCATTAGCAGGTCACAGATCAAACTATTAGCAACATGGTAGGAAGCCAGCTAGGATTTGGTGGGATTTGTAAAAGGTCATCTAGAGGCAGCGTGCAAAAAGCCTTTTTGGTGGTGAAAATGCCTCTAATCAACCGATTCCCCACCCAGTGGGCACGGGGAAGGCATTTTATCCCATTGAGCAGGCTAGTTTGGCAATGGTGATTACTTGGGCTTAAAGCTTTATGTATCTCATGAAATCTGCAGCAGTTCCTCTTGGTAAATTAGCCTTGGTTTTGCTGCAGAGAAGGAGGAAGCCCATCAGCTCATCTTTGTTTCCTTTGCTCTTTATCTCTCCACAGCATTCACAGCAGGAGGGAAAGGAGAACTAGAAAGCACTGCTGTATCTGCCACAAGTGAGCACTGTGTAGTTGTCCCAAAGTAGCCCAGAGGGTCAAATCTTTAGTCCAGATATGGTAACACCAGGGGAGTGTTCAGAAGCTTGGTGTAGCCTGGGGTAGCTGCAGCAGCCAACTGCATCCATATCAGCAAGTCTTCATGTTCATAAAACAAATCTGTATTGGTGTTTGTAAGTATTGTGCTGGTGGTTGCATTTTTGTTCTGACGTAGGGAAAGGAAAACTGAGGCAGGGGAACAAATGCACCCAAGCCCATCTTTTGAGGCTTGCAGGGACTACTCAAATATTACTAGTCCTGAAGGCACAGTTTTGTCACAGGACAGAATATTTGTAATATTTTACCTTGCCCATTCCTTGCAAGGAGATCTTGCAAACTCCTATTTTTCTAAGTTCTAAGGGTGGTCTTTTGTCCTATGTGTTGCTACTTTCCAACCCTGGGAACCTCAGTTCTCTGTGGACATCCAAGAGGTTTGTGCCTGCTCTCCCAGTCCATCCTCCATCCTCTGCAGAGTAGCAGGGTGCTGGTGCTTCTACCAGGAGGAGTAAAGTGCAGGATTCCCTGCCTAAATTCAGGTCAGAATAATCCTTACTGGCATAACAAAGTTTACTTATCAAATATTTTTAAAACGTGGAGATTAGCTCCTGGCTGTGATCTTTGTCTGGTCTTTGGTTCATTCCTCTCAGCTCATAAAATAACTTTCCATGCAGATGCAGCAGACAAAAAGCCAAGGAAAAGAAACAGGGAGCTTGACTCCTGCTCATCCAGCTTTGTGTTAAAACACACACTTAGGAAATTCCTTTTCAGTTGGTCCCTCAGTTGGCCTAGAATATTTCTGTGTGTGCTTAAATTGTCAAGATTAAAGCACACCAAACTAAATGGTCCACCATGTTTTAAAAAGACACCTGCAGAAACATTCAGAAAGAGGTATTTCACTGATGCCTGTATCAAGATGTTTTGCCATTTCAAAGGACATGCAAAGCATGAGGGAGGAAGGAAGAGTGGTTCTCTGATAGCTTCACTGGTGAGAGTGGTGTGATAGAGAAAGACAACAGGCTCACATTAGAAAAATTAGGTTCTTTTCCTACCTAAGCTTCTTACTGAGCATGGGTTGTTTAAATCTGCTGAGGTTTCTGAGTGCTCACCTGTAAAACTGAAATAATTTTCTGAAATTCCTTAAAACTTTCTTTCTATTTTTTTTTATCTTGAAAATTACTAACCCTTTCACTTTGACAGCATCTTTCTTTTGCAGAACTTAGGGAAACAGGAGACAGATTGTCCATTCAGCCTAAATACAAGCACTTAGTAATGTTAACTAGATGCAGGCTATGGAAGGATGGATTAAGAACACCTAACTTAGAGGATGCCATCATCCAGAGAGTGTATATTAGCCTGTAAGGGATTTCCAGGGGAGAAACAGGACTACAGACAGAGAGAAAGGAACATTCTTTGAGCTCCTGACAGCAAGTATCAGAATAAGTAATTCACTGTTATTTGTAAACTCAGTATTTGTGAGGGCTCTTCCCTTCCCACTCCTGGATCTCGGACTGAGCAATACCAAGGCTATTATGAGTCACTGTGCTGTCCTCCAAGGGAAGGGATGGTGCAATTCTTTCTTTTAACAGCCTACACAGAGATTTGCTGCTATGCAAAAAAAATGATTGTGGTCATCACCTCCCTCTGGGGACCCTGGTGCTTTGGGCATACTCAGAATCGCTCTTGCTACAACCCCGTTATCTCCATCCCCTTCCAGGACAAGATCATAACAAGGACAGGTTGTGAAGGATGTAAACATAAATTAACCCTGTTAAATGGTGCAGGGTGTCTCGTTTCACAGAGCTTGGAGCTCACCACAAAGCCATTGCAGCTCGGTGCCATGCATTGCTCCCATCTGTAAAGACTTGCTAACAGAGGGGTGCCCTGTAGTTCACAAAATATAATCATTGGGCTTTTCTTAGTTGCTTTTTTTTTTTTTTTTTTAAGATTTCTGAAATAAATCAAGGGGTGTGCTGAAGTCCACTCAAGCATTATTTCTGTGGTAGAACCTGAAAATATGTGTTCCCCTGTTGACCAGTGGTAAGATGCTGAGTGAGACATATGAGGATAGAGAGGTCACTTGAAGAGTGCTGGAGATTTGTACAAGGCAAAGCAACCCAAATCTAGAGCAGTTTCTCCCTTACAATTTCTCACTTCTTGTCTCTGGAACTGCAGTTGAGTTTAATCCTGCACAGGAGTTGATTTATTCTCAAAAAAAAGCCAAGAGTCGAATAAGTCATGAAATATGGTCACTGAGGACACAATGAGGACAAGAAAAATGAAGATCAAAGTTTTACAGTGGTGGAAATGTACCCAGTGGATTCTGGCTCCCATGTGTTCACCTGCTGAAGCCCAAATGACAAGATAGTTTCTGGGAGAGCAACTACTGGCAAAGGAATAGCACAGTGGAGAGAAAAATAAACAAATTAAAATTCTCCCAAACATCTTGCTGCAGCTCTGTTCTCTGACTTCCTGTGTTCAGAAAAAAATGGGTGATATAATTTAATCTGTGTGAAAGTAAGGTAGAGGGAAGGAGTGTCTGCACCACATCTGCCCAGCTGTTCTCTTATAAGATGAAGATAAACATAATTTTGGGGTGTGTTAAGGTTTCAGTACAGGCTTCTGCTTTGGAAGCATTCAGACAATGAACAACTTGGTAAACGGCTTTGTAGAGCAATTTCCCTTCCAGAAAGGGCAATTAAAACTACAGTAGCCTTATCTCCTCACAACTTTTATTGTTTTAGGACCAGGGGACACAAAATATTACCAAATGAAGTCTCTGAGGGATTGGTAGGAATCAATATAATGTATCTTTTGTGTTAAATGCCTCAGAATCTATTTTCCCTCAATATAAATACATTTATAATATCCCTAATGCTGATAAAATATCATCTTGATAATCTATTCAAACACCTAAGAGACTTCAGTTTCTGTTCTGACATGCTCTGCATTTCAGTTTAAAAATGCATTCTGGCTTAACAGTCATCAATAGCTTAATGCAATCTCAAAGAAACAGGCATAGGCTATTCAAATATGTTTCCAATATAAGTGGGAGATTATGAGACAAAGAAAAAATAGCTTCACAGTTAAAGACATAAATGTCAAGAAATAAGAAGAGGAAGAAAAAGTGTGCAAAATTCTGATTTTTTTATTACATTTTTCTGGTTTGGGTCAATTAATCATAAATCATCATAATTTTAATAAAAAATAGCCTACAAAGCACAGTTAAAAAGCATGACTTGGTTCATCAAGATCTAAGAGGGTTTTTCTTTGCTGTAGAAATTTTAATTATTTACTCTTTCAATATTCATAAGTCACCTCATTCTTTAAATTGTGAGGTGAGCCACGCAATTACAAGATTTAAAAATGAAAAAGATAGGAAATTTAGGGTGCTTTCCTGTATTTAAGGATTTTATTTTGTTTTCTTATATTTGAGATTTTGCACTAAAAATCTCTCTCTACAATTCTAAAGTCTAAAGGCTTCCTGTCATAAAAACTGAAATTCTTATAGGGCTATATGATTTCAGTAAGGGAAAACTTACAAACCATACCAGGTATTCCAAACATCAGAATTGAATTATGAGCTATGCTTGTTATTAGAAAATGGAGTTTTAAATTCTCTAATGGATCAGTGTTAATAATATTTGTGATGCTAATATCTTAATAGTTCACTCATCAGTGAAATGATCTTTACAGTGCCTTCTAACCCAAACCATTCTTTGATTCCAGAAAATCTCAATTGGAGAACACTACAGAATAGATTATAAACATTTACAAGACCATTTAGATTTTTGTTTTAACGCTCAGGTCAGAAGTTTCTAGCTGTCCTTTCCAATAAACTAATTCTGCAAAAAGAGCTGTTGTACTTCACCCTGATATTCCGTGGCTCAGGATGAAGTAAGTCTGTAAGTGGTCTGGAAATTCTTAAATTTTAACGGTAGAAACCTTCTTTATAGCAAATTTTTTAACTCTCCTCCCCATTTTGTAGAAGAACAAGAATTACTATATCAGACTGAAGGCCTATTTGTGCTGTCAGTGGTATCCCTGCGTAAACTGAAAAATCTCGAGTTGAAAGGACAAAAAAATTAAAGGTTCATGTAAGACATAGGTACTTTTCTACTGCAAAAATATTTGAAAGCCTTGCAATTTTTTTTTTTTTTTTTCCTCTTTTAGCCCTGCAAAGGTCACAATCAGCAGCCTGAGAGGCACAGGGGTGCTGTGGCAATTTTCCTTGAACAAGAGATGCGGTTCTGATAGCGGGATCACACAGCTCAGTAGTTTCATCACCATTCGGATGCTTGTAGGAGTTCCTGTTCGCCAAAAGAAACCTTTAAATTTATGGTTATTCTGCGTATTTCCTTTCCTACTAAGCATATTATGATCAGCGCTTGGGGTTGTTTTGGGTTTTTTTGCTTAGGACAACTATTTTTTTGCTTTTCTTTAACTTGTGACTAGACTTTTCCATGAGAACCAGAAAGTTTTCTAGGTCAAGATCAAGATGTTCTAGTTGTTTACCCTAATATTGCCTCTCAGAAACATAGACTCATCGAATAATTAAGGTTAGGAAAGACCTCTAGGATCATTTAGTCCAATAATCCATCCGTCACTCTTCTCAGTGACACAGCTATGGGCTAACTGGGTCTCTGTTAACATTAGTTGGAATGAGTTAATATGTTTACTATGTGAACTTTGAATTTACTTTTGTCCCCCTCTGAAATATTCCCAATGAGACAACCTTCAAATCACACTGGGTATCTCTTTCTCCAAGAGTCTGGGAGGGAACTGAAAAATGTCATTGAAAAATGGCAAAATTTTTAAAATTAATTATGAGATCCTGAAGGGTTCTTGGCATCCATTGTGATCATAAGATACTGGGGAAGCCCCAAAAGGGAATCAAAGCAAGTAAGTTTCTTGAGGAAATTTCTTTTCAGGAGCCACGATCGTAGGATGTCCCTCCATTTGGAAATATCCAGAAGTTTGAAACTCAGGATTGTGAAAACCAGAGGGAATCTGGTTACCTGCAAATTAAAAGCCATACACTTTCCTGGTAGTGTTTGGAAGAGGTAAAGCAATAAGGTGAGAAGTATTCCCTATTTTAAGTTAAAGAGTTCAACAAAATTTCTGTATTTGATCTGCCTCCAACCCAAAAATCTGTGATGGATTTTTATCAGGGTGGTGTCTAGTTTCTGTTTCTAGGTATTAAATCCCTCGATCTCTACTATATGGAATAATCCATCTCTGCTGAATGGAATAAACTTCTTGTGTATTTCTTGCCCATTACTTTAACTGAGGAACATGCTGAGGTTCTCAGACTGCTGCCTAGGTTTGCAGCACAGATACTCTGTGACGAAAGATGGCCGCTCTTCTTTAGTATTTATAGTATATCGTTGACATGGTGGTATTCAGTCAAAGGTTGGACCTGATGATCCTGGAGGTCTTTTCCACCCTTAATGAGTCCAAGATTCTATTTATGCCCACAACCAGAGATGATAGCCTATGAAAACTAATATATATAAATATATTAACAATTAAACATTTGCTTCACCTACCTATATAAGGGACCATCTCCTCCTACGGGTTTCTTTACCTACACTGGTAAGTCCCTGCAGAGTGCAGCCAAAGATGATATTTTTTAAATGAGCAGCAATAAAAATTCCCCGTGGCAAGTTTAAATCCTGATAATGGTGCACTTTTATTGCATTGTACTGAACTTTTAGCAATCAGTCCAATTATGGGCTAATTCATTCTCATCACTTTGGAAAGCTTTTTTTTTTTTTTTTTAAGCCCTATCTGATTTTTTGGCGTGTGAAATGCTTACAAAGGGAAGTTAATAAAAGAGCGGTTCATCTCCATATACAAAGGAAGATCATAATATAAAAAATTGCCACATTAGAGAAGTCTAGACCTTGACTATCTGTCATATATTTTTATAGCTTCTTATCACTACACTATCTGATTAAGTAGTGAAATGGTTAAGATAAATGAGACTTAATTAGCGGAACTGATACCTGTCTATTGCAAGTCTTAAATTTGCATCTGGGAGCTCTGATTTTCAGAAGGGAAGCACACGCCTGCAGTCCTACTTCCCTTTGAAATCGATGGGAGTTTTCCCTGCAGTGAAAGCAAATGCTCAAGGTTTCACCCCAAAGCCAACTGAAACTTTTGCTGTCTACTCATCCCTTTGAATCGTGAGCTAAAACACGGGGAGACAAGCAAATACCGGAGCTCTGAGATGGAGGGAGAAGAGGAAGAGCCTAGACTTGACTTTTAAAATGTCAGGCTGCAGAGCTCAGCAGCCTGCAGAGATAAATAAGTTGTGTCAGGAAAAGGGTTGGTGCCGATTATTTTCTCTCCAGAACAAAAGTGACCAAAAATATGGCTTGTTTGGGTTTTTTTGTGGTTTGGTTTTCTTTTTCTTTTTTTTTTTTGCAGCTTTGCTTGTGGAGCAAAGTATTTACATTTGAGCTCAGGGATTAGATGGCCAGTTGCCATCGGTGTCAACTATTTCAGTAGGAACGGGCTGTAGCTTCACTTCCCCGCCAAATGCTCCCTGTGCAGAACAAACGATTTACCACAGAGCTCAGAGATGGGGTATTTACATTCATTTAAGTTTGGTATAAACATTTACAGAACATTAGGACAAATACCAGCATTCTCAGCTAAATGTCTGACCACAATTATTTCTGATGAATAAATGCCTTGTAGAACGACTCTGAGACGAGAGGTTTTTTTTTTTTTCCTTTCTTTCTTTCTCTCCTCTCAAACCAAAGGACTTTGAAAAAAACAGTGCACTGTGCAGCTACACACACTGTGCAAAGGTTCACGTAGAGTTAAAGAAAACTATAGATGTTTGCAAGATTAGGGAGTGAATATCTAGATTAAACCAGTTTATGTTATCCTTCATCTACTGTTCTGGTTTTTTCCTTCAAAATCTCACCTTCAAATCTGACCCTCACAGACATGCCTAGCTCAGTAAAGATGCTTTGTGCTGACCAAGTAATTTTTAAACCAAATATCATGAGCTGGCCACTGCCAAGGTACTTTTCCCACTGGAAATGGTGGCATGAAGGTTGTTGATTACAGGTTAAGAGACTATTTACTAAATATTTCTCAGAGGTGCCTGGCTGTGAGAATAAGGAAGCCACTCCAAGGTACCTAGAACTACCTAGTGTAAAGTGCACATTTTCTCAGTTTTAGCACAGTTTAGGATAATGTATTCTTCCTCACTCTTTTAATTATTACTTTTATTTTATTTATAAGTGCAGCACAGAGGAAAATTGCAGATGCAAAGATTTCTGTTCAGTGCTATTTGCAGAGCTATTCTGCTCGTGACCAATTCATCTTTGTAAAATCGCAGAATAATTAAGGTTGGAAAAGTGCTGTAAAATCATCAAGTCCAACCATTAACCTAGCACTGCCAAGGCCACCTCTGAGCCATGTCTGTAAATGCCACATCTACGCATTTTCTGAACATTTCCAGGGATAGTGATCCCACCATTTCCCTGGGCAGAGTGTTCCAATGTTTGAAACCTCTTTCAGTGACAAAATTTTTCCTAATATTCAATCTAAACCTCCCTGGCACAACCTAAGGCTGTTTTCTCTTGCCTATTGCTTGGTACATGGGAGAAAAAACCAACCTCCACCTATCAACAACCTCTTATCATGTAGCTGTAGAGAGTGAAAGTTCCCCCTGAGCCTTTTCTCCAGAATAAACAATCCCAGTTCCATGTTGGAGGGTACATCAGCCTCTCTGGACAGCATCTTCTAAAGGACTCAGGAATGACACTCCTTGTCTGTGCTACAGGAAGGGTACCTGGAGAACAAAAATTTGAGGGAACACTGAGAAACCAGGCTCCAAGATTTCAAAGTGAGACCTGCACAGACACTTCCTAACTTAATTATTTAAGAAAACCAATCAATCTCTAATCACCATGATTCAGAAAAAAAAAAAAAAAAAAAAAAAAAAGACTGTTCACAATGTTGAATATTTTCAGAATGTTTCTCATAGCCAGAGCAGTCCAGCCAGAGCAGGACTCACTTAACACGTCAGAACAGTTCAGGTTTCAGCTCTGACAGAGCAGGGAACTTAACCTGATTTTCAGGCACCTTGTCCAAACATGTAATTAGGAGTCTATTGACTATCCTGGGATGTTTCTTTCTTGGTGTGGGGGGCGATTGTGTCTGATTACATTTTTTTTATGACACTAATGTAAAAGGTCTAATGAAAAGAGTTTATTTATCACTCAGCATTTCTGAGTGAAACTGTCTACTCTTTTTCTCCTCCCTATTCCTTTGGGCCTGTTCTTCATCCAGATACACTTCCCCCTGTGAAAATAATGTGTACAAGGCAGATAACTAAAATCTCCTGGCATTCCTGACCATTAAAACACAATTTATTACTCCTTTCTCCAAACACCCTAAATAGAAAGGCGTAACTATTGGTCTGCTTCAGATCCCAGAACCCATAAAGGGCTGATCCTGTTGTTCAGCAATGACAGAAGTCTGTGGGACTCCTATTGATGCTTCGAAGCATCAGCTCAGAAAGCATGAGGACCTGGGAGCATCAGGGCCTTCATAGTAGAAGACGACACTTTCAGGTGGAAGGAAAAGGTTTAAAGCCATAAACAGAGACCGAGATGTACAGCAAGTTTTTGTTCTGGATTTGTTTGACAAACAGCACTATGGCTGATTAACCTTAGCTTTGAATTCCTGATTTCTACACTTATCACTGACATCATTTTGGGCAGGAACATATTATGTTATTAAAAGAGAACAAAAATGTCATTAACACCCTGAATCACCTCATGAGCTATTGAGGTCAAGCTACTTCACAGGATTTAAAAGCAGAAAGAAACCGAAGGAAAATGAGCTCTGAGCCTTTAGGTGAGGCTCAAATGAAAACTGAGACCGCTTTGCTCCTATGGACTTCATAGTACAATGAACATAAACTGAGTTCAAAAACCTGAATGCTTCACAGAGGTAGCATTTTATATCCCTTAACCAAAGGTGCAAAAGACTGAATGACATCCAGAAAGGGGAAGAATCCTGACTGAAAAGTTCTGCACATTCAGTGAGGGGGTGGGGGACGGAATCTTAATGAGCTCAGGATTTCTGTCAGCAGTAGCTTTAATCATCAGGTCTCCCCCAAAAATGAAGAATATTCATGCATACAATAATTAATACTGAACAGGAGATTTGTATCAATCTGACAGATAGGAGATGAAATTAACTGTGCTTTCATGTACAATTTTAAGTAGGTCAGATAAGAGCATCTATTGTAACCAACTTTTATTTTATAGATATACTCTGACACGTACAGACCCACATGTACACATTAAGTATGTCTATAAAAATCTCACACACAGCAGAATCTCCTTAACCTTGCTGTTTGCAAGCTGCCCAGTTCTTTCCCTGGAGCTCACCACTTTTGCTCTCACTGATCCATGGGCACTGAAGTCAGAGGGGATGGTTCTGCTACAACCAGATGTTCTGCAAACACAGGACTTTGAATGCCACACAGTAATTCCTACATTGCATCCTGTCAGCTATGGTTGCAGTGGAGCATGCTGCAAATATTTAAATAAAACAAACTCTTATGCTCCATCGATTTTACTCTAAATTTTACTCTTTTCCCTCCCTCTTTGGAGAGTTAGGCTGGATCAGCATTAGCTATCTAAAAGTCTTTCCTCTTTTAATAACATTCTTCAGTAGGTAGTGAGAGCAATATTAAAACCACAATTGACACAAGAAAAAAAAGAGTTTCGGAATATGGCACTGATGTGATGGGGTTTCAGTTAACTTAGTTCTCTGAGGGTGTTCATTAGTTGTTCATAGCATTTGAATTCCTTCAACAGGTAATGGAAATGCAAAGAAAAGATGTCTCTATCCTCCAGTGTGATCTGCATGTACATTTTTAACACACACATAAATTATGAAGAAATCTAAAGTATTTTGCTTTAAAATATACAGGCTCCTTTGCAGTGATGCTGTCTTACCTATTTTCTAAACTGAAAAATTAAACTTATTTTTAGCAAGTATTTGAGACCTCAGCTCTTGGTTGTGTTAGCATATGACAGCTTGAATAAAATAATTTATTTCAGTGTGTGAATTACCTAGGGAAAACATTAAAACCAGAAACCAACCTCTGAGATATTGTTTACTAATACTTTATGTTAAATGTCCTGCACTACTATTCCATCATTTGTTTTCTTACTTGTTGAAAAAAGAAGAAAGAAGGGAAGCTGGAGAAGGAAAAAAAATTTAAGAAAATCTCAATAGACACAAATTAGGAAGAATCATTACAAAAATTAATTTAGTTGATTAAAAAGAGCCAGCAGTATTTTTTATGGGAAAATATATACATTTCGTTCTGAAATACTAAAGTAATCTACTGGGTGCATGCCTGAAGTTACAATGCCACAGCAATGTGATTTAGTTGCACAGTCACTAATCACCACCATGTACTTAAATAATCATGCACAACGTGTCCTTAATTACTTGCTGAACTGGGGACTAGTCCAAAGGCTCTCTAGGTCCACAGCAAGTGTTTGTGTGGGATTTAAGCTAATTTTCCAAGTGATTTTCAAATCTCACTCTCAAGTCAATAGTAAGACAGAACAAGAGACACTTCCACGAGCAATTCAAGTGACCCCACAGCTCCTGCATTTCAGCTGCAAGGAGAGGGGTCTGCAGTGCTCTTACATAAGGTGTTCCCCACCCAGGGGCTGGAACCAATTTTTGGGGTTGGAGAGTTGGTAGATGGTTCTGAGGGCTTGCAGGATTGAAAAAAAAAAAAAGGTGTCATCAGTGTGCAGTAGGTATGGAAATTAGGTAAAGTGGACTCGTGTTGGATATTCAGTTGGACTGTTCCTCCTAAAGAAGGTTCCCCATCCCTGGAAATGTTGAAGGCCAGGCTGGATGGGGCTTTGAGCAACCTGGTCAAGTCGAAGTTGTCCATGCCCATGGCAGGGGCTTGGAATGAGATGAGCTTTAAGGTCCCTTTCAACCCAAACCATTCTATGATTCTCCAGTGAAGTGTCTGAAGGTGGGTGGAATGAAGATCTACGCTTCTGAGCTACCTGAAGTACCCAAATCTTCTGCTGAAGTAGTGGAGGGGGGGCACTGATTTAGAAGCCAGACACTTGGAGGGCTGTGAGAGTATAATAATTACACTCTGTAATTCCCCTTGTGTGCAAGCAAAGCATGTATCACTAAAGCAAAGCAGGGAGAGTGTCAGGACAAAGTGGGTTGATTTTAATTTTTTCTTCTTCTTCTTGTTAAGAAACTTTTTTTTTTTTTTTTCTTTTTTTTTAAAAAGTCCCCTTTGGTATCTGCAACCTTATCACACGAGGATCAACAGCTGAAACCAAATGAGAAAGAAGGTGAAATTGTCTAGACTGAATGAATTGCAGGCAGCACGGGGAAAAGTAAATTGGAAGTTTAGCATTCTTTCATTTTTAATAACCTGGGGTGTTATCGATACTGTCTGTAATTAATTTTTTTAAGATGTTCATTTTAGATCAATAGTATCCTCACGAAACAGGCAAGGTCATTTATCATATTTAAAACAGTGAAGTTCAACTCCATGGTGAAATCATATCCACTGACATTAGTGAGGATGCAACTACACTATCTCCTATTTATCTTTTTTTTGCTGAAGTCATTAGCCAGTGCAATCCTTCCCTGCAATTATGCATTTGAAGTGTGGAAAATAAGTGTTTGGGAAGCTAAGAATAAGTATTCCCGAAACTGTTTCACTTCTGATTGTCAGGGAAGTTATTTTCTATGGAGATGCCCTCAGAATAGCATGAGCTGACTGCTGTAAATGCTATAATTTAAGGACTTATGGGGTCTTGGGTCACATTCAATAGTTTCATGTGGGTATTTTAGGTTTTTCCAATTAAATACTTCTTGAGATGCAGGCTTTGACTCAGTTGACAGACAAATAATAAATTCAATAGTATGTATATATGGGCTTTCTGTTACACACATGAGGGCAAATTCTCAGGTCTCTCCTTCCCAAACAAAGCAGCTCTGCCCACGGCAGAGTCAGTGTCTGGTGGGTCAGCCCCTTAGCTGGCTTTGCAGCTAAATGAAGCCACATCTCACAGTGGGGAAACTCATCCTGACAGATCCTGCAGGTAAACAACTGCTTCTGAAACTGATGTCAAATCAATGACCTGAGCATGAAACCGGAACCTCTGCAGCCTGCTCAGTGTACGGCCCAGGCCTGGGCCATGTATTCCATGTACTTACACCCTGGACTTCACATCTCACCTTTGTGATTGAAGCATTGACTGGAGCAACTTTCATTTTGCCGTAGAACTACCGGAAAAACAGTGCTGCAGGACCACTGCTGGACTGGGCTCACATTCAGTCCACACCTTCCTGCTCTTTTATTTTAATTCTTTTAACTCCTTATTCTTTCCTTCCTGCTTCCTTTCTTGGCAGAACACTCAGTGAATAACCCTGGAATCACCGAAACATCATAAAGACTTGAAATGCCTCTGTAAGCACCCTCAGCATTAGGAGTCAAAAATACCCCAGATGACCTAAGACATATTTCTTTATGGTTTTGTCTAGAAGGCTGAGTTTTACGAGGGATCCACCCTTCATAGTTCCTTTGTTGTTGTTTATTATGATCATACAAGAGAGCAAAGAGTGCTGTACACAACACATGAGAATGCCTTAAGAGAAGCTTCGAGTGAGCTGAGCTGCAGCTCCTCATTTGAAGGGAGGGGAAGAAGTAAAGAAAAATTAAAGTTTAATTTTGCTTCCTTGCTACTCGTGTGGGGAAAAAAAGTGCCCTGTTCTTACAAGGCGGTTCCACCTGATGTTTTGAACATGGTATGCCTGGAAGACAGTGTGGAGCTATCTATTTGCTTATGTACTAAGAATGATTTTTCTGTATATGAAACCTGAAGATGTTATACATTTTTTGTGACTTTAATGTTTTTGATATCTAAAGTTCATGAAAAAGCCATGTAATTGGTACAGAACTTTTTTTTTTTTATTTGCATCAAGCCCCCTAATCTTTGAACATTAGACTAATTTTGCATCTAGCCTGGGGTAAATTAGTTTCTTCAGGGTTTTTTTTTTCTTCAACTTCCCAGCATTATTTATTTTCAATTTGAAATTCCTTTAATATCAAAGTGGGTGTAATTAATTCTCTGTTTCTGATGATCTGAAAATTAAAATGAAAAATTACAAATAATATATCAAAGAACTTTCATAAAATATACCTGACCAAAATAGTTCAGGTTTACTGCACCTACATATCAATTTTTGTGGGGATTTTTTTCCCCTGTATATAAAAGCCATGCTTTAGTGCCATCTAGTGCACTAAGAAATCACAAAAGAAACTTCCCTCAATGTTTATGCTCTTGTATTGCAATAAATACTTTAAAACTCTAGATTAGAGCCATGGCTATCATATTAAGTAAACAGTAAAATGACTCTTAATTACCTATTTAGAGCCTGACTATGTGTGGTTGATGATGAGTGTAAAGCAAGAGTTTCAGGTCTTCTCTCACCAACCATCACTGAAACTGAAAAAGACTCAGTAGTTCAGATTTAATCTCTTTTCCTCTGGAAAATTAAAAGTGTCTCAAAAGAATTCTAGCTTTCAGCTAAATATCGTGAGTTTGATACCCAGTTATGGAACACACAAAATATGGTGTGTGCAGAGCCTGGGTTCTCCTTTTCTTATAACTGGATGAACTTTAATTCTCCTGATGACAGGAAAAAAAAAACAAAGCACTGAAGCAAAAATACCAAGAGCCTGCTGATGCACAGAACAGCTAACAAGGGGAAAAAACCCATATAACTATAGAATGCTTTGGACTGGAAGGGACATTAAAGATCATCTAGTTTCAATACCCCTGACATGGGTAGACACGTGTAACCAAATATTCAGCATTTTTCTTCTTCTGTTTTGTTTATTTTGATGAGGGGGGTTATTTGTTTGTTTGTTTTGCTTTATTTTTCTTTCAGATTTTGTAAATGAAACATGAAAACCGAGCTTGCAAGCCTATGAAAACAAATCTGAATGACATATCAGCCCTGGATTGCCCTCTATTATATTAAACACAGGATGGCCACTCTAAGAAGAGAATTTGGGCCTCAGAATCCACCCAGATAGTTGTCTTACCGATGCTCTCCTTGGGTTTTGGAGTATTACATTTGTTATCAGCACCAGCACTCTGGTGGGATGTGTGTGAGTCCTAAATGGTTAGCAAGGTTTGAGAGGATTTGATCAGATGATCTGTGCTTGGATATTTTTATTGGAGAGGTCAGATGGCCTGCTGAAAGCATTCAGATCTTTGGAGATTGAGGCACTGATTGCTGGCACAGATTTTACAGCAGGTACATGTAGGTTGCCAGGTTTGACAGTTCCTGTGCTTGCAAACAAGTGGGAGATTTCCTACCCCAAATCAGGGACAAGTCACTTCTGTGAAGATTTTATTATCAAAAGGAGAGGTGATAACTTTGATCAAAAGGTGAGGCTCATTCTAAACATCTTCCAAAACTGATAATCTGTGCTGATTCCCTGTATGTGTCCCTGATAAAGATTTCTCTATCAATTTTTTTTAATATATACTTAGAATCTAGTACAGCAAAAAATATTGGTGTAAAAGCCAGATACACACAGCAAAGTATCTGAGTTCATTGCCTGAGTGGCTCAGTGGCAGCTAAGGGTCAGGACAGAGGCACAGGAAAATATTAAAACATCCCCATAGGGGAAGAAGGTGCAATAGGTGGCAATTTCAGCATCACGTTAGGTCATTACAACCCCTTTTCCAAGGTAATAATAATAATAACAATATTAATATTATATTTCTTAGAACTTTTAGCTGACCAGCAAGCATTGTTTAGGAGGTGGAGCTCAGCTGAAGCACAAACTCCCTTTGTGAAATGTGACAATCTGCTTTGCTGTGGGGTCCTGACCTCCTCTTGGACTTCCAGGTCCAAAGTCATGAGAATAATCCCCTTGCAAGAAATCATGTGGTGGGCAGCAGTGCCAGGAGAGAATGGGAAGGAGGAGTGGAAGGATGCTGCACTGAGGTGCTGTTTCAGTGCATGAGAAGCTGCCTCCACTTTCTTGCTGGCATGAGGGACCACAAGTAAATTCTTCATGCTGATGGTTACATGACTTTCAGACCCCACGAGCTGGATGTAGCTGTCCTGAAATGATAAGATCCTTCCCCCTAAATAAACAACCTCCAGGAGTGCCAGGAGCTCTGCTTACCAGACACTGCCCTGCTGCTGCCTAGTAAAAAGAAAAAAATAATGGTGATGGTGCTAAGAGAAATGCATTTGTCAGCACTCTGAATTTTAATGTGAACTGGCAGCGGATCTCAGTGATAAAGAAAGAGTCTAATACGGATGGTAATTTTGCAGAGACCTTGCTAACATGTGTTATCCACTGGCTTTCTTTTGTTCACCGCTGTGAATTATCAACTGACTCAAGGCAATAAAGGGAAAAAAGTTGTATTTCTCACTGTGTCACTCTAATAACGTCATCCAAAGCTCACTGCAATAATTTAATTTTGCAGAGAAAGCGCAGAGTTTATTCCATTTCTGACCCTCCCCCCTTCCCCCAGCATTTTGTAGACAGGTATTGAGCAGTGATTGACCAAAAGTTGTGATTCATGGCCAGCCACAGGGTTCCACCAAATGCCTAAAACGTGTATTTCTTTGGAACAAGAGGAAACTGTAACATTTTCGTAATCTGCCACTAAGGAAGCTTGATCCAAGGTATGATCTGAACCAGCCATTACCAAGGAATGTAAAAGAAGCCCTGCAGAAAACTTGGGATTAAACAACCCAAGGGAAACTTTCCTCTTACCCTTTGGCAGTTACAGGTAGAGATAGAAAAGGGTTTCTATGCAAAGTATCTCGGTTAAAAATAAGGGGTTTACACAAGATTAATAATCATAGCGCTCTGAGATTGTTACTTCTTTCCCCTTATTACCAAATGGGAACATTTGGTGATTATTTTGGATGTTATTTTACTAGAAATTAATTGCAGCATTGCAACAAACGTAGTAGGGTATTTATACTGTTCACATCATGAAATTTCAGATTAAGCTGTTAGATCTAAGCAAACAGCTACAGAATGAAGATGCAGTTCCTCCCATGAATAATTTTAAATGTCCAGTAGTTTAACTTAAAATAATTTTTCTCAAAAATCCTGCGCCGTTCTCCTATATCCTGCTGCAGTTTTGTTGTGCAGTAGGAATTCCCCAGGTTCCACGGGTGAATAGGAATTTTCTTGATGAGCCATAGATGCATTATCCTCTACCACTACAGCCTCAGAAGTTGTCTCACTAAAGCTCTTTACACTGGCCACAGTTTACACCAATCAGCAGAATTTAGCCTATTAACTCAATCACTCTCTACACCAGAAATCCCCGCTGTCCAGCACCCCTAATTAAGCATCACTTTTGGAAAATGTGGAAAATAACATTTAAAGTCATCATTAAGTGTATTGCTGGGAGTGTCATATAAATATCTTATTTACAAAACCATTGAATACCATATGTTCAGGGGAAGATGTGCCAAAAAGTGCTAATTACACTGTTACTTAATGCCAATCAGGTAATTACACTCAGCCCACTTAAATGCTCTCTGCAATCTGGGTTGCCTCAGCAGCTGAGGAAGGATTACAGCTGCCCCAAAACACATGGCAGTGCCCTTTCCTGAGGGCACTGGGTATGGAACCAAACTTCTGAGTAGGACCCAAACCTCACAGCCCATTAGTCCCTCTGTTCCTTCTCCATTTTCTAGAGGCTTTTTTCTCTGCTCCACTCAGACACTGAGGAGGTTTTTCAGTAACCCAGAAACAACTAAAAGGAAAATTTTTTGTTCTCTTAGAATATTCCTCCTCCTTTAAATGCTTTCTGTAGGATTCATTTGGCCTATGGGTTATCTTCTGATTCCTGGGAGAGAGGTGACCATCCCCTGAACTTGGCTCATTCTCTCTATCAGAGCTCTGAGCACTCCTTGCCAGGGTTCCTTGGCTGAGAACTTCTTTCTTCAACTCCACTTTGAACTCTTTGCTTAGCACTGATATGCTGTGTTCAGCAACAGGATTTATGTTCAAATCCTTTTCTATTTCTCAAATCAATCTCTGGTTGGAAAGGCAACCCAGAGGCAAGGTACAAGCACAGATATGCATATATATAAAAATACATTAAAATAGATTATATATATATATATGGACTGTATATATATTATATATATTAAATATAATATAAATATATAGATATTTGGGATGTTCCTGGAAAGTTGACAAAGTTCTGCTCTGGTGTATAGTTATGTGGCAGCTTATCAATATGACACATGAGGCTGATACATAGATCTAATCCCTATCCCTTTGTAGGCAGCCAAACCACCCAGTCCTGAGTGTTCACAGAACTTGTATGCAAAAAAAAAAAAAGTGAAATATACTCAGTAATCAGTGGCAAAATTTGCCATCACTTTAGTGCAGCCAGGAGGCAAACGGAGGCAGTTTAACAGATGTTTCCATATTTAAGCCAGAACAAACAGAACAGATTAATTTCCCCTCTTTCTCCTCAGAAGCAAACACCAGAATGTTCTGGGTCTGAAATTTCAGCGTGTAACACAAGAAAAGAACAATGTTTTGATCCCCCCAGCAGCCAAGGCGATGTACTGAGCAGTGGTGAGCTCAAGAACCAGAAGCCAGTCTGTAAGTTCAGGCTGCTTGGGGAGAACAAGGTCTCAGTGAGGTCCATTAGTGCCTGATCGCACAACTTGGAGTACAAGCAATTTAGAAATATTACACACTACTACTATGGAACAGAAATACTAAAGCAGGTTATCTGACCAGAATCAAATTAATTTTTTTTTCCCCAGACTGTGGAGCAGGTTGAATATGGTATCTTTTTTTCCTACACAGCATGTTTTATGGCCAAAAAGGGATGAAATGAGCACTCACTGCCTGTGCCATCCCACTGCTTGCAGAGGGGTGTCCCAGGGCACACATCAACCATGGATATAGCCCAGAGGTCACAAGCTACTCTCAAATTGCAAGACTCCCACACTTAATTCACTGCTCTAATTATACCATCAGCTGTCATTACTCCTGTTATTCAGATCTGTCATCCTGACCCGGCAGGGAGGGCTGGGGGTGAGCTGGTGCCCTGGGTCTGGTGCAGACACAAAGGAGAGGAAGAAGGGCTGCAGCATCCAGGGATCTCGCACCCGAGGCTGCAAAATGGAGCTGTTTTGAAGCAGCAGGAGGGGAAACTGCTCTGGCAGTGGCTTGTCCCCTGCTTCAGATGGGAGGTGCTTTCACAAACCTGCTTCCTCCCTCCGTGCCTGTGTACCAGGGGTTGTTTTTCTGATTTTTCTCACTCCACGTGGCTTGAAGCCTACTAAAACTGGTTCTCCAAAGCAAAGAGGTCCGGTCTGATGGTGAGGGATAATCAGCATTGCACAAACCGCTGCGTAATTTCGCATATTCTTGTTTTATCTGTAGCCTCCCCCGCTCACTGCTCCCCTGCGAGCCTCGGGAGGGCAAACAGAGAGAGCAGAGGGTTAATTAAGACTCCTGCTTTCCCCAGCTGCCGGTGAGTTTTGTGTGGGTTTGCTCTTTCCTGAGCACCCATCGCTCTCCACCCCAAACGTGAAAGTTGTGTAACAACCCCTATCCCCAGCCTTGACTCAGAGGTTGCCAGCTCGGTGATTCACCCCGGCTTTGCCACCTGCTTTCGCTGGAAATGCCGGATGAAACCCCGGCCGAGAGGAGCCCGCGTGGGGGGCGAGGAGAGATGCTGTTCCCACCAGCCCACTCCTCCCCTGGGTCCCAGCCCCCAGTGACAGCTGTAGGGTTATATTTATCCCAGGTGTGCAGTTAGCATCTGATATTAGAAAGAGGACGGGGGAAGAGAAGGCGCCCTTCCTTCATGGGAAGACCTCTCTGTTTGCCGTTTTTAAGGCTTTGCAGTCATTAGACCGTCGTCTTCACAACTGCCTCACCCAAACTTTGCTGGAGCTTAAAGACATCTTCCCTGTGACAACGATTTCAGCCCTGGCAGGATCTAAAAAAGGGTTTTAATCCTGGTTATTTTCTGTTCCGCTTAATTGCCTTACCCAACAGTTACATTTCATATAAAGACAATCCATCTTTCCCCTGCTTACTTCTGTAATAATCATTATCCTCCTCCGGAGAAATAAAATTTAAAAAATTAAAAAAAAAAAAAAAAAAAAGGAGGAAAAAAGTGATAGGGGTTAGGAGGAAACTTGACATTGAAAACAGACACTCAAATTATAGATATCTTTGAATAATCCACAATGTTTTTCATGCACTTCACAGAGTTCCTTACTGGAGCTAATGGAGCTTTAATAAGGGATGTTTCCCCCCTCCCTTCTCCATGCAACTTCCCCTCCCCTTTCCTCTTCCACTGTGAAGTTTCCATGAGTAATCCCAAAAACAATATTTAGATGACTGAAACATTAGAGAATAGTTTTACTGTATAATATAGCATGTCCACAATGTTCCTCTGGGATGGAAATCTTTTATTTTCAGTATATTGAAGGAGAAGTAAACATTGTAGTGGGGATAAAAATGGATGCTTTGAAAAGCTCTTTTAGGTTTTTTTGCCATTTTGTTACATTTGTGCCAACTTTGTTGGAGCAGCATCAGCTATTCTAAATTTTCTGGGGACAAACCCCTTTCTTTTCACGGTAGTTGTGCACCAACCTGGTTGTATCTGTCATGTTGTCCCTGCTCTTTTCTCCTGCTTCATTTGCCAGGGCACCACCGTGTCAGGAATCATTTATGCAGCCAACTAAAAACACTGATAGGTTTTCCTTAACCTCCAAAACAACCAAAACTCCTTCTGTTGCCTTTATCTGGCATTTGTGGCATCTGTCAAACACCAAAGTCAGATGCCGTCCTTGGTGGCTCAAACATTTATCCACATAGATTAGGATATTTCATTTCAAATTTGGTCTTTTAAAGAGTTCTGATCTGAAAATGAAGAACTGAAATATTCCCAGAGTTGTGTGGAATTTTTTTCACCCAGGGAAAATGGTGCTACGGCAGCAAAGACTGAGATAGTTTGGGGGCAGCTTTTTTGAGCAAGATTGAGATAATTCGGGGGTAGCTCCTTGGCTTCCCCAGAATCTCTGTTTGACTGTGGGCAAGCCCCACCATTTCACCAGGCAGTAGTTTATCATCTCCAAAACAGAGCTGACAGAACATATTAATTCTCTGTCTTACAGGCAGACCATGTGAATAAACCTACAAAGAAATGTTCTGGGCACGTCTGCACCGAAGGGGCCTGGAGATTCCCAAGACGTCTCTAAGCTGTCTCACTTAGCTACCACCAGCATCAACTCACACAGCACAGACCACACTACAGACCCACTGCAAGGTGAGCCCAGATATGGCAAAATTACAGAGCAAACACAACAGTGAATCATGTAATAAGGAGAGGGTTAAGGACACTGCTTGCCTTTTAGACACCAACTCTGTGGCATTAATGTGGTCAGAGCAATAGAAAACCTGTTATTAACTAGTTTTGTTTTCAGATCAACCTGCTTCTCACATCCATTAAAAACTTGTGGTATTATAAATTGGCCTTGACAAGGGTGGGGTGTTTTTTGCTGGGCTTTGGTTTAAATACAGCTACTCTCAATTCTAATTTCCCACTGCATCAGTGTCTTGAAGGAAGGAGATGTTTTTTTTTTTCTGTGTGTAAAAATAAAAACATCTCTGTGGAAATTCGCAGGTCCTGCAGCCACTTTGCTGACCTAGTCAGCTGACCACCTTCTCTCATGCAAAATGTTTCACGTGAACAGCTCTTGTTTTATGCCTTGTAACATTTTCATGTGACTCATGACAAGTGATTCATATTTCTTTGGTATTCGCCAAAGATCATACTTAGAAATTGGATTCTTAGAAATTTTTCGTTCCCTCGTGTAGGAGGGACTGTGGGTGCTGTGCTCAGGTTCATTATGATAATGCAATCTCAGACAGTGTCACATAGGCCAGTTTACAGTAATAAATA
Organism: Myiozetetes cayanensis; assembly: GCF_022539395.1. Classification (NCBI taxonomy): domain Eukaryota; kingdom Metazoa; phylum Chordata; class Aves; order Passeriformes; family Tyrannidae; genus Myiozetetes; species Myiozetetes cayanensis. The sequence goes on from NW_026087521.1 coordinate 4,507,984, forward strand.
ACAATAATCACAAATTCATGAAACTCTTGAGCTTCCAATATGAAAAAATGTACAGCAGAGCCAGAAACAACCTCTCTGAGAGTGATTTTGCACTTTGAACCGTTGCTTTTACATTTGAAATGTATGAATAGAACAAATAAATAAACAACCTAAGTATCTGAGTTGTAGACTGGGATAGGGGGTCCAGGCTTGAATCTTTGTCTTGTTAGGGGACTTATGGTGTGGCTTTAGGCAAACTATTGAATCTCTGTAATTCTGTTTTCTCCTATTAAATGTGCTATTTGTTAACATCTTTCTATGTTTTGATCCCAAGGTTTCCAAGTTAAAGAAGGAAGATTAACTGTTGAGTCTACAACAAAGGTTAACAAAGGATGCAAAGCGATGAGAAAGAAAGGCTGCAGGATGCTCATGATTTTGGCAGGGATTGCTCAATACTTCTCTTATGCAGCTGAGATTTCAAATAATAATGAAAAAAAAAAAAAAAGAATTTCCAGACATTTTCCAGTAAGGGAATTTTTGTAATAATTACAAATACTTTGAAATTGAAACAGAATGGTGACCTAATTTTAGGTGCTTGCGTGTTCTGCCCAGTCAAAATTTGTACCAAAATTTCCTAATTCAGCTATCTCTAGGCTTTTTCATTCTTCAAGAGTGAAACCCACAAAAAGCGATGATAATGGGGAACTGGGGCTGAATGGGGAGGAAATGTGTGCACACTAAAAAAAAAAAAAAAAACCATGAGAAAAAAGAGGAGAGTGGGTTTTTCAATTCTTTGTGGAAATTCAGATATCAGATGAAAGGTGGCTGGTGTTTTCTGTTGGGCCTGAGTTGGCTGGTCCATGCAATTTTCACTTCTGTTGATAAGGTCATCCTGTATCAACCCCCCAGAAGATGCTAATACCTGGAGGTTGGGCTGATGAGATATTTAACTAGGAGAAGGGAGTTTTAGACTATGATCTCTGCTCCCAGATTTTTACATTTACTTTAAAAAGTCACTTGGTAAAATAAATTCGTATTTTTAAGAACACTTCGCCCTTTAAATCAGCAAAGTTCTCTGTTGGATCTGATCTATTGACATGGTAAGTCCTTGCTGCTGATGGCCCTTGGATTCATGGCAGCTCTGCTGACTCAAGAGCATCCTTGCTGCTTGGACTTCTCTTTGCAACAGAAAAAAAATCACACAGGCTTGAAAATTAACATAATGCTCATGATGTTGTTCTTTACCTCTAAGTAACACAATTTACTGTAACTGCAACTGAAAAGATCATTGCAAAGTATAGAAACTTTTCCAGAATGATCACATAAATTGAATTGGTGAGGGAACCATCTGTTAGATTAAGGTGTACCCTCGCTGTGGCCACCAGAGTCCTCCAAACTCTTATACCAAAACCTGACATGGAAGGGTTTTCTTAAATCCTTGCAAGGTGCCCAAACCTTAACTTTTGTTTCTCAATGAAAACTGGGACCAGAAAGAAGTGATCTGGTGAGAATATGCTGTAAATGTTCATTGTGAATTTTTTTTTTTTTTTTTTTTTACTGAGCTGTTCATCAAGTTGTACATTCAAGGCAATGCTTTTGGCTTATGTGCAGCTCTCGGGCTTCTCAAAGGCATTAGGACCTGCTGTGGCCTTGGTTTTGCTCTTAAATACACGTTACTTGTTTTCTGTGTTTTACAAATACAATAGTAAATACACAAGCATTTTGTTTTTTATGGGGCTCAATTAGCAGAATGAAAGACAATCTTTCCTTGGCTTTATTGAACTTTGGAGCAAACATTAGGGGGGAAAAAACACCTACCACACAAACTCTGTCTATCTATATCCTATTTTCATATAAATTTTTGATGTTTTAGTAAGAAAATATTTACCTTGATGATATTAACCTTTATGGTCAGGTGCCATTCTTACAAAATTTCCCACATTTGCCGATTAACTCAGAAACATTTATTCAGAGTCAGTAGAAAGTACATCCTCCAAAATAGGGACAAATGCATTAAAGGTTAAGGTAATATCCATGGCTCTCCTAGGTAAATACTGTCAGTCTGAAATTTGCTTTTAAGGAGGAGATAACCAAACCCACTCAAGAAATAACAGCAAACAAAGTACGACAAAGTAAACTCACATTAAAAGAAATTAGTACCTACAAAACAGGGTAACAGCTTAACAAGCTACTGGTGCAGCACAAATCTTCTCTAAGTATCAGGAAATAAGCCATTGAAACTTCATCACTAAAGTGAAGTCCCCACTTGTAAAACTTCAGATAGCTACAAACTCCTTTGATTCGATGCGAATCAGTGGTGATTTTTTTTTTTAAGGTGCTGTTTGCTTCTAATATACCCAAGCAATAGGTGAGCTGAAAAAGACCAGGGATGAGCAAACACAGGGCAGCACAACTTCCCTGTGCTTACATATTCATTGAGGATGGGCAAATTTAAAAACAACAGCTCTTAAGTGTTTGTATTTCTGTTGATTTTCTCCTTTCATCTTCTGGCATAGGGTGATGTTTAGTGTGAGATCTTGTTAACCACTCTAAAGTGGTTAACTTGTAATCTTTACTTTTGTAATCTTTACTTCAGAGTCACTTGGTATTTCCAACTTTAAATAAGGTATTATACCCACACATGGAGAGGTAATAATAAAACTTGTGTTATGACTCAGTATAAGATGGATTCCTTTTCAAATTACATCTTCCCTGGCATATGCAACCCACTGCTCACTGTCTGCTCTGCTTTCTCCTCTGTACATGATCTATGGACAATACAAAAACTGTTTCAACTCTCAGTAAGAGGCTTAAGTCTGTAGCTCAGACTATAGGCTCCCAGAGACTTTAAGCTCTGAATGGACTGTTGGATCAGCTGGTCTGACCTTCTATACAAAGCAAGCCCTTACATGTCATTCAGCTACCTCTACAAGAAGTGTTGCAGCTTGTTTGACTAAATCAGGACTTCCACCTTATGAAACACATCCCTCAGAATGTGAGTTCAAAAAAGTGTGCTCCACTTGCTGTGATGATGGCACATATCCATGTTCAGGCAGCCTTACCTAAAAGTAACTGTCTAATTTGTAATGTAAATTTGTCTATGGCCAGTGTGCTGCTCCAAAAGTTCTAGGCTGATCTGGGGATGTTTAAGCAATTTGTCACTGCATGCCATCCCAGGCAAAGATTTGCCTTGGTATGTCATAGAATCGTAGAATTTCCTGAGCTGGAAGGGGCCCACAAGGAATATTGAAGTTTAATGCCTCGGTCTGCACAGGAGAGCTGTGACCACTGCCCTGGGGAACCAGCTCCAGTGCCCAACCACTCTGGATATTTCCTAATATCCAGCCTAAACCTCCACTGACACAGCTCTCTAAAGCTTTGTCTATATTGACTTCACATATTCTCTGCTTCCTCTCAGTAATAATGAGGCCTTTAAACTGTAGGGTTTCAGGATGTCTGTTCTTGTGCTGCATCTTGCTACTCGTGGCTTTTTTGGGCCTTGATGAGTTGCTAGTAACCTAAAATCACTATACAGATTTGTGCTGAGGAAGTGCTGCAGGCAACTTGAAGCCAGCAGGGAGCTGCAGAAGCACTGTGTCATAAAATAAATAATTGGAGAGGCTAAAATCACAGTGAAAGGTTACTTTGTCTTTTTCCTGTTTATATAGGGCATGCTGAAGCATGTGATGCCAGGTTGAAAAGTAAAAGTGTCCAGATACCAATCCCAGCTTGGTTGCAAAGATGGGATACTGGCACAGTTCCACTGTGTGAACATGGAAAAGATGCCAAAAGTCTATATTTCTACAGGTCCCAATCCCAATTGCTTTTCTAGTGAATATTTGCAAGGTTTTGGGCCATAATGAGCATGAACCTATGTCAAAATACTCAGGCAGATCCCTCCATAGTGTAAAATTTCCATTCTTGATGTCTATGTAAATACAGAGGTTTGTACCTGCTAAACCAAGAAGATTGCAGTGCCAAAATATAAGTTGATAAGCTTGTTCACTAGCCTTCTAGGTGGTGGGTTTACTTTTCATGAAAAGTAGAGTGATAACGGTAGATGGAATAAGAATTACTGCAATGGAGAGGGGGAAATGCACTGCTGTGTGTTAACACAGGCCGGGCAACATCTACTTCAGTCTTCTCTGAGCTTCAAAATCAGTCTTGTCAGGGAGACAGTTACAGATTTCCAGGAATGAATTCATGTTCAGTATGTCATGGAGTTGGCCAATTTCCCTACAAGCCTGGTATAAAGCAGGGTTGTCATTCTTCTGCAGGATGGCCAGCAAATCGGAGCCAGCTCGAGCGGAGTCCCCGGGGATCCTGGCTCTGTAATTATGTCACCACTTAGTGGAATAAAGAACACTGATGGGTTGAAATGAATCCTGGTCCCAACAGGCTGAACTTTTTAGCCTGTCCTGTATCAACCATCTCTTCATTTCATATAGAGTTTCAGTAAAGTGGAGGGCAAGGCCAAGTTCAGAATGGCACCCTGAGCAGAGACTGGCATTAGCAATACCAGTTTGACTTATTTGACTGAGGATGTTTTTTTGCTGCTGTTTGCCCAGCTGGACTTCAACACTTTTGGCCAGCCTTGAAACCATTTTTTTAAATTAATCAGAATAAAGCTGTATTTGCTGGTTGCATACATGCAGTGCTAGTTATTAATTTCTAAGATCATTGTGAAACTCCTCTGTATTATATCATCTATCTCTAATAATGGAATTAATGATATTTATCTTGCATATTTGCCCTGTGTTAATTTCTGATAGCAATCTGATAAGGGAAATTGCTGCATGGCAGAGGACTGGCTTTTTCAGTGTGGTTAAGGTGGGACCAGTTTGCTCTCTGACTCATGGTTTTGACAACTCATCTCCACCCTCCCTTTTTTCATGTCAGTGGAGCAAACACCGTCCACTAAAAATCACTGGTGTGTGGCTTAGTGTGTGGCTGTATTGCCCTCTAGTGCTGACCCTCAAAGAAGTGTTAAAGCTACTGTATTTAAGGACTGCAGATATGGGTCCTTAGGTCCTCTCCTCAGAGGTAGCATGGCCTTGGTTCAGGGTATGTCCTGTGGGATAAGAAGTCCTAGTGTGAGAAACAGCAGAAGCCAGTGAAGAAACACCTGAGGTCTGCTTAAAAGAGCTTGAGTGTCCTATAGGTCAAGTGGTAAGATTTTTCTGGTTGGTAGGTTGGTATTGGTTTTTCTTTTTTTTTTTTTCCTTTTTGGGGTAAAATAAGACAGATAAAGGATTTTCAGATGTTTCTGGATTTTTTAACAGAAAACACTGATATAAGAAAACACCACAGCCTATAAACCTGGACCGCAGACAGAATGTTTTCTTTAGCAAGGATGGGATTCCTCATTAAATGGGGATTAATGGGGATCATCCTTTCAAGTCCATTCATCGGGATCTACAGGGTAAGATTCCCTTCATTGGACAGGGAAGACCAAGAGTCAAATCATTTTCCTACCTGATTCAGTACAGGAGCTTTCAGTGCCTCCATCCCAACCACAACATCCTAAAAACTGGGCTACTGGTTGGTTACATTGAGTGTAAAGCTGATAGCTTTGGGAGTGTCTATCGATTTTAACACAAATTCAATTTTTGTTTTCTTTATCATTCTGCCTTTCTTCTATCCTTCTACAGGTCTTGCATTTTTAACCCTGAAACTTTAAATTATCTTCAGGAGAGTCAGTGTATTTAAGACACTGATTGCAGTCTCTTAAGAGTCATAATATTGTTGTTTAAAATCTTCCACTCTTCAACACAAGCACTACATAACCAAGACAGTTGTTTGTAGAGTGCAACACAAAACATATGTTTTAGGGCTCAGCTGTGGTGAGAGATGCCACATATAACTCTGATCAGCCTGGTGTTTGCCTGATTAGCTAAAGGGTTGGTCAGTTTTTCCCAAATGTAACTTATAATTCCATGTGTCCCCCCTATTTCAGAGTTTAGTGAGAGCTATCTCAAAAGTTGAACTACTGCTCTCGAAAACTAAGTCTCAAAACTGATGTAGCATAGGTCATTATTCTCTAACAATGTTCTCCTTTTCTTTTTCCTCTTTTACCAAAAAAAACCAAAAAAAAAACCCCAAACCCAAACCAAACCAAACAAACAAAAAAACCAAACAAACAAAAGCGAGGGAAAGATAATATGTTGAAAATTAAGTATTAAAGGTAATAATAATATCCTCATCAAACCAAAATAATTCTGTAAGAAAAACAAAGAAAAGCTTAACTTTCCAAAGAACGCAAAATCTTTCCTGAAAAACTGTGGTTTTTTTTCTTCTCAAATCCCCATTTTTGACCCAGAAACAGTTGTAACCAACAATCTTTATTTACCCCACCAATGTTAGTTTTTTAAAAGGCAGCCATTCACTTGCTGTGACTGTCATTTTTCTTTGAGGACTCTTTGCTGTAGATTCAGAGCGTACACGCCTTGCAGGCTACATCACAGCACAACAGAAGGCTCTTCAGAGGCTTGGCAGTGTGACATAAGGCAGGAGAAATGTAGGAAAAAAAGCTATTTTCTAATGTTATCTGAAAGGCTATCAGGGGAAAAGTTCTTAGAGGAAAGAAGTTACCAGTGAACATGTCTGCACAGGACATACTAACCCAGCGAACAAGTTAATAAAGTGTGGAATTGTATTTTAGCAGTTTGCTTATTATTAGCAGGGGACCATACCCCACATGAAACATGACTCAGCCAGCTGCAAATAAACCCCTCTTCGTCCTCTGAGGTTTCTCTCTTTGATGCTTGACTTATTCAAGATACTTCCCACCGCCTGCCTCCAATTTTGCTTTTGTGGTAAATTGTTTAGACATGATTTAAAAACACATTATGGGCTACGGAGTGAGATAAGATGTAAATCAAGCTCATCCAGTCATTCAATCCAAAAATAATATGCTGGCATGGCGGGATATCAGAACCTCTGCAGGATCCCAAGTGAGAAGTCTTGAAACAAAATCAAAGTTATTGTTGTTGTTATTATTACACTACGCTGAAGAGTGGAGGATCCTTCCCTATCTGCGACGGGCATCTTGTGTCAGGTTTCCCACACTTTGGAAACCAAAGCAAACCTTTTGATTAGAAAGAATAATACACTGTGGCGTATGTGGTGTGGTCTACTGCTGCCTTGTTTTACTGAATCCATGTTAACATGAATGATGGGCATGTTGACTTGGGTTAGGCGAAATTTGAAGAAAATTAAAAGTACAATGGAATTCCTTTGAGACTCCCTTAGCTTAAATGCCAAAAAAAAAAAAATAAACCAAAACCAAGCCTACAAAACAAAATCAAAGATCATGTCCTGCAATTATTGTGTTCTTTAGATAGGCTGTGAGTTTGGAGTTTATAATAATAACTGGTAGAAAAACATGAAAAAAGGAAGGCTAAATTCCCATCAGTGGATATCATAAAAGCTAAACTCCTCACCAGCAGTGAAGATGAGTTATGGACAAATATTATTTAAAAGATCCACAACAACAAACATAATAATCTTTTGATTTGATATATACCATGTCAACTATAAAACAAATTACCCATGGCCTAGGAGGTGATAAGGGCTGGAAATCTTTTCCCTCTAATACCACCTACTATTTCCCCTTTGAAAAGGTCATGACCTGTTGGTAGACTTTCTCGTGAAAGTAAATAAATAAATTATTATATGTCCATTCTTCTCAGCACAGTGGACAAAAAACCCACATAATATGAGGAAAGGATAATAAGAAAGGTGATACCAGAAATTCAGCAATTTGCCCTCTTTCTTCTGATTCATTAGTGGTAAAATATTTCAATATGAGGATTGGAGCACGTCTGTAAATTCTGTATTCGACTTGCCTATTGCTAACTCTAAAGTCATAGGAGTCAAACTAATGCAAAGGTTGAATGGGACCAAAAGTCAATTCTGTCCATAGGAGAGGTTCTTGAAGAGATATGACAGCCCATGAGAGTCAGACATGAGATTGGTGGTCATTCTCCAGGACGAGCCAGCTTGACCTTTCTCTAGAAGTTCATTATATCAAAAAAGAAAAATGTTCCCATGATCTTCATTCCACAGTTTTGGTATCCTTTAGATATTCTGGCCCTGGAACATCTTGAGAAGGAAGAAACTGTGGTACTGATTTGCTACTATATCTTGTGTGTCATGGAAGAATGATTGTGGTTTTGGCTAAAGAGATGTCATCTGGTACCTTACGGGATGGAATCATAAAATCATAGAATAAAGAAGGTTTGAAAGGATCTCCAAGGTAATCAAGTCCAAGCTTTGACCAAACTCCACCTTGTCAGCTAAACTGTAACATTAAGCACCATGTCCAGTCATTTCTCAAACACTTCCTGGGATGGTGACTCCACCACCTCCCTGGACGGCCCATTCCAATGTTTAATGACCCTTTCAGTGAATAAATTCTTCCTGATGTCCAACCTGAATCTCCCCTGATGCAGGATGTTTCTTGTTATCCTGTAACTTGTTGCTTGGGAGAAAATACAGACTCCCACCTGGCTGTAACCTCCTCTCAAGGAGTTATAAAGAGCTATAACATCTCCCCCTGGAGCTTTTCTCCAGGCTAAACGACCACAGGTCCTTCAGCTGATCCTCATATAATTGATTCTCCAGCTTTGCTACCCTTCTCTGGACATGCTCCAACACCTCAATGTCTCTCTTGAAATGAAGGTCCCAGAACTGAGTATTCACAGTGTCTACAGCATTTCCAAGGTAGATGGTGTTGAGCACAGGTATGAGATGTCCTGAAAACATCCTAGGAAAGGCTGAACACAACCAGTGCCAAGTAATCATTCACCTAGATGGAACAGAATTCCCTCACCTACTGAAAACAGGGATAAAAAGTGAACCACAAACCCTATCAACAAAAAGTACAGAACTAGGTAGGAATCCAACCATGTTTCAGACATGCACGTTGAACTGGAAAATTGCAGATATCTGTTCCTGACTGAATGAAACTCCAATTTGGCAAAATATTTGATTACACTGGAAATCACTTAACCTCTGTCCTGCTCTGTCCAGATGAGACTGACTTGTGTTGCCTGTGGTCATGCCAAAGAGAAGATCACCTGTTCTGGCTGAAAACAGAAACTAAACAGTCCTAACTGTTACTTGATGACTCAAGCCCTAAATGGTGAATAACAGAAGTTGAATGTGATTCAACCCAAACAAAAGTTGAACTCTTTCCCAATGCTGCATTATTGTCCAACATTCCTGAATAAGTGGTACAACCTTATGCAAAATCCAAACAAACCTAGCATGCGAAAATGGCATTTAAGCCTGCATAAAGTGTTAAAATAAACGTATTAGGCAGCAAGGATATGTTTTGTAAACACATCGGGATTTGTGAACAGATTGTCATATTATGTTAAAACCATTTAAAGCTCCATTTGTGACTACAGCCTTTTCATAACATCTTTCTCTAAGTGGCTAAAGAGACATGTGTGTTTAGTCTGTTAAAGGAGAGAGCAGGCACACATGGGGAGTGCTATTCCACGTCACTGAGTGCGTGTTACAGATCTTGCTGTGTTACAGCACCTTGGAGCTGATGTCTGTCCTTCCCTGCTGGCTGCCCTGCCAAGCACAAGTGACCTCCTCTGCTTATGTATTTAACACACCTCAAAATTGGTGTTCATGGTAAAATAGCAACAAAAATATACGACTGGAAGTCTGGCTCAGCTCCACAGTTGGCATCCATAGCTTTGTCTCAGTACTGCTCAGTAAAGCATGAACACACATGCACAACACTGTCTCATGTATTGAATTTAGATCACTTCATTGAGTCAGGATCAAAGATCGGAGACTGGCCTAAATTTGCAGTTTTCTTTCTTGTACACACTTCTCTTAGGATTTTTTTTTCCCACTCTTTCCATTTAGCACAAATCTTTCAATGTCATTCCTTCAGGCTGCCTCTGCGAAAATTGATGAGAAAGGGACATCTCCAAGGACCTTCGAAGAGGTCTTGGAAGGGATGATGATCTCTCCACTGTCTACCCAGGGTATGAAAACTTGCAACATGATGTGACTTTTTGATGAATGAAATTAGAGGAAATTAGGTTTACCTGCACATTTAATTGCGCAGGTAAAATAAGTAAAAATAAAAATAAATAAGTAAAATAAAATAAGTAAATATTTAAAATAAGTAAAAATAAGTAAAAATAAAATAAGTAAAATTTTAAAATAAGTAAAAATAAAAATAAGTAAAAATAAAAACCTGTGCTACAGAGCAAGACCATCAAATGATACATTTTGGAATAGTATGACTGACTTCTATGCAGCTTCTTTTTGGTGGTGCCTCCCCCACTGGCAACAGCTGAGGATCTGACCCAGGATTTTCTTACTGAAAATGAACAAAAGCATTAATATTAAAAGATTCAGTCATGGAGAGCTTGCTTATTCAAGTTAGCTTTTGTCACACGACAGTGTTGTGAATTTCATACACTCGAAATCAGGAGGTTGGCTTAAAAAAAAATTAAATTGCAAAATAAATGAATGACAGGATTATGCTCATGTCTGAAGTATTTTGTATACATTGAGGTTTTGCCCCCTCCCTCCCTTGAAATACAGGAGAAAAAAAAAAAAAAAGAATAAAATGCTAAGAAGCAGCTGCAATAGCTTTATAATAAATTTATTCCAGGAGCTGGGAATTTCTATAAAACAAGGACCACAGCAGTTCTGAAGCAGATTTTTCGAAGGTAGGTGTGCATTTACCACTCAGGGTTTAGCAGCACTGGTCACTCAGAGATGGGGTCAGAAACAGCTCTGGCAAGTCACAGTGTACCAGTAGCTGCAAACTACTGAAGGCTTTGTTATCAGTGTCACTGTGAGATCCACGCTCATTATTTCACTCCCTTCCCAGCCTGGTGTTTCCAAGTTTGCTCACCAGCCCCAGCCATTGACTTTTCACAATAGAATTTCAGTCTAGCTGAAGTTAATTAATTTAAATTTGGCTCCAGCTCCTGTTCATCTCTCGTTAAGCCATCCCTTTCCTCTGCCTCAGCAAAACCCTATTACCTCATCTGTTGGACTGATCCTCATGGGACAGTGTCCAGCCTGGACACAGGTGTTAACCCTTCCCCAGCTCCCTGGTTACCTCTGGGATGATTTGCAAAGAAGGACTCTGAAATTCAGGTTTTGATGAATTTTCCACAGATACAGCAGTGCTTGAAAAACACACACAGAGCTTTTTAGTTTGATTACAGCCTGGGGAAGGCAAAGAGATTTTAAGGCAGTCATGAGAGTTTATAATTGCAGGGAAACTGCCACCAAAGGACTTAATTCATATTTAGAGTAAGGCTTTTTATCCTCCTGGAGCACTGCTGAGGGAACCCCAAAGTGGAGATACAGTTGCACCCACTGAGGTCTCTTCCAGGGTGAGTGGGCTGCTATCTTTAGGAGTCAGGCCCCAAAACTCTGCTAAGCTGTAGGCAGAAAATAAAAGCTGTTCAGCCAGTAACTCCCCCACCAGATCTTTCTGCACCTCCTGTTTCCAAAACTGCCTCCGCTTTAAATTCCCAGAGCATGCTTTCAGAGATGGCTCTGAAAGTCAGAAGCTCCTGTTTGGAATATTAACTGTAAATAACCTTCCAAGATAAGCTTTGTATGGCAAAGTGGAAAAAAAATTTCCTTTGACTCTTCGTTGACGGAGCAGCATGATGTGCCCTTGCTGTAAAGTTCTCCCGTTTGTGTATGCTGCAGATATGTCTAATGAAATGTCTTTCAACTCTGTAGACACTTGCTATACACATCCCTGTTAAACCACCCTGCCCAGCCACAGCAGACACATCCCTTGGCACAATAGGACAATCCAAATGAGGTGATGTGGTGTGTCTCAGCTGCCACCGTCCGGGGGGGATGTACAATGAGATACAGGCAAGAACTCAATTAAAATTGCCATTTTAATTCAGATGATTTAAGAATTTCCTTCCACTCCTAAAGATGGATAAAGAGGTTTCCTATCTTTACATTTCAACCCACCGGCTGATAAATTCAAGGCACTTCTTGTCGTGTAGATAGAACGAACTGCAGAAGCTGCCATGCCATCAGAAATGACTTGAGAGAGACAGCCAGGGATTCAAGCTGCTTCTTAGCACCACTAAATAGGTTGATGCCTATAATTCCTAAAACCATAACAGCTCACTAGTAATTTCTGTCATTTCAACAATATAGTTTTAGAAGAGATTTAAAAATGTATCACCACTATTTCATCAAATGCCACATTTCACCTTCTGTAGCCACTATTTTGTATCCTTCTTTGCTATTAAATTGACTTCAGTTCTTCAAATGACACATCTGTTTAAGCCTTATCTGTTCAAAGAAAGCTAATAAGCATAGCTAGGTTTAAAAGGATTAACTTGGATGGGAATTCTAAAAGTTTTCAAACATTCTTGATAGTATTTGCTATTAAAAGGGGGGAAAATGAAAAAAAAAAAAAGTACATTTACCTTCTTAAAAACTCTCACAAACTTACAATGATGTGAGATTAATTCCTTAGCAGACCAAATGGATGAGGATGACATTTCTATATTTAAGGAAGCTCCTGATAGCTATCTAATGCTTCCTTGAGTACTTTTAAGAGGAAAAGAGGAAAAGTTGTATTTTTTTTATTTGGAGTAGTAAAGTTCAGACAAATACCTATATATACATATATAGCAATGCTCTCCTCAGTTACACACAAATAAATCTAAGTTGCTGCACAAATAAAAATGCTATGAAGTAAAATGTAGACGTTCAGTTCTCTTGGTTAAAAAAAAAAAAACCACAACAACAGTAAAACAACATCCAAAAAATTTTTTTACTGTTTTCATCCTACAAATCAATACTCTTATGCTCCATCATGTATGTCTTTCTGTACCTCCAGCATATTTCAGTGAATATTATGTATATAATAATGCTATGTATATATAGTATTAAACACTCTGAAGTAATCTGAAATACATTTAGAATTATTTTAGGTGCAGAAGATAAATAAATTCTCATCAATGGTAAAAGACCAGCATGAACTGCATGTTGGGCACTGGATGGGGACTCTCAGTTCTGCTGGAATCAGCCCACCCTTTCCAGGGAATTCAGTGTTAGTGATGTGAAATTGAGGAGTTGGCTTGCCCTTGAAGAGATGCCCATATGCCTGCATGCATGGATAAAATGTGGATGAACTCTGAAGAACTGTGTATTAAAACTCACTTGAGAGGACAAGACTACAAAATTTGAACTAAAAATGAAATCCTTCATGAGATCGACAAAGAGACAGTGGGAAATTCTGCCAACTCCCATAATACCAAACCTCGACATATTGGACTGAATAAGGAAGAGCTGACACCTGACAACTAGTAAATATTGTTAAACTTTCTTGCTGTCTGCCACCAGCAACAGATCAACACAAAAATAAAATCCCAATTTATTTTTTCTAAGTAAAAATTGAAAGCCAAAGCTGTTGCCACCATTTCTCTGGGAGAGACCGATCTGATGACTGACTCTGACTCTTTCTGTGCATGGATTTTAGATGCAATTACAAGGCAAAGAAAGAGAAGCCAAGCAAGGCAGACACAGGTGCTAATACTGTATCTGTCAGTCACAAAGATGAGCTGCTCACCTCCAGCTTTAACCAAATTAACACATCAGTGACTTATGCATAGCTTTGGGACTTTAATTCATAGCTTGACCTACCACAAACAAGAAACCAAGGTACAGAATTCATATTTTTTCTCAACAAATGCTTCAAAGGCAGCTGGAGTCAGTGAATAGCCCAAGTGATGCCGAAGATGTCTTTGCAGTGACAGAATATACCAAACCCATTGATACTCCAGTTTTTCCAACTGAACAAAGGTCAGGAGGTAACATATAGAAATGCATAAAAATAAAACTTGGTTGTTGATTTGGGTTTAGGTTCATCCCGGAGACAAGCTAGAAACCTCTTCACTTGTTTTGCTGTGATAAAACTGTATAAAGTGAATGCAGAAGAGCAACTTTTATCAGTTTTGGATCTGAACCAAAATGCGGACCTCATAGGTTGGCTCAGCCCTGAACATTCACTTCAGTATCTACTTGCATCAGAAAGTCAGAGTGGGAGGCTGAGATCCTCCTCTGAGTCCTTATTCATGTGTAGGCACTAGGGAGAGATATGAACCCAATGAACATCTAATCAAGAATCTCTGGACATCTTGTTTACTTTCCTTTCTTATGTCTAACTGTTTTAACCCCCTACAAGACCTGGACCTTGGCACTGTACTCTTACCATTGACTTCAGGGGACTTATCATGATTTGTGCTAGGTTAAAAGAGATGGACTTTTATTTAACCCAAGCCAAATATTGTTTTCAAATTAAGATCATTTAGACAGACAGTGGTTAGGGATTAGCAGCCTTTTGAAGTAAGCTGTGAAGTTCCATGTGAACAGTAGGAGAATGAGCCTTCCCATAAAAGTCTGGATCCAGTCCTATGATGAAATTCTAATCCAATTCCCTTCAAAATTCATCATTGTTCAGCTCCAAAGATATTGCATCACTTTAATTACTGGTGGAAAATGATCATTTCACCCAGTTAATCTAGTTTGTCTTTGAAAGTATAATAAAGTACTATCTAATAATAAACTATGTGCTTATCATCTGACCAAGCTTCTAGCTAAAGTACTGTTTACTGATCTAATGATCTGGCTTTGCTTTAAACAATAACATCTAAATATAAACACTGATTCTTCCACTTGATCTCCTACACATTTGATTTTATGTAGGTCACTAATGATGTCAGTAAGGATGGGCTTTAATGTATTCAAATAAAATAAAATTGGAGGAGCATGTGGGAGAGTAAGAATTTCACCCAGCAGTTGAAGCATGTTGGGTAATAATTTCAGTTAGGGCAATGTGTCATCACTGGCTATCCATGGGGCAGGTGTCTTATTTGGATAGGGTCACTACCAGTATGTTTCCAACACTTGTGCTGAAAACTACAGACCAGAAGACCCTTCAGGACCCAAATGGCCCCTACTAATGTAGTGAATAGGTCTACTCACAGAAGGAAGTAGGTACATTAAAGCATTATGTGAACAGCTATAGAGAAAGGATGTGAAACAAAGTTCAAAATGGTTCTCTTTTTCCTTGTGATGAGTCCAAGAGATGAAATCCTGGCCGTGTTGAAGTTTCTGGTGAAATTCCAGTGTAGTCTGCTCTAGTGGAAGGTGTCCCTGCCTGTGGAACTGTGGAACTGGACTGAGAACTAGATGACCTATAAGGTCCCTTCCATTTCAAACCATTTTATGAGATTCACTATACAGAGGCACCCATGAAATTTATGCTGACACTTCAGCATGTCAATAATTAAAAAACTGCAATTTCTTCTCTTCTGTACACCTCCCTCTGTATAATAGAAACCGAACTGTAATGGGGATAATGATCTGTTACCAAAACAGCAACACAACTGAGAAACCATGTGAAAGTCCTGGAAGTCCTGGTGGTGGTGCAGTCTGGCCACCCTCTGTCTCAGAACAAGAGATAAAGTTATATCAGAACAAGTTTCCTGAGCCCCCACAGTTAGAAAAAATATCAGGCCATCACTTCTCTACCTTCTGCTTCCAAGACTCCTTTCATTAAAGGAGATTTGATTTCAAAAATGTTCAACCCATATAGCAGATCCATGTAGAGCTCTGAGGAGCTACCAGATACAAAATCTGGTTTCAAGATGTTGGACAAAAAGTGGTTTGGTTCCATAGGTTAAATGTCTGAATAAAAATCAGGATTTCTGATTACAATAATCAAGACAAAATGAAATTTGTGCATTTGAGGGAACTTGTCACTTTGAAAACACCCTTGGAGACACCCACAGTGGGGCAGAACTTGGCCTTGTGTGCAAAGCAGATGTATCCTATATTCCCAGCAAATCTGTGTCTCTATAAGACTGTCACTGAAAACACCATTGAAAGAACTGATTTTGGGTGTCTTTGGAACAACATGTTAAAAAAAAAAAAAAAAAAGAGCAAACTAGAGTTCTCTGTGGCTTGAGGGTCACCCAGAATCTGTTCCCACAGTTCTATTTAGCTAATGAAGTCATACAAGCCCTGCACAAAGTGGCTCTGGTGACCCCTGTGTCGCTGGATGCCAAACTTTAAAGGTAACACGATAATGGTTTTGGATTTAGAAACAAAGAAAGTCTATGTGCAACCACATAGGCAGGGCAATGCCAAACAAAGATGCTATAGAATGGAAATAGATAATTTCAGGCAAGGAGAATGTAAAGTAACCGCTCCTGCCAGTTCCACTGCTCATTGTCATGCGGGTTTGGCTTTCTGTTCTCCTTCTCTCCTTTTCCACCTTTTATACCCAATAAAGAGATTTGTTTTGTAACATGGAGCAAAAACACATAAACAAAGTGACTAATTCCCCCCAATTTTCACATACAATTAAATACCCAAGTATCCTTCTTAGAGGCTGGGAGACATACTGTCCTCCCGTGTTTGGAACCTCGACATAAGATACTCCAAGAACATCTCATTAAAGATTTAGTTTCTGTCCCTATTTGTGTGACAGCTATATGTCTTTCTTTTCCTTTACGTTTCTCCTTCCTTTTCTTTTCGTTTCCTTCCTTGCATTATTTTTCCCTTTCTTTCTTGCTCCCTCTCTTGCTTCCTCTTTTTTTTTTTTTTTTTTTTTTTTGGTGTGTGTGAACTTTCAAAATAAGAATGAAAAAAAGATAAAAATAATTCTCATGTATTTTTCGGCAATTTGTCTTCAACTTGAAAATGTGTAAAGCTTTTGACTGCAAAAATTACTGTGAAATAAATTTTTACTGTAAAGGAAGAGGTCAGTTCCCTTGAATACAGAATAGTTGCAGAAAAAAATTAGGTTTCTCATGTAAGTCAGAGAATTAGAAAGACAGAATTTCCACATCAGTTTCATGAGTTTGCAGTTATAACAGTGTAATTAAGTAAAACTACACTAAACCCAAAATATGAAAATTGTTTTGGTTTTAAGATGACCATTTTTGCAAAACACTATAAGGTAAAGAGAATAAAAGGTTTGTCTGCTCATTTTGTAAACGCAATAGCTTATGCTCTCAAGTCACAAGTAAAAATACACTTTTCCTATGAAGGTTATGCTTTTTATTTTTTAACACACTTATTTTTAGAGCTCTCATTCTTAGCAAGGAGTTGTTATGGTCCCCGTTTTGCATCTGGAGGCTCGAGACACAGAAATGCTCATGCATCACCTCACTAGCACCGAACCACACAGGTGAGCCCTGTGCTTCAGCCCTGAGGCCAAGTGCTGCAGCCTGACTCATGTCCACATGCCCAGCTCTCCTTTCACAGAAAAAAGAAGTACGGGGTGGCTGCATCCCAATAGCCTTTTGAGAACAATGCTTGGCGTGTGCTATCTCCCAAATTGTGTCTGAACATTACCTGGGAGCGTTTTAGCAGTCCCAGCCCAGATCGCTGCCGCGGAGCGTTGTGATGGCTGGACCAACCAGGCCACAGGCAGCTGCCTCCACCCCATCCTGGGAAGTGGTTCCATGGCACAGCCACAGCCACAGGGACTCCCAGAGAGAGCAGGATTTGGGGGTTTAACACCCAAACTGTTATTCCAGACTCTGAATAATCCTTCAGCCCCTTTGTCTGCATGTTTGTTTAGACTTGAGAAAAGGAGTCTCAGGTTCACCTTATTGCTTTCAACTACCTGAAAGGGGTTTGTAGCCAGGTGGGGGTTGGTCTCTTCTCCCAGACAACTAGTGATAGGACGAGGGGAAATGCCTCAAGTTGTGCCACGGGAAGTTCAGGTTGGATATTAGGGAAAATATTGTCACCCTTTCTTCACTGAAAGGGTGGTTAAGCATTGGAAAAGGCTGCCCAGGGAAGTGGTGGAGTCACGATCCCTGGAAGTGTTCAGGAAACAGCTGGACATGGCACCTGGTTTAGAGTTTAGTTGATATGGTGGTGTTTGGTCAAAGGTTGGACTTGATGATCTTGGAGGTCTTTTCCAACCTTAATCATTCTATGATTCTATAATTCCAATTTTCATGCAAGCAGGAATCAGAGCCACTTCACTCCTGTGCCAAGTGTTTGTAAAGGCAAAGCCCCGTCTGGCTGTACATGAGCCCACTTTAATTCAGAAGTGAGTGGGCTCATACAGCTGTATAGTCTTTCCAGCTCATACAGCTGTATAGCTTTTCCAGATCACAGCTGGCTTCCACCTGGCGAGCTCTCAGCAACAGGAGAAAAGGTCCCTTCTGTCCATATTCCAATTTTAGGTCTGTTCCTAGCGTAGCTCAGCTTTCTCTTGTTCCTTACTTTGGAGTTATGGTAGAAAACAGGGTTTCATCAATTTTGGTACTTAACTGCCTAACTCCTATATGTGTCTATTAATACATAAATGTTAAAATTAATCTGCACTGCTATAAATAAACGGTTATTTTCACAAGACACGTGAGCAATGTTTCACTCCAATCTACAATCTGAAAGGACACATTTTGTCTTAATAAGATATGTGGTGGGTTTCCTGTATGTGACATTGAAAATAGTGAATGTTTCCCAATGGACCATTTAACTGCAATAAATCCAGACTTGTTCCTTTTAAAGAAACGTTGTCAGCAGCAAATTGTTTCACAGTTGTTCTAAGGTCATGCTTTCTAAACCCACTTACTTCCCACAGTATTTACGGCACCACTATTTAATATACTTAAAATGTGATTGATTGTACGTGTGTGTGTGGGCATGTATATGATTATTTTCATTAAACAAAATAGTTCTCTTGCCATCTTATCAGAAATTGCAGAAAGAACTGAATGAAAATTAACTGAATTATTAACAAATTGAAGGAGGATTGTGCAACACTAGGATTGCTACTAAAGGCAAGATGAACTCCAACTGGAATGTGTCTCAAAGCCACTTGTTTTTGGCAAACATTTAGGCTCAATCCTTTCTCTTTTTTCAGTGGGACAGAAGATCAAAAAATCACCAGTGTCTACCCCTCTAGGGACAGGAAATTAAAGGAGGAAACTCCCCTCTGTGAAGAAAACCAGGTAATTTGGACTGAAACCTCCTAGGAGGTGCTTATGACTGAGTTATAACACAACACCCAAAACATTGCCCCAAGTTTTGGTTGAAATATAAACCAGCAGCTCTGGTCACCACAGCAAAGTAGATATTAGTGCTAAACATTCCTGGCCTGGGGTACACTGCTGTCAAACTCTTCGTTCTGCTATTTCCCATCTTTACTCACGTATAAGGCCAAAATTGTCCCAGTCTTTACCGTGTCAAGCATCTTATCAAATCAAAAGAGCTATTTGCTTTCCTGCGTTTAAATAAATCTTTTTCAAAAGAATATTATGACTGTGCGCTGGACACAAATACCAAATATTTACATACATAATAAAGTAGAACAAATTTAACATACAAATGCAGCTCCCTGCCTCCAGAGCACCAATATTTTTATCACTGCTGTAAAGTCTTAAGTACTGAACAACTTAAATATCCATTTTACAGAGTAAGAGAATTAGCCTCCCTCCCCGGTTAAATCTAGGGCTAAAATAATATAAATTGGGTCCCGCCCAGCTTTAAACTAGTCATGCCTTAGGGTTGTTTGAGACAGTTGCTCAACACCTTTGGAGAGCAGATACTTTAGAAAAATGCTTTATTCTGTGCCCTGTGAATCTTGAGTGGAACATCTGTGCCTGTCTCTGTACCCTGGACTGGAGAATGTGCAGCTCTACCCACCCTGAGCCTGTAAATTCTGACTCTGCGACAGAGCTCACGAGCTGTTCCCAAGCACATGAGGAGTACTCAGGTGAGACAAGCAACAAGTCCAGACCTCTTCTATCCCACTAAATTAAGTTGGGTTTATTGTTGCCTCATTCCCCACACTCCCAGGCCAGCTCCCACTTGTCCATTTAATATCCACCGTTGCATCCTGTCTGGCATACAGATGGTAACCCTGCCAGCATGGGGACTGTCTCTTCTCACTTGCTTATGATGTCCCCTGTCCAGTGGGGCTCTGATTCTCCACTAGATTTCCCAACCTCCTCTCCACTAAAATGAGAAATAATAAAACACATCAAGATTTTGCTCTATTAAGCTCTTAGTCCTCAGTGGGCGGGAAAAACACCCAACCCTTCACAGCCTGCCTATATTATTGTTTCTAGTACTTTTGCAACTGCAGGCCACCAGCTAGACTGAATCCACTGGCATCTACCACAACTCAAATTAATTCTAGCCAAACTGTTTCGAGCCAAACAGCAAGTTAAAATAACACATTATTGGCTTGCGTAACAGCCTCACACATGCAATGGTCTCGCTGAGTTAACCACAACTTTTGACTGGTCATGAGCAACACTTTAAATAATGGCCACCCTATTGGTTTTTTAAGGGAGAAAGCTGGGGAAACACAAGCTGGCATTATGCAAGCAAATATGGTAATCATACACATCACATGTTAACAGAAAACAAATACATGACTGGCTGGCACCTCCTTTGATTAGACTGCCAGAGTAAGAAGCAGGCTGGGTTTTTTTTATTATGAGCTGTCAGGGGATAGAGCTCCCATTGTGATAGGCACTATATAAATGCAAAATGAGATGCTATTCCCTCCCCGCCCAAGAGCTGGCAATCTTTGGGCACAGACACATTGCCTGGTCACACAGGAAATCCGTGCCAAGGCTTTCAACTCATTAGACCACACACCTTCTCTCATATAAAATCTGTAATAATGTCTATATTATTAAAAATGGACTTTTGCCATAAAACAAACCCAGCACATTAGGCAAGCCTGTGTGAGGAGTGCAGCTTGCCACATGACCTAAAAAGCTTGCGATGCCAGCTGCAACTCTAAGCTATCTTTTTCTGCTCAACAGCTCACTAATAATTCAGACAACCCTTGTTCTCGCTAAATTATTTTTGTGAGCTGAACTGGGAGAGCACTTGCGAGAGGAGAGCATTTTGTTCGAGTTTTCAATGCTGCTCTGAATGTGACTGGCACCATGTCCTGGCAGTCCTCCATTTGGAAGGCACAATGGTGTCACTTCTAATAATAAAGAACGTACAGACGTTTCATGAGCTCTAAAGCATCGCTTTGCTGCAGACTTCAGGGCCCTCTTATTTCTTGGAAGTGTTAATAAGTATGATGGAAAAAAAATAGGCTTCATAAAAGGGAACTTCTAATGCTGGATAATCTGGCATGATGGAGGTTGTTTTCTTTTTTAAAAAGAGAGGATGGTAATGCAGATTGACTAGAAATACCTTGATTTTTGGTTAGACTTTTGACTGCTTTCTAATCACATTTGAACTGTTTGGTGACTATAGGGCTAATCACTTTTTTGCTCCTCTCCCTTTCTGTTTTCTGACTGATTTATTTAATTATTTGACTGATTTGCTTAATCTTCAGCTGTGGGGATATTCAAAAGCCGTCTGGACATGGTCCTGGGAAGCCTGTTCTGGGTGGCCCTGCTTGAGCAGGAGGGTTGGACAAGATGATCTCCAGAGGCCTGTACCAGCCTTAGCCAATCTGTGTTTCTGTGAGAGAAAGGACAGTTCTCATTTGGTTCCTCAGCACACAAAAGCTGAAACAAGTCAAGCCAATGGCCAAATTCTCACTTATTTAAGTTGTAGCAAAAAATGGACACAATGGATAATGAAAAGCCATTTTAAAAAGTCAAAATACACCTTTCTCCAATATTTATATAAGCTGGATGCAATATTACGGTTATTTTTGGATAAATGTTATCTACTATGACCATTATTTGAAAGGGGGATTCGTCCAAACTTCCAGCAGCCCTTTTCATCCTAAATAATTATATGATGCCAAAATTAAAACTTTATCCCTAAGTTAGATTCTCTGGGTCTTCCTCTGGAGTCCTTCTGTATCCCCCTCCTCATCATTATGAAATTTATTTGCCTGAAGAGAGAGCTGGTCATTACATTTAGGTAGTCTGGACTAACTCATCTGAGTAAGGGAGAATGAGGAAAGAAAGAGATCATATTCCTGAGAAACTTGAATGTATTCTGAGAAGGGCTGATGACCAGGCCTTTAGATATATTTAGACACCAAGGACCATTAAAATATAAACTGAAGTTCAGCCCTTTGCTCCATCCACTTCCCTTTCTTTAAAATACAGCTTTAAGTTTCAGTGTTTGCTTACATATGGATTTATGCTTTCTCCAAAGCACACAAAAAGCTTTACATTTTGCTGCTGAGTTTAAACAAAGGCAAGCTCTGAGCTTTTGAATATGCTATGTTTACCCAAAAATATTTGCTCCTCCAGCGTGGCCCAAAAAATTCATCATCAGTGTTAAGCAGAAGTAGCTACATTTTAATGATCTTTCAGGTAACATTTGTGAGCAGTGTTTTAGTGGTGTGTGTTTATCCATATCCTTCAGTCTTATTAAAGTCTGTGGTGAAGAAGCCCATGTCTAACAGCTCTGCTGTAAGAAAGACAGAGCTTGGGGATCTCATTAGGAGCTTTTAGTCTGATGGTAACATTACTTCTTTATCACTAATACGTATTCCAATAAAGGCACAATACATGGAAACTAAACACACCTTGCCAGTGTGTAAGGTGATCTAAAACTAATGCATTTCCAAGCAAGATTTTGATAATACCCTCACTCAGATAAAACCTTATGCTCTCGCCTGCATGCAGACCCAAGCTCCCACTGTTAATTCAAGCTACTATATTCTCTCCTTTTAACTAGCACTTATATCTGACAGCTGTAAAGGCTTTCAGCCATAATAAATCTCTCCCTGACTTCCCAAAGCAAACAGTGTTGAAGTGAGTGATCCCTCCAATAACATTTTGTCAGCTCAAATCACCACTGTGTTGTGAGTTAATCAGACAGTCTATGCTGACTGTTTGCTTCCCAGATTTCTTATGGTACTTACTTCCTGCATTTGCTCTGATCCTCGTATGCTGTCAATCCTAAAAAGGTATTTTGCTGCAGCTATACCTGTTGATTAGATGAATTACTCTGCTACTTTTAACTCTGCCAAGATTTAATTTTGAGCAACTTATTAGATCCAGGTGCTTTTTTTTTCCCCAATGGTATTAGGTGAGTGAGTAGATCTCATTGCAGGGAACATAGTCGTTCAGCAAGACCAGAAGAAAAACCATTTCATTGTTCAGAACTGATCATTTCATTGTTCAGAACTGATCTACTATACCTTTCACTAAAAGTCAGGAAAATAAAATCTTGTCCCTGTGTTCCTGCAAGCACCACAGTGTGTTTGACTGCTCAGCACAGCTTAAGTTCTTCAATATGAATCATAGAATCATAGAATGATTTGGGTTGGAAGGGACCTTAAAGATCATCCCTGCCATGGGCAGGGACACCTTCCACTAGACCAGGTTGCCCCAAGCCCTATCCAGTCTGGCCTTGAACACTTCCAGGGATGGGGCAGCCACAGCTTCTCTGGGCAACCTGTGCTAGGGCCTCACCACCATCACAGTAAAGAATTTCTTCCTAATATCTAATCTAAACCTACTCTTTTTCAGTTTGAAGCCATTCACCTTTGTGCTGTTGCCACATGCTCTTGTAAATAGTCTCTCTCCATCTTTCTTGTGGGCTCCCTTCAGGTACTGGAAGGCTGCAATTAGGTCATCCCAATGCCTTCTGTTTTCCAAGCTGAACAATCCCAATTCTCTCAGTTTTTCCATGTAGGAGAGGTGCTTTACCCTTCTAACCATCTCGGTGGACTCCTCTGGACTTGATCCAAGAGGTCAACGTGCTTCCTGTGCTGGGACCCCAGAGCTGGACACAGCACTGAAGGTGGGTCTCATCAGAGCAGAGCAGAGGGGCAGAATCAACCCCTTCAACATCCTGGCCACTTTTGATGCAGCCCAGGACACAGTTGGCTTTCTGGGCTGAGAGTGCACCTGGCCATCTCATGTCCAGCTCTCCCAAGCCCTTATCCCCAGGGCTGCCCTCCATCTGTTCATCCCCCAGCCTGGATTGACACCAGGGGTTGCCCTGGCTCAGGTGCAGCACCTTGCACTTGGTCTTGTTTAAACTGCATGAGATTCCCATGGGACCATTTCTCGAGCTTGTCCAGGCCTCTCTGGATGGCATCCTGTCCTTCAGGTGCATCAACAGCACCACTCAGCTTGGTGTCAGCCTGGTGCCATCTGCAACTTTTCTGAGCTGAGGGTGCACTCAATCCCTTAGGCTGGGTCACTAATGAAGAGATTAAATAACCCTGGCCCCTGAGGGGCACCAGTTGTCACTGATGTCCACTGAGACCCTGACTCCCTCTGGATGTGACCACCCAACCACTTTCTTAGTACAACCATCAAATCCATCTCTCTCCACTTTAGAGAGAAGGATTTCATGGGGGACCTGAGGTGAATCATTGTACCCAAAGCTATGGGTGAAGGACTTTCAACTGCCTTGGTGCATATTGTGAGGTGAATTTAGCAATGCAATCACTAAAATCAAGAAAGAAAATCAAAATAACATTTGATTTTAATGCTCTATGCTGTTTTCAAGGTATTTACATTTACTTCATGATCTCTCCTAGCTTGTGCCTCAACTTATAAATCAAAGGATTTATTCAACAAATACATGGATAGGAAGATTTTTGGCATTCTCATTCACAAGTGTTTGTTTTGCTGACAAATGCTATAAAAAAATCAAGTACTCTAATGGGTTGATAAGTTTTTAACCCTTGTTATTTACTGTGTTTTCCTGCAATTCTCTTCTTCTCACACATGCAACCACATGCACATTCACATCTTTACTTCAGTCTTCTTTTTTTATTTGCGATACATCTCGTGGGGATAAGCTAGTGACCAGAACAGGTGGAGTTTTCCAGATGTCAAGTGGGTTTGTCTGCTCGGAAAAACATTTACAGGGAAAAAGGGCTCATGTTGATTGCTTTGAACACTAGTGGCTCCTTTTTGTAAGAAAACAAATTTAAAAATGGTTGCCTTTGGCAGGTAAACTTACTGTTGTGCTTCGGGCAAAACAGAGGGGAAAACCTGCACTGGTTAATTTTTTATAAGACAAAACATTCAAAGAGGAGAAAGTGGTTTTGATCAGTGACAGGAGGCTGCCTATAAAAACAGTCAGGTTCAGTCCAATATTTTAATTAAAATATATTTGTTTTATGGTAAAGAAGTTATGGAAATACATAGGAACTGGGATTTTCCTTGGTTGCAGTATCTCTCAGATCTATTTCTCTTTCTCAGGTAAATGAAGAATTGTCATGCATTTGCCCCAGGCTTGAATTCATCATTTTCATAGGCAAGTTGAATTTTTTTCTCCCCCAGTGTGAACTTTTCCCCCCAACAACAAACCAGAAATGCCTTCATTTTATTTGTTTGTTTATTTGCTTCAAAGTCATTGAGTTGGGGATGAATGATTCCTTGTTTTTCACAAGCCTGCAGAAACAGGATTTTTTTTACTAGCTGTGTGTTGGTTATAAGTTGGGTTTTTTTCAGTCTCAAACAAAACACTGGACAGGTTGCAAACACAAATGAGTCTCCCACATCTTGAAGAAAAGGAAAATGGGAAGAAGGGAAGGGAAGGGAAGGGAAGGGAAGGGAAGGGAAGGGAAGGAAGGAAGGGAAGGGAAGGGAAGGGAAGGGAAGGGAAGGGAAGGGAAGGGAAGGGAAGGGAAGGGAATCTGATGCAACTCAAGCATCATCCATAAAAGTACCTTACTTTTTACTGATTCTTATAAAATTCTTTCCCAGCCCCTCCATTTGCTCCCATGGGAAAATAACTCGTGCCACTTTTAATTGGTCAGACATTGCTTCATCACCCCTTGCATAACTCCACAGACTGAGGGAAAAACGTGCCAAATTCCATCCCCATCCACTCTTCTCTGATCCAGGAGGGAACTCATGGTCACAGAGCAAGAAAGGGCAAGTCAGATTCTTGCTAAGACCTGCAAGGTTCTGTGGTCCATAACCATCGGGGCTGGGCATCTGGAATGATTGCAGAGGCTAATCTAAGAAGATGAGGCCTGGGGAAGGATAATTTAAGACTATCATTAATGAAGGACCCATGTTCTCTTTCTAGGGAAAGTATGAGGTCAGTCCATCATTCTGCATCTGAAAGCAAAGTACATGAGTGGGAGATCTTACACGAGTGGGAGATCTTAACACAGTTAAATTCTGATGTCGAGTGAACAAAAGATCCTTTTCTTGAGTGAAAGGTTAACTGGAAGGACAATATATGGAAAAGTGCACCTGCCTTGTACAGACTCTGCTTCTACACTTGGAGAATGTTCTTGGGAGTCCCTCCTTAATCTTGACCAAATAATTTAAGGCTGTTCTCAGGGCTATTCACTGTTAGGGCACAGGGTAGACTTCAAGCACTTTGAGAGAAGTGATTTGGAATATGGACTGCAGAAAGTGGCTGGGATCGTGTGTCCATCCTAAAGTGTATCCTTGACACTTGACATCTTTTTAAAAGGGTTCTTGAGATAGGTGATCCACTCATTTGCTCTGAGGTGACACTGCTGTTCATAGTCAGCCTTCTGACTGTTTATTACAATAATATTTTATGACCCAGACTGAATATGAGGCTTCTGATTCTTGTAATTTCAGGTGTATGTGGTTTGTAACTTGACTAGAAACTCAACAATGAGAATGAGAGAGAATCTTTTCCCTACTGAAAAAGGATCTGGTCTAATTTTACTGAAAAAAAACCCAAAAAACCCACAACAGCATTACATTAGCCACATGCTGAGCCAGGAGTCCCTGATTTTTCTTTTATTTCCTATTTTTGTTTGTCTGGGTCAAATACCAGAAACCTGGAGATTGTGAAAAAGTAAATTTGAGATAACTGATGCAACAACATGTAAGTATTCATGGAGAACAATCACAAAATTCGTCATTTTATCCCTCCCACACCTTTTTTTTCCCAACAGCGTAAAAATCCATGTGGTTGCTGACATTTTAACCTTCAGAAACTCCAGCAGGAGGTGACAGCTTTCAGCAGTTCATGCAGCTCTAAGATAAATGTTCTGTTACAGGAGGCCAAAAAATAAAATAAAACTGAACTGCTTGTGTGTGCAGGCTGACACAACAGCACTTCCTGGCAGATGATAATCCACTTAGGTGTCAGTGTGCAAGATTTGAGGTCAGTAAAAAGCACACAGGTTAATTCAGTGGGTGTGGGATCATTTCCCCCCACTCAGCTTTTGGAGATTCAGCAGGGTGTGGGTTGTAGGAATCTACCTGCTTCCAGGTTTTCCCACTCTCCTCTAAACACTGTGGCAGCACTGACTTTGTCAGAGGCACAGTGCTGGAGGTGAGGGGTTCTCCCTGCCCATTTCATGTTACTAGTGGAAACAAAGCTTTGTCAAATGAAAATATTGTTTTTAGCCAGAGCTTTCAACCTTCTTGTGTTGCAATTCTCTTTGCTGACTTGCACCAAACAATCATTACCCCCCAGGCCTGAAACGTGCTCTGTAATGGTCGCCAGTGATGTTGCCATATGCAAAAAGAAAGAACAACTTGTGATGGAGAAAATTCTTTCATAGGTACTAAAGGAAATAGAAGACTTTTTATTGAACTGTTCACAATGTCTACTTTTAGAGTCAGAGAAGCAGAACACAGAATGTTTTGGGCTATAAAGAACTTTTAAATATCACCTAGTCTAACCCTCTGTCATGGGCAGGGACATCTTTCCCTAGATCAGGTTGCTCAAAGCCCAGCCTGGCCTTGGAACACTTCCAGGAATGGGGAATCCACAACTCCTCTGGGAAACATGTTCCAGTGTCTCATCACCTTCACAGTGAAGAATTTCTTCCTAATATCCAATCTAAATCTACCCATTTTCAGTTTAAAACTGCTACCCTTGTCCTGTCACTGCAGCTCTTGATAAAAAGTCTCTCTCTATCTTTTTATAAGCCCCTCTAAATAATGAAAGGACAAAACAAGGTCTCCCCAGGGCCTTCTCCTCTCCAGGCTGAACAACCCCAACACTCAGCCTGTTTTCATAGAAGAGCTGTTCTGACTATTTTTGGGGCCCTCCTTTGGACTTTCTCTTACAAATCCTAGTCTTTCTTGTGCTGAGGACCCCCTATCTGGACATAATATTCCTGGTGGGGTCTCACAGGAGTGTAGGAACAGAACCATCTCCCTTGACCTGCTGGCCACACTTCTTGTGATGCAGCCCAGGAGAGTTTTGGGGAAGACAGGCCTTGTCTTCCCCGTTGGCTGTGATTCTGGGCTACAGTGGAAATATTAATATTTATTTAGAACAATCCTACTTTGTTTTTATTGTGCATTCTAAATAAAACATGTAATTTATCAGTGTTTTCAATACTTATTGGACCCCAAAAAATGCAAGTCTTGTTTTAAGCCCTCCCCTCTCTTTCTGTGCATGTACACATATCAATGGGCATGTGTTAAAAGGAGGTTTTACCTTCTAAATGGAAGTGGATGAAAGGCACTCAGTGCTATGATCCCCATTTCACAGAGGTGGAAATGAGACACAGGCAGATTTAGGGACTTGCCCAGGGCAAGACAGGAAACACCTTGTGTGACCAGGAATCAAACCCACATCTCTTCTGTTCCTTAGCAAGGCACTAGTGTTCCTCGTGGTACAGAGCACAAATAAGATGGGAAGTGGTACTTTGAAGCACTTTTCTCAAGATCACGTCACTGTTATTGTTATAATTTAGCAATAGATGTTATCAATATAAAAGTAAAGCCGGTTGCAATTTGAGTTTATCCTTTGTAATGACTCACTTCTTCCATACTGCCCACAAGAAGTGAACTAATAACCAGTTATTCCCCCTGGATTTCTCAGTATGAATTGTCTCTTGTGTTACTTGCTTTTAAGCTACAAGACAGCTTTCCAAGCCACCCCAGCAGAGTCATATTGTTATATCAAATCCCCCATTAGACCTCTTGGTGACCTCTTGATGGAAAGGAGGCTGCAGACACACATCCAACTGCAGTGTGGTGTTACTTGATGGTCTATTAAGGTGATGAAATACAGTCTACATATTTAAAACTTGTATACTCCTGATGTCCATAAAACACATTGGATTGTTTGGGCTGCATTGGTTTTGGGGCGCTTGAGCTTGTACAGTTTATTTGACTATAACTGATCATACAATCATAGAGTGTCCTGAGTTGGAAATGATACACATCAAAGTCCAGCTGCTGGCCCTGCATGGACAGCCCCAAGAATCACACCATGTGCCTGAGTATTCTCCAAGTACTTCTTGAGCTCTGTCAGGCTTGGTGCTGTGACCACATCCCTGGGGAGCCTTTTCCAGTATCCAGCCATCCTCTGGGTGAAGAACCTTATCCTAACTTCCAACCTAAAACTCCCCTAACACAACTTCATGCCATCACTGGTCACCAGTGAGACTTGCAAGTGTGCTCCATCTGCTAGAGCAGGATCTAGAAGGCAGACAGTGAGTGTTACGAGTGTTCCTAAATGAACATATCTAGGGGCATGTTCTAGTCACTGGGGTAAAGGTAGGAAAACTGTCAGAAAAGTCACTTCAGATCACAGAAAATACTTACACTCTTCTAAGTGTGCCTCCATGGAGCTCCAGAAAACTCCATAATTATTACTGTGACAGTTTTCTCTACCCAGTTTACTCTACTTTTTCTTTCTTTTTTTTTTTTTTTTTTTTTTTTTTTAACCTGACAAAATGGTGAATGAAGGCACTGAGAATCATGGAATTGTTTAGGTTGGAAAAGACCTCTAAGACTATGAGTCCAACTGTTCAACTGTTAACCCAGCACTGCTAAACCACGTTTCCAAGCATCACATCTAAACATCTCCCAAATACTTCCACGGATGGTGACCCCCCAGCTCCCAGGGGGCAGCCTGTTACAATGCTTGACTACCATTTTGGTGAATGTTTCCTAATATCCAGCCTAAACCTCACCTAGTGCAACCTGAGGCTGTTTCATCTTACTCTGTTGCTTGTTACCTGGGAGAAGAGGCTGATCCCCATTTGGCTACAACCTCCCTTCAGGGAGTTGTGGAAAGCAAGAAGGTCCCCCTGCAGTCTCCTTTTCTCCAGGCTGAGCCTATCCCCTTCCCACCATCTACCTCAGCCTCTCCTTGTGCTCCAGACTCTTCCCCAGCTCTGTTTCCTTCTCTGGACACACTCCAGCCCCTCAGTGTCTTTCGTGTCATGAGGGGCTCAAAACTAAACACAGAGTTCGAGGTGTGGTCTCGCCTGTGCTGAGTACAGGGGGACAATGACAGCCCAGTCCTTCCTAGCTCTACCTCATCTGAAGCACTAGATCCACAAGCCTCTAATATTAGGTAGAAGGAAGATGTCTTAAGACTTGTCATCTGAATATTTCCCATGAGTTTTGGGAAGCAGATATATGCTAGGTTGGGATCTAATGTCTCACTGAAACTAGTAGGACTTTTGCCATCAAATCCATTAACTCGGGGGGTGGAGTGTTTCATTTTTTGCTTTGTTTTTGTTTATTTGTTTGTGGGTTTTTTTGTTTGTTGTTTTGCTTGTTTGTTTGTTTTCAGGACGTTCCAGTCTAGGGGTTTTTGTGGGTTTTTTTCTCCATATAGCCAGTTCTTTTACACAGAGTAAGCATTCAAGCATTTTTCCGAACTGGGTATCCACTGCTCAGAAGGAGGAACTCAGTGTTTTTCTGAAATACTTAAGTGATATCAGGTAACTAAACAATCTGTGTTGGGCTTTTCCCATTGAGTAATTTGGTATTTAGAATATACTTCATTAACTGACAAACTTGGTTAACTAACAGCTTTGCAAAATGTCACAAGTAATCTTGAATTCAGGGATTTCATATGGTTTTCCCCTGTAGCCTGTCTCTATTTACGTATATTCTTTTTTTCCCCAGAATTTTTAAAGCTCATTTCTGAAAGTGCAACATTTTGCAGATTATCTCAGAGTCACTGAAGATTTGTTGTGTTTTTTTTCCCAGAGACTGGTAAAATCACACTGGCTCCAGAGGTTCAACTTTCTGCCCCTGCTAAGGGAGGTCATCAGTAGCGTGGAGTCAGTTTTGGATATCTCCCAATCAGAAACAAATAAAAGTTAGCCCACTGGGACTTTAGCTAGGCTGTATCTGCCCTTCCAATGAACAGTTAAGCTTTGTAGTGTGCCTGCTTGAGAAACAGCTGTTTGTCTAACCTCTGAACTGCTCAATACATTAATCTGAACTATAATTTAACTCTGTCTCAGCTTCTGAACATGGCACCAATAAATGGTCAGCACAGATTTACCAGCCTTAAAAATGATCATTTCTGAGGTTTGTTTAAAAAATAGCTTTCCCTCTGCCTTGGATTAATTAGAAGTGACAGTCTTTGGCAAGAATATACCCAACAGAGAGCACAGTTCATAGGGTTCTAAGCAAGATGCTCCCCCTCAAAACCTTCATGTTGCTGTTTGTTCCTGGTGTTTGTGAGTCAGTCTTAGAGGCAGACCCTGTTTTTTGTTGGCCTTCTGTTTGCGGAGTGTGGTTCAACTGTGCATCACCACGTTGTCCCTCTGCCAGCTAAGAACAAAGATCCAGTCAGAAGGATGGGAAAATGCAAAACTATTTTGAATGAGGATGAGCCAAGCCGTGATCAGATCTGGATATCTTCAACCTTTAAAGTTAGAAGACTCCTGGATTCAGTGTGGGCTCATCTGTTTCTGAATTCTGGTTTAAAGTCAGTGAGTCAGTGGGACTATTGATCCTCGTGATAGAGAAGGTCTTAAAAGGGGGAAGAAATAGAGAAAAATAAGGAGGAGAAGAACTTTTGTGAAAAACAGTGACAAGCTTTCAGCTGTCGAAATGCTGAGTGATGCAAGATCCATTACTCTTCTCTCACTAAGAGACACTCAGTTCTTGCTTCACCTCACGAGCACATACACACTCCATTTCCCAGAATGCCCCAGAGAAAAATGGCAGAAAAGTGGATCACTCTTCTAAGAATTTGGTTTCTGAAAGCCATTGTTATGTACCTTGGTATCTAGGTCATCTGTCCTGACTTAACACTGGAATGCTCCAGTTATTTGCACTAATTAGGGTTTTGCTCCAGCACCACCAGGAGAGATCAGAGAATCATAGAAAGTCGTGTTTGAAAGGGCCTTAAAGATCATCTAGTTTCAACCTCCTTGCCATGGGCAGGAACACCTTGCACTAGAACGGGTTGCTCAGGGCCCCACCCACCCTGCCCTTGAATATTTTCAGCAATGGGGCATCCACAGCTTCTCTGGCAACCTGTGCCAGTGCCTCACCACCCTCACAGTAAAGAATTTCTTCCTAATATCTAATCTAAACCTGCCCTTTTTCTGTTTCAAACAACTCTCCCTTGTTCTATCACTACATGCTTTTTCTTTTTCCTAAATCTCTGACTCAAACAATCAAGGTATTATAATATTATAATTCAATATTCAATATTCCTTAAAAATGAACCTAAACAGTCAAACTTTCACAATCACAGAGAAATCTTGAAAATTTATCCTAGATCTGAGCATGTGCTTGAGCAATGCTAAAGCCTACAAAGAGATTAAATCTAATATTTTTCTTGTATTATCATCAGTATAGAAATGATGATATTTGCAGCTCAGGGAGGGTAAGAGTTAACAGGGAATGACAGAGCTCTGGGAACTGGACAAGTGGTGGATTGTGTTATGAACACAATCCCTGTTGCAATGAGTTTAGAGTATAAAAAAAGGTAGGATAAGATGGACACAGACAAGCCAACAAGGAATATGATGATATTACCCCTTTTTTACCAGATTACTGATTTACTGACAGAACAGACCTGAATCTTAATGAGGGATTTAATCAGAGGAGTATGTAATTTTTCAGCTGGAACCCCTTTGGTGAAACTGTAGGTTTGACAACATCTATTTTTCCTGTGAATTTCTGTCAGATGAGCTAATTTATTCATTAACCAAAGCTGAAAATATCTTGGAAAAGTAAAATATTTTGACATTTTATGTTTAAGCGTCATGAATTTTTATTTAAGATCGCAAAAAAAAGTGTATTTAAACAATTATAAAACATTTTAAAGCTTAGTGTAACATTTGATCCTAATCAATGTTAGGCTGAGATATTTATATTTTCAGTGCCTCCTTTACCAAAATATCCCAAACAATTATGTACTTACTCAGCTTGATGATGATGATAATGAAGGTTATGAAGAATTAACAGGAAAGCACACAATTTCCCATTTTTACAGCAGGTTTCCACTTGAATGAGGAGAATATGTTGTTTGAGGAGGCAAATGGGGCAGGTGAACAGTGCACATAAAAAGGGGCCAATGAAGAGTCTCAGAGGCAAAAGTAGAAAGGGTGTTAAGCACATTTGTTGCAGCAGGACAAGAGTCAATGGTTTTAAACTAAAAGAAGGCAGATTTATAACAGATGTAAGGAAGGAACTTTATGATGAAGGTCATGGCTGCCCTTTCCCATTCTTGGAAACATTAAAGGTCAGGTTGGATGGGGTTCTGAGCAAGCTGATCTAGTTGAAGATGTCCCTGCTCGTTCCCAGGGGAGTTGGACTTGGTGATCTTTAAAGGACCTTTCAAACACAAACTATTCTCTGATTCCCCTTTTACACAGGCCAGGTTTCACTCTGCACTAGGCAGCTGTAGATCATGAGGAAGGCAGGAGGTGACAGGGAACTGAAGACTCCCCACTTTTACACCTGGGTTCGCCGTTTGTCTCCTGTTACCTGTCCTAATATTCTTTGTTTTCTGAACAATGCTAAGGCAGGAGTTAAACTCACCTGTGTGCTGCTGCATGGCATGGGTTGAAATACAGGACTGATTCCCTTGCCTGAGGCATTCTAGCCCCTTTGGGTGCAGAATTTTGTCTCCCCTGCACATCTTTTGGGAACATAATCATGTGGGGACATCCATAATCCCCCAGCTCCCAAAGCCGGCAAACCTCCAGGGCTGAAATTGTCAGCTCTGATGGTTGTTGGGAGGTGAGGGGAAGAGGATAAATACCTGGAGAGAGCAGATGCTTTGCTATGAAATTTCTGAGGACGTGCTGTCAGGCTGCAGAGTGTCTGAGACACCCAGCTCTGCGTGGGGGAAGCAGCACCGGGCTGTCACCGGCGCTCTCACGGCTCCCACACCTATTGAGCCTGACAGAGCTGTTTAGCCAAAGTGCATCACATTCCCTGCTGCCCTCGTTTTGCTTAATCTGCATTCTTGCAGCTCAGTAATCCTCATGGGGGGGACTTCCTATAAATAGTACTTTGGCAATTAAACCCACTTTCCTTGCAAACTAAGCTTTAATTGCTATTGGCAGGTAGCTCGCAGAAGTATGTCCTATGGAGGAACTAGAGGATGAAACACATTTTAAATAATGAGGGTTTATCTTTGTGAAGAAAGGAAAGTTTATCTTAAATGCTAATGCTATTATCTAATCGAGCATCTAATGTTTTTCTACGCAGTTTGCTCCTCTGAGAGCACCACGGAGCAGAAATGTGAGCTGTGAAAATCCTGCTGTGCTCATGGAAATGTCTCTCACACATTTTCAGGGAAAACAGGTCAAAGATTGCACCTCTGCAGTATTTTTTGGTGCTACTCATTCATTATTTTTAATGTGTTTGACTCAGATTTCGATCAGAATGATATTTAAAGAAAACAACAAAGCACAATAAAAAAATTGACCCTCTGCCCTCAGAAAACAGGTGAATTCACATCCAGGTCAATCCACTGGCGATCTCTGATGTGCCAAGAAGCTGGGGTCATTTATTTCAGAAGCAGGTTTAGCTGTTCTGCCTCCTGTTACAGGAGCACTTCACACTCTTAAATGACACCTGGAAATCCGAACAGGCACAGTGGAGCCTATCATAAAGGGAAAGGGGGATTTGGATATTTGGAAGTAAATCCTGAGATTATTTTTACATGAACCTGTAAGAATGATATTGGTATGCAAGTAAGTGTTCATAAACCAGCTGCTGCTTCTGCCTCCTTGCATGCTGAGTGTGCTTTGCTTCAAATCAATGTTCTTATGGGCTTCCATGGGAGCAGGAGCAATCCAGATATGCACAGAAAACCAAGGCTTTTCAAACCTAAATAAGGCATCTGATTATGTGAGCTTTAAATAAAACCAGAGATGATATAGTCCTGTTTTAGCATTAAAAATCACAGTATCATACGTTGTTCCCAATGTGTGTCCAATTCTTTAAGGTGGTGAAGCTTTTCAATATGTATGGTTAATTTTAGTTAGGTATAAATCAGATTCATTTCTGAAAAAAACTGGCATGTACTAGGGGAGATGCTGCAAAAAAATTTTTTTTATATTGTTAGTGCAGATCATCTCTAAAATTCACTCAAACTGTGCCCACCCCTCATTTTGTGCTCACTTTTTATAAAAACTCAGTTGTGACATTTCCTGCTGGAATGTTTTTAGCAAATGCACGGTGGTCGCTACTGGGGCTGAGGCTGAGTTTTGGATTTGTGTTTGTACTGACCTCAGTCCTGCTGGTAACTACACATACAAATAGGACACTGAAAACTGAAAAGGATGAGTTTAAATTAGATATCAGGAAGAAATTCTTTACTGTAAGAGTGGTAAGACACTGGCACAGGTTACCCAGAGAAGCTGTGGCTGCCCTATCTCTGGAAACCTTCAAGACCAGGTTGAATGGGGTTTGGAGCAACCTGGTCTAGTGGTGTCCCTGCCCATGGCAGGGAGGTTGAAACTGGATGATCTTTAAGGTCCCTTTCAACCCAAACCATTTTGTTATTCTATCACACCATATTGGTGGCACTAAACTACAACAACCTTCAGCTGTAAACTGCCTCAGTAAACTGCTGAAGGCCAAAGTACAGTTATATTTTAAGGAATGCTTTTGAATAAAAAAATCTCAAAGAATTAGTCTCAAATTTGGACATTTTTCAAGAAATCTGATGGCCAGATTTATTTTGGACCCTACCTACTACCCTATCTGGCCTGGAACATTTGTGATGCCACACTTTATCCATTTAAATTTAAAACAAAGCCCTCAACCATGATATTCCTTGTAAAGCTTTGTCCCAGTTTAAAACTGCTCCATTATTGCACTATCTCAATCTAGGCCTCAAATACCAAATTGCTCATTAGTCTATTCACCTTCTAAAACAAGGTTCTGGTTCACCCCATAAATCTGGGACTTTGGTATGTTTTATTTACTAGTTGACCTATGGATACCTTTGTCTCTAAACCTATGACTGCCTCCATCCTTGTGGGTATAGCCATATTATTTTCCTGGTTAATAGTTCTGTAAAAGCTCTCCCACACTGACCAAGGGAGATGCCAGTTTGGCATTGAGTGAAAAGCAGAAAGAGGATGAGAACACATTTTTCCCAGGTTTTGTGAAGGTGATGAGGCAGAGAAAAAGGGTGTTCTTCTGCAGTCTGCTTTCATTGCCTGACCATGCCCACATTCCCATTCCCACCAGCAAGTTCCCATTCCCTCCCACTCCCTCCACTGTTGCTGCAGCAAACATCACCAATCTCAGGTAATGCCCCCAAAAGCTCCCTTCTGCTCTGCGGCTCGTTCACCATCAGCTGGATTGTTAGTCTGATTCACAGCTCTTGTTCTGATCCCATATAGAGCTTCTGGAAGCCTAAAGGTCACGTGCAGCAAAATTTCAAAAAGTCACACACTCCATACTTAATTCCTCTGAAGGTTTGACTTTTTCTTTGACATGTTCCTTGTGCTGAGCATACCCTGGACACTTCTACGTCAAGACACAGGCACCAAGGATATCATCACTGGGATAAAGCCTCATGTGGCACAACAGATATTTTTCCTCGATACTTATGCTTAAAAAATTGTGGATTTATGTTGCTGGATGTTGCAATTGTGAACTCTCAGGTTGCTCACCACCACAGTAGGCAACTACAGTCCTGAATTCTGGATTATATAACAGGTCTGTCCATCCCATGCAGCGTAAAGATAGCATTTAAAGTCCCTTTGTGTGGATTTGACACTGGCTCAGAGCTACAAGAATCCTGCTTTGGAAATGCTGTTCTTAGTACACATTATGTCCTTTAAAGTGCAGTTTGAGGGGGAGTATGTGTTAATCCCTCTCATAAACCAGACTGCTTTGAGTACATGGAAATAGAAAACTCTGAGCCCTGAATCTTCCTAAGCAAAATCAGAGACAACCTTCGCTTCCTAGGGGGTATCCTACATCTCCCTGCCATGGCATCGCTCTGGAGACCTTTTAAAAAACTTGAGGGGAAGATCTTTCATCATTTATAGCTCTATTTATAGAGCTATAAATAACTTTATCGTGCTCCTTTACAGCTCTATTTCTGGCTCAAGAAATCTGCCACTTATAACATGCAACACCTACAGGTGGGACTGGACTTTGGAGACCGAGGGACTGGGGGTTGACTGAGGATTGTCCCCTCCTCACCAGACACTGAATACATTATGAATTGCTGATATGAAAGTGTCCTTAAACTGTCCCAAAGTGTAAAAGGAGTAAGTTTTAAATTTTGATCAGCTCTGAAGTAGTCAGGCATTTCGACTACATTATTATTGTAGGCCCCTTCCAACCGAAACTATTCTATTCTATTCTAGTCTAGTCTAGTCTACTCTTGTCTATTCTAATGTATATCCATGGCAAATAATTTAACCCTGAAACACTTCTAGCTGTGTCTCAAAAGGAAAGTGAAACCTAGAACCACATGGACTTGAAATTAAAGGTGGTGGTGGTTGCCAAAAAATGGGGATGTTGGGAAATAATTCTTTGCACCTTTGAGCAAAATACACTCCAGAAAGAGGATGGGTTTGAGATGTACCAAACCCATGCTGTGTCCTCAACAGACACCTCTGGGCAGCTTCCAGGTTTCATTCTGGCTTTGGTGGATTCTGTTCCATAGTCCATAAAATATCCCATCAAAGGGATATCCCATCAATGAACCCCAGGCCAAACCCTATGACAGGAAACCCCATTATTTTCGGTTCTGGCATAGAGACTTTAAAAATCCTACTGGGCACCTTACCATGTTTAAGCACATTTAAAATGGGCTGAGTTCTGTGTGCTTCTCAAAAAGTCAGTTTGTTTTATCCTATCTCAATTTATGGAGAAAATAAGAGATGAAACAATTTTTTAAATCTAATTTTAAATTAAACACACTCTGATTGTATTTCTTGCTTCTGTCTTACCCCAAGAACAAACATTGGCAATAATTTTTAGAGCTAATGTAAGTGGTAGAAACTTTTTATTTGCTTGTTTTTCCAACAACTTTTTTTTCTGTTCACATTTGTAATCTTAACAAGGGAGAAAATGCTTATAGGGAGACCATAAAGGTATAGAAAGTCACAGAAATGTATTCAAGAAGAATAATGGGTATTAAATCAATATTTATAAACATAACAGCTAATAGAAAAACAGACTCATACCCATTTGTTTTAAAAATAGGTTGCTGCAAAACCATGTAAATGAATATTTAATTTAATGTGTTTTTTTCTATATCAAGTATAGTTCCCTTTATAAAAGCCCATGAACAATGACAATAATGCACAATAAATATTAATAATTACCCATAATGGGTAATTAAAGTTTAATAATTAGTATGAAAGTCAAAATAACAAGAAAGAATCACTTGATCACATTCAAAACATTCAGTATTTGAAGGATGTTGTATAATCATTACAGCATAGGTTAATGATTGTCCATTTGAAGTCTGCACTCATTTACGTTCATGGTTATTGGAATGTAACAGTTGATAGAGCATTTCATGATAGAAAAAATTGAATATGTAAATATTATTCCAAATGTGAGGCCACTGTGATGAGGTTATCTCTGCAAATGTAGTTCACATTGGTGCTATTCTGTAGGGAAGTTGCTTTTTGAAGTGCCTTTGCAAAAATGGGTTTAATTTAGGGGAGTTCCGGTCAATGTGCTGCACAGGAATAGAGAGATTTTGTATATGTAAACACTGCTTGGCTGAACCAAGTGGGTTTAGTCTAAAATGCCCTGCTACCCTACAGCTGAGGATCTGGATCATATTTTCCACTGCTTTGCAGAATTAATCTTTTGCAATATATTTGGGGGTTCTGAGCAATTTGACATACGAAATTCCAGTCCCTGACTGGAATACTCCAGTACAAAGAAGAGAAGCAGTTTATCAAAAATGTATTTTGGCTCATGGGACCCATTTATAACCACGGGGAACAGAGGACAACCCAAAATACATCTCCTATGGGGTAGCATGCTGAGGTTTCAAAATGTACCCAGTACTGCCTGAGGTCTTATGTTTTTTTTGGGGGGGAGAGGGTTGTGGTTTTTTTTTTTGGTTGCTTTTTTTTTTTTTCAGATGAAGTAGTTTTTGCTATAAGTCTTTATTATTAACATATTTAAAGGACACACTTTAATCCCCAGTTCCAGGAATTTATGTAGTCTTTTGCTAACAATAACAGTCCTCCACATTTTCCAAGTTTCAAACACTGTGGCCAATGAGCCACTTTGATCTTCTTGTGTTCAATGTGAGATCTGTGGTCAGCTGGACAAGACACCTTAAAAGCTTGACAAGACACCTAATACACATGGGGTTTTGTTGATTTTTCTTCCTTTTGGTTTTTTTTTTCTAATTGAGTTTCAGCAAACTCAGTTTCCTGATCCTATTGTATCTAAGATCAGCTGAGTGAAGTGAGGAGTGCAGATGAACAAGAAAGTTACTAAACAAGGAAAGATGTTTCTGCAGCAATATAATTATTCACAGTAATGACCAATCTCCGCCTTCTCATTGCTTCATGCCCTCTGGTGCTATTGGTGGTCAAGCTGTTTTGCAATGGGTTTATCTTTCCCATTTCATAAATGAGGAAAATGAGAGCAAATTTCTAGAGGAGGCAAAACAAGCCTGGAGAACTGCCAGGATGTGAAATACTCATGAAAAAAAAAAAAAAAATCCTAGGA
The DNA here is from genome assembly GCF_022539395.1 of Myiozetetes cayanensis. Taxonomy (NCBI): domain Eukaryota; kingdom Metazoa; phylum Chordata; class Aves; order Passeriformes; family Tyrannidae; genus Myiozetetes; species Myiozetetes cayanensis. Next base: position 4,547,778 of record NW_026087521.1, read on the forward strand.
GAGAGGAGAGGCTTTAAGAGAGTTGCAGTTTCCATATCCAATACCAGAGAAAATACAGCATGACTGCATGGCACACCTGCCTCTACATGCTGACCTATAGGCAGCCTCAGATTGTCCCATCATTGTCCTACAAGTCCCAAACAAAAATCCTCAATGCCCCCCATTCAGGGGTGTAGAATCACAGAGCTGGCAGAGCTGGAAAAGACCCCCAAGATCATCAAGTCCAATCGTCAACTCAGCACCACCACTAAACCATGTCCGTGTGTTCTCCCATACTTATGTGGGAAGAATTCCTCATCCTTTTGGGAATGTATCCTTTTCTCTCTTGTACAGAAATGCAGGAGAAGACAAGCGGATCTGTGACTGTTTTTCAGGCAGTGCAGGAAGGAAAAGCTTCTCTTAGTGTGTAAGAGCATCAGCAATCGCCAATACTTTGGTTTAAGTAAAACATGCAATAGAGGAAAAAGACTGAGGAATTCTCTGCAAGTGAGTGAAATTAGTTTTTTCCTAAAATGGAGAATTAGAATGTTTCATGAAATTAATGGAAAGAGGATCTTAGAAAGAATAAAGAGGGGCCTGGATAAATTAAAGATTTTATCTGAAACCAAACTGGAGTAATTGACTAAATTAACTTGTCTTAAAGAGACATGTACTGAGACATTGCAAAATAAAGAAAAGATAAAAGGAAATTAGGGAGTGTAATATGGCATATAAACAGCACCAGGAAAAAAAAAATGAAGGGAAAAGTAAGAATGCTAGTGTCAAAGGGGACGAAGAAAGACTTTACATGCATAAAGGTGACTAAATGTGCCATTTTATTTTTCAACAAAAAATATAAAAAAATTTCCAGCTCCTTTCCTTAAAAAAAAAAAAAAAGGAAATCAGTATTCAAATGACATACCTCAGGGATGAGCCTACAAACAACTACACCTCAGTCATCTCAGGCTCAGTCATCTCAGGCTTCTTTATTTATTAATTAAAATTTCAAAAAATCATGGGAAGGCCTTGAGCAGAGATCATAATTTACTTTTTCCTACTGATGTGTAGAAAAATCCCAAACAAGCATTATAATATAAGTTTTTTAATTTGGTCAGTATTTGAAATTAATCACAAGCAATATTTTTTGATCAATACAATGATATATTAAAAAAAAATTAAGCTTTTTAGAGATACCTTTCATTTGCAAAGGCAGAAAGCACAAACCTGCTAAACCCTTCTCTGTGGTATGTTAGCAGAACACATATCCAGTGCCCTCAGTTTAGAAAATATTACTATGAAGGAATAATGTTAATGATGCAAAGCCCCTGCATAAACCAAGCAAAGCTTTTTGCACAACTCCTTCTTCATTCCTGATCAGAATATTAAATTAAGATTGCATTAAGGAATGAAGAAAAAAGTGATTTTGTTAATCTTGCCGCCTTCCCTTCAAAGATCTTTTTCTATTTCTTCTCTATATCCTAGATTAGTTGTTGTTATTATTATTATCATCAATATTATAAATGTTAATAGCAGTACTATTATTATTTAAAATAATATTTGTAATTAATAGTCCAAATTAGAGATTGAATGCACTGTATTAAATACTGTATATATTCATATAGTAACACACCTACATACATGTCTATCCACTCACACACATGCTTAAAGGCTTCCCATGAGGCAGTGAATTAACAACAATGGCAATTACTCATATTTAAGGGCTAAATTCTGAAAGGAATGAGCATTACTGTGACAAAGAGGGAGAGGTTTTTCAGAGTTTAACTTCATAACACAAAGAGGCAGTTTAAAAACTTTTAAGGAGATTTTTTTTTTTTCATAAATTCAAAATAATAATGAAGTTTATCCTAAAGTTGGAGAAGAACCTTTAACTTGTGATGGGATCTAAAATAATAGTGACAATTAAAATAAACTTTTACTGCTACTGTTCCTATCAGCTGGTGTCACTTTGCAGAAAAAACTTTTGCATGTGAAATACACTGCCCATTTTAATATCATTTTATGTGATTATAAGTGAATCATGTTCAAAAACTTAATTAATAGACAGACAATAATACTCTGCTCTCAGCTAACTAGCCATTTTTCTTCCAAAGAACTAAATCTGTGGTTCCTGTGGGGAAATACACACCATCCGTTTTATTGTGTTTCTCTGATGAAAGTAAGACAGCTCTGTGATAGGTCTGCAGCAAAAGGTTTCACAGACATTTAGACAGGAAAAAATCAAACTGAGGTCAGGAACAAAGCAATATTTTTCCCTTTGATGATCACAGAATCATGGAATGGCCTGGATTGTAAGGAATCTTAAAGATCATCTTGTTCCAACCCCTTGCCATGGGCAGGGACAACTTCCACTAGACCAGGTTGCTCCAAGCCCCATCCAACCTGGCCTTGAACACTTCCAGGGATGGGGCAGCCACAGCTTCTCCGGGCAGGACAGGGAATGCAATGCCACGCTGTTGGGAGGAGGCCTTTGAGCTGATGTTCTCATGGAAGTTTATAATTTCCACGTTTTCAGCCTCGTGCCGGGGCCGTGAAGCAGAGGTGTCATGCAGGGCTGTCTGGTCTCCATGGCGAGGAGGGGCTGTGCAGGGTGACCCTGCTGTCCAGTGGGTGTCTGGAGGGCAGGGCCCACACCACTGAAGATACCTCAGAGCCAGACTCAGTGCAGCCCACCCCGTCCCAGTCAGTACCAGCACACTGTGTGTTAGCTCTGGACTAGCTAAGAGCTACAGAGCACCATGAAAATGCAACCACAGAGCAGCTCCTCAGTATTTTCACAGCCTGTGGGTAATCCCCCACCAACATTTGTCTTCTGTGGTCACACAATTGGGTGTGGGAGGACAGTCACACATTGCTGTGGGGGTGGCACCTCTGAGGCCAGTGCGAGTGTCCTGTTCCTTGGAGGATTTCTTGATTCCTTGCACAGACAGACAAACACACCTATTCATGTTGGGAGATGCAGCAAGGCCGTGGAGCCTGAACAGCAAAGAAAGAATGTAAATAAGAAGTGAACATCCAATCATATGTGAAGGCTGGTAATAAATTATAGATAACAGAGCTAAGAATAGTTTTGGTATGTAAGATTCTGCAGACAGTGTGTGAGTGCAGCTGTGTGAGAACATGATTTAATATACTGGACGAAGCAATAAAAAGCTGAATGTAGGCCATCATCAAAAAGATGTCTAGTTTTTATATTCCTGACCATCCTCAACATACTATCACATATTCATCCCATTTCAACAGGAGGAGACTGATAATATTTTGGAGCTCATCAATGCTACAGGCTCCAGGACAAGCACCCTGCTGTTCTTCTATGGGGTTTGTCCAAAGCCTAGTTCCAGTTAGAAGCAAAATGCTTCTATCCAAGAAGTTGGAAAGAAACAGTTGGTAGAGCCCACCCCTACAGTGTCCAAAAAGCCCTCATGGTCCTCTCATCCTTTGGCAAGGGATGAATGGTGATACTGGAATCACAACATATTTTTATTCTACATTTGACATAGGCCCATATTGTACTTACACTCTCAACTTTCCTGGTAATCTCAAATCTCACCAAAATCAAACCTCCAATAGCATGGGGAGTGTCCAAGGCCAGGCTGGATGGGGTCCTAAGCAACCTGATCCAGTGAAAAGTGTCACTGTCTGTGACAGGGAGCTTGGAATTAGATTATTTTATTCTATGTTTTTACAATTTCATGAATCTATGATTAGCTTTTCTTAACTGAAATGAGATTTCAGCAAATTTTCATTCATATTGACTGTAATTTGAGAGAACTGTTTCCCCCATTTTTAAATCTGTTTTCTGGTTTGCTTTATTTTGTTTTATTTTGTTTTGTTTTAAGGGGGAGTAGGGAATCTCTAAGCGGGTTCTGAGTATATGTATCTGTCAGAGTACATCCCTCAAAATATCTTTAAGACAGAGGCTTAAATCTTGCCTCTTAATACTCACTCTCTGGTAAATTACCCGAAGTCACTAAGATAATGGATATTAGTCCTCCCATTCAAAGGAAAAATCGGAAAAATCTTTTTAGTTAGAAACATAAGAATTAACAAGGGAAGGAGAATTTACATATAGGTAAACCCCAGGAAAACATAAATGCTCATAGACACCAAAGTAGTAAAGGTTTCAGTGAACAGTGGAGTAGTAAAGACAGGGAACTGAGGCAGGACTCTCAGAAGTATTTAAATGCCTGTTTCAAATAAATGAATGGCACTCAAGCCAATGAGTGAGCTGCTGGTGTCCTATTCAAAGCCCTGTGACAAGGGAGGGACTCAAAGCCACATTTCCCAAGCCCCCAGCCACCCTTCCTGCAACTGGATGAGCTTTTTTTTTTTGCTGCCTCTTTTCACAACATCACCATGACAACAGTGGCTGCTCTCTTTTTTTTTTTTGGCTGGTGCTCAGTGTGCATATTGATGGTGATCGACAATGGGGTAGTACCACGATGAGTAAATAGATTAGACCCATGTGTTACCCCATGGTCAACACACACAATGAGCAGATCTGTAGCCTTCAGATCGCTGTTGTTATTCCTTCTCCCGAGTCCTGCAGTGTCCTTTTTTACTGTCACGTAAGCTACCGTTTGACGATAGTATTATTTACATTTTTAATTACATTGTGTGTACTGGGTATTTACTCTGAGCACAAGTGGCAGGCTGTTTGGGAGCTAGTGTTTCTGCAGTGCTGCTAATTAATTGATGATAAATAAGTAAATAAAGAGTCCAGCAAAAGCAAAGGGAAAGGCTATATAGCCTGCTGCATTCCTTTCCAGAAAACTCTATCCTCCCTAGTTTTTTGTTGTTTTTATTTTTTTTTTTTTTCCCTGTTATCATGGACCTTTTAATTGAAACAAGTTTGTCATTTGGCTGCCAAACCTTCCCCCAGAAGCAACGAACAACACTGAAGACAGGTCTAAATATTTTTCTTTCCTTTCTTTCTTTCCTGTACTGGGATGATGGATCTTTAGTTCAGTCTGAGATTCCTTACACATCCCCTGATGTCACCCTATGTGACATCATTTGAAATTTAACTCAAGAACAACGAAGGGGAATTATTTTGAACACAGAGTTGGGATGAAAACATGGCAAGAAGAGCTCCCCTGCCTAATTTCTATGGAGAATGAAAGAATATTTCACCATCTTCTCCATATGTAACAATTACTTACATTGTGCAGATAGGAAATGGTTTATTAAAGTGCAGCCTAACAAGATTTAGGTTTTCAAATGCCACACTTAGAGCGGGGAAAGGTTTCACAAGAATGTCCCATTGAGTAGATTTTGTCCACTTTCATTATGATACTAAGGCTTTCTTCAGCCTACCAGCATGCACCAAAAATCATGCTCATTTGCTAAGCTCTTCTACGTTTAAAAGCCTGGTCAAGACGAGACAAGCTATATATTGGAACATATGTTTAAATATGAGTTGGCTCAATGAGTGTTTTAGGAGGAGTGGATAGCTGGCTTGTGCTCATTAACAGATGGAGTTACCCAGTAAAGGAAAGGCCAGATTTGGGAGCTGAATTATGTAGCAAATCTAAGCTTTCTAGAACTGTTGATGGGTTTACAACTGCTTTGCCTCATGGGAGCAATTATACAAAGGGCAGGTCTAGGCAGTGGAGACCATCCCAGTGAGTGCTAGTAGAGTCTGTAGCCTCACTGAGATAATAATATAGCCTCCGAAAGTCTTAGACATTCAAAAGGACTACTGAAAAAGGAGAAAATTTTAGAAACACCCAAAGAAACTGCTGTATATGTGGTTTTAAATTGAAAGAGAGTCAGCTTAGATTAGATATAAGAAAGAAGCTTTTTACAGTGGGGGTAAAAAAGCTTTTTACAATGGAATAGGTTGCCTAGAGAGGGGGTAGATGCCCTATCTCTGGAAACACGGGCTAGATTCTGTGGAGGATCAAAACTAAGACCTTGAGAAGATCACAGAGCTCCATCCCCAGGTTCCCACCTACCCAAAACGTGGTGTGAATCGACAAGGAAGCGACTGTAGTTTGTTTTTGCTGTTTTCATAAGAGCTACATCCAGTGGTCTGCAGAGCACAAAAGCCAAAGCACATGAGTCTGTCCTTCATTATGTTCCTTTTAATTCATAAAGGACAATCCACTAAAGGAACTTGAGCATCACAATGTTGAGCAGTGCGGTGGCCAATTTTCATGTATCTACCCGTGAGCTGGAGTTCTAATTGCCTGTCAATAGAAGCAACAAAAGCCATCATATTCAGCAAAAAACCTGCCTAATTCTGCCAGAAAGAAATGGATGAGATGAAAGTTTGTTTATTTCCTACACATTCCTGAGGCTTTCAAGCCTTCCAGCTCTGAAGCTGTATATCCCAGAACATTTCTGAATTAGACACTCAGACCTTTTCTTTTCAAAGCTAGGTGAAGCAGATGTGTCAATGCTTTCTTTTCAAAAAACTTCAAAATATAGTCTAGTTAATCAAAAAGTGGGAAACTTAGCTGAATATTTTCTCACTTTGGAACTGTTTTAACCTATATTCAGCACCCTATTGGTGGGTGTCCTGGGATGTGAAGTGTGGGGGGAATTTGCCATAGTCTTTCTGGTAAAGTCTATTTCCATCAGTTCAGTTAAAGGAAAAGCACATTTAAACACAGATCTATAGTTTAATGACTGAAGAGACTCAAGTTCCCACTACATTGAATACTTAGTAGCAGGTATTGAAATATTTAGTGGCCTCCAGGCTAGAACCCAAACTCCCCCTGCCCTCAAGTGAGTTCCTTAACTATGTTATGAAACAGCCCAGTGTCATATCCAGATCTCTCTAGAGCCAAGATTCACACAGCAATAGTGTACCTTAGAGAGACAAGGAGAGGAGGAACTCCAGGAGTGGCTCATATCCGCACAGTAACTTCGTCTTCTTTTGATGCACTTTTATTTTGGGCTTAAGGAATATTGAATTATTTCCTGCAAACTGGAATGGCTTCAGCAAAGAGGTCTGAGATCATCCATGCCCCTAGAAATCCTTGAGCAATTTATCCTGCTCTCCACTTGAAATCAATCATAACCAATTAATCACACCACAGCTCCCGCACAGGGATGTGAGCTGTAGAGTGTGATTCTCTGTGTCTTCCAGGAGATGCCAACCCTCCTGAAAGGAGGAATGCTGCTCCCTAAGACCTCCTGGTTGAGGTCTTGGATAGGAGATTAGAGGGTCTATGAGGAAGATAAAGAAAAACTTTTTGACAGGATCTATTGTGATAGGACAAGGAGTCAGTTTAGATTAAAGAAGATGTTTTTTACCGTGGAGTGGTAAAATACTGGAACAGGCTGCCCAGAGAAGCAGTAGCTGCCCCATCCCTGGAAACAGTAAAGGTCAGGCTGGATGGGGCTCTAAGCAACATGATCTAGTTGTAGGTGTCCCTAATTTTTGCAGGGGGTTTGGACTAGGTGACCTTTCAAGGTTCCTTCCAACACAAACCCTTCTGTGATTGCATGACTCTCTAAAGTCAGTGGAGACAGAAATGAATGTAAGTCCTTGACAGAGGAGTACAGTCTAGCTGGGGAGTCCTTATCCAAAAAGGAACTGCAGTACCTACTTCTAATTTGGCACTAATGCTTTGTGCTCACCTGCTTTGAAACGGCCTCCCAGATGGACTCCCGTGAGCAAGTAGAAAACCATAAAATTTATATTTACGTTTCTGGTTTAGGAATGGCACACAAGCCAAACTCCAAAGTCTTGGTGAGGCACTACTTCTGAGAGAGGTGCTTCTGAGAACTTTTGGCCCCCGGAGAACATTATTATTAGGTGGTAACAGCACCAGACAAGCTGCAAATAAGCTGCTAAAGTCCCTTATGAGTCACTCACAGAGCTGTTCCAGAAGCCTTCATGGCAGGAACAGATTCTTGCTGTCAAGAAGTATCTGCCCTGTCCATGCAGGAGCAATAATCAGTTTGAAAGGCCATTGATGAGACACTAAGTTTGCAAGCCAAGCAAGGTAAAAGAAAGATTAAATTTCTGGATTTCTGTTTTCATTCCTGGAGCCCAGCATTGAGACTTAAATTATTAAATCAGATTCTGAGTTTTCATTTAAAGGAAAACAACAACAAGAACAACAAAAAAACCCCACACCCACACACTGAGGAAAATAAAAAAGCAAAACAAAGAGATGGAGTGACACTCCAATCACTGGAATGTAACCAGATGAAACTGTGTGATCCTATGCAGGGAATATTTGCTGCTGTTTGCTCCTTAGTTAATTAATTATTGCTGGCAAGTTGTGCAGGGTGTGGGCCTGTTCTTGGCTGCTGCACTCTGTGTTTGATGCTGAGGCCAGGGGAACTCCAGAGGGTATTGTAAAAATTCCTCGCCTTGGGAGTGAAATAGAGAAAAAAACTTTGCGTGCTGGCTGTTGTTGTTGTTGTTGTTGTTTCAAATCCTGTCCCTCGTGGTAATTTTAAGATGGTCCTTGATACTCTACACCACCAAAGATGGAGGCTGCATATTTTGGCCATCTTAAAGATTTTAGGGAAAAGTTACAGCAGTATATCAGCCTTGTCTCTGTGGAGTTCAGGGAAAGAGGGGAAACCTAGAACAGGAGTTAGGATGCCTGTATGGGCTGTAGCACATCTGGGCTTCATTCTCTGATTTATTGTAAAATGTCATTATGACCTCAGTCAAATCACTTAGGGATGGGTTATTAAAGGGATTTACATACCTAAATCCACCATGACATTTTCAAAGTTGGAGCTCAGGCACTGCCTTGTCTTTCTCCTTCCCGCTGGTGCATTGAACTCCTGGGGATGGTTAAATCTACCTTCCTGCTGGAGTCTGTGAGGCTTGAGAGGAGCCCTGCCATGTCCCTCCTCGTTGCTTTTTCTTGTCTTCACGCAGTTTGCACTGACTGGGGACCATGAGAAAAACAGGATGAAGCAACCAATTCTGCTGAAAAATAAACAGTCATCATGTCACCATGATGAAAAAAAAAAAAAAAAAGACTTATTTGAATTCAAATGGATAAAATATTATTGTTCACCATGTAACAGCACTGTTATGTGATAGAGGAGATTGAGGCTGATAGGGGCAAGAAATAAATAGGGGAACATAGAAGGTATGACCAGCTCTTTCATTAGCAGAAATAGTTTGTTGCACTTTTATTTTTACAAGTTAGTTTTTGTGCTGCTAACATGGTGATTGAAAATGCACTTCAAGTCTTCTATGCTCCAAGAATGTATATCTATGGTCTGCCAATTAATTTACCTTATACTCAATATACAAAAAACCCAGGGTAAATAAGTATACCACAATCACAGAATAGCTGAAGTTCTTCGTAAATAGCTGAGTAAAAGTTGAGTAATTTTCAATATAATCACAACAACCCCAATAAAGGTTGAAAACTATTTCCACCTTCCTGGACAAAATTTATAGCTGATCAAAACTTTGGATTTATTTTAATTCCTATTCAAACCCCCTTCAACACACATGATTTAATTAAAATCATCCCTTTCCTGATTTAAACTAATAGCAAAACAGGGTTAAGTATTTTCAGGATAGCTGTTTTAAAACCACAATAACTATCCATGTAGGCACAGTTCCATTAATTAAGCATATGAATTTAATGTAGGTAATTTATGCAAGTTTGGGCTCAGACTCATGAGTGGTTATCGGAGCATAATAAATTACTTGACCTATGATTTAACAGTCCCCGTATGTGATTCTGAGCTGTAATAAGTGAGAGTTGTAACAATAAGGCAAAATTTGGCCTAGCACAGGGGAGTTCTGGTAATTCAACTTTATATTTCAATAAGAACAAATATGGTGCAAATGTGAAATGAGTGTTAAATACATTGTCTATTTTTAAAAAAACCCATACCCTTTATGTTCTATCAGGAAGTGCAAGGGACTTGCTGTCTCCTTAGGGAAAATTACAGCTGAACATAAGTTTGGGGAACTTGTTTCCTGTTTGATACTTTTTCCCCATTGGAGCTTTATTCAAATGGGAAAAAAAACCTTCTAGGAAACTGAAAAAAAAAGACATAGGAAAACCTAGTTTTGAAATCCATTAAGCAAAAATTTCTGCAAAGTTTCTCAAAATAGCTATAGAAATTTTTCTTTTACTGACTGAAACCAGATGCCTGCTAAGGCAATAAGGGAAGACCTCATGTTTTGTTTAAACAAAAAAACCCCGAAGCAAGTGGGTCTGAGGAGAAAAAAAAAGTCTGTGGGGAGAGTTGGACAAAGCAAATTGATGTTCAATTTCTTCTCTGCAAAACAGAAACAACCTTAACCCTTAAGAATTATTATTTCTTCATCTTTCCATTTTTTACCTGCTCTGATGCAATGCAACTATTGAAAATCAATGGCTTCTTCACTGACTGAGGTAGGTGAAGTCATTCCATGTATTCCTCCTTGGTGTAGGAAAAGAGAATTTAAGATTGAAGATTGCAACTAACTTTTCTTTACTGAGTTTGCAATCTTCATAAACAGATTGCTGCTGAGCTAGTTACTTGTTTGAATTGTTGAATATGCAATAGTTGACCAAAATGTAGAGAGTATGACCAGATAAAGATTTTAGTTCTCACCCTCAGTCAGCTGACATTGGCCAGAGCTACAAAGGTTGCTTGAAAACAGGCAGTGACTGCTGACTCAGAGGTTACACTCCACTCTGACAGCATGAAATTAGTTGCAGTTGGTCCTAATATGTGTTTCTATTCGTGGTCTATTCGTGGACAAGGATGTCTCCTGCAGCAACCCAAAATCTTTGAAGCCTCATCTGGAGAGCAAAATCCCCAAGGGAAAGGTCACAATTTAAGAGAAGCAACAGTATTCTGATAAACAGGATAAGGGAATTTTAGAAACTTCAAGACTTTTTTTTTTTTTTTTTCTTCCTTCCTTTCCGGCCCACACAGGTATTGCTCGAGGCATCAGTCCTAGAAAAATTAGGCTACTGTAAGATTTATTGGCTGAGTGCAGAGTTTACATTACATTTTCTCTCATCACTTTCTCCTGGAGTAATTGCCTATGCATGCACAGTCCTGGCTGCAAACAGTGTGGTCTGATCCTTGGGTGGCTCATTTTGGGGCTGATCCAGCTGAAGGTTGATATCACCCATGAGCAGCTGAGTCCTTTAAAAGGACTCAGAAGCTTGGGACTTTGCAAGGAGATAACATGGTTCTTTAGAAGAGCAGCCCCTCATTACAGGGCTTCTGCAAACACCGTCTCCCAGTTATTTATTTCCTCCAACTGCTGTTTCCCTTCAAGTCTGATTATTTTTACTGTAATTTTCTTTCATCAGCAGCCACTGTAATTGATATAAAATAGCTTTAGACGTAGTTCGAGTTGTGAAATTTGTGGTTAAATCCTTGTGTGAGTTTTTTCTTTCTTAATTTTATATATTGAGTAGGTCTAGAAAATCTGGCACAGGGCTTGCAAAAGTCTCTTTGTCATAATAAGCCCAGTAAATGCTCAATTTCAGCCAAAACCATCAAAATCGAGTCTGCAGAAGTGTTAGTGATTGCAAAAGACAGCCACTCAACTCTCCACACAGCACCCCAAAGAGTTGGACCCGATGATCCTTGTGGGTCCCTTCTAACTCAGGATATTCTATAATTCTCAGAGGTAAAACCATGTTAGAAGGTAAAATCTGCAGTACCCACAGAACATCTGTGGGTCTTTCTACTCAAAGTTGTGTTTGGGCAGGGATAAAGGTCTGACACTGCACAGCAGTTACCTTATCTAGTAGAATGCCTAAATATAAATACTAGAGTTTTAAAAAACCACAAAACAACTAAGTGACTATTTGCTGGTAAAACCAGAGCCAGACCTCAGAGTTTGACCTGTGGTGAACAATCTTAGCAGTTTTGCTCATTTCCAGTGCTGAGGTGCGATGCAGGGAAAGGTGAAATCCAAATAATTTCCCTTTTTTAAGAATTACAGTCCTGTAAAGCTACAGTAACATTCCTGAAACAACACGAAGGAAGGCAGGACACGCCACTTCAAAGCCCAGTTGTGTTATTCTTATTGGTTCCTTGAAAAATATTTCGTGACACATGAACCTCTTGAACAGTAGAAAGACATCCAGCTTTGAAATAATAACTGGGGGAAGAGGGTAAACCGAGCCATATTTTTTCAAGCATTCCAGGTGCCCTCTGCAATTGGTGACCTAGTCAAGTATGAGAAACAATGCAATCCCAGGGGCCTGCAGCCAAAAAAGATCCACAGCCACTAAATGCATTAAGACATTAATGTCTACTTTGGGATCAGTTCTCGACTTAACAGGTTAACCTCTGGCCCACGAGGGAATAAGCAGCAAACAAGATTTAGCCAAAGCTTGTACTCAGAGGGTAATTGATAGCTGAAGCCCACCCATCTGATACTTTTTTTTGATGGAGATAATTTTCCTCTCGTAAGGGAACCATCCATAGAAATAATTTAAGTTGACATCTCAACACTAAATCAAAATGCTGTGGTCTGACATAGGTACTGCTAGATGGTCTGATTCTTTCCATCTAGAGGACAGAGGGGAAGGTGGGAGGGAGAGAGAAAGAAACCCTAATCTGTTATTTTGGTCATTTTCTGGAAGGAAATTTTCCATTTCATTGGCAAATAAATCAGCTTTTCCTTGAAATAATAAGGAATCGCTCCTTTATCCCTTTAAAAATAGACATATTTTAAATCTCAACAAAATGAGGCTTTGTGGTACATTTTTGAGTGAGTCTTTTTGATTTTTTTTATTAATTTTTTTAAAACAGTTATTCTGCTGAAGTGTAGGATACTGTTAATTGATTTTTTAGTGCAGTAATGTAAGCAGAATTTGCCTGTAGAGGAGATGATATTGGTGCAAACCTTTGATATTAACATTATCTGTTTCTCTTCTCTTCTCTTCTCTTCTCTTCTCTTCTCTTCTCTTCTCTTCTCTTCTCTTCTCTTCTCTTCTCTTCTCTTCTCTTCGCTTCGCTTCTCTTCGCTTCTCTTTTCTCTTCCCATTTGTCTTTTACAAGAGGAATTTAAAAAGGCCTGGTTTTATTCTTTCTCCTTGTTCCAGAACTGTATTAAAAATATCAAAGTACATAAAATATGTAACACTTCTTTAGTATTCTCATATTTTCTATGCAGAAGGATGCCACAGTCTTTGGGGATCAAACAGGAGCAGCAAGGAAAGTGCAACAAATGGTTCTTGCAGTATGGGAGATTGAAGCTGGATGTCAATCCATCTCTCTTTCTGATAGCAAGAAAAAGTTGTTTCATCTGTTGAAACACTTGACATCTTTATTTACAAAATCAGCTCTTATACTTTAATTTGGAAGACACAGTCTTTTGTGTTAAATATTCCCAACACAGCTACGTATTGCTCCTACCTGAAAGCTCAGTGTAAAATCATAACAAGACTTTGAATTTCAGAAAATAATTAATTAAATTAGGCAATGTAGTGGAGCTTCTTCCCCTCTAAGAAGCAGGCGTGGCAGCCCAGGTAGTTATGCCAAATCAATATATAGTTTATGACTATGACAAACTTCATATTTGAGTTTTTAAAAATAGTTGAACATATTAGACAAGTGGCAATTGCAGAAATGGAATATAAGCTGTGTATTTTTGATATTGTTATTGTAATATTTTATTTTCTTTCATGGCTCCTTAGGTTTGACCAGTGTTACAAAATCTTTCAACATTCAATAAAGAAGAAAGGAAGAAATAAAAAAAAACCACCAAAAACCATTAAACCAGTACAGTTTGTTACTGAAGAGAAAATACCACAGTAGTTATTTGGGAAAGTGGATTTGAGACTGACTTGTACCAGCTGGAAAATTTTATACTGTAAACTGTGTGCTTGAAACGTGATTTACACTATGAGGAAAGCCTTAAAAAACTCCCAAACTCTGAAATTTCCTAAGATACACTTGTTTGGGGAGCAACAGGTCAACTGTAGTGGGAAATTTTAGAATATTTTATTCGTTTACCCTTCTTAAAGCAAAAATCAGCAGGCGGTTGAAACTGAAATACGTTTTGATAGTGTAAATATAATTTTGTTTCAGCACAACAAATAATGAAGAAAGAGATGTGAATTTCCACTTTAAAAGGTGTAAGGATTAGTTTAGGGACATCAGCTTACTGTCAGCTTTTTTTCCTGGAAAAAAAAATCCCAAGAAAACAAAAAACAACCAACCAAACTCAAACCTGAAATTTATATATTTGTAATCATGTTCTATTCAGGTGAAGCAATATCAATTGGAAGCTGAAGGATCTTGATCACAGAAAATAACCTGAACGACCATTTTTTAAATAAACTGAGTATTTACAGCATCCTAATTTGGGAGATTTCATTTTTCTTGTGTAGTATTCAGTCAGGTCTGTTGACCATTAGACTGCTCCCTTGAGTACAAATAAATTTCACATAATGAAGGTTTTTCCGTTTTGCTGAAAGCTTTACTCCCTGTTTTAATTCCCTTCACACAGTAACCATACTACTATCTAGAGTAAATCACTGTGACCCATTTGCATCCTTTTCTTAACCTAGGGGTGGTTTTACTGGCCTCTTGGGTAGGTGACATTGATTTACTCCATCATTTCATCTGGAAAGAGGTCAATGGTTTAAGAAGCACTGGGACCAGGCTGAAATTTCAAGTAACATTAGATAGTTGAAAATTAAATAATGCCAACTAGATCTCAACAGCCCTATGGTGAGATAAAGTTATTTTCTGTGTGAAAAGGCAGCCTCAGTCTCATCTTCAGTCTCAGGAAAATTAGGGCCAGATCCTCACCTGACTGCAAATTTTTTTCAGATTCTGTTGAGGTTCAGTGATTTATTTCATCTTGCATTGTGTAGCTGGTAATACACATTTTATTTACAATCTCATAAGGCAAAAATGGGGCCATACAAGGATGAGAATCTGGCCCTCTGAAAGCACACTCATCATGGTCATCACGGGGGTCGGCTGGTTTGTAGTCCCCATTATGACCAACATATTTGAAAGGAAATTCTGCTTTGTGTTGCCACTTTAAACTTTTTTCTTTTTTCTTTTTTTTTTTTCTTTTCCACAGCACAGACTTCAAAATGCTTCTTTGAAACAACTGAAGAGTGAACTTTAATTCATGTTTTTTAAACAAAGGTTATATGAGACTTACAGAAGCCTCACAAAGGAAAAATATCAGCAAGAATTGCACATTACGTTTAGAGTGCTACTGACTTTCAAATTTCTCTACAGGTATTATTTCCCATGAATAGGAACAAAGAGCAAAAACAGTTAAAAAAGCATATTCAAATGTGTGCATAAAAAGGCAGGGTAAATGAATACTGTTTAGTTTGCTGACATAATTACTGGAATGTAATTTTTATGAGTCGTAGAAATCTTGGCATTTTCACTGAACCAGATAATTAGACTCTGAATAGAACAGGGTCAGAATAATTAATACATCAAAACTAGATGAACTTTTTCTAATTATTTTTATTTAATCTCTATTATAATTATTGTTATACTCTGCTGAGCATGATTGCCTCATGTTCATAGATTTGAATGCTGTCTTATAGTTGCATCCTGGGACTTTGTGGAATATTAACAAACCGTGGCCTGGAGAAATTAGAATGGTGTCGTTTCATGATGGAATTCTAAATTGGAATTTTTCTATTTTTCTATGTAGTTGCACAAATTTTGCTTCACTATCATTTAAAAAATGAATTTAAAAACAAAGTCTTTTAGTTTATTTATTTTTACATTAAAGGGGAACTTCTGAAGTTAAAAGCAAGCTCTGAATATGTACCTCCCTCCCCCTCTCTTCTGACTCCTGCAACTTTTTTTTTTTTTTTCCAGATCTCATCATTTTTCCTTTTAATTAGATTTTTTTTTCTGATTGCATAGTTTCTCTGCAAGCTTTTGAAACATCAAAGTTAAGACCAGACTCCACTGACTGAATTCAAACAGTCACTCGAAGCATGGAGAATAAGGAGCGCTTCTGTAGGGAATGTCGGTGTAATTGAAGGCATGTGAGAGATTTTAGCCTGCATCCTACTTTTTTCCTCTCTTTGAGAAGTGTAAACATTATATATAACCACTACTGCTGCCATCAGGGGGGCTGATTCAACTCTGACATCAGGTCTGCTGGACAAGGCCTAGGGGTTGCTTTGGTGGCCTAAAAATATGTCTGTTTTATGCATCATGTGCTATGTCCAAGCAAAGAACACATGTAGCTGGAACAGAGGTCTCAATTATGAACCTTGCCCTTTACTTTATGTGGCAATAGTTTATTAACTTGATGCAAAAGGGTACAGGTTCAATTTTGGGTAACTTGTGTGACCCACCCGTTGTTTTTCTTCAATATCTAATTTATGGGTCCCATTTGTGCCCTGAAACTTAACTGGAGTGATTGCAGACTGGTATAAACATAAACAGAAATGAGAGGTGTAGTCACTTTGAGCTTAAAAATTCTCACTGCAGTTGACTGAGGAGAGGCTTCTTTGAAAAGATTAGGATTAAAATACCCTACTGGCCTTTGCTTTCCAATGCCTTCTGTTTTCTACTATCTTTTATCATCACGGAGAGAAGGTGCTAACCAGAGGGAATGGTCTGTAAGATCTTTTTTTTTTTTTTTTCATTTCAGAAGGTCATTCCATAAATGCTGTGTTTAACTCAGCCCTATTAGATTGGATCTGCACTCCAACACTAATGAAATCTCTGTTTCTTCTATCCTACACATGATCTCCATGGGAGCAAAGACAATATACTTCCTCAGCTCTCTCTAGGTCAAGTTTTTTTTGAAAGCAAAGCAACCTACTTTTCATCCCTCACCTGCTCCTTGTCTCCAAACACAAATCCCAGCCCTTGTCAGATTACTTTACAATGAGCAGAGATACCTAAAAAGATAAGTGACCATCTTCCCTTTAAGGGATGCCCAGGATGACAACATTTTCTGTACCAAGAAGATCTGACTAATCTCTGCAGGATTTCATAACAGATAGTCAGTGCTCTGGGAAAGGAACCTGCCCTCATTTCCAGTGCAACCTGCATTCATTTAATGTCCTCACTGGTAGATCTCCAACACACACAATCCAGCTCCCAGGAGAAAGAATATGGACAGCTGGAACTGGAAAAGGGGTAATAGGAGGACAACGAGCCCAGGGTGAGTTTCATGTTAATTACACAGTAGTCAACAGACTGTATCATAGAGTCATGCAATGGTTTAGCTTGGATGGGACCTTCGAGGTCATTTAGTTCAACTCCCCTTCCATAGGCAGGGACACCTTCCACTACACTGGGTTGCTGAGGACCCCATCCAACCTGGCCTTGAACACTTCCAGGGATGGAGCAGTATCCTTCTCCAGCAGAGAGTAATGGAAGAACATGGCATAGTTTATCACCATAAACTTGCAAGTTAAATAGGCAAATGCTGTTAACCTGTTAACCAGCATTTATGTACAGGATGTTCTGTGATGGGCACTCTGCTGGAATAGGCTGGGTTGGCATGAGGAGTCATTCACTAAAATCTTCCTCATGAATGACCTCAGAGCAGTCATTGCAATTGACCTCTGATGTTTCCTTACAAATAAGAGAAAGTATTTCCCCATCTTTCAAGCTGCTGTGTAACAGCGACAGTGCTGAAGGCCCAGAGTTCACCTAAATAGAACACAGCCTGCTAGAAATAATGGCAGAGTCCTGTGAGTGCTGATGGAGACTTGTGAGGAAAACACTGAATAGATTTCATTCAAAACTATCATAGATGAGACTTGACCTATATTGTTTTCCTCATCTCATAGGAAAACTGTGCTATATTTCTAATCCTTCAATAGAAACAATCGTGAAAATGGTCACCAACATGGCTAATGTGCTGGAGTTAAATTATTTATCACATGTGCCTCTGATGCTGGAGGCTGAGAAAAGTCTGCCTACAAAGGTTCTTCCTCCAACTGGAAAGAATTCTTCAGTCCCTTTCTCATATTGTTGCAAGCAATGTTTTCCTCAAGTAAAGCTGCATTTTCAGCATTTTTGGGTGAACTAAAAAAAGGTACATTCAAACTTGCACAATTCTGCACAGCAATCCATTTCCTTGCAGCTTGCTCCCATGATTAAGGTTCTGCCCTGGGTCAGCTAATTTATGGTTGATACCAGAGAAAGGTCCAGCATCCTGGGTGTGGGAGGAGGGAAGAGTGAGTGTGTGGAGGGGTTTGCAACCGGAAATTTGCGTTCAACTCCTAATGGAACTGAAGGAAAACATTTTAAAAAGTAGATTAAGAGTAAACAGACAAAAAAAAAAAGTCCCACAGGACTTCCCACAAGTTAGAAACATTAGAGGACAATGATATAGTCAAGTACAAGATCTGTTTATTGCTCATACACCTTTTCCATTCATTTTTCCCATCATCAAGTTTTCCTCCTGTCTTCCCATATTTCTTTTTTTGCTCCTCTTAAGTTCTCATGCCCACCCAGTTTCGACACTGTTCTCTTTTACCATATGATGCAGCTCTTGATTTTTTGGAGCAGATGAATTAACACTAAACTGTGTTACTGTTAAAAGTCCTGAAAAGCCCCTTAGATGCCAAAGGTACTCACCTGAATCAGTCACCCACTGCTCTCCTTATAACAAAAGTATAAGCTTTTGTAGAGTGGAGTTAACAGCATGATGCCTACATACCCACCTCAGGATGAACTGAACTTTACCTAATAAAGGCCTTTATCTCCCCATTAGCAGTCAGGGGATTTTAGTCATTCATATGCAGGAGTTGGTAAGGCATTCTCCTAAAGTTAGATCTTCCATTGTTCACTGGAGAAGTTCATGTCATCTAACATTTTTCTCAGTTGCAAATTGTGCACACTTTCTGTTTGAGAGTGAGAGGTAAAAACAGTGTGCAATTTTCTCTCAGTGCCCATTTCCACTTCTGAGATGAGCTCATTTCCACAGAAGTGAAGTGTTTTATCTGCAGTTTCCAGAATAGTATCCGAAAATTTTCTTTGAAGCATCATTTTGAGCAGTGCCAAAAGGTGATTCCTGCTGATTTATAAAGATGATGATTTGCATCATCTTTCCTTACCCTTTTTCCCACTGTCATTATAAAGGCTACCTCAGAACTCCACTTTCTCAACTCTGAGTACTTCAGATTTCCACACAGGAAGCAAAACAAAACAACCCAATGTCTGTGCCTACAGCCCAAAGTCGGGCTGTAGAGTCACACATGAAGGAGTCAAAGAAGGGATCTCGGTTCTTCACAGAGGTATGTGGATCAAAACAGAAATGAGTTTCCATCATGAAAAATGTTTTTCATGTGTACAGTTTTGAGCCCCTAAATGAAGCAAGACATTGATAGATTGGAACAAGTTTGACAGAAGGCCTTCAGGGTGGTTGTGAGCTGGTGCACTTGCCCCATGAGGACATGCTGAGGGAGGTGGGCTTGTTGAGCCTGCAGAAGGGATGGCTTGTTGGCACCTGACAGGAACCTTTCAATGTCAGAAAGGATATCAAAGAAGGTTCCAGGGGGACCCTAGGGCAGCCTTCCAGTACCTAAAGTGGTCTACAAGAGAGCTGGGTAGGGACTTTTTACAGGGCATGGAGTGATAGGATAAGGCTTAATGGCTTAAAACTGAAAGGGAGTAGGTTTAGATGAAATATTGGGAAGAAATTCTTTTTTTTTGTGAGAGTGGTGAGGCACTGGAACAGGTTGCCCAGAGAAGCTGTGGATTCCCCATCCCTGGAAGTGTTCAAGGCAAGGTTGGGGGAGGCTGGGGTTTGGAACTAGATGGTCTTTATGGTCCCTTCCAACCCAAACCATTCTACGATTCTTCATTACCGAGAAGATGGAGTCAGGATCTTCATGGGAAAGTATCATGGTGTGAGCAAACTGATTTGTCCCTACTTAGAACCAAAGGCTAGACTAGGGTTTTTCTGAGGTTCCTGTCCACCTGAATGATTCTACAATCATAGAAATACGAGACAGTTGTGGAGCTCTGCCATAAAGATACTGATTTATTATTGTCTTAATCATAAAAGATAAAAGCTTTCTTAGCTAGACACACATTGAGGAGACAATCTCCGATATAATGAGACAAAGCAACTTCCAATGCCAGTATGGTATCAGTTTTATCTAACCATTGCACTTTTAATGAAAAAGTCCTGCTGTACGCTCCCTCTGTTGCAGCCAAAACCCAACAGAAAATGGTGAGATTTAACCTTAACCTTGGACATTGATCTTAGAGTCAGTGAGTGAAGCTAAATGTTTATGAGTGCAGTTTGTCTCTGTCAAAGTAGGTTCATAGAAATAGATCAGGGGAATCAACCCAAACATGCCACTGTGCATGGACAATAGTGCCAATAATACAATAACTATGAGTAATTGTACTCATTAACTTTTAACATGCACTTTTAAGAAGAAATAGTACTTTCTTCCCTGTCTTTGGAAACATAAAATACATTTATTACACTCTTAGATTAGCAAAATTTCTCAATAGATTTGTTGAAGCTCATAGCTGAAATTCTCCCTAATTAACAACAGAAGAGCTAAAACAACACCTCAGCAAAATAACACATATAATGTTCATATTTGATCAATTCTGTTTGGATGATTGTGACTTGGAGTGACAAATAACCCCAAACTTTCTGTATTAGAAATACAAATATCTGAGCAACTTCTGTGATTAGACTCAATTGAGACACCAGTGGCAAATAAGCAATAAAAACCTCAGCCATAAACATGGAATGCTGAGGTTTGCAAGTTGGTTGAGCTCCCACCAGTGTTACATGAAGCAGGTATGAGCATCTCTGTCTCTGCACTTGGAGTCTGCAGATCAGCTGCTTTAAAGCTGCACAAAGCCAAAAAACCCAATAAATTACAGGTCTGTATATCACAGAGGTTGCACACTTTTCCTGCTTCATACCAAACTGAGCACTTAGGTTTGCAAACAGATTGTCACTGCACAGATCAGAAGGAAAGTGAAGATCTTCATGTCCTAGGAGAATATGCACAACTGTTGAGTGGTGAGTCCCCTCATTTGAACAGCAAGAGAAGACTAAGAAAAAGGAAGATGTTGGTAGTTATTTTCTATATAGGTAATTGTTTTCTATATAGGCTACAGGCCAAGTTGTTGAATTCAGCTATTCCCTCTTGCTTTATTCATGTGAGATGAGCAGAATACACCAGCAAATTCCTGCTGTGGGGAAGGAAAGTGGCTGCTGCTAATATAGACCAGCACTGTCAGACCCTTCGAAGGTCTTGGTCTAGTGGAAGGTGTCCCTACCCATTGCAGTGAGTATTGAAACTACATGACCTTTAAGGTCCTTTCCAACCCAGATTATTCAATGAGCCCACGGTACAGTCTGGACATGTGGCAGGTGAGGCATGCAAGGATGTGGCATTGAATACAAGCTCTCCTCTCCTGCCCTCTCACAGTGTTAGAGTAACTAACTCAAAGTCTGTTCTACCTCACATACAGGATGAAAATTGCCAAGTCTCAGGAACCTAAAATCCATTCTGTGAGGGTCTCTGCCTACACTGCTAAGAGTATGAACATGGGAGAAAGCTGGGCAGTACTTATCCATTCTTTAAAAGATACTAAGTCTAATCTTGCTCTGGCAGACAGCAATGGAAAAGTTCTCAATAGCTTTGCTGGAAGAAAACCAGGTCCTCAACGCTGCAGTTCTTTGTACAGAAGATCACAGTGACTGGAGTAGAGTGCTAGTGACAAATGTAACCATTGCCATCCAGTGGCACCATGGGCTACTGCATATGGATGGAAAAACCTTCCTTGCACCACATCACAGAAAACAGGTGTCACCCTGGCACAAGACTTGCACAGCACAGACACTTTGTCCCGAGGGTTTAGGAGAGCTGAAATATTGCTGAGGGCTTGAACTGGACATCTACATAGGGCTGGATAGAAGATTTTGACCTTTTTCTCTTCTGTGGAAAAACTAAGATATGGCAATCAGCCTTGTTCCTTCTGCTCTCTTCTGCTGTAGAAATAAAATGTGTCTTTTATGCCTCGACTGCAATTGTATGCAAGAAATCCTACTTCTATCTTTAGGCTATTAGAAAAATAAGAACATGTAGTGAGTGCATATAATTGATCTGAACTTTTCTTTCAAGTGAACAGAAAGCTCAATAATTCCAATAATGAATTCAAACAATCCCAATTTAATCATTTTCATACAAAGCTTTCTCCCTTTCCTGCCTCCCCTTCCACAGACAAAAGTGAAGTGATTAATATATTTTAGTGCTTTTATGAAGAATCCAAGTCCTTGCCCATTATTAAACAAATCTCCACTTAGGGAAAGGAACACAAATAGAAACAGGGGAAAAAAAATATTTCCCACTGTAGAGATAGAAAAAGCCCAATTTGAAGTAAAGGGGGAGAAGCCTGTAACGTGACAATTAAAAGTTATGACTAAATCAGGAGGATGTTGGATACAGTAGCTCACTGTGATGTGTTTTGCAATTTTAAGTGATTGAATTTCGAGCTGGAGATTGCTGCCTGGAGAAGACACTTAGTCATTAGCAGTTTGATTTCTCTCTTACTTACTACGTTCTTGTATAAACCATCTATAAATCTGATTGATCACAGTATTTCATGTTATTTTCCTATCATTATACACCCTAAACAAAGCTGACACCACTTCAAAGTCATAAAACAAGTGACACAAGACAGTGAATAAGGTTAATGCATCTCAATCAGGGATGAATTTGACCCTCTGGGCTATGTCATATTTATAAGATTTACAGTCGGCATCAGATTCGCTGGTGCACTATCCTTGCTTTGTGACAAGGAGGCAGAGCAGCTGTGAAACATCCAGATCAGTTGAGATGAAATTGTTTTGCTCATGAATTTGACCCTGGATGCCATATGGACTGGGAAGCTCATTTGATTTTAGCAGCGCTGCCATCATAATATCTTTCCAAACGATGCCTTTTCAGATGCTTAAGGAGCTGCATTACCTCCTAATCATGCACTTGGAATGGCTGAGGGTTTTACAGTATGGAAATTCCTCAAAATATAGGTTGTAGCCAGGGTTCAGGTCCCATTTCTGGTAGAGGTGCCTAGCTTTGCAGCTGTCTGATTAAAAAACCCAAAACAATAACCATAATCACCTGCAGAAGAAAGTGGGATCTCATTAAAATCTGAACAATCTTCTTAAGGGGTAGTTATTTCCCTGGAGACTATTAGGGAATTTGGTGTGACACCTGCTAATTCAGACACTTCAGCTGAATGCCTTAAGTTAGATGTAATTCTGGGTCTGAGCCTGTGGCACATCCAATTTGACAATAACACCTCGTGCCAGGGAGACCAATGCCCTATATTCTGGGTAAAATAAATCAGAATGAGCGTGTTGTTGGAGAATTATTTCAAGGCCTTTATGATGGTTTTATAAACACTTTTCTCTGTGAGAAATTATGGTAGTTGAAGTATAGTTTAAGTATTTTGAAAACATTTTAGTTCTAAACTATTTTGGTTTTGAGAGGTTTGGTTTTGACATATATCCAGTCCACCTGCTGTGACATTCAAAATTAGGTATGTTTGCTTTGCTTTGTTCTTGAGAAAAAAACTAGGCATTTAATTTTCCCCCTCAAAAAAGATATTTTACACTACTGAAGGAATGGGAAAAAATATTCTGGTGAATATGAAAAAAAACTGAGAACCATTGAGTCCAAAAAAACCCTGTATTTGCTGTGGTCAATAAGGCTTGTCCCCTGGCAAAATTTTACAGAAACTATTAAAGGAGCTTGTTTGGACACAGAGTTTCTTTGGAAAAAATTTAGACACTATGGAGTGTTCAAAAGACTATCCCAAATATTCTTCTGTTTTCTCTTCAGACCAGGTGCATCTTCCTTTGATTTCTCTAATACAAAATTGCATGTGCCCATCTGTCCATACCAAAAGACAACGGCAATCATTGGCCTCCCTTGGGCAAAGGGTGAGATCAAGAATGAATTACAGACAGCACATTAATTACACATACATTGCACAATTGGAAATGAAAGAAATTTCAGAAACTGCACTGAATATGAGAAATAGCCTAAATGTGTTCTATAGATCAAGTGATAGAAAGGGAGATTGGGCTGATAAACTACAGACTTTAAAAATACCAGGTCAATACTAGCTGCAACATGGTGAACCAAGTATTTTGAATAACCTCTGGGATAGTTTCTGCTTGTGACTAATACCATTACCAAAATTCCCTAGAGGAATTTAAACAGGACTATGTGCAATTAGGAGGATATAGGTATGATCTTTTGTCACGTCTGCTAACACTGCCATAGTTCAAGTAGACAAACAATTTTAAATTGTATTAATGTAATGAAATTAATATTAAATTTGTATCATGCATAGGAGGCATAAAAATGTAGTTTTACAAGAAATGTTTTAAATATTTTGGTAGGTTATGCACATCCTACGTTGGTGCAGCACCCAGAGCTGCTTTTGCCCCTTTTTTTTTTTTCCTCCCAGAAAAGACCATGGGGAAGTCTTGGTTTGTATCCAGGTCTTAAAATATTTCTTCAAAGAGCTTGCATTAATGCAAGATGCAAGACATCTTCATTTGCATCATTTGGGTCCTAGGTCAATCAGACAGATATGATTGGTTTGCTGTAGCTCCCAACAGTAAGGACTGAGAAAAGGGGAACTGAGCAATTTTCACTTTGTGTATTTGTTTATTTTGATGCATAAAGTGCATTTGTGTTTAAATTTTAAAATAATCCTTTTTTTTTTTTTTTTTGCCTTTCAAAGGAAAATTGAGGCATGAAACTCCATGTACCATAACTGTGATGAAAATGAACACAGAAAACCAAAAAAACAGATCCCAGCATAGGTGTATTCCAATCTTGCCAATCTTATCCACTTCTTTACTTTGGTGAATCTTGGTTTACAGAAGTTCACAAGGAGGTGGAAATTTCAATTTCCATTAAAATAAACAGAAAATCACAAGTCTCTCATCTCTGTGGTTCTTGTTACAAGTTTAAAAATAAGTCACAGATAATATAATCCTGTATTACCTGTTGATGACTTCTGATATGGTGAAGTCGGAAAAAAATATCAGTCCATTTTAAGACAGTTGCATTTGAATCAGCTGACAAAATATAGCTGTAAAGAAGGAAAAAGTATGTAAAATGAAACAAATTTTAGCATACAAGCATGTGCCCAAATCTTGACTCGTCAGCCAATCTTAGGAGTTTTAGAATCTATTATACATTTATACATATTGCTTTCTGCAACGCTTGGCATCCAGATTATAAAATCTGAGTAAGGACAATCGAAAGTGAATCGAATGGGAATGGTTGTGCTTATTTTTGGTTTGGCTATATTTCCATTTAGAAATATTGGTGGGATATATAAAATGTCCCCCTTAAATATTCTTGCATAATTTCAAGATAATCGTTTGACCTATAGGTTGGATGGGAAGTGCTGTGAGGATTTTATGGTACTAGACCAAGAATCAGAGGCTTCACTTTCTGCTTTGGACATGTCACAGGTAAACAACACTCTTGGAGCAGCAATGCCACTCCTCTGTGTTCACACGCATTTATAAGGGAAGTGGTGGAATCACTGTCCCTGGAAGTGTTCAAAAACCGTGTGGATGTGGTGCTGAGGGACATGGGTCAGTGGAGGACCTGGCAGTGTTGGGTTAATGGTTGGACTCAGTGATCTTAGAGGCCTTTTACAACCTTAATCATTCTATGAATCCATCCATTCTTGTCTTTAGCATTTTTTTTGCATTTTCAGAGGACTATTTGTGTTGGTATCTCCCTTATGCAAATACACTGTCAGTTTTCTAAAACACAGAAAGAATGTTTGTTTCTTTGGACAGAAGGAAACAAAGGAATGAAAAATCTATTTTCAATTTATTTTTTTTCCTCTTGAATTCTCCACCAGGAAGATAACACAGGGCAGCAGGCCCATGCTGTGTGTTGATTCTGCTGCTTCTAGTAATTGTTATTTTGTGTTGCACTTAATGCATACTCTGGCTAAAGTTCTCCCTGACACCAGAGACTACTTAAAATGCCACCAAGTCTGAATATACGTAGTGATTTCTGCCTGTGCAATGTTTTTTTCTAAGCCTTTGCTCTCCCTTCAGTTTTAAAGCACACTCCCTACAACTTAATTCAGAAAGGTGGTCAAGGATTTACCTGAATTTTTTTTTTTTACTAACTCATTTTTCCAGACTGAAGATGGGGTCATGTTAAACAGGTTAATGAACTGATTCTTAATGAGTTCTTAATGCCACTGAAAACAACAGGTTCGTGGAAACAAAGATTTTAGAGTTGAAAGTACTACAGGATGATGTAATTTAACATCCTTTAAAAAAAAAAACCTATCATATTTTATCTAGTTGTTCATGTACTGAACCCAGATGTTTGATCAACAAGTGCTTAATAAGTGGACAAATGAGTATTACTACTCTTTAAAGAGCTGTATGATAGTCTTAGATATCTGATTTTTAACATCTTCTTATGCTGGGAAAAAGTAATTGAAACTCTTGCTAAAAGCCAAGCTCGTTTGTCACAGATTCTCCCACACATGTCTATTAACAGTCTTACTGACTCATTTTCAAATTATCTGCCTCTTTTATGCATTATTTTTCTTTCTTTAGTTTTTCAATTCCCTCTACTACTTCTGGCCTTCTTTGGTAAGTTTTTTATGACTCTCAGCTTCTGTGTACTGACATTTTATTAATCCTTCCTGCCTTCACTACCTCCCAGTCACCCCTATCTATCTTTCATAGTCCCGGTTTGCCACTTTATATTCCTTGTGAAATCTGGGAACCAAAGCAAAAGAAAGAAATCAGCACTAATGTGTGGGCTGCAGATGGGACAGAAATCATTACCTTACTTTGAAAGCAAAGTTTTTGTAATGATGCTGGTTTCCCTTAGGAGAAGCTTAATAATCTCAGTACTTGCCTGGTTTTGAGTCTATAGTTCAAATTTGAAGAAGACCTACTGTGACTCTAAGAATGAGCAGTGGTTCTCAGAGAATCTGGACAATTAGAAAGAACTTCTCTACTGAAGCCACTGTGGTATGGAAAACAGTGGTATAAAATCCCGGATAATATAACACAGGAAAGGGAGTATTCTGGGAGAAGGGTTTAAAAGCATATTTGAGGCTGAGGTGTACTCTGCTCCTGGACTTGAATTTAAAACAAACTCTGCCTCTTAATCCTCTAAGAGCCTTTGGAAACTTTGTCACCTTATCCTATTGAAATTCTAGTTCGAAAGGAAATTAGGCAGCTTTTCAAATTAAAATTTGGCCAGGATACAATTACTCATAAAACAAAACCACTGCAAAAAAGCTATATTCCTTGTTTATTTATCCAAATGGAACAGTCCTGTCAAAAACACAAGCTGATGTCCACAGTCCAGTTCTTTCAACTCATTCCATTTACTTTTTTACTAATCCAAGCAGTGTCTGTCTGTAAGAAGGGAGGAAGTGAGTTGGAAGTTTAGGTTTCTAGCTGATCTTCCTGGTGTTCCCAAGCCTGGCTGATTCCCACCTTACATGATAGGAAGAACTCCTGAAGGAAGGCCTGATCTCTCAACCTGCTCTCCTGGGCAGCTGAATTTGAACCAGGATTCAAGCAGCAGCTTAAGCCAGGTCCTCTCAGAAAACCCTCACAGTGGGTTGTTCATAGATATGCTTTCCACTGCTGTTGTCCAGGTGTTTATCTGCTGGAAGGATCTGATCACGATGAACAGCACTGTGCAGAGTTTTCATAACAAAGTGGGGTCAACTCAGGACCCCAAAGCCGTGGAACCACATTGTCATGCAATACCACCAGAGGAACAGGTTAACTAGCCCAATAACTAACCACAGTCATGTAATCCTACTCCTTGTAGGACCCAATCTGTGTTGTCACACCTGCTCCTTCACAAGTAATTTGGGTACCTTTAAAAGCCTTGCACAGCATGGTTATCTGAAAAGCTTGATGGTAGGAGACAGCACCCTTAATTTTGGCTATCTGTGTTCCTGAGGTCAATGTAGAAAACCAGAAACCCTAGAGGAAACTGAACCCATTGTAAAGTTGGTATTAAATGTAAGTGGGAATTATCCTATTCTGGAAATACCTATCTCTTTCTGTTGACTACAGGGTGTTCAAGGTGGCTCACTAGGAGCAAACAGTAGTTAGATAATGTTAAGGGAGGTGAATGAGTCCCTGTTTCAGGGTAGATGTTAAACCAGCAAAACACTGGTTTTCCTTTCCTAGCTCATTGCTCTTGCTGAGCCAATATAAGCTATTCCAGCAAAAAGTGAATTTTGCCAATATAAGCAGTGTGCACATAAATAAAGTGTTGTTAGTACAGCTCTCCCTATAAAGCTGTTGAGTGTAGATGAGACTTTATTTGCTTTATTTTGGTTTTCAGCATTTTTTATGGATTTTACTTTATTATAAGCAAACTGGAGATTTTGCTGCACTCTGTGATTTTGTAATGGGTTGTTTTTAGTGGTATCAAAGCGTGTAATCACCTTGACAACAGAAGCCAAACATACATGTTTAACAAACCAGTACGCAGCAAGTATTTCCTATATTAATCTCCCCAAATTCAACAACTGGTTCATTTTTCCTAACTCCAACTTCTCAATTTAGTTTGTTCTTGAGCTTTTGAGCTTATGATCTTTGCAGGTCCCCTACCTCTAAAGGGGAGGGAAGGTATTCAATCATGCCCCTTCAGTGCTTAATCACAACTTTAATATGGTTTCCTTCCTGGTTGGTCGTGGCACATATTGAATTAGGAAGCAATCCTGTCCCAGATCCACAAACATACTGCCAACCTTATTTCCTCCACTTAATGTAATCCAGCCTAGGCCTGGATAATTGAAGGCTTTTGTTGCTCCCACCATTCCCTTTTCACATGCTTCTTATATGTACAGTACATAAGTAATTTCTTAACCCAGTTGTTCTCTCAAAACAGGTGGTCTACATTATGTTCCTTTGGGGTCTGACTCTGCTTTCATTTACCCTGTCATAAATCAGGAGTAGCTGTACCAAACTGAATGGTATTAGGTCAGTGTAAAAGTGATGTAAAGGAAAGAATTTAACATTATTTCCTGCTACTGTTCCTTCTGTGGGAGAGGGACTCAAAAGGAACCATTATTATGTGGTATAACCTTTATTTTACTTTTATGCTCCTTTTGGGGGTCTTCATTTCATAAATATCCTCCACCAGTCAGTGAGACAATTCTGAGTGGCTCAAAGGTTCTGTTCAGCAGTAAAAGCTGAGTCTGTCTTCTGACTGGAGCATTCCTATGTGTCTCAGGAGTTCTAGTCCTATCTGCTGCATAGTAAAGTTGATGCACAGTCATCTTTCTATTATTTAATGTCTACAGCCCTTCATCTTTCCATTTTTATGAAATAGAGAATATGATTGCCAGAGACAGAAAACTGTAACACTTCAGTAAATCCCTGAGCCTGACATTGATTTTAATGGGTCCAAGATTTAACCATCAACACTTATTATAGAACTACGAATCACCTCAATGAATCAGGTCCAGTCTTGCATCCAGACTCTTCACACTTTAATTTCCTGTACTAGCCATAATCTGGAAGAGGGGATATTTGGTGGTATTTAGGAGAAAGGCAGAGATTAAACAAAACACCACCCCTCCCCCCAAAATCAGACTCCCTCTGTATTTCCTTCAGTTTCATTTTTCATTCTATCAGGTTGATCCATCCTTTCATTCAGGGATGGAAGTCCCACAGCAATCTGCACTGCAGTGTGGTAAAACAAACAGGACTGAATAACATCTGGAACATTTTTTTTTCCCCATTGGCAATTACTCTGAACAGAATCAGAATACATTTTTCTAAAGTTTAGAGTGTGTGGATAATGAGGAAATTGTAAACGACAGATTCTAAACAGCATGATTATATTTTTTTTCCTTTCTTAAATTTTAATAAGCTAATTCAATCAGTATCAGGTTGGGGAGGAGTAAAGGGAGACAGAAGTCAGTTCATTGGAAAAATCTCTTAGATTAGTGTAAAAACTGTTAGATTTTCCACTTAACTTTTCTTTTCTCTTTTTCTTTCTGATTTGTGAACAACTAAGAAAAAACATTACCATAAATGCTTTTTTCCCCAAAAATTACAGAGAATGTTACCGTAAATGCAGCATTTCAGATTTGATTCAAGATTCCGTAACATCTCTGCATTTCTCTGCCCAAAACTGATAGAGACTATCTTTCATTTTGAGGAGCTGTTACTATTTAATATCTAGCAAATCACAGCTTTAAAACTGAAGCACCCTTACGAAGAGAGCATTTATCATCAAAACTACAAACAAATAAAGAGACTGAAAAAATATTAATATCATGATATATTAAGGGTAACCTTTCTTTTCATCAAACCCAGAGTTGTGCTTTATGTCCTCCAAAGTAAAATCTTTCATTCATGTCAGTGCTAAACACTTCTGTAGTTCATGCCTTGGTCCTGTTATAATCTGTCATCTAAACCTTGGTCCTGCCTGTTCTCCAGGGAATACAATATTTTAAATGCTCTTTTACAATCATTAGAACAAACCTGCAAAACATGGCATTGACCATCACATTGCTTAAAAAATATTGCTGTCATAAATTATCTCAGAAATTAAGTTCATAGTAAGAAATGCTTGACTTTGCTTAATCGACTGATCATATAATCGTCTCTCAAAAGTTCTTTAACCTCCAGTATAAAGGTTCCATCAATTCAGGCTCCTTTTAAGGTGATTCTCCCACATAAGAAATAACTGCCAAAACAGTCTGTATGTGTGTGTTTGAGCCTTCTCGCACAGAAGAAGGAACTGAACCAGTACCTCCCACACTGTATGTGTGCATTTTCTTTAATTACTTTCTTCTATGAAAAGAGGAGTGAATTTTGGAGCATACACTATAACTACCTCTCAAAAGAAAAGTTCAACCCCCACTCTGCCTTTGAGAGAAATGGTTTAAGCAGTACAGTCCAACACAGGTTTTATGGCTATGACTCCCACCTGGAAGTAGGACATATTTGCTTTAGACATAATATGGATATGTACACATTTCTACCTTAATTAGGTATAATGTCTTGGAATACTCCAGACTTTGACAATATATAAGTATGCACATGTACAAACACATACTTTGGTTTTGAGACATGAAGTTGTGCACTTAGATGGCCATTATAATATTTGGCTATTAAGTCTCAATGATGCTATCCTGCCATCCAGAGCAAAACCCCATTCCTCAGTGGGTGCACTGATTTAAAATGAAGTCACTATCCACATCCCTCACCTCCCTATTTTCACTTGCAACATGAAGGAGAATATTTTGTTTACCCACCACTGTTACTCATAGCTAGGGAGAAACACCCTCGTGAGGCCAGGAGGGCTGATTCCCATCTCACTCGCCCCAGTTCAGCCCCATTTCAGACTGGGAGGATTGCAGATAGTCAAACTGGTACACAGGAGGCAAAAGCTGCCAAGAGGACCCCCCTGGCAAACATCTTTCATGAACATATACAGCAGCAAGGTTGTATGGCTCACCTCGCTCCTTCAAGCCCTCCCAGTGGTGTGAGTTTTGTGGGTGAGAGGTTCAGGCTTAGGCTCATGAGCACATTTTGTTTCATCAGGGTATGAGTATGAAAACAAGGGCATGAAAAAGGAGTGGGCAAGATGGCTGGGCGTGAGCCACGCCGGGAGTCCAGGCAGGTTGCTGCCGCCCAGCACGGTGCTCTCCGCCTGGGTTAGGTTAACTAGTAAGCGAGGTGTGATGTGAGTCAGCCCCAGGACTTGTCCAAACACTTCCAAAAAGCCTACAGGAAACATTTCTGAGGTGGGACCGGCTCGCAGTGGGAGTGGGGGGAGTTGGAAGGAAAGAACATCCATGGTACACGCGGGTGGCAGTCACGCAAAACCTTAACTCTCACCAGGCAGTGACCCTCGTGTGTTTTCATGTTTATCTGAAAAGATAAAAGGTATGTGCTTGCTCAGGAATGAAAACACGAGCAACACTCAAACAGAGGAAAGCAGAAACAGCAGTTTAAGAGGCAGGGAAATGTAAACCAGCACTGAGAAACGTTTGACTTTTTTTCTGTAGAGGTCATGGCTGCATTACATTGAAACAAATAGGAACGACTGAGCAGAAGGTTTTGATAATGTAGAGCAGAGCTCTTCTAGGGATACTTCTTACTGTCAGAATTTGTAAGATCCTAAAGCTAACAATATAAATATGACCAGAGCAAACAGTTTCAGATTTTTCTAATTGTAAAGGAGGCATTGAGATCAGGATTTTGCAAAGGAAAGAGGCAACAAGAGCCAGAGCTTGAGAATGTGCCTTGTTTTCTGCATAAGGCCAAGGAAGACCAGGTGTTTCTTGAGAATTTTTCAGCTGTTTCAGCTTCTTTACCAAACACTGGGTAAAACCATGACAGTAAATACTTTCAGGCCAACATAAAATAAATGAAATTAAGGTGTAATACTTTTAGGAGGGAGTGTTTTGTTTAAAAACATGAAGGCAGATTCTGAATGGATACAAATTAAGATCGCTCCAGTGAAAAACAGCAATTTACATAAGGTGGATGGAGCCTGTGATGTTTCTGAGGTATTGCCTTTATACATATCTGATTTGATAAAAGTGCTAGCAAAGCAGACTCCCTGTGTACAGACACAGACAGCATGCTGCTCAGACAAAGGTCCTGATCCTTATCTTGCACCAGTTTCATACTGGTGCAGTCCCATTGCTACCAGCCATTTTGCTCTGGATCTGCTCTTGCTGTTCCGACTTGTGTCAGCCTTGGGCCCACAGTTTCCCTGTGAAAACCAGGAGAGAGAAAAATAGCAAAGAGGGGAGGAAAAGGATCAATTTTTCATTTGACACCAAGTGAATCATGACTTCCTTCTGGGATGTGGTACCTTTTCCCACTGTTGGCTCCATTTCCCATAATGCCCTTGACCCCGGGGGTCACCTGTCATTGGAAGATGAAGCTCTGAATAAACAGAGAAGACCCTGTGGTGTCTCTTATCTCTCCGTTTTGCCTCAAATCTCCGGGCGGAGTTTTAAATTATTCATCCACTGGTGCTCTCTGCGAGTTACACGTCTCTGTCACCTACCCCCCCCTTTGCCTGCCCATTTGTGAGTGAAGGCGGTATCCTTGGGAACCTTATCAGAGATCACAGATTCAGGCTCCAGAAATGAAATAAAAGAGGAAATTGGCTGTATTAGCATAAGAGGAGTCAGCCTGGAGTTGAATACACACATCACCCAGAAGCACCACTGGCTTCTCTTATCAGCAACGTCTGATCACCACTTCTTTATACACACAGGCACACGGGCACACATGCACCACACACATGCACACACACATACTCCACTCTCTAATTCCACCCAGCCCATTCCTTTGTTCCAGCTCATATGGGGGAACACACGAAATAAGGTCAGATGGCATGAGCTTCCTCAAGCAGTTTCCAACACTCCCAAGTTCTCCTGGGTAAAACAGCAGAAAAGAGCATAAACAAAAAAATATTTGTTTTTGTGTTAAGAGAAATTATGATAATCCTGTAGCTTCCACTGGAGGGGAAAAAAAGTCAGGATAAAGATTTCAGATAGGGAGGTTCTGTTATTAGTTCAAGTATGATTCCTAGACCAATCTCTCTGTTTATCTCTCTCTCTCTAGTGTCTCAGTGATAATGTGTAACCATGGTTTATGAGGTTTTTTTAAGAATATAATACCTGATATACATATAACATAATTAGGCATGTTTTTGAAAATAATTACAGTGAATAATTTTGAAATTTAGAGATGCAGATTTATGTAATTGCAACAAATTGTTTTCCTGTGTATCCTTTTACGTAGAGACATTATCTCTGATACTACTGTTGTGGCAAACACTACACATTGTTCCTTCAAATCAGAAAAAAGCACTGGAAAGGAAAATTGCTCTATATTCTTCGTGGCATGGTGATTTGGAATTTGAAAATTTTGCCTTCCTTATGTTGGTTGGGACACTACTGTATGTATGGCTTTGTATTTTGCTGCATGTAGCTTTAGTGATGTACATTATTCTTCTGAGTTGATGCTGGCAGGGTGGCATTTGCCACCCCTGTTGCTACTGAATCCGGTAAATGGAGAAAAAAAGAGATCAGAGGGATTTGACACTATGGACAGTGGAAAACATGCCCTCTGAGATCAACTTTTCTCACATTTTAGGATGGTTTCTCTCCATCTTGTGAAAAATAGCAGAAATTAATTTCCCTTCTTTTGAGAGCTGTTGTTTTGTTAATATCCAAATTTGGTAATTTCCATGCAGGGTTTTACTCATGGCAATATCACCATATCTCTACAGAATGAGGCTCCTTTGTTCTCTAATGAATATTGCCAGCATCACACAGTAAACATGTATTGGCTTTACACAATATAAGTGGTGGGCTAAAGTCTGTGGCCCTTAATTAAGCAGAGCTTTTTACTGAAATTAAAAATAATGATAATTAAAAAAAGCCAAACAAGCAAAATCCCCAAAGATTTTCCTTATTTTTTAATGATGGGAGAAAGATGGAATCTTGAGGTTCTTTATTTTTGGGTCAAGAAATGCAAAAGAAAAAGAAGTTGTAATTGTAATGGTTCCAACTTTCTTCTCAGCATTTTTTATACTGGAGTTATTACTTGCATATCAGAAAAAGAAAGATTTTTATTGGCTTCATTCATGTTGCCATGGATAAAAGGCAAGATGATGGCTCAATAATCCTTTTCCTATATTCATGAATTTCTATGATTATTTGTTTCATTTCCCCTTTGATCTCTGCAAAGTCCTACCCATGTCCTTGCCAACCAGGGTAACAGCTATCTATGCTTATAGGGCCTTGATGATTTTCAGTAGAAGGGATTGTACAATTATGTACAATCCACTTTAATTGGACTCTGAGTGGGAGGTGTGATTTATTAGTTTGCAACCATATGCAAGACTGATGCCAAATTATTCCACAAAATGACTCTGGATCTACTG
Organism: Myiozetetes cayanensis; assembly: GCF_022539395.1. Classification (NCBI taxonomy): domain Eukaryota; kingdom Metazoa; phylum Chordata; class Aves; order Passeriformes; family Tyrannidae; genus Myiozetetes; species Myiozetetes cayanensis. The sequence continues at coordinate 4,582,646 of NW_026087521.1, forward strand.
AAGTTGTTGTCAAAACAGTCACTGACCTCAGAAAAGCCAGGCATACACCCTCAATACCTACCTCTCTGCTCTTGCAGTATTCATCAATGTAGGAGGCCATGGTACCACAAGCTGGGAGGAAGATGAGTGTGATAAGAATAACAGGGTTCACTTTTAGTTGTAACATGAAAATCTTCTTCAGTTCCTTATTTATATATAAGTTGTTCTAATTTGACCGAGAGAAGAGCATCTGCTTGCAGTGTCAACAGCAGAAAATGAGGAGTGCCATTACAGCCTCTGTTTGTGTCACACCTGGAGGTTGAAAGTGAAAATCTATGTATTTATGATGAGTTTTTACAGATGATACATACTTAAAGCAGAACGGAGAGCTAAAGACACGGTGACTTGTGTCAAACAAGATTAAATTTGTTCATTTACTAATTCAGCCCATCCTACTGAATGGACCTTCTACAGGCCTTCTGTACAGTCAGGAGTTAAATCTCAGCTGGGTCAGTCATACCCTGAAGGTACTTAGTTATCATGAGCTTGCAAAGAGAAATTGGAAAAAAATCGTCTTTCTTCACTAACATTTCAGTATATTAGGCAGAATGAGAATGGACCAGAGATCCTAAACTGTAAAAGTATCAATAAAGTTCATATGAAGAAGGTGTGACTCCAACACTTTGTAATATACAACAGGGCTTGTGTGAATAAGAGATGCTTTACTATTTTTTAATTAACCCATTTAATTAGTTTATAATATTTTTCATATTTATAAAATATATATTTTTAAAAAATGTATGAAAAAAATTATCTAAGAAGCTGCTAAAACTCATGATAGAATCAAGGCTATAAAACTGACAACAAAGCAGTTGTCTCTTTGTGTGAACTGACTAGATATTAGGCTTTTCTGAGTCAACGAGGTCAGCATTTCTCCATCAGACTTAGTGAGAGCAAGATTTAAACTTTCTAGATATTCCTGAGGTCAGCTGGAGCTTTCCAAACAAGGCATAGCCTTCTTCATCCAGACTTTCTAGTATTACTTCTTGACAGAGTTATGGCATTGATTAACATTCTTCTAAGATCTGGAAATCCCACAGACTGTGCAGTTTCTGCTTAACTCAGTGTTGCAAAGTTCACGTGGAGGACTTTACAACCCGTGCCATGGACCTGGGCTCTGTTCAAGGTATAATAATGCTAAAGATTTCACCTTCTGAACAATTTTGGCTCATTAAATATGATTTTAGTGAAAAAGATATTTGAAGAACAGCTTATAGTGCTTGTACATTTAGTGGAAAAGAAGTTCCCTTCACATGAAATAAGCGGGAGGTTTGATGTTTCTCTCTTGAAGGACATTATCCCTTTTAACCCTCGAAGATGCCAAATTTTTTCTAATTCCCTGTTTTCTGAATCTCCCAACTCATGTTTTTTACACATAAACATTTCATTTTGTAGCAAACTGTGACCTTTAAAGGCACAAATACCATGTCTTCTGGAATTCCATGGTACTACAGGTTCTAAGTCAGCTGCCTCAGACTATGCTGTACTCATCATGCCTTAAGCAACTCTTTCTTCTCCAAGCCTCCAACATCCCTGCAAATGCAGGTTGTTTCCATGTACTGGCTCTATATAATTCATGTGGTCAACCTTTCTGTCTTTTCCCAAACTGCAGAACAAGAACTATATTTATTTCTTGAGCGAAAGTTGATATGTTTATGCAATCACACATGAGTTTGGGACTCAGGGACATGTGCCTAAAGGTAAGCATTAAGTCAGCCTGGAACAGGGCTCTACAAAGTGTTCTTGAGTCAGTCAATACTTCCTTGTGTGAGTCACTACAGTATATTCCCACTAACTGGGTAAGAGGTGATTGTCTTAGCACCATCTGAGTAAAATCAATGGCAATCTAGAGGGGCAGGAAACTGCAATCTTTCCTTTCTGCAGTAGATTTATTGTGATAACTTTGCTATCTAGTGTTTAAATAATAAGTAAATAAGACCCTTATTTCAAGAACTAAGTCACAGCTTCTTTAATGGCAGGTTTTGGAAGATGATGTTTCTATAACGTGTGTGCAGCTCATGGATTCGTTGTATCATCTACTGATAACAAACCTCAACCTACAGGAGCTCTTAATTCTGAACACCTGCTGTCTTTTGAATTCTCCCATACACATCAAATGTGTTCACATGTGAAGACATGGTCATTTCCTTGGACTCTGATTTATAATACTTTTTGAATCTAAAGATCTCAAAGCACGGGGCAGAAGCTGGCAGTCAGGGTTTGCATTTGTCAACACTTCACCAATGATCCATTTGTTTTTATGAGTAAAAATGACAAAATATCCTTCTTTGTCTTCTCTTGATAAAAATTGATTACTAAATACATGCCATTTGTCACTCACGTAAGACAGTGTTACATTTTGCCTATGTAATATGCAAGTGAGCAGAGGAAAAGAGGACATTTTGGAACTTGGTCAAAGTCACGGTCTTTTATCAGAGCTAAACCTCAGAGTTCCAGTCTGGACACCATTCTCATGATCAGCTGGCTTTTGCATTTTGATTGTGTCAGGGGATAGTATCTAAGAGGTCTCTTTTTCCACGGGGACCAAGATCAGTATCTGTGCCATGAATCACAGAGCAGATACATGGATACAGAACAAAGAATGTCCATAAAGCTCTCCAGACATGATCATCTTTATATTTCTATTTCCTAATAAAGGCTTAAATGATTTCCTTTTGCACTGAAGAAACAGATGCCCAGTTTCTTATCTGGTCACATCCTTGTATGAGAACAAAAGAGCATCAATGTGTTACTTCTGAAAAGGCCCACACATTCCTATGTAACCATTCAATTTCTGGGAAAAACTAATTTATAATTAAAGCTACTTAAGGTGCACCCAAGCTCTGCTTTCATGTACCAGAACCTACCCCAGCTGTTTTCCTTTGCACTGTAAGTAACCTGATTCTGCAGTCATAAGCAAAGTATTTGTTCTTCCTTTCCATCAGTTAAAAACCTGTATTCATATATACAGGAGCCCCTGGTGGTCTAGGGGGTAAAGGCGCCGCGCTATCACCGCGGAGACCCGGGTTCGATTCCCGGTCAGGGCCACTCCCGGGCAGGTGGGGCTCGTTAGCCCTTAAAGGCAACCCACCTACGTCCTAAGGACCTCGCTGCCACCGTCCAAGCTCGCTTGGCCCCGGCAGATGAACCTTAGGATTAAAGGGTGGGCTCAGTTCCGCGCACACTGTGTCTCACCTAAAAAATCCAATGCGCAGGCTGGAAGGTAGAAAGACCTTCCCCGGATCTTCGCTCGCGAAGACTGGCCATTATTATTATTATTATTATTCATATATACAACTACCATATTTTATTAGGAACCTTTAGTCCCCAAATTTCATTTCAAGAAAGTTTCACGGACAGTATTATAAAAGAGGTTTTGGAAACAAAACTTCGTCAATGCATACAAGTTGGGAAAACCAGCATTTGCCTGGGAGGCCAAATATTCAATGTTCAATAATTTGGACAAGATTCACTAACATTTACTAGGTGTGAGCACTTTTGAAGGTGTAGAGGACTATATTCAAAAGATCCAAGGGAAAACAAAAGCTTTTCTCCTAGAGACCTCTGTACTGCTTTTTGGACGGTGATGAATTTCAGGTGCTACTAATTTGGACAGAGTTCAGACCGATGTAGGAAGCACTCTGCTCATGTCCAAACTAGTCGTGGAAATTAGATTCTGTACCTGCTCCTGTTCTTACACTAAGAAATGCAATAGGATATGGAAAGTTTTTCTATGTTCAAGTTTTATTTAGGTTAGTATTTTCATGTCATGTGCTGAATTGGGATCTCACAGCCATAATTACAGAGACAGCTACAGAAATGTAGGCAGGTGAAATGGTCTGTGTATAGGAATACACCTCCAGCTATCCAACACAGCCAGACCTTTGTGGTAACAAGACTAAAAAGTCCAATGCATTGGTGCCAACAATCTGACATCTGGGTAATTTAATAAAAAATAAAATTAAAAAAAATAAAATTTTAAAAAAGATAAAAATAATGTTAAAAAGCCAACAATTTTTAATAGTCCAACTTTTTATGAGACATAATTCATGCATAGACTTATGAAAGAACACAAAACCTACTCTGCCTTCCTGACTGTCATCTCAGAATGCTGCTTCAGATTCCAAAAACAAGCTTAGATTGGGATTTCACCCTGCAGCTGGGGTGAATTTTTCAGGCAATCTCAGCTGGGTTTTTGGTTGCTTTTTTGGCTGGTTTTTTTTTAACAGTGGTGATCATCTGAAAACACAGAGCTCCTGAGCTCTCCATGTGCATGTACTGGGCACTGGAGAATCAGAATTATAAAAGTGTAACTAGCCATTACACTTGTTCCCAAAGATACAGGTTATTTTCACACTGGTAGGAAACATAATCTCTTTAAGGAGTTTTCCTAAATGCTCTGAGCTGTCTTTGAAGAACCTCAGTTCTCTACATCCACTGTATGGAGAACCATAAGGAAAGGCAGACAAGTATATTTGGCCAGGTGAGTTAATGCACTTCTGGCAGACTGCTAAACCTCTCCCTCTCTGGAGACATTACAAATGCACCTGGACATGTTCCTGTGTCACCTGCTCCAGGTGACCCTGCCTTGGCAGGAGGGTTGGACTGGATGATCTCCAAAGATCCCTTCCAACCCTAATGATTCTGTGATTCTGTGTCTCAAGCTTCATATAATATACTAAAAACACAACTGATTTTAATTCCTAGTTAAAAACAGAAAAGTGTAAAAAAAAAAATAAACACAGATTTTATATTCCAAAGTATGGAAGTATCTTCTAAAAGGGTTAAATGTATAATACATTGGCCAGGACATTTCAATCAAATCAGTAGGTGGTTTTATTGGTGATACTTCTCTACTCTTCAGCACTGCAAACAATAATGAGTAATTAACAATATTAACTTAGTGCTAAATGTCTGAGGTTCTGTATTAAGAGGGAAAAAAGCCCAAAACATATCCTCAGAACTACTTGTGGTTTACATCATTTGTGATGCTGCCCTAAAAAAACTGAATTGTTTTACATCAGGCAGTCCATGTCCTGTGTGCAATTCAGGCTCTATAGGTAAATGCATCCACAATGATTTTAAAAGGCATGATTGAAAACTAGAAATAAAATATGCAGTTATTGTACAACTTAGCAACTCTCATAGCTATTCAAGCTTTATTATATTCACACAGAAAAATATGGACGTACAGATAACCAGACCACCCTGAAAAAACCTCATTTAAAACTGGACTTTGGAACTTCTACAAAGGAAGAAAAAAAAAAAAAGAAAATAGAAAGGAAGACTTGTTTCTTTTCACCCACAATGCTGATGTCTATTCCTGCTTGCTTCTTTCACACCAATGCATAATGTCTTTGGATGCTTATCACAATAGCCCCCTTGGTAAATGAATATTTTTATTGCAGTAGCCTTTGGAACTTTAACAAAGAAAGATGGGTAGATTCCCACCCACAACATTAAAGTTTTCCTATTCACTGACACCAAACCATGTTCTAATGTTTAAACAAACCCAAACGCTTGGGAAAATTTAGATTTGACCTCTGTGGGCATGTTAAACAGTTTACATTACAGCAAACTCTAGTTTTCCCTAATGTGCATAGCACTTTGGAACTTTGTCAAAACGGAACAGTTTCAAAGCTGTATGATCTTCACCCAGGGGCCTAATTGAAGCGGCATGAAAAGTATTTTTCTTTACTTTTTTTCCCTTTTTTTTTTTTTTAAATTTTATTTTTTTTCCTTATAAAGCTGGATCTGAAGCTGGGTACTCTCCAAAAAAGCTTATGAAGCTGACAAACATTTACCTCCCGTTCCTACAACCCTAAAACTTCCATCGCAGAAATTTAGAGCAAAGGTCAGACGGAGGAAAAACATATTAGAAGCAGCATGACAAGCCAAGTTTTATTCTACTTGAAAAGCCAGCTTTTTAAAGTTCTTTCCCTTTCATATTGGTTGTTTGAAAAGAGATCTGAAGAAAAGTCGAAATCCCCATGTAAATGCATATATTTTCAAACAGAAGGATACCTATGCAGATGCATATTAAGCTGCATCCAGCTTTGGTGGGCAAGCCATGTTTGAAGAGTGTTCCCAATGCAGTTGATGCTCTTGTCCTTTCTGAGTCCCCATTGAAGTTCGTTTGCATTCAATTGAAATGAATATATAAAAAATTAGATGTTTAATTTGCGGTTGCCACCGGCATAAGAAATATGCATATGGGTTATTTTCTTGCCAAGCAAAACACTTTTACAATAAATGTTCTCTCTGTATAGCTCTGCAATGGATTGTATATTCTAAGATTTACACCATAATAGTGTCAGGTATTAGAGTATATCTTGCTGGATGTCTGGGGATGTCAGTACAATCTAGGCAATCTATGAAAGACTCATATATATATATATATATATGTGAGATTTAGACACAAACAAGAGTGTAAGTGCACAAACTTACACTCTGCCCATGGCAAGGAGGTTGGAATTAGATGATCTTTAAATTCACTTCCAACCCAAACCATTCTGTGATTCTATGAACTTGGCAAAACCTTTTCAGTGTATATTGATTTGAGCATCCTAAACCCAAGACAATCTAGCAAAGGCTTAATATAGGACAAACATAGATTTCTGCATGAACCTACACAGGCATGAAACATAATATACATAAGTTGTCCTCTTTATGTTCCTATTTATTCTAACAAAATTTCACTTTTTTTTCAGAGTCATTCTTATTTATTATCACTTTGAAAACTGTTCAGTGAGGAGAAGAATTGGAGAGCACAGGCCCACTGGTGCCCTACACTGTTCTATAACCAGGTACACAATCTTTCTTTCATCTGACTAACTACTTGGAAGGGGATATTTCAGTTCAGCTCAGAAAATGAAATCCAGCAAAGATTATTGGATATGCTTGCAGAATTAATATGAAACTTTAATCATCCAAAATATATGAGCTTCAGTGTGTTCTTGCAAAATCAAATGCAAATAACATACAGTTCCTTGGTCAAATCCTCAACTGGGGAAAATCAACTAATCTGATCTATATCGATGCAGGATGGGATCTCTGGTTTAATCTGTGGCAGGATTTTCTCAAAGAACATTTTCCAAGAGTAATATTCGAGATCCTGAGAACTTTTGAAATGTGAAGACTCCCTGAAATTTTGAGAACACATCTCAAACTGCGATTTGAGGCTTGAGGGACATGAAGTTAAACTCTTTACAGCACTCTCTGAATATTTATAAGGAAAGAGAGATTTCACAACTACAGCTCCACAAGATATTAAGTACTCACAGCTACTGTTTCTGTCAGAAATGAGGGTCAGGGATTTGGTTTCATGTTAGGGGATCTCATGTCGTGTGTAAATGCTTCAGATAGAGGGCACATATGATACCTTGATCCATTAACCGAGCAGTCTGACCAGACTTTTCATTATGTCAGATTCTTGAGACTGATTATTTAACATTTACCAATCCAGATGTACTGTATTAGTTTCAAACAGAAAGACTCGGGGTCTATGATATTCGTCTTCTCTGACCGCCAGTAGGGATTAAAAAAATATACAAAGTCATTAGAACCCTGTCAGTTGTTGTGTATTTTTGGACAGTCATAGAATCAAATGAGCATTATCTGTTAAAGAAACTATATGTCCACCCCTTCGAAAAAATCTGGTGCAATTTTAGAGTGATTAATTAAATAGGTTCATATGTACATGCAAGTGGATTCAACAAAAAAATATTTTTAAAAGCTATTCAATCTATCTGAGATGAGCTATCTTAACAAAAATGTTCTCTTTAATCACTTGCTTTCTAAAAAGGGAAGAGTTAGTAATAATAAATAATAAAGAAAGACTAATTAATTTTGTCACTTTTCTCTTTGCACATCTTAGTGGATCTACATGGCAAATGAAAAGAATTTATTGAGTTGCTTCCAATTTTTTAAAATAGTGGCTCCTCTGAAAGGATTTTAAAAAAATATGTAGTAAAAAGTCCCTTTTCTTTGGAGATCCTAGATCCTAGAAATGCTTTGATATGTGATAAGAAGGCTGCTTCTACATGTGCAGAGCCTGACACACAAAGGTGTATGCAAGATCAGAGATTCCAAAGTAATTCTGATTTCTGGTAGGGATACTGAAGAAGCACGGTTACATTTGCAATTGGATTTCCCCCTGGGACACTGGTACCAGAGAAAACAGACTTTTTATTGCAGTACATGAAGAATTAGCCATGTAACTAGATAAGTAGTACACTGATACAGTGGTAAAATTTATGCACTCGTGCACCTGGAGACTTATGAAATATCAGGCACTAGATGCTTTTTAGAAAACTTACAAGAAAATTAAAGAAAAATATTAAAGTAATTTCATTGTTGCCCCATTTTTATTTTTATATTTATTTCCATCCCTCTGAATGGTTCTTCTGCTACATGTTAGAGGAGAAATTCTTCAATCACAGTAGTAATGATAGTAATAAAGGATTACTGAGCATCTGATAAATATCAGAAGTGATATTCACAGTAGAATGGTTAAAACAAACTTCTGTGTAGTCAGACATTCTTCTTTCTCATAGGAACTCAGAGTTTAAGTGGATGGACCGAAAGAATCATATTCCTTGATTCACGCATTCTGTTTTTCTTGCCCATTTATCTCCCACAGCCTACCTACACTTTCCCATGATTTAGGATTGCAGTCATGACTATCAGATAGCCACTGTCCTTCTCACACCTACAGAGTGTTCTCTGAGTGTTGCCCTTATTTACTCTTTGGGATTTGAGTGCTGCAGGCTGCAAAGCAAATTATATGGGAGCAATCACTTCTCATTAGAGCTCCAGCCCACAGAGCCAAGGAATTTACTGATGTGATCAGTATTAGCTGTGATTATCTCTATTTTTCAGAGATGTTGCCCACGCTAAATGATTCTTCATTTATTGTTTTCCATGCTCTGGGATTTGTCATTGTGTGAAAGTAATTTCTGGAGGAGGGTGACTCGTGTACTGCCCTTCCTTGATAGAGCAATGTGCAGAACAAAAATTCACTCTGTGGAGAATAATCCACTGCAGACAAAAAAAATCAGATAATTCTTTGATTTGAATCCTGTGATATCACCCAGCTACAAATTAATATTTTTATGCGTTATTAGAATCATTAGAATATATATAAATAAGGAGACTAGGTCTTTGCATAAAAGAGTTGGTTTTGTTGATTTTGTTCTTGGGGTTTTTTTTTTTTGCTTGATTGTTTGTTTGTTTTGGGTGTTTTTTTGGTTTTTTTTAGTGAAAATAATATATTTTATCTTCACTTCTATCCAACTAGTGTTTTTCAAAAAATCAAAAAGTTGGTAATATCCATTTAGTTTGCTAAAGTTCTGCACTGCCTTCCTTTCTAAATGTAAATTGTCAAATAGTGCTGATTTGAATTCTTCTCTATAATGCCTTGAGCTGTTACTGTGAACCCGAATGCCTGTAAGGAAAGATTATCTCAAGATATTTCCCATCCCTCCTTTCCCCCAGCTTTCTGCCCAAAAGTCTTCCAAAGGAGTTTCCATCACAGCAATTAGCTGAGCTTCTCAAGAGCTCTCAGGGTTAAGTATAATTATAGTCATTTTGTTGTACATAAACAAGGAAAGTCTCACTTTTATTTCCCATTTATCATTTAAGAAGTTATGATTGAGTAGTGACATGTGAAGTTACGATACACTAGTGACTGTGAAAATGCAAATGGAAAGGCAGCTCATTGTTCTGCAGATCTTACAATCTCTGTGGAGCACAAATGGAAACAGAAAAACGTTCAAGGATAGTATCTAATGTGACTGTCCTTTATAGTGGGGAGCGCTCCAAGTACATCAGGCCCAGAATCATTCTTCACTGTTTAAATTCTCAATATTGAAGAGACCTTATTTTCAGCTTCTCCTTTTGTTGTTTTTGAAGCTCCCAGCATATTGTTTACATGTGGGCTTGAGGTAATTTTCCCAGAAAGCCCTGATCACTCAGCAGAAATCGCATTGCCTCAAAGGAGATAAAGATCGTTCCGAGTCAATGCATGATCTCTGCTCTCTCTTTGTTTTAATCATTCAAAAGTGAGTGAAAACACCTAACAAACTAGTCAAATGATTCATATTTCATGGAACATGGTATTGTTTTTCAAAGAACACTTTTTGGTATTCAAACTGAAAAGTGTTTGAGTTAATTGCTCATACTAGAGGGACAGAAAAATAACTGAGATGATTGGTCAGGATCTGGATTGTGTTCTTGCCATGCCTGCAGTGTCCTAATGGCTGGTACTGCCCAGCATCATTCTCAGTGTCCTCATGAGCTCAGGATTCAAAGACCTTCACCATCACCTCTCCCCTGGCTTATGGATTTATACTAAGCATGGAACATGTGGGCTTGTTTAGGTGCTGCTGTTCTTCTGTAGTTTGTTGCAGTCATTCAATAGATTTGACTATTTCAAACAAGACTTTCCCTTATACTCCCTGCTTTTTGACAGAAGATCATGGGCCAGTGGCTTTTGTTTCTGGTGATCATGTGCACTCCTTATCCTTTTTCATGGAATCTGTATGACCACAAGAACTGAGGGTCCCCTTCTTACTTCTAACCTCTGATGTCATCTCACATTCTCCTCCAAAAGAAAATCCTTCCTATAATTAGACAGTTAACACTAGCTGGTGTGTCTACCTCTTTCTATTGATTAAAGAAAGTGTTTAAAAAGCCAGCTTTACCTGAGCACTTTATTTTATATAGGGCTAAATGGGATAAATGTCATTTTATGTGCCCCATTTTAAATGGTTTAAGGAATTCCAACCATCCTGTGGAACTAATCACCCTTCATTAAAATGCTGATTCCAGTGGTACATCAGATTTAAAACAAAGCTCTCCCTTACTACCTGTTTAATATCAGAACCAAAGCTTTTTTTGCTCCTTGTTTTTCTTATTTACTTGCTTTTTCTGTTACACCATTTTCTCATGCATTTCTGGCTATACAGCTAAAACAACAACCACACACCACACCAGTCATGCTAAATAATCTCATTGTCATGAAATTTACGTCAGAGAGATTGTGGAGATGATATGATCCCCTTCCTCTGTGTAACCTCACAACATAGGTACTGTTTTTACTCTTTCACTCCTGCAAATGCTTGTGCAGAAACATCAGGTGTTCTCAGCTCTTTGACAAGGTAGTAAAGCAATACAATTAGAGATATACACAGGCTTTTTGTCAAGCTTTGCAAGCTATGCCTATGCTTCACTTCTATTATTCAGGTTTAAATCTGTCTCACACTTTTTATCTTCAGCTTCTTTTCTCATGTGCTAGGCTGCATCTGCTGTTCTGTGGACCTCAGGAGGAAAAAATAGAAGGAAAAAGCCGACAAATTTTCTGTCAGTGATTTCTTCAAGGTGGATAAAAGACTGGATGGCAATCATAAAGCATGACTTATTTAGAATCTATTATGTACAGGAAAGTATGTTGAAATGTAATACAGGTATTGTACATTTACTACCAAAGTCCAAATAGGATCATATGCACCTCGAAAAAAAATAAAAGAAAGGTGTGAGCAACTTGTTAAATATTCCTATATTTAGGATGCTAACATGGACCTTAGATCAGATTTCTTCATATTCTGCTCTTTCCAAAAATTTCTTGTACAGCCCAAGAAAGACTTTCTCAGACCTTCCAGCAGCAAAGTGTCCACATGTCTGTGAAACTGCAGTGTTTTCAACATCTTTGAGAACTTACAGATGGTAAATGTGAAAGGTACACAGAACATCTTGACAGGAAAAAAAAATAAAACAGAAAGACATAAAAAATACTTTTTCTTGCAAAATATTTTTCATTGAGAAAATATATCATGGTCGTAGGAAGAAAAGAACCATCTCTAGTTCAACAGGATTTACACATTCAGCATGCTTAGACAAACACATGTTATTAATTAATAACAGTTGGGTTGTTTTCCATCTGAGATGATCCAATATAAAACTAGATTTCCTTTCCATGATAAATATTGAAAACTTGCAATCAAAAAACACATAAATCATCTAAAAATCTTTAAAAGGCTTTCAAAATAGAAGTATAAATGTTTTCTTTTTCAGCAGGGAGTCCCTTTTGACATTTTCTGACCTCTTCAATGAAGAATTAATTTTTTATTATTGAAAACATTATTGCAGGCACCTGATTCTCCCCTTGGTGACACCGATATGTTTCAGGAATTACTCCAAAATAGGCAGTGGATTTATTCCAGTACAATCATGAAAGTGGGATTGTGTCTCTTTTGGTGCCAGTAGTACAATATGGCACAAATGGTCCCATAAATGAGATCTGTCTCCACTGAGATACTTCTGTTTCTACTGGTAAAAAATTTGTATTTATATATTTTTAGATTAATTTAGAACTGTTTGACAAGTATATAACAATTGTGGACCTCTTGTTATATCTGCCAGTCCCACATGATGGCATTTGACTTGCAGGATGGCATTGAGGCACAGTTTAATCCTTCCTATATACTGAGGGATTTAAAATACATATAATTTTAATTTGTGCTCCTGAAGTAGGATGGGGAGGAATGAATGACTTGGGGCATATACTTTCCTGAACTGGGGATTATGAAGTTGAAGTGTAGAACATCCTCATGTTGAGAAGAGTCTCAGTCCATTTCTTCTGGGGATCAGAAGCAGAATACCAAGGGATACAGGCTTTTATAGTCCTGGAGTTTTCATCATCACTTTTAGTTCTTCACAGTCATTCACATGCTTCATTTTGTGGACAGGGAGAGATAAAGCTCATAGAGTTAGAACTCCAGAAATGCTTGGACATGAATTTTTGGGATTTTCTGTCATAAGAGTGAAGAATCTTCATTTCAATAGTCAGGCTGAGGACAGCTTGCCTCTTCACTTCCTGACTTCTCCTACATATAGATATGAAATAGAAGTGACACAGAAGTGGCCAGAAAACAGAAAATTTTGAGCAGGAGTGTGTTGATTCTGGCAGGCTTCCTTGAGTAAGGTATTTGTGGTTGATTTAGCAGCAAACAATATTATGCAGAGAAAGGGCTGGGAATGGTTTGCAATGCTCAGGATATCAACCTCCAGATGGACACATTCAGATTGTAAAATGGGGGTTACTATAGATTATAAGGGTTTGCTATAAATGGGTAGAGCTTTAGATGATCTCATACTTTAACAACTAGCAGAGAAGTAGCCTAAGAGACAGACTAATTCAAATTTCCACGGTACTGGAGTGAGAATAATCCAAGTGAGCTCAGTGATTTGACTTCAGCGGGTTCTGTGTCAGAATAGTCCAATAGGCACAACACAAGCAGTAACAATAGAAAGTTCATAAGCTAATTGAATATGTATTTCATAGAAAAACCTCACACATCTAACATTCCTTCCAGGAAACATACACAAGAATAATGATCTAGATATTAACTTATGAAATGTTGCCTACAGTAAGTTACTGTTGCATGTCTTTCTACTGTAGACAAAATGAATGGGAGGCTTTGACTTAATATAATGAAAATTTTCTGTATTTTCCTCAGTTGAGAAGCTTCATTGAGACTTTATATTAGTGTTTCATTATATGTGAGATGGGAGAGAAATCTACCTGCTTTTCTCTGCCAAGTCTTTTATCAGACGAGAACATGTATTTCTGCAGTTGTATGAAACAGAATTGCAGATGTTCAGAGCCTGTATCCAGAAGTCACCCTTTTCTTGAGGACCCAACACCAATTTCTATCATATCAATCAACAGCTATTTTAGTGCTAGCAGGGACAAGTTAGAACATGTCAGGGTGATAATGTGTTGCTTCAACTCCTGCAGTGTTATAAATGCATGTGGGGAAAAAACCAAAAAACCTAACCAACAACACAACAAAAATGGTTCTGTTTAAATTTCCATCACTGCAGAGTCATGCTCTGAGGATTTTGAAGGGAGTAAGAATAAAGAAATGAATAAATATATGGTAAATTAAACCTCATTTATACCTGGAAAATTCTGCATGGTCTTATTCATATTAAGAAATATTACTGGTGCCTCACTAGGTTTTCTTTTCATTTAAAAAAAAAAAATCTAAACATGTTCAAACTCTGAAAATGACAGGTTATATAGTAAGCTTCTTTCCCTCAGGAGTCAATGAAACAATCAATTCCATGTATATAGCTTGTATTTTTTTATCTTTTTGTATAATTTAGAAGTAAGAGCTGATAGGGCACTTTACTAACAAATAAACACTGGGGTGGAAGAAGTTGCTCATGCTAAAGTCATTTTCACATGCAGTTTGTCAAGATGTTGTCAGTTTTGGTGGTGTGATTTGAAAACTGTCAGAAAAATTGCTTCTATGTAAAGGGTATGTTTTTTGTTCTCCAACAAGCAGACACTCAGTTTAGGCTTCCACATGGTCTTCAGAACACCTGATTTGTTTTTCCAAGCTGTAAATGATGAAGAGTCAAAAACTGCTTTACAGCAAGGTGGGTCTCCACAGAAGTGTTGGACACCTTGAAATCAGCAACTTTTATCAGCTCAGCCAGAGAAGTCAATACCGTTTGTGAACCTAAAAATTTGGATACTTCAAAGCAATCTTTAACCAGGTGGTTTATACCTGAACTTTCGAAGTGTCCAGGGAAATTCAGCATCCAAATCACACACCATACCAATGCAAACTCAGAAAACACTTCTGTGTAGGAGGTTTAGTTGGCAAGGCTTTACTACCAGAGGAGGCTGCAGGAGTGGCATCTGTGAGATTACACCAGGAGCTGTTCCTGTGTTGAACAAAGTCAGTTCCAGCAGCTCCAGGACAGACCCACTGCTGGCCAAAGTGGAGCCCATCAGTGATAGCAGTAACACCTCTGTGATAAAGTATTTAAGAAGAGGAGAAAGAGCTGTGGGGCAGCATCTGGGAGACAAGAATGAGAAAACGTGGGAGCCACAGTCCAAAAGACACATCTGTCAGCGAGGAAAAGTTCATGAAGGACAGTATTTCATGTCAGGGAGCCCACACTGGAGGAGGTGAAGAGCATGTGGAGGACTGTGTTGAAGATGGATTCTGAACTGACCAACCCCACTTCTAGTCTCCTGCATCGCTCAAGGGGAGCAAGTAGAAGAGCTGAGAGTAAATTTGAGCCTGGGAAGAGTGGAGGGATTGGGGGAAGGCAATTTTAGGTTTGTTTTTATTTCTCATGACCCTACTCTGTTTAATTGGCAATAAACTAAATTAATTTCCCTAAATCAAAAATGTTTTATCTGTGCCAATAATTGCTGAGTGATCTCCCATTCCTTATCCTGACCTATAAGCTTTTCATTGCATTTTCTTTCCCTGTCCTGCTGAGAAAGGGCACTGATAGAGGAGCTTGTGGAGCTGCTGATGGTCAGTCAAGGTCAAGGCCAAACCCACCCTGTTTCCTTAGAATTCACTGAAATCCCACCCTAAACCTTGCGTTTCTCCCATGTATCTCCAGCCACATCATTGGTTAAACCAAGCTAGACCCTGCTTGCCCTAGGAGCCCATACAGGTGGTGTGAGACAGAACTGGGACCTTCTGCAGGGTTTGATCCAGCCTGCCCAGGACCTCTGAGCAGCTGCACAGGGAGCACAGGGTGGCTCTGCTCCCATTCCAGGTGATTCATGTAATTGCCCAGTCAGCAGAGTGAAACCAAACCTTGGTGCTTTCATTTTAACTTTCACGGGACACAGTATTGTTTGGCACAGCCCCACAGAAGACACCCACTCCTCCAGCCCCTCCAAAGACAGAGAAGAGCGTCCCACGAATATCCTGATGATTCAGTTTGCAGGTGATGGCAGGGTAACACCCTACATTTTATTCCCTCTCAGTTCTTCCATCAGCCGCATTCTTAAAAGGCAAGTGGGCAACCCCTGCCCTGCCACAAATACACATTTTCTGGTTACTTGTCTGCATGAGACTACAGTATTTAAATACAAATTCACCTGCTGTATCTCAAATAAAATACAATGCCCAGCATCACCAAAAGGAAGGCAGAGCACATACAAACATCACTATTCGCCTACTAGACCCAAAATTGCAGTGCTTGGTTTGTCTGGTATTTCTGCCACCAACACAGTAAATGTGCTGCACTAACATACTATCACCAAAAACATAAGGCATCTGATATAATGGGAATGCAACTCATAATGCTAAAACCTGTCTGACTCTGCAAATAATTAAATCATTAAATCTATCTCCATCTTACTGTCTCTTTCAGGAGGTAGTAAGATGCATACCAACCACTGTGAATGTGTTAAGTAAAGAAAAAAAAAATTTAAAAAAATATTTTCAAAGCCCAAAAGGAGCCATTTAATGCTGTAGGAAAGAGAATAAATTGCTGATCTTTTTTTTTTTTTTTTTTTTTTTACAAATGGCTGGGAGTGTTATAATGTATTTGATTTTTTTTTTTCTAGGGGTAATCTTAGATGTGGAGTGAATGAAGTGAAGTCTGTTATCAATCCATAACATCTGCTGCAGTGTCAAGTGATGAAATGGGTGACTCCAGAGCCCAAGACAGCTGGGATGGCTTTCTTAATGCAGTAGGGTATTGTGCAAACAAACAGGCACTGATACCGTCTATGGTTGTCACAATTATTCAAGCTGGTGATACATCTTCCTGTATTAGCTGCTTGAGAAGCCCTATTTCTTTTAAAAGTAAACTACTGTATAACAATCACCCATTCTGGTCTCTAACTCAGCTGAGTGCAAACATAATAAAACACTGGAAATAAAAATAAATTAAAATTTGCCAACAGAGCAGTAAAGCATAAAATAGGTATATACGAGCTCGGGGAAAAAAAAACCCAAACAAACAACCCTACTCACAGTTTATAGAGCTAAGAAATAACATATACCTTTATAGCTGAATCTCTGCTGGCATGATTATTCTGCTTCTCTGGAGTGCCTCCCCATTCCTGGGAAATCTAATACATTGTTCAGAGAAGTTAAAGACCAAGAGTTAGGAAAAACAATTATGGATCACGACAAACATCCCTTTGCCAGGGCAGGATAATTACTGAGATCACTTAAGGGATATCAGATTAAGGGCAATATTTAAATGTTGCAAATATAAGGAAAGAAAATTAATTTAGATTTAGGACCCTAAATATAAACAATCATCAACCCTAAGTCAACAAAGCCTTTTCTGCTTACAGAATATATATAGAAAAAAATGCTTAAAACTGCAAGAGACAGATACTGTTGTTATAAAAGAGCAAAATTCAACAACACGTTTTCATTAAAATCTGAAAATTATAGTTTAGATTTGAAATATATCATTTAAGGACAGAATTTAATTATATATTCTCCACTCTCAAAAATGAAGAAACGTGTGAGAGAAATATATAAATTCAAAATTTTATTATTATTATTATTATTCAAAAATGAAACATTTCAACCTTCAAGCAAATAACAGCAACATTTACTTTTGGAAATTGAGCTCAAGTTGTGATATTTTAAAGAAGATCGGCAGAACTTAAAATAGATTTTTTCATTTGCATTTAATAATATCGTAAACCCAAATATAATAGATAAATATGTAAATAATCTATACATTATATACATAACATATATATGTATGTATTATATTTAGGTTGAACCATGACAGGTTTACTTTATTTTAGCTTGAGTATCAAATGATTATTATTTTAAATATTTGAAAAACAGAAGAGGTGTTTTCTGAGTACCAGCTATGGGTCCAAGCCCAAAATTTTAGAACTAGATTTTTAGACCAACCTTTATCTGCTTTTCTTCCTTCTTTCTCAGAAAAAACAACAAAACCAACACAACTGACCACTATGATCATGGCACTGAACTCCCTCTGGTACATGTGGGAGAGAGGGCACACAGACCTGTGGAACTGGTTCCAATCTCATAGGTGATGCTGAGGTTGTGGTGCAGAATGAAAGTTGCAAAACTAAGGGCTAAAAGGTAAGCAAAAGAAGAGAACTGTGTGGTTGCTTGGATGCTCTGCCTGATAGATTTACCACTGCCTCACTCTTGCTCTGAATCAGACCTACACAGTTCATTCTGACTTAGCTCCCTCATATCTGCAGGCATCTCAAAAAGATATGTGTTCTGAGAAAGAGAGGTTGGGTTTTTTTCCTGTTAACTGAAGCTGGTGAATCGTTTTGAGGTTGAAGATTCTCCCTTCTGTTTCCCAAGTTAAATTACCAAAATGCCAATTTTATGTTCTCATGCATTCCTGACTTAATAGAGGCACCTTATTTGCCTAGAAGTATAGTATTGGTTATTGTTTACCAGGAGGCTGGAGGAACCAAAAGGAAGATTAACAGATTGTGTTAGTTTAATTTGGTGTGATCTGATTCTGTTAGATCTTCTCATCTGATTTCATTTTTCTGAGCTGTGAGTGGAGAGGGCAATTTTCCAGCCTATGACCTTTCAACAAACCTTAAGCTCCTCCTGAATCACCAAGGTCATTACACATGCACAGAGTGTGGTGTTTATCAGAAAAACTCATCGAAGGGCTGGACTGTCTGCCAGGAGTCAGACTGGGTGGCCCCAGAATTGCTGGTCACCTGTTCCCCTGCCAGGAGACTGGACTCAGAGTTTTGTCAGTGAGACTTGTAGGGACCATAGACAGAAAATGTTAACAATAACATTCAGGTTTGAGAGCACACATACTTCAAAATATCCTCAAAAGATTTCAATATCCCTGACTGAATTTTAAAGTAACTACCTTCTAGGCAGCAGGAAAATTTCTAGTTTTCTTACACAGCAACATTACACTATTGCTAAAGCAGTGCATTGGCAAAAAGCAGTGAAGGATGGCACACAGAACATGCTGGGTCAGGGACATGGAGGCAGCTCTCTGATAGAGTAACCACAGAGAAGCACAACTCCTTCAACTCAATCATGAGAGAGAAGAAAGTTCTCCTACCATGCAGAAAGGAGCCAGGAGACATCTCCAAGGAGCTGTAGAACGGCCCTTCCAGTGAAATGGAGCAGTAGTAGCCTTGTTAACACCAGGAGAAAATGAGGAGCTTCTTGTGTTGCAAAGATTTCTTCACTCTGAAGGAATAACCTATGTGTAGAGACTTGCAGATAAAAAGAATTAATCCCAGTTTATTTTTCTTGTGTTCCTGAAGAAATGATCTTCCTTTTGATCATTGATCCTGCCTCTCTTTACATTCATCCTCATATTTTCCTTTCAAAGACTTTTAGCCTTAAAACAGTGTCAGCCAGATGCAATAGGTAGAAATTTCAAGTGTGTTGAAAGGCTCAAGGTTACATTGAAACTGGTAGAATGTAGGAGAGAGTCCATATGATGTACTGCATTAGGAGACTTAATTAGAGAAAAAGGAGGTGGAAAATTCTACAGCTGCATCATGAAAAATATTAAAATCCATTGATAATACTGTTTCTGAAACCATGTATCTCTTAGAAACCTGAAAGTGAGAATGTTGCAGGTAACTTTCATAATTTATTCATTCCAACAACTCAAAAAAAAAATGAAATCCTTAAAAACAGAGCAATAACCTGCCTCTTCTGAGTGAGTTTTCTACCTCATTTTCAGAGTGTGGCACCCTTTATATAAACATAATAGGTGAGGTAAGATGTATTTTCATGTTTATTCAATTTTCATCATATTATTTTTACATAACATCTCAGATAGAAATTAAAACACTTGAGTTTGCAGTACGTGTCAACTTCTGTTGACAGACCCTCATAAGCATGTGCTCACAGCACAGCGGCTCCTGCCTTGAGAAGGTGTGCCATGGGTTTTGTCTGCTCATGGTAGGAGAGACTGCATAAATGAGGTATCACATTGCTTGTTTCTCCTCTTGTTCAGCTGCCTTAAAAAGCAAGTTAAGAGTGTTCTTAAAAGTTGTTTCCAAAAATACGAATAAGCTGTAAACTCCTTGCAGAATTTCACTGGTTGGAAAACACCAATGGGAGTTACAATGATCAATCAATAATTTAAGCCCCAAATCTTCCATCAATACTAGAAGTACTCTTTAGGTTCTTAATTTCCCCATAGATGCTCTCTAGTTAAACACAGTTTGCTGCTGAAATTTTCTCATCTATCACATGAAGAAATGTTGATCTGTATTTTGCAAGGCTGTGTATAGGCTAGTTCATACTGACCATGAGAAAAAGAAAAGCATAATTATTAACAAGCTTTTATTGTGTTTTCATCGCTCATTGCTGTGGAGACTGAATCAGATTGAGCAGATGATCAGCTCAGGTAATTAGTGGAATGACTGAATAAGCTGAAGCTCCCCTGTTGTGAAACCTGTATGCAGAGGGTTGGACTGTGTTCTACCCTGTGTTTCTTTTATATAAGTGTAAGTGAGACACAGCAGAGAATGAAATTAGGATGGTGAGAAACTGATTAATATATTAGAGAAAGGTCTTAAACTGAGTCTCGTGGAAGCCCCTTTGCCCAGTTACCTACTGACCATTGACTCAGAAGCCTGTAATCTTTTAAGTTCTCATTTCCCTTTGTCTGTCTTATAAAACGTTGAGGATTCTTTGGGATGTGTCCCCAAGAAGTTGGAATACGCTTCTAATGCTTTGTAATCAAAAGAAAATAAAATTTTCTTTTCAATGAGCCTGCAGTGCAGTCTCATTGAGACCAGCACAGGGTGAAGGGGACAGAAGCTGAAAACATGAAAGATGCTGATATTTTGTCAGCAACCAAGTGCATGTGCTTAGAACTTTTCTGCTTATTGTTATGCAGATATGTGCCTACACTCAGCAGTACCAGGTTGAATTCTGCCCTGCAGCAGGCCCAGCAGAGGGGCACAAAGATGATGAGGCTGCCCAGAGAGGTTAAGGAGTCTCCTTCCCTGGAGATACTCAAAAGCTATTGGGACACACTCCTGTGTAATGTGCTTTAGGGGCTGGACTAGGTGACCCCACTGTGATCCCTTCCAACCCTACCCATTATTTGATTCTGTAAAATCAAACCGGGTTAATATTATACAGACTGAAGAAATCTGACATATTTTTGGTAGAGAAAGTAGTAGACTTTATAGGAGGATTGATATATCAGTGAAAGCCCTATTATTTCAGTCTGTTAAATGGATATGTTTGTAGGACTGTTTTTTTTTTTTTTCTGCAGGAAATAGATTTCACACAACTGACAGTTTTACCTTTTTTTTTTTCATTGTATTTCTTTGTTTTGTCCAAACCCAAAATCCACCTCAAAAATGCCCCTAAGACCACCAAAATGTTCATCTTAGAACTTGCAGCACTTTTATTCCGAAGTTTACTTGAATTTCATCCAACATAACTATTTTATTCTTTTTTTTTCAAAGTTTGTCTTTTTGAAAAATGTTAGTCATTCCCATGACTTCAGAAAACTGTTTCACCTGAGAGATCCAAAAGGATAAAAATATCAGTAGGAAACCTGTACTAATACCTCTGTTCTTTGGGTGGTTCTGGCCTTTTAGCTAAGCTTCTGAGATGTCAGCTGGAACCTTTTTTTTAAATTATTATTACAAGCCTTTTATCTGTGGCAAAATCATAGACATGTTTTCTACCTCACCTGTGTGTTCTAGCAGAGTTCCTTCCACAGCTATTTTGTTTGGGTTGGAAGGGACCTTAGATATTACCAAGTCCCTTCCATGGGTAGGGACACTTTCCACTAGACCAGGTTGCTCAGAGCCCCATCCAGCTTGTCTTTGAACACTTCCAGGGATGGGGCATCCACAGCTTCTCTGGGCAACCTGTGCCAGGGCCTCACCACCCTCACAGGGAAGAATTTCTTCCTACTGTCTGAACTAAACCTGTCCTCTTTCAGCTTAAAGGCATTCCCCTGTGTCCTATCATGACATGAACTTGCAAAAAGTCCCCCTCCAACATTTTTGTAGGCCCCATTTGTAACCCACCCTCAATGTACCTGACCCTTCCTTCCCTCCCTCCCTCCCAGAGCTGAACATCAGTGTGTGTTGGAAGCAGAGTTATATGGGCTTAATATTCATGGCCAACATTTTGGATTCATGTGCCTCCATGCTGCTTCTAACATCCTCAAATAGAGGTGACTCCTAGTGACAATTTCAGACTTTCTACTAAATGATCTTATTTGGGGAAAAAAATCAAGAAAAAATAGCCCATGCATTGTTAGGTGTCAAAATAAAAGTTTCTTTCTTGCCAAAGGATGTGTAACTCACCCAGTGGAAAACAGTTTCTGAGTTCAAACTCTTGCTCAACAAAGGCTAAACTGGTGAGAAATTAAGATTTTCTTTTGGAGTACAGAGAAATAGAACCTATTCATAAATTCAGATTAATTTCTGTAAATTACTTTGGCTGAAAAAAAGAGGAAAAACAAAGACTGAATTTAGAAAGTATATGCTTTCATGTTTTCTAAATTAATTCTTTCTTTTAAAAAATGCTCACTTCTCTTATAGTCATGTTAATAAAGTAAGTTTCCTCACATTTCTTTTCAAAGCACTGCATTTTGCCTGAAAATTGACATACACAGAGAGTAGAAAAATATAGGTTTAATCACCTAGGAATAAAGTAGACCATTTCATTTATTATTAAATACAACACGATGGGTCTATCACAAATTATTTTTTTACAAAACTATTTTCAAAAATGAAGACCCAACACTGACTATCTTATATCAGTTTCACTTTACTGTTTTCCCCCAGTTCTCTACTGGCTGCCAATATGCAAAATGTATTATAGATCAGCTTTACTTTGGGTTTCTTATATAGTTTCCATTTGAGAGACACCAAGTCCTGTTTGCCCTCTCCAAAGAGGAATCCAGTGTTGCCATCAGAAATTCCAGGTTTTACTGATGGCTGTGTCTTTAGGAAGTCAGAGCTATGTACTGCAACTGTTTTGGCTGCAACATTGCTTGACAGCTCCAATACAGGGCTACATAATCCATAGAATCATGGAATGATTTAGGTTGGAAAAGGCCTTTAAGGTCATAATCTGTTTATACAAGGTTGCCCCTAAAAAAATAAGGTATTGTTAGGCTTGTCCTGCATGGGCATAAATATGGTGCTGTCTGAGAACAAGACCTAAACTCTATGTTTGAATGTTGAGAGAAATAAGATAAAATCTAACCTGTCTCCACCTTTTTGCAATATTCTTTCTCCTACTCTGAGCCTTGCTCTAAAACCAGCTGGTAGAAAAAGCTATTCCTAAATAGAAATACTTGCCTCAACTTCATAACAGGTGTCCACTGACATGTTGTGACATTTCAGCTGATCAGGAGAGGGAGATGTGGTTGTCTAAATGTGTCTAATTGCAAAGCAACCTTCCTGAACAGTAAATAACCTTAATAAGAATTCAAATGGGCAGATATATCTCCCTGCAGTAAAAGCAGAAAAAAAAACCCAAATCCTTCTGTCCCACCAGAAATATAATACTCAGTGGCCGCTGGTGACTAGCACTTCTCTCTTCCTCCAGACCTTTTTGTTCCTTATTTTGGAGCCTCACACTAAAACATCTCACAGACCCTTTAATAAATAAGACCTGATTTAGGAACCATCCTCAGTGCACTTCTAGTCTAGCCAACAAAATTACAGCAAAGACAGATTTGGCCGGTGGCAGTGATCAAATATCTTTAGGAACTCATCTTGCACAGCACAGAATAACTTATTGCAGTTATAAGCTACAGCAGCATTAGTATCCTGGACTCCTGGAAAAATATCTCCTTGTGCTTTATCAGCCCAGCAAGCTCCCAATGAAGATGAATTCTTGGTGGGGGTAGCATTCCAGACTGAAAAAGAATGTAGTGAGAAAGCATGACATTTGTCTTCCAATCAGAAAACCAATAAGCACACAACCAGGGGAGGCAGGAAGGGGGGAAATAAACATAAATATTATTTTCAGAGATCTTCTAATGTGCAATATTTATATACAAATAGCAACTAGTGCTACAGAAAGTACTCTCAGGTTTGTGAAATATATCGAAGTGCAGCAAATTGGAATGAGTCCTGAGTTTCCATTTACTTTATCTAACCAGACTTATCAATTCTTTTTACTCCAGGCTGATAAAGTAGAACTACAGCAGACAAATGAGCTGGCGGGGCTGACATAATGTGTTGTCACAAAGAAACAGTGAATTAAAAAAACCCCAAACAACAAACCATGACTTTGATCACCTCTGAGGCTCCTACTTTACTTAACCCAAATTAGTTGTTTACTCATTCTTTAGGGAATATTCAATATTATTGGGAGGTGAGCTAAGAGAAAAGGAGTGTGCTTGTGAAGGGAATTTACTTCCATTTTATCTCCAGCTTTTGCGTGGCAAAATGGAAGAGCTGGGGGGGGGCTTGGTGCTGGTCCCCTGTATCATTAATAAGAAAAAGTCACTGTCCTCAAGAACAGGTTCAACTGCTTAAGTTTACAGGCTTTATTCTCTGAATTTAATGATGCCTTGCCTGATGTCTAGCTTAAGTAATGTAAATATAAAGGTCTGGTTTGAATTATAAAACAGAAGTATGAGAGACATATGCCAGATGAGAGCTGGAAGACCACAGCTCTGAGCTTCACTGCCAGTGATGAGGGAGGGAACATTTTTGACCACTACCAGCATGGAAATGGAAGTATAAAATTATATAAATTATCATAGTATCTGATCTTCTCAGAAATATTTGGGTGTTTATTCCTGATTTTTCTTTTTCTTCTGAAATTATCATTCGACCCATTTTACTTCCAGAGAGCTGAGTCCCAGAGGGGCAGAATTTAGGATAGATGCCCAGAATGAATGGCCAGATCATCTTTTTTCTCTCCTTAAGTACACTGTGCCACATATCCAGGTAGTGAAAACTACTGCAGTTAACTGAGATTAGGACTTTAGAGACAGGAGATGTCATTCATTTGTCAGGTCCCCCATGAGTCAGATATAAAATAGGTTCCTAAAAAGAGCTAAGGGGTGAATGAGAAATGTAAGGCAAGAGAATTATGAACCATGTTACGTGGTTTATTTCCAGGTGTAGCACAGTTAAAATCAACAATGTTTTTGTTCAAGGAAAGGTTATAGAATTTGGCAGCAATCATTTAAATCAAAGTCATCTGCAGTCTCTGCTGTGGAGTGGCAGCATATCTGAGCACCCTGTTGCAAACTATATCTATTGTTGATAGTGAAGTTCTGCTCTGCACTTTCAGGTATTTGGTCTCATGTATTTACATCCATAATTCAAAATTCCTTTCTTCATCTTTCAGCTTTGATGAACCTTCCTGAGAAGCTGCTGTGAAGAAGCAAACAGTGCAGACTGTGAAACAGAGGGTAGTGTGGTCTGTAAGCACACAGGTAAACAATACACTGAAAGACATTTTAAAAGAGAGAGACAGAATCCCATGTTTATATGTAGCTCATCAGTGTTTATCTAGGTGCTTCTCCAGGCTGTTATTCATTTCATGGAATTGCTTAGAGGAAATTTACTGCTCTTGGCTTACTAAATACAATGAACAAATAAAAACCCCCAAAAACCAAGAGGTTTAGTCCTTCAGCACAACACTGTAAGTTACCCCATTCCTTCACTCAGTGACTACAACTGTCCTTTTTTTTTTTATTAAATAAAACAATCAGAAATCCCAGATTTAATGTAACTTTATTTAGCTGGGGAATGATTTCACCTGGAGTTAGCAACCTGAAACAGGTAAAGTAGAAATTCCTTTAGATTTATTGGGTAAAATGATGGTTGGCCCTGCACTAATACACAGAGATGTGGATATGTAGTACAGGTGGAATGGCCTGAGTTACTTCCCTGAGGCACCAGCTGTGCCGACTATTGAAGCAGTTGGTTTAGGAAAAACATTGGTAAATCTCTGCATTTTCTCAAAACGAGAGAAGAAGGTTTTTTTGGTTTTTTTCAACTGACATTCAGTCATGCAGAGTTTTCACATGAGTCTGGGACCCTCATCAGAAGCAGAAGCTTGAAGAAATGTACCAAATACCAGCAAATGCATGATAAAATCTCAAGTTGGTGAACTTGCTACCTGCATAGCAAATTACCAATTGCCAGCTGTTCAATCAGTAGTGAAAGGCTGTCAAATAATCCCTGCATTGAAATGAAAGGTTCAAACCATCTCAAAGAACAAACAGACCCTCCAAACAAGCCTCGCTCACAGATAACTTGCAAACAAAACAGAGCCCGTGTCCTCCAGTGGATTAATTGCTACAAGTACCTGCCATGTTCTCATCACAATTTGGATTCTGCAGCCTTAAGGAAAACAAAGCTTCCACTGCCTGCAGTGATGTCTGAGATGTGTTTGAGGAGTAAAGGATTATTCCAAGACTTATTGGCTTGCACACATGTGGTGTATCACAGACCTCTCTTAAAGTTAGCTGGGTAATAAATGTGCAATGTGCTTCTCAGTCTGACAAAGCCAGATATGATATTAAATAATGAGATCCAATAAGAAATCAATGAGCCTTTGTCTTCAAAAAATTGCATTTTCGATTTTGTCATTACAAAAGAATGGCTGTGATTAGATACAGAGAGGCAAGACTATTGATTGTGCAGTCACTTACACCAGGCTAAAAGGCAGATGGTTATAGTTGTTTGATTTGCAATATATTGTTTGATCTGCAATATTCTGGTGTTAAAAATCTCTCTGGAACTATCTGGACAAGGGAAGTAACGCAGTGCTGCACCTGCTTGAGACACCTGAGGAGAGATACCTCATAGAGAGCCTTGAACTCTGCTGAAGTTGGTGCTTCCAGTGATGAAAACTCACTGAAGCAGAGGGAAACTGAACCAAGGAAAAATCTGTTCTTCCATGTAAAAAAATGAAGTCAAGATGCCTGCTTGGATTTTGGATCTGGATGTTGACACATCTGCTACACCGAGCACCAGCTCCTCTGCTCATTTCCACTGGTTTTGGTCAAAACGTGCATTTATAAATATTGCAAACCCTGATGACAAAGACTGAAGTTGCTGCTCTAAATTTTACATGACTATTCTGAAGTGAGCTCTGACATCCTGTGGGCACAAGGAAAATGACCACTATTATTTATGTACTGTATTTAAAATGCTTCTGTCATAGCAGTAAAAGTAGTGCTTGAACAAATATATGTATGTGTATACATACATACATAAAAAATAGTTTAAAATAAACAGTATTCTAACAGGAACTTAACATTTGCTCTTGGGTAGGAATTTCAGAAGCTTTCCAAACAGCACTTTCATTTTTCACTCCTTGTAGAACTCCAGTTCTCTTGTATCTTTTGTCCTATCAGAGAAAGTAAGAGGATAAAATTTTGGGTGTACAGTGTTAATCTTTCAAGTTTTCTCTATAAAAGCAGAGTCAATAGCTCCATTTCTCCAATTAAAGAAAACTCTTTAATTATAGAATGCTTTGAGTTGCATGTTTGACCACTGCTCATTTTTAATTAACTGAATTCCTCTTAAGATGCCGTGGATAATCATTGCCAGCAAACTTACCATGACAGAAATGGTAGGAAACACTGACATCTTGTGGGAGAAGAATGTACTTTTCTCTGTTAGTGTGAAGTAGTGAGGACAGACTACTTTAGTCAAGAATTCAGTAGATCTACAGAATTCAGAGAGTACCTAATTCCATACATACAATTAATTACCTATAAGTACCTCATAGTCATACAATCACAGAAACACAGAATCATAGAATCATTAAAATCATAGAATCACAGAATGGTTTGGGTTGAAGAGGACCTTAAATATCATAGAGTTCCTTCCCCCTGCCATGGGCAAGGACACCATAGACTAAATGAGGAGTGTGTATATACTTACAAAAATAAACAAACACATGTATACCTACATATACATGCACCCACCCACAGAGGAAAACCAGTGCCTCTAATATTTATTTCTCTATAGTTGTTGTTTTTAACAGTTTTTACTGTAACTTGGGACTACATTTCTGCTGACTTTATGAAACACAGTGTATAGTCTCTGCAATACTCAAGGGGACTAGTTCCAAAACTTCTGCTTTTTTGTTTTCTTTTCTTTTTATTTATTTTTTTGCCTAACAGAAATATCTAAGATACACTTTCCCCTCTGAAAGTATATAAAAAAGCATAACTGAGAAAAAAAGCACAATTATACAACAGAAGGAGCAAGTGTATTGAAAACATAGGGTACAAAAATGCATTAAGTATTAAAAATACCACTAAAAATGTAGTTCTCAGCCTGATCAGTATTTATCTCAACACCTTGTACTTCAATCACAAATTATATGTTCTAGTGCATGCAGCAATTTAATGATGGTAAGGCACACACAATGCCTGCTGGTGTGGAGCAGCAGTGGCATCTACTGGCCACAGTCATCTCCTGACACCTAAAATTTCTCCTATTGAATCTCTTCCAAGCTGTCTTAAATACCTCCCACCCACTAGTAAAAGTATGGTAATGATGAAAAAAACTTCACCTTTCCACTGGGGCCATCTGAGCATATTTTATATAGCACAGAATCACAGAATGGGTTGGGTTGGACGGGACCTTAAATTTCTCTTAGTTCCAACTCCCCTCCATGGCCACAGACAACTTCCACTAGACCAGTTTGCTCAAAGCCCCTCCCAGCCTGACCTTTAACACTTCCAGGGATGAGGAATCCACAGCTCCTCTGGGAAACCTGTGCCAGTGTCTCACCACTCTCATGTATATTATGTA
Source organism: Myiozetetes cayanensis (assembly GCF_022539395.1). Classification (NCBI taxonomy): domain Eukaryota; kingdom Metazoa; phylum Chordata; class Aves; order Passeriformes; family Tyrannidae; genus Myiozetetes; species Myiozetetes cayanensis. Next base: position 4,611,243 of record NW_026087521.1, read on the forward strand.
TGTATTATATTATTTCAAGGAGAGTGGAAATAAGCCCTATCACTAGTCCCAGCCAAGCAATTTGCCCCAGACCTTGCATGCTACAAATTGTGTAGAAAAGAGGTAGCAGAATGGAGGGTTAGCTTTTCCTTGGTATGATCTGACAGCAGAGACGTATCCAAAAGTACCCACATGGAGAAATACCCAAATCTCTTTTGTCCCAGGAATAAGCCTTAGTCTCCAAGTAAGTCATTCTGTTCTCTGAGGTTTGTTTCTAGAAATGTCAGGGGGGAAAGAAATGCAGCTAAAATCTGTGCATCAGGTTATCTCTTGTAGCATAATCATGCAGGTACAACACTCACACAGGCTAAACCATGTGCTGCCAATGCCAAAAATACAAATTGTTTCAGGCTATAGGTCTAAGTTTTTTCCTTTTTTTTTTTTTTTTTAACCATAGTCTATCCTTGACTGAAGGATACAAGTTGAATTAACTATTGGATTTAGCAGGTCCACCAAGTACCCACTCTTTAGATAAGGACAGTAGTCCACTACCCAGTGAATTTCAGATAACACCTAAGAAATAGACTCCTATTATGGGACTTTTATTTTCTTGAGCCTACTCAGGACCTGGTCTGTGTCATAGCTTGTAATAAGCTCTGTAGTGAGAAGCTCAGGAGAGTCTTGGGCCAAAATTCCCTCTTGTCTCCATGGGTTTTGTACTAATTATAGGACTAGCAGAGAAATGACAAGGCTTGTTTCCCTCTTCACTGAACCTGAGGTGCAACTGGCGTATGGAAAGTCAGGCACATATATCACAGAGAGCTTAAAGAGTCCTTAATTTCAACCTTTAGTTGAAGTTGTCAGCAAAACTCAGCAGAAATGTAGTGAACCATGTCCCCAGAGTATTTTGCAATTGTGGGAAAACCAAGGGACATTTAATCCAGCTGCCTGTGAAGGTTTACTATGGGGCTTCTGGTCATTTAGGTCTTGATTCAGCCATGAGCCACTTGATACGAGATGATCTTTAAGGTCGTTTTCAACCTCACTAGATGAAATTTACGGTCTCTTCCAACTCAGACCATGCTGTGATATCAGCTGTATGTTGTTTTGGGAGTTCCCTGGTTAGTTCAGAGGCTGTGTCCTCCAGCAACGTGTGGCTTTCTGAGAGCTTGCAGTGTCTCCAGGGACATTAGATGTTATTAGTTGAATGAAGCCCTTAAACTACTTCCAGAGTCAGTAGAGAGGTGCTTTCAGAGGAAAGCTCAGAAATTTGGCAGATGTGTGGCTCAGTCTGACATATATGATCTAACTGTTGTTGCTCATGTTTACATATCAAGATTCTGAAGGACTGAGTCCCATGTCAAGTAAAAATGAGAGAGTTTGGATGAAAGGCAATTTTTTTGTTTGTTAAATATTAAAGAGAACTAAATGATTCAGAATAACGACAGTATTAATGAATCTGACCTAAGATCCTCCCAGCCAACCATTCTGTCTCCAACAGTGGCCAAAGGTAGATAGCTACTCCTTACACAGAGGGGTTGGACTGGGCTGTTTATGACACCCACACAGTACCACACCTTGTATTATGAGTGTATCACGGATGGTGGTTTATAAAGACAGTATAAGGTGGGGGTGATATTTTCCCAGAATGTTCTCCCAGGTTCTAGTACTCTGAGCTATAGGATGTGATTTCATGCATAAAAACAAACAAACAGCCCAAAGTCAAAAGCATCCCCAAAACTCTAAAAAATTGAATTACTCCTAGCTTTAAATTGTCCAGTTGATATTTGAACTCATACTAAAAATACAAAAAACAACCCCCCAACAAGATTTCACTGGTATTTTTTCACTCAGGATAGAATTGAGTAAATACTAAAAACCTTTTCTGGCAAACTTGCATTCAGATTTCAACCAGGTGCTCTGTGGTTTTTATTCCTCCTTGCACTGTTGCTCATGCGGGGAAATAATTGGAGAATATTATGGGAAGCAGCTGCATTCTCATGCAAACAACAGTATTTGTTCATGAACCCAGGTATTCATCATCACTGCATGGTGAGCGTTCTCCCCAACCCACCAAAGCATTTCTGCATGGCTTTAGCTCACATCAAAGGGATCATTCCTGTTTTAAAGCAAAGCAGGAATATACTTTGCTGGATAAGGTTGCTTGTACAACACATCACTTTGTACCAGGAATATTCTTCAACCATTCCACTGAATGGGCTTGTCACTCAAGGCAAAGCAGAAGAGAGATGAGCAACCCATGGCAGGGAACAGCTTGTGAATCAACAGAGCTGCTAATTATATGTCCTCTGCTAATTCAAAGAAAAAGGGAAGAGTGATGTAATAAAGCAGAAATCCCCTGAACTCAGAAAATCCCCTTCTGCTTTCCTGCACAGACAACACACCGACCTTTGGTGTGATTTATATTCCTCCAATATTAGATGCCTAAAACTTGGTTGTATAAATCTTTGTTAGTCACCTAGGTGGTTTCTACTGCTATAAATCAGCATCTTCCACAGAGGAAACAGTATGGGTTGTTTGAGAAAAAAAGAATACATCTTTGGAACAATAAATCAAACACCTTTCGTAGAAATATTTAATATAATGTCTAATGGTCTATCACAATGCATTCTTGCAATAAAATGCACAATCTTACATGCCTATTCAGGAAGCCTAAGCAGTTCATATTAACAAGTGCCTAACTTTTTGTCTTGTTTAGTCTAATTTCACACTACTGCTTTTCCCCCTTATGAACAAACTTATATCTAAATGAAGGTTCTGTTATCATTCCCTTTTCCAGAGAGATTAAATTAATATTTTCTTTCTCTTATGGGATTAAATTCTGGAAAAAAATTAAAATGTGATTTTTTTTTTCCTTGACCTCTCCCAATAACCATGACACATTTTGTGTCCAGTATCTTTCCCTCATTTACATCTCTCTGTCTCCTCAGGAGGTGAAGGTCAGGTAGGACTTAAATACTTACTTTTAAAGGTGTTGGTAAGTGCAACCACAAAATGAACTTGTGAGTCTGACTCAGTTGCCTGAACACAGGTTCTACCACCATTTGAAATAATAGAGGGGAGCCAGCATGTCTGTGTGGGTTTGCATGCAGAGCACAAACCTGCGAGAGATCAGTTTTCATGGAGATGTCAACTAGAAAATCTCAGGACAACCAGGTATCTGATAGATACTGCATTTTTGAAGTGAGATCTCAACAAATGCCTGTATGTATGTGAAAGGAAAGAAAGAGGAGGATAGTGCACCCCTTAAATTATCAGGAAAAAGTTAAATATGCTGTGCAAATCCTTTGTGAGGAGGAGTTTTTTGTAGAATTTGGGGTACTGTGTGAGGTATTAAGGAATAACTCTTGTCAGAGCCTATAAAGAAATGTGTTCTTGGTATCCTTTCCACTGTAATCAAGGGAAGGAAATAAATATCCCAAAGGATAATTTAAGAGGTTATTTAAGGTGTTCAAGATTTTCAGGATGTTTTGCCTGTTGGAACTACTCAGATTTGACCTCTAGAGTAGAGCCTAGCAGCAGCATAGGCTGTTGACATATGTGAATGAATTTTGGGCTCAGCCTATTTGGGCTTAAGTGACAATTACAGACTCATGCCTAAGTGCCATCTCAGAAACCACAGTCACTGATGGCACCCACAGAAACGTGACCAATGGATTGAATGACCTTTGAGAGACCAACGCTCACCAGTGCACCAACAGCAAATTGGGCAAAACCCTCTGGAATATTTCACCTGGTCCTTGTGTAGGCAACTGAATCAAATTCTTCAGACACCTGTGTTTAGAGCCTGTGTATGGATGTTTATGGCTTTCTGGACATCCAACATCCATTATAGCTGATGAAGATTTTATTGATATCATCAGAGGAGCCTAGGGAATGACTCAGTTTACCCTACTGTGATTATTACTCTATGTAGAAACACTTATGTGTGGAGACCAAGACCTCAAGCTCTTGAAACTAAAACATATTAAACAACCTATGGCATTCAAAACTAAAATATGGCAAATACCAGAGGCTCTTTGAGTGCAGGAACCCTCCTGGAATATGAGCTGGAGGCAGCACACTCTGGGACAACCTGCACATGTGATACTGAACATTCAGGCAAAGCCTTTGTGATGATTTAAACTGCAGCTGACAACTAAGTACTCCCCACAAGGAGAGGAGAATTGGGAAAAAAAAAGGTAAACCCCATGAGCTGAGGTAAGAATCATTTAATAATTAAAATAAAATAAATACTAATAAAATTATAATAACGACATTACAATAATAGTAATGGAATAGGACACAACAAAAACACAGAGAGAAATAAAACCCAAGAAAGACAGGTGATGCACAGTGTCATTGCTCACCACCTGCTGGCCAATGCCCAGCCCATCCTGAGCAGCAATTGGCCAGTTTCCCTCAGTTTACATACTGGGCATGGCATTCTATGGTATGGAATATCCCTTTGGCCAGCTGGGGTCAGCTGTCCCAGCCATGCTCCCTCCTGGCTTCTTGTGCACTTCCTCACTGTCAGAGCCTGGGAAGCTGAGAAGTCCTTGGTTTAGGATAAGCACTACAACTAGAACATCAGTGTGTTCCAACATTATTCTTGTACTAAAGCAAAACACAGCACTGTACTATCTACTAGGAAAAAAAATTAACTCTATCTCAGTGAAATCCAGGACAGCACTTCTATAACGTGCTTAAATTTAATAATGCTAATGTTCCTAAAAGACACAATAACTGTTACTGCAAGGAACACTGTTCTTTGATTATCATCTTTGGAATTTTTATAGTCACTTTGAGGGAGAAGACTTCAAGGAACTCACATACATCATTTAGCATCTCCTCTTCTGAAAGGTTTAAGGAGAAAAATTAATTCCAGCAACTCTTTCCTAAATACACTGGTCACCACATCCCGAAAAGAAATGTATTCCATGTAAAGAAGAGAGCAGTTTGTGTTGATGTTGAATAAAAGATGTTGATGTACTATTGTTGTATTACTCTTTACTTGACCTTTTCTCTGCCAGTTGATTATGCACAGTTTTAAACTCCTCCATCAATGCTTTTGGAATAGCTGAATGTCATTAGTATAATAAGTCAATAATTAAAATAAAATACTTGCACACTGAAGTGCTCTTAGGCAATGAATTAAAAACAAACTTGTGAGCTTGGCAGAGAAATCCTGAATGCAGAGGGGGTTGTGTCCCTGTGTCAGTGTGTCGTTTAGTTTTTGGGTTTAGTTTTGGTGGGTTTGTTTTTGGTGGGTTTGGTTCGTTTGTTTGTTTGTTTTTATTATTACTGTTTCTTATTGAAAAATACAGTTCAGGGATAGCTGAAAATCCAACCAATTTGTGCCAGATTTTTCACATAACTTTAGCCACAAAAACTGACCTTGTAGAAAAGATCTATCATGGTGCTGAATCAACTTTTGATACTTCGATTTAACTACTTTTCTAGAGAAAAGCCATCTCCAGCCCTTCCTATTGACATCCTGTAGGTGCACAAAATATCCTACACTCTAAACACCTCCCTGTTCAACACTTCACTGTATTCTGAAGCCCAGGGTTCCAGATTTTTCTCCTGCATTGTCTTTGTGGCATCTAGCCCTGAAATAATTCAAACTTTGGTTTTCATTCCTCATCTTATATAAAACAATCTTTTCAAGTAAATTTCCCATCTCTAAATCACATCTGTGATTTTCATCTACTACTGGGATGCAGAACATTGCAGGATTCCCATGATCATGTTGACTTTGCCAGATATAAATGTTAAATTTAATGGTTATATTTTAATTTAGGAAGTCAGTTTATGAGATGAATGGTGCCTTGAGTCTTTGATATCACCAGTTCCTCAAGACAGGAGAGATTTCAATATGAATAATATCCCAGAAGAAAGACTGGAAATAATCTGGGATATGGCCAGCTCCAAAGCAGCATCAACAGCAACTATAATTTTTTATAGAGAATTGTTTAACATGATCTTAAAAGCCCCCTGTGAAGAAGATTTCATAGCAACTGTCAACAACCTATTGTGATTAACTTCTCATCAGAAATTTTTTCTACTCTGTCAGTTAGATCTTCCTTGAGTCTTCTCCTATTCCCAGTGATCATGGAGAAGAAATTACTCCTTTTGCCTTTGGAGTACTTTTACACATATTTTGAGGCAACATTTATTCCACAAAAATAACTTAATCTTGCCTTTCTCCTCAGTTAGGGCCAAAGTGTTACAATTTTTCCTGACATAGATTTTCCAAAATACTCATCCACTCTGGATAGCACTTTTGGGGAGAATTATCCACTCAGGAAGATGAATATATAGCCAAATGTTAATAAGAGAAGACCAAAATTTTCCTCTGAAAATTGAGCACTGGAGTATGGAATTACTTTTGGCCACATTAAACAAAGTGGTATTAACTATTTAATACATATTGTTTTGCATTAAAATGTTCAGATATTTTATATTATGACATATTTTATGCACTCTGTATGCAATACTATATATAATAATATATTATAAATAAGAATTAATGAAAAATACATAATTTAGTTTTAACCTTCCTGGTGGTAATAGAATAGTAGCACCACTTTTAAAGAAAAGCCATGATGAGAAGATCAACTGTAATTCAGAGAGTAAAATGTTCACCTCATCACCTCATTTATATCTTCAAAATAGTTAATCTTTATTTTGCTTACATCTTCCAAGAGCAACGAGACACTGTTCCAGTAGATGGTGATAGAGAACTTCCAAAAAAAAAAAAAAAGCAACTGGCTGCTGTGGGTTTTCCTTCACTTGTTTTTGTGCAATCTGACCCCAAATAAGCATCCAAATAAATGGAACGTTTGTTTGGTGGTCTCATAACAGAAATGTCATTTGTGAACTATTTTGTGTTTCCTCTACGATTCTGGTTTTGTTCCCTAGAAAGACATTTTTTTGCAACATAGTCTGGAAGGAAATATGAAGCTGTAATTACTATTATTCTGAACAGTTGTTGTCCTAGGTCCTCAGATTTGGTTGGGGGGAAACATTGCAACCTCCTCTCCTCCTTTTCCTCTGAGCTGGCTGGATACTGAGGGTCAGCAACTTCTCCATTTCATTTCAGTTTGAATTCCAAGTGTTACAGAAACGTTGCCTTTGCTCTTAATCCTGGTCTTAAGGTAGCAAATTTTAATAACAGAAATAAACATTTAAAAGTTTTAAATATTTTAAGAATGAGGGAATCAGATCCAGTTATGCAAAATTCCATGGCCATCTCAAATTAATCAATAAAGCTTTGTAGTGAAAAATATGAATTATGAAAAGATATTCACAAATAGGATGAAAGTGGTTTTTGATATTTCTGCCTGTAAGCCAATCTCCTTAGAATTCACAGGGGAAAAAAAAATAATCAAAAGAGTTTTATAAGCTTCAGAGGAACCATTAAGTTTTTCATGAGCTTATATTTTGATAAATGCATCCCAGATCATTTCTCAGACACTTGGCTGGATGGTTTAGACATTGTCTGCCTGAAGTAACATGGCCATAGGTGATCTACAAGTCCCAGTGACATACTCTGATAAGGATGGTGGGAAAACATGGGCTGAACCTGAAAAATTCTGGTGAATCCATGTCACTCGTATCTTAAAGTGGAATCAGAGCAAGAGAGAGCTCACTGAAGTAAAGGTGCATGTATATACTAAGGTATAACACCCTTCTAGTGTTCTAGTCACTTGGAAATGATTATATGTGTCTCCTTTTTGCTACTGAACATAAGGGAAGATATTAGGTTCTCATAAACCTGCCAAGGTCAGTTTCTGAACTTGTATAAAATCATTACTGTGAAAGAAGGATGTAAATTACTGTTGTTCACTGTAATAGAATGAACCGAGGAACATGATGTGTTTTTATCTTGCCTTCCTGAAAACAAAACCAAAAAAACCCAACTGAAAACTATTTCATGTTAGTGTAGCTTTTCCTCGGAAACTGAGATTGTTTTACTTCCCCTGAAGAAACTGCAGTAATCTTACCCCAAATCACTGTGATTTGGAAAAGATTATGGGAACGCTTCAAAACAATGATCAGATCAAAATAAGATCGAAATAAAATGTCTTAGTTTACCAGCCAAGCAGAAATGTTTTACTTAAGGTCAATCTAACACTAATCTCACTGTGCCTGAGCTAACCTTTTAGGATTATGGGAACTGTTTTCCATTGCCCTGGCCTTCACTTCTGTATTATTGGGTAGACTTAGAAAGTTATATCTTCTAGGTGCTGCTGTATTTGTGTCCCTGAGGATAATGACAGAGCAGGACAGGAGAAAAAAATATTTAATGGGAAAATATTGACCACTTATACTCCTAGGATGTATTTTGTTGCCTTTTTAAAGATAGTTCTTTGGTCTTATTTGCATCCAGGAGTTTGGACATGAGGTTCTAATTCAGGGGGTCTGTAAGGGTAAAGATATACCTATCATGACTCCAAAGCAGGCAGAGAGCTGCCAGGATGTGATTTAACATAATTTTAAATTGAGCACTAAATGCCAGACTAAACCAAGTGAAGACTTTTCATGAGCAAAACCTGCACAAACCCCCCCTGCTATTTCACATACCTGAGCAGATTTGCTTACCTGAACAGATTTCCACCCTGAATTGGTAACTTCATATTTGTTCTAATAAAAACCAAGCCCAAAGACCGGGTCTGTCCAGGGACAAGCATCTTGCAAGCAAGTGATAGGAGAACACTACTGAGGGTGAAAAATGTGATGCTCTGAACAGCTTCAGTCTCTTCCAAATTACCATAGGAACATTAATTTGATTGTGTACTTCCTACAGCACTGCTAATTAGTTATCTCATATTAATTATAGTAATTACACACACACACCTATCTATAGGACTATTAGGCAGTTCATAGGAAAAAAACATGAACCAAGATGTTCTTGATGCAGTGCAGCTAATCAGCTAACAGCTGCTGTTGGTCCCAGAGTTGCTAGTTAACACTTGAAATACTGTACAAAGGGACACTTTCAAAATCCTAGCTATTAAAAACCTTTTCAAGTCATTCCTAAACAAGTGTGTTCTGTCTGTGTATTTCTCTTCATCTGCTGACATAACCAGGGATCAGAATTAAATACTAATATGACTAAGCAGCAATACAAGAATCATCAAGGGGTTGTTTTTGTGAGGACATATTACCAGAGAACAAGCAGAATATGTTTTAGCAGAAGAAAAGTAGTCTTTGTAAATATAGGCCAATAAATCTACTTTTATACCGATAAAATATGTTTATCAGCTGTCTATGAGTAATTTTGCCTTGAGAATTATTTCTGTCCTTGCTGTGATTTTATAGAATGGGGTGGGTGATGGGAAAAAACTCCTCCTACCACATGAACTATCATAGAAAGTGCCCAGAAAGGGATTTTCATCAATGGGCTGGAAAGCAGCACATTCTGCTTATGTGTGGTTCACAGTGGTGCTCCCAAAACCAACATCAGAGTGTGACGTTCCTTTCTGTCAGCTATGAAATGCATTTCTTTGTTTTACATAAGAATCTACAAAAAAAGAAATAAATAAACATAGATTACATTTAATTTTACATTCCTGTTCTAAGTGGCCCAAAATCCTGGCTCTAGTTCCTATTCCTTCCTATATGTACAAGGATGGCCTGGTGCAAGAATGACATGTTCTACTCCTGTGGAATTCACGGTCTTCAGCTCCCACTGCCTGTGGTGCTTGTGAGTATGAGACACTCAGCCAAAGATTCATTTGTTTCAAGACCAGAAAAAAACATTAGATCATCTGCTCCAACTTCCTCTGAATTGCAGGCCAGCAAGTTCTGCCTGCAGATCTTACACTGATCCCACCAGGACAGATGTCTCACCGAGGGATTAATGCAGCACTGAAAGCTGTGAGGATCTCACATCCATTTTTCTCTCCTAACCTTCACTGCCACAAAATGTTAAGCTTCGACTTCCACTGTTTGGTTCTGGTTCTGTCCCCTTCACTGTGTTACAGCCTCCCATCTCAGCCCATCTTTCCTTCCTGTGAAGGACATGGATCAAAGCTGTTTCATCTCTGTGTCTTTACAGCACTGACTCTCTCCTGGAAGGTTTTTCTGCAAACTTTTCAGTTTGTGTGGCTCTTCTCTTTCTTACGAAGTAATTAAATTGTTTGTGCAAACAAATTGAATCCCCTGCTTTGCTTTCTATGCAAATCAGAGCTCTACCATGATGGAAATCGTATTTATATTTATCACTAAATCCATCACACAGCTTCCAGCCTGGAACCTGCACTGCCGTCCGCCCTCAATCAGTTCTTGCATTGCCACTATTGTAAACCTTTATTTTTGTATATCCTCTTGACAGATCTGACAGGAATTATGCACATTAAAAGAAACAAGTCCTGTTTGAAGTAAAAATAAAAAACCAAAACCAAAAACAAACCTAAAAACCCACAGAAATTGTTTAATAAAATGTGAAATTGTTTGGTTACACTGAGATCCAAGGAGGAAATAAATATCCTGCTTGTGTTTCACAGACTGCCAAGGAAAGTTTGGCCATCACATTTTTAGCTGCATCAGAATTCTACAGTAATGTGGGAGTTTATATCTGGGTCTGAATGTGCAATATGTCTGTTTTTTCTACTTGGAGAAGTGGCAAGGATTATATGTATTTGACATCCAGGTCCACAAATCTATCATGTTTTGGAAAACATTGCAACTTTCTGATTGAATATCAGAGCAATTTGTCCTTCTGCCTGTATTAGTTGTTTGTCATAGTTTAAACCATTCTAGCTGCTCTTCTGAGAAACAGATAAATACCATGAGAATCTGATGGATAACAGTTTGCAAAGCAAACCATGACCTGAGATCTGCTTTTCAAAAAATACTCAGAGAACATATAAGAGGAACAAATTTACTAAACAGCTCAGAATAACATTGGTCAAGTTGCACACTTTGCTCTAATTACTTCTAAAAGCCTCAGCATTCTCAGTTTTAAAAAGAACCCAGAAGTTCTTTAGTAAAAGAGAAGTGTTTTACTTGTACTGGTTTTGAAAGCAAAAGTACTGATTACAAGGGAAATAGGAGTGAAAAACAGGGAGATTCCAACCAGAATCTATAGAACAAAAAAAATGTTGTTTCATCCAGGTTTCCTACTCTTTGAAGGCATCTGTTTCTCCCCCCTGCCTAGGAAGAGGTTCAGAGTGATTTCAGTCCCATTTGATTTATATACTTCAGTTATAAGGTTCGATGTGTAGATCAGGGAAAATCTGAACTAAAAAATCCATAAGGTTGTTTATGCCCCATAAATTTCTCTCACACTGATTCAAACCCAGTCCTCATTTAGAAAAATTTGTTTAAGTAAAATATTCTGGAGCCATAATTCTTATCTTTATCAAAATTAACTGCCAACAAAATGCAACAAAGTTGGTGAAGGAGCACAGGTACGATGGGGAGTGGCTGAGGAAGAGGTGGGGCTAAGCCTGGAGAAAACCAGGCTCGAGAGGGATCATGTTTCTGCCTACAACTCCCTGAAATGAGGTTGTAGCCAGGTGGAGTCAGCCTCTTCTCCCAAGGAGCAAGTGAATGGACAAGAGGAAACCACCCCAAGTTGCATCAGGAGAGGTTTAGATTGGACAAAAGGAAAAATATCTTCACTGCAAGAGTTGTCAAGCACTGCCCAGGGCAGTGATGGAGTCACCATCCCTGGAGGGATTCGAAAGACATGTAGAAGTGACCCCTGGGGATGTGGTTCAGTGCCAGGCTTGGCAGTGCTGGGTTAACCCTTGGGCTTGATGAATTTAGAGGTCTCTTCTGATCTAAACAATTTTGTGATTGTATGAGTAATAACAGCCTTAAGCAGGAAATTTTTCAGAAATGTAAGCAGAGTTATATGAGCCTTCTAATTACTCAGCCCAGAGAATGACTAAGGCATTTGAATGAATGCAGGTGTAAAGTAGGCTGTGGACTAGAGGATGAATTTATGAGGCTGAATTGAAGAAAAAGAGAATTTCATGTCAATATCTTTAGGTATAGATTAAAAGCAAGCTTGTACAATAGGGAGATTAAAAGTATTTGTAAAAAAACATTAAAGACATTGTTTTACCAATGACTTTTTATAAGTTTATTAATTATAGCATACGCTTGTCTTATTAGATGCCCAGATTAGGCTTCATTGACTGCCTCACCTGTCTCCAGTAAAGGGAGAATAGTGTATACAAGGGTTAATATCATCAATGATAAGGGTAAAACTGCTAATAGGACTAAAATATTTGTGGGTAAATAGCAAGCAACATCAAATAGATTAACATTCCATATTTATTCTCATTGGACTGGTATTCTAATTGCACTAGTATCTAATGTTATCTAAGGATATTAACAAAAACATCCATTGATATATTTGAGATAAACTGATAGTCCTTTGAACATACAAGATCTGAAGAATAATATGTCTCATTTTATCTTCTATGAGCATATTAGATGGATAAACTGTAAGACAAATTTATGATCTATATCCCTACAGGATATCATCTTCTCCCTGTAAGATTTGCACACAAAGTTTCTGCAAAGAGATCAACTACGAATTTTACCCAGAGATGTAAAAACATGGGTGGTGGAGTGGTATTAATACCCCAGTTAATTTCAGTGTATTGCATTACATAAATATTGTTCCTAAGAAACAAAGTTGACATGAAGGTTGCCTCTAAATGCATTAAAAAAAACACTGCAAGAGTTAATATCCCACCTAACATATTCTGAGTGTTTCAGCTGGTGTTTAGTTGGTGTTAAATATCTGCAAGCTAGTTCTCACCAATAAACAAACCCGAGAACTTTGAGTAAAATTTTGATTGATTGATAGTATCCAAATCTGAGAAATCTAGAATTCTTTGATGATAATGATGAATTTAGATAGGTTTATTATATATTGAAATATCATTACCAAAAGCAAGAAGTTGCAAAACCTTTTTCAACAAGCTCTGACTCTTCTGATACTCAGCCCTTTAGTTTGAGGAGAGTAGTCATGGCTCTTTTACCATAGGGTGAAAGTTTTCACCTTCCTATAAAAGATACAAATGGAACAGGAAAGAAATGGGTGGGAATAAATTTATAATTTATATTCTTTTCTCCCAACTGTCAGTGACTTTCTTTATGTTTCCAGGCAACTCTCTTAACCACAAAAGCCTTTTTTTCTGAGAACTAAATAACTGACATACTTTGCACCAAGGTCTGAGGCACCTTGACCCAAGTGAATGCATTGTCTTTATCCCATAATTCCCCAGGCACACCTGACCACAGCTCTTGAGTAACCTCTCATTCTGGCACCCTCCTCTAACAACGTCCCTTCTCAGTCAATGAGAAACTCTTGAATGAGTAAACTGACATTATGACATCCACCAAATTTCAATTTTGTTCAGTCAATTAGCAGTAGCTTCAATCTTGTATTTCAATTGATTAGGCTAAAATTACCACAGTGAATTTCCATCCTGGAGGGTATAAAAGCCCTCAGACACTGGGTGTATGTGTATCTCGTGTACCTCTCCAGACTGAGCTGCTGTAGCTAATACACTAATGAAAAGGTTATGTGAGGCAAACTGAATATGGAAAAAAACATTGAAGACAGAAAAGTTAAATAGGTTGCTTTAAACCTCTTAATAGAAATGGGATGGGGTGCTTTTTTTTTTTCTTCTTCTAATAGTAGCAAACGCCTTTCTGTAAGTGCTTCTTGCAGATATTAAATGTAACAAATACAACAGGGAGTGCTTTTGAAACAGCAGATGAATTGGAACAGTGGGAAGAAAAAAGAATAGGAATGGGATGGGGGATAAGATACTTCAGACTTAATATATTGCAGAAAGAGAGATAATTCTATGGGCTAAAAAAATCAATCCACAGACCATCTTTTTGCTTCACACAATGCAGAACTCCAAACTCAAAACAAATAAGAATGCGTTCTCTGACATTTTACATATGCTATTTTACTTTTTCTGTGAAAAACAAACTCCTCTTGCAACCCCTTTGTAAAAAACAGGACTGTAAACTATGAAAAGGGAATGTTTTCTTCTGTGGAATCCTGGATTTAAGAGAATAAATAAGTACCCCAGGACCAAAGCCACTGGGCAGAAAACATCCCCCAAACTTTGTTCTGATTTAAGCAGTATGGGAATTTTCCATTCATCATTGAAACTTCCTAGTGAGAGTTTGTGTCCCTCAAACTCAAAAAAAAGGGAGATACAGGGGTGGCTAGAAACCTTTCAAATTTCCATTATGGAATACAAAGACAGGAAAAAGTTTATCTGACTTTGAAAGTTGACGAGACTTAAAAATTCAGACTGTGACTCTTCTGCTTTCAGAAGTACCTTCCATTCTAAAGAATAAAAAGGGCCACGTTTCAGTGTGAGAATAGAAGACTGTTGATCTTGCACCACTGATGGTCTGATGTAAGATCAGATAAAAGAGTTTAAAATGGGTTCATATGATGAGCTCAGGTAGCTGAACTATATGTGTCTGAAGCTATCATCATGTCATCTTGCCTTCTACCCTTAGGAAACCATAAAATCAGGCAGGGGGAAGGACTGGATTTTACCCACTTGCCAGCATGTTGCTGCTCCTTACAGCCAAACTGGTTGCCAAATGATTGTTTGCTTTTATCCTTTACGGGCTTTCCTGACAAATAACTGAAAAAGTATTTTGTATTTTTAAGCCAAAATGTAGCACTTTCCTACTGGTTTATATATCCTAAAAAGAACCAAGATATAGCCATGAAAAAAAATTTCCTGGTTAGGTTTGGACAAACATTTTTTTCTTCCAATTTTATTCAAGGTTTGCTTTATTCTCCCAAAGGACTCTGTCTCAGTGATCAAGGTAGTAAAGATCTGATGTGTCGCTTTCCTTTTGGAAATTATTTGACTCAGTTTTACAAAAGCATGGAGGAGCAAAAGTTTAAACTGAGACCTTAATATGATTAAACAATTACATAGCTACAATGAAAAATCTCATATCTAACACTGTCTTGGAGAAAAGCACATCCTCAGGTCAACAAACACTTTGACAGTGCAGATCCAGACTTTCAACTTACCTATAAGGGAGTCATTTCCATGAAGGTGATGGAGGTTCTCTAATTTCCACTCTTAAAAAAATGGAAATGCTTCTTCTTGTTTTCTTCCTGGGTCACTGGGATAATTTCCTTTCTAGAGTTTACTTTTCCTGTTGTTCAAATTATTTCGTATGCCCTGAAATGTATCACTGCAGGCCCTTACAGTGTGTGGATGGTCTTTGTGCCTAAAGTTCATCTGTTAATACTCACAATGTTTTCTGGAGTGTTACTGCCATATTGTTAAAATCTACTTTGAATATCATTAATTCCACCTTATATTTGGAGGTATTTTTTCAGTCATATCTGTCCTTTATAAAAATGCTGCTCTATTTCTTTCTGTGCTTCCTGCACAGGACTTTTGTGCTGCAGAGTATGGCAATGGAGTTTGCAATCTACTCAGCTTCTGGATGAAACCAGCGTATGCATCTTGTTTACTCAGGATCTGGCTCTTTAGGTGACCTCCTGACTCCAGTGAAGTTATATTGGACTTTTTTCATTTGCTTTAGCTGAGGTGGGTTCTCTCTATTCATTTGCTAAATTCATAATAAAGTATGGCTCAGGAAGAGGAGAAAAAATAAATTATGTGCTGGAGCAAAAAAAAAGTTGTAAAATTTCAGAGAGCACCAAAGGTGATGGCACTTCAAGATGGTTGATTTGTCATCTTCACAACACGTGGTGCCATTAAAATTTTCTAAGAAACTTGGTTTAGAGCTCCCCTCTCCTTCTTGTCTCCATTCTCAGAGTCTCCACTACATTAAGGATGCATAAACAAACAACACAACCTTTCTTCAGGTTTAGAAAAAGCTCAGAATTTGACTTGCAAAGGGAAGAAAATGACTGTGGATCAATTGTGTTCTCCTCCACCACCTACTAGGCCAGCTACTCTCTTACTTCTGATGTGGGGAGTGATGATATGTGTTGAGTGCTGAACAGTATGACTAGATATGTTAGGTTTGATGTTTCTCTACTGAAAGAATAGATAAAGATTCCAGATAGAAATCAGGAGGACATGGGCTGAACATACCACCCTGGCCTTTCATTTTGAGATTGTCAGAGAGAAGAAATGGTGCAGTTGTTATTAATAAGAAAATATTTCCTTCTAGTTCTCCCTTTTTCTTCCAAGCTGGAATTATTATTATATTAATTTCCCATTTTATATTTTCTCAGTGACAGGGCAGCAGCTTGTGCACAAATACCCTCAACATTAAGTTGTGAAGGATAAGCTGTAGTTCTCTCTTCATCTTCTCAGCTGAGCACTTTGGTTTCCATTCTGCCTTCCAAGTTGTCTCTGCTCCTCTGACATGGTCACCATAGCAGCTTGGTTTCCACAGCCCAGTATCAGTGAGCAGTTGGCATTGGTGTGAACACTTCTGGATTGGACCTTTCCAGAACCTGTAAAGACACACATCTGAGACCCAAGGTTATGGCACTGTTGCAGGAATTCAGGCCTCCTCTGGGTTCTGTGCAGCAAAGATTTGCTTCAGCCTCTGTTGGACTACGTGGATAATCCGTAGTGTTCACCTAGAAACTTAGATGCAGTATTTTATTCCATAAAAGATAGGTGAAAATAATTAATTGCACGGAGAAGGGAGGATGGTGCTTTTGGTCACTGAATCTGCTTTGCTATTTTTGCCAGAGTGCTCTGTAGGTTATTCAGAGAAACCCTCAGTGTGGATTAGATTCACAGTGAGATGTGAATCAGCAACAAACTACGACCTTCATTTGAAAGCCAAAAAGTTCTTTGTACTTCAGGAATACCTTCCTGCAGTGTTATAGTTGTATCGCTAGGTAGATTTTCCAAGAACACTCATTGGTCTGACTGTTGCTACTTACATCAATGGGAAGGGGGTTAAATCAGAACTGTAAATTTTCTGAAGGTTAAAACATGGTTCATTTTGGTAAATAGGATATATCCCTCTACCCTTGACCATGAATATGTTTTTTCACCATGCCTGTGGCCATGTGGCAAAAGGCTTACTAGGGAAAAATTGGGATTTTTCAGTATTTGTAGAGAATCCTGCAAATAATTTTCCCATTAATATTACTGACAAATTGTAAATCTTTGTTGCTAATAATATAAAATAATCAAGGTGCTAAAGACATGTATGTTTTCTCTTCAAAAGATACATTTGACATATTGATTCCCATCAGTGGACTTATAATATATTTGGAAAAGAAATTCTTTATTTTGGTCGCTGGTTTTTGCTTTACCATGGCAGGTTTGTGGTTTGTCCTCAGATATCCTGTGTAGCAGATGTAAAAATAAGGACAATGTCTGACACATGAGCTCTTTAAATTTTGCAGTCCTTATGTCTGTGACTAAAAGAAGTAGGTCAATCAGAGTTTGGAATTGTATTTTTACCACCCTGGTTTTCATTGCCTCATCAGGGTCAAGTTTTAAAATAGGTTGAGCAATGGCATGACTGTCCATTATTGAACAAGTGAAAAGCATCATTCACAAGGTTTTATGCTTCTTGGGTCTCACAAAAAGAAACAAAAGTTTCCTTTCAAGATGTATTTTTCTTTAAGCTTTCTAATACTGGAATGAAGAAATTATAATGTCCCTTAGGAACCTGCTAAAACATATAATAAAATATTTTTAGATTATATTTTTTTGTTGAGAAAGAGTACTTTTGATGAGACAAGAACTGAACACTTTTTTTTTGTTGTTTCCATCTAATCTTCTCTTCATCCTTCTAGGAGTCTCCCATAGCCCAATATTGTTCCTTACCACAAACCTCCAGATGCTGGATGAGATTAAGAACATAACTAAGATAACTAAGAGAAGTTTATTATTTATCACAAAGCCTGATGAATCAATGAAAATACACATATACTTTAAATTTTTAATCATAGACTTCTTATTCCTATCAGTCTTTAAAGAATTCTGTGATAATGAGATCTAACCAAGTGAGTTTAGGAAACATCAGGTTTTGTTTATTTGGTTAGTTTTGAATATCATCTACATTGTGTTTTGAATCTGGGCTCCAAACTCTTCTTAAGATCTGAATCTGTAAAAAAAAAAATTCCTAATATATCCAAGTGTTGCCAGAAAACAATACAGGATACAGGATAATTTCTCTTTCCCTTCTGCAGATATGAAGGGGGTTATGGGTCTAACTATGCTTTAGCTGATGCTGACAAAGTTAAGGAGAACTTAAAGCCCTAAAGCATGAATTTTGACTTCATAAATGGGGGGCCAGAAGGAATCCTGTCTGCCATGGGTTTACTACATTGCAGACGGCGGTGAAGGACAGAAAGTTGTTCCTAAGAGCTTGGTCTGTTCTTGGTTGTGTTGGCAATGGGATATTCTTCACCTTGCACAGCATCTTAACCCTTGTCAAGCTGGGAACTTTCTTTTTCATTTGTGACCCCACTCTGCTGCCTTTACCTACGCACTCTGGAGCTGCTGTGGCATTTTCACACTTGCCCAAGTCATGCTGTTGTTCTTGTGTTGTGTTCTCATGTGTTGTTCTCATGACCTTGCACTTCCAAATCCTGACACATATTGATTTAGTCAAGTTTTTTCCGTAGGAAATTGCCACTGATGTGAGAATAACTCTTTGTCTCCCTTTTCTTGCCCTTCCCTTTTTTTTTTTTTTACTGTGTAAATTCATAGTAAAGAAGACTTAATGAATGACTTGAATAACTAATAACCATTGCAGTAGCCAAGAATTATTATCCAAAAATATGTATTCATGCACAGTTTAGTGGTTAATCAGTGTGCAATATGTAACCAAAGCTTGTTCCAGGGAGTGTTAGTAGGATCACAGGCAGGAACAATCAACTAGGAGATTGCTTTCCTTCCTTGCTGTCCACAGGGGAGAGTTTTCCCTATCCATTCTCACTCTCTCTCTCTGTTTATCCCCTAAAAGTAACTTCACTATTTGAGTCAGTGTATGCCCTCAGCTAGAGATCCATGAATTAAACTTTGTCTATGGGGGCCTCCCTTATCCTTCTTTGTGCAAACCTCTCAGCATACTGGTAGGTTCAAGCCAAGACCAAATTCAAACAAGAATCTGTGAAACAAGAATCCAGAAAGTCAGCCAGTTGTGCCCCAGACCTGGCCTGGAGACTGCATTTAAAACACAGTGAAGAGAGAGTCAGGGGTAATCCTTATGTGATTTTGATGCATTTGGTCCTTGCTTGAGACCAGGACAAAGCCACAATCAAATTCAATGTTAACAGCAATTTATAGCACTTTTGCATCTGCCAAGTCTTAAGCTTATACTTGTGCTTCTGATTCATGTTCTTGAGGATGTACAATTTTCAGGGTTTCTGAGTATACATCCTACAAAAGGAAACAAAAAACCCCTGTTTTCTTCTTTTTCCTCATTTTAAAAACCTGTGGTTAAGATGTATATTGCAGAGTGCCCAACAGCTTTCAACCATTTTTTTCTGTTATGTAAGATATATTCCTAACCTCTCTGAATCTATGGAAATAGCAGTGTGTGCTCAAACTATTTATATCTCTGAACACATCATTTTTCTTATCAAGTTGTCACTGCATTTTCTGAGCTGCTTGACTGGTTATTGCAGGCAGAGTAAAAATATTCAGCTGCTAGGTATCCCTTTAAAAAAATAGACATCCAAAGACAATAATAGCAAGTTTTTCTAATATTCTACACTTTTTGTTCTACTTCTGCTGATTACTGACAGTGCTGTTGTGTTCTTGAAGATATATTTCATTATATTTTTAATCCTCTGGCTGTAGTGCAATGCATTAGAACGTTTTTGCTAATGAGGGTTTTTTCTTTGCAAATATATTCTATCCATGTGATCTTGCTGGGTAACCTTGTAGAGTGGTAAGATCATTCTGCAGGTCAAATTGGCCACACATTCATGAGCTACACTAGACGACACCTGAACTTTGATATAGATATTAACAATCTGTGTCAATATACTGGCCTGTGGCTAATTGGAAAGAGAATACAAATTTGCAAGTACTAAAAAATCTATTCCACGATTATTCCTTACTGACTGTCTTTTGCATGGAGTGGATCATCGGAGATAGCACAGGGAAAGTTCTCTCAGACAACCATATTTGCACTTGCTATCACCATATGCTAAGTGGCTTGTGCAAATGTTACCCCTACGCTGAATAAATCAACTGGCTAATTACTGTATTAACTGTTTACAGACTGAATTTGCATTCTCTCTTTCATTCATTATCAGTTCATGGTTTTTAATCTTTCCCTATTTGATTTCCTTCCTTGCAGATTAGAAATCTCTTCCCGGGCGGACATGAAAATCTGTGCTGTGATATAATAATCACTGCTTTAAAATGCATAAAGGAAGAGATTTTGGTAATCAGATATACAAAAACCAGTAAAATCACACTCTTTCTTTAACTAAACTGTGGTATTTATCTACTATCAATTAACCTCTCTGTTTTTTCTGCAAAGTCTTTTGTCTTGCAAAACTAAGCAGACTCTACTGGGTGTTTTGGGTGCTTGGCAAATCTGTGAGATAATGATAGGTCTGGTGATCACTGGCCACAGCTGAGTTGCACTTCAAAGGAGCCAAAAATTACTGACTGGAATGAAAATATGAAGAAATCACTTAAGATTTGTTCTCACTGATCAGCACCTTGTCTGACATTTTAACAGATTTGGCTAATTGCTTCTTCCATTAAAATCAATAGGAGTTTTGCATTTATGGCCACCAAGATCAAAACTAGTTTATGAATTGTGTTAGTGCTGTCTAGATTATGAATCCTTCCTGACAGGTGCACTGCTATGCAGTAGATCAGAGATTTAAAATTTAAAACAAATAGTATCTTTTATTTTATATCCTCATTACCTTATCAGTATGCCTTGCCACTTGACTGTTATTTTGTTGGTTTAAATTCTATCTTCCAACAAGACATATGCTCTTGGTCAGGAGATAGAGCATCTCCCTTGTCACTGTTTTCCAGCAATTAAATTCCCTCATTCTTGAAAAATATATGTCTAACTCTTATTTGCTTGTTGAAGCTTTAAACTCAGTGGTTTCGGTGTTTGCGTGTGAGGACACATAGGAAAGCACCTCCCTGATGCAGGGACATTCCACTGGCCAAGTGGGAAGGCTTGAAATCCACTTGGGATATGGAGAAGACTGAGGTACTCAAAAAGTTTTTGTGTCAGCCTTCACTGACAAGAGCTCCAGTGACTCTGCCCACATGGCAGGAGGCAAAGGCAGGGACAGGAGGAATGAAGAACTGCGGATTTGAGACCAGGGACCTACGGGCTGATCAGTCTCACTTCAATGCCTGGCAAGGTCATGGTGCAGATCATCCTGGAAACTCTGCTATGGCACATGGAAATTAAGGAGGTGACTGGTGAGACCCAACATGACTTCACTAAGGGCAAATCATGCCTGACAACTTCAGTGGCCTTCTACAACGGAACTACGGCTTTGGTGGAAGAGCAACTATTTGGATGTCAACTATTTGGAACTGTACAAAGCATTTGACGCTGTCCCACATGACATCCTTGTCTCTAAGCTGGAGAGACGTGGATTTGACAGATGGACCACTCAGTGGATAAGGAATTGGTTGGATGATTGCACTCAAAGGGTTGTGATCAACACCTTGATGTCCAAGTAGAGACCAGTGATCAGATATGCTCCTGAGGGGTCCATATGACCCCTTAGGGGTCAGTAGGTTTAACATCTCTGTCAGCAACATGGGCAGTGGGATTGAGTGCACCCTCAGCAAGTTTGCTGATGACACCAAGCTGTGTGGTGCAGTTGACATGCTGGAGGGAAGGGATGTCATCCAGAGGGACCTGGAGAGGCTGGAGAGCTGGGCCTGGGTGAACCTCATGTAGTTCAACAAGGCCAAGTGCGAGGTCTTGCACTTGGGCCAGGGCAACTCCAAGCACAGGCAGAGGCTGGGCAGAGAAAAGATAAAGAGCATCCCTGCAGAAAAAGGAGTTGGAGGTGCTTGTGGAAGAAAAGATCAATATGACTCAGCAATGTGTACTTGCAGCCCAGCAGGACAAAGGTCCAAATGCACCCCAGGCTGCATCAAAAGAGATGTGAACAGCAGGTTGAGGATGGTGATTGTCCCCCTCTACTCTGCTCTCGTGAGACACCACCTGGAGTCCTGTGTCCAGGCCTGGGGCATCCAACACAAGAAAGATGCTGACGTGTTGGAAGGAGGCCACTAAGCTGATTACAGGAACCTCTGCTATGGAGACAGGCTGAGACAGCTGGGGCTGTTCAGCCTGGAGAGGAGAAAGCTTTAGAAAGACCTTACAGCAGCCTTCCAATACCTAAAGGAGGTTTACAAGAAAGCTGAAAAGGGGCTTTTCCCAAGGCCATGAAATTTCAGTCACATTCTGATCTGACTTCCCCACAAATTCCCATGCCTTCAGTCTTGGTGTCACCTATTTTTTGTATCCTTCTGATTTTCTCCTGAAAATGCTGAGTGGCATTAGAAAAATGTCTATTCTACCTCACCAGGCTGACAATTTTCCCCTGAACTTCTTCCTGAGAATAGAGAGTTGTTGAGTTCTCAACCCACCTAATGTGCTTTCTTGACAACTGTTAACCAGAAGCTAGTGAAATACTAAATCCCACACTCTTCTGAAGTCTTAGTATGTTTGCAGTTATCAGGCCTGTCATTTCAAATAATGAAATTTTTTGTTTGATTGCATTGATTTTCCTGGGGGAAAAAAAAAAGTATTGATTGACATTAATCTTCTCCCCAATCTAATAATTTAGGAATTTATATAAGAATCTGCTTTTCCTTAAATTTTGTCTTGTGCCAGATATCAGTCTAATTGTGTCCCTTGTATCCTAGACCACCTTGCCTTCTCTGAATCCTGAAGTGCTAGGATTTGCCCAGCCTGCTGGTGTTTTCTCTCTATCCCTGTCTATTCATCCTGCCTATTGAAAATTCAGAGCATGAACTAGAGATGTCCTCCATCAACTCACACAGAATCCATCCAAGCAAGTATCCCAGCCTGCTGATTTAAAATTATTTATCTCTGAGAGATGTTTAACACCCTCCACAGCTACTAATGGACTGGAAAACACTTTATCATGTTCATATGATTCAAATACATCCTCCTGCTTCTTTCAAGATACAAAACAGAAATATTGAATAAACATATCTGTCATTAAAAGTTCTGCCACCCCCCTAAGCACCAGAATTTTATTATAGCTATTATTCAGTACCTACCTTATTACAGCTAGTCAAAGATTTTGCTCTTTTACTGCCTTAGTTTCCTACAACCCATAACTTCTCCTCCCAGCTGACAGCTGTTGCTTCCCTTTTCTGTTTGCTAAATATTGTCTTTTAATTTCTAAGCTCTGCTTCCAGTCTTTTGTTGAGCCTGGAAGGGTTGTAACTAATGTTGTACTCTCTTTTACATGTGTATTTATGACAATTTAGGTTCTTTGGCTCTTTTAAAAGATCTCCTAGATTTCATCTGGTTTTTCTGGTTTATTTTTTTTCTTTAAGCTTTTTATATATGTCCCTTCTCTCTCTTTTTTATTTCTTGGTTTTGGTTTCGGTTTCGTTTTTGGTTTTTCCTCTAATCTGGAAAATCAGACTTTTACATAGGTTTTGACCACTGAAATATGCACGGACAGTGAAGAGGTGACTCTGAGCTGTGTCTTCCTGATCTGATGTGTATTTCAGGTGTCTTGGTGCTGGAGCTTTTACAACCCTGCTTAGTGGAAAAATGTGTGAATGGATCTACAGATTAAATGGTGTGGTTTGAAGGAAGAGACTTCAAGTCCTGGCAGATTCCCTCCCTTCCAGTTAGAATTTGTCCATTGAAGCTCAAACATGAAAACAGGGGTAGTTGTGGAACTTTCGTACTTAGATTAGATTAAGAAATTAATTTAGGAGTGGCTTTTTTGATTGTTTATCCTAGGTCACAGACTGTACAGCCTTGTTTCATGACGCAGCCAACAACTTGCAGTAAGATGATTAATTCCCTTTTTCCCCTAGAAATAAATCAAAATTTCTTACCCTTGAAACTGGGTAAAACACATTCAAGTGTGAGTCTTTTTTCATTGTTAAAAAAGTCTATTATGGTTTAAAACCATACATATGTTTTTCTTCTGGCTACCTGAGACTTACCACATTTATTTTCAACAAAGAATTTGTCTTGCACTGAGCATGGAAGCAGTGCATTACCCACTTACCCACTCCTTGTAAACCTTAGATGAGGTGTGTGTTGTGATGTCTATGAGGAATTGGCCAGCATGTGACGGTTTGGCTCTCAATCAGCCATGGACCATTGATTTCATTTTTTTTGCTTGTAAATAGGAAAGTCATTGCCTTCAGTAGGGCATCAACTTGCTCAGTAGCTACCAGTGTAATCTTCCTACATTTGCTGCTGTCATCCTTCTTTCTCACATTCCTGCTACTGTTATTTATGGCCAGCTACTATCTTATTAGCTTGTTAGAATGGGGGGTTTATCTTCCTATGTGTTTGTAAAGCACCTACAGTGACAAGGACCATGATCCTGACATGCTGCATCAATAACAGCAGGAGCCCTTGCTGTAGATATTGTAGATATTGGTTAAGGCCTTCAAAAGGAGGCTGAGGGACAACCTCATTATTTTCTACACCTTCCTGAGGAGGGGAAGTGGAGAGGGAGGTGCTGACTCTTCTCCCTCTTATTCAATCATAGGATGCACAGGAATGGGGAGGTTTAAACCCTGGGGAGGTTTAAACTGTACAAGAAGCATTTCTTTACCAAGAAGTTGGTCAGACACTGGAATAGGCTTCCTAGAGAGGTGGTGGATGCTCTAAATCTATCAGTGTTGAAGAGGTATTTGGACAATGCCTTTAACAATGTGCTTTAAATTGATCAGCCCTGAATCAGTCAGGCAGTTAGATTAGATGATTTTTTAGGTCCCTCCCAACTAAAACATTCTATTATTCTATTCTATTCTATTCTATTCTATTCTATTCTATTCTATTCTATTCTATTCTATTCTATTCCATTCCATTCCATTCCATTCTATTCTAAAGACATACCAAAGCTATATTTGGCCACCCATAATGTGCGTGGATTTGTCTCCAGTTTCTTAAAATGGCAAATCCAAAGTCTACTACTGATTCCAACAAGATTTGGATGTATTCCCTGCAGAAATACACTGAATGAGGGTACTAACAAATGGCAGTGCTGGTCAGGTGTGGGTCCCTTTCCTCCAGGCACTTGTTTAGTGTGCGACTGCTTCCATTAGAAGGGCCAAAGTAAGAAAAACACCCAACAGCCATCAGAGACCTTTTCAGATTTCTCTGCAGAGTTGACAGAAACATCATTTCCATTTTTAATCTCTCCAAGGTGTGACCTTGGGAACAAAGTCTTGTATCGGTCTTTGCACAGGACCTAACCCTACATCTCCCAATAATACCAGGAGCCCTTTTCTTTCCTGTTCTCTGGCTGTTTGATACCTGATACCTGTCTGTCTGTCTCTTTGCCATCAGGCACCTTGTCAGGAGAAAAATAACAACTCACAGCAGCACCTGTCTTACAAAGCCCTAAATCTCAGTAGCTGAGATGTCTCGGAATCTGTGATCTATGAAAAGCTGAACAGGCATTGTTAAAAACTAACCAAATTTGCTTCAAACTACTAGTTTGATATTCAGCTGATTTGAGGAATGTGTTATTGACGTCGGAAAGTCTGTGCATTTTGCAAATCTCACAAAGTATCTGAGTCCCACAATATGCTTACAAATCTCAAAACAGTTTCACCAATTAAGTCAATGAATCCCGAATGAAAAACTCAAACACTTTCACTTGCAAATCCCTACTTTCTTTCTACAATTCAAGGATAAGAGAGGATTTACAAAACCTGTACTGTCAAGTACTGAAGCAATTTTGATTCTCAATATGCCTTGTGGCTACGTTTGAAGAAAATGAGCAAGCAAAAAGTTGCTGACATGATGTCAAAAATCCAAAGAGTAAAATCCTTCCAGTAGAAAGAAAAAGAACAGAGGAGGAAGCTGAATATTGCCCATGAGGATTTTTCCTCTAGCTGATGGAAGCAGTTATTTGTCCATTCCTTGCTTAGGTCAAGGAATAACGTATAGATCTCCTTAAAGCTACTAAAACTGATACTGGTTTTCCCTGCAAATTAAAAGAGGATGGAAAACATAGTTGCAGCTGGAAGGGACCTGCAACAGCTATATAGTCCAGCTGCCTGACCACTTCAGGGTTGACCAACAGTTAAAACTTATTATTGTTGTAGCACATCTACCCATATATTTTCAGGTATATTCAGCACAAACACATACTATGTATTTTGAGCTGTTTAATAATGATGCCACACATTCCACAGACCCTGCCCAGGTGACCACATAAATGTGCCTAGCACCATTCAGATGCCCCAGACATCCTTCCTGACCTCCCACTTCTGCTGCAGAAGAATCTGGAGCTCCTGTAAGACTGTTGTCATGTCTGCCAGATAAGTGTGGATGTCTCAGGTACCCAGAGTCCCTCTGCTGCAGTGAGACATCTGTGTGGGGACAGCTGAAATGAGCCTCAGATTTCTCAAACTATAAGGGGAATGAAGTTGTCCATCTGACAGCAGGCATTACAGTGAAGAC
Source organism: Myiozetetes cayanensis (assembly GCF_022539395.1). NCBI lineage: Eukaryota > Metazoa > Chordata > Aves > Passeriformes > Tyrannidae > Myiozetetes > Myiozetetes cayanensis. Next base: position 4,637,850 of record NW_026087521.1, read on the forward strand.
TCATAATTTAGATGTTCAACCAGAAACTCAGTTGACCTTATATGTCTACACTTAATTAGAAAAGTCCATAGAAATGTGAATTTAACTGGAAAAATGTACAAATTCTTAAAACACAAGATCTTCAGGAGGACTTATTCTGAGTACACCCAATCAACCAGCACAGCTTGATTCCTAGATTTCAGTGGTAAATTTTAAAGGCATGAATGAAACCCACATCAGAATACTACCAAGTGTTGAGATATATTTGTTCCCAGATACACCTTGAATTATTCACCACATGCCTTACACATATTTTTGAAAAATCCACTCCTTAAGACAGTGAGTTTTAATATACTGCTGATACTTTGTATGAAATCTATATTTTATTTTTCAGAATTGAAATGTATACGTTTTCCTTTCAGTATAGCCATGAACCCTCATCAGTGTAAACAAAATTTGATGGTGTACAGATGGTTCCACCAAAATTCTAGGTCCCTGAGAAACATGAAGTCACTTTTCCATCCTGGTGGTGGAAATGCCAGGTGATAATCACTTTAATGTTAATATCATGAGATGGATCATTCTGCCATATTATGGTAACATACAGGATGAACCACTTCTAGAAAGCCAAGTTGATGGGGTCCAGCACTGCTGGGTAACTTTGAAGACCTTATAGATATTCAGAGAATACATATTATCACACATCAAATCCTCTACTCTATTAGACTGTGTTTTACACTGATAGTGCAGAGAGATAGCTCCTAACGTTGAATCAGCCTACCTTCAACTGTGTGAGCAGGTCATGAGATCCCTGAATGTTTTATTCCAGTAGTAGTGTCAGAATGGCTTGCTAACATCTTTTGCTTATTAAGGTGAATGTACAAGGAAGGTTTAAAAGTAGTCCCAGAAACATTAGTTAGAAGTGAAAGTAATTCCTCCTTTCCCTCACAGGTAACCAATGCACTTCTTGATACGTGAAATTAATATAGTATCACAGAATGGGTCATCTGATCCCACCTCCCTGCTCAAGCAGGGTCATCCCAGAGCACAAGGCTCAGGATTGTGTCCAGACAGTTCTAGAATATCTCCAGTAAGAGACACTCCACAGCCTCTCTGGGCAATCTATTCCAGTGCTTGGTCACTGCACAGGAGAGAGGTTCTTCCTCATGTTCAAGTGGAGCTTCCTGGTTATCAGTTTCTGCCCATTGCCTCTCATGCTACTGCTGGGCAACACTGAGCAGAGCCTGGATCCATCCTCTTGACATCCTCCCTTCAGACAGTGACAGACATTGATAAGGTCCCCTCTCAGTCATCTCTTCCCGAGGCTGAACAGGAAAAGCTCCATCAGCCTTTCCTCATAAGAGAGATGCTCCTGCCCCTATATCATCTTCACAATCTCCACTGGACTTGCTCCAGGAGTTCCATGTCTCTCTTATCCTGAGGATCCCAGAACTGGACACAGCACTCTAGATGTGGCTGCACTAAGGTGGACTACAGGGGAAGGATCAGGGCACAAAATTTGAAAAGAATTTTATTTTATTTCCTTATACTCCATCACCTACAATTTGGTAAATCTGAAAGTGTTTCTTTAGGGAAGAGAGGTGTAATTTACTCCTGTAAAAGCATTTCTCTCCTGGTATTGCACAATAATCTTCAGACATTCTTAGCAAGATTAAATAAATGGTTTTTTTCAATAATGAATCACTAAGTACCAACATGGCAAAAATCAAGGTAACAGATGTATTATTCAAGTACATGATTCACAGCCATTTGAAGCCCATCAGCTTATTGATCTTATCTAGTTCAGTGGCTTTGGATCAAACTACAGTATTTACAGGAGGTTTTATTTGCAAGGCGTTTAGAAACAGGTTCAGATAAGAATTTGCAAGTGCCGTGAATGTTCAGCCTACTGATAAATTTAAGCGAACAGACAATGCCTACATAAACATACATAGGTCAATGTTTATCATATTACATAAAGCAACTTTGTAGAATTTTCTGTTAATAGATTTTTCATCACAGTTATACCATTTAAAAAAATGTTTTTACTTACTACCTAATATCCAAACCGGCAGGGAATTAAACAGCAGTAGCAAAACAAAATGTTATTTGATTAAAGAAAATTATTTGCTAAGAATGTTTTTATGTTGCTGCAGTGTTCCTACTGATGTTATATTATGCCAAAAATATAAGACTGAACTAAGAATTTTACTAAGCAGCATTAGATGGCAGTCTTGGATGTGTTGTACAACGAGCATCTAATGTGCCAAAATTCAGAGAAATGGTATGCTGGATTAAAAGCTGCTTCTGCGGTTGTATTTGGCATCCTTGTTTAAATGGATTTAGATCCCATAACTTCTGTCATCTGTCACAATAATAAAGCTCTGGTTTGAATAGCTCAAAAGGAGACATTAGAAAAGACATTTTCAGACACACTGGAAAAATATTCTTTAGACTAATGAGGATACTTTTTTATTATTATTGTTGTTTGGGTAAATGTCTGCAGGTACTTCTCATGGAGTTTTCTCTCATTTCCTTCACTTCTGTAAATAGCCATATATTCTTTTAAGGCTTTTAGAGACTTTTCTGCTACAGCCCCTTAGAAAACCCTATAAATATCAGCTGTGTTGCATCAGCCCATTGAAACCAGTTGTTTCCTTTGAAATGGTTTTCTTCAAAGTTGTTCATAGTCCCACAGTCCTGTAATAGAACAAAAGTACATTCAGAGTGTAGATGTAGAAAGCAAAGGCAGCCTCACACTGCATTTCTGTGTGTGTGTAGGTTCTTCTAACTACAGCTGCTGCATCTGGTCATCACATATGGTTTCTGGCCATGGATATTTATCCTTGGCTGCTGTCCTTGCAATAGTGATTTTGAAAACTGGTGAACTCTCAAGCTGGGATTCTGGAGTCTGTTTATACATACACTGTGTTCAGACTGGAAATAGTGATGTTTATCTGCTCTGCCCATTCTTTGAAGTAATTCAAGTTTTGTATGTGGCTCATTTATTCCTTCCCCATGTTTTTCATATATTTGAACTTCCTGCAGGATAATGTTTCTAGAAAATATTATCAGCTGAAATACAGCTTTTGCGATGTTGCTGAGGTCATATTTACAGGTCTGTAGGAAGTAGGTGTCAGATTGTCACCAAAAGTGAATCAGTGCTTAGTATAGTCAAAGAACATGGAATGGTTTGGGTTGGAAGGGACCTTAAAGATGGTCTAGTTCCAACCTCCTGCCATGGGCAGGAAACTAGTACAAGTTAGGAATAAGGTGTTTGAAGTAAACCTGATTATCCACAGCTTTTACTGTGGAATAGTGTTGTGTATGACTTGGACACCTCATGGATAAAATTTAACTGGATAATGGGCTGCAGCTCATACCTGAAGCACTCAAACTTCAGTCTTTCAAACCAGGCTCAATACTCATAGCACAGAAATGACTGCAAACGTAAAAAAATATGACAACAAAGATTGCAAATTTATCACAATGAGCTTGGTTCACTTTTTAAAAAATATTTGATTACTTATCTGTATTTAGCACAAAAAGTTTAATTTTCTTACTGTTGTTTTAACATTAATGTTATTATTAATAATACCACCTAACTCCTATTTAAAGCTCAGTAGGTCTCACAGTGCTTTAAAACATGGGATTCTGTCATGATTTCTATTGCACAGCTACCAAAAACAGACACAGGAAAGATTGAATTACTTCAGAAAAGTGTACTTTTAGGCCTCTATTAGAGAAAAAAATAAAACCAAGACCAGTGTAATTACAGTCCAGTACACTACTAGACCACAATCTCTTTTGGCACACCCATCTACGTTGGCTACACAATTTAAAATACAGTATTATTGGGATTTAGTATTTGTTTTTGTTAGTGAAACAAATATTATTTGTATAGGGAAAACTGTGCTGGAATAAAGCACAATGTAAACTTGTATAAAGAAATGCAAAGTGACCACATCCATGAAGCATAGAATCATAGGAAAAATTGGGTTGGAAGGGACCTTTAAAGTTCTTCTGGTGAAAGCTCCCTGCAATAGCAGGGGCACCTTCAACTAGGTCAGGATGCTCATATCCAAACTCCACCAGCCCAGACTGTCTCCAAACTCAATGTCACCAATTAGTTCACTTGTGTTGGTGACCATCATATCCAGCATCACATCTCCACTGGCTTATTACCTGGCTTAAGAAGTCATCATCCATGCATTCCAGGAGTCTCCTGGATTACCTACAGCTCAGCTGTGCTACTTTCCCAGCAGACATTGGGATGGTTGAAGTCCCCCAGCAGGATGAGAGCACAGTTCCTCCTGCAGCTGGAGCCAGAAGACTTCAAGAGACTTCTCTTGTCTTGGCAGCAAGTAGTAAACTCCAAGGTTCCCTTTGTATTCCTGGACTCTGATTCCTACTTACACACTGTGAGCCTGCTTGTAGTTACTCCTCTGAGACAGCTTTTCACAATCTATCCATTTCTTGATGTAGAGGACAACCCTTCTGTCCCTCTTCCTCACCTGTCCTGCCCTTAACCATCAACACCTGCTCTCCAGCTGTGGGATTTGTCACACCAAATTTCAGTAATGGCAACTAAGTCATGGCTTTCCAGCCACGGTGACTTCCATCTTCTCATTACTGTGCCTTTCTTGCTTGGTTTATGTGTCCTGTTTTTTTCTAGCAAGGATATATTTGCACTGTATGAGGTAGATATAGCAGAGGGGACAATCCTGAAGCTCACAGATTTCTGAAGGAAGCAAAACTGGTCCCAAGTGCTCACTTTCACCCCTTGTAACTTGACTTTCCATTGGCTGGTGTTTTGATTATCTTGAAGAGACAGCATTATATGCAGTTATAAAATAAAAGAAACACTTCACAAAATAAAATCCAGATTGTAATTGATCTGAGAGGTTAAAAAGTTAACAGCCCAGATCTCTGTATGGTTTACCTTTCCCTTTCTTAAAAAGGGAAAACTACTCTAATATTTATAAAGAATCGGGAAATATTTAGCTAGAAATTGCTGAATAACATCTAGATATCATTTTGACAAACAAAAAATTACAGGAGCCAAACATTTTTTAAAAAAATGTTTTTAACAAAATGTATTTAAACTACAAAACTTAATAAATAACTGAAGAGCCACAGTCTAAAAAATAAACCCCTCTTCAAGGGACTAAAGGCTTGATACTCAAAACCAGATGGGTGATCAAAACCTTCACTTTTTGAAAAATGACTGCTACATTTGGGTTCAGAAATACATGCAGAGCCTGTTCTCTGAATCTGCAGTTCAGGTTTGACTGAAATATTGTGAGATTGAAAAATCCTTTTTTCTGCCAGAACCTCTTCTTTTTTGTTTTTTTTGGTAGGAGGAAGATGTGGGGTACTTCCTATTGTTCAAACAAAGTGATTTTTTTAACTTTTCAAAGAAAGTCATGATATCCCAGCAATTCTTCGGTTGTCTGAATTTTCTGTGATTTGGGGTTTTTTTGTTTGTTTGTTTTTTGTTTTTGTTTTTGTTTTCTTTTTTTCTTTTTTTTTTTTTTTTCTTTTTTTCTTTCATTCCCCCTTTATTATATTATCAAATAGATTCATGTATTTGTCATGTTCTAGTTCTCTGCAATGGTTGATACGAACTGCACTTGAGAATATTTTGCCATGGATACAAAGAGCTCTCAGATAAAACATTCTTAGAGTACCTGCTCACTATGAGAATATAGGTAAGCCTCTTTCAAGGACAGTCAGCTTTCCAAATGACTGAACATCCTGGATTACATGAAAAACAACATCCAATTTTAGTGAAGCAATCCTTTCATGTGACTTTGGGCATATAAATAAATAATGAGGGAAGCTAAGAAGGGGAAAATCTTGGCCAGTTATACAGCAGTTAGTTCAACGTGAGCACAGAGGAGAACTGGACAATAGAAAAGGAGATCAACAAACATAAAAACCTTGCAAGGTGTCAATAGACAAGGCAGTAAAAGTGGTTTTGTGCTGGAAGAACAATAGTTCAAAGAAGATCAATTAGAACAGAAATTCAGTCTTCCCTATATGGCTTTGCTGTCACATATAGATGTGAGATTCTCTGAGCTACACTTACTTTTAAGGGGTTAATTTTATTTTCTTTTTAGATTTCCAATTTAAGCTTATTGTAGGAATCATCTGCAAAAAAGATAAAATAGCATTCTTGTCATACATGTGAAAAAAGGTCTCAAGGAGCAAGGAGGGGAAATAATTTTCCCTTTCCTACACAAAAACCACTATCAAACTCTGGTTTCTGATAACTTTATTACCTTCATGGGTGAGCAGCACACAGGGAAAGCTTCCTCTACCTCCATTATAGTCTGTATCTATGTAGCAGAAGCATCTGGTTCAGATTCCTGATTCATCTTTGAATGTGGGAGAAACATCAAGTGGGACTATCAGTTTTTACATTTGACGTCTACTTTTGCATTACCTGCCCAAACAACATCTATTATCAATATCCAAAAGTGAGAGTTTCTGGGCAGAGTTGGTGTTATTCTAAAGTAGACTTTTACAGTAGACCAATGGAATCAGACTCTTAAAGTGCCTATTTGTCCACCTGTATTAAGAGTAGGGTTTGGTTTTCTCAGTCCCGAACAGCTACATAACAGACAGTTGATGCACCATGAGAATAATTCCACTCATGAGTGGACTAACCCTGGAGTTGCAGTGGGTTGACATGCTATTTTGGGACCAAAATAAATCCATTGTGTTCCCAATGGTTTTTTACTCATTGAAAGTGGCATGTTCCCATGAAGGAAATTTTAGTTTTGATGAACCAGCACTTTCCTACGTGACCTTTGCTTTTATTTGACAAAAAAGTTGTTGCTTCACTCTCCCAACAAGTTCGAAAACAGAGGGCTGACTAGTCCTCAATGGAATTCCCAGCTTCAGTGTATACTGCACACTCTAATTTTGAGTATTTTCTGTAGTTGTATGCAGGATAGTATGGTCCTATATCGTGATATTAATGAAAAACATCCAAATATATATATATGATTCTATAAGGGTAGATCACATCTTTTACTTATCTGATTCCAAATCTCATTTTCAGCAAATATGTATATTTAGAGAAATGAATAAATAAATAGAAGATAGTTGTTTCCTTAAAAAAACCCATACCATTAACAAAAAAGGTAAATTTTTTTGTTTTCCAGTTTCTGTAAACACAAAACGTGGTATCCTTCAACAGCTGAAAACATCCAGAAAAACAGAAAGATTACAAAAACCCTCCAAAACCCATACCTTTTAATTTGTAGTTATTTTTACATCTTTTGAACTTCACCTGTGACTGTTTAGATTAGGGCTACATATACTGGTAACTCTCTTTGCAAACTATTCCAAGTCTTAATAATGTTCTGAAGTTCTGTAGAAATGTCCATACTTCACATATTTCAGAACATAAACTGATGTAATTAGAATTCAACTTAAAAATTACTTCATTTATATAAGAGGAAGATTAAAATGCTGCAGTAACTAATTTAACTGATCCCCAGTCTAAAAACTAAACCACAGAACACAGCAAACTGACCTTAACCTCAGAAAGAACCAAACCAGATTCAAAGAATAGTCCATGAGCACCAGGTAATGGAGCATCTGAAATTCAAATGATGCCCAAATAGTGTGTTTGGGTTTTTTTATTATTTTATTTTATTTTGCTTGTTTGTTTCTTTGTCTTGTCATAAGCTGGTAATTGAATTTATGAGTTACAATTAAGGTCTGTACAGTCTTGATTTTGCCCAGGCTTTGAACCAGGTAAATCTCATACTTACATATCTCAGGGAAAATAAAAAAAGGTTAGCAGAAAAAGAAAACCCAAGTAAACACAACATAGACTTAGATAATCCCCACAGATATGCTAAAGCTTTCCAGACTCATGAACAATAGAATTTTGTAACAATTCTTCATTTGCATTGTATAAACTGCAATCTTTGCTTTGTTGGCAGAAACGCTTTGTATTCATGAACTATGTTTAGTTTAGTACTGCTTAGAATTTTCCTTTTTCCCTCTAAATGCCAATAGAATAGAAAGACAAAGTAGCAATATTAGGCTAACACAACACACAAGCCCTTGTTTTGATTACTCATCTCTCTTCTAGCCATTATGTTTGCCCACCCAGCTACTTTCTGCCTGTTTTACTTTGCACAGTCTCGTGGAGCAGCCAGAGCAGCCAGTGATATTTCAAAGTGGTTCTTTGTGCTGATAGTGGAAAAGGAAAGATTACGTATAAAACAACAGCAGTGTGCTTGAGGGGGGGGTGGGGGAGGCAAACAGTTATAGCTTCAATTCTCATAACAGCTTTTAAGGCTTAGAATAAAAGCTCGTGCCTGTAACAGGTTTGCAAAATTAAAAAATAATTTTCCAGTTTCATGTTAGCCAATGGACAGATTTTTAAACTCACGTTCTGGGAAGTTTTAGAGCAGGTGCTTAAAATGCATTCTGACCATATTTTCAATGTTGCCATTAATTTTTCCTTTGAAGAGTGACGTAGATGTTTGCAGGGAAAAAACTCTCGCTGTCTTTGGTAGGCTCAGTGTTTTCACACTGAAATTTTCTAAACTGAGGGTCTCAAATTAGTCATCAAACTTCACATGATTAAAGAATATGGAATATTTGGAGATGCTGAACAATTCCAGCTCTTGCTGACTTGTCTGAAAGCAGTTATATGAGCACTCACCTCACACAGGAGAGTGAGAGCCATTCAAGCATCTCCATCTGTTGTCAGACCCTGGATGTGCTTCAGAACCTGAATGGTACAGAAAGGTAAGAGTGAAACTTCATCAGCAAGACTCAAATGAACTCAGACCAAAACTGATTGTCAAGCTCAAGTATTTATGCAAGGAACTTATGTGTTACTAGTTCAAAAGTGGTTTAAGTGCCATTATGGCAGCCTGCTTTATATCAGGTGCATTTGAATTTTTTTTCATTCTACTTAGTACATTGGTGAGACTGTTTGGTTCTGCTCTTGGCTTGCTTGAAATGTGTATTCCACTGAGGAGCACAGATCTATTACAGACAATGCTGAGAGAAGAAGTGTGAAGAACAGATTATTTCTGCTAATAGAAATATCTCATTCAACACGAAACACTTGTCTTTGTTTTGTAGAGGTTCTTAATCCATTTCCTAAGATTAAATTTAAGTAGCTGAGTAGCTGTTTAGAAGGATACTATTTGTGTCCACTTTTTTTTTCAAATAAATTTGTGTGTTGGTTCATTCCTGTCCTGTTTGAAAATTGCCTTCCATCGTCTACTTTGAACACATTTTAATTCACCTCCAAATAATCCATTTACTCTTCTGAAACTCAGAGCATTGAAAGTAATAGGAAAGATGATTGAGTAATGCCCACACGTGGAACTGCAAAAATAGTTAGGCTGTATGTGAGTCAGATGTATACTTATGTCATGAAAAAACACCTCTCGTTGCATATAAGTCTGTGACAGAGTAGACTTAATGAACATAATGACTGGAAAATTGTCTACAAATCTTTTGAGTCCATTATGAGTAATGTTATGTCAAAGGTGATTGTTAGCTGTGAGGAGGAAAAGTAACAAATAGTAGAGATGGTTTTTTATGAAACGGTGTTTTATGAAATGCTTTTCATACATAGATTTCAGGATTTGCTGCAGAAGATTGTAAGTAACATTAACTGATTTTTAGCTACAACTTCCAAGAGCAGTAAGTTGATTACAGTCACATAGGAAACTAAGGGTAGAAATGTGAATAATTATTTTAAAGTTTCCCTTTCCTCCACTCTAGCCATGAGGTCTCTGTTCTGGCTTTCAAGAAAAAACTAACATTCTCATGTAATTATAGTCTTCCCAGAATTTGAAGGTAATGGCACTCTCAGACTATAATACTATACTGTCAACTTGTCTAACAACCCCATTTCAGACACACAGTGAAGATAAGGTTGTAAATGGGAATAGCTGAGAGAAGCAAAAAGATCAAGCTGCTTTAGCAAACCTGTGTCCTGCAGTCCAGTGTTTGGTTGGCAGTGAAAAATTTTAGAATTTGGCATTAGGCAGGGTATTTCTTAAGTTTCAGCAGGCATACCCTGATCTTATTGCCCAGGCAGTTAGAAAGGTGTTAGAGTACCTTAACAGCTGTCTCACATGTTCATTATTCATTTAACATTGCACCTACCCCAGTACTTTTTTCCCCTATAGAAAGCAAGTTCCTATTGGAAAAATGCCAATGTGTAGATTGAGTGACATGCAGGAGCTTTTGCTATCGAGTGACCCCCTGACACCCAGCAATGAAACCAGCCTTCGGTATTTGTATAAAAAGAATATTCCATTTTCAGGGAGATGTCAGTATGATTATTTTCTTTTCAATTCTTTTAATTTTTTTATTTTTATTTTTATTTTGCTTGGGTTTTTTTATCACCACTTAGCTCCAGTGTGTACACCAGGAGTTGTACAGGTTCAGGTAACAATGAACAATTCTGAAAAAAAAAAAAAAAAAAAAAAAAGAGGTTTTGCCATTTTTTCTTATCTTTTGAATAATTTTGCTCCTAGATAGGAATGGGAAGGGGGAGGTAAGGAAAATGCATGCAAACAATAAGTATGTCTCTCTAGTAGTCATGAGCTGACATTTTACATATACAGCGTCCTAACTTCTGTATGCTTTGAGGTGAAGGAACACATCCTCGTAGCTCACAGAGGAAATCACAAATACATTAAGTTTATGCTTTAAGTTTATGCTCAAACAAAGACCAAAACAAACCCAGCTGCTGAAGATGTAAATAGAGTTATGGAAATGGAATTAATTCTTCGTGGTAGTGGAGGCTACCTCGGAGATTCCCAGTGTCTCTTTACCCATCTTTGTGATCTAATCATGATGGTTAGAGCCTGCTCAAAGTAGTGACCTTTTGATGTGACTGCTTAACTGAGAAAGCAAAGGGGACAGAAAAGGGGATAGTAAATCCTGCTTAGTTTGGGTTTGTTGTTGCGAAAAAAAAAACAAAACCAAACACCCAATACTATACTGTTGTTTAGTTGCAAAAATGAAAACTAAATGAAGCCTGGATTCACCATGGTCTGATGACAAAGGCAGTCTCCCAGCTGAAAGAAACAGTCAAAATTTCCATCAGGTAGATGAAGGAAACACCTCAAATCTCTTGGCTGAGTGTCCACTATGGTGTATTTTGTCCACTCGTGGGAAAATTTTTCCCTTTTTGGTTTCATCAATGGCTATTATGTGCAAATTAAATATTCATTAGCATTGAAACTAAAAAACAGGTGTCCCACTTCTAGAGCATATGTCCTGATTGCCCTGATAAGGACCAATTCTCTCTGTCTCCAAAGACTTTTAAACATTTAATGCAAAGTAGAACAGCACTAGCGGGAAGCGCCGAGGAAGAATGACGTCTGAGCATCCTTGTGTCAAGTTCATTCTTCTGAGAAGTCAGACACCTGCATTCTAACCTATTTTTGGGGGGGAATACGAGGATTTCAGTAAAATGGAGCAATGTCAGCGGGAGACTCTGAGCATATCCCTCCCTAGAACATCCTTTTACATAATATCTGTAGGATGTGCTCATTGAAGTCATTTCAGATGGAGGAATGTCTGAATTATGAGATATCATTGGAACACTTAATTCTGCTTTTAAAAAGTACCTTATTGCACTTAGATTTGAAAAGAGCTTCAGGATGTTCAGAACAGTTTTTTTGGGGTGGAGAGGAAAGATGCTAAGGGAAAAGCAAACCCTCTGTATCCAATTATTGTAAATATGAGCTGAATTTATTATAAATATTGTTTAGAGTACCTTTGCTAGTACCTGGAGAGATGAGGAATGGAATCTGGATCTCAGATCTAATTTTAGAAAAATAGGCACTTGCATTTGGGCTCAGCATTGTTTAACTTGTTCATAAATGACTTGGATGAAGGAGTAAAGTGCCTCTTTAGCAAGTTCACTGTTGACACAAAGCTGGGAGAAGTGGCTGATACGTTAGAGGGCTCTGTAGCCATTCAGGAGAACCTTGACAGGTGGGAGAGATGGGCAAAGAAGAAGTGTCTGGAGTTCAACAAAGGCAAATGCAAGGTCCTGCACCTGAGGAAGAATAACCCCATGCACCAGCAGAGGCTGAGGGCTGACCTCAGAAACTGATGCACAGGAAGTTCCACCTGAACAATGGGCAGAACTTCTTTCCTGTGCAATGACAATGCACTGGAACAGATTGCCCAGAGAGGTTACAAAGTGTCTCTCACTGGAGAGGCTCAAGAACCATCTGGACATAACCCTGTGCCATGTGCTCTGGGGTGACCCTGCTTGAGCACAGGGGTTGAACCAGAAGACGCACTGAGGTTCCTTCTAACCTGACCCATTCTGTGATTCTGTGCCTTAGATGACCATACATTACCTGTCTCCCTTGCTTACTCAAGGTTGATACTCTTAGACTAGATGTTGAAGATGAATCTGTGAAGGGAATGTACACTTCTGAATCCCACAGCCACTGTTTCATCCACTGTATTTCATCCAAACTTCTTACTCATTTTTCCTTTCATTAGGAATCACTCAAAACTGAGTGGAAAATCACATCTCTCATACACACACTTTGGAGGTCTGTCTAGTGCCAACAGATTTCTGGTCCTTTGGGCAGTTTGCTGTTGTTAACCAAAGGTGATTGTGCTTAACACCTACTTAATATCCCTACATTCCTGAAGTTAAGTGCAACAAGAGCTGGCACAAAATAAAATCTTAAACTGAAACAGATGAAGACTTACTGTTTCTTGCAGTGAATTGTGTCAAACAAGGGATTATGAAAGGTGAACAGAGTAACCAAAAGAAAACATAAGAGAGTTATAATTGCTGAATAAATAACCTTGTTGCCTTAAGAGTTGAGTAAGAGAATAAATATGCTTTTAATGGGAAAAGTATCCCTCCCAACTCTGTCTTGATGATACCCAAGAACAAATAGATAAGTGTGTTCAGTGTTTGATGCAATTTAATTTATAGCTTACCCGTTGCTATAATCCTTATGAGAAGTATCTCATTAGTCAGAAAACTATTGTAGGCTCAAAATGATGTGCATACCTGTGTTTCTAAAAAGAAATGGATTCAAAGCCGTGCATAAGTGGATGGTAAACCTGGACCTGGTAGTCAGCAATAGGAACTTCTTGTTTATTTCTCTGTGTTTCAGCAATAATGCAGCACATTTATAGTAAGACCCCAAATCACTGGCATCAAAGGCAATGTGACTAATAACTGCAGCACACAGAGAAAGTACCCATTAAGGGTTGATTAAAACTCATTCAAGTTGCAAAACTCTTGTTAGCACCAAGTTTCACGCTGTCAGCAAATTGGTTGGGAAAATGCCTTTCGTTTCATTCTGATATTTCAATGTATTTTGCAGACAGAAAATCACAGAAGTTCTGGGGCATTCATCACACACTGAGATTCTCAGCAATCCAGAGCTGTGTGGTGCTGGCTGCTGATGTGAAGCACTTCACAAACAGGAGCAAGCAGCACAAGTCCAGGCCACACAAGTTCATATTGTCACCTCAGATTGTCTTCTTGCATCTTGCTAATCAAGATGAAGGAAATACAAGGTACACAAAACTGTTATTTCATTTTGCATAGAGAAGGTAGATTCCAGGTAAGATTGCATATCACACTTTCACAACTATAATTATTCCCACAATACTCAGTGCCTGAGACTTCTATTGACCCTCAGTTGAGAGGGAAAAGGCCTATTTCAATCCTGTGAGTCATTAAAAATTCAGAATTATCTTCTGCAACCTTGAAATGCCTTTCTACCATTTCATATTTAGTATTTTTCAGACCAAGTTTTTATGTCTTGTAGAAGTTTCTTTTTGTACCTTACTTCATCTTCACTATGTGCTTTCCATAAACAGTAATGTATTTCCCTAATTACCCTTCTGTGTGAGAGAAATTTCTTCTTTGTCCTGACATGAGATTTGCTGGACCATAGTGAAAGCACTCAAAAAGTATTGTTAAAGTGCATTGAAAGGTACCTAAAGATCATGGAACAACTCTCTCTATAATTCTATGTATAAGGCTATCCAGACAGAACCCAGCAGAGCCTCCAAAAACTGATATGGAAGGTATTATGTCCAAGCAAGAATATATTTTACAGTTTGCTTTTAGCTTGGCACCTCCCATACTGTTTTTGATTTAGACATCCAGCCATACAAGTCACATTTAAATGAGACAGATGTGGATGTAGAAATTATCTTACCTTTTAACCTAGCCTGGGAGCTGCACTGGGAATTCAATCAGTGCTATGAAACCTGTTGGTGTCTTTACATAATCGTATAAGCCCAGAATTATTTGTGTTGGAAGGAACCTTGAAGATAATCTTGTTCCAATTCCCTGCCATGGGATACTTTCCACTAGGCCAGCTTTCCAAGCCCTCTCCAACCTGGCCTTGAACACTTCCAGGAATGGGGCATCAACAACCTCTCTGGGCAACCTGTGCCAGGGCCTCACCACCACCACAGTAAAGAATTTCTTCCTAATATCCAATTTAAAGCTGCCCTTTTGCAGTTTACAGCCATTCCCCCTTGTCCTGTCACTACCTGCCCTTGTCAAAAGACCCTCTCTGGCTCCCTTGCAAGCCCTTTTAGGTACTGAAAGGCCACAATAAGGTTACCCCAGATCCTCCTCTCCTCCACCCTGAACAATCACAATTCTTTCAGCCTTCCCTCATAGGAGAGGTGTTCCCCTTCACCTGTAGCAGTGCAAGTAAAGAATGAACATGTGCATGATGTACAATTCATCCTTAGACCTCTCACCACAAAGCTGCTTTTAGGTTTGCTCATGTTTGTCATTTCAATATCTCATTGTGGAAGATTACAAAGTCATTGCAGCACCTAAGAAATCATTTTCTTCACCCTAAATACTTGATTAAATTCTGAAGCTCAAGGTGGAATTAGCTGCAAATTTGGGCCAGGATGCTCCAAGAGATCAAACTGGAGATTTAATTGAAAGCTACTGGCACAACACAAATTATAGGCATTCGCCTCCCGATGTAACCCTTCTAGTGTATAATTATTTAAAATAAATTTGACAGTACATATCGTTTAACCATTGTCATGCTATTCAAAGCTACCTAAAGATCAAGGGAAGAAATGGCGCACTGGGAATTTAATATCACTCAGATTTATATCATTTTTTTTCCTGGCCTCACAGATAATAAGGAAACGTTGGTGTGGAAAAGCAAACAGTCAGAAAAATAAAAATCATTCCCTGCTGCAGCTGGATAAGACACCTTTGTAGGATTTTGCACACTGACCCTTCTTTTGCAGTGGGGAGAGGGGAAGAAGAAAATGGAAAATAGGAAATACTTGATGCTCTGACATTCCCTATGCTAATATGCATAGATGACTTCACAATTCAGTGTTCTCAGTATAGGAATCAGCATCCTCTAAATCAAGATGCATCTCCTATTAAATGTGGTGTTCCCTTCAATACTTCTCCTGCCAGTAGAGAGATGCCTTGTAAAACAATCAGAAAAAAATCTCATGGGAAAAAGTTGGTTTATAATGTTCTTACCAAACTACCCACAATACCTTAATACCCCCTGTGGTTAAGGTCACTGTCTTTTATTTCATGGTTTAAAAAATCATTAGGGTTTTATGATTCAATACTCAAAAAGTTAGTACTTTTTGGTGGAATTGTCCTCTATATTATACCTCACATGAATCCTAAAATGAGAGAAGTCATGGATAAATGAGATTTTGAAAAAGAAAGATAAATGTTTTAGGAGTTGTAGTTTTGTTTGTTTGTTTGTTTGTTTGTAAATTTGTTCCGGTAAAAATTGTTTACTAAGTAATAATTGTTTTAGAATTGGGCATAATATTTGTAGCATATAGGAGTAAAACAGTCCTCAACTGAAAACCTGTGTGCTTTATCAAACTGCCTAAGTCACTTTTCTTATCACATGAAAACTATCGTTTGAGTCAGGCTGCTACAGAAGAACCCAGTGACCACCTCTGTGCAGTGAATTGTGATCTGGAGATTTCAGTTCTTTTATGCCTGCTTGACCAATTTTGTTTGGTAAAGAAATTTCTATTTCAACCCTTAAAGTGCAAAATGAGAACTGTATCTCTTCACTCTGGAAAGAGTAAAGAGAATCCAGGCTCTGCCATCAAACTGGAGTTCATAATTCAAAATTACGTGGTGAAAAAAAAGAATGGAAGAAAGAGAAGAAAACCTCCTGAGAGAGCAAATTTTGAGTCGCATGCGTGACACACTGGTGTCAGCAGCAATGTCACTGTAGTGGGTTTGAGTGGCAAGGTTTTGTCAGTGGCAGGGGAGAGCTGGAGGGGTGGCTTCTGGGAAGCTGCTGGAAGCCTCCTCTACTTCCTACAGAGTCAATGCTAGTCGAGAAGGACCCTTCAATGGCCAAGGCCAAACCCATTAGTGACCTCTGGGGTCACAGCGAAGAAGAGGGGAAAAAATGTGCAATGGCAAGTGCAGCCAGAGAGAGGAGTGAGAATATGTGAGAGAAACAGCCCTGCAGATCCTGAGATCCATGAAGGCACCAGAGCAGGGATTCCCCTGCAGCCCTTGGAGAAGACCACTGTGAAGCAGCCCTTCCCCTGTAGCCCATGGAGATCCATGCTGGACCAGGTTTGCTGACAGGATTTGTGAGCCTGCAGGGGACCCACATTGGATCAACCTGTTCCTGAAGGATGGCGCCTGATGGGAGAGACCCACACTGGAGTAGTTTGTGAAGAGCTGAGGCCTGTGGGAAGGACCCACATTAATGAAGTTTGCTGAGAACTCTCTTCCATGAGAGACACTCCAGCCTGAAACAAGGCAGGAGTGTGAGGGGTCCTCCCCTGAGGAGGAAAGAGGCAGAGACAAGGTGTGATGAACTGATCACAGACCCCACTTCCCTCCTCCATGTGTTGCTGGAAATCAGGAATAAAATTAAACCCATGAGGAAAGGAGGGATGGGGGAAAGGTATTTTGAGATTAGTTCCTATTTTTTCATTATCCTACTCTGATTTGATTGGTAATAAATTAAATTAATTTCCCCAAGTCAAGTCTGTTTTGCCTGTGACTGTAATTGCTGAGTGATCTCTACTTGTCCTTATCTTGACCCACAAGCCTTTTGCTATATTTTCTCTCCCTTATCCAGAAGAGAAGAGTGATAGAGTAGTTTTGGTGGCACCTGGCATGCAGTCAGGGTCAACCCACTACAGTCACACACCACACCTGGCCAGGAGTGAAGCTAAAATGAAACTAAAGATGTGCCCCTTCCCTCCGACTTCAGAAACCTTAGAAAACACAATATCAGAGAAAAATGTGTTATTATACTCACATAAAAGCCTGAAAAGCTTCTGAATACCAAATCCCAGGTGAATTTCGTGCATTTAGAAAGGAATGAATTACAAGAGTGTTGAGCAGAAAAGCCTCAGTCCTTGCTAAGATAGTTGGACATGGACAGAAGTAGTGCCAGAGAACTCCCATGATTTCAGTGAGTCTCTTCTGCCCCTTATAGCAGCAGTTTGGTGTTAAATCAGGAAAAGCCACCCAGGTTACACAGGGAGAAGTGGGAGAGACCTGCAATACCCAGATTAGGAATGGGCAAACAGCACTGATTTGTGTTTACCCTCAATTACACCACTGCTGGGGAGATGAGCAGGATATTTATGAGAGTGCCTACCCAGGCCATTACTGCTGTGCATGAAGCATGTGACAGCCCATAATGGAGATGTGAGATGAATGCAAGAGATGCTCTCTAATGAAAAAGGGATTGGATTCCGTTAAGCCTCTGTCAGCACCAGTCTTGAAAATATTAAGAGAAATAATGAAATATAATTAAAAAATAATTTTCTTCTAATGAAACAAAATTAAACAGTAAGCTTGCAGTGCTGTGTAGGAAAATAAAGCGTAGGAGTATCAGCAACAGGATTGCTTAGTGCTTCAGAGAGGAGCAGGGCCAGTCATTAAGCTCAGTCATGCTGTTCACATCCAGGGCTTTGGGAAGGGTGCACAGGTGAGAGGATGGACCTGCTCCAGTGAGGACAGGCTGCAAAGTGCAGAGAACAGGGCTGGATGCCCACCAGCTCCAACTTTTTGCCTCAGCTTTGTAACCAACCCTTCTTTGTGATGTTAAGCAAGCTTTTTCCTCTCCCCCTTTTTATCCTGTGTCTGTCTGCAGTGCTGGATCCAACCATCAGAGTTTGTGTAGCCACGCAAAAGTCAGAGAAATGTCATTTCTGCAAGGATTTGGAACACGTAAGAATGAGCAGAACCATTGTGGTGAGCCCCTTATGTCCTTAATCCATGAAGAGCTGAGCTACTCCATTTTTTTGTCCTATTTATTTGATTTGTCACTTAGAACACGGAGATGGCGAATACAGGTGCTCTTCTTCTGTCCTTACAGCACTGTGGTGTAACATAATTTTAATCCTAAATAAATCTTTTTATATGAAAGGAGATGTAGAACTTACCATTCTAAGTAATATCCAGATGTCATGAACCACACTGAGAAATATTATCATCTACATTTTTTTAGAAAATGCTTCACATTTCCTATTAATCATCCTCAAGCAAAACTGTATCATCATTTTCAACATTAACCTGATTAAATGCATTTAATGATGTCTGACTTTGGACTGTTGGCTCATTAAGGAGAAAACCATGAATTTAATAGTATTTTAATCAAATTGCAGATGGGAATTAGCAAGCAGTCTATGTTCCTTGCATACTGACACAGGTTTGAAGTTGTGCAGAAAGACTTTAGGCAGAGACCACCTCTCTCATAGAGTTCAGTGATGCAGGGCAAGGCCCTCAAACAGCATTTCTGGGACCGAGTTAAAAAACCCACATGCCCAAAGCACATCCACAAATCCTTGCCTGAACCTCCAACTTTCCTAAATAAGTGAACCATACATCTGGGAAAAAAAAAAAAATTCCTTTATAGGAAGTGTTGATATAAAAGATACATTCACATAGAAATAAATGGTTACATCCCATGGTTTTTGTCAGGGAAACCTATTACCAAAAGTCCTGCAGTGGAATATATCTGTGTCTTGGAACACTGACCATGGCAAAAGAAAAGAAATACATGCAAACACTCTAATTGTGGTGAGAACTTTGATAACTTATTTGTCAAGAATGATTATAACAAGGCAAATAAAAGACTTGCAAATTTCAGTTATTTCAGGTTTAATATAAACAGACTGATGAAAAAAGAAAATTCTGCTCTATAGCTGTGGTGATAACACAGTCCTGATCCCAGAAGCCCCTGATTTCTCATTTAAATTAAACTAGTCTGGTCTTGGATGTCATTATATTGTTTGTTTCCAGTATAATGGGAAATGGTCCCCACGGCTCTCGTGTGTTGCAGACCTACGAGTGACTCCAACATCAGGATTTCTTTTGGCAGCTCTCAGATGGTCTCAGTGGAAGTTACCCTTCTGATTATAGCCACATCTACACAGCCACATTCACTGAATATTCCAAGTAACTCACCAGGCCCAGACATTGCAGACAGAGAAGGGGAGTTTATGTTATTTCAATATCTAATTGATTATTCATAACAGAAGGTACAGAATTAATGATTATAAAGAACAACATTTTAACTTTAGGAAGACTTTTAGCTGCGATATATACAAGACTTGGCCTTACTTAGCTTCTTCATTAGTGATCTGAAGGAGACAGAAGCAATATGTTAAGGGTAATCATTATCTGTGTGAAACTGTAAGTTACTGTCAGCTCCAGTGAGGACAGAGGCACAGTGGAAAGGGACCAAAAGGACATGAAGATATGATGGAAAAAGGTATGATTTTCAGACTGGAGAGAGGAAGAGAAGAAATAGTCAAAAATTGCCTGAAACACAGGAACAGCTACAAAATATTATTTAAAAGTATAAAAAAATTTTGTAATATTATATTTGAGAAAAATAATAATATTGGAAGTGAAAATAAGTAGAAATATGTTCTGCTTAGCTGAGCCAGAAAAGTTCCAAACATCTGAGTCTTGAATAGCTCCTGTTTTATAAATGATAGTGTCTGGGTAGAGCTGATGTCTTCCCTCCCTCCCTTTTCCTCCTTTCCTCCCTCTCTGCCTCTCTCGCTTCCAATTTTTCTTCTTTCTGTCTCCTTCCTCTCTCCCTTTCTCCCACATAGCCTCGTGTTCCTTGGGCAGCTCTTTTCCTCCTCCCAACATTAATAAATTCTCACCTTTAGCATGAAAGGTGTGCAATCTACCTCTTCTCTCTCCAGGTGGGGACCTGAAGGAGGTCCTGGGATAGAAGGGTCTCCTTTTTCCTGGGCTGGTAGTTTCCTGACACTCCTATTACTGAAGTGAGCACTGGTATCCACTCAGCCAGTGCTGCAAGCTGGACTCAACACCAGAGTTTAGTCTTCAATATGTATTATGGATTGAATCTTTCACAGGATACATGTGCAAAGATTGAACCTGCTTCTGCCCAGGAGTCCAGCGAGAACTCCTCTCTGGAAAGGTCCCTCCTAAGTCCTGTGTCTTATCTGTATTATTCAAGTGTCTCAGATACGTTATGGCATCTCAGCTGGCTGTAGTTACCCAAGTTTAGGCATCTGAACCCCACCCAAGGAATCACAAATTATTTTAAGCGACAAATATGTCTACAGATACCATGTGAAGGTTGACACCTTTATTTTCCTGCAAGTAGAGCCTCTGTAGATGGATTGTTGTTTTTTCTCTTTGACCTTCACTGAATGCTCTCCTGCTTTCACTTCATGCTTTGAACCATTATTCTGACTCTTCTTCTAGCCTGCCCTTCCATCAGCTTCAGCAAGCATTGGCTCAGGTCTGTTTGCTTTTCATTAGACCTTGAATATACTACATGGGACAGTATATTCAGGCAGATGCTGACACTCAGGTGACCATCTCTCAGTAGAGCCCACCTAACTGAAGGTTATATTTGGTTGAAAACGTAACTGTGAATATAAGAGATTCAAATTTTTTTCAGAAAAAAAGACATTCTGTTCTATGCAGTTTTAAACCATCAGAAACTACCATCTGCAGGTAAATTCAGAGGATACTCAGTCTGAAGCTTCATATCTGTGAACAGTTAAAATTAATTGGGAACGTGAAATTGAGCTGTTTGTAAGGGAAACATCATTGTGAGTTTAAAAAGAAAACATACCTTTAGTTTTGACTTGCTTAATTTAAATAAACCATTAGCTGAGTTTTATTTACCTCTCAGTCTTAAGCAGCTAAAGTAGATATTTATGACTTGGTTCTAAAACTGGTGTTCTAATTTATTTGGCATTTAACATAATACACAGGGGGAGGGTTTTTTCTCTAATTCTTTATTTTTTGTTTTTCTTTCCCCACAAATTCCTTTTTTTTGTTTAATTAGCTATGAAATGTTTAAATATATCTTGAATTATATCAGGCAAATGCTGAGACTTGCTGATATTCTCAGTGTGCAAACTACATCACAATTCAAACACAGAAATATTGAAAACCAATAGATTCAATCAACACAGTCAGCCTTATTTTCTATACCAGGATACTTCTACAACCAAGAAAATCAAAATCCTTCCTCTAAGCTTTATTAATCTATCAAAAGTCTATTTTTGAAGGAAGTAGTTATTTCTTGGGTACTTTTTTTTTTTTTTTCTGTCTAAATACAGGTTATGGAGTCCTTAGAGGTCTTTTTGACCAAAGTTTACATCATATGTAAAACTTCCCAGTAATTCATAAATCATTAAGAATTAGGATCCACCTGCTGCAACAGAGAACTTCTTAATAGTATGTTAATACCCGATTTTGCCCCTAGAAAGAAAGGATGTAACAGAAAAAAGGAGTAATAAAGCATATTCTTGTATTCTAAAACTGGAGATGAGACAGATTTTATGAATCATCCCCTGAAAATGACTGTTTTTCACTACTAACTACCAAAAGAGGTCAGAGTGACCTGCTCAGATGCAGTTATTTAACTTTTAGGTTTCCAAAATTAGGTGACATGAACTGCACATTATATGACTAACATGGAACAGCATTTTTTGGATTGACAGAATTCTAAAAATAAGAATTTTGAATATATATACAGCTTTAACAAATTTCCTGCAAACCTGTTAATGCAAAGTCTTAATAAATTCAACACTTCTGATACTAATAAAGTTATTCACTTGAATTCATGCTCTTGATAAGTTTTTGCAAAACCTGTCACTAACCCAGAATAGCAGAGCTGTGGGAATTTATAGAGCTAGATTAGTTATTACATACAAACTGTCATTGGTAAACTATAAGTTGTTATTTTGTTGACTTTTTTAATCATGTTTAATTCTTTTTTTTTTTTTTTTAATACTATACAAAACTGTGGAAACATAAGAGTTTGAAACAATTGTTAAATGTACTTCTTTAAGAACAACTCTTTTCCTGGGAAAGAAGGGGGAATTATAAGTAGTGAATTAGGCTGTGTTAGCTCTGGGGTTATAATTTAGCTTTCAATATTTACTTGAAATTCTTTCCTTGTATTAGTGTGGTGAATGTTGAATAAGACACCAATGCAGTTGTGACATTCAACAATCTTTAATGTAGTGAATTGGTTCTTTTTAGACTCCTTAATGTAGCCAAGAGCTCAAATTTTTAAAAATAGTTTTATAAAGCCTCCTCCTGTGTTAAAGCCATGGGTGCAGATAATGGAGTAATTTTTAAAGCAGTTCACTTGAGATACTTTGAAGGTTTTCCTGGGTCTCAAGCCTAGCTTCAGTTCATTGCCTTACTTGTGCAAGAAAGCCACAACTCCCATATTTTTTCCATTCCACTTTTCAGTGCCAATAAACATATCTCCTGCAGCAAACAACTCCATGCTTCTTTCCACATTAATCTTTGTACTATGAAAAACATCCTCCAAAAATGGAATTATCAAGTCAACTCCTCGGTGACAAAATTTATCATGAAGTACCACTTTTCTTGAGAAACAGAAGGGGGAGGGTAGGGGGGATTGAGTGCAGAAGTGATGGGTTGTCTTCATACAGGCATTTAATTCTCAGCAAGCAAATGTCGATCTTCTCCTTTGACGCCCTGAAATTATGTGAGGCATTTCACAAAGCAAACTTGCTTTTTTGTCTCTAGCTAGAATTCAAGCTAAATTCAGTATGACACAGTAAATGTCTAAAGACAGACAAGAGTAAAGGTAGAGAAAAAAGGTGGAGAAAATGACAGTAATAATTCCCTGACATGATCAAGGAGCTAAAAGGTGAAAGACATAGTCTGTCTGTGCAGTTGAACTTGTGTACTGATTGTAGATGGTGGGAATAACATTTAAGTAGATGTTAAATAAGATTGATATGACACTGGCCCCTGCGGAGAACTTTCACTCTGAATTACTGGCCTTGTCACTGAAGCATACCCAAAAACTTTGATTAGACATCAGCAAACCAACCTTTGGTGCTACTCAGAGTGACAGCAGTTCTGATATTTTCATCAAAACTCTTACATGACATATGGTCTCACATGCAACTCCTGGATCAATAAAAATCCACGTTAGTCTCCAGTTGTGATTGAAAGCCATTCTCTGCGTGAGCTGTTACTGTGAAAGCCTGTTCCGTGGTGCCAGGGTGGAGAAACAGGCTCAGGGAAGGGTAAAAGAGTTGTTAATTATCAAGTGGATTCGACTCATTATTAATCATTCTAAAAGCTCATACCCTGAAGACAGGTGAATGCCCACTGTGACAGATTGGCTCCCTGTCTCACTTTGGGTAGAGAAATCCTTCTCAGCTTCCATCGTGACTTTGGCACTAACTCTGTTCTTGTAAAAAGTGTCCTTAAAAGAATTGAACAACCTGGTCTAGTGGAAGGTGTCCCTGCAAATGGTAGGGGGTTGGAAGTAGATGGTCTTCAGGATCCCTTCTAACCCAAACCATTCTGTGTTTCTATGAACACGTCTTCACTTTGCAAAGAAATCCACAACAGCAGAGAGCCACGCATCCATCCTCAGGTTCTCTGCTAAGGAATCCCCTTTTACTTTAAAACAATGAATGGACACATCCAATGACACTTTCACATATCTACTGGAGATTTTCTTACCTACAGGGCTATTTCAGCAAGCTCTTAGGAGCTCTGTGTTTCCCAAAGTCTCGTGCACCTTTCGGAGTACTAAATCCTCAGCATTTGCACTCCTAGGAAGGAGGGAAGTACGTAGCCTGGTCTCCAGCCACTGGTTTAAATACATAAATGTCATAAATTCAGTGTCATCTGTTGGGTAAGTCAGAACCACTTCTTAAGGCAGACTGAAATAACACCAGACCCCTGGAACACACATGCCCTGCCAGAACAGCAAGTGGCTACTAAATATCTAATGTTCAGGCAGCTGAAGTGAGATTTGGGCACCAACATAAGCTTCAGATCAAGAGACTCATGCTTTAGTGTCTGTGTACGGATATCTACAGGTCTCCTTTTAGTCAGGAGAGATCTAGTCAAAGTGGTGAACAAATCCTAGAGAACAGCTCACTCATGGATGGATGCCTGGGGATGTACTGAGTTGACTTTTAGTGCCATTGGAGACACTTTACAGTGTCCAAGGCAATGTAGGATTGAAGCTGTGACACAGGACCCATGGTACTCCATCTCCTTCTGCAGTAGATGCTGGAAGTTGACAGGAAAGGTAATGGAGGGAGAGTAATTAGGTATAAGTGCCTGAAGCAGAATCCCACCCATAACAGGTCATAGTGAACACAGTTTGCACTCTGAGCTGATGGTACAGGCCTTAATCTGCACAGTGGAATGCTTCATGCAGTCCTAAATATTGGAAAAGGAAAGTGAGCTCCAGTCAATAATGCCTGTCATTCACTGCAAAAACAAAGCCCTGTGAGAGGTTGCAGTGTCATTTCACATTGTTTCTATCCCCTCACAGTCTGTTTGAATCAAGTGACCAAACAAGTCACCTTTCAGAATCTGTCCTGATTTCTCATGGCACCTTTCCACCCCCTCAAACCAGAAAAGTTTAATATCCTCCTCATTGTCTGTTTCTTTATTCCACAATCTCATCCCCATATTCACCCCTTGGACCACAGAGTCCTCCCAAACCTCTCTCTCAACTTCCCAAACCTCACATAACACCTTTCGTATCCACAATATTATTTAGACTCCTTAATCTACATAGAGAATTTACAGCAGTCATCACCCCATGACCTCAATGGCAGCAACATCTGGGTAGCATATGCCAATCCAATTCCAACACCACAATGGCTCCAGGCCCTTTTTTGGGATCTGTCCCTCAGATCTCACACATTTTCAGTGCCATAATCATTCTTTTTTTTTATTTTATTCCCTTCTTTTTTGAAGTATGCAAGCTGGAAACAAGCCATGACTGAGGTCAAGCTATAAGAAAGATTGATTTTAGGTGGTACATGAGGAGTTTGAGGAATCCTTTCCCTTTTGTCTCTTTTTTGAACTCCTCCTGAAATGGATAAAAAGCACAGCTTTTCAAGTTCTTATTGAAAAACATAAGAGAATGAAATTCAAAAATGCCTGTTTTCTGTAGTCACAGAAAGCTCACACCCACATACTGTGTCCTTAAGTCCCTTCTTGTCCTTCACCATCACTGCAGTTTCAGAGTGATAACCTTAATCTTGAGGCCAACAGATAGAACTGGACACATGTTGAATCCCTTGTTTATCTCCAGACACAAGAAACAACACCTCAGAAGCTCTTCTCTTGCATTCTTCCTTTGCTTTGTCTTAACAGCTTAAAGAAGGTAAATGATTTACAGCTATTTTTTTCCAGCTTCTGTAATCCTTTATCACTTTCTTAAATAAATAAAAAATTAGAGAAGAAGCTTCACCAATGAAAGAACTACTCTAATCAATACTAATATGGTCACCTTTTACTCAGATATCAAGTAAAAACATTTCTGGAAGATGTATGGGAAAAGCATAAATAAGATTAAGTTTCTCCAGAAGTACCTTGGCCAGCCTTACTAATTGAATCATAAAAGGAACTTCTGTCTGGGTAATTTCTATTGTTGTTGTTATTTTACACCTTCTCTTTATTTTATGATTTTTATATTCTTTGTTTAATTTATATTTTTTGTTAGAGGTTTAGAGGGATGTGTTAAAATATACAGGTGGGAAAACAGTGGCTTCAGAAACCAGATGTAAAACAAGTCCCTGTTTCATAAACTACTTTTCATTTTCATAGACAATTATCTCCTTTCTAACCTTAAACTGACAGTGTTGTCAACACTGCCCTGTTAAGTCATCTTTTTACTTGCTACTGGTGCAGGTTTTAAAGCTGCAGCTCTATTAGGCTTACAGAAGTTTCCAAATTTGGGTAATTTTGGCTAAATGGGTTTAAAGATGCACTCATGAGTAATTCAGGCAGCATTTCCAGAGGGATAGGACAAACAAATCATAGCAGAAGGATCGTAGTATGCAACTGGGTCAAGATGGATGCTACAGAATCATAGGATGATTTGGGTTGAAAAGGACCTTAAAGATTATCTGGTTCCACCCCCACTTTCAGAGGCAGGGACACCTTTCACTAGAGCAGGTTGCTCCAAGCCACATCCAACCTGACCTTTAGCAGTTCCAGGGATGGGGCAGCCACAGCTTCTCTGGGCAGTGCTGTTTCACACCCAGCTTCTCATCCACCATCCCCCCAAGTCATTCTCTATAAACTTTTGCTTCCACAGTTTAAGATTGTATCCTCAGTTTCAAATACTCATGAGGAAAGAGGAGAACACTTTCTGGGAAAGCTCCTGAAAATTGATTCTTTCAAGAAGTGGTGGCTACACAACACACTAGATTTGATCCTGGGAGTTGCACCTCCATCAAAGAAGAAAAGATTAGTGATCTTAGAATGATGACATTTAGAACCATTTCCTTAACTTTTTGATGAAGATCAGCAAGAGCTTGAGAACACCATTTCCAATAACATTTCTGAAAAGCAGTGTAATGTTCAGACTACTCCTTGCTCCTAGAGACAACTTGGGCCCACTTTCACATGGCCAGAATCTGATGTTTTCTCTTGAAAGCACTTTCAGAAGCCTAGAGCACACCTTCCTAGGTAGGCAGGTTTGTGTAATGAAAACCTAAACCTTGCTGATTTTCCAGTTTACTCTTAGGAATTTTAGATTTACTCCAAATTCAGTGATCTGAGATCATTCCTGAGAAGTAGACAGAGCAGTTTATACCCAAACCCTCTGTAACTTCAGCAGCCAATGATCCTGCAGGCCCTTTGAGACACACTGCAACACAGGTGTGATAAACCATGCACATCTTATTTTTCAGAAAACCCTTCATCATAACTTAATTCCTTCTGGAACTCAGTTCTCCAAGTGTAAAATGGAGATCAGAGCATCCTTATTTAAGTATTTTGTACAGATGATGTCAGACTGTAGAGAAGCAGTGTGCAGCCTGTTCCCAAGTTTCACCTTGAATTTAGAGAATGTTCCCCAATATCTTTTTGCAACTTCAGTTGTTTTCTTCTTGTTGTCCTTGTGCTCAACAAAGAAAACATTTACTTATTACCTTTGTAATAATAATAATAATAATAATAACAATAATAATAAAAAGATGATGATGGTAAATAATTATAATAACTATCACCTAGCTATTATGAGGTTATTTCTTTTCTATCCTCTAGCCAGTGATTCAGTTGTCCAAATACAGACGTGTGGCACCATTTCAAGTTCCTCAACAATCCTGCCTGACCTCCACCTTCCTCCAATTGCAGATGCTAGGAATTACACACTGCATCTCCAATTATTCTAGGCAACCCTATTTCGGCAACTGAACCAAGATTCTCTCTTCTAGACAAAGCAAATGTAACTCCTCCACAGTAGCGTTGCTTTCTAGATCTTTCATTGTCCTTCTCTTGATCTTCATCTTTTATATGCAGTGCCCTGTACACAAGGCTCCAGCTGAGCATGTTAATTATCATCTGAGATTGACATACAGCCATCCCATCAAAACATCTCAGAAGGGAATGTGTTCTTTTTTGCTCCATTATCATTCACCCTCATCTTAGTAAAATTTCAACCTCAATTTTGTTGTTTTCTCATACTACTATCTAGCAAGTTATTTCTCTGTTATATGAATTCAATTTCCTCCTCAGAAGTGTAGCATCTTGTGCTGGGTTTTGTTGGTATTGAAACACCCCATGAACTGTGATTCAAATCATTTCTCCAAATTTTTTGTGCCACCTTCCACTCTGGTCACCCCAGGACTCAAAGAATTTTCCCCTCCCAACAGTTAAGCCCATAGTTCAGATCAACACTGGAAAAGGATAGCAAGGCTCAGGTTTAACACAAACTTATTTATTGGTGTCCTGCCAGTATTGCAAAGAATCTCTCACTAGAGTCCATTGAGACATGTTGATCAACTGCTGAAAATTCACACCTGACCAACAGAGGAAAAGGAGCAGCAGAGAGACATGAAACAAATTGCCTAAAAGTAAACAACAGAGCCTCTTGATGGAGAAAAGTATCTAAAATGAAACTTAAGCAGGAAATCAAGGTTCAGCCTTAGCACTGCATCAGCTGTCACTGCTTCATTCTTTTATGATTCACTGCTGTGCTGTTGCTGAGATGAAATTACCCAAAACAGGATTTTACACAGAATAAAGTAGTGCTTAAAGGAAACTCTAGAGCAACTGCACATCCTCTAGAGCAATATCTATTTAATCACTCATTTCTTCCCTTCACAGGCAGAAAAAATGATAATAAACATTAAGTAAAGATCACTAATTTGTATCTATCATAGTCTAGGATTTCAAAGCAACCCAAATACAGTCGGTTGCTTTTTTCCCAGTGCATTTTTCTTCCCTTCTGTACTGTGCTAAACCATAAATGCTGTTCTGAGATACATTATTTTGCTGGCAGTAAGTGCTGCCAGTGTTATTACAGAATGGTAATATTTTGAAATTGAGAAGATCTATAAGATCAGCAAGTCCATTTTCCCTCCATGGAAAAGATAGAGTGTCTCAGGAGAGACAAGTCTAGTACTAAAATAAGGTTACCTGTAGATTGCAGCAAACACTGCCCCTTGCTAATGCCTATCACTGTGATACAGTTTGCTTTACCCCATCAAAGTCCTGCTGAATTCTCTCCTGGAAAAGTTTTACCATCCTGGAAAAGTGTTTAACCACTGCACACAGATCAGCAGGACAACAAACCCAGACATCTCTTCCTACCACCCTTTCCTTGGGTAAATCATGAACAGGACACAGAAGGACTGATTTTTTTGTTTGTTTGTTTTTGAAGGTCCATTGTATCAGATTCTTACCTATCTTATACCACATGTGATGGAACTGGGCATGTATAGTCCTGCAGCCAAAATTCCACATGGCTCCATGTAGTCAGATTATCACCCAATGCAAATTAACTTTCCTCTGAATTTCTGTTCCTGCCAGGATGAATTTCTCATACTTTGTCAGTCAGCCTAAAGCTTTAGGAAAGTACCAAGGAAACTTCTGGCATTGCAGTGAAGATGCAGGAAACTCATTAGTCTGAGGAACACAGGAACACAAGGGTTCGAAGAACCCGTGGGCACAAACCTCTGCCAGTCTGGAGATAAAACATGATAGGGAAACTGTACTGATTGTACCTCAGAGCCAGCAGACATCAGACAGCCTGCACAGGTTTTTTTGGTTAGGAAATTCCATGAAAGATGAGATGTGTTAATTTAAATGTATCGGCCTTAATTTAAATGTATCGGCCTTATGGGTTGAACCTTGGAGTCCCACATCTGGGTGAAATTAGGAGGAACAGCAGGGAGAAAGTTCAATCCAGAGGCTTCTGAGTAAAAGCTGGGCCATGACCAGGAGTTATTGACAATGTACTCCCATTGTGAAACGGCCCTCAGGGACTCAGTTGTCAAAATACATTAGTTACCAGATGGGGAGTGAAAGTAGATGTTCTGCAATACTCCTCATTCTGCATAATTAACATGATTTAATTAAGAAATGCCTCTGAAGTGAATTTGAAGCGGATCACAGAGGAAACTAACAACTACAGTCATAGAGTCATGGAATGGTTTGGGTTGGAAGGGACCTCAAAGATTATCCAGTTTCAACCCCCTGCCATGGGCAGAGACACCTTCCACTAGACCAGGTTGCTCAGAGCCCCATCCAGCCTGGCCTTGAACACTTCTAGGGATGCAGCATCCACAGCTTCTCTGTGTAGCCTGTGCCAGGGCCTCCCCACACCCACAGTAAAGAAGTTTTTCTTAATATCTAATTAGGAAATGCCCTTTTTCAGTTTAAAACCATTTCCCTTTGTCCTATCTGATTTCTTTATTCTTCTAGAATGGCCGAAGTTGTTTGGTAGAAGATGGCTTAAATAAGAATATATATTCCAAACAGGGAAAAGGAAATCTGACTTATGTTTTCATGTGCCCTGTGCTAGAACTTAGTGCCAAAAGCTACTGCTGATACTGCTAACAGACAAAAATTCCCTTTTCACAGAATCACAGAATATGCTGAGTTAAAAGGGACCCACAAGGACCATCCAGTCCAGTTCCCAAAGGTAGGTGATACAGTATGTTTCAGGACAGAACTGTGATAAAAGGTGATGTACTGGAAAGATTTCACTAGATTTGTGAAAAAAGAAGTCAATTTAGTAGTGGTCAGCAATTGTTATGAGTAGTTAAGGCAGGTTACAATGAATTCTAGATCTCACTGGCTTCAATTTCTGATAGCCCCACATTCAACCCTTTAAGCATTTAGACTCCATCACACCTACACACATTGCTGGTTCTCTGAAGATAACCTGTTTGTCTGTTTGTTCACCACTTAAATTATCACAACTCCTAAACTTACTTTACTCCTTAAATCTTACTCCTTTTTCTCTCTGTTAGTAATCGGCTGTAATTTTCTTTCTTATCATTCTAGCACCAAGAAATGCTGGGAAATATTATCAATTCTGTCTGCAGGGAAAGGAAATGGTAACTGTCAGTCTGCCCTATATTCTAGAGAGCTCTTTTACACTCCAGAAACAAAGCACGTGCTGGCAGTTTGACAAGTGCTGTTCTTTAAGTTGAAAGGAAAAATAAGTAAAAATATCAACAGGAAGTGTAAAATGCATGGATTTTGGTGAATTGGAATTACTTTCTTGTGTCACTGCAGGCAGAGACTGACTACAGACTCAGACAAAGTTTTAACTCAAACTTTGGCCACGGGTGAGCTAATCCGAGTATAGTCCTTGGAAATAAGGGGTGGTACAGGAGGATAAAGTGAAAGCTCAGGTTTTGTATCTTTTGTACATCAAAGAAGCCATTAGGCAAGAGATGTCCACTGGCAGAAGCTGCTAAACACCCAGGCACTTCTCATATTTCTCTATGCAGGAGGTGTAGGGGACATTCCCATGGAGCACTTTCTCCTACATCGATTTTCAAGCCCACCGAGACCATGGGCCTCGTGAATCTGAAATCAGCTCCCTGAGACCATGGGGATGGCTGTTAATGAAGACAGAGGTGATTATTATTATTCATTATTTAAATTGACATTTTTCAATAAATAGGAATTCCAATGAAAAATTGAGTTTTAAGAGGACTAGAAACACCTGTCTGTGCAGTTAGAAGCTGGGCATGGTTGCAGATGAGAAAGAATGCATGGATATGGTATAAAAATTTCCCATTTTTATTGAATAAAATTTACTCAGAAAGGGGGCTGAGAACTCAAGCACACATACACAAGTCATTTTGCATCAAATACAACGCTGTGCGTTTTTTTTCCCTTGTTCTGGGAAAAATCTTCTTTCTTCCCTTGCCTTTACTTTTATGTTTGCTTTATCTAACCACTGATCTGAGCACCCTATCCTATTTTTAAACATGTTATTATAATGACAAATTATAATTGAAATATTAGGCTTCCATAGGTGCTATTTAAATATGTCCACATCCACTAAAGAGCTTTTCAGAGTAATTTAGGGAGAACGGCTATAAATAAGCAGCATCCTATATAGAAGAGATGTTCTGCATCCTTGTACTTTCTCCACAGCCCTGATTACCTGGTTATTTATTTTTATGCTGGGCAGAGATTTCACTCTTTAGAAGCACTTCATTGTAATAACTGTTACTAATTGCTTCATTGACAAACTGAGGAACAGTCCTTTTACTGGAGCAGGAACTCAGCATTGTCACAGCTGTTAACACTCTCCTTTGTTTCTGGACATTTTCCTGGAATTTTACTGCTGGCTTACAAATATTCTTTAACTTTGCTGCATTTATTGTCTGCAAACTCTGTGCAGAAATATCCTCCTTAAAGAACAAACAATGCAAGACACAGCAGTAGCAGAGGTTAAGGGAAACATTCAGCTGGCTGACTAATGGAAGGAAAAATCAATTATATGGACATCTCTTCAAAATCTTTATGCTGTTGGTTTTTGTTGTTGGGGGTATGGGATTTTTTTCTGTCCTTGGGAAAGATCTATCTTATGCAGCATTGCTATTAAAGTACAGCAGCTCAACTGAAAATAGTATTGACTGGTATATTGTAAACTCTGCTGGGCTGGCACCACATTTCTATGTATGTTCAAGCAACTTAATTGTTTTTGAGGCCCCTGGATAGTGCTTTTAGAAATGCACCTTTGTAAGACAGTAGAGAATTTGACCAAGAAGTTCTGAGCATGACAGGAAATAATGGTAAATCACTGGAAACTGTAAGGTTTTCATAAGAAAGTGGGGATGCAAAATGAGAATAAGCTCAGTGGAGGTGTGGGAGAACTTCAGTGAGAAATTTTTGTCTCAGTGCTTTAAAATGCTGCCCAGCAACTCAGCTGCTGAACCCTGTTCCTGTAAACACAAACTCTACACTAAAATCATAATATACCCCATGGAGGCAACAAAATGTCCCTTTAGAATCAATTTCCTTTGTGGTAATTCTGAGGAGACTTATTTTATGCCTTTTTCTTTTTATATTTAATCA
The DNA here is from genome assembly GCF_022539395.1 of Myiozetetes cayanensis. Taxonomy (NCBI): domain Eukaryota; kingdom Metazoa; phylum Chordata; class Aves; order Passeriformes; family Tyrannidae; genus Myiozetetes; species Myiozetetes cayanensis. The sequence continues at coordinate 4,670,686 of NW_026087521.1, forward strand.
ATTAATTTCTTGAGCTCCTGAAATTGCTCAGAGCCAGTCTAAATTTTCCCACTTAAGTTTTTCCTACAAAAATATATACTGAGTTCTCAAAATCCCCACGATCTTCTAAACAAACCACCTTCAAAATATGGTGTTTAGGCAAAAAGCTGAAACTGCTTTTCAGTCTCATCAAAATGAATTTTTTTTCCCCTTTAACATTTGGATTTTTGCTTTACTAAATCACCAATTATAATTTCATTTTTTTATTATGTGTAATATAAAAGGAAAGTAATGTTCTTTTGGTTTTACTGCTGGAACATCATGTACACATGTCGTGGTTTTGCCCACCAGCCCATCTCTGGGGCTGAGGATGGTTTTGTCCAGGTGATTTCCGGACAAAAAACCAATCAAAAAGTTCAGTGACGCCTTTGCTAATTACATCTTTAAGAAAACGGAAGAGAAGGTTGTGGCGCAGTTGAAATTAGGAGCAGCAGCCATGTAGGAGAGACGCGGTGGGCCCGAGGAGGGCCAAGGCCCCCTCCTCCCCCGGCTCGGGCCGGGGGGGCAGGTGCAGTACTGAAGCCTCCCTTCTCTCTTGTGAGAGAGTGAAGAAAAAAAAGTTTAAAAGACGAACTGCTTAGACGAGAAACCGCTGCAGAAGAATTCCAGCCATGAGATAACAGGATTTTCAAGGTCGAAGCTGGCAGCACAGGAAAGAGAAGAAAAGTTCAAAGGGGGGAGAGCTGCTTTTTCTCCTTTTCGCTCTTCCTCCCTTCAGCAGGGTAAAGACTGAAAAATAAAACCCTGCCACTCGTGAAAATTTGTTGGGGTGAAGAGACCCCCCATGCGGCTCACAGAGGAGCTTGTGGATGCACCAGAGATTTGTGACTTTAACAGAGAGAAAGCCTTATGCTGGAGTAAAAGCGGCTCAGATGAGGCAGAGTCCTGTTAAAGACTTTGTGACCCTCGAAGGGATCGATGCTTATGCTGGAGCAAGACGGCTCAGATAAGCTTGGGATCTCAGTGAGAGATCCATGCTGCTGCTGTTGAAGATTTATGACCCTGACGGGTATTAGAACCTACGCTGGAACACAAAACGGTTCAGGTAGGGATGTTGGGATCCATGTGTGGGATCCGTGCTGCTGGTGCTAGAGAGAACCTACGCTGGAGCAGAAAAATGGCTCAGGTGGGATATTGGGATCCGAGTAAGGGATCCAGACTAGACCCATGCCGAGAAGTCAATCAAAGACTGTTCTCCCATGGGGAGGGACCTCCATAGGGAAACAGGGGTAAACTCTTAAATCATTATCTCCTGTAACCCTGTGGAAGAAGATCCATAGTAAGCAAGTGTCCCCTTGCAAGTCTATGGAAGGAGACCCTTCAGGACCTGGGTAACCCTCAGCCTTCAGTTTTAACCCAGGAAGGGGGTAGGCCTAGTCCTGGAGGCCAACACAGAATAAGAGAGAAATAAAGAAATTCCAACTGCGACGAAAGTGCTGCAAAGTTACTGGAGAGAGAGAGAGAGAGAGCTGGAATTCTGAGAACAGAAAAAGACTGCTTCTCCTCCTTGGACTGATATAAAGGGAAGTGGGGGGAGAAGTATCTTTTGTAAATACATAGTACCTTTTACTCAAGTAGAATTGTTGTAAATATAATTCTTTAGTTTTAGTTTGTTAATAATAAATACTCATACTTTTTTTAATTCAGTCTCTTTTTGTCTGCATAAACCTTCTCTCAACTAATAGTAATTGTATTTGGAAGTATAAAAGTAAATTGAGCCAGGACAAAACCACGACATTTTTTGGTGGAGAATGCGGGCAAAGACTGCCCAGAAAGGCAGTGACTGAATCAAACCCCAACATTTTTAGTGCCTCATGTGAGGAATTGGCCATAATGATTTTAAGATAACTGAGAGAAAGGTTTGCAGACAAAAGTAGACTGACCATGTGTACTGCGGTTGTAGTAAAAAAAGAATAATAGAGTTAAATATTATAGTAATGTTGTTTTAATTTTTAATAGAGTAATTTTTAGTTATAGTTTGTTTATTTATAATTGTATGTTGATTGTAGAATTTAAGATTTCTTAAAATGTAATTCGCAAAGGCGAAGGGGGGAGTTGTCGTGGTTTTGCCCACCAGCCCATCTCTGGGGCTGAGGATGGTTTTGTCCAGGTGATTTCCGGACAAAAAACCAATCAAAAAGTTCAGTGACGCCTTTGCTAATTACATCTTTAAGAAAACGGAAGAGAAGGTTGTGGCGCAGTTGAAATTAGGAGCAGCAGCCATGTAGGAGAGACGCGGCGGGCCCGAGGAGGGCCAAGGCCCCCTCCTCCCCCGGCTCGGGCCGGGGGGGCAGGTGCAGTACTGAAGCCTCCCTTCTCTCTTGTGAGAGAGTGAAGAAAAAAAAGTTTAAAAGACGAACTGCTTACACGAGAAACCGCTGCAGAAGAATTCCAGCCATGAGATAACAGGATTTTCAAGGTCGAAGCTGGCAGCACAGGAAAGAGAAGAAAAGTTCAAAGGGGGGAGAGCTGCTTTTTCTCCTTTTCGCTCTCCCTCCCTTCAGCAGGGTAAAGACTGAAAAATAAAACCCTGCCACTTGTAGAAAATTTGTTGGGGTGAAGAGACCCCCATGCGGCTCACAGAGGAGCTTGTGGATGCACCAGAGATTTGTGACTTTAACAGAGAAAGCCTTATGCTGGAGTAAAAGCGGCTCAGATGAGGCAGAGTCCTGTTAAAGACTTTGTGACCCTCGAAGGGATCGATGCTTATGCTGGAGCAAGACGGCTCAGATAAGCTTGGGATCTCAGTGAGAGATCCATGCTGCTGCTGTTGAAGATTTATGACCCTGACGGGTATTAGAACCTACGCTGGAACACAAAACGGTTCAGGTAGGGATGTTGGGATCCATGTGTGGGATCCGTGCTGCTGGTGCTAGAGAGAACCTACGCTGGAGCAGAAAAATGGCTCAGGTGGGATATTGGGATCCGAGTAAGGGATCCAGACTAGACCCATGCCGAGAAGTCAATCAAAGACTGTTCTCCCATGGGGAGGGACCTCCATAGGGAAACAGGGGTAAACTCTTAAATCATTATCTCCTGTAACCCTGTGGAAGAAGATCCATAGTAAGCAAGTGTCCCCTTGCAAGTCTATGGAAGGAGACCCTTCAGGACCTGGGTAACCCTCAGCCTTCGGTTTTAACCCAGGAAGGGGGTAGGCCCAGCCCTGGAGGCCAACACAGAATAAGAGAGAAATAAAGAAGTTCCAACTGCGACGAAAGTGCTGCAAAGTTACTGGAGAGAGAGAGAGAGAGAGCTGGAATTCTGAGAACAGAAAAAGACTGCTTCTCCTCCTTGGACTGATATAAAGGGAAGTGGGGGGAGAAGTATCTTTTGTAAATACATAGTACCTTTTACTCAAGTAGAATTGTTGTAAATATAATTCTTTAGTTTTAGTTTGTTAATAATAAATACTCATACTTTTTTTAATTCAGTCTCTTTTTGTCTGCATAAACCTTCTCTCAACTAATAGTAATTGTATGTGGGGGTATAAAAGTAAATTGAGCCAGGGCAAAACCACGACAACACACATGAACATTTAACCTCAAGAAGGAATGTTACTGGAGTTATTCAGATGAAAAAGAACAAAATTCATATTCTAGAATAAAGAAAAGACTGAAGAAACAAAATGAGTTTAGCTTGGTGAAAACTTTCTGAAAAGGAGAAGAGAATACAATGCCTTTTGTTATGATTTTTAATGGGTACTCCATAATAGACACCAAAATAAGGGCAAAGTTTACAATAGGAGAAGAGGGATTCAGCTTAAATGTGAAGAAAAAAACAGTACTGGAAAGGCTTCCACTGGAATAGATTACTTGGGTAGATGTGGAAACCCACTTGCAGATTTCTTTAAAAATTTGGACAGAAAAACAGAATGTGAGAAATGACAGATGACTCTAAACTTCCAGTTGTACTAAGGAATTTACAAGCCTTATCCTAGACCTTTCTTTGCTCAATTGTCTATGATCTTTTGCATTATTTTTTCTTATTACAATGCATATAGGACAATGGCCATTCATCACAAGCCTTTGCAGTTCTTTTGATTTTAAATGAAATCAAGGTTCAATTTTGAACCACTTCTAAAGGTGGTGTGAGGGATCTAAAGAAGGGCCAAAGGGTTATGTGCAGCTAAATAAACAAGGGTTTCCTGTGGAGACTTTCTTACCAGCAAGAGAAGTAAAAGTCACTGCATTGAAGGTTTTAGCAACTCTTGTTATTCATTAATAACAAAGAGAATATTTATCTTGTGCAAAGATGGTTAAAAGGTCATACCATAACACTATTGGGAGAAATAATTTTATATATTTATAAATATATCACATTCCATCCCAAAAGAATGGAGAGCTCTCTGCAGTTGTAAAAATTAGCAAATGCTTTGACTGAATTCCACAGTATATTAGTTCCCTTAGACCAGTATATCCTCCCTGAAACTTCACACTGAATTACCAAGAGAATAAGAAAGGGAAGTCGAGGATGTTCAGAAGCGATTACATCAATTGTTCTCCGGAGCCCAAACATTCATTTATTCAGCAAATAAAGTCAGTGCTAATTGCTCCACAAAGCAGACGCTCCGAATTGAATTTGGATTGTAGCCAAAGCGTTGGTGTCTGCTCCAGGTTGCTCTGTTGCAAACTGGGGCAGTCCTTTGCCTGGATGCAAAGATCACTCTGCTTGTGCTTCATCTTCCCCTTGGTTTCCACTGGGGCCTGGCACTGGGTCCTTCACTACAGGAGAGACACCGAGAAGGGCAGTGGAGCTGGGGAAGGGTCTGGAGCACAAATCTGATGAGGAGCAGCTGAAGGAACAAAGGGGCTCAGGGGAAACCTTCTCACTGTCTACAACTCTCTGATAGGAGAGTGGAGCCAGGTGGGGGGGCAGCTAACAAGTGACAGAACAAGAGGAAATGGCCTCAGGTTGTGCCAGGGGAGATTTAGATTGGATATTAGGAAAAATTGTTTCACTGAAAGGGTTTTCAAGCATTGGAATAGGCTGAGCAGAGAAGTGATGGAATCATCATCCCTGAAAGTGTTCGAAAAAGGAGTAGATGGGACAATTGGAGACATGTTTTAGTGGTGACCTTGGCAGTGAGGGTTAACAGTTGGACTCGACGCTCTTAGAGGTCTCTTGCAGCCTTAATTAAATAAACAAATAAATAAAAAATAAAAAAGATTTTGCGATTCAGAAAGAGATTGGGAAACACTATTATGTGATGAATAAACACAGAATTAATGTTATTTATGCCTTTTTACATTGTGTCACACTGTCTTTAGAGTAGACAGAAAGTAACAAGGAGAGTTGTAAAGAAGGCACGATTACTCCTGTTTCCAGCAACAAGGTGAGAGCTCAAGGGTAAGCAAAACTGGGAATACGTACAAAAAACACAAGTTAAGGTCTGCATATCGATCTTAAACTATCACTGTGTGTCCATAGTTGATTTTTCTGTGTTGAGGGGAGTCTCATTATTCTAAATTTGCTAAGTAGAACTGAGGCAGTCAAATTAGACTCATTGCCAATTATTCTTCCTGCTGTGGTAGAAGAAAGTGAACCCCATCAATTAGAAGACTCCAATGAGACAGGGAGTTTCCAGGCACTGAACAGAAGATTCCCACTGCCCTCAAACAAGAAGAAATGCTGGTGTTAAAGACCAGACGCTTTATTGGATAATTTTATTTTGCTATTTGCAGTGAGTGGCAGACAGTCCCTTTATTTTGTCATCTGGAAATTTAGAAGAAAGAAACCCCAGCAGCTGTTTTGTCTTTTATGTATCAAATACACATTGAAATTCACAATTATGGGGGTGGCTGAGGTCAGTTGGCTTGTTCAGCCTGGGGAAGGGGAGACTGAGGGCAGATCTCATTGTGATCTGCAGCTTCCTCATGAGTGAAGCAGAGGGGCAAGCACTGATCTCTTCTCTGGTGACCAGTGACAGGACCCTAGGGACTGAAATTGTGTCAGGGGAGGTTTAGGCTGGATATTAGGAAAATATTCTTTAACCAGAGTGTGACTGGGGACTGGAGTAGGCTCCCCAGGGCAGTGGTCACACCACCAACCCTACCAGAGTCCCAGAAGAATTTGGACAACACTCTCAGGCACATGGTGGGCTTCTTGGGGCTGTCCTGAGCAGGACCAGGAGCTGGACTTTGATGATCCCTGTGGGTCTCTTCCAACTCAGGATATTCTATGATTCTGTGAATTATGACTAAATGATATTTCTGGGTTTTTGTAAATATATTTAAAATATTTTTGCTTGTCTTCATGCCCAAGAATGTTTCACCTACTTATTATAAAATTAACATTGGCAAAATTGCCTCTTTCCCAATATGTTCATCATATGGAAAAAAAGTAGTTTGTTTGGCTCACTTTTACCAGCACTCATTAATTAATTCTCATAACACTCCTGTAAGTATCAGCATCTGTTAAACATTAGCTCACATAGACAGATGAATCCTTTGTGGCTTTCTTTTGTATATTTGTTTTTCCTCAAAGACAACTTGAGAGTTAACAAGTTTCTTTAGTACTTGGACACTCTATGTTCTGTCCAAATTTTTACCTTACTTAATGCTGGAACTGTGAGGAAAGGTGCTTTTAATTTCACCCTCTGAAATATGGACCACCATGATAATAAAAACACTGAGAAATATATGCCTGTGTAAACCTTTCTACATTGTGTCAATTCTCCCTTCTTCTCCTTGTCTGAACTCCCCCCACTTTACCTTGAGCTTATCTCTGGTTTCCTCGCATAAAGGAGGCTTCAGGTTTAGATTTTTATTATTATTATTATTATTATTAATATTAATAATAATAATATTACTAGTCCTTCCACAGGCACAGCTCTTCTGTTCCTCATCTTTAGCAGGAACATACATCACAGACCTCACCTTGGCCACCATTGCCCAAGCACCGTAAACAAATAAACTCCTTTGAGATTCTTCAGCCCAAACATGAAAGTCCGCACCTTTATCTGGGTTAAATATCTGGATTTCTTTTGCAGTCAATACAAATCCCCTCTTCCCTTGTTTCTAGGGCATTATTTATCTCATCATAGAAAATATTTCCAACCTGAACAGGAGAATCAGTCCCTGAAATGCCCATTCTCCCTTTTGCCTTTGTTGTGACTCTGGTTCACCAGCTGAGGTGGGAATGTCAACCACACCCTTCAGCCTTCACAAAGGGCTCCAAAAGCCTGCTGTTTACTTTAGTTACCTTTAGACCTATCCAAAATTACATGAGGTAAAACATAACAAAAAAAAACTTAAAACTTTTCTTCCAGGCTCATTTTCTTTTTGATTTTTCCTTGAACTTCCATCGAGAATTTTGTTGTTCTTCTGCACATGGTTTTCCTTTATAATGATGAGGATGCACTGAAGATCATATTGTCCCATCCTTAGACGTTTCCTTTCTTTTTGAGATAGCCAAGAAACTGGGAAAAAAGCGCAACAAAACCAAAACAAAATGAAACAAAAACAAACAAACATAACAAAACAAAACAAAAACAAACCACCCAAAGCCCTCAGATTCTTTCGTCACTTTTTCTTTTCTGCTTTCTTTATCTCTGAGCATCGTGCTTTTCTCTTATTGACAAATCATAAGCATCTATGATCTTATTAGTTTTGTTATGGCATTTTTCAGAGCAAAGAAATAGTAGAAAACAAATTTATTTATGTATTAAAAATTAGATATATTTTCAGGTTTTTGCTCTTCCCAAGAAAAGGCCGTTCAGGTGATTTTGATACTTTTAGTGTATTTCTGTTCTTAGGTGAGTCTCTGAGATCTAATCTTTTTTTATCCTCTATATCTGACCATGACGAAGCAATACATAAAAAGAGGCAGCTAGAAAGCATTAGGGCAAGTCCTGTTCCAAAAATGAAACTCGAATTCCTAAACACTGTGTAAGGTTATCATGCTTTATGCAGTCTGGTAGCACAAGGGGGTTAAAGCTGGAAACAAAACTGAGTTCCAGCTGTGAAACTCATCTGGCTGTGTTTTCTTTATACCACACCTTTAAACCTCCAAGACCTTCCTGTCGAGAAAAATAAGTACTTTCAGAGACAGGTAAAACACAGGCCTTTTAAAGGACACCTTCACTTTGTTCTTCTGCTGTTTTATACTGAAATGATTCCAAGTGAAGGTAACCCAGTGAAATTCTACTTATTGCATAGAAACAATATGGCCCTTAGCAGTGAATTAACCTAACATTTAGAGATATTTACAGCTTTTCTGACCAGCAGAAGCTTGCATTCAGTTTAAAGGTGCAGAGAAGTTTTCGATTTCCACTGAAAGAGTATGAGGAGATGTAACAGAAACAGTTTGAGGAGATGTAAAGCTGCTGTACCCCCCAAAGCTGCAAACAGGTTTTTAGGCTATCTATTGCTGAATTCCAACAGTCCCACTTTCATTGCAGTTACAAAACTCTTAACATTTCTAAATTCACATTTTAGTTTTTCCCACCACCTGAGAATGCCATCTGCTGTTTATCTCAAATATATTTAACTTTCTATAGAGTTTTTTTTTTGGGATGCTCTCAATTTCCATTTTGGTTGGACTTTGTTTTTCATTTTGTTTTATTTTTGGCTTATTTATTTAGTGATGAAACTGTGCATAGTGCAAGGCACACATGGGTTTCACAGTACTTCTCCCTTCTGTTGCAATTTCTCAGTGCATTTTAAACAAAAAGGATGGTTTCTTGTTTGAGCTGCTGGTCACAATCCTTAATAGCACCCATGAAGGGATATTTCATGGGGATTAAGTCACTTTTGAAATGTTTTTTCTTGATCTGTGATACATCCAGTGCACAACCAAGAATCAAGATACCCAGAGCAGTTATTATGCATTTCCTTGAAGAAAATAATGACTTGCCAAGCAGAATACATTGGGATGCATTTTCCTAGGGGATAGTAAATATTTGACAATTAAGGGCTTTCTGGGGGAGTTCTCTTCTTCAATTTGACAAAGAAATTTATTCATTTCACAAAAAGTCTTCTTAGGAAGCCTTTCCAAGCTCCACATGGAAATCCACTCTGAGTGGACACTGATTATAGCACACTTCAAATCAGAGTTAAATGCTGATAAGTGCTCTGCTCATGAGGTATTTTGATATGGACCCTTCTCAATCTATTCTATCAGTAATGGCTCAATTTAATTCTTTAAAGAAGGGTGAGATTCATCTAACCTACCTGTATTTTCTAAAATCCAGCTGTCTAACCATAGTAATCAAGGCTTCATCTACAGTCAGTGGAAAGAAATAGCTGTACAGGGTAGCTACCTGTCTTTTAGAATGACACAAATCTTTGACACTGCCTCTCCTATGGCTCTACAGGAAACTTGGACCACTTGTTTGATGAAACAACTAGATTTTAGATGGCTGAACTTAAAAAAATAATATTAGAATTGAAATTAAAGGGGGATATGTCACTGGTGATGTGCTCCTAAAGTCAACATTTGGGCCAATACGCTTTAGAATATGACCTGGATGATGGGCAAGAGTTCGTCTTCAGCCAGCTTGCAAATGATACAAACCTGGAAGGAATGATTGACGGAGCAGATGATTACATATTACCTTTTAAAGAGACCTTGATAGGCTGCAAAAATGAGTCATCAGGAAAGTCACGAAGTTCAACAAAGGGAAATGCAAGGTCATAGCACATGGGGAGCAACAACTTAATTCATCAGTATATTCTGGGGGCTCTTACTGTTGTGTGGAAATGCCTAATGGAGGGTTTGGGGCATGGGGTGGAGTGAAGGCAGAACCAGACTCTTCTGAGTGGTGCCCACAGACACCACTGCTATGCCCATGAGGTAATGGGCACAAACAGGAATACAAAAAACTCAAATATAAGAAAAAGCTTTTTTTTTTTTTTTTTACTGATCAAACACTGGAACAAGTTGCCCAGAGAAGCTGTGACATTTCTACCCTCAGAAATATTCCAAACCCAATTGGACACGGCTCTGAGCAACCTGCTCTAGGGAGTTTGTATCCTCCAGTGGGCTTTCCAAACACAACAGTGCCATGATTCTTTGAAGATCCTGCAACTTAGTAACTTTTTGATATTTTTAACCCAGGTCTTGCAAACGTTAATTGAAAGCTACTCTCTCCCTGTCTGTCGAAAGAAACTTTAAAAATCTGAATTTCTGGACGCAGAAGAAATAAAACAGAGGGTGCAACCTCAGCCTTGTCTCGAGTAAGAAATTATATTGTACAAACAATACCAGTCTGGGGTTCTCACTCAAAGATGCTGCTCGGAGCCTGCTGCTGTACTGGCTCTAGAGAAATGCTGATCTTCACTCAGCATGACAGACATAGGTATTTACTGCAGTTTGGGATGAACCAGTGTACCCCAGACAGCCATACAGGGCTGGGGGTGTCGAGAGCCTTGCTGAGCAGGTAAAGGTTAGAGGATACTATGTGCTTATGCAAAGGCAGCCTTGGTCTCCTGTTGCTTTCCTTTGAGAAGGAACTTATATGAAAAACAATCTGCTACTAATTGACACCTTCAGCAGTACTGCTTGAAAATGTTGAGGTATTTTAAAATGCACTGGATAACACAAAGAATTCGGTTGACTTTGTTAGAGTCGTGTGTTTCTTGTGTAGTGAATGTGTACAGAGTGCAAAAAATGTGAGTTGGAGCTTTTCCTTAGAGCAGGATGAATTAGTGAAGATCTTTCCAGCTTAATTCCTTAGCAGTGGCTTCTTTGATAAACATTTTTTCAGTTCAGTGGACAGAGACTTCAGTCTACATCTAAACTGTGCAATTCTGAAAATCTTGCTTTAAATGACATGCAGAATCAATGAGAACACCAAGATTTCAGGCTTGGAGCAGGAAGGATTATCTAGAGGCTTGAGCATAAGTCTGGAAATGAGGGGACCCAGGTTTAGCTTCTTTCTCTGTCACAGATGTTTTATGTTATCCTAGATAAGTCATTTTGCCTTTCTGTGTCTCTTACTCCCAGTTGTCAAATAACTCTTCCTTCTTTACCTCTGTGGGATATCATAAAGCATGTGAAGTGTCCAGATTTTATAGTATTAGTTGCCATAAATGTATCTTAGCCTGTCAATTTTACGCTGGTGAGGGTACATTTTGTTAGAGAATCCAACAGAGTTATTTTGCCATTATATTGCCTAACAGAGCAGAGTCAGCTCACAGTTTTGCAGAAATATAGATTGGGGGTTTGTGGAGTTTTTGCTTTATTTTTAATGTTTCTTTTATCACAGGGGTGGGAGGGGCAGGGCAGAGTAACTTTTAGCAAAATTAGGAGAGGACGAGAGGAGGCAGCCAAAGTGGATGTGTCTTGGGTGGCCCAGGGTACCAGTGGTTGGGTTACTGAATCAGAACCTTGTTCTTGTATTTCTACAATTTATCTGAAATAAATTCAAAATGCATCCATAGAGCACATATTGGATGTTTATTGCTATCTGATTTTAATTACAGAGTGTGGTCTCACTCAGAGCATCAGTTACGAGGTTCATTTCTCATTTTTGATGCATCTCATATTTGGGCTTGGACTGTTCTTCTGCATAATAATTAATATTATGCACAACTATCAGAAAACACTATCAGGGATGGAACTTATGGAACGTTAAATGTCTTAGGTATCTAATAATGTAACTAGAGTTAGGGGCCTAAACACCTTTGTGATTTTGTCTCTTATTACTCTAGTGTTAGGAGTACATTTCAGAAGAAGAAGGAGCAGAAACGAGGAAAGAAGAAGTAACTGTCAATGTAATAACTTGCACCAGCCAAAACAAACAAACAGAAAAAAAACACAATTTCAGATAATCTCCAGTGGAGATTTCTAGCCTAATTTGCTCATGATAATGGATGAGTAGTTCTTCCCTAATTGGTAGTTTCGAGAGGGAGTATGGGCTCTTTTTGTTCTCTGATCGCCTTGGACATTGCTGGAGTAATGTTTCAATTGATAGTCTGACACTTCACTCCCACATTTTTCCTCATACTACAATTTCAGTCAGTTAAGTCATCAGATGATGCTGTTTAATTCTCTTATAAATAGCAGGTTTGTACAATGGGAGAACTGCTGCTAAGAAATTATAGTCCAACAGAACAATTTGGACATTACTTTGGATGACACACACATGTCTATTATTTCAAAATTATTATTGTGGTGTTTTCATATAATCTTTGATTAAATTGAGTAGTTATCTTCAGAAGAACTACAGTAACTATAACCCAGTTCTGTACAAACTGATTTAGTATTGGCAGTGTGTAACCCTGTGTAGTTCAGTTTCACCTCCTTTATTTTTTTCTCAGATTAATAAAAAAAAACCAAACCAAACATACACAAAAGAAATTAAATTGGTTTCCAAGCAGCAAAACATTTGTATGGCAAAATCACATTTTTGCAGATATCACAGTTAACTCTCTTTGTGCTAAGAGATCAGTACAAATATCTTGAAACATCGAAGTTACATGGAACAAATAACCTGTACCCCTAAGATGACAGGTATTTCTCTTCCCCTACCTCAAAGGCACATTATCCCACTGATGACTCTTGCACGGTTTCTTGTATCTCCTTTGAAACATGAATTACCTTGGAGATATTTTTCTATGCTAGAAAAATTACTGGCCTAATGGCAAATCTGCAATGCATGCATAATGAATGGTATCAGTTTTCCATTCAAACTCTATAGGATAAGTGATTATCTCACCTGCAAACCATTGTGAATTTTCTCTGAAAACTCATCAGCCAGTCTTCTTATTTTGGTTTTTGTCTGTCACTTTCTTCAGGCAGTTTGGGATGTACAGGAGGCTAAAACTGGACATATCTTGCCCTGATTTTGCAGGTCTGTACTTTGACTTGTGGGACTCATAACTTGGAAGAGGAAGTGACCCATATTTACACAACAATTTGTACTAAATGCCATTGTGACACCCTAGGGCAGCAAAGACATTTATATATGACCAGTAAATGTGACACTGGACCCACTGAATACCAGTGGCCTCCTGGAGCAGCATCCGAAGAGCCCCTGAGATATCTCAAATGGAACCAGGAGTCCCAGGAGAGTAACTGAAGCATTTCCAGGGAATGATTCCTCTGTTACATTTTAGATTCTACACTGAGATGAAATAAATCTTATCTTAGATGTTTATCAACTGTTAAAGAAAGATAATTAACTTCCCACAGAGATTGAAACTATAACCCTATGTTTCAGTCTACAGATGAGATATCTACAGGTAGATGCATATAAATTAGGTTTTTACAAGTGATTAATGTGTGTAAGCTCTCTGTATGAGAGTTTACCTCCTTTTAGTCAATAAAAGTCCAAGGCCATGTTAAGTTTACTCAAAAATGTCTAGTTCTGTTTCACAGGATTGAGGCTTTCCCACAAGTCCTCTCACTGTCAGGTAGAACAGGTGAGTAAAACTTCAGAGTTCAAAGTCAGAGAAGATTTTTACTTTGTACTGACCCACCAGATCTGGCATATCTGTGAGGCAGGATACATCACAGAATAATTTGATTAGAAGGGATCTCTGGAGGCCATCGGGTCCAATCCCTGCTTAAAGCAGTAGCCTGCAGCTGCCTGCCAGCCCCAAGCACAAGAGATATGTGGAAAGGGCTAGTGAACTGCATCATAATCTTCTGTCATACCCCTTTTGGGTGTGACAGGTCCTGGCAGAGAAGCTGTAGCTACACTCCTTGCCTTATTTAAACTCAAGTCCTTTCTTTCTTCACATTAAAGCAAAGCTCTTCTGAACTTGAATGGACACCCTTTGCCCCATTACTGATTTCAATATGAGGCAGCCATTCCTTGGAGTGACATTTTTATAGAGGAGTACATGTTTTATTTTACAGTGGATTCTTTTTAGGTGGTGGTAGAATAGACTTACAACAGAATAAATTAAGGAGAAATAATAGATTTACACCATGCATTTCAATATACAAAGAAAGTTGGACAAGTTTAGGAGCAGCAGGTGCTTTACTGCTTGAACGAAAATGCACTGAAGAGGGGTTGGGAGAGTCAGGAAAATCACTTGCTAATGTTTAGTCTTCTGTAGTTGTCACATTTAGGTACAAAAGCTTTTCATTAATTCAGTGAAACATAATGCAAAAGTAAAATTAAGAATTTTTATAAAAAGGGTATAAAATTTTAGGTACAGACTGATGCAAATGCAGCTCCTTTACTCTTTTAACCTACTGATTCCTTAAGAATTTCCTAAGTTCTGTTGTAATCTCCAACAATGATATCTTTGAGGGAACATTTTTGCCCATAACTTATACTTAAATTACTTTTAAAAGTTACAATGATAATATTTTTATGAAAATAGTTCCTAGTGACAAATGCGATGTTTTTTTCTTTTTTGAACTGACCATCTCCCATGGCCGTATTTGTCCTTGTGAAACATAAGTATTTAACTGCAGGATATTATAGGTTTATATATGTAGATAACAGATTTTGGCTTGAGAACAGAAGTTTTTCATCTTCAGCAGAAAAAAAGTTAAGCACTTCATTTTGTAAAGAAAAATGGGTGAAAGGAATTTTTCTGAGGAAAAAAGAGCACAAACATTTTCTGACCATGTCTATTAATAGAAACTGTTTTTCTTATTCGAAATATACATGGAAATTCTCAGATGCAAAGTGCAAAGGGGTTTTTTTATTCATAAGAAATTTCAGGAGACAAATGGCTTCTTTGCATTTCGCCAGTGTGAAGCAGATCAAAACTGCGTACTTGGAAATGTAGCACTATCTGCAGGGACTAGGTGCAAAACTATTTGAAACTGCTCATTTCTTTTTCTGGCTTAGCAAAGCCTCTGATCATCCTGTAACTATAGCAACATAACCATAAGCTGCTCAATTTTAGACACTTTTTGTGCATTGTCTATTTTTTCCAGAATATAAAAAGATAATGAGAGAGAGGCACTCTGCTTTGTTTGCCTTGTTAAGCTATATTTGAATTATAAGTGATAAACAGAATGAATTAAAAATTATCCTGTCTCTAAATGCTTTAGATGTTAATTTTATTTACCTGAAGACTTCGAGGAGGTGATCCATTTTCCCAGGTCTAGGCACATCATTCCATTTGAGAAGCCCTATGGGCTCCCAGCTGGTATCCAGCTGCCATAGCAGAGGGGGGTACATGTCTGGGACCTTGTAGATGGCTTAGGTGCAACTAGACACTCGTGGAATTGCACCAAAGACTGGCCATATATTTTTCAAAATATCCTTCATTCCTGCCATCGAGATGACTGAGTATTTACTTAACGTTAAACATCCAGATAATGGCAAGATACAGCCTCCTAGAAGATGCTGAACAGGACTATTTCAGGTCCCTAAAATCCTATAGATTTTTCCAACAAACTTTCTTCTCTTGAAATCTTCTTGAAATATTGAAACCCAAAAAAATTTGAATTGGAATTTTGGTTTTTGTCTGCAGGTAGAGATTAAACTCAGCTGCCTGCACAGAGGTTTCCTATGCAATTTAAAAAAACTTTTTTTTTTTTTTCTTTCCAAACTGGAGCAATGCAACTTTCCTATAGGTCTTGTGCTTATTTGATGATCCTGTAAGGATGTCACAGATAGCACAGAGTAACATGCAGCTCTGCAGGGGTAAATCAGCTGTTCTGTGCGGATGATCATAATGAAAATTCAAATTAAGTAGTGAAGATCTAATCAAAACAGCAGGACCCAGCATCTATACACACAAATAGCTAAATATGTGATTCTCAGTATAGTTTCAGTGCATAGAAGTAAAAACTATAACTGAAACTATTTAACCATCTTAGGATATTGATATATAGACACAGAAATGAAAAATAAAATAAGAGAATTTGAAGATTGTCTTCAGAGCAGCTGCAGGAAAAAGTAGAATAACCTCAGACATTTCAAACACCGTAAACAATTTGGAAATTGAGTCAAGCAGTGACCATTTGTTTGCACAGCTACCAGCCAGAGAGATTTTACTCATTCTTTTAATCCTGTGAGAGAGATGCAAATGACATGCAAAAGGATAGAACCTGAGAAAAATGCCTACTATTAATACTGCAGTTTAAAAAGCAAAGTGAAACATTTAGCAACTATCACACAGCTCACCATATTTCTAGTGCTGGCAAGAGAAATCAAAATGTTAACAGTGTCAAGTCAGATGCTTTGGTGTTACAAGTCTTAAGCTCACAGACAGGCCCAGTAAAAGACCTCTGTCCTTCCAAGTACAGAAGTGTGAACACTGATTGTTATCTGGCCCCTTAAGATCCAAAGAGTCAATCAGCACATGTCCAGCATGTCTGTTCACACTTCATTTCTGGACTTTCTCTGTAGCCATTGGAAAGAAATAGAAAACCTCAGAGAGTAATTCGCCACAGCTGGTCTGGATTTTTCAGAATAGATTGAATCATCTGTTATTAATTTTTATTTATCTCGATATTAATGGAGGACAGAGGGACCAGAGCTGAGCAGATGCCTATCCTGAGCCACATGGACCAGTCCTGAAGAAATGAACCATTTTGCAGCATGTTTTCATATTCACTGGCAAAGTCTAAAAGAGTAATACCTGCCTGCAATTAAATGAACCTTATATAACTCCATAAAGATTCTATTTTTTCACTAAATGTCCAAACTCAAACCAGTATGTCTTTTGACTTTTATAATCATTCTGATAAAGAGAGAAGTATCTCTATATCTTGAAGCAAAGCTGTTCAAACTTTTGCTTGGTTAGACAGTGTTTTTATCTCAAGTGATACCCATGCCACTATTCCTTTGAAAAACTGAAATAGCAACTTATTTCTTTTTTCTTAAACTTTCCATTTTTTGAACCAACTCCTCCAGATAAAGTGCACGAAAAGATGAAAAGCTCCTCCCCCTGCTCTTGCCTTTTGCTTCTAGGTATTTTTCCTGTTCACACACACACAAAGAAAACTTTTTACACCACCTCCTAGTTCTTAATTTACAAATAATAACACAGTACCTAATGAGCATAGTGTCTGTGAGCTCATATAAATGCTTGCAAGACCAGGATATAACTATGCAAGCATCCCTTTCAGTCAAAGTTTCTCTAACTCCTTTTTTTTTTTTTTGGTCTTTCCTCTACTACTTAAGTTAATTACTGATATCCAAATGGAGGGGGAGGGAAAACTGCTTATGTTCCAGATCTCCTGAAATATTTAGATTGTTT
Source organism: Myiozetetes cayanensis (assembly GCF_022539395.1). Taxonomy (NCBI): domain Eukaryota; kingdom Metazoa; phylum Chordata; class Aves; order Passeriformes; family Tyrannidae; genus Myiozetetes; species Myiozetetes cayanensis. The sequence continues at coordinate 4,687,842 of NW_026087521.1, forward strand.
AAGTGACTGAATGACATATCTACACCTGTAAAGAGTGAATGACTATAAACAAACACTAAATAATAGTCTTTCAGTCACCTGAGGGCAAAATAGATTAGCATTGTATCATATCACATAGTCATAAAATTGAGTGCTTGCTCAAAGACAATTATCAAAAGAGTCTAAAGTCACCATTTCTAACAGGGATTACACATAATCTGAAAAATAGCTACAGGTATTGGCAGTAAAATTCCTGCCTTATTTTCAGTGGTTTTGGTGTTATTGTAATGGATACCAAAAGGCTTAAACACAGCTTTGTTTTCTCTCCCAGTCTCAGACCTCTCGAATCATCTTAACCCAGTTGCCAGTCACCAAAACAGCTACTTACCTGCCTTCTCCCAATTCCCACCTCCACAACCTCTGAGAATTCAGTTCTTCTTTTCTGACAGACAGACAAATTAAAATACTAACTAGAAATATTTCATTGGAGCAGCCAATTCTGATGTGAAATCCACTTGGTTTAGTTTTCTTCCTATATTTTTTCTCTGAGAATGAGAAGTTGCAGATCCACCCGCAGGCAGCTATATGTTCTTGCTCCAGAACATACTTTCCTTCTTCTTTTCCCTTTCTAAGGGACTCCAATCCTGAGGCTAATAAGAATAAAAACTTTTTATGTGAAAGTTCTTACATGAACGAGAAAAAAACTTGAATAAAACACTAACATAGTATAGCACATACTTCTAGGAAGAACTGGGATTTTTGGTTCAGAACTGCAGATATCCAGAATGGTATATTTCTTGAATCACAGAATGATTTGGGTTGGAAAGGACCTTAAAAATCATCTCATTTCAACACCCCCTGTCATGGGCAGGGACAGCTTCCACTAGACCAGGGTGCTCCAAGCCCCATCCAACCTGACCTGGAACACTTCCAGGGATGGAACAGCCATAGCTTCTCTGGGCAACCTGTGCCAGTGTCTCACCACCCTCATAGGAAAGAATTTTGTCCTAATATCTAATCTAAATTTACCCTCTTTCAGTTTAAAGCTGGGTCCATGGTCCTGCTAAAGCAAGTTACCAACAGCGGGTAGAAAAAAATTGCCCATTCAGTGATATTGATTTTGCTGATAATCTTGTTCAGTACATCAGTGTTTCTTCTATAAGCTGCTTGGAACACATCTGAAAAATCTGGCTAATGACATGTGAAATCATATATACAGTAAAAACTATTACACGCTATGAAATGCGTCCTCGTAGTGTTATTAGGAGGCCTTGCTTCATTACAAATATAGTGTAATCATCATGGCTGATGGAGTTTAAACAAGAATTCCCTGCAGTTTGTTTTGGTTCAGTAAAGACAGTGATGTCAAAGGTTTAGTATTTAGCTACAAACGTTTAGACTCAAGGAGAGAGTCTAAGGGTAACCAGCATTCATGCAGTATTATTTTCTTTAACAAACACACTGGTGATTTAACAAATTCACCAACGATTCTGAGAACAGAACACAATGTGAAAAACTGAATATAAATACTTTAGGATTCAATCCAGAGACCTTTCAGTTCAAATTTCTTTTCAAACAGCTGCTGTGCCTTATTTATGCAGCATAAACAAGCTATGAAATTACAGTTTAGATTAGTGTATATTCATTCTTCTCTATACATGAAGTAGGAGTGCAGGAAAGTGCTAGCTCTTGATTTTAGGTGTACAATTCAAGTCAGGTTTTGGACTTAAACACCATCTATATTTCTGATGGGAATTCTGACTCTGTCTATTCTTTCTTTAATACTAATTTTTGTTGGTTGGTTATGTTGTTCTGTGCTTTCTTTTTTCCCCCCAAGAGTGAAAACAATTAAACCAGCACTAAGGGAAACTAAAGTGATTGTGCATTTCCTGCATTAGGAATTGACTTAGGATTCCACTGTGAAGGAAAAGATGACTGCTCTGGAACTTACATGGGACATAATCTCCTCAATACATCAACACACACTTCATTTTACATATAGATTTATTGACACTTAGACTCTATTGTTATACAAGGAAAATTTCTGACTATTAGTGTGCCACTCCTTTAATTACATTGAGTTATGGTATATAAAGAAGAAACTACAGAGAAAGTTTGGATAATCTTGCTTTAATTACCATTATTATGGAGTAAAAGTGAGTCCATTTCTTAAGGGGAAACCAAATGTTGATGTAGCATCCCTTGTCAGAAACCAGATTCAATCACTTGGATAGACTATTATAGTGAAGATGGACACAAAGGGTGGAATCTGGTTCATTTGATGGATATTTGACTTTTCTTTTAATTAGGAGAAAAGATAAAAAGCATGAATCTGAATCTTGAGTCCTTCTATTCAAGATCTTTCTCACAGCAGATCTGAAGTATGTTGTCTCTATATTTAAATTAAATTTAGAGTACTGGGAGTTGCTTTTTCATGAGGTCACCAGGAAATCTATGAGATCTATCATTGCAGAAGTCCATTCAGAGGAATACCTTGCATTATTTTAAAATTAAATTTATTGAGATTGTCGTAAATAAGATATCTAGCAATTGGTCAAACTTTCAGCTTGTTTCTGACTGCTGCTAGAGTGTCACTGTGATATGTTGTCAACAGATCATCTTACTTATCACTGATAAGGTTAACTGAGCTCATATTTGCTCCTTGCTAGTAACTAGGGGTTTATATTAAAAAATGGCAGCACCATTAAACTTCATGTGCTTACTTATTTTTTTCTTTTCTGTTGGTCACTAGTAGAGCCCTGATCTACACTTTAAAAGAAAACAGAAAAAAACAACCAAACAAAACAAAAACCAACAAAACAAAACTAACAAAAACAAACAACAAAAGTCAGCAGAGCAGAAACAAGTCATTATTTAACAGTCATGGCTCAGAGCTCTGCAATTTTTGAGTCATTTTCAAAGACTGTCCCAGACCTAATGCATTAAGGTCCTCCATGTCAAAGATCATGATAAACAAAATTATGAAGTCCTGATCAAGAAGAAATAGTTAGGGTTAAGTATGAATAGGAATATTCTGAATACTCTTATTCAAAAACAGGAGTTTCTGATCTATGAGCAGATCAAGAAGAAATACCTGCACACTGATAAGGAACAAAGCTTGGAACACATAGACAAAACTGGTTTTTGTAATGAGACTTTTCGACCACCTGATTAAAGGAGTTAAACCTGTGCTAAAAGAGGCCTCATACCTCTTTAATAGAAAAAGATAATCCTTTTTGGCTATATGTTATGTATTTGTGTATTATGTCCCATCCCTGAAAGTGTTTAAGGCCAGGTTGGATGGGGTTTGGAGCAACCTGGTCTAGTGGAAGGGGGGTTGGAGTGAGATGATGTTTAAAGTCCTTTCCAACCCAAACCATTCTATGATTCTATGACTCTGTTTCTAGAAGCTGTGAACTACTGAAAGCTGTGTACTGTGCCTTGTCCTAACTAGGCCAAGATGGATTAAGAGAACCTGAATACTCCAGGTTCTGTCTACTTACAACTTGCTCAGTAACAGGTCACAGGAAGAAAATGTTAGATATAAAGCAAGAAAGAAACTGTTTAGGTCTCCTAAATATTTTCTGTGAACTTTCTTGTGTAGGAACTTGTGTTTCCATTAAACATGTGTCTACAGTGTCTACTTTCTGTCAAACTTTCAATTTTTGTCAGATAATGAAAAATTCAAGATTTTTCATCAAAATGAAAATTTTCCACAGGAAAGAATTCTGTTGTCTGACTGTATCCAGAAATTACCCATTTCAAAAGATAACTTGATAAGCTGAACTGCAATAAATAGGATTATTTGCAACCAACACTACTCCTCACTGCAAAATCTGAGCAGTCATTGCTAAGAGCAGAACTGATGAGCATGCACAAGCCCTTAAGTGAATAAGTCCAACACACCTTAACACATTCTAAGTGCATGGGATGCTCTGTGAAATTCCCATTTCTCCTGCTGCAACATCCACAATGTCTGTCCCTCTCACTAGTTCTTGTAATCCTTTCTCCTCCTCTGACATCAATATTCAATGAGAATTCGTTTGCAAATGAAAAAGTCGATCAGGACAGTCTAATTTAAATAACAATCAAAGGGTTACAGTTAATTGTAATGGAAAAGCTTTAATTTGCTTTAATTCTAAAAACTTAGAGCGCATTAACCTTTTAATAGGCCATCTTGTGGGGAAGGGACACATCCCAGAAAGCTTTGTTCGTTTGCACCACCCTAAGATGCACACAGGGAAAGGATATCAGGGAATGGATGGTCTCTGTTTGCCTTCAAGTTTCATTTTACTCTTAATTGGTTTGATACCACGAGCTTTTCTGCTTGGCTGAAGGCAGAACTGGAACCTGGTAAAGCAGGCAATTTTTTTCATTTCTTCTGTGTTTTAGCTGTAATAAAAGAACCTTCCCAATTTCCTCATAATCTGCTCCATGTCAATTCCCTCAGGTTGCTAGCTTCATTCTATTTCTATTTTTAAACTAAGGTAGCTCACTCTTGTTCTTCTCAGCTACCCTTTGCTTAACCTCTAATTTGAATCTGCCAATCTTTCCTGTTTGTCACTTAGGAGAAATGCACCAGTAAGTAAGAAACAAGTTCTTTGTGCAGAGGAGCAAAAGTCTATTTTTCCTTTATTGTCTCATCCTATGCATCTTGCTGAGAATTTCACTGTACTATTGTGTAGTATCCTGTAATAAACCCATCAAACCCCAGAAAATGCAAAGGTTGAGGTTGCAGGTGTAATGATAGCCCAGACTAACAGTGCAGAGTAGCACATACTAAGCTTGTATAAATCCAGTACTTGTATAAATCAGTGGCAAGGTTGTCATTTCCTTCACTAAACCAGGACTTCATGTGGGTCTTTATAGATACTAGGAATATAAGCAATGCTTTTTCTCAAATAATGCACCATTAAATACTGCAAATTCAAAATATTATCTAAAAAACCCCAAAAGTACTTACATGATCCCCCAGAAGCTGCGATCTCTTACATCATTGCTTTATAACCATTACCTAAGCCATTCTTTTTACTTTACTTTTAAGATTTTACGGTTCACTTAAAGCAGATATTTCAAGCAGTTTTCCTGTATTATATATCTGAATATGGAATCTGATGTCACTTGTCTTTTGCAGTCAAGGTTGGTGAGTAAAAGAGCAGGTATTTCAAGACTTGCTGTAATTCATGAGAGAAAGCTCCCACTACTAAGTTTGGATAGATGAGGATTGGATGAGGAAGAGAACAGACGTATAATGATGAATTGTAGGCAAGAGATATTGGAATGATCTGTAGCAGAGTCTCTATAAAATGTATATACCATGCACCATATATGTGCTCTAAGCAAAGAAGTAAACTTCCTTCCCTTACCTTGAGTGGCACAGCAGTTTTTGTTTTCTCATGAAGAAATAGTAACTGCCTTTTTTTTCTTTTTTTTTTTTTTGCAATGTAGTTATTAATATAAAATATTTTTCACTGGTGTCCAAACTTATTCAAAACTCTTCTTTAACTCTTAGACTACAGATTTTTCCTGGAACCCATTGCAGACAACAAAATTCCTGCTCAGCTGCAGTGTAAGAATTTGTTTCCCCTTCTGCTGAATTCCAATGGAGCTTTTAACACTGACTTAAAGAGGAGTAGGCTCTGGTTTTAAATTCGTATTCTTGATTTCAAATAAAAGTACATATTTAATAAAAAGAGCTGTTTGATGATAATAAATATTCTCATGCTGGAGGACACAGGAGGGAAGAAATTATATTCCAGGAAACTGTAATTCAAGTTTTGTTTGTGAGAAGAAACTTCATGCTTATGCTCATAAAAAGGAAAAAAATCAAGAAAACAATAAAACCTTATAAATCAGGTGATGGGGATTCTGATCGATCTGTATTTTAGAAGTATAGCCTAGAGGATTAAAAACATTGTAATAGAAGTGGTGTCAACATTTGAAATAAGAAGGATTGTGTCATCTAGATAACATGACCTCTGAAGAAAGACTGAAAGAAACTGTAGCTGTTTAAGCTTAACAAGCTAAGATAAGAGATTGAGATATTTGATTTCAAATATAGGGGTAATAATTCTGCAAAGAGGATGGGAACACAACAGTTGTCTTCCATGTTCATGATGGGTGGAAAACACAAAGGAAAAGTCAAAGTTCACCAAGAAAAAAAATATCTAGTTCATACAATAGGAAAAAAATTCTTGTCAGGGTGATGAAGTGCTAGAATAGATTATTTCACCTGTTCTGAAAGACTTCTAAGAGGAAAACAGGAGTTCAAGTGACACAGTATAGCTGATCCCATTAAAGGGCAGATGGCTGGATGAACTCAATATTTTTTGGCCTCTCACAGCCTGTTTTCCTCTGATAAGAAAACATTTTCCTTTTATAAATAACATTTAGAGAAACTGTCTTTGTTGAAAGTGAAATATTTTGGACAAATGTGCTACCTTGGGTAGAGATCTGCTGAGATTTTCACTTACTTGATTTTGAACTGAGTTTTTCAGTAGTTATTCTGAAAAAATAACTTCAATATGGAAAATGAAAATCCAGAACAAAATGAAATGGTTTGCAAATATTCCCATTGGGTCCATTTCTTTATTTTTTTTTTTTTTTTAGCAAAGCTAGAGTTTAATGATATGTGGGGGGTTTTAATTTTTAGGAAATATTATCTATGTATAATCAACAAGTTCCACTGAGCTTTATGGAAGTGTCTTATTATGTCGAGCAGGAGCTAGAAAAGTTTCACTCTTTCTTGAAGAAGTAACAATGTATGTAAGTAATATTGCATAATGAAACATCTTTTTCTGTGAGAGACTGCACTGAAAATATCTGTACTTTGACTAACAGTGATTTTTTTTTTTTTTTCTAGAGTGCACCTGTTTTACCTGTGGAGAAAATAAGTTCATCTGGGTCAGAACTGTCTCAAATAGGGAAAAAATGATTTGTTTTTTCTAAGGCTTCATATAATATCATCTAAAAAAATTAATACCTTATTTATTTGAACACAGAGGGAAAAAACACACTTTTTTTTTTAACATTACTTTTGTGTAACACTAATAAAAGAAGGTTTTTACTGTTGGTGATAACATCTATACACTCTGGTGTAAATCAATGTCCTGACTCTGTTCTTGTTCAGAAGAATACATATAACATTCGGTGCCATAAAACTGCCATATATTAAGTTTAAAAAGTCTGTATACATGTGGGTTTTTTCCCCTAGCACACAATGAAGGGAGCAGTTGACTGTGAGTCAAATTTGTAATTCATAGGTGGATTCAGCCACATCTCTGAAAGCTTCTATTATAATTAAGATTGCAAATCAAAACCAACCATTTCCAGTTGAATTCTTATCTTCCCTTAAGATAATTCAAGATGAAAATTTCAGTGATATATATGTCATCTTTTCAACACAAAGCCTCATTACTCAGCATCTCATCCAGAAAAGGAATGGGGAGGTGGAAATAATGACCTGAAGGGAGCATGAAAGGCTGAGCACATAAAAGAAGGCAGAATCTGTGTAGCATGTTAACATCTCCCTCCAAACTACCAGTGCACTCACACAATCCATAGCAGGGGAAGAGGAGAATGCAGTTACCACCCTACGTGCAGCCTGTTCCTTCAAATCTATCAGCAGCACTGCAAGTGGAAGAGAACTCATTGCAATTCAACTTAGGTTTCCACAGGGACCCTTTTTTTCATCTGTTTATCCCTGTACTTTTTTGTTGACTGAACACTGTAGCAGAGTAAGACTAAGATTTGGTGAAAACAGATGTTTTGGGGCAGTTCTGCTTCTGGTAGGAGGTGTTTACAACATTTTTCACTTAATTGCATCTTACAGTGGAACTGACTTTGTACAACCCCCTGAAAGCTAATAATGCAACCAAAATTAAAAAAAAAAATCAAGGAAAACATGTTTGGAAAATTTTTGCTTTAAATATAGAAAAAATAAGAAGAGAAATCAGATTTCTTAGTGTCTTGCCCAGTTCTGCCCAGTTGTAGTTTTGAAACTGTAGAAACAGAGACATCCCACAACCTCTCAGGGGCTATATTCCAACCTACCCTCACTGCAAAATCACTTGGCTTTATACAGTCGGAATTTCCATTCTGACAGCTTGTAGATGGTTCTTTTAGGGGTTTTTTTTTGTGGTCAGTAAAAGTCTGACTCCATCCCCTCCATGTTCTCCCTTTAAGTCTCCTTAAGATAAAGAAGACTCACTTCATAATGTTATTTTCAAAGTGTTTCTCTTCACAATGATTTTTTTTCCAACTTCAAACTATATATAATAGAGAGTCCATGTTATTGTGAATATCTGCATTTTCTCCCATGAAATAAAGGCTATCACAGCAGCTCCCAAAGCTAACTCCAAGGTCTAGCCCCACCCTTCATATTTATCCATCATAATGAGATCCAAGTTAATTATCTAAAAATGCTGAAGGTAATATTTAAATGCAGGAGCTTGAACTCTTAATGGTAATTTTCAACTCAGTGATATAAGACTATGTTATACATTACACAGACTTGTATCACTTACTTTAAGGACATGACTCTACAGCAGCCTAAATCCAAGCAAATTGAATGTCATCTGCCCACCCTTCTTCCTGCGTGGGCCCATGTAACCAGCTGGTGAGCTTGTTAAAGGATCAAACCCAGCAACAACCATATCCCACAAAAGATGGGTGTTTAAGTGGGAACTGTTGAGAAGAAACTCGTAACTGAGGCCATAATGACTCTTTTCCCAATTGTGGGCCAAATTCGCAGCAACCTGTGTGTTCTGAAATAAGTATCACTGTTTGGCTCCATCTCACAAATTGTTATATTTTACATAACTTTCAGTGTTGTAAAGTAATTTCAGATGTTACTAGCAATGAGAGGAAACCTTAATGCTCAAAATCCTCTTAGAAAGATGTGCCCTGTGTGAGTTAGTAGAAATGGATTAAACACATTTTCCATGGTCATTAAATTTATTCACCTCTTTTTTTATGGGCTGGAAAGAAAGCATCAGATCAGTCATAATTATTCCCTCAAGCCAGATCTTCATAAAACAGAAAGGGAAAGGGTTAATGTGGTGCCATTACATGGAATTTACAGGCTTATCATGATGAATGTTTCACTCACGTTGAAGGTAGTTTTGTTGTTATCCATGGAGAAAGGCTAACTTAATTCTCCAGTGATGAGGCTCTACTTCCATGATTAATGAACAAATTGCTGTTTTCACAAGACCTCATAAGACAGCCAGTTGTTCCTCCCTGATTATTTAGGCTTTCACTGGGGACTTCATTATTTTCTATATTTCTAGAGAATGAAATAAGCAGAACCCTAAAGGATATTTATGTATACATAAAACAGAGTAAGTTATCCATCTAAGGGGAACCAGGATGAAACAGAGATGAGATCAGCAGCCACAGAATCACCACCCTTCAGTTTTCAACAATGTGAAGGACCTAGGTGTGATCTTTAAACTTTCTTACTTTCTTATCAGGATTGAGAATTATCAGTGAATCAGTCAGGGTTAAATCAGAGTAAAGAACAATTTGTTTTGATATGTAAAAAAAAACAACAGTGAACATGATTTTCAGATTATGAAATTGAACAGAACTAATTACAGCAATATTGATTTATTCTGGCTGAGCATCAGAACCCCAAAGACTTCATAAAACACTTGACTTTGTTCCATCCTGTGGTTAACCAGGTGAATAACAATATTTCACTTTATTATTGTTTGCTAATGTGCTGAGGTTCTCATGCCAATATTCCCTTCCCTGACTACAGGCAAAGAGAACTGTGTGAATTTACAAGTGATGCACAGACTTTTATTGTAGGAGTTTGTGTAGTCAGTTCTCAGCTGAACAGTTCTCAGACATAAGTCAGTGAAGCCACACTGATATTTTCATCTTAGCTTCAAGTGCATGGAGAGACTAATTTGATAAAGCAAAACAGAAATCTAACAGGTTTTTTGGGGGGTTTTTGTGTTGTTTTATTTTTTTTTGTAGATTCTCTTTTTAGTTTTGTCTATATTTGATGAAGTGATCTAGGCATTAAGGGATTGGGTGAAGAAGAGCTTAGCAGTGTCTTCAAGGGGATGGCCATTGTGAATGGCCAACAAAGAGCTGGAAAGCACTGTAGTACTGCTAAATGTGTTATATGAGGCAGTGAAAAATTCATGGAAAGCCAGAAAATAGGGATGGTCTTTAAGCTCATCTTTCCACCTCTTGTCCACCAAGGGCAAAGCTGAATACACATGTAGACCCCAAAACAGGTGTAAGTGAGAGCATTTCTGCCACAACAGGAAACCCACAACATCAGTAAAAAGTAAGGCACTATGTTGTCCAAAGATATAAACCCAGACCATCTCTAACATAGGGCTGTCAGTCTAAATATTTGTTCATTATAATTTCCTCTCCAAAACTACTTCAGAAAAAAAAAAAAAAAAAAAAGCAACCAAATGAAGAGCATTATCCGCTTCTGTGTGTATCATATACATCTCGTGGCTGAAATAAAAGAAAATGCAAGACCGTTGATAAATATTGTTACATAGTCAACAGAACCACCTTTTCTGTTAAAGGAAGACGCTGTCTACTGAATTTTATGCTCCATGGAAGTTCAAGTGTGCCGGGCACAGTGTTCTAACGTGGGCTTTTCAGGCTCAAAATGATTCACAAACACTTTATGTTTCAAGAAGTAGCTCTTGCAGTCAAGTACAGTGCTTGCAGAAGGTGGGAAGAAAACAGAAAACATTCTGGAGAGTTCCAGCATCTCTGAAAGAAAAGAAAAAGTATTTTTCACTTTGTTTTGTTTGTTTTCTTTGTAATGGGAGAATGTTTTAGTCACCTGTAAATACCTGTGAAAATACAATGCACTGGAGGGGAGGTTAACATGAAACTAAATAGGATTGGTGGCATCTATTCAGCCTGCATACACAATATCACAAATAATACACAATAATACACAAACAGTATCACAAGAATACACAAAAGAAATCATAATATAGCTTTGTTATAATTTATCTTTCCATCTGTTAAGAATGATTTCTTGGAGATTTAATCCCACAGAAACTATGGCAAAGTTTTATTAAAGTTAGATATTAGGTGGATCATTTTCTTGCTCCGTGAAAATCTTAAAGTCTACTTCTTTTAAGACCAGCATTGGACTTAAATTACAATTTAGGAAGGTTTTTTTATCAAAAGAGGTAGATAAGCAGTCACACAGTTTGCTGACACAGATTTGTGTCAGTGATACAAGTCTCCCATTTCATTTTAGGCAGAATTAGGATTTTATGTCAATTTACCATGGCTGAAACAGACTCCTCAATAAGACTTTTGATCATTCTAGGGCTAGGAAGGAGGGCACTCTTTTTTGGTTTTGGGTTTAGCTCTTGTCCAAACTGACATGTGTTTCCAAAATATTTTTATTTTTTATGAATCATGGGGTTCTGACAAACCAATATGTTGCTGAAATGTGACAGAACCTGGTGTCTTAGAGAAAAGAAAGACTACAAGGACACTTGGTGAAGGACAGTCTCAATGTTTAGCAGTGATTTTAGAAATGCAAGTGAGACTGAAGGCAAAATTAAAGTTGAATGAGGAATCCTTTACCAAATCTTAAGGTTATTACAGGAATAACTTACATTCACTCACCATGAGTACTGCATTTGAGTTCAATCCCTTTGTTCTAAAAACTAAGGGAAATAAATAAAAAAGTCCTGAGAAGGGCAACCAAACAGTTGAGAAACATAGGTGGTGGGGAAGAGGGTTTCTGTCAAAGAGAATTAACAGAACATTGTTGATTACATTGGGCAAAAGGATAACAGGAAAAAAGTAAGAAATATAAAAAACATAAGAGCAGAGAGAAGATTAACCTGAAGCTTCTCTAAGTGTTTTCTTTCCTATTCCATTTCATAAATCTGAAATGGCAGGTGGTGTAGGCAGAGGGAGATTAGAGCTGTATTTAGGCACACAAATTTGTACCGGGATAATTTTTGAGACAAACACATTTGAATGTTAAAAGGAAAATTATGATGATCTGTAAAAGTCACTCATTTTGACACACAAGCCTCATCTTTCACTGAGAACATTCTTTCAAAGCTTTCCTTATTCCATTTAAAAAAATAAGGCATGTTCTCAATACACAAAGATGGGGTTTTGTTTTTTATTTTTAAAAGCTCTGTGTTTTTTCTCATCCCAGGTTTATGCTCTTAGTGGGTTAACTCAAAATCCTCTCTTGTCTCAGGTGGCATTCCCCAGAGTTTATGTGCATTTTTAGAGACTTCTGTATGTTAGACAGCACTGAAATAGTTTCCTTTCAGAAATCAAAACCGGTTGGTATCATACATCCCTGAAACTGCTGTAATTTTATATAGCAGGTACCACGGGCAGCTCCAGGGATAAGCAACAGAGTTGCTGAGGAAGCAGCAAATCTTCGTTGATTCTTCTCTCTTCTTGCAAGAGTGTAGGAAAATCAGGTTAAATGCTGTGACTGATGGTACTGGAGAAGGACATTCAACAAATATAGGATAATAATTGCTTTTGGGGTGAGTGGGTTGAACCTGTACCAGGAAACGTTGCTGTTTTCACCCTTATCATGCTTTGTTGACAGGAGAAGCAGAAAAATCTATAACCCAGTTGTTTGCATCACTTTCTTCAGTTTATCCACTTCTTGTGGTTTAGCTCTGTCCTGAACCTTAAGATGGTCAAATTCAGTATTTCCTACCCTGCTGAGAAGTGTCAAGCTAGGCCTCCACATGTGTCTTCCATTTGTCAGACACTGGCATATCATGAATGTTGTTTCGTTAGAAGAAAGCTTATGCAATCCCTTCAGGTAATCACTCTTGAAATTGCCCTCTCTTTTAGGTCACTGCCAGTTTGGTTTTAATGGTTCTTCTCTTTTTAATGAGGAATTTTTCTTTTTTTTTTTTCTTTCCTTTTTACTTGAACTTACAGTAGTAACGTTTGTTCTTTGCTAATCTGAAACAACAACCAGTAAAATAAATAGAAGGACTTTCATCAACTTCATGAACTCTGGATTGAGCCTTCTCTGTGGAAAAACTCCACCACCTAAATTAACTTGGTCTCAGCAATGTCAAAAATGGAGAAATCAGTTGGTCAGTGGGTGGAGAACTGGTGCTGCATCTCTCAGTAAGAAAATATGGTGTGGGTGTAGGAGGAGAAAGTGAATTTTAGTGTCAAGAGCAGGACTTTTTTAGAGCACATAGACATACAAACTGTTGAACAGTGACAGCACTCCTTTATTCCTTTTTTAATGGCTCACACATCCTCAGGGCTAATGGTGAAAACCTGGAGGTCAGCAACATCAGCTATTTTCCTGCCAGTCATGCTCCCACCTTCAAAAATAAATGTAGTGTATGTCAGTTTTCACTGATATTAGCTTTGAACTCAGATAATTGTATCAGCGTTGGTATGGAGCCACCCTGAAAAGAGAAATGCCAAATGCAACATTTTCCCTGCTGTAAATGGAGTCTGTCTGATTTCAGAAGGCAATATCACAACAGACTTCACTCACAAGTTCTCTTTGTAGTTATGACAGTGAAAATGGTTTCAAAATATAAAGCTTCAGGTTGGTTTTTTTTTAAATAAACCTTCATAATTTATGAGCTGTTTTGGGAGACACAACTCACTCCACCTCCACCATAGATGAAATTAAAAGCAACAAACTTTAAATGGGTGCATGCATTTACACTGTGCATGAGTAACTCTCCAGGAAGGAACCTACTGCTGCAGGAAGTAATTGAGGGAACATTTTATAAGACTTGAAAAAAAGGTTAGATAAGTGCACAAAAGTGTTGCAGTTTTGCAGTTGTGTTCTCTCAGTTAGGCAGATATTACAAGGCCTGATGGTTTTCTTGCTTTAAAACATAAATCAAGAACCAACTTTATTTGAAAACAGGTCTTTTGTTATCCTGTGGGACTTGACACTGAGTATTTTTTTGCAGGCTGCATTTCCATAGAAGACCAAAGTCTTGTTACTATGGCAGGTTGACTCTGTTTGGGCACCAAAACCTCTCTATCAATTCTCCCATCAGCACAGGGGGACAGGGAAGGGGGGCTGCTGTCAGTTCATCACAAATTGTCTCTTCTACTCCTTCCTCAAGGGGAGAACTCCTTGAACTCTCTCACTGCCCCAGTGTAGGCTCCTCCCTCCATGGGTACATAGGTCCTACCAGGAGACATAGGGGGACCTTCCACCAGCTTCTCACAGAAGCCCCTGCAGCACCCCCTGCGACCAAAACTTTATACTTTTGTGGGTCTGAAGTTGCAAGCCATCCAATCCACACAGTCCATTACACCTACTCATCCTTTTCCTCTTCCTGGCCAAGTCAGACACAGAGCTGCTGAATGAAAGTCTAAAACAGGCTTCACTTCACTGAAGACATGCAGACATGGCCAAATCTTGTGTATCTAAACCAGAAAAATATGTCTTCCATCATGATGATATTTGGTAACTTTATAGAATCAAAAAGTCACAGTATCATTAAGATTGGAAAAGACCTCCAAGTTTATCAAGTCCAACCTTTAACAAAATACCACCATGTCCACTAAACCATATAATGAAAGGCTATGCCTACTCCTTTTTTGAACACTTCCAGTGATGGTGACTCCACCACTTCCCTGAGGAGCCTTTGCTCATCTTCTCTCATATCCACATATATAAGATTAGATAAAACTTTTGGACATTTCCAATGACTCATAACCTTTCTAAGTGAGAAATTATACTTGGTTTTGGAAATTAAAAGAATTTAAAGTAATTTGAAAAACAAAAAAGGTTATGCTGGCCATCTGTAGCAGTGCTCAAAAATTCAACTTTACATTTTCATTTAAGAAGTTATCACCTCTGAGAACACAGTATATTGCCTGAAACTGCCCACAAATCTCTTTGTAGTAGAATTTTTCTACTCTTTCAAATACTGAAGAGCAGCTGGGAGTGATTCAAAGCTTCCAACAGGTTTCATGACAGACACGAAGCAACTGAAAAGAAAAGAAATGGAAAAACGACACCGGCAGTTTGTGACCAACATGGGAGTGAAAATCAGGAGATATTCAGTGTGGTTAGGAACATTGAATTCACTACTCGGTTGTCCTGTAGAAAAGCAAGTCAAAGAGGTTCAAACACAATGGAGTGTTTGGGGTAGGTCTCAGTTTCTGCTCTGAATGCTGCAAGAGAGACTGTGACAGTTCTTGAACCAAGCCTTGGTGAATAGAAAGAAATACAAAGATCACTTTGATGCACAAAACAAGGCATGATAGAAATTGGGAAAATTGTGATTGTTTATGGTCTTTGAGAAGACAGCACTTCTCTTTAATATGAGTTTGTATTAGGACTAATGTGAAACAAAGGGATTGTTCCAGTTTATAGTCTGTGCTGACTGATTATCTGCTCTGTGAGCCTTCAGTCACACATAATGTGTCTAACAGCTTGGCAAACTGTGTTCTCCATGAGTCCCATCTTCCTCTTGTTCTGTAGCTGTTTTCCTCTCAAGCAGCTCATCTTTTTTGGCTGCTGGGGTACCTGGGTGCTATCTTATATAAATCACAGTAGGTGAAAGACTGAACATTGTTACTTGGATATTTGCTTGGGTTTTTACAGAGGCCCTGCAAAGGGCAGCAAATGCCAGCTACTGGAAAAGGCACAGCTTTCTTATTTCCATTTTTCCTAAAAACTCGGGGAATAGGATTATGCACAGAAGACAGGAGGCTATTAGCCCAGATGTTAAAGTCCTTCTCTTACTTGGATTAATTTAAACTAGATTTTGATACATATTTGAAACAGCAACACTAGAAACCTGGTTTCTTTTATAGTTAATGGAGAAAACCATCACACAGCTCAGACATCCTCTGAAGTTTCCTGTATTTTTCTATTGATCACAAGATCACAGAATGGCTGAGGTTAGCAGACACCTCCTCATGCTCAGTTGGTTTAACCTACACCAGGTTGCTCAGGTTTTGTCCAGTTGGGTTTTGAATATCTCCAAGGATATATAATATCTCCACAAACTCCCTGAGCAATGTGCTCCAGTGCTTGACCACCCTGCTTCATGTGCATCATTAATACAGTGCAGAAATATAGATTGATTAGACTTTCAAATTATGGTTGGAGTTAAACATTTCAGGTAAGACAGGTTTAACATATGTGAAATGATGACTTCCTAAAGGCTATTAATACAATTTTTTTTCTAGAAATGTCTGTGTGATTTAAATATTTGTAATCAGAAAGTTAATGGGAAGAAACAATATTTGTCTCTAAACCAAATGTTTTCCCAGAAAAAAAAAAAAAAGAGTGTGTCTTGCTCATATTTCTTCCTGTTTCTGCATGGCCACATTCTTGTGTCCTTCAGCTTTTACAACAACAAAAAAGGCTACTTCTTTCTAAGAATTTCCTAATATCACTTGATTGTCGAGGTAACAGACATACAACTACAAGAAGAAAGAAAAATCCTGGACTGTTTTTCCCAGTCACCCTTAGGTCCCCTGTTTTTATCTTGCAACCAGCTCACTGTAAGGAGCTGGAGAAGGTCCAGCAATGTGAGCAATACACGAGGTGGCTTAACAAAGTTCAACTGATAAACTGAAAGAGGATTCATGGTTCTTGTGGCAATTTATGGCTCTCATGTAGCGTGACATGAGGTCTGGTTTTGCTCCATACTAAGCCGTAGGTTCTTCAGTCTGGAAAGGATCCCAAGAGGTTTTCTAGAAAATTCATTTTTTCCTGAGATAAAATGAACCATATTTATGGTTCTCACCAACTCACAGCTCTTTTCCTGGCCTGTTTTAAAAACCACTTGCAGACGTGGCTGAAGGCTCTGTAAGCAACTGTGAAAACGTATCTGGTGCTTCACTAACCTTATTGATAAAAATATTTTCTTAACATTCGATTTTCTTACAATTAAATTTTAATCTTTTTTATTGCAATTAAACATCCATTGCACTTGTCCTGACTGCCATGGCCAAGAACAGGTTTTTCACTTGAAATTTGTAACATCTTTCCATCCTTTTACTTTTATCAGGCACCCATCTCCTACTCTTCTTTTAGACCCTGTTTAATCAGCCCTTCCCTGTAGACTGAGGGATTTTATCGTTGTGATCACTGACATAGCTTTTCTTTGAAATTTATCTAATTAAACCCAATTATTTGATGGGTGCTGGGATCTGAACCACGGTGCATGTTGTTTATTCCTATTCTACAAAGTTTTTTATCTTTTGGGTGATTTTTTTTCCTAGATGTTATTTATACAAACTTTTTTTTTTTTATTCCTGCCTGATATTTCAGCCCTATCTTACATTCTGAAATAATAACAGCTGAAATAATAGTGCTGCATGAATGTGTGTGATTATTATCATCCATCAGTCAGGCAGTAAAAGACTTTATTTCTTTTGGAGGTTTGAGGTTTATTCCTTCAGGTCACCCCAGCAGCTACTCATGAACCCTGTCCTCAGTTAGCAATAAGTCATAGCAGCCAGCAAGCTTGCACAGAGCAGAAAAACTGAGTTTCTTAGGAAAGTTCTTCATAAATGATGGGCTGTACTGAAGTGACCTCTCTCAGAGCAAGCACCAGACAAGGGAATCAAATAGAAAACTTCAAAACATAAATTAGGATTAAAATATTTAGAGCTATCTGTAAGAAAAAATAGTTACATATAGAAATCATTGCAGTTGTCGCTGTAAAAACTAAATTAACAAATTAACACTAAATGTTAAAAAAACAAACAAACAATGTTTCCTTTAGTCAAAACGATGTGTAAGAATGGGAAAGCATTTTCCATTCCCAAACCCACTGATTCTCATTTAATGTCCCCACTATACACATCCAGTGGCCTTGAAAATGATGCTACAGCTGCTAGAGATAAATATGAATAACAGAGTCTTAATTATTGCAGCAAGGGTAGAATGAAGGAGAAAATTTCCTGCCATTCTTTAATTTTTTTTTTCTGTTACCTAAAGAAATTAGCTGTAAAAATGCATGTGTCATTAAGGAAGTGTTATTTAGATGTATGTTTCATGTTTCTAATTAGCCGCTCTTCAGGGTATCTCAACCTAACTTGAATGATATAAAATTATATCCTTCATATGCCTAAGAGAACATCAGTGCAGGTCACTGCAATCAACAATTATCAAAACAAGCTGCCCTTTTGCCCACACAAGCACAGATATCTCCCGTAGAGTTGCCTATTTTGATAATATCTTTATAGTTCCCATGAGTTTATTCTTACTACCCTTCTGAGAGAAAAAAAAAGGATGTGTTCTTTTATTCCTAGTTTAAGATGTACCACTAGATATAGACACACTATGCAACTTGTTTAGGAGAATGGATGGAATTTATGGCAGGACAGGCTATTGATTTTATGTTTAGGGTTGCTGCTGTTAGAACTACAGTGTAACACTGAAAAATGATCTTAGCTGTTCTTTGAATTCCAGCAGTCTCCATGGCCTGAGCTGTAATCCAGGGTATCTTTTTTTTTCAAAAGCGTGTGTGCAGACTGAGCTGAGGGCTGACTCTGAATTCCAATGCAACAAATTATATCAAAGCCCTTTTAGGAAGAACTTTAGGAAGACCTACAGTCCTCTCTGCAAGGAAGAACCCACGTTATCATCTCTCTGACATGAGAGCAAGAAGGGATATTTAAAGATCCCAGGTCCATTTAGCTTGAGGTGTGAAGAGTTACCTGTAGCTAAGGCTTCTTTTTATAGGAAAAGCTATAGAGGTGTCCCAGAGCACCCCAAGATAAGCAGAAAAGTGGCTGGTTTAGTCTTGAAGTCACCAGGAGGAAAAGGTGCATTTTGTACAATAACAGACTTCACAAAGATTACCCTATTCTCCCCCACACCCACTTCTGTGATATTTGAGGATGAAGAAATTTTTACCCTGAAGTTATCCAATTGAAGGAGGCCAAGATTTCCACAATTGGACTTTAAACGAAAGAAGAAAGACACCCATACAGCCCAATACATAGAATAAATTGATATAGCAGAAACTTCTTCCTATTATTGATTGAGTTACAAACAAGACTCTTCCTCTTACACCTACATGGTCAAACTACACCACTATATTGTCTCCTTATTTGTTCTCTACATCTTTAATAATACTAACTCAGTCATTTGTGCTGTCAAATTAGGAAGAATACATTTACTCTTACTCAGAAGGGGGAAAAGAAAAGCATATCCTTACACTAAAGTAAGATGGATTTAGTTGATATAGTCCTTGGAGGTCACTTCTTTTCTCAGATCAACACTTGTCTTTATGAGGAAGAGATTATAATACCCAATATTACTTAAAGTATATTTAATGAAACACTATTTATAGGCATGACTGTACTTGATGTTAATGATTTTGGTGTAGTAATTATTCTATATTCCACTTTTGTGTCTTAATCCTCCGATTTACAGGAACCTGAAGCTCAAACTGTATGTTCTTCAGAAGAAATGATGCCAAAGGCAAGGTTAAAGCAACATAATTAAGGCACAGATTCATGTTTAAAAGCTATCAACTCTGCTAAATTCCACTTTCCCTCTTACAACCTCCCTATATTATTTTCCTCACCTTTCTCCTGGGCAGTTATTACATGATTGCTTTGGGTTACTTTTGTTTACAATGCAGGTTTGCTTCAACGAAATGAGGGACTTCTCCTTTAAATATTGCTTTAAAGAATCTGTGAAGATTCTGCAGCTGCATTTCCTGGTTGAACAGTCTTTGATGGGACTGGGAGGGAGGGGAAGCCTCGTTACAGAAGCTGGAAAGCAAATCCACAGGACTTGGCTGGCCAGGCACAGCTTTTGTTGGAGTGCACACAGCTGCGGAGTCCCCAGAAACAGGGAAGTTTTTCTGAGGCAAGACGAAGAAAAGATAATATAAACCTTGGGAGAGTTATTTGGCACTTCAACATAGAAGTGCTTGTACTTCCATCTGGGTTGTATGCAAAATTAGAGAAGCCAGAGCTATATCCTTCTCCTTGGGCTGCTGACAGGAGTTTGGCTCACACTTTAATGGGTTTTTTATATGTTTGCCAGAAGGTTAGAACCGCAAAACCTGTGCTGGAAATGGCAACCTATATTGTGCATATGAGTTCATACTGGCAGATGGAGGACAGAAAGTCAAACCAGTTCTTTCATGTCCTTTGAGTCTTGCAGTTATACCTCACAATGTTTCTACTCCTGAACGCTTCCTAATCCTTTCCCAATATTGTTTGCATTAGCTCTTTCCACTCTTAACTATTTTTTTTGTTTTCCAGTATAATTCGTGCCCGGCCAAAATTCTGCCCAAGTTTCTTGAGCAACCAGCTGCTTCTTTTACTTCAACCTTCACTTGACAGGATTAGAATAAAAACCCCACCCAATCAATCCGCTCTGTTCTCTTCAGTGTTTTTTTAATATCAATTGGAGTTACTTCTTCAGTTAAAATCACACTCTATGCTGCTGATGGAATTAATGAGGGTACTGTAAGACAAGATAATTCCATTCTGATATAATGGAGAGATCCACAAGTGGTACAAATGCATGTAGATCCACTGACCTTGGTTCTGTGTGTGTGTATGTGTGTCTGTGTGTCTGTGTGCATGCACAAACATGCATGTATATATAAAATTGTGGAATCATACAGTGGTTTGGGTTGGAAGGAACTGTAGTTCTGATTCTTGCTGCAGACAGGGACACCTTCCACTAGACCAGGTTGCTTAAAGCCCCATCCAACCTGGACTTGAACACTTCCTGAGATAGGGCATCACCAGCTTTTCTAGGAAACCTTTGCCAGTGCCTCACCACCCTCATAGTAATGAATTTTTTTCCCAATATCCAATCTAAATCTATCCTCCTTCAGCTTGAAGATGTTCCCCTTTGTCCTATTGCTACATGCCCTTGTTAAAAGTCCCTCTCCAGCTCCCTTGTAGCCCTTTTAGGTACTAGAAGTCTTCTACAAGATTTCCCTAGAGCCTTTTCTTCTCCAGTATGTATCTTTACCATCTCCAGTGATATGTAAATTTTAGCAAGAAAAGGACTACTCACAGAATTTTCAGTGCTAGCATCCACTTCTCCATTTTCAGTTTCTAAATCATCATTGTCTAAGAGTAACTGTTTTGACTACACCCTTTACTCAGGTTTCCCAAACAACTGAGTAAACTAAGGCATGATAGGAGATACTGAGAAAAAGAGAGACTGAGTTTGTTGTACCAAGCATCTGAATATTCTCTAGTCTACAAATGTAGAAAAAAATCAGCTGACCACTGTTAAACTCAGAATAACCTCAATGATGCTCTTTAACACCACATTAAAAAAAAGGGGGGGAAAAAAAAAGTATAAACTTGAAGACAGATGTTAGCGCAGTGAACAAAAAGGAACTGCAATAAAGCCTTGATTTAGACATGAGATTTTAAATATAAGATGGATCATTTTGGTTGTGTTGTCTGTTCTGCTCAACTCATGCCAAGTATTTTCACCTAATAGTTTCTGTTCTGAGTCACTGTGTATGTTTTCTTTCCACTTTTTCCTGCAAATTTCACTCTAGAGATGGCAACAATAGTGGAAGAGCCGGTAATGGTGTCCATAAAGCTTCTTATTGCTACAAATTAAAATGTTTTGAGTGAGACAATGGAACTTTCAGAGACTTCAGCCAGTTGAGAATCACTCAACCGCTCAGAAATTAACAGATCTTAAGCTTTGACTCCTTCAGTGCCACTCTCTCAAACTCCAAGAAGGTCAGGAAAAATAACTTTAAGTTAAATTGGGTTTGTTTATATTGCTATTTTTTACTACCTTCAGAATCAGAGTTTTAACCGATACATAATATTCAATATTTTGGAATTTTCTTAGTGTTTGGGTAATCATTTTTGATAAGTTTAAAAAATTACAAGCAATATTATTTCCACTTAGAAAAACCCAACAAATTCATGAAAAACATTCCAAATGCAACAATTTATTGTTTACTTTATAAAACAATCATTTATCTTAGTTCAAGCTTTGTTTAATGCTTTTCAAAACACAAAATTAAGAAGAAATAATTCTCTGTGGGCTTTAAGACTTGGGAAGGAAGTCTTTCAAAACAAATTGAAAGCAGTTGTTTTCTTTGGAAATCTACATTTTCTGGAAATTTAAACTGGTTGATCTTGATGGAACAAGTTAGTTCAAAACACTCCAAACCATCTCTATGCATTTGTTCTCCCCTGCCCTTCATATCTAATTGTGCTGCTCATTATATTTACAACAAAATTTTATCTGGGGACCTGAAGAACTGAAAACATGAGATGTGAATCCCTAATAATTTGGAGTGATAGGAGACATCAACCTTTTGCAGAGGTAAAAGAGGTAAGAGAAAAAAAAAAGAAATTGCAGAAATAAAGGTGTAATTCTCTATTAGTTTGCACAGTCATATATATCTTTGCAAAGCAAGATGTGAAATACAATTTTCTGATGAAGTAATAGCACAGTCCAGTGCCAAATAGGAGTGGGTTTAGGTAGTAATACCATTTTCACCTCTGCTGTGGACTGTTTATGCCTCTACCCTGCCCAGCAAAGTACTGTGACTCTGATAAATACTGGTAAGAAAAATCTTTAGCAGAGATAAATCCACACAGATCAATTGACTCCAGTTCACATCCCCTCAATATCTGGCTTAGTGTTAAGACCTGGCACTTAGAAATAAGGACAAAAAGGATTTTTTTTCAGCACAAGAGATGTTATTGGCTGCCTCTGGGGAGGGAAGGGAGACTGAGTTGGGATTGAAAACTGTCCAAACCAGCAAACTGCTAAGGGTGCCAGATTCTTAATCTCTCACTGGAAGCAGACCTGTATTTGAGCAAAAGAGGGAGAAAATGCTGTGATTATCCTAAAAGACCTCTGGACAGTACCGAGAGTTCTTTATCAGAGACAGAATTTCTTTTACCAGTCTCTTCAGAGTTGTGCCTTCAGAATTATCTCTTCATTTTAATAACCAGATTCCAAAACAGTCCTTTAAAATGCCAGTGACACTCCCTGTGATGCCACCTGCTCACAAGTGAAATTACCTGACATACCTCCAACTGCTTCAATGGGAGCAGGTTTTACACAGACCTTTGAACGTGTGAACATAAAAAGGTTTACTACCAGGAAGCTCCAATAAAACACTCACTAAAGCAATCTCTCTTGTATTCTGAAAAACTTCATTTTACAGGTGCAGATGTACCAGTCCCCCCATGGGTTGGAACTAGATGAGCTTTAAGGTCCCTTCCAACCCAAGCCATTCTATGATTCTGTGATTTTGTGATAGCATTATTTCCAACAAACTGGTTGATCTATAAGTTTAGCCAGCAGCCTTGCATCTAATAGCATGACTCGATTTTTTCCTGTCTTTGCTGTAAGTTTTCCTGAGGGGCGTTTGTCAGTTTACACAACAGGAGCTAAGGCACAGAACTTGGGGGGCATTTAAGCATTTAAACTATATGACTTTAGGAGTCTATGCAACCTGATGAAAGATGGAGAAGCCTGTTGCACATTAAAAGAGTCAACAACAGTCCTGTAAGTTCTAACTTCCAGGCATTTTTGCTTTCTTCACACGCTGAAAAAATATTGCATGGATTTCCTTCCACCACAGAAATATTTAGTCTTGCAGTATCTCAGAAGACAGGTTAACTTACAGGAGCAAGCAAAATTATTCATTTTGTAATTCTATGCAAAAATTGTTGACTCTGTCAGAAAGTCCACTACTTTCAATTTCCAGGATTTTTGTCATATTTCATCAATGATGGTCACTTTATGTAAAGCCCCCAGAGATCAGAATCTGATAAGCATCTCAGCTAATGCACAACATCTGCATGGACCTCAACATTGCTCTTCTATGTTTTTCCTACCCTTGTTCATAATGCCCATTTCCGGAGGATAAGAATATTTTAATATATTAGTATGCATTTTGGAACTTTTGGTGGCACAATGTTTGGAACTGGAAGTAACTGCTAGAAGCAGGCAAATAAATGTTGCAGTGAGGGACAAACCAGCCTTCTTGAGCAAATCCCCTTAATGATTCGTGTTTTCATTGGCTCACCCTGGAGAAGGATGAAGAACACCCAGTCAGTCGTGGTGAGTTGGACTAACCCGTTCCTAAAACCAAATCAATCAAAGTTACTGGTTATTCACATAATATTCCCTTCTGGTCTTAAAATTCATACCTTTTCCTGAAAATCTCAGTCCTTTAGCTTGTATTGTATTGATTTATACAACAAAAGCACAGGAGGTTTCCTGTTTCAGCCTTCCAGGCTGTGCATAATCGGGGTCACTGCATCCTGAGGTCCAATTGTACTGCACAGTTTAGAAGCTTTGGATAATACATAGGTCACTACCTGGAACACTGCACATTCATCTGATTTTCTAACTGAATACAAGTGGAGTTTCAATATTTGTTAATTCAGGATTGTACTTCTACTTTTCACAGTTAATAAAACTTCTTTCCCAGGAACGGGAATCATGCTGGCTAAGGGAATCAGAGCAATGTTGATTCCCGTATTTATTCCCTAAAGGTTTCCCTTCAGTCCTGTCCTCACTGACTCAGAGGTCTGCTTTGTGTGGAGAAGACAAAGAAAAGGTTATATGATTATCCACAGAAAGCCAAGAAAACACACTTGGTGGCATGCCTTTTTCATTGTTACTTGGAAACCATTAAAATATTAAAATGTCTACAAAAGCAATAAAATGATCACAGGAGTATGTGGTGATATTTAATTTTCCCACAAGTTAAATATCACTGATAATTAACTGTTAGAAGTTTATTTTGAAATGACATTTCAGTGGAATATCAGACCTTTACAACATAATTAAAGGTTTTCTCATTGTAATGGTGCCCTATTCCTGGTATGAAAGCTTTTTGAAATTATCTGTCTGCTTCATAAATGATTTTTTTTAACCTCATTTTTCCCCCTTACCATTTAATTTAGCCATTTCTTGTTTTGTTTCTCTTTTAACTACTGATCATAACCATCTCACTGGGTAATTTAGATCTCTAAGACAGTAAAATGGCTCACTTTTTTTTTCTGATTGTTTGATCTCATACTTTTTTCTGATTAGGTGGATTTTTGCTGCCAGTCTTGGAAGAGTTTGCTGTTAGTAGTGTCACTCCAGGACATGTTTTTCTCACATTAGGACTGGGGAGATTTAAGCAACAGAGTCAAATTTTAAAAAGTCCTCAGCTCTTACCTGTAGTATGCTTTTGACCATCCTCAGATGTCACACACAGGTGTCATCTGTCCTGTAGTGAAAAGACAGAACCATCTCCTGTCTGTTGTTGTTGGAAATTAATTTGACATAGCCAAGTGCAAGTATAAAGAGATTTTAATCTAACACTGGACTGTTTGTGGCATAACCTCCCCATTGCAAAAGACTCTTCTCTACCACCTCTCAGTAAAACTGACTAATGTCTTAAGGAATAAGGAGGTTTTTTTAATCTCTATCAGCACATTTATTCCTCTTTCATGATATTCTTTCTAGTGTAATCCTGCCTGCTTAAGGCACACACCATGACTGGGTCCAGAAGTCTCAGTAGGGCATTTCACAGATCCCAGACTCTAATCCCAGTCAGTCAGTGTCGTGGTTTAGCCATGGCCAGGAGCTCTCAAGCAGCTGCTCACTCACTCCCAACCAGCGGGGTGGGGGAGAGGCTCAGAAGGGTTAAAGTGAGAAAATCTTGTGGGTTGAGATAAAAGGAGCTTTAAAAGCAAAGCAAAAGCTACACACATAAGCAAAACAAACTAAGGAATTAACTCACTACTTTCCATGGACAGTCAGGCTATCCCCAGGAAGGCAGGCTTTCATCACAGGTATCAGTGACCTGCTGAGACAAACACCATCCCGCAGAATGTTCCCTGCTTCCTTCTTCTTCCCCCAGCTGTTACTGCTGAGCATGGTGCCGTATGTTATGGAATATCTCCTGGCTAATTTGGGCTCAGTGGTCCTGGCTGTGTCCCCTTCCAGCTGCTTGTGCACCCTCAGCCTCCTCGCTGCGTGTGTGGCGATGGTTTGAGGAGCAGAAAAGGCCTTGACTGTGTGTAAGCTCTGCTCAGCAATAACAAAAACCTCCCTGTATTATCAATGCGGTTTTCAGCTCAAATTCAAAACACAGCCCCATATCAGCTGCTGTGAGGAAAACTAACAGTATCCCAGCCAAAACCAACACAGTGATTTTCTCCTCCAACCCTCCTTTTAAGTTTTACTTCAAAATGGAGGCCAACATTTTCAACAGAGACCCAAACAATTTCATGTGTTACACAAACAGGATAGTATAAGTATTATAATCATTTTATGGATCATCTTGAGACATCTTTGTGCACGATTATCTAGTGATGTGCTCAGAAAGGGATTTCACTGCTATTCAGCAGTGCCACAAGGACAGGCTGGCTCCACCAACACTACTAAATTAGATTATACCAGAAAATGTTCCTCAAGCTACTAGATTGTTAGAGCAATCCCTAGCAATGTTTCCATGAAAGGAAACAAATATCCTCCAAGCATTTCCCAAACACAGCCTGAGATCTAGCACAGACCAGGGACTATTTCCAACAGACAACTGGAAAGCAACTGTGCTGTCTTTGAGTGAAAAGGGTTTAAGAGTCTCAATGTGAGTCATTGCATGGAGGGAGGTCTCGGTGCCACATAACGTTAGAATTTAATAGAATAGATAAAACCATGATGTATCCAATGTTTTGACATCCCAAGAGCTGACAGGGTGTAAGAAAAAGCAGTTCGAGTTTACTTCTGATTGCTCGTCACTCGGCTTTAATGTGGCAGGACAGAAACTTGCAGTAGAGTTGTAAAACAATTTGTCATGCACATATTGTCTCTGAGGCATCAAAGGGGATCCAAAACACCACCAATATGACTTCTCATAAATGAGAGAGCAGTCAGCACAGTAATTCCTGGTGGGTGCTAAATTCATTTCACAAGGGTCATAAAGCAACCTTCAAAAGATGATTCCAACCAGCAACAACTGCAATAGCAGGCACTGGAATACACAGAGGCTACTGTGCTTTTGTGGCAAGGATACACCTCTGAACCATCTTCATTTTGCACATATTACTCACTGGAGTCCCTAAGCTCCATGACTTTCAGATATATTTCTTATCCTCTGTGTTTTATTGGTGAAGAGCTGAAATATAGAAAAATAAAACTTTTCTCTTAGAAAGAACAGACTATCTCAAGAGACTTTCCAAAATATTTATTTTCATCATTACTTCTGTTTCTTTATGGTCTCCCTTTAAGAGAACTTGGTTCAGAATTTAAGCTCTGATAAACTGAAAAGTAATGTAAAGGGCATTAACATCCCATAAATCTATTCTGTGCAGGGCAATAGATGTCAGACAATCTCTTCCCAGACCTAAGTAGAAGGAAAAAGAAAAAGAACAAAAAGTACTGTAACATTTTTTTCCAGGAAAGCATGGTATTATCAGGAGGATCATCCCTCTTATTTTAATATCAAACAAAATCCTTCGGTCAAAACCAAGTTATGAAAGAGTTGTCTTCCAAGAATCTGGAAAGACTGACTCTAAGGGAAGTGTGTTAACTCTACAGTCTGTATTCATATTATATTCCAAAGAGAGACCAGATGGAAACATCCCATAACAACAGTCACAGGATACACAACAATGTCAGAATAATCTACTGGAGTAGACACAGATGTTTTTGGAGAAGTTGAAGAGATTTATGCCATCGAGTGTTAGAATGGTGGTGTCTTATTTCTTAGATGCATCAATGCCCCATTTTAAGGGAGTTTTCTCATGTTGACAGAAGTAAGACAGGACTGTCCAAAACACAGAAATAATCAACCAAGTAGATAATGTACTTGGATTTTTTAAGTCTGATTAATTTTGAAGGGTTTCATTTCAACAAAGGAACTAGTATCTTCGAAAACATAGATGCTCAAAAATATCAGGCTGCCAGAAAACTTAAGGACCTCTTACAAAGCAAGTAACATCTTTCTCTCCATTATACTGAAAGAAAAAAAATAAAAGAAACTGAGAAGCAGAAATAAAGAGAATTTGCAATCAAGCAAGTGGCAGACATAAACCCTGCATTTCCTGGATCCCAAGGGACCTATAGTACAATAAACTACAGTACCCCCACTGTGCCATTGAAGATATTGGCAGATAAGTTATGACATAATTCACTCTCTGTCTACAAAAAACTCATAAGGAAAATTTCATTCTAGAGGGGGGAAAAAATGCAAACCCAAAAAGCTTAACCCCAGTTTAGCTGTCTATGAATATCTCTCAGCTCTTAATCCTTTTAAATAAATGTTAAGACATTTAAATTATGTGTTATGACTTTCACTTTTATGTCCTTTATCTCCACATGCACTTTCCAGAGACAGTCAGACAACAGTGTATGGTAAATTCAGCTGAGGAACACAGGCAGAAAGAGATTAGATGTTTAAATCTTGAGTAAAAGTGGTGAGACATTTCATAAAACAGCCACGTACCACACTCACTGGTAAGCCATGTTTGAATAAACAGTGGTATCAGCCTGAAGAGTTCTTAGTTGCTTCTGTTCCCTTTCTATTTGTTTTTATTCTCTGTAAATGGCTTATACCGCATTCCTTGAAGTTTTCAAGGATAGTGGAAGGTGTCCCTGCCAATGGCAGGGGGTTGGAACTAGATTGTCTTTAAAGTCCCTTTCAACCCAAACCATTCTTATGATTCTGTGATTTTAAGATTCTATGATAATGATTGCAATGAACTGTAGATTGATAAAGACACTCATTAACACTTTGGAAAGTCCCAGACACATAAAAGAGAAGGGTGACAAAGGCGTAGAAGTCTCTTGAGGAAATTTTTCCAGTGTTACAGAATTTTACTCAGCTCACCTTTCCAGGACTTCATACAAGCATTATTTAGCAGAGACAAACAAATAAACAGAGCTACAGACCTTGGAAGTACCTCCTAAACAATCTCACAATAAAAAGGTAATTGTCTTTAACATGCTTAGGAGTAGACAGAAGGGTTTACTCAGTAGCTGTGCACTTGGGCAAATTGCAAATTTATGTGCACTGATATCCTATTCCAGTTGATAAAGGAGCATTCATAACTCATTGCCAGATATCCATTGGAACCGTCCCTTTGTAAAAGAAAACCAATATTATTAGATAGCTATTCCTAAAATAGTTGCAATCTTTTTGCATCAGGATTGTCACAATAATTTCATAAATCTAATCTGCAAAGTCTGGAAAGTCTTAGCTTTTTTTTTTTTTTTTTTTTAATCTTAAACACTGAATTCAAACTCTATTTGATTCCAATCTACCACAAGTTCATAAACACATCCCTCACTAAGAGGATATGAGTAAAGACCAGCAAGTAATTAAATATCTTTGCCGAACTGGCGCTTAGGAACTGAGGGATTCATTATTTTTGTTTAATGAATTTTCCTAACCTTTGGTTCTGTAGCTGTGCTTCCTCTTCATTCCCTAGAGATGCTGGCAAATGGCTGCAATCGACAGCAACAGTTTGTTCATTGACCCAAAGGGTTTGCCCAGGAACAAGGGCTACCAAAAGGGGTTCGATAGATTCACAGGTGCCAGGCTGTTAAGGGTTGTGTGTGAATAACTACTGCTGAAAATCAATCTGATGCTTGCCTGGTGACAAAGGCAGTCAAGCCCATTTGCAGGTTATGTGGTGATTTTCTTTCAAGCAGGTCAGACACCATACATAAGAATTTATGATGGAAAGAATTAAAAAGGAGTAAACCTATGATTACACAGACCGGGAGAGGAATTTTGTAGAGGCTGAGACACAATCAGGTGTAGACAGAGACCAGCCCAAACTGTTTCGAGAAGTAAAAGAGATTTTTAACTCAGTGAGAAGAAAAAAAAGAAATAACATGTTGGAAATAACTACAGGATGCAAAAAAAAACATTTGGGTTTTAGATTGTAATGATAACCATGCAATGGCATTACAGGGAACTTGCCAATGCCTAATTACTATGACGTCAGTCACCTAAGTGCAGAGTTACAAGCTGTAAACCTGCATCTAATCCTTCTTTTCAGCGCTTTAACCCCCCACCCACACAAAGACAAAGGGACTAAAAGACATGGCCAGTCAATCAGTGGTGATAACACCCCCGTACAATCAAACAGCAGAGTCAAGGGGAGGATTGAGCGTGGGGGAATAACGGGGTTATCAACTAAAGAAACAGCAAAACAGCCAAAGAAAGGGTAAGAACATAATAACAGTAAATATTCTGGGAACAATTCTAAGCACTGAATTTCAGCAAACAAAACCTCACGCTGTATTCAATCAATGTGTTTTAAGAAAATATAATGTGGCCAGAGGGTAGAGCACTGGTGTCAGAGTGAAATGAGTGTGTGCCATGAGTTGTTACTTCTCTTTTCTATATATTTGATGCAATCTGTTCCTGTTTATCTTCCTAAACATACTTGGAGGCTGAATTTCAACAAAGATCAATAATTCTTAAGTATAGTTTGCACATCCAGTTAACATATCTCTCCAAGACGGAGCTACCAAGAAAGCTGAAACTGAAGACAGGCTTTGTTATTTGTTTTGGTAAATGCCCATCTTGTTAATCCAGTGGGAGCTCTTAAGAAAGTTTGTTATGGTTTTCAAGATAAAAGAATTTTTAGAAAATACACCCTATGTGTGAAAAAGAAATATTTCTGAAAGTGAAAATACCTTTATGCACACAAAAAGCTTCAGACAGACTCCAGTTTCTAGAGCCCATTGGTAAGCTGTTCAGTTAAATGACTGTTCACTAAAAACCTCCTGTCCACAACCCAGTTTCTTCCAGAAGTGTTCAACACTTTAGATGGGAAACACTTCACAAGCCTATGGTAAGAGGCTCATTCTGGAGTAGCTAACATGCAAAACCAAGGCACTTGTGGAGATGAATGAAATGCAAGATCTATCTCTGACTGACTCAAATTATGGATATAACAGTAGAGCTAAAGCCTGGTGAGTGCCCTGAACTGATCAGTGTGGGACAGATCTTTGTCTTGTTTTCATTTCACTGCAGAGCAGACACACTACTGGATTCTACAGAGTTTTAACAGGACAGAAAAAAATTACTTTCCATGCTGCCCTGTTTGTCACCTCAGACTTTGAGCAGTTCTCTCTCTTTAACATAAGTATCTTCATAATTTTTTTCAGGTTTGGGAAATGCTAATTACCACTGCTTTATAGTTCACAACATCTGGCAAATGAAGGGGCAGGTCCAAAAAATCTGTACTGATTAACTTTAAGGGATCTATATTAAAAAAGAAAATCCAAGATCAAAACTACTCACTTGAGTACCTTGTTTAGAGCTGGGTAAGAGCCACATACCTTAGACAGAAGATATCAAATAAGGAGCTATTTAGAACCAGTTAATATAAAATATCATATATGCAGGTTGAGTCTGAACTTCAACTCTGTGTGAAGCAGAGCACCTCAGTCAGGTCACCAGAGGAGACTTCACATGAACTTGGAGTTCAGTCTGGAATAGGTGATTCTTACAACACAACTGGAGAAGAAAGACTCAGTCATGTCTATCTTTTATATATTATATCCCCAAAAGGGGCAGGAGCTCATATTCCCCAGCCACTCCTACATCTCATAGAGCACCAGAGTGAACCAGCTGAGATCACTCATTATTCCTCCTCTTAACCCAGAGTGAACCACCTGAGATCACTCATTATTACTCCTCTTAACCCTGCAACTCTTGAGGAGAGGAAACCAGGACACAGAAAGGGGATGGAGGAGCAGCACAACTTTGAGGCATGGTCATGTAGAAATGGGGAGTCCTGCTTGGAACTGCCTGCCCCTGTGCTCTCTCCATGTTCATGCAATGACTCTACAGATGGGTTGTCAAAGGAAAAAAATTCAGGACTTTTTCTCCTAGGTATAGATCATAAGCAAACCTGCTGGGTTTTGTGTCTTCTATGGTTCCTCCCTTTTTTTTGCATTCTTTTCTCAGCAGAGGCAAACAGTGCTTTCACTCTCAGAACACAAATTTAGTAAACAAATAAATAAAAGAATGAAAGCCAAATCTCTGGGTTTTTTCTGTCTGCCTTTTAAAAATGAAGCAGCTACAATCAATGCTGGTTTTGTGTGAGCCCTCCAGCCCTATTAGCCTCCATTTGCTATTGTCCTGTTGTAATGCTATTGAGGAGCTGATGAATAGCACGGCCTAGTGTCCAAATGCCATTCAGATACACTGACAACAACTCTATAGCCCAGAGTCCTTGAAAATAACCAGGTCTAAGGTATCTGGTTAATGTTGAACTCTACAAAGTTTGGGTGATAAATGCATCCACCTAAATCATATTGTACTTGGCAACATCATTGGTTTTAGGCATCTTATAAATGTTAGCAGGAGAAATCTTGGGAGAAAGAGGAAATTGAACCTCAGCTTTCACCTTTCCTGGCACAAAAAGAAACTCTAGGTCTCTCTCTTCCTTTTCAGACACAAATTAATAACACCACTGCCTAAAAGAAACCTCATCTTTAGAGGGCTTGCAGGGTGTTGAAAGAGTCAGGAACCACTGGAAGCTCAGAGCACCATTCTGTACATGTTTCTTATATGCCAGGACGATGGCAATCGAGATGGTACCATCAGTGAGGTCTCTCAGACAAGTCTGCTCCATCCTGTGCTGTAGCTTTATAATGTTCTTTGCTGCCAGATCAGTCAGAAACAGTCTTAGCAGTCCTGGGTCTTGCAAGACATATTGGTGGGGTTGCTTAATTGATGGTAAACCTCTAAGACCTTATTTTTAATTATTAACTGTTCAGTGATAGCCAGTGAGACATTGTTAGATTTGTACAATGGTGAAAAAGCACTGGGCATTATGAATAATTTACTAAAAATGGTTCATGAAAAGTCAGAAAACTCTGCTGTTCTTGAAATGGTTACTATAAAATATTGCACAACAGCAATTTGAACCGTTTTCAGTCCCTAAAAAGAAACTTGTGTCTGCCTCTTGATTTAAAACCAAATCCATATTTTGTTAATTACACCAATTATGATGCAGTTGAATTCCTCCTTATTCCTCAGCCACTAGGGACCACAAACACATTGCCTTCGAATCTGCCTGAACAACGTGCCTGACTTCAAATTATGGGCATAGAGAGATTACCTTCTGAGTCATTTCATACTCTGCATAAGAATAATGAGTTTTCATTGTATAAGTTCCACAGCATGAAGTCTTCCATTTGAGAAAAAGCAATGTATGGTGTACTGCTGACACCAGCAAGAAAAATAAAAGATTGATCTTACTTCCCTAGATCCATTTGATGTATCTCATGGCCACTATGAAAGGTAACTGGCACATTCAGAGGTTTAACCAGAACCCTATGAAAAACTCAGGACTATTCTTGTTAAAACTAACTTATTATCATTAGAATGTGAGCAGCCTGACTGAGATTCCTTTCACTCTTCCTCCCAAAAAGCTCTTTTCTTGTTAATTAATCTATCTGCTGTCTCATCATAGCTGGAAGCTTTGATTCACAGTTCTTATTAATTGTCACATATTGCACTACAGCCAAAATAGAACTGTGAAAGCGGAAAGTGTCTGGCAGAGAACTGAACTTAAGGAGGTGCAATGGGCACTCGTAGGAAGAAAAAACTGCTTCCTTGGGAAAAAACCCACATTTCTATCCCCTTTCAGAACCACGATGTTGTTCAAACACTGACTGAGCTGAATACTACTTGCTTTAATCAGCTTTGCCACCTATGATCAACTCCTTTTCGTATAAGTTTCTGGGTTGTTTTTTTCTTGGTGCAAGACACAGGGATTTGCCCAGGGTGGCAAACCATGAAGAGTCACCATGAATCTAGGATAGACAGCCAATCAATCCCTTTCCAGCAGGTGGGAAAGGATCATTAACTTCTGCCCAGGACCCACACAGTCACCCAACTGTGACAACATGATTACACTGAGGTTGAGCTCATGTTTAATTAGCTATGATATACTTCTTGCTTGGACAGGCTTACTAGTAGGGTTCCACAAGTTAGCTGTACACATACACAGGGAAGTTATATTAGTCACACCCAGTGTGAAAGCACAGGAGGAAGTCCTTGCCTCCATTTCCTGCTGAGATTCCTTCTTCATGGTCATCACCAAAAGTCAGAAAAAACCCTCAGTTTCTTATGTCCTCCATGGTAGCTGTTTGTAGAGTAGAACAATAGTATAGAAGGAGACTTTGATCCCCCCAACCAAAGCACCTCACCTTTCTCCCAAAGCCCTTCTTGCAAATTCCCCAACATGTATCTGAAAGCACTATTTACTTACTCCTTGATGTTTGCAGCCTTCTTCCAAACTCTACTCTCCTGCTTAGTGATGGGCAGAGTTCATCTAACTAAATGTGGAGAACTGGAGATAGACATCCAACCTTAAGCTAGTCACTTTGGGCTGCCTTCATGATCAGTAGAAATGAAGACCTGTCTATAGAACGTGATCCATTTGCAGTCTACTTTGAGATGAAACTAACCACATCCTGGAATTAAGGATCTCTATCCAGGACAAGGCTCAGAAAATTGAGATTGTTCAGCCTGGAGAATAGAAGGCTCTGGAGTGGCCTTACTGAAGCCTTTCAGTGTTTGAAGGGAGCCTACAATAATGTTGGAAAAGGATTTTTTACAAGGGTGTGTGGTGATAGTACAAAGGGGAATGGTTTTAAACTGGAAGACAGTAGGTTTTAAATTAGCTATTAGGAAGAAATTCTTTGCTGTGGGGGTAATGAGGCAGTGGCACAGGTTACCCAGAGAAGTTGTGGATGACACATCTCTGGGAGTGTTCAAGGTCAGGTTGAATGGGGCTTTGAGTAAGTTGCTCCAGTGGAAGGTGCCTCTTCACATTCTGGTAAAACAACACCCTGTGACCTTTTCCTCATTGCATTCTGAAAATTGTATTGAAGCTGAGAGCTCCCAGTTCACATCACAGTTTTAGATCCATCCATCAGCCATTTTACAAAGAATACTGCACTCTCTGTTCAAGCAGTTGGACATTGATTCACAAGCAAATTGGAATTTCTTTGATTTACAAGTAAATTGTAAGTCACAGCATATAATAAACTATTCCACCAAGGAAAAATAATACTTAAAGCTTTCCCAAATGATAAATACACCCACTAAGAAGACTCATCAGTGTAAGATGTGGTGGTGTTGTTTCCTCAAGGAGAGGTGGCCTTGTCTGTTAGCAATTTTCTCTGGATTTCGAGTACGGCCATGATAATCTTGTTGCTTTCTTCCAAGTTTTCTTCTTCAGGTACTCAACCTGTTTTGATTTGAACTTATTGTTCATTCGAACTATAGACTTAATGACTTGGAAATCTTCTTGCAATGACTTGGCAAGGGTTATGAAGTGACTCAGAAGCAAGGCAGGCACAAGCACTCAAGCAGCTCTGGCTCATGGTCTTTCTTGGAGACTCTCTGCCCGGCTTTAAGTACTTACATGACCATCATCACTCAATCTTTCTTACTTAACAAGAGCATTTTTCATTACTATTATTTTAGAAGTGCTTTGTAATAACTCAGAAGTACTGGGAAAAAAAAAAATCTGAAATGCCTCTTTTGATTTTTTTTTTTTCCCCTTCACCCAAAATATATGTTTCCTTCCACTGTGTACAATCTGTTTCTGTGACAGTGGCTTGAGTTTCCTTGGAAACGGCTGCAGGTCAGACCTTGATTGGTTGTGTTGTCAGTTTGATTGCAGTGTTTCAGGCGATGGGACCTCTAAGTGCAGCTCCAAAGCAAGTAAATAGGGGGCTATCCAAGGGCTTTGCATTAGTGGTCTGAAAGAAACCACACAGGTGGCATTTGGGGGAGTGTGTGACACAGGGCCACTGGTTTGAAGAGTACGGGAGACAGCAAGGGATGAGAAAAGAGCCCAGTCAGAGCTGTGGGCAGGATGGATGGGATGGAGGGCTTTGGAGGACAGAAGCTGGGCTGCAGTGAAAACTGCTGTAGTCTCATGTCTCATAGAAGGTGCAACTGGCAGCACAGTGTTTGTTGTGGTGGTCTGGAGCCTGAGTCCCTCAGTTTCTAGGAACTGAACGCTTTGTTTCATGTTTGATTCTACCAATTCAACTGCAAATTTTCAACACATGGATTTATTAATACAATACTAGGAGGAACAGAAAAAAAAAGTGTTCCACTGTAGTGTTCCACTGCAGTGTTTTGGGCACAGTAAATTAAAAGACATAGTTATAGAAGAGAGTAGCAGCTTTGTATCCTGCAAACTCGTGGGAGAAGAGGAGGGGATTACCTACAAGGGATACCCCTGAAGCTGTTTTGTTTATGAACCAGAGTACAGGAAAACCACATAGGAAGAGCACATACATTGAGAAGAAAATGAGAAAGGTGTGAACAGCAGTTCAGAAGGGCTCCCTGAGTTTTGGCTCATTTCCTTTTCCAGTCATCCAAGTGCACACATACTGAAGATCTTCCTGTGCTTCACAGTCACAATACACAGTCTGGTGGTTGAATCCTATCTGAAATTTCTAAAACATCATCTCAGAATAGACATTACAGAATTATAAAACTTCTAGAATGAACCTAAGCTTCCTTGCCTTGTCTTGCCTTGCCTTGCTATACCTTGCCTTGCCTTCCTTCCATCCACCAAAAATTACATTTAATTTTAAACTTCAACAGCACAAGAAGGGTGTGTGTTTGACTCACTCTGCCAAATAAACTTTCACATGGTGATTATGCCCTGTTCTGACTTCTTAATGTACATGATAAATTCTTTGGCAAGCAGACGTGCCCAGTGCCCAATAACTAACTGTGAA
This sequence comes from Myiozetetes cayanensis, assembly GCF_022539395.1. NCBI lineage: Eukaryota > Metazoa > Chordata > Aves > Passeriformes > Tyrannidae > Myiozetetes > Myiozetetes cayanensis. Next base: position 4,724,539 of record NW_026087521.1, read on the forward strand.
CCTACAGACAAAAAAAGAAAAAAAAAAAAAGGGAAAAAAAGAGAGAGAGAAAAAAAGATGTTGCTTATTTTCCGTGTGTGCACTTTCATTTATTTTCTCCCCGATTCACAAGCAGATCACTTTCTGTTAATTAAGTAAAAAGTACTTAGTGGAATCGATCTGAATTCAGGTCTAAGTGCACTCGCTAATTCTGCTGTTAGTTTTAGGAAGCTGGTGGCAAAAAGCATCTATCAAGACAAATTTGTGCAGGCACCACCCATGGCTAGAGTCACAGCCAAACGTCTGCAGTTTAACAGCTTGCCTGTGTGTCAGCTGAACACCAGGGACTGCAAGAATACTTCAGCCTATGGAAAAATGCAAGTTAACGTCACCTTGTATAACCTGCTATGAAACAGATAGAAAAAACCCCACATTTTTCATTATTTTTACAGCCCTGTGCAGAGATTATCTCAGTTCACCCAACACACAGTAATCAGCTGAATTATGTTTAATGTGCACAGCCCGTAGTGATGGTCACATTTCAGCCCACGATGAAAGATCAAACCCACTCTGTCATTTCAGGAGTTAAACAGAGAAGGGAGGGAAGGCAGCAAGACAGGGAGAGGAAGGCACCCATCTCCTGTCACACAGAAAAGAAGCAACAAGTTAAAGGAGGATAAAACCCTCTTGATTTCTTCTCTAGTGCCCTCCCTAGTTAACAATGCTCCTCTTTTAATAGTGTATCACTCTTTTTCAAGCAGATGAACAGCTCTCATTAGAGATAATCCTCCATGCTCCCTCTTCTTCCCTTTCCCAGCTTTAGACAGATAACATTTGTAACTGTCCTTTTATTGCATTGTTCCATTTTGTGTACTCAAAGAACTATCTGCATTACAATAATCTATGTATGTCAAATGGGATTAAGAAGGAAATTGAATGAATTAGCCAGAGTTATGCAGTAAATAACCAAGGAAATTTTGAACAGGAAAATGCGTCACTATAATTATGCAGGTAGCACCAATGATGTTTTTTTATTGAAACTTTCTTAATCCTCATTGTAGACAAATTAAATTACATACAAATTATTCTTTCTCCTTAATAATATCTTCCTCTGTAAGAGATACATATTCTATGCAATGCCTTTGCTAGCATCCTTTTTATGGTACATAGAGGGAGCTGTTGGCATAGGTTTATTAACCCAATCGCAGTGAAAATTTTCCATTGTTACCAAACCCTTTATAAGATTGCATTATTACTTTAGCTGGGAAAATCATACCCTCATCAATATATGAGTAAAAAGAATCTCACGAGTTTCAGGCACATGAAGAAGATCTGGACTGTAATAGAACGTTCTGCTTTTTGCTGGACATTGCTTTCATTAGTATATGAACTCCAACACACAAAAGTTTTTTGCTACCCAATAATACAAATTTAGGGAATATTAGCTTTACAATTTATAAATCGTGTGAAAACATAACATATAAATGAGACAACTGTACATATTCCAATGTATATGCATGAGAAACTCTTCCATTATTGCTAATGCTGCAGAACAGTCTGAAGGCTGGGAGCTGGGACTTTTGTCCTTAGCAGAGAGCAGGGAGAACAGTATCCCTGCCTCTCATTCTCCAAACTTCAAGGACTTTTTTTAAGCTGCTGCCAAAACAAGGTGCATGAAAACATTTTGAGGGAATGCTCGTACCTCTAGGGATGGTTTAGATGCTGTTAATTACCCTGCTAAAGGCAGCAGGACTCTTATTCTACAGTTCTTTTTCTCCTCACATGGGCACCTAAAATTCCTACTAGTTTGCCTTCAGGATTAGTATGAACATTTAAAGTTTGCAAAAACAGATGAACAAATGTACATTACATAAATGTGACAGTCACAGGAGCTGTTTTTAAACTAGTTAATGAAAGATCAGTTAGGGAAGGAATATTTTTAAATAATGAAATATAAAAATGAATGCAGTCTTTTTTTCAAAACTTACAGAATGTTTTGTTAACTTTTTAGCCCATCACATTTCATTGCTGAAATTCCCTAGGCTTCCAAATTCCTTGTGGCACTTGTAATGCTGACATTCTGAAATCATAAGTATTCCCTCTGCAATCCTAATTCAGAAACCCCCAAACAGGAAGTTCTGGATATGATAATAGAGATATTATTTCCTAAGAGATGTTTGGAAAAACTGGTGACAATCACAGCTTCAAAATGCAAAGGAACCTTGGCATTTTTAGCCAGATCAATGCTGAGTCTCTTAGGGTTTATATCAGAGCTGGGTATCACATAGAAATAACATTTCTACATTTTGTGAGATAGTCTTAGACTTAAGAAGCATCTTAAACATTTAATGTTTTTGACACATATCATACATTGTAAAGGCTGAACAATAACAATGGGGTTACTTAATTTCACAGCGAGCACACAGATGTTAAGTTGTATGTCCATGGTCTCAGGTCCATTTTTCATTTGGCTCGTAAATAGATCCCATTAGGATTGACTAAAAAGGAAGTTCTTTACAAAGCCTACTCTGTGCCTGATCTCCATTTCAATCAGTGAGAGGTCTGACTGCCTTCAGTATGAGCAAGAAGGAGCCTTTTGTTTCAGCTCACGTGTAAATACATTTTGGTTGCTGTTCAGTGCTGTGACGACCAGGTGCAGTAGACATCCACCTTGCTGGCTGGAATAGCAAGGACTATGGAATGATTTGTCTCTATCTCAAATTTATATCTTTCTGATACTTTAAATTAAAAATTGTATTTCTTACTTGAAGCCTCAATTCAGCATGGTAATTAAGTAGAACTTGACTTGAATATTCGCACATTCCCAGGGATTCAAACCAAGCTCTCTGTATATTTAAAGAAAACTTCACACTTTTTGAACAGCAATGGAAGCAGTTGCCTAGATTTCTGCTTTAACAAGCACACAATGTATGAAGAACCCATTCATTTATTCAGCAACTTGGTTTTTTTTAGAACAAATACTTTAAAATAATCCAAATGGGTGTTGGGTTTGTTTTTCTTTTTCATTGTCAGGATAATATTTGAAACTATGGTTCCTCTAGTGGAAGGAGAAGAAGGGGCTATTTGGTTTTGGATAGATGTGCTGAAAAATAAAAAGTGAAAATTCTTATAATTTAGCCATTTTATGTTTGGAAAAAAACCTAAAAACTAATCTTAACTAAAGTGCTTTCATTTCAGTTCATGACACTAACAGCTGCTATAATTCTAGTGTTGAGGCAAAGAAGTTCTGTATTGTGAAAAATATACACTAAATTGTTTCTAAGTATCTCAGAAGATCTTATCTTCTGCCAGAAATCTTATACAGTCACAGTGCATTTATCTTTCATTGAACTGCCTCTTCCATAGAAATAATTCCCAAAAATTCATACATACTTATGGTGGAAAAAGTCGAGATATACACACAGCCCATACAATTCTTTAGTGGTCCATAGAGAGACTCATAGAACCATAAAATGGCTTGGGTTGGAAGGGACCTTAAAGATCACCCAGTTCTGATGCCCCTTCCATAGGTAGGGACATCTTCCACTAGATCAGGTTGCTCAGAGCCTCATCCAACCTGGCCTTGAGTACTTCCAGGAGTGGGGCATCCACAATGTCATCGACCATGACATAAGCCTGAGACACTGACCATGAGATAAGCATTTATGATCAGTCTGCTCCCTGCTGGGTCAGGACAGAGAGAGGTGATGATTAATGACAGACATCAGATTATTTAGGAGAATGAGAAGGGTTGGAGTTGTCTTATCTGTGTATAGGAGACACACCACAGTAACTGTGAGTCCAAGTTCAGGACACTAATAGCTGGTAGGTGGCACTGGAGATTGCTGTTTTGCCAATTTTTCCATAGCCTTGACTAAATAAAGAGAAATAGGATGCTGATGGTGTTTTATGAAATCTTTGGACACGAGTAGATACAAAATGAGCTATGGCTACCACTCACATTTTCTTTGCAATTTACTCCAAATACATTGTTTTCTCTTCATTTCCCAGAACCCTATTTTTCCATCATTACTGTTTTATTTAATCATAAATATAGACTACAAGTTTTGTACGGATTACCTAGGGATTATCTTCATACTCTGGAATTCTGAGTGCTGGTTGAAAATTCTTATTTTATGTTCTTTAACTTCTTCTGTTGGGGAAGAGCTCTTTAGCATGGGAGAGCTCAGTTTCTCAGTACTGTTTCTTGGTCTTAGTGAATGGGAAAATGCTGGTATTAATACAGGTAAAATAGTAATACACATTTTACCAAAAAGTGTAAAAAAACCCACACTGGATTATGATTTTTAATACTACTTCTAAATAACCAGCAATGTTACACAGGAAATAATTTTACTACTCCTGGAGCTTTTTTTTTGTTTGTTGGTTGGTTTTTTTTGTTGTTCTTTTGGGAGGTTGTTTGTGTGTTTTGTTTTGTTTTGCTTTGTTTTTTCGTAGAAAAATAATGTTTTGTTTTGTTTTGTTTTTTCACATAGAAAAATAATTTTTTCCAAGTCTGGTACAGAGAAATAGCAAAGAAAAAACCTGAAGATTAAAAAAAGAAAAAGAAAAAATCTGGAGATGTTTCCTTGGAAGGAGGCAAGATTATAATAATGCAGCTTGCAGAAACCTTACCTTGAAGTGTCCAGTCATACTTCCAATAAACGGTGAAAACCTGAAAAAGGTGATTTGTAGTTTGCAAAAGAGGAAATTTAGGCCAACCAAAAGTGACTCAAAGCACAATTTTGGCCATTATGCTCAACAGTATGTATGTTACAGGTAAAAGCTCCTGGTACAAGTAGATTGGATGGTTCTCTAAGATTGCATAAGCTTTACATTCTGTGCCAGGATGAAATTATACCTTTTCAAAGGCCTTTTCATTTACGCATTTCCAGATGAAAGGCGCCGATTTTCTTGGATTGTTTCAGGTTTTTTTTTTGTGAGTGAAAACCGAAATGAAACCCAACCCCAAACTGCCTCACCAATAACTCCACTTGAGGAAGACCAGGGACTTGAACCTAAAACCCCCTGTGAAATCACCAGAATATTGAAAAGATTCAGGTTAATCTTGCTCATTTTCTCTTGTTGGAACTCTTCCACTTTGAATGAATGGTACAATCACCCATCTTGTAGTTAGCTAAAGCAGTTGGACCAAAAAGAAGAAAAGACCAAAAAATTGATGGTTCAGACAGAACATGATTTTTTTTTTTCTTTTTTCCTGAAACCTCCCTCAAAGATGCATGGTTGGTAGGTAAGTAAGAGGGGAAATGCAGATTTCTATTTAAAAAATGAATTTTTTCCCTTGCTATATTGAGGTGAGGTTCAAAGAGACACAGGATGTGGCTGTGGAGAGGGGAAAAGGAAATTAAGACTTTCTGAAGGCACACTAGAAATTCTTATGATTTATTAACTTAGATGCCTTAGTGTGAAATCAATGAATATAAGTCCAGTTCTGCACAGTCAACAGCACCAGCTCTTTAAGAAACATAAATCACTAGGTTTGTGCTTCCCAGCTAAGTGCTCTCTTTAAGGTTACATTTATTTGAATTAATATGTCAATTTTAAAATAAGTTTTACCACGTTGTTGAAGTCTCCTTTTTTTTAATCTCCCATTTATAATCAGGTATGACTTCATAGAAACCACTCAATTTTGGATTATCTTTTGAGGCATATGCTTCAGAGAGAGCACAGATGGTCCAATAAAGGGTACTTTTGTGCTACTCCCATAGTGTAAGAGAACTCAATTGCTTAGATAGAATTTAATGAAGACTCACAACAGTCTCATACCATCCCCAAAACAGGACAAATAAATGAGAGTAGTACAAACCAGTCATCTGGGATAGATGTTGCCCCAGCAATTTTGAATTTCAGTAAAGTTTGAATCCTGACTTAAATCTAAATAATAGGACACCCTTTGACTGGAATTCAGCACACTGAAAAGCGGTCTGGAATAGAATCCATAGCTTGAATCCAATACTTGAGCTCTTGTAGTAACTCTTTTTGGTAATGATAATAGCTATAACACACCTATCCTTCAATTTTTTATCACTCTTTTTCTGTACCACACTAAAAATGGTCTTAAACATTCAAATAATTTCCATTCTTTTTTTTTTTTTAACTTATAACTCCCTTAATCATCTTACCTGAGAGCTGTGTAACCTTTGACCATGCTGTCACAATATCTCCTGTCATAGGGAAGTTAGGTTTTGCCCATTTTGCACCTAAAAGAGTGAGAAAGAGATAGGATGACATGTACTGGCACTCAAATCTCATTGACATCAATGGTAAGAAGGAGTCCAAGCACATTTAAATATTAGTATACTGGCATTGTTTTTTTTTCCAGTTATTATTCAAGCCACTAATGAACTTCATCTGATAACTGGGGATTCGATTTTTAAAGAGATAGGAGATTTTTATGAAACTGTTAGAAAATTTAGTTGGTTTTAAAGTTGTAAAGAGAGTTGAGCTTATTTCATGCCTGTAAAACAGATATGTGTTGGATATGTTCCCTCAGAAGACTGTACAGGGACACTGACCTCCTGTCTGTCTGGAACATTATTGTAGGGTGACAAGAACCATCACTGTCCATTGGCCAGAACAGAATTTTATCTTGAACTAAACACTGACTACTGCACAACCAAAATTAGATGAAATTAGGTGAAAGCAGCCTCCAATAGCAACAAGAGCTTTCAAATGAAGCCTCACCAGCTGTCTTCAACTTCTGTGAAATTCATCAGAAACTTCAAGATAGAGAAGAACCTCAGAATCATAGAATGATTTGGGTTGGAAGGGAAAGACCTTAAAGACCATTTGGTTCCAACTCTCCCCAATGGGCAGGGACATCTTCCACTAAACCAGGTTGCTCAAAGCCGCATTCAACCTGGTCTTGAACATCTTAAGGGATGGAGTACAGCACAGCTTGTATGGGAAACCTTTGCCAGTGCCTCACCACCCTCACAGTAAAGAATTTCTTCCCAATATCTAATATAAACCTACCCTCATTCAGTTTAAAGCCATTCCCACTTGTCCTATCACTACTTGCCCTTGCCGAAAGTCCTTCTTCAGCTCTCCTGTAGCTCCTTTTAGTCCTGAAGGCTGCTCTAGGGTTTCTCCAGAATCTTGTCTCCTCCAGGCTGAACAAAACCAGCCTTCCTGAACTCTACATTGGAGCTTATAGATCTGAAATCTTTAAAAATGACAACAACTTGGCTGGTCTTTCTCATACTATCCCTCCTCTTTTAGGGTATCTCAGCATCAGGGGGAGCTTACAATATTTCAGTAGTAGAGTCCAAGACTAACAAGTCTAAGCTGTGCCCTGCCAACATGTATGGTAGAGCCTGGTGACTTGAGCTTGGATGCTTGTTGATTCTCTGAGTATAAGATTATTAAACACGATTTGTCCTTCAGTTTTGTCCCTCTCGACAATGTGGTGATTTGTTCAGAAGTGCAAGCCCTAAGGTACAGGAATCCTGCACGATGCAATCCCACAATCTCCTTTATAACCTTCTGACAGCTGAGTTCTGTTTTCTTCATTTTCTCCCTCCAAAATCCCAAAAGTTGAGACTTTCCTGGAATGAGATTCAAATGTTGCTTGGACCAATTCCTAGAAACACCCATCTTCACACACAATGCAACACAGTTTTTTTAAAGATGTTACTTACCTTTCATAGCTTTAGTATTAGCACATCATTATAACTTAGTATGGATATGTCCCTGGATATTATTCTTAGTGTTTCATAATGTCCTCGTAGTTGTTAGTTTGTAATTTCCCAGTTTAGTTGTATCATAGAACAAAAGTCTTCTGTTTGCAATGTCTTCTGTATCTGTGAGGTTATAACAGCTCTTTAAAAGCCTGAAAGTTCTAAACATTAACTCATATAACAGTATATTTCCAGAGTAATATAAATATATCTATTAATTATCTTTCCTTTGAATGACTTTAAATGTTGGTGGGGTAAGTTAATGACCCAGTCCTTGGCTTGTTGTGTTAATTTCCCATTATACGAAGTGAGCAGAACTTACAATTCTGCTCTGGGTTGTTTTTTGGGTTTTTTTAACCACAAGTCCCAGGTGTTTCATTTTTTAAAAGATGTTACAGCAATAAAAATGTTATTAAAGTGTCTTTGTTCATGCTGTTATAGTTGAGGTTGTGTCAGCATTTCCATTACAAGCTCATCTTTTCCAGAGAAAATGCTCTGGTCCATTGGGTAAATAACACATGTTTTTCTATGACACACACAGAGGAAAGCTAGAAATATTAAAGGATAAAATTGTTTAGGATCCTATCTTAATTTCATACACTGTATGTTGTGTTGTAATTTTTCCCCATGAATGAATAAATCAAGTACTGCCTGCCAGGGATCATGAATTTCCTTGTACCACAAACTATGTTATCATTATTTTTATGTAGACTTTTTTTTTAATTAAAATCTGAAGAAAATTTATTTTCATTAATATCATGCATAGTTATCATTAGGATAATGCTTTGAAACTTCAGGTAACCCTCAGAATTGTTGCAGAAACAGATAATGTCATGGTTCTCTGAAAGACAGTTAAAAGCAAAGTTTTGGGAGGTCATTTTTGGTTTTGAGTTCTCACCACTGTTGAAATAAAGTCTTAGATGTCTCAGGCTGTATGTAGCATCATAATCACAGTCGACTTTTGGTATTCCTGTCTTAAGTGACAGGACAAGGGCTGTAGAAGAAGCAGTATAAGAAGGAATCAGAAATCAGGAGAAACTTTCTCTTAGGAAACTGCTGAATAGGACTCACCTCAGTCCATTAATTTATTAGCTAAACCTGCTTTCTCCAGGGGCAGCTGACAGACCTTTCAGATTCAGTGTATATGTTTTCAGTCACTCATTACTATTTCTAGACACCAGCCCCACCCTTAATAACACTCCATCTGTTAAACCAAGTTCTGAGTTCTTCCTCTGCTCTGAGACTGTATCCTGCAGTGTGATGACTTTGGCCATTACCATGACCCTGTCATATTTTCATGCTCCTGCTGCCTCGTCTGGCCCTGTGGAAGGTGAGGATCCATTACAGCAGATTGGAAAATAGTTGAATTTCATGCCCAAAGTCTTCACTCAGTATTTATTTTAAGAACAGACACTGTCATTAATACAAGGGATAGGTAATAAGTGAGCTTAGTCTGACTTAGTAGAGGAGGCCAAAATCTTTGTAGCCCTGGGCTTTTTTGTTGTTGTTGTTCTTGTTTATTAATCTCTAAATCCTTTAAGACCAACTATTATATTTCAGCCAGTTTTATTGTAGAAATATTTAGAAGATACTTCTGGAACTGATGTGCCAGAAACCATTCAAACATATAGGAAGAGTATTTTCCTATCTCCCTTAGATAAGAAAAAAGTTAAGAAATATTTTCATGGGATGAAATAAACGGAGAGGAAAAGTGGAAAGAAATATTTCCACCATCTTTTGCACATGAGAAAGGGTGATATTAGGTATCACACCTTAAACCACACTGTAAGCCAGTGATAGAGGCAAAAATAATGCCCATGTCCCACCTGTAATCAAGTTCTGACTTAAACCAAAATTTCTTATATTTAAAGATTAAGAATTTGCAAACACAGAGGAGACTTGCTGGTCTCAATTAAACTTTTATGTCTACCGACAGATTGTGATTTCCTAATTTTTACACTATTTGCAATTGCCCAAGACATGTTTTGTAGGATCATCATTCATCTCATGTACTGATTAAAAAGGCTTCCCTTTGACTGTTCATTTCAATATTAAATACCAAGTTCTGTGATTAGGTGCAGCTATTTTTCTTCTTATCTCCTTGCAACTTTTGTGAATGGATAACTCCTTGGTTTCAGGACACAGATTGCCCTTCTCTTGTTCCAAACTAAGCTGAAGTCTTGTCCTAAGCATAAGGTCACTACATGTTTTTCACTTTTCCTGCGTGAGGGTGGGGTGAACCATGAGCTGGAAGGATCCACCTCTCTATCTCTATTACTTGAGGGAGGGAATTTAGATTATTTAAGTTCCCTTAAACTAGGGAGCTCAATTTTGGATGGTTGCAATTCAAAATCTCCCATTTCTGTCTTTCTGTAACTACAATCTAGTTTTGTCACAATAATGCATTGACCTTTCAGTTCACATCACATTTCTGTTATATTGTGCATCATTCATTTTCATCATATGAGGTATCTTTACCCTTCCTATCCTCTCTCTCTCTCATTACTAATAAATGGCCAAAGGGGTCAATCTTTTTCCAGAGGTTCACAGATGTAAGGAAGATTCTGCTATCTCTGGCTAAGTTAATTTGGAGGTACAAAGCAAATTATTCATGACTTAAGTATGAGTTGTTTTGAACACTTTTCCTTAAATTCAGTTTTCTGGAATCAAGCATTTTTGGCATTGATAGTTCCCATAAAGAAAAGGTTAATGATTTTCTTCTGAATATGAGGATAATTAAGATGAAGTTTTTTGCAATTTTAAATGTTTGACTGGCTTAATACAATATATATTTTTGCACCCTTCATATATTTAATTTAACTATGCAACAAAAGAATAGAAAGAAATATGATGGTTGGCATAATTACACAGTTACTTCAGCATTACATTTTTGAGTCTTTTTCAGTCTTTCACGTGGAAATTTTCTCCATAACTGAGCAATTCAAGAGTTTTCCTTTTTCTTCCTCCTGGCTGTATTAAGTGTCTGTGTATAAGAATGAAGCATTTGCTCTTGGTTTATAAATGTGTATGGAAACAGTGAGGCACGGAAAAATATGCAAAGCTGTATATGTTCTCTTTACAACATGCAGGCATATGCATTTATTATATATGTGAATACAGAAGTGCATTTGCACATAAAATTTACGAGATATATACATTCATAAAGAAGTATTTAATCAACTGTTAGACCTTGAAAGTACAATCATATTTTAAAGTCACTTATTTTGAAGTTACATTGTAGAGTAGCTATTTATAACTTTGGTAAATTGAGGAAAGCTTTGATAACATGAAAACAGTGGAGGGATTTGTTCTGACGGGTTTCTGAAGACTGGGGGAGAATAAACAATTTGGGGGGACCTGTGTGTCTCTCCTGATGTTATTTAGAAAGAATTCCAAGGAATAATGCTGAGTTTAAGTTATATTTTCCTGGTGAAAGAGAAGAAAAATGACAGAAACAACTCCAGCTGAAAATGCTGCTTTTGTCTCTCAAATGTTTTCCTCTAGATCCAGGTGTCCCTCGTGTACCTTAATCTGCCGTGGTTGCTCAGTGAGAAGCTGATACAGGGCAAATCTGACTTGGCAGCTGTGCAAGGGCCAACATGCACCACTCAGCTGCCAGCATTCAGCTACAGAAAGGAAGGATGTTTCTGCACTCAGGTTATAGCCACTGTTTCAGGGAAGGGAGTTTTGGGTCTCAGCCTTTGCCTCCTTGCTCAGAGACATGCAATGGAGAGAGTGTACCTTGAGAAACTACTACACAAAGCTGTGATTGTCCCTACATTAGCAAAAATGCCTTAAAAACAACAAACATTCCACTGTTGTATCAGAGAACCTGATGTAGCGTATAAAAAATCAGTGGTAATATTTCCACCCACACTTTCTAAAAGAATAATATTTTGGAGGTTTTAGTGTATTTTTTGTGAAGTGTCCGTACATTTTCGCCTTGCAAACTCTCTAAAACCCAAGTATCTTCAAGATTTTAAAGTCTTCAGTTGTTCTCTCTTCTTTTTTGACGACTAACCAACATTCTGCATTGAGAACCTGAGGACAAATTGGTTTTTAGTTGTGAAATTCTGTTTAGAGATCTGTTCTGGCAGTGACAAAACTCCTACTGTGAAACCCTTCTCTGAGCAGTCGGACTTTTAACCTGAACAATGGTCTGCTGAGATCCCATCTGGGGTGCTGCATCCAGCTCTGGGGTCCCCAGCACGGGGAGGGTATTGATCTGCTGGAGCAAGTCCAGAGGAGGCACCAAGATGATCACCTCTTCTACAAGGAAAGGCTGAGAGAATCAGCATTGTTTAGCCTGGAGAAGAGAAGGCTTTGGGGTGACCTAATTGCAGTCTTCCAACCACTGAAGAGAGCCTACAAGAAAGATGGAGAGGGACACTCTACAAGAACGTGTAGTGACAGGACAAGGAGAAAAGATGGTAGGTGTAGACTGGATATTAGGAAGAAATTCTTCCCTGTGAAGGTGATGAGGTCCTGGCACAGGCTGCCCAGAGAAGCTGTGGGTGCTCCAGCCTTGGAGGCCAGGTTGGATGGGGCTTTGAGCAACCTGGTCTAGTGGGAGATGTCCCTGTCCATGAAAGGGGATTTGGAATTAGATGATTTTAAGGTCCCTTCCAATCCAAGCCATTCTGATTCTATGATTCCTTGGTTCTTAATACACACATAGCAGCATTCCCATGGATTTCACTGGAAGCATATGAAAGGAATTACATGCATTCTGATTCCTCTGAGTGCTTTAACCTTTAAAGGGACCAGCTTAAAATGAAATATTTTTTCAAAACAATTTTTCATTTCTCAGCAAAGACGAGCATTGGTACTCCGTGCTGTCAGCTGTTAACATGCAGCCTGACTCGGAAGGGAGAGTGTTTTGTATCTGTCAGATAAGGGCTTACATGTAGTTTGCTGAAACTCCAGAGAATTTTAGATCTTGTAGATAGACTGGATTTAGAAACAGCTGAGAAATAGGGGAGTAATTTTAGTGTAATTTTACCAGTTTTGAAACATTCTGTTGCAAAGAATGATAAAGCTGAACTCAGAGTGATTTATTGAGAATTTAGGTCATGATCAGTATTTCCACTTACAAAAGTCAATTTATCCACAGGTCTCTGGGTACCTTTCAGAGGAGGAGGAAGCATTATCTACATTTCACAAACAGGTGACACTTGAAAGCATCCAAATAGGTGATTTCTGCCACATTTACACACAAAGTCATCAACATTCTCCCTGCCCATGGCAGGAGGATTGCCATGGGGTGACCTTTAAGGTCGTTTCCAACCCAAACCATTCTATGATCTTATGAACAAAGGTTGAGAGTAGAAACTTTGGCCTCTTAATGTGTACAGGCTCCACACAGATAATCATGGATCAGTATAAACAGCCAAGGCTACTTAGATTTAAAATTATTAACCTTCCTGCTTGCAATTCCTCTACTAACAAAGCATATACACAGTGTTCAACTGGAAACTGCAGAGCATGACAGTCAATGTGTTGCTATAATACTTGTTGTTATGAATTAATTAGCTGATTTACATTTATATAGCACACTTCATGCAGAAGCAACACATGGCATTATACACTTAAACTACATTACAATTAAACAGAAATTCTGCTAGAGGAGTCAAGATGAGGCATCCAAAATAAACCACACAGAACTCAAAAAAATTAAATTTCTCATAGTTGTGATGGGAAGCAGTTTATTTAAAAAAATTAAAAAATAATAAAAATAATTCAAATCTTTGACAAAGAGCAAGCACAAGTCTCAGCTACAAGGACAGTTGATGATCAGCCATTCAGGGAGATGAAAACAAGATGTGAAGAGTATATAAGTATTGTAGAAGCAATTATGCATTTGACAGGAAGCCTGTGTGGCATCCTCAATCCATGTGATCAGCCAATGCATGCAAGTGGCCATTCTAGATGCTGGATTTTGTGCAAACAAAGGACTTATATAATGAATGGTCAAGGAAGGCTGCAAACATAAAGTGGCAGTAATCCAGCTGTGGTGTTATAAAATGTGAATTGGGAGCTATGCATCCCACTGAGACTCAAATGGTCTTAACCTACTAAATTCCTGAGATGACTAAAATGAAGTCTGAGCAGCACGGTTCACTTCAGCTGATTAGGAAATTAAAATTCCACTCCCAGACAAATGTTGAGTGAGGAATCACTTGTGAGAGAGTTATTGGGCCTAAGCAAAAAAAAAAAAAATCTCTATCATTTTCTCTGAGCTAGGGAGTTAGGAAAAAAAATTTAAAAATATCCAGGGTTTGACTTTTAACAAAAACTATTCAAAACTGAAAGGTACATCATCAGAGGCTAAAATTATTTTTAGAGATTCCACTTTGTAAATATTAATATTCTGTGTCTTCTTGACCTCTCTTAGAAAGAAGTGTAAAATCTATGAGACCCCTGTTTCTGGCTCTGGAGCTGAAGGACTGGCCCATGCAAGAGTTCTCAGATGTCAGCCTTGGTGCATTGGCTGAGCCTTTTCTATAGAATTATCATTCTCTGGTTTCATTCACTGTCTTATTTAATCTTATGAGTAATTTTTGACTTAAATTGGCCTTTTCCTCCAAACTCAGTTCCCTCATTTACCACTTATATGTACAATTTTATTAAGTTCTTGTTCCAGTGAATGCTAAGTTTACAGACTTAGCAATAAAAAGTATTAAAGAATGTGATCCTAAACAATATTATTTTTTCAAAGTACACAGTGAACTTCCAATTAACCATATTTGACCTGAAAGCTGAAGATGTTTTTTGAAAAATAAATGTTTTTCAAGAGTTCTTTTTCTTTCCATTTAAGAAGATTCACATTTATGAAAGACTGTGAAAATGTAGAGAAAAAATTTAAAAACAATCAAAACCAAGAAGATCTTTTTAGAAAATATTTAACCAGCCAACCTGATTAGAGACATGGTAAGTTCTTGATAGTCTGGTATTGGCAACCATGTTAAATAAGAGTTCCCATTCTCTGCATTTTTTTTTTGTCCTTTTGTCTTTTCATAAGAAAACCCCTACCATCAGTGGGCAAGAGAGTGCAAGCTAAAGCTCACCCTCAGAAGCTGAAGATAATCCATGGTTTTGCAGTTCAAACATTAAATGAAGCTTTCCACTTGGATCTCATGGATCACATACACCCCATACGCAGTTGCCTGTGGGATTTTGCAAATGTGCCTTTCATCTTCTAGAATTATAAATTTGGGGGTTGTCATCACCTGAGATATCTTCTCTTTCCTCAGCTCATACTCAGCTGTGATCCTATGAGAGAGGAAACGGCGATAGGTCGCTCCCAGTGTGTCCAATCTCATTCTTTATCTCTGTGCCACAATCCAGGAAAGCTGCACAAATGCTGCAGTGGGGATTTCTTTCCTGGGGCACTGGCGTAAGAAATACACTGTGGGAATGAGGGAGAGCTTAAGGTATTTGGCCAAAATGAAATTGTAGCCGTATCAGTGGTCAGCAATAAATTTGAGCAGCCCAGTGTAAATGTTGACAGCTATAAATTACACATGAATGGGTAAGTCATACCAGGGGATTGGATGAAACAAAAATAGAAATAAGTAAATATATCAGAGAGAAGAAGGAGAGGGAAAAAAAAAAAAAAAAGAGAGGGGAAAGACAGGGAGAGAAGGGAGAAGTAACAATCTACACACCCAGGAAAAAAGGAAAAACATGTTAGAGTGTCCCTCCAGCCACACTGACAGTTTAGGCATGGAAAAATTACTGAAGGCAGATAATCATTATTAGAGCAAGAAAAAGATGTCTCTAATAACTGTGTTATCTGCCATCAAATCTCCAGAGACAAAAATAGACTCATTTGCTCCAAGGTTTCAGGGTTATAGAGTGAGGCAGGAACCACAGAAAAAGAGATTGATACCAGGGATTAAAGATCACAGCTGTACAGAGAGGAGGTGGAAACAAATTGGCACTGTTTCTAAAGCCCTGATGAAAGAAAATGGTCCCTTGCTTAGGGAAGGTGACAACTGAAAGATAAAAGTAGAAAGGAAATGTTTTAATATTAGAGCTGAGCAAAATGTTGGTAATGAAACAGAGTTGCAGTCTTGTTTAGTTTTGTGCTTCTTCACAAAGAGCGAGCTTGGGTCGCCTTCGCAAGGTGAGCAATCCCGAGCCAATTTGTTATATCTTCAGGTGAAAATGATACAGAGGAAATTGCGGTTCCCCTGGCCGAGATACAAGCCCAGCCATATGGTTATCCAGCCTGGTGCACCGGACTGTTTCACTTCGTTATTGGGTTACCTCAGGCCTGACCACGGCCAGGCAGGGCTTGGTTCGTTCTTGCGCGTTCTCCTGCCAAGCTTTGCGAGGCTCAGACTGAGCTACAACTCAACCAACCGAGAGAGCCGCTCCAATGGCCGCCAAATCCCCCGACATAGCAGGTATTAAATTACAAACCATTAAGGATTAGACTATGAGCTACTGCAGGAAATGCTAAAGAGGAAGATTTCTGCAGGCTCGTATCTCTCGTGGGCAAGATAGATGGACCCAGTACACATGATTACCAGTGTATTAAGCTTGCTCACAAAATGGAAGCCTTCTTGTCTTAGCACTTGACCCTGAGAATTGCTAAAGCAGGCAACTCCCCCTCAGGCTGGTGGGAGCTGAGAACAGGAAAAAATATTAAAAAATATTAAAACCCTTCCTTAAATATGCTTACTTGAGATTTTGAATATAAAATCCTAAATTTAACTTCTCAAGTTATAAATTTTAAATAAGGATGGACAAAATCTGAAGGAAACATTTCAGAAATTTTTTCCTATATTTTTTCCATTTTTTTTTTTCCCAAAATGCCAAAATTTCCTGAAGTATCAGCCATCGTTGATTTTGACTGCCTACAGATGTAGTGATGCTGACTCCCTAAAGCAATTGGATGGTACTTACACTGTAAATATATAAAATCTATTTTTAAAAATATATTTGTAAAATAATATAAAAATACAAAAAACTAGAAATATAAAATCTAGTTTGCATTATGTGAGCACAGCCTAAGATGTCTTGATACCAAATCTTTGACTCTGTAAAATCACTTAATTTTGTTCTTGGAGCCCCATTGTGGTTGCACATGTGGTAAGGATATGCTGCAGTGCTGGAGGGGAATTTGGAAGAATTTAACATGTGTCTGGGTACTTCATTCTGCAAATACATTCTTCTGTAAGTACCCAAGCAGCTTCAATGAACTCATTTTTAATGTGTGTGGATAAAGACTTTATGTGTATGGATATATACCCTATAGTAAAGAAGTGTCCATACAGTGGTTTTGAATTAAAATCATGGTCTTACAGTACATTAGCTGTGACATTTTCTTCAGTGAATGATAATGACGGGATTGGTAGTGGATTAGGCCAAAGAGACGAGAGAAATGTCCCCAGGTTGTAAGGAGCAATTTATCCCCATATCTGGCTGGGCAATCCCAGAGCAGAAGAGGCCAATTTGTTATTTTAACTGAGGTGCTGAAAAGCTTTGGAGCAGAGAAGCATGTTCTGTCTGCTGCCAAAAAAACAGTTAAAATGGCTAAAAATTATTATGAGTATTTGTTGTAGATTAACTTCTTTTCTTTTCAAGGTTTTGAAAAATACTCAGGACTAATATTTTATAAAGATTAACCAACATCCATTGGACTGTGTAGGAATTACTTAAAATAAAACAGTTTGTCATTCCTTGCAACCAGATGTTATTGGCCAAAAGAAGTTAACTGAAAACAAAAATATTACTGCTTACTATTTCTCTAGCTCAATGTAAAATTGAAAGATATTAAAATAAATATTAGAAACTTTAAAAAATATATACAATTTTGACTGTTTGTGCTTCTGTTGGTACTTCTGTGCCTTGGTCCTTCCCCAGGGTGCTGAGTACCCTCTCTACCCACCTCAACAGGATGGTGAAGAGGGCTGAGTTAAAGGCATTTTTGCCACAAGAACATCTCAAATATCCTTCATAATTGTCTCTGCACATGGCCATAGACATCCTGGAGCTTTCTGCTGGAGAACATCTTTCTGTCCCTGTTACCACCTTCCCTGCAGATGTTCTGATCCATCACCAGTGCCTCCATGCTCTCTGGGCAGTGAGTTCCTGGGGAAGGCAGGCTGCTCCTAGATTTCTAAGCTGTCTGAGTTGGATAAAGTGTTTTTGATTCATACTGCCTGCAGATCCAGGAAGATGCAAATATTGCCCTCCCAACCATAAGAAATGCAAAGCAATTAGAGGGGAATTTGAAACTCCTGTTTTATCATTTATTTCTGGGTAATAGGCTCAGGGAAGCTGAGTTGACTCGAGTGACGTTTCAGCTGTTCTAGCTGTCAACATAAGGAGGGGCAATTCTCATTTCCAGGGCCATTTTATCTACTTTCTCTGCCTGCAGAAACACAAACTCTGATTAACACATTTCCAGTGTTCTTTCCCTTAAACCTTTCTCTTGCATAAATGAGCTGGTGATGGATTTCTGCTGAACGGTTTCGAAGCATCTCTGCACCTAACTTCGCAGCACACGGGATCATCCAGACTCACAACTTCAGTCTAAGTTGTTCTATGAATAATTTTAAATCACGAGTGTCACTCATAGACCGTTAGTTCACTAGAAGTCAGATCTAGTGTGAATGTTTTCACGAAAAACACTGTTAAAAGAAGAGCTCTGAATAATTATCCACGTTGTAGTGCTTCTTAGAGATTACTCACCATTAAATAGATTTAGGTCTTGTTAACCACGGGAAAGAAATTGCTGAAATTCTTTACGTGTACATGGGGACACACTTTGTTCCTTGTAAACTACCTCATGCATTTTGGTAGTACTACTTCTAGCATACAGCAATTAAGATTTAAGCCTGAGGATATTTGATGTTAACACTGGAAATTATGTTTTTCTGTAATCAGAATGTAAATGAGGGGAACAAAAAAGGTACACTTGAGACTCCTTGTATTTGTGAGTGTGGAACTGTCATTTATATTTTGTTTGGCACTGCAATTCAAAGGTGTTGATGAGAGGGCAGCCAAGGACATATCCAAACTGAGATATACTGGACCCACAACTGTTTAGGGAGTTCTGTATTTTAAAATAAGATTTAGTAGCAGCAGAAACCTCTCTGTTCTCCAGAGTGAATGTAATCCTTGTTCCTATATCCTAGCACTTAGTGTGTAATAATATCTCTACTGGGGGAATACACAGACTAATAAAAAAGTGACAAATCTTTTAGGAAAGTTTTCTTTGTCTATTTTTTTCCATGACATTATTGTTTTAGAGTAACAGTCTCTCTGCCATGAAAAATATGCAATAATCATAGGGGAAAAAAATTGAAAAAATAATAAACTCAGCTCCCCATTTTTTTTGAGGTAGTGAAGTTGTGAACCTCAGTGGAAGACAGAGAGGGAAAGGAGATCAAAATGTATTTTGGTTGACATAGGATATATCCTGCATCACCCCTTCTCTTTCCAGAATGGTAGTCAGAGGAGCAAGAACTTATGTATTACTAATGGTTGCAAGACAGCAAAAAGACTTATTTCTAAGGGACTTTTTACTTGGTAAATAAGTATCCTTGTTCTTAGCAAAGTGAAAAAAAAAAAAAAGGCATTTTACAACTAAATTGCAGAAAAATCTAGAACTAAAAACTGGAGAACAGAAGTTAGATGTGATCTGACAAACTTATGACCAAGGGAACAGCCTGGAGTGACACAGTTCCACTAAATTTATCACTGGAAAGAGGAGAATGGAGCTCTTTTGTAAGAGAATTACATATGCAGTGATATAGACTTGCTTTCTTATTCAAGACAAATTATGTATTTATCTTGTTTCCAGAATCTGATGTGTTTTATTTGAAAGGTAGTTATGGATAGATTGGATAGATATATTTACATAGCTGCTTTTTTCTTTTTTTCCTCTTTTTACTTCTTCATCCTTTTCTAATTTTTTTAACAGAATGTTGACCTATGTCAGATATTCTAATAACTTGCTCAAGGTCAGAGAGGAAATGAACAGAAGAACTGAAAACAGAACATCAGTACTGGGAAGCACATAGAGGTGGGGTTTGGGTTTTTGTCACTAAATCATGACAGTGTCCTTTCATACCTGTCATTCTAAACTAGCTAGAATGAAAGCTGAATTTAATAAAGATTTTTTTGAATGCTCAAATGACATTAATGGATCAAAAATGGAACCCCAAAAACTATAACCTTTAGTGTCACAAAAATGTACTTGGTATCCTGACATCTAGTAGCTAATTTATTTTTTAAATGTAGATTAGATTGTAAGTGATTTAGTTGAATTAATTTCCCTTTATAGACTATTTTTCCTATGCAAACTGAAGGAATTCAGTTGAATTTACCCATCTGTTAGCTTCCCTCACACCAACAAGCTTTGACCACACTGTTTACTTCCAACCAAAATTTGATGGAAACCCCATTTTTTTAAGAGAGAATTAAATTTGTGTGAATCTCTGTAATCAGGTAGAAGACAGATAGGTTCAAATGAGTGAGGAAAAAGCACAACAGGCTCAGTTAATACATATTCTGTTTGACAGAAGTTGAGAGCAATGAGCACACAAAGAGCTCCCTACCAGCCTTTGCCTTATATTCATGTTGACTCCAGCCTCCTGCTCACCTGGTGGAGCCATCCAAGGAATACAGGACAGAGCTGATGTTGCTGTTGGAGTCAAAGGAGGAACAAAAAAAAAGATACAAGGTGGTTCATGAGAATGAAGGTTTCAGTAGCTCCACTGCTCAGAGAACTACTCAGGTTTGATGGTAAAAGGCAATTTCCTACACTTCAGAGCGTCACTTGGCTACAGATAAAGAATAGTGCAGCTTATGGGAATACCAAGGTGTGATAATTATGTTATCACTGATCCTCTCAGGCATTAAAATCCTTCCTAGGAAGAATTCATTCTGTGAGGAGATTGATTTAAAGCCAGGAAAATTATAATAACCATATATAACAATATGACTTGAAAAATAGTTTGAGTTACTATTTAGTAGTAAGCAACTGCTTTAAAAAAAATTTATAATCATGCAAGAACTCCTGAAGAATAAGCCAAAAGGTAGGAGATAAACAGGATTTACCTAAATAATTCCTAAATAATTTACCATAATAATTCCTTTTAAATATAATTTTTGGAACTACATAAGATATCCCCTGGAATAACTGTTATTCTAGTCATCTTGAAGTTATTAATATATTTTGGATGGAAAACAAATGAGCCCTTTGTTGTAAAATCATGAGAAAAGGGCATATCCTGTCTTAAGCAAATGCCATAAACAACAGGAGAAGATCTTTCACTTCCTCCCATTAGAACTTCTTCATTTAACTCTGAACAGTGAATTAAACCATGACCATCATCTGGAACCCAGATGTGCAGTGACTTGAGTATGTCCTGTTCTGGGCTGAGTATTATAATCATTAAGTTGCTAAGCATGAGCAGGGTTTTGTTTTGCCAACATCTTCATCAACAAAGTTTTATGAATCTAAGCTTTCATTTCCCATTTCTTTTGTCTATTCCTCAAAACCAAAATATTTCACCTCAAGCTGAATAGAAGGTTTCATATGCCACCGACTTTCCTTTTAACAATTCACTTAGGAAAAACAACAAAACAAATTTGAGTCTATATAAAACCTTTTATGGTTTGGTTTTTTGTGTTTTTTTTCATGGTTTGACTAAGAGAGGAATAATCTATTATTTATATTCTTATCACTACATACACAGCTCTTTCTCTGGGGAGGAGATGAGACAAAGAACAAACCACCTGCGACAGATGTTGCTCATATTCCTTCCTGCACTGTGGGAAGGTGTTCAGATTCTGCCACTGTGAAAGTGGCATGTGGAAATAGGGAGAGTGGAAACTATAATGGTGTTCTGAGGAGGGGAAATAGTTTATGTAAAACATTCTGCCTCTAACAAATAGTCCTATAAGCTGTTGCATCAAGGCAGGCAAACCACTGGGAGACAATTCTACACGTTACACCTTGTTCCTTGATTGTGCCTCCTGCACAAACCAGCTACAGGACCCAAAACTGTGTCTGAATTCAAACCACAGGGAGCAGGAGAAACAGGAGCCCTAAATTAAGGAATGATCAGAGGAGAGCAAGGGAAAATGCATTTTCCATAGTGCAGAACACAATGCAATTGATTAAAGAGAGGGAAATGAAGTGATGTCAATTGCTGTAAGACAATAATAGTACCTCGTACACACATCTATGTTCAAATTGCCTTTGAATTGCTGAGATTTGCTAATTGGGAAATCTGTGTGTAACCAAGATGATTCTGTGCTCTTTTCTAAATTGAATGTCTGCTCTTCCTCCAGTACACACTTCCTGTGTATTTTCCTTTTGTAGCAGTGAGGATATTTTTCAGCTGTCTTCATTAGAAAACTCCAGTTTTTCAAAAATGAAGCTGTCTACAGGAAAGGTTCATTTTTATTAGCTTCCTTTACTGAAATATGTTTGAAAATATTTGAAATTTGCCAAATATATTATCTCTGTGTTTTCAGGAAATGAAATTTGAAATTATGACCCCCAGTACTGTCCTAAATTTTTCTGAGTTAAAATTAATTAAAAAAAAAGATGCTTAGAATAAGAGTAAATGGCTGAGTATACTGAAATAATTAAAAAGAAACAATTAGGCTGATCCACAGTGAAGTTTCTTGAAGGTTATTTCAGAGCACAAAATCACCCTCATCATCAAAAATTAGCTCACCTTTGGACAGAAAAGGTCCTTGAAACCCTAAAAATGCTCATATAAGTTGATCTCTTACCACTTTCAAGATCAGAGTCTACAATGAATAAAGGTATTTTGAAAAGTTTACAAGTGAGAACAAACTACCCAGTATCAAGAACTAAGAAATTAAATAATAAATTTGGAAAATATTGAAACCTTTTTCATCAACTGAGCTCTTGATGGTATTGTCATAAACAGCTCAATAAACCAAGAATCTGTGCTTTGATCAGAGTCTACATGGGAAAATTCACTGTAGTCCTGGCTTGACTGGAGCAGCTCAACAGATATACATCACACATTTCAGGAGTGTGAGAGAAGGTAAACCTCCAGGAATAGTTTGCAGGCAGGAAATGAAAACCTCTTCTGAGTGGGCTTCTTTTTTGTCAGCTCTGGGATGAAAATACATATTACAGGAATTTGGGATTCAAAAGTGTCTCACTCACCATGCCAGCATCAGAAGATCCTTCTTGCTCAGTTCTTCCCCAGACAGAGATTTGACTACCCATCTGTACTCATTTGTCCTCTCAAGAATGTGCTAGAGAAATGGAAGCCCTGCTAAGTCCTTGCTGATAAAACTTGAGCTACTTGTCCTTCTCCATAGAATATGAAAGAATTCTAGGATTTTAAGTTTTGTATATTTATCTGAACACCTGTATCTCAGTTGCTGCACTGCCAGCCTCCTTCCTTCCTGTAGCTTCTGAAAGATAAGCAACTGAAAAAAGCCTTGGAGTTATGCAATTCAGGTTTTTCCTACAAGCTTTTGATTTTTCTGTGTGTGCACAGTTTTCAATGGAGCCAATATCAAGTGGAGATTATATGTGCTACTGTGAGACAAAGAATATATTAATAAAAATATTCAGTTTGCTAGTCAACATTTGAGCAAATATCTTTATGCATCTTGCAGTGCTTCAGTCTGAATTATTTTTTTAATCTTCAATAAAAATAAAATGGAATGCAAGTGAATTTTGCTATGGTGGAAAGTCAAGCTTTCTATCCTGTTCTTAAAAAAAAAATTTGTATTGATGAAGACCCCTCTGCTTTTGCATAACAGCCTCCCTCATATTTTTATGAGCCACAAAGTGAGTTGCACAGCATATTAGGCAAAGGATTTAGCTGGTCAGATTCATTACTTTTATGTTAAAAATCCATTTATTCTTGGGTAAAAAGTAACAAAAAAGAAAGTGTGTATAAGTATGTAGAACCCTAGTAATTTAGTCTTCACTAGGTTATGTTGCTGCACAGGCTTAAGAGCTGGTTCACACTGTTATTGAATAAAAGCAAAAAGTATGGTTACCATAGCAACGGCCACAACACATGATGCTGATGTTTCCTTCTGAAATTTTAAAGCTATTCGCGTTTTTAAGGAAATATGCAGCAAAATATCTCATCTGCACTTGAAGGCCTTGGTGGTTTTTATTAAAATGCACTAGATTTTATGTTTTCAGCAGCAGCTATTTCTGCTGAGCGATTTTAAAGAAGGCCAAGTTGTAAGAGCACTAACAGTTTGAACATAGATATTGCACAGTTTGGTTGTCACTTGTTACTGGAAAGATGGACTTTCATGTCTTCCTATGTTTGCAAACAGAAGGAAAATAAGAAGCTGTATAAAGTAGGTCACATTTCCAAAATCAAATAAACATCGTCTCATGTTCTTTTCCTCTGGAGTGGTGAGTCTGACACAAGTAACACCAGCTGTGTGGATAAAGTTGTGGACTCTTTTGGATGAACATCCATGTCTATCCTATCACTTTCCTACTTTTCTATTAACTATCTCAGAATGGAAGAATGGAGAGTATTTAATATGGGTTATCATCTTAGTTTAAAATGAGGTAGGAGCTTACAGTATTAAACTTGTATTAGATAATGTTTTATATGTTTCAATGGTTTATATGGCATAAACTATAATTATAAACCAACTATTGCAAAGGAAAAGAATATAAAAACTTCTGTCTGTTATCTTTTAAGAAACCTTCCAGCTAGTCTTTACTTTTAGAAGAAATTCTAGGGAGATAACCCAAAATTACTTTGTCTTGGCATACGGGAATTACAGCTGGCAAAAAAAGGTATTATGAAGCATATTTCTACTGGTGGCACAGTCTTCTGGAAGAAATGTAAATGCAATTTTTAGAACAGCTCAGCTTCAGAGATCTCTTACTGCTTTTTCACAGTGCAGGTTTGTTATTCACTGAAATTTTACTCAAATTCCACTGGCTACATAAACACTTTCCTTCAGTTACTATTTGATGAGTCTTTTCTTTTTACTTTTCATGTTAAACCAGTGGTACTGGATCTTTTTGTGGACCTCTGAGAAAACATCAGTGTTGATGTAGACTTCTTTACAGGGAATATTAGCTTAGAAAATCTACTCGTTTTCCTTAGTTAACATTTGTGAGTGTCTCAAAAGCAGCACAGTCTGCAGGTTGAAAACAGATGCCCTGAACTATTAAAAAGCACTGTTGTAGTCTGTATGTTAATTATTGCATTTTACCTCTGCAGCTGATGCAGATGTAGTGATGTGTAGGCATCCCATAGTTGATATATAAATGAAGAATACTGTAATTTAATTTTAATAGTAATCCAGTGTAGAAGACAGTCATATAGAGACAGAGTAGTAAATGTCTGACAAAGCAGTTGAGTCAGGTAGAGATCATTGACAGTGAGTAATGGTTTCATATAACACCAAATGTCAAAAGAATAATTTACAGATAATATTAGGAAGGGTAAATGAGGAGACAATGGTTCAAAGTGAAAATAAGCTCAGGGTGCACTGATCCAAAAATTGTGTTTGAAGGCTATGTAATGCAAATACAAAGCTGGTAGTGCTGCATCCCTTTGAAATAGAGGGAAGTCTGCAGCCTAATTGTAAAATATGGCTCCATTTACTGAACAAAGAATGTTATCAGCAAGACAAGAGGAAAGCTAAGAAGAAAGCACTAGTTTATACTGTGTGTAGTCACCTCTCCACAAATGGGCAGAACAAAGACTATGGATTTGTAAAGTCCCATTTAAATTCCTAGGGATTATCTCATACAAGGGCCATATCATTTTTCATATCTTTACACATAATGCTGAAAATAATGATTGGGTTGTTCTGCCTATAGTGCAGAGACATAAATTTCCTTTTCCTTCTGAATGGAGGTGTCTTCTTAATTGCATTCATCTGTACATCTCCAGTCTGTGTAACAGGTTTATTTTGAGTCACTTATTTAACAGGTGCTTGAAAGCAACACAAAGATACTGGGAAAATGGTGATGAGATTTAAAACCAAAAACATTCAGTCAGACCCAATCAGGGCAAAACAGCCAGAGGGAGATAAATTTTGACTCAAAGTACTTTTGGTGGAAAAGAGAAGCAGGGGTTTTTTTACTGGTGTGTAGGGCTGGGCCCAGTTACCTGCCAGTTCTGGCAAGTAGATAATCTCATCCATAAATTGTTTTGAAAGTAATTAAACTGTTGTCCTCCCCTTTTCATGTCACAGAATTTCAGACTGATGGTTAGCACCTTCTTTGCAGGTTCCAGACTGTAGATGTTCTTGACCAACACAGGAATAAGCCACTATTATTCTGTTACCTTTCTCCTGCTCTTTAGTGTTTGAGGAGTGACATTAACTTTGGTTCAGACTTTAATTTTCCTGATTTTGCTCAAGACTTTGAGTCTCAGCATTAGAGTATGGATATTTTTCTTGATCAACCTACTTCCCTTCTCATGTGAGCTTTAGAGACTGGTTTTAATATTTTTTGCACACATCTATGTTTCTAATAAGAATAAATTTCAGGAAGGGATTAACATTAGACTTCCTATAGCAGAGTACATTCTGCTATGATCAGCTCAAGAGTTTCAGTCTGTTACAGGGGAAGATCAACATGAAACCTCACATTTTGGGATGGTCTGAGAGAGTACCCTTTTTTTAAGCAGCCATACAGAGCACACACGTTGGCCAAAATCTCATCATTTACTGTTCTTTCATGGCACATGTACAATTAGGTCCCCCTTGCTTTGGTTTCCTTGATTTTGCAGCCACTAAACCAGCTGGCACGGTTGCTATCCCTTTAACACACTGCCTCTGTCCCAGTCAACATACTATGTGTTTATTAAATCCATAATTCATATTTCCAAGTTTCTTTTCTCACATCAGGCGTTGTAAGCAAGAATAGTAATGACACACATCAGGAGTTATAAGCAAGGATGGTAATGATATAAGGATGTTGCAACAAACAAAATGTTGTGCAAGTGCAATGCTGCTCCCCATGAGCCTCCATATAACTCCCCTGCCTGTGTGTTGAAGAATCACAGACTGAAAATGCTTCCAGCTAGACAAATGTTTTGGGGATTTGTATCTTTAGAATGAAAGGTTCAGTCTGTGTGTTTTCGAGTTCTCACTGGCCATTGTACACTGCACAAAGATGCCAAGGAAGCTGTTAGTTAGGGGAAGATTTGTTGCAGCCTATTTTCTTCAGCTGCTCTTGTAGAAGGTTAAAAAGATAAAATGGGCTTAATTTTATAGCAATGGTGCAAAAAAATGTTTGAATATTTAACCTCAAAATCTTTGTTGTAGAAGTGGATGATCACACATACTTATTTACTCTTTTTCTGTTACTGAAAAATCATTTCCACTAAAAAAAAAGAAAGAAAACATGGAGATATGTGCATTACTATGTAGGTCAACTATTAATTGGTTTCAAAGGGCTTTATTCTTTGAAAGAAATGATCCTTTTATACTTACAGAAGACATTTGTTCCATTTGCAGTATAAATTGGGACACATGCAGTTTCCTTTGTTGTTCTCCAAACCATGATGATTAAGGAAGCCCATTAACTCAACAAGCAATACAGTAAGGCCTTTTGCAAACTAATTCAGAAGAAAAGCAGAAAAATCTCTATAAACACAGGTGAGCAATAAAATACCAATAAGGCAAAAGTATTGTTTGCAGTACACCCTCAATCAGTGGCTATTCTTTTTACATCTCAGCATGGGATCTCCATCTCACTGAAGTTAGTTTCATAAGAAATAATCAGGAGAACTTTATAAAACCTAAAGGCCACTACAAATTAGATTTTTTCTATTCCAAATATCCATTATGGGTTCAAAAATGAACCACTCCCATTTCAAAATACTTTGGCTTTCTGTCAAAACTTGAAATCGTCTGAGCAGCGTAGGGTCAGGTCAGGAAAGCTAAAGTCTATATAAAAATTAAATCTGGCCAGGGGTGCAAAGGGGAAAAAATAAAAGATTTTACAGGTATATTAGTCATAAAAGGAAGACTAGAGAAAATCTGGTCCTCTCCAGAAGGAGTTATGAGGTCTGGCTTACCTGGGACATGGAGAAAGTCGAGGTACTCAATGGCTTTTTTGCCTCAGTCTTACCAGCAAATGGTCCAACCACACCACCCAAACTACAGAAGGTTAAGGCAGGAAATGAAGCAATGAAGAACAGTCTTTTCTAGAAGATCAGATTTGAGACCATTTAAGGGACCTGCAGGTACACAAGTCCATGGGACCTTACAATATACGTCCTTAGGTCCTGAGGGAACTGGGTGGTCTTCTATGATGGGGTTAAGATGTTGGTGGATAAGGGAAGAGCACCTGTCTTCAATGCTGCATCCATCTCTCTCTAGGAGAGGACAGGACAGGAGAGGACAGGACAAGTAAGGACAGGAGAGTAGAGTTTGGGGTGACCTAACTGCAACCTTAAAGTACCTTAAAGGGCCCACAGGAAAGGCAGGGAGGAACTCATTATCAGAAAGTGTAGTGATAGGAGGGGAGGTAAGGCTGTTAAACTGAAATGGGGTAGGTTTAGATTTCGTATTAGGAAAGAATTTACTGTGAGGGTGATGAAACACTGCAACAGGCTGTCCAGAGAAGTTGTGGATGCCCCATCCTTGAAAGTATTCAAAACCAGGTTGGATGGGGCTTGGAGCAACCTGGTCCAGTGAAAGGTGTCCCTGCCAGTGGCAAGGGAGTTAAAACAAGATAACCTTTAAGGTCCTTTCTAACCCAAACTATTCTATGATTCCATGAAAACTCTGGCTTGAATGAAAAGTGCTTTGTATTTTTAAAAAAACAACATGGTTTTGTAATACCTTCATTTTACTTAAAGTATACAATGTTGCCTTAAGCAAGGCTGTTCACTATTTAGATAGATCTTGCATAATAAGATCAGAAGGCAAAGGGAATTAATAATTGCTTATAGTAGAAGCTGTCCTCTGTGGTTGACTGATTTCGAATCCAGATTAACCATAACTGGACAGTGTTATTGTCATTTCAAAACAAAGTACAGTCATAACTCAAAATGTTGCTGCTTGCATGTGTGATATTACACAGTACTTGCATCATTATTGTACTATGCTGTACTTCTCATGCCATTGTAAAAGAAACTTATTCCCTTAGCCTGCTGTCAATCATAAGTTTCACATTTTGCTCTCTTATTTCATATTGTATTTTCTTTTTCGGAGAGCACTGTAAATGTAAGGGGGACTAGATGACCCCAGGGGTTGATTTTATCATCCATTGTATAGATGTTCTGAAATGGGTCAAGTTCATAATGAATGCACAATAATCATATTTGCTGGCCTGGTTTTCTGGTGGCTACCAGACTACTAACAATGGCTCTCAAACATGAAGAAAATGCCTGATGAGGCAGAAAGATAGCTGGTTGCCTGAGCCTTTTCTTAATTCATTTTTACTTAATTCATAAGACAAGTCACACATTATTTTATTACTCTCACCACCACTGTTTTGCTCCACCACTGCCCATTGCCTGCTAGTTCCTCCAGGAGAAATCTGGAAATGGTTAAGAACTGACTTCCATTGTAATAAATTAATAACTGTAGTCCTGTAACTGGAAGAGAAAACCAGACTGGCTCTAATCAGGCTGTTTTTTGCTACTGCAACACAACAGCAACCAAGGTTACAGCATTACAACAACACAGCACTATAGTTGAGATTAGGAATCTGATTATATTTATTCTCTCTTCAAGGTGAAGAAATGCTTGCTCACAGTTGATACAAGCAGATATATATGTAAAAGCCACTTGGTACTGATAGCCACAAAGAGAAGATAAAGCAAGAAGAGCAGTCTTGGCCAGTGAAACATATCAGAGAGTAAAGTGTAATTTGGCCTTGTAGAGCATCATGAGAACTCAGTCTCTTGGAAAAATACTTTCCCTAGAAGACACACAAAATAAAATTGCATACCCTCTTCAATGAGAAAAGGACAAGGGCCTTTATGTGCTGACTTCTATAATCAAGAATTCTCCAAGATATTGAAAGTATCAAAGAGTTTGTAAACAGAATGATCTGACCAGAAAATATTTACAAGAGAAAGAGGGGAAGTTACTCAGACATTTGTGAAGATTTCTGTTCCCTTTATTTCCAAAGCTCCTCTTAACCAAGACAAGCAGTCCACAGGAGACAGCTGAGCTAAACACAACAGTGACCAAGCTGACCCAGAAATGTACAAGCAAAGTTCCTCAGTTAGCATTCAAGTATCATTTTTTTCTATATATGGATTATAAATGTGGTTTTTTGGAAACAATAACTACCACCACTAAACTACCAGTCTAGTCAAAGGTGCCTATACTTAGAAATGTATTATCATTTCTACTTATTATGGTGAATATTTTCTTCTCTCTCTGTAACTTTGTCCTTACTTCCCCTGCTAACTAGGATCATATAATATATTTTTAAAGTAAATGCCTATTTTCAATACCAAGACTTAGTAGCAGAGTGATTTTAAACATTTTAGTTGCCTCATTTACCAGCATCACTCAAAAAACTTACCTTCATTTGCAAACATTACTGTGTGAAATATTGCTACAGTGAAGTCAGCAAAATTACTCTGGACTGCAGGGTGCCGAAATTCCCACATCTTCTTCCTTGACTTGTATGGAGCCAGGATTTCTCCCCTGTTGTGTTTATCGCTGAGTGGAATGGAGTTAGAGCCTATAAGCAATTTGCCACTGTGCAGGTGTTTCTGTAACAAAATTCCAGCAATTTCCCATCAAAGGTGAGAGTTGCTAAGTGTTAAGAGATGAGTTGGAGCTTATTTATAAATACAAACAAGTGGAACTTATTCTAATCTAAGTGCATTGTTTCTGTTGTCTAATTTAAGCTGGTTGAAAAGTGTTCATGTAATTATGTTGAATGTATCCAGTTTACACTTATCTGGCTGTGTCACAGCAGGGATACAAAGTTCTGAAGGAACACCACCTGTACAGGATAGATAGATGTCCAGTGAAAGCTACACTAACAAACCTAAATGAAAAAGACACGAACTGGTGTTTTTGGCACAGTTCCCTTGAGAATAGCTTCAGTCCATTCATGACAGTAGACAATTTTTCTTCAAGTCAAACTTTTCTCCAACTTCCAGTAAAAGGAAGGGCAAAGTCTACCTTTCGTTATGGTATCACACAAATTTAGGACCAAAATGGGTTGGACAAGTAAAATCCTTCAACTAATTGTCATCATTTCAATAATTGTCAGAAATTAGGTAACTAAACTTCAAGAAGAAAAAAATAATTCAGCTGGTAGACTTGTGGTAGGTCCACTGTCACAGAATGGATTACATGGGAAGGGACCACAATGTGTCACCTGGTCCAACCTCCCTGCTCAAAGCAGTGTCATCCCAGAGCACACTGCACAGGATTGGATCCAGATAGTTCTTGAATATCTCCAGTGAGGGAGGCTCCACACTCTCTCTGAGCAGTTTGTTGCACTGCACAGGAAAGTTTTTGTCCATGTTCAGATGAAACTTTTTGTGCACCAGTTTGTGCCTGTTTCCTGCTGTCCTATTGCTCAGCACCGTGGAGAAGAGCATGGTCCATCCTCTTGGCACGCACCCTTCAGTTACTGACCGACAGTGATGAGGTCCCCTCTCAGTTGCTGAACAGACCCGATTTCCTCAGCCTTTCCTCATAAAAGAGATGCTCCAGTCCCTTAATCATCTTCGTAGCCCTCCACTGGACCCGCTCCAGGAGCTCCATGTCACACTTATAGTGAGGAGCCCAAGACCAGACACAGCACTCCAGATGTGTCTCGCTAAGGGGCAGGGTCACCCTCCTTTACCTGCTGGCAATGCTCTTCCTAGTGCACCCCAGCATGCCACTGGCCTTCTTGGTCACAAGGACACACTGTTTGTTCCGTGGCCTGTATTTAAATTGAAGTTTCTGCAGGAAAGGCAGGGCAGGGTCTGTCTCATACCATAGATGTGCAACGTGTGGGAAATTCGAACATGCACAAGTTGAGTCAGAGAGAACCACAGTTACACAGTCAACAGAAACAATACCTTTCTAGGAATCACTTCTCCATGGCATCTTTAGCAATGATGCCAAAAAAACATTTTTAGCAATAGCCTCCCTGTGTAGAAAGGTCTTACTTAACCACTAGTCTTTCCTATATTTAGTACTAGGTACTAAAGTGCAGGTGCTTATGCTAAGGAACATCCTGCTGCAAACCTTTATAATCCTGAGTCTTTTATAACCAGAAGCCAGTAGTGCTATGAATGGCAAGCCACAGAAGCTCAGATGGCTCTTTCACTACGTGCATGCTGTAAATACATATGCAAGAATGAGCCACTGTCCATGAGCCTTGTAGCTCCCAGCCATACAAACCTGCAGTGTAGTTTCTAGAGTACAACTGCAGGCAGTATGGGAATTGTACCATGAGAATATTGAGGGGGGCATATGTAAAATAAAGAGTGATTGCTGTGTGAGAAGCCCTCAGGTTAAAATTCAGCACAGGAACTTTATAGGTTTCAGAAATAAAACACCTTAAATGGTGCCGAAAGATATTAACTAAGTGTTGTCTTTGCACAGGAAACAGATATTATTTATTAAATGTCATATTTTAAAGTAAGAGATGATCAAAGTTCTTTTATTGCTTTATGTCCCAAACAGGCTGATTTTTCTCAGCCTGGTCCGGCTTATGAAGAAAACAGAAAAACTATTTATATAGAGCAGCTTGTTATCAAAGAAAACACCTCTGAAGTAAAAGATTCTCTGCTCCTTCTCACTTTTTTTTTTTTTTTCCCCAGTGTGAATTTTGTGTCATATTTTGATTCAGAGTATAGTTCCAGAGGAGTAATACTGATTGAGGTCTAGGACAGGGTGTGAAGAGGGATTGCTTCTGTCAGTTATCTACTTCATAGCCATCTTCTTGTGCCTCTATTCTTCACACTTTGGCTACATGATCTACTTGAATCCTAAGCTTTGAGGACATGGTGGCTTTCCTACTGTAGTTAGCATTTGTCCAGTATAATGTGAGAGTTTAAAGCCTTTTAGTCTTTTTGTAACACTGATTATAAAGATATTTTTGCTTATCTGTACTGTACTTCATTTGCAGTAATTTTTATGGCACTCCTTACGAATGACTCATGTTAGCATCCTTTCAGGACTTCAGCACATCTGTTGCAGCAATGATAAAATCAAAAAGGCAATGCTATTTAGGCATCCCAGGAACACAGAACACCTTAAAACCACTACCAAATGAATGCCCCTTGTAGCAACCTGGATGTCAGAGACAGGCTGGAAAAGTACCGCCTTCTAAGGTATTGTAGAGTAAGTAATACTTTTTTAAAACCAAGCCATAGGACAACAATGCCTTGAAATGCTCTATTTCTGTAAACTCTTTTCTCTTTTGTCCCTATCATGTGAGTTTTAGCTTTCTACACTGTTAAACTCTTTCTGTTAGGAGGCTTGTAGAGCTTGAGAGAGATGCCAGTCATCAGCTAACTGCTGCCTGTGGTATTTCTGACTTCAGGAAGAAGAGCAGTGTGGGACAGTCCTTTCCTCATCAGTCGTTTGTTAGGTAGATCATGAATTATTAGTACCTAAATTACCTATAAGTACAATCATTTAGTTTTACCAGAAGCACTTAAATATATCATGTAAATGGTGTGTTTTAAACATGATGCTGAAAGTAAAGTGAGACTCTCAGATGTTACCTCAGGGTCCGTTCAGAGTCTCTTGCTTTGTAGTTTTCAAAAATCTGCTTAGTAAGATGATGTTAGGCAGTGTAGAGTTGTAACTGAATCTGTTTATGCATGTCCTGGAGGGAAAACTCCCAGAACATGATCGACATGATCGATCTATTCAGGGATTTAGTGTGATTTATATAATTTACAAGCTGTATTTAATACAAACTATCATACCACATACCTTTTTTTTTTTTTTTTTTTTCAGAACATCTTGAAGGTTCAAAGAGGTGTACAAACACTGATAATTAACTCCAGGATTTTCAAAGAGGTTTGAAAATGAGACCCTTATCCACAGTTGAATTGGGTAACTCACTCCTGAAGACCACTTTGAAAGATCCTATCCCAAACTGTTTTAAGCACAGCTCTGCTCCTGAGAGTAGAAAACACTTCCTTGCTCACCCTATCCATCTTTCTTTGCAAGCCTCAGAATGAAAGATCCCAGCTTGTCACCATCTTTAAATTATAAATAAGATTTTCAAAGGATCACTTGATCCCAATCTATAAGGACAAATAAGCACAAGGAATGCTTTGTTTAGAGATTCTTCATAAAATCAGGTAGAATGGGGACCACTGACACATACTGAAGTGTCAAGATGAAAATGAGAAGTGTTTTTTAATAGTAAAGATGATTAACAAAATAATTTAATGTCAATTGCTAGAGATTCTCCATGATCAGCAATATTAGCTATATTTATCCACATGTTACAATTCAATGAGGGAGAGATTCTTAGAAGTCCATGTGTCTGTGCTATAAGTAGTAAGCAGTAAGATTTGATTACATCACACCTTTTTAATTTTATTACTTCTGAACTTCTTTCTGTAGAGCTTAATTTCTTTATATTTCTACTGTGTTTATATTTTTAATTTTGTCCTTTTTTTTTTATTTTTTGTCCTGGTCTGGAAATTTTTTTTCTCCTCTGTCAGCAACTATATCTGAAGAAGTTTTAGGTGATAGATCCTATTTTTCTAACTGACTCTGATTTTGAGCCCAGAGGAAACAAATAAATCAAAATGGTGTTTGGCTGCTACTGTTTGTGAAGGTATGGAATATTGTTGGAGAAGAAAAGCAAAGAAACTAGTATTCAATTTTTATCTTCTTTCTTGTCATAAGAACTATGAGGTCATTGTAGATTTTAGGAGCACAAATACCCAGTACATTTAACTTGGTTTTCATTGAAAAACATCACTGATAATCCTGAGAACTCCAAAGTGATATTTTAAAGCAAAAACTTTAAGGAAGAAGTGTGAGTGCTGTAAGTCTTAAGAGAATGCATAACTTGTTTGGGGGGAAGTTTCTATGTCCCATATGCTGCTACAAGTTACATGTGCGACTGAGCATTTGATGGTGAGCCATGAAAATAAAAAGTTGTATGCAGACAACAAGTAGAAACACTGACCTTCAATTAATGTTTTTTGTTGAAACAGTATGAGACTTTTTTTGTAATCCATTAAAATCTTCTGTTTCTTCTTCACAGTGTGTGTAGTTCCAGAGATAGAAAAATAATGTATTTTTTCATGGATATCTATTTTATGGATATTATGGTATTGAAGGCTTTTCATATCATATAACAGAATCACAGAAGGGATTATTAGTTAGAAGGGACCCACAAGGATTATCAAGTGTAATCCTTAGCCCTACACAGAGCCACTCCCAAGAGTGACACCCTATATCTGAAAGTATCAGTAGATGAGCAACTACAATTTTAAATTTGGATTTTCCATAGGCACAGTGACTGCACTACTCACAGGATTGGCCACCCCCTACACTCACTATCTAATGGGGCTCTTATATTGCAGCTCTGATTGCTTGGGGAGAATTAAGCAGCCCTGTGGATGCCGTTCTGTTTGCAAGAAAACTTTGTAGGAGAAAGGATGTTTTTTTCAGAATTTTCTGAAGTTTTCTCCAGCTTTAACTCAGTTATCTAAAAGTGTACTCCACAGCAAGTGTCTTACACTTCATTTCCTCATTTTTCACCTTTAGTACCCCAGAGGTCTAAGACAAATTCTTTAGTTTGTTTTCATCCTATGTCCAAACTTCCAGGACTCATTCACCTGTGACTGAAGGGGGCAGCAATTCCTGTGGATGAAATGATCATTACCTAGCTTCTGAACCACTTGTTTCCCAGCTTGCTGGCTCAGACCTATACCCTCAGTGTCAATGGGCAGACCGCTGTATCATTTCTTTCTGCATAACAGAAAGCCTTAACCGCTTTACTTTCATTGCTCCTCCCTTCTGCTGAACAGCACTCAAGAACTTGTGAGTAATGCAATAGTTATTTATCAGCAACTTTCTCTTGTTGACTGTGCCAAACCTGGAACCTTCAGGTTTTGATACACTGCATCCAGCTCAATTTGTGGTTATGGGGCATAATAACTAAACAAATGCAACAATAACAGGCTAGCATAGCTATGCTTATAGTTTCAGTCCTGACGTTCCCTGAAAGGTGCTGCGTAGCATAATCCATACAGAAACCTGTATTAAATTGTCTTGATAGACCTCAAAACTGAAATCACCCAAAATATGGAAGGTCCAACTCTGATCTCACATAAAAACTGTGTTCCAAAAATCAGAAAGTGGTTCACACAGAATATGTGACTTTTACAGGAAAATAAACTCTCCTTGCATTACTGACCTATTATACACACATTTTACAATCTGAAGGCACAATCTGAGCTAAAGAGAAACATAAATAAGTTCTTATTTTGGCAGTTTTATTCCAAATTGTGTTGCAAGATGGCAGATGAGCAATTTTATTCATTGACAAATGGGTTAGATCGGACTAGTGCAATGGTTCATTAACCTTATGATAAGTTTGGGCTATCTCAGAAGTGTTCTTGCTGTGAATTTAGATTTGATGATGGTTCACACATCAAGGAAACAAATTGCCTTGTCTTTCATAGGAAAAAAAGGGGGGGGTAAAGAAGTTAATTGATGTCTTTTAAATCCTATCACTAATAAAGCATTTTTTCTTCTAGATACTGCCTTCTAATTCTTATGATATGCATTAGACAGACAGAATGCCAAAAGCACATTAGTGCTTTAGATTACTTTAGTTCTGTTGTTACCAATTAGAGGGAGTCAAAGAACTCTGATTACAATTATCAGATTTTAATGAGCAATTGTCTGTCAAGATTTTTTCACAACTCTAAGGGCACATACATGATTTGTATGCGAGGTACATGTACTCTTGCATAGTGAGTTTTTCTTTAGGTAATCAGTACATGAGCTTTAACTATCAGTTTTCAATGGGCATTTTGAATTAATATTTTTGTATCTCTTCGAAGAGCTACTGCTTCTCTTGTTTAATCTAGTAAGTTATGGACTAAGGAAAGATTAAAATCCACAGTAAGTCAGGAAAAGCAAAACTTCATTTCAAAAAAACCTGCTGATATAAGCCTACATTGATTCAATGTGCCAAATGAAATTGGTCTGATTTCATGGCTAGGTTTCGTGAACGAAGATTTGAGAAGGGCTCTACCCACGCTTGCTACAAGCGCGCTGATGGCTAAAAAGGCCAATGCGAGATAGACAAGTCCAGTTGCAGAAGGCACAGCAGAAAGACTCCCCAGGTGATATCGACCAGACACAATTCTTTCTGCGTTGTCTTTTCTCCTCGAGAGTGATCCTGCGTGTGTTCTCAAAAGCAGCAGCAGCATTATAGATGGTGTGTCTCCAGGCCTCCCGATTGGAGGCCAGGGTAGACCAAGGGTGATGATCAATATGGCCAAGGCTGAGGGATTGTTTCAGGCAGTCCTTGTATCTCCTCTTCGGGACTCCTCTCTTGCGGCAGCCAGTGGTAAGTTCCCCACAGAGCACGATCTTAGGGAGGTGGTAGTCCTGCATCCTACATCAGCTAAAAATTCCCATGTCTACCTGATAACCTGTTGTCAGTCTTCTTCATCTTTAGAGGTAAGTTTGTAGAGAGATGCTGGGTTTAAAACCTTACAATTCATGTTACAATAGAAGTCTTGTCCATTATATTTATTTTACTTTTATTAAAAAAAAATATAGTGGAAAATGAGGAAATGCTAGCTTTAGTGTTTCTAGATTAACCTATAAATAAATACCCACTTATTCCTCCAGGCAATTCAAGATGGATCTCTGCCATAATGGAGCTACCTACTTCCTCAGATTCTTTTTTTTTGCAAGGACCTCTCCTTGAAACACTCTAAATTTTGGATGTTAATTAAGAAATTACTACTAAACAGGTTGTATTTAAAGTCCATGATGAAGACGTTGTGAGATATACAGAGGAGGAGGTTGTAAGTCCTTTGTGACAGTGAATGCCACATATGAGGAAGGATGAATACGGAAGGGATGGTATTTTCACTGCTTATTCTGGATAATTGATGCAAATACCCTGAGCTGCTGTTTGGTAGCATCCTACTTCTGTCTGTTTTCTATACAAGAAATTCAGGCTTCTAGGACTGCCAAGTAAATTAGGGAGCTTGCTGTTCAGCATGAGTGCTCTAAATCTTTCTCTCAAGCAAATAACTCAGAGTCTTAAGAAAAGGAGAAAGGCACTCAGTATGTGTGTAAAATTCTGTATTTTTCTGTCTGTCTCACTCTCCCCCAGCTCACCCCAGCTGTTTTTTAATTGTTTGGTCCATTTCAGCCAAATTTTACTGATGCAATAGCGATCTCAAGGTTATGAAGGTCTGACATATTATAGGGAAATTGAGGACAGAGGAAAGAGCAGCTATTGGTGAGGGAAAGTCAATGATATGAGTTCTTATCAGATACTAGAAAACCCACATAAGAAAGATGTGGAAAGCCCAGACACGAAAACTCCAACCACAGAACTTTCTTTAAGCAAAGTTTATGAGGTGGTTAAATATCCATCCCTGAGTTGAATTTGTAATGCGGGTTTCAGAAATTCAGCCAAAACCTTTGTGTGTTCTGCTCGTTTGGGCTTTTGTTTTCTAACATTGAAGCATGATTTCTTTTATTCCCTATAAAATGAAACATTACTATTCAGACTACTAAGATTCCACCAAATGCTCTATTTTTTTTACTTGCTTTGTAAAGAATAAGAATTGGTTAAAAAAAGCGAACAGTTCTTTTTTTTTTTTTCCTTTAAAAACAACTTGTCATTGTCTTCCTAGACAACATTTTATTAAGTATTAATATTTATGGTTTAATATTTAGCAAGGCTGAAAGGCTTACCTGTTTTTATCCAGTAGCCACTATTTTATTCTTGTTCTAAAGTATTCTTTAGAAATGTATGATGGCTCACTCCTGCCACCTTCCTTGGTGATAAACTAGATAAAGCTTCACATGAATCCTGCTTTTATGGCCTATTCTTGTCTTCTTTTCCTAAGTGATATAGTGCAGAAAGAAGATCTTACTCTGTCACTGTCATTTTTAGAGGAGGGTGCTATGCTATTAAATACTTCTATTAAAACAGATATGACTACTTCAGAAATAAGGTGCTGCTTGATTTGAGTTAATGGAAACACTGGTTCCAAAATGTCACCAAGCTACGAGGACTGAAGTTGAACACAAAGGAGCTGTAGGTAATAAATAGGCACAGATGTTAAATTCTATCACCAGTCAGTTAAAAATCTACCAGAACATAATAAGAAGCTTCATTACAAATGCTAACAGTGCTGATAGGCCTTGAAAGATCAGTTCTGTGTGTCCTTAGATGTGGAAAGTTTCCTCTCATTCGGCTTTCTGTTTGCTTTCCATTGGCAGGTCTGGTTTGGACAGTTCAGAACCCATCTTACACTTGGGCATACCAGATTCACCATCCACTAGAGGATTCATTTAGGTTGTGCTTGAATTTTTGCTTGCAAGATTGTAATTGAAAGTTGAAAATAACCCAGTCCAGTCAAAGAGCACTTCCAACCCATCTGTAACTGAATGCATACACATACACACGTACATCTACACGTACATGTGCGAGCCTAACTGAGGAGCTTTGGAGTAATCATGTGAAATGGATCATTTCCTCATGGCTTTGTCAATCCATTGCAAATAAACACCCACATCTTGTTCTCAGTTGTGTGCAAGAACTGAGGTAAAACAATTTGGCTTTTGCAGCTGTATGTGGGTTCCTTAACCTTTGAGTGTGTGAATACACAGGATTTTCGTCGGACACATATGGGTGGTGGAGTCTTGATCCTGCCATTCCTGACTAGCAGAGATAATGTTAAAAGAAAAGAAGAGTTTGCTGCTGTCTTTGGTCAGCAATTATTATCAGTTCTTAGAAAGACAGAGGAAACAGCATCTTTTAATGGAAGCAGTTTCTGGTTGATGACACCTTTAGAGTGTCACAGTTCTTTATTTTGAATTGTTATCTATAGACACCCATTATTTTCAGATGGAACTCATCTGCCCTATTTTAGCTGTATAAGGATGATGTGACTGTCCCAACTTATTTTAGGATTAGATGGACTGTTCTGTGAAGCTGCCCACCTTTTCCACTAGTTACATGAGACCTAAAACATGTGGGTTTAATTTAGATTGCTAAAATAAGGCAACTATTTCTCCTTTCCCTGTAGTTACCTATCTATGCATTAGCACATATGAAGCTGTGAATTAATCTCTACCTTGCATAGTTTTGCCTTTTCTTAAGTTTTGGAACTTGGAAAGGTAACAAAAAAAAGAAAAAAGAAAAAGAAAAATAGAAGTTTCTCGTTCCTTACTACACAAAGTACTGGCACATTAATGCAGGATATTCCAAAAGCTATGTTCTTAAAAGCAAACGACTTGATTCTGTAAGGTGGAGAAAATTTAATTTCTAAATTTCTGAAACCTTGTTGAATTTTATAATAGAAGAAAAATATCACGTTTTCTTATCACTAGCTAGTGTTAATAATGCCCACACCCCTCCTTGTGACTGATGGACTGAGCACATTCAAATGCTCTAAACTCTGACAGGGCAGTATCATGACAGCACAGGTTTCCTTGAGAGCTGTGCATCAGATTAATTCAAAACATGCTTCTGCTTTTATCAATAATATTTTCAAAACTAATGAAGCTGCATATCCAGCTTAGGTCCCAAATACCTCAGACAGTGGCACAGGTCTCACAGTCTGACAATATCTACCATGATGCCATTTTGGAGGAGAGCAATACCCACTTCACAGATGTAAAAGTGGGGCTCTGAGGGCTTATGAAAAACAACTGCCTTGGCAAAACTACTTGACTTCATAGTTCCTGAAGGAACATCGTCCCAAAAGGTCCAAAAGGTTGGGAACATAGTTCCAAAAGGTCATCCAGAGGGTGGCGCACTGTCATTCCTTCCTCAGGAATGAATTTCCACCCCTGAGAGAATATTTCCCTGTTCCTCAAACAATTTAGTTAACTTAATGTCTCTAATCTAGGGTGCACATGAAGCACTTTGATGAACTGGACCTAAACAATTTGGTCATTCCAACAAGCTGTACTTAAGAACATTTTTCCATATTAGTCTCATTGTCTACATAGTTGGCTACATTTCTGTTCAAACTGAGAATTAGAACTATCATTTTCTTCCTGTTGCTTAAAAGGGGCTTTTGTCATATTAATGAAACAGGAATGAAAGGTCACCTGTTTGAATTGTCACTCAACTGAATTTGTCATTCTTTAAATTTGTCAAAAGCCAGTTTCTTTGAAGAAATATAATGTCTAATTATAAAAGTCAAAGGTAATAATCTTGGAAAAAAGTTATTTGTGTTCTAAGGAAGGAGTTGAAACTTTCTGATTAGTTCTTTGGTTTTTCAAAGACTTGCTTTGATTAGTATAATGAGGAACATTCATAGGTGAGGTTATGTCCAATGACACCCTTCAAAGATACAAGAAAAACTGATGGAATATTTTTGCTGGCGCAAAGATGATTGACGTAGTAAATTTTTAAAAGTCAAATTATTCCTAAAAAAAATGTCTCTGTGATGTAGTTAAGTGGTTGCAACAGGACAGGACATATTCTAATAGAACCAAAAGAAAAATACTTAACATGGGAAATAGGAATGAAAGTCAGACCTAAAGAAGCAAGTCTGTGAATCACACAGCTAAGCACTGGTAAGGTGGATTTGTTCCCTCTGGTACTGGCAGCTCAGCTTTGATTACAGAAATAGTAACTTTTGACTGACTGAAGCCACAGGCAGCAGGCACTAGAACCTGCCTGCACCTGCCTGTGTAGGCAGCCCTGACCTTCTGGTACCATCCTGCAGCCTCACACCATGCTGAAGGACTGGAAGAGAAGGAGTTGAGCCTTTCAGAGGCACAGAAAGGTCAAAAACCCCAGTCACCACCTCCAGCAATGATTTCCTGAGGGCATGAGAGCAAAAATAGAGATTCAAAATTAATAAGGACTACAGGCTTTTGTCCCTTCTTTATCTGTAAGAGACACACAAGGATGATAACATTCCTTCTATTCTTTGATAAGCACATTAATACCCTCAGATTGCCTAAACTGAAGTGCATGTCATACAACCAACAGGTAAGCATTTCACATGGTTTTGAGTTGGATATAGAATGGCTGCCACATACACCTCCAACAGATTACAGCTTAAGTCTTTTGAGCAAGCTTACTTTGCTAATATTTGAGACAGGTGCATGATAAATAGCTTCATGAATACAGAGAAATCTGTGGAAGCTCTGAAGCTGCTGTCGGTAGAGGTAGATTGAGTAATAACTCCGTGCTGGGAAATGCAAGGAGGAAAGTGAATGGTGATTTATTAACTCCAATGAACATATACTGTTTAACAAGTATAGCAAATGGAAGTGAATAATACATGAAAACTGTGAGGCTTTAAATTTAGTGCATAGAAAACTACAGATTAAATCCATAGTAGTGGAATAGTAAGAGGAGAAGCTTAAGAGTGACAGCTTATAATGGGTGCTAAGGGTGGAAATGAACCTGATTACAGATGTCGAGATGTCACGGAGCCCCAGGCACAAGGAAAACTAGACTGACACTTGAAAACTGGATAAAACTTTTCTGTGTAGCTCAGGGGCCTGTTATGTGCTACACTCATAGCATGTGGTGCTTAACTTATGGCTTTGTTCCACACTGAAAATGAGTCATAAGTGCTGCTTCAAGCTGTTTTGATTCTGATGACAACTCCAAGAATATAAAGCAACCAGGAGCTCCCTACAGCAAGCTGTTTCCTGTCCAAATAACATGTCAACCTATCTAACCTCCAGGTTTTCTGGCCTGACAGACTTTTGCGGCTTTTCTCAGGCCCTAACCCCAAAGTCTCACTTTTGAGGCTAACTTCAAAAATCAGCACTTCCAGAACTCGAGTTGTGTGGGGGACATTGAGAAGAGCAAAATAAATGAGAGATGATCTGGAAGACTGAGCTTTTGAGATCCAGCATCACTGATGAGTTTAATTTGCAGATTATTTTTTTTTCCTCCACTGTATCCATCTTCAAAAACTCCTTCACAAACAAGAAGTAGCCTGGGTGGAATTGTTTGACTCTTCAAGTCTCAGGAAAGCATGTGCATCACTGAGAATCTCTGCAGGATTTCATCTGCTGTTCAAGTCTGGGTTACACACTGAATATGGCTTTAAGTAGTCATTTGACAAAATTCAGTCACAGATGCATTGTGTCTGGAGTGAGCAGAGACTACTGGATCATTTGGTTTGATGTTTTTATACCATATGTCATTAAACTTCACCAGTTTACTTCCATACTGAGTCTAGTAAATTGAATTTGTTTAAATTATAGTGTCTGAAAAGGTGGTTTTATTATAGAATGCAATAATTGACTGGTTAGTTGTTGGCACTGTGTTCTTGGTTTCCTATGCTGGTACTACCCAGCTTTTTCTTTCCAGATCACATAGAAATACTGTCATCAAGTCACTTGCCATTCATGTAGCTCATGAGATAAAAGCAGCCTCCTTTTCCAGAACTTCCTCCAGGATTCTGCAGTGGCTTTAGCAGTTTAATTTTTCAGTGCCAGAATGAAGAACACAGTACAGTATTCTTATATGTGATGGTGATTCCCCACTGAAAACACTTTGCAAGATTTATTAGATTGCCACACTTTATCTGTTGTTATGTATATTATTTATGACTTCATATGTCATGAGTGCATGAATTCACACTATTTGGGCAAAGATTTCTTCACAGTTCCACCTTGATTTGGATGAACTGTAATTCTATCAAATCTAGACATTGCTGTACTTTCTCTTAAGGATTGATAGATTAGATACTTAAGCAATTAACACTTTTTCAAACCATCTGGAATTTTTATCATACTCTAGTAATTATTTAAAACCTAAGTTACACAAAACTTACATATGATTCTGTGCATGCCCAAGTGGATGTTGTTTCATGTCTTCCTTGTTCATTATTGGACTGAGAAG
Source organism: Myiozetetes cayanensis (assembly GCF_022539395.1). Lineage (NCBI taxonomy): Eukaryota > Metazoa > Chordata > Aves > Passeriformes > Tyrannidae > Myiozetetes > Myiozetetes cayanensis. The sequence continues at coordinate 4,768,222 of NW_026087521.1, forward strand.
TAATCAGAAAGGAAAATAGATATATGTAAGAAGTAATACTTATTTCTTTACAGCGTTATTAACAGTTTTCCTACATCCATCTAGTAATTGGTCCAAATCACTTCTATATTATTCCTGTTTGATATGTGCATTTGTTACTTTTTTCAGGAAAAAAAAAAAGTTATATTTTCCTTGCTCCAAATCTCAAAAAACCAAAATGAGACTTTTTTAAATAAAAAAAAGTGCTATATATGCCATATATAACATGCCATGAGTTGTTTCCACAGGGATTAATCTGAGCTAACTATATTTGTCTGAAATTTAGCTATTTCTAATAAAGGTAGCCATTCAAGGATTCTTTATTAGTTAATGAAGGGTAATAGACAGTTCTGTTGAATGTAATGAATTAGAGCTATAGGAAGAGCTTAAAAAATCGTTCACCAAAAATAACCAGGGATTTTCAGGTTTGGACTAAAAAAATATACTCTGTTCCCAAACTCTCTCCTAAAGCCACACTCTATTTTAGTTTATATCTGCATATAAATATATTCCTCCCCCAGCACTTTAAACTCATTTAAAACACGATCCTGGAAGCTTCACTGAGGACTGGATTTCCTCTGTGGAGCTCAGGGTTTGAAAGTGGCAACACATGAGGTTTTTGCAGGCAGGGCGCTACTTTGGAATTGATTTTTTTCACCAGAAAAGATTTTTTTTTCCTTCAGTTTTTCTGATGGCAACAAATGGATTGAAAATATAAATTGCTTGTAAGCAGTTCCCAAGACTTGTCTGAAAAAACAATCAGCATATGCTGAAGCCACAGAGAAAGCTTCAATCTTATTTATGTAAGTTTACACAACTTCAAGAAAGGTTTCAAATGGTCGTGGTCTGGATTTCCTCCGGCCAAATGACCCTTCTGGCCACTTACACACTTATTCTTCTCTTTCAAAGAAAAACATTTGAAAAGTCCTTTACAAACCTCTGCCTACACAGGCACTGGATTGGTTGAAAGGTTTCTAATCCTGTAATTTTGTGCACGCAGAGTGCCTCATGCAGAGGAGCTTTTACTGCTTTATAAGTGCTTCCATTTTAACTCTCTTGCTTTTCCAGCTTAAGGTTACACTGCACTTGAAAACACCATCTTAATTGTACTTCAATAACAACTTCACAGTTTTTTGTTCCTCTTTCAAGTGTTTGAAATGAGAGAGTAACTACTCCCTGAGGTTATTGCTATTAGCCTGGTGCAGAACTGCTCGTCTTCATTGCAGGTGTGGAGTTTTGAAGGAGAAGTAGCTTTCAGCAAACATTAGTCACACTGAATCTGTGGAGTGCAAGGACTTAGAGAGATTTAAGTGCTGCCAGAGGACTTGGACCAGGTCACTGCTTCCAAATCGCTCTCACACGACTAATCCCATTGACTACCACACAGAAAGACGCCCAATTTGAGGAGTTCCAAGTGAAATCCTGACAGGTGATAGAGCTGTCTGTGCACAAATGTACATTGTAATGTGGGCTTTTTCTCTGTGAATAGCTGCAGCACTTCCTCACAATTTGAGGATGATTATTTCCAGCGGGTTAGACTGCACTCGCTCGTCCTGCTTCTGCGCATCAACATGAGACAGGAAAGAAGTAAAGTCCAACAACCAAGGTCAAGATGCTAAACCTGAAATATAAAAGAACAGAATTTTCATAAGGAATGTCTTTTACTGTCCAATTAACCTAATAAACTAAGTTTAGGAGTAAATGCAAGTATATACCTACACATTGTGCCCAAGGGATGAAGCCTGCATCTGTCTTTGAACAAGGCCAAACCTTGTAATCCATAATCAAATGTTCCTTTAAAGTGATTATGAGCTCCTGAAACTTAGTCTATTATGTCTACACTAAGTTCATGGCCCCTGGAAGAAATTATCCTCCTCACCTAGCTCAGATTCCTCTCTGGGGACCACCTTTATAGCTATATTTATCATTAAATATGTTTGCACTTTTTTCTCTTTAGCACTCCAAAGCCCAAAAAGAGGTCATTTTACTTGACTTTTTGTGAGCTCAGAAGAGTTTGTGATCTAAAAAGGTGAATTATATATCCATTTCAAGTGACTATCTTGACCTTTCTTGGACTGCCAACTTCACAGACACCTTTGTGGTTATGGTTGTCCTTCTGGGCTAATTACTTCTAATTGTGTTGTTCCTGTTGTCCTGACAGGCTCAATTTTTGCCATAAAATGGCCAGATATGAGTGTGAGTAAGGTGAGAAATCTTGTTCCCAGACTATTGTTACTTCCTTGCTGGACCAATTTCTCTATAAGTAGCTTTTGTAACAGTTCTGGAAAGGTAGTTTAGTCACCACTGTCTGGATACCTTAAAAGAAATCTAAAACCATTTAATAGTAATCAATTGGACCTTCAAATTCAATAGAGCTTTCCAAGTATTTCATAGAGTTCACAAAACAAATCTACCCCATTCTGGTTGTAAGAAACATGAAGAACTACTTGACAGAGAGAAGTGTTCCTTGTGTTTTGTTCTTTCAGAATAGGTAAGAAAAGAATTAGAAATGTCTCATTCAGGCTATGCCAGGAATGACTCTATTCAACATACTTGTTCTTGACAAAATTGGAAACGGTAGTGGAGGTGGTTGGTCACATGTGTTATTCAGGGTAATCAGGATGATGGGAAAATACAGAATAACCAGGGCTAAATGATGAATGGAAATGAAATTCAGTGCTGATAAATGCAAAGAAATGCACTTGACAGAAAACAGTGAACTTTACATATACAATGATAAAGTGACTTGCACTCACAGAATTTGGATCCTGAGCTTATAATCAATACTCAGCTGAAAACATGTGATGTGTTAGGAATGGTTAAAAAGTGTTTAGGAGTGGTTAAAAAGCAATGTCAATTTGGGCAATTATTAGAGAAAGAGTAGAAGACAATGAAGACAAATTTGTTATTCTTTAGTGAGCTATCACATGTCTATACAGTGAAGAGCACAATTCTGGCTCTCTTTTTCAGATAGGATATAATAATAATGGCCAGTCTTCGCGAGCGAAGATCCGGGGAAGGTCTTTCCACCTTCCAGCCTGCGCATTGGATTTTTTAGGTGAGACACAGTGTGCGCGGAACTGAGCCCACCCTTTAATCCTAAGGTTCATCTGCCGGGGCCAAGCGAGCTTGGACGGTGGCAGCGAGGTCCTTAGGACGTAGGTGGGTTGCCTTTAAGGGCTAACGAGCCCCACCTGCCCGGGAGTGGCCCTGACCGGGAATCGAACCCGGGTCTCCGCGGTGATAGCGCAGCGCCTTTACCACTAGACCACCAGGGGCTCCACAGATAGGATATAACACAAATAAAATGGGCCTAGAAAAATTGACAAAGGATGATAAAAAATTGTGGTATGATTTCTGTGCAAGGAACAGCTAAGTGGACTACTTTAGTGTCAGAAAAAGATGGTTGAATGTGGTGGTACAGAAATCTACATAAAACTGAGTGTCAGGATGGACTGTCAACTGTAAATAGAGATTGACTGTTTGTTGTTTCCTCCAGTGATTTGCACTATGAAGCACAGTTACAAAACAGAAACAGATCCTTCTTCATACAGTATATGAAAGTTTTTTGAGCAAACACATCTGTGAACTCCATGCTGATAGGCACTGGAGATGTTAAAAGAACATGCACAGGTTCAAACAGTAAGCCCATAAATCCAGTAAAGTCTGTTAGCTACAAAAATACCCTCTTTTCCTAGAAGTCCCTGAAGTGCAGTTTCCTCAGATGTGTCACAGCATCTTGTGTTGTGTGTATATTCCTCCCTAAACATTTGCTGTGGGATGTTGTTAGAGATGGGATTCATGGGGGTATATGGTCCTTCACCTTTATGTTTTGGTCCTGGCTAAATAATTGTTCCACCAGCATAGTCAGGTTTTGAAAGTGCTGCTCCTTTGAGGAAAAAAAAAAAAAAAAAAAAAGATAATACTACTGTGATTTGTCTGTCCATCTCCTTCTATGCTGTATATCACCTCTGCCACAAGGCTCATATCCTTCAGGAGATGGGTGATTACTTGTGCTTGGTTGTGTGTTAAATTGGATGATTCCAATGGCAACTATCTCCTCCCTCCTGATGATGAGGCAGAAACAGTTATACCCTCTGTTTCAGTGTGCATCCTGGATTTTTACTGGGAATGTTGGTAGCCCTGGTGTTAGCCTGCCTGGAATAGGTTTGTTGAGGACATTTCTAATCCAATTCCAGCTCATGCCAAACAAGAGGGCTCATGGACTGGTTGTCTGTACAGTCCAGACTAGAAAACAACTCAGAACTGTAACCTGTGTCTGTCCTAATAAGAGCTGTTGTATTTTTGCCAGTTTTACTGAGTGTCACTTTCCCTGTTTCAAGCACCAGAGCTGTAAGTGAGCCCAACAGTTCTGGTGCCTGACCCACCAGTGTTTGACCCGAGACCTGCTGAGCTAAAAGTCTGAGTAACTCCATCTTACACTAATGGGTCACACTAGTGGAAACCTCGAGCACTCACTCCCCAGAGAGGTTACGTGGAGATCTCAACTGTCTGATACTTCTGCTAAAAAGATGGCCAACCTACATTTCAAAAGAAAGTGAATATTTAATCCGCCTTTCTCAAAATCTGTCTCCAAGTGGCATGAGGGAAACCCAGGTGTGACCTCTCCTACACAGTCCCAATTAATCTCAGCTTATTTAAAAGAGCCCATTTAAAGAAACAGCTGTGGCACAGCACAGGTGAAGTAGGTGAAGCTTAATTTTAAAAGGCTGAGTAATAGTTGCACCAGGTGGTTTTGGTGAGGAGAGCTGCAGTCTGGGAGTGACCAACCATGGACACATTTCCAGCATCTTACAGTGTTGTGCAATCCTGAAAGGCTTACAAAAAGAGTTCATTTTTTCCACAGGCTGACAAAGAACTTCAGACTTGTATGGAAATACAAATTCTTGAATTAAACTGCTCTTGCCATTAAATTTTTTACCACTCCAAACAGCAGCAAAATTTCTTTTTCCCTATTTTCCTCCTCTTGCTTGGCCAAAAGCATAAACCTTACCCTTTACAGTGTTAGGGATTTGAAGAAAAAAGCTTTTTTACACTCGGAGAGCAAATGACAACTTCTTACATCTTCTCATGTCACACAAGCAGCATGTATCAGTGTCAGGCAAGAAGGTGTTCCTTGACTGGAAAATCTCCAGTAATCACAGGAGAAAGCCAGGGAGTTAATCAGAAAGGCAGCAATGACAGAATGTTTCTTTATTTCTCACAGCACTTAGGTCATTGCCTTGCTCCATGCCTACCCGTTAAAAAGATGTAGTCAGTTTGACCTCCTGAGGCTTGAAAGCTTGTTTCCAGAGCCATGCTAAGTTATCCTGCAGTCCTTTGAATCTGTCAAATAATGCTTCATTACCAAAATATCACTGATGGGATATTCTATAGTGAAATATTAGGTTTATTAAAGAGTTGCTTGCCCTTGTGGAATACTGTGTTTTCTCTCTGCCTTAACTCTCTCTTGCAGTGTTTTCAAGAACAGAACTTGACGAAAATGTTTAAGGTATTAGATCTTGCTGATAAATAATCTCAAACTGTCAGCAAGAGTGATAAAGACCCTGGGATAAAACTGCCTGTAATCAGCAGCCTTGTTTGCAACCTCAGGAAGCAGCAAAGGATTTACTGGGTCTGGACAGAGAGCAGACCCTTTCCTTGGAGACCCTTTTGTTGCTCGTATCCGCTCTCCTGCTGAGCACGGAACATCAGTCAGGGAGTTTATAGCTTCATCAAACTCAAACACTTGCTTCTGGGTTTTAAAAATGCCAACTGTTGCCTTCCCTCAGGAGACAATGTTTTGCAGAGCTGATAGAGATTCTGAAATGCAAAACTGAGGATGATTTGAGAGTATTAGTCAGAAGCTCAGCAGTCTAGCTGGAGTTAATTTTACATTAAGAGTGAAGAGCAAAGTAAAGACATAGAAATACGATGCAGGTTTTAAGGAACCATGGGAATAAAAAATACTTTGCATCTAAATACCAAATGACTTTAAGAAAACCACAGAGATGATATAGTAGTTTTCTTAGGACTGCTGTTCTTATCCTATCTTAAAATTTGCCCTTTTTTTCATTATTCTTGTTTTTCATTAAGAGCAACTCTGTCTTTCCTAATGGTAAATATGGGTTTGTATGGATGTAAAATCAAACAGAACAATGTCCCTAAAGATTTGCCTGACAAATCTTTTTGTGACTGGAAGAATGATTACCATATCAAACCCTGATGCTTGGCAAAACATTTTCCTTTAGGAACCATTTGCCAACAATTTCTATTGTCCTTAGCAGTCCTGTCTGAGCTCAACTGAATGACTTCAATCATTTCATCACACTGTCTTACTTAACTCCAGGCTGATCATGTAGAAAACAACTATTCAGAGTGCAGGGTCAAGATCTCACAGGACATGACTGGAAGAGTGAGACTGGAGCAACTGGACTATGGATGAAAGTTGTGAGAGGAGGGAAGCACATGGTTTCCTTCTGTTTCCACTCTTTCACCTCTGTCAGTGACACATGACATCAGCAGACACAGAGAGCACGCTTCAGGTGTTATGAATTCACCTCAGCTTTATTGCCTTGCCCTGTCATGTCAAACTATAGCCCCTCCTGTTGTATTAATCTATGTCATCCCTAGTATAGTCCCAAACCCATGCCTATTCCCTGTTTACCTTCTGCAGCCATTCTGAAGTTAAAGACCTCTAAACCCTATCATCAAATCCTTATGCAATTTACTCCACACAATATTTAGTAGCATTTGCCATTACTCCTCTCAGGAAAAAACCCCAAACCAACAAACCAACCAACCAATCAAAGGTTTTTTTAATTCTCTCCCCATCTATTCAGGCTCTCATTATTCTATAGAGCATGTTAAGTGTGCTAGGAAAAGTAATTTCTACAGTGCTGTAAGATTCTAAGCCAGTGTTATTCTCAATTTAGTACTGGTTTTTGAGTCCTCAAATATTGCAATCTGGGTTCTGACACAAAGTCTACGATGGGTGAGTAACCAGCAAAAATCTAGAAGCAGCAAATGAAGTCCAGTCTTCAGAGGGGCACAGCTTTTGTGCCCAGGAAAGGGATTCACTTTATTTAATTCACTTAATTTAATTTGAGTGAGAGGATAGATAACACATATAAGATATACAAATTTTAGTTCATAGGCTGAGGGGTCTATGTGTTGAGTGTTTAAGGGTATTCTAGTAGTTTGGATTTTTGGGAGGGATCAGTTTTGATTGGGAATTTTTGGTTTTGCTTGGGTTTTTTTGGGGGGTGTTTTTGGTTGTAAGTGACCAAGTATAGGTCGACTCAGAGTATTAGTTTTCAAATTCATCCTTAGTTATATTGAGTAGAGATTCAACTCACTGAGATACCTCGAACTCCTAATACCATTTCACATGAACTCAGGAAATTTGTTACGAACTCTGAAACATTAGCTTAGTCTGTGAAGCTATGCCAGAAAACATATGGAAGATCCGTGTCCTTCTGGACAAGGAGCTGGAGATACACCAGGATAATCTGAGGCACTTCAAACATCACTCTGTGCACAAGTGTGAATAAACAAGTCAGGCCGTAGAACTCTGATTGCTATAAAAGTTCTTAGACTTGTAACTGCTGTGTAGGTAACAATGTATAGCAGGTGTATTCTTCAAAATGCAGGTGTCTGAGGGTTCAGTTTGGTTACTCAAACATAGATATCTGATGTAATTTCAGATTTCCTAGGATCTGACATCCATCTGGACATGTATGGCTCTCCCATGGGTCTTGCATTACACCTTCCAGGCCTGAACAGATGTTCTGGATACTCCAGGGCATTTCAAATTACGTTAAATACCTGGTTTAAGACAGCTAAATCAAATCCAAAGTGAAGGTTGTATGTGTCTCTATCATCTGAACTACCTATCTGGACTCTCCTTATCCTCAACACAATAACTTCAAAGTGCAATTCATCTGACTAAAAGGAGGAATTTGCACTAAAATATGATTAATAAATCTTTGAATTTAGCTTAGGGAATTTATGCCTAGTGAAAGTAGAAATGGTTTGAGCCCTGATTGTCTACTGGTTTGTTTGGGTGGCATTTCAGATATCAAGTTTATCCCATATATAAGGCAAAGGCCACGAGAAAACTGAGTCCTTGATTCCTGTCACTCGAATACAGTCAGTGGTTACATTTGAGTGCAGAGATTAAGATTTACACATGTGAGTGGAAATAATATCTAGTGAAGAATGCTTTGATGGGTTTACACTTGTGCCTGTCGTGGCGAATATTCCATTGATGTTCAACAATAAACACTATATCAATTTATTTGATGCTACATCTGCCTAGTAGAGCTACTGAAATCCTGCAAAACAGAACTAATCTCTTATTGCTGATGCATCACTGAAGTCTTTGGACTCTCTGTTCCAGCTACGCTTTTCTTCTGTTTACTTAACCAGTGCAAGAATCAAAATCATGTATAATGACAGCTGAATCTCCAACTCTGAGCTCTCTGGACACTTGTGCAAGTAACCTCAACACTTCAATACAGAAATCTAGCATATTTTCCTTTTAGTTGGGAAATTAAATGACATTGACAGCCTGAAAACTTGACAAAAATACAGTAAGAACAATCTACAATACTTGTAGACAGCTTTTGCAGTTAAGTACTGAATATTGTTAATATATCCAATATATTTACTCTTTTTTTTATTATTTTAATTTTTTTTTCTGGAATGCAAAAGAAGCCAAATTGAATGATTTAATTTCTGACCTGTATCTGTTAGAAGCAATTTGAACAACCCCTTTTAAGAAGTTTAGCCTTCTCTGTAGCATGCACATAACTTTCATTAACATTAAATAGAGTTACATGTGCACACCAGGGCATAAGCTGCTAAGTAGATATTAATTAGCTAAGAAATGATCCACTGTTTCTTCCTCTCCTTGCAGATAGTGTTTGGGAACTGCTTTTGGCTTGCTACCTTTGTATCTCTTTGAGGTTGTGTTTATTCCTTTTTCTTTAAATATTAAAATAACAAATTTTCTTTAAGGGACACCTGTCAGTGTCTGCAGCCTTTTAAAAGGCAGTAGAAGGGAAAAGTTTTAATATTTAACATCAAGAGTCTCTATCCCATGCCTCTTTCTAGACTGATCCCTGTAAAATATCAGGATCTTAAATAACACTGAGCAGTAACTTCAGAGTAAAGTAATTTTGTGAGTCTGCAGTCAATAGTATTTTGCAGCTGTAGAGAAGAGTTTAGAAGCAACATAAGTTAGTTCTTTGTGTCTCAGGTAATCTATTCAAAACACACTGTTCTTTCTTTGTAGCAGTTAACCAATATAAAATGCCAAGCTCTGACAATAATGCAACTTAGTGGTACAACGACTGGAATTTTATGTTAAGCCACTGTAATGGGGCATTTAAAAGTAGAAATTGCTTTATCGTCACCTGAGATTACCACTGGGAGTGGGTTCAGGATTCCCACATAGCTTTTAAAAATCACAGCCTTAATCTATCCAGGTTGAGCTCTGTAAGTGTTTCCAATCACTCTTTTAAAAAATAGGAGTTCAAAGGGTATTTGCTAAAACTCCTGTTAATGGTGTGTCTGTGCTGTGCTTGCACAGAAAGTATTGGATGCTGCAGTTCAAAGTTAGGGCATCTCCCTATGTCTTTTTTTTTTCACTTACTAAATTGTGATCACAGAAAATTTAATGTGAAGCAACTTTGTCCTTTCCTTACAATGTCCAGTAGCTTTCTACTGTGTTCCTTTAGCTTTGGGCAAGCAGAGAAACTGCTACAGATTCCCTTCTTTCTGCTCTGACCTCTGCATCTGCAGAAACTCCATGTAACCAGGTATTAGAGGTAAGATTCATTCTGTCTTATTTGGACATCCATGATGCAGACATCCACACTGGATCCAGTTTCCCTGGCTCTCTAGGAGTCAGCAGCTACATATTACAATGTACCTTGTTCTTTTAGACCATCACTTTGGGGTAAGACCACAAGCATCCCAGTAATGCTCTGAGCAGGAGGCTGGACAAGAAGACCTTCTATGGTTCCTTCTAATGTGAATTATCCTTCAGTCTTGTGCATCTATAAATACCTATCTATACCTGTTTCCACAGTATTTTGACTACAATAATATTCTTACTCTTTAGCTCAGACATGGCAGGTAAATGTTATATGAGATGACTTGTATATTTTTCTATCTTTTCCTTATTCTATTGATTTTCAAAATAATAGATATTTTTGGGGATGGTTCTATCAGGTTAGAAATTAGGCAGCAGGCTCTTCCTTTTGTATTATTTAAACTGAAATCTTTATAGAGATATTTTTCCTTGGAGTTCATATTGTCTAACATTACAGGTGTGTAAGGGAGGTGAGATTTGCATCCATCCTTTTTGGACTTTAGTTCAACCATACAAAATTTAACTCTAGAATCAGTGCTTTTTGTCCTCCTGATGTATTCTTATCCTTCCTTGTGTTTATTTTTTACTTCTATTTGCAGATGTTAAATGAATGCTGGCCAGTACTATGAGGCCTTGACAGTGTTGTAGGCTTAAATGTAAAGAAAGCAGAGCTGATTATTTTTCCCCTTGGGGTTACCCTTTGGCCTACTGGCAGGTCTTTTAAAAATAGCTTCATTCTCCCTGATACTATTATTACCAGAGATGGAATTCCCACCTTGAGTGTCCAGATCAGAACTGAAGCCTCTGTGTTCAGAAGCAGCGTGCTGCATGCTCAGCTTTCTTGTTGTGTTCAGACAAGCTTTTTCCATCAGGCTGTGTGGCAAGGATTTTGTGGCTTGGCTTCTGTATTTTTGATCATGCTCTTCGTACAAGAGAAAAAGCTGAGGGCAAGATGCTAGTGAGACTGTGATGTGTGCAGACAGAGTGATGTTTTGCTTCCTCAGGTCTGCTCAGACAGCACTGGCAGGCTGGTGGCACTTTTTGTATTTCTCCAACAGAAAAAAGAAAGGAGAACAGCAAAGCCAACATGGTAGTTGAAACATAGTATTGGGAATGTTTCTGCTACAGTCTCCTATTAGCTCAGACAAGTCATTTAGGATCCCTGCCTCGGTTTAGACCTTTGGTAAGATGGTCATCAGCTTATTTTCAAACCATAAAATCTCACTGCAATCACCAGGTGGGATGCTGTATGCATGAGTTGCTCCCAGAAGTTGCCACAAATTTCCTGAGCACTTGAGGAAAGGGATGGTTTCATCCATCTCTAAACAGTGGGATGGCCAGGCTCATTATAGTAAGTCAAAATTTGTGTTTTCAGCTCCAGTTTGGAGCATGTTATCTCCCATTTTTAATAAAACTCAGATGAATGATATTGTAAGTTTCTGGTACCTTTGACCTATAATCAAAAACTGGAATGTATTTTAAAATGTAGCACAGGTTTTTCATCTATCTAATAACTTGTATCAAAAGCATTGTCCGTGTGTTTAAACACCTACCACAGAACTATCTCAGAAGAAGCCCTTCCTCAATGACTTTCCAGCTTGGTAAAAAGCTGGAAAAGGAGGGTTATTGATTAACTTCTCAGATCAGAGAAAAGATGTCAGGTGATGGAACAGTCAATTGGAAATTATTTGGACTCTGACTTTGAGACAGTTGTTGTTTTTTTTTTTCCTAGAGGTTCTTCCACAAATTACAGGAACTGAGAGTTTGCAATTTAAGCCCCTGAAGCACAAAGGGTAAAAATTGAAGTTAATTTGAGTTGTGGGTTTATGTTTGCAGTTGTATACAATTCAGTACAGTGCTGTACAGGCGGCTTTCTTCTTAGGGATGTTTTGATGTTTAATCTTTGTGAATCTCGATGAGATCCTTAGATAAAAGGTGCAATGTAGTATTCTGTAAGGCCTCAGGCATGAAAGCACCATTAATAATTTAACAATGAAAAATATGGTTACTCTAGAGGCTGTCAGGTACCTCTGGTGGTAGAAACATCTACAGAGATAGGTACCGTAACACTGATTGAATAATTTATTTGATGAATTTCTCAATATTTTTAAATACACTTGACAATGTCTTTCATTATTCACCTAACTTGTGCATCACTGTTAAGCTATCATCTCATGGATGCAAAAGCTGTTTACCCTACAAAAAGCTTATTTCCATTAAAGAAAAGTAAGTTGCCTTGCAATGCCATCAAATACCAGCATGTCCAGAGAACAGTTTTCACTTAACCACAAAAGATGTTCAGAGAACATGAATCTCTTACTCAGACTTTATATTAAGGGATACAAACTATTACAGGTATCTTGTAAAGTTTTCTTGGTGAAGATTCTGATCCAAGACCTAGTCCAAGATGTGATTCAAAGATTCCCAAACAACTCTGTGAGGTATCTCCAGTGTTCTGGTTATTGAAACTGTGGCCTTCTAACAAGGCAGCTGTCATTTTATCCTAATCAGGTTATGGCTTTCAATAACTTCAGGGCACAGGGTGACCTGCAGACATTGCCTCATTAATATTCAGATATTCAGAGTTAATGTTGAAAATTCACACTGATGGACCATACAGAAACCATTTGGTCTGGAATATCAGCATTTTTTCGCAGCTTTGTTGCCTGAGGATTGCTGGGACCTCTCTCTGACCATGTAAGGTTTGTAATGCTGATCCTGCTCTCACGGGGAAGGCTGCACACACAAAGGCAATGTGAAGCATTGAATATAAATGTTTATGAATTTCTTTTCTGCTGGAATTTTAGGGTGAAGGCTGATAGGGCAAGGTTCACTATTTATTTGTAGAAGAAAAAGACCTTAGCAGACAGAATTGGCCCATTCTAACATCTGCTGTAGAGATATGAGTTTATATAACAGCTGCCAATTTTTTCCTGCAGCAATCTAGTCTGTAAACAAACAAGACATTTACTAGACAAAAAACAGGCAAGAGAAGAATAAATGACTTCTCCAAAGTTATAAAAAAAGTTACCAAAAAAGGTTTCTTTCTGGGATAGGCTTGGACCTCCGATCTTCAAAAGCACCTTTTAATGCTAAAAACATGCTCTTTTTTTGCTGGATATTTGGTTTAGAATATCAGAGGTCCTTAATAATGAGCATGGTGAGGCTGAAGATTTCATCACAGAAAATTGTCAAATAATCAGTAAACACTGGAATTCAGATGTGCTGCCATTAAAATATTCTCTTAATTGGAACTACACTGTTTTATTTAGTAATGGAATAAAGAATGGATGTTACTCATTTGTTTTTGTGTCCTTTCACAGATGATTTTACAGTAAAGGTGAAGGAGACCCTGTATTTTAACTGATCAAAGCATTTGTTTTACTGCTTAATTCTTTGGTACTGGCTCTCCCAAGGCCCCTGCTGCTATGAACTAATGCAAATTACATCAGGAAATCCAACGGGCTCAGTAAACACTGAATATTAATTCAAGATGTTTTGGAAAGTGCATAAACAGCATCAGTCCCAAAATCCAGAGCAGGAGCTAATAACAATGTTAAATTGATATGTCAGAATTTTATGGGGAGTGTTGTTTTGGCCATAAAAATCAGTCTTTTCTGGCCATGCTGAATGATCACGTTGTTCTGTTATAACACATGAATTCTAAATCACTAAGCAATATCCTTTCTTCCCCCGCACTTTAACCAGGACTTGCTTGGATTGCTAAGTGCTACTTTTCCTATGTTGACCAGTCCACTTGCTCTAGATATACCAATGAGAAGTACTAGAGTTTTGTGATCAAAGACTCAGAGCAGGATGCAGCAACTCTACAGCAACTCCACAGGTTCCTTCTGTTTGTTTACTTTCCTTGTGTGTGGCTTTTGCTTTACCTGCCTTTATCTCAACCCATGAGTTTTCTCACTTTTGTCCTTATTATGTTATCACTAAAACACCCCCATTTTCAAAATATTTGTGCCTGATATCACTGTAACATGCTCAGTTTCCAATTCCATAAATTCTGGCACTACTTAGATATCTTGTGTGGCTCTGAAGAACTGTGGACACATCATCAGGAATTCTGAATGCCAAGCTGGACACAACTGAGCAAAAAGGTCCAACACTATCTTTAAAGGCCCATTGACTTACTGACCCAAGACTGTTTTGAGCTTTTTTTCACATTTGTTCTGCATGTTTCATTCAGGGGCAAAGATTATCCGAGTATTGAAATGCATGAGAAGACTGTATTGGCATCTGGCTTTCTTTACTTTTCCCATATGTCATTATATATTTTAATATTCACCTTGGGAACTTTTCGTATGCAAGATGTAAAATCATAAAACATAATCTACATTAGAGGCTGGATCTGAATGATTGAGATCCTGGTATCCTGGCAAATCCACAAACTCTGTTATTAAAATAGTCTGCTTTAGAGGGTGGGAAAGAAAATCACACTGGGTAAGTAACAATTTCACTAAATATGAAAGATCTAGTGATACACAGAGGTTCATTGGATGGTGAGAGTAGATACTGAGTCATACTCATTCTCTAGAGTGTGTAGCTGCTTTCCTTGATATTCTAGAGATGAAAAAGGCAATTTAAATATTTTATCCTCCCTGCCCTCGACTGATGCCTAGGATTGCTCTCGCAGCCCACAGCTGAACTTGTGCTCTCTCGCAGCTCATTGGAGACACTCATACAAATGCCTCGTGAAACCACTTGTGATTGCCCAATTGCCCAACGTGACAATCAGAACTCCTCAGGCCACAGGTTCCACTTTGCAGGATGGAAAAGAAGCGTGATGCACCCTGACAGCAAAGGAACATCTTTTTCTTTTTCTATTAGCCTTCCTTTTGGAGAGGCTGGAAGACACATGATGTTTCCTGGGTCTATTGACAAGAAAAGCAGTTTGATACAGAGTTGCACTCAGTTTTTCTACAAATATAAACTCAAACCCAGTGTTACTGCTTGTATCAGTTATACACCTGGGTATTTTCTGACAGAAGGTTTTCTGAGGACAATAGTTTCTCCGCTCATCTTATAAATACATTTAATTTCACATATGTCACACTGTCAGCAACCATTTTTGTGTCTGCAGATGCTAAATATCAAACAGCATTGCCACCCAAAACTTTTAACTAACAGGCACTGTGTAGTCTATGTTTTATGACCAGCTAAACATACCTTTTTAATAGATTATTTGTGTAGTAATATTTCTTTCATTCCTCCCAGGCAGAGTGATAATGAAAGGTAAAACCAATCTGCAGTAACAAAACTATTTGGTGAAATTCAGAAATGGATACCTGCTAGAAGTGGTTCTGGAATTCAAATAATAACACCAATTAACTGAAAAGTTCTTGCTTTAATTAAAAGATATTTAATATAAAAAGATTAATTTTTCTCAAAGAAAAGGTTCATTTTGATACTTTTTTCCTTCAAATGAAAATGTAAAGGACATTTTCTGATACGCACAAGATCTAAGTTAAAATATTCCTTACGTAAAATATTTTACCCTTGCTTTTATTTGTGTTTATTATTATTATTATTTTGGCTTTGACAAAAGAGAGGTTTTTCTTTCTTTCTTTCCTTCTTTTCTGAGAAATTCAAAAGAGAAAACAAATATACCCTGCATTTTAATTATTTCTTAAGCTAGTAATGTACTACAAAAAATACCAAATATAAAAACTAAGACAGAAAGAGATGTATTAAACTCCTGTGGCCACCTTGGGAGCCATTAGCTGAACTGATAATAAAACTGAAGATTTCTTGGCTTCTATTTGCATGTTTTGAGTACAAAACTTCAATATTTTCTTAGAATCTGGCAGTGAAATGTCTTCTGTTTTAATATAGAAGCTGATCTTAAGTTATCCAAGGGATGTGCAGTTTCCCAGATGAACACTTGACAGTATTTTAAACAGAACTCATTAACTTCTATAGATGTTTAGAACTTCCAAAGCTTATTTTTTTCCTTAAAGGCATATGTGAATTTATGTAAGCCTTCCACTCACAGCAATGGTCACTGAACAGAACCCAGAGTATTTTAAATACAAACTAAATGTGTAAATAAGTTTTCAGACAAGTTGAAAATGCTAGCAATTTACTAGTACCTAGTCCATTTTGGCCAGTGGAAATAATTGGACTTTAATGTAAGATTTTTTTTTTTTGCACTAAAATTAACACTGAAATTATATTAAGACATAGAAATTATAATTTGGATATACTTAAGACTACTCAAGGATAACTAAAAAGCCTATATCTGTGACATCAGATATTTGTCTTTATTTCAATCACAATGCATAAAAGAATCTTTTGTTAATCAAAAAAACCACTCTGAATTTAGACTCCAGGGAGATGATTTGGTACTTGACACAATCTATAATACAAAGATCAATGGGAAATAAAATTTTTGATTACTCTTAGTACAGTTGAAGAACTGTTTTCCATATTCACATTGTATCTGAAAACTAACTGTTTTTTACTAGAGACGTTCTCAGAGATGTGGACCAAAAATGGTTTTGTTTCCAAAGTGTGTCTTGCTTAGTAGAATAAAGATTTTGATGCTGCAAGTAAATTCTCAAAGCTGGTTAAGCACTGAATTAGGATGCAGGGTGGTGTGTGAATTCTATTCTGTTATAGCTTAAAGGAATGCACTAGAAAAAGAATGTAGACTATAAGTTGTTGTTCTCTGTTATATGAAGATTCACATAATAAAAAATAAACAGGGTTAAAGAAGAAGTGATGGACTGACTCTGCCACTGTTGGGCAAAAGACGTTCCATATTAAAGTGATTACACTCTTACAGCTGAAGGCCCTGAAAAGATTTTTTTTTTTTCTCAATATCCCTCTAAAAGTGAAAATTCCAATTTCCCTTTCATGAAATGAAACTGCAGAAAGACTTGTCCAATTGAGAGTAGAGGTTTGCAAAACTCATATCCTACTCTGAGGTTCTGTCTGTGAGAGAACCATACCCTGATGTGCACTCCTCTATGGCACCTTCTGCCCTCAGGCACCAGGTCCAAGACTTACTAGAAGAATAATTGCTCCATAGCTTCTTTACTCTTCAATCTGTGTTTTAATTTAAGTTTTCATATCTCTGTATTTTCACACCTCTGTATTTTCACCTTCTGTTTTACTGACTGCTGCTTACACACCCCTCCTCACACTGTGCAAGCTCTGCCCGAAAAATCAGACATGCTGATGGTGTATGGATTCAAAATTATTCATCATGGGTCATATTAGCAAACAGCAATAGGCAGGGTAACAGTGAGCAGGTAGTTTCCAGTCCAATAAGACAAATACACCAGTTTTATGTGGAAACAGAAACTGGGGGATGTTGTAGTATTTAATATCCACACTAGAAGTTTTAAATTGCATCTAACCTTGTCTTACATTGTTCTGCTTGGGGTTTAGATGCCTACTTTTAATGTATAGGAAAAGTACAATAAAAAAATTGATGTAATTCTATTTAAGATGGAACCTGGTAAATTTTAGAGTTCTTGCATAGTGGTTAGTAGCAGTATCTATGCTCAAGGAGTGTTTTTTTTTTCCCATCAGGTGTGCTTAAAAGAAATTGCCCTCAGAATGAGAAATAATAAATAGGAAATATGACATTCAGTTACTTGAGGATTTCTTTTGTTGTTTTTTGGGAGGTTTGGTTGTTGTTGGGTTTTGGGGCTTTTTTAATCTTTCTTTTTAATAACTGCTGTTTTCTTACTGCTTTGTCTAGACAAAATTTAATCCATATACCCAGGAAGTCCCTAGATTATATTGTCAATCTGCCTAATAACACACCATCTCTTTATTCCCTAGTTTAATCCATTTAAAGCATCTCACATTAAATGTTGCACATGTGTTGTTATATTTCAGAGGCCATGGCTCGAACTGTATTGTTTTTTGAAACAATCTTCTTTTTCTTAACTGAGTTCCTGGGGAGTGTGATCTACCACTGGGGCTATCTTCGTTGATAATGCTAAGTAAACCCCCTGGTGTTCTCACTCCATTGTATTCTTCTTTAGCTTCTGCTGGGGAAAAAAAAAAAAAAGTCTATGTAGAAGGTTTTAAAATGAAGTGCAGAAGAATTTTGTGTAGTATGAGCAGCTGATTTATTATTGACCTAAATCAGATATCTACGGTCTCTCTGCAGTCAAAAGAGTTAGACCTTGGCCTTTGATATACTATCCCTCTATGAACTAGTGAGGAAACTCAGATTAGTAAAGGTGTCTAAATCTTAGACAGTTAAATCTGCATGAGACAAATCCTAGACTTAGTAGAGATATTTCAAAGATTTAGGTACTACTGGGCTTTATGGTTTTTCCTGAGGTTAAACTGGGTTTGTACAAACCTTTTTTGCTCAGTGCAGTCAATTAAAAAAATCTCTGAATGATGGCCTACCTCCCAAATTCTTGTTCTTCTGGATGCCTCAGAAGGGAATAAATACCTGGAAACAGCACTATGACAGCCTGTGAAAAAAAATATATATTGCAGAGCCTTGGGCATATATATCCTTGTCCTGCTATGAGTAAGAGAGATTGCTGCCTAGTCTGTGTGTTGATCTGTATGAAATGGTTTTTCAGCCTGTTTCTCAGTGGATGGAATTATAAAACTCCAAGCACCTTCAGAGCTGAATCCTGAAAGATGCTGAACTCCATCAGTTCCCACTGCTGGTGGTGAAAGCTGATGATATTTAGCAGCTTGTCAGTACTTGATCCCATCTGAGTTGTTACGAGCTGCACAGTCAAGGGAGCGCTGGGTAACCAGGTGGGATTCATGAAAGTGCATGCAAACATCTCCTCTTCGGCAGTGAGGAACTTAACATTTAAGCAGAGAGCAAACTGCCCTTCATTTTGGCCCACATTGTTAAAATTCCTCGATGAAGATCCATGAACCAGATTCCTTGCACTGCCTTCATGTGATTTTGTTGCCCTCTATCAAACACCGGTTCAGTAATTTCTCAAGCGCTTGTAGCTTACAGTGCAAGATGATTGACAGCAATTAAAGTGCTGTACCTTGCCTTTTGAGGGAGAAAAAATGTGTTACTGATGTGAAATGGAAAAATTAGCTATGAAAATCATGAAACTCGCACTTGATTACTATTGGCTCAAACAATATTTCTTTTCATCGTGTCTGATCATGTGCTGAGACTGGAATTCCTGTCTCATTAAATAAAAGCAAGGAGATGATATAAAAACATCCATATATCCAGCATCAAAATTCAACTCTGCTTACAGCTCTGCTGGTGTCTAAGTGAATTTATACTCATGACTCCAATGGCTCATCAGATCAGAATTGGTCTTTTATCCTTGTCCTCATGTTTCTGTCCAAGTCCTCTATTTTTCAGAATTGTAACTGATTATTACACTTCTACATTCAACACAAAGGCTATTGTATTTTTCTGGAGAAAATATTCTTTTACCTCTCTCTCTCTGTTTTGGTTTTTGTTGTTTGGTTTTTTTTTTAAGTTGATGCATTGTTTTCAAGGGCTCTGGTTAGCACATCACATAACAACCCCAGCTCATTATTATGCATTATCTACTGCTGCTTGCTGCAATGCAATATTTACACTTTGGCATTAAGGCAGGAGACGGCCCTTGTTATGGAGCACAGCCACCGCTGATAGATCGACGGCAACGACTTTTCAGAAACATGAAGAATTGAAAATGGTTCATCTGGGGATTGCAAGTGCTATGAATTCTTTATATCTAACTGTTGGCCTGCACTGACCCAAAGGATATTAGATTTCTTAGGAGCAAACGTGCTATGCTGAAATGTACTTAAAAAGCTCGGTCTCAGCGGCCTGCAGTGGCTGCCCCCCCATCATCCCTGGCCTTTACCAGGCAGATCTTCCTCTCCCTCTGTGCAACCCTTGCCCCCTGCCTTATACCTCCTGCTGGTTGCCTTACGTCTCCGTGTTGGCATTCTGCAGGCAGCAGGCAGGAGAGCGGAGGGGTAAGCGACTACACCATTAGGAGCTGGAGGAGGTTGCTCCCAAGCCTGGATTTTATTGCCGTGTCACTTGGATTGTTTTTACAGCTGGCAGGCCAGAGTGACCTTTGGCTGCCTCTTCTCATTTCTGTTGGCTCCTTCCCCACGAGCCCACGTCAAATCTGCTTCTCCTGCAGTATTTTAAAGGGCTGCTCTGCCATCGCTGCTGCTGCCTGCGGAGCAGGAGGCTCCGACCTCAGACTGGAGAGGGGAAGGGGGAAAGGGGCAGGTGAATGCCGAATGGACCAGCACTTACCATGTCTTACTGCTTCAATGACATCAGGACTGAGGCAGGTGTAACCTGCTGCTGCTAGCATGGGACACCAGTGATTCACCAAGGGACAGGAGAGCACAGCAGGTACCAAACAAGCAGGGAGATCCTGTGGAGATGAGGGAGGACATGAAGTGACACCTACCTTGCAAGAAGCACAAGGCAAAATCACCATGCCACACTAATGAGGCATTTCTCCAATAATTGCCTTTTGAGGTTCCCAAAGTACTCTTCCTATAAAAATTGAGTCCCATGGTATCATTATGCAGTAGCACTATCATCCCTATTTCTTTTTTATTTTGAGCCAGACCAGTTGACTCATGTCCCTGTTGGTCAGTGAACCTGCTCACCACTGAAGATCATCTAAGCACTGAACAAATCTGCTACCCTAGAAGTTGGTTCCCCCTTTCTCTTTACAATGTACCCAAACATGTTTATACATTTTGTGTCCCCAAACATCTCACCTTCTCTTTTAGCAGAACACCCTTCATAGTGGCAGAAGGCAGGACATAATTTGATTTTCTTTTTTCAGCCTAGACTCTAGCAAATCTTTTGCTTCTGCCAGCTTATGATGATTTTAGAGACCTGCACAGGTGGAAAGTAAAGTTCATGTGCATTGTACTGGCCTCCACCACCACGACCCAAAGTCAGGCCCTGTCTACCTGGCTCTGCCACCACAGCCCTTGTCCTTCCCCTCATTTCAATGACATTTCAGAGAGGCAGGAGCAGAGAACAGGATTTGGCGTGGATGAAAACTGTCAGATAATTGAGACAATTTTTAATTAAACTGTGCATTTCGCTAACTGCTCTGCTCAAAGAGCTTTATTGTAGTGTTGCTGTGGCAACCTTAACTTTGAGTGTCCTGACGTGTGATTAAAATCTTAGATTTAAATGTTTCCTTAACAGAGTCCTTTTTTTTTTTTTTTCTTTTTTATTGGCAGCCACCAAAATCATTGATCCTGAAGACTGAGGGTCAGATTTCCACCTTGGATTTTAGTCCCTGAGGGAAAGGGACTGGAGAGAAATAGCCATGCAGATAACTGAAAGCCTAAGAGGGAGAGATATCCTTTTCCTGACTTACAAACGCCTGCCCCCTTCTCCCCCTGCCCTGCGTCTTCCCACTCCCTAAGGATGCTGTACCAATCAGACTTAGTAGCTTAAAAGGCCATAAAGGGAAAAATGTCAGGTGTGAGCTGCTCTGCTCAGCATGACAGGAGTTCAGATAAGAACACAAAAAATACCACATGGGGTTAGACATAAGGTTCATTTAGCCTGCTAACCTTTGCCTGGCAACAGCAAGTAGCAAATGCTTAGGATATGTATAGACTTGACCTTTCTCTCACAGACCCTCCCAGCTCCTGATAACCACTACTTACATGTGTCCTTGCAAATCTCCCCCAAATGGTGGTTTGTAAAGACCTTCTGAGGTAGAGAGGCATATCCTTTCTTTCTTTTTTTTTTTTTTTTTCCCATAAGTGGCCACACTTTGTCCTTTGAAGAAAAAATGATTGCTGCTTGTGTTATGATGGAATGGGATCAAGGATTCAGGACAGCCCTGTAGGCAAACAATGAAATAGAGGCATCCTAGCGTCAAGGCAAGATGCTCTCTCCTTTCTTTTGTTCTTTCTGTGCCTTTTAAGAAAGAAAAATTGGATACAGCCCCTAATATATATTTCTGTATAGAGATGGGGATCTGTCCTGACATGTCCTTTCTTTTCCCTGTTAACTGCCATAACAGCTTCACCCTGGAAAGCTGGGTCATCATCGCTGATTTTAACCACAAAGAGAAATGAATGGAAAAAGACTCCCTTGTATAGGTAAATTTCTGTCAGAGAGCAACCCTGAAATATTGTTCCTTGACTCTTCATATCTCTTTTAATTTCTCTCAGGCGGAGTTCTAATTTAGGTTACTTAAGATACAGTGGAAAGGTGTTACATATTAAATAATGGAATTATCCAGGAAAATTAGGTTTACATTAGTACAACATTTATCTCATGCTTTACAATGCTGTATTTCTTCATTCCTTCATCCAGCAGTGGAGGTTCAATTAGTTCTTGGTTTTCCCTCGTTTCAGGAAAAGAGATGAAAACTCAGAGGAAATCTAACCATGTGTGTAACATAAGAGCAACACATAATTTCCTGACCTGCTGGGCAATTAGTTTATGCCCTCAAGTGTGATATTTGATTACCTTACAGGTTTGGTTTGTGGTGCTAATGGCTGTAAAATTATTGAGTTTCTTATTAGATGCAGCCACAGAATTTGTCTCAATGATTTCCAGTTGCAGTGAATTATCCAGATGGACCATATGCTGCTTGGTCTCTTCCAACTTTGCTCTCTTTTGACTTCCCAGGACCATTCAAGCTGCAGGACTGTAACAAGAAGGCAAAAGGTTTACTGTAATATGAATAATTTTGAACAACTCAAACACAGAAAGATTGTTTGCTTACTTACCTTCTCACCACTATAATCTGTGTGTTTATTTCAAAACCCTCTCACATTTAGAGACTGATGAGAACTGTAATTTAAGATGTATTTCACAGGTTTTCCTGATTCTGAATTGTGACTTGCAAAACATTAATGACTGAACACACACAGAGCAGATAATCTTTGGTGAACATAACTATTTCATACAATGTCTCCTGTGAGTCTGCAGGATGCAAAGATTAAAAAAGCTTATTAGGAGAAATGGTGGATTGTTTTATTAGAGAAGAGGTGTACTAAAAGAAAGGGATGTGGCAGGTATTATTTTGACTCTATCATTTGCCGTATTAGGAGAGATACTCTCTTGAGAAAAATCTTTTTAACACTGGCTCTTTTCTCATTCTATTTAACTAATTATAGTCTACATTTCCAGATTTTAAGAAGACAGATTTTTCTTATATTTTTGTACATGACCACTTGGGTTTTCTAGCAATTTCCTCCTTCTTACTTTTTTTCCCTACTCCTTTATTTTTTTCTTTAAATCAGAACTATTTTTTCAGTGACTTTGTTTTCAGCAGATCAACACTGTTTTCAAAATTAAAGAGTTTAAAATTTCCCATGTTCTCTTACTTGTCCTGATGCTTTATCTCAAGATTTTTAACACAGTTAAATAACACGGTGTCAAAGTTCTGTAGACAATGATTCAAGAGGAAAGTAAGTAATTATAAGATAAGGACTGAATGAAGGAAAAAAAACCAAAACACAGTTTCAATATGTGCACATTTTTCTTCAGCAAGGTTAGTGGAAAATGTTCTCTGAGCTGAGAAATGAAAATTGTTCCCAGATTTTAAGTCTTTCAGTGCTGGAGCTGCTGGAACTGGGTCAAAACATCTACTTTTGGTACTGTAATGACTAAATAAAAAGTTCCTCAGCTTGTCATATAGTTAATTAGTGCTTAGAAAATAATAATGCCAGGCTCCTACAGCTCCTACATTCTAAGTAAAATGGGTTTGTCAAGAAGATACATCAGGAGCAGAGTTTTTTTTTTCAGCCTACTAGGGAAAAACCCAAACATGATCATACAAAAAAAGGCCTCATGCTGAACACTGGGACATTCTGACAGCAGGGCTCCGTGTCCTCACCCAAGAGGGCACAGCTGAAAAATGGTCATGTTTGAATAATGACCAGGGATTTGAAGAGACCTTTTTCAATTATGGACAAGAATTTTATTTCAAGGATGAAATAATCAGCATCCAATCAGTTCCCTTTTGGTCTAACAGGAGTTGAGGTTCTATGTTCCACTTCTTAGATGTGCCCCTAACTGCAGAGTTATACATGGATGGGGACAGGTGACAAGTCAGATTTCAGAAAATCATGGAATCACAAAATGGTTTGGATTGAAAGAGACCTTAAAGATCATCCAATTCCAACTCCCTGGCATGGGCAGGAACACCTTCCACTAGACCAGGTTGCTCCAAGGGCCATTCAACCTGGCCTTGAACACTTCCAGGGATGGGGCATCCACAGCTTCTCTGGGCAACCTGTGCCAGGGCCTCACCACTCTCACAGTAAAGAACTTCTTCCTAATATCTAATCTAAACCTGCATTCTGTCAGTTTAAAGCCATTCCCCCTTGTCCTGTCACTCCATACCCTTGTAAAAAGTCCCTCTCTTTCCTATAGGTCCCCTTTATGTAGTGGTACAAAGATTTCATTCTTTCATTTCTTCATTTGAGATGAAGTGGTTACTCTCCTTCAAAATAGGCTGCAGTGCAGCCAAATGCAGAGATGTTGGATAAAAGAAAGAAAAATCAGAAGAAAACTGGTCATATAGTTAAGCAGTTGATGCATGTGTTCATATTTTTGCATGTGATGTGCACAGAGGCTGCTTTCTTCTTTGGGATTCTGTCATGGTGTGTATTTGTCCTTCTTTAAAAACAATCTTAAAAGTAAAGTATGAGATTTTTCACATCATCCCCTAAGCAAAGGACTGAAAGAAGAACACCAAATCTTGTAAGTTTGACAAAATCACTCTCCACTAGCTGTTTTAAACAATACATGCCTTAAGCTTTGTAGTCATTAAAGAGGAATAAATTGTTCTTGGTCTTTCTTTGGAGACCTGAGGTGAAAAAAGACCTATGATTTAGGAAAAAAATGTATTATGGAAGACAACCAGCATAATTTTTTTTCATTATACTATCAAAATATGAGGTTTCAATTTTTCCTTCTGCAAAGTTTGCATCCCCCTCTACAAATGTTGTGAATTACTTCATATATTTTCAAACATATGAGATTTTTCCTCCCCCCCATTTTAGATGCTGTTAGATTCAATGCAGTTTAACTGTATTTTATCTGCCAGAGGTGGGAATTAAATAATTTCTCAGAGATCTAAGGGAAGCTGGAACTTTCCCCAGTTGCCTGCCTCTTTTTTTTTTTCTTTTACATGTCTCAGAGTTTTGACATTTTCCCTAGTGACGGTTGCTATGCTATTCCTCAGCACATTGGCTGGGGATCCTTGCAATGCCTAAGGTGCTAAGGCATGTTTTGTACAGAATATCATCCTTTTTTGCCTTTTTTTTGTTTTGTTTTTTGAAGGCTTTTTGGAACAGGACATCAGTTAGAATTTTTCCCCTAGAGATGATGTCAAATTTCTCATCAACACGCTGCAGAGTCAAAGGCATAGAAAGTTGCTAATGACCAAAAATATTTTGTGCACAGACCACCTTCCTATTATTGTCAAGAGGGACATAAAATTCACCAGGTTCTATTAAATACCTGATTTATTATAGCCAATATCCCACTTCTGGGGAGGGTTGCAAAAAGGAGGGAAAAACTTTGCATTTCCTATTAACCAGGTGTGCCACTCCTACAGGTATGAGGATGTGGGTGGACACTGTGTTCCTAATATCTTGCAACCCACCTTAACATGTGACATCTGAAATACCAAAATTGCCTTACACAAAGTATAAATAAGAAAGAATTTATTTTCTCCTTGCCCAGTTTCATTTAACAGTGAATTTCCCTTGTATGTGCAAATAACAAGATAAAAATCTCTTTTCACAGGTGGCCCCTTATCACTTGTCATCTCTCTCCTCTCCCAGCTCAGCCTGTTTTTTGAGCACCTGAATTGCCTTATGAAAAAATAATAAGAACAACAAAAAAAAAAAGGAAACAGCACTGTTTGTCCTCGATTTTGTGAACTCTGGCAGACTCAGGCCTCCTGGAGGAGTTGTGGGCAGGTAAAATTGACAGCAGGCTATAGCTGAGTGCATGTCTGCCACGAGGAGCAGCTCCCACCAGGCCTGACACAAGTTGTCACCCTTGTTGCAGCAGCAATAAAGGATGCACAGGCTGAGGGAGCTGTGGAGGAGAGATCTTTTCTAAGCATGCATCAAGGATGACATATTGAGAACCCTGTGTCTGGTTTAAGCCCAGCACCAAGTTATATTCCTGAGTCAGAGTTATCTGCAAAGCTGGAAAAAACAATGGTAGCAACAGAACAGCAAAAACAACAACAATAATAAATTGAGCTAAGTGTAAGACTGGGGAGGGAGGGGAGCAGGGGAAAGAAGAAAGGTTTTATTGCTGACAAAAGACATGTCAGTTTGCTCGACCCAAAATGAAAAGTTCTGTTACAGACACTTGTAAGGGAGGGGAAAAAAAATGGAAAAATCACCAGGGCAACACCATCACCTGCTGTTTCCTCAGTACCTTAGAGGTTAGCACATTTAGCCCTGGCTGTCAGACATCCCTGTATCTGAGCAGGTGTGAACCCATTCGTACCTTTGATGAGGTTGCTGAGCTCACAGGGCTCTGTGTGATCTCCACAATATCCCTGACTCATATTGTTCCACCAAAAGAATACATAACCCAAATTTGCTAAGGTAGCTGAAAATAAGAAACAAACAGAAATCAAAAGTAGAAATTGTCATAAACTGCTTATCTAGGGCTAGTTTTCTCCTTCAGTACTCAGTTTTTCATTTACTACCTGTTTTCCACCCTTGCATGATTTATGCATCTGTCTGGATGTGGGTGATGAACTTCATTTAAAGTTAAATTCCTTAAACAGTGAATAATAATATTAATTGCTGTAGCCACTCTGCTCCCAGAACCCAGGCTCTGATAATCATGTCCCCTCTGTTAATACCCCTGACTGATGAATGCCTCTACCTGGTGTTTAAATATGCCTGTTGGGATCTCACACTATTTAACATGTATATAAAAGCGTAAAAATAATCCCAGTGAAAATCCCATCCTAAGAAGAGGGTGGTGCATCAGTGCAAGTACTTTACTTGAATTCACACAAAGGCTTTTACCCCAGTTTACCAGGTGCTGATTTTACTGGTTTTTCACCATCTGCAATGGATCTGCCCCACCAGGACGGAACATTTAAAAACTGGGCCAGATCATCACCTTTGTCATTATGAACTCAGAAAAAAATTGCACTGCACTGTATTGCATAGAAAGATGTTGAAGTAAGAGTGATAAGAAATGCTATTCTGAGCAATCATGGAATATTTCTTTAAATTCTGTACTTGGCTAAAGGCTTTCTATTTTTCTTTAAATAAGGATCATCATATCAGTTTCTACTTATTGTTTATATTTATAATCTGAAAGAAATTGTTTATATACAGGTTAAAGTAGACAGGTGTTTGTTTGTTTTTTTTTTAGCTATCATACTATGAAGTTTGTGTTGTATTTAAGACAGAAAGATTATAAGTTTATCATTTGTTCTAGAAATCTGGATTTGTTCAGTTGTTGCAAACCAACACATCTGTTTCCATGAACACAGTAATCATCCAAAATACATTATAAAAACATCATGAAAAATGATGTTATCCAGCCATGTCCTTGGACACCAATACATTTGCTTTGAGGAGAACACTCATGATACCCACCTAAATAATTAAAAGGGGAATTTCATCCAACAAGGCCCTTGTCCAGGGGAGTAAATTCTTTTGAAAGAAACATTCAAATACATCACAAGAATTACTTCCACACGTCGTAAGCACAATGTGTTACAGGCCATCCTGCCCTGGAAGCTGTGTGGGAAATCGATGAACAATATGATTAAGTGACTTGTTTAATTATACATTAAACTTATATGGGTAGATCATATCTGCTCAGAACTCTCCCAAACATTCACAGCCTGATGAGCCTCTAAACTTGTCAGAAAAAAAACCTCCCTGAAGGCCAAAAACATGACAAAGGGATTTAGATCATAACCGAGGAAGAAGGTTTAAACTGCACTAAAGCATCTCCACTACAACTACAGTAAATATTCCCACAGTGGACTCATAAAGCCTTTGATCTTTCATTTGTCTTTTTTTCAGAACATATTGCACTTCATGAATCTCTCCAAATGTCTTACTTGTAAAATGAAAACACAGGAATGAGCCATGTAGACAATAAATAATGGACAAAACCACCTCTGATCAGGGAGATTCTATATCCTACAAAACAGTTACTCACTGCTGTTTGAACCCTGAGCGTAAAAAATTACTTACAAAAGCCTTACAAGCTCAGTCAAGAACTAAAACTTGTCATCTGATTGATTACCAAAACTTGAATTAAATCAGTCACGGATTTTGTGATACATTATAATATTTCTCCCATTGGCCATCAATATCTGCATGTTCTTTGACAACATTCCTTCTATTCCTTGGTACGAATCACTATTTCTAGAGTTCTGAACTGATATTTACTTGATAATTTAATAATTTATTTTCAGTTTAAATTAATCTTTAAAATCCAGTACATCGCTTTTGTGATCAAAAACATCCTTAAATTTTGATCTGCACTAATTAGTCTAATAAAAGTTGTTATCTTTACTTCCAACTCCTCTATGATTAAAAATAGTACATATTTTCTACTGTTTTTTTTTATTTTAATAATTGTTTTGAATCACTATTTGTCCCTTATTATATGAGCATTTTTTCAGTAAAGTAGATTCAGTATCAAAAAATATCAAAAAAACCACTTGCTGAAACCTCTAATTCTGCCTATTATTTTTTTTCAGATTCACCTGAAAGTCCACATATTTCTGTAGCTTTTTTTCATACAGAAAGACAATTTTAGAAAGAAACTTTAACCAAAATCCATTTTCAGCTAAGGAAAGTATAATTTTTTTCTAAAGCAATTATGAAAACTTCCAGGATCCACAGGATGCCTTAAAGTAATTATCAAATGATGTCCAAAAAGTCAGTGGCTGATGTGCCATTAAAGGTGATCATTAAGAGTAGGAATATCTAATCATTACCATGATTCCTATCACCTCCGTTAGCCAAGAACATTGCAGTGCAGACATTTCAATATTTGTCAAGATAACTTCCACTCTGACCCTGAACAATTTTAGATGCTTTAGACTCTTGCTTGAGATCGATCCAACTGTTGATATATCATTATTGGAGTAAGGAAACTGAATAGAAGGTGAACTTGACACACCATCAGAAGACCCAGCAATGCTTAGATTAGGTATCTCCTCGTTGATAAGCTTTCAATTTCTAGCTCCAAATTTCCTAACAGAGGCTGATTGCACGAGTTTTCATCCCCAGGATTTCCACACACGGTACATAGACTAAATATCAAAGGTCCCTGAACTGAGAGTGATATTTACCCACAGTATGCATGTCATTAACAAGTAGATACGAAAAGATTGATCTTGGCTCTGACTTTAAGAAAAGATCTGGGAGTTGTGTGTGTACAAATTTTGTTACCAGCAGAAGTATTATCCTTGTAAAATGTTGGAGCTTCATATCTAGCTACATACATCACGTTGATTCTGCTTTCTTAGCTAGCCCATAGCAAATAGTTTCAGATTGGCCAAATTGTTGTTGTTGCTTTTTGCTTAAGATCATGCTTTGTTTTGCATCATATGAATTGCTGTATTCTTTTTTTAAGCTATTTTTCAATAGCAAATATGCCAGTCAAGACTAAAACCCTAAAAGATATTGGTAACCAAGTGGATGCATTGTTGAACAATCTAATCACTCACATACCGTCTGGGGTTGCTTGTAACTTCAATTTTTGCCCGTTTTTACCTGATTCAGAGCAGTAACATGAAACTGAGTCACTTGCTTGAAAAAGATGGGTGTTGCTGTGTTTGGGTCAAATGATATCAGAGCTAATATTGAAATCCCAGTCCTTTCAGGAAACTCTGTGTTACTTAAGAGTAACAGTAAGTCTTCAGTCCTTCTAGGTAGGTCACTCATCTTTAGTTTAATGGCACATTGTGCTTTCAGTCTCTGATCCATGTCCACTAAACTATTTTCACAAGAGGATAATTTCTTCACTGAAATGGTGGTCAAGCATTGGAACAGGCTGCCCAGGGAAATGATTGAATTACCATCCCTTAAAGTGTTCAAAAAACATGCAGATGTGGTACTTGGAGACATGGTTTAGTGGTGGACCTTGCAATGTTGGATTAGTGATTGGACTTGGAGATGTTTTCCAATCTTACTGATTTTATGATTTCCACATCAGAAATGTAGAGAAAATAATATGAGATATCCTGGAAAAAAAGTGTTGGAAAACCCTTGTTGACACGGTTTGCATTCCAGTTTATCACATAGATCCCTGTTGCTTATTTGAAATGTGTGTCCTGCCCTTTCACAAGCACCTTCTCCTTCACAAACATGACAAAACCTCCCACTTGAATAAGTTCCAGAAACACTGGGGAAACTGATTAAATGCCTATAAAAAAATTTCCCCAAGAGGAACTTCTCCACTCCTTTTGGTGCAGACTTGCATATTTGCAAAGTTTTCAGTAAATATGAGTCACCAAAATTATTTTGCTGAATTTTGCCAGGAGTACCAGCAAACTCAGCCATTCCATCTGCTGCCTCCTCACTCCCCAGACACCTGCACTCAAACTGCTCCTCTTTGGTTCATAATCTGCATCACCCACACAGGACCTGAGAGGGCAGGGTTGTACCCTTAATCACACATCATCCACTTCACAATTAACACTTACCTGTTTTATTGAAAAAGATTAATTTGGCTTGCTGACAATCAGAGCTCTTGAACAATGTACAGTTACTGCAGGAAACCAAGATATCAGATGTAAAATTTCAGGTGTTTTATTCTTAGTAAAGTTGCATTTCTTTGTTCTTTGCATTCCCCAAATTCCTTATGTCAGAAATTTATAAAAGGAAGAAGACAGTAGTCTAGCTCCTAAAATGATGTAATTTTGCAGGTGTGCATATAGGAGTAGAAATAATTAAAAAATTATACATACAGAGAACAAAGTACTGTAGATACAGTTTAGAATATCTTAGAAAAAAATGTTAGTGAGCAAGAAACACACCGCAATTATTGATTTTATTTTACTAGGCAAGGAAAAATGATGAATTGTCCTCTTCTAGCAGGTGGCAATAGCTTGTTGAATACTGAAATGGATTGGATTTCAAGATATGGCTGCACATTATTATCCTTTGTCACTGTCATATTCAAGCCTGGAAGATTTCATTCACTAAATGAAAACCACATTGGAAGATGCCATTTTATCTGGGAATAGGTTTATACATTCAAAATTATCCATGGCACTCCAGTGTTCATATCCCTCCAGTGATAATTTTAAACATTATCAGTGGAAGATGGAGGGATTAAAACTTCCAAGGATGTCAATCATTTCATCAACCCTCTCCTCTGCTTGTGTCATCAATTTTAAGGGTACAGACTGCAGATTTTGTGGTTTATGACATAGATCTGGAATGGTACGTTCCTTAGTATATTAATTATGCAGCTTGATATTTGTCTTGTACAATTTTTTTTTCCCTCAGCTAAAAATAATTTAATCACACATTAAAGTCATGAAAATTCCATCCCTTTTGCAGACTAGATTCTCCAGATTTATAACCTACTTACCTCACTCGGGTTTGTTTTGAGATTTTGAGATTGGCCTTATTTATTATACAGTCTATAAAGTAGAATTATTCTAAATCACTCCTGTGGAACCATGAAAATGAAACCTTGGATAGGCAAGAGGATTTTTATGACTTTTAATTAGAGCTTATGTTGAAACTTCAAGTGCTACGGCAAAATGTTCATTGAACAGCCTTTACTCAAGCTGACTACAAAGGACAGAACCTCAGCTGTGTAGAGATGAGATGTCACAGCTTTGGAGCAGTTTTAAATGATAATATCAATATTCAAAATCCTTAGCTCTGACTTAGTCAGTAGCTTCATACAGGAATTCTGTTGCTTTATCCCCATTTTGCTGCCAGGCAAGTTGAGTAGAGGTGAATGTTGGAACTGTTGTACTTGCCTCCTTCCTGCAGCTTTGCCCAGGATTTGCTTACAGGCTGTCAAGCTAAAGTCAAGCAGTGATTACAACTGGACTAAATTAACCCTCATGCTTCAAGATTTCAGCTTCAAGAGTCTGTCATGACTCGGGAAGGTTGGTCCAGCTCATGCCCCAATCAACTCACAGTGTTCATAGTCCTTTTTCTTTTCTCTGAAGTATCAGATAATCCATTCTCTGTGTTTTCAGTCACCTGTACACTGCTGTTACCTTTCTTCCCTCCTGTTCTCTGTCTGCAGCACAGATTTAGTCTCCTGAAGGCTGAGAACCTTCCATTTAACTGCAGTCTTTGAGCTTAAAATGCTTCATGCATGTGAAACATAATGGGTTGTGATACGGAAGCAGCCAGGCTAGATGATCTAATGGTACCTTCTGGCAATAAACTCTATCAAAATATTAAACCTATGAAATTGTAGAGCATAAAACTCAGGATAACATTAAGTCAATGGGAGTGGTGGAAACTAAGGAACATGTGCATTAGACCCCACGTACTTGGTTTCATCAAAATCCAAGCACCAGCATATCTCTCAGGCAATACCATTACACAGGATAATAAAAGAAAGAGGAAGGAGCTTTAGGGCCACTTGACCAGTATCTCCCCACATTTGGTAAGTGCACA
Organism: Myiozetetes cayanensis; assembly: GCF_022539395.1. Taxonomy (NCBI): domain Eukaryota; kingdom Metazoa; phylum Chordata; class Aves; order Passeriformes; family Tyrannidae; genus Myiozetetes; species Myiozetetes cayanensis. Next base: position 4,800,710 of record NW_026087521.1, read on the forward strand.
CACTAAAACTAATTTTCAAGGAATTAAATGCCTGAGAATCAATCCAGCACACTAAGTAAATCCTGCCTGACAGAGCACCTACAATTCAGTGTGTAAGAAATATACTCTACTCTGCTTCAATAAGCTCATGTATGCAAATTTAACTCTATGTATGGACATGTACAGATACTGTGGCTCTGTCTCAACTGCTAGGGACTATAGATTTTTTAGGCAGAATGGGGGAAGAAATTGCTTTTTAAATTTGTTAAGTTTTAATCTTTAGAGCAAGCATCTGACAGATTAGCTACTTTAACAGTCATCTTAGTTCCACGTGTATATATATATATATATACATAATATTTCTTTATTTATTTATACTCTTATTGTTACTTGAAGGCAGTTTTCATAAAAGTATTTCACATCTCCCAGGGAAGCGTGGTATCCTGTGCAGTGGAAAACTAAAGTTAAACCAGCCTTGAATATCATCAAATTGAAGATTTATGGTATTTACCCTGATCAAACTTGTTTTAGTCTATTCTTAACAGCAGACTCCTCTCTTTCTTCTCTTATAAATTTTCATATGTGTTGGTCCTGATTCAAAGAACATGTTGAAGCTCTTCATATACACAAGGTAATTTGCCACTTTTATTTTTTTGTCTACATATTTATAAAATTCAGAGCACAACAGGTAGAGGTACTGTCTTCTTAAACCTGACTTTCAGTAACCAAATATCTCACAGAGTAGATGCAGCTTATGACAGATGCCACACTTGTTGTCCTTGATCTAGATGACATGGATATCACAGCTCATTTCTAGGCTGGATGTAAAAGATTTTCTTCCCACACAAGCAGGTGATGAGATGGTCTGTACAGGGCTCCCATTCCTAAGTGCAAATCTGAACCTCAAGATTCGCAGAACTGGAAAAATGGGTATGAAGGTCTGTACTGAGACCAAAGATTCATGTGTAAAGTCAGGGAAAATTCTTTCTCCAAGGAGCACTTGTTGTAAGAAGTGACTTAAAAGGGACTTGAAAGCTCTTCCCAGGGCCACAAACATACCTGGTAAAACAAATTCTAATATCTGAACTTCTGAGTCATTGCTCTTCTGCATATGCCTATTTTCGTGTAAGTTATCTTCTACTGTAGCATCTGCCTTGGTCATCATAAATAGGAACATAGGAATGAGGCTGTCCTAACATGGGTCTGCATGTCTGAAAATGTCCACCTTCAGTGTTTTGGTGTTTGTAAGATCAAAGGCAGTTTTTTTCTCTGAAAATACAAATTTAATGAAAGTAAATATACGTCTGAAATCTAAAACTCTTACAGGTAAAGCTTCTGTGACTGTGGTTCAAAGATTTTTTTGTCTGAAAGGTTATTAGAAATGTTCTGAAAATAATTTTTAAATATTAACTCTATGTAATGTTTCAAAAAGAGGTGCCTCTCTTCCCTAGCTGAACATAGAGAATAACTAAAGATGATTTTCATTTAGTAAGTATTATGGTTTAGCCTGAGAGGCAGCTAAACATCACACAGCCTTCCCACACCATAGTGGGGTGAGGGGGAGAATGGAGGAAAAAAATTTATGGATTGACATAAAGACAGTTTAATAAAGCATATAAATAATAATAATAATAAAAGAACTAGAATATACAAAACAAGTGATGTCCTATGTAATTGCTCACCACTCATTGACCCATGCAACTTTCCACCTAGTACAGATATACAGATATAGAGATATATAGATATGGATAGATAATATAGATAGATATAGATGATATAGATATAGATAGATATAGATGAGTATGACATTATGTGATGAGTTTGGGTCATCTGTCCTGGATGTGTCCCCAGCTACTTTTGCACTCCCAGGCTCCTTGCTGGCAGGGTAGTATGAGATGTAAACACTACTTTAGTTGTTACTAAAACATCAGTGTTTTATCAATGTTGTTCTCTTCCTAAATCAAAAACACAGCATTGTACAAGCAACTAGGAAGAAAACAGCTGCAAGGCATGTGCCTAGTGAAAATTTTTTATATGATTGTTTCCCAAGTTCCTAAGTTCTTCAGCATTTAAATTCTTTTTTTTTTTTCACAGTATTTTTTCTGCCTTCTCCAGTAACAATCAGTTACTTACGTAAGTTAGAGAAAATAACATTATGCATTACTTCAGAAGTGCTTTTCTGATTTTGTGGACTCTTTCTGACTGTCCATTTGAAACACTGAGGAAGGAAGAGCCTGGAGAGGGAAGAAGGGCTGAAGTCTGGAATGGCCTGAAGTCAGGCCAGGAGGGCAATTCAGAGTAAAACAATGTGCCCTGTTCACTCTTTGAGTCACAGATTTAGACTTAATATTCTATTTTAGTTTTGTCTTCTGCTACATAACCTTGAGGAAAGTAGCTAAGGGCTTCATCCACCATGTCTAAATGGAATAATGACAGTCATAATAGTAATAAAATGTTTGTATTGGAGATAAAAGCAGGAGAAGATGGAGGTGTTTGGGTAGTATAACAGAGGTCTCATAAATGACTTTGATGGATAACGTACTCATATGTAGTTCCCTAAAAATCATAGCCCCTGCCTTTTAGAATCAGAAATGGTTAATTTTTCTGCTACTGTTATTATTGTCTTTGATAACCTTAGATCCCTCTGTATTTTCTAGCAACTTGGACTGCATGTGAACATTTTAACTATGGGCCTGACATTTTGGTTTAAAGTTATATGTTTGACAGTGTCTCTTTAAACCAACACAGAGCTTTATTTAAGATTATTTGTATTGCTGATAAGAATGTTGAAATTATATTTACAAAGACTGGCCTGCGGGTCTCAAAGATATCATTAATAAAAAACCTCCTTGAAATAGGTGCCCCATTCCATGGTGAGCTTCATTTCCACCTAATGCTTACTTTATAGATAGATGAGAATAAAGGACTCATCCTGGTCCATATCTACTTCTCTTTAAAGAAGCTAACAGGACCTCTGCTGAAGATTGTCAAATTGATCTTACATCTACAACATTTTTCTTATTCTTCATGTAATATAGTCATTCCCTTTCAGTGAGAGTTTGTATCTTCACATAAACTCATTAACTCCACTTGTAAACTGTCACTGAAGCAAGCAGATCTTACAGGAATCTGGACACAATGTTGGCTTTTATTGGTAAAATGCAATTATAAAGGTAATTGGCTCCTATATATCCGTGTGACATTTTCTTGGCACTGCCTTCTCCCATTTCTGGATTGCCTTTCCCTCTTCCACTTCTCCTCAATATGTTTTAGTATTGTAGCCAATAGCCTGGTGACCATTCAGAGGTTATACTTGGCAGGTTTAGGACACAGATGCTGGATTGCAACATTCAAGGGCTTGCAAGGGTTTCTGTTCCTAGTTTTCTGAGTTGCTTAGTCTCTTGGACCATGGAGCAATTACAAAATTACCCTTAAACACCGTGAGAGTTAACCTGTTGATGAGTTAACTCATTTTGCAGACCTTCAGTTTCTTCTGGTTTATTTTTATCTGAAAAAAAAATAGGTTCTCTCACCTTCAGAAGCCTGTTTTCCTAACATTACTACCCAGATGAGTTGATGATGCACTGTTTTATGTAACTTTTTTATGATAGAGTGCCTTTAAGACCACCCACCTAAGCCCCTCCTGCAGTCATTGAGACAGATTACCATTTCTGCACCCTACTACAAATAATCCAAAGTGTAAAAGGAAAAAAAAACATGCCAGGTGGCTGAAGTGGGAAGTGGGGGTAACAGAATGATGTGAAGCTGTCAATTTTTCACCAGTCAAAAGCAGTAATCACAGCCCACAAAATGCAAACAAATATAGTCATAGTCTCCTCCATGGTTCTTTCTGAGAGCTCCCTTGCACAAGATTCACTATATATCAGTAACTCCAGGATAAGTACAAACCAGCTACTGCCTCATGTCCTTTTAAAAGAAACAAAACCAAAGGGAAAAAAAACAACAAAGAGTAGTTCCTCCCTGAAACAGTGTCAGAGTCCCTGGTGAAAGTTCTCCTTCAGGTTGTAGAATTGGCAATAAAGGGGTTTTACCCTTAAAGATGTGACAGGGTGATGTTGGGATCAGCTTCAATGAGATGAGTTTTTAAAAAGTGGATCTCAAAGAAATATAAAAGTGAATTCATCAGCCTCTAAACCATCTGAGGGCTTTAGGCAAACTCTTCGGTATACAAGTAAAAGAGCTGGGGCCCTGAAGGCTGAGATCTGTTTTAGATGTTTTGCATTATTCAAGCTCATCCAAAAGAATAGAATGAGAAAACACGTTGTTGGAGAATGGAGAAACTTTTTTACCACTCATTCTTCTTTCCCTCTTTTTGACAAATCTGTAAGATTTTTCAATAGGGAAAAGCTTAAAAAAATTTTTTTTTGAGGGGGAGGTTTGCTTTGTTACTGGCAGAACCAGCTGTCACTTGGACTCTGCAGAGCCACAGGGATGCAATTTTCAGCTCTGAATCCAGTGACGTCAGAGGCATTTAGGGATGTCCACCACTTCTGAAACTTTTGCCTTCAGCTCTAAATGAATTTATGCAGGAGCTGGAATGATGTTTAATTCTTTGCCAAAATACAATTCTTTGCCAAAAAACAATTCTTTGCCAAAAAACAAGCCAAAATCCATGTTCTTTGTTTTTTTGTAGGTTGTCTAAAGAGAATAATGTCAAAATTCTTCCATTATTTGCCAGTAAATTTCAAGGCTGCTGTGGAACATTCTCTGGAAGGTCCATATGCAATTAACACGACTAGGTGTTCAATAATCAATAAGCACGTCTGAAGGCTCAATCAGGATTATTATTTGGAGTAGTATTACAACCTGTGCATGAAGCAATCTCTTTGTTTTCTGCTCTATCAACCAGAAATTCCTCAGCTTGTTAAGGGCTGAAGAAATTTAGCAATGAATAACAAGTCCAAAATATAGACAAAGCTTCCCTAGAAAGAATAAGAGAATTCAGACAATACTGTGTAAAGTTAACAAATGTTAGTCTGACTAATCACTTTTTTAAGGATGAATCCTAGCACGAGAAAAATTCTTAAGGTAATGGAAATTCATATTTAGAGTAGGAGAGAGATCAACAATGTGTGTGTGTGACTGTGTGTGCCTTTTCCCACTGCAGACGGTTTATTTCTTCTGGAAACAAAAATAACGGAGTGATTTAACTCTCTTACTTTGCTTTGCAGTTGGGTGCTCATGAATAGAATAACTGCGGCGGCAAATATGTCATGAGCAATCAATAGGTTGTCATATATTTGTATAAAGTATTCATCAGATAACTCGGAGCTGAACAAATTCATAAAGCATGTTGAATCAACTGTGCTCACACCAAGCACTGCAGGAAGTAATGGTTCCACTGGCATCCTCAGGAGTGCTCACATTTGAGCAACGATGAACAGTCTCGTCTGGGAGGATTTTGTTCCCTTTAAGAGTAGGCAATTAACTAAATAAATACAGTAGCAATTTTCTTTTGTTAATAATGCATCCTTAACTACCAGAAAAACTTACCTAGGAACACAATGGATTTTCCTCCACTGAAAGATATTAAATCTCATTTTTGTGTGTTGTAAAAGAGATGTTTGATGTGAAAATGACTAAGCAAGAAGCTCTTTTTGTTTTCCTCTCCTTATGAAAGAAGTTAGAGTGTAATTTTCCTTTCTGGTCCTAGAATTTATGAATCTATTATGCTTAAAGTATATTTGCAGATGATTTCTAAAAGAGAAGTAGAAATAGATCAATAATATTCATTGTTAGCTGAATGCAATTTGTTTGCCTCAGAAAATTCACTGTATATTCTCTATATACACCTACAGATACATCATGCACAAAAGTTATGGAATATTTAAATGTAAGTCTAATTTAAGAGAACATAACCTTTTGATCTAAAAAATAAACAATCTAACAATAGGAAAAATTGCAATCTGTCGAGACATATTTGAGTTATTTTGCAGTAATTGGCTTGGCAGCAGCTTCAGTCACAGATTTCAGTTTCACAGATTGTCCCCAAATGAATAAAAGGTTTGCTCTGAAATATAATTAATACTGCTTTCAGCTGCAAGACTTTCTCAGGTTGTCAAAAAAATTTGAAAAAGGTACTTAGAAAGAAGGAAAGAAAGAGGGAAAGAAGGAAAGAAAGAAAGAAGGAAAGAAAGAGGGAAAGAAGGAAAGAAAGAAAGAAGGAAAGAAAGAAGGAAGGAAAGAAGGAAAGAAAGAAAGAAGGAAAGAAAGAAAGAAAGAAAGAAAAAAAAGAAAGAAAAGAAAGAAAGAAAGAAAGAAAGAAAGAAAGAAAGAAAGAAAGAAAGAAAGAAAGAAAGAAAGAGAGAAAGAAAGAAAGAAAGAAAGAAAGAAAGAAAGAAAGAAAGAAAGAAAGAAAGAAAGAAAGAAAGAAAGAAAGAAAGAAAGAAAGAAAGAAAGAAAGAAAGAAAGAAAGAAAAAGAAAGAAAGAGAAAGTAAGATGCACTGCAAGGGAGAAGAGACCAGAAAACCCTAATTTTTCAGTGCTAGAAATGTAAATATCTGCTTCACATACAAATGCATTCATTTACACTTCAAAGCCATGTACAAATGTTTAGGGTTCAGAAAGGCTGTTTTAGGAAGTTTCTAACTGAATCAGAGTGCAATGTGCAGCAATTTTGATCCTCTTCATAATTAAGGGGTTATTCAACTCCGAGTCCTCAGCTGCTGTCTACTCCACTTTTTTCCCCAGTAGTATGAGGTTTTGGATGTGCATACTTGGCAGGTGATACAAATCCTTATTAGCAGTGAAATGAAACCAGAAATCTGGTGTCTAGGGTAGGGCTGTGTTTATCCAACAGTATCACTGGGGCAGGGCCTAATGGCCCCAGGTCATGGGATGGAGGTTGGCGTAAGGGACCCTTGTGGAGGTGGTCAGGGCTATTAATACCCTCAAAGTCCTGACACAACCCATTTTTCCCCTAAGGACCACCTCTGTGTTTACTGAGAGAAGGCAGATCCTGATATTTTAGGTGCCAAAATCCCATGGCCAACGAAGCACCAATCTACACAGCAAGGTGTGTAAAATTTCCTCAATACTTACCTGCATGTTATACATCAACTGTTTCAAATGTATCACTAATGGCTTTGCAGTGCACCCTTTCTGCTATTTAAAAATTGAGAAACTGCATTCCCTAGGAGACAGTAGTGACTGTGAACAGTTCAAATTAACACAAACCGTATAATGCCCACTGGACAAACAATACTTGCTACAATATTCTTGGGTTGCAGCACCTAGTACACCATTTTCTGCTGAGGGTCATTCCTTTCCCTGATTTAGTTGGTATTGCTCCTTTCCCTGATGTAGTTTTCATTAGAGATGTCCACATCTGAACTAATCACACTGCAATCCCATCACTGTCAGTGAAGAAAATTCAAGATTCAGTTTATCCTATGATGTATCAGATGGACCATCTCTTTTGATTATCAAAAATAGATGGCCACTTCAGACTGTCAGAAATTTAAGATTGAATAAGAAGCCAAATGCTTTGCAGATTAAAACTTTATTTATGAACAAAATATGCAACAGTTGATGACAGAATAGGTTTTCACAGATAAAGGCTAGAAAGCTATTCCTGAATGTTCTAAACATCTAAAACGAGTTCGCTTTCCTTCAGAATCCAGAAAAACAAAATCCTCTTTGCTTTGCCTGGACTTCAGCAGGGTAAATTAAGCATACAAACATCTACAAGAATTGACTAATTGCTTCAGTCTTTAACTGACTTGCATGACAACATTTGGGTGAGCTTTTCGTTATCCCAAGTGGCTGTGGGGAGAAAAAGTGTTTCAGATAAACTGGCAGGAGGATATTTGATAGTCAGTCAACATCGGATGCTTTATTGGCCATCTTGGACAGCTTTTTCTTAAATACTGGAGTAAAACCTTCAAATACCACTTGCTTCAGTTTCAGGCAGCTTCCATTTATCTATTTCAGGTCTTCCAACAGGAAGGACAGGATGGTTTTGTGCCAGAATGTCTTTATGTAATGTTAGTCGCTACACTTACAGTTCACCAGGAGCTTGGTATTGTCAGAGATGATTTACAGTGAATTCCATGTATTAGCCAGACTCATTTTCTGTTCAGATAATTATCAGGGAATCAATTGCATGTGTTGTTTGCCCAAGACCGTTTTGGGAGGGAAAGGGTGCAGCTGCAGCCTGTGTGCTTCAAGCCTCACAGAGTGGTGAGGATTAGGAAGAACCTGGTACTGAGACAGGTTTGATGTACAAAATGAAGCTGTTTGCAAAGAATACTGTGAAAGAGTAGAGAGAAGGGGGAGACTGAAGATGTGGCTTAGTGTATATCCTAAATCTGGCTGGAAGATGGGCTTTGAACAAGCTGTTATTTTCCACATGGGAGTAGCATTGCTACAGTAAAATGCCAGATTTCATCCATCATAATGTCATGGCTCATATTAAAATGTCTTGAGGGACCTGAGAGAGGGATGGTCAAAAGACATCAAATCAATTTTCAGGCAATTGCTACGGTTTTCAGAACCTAAGCCCTGTGTGATGGTGTTATGGTTGCACAAAGGGAGGCTGTAAATAAGGTCCATATATCAAGAGAGGAAGTAATTTAGAAAAAGGCAGTTGATTTGACTTTTGCATGAGGCTGAACATACAGTAAAGTACAGCCAGGTTATCATTCTAAATATTCTTTACAAAGATAAGAACCAAATCCATAGTTATGAGAAATTAGCACATCAGTGTAGTTCCTAAAAGTGTTAGCTCTGGAACAGGCTATGTCTTGTTTATTTAAAAAAAAAAAAGAGAGAGAGAGAGAAAGGGGGGAGAGAGACTATAAGATTATTTTACATTTGTGTAAATTAGCATTTAGTTATGAGATATGCAAGTCAAACCTCATTATATAGCTATTTTCTTTGGGAACCTTGAGCATTAAGCTTTTTGGAGAGAAAAGGACTTTTTTGCACGATGCTTTTAACCATAGAGAAATGGGAAATTAGTCCCAGGGCAGTCCTGCACTAAAAACAAGTAGACTTTGAAAGTTTCATAGTCTGCATAAACAAGGATAAATAGTTTTATGATGAGTTTTTCAAGACAACAAATGGTCTGTGTACTGCAGTGTGCAGGGGGCAATGTTTGTACAAGAGCACCAAGCAGGTGGCTGAGAAGAAAATTGATCTACCTAATGGCTTAATATTTCTGGATACTGCATCCACTTAGGAACTCTTCCACTTCTAGGTCTGGCAAAGGACCAGCATATATATGAAAATCTATTCAAGAGTGCCTTATATTCCATCTGGAAACAGGATCCAGGGAGTTTCTTGTAATGAGTCTTAGAAAAAATAGTTGTTTCTCAGGTGGATATTTACCTCCTCTGTAAGCCATGTAGCAGGAAGTGAAAAGAAAAACATCCATGAAAGCAGGTCTATGAACGTGCATTTGTCTTACACTGTCATTACCATAGACATGGTTGACCTGAAACAATCACTGAAGAAAGAATTTTCCTTGTTAATGTGTAGTTTTTGTCTTAGGCAAGGAAACATCAAGATTTGCTACCCAGCATCTGTTTATATCTTGTATAAAATTAGCAGCTGGCCTCAATCCTAGCCAAAGTGGACATATGGCTGAATAAAAAATCCACTACAATACTTAACACTAATCGACATACTTGTTGGCACCAGAGATGGGTGAATAATTCAGTTTCTTTTCTGTTTGATAGCCAAACCACACAAAAAAGGTGGGGAAACTTGGTACAGTAAAATGTTTCAGTAAAACTAAAAAAAAATAGTACAATTATTTCTGCTCGTTTCATCAATACAAACACATAGATTTATTTATTTTCTTTCTGGGGTTAGTTGATGTTATTACTTGATCTTTTTTCCGTCAGTGTGGATGATTTGTTTAATACAAGATATTCTTCCAAAATATGAAGTCAGTTTGTTCTAGTGAAAGTAAAACCACGCATTTTTAAATAGTGAAATAAAATACTTGACTTTCTAAGAGGACTGCCTTCATTTTTTGTTGTTTTCATAGCTCAAAATAAATACTGATTTGGTTACAGTTTTCAGTGATTTTATATTTCTCCTTTAAATCTTTATTTTTCAGTAAATCATCAAATTCATTGTCTTTTAGGAAAGGAAAGGAAAAAAACAAAACAGATTGGACAGTATTCCTTGTTAGTCCCATCACGGACCAATGTGCATGGCTACCAAAGTAAATTTAAGTTTAATCTCTGTGTGTGATCCAGCTATGTCTGATGTCCATTGAATACTGAAAATCTTCAACCTTTGGTTTGTTTATCATACTAAAAGCTTCGATGTGTAAATTATTTTGATAGTTTGCTCTTTCTCTCAGCATAGACCTCATCATGGTATCTATCAATGCTTCCAGTATGAAGTGTTTGTCCTTTGGACATTGTCCATTGTGAAGCCAACCTTGCTCTGGTCAATAAGAGCTTCTTTATAAGGAGCAAAGCAGTTGCATGGCAGTTAAAAAGCCTCTTGGAGCATAGATTATTTCTGACAAATAAACATTTCTGGGTTTGGGGAAGAAGATGTGTTTCTTTTGGTGAGTGGCGAAAAAAGAGTGAAAAACCCATTCAGCCATATCTACAATATCTGTGTTTGTTCCTCCAGAAACATTTGTCTAACGAAAATCTAGCTTAGCCTGCAAACATCAGAAGAGCTGGATGATACTTTGTGAACTACAATTTGTATATTTTCTCCTTCTGAAGCCCTTCCCTGAATTTCACACTGCTAGTGGAAGTGATGCTATTGACTTCTCCGGTCTTATTTAACAAGATGTATTAATGGATTCTTCTGTGCAAGCCTGTTAATATGGCATTAAATTCAATTCTATTACTTGAACATAAGTGTTTTCTGGCCTCCAGATATCATTCCTAAAGGTCACAGGTCTCCCTTAGGTCCTGCATCATATTTGTCAGGGCTGTACAGATGTTGTGCACAGCCCCTGGCATCTGAAATGGCACCAGATGTCTATTCACAGGTAACTGGATGTATCTCTGAGGACTGGATGCAGTTCCAGACTCAGACAAGGTCTCTAGCGTGTAGAGTTCACAACCGAATAGGTTTCTAATCTCCCTTTTTTGTCTACAGAGACTCTTCATCTCACCAAATGAGGGACCAGCTGAATAACTCTCCTCTCCACTGAGCTCACTTTAGTTGACCACATAACGTTTATTATTATTTGAGATGCTTGAGTGTACTTAAGATATTCTCATGGTGATTACATATATGGAAGGGACCTTTGCCTTCTGAAGGAGCAGCTGGTGCCCAGGTGGAATGCTCTGTTGTATCTCAGCTGGCAGGACACCTCAAAACAAGTGATTCAAACCCTTCTAACTGTATTGGAAAATAATCAATCCCTCGATATCCGAAGAGCTGGTAGATGTGACACAGACCTCAAGAAGATTCAGGCCCGTGTTTAGCAGCAGGTGGATGTCAGATGGCCTGAGTTACCTACTATGTCATTAGATGTGTGTTAGACAGCTGAATCCATATGGATCCCTGTGCCTGTGCTGTGTGGAGCAGCAGTAGCACGTTCTAGCCTCTCTCAGAGGCCCCTGCAAGGCCAAAGCTAAGTGTCAAAATTTGGAGATTAATCCCACCCAGAACAAGGTGTTCACCTAAACTGGGCACACACTGAACCAATAAAGCAGTTAAGCATGCCAGTCAGAGACTAAAAACAGCCTTTTAGGCAAGTGTTAATATGCATATGCTTAAAATTCAGTATGTGCTTAAGTGATTTGCTGATTCAGACCTTGAAGTGCTCGGCCAGTCTTTCCCTCTGCAAAGCTCAGATTAGAAAAGCATGTGATTATTTTTTTTCCTTTTTTTTTTTTTTTTCTTTTTTTTTTTTTTTTTCCCCAAGGCAGGAAATAATTTCTCACCTTTTTAAGTGCCACTTGGCTGTGGGTACTGTAAAAATTGTTACATCTTGTGGAAGTGCCAATTAGAGACAATAATTACTTGACTTGTCTGCTTTAGCATTAAAATGCCTGAAACTCTGTATCCTTGGCTGCTGGAATTTCTATTTCTATGCTTGTCTGACTCAAGAAATACACTTTTTTAGTGGAACTTAATACAATGATCAACAAGAAGGTCAACCAAATTGTAGAACTCTACTCATTCTTAAACTAATATTCCTAATATCTTTATTTCATTTATTAATTTTAAGAATCCCTTCCAGGGTAGTTCACATGATGGCTTTGAATCATTTAAAATAATTCATATGGACTGTAACTATAAGATAGATTTTATGTAGAATATACTCCTAGATTAAACATTCTAACATTACATTGGATTTTCTCATCCTAGGTAATATTTTTAAGGAAAATGAAACCATTCTGTACTAATGAAAACCTAATTTACTTGAAATTCATGTGTATAAATGAAATGGAGTGCAATGCAGAATTATTTTCTTTTATATAACTCTGACTAAGTTTTCTGATGTTCAGAATGAGAAGGTGGAAAAACTCCAAACCAGTTAATGCATTTTGGCATATTTCTGCATTTTAGCACATCCCCTACAATCTTAAAAATCATACAGGTATTTTTTTCTAGAATGCTTTTATGAGCTTTTAATAATTCTCATGTGTAAAATAAAAGTTCTCTTTTAGGTGCACATTAGGTACCTTCACTGGAAAATGCTTCCAACCAAATTTTACAAAGGTTTTTTGGGGTGGTTTTTTTTTTAACTAGTACAAGAATATTTTAGATATTTTTTTCGAACCTTTTCAACACCACTTCTGTCTAAAAAAGTGCATGCATAGGTGGGAGTTGATTAATGGTGCTAAAAACACTTTGTGTAGGATCTTATGCTAATTATCCTTTATACCCTAACCTGTGTCAGTTTTAACAATCTAAATTAGCATTTTCTCTTAGGACTAGAGGAATGTGAGAATTGTGAAATTGGCTCAGTAAGCTGAATTAACAGTGCGAAAATTGAGATGTTCTGTCTTTCTATATTAACATCTGCTGCTTGTACTAAATGTGATGTTCTAATCTAAGTGATGGAGAGAATACCCCACCCCTTTGGAGGGAAAAAAATGAAAAAGACAAAAAGAAAGAGGAAGAGAAGATGGGGTGGAGAAAGAGAAATAAAAATCCTTCTGCACTGTAGAAAAAGTGTAATTGGTGACAATTGTTATCGGCAGTTCCAGGTAATCATGTCTGGAATAATGGATTTTTGACATGCAAGTCTTGAAAATTGGTTGCATTATTGTTGATGCAAATAGTTTAGTTTCTTTCCCATTACTGCTGTAATATAATGGAATACAATCTTGTAGGCAGTGAGTGATACAGACAGCACATTGCTCAGATAAAATCCTGATTATAAATGGTTCCATTTGGTTTATTTTATATTCTAATAGGAACATAAGTCTTTCTGGGCTCATTACATTATTAAAATAATACTCCACGTTTCTGAAGAGAATAGAAAGTTTTTATTATTGTTTCTTCTTCTAAAATGGTGTGAGGGTTATTCAGATTTTAGGTCTTAGTGAGTTAATAAACAACAGCAATCAATGGTACTGAGAAGAAATTTGTGTTTTCAAAGTATAATGATCTCCCCCAGTCTTGTGAACTGCCCATTGTTGCTGATTATTATCATAATCAATACTGCCTGAAAAGTCTCTGGGCTGCCAGGGTGGCATCTGTGCAAGACAGCAGCATCCAGGCAGCAGCAACTCACTCCAGATGAGTGCAAGTCAAACTGCAACATCCACCAGGATGTACTTACCATTCCTGGGAACATGAGGCTGGAATGAAAAGTACCAAAATCCAGTCAATGCTTGAAGTTTCAACTTTGTTCCCAGAATTCAGGCACTTAGAAACTAAAAATAAATAGATAAATAAGGACAAAGAAATCAACAACTCAACAACTGGAAAGACATCGAGGGTGTTTGGATCAAAAAGAGGGAGGTGTAAGCCACATCAGGTGACTGATGTCACATTAATTTAGTCTTAATGGAACCAAGGATAGTCATGGCTCTCTGGGAAAAGCCTGCTTCCAAGAAACTCCAAAGCCCTGTGTGTTTTGGTCTGGCAGGAGGATATGGGAGTTGTCAGTCCCAGAGTTGCTTCCAGCTCACAGGTATTTCATGATGTTGATGGCCTGAGCTCTTGGAGCAAACAGAAAGGTTGGAGAGAGACAGTTCAAGGCCTCTGTTCTCATCCTTCACTGCTTGGCAGGAAGGAAAAAGGAGAAAGAGTTTCCCTCCTTCTATCTTCCTTACTGCTTTTGCTCAGAAGAAAGATAGAAATAATGAGTTTGGCCCCCAGTCATCACTTCATTAAAATAAAAATCCTTCCTGACAGCCCAAATGTGATCTTTAAAATCTTATTACTTGTCAGAATACACTTTTGTCCTATTCCTAGCCAAGAACATTTTAAATGATTTCTTTTTATTTTATTTTTTTTCATCCCTGCAGCATTGCCATATGCAGAAGCATTGTATCACTTTTCAAGAATTCAGTTCAAATTGAATGTCCAGATTTTAAAGGGGCTCCTGGCAAAATGGATTACAAATATAAAAACACAGACAGCAGCATGGTTAACCCAATTATGGCATTTGCATTCCTGCTTCCCTGTGAACTAGCACAATCCAAGAGATCAACAGAGTGGTTTTGAAAGACCTATCAGAGTGAAAATGTAAATGAGCTGTCATCCCATTGGAATTTTGGGGGTTAAGCATGTGCTTTTGTTAGACACCTGCTTAAAGGTCTATCTGAAGCAGCACTACAAAGTGCAAGAATCACTCCAGCCTGAGTTTTGATTATTAGAACTGTATTGGGCCTGGCTGAGATGGAGTTCAGTTTCCCAAGGCAGCCCCCACAGATCTGGGCTGTGCACTGGTAGCTGGAAAGGTGCTGATAACACACCAGACCAGTGTTTTGGAAGTGCTGGGCAGTTCTGGCACAGCATCAGCTCTGTCTGTCCAACATTTACCCCATCACTGGGCTGGGCAAGGTCCTGGGAGGGGACACAACTGGGACAGCTGGCCCAAAGCGACTAAAGGGATGTTCCATACCACAGGACACCAGCTCAGATATAAAAGCTAAGAAAAGAAGGAAGAAGGTGGGGAGGGCATTTGTTATTTACAGTGTTTGCCCTCCAGAGAAGCCACTCCACGTGCTGAAGGCCTGCTTCTCCTGGAAGTGGCTGAACAGCACTTCTGATGGGAAGCAGAGAATAAATAATAATACAGTAGCAGATATTTATGTCCCTACAGCTGAGTTAGAGGTCTCTTTTACGGTTGGACCTGATGATCTCACAGATCTTTTCCAACCTAAAAGATCCTACATTCTATGCTTTATTTTCCTTTCCAGCTCACACTGAGCTTGTGCCAGCTGAGCATGCAGGCTTAGGCACCACCATGTGCTAGTTTCTTGTCTATGAACTGGTTGTACACTGAACATAATATTTACATTTTCTTTTTGTATAGTTTGAACATCTGCAATAAGAGTGTTGCTATAACCTATTAATCACATACTGGTAGACATAAAATCGATTCTTAAGCACCTATGAATTTTCCCTGGTTTCTTCCACTTTATCCTGAAGAACAATAAAAGTGACAAATTGCAGCTCAGTTTCTCAGCAGAAGGGATTTCTTCCCAAACACCCAGAAATGCTCAACAGTATCACGTGCCATTCCCACTCCACGATCTGAGACAAATCTTTTCCTGCACTAACAGGTGGGTCACACCTTTGAAACCACATTCTTAAATCCTGGATATAACAATCTATACTAACTAGTCATTGTACTTGTCAATCGACTGGGAGCAGATTGATATATATAGCCTAACATCAGCTTTGCTAGTTTCTCCTTACAATTGACCCACTCTGGGTAATCACTTGCCCCTAAAACCACTGTGACTAGAACCTCTTAAGACTGGGGTATTTAATCAATTATATTCAGAGTTGTGACAAGAGGATGGTTCTGGCACTGCCATATTGCATGTGCTCCAGTGCTGAACCATTTTGGAAAACTTTATTTTTATCAGATATATCTGCTTTGTGTTCTACAGTCTCTTGGGGGTGAAAAGGCAAATAAATTTAATAATAGATTCAGTTTCCACCAACATCATTCCACCAACATTCCACCAACATCCACCAACATCTGCTTGCAATCTGGCCAGGTTGTTATAAGTATCACTTATCTTTGTATCAAAATGAAGTCTTGTATTACGTACATTGAGTTCCAGAAAAGCTCTTTTTCCTTGGAAGGATTGTTATTTTATTTTATAACTTTATTTTCTAAAATTGAGTAGCATCACTTTTGGACCTTAAAAAGCAGTGATTTACTATTTTCCAGATGATAGCATATGCAGTAGTATCATTTTGTTGCAAAAGGATGAAGAAAACAGGAAAAAAAGACAGCAAGCCGAAATATACTTTTTTCTTTCCTTTCCCTTGGACACCAGTGAAAATCAAACAGTGCCATTAGTTCAATTGTTCAGTTTTTTAGTTTTTGAGGGGTTCTTTGCATGATAGTAATGTTAAGGGAGAAACACTATTGGTAAAAGAAGTCCAAATAGTAGAATTAGTCTAAACAGAAAGGCTGAAGAGACAACAGTATTTTCAGATGTTGGGCACCATGACATCAACTCATGACTTTCTGCAATGCTGGTGAAGAACATGTGCTCAAACACTTTTTCAGATTGGGGCCACAGCCCTCAGAAATTTGAAGTGTTAAGACCAGAAGCATCCCAGAGTGGAGCAGAAGGAGGTATGGTTGCAAAGGATATTAAAATTTGGAAGGGCACTTTGATTTTTTAGGGATAATTTTTTGGTGGGGGAGATCCTGTCTCCAGTCCCAGTACCTGAAGTAGTATCCCTGGGCCGTCCCTTAATTAGTTAAGAAGTTAATCTTTTAGGTGCTATTTGTTCTTCTGCCTTTCTGCTGATGGAGAAAACCTGTGGAGTGTCATTTATTGGGACTGTTATTTTAGAAAGGTTGCTCCATCCTTTATGCTGAGGAAAACCAAGACAAAGCCAAAGACCCTACACTCCAAGCTAAGAGTAATGAGGTGCATGATAATTGTGAGTCAGTTCATTCCACAGATTCATTCCACACCTCTCTTTGTCAGCTTAAAATTGTTGCCCTGTACGTGTGAGGTGACATTATTACTTTCCACTCACAATTAAAACAGTTTGCCCCTGAGACATGGAGCTGGTCAGAGAATGAAGGCTGAGGACCTGGACCCAAACATCAATTCTGTGGGAACTCACTAGAGAGGAAAGAACATTCAGTGCAACCTGAGATCTTTCTGGTCCCTTGGAAATAATTGCTGTGGTCTTTATCACTTAACATTTCCAAGGGGAAAAAAAAAAAAGGAATTACTACTAAGGCTCAGTCCATGGTTTCCACAAGTAAATTTTCACATCAGTGATGCTGAATTGGTTTGGTTTCCTCTTTCCACAGATCTTTGGCCTCTCTGCAAAATCCCAGTATCTGATTTCTCTATTGACTTCATAGATTTTACTCCACCTCTTTTCATCTCTATCCTCTAACAGGCCTCTGATTATTTTCTTCCCCCAGTACAAAATTCTTGCATCTAGATATTCTTTTCCAGATCTGGAAGAGTCACCCCCAAAGAAGGTGATGGTAACTATTTTTTCAATATTATCTTCCAGCCTAGAAACAATTTTCCTATTAAATTAACAATTTATCAGCTTTTCTCCTGAATACTCTTTTCTACTTCCTGTGTGCTCATACACTGGCTTTAAGACACTGTGGCAAAGTACTAGTCTTACAAATTTTGATGAGATTGAGTCCTGAGAGCTGCATCATCTCCCACCTTTCCTTTTTTCTTCCATTGCATGTCTTATTTTTTTGATCCCTCTACAATGTTTTCCTTTAAAAATTTCTTTTTCCTGATACAATTCTGGCATTCCTTTACCTTTTTTCATATCAGTTATTGTTCTCAGTGTTTATGTGCATCCATCTGCAGAGCTGGTTTGGAATAATGGGCCAAAATGCCAGAGGTAGAAAGACAACCCTGCCAGTTCTCATTGGCATGAAAGATTTGCACCACCCGCTCATGATGTCCAGGCAAAATTAAGACCTGAACAAGGATCCCAGGCCAAGTTCTGTGTGAAGACAAGCAAAGGTAATATGAAGATGATGCACATCAAAGGATAGGACTTTTTGACACGTCTCTCAGCATCCAAATTATTTGTTACAGGTTGTTATCATTGTCTACCATTTAACATCCTTTCGCAATCCTGGATGCTCAGTTGCCTTGGCAGCAAAATATGTTATCCCAAGATGTAGCTGGCTATTAAACTGCACATATCTTACCAACCTCTGACTGAATACTGAATGTGCCATCAAAAAGAATAAAATCCCACTATATGCAGAAAGAAAACAGAACTAAAACTCTTACTACAAGTTACCCTGCCATGAAATCCCAAACTTCAACTATGCTCTTTCCTTGTGACCGTGTGTAGGGTTTGATTGAACTCTGCAAAATTCTTTCCAGAGTGAATATTAGAAGAGTTTGTGCCACTACTGGTTCTCATGACATCAAATTACTAAAGTGAGTTGCAAAAGGAAATGCAGTCTAAGCCAAAATAGTCTCCCAGTATTTCCTTGGTGTGTCAGAATCTTATGTCATGTCAAACCAACTACCACCTTAGTCTTCATGCTGAGAGAGGATTGGGATTGTTATTGTAAAGGGACATTTAATTATTACTCCTGTTTGGTTTTCTTATTTTTGCACTTACGGAGGGAAAGTCAAACTCTGAATTCTTTGGCACAAGGCAATCATCCTGCTGCTCTCCTCCTGGCCAACCATTCCCCAAGGCTCAACTGCACATTTCAAGCATCTTTCACCCAACAGATTGGGGGAAAGTGAGGTCATGAGCATCTCTAGCTGCGAGATCCTGGCTGTAAGGAAATAATGTTAATTGCCCAATTGCTGAGAGGTGTATCTCTTGACAAGTGTTATCCTGAGTTTCTCTGGCAAATGGTAGTGGATAAAGAGCCTGAAATACAGGGATATCCACAAACCCACCTACCACCTGCAGCCCATCTGCTTAGCAACGGTGGGCACAGGGAACTACATATTTAAAGTTGTAGCTGAACAAAAGCCACTTCCTTTTCCTAACATACTGGTTCCAAACCTCCACATTTTCTTAGGGCTGACCTCACAGCCTTGAAGGATGGTCCTCTCTGTGTGATCCACGACAATGCAACATGACACTGATTAGCAGCACAGCACCACAACACTTTGATAAATATATAGAAATTTAAGGTTTTCTATTCTCTAAGAGGTGGATTTCTCCTGTGAAACTTTCTTCTCTGGAAGATAGTAAGACTACAGTGTGCTATTTTTGGTTGGACATTGCCATAGTTCAATACTTCTTTGACTTAGATTTTCTTACATAGTTTTTTTCCAGCCCTTGCAAGCCACAATTCCATAAGGTGCCGCTTGACCATTAGAAACCATTTGGAAGAATGTGACCTGAGAGTGCAAACATTCTGAAATAGGAGAAGATTAATTGCATGGGATTATGAAAAAGTAGATGAGAAGCTAATGGAAAGTCAACAGACCTGGGTTTGACCTCTGTTCCAAAAATACCAAACCACCAACAAAAGAACCTCCCCCCAAAACCCCAACCCTGTTGTATGATCTTGGATAAATCTATTTAAGCCTTTGTTCTTTCTTTGTCGGCTGTGTCAGCTTTGTCCTTTCCAATACGATGCTCTCTGGGACAAGGACTCTTTTTCCTTTGTCTGTGCAGCATCTAAAACAAGACACTTCAGCCTTGGTGGAAATCTTCAAGTGGAATTGCAAGGATAGTAATTATGGAGTCTTTGTATCCAGTGTCACAAGCCCTTAATGAGTTAATAGAGAAGTGTCAGTATTAATATTGAAGGAAGGACAACAGATACAGCCAAGAGGGGGGAAAAAATCACCTCCAGCATTTGAAAAATCCATAATAGAGGAAGTGTTTCTTGTGGAGTCTGTTTTATTTAGACAATAAGACATTTGTTCAAATTACAATAGACATTCGAACATTTCTTATTAGGAACTTTAAAAACCTGAAGGAAGCTTTCTTTCCTTTTTCCCATCAGAAAGAGAGAAAGGCTCTTGCTTTCTTATTGCCTTGAGAGAGACTTTTCTACCAGCAGGTGAAATGTTTGCTAAACAGAAGGGTTTATTTTTTTTATATCAAAGTTTTTTGACCATGGTCATCCTTTATAAACATGTTCCAGCTTCTTCTGTGCCGTTTCCTTTTTCTGAAGAGCTCCAGCTACTCAACGTGGAAGGTGACAATGAGGCTCTGAGCAGTGCAGTGAACCAAAGGCATTGTACTGAATATCCTCATGTATTTGAGAATAATGAAAATGATAGAACCTAAGTTTGCACTGCTGGAAAGAAAAGCACATATTTTTGCAATTCTGTTGATATAGAAATGTTCTCTGGGTTCACAGGCAAAGCCTGTTGATGGGGAATGAATGTGTTTACGTATCTTAATTTCTTTGAGGCAGAATGTTTACCTTTTTAGCTCCTCACTGTGAATAAAGAACAGGGTTTACATGGTCACTGAAAGCAACAAAGGATTTCAATGAGTTTGTGGCATAATTTCCTCGAGCTTTCAGGATATTCAGCATGAGGAAAATAGCACATCCAATAAGCCTCTCTTAGTGAGAAAACTGGAGTTAGGAAGAGGTGGACTAGGAGAAGGATCCTGCAAGTGCTTATACTTGTAAGTAGTTCTTAAGCTTCTAACACATAAGCATGAAGTGTTTTGAAAGTGCAATTTGCTTCAGTTGGACTGCTTATGTGTTTAAACTGGATACATGCTTGGTGTTCTGCTGCCTAATCTGATACTTACAGTGGAAATGAGGCATGCACTTGATTATCATGAAGAGAAGCATTTTCCAGGACAAAGGGATTAGACTGTAGGAAATTCCTATTCTTGTGGGTAAAACCTAAATTGCAACATTTGTCTTTGTAAGTTTCAAGACAGGCATTATTTTCAGTAGTAAAATTGTGTGAGCATGAGTTTATTATCATTTTAAAATACTGGGAAAATTTGGGTGGTCCCCTCTTCCCTGAGCGATCCCACTGACTTTCACCTGGATACAAACAGGCCACAACTAACTCTGCTGAACATACCCTGTGTCCCTCAACACTCTCTTCCCCTCTGGTACCTTTCTGCTCACAGCCCACGTTCCAAACCCAAATGAATACCCGAATCTAATACATCTGCTCTCCTTCTGTTACTGAAACTAAACAATGATGTGTTTTACCTGGGAATGTTTGGCACATTTCAGAATAAAGAGGGGCAATGCTTGCAGCACTGACCTGCATGACTGAAATAGATGCTTGGGCAAGATAAGGGTGCCTAGATCTCACAGAGATCTCAGAGATCCAGTGCTGCCTGGCCTAGGAGGTTATCTCAAAAAGTATATCCACACTATAGAGTTTCCAGACCCAGAAGATACCGGAAACAGAACAATAGGGTTTTTTCAGGCTGTGCTATGAGCTTGTCATAAAGCACTTCCATTATTTGCTTTCACCAGGATTCCTGTCTCTGACTTTGCCAAACTCAACAACCTTGGTATTCAAGAAATCTGCTCATGGGTTTGGCCTCTTATTGGCTGAACTGCATTCAAGACAGAGCCAGAACTGAACAATGTACACAAAGCATCGTATCTCCTGTTTCCTTAGTCCTAGGGCCACATAAGAGATCCTGTAGGTTGTTGGGGAAGCTCCTCAGTTAGCCCATGTTTCTCCTCAGTTATCCCATGTATCTAACCATCTTCACTGGGCAGAGTCCTCTGAGGGGGAGAAAATCCAATGAGGTCAGTGGTAACAGGACAGGGCTGAAGTTGAAGATTTGAGTCTTCTCCAGCAGTGCATAGAAATTTAAAAGTTATTTACCCTTTCTCATTGCCCTGAATCTACAAGGTTTTGGCTTCAAAGCATCCCTGTCACGTCTGTGCAAGAAGAAGGATTCACTCAGTTCTTAAGATTCACGGTTTCAGGATAATCTTGTAGTGATATTTTCTGGAGAAAAAGAGCACACACCCTTGAAATGTCAATCCTGCTTGACACAGTTAAAGATCCTATGTCAGTGCAACTCTCTAGAGCCACTATAATATAACAAAATGTTATATTATACATGCTTGGTCCTGTTCCCTTATTCTGCTTCTCAAAGTTGGAGGACAAGGTCTGGTTTGCTTTGGGGTTTTTTTTTTTGAAGATATTTTAATAATCTGCCTGCATTTTATTTGAAAATGCATTTAGCTTCATATATTTGGACTGTTCTGTGCAGACATTGGGTGCTAAGAAATGAGTGCTAGTAAAATTCACAAAAGCTTTTGGCTCTCTTGCACAGCAGCTGCCTGAACAGATAAAGGGTTGGGGGTTCTTTTTGGAACTGGACAGGCCTTTGAAGTCAGTGAAATAACTCTCCTGGTTTAGATTCAATTTTCAGTCAATTGCTGGTCAGATTAGTTGTAAGACTGCAAGTGTCTTACTGGTGATGAGCTAAAGCAATTAGATGCCTGAAGCTTGTCATCTCCTTGTTAACAGGCTCCTGGGTATGCCTGCAGCCCCCTTATTTGCAGAAGACTGTAATTCAAATGACATCTGTGAGTTATTTATAGGAAACCAGTGCTGGAGCTGTAACCCATATAAAATCAGCCACTATTTTAGTTCCCTGAATGAGACACAGTCTCAAAGTCTTCCGTGCTTCAGGACGCTCCTGATTTCAAAGGTGGGGTCAAGACTGACCCGTGTTTTTTGATTTTGTCTTTTGTCCAACTGTATATTCAGAAATCTTTCTACTACTCTGAGTTTAAACTCTGTTAGAGGCTTATTCTTGGGCCTGCTGGGCATAAGGAACTGAAAAGAGTGCAGAAATAAGCAGGGGTTAGGGTGCAGCCCCTGGACCCTGTGAGCTGCTGGCCAGCCTTGCAGAGCCAATGATTCCCAGAGTATGTTCACACTCAGAACTCCTAAGAAAAGCACTTGGATACCAGGAAGGAAAATCAGGAGCATATCTGCTCAGTCAGCTGCAGAGGTGGAAATGCTGGGTAACAGCAACATTAACTGTGAGAAAGGAGCTGCATCTGCCCTGTCACTCATAAGCAGACACATTTTCTCTGCTTGTTGAATTCATCCACTGGTGTCATTCCTGTGTGGCTCCTGTTGCTCCTTCTGTCTCCACAGCAGCACCAAATCAAACTTTCTTCCTTTCCTCCTGCAACAAACAGGAATAAATCACCCCAGTTCAGCTTGTCTAGTTCAGTGTGACACCTCCTGGGTTGAGCCTACGGTATAAATATGGCAAATTTGGTTATTTTTATTTATCAGATTCCCTTTTCATAACTTGCCCTTCTTTCCCATTCTATCTCCCTTTCTACCCTGAAAATTACCTGGAAAGAATTAATCTTCAAGTCAGAGACAGATGTGCGAGTTGAACAAATTTAATTAGTGCGTAGAACTAAAAATTAGAATTGTGTCAGCCCCTTGGTCTTAATATGTATTAAAAGTGTTATTTAAGAAAAGGTGTAATTTACTTTGTAGCGTAAAATTGATCAGATCAATGCATATCAAAATGATGTACAGATGCTGAGATTATGGTAATTAATTAATCACCTAAATGTATGTTTAAAGTAATACTTGACAGAGAAGAGCCAAGAAGTTCAGTGTTAATCATTAATCCACACAAAAGTGAATCTGTTTTAGCATCATTTCAGTAGATCTTTCATAATTCTTTACAAATACTAATAAAACAAATATAATTTTACTCTGGAATATACCTTTAAAAGCATATTGGGATCCATTTATATATTATGACTCAGTTATCTCTAGGATAAATGTGTTTCTGCTATGCACAGGAAGATGCCAGATTGACACATCCATTCAGGAATGCCAAGCCATGTTCACCCTGACTGCTACATTGCTTCCAGTGGGAGATTCTGTCACCAGATCTTAATTAAGTCTACTGTTGATAAAGCTCAAACCAGATTAAACACAACACATTCTTCATTGCTACAGTCATTCTTCAGTGACAGCAGGAATCAGAAGTAGAACCAGCTCCTACTTATAGGTAGAAATTACTCCTATTTTGATATTGTAAAGGGTTTAGGCTGTTGTGATCACCTCTGAAAACATCAATTAACCAGTGTTATCAATTTATCCTGTCTCATACTTGAGCAAGTGAGAATTCATATATTTATTTTATGTGTTTTATGCATTCATATGCCTATAGATTTGCTAGGGTCTAACCTTGTACTCTAGCCAATACAGTGGGTGGAGTCCAGAAACCAACTTCAAGTCTAGAAACTAACTTCAGGCCAAAGTAGACATGTATTGTGAGTTGCTGAGTAGCTTTCTAGTCCTAACTGAGATAATTTAATGTAACATATATATGATATATTCTGTAGTGAGAGCTTATATAGGTTCAGGAAAAAAAGAAAAAACCACAAATAAATTCAAAAGCAACAACAAATAACTAAAACAAAGCAACCAACAAAAAGAACCCAAACAAAAAAAAACACAAACAAACAAAACAAAACAAAAACCCCAAAACACGATTCAAAATCCCAAATCCAGTAATTTTAAAACCAAATAATCTAACTGGGAACCTCTTAACATTTAAGCTGGCAAACTAGATAATCACTTAAGTTTTGATAAACCATTTTACTCTCTTTCCATCTACTCGGGTAACATCTGTGGAGGAAAACAGGTGAAGGAGTCACTGGGATCAGGCAGATATAGATGTTTAACCTCCAGCACGAAAATTCCACTCCATTAACTCCTCTGAAAAGTCCCTGTCACCACATGTGCGCTGCAGCCAACAAATGGCAGCAGCACATGACTGGTATGAGAGTAATATGAATATTTATGATCTGGATGACAGGACAGTGGTTTGGACATCTAAGAGCCTTGGAACTGCCTTTCCAGTTTTCCTGCCAGACAACTGTGAACCCTTCAAAAGTAATTCTATACTCTGAAAGCAGCTCTTTTCCCAGATTCAGAAGACTTTCCTTTTCTTTTCGTTGGTTTTCGGTGGGTTTTTTTTTTGTTGTTTGTTTGTTTTTTGTTTTTTTGGTGGGTTTTTTTGAAGTCTTGTCTGCTTAATTTGCAAATTCTTCAAGATGGAGAATGCTTTGCTATGCACAGAAAAGGGTCTTCATCTCATAGGATCTCCACGATTTGCCATAATACAAATCACGTTAATCTCATACATCTTTTCCCTTGCTTAACCTGGTTATGTGTATAGGCAAAGCATCTCCTTTGGTGAGAGCATTTTGAAAATGAGAATTATCTTCTGAATTGCTTTCAGCTGATGATTTCAACCAATTTTTATGGTCACCTAATGGTAAAAAAGTGAGCTTCATTTACAGAACAGAACTGTTTTGTGGTTGGACTAATGCATCTAGTGTATGAACATTAATTTCCAAAATATTTGTAGTGTGCTTCAGTGGCACAACCTGGTGTGGCCAATGTAGTGGGAATCAACATACTGTCCATAGAACTGTTAAAATTCAAGGGATCCATAAAAGATTTGACATGATAATACTGAAAATACCCAACTACACCTTTTCAAAAGAAATTTTTAGAAGTTAATGTGTACCATCTGGGTAAACTGATGAAAAATTCAATGTTTAATTTTACTATATATTATATTTTACTATTTTATTATATTTCACTATAACGCTTCTGTTATTTGGCTCTGCATCTTAGTAAGATCTCATAAATCACTTGGAGATAATTAAAAAATGTCCCAGCAAAGACAAATGGTGTATAAAACACTTCAAAGTGCCATGCAAAACCAATTCCAAGCTTTCTGTGATGACTTCCTTCCCTCGTCCATTGTTAAGCCTTTGTGCAGACAGTGAGCACCAGAGCACCAGCAGTGACTTGCCTCTGTTTTTAACATCAGATCTCTCTTCTCCAGCCAATACTGCTGACAACAGCCCAGAGAGAGCCAAAATTTAGGTTTCTAGTTCCAGATGTAGAAACAAATCCAAGATGGGATGAGCTTGGCCCTCGTGATGGAGAAAAGCAGGAGTTACTGCACTGAGTGAGAACAGAGATCTGAGCAAAAGGTGCATTTGGAGTCCAGATGCTGAAGCCTATGATCAGAACATGGGATCCAAGGATGGAGATCTCCATAGAAAAGGGAACAAAGTTGGCCAAAGTTGAGAAGAGGAGCTATAATACACATATGCTTTTGCATGTGGGTTCATGAGCTTACACATGCAGCAGAGCATAATATATCCCCTGAAGTATTTTTTGTCATTTGGACTGAGTTGTTTAGTAAAAGCAAACCAACAAACAAAAAAACCTAGGCAAAAGAAAAGAGCTTGAATGCATCATTCAGGCACTGCAGGGCCTAGACAATGCATAAATTCTCTACTCATTATTTCTGAAAAATTTGTGGCTGCCCTCTTACCATCTTATGCTGATTGTCTTCCAAAATGAGAGAGATTCCTGACTGTTTAGCATAGAAGGGAAAAGACAGCATTAAAGTCTAAGTGATGAAATAGCAGACAAAGTTGATGCCAGGGGCAGGCTGGTGGAAGTCTCCCCTATAATTATAAAATTATACAAAGGATGACTTCCTAATTTGGCACTGATTATTTTTTGACTTCATAAAACTACAGGGATAATTCATTCATTGCCCTTTTCTGCTCCCTTTAATTAGGTATTTTCAAGAAATCCCTTCTTCAGCATCAAAGTTGTCATGAAGCAGGGGTAAGACAAGCTTTTTTTTTCTCATAATTATTTTAGAAAATAATGGCAGGATATTGAAAACATTTCCTCAGTGGGGGAAAACTTTCTGCAGCTTCAGAGTACCCCAGCCCATATGCTGCATAAAGGCAAAGCAAAGTTAAAGCAAAGTGAAGTCCCTACATATTTCACTAGATCCAAGAGGAAAACATGACATAATTCTTCTGGGTTGTCCTAGTGCCTTCAGCACAGTGGTGTCCTACAGGATCTCTGACACAGTAGTACTGGTAGTCCTGAGCACAATTACTTGCTACATCCCAAATCTAGTCCCACATCTCTTTCTTGTTGTAATGGTGCTTTATATGCCACAATCTGGGAACTAGTGAGGGGGTGGTTGTTGGTAATTAACATAATGAAAGAAATACTTGGGTTCAAAGACATGAATCAAAAATATTAGCTAGGGGTAGATAATGTGCTTCTTGATACTGTTCCTGCCTATTCTTTTTACAGTAAGCACACACTGAATAAATTGAATAAACAGCACCTGAAGCAGAAATGGAGGGATCTCCACTGCAGGATGAGACCCCAAGAGATTTTGGCTCACTTCAGCTTTTTGCTTTTAAAAATCTTGCTCATCTTCCTGCACCCTCTATAAATGTAGGTGTCACCTCCTCCACAACCTCCTCTTCCTCCTCCTCCCCCTCCAGGTATTTTGCAGAAAAATGCCTATCACCATCTCTGCTTTACACTGAAAAAAATCAGTTCTCACTCTGAGTGTGCTCACCACATTGGGCCCCCAAGGGATGTGTGATGGACGAAAGCTTTGCTGATGTGTCCTGGACAGGGATGGCAGTCAGACATCAAGACCTACCAAAGTGGTGGCAGCTTTGGAGACAGCACAGAGACTGCCAGGCATGCTGGGAATTATTTAGTGAAGACATAGAACCCAGCAGATTTTCAAAAATCTAAATATTTATGGAGACTTACGTATTCCATGCAGGTGACCGGAGAACAAAGAGATCCAGTGAATGACTGAGAACTAATGACCTGGGAGTCATACCTGGGTATTCTGAGCATCCAATTTAGTGCTTAATCACAAATACTTTGGTAGATCAAGTGGGACTTAAGGTTTTCACTTGCACTGCCAAATTGCAGGTCTCCTCTCTTTTAACTTGACACATGTCTAATAAAGAAATGCGTGTGAGGAATCAGACTGATGCCCATCTTGAGTGTGTGCTCTTTTTTATTGATGTTAATTTTCAGTTTCATTCTAATTTGTTTCATTGGATGTTTGGAATAAAAGTGTTTCTGGGGCACTGGTTGCAGTCATCCCTCTCTTGCCACACACAGTGACAGTAGGGACGGTACAGCCAGAAGCAGAGTCCTCAAGTAAAGGGAAATAAGTCAAAGTTCTAAAAATGGCCAGAGTGACCAAAACATCTCTATCTTGAACAAATAAATTAAAAATAGTTTAATGACATTTTTAAAAAATATTATAGCTATCTGCTTTCTTTTGAGTGTACTTTGGGTTTAAAGGAAATGTTTTAAATGTTGTTGAATGTTGGCACTGAAAGATGAAATTTGGCACTGAAGATGACACTGAAAGAGGAAGAGCAATGCTGATATTAGCTTTCTTTCTTTTTTTTTAATATAATCAATTATTTCAGTGGAAAAATGCCTTCTTGAGTGTTCACCACTAGTCCTGTTTGTAATATTAAGACTAGAGGAAATGTTACCAAAAATCAAAGTGTCAGAAATGTTGGATGGGATTACGGAGAGGAATAATTAGCTCAGGTATTTACATCAGTATGCAATGCTCCTCGGTATGCAAGAGCAAGGTGCCATTATGATTATTCCTAGGAACAACACAACATTTTCAAATACAAACAAGTTCCCCAAAGGCTTGAAACTTCTGAAATTCAAAGTCAGTGAGTAAGCATGCAAAAGCATAGCTGAAGGGAACAAGCACTGTGAATTTACAGAACATAGTCTAATTATTCAGTGTTACATTTTATCTCACCAGAAACCACTATAGGAATTATTTTATTATTATTTTCTAGTACTTTTTACAAGACCTTCCAATGTGTTAAAATTTTTCTTTAACAGTGTGTTAACCTAGAATGAAGAATCTCTGAAAACAACTCTTTGATTTGTATAACAAACAACCTGACCTTTGCAAATCTACAAAGTATAAATTAGCTTTGTTTTTCAAAGCTAGCATAGTAACACTTATATAAGGTTTGGTATCCACTATCTAATTCCATCACATATCCCCTAATCTAGTAATTTTGGGGTATCCACTGGGTGTGTAAGCAAGTGTTTATTGAAGACACATGTTTTCCTATTTTACTTTTTTTCTGTCTCTGAGAGTAAAAATTTGCCAAGCCTCTTATTGCATTTTAGGTGATTATTTTCTTAAATTTCTCTTGACGCCTCTTTAGGATAATTTCTTCCCTGTTATCTAAATGAATAAAGCACCAAAAAAGATTGTTGTCTGGGAGTGACTCTTTTCATTTATTTTCATTCTGAGAAACCAAGTGCAATTTTCAAATCCATCTTTGTTCCATTTACGAAGATATATAACTACAATAAGAAGACATTAGGCTTTTGCTGTTTGGGGTTTTATGATCAAACTTTGGCCACGAGGGTGGAATTCATTGCACTAAATTTTAGGCATTTCAAAATTAGGCATCAACTTCAGAACTACTCAACATCAATAAGATGTTCATTCATAATCAATGAAAGGAAAAGATGTTTGTTTGCAAGGGTAGCTCATCTGACCTGAGTTACCTAGTTTTGAGTGAAATGTCTCTTGGATACCTATTTCTCTCCAATGCCTGCAAAGATAATTGCTCATTCTTTTAAAAACCAGATTACTCCTATGTCTTGTCACCCAGATGTGTCTTAAAAAAAATTACCTCTCTGGCCCAGCTACTTCAGCTTTCAGTGGGGGAATTTTGAAAGTTCTGTTTGACTTCACAACAATGTTAATGCTAATTTCACTAGAGAAATATCTGGACAATATTTTTGAAACCAAGTAATTTATGCATTCATCTGCACATAACTGATGTTGGGTTTTTCTTTCTATTTAATTGAGAACAATTTGTGAAAGTTAATTGAGTTACTTAAAGCATAAAAATATTGTAAAATTCCCTGTTTGTATTTTGATTCAGTTGTTCCTTCCCACTTCTACAGATGAAAACATGCCTTAGCAGAGACTTAGGTGATCTTAGAAAATCAGTGAACACTTACCTGGTTGGATTCTCCATTGATCAATGAACTGAGCTGATCCCAGGTTTAAAATGCTCTCTGTACAGAATGATGGCATCAAAGTGAAAGAGGGTAGATTTAGATGGAACTCCGTGCTTACCTCACTTTATCCAACCTTGCAAGCACCACAAGTTTCATTTTCAGATGAGGCCCCACAATGCCACATATGAACACTACAGAAGCAGTTGTGAAGTTATCCTAATACAAATGTGTGGGTATTTTCCTTTTTTAAAAGTTGGATTTAAGAGTCATGGATATTACAAAGGTCTTCCAAGGGATGCAATGAACTGTGGCTGCCCAACCCACTGAAACATGTATGTGCCAGCATTAGATTAAATTAACTCTGTCTTGTTCCAGTCTTTTCTTAAAAACTTAAGGGATATTAAGTGGTGAAACTCACACTACCATCAAAAAAATTTCTTAAAATTGGTGCATAATCAGGTTGTCAGCTTGGTTACTGCTTAGACAGTACTGTCCTCAACTATTTTTTTACTGTTTACATTCTCTTCACCTCAGCATGGGAAGGCATTTGAGGCATCAAACATGTTGTTACCTCTTGTCATCACATTAATCACTCATTTTTTCTCCAAATATTCACCTGAGGCTCCTTCAGTTCATTTCTCCAAACTGCATTTGTGTAATGCCTGAGTAATAAAAGTCAGCAGAATGACTAGATGGAATTTCATCCTTTTGCATTATCATTGCAAAAGACATTACTATTCCCTTATCAAAAATATCCATCAGCCTAATTACATCCCTTTTCTTCACAAGGTTTTAAAATAGGATACCTAAGTATGATAGGCAATGCAGAGTTATTATTTAATGACCATAGGGAAGATACATTTTGATTCATTTTCTTACATGTTAAAAATTTATGACAAACATAAAACCCTGTTATAGCAGTTGGATCATTTGTAATGGTCATAATTTTATTTAAATCATATATAGATAAAACATTATGTACATTATAAAGCATTATGCCATTCTGAACCACTTGGGGAGACAGTCTGGTAGGTTGGAAATAAAGCAAGTGGTAAGAATAATCTTAGCTGAAAAATATATGATCTCTGAAACTTGGCATCTAAAACATTATTTTGGGGGTTTTAGCCTTTTTAATGCAATTTTTCTACCAATTTTAATAATCTCTTTGGTAATATCTACTTTATCCCAGTTTAGTTGAAGAGTTTTAATGTTAATTTTGCCATTGTTCTTGTAATATGATCTTGCTGATTCTATTCTTTCCCCACCAGTTTTATTTGTCTCACTATTTAAGACTGAAAAAGAAAACAAAGACAATAAGCATACATCATCTGAGAGCAACACATTTAATTCACTCCATAAAAGAGGACAGTTTTTACATTAAACTGGAATTGCAACACCCTTATCCATTTTGCGGGCATCCTAACAAATTTTAAACCACATCCAGATGGTTTGTGTTCCATTGGAAATTATGTGAGTAAATTCTCCTCTGTTGCAAAAGTTGGTCCAGGATAGTTAAAGTCTGAAAAATGCAGGAATAATTTTAAAGTGCAAAAGACAGCCTGGAATTTTCCCATAAATACGGATGGTGGATTTGCCTCCCCCTCCAAAATCCAGTTTAATAGCTCAGTGCTGGTTAAATCATTGATACTAATGTCTGCTCTTTTCCTAGAGAATTGTGGTTCCAATTTAATTTTTTACCTAGTGCTTATTCAAAAACGAACTACAGCTAAAAATGTAGAGGAATTCACAAATTTTCTTCTCAAAATACTTTAATTCCCACTTTAAAATAACCCATTGGCACTGTATTTGAAAGGGGGATAAACACGTACAATAAACTGTCTTATAAACAGCTTTCAGGATTTATAGTGGAGTTATCTCCCTGTAAAAATTGATTCCTCTGTTTCATCAAATTAGACCTTGGTCCTTTATGGTTTAAAAGATCTTCCTCTCTCAAAGTTTCTTGTAAAAACCAGGCTTTAGTTCCTAAGCCTTGACTGATATAAAATGGTGGAACAAGCTGACTTTGGGTTTAACCATGAACATCTTCATCAGCTGAGGATCAGGCCTGTATTTTTAATATTTTTAAATATACTCCCTGAAATCTTTGGCAATGTTTTCCCATTGGAAACACCTGCCAGCTGTCAGTACAAGAAGCTGGAAGAAGCTTTAAGAGTGAAAGAAATAGCAGTTGTATTAGGGGCAGGAACCAAGGGATCCAAATGGGAGGTAGTTTGAATAGGTCATAAATTGACAGTTTCCGTATTTTTATGAATGTACACATGTGTGTTGACAAGTAAGAATCTGGTCTGTCTAATTCTGACTTGGAGAAAGTATTGTCTTTCCTTATAGAGTTCATAAGGTAATTTTGTCGTGCCATGGAAACTGATGGACTCTATAGGAAAAAGTATCTTCATCTCTAAATCATGGATTTTTCTAACACATTTTAAATCAGGCAACTGCAAATTTGCTTCATATTTATGAGAGGAATAATAAGCTTTACAACATAAAGGGTTTTTTTTCTTTTTTTATTTTGTGTGAGAGACAAAACAAGTGAGGTACAGATGATCTATGATTCTGTGTTATAAAAGTAAATTATCAGTAAAGTTTTCACCCAATTTCCCTTATTTTTAAGAATAATACAAAAACATACCCTTCACTTGCTACATTCTTCTGCTAGATAATATTTTGCAAGGGAAGGATTTTTTTTTGCTTTGGGGATTACTCCAAAATGAATGTTTGGGATATTTTTCTTTTTTTTATATTTCTATTATTCTATTCCAAGCTTCCTTAGGGAACCCTGAAACTCTAACAGTTAGGTGTTTTATCTAAGACAGATGACAGGGTTACTTGTCTGTGACTCATGAAACATTTTTTGTGCTATGGCTGAAATTTATTTTGAGGATAATTTTTTAAATATATATTTCAGCATAAATTATATGGAATTACCTGAAATAACTCTGACTAGTATGAGCTTGTATAACTAGAAATAACAGGAAAAAATTACCAGGAAGTTACTTACATCTGCAATACTTTTCTGCAATATATATGAGTCAAGTAGCTATATTGCTTGTTTCATTGCCATCAATATTAATTACAGCAATAAAAATGACTCCATTATTGCTGTCCTGAAAAGATGTTAATGATGTGGTCATCACTGAAATAGCTAAATTGGCTAATGTGATGGCACAATAAATTCAGACTATAATTGGGCTGATTCGCTTTTCTCTGACATCTGTGTAAATTAGGAGCTCCCAAAGCATAAAACTCACGTAAACGAGCAAAGATTCAGATCTTTGCTTTATAGCTGTGGAGACCTGTTTGTAACAGTTAGGTAATTTTAGTTAGTCACTCTGCACTTTTGTGCTGCATTAGCTGGCATTTATATTCCACAGACACAGTCACCTGCATCTCAGCCTCTTCAATACCTAAATTACTAATGTATTAATAGTCTTGCATCAGTTGCATGTTCCAGCAATTCACCAGAAAGTGTCTCATGATGAATAAATATAATCATAGGAAAACCACATTTATATTGCATGTATGTAGAGTTTTAAAAAAGAAAAAAATCTTTTAACTAACTTCATGCTTAAAAAGACAATTCTTTAAATCTTAGGAAAAAAACCACCTACTTGCCCCTCCTACCTCTTTTATTCTAACTACATGAAGGTTTTTCTTCAAGGTCCCCGCCTCATTTATAGAACAGAGTGGACAGTCAGCTACTGATGAACTGCAAGACAATGCTTTGTTTTTTTTTATTTCATTCCATCTTCTCAAGCTTCATTTACTGTACAATATTCAGACTTTGCTCTGAAGACAGAATGATTGATTTCTTCCCAGCGTTTCCACACTGCCTCTCTTTTGTAACATCCATGGGTTTCACAAGGATTATTGAATTTTTGTGCATAGCACTTCTGTTAGACAAAGAGTTTATAATATTTAGGGAAGGAGAAGGAGAGGCAAGGGTTGACCTGGTTTTACCTCACTTAGTTTAGTTGCATAACTCTGGTACCTAAGTCAACAGCCTAATAATTTCGGATTTGATCTATTGTCAGTTAAAAGAAGAAAGATCTTTGGAGAATAGAACAGATTTTGACTGGATACCTCTCTGATTCAGCTATTAAAGGAGCAAAAGGATACTATGATTCTAACCCTTATAGTGCCAAAAATTCACAGGGATAAATTGAGGCTCCCATTTACCAGTGAGTTAGGCAAGGCTTCTTTTTTTTTGGTAATGAAGAAAAAAAGGAAAAAAAGACCACTATAAAGTACATCTGTTTCCATCATTTTATTGTTTTCTTGAAAGAATGAATCTGATAATCGATTTTACTTGTGAACTCCTTGATTTCTTCAAAGCAGACGACCCGCAGACCCTGTACCAAGCACCCACAAAGTGTGAAACACACATTTAGTAGCCAACAGCAGGAATTCTGTTTTAAACAATGTACCTAAGAACACAGAAGAAGTAACCTGAAGAAGTAACCCTGGGCTTGAGTCCTCTGCAGAGAGATTTCAACTGACAGAGGCAGTTGAACTGTGTCAGTGGAAATCTCCTCTCTAACACATTTTAGATATTCCAATTTTTGTTAAAAATTATTTAAAAAAAATTAATCTAACAGATCATAAAACTGAACAACCTTCACTTATCCCCAGAGCCTGGCCTGTTTCTGGACCCTGGCACAGAAGACACTGAAATGGAGAATTCAGCCGCTAACACGAAGTAGCTGAAATACTTTGGCACTTTGCAGTTTTTCACTACTTGACGCCCCTTGTCAAAACATTAAGGGGGATGTAGAGCAGCAGCATGTCATTATGTAACATTTTTACACATCATATTTATAAAGAGTCAAACACATTTTATTCTTGATCTAGAACTCCGCTAATTAGATGCCACTGACAGTTTGACTGCAGACTTTGAGTCTGAACACTGTCATGCTGTTCCCGGCTGGCATTTATAGTTGGCTGGTCCGTGGAAGCTTGGGCCATTTTGCTCAGGTTTTCAAGGCGAGACAGAAGCACTGAAACTTTTCACCACTTGTTCATCATCTCTCGCTTGTTAATTAATGTCTGCACAGCGCTTTGAGCGTGTGCTGACAGAATTCTCTCTTTTATTTCCCTGGTGAAAACACAGTCGTGGACACCCAGCAAACAACTCAGCCATCCTAGGTCGGAAAAAGAAAAAGCCAGAGACCAAATCGCGTGACAATAAACCATTTGAAAAGTGCATTTATTATTAACATACCAATACAGGTTATTTGCTCATGTGTTTTTAGGTTAAATAGATTTTTGTCACTTAGCTAGTTCAGGCCTAGCAAAAGTGCTACAACACACAGCTCAGCAGCCAGTGTAAAGCCATTCCCAAAGGCTGGAAAGCTAATGATCAGGTTAGTGATCATTTTGAGCTAAAGGTATATAAAAGCAGATCTTAGTTTCCCACCTAGATACTGTAATTTTGGCTGGATCCCATCCTAGAACATCCTACTGGCAGCTGGAGTTTGTGATATACCTTGCTTGGTTCTGACCATGCTGCTAAATGGCCCATGTCCCGACCATCTTCCTGACCTCTGTACGAGTCAACCCCACATGGTAGACACTTTGGGGGTTCACCAGGTCAATCACACCTGTTATTAAAGTTATCCATTGTACTTGCATTCTTCAAAGTCACGATCTTTGTAGATTGCTAGTTTTATGTAAGGACCGAAGGACACGTTTACACAAAAGGATCAAGTCCCCCTTCAATAATACTAAACAGGAATTAATCTGCCTATAACCCCAGTTCATCATATCCCCTTTCCAGAACTGCATGTCTCTAAATTCACTATGCATATTCTATCGAAATTTTCCTGGATGCAAAAAATCAGGCACAGTAACGTAGGGAAATGGGTGCTTTCCAGCTAAAATATGACTGCAATGCAGATTAGGAGAGGCAACAAAGCTGGGAGTGATCATAACAGGGAAAAGCTCTATGAGAAATTACATTAATTCCTGCCTTTCCTGTTTATTATCTACTCACAATGATAACTGTATCTATTTTGTTTCCTAAATTATGTGGTCATCTGTAAATGATAAAACCTCTTGCAACTGTTTAGTTCATCAGTTATCTAAAACTTCTTCTGTCAAGGCTCAGTGAAAACAAAGGCAAAAGAATTTATCCACTTTTGCTGATTTCAAAGTAATAAACAGTGTTTCATGCTTCTTTCTAATAGCCAGGGAACTCATGCAACTTCTGAGATGGTCTATCATTTATTTAATGTTTAAATACACACTTATTTGCTAAACTTGGAGGCAAACATAAAGAAACATGATCAGAATTTGTTATTTAGAGAAACTCATCAAAGCCATGGAAACATATTTAAAAGAAAAGACAGCATATAAAGGCAGGGGGTTTGGTTTGTTTTTCAGTATGAATTAATCCGTGTCCCCAGACCAGAGGATTATGTTGAGAGCTCAAGGTTGTTATCTAATATTTGTAAAGAGCTGGATGGTTTTTTTAGGAGAGTAAAATCATGGCTTTACATAAAGGCAAACTTTACCTTTATCAGCTCAGCAGTCTTAATCTTGATCTCCTCGTTTGAAGAGCTGTGAATAAAGGTGTGTGTGGGGGAAAACATGGGCATAATTAGACAGGAAAAAGTTAGACTCTTGGTTTTATTCTCCTTAGTCTTTGGAAACAAAAATTACTTTACATTTGCTCACAATAAAACATGATCTTTCTCAGCTGTGAAATTCTCCCCATGGAAATCTTACATAACAGTAGTAAATAATGCTGTGGTAATGACAATGACACATTAGAGCTTCATTTGAATGCCTGCTGTGCTTTGTGCATGATGCAGAATTCAGTGGACAGCGATAGGACAGGGGGGAAGAGGAGTGTTTGTGTTCAGATTACATAATCCACTCATCTTTGTTGTTTCCATTCCAGGCATTTTGTCCAAAGATGTTCTGCTTCTCATAAAGTGCATTCAGCCTTATCTGGAGCTTAGAAGCCTAAGGCTTTGTTACAATAGTTATTTATAACTTAACTATAAAAAAAATGATAGCTGAACAGGAAAACACTTCTTCAGTCATAAATAAATAGCTCATTTGTACCTAGGGAGGAGAATAATAGCTTTCAAAGAGCTTTCACTTCAATTGCAGAATCATGACTTCCAGGTAGAAACGATTGGAAGAAGGCTCTCTAAAACCAGATTCGTGCCATTTGTTGTTGAAAGCACATTGCTAAGACTTACAAAATTATTCTGGGATTTGAATACCTTTGTGGGTTTTTAGGTGTCCCACTTGGAATGAATCTGAAAGGAGCCCTTATAAATACTAAGCATTTCCAGCTCCCTGAAAACCAGACATCCCTGTCAACCACCTAGAAAGAGAAGAACACAAAATTCTTGCCTAAGAGAAAATGAGTGGCAGTTGCAGATGGAGAAGCATATTCATGTGGGATAATTTAGGCCTTTGAAATACAATAGAGGTAAAGAAAATAAATCTTGATAAGTTTCCTATGAATTTGATCCAAGTAACAACTTGTGACCTATTGTAAATACTGATTTTGTACTCAGAAGGTGATTTTGGATAGGAGTCTAACTATTGAAACATGTAAATCAGAAACTAGGACACATTTATGATGATACTGTTATGACTGTGTTTGATATCAGTTATATTGGTACAAAACTAAAACACTGACAAAGCTTTTTCCATAAATATGAAAAAGGTTTACTCAACTACAGAGAATCATAGAATGGTTTGGGTTGAAAGGGACATTAAAAATCATCTCTTTCCAACTCCCTGCCATGGGCAGGGACACCTTCCACTAGACCAGATTGCTTCAAGCCCTGTCCAACCTGACCTTGAACACTTCCAGGGGTGGGACATCCACACATCCTAGTGAGTGTAAAAATTTCAATTATGATGTTCAACAATGCAGTAACATAGTTGAAATTCTGAAGTTTTGTGTGTTTATAAAACCTGACATATTAGCTCCAGACAGAGAGAAAACCTACTCAAAAGAGTTTAACTTTCAAAAACCAGGATAAACCCCTCCAATTATGCTCTCCCTGTTGTGGGCAAGTTTTGCAAAGATGTTTTTCTCTTTCATTTCAGCAGAATTCTTTTGGGTTTAAGGGGTGAAAAATTACAATAAGAATCACAGTCCATACAGTGACATTGAATTTAAACCCCACAGAAGTTTTTTTAGTAAATTTTAGTAGAGGCTGGTTTTGTGCTAGCTGACCTGCTTTGCTGATCTCCAGGTCATCATCCATGTCACATTTGAGCATTTCCAAACCTCTCAAATAAACAGTGGTATTTTCTCCCTCTTTTCCTATTATTAAGCTACGAGAATACACCACCAATTTCCCCAGCACACAAGATTTCTAAGCAGCAGAAGAGAAACTGCCTGAACTTTCCAAAGCTCATGCTGAAATGCAGCATTTCTCTACTTCTGAATTCCTTTCAGTAGGTGTTGAAACCTTTTATAGTAAATTGCATTTTACATGTTAGGAACTTCAAAAGAAGGTGTTAATATAATTGAGACATGATAAGTTTGACAGTTGGTGTCATTATATGAGTTTCACTCGGCAGTCTTCTGAAGCAAAAATAATTAAAAAATCTGTTTTCCTAAGGAAAGGAAGCTTATGCCTTTAATGATGAAATAACTTCTTAATAACCTGCTCTAATCCACAAAGTCCTTGTCCAGGTCGCAATATTCAACATTTTAAAGTGAATTACATGTAACTATTCTGACTCTCATATTTCTGATATTATTTTTGAAGCAATAGGAATGTATTCTGTGGTTACATATTCTTCCTTATATTTGTATTAAGCTACAGATAGGGAAATACTTTACAGCTAGTTAGACACTTTAGTTCTCATTATCCTTCAGTGTGCATCAGTGGGCTGGAGTCCTGTCCCAGATTACCACTTTTACTATGATTTTTCAAAGATCAAGCCAAATAAGAGAGAAAGGCCTGGGGACACCATGAACAGAGTTGCCAACAGTGTTGTTTGGAGAGCCTGGAAACAGGAGGCACTTTGCGTATCAATTAGCTGATTCGTTTCCTTCTGAAGTATTAGGATTCACACTGCTAAAAACAGTCTGTGTGAGATCTATGAGGACAAGCACCCCCAAAAAATTTGTTTGACAAACCCAAATAATACTAGATATGTAAATACAAAAAGAGCTATCCTTTAGGCTCATAAATGCTAATGTAGAATGAAATAGAGGACAAATCTGGCCACTAAACCCTTGGGGGAATATTCTTGGAATGTGTCACGTGAAACTGACTCTTTGCAAAGAGATCAGAGTTCCTTGCACCACCTCTCTATATTCCCTGCTGAACGTGAATAGTGCTGCCTAATTTGCCTCTCTCTTTCTTCCAGCCTTCCTTTTTGTAGACCATCCTTCTGAAAACAGCAGGAATATGTGTAAATTCTAAGTAAGAAGAATGTCTTTTAGACAATCACCCTTATTGGACAGCTAACATTCACTTTGTGAAAACATCAAACGTGAGAGTTATGGAGAAATCAGGAATGGACACAGCTTTAGATCTTCTCCACAGACATTGCATTGTGTAAAATTTTTACAGCTACAAAAATGAAACTTCAGATTTTTTCAGGCCTGCTTAGCATAGCCCCAGCCTTCACAGAAATCTGTTCTTCACCCAGACTCATCCCAGTGGCCCTTAGCTGTTACTCTCATCTTGAGGGTCTTGTTCCTCGTTGATATGAATGAATCAGAATTTAAACCCAAATGCTTCTATAAACAGATCTCCAACTAAGTGCTGCAGTGAAAGATTTGTGTACCACAGCCACCTCTGATACCAAGGAGGATGATATCTCTTTTACAAAGTCCTCCTTTCAGCAGTCTGAATCACAAAGAGAGGAAGGATGCTGTGCACAAGTGAAACTGAGGAGGGATGCAGACTTCCAGGCCCATGGAGTTTGACAGCATTTCTGCAATATTTACCACTTCAGCCATTTTACAATTCTAGTTATCTTTCCATGTACCTGGAGATAAATGATCCAAGCATGGTAAAACCCAAGTTCTGTAAAAAGTGGTTCTCCATCCAGTCTGTTGTGCATGTACTTCCACCTGACTTGGCCAGACAGTCCTGTTCCTGTAGGAACGCTCAGACCATGTCAGACCAGGCAGCTCAAAATAGAGATTTGTGAACTTACAACTTAAGAGAAATAAAAGTACTGACTTTACACATTCTCAGTTTTGCACTAGACAGCAAAAGGAGGAGAGAGGAGAAAGACAAATTTGGATGCCAGCATCTTAAATCAGGTCAGGCACCAGGTTGAAGGTAAGTCTTGGGACAAGCAAGAAGACCTAGAGAGATAGGTGATGGAAAGGAGGAACACGAACTCCAGGCAGGCAGGGAGAGCTGAGTGATCAGGTCTAGGACTGGTTTGTAGAGTAATGTTGTGTACAGCATTCTGAGGGAATGGTTTTGTTGTGCTGTAACAGCACTTGATGAGTTAATAACATCAGTTAATTGTTATCATTATTATTATTATTATGGCATAAACATTTGATTCTTTGAGCCTTGCCACCCTGATGCCAACATTACCAGTCATTTATTGGCTCTAAAAATGTTCACCTCAAGTATTTCAGATTCTTGAAAACTTGGATGCCTCCTCTCATTTGTAGTGGTTCTTGTTGTCACGTTGCAGGTCTTTCCAAATACCCCATGTAACAGTGTACACATGAAATTGTCAAGGTTTTTGTGGCTTTGAGGGTGGTTTGTAATTAAGATCTTCATCATAGCCAGCATGAAACTGCTGAACTCCACACACATGATGTATCTCGTGGAGTTCAGAGGCATCATCCCCAGGTTCCATGCCCCCAAGGTCTATGACACGGGACAGCTTTCCAGGAGAAGCTGTGGCACCCCCATCCCTGCAAATGTTCAAGGCCAGGTCTGATGGGGTTCTGAGCAAACTGGTCTAGTGGAAGATGTCCCTGCCCATGGCAGGGGGTTTGAAAACAGATGGTCTCTCTGGTTTCTTCCAACCTAAACTATTCAATGATTCTATGACTTGCTACAGTTCAGCTTATGTGTTTATCATTGCATGAGTCCCCTTTCATAGACCAAACTTTCAGAAACCATTCTCAAGGCATTTCCATCAACAGCTTTCCTGTGAGAACATTTTATATTGATTCCCATGAAGCAGTTTCACATAAGGCACCCTCAGTGACTCAGTCCTCTTGAAGGAATATTCTCTTAATTCTCTAAGCTGCAAGATCTACTCTGATTGCACAACCACCAAACTTTTTCTTATTTACTGGGAATTAAAGGTACCTTTCCCAGACTTCCTATTTTTCATCCAAACTTGAAAGAAAGGAAAGCCAGAGCACCACTGGGAGCACTTGCTCTGTCATTGTGAGAATATGACAGATTCTCAAATTACAGTGGGGATAGCTGAAACAAGGTGGGGGAAGGCCCATGTTACAACACTAGTAAATTAAATGTACTTTTGTAGCTTTTGTATCTTACACAACCTGGCAGGAGTGACATGAGGAGAGATGACAGGCAAGCACATGCCTCAGCTAAGGAGAGGGGAAAGAAGGTGAGGAAGCAGGAGGTGGTGATAGAGCATGAATAGCTTCACAAGGCATCCCCAGATAATCAAGTTGACAGAAGGAGTGGGAGTTTGCAGGCAAACTTTCTGCAGTCTCATTAGATTGGGAGCAGGCTGATGAGAGCTGTAAATAACAGGTGCTTTATTTAACAAGGGAGAGAGAAGAAGAAAATGAAAGGAAAAGAAATTATTAGGACCGAAGTTTCACTCAAGAGTGTTGGAGGGTGAGCCTATGACAAGGAAGAGTGGAGCTCTGCATCCTTCTGTCCCTTTGGATATCTGCAAGCTCATGGGCAGGAGGTTTGAAGGTCTCCTATGAACACCAACCTCCTCCACCCTGCAGAGGTCTGTCCATCCTTGCAAGGAACTATAGTTTTCCACAGCTTCAGGACCTACAGTGTTCCTTCAAGGACAGACAAGTATTGTCACACACAGCCTGGGACAGATGGCATTTCATGGAGCTACTGGTTCATGTGTGATGGTCTTGGCTCTGTTTCCTGGAGAACAAACTTCTGAGGTGGCCCAAAGCCTCTGGCACACAGGACATCTCCAAGGGTCTAAGATAAACCTCCACATGTTCAGAAAATCAGTGCTTGAGTTGAGTGACAGCCTGTAGAGCTTTTGTGACTCTTCTGAGGAAGTCTTGATATTTCCTCTCCACCTTCCAAAAACATCAAAAAACCTCATTCTCCAAAATAACTAGTTCCATCACTTCAAGGAACAGAACACGATCTACCATCAAATTCAATTTCATAAATTGTTTTCTTGAAAAGGAGGACCTGCCTATGAAGATTTTAGCTCTATGTAAATAATGAAGAAAATTCTTACTGAGTTTACAGGGACAGTATAGAACAGGTATCCAACAATTACACAGGTTTCCATCAATCACCAGTTTCTTTATTTATATCATGGCATCATAATAAATGACTAGCACGCTTCTTTTTTTTTTTTTAATTCATATTTCTTTTCAATACAATATTAGTAAAGGAATGGTTAATCTCTTGTCTTCACTGGTCAGAATGAGATGGACACATCACCATCTTAAAACTGCCAATGGCAATTTTATTTTTTAAGCTAATACTGAAAGAATTTGAAACTTTCTCCACTTTTTTTCAACACTTTATGATGATTTCTTCACCAAGGAGGGGGGATTTACTTTTGCAGAAGACACTTCCCATCTCAGAGGCAGGGCTAAGTTTGCAAAGTTGACAAGCAGTATCCATATCAAAATTCAGCTCCCACATCTACCAGAACTCTGAAGAAATCAAGAGTTACTACTTCATTCTGCAACAAGTTACCACTTTGTGGCCAAGCAGATGGATTTTGTTTTGCTTTGTTGAGGGAAGAAGAAATTAGAGATAACTTTTCACTCAGTGGGTGTTTGGTATAGACACATATACTCCTATCGACCTATTTCAAACCTCACAACAGGGAAATACTTTGAAATCCTGAAATTATTTAACTTGTTTTGTTTTGTTTTGTTTTGTTATGTTACCCTTCTACACACTTGCCTGAGGGCAGCACAGGTTCACTTGCCTTTTGCAGTCTGGTTTTGTCCATGCACTACAAGGTACACGGGGATGTAGTGATTCATCTCCTCTGACTTTGGATGCCTATTGCTCAGTCACTTTGGCTACCTGTGGCTCTCCTTGTAATCACTTCAGAGACCAGAGGGCTTTAAGGTACAATTCATTTGACCTATTTTAGACATTGGCTTTAGCATGAAATAAATTGCACTCCAGAAATTCTCATTTCTCTCCAAAGTGAGCCTCAGGTGACACAGGCACAACCACAGGTGCCTATGGTGAGGCTGTCTACAGCTGTGTTAAATCAGTCCCACCCATGAATCTCAATCAGTGCTTGTATCCACCGAAATCCATGGTGAAACTCCCTTAGGCTTTGGGCACAGTTCTGCCCCATTTCATCTTTAGGAAAAAATGGATGTGCCTGCAGATGTTTTTAAACACATGGTGGGCTTTTGCTTTCCCAAAGATTTAGGACAGCATCTTAAAGACTCATTAAATATCTGTATTGAGTTGCTCCTGTTCACTGACCTGTTTGAAATGAAAATTAAGTTAGTGTGATAGGGTTGGAGATGTAACATTCCTCTGCAGGTTTGAAATTGTAGAGGTAATTGTTTTATTAAAATATTTGCTCTTTTGCTCCCTACAAGGTTTTTGATGGCCTGGAAGTCATGGTACAGCATCATGCTAGCCGTTATGCTTTGATTTCCACAATGCCTTTCTTTATTTAATAGGCCTGAAATATTGATTAACATTTACAGATTCAATTCCAAGCACTTGCCAGGGGTTACAGAGAGCCAGAGAGAGCTGGTTGTGCCAGTCAAATTCTGAGGTGTAATGAAATCCCCTACTGTGCCTGTCAACTTATCCAGTGTACAGGTCATTTCCCACAAGGTCTGCAGT
Source organism: Myiozetetes cayanensis (assembly GCF_022539395.1). NCBI lineage: Eukaryota > Metazoa > Chordata > Aves > Passeriformes > Tyrannidae > Myiozetetes > Myiozetetes cayanensis. Next base: position 4,844,647 of record NW_026087521.1, read on the forward strand.
GTTGAAAGAAGCAGTTTTCTTTGAAACATTTCATAGGCAAAGGGAAAATATGTCTCCAGTATTGTATGCTTTATCCCTTTGTCTAATATTGAATAGCCTCATTGCTTCACACAATTTTTGCCCCCAAAGCTTTTTAAATCAATAGAAGAAGAATGTTTCAGGTGGGCAAAAGTCAAGACTCTCAGTGTAAATGCTTTATTACTGTTGTCAAGGAATTTCACAGTAACTAAGGCTAGAGATAGACAAGACTCAGAAGGGCTGGAATCTCAATCCATTTTAGTTAACTATTGAATGATTCTTTTATTCTTCCAAATATTACAAAGCTCCCTTTGAAAGATACTTGCATCTTTCTTCCAATAATGTTCTCTTTCTTAATTTGTTCCAAGACCACAACTTTCTTTCAAATTCAGATTGTTTTACCTATTTCAATCCAAGTCCAAATAGAATCTATTCTATTCCATCCAAGTCTAGATCTGATTTTTTTTTTTTTTCATGATCAGGACACTTTTGTCTTCTTATCTCCTATGGAGAAAAGAAAGAGAAATGCTTTATTTTTTTAAGGTTCCAGTTTTGCTTCTGTTGTTAAATTTTAAATACCAGATTTCAAAAAGGTTATTTTAAAGAAAGATGTCTTGTTCTTTGAGTGACCAGGACCTAATTTTAAATTGACTGTAAAAACTGTCCTGTGCCAAAAAAATTAACGTAAACTTGCTGACCCTAATCTGTCACATGAGGCAATAATGTCTCAAAATCAGAACTTCTGAGTGAGGAGCACTGTTGTTTGCCCTTTTTTCTCTTACAGGGTGGACATAGGTATCCAAGAGATAGTAAATGCTTCCAGTGGCATGTCCTGACCTGAAGTCAAAATACTGGCTTTGATTTACAATTTTATAGTTGACTTTGGCTCGTTTCTCCACCAGCTTCATTTGTTACGGGACATTTGACACTGATGAATGTCTGGATAGAACCACCAAAAGATTCCAAAATATTTTCTTCAGTTTTTGCTGAGTATATTGAAAGAAGAGGAAAAACATCCATGTGAGAATGATGCATTAGACATTTTAGATACCAGTGGCACAGGCTCAGGAGGGATCAAGTCTATCCAAATGAAATAGGTATTGGAAAAGGCAAAGGGGTTTTCCATCAAAAATGGGTGATGAGCAAAATCTCACTATTTGACATTCCACAGAAAGTGCACATTTTGTCCCTCAAATATATGTTTATTTATTTACATATTATTTAGAAGCTTTACACTAAGATAAGTGGCAAACATACAGTCCTGATAGTTTACTACTGAGATTGGTTTCCCATCACCAGGGATGAGCTTCAGTGAAATTTGTCTACAAGTTTTTCTTGATCTGCAATATACACTCAGTTCTGTTGCTAAGAAATTAATTATGATCTGTATAAACCCTTGTTTTAGTCATTACACTTCAATTTCTGAATTTTCACTGAGATCAAGGTGTCTCAAACAAGAGCTTTGCTGGAAAAGGCAATGAAAAGAATTTTTTTCTGGTAGTCAACACGCTCAAGATTAACATATAAAACTCTAACAATCCATGAGTGATTCTTAGGGTGGGATTGCTTTTAAGACAAAATAACATATATTTAAGTGTCCATATGTGAGCTGAGTATTTAATCTCCTGACAGGTACAGCCAACAAGCATTGTATCGAGGGCAACTATTTAGCTGACCAGCCATGAAGAGTAGAATTTAACTGTTTAAGCTTTCTGAAACTTAAATAGCTGGGGCCATTAGAAATGCCTACGGCATTCCTAATGGACTGACCAATATAATATAGGGTTTATGGGAAGTGACACCATTGTGAAGCAGCAGCTAGAGGCCAAGCAAGATATCTGTTAGAATCTAAAAATACAGAAGGCAACTGGATACTGTCCTAGATAACTACTTAAGGGTGAGCTGATAAACTGAGCAGTACAAATATCACTGCTTTCAGGCAGGGAAACATCCTGGAGCATTTGAAACATGTACAAACATGTTTTGGACAAACATGACACAGTACTTGTAGGAGACACAAGTCCTGCTGAAAATGCAGGTGAGAGCCCAGTGGGACCTCAAATGGCAACAGACACATTCATTTAGACAAAGTAACTAAGTTCTAGAATCCACTGAATTTTCCCCACGTTTCCTTTAACTATACCAGCAGCTTAGCTGTGTAGATACCTGCAGGTAAACTATTCTGAGACCTCCATGTTTAATTCCATCAATATATGAAATTTCTCAGAGTATCCCATCTGATGCATCCTATGATCAGACTGGCAGTAGGAACTGGGTTTATCACACAGAATCGCTGAATCAATTAGGTTGGAAAAGACCTCTGAGGCCACCAGTGACCCGACATCACCATGTCAACCAACACCACCATGTCAACCAGACCAGGGCACTGAGTGCCCCATCCAGTCTTTCCTTAAACACCCCCAGGGACGGTGACTCCACCACCTTCCTGGGCAGCCCATTCCAATGTCTAATCACCCTTCCTGTGAAGAAATGCTTGCTGGCAGACTTTCTTGGAAAGTCCCAACAGCAGCATGATGGAAGTCTCTTTGTTCTGGTTTGTTTTGTTTTGTTTTGTTTTGTTTTTTCCTGTAGTCCATTGAGAATGTCATTCATGCATGTGGAAGAAAACAAGAAGAAATTGAGAAGAGGTAACTTCAGCACAGTCAACTTCACGGTGGACCTGCCCCTAAGTGGATGGACAGGATGATTCAGGTTAATGAAGAAGAAAAGTGAAAAGCATTATCTAATATTCTGTGCTTGCAAGTGAAAGACAAGACTCAAATGCTGCTCACATTTCTGATTCAGGACTTAATTTTAAAAGGAAAACACTGCACTTCTAGACGAGGTAAAGCTTTTGTTTGACTTTTAACGAGAATGACTTTTAAGCAAAAAATTGTCTCAGTTCAGATCAATTGAAACATTGTGTTTTTTCTAAAAAAGGGTAAACAAAAAAAGCAATAACTAGCAGAGCCCTAATGAAAAGAAGGTAAACTCAGATAAAACTGAATTTCAACAGCCAGTGCCTAATTCCCTTCTCGTTTTAACAATCTGGATCACAGCTATAGTCACCTGGCATTGTCATGCATTGGCTTCTAATGGTGTCTTTCCATTGTGTCTTTGACACCTCTCTCCCACACCATTCCATACCTATTACTCATCGGCACTTTTCAGCTGTGTATCTCCAGTTCCAGCTACAAATCTTTATTTTTGAAATTATTATCACAATTTCTTCCTTCTTACATTTTTCTTTGACTATGAAAATAAGTTCTATTGACTGCAACTCAGCTTAACAAGGCTACAGAGCTTGTAATTTTATTTTTATTTCTATTTTCTTAAAGAAAATTTTATACTTTCTCAAGTTGTTTCTTGATTTTTTACTCATTTTATCACTGTACTGACAACATGAAGGTAACCTCCTTCAGTTAAATAATTGTCTTTTTAGAGCAACTTTGTAGTATTAAAGACAAATCTGTAACACTTTCATCATGTTGACATAATAGCAACCCAAGATATCCCTGACTACAGAAATGCTGGGGGCATGAATTCTAACATTTTGCTGTAGGCTAAATTGTACAAAAGGCTTTAGCAGCTGTTATTGACCCTATCTGGTATAAATCAACTGTGATGTATTTAAATTAGTGGCTTTTAATTAGATGTACACGGGACTGGGGACAACACTGAACAGGATCAGGAGAAATCTCTGCTGCAACTCAGAAATAAAGTTGTCGTTTGCATTTGCTGATCTCTAACTGTGACACCTTTCATGAGGGTCTCCTTTCTCTTTTCCTTATTCTGGTCACACTCAAAGCTTCCATTGTGTCTCTGCCTTTTAGCAAAATGGTACATTGACTTTTGCTGAAGACATGAAATCTTCTCTTTTTCTGTGTTTTTGCCATAATCTTATTAGCAGCCTCCTCTTCTCTGCATTTGCTGGGTCTAATCATCACTTTTCTTTGATTAACTGCAAGTAAAACTTGCAGGTGTTTCGGGGGTTTGGTTTTGGTGGAGATTTTTAAAGTTTTAATGTAAACTAGCGAGAGATGTAGAAACACAGATCCTATCAGCTTCTGTGCCAGTGTTCTGTTCCTACATGTAGTAAAAGTACTTCTGAAAGTCTCCCTCTGGGTGCCTCAAATAGCACTCACAACGTCGAAACTTAAAGGGAAGCGAAGATGTAAAACAAATGCCAAACACCCACGGGTTCCTTCAGTTTTAGTGGTTATTGCAGGTGCTTTGTCACTTCTAAAATTTACACATTTCTGCTCAGTTTGGAAAGGCCAGCACATTTGCAAAAGTGCAGTCTCCACCCTGAAGAGTTTTGTGCTTCGATTAATGTTTTACCAAGGGAAAAAGAAGACAAAGACCTCAAGACAGTTGCCTAATTTCAGCCTTTTATCACGGGAGCCCTTCCTCTAATGCTTCATGATAAATCCAGTCAATCATTGACCAATTCTTGAAGCAGGGAATCTATATCTTCAGGACCCAGCACAGCTTGAGATTGTTTTTTACATTATTTATGGTCACTTTACAGTGTGTGAGTGTGACACAAGCAAGGTTCTTGATAAGTCTACCACCCTCTTAGTAGGGTAAAGGTACCACGTTTGGTTTAAAAAGCCCTCTTCTGGTTTTCTCATTGACTTCCATCAAATTCCATTAAACAGTGAAGCCTGTCAGAGGTTTTTAAATCCTGAATAAGGTCCTGTGGGTTCAATTTCACAAAAAACATCGAGCCATCTACATGTAACTAAGATGAATTTGGTGATCTAGTTTCCCACACAACCAGGAAGCAAAGCTAACATTTAAACATTTACATGAGTCATTTTCACAGATCAACACTCTCTTTTTTTTTTTCCTCTTTTGACAGTTCATACCTTAAAGCGTGTAGATTTTTTGAAATTTGGAATTTAATCTTTTGGGAGACAAGTACGAAATCTGAGAACAATTTGCAAGGATAAGCTGTAGCTAGGAAAATACCCAAAGAGTTCTTTCCTAGGGGTAAATCTGGGTCTATTGTATAATAGAGGGAAGAAAATCTTTCCTTGAAAAGACTATTCTAATTGAATATGAGCTCAGCACATCTTTGGGCTAGCTCTTTATTTTTCACCTCTTATCTTAACAGAAGATTATACACATTATCAAAATTGTATTAAGGGGTTTTCACTGAAATGAATGTTGAACTTATTGATGTTAATAAGTTAACCTCCACAAGTACGTGTTCACAACTAAGGGAAGGTCAGAAGCTCAGTATCACTGGAAAAATTGTCTAAAGATTAAAAATGTGGCTTAAACATAACCTGTACGGGACATTTTAGTTATTGTTTGACCAATAACTCATGTTTTCCAAGTTCTCCCAGTATTCTAGAGGGTCAGGAAACTTAGTTCTCTGGAACCAAAACTGAGGAGCAGAAGCTTATGTACAAAAAAACCCAAACCAGACAAATATCATGGTATTAAGGATGAAATCTTGAGATATAACCATGTTGTGGTCTGGACCTTTGTGATTCCAGTTGCATTGAGTGGTCTCACCTCCTTTATCTCAGAAGAAGGACTGAAGTTCTCTGAGAAAAGATGGTGTCACAAAAAACCCCAAAGAAACCTTCAAAGATGATTCTCTCACCTCTATGGAAACTCCTGCACTCCTTGAAAGGGGAACTTTGTGCTGTTTCTTTACCGTTATGTCTTTAAAAAATACTGCGGTGACAGAGATTCTCAAGTAAGGGTACAATTTTAACAAAAACCAAGTGATTTCCTCAGAACTAAATAAAAAGTTGAAAAGTCAACAAACAGCTTCCTCGATACTAAGCAATACATGAATGTAAATTTAAATTTTTAGATCTTCATATCTCTTACATACTTGTTTTACTCAGATATTCCAGTGATCTGAAGCCCGTGAGTGTGAAAGGAAGCTGAAATTACTTTGATGAGTGACATTTTGTAGTCAAGCATCTACATTTTTTGAGAATAATTTCTTTTTACTTGTTGTTAAAAAATGTTGCTTTTCCTAAGAATTTATGAGAAACTATAAAACTTTTGAGAAAAGTGAACTCTTTTTTTTTCTTATCCAGATTTTTCCTAATTTTAAAGTAGATAAATGGGGAAACATAAAAGAGAAAGAACAATGGATTGGAAGTGGGGGAGGAATTAAAAAACAGTGCTTAAAATTTCATAATTTCTGTGCTGAATCCATTTCATTCTATCTTTATCCTCCCCTTTTCAGACTTTTTTTCTTTCTAGTCATAGCTGGTAACTAGTGTGGCCCAAATTAAAGATCATTTTTATTGTATTATAATAGTCACCATTCCTTATTTCGACAAAACACTGATAAAAGTTGTTTTCTGAAGAAATACATTAATATTAATAAGTGAATAATGAGTTCACTTAAGACTTTCATTAGCTGTACATTCATAAGTTTGAAAGATGAATATGATAGCTGAGCAAAAGATATTGCTAATTATGTTCTCAGCTCTAACACCAGAGCAGCTTTTTCTAGAGATGCACCAAAAGCAGAAATCAAAATATCAGCCTTGAACTCAAGAGCAGAGCAGAAACCCCACCTCAGATTTATTTCTCCATTCTAGCTTTACTCTTTATCATGCCATGACTTTCTAAATATTTGTTGAAAGAGCTCTTGGGAGTTCTTGTGTTTGTTACAAAACACTGGCCGTATTTTTTCCAGTGAGGGGAAATGTTGCCCTCACTGTAAACAATAAGCAGCTGGACTGTGCTGATGAGCTCCAGTGAGAGCACAGTTTATGCACATTTTTTTTGCAGGTAGGCATTTGTGTATTGTCTGCTTCTCCAGCAGAGTTTTGTTTTATCTTGGAGATGATACACCACACCAAGATGCATGTAAATAGACTTCCCATGAGCTCTTGCAAAAAAAGTGATTGCACCACTAATCAAAACAGTCACAAACTTACTAAACTGCTCTAAAATTGGTCTGAGAACTAGTTGAGGACCAAAGAACAGCTGGAGTGAGCAAAGTGATGGCCACCAAGGGCTGAGAGAACTCCCTTGCAGGAGTCTGGGATTGTTTGTTTTCAGGAGACATTAGAGAGCAAAATCCACCCCAGGAATATTTTCTTATCATCTCATTCATGGTTTGAAAATTGAATCACACAACATTTTTTGCAGTAAGAAAGAAACAAAGCTGAAACTAAACCTTCCACAAAAGAGTTTTAGTGTACCATTGAGGACAAAATTAATAAGACCGATTCAGTCTTCAGTGCCAAGTAAAGCCAGGAAGAAAATTTTCTTCAAGGTTTTGATGGAGTCCAATAGGCCCTCTTCATTATAAAACTTCCTGTGTTGTTCACAGTGGGAAACAAGATTTCAAAATAACTTGTCTGTCAGATTTTTTCTATTTTAGCAACAAGATCAAATCTTTAAATTAATGTAAGAACTAGAATAATGGTAATGAAAATGCTTTACCTATTACAAGTCTATGCTTATGGAAGATAAAATTTGACGCATTTTTTATTTGGACATGTCTAATTACTGGATCAGCTGGAAACTTGAGTTAGCCCAACTCAGGTCTGACTTGCTTTCTTAAAATCTCTATCCGTCATCTGTAAAAGAAGATTTGTGCAATTACTGCCTTAACTTGAATGCCTTAATTAAACACCAATAGATCCGTGTCTATCTAATATTCTAACTGATATTCTGAAATGATGCAAGTATATTTATATATTCAAATAAATCCTTTTAAATTTCTTGATGTGACATAGACAGATTTTTCCCAATGGGTTACATGATTACTCCAGAGGGAAAGTTCAACCATCAAAGATTACATTGACCATAAGGAAGTTTATGGTCTGGTTTCCAGCCTAAGTGAAATGTCCTAATTTAAGCCCTGTGAATACCTTCCAGCATAATCACTTGTTAGGTAGAGCATGCAGACTCAAGGTATTTTGCTTAAAAGAATATTTTTTACCTTTTCTTTTCTGGGCTGACAATAATATGAGGGTATTTCAAGATGAAGGCATTTATATTTCCAAGGAACAAAACAAAGAGATGCTGTAATGGCACATGTGAGCTGCATTTACCCTGAGGCATTTACCATAAAGTTCAGTTTATTTTTTATTGCATCACTCTGACAGCTGTGAGTAGGAAAGTGAACATATTGGAATTGTCACTGGGAACTACCATTTACGTCTTTTGATACATGTGGGACAGGGAGTGTTAGGAAAGGTACCAGCATCTGTGTGCACACACACAGGCACAGCCAGGGAGATCCCTTGGATCCATCGCATTTGGAAGTCAAGAGGGACAAAACAGTTAAACACAATGGTGATTTTTTTTTTTTTTAATAGGGAAATTAGGGAGGGATCAACGAAGAAGAAGAAAAATAAGAAGGAAAGCATGGTGAGGGAGAGAGAGTGAGGGAATGAGGGAAGTAGTCAAGCAGGCAGGTGAGTATGGAGGAAGGAGAGAGAAATAGAGAAAAAAGTTAAAAAAGAAATAAAGGAAGCATTGAAAGAAAAAATAGTGAAATAAAATGCAGAAGAGTGAGGGGCAGAAGGGAGGAAGGGAAGAAGAAAAGGAGGGAGGGAAGGAAGGAAGGAAGGAAAAGTAAGTAAGGAAGGGCAAGCTAAGGAGGCAAAGGCTGACTTCTTTCTTTATCTGGAGAGGTACACACAGGTATGTTTGATGTGCAGACACAATTTAAAACGACCTTCTACAAATGTCCTGGTGCACAAAACAAGAAAAATCCATCACTTTAAATGCCTGCAAAAGTTCATTATGCTTTCCCTAACCCTCTGTGGAGCATCTTTAAGCAAAAGCATGGTAAATAATACATCAATTTTCTATCGCCACCTATGAGTGAAAATGTAGAACTGCAAATTATTCTTCTGTGCATAATAGAGGAAAGAGATGTGACTATTGTAGTTCAAATATTTCCAGATGTATATATTAATATCTGAGGTGAAACCAACTACAATTTTTTGTTTCTGAAGGAAATAAGCCAACTCTCAGCATATTTAGGGTTTATTAATTTATTTGGGTTTAGTCATACCATAAATTTTGAGACTTATTTCAGTAGTTCTACCATCCTATCCCAACTGAAGCCTATCCTATCATTTGGGTGTTCTATAGTCAAAGATAGAGACTAACTTTTGATTTGGACAGTGTATGCCATGTGGAAACAATGTTAGTCTCAGCCTCTGTACATACACTGTATTTTCAGACTGCGAGGTCTGAGATCTAGATAACGATTTAGTGACAACTTGTGCAAAAGGAGAGGAGGAAATGGGAGAGAATTATGGGTGAAGATTTTTCTAAAATCAACAAAAGGCTCAAAGCGGGGCACACCGGAAGATCTGAGTGAATGTGGAAAAGATTGATGTAGAGTGGTTGAACAGTGGAGATGAGAGAGGACTGGAAATGAGAAAGGATATGCTGATGACAGGATTAGGGAGGAAATGTGTAGGGCTGCTGAAAGTACATGATTCAAAAGGTCACAGGGTAGAGAGAAATGAGCCCTGTGAGGTGGCTGCAGCAGGATTTGAAGATGAGTAAGAAAATGTGAAAACAGCGCAGAACGTGTTGAGACATTATCTTAAGAGTCAGGAACTCTGGATATCATATTTAGCTGAACCACAATCTTCCTGTTTGATTGGGAAAAGAAAAAATAAATAAACATATAAATTTAAAAAATTAAAAGAAAACAAAACAAAAAAACAAACAAACACACAAAAACCACAAACAAACCAAAAAACCAACCAACCATAGGGTAACTCTGGGCCCAATTCATGGCAAGAGTCCTGCTGGGATTCATTAAGTGAATGAAGGTTTGAGGCACAGAGATCTTTGAGCCAGTCTCCCCAAGCTCCTGAACAGTCATTGAGGAAAACACATGCAGGCTGTGAATCATCTGTGCACATTTGGTTGGATGAATTGCATTTAAAAAGGGCTTATTTTCCTCCTTTGTCTGTGAAGGGAATCAAGGGTGCCCAGCTCACATGGAGACTCCTAAAGCAGTCATTCAGCTGTCTCCTCTTATGAATGGACAGAAGTGAGCATTTCCAATGTGTGATTTATTCCAGCTACCCCAAGCACTCGTCTAAATTGCCTTCTGGAATTGCCTTTTGTTTCTTTATTTAAAGAAAAAACTCTCCCTCTTATTCCTGAGTGACTAAGAGACTCTCACACCTCCACGTGTAAAGTTCGGTGAGATGAATCCTGCTGATGAAATATGAATTCCCAGTGGATTTCTTCCTGCAGGAAAGTCAGTAGCCAAAGGTCCAGAGATGAGAGAGGCTAAAGATTTATGTTACAATTGTCCTGTTTCTTCTCCCACGTGCTTCAGGTAGATTGCTAACAAATTAGTGCTGTGAGTGTGTCTCTTGGACACACATCTCTTGATGCACTACATAGAGGTCCCTAAATGTTCATTATTTTGGCAGCTTCCATCCCACAATACCTCTGTGCCTCAGTTCTTGGGGTAGGACTGTCTTAATTTCACAGTAAGGATTAACACATGGAAGTTGCTTTCAGGGAAGGAAGAAGGTGTGAAGGTTACAGTAGAAGTCGTAAATAAAATGACCCAGTATAAAATGTTGAGGAGTTCACTGAAGGGCAACACAAAGTTGAAGGTAGGCAGACAGTAGCATTACAAAATTACTATAATAAAGTGCAATTTAGGCATTTGGTGAATTATGAGACAGCTTTTCCTATGTTTGTGTTGGCTCTGCCATGAAATATCTGTGTTATCCTTGGCAGGGCACAGAAGAACTCTTGGAAAAGTCAGGCACTCTACTTATACAGTCAAAATAGAGCCTTCATGTAATGAAATTTTGATTTATCATCTGGATCACTGAGAATACAGAGGAAGCTTCCAAAATGCAAAAAGTTTTAACTTTAAACTGAAAAAGAGTAGGTTTAGATTGGATATTAGAAGAGATTTTTCACTGTGAGGGTGGTGAGGCCCTGGCACAGGTTGCCCAGAGAAGCTGTGGTTGCCCCATCCCTGGAAGTGTTTAAGGCCAAGTTAGATGGAGCTCTGAGCAACCTGATTTAGTGGAAAGTGTCCCTACCCAAGGCAGGGGCTTGGAACTGGATGATCTTTAAAGTGTCTTTCAACCCAAACCATTCTGTGATCCTTTGATTTCTTAATTCTATGATTAGATCCAAAAGCAAGGGACACTTCTGATATTTTTGCTTTGCTTTGCGCTACTTGAATGGAGGCATAAAATATGGCTGTTATATTATGGGATGCACATTAAAGGAGTCACAGAATGGTTCCATTTGGAAGGGACCTTGGGAGGACAAGTGGTCCAAACCTCCTGCTCGAACAGGGCTACCTACATCCAGTGGCCCAGGACCATGTCAAGAGGACTTTTGAATGTCTCCAAGATGGGAGATTTCACAGCCTCTCAGGCAATCTCTGTCAATGCTTGGTCACCCTCCCAGTAAAAAAGTATTTCCATATGTCCAGAGGGAACATCCCGTGTCTTGGTTTACACCCATTGCCTCTGGTCCTGTCACTGGGCACCAAATGACAAATACGGTCTCTGAAACAAATATTCATCTTGAGATGGCTGTTTTCTTTACATAGGAAATATGTCAGTTATCCAAATACTTTCTCTTTCTTACATTAAGAATTTCATATGAAATTAATATTTATCACAGGCCTAATGAATATTCCCAAAATATTAAGGAAAAGTGCATTTTTTTGAAAGCTTGTGTGCAGTGCATGAAATATTTATAATTTCATATTGATCTGGGTAGCTTTGCTGGTAAATATTTTAATTAAAGAATTTCACAAAGGAGATGAGATAGAGAATAGGATTTTTGCAGCTTTTTTTTTAATTTCTTTTTTGATGATCCCTAGTTCTCCTGATCTACAGTGAGAGACATGCATCAGGCTATAAAAACTGGAAGATGTGAGCAATAGAAGAAAGCTTGGTGTGTTCTCCAGATGCTCATTTTTAAATGCAGTAGCAACATATTTAGAATCTAATTTAAACAAATTATTTAAACATCAGAGTTTTAGTTTTCATCCTTTGCTGCTCAGTACAGATGTTTAGGAATTTGGGATAGAAGCTTGAGATTATTTTCAGAGATCCAGGACTCGTGCCTTATGAGAAGAAAACTTTTAAATTGACCCTATTGGACAATCAAGAGTTTATCTTTCCAGTAGCTATTTTTACAACTGAAAAAAAGAAATCTGTTACTTAAACCATTTTTTTTTTTGCTTCAGGTATACTGTTAAAAATGTTCAATTAAAACTTGTGCAAGTCTCAGAGTATTTCTACTGCACTGAAGATATAATGGCATATATTTTAATTTGAGTGAAAGGATGTTAAGAATATAATAAGAGACTTTGACAGGTTTCCCAGAGAGCAAATGAAATTTAAATATGCAGATCCTACCAGCAAAAAAAAAAAAAAAAAAAAGTTCTCAGAGATCTGATTAATACACTTCAGTTCAGCAAATATGGCTTTACCACTAATCCAGGTAAAATAAAAGCAATATTTTACATGATTACTCTACGGTCTAATGTGGTTGTCCTGAGATTCTTGAGGATAAAATAGAATATGGAAAAATTCACACAAAATAGGTGTAATGTCAAGAAGCCTAAAGTGAAGAACTAAAAATTCACATGGCCTTGCAACAAAAGGACAATTATTAGTCATTTGAACAGGTGGAACTGCTCTGACTATTCATGCCACCTTTTTCACTTACTCCCTGTACACAATGTTAGAGGAGGTATGTGCTGTATGTAGTATTTGCTGTGAATCATATTTAAATCTTAATCCCTAATTTAACAAGCCACCCAAAATAAAGGGACTGAAACTCAAGCTGAAAATGCAATTTGAAGATTCCAGTGTTTTGGTCACAAGTTACTCCAAAACTTGTTTTAACCAGCTTAAAACTGGGTGCTCACTGGATACTGACTGGTGGGATATTGACTATCCAAGCTGAGGGCTCACTTGCAGCCTTTGGAGCTAATCAGAATTAAACATAAAATTTTGATCAAGCTGAGAATCCATAGTGCCAAGGACAAGTCATCAAAACCATTATATTTCCATTTTAAAAATGACACGGGATCTGATTTTCAGATGTGGCTACAACAGCATATTACTGTTAGCTAAAATCTTCAAGAACCATGCAGCTCATATCTCCCAGGAAAATGCTTGTGTCCCTAATTTTCTCCTAAATACAAATGATACATAAACATCTAATTGTTTTCATTAATGGAACTTAGTCTCTTAAAAAGTTTAGGTTCCTTTGAAATATTACTTCAAACCCTCAGATGACATGAATTTAATGATGTTGCTGATGCTCATGAAGCTCAAAATTTGCTTTTTTATTTCTACACGCCGAGCTCCAGGAGCCCTGATATGCAAGAATCAATTTTTATTTAGTGAAAGATTAGCTTCTACTTCTTCTCATACACAAAAAAAATCTGAAAATGTAAAACAGCACTTAAAGTGAGATGGAAAACAAATAGAATTAGTTCTGTCGTTCTGTTACACTTAGAAAATCTGATTTTTTTTACATTGGACCTTGTCTTTCAAGAAAGGGACAGACTCATCCCTTGGTGAGGTTATTGATACTGAGCTCCCCAATGTCCAAAGAGAAACCCACAAGTTGTTCTTACACTAAATACCAAGGAGATCAGCATTATTGTGTCAATAAGGAACACAGAGTGCATCAAACAGAGTGTCTGCATGCTATAAATACCTTGAAATCAGCAGAAATGGCGTTCCAAAAAAAGGAGACCCAGTTTTGCAGAAGTGAAATAAACAATTTTACATGAATAGCCCGAAGGGAGAGATGGGTTACAAAACCATCTTTCTCTGCTGCTTTCTCTTGGCTTTTCAGCTGGCTGGTGTTTTCTCTCTCTCCTTTTCTCTCTCAGCCCTGACTCAGTCAGGCAACTCAGTTATTAAGTAAACAGCCTTCAGAGCAGCTTGTCTGAGGAATGCAGTTCCATTAAGTAAAAATATGGAGCAAGAAGCTCTTGAGAAGCAACAATCAGAGATTTAAGAATACAAATGAACAAATGCACTTTCTGATTTAAATGTTATTGTTATTAGCATCGTTATTCATCTTCCAGTAGCTTCAGAACAAACGTCTCACTGCACTAAACTTTCATAGGCATAAACATCTATTCTGCCCTAAATAACTTCCAGTGTAATTGAATGTTAGTAATATGAAACACTTACCACGAAATGGGGTTGAATCATAGAGTCAACTCACTATGTGACAGGTGGGTTACAACCTATTTTTTAAGTTGAAAAAAATGTTCTCTGTGTTGATACTGGGAATTCTCGTTGTTTTTTACAAGCTCTCCTGCAGGGGTGGCTGCCAAAAAACTTGTAATTCTCCATTCAGCATTCAGCTTAATGATCCTGTTTCCTAAGGAGCTTCAAAGCTTTTTTGCACAAGAGGAGGGAAGGTCTACAGAGCCTCTGACTTTCTCTACGAAGGCCCATGTTAATGCACATGTGAGATGGTTGCAGCACTGAGACTGAAATGGCTTTAAAATGGCAGGGGCCAGGGTTAGATTAGACATTAGAAAGAAGTTCTTCACGGTAAGGGTGGTGAGGCACTGGAACAGATTGCCCAGAGAATCTGTGGATGCTTAAATACTTCCATCACTGGAAGTATTCAAGGCCAGGTTGGATGGGGCTTGGAGCAACTGGGTCTAGTGAAAGCTGCTCGTGGCAGGGGGTTGGAACTAGGTGATCTCTAAGGTCCCTTCTAATCCAGACCATTCTTTGATTCTATGAGTCTATGACTGGTGCCCTGCAGCAGCCAAAAGAAGCTCTCCCAAGTCTTACTCAGTCCTTCCCTCTCATCATCCTTCTTTCTCATAGCCCAGTGCAGGAATCTGTTGTCTTTGCCACTCAAAGTGAACACATTCTTTTTATTGTCCAAGGCCAACAAAGCACTTTGGAAACAGAAAGCATTTCAAAACATGCCTGGAGCATCACTTTAGCAACAAGCAGACGCACAATATCCCTGTGAGGCAGAACAATGCTATTATACTAATTTCACAGATGGATAAACTTGAACGCAGTAAGGTAAGGCCTAGATTCTGTTTGGTGCTGTGCTTTGATATTTTAGGGGATTAAGCAGCAGAGAGAGCTTTTTCTCCCTTAGCAGGAAAGTTGAAAGACAATCCATACAAGAAAATACAATAGGAGTGCAGCTACAAATGCATTCACACCTGCAATATGCCCACGGAAAAGTGTGGCTTACCAGCTCCTTTTTCTGCTGAGCTGCACAGGTAACAAAGATGCCAATGAACATTTTCCCAACCAGCCACTCACTCTTTTTAAAACAGCAGTAAAATGAGTTCCATCTGCCTCAAAACCCCTCTTTTTCCATGTTCTCCAAGCTGGCACAAGTTCAAAGCAGATGTTGCCTCTGCTCCACTCCTTTCACCCTCACCTCACCTGCAGGGCAGGGCTTGCCCAGAATAACCTGCCTCAAGTGCACAGAGAGCACCCAAATGTCCTCATGGCCATGCTCAGACCTCTACCCAGACCCTCCCCTGAATATTTATGCAGATCTTCTTGCATATCCCCTGGAAGAGCCTGCACTTTGGCAGGATGACGGATCTTTTTTGCATCTGCTGAGCAAGAGCAATTGCTGAGTTTGATCTCACTTCTTCACTTTGCACAACATGAAATTTTTAATTGTCTAGTTGAGAAAGGGTGGCAGCTGACAATTGCTTTGTTCAGACTCTCAGAGCTGATAATGCTCTGTTCATGAAACTGAGGTTGTTAATGATTCGTAAGCTGATACTTCCTCACACTTGATTGTGCACAGCAGACTTCATAATTTGAGCTTGTCATTTTTATTTTTCAGAGGAAAAAAAAAAACCCAACAACAAAACCTTTACTTTTTCATGGTAGACTTCTCTGGAAGTGTGTAATTACATCCTGATGTTCCCTGTGATTTGTGCCTTGTTCAGCCTATTGAAAACTGCTTCTAACACACTTTCATAAAATGTTTTCTTTGTTAGGAAAAAGAAATTCCATGTGACACACCATGGGGGTAATGCTTTCTCATATATTAGTACTTCACATACATATAAGATTCTTCAAAGAGCATTTACAGCATAGGGAAGTTGTGACCATTCCTGATAATGACTACAAATCATTTCTGCAAGTGATCAACTATGGAGGCACCTCCATATCCATCTCAGGTCCTCACCACAGAAAGGGCAGAAGCCTCTTAGAAGGAACCTTCCACATACAACAAGGCTTTAATAATCAGACCTTCAAAGCAAATGTAAAGGCTGTTTGCAAAACCATACATAAGTAAACTATTCCAAATCTTACATCAGCCAGCTGCTGTGGCTTTGGCTACATGAATTAAGTGGCTGAAAGACAAACAACTCTGAGTATCTCAACAGGCTTTGAAGATTTATTTTAGCATACATTATTGCTCATAAAGATTGTTTTCCCTGGTAATTTGGGCCTAAGTACTGAAAATAGACTGTTGACTTTAGGTCTTTTCACTTTTAGATGACTGTGAAGTCCTGTTCTCTGAAAAGCAGGATACCTTCAAGCGTCTTTGTTTAGAGAATCCAAATTGATAATCATTTTAAAACAATCTTCTCTTTAATTGTATCATGGACCACTATAAGTAGTAATCTTAAAGACATATTTTTCTAAATAATCCATGAGACACTTTCTATTAGAAGAGTACATGACCCCAAATGACCAGTTTAACATTTTTATTCCATGACTACAGAATGAAGACAATAGAAGGCTCAGAATCTGTCTTGGTTTTGCAGCTTGTAGTATCAGGGAACCAGACACAAAAGGAGATTTCAGATGCCAAAGTAAAGACTATCAAAAGCTACGTAGTAAAAAAATAAAAATAAATCATATATGAATGTTTCATATTTAGTCATAGGTATGCATGAATAAAGTTGTAGTTTGCACTATGACCCAAAATGTCCTCATACAAAAAACACAGATTTGCTGTCTGTAAGGAGCCAGCCAAGCCTAGAGACAAGGCTGTTTGCAATCATTTAATAGCACATGTACCTGACTTCCCATTCCTTTCTGGAATTTAGGCACTTGGTACGATAGAAAGGGAGAGGCTTTTCTCGGTGTCCTTAGAAATGTGCAGCCCAGCTTGTTATCTGCCAAAACTGGGAGTTTCAATTCTCTTAAACTTACAAAGTCTCCTATACACGTTTTCCATTTCCTAAGGCACTTTTCCAACCACAAGTCTATAAACTTGGGATATGGATGACCAAAGAAACAACAGTCATGAAGTCAACACATAGTGAGGTGCGTGATTTATTAACGGGATTGTTAAGAAATCTCTTCTGGGGGAGAGGGAACTGAGTTACAACCCTTGATAACAAAATAACTTCTCTGTTATGATCAAGGACTGTAACATGTGGAAGACTTTAGTATAAGAGTGAAGTTAAAATATTTTTATATCTATGTGCATGGTTTGGGTCAACTATGTAGAGAACAATCACAAGGCATATGTAAATATATGCATTTTCCCCCTGTTGTTGGAAGCAAACAGGGAAATTCTGAGGTCTCTCTCAGAATTCCTTGCCAGAAGTCATCCAAACTGTGTGAGAACTTGCCTTCAGGCTTACACAATCATTCATATTCATATATTTGCTGAGCCTCAGTGATATTTCTCCACCTTCATGCCCTGAAAAAGAATCACTGAAAGGAAAAAAAAGTCAGTATGGTAAGATCATGAGCAGTGTCTCCATGGTACATAACGTGAAAGTCGTGTGACCAGCATTATCATTAGCAGATCTGTACTAAACGCAGAACTGATGCTCCCTTCTCTGTCAATTTTATGCTCTTAGAAATCAGTCATGCAAATACTATTCAGATGATTTGATTTAGCAGATCTGATCTGCCCTGTTCTAGAGGTAAGCTGAAGAGTGTCTTAAAAATCATAAGGACTGTAATCCCCATTTATATCTGAATGCACTGCATTACACAGATGCAGATAAATACTTTGGGACCCTTAGTTCTTCCTAAACTTGTCTCAGTTATTAAAGGCAATGCAACATTCCAGAGTAATCAAGGTTTTACGGCTAAACCACTGTTTGCTCTGACTGTTACACAATAAAGAAACACACAAAATATTATCTCAGTTTAATAAATTCAGATTTATCACCATTTGGAAGTTAGGCATTCACCCTAGTTATCTGGGGTCTCTCAACAACCAAAGGAGAGAGACACATCTCCAGAGTGTGATTCATCCCTCCTATCTTAAATACCTATCTCACTCTGGAAGCTGATACAGTTTCTCTTAACTCTTAAAAATTTATGTCTTATTTCCAATCTGAATCTGTCTAGTTTCAGCTTCCAGCTATTGGATCTTGACATGCTAGATTAGTGAGCTATTTACTGTAAAAAATATCTCCTCTCTGTGCACAAAGAGTGCAAATAATCTATTCTTCAAAGAACTAAATTGATGGAGATTCCCAGTTTCCCACTGTATGACATCGTGGTTGCTCTTCAAATAAGTCTTGAGAGATAATATTTCTTATCACCCCAACTGACACAGCTGGAAAAAAATAGACAGGTTTCTGGGCACATAAGCTCTTCTTTAGGTCTCACTGAGTTCAAAGCTTCTCAATGAAAAGCAAATTTATTTTCATTTTTCGAAAAAAGTGTTTAACTTGACAAATTAAAGCTTTGCAAGGGAAGAAGCACTTCTTACGCATAATTGGCGCTCTAAAGTTTTAATTGTACAAAAAGCACCACAATAGTGAGCCAATTTGTCTTCTATTACCAGGAGCCCCTTTCCAGTGTGTACTCGGTAAATTCCGTACATAAATGTGATGATTTAAGATCACACTCCTGAAGCTCACAGGAATCAATGGGATTGTTTCCACCAAATGACTTTCATTTAGGCCTTTTGGTTCAATTCTCTCTACTCACACACGATGAAAACTTCTATGGGCACTGAGCAGCAGTCATTAGGAAGCTACGGTGTGCTTGTAGGAATAAAGTTCACATAAGCGGTGAGAGAAAGCACACTGTTAATTTGCATTTTACTTTAAAACTCAAAGTGTATTCTAGAAACCCATGACCCTATTATCAAAGGCTAGAAGAAGATAATGAGATTCTAAATAAGGCTCTGAATAAATGAAGGATTTCTCTCAATTATGAATGGATACATGCTTACTATTATAGAGGTGTTCTCATGTCACTTTTCTGAGGTCTTTGTCAAAACTTTCACTTTGTCAGATGAAGGTCGAGGGGACATTTTTATTTTTACAATTACAAGCTCACTACAAAAAAAAAGGTCCCTAATAAAAATCCCTAAGCAAAGAGATTCCGGCAACTAGAGGGGACAACTTTAGAACATTTGACGTTTTCAGCCTCTCAGAAATATAAACCCATTACTTCATCCTTACTTTCCCATCAGATCTTAAATAAGTGGATGAAGCTAATACAGATGTCCCAGGATAAATTAAATTAATGGGCAAAATATAAAAATGAAGCTACAGCTGTAAAATTTGCCAACTTTTTGTGTTTAATCCCAGATACAGTATAAATCTAATTTTCTGAACAATTCTTCTCCCTGGTTTTCCTTTTTGCTTTTATTCCCTAGATTTCACAACTTAATTTTTAAGCAAAAAATACATATTTTAGTGAACTGCACAGAGAAGCAACCTTTTGGTGGTAACAAACTTTCTGATATGAGATTTAGAAAATATTCCAAAGGTTTTCCCCAAGTCTGAGAAATAATAATAAACAAAAGGAATATGTTACTGTTAATTTAATTACAGTACTTAATACTGTAAGATACAACACTGATAGGAAAAATGTTACAAGTCATTCAGGCTATCAGATTAGTTATGCTGGACAATACCCAATATCTGATGCTTCACAAAATGCCAATGACTTGAACAAAAAAAAAAAAAAAAAAAAAAAAGGATATTAAGCAGGAATATAATTCTGTCCCTAAAGTAAATAAAAGCATGAGACCTCTTTTCTCTTTTGTCGTGGCATAAATAACATTGGCATTGCTTCATTATTCCTTGAGTCTACACTGGGTTTTCCCTAGGGCAGCTGAGACATGCTTGATTCTCTTTACATGTCCTGTAACTTGTCAACAAGCTAAAGCAATTAGGACTTTTCCTTCCTGGTGGTCTGTGTGTGTGCCCTGAGTGATTGCTTTTATTTAAAGATGGACCAGCTTTAACATTCTTCCTGGTGACAAGTTCCACAAACCGCAGGTGTGACTCAAATCACAGCCCAGTCACAATTAGTTTGGCATATTTAGTATTTTTTTGAACCAGCCCTCGAGTGGAAATTCTTCTGTTGTTTCACAAATAGTCACAAATGGAAATTGGCTGTTGGATTAAAATAGAAATTCATAAGCTTCTTATGAAGTACCCCTGCTATGAATAAGGGTTGTGCTGAAAAATCCAGCTATTCCTATTATACACAGTAGAGATCTTTCCACCTGAATGCTCTTATCTTTTTTTTTGATCACATAAGACAAACAAGAAAGATTCTCCGGAGCTAGAAACAACACTAACTCCTTCAAATCCACCAATTTGAAGAGGGAAAGAACAAGTCATTCATTTTCTATCCATTTTTTCTTTAAAACTGTAACATTTATATCTCTGATGAAATATGCAGTTTTGTTTCATTGGCAGTTACAAAGCCCTTTTGTGCTGTTATCTTATTCTTTATATTCATGTATCTTTCTTTTTGAAAGCTAACAAATGACAGATTTTTAAACTGTCTCAAATCCTTTGGAACTCCTACACTTTCAAGAACTTTAGTCACTTAAAGTTGTAAAAGCTTGGAACTGTGATAGATATTTTAAGTGTACATTTTTTCAATTTGAACTCTGATTTTCAAAAAAAAAAATCCCACTCTCACATCATGAAAATAGGTTTGGCTGAATATATTCTATTGCTGTCAAAAATCTATCTTAGTAGCTTCACAAGGTTTAGGTAAGATTTTTTTAAGCATATTTTTAATTTTCAAACCTGAAAACAAAATCAAAACCAAACCCAGGCTTCAGTTATTCACAATAATTTTTAGAATTCAAACTCAAATTTTTAAATAGCCATTATTAACCATGTATTTTATTTCTTAGCTGAGGAGCACAAACTTGTGGGCCCTCTTGTGTGATGTTTCAATCCTATCTGCCATACGTTCAATAGGAATTTTCCTTTTGACAATATTAAGCCGCAAGGGAGCCAATAACACAGTGTTTTAGTTTGCAACAGTATGTGATCACCATTACTCACACAAAGACAACCCCCCAGGTTATGTGATATCCGAGAAAAACGTTTAGAAATCCCCAGAGTGTCATATTTTTACAGTGGATATTCATGCAATTATTCATGTTCTGTCACATGTATACTCACTCCTGCGGCACTTTTGCCACTTGTAGTAACTTCTGTTTGCTGTACCTGATGCCGATGACTGGGACTAGAGGTTGATTTTCTTAGGAATGCTCCAAACAGCAAGAGGCAGTTGCCAAATCACCAAAATGTGTTTTGGCCAGAAGGTAAGATGAACACAGAGAGGTGAAGTGATTTGCCTGTGTGGCTCGAATATGTGAGGTGTAGAACCAGGGAGGGACCAGTGGCACCTGTTTTGGAGGACAGGGCCAGCATGTCCTGCATTCACATCATTTGTGCTGCTCAAAGGGAACAGAAGAGAGAAAAAGTACCTCTTAAGAGCTGGTGGGGTTAACTATATGGTTTTGAGAACACCAAAAAACAATGAATAATTCAGATAATGAACATAGATGGAGGGAAAGAAGATACAGAAGTAAAAAAGGAAGTGCCCAGTGAGAAACACTGACCACATCAAATGCAGCAAGAATCAGGATCATGCAGGTTACAAAAGACCTCTAAAACCATTGAGTCTAACCATTGACCCTACACTGCCAGAAGTAAAGTTCAGGCAAAACTGACTCAGATATATTCCCAATAAATCTCCTATCCTCAAAACCAATATAACAGTGAGCCAATCTCATCTCACCATAGGAAAAAATGCATCTGATAAGCAAATTATCATTATTTTCCAGTGGGATGCTGATACAATATTCTGCAATATTAATTTCTAACAAATTAGATTTTTTAAAATCTACATGTGTAAGAAAAGCTTTTTGTGTTTTTCTGAACTGAATTATTTACTGACTGTAGAACTTCTGTTTTTTCATTTGGAAAATATCTTCTTTAAATATTTAGAAAAAATATCTATAAACAGCATGCAGTTTTAATTACAATTTATATGCTTGCATTTTAATTGCCTTTTAAACTAATTTAGCTTGTTCTTAAAGTTAATTAAACTCATTGGGGGGAAAATGTTTCTTAATTCAGTTGTGAAAATGGAGCAGATGTGGAGATGTATTTGTGATTGTGTCTATCAGTCTGAACTCATAAGAATCGTTTTAATCTTAAATTCTTTAATAGACCTTAAAACAAAGTGTTTCCCATATGAGCAAGATGTCCTCTGCATTTCCTGTGTGCTTTCAACATTAAAATCATAATGCACATAAAATCAATGTGCACAGCACATTATTTTTTAATTAGTTTGTCCCTTCTAAAATTCATTAAAGCTGAATATAGAGGAGGATGTGCTGCTGACTGTATTGTTAGAACTTTGGGTTTGAGGGACTCTTCACTGTAAGTTTACAAGCATTACAGTAATTCAAGTTCAAAATCAATGCTTAATTTGAAAAATTCTGACTTTTACAATGAGCTTCTGGGAGGCCAGAGAGCATTTTGACAGTGAATAGAGGGAGTGCACATTCTCAGGAGAGGAAAACATTAAAAATACATATCAGCTGAGTTAGAGGTCACTATGGCACTGCAATTCAGTTCTTGCCACAGCTTTGAAGTGGCCAAACTGGTGTTAGCAGCAGTTCTGCTGTTGGAGAACTCATCATGGGCTGCCTGCAATGCCTACAGAGTCCTGAGCTCTGAGCAGTAAGTCCTTGCTGAACTCAACATTAAACTACTTGTTTACAGCTAGTTCAGGCACCTCTGCTCCAGGCATAATTACAGCTGCCCAATGTGAAAAGGAAATTGTTTGTTTAGAAAATTATATGCGAAAAATTTAATTCCCAAACATTGATTTCTGAAGGAAAGTTCCTTCCAGCCAAATAGCCTTACCAGGCAACAAGTTTTGGTTCCTGCTGTGGTAGTAGGCTGTGTACAGTGGTAGCCACCAAAAAACAAACTCCTAGCACATTTTCCCTAGGCTGACCTGCTCATATTCCTTTCCTGCAAGAATTTATCAGTTAATCAAACTAAACTATAACCTCACTCTCTAGCCTGTTGTGAAAATGGTCCAGTCAAGATTTCTGGTTGCAGTGATAGTATCTGATATACATTAAACAACCAGGGTATTGCAGACAATTGATCTTCTGATAGATGCAGAACATTAAAACCATAAATGAATCCAAGCCTTCAAAAGGACCATCAAAATGATCAGAAGTGACTACCCCACAATGCTCATTAGCACAGATCTTGAGTGGTGTTTAACCAACATGAGCAAACAAAGAAGGATTTATCGTGAGGGTTGAGGGAGAACAATAACCAGCATTTCAGTCACTTCAGAACAGTGCTAGACATCTAGAAATTCAGAAAGGGGGAAAAAAAATAAAAAAGAAGAGAAAGAAAACCAACCCTTTCATCCTCACTGTATCCAGCATCCGTGGGTCATTGCTTCTGAGGTCACTGACATAGTCTTACAAGTTTTCTAAAGAAAGCCTCAGTTAGCCTATGGTTCTGTTATTGCAGCAGAAACAAGCTCGCTGCTGGTTTGTTAACTTGTTTTGATTCTGCTCTACTCTTGTTTCATTGACGTACACAAGCTGACATCCAGAGACACTCTTCTTGGGCAGTCATGTGTATCAGGCCCGGTACGCTCGCTGTCAGCTTGATAGGACTACTAAATGACTGTGCACTGATCCACAAGCAACTATTCCTCACACTGTGCAACTTGTTGGAGCTTTTATGCATACTATATAGTGTGTGACAGCTACTTTTGTGCATGTGTAGCTGTTCATTATATACACATTTAAATTCCTTTGCAGTAGTGCCTGCATGTATTTCACTTACAGATAAACTTTGGGGTTTTTTCTCCTTTTGTCATGAGTCTTTATTTTTCATGCTCTTTGGATTTGAAAGGATTTTTTTTTTTACAAGCTCTTTCTTTACTGACCATCCATGTTTGTGAAAACTATTTCATTAACTGGTGTAGCACATAAACCTCATGGAATTAATCCATTCTTTCACACCCAAAAGCGAATTGAAGCCACCTCGATGCTTCCATAAAACTGAGCTCGTACTTTTTAGATTACTGAGCACAGAGATGTGTGCATGCCCTGTTGGAGGAGCTGTACATTTCCACAGGCAACATTCTTTTTTGCCTTCTTGTTAGCTCATTAGTCTTTCTTCTCCAGTGCTGCAGCTCAAATCCATAGGGAAAACCTCAGTGATGTGTTGCTCTCTCTGAGGCAGATAAACACAAGTGGGAGATTGACATGGGATTCACCAAACCTAAAAGGAAGCAGGGACCAAATATTTCCTTGCCTGACAAGGCACTGTCAGCTGTCGTGGATCACCTCAATCACATTATGCACATGAGTAAGGAATCAGAATTCCAGATTCCTGTGGTGTTTAGCTGCATTATGAATGTTTCCCACCAGATTAGCACACTTGGTTTCACGGTGGCTCCTAGAACGTAAAGCAAAGGCTGTGTGTAGGACTGTGCAAGCCTATAGCCTGATGTTAGAACGTGGATTTGTGTTGTGTTGAGTCTATTTAGCAGCTGTGGTCTCCATGAGTTAGTGATAAAACCTTCTTATATATCATCATCAAAACCATGGGTGTTACACAGTTGCCAGCCATATCCTTCTAAGAGTTTGACATCCCTTTTAATTATCTAGGATCCTTCTACAGTCAATAGGCACTTTAAAAAGCTATTAACCTAATCTAATTTGGGGGCTGTCCTGTACAGGTCCAGGAGCTGGACTTTGATGATCTTTGTGGGTCCCTTCCAACTCAGGATATTCTATGTTTCTATTATTCTAACTTAACTTTTGGAGGACAGGAAAATATTTTTTGTACTTATAGAGGGATTTTCTCAGGTCCATTGATGTTTCATAGGAAACTTAACTCAGAATTCTAGTTTAAATACTTGCTGTTCACATTTTAATCCAGTTTTCAAGACTTCTCTATCCTTTCTAGATTTGTAGCTCCACCAGCCCACTTAAGATGAGCAAAATAAAGCAATTTCCTAAGGTCTCTAAACAGTGTTAATGGTCTGGAATATATTAGTCCAAGGTGCCTTCATTTTTTCATCATTACAGACTTCTTTTGAATCTTCTGAGATTCCATGCTGCTGGCATCCACATTTACCCTTGGAAAAAAAGACTGCCTTAACCTTGCTAATACGCAAGTCCCAGAGCACGAGCTGTCATGACTATGCAAGCAGTGAAATAACCACAAGGTCTCTGTAGAGTTTTAGATTATTCCCTGTTTGCACATAGGTTAACTGTGATATGAAAGAAGAGAAGAAAAAATTACGCTGTACTGATTCCTAAAAAAGAGCTGGTTAGGGTCAGCACGTAATGTCACTCATTATTAAAAGGTGAGTAATATAATTTCCTTCTGTCATCTTTTAGTGACGTCGGTGATGTTTTCATCTTCACGTTTTTTCAATTGCTGGTCACACAAGTTATGAGTCAAGTCAGCAGTTCATGGAGTACAATGGTTAGACCATTGCAAAGGACAAACTTAAAGGGAAGGTTTAATCTCATCTAACTTCAGACACTTATATCCATCTGAGATGTATATTTATTTTCATTTCTAACAAGTGAGGAGAAACTACTGGTTTTCAGAAAGTTTATTTTAATCTTAAAACAGGTGTTATAATAAGTCATATAAACATGCTGCAAAAGTATGGATTGCTATGTGAATATTAAATGAAGTCTGGACATCTAGTTCTGCTGTAGGTATAAGACATCTAATTTAGGAGAGATTAATTCACCTTAACTTAGAAACAAAACAGAAGCAGCACAAATCAAGTCTTGTAAATCATTCAGAGAATAAACACAAGGATTTGCTACATATCATTTCTCTTTGAATGGGGATAACCTAATGACATTTGAACAGAAAATACCTGAACTAGCATTTTCAACAAGCTCATATTGCATAATGTATCCTGAGTCACATAGGAAATATCAACATGTTTTCTCTCTCCATTAACTTTAGAAGGCAATGAGAAAGGACTAGTTTACACAAGACAGATCACCTTTTGAAAGCAATAAATAAAAGAGATTAATTCTACCCCATATGTCTGCTCTGTGGATTTGTTTTCTCCAAAAATCAGGCTTGTGCTGTCATGCAGTGTATAGTCTGGCCAGAATCTATACCACTGGCTGACACTTTTAAGAGCATGTGGGCAACACAATGTTCAAAAGGCCCAAGTTCCCCTGCAGATGCAAGTGACTGGATTGTTAGAACAGCCCTGATTCTGCACATTGTCTTTGTCCTGACAGCTCAGCACAGAGCTGGGCATCAGAGCCTCTTTACTATCATCTGAAAGAGCAAACTGGAGAATCTAACACATGGAATTCTCCTCAGCAATATAATTTCTCATCTCTAGCTTTCCTTACATTGAACTGTGGATACTGCATTCTCACTTTCACAATCAAAATTTGTGATTTGTAGCTCTAGAGGGGTTTTATGATAGAATGAAAGCATTTTAATTTTTTTTTGGGGCGGGAGGGTGTTGATCAGTAAAAGGTAAATATCTAAACACAAAAGATATCTTAAACTTTAATCTGTTCTGCATAATCTGCATTGCGACCATTCAATGCCTGATAACACAGCACCTTGAATCCTGTGATCAGTTTTGGTCTCCTCATGACAAAGACATCTGCAGTATGTCCAGAGAAGGGCCTGGAAGAGTCTGGAGCACAAGTCCTGTGAGGAGCAGCTGAGGGAGCTGGGGGTATTCAACCTGGAGAAAAGGAGGCTCAGGGGTGATTTTATCACTCTCTAGAACTCCCTGACAGGAGATTGTAGCCAGATGAGGGTTGGTCTTTTTTCCCAGGTAACAAGTGACAGGATAAGAGAAAATGGCCTCGAGTTGTGCCAGGAGAGGTTCAGACTGCCTACTGGGAAAAATTTCCTAATGGAAAGGGCAGATAAGTATTGAAACAGGCTGTCTAAGGAAGTGGTGGAGTCGCCATCCCTGGAGGGATTTAAAAGATATGCAGATGTGGCACCTGGGGACATGGTTTATGTGGTGGGCTTGGCAGTGCTGGGGATTGGTTGGACTCCATGATCCCAGGTGTCTTTTCCAACCTTAATGATTCTATGACACTGTCCACACAAATCTATTAATCATCTGTAATGGCTGCCCAAGACAACCCATAAAGCTTAGGAGCAGTTTGCAAGTATCCATCATAGATCATGGATCATGGATCACAAGAATGGTTGCTCTCAATCTTGTGTTGCTCTGCCATTAAGCATTCTTGGAGATGTATAGTTCCTGACACTGCTATTCATTTTGTCTTTTCTGTATGAATAACAGGTAGTCTTGGTTAGTAACAATTTTCCAGTAGATCAGTAGTGCAGGACTCATATCCCATACTCCAAATCTACTGGTTTTTATTAATTTTAGAGGGAAAAGCCACTCACTTTTCTTTAGCCACAGTGGACTTCAGTATTTGTCACAACAGGTTCCAAAGCCCATATAGAGGATTTCAATATAGAATACTGCTAGGATATTTTGTGTTATGCTGGAAATTAGCTGCACTATATCAGTTATAATTCCAAATTAATCCAATTAGCAGGGAAAATTATCTCAATCCAGTCGGGAAAATTGTGTAAAGGCAAGAGAATAAAAAGTTTGGTTAATAACAAAGAGGAAATAAACTCACTTTCACCTAACACAAACTTAGCTTTACTTTGGAACATCCTGTTCATTTTAAGAAGTTGGTTCCAGTGTTCCCATGTTGAATCAGATCATTTGTGATTTCTGCTGAATCCAGACAAAAGCAATTTTTTACAGTTTATCATCACAATATTGATTCTGTCATATTTTCTATGATACAAGATTGATGTGGATGTTGCAAACTGCTAAAGGGAGTTCAAGATTATGTTATATTCCAGGGAGTGGTTTATAATATATAGTGAAAAATAACATTTTGTATTGCAGTAAATTTAAAAACTTACCTGGTATTATGAAGAAGGAAGTGATCCATGCAAGTGGGTATTTAGATAGAAAGAGTTCCTTTGATTAATTGAAAGCATGATAAAGTACATAACAAATAAAATAAATTTGTAAAAAAATAACATTAAAATTATGAGCAGATAAGGATATTGTAGCAGTTCATACACTCTCTGCTGCTAAATGCAGATGAATATCAAAAATTCTATAGAAACCTTGACTCTGATCAACACAGTTTTCCACTCAGATATGTAAAATTACTTAAAAGACTTAAATATTGTTTTCAACCATTATTCATTTCTTTCATCTCTTTCTGCAATAATTGCAGCTATAAATGTCACCACTTTAACAAATTCTTACAGGGCCTGTTGCACATACACTTCTAATATTTTCTTTTTAATTATCATATTCTGTAGGCATTGAATAAATACATATATCATTAAGATGCAGCTACTTTAATATTTCTACTGTATTAAGAATACCCTGTATTATCTTTAACTTCCTACAATTTATCAGAGTCATGCTAAAATCATTCTAAAAAAGCAACCCTTCAAAAGGAAAACAAATAAAAATAGCAAAAAGCTGACATTGGAGAGAGAATAGAAAATAAACTCTTCACAGATCTGGATTTTTGGTTAGGTAACACCTATTGCACAACTTTGGTGCATGAAAATGTTTCTTTCCATGGAAACATAAGTAGAAAAAAAATTCTTTATCTGGTGCTGTCACTCCTAAACTGAGCATTTTAGTTCTATTTGAAATCAGATGAGAAAGAGCCTGGCCTTAGTCTGCTAAATACAATAAAGAATGTTCTCAGGAAGTTAGGATGTGAAGCTCAACACAAACATCTCCCATTCTTCTGCTGGGCAACCTTATCTCCTTCTGATTTAGAAAATCATAGAATACACTGAGTTGGAAGGGACCAGCAAGACCATCAAAGTCCAACTCCTGGCCCTGTACAGGGCACCCCAAGAATCACACAAAGTGTGTTGTCCAAATGCTTCTGGAATTCTGGAAGGTTTGCTGCTGTGACCGCTTCCCTGTGTTCCAGTGCTCAACCATTCTCTGGGTGAAGAGCCTTTTCCTAATGTCCAACCTAACTCACTCCTGATACAGCTTCATGCTGTTACATACTTCCTTACCATTAATGTATTCATGCAAATGAGGATCTCTATCTTAAAACTCTTTGAAGTTTGTTTAATTATATTAAAAAATTAAAGCCATACGAGAGAAAGAAATTATTTTAACCTTAAAACGTGGTAGAATCTTAGCTAAGAATTTTTAGCTTTAAACAGGAATGCACAGTACATTAAAGGCATAAAATTTTCTTTCAGAAAGTTTACCAGGATTATATCAATGCAATGAAGGATGAACACAAAACATTGTGCAAAAGGTCCCAGTCATCATCTGGCTCCAAGATCAAATCTCTCTTGCTAGAAAAATAATGAATGAGAACAGTTTCTTGTCCACAAACCCTCTCAGAAGATCGAGTACATGTGGTGCCTTTAAACTGCACAATGCTGGTGGAATGACAGATCTTGAAAGCCCATCTGCCCCAGTATTTCAGCTCCTGACACTTTTGTTTTGTGGGAGTCTATTCACAAATTTTTATTTGCTGACGCTTTTCATCATAAATGTTTAAAAGTAAAAGTGCATATCATTTTCCCTTAAAAAAAAGCCTGATCGAAATCTAACTGAAGTCAATGGGAGCTTTTCTTCCTTTGACATCAATAGGCTTTGGATCAGATCCATACAATGCAATTTAGTACAGCAGTTAAACATGTGCTAAAGTTCCGTGGACTACAGAGGGGCTTTAGACATATTTTCAACAAATGCCCTCAATATCGAGCTGTCGTGGGAAGAGAGCATTTGTTTGGTGATTTTGGGAAGGGAGGATGAAGGCAAGAAATAGAGGATAATAGAAGTTGATTCAGGATCATTAAAATTTAAAGTAAAATCTAGCAAGTTTTTTTTACAGTGTTCCCTAAAACTGAGAGGGTCACAGATATAAATGGGCCAGTAGGAAAGTTTCTAAACTGGAGAAACCTTTTAGCACAAGACCTGTTTCTCTTTAAAAAGTAGTGTTCTGGAAGTCATCTTTTCTTCTGTGCCCATACAAAATGCCCAGGGTTCTTATGGTGCAGAATATGACCTATCATCATCAGTAAATATTTGGAACTGGGCCTGACAGAGTAAATGTGTACTAGAACACTAGAATTGGATACTTTTATGTACAATACAATCCTTCACGTCCAAGCAGGCATGTGTTTAAAGATCATACACAACTGCATAAGACAGTTATGCAGAAAAGCAAAATGTTGAAATACACACCAAAGAATGGTTGTTTTTGAAGTATCTAATAAATTGGTGTTTATGAGAGGTAAAACTCAAGAAATTTAATTCTGTCTCTTTCTATTAGTATTTTGATTAAAGAAATCTCATTCTGCACCTGGAAATCCCTAGCAAGCAAAAAAAAAAAATCAACTTTTCTACAGAAGATTTTAAAGTAGACTGGGGGAAAAAAAGCACTAACATTTTATGAAACCTTAAAAATAGAAAATATTAAATAACAAATGTGTGATCAATAACAAAATGGATCTTCTGCAAGTCTTGCATCTCTTCTGCCTTTAAGACAAAGGCACATTAAGGAGCACACAAACATGAACAAAAATACTTCTATCTCCAGTACTTTTTATTGGTTTTTTTTTTTTTTTTGGGGGGGGGGGTTTGTTTAGGGGTTGTTTTTTTGGTTTGGTGTTGGTTTTGTGGGGTTTTTGTTTTGGTTAGGTTTGGGGTTTTTTGGTTTGTTTTTGGTTTTGTTTTTCATTTTGTTATTGTTGTGGGTTTGTTGTTTTGTTGGGTTTTTTTCAAAAAAATCATCAGATCTTAAATCCTATGCAGAGACAATCCAAGCACAATAAGAAAAGACTGCTCTCCAGAAAGACTGAGTCACTAGAAATTGGAAACCTAATTCCTACTGAAGGGGAAAAAATAGTCTTTTGACAGCTTATTAGTTCCTAGAAAAGGTATCAATGGTCACCAACTCTTCCTGTTCTGCTAAAATATTTATGAGAGATGGTTCTGGAGAGATGTGCTTATATGATAACTTTTTTGGATTATTCCTGAAGGCACCTATGGCAAAGGACCTTTTCTGCCCCGTTGTTGTTTAACCCCAGCTGACAGTTCAACCCCGCAAGATGCTCACCCAAGTTACTGCTGATGAGTTTGGGGACAGAATTGGAAGGGTAAAAGTGAGAAAACTCATGGGTTGAGATATGGATAGTTTCATGGGTAAAGCAAAGCCTCGTTCAAGCAAAACATGGAATTCATCCCCCACTTCCCATGGGCAGACAGGTTTTCACCCATCCCCAGGAGAGCAGGGCTCCATCAGATGTAACTGTGACTTGGGGAAGCAAATGCCATCACTCCAAATACCCTCCCTGCCCTTCTTCTCCCAGATTTATATACTAACCATGATGTCAAGTTGTCTGGGATATCCCTTGCATGGGTTGGGATTGGCTGCCCTGGCTGTGTCCCCTCCCAGCTCCTCATGTACCTCAACCCCCTCACTGGTGGGGTGGTTTGAGGAGCAGAACAGGCCTTGACTCTGTGTAAACATCCCTGTGTTATGAACACCATTTTCAGCACAAATCCTAAACACAGTCACACACAAGGTAATGTGGAGAAAATTAACTCTACGTCAGCCAAAACCAGCACAGCCCCTACCTACCCCTAGATCTAATGAACCACTGGGAATGTCACTTTGCCTTCCAGTGTCCTCAACCTCCAGTGGTCCAAATACAGAGTGGGATGTTTGGGATTTTTCACCAGCTTTATCACAGAGTCTGAAAATGCTGGTCTTTCTCCCAGGCCTTTCCAAACAGAATCTGTATTATCTATGCAGCCTGAAATAAAAAGAAGGAACCATTCTTTCAGACCTTGATGAAGGCAGTTGATGGAAAGAAAAATGCGAGAATAAACCATTCATACAGAGGGCTATGTGGCATCCTGACACAGCCTTCTGCTTCAAAAGTAATAAATATTCATTAACCATTAGTGAAATACCTTCACAATCTACTAGGTGCCTTTTTTCTTCTTCTTGCAAAGCTACAGTAAAAGGACTGAGAATGTAATTTAGCTTATTAATATTCTTTATTTGTATTACAGTAGTAATCAAGGCCCAGTAATCACCCCCACTCTCGCTGTGCTCTGACAAATGACCTTTATTTGGCTGCCACTGCAAAATATATCTGTAGCTGAGAGCAGCAGATGACCTAGTACAAGCTTCAGAATAAGTACATGTGGGAGCTGCTGCAAACTCATCCTTTCTGTGATAGCAGAGTCCAGCACTGATGTTGAGAATGGGAGAGCAACAATTTCATGTTATAGAAACTTAGGTCCCCTGTCACCTCCTTTTTTTTTTTCTTTCTGTAATAAGAATCACATTTTTGCAGAAAATTATCCCTAAATACAAGTCTGTCTATCCTGAAAGCAGAGGAGGTCAGATTCATAGATATTCACTTTGCCTGAAGAGATTTTCAGCTCAAGTTACTGCAAATTATGCCAAGCAGTGACTTAACCTGTGTTCCTCGGAGCTCAGACCACTGCCTGAAACATTTGGTTACTGTGTTTTTTTTTCCTCCAGTTCTGCTCTTCCTTTTCTCATTTCTTCTCACACACATCCTACTGAACAACAAAAAATTCTATGGAGATTAATTAAGTGATTTCTCTGCTTTTTCTAATTGTTGTTGCTGCTGAGAAACTGAGCAGAGGTCTGAGGAAGTACATGGGCTGGTGGCTGAGACAGGAAACCAGGTTTCAAAGGACTCAGTTCAGTTTCTGGCTACCTGGAAATCTCCTGAGTGTCACTGCTCATTAACTGTTCTCTGTCCTTTTCCACTCTCTGTTAAACGAGAACAGGGGGACTTCTTTTTTTCATTGATTTATGATGAGCTTTGTTATATTTTCAGTTGTGGACACTGTTGATTATTCTGTCTTGGAATTAGGTAGGTAAGGTAAAGTTCCCAGTGGCAAAGGTGGTTGGGGAAGATCATGAGCTTCATCATGTTAATGTGCTTATTTAATCTGAGGAAGCTTTGGGAATCGACTATAATAAAATGTGTATTAAATTATCCATGATGCTCACCACTGAATATTCTGATCTTGCTGATGTTCAAGGTAAAACTGGATTAAGGCAAATGACAGGTATGTAGGAAAGTTCCATACAAGCAGATCACGGTAAAACTGATTCCAGGAAACAAACCAAAAAAATGGTCTGTTCAGCTCCCCTCATATGGAGGTTTGATGCCATTTAACACACCCTGAGGTCATTCAATTTAGTCTCCAGCTGCCACCTCCTAAGTATCCTGTGCAGTTCAGCTCTCCTGAAACTAGACACACAAAGGCGGGCCAGCTGAATACTTAATTTTCTAGGCTATCATATTGGCTTGATCTGCTCCAAAGGTGATGCAAGAATACACATCTCATCCACGTTTAGGGAGCAACACGTAGACACTTGCATTTACACTTCTTAGCCTGGTGATGGATTTCACCCAAAATGTTTGAATTGATGTATTTTAAATAACTGGGGCTTAAAAGTGGTTCCTGCCAAAGAGAGCAAGGTTTGGTGCTGCTCCAACATGTCCTTTCCCTCGCAGTGACCCGAACCAAACTCGGAGTTCATAATGGCATCTGAAGCCAGGTGAGTTTCCAATAGCTCCAGGCTTGCAAATGTCATGCTGTTCTGCTAATTGCTTAAACAGCTGTACTTTTATATCTTCTATCATTTCTGGAAAGGTAATCTATTCGAGCTTGGATTTTTAAACAAAGAAGCTAAGAAAACAATAAACTCTGTTTTCAAAGGGGAGTAGACAGGTGCAGGAACAATAGACAATGGCAAATACATAAATAAAACTCCCTTCCACCATATTGGGATGATAAAGAGAAACAAAAAACGACTGATCCAAGGTTATGATTAACCACTGAATTATTCGTTGTTACTCTTGTTGTGTCAGAAATTATGTGAAGGTTAAGTAATAGTAGAAGAAACAAAAAGTAGGATAGAAATAATATAGAAAATTTTATGGAGGAAACTGATTAAACCTTGCTTTGGTAAGAAGTAGTTATAGTTTATGGCATGAGCCCTCAAATTTCAGAGCATAAGATGGACTTTGAGTAACGAGGCTGTGGAAATTAGGAGTGAACTCAGAAAGAAACTGACATTCAGGCTCCTGCATCACCTCATAGCTGACATCAATCAGCAGCACATTCAGAATTTGCTATGAACACTAATTGAACACAGTTTACACCTAAATAAAATAAATTTTCAAAATACTTTTATTTTTCTTTAGCAGCCAGGGCCCTTTAAACAAAAGAACACAGTAATATGCCTGTCTCATAGAAACAGGTAGGTGAACCAAGTATACAGCCTAAAGGAATCTCCCTGTTTCTGGATCTTTCTTGTTGTCATATGCTGGTCTTGATGCATTGCTGAATTTTTCAAGTATTTCAGCTGCATAGCACCACTCAGTTCAGGCACTTTACTGCAGTGTGTTTCCAGTGTGAAATGGCAAATCAGTTTACCAACAGTTGCAAATTCTTCTTGAAATTTTTATTAAATCTCCATCCCATTTGGCTGGGTATATCTTTAATTATATTGTCTATTTGGGGTATTTTAGACAGCCAATAACAGTACAAATATATTTCTTGGCAAAAATGAAAAAAAAAATTAAAAATTAAAAAATGGGTCTTGTAGATTCTGCAATTTTTCCCTAAAAATTGACCTTTTTCAGTGCTGATTTTTTTACAGGTCATCTGTACATCATGCCAGAATCTTAAAGAGACTCCTAATATAATAGTTAGCATTTCTTGCCAGCTTTGGAAGTAGGGGTCATTTTTAGGGAAGGGAGGTATTTGCGATTTTTTTTTACATTTAATTATCTTGACTCATTATAAGTTGTAAGAAACAATGAAAGCCATGAGTTCAGCAGTCAGGATGTGTACAGATTGCACTTGGACAGTAAAGTACCTGTTTCTGCAAATTGACTAGATTAAGGGCTCAATTTCCATTTTAACCCAGAACATGGAGTATTTATTTGTGGAAATACCCTTTGGCTTATCAAAAAGAAGGTTAACAGGTGGCTTGATCTGAGAGTATCTAAAGAGCGGCTAGAAGAGAGCTCTTTAATCAAGTGGCCAGACACGAGCCAAGATCCAACAGCTAGAAATTGAAGATAAAATTAAATAGGAAATAGATGCCGATTTTTACTCTGGAGGGTAATTAGCTGTTATTTGCTGGTGGTTATTAGATTACAGGAAAAAGAGGCTGATACAGAAACACAAGATGGTTGGAGTTGGAAAGGGCCTCTGGAGAACGTCTTATCCAACCCCCTTGCTCAAAGAAGAGTCACCTACAGATTGTATCCAGATGGAACTTGAATATCCCCAAGGATAGGGACTTGCAACATGGGCAACCTGTTTAGCATTTGACCACCCATGCAGTAAAACTCTTTTTCATACATTTAAATGGAATTTTCTGTATTTGAATTTCTTGTATTTGAATACTCTCTGCTTGTTGTCCTGTCACTGAACAACACTGAGGAAGGTCTGGCTCTGTCTTCTTTACTCCCACATCAGGTATTTCTATACATTGTTAAGACCCCATTAAACATTCTCTTTTCAGGTTGAACAACTGAAGGCTTCTCAGCTTCTCTTCATCTCCATCAGTTCAATTTTTCCCATCAAGAATTGAAGTCTTTCCACTAGGATGTGCTCTTGTTCAACCACAAAATATCAAGCTTAAATGCATGGGTTATAAAAAGATACTTGTCATGTAGGAAGTCATATAACCAGAATAACACATTTTACCATTAAAATCTTTAGACTAACACCTTTGCCTTTCAAAAGGAGCAACCTTCACTGAAGGTACTGATGAATTTTCTTTCTGCCTCAAATAACTGTGATTTTCAATCATTGGAATCAGAATTATAAAACCTGAATAATTTTCCAGGAAAAAAAAAAACAACACAACATTCTTTTTCACCAAATATTTAATGACTTGTTGGGGTGTGCTGCACTCACAGTCTTCTCCTGCTCTACTGTCAATTGAGAATGTTATAGATACTTATTTCCCTCCTGGAGACACTGGCATTTCAGATTTTGTGGGTCAACAAAAAGGTAGTGACATGGCAGGAAATGCTAGACAATTATTGCTTTTACCTCCCATTAGCAATGTGGTTGCAGCAGGGCTGCACAGCTTGACATGCTTTACCAAATTATTTTCAAAATGTGGATATTTTTTTGACATGACTTGTTTCTTTGCTTGAGTAGGCAATCACCTTAAGATCTATCACTTTCCTTGGCACATGGTTAATGCTATTACATTTCTGATCTTCCTGGGGAATTTTTCCTTGGTGTTTTTTAAACATTTAATTGGAAATCAAACTCTAGATTTAGTCCATCAGTATGTTTTGCTGAATCTGTTACCTATCGCACATTGTATTGGTCTGAAAATGATTTGGGATTAATACAGGAACTGGATCACAGAGCTACTTGCATAAATCTACTTCATGTAGATAAAAATTGGGGCATTCACTGGGAAAAAATTGTCAGGATGGTGCTGAATTCCAGCAGAGCTCCTGCTACTGGGATGCTATGAACTGGCATCACTCTGGCAGGTGAGGAAGGTGAATACCATCACTGGGAAGGACATGCATGGACGAAACGTGCCTCCACCCAGCTAATTCACCCATTATGGCCTTCTCAGCTTTTTTTAAAGGGGTGCTGAAACCAACCATGGGATCTGGGTACTCCAGAACTGTCCTCAATGGGGACAAGATACAAGGAGCAGTAGGGATCTGCCTGTTCCTGAAGTCTTTATGGTCTGTAAATGGTTCATGCTTGCTCAGTCTCTAGATGTGTGTTGTTCTCTGGCTGCCTCCAGGTTCACACTGCTTTGCAGCTGGCATCATTTCTCCCTTTAGCTTTGAGTTGTCTCAATGTAAAGGGGTCTTGAGAGCCTTTGTCTTTGCACTGTTAGAAATTAACACCTTGGGAAATAAATTACACCGCCTGCCAGCTAAATAAAAACACAGACCCACCTAAGAAAGTCATTTATTGATCTTTCTTTTGTTAAAGTAGATTTCAGGGTGCAAAATACTAACTCAGCTAAATCAATATCCCTTTCACTACCAAGATGACTTTAGGATTGTGGGGATATTCTGAAGAGTGGAGTTTAATTTCAAGGCATGTCCCTCTGAAATCACCTTAAAACTACAGGACAGGCACTGGGCATATCTGGAGGGGCATTCTAACCAACAGTGGTGTGTGGATCTTCCACACCCAATTCAGTAGGATCTCAATGACATATGAAGGCAGAGCAAGATATATTTGCTGAAAGCTGAAATTGCTTCTAAGTACAAAGCAATTTTAAATCCCTTATTAAAGAGTAAAGTTGCAAATTCTTGTTTAATAATATTTCCTTATCTGAGTCCTCAACTGCTTTATATCAGCATAGCTTTACTGAATTTAGCGGTGTCTCGTTGGAAATCTGACCCTCTTTTTGATAGCAAGGAAATAGTTCCAAGCAGTGTAGAAGCAGTTCTAATCTGTGTAGAAGAAGTCAAATATTAATTTATTCTAAGTGTGTGTTTTAAAATATGATTTTATAGGAATTTAGAAAAAAATCTTTTAAAAATCATTAAAAAGGCATTATTTTAGTATACTAAGGGACTGCTGTGTATCAGCTGTGACTCATATCTTACAGTGATGAGCAAAATTGTAAAATGTGAAGTAATAATGCAATATACAGCTGGAAAACAGTCCAACTAGAGAGAGGGGAATCAAGAAGTAAGTTGTTGCAGTGCTTTTTTTCCCCAGCAAATTATCCTACTATGCCTGGGAGAATTAAGAAGAGCAATCTAATCACCCTTTCTATTTTATTCTTTCCTACTCCATGATTTAAAAATTCTCTGCTTTTTCTGGTTTTTTTTTTCCCTCTTCTTCCCTGCAAGGAAAGTTTAATGAGGCATATTTGCTTGTTTCCATGGTATTTCAAAGAAAGATTACTAGCTGAAAGCAAAGAAATATATAGAATAAAGCAGGGAATGAATGTCTTGTCTTTAGTAACAGATATAAACCTTACTTTCAGAATTAATTATATAGAAATATTTTTTTTCTACACTTGTAATAAGTGAAGCCATGTCAGTCATTTTTTACTTTGCCGTAAGGTCTGATGTTATATAGAAAAAATTATTTGCTACCCAGTGTCTCTCTATTGGTTGGTCAGATAGACATACATATATTTGGCTTTAAAGAGCCATTGAAAACAGACTTTACTATTGAAATATTTCATCACTAATTGATAAACAGTGTTCTGTTTGCACTATTGCTACAGTACAGGGCGATATTATGCAGATTTCATTTATTTATTGATG
Source organism: Myiozetetes cayanensis (assembly GCF_022539395.1). NCBI lineage: Eukaryota > Metazoa > Chordata > Aves > Passeriformes > Tyrannidae > Myiozetetes > Myiozetetes cayanensis. The sequence goes on from NW_026087521.1 coordinate 4,883,279, forward strand.
AAATCCAAATTTAAGTCTGTGAATAACACCTGGCCAAGACAGACAAGAGCAGTCTTGTGCACCTTCCAAGCAGACTCAAGTCCATAATTCCTGGTGCACATACTAAATTCCCTGTGTCTGGTATGACAGTGTTTGCACAAATGCAGACAGGAAAATGCAGTTATCATCAAATCCAAGCTTTATTAAAATCAGAGACAAAAGCCCATGAAGCTCAGGGAACCTTGCATATTACTCTCACTCACGGTCAGAAAAATTATCCTTCTTTATTCTTATGCTGTTAATTATTTGTTTAATTTTTAAAGGGATGGAAAGTTCAGAGGATGGACAGGATCTCACCTTGCTCCCCTTGAAGTCAATGCTAAAATACCTATTAGTTTCAGAGGTCCAAATTCACAGACACATAAAATACTGAAATTAAATACAGACACCAACAGAACTTGAAACAAGCATTACATTTACTGCAGCACCTAATGAAAAATGTAGACAGGTGATGCATGAATAAAACAGAGGTTCATCAGGAACCTCTGACCTGTACAACCACGAGCAAACCACTAAAGATTGGATCTGTCACTTAAAATGACGTACCTGAGGAAGGAGCTCCAGCTTTCTCTCTGGTCAACAGTAAAAGATCAGCAACTTCAGAGGACAATTTAATGCACCCAAGACACAAACCTGCCTTATGACCAGAAGTTTAATTTAAGTGCCTAAAGCTGGATGAGATGAACCAGGAGCAGCAAATACACAAAATAAATAGTAGTAGCATTTGGGACAAAATTGCTGAAGGTTTTGCAAATCCTCTGGAAATCTAATGTGCCTTATTTCTTACCTTCAAATTGAGTTGGAGTTACTACAGCATCTCCAGAGATCTGTTAATACAATGTGCTTTGTTAGCACAAAGCAAAAAAAAAAAGAAAAAGCCCTCTATTCAAAGAAGGTGGGTTTTTGGGTTTTTCTTTTTCTCATTGCAATCCCAGGAATAGTATTTTCCAAAGCTCTGGTTTATTGTTTGAGGTTTTGTTAAACCTCTTCAAACTCTCTTTGAGCTACACGAACTCACCCTTGCTGGTGCTTTCTTTGTTTGGGTTTCAGTGGGGGATCCGGCTGGCTTTGTGCAGATCCCGGCTTCAACCATTAATTATCCAACCGCAATAAAAAATGTTAATTCTACACAGTCACTTCTGATCAGCTAGATCTAACCCTTCACAATTTTAATAGAATCATTGTGAATCAGGCAAAAGAACTTGCCTGCAGCTTGAATTTGAGGGTATGCTTGTGCTAATAAAGAGCTATAGGTCATAATATTGTCAACCTGAGTATCTGATTTTACAGAGTACTCTTTTTTCAATATTATCAGATGGAAAAATATGGGCTATCTGTTCAGCATTTTAGTGAAAACAAGCACATATTTCTTCTTGCTTATGTGCAAAAAATAGTCACTTCATCTGCCATTTACCCATTTCCATAATCTTATAAATATAATACTTTCTTTTTTTTTCCCAATTCTAATTTTACCTAAGAGACAAGCAGGAATTATTATCTTCATTTTAAAGGTGGGAGATTATTGCCCAGAAGAATTAAGTTAAGGAGAGTTTCCAGTACAGAAAACTGGTTTCTCTTAAATTCCTCTCTGCTGCTTCACAGCTCAGGTTTAAATCAACTTCCATAATTAATCTAGAATTTAGAGCTTGTGCATAAGAAAACATTGTGAAGGAAAAGACAAAAAAGAAAATATGCCATTCTTGCATTCTCCACATTTCCTGAGCAGCATTTCCTGACTTTTTAAGAAAAAAAATCTCTATTCAACTAAAGTGTTAAAATATTACCCTATATATACCTCCAGCAAGCAACTTCTCGGCATGGGTTAGGCTCTACTTGGAAAACTATTGTCATCCAGGAGACAACCTGTAGTTTTAAATGACTAGGCTGTCAGTTCTTTAGCTCTCTGCACTTGCTTTTTCTGCTTTAGTGAATAGTAACAATTACACGACAAACAGCATGTTATTTCCAACTGCGGGTTTTTTTGACAGAAATCTTTGTGATACAAATATTGCAAACTTCCATTCATTTGCACGATTAAATTTTATGCAGATTTTTTTAAAGCCTCGAGAAGATTTTAATAAAAGCCTACAGTCTTTGGAATTTGGAGGAAATCTTTTCAAAAGTGTTCTCATTAAAACAGAAGGGCTTAAGCAGTGCAGATTTGGGAATTTTATTTTTTTACTAGTTTTGCTAGATTTGTGTTGAGACTTGCAAACAGTGTATTTTATAGCCTGGAAAGGGTGTTGTCAACAATGAGAATTAAATATTTAACAATTCTACCCCAGAAAACTTTTATAAATCATATTTTTTCCTGAATTTACCAACGAACATGTAACATTATATCTAGTAAATAAACATGGAAATATTAAAATTGAGTAAAGCTTGAATGTCATTTATGAAGGTTGCTAGAAGCCATAGACCCTACCCTAATTTGCCAGAAAGCACTTTTAAAATTCCCCTTTGGAGTTTAATTTTTGAAGGACAAGAGGGGATTTAAATCATTCATCAGTGTCAGATTTGAAAGATGTGTACTTGGTTTCCTCTCCTCCCTGTTCTGCCTTCTCTCCCAGTCGGAACATGAGATGCACTTCAGGTGTCATTTTCTCCCAGCCTGAGCTGCAACCTTGGTGTGGCTCTGCAAGAACCCCCATCATTCCAGGATGCCAGTCCTGGAATGGTAACCCCTCCCCAATGTTTTGTGACATCCTAATTACCCCATCAAAGTGCTGATGGTTTAAATAACTGAGGAGCAAGGCTTCGCTGAGGGTTTTGGTGAGGCTCCGTGTTTTGGCAAGGGAGAAATTGTGGTCTTGGAACGGGATTGTTACCCCCAAGCCACAAAGAATTTCAAGGCCTGCAGTAGTTTTACAGCCTTGCTCAATTTTTATTGTGTATGCCCAAATTTCTCTCACCATACATGAGAATTCATCCTTTTTTTTTTTTTCCTATTAATATACTTTCTTTTCTTTCCAAAGTCATTTTGAACAGTTCTAGTCTTCACATGCATGATAAAGTCTGCAGCTGTGGTTTTTATGAACTGAAGTCTTTTATTTTGTGTTTTTTATGCAATACCATTAATGAATGTTACAACAAGCAAAATGAATCTTTCATCAGGGTTAGACTCCTTAGTAATATTTTTTTCTTTTATAGATACATTTTAAGCAATGAAAAGAACTCCCCGTACATGTTGAGGCTGCTTTATTTCTACTGAAAATTTTAGCTCTTTTCTGCATATACTTTTATATCAACAGATACCTGTTATCTTTGTATATTACCTGCACACTAATTAACATTGTTATTTGAAATAAAACCTTTGCTATCCTGACCATCTTTAATGATGGTCTCCTAGCAACCAAACCACCTCAAATGTTGACCCTTATAAGATGTCCTTTACAATTCAAGAGGTTAACTTTCTGTACAATGTTTAAAAGAAAATGTAATTGTTTTTATATATATTACTCAGTTTCTGTAAAATAGCTTTATTAATTTTCCCCGCCTTTGTAACAACAAAATGATAGATTCAAAAAAGTAACCTCAAATTCAACATAAACCCAATTATAAAAATAAAAAAGAAGTTGTTGCACTCTGATAAATAAGTCAACAATTTCAGTTAGTATTGTACTTTTTTATTTCAGTTTGCATTAAAAAGATTTAAAAAATAAATTCTATGATGATATCGCAATTAAAATCCAGTGTTTTAGTCTTAAAAAATAACTTCAAATTAAAAATAATGTTGCCACCACAGAAGCTAATTTACTTGATTTATTCTGGGTTGGAATTAAAAATTCAAAACCTGTTGAAACCTACTTTCTCTAAAAAATTTCAACACAATCTCAATTTGTGCTTAAAGCTGAAACAGCAATATTTTGGTTACCTGGAATTTTTAGGTTATGGGTGTCATTTCCCCCCATTTGTTTCTGTTCTGTCCTTTCCTTACTGGAAATCCTTGGTAAGAGACAAAGAACTGCAGGGATTTTTTTTTCAATGAGATTTTTTTTTTTTTTCCAGACAAGCCACAACTTCTCTGGAAAAAGAGAGGAAAATACAGAGAAAGGAGAAGGAAAAGAATAAAGAGAAGGAATGGGGAAAATACTAAACTCCTAACGTGTATTCAGAAACTTGAGGTAGTTTCTAGGGGTTTTTTTTATCGATTTATGGATACAACCATTTATTTCCAATATTTTCACTGTAATTAGGAAAATGACTACCTTTAAATATTGGCTAAAAGACTCAGGCCCTTGGCTGAGGCACAGGTGTTCAAGTGATGCCATTTTACCTGTGTGGGACCAGGAGCACGCACAGACCCAAGTAAAATAGGTTTTTGAGAGACCCCTGCATTGCAACCCCCAACGTTTTCCTTCAGTTCGTCAGTACTGCATGGGCCACTTATTAACACCCATTAACAGAGATGTGAAACAATAATTGAGTCATGCCCCCAGTCACAAGTTTTCATTCAAAATGTCATTCAAGCTGCAATAAGTATATAGGGGGAAAGGGTCATTTCAGAGGAAACTAGAAAATTTAGCAGTCATTCTGCCAATGGACAAATGACAACAAAAGTTCTAGTTTGATCTTAGCAAATTGGTTGTTTCTCAAACATTAAAATGCTTTCCTTTTTTCCTCCATTGTAAATGTTTTCTGTTATTTGTATGGCTTCAGATTTTTATTCCATTATTATTCACAATATTTTCACTAAAATTGCTACTTGAAGGTTGGCCTGCTTACAGTGTCTGGCCTCCTTTTTAACAGAATTTACTTTCTATTATTAACATGTCTGTGCCCCTACTTAAGTAATGATAGCAACACAGTTAAAATCATCTTCCAAAGAGTTTCCACTTCAAACCAGAGAAAAAGGGGGTACTTAGCCCTGATTAAAGAAAATCTCACTGCTCTCATAGAGTTAAGTGAGCTCCTGCATAAAGCCCTTTGAAATCTTCACAGAAAGAGCAGGACATGACGTACATCTCCCACTGGAGAGGCTGAAATGCAAACACCGTGGTTTGGTTGTGCAACAGAACCAAGCAGGATCCATAGAAAATGCGGGGCAGGGCAGGAGGGTTTCCTCTTCAGTGCACACCTCAGAGTGGTCCCGTCCAGGAAACTGCCTCCCTGAGAATATGAAAGCCTGAAATCTGCCCACAGAAACTCCTTAAGGCTCTGACTGTCAAGGGTTGGGGGCAGGTACCAATAAGTAGGATCTAAAATGATAGAATAATTTAGGCTGGAAAAGAACTTTTAAGATTATTGAGTGCAACCATAAGCCCAACTACCAAGTCCTCCACTGAACCATGTTCTAAGTGCCACATCTCCACATATTTCTCTGGGTTTATAAGTCAGATCTCCTGAGACTGGGTCCAGTCACCTTCCCTACCTGCCTAATCAGAGGTAAAAGTTCCACCTAAGGAGTTCCAGTCAAGTGGGAGAATACAGGTGCCTTACTGTATCTCTGTATTTCTGGGTGATTTTCTAAACAGTCTGTGGTACTGTGCCAGTCTGGGATTCTTTTGCATTTGTATCTCTAGCAAAAGGACACAGAAAGCATTAGACAATCCAAATTTTAATTAATGGAAATACGCTTATGGTGCATAATCGGGCTGCTGGGCAAAATTAAATAAATGGACCCTATTTGGAGACAGAGCAGAGATCAAGAGATCAAGAAACCAGATTAGACTAGAAAAACATCCATCAATTATCAGTTACTAAAATTAACTTTGTCAAATATCAATACCAAGCTTTTTTTCCCTTGAGAATCAGAGCTAGTGCAACAGACTTATAAGATTAATCATCTTTGAACACTTTTTTATTGTTTTTGCTGGATAAATTTCCAGGTCATTGTTCTATACAGTAATGAGAGTTTCATTCCAGGAGATTGTTCAGTAAAACAGGTGCTGTTTATTACTTTCCCTTCCTTTCCCAAGCTGCTCTTGGTTTCACAGTCAATATTAGAATATTGAATATTACTTTAAAAAGCTAAAAACCTTCATCAAATAATTGTGGCTAAGAAGGCACCAGGACTTTGCAGGAGTGTATCAAAGTGCATCCATTCATTGGCTCACACTCTTGACTCATACTGTAGAGATCTATATTTATGCATGTTCCCTCTTTGCTTACTTAGAAATCTATAAATTGTATCCATATCTGTCAGTCTAACAAATGCTTTAGCCAATATACCAAAGGACAATTTGACCAGTAGGAATTTAATGGTGACTAGGTATTGAAATACACAGTAAGGAATGCATTAACAATTTCTTTTTAATATTGACAACTGTTTTAAGAGACATACAGTATTACAACGGAAAGGAAAAGGAAAGAATTGATGTCTTCCTCTATAATCACAGACTATTCACAAAGAAATACAGAATTAGGAAACAGAACACACCAACAGTTACCTCTGCAATTGACTGCATCATTTTGAGGTCTTCCACATTAACAGATTCACAAAATCAAGTAGCAGCATGCACACCAACATGCAGAAATATCAATATTTTATCTCCTACAATGACTGTAATTGCAACTCCGTGCATCTGAATACAGAATCACTGCAGTTGAATGTTAAGTGCCAGAGATACTGAATTAGTACCCAAGAAACCTCATATTCTTGTGAATTCCACTAGGATAGGTTATTCCAGATGAACCAGGTGAAGAGAAATTCCAAATACTAGTTATTTTCTCAGGAGTGTGAATCAGAATCTTTCCAACTTTTGGACTGATGCCTGATTGGAGTCACACTTAGATGAAACAGGCAATGGTAAACACTACTGTGGCTTGCGAAAATATATTGACTAAAATATGCTGAATTTTAAAGAAATCTCAGCACTGAAATCAAACAAAATCAGTCATAAAGATAAAGCCCCAGTGGCTGAATGCAACCAGATCTAAAAGCGATAGGACATGTCTACTCTACACACAGTAAAATGAAGGAATAGCTGTAGTACAGAGAGTCATCCACAGTTAGTTAATCAGATAATTAACCAATTGTTTAATTGTTAGAAAATTGGATAACAGCAGCAGAGAAAACGCAGCTGTCTGGGTTTCAACACAGGCAAGAACCACGTCAGGAGTCTCTGAGATGTCATTCTCCTGAGGAAAAGGATGATGCTACCTGTTCAGTTATATTTTTAGCAAGATAATCTGAAATAAAGCTGGGGCAGGCAGGCCTATATGTGGTACAATCAGACTTTTCTGTTGCTGTCTATACCTGAGGGGGAGGTGAGCCAGTTAAAGCACCAGCAGAGGAAAATCCCAAATGAAGGGGGATTTTTAAGAGCTGGAAAAGAGCAATATATAAAGTAGTGTTCAATACAGTGGATATATCTCACCCCTTTCTAAAATGCAGTACAGTAAAATACTCCATGGTTTTATGCTAAAACAAAGTATGGTTATGGATTTGCAAACAATTCCTTCTGATAGAGAACTGGCCTTATCAAAGCCACCCACTCTCTCACCAGCAATATTTTTCGATTTATCTGTCTTGGTTAGCTGGGAACTTTGTAAAACAAATAAACAATTCTTGTCCCAGGGATCTTACCAAATAATTTTATGGGTGTTGTAATGAGTGACAGCAAGTTGCTGTAGTGGAGAAAGCAAGGTCTGAGCTTGGGCCTTGAAAATATGCCTGTGATTATCCAGCCTGAGCTTACAAACTGAGAGATATCCAGGATGTGTACTCTTACTGCTTTTTATGAGAGAGCAGAATTCTGAGCAGTAGTTTTTCTATGCCTTTACTACTGAGATTTTCATAGCCATCTCATTAAAAACCTGATAGTTAGCATGCACAATGTAAAGAAAAGCTATATGGCTGCCAAGTTTTCCAAACATATTCCAAAAAAGTACGGGGAAGAAAACCATAGAAACATTGCTGAGTGTATAACAGTCAAATAAAAGCCCATAAATAAGTACTGAAGGGGAAAAAAAAAATCTGAGTTTTTTACAAGACTGAAAAATTAAGGAACAATTTTACTTTCCAAATTAAAAGCTGCATACCACCTTTTTAGCTACATTCCTTTACACGTCTTTGATAAATGCGATTGACTTCAAGATAACACACAAGACTATTCCCACAGTGTTGAAACATGGAGAGCTCGGGGGGAACCTTCATGGAGAAATCAATGTTTACTAAGAAAGGATATGAAGTGATATCAAAGAAGTTGCCCTGCACAAATTCTTAATGCAGACAGTGGCCTTTGGTATATCTCCCTCTATGTTCTTAAGGGAATTAAATCAGAATCATGGTTGTCTTAATTTCCCCATGTGGCAAATGGGTAGAAAGAGGTATGTCCAGAAGGAAAGACAGATGTTAAATGGACTGTACTGTGCTGTTGAGATGGTTTTATCTCCCTGCTGCTTTCATAGGGAGAAACTAAACTGAACCGACTTCAAAGAAACATACGCTCCTTGAAACAGGAATAAAATAGGAATAAATTACTTTTTTCACCAGGAAGACTCAAATCTGCCAAGAGGACAGGATGCATCTCAGCTGCTGTAGAAGCTGGCTTTGATACAAGCCTTGTGGAACCAAGGACAATAATTTTTCATCATACTTTTTCCTGTTACTTCATTCCAGGGGTAATGGTGCCTGAAATCACAGTGTATATTCTCCACACCGAATTTCTGAAAAATTTATGTGAATTTTGGGTTTCCTGGTGGCCTCTGTCATGCATGAGCACATAGGTTCCTGACACAATAGATGAACTGTATCTGTTTTCTAGTGTTAGTTCCCAGACTTCTCTTATATTCTTCCAAGATCTCTCAACCTTAGAATGGAATATATCTAACTTAGTCTAATCATCTAAAAGTTAGACATGCAGTCAAAGCCAGTCATGGAAGTGTCCTCTGTACCCAGCAAGAGAGGCAGGCAGAACAAATCCTGAACTCATACAATATTTTAGGCAGAGGGAATCACTGCAGCTCTTCTAGTCCAACCCCCACGCACAATGGAGAGTTAATTTTGACCCTAGATAACATTGCCTAGTATATTTTCCAGATGAGTCATGAAAATTTCCAAGAATGGCGATTCCACAAATTCATAAAAACTGTTCCAGTGCATAGGCATTCTTTCTGCAACTCTTTTTCCCCAGATACCCAGAAACCTCACTTCTTTTCACACCATGTGCCGCTGTCCTTTGTCATGGAGAGTTGCTTTTGTTCCAAGGGACTCTGTGCAATATCAGCACTCACATCTTGCTTTGGCAGAGTGAAGGTGATTTGCCAGTGAGCTGTGAAGATTTTCTTTTTCCTCCCTTCACTTGGGCTAACATGACTATTGTGGTTTGTCATGAGTGTCTAGATTGTGGTTAGATGTGGAAATACAGTAATAGATGCTTTCACGCAAAGATGGAAGGTTGTGACACCAGTGTCAAACCAACTATTTCAGCATTCCCCAGTGATGCATCAAAATGTCAAAATAGTGACAGAAGTTGAAAAGCATCGCTAACAGGGGAGAACCCTGAACACACCTTCCAAAGAAAGGAAAAAGGTAAGGCATTTGCAGTTGTATTCTGAAACACTGTCCTCTTAATGGTATGGCACTTGTTCTGGTAATGTCCGGCTTAGAAGGGCAATCACCTGGGCATGCAGTCATGTGTAAACTGCACATTTCTTTGTGGAAAAATCATCAGTGGATGTAAAATGTTTGAGATAATTAACAATTGTATAATTTAAGCAAAATGGAAGACAGTTATGGAAGTGGGAAATACTCTGGCAGAACAAAATGGAGTTAAGCAGAATGAAGTAGAATTAAGAATCAAGAACACTTGCTAAATTTTTAGTCTTCTTCGGGGGATCTAAAGTACCTGTAATTTTGCTGCACTTTGTTTATACTCTGGTAGCACAGTTATGGCCCAATGTGCCAGATAAAAAGCGCATAATAATAATTAATCCTTGCACTACAGAATTTGCAACACAATTAGCTATGATGAGCAAAGAATTGAAGACTTGCTTTGGGGATATGTAATCTTACTTGGGACTAAAACAAGATTTGCCCCCAGTTACACTTGCAGTCATTAAGACAAAAAAGAATCAAATAATCTGCTCAAGTCTGCAGAACAACAGATGCAGCCATTCCAGGAACTGATCAAATATTTCTCAGTCCTGTAATATGCTTCAAACTGACTGTAATTTCCTATTTCTTCTGTTAATAACTATGTGAATAGTGTGGGGTAAGCACTGGATTTCTTTTCTGCTAAATATTTACTTTAAAAAAAATATACCAAAATGTTTAGGTAAAAAAAAAAAAAAAAAAAAAGATGCTTGAAGCTCTGAAATGTTCCCTGAGGAGATGTTTCCTACCTGCACTGCTGAGGTTCCACTATGCATAGCTGAAGAAACCAGGATGGTAAGAAATGAATTAATTTTTGTAAGTCCTAACACATGGCTGAAGCTCTTTTAAGCATGTTTTGGGAATTTAAATCCCAAGGTCTTTATTTAAGCCCATATTAGCTTTCAGTTTAATCAGGGTCTGAATAACACCTCTTAGCTTTACTAGGTTTGCTTTACATGGGTCATCCTAGAGACAGTATAGAAGTCAGAGATTTATTTAACTAGAAATGAAATCAGTGTTCTTTCCTGCTGAAATCCAAGTAATTTTTTGTCTTCTTTAGCTTAACATTTCCTGGCAGAAATAACAATCCTGGAAAAACTGCAAAGGTCAACTAATTAAACTATTTTTAATTTACATTTTAATTTAAACATACTGGGTTTTAAAATTCCTTAATGTTATTTTCCAACGTATTAAAGTGACAGTTATGTTAGTTATAGCAATTATTTCCATCACTGCATTATATTGCTGTAATAACACTGCAGCTCACTACTGACCAAAGTCAGTACTAGCAAACAGTTAAAACCTCCTTTTTCAATAGAATTCTCACATCTTCATTCTCTTCTTTAACTAAGGAAAAAGGATCATCACTGCCATGCTGTTAATAGGATGATTACTAGACCAATTCATCCCTGTAATCCACTTATCCCAAGAAACCTTCTTAGGCCTACAGTTTTTCTGGTGGCCTTTCTGAAAAGCTAAAATATCTCATTAGGGTGAACTGGCTGTCTCAAAACAGTCTTGTCAAAGATAATATAAATTCTTATTACATTCAGTAGAGGAGGGATGTTTAGGCAGGTACCAAGACTGACCTGACATCACTCAAATATCTTGCAAGGTACCTGTGTGTACCTGTTCTCTACAGTTAGTTTTGCTAAACTTGGAGGAGAGTTTTCTATGCTAGATCCCTTACAATTCAGTCACCTTTATTTTTTGAGATGTCACTTTGCCCAGTTCTCTGTGGAGAGATTTCATATCTAAAATGTGAGTGTTACTGGAAAATGTTTGTTTCATTAGATGGTATAAGACTTATCCAGCCACACAGGAGAGGAATCAAACACTTTCTTCCTATTGTAAGAGCAAGGTTCTTTTGGACACATCAGGGGATGATTCACTGTGCAGCCACCTTCAATCATCAAAAATATCAAAGGTCTATTTCAAAAAGCGGCCAAAATCTATTTCACAGCCAAAAACTACTGTGAGATTAATTTTCTTCTACAAAGGTATAAAGTTCAAGTTGCTAAAATTAGCAATAGTTTCACCTGAGCCTCTTCTCTGTGGTCCTATTCAAAGCTGTATTGTTTAGTGTTTCAGTGCCTGCTGCTTAAAAAGTAATGTTCCCCACTTAATGTGTCAAAAAGCTTTAGCTAATTATTCTCATAGCAAGGATAATCATACCAATTATGATTCTTTAAAAAGAATGGTGGAAACAAAGAAGTGGAGATAAGGTTTAACAATGACAAGACAAATTGGGGATGCAGGGAAATCTTAAATTTTGAAAACCTATGGTGCCTTCTTTTTTTACAGGAAATAACAAAATTACAGCTTTGTGATAGGGGCAAGTTACCACTGTGCAATCTGTGGAATTATGGATGATTATGATGAAGTTCCTGTTGGTTTGGAATGAAGCTCATGACTGTCCCTCCAGCCTTGAAAACTAGAGGTGTATCATACAACATAGAGGAAAATCTAATGTTTGTACCATTATCTACCTTGGACTGAAGAAGATGAAATTTTTGGTGCACGGTCCTGAAGGTTCCAGTCCACTCATTCTAAGACAAACACCTTATTTCTCAGCTCTAGGGGTGGTCTATGAAGAGAAAGAGATGGTTACAGGATTATGTTAAGTCTTCCTCTGTCAAGTATTTATAGGTATTGATTCCCTCCGGAATGCAAGTATTGCTAAAGTACAATTCAAACCATATAGGTTAAATCTGTTTCTCTTTAATAGTGTATTGAGTGTACAGGCTTTTGATCCAGCTGGGACATAGACAGAACACCTCTCTTTTAAGGAAAAGTACTAAAAAGAGCAGATCTGAATCTCAGTGAGGGAGAAAACAGTGGCAACAATGAAACCTGTGTCCTCAGCAAAGGTAAAAAACCAAAATCTGGAAGATATGTGTCAGCCTAGAAGATAAAGAGCTCTTCTTTCCCACATCAAAAAAAAACCAGAAGAGGATGTGGGACACTGTCAGGGAGGAGCACTCTGTGATCCTGCTGAAAATGACTCTTTATAATGGTAGAAAATCAAGGAATAAGGAGAGAGGGAGGAATTTTGCTGCTTCTATCTCCCTGCCATACCAAACTGAGAATCTACTGCCTTTTCAACTCTGTCAGCAATCTACTCCTGCAGCTATTACCTCAGGAGAAGACAGGGAGCCTGGACATAATGACTTTTATCACTTACTTCTGGGTATTGTTAATCATTTTGAATATCTTTGTGACACATTTAGATTTCTCTAAATGTTGTGACAACTTTGGACAGAAAAGCACAAACCCCTTAGTTCTGATCCAGATCACACACACACAGTTTGAATGTACCTATTGTCACTTAAAATTGAAGAACAGCATCGTGCAATTGTCCTCTTGTGCCTGACAAATTCAAAGGCACGGATTGAGTTCAAGGAACTGTTGCCCTGTTCCACAAGCCCTGATAATGAAGACACCATGAAAGTTCTTGGCACAAAGGAAAACAAGTCAATATACACATCAGGACACTGCAAGAAATAAAATTTAGCTCTATTGTAACCAGGTATTCAAGCACTCTTGGAGAAATATAATCTGTCTGCTGCTATTTCTGCCATGCTAAAGAGATGTTTCACCGTCAGGCTTAGGTGTGGTCCTCTCTAAGAAGTGTCTCAGTAAAAGGTACTGAAAGATGGGAAGAGGATAAATTCTTTTCAACTCTTCTTCTCCCCTATTTCAAAATCTTTTTGTGAAATGTATTCTCTGTAGCTACCAGGCAAGTTTGATACTAAGAAAAATTTATACCAAGGTTAGAGAAAGAAGTGGATGGGGTGAAAATAAAACCTCTAAGCATAAAGGTTTACAAAGACCTTGAGGAGGCTATTGAAAAGATGGATTTTTTCTTATTAAAACTTAAATGAAACATGGTTATGTGGGGCTGCCACACCTTTACAAAGGCTGTGATTTTCCCATTACCAGTGGGGAATAAACACCTACTTAACAACTGCTGCAGGCTGCCAGTTACTGAAGGGATATTCAACATTCCCATCTTGTTACTGGCATTGGTTTTTTCCCAAAAGTTTGGGAAACTCAAGAGACAGTCAATAAGCCTTGGATTTCTCAACTAAAACTACAAATGTCTTTTACAGGACTTAGACACCCAGGTCTTGGAGCAACAGCACTGGCAGGTTGTTCTCTGTTATGCAGAAAGATGTGTAGCAGGGAGATGTGTTTTACATTGAGAAAATCTGTGCTGTAGCATTGAGTTTTGGATATTCAAGGGTACTGAAAACCACCTAAGGTTCCATGACCCTTCCCTGCATTTATTCCATTCTGCTTTGCAGATCTTTGTCCACTTTTTGTCCATTATGAATTCTATTTGTCTAGTGTATTTCCATTACATAGCTGAAAAATGCATTTTTGCATTTTGGTCTTATACCATTAAGGCCAGTTAACATGGTCTGTGAAACACCAGTTTGCCTTGAATTTCCTTTGAGATGGTTCTGTAAGGCAGAAGGGACCTCAATGCCACAAGGCAAGTTTTGAGAAGCTATGAGTGAGTTCCATCTCATCTCATTTCATAGAAACTATGTAAAAGTTTTTTGTTTTGTCTGTGCCAATTGTCTGTACTCTTTCTTTAGGAAATGGAAAGGGATAACTGCTTCCAGAGGGCAAATGAACCTGCTCACAGTGAACATTTATTTTAGATTAAGGCACAGACTCTGGAATAACTCTCTGCCTCTCCATGGATTACAAAAGGAGCTTATACCAAATGTGTCCCTACTGAATAACTAAATTTAAGCTCCTATTGCAGCTAAATATAACAGGAACACTGTGAGACTAAGCCTAAATGCCCTTTCTGTATTACAGCTGGTAAACAGGCCACCTGACAGAGAGGTTACTTGCAGGTTACAGATGCTTACTCTTCATAGTTTTTTAAGTACTGCTCTGTGTATCCTCTATAAAACATCTCAAACTATCACAAGACACTGCACACATGGACAGTCCAGACAGATGGATGGTTTTGAATAGTTAGTTGCTGTTAATTTTATACATGATTTTTAGTAAAAGTCCTTTGCAGGATTCAGGATTTATCACTTCAGCCAATTCTGATGATAACAAACCTCATGTTCTGCCAGTAACAGGCCTATTTTGACTATGCTAATAGCTTTGCTGAATGACCTTAGGCTTGCTTTTTCATACTTTTACTCTTTTGTAAAACTGGGAAACTGGTGGGTGAAACATCCAATAATGCCATGGTCAGGACATGGTTCTGCAGGAGATCAGCCCAAGTGGCCTCATGAGAGTATTCAGAGATTGTCCTCAGGGCCTGGAGAGTTTAAACTGCAGTGAAAAAAAAAAAAGGCTTTTACTTGTACTACAGCACAACCACTTGGATGGGTGTACTCTTCACTGGGTAAAAAAAATGGCTGGATGGCTGAGTCCAAAGAGTGGTGGTGAATGGAGGTAAATCCAGCTGGTAACTGGTCACAAGTGGTGTTCCCCAAGGAGCTGGAGCCAATGTTTAACATCTTTATCAATGATCTGGACAAGGGGATCAAGCACACTCTCAGTAAGCTGCAGGCAGTAAATTGGGCAGGAATGTTGGTCTGCAGGAGGGAAGGAAGGTCCTGCAGAGGGATCTGGACAGGCTGGATCAGTGGTAAGAGGCCAACCATATGAGGTGCAACAAGGTGTAGACAGGTCTTGTACTTGGATCAGGACAATCCCATGTAACACTACAGGTTTCAGGAAGAGCATCTGGAATGCTGCCTGGCAGAAAATGACCTGTGGTGCTGGTCAACAGAGGCTGGACATGAGCCAGCAGAGTGACCAGGCGGTCTAGAAAACCAGTGGCATCCGTGTTTGTATCAGCAATAGTGTGGCCAGCAGGACCAGGACAGCGATTGTCCCCCTGTGCTCAGCACTGGTGAGACCACACTTCAAATATTGTGTTCAGTTTTGGGTCCCTCATGACAAGAAAGATATTGAGGTGCTGGAGGATGTTCAGAGAAGGGAAACAGAGCTGGGAAGGGGTCTGGTACATAGTTCCCATGAGAAGTAGCTGAGGAAGCTGGAGGTGTTTAACCATGGGCTGCCCAGGGAGGTGGTGGATTCTCCGTCCCTGGAGGTTTTTAAGATGAGATTGGATGTGGCACTCAGTAACATGGTCTAGTAACCATGGCAGTAGTGAATCAAGGGTTGGACTTGATGATCTC
This sequence comes from Myiozetetes cayanensis, assembly GCF_022539395.1. Classification (NCBI taxonomy): domain Eukaryota; kingdom Metazoa; phylum Chordata; class Aves; order Passeriformes; family Tyrannidae; genus Myiozetetes; species Myiozetetes cayanensis. Next base: position 4,899,038 of record NW_026087521.1, read on the forward strand.
AGAGGTCCTTTCCAACCTGGCTGATCCTATGATTCTGTAGAAAAGAAGGAACAGGGGGCACCTTCTCACTCTCTACAAACACGTGGAAGGAGGGTGCAGCCAGGTGTGAGTTCATCTCTTCTCCCCTGTAGCAAGGGACAGGACAAGAGGAAATGGTCTCAATTTGCACCAGGAAAGGTTTAGATTGGATATTAGGAATAATTTCTTCACTGAAAGGGTTTTTAAGCACTTGAACAGAGCAGTGTTGGAGTCACCATCCCTTCAAAGGTATTTCAAAGGCATGTAGATGTGGAGTTGGGGACATGGTTTAGTGGTGGGCCTGACAGTGCTGGGTTAATGATTGGACTCAATGGTCTTAGAGGTCTTTTACAACCTTAACAATTCTATGTTTCTATAACAAGAGGGGAAAAAAAATTTATTTTTGTTTCTGTTCCCTAAATGAGAAGCAGCAGTCCATTCCCAATGCTCCCTTAAAAATGGCAAAGCATGAGGAACTGCTGTGGTGTGAGATGGAAATTTCAGGTCATTACTAATCCCATCGACTTGCAAAGTGCTGAGGTAGAAATTGAAAGCCCTGTTGCACATCCCAGCCCCCTGAGACATTTGGTCTCCTAGGAATCATTATTTCCTCTGTGCAAACTATTGTTTCATAAAGAATATTGTGTTTCAGCAGAAAAGTCAAATGTGTCCTCTCATAACTCCATGTGGCTGTTAGCTTACTGCTGAGTTAATACTTTGCCACATAAATAAAACTGCACAAAAAAGAGAGAGCAGACTTGCAAAGAAACATGGGGGAAAAATATAATTCATTGGCGCTCAGGGCTGAAAAGCTAGTGAGCTTCTTTCCTTTCCTTTTTTCTTCCCTTTACCCTTACAAGTTGATGTGTATCCAAACAGCTTGAAAAGTACTTTGAAATCCAACTTTAGTCAGCTACGATGAAGACATAAGAGGAGCTGATTTTTCCTTTGTGATGCTTTGTTTTCTTCTCTTTTATTCGCTGTTCGCTTCAGCAGTGGCTGCAGGAGAGGAGCCAAGTATTTTTCCTTGGAACCTTTTTTTCTTTTTTTGGTGCTGTTAAAAATATATTTCTGGAGTTATACTGAGCAATAGTCACTACCTATTGCTTTTAAGTGAAGCTCAGCTAGTGAGCTGAGAGGGCTTGAACCAAAATGCAAGCCTTCTGAAACCAGGAAATCTGTAACACCTCACCTAAGGACCTTTTACTTTGTGTAAAAAATACTCCTTTGTGTGTAAAGATGTCAAATAACTTTTGTTACAGAAAATAATAAATAATACTATACAGTCATTTTTATTTTTGTTGAAAACTGTACCGAAAAAACAATTTCACAAATTGTTAGTAAGATACCATTAGTATTAGTTTTTTCTTCAAACTGGGGACCAGTCATTGGGATCAAGGGCAAGGCTGCCACTCAGAGGAATCTAGAGATGTTGTAGTACAGGACTAACAGGAATTTCATGAAATTCAAGGTGGGGGTAAATGCAAAATTGTTCACCTTGTATGAGTTACTGCTGCACAGCTGGGGAGCAGCTCTGCTGAGAGAGACTTAGAGCTTCTGGTGGGCAAATTGCTAAATAAGAGCACACCCTGTCAGTAAAGTGTTCTGTATTGCTGAGCAGAGACAGAAGTTGGAGAAAAGTGACTTTTGCTCTCTAGTGGACACTCATTAGCCCACATCTACAATACTGCACCCAGTTTTGGGACTCCAGAAGGAGAAAGGCACTGGTAAACTGGTATGGGTTCAGTGGTGGGTCACCAATAAGTGGGTGGGAGAAAGCAGGTACTGGAGTAATTGTCCTTCAGAAGATGCTGTCCTTGTTTGGCATGGAGAAGAGACAGCTTCAGGAGGATGTGACAGCATCCTGCCCACACCTACAGTGAGGTCATCAAGAAGACAAAGTCAGGTTCGTGAACATGGTGGGAGGACAAGAAATCATGGGTACCAGACAAACAGAGGTTCAGCAGAAATGAGCACAGCCAGACTCTGGATCAGGTTGTCCTTGGAGCTTTTCTAGACCTGTCTGGCAAAGTCCTAAGCCACCTGGTCAAATCTCATAAACGGCTCTGATATGAAGGACAGAGACAGACATTCCTCCCATTAGATGTTCTAAGATTCTATGAAGTGTCTGCTAATTTTCTATTCCTGTGTCCTTTGTCAACATATTTAAAAACATCACTCATTAGTTTGCCATTCTGCTGGCAAGTGATAAAGTAGGTTTCGAAACAAAAAAAGCCAGAAGAGAACAGTGGTCAGTGATTTAAAACTAAAAGAGGATAAATTTAGATTTGATATAAGGAAGAAATATTTTTGTGATTAGAATTGTGAAACACTGGCATAGGTTGTCCAGAGATGTGGTGGATGTTCCATCTTTGAAAACATTTAAGATTGGGTTGGATGAAGCTCTGAGCAATCTGATCTAGTTGATGATCTCTCACTGCTAGGGGGTCGGAGTAGATGACTTTTAAGGGTCCCTTCCAACCCAAATGATTCTATGATTCTGTTAATTACTAATGATTTTAATACCAAGTTATGAGAATAGACCTATCCAAACAATCATGAGTTTCCTCAAAATTAGTTATTAAAATCCTAGTTCACCAAAGCATCTAAACTCAGACCTAAATTTAAGCTTATGGTTGTTGGGTTTGTGTTTTTTTTATTCATTATATTTTTTCTAATAAATGTACATATTTATTTCTTTTTATATTCCAGTCTCTCTAATGCACTCACACGTCTTTTTAGATATTATCTTTTTATATTTTATATATTATCTTTTTTATAGGTTGTAAAGACCTCCTTCACGCTGGACAAATACCTAACATCACTCCTGTGCGGTTTTGTAATATTAAAATGTGATTATCATTCATCCAATTTGTGGATTAGGTGTTATTTTCATTTTATTTTTACAGCTATGTGCAGTATTACCAACCATTAGCATGTAAGTACGAAATGATGAAATTTTTATGACTTCTGCATAAAATGTAATGGTACCGAAATTACGAGTTTTGACTCTGAACATTTTGTGGAAGTAAAAGGATTCCGTGCTGTTCTTCCTTTGGCTTGGTGAATGCTGGGACATGGGTCACACAGGGTACTCCACAGTGCTCATCATTTGGGTTTACAGCTGACTCCATGTGAGGGTATTCCAGCACATATTGCAGTTTCCATCCTGCCCCTTCCGCCTGGTTGTTGCTGGAGGAAATCCAGATATGCATCTGCTTTGGAAGGAACCCCACGGTCTGACCTGGCCTTGGGGCCAGGAAAGCACTGGCCAATGGGAAGGAGAAACACAAGCGAAAAACATTTGAAATATCTTCAGTCTGCATTAAAAAAAAAGACCTGCCAAAGCATTGGCTAGAGCTCTTGTCTCATTCACAGCTGAGAAGAAACAATTATCAATGTTAAATGAATGCTGAAGTGTTCCTGTCTTCACCATGGGAGTCCACCAGACAGTGACAATAACCAGAAATGACTTACTGACTTTTGGGAACTGTATTCTTCATATTCTGACATGACCATGGTAAGTCTTCATTTGGGGTATCCAAATAACAGCACAGTAAGCTACAGCTGTGGTTGACATGGAAGCTACACAGAAGGTCCCTGTGATGTAGTGCAGGATTCCCTCATCTTAGCAAAATAGCACCCTAAAGCAAAACAGTCCTTTGGATCTGGACAAGGAACAAGATCACATCATTTTCTTTGCAAGAATGCCATGTTTACAGACCAGGGTATAAAATATTTTGACACAATAAAAGAAATTAATATAAATGTCTAGCTGGATTCTCAGTAGAGTCACTCGGTCAATTACAAATGAATCCAGCAGTGCTGTATAAATTTACAACACCTGAGAATCTTACACCATTTCCTTAGAGTAATCCAAAGTCAAAAAAATCCTTAAAATGAAGGAATACAGAATGATGTACCATAGGACAGGAAGACTTAAAAAATTATATCCAGTATTAATACACATGCAGTTGACAAGAGAAAGGTTTTCAGAATATGGGTTAAACGCAACACTGAACAGTGTCTGCTAATATTAATTACTATTTTCCCTATTATTGTCTTGATGTTCTAGGAGAAATTAAGAGAAAGACTAGCAAGCATTTTTAACTTACATTGATATGCAAATTAATTTTCCATGTAACATCATGCATTTTCATTTTGCAATCTTCCTCCTTTATTCTTTTTCTATCAAAGAAAGAAACAATACTATGTGTCTGAGGTATCCAATCAAAATTTGTGAACCATTAAAAGCTTTATGAATCGAACACACACAGTGAAACCATTTACTGCATGTTGCATGAAGGGTAACTCCACTGTGCTTCATGGTGGGATTCAGGTCTTTTTTATTGCTTTTTAAATTATTTTCCTAATAATTCTTAATTACTTTTGCAGTTAACTTTTTGACCATTGCTAACCACTGAGCCAACTTTTTTATAGAACTACTTGTTGCAGTTTCAAGATCCCATTCCTCAATGGCAACAACTGATTTTAACGTTGAATATGGAAAAGTTAAGACTAGTTTTTCATGTACGTCTATTAAAATTGACTTCTACACAATTTTAGCTCCGAGCTCATTGCCTGCTGATCATCACATGTTGTACATCATACTGCTACAATAGTGTACTGAGTTGTAGAGTCGTTAGGTCAAGGCAAGGCTTTAGTTTAGTTTTTAGGCTCTTTCTGGGCAGTCAGATCTTAGATATCCCATAGATCTCTGTGAAGCACTTTCCCGTGTGATTTTCCTTCACAGAAAGTAGAGTATCAGAACTTCAGTACCTCTGGAACTGAACCTTTAATTCTTTATATCTGTATTCTCTATGTACGAAATCTAATATTATCCTATGCCAGGGATAACAATTTTCTCCTGAAGAACAGAGGCTGTAAAGAAAAAAATCATTCATGCTTTTAGGCACCTCAGGCAGGTTTCCACTCACCTAATTTCAAATGCCTACTAAGTAATTGTCTATGCCTGAACTAGGTAGAGGAGTTTTTGACTCTAAGAGACCTGGGAGAGAAATGGGCACTTAACTCATCCTGAGGTAGACATCCATAATAAGACAGATGAAACTTGTAATTTAAGTACCTGTTCTCTCTGTGACTATAAAGAAGTTCAGAAGCATTCTGGACCATACAGTTCAAATGTAGACATATACACAGCTGGAGAGCTACACATACTGAGAGGAGCTTGACATCCTGAGTTTACAGTGGTGTCTGATGTTTCAGCCTCTACATGGATACCCACTGGAAAGTTTATGCTGTATATGTCTTTGGGTTATAATCTAATCAATATTTTAATAAGTACAATTTTTCACAGTTAGAAAAGATATTTCCCAAGGCTACATGAGCATGATTTTGTTTTAAATTAAGATTTGGAGTCTGTTGTGAGCTGTAGAAACTCTGAGAGAAAAGTACCATGATCCCATATAGGATCATGGCCCAAAGGATGTGTGGATATTTATTTGCTAAATTCAGAATAAAGTAGTACAAGTACAATGAGACTGTTTTATAATTGCATTTTCACCAAACTATATGATTACTTCTGAATTCAATAGAATTAGTTAAAAGTATCTCGAAGCACCAAGAGGAGAGTAACACAGAAGGAAGAAGTGGTAAAGAGTGTATCAGAATGATAATGCAGTTTAGGCCATTGAAAATCTTTGCTCTATACTCAAGGTAATGGGTAGGAAGACAATTAATATCATTTGAGTATTTAAAATGTCAGAGGGAAACAGGAAATTATATATGTACACAAAGAAGGGTGACAGAAGCCTGTCTGACCTTCATGTTACATGCCAGTATGCATTTGCCATCACGTATTTGCCATCATTTTTGGTATAGCTAACCTAAAACAACGAAAACTTCTACTTTTATTCCACATACTTGTTCAGAAACATTGTACACCTCAAACTTTATCGGCAAGAGTTTGTGAAAATCTGTTGAGCTCCAAGAAGGGCTCAAGGAGCCTTCTAAACAACAGCCCCCAGTAGGTTCCCCATTGCCTCTTTCCCTACTCCTAGTCACGAACACTGACAGTTGAAAGTAGCAATTTTCTCCAAAAAAATTTGACTTAATACCTAGCCAAGAAAGTATCCCTCTCCCAGTATTTATCCTAGAAATTCATGATTCCAAACTTTCTATCCTGCAGATCTCTAGACTCAAAGTTCCCCATGAACTGAAGGAGAGAGAGAAGCTTGAATGCTTCAGAACTCACAGTTGCATTGCAAAACTCAAGGTCCAGTCTTCCTCCTACACCTTTCAGGATCTTGTCAGTCCTTGGGAGTACTAACCTGGAAGTTTTTCTGATTCCTTGCCACCTTTACTCCATGGGCCTTAAAAAACTTGTACGGTTGCTGAATGGAGGAAAGGGAAACTAAACAATATCCGAAATTATGTTGAATCTATTCCGCCACAGAGTCATAAAATCAATAATAGAATGGTTTGGGTTTGAAGGGAACTGAAATAACATCTACTTCCAAATCACCTGTCATGGACAGGGATACCTTCCACAAGAACAGGTTACTCAAAGCCCATCCAGCCTGGTCTTGAACACTTCCAGGAATGGGGCATCTGCAACTTCTGGTGGCAACCCATTCCAGTGCCTCACCAACCTCTGAGTAAAGAATTTTGTCCTAACACCTATTCCAAATCTCACCACCTCTAATTTAAAACCTTGTCCTATTTGCCCATGTAAAAAGTCACTTTCCATCTATTCTATCAGCTTCCTTTAAGTCCAGCAGTTTAGGGAAGCAAGGCTAATGTCCTTTGTAATTATTTGTCCTTAAAATTAATAACCTATACATAGGTACAAAACTCTTTTTTGGAACTTTAATGTTTCTGGAATATTTGAACTCACTGCATATGAGACTGAGTGCCCTGGGGTCAACTGAAGAACATGGACAGCAAAAAGTTCTGGTAGTGGACAAATGTGCTTGGAGAGAGAACTCTCAGAGTTTGGGCTCCTGGTGACTCCATGCAACCCTGATTCATCTCTGATGAGCCCTCCTGCTTTTGTTCATTTGGGCCAGTGAAGTGCCCATCTGTGGATGAACTGATGCTCATGTAATTTATAGCACTGAAAAGCCAACAGAGAGGAATAGCCCAAAGTCACCACCAGCTTGTCTCACTCCCTGAGCCACGAAGGTACTCCAGAGCTGTTGCTGGAAAGTTTGCAGTGAAGGGAATCAAACAGGTTTCGCTATCTTAGCTAAAAAGAGGCATCCATTATGGCAAGACCTTTACCTCTTGGGACCATGCCTGAAGTAACCAGTTTCTTGAGGATTTAAGAGGGGGAAAAAAGGAAGGAAGCAGATATTGAGGGGTAAGAAAAGGAAACAGATGTGATCACAGTGTGTACCTTGTATAATCCCTCAGCCCTGTTGGTGGGGTTCATAGGGAAGAGCCTGCATGAACCTGGGGAAGCTATATAACATTACATCAAATAACAGTATGTTAAGCTACATGTTAGCATTTATAACATATTTGTTATATAACTGTGTTATAAAACTCTGTCAGTCGCAAAGGGAAAAAAGCTTCTTTTTTTTGTCTCCTACTTTATTCCTTGATGTTTCCTTCAGCAATTTTTTAAAATTCAATGTTTTTACTCTTCAGTTAATGACTTCTGAAAAAATAAATGTAAAGTTCTATAACTTGATTAATGATTTTTTTTAATAGTTGTCTACAATCTAGGCTTGCAACAGGTTATTCTCAAACTTTTCTTTTTTGGCCAAATTTTAATTTATGCTCACTCTTGAAACATTGCTCTTGCAATATCTTGATTAAACTGCCTTCAAAGTGTTGGTTTCACAAAGATAAAAGGAAAGACTCCCAGCTTACATAAGCTGTCACATCCTGTGGGCTGATAACACTTTAGATTAGTTGAGTCTCTAATATTAACATTTTCTCTAGACATTCTTAATTTTTCTAGTGAGTTCCACTGTTTTGATTTTTACTTATCCAAATAGGGAAGCCCTAAGGGCCCTAGACTGAGATGCCTTAAGCAGTCTCATTTTCCAATGGAAAACAGACAGTCCTCTGTCTTCTGAAAACTAGACATCTTTAAGATGTTTGTTTATTTGGAGATGCATAAAATCCAAGTATGAAATATTCTATTTTTAATAAGGTTTAAAAAAACCTTCTTCTATATGTACCAGTAAGTATTTGTAAAGGCTTCAGTTGCAATATCACTTCTAAAATAAATTTAATTTTTTTTTCTGTTTATTTATGATGAGAGACTGAGTAACAAATGAGAACTTACCTTTCTGTATTCTTCTTTATTTTTAAAGCACAAGGAAAATAATGAGGGAGAGCAGAAAGGAGAAGGAATGTATGAACAAGTATTCACTTGTTTTATATATATATATATACACATAGCAAATATCTCCTCCAGTCATATTCACACAAGATAATGAGGTGATCCCACTGCCCCTTTCCTTCCAAGCTGAAAGGAAGGTTACATTTTTGCACACTTAAAATAAATGCCTGCTTTCTGTAACATAAAAAAAAATTAAAAAGGTGTTGCTCAAGGGAAGCCATCAGCGCTTGAGAGAACCATAATCCCCACCATCTGCTACCACAGAGACAGAGCAACTATTCACAGCTTTTGTTGCAGTCCTCAGGCTGCAATTGTACCACAACTGAGGATGGTCACAGTAGACCTGGGCAATTTTATACCTTTACTGCTTATTCCCCTGCCTGCCTCCACCTCTCTTCCTCCCTGCTCTACCCATTTTTTTACTGTAATAGGCAAAATCAGGGCAGGGAAGGGATTGTATCATTCTGATCTTTAGGCCACCTGCTGCCACCAACAGAAACATGAAACACTCATTGTGTTTCGAGTCTGTAGGCGATGTCCTGTAGGCTGAGATTCATTTCATTTAATTATAGGTATCTAAAAAGAACCCAGTCTAAGCCAACTATCGAGGCTCCTCCTATAGATGATAAAAAAAGGCAGTTCCAAAGGTGATTCATCCTGTACTACAATTGGTATTAATCCTAAAACAAGGTCTGTGTGAAATGAATTGTCCTGTCTGCTACAAAAAGAGCTCAGTCTCCAATTTAGAGCAGACACTAAGTATTGGTTTTATTTGAGGAAATGCACACAGTTCCAACGTAGGTGTCCTTACCTGAGGTGACTGTGCAGATTTCTTTTATGGTAAATAGAAAGAACAGGAGCTTTTGATTCCCCTCTTCCTAGTATAGATCATAGAATCATAGAATGGCTTGAGGTTTCAGGGACCTTAAAGCTCATCCACTCATAATCCCCTGCAATGGGCAGGGACATCTTTCACTAGACCAGGTTACTCAGACTCCTATCTAACCTGGCCTTGAACATTTCCAGGGATGGGGAGTCCAAAGTCTCTCTCAGATACAGAAAGATTGAAGTATTAAAAGCATTTCTTTCCACTAATGACAATGATTAGCTTGGATCCAGACTTTTTTTTTTTTTTTTTGGATAGATTTATACAGTTAGAAGAGGCACCTTGTGTTTCTAATTTCCAGAGGGCTAAAATTAGGTGAGATTAATCTGGGCTTTACCAACTGGCCCACAGAACCAGAAATCATGTGTTCTTCAAAAGATTAGTCCCCTTTGCCAGCCACTGACCAACACTATCACTTTCAGTTTTTAGACTGTGAAGCTTTGCATGCATTCTCCAGGGCAGCATGCAGAGAACCAGACTGAAGACCACTCTTCCTCTATTACACCAATATAAAGACTGATGTAAAGTTCATTTGAGGTTTCTGAGTTATTGAAACAGAACAGAGAGAGAATTTAAAGCTAGAGGAAAAATATGTGCATGTTACTTGAACTGTCTGGAAACGTTCATATGGCACAATGTTCAAATGTCTGTGGCAATTAATTTTCCTAGGCTGGTTGGCTTATGGTAAATATGTTATATGATTTACACAATTGCAAGGATGATTATTTGCCACAGTTGTGCATTTAAATAAGTACTGGTTCATTATAACCTTTAAAACACAAACGTCTTAACTACATCGGTATTTAAGTATTGGATTGAGCTTTATCTCAATGAGGTCATTAAAGAGAGTTGAACGTATGGGAGGATAGTTCTTCAGCCTTATTTCATTGCTAGTTTTATGGTTAATTACTGGGACAAAACACTAAATAAGAAGACAAACAGTATTACAAGTTAAAATGGAAGGTTCTGTGGCAGATATAGCTTTGTAAAAAAGGATAAGTTAAATGCGAAGAACTCATTCCTAATAAAAAGCAATTTCCCAAGTATTATGTGCTATCTCCATTATGGTTAAACACCATAAATTAGCACTGAGCATTCCAATTCCAATGTCTTGTGTTCTTCGATATTCTTAAAAATCAGAATCAGAAGTCCGCTAGTGCTTCAATGGAAGTAATAGAAGACAATTAAATTGACAGAAATGTGTTTTAGATAGTACTTCTTATCTTCAGGCAACACATTTTATTACCTAAAACTTCATTACAGTGCACAAAAAAAAGGAGAAAGAGAAACATATGTTTACTTGTAGTGAATCGTACATTTAAAATGATAACAGAATTGATTTCTTCCTGCATTTTTTATCTTTACTGTATACAGTATGACCTAAATGCTGAAATGTGAAAACCTAGAAATTTCTGGTACACTTTTGTATTTTCCAGGAAAAAATCAATGATGTTCTCAGAAGAATGATATTTTTGCATCGTTATAATGTGCATTGTCTTCCTTAGATCAAATCTAAAAGGAAACCAGCTTGAGTAGTGCTTCTGTCAGATCTTGTAGCTATATTTTCCCAACAAAGAGAGTTTGGTGTTTCAGTGGGAATCCCCAACACAACACTAAAGAAGGAGCAATGTTGGTTTTCAAGTGTAAGTGCTGTGTGTGAAGTCGACTTTAAAAGTAACAGGTGAAACCATTGATTTTGATCCTGTATTATCAGTGGGGAACAAAACACAGATTCTGAATCCACTGCCAACAATTATCTGCAGATTTTTGTCATCTGCTTCTGAGGGAACAGAATGATGCCCAGTTTCTGATGTTCCTGGACTGTGAGTTATGGAATAGCCTCTAGCACCTGACATCACTGGAAAGAATTATAGTCTGATAGGGACACAGGATTAGATGGCATGTTAATGATTAGAAATAATAAAAATAAACAGCTCCACAATCTAAAAGAGCAGCCCTTTTCCCATTATAACTTACAAACTGGGGTGTGTTTTCCTCAAGTGATCAGAAGAGGTTGATTCTAAATACTCCATTCTTAAAATCATGAAATAATTAAAATCTATTTTGGGTCTATGAACTGAAGTTCGAATAGACAAGCTGAGATCTCTAATCCATGGGTATGTTCCACAGTATTAATCCCATTGACCACAGAAGCACAGAATGACTTGGGTTGGAAGAGACTTTAAAGATCATCTCGTTCCAACCCTCCCACCATGAGCAGGGACACCTTCCACTTCACCAGCTTGCTCAGAGCCCCATCTCACCTGGCCATGAACATTTCCAGGGATGGAGCACGCACAGCTTCCCTGGGCAACCTGGTTCAGTGCCTCAACACCCTCAGAGTAAAGAATTTATTCCTAATATCTAATCTTAATATACAGTCTCAGTTTAAAGCCATTCCCCTAGGGCTGTAACTACATGATCCTGTAAAAAGTCCCTCTCCCTCCTTCTTGTAGGCCCACGTTAGGTGCTAGAAGTCTGCTATAAGCAGTAAAAATAAACCAATATAAACCCATAAAAGGCATGTCCTTCCTACCAGCCCCTTTAAGGATCTGGATCTAAGCTCTTACAGTCATGGTGCAGGAGGACCACTGACAGTCCCACAGGTGTTAATTGATTTTGACTCAGAATCATAATTGTATTACAGTTGTTAATAAAATATATTACAAGTTTTATACACAGTAATTGAATCATAAACCATTTAATGGTTGGGCAAGGGTGGGGGGGAAGAAATGATCCCAGGTAATTTTACAGGTACACAGAAAACAAAGTGACCTTGATTGCTTGATCAGTCGGTCAGAAGACTACAGACAACAAGAACACAGAAGTGTGACAAGGAATATAAAACTTCTGCATAACTATTGAATCCTATAAGGGGAAGTTGGGAGCACAACAGACTGTCATCTATATGGAAGTCCTGGTTGTCTATTGTAGTTAAATACTAGTACAATCCATGAATTGATAGCAGGAAATACAGGATACATATAGAGGGGTGACATTTCTTCTGTTAAACTCCACTAGAACACACAGTTCAAGAAACCATACAGAAACAAAAAGAAAAAAAAAATAAAACAACTAAACAAAACCAAAACCAAGCAGGTAAACAAACAAAAATAAAAACTCTTTAAAAATTGCAGAAGGCTTAAAGAAAAACTAATAGCATAATAAAAAGAGTGAAAAATAATGAGAAATCGAATTCCTATATTGACTCCTGTACGGTTTTTGAGCTGGCTGACTCCAGGAGCAGGCTGAAGTCTGCTATACTCCTGAGACACAATTATATGCGTTATTAAACATGTTGGCAGTTTGGGTTGAATTCAGGTTGCTTACAAACACTGTCTGTTTCTGTGTGATTGCAGGACGATCCGTCTGACTGACACCAAACACAGGATGCTGCCATGGCTGCTCCAACAGAACTTTGTGAGAGGGAACACACTCAGCACCTTCCCTTTGAGTTTGCCTACAGATTCAGTTTCTGTGTGGCTCAAATGCACTCTTATTAATAATAAACACTAAGAACTATTTATCTTTTTGATCTAAAGCTCTGTCTCAAGTACCTCTCAAAACACAGCATGTCTAAAGGAAATGGGCTTAATGGTCCCTCCAAGTGCCTGCTTCCATTGGCATGGATGACTAATGGAAGTTGGACACTGCACCTGCAGACAGCATAGTGAGGAGAAATAAATCCCACTGATGGTGACCAGTGCAATTTCAATTTGCTTCAGGCCACTAATCTTTCCTATATTTTCCTATATCCCTATATTGTTCTTTCCTATAATTTTAATTTGTGTTATTAACTCCTTTTCACTTTTTTTTTTTTTTAATTAAGAGATATTTAAGTGAAAATAAAAAGATGTTGATATGACTTTTTGTTTAAGATCAAACTATGTTTCATATTGGATGTTTTTTTTTTTTATTTTCCCTAACATGTTTATGCAAATGTCCGGAAACACTCTTCCCTTGGTCAACACAAGTTAGTCTGGATTTACTCTGGATGTCCTGATTTTCTCCTCTTTGAAGGGATGTATTATTTGCAGAGTACTACTGCTGGGATGAAAGAGTAACATGGGTTGACAAATAAACAAATAAGCAACAATAGAATGATAGCCTTGCAAAACACTGTACAAACATCAATTAATTCCATTTGCAGCAGCCTTATGCAGCTGTTAAATTCCCATTCTGCAGATGGAAGTGTTAAGGAAAAAGCAGCAAAGAATTTTCACTGGGACATTGACTCAGACTGAGTTTTTAGGCTTGATTCTTTCCTTAAGGGTGCTTTCCCAAAAGCACAAGAAGGTTCTGCAAGCCCTGGAACAAGTTTTTGTTACAAAAGAAAACTGGTTGCATGATTTCTTTTTACTCTCCTGTAAAGAAAACTCTCCCTGTGGAAGAGGTTCCTGGTTTCAGGCTCTTTAACAGCTGAGCTGCATCATATGCCAGCCTGTCCCTTGTGGGTCCCCAAAAAGTCTTTTTTCCCTTCCCCACTAAGGTCTGTATGGTGTGCACCTTCTTCCCCCCATAGGCCATGCTCAAAGAGCCTCCGTGTCTGTGTCTTCTCCCTGTCTTTCTAAGCCTTTCTCTCCCTCCCCTAAACCCTTATTTTCCCTGAAGAGCCCAACTTTCCCCCTTGAGGCTGCTGTTTGGAGCCAGAACAAAGCCAAGAGGCAGCTTTCCTCTTTCTGCCTCCCCTCAGCCATTTATAAGAGAGTAACATCTGATGCCCCAACAGGCTGCAAGCAGATATATAACCCAGACACCATCCATCATGCACAGCCACAAAGTGACTCCCTTAATCCTGCTAGTCCAGTCCACCTTGGGAGGCTGAGATAAGGGAGGCTGTTCCTCAAAAAGCCTGTAAGCTTTTCTTTGGTGTAAACTGGGAATGTTTTACTGTTGCTCATAAAAGGAGCCTTTCATAGGCTTTTACACTGCATTAGGTATTTCTGTGTGCAGCTTTTAACTGATGGAATCACTCATGGTGACTTTTTAATTTACTGAATTAGAACAAATCATCTCTTTCTTTCCAGAAATAAATACTTGGTCTTCCCAAAGCACAGCTGCCTTTTAATTCTGCTAATGTATCTGGTGGTGTGAAAAGTTACTGCATGGCTGCTTCTCCTTCTTGCTCTTCTGTTTTTTTCCTATTAGAACATGAGCTGGTTTTCCTTCTCAGTGGAATTGCAGCCTTCTGAGGACAGAAGTAGAGGCATCATGAGTTCAGGATGTAATAACAGCTGCACACTGAAGGGACAAGCAAGGTTGGAGCTCATGAAACAAGACTCACAAACTGAGAGCATCACCCAAGAAACACACACCTGAGTTGATCTACATGTGATAAAACGGTTTAAAGGAGCCAATGATAATTTAAATTTGCCACATCAGCATAATATGTAAACAAGTATTTACTTTTACAGAAGAAAGTTAAGTTCTAAGAATGAACCTTCCTTACTTGTACCATTTTTGCCACAGTACTGTGAAGTACCTGATTTTCTTACAGATCACTGTTCAAGCTCCCTGTGTTAGGCTTGAGCCTGATACTGTGCCATCCTGTGCACCGAGGTCTCTGCCTCCAAGCTCAGGGAGTTGGGAAACAGCTCAGCACAGAGTAGGATTCAAACCCAGTCTTTCTGAAACAATTTCCTTCCTGTTTTGCACCCAACATTTGACCAACTCAAACTGACATTCAGCTATTAGTAAAGCAAAAAGTGAAGAAACACTTTAGCAAGAAGGCATTTGAAATTGAAGTTGATACTCTGGATAGAGAAAACTTTGGTCTCTTTATATAGTATTTTTATATATATATTCAAATATCTAGCACATGTATATATTCTCAAAACATTTGATTTAAGAGGAAACCACTTATACGATGATTATTTTTAAGAGGGTTGAGAGGTTTTCTCTAATTATGCTCTGCTCACAGAATCATAGAATCATCTCACACATCTGTTCACTACAGATCTTTCTGTTTCTCTATAGCTAATCATTTAGAAGTTCATCACATGAAATATATAAACAAGGCAGTTCCACAGCATTGACAACCAATCAGAGAGGTTGGCAATGCACATTTGATTACTTCCCAAAGTCAATATTTCTGTTAAAAGGCATTTTATTTCATTTTCTTTCTCCGTATTTTGATACTAGAACTCCCTATTTATATATGCACAAAGATTTTGAAATAAATCTCTGAAAATGGCCAGTGACACTGCTTAACATTAAAAAATATGTAATTTTGACTAAAATAAATTATCTTGGAAACTCAAAACTTTCCAAAGAGGTAGCTTGGCTGACTGGAATGAAGCAGCATGTTCAGCATCTGGGGTCCACCAGGCTTATACTGGTCCAGTCAACAGAGAATCTGGGGAATCAGTTCTATGGTTCTAAGCTATTGATGTGGGGCTGGATGAGCAGGCAGTGGGGTGGGTTTAAAACTGTCTGTATTGGCCAGGTCCAGGGAGTGAGAATCAGTGGCACAAAGTCTGCTTGGAGGTCAGTAATGGCAGTGTACCCTGGGGGTCAACACCACGTCCAGTCCTGTTTAACATCTTCATTACTGATCTGGATGAAGACACAGTGTCCCCTCAGCAAGTTTGCAGGTGATAATCAGGAGGAGGGGCTGGTAGGACAGAGAATTGTGCTGCCATCCAGAGGAACCTTGAAGGGTGGAGAAATGAGGTGATAGAAACTTGTGAAGTTCAACAAGTATGAAATCCTGCACCTGGGAAGGAACAGCCCCAGGCACCAGTACATTCTGGGGGGCTGCTCAGCAGGAAAACAGATGGACAGAAAAGGACCTGTGGGTCCTTGAGGACACCAAGTCCAACAGGAGTCAGAAAGGTGCCCTTGCAGCAAGGAAGGCTAACAGTATCCTGAGCTGCTTTAGGTAAACTATTGCCAGCAGGCTGGGAGAGGTGATCCTTCCTTCTACTCATCAGCAGTGAGGCCCCACCTGGAGCTCTGTATTCAGTTCTGGGCTCACCAGTGCAAGAGAGATATGGAAACACTGCTTGAGAGACGTCCACTGAAGGCCATGAAGATGATTAAGGGCATCTGTTGTGTGGGGAAAGTCTGAGAGAACTGGATCTGTTCAGCCTGGAGAAGAGATTACTGAGGAGATCTTATCAATATATGTAAATACCTGAAAGGAGGGTGCAGAGAAGACAGAGCAAGGCTCTGTTCAGTGGTGCCCAGTGACAGGATCAGAGAAAATGGGCAGAAACTGAAACACTGGAGTTTTCATCTGAACATTAGGAAACACCTTTTCACAGTGAGGGTGTCTGAGCACTGGAACAGATCTTCTCCAACCTTGGAGATATTCAAAAGCTGTCTTGACACGATCCTGGGCAATTGATTGTAGTTGTCTCTGCTTGAGACAGGTGAACTCCAGAGGTCAATCCCTTTCAATCTTAAATATTCCAAGCTTCTTGGATTCTTTAGATATTAATCAAGATCCACTGAGGTTCTCAGAAAAATAATACTCCTAAATTTAGCAACTTATCTGTGAGTCCATCCAATGTTAAGTATTAATTGAGGTATCCATATGTTAGGAATTGGAAAACAATTCCTTTTGTTTTCAAAGCTAGATGTTCTTCATTAGAGAATTATTCAGATTTCATAGGGCCTAGATCATACTTTGTAAGAGCCTTTCTCTACATGAACATTACAGAAAGCCTAAAACTCTTAAATTAGATCTCTCAGTTGTAGTCCTTAAATTAAACTGAATAAATCAGACAGACTTCTTTTTTTCTTTTTTTTTTTTTTCCAGTACTGTCCTCTATAATAAATAGTTCAAGTTTTTGGTTCTGTTTGCTTTTCTCACAAAGCCCATACACCATCCGTCATTACAAGCTGGGCTCTGCAACTTTTGCCCCAATGAAAATTATTATTTAAAGAAATATATTATGCACAAATTAGGATTGGACCCTGTGTACAAAAGCATATATTTGCAGTTGGATGAACATATTTGTGCACAGCTTACTCTCCATGTGCTTGTTGTATTTGAGATCTCAGGGACAGAACTCAATGTTTTCCCTTTGGACTTGTCATAAATAAATGAACTAGGGAGAAAATAACAAAATGATTTGTGCAATTGTTGAATTACTGCAACAGATGAAAAATACATAGCCATGGAATTCTGACAAATATCTTCAGCTCACAGCTGGCAAGGTCACAAAGCCCAAACTGAGCTGCAAAATTACAAGTATTTACCTCTCATTGAATTAATATGGATTAAATTCTTAAAGGAAAGCACCCCTCCTTTGGAGTCAGAATGTCAGGACAATTTAGGACAGGAAGGCAAGCTCTTGAAGTTGATCTGAAGTAGCTTAAGACAACATTGTCCCTGTTAGAAAAATAGCACTCAGCAGGTGGTTGTTACTGCACGTCCGAATGAAGTGCAAGAATGGTTGATGATTTATCAAAGAACCTCGTAATCATAGAATAGTTTGGATTGGAAGTGACCTTACAGATCACCTAATTCCAACTCCCCTGCCATGGGCAGGGACACTTTTCAGTAGACCACGTTGCTCAGAGCCCCATCCAAGCTGGCCTTGAACACTTTCAGGGATGAGTCATCCACAACTTCTCTGGGCAACCTGTGCCAGTGCCTTATATATGTTACACTGAGCAAACTGTGGATGTCCAAAGCACATTCCAGCTGATGGATGGGAATTCAGAGGCAATAACTTCTCAGGGAATTCCTGCTTGACCTGTAAGAGCTTGTCTACACTGTCATGAACCAGGAGGCTAAAAGTCTGGTCATAAGTGCAGGCTGCAGGATGATGATTTTATCACCATATTTTCTGTCCCAACACAGCTACAGATTTAAATATAAAGAGCACATGGGAAGATGTCCTTATTTAGAACAGGGCATTATTTAGACACAAGGCAGCAGAGGCTGAATTATCTGAGTCTGCTAGTGCATCCAAGTCCCTGTGATCTGAAACAGATCATGTCCTCTGCATCTATTAATTACACTGCAAATTCGCCTGACTGTGTGACTGTCTGACAGATTCAGTGTCATGGCTCTAAATTCTGTTAATTACAATTCTGCCAGATGGGTGACAGAAAAGGGAACAAACTCCAAGTTGCTGTAAAAAGTTAAAAGAATGGAAATGTCATCCTGTTTTTCCTGTAGCAAATGTTAAACCCAATCCTGGTCTATGTAAACTGACCAGCTCTCTTGCTGGTGTTGGACTGATTCATACCAGCTGAATATATGACCCAGTGCTAAAAGAACAGATGATTCTTTCAGTTTTTATATTAAACATTAATATGATGTTCTCTAACATAGTTTAATAGGTACTTATTGAGTGCCAAGTTTCCATCGGTGCCTTATAAGTAGACTGACTAATAATAATTAACAAATCTACTTGGAAAGCAGTAATTTTCATATATTCCCCCTGCAAGATTTTTAACTGTTAATGGAAGTTAGATTAACTATTGTTGTACATGGATCTCTCTAATCCTATGCTTTTGCCTTTTTTTATCCTTAGCAGTGCAAAGAAATGGTCATAAGAGACTGTAGTTTCCATCACAGGGGTAGAAAGGACCTCCAGGGAATATCCCAGGGTTGACTGCAGCAAGGATTTTCTCAAGTAAGGCAGTCCATGATTCTTGCTAAACAAGTGGGAAAGTATGTTGACATTTTACCCCACAGTAATGTTTGCAGGGATTTCTTTTTCCTTGTTTTGTGTTCCACAATCATGGAAATCAAAGGTAACACACCATTGCAGAGTACACCAGGATCTGGAAGCACAAAGAGGATCTTTCTGCAGTGTTGAGATACTCAGGCTGGCACTCTTTGAGTTGAAGCAGTCTGGATGCTGCATAAACTGGGGAATGAAAGCTTTAGACCGCTATTTGCACCACACTGAGCGTGGGGATAAAGCCCTCTGCACCACAGGAGCTTCTTATAAACAGGTTGGGGAGCTGGGCACCACCCTCACTCATCCTGCACCGTCCTCCTGGCAAAGTGAGCACTAAAGGAAAGTTTGTGTCTTCTGTGTGAGTACAGGCATTAAAAACACAGCCCAGGGTCTGAATAACACTGACTCACACTGAGAGAACCCAGCCACGCTCTGCTAAAACTGATGTTTCGCTTTCCCCAAACGAATGAACTCATTCATTACTTCTGAAGGGGGGGAAAAAAAGTCCTAAAACATTGGTGGTTTTTCATTTTTTATTCTTTCTTTTATGCCTGCTAGTGGGAACTCCTGACAGGCCAGGCTTTCCCTGAAACAATGCAAATGAATGCCTGAACACCACACAGTTATTGGTGCCTTCATCCTTCGTGGGCTGCAAATGCAGCAGAACTGTGCATATTTAGTGTCTGTGAGGTGCCTTGGATAATGATCTTCCTCTGATGCAGCATTATTGCTGTTTCTGGCAGGCTCTAGAAGAGCAGGCTAATTGCACAGTGTCAGATGGTAGGTGTGTTATTGGGTAAAACTGTAAGAGGCACATCAGCAGAGCTTTTTACAATATAATAGGCACTGATTAGCCAGCCATATAATATGACCAGAAAAGTTTCACCACTCACTATTTGCTTTAAGTTCAGGAGGTCTGCATGTAAACTAGAAATAAAATGAAGACTTTTGTTTCCTATTATGGAAATGAAGGATTAAGAAACCGCACTGCTTGAAGAGTCTGGTCCCTTCACTTTACTGATTTCACCCACTTTTAACACTCATTCCTTGGAAAAATGTAGTTTGTCATTTAGCTTTTCCCAGATTGGTGATACCAAGGAATCTTTCAAATCCCATCAGAATCAACAGCAATTTAATCCAATCAGATTAGGGTTTGATCCTGAAAGATGAAATATTAATTTGCACTAGGACATGGAAGGATGCGGCCCCTGGTTTTAAAAGCTCTATAGCAAAACAGTGTCAATGCAGACTGCAGTGGTAACATTTAAATTATTAGAAAAATTCTTATATTCCAATATACCCACTTGAATTGAATCTGGATACTCCTCTCTCCAGAAACCAAGTGACTGATACTCCAAAAATCCCAAGAAGGCATTTCTCTATTAATATTGAATACATGAGGGAGGTGCTAAGGTACTACTAATAATAATAATGGCCAGTCTTCGCGAGCGAAGATCCGGGGAAGGTCTTTACACCTTCCAGCCTGCGCATTGGATTTTTTAGGTGAGACAACAATGTGCGCGGAACTGAGCCCACCCTTTAATCCTAAGGTTCATCTGCCGGGGCCAAGCGAGCTTGGACGGTGGCAGCGAGGTCCTTAGGACGTAGGTGGGTTGCCTTTAAGGGCTAACGAGCCCCACCTGCCCGGGAGTGGCCCTGACCGGGAATCGAACCCGGGTCTCCGCGGTGACAGCGCGGCGCCTTTACCACTGGACCACCAGGGGCTCCTAAGACCACCAGGGGCTCCTTAAGGTACTAGATGGCAGTATAAAACCTTAATAAAATTAATTTTCATAATGACATCTCAAATAATCATGCAGTACACTATCAATATACTTTCAGGGTTAGCAGAGGAATTAATTTAATTACACCATCATCCTGTCTGTTCCAGGGATCGAAGGTTTCTTTTAGAACAGACACAATTTTTTTAGATAATATTCAGACATCAATGAAACCTTCAGATTGACTCCACTTTCTCCCTAAATTTAGTCATTTCCATCACTGCAATAAAGAAAAATAGAATGTTATTTTATATTGATATTCAACAGGTATCTTCATTACAATCAGGAAAATTTTGTTACTAGTAAAGCTAAACTCCTTAACTAAAATTTCTCTCTGCATTGCTGCCGTGAATGAGAGCAGTAGGGAGAAGAAATTGCCCCAGCAAATCTGATGCTGAAATATAGATTGTTGATAATTAGTAGTCTTATATGCTATTCCTGATTTGGGCCAATCCATTTTTATTTCACCAATTTGGGAAATGCATCACAAATCCGACTGATTATAGAAACCTAAAACTGAGAGATATATTGAATTCAACAGATGTTGGTAAAGTTAGATAATCGAACAGATTTATAGTCTGCTTTTTACTGTTCATTCTGGGGTATGTTAGCATTCTCCATTTACGTTCATAAGTCTTTTTCATGGCAATATCCATAGTTCATAGACTAATTCTTAAAACATTGTTACATTTATCTAATCCAACCTCCTACATAACACAGGTCAGGGCGTTTCATTAAGTGTTTCTTGCACGTAGAAACATACTTTTATAGCAGCTATCATAGCAGTGGTAAACTGCCAACACCTTTCTATCAATTTATGCTCTGTTACAGTGAACTCTCATTGCCCCAGCCCAAAGTGCTACCCACTGCCATTTACTCTCAACAGCTTGTGGTTGCACTTTCACTCTCCCAGGCTGCTGGTTCTGTAGATTTATCAAGTAAAGCCATGTAAAAGGGCAGAAAAAGAACCTGCCTGATGCTAAGTTCAGATGAATACAGAGTAAGGAGTAGTAAGACAGGGTATATTAAGTAGGAGATGCAAGTCATGCAAGCAGCAGTTGAAGGGCTCTTGAGCATTTTGCTGGGAAAGGTCCTCTAACCTTTGTGCATGGTGCATTTCAATTGGATGTCAAAGCATCTGGATCCACTGCTCAACTGAACATAAAACAAAGCCCACTTGAAAATTACACAAAAAAAGCACTACTTAGTATTTATATTGTAGGGTGGGGTTGTTTGTAATTTTTTACTTTTCTCCCAATAGAGAAAAAAACTTTTTAAGTCATTTATATTCCACAAGTAACAGCAATTACTTTTCTGATTCTCTCCTTTTCTTTTTCTTTCTTTTTTTTCCTTTTTTTTTTTTTCTTTTCCATGAGTTTTTGCTTTCTGAACTGGAATGAGCAACTCATATCTGCAAGGAACGTTTCCTGACATGATAAGGTCACACATTCTTTTGCAAACACGCCTGCTGTTGCCCCATGGCACACAGGCAGATGAGGAAGGTCTCACCTAAAAGCTGCTTAGCTTTGTCCTCACGCCAGGCCTGAGGCACATCTGATGGAGCACATCAAATCAGCACCTTCAAACTGAGACTTGCAAACGTGTGGTCACCCACACCGCATGTGGAGCAAGCACAGGTCTGTCTGCAAACACCTGTACGGGCACCTACACAAACACAAAATGTCATTTAGCACAGCAAACCAGGCCCACACAGACCTCACCTGGCCACCATGCTCCTGGCTCTGTTGTAGACACTGAACCAAAGAGGTCTGGTAGAGACTGAGTGTAACAATTGTCCCAAATGGGCTCTGAAATGGCTCTGCAGCTTTGACTGGGATCTCTACTTAACATGCTGGACAAGAACATTTTGCTGTTCTTTCATACTCTTCCATATTTTCTAAATCCACCTTTCTAAATCCACGAAACAAACCTCATACTGGGGTGGACAGTTTTACCATTACACTGCCTACAGCTCCGTCACATAGTGGATCCCTTATCACAGCATCCAGATGTTATTGCCACACAAATAATAAATGACAGAATTTATTTCATTTCCAAAGGCTGCTGTGCTGGATGACTCCATATTCTCTCTCTCTCTCTTCTGAAATTGGTGGCCACTGCAATATCTCTGCATCTCAAAAGCATCCACCTAGTATCTGCATGAGGAAGACACGTATTTTATTTTTCTAAAATGAAAAAGCCTCTCAAAAAGTAGTGGGTGAATTTCCAGGTTCTTAGGTCTGGAAGTATCACTTAAATGCAAACAAACCACTTTCATTATTCTTAAATACAGCAGGTTTCTGTAACATCATTAGTGGAACTGTTGTACTGAAGGAAAGTACATGATTTCAAAATATGTTGGGTAGTCCATGAGGACAATTCACCATTTTATTAAACATTATTGGTCAGGTGCAAAACCCCTTGAGACAAACTGAAATAGTTCATTTCTGTCAGTAAATTTGTACTCTAAAACATGATGGTCTGGATGTCACTTTGAAATGTTTTACAGGTCAACCCCAGAGCTGGTATCATCCTTATTTCCCTCCATCTATACTGTCACATGCATAAATCCAGAATCACCCAACTGATCTGCACTAGGGAAATGCTCATATTTTCACTGGTGTTCTTCCCTCCAGTAAGTTTATGCTCTTATTTTACACTCATTGTAAGGAACTGGAATGAAATAATTGCATTTGCTTTTTTTAAGTTACATGCCATTAAACTTGCCACATCAATGCATTCTCTCTTAGTTTTCTCAGAAATGGGTAATTAACATAAAGGCCAAATGCTAAATGCACAACTGGGGCATATTTTTAATTGCTTTTAGTCACTTTTAGAAAAAATAAGGGAACCAGGCATTTTCCCTTTGTCTCTTGTCTGATCAGATTTCAGATTCCCAACATAAATTACAGTCTATTTGTATGCAGCTATGGGTTTCCTTTCTGAGCCAGCTGGTCCTGACTCTGCTGTCTGTGTGAGGTTGAGCAGAACACCCCTCATGCTGTATCTGTTTTTCAGCCTCCAGTCAGCAACAGAAAAGGACCAAACACCTCATTTTTTAAAGGCTTCCTTTCAATAGGTAGGTTTTGGTTACAATGACAGAAGTAAATGATGTCCAAGCCCCTGATAAAAGGTTTTGTAATTGCAGAGCAGGCAACAAAAACTGTGATTCAAATATCAGTGCTATACAGCAAGCTCTGCCTACATGGCTTTCTGTAAGTGCAGGTTTAGTCTAATACTAAAGACATAACAAAATTTCAGGGCTAGGAATAGAAAAAAAGGCAAATTTAAATGAGAGAAAGGGTAGGATTTTAACAATAAAACTATTAAAACATCAGCATGAGTTCATACGAAAAATGCTGCTTCTTTCTCCCTTTGAAGACTTTAAAATCAAACATCACTATCTTTGTGACAGATCTTCTCTAACTCAGCCAGAAGTCATTGGTTAGGCTTAACACAGAAATGACTGTGCATCATTTTTGTGTTACAGAGTCTTAGAACCATTTAGATTGGAAAAGACCCCTAAGATCATTAATTCCAGCTGTTAACCCAGCACTGCCAAATCTACCACTAAACCATGTTCCCAAGTGCCACAGCTACACATGTCTTAAAGACCTCCAGGCATGGTCACTCCTCCACTGCCTTGGGCAGGCTATTCCAGTGCTTGACCATCCTTTTCATGAAGAAATTTTTCCTAATATCCAACCTAAACCTCCCCTAGTTCAATTTAGTTCATTTCCTCTTGTCTTGTCCCTTGTTACCTGGGAGAAGAGCCCAGCCCTCACCCGACTAAAACCTTATTTCAGGGAGTTGTAGAAAGCAATAAGGTCACCTCTGAGCCTGCTTTTGTCCAGGCTGATCCCCCCCAGCTCACTCTGTCACTCCCTATAGGACTCCCTTCACTGGACCCTTATGCGGGAGGTCCGAGGAGCCAATGGGTTTTCTCAAACCATAAAATGGAATTTCATCATGATGGTGCCAAAAACCAGATGCAACACATGAAGCCCTTATGCTTACAGCAATGGAAGTGATATAGGAGTGAGAAATAATTCCAGCAAACAAAAAAAAAAAAATTGTTTAATGTACCTAAGCCATGGATCTAGTGTTTTTTGGCTCTGCTCCCAACTATGTCTGCCAGTGAGGAAACCTCGAGCCTTGAGCATGACCACTCTGTCACCTGCCACTGACTGGGACGATACCTCTCTGTACATTCAGCATGGATTCCACAATGTTGTCTGTTAAATTGTGTTTTCCTGTGCAGTTGAATACTACAAAGAGAGCCTCATGCAGCATTCAGTCACAGGCTGCTAATAGCTGCTGCTTCTTCCTTCCACAGAAACATGCATTAAAGAGGAGAAGATATTATCAGACTCATGCTGAGATTTAGAAGTCCTCTGTGTGGGTGTGAGAAGAGAGGAATTGAAAGCAGAATAAGAGAGGTGATAAAGAACTGACATAACCTCTTCAAAATTAGGGCCACTGGAAAGGAAAAGTTTCCCTGTTCAGTCTCGAGAAGGCAAACTCTCCGCCTGAACTTTGTCTCCAGTTTTGCCCCTGAAAAAATTCTCCTGATGGGAGATACCTTATGATACTATTTGCTTGAATCTAGACCTTGTCCCCAGCTTACTGGAAATCTATATTTGTTGCAGATTGACTGCTTTTATGCTTTTTATAAAGCACAGCTTTTCTCAAAAGGCTCGGCTCCCCCTGATGTCCATGGGACATTTAGCATTTGACTATAATGTGAGTAAAATTAGACCAATGCTGAGAAGAATCTCTCTCCCATATGCCATAATGAAACCCCCCCGTGTGTTTATGTGCTTTTTAAAGCATGTTAAGTGATTATGATGGGGCAGACGCTTTTAATATATAAATCTCTAGGAAATGACAGAACGTTTCTGAAGCCTTCTGAGTGGGTAGGAATCCTGAACCAACTGTTATTTCATATTTAATCCCATTCCTTTTCTCCCTAGAACTAGGCAATCCTGATTAGGCTCTACTTTTTAATAAAATAACAAATTCAAATAACAAATGCACGAAGAGTAGTGTGCTCCATATAAAATTTACATTAGAGCTTTTCTGAGAGAAGCTTTAATGCTGTGTTTGAAGTAATTTTATTTTTACAGAGTGCTGCTCGTTAAAAGTTGTAAATCCCTTTCTCTGTTGCCGAGGATGTGGCTAGGTCCCAGTTAAATGGAAATGTATAATCCTTCTCACTCATTTGCTTTGCTTCAGCTGGTGGTGCTCTCTCTGGGCTCTGTCCTGGAAGGTGCTGGGTACTCCCTTGATACCTGTCAGGGAGACAGAACCCCAATCACACCTTCCTCCTTATCTGTGTGGTATTTCACTTTCCTGAATGAAAGCCATCCCTTCTCTCCTCCTGCCCATTTTTGTATATCCTTGATAAAACAAAGAGAAATGGGTCAGACCTGTCTCCTCCCACCTCCCTCCACACATGGAGCAGAGCTGAAGCCATGGGAGAAGCTGCATGGGGTGCACACGGTGCATTTTCTGTGGGTGAGAAGAAGACCATGAGGCAGATTGAGACCTGGAGGATCACAGTCTCATTCACAGACCCTCCTCTTCCAGCCACTGGGCCAGTGGGTGTGCCTAAAATGAGCCAGAGCTGTGGTATTTCAAAGACATTTTAGCAGCTATCCATCCCTGTGGGATTTTGATGCCTCGCTGTTCAAAACCCCAAAACTGTGCCTGAAAAATAGTAGCATCTGGAACCTCCCATTATTTGTCCTTTCACATTTTGCTGCAAAAACAGAGAAATAATTAACCAGAGTAAAATCAGAAGGGGAATGTGACTCATGCTTTATTTGTCAAACCATTGGAGATGCTGAAGGTGTCCTGCTGTTACACAGAGCCTTGTAGAGGTTCTGAACATTCCCAGGCTGCTGATGATGCTTTGGGAAGGAGAAAACACTGTACCATTATCCACAGCTGGAGCCATGACCCTTAAAGGAAACTTCTCTGTGCTTGTTAAAGGATCAGCTTCTCTGCCAGTTGTATATTGTCAGAAGTACAGACAAGGTAAGGTGGCTTTTATCCTGTGATTTTTAGGTTAATGTGACAGAAGGTAGAAGTCTGATTAGACTCTCTATGTGAATTTCAGAGAAACAAAACTCCTTTTAGACATGCCATCCTTGCTCAATGGAACCAAGCAACTTTGTTTCCCTCCTCAGGCCTTCTTTAAAGTTAAATTAATTCAAGATTACCACTTCCCTTCAGCATCCCCCACTTTACTGGAATTACTCTTAATTTACTTTAATGAAACGTACAATATTAATCTTAATTAGAAGCCTTGGGGACAGACCTGTGTAGACTCAGGACCCAGACACCTTGCAGTTTTGTTGGAGCTTCTCTTCCATGTAACTTGGGATCCAGGAATTTGTCTTTCAGCAAATGATAGTCCTGATATTTTTCAGTTTTGTTGATCAGTTAAGTAGTCAATGACTTCAGCAAATTTTCCTGATAGACTCTGACTTACACTTAACTAGCTCCTTAAATCAACGTTTGTTGTCAGAGGGAGGAAAAGCAGCCCAAGTCAACTGGCTCATATAACCAACCTATTTTGCACACACATTGCATGTCAACAAGTAAAAATAAACGATTAACTAAAAATTCAACAAAACCGGACATTGAGTGGTATCAAGAATGAAACTGTCCACAGAATTTTTTGAGGAAAGGCTGAGAGAATGGGGATTGTTCATCCTGGAGAAGAGAAGGAACCAGGGTGATCTTACTGCAGCTTTTCAGTACCTGAAGGGGATTTACAAGAAAGTTGGAGAGGAACAGTTTACGAGGGCATGTGGTGACAGGACAAAGGGAAATGGATCTAAACTGAAATAAGGCAAGTTTAGATTAGATGTTAGGAAGGCATTCTTCATTGTGAGGGTGATGAAGCACTTGAAGAGGTTACCCAGAGAAGCTGTGAATGCCCCATTGCTGGAAGTGTTCAAGACCAGCTTGAAAGGGGCTTTGAGCAACCTGATCTAGCGAAAGTTGTCCCTGTCCCCCATGGCAGTGAAGTTGGAAACAGATGGTCTTTAAAGTTCCTTCCATCCTAAACCATTCCGTGATTTGAATCTTCTTTCTTCTTTCTGAGTCTGTTGCATCAAAAGAGGAGGACAGGTCTGCTTGACAGGCACCTTTGCTGGTGTTCTGCTCAGGTGTCTGACTTCCTACTTGGCTGCAGCTACAGAACTGCTCTCCTTTTCAGAAACTCAGGTAGAGAGATGTTTTGCATTCATTTTGATGGAGTGAAATGTCACAGTTTCCCATGATATCTGGAGAACATGAAATCAAATATGAGGCTTTTTCCATTACTTTATGTATATGTATATTTTTATATACATATTCATGTATATGGATTCATTTCACAAGATGTGGAAAGAGGTAAAGTCTGCATGTGATTGGCACAAATGTTACTTGTATGACTAAATGATCCTCTACTTTTTTTTTCTTTTTTAATGTAAACCACACAGTTGTTTATCCCACCACTTTTCATCCCACCCATCTTCAGCTAGTTAGAAAATACAATAGGCTGCTCTCCGCAGCTCCATTAAACTAAAGAATGTTTAAATTAATCTTTCAGCACCTCTCCCTCTACAGTGAGCACTCACACAGGCATGAATATCAAACTCCAGATGTTTGGGATCTTGGCAGTCGTGCCCTGCTCCTGAACCTTTGCCATCAGCTGTGGCAAATGGCTGTTACTGAGAGCAGTTGTTGACCTAAACATTTTCTGACAGCAGCTTCAACCTGCCCCTATGATTGGCATTTCCCAGAAAGCTGATGTGCCTGATGGGCTGTATCACTTTCAGCACTTTAGGTTTCAGAGCCAGTAGCTGGTAAAATGAGTTCAGTCCTCCTCGTGCATAATTCGTAACTGCTGCATCAGCTTTAGCATGCTCTGCATTTAATTTATTAGGAGGAGATGTGTTTTGTATGCATAGATTGATTGTTATTTTACTAGGTGATGTGTTTCAATCAGCAGGTGATATGTGCCATTTACTGCATTACACAGTTGCAGATGTTGATATACGGTTCAAAGAAAGATGTACTTGATTTAGTAGCATTTTCTGATGGATTTTGATATGCTTTTCATTCAGTAATATATCCAGTTATTCCTTCTGTTGTGTAGGTTTGTCAGGTGGATTTTTTTGTATTGGGTTGTTTGTGAGTTTTTCCCTTAAATGTGTGATTTACGGATGTTTCTCTTCATTTAGACTGTGCTTACACCTTTTATCCCAAACTCATGGTAGTTTACTTATTTATATATCAGAAACACATATGTAAACTATTACCACATGTAAAACTCCACGTAGAAAGTAAAATTAGTAAATTTGTAGAGGTGTGGGCTAAACATTAGAGGATGCTTATAACAGTGGGACTCTTGGTTATTGCTGGGATCTTTGGACATTTCTCAAGTAACATTGAATTCAAAACCTTCTTCACATGCTCACTACTTTTCCCTTGTTGTTTGTGACTTTCTAAATTCTTTTCTAATTTTCTTTACGTGAATATAAGTAGAAAAAAAAAAGTTAGGCCAAGCTTTTTGGACTTCTGTAGCTCCATATAAGCTTACAAAGAGCTCACAGTCCTGAGACTCACATTTAGGAAATGTCTTGATTTGTGTCTGTTGGAGTGAGATTTTCTGAATTTCCAAG
Organism: Myiozetetes cayanensis; assembly: GCF_022539395.1. Classification (NCBI taxonomy): domain Eukaryota; kingdom Metazoa; phylum Chordata; class Aves; order Passeriformes; family Tyrannidae; genus Myiozetetes; species Myiozetetes cayanensis. The sequence goes on from NW_026087521.1 coordinate 4,928,359, forward strand.
CTAACAACAGTTTTACCACTCCCAAACACATGCTGTTGGACAAAAGTACATTTTTATTCCTTGTAAAGAATGGGTTGGGATCCTCAAAATGTATTGGTAGGCAGTTGGCAGTAAGCAATGGTCAAATATTTTCTCTGAAGAAAGATGAAGCATCAGATTAAGCAGCAGCTTCACATAACATGTTGCTTGAGGTTCAGATGAGATTTAGGCAACTTCAGTTCTGTCCTGTGTCATTTTGGAGTGGATACTCTGAGACTGAGACATTTTACTTGAATCACAAAGTTTAACAACTTAACTACGCTTCAGCATTTTAACTTTACAAAACACTCCAAAGAAAATATTTAGTCCTTAAAAGAACTTGCATAAAAACTAAGAATGTCAGTATTCCACACAACCAATAAAGACCACATGACATTCTCAAGAGAAGCAGAGATTTAGTTCAGAAGTAAGAAGAAACTTTTGTCTCACCTTTTTGTGCTTCAATTCCGCACTCCAAACCTTTAAATAACTTCTGCAATTCGGAACATTCTCTAATGTTTTTGCTGGGAATGATTTTGCCAGCACATTCAGGGCACTTAAACTCTGCTTCTCCTCAGAACTGCTCTCTGGAGAAGGCTTTCTCACCCCAGTCAGTATAAAGAGAGCCAAAGTATACAAATTTCCTACCTTAGGTACCTACACTGTAAATACCCTCTGAGGGACTGTTGCTACAGGATGTAGCATTAAAACTATTTCCAGTACCTCAAAGAATTACTGAAATGTTGTCACAGGCAGGCAGCTATGTATCATTTTCCTGTCACTGAGCACCTTTACAGCATTGCAAATATTCTAAGTGCTCAAACTATGCACAAAGTAATTCCAATTTAAACCAAGCCAGTTAAACTATAAACAGTAAAATGTTTGTCTTGGTTTTGCCTTTTCGCATTTTCCCCAGCACAGAAAACAATCATTTGTGAGGCTGTAAAACACTGAAACAATACAAGCAATTTTATAAAGTGTTCTAACAGTTTGAAAAATGCTCTGCTTGGAGGATGAAGAGTATATATGTGTATATATATGTGTTTGTATATATATATATATATATATGGGGGTGGTGTTTTGTTGGGGTTTTTTTTACACCATCTTTCTGACTCATAAAATGCTCCAGTTCATTACATTTATTAAGAGAAAAATTGTGTGTTGCTGTTTCTGATCCAGTGATTAGTTGAACTTATCTCTTGAGAACTGTGGGAGAGAAGAAATTCTTGGACTTCGTTCTTGCAATGCCATCTCTGGACGTAGATTCACAATACTGATACCAAGGGACCCACCTAAAGCTTATTGAAATCAATAGGAAGACTGACTGCAACGATAATGATAGGTGCTACCAGCCACAATTTTGGGAAATTTTTTAAGCAATAGCTTTATACTGGAATGGGATTTGAGTAAATGCTTAAGCGTTTTGCTGCACTGAGATTACATCCTGGAGCTGGGGTTTATATACCTGCATTTATCAGGGGCGGTGTGTGTGTGTATGTGCTTGCAGGTGTGCCTACGTGTGCCCAAATGAGCAATATGTGTAGTGCTGCTGTGCCTTTATTACCCAGAACAGGTCGCTGAAAATCCATCCATCACATAAGATAATAGAGAACTGCAAAAACTCACTGGTTTCTCCAGCTGCATCCTCCCCTCCTTTTCAGGGAGATGCTTTTGTTGTTACATTTGCCAGGCTGTCACTGGCTATTTCTCCAGCGTTGGGAGATCCTGACACCAGCCATCAATATGTCACATCTAAGTGATGTTGTGCTCAACACTCACATACAATTTTCAAGCTATATAGTTCTGTGTTCTGCATAAGAACCTGGCATGGCTTAAACCCAGCCAGCAGCCAAGCCCCACTCAGCTGCTTGTTCACTCCGCCACCAGTGGGACCAGGGAGACAAATGGAAGGGTGGAAGCTGGAAGAATCATGGGTCGAGAGAAAGACAATTTATTAGGGAAAGGAAAAGCAATGGACACAAGTAAAATAAAAAAAGGAATTAATTCACTCCTTCCCATGGGCAGGCAGGTATTTAGCCATCTCCAGGAGAGCAAGGCCCCACCTTGTGTAATGGTTACTTGGGAAGACAAATGTCATCAGTCCAAATGTCCCCTCTTCTTCCTTCTTCTTTATATACTGAGCTTGATTTCATATGGTCTGGAATATCCCTTTGGTCGTTTGGGGTCACCTGTCCCGGCTTCTCTTCCCAGCCTCCCACATACCCACAACTTCCTCACCAATGTGGTAGTGTGAAAAGCAGAAAAGGCCTTGGATCTTCATAAGCCTTGCTCAGAAATAATAAAAACATCTCTATATTATCAAACCTGTGTTCAGCACAAATCTAAAACATAGCCCCTTACCAGCCACTGTGAAGAAAATTAACTCTACTCCAGCCAAAACCAGCACAGAACCTTTATATGAGAGTAGGTCTGCAACAGATTTACACCATGAGATGAAGTGACTTAAAATAATCAAAGAATTAAATTAAAGCTTTCTTGGGTTTGCTTCCTAAGTTTCATGCAGAAAGTGAACAGATCTCATCCCTTATTATCTAAATGGAATATCCAAACATCTCGCCATCCATAAGAATTGATTCGTGCTCAGAGGTTTTTGCCCTGCCATAGTAGCACATGAGCCATAAATAAAGGACTTTAAATATAAGGCAGAAATCATGGCCATAGGTTTTGGCAATGAAAGAGTCCTCATAAATGTTGGATGACAAAAGGATGCCCGTGGTAATGGGTCCAAGAGGCCAACACGTGTCACCCTCAAGCAAAACTAGAACAAAAAGATTGAGGAGCTGGGTCCAAGGATTGCTTTTGGTCTTTTTCATGTGAGTTTATTGTTGTTTTGGAATGACAAAGACTTTGACAGTGGTAATAGGGATAACAATGTTATGTTACTATGGAGGGTGTTTTGAGGTAGCATTACTCCTGAGTTTATTTTGTGCTACAGTTCTGTACTTTATTTGTAGTGGAGGGGTTTTTTGTTGCTGCTCTGTGTTAAATTACTGCATTACAAAATTTCCTATCTCACTTCTCTCCACTTCCTTCCAATATTTCAAAATCTACTACTTCAATAACAAGATGAAGATGACTTGCTGGAGACACCTCCTGTGTCTCTTTCTTTATCATTTTCCACTAAACAGCATTTATTTTATGGTTTTAAAAAAGCAAATTCTTACTTGCTGGAACATAATTCTTTCCAGTGGCTGTGGCACCACATTAATCCAGAATTATTTTTCTGAAATATTAGCTGTGCAAGAAACTACCCTTAAAATAGCATTTGCCTGGAAATTATATTACTGTAAGAGGATATGAGTTTATTTTAGAGATGGATAGGAATGATAGACAGACCCCAATAGTTATCTATGCATGTCCAGATGGTACCCTTTAGTGATCTGAGCTTAGAGATGTATGAGAAAAACTTGTGATTTCCAATCTTGGGTCTGACACCACTTCACTCTGTGGCCTAAGGCAAACCACTTAACTCCTCCATGCCTCAGTTCACCATTTGCCTTTAACTTCAAGTCTTTAAGAGCAGCTGCTTTCACTTTCTTTGTTAATTAGGCAAGCAATCTCTTGCTCGAGGCCTGGCATTAAATGCTACCCCTCTGCTTAAAGGATAGTGGAGATTTTGACATCTGTCACGCTCATTTTTCCTGGTTTTCAATACTTTTTTAAAAGTTTCTTTTGCACGTGATAATGCAGTAGAGATATTTATGTTCCTGTAGATATAACACTCCTCCAGCCCCAAGTGGGTCGAGGAAACACAGGTGAGGATTTCAGGTACAACCTCATGACCCTGTTAGGACAACCAGGACATCTCTGATGCCTGACCTTGGACACTGTAGTTGCATCTGTATGACTGAATAAAACAGCTCTGTGGCCATTCTTTGCTGCTGAGACCCAGTATGTGCCTCACATTCATACCACGCAGATTTTCACCCCACCAAATAGAGTGATTATACCCAAACTGCCTGTGGGGATTGGTTCCCTTCATATAGTGTCCCTTTTGCTGGGAGAGGGTTAATCAGCACAGGACAAAAATCACATGAGGGAGAATTCTGTAGGTTGCATGAGGACTGAAGCTGGTTTCAATCCTGTTTCATTTACCTGGATGGATATGGACACGTCCCAGGGAAGTAACTTGACTTCTAGGTGAGGAATAAGTTTAAGAAATAAAGCCTTTGAAATGTTACAGTATATTCCCTGTAGATAACTGAGATACTTGCAGTTCTGATAAAAGTAACAATACCTAGAAGGCTACTATTTAGCAGTGAATCTCTAAATATACAGGTAATAAAGTATCACCATCTTCACTTCAGAAACAGGCAACCATGACCAATTTATCCCTAGTCCAGCTCACCTATAAGTGGGACAAATCTTGATCCTCTCAAGACCTGCTGATATTCTAGACTGCAGGAAACAGAACTTTCCAAAACCAAATCATGGGTAGGCTCCATTTAAATACTTATATTTTCTCTGCAACATTTTTACAGGATTAACTCCAGTTAAAATAGTTTTAGAATGAACTAGCAAATTCCAGAATGATTAGTGACTGGCCACAGTTACTCAGGAAGCTTTTCCCAGACCTAAGTTCCTCAAATGTCCACACTGCTCCTATAACTGGGAAATACATTTCTTCTTTTTGAGATATGAGAGCAGTGCCTCATATCTCGGCAGTGCCCTGTTCCATGGCATTACCCATCTAATAAATGTTTGAGTAGTATTTGTTTTCATGGCCATATCAACTTCCATTGGTCATTTCCAACTGAACACAGCATTTATGGGAGAATTCATGTTATTGGTCCCCAGATGGATGCACTTGCCCTCTGTACTACTGAATTTCATTCCATTTTTATTACTCCAGTTTTCAGACTCATCCAGGTGCCCCTTGCAGATGTTCTGAACCTCTCTGTATCATCAGCAAGCTTTTTTTTTTATTAATTATGCCAGGATTGCTAGTGAAAGTATTAATTAGCACTGCTGTTAAGGCTCCTCTATCAGCTGTCCTTCAGAGCTGAAAATTTCCAGTCTCAGCAGTGCTTTTTGCTAAATGGTCTGTGGGCAACTCCACAGTCCTCCTTCCTCTTCACTGTTTAGCATCCTCCAGGTTTATCCATCAGCTTTAACTTTTATATGGTTTAGCTGAAGTTCATGCTACTTTGCTGAGGAAATCCATGTAGTTTGGGTTCTTTTCATAAATGAAAAACAATCAGATTACTCCATCAAGAACTACCTTTGGCACCCCAAATTTCATTTAACTCTATATCTGTTTCCTGAATATTTTTATTTTGTGTTTTCCTCTGAGATTTGCTTTGAATTTATATTGTTCAGGTAGGACTTACAAGTCTGTGGTGAGTTGGATCATTTTTATTTCTACATTCTGAAAAGAATCCTCACAGCTTCAACTTCCTGTGCCTTAGAGATTTAGTACTACTAGCTCTGCAACTTCCTATTTTGTAATTCAGACACATCAGGTCGCCCTGACATCTCTTAAACCCTCTGAGTTTTTATTTCTTCGTAATTTCCATTTCCATATCTTGGTGTGTAGTAGTTATCCCACTTTTGCTACTGTGTACTCACTGCTGTCCTAATCAGCCACCTTAGTGCAAGTAAATAAAGCAAGACCATGGCACAATCTCAAAGACTGAGGAATATCTGCCATTTAGAATATTATTATATATATTATATTATATAATCTGCCATTTAGGCCTACTCCTGCCATTTAATTGTAAGGATACACTTAACTGGTTTTGACTCATGCATCAGAAGATGCCCATGGCCAGCTCAGGGACAGATCCCTGACAGACAGTAAAAAATCTGGATATAACCATCCTGCTTTGGGTGGTGTAGAATGTTTAATCATATCAATGACTAAGGAATTACAGAACAAGTCTGATGAGGAGCAGCTGAGGAAGTTGTGGGGGGGAAGTGTCTTAACCTGGAGAAAAGGAGGCTCAGGAGGGACTTTATTGCCCTCTATAACTACCTGACAGGAGGCTGCAGTGAGGTGAAGGTTGACCTTTTCTCCCAGGTTACAAGTGACAAGATGAAATGTCCTCAAATTGCACCATGAGAGGTTTAGATTGGATATTAGAAAAATTCTTCACCACATGGGTTGTCAAGACCTGGAACAGGCTGCCCAGAGAGGTGGTGCAGTCACCATCCCTGGAGTTGTTTAAAAGACACGTAGATGTGGCACTTAAGGACATAGTTTAGTGGTGGATTTGGCAGTACTGGGTTAATGCTTGGACTAAATGATCTTAGAGATCTTTTCCAAGCTTAGTGATTCTATTATTCTTTGTGTTCCACCCACATGCCAGGATTTAGGTCCATTTTATTCATTAGCATATCCGTATTATCCATTGAAATCCACTCACGGTATCACAAATTCATTTACATGAGTTCATTATCTTTCCTCCCTCCACCACTAATTCTTACTTTGCAGAGAGAAAAGGTGAAGACAGAGGTACTAAGTAACTCACTGAATTACCTACAGTGCTCAAAACAGGACAAAATAAAACAGGACTAGAAATGCAGAGAGTGTATTTCTATATTCCTTTATAGATTTCTTTGTTTGTGAAGCCTCTGGCTTGTAAGCACCTCCCCACTTGAGTCTTTTTTATTCTCTGTCTGTTGTGATTTTATCTGTTTTCTTTTCTCCTTTGGACAATAGGTTATTTAACTTCTCCCTACCCTTTCCCCTCTCCATTCTGTTGTTTGTGCTGTCTTTTTATAGCTTTGTTTGGCTGATTTGGGTTTGCATGATTTATCACTCTAATAACCTCTTCCTGCAATGGTGACAGGGAAGGTGCCATGGAGGGTGGAAAACTCCTTCTTCTTTATTGTTGTCTCCTGTGTGATCTGACAGGCTGGGAGAGGAACACAAAAGCGGGAGGGATGGAAATGGGAGGCACTGGAGCTGCCAGAATCCCCCCCTTTTAACATTTCTGCCAGGTTTTCTAGAAATGACAGATTCTTCCACCCTTTTGTTTGGCCTTTCAAGGGGAGAGGGTGGGACTGAGTGGCAGTAACATGAGAGGGTGGCCAGAGAGAGAAAATAGTTATAGGCTTGATGTGACAATTTAGGTCTGCAAAGGCTTCACCTCGGGTGAAGATCCAAAGTAGCTGCAGTTTGGCTGTATCTGCCAAGTAATTAGGAATGGCTTCTTCTAGGGGAGTGGGGGGGAGAGGAGGGCTTTGTCTGGCTGTTCTGGTTTATGGTCTATTTAAGCTCTGCAAGGGGGACTAGAAACCAAGGAAGCACTAAAAAAGAATTAAAATAAGACTAATGTTTTGGCTTCTGTGGCTTGGAAGATTCTGAGCTATTACAACATCAAGTAAGCCAAGCCCTGTCACTGTTTCTCTCTTTAGTTTGTGCCAAGCACAGAGCAGCCAGAGGCAAATGGCCTCTTCAACTACTTTATAGCAGCTTTGTTTTGCCTTCACACTGGAAAAATGACTAGAGCACTGATTTTGTCCATTTTAGTCATATTTTTGCTCATTTACTGTCTCAGATCTCTCTCTTTGTCCACCTGATTCTCTCTTTGTCCACCTGTTTATATGTCACTTGCAGTTTCTTACCCCACTCTCATGATCCTGCCCTTAAGATGTTTTTACCATCGTTTTTCATCACAGTTTTTTCCTTGGAAGAGGCTAACATAAGTTCTGGCTCAGGAGAGCCACCAACTTGCCAAACCATGCCCTGTTTTCCAGGGGTCTTAGATTATACACTTTTCCCAGTTAGGGAGTTTGTTTTCAAAATTATATTAAACCCCAGTATTCCTAGCAAGTAGCAACTTACATCACTTTCAGGCTAATAAAAAAATGGTCCATGTGTGGTCAAGGTTTCTTAAAATCAAGACTTCATACTGCATTTATAACACAAAAAGGGTTTTTTTGGTATGTTATCTTCTCACATCTGTTCCCACAGCTCAGCTCTGAGGATCAATGCAATTTTCAATACATTCTTATTTTCTTTTGTTTTTCATAAAATCACAGAGTCACTTGGGTTGGAAGAAACCTTAAAGATTATGTCCTTCTAACCCTCCTGCCACAGGCAGGGAGATGCAAAAAGGAATGGTAAGAAGGGATAATGGAGAAAGAAAAACACAGGAAACCAAGGGTGCAACCTGACCCCTTCTGAAGTGAGTGGACACCTTACTACTCCCTACAGCGTGTGCAGCATTTAACCCCAAATTTGCTGGTGCAATAAGACCCCTCATTAAAGTTGCTACAGCAAGGTATAGATTTGTTCCTTGTTTTTAAGTCGTTCTTGTCCTGGACTTGTTGCTTCCTTTGTGTCCCTATTTTTCCCCTCTCAGCATTACTGCTCATAATAAGCTGCCTCATATGGAAACATCATAAAGGCTGCTTTACTTGGTTTACTTTCAGTGTGACAGGGTTGGCAAAGATTTCTTAATGAGCTCATCTGAGATGGGATCTTTCACTTTAATGCCTGCAGTGAGAGTAGGTGTGTGCTCTGCGTGATGACACCACTGACCACTTCACTTTTTTAATACATTTTGCTTCATTAACTGCTTTGGAGTTGCTGATGGGATCCTGTCTGCTGTGGAAGGCAGCCTTCAGCTGTGCCTGGAGCCAGGCTTGCATCCCTGTCTTCTCAGTGGAGACTAAAGCTGATCTTAAATGTAGCCTTGGAGGCTATGGCTTTAATAGGAAATTAAATGGTCCAGGGACCATTTTGGTGCATTTAGATGAACTTATTCTCTCTGTCTATAGCTGGATTGCTGCATCCAAGCTGGCTGTTAAAAAATATTCCTGCCTAAGCTAAGCCCAGCCTCAAGCTTGGCTTTTGACTGGGAGAAGGTAATTTGGACCAGGTAAGAATCATGCCAGAGGCTGTGCTGAGAATTTAAGGGAAGAGCAATGTTTGAGATGTGGGTGCTTGTGTCTTGCACATTGCTCTGTTCACTTGATTGGTATAGATACAGCCAGGGCATCCCCTTCTCTGTGTCATATAGAATTACCTACAAGAAATGATCCCCTGTTGCCTTGCATTGCTTATTACGGTAGGAAGAATTGAAAATTTAACTATCTTTTCCCTCAGGTCGTCAGCCATTGCCTATGACTCAATAAAAAAAAAAAAATAAATAAAAAGGAGCAAATTAGAACACAATATTTTCTCTAATCAAGATGTGGGGGGGTGGGGTTCAGATTGAGGAAAAAGGAAGGTTTTTAATTAACATTTTTATAAAAAAAAACCTCAGAATTTTGAACAAGTAAAAATAATTTATTATTTTATGTAATGTTTTAAATTTTTTTTAGAATTAAGTCAAACAAGTTGAGCTGAATTTATAAACCACCTGGACTGTACTAAAATTGCAATTTTTTAGTGCAAAGAATTTGGCCCAAAGCTGTTCTCCATCTTATGTGCAAAGTTATATTGCTGAAAATTGGAAATGTCACTATTTCAATAACATTTTTTTTCGTATTATGCCAACTGATCAAAGGTGAAGACCATCTCAAGTGCAAGTTAAATGTTAATGCTTTATCCTTTCATGCATTGGCTTTCTGAACATTTACAGAGCAGCTTTATTTCCTTACATTTCAATGATAAGTCGGGCTATTTCAAAAGAAAACATAATCAGTTAAGGACTTCTCATTTTGGTTTAGGTTGGTTTATTTTACACACTGCACACCGTGGTGAGGGGTAAGAGGAGATGCAACACAACCCCTGTGAGCCTGTAATTTGCTGCTTAGTCTCCACAGTAGGGCACATATTTATTGGTTTGAAATCTCCACTTTGTCTCTGGATAGGTGAAAATCCTTTCTTGCAAATGGGATATGAGGCTTTGTGTCCTTCTATGCCTTGGTCTCCCTTGGATGTATTGCTGAAATCTTCAATTCCCTTCATGTCTTGCATTTGTTTATTTCATATTTTCCTGTTGCATCACCATTTTAAGAGTCACTTTGGACCATCCCACTAAAGTGTTAGCTCAGAGTTAATCTCTCAGGTTTACCTTGAAATGTTTGAGATTCTCCTCCAGCTCCTCAGAGATGACAGTCCTGTGGATTAGCCTCTCACCACCTCCAGCTTGAGTTACTTTGTCACTCACTAACACATCCTTCTGGTCAAGTGTATTCCACCCTATGGCAAAAACAAACAGAAAACAAAAATGCTTTGAAAATGAGAGAAGGAGGTTGTTTTTTTCTTCACTGGTTCTCAAGGATGTTTTACCTCCCCTCTGAATAACACTCCACTTGGGGAAAAGTCCAACACAGATCTGAATTCTTGAGACTTTTTTTCCTCACAGAACACACTAATGTTTCAGTCTAGGTGTAAATCTGGACAGCCAACACCACGTGCTGGCCCTTCTCTATCAGAAACACCAAGTCACACCATTATTTTATCTCTCTGGATCCTACTGGGGTGTAAACTTCTCAAGAAGTTTATACAAATTAAACAACTGAATTTAGCCATTTTATTTTGTTCTGGTTTTGTGTTACTTTAGTTTGGTTTGCTTTATTTTTTTATTCCTATTTTGTCGCATTAAATTTTTCATCACACTTGTTGCAAGTCTATCTGTGTAATAAGCCAGACATACAGCACACAGAGAAGGGTGTTTGACAAACTCCAAAGGCATATCTGTTGGGAACTTTGTTTTTTGCTGCGTACATGGACGGTAAATATGTCTTTTCCTTTGGTATGGAAATCATCTTCAGCCTGTACCATCAGATTTCATCCCATATCACACCAATTAACAAACTGTGAATAATGGGGAGCTAAACATGAAGGCATGAAGGACCAGGATCACCCAGGTAGTGACTAATAAGGACTTGTTTCAAGTAATCACACACAAATTTAATTTTAATGTGGTTGGTTGGTGGGTTTGTTTTGGTTTGGTTTTTTTTTTTTAAATTTTCCAGAAAGGTCTTTCAATGTTAATTAAACGATTTAGCCCGTATTCTTTTTTTTTTTTTTTAGAAAAGTGTAATTTTTTTAAAATCTACCTTTAATCAAAAGAACATAATTTTCAATCAATAACAAAATGCTTGATTTTGCTAGCTTCATGCTCTGTATGTAAAATGATGTTTTAAATACCTTTGAAATACAAAGCATCGTTTTGATTATATTGAAATGTATAATAGAGTTACTCTTCTGCTTGGATAGCATTGTAAAAAGAAAATGCATGAAAATTACTAAACAAACCTAAAACCCTCCAGAATTTGCTTACCTGCACTATTCCTTTGCATTTTAATTTCACAACAGCATCTTCTTTCAAATTACAAACTGAAGACATGTAAATAGCATGAAAAGCTACTTCCTGTGGTTTTTTTAGAACCTTCACAATTTTCTGTAGTCCCAACCATTGCTCAGCACAGTTTATATGTAACAAGACTAAAGCAGCTGGTTCTGCACTTTGAGTGTGATTACTTCCCATAAGTTTACCTTCAAAAAACGAGACCTGATATACCAGGAATCTTTCTCTAAATATTCAGATGTATCAGATTTATCATAGTTATTTAACTAATCAGTATTTCCCATTTTAATTGGCTTCATATTGAAACAAAGCACAGGTACCAGTTCTGGCCTTAAAACAAGTATCACCATGTCTCACAGTTTTACCATCAGTTACACAAGGTATTTTCAAAGGCACAACAGTTTGAATCATGGACCTGTGTGAGAACTGCAGTCTCTGGGGGTTTTTTCCCTTTTATTTTTTTTTTCAATTATTGTTTTTAACTTATAATTTGAGAGTTGAAACTTTGATGGTTTTGGTTTAGATTTTATATCTTACATTTTGCATTCTATATTGTATATATTACATATTGTGGTTTCAATATTTTATATGCATTTATATTTTATATTTTAATGCTATATTCTATATTTTATATCTCATTTCATTTCAATTCGTACTTTCACTTCATTTTATAATTTTGTTTTAGGTTTTGCTTTATTTTTGTGTTGTCTGAAATTGTCATGGTTTTGCTGGTTCTTAGAAACTAAGCAGGAATTTTTCCCTTCCCCCTGCCCACTGTGTGAAGGGGATGTTGAATAGGTCGACTGACTGTGGCCCAGACAGTTAAGTAACACAAAAGTTGCTAGTAAGGCCACATTCCTAGTCGATGGCCCTCACAATCTTGTCTTTGGGGAGGAGTGAGGAGTTCCTTTTTACTTTTTTTTTTCCTCTTGTCTCCTGGGAAACAGGGAGTGGGTCAGGAGTTCAGGGGGCTGCAGGAGCTGGAGCAAGGTCGAGGCAGGAGCTCAGAGGTGGTTTTGTTCTCAGCCTGGCTGTCAGCTGTGGATTCTGCTTGGATTTTCATCAGAGAGGAACTGTTTCGGGAGGAGGTTTATTTTCCTTCTTGTGCAGCAGTTCTCGTGCATGTCAAAGGGAGAGGGAAAAACTATACCTCACGATTCAGCCAGCCAGCCAGAGTGAGCTCCCATTGGGAAGGATCCCTTTTTTTTTTTTTTTTTCTCTCCCTCCTCTCTCTCCCCTTTCCCAGTGGGGAGGGGAGAGAAATGCATTTTTGGTTTCTCCAATACACATGAGAGGGAGTCCCTCTCACATGGCAACCACCAGTGATCCAACAGCGCCTCCTGTTGACTGTGGTTAGAATTGCACCAAAGGGCTAAAACATGAACTGTTTACCTTTTTCTTTCTTTGTTTGTTGGTTTGTTTTGAAGGGAATTATTTTGGGGTATAGGAGTATTGTTTGGTTGTTTTACTTGTTTTCTTTTGTTGTTTCTGCCAATACACATATATCTTTTAATAAAGGGCTGTTGTTTTTCCTTTTTCCACACTTTTTTGCCCCTCAATTGTAGACTCTTAATTTTGGATTTACAATTGCTTAGAGGGAGGAGTTTGGGTCTTCCTCATAACTCATCCTCAGCAAAACACCTGTGTCTCATTTAAACTAAGACAGAAATACTTATGATAGTTTCTTTGTTTTTCAAGCTGTACTGATTCAAAAGAAGTTATCCTGAAAAAAACAGAGATCTTCCAGTCAAAACCTGGGCAAATAATGCAGTTTACTCTGTCCCAGCTTTGGAAAGCAGGAATACAGAGGACCCTCCTTTCCCAAAATATCATATTTTATTGCTTTCAAATGAGCTTTGAAAGAGTTCACAATAGTATTTTTAATTTATATTTTATATTTTTATATTTATTTTATATTTATATACTTTATATTTTAAACAGTGTCAGTTGCTAAGACTTTGATGTCAGAGATATTTAGTTGATACTGAACTAAATCCAGAGCACTGACCTAGAGCTTACAGTACATCTCCCTCCCAGCACTGGCTTTAGAAGTATATAATTTAGCCAGAACAAATGGGCAAGTTTCATAAATTTAGGGAATATCGCCCTCCCAATAAGAAGAAAACTTTGAAAACAGATTGGAAACTGAAAATAGACGACTCCTTTTGAAGTTTTTATTGACTTATTCTAAACTAATGAGTCAGATGTGTAACTGCACTTTGTCAGGCCACATTAGAAGAGATCAGATGGTGACCAGCATCACGATTTCAGAGCTGCAAGGAAGGTCTGCTGGAAGATGGAGAAATCTTAGGAGGAATGCTCTCAGGATGTATCAAGCTGAAGAAATATTCAGGGCAAAATGAAAATATTAAAAGGAAAACAAGTTGCAACTACTCTCGACAGACTCACCAGTGGGAGAGGGAGCTGAGAAGTAGGAGGTCACAGCTAAGTGAGGGATTTGGAAGAGATGATGTTGAATAAACAGCAAGAAAATGTCAAAGAAAAGCAGGTGCTTGAGGAAGGGGAACATGTACAGACCCAGACAACAGCCAGCATTTAGAAATAAATACCATTTTGCAAGAGTTTTCAGGCTGGAGTAGGAGGAACAGAACATCTCATGACTTTCTGCTCAGGAGAGCAGGGAGTGACAGGCTGTGCAGGGACAGGGAGCACCTTCCAACAGGCCAACTTAGACAGTCAGAAAAAGAAACAAGCTCTCCTACACACAGGCAGTGCAGTCAGTGACAAGGAGGAGTTCTGCATGGGGCTTGGCTGAAAAATGCTGAAGCAAAAAATTATTTTTCATTAAAAAATAATGAAATGCTTATAAATTATAAACTAAACATAGATCACTTTGAAAAAAGTGAATAGGAAATGTAAATACATAGAGAAAAGACAAGTATAATTGAGAATGCACAGCATGAAACTAATTCTGAGTAAAGAATTACGTGATCTGAAGTTTATCTTTAACTGGAACTGATCAAGTCTGTTATAGTCACAGGAATAAAAATGCAATATTTGTTTTAAAAACACATTTGCCTGAGTTTGAGTCAGAGAGTGTACAGACTAAAGAAACCTAGAAAATGTAATAATGGAAATATAAGAAACAATTATCCAGTCTCAGAAATAATACATAATAAATTTGCAGGGACTGCAGCAAAGGATGAGGCATTGCAGGAAACCTTCAAGGCTATCAGTGTAAGATGGCATAGGAATTACAAAATATATCCACTGCATCTTTCTCATTTAAATGAGAATTTTCTGTAGCTGATGATGTAGTGCTCAGAGGTGCTGGATCCCAGACTCCAAATTATGATAACCTGACATGATTCATGATTGCAGAGAAGTGCAAAAGATGAAATGATATGCCGAGCTATGGATTGCTTGGTTTAGTGTTTGATGCCTCATCCCTACAAATACAAAGGAGTCCAGAGGCAACAGGGCAGGTAGAGGAAGACCAGTACTCCATTCAGAGAAAGGATCTCCTGCCCTGGCCCCTCCCAGAGATGTCCCCAAAGAACATCATCCCCATGGTCCGGAGAGGATATCCATCATGGATCAATGAGAGGAGCTTCTGGATCACCTTGCAGACCAGTAGGGTTATGGAACTCACTATCCAAGTCAGGGCAGGGGCATTCAGGACTTATTATAGGATGGAAAACAACACTTAAATACTGAATTACTATCGCCACTAACATGAGATTGTATTATTGAGAAGTCTAACATGAAATTAAGTCACAGGCAGAATTAGAAATGTATTTAGCAAATAAGGTACTACAGAACCATCTGTAATCAGGATGCTCTGCAGCTTTATAGGAAGGACTTCAAAACATTAGGGAATTATGTATTCAAAAGTGGAATGAGGCACCCAAATGTACTTATTAAATTGTCTGGCAAAAAAATAAAAGTTATATTTAGAGTGTTTCTAATTAAATTTTTGAGATCTCTAAGAGATCCATAGTTTGCTCTTGAAAACTTAGCCTTCAAAACCTGCAGTGAAAGGTTTTGTTTAAAAACAAACAAAAAACAAAAAACAACAACAAAAAAACCAAACCAAACCAAACAAACAAAAAAACCCACATAGTTTTCCATGGTTTCCTCTCACCTGCAGCAGAAGGCAGAGCAGACCTTTTAGATGCATTCAAAACCTCTGGTAAAGGGCACATTGAACCTGTATTATTGCCAGCTTTGATGCCTATGGGGGGCAGCTGGCATGCAGAGTGGTGCTCTGAGGTTTCAGGAGGGCGATTTCTCCTTACTTTCCTGAACTACTCAAGCCATCAGCGCTCCCTCTACTGTGCTGAAGGACAGGCCAGGAAATGAGCCAAGTCAATGTTATAAAGGAGGAACCTGCAGAGACAAAAAACATGATTGTGAAGAGCCACTAAATATAAGCGAGGAACAGTGATTGAGAGGGAGGCAGAACTGATTCTCAGGAGCCCAATCAGAACCAGTTCTGACAGTCTCAGTGACAACTGCTTGGTCTGTGCTGTAATAAACTGGAACCCTGAATAATTACCTGCTATAAAACAAAAGGTTGCCCGGAGAAGTTGTGGATGTCCCATCCCTGGGAGTGCCCAAAACCAGGTTGGAGGGGGCTTTGAGCAAACTGGTTTAGTGGAAGGAATCTGTACCTGGCTGTAGTAACTTTAATGAGGGGTCTTATTGCACCAGCAAATTTGGGGTTAAATGCTGCACTCGCTGTAGGGAGTAGTAAGGTGTCCACTCACTTCAAGAGGGGTCAGGTTGCACTCTTGGTCTCCTGTGTTTTTTTTTCTCCACTGTCCTTTCTTACCATTCCTTTTTGCATCTCCCTCCGCTCACTGTGTTGTCAAGTCTCAGAGCAGGCTGGTAACTCCCCCTCTTATCTCTCTTTCACATTTCCCTTGTTACATTCACCAACAGAAGGAGGAGAGAGCACAAAATACCTATTTGTGAAAGACCTGAGAGCTTAGTTGCAGAGTCCACAGAGCCTTCTTTTACAACAGTGACTTTCTCTTCAGGTTCATGGCAGGGGTGGATTTCTTTTCAGTCTTGCAGATCTCTGAAAAGACGAGTAGACTTGCCAAATGTATAGACTCACACAGACCTGCACATCTCAAAGCTATCAAACATATCACATTTTATTTCTTTCACCTGCTTGTGGACTGTGGACTCCTGTGACCTACTTGGCAGCACTTAGTGGTTGCTGTGGGGGAAGTTTCCAATATAGGAATTAGCTTAGTAATTCTCCGGCCTCATGAAACCAATTTGGATTCTCTTTCAAATATTTAGCATCTGTTTGAAGCAATTCTTCATGTTTAAAGCAATAATATTTAAAAAAAAAAAAAAGGGAAAAAAAGGCACTTCCTTTGGAATTCTACAAAAGCTTTCATGTAGGAAAGCAAAGAAAATCTAATGAAACCCAAAAACTTGTAATAGTTTATTTTTCCTCCTACACAATAGCTTCACTTATGGCAAGCAGAATCAGCAGTCTGCACACTGAGCAACAGATGCTGTTAGGTAGTAAGAGTTACTAAGCAGAAAGAGCTTTAGTAGCAGTTGCTAGGTGGTGCAGGAACTGTTGCTGGTAGCAGATGCTACCAGGTATTCAGAATATTTGTGCTTCTCTGATCATCTGTTGCACAGGCTTCACTCTTTCCACTGACTCAGAGCTAAAGCATGTGGAGTTTAGTGTATTTCTGCTAGATCTAGATGAAGTTAATGAGTTTCAGAAGGGCAGTGATCAGTAGAAAAGTCATCTTACCTGAGGAGCATACAGGAATGGGGTTTTCATGCAAATATTTTGAAAGAATTTTGGGGCATTTTGTCAATAAAATATGGATCAATATTGTGAGCATTTTTTATTTCTATGACTGAATATAGAACTTACACAGAGGTTTGAATGCTTGCTTCTAAAAATATACGCTGAGTTTTTTAAAGTTAATGAGAACTTGAATTCTTTTGTCAGGTTATTTCTTTCCAGTACATTTTTTCATCTAATTTGACAAAATGCACTGGACTAGATTGGCAAAGCTGACAGCTGCTGTATGATGACTCTGCTATCCAAAGACAGAGTGACCAAAGCTGCTATCGGAGGTATCAACTCCCAATTCTTCTTATGGGGTTTTACATCCCAACAGACATGTAATTCTGATGTAACTCTGATGTATCTTAAAACTCATCTCATTCCAACACCCTGCCATGAGCAGGGACACCTCCCACCAGACCAGGTTGCTCAAAGCTCCATCCAGCCTGGCCATGAACACTTCCACGGATGGGGTATCCACAGCTTCTCTGGGGAACCTGTGCCAGTCCCTCACCACCCTCACAGTGAACAATTTCTTCCTAATGTCTAGTTTGAACCTGCTCTCTTTCCACTTAAAGCCATTTCCCCTCATCCTGTTGCTATATGTCCTTGTAAAAAGTCCCTCTAACAGCTCTCTTGTGGGTGCCCTTCAGGTACTGAAATGCCTGTTGAAAGGTTTCGCTTAATCTACAAAATTTAAACATTTAGTGAAATAAAAACTGGGACCTTTGTCTCAAGCTCTGGTTCAGTGCCCTAATCACCCAGCTAGTATCTTATTTTTCACTATTTAAGAAACCATTTTAAGTGTTCCATACAACACAAAATGGCTCAACAAGGACAGCTGAAGCAGCACCCTCAAAGCAACACAGTTCTGGTGCTTCAGACAATATTCTGAATGGCAGGAAATGTGTGAAAATATTTAATCTGGATATTGTTTTCCCTCCTCCTAGATATTTATTCCAGCCACAGAGAGATCTATGAGATAAAAAGAAAACTGACCACCCCTTCCTAGGACTGATCTGTGAACACAGTTCAAACACTGCCAACCCAGCCAGACCCACATGGGAAATTCAGCATTAATTAGAGAGAAAGTTTTGTGATAATCAGCTGCATTTTTCACCCAGTGGTGTTTGTCAGCCCTTCTTTCAGTATCACAGTGCAAGGATCCTAAGTCACAGTACTGTTTTGCAGAAATGGAAGTGAGTGTTTTGAGACCAGATTTGATTTTTGTCTCAGATTAATACATTGGTGATCATTAGCAAAACAGGTTAGGAAGTATGTAATCGTTCAAGTAAGTGTCAGAGGGCAAGGAATCTTGGCTTGTAAATGTAATTACAGGGCTTGTCAATAGACATTGATTTCCTTAGACGGATCACTTGGAAGCCTTCCGAAAGCTGGGAATAAAATGGAGGAATGCTACAGAGCTCCAACAGGAGAAAATCACATTTTTCAACCTCTTCCTCCAAGTTGTATATTTACATACTGAAGCATCTTACAGTTCAGGAGCATCTTTCACATATTTGGGAGAAAATGTTCAGCATTCCTCTTATTCTCCAGTACATGTTCATTTTAGTGCATTTCACTGAACTTTAAAAAGCCTGACTAAGTGCTCTAACATGAAAAGATTACTAACCTCCAAAATTTCTGTGCCTACAGTCCATCTGCCCTCTCTTGAGTGACTATTGCCTCATAATTATCTAAATGTTTCTTCATACTATCAGCTCTTAAACTATCCTATTGTGAACCAAACTATCCTAATGTTTACTCTGCACTGGACCTGTTGGAGTGGGTCCAGATGAGGGACACAACAGTGATCAGAAAGCTGGAACACCTCTCCTATGAGGAAAAGCTGAGAGAACTGGGGCTTTCAGCCTGTTCCAGGAAGACCTTAGAGCAGCCTTTCAGTACTTGAAGGGGGCTTATCAGAAAGATTGGGACAAAACTTTTTTCAGAGTCTGTGGTGACAAGATAAGGGATAATACTTTTAAACTAAAAAAAAAAGAGTCAATTCAGACTTGATCTGAGGAAGAAGTTTTTTACTCTGAGGATGGTGAAACATTGGCACAGGCTGCCCTGAACAGTGGTGGATGCCCCATCTCTGGAAACATTCAAGATCAGGTTGTGTGGGACTCCGGGCAATCTGCTGAAGGTGGAAAAGTCCCTGCTCATTGCAGGGAGTTGGACAGGGTGACCTTTAAAGGTCCTTTTCAATCCAAATCATTCTGTGATTCTAAAAAGTCACTCTTGCAAAATTGCTCTGCCTCCTTGCTCCTTCTTTCCCTGAGCCTTGCATGTTGATAGAAGAGAAGTATTTAAAGACCGAGTCCAGAAGTTTTTCTGCAGTTTGTTGGAATTAGAAGCAGGATGTGTTAAAAGGCACTGAAAATATCAAACAAAGCTGAACTGCAGTTGAGGAGAAGAGAGAGAAATGTAAACTCATTGTGGAAGTCGCCTGTCAGGTAATAAAAAAGCGAATATCTGGGACTCCTATTCAAACAGTAGCCTGGAGAAAAATTATAATAATTAGTGCCAGTAGATAACAACCTCTTTTCTGTGCAAGAAGTGATAGAGATCCAGCCAAATATTTAATAGCAGGAAACAAAAAATAAGTATCATAGACAATTGCCTCTATGCACATCACATTATTTTTCCATCCTCTTATTTCTGAACATTTTATTAATTTCTTTTAAGAATTGCCACTGTAAATCTTTCCCATGTTCTTATTTATAGGCAAGAATATAAATTCTATACCACCTCCTTGGTGCCACTGAAATACAACAACACAGCTGAATTTCAGCTGGAAATAACTTGGGGAAAATTCCCTTCCTGTTGAAGCTTTTCTGGAGGGCAGGATGGAAGTCTAGATGGTTGTATTAGGTTTCTGTGGCAAGGATTTGGTAGCAGAGGGTTTACAAGGGTGGCTGTTGTGACAAGCTGCCAGAAGTTTCCCCAATGTCTGATAGAGCCAATGTCACTTGGACTCTCCACTGGCCAAGGCTGAGCCCATCACTGACAGTAGTAGCACCTCTGTGATAACATGGTGAAGGATTGGGGTGGGGGGGAAACTGCTTCACATCATCAGAGGAGAGTGACAATATGTGAGAGGAACAGCTCTGCAGACACCCAGGTCATTGAGGAGGCAATAGTAGGAGGTGCTTCAGGTGCTGGAGCAGAAATTCCCTGCAGCCCGTGATGGAGACCATGGTGAGGCATCTCTGCACCTGCAGCCCATGGAGGACCCCACACTGGAGCAGTGGGATGCCCAGAGGAAGATGTGACCCTGTGGGAAGCCAATGCTTCCAGCAGGAGCTGTGGATCTGTGGAGACAGGAGGCCATGCTGGAGCGGTTTTGCTGTCAGGACTTGTTACCCCACAGGAGATCCCCGCTGGAGCAACCTGTTCCTGAAGGACTGCACCCTGTGGAAAGGATCCCACAATGGAGAAGTTCACGGACAACTTTCTCCCTCGGATGGGCTCCCATGCAGAAGCAGGGGAAGAGTGTGAGGAGTCCTCTTGCTGCAGAGGAAGGAGCCACAGAGACAATGTGTGATGAACTGACCGCACATTCCCTGTCCCCCTGTCTTTCTACCTCCTACCCCTGTGCCACTGTGGAGGAGGAGAGTAGAGAAAATGAGGGGTGAAGTTGAAATTGGAAGAAGGAAGGGCTGTAGAGAAGGTGTTTTAAGATTTGGGTTTATTGCTCATTACCCTACTTGGATTTGATTGGTAATAAAATCAAATAATTTCCCTGAGTAGAATCTGTTTTGCACAGTAATTGGTGAGTGATGTCTCCCTGCCTTTATCTCAATCAATGAGCCTTTCATTCTGTTGTCTCTCCAATACCTAGCTGAGGAGGGGAGTGATAGAGCAGCTTTCAGGAGCACCTGGTGTCCAGCCAAGAGTCTATCCACCACAAAGGTACAGCAGATCCTTTCAGTGCTCCACTGCTTCTTTTCTCAGCAGATGAATTGTAAGACTGAAATAATTTCTGATAGGTGAAGGTTTGAGAAGAGTAAATAATCCATTTACACAGCTCAGCCATTGTAGCCTCACCCAGTCCCACCCCTTCCTGAGTGCTAACGGCCAATGCACCTAAAATCACGAACTCAAAAACTGCCTAATCCTGAAAATTAGTAGAGTTCCTGTCTCAGATAATTCAGTGATGGATTCTGTGGTGAATTTAGAGATATTAAAGGCTATGGTTTCCTGTGCTTCTTATATACATTATGTTCCTGTGCTTTGAAGAGATTTCTGCTAGAGCTCAGGGTTGAGGAAGAAAAGGAAAGCAAACTGAAATTTCAGTCCCTGCCACCAGGCAGCATCCAACACAGGATTTTTATTTTTCAGATTAACAGAGAAAACATGAAGCTGCCTGGACTTCCTTGCTAATCTGGGGGAAAATGAAGATTACCACCATATGTGAGCTGGTGAGCTACAAGTTCTTACAACAATCTCCAGATCTTGACAGCACAACTGCTGCAGATTTGTATATAAGCCAAGTAACCATCTGTGGTCAAAAGAAGTGTACAGACATATTTTTCTTTGACTAACATCTGCAAGGCAGAGAATGAATCCGAGTTTGTGGCTGGGAAATAGCTGAAGAATTATCATAGAATCATAGAATATACTGACTTGAAAGAGACTCACAAGGACCATCAAGTTCAACTCCTGGCCCTGCACAGGACACCCCAGCAGTCCCACCCTGTGCGTGACAGCATTGCCTAAACAAACACTTCTTGAACTCTGTCAGGCTTAGTGCTGTGACCAGTGCCCTGGGGAGCCTGTTCCAGTGCCCAGCCACCCTCTGGTGGAAGAACCTTTTCCTAATATCCAACCTAAACCTCCCCTGACACAACTTCATGCTGTTTCCCTTGGGTTCTGTTGCTTGCATAGATAAGAATGGATACTTCCAGAGTGTCAGGTGGCTTGAGAGTCTGGTCCTTTGAGAACAAGCTCTTTGGGAAAGAAATCTTGTCTTCTTTAAGGACTATGAAGTCCCTGTATTTTATGTGGTAGGAAACAGGTGTGCAGAGAGCAACAGAAAACAGCAATCTGCTGAACATGACACCCAGATTTGAGAACAAGACAGAGAGCTGGAAGGAGGGGGGGGAATAAAAATAACACTTAAATCACTTTAAAAATCCCTTAAAAACTCTCCAGGGTATTGCAAATCCCTGTAGGCATGGAGACTACATGGCTGTGGATTTTTTTCATAGAATTCTGCAGACTTTGCAAACACTTTAAGGCGCTGCAGGGAGCAGATGCTTTCTAGCTGTCATCACTGGAGTATCATTACCTAGTCATGGTTTTGTTTCACAGCACCTTTAATATTTTCCATTCACTTTATAATTTTCTCTTAACTTTTATTAAGTTAATCACAGGCTTGCAGTTGCCTACTTGGAGAAGTAGTTGTTAAGTAAAGCAAGACTGTCCCTCGAGAGACTCCCTCAGTCATATAACAATTCTAATAATACCAATGATATGGGGAGGGCAAGAAAAAACAATTCAGGCAATAGAATACAGCGTTCATTATATTAATTTACTCCAAAGTATTTACACAGTGTTACTTGGCACTAAGAAATTAAATTCAATCAGTCCCCTTCATATAAGGAATATGGTAACATCATAAGAAGTGTTCAGAGTTTCATTTGGGGTAGGTTGGGAAACAGTAATGTTTTAATCCTCTTTCAAAACTGAAAATATGGGGCTTTTCTTTTTTTTTTTTTCCATGAAACAAACCTATTTGGCTCTTTACTTACTATACACACTACTGGCAAATATTGGTTGCTATGACTGGCTGTATTCACTCAAGAGAGGCTCAGGGCTAGAAAAAAGTACAAGGAGAAAGATAAAGCAAGTCAAAACTGAGGTGAGGTTTTAACTGAGGTTAAAATAGGGAGTGTGGAAGCACTTTAATGGTAGTGGTTTGCCCTCTGACTATTCAGTGCTTTGTGTATCTCTTATCTGATCCTGACTGGAAGAGATGCTTCTTTGCCAGTAACCACCAGCATCCAAGTTTCCTGGATGATTTCTGGGAAACTCAGAATAGGGAACTGAGATTCTACTCTTGTTTTAAACCTATCTGAAGCATCCATGTTTCTCTCCTATATAGCTGTTGACATGCCATGTAAAGGGTCAACAGTATGAGGGTGTCAACCATCCCCTGGGGTAAAGGGAATCTACTCAAAGCAGAGGGTTCACACAAGGTTTGTACCAGATGTGCAGGTTGAAGGTGGGAGTTACATGAGGGTCACCTGCAGTGAATAAATCTAATTGAAAGTTGAGTCCACCCAGTTGGTTTGTGAAAGCTACAGGCCTGATCTCACTTCCTTCTTCTGATGCTCCCAGTAGCAAGACCTTCCAGAATTTCAGGCTTCAAAGGGGAGTTCTGTTTGCATAAGGAGCCAGAGCATGGTGGAGGTGATGAACATGTAAATCTCACTCTGACATGGTGCTGGATCCCATTCCACACTGCTACACTAGTATTTTGGCTTCAGTGCTACCTTGGAAGAGCATCTGTGACTGCTAGCCCTGCCCCATAGCCCTTGAGTTTCTCAAACAGATGCACAGTACTGGAGGAGCAAGGGCTAAATATTTAATCCAAATTCTAGGCAGGCTTTAAAAAGAAAAAAAAAAAAAAATATGGCTTTTCTCCATCTCTCTGCTCCCCTGTCTGTTTCCAAGCACAAATTGAGCAAAATTCTAAACCCATTGAAATCAGCAGGAATCAACTGTGCTCCCATTGACTGGACAAGGAATAAGTCCTTGGTATGTAATACATGCCTCTTTTTTCTACTGTCTTTAGAATACGGAGATAAGGAATAAAAATATTGAAATGTTGCATAATGCAGGGAAAAAGAGGAATCTGCCCACTGAACCAAATAAAACAAATATTTGACTACCTAAAAAACTCTACCAAATAGGACTTTCTGGACCTGCATCTGATCATTCTCTCTCTGCTCAGGAGAGGATGAGAGAAGAGAATAATGTGAGCAACTCAATTCCTATTTTCTTTAAAATTAGACCATTTTTCACATATGCCTGCTAGTGGGACAACATGTATGTACATGTGTGTGGACCCTTATATAATTAACATTCATAGGCTTAAGCAATGACTCCTCACATAGTTTCACCTATATTTCCCACTGAAAGTCTGCCATTTAAAAAGAAATCTTTCCTAGAACCCAAAGCAGAGGATGTTGGGATATCTCACCTCTTTAATGCCATGTCAATTCTTGAACTTACTATTTCTGTGGTAGGCTTTCTGGTGTGTTGTTTGTTGGGTTTTTTTTGGTTGGTTGGTTTATTTTTTTTTTCGGTAGAACATTACCATTGAAGTTATTTTCAGAACATCATATGGATTTTTCATTGAAACATCTGTGTTAACTTTTATCATCCTTGCTCTGCTTTGTAATTTTGGAAACAGATATAAAGAATGAGCAACCCAGAGCACAGTAATATAGTGGGAAGCATCCTTCATAAGTCAATTGAGGAATTTAATAATCTCTTTAGAAATAAGCTCTGCAGCTATGAGAAAAATGTGTGGGTTAAAGGCCTTCCAATTAAGAAAGGTTTCTCTGTGGATTTATAGGCTGGTGGTTAGCTCTTCCTGTTCGTGTTTCCATGGCAACTGTCAGGTAGATTTTCTGCTACTTGCTAGGAAGTTGGAAATGTTGAGTCTGGTTGAGCCTTTCAATTCACTGAAGCTTAAATGAAATTCTTTGCAAGGAACTGGCATTTAGCCTGGGTCATTTATTCATATCTAGAAGAGAAATCAATTACAGTAATCAAATGTGCAAAAAAATTTTTTTTTATTGGAATTATTTTGGGTACACAATTTTTTATTATTATTGTGCCACAATCTATTTTTAATGCTAGGGTAGGAAAGGTTTGAAATGCTGCAGCTGGCCTCTCTGCTGCCGATGGCTTATGGCTTTAATTACAGCCCAAGACACACACAGGCACGTTTCTCTCTGGTCTGCTTTTACAAGCTATAATCACTCCCGGTGATATTCATGATACCAGCTCGAATCCTGTAGACTCATTAGAGTTGAGACACCTGTATTGTGAGAGACACAACCTACTGCCTTTTCTCCTTTCAATTTTCCTTGTCTTGTTGATCTGTTTGAATTAGGCTCGAGGAAAGTAAATAATCCGTGTGCTGTTATTCAAACTTTCTGAGTGTGCCGCGGTTTAATTCCACATCAGCATCCCCGTGTGTTTGCACACTTCTTTGTGCTCCTTCTATTTTCCATCCTACGCTGACTGCTGCTTGACAGCTCCACGCAGGCTCCATTCTTGCAATTCTCCAACATCAGACACGTGGGTGTGCTCGGTGTGTACCTGCAGTTTCAGCCGTTCTGTGGTGCCTAATCCGTCCCACCTAACGAGCTGTGTCCTGCAGGCTTTATGTGAATAAAACCACGTAGACTTCATTGACTTTCCTTGCAAGAATAAAGCCAGCAAGGCTTGGCCCAAAGATCACAGATTATCTGAAGAGAGGCAGGATGGTCTTCTGGGCAGAGATGCAAGTTAAGAGCTTGGGAAACCTGGGGGTTCTCTTCCCTCTCTTCTCCTGGCTTACAGGGGAAAGGGAGATTCGTTTAGTGGCGGATCCTAAACTCTGCAAAGTCCTCTCACACCAGAGTTAATGGAGCTGTGACAATTTATGCTGGCTAAGAATCTGCTCCGTTACCTGAGCCTCACTCCAGCTGTATAATAGAAATAATAGCAGTGCCCTACCTCAGAGAGGTGTCGTGAGGATAAATAGTTAGACAGGAAAGTGTTATGATACTATGATAATGAAGACCAGAAAAATACCTGCAATAGACAGAAATCAGCATAACTGATCTGACATTTACTTTCATTCTTTCAGTCCTTCTGCCACAGAGAGACAGTAATAGCTTGACAAAGTGATGCCTTAGCCTCTATTGCTCCTGCTGCTTTGCTCTCCTTGCTTTGCTTTCTTGCCTTTGTTCTTTCTTTCTTAGGATATCACCTAACTTTCCTTAAAAGCTTTTAAGATCCAGTTAAGAAATATTTAATTTCGTTTTTACCCTAACTTTGTCCCAGAATAATTTTTCTCCTTTTTTTGTGCTATTCTGCTTATCTTCATTTCCGTGGATTAAGGCCAAAAACCACACACAATCCAAACAGACTTAGTTAACTTTAAACACAGCATTAGTTCCCCTGACATTGATAAAGCAGCCAAAACCAAATTCCAGTGCTATAAATTTTAGCAGTCACTTCCAGGCCACCTAAGAGAAAGAGAACTGATTTGGGGCCAAGGAGCCAAAACATCCTATCCAAGATATTAAAGGTATGCTTAGACTGTAGATTTTGTATATAAAACTCAATTGGCTGCTAAAAGTTGTGTATGAGTCATAAAATTTCCAGTTTTCATGGTGGACCTTTTGTCTCTAGGCAGACTTGGCACCCCAGGTGAACCTCACAGGATTTACTTTGCTATATTTTGTATTGTAAAGTGCCTTGAAGAATAATACTGTTTTCAGTATGAATATCTCCTTTCCCTTTGGGTATGCCAAGAGCTGTCCTGAGCCTTTCTATGTGCTTCCAGAGAAGTTTCCATCCCTCTGAGCACTAGTGTGAATTTTTGGTTTGGCATCATCACACACGCACCAAGGAGCTGGATGGACTCACAGATGCACAGATGGGAGGAGATGCCTCTCTGGTATCCACTGCACAAAGAAACAACTCCGTTGCTGAATGGGTGTCTGGTTCTTATGTCCAGGAGAATGTTTTGATAAATCACTCTGACCTTCTGCATTGATTAGGGGTGCACATCTCACCAGCACATGGAGCTCAGCCTAGTTCATTAATCAGATTTTTAATCATCTGTCTTCAAGAGACCAAACTGGTTTGCATCACAGGCAGATAAGAGAAAACCAAGGTACAGTTCTTCTCTGAGGTGTGCTCTTGTTTTCTGATTTATGGTGTCAGTTTAAACCAGAAGAGGGAGGAGAATCAGTGCCTGTTCAGAGGACTGCCTCCATGGCAATGCAGCTCTACCAACCTTGAGCCTCCCAAGGCTCACACACTACTCCTTTCCTCCAGTAAACACACCTGGAACAGACAGCATTGATCTTTCATCATCACTATGGAAGGCGCTGGTGTGAGCCTGATTTTGGAAAGATTTGAAAATGTCCTCTTGTGGTGTTCTAGAAGCAGAAGACAGGAGTGCTTATTATGGTTGGGAAATTTCAATACATGGCGGATCATCGTTCCAAGAGGCTTCCTCATGAGGGGAAGTGGAAGGACAGATGCTGATCTCTTCTCTCTGGTGCCCAGTGATAGGACTCAAGGGAACCGCAGGAGGTGGTGTCAGGGAAGGTTTAGGTTGGATATTAGGAAAAGGTTCTTCACCCAGAGACTGGTTGGGCACTGTAATCCCCTGGGCAGTTGTCACGGCACCAAGCCTGACAGATTTCAGGAATTACTGAGACAACACTCCAGGAAGTATTTGGCACATGGTGTGACTCTTGAGGCTGTCCTGTGCAGGGCCAGGAGCTGGACTTGAATATCCTTGTGGGTCCCTTCCAAATCAGGATATTCTATGACTCTAGGAAAGCTTGTGTTATAACTTATTTTTCCCTGTATGTCCCTGCTGTGGCTACTCAAAAACCAGGTTCATGAGCACATAATAAAAGAATCCAAGTGGCCATTTAACCTCAGCCCAGCACAGCACATGGGCAAAAAAAGGCTGTGGAATGACTCTTCTTCACTGCTCACTACATAGCACGGCATGTAATCACAGTAGTGATGAACTGGCAAGGTAAGGGTGGCATTGGTGTGCTGGAAACTTCAGTTCTACCTTGCTCTGGTGCAACTAAGTAAGGAAAAGGGGTGAATTGAGACTGCAAAGGATAATGCATGTAGGGTGGTTATCTTTATGTACCAGCCTTTGCTGACAGCTGTGCATGCAGTAATTTTTTTAATCATCTCTATGAATACATGCTGAATATCTGACTCCAGAGCAGCCCCGTGTGTGAGCTGGAAGTGTCAAAATGGCAAAGGGCTGGAAAGCACCGATGCTTGTTACACAAAACCCAGAGCTGTACATTCCTTCACTGCTGTATATAGCCACATCTGTTTTAAATGTAAAGGCTGCTGTTTCAGGTGACCTTATATACTTTCAAGCATTAGAGTATGTTAGCAAGCGTGTTTTGGAAAGGTTAAAAAAGATGTCGTCTCTTTTTTCAGAAGCTATTAGTTGGATACAAGCTGAGTTTTTCAGCCACATGGTGTTATTGTAGGAAATACGAGGATCACTTCAGATTCAGTAATGGCTTGTTCTCCCTGGCACTAAAGAATTGTGGCATCTAATTAATGACTATACTTCTCCATCACAATCCCAATACAGATTCATATTTCCATTTGTGCTGGCACTCACAGGATTATCTATATACAATTACATGGTGGTTGTTGCTGCAAGGCAAGAAACAGTTTTACTAAGTCGTACTCTTTCCTTCTAAGCAAAACAGCAGAATGAAGGAATGAAAATGAGGATTTTTTAGGTGCAGTGCCTGGAATACTTTGAGGAATGAGGAGTGCTAGCAAAAGACAGGACCCATTTGTTCATCTCTGCCCAATTTCTTGCCCAACTGCTGGGCAGGGCCTTAACTTGTTATGGGAGGAGATGATGATTAATTGGGCTGATAGTGAGGCAAACCCTGTCAAAAGGGGACACCTTGAGTGCCTGTACACAGAATAAAGCAAACAAGGAACAGGCATGGGGAATCAGGCTTCAGATGTGGCTACAAACACTTGTGGAGTAACTGGGACGTGGTAGGACTGGAGTACTGCCTGGCTCTCTTACACCCAGATTGAATCATAGAATCATTAAGGTTGGAAAAGACCTCTAAGATCATCAAGTCCAACCACCAACCCAGCGCTGTAAGGTCCAGCTTGGGACATGTAAACCATGTCCCTAAATACCACACCAACTTTTTTTAAACACTTTCTTTTTTCAATTATGATTTCATAATTGATCAACATTGTCTCTTTCCAGAACAATAACTTTTACTAGAATTACCTTTCAATTCTTCTCCTAGTTGCAGTAGTATGTATCTGAAATAGCTTCATGGAGAGCAGTACAGCCATAAATATTTATATTTGCTGTCACTGATGTGTGGTTCAAGAGCTTTACAACATGAAGACTTCTAAGATAATTGTGGAGATGGACTAAGTTTGAGATCCACTCCATATTCTCTATATGGATATACTCACCTTTCCAACCCAGAGAGCAGCTCTTGAGTTTAGGACCCTCACTGAAATTCTCTAGAGTATGGACACTGAAGGACTGTATTTTTTTCTTATTTCTGGATGTGGATCAGCCTTCCCCCTTTCCAGCTCTTCTACTTTACATCAGCAGAAACAAGCCAGTGTCATGTAACCCTGGATCTGTGGGAAAACAAAAAGGTACAGATCATCCAAATTACAGTTTCTTATATTCCAACCTTTCAAATATTAGCAAACAAACATCACCAAGAAGATTTTTACGTTGCACAATTTAGATTTGAGACACAAATTTATTTGAAAATATTTCAGCCACTACTGATAGTTCTTATTATTATAAAAAAAAAAAAAAAAAGGAAAAGCTAGTCTTAATTGTTGCTATGGTAACTAACACTTCTGCCAGGATATGCTGCCGTGGGAAAAGAGTGTGAATTCTGTGAACATTTCCTGTTGTCTTTCCGTGGAAAGACTTAGACCAGGGCTCCTTAGTGGCAACTTTACAGACTCAACTAGAAGGCACTGTGAAATTGAAAGGCAAGCAGTGTGAAATGATCGGGAAGCAGCACTCTGGATTAAATAAACAAGCAGAAAGAGCAGGATTGGCCAGTAGGACTCGTTGCCTTGCTAGAAACAAAGAATTTTTTGGTAGAGTTTACTGGGCGTTTTATAGAGATAACAACATACTCCCTTGGTAAGAATTCAAATACCTATATTTTCAACAGTCTACAAAATTGCCATTTAGGGTTCAGGCCAACTCGTTAATATGGAAGGAAGAAAAGGAACAAAGGAAGGAGGTCAGGTTCTGTAGGGTGCCCACCATCTGAATGTGGCCTTGCAGAGGGTGGATGAGGAATGCTTGTTTTGGATGTTTGCCCACTCCACATTCTACATCATAAAAAATAAACAGAATATTTCCCAACCTTCATCTCTCATTGTCAAAAAGATGACCTGCACCTTCTTTCTTGCCCTTCCCTCTACCCATATTTCTGTGTTACATTCTGAAAGAATTTGATGCACTGCTCCTCTATTTATAGCTCAAACAATTCAACCGCGAGGCGGGTGGTTTCATTGAAAGATAAACAAACTTCTAACAAAACCCCACTGCTTCGTAAATGACCAACTCTGCTGACACTGCAGGCTGCAGGGGACTCAAACTACCCTGGGAAGTTGGCCATTTACTGTACTACAGAGTAAGAGCCCCTGTGGTTTCCTTGACCAGGAAACAGCTGGTGGGTTTTTTCTTTTTTTTTTTTTATCTTTTTTCTCTTTCATTTTTTTCCTTGCAAAAAAATCAATTCCTGTATTGTTTTATAAAAGGATCAAAATTTAAGATTTTGCTGCTGTTTTAATGCAATATATAAAACACCATGACTTCTATCCCATCCTTTGTCTGACACACTTATTGATTTCAAATTGTTTTGGGGCACATTGTTAGCATCTTTTCTCCTTTTAAAATGTACTTCTGAATGTAATGGTTTATTCCCTCGTGTTCAGGACTTTTGACCTTTGCACTGGGATTTCTTGTCTTGATCTTGTTCTTGTTCATGCCTCTCTCTCCCTGAATTAAAGCAAGTTTCTATTCCATTGGCTCTTTTATTCCACACAAAAGAGTTGGTAAGACACATGATTTTGCGCTCCATCTCCTTTCAAACTCAGTGGACTTCTGGGTGACAAAATAACATTGTTTGTCTAATATTTCAAAGGTGAAATACACCTTTGTCAAACGCCACAGTTGCATCTTTTTAGAGTCTTCTTTTATGGAATTGGCCTAATATCGATGAAATGTAGGCTCTGCATCCCTTAGAGAAACCAAGGAGGAGAAGAGGTAACTACATGTATCTGCAGCATTTCTAAGCATCAAGACTATTCTGAAGGTAGATATGTGCATTATCTTGACACTTCCTCACTCCCTGAGTGGATTCCCTTCCTTTTTTAGACCCACACAAATTAATCACAGTCGTATGAACTGAAGGTACAATTGATTCACCCAGCAAAGACTTTTTTCACCTACTTCCTGCACTTGACTTTCCTTCATTGTAGGGATGACTCAGACTGTTGTATTGTCAAGAGGAAAGTGTCCTTCCTGTATTCTTTGACAGAAGGAAAAGAAAAAAATTAGAATGAAGGATTATATAGAAAGTTTGGGCAAGCAGAGGTCAGGCCTTTTTAGGGTAGAGAATTACACCTGTTGGTGAGTTCAGATAGATCAGCAACCTGCTATCATTTGCCTCCTCCTCCCAGACTATATTTACATAGTTAAGTAACCTTGTCCTGGGAGAAACTTCTGGCCCTCATCCCAGTGTCCCACAGCCATGTGGACCACATGCTAAGCCTCGTCACACCCACAACCTTCTTGGTCTGGGTGTCATTTGAGGAAAGTGTGGCTTATCTGTAGCCTTTAGATTTATTATTCGTTTGTTTGTGAGAGGTTCAGGATGTTTGGGGCTTTTTTTCAGTTCTGAACACCTGAAATAACAAAAAAAAAACTTTTAACAGTTCATCAGAGAGTGTTTCTGTAAAATGACCTGAGAGGTATGTGTTGAGCAATTTGGATATGGAGAGCTGCAAGGGAGGTATAAACCTGCTGAAGTAACATTTAAGGACTGTGCAGGAAGAGGACAAAATAAGGTGTGATTTCATCCACATTTCCTACATGGCATGGTCCTTGGAAAGACCTAACATCTGAATTATATCCTGCTGTCACCTGAGAAGGAGGTGATTGGTTCCCAAAGAGGGGACATGAGTGAATCTGAACACCTGAACATCAGAGAAAACTTTTAACTGAGGGTGACCAGAGAAGTTGTGAAATCTCCATGGTTTGAGATATTTCAAAGGCACCTGGATGTTGACCCAGGCAACAGAACAGGTGACCCTGCTTTAGCAACACAGGTGGACAAGATGTCCTCCAGAAGTCCCTTCCATCCTCAGTCCTATGAGTGGATGCAGAATGATTGGGGAACCAAGACCACAGAGAGATGTGGACGTAAAATTGCTCAACCAACATTTGCATGTTTTTTGTTTTGTCATCTCCTGTTGAACGGTTTTGCAGGGGTGGGGGGAGAGAAACTATTAAAAAAAAAAAAAAAGGTGAAGAATCCACTATTTTTAGTGGATTTTTGATGTGCTACTTGTTAACGAAGGCACATGTCAGACAAAAAGTGTGATTTCTGCATCTTCATTGACTGTGTGGGAGAACTGCTGAAATCCATCTCTGGACCTATAGACGTACTAGAGTTGACTCTATTTAGCAGAATTCCTAAGAGAAAGGAAGAGAACTGATAAAATCACTTTAATTGGATTTTTTTCCTTTTCCATTTTTTTAAAAACTCTGAAGTGTATGTGGTTTTTTTTAAATGTTTAATACAAATTAGAATTTTCAAAATAAAAATTTCATATTTGATTCAAAACAAACTAATTTTAGCAAATTTTCCTTGTCATGAAAATAAAAATACTATAACAGCAACAACAAAAAAATCCCAATTTAAAAAAAATCTGTTAGATAAGACTGTCAATTACACTTACTTAAAATTTTGGCTAAGTTATCAATTCTCCTAATCTACATCTTTTCCTGCAGTTGACTTCAGTTGTCAGCTGGTTTGTTTTACATGCCTTTTAAACTATACATTTGTTTAAAAAAAACAAAATTACAGAACAGACTGGAAGAGGGGAATTGTCTTTAAATTACTTGGTTTCGTATTTAACATCCCACTGTGTGCATGACAGAGCCACAGAAACCAGCAATGTCAAAGACATTAGATCATCCAGACTTTCTTTTTTAAAATGCAGAATTCTATTTGCTTTGATATCAAATCAAAAGAAATCAAATGGAACTGTGTGTTAAAAATTAAGGCAAATGTTCCTGGCCTTAGAATACAAGTTACTTTACTACTTTATATTTCCCATCTCTAAGGGAGGATTTTCTGAAAATACAAATGGGAGTTGGGTGCCTGAGCTGATGAAAATCGGACACCTGACTCCCATTTGTGCCTTTGAAAATCTTCCTTTTATAAATCATTGTGGAATTCCTACACTATGATAGAATGTAGAAAGGGGGAGCGGGCTTAGAAGAGATGCTTGAAGTTCTCCAAGGACTATAAGGATACTCTTTCTACTTTCTTGCCTTTGAAACTGATATTCTTGGTTAAGTTGTTGTATTTAAATATCACTGTTCTTTTGTGAAGGATTATGGTTTGCAAATTATGATCACCAGCTTTCCTGCTGCTGGTCATTCAAAATCTGCTTTATGATCTTTATTTTTTAAAAAGAATGCCCCATTGTTTGCACCCATCTTTTACTAACAGTCTGAAGTAATGAATCTCTGAAAAACTCAGAGAGATGAAAGTGTTCTGTAGCTCATTGGGCCACTGATTGCTGTAATCATTTCAACACTTTTCAGTTATTTTTGTTGCTGGTTTTGAGGCTTTCTGACCACCTATTACACATTTTAACAAGACTGAACAGAAAATCAATGACCTGAAAAGTTCATCGCACTGTAATACAACTTAATTTGGAAATATGGTGTAATATGGAATTACTCGTGGTCTAATCCTACCTCAGCTTTTTCCTTGTCGTAACAGTCTTCTTAATGCTTTGTAGACCTGAGACAGTATAAGTTTTCCTTCAAAGTACAATCATTTCCGTAAGGTATATATTAATAACCAGAGAAATTCTGATTTCCCATTGCTACTTTTTTCATCCCACAGAAACCCAAGAGAAATGCCATTCCCTCTCAGTTGTGAGAATGTTTTGAAGGTTTGTTTGTATTCTCCCTCAGGATAAAGTTTCCAAGGTCTTAAAACCAGGCTGGAACTGATTCAGAAGAATAGGCTGATGTTTAGGGAAATGAAAGACATTATGATGGAATAGGAGATTCAGTTTGAGGAAGATGAAACATTTTTTATTTTATTAATAACTGAAGAGTACATACAATAACACCTAATATATATTACTTTTTATATCAACAGACAACTCATACATTACAGTTATTCAATGAAATATTAATTTCATTGAATTTCACTCAATAACATATTCATAATAGAACCTGGAATATCAGAAAAAAAACATGAAGATTGAAAAACATACTAATGTGTTAATATTCAGAAAGGATGCATGGAATCATCTGGTAAGCTTCAGAGTTGTCAGAGTGATATGAAATTATGGAAAATATGTGAAAAAGAAATAGGAATTAAGTGGATGTAAATTCAAAGAATGAAATATCAGCCAGCACTAATTAATGCAAAAAAATATCTTTTACAAATTTGAATGTCATCTTTGATGAGATTATGAGTTTGGTAGGGATAATTAACAGATGAAACATACCACTTTGGGTATGCAAATTAGGTTTTACAATGCCTAAAATGACCTCACATGGAGATTTAAAACACCTGCCTAATAGAATCAGATGGGCTTAGACAGTGTGCAAATACTTGGTCCAAGAGAGTTGTGTAAGTGTGTTATTGAAGGCTGCGGGCAGACAGGACCCCTAAGTCAGCCTAACAGCTTTCTGTTGCCTAAAGAGGCTGTATTGATCCTGCCTCCCCCCTCTTCTCCTCCCCTTTCCCACCTTCTTCTGTTTCAAGCTATTCCCTTCTGTCACCTGTGGGGCTGATTGACCCTTTGGTGAGCTCATTCAGCTGGCAAAATCTAACTTGAATTTATTCACTGTTTTCCTGCACTCATTTTCTTCTGCTTTAATGGGTGAAATGACTCATCAAGAACTCAGACAAATGTCAGAGCCTGCATGTGGAAAACAGCTGGAGTATGTGGAAAAGAGCTGAGTAGGGGAGGTGGGAAAATGGGAAAAGCCAGAATTCCTTCTTTTGGCAAGTGAGAGCTTTTGAGTCAGCCCTGGCCACCCGTTTTGAGCCCAAAGTTCATTTGGTGCTTAAACTGAAGCATTTCCAAAGGAGCAGCTTAGCTGAAGCAAATTTCATAGGATATCCTGGGTTGGATGGGTTCAATAATTTGGAGCATCAACTGAAATGTCTCCAAAACAGCAGCTTGGTTTGAACAGACTGGTTCTCTATCATGACTGAGGAGAGGGGGAGGGAGAGGAAGAGGCATCTAAAGTCTACACTGTGTTTTCAAAAGGGAAAAAATTTCCCAGAGATAAAAAAGGAAGGTGCTGGTTTGTGATGTCACAGTCTTGAATGAGAGTCTGTGTAGCTCTTTTGCACTCAGGTGCCCAAACTCTGACAAAGTCCATAATGTTTATTCAAATGGGCATCTAAATGCCCACAGGTTTATTCTTTTGAAAAGTACCAAGAAACACTGTGATAAAAGAATAGCTTCACAGAAAGTCAGTTAAACAATGAAGATTAAGTGGACATCAGAGAAAATACTTACAGAAATCATTTCACTCTGTGAAAATACTTCTAGTAGGATTCTGCAAGAATCCATATTAGGGCTGAGAAAATTCAGTGTTTCCATAGTGATGCAGAAGTAAACATGATACAGCTGACAAAAAAAATGGGTAATTATTGGCAGAAGGATAGATAACGATAGTGACAAGGAGATCCTGCAGAACAATCTGACAAGCAGGGTGTGTTCAAAGAAAAACATCCACAGCTATTTACATCTATATAGTTAGTTGCACACATAAAAGTGAGGGATATTACAGAATTGGGGATTGCACCCTCATGAACCCCCAACCCTAAAATTATATATAGTATTGTACTGTATATTGAGTAGAAAATCAATATAAAGGTACAGTAAGTTACTGGACTGGAAGGACAAATGTAAATCTTTGAGGAGAAGCAAAAATTGATACTAAATGTTTATGTGGCATTAATCGACAAATAATCTTGTTTGGTCTTGTTGGGCAGGGTAAAGGTGAACCTAGAAAAAATATATAAATGATATAAAGCAGCAGCTTTCATTTCCCTATTTAAAGAGGTTAGAACATTTCTTCTGTCATGTCCACAATTATATGCATCCTGTAAGAGTTTGTGTGCCCTGAGAGAAAGGATGTGACTACAGGACACAACTCCTCAAACCACAGGAAACCTGCTCTCATCAATACAATATTACTTTGTTTCCCATTGAAGGTAATTTTTTTCTAGAGGTGGGATGGTTTTTTCCCAGGTTAATTTGTGCACGGCCGTCCTCTCTCCATTAACTCCCCACTCTTCCCTTGGAGCAGCTCCACATGCACGGCCACAGCTTGAAGGAAGGTTGAGAGGTGATGTGACAAGTGCATCCAGGAGCAGAAAATCAGAGGTTTTAAATGTCTATTAAATCCATCAGAGAGAGCTGTAACAGAGTGATGCTGAACCAAGCCAAATTCCAACTGGAAAGTAGGTACCTGCTGTAAACAGTGAAAGGGATTAGTCACTGGAACAAATTACCAGTGGAAATGTTTGTTCCTCTGTCTCCTGGTGTCTTCGTGTCAAGCACAGATGCCTTTGTGGTAGTCAAACAAACTGCAATTTGGTTCAATTCAGGCAAAATTAAATGGTTTCTGATGGACAGAGAGTCAGAGTGCATGAGCTGAAGTTTTATCTGCCTCCTCTTCATGGCTGTCAGCAAAAAAACAACATAAAGGAATTATTGCACAGGTAATTTTAATATTATTTATTGCATTAATTATTCTGGAGCTGATTAAATACTAATACAAAACCCAGGGTTTTTTTTACTTTAATGTCCACTCAGCAAGGTTTGTTTTATCCAGTCAAGCCAGTGAAGATATGGGAATCTCAGCATTTTACAAGACTAAATGACTTTTCCTGCTCTTTATGATGCATGAGTTGCATAAGTAAATGCCAACTTCAATCATTTTTCTAATATAAACAAAATATTAGCACCTGCTCTCATAAAATCAGTAACAACACTAATATTTGCATCTTCTGAGATTATAATCCAATTTAAGAAGAGAGGAAATGATATAAAGAAAATCCAGATGTGTGAGTAGTCACCTCATTCATATGAGAATTACCTAAAATGTTTTTGCAAATGAGGTGAACTAATAATAGGTAATAAATTAGAGAACAGCAAATATATATCCATTTAAACCTTTATACTTGATACTTTCAGGATTCAAAAGCATTTTTGCAAAACACCTGGCTAACTGAACACTCAAATAACATGACCCCCCTAGAAGCAGCACATTGATTAATTGTGTTTTATTGTTTATTTATGGAAATGTTCTTGATTAAGCTTTTTCCTTTTCTTTTTATTTTTTTTTAACTCAAGCAGCCCTAATAGCCAGAATGTAGAGCAAGATCTTAGCTACAACATGATGGCAAGATTAAATAGCTTTAATTAGAGAAGAGTAATATTCCATGTGTAATGGAGTGATTTACAGTGTGGTTACTTTTATCTAAATGTCTCTCAATTTGAATCTCACAGCTTTTTCATCTAAAAATTATGCAAACCCTGATGATTTTTTTTTTTTTTTAGGATTTGAGGGTCTTGACATTCTCTGAAAAATTTTAGTCCAAGTCCTTTAAGGTTGCAGTAATGCTTGTGAGTACATCTGTGTGCTTAACAAAGTGCTTAAATGTGATTTTCAGAAGAGATTTCTTCAGAGTTAGTCAATTAAAAGTCTCTTTTTCAGATATCTACTAAAGCAACACATTTTGTGAAAAAAACCCTTTCTGCTGCTCCAATTAAACTGTAGATTTGATACTCAAAACCCTAGAGAATCATTACCTATACAGACATTTCCAAGGACTCATGGAGAGGTTTTGGGTTGGGTTTTTTGGTACTTGCCTGAGCCATTTCTAAAAGATGCATAATTTGATCCTGGAACTTTTTAATTATAATGTCTAATTGAAATACTCGCATTTCAATTAAAACAAAGCGGTCTAAAACCATAGGGTGTTAGAAGCTTATAAGCAGGGTATAATTTATTGCCATTTTGATGATCTGTAAGGCTTCAACTTAAATCAATTATAAATAACTCATTTGAAAATGGATACAAGTGAAATTAACTAAATTGACACCGGTTTCTTTTTGTGATCTGAAAATATATGCCTAAATGGCAAGAAAATGTTAATTGACCTTAACCTTTACTGTGATAAGTCTCTTCAGTAATGTAGTAATACTCGGCACTTATATAGTATAGTACCTCTTATCTGAAGATCTCAAAGAGCTTTACAAGAATTAATTAAATCTCACAGCACTTCTTTGACGTAGGCAGATGAAGTATTAAATAGGTGATTAGACTGAAAACCAGAGGCTAAAACTAACATTTTCAAAACACGGTGCCTAATGTTAAGAATAAGACCCTAAATCTGCTTATTGTGATATCTTATGTTTGACAAAGCCACCCTTGCCATTGATCCCAGGGCTCTAATGACTCATAAGCACAGAGCTTTTGACTCACAAGGTCTTTGATGCAAGGACTTGATTACTTTGGCCTTTATAACACTAAGCAAAGCACAGGTCAGGCAGTGCAGAGGCTCTTGCTTGGAGGAAGGAGAGACGTTCCCTCATCTTTAACACCTTCTCATTCTGCTCAGAGAACACAGAGAATTTAGCTGAGATATATGGCACAGCTCTGAAGCATATCACCATCCAAGAAGCTGGGATGAACTACCTCCTGGAGGTATCTCTCTCCATCAGCTGTCAGGATAACCAAGAAATTAGCCAAGAGAGATGTCTAATTTTGAGACAGCCACTATCACATAAGATGAATTTAACCCTAATTAGTGGGAATTCTACATGTATGGGCCTGATTATCATAGCAGTGTGATAATTCCAACATTAAGAAAGCACAAGGAATAGATAATACTAACAGATATTGTTTAAACAGAGCACTTTGAATCACGTATTTCTTTGTCTCTTTGAAACTAAGAATAAGGCAGAATGAACTTTATAATTATTACCCTATATTCACTTTAACATATGTTGCAATCTGGAAAACCATAGAAAACTTGCTGCCTGAACAAGGTTTACACTCATAAAGCTTAAAAATGTAAGATGTCAAGTAAGGTCTAACTACGTATTTGTGAGGATGAACATGATGGTGAGGGCTTATACCATACCTTAATTCCAAGAATGCCTGCCTGAGGAAGCAGTTCAGTGTCAATTCAAATAGAGGAGTCTGTTCAGGATGGGAACTCTCTCTTGCATGTAATTCATCCATGATGGATTTGAGGAAGAAGACTTAATTTTGCCAACAACCCCCCCTTGGAATTAATTAGGATTGTAAGAAGAAGTGACAATATGTGTTAGCATAGAGCTCAGAAGTCCACCAAAAATCTCCTAGCAGAGACTGGACATTCATTGGTACTCTCACAACTGAGGGGAGATAGGTAGTTATTTATTTTCAGCATCTCAGTCCCCAATTCTCAGGCACCTTCTCAGGGGATGTAAGAAAATTTTTGAATTCGGGTTTTAAGTGCCCTGTGTTGGGTATCTCCAAAACTGAAGACACAGAATCTTAGATAGAAAAAAGTGATTAACTTGTTTTCATAGGAGTCACTGTCTATAGATTTTGGTGGAAGATCTCGACCTTATATGCTTTTGCCTGCTATATCTCCACTCCCTGTCTCTCTAGTTGGTTTGGTTTGGGTTTTTTCCTTCTCTACTTTAATCTTGAAACACAAGTCACCCAGGCTAGAGCAAAAGGAGACAATTCATATTTGGGAATGACCAACCTAAAAATCTAATCACTTGACATTCAGTCTCATGAGCACTTTGCAGGCCTGGGCCACCTTTATCTGTGTCACAGTGCATCAACAAGAAATTACATTGATAAGGACACAACCCATCTTCTCTTGCAAGCAATGGAGATATGTTTTGTTTGGTGGGGCTCTAATTACTGCTGAAGTGACCTTGTTGTATCCAACAAAAAACTACTGAATTTTTTAATGTTTTATGTGATTGTGGATAAGGATCATCGAAGTGAACATCTTCTCGAAGAATCAGGTGTATTTCTGGGTATTTTATTAAAATAACAAGAGACAAGTTCAGAAAACACTTCTTGTGTTCCTGTCACTGTGAAGGTCTTGAACTGGAGTATTCATGGCAGAATAGAACCAGGTGGGGCTGTTGGGTATAATTCTGGTGGTGACACACACTTTTATATCTCCAGGGGCCGATAGTGTACAGTGCATATTTGGCACCACAAAAGTTTTGTTGTGAATCTTAGTGTTTTGGGTTTTTTTTTTTAATAATGTATTTCTGTTCATCACATGGGGAGCATACACTTTTTCTAGGTGTCTCCAGGTGTTTAGGAGTGATGAATACATTTCACATTATTCAATTACACAGCTGACATATTTTCTAAAATGGTGTGTTGATTATTTCCTTACAGGCTTAGAGCCTGTCCCTGAAATAGCTTAAAAAAATACAGAGCCAAATCAGGTGAAGTCTTCTTTCCTTATATTAATTTGCCTTTTCTTGTTCTAGTAGCAATAGAGTTTGGCTGGAGCAGCTAATTGTGGAATTAAAACATTGCACTATCTGTCAGTCCTCCTTGAAGAGTGCTTTTAAAGTTAGCCAGCTCCTCAAAAGGATTAAAGCAACCTTATACACCATGAAAGAACAACCTAAGTGCACCCAAAAGATCATTCTCAACTGAACTTTGCATTGTCTTTGAAAAAAGATCTCATACAAGGCCATCTGCTCTATGGATGCCAATTAATAATTGGAAAGGCAGCTGCCAGTTCAGTTATTTATAAAAGTTTGCTCACCAGTATGACCACTGGGAAAGTCAAAACCCTTGGACTAGTTTATGTTTTCAGCTATGCTTTGCCTTGTCTACACTGTTATTTTATAAATAATTCCTATATTATTATTGTTGCTGAAACAGCATAAGATACACGTCGGAGCATTTAAAATTCAGAAAATGCCGCAACTGAATTTGAACTTCGCCCTCCTGCAAACGAGTGCTGTGATTCCAGGATAAACCCTTATCCAGGGCCTGTTGGCAAACTACACAAAGTCTCCTTTTTCAGCACCTGTCTGCTGCAGCAGCCACTGCCTCTGCTTGGCCAGGGGCTCTGTTTTAGGTTGACTCCAAAGACCTGCCCCACTCATCCACTTGTCCTACTTGTGTGGGCCTTGATTAGCATTGCAGACCACACCTGTTACCTAACAAAGCTGCCTGCTGACACACTCATAGTATCTTTCAGGGAGCCTTTTCTATCTCTGCTCACAACTGCTTCCAGTTCCTTTCCACTGCCATTCTAGTTTTGCATTGTTGTGACAGTCTTGCTGTGGGTTGGATCCTAATTCTAATTTCAGTGCCTCCCTGTGTGCATTGCTCTTGCTGTAGATTTGCTCTACTGCCTCTAAATTTTGATGGGAAGGAGTTAATTCTGGGGGATTTATAACACAGCTCGGATAAGGAACTTTTTCCTTCCTCCTGCCCAGCAAAGCATTTTGCTGCTCATACGGGACCGAGACTCAGCTGACAAATAACCCCACTGACATCAGCGTAACTCAGCAGACTTATATCAGCTCAGGAAGCAGCTTTCCAGGGAATGCTGAAGGCCTATCTGCTCACACAGGCTTTTGCTTCTCAGATTGTCAGAAAGACACTGGACTTAACCTTCACTGCTGACTTGACCTTTAAAGTCTGGTCCCAAGTGCTGCTCCTCCCCACCTGAAATAAAGAATCTGCTCAAGCTCCTGCAGCCTGAGAAGGGTTGGCAAGAGACCTCCCTTAGCACCTGAGCTCTAGCCCACACCCCAGCCTGGGGATAACTTAGACAGCTCTAAAGCTCATCTATGTTCAAAGGCATCCAGGGAGGGGGAGTTGGCTTGAAAACAGTTTAAAAGGTTGAATATTTTGTTTTTCCTCTCCGTGTTGCCATTAATAATTTGTAATAGCTTTATTTGCAGGACTGGATGTGTCTCTTCAATAGCTGTAATTTTACAGAGACAGATAGTGATTGGGCAAGGGGCAATGGTTTTAAACTAAAAGAGGGGAGATTTAGACTGGACATGAGGAGAAAATTCTTTACTCAGAGGGTGATGAGGCACTGGCACAGGTTGCCCAGAAAAGCTGTGGATGTCCCATCCCTGGAAGTGTTCAAGGCCAGGTTGGATGGGTCTTAGAGCAACCTGGGATAGTGGAAGGTGTCCCTCAATGATATTTAGGGTCCCTTCCAGTCCAAGCCATTCTATGATTCTGTGGACACCTGCAGCTCCAGGGAAGACTGCAAATATGACCATTCATATTTGATGGCTTGATCTTATTTGTCCAGCCCTGGAGAGATTTGTGATAACAAATATTTTCACTTAGTAAATCAAAGTGGACACACAAAACCAAGATACACCTCACAGTAACCAACAACACTAATCATTTTTAAATAGCTCACCTGGTGCCATTTTTAAAATCTACTTTATATATCATAATTGATGACTTTATATCTTGTAACTTGTTTAATGTGTCCCTTCTGATTGTTCTAGTGCTCAGACATTGAGTGATGTTGGAAGCCAAATGAACAGGAGCCTTATTCTGTGCTCTGTCCTTGCAGTAATAGAAAGAGAGCAGTAAACTGCATCATTAAAACAGTCCCTTATGGTTTTAGGTGACCCTGTCAAATGATCCCATTCATAAATCTATTAAGCTCCATTTTCAAACCTGTTGTTATAAACAAGAGCCAGGCTACCCTAATAGTTAAAATTTTGTATCTCTTTCTAGTTTAAATGTATTTGTTCTTGCATTATATTTACACAAAGATTGTAACATCCAATATTGCCAAGTAATAGTAACATACATCTTCTTACCTATATCAGAAAGTTCATAATTAAAGATAAGAGATGCAAATCACATTCTGTTGCAAAGTGGCCTTTCTATGTGCCTTTAAAGCATGAAAGTAAATACCTAATTTTTTAGGCAGCACAATGGAAGAAGAGAGTCAAAATTCATAACAATTACAGAAAGAAATTTGCTAAAGTATTTGGCACTGAACAAAAGTATGGAATTCAAGGAGATTTTGGTTAATTTCTGTTTCTAAACACTGTGGTCTGACTATCTCCTTTATTTGCCAGCTCAAATATCAGCAAAGAAGTATGAACAGGTTTGTAAATCCTAGCAAAGACTTACAACTAAAGCCCCTGGTTCAGCCTTCTGAAGCATGTCTAAAACTGTAGTCAGGTAAAATTTCCTACTGATCCATGAAATGGTAAAGTTTAAACAGTACCATTTAGCTGCAACCACCTGTTTCAATTAATTCTCTTACATCTTTCATGCCTTGAAAACTTTCATCTTCCCCTTTAAGTCAA
The DNA here is from genome assembly GCF_022539395.1 of Myiozetetes cayanensis. Lineage (NCBI taxonomy): Eukaryota > Metazoa > Chordata > Aves > Passeriformes > Tyrannidae > Myiozetetes > Myiozetetes cayanensis. The sequence goes on from NW_026087521.1 coordinate 4,971,832, forward strand.
TTTGTCAAGGACCACGGATGTTTTATTTTTGCTGAAGCCCTACTGTGCTTTCAGTAACAACAAGAGGTGAATTAAATAAATCTACAAAACACAGCATACGTGGAGTCCATCATCACTTGCAAAATAGGTAGACATAGTTATCAAATAAGAGAAACAATCCTAAAGGACTGCAAGATAACGACCAGCCTTGTGCTGTACTTGCTGGATATTACATTCTGCTACATGCTTAGGGAAAGAAATAGTCTCATAAGTGGGGGGAACAGAGGTGCTGGTTATAATCCTTGCTCTCCTGCTGGCCTGGCAGGCAGTATTTTACCTTCCACTCCATCTTGTGAATTTATGCTGAGATCTCTCTTTGCTTAATGTGTGGGGCATCACCTTTGGCAAGAGCCTTTCAGTATAATACTGAGATGGACAATAATCTGACACCGGAAAGTCATACACGGTTTTTCACATCCTTGATAAAACTAGAGGCACTTCATTGAGTGCTGTGTGACTAACAACACACTGCCTAAAGATAAGATTATACCTTTGGATGCAATGCAATGAAAATGCAATGAAGGTTTGTCTGAAATACTTTTAAAATCCTGCATTAGCACTTATTTCCCATCTGTGGCTCTCATATGATATGAAGGCATCCTGCTCCTGGCACCTAACCACCACCCTCCCTGTGCTGTAGGTTCTGCCACACATAACCTGTGACTCTTTAAGGAGACCTTAAAGTTCCTTGAATCCCTCTCTCCGCAATACAGATCCTTACATTTCTAAACAAGCACAGAGAAAGGCAATTTTATAACTTTATAAGTGGAGACTGACAGGATCATTTATCTCTCTTTGTATTGTTTTTCAGGAGAACCATAGCAGTGCAATGAAGACCTGGTTCTGCCTCTTTACATTATCCACAGGATGCCTTTGGATTATCCTTTGAGTTATTCTGTATCCAAACCTCACACACACCATAGACAACCTATAGGCCATTTATGCAGCAAGGCTTTTCCACAGAGCACCCTGAATCTGTCAGTACATCACTTACAAGTCTGCAAAGTATCAACTCTGCAACTGTGACCTTTTTGCTGCTGAATCCTACAACTATTCGACCTCTCCTAGAATTTCAGACAGTATCAGTTGCATATCCTGCCTTCACCTTTACACTAATTTAACTTTAAAATGCCTATCCTTTTGCTCCAGTGGGAAAATCTGGAAAGTCTCCCGCATCTCATCTTATATGAGCATCACGAAAGAAACCCTAATTCTGTCAAAACTGGCCATTCACTTAAGAGTTGCACTTGATGATCCTTGTGAGTCCCTTCCAACCCAGAATATTCTGTGATCCTGTAATTAGTGCCAGGTTACAGCAGGCAGGAAAAAAGGAACTCCACTGCAGACTGACCACCATGGCCAACATGTTTCAGGGGAATATGAATGAAGCAAGGAGAAATGAATGAAGCAAGAGATATGAAGAAAGAATATTGCAGAGCTTGGGGCCATCCATGTGTTCTGAGATGGGCAAGGAGAGTTTGCATCACTGCACTAATGAGTGTGCAGGTGTCACTGAGCAAGGCTTTCACCTCCAGCAGCTGACCTTGGCTCCCTCCCTGCTCCTCCAGAGTGTCCTGTCCCATTCTGGACTTTCCAACAGGCAGTTGAAACAGTGGTTTGATGTATTGTGGTGTCTGGAAGGCAATGTAATAAAACCCAGAAAATTAGTTTTCAATCTCAAGTAAAACAGTGATATTCTTTTGTGCAATCAAATTCAAAGTAGTTCCATTGGTTGTAAAATATTTTATAATTAGGCATTTAAACTGCTATAGAGAAGACAAAATTGTGACATTTCAAGAGAAAAGTGTCTGCGGAACAGTTTTTTAAAACAGTTCCAACTGGAATAGATTTTCCACATCTCAAATCAAAAGGCATACAGGGGAGATTGTAGTTAAAACTTTGATGTGTTTGTGTGATTGTTTGGATTTTCTTTATGCTGAGAGTTTTTGTTGGACACTTCAAACAAATATTTTGTGATTGAATGTCTTATTTTGTTCCAATAATAATATTTTTTTAATGCCTACCTGAGAGTAGCAAAATGATAGCTTTGCTCAGTTTGGGGAACATATATGATAAGTATTACAAATTATCTTTTTTCAGTACCTTCACCTTAAAATTGTCCTTCTTGTTGTGGAAAAAAACCCCACAAAACTGTTAAAACTTATGTTTCCACCATGTTGGCCACTATGCAAAAATGTTTCTTATGTCAGGCACTTGAAAGACCTTCTTTGTTAGGATCGTTCTTGCTATATGGGTAGAGTTTGAGACACAAGTGAAAGGACTGCCAAAACCCCTGAGAATTATTTCAAAATATGGATGGGACAACATTAAAAATATGTAAAATGTGAAAAATGGCATTAATCAAGTGTGGTAATGATATTTTCTGATCAAAGTTTTAGATTTAAGGCCTTTGTATGCAGAAAACATTTCCTGGAACTGCTCATGGACAGGTCAAGGCTTTCATTATTTTTCTTCTTATCCTGTATCAAGGTGCTGGAATTACACTCTGTATATTTCTACATTTTTAATTCAACATGAGATTTATTTTTTTTCAGAATTCTTGGCCAAACTCAGCTCAAGCTCAAAGATAAAGGAGCTTTGGTGTTGATTTTGCTAGGAAAAGTAAGACCAAGGCCTCTTAACATCGTGCTCCAAATGGGCAATCACGGGATAAATTGCTGAGTCCAAAATCCTCTTTTATCATGTTTATAATGAAAATGAAGTAAAGCAGATCATTAGGTCCACATGAGCATTATTAACCTTTCCCTTACTGCTAAAATCTGAGGGCTGTGGAAGAAGGTTCAGCCTTGTTTCAATCTGTAAAGTTCTAGGAAAGCACTTAGCATGTGCCAAAAGGTACTTGCTTTAATATATGCTCAGACACCACTGAAATAATGGCATGTGCCTAGAAAACATTAATTATGCACCAGAAGATTTAGACCAAGAATTAGCTCTTAGTATTGAAAATAGGCTGAAGATGCTGGGTCCTAATATGACTGAAGAATTTAGCAAGTAAAGATCAAGGAAATAAACTTTTTTTCCCTTTTTTTTTTTTTTTTTTCCTGCTCCATTTCAGGTAAACAGGTCCTGCCCCTTGAGAAGGAAATATCTCAATGCTACAGGAATCACCACTGATATCACAAGACCAATTAAAATCATAGAATCATTTAGGTTGGAAAAAAAATCTAAGATCATAAAGTCCAACCATTAACCCAACACTGCCAAGTCCACCACTAAACCATGTAAATCACTCTAGGGGTTCATACAGTCAATAGAGGGAAATATGCTTTGAGGATGCAGTTCATCTGATTTTAGCACTACTTTGTTTTCACCAAGATTACACACAGCTGTGAAGTCCAAGGAATACTTAGGTGAAGATTCCAGTTACTCACTTTAAGCACCAGTCTTTATTTATTACTTTTACACTTATTTTTCCACAACTTTATCCCTGGATTCAGACAACCATAACACCATCTGTCCTCGTAGAAACAGATGTATGGAACTTAATAAAGGAAGAAACCAACAGGTATCCAAGCAAATAATTCTGTCTTTTGAAGCACATGTTTCCCTCTACAGTGCAGTCTGGAGGTGGGTGGCTATCCTGTGTAGATATGTCCAAATTAACATCACTCCAGCTGTGTCTCCATGGTAGTGAGGACTTCCTGTGAGTTGTACAATCCTGGAAGACCTGGGGCATGTGTATGTTGAAAGAGCTGTGACTCCTGAGTTCCACAGCTGTCAGACTAAAGCTTACTTGGAGATGTCCGTGTAAAATCACACAGGAGTCTGGAGTGTATTTTTCTGTTGTTGAACATAATTGATAGAAGTCACTTTTAAATGACAATTCATATCTTTACAGCTTGGAGAGGGGATAAAATCTGAGGTGTTTACCTGTCTGGGAAAAAAACCCAAAACCAACAACAACAAAACCAACAAAAAACAGGACAGCCTTTATCAGTTCTAACTTTCAAACAGGGTCTCTGTGGAGAGATAGACACATAAGTGCAGCCCTGATTAAGATATCTAATTTCTAAAGAGATCATTCTGCTGTTTAGTGTTTTCCTGTAGATCAGTCTGATTGCTACATGGCATTCTTATGTATCAAACTCCAAATTTGGGGGTTTGTTTGCAAATTCCTTACAACAAAACAAATATTCTGCAGCACTTAGAAACACAGGCACTGATATTTTATTATTCCTGCATCTCAGACCCTAAAGAGTCCCCATGCTGCTCATCCTCAAAGGAGGATAGATGTATTTCATTGTATTCCATGGAATTTGTCTTCTCTATTTAGAACTCAGGCAGCATTAATTCACATCCTGGCCTTTAACAAGCTGCAACCTGACTAGAGAGAGTGAGATTAGCTCTCGAAAAACTTTCCAGCCTAAGGATAATATAGATATTTCATGTGTCACTCTCTTATCCTTATCACAGACATCTATATAAATGAGTTTCTGGCATTCCCCTACCTATCTGTTACACAGCATTACAGATCTGTAAGATTACACTTTCTGTGGGCTCCGAGATTCCCTCTTGAATCCAGATATTCAGCATTGTTTTCACCACACTTGGACTTTGTTCCACTTTTAGTAGCAGCATGAAGTCAGTCACATTTAAATCAGATGAAAACCTGAATTTTTCATATTAATTAAAGTTCAATAGATTCCTTATAAAGAATAGATGAAAGGAGCAGCAGTGACACGGGAGTCATGTAGGCCGGATTTTCTGCAGATTAGCTAAAGCTGGTATGAACTTCCTCCCTGGCTTTCTCTAATATTTCCTGATTTTTTGAAGAGATTGACAAATAAGGTTTTGTACAATAGCACAGAAGCAATTTCCTCATCATTTCTACAGTGTAAAGCAGAGACAGGAATTAAAAAAAAAAAAAAAAAAAAAAAAGGCTGTCTTTCCAAGGTGGTTTTTTTCTTGAAATTCTGTTATATGCAGAATGCAGAAAAGCCTTATTATTCTCCAGTATAATTCTCCCAGTCACACTGGGTTACAACAGTGATGCATTTGGCTTTGACCTGTTCAGGTGTAGATTCCTGGAAAAAAAGAGCTAGTAGAGTCTAGGTACAGCACCTTTCTCTTGGCCTTAAATCTCACAAGGTACACATGGGTCCCATCCCTCAGTAATGTCAACCATACCACTCAGCTTGGTGTCATATGCAAATGTCCTCAGCGTGCACCTGAGTCCACTTTTTGGTGTCACTGATGAAGATATTAAACAATACTGGTCCCAGTATGGACCCCCGAGGACACCACCTGTCACCAATATCCATTGGGACATTAAACCATCGACCACCACCACTCTGTGAGGTAAAGTGGGTTGACTGCAGTCATGGGGTGGAGAGTGTGATGGATGCAATCCCCCTGTTTGAACTAACTGCTAATCAAAGGTAATGCTATCGTGTGAGGCTGTAAATGAGAACACAGGACCAAACTCAAACAGAAGTGTTTAGACTGGAGAATGGGCTGATAAGAGGCCAAAACTGCATTAACACATCAGAAAATCTGGCTACAGATCAACCACTTTGCACTATAAATATCTGCAGCCATCAGGGTCTGTTGAGCTCTCCCTCTGTGGCAGCTGCATGGACAGTGATCTCCTCTTGAGTAGAAACACCTCTCAAGCTTACTCTTGAGCCTGAGAGTTCCCTTACTTGACCCCAGACATTGATGGGTTTGTAATTTACATTTTTTTGCATGCATGTAACATTTAATGTACTTATGGTAAGCTTGAGCAATAACCTCTGTATCCCATACTAATTTTTGCTGCAGTAAATAGTAGAGTATTGCCCACCAATCAGTCTGTACTTATTAAACATTTTACATATCTAAATTTACTGGTGAAAACTCAATAAACTAATGACTAGATCAGATCTGTCTGAGCAGTCTTTCATCTGTCTGAGCAATCATTCAATCTTCTCCCATGACTCCTATTGACCAATATCTACCTCTGTCAGGGGAGTGAATAAGGAGGACACATGACCATTTTTTTCCACAAGTGCTGCAGGTTCACTTCTTGCTTCTTGCTCTATGGTGAAGAACTTGTTTCAAAAACATGTCACATTTGTCTTCTTCAGTTTCCTTGAGTCTTCAGAAGAGACTTACTTTTACATCCAGAAATAGGTCAAACAAAAAGTGAGTGTTCACAAGATGGTAGTTTAGAAATGGTAAAATGTAAAAGTGGTTTAATTGAGTTTAGGAAATAGGTAAATTAATAAATTGGTTAATAGGGGTATTAATGACAGATTGCCCAGAACAACCCTTATTTTAATAAGTTCTGTTTTAAACAAACCACTCGTTGCTATTACTTAAGGAAATTTTGCTTTTGAATTTCACTACTTTTTTTTTTAATTAATGTTTGTAAAACTGTATAGTCATTCTATATAGTTATATGTTATGTATGAAATATAGTTATTCTATATTTTTCACAGACAGATCAGTCAATGCTATTGCTAGTTAACATTGCAGGGGTTTTTTTTTGGTTGGGTTTGTTTGGGTTTTTCCCTTGGTACAAAAACTGTAAGCTATCAGTGTAAGGCTTGGCTCGACTTTGTTTTGGATGACAGTCTCTAAAAGGGTCAAGCATACCCTAGAAGCCTTTGACTTAGAGTTCACTTGGAGCCAGGGAAACAGCAAGAGTACCTAGTATAAAATTCCTAACATGACTAGGGAAATTCCTTCTGACTTTCTGCTTTGAAAGGGGAGAGGCGAAATTTAAAGTGTCACTGTTCTTAGCGGGAGAAAGGCTGTGTGTCATCATGTGTTCCATACAGCATTTCTGACACATATAAGAAAATACTCCCATTTTTTAGGAGGACTACCATCGCTCCCCTCACTCACAGAGGCTGTGAATAGTGAACTTGCAGTCTCCTCAGCCAGCTCTCAGAGGACAGCAACTCCACACTTAACGGCCTTGTGTCACCTACAAGCCTCCCAAGACAGTTTCCTCAGCTATCCAGGATGACTCTGAAGCATGGAGATCCAGTTTTGGGATACCAGGGTACTGAGCTACTCCAGGTGGCTTAATGAGCATCCATCTGCCTCACGGGTACATTAAGTCAAGCCATGAATCACTGGTGTATCTGCATGAGACAGGAGAAGAAGCCTCTCCTACTCCAGCCTCTAGAGTCATTGTAAAGACTGCTCTATTTCTTGAGCCTGTAAAACTACCAGATATACATCCCAACATGACATATTACAAAACAATCCTGACTATTAGCCAAGCAGTCAATAACACAGGGCTGTTTTAAAGTAGATTAACTGCTTTCCCCGTCTCTGCCAAAGCCACCTGCACTCTGTTTTTTTTACAAATAGCCAGGCTGGACTGAAGTTGCTGCTACAGTGATTCTTAACTGCTGTTCCTGTGAAGAGATCAGTGAGATAAAATCCATTTCACTAATTTTGGAGGACACACAGATCCACAGGGACACAGGACCACACAGGACCATGGAAAACATTGGGGTTTCATTTGGAAATTTCACATTACAGTGCACCGTAATTCAGGTGCTCCCTACACACCTCATTCCTTCTTCTGTCAGGGCAATCAAGGCATTACATGTGCAGCCAAAGGGCAATATAACAGGGACCATTTGGAATTTCTTACTCTGCCTCCTGGAAGAAGACTCAGATCCTCAAGATGCATTCAGCAACTCCCTTCTATTTTAAGTTCTTTCAAAGATGGATATCTATGCACTCCCAGAACTCATCCTACAACAGAAACATACAAATGAGCCTTCAGCTGTTGTTGTCTACTAAAATCATACATAGAGGTACTGTAAATACACAGTAGTATAGCACATTTCAGAATAATTTGATAAGAACTGTGCTGGGTTGGCAGGGGTAGAGTAAGTTTTCTTCACGGTAGCTGGTAGGGGGATATGATTTGGATTCGTGCTGAAAACAGTGTTGATAATTCAAGGATGTTTTCATCATTACTGGGCAGACCTTACACACAGTCAAGGCCTTCACTGCTCCTCACCCCACCCCATCAGCGAGGAGGCCAGGAGCGCACAAGGAGTTGGGAGGGGACACAGCTGGGACAGCTGAGCCCAACTGCCCCAAGGGATGTCCCAGACCTTATGGTGTCATGGTTGGCATGTAAATCTGGGAGAAGAAGAAGGAAAGGAGGGACATTTGGAGTGATGGTGTTTTTCTTCCCAAGTCACCATTACACGTGATGGACCCCTGCTGTCCTGGGGATGGCTGAACACCTTACTGCCCCGGGAAGTTGTGAATTAATTCCTTGTTTTGCTTTGCTTCTACTTTCAGGTTTTGTTCCATTGTTGAACTGTCTTTGCCTCAATCCATGAGTTTTCTCACTTTTACCCATCATGTTGGGGAGAGTGAATGAGCAGCTGTGTGGGGCTGAGCTGGAGTTAAACCACAGGAAGAACTTAGATAATGTTGATTTTCCAGCCAGAAAGATATTTTTTTTAAAGGGACAAAGCAATAGATATGTTAGTGAGCCATGCAAAGAGAAAGTCTACTGGCTATTTTATTAGGGTTTGGGAGGTTTTAGTTTTACTTACCATTGTTTATGATAGATATTCTAAGGTTGAAGAAACATCTTTTTATTGTCACTCACAATGAAATCTGTCTAGAGAATTCTAAATGATGGGTAATGAAAAACAAAGTTGAAAGTTGCTGGGAGGTATCTAGCAGGTACTGCAGGAGTCAGGTCAGGCCTTAATGTCTTCATTTTGGTCCAGGGGAAAAGAGTAAACAGAATACTAATGAAAGTTGCAGATGGTACTAGAATCAGTAAAGGTTATCAACCCTAGTGAAATAATGCAAGAGGACCTGGATAGGTTAGGAATGTGGGCTTAAAGCAAAATTGCGTTTAGCCTGGAAAATTGCAAGCTAATCCCACCAGAGAAAAAATAATTAATGTTGAGTAGCAAAGGGAGGAAGGTAAAAAGAGCCTGAAACGCAGAGTTATTGAAAGAGATCTGAGGTGAAAGAAAACTTTTAAGTTAGAGATAAATTTGCAGTGTGCAGCAGAAAGAAAAAAATATTGTTGAGTTAAAGACTTAGGCAAAATTCACATGTGTCATAAAACAAGATGAAACGGCGTAGCTTTGTGCATGGCAATATCTGGCAGAACATCTCTAAATGAAAGCATCTCAGTACCAGAGGGCAAAGTACAAGAAGTGAAGACATTTTTTTATTCCCTTCAGTGATAATTGTGTTCTAAGGACACAATAAAGAAGTTGTTGAATAACTCTTGCAAAAGAGGGCTTGAATAAATGATGTGAAAGTGGGCAAGTACCTCCAGAAACAAATATTTTCCACTTTTATTAATACTTTCATTGTAGCTGACCAAAGAGAATGAGATGAATTTAAAGAGATCAAAATCAAGATCTGGCAGTCGGTGTAGCAGCCACACACAGAGAAGACATAAACTTTAGCACTTCAGGCATTTGAAGGAAGGAGCAGGCAATTTTAGAGCTGTGCAGTAATAAACTTTGGTAAAATTGGAAAGTAAACTAGATAGTACAGTAGATCGTCCACACTTGTATCTTGTGCAATTTCCTACTGACTTAAGCTTTCCTATCGGATAAAACCTGATTTCTAGGAAAGCCTGTTTCAAACTCATCCAGTCTCCTGAAGGGGATTGCTTCAGTGTTTCCATTAGGATAGGGATTTTCTTTGGTCAGGTGACATTACTCTAATTAATATGATAGATCGCTAGATATGACTTAAGATCAGCCCTGGTACCTTGGTAATTATGGCTTCATCTAAATAGCTTTGGAAATAAAGCAGTAGTAGTGCATTCCAAGGGACTGTGTTCTGTATTCAGAAATGGATCCTTTTTCCTGTTCCTGACTTTCTTTATCTCTAAGTTATTTAATATCTTTTAGGCTTTCCCCACATATCAATGGCATTGACTTAGTAGCATACATTTTCAAAATCTCCTATCAATGTCTGGAATCTTCTGCATCACAGAGAGATTTTATATCATGTAGTATTATGTACACGCTGATATTGCATTCTAATTTGCTATATTATCTGATTCATTTAAACTACTTCTTTTTGCTTCCAAAGGCTCTTAATTCTGAATTGACAGATTTTTTTATTAAATATTTCATAGTCCAGAAGACTTTCCTCAATAAGTAGCAATTTTCAGATTGATCAAATTTTAAGCCTAATTTATGTGTTGGGTTTGGGCTTTTTTTCCCTCTGACAAATCCATTTTCTATCATTTCAGTGAGAGGTGTTTATTTTATGTACAATACTTAAGAATGATTAATGAGTTTCATTTTTAAGGCCAAATCTTTAATAAAATCTATCCTCAATGCTGTAATAACTATTAACTAGTTCCACTGAGTTACCTAAAGCCAGTTGAATTGAAATGAATACAGTTAAAATCACTTGCTGCTTCATTGCTTATGCTAAATGCAACATAGAAAATCCTAATCTTAACACAGGTAACGTGAATTATTTGCCACAGAGCAGCAGTGCAGTTGTACCTGGAAATGTCTGGGGTGAAGGTCATTGCTCTTTCTTCTTCATGGCAAATGGTCATTTAACATTGTATAAAAAGAGCAGGGATTTCTGACAACACAGGGCTGAGACAAAATGATTGCTGGTTCTCACACTTGTCATCAGGAAAATCCCATTGTGTCCCTGCCTCATTAGACAATGAAGGGATCTGGGAAGGGAGTTAGGCTGAAACCTTGTGAGGTTTGCGAAGACAATTTGTTCAGACAGGCAGTAGGGGTTTGGCTCATATTTTGACCTTTCTGTGTCTCTCGAGCTCAGTACAGGAGACCATCACCACTTCATTGGAAGGCAATTCCTCCACGGAGCCACACATGTAAGCTCTGGCCCGGGGAACGTGCCTGTAGCATAGGATAGGATACAACAGCGAAGCAGAGATCCACTGCAGCCTGTAAAGTGACAGCTAGGGTGCACTGATACATAAGTGCCTGGCAACTGCTCTAATTTATTGCAGTAGCTGTTATGGCTCTCTGTGAAGCCTAAAATAATCTATGAGCGTTTCACATTTTAATAGTATTCATGTTGAGGGCCTCTGTGTGACTGCAGCTATATGATAACATATGCCCCAATCGGATCTGCCCTTTGTGTACGAGATGACACAATTTGTGCACAGTTAGCCATGAGGGAGATGGAGATTATCCATTTCCAGTGTGGGCAATGCCGGGTCTTCCAGCCTCTCATGTGCACCAAAGAGACAAATATTTTCCTTTTTTAAGAGCATTTACACCCTCAGAGCTCAACAGATGGGATGTTCTTGCCCTTCAAGGCAAAGCTCTGCTGTCAGAAGAGACACAGAGGACTAAGTAAGTAGCAGGCACAGAAACTAGTTAAGAGTTTAATGGGATTTGGCTGATTATGTTTTCTTTCACTATAATTAACTCATATTTTCAATAACACCATGGACCTCAAACAAGAGAAACCATTAGGAGTCTGTACAGTTCCCAGCAAAGGAAAATGCTGTCCAAGAAGAATATAACTGTTTATAGAAACTAATCACTTCAAAAAGTTAGGAAAAACTACACTCAAGATAACTAGTGATATTCACTCCTTCCCCTGAAGCCATGGTGTCCAATGCCACATAATCATGTGTCCCTCATTACACAATTTACCCATCCAGCCTATTCCTAACAGTGCAACTCCCGTCTTCATGTCTGAACAAATCCCCTCTGACTTACTGCTCACATTTTGCTTCCAGGCAAGAAGTCCTGCATAACCAACCTGTTCTCCTCTCCAACCGCATCTCAGTTTTAATTCTATTTTTCCAGGCATTTCTTGTCTTCTTTATCTTTCTGTCCATCTGAACACAAGTCCAGATTTGCTCTCCTAATGTAACACCTCCAGTTCATTTTTGCTTCTCTTGTCTTTAGTTTCAAAGGTCAGCATGGCCATACCTACAGTGGTTGGTGAAGTGGGTGTCAGCCTTGAGACCAAGTGGCAGTGCACAAATCCGTATCAGAGAATCAGAGAATGGTTTGTTTAGGAAGGGATCTTCAAGATCATCTCATTCCAACCCCTCTACCATGACCATGGACACCTTCCTCTTGACCAAGTTGCTCAAAGCCCCATCCAACCAAGCCCTGAACACAGGGATGGGGCATCCACAACTTCTCTGGGCCTAAACCTTCTTTCCTCGTTGTCCCTCAAAATTAGGGGACATTGTGTCACTCCAGTCATGCTTCACCATCCACTGAACTATGCAGGATATGGCTTGTCCATCCTGTGTTTATTTTTTGCTTCTCCACAAGTGCCCTCATTTGTATAATTTTCTTTATGGATTTTGTGTGGGTTGTTTTTTGTTTTGGGGTTTTTGGTTTTTTTTGTTGTTGTTGTTTTGGTTTGGGTTTGGGTGGTTTTTTGTTTGTTTGGTTTGGGTTTTGTTTTTGGTTTTTTTTGTTTTTTTTTGGTGTTTTTTTTGGTTTTTTGTTTGTTTGTTTGTTTTTTTTTTTTGCTGTCCCTGACATAAATGTCATCCCATGGACAAATTTCAAACCCCTGCTTGAATCCCATCAGAAACACAGTCTTTGCAGACCTCCTGAAAGAAAAAAAGCAGCTGCCATCTCAAGGTGCTTTGCCCCCAGCCTGGCTTTCCACAAAGACTGAGTTGATTTGACCAAAGTTTTCCAGCAATCAAAAGCAGATCCATAACAGAGAAAAATTTAATCCCAAAATGTAGTGTAATAAACAGCCACAAGCAACTGAAAATAGGGTTATGTAAAAGGAAACACTATGAAACTTTGACAAGCACTGTTCCTAGCCCTGCTAATAAAATACCTTTCTGACTGGTCTGGTATTCCTTTATCCTCTTGTAAAGATTGCAAAAGATAAAGATTTCACAGGCAGGCTCAATAAATACCAAATCATGTCTTTGTCTATGTATTTGCATATTTCTCACCTCTTAAGTTTTAAGCTCAAAAGCTAAAGAGGTGTTCATTCAGGAGCTGACAGCCTGCAATTCCTGAATTCCTGTTGGATTCCTCTCAGATCTGCACAATAAGGTGCAAACACAGAAGTCAAATGTCAGGGTCAGCTCTGCACACACAGATGCCTTTTTGCGGAGCAGCTCACAGAGCACACTCCTATGGCACTTGTCAGGATTTACTGAGCACATTTAGGGAAGCTGCCAAAGTGTTTGGAGTGCTTTGGCAGCAGAAGAAACAGCTGGTCCCATCAAAGTGATCACATTCTTGGACATTAATTTAGTGTCTGAGAGGATGGAGCGATGCTTGCCAGGGAATAAGCTCCATAATCCTAAAGGGAAAGTGGCTCCAAAATTACAGGCTAGTAAAGGTGTGGTTAAAGCAGTTGCAACTGCTTTGTTAACAGGTTCCTTGAACCTTTGAGAAAAGTGTATTGAGGCAACATGTAGCCTCCAAACTGACAAGCTCTTTCAATGGAAGGAGCTATAGAGGGACTGGCATTGTAAGGCATCAGACTCTGAACATTGGGAGCCATTTTATGGAATCTCGGTAAATAACAATAAGTCAGCGCTGGTGCAGGAATGAATTATTAATCAGTGTTTATTGTGAAAATACACTTGAATGATTCTGAAAGGTTTTCTTCTGGCGTGCCCATGCAGGGGGTTTATGGGTTTATGTATCAGAAAAAAACATAAAATATGCATTTGTGATAAGCCCCATTATAATGCTTAAAGTCCATTGCTGCCTGATTTATTGTGGCATTTCCTAAACACGAGATTAGGAGCTCCTGTAAAGTTTTGGTGTTGATCATCTCAATATGGCCACAGATGCCTTTTTTCTTTTTTCACCCAGTCTATAGCAATGAGAAATGTCCAAATAATTCCTGAGCCAGTTATTGAGTCCCTTTCTGCTCCCAGGTTGTAAAGAAGAAAATATAAGAGTCAGTTATGAACACCTGAACTTAATGTTGGTAATGAAAGTGTGGTTATCTCCTCCTTCTCATATTTACACTGCAATGGAAAACATCCCTTTTCACCTTGGCGACAAGGCTGTTATTGCAACAGTACAAAATTGCTGAGTAATTTTCTTTCTTTGCCTAAGTATTTATTGTTTTAGCACCTGGAATTCCCATCGAATCATCATTTACCACCCATTGAATGCAACCAAACAACAAAGCAAACCCCAAAACACATTATGTGTGTTACAAACCCCAAAACCCTTGTCTTCCACACCCCTTTTCCTGTGAAAATAGAGGGAATTTATACACAGCATCTGCCTCTCTTTCCTGTCTTAAGGTTTTACTTTCACACGGCAAACTATTCTTAAGACACGAGTGTTTGGAAGGCTAACACACAAGGATGGATTAATTTATCAAAGCACTAAATTCCATGGAGATTTTTTTTTTTAAGTCAGCCACCATTGATTGCAAGACAACAGGATGTACCAAGGGGACAGAAACACAGGTATGAAAAATGAATTCAACCACAGGCAAGGCAACAGGGAAGGAGTAAGACGTGTAACTGTCATTTATTAAATAACATAAACTACAGAATTTTTTTCTTCCTTGAGAAGAAATTTTGATAAGCAAAATGATGGTCTTTTAATGGAAATTGTAACAAGAAAGTTTTTTCAGCTGGAAAAAAAATAAAATTAATTGATTGTTATCCACAAGGCAATCAGAAGTTTAAAACCTTAGTTTGCACTTTACCAAACCATTTTTATGGGCTGGATTTGTCTGGGGGAAGGGAGAAGTCTCCCTCTTTATTTTTCCCCAACATCAATAATTAACATATATAGGTCACCACATCAGGTATAGAAATCCTCTAACAACACTCTACTTCTGAAATAATGCACTGTATTCAAAGACCCCACAGAACTGTACACAAAGTACTCCATTAGCAGCAGGTGCTGTAAAGAAAGGCTCTCTTTAAAAGAGCTTTTAATTACTGTATATCTTTGTTTAGGAGCCACCTTCAACTACCTTTTCCTTGTGAGCTGCAGAGGAAAGCCATTAAATGTACAAGAAAACCACCCCCAATTTAAAGCTGCAGGAGAAAGCAATTAGTGTAACAGAAGATTCAGCTTGTACACAAAGCAATACGGTACACGAAGTCACCAGGGGCTGGGTATTACTTTGATATAATTAATACATGTTGTAAATCTTAAGATGTGCCACTACTGAAAGTTGAAAGTCATAGCTGGTTGTATGGCCCATGTTTATTCCCAAGTCTCCTTCTAACAATGGAGTTGGCTGTTTACACAAAATTACATTTATCTCTCTCAGCTGTATAATTCACACCTTCTCTAAATCCTCTTTCCACAGGCGAAGGGTTTTAATAGAGCTGAGTGAGCCCCTTTGCTTCTAAGGGGCAAGAAGGCACGGGGGTTTATTTATTTGAAGTGAGGCCACTTAGACAGATTTGGCTTCAGATCCCAGATCCCCAGGAAGGGGTCTTTCTGGTCTCGTTTGACATTTGCCAAGTTTACAAGTCTTGATTTTAAAACTGGAACTAATCTCATACTAAAATTCACTTCTTCAGCCACTTTCCCATCACAGTATAGCAGAGTCTTTTTAGACGTGATGCAAAAAGGAATTCAAAGGTTTTGTGGGTTATTTGGTTTCGGGGTTGTTTTAATTCTTTAAATAATGGAAATTTTAAAAATGGTTTCAGTGTTTTTAGGAGCCAATATTTGAAGATCAATGATATCGAAACTTGTGAAAAAAAAAAAGAGAGAAAAATCCAAAGAACAACAACAAAAACCCAAAACAACAAGCAAACCTCAAACTACTCAGTAACTCCACTGAAGTTAAAGGCAAAATTGTTCCTGACTAAAACAACACCAGAAAATGCTTCATTCAGTAGTGTTGTAGAAGATACAAAGGTTAATTAGATACTTTCTATTGCATTATATAGCAGAAAACCTCTGTTAATTACTGCTTCTTTAACAAAACTGATTCATTAAAAACTGACTAAAGAATGGCAAAAAAAAAAATTGTCTTTCCCATTCCAGTCCAAACTACTCCATGTTCTACATTCCTAAGTCCATGACCCTTAATTAAAATTAGACATTAGCAGAGACATTGAATGGTTAATATTAACATACAACATCACTTAAATTCTAAAATGAATGAAATTCCACCCACTTCTTCTAAATACCTCAGTGTTTGTTCTTGTGTACTCTCATGTCCTACATTACAGGAGAAAATGTTGATTTTGATATCTTATTGTACCACTATTTTTATTTCAAGTTAACAGTACAAGTAAGGTGTTTCTATAGATGTTTGATTTTACGAACATTTGTGCATTTTCTCAACCAATTATTCAAATCTCTTCCTTGAAAGTATCTCCTTACTAAATCCAGCTTTTTTTAGTTTTCATTATTTAGTGCACTACAGTATTTCTTTAAAGGCAGAGTTCAATTATTTGTCTTTTGAAGGTACGAGTGCCTTGTTTAAAATGCCAAGTGCATTAAAAACAGTCCTCCCTTGACTTTTGCAAGGAAATATGGAGGGATAATAAGTTAGTTGAATTTAACTGAATTTTGAAAATGATCGTGTGTGTGTGTACATGTGCATGAAGATACCAAATTAAGGATTAAATGCTGTCAAATCGTCAAGAACACTTTTACCATTTTTATTTCTTAATAAGGAACAAAAAGAAGGAGTGTTTTACAGTTAAAACAAAGGACACAGAGTCAGGAGACACTGAACTTGGATGAAAATTTATAGTAAAATATTTTACTAGCACAAAAATGGGCTTTAAAGCCACACAAGTGTAAATGAAATCAAATTCTAGTGGAAAAATGCTGCATTTTTTCTGTGACTACTTGGGGAATCTACTGTTCCACCTCTTCTTAATTATGTTTACAGTCTTTATGTATTTCCATTTTTAAGATAACAGTCTATACTATATTTTCCCTCTCTGCTGATGCTGAGTCCACAGGGGATAGCAGAAGGTTTTGTAGACAACAAAAGTCTGCTAAGAGATCTTGGTAAACTTTTCAAAGAGGTGGCTGTCATCTATGCCAATTCAATCCTCATATCTGTAGTGGTGGGAGATTTCTACCCACAACAGAAATGGCTTCAGGTCATCACCTCTTAAAAGCGCCTGGAGGCTTTAAAAGAGAAGAAAAACAACTTAGAGCTTGACTGTGGTACCAGTTTGTCATGGCTGGGTGTTCGTGAACAGGAGCCTTAGAGGGCTGTAGCCAGACCCTGAGCCCTGTTGTGCAACTCCTGGTAGTGGGAATCACCTTATCAGGTCTACTTTGATGAGGAAAGGCTGCAGAAGGCACGGAGGCACACTAGCAATTCGTTTCTGCAGAGTTTTCAAAAATCCATTTAGAAGCCAATTGTCTATGGCAGGCATGTTGAGCATGCATGTGTCACTTCCAGTGTAAATGGCAAACTTCTAGTAAAACAAAGATTAATCCAATTAAGTTTAAAATTTCAGCTTTTAATTTTATGGTTACACACATAAGTAGAGCAATAACTGAATACAAATGTTGCATGTTTACTGTGGCATAATCCAAGCAATTAATACTAAAGTATTAAGGAAAAGCATCATTTCACTCTTTTAATTTTATTTTATAATTAGGCAGGAACCATACTTTGGTGAGTACATTTATAGTTAGAAGTTATATATTACAGGTTTTTTTGTTTTAGGAGGATGATTTTAGCCCTATTGCTACAAGCCTGTCAGCAACAATTAAAATAGTTATATAAAAACGCTATTTATAGCTTTTGTACTTGTTTTCTTATTAGTTTTCATCAAATATTTCAGACTCATATGATGTTTACAGCCTGTCAATAGTCAGTAGCATAGACTGTCAAAAATGGTTTCAAACATCTGGTTAAAAACAGCTTATTATGTATTGGGATTATTAGTTCATCCTTTTCACACAAGTGTTGTCCTCATTATGCCTTTGACTTCTGTTACTTTTTGTTCTCAAAAGCGATTTGAGAAAGTTTAGAAGGAAAACTTAAAAGCAGAGCAAAAACAATACTGGCAACTTTCTTTGAGTGCCAGAGTTTTAACTGTTTTCTGTTGAAAAATTTTCTTGACTTTCCATTCAAATAAGAGTTTTTGTACAAGGTGTTACAAGGAGGGCTAACTGCGTGCCTGCAAAGTGCAACACAGTAAAGCCTGTGTATATTCTCCATATACCATACTATTAAAATCAATCTGTTCAGGTTAGTTTCCATTCTGAGGAGAGCTGAGAAACACAACCACCGGTTTCTGTCACGTGCCGCGTCGCATCAATTAAAAATAAATTAAATTTCCTGCAAAGAACCTAACTTAAAAATCCCAGCAAACAACAACAGAACCTTTCCACTAATGATTTCCAGTCATCAGAAGTGGAGAGAGACTCAGACAGCAGACAGCATGGTCCCAGCATGCTTTTTGCCTTTTTTTTTGTTTGCACAGTAGCTGTCAGTTGCAGCCCTGCAGGTAGTAGAACCCAGTGGGAAGAGGGGCGGGACAGAGCGATGCTGCCTGAACTGACAGCAAATTTAAATTACTGAGCTTTCTTTTGCTTTTTTTTCTTTCTTTGCGTGCCCTTTCTTTTACCCCCCCCCCCTTTTTTTTTTTTTTTGGTATTTTTCTACTCTGCGACAAACTGAAAAGATTCTAGCACACGCTAATTTAACAACCCTGCTTCGTCGTCTTCTTTTTTTTTTCCCCCTTCTGCTTCCAGGATAATTAAAAGAGAAACCTGTAAAGGCAACGTTCCTTCAAGCAAGTTGGTGCTGTAACGTGCTGGTAAGATGAATTTAATTTATTTTTTTTTTCCTCTCCTCATCTTTTCTTCTCCTTTTTTGGAGCTGAAAGCTTTTGTATATCTAACGCAGTCATAAGTGTGGTTCCCCTGCTGTGGAGGGTTAGGATGTAATGAAAAGGTGTAACTGCTTGATATGTGACCTTCTCCTATTACTTAAAATGGGTAATAACAGCTTTCCTGTCTGTCCTCACGATGCTTTTCTCTCTGTGAATTGACTATTTGCTCAACAGAAGCGATGCTGTGATTGTCGCACTATGACAATGAGGACTTGATTGTTTTTTGGTTACTATTCCATGCTCTTATCACAACAGATACTTGAGTTGGGGGGTTTGTGTGTGTGATTTTTTTTTTCCCCCTCTCAACGTTGCCTGAAGCACTGATGCGACAGGGGGGTGGAGATGGGGGTGGAGGAGATGGTCTTGGGTATCATCCTGCCTGTTCGGCTGTTTACTAGGCAGGGAAGTGCAACACTGAAACTTTTTTTTAAAATAAATAAATATTTTTCTTCTTGCATCAAGTGGGGTCAGTGTATCCAGGATTTATTGTTGTCCAGTGCTGGGCAAAGTTCTTGCTGTCCCTTGCATTGTTGTTCTGGAGAAGGGGGGAAGGGATGTTCCACTCCATACCTTGCCATACCATTGTGATAGCGAATTACAAGAAGCTGACAAACTTTGAGATGGAATACCAAGAGTTGCTTTTGTAAAGAATGAGTTTGATGCTGTGGATTGTTTCCTATGAACACCAGCCTGCCAGATACAGTCAGATCTGTGTTATACTCATTGCAGTTCCTGCCTCGCAAGTCCCCTGATTTCCAAGATCTCCTTTCTAGTCTTTTTCTGATGCTAATATGTTATCATTTTATTTTTTAACAAATGAGATGTGTTTTGCTTTTGCTTATTGTTTACTCTTATAAAACTTGCAAGGTGACATGCTTTTTTCAGGCTTTATGAATGTAATTCTGCCAAGTATTAAATGCTGAAACACCTACTGAAATCAACAGGAAGGTTGAGCTTGTCCTGTATTTAAGAGGAAGCTGCTGAATACTGGCAGGACTGGATCTTATAATTGCTGAACTCCCTCTCTTTTCCTAACTGCAATTAGTTCTTGTTGCACTTAAGACTGGATTATGTAGCTTTTACTATAGTGTTTAGAATAAACACTACTCTTACACTTAGTTGTTCACAGATTTGTGGTCATGCTGATGAAAACTTTTCGAAAATAGGATGGGAATTTTTGGAGAAATTTAATGGACTTAGAAAATCAGTGTAATTCAGTCCTATAACTCCTTGAAAGCTCTTTTTTATAAAAAGGTGGTGTGAAATTAACAATCTGCAGATTGATATGTCAGACTTTCTAGACTCAAAGGTGTGTTTTGCCAAATTTATAATGTGATGGCATGAGAGAAGTTGTCCAAGGAGAGGGGGCATGAGTAGCAGTTGGATTTAACACAGAGTCCCTTTTGTGTCCCTGGAGAAAAGGAGAGGATGTGCCAGGGCCATATGGAAAATCTTTCACAACAACTTTGTTTGGGCAGAGGGTTAAGGGTACTGCACTTGCAGAAGTTCATCACTCCCTATTTCAGCCTCACTTTCAAGAAGCACTGTGATACTTTTCTGAAGGTTTACTTCGCTTGTGCAGAAAATGCTGGTGTCTTGCTAAATGAGGTCATTGTAGCTCCCACATCTTGCTTTTGCCCCGACAACTTGCCTTCCCCCACCCCAACACCAAGATCTGCAAGGCCCAGAAAATTAGGCTTTGTCCCTTGTAATCCTGAACTCCCATCCATTTATAACCAGAGAAGAAAAGGGTTGAATTCAGTGTTCTTGTTATGGAAATAAGTTTTTATTCACTCAGTATCAACTGACAGTTAGAAGCGTATCTGATGTAATATGAATAAACTGTAGGCTGTTGTCGGTAAATTATGCAGCTATAGTCTCACATTCTCCTAGAAATAGTGCTTTTACGATGCTCAAGTGGCCTAATGGGGTGAAACAACTACCAATACTCTTGTCTGAGCTTCCTAATCACCCAAAGTCATGAGAAGTCCATGGTGGTTGGTTCCCACTGTCCATGGTGAGCATCTCAGCAATGGGTGAGGCTGCATGGCAGGAGAGACTGAATACAGGCAGGGGGCTTTGGTCACAGAGGTGATGTCAAAGTTACTGTTATGAGGCAATATGGAAACAGTAGAGCCAAGTTTAGACATTGAGTTTGGTGGCAAGAATTAGTTCCTAAACTCTTAAAGTATAAAAAAGCTGATATATGTACCTTTAAAAAGAAAAGAAAAAAAAAAAAAAAAAAGAAAACCAGCACCTAACCCAATCTACCAGTCTACATCCTCTTTGAATTTAGTCTTTAAACATATTTATTTTTAATTAATCTGTGCACTTTAAATCGTTGTTGGCTTCTAGCAATACTGTCCTCTATTCAGTGCTTGGAAATTTCTAGTTGAATGCAACTGTTTTCATTATAACAAAAAAGAAAAGCAAGCCAGAAAACTTGCTGTAATTTCCTGTCAATAACAGAGAAATAAGAAAACACTAGGCTAATAAAAATGATAATCTGAGTTTACAACTGTTAACAAGATTCCTGAATAGAAATGGTGCTATTATGCACAAAGAATTTCTATCATCACTAGAGGAATGTAGTATAAAATTATGAGTTTTATTATTAGGGTCCTGTCAACCAATCAGAAATCAGCTCATAATCTTACTTGTGAAATACCATAAGTTTTGGCATCTTCCCTCCTGTCCTATTAATAAAATATTAAAGAAATTTTATAATTAGAAACTTTGATAACATAACTATGAGTTTCCTTTGCAGGAAAAAGCTGGCATAATTCTGTATTTCTTCCACATCTCTAACGTTTCACATAAAGTCACTGCAAGTCTGAGTTGCACACGGCAGGTAAAATTAGGGTAAATCACAGACTTGCCATGGGCAATAATGATGGGATTTTGTCAGTTCCTTTCTCCTGGGAGAAGCCAGATTCCAAGATTTTTTCTCAGGACTCTGAAGGAGTACTAAAGAATAGTCATAATACCTCTTTCTCTGAACAGGATTATTTATTAGCGTTACATTTCTGGTCAGCTGAATTCAAGTCATGGTAAAATTCTTAGATTTTAACCTCTCATGATTTTTTTTTTTTTCCATTCGTCAAGTAAAAGACTCTTACATTTTTCCCCTAACTGGAGATGATTTATGGCATTATAAGGGGTTTGCTGTGTTTCCATTTGATTTAACACATTAGCTATGGTCTTCCTTCAGCGAGAACCACTCTTGAAGCTCTCCCAAATGAAGCAAGAACACTGTATATGGGGTCAGAGTGACCCCAAGTCTCTGGTTTTCTCCCACTACTGATTAATAACCTACTGGGCCTACACTTGCCAAGACGTTTCTTCCACCAGTCTAGTAGCGAGTCACATGTCCTTCATCTCCTTGTGGCATGCACATGGTTCACTGCAGGCTCCCTGGGGCTTCTAACCCTGTGTAGGGTACAGAAAACCCTAAAAATAACCTATACCTCCTAATTACTCTCATCATTCTGAAGGCAATAGAGCTCACAATATTTATCAGATCACTAAATATGAATTAAGAATAAAAATAAATATTTTATCTTTTGAGGTAAACAGTAAAATACCAGCAAGAAGGAAACAAAGTAAAAAGAGAACTAGAGGCCCAAAGAGCTCAGTTCTAGACTATAATTGTCATCATCCAAAATCTTCCTTGCTTGTTTTGTATGTCCCATGGCCTGTAGTGATAACAGCTCCTGCCCTAAGGCTGATGTGCTTTGACAGTTCTTGGAGCCACATCTTTCCTACTCACACTGTTAAAAACATGTATTATCACCTTCCTTGGGGATGATAATGAAGTGGGAGCAAAACAAAAACCCTGCATATATATATATATTTTTAATTTGCTTTCTCAAACTCCAACTGCATCTGTATTATCCATATAGGTGTTCTTTGTTCATGGCATTTGGGCACCAGAGGTAGGATTCACCTCATCCAAATGTAGGTACCTGTAGTGCAGACACCTACATCTGAGCATACCACCTCTGGCTCCCTTTACAGAGAAAACAAGCAGGTCCTTTCAGGGAGTGATTTATCTGACCTATTTTAAACGTCTGTTTTCTTTCAATCCCGCTGAAGGACATCACATTCAAAACTCAGATCATTTAACTGCCTCTCCTCCTCAAATATTCTTAATTACCCATACTGTTGCATTGCTAAATTTAGACTTCTAACTACTTCATGAAGACAGAGGACCTAAAACTCTGTAAATTACATACCTTGAAAAAAACCTCATAGTACTATTGACTTACCAAGCCCCATATACCTGGCAGTGGGCTTAAAACAAGGCTAATCCTAGTGAAGTTAGGACTGGATTGCATAGACACACACATATATCACTGACATAATGTCACTCACATATATCATTAGTCCTCCAAGGCTGCTGGGGGGAAGCTGTCACAAGTGCATTCCAGGCAATGTGTTTAACGTCCAATTAATCTTGTTCCTCACGGTTAATTTTATTAGGCTGAACTGATCTAGTGAAAGGAGGTACTGTGATTGGTTCATTTGTTCTACTTAGCAGGCCAGTGGCATTTAAAAGGTCTGCTGCAATGCTTTAAAAAATCTAAAAGTCAGAAAACTCCATGAGTATGATGGAGTCTACCTAATTTAGGCACCAGTATTATAATGAGCTGATGCTCCTGATGTAAATTCCCTTATCCAGAGGAAGCTATGTGCAATTGAGAGGTTTCAGACAGATAATTTGACTTCCTAATTTTTTACAGCTGAAGCTACATTTACAGTCCTAAAAGTATATGCTGCAGAGAGATCCCTGTCTCCCAAATGTTACAGTGTACTTCCACCTCCGTGTCTCGCCTGGCCATCTGTGGATGAGCTAGTTGTGTCCTCCTGGCCCTGTATCTGATCCCCAGACTTTTGCTTTCATGCCCAAGTACATGGTATGTGGTATGAAGTGTTGTGGGTGTTGCTGATGGGCTCAAATCCCACTCGAACAGAGGGTTGAAAGGGGCAGAGGGAGCCAGGGGCAGAGCAGCTTTGTTTGTAAGTTCTAAAGGAAGTGATATGTGAGGATGACCATAGCCAGCATCACAGACAGGTTTATATTCAAGGCAAATCTGATTAACTTAAAAATTAACTGTGTCAGCACAGAAATATGTGTTGATGTATATACAAAACACAGAGTATGACTGTTGGACACATAAGACCACACTAGATAGGTAAGACAGTTGGCAAGATGGACACACTCTACCTCAGGCAAACGTTGTCTCCCTCTGGATTAATTTCTCTCTTCATTTAGGTAACCTTCAGCATCCTAAAGATGAAGTGTAGGTTTGGTTTAAGTCAAAGAAACTGGATTTTACCATTCATTTAAGCATAAAATTGCTGATCACCCACTCAGCTGATGATCCACTTCACAATATGGTTTGGTAGGCATGTGTGTCCAGTCAAAGAAGGTTTGATTTGGTGATCTTGGAGGTCTTTTCCAACCTTAGTGGTTCTATGATCATCAGACATGATTGAGACAGCTCTATTCTGAACCTGGATTCTACAATGTTTTGCAGAAATATTCTTTATTCAAACAAAAGGAGTGGCTGGATTTTGAAGCATGCAGAAAACATGTTTCTGCACAGTAGAACTGCTCCTGTTAACGAAGGAGCTCTGAACACGGGATTTCATCTCACACATTTGCTGTGTTCAGTGATTAATGTATAAGCACTGTACGAGCCACTGACATGGTGAGCAATCCGAGTGGCCCTCTGCCTGCATTTTGGATAACAGGAGACAGAAATATAGATTAATAGTGGCTCTTAATCAATCTGATGCAGTCAGTGTTTTCCATAGGCACTCCATTAATAAGCAGCTCGCAGTTCTACTGACATCTTTCTTTTCCTGTACCCCAAGTCCCTTGCAATTATGAAGGACAAATGCATATTAAACAAAGCTTTTGTGTGCAAGTGAATAGCAAAGGCTGCCTACCCAGTGTCACAAAGTGAGAGAGACCACATTCACAGGGACATTAAAGGCTGGGTACTCTTGCTGAACAGGTTTACACATTTAAGCCTTGATCCTGCAAGGACTTACACACATGCTTAACCTTACACACTGCAAATGAAATCCTGGGCCTCTCAAAATCAATGACAAAAGTCCACTGACTTCAAAGGGCCACTCTGTGAATAGCCTTTTTGGCATCACTGCAGCCACACAGCGTGCAGAAGTGCCTGAGCTGATCTCCCCAACCTTGCGTGCTTGCGTGAAGTCTTAAGAGATTGAGTGAGCTGCTAAGTGTATCTTTCAAAACATTCTCACAACAAACCATAAGCATTCAAAGATGTTTTCTTGTTTGATCTGTGCTCTTCAGGAGTTTTGCCCAAACCCTGTGCTAAAACCTCCTGAAGTAGTCTGTGAGCAATCCATATTGCAATTCCCTCTCTGGTTAGTATTGTGTTCTGAGCAGGTTGTTTTCTTTACTTTCCAGAAGATTCAGTCTCTGGAGTGAGATGATTATGCTAGAATCACATCTTTCTCTTTTAAAGAAAAAAAAAAATCTATAGCTCACATGATTTTATAGGAAATCTGGGAAATATCTACTGAAATTACTTACTGGTCAGAAAAGAAGCCCAAAACAAAACAGTGTATGAATTTGTGCAGTATTTAACCGCTGGTTTTCATCTGGTTTTTGCTGGTAACTGAGATACTCTCCTACAAAATCTAACACCTTTCTCAGGATCTGTTGGAGACCAGAAACCCAATCCTGGCTCTGTCTCGGTGTATAAAACTGTCCTCTGGCAGTGGTATCCCTCAAACTCACTGTGGAGTCCTGACGAGTTTGGTGAAGAGTTGGAGAGAAAAGTGGCATTAGTCCCATTTTTCAGCATAGATCCCTTTCCAAAGCAGGTTAAATCCGTGATCCAGTGATGCTGCACAGACCCTCTGGCTTTGCAAGTGGTGCAAAGTGCTCCCAGCCCTCAGGGTGGCTGAGATGCTGGAGCTGGGGGGTTTGTGGCAGACCTGAGTAACACCGAGGTGTCTCAGTTCCAACAGGAAGGCTCATGCTGCTAAATGCAGATCTCGTGAGTGAACCAGCTAACAACTGGTGTGCAGATACACCACTGCAACTTGCTCTGGACTAGGAAAGTTTTAGCTACCATCTCCCTAAGCCGGCAAAAACATGTGTGAGTAACAAGGAACAAGGGTTTGGAAAAGAGATTTATAACGTTTTGCATCCCAGTTATGCTTTAGAATAAGCCTCTGTTAGCAGTTGTGTAAGCCAAATTACTGCTTCTTACCTA
Organism: Myiozetetes cayanensis; assembly: GCF_022539395.1. Lineage (NCBI taxonomy): Eukaryota > Metazoa > Chordata > Aves > Passeriformes > Tyrannidae > Myiozetetes > Myiozetetes cayanensis. Next base: position 4,997,905 of record NW_026087521.1, read on the forward strand.
AGCTGGTAAGAGTCATTTGAAGAGTAGGCTGGGTGAGCCCAGTGAAGCTTTTTTTTCTATTTAAGCATTTTCCTCTGACACATTTCATTGCTCTAGCAGCACCAAAAAAAATCCCCAGCATTTACTCTTTTTTTTTTATTTTTTGGCTTTTACTGTAAAGGTATTTTAATTTTATCTTCATCGTGCTCCTGTACTAATGGGCTTTATATATTCCCAGCAAAGTCCTCTGTGAAATTCTTAACCACAGAGATTACAGAAATTTACTGCTTCACTGGCATGGTCAAGTTGCCACAAAATTGCATTTGTTAATGTGAAAACACATGGCACCTGCCATCTCTGAGCATAAGGATTTTAAATATGGCTTGGAAGAATTTAAGAATGCCTATAAAATGGGGCTTGGCCGTGTCAGTTTAGCTTTAGAAAGGAGACTGTGCTATAAAATCCTCACCCATAATTGGACACAAGTGACAGCTTTACTTAACTAGTGTTCACAAATGAACGAGCAATGAAAATGTTCTGCCTTTCTCACCCCAAAAGAATGACCACAGCAGATGTTAACACCGTTGAGAACAGCTTTATTGTAACTACAGGTGAGACAAATGGGAGATTTATTAGTCTGGGCATTGAGGGAAGGGGAGGCCGGGTAAAAGTCGTATCCAGTGCTGTTCCAAACAAATGCAATGTGCATTCCCAAACACATTGCATGACACACAGAGTGCACTAGAGCAGAAGCTGTTCTGTGTCCATGAATTCATGAGCATGCCTGCTTTTTTGTTTGCCTTTTAAGCACCCAATACCCGGCATCACAAATTGTACATGATTCTGCTGTTTATTTCCTCATGTACCATCCTGTACCCATTTAAGCTGACAGCAAATCTCTAACTTCATTGATAATACGTTGTAATCAATGACTCAAAGTCTGGGAACTCAGTGACCTGTGAAAGTGTAAACAAGAGGCAACGTTGTTTCTCTGATGAAAGTCCTGAGACAAGGCTTGGTCCAGCGTCTGCTGGATCCTTTCTGTTCATTTTAATGAGCTTACAAATGGTCCCTAACATAATGTGCATTCAATAGAAATCAGCATTGCTTTTTCAGCCACTGATCCAGTAAAGCCCTTAATTATGTGCTTAAGATTATGGTATGGGAATAGTCCCACAGAAGCCACTGCAACCAAAGAAGTGTTTTAAGCTCAGCGAGTAAGAAAATGTTTCATTGCTGGAATATCATCACGGTTTTTTACGCCTCTGCCAAGCCAACTAACAAGTACAGTTTCTGGAAATCCAGCACCTTGAGATGCCATAAATGTGGTGATATTCAGATTTGTGCGCGGTTTTTTTAAGCTGCTTTATACTTCCTTATGCCCAGATATCGAAAGACGCTTTACTGCAGTTGTGGCGTGAATAGGAATACTTGCAGCTTGAAACTCAAAGCTCCCTCCCCTTTTAGATTCAGAGTACACTCACACATGGTGCTGCTGCCTGTTCTCAGTCCCATTTCAAAGCAGAATATTTTTAAATTTACAAAAAGTAAAACTGCAGTATAAGCACAACAATATTCTTCTCTGTATTTAAAATAAGTTCTGCTGGTTTGCCCCAAACTCTTTAACCAGGTGCTTTCTTAGAAGAGCTGCTTAAAGGCAGTTTGAGCTTTTGTGCCATGTGGAGCACATATTGTTTAACTGCTTTACATCAGCTCATCCCATTTCACTAGAGGGTACTGTATTTCTGTATTCTCTTGCTTTCATGAAACCTGTGATATTCACCAGGATTTCTTCAGGTAATGCTGTTTACAGCAAACACAGCCTATGGTGTTTCCAAAAGTTTCCTGCTGTCAGGAACATGAGGGCCAAATTGAAAATATTGGTTTGGGAGAATGTAATCTTTTCAGTACAGACTTTGGTCAGCGTGGTTGTGTTCAGTGTAAGTGCCCAACAGTAATGATGTCCAGGCATAGGGCCAAATGCTAAAACTGCCCCCAGAGTGAATATACTCATACTCTGTGAGAGAAGCAGTAAAGTATTCTTGTTTTCTGGCCAGCAGCATCCGAAAGCACAGCTCCCCCTGAGGATAACTTTTGCCAGGAGTATGAATAAGCTGCACTGAGGCTGTGCCTTATGGCAACTGCTGCATGGGGGACTGCTAAGTAACTCATAAATAAGCAGTCTCTGCTGCCCCTCAATTCCTGTATCCAACTTCAGAAGGTACTTATATAGGTCCAAGTATAAAGGCTTGCACAGTAGCCTCAGTGGACTTTGAGAAGAGCCAAAACAGAGGTGGCTACTTTCCATCTCCTGCTCCTTCGACTGGCCATAATTTTTCTGGCAAGCACAAATATACAGAGCCTAGAAGGATTTGGCTTCTATTCTTCAGCTCATATTCATCATGTGGGTTGCTCCAGTGAAGTTATGAAGCCAGGAGCCCCTGTTATGGTAGGATAAAGACTCTGCCACAGCTGAAATCTTTATTAATAAATGAATTATGAATAAACAAAGGAAAAATAGTCACACTTTAATAAACCCAGCAACTATCTTGTTTTGGGCATACAAGTGTATTTATGCGAACATCAGAATTACATTAAAATGTAGGGGCTATTTACATTAGTGGTCATTTCAGGTTTTGTTTTTTTTTTTTTTTTTCTAGAGAACAACCTCAGTTCCATTCACATAAGTCTGCCAGACCTTCTGCTGATATAAATCAGAGTGATCCCTTGAAGTCTGCTGAGCATCTGCCCCAGAATGGCAAATAATAGTCTCTAGAGCATGACTAATCTTTAAGGACAACAGAAGTTACTGATCCAACATATACAACTTTTTAGCATCACACAGACAAATTAATTCCAGCCAGGAATTCCTACACTTGGGACGACCATTTTCTGTAAGGCTGTAGTATAGGTTAACTCTATTCCTGCAGCAAAGCACCCTGTCTTATTTTAGAGGTTTCAAACTTGCTTATAGGGATGCAATATTTCAAAGTTTTGTGCAGATGGGAAATAACAGATAAAGAACAGGAGCATTAGACATCTATAGGGTTCTGTACTGTAGCTCTGTATTAGATCTACTCCAGTTCTAACTGCTAACATCCAGTGATCCAGCTGCTGCTTCTTTGCAGCAGAATAGAAAATAAGCCAATAAAGAGATTTTCTGGAAGGCAATACTCCATCCTTGTACTCCTTTTCTTCAGGTACATTTTTCTTGCCCTTCAGGACATTTCATAATCTAATGCACATAAACCAACTTTTGCAAAAAGATGGAAATATCACCAGTTGGTGTGTTTGTCTAAGCAAAAAGCTTAACTTAGTGCAAGGATAATCAACACCTTCTGTATGTGAAGACAATCTGAGCACCATAAACCAGAAAAACATTGTCATAGTTTAAGTTTCTTTATGTTCTTCTCTCTCATCAGTAAAAGAATATGCTTTTGTGATGTAGCTACTTATCTTTAGTTGAATATGAGAGATAGAGTACAGAAGAAGCTCTTTTTTCTGTTATTTCCAATCAGCTTCATTCCTCAAACTATTAAAATCCTCTGGCAAGTCTTTCTCATGAAGTGTGATTCACAAATTGTATGAGTTAGTCTTCAAAGATTTTATTAAAATAAAAATGGAAATCTATGACCCTTACTAGTGGTTTATCTTATAGAAATTTATTTCTCTGAGCAACTTTCACAAAATACATTAGGACAGAATAAATGTCATTGAAACAGGACAGGAAACACTTCAAAAGGAACTAATTTTCACATACTGCAAAACTTTCTTTATTCGTCTTCATTCTTTGTCTTAAAATTAATTTTCTTGAGCAAGAAAACTTGTTCTTAGGAAGGTAATAAAGCTGGTTTTGAAAGTCCTGGTGATAGTGGTTCATGTAATTTCACGGTCAATACTTGTAGGCCTCTATGCTTCTGTCAGTACTGTGAATAAAACAGTCAGGGAACACCCTGTAGCCCCATGTGCTGTTGCTGTGGTGCAAATCATATTTATCTGCACACGTTTCCTGCAGCCCAGGCAGAATTGGCAACATCCAGCCTTCCTGTGGTACCTGCTGTCCCTCAAACCAAGCTTGAATGTTTTGAAGAGTGTTATTTGGCACAACCCAAAGCTCTTCAGGAGAGCAGAATATCAGCTAAAGGTCAGATGCTCAGGCAATAATGCTTAAGCCACATCCCTGGTCTTTTTTTATTAGTATAGACATAACTAATAGAAATGCAGAACAAAGGGGCACTCCTGCCCAGAGTACTCACAGTCTCTGGTTTGAACTTCAGCCAGGTGCAGTTTCAGACCTTTCCAACACTGTTATAGGGGACCTAAAAAGAGGAGATGGGAATAATTGCTAGCAGGTGTCTGTACAGATTAAGTAAGATGTTTTCAAATATAAAAGTATATTTCTAACTTTTGTAATAAGAATTCAGTGTGTTATGTAGCTACAGAACATCCCTGAACTAGGAAAAGCACATTAAGCTTGGTTTACTCTTACAGCCTGCTCTAGGCATCCACTATAAACCACTGATGGACACAGGACAGTGCCTTGGAGTGACACCTGATCCAATCTGGTGCACTCCTGGTGAAGAATCCTCCTGCTGCCTGAAGGGGTGTGGGCAGAGGCAAGAATTACGCCTTCCCTAGAGCAAAGAAGGCTGGCTGTTGGCACTGAGCTACTGAGAACTGGTGAGGGCTGCTGGAGTGGAGTTGACTTTCAGACCAAGCACGTCCATCCAAACAAACACACCAGGTACTCATCAATATGCCCTTGTCCAGGAGCAAATTGGACTCTGAAGAAGCATCCAAAGATATAAAAGTGTAAATATACTGATGCTGTCCTTTTGGAAAAGTCAGCTGCATACATTTACCAGAGTAAGAGGAGGGGAGGGAGTGGGGGTTGTGTTATTCTACTCACCTAAACTGTTAGTTTTGATAATTTTTGTAAATGAGTCTTGATATTTCACTGCTTCCCGTATTTCCCAAAATTGTTATTAACAAATAAACAGATCTTTCTTAGTTGTCTCTGAAACAATAACGGTAAAGGCTTCATTGCATATGCAGGAACTCCAAATTAGGTGGAAATTGCTTCTGGCAATGAAGTAGTGGCATCATGCAGGCACATCTACTAATAATGATACTTCTTTTGGTGTTTGTTGTGCAAGCAGTTATGGCAGGACATGTTCCAATCCTGGTTTTATTAAGTGAACAATGCAGACCACCAGTAAGTGTTATGTCAGTGGAAAATAAAAACATAAAATATGCATATAATATGATGATGTGAAAATTCACATAGAGGAGCACACCACTGCGCTTTCCTTCTGCAAGGTTTTGGCAGGCTTCCCAAACTGGCCACTTTAGAATTAGCAGTGTCAGAAGAGATGTCCCAAAATTTAATATAATTTGGATTTATCAATACCAGACTCCTCTGAGGAGAGGTAAGTCCTCTTTTCACAGGATAGATAAGTCTTCTCAGAATGTTTCCCCAGACAAATTCTCTTCTGCACATCTCTTTGCCAACTGGAACCTTTTGATCTCAACATTCTCAGTGCCAAATTCTTTAATGGTGTAAATGAGTGAAACTCCACCTAAGGCAGTGGAGAAGATCCTATTTGCACCTGCAGAGAACTTGGCTTTGATTCTGTAGCCAAGGAGAGATTAAAACCATTGGTTCTAGTAGATTTGTTAGCCTGTAAAAATGCTCCTCATCTCCAGTTGCAGATAGCGCTGTTATCCAGTCCAAATGTGAGAAGGAAAAGCAGCAGAAAATGCTCTTGAGGGGGTAAATCCTGAAAAGGGAGGGTGATACACCAGAGGATTTAACAGGATTTTATGATCTCTGTCATACGATTGAGGATACATTATCATCATTTTGATTCTGATCTCTTCACTTGCTCTCTGTGCAGCTTTTTTCCAGATCTCCTAATATGAATCACTTATTCCAGATTGCTCTTTGAAGAAGGCATTCAGTGATACATCAGAGATTAAATGAGTCACTCATGATGGATTGTGCTTCATAGCTGTATATACCACAGAAAATTATGCATTTTACACTACCTTGTAAAATAACCATTTATCTAAGTAAACATATTGAGTCCTTTCGGGTTCATATGAAAACTATCCTGGGTTGTGAATCTTAATTTAGCAAGCTCTTGACAGGCAGGAAAAAAGACAGCTAACAATGATGGAGAAGAATCAGTTACTTAAATGTCAATAGAGGGAGGTTAAAAAATGAGCTCAACGTAACAGATCAATTTGTTCTCTAGTGTCCAGTCAGAGATACAGACTTGGCAACTTCCAAGTCCTTCCACTACCTTTCCTCTCTCTCTCTCTCTCTCAAAATCAGTACATTAAAAAGAAAAGCTTTAGAATATTTGGTAAGTGGTGCAGTTGTTCTGCTATGGTGTCAATTCCAACATGACAACAGCACGTGCTAGAGAAAGAAATGAGGCCAAGTGCTTAGAACAATGAGAAATGGCTGAGTGTCATTTTCCAGAGATTCTACCTCTCATTTTTCCACACTTACTGCAGGTACCAAAGCAAGGTATCTCTTTTCCGAGCAGCGCAGTCCGCACATCTGTCATATGGAAATTATACTTCTGATCCAGATTCTCCCTGGGGCCATTCCATGTGGGTCACAGTAACATTTGGACATCTGACAGTGGTAAAATTGGATCAGCATAAATGTGCCCCAATTCCTCTTCTGAGTGGAAAGCATCAAAAGGCATAAGAATTGTGACAGAATGCAGTTCCAGAATGGAGGTATAATGACGTCATCCAGGCCCTTTGGAAAGATCTGTATTTGTCTGTCTAGTGGAACACGAGTACAGGTCAGCACTCATGGAGTCTTGCTCAGTTTTCAAAAAACAACAGGTTAAATTTTCTTGTATCTAACCATTTATACCTGTTATCTCAGGTTGCATTTAATTGGTGTGCCTGCCTTATTTTTGCCCTCTCCACATCCTTTTTCCTGCTAAGTATTTACACCCCCTCTCTCATAATAGGGTCCAAGATGCTGAGTGCATCATTGACTTCAGCCAGCTTTGGATCAGACCTGTAATCACTGCAAGCCTCTGACTGGCTGGCTCTAAGTATTTAGGATGAATCATCTCAGAGACAAAGCAGAATATCAGAGCCAAGTATTATCTTACATATTTCTGCTTCCCCAAAGGTTTAGTCTCAAAAAAAAATAAAAAAATCCATTGTCCTATATGTAATGTAAAATAATTCACCGTGGAGCAAAACATTGTATCATGATACAGATCTGGGCAGTGATTGAAATAATAACAGACTGTTTAATTGCTAAATTACAGTTGTGATATTATGAAATAACGTATTATATCCGCATTTATAATAAATTAATCCATCATGATTAAAGGTCTCTCAATGAATACCAAATGAATTAATACATGATTGGCCTTTATAAGTATAAGCCTTTAAAATTATGCAGTATTCTGCAAGCAGCCCACAGAATAAAGTGGCAATGAGAAAATGTGTCACAGGGAAACTTTTCTCCATTTCAGGCAGAACACCTTTTCTTTCAGAACATTTTTTTTGCACAGAATTCGTTAGCAGTTATGACAGATAGCTTTTTAACAGGAGAAAATATGCCCATAATAGCACAATGTTTGGGCGAAAGGGGAAAATTACCACAATATGACTAATTTTATGAAAGACATCTGTCATTTTCTACTGTTGTAATACAAGCTGTTTAGTAAGTAAATTTAATTAACCAGATTTCTCATTTTAAAAAGGGAAAAAGAAGGCTTTTACAGCATGCCAGGAGCATATCCCTTGAATATAGTTTGTTTAATGCGCCCAATTAGACTGAATCATCAAATTTTCTGAACCTTAAATATCTCAAATTAATTTTTTCCACACTGCTTTTCTACGTACCATTTTGCAGCCATTTGTACTGTGTAGTAGATGTTGCTTATAGTTGATATTCCTGTTTTAGAGATTGTGCTTAAAGCCAAGGCTTTTTGGTGCCCGGTGTTTTACAGAGAGAAAGAAATCTGCACCAAGAATTGTCCCGTTGCAAAAAAAGAGTGACATACAAAGAGTGGGAAGTGAGAAAGGCAGGGAGAGCAGGTGTATCTGTCCCATGTCATAAATAATTCAGTGAAACATCTGAGTCTTGGTCTGGTGTCGTCTCAAATACTAGACCACGCTTCCTTTTGGCTTATAAAAGGATATAATTGTAAGTCAATGGTAAGCTCCTGCTTAGGAGTGTGAAATTCCCTCTGTTGCTCAAATAATTGCAGACCTGATAGGTTGGTCTTTTTTTAAAAAATAGAATATGGTTCATTTTCATGAAGCGCTGATTGCACCTCCTTCAGACAACTTATAGCATAAAGAAGTAAGTTCTATAAAGACCCTTTTTAAAGTAATAAATGGAAGGTTATGTTATAACACTGTTCCTCTCCCAAAAGCTGACAACATTTATGCAGGGTTTTTCCAATGGCCAGAAACCAAACCAATCAAACAAGAGAAATATATTTTATCAATATATTTTATTGATGTCAGTGGAAATCTGAGGTAGCTTCAGTGACTGTATTTTAAGCTGCCCAAGATCAAAACGTGACTGAAAATCTTGATTCAAACTCAGTTACAACAAATATTTAAATAATACTAAAACAGCTGATTGCAACTTAATATACCATATTTTCTATTTACTTAAACTATTCTTAAGAACACTTAAGCTGATAGAAGGTACTCAACTCCTAAACAAAACCTCATGGTGATTTGCTGATGTTAGTGTCCTAAATACAACACCATCCAAAATTTAATATCTGCTGCTTTTGTACACAGGGGAAAACTTTCCTCCTATTAAGAAAAAAAGGCAGTCACTGCAAAAAATACCTGTGCCCACTGCCTAGGAGGGTTCTGGACTGTACAGGATTTCATTGAAGAATGAAAGCTGCCTTTTTTTGTTTATTTTTTTTTTTATGAGTTCATTTAGAAACATTTACATAGGTTGTGTTTGGAGAGAACAGCATTAATTCTGGCAAGTTTTTGTTACCCTAACAGATTTAAGAAGCCTAAATGTACATAGTATGTGTCTGGTATTCAGAGAGCATCATTCACTTAATAGCATGAATAAAGTTACTAAATGTGGGGAATAATTCAGTCCAGCAGACAACAGATTGCTTACTGGGGTGGAATAATCATGAAGAGAAGTGGATAGAGGAAACTGAGGGACTTTGGTTATTCTCATGTACATGCACACATTGTAAATCTGCAAGAATAGCTGCAAACTTAAACAGTACCAGGCTAAGAGTTGAAATGAGAATTTAAATTATTTTTTTGTTTGTTTTTTTTTTGCCAGAGTGTTACTGTACCCCATTTATCAAGGTTATTTTCAGACAACATGAAGTGCCCATGTCTGGTTAGCGGAGAAAGTTGGCTTTGGTGATGCCCCATGTAGAGATTGGTTAAAGAAACCAGGAGAAAATGTTGGATCCAAAGACCTGTTTACAAACCAGGTCAATTATATAGCTTTTAGATTCTCTTTACTTTAATTGCCTTTCTAAATGCCTAGGACAGATTAACGCAAACGGAGCTTGGTATTAGAGGCCATATGGTTATCTACATTCATGTCTATGCTATACAGCTAGAAGAAATATATGGTTCAGCGTGTGATGTATGCAGACATGAAACAAATACATCCCTGAGGGGTCAGCAGCAGAAAAGGTGTTAGAAGCTCAAGGGAATTTTATCTGAGCACAAGTAACGGGATCAAGCTCTGAGACAGAACAGCTTTTAAGTGAGCACAGACAATCCTGCAATTAATGGAGACATATCTACTCAGTATTACAGTACAGCCGACCTGCATCCTTGGTTTATTAATTTCTCCCACTAGTACAAGTAGGTTGACGTCTTCTAAATTAAAAACAGTTCCGCCTTAGGAAGAATTGCCAAAGAATTTGTACATTAGAAGTCTCAGGAGATGAAACTCTTGCATGCCGCCTTCGCTGGGGAAGAGTACGAGCTTATCCTTCAGGAAGTGTCATCTGCCAGTTATGACAGCTACACATTTGTATTCATTTATGAATTCACCATTTACAACTGTGGCTATTTAACACAACAATTCCCTGGAAAATCTTTGGACTCTGTGTTTGCATAATAAGAAAAACTTTCAAGAACAGCTCATCTCCTTCCGCCTTTTCTACTGTTCCTGCTCTGTACCCAACGAATTTTACACAAGAATAATTTAGGACAGCATTTGGCAGGGTTGTTCTGGTCTCTGTGCACGTAGGAGGCTTGTGAATCTCCTGCAATCTTGCTACAGGGGACCGCATTTCTAACAGGGTGTATTCAGGAGAGTTGATTTTGTTATTCTGTGGAGTGAAAGTGTAGTCTGTCACCTGGGCAGATACAACTGTTAACTGGAGCAAGGCTTCAGGTACTGAAGCTCTGTTTCTCATTCAACTAGAGATGTTCCTAGTGACCCTAAATAAATCACTTCATCTAGCTGGTTCTTTATCTTTGTATAACATCAAAAATACAGCTATGATTTCTTCTTCTCCCAGGCATGCTGTGGGAATGCAAGCTGTCCAGAACGATGAAGTGTTTAGTTAGCTGTGTCTGCTCTCCTGTGTATTTGGGCTATAATTGCAGTTCTTTCTGAAGTTGAGCCAAAGCACATGAGAGTCCACCTAGGCTGTCAGCTCTTCCACTTCTGGGTGCATTCCCTTTGACAGCTGAGGTGGTGGTGGCCATCTGTGATGTTAACTAAGACTTCTTCAGAGCGAGAGATCGAGAATGAAAGAACAGGCTGTCTAGATCTCCCAAGACAAAAAGGAGACAACCTGTGACAGAGAAGCAAATATCAACATGGTATTAGTTTCACACTATTTCAGTTGATTTCCATGCAGTATTTAAACATCTGTACGCTGAGATCAAGAGTTGATCCAAAGAGGATAATTCCATGGGTCTGATTTGTTTTTTCCCTTCTTGACCATCTCTGTTCATTAGTAGTGGTAAGGCATTGATGGAGGGGAAGAAGATAGCAGTTTGAAGGGGAGTAGGGATTATTTGAGTATTGACCTCTGGGAAGTACAGGGGAGCAAATGAAAGAGAACTCTTGGTGGACTTGTGTCTCAGAGAAGGTGAAGCAACATGCTGCTTGGTGCATGTGAAATAATGGGAGATTTATAAGGAGGGGAGCAGGATATAAGAATAGAACACATTAATCTTCTGCTTCAAACTCTTCTCATTAATCTCCAAGTAACAAACTGCAGTGGTCAAAAAAGTAGAATATTCCTTTAGGCTGGGTTTCCCATGATTTGAAGAGATTCCCAGCAAAGAGATTATCTGCTTCTGTTTCTCTCAACTTCCCATACTATCCTCTACAGCATGCAGAAAATTCCTATCCAAGCTGTAGGGGTGCAAAAGCATGACTCATCACCATGATTTCTTTTCACTTCTAACTGGAAGTCAGTGTTCATTCCTTATGTTTCCCACCTTCCTTTCTTCTTTCCCTTCTGCATAGCTAATGAGACAGAACAGTATCTTGTAACTGCTATCTGCCAATTAGCCTGCAACTGAGCTCTGTGAGTAGATGAATTTGCACTTGTAATATTAAAATAAAACCAGATACCTGCATAAGCATAAACAGCAAAAATAAAAACAAACAAACAAAACATAACAAACAAAAAAGCCCCAACCTTGACAAGATTTTCCTTTAAGAATACATATGAAAGAAAATTCGGCAAAAACATGAATTTCCTCTGAATTGCTTCGAAACTCTGTCTGCTACATGTACGGGTTGCAGAAGTGCTGCATCCTGCTGAAACCATCCAGATAACTTGGCAGTATCTCAGTAAAATAGATTGGGCTAATCACTAGCCATTGAATTTTTATTGTGCTTCTGAATGTCTTGGCTTTGGTGCACTGCAAATGTTCAGTAAGCCGCTTTTTTATGATTTTCGGTTATCTTTAAAAATATCTTCCAAAGAGTGGAGGCTCTGACCAGATAGGGATTGCAGACTCCATGGAGTCATTTTTCTTCAGAGTAGTAGAGGTGGCACTGTCACAACGGCAAGATTGTATTCTATCCAGGGAGTAAATATATTGATCGCTTACTTAGCAGAACTGGCGAACAACACACATTACACCAATTCGCTACAGCTTGCACTGACTTCCAATCTGCTTTTGGATGTAGGACTTGATGTATAAAGCCATAGGTTTTGTGCCTGTGACTGTTTTTCTTCTCCTTCTTCGCTTCTTCCTGTGTCCTACCACTAGAGATCAGTTGGGATCCATCTGCTGACAGTCCTCGTTAACTCAGAGGGATCAAAGCTCCTGCCACACAAATTTCTGCTGCCCCACTCATTTTAACCCATTTAGTGCCTGGTACAGATTCTATTTAGTCAGAAGATTTCCTGGGAAATGAACGTAGGCTTAGCTGCGATGATCCATAGGATGTAATTATTTGACATTTTTCAATTAGTTTTACAATCACCAATCTTCTTGGTCCTCTCCCTGGGACCAGAGGTTTGTACCATTGTAGAATCACAGAATCACAGAATATCCTGAGCTGGAAGAGACCCACAAGGATCATTATTCCAACTAGTGCCAAGCCCAAGAATCACACCATGTGCCTCAAAGAGTTGTCCCAAGGCTTCTTGAACTCTGGCAGGTTTGGTGGTGTGACCATTAGATTTTTGTTTTGTTTCCCCAAATAAAGTATGATAGGGCTTTAGGTCTTCAGATCAACTTGAACTCAGCTTAGCAGTTACCACATCCTGTCTAGTCACATGATTCCTCAGTTGCTTTGGTGAAAGGATTGAAGTTCTCAACCTAAAGGCAGCATCAATGCCGATCAAATGTTGTGTGAACTTACCCTCAGCCCACAGCTTTGCTGGAAATTTCTAAACAGTGTGAGTTTTCAGTGCCAAAGAAGTATTTTTTATTGATTTCAACAGAAATGATAACTGTAAATATCTTGTTTGGGTAAAAAGCAGTCATCCCAAAGTAAAAATGTGTCTGGTTGCTATGGTAGTCTACTAGATTGTGGGAAATATGGGAGTTTCAGTGCAGAAAATAGGTTCATGTCTCCTTAGGCAAGAAAAGCTTGGACTGGTCATAGTTTTATCCTAAGGTCAATTATTTTAATCCCCCACATTTTCTGAACTGGGCAAGCTGTTTGCTATCCAGCTGCTTGACTGATTGCAGATATTTATGTCAACTCAGACCTAAAAACTTCACTACTGAGCCAAATTCCTCAAGAAAAAGTTTGTATTTTTGTCTTGCAGAGAGAGATAACCTTTATCTTGGTCTTCTTAGGGTGCAAGGTTTATATGATAACAGTGCTTGTCCTCCAGGCCACCGATAACTCCTGAGTCCATGAGACACCTCAGCCCTGCTTAACAGCCACACTATATTTTAAACCACCAGTTGGGTTTGCATGCACAAAAGCCAGGACTAATCGCAATGTCTCTTCCCTGCCAAGATTCCATGGGGAGGACGAGCCCATACATTAGCTGGAACAAGCCCAGGGCACAACACGGATGCACAATCCACAGGAAGTTTGGCTTCATGAGTTCTGCAGGTCACACAGCAGTTTGTGGGGTGGGAGGGGGATGTGGACCAGCAAGAAGGGATTAAAAATTTCTTATTTGGAGAACCCCTCGAAATGGCATGTAAAGCAAATCCTCTGCTCTGCAGAGTTTCCTGGGAAATGATTGTCCCAGCCTTTATCACGGCTTATCTCTGGCGCTGTGTCCTTTCAGTGCTGCCCAATCAGCCCAGAGAGCTGAGCCTTATCACAGCCGTAAGCCCCCTCCTCCTCACTCTGGAAGAGCAGATAAATGGGAAGCAGGTGTGTTATATCCGGCATGTTAACTGAGTAAGTGCTCCCCAAATCTGCTTCTTCAGCTCTCCCTTTTATCTTGTCTTTAACACCGAGCAGCCACCGCTGATAACAAGCAGATTAAAAACACTATCAGATTAACATTTTTATGTAATAAATGGTCAAGAACTTCACATTAAAAGAGTATCTTTCCTGGCATTAAGCATCCTTCACTCACCCAGGAAGCCTTTATCAGCTTGAACCTGCTCTGCTTGTTGCATAATAAATTTCCGAATCCTGATTTCATCGTAAGGAAATTCTTCATGAGGACAGCAGGGAGCTAAATGGATGACTGTGTTTGAAAGGGAAATCAAGCAAAAAGATTAAAGTGCTGGTCTTCTTTGGTTTAAAACTAACTTTGTGCTAAATCTTTTAGCTGGGGGATTGCTTGGTTTGGATGATTCGTAGAGTGACACAGTTTTTTGCTTTCTCCAGGGCAGTTCAAATTTAGCTCAGATCAGATTTACTCAAGATAGACTGTTTTTTCATGAAAAGTTTCTTTATTTTTCTTCAAAAATGAATTTCAGATCCACTCTCCCTTTCCAAAATGTTAATATTACTCTTAGCACTTGTGTTGCATGTGCTCATGTTGCACATTTTGCCTTTGACAGTTGCTAGCATCTTTTGTTGACTAAAAAGTACTTTTGAGGTTAAACACTGGACTTCCAAAAAAGTGGAAAATCTGGAAAACAAAAAACAAAAACTAAACAAAAAAAAAAACAAACAACAAAAAACCCAAAACAAAACAAAACAAACAAACAAAAAGCACAAAAAACAAAAACAAACAAAAAACCAAACCAAAACAAAAAAAACCAAACAAAACAAAAAAAAAAAAAAAACAAAACCCAAAAAAATCTACTTTAATAAACATGGCTATGGTAAATGTTCCACAGAAGATCCTGTGGAAAATGAGCAAAGGTCACTCTGACCCCTGTCAAATGGAAACACACTTGCAATTTAGCTTGGGCAGCAGCAGCCTTACCAAGAAAATGCACCAACAAGAATCCTTTTTTTTCGGGATAAACCCTGAAAAACGGTCACAGCACTTGCCACTAACTTACATTATTCTGGTTGTAAGGGAAGCAAGACTGGGGAGGAAAGAAGCATAAGAGAAAAGGACTCCCTTTATCTATAAGCACAGCCCCAAATAATGAGGGCAAAGAGCGATGTTCAAGGACTGACATTTGCACCTCAACTGCTGCACCTCTGATAGGCAAATAAAGCTTCTGGAGCTCTGACATCCTCAGATGAGCACTAAAGCCCCTCAGTGAATAAAAAACAGTTTTTAAATGGATTTTTCAGTCTATGATAGCAAAATTAAATGCAAAATAATTAATGGCCAGTCTTCGCGAGCGAAGATCCGGGGAAGGTCTTCACACCTTCCAGCCTGCGCATTGGATTTTTTAGGTGAGACACAGTGTGCGCGGAACTGAGCCCACCCTTTAATCCTAAGGTTCATCTGCCGGGGCCAAGCGAGCTTGGACGGTGGCAGCGAGGTCCTTAGGACGTAGGTGGGTTGCCTTTAAGGGCTAACGAGCCCCACCTGCCCGGGAGTGGCCCTGACCGGGAATCGAACCCGGGTCTCCGCTGTGATAGCGCGGCGCCTTTACCCCTAGACCACCAGGGGCTCCTTAAATGCAAAATATTCTTTCATGGAAACACTGGGCCTTTTCTTGTGTAGTGCATCCATGTTAAAATATGAAGATCCATGTTAAAATGAGGTTTTCAACAGCAATTGTCCCAGAGTTTTGTATTCATTCAGAGCTCTGTTGCTCTTCAAGATCTTCCTTGAAGATAATCTTCATTCTACTTTAGCCAGGCTAACTGGCAAGTTGCTACCTGATAGATTTGATTTTCAATCCTCAGATTATTTTTTAAAAAACATATAGTGCCTGAAGGAATCTGAATTACACTTTCTCTTCAGTGTACTGGACAGCCTCTATCCTTTATTATACAGCTGTGCAATACTTGATTATTAACAATTTTCCTCTACAGTGTTCTTAAAACCATGTGTAAATTCTAGTATACTGTCACTTAATAAAACCTTTTTTTTCAAACTCAGATGCTCACAGACACCTTTGAGAGAATAATAAATGTTCATCACTGAGTCACAAATCACAGAATGGTTTGGGTTTGGGTCTAGTGGAAGATGTCCCTACCCATGGCAGTGAGATTGGAACTAGATGATCTCTAAAGTCCCTTCCAACCCATTAATTTTATGATTCTGTGATGCATACGCACATTAGAAAATTGTCCAAATGCATGTCCACGTAAAATGTATAGGGAACCAAACAAAAAGTTGTTTTGGTATTTTCAACAAAATATACACTACTATCAGTTATTCGTAAGTAAATCCTGCAGCAATGCTCCCAGGATTGGTTTTACAGCCCATATTCACACTGGTTAAAACTTGTCAGTGGAATTTCAGTGGAACATATTTCAGTGGAATAACATTATTTTGGGAAAGCAATAAATTGTCAGGTACTAGTTGAAAACTCCTGCCAGAAGCACACTTTTCAGTAAAGTAATGACATCAGACCCACTTGGTATTTTAACCCTTATAATTTCAGAATGAAATGGTAAGGAGCCAGGCTTTTGTTTGCTGAGCACCTCTCATCTAACCAGATCCCAAAGTATTGTGCAAACCTGATTTGCAGGAACAATGCAATGATTCACTGCAGCCAACAGCAAAGTTCAGCAACAGCTGAGGCTGAACAAAGAGGCCGCGCACAGAAAATCCAAACAAAAGGGCATGAGGCAATAATGATTCTACAGAAGAGGCCCTTTTATTTTTAGTGTGAAAGGATATTGGGTAAGGAATAGAACAGTTAGGCATGGAGATTCCAGCAAGTAGGAGCACAAGGGGCTACATGACCAGGCAGAAAGCGATGATTGGGTAGGAAGACCAAACAATAGAAGTGCTCTCAGCAGCAGATACCAATTTCCAATAAATTCAAGCATCACATAGGGTTTTAGCTACATGACTCCTATTGACTTTAATAGGAGTCATGCAGCTAAAAACCCCTCGTTGCTTGGAAAGTTGCTTATTAAAAAGTGAATACGAAAAATTAATTTGAGACAGACGGGTTATTCTGAAAGATCTGGCTTGGAAATACTGTGAGTTGTGCCAGCAGAGAATTTGGCCTGACAGTTGCAGTATTACCACGGACACCTTTTTCCACTTGATATTGTACATGTGCCCTCTCCAGCATTAGTTACCGGATAAAGAGGAATGTGAGTTCGGTTGACATTTTGGTTGACTGCCAAATAGAACTTAATAGAGTTAATAGACACTAATCCTGATTTAGAATTTTTCAGGGTTTGCTCCATAAATTATTGTGGCCTCTGTGTGTTTAAATACTGGTTTTAAAGAGGAAAAGTTGTTTAATACAGACAGCTGAGTGCACCCAGGCTTACACTATTCCCTGCAAATAGTATTTCTGAAATCTGTTGAAGGCCTTGTTATGTAAAGAGATGTTCTGTATTTTTTTCAGCAGTTGTAACAGCAGCTGTTATTGACCAACAGGTTCTGCCCCATAGGAAAGATAGTCTGAAAACACATGTTTATAAGTTTTAGACAGAAAAGAAGAAAATGGAAAGGTTTTTAACATAAAAAAGTTTTCAACTGAGATGTTAGATGACAAGAAGCATAAGAAACAATTAGAGGAACAACAATTCCTGAAAGATGCAGTATAGAATATGTAGATTTCCATCAGGTCATCCTCAAAGTGCTTGGTTTGAAAGGCCCTCAAAAGGAAAATGAACTGGGTTCATTCTTTAACATTTTATTCTCATATATGCAACTATAATTTCCAAAGTTTGTTGCTGATAAACTGAGAAAAGGAAAATACCCAGGCTCAGATATATTCTGTTTCATGGGTCAGACTCTCTCTGGAGGAAGAAAAATTCCCAAGATTAGCACATAGGCCCATTTTAGTAGGAAGCACCTCTCCACAGATACACCAATCCACTGCAGTCTCAGCTGTTTGACATACATCTCAGCTGTTTGACATACAGATCTCTTATCTGAACAGCTGCCTAATAGTTTAATTTAGGAGAGTCTTATACATAGGGTGCAAAAAGCAGAATGCTGAGTATCCCCATTTTTACATGTCCATGGCATGGCAGCCCCAGCAGTTTTTTTACTGCATGAACTGTTGTCCTGTATAAACACAAATAAGGTGCAACATAAGAATTGTGAATTCTAACATCTATATCTCATCTATGCCTTATTCCACTTGCATGCAAACTAAAACATTAACAAGTTTCTGTGTTTAAACAAAAAGTTTTAAAGTTTTATTCTGCTTAAATGTGTCCACCTGCTTACTTTCTTGCCAATAATGGGTAATGGGCATGGCAAATTTTGAGCCTTAGAAGCTTCAGCTCTTAAATCACCTTACAGTTAGGAGTTAGAAAAAGACTGCAGTGTTTCAGAAAGGAGTAGCTCATACTTTCTCCAAAAACTTTTCAGTTTCTTTAATGTTTTAAGGAAGATCTAGGACTACACTGGATAAGAAAAAGGCCTGAGAGTGAAAACACAGGGTTAATTCTTACGATTCCCTTCCTTGGTCATAACAATGAAGTCAGCTGAATGGCAAGAGAATTAAAGGACATGTACACACACAAGCAAGTGTGTAATACAGCCCCATATTTATAGCTGAAGCTGGTATTAAAAATCTCAGGCAGGAACCTTCAAAAGGAAGCCATGTGAAGCACACAGAAATGAACCTTAGTGATATTATCATGTCCAAGAAATGGATGATGCATCCATTTACTGTACTGACATTTCCACCAGCATAAACAGTATGGGATGTAGCAAGTCTGTGAGATAACACTGAATCCGGAAAAAATGTCTTCAGTTACCCATGGCACCCATCCATATCTCTCTATTTCCATGTTTTTTCGGTTAGCACATTGGCTCTTGATAATGAAACAAGCTTCCCCACTCTCCTCAGGATTTTGGATGACTAACTTTCCCCCTCTGTGTAGGAGCACTAGCTTCTGAACATGCAAATGCTAAGCATGACAACTACCTCCTTTCAAATACCACCACAAGTGTTGCCAATATACCAAAAGAGTTTCTCATCTGAATTACTGGCCAACTTGAGGACAGAAAGAATGACCCGTGTCCAGACATCAGTTTTTCTCACCACTCACTTGCATGAAGATAAAAAATTGGAGTCCTCTACAGAAACGGATTTAAGCTGCTCTTCTCTGGTTCCTAACCTTACAAGTCAGGGCAGGAGCCCCCCTATATTAATTTTTCTCACTCCTATGTGTCACAGCAGAAGTGACCAAGAGAGGAGGAGGAGACAACAGGAGGCAGGAGGCAAGAGGGAAAACGTACAGTCAGGGATTTTCTGAAAGTTTGCCATGCTGGACTGTCTTGTAATGGTTGCAGTAGTTCAGTCCCATGCAATGCACCTCACTACTTACTGTACCAATATAAAAACTTTCCACATTTCATCATTAAATGCAGCTTCAGTTAAGTGAGTGAACATGATGTGTCAGTGCTTATTTTTCAATTTGCATTTGTGATGGGAAGCCTGAATTGTTTTGATTCCTTATTTAAGATGGTCTTCCCAAGAGATTTCAAGGTCCTCAGCATAAAGATAACTGTGTGCTTTAAAAAAAAATAGGAAGAGAAGCAAATATCCTAATATGCCATCCCTTGGCGGACGAATGCAGCAGAATAGTTTCTGCCTTCAGACATCATTCTTTGTACAAGTAAAAACGTAATCCTTAAAAAGCAAAAATATAAAGGAAGAAAGAAATCAAACCACACAAAGGAAATTGTGATACCCTAGGGACAACAGACAAAATATGTCTGAAGTCCAGAAATATGTTAATTGCAAATCAAAGACGAAAGCACAATCCAATGAAGCAGTGATCCTCTGCAGGTTTCAGCTGACACCTGCAGTTAGCTTCCTTATTTTTTTCCACCTTAATGAACATATGGAGACTGCTCTATAAAGGGAGCAACATGTCATACACCCTGGAAGGAGTTTTGCACGATTGCTGAAACGAAACAGAGTAAGTGGTGCCATAAACACCTTTCATTAATCACCAAAATACTGCTATGACACTTAAGTTAGCAGTTTGATTATTAAAAGCCTGTGTTTGTGAATTTCATGTTCATGCAAATGTTATCCTATTCCACTAAAACATTAGGAAAACAATGTGTCAAAAGGAAAATTAATCAGTCACCAGTGGCTGGCTTGTTTTTCTCTTTACCTCTTCCTTTGTTTGTTTTTTTTGCATTCTTTTAAGGAGAAATAACTTTAAAAACTAAATGTAGAATCTGTATATATTTGCCTAAACCAAACAATGGAGTAGAAATAAGGGTGTCCAGGGCTTCTATGCACAAGAGGATGAAGAATCTAAGGAATTCTGTGCGCCTGAGATGCCCCACAGCTGTTGACCTTGACGCTCACTTGTATTTCAAGGACACCAGAAAAGCTGAAATATACCACATGGTGTTTTAGTAGATAAAAGAATAGGGAAAATTCAGGGCTTTCAAGCTCATGATGAGACAAGTTCATGAATTCCGTCCTGTCCAGGTGAGATAAAAACTCTCTACACCTCTTCCATTCTTCACTACCTTCCTTCTTCTCATCCCCTATCCCACGCAGTCCCTAAGATGTTTGGGGAGAATCTCTAAGTTGTCAGACTTTCAGCATTTCCTGAGAAGAGCAGAATCTTTTAAAGGCTTGAGTTACTCTACATCCCCTGTTACTAAAGCACTCCACATACCTGGACTGTGCTAAAGTGGAGGATACCAAAAGCCCAAACACCTTTGCTTTTGAAGGCAGTTGATGCACTGAGGCTTCCAAGAGCCACAGAAAATCTGAGCATCTATCAGATAAACTGGCAGGAGGCCAAGCTCATTTCAGATAGAAACCTGCATTAGTATAATTTCAGGAAAAAAAAAAAAAGGGGGGGGGGGGAGGTATTTTTTCAGAATGCCATATTTAAGAAGAATTGGCATTTTTCCACCAAAGCCTGCTTTGCCAGGAAATTCACAGCTGCAACAAACTACTTGAAAAAGTGGATGAGACCAAAATGCCAGGACACAATTAGCAGTCTAGCTGTCAAAAGAGAAATCTCCATTTAAGGGATAGTAAAAAAAACCACAAACACACAGAAATTCACAGATATTTTGTTTATATGAGATCATTATAATAAATTATCTATATTTTATATTATATTTATAAATTATTATAAAATTTCTTATTACAGTTGTGCCTATTTATGTTCCTAAGGAAAAGTCCAGACTGGATAAACTCAGAGTACTTAATGTTACTGCAGTCATCTCTAAGTTGTTCTTGGTTTTCCTGCACCTATGGTTTCTGCTCACTTTTTATGTATTTAAAACAACAAAAATATCACAGTCTGCAGTGTTATCTAGGCAGCTAAAAGAGGTGGTGGCAATAGTTCAAAACTAGATAACTACCTCTTGAGGTTTCCCTAAAGAAAATGGAGTCTTCAGTGTGGCAGTAATAGGAGGGGAAAATATCTGATTCTAGCAAAACCATGTAGTTTCCAAGGAATTGTACCTTTTCCTTCTGAACAATTGTCAAAAGGCAGTTCTAGATTAGCTCCTTGAGGCAGTTTTAATGGACATGTCACAGTAACAGATTACTGTGTGCAGCAGGATGGGATTTTCCTTAGAAGCCAAGGTGGGTTGTGTCCATGAGTCTGACTGCTGGCAGGTGAATCTGTACCTGCTGCAGGTTAGCAGTGAGGAATATTCTAGATAATTTAGAATAGTTGAACATTTTACTGCACAGTAAAGGATATGCTCACTTATGCTTGGACAAGGTTTACGCAAGGTTTATGGAGCAGCTCAGGGAGCTGGGTTTGTTTAGCTTGGAGAAAAGGAGGTTCAGGAGAGATCTCATCACTCCCTACAACTACATGAAAGGAGGCCATGGAGAGGTACAGGTCAGCCTCTACTCCCAAGTGACAAGCAACAAGAGAAAAGTAAACAGCCTCAAAGGGAGATTTGGATTAAATATTAGGAAAATTTTCTTCACCAAAAAGTTGTTGAGCACTGGAACAGGATGTCCAGTGAAGTGGTGGAATCACCATCCCTGGAAATATTCAAAAAACATCTAGATGTGGCACTTAGGGACATGGTTTAATGATGAACATAGTGGTGCTACATTAAGGGGTTAGATTCAATGATCCTGGAGGTCTTTTTTAACATAAATAATTCTATGATTCTCTAAGATCTTTGATGTTATTTGCTTATACAAAATAATACACATGGAGTTTCACGGGCAACTTACGTGCTCTCCTTTGTTTCTACAGCTCAGATTTTGAGGGTTTTAAAATCCTTGATGCATTTGATATCATATCCTAATGAGTCCACTGTTATACAGTGTAGCTTCTCAATATATCCCCTGGGTTACCAGACACACTGAGGACTTCCTCACTTACCTACACAGAACAGTGGTGTATCAGTCCCCCTGGGGCAGCCTGGAGTGACACCCTGGAGATGACATCCTGCCAAGCCCCATGAATGACAGTATTTAAGTATAACTGGCCCAATATATTGAGTCTAAGACAAAGATATGGATAGCAAGAAACAGCAAGTGTGTGTTACTGGTCTTCCTGAGTGCCAGTGAGATCCAGAGAAGACAAAGAATTTTTCCTTGTCCCTCAGTTATAGCTTTTGCCTTTCAGATGGAGCTGTAATTCTACTTGTGTGTGTTAGCTCTGCTGGTTTAAGCATTTTTTGGGCAGTTAAGCTAGCACACATGAGGGACTTTTTGCTACTTTTGTTTTGTGAACCCTACAACAGTCAAGCAACTTTGACTTTCAGAAATGTTTTCCACTTCAGGTTAAATAATGTGTAAACTGAAGTGCTTAACATGTGAACCTGTCAGAGCTCAGGTGTCACAGTACTGGACCTTGTGGACTTTTTTTGAGTCTGTTCACCTAAATGTACAGGAGATCTGAGAGAGAATCTCAGGAAGAGCCAGGCACATCACATTGAAAGCTATGACTGACAGTAGACGACCTTCTCTTAGGGGTGGAAAGGTATTATGGCCATAGTCTATGTAACTCAGTCTGAGAGTTCAGGCTTCTAAAAGAAGATAAGTGATTTACTTCCCTGTGACTTGTACCAATAGTCCATATTCCCATTAACAAGACCACAACATATACATTTGAGATAATATATACTTAAACTCGATGCTTTAAAGTGGTGCCTTCTGTCCACCCATATGATTTGTCTTTAATTCTAGGGGGAAAAGTAGTACGAGGCAGTTGTTAAGTCATTTTAGAAATCAAAACAGAGCCAGTACTGGTTTATGCCACCTAGACTGCTTGCAGTAAAATAGGGAAAAAATGAGTATGGCATTCAGCAGAGACTGCTTGAGTGTCAATTTTTCCATGTTAATACGATTAACTTGTGTATACAAATTACTTTGTAGATGTGGCAGCTTAGGGACATGGTTTAGTGGTGGACTTGGCAGGGCTGGGCTAATAGTTGGACTTGATAATCTTAAAGGTCTTTTCCAACCTAAATGACTCTATGATTCTATAACTCCCACACAATCCCTAGTAACACTCTCATTAACCCTCTCCAAACAAGAAGAATAATATAAGCTTATCCTGCCCATCCTCTGTCTTTAGTAAAACCCTGAGATATACTGGCACCCATTTAAAACCAACCCTAAAGCCATCCATTCCTAATGATTCAAAACTGACAGATTTATTCATATACTTCACCAGACACACTTAGCCCCGGAGGGCCTTGGAACATTTTCTTCATAGATCCTCAGGGAATTTATGCAAATACCAAGTTCTCCACTTAAGAGAGTTTCAGGAGTGCAATAACAAGGATGGTATAGCTCTGGAACCGTGATGCACAGGAAGATTTCATTACACCTGCCAATATTAAAACTGGATCTTGTCAGTGTAATGAGCACCCATTTTAATGGCAGTAAATTTGCATTGGAGAGTTTTGGGGGTTAGGTTATGTCAGTCATGTTCAGACTCACTTCTGAAGACAGGAGAGCATGACCTCTTGTTGACACCAGGAGCTGGGCATATTGCACTCTGAAAAATAGTTTACTCACTACAGCATTTTACCCTGATTTTTTTCCAAAAGCCTGAATATTTCGTGTTGATGTTTTATGGGTGTCTTATTCCAAATTTACCTGATTAAAATTGAAATTTTGTGAAGGATTAAAGGGAACTAAGATGCACCTACTGATGTGGGCAGCAAACTTGTGCTCCAGTTTAATACAGATTTCCCTGATTCCTTTTTCTTCCTTCTTTGCTTGTGAATTGGAGGTTCCTCTAAAAGCAGTGCTTCGAGAAGCTTTTCCAAGAAAAAGCTTGGTTGGAAATTGTAACTGAAGGATGTGCATTGCTGCTCCTATAGGCACAGGTCTCCAATTAACACAGTTCTTTCCAGGGAAGGACGTGAAAACTTCACTACAAACTCATTCTTCCCAAATATCCACAAAAGAAGAGATTTTATAATAAATATTTCTTATTGGTCTTTTAATCCCTTCTAAGTCAGTGACATACAGAACTCAAGACAAGAAGGCAAATTTCTAAAATATGTACAATTTAAAAGACAAAGGAGATATACTGCAAGTAAGGAGTTGAAGATTTGCCAAAGGCTAAGAAAAGGATGATCCAGAGTGTATATTTTATATGGACTTGTTCTAATAAAATACTTCAGAAATGGCTCCCGACTAACAAGCTGGCATCCACTGCTGTCTTAATGGGAATGTCTTATGTTTGAGAGGTTGTAAAAAATAGGCTCCCCGAAAACATTTTCAATTCATCTAATCCTTGAATGGTTTGTCCATTAAACAGTCTTCGTTCATTTCTGATGTTCTAAATCAAAATTCAAACAAATGTAACCACGTGTTCTTCTTATTAAGAAGGGAGAGCAAAAGTAGTGGGGCAAGGTGACCCATGCTCTAATCCTCCTGCACTGGAGGCTCAATTTGTTGCTTCCTTGAAAATCTCACAACTCTGGCAGATGAGGAAATTATAATAAACAAAAATCAGGTTTCACCTCCAAAATTAAATCTGTCACCCTTTCTCCTCAGTTTGCATTCCTCAAAACAAAAAATCTCTAAAGTGTAAAAAATTATTTTATTAAACTGGCATTTCAGGGAAATTCACTAGCTTGATTTTTTTTCCCCAGACTTCTCGAATTGAATAGAAAAGTTAGAAATAAAAAAGAAAAATACACATCAAAAACAGAGACTTATCTCCAGATACATTCCTCTATTAAAAACATTCCTGCGTAAGCCTCACATATTATTAAATAAAAGGTATCTGTGCTTTTAAACTCTAACTTCTGTTAAAATTGGAGTTAATGTTTGAGTTCAACAAATTTTATTTCATGGAAACTGATCCCATCCAAAATGCTTTTCTTCACCGCCACCCTGATTCTACAAAGATTTACAATTTTGCTTCACCTTAACTATAAGAATTATCCTACTGAGTCAATGAAATTGGTCTTATGTTTAAAATAATGTGAATATATGTGAATTTGGAGTCTTAAAGAAAAAGGATTATAGCAATATTACCAGGCATTTATTAGCATGCCTTTACGACAAGAAGTTGAAATGGAGATGAAATTTTGGTAGATTCTCTTTTTTAATAATGCTATTGTCTTTTTCTTTAATAGCTCTTTTCCTTAGGACTTAGCTCAGCTTTTTTTTTCGTGTTGCACTCACTCAGGGCAGCTATCATATCATAGCCAGGAAAGATAATTGAATGAAGAATTGATTTTTATTGCCTGTAATAAAAAGCAGTTCTTATTACTTTTACAAATTACTCATAATTACAATTGTCTAGAGAATGCCTTATCACCCTGAGTGGAGCTGAAATAAGCTGGATGCACAATAGTACTTCCATGTCTGTGATTTAAAACTTGTGTTCTCATTAATGGCAATGTAAATTAGCACTATGGCAAATTTAGTTCGTATCATTTTACTGGACAGATTCTAATACTGCTGGGGAAGAATCTTAAGCAGACATGCAATTTATTTCTGAGTGGCACCATTCCTGCTGCAGCATGTGCACAGAGTCTGAGGCGTTTCTTTAATTATTAAGGAAGTAGAGTTGTGCAAGTTACACCTCATGGAACATTTTGATTATACCTTTTAGAGCCCAAGTGCTGGAGTGCTATAAGCAGGTATCAGGTTTGTTCCATTGAAGACATGCAAAGCTAGTTTCAGAGTTAAAATTGCTCTGATTAGGTTCAGCAGATATATATTGAATGGCCTTTACTAAAGTCTTGTCTTTAAAATTCGCAGAAAAAGCAGCAGGAAGTTTGCACCTGGCACATCTGAATTGTTTTTGTCTTGTTTATCATGCAGTAAGGTGAATAGAGAATATATCTGGCTTTTTTTTTTTTTTTTTTTTAAGTAGAATAGGTAATTCTGTGTCAATTTAATATATTTTATCTGTTACAGGACAGAGAAGGAAAAGTTAGAATTAATCAGAACCTCTCTCACCTCCCTGAAGAGAAATGAAATGTTAAAAATCCCCTACACAGTCAGTCCTCATTAATTCCTATCACAGTTTTTTGCCTTGCTTAAATGTGTTATTCAGATAAATCAAGGTATTGATCTCACTTGATTATAAAAAAATTGTCTTCCAGGAAGAATGAGATCCAGTCTGGGGTGAGAAGTGGATAGTTCTTATGACCTGCTGTATGACTGGGAAATATCTGGCCTTCCCTTGTTGAATACTGTGAGCACAAATGAGGGTTAATTTTCTAGAAGTGTTTTAATGCTAAATTAGATTTCCTAGTTATTTTTCATATTATACTTTTTATTTTATTTTATTTTATTTTTAATTCCCTTGTTTAAAACTTACTACCTTTCAGGCAAATATTTAAGTCTGGCAACACTGTGCAAACTTGGACTCACAATTATTTTTAATCAATCAACAAGTTCTATTAATTCACTAGAACCTGCCTAAAGATATAACCAACAATTTAAAGAACACTTTATACTTCAAAATTGCATACCAGGTGCATCTAGACGTATCCTAACCACACTGTACAACACAAACATGTATTTTATATAGGCATGTGTTGGGCATCCACAGTTATTCAATACCACAATTAAATTATCGAGTTCTTTATTAATGTATGTGACATTTTTAATGATCTGTGCTTCGGGCATTATTTTCAATAAGAGCATTTCCTGTGTTGCCAGCAAAAGCCCCAGTTTAAAGAATCACAAATATTAAAAAAAAAAAAAAAAAAAAAAAAAAAGAACCAAACTTTCTTAAGTCTTTTCTCGGGACATCCTACTTGAAACTTCAGTGAAGAAATATATACATACACCTACATAATAAACTCATGAAATGTTATTCTATCCTCAACAATAGATGTTTTAACTGCTAATATTAAAGGAAATAGGTGAATTAAAACCTTGGAGAGGAGAACTTTTCTAGTCCAATTAGTCCTGGGAACCTTGGAGAAGAGAAACTGCTACCTTGCTGGATTCAGCAGAGTGCTGTGGACTCTGCAGCTGCTTCTAAAGTTTTCCTTGTCAGCCTCTTGCTCTGCATCCCTGATGCATGGGACACCTGAAGAGACAACTCTTTGTTGCTCCCCATGGACACAACCATTTGTTGTTCCCTATAAACACATGCTATCGGGCTCTCAAATAACAAAAATCATGTATAAGCCATCCACACGTTTCAGTTTCAGTTTGCATTCCAGTCCAGACTCCCCAGTTCCTTGTGTTCCATGCTGAACCCACAATGTCCTAGGAAGGCAAGTTGGGAGGAAAAGTTCTACATGGTGAGGTCATTATACTCAGGTTCTGCAGCATCACAACTTCTCTTGCTCTGTCAGTCACCCCATCCTAAGACTATCTACTTTCAGCAGACCTCTACAAAAGAATTTTAACTGTGAAGGAACTCTCCACCCACTGTTACAGCTACAGCAGGTCATGAGGAAGGACTGAGGCTGGCCCTTAGACGGAACAATGGTGTGGGGTTCTGTCTGAGAAGACCAATGGAAAAACTCTCTGGAAAATTAAACATTACTTTGAGAAGCCAGGCTGAAGATTCTATCAACAGAACAGTGCTCAGTTCAAAAACAAAAGGTGAAGAAAGATATACTCTTAGAGAAAGGACTAAGCCAATTATGACTGTGAGGTACACTTTTCCTTTTGAGGATGGTTTTCACAAGATACTTGGATGGCTGGACACCAGGGAATGCTTAAGTGTTCACAGACTCTTGTCAGCAGGGCAGAGCTGA
This sequence comes from Myiozetetes cayanensis, assembly GCF_022539395.1. Classification (NCBI taxonomy): domain Eukaryota; kingdom Metazoa; phylum Chordata; class Aves; order Passeriformes; family Tyrannidae; genus Myiozetetes; species Myiozetetes cayanensis. The sequence continues at coordinate 5,025,990 of NW_026087521.1, forward strand.
GTGTCCAGCAGGGGTCCCAGGGCCACGTCATCAAGGGATCCTCAACACACCTCAGACTTATCCTACCTCCAAATTTGGACCTGGTGGCATTGTCCAGGACATGATCTTCCCAGACCTCTCCAGGCACAACCAGACCTCTTCCACATCCCAAGATATGGCTCTGGTGAGTACTTTCTGGTAGAGGGGACATGAAGAGGGGGAATATGAGTGGGAGGCACATGGATCCAGATGACATGTGTAGCTCTCTGGGCATGGCAACTGCACCAGCAGTATGTTCCCTTTTATCTTAAATCTTCCCACCATCACTTCAGGAATTGCTGCCTTTTCCAACCTTCTCTGGACCTCTAACTACTTAAAATCACAAACTTCATTTCATTGGGCAGCAGAAGTGCATCAATGAAGCCAGTTGGAAGTTCTCCAACTAAGCAGCTGTATCAAGAGTAGAAATGTTGCTGCCCAGCTTTGCCAGCCCCACACACCAGACTGCAATGTCCTGTTGGGTCTCCCTCTCCCAACAACAAATGTATGTCTGAACCTGGCCACCTCCAGAGTTCCTAAAAGGTGGAAACCTGTGTTCCAAAAGACCATGAAGTCAATTAGCTGCAGATTTAGATCTTTGCCCAGTAATATACAGCAGCAGCAGCCCTTTCTTGTCTCCATTTCTCTCCCCTGTGCCTCCAGTCATGTACCTCTTTCAGCACAACAAATTCCATCTTCTGCAGACATTCCCAGGTCTGATAGTGAATGGTAGTAGGAATGTCATCCCATTTCAGATCACAGTCCTCCATTTTTCCTGTCCCTGTACATACCTTTCCCATGGCAGGATCCAGATTAGTCCTTAAGTCTGGAAATTCTTCTGCATAGCACCCTCATTGGGCAGTAGTTTTACTGAGCAACTGAACAGTGAGATTGTAACAGCCCAGCAATTATGGGTATAGGAGGGGTAGGAGAACAGTTTCACCCTCATCTCTCATGGATTCTTCCTAAAATAATATATTCCTACCACAAAAACAGATCAGCTCCATCACTCCCTTCTCCACCCTCAACAGCATAACCTATAGATTACCAAAATGCCAGAGGTTCTTGGTCATTTCTATTCAACGTTCAGACATTTACTCTTAGCTTTCTGATGTCCTGTTCTTTCTTTGATCTCCAAGGTAACATAATCAGATTTGGGCCCCAAAGTCACAAAATTTGACCTGTGGATAGATGTCTCAGTAAGCCCATATGTGCATACTGATGATGTGGGGTATTATCTTCTGTCCTTCCGATCATGCAAAGGAATTACATGATTGTTGGTTTGGTTTTCCTCTCAGAGACCTTGATCCAGGAGGCTTTCACCATGCAAGTTCCAAACAAGTTCCACATGCTCAAGTGGACCAAAAGCAGATGATATGGCAGAGAAACTGGAAGATGACTAGAGGACTAAAGTGAGAGCCTGCATCCAGAAGGACTATGAAGATCAACCTAATAAATTCCACTGACAACAGGCTGGGTCTATCAGAAGTTCTTGGCCTACAAATGTAGGAGAAAAAAAGCCAGAAAAGCAACTGGACAGTGCCAGAGCTGCTACCAGCAGCTGTTGTGGTACAGGACAAAGTCCCATGACCCTGCAGGAATTTTGTCCACTGAAACCTTTTTCAATATTTTGGTTATGCTTTCAACACTAGAAAGGATGGGATACTCCAGCTCCTCTTCCAATGACTGTTTAGAGACTCCATGTATGGTCTCTGAAACAGAGCACGTGACTGCTGTTGTTTTTCCCTCGATGAGGTACTGCCTCTGCAAGTGTAGTCATTCCTTGTTCTTAGTGTTCTCATATTAGACCAATTCACCAACATTTGCTGTTTATGAAAAAATAAATGTGTTTCAGCTGTAGAAGTGTCTGCTGTGCCTTAACTCTTTATGTTTTTCTGGGCCCTACTGAATTTTCATTCCATTTGGATCATTTTTCTAACTAGAAAACAGATTAGAAGCTGACCTACTTCAGTGGACAAGAGAAATTACACTTTTTAACAATCTATTCTAGAAATATGCATACATATATATATATTTACATGCTTTTCATCCTCCATATTTACTCTAATTTTGTGTTTTGAGGATAGCGCTTAATCACTGCAAAACTTGAGTAATGAAAGTAGAAGTGGGTGTCAGACTTCCAGGGTTTTGTCCTCTTCAAGTGGTCCTCATTCTTCCACAGATTAATTTTCATCTTTTTCTTTGCTTCTGCTACAGTCCTCCAGTTTTTTCCCATAACATGACTGGCTTCTCTTTGGGTGTTCTCCTGCCTCCTATTACTGCCTTCTCAAAGGACTGTTCCCATCACCATGTTAGCTCTTAACTATCCTGGCTAATTTATCCATTCTCTGCATCGCTCAGTTAACCTGGAATATGTCAGATTTAGCTGTTTGAGACCTGAAGTCTACATTTTTCCAGATTTTGTGTAATGTAGGGTAGGCAGCACTGTACCACTCCACAGTTTCTCACTTGCACCAGTGATGACAGTGTCTTCCAAACACTGGAACTCCACGAATTTCAAAAGGATGAGAAACTCCCATATTATTTCTTCATTTCTCTCTTTAAAAATGGATATAATGGAATGGGCTGGTACCTTATTGCTTGCTGACATGAAAAGTCAGTCTTGCAAAAATTATCATCTGCATTCCTAACTTACAAAATTTCTCCTCCCCCCGCCTCCCTCCAGTTGTCAAGCTAAAAAGCAATACTGTACTTCTTTTTAAATGTAAATTATTTATTCTTGGACAATAGTCAAGTAGGATGTTGCAAGTCGATATCATTTTTTACAATAAGCTGAACCTGCTGACAGCAGAAACCAAAATTCAATCATAAGAATTACTCTGTCAAACTATTCATATTGTTTATTCTTCCCTTTGTCCTCACTGACCCCTTGGAGGAAAAGTTCTTCATAAAAAGGCTTATCTAATACATATCCAGTTATTTCTTAAATAGTGTTCTGGAGTGTATTTCATGATCAGTTGTGGTTAGTGTTTTAATTAAACTTTTGCAGTCTATCTGCATGAAAATATAACCAGTGAGACAGACATACTTGTTCTATGAGACCTGATTGACAGGAGGGAGCAGATTGACTTGGCATGTTAGTGAGTCTCATTAATCTTCTTCAAGTACATACTGGGAAAACACAGAGTTCTCTCAACAAGCTGCTACCAAAACAGAGTTTCTATTTGAACAGTCAGAGAACTAACAGTACGAGGGGAAGTTGTAAGAAAAGAGTGAAATGCTCTTGCATGGTGAAGCGTTTGGGGGGTTTGTCACTGTGTGCAATATACCTTAATATTTAGAAAAGGGTGATGCTTGTTAGAAATTAGTCCATTATCACTTAGATTTGAAGCCTTGTGCTCTGAGTGAAAACTTGGAACTTAGCCATTGAAATCACGCTGCGAGTCTGGAGCTAGAGCTTATTATATTAATTTTACTTTGGACAAATATGCAGCTTTTTAAAAAGCAAGTATGTCCACTGTGCTTTCGTACCTATCTAATGTGACAAAAGTAGGGAGACACCTTAAATGAAGTACGATGGAAGGGTTGCTGAAGGTATGAGGACATCCTGGAGAATCAAGTTAATCAGAAGAGGAAGAAATTACAATTTCACTTAGTATTTCTGATCAGCTTCTCATTAGAAAGACTTTTGGTTTCCCTCAAATGTGACTTGTATTAGACAAGTTTTCATTTTTTCTTATACTGAGCACTTTGCAGGAAGGGTTGAGGCTTTTTTTTATATATATTTTTTCTGGAGTCTTAAATTACCTAATAGGTAATATTTTAACAACAGACTACATCTGATAATTGTCTACAATCTACTCTTATAATTTTCTTTGCATCTAACAATGAATATATGATCTGAAAAAAGCCTCTTTTAAGCACAGAGTGTGGAAAGTCATTCCAGCTGAGGTGAGACATATAATGAGGTATTTTGAGGGAGATATATACATGTGCACAATTATATTTGTGACATGGCCTTGAAATCTATCTCTGACCCAGATGTAACCAATGTAAAGAGCCTGATTTTAGAAGGGGCTATGAAAGTCCTTTTTACTCCCAGTAAACTCAACAGGATGTTTAGTACAAGACAGAATTCCCTCAGCACAGAAAAATGCTCAAGAGCCCAAATAGGAGTGACCATAAAGAGGAAATGAGTCTAAAGTTCTTTCCAAAGTCTCCTTCCCACGTGATAAATTAAATTTATGCACCTCACAAACTGAAAAGCTAAGGTGATTTGAAAAGGTGATTAAAAGCAGTCTGTGAACATGATTTTTTTTCTTGAGTTTTTTTTTTTATATTGCACCTCCCTGAAAATACCAAGGGGACTGAATTTGCAAAATTCCTCAATTCTCAAGCATGTGACTTAATTCTCTAACACTTTTTCGTTTGTAAAATGAAGAATGTTTTTTACTGATGCTGTAAATAGTGCAGGCAAATTAGATGCTATCAAAACCCCCACGAAACGTTCAAAGCAGCATCAGCATCTGCTCTACATACAGTATATTGCAAAAAGAAGTTTCCTCTGCTTTCTTACAGGAGAGATTTTTCTGTACATTCATTGTATTTGCAGAGCTTTCTTTTCCAATGCAGTGTCAATTGAATGGTTATACACTATAAATCTTAGCAGGCACACAGACACACAGAGAAATAATACAGACTGCAATACACTTAAGCATTGGGTATGTATATTGGAGCAAAATTGGACATCGTTAATAGAGGTTTCCTGGTAACAGAACTGCTGTAATATGAATTTTTATTCAAATTTGGTTTAGCGGGCATGCTTGAGGTGTCATACTTAGTTCTGAAATGTGAGGCTGACAGCAAGATACAATGCACAATAACACTGCACATTTCCAAGGGAGAGCTCTGCTGTGTCTTCCTTGGTCCTCTTTTATCATAGTTGTCTGCAGTTCTCTACATTTTAGAATTTAGGCTCATCAGTACACGTCCTTTAGAGAGGAGCATGATTGGTATGAATTTTAGAAATAGGGAGGAAAACTATTTCAGTGATACTCACCAGTGCCTCTTTTTGGGTTGTTCTGTGGGTTATTACATTTTGCACTTTCAAAGACCACCAAAGTTCTTCCACCATCTGGAATCAGCAGGCCTGTGTAGGTACTCATTGCTTGCAAACAGCAAAACTCATATACTTGCAAAGTGTTCTTCAGGTTTTCTTGCCAGTGAGTAACAGATGATTGCAAGGAAGCTCCTAAATAAGTTTGGTTAGAATTTTTTTTGATGATGTGTGACAAAATGCACAGTCTAATTGATCCTAAATCTTTGTAGAGTTTTCCTTTAAGTAAGTTTTAGGAGGAGTGGGAAAAAAAGCAAACAACAGGGACCAAATGTTTTCAGTTTACGGACAATGGAAGAGCAAAAAATACTTCACAGCTGCTCAGAAGTATCTGTATGGCCACTTTTTAGTTTATGGCACCTTAGTAGACAGATAGCAACTGATCCTTGTTTTTCTGTCCTCACATCTTGGATAAAGGACTGGGAAGATTGTTCAGCCTAGGGAAGAAAAGCTTTGGAGTGATCTAATTGCAGTCTTCCAGTACCTGAAGAGAAAGAAAGATGGAAAGAGCATTTACAAGAGCATGGAGTAACAGGGGGAATGGATTCAAACTGAAAGAGAGTAGGCTTAGATAAGATATTAAGGAAAAAAAGTCTTTACTGTGAAGGTGGTGAGTCACTAGAACAGGTTGCCTGGAGAAACTGTGGATGCTCCTTCCCTGTAAGTGTGCAAAGCCAGGCTGAATGGAGCTCTGAGCCACCAGCCCACGACAGAGGGACTGGAACTAAATGATCTTCAAGATGCCTTTCAACCCAGGCCATTCCATAACTCCAAGGTGAAAAGTCAGGTTTTGGTCTCAATTTGGACTGATTTGAAAGAGGTGTTTTTCTGCATTTCATACCAATGCCTAATCCTCTGTGTTACACTACATCAAAATCAGAGAAGCTGGCTGGGTTTTGCCCTGCCACATCTCACTTGTTTTTATGCTACATGTTTTGTCATTCCCTTCCTGCCTTCCCCTTTCACCCACACGCTCCTTTAAATCAAATTTCTTCCTTTGGTAGGTCAATGTTGGTGTCTAGAACTCTCCACTGTTAAGCCAAGAGCTTAAAATTTCTTGTTGGACATTGTTCCAACATCTTCAAACCATATGCTATGCCAGATGAGGTTCCTTTGAAGCACAGGAGTTAGGCTTTGATGTATGTCCACAGATCTGAGATTTAGAATCTTGAAAACTCTCCCTGAGGCCCCATCATATGCACTCAAATAATAAAGGACTTTGGTGGTGTTGAGACAAATAGCTTCAGTCAAGTTTGGTGAAGACTAAACTGGAGATGCAAAAAAAATATCTGGAAATTTCTGTATTCATAATCCAGTGACATTTCAGGAATTAAAAAAAAATATCTGGAATTAGAAGTTTTATTTGAAAATGTTTAAGGTAGAATTTGTCTTGAACCTTAGTTCAGCTTTTGCCACTTGCTGTTTCTTGAGAAATTTCTGTCCAAGCTTTCATACTGGTACTTAGACCTTACCCTTCCTTCACCTCCCTGATCTCTTGTACTCTCTGGGAAGCACAGACGGGAGCAAATGAAAGAAGCCAAACGTCTGTGTCAGCCCCTTCACACACATCTGCCCTGAATGAATGTGAATAAGAGAACAAACAATACCTCTAATGGGGTATCACAGTAAAAGCCACATAAACTCAAGGGTGGATGGCCATCACAGAAAAAAGCTTTTAAGTGTCAAGTATTTCGTACTGAGACCATTTCAGAACCTGAGATAAATAGGGATAAGACAGCAAAAGAAATATATTATTTAGGCATCACTCCAAGGAAGATAACTGTTACCAAGGAAGGTAACAAGGAAGGAGCTTTAGGCACAAGTGTTGTAGTTCAAACCCCTCAGGAAAGGGGTTTGAACTAATACCAATCAGTGAAAGAAATATTAAAACCAATTAAAAGTAATATTCTTATATAGGGCACCTGGTGCTGTTAATTGAGCCAAAATAGTTTCAGTAGCACCAAAACTGCTTGTGCAAGAGCAGTTATCTGAGAAACTGCTGCTGAGTTCTTATTCCATTTTCATAGGTTGGCAGTAGAGGCTATTATGTTAATGCAGAAAGTGCACAGTAATGGTTTAGTTATTACCAAATAATTCCTGTATTGCTAATTACATGGAGCATTTTGAATAAATTATTCATACTCAGTTTAACCTTTTTAAAACAAATGTTTTTAATCTGCTTTTTATCTGTTGTAGGCAGCCCCTGTTTTGTTCAAGTGCATGCTCCCAGTGTAAATAGTACTGATACTAGTAACTAACATGGACTATTTTGGGGGAAAGATACTTCAAATATCCATTTCTTCCCTATGTGTGGGTGCCTGGGTATGCTAAATTTTACCACAGACAGTGTAGTAAGTAGATTCAGCAATAAAACTGACTGTAAATTAATCAAATATTGTGTTTGTCACAATGATGGATCATGTACAGTCAAAGATCTGACACCTTACTGGTTAGAAGGAACTATTTCTCCCCCTTATTTGCTCTATTTTTCAAATTTCATATGGCAATTCACCTAGAAAATCTCAAAATTGTTGTTCGGTAGACTTGGCAAGTCTGTTTTCACTTGACATTTGAATTGTAGTTGAGGTATTATGAAAAGCTGCCTAACTTTCTGGGTGCTGAGCACCTTTGCAATGCAGTCTAAATTATTTTACAGGATTACCAATGATTTATATATGTTTTTCCCAGTCTTCTGAGTTTTTCTAAAATTAGACTTTCAGTTATTATTTATTTTCACATTTCTGCAAATATAAAAAGTGAATTATTCATTTCTGTGTCATAGCTTTGTATGGTTGGAAGGGATCTCAAAGGCTATCTCATGTATCCCCCTACCCTAAGAGGCATCAACAGCAGATGTATTAATCCCAACAGATGCTTGTTTAAGGTCTTTTCATACATTTCCAGAGTTAAAGTAATCACAATGTCCCGGACAGTCTACTCGATGTTTCCCTATCCACACCATTTAAAAGAGAATTTATTTAGGGGTTTTTTTCCTTAATGTTTTGCTTTGAATGAAACTCATTATTTCTAATCCTTTCCAGCACTGGTCTGAGAAATAGATTCCTTCCCTTCACACTGTAGCAGTCATTTTTGTATCTGAAGATTGCTACTGTTCCCACAACAGGTTATTAATTTCTTTCACTCATTTCTCATTGACCATATTTCCTTACTCTTCTGGAGGTTTTCTAGCTTGACCCAGCCCTGTGAGCAAAATGTGGACACTGGGTGGTATTTTAATTCATTCCGGTTTCTATGATGTGGTTGTCTACAGCTGAGCAACTCACCACAGGCTCCTTTTACACCCAACAGAGAACTCATCACCTCCTTAAAACCAGCAGCATTCAGGGCACAAATGATTTCATTACAAAGTGGATGCTTGCTCTTGGCCAGATGAATTGCATCCTAAACTCCAACATCTGTATTGGGGAAGACTTATTTGTGCACAATAGGTGTGTGTAGATGCCAGATACAAAATCTGAAACAGAGGTTACAAAGATAATCACTTTAGTTGTGTGCTGCTCTCATATAGCCATTTAATACCTGAACAGGGAGTATAGTCTTAGTCCACCTCATCTCCATCTTCTTCTTCAGAAAGGAATGAGTCAAATAAGCCCTCTATGTCATCTGTCTGTTCCACAAAAAGGTCTCAGGTGTCTCAGGGTGTCTAAAATGGCACTACCTGCCTACATTTAGGCAAATGAACCCTTCTGTGTCTTGCAGGTTATGCTCTTCCTTATATTTGTAGAATCATAGAGTTCTGGAATGTTTTGGTTGGGAGAGACCTTAAAGATCACCTTGTTCCAACCCCCCTGCCATGGCCAGGGACACCATCCACAAAACCAGGTTACTCAGAGCCCCATCCAGCCTGGCCTTGAACACTTCCAGGGATGGAGCATCCACAGCTTCTCTGGGCAACCTGTGCCGGTGCCTCACCACCCAGCAGTAGCACCGGCCAATATTGAGACACTGTATATGAGTTTCTTTTCCATACAAAAGTTATGCAGTCAGTTTTCTTCATGTTAAACTTATATGTTTATAAGTTAACACAAGGTGTTAATTGTTCCTGAGGTGTTGTACATCGCACGTGTCTTATGCCAATGTAAATGAATGTGAGAGCCTAAATAAATGTACTTCTGCTACATCTGCCTTTGAGTGCTTGTGCATCTGACTCTGTCTTCCCTGAACCCTGAGTAAATTTATTCTCCAGAACTCCAAACCCTGCTCCAGTGTCTGTGTTTCACAGTTCTGTGGCACAAAACACTTCTACAAAAAAGTAGTGGTGTGCAGAAAATCCATAGGGATCAGGGCACCTAGGGCCCCATACAAGACCTTTCACTGATTTCAATCTTAGACAAATCTCTTTCTTTGTTTCCCTTTTCATCTCCATCCTTTCAGATCTCTGGCACAAAGAATATCTCTTCCTTTGTGTTTCAGTCTCTGATGGGATTTGTAAGTGCCATTGGAAACCAATTAATAATAATAATATATTAGGCTTATAAGAAACCTGACATTTACAGAGAGAAAAGCTACTCTTTTTTTTTTTTTTTTTTCTGAACATGTTAGATATAAGGCCAAATATATCCCATAGCAGGAATACTTTTGTATCAGAGGGAGAATTTCTGGCCCATTGAAGAAAAAGTGAGTTTTGCAGCCACAATTTTAACTGCAATCTATTATTAAACTCAAAAAGAGCAAGGTGTGACTGCAGGGTACAATGTACCAGGTTTTTTATCAGATAACTGTAGAATTAGACACGGAGGGGACTCTTCTTAGGTTTTAGAGGATTTTCTCATGGATTGTTCCTCTGGCTGGTTTGCCAATACAGTATCCATTTCTCATAAGTTTAGAGTTCATATTGTGTCATTTCTTGTGTCTACCTATGCTGGATCTAACAGCTCAGAAGCATTTCCTGATATTCAGTTTACAGTTTCCTTTATTCATAGAAATGCTCCTTTAGAGATTCATTTTAAAGGCTTATCTGTTTCATAGGAACTAATGCACTTTTCATTTTCTAGTATTTGGTATTAAATGCAGATAGCAATCTTTGAATTTTGTTTTGTAGAAAAGGTTATTATTTTTCTTTTTATCACATGGATGTCTGTAAGTAACATGTAAAATTATCTCTACTCTTCTCCTGTAGAATTGCAGACACATAGTGCTTGACTGCAAAGCTCTGTAATTTTCATGTTGTTTTTTTTAATACCCTGCATTTAAAGTTTCACATCTGCAGATCTGAAGAGGAGGATGTAAAATAAAAAGCACACAATGTTCTCAGGAAAACAAAAGAGGAGTGGGTGGCTTTAGATAAAAATGATTGCCTTGTACCTCTGACACTGATTATTTTGTTTGGTGGTGCATAAGGCTCTGAAGGAAAGAGTCCATTTGGGAGAGACATCTGCACTCTACATTTGCCCAGTACAGTGGGATACAGGTTAGTCTTTGGCTGAAGAAAGAACTGGGACAGATTCAGGCAGAAATGAATGTTCAGTGTTAAGCAAAGAATGCTGCATTCCGGAATGGATGTTAAATGATGTGTCAGGCAGCTCTAAAGCAGACCCTTTAAAATGAAAAGATAGCATTGCCTCTATGTCCTACTTGCTTATTTGCACTGAAGCATCAGTGACAAAATATAGATTGTTTCTCTGATTCTATCCAAAGCAAGGCTTTGATTATCCTCAGCTGCCAGGCAGACTAAGCCCCAGGTATTATCACAAGACAGACTTGCAACTCAAGACATAGTTTACATCGAATTCCTGGTCAGAACACTTATAGCCGTCCTGGGCAAAGGCAGAATCATAACTAGAACACAAGATATTTTTCAAGTAAGAATATATTATTTTTTATTCCTTGTGTGTTTCAACCCAAACTTTGAAAGGCACCTTTTTCTACATAAATTACAAGGATTTCTCAGGGAGGATGTGAGTATTCGTGTGTAGAAATGAGGAATTATGGTATAATAAACCCAAAGGGAATGCCTTTTTTCTTACAGGTCAGTGAAAACAAGGTTAGTTGAACTTCTTGTTGAATAATCAAAAACCAATATACTATACACCCATGTAAAACTTGTCTGATTCAATATTTGCTTTAATTAGACTTGCTGCAGCAGCTAGTGATCCCTTTAGAGAACCAGTATTTCAGATTAGGATTCCACTGAAAGTCTTGCCATCTTGTCAATTTGAAAAAAAAATCCCCCCCACCTTCTTCTCCTTTCCTTGTACAAAAACAATGTGAAATTTGAAGCATCAAAATCATACTTTCATCATTAGATACCAATGAAAATATTTCAAAGCATCGTATTCCATACTTTTGCAGAAGGCTAATCCAAGAGACAGAAAGGTTACACAATTTAATCTAGGTAATGTGACATGTTAAAGGGAGGGTCAGGACTAGAACATAAGAGGTTTGCTGGTTTTTTTAGGAGAATATACATAATTATCATCTCATCCTTAAGAATAGCATGAGAACAATCTGCTGCTCCTATTTTTTTTTTTTTAAATATGATTCCAAATGGGTGGTGTTAAGGATAATTTAGACAAAAGTCAATGCTTCCAAATTGCGGAAAAATCCTTTTTTTTTTTTTTTTTTTTTTAAAAAAAAGATTGAATTGGTCTGAAAATGTTTTGCGCCAGAATTTTCCGCAGAGCAGAAGCTCTCAAGAGACATTGAAATTGGCAGCCTGGCTACATGTGTTTCTACAAGAATATCGGATTTACAGGACTGCAGCAGAGATTTCATAAAATTCCTGGGTTTAGGGCAAATCACCCAGGAAGACTGGCCCAGGAGTGAGGACCTCATATCTCCGCAGTGTCTGGATTTAAGTGCTATTCTACCTCACAGCTAAACCAGCACCAGAGGTGGCTCACAGAGGGCTGTGTCTGCACTGAAGCAACTAATTTCTTTGTGTTAACTTTGTCCAAAAATTTTCTAATCAGTAATTGCATGAAAAAAACTCTTCCTCTTCTTGATTTTGAGAGGACAAGCGAATAAGCATTGAAAACATTTATTAAACTACCTTGCAAGGGTTCTTGTTCCCTCAGAGCTTAACAGAATAGCCTACAGGTGTTAGAGCCTTAAATGAGACAACAAACTTCACCACATTGGGGTTTTTTTAAGCTCTTTTTTAGATCATTGTCACTCTAAGACTTCTAACATTCATAGTTTCAATTCCAGCAGCAGAGTGTAAAACCAGTGGATGTGGGTTTTAATGTTTCCAAAGCATTCCCCAGGAATTATATATACTGCTAGGTAATTTCTGTGCTTCTTTTTGGGTAAGGATTCTACTTTGAAATTAAAATCCTCACTCCTTTAGATATGCAGCTGTTTACAGGTCTGACATTGAAAAGTATCCTTCGGGTACGTTGTTCTTTGCATTTCACTTTCTAAGCCCCCTGTGTCAGAAATACTGAGGGACTGGACTTTCCTCTGGTGGTCTTTGGCAAAGAAAATGCCACAGACATTTTTTGCCCCTTATTTGTCACCATTGATGCATATCTGAATCCAGGCAAAGCAACAGAGCTAGAAACAAATTGGGGAAGATCTGAAAAAGAGAAAGTAAAAGAATGCCTGAATGAAAGCCAGAAGTGTAGAAACACTGACAATCAAAAATAAAAAGAAAAAGAAAAAGAAAAAGAAAAAAGTTAAAAAGTCAATGGAAACAAACAGAGAGAACAGCTCAAAACGAGAAAAGAAATAATGATGCTGCTTATTTTCAGTGTATTAAAGGAATGGTAAACCTAGAGTGGAAAAGTTCAGGAAAAAAATCATGAAAGCAGAAAAAGGAACCATAAAATGATGAAGAAAAATCAAACCAAGAAATGCCATAATAATTCCAAGCAACTTATTTACAGGGAAGTGCTTGTAAATATGCCTTCCATGTGCTTATAAATATTAATGTTACATATTAAACATACAATAAAAAGGCAAGCAAAGAAAAGAATCTAGCTTTAATGTGATTGTGATTTTCTAAGCTGTGACACTCTTTAACATTGACATAATATACCAGGAATTTAACGGAGCGTGAAACTTAAGCATATGCTGAAATTTAAGCATTTCAAGAATTCCATTCACTGCCATAGCTGATTAAAGCAAGCATATGCTTAAATGTGTTGCTGGATTAGGGTTTCTGGGGACAGGTTAACTTGCAATGCCTACAAAAGAAGATAATGTTTTAAATAACATCAATTTCTCTTATTCAAAGTCTTTTTGTGACAGCATGGGTTTCAATGCAAATATTTGGGATCTCTTTTCAGTTGAATCTCTTCCCATATTAGTTGATTTTAACTGTAAATGAAAGCCAGTTTTTTTCAGGATAGACTTTTTTTTAACTGGGATGCATCCTATGATCCCACTGCCACTCTGTTTGCAAAATGCTTAATTAAGAGTATAGATTTATGAGACTAAGCTGTTGTAGGAAGGAAACATATTCAGTACCACACATTGAAAATTAATGAGGATGGGAGTTTGAATTGAAGGGATGGGGCTTGGAAAATATAGAGCAAAATTGTACATGCACAGGATTATTACTCCAGTACCTCCACTAATTCATCATAAAAAATAAGGTGATAACAAATACCAGATTTCCTATTCTGTGTTCTTGTTTTCTAGCAGATATCTTCTTAAATCCTGCTTATATTATGACTTCTTTGACACAGCACTCAGATAGAGATAGATCAGCGGCATCAGTGCCAAATTGCACAATTAATCTAAGGTGACCTGAGTAATTCAGCTAAATGAGGCATGATCTGAATATGACAAGGTAGGAGGCATGCAGAGAAAGGGAGCAGAGCTTGAAAGGAGAGGGTCTCAGCTCAAAACAGGGCACAAAGATTCTGGTTCATTATTTCCCTGCACCTTTTATATTTATTTGCATCTCTGTACAAAGTGGATGTTACATGCTACAAAAGAACAAGTAAATGAAAATGCATCTCAGTGGTGCTGTTCAACAGGAAAGTAGGACAGGGCTGTAATTTAACACATGGGACAAGGCTATGCTAAAAAGCAGCCAAAAAACCTTGCACTTTAGCAGTATTATCTCTGCTCTCTCAGACCTCTTCACTGTAACTTCAAGCCTGACTCTCACAATTTGTATAAAGATGACAGTCAATTGAATTTCCCTTTCAACAGCCCTAATAGCTCGTCATTTTTTTTTTTTTCTGTCTGATTCATTCGTGTCATTCCATGGTACATTTTCTCTAGCTGAAGAAACTCTAAAAGATTTTCTTACCCCATCATGCCCCGAGCACCTTCAGCTCATGTCTCACCACGATAAGTCAATACCTCAGTTCTACCAGTGCTGCTTTTGCACCATATCTCAGATTTCCGAAACGAGCTGAGTTCAAACAAAAAAATAAAATAATTAAATAAAGAAAGAAATCTCCCACAACAGCTCCAGAGTTGTGTGGAGAGAAATGTGACACGTGGGAAGGAATAAGGAACTTGGAGCACAGAATTTGGTGGAAGCTGGTAGAAAAAAAAGCACCTCTTCAAGCTGTTGTGAAACCACAACCAAAGACAGTAAAGCACCAGCCAAACAGCAAAAGAAAAAGCAGTGCTGACTGACAACTAACTTTACTCAATTATAGGCAAAGTTCAGTGAGCTGTCTAAAATCTATAAAAAAGCAATGGGAGAGCCCAAATGCCCTAATAAAACATCATCATTTATCCTTCTGCTGATTCAATGTTCAGAAGAATGAATAAGTCCTCAGGTTTTTCTGTAGCAGGAGCAGACATGTGCTAAAGCAGCAACATGTTGTACTTTTGATGATGCTGGGCCATCTTTCAGACATTTGTCTCTTTTTGTACAATTGCTATTAGGATCACAGTTTAGTTCAGAGCAATTTAAATGTATCCTTATCTCTTTCTTACATCTCTCCAATAAATCTTATCTGCTGGCTTTATGGAGGAGGGGGTGGTATAGCAGATTGTTGTAAGATGTGTTTGCTTTATG
Source organism: Myiozetetes cayanensis (assembly GCF_022539395.1). NCBI lineage: Eukaryota > Metazoa > Chordata > Aves > Passeriformes > Tyrannidae > Myiozetetes > Myiozetetes cayanensis. Next base: position 5,041,031 of record NW_026087521.1, read on the forward strand.
AGGCAAGGTAAAATTTACAAGTTACGGTTCCACCCAGCTGCTGGAAACGTACCTTTTTCATAAGCAATTCAGTAAGTCTTTTTACAATTTCTTTTTGTTTTATTATTTTATGAAGAGAGCTTGTGCAGTCCATTATAAGCTGCTACCAGAATCAATTAAACATGGCACAGTAAAACTGCAGAACAAAGGAGAGAAGCTTTGCAGGATACAGTATGTTCAGTTAATTAGTCCATTACGAATTAGTGGCAATTAAGATTGAAATCTTTTTCATTGATTTGTGCTAGTTTATCTGTGATTGAGCCAGTAGATGAATTGCATGAAATGACAGAAAGAAGGAGGAGTGAAACAAGTTCAGAAACCATACAGGATATTTCTCAAACGCAGGAATTGAAGCAGAGGTTGGGAATGGCTGTGGCAAAGAACATGACTGGCTCTTAATTATGGAAATTTTGTGTCAGACAAGAGAGAGTAGGCCTGGTCAAATACTGTGTGGTTCTGGTGGAACTTTACCTTGTGTTCTGGGGATCCCAGGGGTCATAAGCAGCTCAGAGAATTCTCACTCAGAGAATTTTAAAGTGCACTTTTCTATGTGATATTTAAATACCTTCAAGACAGCTGTGATGGAACAAGCTCACCTGCAATTTGAATCTGCTTTCATAGTGAAAATTAGATTTCTTGATTACTGAGCTGAAAGGAAGGGAACCACAAAAACTGCCTTAGAAAATGTTTACTATAGTCCAGAAGTGTATCTAGTACTTTCTAACTTGCTTTCCTGCCAGCAACACACTATTTCTGAGCCTGATTATTGCTGACCTCCCAATTACACAGTTCCTGAAGAGAATGTTTCCACCACATACTTTCCTTTCGGTGGGCTACAGTTTATTCCAACTGAATTATTCCAACTCCTGAGCTGAATCCAGAAAGCAAGGTCATGATGTTGCACTTGACAAAAATAGGTGTACAAAGGCAGTCCTCGAGATATTTACTGTACAACAGGGAAAGTACCCATAATAAGAAGCCATTATGCCATAACAGGCTTTTTGTGTACTATGAAATGTTTGGAATGTAAAGGGAATTGCTGCATTTCCAAATCCTGGGATACCCCAAGTTTTGCTGTCTCTGAAAAGGCGCCAATGACAGTGAAACAAACAAATAAAAAAAAAAAAAGCATATTTAAGGTACTTTTTAGTCACTTTTAAGGTATCATCTTTATGAAAGCATGAGGAACCAGACTACTCAAGAAATTAATACTTGGAACTCGAGAGCTATGAGTCAGTCAGAAGTTGTTACTGTGTATTGGCCATTTAAGAAAGTAAGTTAAACAGTCCACATCCCTGTAGGCAGAACCATATCCCAGTAACCATGGTATATGCTCTGCTGTTATTCCTGCTACCACTCTCAACACTCAAAGATGGAAGTGACCTTAATTTTCTCCCATTGAGGCCATGTCTTTATATCAAGGCTGAGTTGCTTTGACATACCGGTGTGGGTAACTGTGCACATGGTGGGATACACGTGGCTTGCAGAGCATAGCAAGGATCTGAGACTCCAGAAATTGGCAGCGTGTCTGCTTCTACCTTTTGTAATGTCAGACACAAATGCACAACAGAATCCCATTTTCTGGATGTACAGTGCGTTGATGTACAGCTATATGTCCATGAAAGAGGTTCCACATTTATCATACAATCATAGAATGCTTTGGGTCGGAAGGGACCTTAAAGTTCATCTCTTCCAACCCCCTGTCATGGGCAGGGACACCTTCCACTAGAACAGGTTGCTCAGAGGCCCATCTAACCTGGCCTTGAACACTTCCAGGGATGGGGCATCCACAGTTTCTCTGGGCATCCTGTTCAAGTGTCTCACCACCCTCACAGTGTAGAATTTCTTTCTGATATGTAACCTAAACCTACTCTTTCAGTTTAAACCCATTCCTCCTCTTTCTATCACTACGTGCCCTTGCAAAAAGTCTCTCCCCACCTTTCTTGCACATGGAAGTGAATTGATTTAGTCTCTTCTGCCGATTTCTTGCAAACTTGATTTTATTTCCTCTCTGTTTTCTAAACCTCCCTGGAAGTAACGAGTGTGGGTATAACACAGGCACGGTGGTAGGACAGCACAGATAGATCTGTCAGAGCTGGAATGCACAGACCCACCTGGAGCTGCTGAGTTATGTAACTGCTGCTCTGCACACACGTTTTTGGACCACAGATGTAGTAAAAGCATCGTTCCCCTGTTAAAATTTTAAGCACAAAGAGCCAGAGCTGTTCTTGCTGAAAAAAAAGCAACATACGAGCACAATGAATTGCACTAAGCTGATTTATTACCGCTCCATTATGCTTCTGTAGAGACGCCTTTTTTTTTACATTAGTTTTTCATAACTCATGAGAATTCTTATGTACAGCTATGCCAACTGCACGTGCACCTCTCTGTCTCTTTTTAAATACATAGTCACACCTCTGTATATTCATATATAGGTCAACATAGAGATACATACAAGATATAAGTGGTATGGCACCCTGGATGACAATAAATTCCTGTATGTTCAATAAGGAACACTTGTTTTCATATACTTACTTTATATATTTATATGTGTGTTAGAACATAACTGCAATTGTAGAATATATTTTAGTATTAGTAAAGTGTCATTTCGTAGATGCACTATAAAACTCAGAGCAACAGGTAGGATTTAGGATATTTTCAGCATAGACTTTTCAGTGCACTGCATGTTGCTTCCTGCTCTGTGGCTTAAAATATCCACCAGGTGAATGCCAGGCTCCTACCAGAGCTTCCATAGCCTAACAGATGTGACTGAGCTCTTCCTCCAAAGAACTGTTTAAAAGATGCAGGGAAGTATCTCAGTTCATTTTGGAATTCCAGAGCTTCACAACCCCAAGAAACCAAGAAGGATTCAGCTCAGGTCAGGGCTCCTAAATGCAGAGATCTACAAGTATCCATCTGTAAGCTGGGTCCTAAACTTCCACTGTAGTCACTGGAGATGTGGGATCCAACTTCAGTGCCCACAGATAGACAGTGGGATGGAGTCAGGCATCCAGCCTGTCCTCCTGACACTCCTCCAGAAAGCTCCAGGGATCATACGTTTTTGTGTTAAATAGGCCAGTCTTCTGGTGCACATCAGATCCTCGAGGATGCTTCAGGTGGCACCACAAACCTATGTTTAATCAACCTAATCTTTGTCTCTTCTCAGGTGAGCTGAATTAATCCCAATATTCTTTCAACTGTATTGACCAGGGGATAAACATATTGAAAAAAAAAAAGTTGTAAAAGAAACTCAGCAACTTCAAAAAAAAAAAGTGCATATAGAATAATGTATTTTTGTGAGGAGTCCCCTCATGTCAGTGTGAGTTAAATACACTCCTCTTGGAGCTATCAGCCTGGGCAACTGAAGGAGGTGAGACATTGTCCCATTAGTTTACATGGGCTTTAGACAACAGACAGTCCACAGCAAATAACTATGCATGGTATTTCATAGAATCATAGAATCATAGAACAGATTGGGTTGGAAAAGACCTCCAAGATCATCAAGTCCAACCCCTGATCCAACTCTAATTACTATCTCATGGCACTAAGGGCCATGTCCAATCTCTTTTTAAAAACTTCCAGGGATGGTGAATCCACCACCTCTCTGGGCAGGCCGTTCCAATGCCTGATCACCCTCTCTGTAAAGAATTTCTTCCTAACATCTAACCTAAACTTCCCCTGGCAGAGCTTGAGCCCATGTCCCCTTGTCCTGTTGTTGGTTGCCTGGGAGAAGAGACCAACCCCCACCTGGCTATAACTTCCCTTCAGGTAGTTGAAGAGAGTGATGAGGTCACCTCTAAGCCTTCTCTTCTCTAGACTAAACAACCCCAGCTCCCTCTGGTTTGTTTGAAAAGGAGAATCACAAGCTATTGAGAAATCACCTCAGCAAGATAACTTTCTGCAAAGAATGGCATTTAACACCCTTAGAAATAGACAGCAACTGAACTACAACATCCCAGAACAGAAATTTTACCCACAACCCAATACAGCTTGTTTTGAATCTTACCCTACACCTCCTTATGATCCTCATGTTTGGGGTGTTATAACTAAATACCAGACTTGCATCATCTCCACAGATTTTCTATTAGGTGACTGCATAAATTAAATCAAATACACATAGTATGTGAAAGTATAATGCTTATCATTTTGTGTCGTTTCCATGAAGAATTAGTAGAAAGCAATTATTTTCCTAAATTTTACTTTTAGAATTTCGTGGCAAAATAGCTCCAGAAAAATATTTCTTAAATCTGTGCCAGTACAGTGGCTACAGATCTCTGGCATCTCAGTGACAGTCCTCTGCCTTCAGTTCATCCTGTACTTAAACAGGGCATACTCGTGTCTTCATTTCTCTGGAGGGAGCTAATCATTCTGCAGCAGGAAATGCAGCCCACCATTTTTAAGTGTTCTCACCATAAATCTCTGAAATCTTATTCTGAAGCATCTTAGGGTCATTTTAATTGCAGTCACTCATTCCCCAGCACAACAGCCCCACAGAGTGTATGTGCTTTATTAGATCATTCCTTCCAACTCTCACTGGAGCTCCCCAAAAGTACTAGTCATCTGAAAAGTGACAGTAAAATGACATTATAGGTTCCTATATATCTTCTCCCAATGGATTCCAGATCCAATTTTCTCACTTCATGAGTGAAAAGATGCTTATTTTTCTCTTTCCCCACTTGCAAACACAGCCTGTGATCTGAAAACCAAGCAGGGTTCTTCTTATTTCTTGTCTCATTACCAATAATAAAGGTTCTGCAAGCAGAGTTTTACCTTTCTAATGATGAGAATACATTCTAATTTGGTCTTCACTTTTGACTTTATTCCTCTAATCATATAGAGATTTTTTCCTGTCAACAAGATAAAGATAGTAAGGGCCAATATCTGAATAAGAAGAGGTCACTTTTATGAATTCATGTGTCATAGTATAACAGCATTTCACAGAGATTTGTTAATGTGTCAAGAGAAAATTGATATGTGAAAGATATCAAAGTTCTGTTTCGACTTCCTTGACTTGAAACATCAATTTGAAATAGCATCAAAACTGGACTCAAATGCCGGCAGGGAGTCACACTGCTTTGTAAGAATATAAGGAAAGAAAAATCTAGAAGAAAAAAAAAATTTTTAAGAACACAAGAAAGTGCAATGTTTGGCTTTAGACCCTTGACAGCACCATTTTTATTGAACCAGTCATAATTTTTTCCCCCTATTTTTTCAATGAACCAGTGTGGAGAGCAAATACTTCCTTCAGGGCAGTGTAGGGTAGTCAACCAGGATCACTTTAATGGGATTGTAAGTGACATTTCACTGGCCCTCATTCCAGGTAGATGTTTCTGCATCAGCAAGTTCTTTTCAATCCCTCTCTCATATCTCAAAAAGCCAAGAAGCTGTTTCCAACAATTACCTTGACCATATCTGAGCAGGCCAAACTGTAAGCAGTTCATATTACTCTGTCATCTTGAAACGAGAGGGGGGAGAAAGTTGGATATGAGAGCAGAAGAGGAGAGAATGTAAAAATTAATATATCATATTATTATTATTAACAATAAGACAGCAGCCAAATATAGTGATCATAAAATAGTCACGAACTAAAATCAAGGGGTGTGAAACAAATCCTCTAATCTTCTTGCTTCACATCACACCGTTGTATTTTATGGTAGATTGCGCAAAATGCTCTTTGTGCTCCTGCAGTTGCAGGACTGTTTTATTTTTAATGTGCATATTGCTGTTAACCTCACCATCACTACAAAATCTCATAGTTCATTGCAAAATGCAGTGTAATGCACTTCACCATTCAGATTAGATATGGGTGATTATAACAATAATCATGTGCATGTGCTATACATCTGTACAATCAAGCCATTCTTTTTTAAATATTAAATGGCCTCTTGGGGCAAAAAGTAGGTTAATCAAAATAATACTGTCAAGTAGAGAGTACAGACCTTTTTATAAAAGAAAATTAAGTAGAACTGGTAATTATAACTAGTGTACAACCTTTCAATGTAGTCAATAAGAAAGTCAATTTGCTTAAAATAATGAGGTATTCTGGCATGAACAATCTGTTCATACTTTGTTCCCAAGAGCCTCCAGAGGGAATCAGAGCCCTAGCTGACATTTGATACTTTCTGTCAATTTATCAGCTCAGTGTCAGTCTGAGTTTGTAAGATGGTGGTAGGAGGATGCTTGGGGACTGATACGAAAACTAGGAAAACACAGTTGGTTTCCAGTGCCTGAGCTTATCCTTATTAAAAATAAATAAACCGCTCACATTTCCATCCTCACTCCTTCCAAAATTGACTTGAGATGTTTAGATATGGTGTTAAACCAACAAGAATAACTAGGGTAATAATAATAATAAATGCTAACAATATTTGGGAGAGGTGAGGAGATCTTGAGCTTCGGGCATCACTAACGGAGATCTGTTTGCAAACTAATGAGTCTGGGGCAAAGTAAATTACTTTCCATTTCCCATTTCTCTCTGAAGTTGTTCTTATGCTGCCAGGGGAGCTGTCAAAGACCAGTCTTGGTAAGACAAGATACTAGATGATATCAATTTGGTGGCCAGTTCAGAACATCCAGCAAATTATACAGATTTAAGATCAAACCATGAAGGCTTGTGTTCCCTTCTGCTGCCTTGCCTTCAAACACACTTTCCTTAGTAAGCTTTTCTTGGAGAATAGAAACAACCAACCAGGTCATTGGTGGAGGCTCAGGATGACAAAAATACATGGTTATGATAAGTTACAGTTCTGGTTTTGACATGGTGTTCATGCCCAGTGTGGGGAGATTTGGACACCCCACAAATCAGTGGTGCTCCACCAAACAGCAGTATCAGCAGGTGATAGGATGAGGGGGAAAGCTTTTAGTTAAACTAAAAGAGGAGAGATTTAAATTAGATGTTAGGAAGAAGTTCTTTCCTCAGAGAGTGGTGAGACAGTGGAACTCCAGAGGAGCTGTGATTGCTCCATCTCTGGAAGTGTTAGAGGCCAAGCTGGATGGGGTTTTGAGCAACCTGGTCTAGTGGAAGGTGTCCCTGTCCATGGCAGGGGGATTGGAACCAGATGAATTTTGAGATCCCTTCCAAGCCAAACCGTTTCATGATCCTATGATTCTGTGATTATTAGGAGAGTGATCTGGAAAAAGAGATATCTGTGTTTATGCCACATGGAGGTCACAGCTAATTAACAGTTTGTGGTTAATGGGAGTTAATGATGATTCATGCTAATACTTACAATTAAGATGTTGTGTTGCCTGTTTGACTGGTTTGTTACATCACTAATGTCTGGATGGAGATGGTCTTCAGATCACCAAAATCAGTCTTTCCACTGACAAGACGCCACTCCAGGTTTTACACAGGGTGCTAAAACTGATGTCTAGGATAATTGACATTTCTGTGAGGCAGCCAGACAAAGGAAGGGCAGTGACTGGTCCATAATCTCAAATCCTCCTCAATTCTGGCCAGCTGGGAATGATCAATTACCCTGTGCTGAGAGGACTCATGGGTGCAGATGAGACATCCTCTCTCAGAATAACCCCTGAAGATGTGCCTGTGAGATCTAGCAAGTAACAGGACATTTCTACAGTAAAGGTGATGTTACTGGAAAAAGAGAGATTCAGTACTAGTGATCCTTTTGGCTGTGACACAGCTTAGCAAAAAACAGATGGATCTCACTGAGGGCAAAAAGGGGTTGAGGGAAGAGAGAAGCAGAAAACTCTGAAAGCCAGAGGACAGCAGAGTTTTCTCCTCCTTTCAAAGGCTGTCTCAGCCAACTGAGGAATTAAAGTGTCCTTCAAAGAAAACCTTGTAAACGTTTGTAAACAGTTCAGGGAAAAGCCAGTGAAAGCAGGTACTTCAGGAGCAAGGCAAGTAGTTTCTGAGCTTCTTGTGCAGCATATCCCAAGCATTGACAGACCATACAGAGCCCAGTACAGGACGTGGAACCTGGATAAGTAGCAAAATCCCTGCCCTCACTAGTGCTCTGCCACAGCTGTAGCAAAAAGCTGCCCAATTTCCTTTGTCCCCCAGTGCACTCCATGTAGTAGGTTTGTTTGTTTATCCTGGCAGGGGAAGAAGGTAGAAAAATTTATTTTTCCAGACCTCCCCCACAGGCAAAGAGGGACATGCCAAGCATTCCCAGGAAAGTGCAGAGCCATGCAAAGCCCTTGATGCTTTTGACCTTCTCTGCATGGATGCAGAAATCCTCTGTGAGACATCCCTTCACGAGATCTCAGCCTTCCCCAGAGGCATTCCAAGGTACAGGTTTCCTGGTCACAAATGTGAATGCAATGTGTTCATTGAAATGGAAGTGCTCTGCAAAGTCACAGCACCCAAAAAACTTCCCTCAGGGAATCTTTAAAAGCACCTGATTCCTAGTACCACCGTCTGGCCTGTTTGGAAGGTAAATGTTTGTTCTTCGGAAGGGTTTTTCGTGTCTCCCAGAGTTGAGTGTCATCCCTAGAAAGGCCACTAGCACTGCCTTTGTTTTGGTAAAAAACCAAATATATTACAAGTTCTTTCCAAGAACACTCACCAGCACATTTCAGCCAGTGTAGTGAATAGCAATAAGACAGGACACAAGCAGCTTGCTTTAAAGGAAGGGATCAAAAAGTTAAAGAATAGTTAGAGAATAGAAAGTTTTCTTGGTCTCTAATGTAAAGCAGAGGAGAGAACTATCCCACCATGAGGTTTTCCTTAAAAAAACTTGACTACTTTTCCAAACAAAGGAACACTTAGGCAGACTGTAATTTTCCAAAATAAAGCAAAAGAAAAAAATTCATTTTAATGTGTTACATTTCATACTGGCAGCATCCTCACAGATTTTTTCTGGAGTGACCAAGGATAAAAGGCAGCAGTCAGCCACTTCTTACATTTCTACAAATGAGAAAGTCTGGGAAAAAAACTGATTTCAGTCTAATGTCCCTTTTAAATCTTTCCAAATGAAAGAACCAGCTAACAGTAAAATGCAAACATAAACTCCTGATGCTAAAAACAGTATTCATGGCTTTCACTGCACTACAGCCACCCAGATACCAGCCTGTGCCATATCATCACATTGTCCCATCAGCAGTAGATGCATGAGCATCTCCTCTGAAAACATGCTATCAAGCAGAAGTTAATTATACACATTTTCTTAATTAATTCCAGGGAGAGGTTAAAGTTTGACAGGAATTGAGGTGAGAGCAGGAAATATTTCCTAAATTCACTATCATGGGGGATTAAGAGAGAAAAGGTTAAAACTTTCCAGTATGTCAAACACAGACCTTGAGTCCTTAAAAATGCATAGCAAGTGATGGCATTATTTTCTTTGAATGCTCATTCAGATATTTTTAAGATTAAACCAATCTCTTCCTTTGAAAGTTCAAATAAAAAGGTTTTTTCTGAAACTGAAATTACACGGAAGATTTTCATACTGTACGTAGCTACACAAAACTGAGAGTAGTTTCAAACCTGAGCAATTCATTCAAGGCTATATTTATGCTCTTCATTGGGTTTATGTGTAAACCTGCAGGCACTTGTAAAATCTGGACTGTCTTCACCTATATGTCTTAAAAGAGATGGATTTTCTGCAGGCAATGGGTCTCCACCCATTAGTGATTGGACCTCACTGAAGTGTCTTAGGTTGAATACAGTAAATACAAATTGAAAAGTACAAGCTGCTCCTGAAAATGTTTCCAGGGTTATCTATAGGACAAAAGAAACGTAAAACATTGGGCTTTTTTCACTATGTGTGTATTGCACAGGGTGGATTTCATCCAACCATACAGAGGTTTCTGGATGTACACAGACAAATTGGTTTCAGCATTTCATGAGGTAACTCCAAACTCCCTTTGTAGAGAGAGAGACAGTCAATACATCCAAATGTCTCATCCTATTTCACACAGCTACATTTCATTATATAAGTCTTACCCCTAGTCTGCACTGACTCTCATGGAGCCTCGATTTTCAGTGCTCCGAAGCACGAGCTCAGAACTGCACCCACCTTTGGTCAGATCAGTCCCAGTTTGTGCTTCTGACTCTACAAATTGACGTACTTATAATCTTTAAAATTAAAAAAAATATATATTCCGTTTTTACATCTTGTAGAAATTAGAACTTACCCTGTTTCCCCAGGGTTGGGTTTCTCCAGTCCTAAATCAGCCTGTCCACCTTACAAGGGAATTCTTTATGCTTCCAGACACAGCTAGTTATGGATACACCAGTCTTTGTGTGTTTTCAAGTCTCATCTGTTCAGTGTGCCTGGGTTTCATCCACACAGCAAAATTGCCCCTGTCCTTCAGTATCATGTAGGCTGATTACAGACTTTTTCTTCTCCCCACTTTTTCTAGTCCCAATATGTAGATTTCTAAGTACTTCCCTGTATTAAATTACGACACTAACTTACAAAATTTCAATGGCTGTTCATGCAGGTTCCTTGTTAATTGTAGGTTAAGCGATTTCACATGTTCATTTAGTGAGTTAGTACCAGAAATCCCACATATCTCCATTTTCCATCCTGTGCTTCTGACAGCCAGTGAACTCTGCCTCTTCATGGCACGATGAGCATAGGCAGTGAACACTAAGAATCATTAACTGCATCCACAATCCACTCCACAAATGTCTTTCACTCTGTTAGATCTCACTGCTCAATTATAACCTAGTCACTTATATTTTACTGCTCATCATCAGAGGCTTCTTATCACATGTGGCATTTCCTCATTAAGCCTGAGATGTTATTCCCAGGATTCAGGCAAGGGTTAACACTGGTAGGAGTTGCATTCTCATTCTGTAAAAATGTTGTTCAGAGGCATGACTAAACTGATCATCTCCTGTAAGAGATTTGCTTCTTGAAGAAATGAAAGGCTTTGTTAAATAAAAATGTAAACTTTCTAAGTTAGCAGTTAAACTGCCATACCAGGAATGCATTAAATCAATTAGCTGTAAAGCCAATTAAGGCAAATTATCTTAAATGATCTTGTTTTGGTTTTTGTTTTTTTAATAGAACACAAAGGCTCACTTTTGTGCTTGCTGTGCTGCCTGAATATTTAGTATATTCAAAATGCTGAAATATCTCATGACATATTCCTTAAAATGAACATAATGTGCAAAAGAAAAAAACAACCCTATGGTTTTTATATGTTCTCTTGAAATATCTTTTATAGATATTTGACTTCTATAGTCATCATGGCTTCAAAAACACACTCACATTTACCATATTTCAAGAGGGACTTGACATCGTGCTGTGTGGAGGAACTTTGACTTGTGTTGGACTGCTGTAAAAATCAATATCAAAGCCCTGAATGTACTGCAATAGGGAATGCTTATTAATGTGCAGTTGAGGGGAGTAGTGAAAATGACCCATCTTAATGCTGTTGACAGCACATTTGTCTTGGTGTCTTATTGGTTTTAATTTGTCATCTGATAAATGTCCATTTATGTAATGGAAAGTTAAGTGCTCATTAGTTTACATTTAGCTTTGTGTCTAGAGTCAGGTCAGGCTGCTGAAACTGATGTTACATGAAAGCTATTAATAGTCACAAAAGGTTATTTCAATAAAAACAACTGAAAGGAAATATTATATTTGTAAGCGTTCAAATAAATTCATTGTTTGGTTGCTTGATTGACTCTAATGTCAACACAATAGTTTTTTCTTGGGTTTTTTGGATCATGTGGAATTTCATACCTGCTAATGTCCAAGAAATCATGTATAGAATGTTCACCAAATCAATTTTAGAAATCTATAACCTTTATTACTGGTGAGTGAAGCGGGTGATACAGAACACATGTAAAATCGTTAATTTATGCAGGTGTCATATGGTCTGTAGTGCAAAACCAGCTATGTTTTTCCTCTCAGTTTTTATTTGCGTTTGCTCAGTCTTATAGTGGAGTTATCGATGTTACTTATAATGAAGACGTTACAATAGAAATCATTACTTCTAGGGCTTTCATCTGAGAGCTGCCATAAACTTCAAGGAAAGCATAAAAATGGCATAATCCAAAATCATTCTGCAGGGCTGGGCAGGATTTTCCCTCTGAAATGTGTGTAATAGTAAATATTTTACCATCTTTCCCAAAGTGTCTTAATGAGAAACACTCAGCTGTTCTGGTCATGTTTTGACATGGGGTGAGAATGTGCACAAGGTCAAGTTATACACTTGACTGTAGTCTGGACTAAAGAGTAGAAACAGAGTACAAACCAAGGTGCTCTCATACCAGCCCTGCCAAGTATGTCTACTCTACACTCACCTTTTAAAGCCACTGCATCTGTTAAGGTCCAGTAAAATCTCCCAGAAGGTATCTCCCTGTAAATTTTGCCTTCTTCCATCTTGCAACAAATTATTACTTTGCTGTACAGGTGAACTCTGACTTCTGTAGCTGAAGTTAAAATAGCTGTAGTCTCAAATCCCTTTAAACACAGGAAGATAGGGAAGAGCTTAGTGTGTGATGCACAACATTGCTGACACCTTAAAACAATACATGTTCTGCTTTAAAAGCAATCTTAGGCCAAGCCACCCTCTGACTTGGAATCCATTCTCTGTCTGTGTTAATCATACTGAAAATGCCAAGGTGCTTTCCTACAACATTGAAAGGCAAAAAAAAATAAATTAACAAAGAGGACAACAGACTGCAGGGAGAATTATTTTCCCTGCGTTTTTTTTTTAATTCTAAGTAAAGGTTTTCATCCAAATGACACAGCTGAAGTCCCAGCCTCAGCTTTCCCATGGCTGACCTCCTTATCAAACTACCTTGGTTTTCATTGATGAAAACCACAGTCTAACAGCTGCCTGGTGGTGTTTTGTAACCCACAAGCCAGTGAGTGCAACTTGTGCCACTAAGCCATGCTTTGTGAATACTCTGTACTAGCTTTCAAATCTGGCCCTTAATTTCTCTGCTTGGGAGGCCTTTCCATCCAGTTCCAAGCAAAGGCAATTCTTGCACACAGTTGTGCTGAGATACGCTGAGGTGCAGCCACGATGTCTTGGGAAGGTAATAGAGTTCATCTGCATGGAAAGAAGCCATGCAGTGCTATCTGTTTTCAGGCTGCCTTGAGTTACCATTAGAGAAGTCATCAGAGAGGCATTAGGGACGAGGGGAAATATCAGTAATCAATAACCATTCCTTAAGTTCCAGAGCTATGCTGGAATTTCTGTGATCTGGATTCCCAAGTTGAAATGTGGAATGATGTTTTATCTTTCACAAGGTATGTCTCACATTTTTCTTTCAGCTCTACATTCCTAAGGACCTCAATGTTCTTACCACATTTCACAAGCTTAATTTCATTTTTTAAAATTGTGCCTATCAGTTTTCAGACACTTCAATACATTTTTTAATCACTTTTCCTAAAACCAAAAAGAGCGCAATTAAAAACAGATTTCAGTTTTGTTACAGCTTAAACCATCAATGTTTAGCCAGTCTCACAGCCTATTCATATGTGTTTGAAAAAAAAAGAATTATTCTGCTTTTGAGACAGTAATGGAGAAAATAAAAGTTCACAGCCTTTCAGAAGTCCAAAAAGTTGAGATTTTGAGACAAAACTTCTGTTTGTTTTTTAGAGCAATCCTCATCTCACAGACACCCTGAGCTGAATCTCTAAGCACACAATATTCCTCAGACAAACACTCCATGCCCCCAGCCCCCAACACCTTATCAAGTTTCAATCCTTCAATAATGCTCACAATTCTGTGGGAAGTCAGGTCTTCTTCAGAGAAAGTGGAGGGTTCAGGTGAGGTTATTTTATTTGCTGAAATCAAAATGTGAAACCAAAGCTTTCCATGAACTAAATCCCTTTCCACTTCTTCTTTATGGCCAAAGTACTTAGGATCAATTCTTTGTTATAAATTTCCCTCTGATAGGTATATGATACCATAAATTTAGAACATAGGAGATGAGATTTTTATAATTTTAAGCTTGTGTGGTTCCCATTGCAATACTGACATATTTCTTTCTTGCTGCCCTCAGTCACTTAAGGTATCCTCATCACCCTCAAAGATTATAGATTTTCATCTGGGTAATCTTACACAGAAAAGTAGTAAACAAAAAGTAAACTGTAATATTTGGAAGCATCTTTAATTTTTTTTCTTTAAGTTTCAGAGATTCATCATTTAACAAGCATCCCACATTTAATTAATTATACATTAGGAAAATAAATTTACCTTCGCCACTCAAATTCTTCTTATAAATATCAAAAAGCAACCAAACACTTGCTACACAATCTGTGACATCAAGTAATGATTCTCTGTAGCAGAGTTTCTGTATTATATAACGTATAAGCTGGGCAATTAGCTGTAAGTAAGTACTCATTATCATTTTCCATGAACTTACAAACAGGGTGCTATATCTTAAAACAAAACATCAAATACTTTTAAGGAGCAATTTGTAACAAAGAAAGTGTCTGTAATAGGGAAAATGTTCTTGGAAAATAACTGCTCTCAGGCTAAAAAAAAATCACTGCATCAGGGCTAACAACAAAATCCAGATTATATATTAATTTCACAGGATTTAATTAAGGTAACTAATCAAATAAAGAATTTGAAAGAAAGTGATAGTAATTATGAAACAGCAAGTGATAGCAAACTGTGAGGACTGGTAAAGTAACAACACATAGACTACTACAACATGGAAAATAGTCGCATGTAAAATGGAGAGCTTGGAGCACAAAGGCAAAGTTAGACAAAGAAAGCAATTATGTTCTTATCTACTGACAACTGCAAAAAGAAAAGTCAAGTGTAATATCATGTATTAAGAGGCAAAGTACCAAACATGAGGCCACAGCCATAATTTTTATTTCAGATGTGTAATTACACGAAGTCGTAGGAGAACACAAAAAAAAAAAAAAAAAGAATTTTTTTTTTCAGCCCTGTGATTAGTTCTTCTTAAATCACTAACTTTCTTTAGGTTCAATTCTGAATGGAAATAAAATTTACTCCACAGCTTTGCTGCTTAGTTTTGCCCTGTAAAGTTTTGATGGATTGATTCAGTTTTCCCCTTATCCATGCAACAAGCAAAAGAAACACAAAGAGGAATTTGAGTAAGGAAGATTCAATCCTTTAAAGTGGAATATAAACTGTTTCATTTGGAACAAGATTTATAGTGAGTGCTCTTTTGAGCACTTTAGCTAGACAATTGCATGCATATTATTATTAATTAAGTGAAAGCTTGTTACAGATTTCAATATTACTTATTCTGTTCTCTTTGTTGGCTAAGAAAGCTCCAACAATCATAAAACTATCTGAGAATTGTTTACCTTAAACTGGAGTGATATAATGTTAAATTTATCCCTTATTGACTAGTTGGCAACATTTTCTATTTTGGTAATTTGAATAGTCATTATTGGCTTATATATATTTTATTTAAAAAAATTAAGTTCTGGCTGTCCCATCCCTGGAATTGTTCAAGGCCAGGTTGGATGGAGCTCTGAGCAACCAGGTCTAGTGTAAGATTACCTGTCCATGGCAGGGGGGCTGGAACTAGATGATCCTCAAGGTCCCTTCCAACCAAACCACTCTGTGATTCTATGAAGTTTTTACCTTTATTTTAGTCATGGAAGATCAGGGTAAATATTTGAACCAAATCAACACAGAAGGAACAAAGACACCGTTTTGTAAGGAGCTGGCATAGGGTGGTGACTCTAAATACTTAAAATCACTGAGAAATTACAGGGCAAATATGCCAATTCAGAAAAACAAACGGGATTCAGGCTCCTACCTGTGGGTACAAGGAACACCAGTAATGATGGTTTCTGAATGGCACAGGATCATATTCTGAGTCACTGCTGGGCATACTGAGAATATACAATGTCACTTCACAAATGAAACCCATAACACCAAGGCCTCCAGTTCTGTAAAACAAAAAGCATGTTGTTTTTATTTGTTTAACTGTGTTACACAAGAGGCCAGTGACAAGGACAGGACCCCACAGTATTGGTCTCAGTACAAGCACAGAACAAAGAGGCTGCTGGGGTCAGGAGTTTACAGCCTAAATATAGCTCTGGTTTTGTGGAGGGCAGGGTAAAAATTGTCTGCTCAGTCTGGCCAGCACCAGTTTAGCATGTGCATCACATCCTTTTTTCCATTCTGCTTTCCAAGACCAATCAGGAGGGATCAACTAAGAAGCATAGTTTGGGCAGAATAGACTTACTATTTTCATTTTCTTCTACATAAATAATGCAATGTTATTATGGAAAGGAATAGAAATAGATTATCCTCTTTTTAGTTCCAGTCCCTGGATGAAGGTTGAAAAATATATTATTGTAGTTAGCAATGTTACACTTGCAGAGAGAATTTGAATATCAATAAGCAGAGAGATATTTAAATGGATATTTACATATAATATCACTGTATGTTTACATTTAATATCATATTGGATTTAATTTTATTATGTTCAAGAAAGCAATTGGGTGAAGAATAAACACTGTGGGATGTTATCTCATTGATATGCAGAATCAATATGATAATCAAGTTGCTGATATAAACTCATAAGAAAAAGCTTCTGACATTTCATCTAGGATCTCTAATTTCATATTTACAATGTGGTGTGAGACTCTATACTGCAGTCTTACTGTTTAATTAGGAAGATTACTCTTGTATCCATTTTTATTTTTTTTAGATACTTCTACCCTCCTTTCAAATGATGAAAGACTAATACTGGCTTCTACCAAAAAGTCATTATGACTTTTTTCTTTTAGGGGAAAAAAAAAAGTTTAATTAACAAATACAAGGTGAATATATAAAACAAAACAGCATCCTAAAAATTTCCAGAGGAGTCTACCATCCTAAAATCCTTGTGAGAAATATGAGTAGTATGTTTGCCTTTAAGGATTATTGGCATGTATTTCCAGAATCCAAAACAAGTGTAAGATGTCAAAGTAAATGGAACTGGGCATACCTTGTATTTTTAGCAAAAACATAGTCAGGCATGATGACTATGACGTATATGCTTAATGCTGTATTCCTATTCCTTATTTTGGCTACCATTTGAGTCATTTATTTAACAATTTAACAATTATTCTTTTCCTTGCATTTGGCCAAATAAGTCTCCACCCCCTTTAATGGGTGCCTTGTTAAATGTTCATTGTCAGAGTGGCTGCAATATGTACCTGACTCCTCCTCAGAAAAGGAAAGCCAAAAAAACAACGTACTTTAATGAAGTTGACAACCAGCACCCGTAGACTGGGCTTGTTGCATGACCTCCCTAAGAGTGTAAGTATCCCTTGGACATCCAGAGACAATACCAGTAGAGCCTGGTGCAGGGAATGTGCCGGAGCTGGAGACTTGCTGTGGTTTGGGGGCAGAACCCTGGTGTGCTGCAGGACTGCAGAAAAGCCTGCTTTGGCTGGAGGTGTTTTATATCCTTAAAGATGTTGGTGCTCACCTTTAGGTTCTCACCTTCAGAGGTTAGGCTCACCTTTAAATCTTATTAGCAAATATTTCAGTCTCCCTCTGGACCATCCCTCAAGGCAGAATCACACACAGGGCAGATGTGTTACCCCTGATATGGAATAAGCAGAGATGACAGTGACAAACTGCCTTTCACACGTCTTCAGTGATGTGGGAACATCTCATGAAATATGTTTCTCTGTCTGCATTAAATAAGCTTATCCTTTAGCAAACCATTCTATAAAAAGTTATGAGAGCCAAAAATCTCTAAAACAGAGTTTCTGCAACATTCCAATAGTAATTTTGTGAGTGAGGATTGATTGGGTCTCTATTCAAGAATAAAAAACGAGTGGTGTGCCAAGAATGTTGACAAGGAGCGATATGAATCCAGTCTTATCTCAGTGTTATTGCTCTTGCCAGTCACTATCTTACTATTAAGATAAAGCAAGTTACCCCGGCGTGTAAGCTACTGATTGAAGGCTGGATAATGATTTCTGGATTTCTCACTGCTGCTGCAATATTGGAGGGAGTCTGGAAGAAGATGGATTGGCAAATTGCAAATTTACGTTTGAGGATGTGCACATAAAAAACAGTTTAATGAATTTATATACCTGTTCATATGTGTACTTCTCCCTGTCTTTCATTGGCATAAACAAATGGCATCTTCTTTTCATAAATAGCTGTACATAAACATGTCATCTCTGCTTGTTGGAATGGTATTTTAGGTGTGCAGAGATATTTAAACATAAAAAAGAAATTATTTCTATTCTGAATGGTTCCGTTAGAGTGATATATATCTCAATATTCAGGAAACATCAGTGTAGCTTACATATTGTGTATCTATAAGCACTGTATGCATATATGTGAAATTTATATGGTACAATCCAACCCCATAAAATGTTTCATGCTTAAAAGTGGCTTTTGGATCAGTCCCAGTATACATTTCTTGTCTAGCTGCAGCAGAATTTAATACTGGGTGGGTTTTTTTTCCTTGTTGGCTGTCTGATAAGTTATGGCTACAACAAGCAGGAGCTGTGCTTGGGGAAAAGAAGTTATGAGATTCCAGAAATTTATGTGTTCCAAATAAGAATTAAACTAAAACTGTAAAGATTTTCAAAGAGGCAGAGGCAGACCTCATAGGACAGTAATAGGGCATTCCAGTAGGGTGTTAAAAGCAAATTTTCCTTATTCATAATTCAGATCAGGAATCTGAACTTCAATTTTCACAACTCAAATTCCTTCCTTAGCCACCAAATTATTAACAGTTTTGGAGTGACATTTACTTTTCCTTGCTTTGTGAGAGCACATTTCCTGTTAAAATTGCTGTGTATTTCAAGCATTCTATGGTTTTTTGAGAAAACTTATTTTATTGGAAGATCCTCAATCAACTCAGCAATACAGCTTTCAGTTTCAAAGTTGGATGTCTCCCAAGTTACTCTGGCTTCATCCTCCAAGCTCTCTGGGGAAGCAAGGATGTGCTCAGTGTCCTGTATGTCCTTATAAAACAACTAACACAACAGAGCACGGACTGAGTTAGACTTTCAGGTGTTAGCATCATATTTTAAAACTTACACAGAGTGTTACTGAAGGGGTCCCTTCGCATTCAGTGGTCAGCAACAAGCACCTCAACAAAACAAATCATTTAAACTCTAATATGGAGATGGGATTCATCATCTAGAGATATCTTTTGAAGACATTAGAGCAGTCTTCCCTAACACTGTCCTACAACTCTGATAGGATTTTTAAGCCAATACAGACTCTTCTCCTTTTTTTTCACATTTTCCTAACCTTCAGGAGTGTTTTTCAAACTTTACCAAGAGTACAATTAAGATACATTCACTTGGAGAAAAAGCTACAGATAAACATCCTGAGTGTTAAGTGTATATTGAGTTAAAGAGCAAACAACAAATGTGCACAATTTATATATTCATTAGATATTTGCATCACACCACTCCCTCTATAGCTGACAAAAAGCCCAAAACTACAGATGTTTCTCCTCCCACTATCCTGTTCCAGGTAGAAAATGTTGCTCTTGTTTTATGATAAACAGACAATTTGCTATTACTTCTTTTTTTCTTTCGTTTTACTGTTTTCGTGGTCTCAAAACACTGAATTCCCTGAAAATTGAGTTTCTTTGTTTGGGGTTTTTTTGTTATGGGGTTTTTTATTGGTTTTGTTGGTTTGGGTTTTTGCAGGGTTTTTTTATGTTAGCTTATAGCTATGAAATCAACACTGTTCTACTTAGTCTTGGGTTAGGCAGTGGACTGGATTCTCCTTCAGACTCTGCCCACCCTTCCTGCAACAGGATTTAATGTCAGTGTCCACTTCTTAAAACAGAGATGAAGAGCAAACACACTGTATGGTATGAAATAAGACACAGATGATGCATTGCTGCCAACCTCGATTGCAGTGACAGCTTTTGGATTTATTTTATTAATTGATTGCATTAAAGGATTGTCCAATTTAAGTCTTTTCCAGTTTTTAATTAGTTTTTATAATGGATTTTGGGAAAATAATATTTTAATCTGCATTGGCACCAATTATACAGTTTGGTGTGAAAATCAGAAAAGGAAATTAAGGCACTGTCTACCTACTGTGTGTAGGTCTAAGTGTTTCATAAAGACTTATGTAGGCTCTGTTTACGTCCCATATATCATACTTATATAAGCTGGCATCCTCTACAGACCTCAAAATCCCTTGTAGACTATAAGCAAGAGTATTATCTCCATTTTTTACACTTGGAATTTTAAGCATAGAGGCTAATCTGAAGTTCTGTTTAGCATAAAAGCTTTTCATCCAGGGTTTTATATTAGCTGCTTCTCTCTAGTGTGTTGGTATTTCTAAAGAATAATACATATATTATACACACAGCACTTGCAAGAATGAAATTTTTCCTTCAGTCTCTACATAGAAGCTGAGAAATAAGAAAGAAAGAAAAGTGACTTTTCTAAAGCTGGGCAGATGATGTGTGGCAGAATATACATCCAGCATCTTATAAGTCTCCTTCTCATCTAGTGTGGAATCCTGGATTTATTCTTACCCTCCAGTTTTAACCAAGACCTTCCTATTTACTTGTTAAATGCTGACAGATGTCTTCAGATCTGAAGATCAGTCTTGTTGTGAGGAGCTTACTGCCTAAGCAGACAGTGTGAAATGGAATGCCTAAATCCCTGTTCCACCTAAATTGGGACTAAGACTTCAAAAACCTAAATCCCACTCAATGATCCAGTCTTCCTTATGTCCAGGGAGTCCACCAGTAAAGATATCCACATTCATTAGTCATCCCCTTACTCATTACCTTACTTTAATTGCCCAAATATGCTCAGAAATGCTTGTTGTGCAGGGTTGGAAGACATCTCTTGCTGTAATTTCTGATTTTATCAATCATGTACTCTGGGATGGTGTGCCTAGAGAGGCCTCCAGGCTGGAAACAGACAGGACTACAGTAGCGTGGGTGCTGCACAGCTTTGCATAATATTAGGGTATGAAGCATTCTGAATGAGAATTTCTTCCATCCTCCATTTACTTTATTGTTACAACAAAAGGCAAGAACAACAACTCCCAAAGCAAGGTGGAAATCTAACCACTTTCAGCCAGCTTGTCTCATAAACTCTAATTTCTGGCCCATGACTTGCACTAATGGGCATAAAGTGCTTCATCGTCATGATATAGAATTCTCACTCAGAGCACTCCAGACTCTACAAATTTGGCATTTAAAGTGTAACTGGGCTCTACATTTTGAGAGGCAATGATCTCTCCCCATTAGTCATACACGTCAGGTACAACCTAAGGTGGACTTTCTGCTCTTCTCCACTTCCTTTTCTCGTCAGGTTTACCTTCTCAAATGTTTGATAAGGCAATGCTAATATTTGACATTGAAATTCTCCCAATAAATATCCATCACAAGTCCCCCAGATCTCAAGTTCCATCATCTACTATTTTCTGGTTTTGTCTGCTGACAGCTCTTAAAGTAATGATTTGGAATAACTGGTTTTAAAGATGAGCCTTGGGTAGAAATTTTGGAGGTGAGAATGTGGTTAAACGTCAGCCTGAGGGATTTCAAATCTTCACTGCAGAACACCGTAATTGTTCAGGTTTGGAGTATTCTAGGGAATAAGCTATCAGATTAGGCAGTGTGAGAAAGCAATGTCTTTTAGGCAGAGCAAGGAGATGCTAATAAGAAAGGACAACAGAGACACAAACCAGAACAGAATTTGAAAGGGAAGCCCCCAAATTTGAAGCTCAATGGGACTCTGAAAGGAGGAAGTTCACTGGTATCTAATCCAGATCTCACTGATGTTCTCTTATTTTTTTGCTACTGAAGTCAGAAGGAACATAATATGCTGATATTTCACAGTGCTACTAATTTTCTGCTCAAGATGCAGCCTTCTCTTTACAAATGTGCCATAACTTAACTTGTAAACTATTATGATTATGAAACTATGCTAAATAACATGTTAATGCAAAATTTTATCTGTCTGTACTGATTTCTATTAATCTGGCATACGCACGTGCCTAAGCCAAATTATAAAATATGTCTCTAGTTTCATTGATTTACAGTATGAATTACAGACTGTCACAACCTAAATTGCTTCAGAGTGTGCAACAGTGCTCGGACTCACAGGTTCATCATTCAGGATTAGTCATTAAGATACTGAGATAATGTTCAAATTTTAATCCCCCATATGTGGTGAGCTACATCTATAGGGCAATGTGTGGTGTAAATGAGGTAAAACCAGGGGAAAGGCCGTAAATCTTCAGGAATTTAGTATGCAGTTAGCAGCATGTAGATCCATGAATGTGATTAACAGTCTCATGCAAGTAAGGCAGCTCCTCTAGCTGTCAAGATTTTCACAAAGCAAAACCCAATTACACACAAACAGGTCTTGAATTCTCCCTCTGGGCTTGTGTTTCTCATAGCTATAGATTTTCATTCTTACCTTTTTCTTCCCCCAAAAATGTAATACTTAATGCATCTAAAGGCTGCCATTTTATTGAGGAATTCAGACAGCATAATCCCCTGGGTGGCTTTCTTTGGTCATGTGTGGTACATGTTAAACTGAATATATTGACAAGCTATTATAACATGATTTGTCTTGCAAATTATTATTGTTAGATTTTAATGTATGTCAAATATGAATTGTAATCAAATCTTGTGTTTGTCATTTAATGTCATGACCACTTTTTCATGAAAGGACAGAAAGAAACCTTGTGTAAATTGCTCAGGGCCATTTCCAAATAAAGCATGTCATTTTATCTCAAAGGGCACAAGTGAAGGTCATGTGGGACAAAGTTCATATGCCTTAAATTAGACATCTATCATTTGTTTCTCTAAACCTGAGCTATGCATATTCCCTGCATAGTCTACAGAAAGAAAGGATTGATTACTAAGAGTTAGTTATTTTCTCCAAAACAGTCAGTTTTTTAAAGTCAAAGTGATTATCCTCTGAAGGTGCCCATTTCTCTCTAAAGACTCCAGAAAGAGCCTATATTGTCCAGCTCAGACCTCTACAAAACACTTCTTAAATACATAGGGTAGGATTCAGTTGCTTAAAATAGACCCTCAGGGTTATTTCAGATACTCTTTGACATCCAAGACATGCACATGGGGTGGCAGAGATGATGCAGAACCCACAGCAGCCGCAAGATCTTTGAAGTTATCAGTGTTGGATTGGACCCTGAGAAACCTGGTCCAGTGGGAGGTGCCCCTGCCTATGGCAGGGGGATTGGAACTGGATGATCTTTAAGGTCCCTTCCAAACTAAATCATTCTATGAATATATGATTTTATGATTGTAGCTAAAGATCCCCAAGATTCTAGCAAAATAATCCACAACGCATAATGAGCACTAAATGTGTGTTTGAGGCATCTGAATTCTATACCTGATTTTAGGGGATGGGGGGGAAAAGGATTATCCTTGCTCCACAGAGCACTGCTTTGATAGGCAACTCAGATTCAGTGGATTTGAGATTAAGACATTGAAATTCTGATGTCATCATGCAGTTGTGTATCTGTGTGATGGGTAGCTGAGCTCTCATGGCCACCAGTGGCCCATACCTACATATCTTCTGCAGCCTGTGCTGCTGGGGTGTAGACATTCACACATGTCAGTGGCTTTGATACAGGATTTAGGAGAGATCCTTGTCCAAGCAGACTGGCAGCTGGAGATCAGTGAGGCACCAGTGACATGCCCAGTAACCTCAATACCAACGTGTGGGCAGATGGATCAAGCCACTCTTAATAAATACAGCCATTGGAGTCTAGGCAGTCATACAGTAAATCCCACACAAAATACTTGCATGTCATCATGTGAATCGCAGCTTAGGTAAATGGTTTTGTTAGTCAGATCTCCACTAACTATCTTGAAGGATCTGGTAACTAGTGCATGTCTGAGTGCCTCGGTCTGCAACTGGATAAATACAATATAAAAGCTGATTGAACTTTGGTTTGCATAACACAAGCTCCTTGTCATCTAATCCTCTACAGACAAGGTCCACATTTCTGAATATATTATAGTATCATTCAATATCAGTGTTAGAAGAGGGATAAGACAATCTAGGGATTTCTCTTTAGGTTGCCTGTGACTTTGACAGTTCTTCTGAAAGCTGTTGGACTAATCTAACTGTCCTTAAAAAAAAAAAAAATTGGTAAATGGGACAAAAGCATGTCCCCTAAAACAACATTTTGCCTGCGAAATGCCTCCGAAAAAAATTGCTTATCTCCACAGCACTTAAGGAACCAGTTAAATACTGGAAGCAAAGGAATTCTCTGTTTAGTTGCTCAAATGAACAGATTTACAAGTAACTTAAATCACAGTCTCTATTTGCACAAGTACTTATGCTGAGTTTGAAGGAGCCTTTAATCTGGCAGACAGAGGCAGGAAAAGGTCTAGTAATTGCATGCTGAAATCAAAAAAGTTCAAACGAGAATAAAGGGAAACTCATTTATCTTTTAACTGTATAATGAGCTAACTTGCTGGGGCAAATTACCATGTGTCATTGTAGTCATTAAATCAAGATCAGATATGCTTATAAAACATACATCTTAGTTTAACAACATATAGCTGGGCTTGAGACATAAATCCCTGGATGGAGTATGGCCTGTTATGCAGGAACTCAGACTAGATAGAGGTCGAACTAGTTAAACATGTTGGTCTTCTATGGCTTTGAAATCCACAAACTGATTAATTTCAAGCAGTAGGCAAGATATGAAGTTCCTGAGGGTCTTCAACCCCACCTTCTCCTTGTATTATAGTTTCTGCCCCTATCTGGGACTTGAATCTGTGGCTACTCTGTGAGAGACTGTAGTACTTCAGCAAAGAGAAAACAGGGTTTAACTTCTCTCTCACTTCAGTGATTTACATATAGCTGATGTAATAGCCAAGTGGAAGAGCTTACCCCATACTTAGTGAGACATTTCTGGTTTAGTCTGGTTGATACCACAGCAAGATCTTAGAAAGTAACCCCCTTTCAGAGCATCAGTAGGGTCCTGCTTCTGGAGGTTTAGGTGACCACATAGTTATAACAATCATAGAATGGTTTAGGTTGGAAGACACCTTAGAGATCATCTAGTTCCCATATCCCTCTCAAGAGTGGGAAATGTTTCACTAGGTCGGGATGTACAGAGCCTCACCCAACCTGTATGCTTAGACAGCCCTGGAGATGTACAACTCCCCCTCCCTCACATTATAGAAAACTATGACATTTATAAAAGAAAAAAAAAAAACCCACAACACAAAGATTCAACTAACTATAGAAGAATTACACATTAAATGAGATGTCCTTTAAAATCTAAGTGGCCAGACATCTTCCTAGCACTTGCTTTTCTGGCCAAGAGAGTGAATTAAGCTTTCAATAGGGGCATCCTAGTGCCAGTGTTTTAGTGGACACCTGGAAAATCAGATTAAATGTCTAATGGACACCTGGAAAATCAGCCTCTGTAAAGCAGTCAATGAGCTTTGCTAGTCCTTGAGTGCTAAAGTCCATCAGCAGACAACTGCAACACTGGCTTATGATGGGAGAACAGTGGCTTCTGATAATATGATGGAGAAAAAGTCACATGAAAAGAACAGTAAGCCTGGATAGGAATCTCTATGTCTATTTTAATGTGACCTCTACCTTGGGAAAGAGAGAATTATGTAGAAAATACAGAGACACTGCCATTACCAATGTAAAAAGCTCTTACCAATGTATCAACTGGGACAAGCTGTGCTCAGAAAGACCAAAATCATCAAATGTTGCTGCTATCAGGCACCCTACAGTCTGGTCCATTTCTATATGTGTAGTATTTTCTGTCAGCATCAGCATTTTGGAGTGTGGATGCACTGTGAAATCACTATGCATTATATTCATGGGTTTGGATACAGTACTTTTGAATTTCGTGACTCTTATGCTGCAGAATACTCAAGAATTACACTTTTCTATAATGGAAGTGGGAAAGCAAAAAGAGGTCTTTTTCACTGCATGTCTTTGGTCTTAAAAACATGTATGTGCAGGAGTGGGAGAGTGCATTTGCCACTGTAGCCACACTCATTTTCTGGTGAGAACTGGGGTGCAAAGACAGCACTTCATTTCCTGTTAATATCAGTGCTTGTTCTAACCATACAAGAATGTGGCACTTTACTTTTCACTGTAACCAGGACTGCACTAGGAAGACAGCAATTATAATAACTTCATTTTTAATATTTGATTTCTTACAAACCACAAAGCATCCAAAAATAAAACCCTGCGTCTGTACTTTTTTTCCTGCAGTTCTGCCAGAAACGTTTATTTTTTGTGTCTCATTGGATTTGGTCCTCAGATTTCCCATTGAGTTCAGGACAAGTGGTAGCAAGCTTATACAAGGAGAAATAGGAAGCATGTAGAACTTTTGGGACTGTAAATGCAGAACCTTTCTTTGCACACTTCTGCCTCCTTTTGTTAAATAACAGTGAAATTCTGCTTGAGCAGCTGAGAAGGTTTATCAGTTTTTTGTTCATCACAAACACTACACAACAATCACCACTTTGCCCCTAATTTCCAAAATCTGGTTCTGGTCATGCAGATACCTGCATGATGGATATTCATGCAGAGGTGAATTTTTTAGTGAGCACTAGGTCTAAAATGAGATGAGTCAGGTATATCTGCTTCAGAGCCATCTTTGCTGACTGGTCTTTTCATGTTCTGCTGTTCACTGGATTTTTCCACATTATAAGAGCCCATTGTTAATAAACTACAAACAGAGCGCAGACAAGTGGCATTTAGCATGCAGTATTTTCATATTAATTCCTGTGGGTTCACTGGGATATGCATACAAAAATATCATGTAAGGATAGACAGGAACATTTAACCATTCTTTCTGCAATTCTGTCCATGCATGACTTATCACTTTAAGCAAGGATTTCAGAGAAGAGATGGTGACTTAATGTTCAATGTCTCTTAGGGTTCAGTGGGAATTGGACTCTGAAATCCCCTAGAAACAGATGAAAAATTCTGTTTTAGCCAACACATTTGTAACCTCAGATCTAGCAAAGTGTCAAGCCAGGATCCATGCATGTCTTTGGAGTCATAAGTTCCATGGAAATCAATAGGTTCTAGCTGTCTAAATGCTTTGTGTTTGGACTGTATGAAAGTAGAGCTTGTTGTGTTCTCATTGACCATGATAGATTTTATTTTTGAGTTTATAGCTGGGTAAATTGCTGCATTCTTTGCCCTAGATGAGTATTTCATCTGTCCGTGGCTTTTAATAGCTTTTGAATTGTTCCCTGCCAGTTATCACTATCCTTAATTCAAATATGAGTTGAAAAACATTTATAAAGAACTCAATCCATCATCAGAAAGACAGTTTCTGCAGGTAAGTCCACATGGCTTGCTGTGATACAGACCTAATAACTGGCTTTTCAACCTGCAATAAATATTCTTTGCCTGTCCTCTTCTGATTGCTCCATAATTAACACTGGGGAGAAACAGATTTAACTATCTGACAGATATTTATTTAAAATACCTTCTGCTGAATATATTAACATTTCTGTATCTACTTTTTTTAAGCAGCTTTGAGTTCTGCAATAAGATCAGATCCAGAGTTTGGTTATGTTAATAGCCTTGCATGGCGATGGTATAGATCAATTTGGAAAAAGCAGTGAATCAGTCATCTGCAATATAATTGCATGTGTTTACATTTCAGAAATGTTTTTAGCATAAAAACACAATAGAAGTATATGAGTCACATCAATATCACTTAAGCTGGATAAATTGTGAGAGGAAGTTTGCTGGAAAGGAGGATTTAATGCTCTCCACATACATGCACTAATGGCGTATATTTGTGCATTAACTAAGCCTTTCCCCTGAGACTCTGCAAAAAGGAGCAGAACTGAAAATAACTGCTACCTATAGAACCCTATCTATGGTTGGGGAATAGAGTTGTGCCACTCAAAGAGAAGGCCTAAGTGCCTTTGTATATATTCTTTGTGCACACATCAAAAGATCATAGAATATCCTGAGTCACAAGTGACCCACGAGGATCATATACATGAAAATGCATATGGAATGGAAGAATCAGTTACACAGGTGCTCTAAGGCTGTTGTCATCACAATATTTGGGTACTTTCCTATCAAACCTTAAGGGTCCTAATTAAGATCTGCAATTCACGCTTCAACTACTCCTAGGGAAGAATCAAGTGTGACATACAGTGCATTGTTTTGAGAGGGTTTTATTTTGTTTGGGTTTTGTTTTCAACATATATGCTGGGGTCTGACAAGATGAACACTGTTTTCAAAAATAGTCAAGTTGCAGATGGAGGAAATTATTTGTTTATGGTATTCGCTATCAAAGAAGTGTCACAGATAGATGGGTTTTACTCAAATATTGGAGTTTGCAACCAGTTCTCTGGTTTAGTTGGGTAATAAGTATATACTCAGGCAGCAAGACAGCTTGCTGTTGGCTACATGTATAATGCTCAAAAGTACAGAGGAATCCCAACAAAGCCACTTGTAATTTGCACTCACTAAATTGGATACAGATCCACCTTTTTTTCCAACAGTAGCCTAGAATAACAAAGGTTTTGGGAAAAATGCCTGGTTTTGGTTGAACGTTTCTTCTTGCTGGCTATCTGCCACCACAAACACAGAGGGGATATAATAACAGTCATTTGGAGTTCTGTAAACCTTGTCATCTGAGGACCTCAGAATGCTTTCCAAGTGTTAATTAAATCCTCACAACATCCATGTAGCTATGCGTAGCAGATTTCAGGTTGTTAGGCTCTCCCTGTGACCACAGCGGCTCACTAACTCTGCTGCTCTGGGGAGGCTCCAGACCCTTCCACAGCAGAGACACGAGCTGCATCTCAGCCACTGTACTGCCAAACCACACACCAGCACTGTGGTTTTCACCTAACTCCTTCAAACAAAATTTGGGGGAATTTTTCAGAGAAACTAAACCCCTAGACTGTAATTGCTGCTGAGCTTTAGAACACGTTAACTTGGTTTTTGAGGATAATGCTTTATTAGCAGTTTCAGACACAGCAGCTTGAAAAACCACTCAGGTTAGTACAGAGAGAAATCGTTCCTTAGAACTGAAAAAAGCACACAATACCTCCCCATGTTGCTGACTCCAAGCAATAAAAAATCATGGGTTCACTCCAAAAAGTTCTTTTAATAGTCTTTTTGTCTGCAGGCTTTTTGCTCCCTGCCCAGTTCTTGAGATATTAGAGTTTTAAAGTTTCTTGAGGTGGGAAAAGATTTTTCCCACAACCATAAAGAAATGAAAACAGATATTGTTTTCAAGTCACTGGAGTCATTAAGCTAGGAAAAAAAAAAAAAAGGCATCAAATATTGCAAGACCTGATATAAAGCTATGCGAGTTAGCAGTGTCGTTTGTTTGCCTCTTTAACACAGCATTATTTTCTCTTAACAGTCAGTTCTCAAAAGACACTCAGCCTCAAACTCTGTGCAGAAAGAGCTCTTTCTCTCTTATTGCACTCTAATTGGCATCTTGCAATATATCTCTGAATTTACCTGGTGTGATGAGCTCAAACAAAATTCCACCTGAATGTTGTTTTCATTTTTTCACTGTCCTGTGCATATTTGTTAAATCTACTCAATCTATATGTAAATAAATGCTGCATTATGCCCTATAGAAGACAGGAGTGTCCACAGCAGGGAGGTTGGAACTAGATGTTCTTTAAGGTCCCTTCCAACCCAAACAATTCTATGATTCCATGTGCTAGAGCACACGTGGAGCTTTGCCTTGACACCTCCTCCAGTGCAGTTTGCATTCCCAGTTCTGATCATCCAATGTTCAAATCCCAGTAAGCCACCTATGGAGACAAGTAGCACATGCAGGCAGCACTAAATATTCTCCAGGCAGCCTTCTAGAAGTATTTCTTTACCTTGAAATGTCAATGTATAGTGTTTTATTTCACCAGCAGTGCATTCTGGAAGGCCAGTTACTCCTGTGTACCTTGTGATCAGAGAGGAAACTGCACAATGCTCTGCTATTGTAGAGATATACAACAGGTAGCTTTAAAATGGATCATTTGATGCCATAACAGCCCCACAGCAGTGGCCTGGAGCTCATTTGCCCTGCCAAGAGACCTCTTTGGGCCCTATTACACATGTAAATTGTAATGATATTTCTACTGTGTTCAGCAGAAATCTGTCCAAACTGAAGGGGGTCTGAAATAGTTATCTATTCCACTTTATACTTCAAGACACACCAAATAACAAAGTAAATTTCCAGAAATTGCTTTCTCTGATGTTGTTACGATGAATAACCTTCAATAGTGTTACATACAAAACCTTTCTTGGTTTATAATTAGTCATAAACCACTAAAATATGTATTGTCTAGAAGCAAATATTACTTTCTTTGTATCGTCTCTTGGTGATTGGCATGAAAGTTATGAAAGTCTCACTGAATAACAAAATATAACACCTAAATATCTTGATTTGTTTTTAAGGGCTAATATTATTTTCAATTCACTACATGTTGCATTTTTTACTATGTCAAGGTCTTCCAAACTCTCTTAGATAAAGCTGCAAATAATTTTAGTCATTAATTTTTTTTCCCCAAGAAGTTTTCTTTGGAAATGGAATGTAAACAGCACCCCTGTTCCATACATCTAACACAGTATCTGAGAGTCTTCCAGCCCCAAATGCAGTAATACTACTAACTTTTTCTGTATTTTTTGTGTTCACCCCTCTCTCAGAATTAAAGTTATGTGCAGTAGAATGTTTTGCAGCGTGGATGTACAGAAAACATGATTTATGTGATATGTTTGTTAGAAGAGAAAAGTTCAAAGAAACATACCCTGCACATGGCATGGTTCTTGCTCACTTGGGATTGTGATTCCGATATTAAACAGTAATGAAGCTCCATCTAATTGATGCAGCCACAAGCTCCAGCTTTTCAGACTTACTCTCTCATTGACAATCACAGTCTGTCTTGTAGCACATTCTTTGTTGGTCACTATCAAATAATGTTCTTCAGAAAAGCTAAACATGTCCTGATTTCTTCTGCTAAAGCAGCCCAAGGTGTCCTTTCCATCATCCTTTTTCCTTACCCATATTAAGTCTGGACAAATGGCAAACCCTGCTTTCCCCTGCCACTCTGCAGTGCTTTGACACCACCCTTTCTATTTGTTTCTCTTTCTGAACAGTCTTAAAAACCTCCAAGGCCCACCTGCTGAAGGCAACACCTACAATGTCTCTCACATCGTTATTCTCCAGGAACTATTTAATGGAAACACACTCATCTAGGTACTTACAAATGTCAGCATAAATTCACCAAGCAGAAATTGTGTCAAAACAATCTGGATGCCACCCACTGGAAAGGGAAGGTTTGGGGACAGAGAGGAAGAAGTTGAAGGCAGATCTTTTGACTTCTTGTGCAGTTTTCAACACTGCCTTGTGTGATGCTCTCACAAGGAAAATTAGAAGAGGGAAGGTGCAAAATCATTTGAGTTGTTCATCAACAGCAGCTTATTATCAAATTAGAGGGAGATATCAAGCAGAGTTTCCAAGGATTTCAGCTCTGCTTTAGGTTATATTGAGACTCTTCATTGAAACCTCAACAAGGGATTAAAGACTGTCCGCTGAAACTACAGATGACACAGCTTCCTGAGGGACAGAAATCACTCTAAAGGACAACATAATACCTTTAAAAAAAATCTCAATTGCAGTTCTTTGGCCAGTTTTAGTTGTTCAGGAGAGATCCCAAAGGATAGTGATAGTAATGTCTATATTTATTTAGGTTTGTTTAACCTAAACCCATGAATTCTAAGGGGATATGGGAAGTGTTAAAGTTATGAAAGACTACTGGGAACAGAAGCTGATGCAAAGAACAGAACAGACTTACACTATGACAGAGAGATTCAGATTAGACATTAGAAGCAGTTTCGAATAATGAAGACAGCAAAGCTCTGGAATAAATAAGAAGGAAGAGGGTAGAGTCCTCACCATATCAAACAAGTATCTACCAGAAAAGATGTAAAGTGAAGATGGTCCCAACTCAGAAAACAGACATTTCCCACATACTTTTACAATTCATTGTCTCCAGTACTGTAGAATTTGAGTGCCTACAAAAACACTATTGCATGTGTCCTCACAGTAAGCCTGTTAGTAGGAAGATAAATATTATCATTCATTTTTTAAATGAAATTAATGAAAATAAATGAAAAGTGCCTCTAGTAGAGGTACAAAGAAGTTGCTAAGGTCCAGATCCAAAAGGTAGTCAGGAATCTCACACCCACAGATGTGCAAGTCTAGGTCAGTACTAGGAACTTACTAAACTCTCTTCTGTTCATTATAGCATCTGAACTGCATTATGGCCCTTTGTTCCATTTTATATCCCAAGAGAGAAAACAGACAATTCTTCTTCTGCTAACCATCCCATGAGTGTGCAGGCTGGAAACACCGTGCATGAAATAATGGATCTAGTAAATACAGTCTATAAACCAATATATAGGTCTCTTGGCAACTTTACAACACTTTTCAACTTTGATCATAATTTAAAAGGTGGTGCTTCTGTGTATCATGACTGCTCCCCTTTCAAAGTCTTGTTTCTCATGAAAAGTGGGGTAAGGTGTCTTTGAAGCTAACAGCCATCAGGGTATTGCATTAATGCTATATTGACTCAGCCCTTCACCCTTCCAAGGTGTATAAATTGAGTTGCATGCAGGCAGATATGTGATGAGACCTTTCAAAGGAGATATCTGTGTGCTCATTATTGTCACTATTGCTCCATGTGTCCCAGAAAGGCATCATTGTGGGACATAGTAAAGCATAGAAATGAGGGACTTGGGAGATCAGACTGATGTTCCTGTCATGACCTTGGACATGTAATTTCCCCTTCCTGTGCCTCAGTTTCTGCTTTTATAAATTGAAATAATGATACTTTGCAGACTACATTAATATCTGCAGATGAAAAGCATTGCCTGAGAGACAGCTATTGCTATTATCTTTATAAGTGTTTTATTTGGGCAAAATATTTTCCACCCCTGCTGTCAACAGCTTGCAGCTTCAAATAGGAAAGAGAAAGCTTTATCCTCATTCTAGAGAAGCAGAGACACACAAATCAAGCACAATTCCTCTGGTCACAATGGAAATTTGTAGCTAAATCAAGGATCCAATTTGCAAGTCAGTGTTTTAAGCATAGGCTTTCTCAGGTGTTCTCCCTGGACATTAAAGATTTAGTGGGAGTTTTCATGAGAGAGTGGATTTGTGCCAATATCCATGGCTAGAATTTTTCCCTTCCTCTCAAGTTATGCAAAAAACTGTTTGCTGATAGTTTGCTGGCCTGCCTGACACCCTAGAGGTGACTGTAGAAAAGTAAAGCTGCACAGGTTGTAAATTATACAGATCCTTTCATCCTTTGAAACAGCAATCAAAATCTTACACAGCTTTTCCAACCATTTATTTGAATGGAAGGTGCAGCAGAAGGAAACTCAGTACATGCTGCAAGGTGCCAAGGGTTTGGAAAAGCCCCAGGGACAAAGCGTGCCCATTCAGATGAGGAAGATCAAATTCTGAAACTGGGTCAATGGACTGGGGTATAAATCATCCCTGTTTGGCACAGCAGCTTCCTTTCATTGTCACTCTCTGCACAGAGACCAAGGGGCAAATCTGGCATAATGTAGTAATTATATATTTTACTGCTGTTACCACATCACACACAGTTCCTCCTAGTTACTCCTTCACCTCACCATCTCTTTCTCCCTACTTCCCTTATTTCTGAATTTCTTTTCTCCCACATTTCATTCTGTGGTGCTTCTCTCCCTTTGAAATGCAGTGGGATTTCATTATTACTGCCAAGCCCCATCCTATTCACCAAAATGATCAATGTCTAAATAACATCACTGATACTGAAGTATCGCTATAGCTCCTTCACTTGCACAGATTAAGCTAAAATTGAGGTGCTCAGACTTCTGATTCACTGTTTCAGGGTGTTGATGTGCCTGAATTGCAACAGACTGAATATCATAAACTTGATTTGTATGGAAGGTTACATTATCTTTGCATACTTAGGTCTTGCAGGCCATATAAACAAAGTATGTCACTGGATCTGGGCCAGAAACTTCAGGTGGGATCACCTGCGCTCACAAAACATTTCATGAATGTTCTTTCTAGGAGAAACAAATTTTGGATGGCATTTCACATGTACCAAATGCAACTAATTCATCAAAGGTTTTCTGTCCCAGCTCTCATAGTAGTCAAAGTCTGTGTACTCAGTGTAATCTGTTTCTACTATCCATGAATCAATGCCAAGAAATGACACCAGTGACTTCCTGGGGTGTGTCAGATGCTGCCCAGTTCTGGGCTCACCAGTACAGGGCAGAGATGGACGTACTGGAGTGTATCCAACAATGGACCACGAAGTTGATTGAGGCACTGGAATATTTCTCAGAGGGCTGGGACTGTTCAGCCCAGAGAATAGAAGGCTCAAGGAGATTTATCCATGTGTGTAAATATCTGGTGGTGGGCAGTAAAGAAAAGGGGAACAGAATCTTCTCATTGGTGCTCAGTGATAGGGCAAGAGGCAATTCTGTTTACACATAAGAAAAAACCTTTTTTGCTGTGAGGGTGACCAAGTGCTGGAACGTGATGCCCAGGGATGTTTTAGTGCCTCCATCCTTGGAGATATTCAAAACTCAACTCAATATGGCTCTTAACAACCAATCAGCTGTAGATGACCCTGCTTTCAACGGGGAAGTCCAGAGGCCTTTTCCAACCTCAGCCATTCTTTGATCTTGTTTCTGTGAAATGAATTTTTTTGTGGGCTTTTTTTGTTGGTTTTTGGTTTTGGTTTTGGTTTTTTGAGGGGGGAATCAAATTTAATTTAAACCTCCTCTGAGAACAGAATATTACCATATCATAGAGTAGTAGGGAGGAAATAAATACCTGCAAGTTCTGAACACTATAGGAAAATAATACCGTGGGAACATGGGATTTGAAGGGCACGTTCAGTCCCCTGTTTAGCAGGTCATCATAGCATGCAATCTTTTTTCTAAGCTTTTTTTTTTTTAGTTATAAATTGCATCCAGGTACACCTGAGAAGACTAGGTCTTTCCTAACTGAAAAAGGGAACCCAGTGGGAACACTTGCAGAGAGATCAATGACACTCCCCACACTCCAAAATGTCCCTGAAGGATGCTGACCTGCCTCGTGTGGTGTGGTTGGAACAGGCAGAAAAGTGAAAGCCACAGCAGAGTTTAAGATTAACAGTGCTGTGTAACACAAACACCTTCCCCTGCAGCTGCTGAAGAATAACTCCAGGGCCCAGTACAGGCTGGGGGCTGACCTGCTGGGAAGTAGCTCTGTGGAGAAGGGCCTGGTGGTCCTGGTGGACAACAAGTTGTCCATGAGCCAGCAGTGTGCCCTGGGGGCCAGGAAGGCCAATGGTATCCTGGAAGATGTACTAAGAAAAGCATTGCCAGCAGGTAAGAGAAAGGGGATCCTGCCTCTCTACTCAGCCTTAGTGAGGCCACATCTGGAGAGCTGTGTCCTGTTCTGGGCTACTCTGTACAGGAGAGACATGAAGCTCCTGGGGTGGGTCCAGTGGAGAGCAGCAAAGATGGGACTGGAGCATCTCTTTTACGAGAAAAGGCTGAGGGAACTGGGCCTGTTCAAGCTCAGGAAGAGGCAACTGAGAGGAAACCTCATCAATGTCTATCAATATCTAAAGGGAGGGTGTCAGAGGATGGATCCAGGTTCTGCTCACTGGTGACGAGCTATAGGACAAGAGGCAACAGGCAGAAACTGAGGCACAGGAAGTTCCAACTGAACATGAGGAAGAACTTCTTTACTGACCAAGCACTGGAATAGATTGCCCAGAGAGGGTGTGGAGTCTCCCTCAGTGGAGATACTCATGAACTGTCTGGACACAATTCTGTGCAATGTGCTCTGGGATGACCCTGCTTGAGCAGGGAGGTGGGAACAGATGACCCACTGTGGTCCCATTCTGTGATTCTGTAAAAGGAAGCTGAAGAGCTGACAAAAGGAGTTCTAGGTGAAATATCCTTCTTCTTGGAGTAGGTGGGACTAGTTTTCAGGCTAGCTGATTGAAGCATATAGTTAAAAGCTGTGTGGACACCCAGTATAAATATAAGTAAAGTCCTTTAGGCCCACTAAATAAATTTAAAAAAAAAAAAAAAAAAAAATCCCCTTGTTTTTGCACAGTTACAAAAAGAACGGGAAGGAGTAAAGACTATTTAAGGGCTGTTAATAACACAATGTTGCAATTTAGGCTTCCTTTACAAAATAGTGCCCAGTATCTACTATCTCATGATAAATAGAAGCTGCATCGCATGACACTTGTGAACAATGGGCGGAATGGATATTAGAAAAATCTCATTTATCTTCTGCTTTATTCTGTGATAGAGGTCCTTGTCACCATGGCTATTATGTGACTAGCCCTAGAAAGGCCACCTCATTAGTTTTCTTTATCAAGATAGCAAGGTCTCCTTTAAAGGGACAGCACTTAGATTTTAGATTCAAATAGAAAATAGAATTCATTGTGTGAATGTTCCTACCTATGTTCTCACTGCTAAAATATGTAGGCTATGTCCACAGCTGTCAACCAGGTGAAATTAACAGTCTTGTGATGAGGAAGGTGTCTCTGGAACAGAAATATAAAAAGTGGAATTTTATAAGCAGATTGCTTGTATTTGGCTTGTGCATGTCTTTAATACATGTGACATTTCTTTAGTTAAAAAAAACCCACACACACAAAGGAGAAAAAATAAATAAAAGCAACTTTCTGTATATTCTGTAGATCTATTTTCCCTTTTGTCTTTTCCACTCACAAATACATCTTCCTCTTGTCTGACAACCACTTTGAAAATCTTCCTCTATTGCCACCAAAGCAACCATGTGAGTGTCAACAAATCAGTAATGATTTAGAATATGTCAAAGGGAATTCAACATTTTTGTCTCTTTTCAAAACTCTTAATGACAGGTAGATAAAGTTGGACAACAGCATCTCTATTGGTTTTCTCTGAGTTTTGATGGGCATTTTTCATTGAATGAAAAAACTTGTTTCCCTTCTGCAGCAGGCAAGGCAGGAGAAGAGTAGCTGCAAAATCTGACAGCGCCACAAGCATGTCTAGTGCATTAACCACGTCTATTTTCTGCCTAATTAAGAATGTGTTTGGATTTAGTGATATAGAAGATCAATGATTACAAAATAATATTGGTGGTTTTTTTTGCTCTGAATGGTGATATAATAGCAATTAAGTCTCAGAATACTCTGTTAGCTTTAAATAGGTGGTGAAAGTAAGCTCTCACTTGCAAACTCACTTCAGAAGAGCCCTAGAGGTAAAAGGACACTGAATGTATCTGTCCATATAATTAGCTTACTGTATAAATCCCAGTGACTTAGTTAACTGCATTTTAAATTAAGATAAAATATTAAAATGCAAAAAATAATTGCATTAATACCACATTACAGTTAGGAATTTTAAGGCACAAGATCAGGAAATGAAAAAGCTAAGGCTCCTTTAGTAATAATCCATATCAGGTATGTGTTTTCAATGAGTAGCCTGGGTGATAAATGTTGTATCTGAATACACTTTAAATACTCTCAAAATAATGGGCCAACCACATCTGCTAGCAACGGATTAGGTATGGGGAGTTTGAAAATACTATTTGTTTTGTATTTACCATTTTGAAAATGAAAGAACTGAAATGACCTTGTGGTTTTTCCTTGAAGTTGTTGCATGTCGTACTACAAACCTTCTGGGGCCAGTTTATCCATGTGTCGTGTCCACTGAAGTAATGGAGCAGTCACATTCCAGAAGCTCCCCACAGAAGTGACATCAAGAAAGTAGAGGAACAGGCTGCATTTCAAAGAATTTGCCAGTTTAGTATTAGAATTAAGAGATGCAGAAGAGCTCAGAGAAAGAAGATAAATAGATCACCATGGTGGATGGATAGTCATGGACACTATGAGTGCCTCCTGCTTGGAATGTACAACCCTTAGGCAAGATTGCTGCAGACTCATTGACGGAACCACCAGTGCAGGACTTCTTGTTGAGTTGCTTGTGCCTGAAGTGAACTTGTACTCCTTCAATGCCAGTTTTGTTAGTCCCCTATTATCAGTGATTTTCCTTTTGGAATTTCCTCAACACTTAGGAAATAAAGGAGTCTGAGACAGGAATGGAAAATGAAGATTCCCTAGCTCTTCCTTTCTCAGTTTATTCGTACCTTTCTAGAGTCAAGCAGATGTTTTCTCTAGGTGATTCTTTTATTGCAAGGTCCTTAAAAGTCACATTCCTGTTCCATTGGAGCACAGTCTATTCTTGAATATGTTTTGTGCCAGAAAAAACTCTATCTCATCACTGATACATATGACATTGGTTACTACACGGTGTAGCTCAGCATGCCATTAGTATGGATTCATATGAGCTGAAGAAATCAAGGAAGCACCTGAATTTACAATCATTTTTTCTTCCTAATGGAAATCTCCTGTCAGGGCTCTGAACACTAATTTTGGCTCAGGCCAAAGCCACAACAGCAAGCAAAAGACAAGAGTTAGTGCAAGCCTGTAGGAGCTTACTCTAAACAGACAAAGCAAAGTGGGGAAAAAATGCTGGGGAAATGGAATACAGATGTTGAAAAGTGAGGGGAACAGCCTAACAAGCAGAGATGATGACAAAGCTGGGAATAGAATCAGCTTCACAAACTCTCAGTTCAGAGCATAATCTAGTAGGTTTAGTGGATGGCCATACTGGGAACATGTTCAATCTGTTGATCTTTCACAAGCCAGTCAAGAATGATGGGGGGGGCAGGGAACAAAAGAAAAAAATAAGAGAAAAAGGAAAGCAAAATACCAAACAAACAAATACATGAAAAAATAATTTCTGGGCTTAAAGCCACTTGTTTAAAGTAATAATGTTATTGGATGAGGAGATGGGGAGGAGGATGTTTCAAATGTCATTGCTACCCACTATTGCCTATATTGATCATCCTCGTGGTCTGAACAACCATCACACAGAGATGGACCAGCCAGTATAAATACCATAGGTATAGTTACATAACAATCTTTATCTTCTTACCTTTCAGAACATCAGATCGAATTGCTCTGAACTTTGGTCTTTTAACAATCATAAATATTATTGTTTCCCATTCATAGCAACTGCAGAAGTAGGGCAGATGCTGATGGAAAGACCATGACCTTGCTTATTACACCACCTGCGTACTCTTGAGAAGCCTATAATTGAAACATTACGTGTTTCTTTTTTTCTCACTTTTTTCTTATGATGTGTTGTAACTTCTCAAGGCTAGAGTTTTCAATCATGGATTTTCAGAGTTATATCAGTGAAGCAGATTTTAAATCTATTCTGCTCCAAGAGAAGCTGGTTCGTCGCAAGAAAACCTCAATCTTTCCCTGTTATTTTCCTTTCTTTAAAATGAATCTTCTAAACAACTCCTTTTTCTCTTATAATCCAGTTTAACTTTTAATAAAATTTTGCTACAAGGTTTTCTACTAACCAGGAAGGACTCAATAATGTGAGTTGGCTGTTTGGGGCTCCAGCACAGCACCATCGCACACTGTTCCCCCCTCCCTCAAAAACCCCTATAGCTTTCTAACACCACATGTAGATATAAAAATATCATCCTGCTACTACTGACTTCATCTTGCAAATATTATCACCCCTGTTCCACCTGTTTCCTGCAAAACCTCTCATGTAGGTGCCACCTTCAGGTCCCCTCTCCCAAAACAGGCATCCAGGAAAGTGTCCGAGATGTGCTGGTCTGTCACTGGACATGGACTATACTTGTAGAGGCAGCCTGTGCCATTTGTCTTCCCAGGAGACACCTCCTGATGGGAAGCAGTTGGACCATCTGCAGATCATCCTCCATGACGTTCATCTGGTGATTTATTGTGAAAGGTGCACTGGCCTAATAAAGTCTATTAGTGCTGTGGGGTGAAATTACTACGAAGAGCAAATATGTTTCTACCTTGACTGATACGCTTGCCAAACATCTTCTGAGGTTTGGCCCTTGTTCTGTCAGATACTTGAAGGATGCCAAGAAGAGATTTCTCCCAGTGAATCCATTAGTAGGGCTTCTGCAGCCTCATGCACATCTGAAAGATGAAGGAGCCTGGAGTATGGCTCATCTCTCTATGGTACCTTTCTACTCCCATAGGAGAAATCAGCTCTCTCTGCTAGCAGCAAGCTCAGTGATTGATAATATTTTATCCCATAGTCCCTACAAAACTAGCCAAAAATTTGGAGGGATTTTTAAAGGCAGGTGTTTTCCTACCTGTGGGAAATGTATTTCCTCTAAACCAATACATAAAATAATCTAAATGTTAACCAGGCCGTGCTTGGGAGCTTCTGATCACCCTGCATAATTTTTTCTCCATATTTCATCACTTTATGCTGGTTAATTACTAGTTAAAAAACCTGCTGAAAAGCATGTCACATCCTGGAGGAATAGTTGGGGATGTTACAAGAAGTTGTAGAGGAAGCTGCTTACAGGGAGAAGGTTACTGTTAAATGTTGCAAACACTTTGAAATCTACTGAGATAGATTAAGGTGAGGAATTATTATTGACAAGTTTTGACTGGAAATATTTAATTCCCTTAATTCTTTGAAAAAAATCTCTTATTTTTGAGAAGGGCATGTCATTCCTCACCTAAAGTTCCTGGCATCATTTCCAGCTTCTTTCCTCTTAATAGAAAAAAGTTCCAGAACACTGCTTCCATATTTTACATATTTAAATAATGAATGTCATCTGAAAGAATGCCTGAAAATTATGCTTGGCTTTGGTTGCTAGAGAAGTTAACATAAGCTACTTAGATTACTATTATAAAAATGTTATTCAAATGTTTTTACTAATGTAAGTCTATATTGAGAGCTTGATCATGAATGGCTTTTGTTCTTCAAGTTCTTCTTGACCTGCATAATCCTTTGGTTTGAATTCTTGAGGGGAAATAAAAGCGCATTAAAGAAATCATGTTCTGTATACAAATAATTTTTCATTATTTGCATAATGAAGGAGTATTCCTTCATATTATGCATTGCTTTCTTCTTATACTGCAATATTTCTTCACATTCAAAAAACGCATAACCTCGAATCACAAAGGTCTAAAGTTTGACAATGTGTTAAAGTATTTTTACGGGAGTAATTTGAAGTAGGCTGTGCCATTTGCTACTTTTTACATCAACCAGAAGATTACAAAAGATTTCCAAAGGGAAAAAATGCAGCCTTGCCTCTTTTGCTGGCCTACGTACAATTTCTCAACTGTTTTCTACAAGGAAGGAAGAAAATAAAAACAAGACTAAGAAAAAAGGGAAGTCTAAGAAAGCATCAGAGAAATCCACATTCTACTGAAGAGACAACCAGGTATTTCAAATTTTGAAGAATATTCTGCTATCAAAGTAGCAAAACTGGACTGGGGAAAGAAAGGAGACATTTAGCACATTCATAGTGCCATGAAAATGCATCCTGCCACAGCGTGTCTCTTTTCATCTTCTGGAGTTTATCCTGCCTCACACGGTTGGTGACGGTTCTGCTGTTAGTGATGACGTTAATGGTTCTGGTATTATTAGTTAATCAGGAAAGATTCCCATTTTCAGATATCCTAGTATTCATTCTCATGGACGATTATCCTCTGGAGCATTATAATGGTTTGTAGTCATCAGCTGATGGTAATTACGGAAGAAAAATATTTCAGATGAAAGAGAGATGGAGATTGAGTGGATTGAGCAAGGTCACTGAAGTGATTTGGGGATTACTCTCCCAGTCCAATTCCCATCTAAAACCCAAAACATATTCATCTGCAGGATGTATTCTTCCCTTGAAGACAGAAGGCATAAATATTACTGAACAACTTTTCCTTTACTAAGGGAGTGTGGTACTGCACTGCCACCCTCTGCTGGAATATACAAAAAAAAAAAAGGGAGGCTTTGAGTCTGTTTGTAATAAACTGTTATTACAAAACTGTTTTGTACTAAATACTTTAATTTCAGTTCCAACAACTCTTCCAGAGGAAGTAATGGCAATGGAGAATTTTCTTGGAGTTTGGTCAGGGAGATTTGGTGTTTACTGGTTGCAGAGTTCCGGACCTCTGGGAATTTCTTGGTTTCTTCAACTTTGTAATCATTATGAGTAGACTTAAACAAGCTTCCAGTTATGACTTTTTGCAACACTTCTAAACCCCTCTAGAGAACCCTAGAATCAGAAAGAGACATAAGATATGAACCAAGGTCCATTTGGTACTAGTCAGGTTATATAGAATTTCCTACTTTTTTACAGTGGAATCACTCTTTCGAGTTACAAAGGCAAATAAAGGGTGTCATGAGATGGGCAGGGATAAGTTATTTTAAAAAGATGAAGAAATCAATAGATTTGCTCATGTGTTTGCTCTAATGAGGTACAATAAGGCCCATGTTTTCAAGTACAAGTGATGGAACTGGGCACCTCCATGTCTGCTTGTCCAGTTTGGTGTTTTACATGCAGGTAAACGATGCTCAGTCCTCTCCGAGCACCAGACCTCCCCAAAATATTCAATCTCAATACCAACAGGTTGAAAGCCACTAAACCACTCTGAAAGCTTATTTTTCCATGATCTCTAATGCACAGGAGGAGTTCAGCTTCTTAAAAAAAAAAAAAAAAAAGGAGCTATTAAGATTAAATTCTGACCATATGGGAGTTACAAGAAGGTCTCAGCACAGGAATATTCCATCATGTTAATTGATTACTGCAATATGTTGCACTTGAGGAGAAGGAAGGAAAAAGAATGTTATGAAGATGTTCCAGCAGGTCCCATCTTTGAGTAATGCAGATTACTGAGGATTTACTGCCAAAGAATTTACTGCTTTTATTCACATTTGGCTTTGATTTAAGGATCTGATCCAGAGTCTTGAAACAAATGGTAGACAAAAACTTCCTTGTACTTGAGCTAGGTTCCTCACAAAATGAAGTTCACTGTTAAAAACAACACTTGGCTTATCCAGGACAATCATATCTTTGAACTCAGCAGTCCATAGCTGTTGGACAATACTGACTTAAACAGAAGTCTGACATGAATTAGAATAGCTGATGATCACTGTCTGTGTATTACTACTTAAAAATTTTTTCACTGGCAATATTTGATAGTTTGGATTTATATTAGGTAAGTAAAAATTTGGGGTAATCACCTACTCCCAATGTTTTTCACATTCATTTCTAATTTATTTCAAATTTCTTCTTCTAAGAATAAAATTATTTATTTTATTAAATAAATACTCTTTATTATTTCTGTCCAAAAAATGCCTTAATTATCTGTTTGAACCTTAGCTATGCAGAGAAAAAAAAAAAATGGAGGCACCTATAGTGTAAGCAAGGGAAAAACCATGACAGTTTGGGAGGGAAAATGTAGCATAAGAGGAAAGTTGGGTTAACATTAAAGCTCGGTATTTCGTCATCTTCACTAATACTTTGGAATTTAAAATCAATTCAAATTACTAATGTGAGAGAGCTTTCAATAAAATCATGGTGACTGGACTTATGAGACATCTGTGCCATAAACTGAAGCTTAACTGCATTACTGTGGTCAAAGTGCTGAATTAAAGGGAGTCAGGAGAGGGACAAAAGAGGAAAGACCAGAAGTACAGCCTCTAAAACCTCTATAAATCTAACCTCCCTCCTTCCCACTGACATCATTAGATTCCTACTTTGCCACTGAATAGTCTCAGGTAGGGCTTTAGCATTTGACAAATGAAGGCAATTTGATGATTTTATACTTGTGGATACATTGTAGGACTTACTGTGGGACTTAAAAGCATTTTTCTTGTAAGTCAAATATTACCGTGGAAAATAACAATACTGGCAAATGAAATCAGTGCGGTGCCACTCAAGACTACAGTCCTCTTTTAATCATGTTGCTCTTTGAGAATCTAAAGCTTTTAATCATACCAGGCTACCACATTTTGGGTTAAATTCATGGGCATTTACACATATTATTTTGGCCACTGGAGAGTTGACTTACAAATACAAGAGGGACTCTATTGAAGTAATGGAAATTTTTGCATTATTATTTTTTGAATGCACTACAATGACTACAAGGTTCAAACCTACCTGAGTTCATATGTGACAAAATTAATGAAAAATAGGCTTAATTTGCAATGATTTTGCCTCTTTTGTTCTTCTGTATTTCACCTGTGTGCTTTGCATTAGCAATTGATTCAGTACAAAACTAGAATATTTTGATTGCTTAATATCTTCATAGCAATAACCTGTGTTGACTTTTGTATTAGTGCTCTAACTTTGAGTTAAAAAGACATAAATGAATTCATACATTTGTGCTGTTTTCAGTATCCAGACAAGGCCAATGTGGTCTTATCATAGGATACAGACTCACAATTAACTGCTGAGAGATTGATTTATTAAGGAAATTCTTCATCTTTCAGATGAATATTATGCAGTAACCACCCATGAGATACCAGTCCAAAACATAAAACTAAAGCCATTAGAAACTGGTCCTGGGCTTTTTTCCTTTGCATCAAGGGTAATTTCTATTTCCCTCCTCTCCTCTGCATGTGCAGAGTTACATGGCATTGAGAAGATTTAGAAAGCAAGAGGGGAAAAAAAAATATAGAGAGAGGAGACCATTATAACCAAACAAAATTAGAAAATGGTACCAACTAGCTGCTATTGCAAATAACCACTGGAAAGATGTGCTTTACTTTTATGAACATGTAAGTCTGATTTTACGGAATACACTGCGTGAAAGCCTAAGCCTTTTGAATATTCCTTCAGCAGTAATATTCCTCCTGTTGACAAATCTTTTAAATACCTTAGGCAAGCATTACTTCATGCAAATCAGATTTTCAGAGTTGCCATGTGAGAACACATGCATTAGACCCAAATCCACCCAGAATGCCAGGGATAAACACCTGTTGCCGAATCATGGGAAGATCAGAACTGTTTTTAAGAAGCAGTCTTCCTAGGGTGTGG
Source organism: Myiozetetes cayanensis (assembly GCF_022539395.1). NCBI lineage: Eukaryota > Metazoa > Chordata > Aves > Passeriformes > Tyrannidae > Myiozetetes > Myiozetetes cayanensis. The sequence goes on from NW_026087521.1 coordinate 5,085,836, forward strand.
ATTCATTTCTCCATAACACCATTTTCCAGACAGATCTATTTCTGGGTATCAAGTTTTGAGTTCATCTTAGTTTGTATTTCTGAACCCATGACTGTCAGCCACATATTTGAAAAGCCATCTATTTCCCAGGCATTTAAACTAACCTGTTCATGGATATGCATGGCTTGTAAACCTCCTTCCACATACCGATCTTAATGAGATTTTGCTCTTCAGCCTTCCAGTTATGGGCAAAACAATCTGGTTTTGTGACTCTGGTGTGTATGCTTCGAATGTGAAATAGGTTTGAACGTTTCTGTCTCTCACTTTTGTGTCTGGGTGACAATTTACATTATGCACAGAGAAGCACAGTTTTAAATCAATAATAAAAATACTTTAATCTTACTTTTCTATTTTCTATTAATTTTCAGTTGTGTGTAAGGATAAAATATTTACTGAATGGTCAGTCTAGAAAATGGAGGTCTCAAAAAAACCCAAATACATATATAATTGTTAACAGCAATTCTTTCAAAAAAAAATCCATTTAATATGCACCAGAGGATGTAAAGGCTGTTCCTAGTTTAAGCACAATGCCAAACAGTACAATAGACCTCTCCAGGTGTTTAAATTGTTAATTAAACAAATTCAATTAGTTAAGTAAAGTATAAAGGACTGTATCACAACAATTTTCAGCATTTAACCTTTAACAGCTATGAATTATTAGCACTACGAAATTGCTTGTGTGTAGCCTGAGAACTCATCCTCAAACTCCCTGGGTGCTGGCTGTGGACACGCTCACATGACTGCCTGTGCCTGGGCAGCTGCACACAGCTGACACAATTCTTGCCAACTGACCCATGTTATCTGACCTTCTGCATGCTCCAGTCTTGTAAAGCAAGGCAAATAGTCCTAAATCACCATCAGGATACTTCAACATGTTTTAATTTGCATTTACAAGAGGTGACAAATGCACTTTAGAGTCAAAATCAGTGCAAGTTTATCAAAGATCATTCATTTAGAGTGAGCAACATGTGAGCACTGGACTAGATGACTTCCAAAGGTCCTTTCCATCCTAACTTTTTCTCTGCAGTTCTGTGAATTATGTAATTTAGTGACTGAATTGAATCAAAGTCTTGCAAACAGTGAACTCTGATAGTCATAAGCAGCCAGAATATTTCAGCTGGAGTAATGGTCGCTATGCTGATGTTAAAATGCATCTTAGAATCATAGAATCATTAGGGTTGGAAAAGACCTCCAAGGTTATCAAGTCCAACCTTTAAACAAACAAAACCATGTCTACTAAACCCTAGTACTAAGTGCTATGTTCAGTCATTTCTTCAATACTTCCAGAGATGATGTCTCCACTACTTCCCTGGGCTGGCTGTCCAATGCTTGACCACTCTTTTGGTGAAGAAATTCTTCCTGATGTCCAACCTGAACCTCCCCTGGTGCAGCTTGATGCCATTTCCTCTTATCCTTTCCCTTGTTAGTTGGGAGAAGAGACCAAACTCCACTTTGTTACACCCTCCTGTCAGGGAGTTGCAGAGAGCAATCAGGTCACCCCTGAGCCTCGTTTTCTCCAGGTTAAACACCCCCAACTCCCTCACCCACTTCTCATAGGATTTGCACTCCAGACCCTTCCCTAGTTCTGTTGTCCTTCTCTGGACATGCTCCAGCACCTTGATCTGTGTCGTGTGGTGAGGGGCCCAAAACTGAACACAGGATTTGAGCTACAACCTCACCAGTGCCAAGTACAGAGGGACAATCACTTCCTTAGTCCTTCTGGCCTTGGTACACTATTGCTGGCAGACACCAGAATGCCACTGACCTTCTTGGCCACCTGGACACACTGCTGGCTCATGTTCAGCTGCCCTCACCAGCACCACCAGCTCCTTTCCTGCCAGGGAGCTTTCCAGCCATTCTGGCCCCAGCCTGTAATGCTTCTTGGGGTTGTTGTGACCCCAGTGCAGAACTCAGCACTTCACCTTACTGAATCTCATCGATTTGGCCTCAGCCTGTCCCAGATAGATCCTGCTGCAGAACTTTCCCACCCTCCAGCAAATCGACACTTTGGCCCAACTTTCATCCACAATCTTACTGAGAGTGCATCAATCCCCACATCCAGATCATCAATAAAGATGTTAAACAGGACTGGCCCCAACAGTGAGCCCTGAGGAACCCCACTAGTGACTGACCAACAACTAGATTTAATTCCATTCACCACCATTAATTCCATTCTTAACCCAGTGAAGAGTGCACGTGTCCAAGTCATGGGCTGCCAGCTTCTCAAGTGAAGGAACTCTTACTTGAAAGGAAAGGTATTTCAGGCACCAATGAATAAGGTGCCAGCACAAGAGGGTTATACTGGAATACCTGAAGCCCAGACTAGCTACCCAGTTATGTCCCTGAACTGCATGTAGCTCTTAGTGCCGCTGAAGAATCTCTTAAAGCTTACCTAGAGCAAGAATAGATTGCTGAGGAAGGAGATGTGGGAATAGGAATAATACAGAACTCATTGGTGAGGTAGAGACTATAGAGACATAGGTTATAGCCCCAAGCTTTATAGGTTTAAATCTCCTGATTTGTTATTGGACTGTATCTATTTTATAATAACATGAGGCTTTTTCTTCATAGACTGGTGGCCTCCAACAGTTCTGAGCAAAAGTCTGACTCTATCTCTCTGAACTATGGAGATTGATTCAAACACAGGAATTTTCTGATCAGACAGACTGGGAAGCCCAAAACAGACAAACTAGAAGGCTGATGACTCAGAGGACTTAGTCCTAGACCTATAACACTTCCTTATCTCATATTCATTGAGAATTACAAGTACAAATGCTCTACAAAGTTAAGACAAGTTAAAATGGTTTTATTATTGATTTAAAAATTTCTAAAACCTCAGAATCACATGCAGAACGCTCACAGTGTGTGTCACAAATTGAATTCCTTCTTTTCAAAGAAAAGTCTCCATTCAGGAAAAGGAAATCAATTTTTTGAATGTAGTAGGCAGACAGGTCAATTTGTAGCAGAGCTGCTGTTCAAGGAATCCTCAGAGCCTCATATTATCCAGGTTTTTTTAAAAAATTATCTAATTTAAATTTTTTAAAGATATAAATTATGCTCACGCCCGATTTCTCTTGTGAGCTGGTCAAAAACCTGGACTGCAGCAAAGCAATCAGCTCACAGTTGTTTGGGGAAGGATGGTATTTATCTCGGTTTAATCGTCATTATGTTGCTATTGAAGAGCACTTTTGAGAGCCATCGTTCTGTGTGGGCAGGCAATGAAGGGGATGGACCTTGCATGAGGTCATAGGGCACGGCAGACAGGAAGGAAACAAATGGGGAAGATAAGAAATGGATACACATCAAGTGAACAGCCAGTGGGGGAGGAAAAAGGACTTTTGATTCATGGTTCGCTTAATAATTAAAGGAGGAAAAAACTCATAGGCACTACCACCAGGAGTAGTTTCCCATCACACTTGGGAGTTTCTAATGTGGGGTGAGTAGGAATTGCCTTCACCTCTAACATATATTTTGTCTAAATACCTACTGTGATGGGCAGGTGACTGTCCTTGAGTGGTCTCTGTACCAAACCTGAATGGAGCTTGAGCAGCAGGGATAGAAGATGAAACACTGGTAAAGAGTTCCCTTGACCGGGTTAGATTGTTGCAAGGTCACAATCAAACTACTAAAATTGAAGGGAATAAGCTGCTTGACAACTTTAAAAAGGACATATTTAATTTTATTTTGTGAGTCTTTCAAGCCACAATGATGCATATCCAGACAAAAAAAAAACAAACAAAAACACTAAGAAACATATCCCAATAATTTTGAGGTTAATATTACCTATTCAGTAACAAAATCCTTGGTAGTTCCACCCCTGCTCAGGTTGGATCTCTCTTTAACACAAACAGCAAAATTTCAAGCATTTATGACATTTGTCATGGTTTACCTTGTCTGCATTTTGGGGTTTTCCTATCACCAATGTTTAGCACCAATGGACTGCATATTCAAGTAGGACTGTGCTTTCCTAAGTGTCCTGGATCAGAAACACAAAGCATATGACTGAGAAGCTACAAGACTGCCAAACTTCTTCCTCACATGATCTGAAGCTGGAGACCAGGTGTAACACTACTTTGTATTTAGATTAACAAAAGGAAATACTCTGCTTTAAATATTTTTGATTGACTGGACAAAGTGATTTTCTGTGTCACTCATATTCAAATGCTATTCATTACCTACATGAACAATCCTTCTAAGCAGACATTGCTCAGGTTTAATCAAAACTTCATTTCTCAAGTGGGATAATGCCCCATCCCTGGAAACATCCAAGGCCAGGTTGGATGGGGCTCTGAGCAGCCTGATCATGTTGATGATGTCCCTGCTCATTGCAGAGAAGTTGGACAGATGAACTTTGATGATCTCTTCCAACCCAAGCCCATCTGTGACTCTGTGATTCTATAATATCGTTTTCTGCAGTGAAACACCAACTCAATCACCACAGGGGTAGTAACTGTACCTACCTCTTAGTACATCAGTAATTTTCTTTCCATGCAGCTTGGACGGGCCAGGCCTGCCTAGGACCCGGGTTATAGCAATCATCCTCCACAGCTACATACGAACCAGGGACCAAAAGAAACAAAACTCAGCCCAGCCACTTTGTAACACCTTTGACTTTCATGGTTATCAGTAGCATGATAAACTTCTGCTTTCTAAATGTACAGCAGACACCTTGAGTGAGTAGTAAGAAACTCCCTAATGTTTTTTATCTTTCTCAGGTATAAGCCCAACTTTGAGAGTGCAAATAGACCTTTTTAAGTTGGAGAGAATTTAATGGGACACTCTACACATGCTTTAGCAGTGTGCTTTATGGAACTCCTAATGATTTTTGTCCTGACCATCTTCGTGCCCGTTCTAGCATCTGTCATGCATGAAATTCCTCCTACTGACACACTTATATGGATAATCTGGCATTTAACTCCTATCTTTACTGAGTCAGGTGCATTTTGCTTTCATCTTTTTTCTAAGCCAACACAGTGTTCAGTGCTTACCTTTATCAATCTCTCTGCTCTAAATTTGAGTATCCTCACTGAACAAACTGCACTATAAACAACCTGTTTGGTATGTAGATAAGAACTGGATCCTTTTAATCCCAAATTGTTTTTACTTCAGGCCCCAAACGTGTAATTTAAGATCAAACCTGAACTGGTATCATAAATGCAATTCAACAGCAAGGAAAACCTGGATGATTTTCAGATAAAATAAAATCAGGTTAAATCAATGTATATTAATGTATAACAATTTTGCTCACATAATTTAGTGCATTAAATTTAATTTTGTGTTTTTCTTTGTTAGGTCTACAAATAGAAAAAGCTCAAGGTGTTAATCAGCTGAACAGGTAGGTGTCAGCTTTTCCCTAGTACTTCAGAATTTCATAATAATCGCTCTATTTTTCTACTTTCTATAATATAATAATATAATAAATCTGTAATAGATTATAATTTAGTTATCAGATCTTGTTTCTGACTTCTGTAATTTTATTTACAATAATTTTGCACATACTTTTCTATATGTTTTATTTTCTTTTAGACAATTTTCATAGTTCATTTCAGTTATTTCTCATGTATTTAATACTCATTCTCTTACTTGTTTTAGCTAAAAAAAATAAAAACCCACAAAAACACAAGATTAGCAATAAAATCCTTTTAAGTGGTAAAACAAAAAGAAAAAAGTCATACAGCTTGATGTGAATTGAAATTGAAATGTTGAGAAGCAGTAAAATATACAGGATAGATCAGCTGTATAAACATTCCCAGTATATTGCCCAGTTTTGAATATAGTTTCTGCATTCTCTCCCCTTCATTTAAATATGTACAGATGCATACAACTTTAGTATAGTCTACCTGTAATCATGAAAACTTCATCAACAGAATTTAAACAATCATTGAAAAGAAATTGTGGGCTCACAACTGTGGTTAAATTATACTTATTCTTTCTATAAGAAAGGTTTCATTAGATTTATAAGGTCTGACAAGCTAGAAGAAAAGTGACAGCTAATATAAATATTTACTTGACCATCATTTGGTAAATACATAAATCTTTTCTTCTTTCCTTAGGTATTCAGCTCTTTTCAACAGAATAACAAGGAGTAGGTAAGTTACAATGATAAATTATTCTTTCCAGTTTCATACTCTATTTATAGCCTTTTCATTCATTAGAGCTTTTAATTTGTCTTGGGTTTGCTAGTTTTCATGCTCCCATGTATTTTTTAAGAAATAATTTATTACAATTCATATTTCTTTCTTTTCAAAATTATAATCCAATTACTTTCTCAGTAAACAAGAATTCCACCTTTTTATGTGAAATGAACTACCAGCCAAAGTGGTTTCTCATTAGACAAGCTAATTTTGAAAGGACAGATAGAATCAAGCAATGAACTGAATAAAAATAATAATGGAGCATACCTTGTTAGATAACAAATGGAACAGACTTTGGAGACAATTAATGCAGCAGATACTTAATGCTGAGGTATGTTAAACAGGCTTTGTCTTATTTATTTGCTGCTATAAATCATAGCTAATTTCCTTAAAATAATGTTCTCTAACCACCAAGCAGCACATTTCTGTAAACACTTGCTGCTGTACTTTATGTGGAAACCCCAGCACTCCTACTAGGAGGGTGTATATACATATATATTTGTTTATGTGTGTGTGTGTGTGTACATAAAGACAGATCAATCAATCAATCAACTGACTGATCCAATAGGATATTTTTTTCCTATATTATCTGTTTGCTCTATATAGAGAAGCTCTGTTTCTTTTTTTGAAACACAAACAAGGAAGGTTTTTGTGGGTAAAAATCTGGAATGGTGGACTTCTGAGAAAAAAATATATGCTTATTAGTCTTACCTTTTTATGTCCTAGAAATGGGCATGTATGTCCATAGTTCTAAAGAAAGAATCAAGTTCGCATTAAAAATATCCCTGAACCATATAATGGTTCAGTTTTAGGACTTTAAAAAGTGTATACAGTACAATAAAAATGAAATTTCAAGTTATGGATATATGATCCCAGTTGTGTCTGTTCCGCTTTTTAATCAGCAGTTAAGTAATTGGCAATTTATTTAGGAAAGGTAACAGGCAGTTGTGCATCCCTGTTTGTGTTCCTGATGGGTTTTGTTTTATCTGCAGGTAGAGAAATTTTACATGAGACCTGTTTGTCTTACCTTTAGGAACTAGAAATGCATTTTCTTTATCTTTCCTTAGCTATAGTACTTCCTAGGCAATTTTCAAGACTGCTGTGGAACAGTAGAGAAATACTGTGTGCAACTATTAAGAAATCAGAATTTGACATAATTCTCTAACTGTATAAGATTTCCTTTTGTATCAAACAGTGAAATTTACTGCTGTGAAAGATTCAGTTATAATACTATTTCTTCATCAATTACCTTCAACTAGGAGGTTGCTGAAGCAAGAGGATGATACACAGTGGTTTAAAAAGGAACTGGACAAGGTTATAAGGAGTCAGGATGGATTTCTGCAGCAACCTACAACTACGAAGTGTGTGGAAAATGCTTAATTTTCTCTGGGAACATGAGAACCTGAGTGATTATCCCATGTGATTATGGTAAAAAATTACACCAAAGGGTCAATGCAGAACTTCAGAAGCAGATTTAGGCACCATGAATGGTTAAGGATACTGTGGTCCAAGATACCTATGGACCCAATCCAATGTTTAGTGATGAATTGCTCCATATTCCACTTCCTGTGGCTCTATCTCATTAGCAGGAATTGCACTTCTCTCTCTTTGTCTTATGATCAGTGAATGTTTCAGTGTCACATGGAAAAACAACACTATAAAAAATTTCAGCAGTTTCACAGGGAGGATTTAGTTCTCTCAGTACCTCTTTCGTCCTTACAGTGAGGGACCTCTGTAAAAGACTTGTTGTGAACAGGGGTGTGTCAGGCACTGTAACTCAATGTTCTCCACTTAAATCCATCCTACCACCTGGAGTGTGAGGAGCAGCTCTTTACAGTCCACTTGGAATAGCATAAGCATGAGATTCCTCATAAATATGAGGAAGCACCTTCACTCCCATCATTGTATCCAGCTCAAATTTAAGAAAGAGCCATCAAAAAGACTTCATTTAAAATCTATGTTGACTTTTAAAGACATCCCACCAGTACCATAAACAATCAACCTTTAGTCTTGAAGAAGGGAAGGGAATCATGAGTTTTTACCTCTTTCTGCAGTCCCTGTAGGTACCCACATGCTGTGTCATTATGCAAAATAAACTTTTCACCTGTGCTCTTATAACCTATATGAAACCAGTTCCTCTACTTCTGTTTGTGCTGCAAACTTCAGCTTTACCTATTGTTTAATAATAAAAACTTCAGTGGTATTCCTGGAGAAATAAAATCAATCCCCCTCAATATGTCAGTGGCTCTTATTACAAAAATATTAACCCATTCCATCTCTGTTTCCTGCTTTCCACGTTTATTTTTCAGCACTATATCACATGAATGGTAATTTTTCTTGGTAAATGGTAAACTATTTCTAAGCGCTACTTACACTAATTTTTTTTTTACTTGCTTCCAGACACTTCCCCTTATTCACTTTCTTTCCAAGATTATGCTGCCAAATCCCTCTTTGTCTCTCATGTCTGTATCTGGAAATCATCCCTAACCATTTTCTCTCCCTTACTCAGACAGATTGCACCTTAACACTGATCCAGTAAAACAACTTCAGAGTTTCAACATCTTACTTTACTTATGAATCCTTGCCTAATTTTGTATCATTTCTCATCTCCTTGTCCCTTAGTTTTCCAATAAGGACCTTTAATTTCCTCTTGATAAGTCCTACTTTGCAAGTCCTTTCCAATATCATTACCTTTCAAGCCTTGTGATTTCTCTTACAGTTCCTATCCTGTGACTATCCTACCTACTAATGGAGCCTATTTTTATATGGATTAGAGCCCTTCTGCATTTCAGAAGTCCTTAGAACATCAGAGAACCACTCTGATCAGAGAACACACAAATGCAGTTACATCTGAGTGACTCACGTGTTAGTAAATATGACCAAATCTCACCTGGCCTACCCCTTCCTGTTCACTCTCTTAATATATATGTATTCAGTAAAGAACATAAGTTAGAGATTAAATAGTCATCTAGGTTAGTGGAAAGATAGGTTACGGTCAAGATAGTCACTGCATAATTCTGCATGTTTTATTTGTAAGTTGTATTTTAATTTCTCATGGGAGACGTTGCCAGGAAAAACACTTCTGCCTTCTCATGTCTAAATCAGACCCTCCAGGCAGCTCACACTCCAGTCAAATGTGACACAATCTAGTAATTGCTGCAATATGGGTTTTTATTTCAATATTGTTTTCTTTTTGGCCTGCGGTTAGGTGTAGGCCAGGGTTTCCTGCTGCTGCAGAAAGCAAAAGATTTAACACAAAGGCAGGTTGTCCTTTAAGATTCAGCTGTCTTAGGAGATGTGTAATGAAGTATATTGGAAGGGATAGAGACAAACCTTGGAGAACAGACTGGGTCTCTCCCATGGAAGCACAAAGGCTGATGTGTTGCCAGTTTAGCCTGAGTGAGCAGGAGAGGTAAGGGAGGAAAGACACCTAAATGCAGGCACCATGGTGATGAGTGAGCAAGGACCATCGTGAGGAAGAGAAAAAGTGCTGGAGGCAGGTTGTAACGGGATCAAGCTGTGATTTCAAACCCTTATTGAATCAAGCCTCCTCAGGCACAGCCTTGTGACAGAGCCTGGGGACCAGGGAGGTCTCTGAGGAATGATGGTCAATGATCTAGCCAGGAGACAGTGGAGATTTCAAGGCTTGCCTGTATTTCATTCGAAATTTGAGTCAAATCAGGTAGTTTCCTGGGAAATAGTTCTGTATGGATGAACCAGCATTTTCTGTAAGAAGACAAATATTCTGTCAACAATTTCGACCATCCCCATTTTCAGATTTTGGGCTGCTTCTCTCTGTCATATCCACTCTGGCCCTTGATGCAGGAATTGTCATTTTTAGTTATTTTTTCACATTGCCTGAAACACTGGCTGGAGGCCATAGATTACAGCATGAATAGGTATAGAAATCAAGGGATTTAGGGTGGTTTTGTTTCCTATCTAACTGATGAAGCCCTAACTAATGCTGCCAGAAATCGATCCTGTCCTATGACAGATCAGTCCTGAACAGATGAACCATATGCAACATTCCAGATGTTTCAATACATCTTTTTGCTATTGCTGGCATAGAAATATACTACAGCAAAACCTTAAATTGCCAAATGTGGGTAGTTTATACCCAAGTAAAGTATAATCTCAAGTGCTGACACTGCTCTCCTCCCTTTTGTTGCAAAGCTGATTTAAATTTAAGTTTAGTTTGCTCTTTTTAATTTATTTCTTCTTTTAATTTCCTCTTTTCATATAGGGGAAATTTTGATCTCATGAAGCTGACATTAAATGATCAAACAATATTGAACAACCTAATGAAAATCTTAAGCAAAAGTCATTGTGAATTAGGTATTTGCTAAACTGACAACACAAGCCTTTGTAAACCTGATATTGTTCTTATGTAAACTCATGAATGGAGACTTTCTCAAATAAATTACTTAATAACATCAGAGTCATTGGCTGTGTAAATATATCCCAGGGGCGCATACTAAGATTCCTGAATTTAAATGTTCAATAGAACTTCATATTTGTCACCTTTACTAACGAGTTTTTCCTTATGAAATCATTATTAGCATGAAAAAGTTAAATTTTGTATCTAATTTCTTGAATTAATGCTGTTTGAAGACCCTAAGGGTTTGAAAGTTCTTTCACTGGAATTCATCATTTGCATAATTTTCATAGCCCCAACACTTTGCTCTCCTCTATGAATGCACATTGTGATTTTTTTATGCATTAAGGCAGCAACTTCTATTTTTCTCTACACAAAACAATTAAGAGAAGAATAACAGGTAATAAACATTTTTAATCTTTAATATTGCATTAACAGTGAAGTGTCATATTTCATGCTTTCACAACTACATTGCATGCTGAATGATGCATTTCTGGTCCCTCACTATGAAGATATTTGATTAGAAAAGGAAAAACAATTGAGTTATTTGAGATCAGTGGAGCTTTCCATCATTTCCTGCTTGAGATACTTGCAAGTGCACAGCAGCATGGCCAGATTTTTAAGCAGACTAGACCATATTTTCTCAGCTCTGCATTATCATAGTTCAGCCATGATCTATGAATGAGATGCTTACTTGATATATTTGTTTTTGTTGCTAATACAGCTTATTATATAGGGAATTTATTCTCTTCTAAGGTGCAACTGGACACCAATGCAACATAGCTTCTGGCCAAAATATCCCTTAATGTTAACCTCTCTTCTGCCTACTGTTATTAATAATAATTTTTATTACTAAAGGTCTTTGTGCACTTGGGGTCATGGACATACAGTAGGAAGAAGATACATGTGTAGGATGGACTCAAACATGAAAATCAAATTAGTGGCAAGGATAGACCTAATATCTTTGTCCTTTAGGCTTAGCATAACAACTGCAATGAAAACATGACAGTCCAAAGAGTATGTTGAATAGAAAAACTGAACACAGCTCTGTGTCAAGGCTAAACTTGTTTGACAATAGCCTACAGATAATTTTTACATGATAGACACATGTCCTGTTCACCAATTTAACAAGGTTCATGAGAATTATTAATAATATTATTATCATCATCATCAATAATCATAATAATGATAATAAAAATAATAATGCCTGTGTACACTGAGAAAACACTAAGGCAAACTATGCAACCTGGTTTGTGGTAAGCTTTTGATTAGGATTCAGTGTGAGATAAAGATTCTGCTTTTAGGTATCCACTTGTCATCCTGTTATGGGTATCTAAAAAACTATTGCGTCCCCATAAGATGAACTGTCTCTACTGAATATTTCTCCCCTGGCTGGGATGGGAACACACCTAATAGAATTAATTCTATATTTTCAACATTAAAAGTCTAAGTCTGAAGCCAAATGTGGTCTTTTGATTTTGATTTGCCCACACATTTATATCTAGTGTTATTTGAGAAGCCTAGTGTCATGTACTCGTATGATAAAAGAATTAACGCCATCTTATTACAACAGCCCCTGGAATCAGTCTATCACAATTAAAAATGAAGAAGCAGCTTCATAAAGTTTAAACTGAAAACAGTTTATCTTGCATTGTTAAATACAATGGAATCAGGTGAATACTGACCTTTTTTTTTTAAGCCAGTCCACTATGCCTCAGAATTCCTCCAATCTTCTCAAAGTTTCTGTCAAAAGACAGTCTTGTTTTAATAAAGAAGGCAAATTACACATCCATGTGTTTTCTCCAGTCACAAAACATTTAGAAAGAGCTTCTAGGTGCATTATTTGGATTCCTATTGTTTTCCAACAGCAGTTTCAAGTGTCACATGATATGTTAATCCTGCTGCTCTTCCCAGACAGGGATAATGCCAAGAGTCTTGGGGATGGGGAAAAAAACCAAAACAAAACAAAAAAACACCAGTCTTAAAGATATTGTTAAAAATTAAGTCCAGATGTTAAAATTTGTGCTGATCAGTGCTTGATGTAGATAAGAGTTTAATCAAATACTGACGCAGAATGAACCCATGAAACCCTTAAGTCTATCTTCTAACCATCAGAAACTTCCTTTCAAACCTTGTCCAACAGCTTCTCTCTTGACAAATCATTCTGCTTGACACAGTGGAGGAAATCCAGTGCGTGTGATCAGCTGTGTACAGTTTTGAATTTCCTACGGATCACGTTAGTGGCTTGAAAATACGTGATACTGTAGGAATGAGCCATACTAAAATCATTCATTTTTGGACTCGAAATGAACAACCTCAGAACAGCTTGTGGAGAGCCCTGGCACTTAGTTACAGTCAAATCTGATGATGGCTTGCAACGTGCATGTCAAGACGAGGTCAGCCATGTGAGGCTGCTCCCCACCAACCTTCCCTTTCCCTGAGCCAAATCACTGCCCAGATGCTCGTAGAGGCTCATTACCATAATGCCAACAATGCCATCCAGGTTCAAATGTGGCTTTTTGCTATTCATCCAAACACACAGTAAGGCACTGAAAAACTCTGTCAAGGAGTGCTGTGCTGTTCGTGAATGCCAAAATTCAGCGGGCTCAGAATTTCGAGAGGGATTTCGAGCCATTTGCCGTGTCCTAACTCACTGCTCTGTAAATTCTGATTTGTAAGATATAAGACTTTAAATGAATGTAGGTTTTTGGGCTTGTTTGGCCATTTCCAATAGTCAAACCCCCAAACCAGGACTTACCAAAGATTCCCACTAATTTCTGTTGACTCTGGATGCAGCCATTGGAAATCCTGCTGTTGATACCCCTCATTCTGCTGAGATTCCAGCTGATGTTTCCACACTGTGCTGATGTGCTCTTCAGATATAACTGTTTTTCTCTGATTTGCAATATCTCCTAGTAACCCAGGCACTCTTCTTCTTGATTCATTCCAACAACAATGGGCACAAATTGGAAAAAAATAAAAACACTTATGAAACTCAATTTAAAACATAATTCAAATATTCATCCCACAGCACGATTTAACTGATGGTAAATAAAAATTATCTGGACTGATTTTAAGACTTTCAGAAAATGCATTACTGCTCCATAAAACAAGGCTATGAAAAGTATGACTAATGGTACCAAGACAACAGTAACTACATATTCCCATCTGTTTATCTGTTCTAGTTTGAATAACTCAGGGACATGTTCCATGTCTTTAGAGTTAGGGCACTAATTTTAAGTTTGTCAACCTAAGCTATCTCTCCTAATCTAACCTATCTATCCATCAGAAGATATTGAAGGCATACCAAACTTGTATCATCAACATTAAATCATCACATTATTCTCAGATTTTTTAAAATGTGTTTATTAGGTACCAGACCGGGAAAAAAAATCTCATTTATTAAGATTTCAATCAATATTTTATTTTTGCTTTTTCCAATATGCAATTACCAGTATCTTGTAATTTTTTTTCTAAGAAAACACACAGTTCTGAGGAAATTTTGCTCATTGGTGTAGAATTGTGTCCTAAGCTGGAAGAAGATATTCATGAATAGAAAACAGTATTGTTTTTTCAGTGTTGTCTGCCTGTAATTTTGACTTTCCTTTCCTTAGTTTGTGTATACTGTAAACTTCCTCATGTCATTTATTGTCATTGTTGTGGTTTCTATGGTGTGACATACATTTTCTCTTTCATCTCTTCAGAAAAGAGAAGATGGACTGTCGGGAAAGATTTCTTTTATTCTTATTCTGCTTTATTTTCTTAGTATGCAGGTTCATATTTTTGCAGGGGTTTTCATTGATTTGAATTGCTGTAACAGGTGCTTAGTGCAAAGTCTGAGCTTGTACAGTAATTAAAGAGAGAGAATCTCAAGCTATTTAACTTAATAAGGGGAAGTTAACTGACTTGATCATAGTCTAATACTTGCAGAGGGAAGAATTTCTGATATTCATTGACTCTTTAATTTAGCAGAAAAATATGTAACAAGATCCAGGTAATGGAAGGTGAAGCTTGGCAAATTCAGAGGTAGAAATAAGATACTCAGAGTCTAATTAACCGTCACATCTTCCCTACAGATGTGTTAGATTCTTTGCTGCTTGCAGTTTTGAAGTCTTTAAAATATTCTGACAAAAATCTCAATATTAAGATAGAATATCTGTTGTGTTATAGGCTGAAAATCCTGATGTATATTGTGTAGAAGTGCATGCAAGTAGTTTTACAACAAACTTCACTGGGCTTCGCCTACATTTATAGCAGAATGCTCTCAATTCTCTCCATTGTCTTCATCACATCTACCACATGGCAGAGCTAAACTATTCTGCCTTGTGTGCAAGGTCTCCACAGAAGCTCTGGTTTTCATCCTTATAGGATAAAAATTATACAGGATCAATAATAATAATAATATTTAAAATTATGACTATACAATGTGCAGGCAACTCTAACATTGTGAAGTAGCCTTCTCCTAGACAGCCTGAATTTGACAAAGCATGGTTCATACTCCAGGAGGTTAAAATAAGGCTATGAATGTGTACATGATTCCTGGATGGAAAAGTCCTAGTAATAACAGCCTCTACTCATGGCAAAACCCGTGGGGTATTTGCACCACATACATTAGAAGTGGGACTCAGGTCCACAGATAAGACATCCAATTTGAACCAATTGTTACGTTATGCCAAAATATACTTAATACATTCAACAGAGAAGGGGTTTATATCAAAGTCCCGGGCCAAAACCTCTTTCTGAAACAGCTTACTTGTCTTCTGTAATGATTCTAAGAGATTAAACCACTAACTTTGGTAACTTCTTCAGATTTCAGGAAAACACATAAAGTAGACCTCTGATGACCTTCAAAAATTGCAACTTCCCACTTGCATTTTGCTCTCTAAATAGTTGTGAGTGCTGTCTAGCTGAAACACCCAACAGGTCTTCTCTTTTCCTCTTTGAAACCATATTACTCTTAGGTAAGATCATTCTTTTAACATTTTCTGGAGGAATTTGTCAGACTAATTGTAGGCTTCTTGGGACAATTATCCTCAGTTAGCTTTACATCCAAAAAGAATATATATATATATATATATATATATATAGTTGTTTGCAGGGCATGATTCATCTCCTGTAATGTACTGTTACAGATGAACTGCATTCTAGTGATGTCTGGTTTTCCCTGTAACCACAAAGTCAGGCTAAAAAAAATTACCTAGGGTTTAGATACTGACATTGCAGACACCTGAATTTAGGTCACATAACCTTCCAAAGGTTTTCATGCCAAGCTTCTTCATCTTGTCAAGTTAAAAATGGGTTGAACAGATGTAACAGAACCAGATGTAACTCAATAATGCTTCAGAAGACATTTCAGAATAACAGAAAATGAGGTTTTTGTTATATTGCATGCATCATTCATTTGCTATTTTAATACAGGAGAGAAAGCTTATGCAGACAATGGAGGAAAAATGGAAATAAATTTTGAACACACTGTAGAGAGTGTTTCTCCCAAATAAACCTTTAATATGAAAACAGCACATCATGTGAAGTACCATCAGTGTTTCAGGATCTCAGAACCAGAACAGGTTGATTATGCTTTGGAGTGCCCATAGGGCATTTGGGTGTTTTTAAGTTACTGAATGTTAGGAAACTACATCCCAACCCTCTTTCTGAAAAAGTGCAACAAATTCATATCCTAGAAAAGTCCTGGGTCATAGGTAAAGGAAAACAAATAGATGAGGAGAAAGGGAAAAGATGTTATCCATAAGGTCATACAGCTTCATTTCATTTTGAGAGAATAGGTTTTTAAAGTCAGTAAAGGATTTGGAAGAGAACATCAAAGCTTTGAAGGCAGAGATTTATTTTTCCATAGGGATCTGGAGTTGAGGAAAGTGGAGGTATTGAAGAGTGACAGGTTTAGAGGCACAGGCGTTGGGACCATCCTTGTACAACCAAGAGAAGGAGAAGGATGCTAGAAAATGAAAAGGAAACATAAACAAGTCCTAGGACAAGATTTGTCCTTTACCTTGAAAGAGTTAAGAATGAAAAAATTACGTCGTCCCTCAGTAATCTCCGACCTCAGAGGTGAGAGAAGAAAGCTGGAGAAAGAAAGACTTCCCATTGGTCTTAGCTGTGTTAGAGATTGGCTAGACAGATTTAACATGGCAGATGTTGTTGCTATGCCACTCTCCATCATCTTTGAAAAATCATGGAGAATGAGAGAGGTGCCCGATGACTGGAAGGAGGGCAAATGTTACTCCTGTCTTCAAAAAGGACAAGAAGGAAGAACTTGGAAACTGCCAGTCAGTCAGCCTCACCTCCATCCCTGAAAAGGTAATGGAACAGGTCATTCTGGAGGTCATTACCAAGCATTTAAAAGAAAAGAAGGTCATCAGGAGTAGCCAGCATGCATTCTCCAAGGGGAAATCATGCTTGACCAATCTGATATGTTCTATGATGGCATGGTAGGATGGGTCCATGAGAGGAGAGCAGTGGATATTTCCACCTTGACTTCAGCAAGGCTTTTGACACTGTCTCCCATAATGTCCTTGTAGGTAAACTCAGGAAATGTAGGTTAGACAAATGGACAATGAGGTAGGTCAAGAACTGGCTGAATGGGAGAGCTCAGAGTGATCAGCAGAGTAGAATCCAGTTGGAGGCCTGTAGGCAGTGGTATTCCTCAGGGATCAATACTGGGTCCACTCTTATTCAGCTTATCAATGACCTGGCTGAAAGGACAGAACGTACCTTCATCTAGTTTGCTGGTGATATGGAATCAGGGGCAGTGGCTGATGCACCTGAAGGCTCTGTTGCCATTCAGCATTCAGGACCTTGATAGACTGGAGGACTGGACATAGAGAAACCCACAATGAGGTTCAAGAAGGCCAAGTGCAGTGTCCTGCACCTGGGGAAGAATAAAACCAAGTAACAGTGTAGGTGCAGGGCTGAGCTACTTGAGAGCAGTTCTGCAGAGAAGGATGTGGAAGTCCTAGTGGATGACAAGCTGACTATGAGCCAGCAGGGTGCCCTTGAAGCCAGAAGGGCCAATGGTATCCTGGGGTGCACTGAGAGAAGTGTGGCCAGCAGGTCAAGGGAGGTGATCATGTCCTCTACTGGGCCCTAGTGAGGCCTCATCTGGAGTGCTGTGTACAATTTTGGGCTTCTCAATACAAGAAAGACAAGGAGCTACTGGAGAGGGTCCAGCAGAGGCCACAAAGATGATGAGGGGTCTGGAGCATCTCTCTGATGAGGAGAGACTGTGGGAGCTGGGCCTGTTTAATCTGGAGAAGAGAACACTGAGAGGGGATCTCATCAATACACATAAATATCTCCAAGGGAGTGCCAGGAGGATGGTGCCAGACTCATTTCAGTGGTGTCCAGAGACAGGACAAGGAGCAATGACCATAAACTAAAACACAATAAATTCCACCTCATCATGAGAAAGAACTTTTCACATTGAGGATGGCAGAGCACTGGAACGGGCTGCCCAGGGAGGTTGTGGAGTCTTCCTCTCTGGAGACATTCCAAACCCACCTGGATGTGTTCCCATGTCAACTGTTCCAGGTGACCCTGCCTTGGCAGGGAGGTTGAACTGGATGATCTCCAAAAGTCCCTTCCAACCCAAACTATTCTGTGATAACCTCAAATGCCTCCAGCTTCTCATTCAAAGAAAAATGGAATTTTATACCCATTCTTTGTTTAAACTACAGTTCCACTCCTTTTCCACACTGACATCAAATGCTTCCCTTTATGTTTTGCTTTGTCCCAAAAGTCAGCTTGAAGGGGTACAGGTGACAGTGGTGCCACATCTATGATGAATATTGGGATTATATCTCGACAGCAACTGTAGACAGCTCTGTTCAACTGAGAATCTATTAAGCAAGTAGATATAATTGCATCAAAGTATGACTGACTCATCTTATTGTAACTTTATGGTCTGTCATCCTTCTACCTTGAAACCAAGTGAATTTAGTTTAACTGTATGCTTCTGAATGGTTTATCAGGAGTAAGTGGCTTTGAATTTTAGTCTTTATACAGTTTCAGAGCAAAAACTTCCTAAGGGTTGGCTCTACTAAGTAAACACAACATGAAATCCAGCTGTGAGTTTCTCTGTAGGTTTGGCTCTTTGCTGCAAGTATCTTTTGAAGTTCTTAGATTCATAGCCTATCACACTAAAAAGTAACACTAGGTAGCATTTCCTGGCAATGTTCATGTACTTGTTAATAAGGGCTCCAATATACTTGCTAATAAGGATTCCTGGAAACTCTGAAGTCGCTACATACAATTCTCAAATGATGAAACTCTTATAAAGTAACTATTTGCATTCAATTTCCATCAACCAGTGATAAAACTCCACACTGTTCAGATAAGATTGTATTTTTAACCAATAAGATTGCATTTTTGACCAAAACATAAACAGAAAAGGCCATTTCATATTGTGAATCTTGTTACAACAATTTTCCATTGGCCCATTTCTAGGTTTTATTTTCTTAGAATGCATCAGAGCTACCAGTCTGGGACATATGAAAACGTAATTGAGCTTGAAATGTCATCTTGATACCAAGTGATACAGTTAATTCTGTTGGTAAATGTTGTGCAGCACTAATTGCTAATTCTAAATTTAACAATTAGTTTAGAAAATCAGAAGTGCAATTTATAATGGGATATAAGCTGCAGGCTTCAGTTTGTACTGGCTTTTTTATTATTATTACTTGTACCAGTTTAAGAGGAAGCAGCTGAAAAATTTTAACCAAGAATCAAGATGCATGCCTAATTTAACTTTAACCAAATTTGACTATACGTCTAGTAAATTTGCTATGGCTGCAAACATCTTCTAAAAAACTAAACTTGTATCCAGTCCTCTGCTTTCTATGGTTTGTAATTATACATTAACTGATGCTGTCATCCTAAACTTCATTAACTTCTCTAAAATTTTCATTGATGTTGTCTATCAGAGACGTTGTTTTGTACAGGTCTGTGTGTTCTCCATCCTTTTAAAGAGGAATGTTGCTATGTTTCAGCATATGGGGGGTTTGAAACCTGGAATGAGTCAGGCAGATTTTACTTTGAACATTCTGCAATACAAGTGCCTTTCAGATAATAAAACATTAGCAGGAAGGAAATACACCTGAGATGTTAAAGTTAAATCTTATTTTCCTCACACTAAAATATTTTGTGTTGAAGAATCACTGGATAGTCAAAGTCAGAAGAGATCTTGAGACCATCTAGTTCAACTGAAGGTATTCAAGGTCAGGTTGGATGGGGCTCTGAGCTACCTGGTATAGTGGAAAATGCCCCTGCGCATGGCAGAGGTGAAACAAGATTATCTTCAAGGTCCCTTCTAAACCAAACTGTTCTGTGATTCCATTATTCTATGAAATCCCCTGCTCAAAGCAGAGTCAACAATTGCAGGTTGCCCAAAACTATGCCCAGAAATGTTTTGACTTTCCCTGAGGATGGAGACTCCACAACTTTTCTGGGCAACCCGTTCCAGTGTTTGATGACACAGTATAAGAGTTTAAACAGAATTTCCTGTATTTCAGTGTGGGCTCATGGCTTCTTGCTCTGTCACCTGAGCCTTCTTCTCTCCAGGCTGAACAACTTCAGGTCTCTGAGCCTTCCTCCATTTAAGAGGTGCTCCTTAAGCATCTTAATGGCCCTTTGCTGGACTTGCTCCTGCGTGTCAGTATCTGTCTGGTGCTGGGAAACAGAGGGGTGCACAGCACTCCAGAAGTGCCCCACCAGTGCTGAGAAGAGGGGGAGAATCAGTGGACATGCTCTGCCCACTGCAGTCGAGGAAGCCATTGGCCTTGTTTGCCACGAGGGTGCACCACTGGCTCATGGTCAACTTGGAATCCCATAGGACCCCTGGGTCCTTCTTTTCCAAGCTGCTTTCCAACCATTTGGACCCCAGTGTGTACTGCTATGTGGAATTGTTCCTCCCCATGGGCAGGACTTCGTATTTCCCATTTGTTGCCTTCATGATGTTCATGTTGTCGCATTTCTCCAGCCTGAAGAGTTTTCTCTGAAGGGCAGCAGAGATCACTGCTGTATTCATCACTTCTCCCAGTTCTGTATCACCTGTAAACTTGTTAAGGCTGCACTTTGTCCCATTAATCAGGTCATTAATTAAGCCCCAGTATTAACCCCTGGGATGATCCACTTGTCTTTTTTACTTATGCTTCATTTCCTCTGGTTTCTGCCTCCTGCAAGTATAGAAATATGCTCTTAGTGACCGTTCTCCATTCAGATCCTCAGATACAGTAGTGTAGAAATACTTCAGTTTTGTCAGTGGCAATAAACACAGCTGGATTTACCGAGTTACACAATCCTGAAAAGATTCGCTTTTGAGAAAGACAAGATCCTCAGTTTGTATAAACTGCCATGTTTCATTGAAGTGTGTCCTGCCAGACTCGCATTGGCTGAATGTTTTGCTCCAAAATCTCCTTTTGAAGTCGATGAGCTCCTTATTGTCATCCCTGTGGAATGTGAAACATTGCACCCATGCTGTAAATTTTTAGGTAGAACTGAGACAAGAATTTTCCTTGCCAACGGGGTATTACAGTTCTTTAAACTATGAAGTTTAAACTACTGCTCTAGCATGGGGGGAAGTAATGATGAAAGAATAATCACACAGTAAATAATTCAGCCCACAGAAAGAGCACTCTTGCTCTCCCACACAGGTCCAAAGATAATAAAAAACCCTGAGACTGGTAATGATAACTTGATTGTCTGCTGCACTGCCCCAGCCTAAATAGTGTAATTTTCCTGTCATATAAAAATATCTGAATGACAACAAGGCAATACTGCAGTTCAGCACCCTGCTCCGTATCGACCTTAGGTATGAGTTGCCAGTTCACTACTCTGAGGAGACAGTTACCTGTCTTCTCTTCCACTCAACCTTTCTTTGCATGAAATAATTCAGATACCTTGTGCCTTCTACCAGTCCTCCCTCACAGTCTTCCTGTGATGCAGAGCGAAAGAAAGACTGAAGTGACGTTAATGACTATTGACCTGGGCTCTCAGGGGATGGGGTGTGATGAACTGAGATGTGCAACACATAACCACAACGGCAACGGCAGAAGGGAGCAAAGGGGGAGGATACTTCAGCTTCTCTTTAGTTGTAGGATGTACTTAATGAATTGAACACTTTTTAAACCAGCACACGGTGTCTTGTCCAAGCCTGTGTACCTTTTTTTTCTTTCAGTAGCAGGTTTGCGGTCTGACATTTGTCTTTCTGAAAGAAAAGAAAATAGGTTAAATGGAGTCAAAATGTAGCTGCTAAAATTGCAGAGACTTGCATCAGTTACACCACCTGTTTCATAGCAGCCCTGTGCAGGATTGCCATGGCATTCGTATTACCAAACTGCAAGTAACACACGTCTTTTATGTTTTTTTGCTGTAGAAGCAGTGAAACCTTGCCAGAACTCTTTACTAAAAGCCAAGTGAATTAAATGAGCCTAAAAGCTATAAACAATATACTTTACTCTATCATCACTGAAATGAACGAGATTATATTTCCAGCCACTTTCAGAGATTAAAGTTAACTCAAAGCATTACGTAGGACTTTTAGTGTTCTCTTCATACAGTACCAAAAGCACAATAAATTGTTACTATGGTCCATAAAATCATTGTAAACATAATACATCTCAGTTGATACAAATCAGCTCTGTTAGGATTTTATATAACAAAGATGAACCTTTAAATGATGAGTAATATTTTTGCCTTTTATTGGTTGAACTAGAGAATGGATTTAGAAGTTTTAGGATGGATTTAGAAGTTTTCACATCAAAAAAGCAGGAGAGGCAAATGGCCAACAGAGTTCAACAGGTAAATGCTGTAAAGATTACAGAGAAGTAGCTTGGATGTTCATGAAGTTTTAGCACTGGGCATTAGAAACATCATCATTTCATCTACATTAAGTGCCCAGGAAGAATTTTAAAAGTTGGCAGCATTTAGAAGAACAAAAAAAAAGATTGATTATATTAAATACGAATCAGGTAGGCATCAAGGAGTTAAGGTGAATACAACAGACAGCTTCTGAGCAGCTCTTATGTAAAAGAAAATACAAAAAATATTTTTCACATTTTATCCTTCAAAACTAATGCAATATTAAAAAGATATCTTCAATAAAACTGGAGAGAATTCACAACTAATAACGTAGAGTTTGTCCAAAGCCTGGTATGAATCCTGTCACTGCTAGTTGCAAAGCTCTTATGCCTCCATGTATTCTTATTGCTTTTTAAAGCAATCTGGACTTGAAAGCAATCCAAAGCTACATTGTTATGTTGTAAATTGATGTACATCAGCGTTAAACCAGTCATTAGTGTGAAGGGAACCAGGAGAAGACAGGGAGGACATAAATTATTCAGCACACAGGGCTTCAGCATTCAGTATAGCATTTTTCCACGTGCTTCCATTTTTAATATAAAAAATAAATGTGCACATATATACAAGCACCCACACTTACAGATGCTTCCTGCGAACCCTTCAGTTCTGAGCCTCTTTGAGAGCAATATCACACAGATTTAATCCAAATGCTTAGTCCAATTCTCTACATCATGGTATTATTGCATCTTTTGTGTTTAGTGAGTAGAGGGAAAAATATGCTAAGTCTGGCAGTGACTAGCAGGCACCCATGGTGAGGTTTTCAAACCTCACAGGTTTTGACCTGCTGATTTTATTAAGAGTAAGACTTGTTTAGAATTAAGGGCTTTTTACAATTTTAGCCATCATATATTGTCCTAAGATCAATAGACTCCGTTTGTGTTCATACCTTTCATGGTTTTTATTAATTATGTTAGATGTTGAATAAATTCTCAGCAGCACTACAGAGAAATTATCCCTGGAGTTGGTAACTAGTCTTAAGAGAAAGGTGTCTTAAAAGGGATGTCTTATAATCCAAGACTGTACCAAAAGAGGGGGAGAAAAAAAAAAGTCTTCTGCACTAAGGAAATAGAAATCATAATTTTTTAAAATCCAATTTTATTTTACAATTTTCTCAGTATTTAATGTACAGCTGAGTGAAATTTAATGTGCAATGCACTGAGTGAAAACTTAATTTGAACCAGGAAATGTCATTGTCCAATTTATAATCAATAATAAAAAAATGTTATCATGTATTTCTGGTGCCACAATGGAACATTTACAAAGCTGTATCTGTCCACTCCCATTTACATGAAATATTTGTGGTCCTACCATGAGTCACAAACCTCAGAACTTAAAATTGGAACACATGCTTCCTAATAACCTCTCTTTAATAATGTACCTGTGTCCCTAATCAATGTGAGCAAAATGTTTTCATAATTTAATCATAATGTGGGTACATTCAGAATTTTGAACAGGTGAGGATAAATCATGTTTGCCTGTGAATAACAGCTTTTATCATTTACTCAGTGGGATCATAATGTATTCTTTCAATCTGCACCAAAGGTAGTAGCAGGAAGCTATTTTATAGATTTCTTGGTAATCTGAGCTGATGTTATACCTGTTACAGGACACTTCCAATAAAATAGAAACACAGCAGGATGAAAAAAGATACAAATGGTGTATTTATACCAGTCAATAAAAGCATGACTCTGTAGTAATAGAAAATTTGTTCATGAATTGTGAAGTACCAGTGGCTCAGTTGGTAAGGTATTAAAGTAATTCGTGTCCTGCCTTTGTAACTTTTTCTTACAATTGTACCTTTAATTTGCTGTCTCATTTTCATTGTCAATGAGAAAAAGTAAACCAAGTACAACCTTAGAATTAAAGCAGTTTACTGAAACCAGTTTTGTATTTTGTAGATTGTTCCCTGTAACAAGAAGGAAGTCTAGCACGTATGTGCATAGAAACTCATTTCCAATCACTCAAGTTCATGTTTTAGAAGCTGCATTTTAATGATGCAAAATATATTTTGTTTGAGATCCCAGGTCTACTTAGTAGGACCACAGAATCTCTTCCAAAAATGTTGAGCAGTATAAGCTGCTATCTGCAGGTTAATGCACTTCAGCAAATGCTTTTCTTCTCCTTGTCAAAATTCTTGCAGTTTTTTGGGCACTGCCATTAGGCACAAAGGGTGCCATTTGGGCTCAGTTTGCAGGACAGAGTCAGTAATTTGGAAAAAAGTGTTACAGATATGGAAGTTAATTGGGTGTGCCAGATTCTGACACTGGTCAGACACTTAAAATCTGAGTCATCCCAGAACTGGAGGCAATTATTCTGCTTTATGGTTACACTCCCTAAGCTGGGATTCTCATCAGGGTGGGTCTTGAATTTCTTTTAAACCAGTAAATGAAAATTAAATACATTGAAGAGAAATAAGAATAGCCATGTTGAATATGAAATGCAATTTCTCTGTCTCTCTGGAGGTGATTTTTATAGCTCAGTTATTCTCTCAGTTTTGGTGAACAGAGCTGTTTTGGCATATTTAGGTGTCCAGTCTCCAATCTTTTGACTGTGGATTTTGCAAAGTATTTTAGTGTCTCAAGGGACATCGCTTTATTGCTTTTGTTCTACCACATGTGCATTTGTTAATTTTTTCCTGGATAGGAAATTATGATTTTTATAAACATATACTTTTAAAGCCCATGATACTAACCACGTTCAGTCCATAAGGGAATGTTCTTTCTACCTTCCATGGGAAAAAAGAAATCATGAGTGGTATAAATTTTGCAACTTAGATCTCATTTCCTCTTTAGAACATAAATCTTGTGCAAAGGAAATAGGGTCTCCATTATCTCTTAGAGATGAAACAGCTTCTAATATGGATAGTCTGCATTCCCTCTGTCATGTTCCTGGGGGATAGGTTAATAAATAATGAACTAAATGTCATATTTTGAAGTCTCTTAGTTCATGGCAATGCAGCTTTCCTACATGTTTATTAAATTTCAATCTTCATTAGACAAGGTTAGTGGAGAAATTAGGTCCCTCTTGTATTGACTTAGTAATGCAGAGCTATAAAATAAATAAAAAGCAGATAGATTTTTGCTTTTTTTAATCATCTTTGGGTCTTTCCTTGATTCTGACTATGCCAGATACACTGTCTGTGACTGAATCAGATTAAATATTTGTCAAATATTGACACTGTCCATTGCACAGGTTAAAAAGGGGGGAAAAGGTTTGAAATTACGTGCTATATTTGTATAAAGTGATCATCTTAAGCAATTACCAAACAAATCTGATAAAACTCTTTATAAAAGCTCTTACATAGCACAAAATACCCAAGACTTTGAGATCTGTTTGGATCCCAGACATGGAGAAGTGAGCACTGGCCTTGTCTCTTCCATCCCTGGAAGTGTTCAAGGCCAGGTCAGATGGGGCTTTCAGCAACCTGGTCTAGTGGAAGGTGTCCCTCAGCAGTGGGGTTGGAACTAGATGATCTTTATGGTCTCTTTCAACCCAAACCCTTCTATTATTCTGTGATCTTCACACTCAGTTGTATCACTGGGGTCATCTTTTTTAACTTCTCTTCAGTATCTAGGGGCCTAATTAAGTTCATGTGGAAGAATTCATTCTTACTTAATGTTTGCTTCTCACATTTCCCAGAAGTATTTTAGCAATCTAACACAAGCATAAAAGAAGCAGTTTGTGGATTGAGAAGTGGTTTGGGGGCTAAAAAATCCCACCCACTGGACATACTGCTTGTTGGCGGATTTGAGTTGAAAGGCTCAAATGGGCTAAACAACGTTTGAGTTTCCAGACATCGTCTTCAAATGACTTTTCAGACATTTTTCAGAACTTGCTTGTGGTGGCTTGAGAAACAATTCCCCAGCTGAGAGGCCATTTCATTATAATTACAAACACTCAATGCTAAATAGTAGCAATATGTACAATCACACATGAGAAGCCTGTTAAGCCAGTTAAGTACAATATATGTAGAAACTAGCTATAATTAATTCTATAATTAAGAAACAGATTTTGTAAAACAATAAGTTTGAAATTACATCACAGTTGAGAACCTATTTTGTAGAAAATAACAATAATTTCTGAAGGAAATGGAAAGTAAAATACACTATAAAAATAGAGTGTTATCAGAGGCAAACCAACTGTCTAGTTAGGAGGAATTTGAAATTCACTAAACTATTTCCTCTGGTAATATATGAAAAATCATTACTCCTGTTGGAAAAAGGTGGAATTAACACAAAAACTGTGAGGAGGGTCAGCTAAAAAGAATCAAAGTGAGTAAAACAGTGAAATAACAACCAGATTGGAAAGAGGTTATAGGGGGATCACAGGACTGTTGGAGCAGTTGGATGCAACTGTGAAAAAAGGATATGAGAAGTATTTCTGTTATCCCTGCCATACTCTTAAGGCCTCACTAGGAAAACTGGATGCACCTCTGATCATTCCTGTACGAGGAACGTGCTCCCAGACATGAACAGACATCAGCAGGCTCATAGGATGAGCACAGGAGCAGTTTCCTTGCAGAAGGACACAGAGAGAGTTTGGCTTGTTTAGCCTTGCAAAACATAGAGGAAGACAGGATGTGATTGCTCTCTATAAACTTATCAGGTGGGTAAACACCAGGGAGAAAAACTGCTTAAACTGAAGAACAATGTTGGTATAAGAACAAATAGTTATAAATTGCCCATGAATAAATTTAGGCTGGAAATTAGATAAAGTTTTCTAATCCTCTGGTGAGTAAGGTTCTGAAACAGTCTTCCAGAAAGAAAAATAAAGGAAATGGGGAATCTAGTTGGTTTTAAGAAGGGGCATTAAATAGTTTTTGAGAGGGATTATATGGTGTGGGTGCCTGTGATGAGCAGATTGGATTCAGTGGCCCAGTGGACTATTTCCTATTTTATAAGTAGATATTCTGGTCAGACTGATTTCATTGCATTATATCTAACTCTTTACTCATGGGTGTCCTGTTTGAGTAGATAGTGATACAAATGGAGGAGTCCTCCCTGACAGCCCTAAACCAGAACTAATAATTTACTTTTCTGCTGTATTTTATCTGAACTTGAGGGTAAAAGACATTAGAAAGTGAAAATAAATAGAACATTTAAAGTAGGCTGCTTGCTGTACAAAGCAAATCACAAAGAGAACAAAAGACACTTGATGCCCCCAAGAAAATGTACAATTTAAAAATAATGTAGTGGAATATGGAAAAATAATGAGGCTGTATTGGTCAACATGCTGAATAGCTGTGTTAGTACATGACAGGCTTTTTGTAAATATGTTAAAAGTGAATTTTAAGGAGGAAAAATTGAGTGATTTTTTTAACGTGAATTTGCTATAAAACTTGTATGGCAGTGAAAGTGGGAGGGCAGAAGAGGGTACATACATGTGGGCAGTGAAGATAAAGGTGTAATCATTTACTTAACCAGAAACAAGGTTCCACCACATGAAAGAGAGAGATGATAGACAGGCAAGGCTGCAGGTGATATAGAGCTGTGAAAGTAAAGGGAATGGTTCCTGCTGCATCCATGTGAAGGCAGCAGTTGAGGAAGAAAAATAGTAGCAAAATCACAAATCAGAAAGTGAAGTTTGTGGTGACATTCCAGTTGGACATAAGCAAGCTAATGTGGTGTATTTCAGAAAGGAAAAAAAAAGTGGTATCACAGAAACAGAGGTACAGATAAGAGATCCAGCTATGCTGGTGGGAAATAAACCCTACATGTTACAAACGCTGTGCAAAAGCAACATATAAAACTTAAGTGAAACTTGAGCCTGAAAATGAGACTATTGTGAAGATAATGCATCTATGGGAAATTCAGTAATTCACATAGGATCCTTAAATTGTCTAAAAATACACATTCCAGATGATTACAGATATTTAAATACCTTCAACTCAGTGAGCCACCAGCTCTTCAATGACTCATATTGAGGTTAGTAAAAATGCTGTCTCTTAAACCCAGATCTAAAAATTTTCTTTAGCAGAAAATAAGACATTTCATGGGTGTTTAGTTTTCTTCTTTCTGAATTTATGATAGAAACCAGTTCATGTCAGACTTAGCATTTAAGTTTTCACTGTTTTTATATACACTTACAACTTCACAGAATTATTTCCTTTAATAGCTATGCTCCGGTTCTTGAGCATGGGCTTTATGTACTCAATCTTCCCCTTTTTCCTCCCAAGTGATATTTAGCAATTATTGTTATTTAATTCCTGGATGAAAAATTACAGGGCTCTGCTCTGTAATTAACAATGACCTTTCAGTGTAGAAAAATGCAGCTGATGAGATGCAATGGGACTGCCACAGGCAGGCTGAGTATTGGGACAGATATCTCAGCAAGAACACTGTCCTTCCTCCTGAGTTGCCTTGTCTTGAAGCCCAGTGGAGACGTAGGAGAGAGCTTTGAATAAAATTTTTTGAGACACTATCCAGAGGGGACAGGCAGAAAGTAACACCTATCTATGAAGAAGCTCAGAAAAGAGCCCAGAAATCCCAAAGCACTAAAGACCCCAAAGGAGGCTTCCCTCTCTGCTGTTCCTTTAGGTGACTCCACATGGAATCATCTCTGTTGACCTGTGTCTAGTGCAATAACTAGACACAGCAAAGAAATATCTTCTGTGATACTGAGTGTTGCTACACAGGAGTCACTCTTCCTGTGGCAAGGGTTGCCCTCTGTTCACAGGGTGAGCAGCACAGTACTTTTCTGAGCTTTGAAACAGGAACAGAGTTGGCCCATGTGCTTTTGCAAACATTACTCCTCACTTTAGTAATTCAAATCTCTAAATAGGGCACTTTCTACATATGTCTGTTGCTGATCCTGCAAAGGATTCTGCAAATCCTTTCCCTACTAAGTGCTACACTCACAGAAATACCCGTCACCATCATTAATGGACATTGTTGTTGCAGAACCACAGTGCCAGAGCATTATCTATAATTATCTGCATGTGGTAATTATAAACACCCACACATTATATTATGTGTAGGTAGATCCAGGGACATATCCAGGTAAGATTTTCATACCTATATGACACTGTGATAACCAATAGTTCCTTAAAATTAGATAGGATCAAGAAACTGCGAGGCATCTTCACAGAAACATGTCAGCAAGAGTTATACATTTAAGGAATCTTTTTCATCCATTGACTCAGAATAAACCGTGGGAGCTGCTCAAACCACACCATTAAAGATGGGAAGTGAAGGCAACTTCTGTCTCAGTAGTAGGAACCTAATTATCCTTTTGGAAATAAGCCAAGATCCTGGATCTAATATAGATATAGTATTCCATACTAAATGATGCAGATTTTTAAGAGCCACATGCTGCCAGCTTTTCGTTCCACTTGCCTACTAAAGACACTTTCAGCGTCCTCTTGTCTTCTGATAACACAGACATTACCTCAGGCTTGACACAGAGAAACAGACTGCCTGGTAAATTCATCCATTCCGGTGCTCTGTCTTACAGAGGAGGCTGTCGTGCACGCAGTCACCAAGCTGTATATCCCATACATCCCGCTAAGCCTGGAAGAGCTGGGAAGACAACTCCTGAGGTTGAGTGGCTGCGGGTGGTAGGAGACTGTTGAGTGTAAATGAGGAGAGGAATCTGAGCATCAGAATCTTAACTGCGAATCACCACCACGTCCAACCGGCGTCATGTATTAATTTATAATTAAATGTTGACTTTTTCCCCTAAGGATATTTTGGCTTCTAGACCAGCACAGTTCATTAGTTAGTTACTGTGTTTGATTCAGTTATTGTTGTGCCTTTGATCGCTTTCCATCTAACTGAGCATGTCAGAGTGGATGCTAAAAACCTTTGTCCTTCTTCATAATTGCAGGCAGAACATTTACTTTCTAAGCAAGGAACAGCATTTTCTCATCCTCAGTCATTGCTTCTCATTCCCTTATTTCACTGAAATTGATGAAACTTGCTCAAAATCTATGTTTTGAATCATGATGGTTTCTTTTCCAAGCATCATCTATATCAGGAAGGTAGCCAGTCTTATTTTCATCACACTGTATAGTGAGTAATTCTTGCTAGTGGAGATGAAAAACTGGTGTTTGGAATTTTTTTATAAAATCCTAGATAAGATCTATGCTATTGGCGCTATAGGAATAAAAGTACTCCAAATATTATATTTCTTTGCTTAAATATAATGCATAATAGAATTCCTATTCTGTGTCAGCCCTCAAAGGATAATGGTGTTTCTGTCTGTAAGAAAAAAAAGACATAGAAAACATGGTGTTTGTAAGAAGCTTGATCAGAATTTAAATATCCTATTTCCAGTATAATTCCCTTTATCTTAGTTTACAATTGATTGAACTCTCCTAGTCTAAACAGTAGGTGATTTAATTCTTTACAAGATATTTTCTAATTTAATTTTTGTTATAATTTTGGGGGTTTTTTTTAGTTGTTTAGTGGAAAAAAAAAATTCAGAGCTGAAAATGCCTTTTGGAACATTGTCAACACTGATGATCTGCAGGTGATATCAGCTTGTTAAAATGCACCGTCAAGTTGATAAAACATTTCTTACGTTTCTCCCAGCTTCTGCTACACGTAACACCTTAGACTCCCGTAACTGAAGGATTAATGTATTTTTTAAACCTCCCTCTTTAATCTTTCAGTATTTCTCTGAGCATTTGTCAGAGCTTTATGCTTACACACCTTCATTAACTCCCCTGTACAGCCGCTCAGTTCAGATTCTTTTACTGTAACTTCAACCATCCAGAAGTTACTACAGGGAGTAAACGAGCAATCTAAGCTTTCTGCGGGGACAGCTGATCCCTTGCCAGGACACACGCCTGATAGAGATGGAATTATTTTCTTCTGAAGTTGTTTATCTCTCTCCACTGACTACAGAGGAAGCCGAGGCAATAATCTTTCAAGAAAAACCAAATATTTTAACAGCTGAAATGATGAGGACAAATTTCTTTGCCTCCTGTTTTGTTTATGTGGCTGAGTACAGGGAGGAAAGGATGTTTTTTGACAGGGTATCATGATTATGAATCAAACAACAGAGACAAAATTGAAAACTATTTTGGCTCATACCTTTAAATTAACAGTAATGGAAATTGTGTCCCTTCTACATTCATACATATCACTGGAAACTGTGCCTTTGACTGTATTTCTGTCTTAGCTGCAACTGCTTTGTTACTCAGCTAAGAGACAACCAAGGTATTTGCCCAATGCTTTTAGTGTGTCTTGACATAATAATTAAACCAAAAGGGATCATTCTTCTTTCGTCATGCATTCACAGAACTATAGATTCATTAAGATTGGAAAATATGTCCAAGATCATCAAGTCTAACCTTTGATTGAACACCACTATGCCAACTAAACCACAGCACTAATTGTCACATCTAGTCATTTCTTGAACACTTCCAGGGATGATGACTCCACCACTTCCTGGGCCACCCTTTCCAATGGTTGACAACCCTTTCAGTGAAGAAGTTTCTCCTGATGCCCAACCCTGAACCTCTCCTGGCACAGCTTGAGGTCATTTCCTCTTGCCTTGTCCCTAGTAAATCCCCTCTCTCTTCATTGACTAAAGCTTGTGTGGAGAGGGAATTCAATGCAAAACTCTGTTTCAGGTCAGTTTGGTTTAAAATTCAGCCTCCGACCCTGCTCACCAGGTCAGTAGTGGGAACACACCAGCTGAGTTGGTGATGGGAGGAAGAGATGGACTGTTCCCATTTGTAGCCTTCAGCATTCCAGATAAATAGCAAATCACACTCTAAACAACATTACAGTCATGCCAATTCACGGTTTGGAACTTCTATGTAAGATGTATGTAGAAATGCAAGCACAATATAATATTCAGATAATAATTTTTGCCTTAAATCTTAAGAGTGATTAAATATTTTGTATTTATTTATTCTTATCCTGAGATATTCAGAAGTGTGCACTGATGAATTTTCACATTCCTGAAAATAAATTCACTACTCTGGACTCTGTAACTGGAAATGTTAGAAACAGCATAACATGCTGCTGTCCCCCTCTGGGTGTTATGATTCCACTAATTTTGAGGGGTGAAAAACCTAATCTTTTTTATCCATGTTGGAGGGACAGAAGAATAGTGGTACATAATCAAATTATGGTCAGAAAATTTATCAAAAAGCACATCACCCTCAAAAATTGTAGCCAAACATACGAAACACTGCCTTTCAAAACATGTTTCTGCAGTGCTTTGAAGTTATCTTTTGCTACTTAGACAGGTTTTTATATCATTAATGATCTATCTCGTTCTTACATTACTTTTTATGGCTTCCATTCATTTCACATGGATTTTTCCCTGACTTATTAAGGTCTCAGTCTCAGACCTTAGGCACTCTGCGAATCTAAATTGCAGTACAGAAAATAAAAATGCCAAAATCAGACTGTGCCTGCCAAGTCATAACTCAATAATATCTACCATCTATGAAAATAAAATCCATAAATACTTCTTAATATCTACATTAGCTTCACAGGGCATCATCTGTAAACGTTGTAACCACTCCCTCCTCTGATGCATGAAGTGACTCAATCCAGATGCTGGAAGTATTTCTTTTATGAGCATTAGTATTAAAGTGCTGATCAAAGTGAATCTTCAAAGCTTCCACATGTCCAAGCATTTGCAGGATCCTGGTTGATCTGCATACAGTCTTGCCACCTTGTTTCAGACTGTTTGAGTGCTAAAATTCACGTAGAATATATAAACAAGACTGGATTGCAGCAAGTGTGCTCTGCAAACGTTGCAGCGGGAGAAGTTCTCTCTCTCCTAGTGTGCACAATACCAGGGAAGTGCTGGGAAGCTGTTCATAAAATCAGCAGGAATTATTAGAGGAAGAAATGATAGATTAGGAAGATGGAAGAATGTATCTGACTAGCTTTGACAAAAGAGTGTTTACAACTTATGAATAAATCTGTCTAGAAAATCACTTTTAAGTCTTTGTCCCTTTTCAGCAGGTCTGTAACTAATTTTCATTATGGGTTGTACAGCACCCACAGATAGTATTCAGGTCATGGTGTCTTTCTATCTTATGGAAATGCAGGTAAATATATCATTTATCTTGTGCTTCACCCTATTCATTTGGAAGATAGTGGAATATTTTGCACCATATTCCACTGGGATATGTAGAAAACATTGATACCCTGGTAGGTAGGAGTCTCAGAGTGGTTTGAGAGTTTAGTTTTCACAGCAAATAAGAAGTATAATGTACATGAATTATAATGCAAAATGACTGTTTAATTCAAGAGACATCCAAGGATTTAGATAGCTGCAGATATATACAATATGTATGAGGAATATAAGTATATCCATATTTTTAGAAGGAGGACCTGACATCTACAGGGATTGCAGTATTACAAGGAGTAATGCTAGGTTTCCTTAGCATCTTCTGCAGGTATAAATCCATCTTGATGTTCAAGACATTATTTCAATTTATTCTAATATTAAGGAATTCAATTCATTTAATAAATGAGCATCTCTATCTATAGAAAACAAATTCACTGTATGTTTCAATGGACTGTAATCAGGAGGAAAACATGAAAAAGCATTGGGTAGCATTTAAGCTGAAGCTGATGGAAGCAGGGTACCATCATGTCCTCACATCTTCTTCAGCTCTTCCATGTGGATTCAGCCTAAGAGGCAGCTGGATGGATCAGGAAAGGCATGCCCAGCTCAGGAGATGGGCAGGTAATGGTTTTAAATGGAGAGAAGTTAGATTTAGATGAGATATTAGTAATAAAATCTTTCCTGTGGGCGTGGTGAGGCACTGGAGCAGGTGAAGCTGTGGATGCCTCATCCCTGAAAGTGTTCAAGGCCAGGTCGGATGGGGCTCTGAGCAACCTGGTCAAGAGGAAGATGTCCCTGCCCCTGGCAGGGGGTGGAACAGGATGATCTTTAAGGTCCCTTCCAACCTGAACCATTCTGTGATTCTGTGATTCTATGAGATGCTCTCTGCACAGCAAGATCCTGTCCCAAATTTGACAGCAAACTTCATGGGAATTGAAGGCTACATGCAACATTACTAACTCCTAGGGGGATGTCTTTGCAGCCATATAGAGGGGAGCCCACTTGCCGTGGATGCATTTGGGGAACCCATATACAACCCATGTGCGGGCATGGGGACCTTCTAACTACTCTTCCCTGAGGAATAGTGCAGCTGGGAAGGCAGAAATACCAGGACAACTTCCTCTGCAGGCTGTAGGTGTGGATATATGCTGTGGTTTCTGTTCACACTCTGCTTCAAGCACCTTGCTCTGCACTGCTCATTAGCAAAGTACCCACAGACTGAAAGGGTTTGGTGTGTCCAGATGCTGACACAGCCAACTTCCTTTTCATCTTGGTGTTGATTTCTGCAGTTCCTGTCACTGTGTTTCATCTGCTGACAAAGTTTCCCTCCCATAGGAAGCGGTAGATTTCTTCATTGCTATTTCTTCCCTAGCTGGGAAAATCAAGGTGTCCCTGCTGCAGAGCCGTGTTTCTACAAAGCTGGAATTGCTGAGAGCGTGGCAGCTTAATGTGCAAAGCCACAGCTCCAGGGTGAAACAGCCTTTCACAGATAAAGGTGCTACTTTTGTCCTGGCTGTGTAAGGAATTGAGACTTTTCATCTAAAAATTTAATTTTCTAGAAATTTAATTTAGTTGCACGGAATGCACCAATTAATGCAAGACAAACAAACAAAACACTGTCATCATGGGAGATGGGACAGTTCATAGAATCATGGAATGTTTTTTGTTCAAAGGGACCACAGAGATCATCTACTTCCAAACCCCACTGCCATGGGCTGGGTCACATTCTGCTAGACCAGGTTGCTCAAATCCCCATCCAACCTGGCCTTGAACACCTCCAGTAGAACAGCTGGAACATTAGTCTTTAAGGACACTCTGTTGCTTTTAGTGTTTTGTACTGTCTCAGAGATTTTTAAGTGTTTTGTACTGTCTCAGAGACCACAAGGGAAAAATCTGATAAAAATCACTTCATTTGAAAACTGACATATTTCACTTGATGAAGATGTGAAATAAAGCTTCCATTTAGAAGGAATGAGGCAAGCCTAGTTCAGTCTCACACGTGGACAACTATTACAGTACCAATTATGTGTT
This sequence comes from Myiozetetes cayanensis, assembly GCF_022539395.1. NCBI lineage: Eukaryota > Metazoa > Chordata > Aves > Passeriformes > Tyrannidae > Myiozetetes > Myiozetetes cayanensis. Next base: position 5,121,326 of record NW_026087521.1, read on the forward strand.
TACTTGTAGTTACTATAATTTATCTGTGTCAATTGACAAGAAAGTAAGTTGGAAGTTGAAAGTATTCTATACCCAAACATGAAATAGTAACCATTTAGGCTATACACACAATTTCTTTAACATTTATATGTATGCATATAAATATATCTTAGAGCTGCTATTTGCAGGCTTCGACTAAAGTTTTTGTGACAAAGTTTTGAAACTAAACCAGTACACCACAATGATTTTTCTTCTCCTTTTAAGCACACAGATAATTTATTTATGCCATTCAGGCTTTTTGATGGCTGAGAAAGGAACTGTCCCGTCTTATGAGGACAAAAGATTACATGGAAATGGGGTGTGTGGGTAAGGTAATGAAAGTCTGCTGATACCATGAGGGTCCTATTGCAGCCACAGACAGGTTAGAGCAGCAGAGAAACTGCCCAGAATGACACAAGAGGATGAAGAGGCCAAAGGATTTGACTGGTGAAAAATAGTTTTTGTGTCTTTTTTTTGGAGCTATGCACTGCTGAAAAGCAAGCAGATGCTTTGCATCAAATGATCCTTATGGATTTTTAAATAAAAGTTACTTTGTGAGAGCTTGGAACTTAATACATAGCCTAACCACAGGCAGGACCACGCATTGTATCTTATCATGATTCTGAAACATCAACTGCATGTTGAAACTGTATTTGTAGCTTTTAGTGACCTGTGGAAAAATTCCACACAGAAATGGTGGACTCAGTCCTGCAACAGAAGGATTCAGACATCCTCATCTCTTATTGGACTTTTCCACACCAGCCAGGAGTGGGTAACGGGTGAAAGTAATAATAGCAAGTACTCAAACATCACGCCTTTCTTCAATTACTTCATTTGTTCTTAGTACTTTCTTATCTAAATGTGATCTGGCATCAAATGAATTCAGCTGGAAGGACTTGGTAAATCAAAGTTCAGGTTGATCTGACTGAGGATTTTCAGAGAAAAGCATTCAGATTAGATGATTGGAGCTAACCATTACACAAGATCTTGGCTAAAAACTCAAGGAAAAATTCTATATGTTTAGTAATCTTTTTAATAAAAACATGCTTTGTCTGAAATGCTTTATGGACGCTGAGTCTCTTTAAAAAATTCCAAATGATACAAATTTTGCTGACAGGGTAACTTAGATGCCACAAGACCTTTGCATGTAAGTTATCTATACAGCCTTTAGTGTTTTCATTATACAACATATGAAAAACTTGCAAACTTCTTGGAGCTGGAAGAATCTTTGAACTAGAATTATAGTTCTATCAAAGAAAAATTTTGAACAGCACAAGGTGGTGCAGATTTATGGAAAGTGTCCTGCCAATTTTTAGAGGTCTTCTACACAGACATGCACACGGGCATACACAGAATGCCTCTTAACTGAGATAGACCTATGATACAAAAACAACACTTGCCAAGCAGATTAAATCCATGCACTTTATGACTATGTCGCCTGTCAGTAAAACATGTTGCTTAATTAACTTATGCATTTTGAAACAAGGTAGGAAGCAAAAATCCTTCTTTGTGGTGTGGTTATTCCAAAGGCAAAAACAATTTGCTCTTCAGAAGTACTTTTCAAAACCCCAAGGATAAGTCTTCTCTGGCAAAGAGTGAGCTGTAGACAAAGAGGGGGTGGACTCCATCAGAGACAGAAAAAACTGACACCTACTCTTGAGGTGGAGGAGGATTTCTTAAACTGGGGCTCCCAAGAGCCCCCTGTAGCACTCCATCATATGAGTACTTTGAAGATCTGTGATGGAGAGTTGGAACAATATTCTTCAAAGGATAATGACTAGATATCTTATTTGGACAACTTCACCAAATAAACAGTAAGCCCATTAAATATTTCTCCTACATACCATGAAAAAGTTTAAATAAGCGGTTCCACTGACTGATGATGAGATTTCTGATTTTGAAATCTATCAGTTGAAGAAAAGGCAGAGCATTGTCTCCTGAAGGGAAGAGAATCAAGACCATAATATTCTGGAAAAAGATGATTGTTCAGTAGCACACCTGATCAAAAAAAGAACTGTAAGACAGGCAGCCTTCAGCTGCTTTATTTGAATGTGAACATTTATGTATATAGCTGCCCCTATGCTTGGCAAAATACAATCTATGAGAAGATTCAGTATGTTTATAATGGTAAGTTTATTCTATAGAGTTGTTAAAACCAAAGGTGAGCAGAAATACATCAGTTGGCCAAAAAAAAAGATTGTCTTTCTCTACATACCTGGCCTCATTTGTGTATCCAGGTCCTCAGGGCTGCAAAAAGTTACTGATAATTCACAAAGTACCCCTATGCTTTTAGAACTGGATGCTGAACTGTTGTCCCAATTTGTTTTCTTCAAGCCTGAACTAATGGATCACATCTTTTCATGGAAAACAACTCAGACTCTAGATCCATTTGCTTTTCTCTTTATATTGTGATACTTTTGAAATGGGGAAAACTGTCTGCTAAAACTCCTTTTGAGTACATTTAACTTATTTTACACCTCATTGACAGGTTTCAGGTGAAAATGTATCCTTTTCATTATCAAGTCCAGTTTTTAGCCAGTTGTCTCAGGGTGACAGGTTTTGCTACAGCCAATGTTAATCTGTCTCCCACTGAAGTGTTTGTTCTGCTATACAAACCTGGTATTTTCCAAGAGAGTTTTGTGCACCCCAGATGGATTACAGTGCTTGACACAATGCCTTCAAAAAATTACATGCTTTCATGCCCTTAAAATAACATGCTTTCACAGTTTTGTTGCTCTTCTAGCTGAAACAAGAAGAAAGAACTTTTCATTTGACTTAAACAAGCAATATGAATGGGCATGTGAGATTATGTGAAAGACTTGCAGAGCTCTGGTTAAAGAGAGTCCTGCAAAAGAATGCCCACAAATCCCAAAGCATTGTTAAATGGTACCCTAGAGAATTCAAAATAAAAAATTAAGGCAATTTGTCCACTGTGATCCCATAAGGTTGGTTTTCTGCATCACTGTCCATTTTGCTGTCCATTAAGTCAGTATGAGAAGGATATACAGGCAATAGAAAGTGTCCAGAGAAGGTCCATGAAGATGGTGAAGGACCTTGAGAGAAATCCATAGGAGGAAGCAGCTGAGGTCACTTCATGTGTTCAACCTGGAGAAGAGCAGACTGAGGGGAGAGGAGACCTCACTGCAGTTACAGTGAGGGGAAGAGGAGGGGCAGGCACTGATCTCTTCTCTGTGGGAACCAGTGACGGAACCCAAGGGAACGGCCTGAAGTTGTTTAGGTTGGGTATTAGAAAGAGATTTTTCACCCAGAGGGTGGTTGGGCACTGAACTGGCTCCTCAGGGAAGTAGTCACAGCATCAAGCCTGTCCGAGTTCAAGAAGCATTTGCACAATGCTCTCAGGCACAAAGTGTGATTCTTGGGGCTGTCCTGGTCAGGGCCCTGAGTCGGACTGATGATCCTTGTGGGTCATTTCCAACCCAGGCTATTCTATGATTCTATGAAATCAGTGTCATCAATCTGTTATATCCACCGTCATATATGATAACAAATAAGTTTTCGTCTCCCTCATATTCAACTTTGACCCTTCAGATACCTCTGAATAATTAAATCATCAGCTTTTAACCAGGCAGAAAGTTATGTTTTGACACTTCATTAGTAAAGAAGTATTGGTTCTGTGTTAATGGGAGAACATATATGCTAATAGAAAGAAGCCAATGTGACTTCAATGTCTTGTATGTTAAAGTCTGGTAAAAATGTCAAGAGCACTGATAAATAAGAGCAATGCATCCAAAGAGTTGCAAGCATTTTGGATGCAAACGTGTTGCTAATACTGCAGCATACGTTGCCTCAGAGTAAGACTTAACCCTGCTTATTAGGGACTAATATTTGAAACATGTAGGAATCCAGAGATATAGGCACAGTTTTCTCTTTCAAATAAGTCACTTTATTCTTCTTTCCTGAATTAAATAAACGGAGAAAAATGTTCTGCTCTCAAAGGCCTCAGGAACGAGAGGGATGCTTTACCCAAACCTGCTAACATGTGGCAACTAATTTGAGACAAATTTATGAAGAAAAAGGCTGTTCATCCATCTCCATGCAAGACAGCAGCCTGACAGGTTCAGTGTGAAAATCACTGCCTGCCTTGTCTCCTCTAAGACTTTTGCTTTGCTTTAGCTACCATAAAGTAAAACCACTTTTTCTCCCCAATATTAAAATAATGAAAGTCACCTCTTTTTATTGTGGAGAAATGTTTTATTATCTTTATTCTAGACTAACAAAATCCTTCTTTTCTGAGGAAGTGTGAAAAGAAATGTGTGATTTTTTCCAGAATTTGTAGATTTCTCTTCATAAAAATAGATATTGCATATATATGAGCTGGAACTGTTTTCTCTGGGGGAGGGGGTAATTATTTAGAATTTTTATTTCTATTCAATTAAGAAAAATAAACAAGCAAAAAGACAGAAAAACAGAAAGAGAGTGAATGAAAAAGGAAAAAGGAAACTTCAAGGTGCAATGATCTCATGTATTTGAAAATTCAGTAGCAAGAATAAAGTTTCAAAAACCGTATCTAGAGAAATATCCCCCCCTGTATATTTGTTATTGGTCCATTCAAATGTAATGTGAAAAGATTAGAAAATCTTAGAAGAGAACTTATGATGTTACTCCAGATGGTGAATGAAGCACAGTCATGCCTGTTTCACTTAATAACAACCCACTTGGAGTGAAAAATATAGTCACAGAGCACAAGCTTTCATAAATACGTAAAGAGATTTTCACCTCGAAAGTATATTCCAAAATTGATCCTTGCAAAATCCCTTGCAGGGAATTTGTATATAGAAAATGAACAGAGAAATTTTTTTGTTTTGGTTTCTTTTTGTACCTGTGACAAAGAGAGAGGGACAGTCAAGAGAGGAAAAGGGCTCTTGTCATCTGTCCTTGACACTTGACCTGTGGGTAAAAGCGATCTGCTGAGGTCAAGTGTGTTCACAACATGGAGATAATGTCTCTGTTGACGAGTTTCCTGACTCAGACCCCTTCTCAGACCACTACACTGCAAGAATTGTTGTCTGTAGCTATTTTTAGTGTGGATTCCCTTTTCAAAATTGACGCAAGGTTTAAACTCCTTGGTGTATATTATTGCCTTCCTTTACATTCTTCAGAAGAGATCTGACTGTTTTTCAGCTAATTTCATTACAGGCTTCAGCGGGTTTTGTACTTATTTGTAAAGTATTTGTAAAATGTCTTTGCAAAAACTGAGCTGAGATTCCAGTGTGAAGTTTCAGACTTATCCTGAAATCACTAAACTCTGTTTTAACAGATCAAAATGCAGTCAGCTTTTAAACACTTTGGGGAAAGACCCTGCACCAGTACAGATGGCAAAACATTCAACTAGCTCTAGAGTCTATAAAAATAATTCCTTTTTATTACTCAGCTGTTTCACAACTAATATGAAAATAGGTCTGTTTCTTGATGATTATATTAAGGATAATTGGGAGAAAGTAATAGGGCATCTTCTCATTATTGTCTATGAATTGATGTTCCTCAATTATATCCTTTTTATGTGCATGTCCTGTTTTATTTTTTTCTTTTTTTCTTTTTCCAAGGGAGCAATTTTGCCTTCCAAGTATCTTTTCTAAAGGAAATGAACACATATCGTGCTTTTAGACAAAGTACTGTAGTGCAATTAATCTCTGCACTGTCCTTTCCTTGCAACCCAAAGTAGGAAATATATGCAGCCAAAGTGTAAAGCTAAACAGCTAGCAGGTTTCTATATTTACAAGAATCAAAGCAGTTAAATGATTCAGCTGCCTCCTAATGTGGGTTATATTTGAATTTGGGGAGAGTGGGGGGAAGAATGGGACATTATTGCTTTAACAAGGTTTACTGCTAAACTGAGCATATGTTGCTCATAATGTCACTTTCTAAATCAATGAAATTATCATTATAGAACATGTCGACAAATTAGACATGTAAAGTGCAAGCTGTATGTGGGAGAGATGTAATTTGGCTCTATAAAAAGAAATTAAACAATAAAATATCAATGACAGATGTAGTTAGCTAAAGGTTTTGAGGTTTAAATACCAATTTGTGAAAAAAAATTATGCAGACCCAATCAGGGTATGAGATAAAAATACCAGCCTTCATGCAACAAGATGATTAAGTATTTGGACCAGATGTTCGGAGACCTTAGCTGTGCCCTTTATTTAACTGGCAAGCATACTGTCAAGTCCTTAAATTTGTAAAATCCAAGTAATGAAGGTTAGCTCGGATGGAAGTAATAAAACAATCAAATATCAAGAGTCATTCATGTCTGTGCACTATACATCATGCTACAGATCTCAACTCCACATTTTAATATACCAGCACAGGTTTTAAAGGAATAGGCTTTTTCCATTATTTTTTAAGGAACTTACTGAAGTATTTTTTTCCGTTTCAACTTAGTTCTCAAAGCAAATGCAGGAATTGAATGCATTCGATATGTTTTAGACCCTTTTCCCACAGGTTTGTAGAGTTTATAACTCGAGTCTCAGCTAAAACTCTGTGTCATAATTCCTGGGTTATGGCTTTGTCTCGCAGCTGCTCTGTGGTTGTGGGCAAAGTGTTTAAGACTAAACAATAAAATGTACGTGTGATCAAAGAAGAATGTCTTGCATGTTAAAAGATGACTCTGTTTTAGACCCTTCTAACAACTCTGTGGGGTGATCAATCTGTCTGTGCCTCCTCTTCTCCTACTCACAAGCATCAGGCTGACATAATCCAATCTTTCAGCTCGTCTTCTCTCTTGGGCAGAGCCTCATTTCCAACCACACTGGAGCTACTGTGCACAACTGTGCTGTGGCAGACCGAGGTTGTTACCTGCAACCATGTACCTTGGGGTCCTGGCTGGGACATGCTATGCCTCAAGCTTTCCTGTCTACAGAAACCAGGGCAGCAGATGGGGGAGGGGTTTTTATACGTATTTGGATCTTACCAGAGTGTGAAATGGGGACGTACCTCGAGCTCAGAAATATTGGATGCCTGCCTTTGACGCAGCCACTCTACTTGGACAGTGACTAGCAGAGATGGCCCTGATCTTGTTTAAGCCTTCAAGACATTGCCATAATATAATCAGCAGCAATTCTGAAGGCATAAATAAAAGATAACATTCATGAGGTTTTCAGAGGGATGACATAGTGTGCATAAAACATTTGAATACCACAGACAGAGCAGATGAAAAGGGATTGAGCTGTAAAGAAGAAATCGTTCCTTGATGGGCTGATGTAGTTTGGCAGTAGAAGATGGGTTTCATCTGATCAATGTAGGCATCTACAGTGTATAGAAAGCATCTCAGCTATTCATCCCCACTCTTTGCCACCCTTACAGAATACAAAGAAAAATATGCTCCTCAGGCACAATTTAACTCTTCTGAAAATAAACCTTTAAAATAGATTGGTTTTAGCTGAAGCCTAAGAGTACCTGTTCCTTACCATTAAATCTGGAGAGAGTCTATGGTGACAGCTCAGATGTGGACATCTGCTAGATAAATACAGAAAGGCAAATGAAATGTGTGCCAACCACAGTAACCATTAATTGGTATCTGTTCAGCCTGCCTTGATGCTGTAACCCAACCTTAGGAAACCCTGTGTTCACTTAGAAAGTTAAAGAAAATAAATGCAGGAAAAATACTAGCATGAAAAGTTTCCCCTTTCTTATGAGAAACTTGATTTTGCATTCCCCACAACTCAGGAAAATTAATCCAGCCATGTGAGTAGGAGAATATGCTCTTGTGTACTCTGTTGCTCTTGTGTAACGTTCTTTGAAATATGGGTTTCAGCACTTCTGTTACCATGGTGTCACTTACACAACACTTGTAAACCTGCGACAGGCATCAGAATTCAATTAATTAATCTCTACAAAACGCTTTGAGTTTCACTGGGTGAAAGATACTCGCTCCTTCCCTCATGAGGAGCAGTACCTTCTCGTACCTGCCTTGTATCCAAAACAAGTGTGGCCAGCAGGACCAGGGCAGTGATCGTTCCCCCTCTCCTCAGCACTGGTGAGGCTGCACCTCAAATCCCGTGATCAGTTTTGGGGCCCTCACTTAAGAAAAGGACATTGAGGTGCTGGAGCATCTTCAGAGAAGGGCAATGGAGCTGGGGAGGGGTCTGAAGCACAAGTCTGATGAGGAGCAGCTGAAGGAGCCGGGGGTGTTTAACCTGGAGAAAAGGAGGCTCTTTGGGGACCTTCTTGTTCTCTACAACTCCCTGAAAGGAAGTTGTAGCCAGGTGGGAGGAGGGCTCTTCTGCTAAGCAGCAAGCAATAGTACAAGAAGTAATGGCCTCAAGCTGAGCCAGGGGATGTTTAAATTGGATATTAGGAAACATTTCTTCACCAGAAGGATTGTCAAGCCTTGTAACAGGCTGGCCGTGGAAGTGGTGGAGTAACCATCCCTGAAGACCATCTAGGTGTGGCACCAGGGGACATGGTTTAGGGGTGGGCCTGGCAGGACTGTGTCAAGGGTTGGACTTGGTGATCTCTAGAGGTCTTTCCTAACCATAACAATTTAATGACTCCACAATTCCAAAGAAATTCCAAAGATGAGTGAAGGTATGTGAAAATTATTTGTTTGCCTGGAGGCAGATAAACTAGTCCTGAAAAACTGAGGTTTTCTTAAATTCATTTTAACCCTCCTTTTTTCCCCATTGCCCTTTAAAGGACAGATCTCTGTTCTATTCAAATGACAACCCTCTGTGTACTGACTACTCTAAGTTTAAACCTTTACTCACCCCAGACAATCAGGATGCAGCTTTGGTTATTAAAAAACACTTAAATGAAGTGAAACACCTTCTTTTAAGTGATTGTCTGAGCATAGAAGAGAGATGAGACTTGTAGGAAGAAGTAATGTCTGTTCTGAAACAAACTAATCGAAGTGAAAAGAAACAGACAAGCTTTAAGGGGCTTTTGGTCTGGAAAGATTGTTTTTTTCCAACACCATCAGTTATTCTAATAAAAGATATTACCTCTCTCTATAAACCTTGCCTCTCACCTCTTAACATTGCTTACACTGATACTTCTTTTTATTCCTGTTTTCTAAGGTATATGGATTTAGAAAGAGTTCATATCCATCTTCTGCAGTTTCCAAGTGCTTAAAACACTCTGCCTGCAGAATTTATACTGTATATGGAGTGCTCTCGAAGAGCTGCACTTACATAACAGTGCTTGACTGAATGTCTTGTTTTCCACATGCAAGTCCAACAGGCTGGAAATCAGGACTGCTGAGAAATACTTAGTTTCTGAAAATCATTAGTATTTCTTCCCCTCGTTAATTAATTTTTTCTAGCATTAAAGACTTGCAGTAGATGTGCCAAGTTTTCTGAATTTGAATCACACCCAGATGTAACCCAGGCTTGCCTAGGGGTTCTAATATCCCCTGTTCCCTTCTAGTGGGGCTATTTGTGAGTTTGACATAACTTTATTCCCAGAATCGTACTGGAGTTTTATTTAATTGCTTTTGGTCTTCTCTGGACACAATTAGAAGGGTGTTCACTTTGTCTATAAGATGCCTCAAAAGACAGAAAGCTTGGGGTATTCATACTGAACTTTCCAATTGCTCCATTTATCTGCACAAACTGAAAATTATCTACAGTTCAGGATGAGGGCAAAATTACCTTGTCTACTGAACTGATCAAAAATAGCATCCCCCCTGTGTTACCCAGCTTAGACTACTTTTTGTTCCTGCTAATTGGGGTTAGTTCTACTCTGCCCTTTCCCAAACTGTCAGTGTACTGCTTTCACCAAGCTGAGACAAAAAAACTTCTGCAAGGGCTATGACTCCTGTTCTGATGTCTCTCTACAAAAAGATTGTGCTTAGCAGGGAAAGACCCTCAAAGTTGACAGTGTGATAGCCCCAGTTTAGAGGATATATAAGCTGAGAAGTTGTCTGCTGGAGGGACAACACAACAGGCATAAGCAACCCCGAAGGTTCCTGGATTATACTGATCATAACTTCTTTCTCCAAGTGATAGAGAAGTCATAGAGGAGAAGAGTTCTCCTGAACCCCATAAGCACCAACAATGGGGGGCTTTTTGGGCACATCTGAAGGTCAAAGACAGCTGGGATTGGAGTTCAGGGACCTGAGAGCAGAAAGGAGGATGAAAAACAAGCTCACAGTGAGAATAGACTTCAGCATCTTTGAAGATCTGCTCAAAAGAGTTGAGTGAGATGAGGCCCTGGAGGGAAGGGGGGCCAAAGAAATATGGATCATGTTGAAGGATCACCTTCTCCACGTTAAACAGAGTTCCATTCCATCAAATGCAAAGGCAGGCAAAAATGCCAGGAGGCCTGCACGGATAAACAAGTTGTTCCTGACCAAATTTAAACACAAAAAGGAAGCATATAGAGGGTGGAAGCAACCATGTCTAAGGGACCCTGTTTGAGCTGGGAGGTAGGACAAGTTGACCTCCAGAGGTCACTTCAAACCTCAGCCATTCCATGATTCTGTATCTGCTATCAGGCCTTGAATGCCATCCCATTAGAAACAAAAATATATTTTTCAAGTTGTATAAAATACCGAGACATCACAGCTGGCTCGCTGAAACACTGAACATTGGAGTCTGGGTGCTGCTCTGGCATTGTATCTTCTCCCATTATCATCTCTGGGAACTGACCACTGGATGCTGGAGACCTTTAGTTGGAGCCAGAATGTTTTAAACATCTGGCCAAAGAAGTCCAGCTACTAACACCAATTTGTAACTAGATTTCCATGGTATTTTTTCACCATGAGGGAATGAGTTTTGTAGACATACATAGGCACAAGTAACAGAATAAAAACTTCCTCTTATTTCACTGAAGGCATATGAGGGTGTTTGAAAAGGACTACAACATCCAAGTGTTCATTAATGTAATTTTCTGCAGCTATAAGACATTTAGAATAATTCCTGGTGGAGTTTAATTAACATGGTTAAAATTTTTTTCAATCTCTCCTTTGATGGAAAGCTGTTTTCTGTGAAATGGAATGTCCCTATCAGGGTAAATTTGCAGGTTTGTGCTGGGAGGAAGAAAAACAGACAACAGATTTTTAGTTTCGCAACCATAACCTGGAAAACACAGAAACTTTTCAAAAATATTTATTAATACTTCATAAATAATAATTGCTATTATCTTTTTTTTTTTTCCTCAAGGCAAAGGAAATTGTGTTCTGACAAGCTCTCTTTATACCATGCATTTTACATAACAGGTTATGTCGACCCCTTCCCCCATAAGCAACATAAGCAAATGTAAATTTTTGGCACAAACCCAGACATCTGGACTCCATGGGACATCTTCCTTGGTCATGCCTTTGACTCCAAACACTGCAGACAAAAGGCGCCGGTGAATAAGTCACCCTTTTCACACTGGGCTCCAATTACATCAGTTGCCCTTTGAGGGAGGGTGTTCGAGTTTTGCAGACAGTCCTCGGGCAGCTGTTAAGTTTGTAGCCATATCTGGGTCTGAATTCTCATGAACTGGAAGTGCTTAAACTCAGCTATGATTCCCATATCCCACAACCATGGAAACCATGAGAAAAACTTTGATTGATTGGACTCCCTGAGTCACCTAACTTCTGTCAGGGATGTGAATCTGGAAAGCCAAAATAAAATTCCTTCACATAGGGGTTCACTGGAGATTTCTCTACGGTATTTAATAATGTGATTGTGCCCAAAGAAAACCAAGAAATTGTAACCTTCCTCTCATCTGATATTAATAATATTAATTTGCCTTCAGAGTAGTAATGAAATGTTTCTCAAAGGAACTTATTTTACACGCATTTTTATTTCTTCTTTTGAAAAGTGTATCTTCTGCATATTCTGCTGATTATATTTATAAATGTTGCAGTATTTTTAAATCTGAAATTAAAAGGATTTCAAGCATAAAACATGCAAAATCTGATAACAGCTCCTTGGTCCATTTTTCTTTCCTTCAGCCTTAGTCCCATGAAACCAGAATGGTGGGAGTTATTAACTCCCTGTTATTTGTTGGTTATCTAAAGACTTCATCCTTCATGTGACATCTTAATATATTAAGCGTTTTCTATGGAAACGATTAAGGTATTACAGGCAGAAGATTGTGATACTGCTTGAGCACCTCCAAAGCATGTGATCTCCAAGGAAACAGAGATCCTATTACAAGTCCCATTCCTACAGAAGTTACCACTGACACAAGATGCTGGGAGTTGTGCCATTGACTTCAGTAGGACTATTCCTAAGGTGTGAAGTTCTGTACATGAAATGTGCCTAACTGGGTTATTTTTAAGCCCAATTAAACTGTACACAAGTTTACCTCAGTGACGTGCTTCCCAGGATTTGGAGCTTCTCTTGTACTCTTTTGAGAGGACTATTTGTATGGGAAAAGTTGCAGCAGAAGTTCAGTTTCTGGTGAAGAAAAGCCTGTGTGGACTCTGAATGTGATCTGTCCAGGCATTGCAGAGGTTAGACTGCTTTGTTTACCTCCAAAATCTGGGTCCATTTTTCATCCCAAAGAAATGTCAGAGCCTCTCCAGAGGTGTAAGGCAATAAACACGTTTCAGCATACCCTTTTACTGCAACAATGAGGAAAACACAAAATAAATTATTAATTTTACAACTCTGCATTACCTCATGACCAGCCTTCCTAGAAAAATACAGGAATTGTTCATATTTTTGCCAGAGTACATGCAAGCCTCATTGTTGCAGTACCAGGACCCTTCACATCTTCACTGATGAGGTCTGGGAGAGCACAAGGATGTGCAGGCACATCCCTAAGGCCTAAAGTGGCCTTATAGTTATAGAACAGCCTTGTAAATTTGTTGGAAAAAGGAGGGGGGGGCATGATTTTCCAGTGCTTTGCTGAACTGGGACCTGTATAATCTTGTTTCCAGGTGGTTTATTTCTTGGTTTCTCTCACACACTACTTTATATTGGCTTTACAAAATCCTGGTGTATTAGACATATTGCAAATGATGTCTTAAATATCACTGATGGCTCCCTGAAGTATATTCTCTGTTAAAATGCTCAGTTTGATTTAAATGACCTTAGCTAGAGAGCTCCCACCAGCTCCCCGAGGAAGCTCTTGAGATTCTAAGAGATCTCACCTTCCAGTCAGGAAGACTCTCATTTAATTTTGCTCACCCATTACCTGCAGACACTTCTTGTACCCTAAGCATGCCATTTGCACTCTCACTCTGATGTGTTACAGCTTAGGATACAAATTACTTAACTGCCTGTTGGTTACGTCTAGTCTTTTGTTCAGAAAAGATGTGGATAGAAAAACATATAGCAGAGAAACTCTTAGACACTTTATAGCTAAGGCTGAGAGGTTATTCTCTGGATCTTCAGCCTAAGAGGTTATTCCCTGGATCTTCAGCCTTACTTCATTTTTACTATTTCCTGTTTTAATTGTCTTAACATGGATGGCTCAAGAGAAGTGCTAATCCTATCAATTGCCCTCTCTAAATCCCAGTACCTTTGTTCAGGTCCAACTGGAAGTCTTCTTTGGAGACCACCTTTAAAAACCTTTAAATAAACTGTCTAAGGGTAGAAGCTTCAATTTCTGAAAGTTGAATTGGAAACGGAAAAAAAACCTAAAACTGCTGTTGCTGGGTTTATTTAAGATAATGCATCTTGCAGTGAGATTTTATAGACAGGCTGGGAGATTTAGCAACTCTATTTTCCATAAGTTTATAAAGGTATTTAATGAAGGCAGCTTTACATCTATTCATTCTGGAACAGAAATGTAAGCTCTACATCTCTTTTATGATATGTTAAGTGAAGTTGGTTTGATACTGTAGACTTTGGAAAGATTGGCATTAAAATGTAGGGAAAAGTATTTGAAAAATGAGACTGTGAAATTCAAGAAGCCTAAACTGACTTAACACTAGACAGGGCATTTTCAGGGATAAATATGCCTGCAGTAAGAGTCTAATTGTCACTGGAAGTTCTTCTGTGCAGTTTGCTTATCTAAGATAATGTTCAAGTTTTTCTCAATCCTCATTAATACAAGGAAGAAAGGATGGCCTTGTTGGATTGAACAAGAAAATCTCCATCCAAAAATCTGCCATCAGCACAAAGTGGGATTCATCCAATATTGAATTTACATATTTTTCTCCTGCATCTAATCTGTCTTACCCACATCAGTTGTAAACTTCACTGAAGTGGCTCTGTTTTAGTGTGTGTGCCTGGCATAAGGGATTTCTCATCATGGACTTTTGGATGTGAGCATAATGCAGTAATGACTCACCTTCAAATGCAAAATGTTCTGCTCAAGAAATCACACTTGTTTATGACTTGTACTACAGTGATCCAGGATGAGTCTTGCCTCTCACTAAATATGGTTCATATAAAGATGAAAAATTCCACTGGTAAGGGAGGAAACAGTATTCCAGGGATAACATAAGGCTAAATGCACCTCCTGTACAGTGCCAGCAATGGGGTGAAGCTAGCAGCATTTTTGCTTTGCTATCATCTCAGCCCCAAGAGCTGATCCTGCGGGAAGTTTTTGCTTTCCTAATGTCATCATCATAGAATCGTCATGGAATGGTTTGGATTGGAAGGGACCTTCAAATCACCTAGTTCCACCCTCCCCTGCCACAGGCAGGGACACCTTCCACTCATCCAAGATGCTCAGAGCCCCATCCAGCCTGGCCTTGAACACTCCCACTGAAGTGGGACATCCACCACTTCTCTGAGCAACCTGTTTGAGTGCCTCACCATGCTCAGGATGAAGAATTTTTTCCTTATATTTAATCTAAACCTCTCTTTCAATTTGAAGCTATTCCCCCTTGTCCTGTCACTATATGTTCTTTGCGAAATGTTTCTCTCCAGCACCTTCAGTCTCATTGATTTTGGTGGTGCTCAGTGCCTTAAAACATGAGGTAAAGCATTGGAATAAAATGTAAACAGGGTAAATATAGTAATTGCAAGTGACAATCAGTCATTTAAATTGAAGTGATTTTTTCCTGTTCTGCTCAGCTTTCATTCCTTCAATGGACGTTTCCACTTTAAGTCTTTGCACCTTTAATTATTTCAGATCTGAAACAGCTGGTGTTTAGGGAACATCCTGTTCACAAGAACATACAATCAGAGTAACTTTCATGCAGTAAAACCAATTTGATTTGCTTTGAACACAAATGCAAATAGGCAATGGGAGCATTAGTCAGGAGGTTTGTCTGTGTATGACAGCTGCTTTGCAGCCCCTGTGACAGAGTGAAAGAGCATGGCATTGTCATCTGCCTGTCTCTTCATCCATCATTAGTTAGGCTGGAATTGGTGAAGGTGTCATATGTGCTGCCTGAGATAGCAGGATGTTGTTCAGCATTGGTTGCTATGTGTCCTGGTGTCACTAAATCCTTTTTAATTCCTATTTAGACTCAGGGTCTATAAAAGGTGCCACATTCCTTTGTTAAAAACTACAAGCTGGCACTGAAACCTCCAGAAATGACAGACATCATTTCTCTGAATACCTGTAGGAATCTCAGGCATGTTTCCTGCAGTACCTAAAAAAAACTCAGGCAAAACTAAATATTTGCCCTTCTTTTTATGGAACATAGAGGGATTAAGAATACAGTTTGTCTGTGTGATACAGCTCACAAAATTTGCTAGTGACTGTGAGCTTCCAGTACTTTTTTCATACCTTCCCACTACTCTATAAAAGCTCTTAAAACTCAAAAGGAGTCTGACATTTCTGACTCTGGTTAGCTTGAAAAGGTTGGTTCTTATTTAAGTAAGGAAATGTGTAACCAAAACAAACTATTCCAGGAATCTCTGCTTCCAATATAATAACCTAATATGTATGTGATTAGTGTTTATAGGAAAATCAAGCTGTTGGGTTTTTGAGGCAGAGAAAACACTGTTTGTTTTCTCCAGCATGTTTTCTCGTAGCATCCAAATGTGTTCTGTTTTGTTATTTGATGCAAATTTTTGTTTGGATCTTTCTCTATTTTCTGTGTTTCTCAAATTTGGTGGTGGAATGCATATGTACATTTTTAGAAAGCAAAGAGGAAGAACTCTTATTTAGTTAGTTGCTATTGGGCCATTTGTACTGTCTCTGTTGCATGTTCTTGATTAGGATCAGAATTTTCAAGTATTATTGAAATCAATATGTACTTATACTAAACTCTGTGTGTGTGTGTCTGTGTGTGTTAAAAAAATCAAAGCAAACTACTGTTATGCTAACCACTGTAAATACCATATCAATGTGAGGAATAGCAAAGGTTTCCTAGTAAAGAGCTACATATCATAGCAAGCACTTTATCACCTTATTTTTACATTGTAATTTGTCCTGTGCAATGATAATTTTTTAATACTCTTCACAATCACCACACGCTCCAATTAAAAAAGCTCATCTGGAGAGTAAGATGGCACCAAAGGGACAAGTGTAAACCTGCAGACACAAGAAACTCTTTGGTATTCTTTCCATATTGAAAACAGTATTTTCCATATAGTTACTGTTCTTATTGTTTTCATTACTACCTCAATATGTTCTTCAGGGCATTATAACTAAGAATTTCATTACATTTATAACACTGGATCTGAAGTATTACAGGTAAGAGTTACACCACATCAAACAATTCTGAGTCTATTTCTTACAGGCATAATTTTGAATTTATAGTTCCATTACTTCCAACTGGGTTTGCAGATAGAGCACTGGTTTATGAAGTATTAATTCTTGCTTTATTTTTAAAAATACTGCTTTCTTAGTTTAAAAAAAGAAAAAATCAATATATACAATGGCATTTTCCCACTGGGTTACAAGCAATTAGAATCCACCAAGAGAAAAGTCATTTGTCAATTGTAAACATTGTACTTAAAAACAAATCCTCAGAGCTGTCTGACTAAGCCAGTGTTTAAGCAAACAAATATATTCAAATATTCAAAGATATAGTTGATGTAGTAACACTTTTTGCTGAGCTTAATTCAAAAATCATTGCCATGTAGAAAACAGAACACCCCCTAAAACAGAGATTAAAACAAGCGATGATAGAACTGCATATAAATGACAAAATAAACACAGGTATATGAATCTTTATTGCTGAAGGAGACCACATTTCCCAGTAAACACAGGAGGTGGAGGTGAGGTGACAGAAAAAATAACAGTTTAAATAAAAATAATAGGATGTTATCAGTCTGTAGCATGGTCACAGTGCTTGAAAATGCTCAGATCATCCACCAATAATGTCTCACTACTATGAACACATGTAATATTATAAATATATATTATATACTGACATAACATAATGCTGTTTGCTCCATTTTATTGATCATAAGACCTAAAGACAAAATATACGATTAATTTTTTCATTGTTTTTTGAGTCTATAGCACACATTCAAGTCACATTTTCATGCTTTTCTTCAAGGTCTTATGGACCTGAAAATTCATAGTTTTAGTAAAAGATGAGGCTGCTTCTGTTTTTGTATGACTCACTTTAAATCACAGGACTTGGCAATATTGCTATAAATTTATAGTTGTGCATCACAAAGATTAGAAGGCAGCACTTGTCTTTGAACACACCTCCAACTTTCAAGCTACGTACTCTTACTTAGGGATCTCTACATTAAGTTTTAACCCCTTTTCTTTTTTTTCTTTTTTTCCTTTATTATTTTCCCTATCAGTCAGCAAAGGCCAAGGATCCTGTTCTCTAAACTGGTGTTTAGTGCCCAGCACCAAAGACTGTAGTGAATGGTCAGAGGCAAACCTGCCTCACATAATTTGTATGCGATGCTGCAGCACCGGCACAGAGAGGTTACAGTGCCCACTGCTTGGTTTAATTGGAGTTAAGTACATCTATTATGTCAGTGTGCCCCGTCCACAAGCTGTTTATTTTGATTAATGCATGCATCCCTATCGGTGAAACATCTGTGCGAGAGAGGAACTTTTAGAAGAAATAAATGAATAGTTATGTAGACTAATTTTCCCAAGAGATCCGTGTATTTTTAATGCTTAACCCTGGCTGTGGTAGCCAGTTTGAGGCTCTTTGAGAGACTTGTTGCTCAGGATAAGAAGTGCTGAGCAATTGTTAGATTTCACAAGTCGGGATCTGAAGAATTGAGACTCTAGATTACCCGTCTTTCTTAAGCCTAATTACCTCCAATGTGTGACAAAAATAATAGTGAGTAAACTATTAACAAAGATATAGAGACTTGAAACAGGCAGTTTGAGAGAATAAGATTTGAAATAAGAGAGAGTAAACAGCAGCTGGGAAGAAACTTCTGATATTTGCTCCAAAGCAAAAGAATATACACCCTGCAAGGGTATTGTGGTGGGGAAAGAACACAGGTTAAGGCATTAGCTACAGGAAGAAATCCACTATCTATAGTATCAGGTAGCAGTTTCAAGGCTGTCTTCTTCCTGTAATGTAACAAAACAAACCAAAAAACAATAATAATAATAATAAAAAGGTTACTCTGCTTAGATAGACTTGGAGGAGAGGAAATGACACCTGAGGAACACAAGGAGTGGATGAACCTAACTGAAAAGAAAATGTGAGAAACAGGACAAAACCTTTCCAAACAAACTGCATCAAGGTCAGGTAAATTCAAGACCCTTCCAACATCAGCTGACTCTTCCTAGTGGTTACAGAGGGAACATAAACGATGTGTTTATACTAAATGCCTGAAACCAAGGCATCAACCCTGGGCCATCTGTGTATGTCACCAGCCATGTGTGCTGCAGGAAATGGCTGTGCTATGGCCTGGGATTGAAGGTTATTTAGAGAAACTACTTTTGTGATCTCATTTATTACACTGAAAAACTCAGGAAAATGTAGTGCCCTCAGCAGACAGAACCTGATCAGGACCTCACAGAGCCACACCAACTATATTTTCTGGAGAGAACCGGGGGAGATTTCTTAGGAGGTTAGGATCAAGACAGACAAGCACTTATTAGAAAACAGGAGAAACAACCCAGGTTGGAATAGTTCATAAATTTTCAAAGTTTCTAGATGCTTATCCTAATGAAAATTGAACCTCTGAACCTTCTGAGGTTAACTTGTCCCCACTTATAACATCATTAGGAGATAATGTCAATGAAATGGAACACTGTCACAGGACAGCAGTTTCCCACTGCTAAATAAATGCTGAGCCAAAGCCAAGATATTTATTTTCAAAGTGGGAGATATTTACCCTGTAAACATGTTCTGTTCCAGTGACTTTACGTCTGTTATACGAAACTGCTAATGAGGTAGATGCTGTCTGACGCATGTGGTTAAACTAATAAGAGTTTCTCTGTGTCCTCACATTGAAAATACATATTTTTATTGGATTAGAGAACAGATTAGCTCAGCACTTCAGCTAATTTTGAAAACAGTTGATTCGTTCCAATGCAGTTTCTGATATGCACCTGACATCAGAGGCTCCTCAGTATAAACAGCTGGAAAGCCCTGTTGTCATTCAACAGCTACAGAGTTGGAAACTAATTGTCTTGCCAGGCTAATGAGCTGACATATATGATGTGGCACTAGCACTGTAAATGTCACAGAAATCAAAATTACAGGATCCCATTTCTTTCAACATGAATGGTACCAAAGGAATATCAACAGTTTCTGCAGATATGGATAAGGAGGAAGATATCTGGGCCAAGAAGCTGCTCTTTGCATGGACCCAAGAATTTCCAAGTGCAAGCCCAAGCAGATGCAAGAATTTGGACAAAGGCACAACTGCTGAATCATTAACAAGTAGTATAGGTTTCAGAAGAAGGAGATGGATATAGGAGCAGGATGTGTAAATAATTTTAATAGCTACTTCTATTAAAGGAAATCTCTATCAGAGCTATAGACTGATTTCTCTCCTCCTTTGACAGTCACAGTCACTGAATGTTGACTGCCTAGAGGAAACAGAAAAACTGTTTGCTTGGAAGACCTTTTTTTTAAAATTATTGCTTATATTAAAATAAAACAAAGCTTAAATTAGAAGTTCTAAAATTCAATACATTCTTCTCTTCTGGCCACATATATTGAGGAAAAGCTTAAATGTATTATTTGGAAGAAAATATTTCTTTAGAGAAAAAAGAATATCCCATTAAACACACTCCCTTTCCCAAGGGCACTGAATTCCTAAGTCAAATTGATGCCAGTAGGATATTTGTTATTTCAAGGGTTTAAGGCTCCTTAGTTCTTCTGTGGATCTGGAGCCTCATGCCTTAAATTTATTAAATCACTGTGTCTTCAAGAGTAAGAGTTGAATATTGTGTATTGCATAGGCCTGAACTGGAAGTTGATACAAGCAGTAAAAATTTAGCAAGGAAAATTTATATATTGCAATGAATTTTGTCTTTTCGTTTGCACCTATTGTCCTTATTATTTTTACCATGTGGGATTTTTCTATGACAAGGAATTTGGGTAGAATCACCTAATAAAACTATTAATTCACTGTCTGGCAGTTTGTAGTCCAGAATTCCCAGTGGTTCCACCGAGCACCTTCTCTGCTCCTTGGTGAGGAGTCTCTTGGTGTCCCAGAAATAAACTGAGCACTCGCCACAAGGGCACAACTTTATGACTTACTGTGTTCCATTTTGTTGCTTTTTTTATGAACTCTCTCAGTGCTTTATTCTGTTCTGAAAAACTATTTTTTATAAGAGGAATGTATTTTCCAGAAGCAATCCTAGGCATGGGTTTGGGTTTGCATTTTGGGAAATCTTGCTTTTCAGCATATATTCATAGCTCCATGATAATCCTTCCTTGCACCACATATGTCAGTGGTGATGAACTCTAGAGCTTCCTCCATATTCAAGTTGCTTCAGCATGCTTTTCCTGTAGGTTTATGTCAATTCATTTTAATATAGCTCAGAACAAATGTCATCAGCATCCAATAATCACAGTTTATTGGGTGGACAGAAAGGAGGCAGTGAAGACTCTATTGGGATTTTCAGCATCAATTTATGAGGTGCATTGCAAAACTAAAATCCATCTGATTTCCATCAGCTTAGCTATAAATGTAGGCATAATGATTCCATCCACTTATTTTTAAATCAATTTAACATAACTATCTCCCAGAATTAGAAGGCATGGATCACTGCACAGTTTAGGCACTAATATAGTGGTTTCTACTCACCAATGTCCAATAGCACTGATTAGTTTAGTGTCCCACTCCTGTATTCACTCCACATCATTAACAACTATGGGAAACTGTAGATTTGTGTTGTTTGAGCTTTCCTACACAATCCATGCAAATTAGAGAGCAGAAAATGCAAAAATGTTTTAATATTAACTCTTGCAATTGATAGGTGCTTAGTGCACCAGAACGCTAAAAATTACTTGGTCCTTTGGGGACAGAAATGTCAATAACTTAAAATTTGGAAATTTGGGCTGACATGTTCCTGGAAAACTTGGACTGAATAAAAACATCCATTTTATAAGCAAAATGGAATTCTGTTTCATTTATGTTTTCTTCCAGTTTTCAGCTGTCTCATCAGCTTTGCTGGAATACAAGGGGTTTACATTAGTTTAGTAATGCTGATGGCTGAAATGGGGGCACATCCTGAGTTAGAGGATGTATTAGTGGGATTTGTATGAGTATGTAAATATGCACAGCAACATTTCAGCATGCACATTATTCCAGAGAAAAATTCAGCTCACAACATGTAAAGTAAGAATTGAGACGTTAAGTTGGATGCATTTTAACAGGGAAGTTTAATTTGTATTTTCGATGTTTATTTATAGGGTAGGCTTTATTATGAACAGGATGCTCATCTGATCAAATGCAATGATGCAATTAAATTGCTTCTTGTTGAAACAGGTTTTATGGTGCTTATTAAAAGTAAATATAAATAAATGTTTGAAGATCTGTGTGATCAGAAATGCTTTTTGATATCAGATGGAAATATATCAGTGCCTGAAATGCCTTAACTCTTTATTTAAGTGTGGCAGATGAGTGTTTTTTAATATCATCACACCAAATTACTATAAACACAACTGACATAACCCATTTGGTTTTTTCAAAAGCTTTTGTCAGAGACCTCATGGGAGGCTATTAAAAAAACAACACAAAGCAATCACGGGCTAAATCAGAAATATCCAGGTCAAAGACAGAATCCAGTATGAGAGTAAACAGTTAGAAAGTCGGGGAACTCAAGAAGAGTAAAAATAGATATTTTCTGTTACCAAATGGAGTGGAAAGTCTATGGACAGAAACATCCCAACAAGCTGTACAGTGTCTACTGCCACTTTTGCTTCTGCCTTCACTGGAGAGATCAATGTGATGAAATGTCTAAAGCAATTAAAGGCATGAACAAATGAGAAAAACTGACTAAGTAAGATAAGTACTTATATTAGTTATATACTTTCATGGTCACTGAGCCCCAGGAAATCCACCCCAAGGTGAGAACTATCAGAGAAAAAGAGCTGTCAGGACAATCTTCAGAGCTGTCAGTGGTTATCTTGGGGAGCTTATGGGAGGGGGTGTCCAGAATACTAGAAAAGTGAAATTATTGAGCCTATCTTTATAAAAGGGGGGGAAAGAGGATGGATTTGTCAGCTTAACTTCAATTCCTAGAAAAATCCTGGAGCAAATAACCAAGCAAACAATTTGTAAGCTCCTGGAAGATAACAAAAACATGAGTGACAGCCCACATGGATTTGTCAGTGTGTTGGGTTGACCTTGGCTGGATGCAGGTGCCCACCAAACTGCCCTGTCACTCCCTTCCTCAGCAGGATGCAAGGGGGAAGGGGGAATAAGATGAAAAAAAGTCCTTGTGGGCCAAGATAAAGGCAGTTTAATAAAGCAAAAGGAAAGGCTGTGCATGAAGCAAAAGAAAGCAAAATATTTATTCTCCACTTTCCATCAGCAAGTGATGCCCAGCCACTTTCCAGAAAGCAGGGCTTCAGTATGATTAGTGGTTTCTTCTTTCCTTTGTCTTGGCTTTTATTGCTGAGTAGACATCCTATGGAATGTCCCTTTGGCCGGTTTGGGTCAGTGTGCTGGCTGTGTCCCCTCCCAGGATTTTGCCCACCCTCTGGCTTCTGGTGGGAAGGGAATGTTGGACAGACAGCACTGGTGCTGTGGTAGAAATACCCAACAGTTCCAGAACACTGGTGTGTTATCAGCACCTTTCTGGATACCAATGCACAGCACAGCTCTGTGAGGGCTGCTGTGGGGAAAATTAACTCCACCTCAGCCAGGCCCAGCACAAACAGAAACAAATCCTGTCAAATCAACTTCACTTGCTCCTTTGACAGAGTAAAAAGTTGGTAGTTAGGGCAGGAGCAGTACATGCTGTGTGTCTTGACCACAGTGAGGTTTCTGGTAATGTTTCACCTGACACTATTATAGAAAGAAA
Source organism: Myiozetetes cayanensis (assembly GCF_022539395.1). NCBI lineage: Eukaryota > Metazoa > Chordata > Aves > Passeriformes > Tyrannidae > Myiozetetes > Myiozetetes cayanensis. Next base: position 5,144,567 of record NW_026087521.1, read on the forward strand.
GAAAGAAAGAAAACACTGGCTGGATTAAACTAATATAAGATGGGTAGGGAAATGGCTGGAAAATTATACTCAAGACATATGGAAGAAAATAAAGGGTGTTTATTAGGACAGAAGTTGTGAAGTAACTGAAAAGAGGTCCAACCACTTGAGAGGGTGAGAATTCCAAATGAGCTCAACAATTTTTACATAGAGTCTGAAACATCCAGGATGACTTTAGGGAACAACTGGCTAATCAGCAGCTCTGCAGAAAAAGAGCAGTGATGGAGAATAAGATAAGAGAGGATCTCTGAAATTAATACTATCAGCAAAGCGACACTTTTGCAAAAAAGCCAAACACTGTTATGGGACGTACAAGCAGAAATAATCTCTCTTAAGATACATGACATAATCTTTCTGCTCTATTTGGCACGAAGGAGGCTGTAGCTGAAGCGTGGTGTTCCCTCTGCACTTTGCATTTCAAGAAGTATTTGCATCAGGTAAAGGAAGAGCAGAGTGATTATGGGTGTAGAAACTTGACCTATTAGAAATCAAAGGGTTGAGATTGCTTCTTCAAGAGAAAAGACCAAGTAGAGACAAGATTAGTAGTCTTCAAATACATAAAAGGTGGCTGAAAAGGTGAAAAAGATTGAATTGTTACAGGTACCCATTTTCTATGCGACAAGAAATAATGTGCTCTAAATTGCAGAAAGGGATATTTATGTGAGACACTTGAGGAACTTTTTAACGATAAGAACAATTAAGCAGAGAAATACATTGCCTGGGAAGGTTCTGAACCTCCTCTACCAAGGACCTTAAGAGCAGTTTAAATAAACACATGTTAGGAATAGTTCAGAGAGAGCTAATTCTGCCTGGGGTGAAAGAATGCCCCCTTGATGTTCCTTCCACAGATTTATTCTTTATTTCTCCAAAACATTAACACAATGGAGCACAACTGAATTAATTTTGATGCAGCTCAGGAAATGTGTCCACGTATGAGTCCCTGCAGGATTAGATATGAGTCTACTGTGTCTTTTGAATTAGCCAAGGTGTTACCTGTTCACTATGAGGACAAGCCAAAACCCATATATGCCTCAAGACACCAGTGATTCCTCGTAACTGATGTTGTCTTCCAAGTCATCAAAGAACAAATCCGTTCTCCTAAATTCACAAAATGTGAAACGACACTGCTGGGTTTTGCTGAGTTTATAAAATGAAGAAATGAATTCTCCCACCTGCATAAAGTGTCAAGCAGAGAGACATCACTGTTCATATTTCCTATTTAAATATATTTGTCTCATATCTTAACAAAATGATTGTTGTATTTCCCCCACCTGCCGTTGTCTTCACAAAGTTGATAGTTGTGCCTCAGAATCCCTAAACTGTGTGGATGTTCTTACAGGATATAAACTGCTGCACAGATAACTAAAAAATCATCTACTTTCAAGGTTTGAGTCTGATCATAAAGGAAAGACAATTGCTTGCACAACTTTTAGAGGAGGAAAAGTTATTAGCAGAATTTAAAGGTGTTACTTGGAATACAGCAGTGCAGACTTGACAATCTGAAATCACTATAAGTGTCACTAAATAAAGTAATGGGGTCAAATCTCATGTGTCTCTAAACTGGTACAGGTCCATGGAGTTTAACAACACTGTGCTAATTACATCAGCAGAGAATTTGCCCTCTAGTTTCTAGAAGCCCATCACAGACAAAGATGCTTTGCACAGGCATTTATTCTCAATTTGATATCCTTGGATGTACTGGTTTGTGTTTATATAGTTGCAGAGACTAATGCAGAGAGAGATCTGTGCAGTTCTTTGGCTCTGGCATGGCTATCAGCAATCTGTACGTTTTCATTTTGAACTCTGGCACCTTGGAATAAGCTGGAGAAGAACTAATAACTCTGCCTGGTGTCTCCAGGTCTAGAGAGATCTGAAATGCTTTTATTGATAGACAATGAACTCTGTTAGTGACTGAGGAGTGCGGAGAGAGTTGAGGGGGGTTCTGCTGCTGAAAAAAAAAACATAACTATTGAACTACTTTTACTGAGAAAGGGAAAAAAGCAAGCAAACAAAACAACTCAATGTGCTGTGTATTAAGCTTGAATTCACCTTAGGCCCTTTATCTACTTTTTTCATTCTGTTTTTTCTCTGCTTTATTCCCTGCTCAAGCCTATAAGGATTTGACAGCACTGCTGCCCTTTAGCAATGCTTGCTCTGCATGGGAGGGCAGCAAAATATTAGCTGGTTTAATGACGATCTCTGACTCCCTAGAAGAGCAACATTCATCATCATCACTTATGAAAAAACCTCATCTCAAGCAGACAAGCTCAAGCAGGTTATTGCATCCACATCCATTACAAGGTTGCAACATCTACACTGAGGTTACCAAGAGTCAACGTATGTTTTACTACTGCTTCAGAGAAAATTAATGTATTGAACCACAGTGCTTGCTACCATTGACCCCAACACCTTAATGGAAAGTATTGTTCACCCATTGCACAGCAGCTCACACAGAATTAGTGTTGGATTGAACTTATCATAATTAAGGTCTGAAAGCACATAAATTGTTAGAAAGAAGAAAAAAGGCCTCTTTGGACATACCTTACTCCCTCTCTCCTGTTCCTTTTTCAGGTGCAACTCTAAATAGACTTTCAGTTCATATATGTGTGTTCCAACCTTGTGTCAAACAGTGATGTCAAAGCCAGTTTTGCCTTGGGATCCTGAGACCATTGGCTCATATGTTAATTCAGCCTAGAAGGGGCCTCACCCATCCAAGCTCCTGCTCACAGCAGGTTCAGCAGTGAGCTCTGACCAGGCTCCTCAGGGCTTTTAAAGCTTTGGGCAGCAGAAGCAGAGCAGAGGTGTGAGCGCAGCACTCCATCTCTCAACTGGATTGCTCCTGCTGATTGCTGAGGCCACTGTGCTTCTCTGAGTACCACAGCCATCTCCACTTCCCCATGCAGGACTAACTCTGCCATGTAGAGCACTTGAGTAGCTTTCTCTACTTCCTTTTAACTCTACTCCTTACTAACACCCCGTCACTTTGTCACCACACCCATAACTCTGACGTAGCAAGTCCCAAAGTGCGGTCCCAAATATATAATTATGTGTGGTTTCCCAAACACCATCTATTCTTTAGTTTCTTTCCCACCATTAATTTTCTTCCTCTTTGCTGACTAGTCAGGTGTCTTAAATTTTATCCCTTTAAGCCTCCATGGTGTCCAATGAAAAGGAATTAGGCTTCTGGGTGTGTTCTCAGACTAAACTTTGTAATTATCTACTTCCTCTTGTACATCACTCTGTCCAGGTCCTATCTTTAGGAAGATTATTTGGCCTGAATAAATACCTCCAAGGTCTGAAGACTCAGTTTCAATAAAGTTTACAGAGGCTTTCATCTTTATTGATATTATGAAAGTCTGCAGTGTGATTTTTTTAAGCTTAGTGTCATAGTGTCTTCCTTGAGCTCATAACAATGCTCCTGCCTGAAAGTCAGGAGAACTGTAGTAAGTACCTTTTCAGTATTTTGGTTCTGCTCTTCCTTACTGGACTCAGAAACTGGATAACAGAATACAAACATATGGAAAATATTAAGACCAATGCATGGGACTGAAAAGCAGAGGTACAAGGTTTATATAGTGTGTTCCAGATGACTATAGATTTCACACAAAACATTTTTTGCCTTGACCTGAAGTTTTTAGTGTATTAACTGTGGGAGCATCTAAGTGTTTATGAAAAGTATCTTCAGGCAACTGTCAAACTTTCAGAAGTGCTGACAATTTTGAAATCCTTAAAAACTGAGTTCCTCTGAAATGAGCAAAACAACACTGTCTCATGACAAAACTTTCATGAAGCAGACAGAAACATAATAATGGCTTCAGAAGTTGAGTTCCCTAAGGAAACACACCATCATTTCAAAGCATCAATGCACGGATTTGTTCAGGATGTAGCTGGTTGCTGAGAGCAAGAGCATCTTTCTGGGTTTGAACATTTATCCAAATATCAGTATGAAGATTGAAGCACCAAAAACAAGACACAGTCCATGGAAAAGTAAACTTGACCTTGATTGAGTAGGAGGTTGAATGAGACAACATCCTCTGGTCCCTTTCCACTTGTGATCCTAGAAATCCTAGACCTTTTTTTTAGGATGTGTTCATACATATTTAATTGCCAGGTTTATTGCTGTCAGCTCAAAACTATGAATTTTCTGAAGAAATTAACTATAAAAAAACTTCAATGACAGCAAAGAACCTACAAAATTAAATTAAACGTCACTCTTCAAAATCCAGGGCAGAAAATACAAAGTTTGTAAGGCAAATACAGTAAATCTATGTACATATTTTAATGGATTAGAAGCATAATACACGTGGATGACTGTCCTGTGCTATGTTTTATTTGCTACACTAAATGCATCATATCTTACAAACCACAGAGAATTGTGCTCCTGTATTAATTACATTTTTAAGTGATTTTCTAATCTTTGGACCATTTTAATGTCTGACTGTTGCAGAGGGAGTGTATTAGAATTTCACACTGCACTGCTATTTGAAAGAATTTAAATAGTAAGCAAAAGCTCTCCATTTTTTGTGTTCTTTCAGCCATTTATTTCTATTAGTATCAAAGTGGCTGTTTTACATTATGCAAACATTCATTGCAAAAGCAAGTTGGGTAGTAGGTTAACTTCTTAGAGAAGAAATATATGCTATGATAACATTACCCAGTGTGGATGTGTTACACTTAAGGCATTAACTTCAGTATAAATCATTCTTTATATGAAATAAAAGTGCTTTATTGCATTACAGCAAGATCCTAAACCACAGTAGATGGATGTCGTAGGATGTATTCTGGGTGTTGCCAGTCAATTGCTGCTCTTTTTAAAGTAAGGGATGAAATTGCAGACAATGATATCCAGAAGAACATAAAAATCTGATGTATACCCACAAAATCAATGACTATTTAGAATGAAGCTTGAAAACTTGGTGTAAAACACTACCTTTATCTCATCGAGCTGGGCCTACATCTTGTCCCATTGAGTGGATTTATGGAGGCAGTACAGCAGTATCTTTAAATGAATGAGAATTCCCTTGCTCCTTCAGGTCTAAGACACACAGTAGAACATTATGACCTGTTGAGATTTCTCTGAGCAGCAGCAGAGGTAATAAAAGCTTTACTGACAGGGATATGGTAAACCAACCAGTCTTCGCTTTTAAGAATATCTTTGCTTGTAAATTGTATAGCCATAGTATAAATATATGTTTAGCAAAACAAGGAATTAATTTGTTTTCAGAATTTGATGGAAATTTTCTATCCATGTTCTTTCAGTAGGGGGGAAAAAAAAAAAAAAGGTGGCATGAAAATGAAAATTTCTTCTGGAAATGTCATTTTTTCTGAGAAAGGCATTTTTTTTCTGCCTTAAAAACACGTAGTATACATTCGGACTGCAAAGCATGTTTACTGTTCTTTTTTCCCCCCCAAGAATTTCCTCTCCACATTACTAACTAATCCTTAAGTAGCAGTTTTCATCAGTAGCTTTCAAATCAGTACAAAGGAGAAAAATGTCATTGTTCCTCCTGAACCTACGGCGCAGCAAGGGGGGAGGAAGGAGATGCTAAGTGGCTTGCATTAATCTCCCAGCATGCCAGTGCAGCAAAACCCACCTCCCAAACCCCAGGACTGTTTTCTACTTACTTTTGCACAACCAGCACTCCCTGTTTGCCTGCTCTTTTGGCAAGGACCCCACTGAAATCCTCAGCCCAAAATGCCTCCAAGTATGGCAGAATGTGGATTTAACTTTTATATTTGAGCAGTTCATTCTGCCGAAGGAGGAACTCAAGGCTCAGTCAGAAAAAACTCTTCCCTTCCTCCTTAGTTCATCCATTTCTGAGTACTGGGAGCCAAACAATGTGAATTTTTGTACCTTGAATGTTTATTGTTTTACTTTGTAGCTCAGCAAAGAAGAAGAGAGCAGGTGTGGAAGGCAGGGAAGAACAGTGGGACTCCTTCAAGACAGGAAAAAATATTCTCAGGCATGGGGAGAAAAAGAAAGAATAAGCTGCTCTGTGGTACCAGTGCCTACAGTGGAAGAGATGAACTACATTCCCAACAGCAGTTCTGCCTCTTTCTCCATGCACCTCATTTTTTGCATAACAAGAGAAAATTATACTTTGTCATGCTGTATTAAAGATAATTATCTCCTGCAGTCCTTGTGGTTTTCTATGGTTCCATAGTTAACCCGGTTACGGTCCTTGATATTTGCACGGCAACTGGTTGTTACTGGCTCAGAACAGAAATTCTTTGCCTGTTCCTGAAGAACTCTTTATCAGTCTAGGTGTTGATCTTGATTGCTGGTCACTCAGTCAGCAACAGCGTGGTCAAATTCAAGGAGAGCTGTAGTTGACCCTCTGATTAGTTTGCATTCTTGAGAGCTTTTGAAATAGATCCTCATGGTTGTGACACATCTGGGGTCTGGTAAGGAAAATGGTGGTGATCCACACCATGAGCCTTCAGGGACAAGAAGAAGCTGTACTGATTTCCACACAGCTGTAAGAGTGTAAAAAAAGTTTAGATCTTGTGGGGCTGGAATTACCTCTGGTAACTGCCCTTCTAACAGAGGGCCTTTTGTAGGAAAAGCAGTCACTGAGGGAGACATCCAGGGGACCTACTCTGGAGGTCCTGTAGGCCTGTACACTCACTAAGCCTGGAAATCTGCTGATGTCCTTGAGAGTATCCTGGTTCACTGACACAGCCGAGTGAATGGCTGACAGATGTGAGTCACAACTCTGAAAAGAGTCCAAATAGATGAAAACCAGACCTACAAAAGAGATGCCTTGAATGAGAGCAAGAGATAGTTCTGTATCTACTACTGAATACAGCGTGTTTTCCAGTGAATATCTTTGGAAAGCCTACGGGATGCTGCCAGTATTGGAACCAAATGATCTTTAAGGTCCCTCCTGACCCAAATCATTCTATGATTCTACGAAATATAAAACCTTATGCTCAAGTATTTAAGTACACAACGGCTTGGCTTTGCCTACAATCCAGCACTGGAGCCCTCCTTGTCTCAGGGCCTTTTCTCAGACAAAGAGGGCAGACTCACACACGAGGCAAGGATTCTTAGATCCCTTACAGGTGCTTTTACCTTATGGCACCTAAAACCATCAGCTGAAATAACTGCATCATGTGTCAGCACTATAAAAGACAGTAGGATTCTCAAGTCACCTATCATTTAAATAGACAAAAGAATGGGAGAATGTAAATATTTTCATTCCCGCTGAGCAAACAGAGAGCTGGTATCACTCAGGGAGGTCAGGTGGATTAAGGAAGAAAACCCAGATCTTGTGACTCTCAGGCCGGTGTCTGAACCATAACCACATAACCACAGCCCAGTTCTCAACAGAGTTGCTCTCTCTGGGTTTTGATCAGCACATATTGCTTCCAGCAGTTACTCTGTCTGATTTCCATATCCCTATTAAATTATTCTATAGATGATGTAAAGGGTCAGGGGGAAAAAAAAAACACATGCAAAAGTGTTGAGAAAAATGCCACCCCTTTTCTGAAAGCTTATTGTAAAATAAATAAATAAAGTGGTATTAAAGAAGGAAAAATTACCAAGGGAGTCATAAAAAGTTAGCTTTAGGCCAGAGAAATGTTGCTTTTCATTTCTATATAGTACATGAGAATATTTTGTGGACTAACTGTGCATGAATAATGTTTTATTTAAATGTATATCTTTACAGCTTTATTTTATCAGGTCCTTCAAGGCCTGGCATAAAAAAGGTTTAACAAGTTTGACACATGCTGATTTAGCATTTATACCACAAACGGGATCTGCTTTGTGAGGGAAAATAGGCCAGCTTTCAAAATACAAACACTGTGAAGTATTCAAAGTGAAACAAAACAAAAGTGAGAAGTAGGAAGAACCAACCAAAAAAAAAAAAAAAAGAGAAGAAAAATGCAAACCATAATAATTCCAAACCTGCTGTGCAAAGGTTTTGAACTCGCTTAGAAAATATATTGCATTAAATGTCGTAACACTGATGATTCCAGCATCCAAGTTTCCTAATAGAATATGCAAGTCTGGTCTGCAGAATTCAGCTAAAAGTAGTCAGTGAGGGTTTGTTCTCTTTTCTCTTTCCAGTGAGCACAAGATCGAACCCTTCCTGAGTAACCTTAACCCTTTCAGCTACAAAATATTAAACTAAAAGAAAACATTTTTCAGAATGTCAGAGTTCTAAAATTTTAAATTAATGTCACATCATCAGTTGCAGAAGGATGTGTTTTAGAAATATCTTTGTTCAGCCTCAGTCTCCAACCCAGAATAAAGTGTTGCAAATCCCAATATTTATGAGATAATGTGCTTTTTCTGTGCTAGGGTAAACTGTGACCTAGATTCCTGTGATATTGAAGTTAGTCGACCCTCACCTAAACTCTTAGCTAACCTGTCTTGACTTTTAAAACATTTTTAATCACAATTTTTCTTTTTGCACAGAGCCTGGATAGTTGGCACATTTTATAACTTTGCATTTCCATTACTAAAATTGCCAGATGGAGACCAGTTAAAATTATTTTTATTTCTGTTACTTTGATATTTTTGTACTTCTGCTTTTAAAGTAACCAGATGGGGGTTAGCTAAATCCTCTGAGCTACTTGTTTATACAAATGGACTGTAGAGACAAGTATATAAATCTGTGTACTAAGCTTGCTGGAATTGCTGCAGCACTACAATAGGCAAAGGATGGATAACGTCATTTTGTTAACGGGACATCGTCTTTATAGACTTGATCAATAAACTAATTAAGATTTGACATTGTGCCATTGCCCAACTTCACAGTGAGGCTTTTGTGTTCTATCTACATCTCTCCTACATTTCATATATTTCTGCAAAATTAGAGACAACAGAGATTTATCTCTATCATGAAACATATCTAAACTTTTATTTCTTGTTATGTTGAGCAGCAGGGACCTAATCTACATCACAACTTAACATGTCTTCTAGGGGGAAAGATACTTATATAAAAACCACCAATGTTTTCTCTGAGAAATACATCTTTATGACATTCATTTCATGGAAAGATTATTTTTAAGGCCTCTGTATTCTCTTTGTTTTAAAACTCCAAAGCCTTATAGTACCTTAAAATCCTTTTAGTATTAATCATTCCAGAAGTAACTAAAATATTTTTTCATTTATATAACAATTTTCCTACCATTAATTTTCGAACTACAAGAGATTCCAAAGCTACTTGTATGGGTAGAAGTGGACACAGCCACTTTCTGCAGCTATCCCAGGGAGGAAAACAGTGATGGTTGTCACATTCCATTGTAGTTTCCCAAAATTATACAGATATATTTTATAAAACCTGAATATCAAAAGCTAAAATTAAAAGACATGTTCTCATTAAGTACACATCACGATTTTGATGAGACCAACAGTCCATACTTAGATGCATCTACTTTTAATAAATGAATATGGGAATTATATGACAAAAATTCTATATATTAAGCTTTGTGGAAAGGTCCTTTGTCCTTTTACAGAGTACTTTGTAGTATTAGCCAACAGTTTTTATCTTAACTAGTGTCTAGTGTCAACTAGAATAAACCTTTCCTTAACAGTCTCCATAAGCAATAAATACTAGAGTGGGAATATATTTCTTGTGGGAACAGGTGTCGCAACACTCTTAGTAACACTAACAGAGATTTTAAACCAAATTTTTCCTTTTTAGGCCATATTTAGTATGAGGTAGGTTCTTATTTTCCTGAGTAAATAGAATAACTTACATAATAATTGCTAATTTCTTTCCATTGTATGTTTTATTGCTGAGTGATCCAAAACTGAAAAAATGATTAAATCATTCTAAGGAAAAAAATAGTTAGATTTGGGGTAATGGGGCTAATGGAAAGTGATAATTAGGGAAGCTATAAAAGTTGGAAATTTTGTAGTCTAGTAATAAAGGAACAAATGTTAATTTTGACCACTTCGCAGTAATTTGCACAGGAGAGCATTTGTGCAGCAATAGAAATCTGATCAATGAAGAAATTGTCTCAGGATTTTCATACAAATTGACAAAATCTGTACATCTACATTTCTGGTGACATATTATCTTGCTTGTTTAGTTGCCTCTCCTATGAATTTCCATTTCAAATTTAACTTCTAAACCCTCTGTGAACATAGTACAGTGCTGTGACAACAGCAGAGCACTCTGAACACATACAGCACTAACTAATGTTGGGTGTTCTGTGGCAAATTTCTCTTGGCTTCAGCGGCAATGACTCTGAAACACTGTCATAGATTTAATTTAATGTTGTCCCCCTCATAATGCCACTTTCTCCTTAGTGTCATCTCCTTCATAACATTTTCTTCTTCTTTAGGTTAATCTTCTTTCCCGCTTGAAGAGTGGAAATAAGGGTTAATGGCCACAAATGCTCGTTAATATAAAGTCAGCTGATAGCTGGTGATGAGCTGCTCAAAGAAGGTCTGCAGAGCAAGTTGTTTTGCTTTGTTTTCAGCTCAGCATTGCAGGAGGCCCAATCCTCTCTGCAGGCTCTGCTCCCACAGAGCTGTCCAGATGGTCTGGCTCCGACCGTCTTTCCTTTCATGTAAGGTGGGGAGGTGGTGGGGAAAGTTTGTGTCTGGCTTAAATGACTCATCCCCCAGATCCCTGGGCCTCAGCTGCTATACAAAGATCCCAACATGTGCCTTACACCATTGCTTTTCTTTTTTCTTTTTTCTTTTTTTTTTTTTTTTTTAAATAATCTCATCATCATGTCTTGCTCCTCCAGCCCTGGAAGGATGCAAGGGAGCAGATGTTGCCCCCATATTATCTCAGTAGCATGGCAAGCTGGAGAGTGACAGGCAGGATGGTTTTGGCAGTCATGGTACAGCAGATATTTCAGTGCTTGTGACATGTTGGGAAAAGGCCTGTTGTACAGGTTTGTGAAAGATATAACCTGACTGAGACATATTGGAGATCAATCTCCCCCCATTCCCCACCAGACAGCTGGTGGTACCTGTGCTCAGGGCTGGCTGAAAGCTGTGCTTAGCACAGCCTGACCCTCAGCTGGTGAACCATACAGCACAATACTAATGCTTCAGTCAAATCACAGCTGCAACAGCCAAGAGGACTTTAAACTGCCTTGTTTAGTAAAGCACTGTGAAGGTCCAGACAGTCCAAACTCAAAATGTTACCTGTTCAGCAATTAAATACATTTTCTTATTGATTACATGGGTTAGTTCCTTTCTGTACTATGAACTAAAATTGAGAGAATTGGGAATTTGTATAGGAAAATCTGATATAGTTATTTCATTGAGAGACTGCTGATTTGAATAAACAAAGTTAGTATCTCTACCCACTAACAGTCTAAAAAGGCTGGGGTGAGAAAAATAAAAGGAGTGGAGAGGATTTTTGGAAGTGACCTCAGGAGATCTCTAATCAAACCTGTTACTCAAATCTGAGCCTGAAAAAATGGTTCTTTAAATCACAAAATACACTTGCCATAAAGGAAGTGCTTGAAACAGAGATAATTTGTGGAATTAATGGATGGATGGATGGATGGATGGATGGATGGATGGATGGATGGATGGATGGATGGATGGATGGAAGTAACAGGGGATGCCCAGAATTTTAGTGCTGTGGAGGTCTGTGCAGGTTCATCAGGTCATGAACCACAGGATCATAGGAAAGGCAGTGCTCTGTACTAAGAGTGCTCCATCCTGTGCTTCTCAGGACTGAGAGTGCACATCAGCAGTCATGTGATGGTTTTGGCCAAAACCTGCACACTCCACGCAATTATTTCAAGCAAGAGACACAAATCAAATCCCAAAATAAGATGTGTTATTCCAAAAGCATCAATCAGTAATATATGGAGGAGAATCGAGGTGTGATGGGAGATTACCCATCCCTGCAAGTGTTCAAGGTTGGATAGTATAGGACCTGAGCAACCTGTCTGGTGAAAGATGTCACTGCCCTTTGGGAAAAATGCTCTTTAAGGTCCCTTCCAACTCAAAATCTTTCTAGGATTCAATTATTTCAGTTCCTGAGGCAGGGCTACTGTATCTATGAACTCGGTAGCAAAATACCAGAGATGATTTGATTGGGGTTTTTAAGGAAAGCAGTTTCAAACATAAATGATATCGTGCTCAATGCGAACAAAGTCTCTCCTGGACTTCATTATGTTGGGTAAAGATGCATTTGTCACTAAACTGGAAGTTAGTGGCTGCCTAAGGATGAACGATCGTGACATGATTACATTCAGTACAGCAAACTGAGCACGTCCCTGCTAGTCATACACATACTGGTGCTTTCAAAGAGGCAATTTTCTAAAGGAGAAAAATTCTGAATGAAACTGATTGGAAAATAGAAAGTTCTTTGTTCGTGGTTTTATCAGGTTATCATAATTCCACAGTGAGGAAAGAAGATACCTTTGGCTAAAAGCTCATGCTGTCCCAGTAGTATGGACAGCAATTAAAGGGAGAGAAAGAGAAAATGAGAAGAAAGGGAGAAAGAGGGATAAATGAAAATTTATGAAATATATATGGTTGTAATAGAGAAGCCAGAGGCATAGCAGGAGGTGACTGTAAGGACTGAGACCAAGTGGGAGAAGCTGAAGGTGTGCCAGGAGCAAACAGCAGTGCTATAGCTCAGGGGACTGTGAACATTTATTGCCACATACTGGTATTGTTGCTGGTAAGGCAGTAACAGTCTTTGGCTCTGGGATAGCCTATTTACTTCAAAGTGGTTCTTATATCACTCTTTAATTCGGGAATTCCTGCCTTGAGGAACCCTTTTCTTGTATTATTGAAAATTAGATAATTTCTAAAAGTCCAGTGTATTTTTCATTCACTAGGTTATTTTCTTAATTATATTTGCTGGAGATAGCTTCAATTGCAGTTTTGTTCACCTTCAATTTATATTCTTATTTCTAAAGCCTTTGGCAGTCTTTCAAAGAGTGTCCACACACATTGAATCTAGTCTCTCAGCTTTAGATGATAGCTCTCAATAAATCCACAAGCAGTGCTTGCAGAAGGGAGAGCACCTTCCCTTTTCTCCTCCTCCAAGCAGACCTCCAGAATAAATCATTATCCGAAACACTTCATTGATCTTAGTAAAGCTCTCCTTTCTGCCAAATTCGATGGCTGATGAAGTTGCAGCTACTATATCTCCAGTCTTGTGCCAGGTTTTACAGCAGCTGGAGCAGAAAGTAAAGAATCTGCAGTGTATTAGTCTAAGTGTCGTTTTTTCATTCCAGGTGTCCAAAAGCTCTCCTGTCACCCCGGTCAGGACAGCTTCCCATGACAGTTATTTTGCTCAGACAAGAGTTTGAAATATCAGTTCAGGTGGTTTCACTAAAATGGGTTTCACCTCTGGTGGTGGGGCAGAGGGGCCAGATGGGACCTGGGAAGAAGGAATTTGTTTCAGCAAGAGCTGGCAAACTTTCAGCATGTAGGGGTGGGGATGGAAAGTGGCATTGCTCCTCCATGTTGAATATTCTTTTAAAACAGTTTCTTATAAAGCAGTTTTATACTACCTTCTGTATATGAATGCTTATTATAGGTCACTACTACCCAGAGATAAAGTTTTCAACAGCTTGAAACACAGAAAGTGGACTAAGGGTTTTTCTAGGTCCTGGGTGACAAATATTTTGGTTCCGAATTTGAAACACAGCAGAATTATTTGCTCATATCATCTAAGGATAATGAAAGTGGTTTGAAATTTGTAGAAGTTTAGATATCTAGAAACATTTCTTGGGAATGGATCATCTTAAATGGGTTAATCTGCACTGAAAGGCAATTATTATTTGCTATACCTTGGCCATGGTTAAAGTTACGTGAGCTGCCCCACATACACATGGGCTACTTAATCCATCAACAAAAGGGAAAATACAAGAAAAGATAAAAAATGTTTGGCCAAAAAATATTTGACTAATAATTTACTAATGGAAACCAGGAGTTCCTTTAAAAATTCCATTCCTCTATGACAATACAGAAGAAAAATATTAGCACTCAAGGCTCTGAACTTTGCATCCCTTGGCAATATAGGGAAGATTGTGGCTATTCATGACCAGCAGAGCACAGTTTACTGAATGGAAAACAGACCAATTAATATCCCAAACAGGCCTCAGCTGGATGGTTGTGTTTTGGGAAAAGTGTTAGGCCCAGCTTTGTCATCAATAATGTCAACATGAAGCCTGAACTCACTATTGACATCATGAAATGAACTTGAATTTTAGATGCAGCATCCATAATTTGAAAAGAAGCTTAGTTATTTCTTAAGGAGATAGTAAATAAAAGAGAAAGGGAAAAAAAGAAGGCTTGGGGGTATCTAAAAGCATCTCGGTTAATGACTAGACACCTATTTCTGCAAGAGGAAAAAGCTGTCTCAAACTACTTGATAGGGAATAATTAGCAGCAGCTGGAACTTCTCATTTGCAGGCAAGATACAAACTAAAAGAGAGAAATATAAATTATTTGAAGAAACTACCAGGAAAAGCAGTACTATCTTCCCCTTCTGGTTTCCTTAGGCAGAGACTGAACTTCTTCCTGACTGATGAGCAACAAAGACAATTTGTGATTCAGTCCTCTAATATTCTATCAGATGGGGGAGAAGTGAAATCTAAGATAGGAAGCTGAAAGAAGGTAGATTTAAATTGGATATTAGGAAGAAATCCTTTACTGTAAAGGGTGGTGAGGCACTGGAACAGGTTACCTGGAAAACTTTTGGCTACCCGATCCCTGTAAGTGTTCAAGGCCAGGTTGGATGGGACTTTGAGAAAACCTGGTCTAGTGGAAGGTGTCCCTGCCTGTGGCAGGGGGTTGGAACAAGATGCTCTTTAAGGCCTCTTCCTACCCAAGCCTACTCATCTATTCTTGCCTGACACACCAGGAAGCTGTGAAATGAAGGAAGTTTCCCAAGGACACCCCATGAATAGCAACCAATCCAACCCAGACTTGGGGCACTCAACCCTTATTAGGTCCTGCAGCTTCCAGAGAAGTGTGGATTTGTTTAGACTGTAACAACTGAATACCCAAATGAGAAAAGAAGGGGATTTTCCTTGCTCCTCTATGGGCCAAACTTTATGATATACAATTTCCAGGACATACAGTGTCTAGAGGGTAGTGCACTTCTAGAAAGTTGGTTCTATTAATCTCACTCTTTATGCAGTCTTTATTGGTTGGATTTTGTCAGATGAAGAAATGAATGTTTATGCCCGAGGTTTAGAAAGCAATAAAAATGTTTTATTTTCAACATGGGGACCTGTGCTTGTCTTTATTGGAATCGCAGCCTAGGCCTTGTCTGGGAGAAAAATCACTAACATGCTTGGGCTTGTGTAAATGAGGTCAGCAAGGAAAAAAATTATGACCTGAGACACTGAGTATTTTTGAACAGAAAGGAAGTATCTCCTGTAAACAAACTATGTGTGTGACTACGACCTGTTGTATGTAAATAACACGTTCTGGGCTACAGTAGCTATTAATGCTCTTTGAAAGACACAAAACTTCTATAAAGGGGTGCAGGAAGTAAAAAGATGTAGAAATTGCCAATAGGGGAATGAATGAAAGTTTATCTGATGCTTTTTTAAAAGTGAGTAGTCCTCAGAAACAGAAAAAAACTTGGTACTGCTTTTTCAGAAATGAAAGAAGTTTCTTTAGGTAATAAACAACTGCTTTCACTATGGAAGAAAAAAATTTTCACTGATTTTCCCTGAATTAGGACCTTTAAAGTGAACGTTTTTTATGGATGAGTTGTCCTTTAGAATGGAATTTAATTGCAGCCTTCTATCGATGAAGTAGTACTGTTACAAAACTCTCTCCTGTACTGTTTTCCCAGGGAGTTGGGGTTTTTATCAGGAGAGCAACAGCTTATTTCAGTGCTCTCCGTGGTCCTTTGTTTAGATACACATGCACCTGTACATGGATTTGTAGATGTTTGTGCCTATGCAAGCAGATAAGCACTTCTAAACGAAGGCTCCAGAGGAGTTACATGCCCAGAATCAGGACACTTAATTGGTTTTTATGTCTGTAAAAATCTCCTGCCAGCTGTTACGGCAAAAAGTTGCCTTCCCATTTTGTCAGCTCTCCCAGCCTCAGTAATAGGAAGGGAAAATGAAACAGTGTTATCTCTGGTGAGTACAGCAAATCTCGAATCCTGACCAGCATCAGACGTAAACTCAGCCTGCGCTGGTGCAGTTCATACACAGGCTAAAAGAATGTTCCTCTGTGCCTCTATATGAAATATGTATGGGATTGCTCTAGCATCTGAAGCATTTTCTCCTTCCCTACTCACATGTTATCATCTTTAGGTCAATAGCAAAGCACACTGTCACAAGGGACCTGGTCTCTCTCTCTGTTTAAAAGATATATAAGCTCGATGCATAAAGTAGGTGTTTGTGGTTGACACCTTCAAAATCATGTGCTTGAATGTAGTTTAATAAACATGAATCTCAGAAATGGAAGACTTATTTCACCATTTTCTTAACTTCATTATTACCTTCTATTAATTTCATTATTACCTTCTGCTATTTTTCCCCTTGTTTCCTTCCAGGCCTTTGAAGCTCTAAAATTATTTTCATTTTAAAGGCTATAGTATAGGTGACTTTTTTAAAGCTTCAGGGGTTCCTTACTTTGCTACAGCAAGCCTTAAATTTTTGAAGTGCTAGAAGCCATCTGTCTTAACAGATCATGTTCTTTTACACTGAATGATGAACCAGTATTTCACTTGATTTAGACTTAAAACCATCTTGAAAAGGAGGGAATTTCATAAAGCTGCCAATTTTTGTATCTTCTATTAAGTTCCTAGCGCTCTGCACTGTAGATTGCTAGGGTGGTGTCTGTCCCTCCCAGATGGGAAAGTAGGGCACAGATAAAAAAATAGTTTTCTCAATGTCAAAAGGAAAGACATTGAGAGGAATTAACTGAATATCTCCACCTAGTCCCTTACCAATAATCATCCTATTCCTTGGACTTCTGTGACGGATAGAAAACCGGAGGTAAATATTTGAACAGTCTATTAAAGACAGATATGGATATGGAGCCACTAATTTTCCTTTGTCTCTCTGGAAATGGTTTCCTAAACATTTCACAGTATGCATTCAGCATAACTTAATTACCCTTAGATTTATTCTTCATCGCTGCATGAGATGGCATTGGGACTGTAGAAATGCAGCTGTGGTCCATGTGAAAACATGGCCTTCACAACAAAGCACTTATTAAGGTCCTTACCGATGTTTTCATTTTCTGGACTATATAATGAAGGCAGACTGAACAATAACCTTTTCATAAGGCTTCATAAGGACCTCTTGGTATTGTATGACCTGACACCAAAAGAATGGAAATGCAAAGACAGACAGTGTTGGCTTTGGCTCCTCAGTCTGCTGTGGCGCCGGAACGGTTAACGGCTGCTATTTTCCTCTCTACCAAATTTGACCCGTGACTCTGCCAAATGGAATGAAAGAAGCAGATTGGGGTGTGCAAGTAGCTCTTTTTGAACATGTCTGGCAAATACAAGGAGCTTTTCTTCTCTCTCATTCTTTCTTTTGGGTTAGGAAGGGCAAGCCCTGCCTCAGACTACAGAAGTGTTCTCGCTCCGCCAGTGCTGCAGAACGAAGAAACCCTCCCGCTGGCCAACAAAGAGAAATTTAGCAGAGGATGTAAATGTTGGGCTCATATGCTGTTTAAAGTAAACTACAAACACCTTAAAAACAATTAGGCTGATGGGATTTTGGGGATGACTGTCTCTTCATAGAGGCTGGAAAGCATTTCTCTCATAATGAAGTATGTCGTAATAGTGATTTTCTGCTAGGTGAATAGGCACAAAACACATCTTTGTTCATAAGGCTTTTTATTGCAGCAGTTGTCATGGGCAAAACCTGAAAGTACTTGAAAATCCATTAAAATCACAATCAGTATTAAAAAAATGCCATCTCTTGAAAGTTTGTCTCTGCAGACTGTAGAAGTGAGAAGTCGATAACTATGAGACACATTTATGCAATTTAAGATTAATGATTAACTGTTAAAGTGCAGGCTTTGTAGAATGAGCAAGGAAACAAAACCCTTCAATCTCTGCAGCTGCTGAATGAAGCCAACTTCTAAGTTACTGTGTGTGATAAGATGTGCTGAATCCCAGCCCAGTTGGCCATTGACCTGCCCTGAATCAGCGACTACTGTCTCCAGGGTGTTTTGGTTACAGTTCTCTCTTTCCCAAAGCGTAATTGTCAGATGGATTTATGCCTGTTTGTGACTGTTTTTCCTCTGGTTCTGTACAAGTATCAATGCACGACTTTGGGCATTTCTTAGACTTAAAATTTCTTGTCTCCCAAATGATGTATTTTACAAAGAGAGAATGGACTGGCTTTGAAGATTCGTAGTAATACTTGGATTTACTTATACCAGTTCCAGAAGTAAGACCTTTAATTATTTTTTTATTCAGCAGAATTATCAAATTCAGCCAGATTTTTTTCAAACATCCAGGCCATGAACAAGTGCTCAAGTTCCCAAGTTAAAACAGCAACTTGCCAACTTTAAAACATTTGGCTGGTCAGCAGGAAAGAAAAAACTGCTTGTAAAGTGCTGGAATGCATTTTCAATTAGTCACTCCATTGCTTAAAAGGCGAGGCATTAGGGACTGGGAGGAGAGGCAGGGGGGTGGCAAGGCTGATGGGGAGGGACAGCATGAGACAGTCTGGAGAAGAGCCTTTATCAGCCCCCAACAGCATCCCTGAAGTTGGAGGCCACTCTTTAATAGCTGAGCTTTTGTTTAACAACAGGCTCCCCCGGGAGAATGAGGTTTTCCTGGTAAAAGACCAAGATTTCTTTCAAATAACTTAATATTGCTTTGCATGAAAGAGCAATGGAAAATAGGGCTTGGGAAGATGCTAGAAGGTTATTTATTTCTCTATTATTGCCTGATAACCAGGCTGCTGGGCATTCTGGCTAAAAGGTTGTGCTTTGGCAGACCTTCCTTGGCTCCTAAAATATTTTGAATGAGATAACACCCTTGAAAGAAGATTAAATAACGAACCCAAACCGCTTCCTATACTTGGTTTATTATCCTGCCCAACACTATCAAATTCTCAGTCCAATAGGTTTCTGGTAAAGAAATACCTGGAGGGAAAAAAAAGTCTCATGACATAAAATCATCTTTCTAATCCTCAGCAGCCATCATTGCTCATGCTTTTAAAAATGCTTTGTCCTGTACTTGACCTTCAAATGTTTGTAGCTAGCTGATCTGGAACTTTTTTGACTCCACAGCTGTCTAAACTAAGGATGATGACATTGCTTAGAGATCCTTTTGTGTATCTGTGTATACAGGAATGTTGTTTTCGAAAGTATATATATATATTTACTTTAACATGACTCAAAATCTTGGAAAGCTTGTACTTCTTTATCATATTAACGGAGAACTGATAAGCTCTCGCAGGAGAGACATGTTATGGCACGAAAGACCCAAATTATACAATAGGCTGGATTTCAGCAGGTAGAGGAAACTTTAGGGGCAGTTGCCTTCTGGTTAACTGTAATAAATTTGCTTAAGTAATATTTCACAGATGTGCTGGCGGTTTCTTGGCAAACAAGCTGAAGATCATAGGAAATTTCTTTGCTTAAAGCATAAAAATAAAAGTTTTGAAGACCAAGTCCTTAACCCCAACAGAAGAAAACGTTTAGCTAAAAGCTGGGATGGAGTCCACTTTCTAAGCACAAGAGTTAAAATAATTTTGCAGAGGGTTTCTGGGGTTTTTTCTGGTTTATTTGTTTTCTCCTACTATAGCTACACGCTGTATGAAATACGTGAGGCTGTTTTGGAAAATCCATCGCCTGTCGCAAGTTTCTCTGTACTAAACTTGATCTCCTAGTTTTATTTTTAGAAAGCTTATAGTGGCTTTCTTCGGTGTTGTAGGGAAAGCTGGCAAAATGCCAGCCAGGTCCAGGAAAATGGAGACATGGTTTTTGCTCCAGACATGAAACGTTTAAGATGAAAGTAATTAAAACAACCATAATAATTGCAAATGGGAAAGGCACAAGTATCTTTACTCCTACAGTATAGTTTTCACATGGATATGTTGGAGGAAACAATAGAGCATTTTCTGTGGGAAGACAATGAAAAATATGGGAAATATAAATGTAGTTGTTAGAGATAAAATTCTGGAAACAGACGTAGTTTGTGGATTTTTTGGATGAACAGACTAAGAGACACTGAGGATCTTGATGCCGTGGAGATCAGGGCAGGTCTAGCTGTGATCTGAAAGAGGGGACAGGGCTGAGATATTTCTCTTGGCCTTGGTTTTTCCATATATTTCCACTCCACCTTCAGTGCCTTGACCTCTAACACTTAATAGAGAGGATGTGACAAGGACTCAAACTGGGCTTGCCAATAGGACAGGATAGGACAGGATATTTTGAATGTTCTTTTCTTTGCAGGCTAAGCTTGAAGCCTTTCTTAATTTGAGCCTCCTCATCAATATGAAATATTCTATGAGAAGTTTACATGGGAAAATAGGTGACTATAGCTCTAAAACCATCAAATGTGGCAGTGAGGTGGAGAGGAAAGAGAAAAGGCACTGTGCTGTAACCGGTGATGTCCTGCCCAGTCTCAAAAGGGGGACCAACCTGTATAAGGGTGATTTACAAACTTTTAGGAGGGAAAAAAAGACACTGACCAATCTCTTTCTTTTTGCTTTCCATCAGCTCAGCTCAGCTCCACAAAGAAACAGCTGAACCTAATTTTCAATTACAAGCATCTAACCCATCTCCTGTAGGTAAATAAATGCAGGGCCCAAAGTTTCCAGAGTCGGATACAACCCCCATCTCTGCAAAAGTGCTCAGAGATAATGTGTGTATCAGGTGAGAAACACCCTGTGCCACAGTGGTGTTGGGAGGGTGGTGGAACATCTGTAACCCCCAGCTGTCCTCCACCCTCCTCCCCCAGATCTGCACCTGCAATCTCACCGACAGCTGTCCCTGATGTGTTTATCCGTGTTACACCCCTCGGAGATAAAGCAGAACTGTTGGAAGTGTTGCCTAGGGGAGGATGTAAAATTCCAAGGTCTGAACTTGAGGCCTGACTTGATAAACTGATCGACTGATACGGCCCCAGATGCTGAGCCAGGAGCTTCACCTGGCAGGAGATGACTCAGTGTTTCTCCTAAATGAGGGGTCAATGATGCTCTGGCCTTTGAACAAAGAAGGTATTTTGTACCTAGGTAGTTAAAAACTGGTTGTTTCTGTTTGACCACTATCTCCTGACTGCTGTCTGGCAGACTAAATGGTCACGTTATCTTTTTTGGGCAGTGGGAAGCCTCACTGTCACCTTCTGGCAAGGGCAAGACTGTGCTGCCTTTGTGCAGCCAGTAAAGGGGGGGGTTCAGGCTGCCCAAACCCAGCCTACAGCTTACCAGGGAGCCCTAAACCAGTTCAGAAACAGCTCGAGTTTTAACTCACCGAAGGAGGAGGCAGTGGAAGACTTAAAACAGCCTTAAAAGTTTATTATATCTTATAATACCCTTTATTATGTTTCCATGAGTGTCACACACTGCCAGATCTCCCAAATCTCTATGTGATCATCATGTTACTGCTTCTTTGTAACATACAAGGGCTGATCTAAACTTTTTTTCTTCCTTCTTTTTTTTCTTTTTTTTTTTTTTTTTGGAGAACTGATGGCAGAGGGAAACTAGTAGCATATGCTTGTGATATAAATAGAAAAGTGGAAGTTTCTGCCATTTGGGGTAGTTTTGTTCTGAGTGAACACTTCATGAGGTACAGTTTTGCTTTTTTCCCCCAAAGAATTTTGATTTGGGAATTTCCAGGAATCCTAATGAATCGGTGTAGCTCAAGGAGAGGGTACAGTCACTCACAGGATGAATGGAAAACATTTAGAGGGGGGAAAAATGCAAAAGAGAAGTCTTTAAATACAGGGAAATCAATGTCAAAAGTGTTACAGAAACACAAAAGAAGCCAATCATCTAGATTTTCATAAGTAAACACACATTAACAGCAGCTACACAACTTTTCACATCGCCATAGTAATCTGGAGGATGCTTTACCGTTTATTTTTTTAAGTAGCAACAAAAAAGAAATGCATTTAATGGAACTATATAGACACCTTTTGCCCTTTCAGATAGCCAAAGGGTTACATCTGGTTTTGCATTATTAGACCTTTTATTATTCCACCATAATACTACTCTTGCTTTAAATCAGACTATTTTCAGGCACAGCTTCTGTGTATAAGTCTATAAATTCTAAGAGATTTAAAAAATAAAGAGGGGGAGAAATATTATTCTGTATACAAAAGGTTATGAACTGTTCTTAATGTGTCTATCTCTATATATGGGGGTGAGGGATAGGGGGAGGAGGGAAGGGTGGGAGAGGAGTTGTACTAGAAAGTCCCTCCTTTAAAAGTGTCAAACTCCAACCTGCTCAGAACAGGGAAAGGGAGACCCCCCCCAACAACCTTTAGAAAATAATATAAAAGCAAACCTCAGAGGTAGAAGAAAATACCCAAAAGGAGAAGACTGCAGCTTGCAGTAATCTGTAAATGATTGCTGGCAAAGGCTGGAGGCTTCGAGCTTGAGCTGTGTTTGTTCCAAAAGAAAGCCAAGAAGGACGGTGTTAATAAAGAGAGATTTAACTGAGGGCTGTGCTTGGAATAAAGTGGACTACAAAAAGGTCAAATTTGATCAGTTGGAGCAGATTACAAGGGCTTTAAAAGGTAGTGGTGAAGAAATGAAACTGGGACTGTGAAGCAATATAGCACAAGATTGATTTTGGGGGTGGAGAGAAGCTGGGACAAGTGCTTATCAGCTTGAGAAGGAGGAAGAGCTGTGCTGGGTTTGTTGTCATTCCCACACTGAGTAGAGTACTTGCTGCTTTTGTGGTTAGCCTTCCCTGCCGTGGTTTTTCTTCCTTTTTTTTTCTTTTTCCCCCTAATATATATTTTATTATTATTACTACAATGGTGTCTATAATCTCTGACTTGGATCCTCTGAAAAGCTGGAAAGTTTTAAGGTAGGCCTATGTTTTCTTCTGTTTGGTACAGGCATTTTGGGTTTAGACCTAAATTAACTGGAGCTTGAGTTATAATCGAAATGTGAGCCCTGGGCTTAAGTAAGAAAGGAGTTTCTGGTAATTAGAGCCCTTTTAAGATACAGCAAAACCTTTGAGCAGATGTTTAGAGAGACCCGAGAGAGATTTTTTAAATATACTTCTCAGTGTTACAGTGCAGTGAGGATTTTTTTTTTTCTTTTTAAGGAAAGGTTGCTCTGTAAATTCAAGTTAATAGTAAAGGCTCACACCAGTTGCAACTACAGCATTAACTCCCCGCTTCCCTCGCTGTGTTCTGCATGGGAACGGGTGGGAAACTCCAGCGGAGAGAAAAAACAGCATGAAAGTTGATCGAGAAGTGAAAAATAGTCTTAGGGGAAGGAAGGGGGACTAAAGTCCTTGTTTCTTGTTGTTGTTGAAACTTCCATACTTTGCTGTCTCTCCTAAGGCATGTGTTTGGCACTTAAAAGTTGCTACTTTTTTACCTTTTTTTTTTTACTTTCAGCACTGCTTTTTTTTTTTTTTTTAATTTGCATAGTGAAAAATGGTAACTTGAACTGCTAGAAAGGATAAGGGATGGGGGGGAAATCCCCGTTAATGCCTGCTGCAAATATTAAAGATCCACAGTGTTAAACGTCCGTATTTAATGCTGCTGTAAGTGCCTGGTATTGCTTTTATTGAGAATCCGGACATATAAAACTTTGCAGATGGTTTGCAGAAACTTCACTAAGACACTGGAAACATGTGGGAATGTAGATGGCAAAATTATAAAATTAGTTAAATTTAAAGTTTCATAGATTTCCTTCTGCTTTTATGCAAAACATGAGGCTGTTCCTAATAATTTGTTTTTAAATGAGTAAACTAAGGGGGTGGGGTATGAATTGTGATATTACTATGATATATATGCAATAGTAATATTTTAAGGTATACTTTAGCTTCTTCATACACTTAAGGATCTTGCTGTGTTCTGAACTGAAGGGGGAAAAACAACCTTCAAAGTCAAAAGATAAAGTCTACTTACATGACTAAGGCTTTTTTTTTTTTTTTTCCTCATTGAACTTAGAATTTTAGACGTCTAAAATAGACTGGCTTTTTTTTTTTTTTTTTTTTTTTGAGCCTCTGTGTAGGAATGTGGACTGGGATCCTCTCTCCTTGCCTGTGGTATGAGACTTGGCACAGCGGGCTTGTTGCAAGTTTATTCTGCTTTATTTTTCGAGTCATTTAGGGCTGTCGGCACGGAATGATGAGTTTCTATTCGACTTCCAAAAGTTCGGCGAGGACGCTGGCTGAGATGCAGCGTTGTGCGGGATGGTGGAGGGCAGGGCTGTGATTGCCATCCGGGCTGGGTGGTCGCCCCGCATCGGCCCAGAGCCCGGGGTGACTTCTCTGAGTCACCACCAGCGAATGCCAGCGAAGTGTTTTTGCAGGACTCCATATGTGTTGTTTTACGGCGTGCGTGCTCCAGGAAAGCTATTCTAGGAATTATTTTAAGTTTATCTAGCTCTGCGAGACTATTTCTGATTGCTCTGCTAGACAAGTCAGGTGATGCCAAGTTTGTGCTGAGTTCAGGGGTGACACAGAGGACTTGAAAGTCAAGAAGATTTAAGGAGGAGACAATGTTGCCCTCTCGAAGAATCTTGTTTACTTAGAAAAATTATGTGTTTACACGACTGTAGAAGAAATATCTCCCTGGCACTTTTTCCCTACAACATGCCTGAAGTTTCCCAACTTTGTGTGTGAACCTGGAGATTGCAACTGTATGGAGACAACTGGTCAAAGATGTGATTATATCTGGATATTTCTGTGTGTGACCACAGCAGCAGCTCTGCCAAGAAGTGGCATTGTGCAGCTCAGCTACAGGATGCAGAGGGTTAAGAGGTGGGAAAAGGCAATATGTAATATAAGTGAAATGATCACTGACAGGAAAAAAAAAGAGCTCGAAGTCAACATATGGCTCATATGGCTTGTGACTTATTGCACTGCAATGCCACTTTTACCTTTTCTTATATATTTTAGTTCTTTTTCTGCAGGCCAATTTCCAAACTGTTTGATGCCTCTGAGGGTTCCTGGTTTTAGTGTCTCCCCTCCATGAACCTAAGGAGCCTGTAGCTAATATTTATAAGAAATAGAGGAATGTTTCTGTGTGTTTCTTTTAGGTGCACTAAACAATTCTTTCAGACTCAAATGAGTTGCCGTAGCAAATGCCACGATCAGCCAGAGAGTACAGCGGTAAATTCTCAATTTTGTTTTCCTTTTGCACCCCCTGTAATTTATTCTGGTACTTGTTCAGTTTGAGATCTGCTTAGCTGGAAAAAGACTGAACGATGCAGATCTTGTGGAGGCAGCAGGTGGGAATACTTACACTGGGACTTACTAATTCCCAAGAGCTCAGAGCAGCCATGGGCTGCCTTAGTGCTGGTTACCCCCAGCTCAGCTGAGCTCTGGCTCCTCTGCCCTGCTCCCCAAATCCTCTGGAAGCACATCCTCTGACCTCTGAATGAAGGTAAAGGTACAGTATAACAACAGGCAAGGCTGTGGCTGCTGATGAAACCTAAAAGGAAGAGAGAAAGATGGTGTTGGAGGATGCCAGGGGGGTTTGCTGGACTTCACCCAGCAGAGCTGGAAGAGCTGACAGAGGTATTTTAAACCAATAAATGGCTATATGGTGTGTGTACATATAGTATTACATCAGGCCTCCCTCTTTTGTTGGCTCTGTCTGAGGTAGGACAGTGAGAGCTGCAATAATTTCTGGCAAGTCTCAACACCCTCTGGGTTCATATTACAGTAAGAGGGGAGAACACAAGTGCCTAAACACATTTTAATGTGCATTTCTGGATTTCTTGATAGTGACCTGAATATCAAAGTGACTGGAAAGAGAGCCCATGGATTTTTTTTTTTTTTCCCCTCCTGTTGTCTCTTTTGGGATAAGCTCCCAGCATAAAATCCATGCTGTGACATTAACATAGCACTGCCTGTTCTCCCTTATAGATGCCTTCTCACTTTTCATAGTGTGATTACAATAAGCACCATGTCTTGTTGTATTCCTTGGAGCCAGGAGAGATTGGCAAAACTTCAAGCTTTTCTAAAATCCTTCAGAGCCTTACCAGCAAAGGGTGTGTGCTCACCCAGCCCTCCCCAGACAGAGAAATCCTATTTACCCATCCCCAAAATGAGATAGGAGTTAAGATCTAGCCCTCTTAGTGCATAAGAGAGACCAAGATCAGCTGTTGTGACTTCAGAAATGTCTCTAATCCCTGTTCAGAACTTCCTCTGTGCTTCCAGGGTGTGGTTTTGTTCCTCTTAAGTGACAGGGACAACTGTTTCTGAAGGGACCTGTGGTCTGGGCCCCTACAACAGCAAAAGCAGAGCAGTAGCCTGGCAAGGAGGGACACAAAAAGGAGGGGGAAAAAAATAGTAACCCCTCAAGGCACGTCTTCTCTGTTGCTTTTCTCCCTTAATTTTTCTCCAACGAGGTTAAATTCAGTACCGTAAATCACATGAGTTACCTGTGCAGGGGAAGACCTTGTACCCTTTGCATTCCTGTCTGAAGAAATATGTGAACCTTTCCATGGTATATTGTTAGGAAAATAAAAAATTTAATAGTTGGTTTTAACTTGACTTCACAACCTCAAGGTGAAATCCAAGCACAGAGTAGGAGTTTTCACTCAGATGAGTGGTCAGGTTACAGTCTGGGAAGCAGCAAATCTTGCTGTGCTGCTCTGCATGCAGATCATCCTAATTTCACAAGTCCTATTGAACTGGCCCATCCAACTTGGCTGGTGGAGTTAGGAACATCTTGTTTGCAACACGTCATGTGTCCGGCGGATGTACCAATTCAAATGTTCTCTCCAAAATGTCTTTTTCCACACCACACACACCATCCAAACAGCCTGTTAATGGCTTGGCTTTTCAGGAAAAAAGTGTTTTTTCGTGCTTGGCAAATCAGTTCAGGCCAGGAAGAGCAATTTCAGCTTTGTTGGTGTTTGTATTATGTGCTATTTTGGGCAAATAGTCCCATCCCCACACCCCGCTCCTGTGATTGCCTGTGAATTGAGGTGGCTTAAATAGTTTCAAAGTGTTCAAATTGGGGAAGGGGGAAGAAAGGAGACATAACGGCTCAAATTTGGTTGTGGGCACAGAAAAAAAAAAAATCGAGACGATTACAGTGATACAAATCTTGTTTTGGCTTTTGCTTTTCCCTTTTATCAAAGCTTGAGATAAGCCATCATGAGTTGTATTCAGTATCTGAACAGGTCAGTTAATGCATGGATCCCCAACACATAACTGCTCAGAGAAAGGAGGAAAAAATAGAAAATATTTAACATGTGCTTTACTCTGAGGACCTGGGCAATGTTCTCTCCATTCAGCACTCAGAAAACAAAAGAAAACAAACCCTGAAAGTTTGGCCCAGGGACATAATGCTGGACTCCATCGCCACCATGAAACACAGATAATGGAATTTCAGATGTCAGTGGAGAATACAAATTCCCTCATAATTGCCACAATATGCTCAATTTGAAAAAAAAAAAAAAGGCATGGAAAGAGGGTGTGTGTATCTTGTAATAACTAAAAACACATTTGAGAATGGTTTTCCAGTTTACCACTCCACAAATACAGATGGTGTCAGAGATGGCATTGAAAGGGATGTTAGTGAGGGTCACACACGTCCCAGGTCGTGATACAGATGAGAATCAGCAGGGGATGGTGGCTGTTGCCAAGTTCTGATAAGATAAATACGAACAGCAAAACACAGTGTGGATTCCTCTGCTTTCAGTTTGAATGTGTAACTCTACAGTCACTCATGTGAATCACACTGGGGTGAAAAATTAGGGCCAGCTATATTGAAGTATGAATTTTTAATTTTTTTTTTTTTTCATGTTTTGTATCTGTGCTTCTTCTGCACTTTGTAGAGGACAATATGGGCAGTTTTTCTTAGTTGGTTTTTTTCCCTCCCTTAAAAAGGTAGGATATATCAGATGATTAAAAAAGTAAAGACATAAATGAAAATAGCAGATTAGGATGTAACACACTCCTGTATTTATTGTTGATGGTTGAGAAA
Organism: Myiozetetes cayanensis; assembly: GCF_022539395.1. Classification (NCBI taxonomy): domain Eukaryota; kingdom Metazoa; phylum Chordata; class Aves; order Passeriformes; family Tyrannidae; genus Myiozetetes; species Myiozetetes cayanensis. The sequence continues at coordinate 5,172,628 of NW_026087521.1, forward strand.
GTCATCTAGTCCTCCTCTAAGCCTGTGCAGATTTATCCTTGTATCTTTATTTTCCTCTGATTAAAATTCACTATCACTCTTTTCAGTAAGAAGTTATTCTCCACCATTTTGCTAAAAACAATCCACTTTTCATATCAAGCCTGTGTACAAGCCTATTACATCTTGTTCATTTGGACATGAGTTGTTAAATCTTCCAGGTGCTTTATGGGGGATTTAACCATCCAATTCAAATGAATGATCTCTCACAAAGAGGTTTACTTACTGTTGCTGCTCTGTTCCTTTGCCTAATTATTTAAATTGCCCTAACCCCTAAAACATAACATAAAATTACTGCTGCAGTAACACAGCTGTCTAGCCAGAGTCTATGCCAGTAAGATAGTAGGAGTAGTAACACTCTGCCAGCCACCAGTGATCTGCAGTTCAGGGACTTGCTATGCCAGCAGCAATGGTTTTTCCCTGATGGTTGTTTCCTCCTTGGATTTATCTGACGGGTTTTGCAGTTTTAAATTTGAATCCAGAACATCTTGCAGTAAATAAATTCTGTGGTTTGCTACAGTGGTTGCGTTTGCCAGCAAAGTAATGAACTGGAAGGACTCTTTTGCGTGTAAATTTGTTTTGCATCCATGTTTTGGGACATGTGGAAGCTGTTTGGAGTGGTTTCCCTGCTAAGGCCTTGAGGCATTGACTTCAGGTTCCTTCCTCTTGAGAGGAGGTGGAGGTTGTGTCATTCCTTCATCTACTATACCCCATAATTTCTTTTCTGACTGGTGATTACTGACATCCAGTAACATGGATGCACATGTTTTAGGATGCAAGTAAGAGCAGGATCATCCTTTCCTGCACATATTACTTAACAATGCTGACTTTCATCCAGCATTTCATCATCTTCATCTCTTAAATCAGTGACAGTCCTAATGCACTCCTGCAGATCTTAGCAGCTCTTTCATAAGTAACCCACTGCAAATTTTAAGCTCTGTCTAGCTCTGCACTCACTGGAACTGAAATTGGGCGATTCCCTTTACACAGGGAAGGTAACGAGGCAGTTGCAGCCTTACATTGTGCCTTGAGAGATGAGGTTATAATTTCATGCTTTTCCCGGGCTTTCTGTGTCAGTTTGGATGAGTTACTTAATCTCTGTGTGCCTCAGTTCCCACTGGTAAAATCGACCTGTTAATACCTGTCTTACCCACTTTGGCTGTAAACTTTTCATGGCTATAGAGATGTGTGGATCAGTCCTATTGAGCCCACAGCAGTCAGGGCTCAGCCTTGGGCTGGGCTTTTCATCACCTACCCTCATAACAATAATTTATTTAACTGAAACTAGAATTTAATTCTTTTGAGGAGAAATAATTCCTGACTCGTTTACTTCATCATTTCTGTCTTTGCAAGAAGGCACCAAGGACAAGCCACACAAATTCCACACTCACCAGCTTTTTTTCCAAGAAGTTTTTGGGCTTTGTTTTCTTCAAGGTTCATTAAGGATCTCTTGCACCCCTGCTAGTCTCAAGATGCTATACCAAGGAGAGAGCAAAGGAAGGTGAAAGCAGAGAGATTTGCAGTCTTTGTTGCTAAGATTTTCCTTTGCTTGACCTGTGCCAGAGATGAATTTCTTATCTCTTAGGAAAATACTCTAACTGTTCCCTATGGGTGTCGTCTGGTGTGTATCACTGTCTCCCAGCGAATCTGTTCAGACTTCAGGAGCTCTACTGCTCCTGAAAAGGCTCAGTGGAACTAAAAAAACCTTATCATAACCTGAATGTTACCATGCAGCCTTTTTTATATGAGCACCTAAACAAGCTTCTACTGACTATACTCTGATTTTCCTTAATTAAAAAAAAAAAACCAAAAAAAAAACAACTTCAAACCTAATCTCATATTAGTTGCACTTTTATTTAATTTCTCAGATGCTTCTTTCTTTGATTATGTGTGTTTCCCCATGTTTCATCACAAGTGTAAGAAATTCCTTTTTTTTTTTTTTTTTTTCCTCATATGTGTAAGTCCCTGCACTCATTGGAAACAGAGGGATGTCCTGATCACTGATTATAGGACACCTGTTCTTGGGTTGGTCCCCAGCTGGTTTTAGTGAACCACTTTATTACTGAACACCTGTTGATCTGCAGACACTGGCTTTTTTGTTGCAGTTCATTTGTTTTTCTGCAACTGAGTTTTCGAAGTGAAGATCTTCTAAAGGTAGAAATATTGGGAGGCTCCAGTGATTATCGCAATTGTACTGTCTCTTTTGTGGAATGGATGGATTTCAGATTGAAAAAAATCTGTCATGTCACTTGTCCTAGAATTTTTATTTTTATTTTTCAAGTGTCAAGTTAAATTGTCTGTAGCTACTTATCTTCCAGAAATGCTGTGTATAGATAATTTCTATCTGTTAAAAATTTGATTATTAAGGTAATTTTACGGTAGTTTTCAATAGTAGAACACTGATTCTTAGCTTAACACACCTGAACTGCAGACTATATTTCTGTATTAAATTAGTAGATGAATAGGGCCAGAACTTAGTTGGGGTTGCAAATCTTGCTATGACTTCTGAGTGATTTGATTAAGCATTCTCAATTCAAGGGTTTGTAAGATACTAAGGAAAATTTTTAAGTGGGGAAAGGTTAGGTTTGGTGGTTTGTTGTTTTTAAGACCCTTAGTTTTAAATCTTGGTTTCCAGGTCCCAAAGAAAACAGTAATGTTATAGGAAGGACTTAAGTGAGTCTTTGAAGCAGTCAACATTTCAGTTCTGAAAAATATGTGGATTTAATAATCTTTCTCCCCAAATAGGTTATAAATCCACAATATAATTAATCTCCATGTGTCAACGGAGCACCACTCTTCCTGTTACTCTAATCCTGAACTAGGAGGCACTGGCAGATCTCAAGCTGAGACTACCTCATTTTGCAAATAGTATCTAAAATTACCTTCAAGCATTTGTGGGATGAATTTAATTTCTCAGTCTCTTAGCCTGTAATTAATCTTTGTTTTAAGCAAGCAAGGGGTTACTGCTTATTAATCAGAGGTGGTTTCTAGTCTCTATGAGGCTTGCATGGCTTTCCATACAACTTCCTTGAAGTACTGGGCTCGTGATCCATGTTATGTATTTGAATGTCAATTTTTATGTTCATTTTTTCTGTCATTAGAGGGGCTGGGAATGTTTGCTAACTTGGTACTTCAGTAGGACATCCTTTCTGCCCGGGTGTGGTGTTGGGGTAGGTCTTCAGCCCCACCCGCAGCTGGCACTGCTGAGTCTGGTGGGTGTCCCTGTAGCCCTCAGACTTCCCCCTCGTTGGAAAAACTGACTTTGCCCAGAGTTGCAAAATGTTGTTGTCTGGGGTCAGGTTTTGGCTGGAGATGCCAAAATCAAGGATTTATGTAGTCTGGGAAGAATTACGTGCTTGGAAGGAGGAGATAGATATTAAAGGTCTCAAATGGGGTGATGGGGAGAAAAGTGTTTGAACACTGATGTAAACTTTCATTGACTCCAACAGGAATTAATTGGCAGGGACTTTTATGTGACTTCTGGGGTTAGATTTCTAGCTGACTCAAACTGACAAAGCTCCACTGAGCAAGATCTATTGACTTAAAGTAACTGGGAGTTGGAACCCATGTGCTTTGCAGAAGACTTGACATCTTCCTTTTTATCCATAAAGTTTCTGGATCTGACAGGAGAAAAAATGTCTTGGTCAGAGTGCTTACTGTATTAGTTAATTCCAGCTTGTTGATGCCCAGTTTTACTCTGTCTGAAGTCTGGACTCTAAAAAGCTCTTTGGAATAAGGTTACATTAAGTTTTAATTTTCTAGTTATTTTTTCCTGTGTTTAAAAGAAACAGATGACCCAGCTTTTTGCTCTTTAGTTAGCATTGAAGTAGATTCAAAAATATAGCAAAATCCATTAAAAAAATTAAACCTAAGACAAGCTGAGTAAACTAACTACATAAGTTGCATATGAACTTTAAATCATTGGGAAGTGGTGACAAGAGAAGCCAAGAAGAGGGGCTGCTCTTAACTGAGTTCAGATCTCCCTGCTGTTCCCTGAGAGTCTCAGCTACATCTGTGGGCAGTAGCTGCTCTGTTTACCATGAGATTCATTAAAATCTGTGACTAATGAGAACTGACATTGTGCATGCAGGTATTACAAGTGCAATTGCGGATGCCTCGAAATTGGCAAATTCTTCTCATAAGAATTTAAGAGCAGTCTCAGTTCTCCACACCCTGGAGAAAAAGCAAGTTAATCTCTTACTAAGAGGTCCCCTAACTTTAAAGTACCTTCTCTAACAATAGTTCCTATAGTAAAACCACAGTCTGAGTTTTTCTATCTGTATGAGTCTGGGATGCAGTTCTTTTACTTTACATCCTTTCTTCTCCATCTTATCTATGTATACTGTTCAACCAGACGCAGCAGAGTGTCCAACAACAAAACCAGGCAATTATTCTTGTCATGATAATATACCACAAAAAAAATTTCATCCACTGCAAAGAAAATTTATTTTGTTCACATTTGTGTGGTTGAGTAAAAGTAAGAAGAAGAATGAGCATGGGTGAAGCTGCAGGTCCAATTCCAGGAGGCACAACTCCATCCTATTCACATGCACATGAGAAATTACCTTTGCCAGAATTATTTTTGCTACAGTTACAGACGTTTAGTGGACATGCATCATACAGAGAAAGGTCCTAGGAGAAGACTTCATTTAATTTCCAGAGGGGAAAAAACAAAACAAAAAAACAGAACAAAAACAAATAAACAAAAACACACACACAAAAAGGCAAAAAATGCCCTAAAACATGAAAGCCACTGTTCAAGAAAGAGAAAACACCTTGAAACAAAATATCCTGTAATGCAGAGAAACGTAGATTGAATGTACCCTGTACCTGTGTTAACCTGACTGTACTAATTGTTGCCTTATTTTCCCACTGAAGTCTCAGCAAGTTATTATAAGGTTGACTGTACATCCTGTATTGGTAATTCACACTGTGGATTAAATTTAAGCTGATAATATGAAAATACAATCTATAACAACAGGGGGAAAACAAGCTCTGTTGATGCAGATGAGCTGTGCATAAAGTGAGCTTGTGATTTGGACACGAAACAACATTGGGCTCCAGGTTGCAACATCACAAAACATGACAATCTGGAGGAAAGAACAAGTTCTGCATTTATTTTTTTTTATTTTTCCCCTATTTGTTCTTATAATACACACCAGCAGTCAGAGCACGCAGGAAGTTTGCTCAAAACTAAGTGGTGAAAGTGGGATGGGAAAGCAGAACGAGCTCTGCAGCAAAGGGTTGGGCATGTTTTATTTCTTCAGCAGCTGGAAACTTAGTGTGGCACTGCAGACTAAAATCAGCTTTGCAGGGAGGGAGCTGTATAATCAGTATGTATGACAGTTTCTTAAGATGTGATGGTCTGGAACAGGGCAGTTACCTATATATGGTATCCTTGTGTCGTCTCAGCAGGAGCAGCCAATTTTGAATTCCTTCAGGAAGATGATAAAAACTGTGCTTGAACCGAGGGGTTCCAGGAATAGTTAGCTAAAAGTTTCAGACCCAGAAGGGCTTCCTTATGAGGAGTGTTTAATTACAGAAGCAAAGAGTTGTACGGAATAGCAAGCCCTTCTCAGAAACTCTGACTTAGGCTTTTGTTGTTTTGAATTTTTTCATTACACAAAGGAGAAAAAAAAAAAAATCTTGTCAAAGATTTAAAACAAATAACCCACGTGGCCATTACCTCACAGGATACTGTGCCAGTAGACACCATGGAGGCCAAACGCTTAGAACTGGCAAAAAATATATATTTTTATGGGCGATGAGAACATCTAAAATCAGATGGGATTAAAATGAATGAGAAGAATATAAGTCCTCACGTTTTGGCCAACTACTGTCTGAGGTCGAGGAGAATCTTTCCTTATTTGGCAACATATCTCTATCCACGGAGGCTTTTTGTACCTCCTAGGGATGGAAGGTCACATAAAACAAACTCCTGTGTGATCTAAAGAGACAATTGCTGTGTTATACAAGTGTATTAAAATCCTACTTGTTGAATTTGCTTTCCTAATACTGGATTCTAACAACATTTTCTTTATTGATGCAATGCATGAGAAAAAAAAGAGCACATCTTTCAAGCCTTTTGTTACTAAAGAATATACTTTTATTTAACTCTATTGTATACAGTAACTTAACCACTTTCTGGACCAATGAGTTCCATGGGGTAATTTTGCGTTGCATTAAAATAATTATCCATCACCATTTGAACTTAGTGTACTCTCAGATAGGTAAATTGTATACTTTAGCAAGTCAGCATGCATTCTGACATTGTTATGGGAAAGATTTGCATGAGGAAAATGTACACTTCCCTCCCTCCCCCTTCCCATGATAAAAATCTCCATACACAATAGCTGTACTGCCACATGTCATGGGGACATTGTGTAAATTACAGAGCTACAAATTTGTCAGCCCAACCAAATGTCTGAAGGAATAATGTCATATTAGTTATATTTCAGCTGTAAGCCTGGCCTGTTTTAACCTTGATTTGTGTGGCAGCTAGCCATACCAACAGCTTGTGCTTGGCTGATTATAAACAACTCTATTTTAATGTAACAAGATTCTCATTTAATTCCTGGGAGCTTGATGTGATGGTGATCAAAGATAAATGCAGACATCTCTCTGAGGTAAAGGGTTAGATTAGACTGACCAGAAAAGACAGAGTCCTGAAGATTTCAAGATCATAAAATCTTTTGTAGGTTGTAATTCAAACTTTCTGAGGTTGGGTAGTGCATCTGAAAATGTATGGATGGAGAGTTGTATTATGCCCACAGAGAGCCTTCATGCAATTTGGTTTTCATTTAATTTTGGTTTTGTGTGGAACAACCTGTATGTTCAACCGAGGTTTATTCATTTGGTATTGCACGTTATTTTTTCCCAATGTTATCTTTCCACATTAAGGGTGAAAAATTTACTCTGGAAGCACTGAAATCCTTGAAATCTGTTTTATCTCTTCAGGGATAGTGTGTGTGTCTTGGTTGGACCCTCTTGTGCTGAATCAGATGAAGATTCATACTAGGGGATGGGGGCAATTCCTGCTTTGGGTTTCTTTGCTTTTCTGGTGGTTTAAGTATTAGGGTTCTTTTGTATTTGGGGTTTTTAAAATCCTTTTATTAATATTATTTTATTTCTTTTATTATTATTTTATTTGATTTGGGGTAGGTTTTATTTTGGGATTTGTGGGTCTGAGTGTATTTTGGTTTTGGTTTTTTGGAGGAGTGGGGGATGGGGTATTGATGTTATAGAGGATTAAAAGTGTCCTTGTTGAAGCAATGTACTTGAGAGGTTCTCTGTCTTTACTTGACTGCCTATTTTCAGGAGGCTTAAGACAATTTAGTACTTTTGAGATTACCACCTCCTTGCCAAGCATCTCAGAAGCTGAGCAAGAAGTTCAAAAAAGGTGGGAGGGATTAAGCTAACATTTTCATGTGCCTATACTTACACATCTTATTCCTAAAGAGGGTGGGAAAGGACTACGGTGTTTGCTTTCTTTTGAAATCATTAATAGTCAACTTAAGTCTATAAACGTCAAATTTGAGGGGTCAAATCAAAACCTGAATTGAACCCTTGAGTGGTTCTAAAAACTCATGGTGAACTGAATCAAATTGCAGGAATGATCCTTAACTCAATTACCCCTTTAAACTCCTGCTGCTTTGCAGCTTTACCTTCCTTCTTTACAAATAGCTGATTTTGACCTCTCCCTCTTTCCTTCCTGGAACAAGAGGTCTTGCTTCTTCAAAGACAACTCTTGTCTTTGAACAGAATCAAAACTTTACACAAACATGGTGGGTAAAGTTGGAAAAAAAACGGGATTTACTTTTTTTTTTTCTCCCCTTCAAGCTTTCAATTAATGATTATTATTTTGGGGTTTTTTGAGAGAGAGCATCAATAAAAATTGTGAACTTTAATTTTCTGTGCAGTGTTGTCAGTGACAGGAGGGGGTGGAAACAGCAGTAATAGCCTGATGAGTCTGATATTTGATTCATAGGGCAATATGGTCTTGCCCCTCATCCTAGAGTTGGGAAATCTTTAGGAGTGCAGATAATGAATCCAGTGCTGTCAGTTTTAATCATTTCAAATTTCCTTGGCTGTAAGAAAAATATGTAAGATAATGTGAATGGGATTTCTGGTCTTCAAACACACAGATGCTCACGTGTACACCAAGATTTCTAAGGTCAATAATCTTTTCTGCATTCAGAAGGTAAAAAATATAGAAAATTGTTCTCTTTTTTTGATATATATAAAATCATATTGTGGGGTTTTCTTTACATCTATTCTAAGATTGTTGGACAATCTTAGGACTTGCTTTAAAACCTTTGTTTCTTTAGTGGTCTCCAGTCCATGAATTTTTGAAACAGGAACCACACAACAATTTCTGACTTCTCAGTGCTACAAAAACTACTCTCCCGAAATCCACATCCCCTTCTGACCAAGTTTTCTCTTCTGCTTCAGCTGTCATGCTTCCCTCTCGCTCTGGACCACATGTGATATAAATGTTTCCTGATTCCAAATGGGAAGCATCAATCTTGTTTCTGGACCAAGTTTTCATGGTCTTTTCAAATGTGTACTATAGAAACCAAGTACAACTCTCACCCAAGACCCGCAGAAGACATCAGCTTGCAAAGGTTTCTGACAGTGTGCTTCAGGGAAAGATTTTAAATAATTTCAAATTGTTTAACTCAAGTTCTTTTATATTCTTCATGCTCACAGCTTGCTGTTTCAAAGACCTGTTATTTTTAAGGCTGCATACCAGTGCTAATCAATCTGAGCTGCACGTCCCCAGATTATGTGTGAAGACAATATATTTATGCTTTTATTTGTTGAACAAAGCTCTATGCGAAACCAAGGGCTTAATAGCCAGGGAGTGCTGGGTGGGGATCTTCTGTCGTTTAGCTGTGTTTGTCCTGGAGATTGTTAGGCTGAAGTATTTGTTTAAAAGAAACAAAATGAGAATGAGGGGTCTACAGCCAAGTTTTCAAATGATCCTCTTGCTCACTGGCACTCGCTGAGACAGGAAAAGTGATGGCTAGTGCTTAAAAAATCCTTCATGTTCTCATTTTTTGGCATTTGAGCTCCTAAGAGAGTCTGGCCTTTTTCCTGCATCCTGAGATTAGCCCAAACACTGCTGTTTGCTTTTTTATTATTATTTTTTTCCAATCTGCACAGTCCAAAATTAAGACATTGGTTGGGAAGTTTTTAAACCAGTTCTTGTTAAGGCAACTCCTTCTAAGTATTGTCCAGCTGTAACTGTCCTTGACTTCAAAGAGTGTTGATGATTGAGTTCTGTACTGGAATATCATATCAGAAACAGCTCTCAGTTTGGGGAGATGCACTGTCATTGGGTTTTGAACCTCTCCTGCCTTGTCTTCTCCGTGAATCTCAGTTGTTTCTAATACTGTGTTTAACTTTGCTGTGAACTTTGGTTTGGCAGAGGAACATGTTTGCTTGTTTGGGGCAGGTTATGTTTTACTGCTTTGCTTCAAATTCCTAGTGTTCTCCAAAATCACAGTGGCTTACTTGGGAATCTTTCCAGTGTTTTAGACTCCAAATAGTGATAGTAAGATTTGTGTGTTCATTTGAGGCTTACATAAAGCTAAAGCTAATATTTGTGGGCATGATTAAATGTGTTTGGTATTTTGGAGGGGAGGGATGTATCTAGCTTATGAGTTATGCTTGCTGCCTTGTGGGGATTCTTATGAAATGTAGCAGCAGCTCAACAGGTTATCTAGCAGAGGGAGAGTTAATACAAAGTGCTGATACTCATAAATCAGGAGATTAGTGCCTGCCTTACACCTCCTAATAAAAACAGCAGAGAACAACAATCTTATCAACATACATGTAATCTGTAAACAAGTGTTGTAGTCATATACAAACAGATTTTTATCATTATCCTGCTTCAGATCATGTGACTTTGCAGTGAAGCACTTGCAGGAGATGAGTTAATACATGTTTGACAACAGTCACAGCCAAAAAAAATAATCATTAATGCTAACATGAGCAAGATAAGTGGGATTTGTGAGGGAGTGACTGTCCAGATTTGAACTTTTGAACTGTCATGCATAAAAGCCTGATGCTTCCTCACAGCAACAGCTACAGGCTGGTTGCAGATTTTTGAGAACACCCAGGCAAAAGAAAGAGTGGAATGTACTAAGTCTTCCAATTAATAGAGATGGCACTGATGGCATCGTTTAGCAGGCTGACCACTTCTTGTCCTTGTGCACACAGACTGTTTTCACAGAGTCACAGAATAGTTTGGGCTGTGAGGGATCTTAAAACTCCTCTAGTTCCAAACCCACCTGCCATGTGGGGACACCTTCCACAGGACCAGGTTGCTCAAAGATCCATTGATAAATGAGGAATTTGGGGCCTGGAAAGAAGAGGAGGCTGAAAAGATGTCCTTTTAGTAAGATGTGATCTTGGAGAGGAGGAGAGGGCTTACAAAGAAGATGAAGAGGAAAGATCTGAGAAGTGAAACAAGTCCTCGAGTTTAGGAAGATAGGCAGAAATGAATGTTTGGGGAAATGCCTGCAGAGCTTGGCTGGTGATGCCCAAGATGGGTAACTGCCAGCAGTGGTACAACATGGACCAGCACAACATCCTGCCCAGACCGGGGATGCTGAGACCTTGTGAGTGTAGCATAAAGTAGTATGTGAGGTGATCAAGTAAGGTAAAACTGAATGTCCTTGGTTTCTAAATAACTCCTTGCACCTCCATGAATGGTCTGCTGAAACATGAGCAGATATTCAAGCCTACAGATATATATATATATATGTATATATATATATATACACATGTAAGGGCACCCCTTAGGTGGGGGTATGTAGCACTTGTCAAAGCACAGATAAATTCTGGCTCCTAGATTTAAGCATGTCATGCATGCACACGATGTACAGGCTCAAAGAGGATGTGGAATTACAGCAGTTCCATAAATGCTATTTATAGTAGTCTGTGGGTCTCTAAGCAGTAATGTAATCAAATGTATTTTCCAGAGGAGATTGTGGCTGTCTTTTCAATGCCAGTCCACTTCTGAAAAGCACAAATAACCTTAAAACATTTTGAATTAAACAGAACTGTGTGAAGAGTAGGTAGGATTCATTACATACGTTCCTAATTAGGTCTTTGAATATAAATGATTTTATATGGTATTAAATAACATATTTTGCTTTGAACTCTCAAACCTCACTCTAATCACCTTCCAGCTTTCTGTGGGTACTCTGGGGTACAAACTAAGCCCCTCTCTTTTTCCTCAAATAATCTATCAGGGGTTGTTAGCTGACAGAATGAGTCTTCAGAAAAGCAAGTCAGTGACATAGTTGGTTTCCTCTCAAAAATGTATATGAATGAATATAGTTGCAACTGTTAGTAAGTACAGAGATAAATTTTCCATACTTTGATTAAGTCTTTTGATACGTGTTATTTATGTATGTATTTTGCAGCTAACCCAATTTAAGGGAAAAGCCCCACAAAAAATAGAATATCTATACTTCCTGAACAGTGAGCCCCTTTTAAAAGGAAAGGAAATTATAAACTTTTCAAAATGGTTAAAGTTTGCACGTGAAAGACATGGAAAAGGAAGTATATAAAACCCTGGTCTGTGTCTTGAAGCTGGAATAAAGGATGACAGATGTAGAGAAGTTTCTACATAAAGTTAATGAGCCATTTTCCACCTGATTTCTCAGGGTTTGAAACTCCTGCCAGCATAGATGCCTCTCCTAGAGCAGGTCCTCCTTATAGCCTCCATCACTGAGGGTTTGGGAAGTTAGACAGGAAGGCTCTCTTGCCCTGCCCACATCTCCTCACCATCCTTAATCCATCTTCTTTTCAAAACGTTAATTGAAATTAATGTTAAACTTTAATTTAATAAAACACAAATTGGAGCAGAATCCACTTTAATTTAATAAAACACAAATTGGAGCAGAATCCACATGGCAGACCCCTAAATATAATCCTTTAGGGCTGCTTGGGTTTACAGTAGCTGTGTTATGCCAAGCAGAGGAAACAGATCAGTCTCATAAGAAGAGCTTAGGCACTGAGCAAAACCATTTGGTCTCCAGGCACACACGGGGAGCTCTCAGGCTGATTTATGCAAGGGACAGTCACAACTTGTTACAATTTCAGACATTTACACTTGGAGTTGAAAGAGGTCAGATCATCTCCCTAAATTTTAGTGGTGACTGAGTCACCAAACTTCCAAAGCAAAACTGCCATTAAAAGCAGACCAGCATCAGTTCTGAGCCCACTAAACTAGGTTAGGCTTGAAAACACACAAACATGTCTGTCTAACAACTAAAACCTTTTAAATTAGGTCAAGTGAAGCCACTCTGTAACCGCAATCAGGGCTCTAGTGCAATATTAGTTCAGGTTGTTTTTTTCTTTACAAGAGTCTCTGTATTAGAGATTTTGTACTCATGTAATTATTGGCCAAATGCCTGACTGCAATTTCTTTCTGTCAAATAAAGACATGAATACAAGAAGTTTAATTTACATGGTGCTCTTTTTGTGTGTCGATGCATGTATATGATTTACAGTGATTTTTAGAGAGGTGCCCAAGCAGGCAGTGGCCCCACTAAGTTCAGTGTGATTTTCGAAATCTGCCAGAAACTCTGGCAAATTTTTGAGCAGTTGCTCAAGGCTCAATTCTTCACTTCCTAAAAAAAAAAAAAAAAATATGTACTGTTATCTATTTTCAATTAGGTTGGATACATTAAGATCTAAATGAGCTTGATTCAACTCATGAAGGACTGGATGTATTTTTGGTGCCTGTGCTGTACCTATTTACTTTCAAAAGGAGTTTGACAGGGATGATGCCCAGACAGATGCATCATTAAACTAGGGGGGCACCACCATTTGCTCCAAGGTGCACCACTTAGAGAGGCACATGTGAGAAACTACATACTCCACTCAAGGATCTTTTCCACTATTGTATGACACCGGTGCAGGCAGGAAGTGTTTGAATTTTCTTGGATGAAAGTGGTCGGTGAACTACATCTCCTTTTCACTGATTGCTGGCTTAAAAACATAATAAATATTTGCTGTCTCAATTGTTGGGTTTGGAAAATGCTTCACTCTGTGAGTCACAGCAAATGCATGGCATAGTTAGCATCTGTTGGGGTTAATTGATAGAGAACTCTTCAAAAGCAGAAATAGACTCTTAACTCCTCTGCCTACTGTTTCTTCTTTTTGCAGAGATGACACAAAGGGAAAAAATTCTTTGTGTAGAATCTCATTGAACTGATGAGGTTATACAGAACAGTAACAGATGTAAGGGTTAACATGCCTAAAAGGTTTTGTAAACCCCAACAATTTACACATGCATATTTGGGATACATTCCAGAGTGTATTTGTAAGAAAAACCCTGTTCCTGCGCTCCCTTACACCTTCTTTCCCCTGGGCTCCACCCCACTGTTGAGTTGAAGCCTTTTTTCATCACATCTTGATTAATACTAGGTGCTAAAAGCAAATTGGTGATAACTGCTGGTCATGACAGCTATTGTGCAAGCTCTTGCCAATGGCAGTGCTAGTTCTTTCCTGTTCTTACCTGCAGCAGCCTTCGTATTTTAATCATGGGCCCCAAGCAGAAATTGTCAATTAGATTGAATCTTGTGGTTGTCTTTGAATAAATGTTCTTTAGCAGATAGATTTAGTGCCTTGCTACTCTATTCCCCTGGTTTCTATGTGCAATATACCTTCCATATACACTAAAATAAAGTATCTTCCTGGGGAAAAAAAAAAAATCTATCCAATCACACAGCAGATAAAGTGGCTACTCTGCTGAACTCCAGAAAGAAATGAGAGGGCTTGATGAATGCCTTGAGGCCAAAACAATGATTCTCTTGCTGCTTTCTTGTGGAAAAAAGAAAATCTAAGATGGAAAATCTGAGTTATTTCAATTTAAACAGTACGGAGGATTGTGGTAAAAGAGACAGTGTCACTACTTTTATCACATCTACATTTGATCAATGTGTCTTGAACAGTTTTGTCCCTAGTGGGATAATGGAAAAAGGGATCTTCTGCATAACTGCCTACAAATTATTGATAAATGGGGTAGGATCTGGGAGGATGCAGGGTGAGTTGTTCCACTGACTCATGAGAGCTGTGGGGGATGCTGGATGCAAACACAGCTCAATTTTGCTTCAAAGGATGATGGCATAGTCAGAAACTTAAAAATCACAGACACTTTGCACATAATTATATTTGTTGGACTTGAGTGGGCTGTCAAAAGGAAAGCTTATAGAGTCTGGAGTTTGTTTATGTCTAAGAAAAGTATAGTCCAAGGCAGGGAGGGACAGCACATCATCTTGCATGAAACTTATAATTTTGTGAGTTTCTGATTCTTTTTTTCAAAGAAGTTTTAGTTATCTTTTATAGTGGAATTGATTATATATGTAAGATGCTCATCCTCTGGAGCAAATGAATGAGGGAAAACATCCCTCACTGGGGAGAAAACATCCCACTTTTTTGAAGACTTCCAGGGATAGTGAATTCACCACTTCCCTAAGCAGCCCATTTCAATGCTTAACCACATGATCAGTGAGGAAATTTTTCTTAATATCCAAACTGAACCTCCCTTGACACAACTTGAAGCCGTTTCTCCTTGTTCACTGTTTGCCTTGGAGAAGAGACTGACCCTCACCTGGCTACACCCCCCTTCAGGTAGCTGTAGAGGGTAATAAGATGTCCCTTGAGCCTCCTTTATTCTCCAGGCTAAACAACCCCAATTCCTTCATCTACTCATCACAGGACTTGTGCTTCAGATCCTCTCCTCAGCTCAGTTGCCCTTCTCTGGACGTGCTCCAGACCTTCAATGTCTGTCTTGCAGTGAGAGGCCCAATTTTCACACAAAATTTTCTCAAGAGTTTGTTCTTTGTAATTTTGTCCTTTTTTGGTTGGTTAGTTTTTTTTTTTTTAATTGTTCTTCATTCTGCCAAACTAGTTTAAAAAAAAAAAAATTAATAAAGTGTCACCAAAATCACAAACAAACAAACAAATAAAAAATAGAAAACCAGAGAGAAAAACATAAAGACAGGAAGAAGTTTCTCTAGCACATATTTCAGCAGTTGTCCTGACTGGCCCTGAGGGCACACACAGGTGAACTGAGGACTGAAAACATGGCACTTGGGGTTGGAGGTAGGCAAAAAGGTATTTGTGGTGCTCAGCAGAGCATGTGCATACTCCAACACACACTCCTCTGTGTGAGAGGAGGCTGGGGAAGGCAAAAAGAGAAAGGGAACAGTTGTTACTGTGTTATGAATGGGTATAATTAGGTACCTTGCCCAGGGTGACATGGAAATCCTCTGTCAAAAATGAAAATGGTAATCCAGGTCTTGTGGAGAAAAGCCTGCTGCAATACACACAAAGTTATCCTTCCTCTTCTAGCTGCTGCTTTCCAGCTAAGCCCTTTCCTCCAGGGCTGTGGGCATTGGTTTTACCTCTAGTAACATAATGATTCAAAAAAAAGGTGCTAGGACAAAAAGGATTAGTAACTCTAAGCTTCTGACCACGGGCAGTGTGTAGAACAAATGCCTCTTACCAACAGTCATTTCAAAGGTCCATCTTAGGTTGTGAGGGGGTTTTTTTGGTGTGTGGTTTTATTACTAATTTTTTAAATTATTAATTTAATTTTTAATATTTGAACTTCTTCAGAATGGAAAAGGCTCCCGTGCAATGCAAACTCCAGCAATTTGGTACTGAATAAAATGGAGGCAGCGCTTGCCTGCGCTTCCCCTGCAATTACAAAGCGATTCTCGTGTCTTGTTTGAATTTCCTTTGTCGTTATGAAACACAACAGGCTGACGGCTCGATATTAAAAGCAATTGTGTTTCCATTCATGCAGATGCCAGCCTGTTTAGGTGAATTTACTAAGTCCCTAGACGTACATTTTTATGTTATTGCTGTTTCTGGGCCGTGCTGAACATTTTAATTCTCTGAAAATAACCTCTGTTTTCCTTTCATCTCTTCATTAGGTCTTTCATCATGAGGGCATGAATTTAAAAAATATATATATCTCTTAAAATTGTATGTAATAAAGATGTTTTTATCATTCCAATTTGTTGAGCTGTGCTTTTAACGTTGCATGGCTTTCACTACCATAAAATGGCACAATTATTTCTGTGTTATATTGCTTTGTACCCTGAGGTTCCATTTAAAACAAAGCAGAAAGACGTGTTTATAGGCAGTATTGAAAGCAATGTATATGGATCTTGATGTCAGGCATATTTTATTGAAGTAAGATTAGATGACAAGTTCTGCACTACTGAAGTGAAATCGGAATGAGATTTTGTGCCAAGCTGCACGTTGTTAAATCAAAATTAAAGTAATACCAAGCTGTGCTGTTATCTTTGTGACTTTTTGCTGGCATATTTTAAAGTCTAACTTAACATGTTAACATGGCCAATTATGACTATTTTAAAGTAAATATTCTGAGCTTTTTGGACATATTGGTACATCGTAGTACATGCTCGTGCTATCAGATATCCGAAGACTGAAGTTTGCTATTATATGTTGTGTACGTATGTTTGGATGAAATCCTTGGAACTAAAATGAATTTTCTTTTATATAAAATCACCCCATTAAGTATATCTCAGGTAAAAAGCCCCTTTTACTTGATCTCTTCTTCTATGTTGTTGTTCTGAAAACTGACTGAGAAGGTTTATTTTTTTCTCAAGAGGGAGATGTTTAAATTAATATCTGATTTTAAGCTGAATGCCTACGGTTTGTTCTAATTAATACCTGCATCACACGAAAGACAATAGTACCAGAAAATGAGCAAAATTGTGGATTTTCTTTCTGTGTACAAGTTTCTGTTGTGCTGGGAGGGGATCCCATAGGAAACAGTTTTACTTTCGAATTTGCACTGTCAATTCATAGAAGGGATCCTTTTCTGATTGACAAAGTGAACTCCCAAATTACAGGCTTAATTAGGCTATTTAGGCTTCAGGACGTGAAGGAATCATCTCTTAAAGGATGGTCAAATTAAATAGCTTGCTTCAATATTTTATGATGATCTGCACTGCAGGAACACCTTGTCATTTGCCCAGGCACTAAAATTTCTGTCATGGTATAGTATTAGTGGCCGGAAAATACAGTTACTTGAGGCTTTTGAAGCTATGAAGTACTATGGCTCAAACTTCTTAGTGTGCTACTGCAGGAATTTGAGTATGTAAGAGAACACCAGCTTCCTATTTTAACTGCATGTTCAGCCTGGACTCTGAATGTCAAGCTGGATTTTTTTTTAATCATCACTGGCATTATTACGTCTCTCACCTCTTTTTCCCATGAGACAGTAATCTTAGCAATATATGATCTAATAAATATAGATGATTTAAAATCCCAGCTGCCTTTATTCCATCTAGTCGTGGTTTAGCCTCTGCCTGGTACATGTCACATAGTGCCTGTCTTCACCTTTCTGTTGTTTTTTTTTCTTCTTCTTCTTTCTTTTGTCTGTTTCGTTTCCAGGTTTTTGCTTCTTTTCCATTAAAATTGCAAACAATGGAGATTCTCCTGCAATGTGTTTTATGCAGCATTCAACACTGTCAGACCTGATTCTTGTAGATGTGGGCATCTCAAACATATTCCTACTCACTACTGCTATTATTTCTTTAACATGTGGAGTTTAATAGCTCAGTCCCAGACTCCCTTCAGCCACAAGGGAGAATAACATGGAGCTACTTTGCAGAATGCACTCTTTTGGTCAGGTGGGCTTTCTAGTCCAAAATTTCTGCTGTAATCATTGAGTGATGATTTTAATAACATATTATATAGAAAGAATCATATATAATAAAATTATATGTAATAACAAGATCTTTGGTATGGAACTATTATTTTTGCCTGTGCACTGAATGAGTGTGGCTTTGGGTTTTGTTTGCAGGGTTTTTTTAAAATGTTAACATTTTATAATTTTTTAGTGTTAATCTATCTACAGATTAAATCTTATCTGTAGGACTACTATTAGGTGAAGACTAGCAGTGTTTAAAAGCCAGTCTTATGAAAACATGTTTATCCAGGGGGAGGAAGGAAGAAAAGTTGCTTTAATTTAATTTAATGTTTCTAGTCCTTTGGGTGGTACAGAAAGAAGGTCTTCTGCCAGGCTCAGAGAGAAAAGAGGGTCAACGACTTATTGTTGTTTTAAATTTTTGTCTGTTATAACTTGAATAGGCTAGGCCCCACAGATTTTCATTTCACTTTTGGAATTTTTCCTTTTGTTTCAATTCTTCATGGAGAAATTCGATATGGGGAGAAATTGAGGAATTTACCACCCAGTGAAAAATCAAGCTGAATGTGTTAGTTAATACCAACCTCACAGCTGTCTGGTCCATTTTTAAAGGGGCACATACTTCTGGGGCTTGAAGAACGAATCAGAAGAAAAAAACAGTATGATGTATTTTGGGGGAAACTTTGCAGACAGTCAAGTGTGTCCAAATGGGCAGAGCTGCTAAATCCATTGTGATGTCCTTCTCTACTTAAAAGGCACTGCTCTTGTGTTGTTCACTGTCAATAGAGAATAAGAACTGGGGGAAGTTACTGTCCTACAAATAATGAGTGTTAGTAAATAGAGGGGAAAAAATACATAGGACACACTCTGTGATCCAATTACCAGCTGTAGCAGAGTTGTCTGTCACCCACTGCAGGTAATATACAGAGAAGGCTATCTTGAGGGAATTGTTATCCCTTTTTGGGCGCTTTTCTTCAGACTTTGGTATGAAAGCAAATAGGCTTCATAAGGTCTAGTTGGTTTTGGCTCCTCAGTTCTCTTTTGGTGCCAGATGCCCTCCACCTTTGGCAGTCAGTGGCGGTCTCAGTCAGGCAGGTCGGTTCCATACATCTCAGCAGTTGCAGTGCATTTATCTATCTATTTATTTATTATTTGTTTATCCTTGGGACATGCACGGCGAAAGACTTCTGGAGCCCCTGCTGTAAATGCAGCATGTCACGTTGGCAGCCTCGTTTAGGCAGGCACCCAGCCCCTTCCCTTTTCTCACCTGTTCAAATGCTCAGTCTTGGCACACGTGTCAACAAGTGTGATCAGGTGTAAAGAGGCATGTGGCACAGAAGTGACGTAGCTGTCACATAGGATGGGCTTCCCACAGTGGAGACGGCCCCTCCTGCGGCACAGTGCCGGCTGTCCACGCACGGCCCACCGGCACTCGTGCCCCTCTGAGAACCCGGCACAGAGGCATAGTTTGTGTCTTTTGGTAAATGTTTGTGTTTTGACCCCAGTTCTGCAGTGCCAGGGCTACCTCAGTTCGGTGATTTCCTCGCTTTGCCCTCCTCTCCTCGTGGCCATGCACTGACATTCGTCCTGTGGAGGATTTTGGAGCGGTTTGGGAGCGAGCCAGCCGGAGGTGACTTGATTCCAATTGTCAGCGTCAAAATCTGCAGGCAACAAGACATTGCTGCTTTGTTGGTTGGCTGCTGCCAGGAAATCATCCTGGTAGAATGGATTGTTAAAGTAATTTAATGGGACTGCTGGATTTCAGGAAGCTTAGAGGCTCCACTGAAGGCAAGTCTTGGTTATAGAGGAACTTCACGACGTGCTGTGCAGAGTTAACTATAGCGAGTACTGTATGTTGTGCTGGCCTTGGTAGCAGGTGAGAAAGCAGTACAAGTGTTAAATTCTGGTGCAAGAAATTAGCAGAGATGTGTGAAAACATGATTTGGTCAGTAGCAATTACAGAACATTTGGTTTCAAACCACTAACAGTCCAATAGTAATGTTTTGAAAAATATTAGGTCTGTATTTTGGTATTTGAGGAGATCGATAGCAGAAGGTATTTTAGTTCAACCATCTTCTTTTGTATCCAGCACAAGCCAAACCAGCTGGAAAGGTTTAAACATCACAGGTTTCACAAGCTGATGGATCAGAGACAATTTCCCAGAGGCTGGATGGAGAGAACCCAGGCTGAATGTAACGGCCTTGTGAAAAACATGATGTCTCACACAATCATATTTAGTTTGGGTTGAAAGGAACTTTAAAAATAATCTAGTTCCAACACCCCTGTCAGGGGAGGAATGTCACCCACTATACCAGGTTGCTCAGGGCCCCGTTCAGCCTTGGCCTTGAATACTTCCAGGGACTGTGCCTGTCTCAGTCCTGTCCCATAAGTTGATATTCACAAAAAATAGTTTCCCTAGCTCAGAAGAGAGACCAAGGATGGGTTATTCCAAAAGTCAGAGCTTTTAGCTGCATTTCCCTGCTGCCTGCCTGTGGTGTGTCAGCAGTGGATTCCAGCTGTAGAGATGTCAGTCTTTCACTAGTTCAACTTTAGAGTAAAACCAGGGCTTTCCCACAGCTATGCAGGCTATTTTTGATGGTTCCAACAATGGCTGAGAACTAGGCAGGTGTCTGTGCTGGTTTTCAATGGTTGGGACAAAGCTTTGTGAGTGACATGGAAGAAGGAAACCAAGAGGGGTCACAACCAGGTCGCATTTTTCTGGACTTGTCTGCCCCCTTCCACCAAACACAATTCTTTCAGACTTCCTTGAAGTTATAAGTGATTAGGGGTAGGAATCCAGAAATCCCAGGGCGTGAGAGCTCAAAGTGTTCAGATCAAATGGGGCACGGTGACAAAAATGTAGGCAAAGGACAGGGAGCAAAATTCCAACTGTATTTGCAGTTCTGCTGTATCAAGCAGTTATTCAGACAATGAACAATTGAAAAGCTATTCACATCACATTTGCTTAGCCTTGTGGCTAACATGTCACTTTGGTTATTGTTAGATGGCAACCAAAAGCAGCAAACAGTCTCTACTACTTGGGAAAGAATTTAAAAATCAGAGTAAATCAATAGTTCTTTCTTGGATGTCTCTTGTTTCCCTTATTAGACATGGAAGTGTTAGGTGGACTCAACCTGTTCTCTGCAAGGGCCTTGGTCTGTTCTGCAGCAGATGTAAAAAGCTAGAGAAAAATAATTAGAAAGGATGTACCTAATTTTTGCAGAGAGAAAGCTAAGTAAAGCAGATTGAAGCATGACAAACAGAAGTACAAGGAGACATCTCCTGACAGGAGTGTGTGTCTGCTTGCTTTGCAGATACCCCCTGCCCCCCCAGCATGAATACAGTTCTTTTATTTCTGGCTTTGGATGAAACTGAAAGAAAACTGAAAGAAAGTCTCCCTTTGCAGTACCTAGCTGAAGCCTGAAAAAGAACTAAATCAAATTAAATCAAATTATTTTAATTTAACGAAAGCATCTGGTTCAAGCATTGGTTTTGAACTTCTTCTGTAGAAGCTATTAGCATTTCTCCAGGTCTGACCTGGGGTTTCCAAAATCTGAGGGGTTTTCTCTTTCTTTAGATTGCTGGCAGCAATGACTCTTAACAGTTAAGATTAATAAATAAACAAATTAAAAACAACAACTAAAACTGTCTAAATTCAGTGTTATAGAGAGTTTTCACCTTTGTGAAGCAGCACAGAGGATGTCAGCTACACAGGAAAGGCTTTCTTTAGCCACTGTGATTGCAAGGGTATCAGAATAAAACTAAAATTGATATTAATCAGTGTCAATGCTATTGTTTGGCTTTAGCATTTCACTTGATGCAGAACAAGGACAGATGAAACCTGTTCATGACACAGAGCTCTCCTAAATGCCCTAGTCAAGAAGAATCAGGCCTGTTTGTCCAAACTTTTGTCATGCAGTGTACTTGAATTGTGATTTTATTTTTTTTTTTATTGATTTCCATGTTTCAGTTGAGTGAAAATCCAGCAATGCCATACAATTGGTTTTTGTATAACTGCCCAGGAGTAGTTATGTGTTAATGTGTGGTCTGACATATGTGCTCATATGTGTTAATGTGTGGTCTGACACAGCTGTAAAGTGGGAGAGAAGGGATGTCTCCAACCTTCCTTTTACAGTTTCCAGCTTTAGTTACTCCTCCAGAACAAATATCAAAACCAATAACCAAATAGGTTTGGATTATTTGATTGGTTTCAAACTGTATTCAGCTCCTTTCACTGTAAGGACCAGAGCTTAATTGCTTATCTGGCTGATATAGAGACAAAGCCCCATGGTTAATCAATAGCTCAAACTAAGTCAAGGCATAGGACTTGGAATCCATGTGAATCAGAGATCCCATTCCAAGTTGGCAATAGACATCTTGCATGGTCCAGGAGAAGTTTAGTGTCTTGGAGGTCTCTGTTCGGTATGAGAAAAACAGGATGATAGTAATGGAAGTATCATGAAAAAAAACTCACTAGTACTTGCATGGGGTTTGGGTATTGTGAAGAAGAAAGTGCTTTCCTGATGCAGCCTTAATTTCATGAATAGGGTAAACTTAGTCAAAATCCAGTGTATCCTCCAACGAGTCCCCTTCTCTGTGTGCTTTAAGAATAAGAACAGACTAGGTATGGGGTTTATTATGGTTTGTTTTTAACATGGTTGGTTATTCCAGTTCCAAAGACAAGGTAGGAGCAAAAGGCTTTTGGACGTGAGGGACACTGTCCTTGGATTGAATGGAACAGTGTATCATGCAGCTACATTACTCTGTGCAAATAACTAACATGATTACGGTTTTATATTAAAAACAGTAATTCACAGTCACAAAAAATCCATTCCCCGAAGACAGCTTAATACAAAGAGTGTGATTTGGTGGTTGCATGTTCTGCCAAACCTTTTTTAAAATTAGATCTTACTTTGTAATTTTTTCATTTTTTTGCTTGAGGGTACTTTAGGAAAGTAATGGAGAGATACAAAAATGGGATGTCTCCTCCTATAAATTCTCATGTAAACATCTAGGCTCAGAAGAACCAGGCAAACCAACCTACCATGTGCTGGGCTCTGTGCAAAAGCACCTAAATTCAGTCCAAATTACAATTTATTTAAAACAAACTGCAATGAGCATAAAGAAATGATTGAAAAGCAAAAGGCAAAAGTCTTTGAAGATTAATCATATTTGTCACTTAGCACAAGTAGAGAGTTTCATGTCTTTAAAAAAAGAAAATATATGATAGGTTATGAAGCTGCTAACATCTTCTTATTAAGAAATTATAGGTTCTGTATCAGAAGTTGTGTTTCAGGAGAGATTTTTGTAGCTGGAAGGTGTTTCCTGTGAATGTGAGCTGGGTATAAAAAAGAGTCCAGTTAACATGTTACAGGTGGCTATGTCCCTTCATGGAGAACTGATTTGAGACAGATACTCAATTTTGAGGAAGACAGTGCAATACCTGTACATGAAGCACATGAGTGAGTGATGAACACCACTTTAGACAGAGTGGAGACTTCATACGATGCTTTGAAATGTAGGTTTGGGCTTAAGTCATTAAGTAGCACAGGAGTTTTAATGTTAAATAGTATTTGTTTTCATTTCCTGAGCTGAAGTGCTCACAGTTCAGTTGTAAAAATCCACTAATTCATAAAATTGTGTTGTTTATGGTTTTCAGGGTAAGGGTGTTTTTAGTACAAAATCTTGCTCGTGGCAGGGGGAGAGAATTTTAAAAAGGAGAGTAGTTTCATGCAGTATTCATTAATAGCGAATCCTTTTCTTACTTTTTACCTACAGCTTATTTTCAGTTTAGAGAGGGATTCAAAGCTATTTATGTTTGAGAGGAAAATCAAATTTCTTATTGGATTAGGATAGGGGGGTTGTTGTGGGGGTGTTTTGTTTTGGTTTTTTTTGGTTTGGTTTTTGTTGTTGTTGTTTTTTGGGGGATTTTTTAACTTTTAGGTCTGTTTTCATCATTGCTGATATATCAGAAAAGCAAAGTCAGAGCTATTTAAGTTGCTTGCAGAGATAGACCTCAGCAGGCTTGCAGCCTGTTTATCAGGGCTGTCCTGTGTGGCTGCATTTATAACATCCAGCATCCACAAACAGGCCAAAGGGCAAATAGTTTAAAATGTGTTGCAATTTGAGAGGCTGCTTCTTTTTTGTCCTCTCTCTAAAATGGAGTTGCAGCAGTTGCTCCCAAGCAATCTGAAGACAAGTGTTGTTTTATTCTTTTCTTCTTAACTTTTCTGTCTTGGACTCAGTGTAAAGGTTCGCTTTCAGTTCTGTGATGAGTCTTAGAAACTCAAAGTAGCACCCCTGTCCTAGAAAAGAACTTTATCACAGTTATCTATGCAAAAGAGAAGCTGAAGTGGAATCTAAGTCATCCAGGCAATCTCAAGCCCTGAAACCTAATTTTAGTCTTTCAGAGAGTGGAGAGGGATGCACAGATCTACTTACTCCAACATTAGATGAGCCAGAAGAGGCACATGTCATTTGAGACTTGAGCCTGTGGAAACAATTTGGAATGAAAATGTAGGAGGAAACTGCTTGCTTAATCATCATCTTTCCACATCTTCACTGAAGAAGAAAAGTAAAGTCAGATAAATCCAATTTGCATGAGATTTTTCATGCATGCGGCTCCTGCTGTGAAGTGGAAAAATATTTCCTCTGCATTTGGAGAAGCCATGATAGCCTGCCAATGGCTAGTTTAACACCTGTAAGCCCACCCGGCTCTTAAACCAAGTCCTGTGAATCCAGGCAGATAAAACAATCTTATTGCAAAGAGAGTAAGTTCAAGTCTCATGGCTCCACATTGTCTTTGATTTTCCATGCTCAATTCATTACTGTGTTTTCAGCACTTATTTCCCATATCATACCCAAATAGTCTAAATTGAGAAGAACTGAGATGTGTCTCACTATAGAGGACCTTGCCTGAGAAGTAGGAATGTTTTATTAACTAAAATATTGTTTCTATCAGTGTAGAGGGTTGGTTAAATACTCGTGCTTATCATATAGCAAGGAAAAGATGTGCTGAAACTCACTTTTAATTAATGATTTCACTCACTGTTGCATGATTTTTCTAGTTTTTTTTCAAACAAAACGACTTTAGATACTTTAACTTGACATTGTTCTGATTTTAGAAAGGCAAAAGGGCAGAAGTGTGTGTTTTACACTGATGCCTTCACCACATCTATTAGTTTTGCCTGCTTTTGTGTTCAGGGTGTATAGATCATCATGTAAAACTTCTTCCATTTTCCTTTTCCAGAACTTCAAAATTTGGATTTATAGCTCTCTGGCTTTCTCTGTAAAAAGCAAGGAGTCTTTAACCAGAGAGTGTTAACAACAAACTGCAACAGCTGCAGTTGGGCAAAGTGGTAATCTATTGGTCATGGTGGGAGCTTTTTCTGCTGGTGGGAGAGGAAGGTTTATATGATGTATATATTTGCATATTTTGTACAGGAAAGGAAAATGTGTACAATTTAAAGTCCTTGAAATATGTTTCAAATTCTTAAAAATAAACAACCAAGCAAGCAAACAAACAAAAAAACCCACCTTGGGTGTCACTAACATATCCAGAAAAGCCAAGCACGTGAGACTTTAGGTATGTAAAGGTGTGGTGCTGCAAAAAAGGTGATGTTTCCTCTGTGGTCAGGACAGAGCAGAGGATCTGTCTCCCCCTGGAAACTCCCCAAACTTTTTCTCAAACAGTAAACTAATAGCTTCTGGACAATGAAAATTTTCTCTGAAGGGCAAATAAACTTTCCAAGAAATACAATATGGAAAAGCCCTCCGCACAGCTTCATCTAGTAATGATAAAATGTTCTTATCTGGAAGTGAAAAAAATTGAACTCTGGGAACTTTGTTTAACAATCATTTCTCTTCCTGATTGAAATAAATGAGCCCAAGGATTTAGCCCCATGTTCACTCTTCAGAGAAAGGGCTTTTACATTGATTTCCTTCAATAAGCATAATTTTTTATTTTGATGTGCAATTAGGGCAAATTCAACTTCTTTTTTTTCCAGCTCTTACTTTCACACAATGCCCCTTAATTAAGTGCACTATACAGAGATGGCAGGTGACTTGATGTGCAGGATTGGGATTCTGCTGTTATCAGAATTACAGCCACAGCTCATGCCAGACATTGACACTTTTAGGAATATAAAGCTGCAAAATTGAAGGTAAGAGAGCCAAAGTCCATAATGGCTCACTACAGAGTGAGCTGGTGGAAGCCAAGCATGGGTAAGCTCTGAGCTCTATGTACAAGCTGGCAGTGTACAAGTGTTGTGGTGGTCACATACAGCAAGGGATACATCTAATTAGGAGAATCCAAAGCCACATCTTAAACCCTAATTTGTTTGCAACTTGCTGTTGAACAGCAACCCTCAGTAAGTAAAAGGAGCCCTTGCTTCTCAGCCAGGGCTGTGCTAACTGTGTTTAATGTTATTCTTTTCCCTGCCCTGAATCCTGGGCTGAAAGCCAGCAGGGACCTTCAGCTCCCCCTCTGGCTTTGGGCATTCGCAGTTTCCACTGCCCTAATAGGTTGGTAATTCTTGCATCCTGTACCAGAGTGTTAATTCCCAAAGAACTTTGTAAATCCCTGAGGGGCCTGTTCCAGCTGGCTGCTGTAGAGGCACACTGATTTGAATGTGGACATGCGGACACCTACCTGCCTAAGCAACGCTACAGCACAGCTTTACTTGGAATTTCTCATGCAAACTCTGTCCCAAATATCTTCCAATAATAAATACTTGTCTAGAGTGAATCAGGTGTGTAGAGTGGAAGACACAAGGAACTAAATGTGGGTTTTTTCCTTTCTGTTCTCTAAGGAAGATGTAACTTGAGAAACAAAAAGCATCCAAGGAGACTTGTCCAGGGGGCTAAAGGACTGTTTAAAGTGACACTCCTGCCAAATTCTTTCAGACCCTTAAATTCCTGATCTGGTCAGGATTTCAGCTTCTTTCTACTCAGATATCAATGCTTCTTGACACTTAAAACTGAGAATGTACTCAAAAGCTTAAAAAGGAGACCAGGGTTTGGCAAAGGGGAGACATAGGTAACCTGAGCCTCTGAAAATGGGTTTTAAGGATAAAACATGGCAACCCTCAAATTCTGGAACCAGCTGGCATTCCAGCAATATCCTGTTTTCAGATATTACGTGTTATGCTCGGTATATGACAAGGATAGCTATGACACAGGGACTTGAGGAGCCTTGGAGAAAAACATAGTTAGAAATACTTCTGTGTTTGCAGGATTTTTTTTTTCCTCCTCCTTTTTAATATATCCTGACTGCCACAGTCCATATTTTCTTTGTTCAAAACCGTACAGTAGCTGTCTACAAACTGCTGTAAAGTGCAGTTACCTGTTATTGCCCTGTAAATAATTGAATAACCTCTTCCAGGCAACATGGTCAAGATGCAGATTTAATTTACTTACAGGCCAGTAGTAAAGATGGTTGAATCCATTTAGTTCACTGTCTGTGTCTGGAGGTGTTGAGTACAGGTACATAAATAGTTTACTGAACCTGTCAAATTCTCTGGCAGGAATGAGCATGCCCTCTGGTCTGCTACATGTGCTTGTATGAAACACTTCCCCTTCAGTTCTCAAGCAGTAGGGAGTAATATATTTCCTGATTTTTTTTTTTGTGCAGTAGGTAAAAGACATAATGAATCATATAGTAGCAGGAATGGACACAGAGTTTGGCTTTCTGGGGTTATTCGGTGTTTTGTAGTTTTGCTTTGGTTTTTGTGAGCTTTTTCTGTTGTTTTGTTTTGTTTGTTTGTTTGTTTTTTCCCGGGGGAAGTGATACAAACTAATTATTAAGGCAATGTATAATTGTCTCTGACTAAACTTGGACAATAGTAGACAGTAGGGATGAAAAATTCCCCAGTGGAGTGTTCAGATTGCGAAATGAAGCACAGGAAAGTCAAAACTTAAACTAGATGCTGTAAACATCTCCACATCACCAAGGCATGCGTTTGCCCCATTTCCAATGAGCATGTCACATTAAAACTACTTTTTGGAGAATTAGTACCATGATGAGGAGTGTGTTTGAAAAAAGAAAAGTGACTAGCTTATATTTTGCTTAAAGCCAAGATCCAAAGTCAGTGACATCCCTTGACTAGTTACCTGAGCCTTTCAAAATCTTTCATGTCTGATTTTCAAGGTTTTTATACTGCTTAAAGAAAAAGCTTTTGACTCTGATCTGTGCCCATTACTAAAAACTTTAATTAATATAATTTATGCCTCAGGTTAGAGTGTTTTGAATTCTTTGGTCTCTATTATTAAAAAAATATATATAAGAGAAAAATAATTTTTAAGGGTGAGAGGTATTGAAGACAGAAGAGACAGAAACCTTCTATTTATGAAGACAGTCTTAAATGAGGTATTGTCATCTGCAGGTGTCCCATCATCTAAATTGTTTTTCCCAACTAATTAATAAAACCTGGATGCCACTAGTTCTCCATTAGCACTACTCATTTGGAAAAATCATGTTAGCAGCACATCTTCTCCATTTACTACCATTAACAAAAGGCTAAGATAACAGAAAAAAGAACACTCCACTGAGCTATCAGTCTCCAAGATGTGAACGGTTTAAGGCCTGGTCCCATGTAATCAGTAGAATTGCTCTTTATTTTGGTAAGATGGTGGATGTCCAGCACACACTCACACACACTTGCCGTGTCCTGGCAATGTTCCAGAATGTATGAAGTTTTCCCTGTCTCAGGTTCCTTACAGTTTGGATCAGATACAGTATTTTTGTTGCTGTGGTAAACTCTTTCCATGTTACAGGGCCGTGTGCTGTCAAGCAGCTGTTTCCATCTCCTCTAGAGGCCGGTATGTTAAGCTGTGCTGTTTGCAGGAACACTCTAAGCGATTTTCAATGAAAAGTCTACGGGTAGGGAGCCACATTCCAACACTGGTGATATTTTCCTGGAAACTTCCTCTCTTTGAAGGTCAATGAAGATATTCATGAAATAGTTTGGGTTGGTAATGACTTTAAAGATCATGTAGTTCCAACACCCTGCCATGGGCAGGGACACATTCCACTAGGCCAGGTTGCTCAGAGCCCCATCCAACCCGGTCTTGAACATTTCCAGGGATGGGGCATCCACAGCTTCTCTGGGAAACCTGTTCCAGTGCCTCACCACCCTCACGATACAGACATATATAAGTAAAGGCTTTATATCTGTATATAATAATGCACAGCTAATATTTATAGAAGTGCTCTGCACTACTTAATAGTTTGTCACTTTTGTTGCAAGCTTATATAAAATCTATGGCTGCTGTAGGGCAAAGGTATAAAACTTTCATGAGTAGTATAAAATATACAAAATGTTGTCGTTAATATTTAATACAATTTGCAGCAGTCAATGAGCACAATCAATGTTTATTAATTAAGTTGTTCTGTTGCAATAGCAATTTCTTCTTTTTGGTGTATGTGTGTCTTCAGGGAGAATTTAGTAAGCTTTTTTGACCCTTTCAAAGAAAAAAAAAAATTGGCATTCTTAACAATAGCATTGGCAACATCTTATATTACTTGTTTGCCTCTTTTTTCAGCAAGTAAACACAACTCTTTTAGAGACATACTCTATTTAAACACTACACGATAAGAGAACTAAGTTTTGGCCATGGTGTTTAATACAATGTGTCGCAATTTGGGCTGTTTGTGGCAGCTGTACTGACACACTGCAGATAATCTAACATTTAGAGGGTGGTTTTTCTTGTTTCAACCCAGTTTCCTATATGTTTATGGCAGTCGCAGACAGCAGTGTGTAGGATAGGAGAGGAATTTATTCACCTGATACCCAAAAGATCAGGTCTACCTGTATCAGTCCAATCAGGCCATGTACTCAATTGCCCCAAAAGGGCACTGCTTTGGCCCCAGGCACAGATGTTGGTGACGTTTCCCCCTGGAGCCTAAAACACCTTTGGAGTGTTCCCTCCAAAATTACAGGATAGAGGGAATTCCTCAGCCTAATGTTCCTGCAGGGCTGAACTGGTCAGCAGCAGGATTTTAAGTAACTCCTCCACAGTTCAGATCATTCTGGTTATCAAGACTGTGTGTAAACCACTACCTTTGAGGTCCTTGTAGTACCAAAAGGGCAGGTTGTGATGGAGAACTTCCAAGGGTCAGGGCCTCTTTCAGCAGCAGGTGTAGCATTCAAGTTAATCCAGGAGGTTATTTTTGTCACCTGATGCATGTGGTTAATCTCTCACTGTGGTTTATACCTGTCTTCTCCATTTTTCCCTGTGTTATCTCTCTCTTAAATAAAACTAAGCAGTTTTAATATGGCTTCTTCACACCATAAACTGACTCAATACATCTTTCAAAATATAGTTTTGTGGTAGTGCTTAATGTCACGTTCAAAACTGTGTGTTGCTTGTGAAGTCCATCCTTTCATTTTCATCTGTGTGCTGCACTGGTTGAGAACTGCCCAAGTGTATTTTCTTTCTATTTTTTCCCCTAGCCAACACTGAATTCTTCAACTGCATTAGAACTGAAGCACTTCATGGTTTGGGTTTGGGTTTGGGCTTTTGTTTTCTTCTTCTTTTTTTTTTCTTTCTGTTTCTTCAGAAATAAAAACATTTTACAAAATAGAACAGAGCAAGAACTGGTTCTGCAGCAGCCACAAAGTGGTTAAGTCATTTATTTGTCTAATGTCTAAAATAAACATAAAAGCCATGACACTTTATTTAATTTGTCTTTTGGGCTAAAAATGTCTTGAGGTTACCAGTGATCTTAGTTGTAATAAGTTTTATATATATGTAACTCTGTATAACTGTGCCACATTATTTTGAACTATACTGCTAGGGGTTTATTGAAATATATCAACCTTATTGCTAATATTTCACAGACAGTTCTTCATTTCAGCAATATAGAATTCAATTTAGCAGAAATGTGATATTCCTTCTGAAATTTTAAATTCCCAGCAGATGTATAATTCAATTAAGTCCAGAAGATTAAAAAAATTGAAGTCATTCTCTATACATACTCTCTTTCTGCTCAGTTCCAAAATAATGAAAAACTACAGCTGTTCAGTTTTGGTTCATCTATCGCTTTGTACAATTTTTATGGGTTTTATGTGTAATCACATTTGCAGAGAGAATTTTTATACAGCCTGCTCCATTTTGCACAGTTATTATCTTTCCACATTAAAAACAGATTGTAAAAACTGATACACAAGCCTTGGGCCCACTCCTTAAGGCAAGTAAAGCACGGTCATTAATCATGGGGGGTGCAGGGTGAAAGGGAGCTTGTAAAACTTAATTGTTCTGTTTCCTTGTGCAACGAGATGGCCTTTGTCTCCTCGTCTTCCTTCCATCAACACGTGCTTTTTTTTCTTATTTTAAACTCTTTCCAGCCTCTGTGTGGAACTAAAGGGGTCATTTATTTGTGTGTAACTGACTTCAGCAGAAATTGGACACAGGCATTACCCAAAACCGTAATTCTCCTCCAAAGGTGAAGAGGTCCCCTCGTGTAAGTGCCTGCATGCTGAGAGCCTTACCAAGCCCTTCTTAAGTTCTTGGCTCGTGTTCCTAGGCTAGCGCTCCAGGTCAGGTTTCCATGTCAAATGTCACAACGGTGTCTGTGATCTGTGCAGAATAATTTAATTTCCTGTGCCTCAATTTGTCCACTTTTGAATGCAGCTGCAACACGGACCTGTTTCAGAGGGTACTACTTGCACCTAAGCAATAGCTCTGCTTGTTAAACTGGAATGCCTACAACCTTGCTACTCTGTAGGGATAAAAGTGAGGTAAACCTTTAATATATTCATGTATCTTATGCTTCAGAGTTTGCCCATCTCTCTTTCTTCTAATCGCATCAATCTATTAAAATATTACTGCCCTCTGAATTCCTGGTCCAGAAGGGAATGAAAATTTGTTTCATCTTGATATTTCAATCATAAAATATATAAAATACTTTTAGACAAAGTTCCAAGCACAGGGTGTCAGAAGGGCATTTTATAAACAGTTGCCCCTATGATTCCCTCCAACAAGAGAGAATTTGCAGCACTCCCTGAGAAATCACTCAAAGGTAAATAGCTCAAGCATTAGTGATCACCACTGCATCTAATCAACTACCTGATTGCCTATACAAATCCTACACTGCTCGGTATTGACCTCCACGAAGAAAACATTGATTCACTGACCTGTCACTAGATTGTTTTCCAGAAAGTATAAGGGACTTACCCATGCTTGCTAAAGGTGCTTCTTATCTGTAAGGTGTCTTGCCTTTAGTAGATAACAGCGGGATGTTTTTTTCTCTCCTCCTTCCCTGCAAAACTGCAATGTACAGCTGTTGAAATGGGAGAAGCAGATGATTTCACTTTGATTTTGTTTTAGCTAAGAGATCTGGCTTCGGGGTGAATAAATCAGCTGAAGAAAAATAACTGGCAAAAAATTCAGTGTTGGCAGGAGAGCAGTATTGGATGGAACACTGAACAATCACACTAGGTGAAATATGATGTATGTACTTGCCATAGCATGAGCAATAACACAGCTGTCCTGTCCTACTTTAGCGGCCACAAAAAGATTTTCAGATCAGAATCTATATTAATCTGTGTTACAAATTGATAGCCAGACCACCTTAATAATTGTGGAAAAAGAAAAAATTATTTACTGTTGACCTCTGGTTTCTTATGTCTTGTGTATATGGTAAGATGTTAAGATCTCTGTCATTGTTTGGGTGCTATCCATTCCTCTTACTACTCCTCTAAATCTACATTAGGTTCTATGAAGTTGAAAAGTGGTTTACAGCTTTGTAAAGATAAAGCTCCCATGTACATGAATTTTCCAAAGTAAGAAAATGCCCATGCCATCATGAACTAAAAGGTATTAGAGGCTACTGTAACTTTTCACCTCCTTCTGAATCATGTCCTATATATAAAACGAAAATCTTTGAGCTGTAGTTGATTAGTTACTTCTTCCTTTCCCCTTGCAGCCTGCCTGCATCGTAGATTCCTCCCTACATTTGCTAAGCTGCCATACCTAAATACTATCCTCTTCTCATGCTGCTATTCTTCTTTTATAGTACAGCACCCTTTCCTTGGACTGTAGGATTTGACTTCCTGCTTCTACATGTGCCATAGAGCTCCAGGAGACACTCCAAAAGACCATAAGTAAAGTCTGGTGCTTATTGTGATCTGATCTTTATGCTTACCTGTGACACTGGTAATATGCAAGTCAGACATTTGCCATTAAATATGCCTAGCTGTGTGAATTCTGCATTCCTCTCACTCTGGACATGGAGAACTTACTCTTCTCTTTTTGCAGCAGCCTTTTGTGTATTTGAAAGATATGGAAGCAGATCTGTAGCTTCTGAAGACATTGAAGCTTCCCTTGCCCATCTACTCTCTAGATCATCACAGCAACCTCAGTTCCCCTTTCTGCTACTTGTAGGTCATAGCATTTGGAACTGGGACTATTCTTGTTGTTCTCCTCTGGATTCTCTCTAGTTGTCTCATAACTTTGTGGTAATTTCATGTCAGAAACCTCAGCAGCACTGGGTAGAGCATGCTGTGCTAAAGGTTACTTTTGTGGAACCTAAAATCCCATTTCCCACTGGACTGTGTAAATATGGTGGCACTGACTTTGTGTTTATGTTTCCTGTGATCCAGGCAGTCTTCCCACCCTCCCCTTCACATCTCTGTATGTGTCTTTCAAGACAAAACACTGTCTTCCCACCATGTCCACACTGCAGTGGTGCATTAGGACTGCCCGCAGAAAGAACTCTTGCCTGGCTACTCTGAGCTGTAAAGAAAATAAATAAATATTGTGCAGTTGGATGATAATTTTTCTCCAATGTTTTCTCCTTGAATCTGCTGTATTGCAAAACTTTGAGTCATGTCCCCCTAGCTTGTGTTTTGGAAGCTGACCCTGTTGATGCTGGAAAGGCTCAAGAAAGGCATCCAGAATGGAATATGTGGAGAGATGCTATCCATCTGGCTGACTGATGAGACAATAAAAGAAGGGTGGTTTGGTTTGTTTTGCTGTTACCCAATCTGTGCAGGCATTATCTGCATATCCAGACACACTGACTTTCTCCCAAAAAATCTCCTTATGAGAATGTTTTCATAGTTCTCTCATTGCACTGAAAATTTATTGTCCAGTAGATGGAATGGCAGTACTGAGACACTATATCTATAGATGATAAGGTCCTTGATAATGCTGGTCAGCAAATACTTCTTTGTGCAAAATCTGTGTTTTTTCATAAATTAGTTTCTTTCTCTCAGATTATGACATGAAGCAGCCACTTGAATGTGCCATTTAGTTTGACTGGACTATAGGTTACATGGCTGGAGCCAGGAAGAAAACAGAGTTGGGTTTCCTACCTTACCACCTATTCAGTCTTGCTCTTTTTATTGCTGTGAATGTGTTTTGGTGTCAGCTTATACAAGATTTCACAGCTAATGCCCCACAGTAACCTCTGTACCTACAACTCACAATTCTTCAGGGCCCTAATGTAATTTCTTTTGAAAATACTTGCTAAAAGTTTTGAAAAGCTTGTGAACTTACCTTTTATCGGGTGCAGACAAGGGTCTCAGGTTTCCTGCCTGAGCTGCAAGTGGGCAAGAGTGTGGGCTGAGCTTTGAAGTATTTTTTTGCAACCTGCCTATGGTTAAACTCAACTGTGGATCTGAGAACGATGGGCTTCTTCAGACAGTTTCAAGAACATAATGTCAAACTGGTAACCGAGATCACCCCAATTTGTAAGAAAATTTCTCCTTTGTTTGAAATGTTAAATCCTTTATCTGCAGCAACTTGAGAGAATAAGACAGGCCAAAGTGTGCTGCTACAGATCTGCTCCTTCCTTCTTGGTTTTTTTTTTACTGCTGGATGCACATCAGGCTTTCAATTACTTTCTTGTTTACATCAAGAGAGGAAAACAATGCTGATTGTACCCACAGGTGGTCAGCCTTTAGGTAATCAAAGGAAAGCAATTAATTCCTTCCATGCACAGCAATGCACTTCCTCCTAATGGAAAATAAACATTGTCACTTCCCATAAGGCAGCCAAAGCCAGGGGAGGGACCAATGGATGTAGGACTTTCTGAGCTGCCATGTTGCTTTTGTTT
Organism: Myiozetetes cayanensis; assembly: GCF_022539395.1. Lineage (NCBI taxonomy): Eukaryota > Metazoa > Chordata > Aves > Passeriformes > Tyrannidae > Myiozetetes > Myiozetetes cayanensis. The sequence goes on from NW_026087521.1 coordinate 5,207,433, forward strand.
CCCCCTCAAGACGGGAGAGGCAAGGAGTTCGAGTGGGGCAAAGAAGAACTCTAAATGAATGTTTTAACTCCCAGCTGTGGCCTTTTTGTGGGAAACAGATCGAAACGTGCAAATTCATGATGTGGAAAACATTGGAGCAATCCATATCCAGTAAACTCTGAGGAACGAGTGTCTTAAGAGCCACTCATGGCTTATTGCAATCCCAAACTCTTAAACAAGGAGTAAACAGATGCTGGAAGTCGCTGAACTCCTGCAAGCAGTACCCATTCTGCAGCCAGCTGGGGTCCAGGTCCCTCGGGACTCAGATCCAGGGTGGGTGGTTTCTCAGCCAGGGGTGCATCCTGCAATACTGCCACACTGAAAACCAGCTGCTGTCTTGCCTTTAGTGTCTGTGAAGAACACCTCCTTTCCTCCCAGGTGATGGTAAAACCAAAGATGTGCTGAGCAAAACAGGCATTACCTGGATGAGGACTGGAATCCACCCACCCCTGCAAAGGCATTTAGGAGATTCTCATCAAAAACATTATGGCATGGGACCTCAGAAGAAACTAGGAAGATGGTCTTTTAAATGCTTCAGGGTATACAGAGATGTTAAGTTGTTAATTTGATTTGTGGTTGTTTCTTTTTTTCCCCTTCTCCCTTAAAGTGAGTCTTCAAAACTTATTTGTAAATCAAACAAACAAAAGAAAAAAACATCCTGCTAAGTGCTACCATGGGACTTGCAATAAAAGTGAAGGAGCTGATAATCCTGTATCCTGTCTTTCCAAAACATACATTTAAAAATTTTATGACTTTGACCTGGACAAGCATGAAATCTTACTCAACCCCATCCTGAAACTCTTGTGATTTCTGTCTTGCAGTGTGGGTGAGCTGACAGTTCAAATTTAGGTATGCTGTATGTTTTGGTTTTATCATCTTTAAGTTAAAATCTCTTCTAGTATCTGCAAAATGTTTCCTTATAAACTGAAAGGGAGAAAAAAACCCCTGTAGTTCATTCCCATTTAGTTTATTTATATGTGCAAGCAGTCAGAATGATACTCATAAGAGACTCCAGCCTAAGTGTGTCCTAACCAAAAGCGAATTTGGAGAAAACTCAGCAATGTACCTGGCAGAGGTTTGCTTAATTTGAGGTAGATTTTTTTCTGATTATTTTATGCTGCTTCAAGGCAGGACCAGTGCTAGAAGGAAGACAGTGAAAGGGACATGAATTTAATGTTATCCCCAGTTTAGCAGACAATTACATAAAGCATATCTTTTCCTTTATTTAGAAATTATTAGTTTTAAAATAAAATACATCAAGAAAAATTATTAAAAAAAAAAAAGGCAGCAAGCACGGTTCCCTATATTTATCAGACCCATCTTTCCTGTGCTGTGCCAAGTTCAGTCCTAAATGGCTTCTTATGCAAATAGATAAACTTGAGTAACATGAGCTTGATAATTCAGAGAATATTAGTGTTAACCTCTTGGAAGCTTGTGTAGCTCTCTGTCACATTTTTTTCACGTACATCAGAATGAAGTTCATCTCTTTTTCATAATCTCTCAACATTTAATCTCTTTTGTTGGACAACTCAAGCTCTACTCCCAGTACCCCGAAGGTGTTTCACAATAACCAGTGCCTTCATTCAACAGCCTGCTCATCCTATGGCTACCAATAGCAATCTGAAGGAAATAAGATTTAATTTTTTTTTCCATGCAACTGTTAGTGATGCCTCCAAACATCACCTTTTCTGCCCTCAGTTTTGGATAAAGGGCATAATCACTGAGGTAATTTTTTTTTTTTTCTCTTGAGTGGGAAGACTGCTGTGGTTTGTGCACATCAGCTTGGGCGTTGCTATCTAACGTGTAAGTTGTAAATGTGAAGTGTCATGACTCCTTCAAGTGGCTCGAGTGCTGGGAAACTGCCTTGAAAGCTGTCAAACCAGCCACAGCGTGGCTGCTCAGACATGATCTGTCACTAAAAAATCCTTTCAGCCAGAAGTTGCCTCAAATAGCAAACTCTGCTACTGGGGCTATCTGACCAATTTCTATTCATAGAGCGGGAGAAAAGGAATGTACAACACTGGGAAAATTACTTGCTGGTAATTTTTTGTTGTTATCCTGTTCTTTTTCCAGACTGCTTTCCTTCTTTCTCGCCTGTCTGGGTTGTTGCTTGACAGATGTTTCCTTCTTATCTCATTCTTTCTTTATTGCTCTGCCAGTAGTATCTGATTGATAGAAAGTGGGCAGGCTGGTACTTACAATACCATCCCCGTCTGATAACTCTTTTGCCACCTTTTTTAAGAGAGCTGAAGTCATTGCTCCGTTTTGACTGAATTCTGCTAATAGAGCAGGAAAAAGAAAGGATGAATTGCTCTGTGGTAATTATTATTCTTATTTTGCATGGAATTTTATTAAAGCCTGAATAAATTTGAGCAAATCCTTGAGTTTTAAGGATCTGAGTGATCTATTCTACTTTAAACATTCAGTTGGGCTTGGACCTGGATTGAGCTCAATGATGTAAAAAGATTTAGGGCAAAAGTTTAAGACTCTCCATCATCTTTGTATAAAGAAGCCAGACTGACTAAATTGCAGGTCACATTGGAATTCTCACCCTTATGCCTGGCTCCCTCATTTCACTCATGATAGTGCTTATTCTAGTGCTGAATGTCTCTGGGTCCTGGTGTTGTTCAGTAAAACTTCATGCAAACCAACTGCATGGTTTGTGTGAAGCAGTGGGGATTTGGAGGAGATATCGGCATAGGAGAAGCAAGTTCATTGCTTTCCTTGAAATTTAGTAGCCAATTTTTGTCTTGATGGCTCTTTAAACTCTCTGGAACCCGTAAAACCACTTATGTAGGGACATTTTGCCGAGTAAGAAATGGAGACTGGTCCTAATCGCTACAGTGCGTAATGCATTAGGAGTGATCTCTGTGACGATTTTTGTCACTGTATTTCTCTTTTATCACTTTATTTACTCTATGTCATTGCCAATACACCCTGTTCATCTGTGATTAATAGGATAATTTCATTCTTGACTTAACTGGGACTCTGCATAGTAAGAAAAATGTGGTGGTTGTACTACTTTATGCGATAAGAGTTGTGTCGTGTAAGCAATTGGGGAAACATTCTGCCTGTGTGTGTTTATTACAGTGCAGTACTTTGGAAAGTCCATTTGAATTGAACAAGGCTTTTGAACTATTGATTTAGCTGGCACTCGGTGCATTGAGAATAATAAACATTTGTAGTATGTAGGCAGCAGTCTATAAGAGGTAGGAGTCTGTCTGCTGCTATATGTAATGCAATAACCTATGTCAGCTGCACTGATGGGAAGCAGTAATGAATACGGTGTAGCATAAATTTAAAAAAAAAAAAAAAAGAAAAGAAAAGAGAGAGAGAGAGTTTAAATTCAAAGTATCTAAACAGGGCCATACAGGGCATTTTGTCCTGAGGCTGGCTTTAGGTACACAGGAAATCCCATAATGTGTTTTGTAATGATGTATACTTCACCAAAATAATTTACACCGCTCAAATACACTTAGAAATTGATCTAATAGGAGAATAGCATATGTATTTATACAGTCCCGATATATGTTTGTGTGGGCTAACAGTCTGCTTCAGAGAGGTTTAACTGGAAATAATGAAGTATAAAATTCATTGTGTGGAAATTTTCTAGCCAGCTTAAGTATTTGTAGATTACTTATGAAGCTAATGGTATGATGATATAACTGCATGTCTTAAATTTTTGTGTTTACTAATGTACTTGAATGGACTTCTCCCCTCTCTCAGTGAATAGAGGAGAGGGAAGCTCCCACTAAGATGAAGCAAACATAAGAGATGGTAATGCAATATATCGTGTGGGGATAGGTCAAAATTCCTGCAGCATAAGACAAGAGGGCACAGAACAAAAGAGCATGGTCTTAAGCTGTGCCAGAGGAGGTTTAGGTTGAATGTTAGGAAAAAATTTTTTGCAGAGAGAATAATAAGATATTGGGATGGGCTGCCCAGCGAGGTGGTGGATTCACCATCCCTGGAGGTTTTTAAGATGAGACTGGATGTGGCACTGAGTGCCATGGTCTGGTAACCACGGTTGTGTTGGATCAAGGGTTGGACTTCATGATCTCGGAGGTCTTTTCCAAAGTGTTGATTCTATTATTCTATGATAATGGGGAACATCTTTTTGTCTCTGGGAATGCTGATGACTAATGAATGCAGATCAAATCCTCAGCACTGAGTTGACTTGGTAGGGTTTTTTAAATTATTTTTTTTATTATTTCTTGTTTTACCCAAAATGCCTGCCTGAAATGACATCCATTAGAAGTGTAGGCGCTCGCTTTGTGGAGGACAATGGGTCATATCATGCTGTCACTTTGGAGGCAGAACTCCCACAGACTTCAGCAAGTGCTGCTGGGAACCAGATGGTGTGTCTGGGCCCAGCCAAGGCATGCGAGGCTGAACCGAGGCACGAGCAGCCTGTTTGGCAAATCCTTTTGAAACTGGGGTAAATTCTTGCAGCTTTCTGTGATCAGGCCTGAATTTCAAATACCGGGATTTCCCCCCCCCCCCTTTTTTTCTTTTATTCTATAGCATCAGCAAAGCTTTCTCACCATCCTGCTGATCCACTGCGATCAAAAAACGGTGCTTGAGTCTTGCTGCTGGTGGGAGGTTTCACACAGAACCTCCATGCACGGGCTGGATCCCCTGCTTACATCTGCAGCAAGTGGAGGGAATACAGCAGCCTGTGCTCCTGGTGTACAATTTTATATACTTAAATGTAACGGTTTTTGACAGAATTCAAAGTGACCAACTTTATATTCATAGAGAAGCAAGCTCAGAATTAAAATTGGTGGGTTTTTTTCCTTTCATATTTTTTTTTCTCTTCACAAAGGCCCAGAGGCAGCAGCAAGATTAACACATCATGAGCTCTTAAGTGCACAAGCATTTTTATTTTTTTTCCCCCTTCATTTGCAGTTGCCAAGTGCCTAAAGTTAACCACGTGTTTAAGAGCTTTGCTGGATCACAGGTGAAATCCAGCAAGTCTGACTGTCATTTCTAGCACAAGCAAAGAGAAATTAAGGACATCAGTTGGATTTTGGTAGACACTATTATTTGGGGCTCAGGAGTCCCCACGTAAAATTGTTGGGCTATATTGGGTGTTTGTAGTTCACAGTTAACATGTAGTAACTGCTCTAAATTTTTTTTTTTATTTGATGATATACTCTCCATAGTCTGCCTGGAGTATTGATCATAGGCTGACTGGTTGCCACTTTGATCCAAAGCCTATCAGCTGTCAGTGGTGGAAGAGTTTTGGCATTTCCTGTAAGCCTTTGAAATTTGGCTTTGGATAATTTTTGGCTCTTCTCATATTTGGGTTGGTTTTATTGCCCTTGTTCGCTGCAAGATGCTCTGCATCCTTTGACCCTGGCAATTAAGGGTTTGCAATTAGTGATCACAGGAAAAATGTGTGTGGTTATTTCCAACATGTTGGGGGAGTCAGATTTTGGTTTACTGCACCTCTTTTCTTTTTTCTCCCTTTCCCATTCACTGAAGATGCAAAGATGATATAGTTGAATTGTCTGTCAGCCCTTATTTTTCCATCTCTTGTCTCTGTGGGTTTTTACGCCAGTGAATACAGGTTAACCAAATCTGACAGGCGCAGAGGTCTCAGATATATTTAATTTCTGCCACTTTCATGAAAACAGAGGGCATTACAGAGGAGAAAAAGTAGACTCTACAAGGGAAAGTCAGATCAACCTTTATTAGGCATGCAAAAATTTGCATGGGAGGGCACCTTTGAGACATAAATCAATGGGTAACGAGGCCCCTTTGGTTCTGATGCTCACCAACCCCTTGTCTTTCTCCCAACTTTATGTTTAGCTGGATCCTTAGGAGCACACGTGGCTTAATTCTCTGTCTGAGCACCCTGTGGTGTGACATCCAAGCACGGGGGAGGATTAGTTCCCTAGTTCTTCTGGACACACTATGTCTGTACAAGCCAGGATTCTGTTACTCTTCATTATTGATTTTTCAGGTAGGCAGCAATAAAGCTGGAACAGGAGGTCTGAGGGAAGTTGAAAGAGACTTCAGGGCCTTGGGACAGCTGGTTAAGGAATCAGGAGAACAAGTAGCGTTCTCCTATATCCTTCCAATTGCAGGGAACGGTGAGGGAAGAAATAGGGAGAGCCAGCAGATCAATACCTGGCTCTGAGCCTGGTGTCTCTGGCAGGATTTTGGGGTTTTGATCGTGGATCTGTTTACATGACTCCAGGCCAGATGGCAACGGAGCAGTTACACCTGTCTCATAGAGGGGACAGGATCTTTGCACAGGAGTTAGCAAGGCTCACTGAAAGAACTTTAAATAGATCTGAAGTCGGAAAGGGATGAAACCAGGCTAGCTAGAGATAAGCCTGAGGGTAGCATGCCAAAGCTTGAGGGACAGGGCGCTAGAGAGGTCCTTCAGTCTGCCTTCCCAGTGGAGGCAGGGGATGGAGGTCCATGTGGCAGCAATGGATGCAATGGGTGTGTTAGAAACCATGGAAGTGCCTGAGAATGGTTGCATAGGAATTAGGGCTGCTCTCCAGGAAAGGTGGTGCATCTATACCAATGCCTGCAGCGTGGGCAGCAAAGAGAAGGAACTGGAAGCCACGGAGCAGCAGAAAAACTATGACATAATTGCCATCACAGAAACACTGTGGGTTGACACACACAAATGGGGTGAGTGCTGCAATGGTTGGCAATAAAATGTTTAGAAGGGGCAGGCAAGGAAAGAGAGGTGGTGGAGTAGCCCTGTATATTAGGGAGTGTTTTGATTGTCTGGAGCTTGGTGACAGACAGGGTTGGCTGTTTATGGGTAGGAATTAGGGAAAGGCCAGCAAAGCAGATATCTGTGTGGGATCTTGTTACAGACCACCCAAACAGGATGAAGAGAGAGACAAAGTATTCACTAAGCAGCTGGGAAAAGTCTCACAATCACTAGCCCTTGTTCTCATGGGGGACTGCAGCTTACCCAGCTATACACCAGAAGCACAGTAACGATAGAGAGGAAGCAGTCCAGGAGGTTCTTGCAGTGTGTGGAAGAACTTCCCAACACAGCTGGTGACGGGGACAGCTAGGAAAGGTACCCACTGGACCTGCTGTTTGTGAAGAGAGAAAGACTAGTGGGTGATGTGATGGTATTGGGCACAGTGATCACAAAATTATAGTTTTCGATACTTGAAATATGGAGGGGAGTCAGGAGAACTGTTTGGGCAAGAAGTGGGGGAAGACAGGCTTTGGCCTGCTTAGGATACTGGTTGAGAGAGCCCCTTGGGAGGCAGTCCTGAAGGGCAAAGTTGACCAGGAAGGCTGGACATTCTTCAAGAAGGAAATCCTAAAGGCACACGATCAGGCTGTCCCCATCTGTCAAAAGGTAAGTCAATGGGGAAGACTGGCCTGACTGAACAGAGAGTTGGCTAGAACTCAAGGGACAAAAAGAAAAAAAAAGAATTTAGGACCTTTGGAAAAAGGGGCAGGCTATGCAGGAGAAAAATTAGAAGGGCCGAAGCCTGACTAGAAACCCTGGCTACTGCTGTAATAGACAACAAAAGTACATCAGCAACAACAAGAGGGATGAGGAGAATCTCCATCCTTTATTAGATGACATAGAGTGAACAAAAGACTGAGATATTTAATGCCTTCTTTGCCTCAGTCTTTAATAATAAGATCATCCCTCTGTACTCAGCACTGGTGAGGCCACATCTCAAATCCTGTGTTCAGTTTTGTCGCCCTCACTACCAGAAAGACATTGAAATGCTGGAGTGTGACCAGACAAGGACAAAAGACCTGGGGAAGGGTCTGGAGCACAAGTCTGATGAGGAGCAGCTGAGGAAGCTGGGGATATTTAGCCTGGAAAAGTGGAGGCTCAGGGAGGATCTTATAGCTCTCTACAACTGCCTCAAAGGAGGGTGTAGCCAGATGGGGGTTGGTCTCTTTTCCCAAGTAACAAGCGATAGGACAAGCAGAAATGGCCTCAAGTTGCACCAGAGGAGGTTTAGCTTAGATATTATAAGAAAATTCTTCATTGAAAAGTGCTGTCAAGCACTGGCACAGGCTGCCTAGGGCAGTGGTGGAGTCACCATTCCTGGAGGAATTTAAAAGACATGTAGATGTGGCATTTGGGGACATGGTTTGGTGATGGGCTTGGCAGTGCTGGATTAGTGTTTGGACTTGATAATCTTAAAAGGTCTTTTCCAACATCACCAATTCTACAACATAAGATGAATGTGAGCTGTAACAGTGTTACACTGAACACAAAATGCAGTTTGAAAACTAAATTCAGAGTCACTTATTGTTTCTGGATGGACTTTGGAGATGGGAAACAGCTCCACTTATATGGTCTGTACACCTAAAGTGGTTGAGCAGGGGAGCAGGTCAGACAGGCTGGTGCTGCCTGTGTGTGACTGAGCGTGTTTGCGGTGCCAATTAATTACATTTCTTTGTAATGTGGTAGCAATTTCATCCAGGGGAAATGAAAGAATGTGCAGTTAAATAACTCTCTGTGTGTATATGTAATTTCTGGAGACTCCTGTGAATGCTAATATTGTTATTCGACAAGTTATTTCTCAGCTCTTGCAACCACTCAGCAGAGCACAAGTGGAAGTTTTGTGAAGTTCTCAGTGATTTTCCCATTGAAAACACAGGAGGTTGGTGAAGGCATGATCTGCTTTTGTTTATCTTTTTAGTTCCTAATCATTGGATAAAAATCTTCATTTATTTTCAAGGAAATAATAGGGAAAAGAAAGATCTACAGCTTGTTAAAAAAAAAAAAAGAAGTCTAAAGGTATAAATTCTTCCTGTATGTGAACTCAACTTGAAAAAGAAATCTAAGCCAAGGAAATATTTCAGTCTGAAATTTGTGGCTTTGCTTTTTTTTGTTGTTCTCTACTTCTGGCTGCCATTGTGTGAGATGGCGCCTGTTTGGAGGTGTTAATCTATATATAATGAAATTTCAGAGAACACACGTACTATATCTGTAGTGCTCCAACTGTTCTTTGAGATCCCTGTGAATGCATCTCACATAATAACCAAAGGAAACAGCGGAAGGCCTGTGATTAGAAACCTAACAAGTAGAACTTATTTAGCAATAGCTAAAAAAGCTCCAATTCGCATGTGCTGGCTTGCTTTATACATCTCAACAAGACAGATCTATGTTTTGCGCATGTAGAAAATGCTTTTAAAACAGAGTACAGGAATTTATGATTTCCACGGCTCGCTTTGAAAATCAGTCTTTTTCCAATGTTTTCTTTTTTTCTGCTGAAAACTCTCTTTTAAAGGATCAGGACCTGTTACAATAGCCAGTTTAATCTTTTTTTCTCCACCCTAAGTCAGTGATGTGAGAAACTTTGGAGGTAAACAGCACTGGACAATTCAGACAGTTTACAGCACAGCTAATACCTGCGCTGAGTCCATAATGGAGAGTCTTACATGAAATTACTGACCATTCCTTATGTACCAACTTCATACTTGGCCTTATTTTCAGGAACACTCTGTGTCACTTGCTAAGTAGGAGGGAACATGTAGTCCAGGTCAAAGCAACTTGTATCTGAGCAGCCTGCAGCACATAGACATGAATATGAGTGTAGTAAGAAGTAAATGAAATGCCCATGAGTTACAGCTGAATATTGCCGTATATTGGTAACTTTTACACCAGGTTGTTATGTATATTCCAGGTTCACCTCCTACATGGTCTGGGGGGGGGGAAATTTGGCTTCATGGAACAGACCTGATGTACTAAAAAAGCTATGTGAAATGGATAAAATAATTGCGTTTGAATTTTATAGATTGATAGTAGGGGAGGTGAAATAGGAGTCTGCATTTCTGGAGGCAAGGGTATGCAGACAGATCAGAAATGCCAGAATAAAACAAGCTGGGAAAGAGGAACAGGGTATAAAAGACGAGTGAAAAGCAAGAGGAGGTGAATGTGAACCGAATACTGGGAGTAAACCAGACTAAAAGAGATTTAAAAATAGAAGAAAATTAAAAAGGCATATTGCTGGCAGTGAAACAAGGAAGGGCCACTGAGACTTCTGTCAGGAAAAGATGTGGAAGTATGGAGATAAACTTCAGCAGTGAAAAGGAAAAAAAGAACATCAGTGAGCTTTCTGGGTTCTGATTTTTTTTTTTTTTTAAAAGTTGGGCAAAATCTTGTGCATGTTGATAATATCAGCATGTGAGGGGAGAACTTCAATAGCTGACAGATGATAATGTAACTGTCACCGTTGTGCATGTTGGGAAATGTCTCTTGAGTTTATAAAAGTGATTGTCATTTCTAGTCCTCCCCACTTAAAACACAAAGTTTTTAGAAGCCTAATAGCCTTTGTGTTGCTGTGGGGTGTGGATTTGGTTATTAACCCAAGGAGTGTTACTTGTGAGAGTCACCAGCAAGAACTTCCTGAAGCATCTGGGTTTCCCTCAGAGGTGTCTCCCGCAGTCCTGGAAAGACCTGGCCCTGTTTCACTTATGAGATCTGACGAGATCGTAGCCTGGGGTGGGAATGGCTTCTGCAAAAAACTCCACACAATCGGGGAATAGGACAGATTGGGGTCGGGCTGACAAGATTTAAGTTGGCACACATTTCGTGAAATGAAAAGGTCATCTTTCAATGAAAAGGAAGTGGGGGTTTTGTTTGTGGGATTTGTCTTCTGGCTTGAATTTCACTGATGGTAATCTGGTCCACAATAGTAAGCGAATGAGGTCAAGCCTGGAATTTCAGGGCTTTATTAAGGATTTCAGGTGATTGCAACTCATTCATCTGATATGTCCCAGTTGTTCCAATAGGCACTCCCACATCCTCCATATTTGAGGAGCCTTGCCCATGGCTTCACAAACCAATAATATCCAATAAAGTTTTGTACCTCTCATTGGGATGGCAGAGCTGCTCTGACTCTACCCCTTCTCGAGGGATTGAGCTGGGGGCAAATGCCCCTGTACTTTTGTCCCTACTATAAAGTTTTAAGACTAAACAACAAGGATTTTAAATGGAGTAAAACTTCAATAAGGATTCTTTTTAAAATTGAAACATTTCTTGGTTTGTTGTGGTTTGGATTTTGTTCTTTTTTCTATTGAAACACAGCAACACCTCAAAGCTGTAGCTGTGCTCTATGCTGTCTGTAAATGCTACAAAAAGAGTTGCTTCTGGCACAAAGAGACTACAATTTATATAAAATATAAAGCAACCAGAGGGAGTTCTCACTAATATGGACTTCCCATCTGGAAATAAACTGTTGTAGAGGTATCTGCTGTGGACAGGAGGGTTGAAGGTTTCTGTTCACTGCATTTGAGACTGCTTTTAAAGGACTTCTGCTGATTGTTATTTTCCTTCTTCCTGGTACTTTTCTCTTTGGTACTGATTTGTTTACAGCTCTTTGAGTTTCCACTTGTTGTGGAGGTGCAGTGACTCAAACTGGATCTCATACATAAGGAGTCCATAATACCAGGTCCAAGTACACTACCCTGTAAGTTGTGTGTATTAAGACCCTTAACACTTTCATTCACTAGTCCTACCTTTCCCCTTGTGCAGCAGGTGTGGTCACTGCAAGCACTTGACACTTTCATCTTTAATTTTCCTAAACACACATGCGTTGAGATGCTATTTCTGGAGCAGGTGGAAGCTGCTTTCCCAAGTGGTATTATTGACTAACTTGACAATAAATTCTCCCACATATACTGCAGTGCTCCTTCCTGAAGTGACAAATAGACACTTCCATTTTTGCCTTCTCTGATCAGAGCAATCAGCATGTCCATGGCATCTAAAGATGAGTATTTCCCTACTCAAGTGAATATCAAGCAGCAAATCTCCACTCCACGGGCAAATGAGCTGTGCCAGGCATTTTAATGAGGGGGTAGGTTAGCCAGGTTATAATTGTCTTTAATTTACACTTCCAGAAGCTGTAACATTTACCTGAACATGATTGGCACTGGGAGAAGGGGAAAATTATGTCGTACTTTTGAAAAGAAAAATCAAAGAAACAACTTCAGATCTCATATTTGAAACAGAATATCCTGCTGATTGACCACGCACATTGGTAGCAGTAGGATTTTTTTGATCCATAGAGCTGAATGATCGCTGCCAGTAGTGAACACAAAAAATTAGTTCCATGGTGGAAAGCATATACTTTTGCTTTTATTTTATCTTTTCTTTTTCAAGAGTGTTTCAGAATGCTCGTCCTTTTTTCCTGCTGAATGGCAGGTTGAATTCCTGCTCTTTGTTGTCCTCGGAGACTTGGAAAATTTTTTCACTGCGGTTATCTGAGGTTTTGTCTAGTTTAGTTATTTTTAATAATGAGAAGAAGAGGCTGTCCTTTCCATCCCACCCACTACTGCACCATTTTACAGTAAAGTATAATTTCCTTCATGAGTGAGAAATGGGTGATGAACATCATATCTAGTGCAGTGGTGTAGTCCTGGCACCTCTCATGAACCTGCAAACCAAGACTGTTTTCTTATTCTGTTGTGTCTTGCAAACTTCCCCTCTTTCTTTGCAGAAGTTCTTGCAGAAAATACCCATAGGCTTTAATTTCATCCTTATTGCTGCATTTTTTGCTATTTTTCAGCTTCTGCAGTGAATGGTTTTTGCTGTCAGTGTTTCTGTTCTGTAGGAGGGAGCTGTGGGTGGTTACAGCTGTAACGTGTGCACCATAATCTCGAAGCATTTGTTAAAAAATTTCCCGTTTGCTCTGTTTCAATTTTTAACCAGTTGAGTGGCGTGTGCTGGTGCCCTGGGGTAGCCTTGCTGCTCTGGCATCACAGGTTGAATTGCATCCCACCAACATTTGGAGCACTTGCAAATTGCAGCAGGAACCCACAAAACCCACAGCCTCCGAAGAGAGGATGAGATGAGGGATGAAAGCTGTATTTTAAGCCTAGCAATCACCGTGTGTGGGAATTGAGGGGAGAGGCTTCTGAAGATCTGATTTTCTGTTTGGTTTAATTTTTTTTTTCTCCCTAATCCTCTGGCCAGCCAGTCCACAACCCACATTTCTGTTGAAGCTCCTGAGGGCATATTAGAGGACAGTGGGAGTTGTCTTGTTGGTAGCCAACAGCAGAAGGGGCGAAGTATTGATTGGGAAATGTGAGAAAAGGATACTGCTTCCTAAGAGGAAGCAGAAGGCATGAACAGCAGGTTTGGATGGGAAGAGGGATTTCAGATTAGGGGAGAGGAGGAAAGAGACCACTGATTGTCTTGGTTTACATCCATCCCAAGTACTTGGGAGCATGTGGTTGTTATGCCCTCGTGTTAACACTCTCCACAAGTCCTTTTTTATAACTCTCCTTGTTGTGAGGATGTGATATTTGCAACACGCGTTTCCTTGATACTGTTGTTATAGAGACATTTCTCCTCTCCTTGTGCCAACTATTAAGAGCCATCATGTGCAATGGCATTTGAGCTTATTCTTCTCCTGGCGTTAGCAGAGAGATTTCTTCTCTTTGTAAATGTTGAAATGTTTTGCAGCTTAGCTATAAATATAGCAAAATCACGTCGCTTTAGTTCCAGCATCTGGTAGGATCGCTTTAAAATATAATTGAGTAAAAATTAGAATTTAAGCAGCAATTTTGTCACTATTTTGTTACATTAAAACAAAAAAATCCAACTTTATTTAGTCATGATATGGATAAACAAATCTCTTCTTTCTTTCAGGAAACTAAAAATAGCTACAAATGCAGTCTCTCTCTCAGATTGCTTGCAATTTATATTAGCAGTGGCTTCAAGATTTGAAGCGTGGATCTGCCTATTGAACAGTCCGTGGACTAACGGATATAGGATCATGGTCTTTGCCAGGGAGACAGACAGACGTGGAACCCTGGCTGCCTCTTGTTTGCTATTATGAATGTTCACTTTTGAGAATCTTGTAAAGAAGTGAAAGCCAGATGAAACATGTGTGAGTCTCACTGCTGTACAGAGAGGTTTCTGCAATGCTGGATGTGCATCAGGGATACAGGAATCAGTTCTCCATGCTGCTAAAATTGAGTATTCAACCCCTCTCTTCGAGGAAGCATGTGGCAGATTTGTGATGGGGTCTAAAATTGAAATAGAAGGCTCTATTTATTCTCTCTCTACTTTCCCCCTCCTGTCCGCCTTTTTTCTTTCCTTCTCCTTTTTTTTCACTGTTTTGTTTTTTTGGGGAATCCTTTGGACCCAAAGACCTTTGAAATTTTGTCCCAGGTTTTGTCTTTTCAAGTCAAACTTCTCATTTTCAGTGCAGAAGTTTTGTTCTACCCCAATAGTAGGTACTAATGTGTGTTCAGGAGAGGTGGCTGCCTGGAAGAAGTTTGGGAGCCTTTTTGTGAACTAATTGTGAGTTTAGAATCTCAGTCCAACCTTCTTCTCAGCAGTGACAGGTATCTATCTTCCCTTCTGCAAGGTAATTCAAGCATTCAAATTCCCCATTTGTTTTAAATCAGTTGATGCAACTTCTGTGATTCTCTGCTAGGAAATGTTAATTTATATGTACAGAGAGAGCTCACAGAGCTGGGGAAGAGAAACGATTCTCTTTCAGTCTCAGAGCTCCTCATTCAGTAAGTTCGTCTTTGCAAGGTTGAAATATTTTCATTAGCCCTGGTTTTTAATTTGTGTTTCTGTGTAAAAGTAGTAAGACTATTGTATGGGAAAACAACTGAGCCCTGGATAATTTATTTTTTTTTTTTTTCTTCTGCTGACTTGAAGACTGAAGACATACATGGGAGATCTGTGGCTGTGTCTGGAAATGTCATTAGTCCCTGCTTCTACTGCAGCTACTTTGGGGGAGGATTTTCTTGGTGAACAAGGTTTGCACTAGAGGTTTGTGCTGTGGTTGGAAACTTGTTACGTCTGTTAAAAATATTATAAGAGGTGGACCCTGCCAGAAGAGCTTCATCTAAAATTAATCAAAGAAGGTAACGTAGGCAAAGGATGGATAAGTGACTGCAGGCTCCCCAAGTCCAATGAATTAGATTATGCTGTTCTTAATATATACAAAGGCCTCATCATTTAGAAGAGATGGCGAGTAGAAAAAGAAAGCTGAGCACAGTTTGGTGGTTGTAGTTTGCTATCTTTTTGCATCACAACACTTATTTTGCAGTGTTCGGAAAAGATGCGTTGCAGAGCGAGAGAATTTTACATGCCATATCTTCATTTAAAAGCTGTGGCACACATTAAATTTAATTACTCTCCTTCTATGGCTTAAATTGAGGGCAGCTTCAAAAATGAGGGTGGCTTCTATTAAACTTAATTACTTTTCCCTGCAGTCTGCATGGTTAGTAATCATGGGTAGATTCTAAACAAAGATACAGTAGAGAGATTCTTTTATGAGAATAGGGCTGGAAAGTAGCCTATAAAATATAGAGAGATGCCAAATACCTTTTATATCCAGTTTTAATTTATTATTGTTATAGTTAGCTAGTACAATAACAATAACGTTTCAGCGTGATTAAGAAGGTATTGCTGGGGAAGGGGTGTTAGTTGAATTTGGCCTTTCAATATTTAAGCAATGAATTCTTCAATTTCTTCAAGTTCTTTTGCAGATTTATGGGGTGAAAAAAGGTTAATGATAGAGTTTTTTTACAATGTGTTCTATTGACTATAGATGGCAGATCTGACAGTTAAAATGAGAATTGTTCCAGAAGAAACTTGAGTCAAACTAATTATTTGAGATGTTATAGGGATGTATAATTATATTCACCTTTTTAAAAAAAAAAAAAAAAAAGAACAGGGGAAAAAAGTTTTATTACAACTGCGCTTTTTAAAGAACAAGTGGAGAAATAAAAGCAGTAATTGTTCTTAATTATAGCTAACTGTAATTGCACACAACTGCAATATGCAGCACATCAGCAGCAGATTAAGAGATCCTGGCATATGTGTAGTGTACAGAGCAACTTTGAGCAGAGATGTAGTTTTATGAATGCACATAATTTAGGTCTCCTACTTCGGATTCCATCCGTGTTGATTTTATTTTATTTTTATGGCTATTATGGCAAGATGATCGTCAGCTGGAAATTGCTGCTGCAATGATTTGTCTGTTACAAACCAGTCAAAAACCTTCGAAAGGAAAACTTGTTTCTTTTACACCAGTGATGTGGTGTGACCAGGGGAGATTTTCTCGAATGCCCTTGTGTATCTACTGATGCAGATGGATGGCTAGCAGGATTTTTTTCTGAAGCATCTCAATATAATCAGCACCGAGCTCCCGAGGATTCTGCAGCATGGTTGGAAATCTTTGTTAGCAATCTATCCACAAGTTTTTTAAGATTCAAACCCCTTGAAAACATAACCCGTGAGTCTTTAGCCGATGTGAAACTGCTGCTTCCAGGGATGCGAGTGCCTAAAGGTAGACTCTGATTTCTCCTCTTTGCACCTGATTTACAGCCTCACTTTTTTTTTTTCAGCTGTGTGAACGCAGCTCCTGTTTTTGAGTGCAGTTTTGCCTGTAAAACACTGAGCTGTCATTAAAGAGGGAACTAAAGAGGGAGTGCAGATGCTTAAAGGAGGCTGCTGAGCTTCAGAAGTACTCGGTGTGTTTCCATCTCCAAAACAGATCATTGCTGAAGGAGCAGGGGTCAATGTGCACCACCACATTATCAGTGAACATGTACATGGTCCTGTGATGGTAATTTCTGCTTCTCTTTAGTATTTCAGATGCATTCAGTCTTTTCTTGATGTGCCAGGATCCTCTCCCATGTTCCCAACCTGTTTTAAGCTGTTCCTTTTACCCAAAAATAAATAAAACCCATCTGTCACTGAATACCTTCCTCCCAAAACACAGTTTTGCAAAATGTTTCAGTCACAGGACAGCAAAAGAGTTAATTTAGCCTAAAACTTTGTGGATGAGAAGGGATCCTTTAAACTTCTGACACAGGGTTGATTTTTTGCCCTGCTTGCTGGTACAAACTATAGCCCCAATTGTAAAAAACTTGTGCTTCTAAGTTTGTTTGGCTCTGTAGTCTGTGAAAAGTGTCCATGTCTCCCCCAAAGCAGCAGAGAAAGCTTTCTGAAAGAACTGTGTCCTTTTTAAAAAAGGGGGTTCACCAAGATGGACAATGATGCACAAGAAGAGTGGCAGATATATCCAAGAGTGAAAAGCAGCATTGAGAAACTGGGCCAAATCACTCACAGAAAAAAAGAAAAGGTAAAATGGATGGCCAAGCACACAAGCAAACATGCAGAGATGTAGATATTATAGAATTTAAACTCTTTCTTGCAGGTAGAAAGAAGAAATCAAAACTTGTTTTACTGCGTGGAGAACCTCATGATAACCGGCATATTCTAAATGAATCGTTCACTTCAAATGGCAGTACTGTAGCTAAAATGTATCTATTACAGGGCTGCTAATAAGCAAATGTGAGCAGTATTTCTTGACAGCAGGCTGTGTGTTTTTTAATAAATCTGTGTTAAGTAGAAAAGGAATAAAAGCTGACACCCACGTAGCAATCCACTTTGGCTACTGTTTTCTCGCTCCAAGTATAGATGGATGCATTGACCCAGATCAGAAATTCTTGAAGGATAATTCTGGTTAGCAGAAGCCAACATGGAATTAGATGTGTATACATTTGTGTATGTGTTCCCAGAAAAGCTAATGATACGATTGCAAATGCTGAACATGTTCCCCATTCCTCTTTGTTAATACAGTGTTGCTTATGCTCTGCAATAAACTATTATTTCTGTGCTATTTCTGTAATTACATTTAATAATCGTCTCTCACAGTCCAATGGTATCAAACGTAGGAGTCCTTTCAACAAACTATGATAAATAGCTCCTTGCAGAACTGTTGTACTTGCGGAAGCTTTATGGCTCTCTTTGTAAGATTTGTCATTTTCTTAATGCAGCTTCAAAAAGCTTCTGAGCTTTGTTATGGACCGTCACTGTATTTTTCCCTTCCCCCTCTTCCTTGGAGTGTAGCTGGGTAAATGAAGCTTAATGTGCCATTTCCAAGCACTGTGACACTCCTCCAGGGCTGGTTACATTTACCATTGCTAAAGTATAAATAAGTGAGTTTTAATGAGCAGGAATGGTTGCTAATAGCCGATTCAGGTACTTAGTAGTCCATGTTATTTAACTGTGGTAGAATTACGGAACATAAATGGTCTGATGATTAATAGATGAACCTGCTACATATTGCAGCCTAATAGTTTTTGCCATTAAAGAACTATCTTAACATCTTTTGGTTTGGATGTGGCTGGGGAGAAAAGGGCTCACTT
Organism: Myiozetetes cayanensis; assembly: GCF_022539395.1. NCBI lineage: Eukaryota > Metazoa > Chordata > Aves > Passeriformes > Tyrannidae > Myiozetetes > Myiozetetes cayanensis. The sequence continues at coordinate 5,225,616 of NW_026087521.1, forward strand.
GTAGATTTATATCACTGGTAACTTACACTTTAAAACACTTTATATCATAATTTCACAGCACTATCTATATATTGTTCAGTAACATTTATGAACTTGTTAGAGAACAATGGTACTTGTGTACTTCAATTTCCTGAGGTGGCCAGCTCAGCAGATTTATTCTCTCTGTTTAGGGTTGTCAAAAATAAACTCAACCCATCCTTTTAAGGTCAGAAATAAGACACTGAGTTAGATCTTAATCTCTTTTCTTCTCCTGTCCCATTAATTTTGAGCAGTGGTAGAAAGACCAATAAGTACAAAACTTGATTGTATTTTTTTAAACGTTTCTGATTTGTGGGAGGACAGGTGGCAAGAGGGGAAAAAAAAAAAAAAAAAAGGAAGCAAGAAAACAACAGATGAACAAGAAATGAGCAAGAATGAAGGAATAATAGCATCCAACATCTGTTGCAGTTTGTGATGAGACACACCAGAAGATACCACAGTATTTATGGAAATATGAGGACTGTTTTGAACTGCAACTAATGGGACACAGACTGCTGGCTGGCAGGCTTGTTCACAGAGTCCTTTCTGCATTTTTCCTATTCCATCCCGTGTTTCAACCTGGCATCGTTGTATTTTAGATTACGAGGAGGAGATGCCAGGACAGAAAGGAACTAAGCAGTGAATTTATACTTGACTACCAGCTAGAGAAAGGAAGTAACCATTTCAGCAGGTGGATGAAAAGACAATATGGACAGTTGTCTGGAGGAAATGCTGGCAACACTGGTGTTCCAGGTAGAGACAAGCTGTTTTCAGCAGTTCCTGTATCTGTCTGATGCTAAAGAAAAGCAGGCTTTCCAAAGACATGGAATGCTTCCCCTGAGGCTGGGTTAAAGTAGCAGCAGCGTTTATCAGGGCAGGTTTCTCTCCATAGCTGGCAGTGTAGGCAGAGGAGTTTGCATCTGTCCATGGTACAGCATGTGGCCATGTCCAGCATCCCTCCTACTGTGTGGCACTTCACTAAGAGTTGATCTTGTGGGATTTCTGGTATTTGCTCCTTCTGAGTGGAAAAATACAGGAAGAGTGCTCCACCCTCAAAACTAAAAGTGGGAAGAACCCCCCCCAAAGCCTGGAAATCTGTGGGATTTTCCTGGGAGGATGGGGAGGGTGGTGTTTGTTTATTTTGTTGTTTTGTTTGGGGCAGGGGTTTGGTTTGGATTTTGTGTGGTTTTGGGTTGGGTTGGGTTTTTGTGAACTGAGCAAACAAGACCATCCTCCTCCTATCTTACCTTAGTTCTTCTAAGGTACCTATACTTTAGTATCACAGTTTGTTCTGGAAGTCCCCCAGCTTCACAAAACTTCAGAGATCCCCAAATGCACGTCTCAGCCCAGTCTGAATTGGATAAGAAAATTAATAACTATTTGAATACATAATAGCTGAAGTATCCAAGTTGTTCTGCTTCAGTGAAGTATTTTGAGACCAGGATGAGATGCCATTTCCAAGCTTGGCATTTCTTGGCAGAGAATCCAGAGTTACTTCTCTGAAATAAGTTTAAATAAAACCTCCAAATTTTTTGAGTGGCTTGAAGTCTATGTATTAGTGAAAACATCTGACAGCAGGGAATACTAAAGTTTTGAACTGTTAGCATTGTGAGATTTGAGGGGGAATGTGGGAGGGAAGAGTGAGGTGTGGGCATTCAATAGAAAACAGTTGTTGGGGTGGCTCTTTCTTTTTGGCATTCATCACTGAAGACATCGACATTTTACCCAACCAACAGCTGCTACATCATAAAAGACACTTGTGTAAATGATACATATAATTGTGCCTCTCACCCTACACAAACATGACAAGTCTTACATAACAAAAGATACCTACTGCAGCCCTGTGCAACATCCCAGAAACTAAGGAAATCATATAGGCCATCACCATCTATAGTACTTGAATAATTTCTTTGTCTTCCTTCATATATCTTCTGCAGCCTTGTGAATTGTATGACTTCTTGGGGTTGCTCAGCCTAGAGAAGAGAAGGCTCTGGGCAGGCCTTCCAGCACTGTCTAGTATCAAAGAGGATCTACAGGAAAAATGAGGAGGGACATTTTGTTGGAGACTGTAGCAATAGGAGAAGAGGAAATGGCTTTAAACTAAAGACAATAGATTTAGATTAGATATTGGAAAGAAATTCTTCCCTGTGATGATGGTAATGCCCTGGGACAGGTTGCCCAGAGAAGGTGTGGATGCCCCATCTCTGGAAGTGTTCAAGGCCACATTGGATAGGGCTTTGAGCAATCTGGTCTAGTGGAAGATGTCCCTGCCCATGGCATGATACTTAAGGTCCTTTCCAACAAAAAACATTTTATGACTCTATAATTCTACTGAATTAGCACATAACCCAGAATTCTCATTTTGTTCTGTATTTGTTTGACCTGAAATTACTGCTGAGAATTTGGGCGTGATTCCCCTCCTTTCATTTGTACAGTGAGAAGAGATGGTGGTAAAGTATAAGCACTGCACCAGTGGCAGTGGTAGCATGAGCTACAGGTCAGTCAAATGCCAAATGTGTAAGATTTTCCACTCTGGGAGGTTGCAGTAGGTTCAATGAGCATATGGGGAGGAACATCTGCTCTGTTTTGGATGATCTTTCTTCTCATTTTGGAGAGAGACAGAGGGTATATTCCTCCTACTGAGCTCATGCAGCTCCCTAAGACATTTGCCTGTGCATCACTTCTTCCTCTCCCTGTGCTAACAGGGTGATGGTGTAGGAGTTGGTACTGTGGTGGATTCTCCCCCATGTTCTTTCTGCTGCTTCCTGTGTCCCAGAGAGCCAAATTCTGTACCCATGGTGCTTTCTTCCTTCATTTCCAAGCCATCAGCTTTCAAAATGGGGCACTTCCCTGAGAAAACACATGGCAACAGCATTTCCTGTGCTGCAGGAGCCATGTCTGCAAATCCATGCAGGCAGGCTCTGACCTTGGAGCAAAGCACCAGAGCAGGATCTTTCTTCATTTCCTCTCCATGCCCTGGCATTTCTCCCTGATGACCCTGTCTGAATTGCATCCCATCCGTGCCCCCATTACCACTCTCTAAAATGGACACTGCTGTGTTTCTTCCACCTATTAATTTTTATCTTGCTCTTTAATACCAGAGCAGAAGATGTATGAGAGAGAAGCTTTCCTCTGATGTCCTTGGTGGGTAGTTAGACGAGAAGCCAAGATCTTAGCTGGGAGTTGTAGTTAAGCTGTAAGGAGGGAGGATTTGGCCTGAATTATGCTTTAACCTGTAAGCTGGCATTTATTTAACTTGTAAGTTATAATATTGCTGTCTTCAAGGATGTTGGGGTGAAGGTTAAATCAAAATTTAATTTTTTATAGAATATATAAAATAGTCACAACGATGAGGACAGGTTTTATTTGGAGTATTGTCTGCATACAAGATACACTAGACTTGAATGGTTTAGGTGGCAGGTGATTATCACTGAATACATAGATTCCTTTCCTCTCACCTAAGGAGGAATAAAAAATTCAAAAGTAGCTAATTTGGAATAGTGAAAAACGCAGCTTTTAAAAATAATCGTGGGAGAAAACAACAAGCATGTTTGCTCATGTCCTTTATCTCAGTCAGCTAATCTTGCAGAATGTCAGCTTGCATAGAAATAGATTTTTACATATGAACTTGTTACATCACTTCCTAAAAAAAGAGTATTTAGCTTGTTCTTAAATAGCACATTCAGAGACTGTTTATGCAGTACTTCTGCTGTAAATGTGTGATCCTTGTTAGGTAGCTAAGCTCGGTGTGAGGCTTTAAAATGGCATTGTATTTATTTGCTGCTTACTGTGTGAAAGATAAAATACTTACAGAAGTATCAGTTTGAAATCTTGATAGTTTTTAACAGTTTCGATTTTTTTAAAAGATGAAATTGTTTTTGACCGTTTTGATCTCTAGTTGTCATAGGGACCGGTTCTACCAAAAAGATATGCTAAAAGCATGTGATATAGAGAAAACAAAATCTTCTCTGAAATCCACTAAATTAGTCATAGAAAAACTGAATTCAAAATCTAAACCCCATATTTTATCCAAACGTAGCTTGTTTATGTTCTGCGCTCTAACAAAGCTGAGAAACTATCCAATTTAAGGCCAGTGAAATATCTTGTGTCTCACAATGGTATTTCAATACACACTATTAATTCTTCCAAGTCAACTCAGACATAGTCCCCCATGTGATTTTTAGGAAGAGCAGAAACAACAATGTGTCTTTGAAGGTGCCATTTTTCACCTCAAATGTGAAATCAATGTCCTGACCATTTGTGGTCATTAAAAATCCCACAACACCCTTCTGCATTGACTCCCAAGCCTTGGTGAAACTCCAAGAAAGTAATTACGTTCCTCCTGATACAACCCTGCTTTTAAAGCTAATTTAAAGTTCCTCTTCAGCTGTTCTCCCCTGCTTTAAGTGGAAAATCCTTCTTATCCCTTTGTAAACTTTTCTTTAGTTCTGCTTTCTACTGGCAATTGGTGGTCATCTGTTGCCACGCTGCTGATGCACGTCTGTGCAGGAGCAGCGAGCGCATCTGCAAGCATGAACCCTACAATTAAAAAAGCTGTTTGTTCGTGTTCTGGTTAAAAGCTGCTGAAATTTATGGGCTGTATCCCTTGGAGTTGGTGGCCACAGGAGCCGTCATCGCTCTAGCTGAGGGGTATTGTTCAACAGCAAGTTTTGGACCTTCTCTACCCTGGTTTTTTGTTTAGCTGAGTCAGTGGTATAGTGTCCCCCCTGTAGGCAGAGCTAGGAAAAAGTGGCTGAAAGCATCAGGTGAGTTGTTTTTCCTGGCAAGTCAGATCTGCACTGGGGCAAAACAAAGGACAACTTCATGATTACGCAATATATGAAAATATTCAAGGTAGAACTTCCTAGGTATCAACATGATTGCAGTTTGTTACACACACCTTGTCAACACATTTGACATATCTACCTATGCCACAGTGGATATTCCTGAAAAAAACCCCATAACTTTTCAAGTGATCCTCCCAAATACCTCATTTCTCTTCAGCTTGTACTTATTTCTGTTTACAAATATATCCCTTCCAGTAAGATTAACGCTTGTGTCAGTTTTGAGACTGTGTTTAGTAAAGGGTTGAAAGTTTCACCCAAACCAGAAATATCAGCTTAACCTTTGGGGGTTTTTTTGTACTTCATGGAAACTGAGGACAACTAATAGAACTAACTGCTGCTACATGTCAAAGGGGTCATGTTCACCTGCCCTGGAAAAGACAGGACCTTCTAACCCTCCTGGTTTAAATATCAACCGCTGACTCTGGGTTGGACGCTTTTCTTCCCAAAATTGAAGACTCCCATATTCTGCATCTTGAGGCTTGTCTGCTTGCTATCATGCTGCATTCTTAATAGCACAGCACACAGATCCCTACTCCAGCCTTGCCCTTATCCTCGTGTGCCTTGTGTGCCGTAGGCGGGCTTTATCCTCTCCCCAAAGCGTGAGATGGAAAAAGGAAGAACGGTGACACGATTGCAGGAATGTGTTGCTGCCTTTCTTTTTGCATCTTCCCCAGCACCCTGACAGATTGCTTAGCTAGAATCCATATGCTTTCCTTTTCAGAAAAAAAGTTGTGCTCAGGGGAGACCTACAGCTTCCAAATCATTAAGAGTCATGATACTGCAGAAGAAAAAAAATGGTTTCTGTGCGTAGTCTTGACTTTTATGGTTTGAACTTGGTACTTGCTAAGGTTCCTGGCATACATTTAGCTGAGTGTATATATAAGATGACCTCAGCTGCCCTTTAGAACCCTCCCTATTTCTTGTGCCTCAGTTTGCATCTCTGCAGAAGAACAGCATAGAATCTCAAACCCAGCAAAAATCATCACAACGCCCTTCCATTAACAGGGAGACCTTCCACAAGACCAGGTTAGTCCAAGCCCCATCCAACCTGACCTTGAACACTTCCAGGGACAGGGCAGTCACAACTTCTCTTGGCAAACTGTGCAAAATGTTGCACAGTTAAACCTCAGAGCTGTGTTATGCCAAATCCTGCAGGTAGGTGGGTAACAGCAGCTGCCAGTCAGCCTCTGAGAGCAGAGCACCATATGATTTCTCAGTGAACAAAACATTTAATACAAACACAACACTTTCCAGATATTATGAAGAGTTTTCCTGAACAACTTTCTTCAAACAGAACTATTAGGCAGTAAAGTCTGTTTGCTGATCTTTATGTAGATCTTCCCACTTCCACTTCACTATAAGGTTTTGACTAAAATATTTATACTTTTCTGCTTTGGTATACATCCTACTCTAATCCTACGGGAAGGATTTCTCAGCCTGTAGAGAGAAGTGACAAAATGTGTGTGTGTGGTGCTTGGTTCACCCACACTGGCTTTCTGGGCTTTGATAATATCTATATAGTCCTCACTTGAGGGTGCAGGGCCTCTTCTGTACATCAAAGCTCTTTGCAGGTCTCATGAGCAACTTCTAAACCTGCATTTTGCTTCTTTGGAAGACCTCATGTGAGGGTATAGCATTTTGGGGTGTAGACCTCCTACCCAGCACTCTCCTGGTTCCAACAGCACCTTCACTTTCCATATGTACCATTTCTGCTGCCCCAGATCCATCCTTTGTAGCTGAGCACAAAATGCTTGGAAATTGCAAATGACCTTCCTGGAAATGCTGTGACTGCTCTTCTGTAATGCCACCCTCCATGTAACAGCTTTTCCAGGGTCTACAGCCTTGTCCTCGTCTGACCTTAGCCTTGTTGTGCATCAGCTTATCCCATTTGCATTGGCACTGATTTCGGTGGAATTCGGGGCAGCTCTGACGAAGCATTCAAGTTTCCATCCTCATCCTTTTTCAAGGTCATCTTTTCATATCATAGACAGGATGTGAAAATACATGATCTTATATTCATCCTCCTTTTGAGTATCAGCCTTCTTTTACTTTCATCCAAGTGGTTTGTTTTTTTCCTGTAGATACAGTAAATTATGAGTTATATTTACTGTGTGTGTCACTGGGGAGTACTAGGGGCCTGAAAATGGGTTGCACAAGTCTAGCTTCACTTTCTTGAAATACTACAGAACGAGTATCCATTATCTTTAAATAAACTTTAAGGGTTTTCTTGATGAGTAATTTGCTCCATAAGATTTTCTTTTTTAAACTCCCATGAAATATATTTATAGAGCAGTGTTTCAATTCCTAATATTTATAGGACACTTACAGTGGACATTAACTATCTTCAGTAGTCCATGTGCCATTTATTTCCAGTGGTATTGCAGGGATAATTGTGTTTGTTTTCTAAGAAAATATTTTTAGCTTCATCATCTGAAGGGAGGTTTAATTTGTTTCTATGGTATAAGTTTTTCCTGAGTTGATGAGAAGCAGTGAAATCTTTGGATAGTTGGGAAGTAATCAGACTTCTCCTCTTTTACTTCTAAGTTTGAGTTTTGTTTGAGTTGGATCTATATTTCAAAAATCATTACCTTACATATTTCTTGCTTAAAATTGGAATTTGATCTGACCAAATGTGAAACTGGCAACACAATTAATTACATTAAAAATGTATATGCTAAAGACCTGCAGTGTCTTTGTTTAACATTCTGATCACATTCAGATTTTGTACCACTATATCGACTATTTAATAACTGTTTTCACAACTCTAACATCTCTTGTAGAGTGGGTTATTTAACAAAAAATGAAAATCTTTAGAAATTTAGATGCACCAATCACTCACTGCTCTGCTCAGAAGCTGACAGTGTGGTTCCAGTTTAATATCCTCTTTTAAACCTGCCTGATTCTGCTCCTTGATGTTTCCTGCAGCACCCACCTGTGATTTGCCTGCTTGTCTCTTTAAGCTGGATGAGCAACTGCTGCTTTATAAAATGTGCTCCCATACCCTAAAGCAATAGGGTTTGGACTATTCTGCTATTAGAACAGTAACAGGTAGCTAAAGGCTATCAAGACCCTTTAGAAAAAGAAACAAAGAAATGCCCAGCCTGACTTTTTAATCCAGGTTCTTTCCCTAAAAAACAAAAAAAAAAAAAAAAAGCATTTCAGTGAAAAGAGATGATGTCTGGGATTAGTGGTGGAAGGGAAAAAAATCCTGACTGTTGGAACCATTTAGTGATTCAGTTCTTTGATAGGTTATAAAAAAATATTATATTAATTCTTTGAACTGTGTAAGCCACGAGTAGGGCTTGGAAAATAAGGCTCTATGATACCAATGTGCAGGAGTTTAATGAAAATAAAATATCTAAAATGTACAGCTGTATCACATAACCCCATAGAAACCAAGTCTGTATTGCTCCACTCTAATTTGATTTTCTTATCTCTTTACATTCACTTCCTCTTGCTCCTGGCTCTCACCTTTGATGTCATTTATACCATGGACTTTGTTCATCACAGACACCTACTAAATACATACCCATATGCCTAAGCTGGGGTGGGAACTGGCTCTTCTGAGATGCCTTAAATATCTGCTGGTCTGTTGCTGAATGGTGCGTGCAAGAAAAGGCCATGAGCCATCTTTTTATTTCTTGCTTATTCTTCCTTGCAACCACTGAACACTGAGCTCTGATCTGTGCCTTTTGAAGCAAAATACTGGGAGGTTTCAGGCCACCTTCTGTGACCGGCAAACTGCACAGTTTGGAGGTAGAGACCCAGTGGAAAATGCAAAGCCATGAGTGTTTAGAGGGCCCATTTCATTTTCTCTGACACTGTCATGGAGACTAAAATTGCCAGTGTAACTACCAAGGAAAAAGCCTGGGTGTCACTGTGGGATGCTGAATTAAAAAAAAAAAAAAAAAATTAAAAAAATGAGACCCTTGTAGATGCTCATATAGTTCATATAGTGCCAAAAAGCACAGGGGATCTAGAAAGATCTCCTGAAGAGGAGCTCTGAGTTATTGTGGTATTTAAGAAAATAACTCTGCAGTTGCCCCATCAAAAAAAGTGACTTCAGAACATGGTGAAACTCTAGAAGAGCTTTCAAAAATATATTTATTAGGGTTTTTTAGCTTTGGGTTCATAAATGAATTAGGCTTGGGGGTTCAAACTTTATGTATAAGGTTTATACCCTTGCAACAAAAGTGTATAGGTTTGGTTCTGTACTAAGAGATCATTAGATCCATAGTTTGGGAAATTGCTAAGGCAAGGAAGATTTTGAGACCTGTCTTAATTACTACCACAACCCTTTATGGAAAGGATTCCCTCCCCCTTATGTAAATGTGGATGGAAGGATTTTCTGTTCCTCAGCTGTAAAAAAGAAAAGAATATTATGTTAAGAATTGTCCCATACCACGAGCTCCAAGCTACAGATGTGAAATTTTGCAATTTGTATCTCAGCTGAAGCAAACAGGGTATGAACTAACCTGTAACCTTTCCTACAGAAAACTTAACCAAAGGGCAGAGAATTCACAGCTGAATGAGAAAAGTGTGAAATGAGATGGACCTCTGGTCCAGTCTAGGACAACAAACTCCCTTATGCCTCCTTGCTGGTTTTTTTTTAAGCTCTTGTAAATGAGAGAGAAAGGCGAAAAGGAGCTATCCAGCTGTTTTCCTCATGCTTGGATAAGGTCTAAGCAAATGTGCTGGGGAGGGGAACAAGGATATACAGTGGTGGTAGATCTGGGATGTATTTTAAGAACTATGTACTTAGGTAATCATAATGTATTTAATTGTGCTTTGATGTGACATACCGCTACATTAGCCTGCTTTCACTATCTCACACGCAGCTTCCCTCAAACAAATTGCAAACCCACAAAAGAGTTTCAGGCAAGTAAACTGGATGAAGTCACATATTTGAAAATAACTGTAGTGTAAACCCACCATAAGAAGACTGAATGCTAACATGGTATTTTTTTCAGTGCATAACATGATCGTAGAACTGTCTAATGTCTTGCTTTTGCTGCAGCACTTGAAAAAAAGGGAACATTTTCCACTGGAAAATTGGCCCAGTGCTGCGTTTTGGCTACGTAAGATCATGCAGTGCTGGCATTTGAAATAGTGATAATTTTATGCCTAAAAAAAAAAATGAGTAATTGTACCATGGAGAACTTTATTCTGATGAAATCCTTAGATCACACTCCGTCATTTGTTTTTTCATTCTTTTCTATATGATCATGGGCACATCGCATCCTCAAGCAAGGCTTTTGCGTACGAAGCTGTATATGAGTGTCTGCACTCCTACAAAATACAACCAGTATAAAGGCTTCTTTAAAATTTTATAGCTATTTAAAACACAAGCTAATCTTTTCCCACTTTGTGTCTTTCAGAGAGACTGCCACAGAGTTATCTGGAACATTACCAAGGTAAGCAAGCTGCTCTAAACTGCGTCTCTGTGACAGTGTCTGGAAGGTGCTGAAAGAAGCACGACCTTTTGAGCCAGAACATGATCCTTTTCCTAAGGAAAACTGCTGGGATACTGAGAACTGGGGGTGCAGAGAGAAGAGCACTTGCTGCATGCCACAGGCACTGAAACACTGGCACAGCCAAACCCACACAGTTAGAGCGACGTGTTGAAGTTGCTTTGAGGCTCAGCACAGTTGTGCTCCTGATGAGAAAAATCCCAGCTGTGGCTTCCTTCCAGCTGTGCAATTATACCCATTGCAGGTGGTTTGGCTTTTGCTTTACATTTCACCTGAGGGATGAGGGGAGGGAAACTTGGAGGTAGGAGGAAGAAACACTGTGATCTTAAGGCATTTTCATTTGGAAAGCAGGAAAGCAGCTTAGACCAGATTCTTCTGTGCTGAGAAAGCTCTTCATAAAATAATAGAACTAGACAAGACTCCCAGGCTGTGAGAGAGGTTTTAGAAGAGAGACCTGCCTACATATTGTCAAAGGATGCAATAAAATGCTGTAATCATACAGAAGGGTGGAGAGAAGGGAAACACAAAAATCTGATATGGTAACCTGTTACTTAGGAGAGATGCCTGTGAGTTAAAAAATTGGTTTTCTCAGTCCACTTGTATCTTCTGTCACCAGTTTTGCTCTCTGAGGTGCAGGGGGTTTTAGTGGGGTCATGGTTTTGGGGGGTTTTGTTACCCTCTGATTAAAAGCAGTGTTGTAGTTCATACAATATATAATGTAAAAGGAATATTTCAACAAGAAAGTCAGTTTTCTTTAAACATGGTAATTCATATCAGTTATTTCTGCTTCTAAGGTAGTGAAAAAATATCCTTCTTTAGGGTGTGTGTGGTATATATTAGTTGACTTGTTTATATCGATAAGCTGCAAAATTGTTTATTTTCACTGTATATGATGCTTTTCCCACTCTGTAAACAATTTGTTCTGTTGATACAAACTTGTGTGATTTATGTGACTAGTTTATTTCACAGGTAAATTTGTTTTTATGGCTGTCACTTGATATCCACAGTTGTGCAAGGATATCTGCTGGTGAAATTTTGCCAAGTGTTTGAAGTGCTGAGCAGTGATCAGGCCTACCTGACACAAAAGATTTTATCCATCTTCCTTGCAAAGTAATTACAATTCTTCATACTTACCAAAAAAAAAAAAAAAAAAAAAAAGGGATTCAACAGAGTAGCCATCTCCTTGATTAGGAATGTCAACATCAATGCTTAGCTATAGCAGGTTCTAGTGCTAAAATATTTCCAGTTTGACTGCATGCCCCAATTGGTTAGGTATTATAGGACTAATATACTGGAAACATGAAGTTCTTATACTGCAAAAATGAATTCCACTTCAAATTAAAGTTAAAATGAGATACATAAGTGCTTGAATAAACATCCTGTTTTGTACTTGCCATTAATGATTGTCTAAATGTGCTTTTTGAATTATTACCACAAGGCTTTAATTTCAACTGTAGCAAGATGTCACAAGTAAAAATCAGATTATACCAGCAATGTGCACAAGGGACTGTAATTGTGTTATAAATATTAAACCAAATGATCTTGTCATGATTTAAAACAAATGTTTCCAGCTGGGTGCAGGTTGGCTTGTCCTCCAGCCTCCAGGATTCACCTGTTCCTGCGTATCTCTAAACAAGCAGTTCTTTGGGGCTTTTAATCTTATGTTGTGATGTACTAATCTGATATTTTTTGTTCTTTCAAACTTCAAGAGAATCATTTTGCTATTATTAATTTATAACAGTGAAATAGCCTAATTTCCCCACCAACACCACATCTTCTTCCACCTTCACCCTGAAAATACTTTACAGTATAAACGTTTTGGGTGTTGTACCTTGATGAAATTAATAACCACTTTTCCATCATTACTGTGCTTGTTGTATTTTGTGCAGTGGGGCAGAGCAAGTCCCCTGTAACTCTAGAAATCCACAGATAAACAAGATGCCTTTTCTTGAAGCAGTAATGACTCATGGATGTATTTGTAGCCAGGATTGATCAAATCCTTTTCAAGCATTTGTAAAACTGGTGAAAGGGGGTTTTCAACTGCAAATGATGTAAGTGTGAACAGATGTGTCTGTACTTGGAATATTTTGTCTGGCTGTCAGGAAAGTTTAGGCACCGGTGGCACGAATTTTTTTTGTTGTTGTCATTAGAAAAAAAAAAATTCTCAAAAACTCCATCTGAATTTTTCATCGATTAGTTAAAGGAGTTAGGGATTTGCTCCTTTAAAGCCCTGTAATTAGTCAGAAGTTACAGAAGAGAATATTCTGAATATTTTCTCATCTTCTATAATAACCAAGAAAGGTCACATGTGGGCATTTAAAAAACCAAACAAACAAATATAACAAAGTGACTTGGTAAATGATGACTTTTTATACAGTAATTTTCCATTGAATGCTGCTGATGGTTCCCTACTGATTATAATTAAGAGGAAGAAGAAATTACACTACTTCTCCACTGAAATATGTGTAACATTGATAGACAAAAGTAGAAAAACGTGAGTTGGTGGACATCATTTACAAGGAAAGCTAATAGATTAACTTTGCCTGTAGAAAGATATGAAAATATTCAGCACAATTATATTGTGTCAGTTCTAATTTACCAGTTATTTCTGATGATTTGGGGAAGCTCAGGCTAGAGAAAGAATTGAAAATTCAAACTTAAAATGTGATAAAGAAGCTTTACAATTTTTACATTAAATGCCATTATTACAGCTATGAATGTATATTGTTTTTTCGAAGAAAGGCTTTCTGTGAGCAACAGCACATCAAAGAACAGATCTTCACAAGGAAAACTTTATAATAATATTAAGTTGTTCATAGCATGACCTATTTAGAGTACTCAGATACTTCTTGTTGTAGACTACATAATTAAATTTTAAATGGAACATGATAAAGAAATTATACTGGTGATCTCCGGAGATTTGAATACCCTATTTGGATCTTTACAAGAATGTAGCGAAGGCATACTTTTAAAATTTAATAAAGGTCTGGCCTATTTTTTTTTTCCCTTTTAGACATTCCATAGCTGCTATTGCAGTTCTATTTCAAACTGTGTTTGCTCTCAACATCTCATAGATGGTACCTGCAATAACAGAGCAGACTAAAAGCGTTAGAAGAAATGCAGTTTTAACTTGAGAAATTCACCATTTAAACATAATACAGAACAATTAATGAATGAAGATAAGCTCCTAAAATGTTGTGGAACATAAGATTGTAACCACCCTTTCACAGACCATCATGTGAGCTCAGTAGTGAATGAGAACACTGGAGTGCTGGAGCACAGTGGGAAAGCCCTGTGGGCATGAGGGAGATGATGTTTGGAGCTTAAAGGAGAAAATACTCGGCTTCAATATCAAAGGGATGATTTCAGTCTCTAGCCACTTCTGTTTGTTTCTGTGAAAGTTACTTTATATATAAAGAAGAACAAATATTTTAAATATAGACTAACCACATGGATTATTTATTTGCTTAATACTAGGTTAGTACTAACAGAAGGAAAATCTGGGCTACTTTTCCACTTTTATGTACTGGCTCAATTTTACATTTCACTCGAGGGGGGAGCAAAGTTTAAACGGTCACTTCCTCCTCTAAGCTGTTAGGGAAAAAAAAGCAAATAATTTGCATATATATTTTTCATGGACAAATTTGTAACAATATCTCTGCAGCTCCTGCTTAAATCTTAAGTATAACTCAGGTAAACTTACATTTTGAGGTGAGGACCATCTTAAAATTGTCTTTTAGAATTTTTTTAGAAGTGCGGGAGGAAATCTGCAAAGAATACATTGATGTGAAAACAAACATGTTAAAAATGAAAACGCCAATCTTTGCCTTGTCCTAGAATTTCAGTAATCTACAAACTTTATATAGTTTAAACCTCTGGTCTGGAGTAGGGTACAAACTATAGCTCTCTAGAGTAGGGGTTTTATTCTCCACCATTCCATAACTTTCTTTAGTAATGTCTAAGTTCCATTTACTGTAGAGACTTCTGTTCTTGGGTGTCTGCAGCATTTTGAAAATAGAATTTAAGTACTGAAGTCACTTTGGTACTTTTGAAAAGCGTTAACCTGCAACTTCACCGTTATTGAAATCTAATGCAACTAAGCTTTTATCTGAAGGGAAAAGAAGAATTGACAACCCACCATATGACAAGCAAAATGAAATCTCTTGATCACTAACTGTCAGCAGTCTTTCTAATACCATTGTGTTAGGGAATGATATGTCTTCGAAGAAGCTCAGTACACAAGGTTTTGAATCATTTCTGTCTTGACAGCCTAACACAAGTAACTACTTGTAAGTGCTTGGATGAATTATAAAATCTATGTGGCTCTGTCGAGTGAGTTAATAAAACATCTATGAGCATTTTAATTACTATAAAGTGAAAAGGAATTTTTCCTGACAGTAATAGGAGCATGGACTAAAGACAAACTTGACATGTCAATTGCTGTCTTCACTGGGTTTGCATGGATGGTGGGAGCTGGGGTTAACTTCTGTGTTTGCTCTTTTGGTTTCCTCCCAGGTGAGGTCTTCTGCCAAGCAATTTCCCTCCCCCTGAGAACACCAGGTCATACCTTTCAACCCTCTTGTTTCCTATAATGTGGATGTCCTCTCATGTCACCTGTGCTGCTTTGCCAGTCGTGTCAGGCTTGAACACCCATCCGCCTACACTTTATGAGTGTCTCTGCCAAACTATGACAGAATTTTCCATGCCTTCATATAATATTTACTGAAGCTTTATTCTCCCTTAAATAAAGCAGGGATTTGGCATAGCCTGTTTGTGGCCTTCTCTTCAAACACAGAAGTTTTGCTTTCCACCTTCAAATAAATTCCTTCTCAAAACTCACTCTTGTTTAGAGGCACATAAATAATTGGTCAAGAAAACATTACTCATCCCCGATGGCAGGCAGTGCTAGCTGATAACATTAAAATATCTTGAATGTCAAACTATATGCAGTTATCCAGAGCTAGTCTTTGGAAATGATATCATCTTCTATCTTTTCCTAAACCACATCATTAAAAAGAAAAGAAAAAGATCCCAGCCCTCGGTATTTAAATGTTCTCTAGTCAACTGTCTTAAAGAGCAGGTTTTCCATAATTTGGATGCCTGCTATTTTCTAAAGAAAGTCATTATTTTGAAATGAGACTTGAATTTAACTAATCACTCCTTTAAAATAAAACAAAGTAACAAAATCTGATGTTTGACCTTTTACTATGCCTCAAATGCTGATTTCTAAATACTATTTTCTTTCATCTAACCTTTGAGCTGCTTTCCTGCACTGCAAACAGGACTGCCTATTACCCATTATATCTGCTGTAGAGGAATGCCCTGATGGTGTTTGGTCTTTCTGAGGTAGTGTAATATAAATTACAATAATTATTTGGGATGGTAACAAGTTTGATGTTATTGTAAGCCAATCTGGGTTTTTTTGAGGAAATAATACACAGGGTGTCTCCTTGCTATTCTGATCTTTTATTTTTCTGGAGTAAAGCTTTAATATCCTTAAAATGTGACATGGAGTGATTCTTTCTAGTAGCTGTTGGGTTTTTTGTGGTGTGTTTTTTTTTTTTTTTTTTGGTATTACAACCATTTTGAAATATGTTTTTACAGCTAATGTTAATCTTAAAACACAGTTATGTGCAATCTGATCCATTTCTAAAGAGATATTTTTAAAATCTAAAGAGGAGCCTAAGGAGCATAGAGGTGATTATCCATATGTGCTTACTGATGACTTGCATTCAGAAATTACTAAGATACCAATGGCAGGATTCACATTGCCTAAATTTAGCTATCACAAAAGTCCTCTGTGGAAAGAACCAGGGGAGAAATGAAGAGAAATAGGTACCTCATCTCAGGGCAGGGTGAATAACCTTGGGAATTGTTTTTTCTTTCTCCATTGCCTGAAAATGGAGCCTGGGGGAATAGCATAGACTAGACATTTCACCTGATGAGAGCTTTAATTTAAGGTGAGCAGCCCGACTTTTATAAGTGTTAAAGTGCCAGTGATGTAAGCTAATGCCTGCTGGAGTTTTGAGGACATTGGCATGCTTAACCTCGAAAAAACTTTCAATATTTGGTACTTGAGTCCTAAATATAGATCCTGGGAAGGAGGGGGGAAAGTCGGACAGAAATGATTGTTGGAATTGATACGGCTCTGACCCAGAATGCAGCAACTCTTCTCACAGAGCAGAGTCCTCAGAAATCATGGCTCACAATCCTGAAATGGTTCTTCATTATACATAGCCTTTGAATCTCAACATGGGTGTGATTTTACTCAGAGTCCTGGTTTTGGAAACCACAACCATTTTCCCCCATCACTTGTTAGCAGCTCTCACGAACGTTAATGAATCCGACAGCAGACCTTTATCTTAAAAGTCTGGTAGAGCTTTTGTTTTTATTCCCTATCATGATACTCTGAAACTAGAGACATATTCCCCCCCTCCCCCTTTTTTTTTTTAACTCTCTTTTCTGTTATTCACCTTAACCAGACTTCCAAGCATCGTTTTAACTCATTTTACAAAGCATTGCTAAACGTGCCCGATGAGGATAATGTGCAGTAGAAATGAAAGGACTCAGATCTCTTCATTTCCATTCCTGAAGGTGAATTCCAAGATCGTGATTATTTTTATTTATACAGTGCCTAAAGAGTACTAAATACTTCATGAAACAAATAGAAGACCTCTTGTAAAAAGCACGCATTCCTATAATCTAATTTTAGTCTCAAATCAGGCAGTATGAATGCTAAGCAGCAGGGCTTGAAGAAACACGGAAGGTGTACGAGGGCTACACTAATAAGATTGAGCAGTTATTTAGGTTCATTATCTGTTCCACTTAATAGCACTGCAATATCTTGCTGGTTGAAGTTAAATTTACATTGGCCTGTGGAGAACATTTGACTGACATGGGAATGGTATTTCTTGGGTTTGCTCAGAAAATGAGCCTTTGAAAAGCAGTTTGAATGAAGGTAGAGAAAGGGACCATTGCAGGTGGATTTTGAGACGCCATTCCAATATAAGAAACAGCAAAGGAAACGAGCTTAAAAAACTAAACCTCTTTTCCCCTCCCCATTTTATTTTCCAGCTCAGTTGAAATACTTCCAAGCTATTCATTTGTATGTATCCCTTGCTAAAGTGTGGGGTTAGCACTTAAGACCACCAGAATAATGTTATTTAGAAAGCAGTGCAAAGGATGAAACTTGTGGGAATAACTTATGAGGTACATATGCAATTTGGGAGGGGAAAAAGAAGTGTATACACATCATTTCCTGGAGAAGCAAACCAGCAACTGAAGTCAAGGGAAGATTTGTTAATGTGGCAGAGTTGAGAAGCTTTCTCTTAGTACCTTTGCTACAGCATGGACAAGGCATGTATCATATATTATACTATGATATAACATAGAGTATGATATGTTTTATGAACAGTTAGAAATTAATTACTCATATACAGAATTTTTATATATCATCCTTACCATTGGTCCCAGAAAAGCAGTAGTAAGATACATGGATGGAGCAATGTCAGGAAACCCACACTGATGCCCCTATAAGAGTAGAGATTCTGGTTCAGTGCTTTCTTCAACATTCTCTACTGCCTGAGCTTTGCTTTTATTTATGAAATCATTGCTATTGTAACATTTACAAAAATTGCAACTATTTGAATGTTTCCAAAAGATTGGCTATAAACTACAAGCAAATCTTGGACAATTCTTAGTAAATTATTGAAAGAGCTTTAAAAAAAAACAAAGCCTAACGCGTTCCCTGGTGTTCAAGGTTAACACTTTATACTTCATCTACATTATATTAAAAACATTTTTACTGGAGTCCATAAACGTTACGCAGTTTTAAAAGGCAATGATCGCAGTGGGACTAGAGGCATTACATAAAAGCCATACACGAGACCTGCAAAGCAGTAAGCGGTGCCTGTTTTTTATTTTTGGGGGTGCTGACTTGAGATTCCTCCTGTGAGATGATGACAGTTTTTCTGTCTACATCTTGCAGTTAGAAGCAGGCAACACCTAAAGTTTTCTTGTGGTCAGCAGAAGACTCTGAGGCCCAAACTCCCACGCTTGGAGCAGTGTCTCACAGTGGTGCTGTAAGTCTCTTACTAGAGGTGATGTTTTGTCACTCTGGAGTCACTGAGGACCTGCCCCACTTCCTATGGATGTTCTCCCAGTATGTTTTACAAGTTGTGCCCTACACAGCACTTCTCCAACAGCAAAGTGCCAGAGTGGCACTTCTCTGGGCTGTAATGGAAAATATTTTTCATCCAGACCCTTGGAATTTTTAGAGCTTTTGCACCATTTTCCACAGGGGACGTTTAAGGCTCAGCGAAGACGTGATGTTGTAGAGTGGATGCAAATCATGGCTGTTTGCTGTAATCTAACCTTAATGAATGCTCATAGAGAAAGAAAGAGGGAAAACAAGACTAGGCTTCACCTAACACAGGGAAAAAAAGAGCCCTAAAAGTAGTGAACTTTCAGCCCTTTCTGTATGTTTTGCTTCTGAACTTTTAGATGTTCATGTCACAATGGTTCAGGTGCTTAATTTTGCAGAAAAGTCCTGCTGATATCAAAGTGATTGCACTAGTCAGTGCAATTTTAGCATGAGTATTGCTGCTTACTCATTGCTGTGAAATGAATATCCTCTGATTTGATCCCAACTTTGCCACTAAGACTAGAGGCAGCTCTACTTGATCAAGAAAAAAGATTAAATATATAACAACTCAGTTTTGGTAGCATCCTCTTGAAGCGTGAACTGACAGTCATAAAGTGGAAGCTTAAAATAAGGACTTAAATGGCTGCAATTCTATTTAGAGATATGATTTGGGTTGATCAAAACTGCTGGACAACTGCAGGTGCTACTGAGTTTGGTTCAAAGGACAAGTGCACCTTTTTGAACCAGGCTATTAATTCAAGCTTTTAAAAGGTGGCTGTGACATTTAAGAAACCTGCTATGCTTGGAGCTCAGGAGCCCATCTTTTAATTAGGTGTTCAAAATTTATTTTCTTTATAAGGATTTTCTGTTGGGGGTGCAGATGCATCTGCACTGATGTGCTTCTGAATGCCAAAGAGACTGAGTTGCTGGTAGCTTTCATTCCAGGATTGCATGGTGCAGTAAACAGAAGTTCCTGCAACCATAAAGTTTTATTTAACAAAAATGAAATATTATTATTCATGTCATGAGTAATTGAATCCCCAGATGTTCTTATTCTGTATCAATGGCTGGGGACAATATGACTCTAGATAGGCTGTGACAACATGAATTGATTTCTTTCTCTTTTTTATTTTTTATTTTTTATTTTAAACCTGCAAAGTGACTATGGGATTTTTTTTTTTTAGCTGATTGCTTGGATCTGACATTACAGGCTGTGCAGCTGTAAAAAAGACCTTCTCATTTTCATTGAGAATAAATAAAATAAAATATTGCAGAAATAGCATTGGCTTTCTCTGGTCCTGCCCCTGCAGAAATAAACAGAGATAAGTTGGATAAAGCAATTGAATTTGGAAAGGAGTCTGCAAGAAGAGGTGGTTGCTGCTAACAGCAAATATTCAGAATGTAATAATAAAAGTAATCATGTTACTAAAAAGCCACCTGTTACATTTTTTGGTTTTTATCTAAAGCATCAAATTTACTTTTTTGTGTCTGAATTTATAGCAGAAATGGGAAGTCCATATCCTTAGAAACCTTATTATATGCAAGGTAGTAATTCCTTGTTAAAGTTAAGTAGGAAAAGAAGCCATGCTTACCAACATTTCTGAAGCTGTTAAAGATGAATGTTTCAACGAAGGAACAGAAGTAGAAAAACTTTAAGTGCTTGTTAAGGCATGCACACACAGTGCATACAACCAATAAGTCTGTTTTGCTGAACTGTGAAATTGCTCTGAGTAATTTCTCTAATAACAGAACAGATATTGCCCCTCTGACCCCAGAGGAGCTCCTGGCTTGGTGCAGCAGCCGGCCCTGGCATCAGCAGAAACTTTTGCAATCAAAGCACAGGCTGCAAGCTGAGCAGTGGAAAAGAAAAGAAACTCGACGTACAACTTCTAAATGTTCTGGCTGACTTAAAAATTCAGAAAATGATTAATGATGAAGGTACTTTATTTATTGATTTCCCCCCCCCCCATGACCTATACTTCAGAGGAGCTGCGCTATTGTGTCCAGAGCTGTGTTTGACAGCTGCCTCCTATTTCCAAAGACAGTATTCATTTCACTAAGAATTGAATGTAGCAGAAAGTTTTAATTGGTATTTCTTGTTAGCTTTCTCCTGTAGAAATGACGCAGTGCTGATGCTTTCCCTCTGTGTTATGGAGAATGCCTCTGGATACAACAGTTCAGTAGCTGGAACAGGAAAAAAAGAAAACCACAGAATCCCTTGGGATAATGCAGCACATGCAGAAATGGCAAAAGAAATCATATAACTAAAACATTCAGTTAAAGCAGCAACTTATGTCTTCTCTTTCAAAAGTTGCAAGGTGAAAAAGAGTGATGTGGTTTAAAGGGGATATTGATTTGGCAGAGCTATGCGTGAACTCGTGCCACAACCCCGGTACTTCTCTGGTCTCTGAACCTCTTAGAATTAATGCAGAGGTTTTAGATTGATTGCTTGAAGTTTTTCTGCAAAAACAGCGAGTCTGATGAATGGCAAGGACTAGAGGAGATTAAAAAAAATAAATAAATTAAAAGTTGGTTGAAAGAACTAAGAAAACCTTTGTCAGCTGTACTTTCTTGCACTGCTGTATAGTTAGAGCAAGGCAGCCAGAGACAACCTCGTTGCTTTTGCCATCCATTTTATCTTGTGAGTGATTGACTTTCTTCAGCAACTCCATCAGGTAATGTGACATAAATGGGAAATAAATTCCCATCATGAACTTGTCTCACAGCGCCAGGGACATAACAGACATTTTTAGTTATTCACCCATTTGGAAAAAAAATTCAGAGCTCAGGCAGATGTTGAGAATCTGGTGTGCGAGTTTCCTTGCTGATCTCAAGCAGGTTTTCAAATTTTGGTCTTAGGAAGGTGATATTTTACTAACTTGTGGAATGGTGTAGGGCTTGGTAATGGGTGCTGGCCAATAGAAAACATGGGACAGGAGATGTTTATCTTTATAGCAGTGTAAGAGTGTTGTTCAGGAGGAAGCCAGTGATTTGCCTCTTCTTCTGGAATTATCAGGCAGCTGCTGTATAAGACAGGCTTGCAAAGTTGAGAAAGGCAGACTTGGAAAGAAATATCTGCAGGAAAATCATCTCAGCCCCTACCCAAACCTCTTTTCACAGAAATAAGACAGTGCTTTCTATCGTTGTTTTTTATGCTCTTATGGCCTTTATAACACCCAATATTTACCATTTCAAGAGATATGAATGCTCAGTTTTCTCCTGACTTTCAGCTGTGATGCTTCCTTTGGCTAGAGTTCACAAAAACAATAAATAAGGAAATAAGGATTACCAATAAATAAGGAAAGGCCACAAATTACTTCTCTCCTCCCAATCTCCCTCCTGCCCTGTACTCTTCATGCATCAAAGCTGGTCTCTTCTGACCTTCTAGAGGGTTATAAGATTTATGGTCTCTATAAATCTTACAGTGAAGCATCAAATCTAATATAAGAAAAAATCACACTAATATAAGAAAAAGACAAACAAACCAAAACAAAAGCCCAAAGCCTCCATCAAACTCATCTTTGATATTATCTTGCCTGTGTAAGAACCTCTCAGAGCAACTAGAGACAGTTGCACATGATTTTCCTCTGTCCAGTATTGCCTGTGTAACACTCATCAGTGGGCTGCTGCTCTCAGGCATCAATGCATCAGTCATCATTTGCTTCTCTCACCATGTTTCGTAGACTTCCTTACATGTAGAAATTCTCAAAATATGCTTTCGTTAAAAAATCTGCTCCAACCACCGGTCTCTATTACCAGTATTTCCTGTTAAAAAAAAAAAAAAAAAAGGCCTTTTTATCACATATCCCATATGTGCTTTATGGTGCTGAGACTTGATAACCGAGATATGGTTTTATAATGAAAAATTCCCCAGGGAAGCATGTAGATGTACTGTGGAAAGATACTGACACTTTGTGCCTTTTTTTTTTTTTTTTTTTTTTTTTGTGGGAAAGGTATGAATACTTTCTCCCCTCCTTTTAATTGGCAAAAAATATTAAATTAAAAAATAGGTTTGTGTCTCTTATAAAACTCCTGAGGATGTGTCCAAGTCGTGGCTGAACCATGTTAAAATGGTTCTGTAATGCATTCACCTAAAATTTGGAAAAGATGACTGATCATTGATGATATCATTGTCTCCTTTTTTTTTTTTTTCCCCAGCTAAATCTGTAGCCTTTTGAATTTGAAATTAATGCTGTAGCTAGGGAAATTCAGCAAGATGCTAGTAAAGGGGGCATGCTCCATACTGGAAAGCTGTCTTGTTATTGAATGCAAATATGACTTAGATATGTAAATTATATTCAAGATTTCATCAGTAAGCCTTTAATATATCTAGAAACTATCTTAAAGCATTTAAATAAAATGTTAATTGAAAGTATGGAATAGTGTTAGCAAGCTCTTTCAAAGAAAGCTTCAATTCGAGGCACGTAAAAAGGAAGCAACTGCTCTGATCTAGTCAAACAGAACCTCCCGTGGTAAAAACCTATAATTGTTTTAAAGTTCTCCAAAAACCTACATCTCTGTTCTCATCTCATCCCACACACTGTGATATTCCTTATGTTCCTCACTCTCCTCTCTCAGAGCTGACTTTCTTTGTAGCCTTCTCCCACTCCCAGCGTGCTGCCTTCTCTCACCTCCTACGCCTGGAGCTGCCTCCTGCTGCCCATACAACAAGCACTTGTCTACACATCCCAGATCTTTTCCTTTCCTTGAGCTTGTCTGCATCTAATTCCCTGCAAAGGCATCAGGATGTCTTGCCCTGCATCAAAATCCGGAGGGTGAACTCAGGAAAGCTCGGTTGTAAGCCAACAAGTGAATTCAGATCTTCGGAGAGTCATCATTAGATGAAGCAAATGACTGAGCTTCATATTTTAAAATAAAACCACACTTATTTTAAAGACTAAAGAGAGAGTGATTGAGTTAGACTGCATCCCTCTGGTGCTCACGGAAATGCTTCCCCAAGCATCAGGGCAGTTCTCAGCAGCACTGGGCTTCGGTGGTTCAACTTCAACCAGGTTGAATTCATCAACAAAAGCTTTAAATTAGCCCTAAGAGCTAGAAGTGTGGGAACACAGAATTTTGAGCATCTCTTGCTGCAGCTCTGGTTTTGACTGTCACTCCTTACCTGCTCATTAAGCAGAGGGATTTTGGAAGTATTTGCTAAGTTACCCTCCTATCTGCAGATGGTCTGCAACAGTGACAGCAGCTGTTCCAAAAATGAGCATGAAGGGAGGTATTATTGCTTCTTAGCTATGTTTACAAATTTTTAACAAGGCTATTATTTAAAGTATGTTTTTTTGTGACTGCACACAATATGTTATCATCTAAATGTTTCTGGATTGATGGAGGGCACCAAAGGGATGTGCCACAGAGAGATTTCTCTACTTTGGAGGGGTTTCTTTCTTCCAAAGTTTGTGAGTCTTGTAGGTTTGGACAGAGGTTGCACAGATTAATATTATAACCTGTGACTTGTGTTCCCATGACCAGGGAAGAAGGGCAGTCACATGATACTGCTCAGCTGATGGGAGTTTGCCAGGGAAGTGCCTGAGTTCAGGAGACACAGAATTCTACGCTGAAAGCAAAAAATAAACTGAAATAAAGCACATCTAATTCTTGCATGCACTTCTAATGGTAGAGGAGAATTGCCAGCTAGGAATGATTTTATGGTCTTTTTTTTTTTTTCACAAATCCCTAACAGCTCCCAAACAGTTCTCCAGGTAGCAGCAACTTGGCTTGGGTCTGCTGCTTTAGCCACGATGCCTCATGGCCATGACCCAAATGCACAGCCCTTGCAGGTGGGACCCTGTTCTTGAAGGCGTCAGGACCATATCAACCCAAATTATACAGCAGTGACAGGCTAAGGTCCTCTTCATGTTCTTCTAGTAGAATCTTCTCAGTTTTGGTATATCCTTTTTGATGGGCTTTATGTAAAATGGTTGCCTTGAAGATGCTGGTTTTCTACTTTGCAGTTCATCTATGAATGGAAGTTTTTGACTGGGCTTTTCTATGGGTAATATTCACAGAGGGGAAATGCATGTAATAAAAAATTTAAATGTAAATTCTAAACTTTATGGTAGGGAAGTGAGAATCCAAACAGCCTCATTTCCATTGGAAACATGTTGAGTTTCCATGTGGTTCCCCACTTGTATGACTCATACCTGGTGTTTGTGTTATACCTCCTTGGCTTTGAAACAAGCCAAGCTGGAGCTCTCCACCTTCTCAGGTGAAGGGATTCATCCCACAGTCCTTTATGGTTCCATATTGGAGTGAGATGAATCATTCCAGTCTGTTTTCACTGCTGACTCGAAGAGCACCTACGCATCAGGGTTCCCATGGAAAAGTCCGTGCTGGAGACAAGTGAAGCAAAGGGAGAAAAGTTTCACTTGCTGTTGTGTCATTGAGACTGGGATTACAATTTTAATTTTCTTCAAATAATACAGAGGGGGAGGAACTGTAGTGATGTACCTGTCCCACTGTGTGGTACCATTTGGCAAACCATTTGGCAAAAGTTTGGCATATGAATTGAAGACTATGGTAAAGGGAGAATGTGTTGTGTGGGTTTGAGCACTAGTTGTTAATGAATTCATTTTGGCTAATGAAATATATATCATTACCTTTCTGGAAGTAAGCATTTGTCATTTCTTGATATTGCTTGTATGTTCAGAAGCAGAACTAGAAAAATGCATTTAAGGATTGTACCTTGCTGAACTGGTTTAATTAGAGGTCAGTAAAATGCAAATGGGAGAAAAAGGGCTGATGCAGTTGTTGTGAATTTGTTTAGATTGCATATGAGTACAGAAAGTACTATAATGTAGGACTGATGGTTGTACTGGCACTGGTGTTCACTCCAAGGGGAAGGTGAAGATACTGTGGCTATTACCTGCTAGGGGAGGTAGAAGAAAAGATCATCATTCTTTTTAAAGCCAAAATGCAAGTACTTGTAAGACTGTTCTGTTATATAATGTAGCCAACAACTGCTCTGAGTAAGTTTTCTGGTGTTCCAGTCTGCTGTCATTCCTCTAACCTTTGAATACACCTGTGTAATCGAATCAGAAAGTAAAAGTCTATCATTTACTTCTCTTAATACCCTTGGACAGATTGCTGTCTCATTAGAAAGACTTGACAAAGTAATTCGAGAACTGTAAGGCGCTAATAAGACGCTGTCTTTAAAAATGGATTGGCTGAGTGGAAATTCTGGCAGGTCCCCAGGATGAATATCTGGCCACAGGCTGGAATTATTTCTCTGCTAATCTCCTTGGTGTGTTCAGAGGGTCTATTTGCATCTCGTGGAGCGGGAGGTTTGGAGGCTGCTGACCCATGAAGAGCTCCCATCTGTGGATCCAGCTTGCTGCAGCGATGTCAGGAGGGTGGCTGAAGATTTACTGGTTTTTGCAGCTACAGTCCATGGGCCAGGGTGGTATCTCTGAACAGAGGCATGTTCTGAATATGCCCAGCCCTGAACTGTATTTACTTTTCACTAGGGTAATGTATGTGCTTAATGTAGCTTTGTTTGCTGTGCTGAAGTGAGCTGTCAGAGCTCAGCACTCTAAATTTATTTTTTTTTCTGTGCAGCCTTGGGATAGGAGTCTTTGGATTTTAGAAGGAGAATGGCAAAGAGAGAGCTGGGAAACTCTAAACCCCTGCACTTCACTGGGAAGTGACGGGGCACAGCTTTTTAAAACACTGGGTTTGCAGTTGTACAGAATTGATCTGGAAGAGATGCAAATTCCATATGGACTAAATTCAGATCTAGATTTAAAATGCTACTCACACGGGCACCAGCTAATACACCAGCCAAATTCACTCCATTATTAAGTTAAGAGGCTATGAGGTGACCCTCATGAAATATATTAACATAATGTCAATAATGAGTCTTTTTATAGGAAGGTACTGAGGAAATGTAAGCAGGGTTGGTAACATGGTACCACACTTCCAGCCTGGCTCGATTCTTGTTTCACAAAGCTCTACGTGATGGATCCATCTGTTCCAGGATGGGAGTGCATGGATGCCATTTTCATGGGAGACTTTGTTTCTAGCTTGAAGCTTTCTGAATTCTCTGGAAGTTGCCTGAGACTTGGTATTTGTTGCCTGGGGCTCACTGTTGCCAAGGGACTCAGCATGGAGCAGACATTGCCTTCACAGGCTGGGTGGGACCTTTCCTTAACTCTATCAAGGCTCATTAAAGCTTCAAATCCCTAAATGCACTTTCAAAATTGAGTGACAGGAACTTCTGGGAAAGTTTTGTTGAAAAGCCTGGCATAACTGAGTAATTATAATATAGCAGTACTTCATATGCAACTTGATTGTCACAGCCTGTGTCAAGAGAACTCATAATTTCTGAAGGATAAGACCATATGTTCCAAAAAGAGCTTTCAGAATGTGGGATACTTGTTTTGCAAGTTATTTTTTTTTCCTCTTCATAAAAAAAAAAAAAAACAGTGTTACAAAATGAGATTAAAAAAATCCCACACACTTAATTAAACTGATTCTCCAAGAAGTCCCAAACCTGTTGGACAAGCATGTTCCGTGGCTTCTGATTTACTTCTGGGTTCATCTGAAATAAAATGTTGTAAGAATAGTCGAAAGGACAACTTTCAACTGTTACCCTAAATATAAGAATGCTTTTCCTAATGCACTAGTTAAGGACCTCTTCACGTACCATGACAATCACCTTGCCAGGGATAATTGGCCCCTGAAACAAGGTATGGACAGGAGAGTCCACCAAATGTCCAGACAGATTTGTGTGTAGCAACTGGAAATGTTACCTGCTGTGGTTTACATCAGCATCGAATATAAATGTAGGTGACTTCATCACCTTCCATTTTAAGCTGTATCCAAATCACCTGTATTGTCCTGAAAACTTCTTGCTTCTTGAATGCAGAGTGAAAAGGGGATTGGGCATCTTGGGGTGTACAAAAGTTGTCTCTGAATCTGAGCTGACATTTCTGAGGACATAAGAGTTACACAGAATTCTGCCCCAACAGGAAGGAATAATATTGACTAACAAGAGCTCAGGCTGCTTTTGGAGACCCTGAATGTACACTGTGGTTATATTTTTAGAACGTAGATTTCATTTTCATTGGCAATATTCTAATAGTAGGGTGGTAAAAACCAACTAGAGTCAGGTTGGTGGGTTGTGGTATTTTTTTTTCCAGTAAGGGACAAGGACATAGGGAGATGTGATTTTTGCCCTAGGAGTTTATAATATCCACAGTCAAAGGCACAACTATTTTGGCTAATTGAGGATATCTATGTAAGATTTCTGAATATAGTTTTTCTACATTTCATATTGAAGAAAAGGGCCAAACAGCAACCAATCTTTGCTTGCCTTGCCTGGGAGAAGTTTTACTTACATTGTTGTTAAAAAATGGGATAAAATCAGTCTTGCAAATATTTTCTTGTCCTAGCTGTGAGACAGTGATGTCATCTTAGCTCTGCGTACTTAACCTCTTCATTGTACTGTTAGCTTCCTTTAAATTAGGGCAGCACCATGTAAAGTCTACTTGTAAATTTACCCACTTTAAACACTTGGAATTTTCTAAATATTTTATGTGTGTTTAATATTATTTGTTTTCTTAAGTCTGCATGTTTCAAATACCTTCTCATCACTATATTCCTAGTGGATACCTATTAAATACATGACAGGTACCTGCACTGGAAGGGATCTATGTAGATCTTGTATTTTGGGGAGGGCTGAAACATTTGCTGATCTATGGTTCCCATGGAGTATTGATTGAGATGAATTAGATGAATCCTAAACATGTTGTAACTGCATATTGATGCCAGCTCTGCAGATGTCCTCATCTGGACTGGCTGTTCAGTGCTTCTTTTATGGTCAGTAGAAAAAAGCAGGCACTTTTCCCAAGGAAGATATTTAAAATAAGTTGTTGTATGGATTTTTTTTCCTATTCAATAGGGGAGAATAGGCTTTGCAACACACAGAGTCTCAGTCAGTGGCTCAAGTGTGGACACCTTCTCTGAAGAGGTCTAAAGTAATGTGAAATGGATTGTTCCAACTTGCCCCTTGACTCCTTATGGGGAGGAGAAAAAAATAGATCTTTCCATAAATCCATTCCAATATGGTGTCTCAAAGAATAATGTCTAGGGACTGACAGATGCTGAAAAGATGGCCCATTTTCCACGATCTGTCAAGTTAATTAGACAGATTCTGCCTATATTCTTTTCATGTTCTAAATCCCAATGATTTGGTTGGCTGAGTTTTGGCTGCCCAACTTGCAGTGTCTGCAGGAAACCACCTTGTCTGCAAAGGCTTCACTGACTGGGGTTAAGAATAAACTAATTCTGCAGGGTAGAGCCTCCATCAGGCAGCTCTCTGGTAAATGCTAATAGGTAAGTAGCAAGAGGTGTTCCAGAAGTGATGTGAGCTGCCTCTGCTTAACAAAATACCCACCTTTTTCCTAGTTTTAGCTTGTCCCAGTCCTCATTTCCTAATCTAGTCAAACCACAAGAGAACTGTTTAGCTAATGAATGATTGAAAAGTATGAACACCAAATTCAATAAGTCAAAAAGAAAACAAACATAAAACCCCACA
This sequence comes from Myiozetetes cayanensis, assembly GCF_022539395.1. NCBI lineage: Eukaryota > Metazoa > Chordata > Aves > Passeriformes > Tyrannidae > Myiozetetes > Myiozetetes cayanensis. The sequence continues at coordinate 5,254,644 of NW_026087521.1, forward strand.
GAGATAACAAAATGTATGCTTAAATGCATCATTCAATTACTCTACTCACTCTTTGCTTCCCATTATGCTCTCCTTTGTCTGTACGGAGTGTATCTAAATGGCAATCTCTTTGTGACAAGGAAATTCTCTTCATGCCTTTACCTGCTGGTGCAGAACACTGTTGGTACTTTGCAAATATCAAACAATAAAAAGAATTGATTGCAAGCAATATCTGACTTGCATGACGCTTAGTGAAGCTTCTCAGAATTTTCCCTAACAAGTACTAAGGTAGCCACTGAAGATTTCAGATTTGGACTGTGCTGGTCTTTAAGAATGATAAAGGGCAGTTTCAGGTAACTACCATTAGATGATTTTAGATCCTTAAGTCACCAAGGGCAACACAAGCCATGGAAGGATTGTGATCAAAACATCATTATTCTTTGGGGTTTTTTCTTAGAGGATAAATGAGCCAGGAGTCACATTGCCATATTTGCTCAAAATTGTTTGTCTCTGAGGACTTTAGTCATATCAGGTTTTCCAATCAACCTTTTCATTCTTGAATGTTCCTAGAAAGTTGGTTCATCAACCTGGCACAAATGGAGCAAACCCCCCTCAGCAGGGAGTTTGAAACTAGGTGACCTTTAAAATCCTTTCCAAGGCAATCATTCTATGATTCTTTTCACGTCAGAGACCTCCCTAATTGTTGAATACAGAGATTCCCTTCCCTCAGAGAATGGAGGCAACTCCTCTGTCTTGCACCATTCTTGGCAGGTCTTTTTAACTGCCTGTAATGCAAATAAGTCAAAGGCAGAGCTAACGTTTGTGTTATTAGACTGCATGGCATTAATGATTCTTGGGATCTCAAAATCCTCATTTTCAGTGTACTAGCATCTGAAAATGATTGTATGATTCTCTAGAGACTTTGCTTGGATATTGCAAGCAGATGTTAGGAAAAAAAAAAAGAAAATGGATAGTGGTATTCATGAGTCCCATCATAAAAAGATAAAATAAAAATGTCATTACCTTTGCATTTGCTGTGTAGCTTAAGATGATGAAATGCAGCAGTTATTATGGAAGAAACTGTCTTTTTGCATCCTCCAGCTATAGTCTATTGCACAAGATTAACACTGAGAGTCTTTACTAATTAGTTTTTATGGTCAAACAGTTTTCATGAAGTTGGTTTCAAAGAAATCAAAATTAAACTCTTTATAGCTCTGAAAGATAGAATTATGGAATATGAATGCATAGATAATCTTTACAAGCTAGAGGAAAATGATTGTTGAGCAACAAAACCTATAAAAAGACAAAGCAATATCTCAGGTATTGCAATATAGTCTGTTTGGGTAAGTGATGACACTAGGATTTTGTAAATGCAGTTAAAGTAGGGTGGGGAATACACAGGGTTATCATTTTTCTGAGAGGATGCCCCTATGAAAAACTTCAGTCTTTACTCACCTTTGTAAAATTAAAAACTTTTAGAGTAGGATGTGGTGGACCGAATTTATTCCATCAGAACTCCCACAAATCAGAATGCATCATTTCCCCCTTTACCATTTTGCTCCTTAGTTCTTCTCTGCATTGTTAGTTTGTTATACCTTCAAAACAAACCACGGACTGGCTTCATCCCACAGTGCTGCACTGCACCTTCTATTTGAAAGTGTAGTGGCAAAACTGAAATGTGGTGTTTCTTTTCCAAGTCAAACCGCCTTAATTTACCTGTGTGTTTGTGCAGATAAGCCTTACTAAACTGTGGCCCAGTAAATATCCTCTCTCCAGTGAGCCTGTAGCAATTACATTTCACAGATGGAAAGGGAAGCACTGGATTTAGTACAGTTTTCAAAACAACTCGTGTTTATAGCAGAAAAACATTTAAGCATTTAGGGGCTCGTATCCTAGTCACTACCAATAAATTTCTGGCTCCCAGAAGATTTAGCAACCCGAGTACCTTTGAAAAATCCATCTTTTGTTCACAGGCACTCATGGCTGAATCACAGTCATTTAATTCTTTCCTAGAAGAAAGAGGAGACCTTAACTTTACTGGGGGGCTACGTTCTGGAATCCAGACATTTTGTAGTGGACAATGGAGAAAAAAGCATACAAGTCCAAAAGAACTAGATCTCTTAATTGTTTCATGAGTTAGTTTTACCCCACATCTGTATCACTGATTCTTTTGACAGATGCAAACTTTGTGTCAAAGAGATTCTTAAACAACTAATAAACAGCAGAGACATACACAAAAGAAGTTCTCATAGGTTGGCTTTGTCCAGAGTGGTTTCTTAGGAAGCTGATATTCTTCTACTTGTATTGTGCAGCTCTGCAACAGAGACCTTTGCAGTTTTGATATGTTTGAGATTCCTCATACACTGCCTTCTTTGGTCCCACTGTTAATGTTTGCCTAATTAAATAATGGGGTGAAGCTGAGGATTATTCCACCTTTGGCTATCTTATTCCAACTCCAAGAACCTGCAAAAATTTAGTGTTCTCCTGAAGTAGTACAGGATGACCATAAGAACCTTTCAATTGAATTTCCTCACCTTGTGCCAGGGTTTCGGGGGGTTTGGTGCTTAGGGGTGTTTTTACCTGGTCATACAAATTCCCAGTAGCACTGATAAAAATGAACACGTATATGACAGTAGAATCTTACCCATTCAGAAACACATCAGACTGAAGGCATTGCAGGCAGCTAGGTGTATATAGGCAATGCATGTTTCCAAAGTGTTATCAGCTCCATTTCAAAATGCATGCATTGTCTCTCAGGCAATCTCAACTGCCTGCTGAGATCTTCACTTTTTTTTTTTTTTTTTAAGGCTGACAACTTAGGCCAAATAAATGTAAAACTTGATTTTGAGAAAGATCCTCTGAAGCCTTATCTTCAAGGCCAGGATGGACAGTGTTTGGAGCAACCTGGTCTAGTAGAAGGTCCCCCAACCCCTGGCAGGGAGATTGGAGCTAAATGATCTTTTAGGTCCCTTCTAACCCAAACCATTTCATGATTCTATCACCAAATCTATCATCTATTTGATGATCCAAAGATGCTCCAGGGACTGTAATTTTCTATTTAAGACAGCACTATCCAGTAATAAATGCATCTACTACTACACCAGATTAAAGATTTGAAGCCTTGGAAATGCAACAAAAGGTTAAATTATGAAGTGTCCCAGATACACTCCATTAATAAAAGAAAAAAATGTATTTCAAGTGTTGCTAAAAGTTTCTTTAGTGGTTGTAAAATAGGTTCCGTTGGTTAAAAGAGTCCATAAAAGGAGCTGGCCCCGTCATATCATTTAAGAGAATCCTCTTCTTATTTACAAGTTAGGATTAATTTTTTCTGAAGCTTAAATGCTATAAACCCCTGTTGTGTGGCAGAGACTGTGACATTCTGTTACAGGTTAATTTCTTTGCTTGCAAATTAGAAAACACTGTGACTTGCAAAACAGGGGAGAGAAGGGGGAAATATGCCAGCAGCTGTGCTTAGCCTTTTTTGCCTTTTGGCTTCTTCTTTCATTTTCTAGTCTACTGCACTTCTTCTTTCAGTGATTTGGATGCTAGATGCCAATTTAAATTTCCACTGCATTTAGCGTCTCCTACAACACCGGGGGATTTAAAAGAGAATTAAGAATGTACATGGCATTTAAAAAAAAAAAAAAAGATTATATATTTTTCTCCACAGTCCTTTTTATCTCTTTACCTCTCTGTGATTGCAGTGATAACAGAATCCCATGAACTACCACCACAAAGAGCCAGTCTATGTTTATTTTGCAAAGGTGTGTTTATAGCAGGAACGAGCCGGGGCTCGCCGCTTGCAATCTGTGGAGGGCTCTTTCACAGATCAACAGACTATAAGATTGCTTTCCTGGATATGAGCCACTGATGGACCCATACAGGCTAGTAAGAGTCGTGTAAGAGTCTTTTATCCAGTCTCAGCAGGGACATCTTCCCCGTGGGCTTCACGAGAGAGTGTTTTCCTAGCAGAGGATTTAAAAGGGGGGAGAGAGGGGATGGAAAGAAGATTAATGTCTCTGCCAGTTCCCCACAAGTTCACAGAAAATATTGGCTAGAGCAGGAGTGGCCCGACTCCGTCATGCTCCAGCCTTTTCTGTGTACTTAGAGTGGCATGTTTTTAATCAAATGTGAAATATAGCTTTAGCAGGTCGAATGGATTAGCCTTCCTTGTAAGTAACTCTGTCTGCTTTAGTCAAGAGTGCAACTTTTTCCTTTTTTTTTTTTTTTTTTTAATGTTTCACACTTAAGCTTGTCGTCTTTAACTTCATCAGTTTAATGAGTCTTTGGAGTTTTGATTGTTAAAGGTGGGAACTATTTAATAACCATACCCAACTGAGCTTCCAAGTACAAGCAGTGAAGATGGCAAGGTAAGAAACTTCTCAGCTGGTCTGTCATAAAAGCTTGGAAATGCTTGAGACAAACAAGGGGTGTTCTGTTCCCTTTTTTAATACCACACTGAGATTACAGAGCCTCTAAAATATTTAAGTTTTCCTTGCTTTGGGCTTTCAAACCTGCCTACATTTAGGAAGTTAATCTCCTCATATTCAAAAACTGGGAGATCTGTTCATGACAATGTACATAACTGATTTCCTTCCTCTAACGCTACTTGTTATTTATCAGCATCTCATCAATCTCCTGTTCTTATAAAGCGTTGAAGAACTGGGGGGATTTTCAGCTACCTTATTTCTGGGCCTCAGAATCAGCTGAGCCTCTAATAAAGTTAGGCTGTTCGCATCAAACCATCCCTTATCAGTAATGTACTTTGAAAGCTGTTCTATCTGGTTAAATCCAAGTGAAATAATAGACCTCGTACCTGTCACATCCTCAGGCTGCTCTAAAGTGTTGTTGCTCCACTAAAATAAATAGTTCAGGTGATTTCTGTGTGCCAAGAAATTTAAGTAAATACTAGAGATAATTTTAAAAATAAATTTGATTTTTAGAGTAACTGAAGGGGTTTTTTTAATAGATATTAATCACTACCACATTTCAGTGTTAGATATGGTATGAAATTGCTGCCAATTTTTCTTGCGACACAGACTTTGAAAATTATAAAATTTTTTTTGGCGTTACTTGTACTCATCTTTTACATTTCTGACCTGTGGTTTAATGTGGTTTTCAGATAAGTTTCTTGGGGCTTATTCATTTTACTAAATATGGTTATAAAAAAAAGTGAATTAAAAAAAGACCCCACAAACAAAACTAAATCTCAAATCTTTTAAAGCTGTCTTTATAAGAATCCATGGGATTAGAAGACTAAAGAGAGACAGCAAAATAAAAATATATCCCAAGATTCATGGGCTAGAACAGGTCTCTGTAAGACAAGGTTCTGTTCATGTAGAAGTAGATAGGAGATGTTAGTGTTCTGTTCAGTAGACACCAACACTGAGCTCTCTGAAGACCCTATCTTAGGTGACTGCCTGTCATGTTGAAATTTGTCCTTCTGTGGTGCAACAGTCAGCAATGTGACTGCAGACCACAAAAACTCCAGCAATCCCGACATTCTGCAAAAATCTCAGGCAATGGAGAGCAGGGTAACGTGATAGCTTGACCATTTACCATTGGATTAAAAATCTAAGTAGTTCTCTGATTTCCATGAAGATCTTCTAGTCACTGCAGTGTGACAAAATTGATTATTTCTGACAATAGATTTATATATTAAAAAAAAAAATAAGTAAAAAATTAGTGCAGCCCAGGAGTATTGCAGATGATGTTGGAACCACATCCTCTGTTTTGTACTCCTCACTCCTTGTACATTCCAGTCACGTATCTTATCTATTCCTCTGCCTGTCCGTCCATTAAGTAGGAATAAAAATCAAAGGGTGCCTGGTGTCTTCTGCACTTTTTTAATTTGACTGTTGGTTCAAGGCCATGTTTCAGCAAAGCATGTCAGCATTTGTTTAAGTCTCGCTGCCTTTAGAGATGAGTGCAATGTTTTGAGAAACTGAGGCCTCTGAAGTTATGAGAAAAAAGTACATTCTCCGTATAAGTAATATCTCTTGCTTTATCTGATTAGTGATGGGCCATGCTTTCTTTTTTTCCTGCTTTTTAAAGCAGCTGCCTTCATTTATCACCATCCAGGGACCTATTTGGGTAGTCAGTGGACAGAAAACAAGGCATGAATCTGTTGGAAAAATAATTTGGCTCGTGTAGTCCTTCTAAATATAACTCCCTGATCAAAGCTCAGAGTGTCTTTTGTAAGTCCTATCCAAAACAGATATTAGATGAAGAATATACTGAAGCCTTCAGACTTTTGACGGTGCCTTTTCAAAGGCATGCCATCCTGAACGTACCATCATGTGTTGCTGTTTGAACTGAGCAAACATTTTGCCTTCAACTTCTTTCCTCTTGCATTATACAGCTTAAAAAAACCCCTCAAACTGAACAAAAAAGCATCTTCAATTAAAATGCTGGGGATTTTTGAAGGCTGCTTGAAAAGAGCCGTTGCGGTGTTAAGTCTTAGAAGCAATTTTTTTATTTATAGCAACTTCTGGACATAAATAAACATAAACTGTTTCAGGGTTTTGTAGTACGTTCATAAACATGAGAGTCCTTGCAGCTGAAATGGAATCCTTCTGAAATGACAGTTAATAAGAGCTATTTTTGATTTAGCTACTAACCAGTTTGTACTGTGACAATGTCTTTCAGGTGATTCTCACTGTCTTGGGCAGGGATGCAGGTGAAGGTATATGACTAAACCCTGGTAAATCTTTACCACTTACTAACTGGACATTGAAATTTCATTGCATTGCTTTTTCAGCGCTGTGGTTTTCTAAAACAAAATTGTTAGCTGTTCTGGGGGTGCAGTCGCAGGAGGGAAGGATGTGCAAAAGCACAAGGCTTTCCTACAAGAGCACTGGGGAGAGAAAGCTGCTGTTCCTGTAAAACTGCCACAAACAGCGCTAATTAATACACTGATTTTACAAGTGATGTAGGGGACTTATATAGACAGAATTAATTATTAAGATCTCTTTCTTCAAAACACTGTTTCTAAGGTGTTTTTCATGGTTATAATATGAAGCTGCCCTACAAAGAAGTCACAGATCTAAGATCGCATTCAGACAACAGTCATGTAGTTTATCAACAGTTTGAAGATGAATGTATGCACACGTCTGGTAAAATTAGGGAGCCTGGTTTGGAGAGATGCTGTCAGGATCAAAGCCTGGGGAGTGCAACATAGTCAGTGAAGTCAACATGCTTCAGGGGAAAGTAAGACTTTACTAAGTCAGTGACAATACCTGAGACTGCTCCCTCGCTTTCTAGTTGTTAAAGTTTTTTGATAGTTCTATGAACTTTACTATGTCATTTTTTTCAGAACGCAGAGAGAGATGGAGTAAACAAATCCCACTGTGATTATGCTGGAATTGCACTCTCTTGGTGCTGCATTTACTCCTAAACTACCTACAATAATCTGCAGTAGCTTTTCCATAGTGTGCTGGTTTTTTTGGTTGGATTTTTTTCTTTTTCTTTTTATTTTCTTTTCTTTTTCTTTTTTTTTCCTTTTTCTTTTTTTTTTTTTCCCCTCAGCTATCTAATTGGTGTTCATGCTTTGGGGACCTATTTTTAGAATTACAGTGGAAAATCAGACCTTTCTGTAGAGAGGGGTTTGCAACAGACCAAAGGCCAGGTTGTTATTTCTAATGCTGGTTTTATTCTTAGCCCTGCATAGTGATGCTCCTCATGTCTGGAGCACAGATAAAAATGAGATATTGATGACTTTCAGACTCCAAAACTCTTTTGCTTGTCTAGAATGCAATTATATAAGTGGCAGTAAGTGATGCCTGAATGAGATTAATATAGGCTGCTTTGCTCCTCATTGCTACGGGTAGGAATGAAAAGATCTAGGGAATGACTATTGAAAATACTAAGCAATTAAGGTGGGTAGTAAAAAGTGAAGACTGACTGGGTTCTTTTCTTTAACTTCATGAAAATCTGAAGAAATGAATACTGCATTATATAAACCATTAGGTGTGATGATGCATTAAATATATAATTCTTATTTCATTTAAGAGCAGCCTTCAAAAGATGTAATGCTCCTTCTTAATCTGATTTTAAGCAAGTGGAGAATATTTAATAATTCAAATCTCCCTTTACAGCCTAAATGTTTACATCCATCTAAATTAGTAAAATTAAAAACAGAGTTTTTGCAATTTGAAAGCAATTTAGGCTACGAAATAACAATGGTGTACAAGTAGAGGCTCAACCTCCACTGATATGATCACGTTTCTGTACTGGTTAGATCTGGGGCAGAATCAGTTCAGTTTAACACCTCTAAAAACTGACAGTGATTTCATTAGTGCCACTATACTTAATCTGTGTAATTCAAGGAAGAATTGAGACCCTGGAGGCTGAAAAGCACAATGTCAAATTGCAATAATTGTGAAGCCAATCACTGTATAATTTCCCTTAGGTTTCATGGGTAGTGAAGTATCTGGATACCTGGATAAACTTTGAATAATTGGGAGAATATAAATTCTGGAAGTTGAGTTGAGGAACTGAGCTTCCAGGGAAGGAAAGTTTGGTTGTGGTTTTTTGTTTGGTTGGGTTTTTTACCACAGAAACTGAAAGCATTGCATTTCTGACAATGCTTTAATTTATAGAATCACAGAATGGTTTGAGTTGGAAGAGAACTTAAAGATCATCTAGTTTCCACCCCCCTGCCATGGGCAGAGACACCTTCCACTAGACCAGGTTACTCAGAGCCCTGTCCAACCTGGCCTTGAACACTTCCAGCTATGGGACATTGACCTGCTGGCCACGTTTCTCTTCTGCAGCCCAGGAAATGATTTCTGGGATGCCAGAGCACATTGCTGGGCCATGTTGGGCTGCTCGTCAGCACTCCCAAGTCCTTCTCAGGGCTGCTCTCAATCCATTCTCCACCAAACCCCAACACAGGTTCAGGACCTTGCATTTGGCCTTACTGAACTTCATGAGATTTACCCAGTTCCACATCTCAAGCCTTTCCAGGTCCCTCTGGATGGCATCCCTTCTGCTCAGGGTGTCAACTGCACCACACAGCTGGGTGTTGTGGGCACTCTTGCTGAGCCTGCACTCAATCCCACTGACAAAGAAGTTAAACTGTGCCCATTGATATGTGATAGCCCATTTACTACAAAATAAACCACATCGGATGAAAAAGACTTGTTCTTTTCTTGAAAGTGCAATATTAAAACCTATTGAACTTAAATAAATCCATTGAATTTCATTGTGGAAGAATCACTTGCTTGAAAAGTTACCTAAACTGACACTAACAGCGTGCTGGGAAATGAAGCAACAGAACAAAATTCTGATCTTATTTATACTGATATAATTAAGGAACACTGTAGGCCCTTTGGTTTTTAAGGTGATCCTTGTGCATGAGGAGGTCCAATGGGGATACAATAATAAAACTATTATATCCAAGAAAATCACTGACACTGGTGTAAAGCTGCTTTATGGGTAACAGTAAAGCTGATCAACACATAAAGCATCCATAACACATTTTTCTCAGGAGTTTGTTCACATAATATGCACACGAGTGTGGGAATGAGAAGGGTGATTATCTTCTACATTAAAGTCTTTTTTATGTCTCTCCGGAATATAAAGCAGCTGTAGGAAAGAATTTACACCTATATTTAGTTCTCTGCACTCGGTGTCTGGAACATAGAGGGGATATGTGTGTGAGTGGGAACAATGCCCATATATAATATATTCCAGTGCTGAAAAGGGTTTTCTGCTTTGCAGTGATGATAGGAAAGCTTGAGCACAGGACTTTGCCTGTGTAACCCCCAAACTGTGCTGGTGCCCGTTATAGCAGTGGGTTTATTCAAAGGCAACATGAAAAAAAATCCAGTAACATTGTCCCTGCTGCAGAAGTAGGAGGGACAGCGGCATCCCTTTCTCTGCAAAGAGAAATCTGGGATGTTGAGCCACCAGCTGCTCCTGCCGCAGGTACATCTGAGGACGCTGTGGGGGAAGGGTTCAGATTGGGGCCAGGCAATGTGGATCAGGCAAAATGTCTGCTGTGAACACCTGTGTGCTGTGTAGGGCCACTGGAGTCACTGGTCCTGGTTTGCTTTTGGGCCCATTGGGGCTCTATGGAAAATCCCATCTATTTCGCTGGGGAGGAAAAAAACCGACCAGTGTATCTGTGCAGCTCTTCTGTCCAGAGCAGCATTCCATCCATAGCCATTCCATCCTTAGCTTCCCTAGTGTTGCTGAAGCTGTTGTTTCTCCTTTACTAAAACATTAAAAGTAAAATAAATAAATAAATAAATATTTACTTTTGTTAAATGTGGCAACTGTGCAGCACACAGTTCCTGTGAAACTTTTGAAACACCCCATATTTCAGAAGTATCCACTAATTAGGGCTACCCAGTTGGGCCTCATTTTTCAGATCTTCTGAAGGACTGATGCTTTCATTGATCTTTAACAGGAGTGGATGGTCAGAGCATCTGAAAATCTGTGAGGCAGGCGGATGAATGTTGATGAACCAGAAGGAGTGTGGAAAGACAATGCTTTGTTTGATATTGCTAATTGTTTTGTTTTGGCAATTAAGTATTTTTTGAAGCAAGTGACTGATTTGGTGAGAGATGAAAAGGGATTAAGTGTGACCTACTGAAACTCATTTCTAGCCCTAGCTGCTTATTATGAAATTAGGTTTTGTTTCAGAGTAAAACACACAGACAGACTTGGTGGTATGGAAACTACCAATTAGCTGAATATACAGAGAGGTCCCTTTCTGTAAGATGTCATCTTATGTGGCAGTCTCCTAAATATATTCTTTTGAATGTTTTAATCATTTGGTGATGATTCTAAAGTAGCAGTGGTAAGGAAAATAAATAGATTGTGATGGAAAACAACTGAAAATATTTGTTTATTCATTTATTTCCCCAAAACATATTCAGAACAAATTATTTTGGCCATTTAAAAATACTGCTGCTGGTTTGGTCAAGAGAAGTACAACCCTCTGTCAAGAACTGTTTGATACCGTTATCATGAAATATTGATTTTTGTGCTTTTGTGTTAAAATAATAATAACACCAAGTTGTTTGCTTCATTTTTCCCCCAGCTGAGGAGCAATTACTTGCAAGTTCAGTGGTAGATACAGACTCCAGCAGGAAGGTGTTTGTGTTACTGTGATTATCAGACATAAAGACACTTTATAGAATGATCCTAAGACTCTGTAGTATTTTGAGCACCTTCAATCCAGACTTTTTCTGCACTAAATATCTAGTTGAAATGCAATCTGACATACCTCCAAAGATTTGGGATTTAATTTTCCCCCCCCAAAAAAAAATCAATGAAAAAATTAGACCTTAAAAACTATTTACTTTGAAGGAATGACGGGGCTTCCCAAATAATTAAATCACTTTATAAAACACGCAAGGAGGAAAACAAAGACCTAGGATCCCAAAAATTTCAAATGTGTTTTGAGGAATATGGATGGCTTTTATAAAGGGTTCAGCAAGGCTGGTGTAACTCCTTCCACAAGGCTGATCCTTGGCCATCCTGTAGTCCACAGCCAGTCACCAGCTCCATCTCTGTGGCTTTGTACATGATCTTTCTTTGCAGCTGCAGCTCTTGATGTAGAGAGGAGCAGCAGCAGAAGACATACAAAGGGGAAAAAAAAAAAAAAAAAAAGGAAAAAAAAAAGAGAGGAAGAGAACAGGGCTCTTAACAGTACAGCTTGATTTGATGTTTTGCCTGAATCTTCACAAGTGTAAATATTTGACTGCAGTTTTGGTGCTTTTTTTTATTCCCCTTCAGGTAGAGTATTTGTTTACATAGCATAACATTTCCTCCTTCCTCTCTTCTGTTCTTTCACTTCACCAGTGGAAATCTGCAGCTTTTTTGGCAAGGGTTTAAAGATAACAATAGCAGTGAGTGTGAACACTGCTTTGCCTTGAAATTGTATAAATCACTCTCCTTTCATTAAAGTCTCCCATAGGAAAGGACATTTGAACTTTGACCCTTTTTTTTTTTTTTGCAGCCTCACACCAGCCAAAGTCCAAATGGACCTGGAAAACTTGGTTAACAAAACCATCAGATTTTTAACACGAACATCCAAGTTTCAAATTCTTGCTCAGGTGACACCTTCCTTACCAAGTGGAGGGCAGTGTGGGAACTAATGCTGGAAGTCTTGCTTGACTACTATCTACTTCATTAATTTGAATGAATGGTGGGAGTGTACATACCAAGAATATTGTCTTCTTTTACATGAGAAAAATGGCAAAAAGTCCTATTCCCAAAGAAAAGAACCCAACACGCTTCTACCCCTACTTCTAGGAGTCATATTCATTATTTACTCTTTCAACCAGGCACCATTGCCTCCAGCATGTGCTGTTATACATGTATGTGGTAGGATTGCTCAGGTTCAGTGGAGTTTGCCTTCTTTTTGGAAGTTCTTTGGAAAAATAAGAGAGGGACTCTACCACAGGTTTCTCCTTATGTTGTTTGTTTAGAGGGTGGCAACAAACAACTAAACATATGTTCTTTCAGATGTGTAGATGCAGAGACATTTGGTTACAAAGCTTATCTGGTGCTATATGATGGTTGCTTTTAAATGCCATAAAAGAAAAAAAAAAGTTTAATTTAACCTTAAAAATTCATAAACAAAAGCATATGTTGTCATTTGGCAGGTTTGTACTCCATTCCTGGGATCTTGCACAACAAAATAGTCACAAAGAAGATTTAACACTGCAGCATCTCTGGCATTAAAAATCTCCCTCTTTCAAGTGATTTTACTGAAGTGAAGTATATTAGCTGTAAGATTTAGGAGTAGCTTAATTTAAGAATATTGAAACCCGATGATTGAGTGAAACAGCTTTTCCTAACGAGTACCTTGCTCCCAAGGTAGAGAAGATGACTTGCAATTTTTTTTCTTAATGAAAACGGAATAGGAAGGAATTAGGTTTCATACGCCTCTTTCAGAAGTGCTAATGCAAGAAGCAAATCAGTAATGAAAGTACAGACTTTTTTCTGTCATGTAAAGGAAAGTTACTGAACCTGTAATGCCTGACAAGGGCCGATTTTCACATTACTAACAATTTTCTCTGTGTGTTTTATTATGAATTATTTGACACCTAAATACCTTAAGAAAATTATCAGGTTTAACAGACCAGCATGGGAGAGTGTGGAAGATGTCATGCTGTCATCTGTGCCATTTCCCATAGAAGGTTCAATCTTATTTATTTTGATTTATGAGTTAGGAAAGAACGCCTTTTCTAGAAAAACACGCAAACACCTTGCAATTAGTTGTTCACACTTGTGGCATCTCCAGGACAGAAGATACAACTAGGTTAATGATTTTTCTGTCTTGGATTGGTCATATTGCTTGACTTACGGGACTGTAATATTCTTTTAAATCACAAAAAAACAGGCAAAAAGCACTATTTGGCTGGAAGCAGACAGAAGAGTGTAGTACAGCAATTGAAATAAAATGGAAGTTATTTGGGGATGGACTTCATGGCACCCAAAATATTTCCCTCAGCTTAACTCTAGATGTTCAAAATGCTAGTAGGAGCTTTTAAGCTATATTTGGCTTTGTGTCCATAAGCTCAACTATCTATGAAACACTCTCTGCCTGTGGAGAAAGGAATCCTTGAAAAACAGATTTAATGTCTCCTTGGTTTTTCATACTGAAGTAATCCTTTGGGAATGTCATTCTCCCTTCAGTTCAGCCACCTTGGTCTTTGGGAATGATTTCATACCATTTGAAGGACTGAATCCAACTTCTCTAATACTGATATGCTCAACACTGTGTGATCTTATATAAGTGCTGCCCAGAAAGTAGTATGTAGCTACATTGAAACACGGACCGTGTGGGTTCCCATTAGCTGAAATACCTAAAGAATTTGTTATATTTAGAATTTTGTTCACTTATGCTTAATAGAGCTCCACTTTAAGTTAGGGAAAATTGGATTCATTTTCTCTTGCTACCATTAATAGCTATTAGAGTTGAAAATATGGCTTTCAACATATCATTAAAGTACACTTAAGTAACTTGCAATTGACAATTAACTCAGCATGGTAATACATTATCATAACATTTTCCTTTGATAGGTTTGTCTCTTAAAAGATGCAAGGAAAGACAAAGGATGGTTTTGTAAAAATCATGATTTTTTTTTTTATTTAGTAATTTACATTTTGCATATTTTGTCAGTGAATTATGTTCCATCGTATACCTTCAGAAAACATTTATTTTGTGTTTCATAGAAAGATAGAATCATAGAATGGTTTGTGTTGGAAGGGACATTAAAGACAACCTAGTTCCAACCCTCCTGCCACGGACAGGGACACCTTCCACTAGACCAGGTTGCTCAAAGCCAGTTTGATGGTAGGCAGCTGTAACAAACGGTGTTGAGTGGGTGTCTGGGTTTTGTTGCTTTGTTTCTATGGGTACAGTGTTCAAGTGGTACGGATGCAGAAGAAAATTTGCTGCACTCTTCATGGATCTTAAAATCTGGGAGGTTACTTCAGTGACCAAAGAAAGATACAGGCAGAATCCAGATCCACATTCAGGCATGTTTGGCTTTCAGGTTTTATTAAAATCCTCTTCAGCAGAAGGTACAATAAATTCTAGGAAAAAAAAAATCTGATTACCAACATCTCAGCATAACATACATGTGCTTTCCCTTTCAAGACAGTGGTAAAATACAGTACTGCACTCAAACTGAGGGCACTGTTTGTGCTGTCTTTGAAAGCATGGAGCTGATGGTGAGCGTGTGAGCGTGCAGCTCCTCAGCACAGGGACCAAGGACTGCCACCTCCCAGAGCTGTGCTGGAGTGTTACTGTGACAGTAGCTACATCAGTGATACCCTGTGCTCCTCGCAGAGCCAATGGGCATTGACCTTATCCTGTCAAAGCATGTAAAAAGCGACGCGGGCAACACTGGCTTTGTGAAAACTGGACACATTTATCTAGGACGTTTCACCGCATTACCACAGAGTCACTTGCAGAAGTGTAGCTGAAATAGCTGCTGCTTGCTAAGTTTTTTTGCAGTGAAGCTAGAAACGCAACAAAGGCAGCATCAGTCTAAGAGAATGTTTTTCCAAACGCTCTAAAAGCAAGCCCACCGGGGCCAGGCATGCGAAATCCCATCAGTTCTGTGCCCCGGATCTCCTCTCCTGTTTTCTTGTACTCTTGAACGTATCGGTTTGAAAATTGCACGTCCTAGGGCTCTATGGCCTGGCAGTCTGAGCAGTTTGCTTTGTTTCAAACACTTTCACCATGCTTAAGCCTGCAGAACTTAAAGAAATCAGACTGTTTGCATGCATTCCCCTGAAGCTGATAGTAGCACAGCATCCGAGCATAGTGTTTCCCAGCTCACTCTCCTCCCTTTTCTCCTCAATCATTTCTTGAAAATTCCTTCATAATAACCTTATCCAAACCACAAATATGAAAGTCAAATAAGCCCAAAGGAGATTTATCATCCTCTGACTCGGCACTCCTTTTATGATTAATAATGACATTGATTCCTTCGGAAATGAAACAAAAATTAATTTAAAGGTTCTGATTGGTTTTAGTATTAGGTAAACTTAACATATCGAATGAGCGTAAAACAATTATCAGTCTTATTAACAAAATTAGCTACAGCAAATTTACCAGAAGGAAACTGTTGCTATTTAGCTCCCTAATTATGTCACTATTCTTTGTGACCAAATGATATAATGAAAATAATTTGATCTACTCGTGCTGCATAGAGAATTTTCTAGGAGCAGCTGAATATCATAATCTGTTTTGAATGTATGTTTTCGTACTCTACTTCTGTTTCAGAAAGTAGAGGTCAAGGGCTTCAAAGAACTTTGCAGTGAAGCGAAGTTGAACTGTGCTGGGCAGAATATGGAACAGATTCTTTTACTATTATGAAATGTTAGATAACCCTTTCCTTGAGGCCAGAACCCTTTGACTTCTTGAAGTGACTTATGGTGTATGAATTTCAGACTCTGGAAAAGCATAGAAAGTCTTTTATCCTGCCTGGTACTGAGGCCAAGGATTGGATTTTCCATGCTGTGCTGTTGTCTGCCTATTTCCTTGCACTGTGCCTCAATCCAGGCACATAAATTTGGCAAGTTTTTCTTTCCAACCCTGAGAGCTGATAAAGCAGAGTGCAGCAGTTGGATGCCCTCTAGCCATAGGCATTTCAGCCCAGAGGGACAGTCACCTGGCCCAGCCTTGAAGGCTACCCAAGCACTGGTGATACATAGAAATTGATTTTTGGGTGCCAGCTTTCATCTATTCTGTGTGAGTGTCCTCTGCTCGTGGCTTGGCGGTGCAGTGGGGTAGAAGCAATGAGAGCTGACGAAGCTAACGAGAGAAATCATACATGGTCTTGGAAAACTTGCAAAATGTCTCTACTGGCGCTACTGTATTTCCAACCCAGCAAACATTTAAATGGTGCGGTCTCAGAGCATTTCTGTCCTACCAGATCTGTCTGCTCTTCCTGGCCTCATCCTGACTTGGTCAGCATGTCTGTGTTCTCATTCCTTCCTTCCACTTGCCATCTGCCTGCCCTGGATTGCCATCAGTGGGCTACTTGGGTTCAGGCACATTTCCTAGCACCACACCTGCAACAGCTGTCCCTGGGAAATGGCATCATTTGTAAGTAGGATCTTTCCCTCTCTCCGTCCCAGTGTAGCTTTATGAACTGGAAATAAGGAGATGAAGACACTTAGGTGCAGTAAGAAAACTGCAGCAGATGAGTGATTGTAAAACTGCCTCAGATAGCAACAATGAACTTCAATAGGATCGACTCCAATATTAAAGTACACAGAAGTGAATGGAGAAGCTCCTGTGGAATAGAAACCCCTCAAGTACATCCCCTGGCTGCTTGCTTAATACTTATGAAGAAGCTCTGAACTACACAACTTGTTTTCTTGCCTGCACTCCGACTTTACATCTTTATGGTTTGTGTCCTCTGGGAAACATTTTTATTTTTGTTTCATTATTTAAAGCAAACCTCATATTAATGATGGGGCTGCTGTGCATTAAAGCACTGTGCTACCAACCCACATCAGCACATAACTTTTGGTGAGGCTTTCTGCATAATTTATGTCCTAAGGAGAGTATGCTGACACAAAATCGAGGATTTAACCATGTTTACTGCTGCTTGCGATAATTAGATCATTTCACACTGGAGCTACTAAGCAAGTGCAGCAAGGTGGGCTTCTGAGTAATTGTTAAATTTACAGTATGCTCTTAAATGATCAAACATGAAAAACCTGAAATACATTTTGTAGCCTGTTCTTTATATAGCATTATCAGAAAATCCTATGCTTTAAATAAGATACTTGGGTGCCATCAGATGGACCACTGCAAGAACTGGCAAGCAAAAATCATGTCCAAATCACAGGATACACAAATTCCTTGTGTTTATAAAGCTTCCTGTGGTATTTCTTGAAAGAGTTGTATTAGGCCCCAGAAGAAGTGCCAAATACACAATTTTTTGACCGTTTCAAGACTTCTAAACATGGTCAGAACAGAGAGGTCTTTAAATGAGAAATCAAATCCACACATGTGCTTCTATTAACCTCTGGTTTGGCACATTTTTGCAAAACTGCACATATTTCCATATGCTTTCTCTTCAGCCATGCTCTGGTATATGGTCAAAAGCGTGTACCAAGTCATACAGCTCAACTTCTCTAAGAAATAAATATACAGGGGGTGTGGTGTCAAAGCAAAGAAGATCTAGAAGACTGAACAGGCATCTAGTTCAAATGCATTATAGAAAGATGATTTGAGGGGTAAAAAAACCAACAAAACATACTTCAAAAAATCTGTTATTTTAGGTGGAAATCAGAGGCATTTTTTCCTTACTGATGCCTTGTGGTAGGATTATAAGAAACATAAATTCATACCCATGCAGTCCTTAAAGAGATTTTACATCCAGCACTGCTAAAATGTTCACCTACACTGTAGAAACACTTAGTCCTTTGCTTTGAAAGGCATTTTCCATCAGTCACCAACTCTTGTGGCTCCTTCTCACTTCTCTGTTTCTGCCATCTCAGGTTTGCCACCTCAGCTCTAAGGGGACACTCTTATACTCAGAGTGGTCCCATCCATCTTTTGTCAGCACTGAAGGATTTAGGTGTCAGAATGTGTTTTTTGGTTTGTTTTGTTTGTATTTTATTTTCTATTTAATTAACTCCTGTAGCTGGAGATGTGGAGAGGGACAGTGAAGCCTAGCAAAAACCTGTCTTCACATGCTGGGAAGGGTTGGACTGGATCAAACTGCACATAATCAAGTCAGGCTGTTTTGAGAAGAGAGGTGGTTCCTAACCTCTGGGTGAAGCTTTAGGAGAAACTTTAAATTATTAAGCCTTACAGATCAGAGGTGAGAAAGAGGTTCTCATACAATCAAAGCATTAAGTTTAACTGCTCCTTGTGACATTTCAGAGAGTTCTTTTGATTTCCTGAATGTGACTTTTTTCTGTCCTGAATTGCACAATACCTACTCTTATTTTTACAGCTTTTACAGCACCTCACCTTGTTTCCCTTTAGATATCCTGAACTGACATATGAGGGTGGGGAACTCTTGCTAGGGTTCCCTGTTAGATGGGAATGTGTGTTGGGTTGTCCCTGAGATGACAAGAGGTATAACCTTTCTCTAGACATCTCCCTGCTCAGTTTAGGATGCTTTTTCTGAAAATGAGTGTTCAGCGACTGGTACATACTGCACAGTTCAGAAAAGGCATCCAAAAGTAAGCCATCTGTAGTATATACTAGTGAACATGCATCTCTTACCCTCATCAGAGCAGGAGACTGCAGGAGAGGTCATGACTGGGGTTTTGTGGGGGCCCAGTTCAAGTTTCCCCATTTGCAGTCTTTGCTAGGAAAACAGAAACAGTTATTCCCCAAATCCAGATTCAGTAATGCTCCATCTTTTTACAGTGGGTCAGAGCCTACCATGCTTCAGTCAGAACATAGAAATTCCTTTTTGCAAATCCAGTTTTCCAGTCCCTGATGTGAAGTGATTAAAAATAACAGAGTTCCTGCATATGTTGCTCCTGCACTTGGTTTCCTCAGTCAGTTTATGAGTGAAATGCATTCAAATGCCAAAAATACGTAGCATTTCTGAAGCTGATTGTTATTAATATTGTTCTGTTTGGGGTTTTTTAGCTGTAAACCTTTTTGAAGTGCCTAGCAAACATCGAGTGGAGCAGCTTTGGAGGGGGGAGAAAACTTTGAAATCCACAGAGCAGAAGCTTTAATCTCCAGTTGTGACTGACATCAAACAAAAGTGCAAAAACTCCCTTTGTTCTTGAGCACAAAGGGTGTGTTTGTTGTTTGTTCAGGGTAAGTGAAAGGCCCCCATGAAGTCCCACTGAAGATGTTTAATGAATCTGGCAGCCTCCAAGCTGTCTCTTCTACAGAGTAATCCTAACGACAGACCCATCACACATAATTTAACAGAGTGTGACACGACAATCTCTGCTCAGGAGAGACTTCGGAGAGGGAATACTTTTATTACTCAACAGCACAGACCCCTTAGGGTTGGTGCTGTGGAGCAGAGAGCTCTTGGTGGTGCTGGTCACACTTTCGTCTCTGAATTGAGGAGTTTTACGTGCTCAGGTATTGCTTATTAAGCTTCTTTGAACTCATAGTAAAAGTCAAGTGAATTGTACTCTCTCTAGTGCAGGGGGGCTGGGATTTTGGCAGCCTCAGCTTCTAGTAGAAGTCAAAGTCAAGAATATCTAAGAAAGGAGGCTTGCTACCAAAATCAGGTCAAACAGGGACATGGGTATTAGGTAAGGAAGGGAAAATACTATCAAAAGTGGAACATAATGGAAAAGACTATAGAAAACCAAACGAGTGAACATTCTTAGGCATCAGGTCCATTAAGGCTTACTATATATATGTCATCTTTCATCAGTTTGTCCTGCTTGATCATTCTTTGGATGACTAGAATAGCAATAATCGTGGTGTGTGTCTTTAACCTTCCTTGTCCTTTCTATGATCTAATGTTTATAGCTTTGATATTGCGGAAGTTGGGCTGTTTATTGCCGGGTCTCTTGTTCTGTTGTCAGGCTAAGGATATTCTGTGTGGCTGGGAGCATGTGGAGTAGTAGCTGGTGTGTGCCTTTATGGCCTGGGCATACAGTGCTTGTGAACGGGACAGAGGGGGCTTAAACCCTCTCTTACGTGCTCAGGTGGGTGCATCCATCTTCTCTAAGCAAAATCTGTTTTCAGCTCTGCCTCATCCTGCGTGTGTAAATATGGGCAAGCCACATTTCTGTTTTGCCGGTTTTTTTCTATGAAATGGGCATAACCTTGTTTACCTATTTTGGGATAAATATGGAGTGGAGTGTGACAACTCACTGCAGCAGACCCTGGGAAAAAGAAAACACTTTCTGTGTTCTCTTGGACAACACCATGTTTGGGGTTCTTTTTTTCCCCTAGCTTCATCATGACATCAATCAAATTTTATCCCCACTGCTGGATGTAAATGCAAAGTGCATTTGTACTGTAGATGTCAGACACTCCAGGGACTGCTGAAGGGCTAAGCACTACCTGCTGCTGCGTTTGATCCCCATGCCAATTGCCAACCAGAGTCCCAGCAAGCCCTCATACATCAGGTCTGATGGCTGGGATTCAGACGTAGTGCCAAAACAACCCTGACACCCTGGAGCACAATACACAGCCCCTTTCTTTGTACTCTGCTGACAAGAGCTTCTCTGCCCAGTGTAACTGTTTGAAATATTCCTTGTTCTCTCTTGAATTGCAAGAAGAAGTAGGATCTATCTAAAACAGCAGTCCCTGTTTCCCCTCCCTTCTTCCCCCACCCCTTATCAAATCAGACGTCCAAAATCAAGTGCCTGTGTACTCTGCTGACAAGCACAAGGGGATTAGGGAGTGACGGGTTTAACAAAACTGGCTCAAGGTTTTGTAAAATGCATCTTGGAGCCTGAGCTCTGAACGAGCCATAAAATTCCTCCCATGAGGTACAAGTAAGGTTTCTGCAACACTGGACCAGAACTTAATAATGCTTTTTTAGGTTATTTTTTTCCTGCTTTCTAAAAGGTGCCACAAAACCATCTGATTTTTTAAGATGCTGTAAGACTAACAATGACTTAATGTAACAATTGTGTAAAAAATCACAAATGTGTTTTACCACCAGCAAAAAGAACTGATTTCTGGGCTGCATGCAAACCATTTGGGGCAATTAGCATGTAATTTAATTTGCATTAATCAGCACAAGGTCAGCAAGAAATTAACTTTGGGTGTAGATTTTACATATAACAGCATATGAGAATAAGGGAGGAACTGTTTTTACAGGGTGTTAATTTGCAGTTAAGTGCATTCAGCAAGTTTGGCAGGGCTTGGCCTTGCACGGGAAAGATGAATGATGCGGATTTGGGAGCACTGAAAGCGCAAAACGATGTGGCAATTTACCAAGCATTTAATGTTGCAATATATAAACACTTAACAGACTTCCTGGCACTTGTAAGTATCAGAGTGCAGGTTCTGCTGAAGCACTGAGCACGCTGCTAACACCGAAGGGCCATGTCTGGCTGGATGTGGATGGGGTCCCACAAAGCTGAGTGTGCTGGCCACGCGTTGCATCAAGTGTTTCAAAAACAAAGCCAGATACCCCAAAAGCACAGTCCTCTCTGCAGCTCCACAGCATCACCTTACTGAGCTCTGAAGTGGAGGAATTTAGGCAAATTACTCAGTTTTTCATGCACCCCTTCGGCCCTCCAGCCGTTCCCTTCGCTGCCATTTCATTTCACAAAGTCTCCTGGGGCTCCACAAGCCTTTGATGTGAGAGCAACATGGTAAGTGTTGTGAGAAATCCACTGCTGACGACACAGAAACTGTTTTTGACAAATGTTATGAGCATCTGGTTATGGGAAATGAGATGTTAATAAGTCAGGTGGTGTTTGGTTATGGTAACGTGGTAGATAAAATGTATTTGGCTGTTCTGGTTCTTTGGACAAAAAGCATTTATCAGTTGTGTGGCATGCAAGGTGTCTGAAAGTGAGTCTCTCTTATTTACTATTTTTTCTCAGAGGGTAATCTCAAGGCACTTTGGAGCTGACCACATGCACATCTGTAGTTCACACACATCTTTGTTACAGCAGGTTTAGAAAGAACCATGGGCAGCACTGCACAGCCCATTTCAAGAGAGGATACCATTTCCAGGTCCGCTGGCATTGCCTAAATATTCTTCTCAAAACAGGATTTGTGGACAAAGTAGGCATAGATGCTCAGCTGAGATGCTGAGGTTGATCCTAATTCACCTATGCTTCTTGCATTCCCCAGAGGGAGATCCATGGTGGGTTTAACTGGAATTTAATTTGAAGACAAAGGGTATTATGCTCTTGGGCTTCTCTGTTAAGTTCCCAAACTTAAATGGCATTAATCAGACCAAAAAATATCTGAAGGAACTGTCTATACAGAGAGTTTGGGCATGCAAAGTGCAGTTACTTTAAGACTCAGAATTAGGATCCAGTTTGCTCACAACCTGGGATCATATCTTTCTAAGATAGCTTAGTTTTGCATGAGCCTTCCTCCCTCTGTGGCTTAGGATATATATTTACACCATCAAAACATGCAAGCTCTGGCACAGCCTACCTGCAATTGCAAAAACTTATTTGAGAGTGGACTTACCTGGCTTTTTATGCTGCTTCCATTACTT
The DNA here is from genome assembly GCF_022539395.1 of Myiozetetes cayanensis. Classification (NCBI taxonomy): domain Eukaryota; kingdom Metazoa; phylum Chordata; class Aves; order Passeriformes; family Tyrannidae; genus Myiozetetes; species Myiozetetes cayanensis. Next base: position 5,277,242 of record NW_026087521.1, read on the forward strand.
CAGTAAGATGTTGGTATCTTGACACTCCATTTTGTCAAGATATCCTTAAGCAGTATTTTCCCCAGTTAGCTCACTATATATATTTAAAAAAAAAAGTATATTTAAGTTGCATGAGAAACTAATAAAAGCAAATATGAACTGAGAATCATAGAATTATATAGGTTGGAAAAGACCATTGAATCCAACCATGTTGTGAGGAAGCCAAAACTGAACCCAGGATTCGAGGTGCAGCCTCACCAGTGCCAAGTACAGGGGCACAATCACTTCCCCAGTCCTGCTGGCCACACTATTGCTGATACAAACCAGGACCCCGCTGGCCTTTTTGGCCACCTGGGCACACACTGGCTCATGTTAAGCTGCTGTCACTGAGCACCCCCAGGTCCTTTTCTGCCAGGCAGCTTCCCAGACACCCCCCAAGCCTGTAGTGCTGCATGAGGTTGTTGTGATCTAAGAGCAGGACCCTGCACTTGGCCTTGTTGAACCTCTTAAAATTGGCCTTGGCTTATCAATCCAACCTGTCCAGATCCACCTGCAAAGCCTTCCCACCCTGCAGCAGATCACCACTCTCATCCAACTTAGTCATCTGTGAACTTACTGAGGGTGTACTCGATCCCCTCACAAAGATCTTTGATAAAGACACCTTTTTCTTCAAAAATTTGTGCCCCGATATAAATTTTAAGGAATTCTTTAGCCTAGATTCTCACTTTGGGCAGAATTTCCATCAAGGGTTTCGCAATGCATCCATCTTCCGGGTGTTTTCACAGTGTCTGATTTATTTCTTCCTCCCCACAAATCAACATCCTAACTCTGAATTACTGGCCCTACAAAACTCTGTGAATTTGGGAACTAAGAATCACCAAAAATCACTAGTCATTCTTTAACATCTTGCACAAAACTGTCAAGTGTGGGATGACATGAGAAAGGTCAAAGAAAAATGTGTTGTAAATCTAACAGAAGATTTATATCCCAGCTCTTTCATTTTAATCAATGCTAATAGATTTTTAAAGACAAAAAAGGAAGAGAGGAAGGAAGAGTATCTTTTGTACAGAAAATGTTAGGTAGAAAGTCTAAAAGTATAAAAAAGTGAGGTGAATTTTTTTCAATCATGCAATAAAACTAATTACTGAGGACACCAGCTGATGAAACCAGTGTCTGTTCCAATTCAGTTATAAGATAATAAAAATTACTTTGTAATTATTAGTTTTATTTATGGCAACTCCATAGAAACTGATACATTTCCTTCTCTTCAGAGCATTTGTAAATGGTAAGTCTAACTATTATCACATAATGAATCAAGAGTTCTCAACCAGTATTTATAACCAAAGATCTGATTTGAATTATTCAACTTTCAGTTTGTTTCCCTTCCATATAGGACAATGCCATATTACTTACCTTTTCAGGAAACTCGGTGGATGATGAGTTTTTCCAGTAAGCCTGCATTTCATGTTGGAGAGTGCTGGAGTAAGGTCCACTTATCACATCACATTCATTGCTAAAGGTTCTCTTGGTAGATGTGTCCACTCTTCTAGATGCCAGATCCAAGAAATTAAACTCCTTCCTCTTTTTCAATTTTACAGGAGTTTCTGTTGAGCATCAGTCTCTCTGGTGAGAGCTTGTTTTTAAATATCCATGTTCATCCCTGTTGTTGGATACACTTCATGGATGTGTGAAATGAACCTTCTGTGTAGAGCACCATGAGTTCATTTTAAAATTGATTCAGAAGAAATGTAAAACATGGTTTTATTTCTAATTTTAGCTTAAGAGGGTGAGTAGCCATTAAATTCTCATCTGTAATTATCATCATTTTTCATGTTCATTCATATGTGTTAATACACACAGCCCATATATTTGTATATATTGTGCAAGTTCACTTTCTTTAGATTGTGCTCCCAAGAAAGCAAGGTCCTTGATATCCTATATGACATATCTTAAACAGATGATCTTGACATTACCATGAGTGCAAAATAAAGATATTCTTGTTTAGACAAGAGCAGGTTCTACTTATGCCTGAAATAGCCTTTACATTAAAGCAGAAAACAAATGGTTCTGTAAGCAGATGTGCTTATTCTCTCTCTCTGCCTTCTTTTCCCTCTCTTTCTCTTAGATCTGGTGGTCTGTTGCCTCTTCTGTTACTCTTTACTCTTTGTTCTTTTGATCAGCTTTCTCCTCCTTCCCTTTAGTTGCAGGCCAGATGTTCTTACATACATGTTTCCAAATAATTTATGTGCTTTGTCGAGTAGCCATGTCTGCAATCACAGTCTGACCAATTGTAAGCTGTTTTGAGTGATGTATTTCTTTAAAAAACACACTGATGTGCATTTCTGTGTTAGAACTTGTGAGCTGCACAAGCTGTGATTTTTTTGCCCCTTTCCCTATTGAGTGCGAGGAAAGCACTGGAGTGCACTGTTTAGGTAAATAGGATGAGATTGTCCCTTCTGGTGCCTCTGTCTTCCAGATGCTGAGATGCAGAGTCAGCGCTGCTGAATGCTGGAGGGAGGCAGAGCACACCTTTTCTGTCAGAGAGAAGCAGTGGGTACCAGTCATGCTGTATGCTTTAAATACAAAACTTTTTATTCCCCTGCTGTCCAAGGATTAATCTTCAGCATCTGCACAACATTTTGTACTTCTGTGTTTTCTGTCCGTGCTTTTTCATTTTCATGATGTTCCTTGGATGCTCCCAAGTGAAAAAGGCTAGAAAAGGCCTTTTGCATCATGCAGACCAACAATCTGTAATAGCCAGCCCCATGACTCAGACAGAAAAATCTAGCCATATAATCTAAAATATCTGCCAAAACAGATAAAAGGAGAATGGGCAAATGTTAGACTGGTATTGTTGTCTGCTTAAATGAAAAAAAAAAAAAAAAAAAAAGTGTGATTTGTTGCACCTCTACTGCAGGAGCTTGAAAATAATTTTCCTTTTCCTGCACACAAAAATACTGTATGTTTAACATGGCATACAGAGGCAGCACCTGTCTTGAAGACAGCATTCTGTGCACATGTGCAATTGGCACTAAAGGTGATTGATACAGTTGTACCACAAAACTGTATTAAGATACATAGAGGGGCTGAACTGAGTCTCTGCATCTTGTGTTTTCACAGCCTGTAACAGTAAAGAAACTTTTCCACCTGTGTGTATGGGCATAATACAAATAGCAAATGCAGGACTGGTTAATATCACAGGGTTTCTGCTCTCCTGATAATAGTAGTATCTTAGATGTCAGACTGCTGGAGTTCAGGACCACAGTTGATCTCCCATCTGCAACTGTCTTAAAGGCTGTATAAATAAAAACCAAAATCAACACAGGAAACAGAGACAAAAGTGCGATCATTTGTTCTAGGTAAAAATGAACAAAAACTTCAATAAGAGCAGAGGTAAAGCCTAATGAGATTCAGCCTTTTGAGATACAGCCAATTTCTTGCTATTCACACTCACCAGTGAAGTGGTCCAGAGTAATCTGGTTGTAGCAATAATACCTGGTATTGTGTTCCACTATTTCCAATAACCTAAAAGCTGCAGGCAATGAGTTACTCATTTTTCTAGATTTTAGGAGCAGATACCTAAATGAACTGTTTGCTTTCTCAAAGCCTGCTGGAAAGACTCCACATGCTCCACTTCCGAAGCTGAGGCCAATTTCCTTTCTACTTCAAACTTTGCACAGGTGTAACATATAGGTCATAGAATCACTGAATAGTCTGCGTTGAAAGGGACCTTAAAGATCATCTTATTCTAAACCAGATTGCTCAGAGCCCCGTCCAACCTGGCCTTCAACACTTCCAGGGATGGGGCATCCACAGCTTCTCTGGGCAACCTGTGCCAGGGCCTCACCACCTTCATAATAAAGAATTTCTTCCTCATATGTAATCTGAATCTTTCTCCTTTCAGTGTAAAGCCATTACCCCTTGCCACACCACTGCATGCCCTTGTGACAAGTCCCTCTCCAGCTCTCTTGTAGGCCCCCCTCAGGTACTGAAGGTGAAGTCTTCCTGGAGCCTTCCTGTCTCCAGGATGAAACAACTCCAGCTCCCTCAGCTTGTATCCATGAGAAAGGTGCTCCAGCCCTATGAGTATCTTCATGCCCCTCGTCTGGATAGGTCTGTCTCAGACCTGGCAGTCTTGCCCAGCTACAACATGATTGCTGCAGGCATCCTGCACGCAGGTTGCAGCTACCTGGAAGTGCCAGACAGGCTTGAGGTCTCTGAGCTGCCCTGGCACAGCAGTCTCAGTGTGCCCAGGGAGGTGGCAGTGCTGTGGAGCACAGGGACACATGCTGGTGATGCTGGAACAGAGATGTGGGAATTCTCACCTTTGCTTCAGGCACATAGGTGGGGTAGGTGAGATTTGTCTTGCCTAATATATGTATCTAAAAGTGAGGGATCTAATCCCTTTGTAGTCAATGGAGAGACATGGTAATGCTCTTTAGTATAACTAATCTCCCCTCAGTGACAACAGAGAAACCCTAGATGACCAGCTTAGACTAATTGCTCAGTTTCAAAGGTGGGATTTAGCCACCTAAAACAGTAAAATGCTATCTGATTAAAATGTAGCTTTTCACACCTATACAAAACAAATGTGATTTGAGCTTAAACAACTGTACAGAACAGCAGATATCTGACTTAGACTGCAAACACCTCTTGTGAGGAGAAGGCTTATTTTAAATGCTTGTGCAACTCACAATAATACACTGGTTTATACATCTTGTAGTGGTCTGTATTATTGTCACACTGCTCTGGAGTATATCGGGTTTTTTCATTTTAAAGATGGAGATGTGAGCAAGAGGTTAATTGGCTTGTGTGAGATCTGACACAGGGACATGTGGTGAAATGGGAGATTAATCAAGGCCTTCTATTCCTCTCATGATTGCACTCATGATTTTTGGTCCATTGTCCTGGACACTTGTCCACCGTTTCTCTGTCATGAAATGTAGTCCATTGCTTGGCTGGTAGTTTTGGGGTTTTTTAGTGTAGCAAAATGCCACTGTGTTTTGGGCTTCTGAATATTTTTAAAATACTGTAAGCAAATGAAATGGTCAAAGAATAATTTGAACTAGAAGTAGACAGCAGAAGACACATTTTTAATTGATATTAATTAGTTGTTGTTACTGGTTTGCCTCTGAAGTTTTGATCATTTTACCTGTGTAAATGATTGGTATTCCCATGGCCTTTCAAGGGTTTGCAGCATCACATAATTAGTTTAGCAAACTCATAGGCCATACATGGAAGGCTAGGGTTTCCATTAAATACAGGGCAATGAAACTATTAAATTTTCACTGTATGTAATTTGTGCAGAACATGCTACAATATATGCATATCAGTTAGGAATCTACAATCAATTTTCATGTTAAATGTTGAATTTAAGCTCCATAACTGGACTTTCATCCTGAAAGAAGCCAGATAGCCCTGTGCATCTGGTTTAATCTTCCCTTCAGCCATATTATTTTAAAGGCACTCCTGTTTAGCACATCTCTACAACTGAAAAATAATACTCATATTCCCTCTCATCCTCAGCAGCTGTGATCCCTCTGCAGATGTTGTGCTGTCAGACGTTTCATTATGTGTGATAGAAAGTGTAGGTTCTTTTTGTCTGCCTGTGTTACCACTCTGTGGATTTTGTTTTCTTTTTTTCCTTTTTCTTTTTTAGCTTATTCCTTCGGCTGTAGATGAGTCCTTCCATAATACTTCACTTTATTTCCTATTGCTGCTGCTTCTCCTTCTTTCTAAGTACAGAAATGATCAAGAACTTGCAACTGCGTGGAGCCGCCCAACAGAAGCCCATTGATTCACCACCAAAGGGCTCTGTGTGAGCCATTCTGCTCCAGCCTGAAAAGAAAGCTTTGTTCCCTCAGCTGGTAGTGTCTTAAGATGCTGATCCTTGCCATATTTTTTGAAAACTGTAGCAGTTTATCAGACTGTTTGACACTTCCCGTTCAGCTGTGCATTCTGTGGCATTCTCTGGTGTTTGCTGCCTCTCATACACCAGTCTCATGAGCCCGAGACTGGTCTGGAGCTGCCCAGGCACCACAGTGAGTTGGGCTGGGCACAAGTCATTTGGAGGGGAACAGTGAAAGGAGGAGGAATCTGGAGTGCCGGTGGCCATGCCTGAAATGGTAGTAATGGATTTAGTATTTGGGGCAGGAGGTATGGGATTTGTCATGTTGGTTGAGTATTTTCCTGGCCGCCTTCCATGACTGTTCAGATATTTTTAGCGTGAACCACAAGCTATGTTGTCTCAGTTGACCTTGGAGCATGACATTTTAACATGGAATTGGTTTGAATTGCTAATCATTAAAATGATTTATTATTTTTTATTGCAAGACCAACTAGAATCCCAGTCATGTTTTGCAGATGAAAAGGGAAGCAAATTGAAACCTGCCTTCTCTTGACTTGCAGTCCTTCATGATACCCATGTTTCCTAAACTACCATCTTTCTCTCTATGTCATTAAAAGTAGACTATGCCCAGGTTTGTTTTTTAATTTGTCTTTTGGTCACTTGACAAATATCAGAGTGACTGAAACTAATCCTGAGGTCTCACAGTGCTCAATGAGAAGTGTAGAACAAAAGGATCGTTTCTGTTGCAAACAATTTATGACCTTAATAGAAGTTTACAGCTGCCATCAGAAAGGCAAGATCTTGCTATCAGTGTATTTATACTGGTGATTGCTCTCCTCTTTGCTTTCATTCCCAGACTCAAGTTTACCAAAAAGATTAAGCCCCTAAACGCCAACTTCTGTTATGGAAATAGCAGCAGTAGCACTGCATCACGATGTTGTGGCAATATATTTTGAGGCAGTAATATATAATGTAGGAAAAGAGATTCAGACCGATCAGACATAGCCAGAAGTCTATGGAAGTTGAATTCAAATTTTGAGGTCCAGATCAATTTTGACTAGCTGTCAATTTTGGACGACTCTTTTTTATTGAGGTTATTTAATCTTCTTATGTTAACATGACCTGAGAGAAAATTACAATAATTTTTAAGATGCATTGTACTACCACAATCGTGCAGAAAAGCCTTTGACTGAAAAGAGCATCAATGGCTTGTTGACTTTTTCAGTCTACCAAATAAGCACCTACTCAAATATCTAATGTACATTTTTTTAAAAAAGTAAAATATTTAAAAAAAAAAGCCAGCCATCCTCCTGCCTCAAAAGTAGCTTCACAGTTTAAAGACTTACCCTGCAGAAGTTGAACCCAAGGCATGAAAATAAACCTTTCTTTGACTACCTTGGCAACGGGGAAGACCACAACCTGCTTCTACAAATCACATGGCGGATCTTCCAAATAGGACCAAAGAGGCTGTTTCCCTGAAATCTGTGTCACACTATAGTTCCTTTCATACATAGGAAGTGAGTAAATCATTGAATAATGCAACATCCTCTCCCATCTGCAAGAACTCCGCCAAAGCCAAGCGTAAGGGTCTGGGTTAAAGCAAACTCAGTTACTTGGTAACCAAGTTGTGTTTCGGAGGGGTTAAAATTGGAGAGATTTTGAACTTGAGTTTTGAGGGGGTTAAAATTGCCAAGAGAAACCGAAAACTTGAAGAAGATCCCCAGCTGCCTGCGTTAATACTCCCCAGTCTCTCTGATGTGAGCTGGCAGGTCCCATAAAGCCACTCAGCCTTGAACAGGGAAGGGAAGGAGGGAGAGAGCAAGAGCTCCAGCTGCGACTCCAGAGCCCCAGAAAGAGCCTCTAACCCAATTCCCTTAAAGTGCACAAGCCTCACAAGCCACAGCATCTCTTTGCCACTGTATTCACCGAGTTCGCAGGGCAAACAAAAGATCCATATCAAGCATGCATCCTTCCAGAGGGGGAAAGCCTTCCCTCATTTGCCTATAGATTCTCCCCCTTTTCTTTCAGTTATAGATATAGATATAGATTTAGATTTTTTTTTTTTTTTAGGCGGGGGGGAATGTTGCTAATTTTTTTTTGGCTGGTAATTAAGAGAGCTAACACCAGCCAGGCTAGAGTGAACGCAAACAAGACCCCTATAGGCAGCACAGTGCATTAATGCAAAATATGCCCAGACAACATAACTTGTCAGAGAGGATTATTTCTGCTTAGTGAATCTGCAGGGGCCCCTTTGCTCCACCACTCAGCGTCTGACTAGAGAGAGAAAGAGAGAAAGAGTAGCCATTAGTGAGTAGCTACTGTGGCATTGATGTTTGAGCGCACTTCTGAACTGGCTTTTGTTGAGAATATCGGTGCAGAAAGCATGCGCTGTCCCAAATCTGCTGTTACTATGAGAAATGAGGAGCTGCTTTTAAGGTATGTTGTCTCCTTTGTTTTAACGCGTGCTTTCGAGTTGCCTGGGCCCGCTGCAACTATAACCGTGCTGTGTATTAAGTAGTTTCCCCTATTTAAAGGAAAAGACAGGCATTGCTGGGTGCAAGTAGCATTTTCCACTAGTTCAAACCGCACGTTTCGTGTATGACGACAAATGTACGGAGAGGGCAAGGAGGGGAAAAAAAAAATATATATTTATCTGGTTGTTTGTTGTTTTTTTTTTTTTTTTTTTCCTAAAAGAGAGCTGGTATTTCTTTTATCACCTCCTTTGCAATATTTCTGCCTGCTTCATTATTATGCACTGGGCATGGAATAAGCATGGAAAAAGCTCAGGGAGACTCCATATTAGAGCTAGTGCCCTAAATACCACTTTAATTTTCACTTAGCCTATGTAAATAGTTAGTAATGCTCTACCTAGTCCGTACCACTTGAAGATGTTTTAAAAATATCTAAATACTCCCGATATGTGGGATTACACATCTATTCTCTGATAATGCTCCCAGGTTTAGCGGGGGGCCAGCATCGACTACTCTTTTCAGAGACACACAACACGCAGACACACGCACACACGCACATACACACGGAATTATGCTGGAATTGGCACCCCGCTTTGAAAAATGTAGTCTTTTGTTTATTTGCTAGCAGACACTGTAGCACTGAATACATCTTTTGGTCTGACAATGGGACAGCTGAACAATGGTGCTGTCAAACTAGCTTAATGTATGTCTGGCGATGGGGTGGTTTGGGTTGTTTTGGGGTTTTTTCCTTTCCTTTTCTCAGCCCCTTTTTCGCTTCCCTCAATCTTTTTGTGTACACGGTAGAATACGAAGTGCGTTGCCTGTTTTGTGGCGGTTGTTTCATTTGATATCTGCTGCTAATAGTGCAGGGAGGGGGAGGCTTGTGTCTTACAATTATGGCTATTGCATTAAGTTGGAGATTTATTACTAACCTCTCCTTTAACTGTGGTGAGAAAACTTATTGATTCTGAAAGCTTACAATACTGCTGTCAATCTGGCAAATACACACTTGCCAAATGTGCCCTTGCCTGATTTTATGCCCGATCGTATCAACTTTAACTGCTGTTTTGAAGATACTGTTTCTAATGCTGTTTAGGTAATGAAAATGCAATAAAAATGATAAATCAGATCTCAAAGTGGGAGCCCATGCTACTTTTCATTTTTATAATCCAGCTATTAGCATACGTTAGAATTTTTAAGGTCAGGCAGAATAATTTACCTGAATGATTCCCATCCCCAAATCAAACAAATTATTCATATGACATTCCTTAAATTATCTTTCTGTTTAGAGAACCATAGTTTAGTATTAAAACAGTTAGCAATTTTGGGTTTGAATTTGGCAAAATGCTCGTGTATCTTATGCATTGTAAGAAGAAATTGTTACAAAGCTTTTCAAAAATTTTGAGTTACTACTTGGGCAGCAGCTTGTGTCTTAAATAAAATGTATTGTCATCAGTCTGGGGAGTTTTTGAAACTGTTTAAAGTCTTTAAATACTTTACATGTTAAGTAAATCTACTGCTTTTAGTAATAACTTTAATAATTTTGTGAGAGAAAGATACTAGTGGTTTCTATTTTTTGCTTCAATCAATTAATAGTAGAGGTTTTGTGCTTTTTTTAGAACTGGATTCTAGTGTATGATTTATATGGGTTGAGGGGTCTCTTGGACCCCTTAATTAGAACAAAAAGACAGTAAGGATTTATCGGTAGCAGTCAGAACTCTCTAAAGCATGTATTTCAACACAAAAATGTTTTATGGGGAGACTCTCAGTACTTACTATTCTGTTTTGTATTTTTTTTGTCATTGTATCTTCTTCGCTTGTGTGTTGAGGTGCTGTAAATCAATAGCAGAGAGTTTATGTGGAAAAAAAAAGGTAATATCACATAAAATACTCAAGAAGCGTAGAGATTATGGATTATCAGGTAGTACTTGGCATGCTGTGTGTTGTGCATAAACATGAAGAAAGCAAGGATAGTGTTTAATATAATGGGACCATGCTATAATTCACTTCCTTGGAAGAACTTCTTTCAAGACAAACATTAACTCATTCACAACTGCTCTGCTCTGCCAGGACTGGAGACGAGAGGGGCATGTTTTTATAAAGCTATTTTTTTATTATGTCATGTTCCAGCAGCCTGAGCTTTCTAGCAGCTACTGCCCTTTGTGAGTGGCAATACAGTGAGTCCCTCACTCTCAGCTACGTGGAAATGTCCCTTTAGTGACTGCCCAGAGCAGGGTGAATGTCATTTCTGTAGCAGCCACCAACAGACACCTGGGCAGCAAAACCAACTACCACTTTTAAGGACTATTCAATACTAAAACTGTTTCCTAAGCGCTCTGCTCACAGGTGAGTTCTTACTGTAGTTTCTATGTTTTCAGGTAAAATGTTGCATAAAATACATATACTATGATTTTTTTTGTCTTGGACTGCCAGTTACTTTGTTCTTTTCCAAGGGTATTTTCTGACATTGCATTCACATCAAAGACTAATTTTTGAATTAGTTTGTGTGAATCCTCCTCAAAAAAAAAAAAAATCTTTCTATGCATATTTACTGAAATATTGCTTTTGGAGCCATAACAATTATTATTGACATCAAAGAAGGTGAAGCAAAGCTGTAACACAAGTAATTTCTTAGCATGTTTAACGAAAGTGTTGGCTTTTGAGAGACTGTATAGGTTTAGAGATATTATGCCTGAACATCGGAGGTGTCCTTAGTGTTACCTGTTTTGGAATCTCACTCATTCACAAAGCAACGTGGTGCCTTGCAGTTGTCAAACTTGGCAACATCTGTTTCCACAACAGAGCTAACAGAGGTAATTCAGACTCTACTAATTGTTATTTGTTCTTGCAATGACCAGGTGGGATGTCAAAAAGAACATCCTTAGTCGTACTTATCAGAGCAAGAGTAAGATAGGTCTTAACCTGTGACCTGACTTTCTGTGCCTCTATAGGAAATGGAAGTGAATTATATTTATTTATTAGTCTGGAGTCTGTGTGTGTGTGTGTGTGTGTGTGTGTGTGTGTGTGTGTGTATGTATGTAAATAATTTCTTTTCGTATTCATGAACCACAACCTCTAACACCAACATGCTAATATTTTCTTTGTTAAAAGACAATGAAACTGAAGTGTTTCTGTTATCAACCTTAAGTATGAAGGGATTGAGACCAGCCCTGCAGAGAAGGATTTGGGGGTGAAAGGCTGGACATGAGCCGGCAATGTGTGCCCACAGCCCTGAAAGTTGATTGTGCTCTGGGCTGCATCAAGACAAGGGTGGTCAGCAGGTCAAGGGAGGTAATTCTCTCCTTCCACCACCATCTCACAAGATCCCACCTGGAGCACTTTTTCCAAGTCTGGAGTCCTCAACAAAGGAAAGTCATGGAACTATTGGAGCAGATCCAGAGGAGGGCCACAAAAATGGTTAGTCTGGAATACCTCCTCTATGGAGACAGGCTGAGAGAGCTGGGGTTGCTCAGCCTGGAGAAGTAAAGGATCTGGGGAGGCAGAGCAGCCATTCAGTATCATAAAGGGGGCTTACAGAAAAGATTTTTTAGCAGGGCCTGTTGCAGTAGGACATGGGGTCATGGCTTTAAATTAAAACAGGGTCAATTCAGACTAGACATAAGGAAGAAATTTTTTACAATGAGGACAGTGAAACACTGGAACAGGTTGCACAGAGAGGTGGTGGATGCCCCATCCCTGGAAACATTCATAGTCAAGCTGGGCAGGGCTCTGAGCAACCTGATCTACTTGAAGCTGTCCCTGCTCATTGCAGGCGAGTTGGAACTAGATGACCTTTAAAGGTCCCTTTCAACCCAAACCATTCTATGATTCTATGATTCTATATGAGATTGCAAACTATACCTTTGGGGCTGAAAAACAAAGGCGAGTGTTCAATTAATATTCATATCTAGAAGTTTTACTGCAAGTGTAGATTGTGCTTGAATACTTAAGAAGTCATTCAGGAGTGAATCAATACTAATTATTGTAATCAGGAGGGTTAATTAGCTGAAGATGCTGCTGATGGAAAGTTCACTGCTTACAGCCCTGAAAACACCTAAGTTGATGAAATCTGAAAGCAAGATGTCTAAGAGGACTTTGTATGGAGAGAAATGCTTGGCTTTCCTTTGGCATTTCAAGAGCCAGTTGTTCCAAAGGGGATAGCTTGTACTTTGTATTTTGCATTTTATTAATTCAGGGAGTATTAGAAGATGCAACTAAATCTGTTATGAAGATATTTTGTGGTAGTTTCTCAATAAATGCAAGTACCATCTTGGATAACCTGTACTGTCTCTGCAGCATTCATTTGTAGATTACCATAAATTAATATGTATAATCTTATGCATTTGAAATCTGGTTCCAGCACTGTTATCTGGAACAGTTACTTTATTTTTTTTCCTCCATTTGTGTGCAGGCACAGGGTCTTCACACGATATATGTACATAAATTACACATGCTTTGTTTCTGATGTACAGATATACATCTGTGTGCACGCATACACAAGTGCACTTAAGTTTAAACACTTTTCACTGAGGGTGTGTATTTCTATAATCCTGTGCCCTCAAAACTCCCACTCGGTTTCCATCTGCAAAACAGTGTTCAACTACATATGATTCAGAGGACAGTTATTGAAGAAGCAGTTCATGAAATTTAAGTTAGTTGATAAGGAATAAAGACTGAAAAGAAGTGACTGAAGAAAATCCTTTCCTTTTCCCTCAATTAGAGTGGTTGTGCTCCTTAAAGTCAGCATTACTGAATTCAGACAAAATCTAGCTGTACAAAATCTTTCTCAAAAGTGAATTGAAAGAAGTTGTTATATTAAATGCTGATTATTTGGGGTTTGTGTTTGTTTTTTGGGGTGTTTTTCTTTTTCTTCCTGTTTTCTAGTTATATCTATTAAGGTTATAAACATCCAAGATGTCTGGATGTTTATTCAAGAATAAAAGCCCTACCAAAAAAACCCCTCTCAGACACACACACACACACACACACACACACACAAAACCTAAGTCAAGTGAGGCTTTCAGAAAAGAGAAATTCTATTTCAAAACACATCCTTCTTTCCTTTCTAATGACATTAGAGATTATCACGTGCAGGTGCTATTTATCTTTGCAACTGCTTTCCTATGACTGTTTTAGTGCTTCCAACACATTTACTTGTATGTCAGCCATAGAAAAGGTAACTGAAAATGGCAGCTGTTGAGAAAGCATGTCGCCATGCCTGGAATGACATGCATTATCAGGGCAGCAGGAGTTGCTGGCTCTACAGCCCATTTCTACTTGACCTGCGGAATGATTGGCTGCCTGGGATGGTGATGAATCACTGGAGTTTATGAAACAAGACTGCTGGCATCCTCACAGAGGAAATAAAAACGAGATTTTTTTTTTCCCCCTCTAACATTCTTGCTATGGCAAAAAGCTTTTTTTTTTTTTTTAATATTTTGTTTTGCTTCTATATTATTTCACCCTGCAGCAGAAGCAAATGTATCAATTAAAGTCGCTTTAATACTGTTCTTGGCAAGTTAATGATGCACTGAACGTTAGCTATCTTTATTTGATGGAAGTGGGCAGGAATTTTCCCAAATTTTGTGTAAATCTTTGCCTGGGCTCTAATTTTCTCACCTCTCACTCCGTTCTTGAGACTGAGATAGCATAACTAGTAATCAGCTCAAGCAGGATGTGAAAAGGATTTCAGCTGTTCTCACGCACAACTTTATTTTCTCTGATAGCGTAGGGATCAGTGACCATTCCGTGGAGTAATATCAGCCAGATCCATCTTCAGCATTTCTAAACTAATGACTAAAATGACATTTCTGGAAAGCATCGACTCCCAGATTTGCACTCACTTTCTAGGTGGTTCATGAAATTATATTATGCATTAAGCCCACATTACCGGATTAGGGCTGTTATGAGCTGGTGCTTGTAGGAAAGTACCGTGGGGCTGTAAACCTGCCAGGGCACTGACAAGGCTGACACAGTGTGGATCACAAGCTGCCCTGTAAAATGCAGCCAAGTAAAAATGATCCTTCTGTTTCATTTAAAACACCCAAAATTGTGCTTGGGGGTGGGGAATGGAGAATTACTTGCTTGTCTCTCCATGTAGCATGCCTAGTGGCTGATGTGTTAGCCCGTGTCCCTTATTCAGGTAGAATAACCTATTTTTAAGTTAACTCTCTCTCATTTGGAGGAATAAGGTTACCAATACAATTGCTCAGGAAGTTTTAAATATGGCACTTATATGAACATAATGCTTTCTGCCATTACATGACAGGGGGTTTTTCTCAGTTCTCATGCTTTGCTGCTCAAGCTTTTTCTCCACTAGTTTTGAGAAGCAATTTGCATGCTCACACAGTCTATTAGACTTTTTCACCTTCCTCCAAATAATTCAGCTGCTGCTGGACGCTGGAAAGGCTGTAACACTCTTGTTATTTCAAGCACAGCCATCCAGTGTCCCTGCAAGGCTTGTGGAATAGAGGAGGGCAAATTTTTGGCAGCGGGAAGAGTGGCACAGGGAACTGTTGCTTGTGCCCTTCAGTGTGCGAGGGGTAAACGCTGTCCTCGCTCAGGAGTTCCCATGGCAGCAAATCAGCAGGTCATCCTCAAGAGCAGCCTTTGAGGATGCCAGACAACAGTCTGTCACCCAGAGGAAGACAGAGCAGAGAGTCGGAGGAGGGAAAAAACATTTCTGGAAAATCAGACAGAGGATAGGGAAGATTACAAATAGAGGAGTAAAAAGTAAGGACACCTGAACGCAGATCATCTGGAAACTGAACCTGGCACATGTAGATACCTGTGGATGATAGGATAGCTGTGCTATGGAGTGAAGTTAAGGTTCAAATCCTGCACCTACCCTCCCTGGAAGCTGCAGGTCAGCATCTGAAGAATTGAGGACCTCTAAAAAAGGAACAGTGAATTATCAGATAACTTAAATTTTTAGAGACTCTCAATTCAACTGTACAACCTCCTGGTTTCATTTTCCTTCTCTTCTTCCTAAAAAAAGATCTATCTTCTGCTAAACTGTGAGGAAGAAGCTCACTCTGAAGCTTGAGAATTTGCCTGCATCATTTCAGCCCACATTTAATTTTAATGAGAGAGTTATATAACCCCCTTTAAAAATAACAAAACACTAACAGAACTGCATTGGCAACACCAGGTGTTCTGCAGTGCTGCTCCAATGAATCATATGGAGATTTGTCTGTGCACGGCTGATGAACATACATTTAACTCAGTTAACCCCCACCCCTGAATATAGCAATCCAAAGTGACCAAAATTTTTCCCAAAGAGCCTTTCTCACAAAAGGGTGCCAAACTAGATGCCTGCCCTGGGAACCTCACAGTTTCAGCATTTTTCCCTTACAAAGTTTTTGTATCAAGGGGCTGGGTTTCTCCTTAAAAGTTGTGACCCTTCAAAGTGAAACATTTTATGTTAAACACTAAGTTGAGTTAAATGTTTTGGTTCAGAAAAGAAAATCAATGTTCCTGTTTGTTGTAGCCCCAAATCTCTGAAATTGTTAAAAACAGCAGAATTAACAGGCATCTCTGGGAGTAATAAACATGTGACTTCATTAATGTTCCTTTCAGACAGAGAATTTGTGGGAAAAACTGAATCAGTGATTTCGAGCTTGTTAAACATCTTGGTTCAGATGCTGTCCTTGACTCTAGGAAGTCCCTCAACCACTGGTTGCTGGAAGGTGGGAAGGATCACAGTGCACTTGCCATACTCCTGCTCTTTCTCTTTGCATCCATTATCAGAGGCAGAGTCATGGACTAGGAGGACCTTTTGCTCTGACCGATGTGACACTTTTTACACTGTTCATTTAGGGGAAAACAACCCAAACCACCATAACCAGGCATGGTGTAGTTTTCTGCACATCTAAATACTTTGCAGGTACTGCAGGACCCTTTCTTTATGTCCTTCATGGTGGATCTTTAATGGAGATTCTGTCTGTTGGAAATAATGATGTCAAACAAAGGTAGCTACTTTACATATTTTCAGAGTAATAGTTATTTTTGAGGATTGACATGTATGCTAGGCACTTCACAAAAAAAATAACAATAAAAAAAAAAGACCAGTGAAATTTCCTACCTTAAAGATGTTGCAATTTGAGTTTAAGGTGAAATCCAATCATTTGCAGTGAAAAAGAAAGTGGTACAAGTGAATTAGAAGGGAGGATGGAGGTTAAGCTCATAAGGATCCTTCTGTTTAGAGTTGAGTGCAGTAGGTTAATTCAGATATTGTAAAATATCCCTCAGATGTCTTTACATTTTGTTTTTAAAAAGAAGTCTATTTTTGCCTTCTTGTCTCTTTTGATGTCGCTTACCCATCTTCTTTCTTTCCTGATGCCACATTAGAAATTCACACTTACCTTTGCCTGTGGCTTTTGGCGTTGGAGCTGCCTTCAGCCTCACCTCCTGATCCAGGCTTTCACTCTGTTCAGCCTATTCTCACCATCTACTTCCCTGATCCTGCATCTTTCCCAGTAACCAGCTCTTCAGGTGGGCAAAAATCTCCAGAAAGCTTAAATTTATACAAAATGAGAGAAGTTTTTATGTCTCTTAGTAGTTCTTCCTGTGGGTCTGGTGGCAGGGTAGAAGTTTTTTTGTTACAGTGTTTTCCCCTGCTCTGTGAAGATGTAAGTGCAGTTTTTGCATATTGCAAGTATGGAGCAACACAGACAAGAGCACTAGAAGTGTGATCCCTCCTATCCTAAGTCATACAAGATAATATGTTTTCACATGAAGATAATATAATAGCCAAACCCGAGAATATTCAGTTCCCTCTTCCAGGGATGTTTGTAAAGGTGTTTTTTTTTAATCCATAAATAACACGTCTGCTGTCTAGTAGGAAATCAGGTCTGCCCAGTGCTTGCAGCACCCCAGTTTCTCTTCTTCTTGGGTAGTGGTTGTTGATAGAATCAGTCAGCAGGTGAGAAGACAAGGTAGTTCATAAAAAAAAAAAACAATAGAAAAAGAAACACAAAAAACCCCACAACCGATGTCTGTTGCCAAGTCGAGATAAGACAGGGTTGACAAAAGCCTTGGTCTTGTGTCAATATGCACAAGGCACTAGCACAAAGGCAACACCTATGGATCAATAGTGATGCTCTTCAATAGGACTGCAGGTAAATAACAGGACGGTAGGACTTGGTCTAGCAAAGATTTGCTTGTTACCACTTTACTTAAGTATTCTCTATATATAGTGCTGAGGTCAGGAACAGCCCACCTGGAGCAAACAGTTCTGGGCAGCTTCTGCTCAGCACTAGCACTGTGCAGGATTGGACCTGAGGGTGATGACTGGCTATCCCAAGCATCTCCTCCAAATTAAAGGTCTTTCCTAAAACCCCTCCATCCCATGTAGTGTCTGCCTTGTGCCATAAAATGTTGCCTAATTGTTTTCGGAAAGATCGAGTTATTACCCACAAATCAGAACAAAGGCCTTATACCCACAGTGGGATGAAATCACCTCATCAGTGGTATAAAATAGGAAGGGAAAAAAAAAAAGAACTGAGTGGGAAGTTTTACTATAGCAACCAAGTTTACATAATATCAATGCGCTTCAAGTGAAAGCTCTAGAAATGCTTAATTTGAGGTAGCTTTTCACAGGGCTAATTTTAAATGACGTTTATTTCTGAAAATTACTGATTAGTTACAGTAGCCTACAGAAGTGGAGGGGGCGTAACAAGCAGCTAAGATTTCAGTACTTAAAATCCATTGATCAACTTTAACCAATATTTTAATTTTCTTTTTAAAAGGGTTTCAGATATACGCAGGCTATTTTATTTCTCAGAATATGGTGAAGGAAAGACTACTGTGTGTTTGGTTTTGTAAATAAAAAATCCTTACTGAAGGCTTCATAATGCAAAAATGTATTCCAACGTCAGACCTCACTTACAAAGATGGTTTTGCTACAAGTAATCAGAATCTTCACAAATGGTAAAATGGTGCAGAATTGGGTCCATTATTTTTGCCTCTCAAAGAAATGCACTACTTTTTGCTTTAATTGTTAATGACTTTTACACGATTCTTTAGCTCTGTCTCAATGCTTTGTGCAACTTGTGCTGGTGTACTTTGCTTTGCTTTGCTTTTTGCTTCGTGCTCCTTCCCTCCCCCCCCCCTTTCTTGCCCCTCCAGAAGTCTGCTACTAAAAGTTAAGCTGATGGGCTTCCTCCCTTATAGGCAGGTAGGCTCACATCCCACTGCACAAACCAAAATGCTGCATTGTCTGCTCTGAGTCATGCTACTCCTTCCAGGCTCATGGTTTTCCTGGAAGGTTATTTCTTTGTGAAAGATAGCAAACAGCTCATTTGCATTCACTAACACTAGCTGGACCAGATTCCTTTTCCCCCTCGCATTAGTGGAAGATCCTGAATGATTCCACTGAATCATTTGAGCCAGCTCCAAATTTACACCGCCAACACTGAGCTCTGCTTCTGCTGCCTCTGTTAGAAACTTGCTTTGATGCCAGAGATAAGCTGAATCCCGAGCATGTTCATTGGCTTAGGGGGGAATAAAGCAGAGGATTTGAACTCTCTTCACACTGCCTTGCAGGCTTGGGAGAGAGTGAAGTCATTCGGAAACTTTCCCTTGAAGTATTTCCAACAGTAGCATTTCCTTGGCCCAATACTGGGGGGGCAAGCTGATTAGAAAATTGGCGATTATGGATTGGGTGTTTGGAGAGGGGACGTGATGTGAGCACCACACTGGATTTGGCTCTGGGATCTGGAAGGGAAGGAGGTGTCTGCCCTCTTTGTCACTTGCTGAATGAAGCCATGGGCAGTGATGTCACAGTGAGCTCATACGTGCGACAGCAACTCACCGCTCAGTCCTGGCCTTCTGCAGCCGAACTTTCTGTGTGGTTTTCAGTTTTCTTTGTTTTTTTTTCTGGGAAGAGGTGTTTGGTTTTCAAAGATTGAGTTGTTTAGAGAAATTGCATGTAGCTCTATGTTTGAAAAGCTGCTTGAACGGTGACTAATCTGCAAAGGTGAGGTGGAATTGCTTCATCTGCCCCACTTAGACTTACAGAGAAACCAAGGTACAAAGAATAAATGATGTTGCTGCAGGGGCAAGCAGGGTCTGGGCCTCTGAAATGAGGGGAGGATGGAGAGGAGGCAGCATGTGCGGTTGGAACAGGATTAAAGCCTGAGAACTGATGATTCCAAATTCCAGGTCCCTTCCTCAAAACTGCCATATGCTCCACCAGTCGAAAAGCTTAATATCGGCGGGCACAGCAATAATGTAGCTCCTCTAAGCCAGTGTTTAGAGCCATTGTCTGATTTATGCTGTGAAAATAATGCAGCTTCACTTGCCACCCTCCATCCTCGTTTCCCTCTGTACTGTAGTAACAGACCAGAACTTCCATTTTATCCTTAATTTTTAATAAAAGTTCCTATTTTGCACACATGTGCCGCTCAAGAATCTGGCATTAATGTTACAAATAACAGAGCTGAGCCTGTAACAGTGTGTGAAACATTCAGGGTTTTTTGTTTCTCACCACTTACCCTCTTCGATCGAGAGTTAATTCATACGCAGCCACTACATAATTTATGCCTGAGAACCAAATTATTCGAATGCAGTTTTTCCCCTCTAAGCTCTCCTTGAGTCGTATCTCAGTATCTTTTATGGAGAGGGCTTCTTTTTGCATTTGACCCTGTTCCTGCTTCTAACTTTTAAATGGCAAAAGCAAATGTGCTTTGAAAAGTGTGTTACACTGTAGTTGTTAAATAAAGCAATAACCTATGCACTTGTAATGCTTTCTCTATGACCTACTTACATACTACTTCACCCTCCTTATAGTATGATTAAAAGCTGCTTTGAATCCACTATTCCCTCAAGGGATTTGAGGCTAGAATTTAACAAACTGCTGAGAAGGCTTAAGTCAGTAAGAGGGCTTCCCTACAGCTTCTTCCAGCTAATTCACATGTAATTAAAAGGAAAATAAATATTTCAAAAGAACATACGTTTTAATGAAGCATTTTTAAGCACTTACACCTTGCAAAATGGGGCAAATTTATAAAGATCTCTCTATTCCATATGCAGATTTTAGGCAAAATTATTTGTGATTCTCTCCTCCTCCCTCTTTGCATCCTGTGCGAAGCGTGGATTTACTTTTCAGTCAGCAGCAGTGGGACTGTGGTCCTTAAAAGCGACAGGCTGGTGAGACTGAACTCCCTTAGATTTAGCATGTACCAAAAAAACTGATGATGAAGGGGTACAGATCCAGCCGCACAGGGCGAAGTGGGGGTGGAGACTTCTTACTTAAAAGAATATCTTCATCCTCACTGAGCTGCCTGTATTTCTTCCGAGCTAAAACCTGTCCCTTCTGCAGTGGCAAGATTTTGAAATTGAAAGTTAATCCAACTCTGCTCTGGGCTGGATTAACCGCCATGGAGGCCTCAGATCAAAACCCAGGTGGCTACATCCAACTGGAGAAAGTTGTGCTGGTTTCTCCCTTTCATTTGGAGTTTGCGCTTAATTTTTTTATCCGCTGTATAGTCCTACGCCGTGATGGATGTGTGGCGTAAAGGAATCACCATGAATTTAGTAAAGTGGAGCCATAGCTTTGCTTTGTGCCTTTCTACGTGGATGTTTAGGTGCCATGGTGATGGGGACAGTATGTGAATGTATAGAACAGAGCAGATTAATAACACTATAGATATCTGTTCAGGATTGCAGCTGTCCTACGGGGATTATGCTGAGGGCCAAGTGAACCTTTTCTTTCTTTAGACTTGCAAAGTAGGCAAAAATTTTAGAAGCCTGAGGGGTTTTTCATCCTTTTAACTATTTAAAATGGAAAAGTCTCTTAGTGTAATAAACTGGACCCTGAAAATTTGCTTGGTCTGTATTTTTTATTACAAAATCAACGTTGGTCAAAAGTTAAACAAAACTTGGCCTGATGTCGTATTTATTTATGGGTCACTTTAATTTTTATATTAGAACACTCTTTGAAAAGTTTAAGCGTTGTAGGTTTTAATTTGCGTTTGTTACTTTTTGCGAGTGTTGATTATCCAGAACAAATCAAATTATAAAACCTGGAGAGAGATTCAGATGGAGAAGCACACACAATGGAGAAGAACGTTCTGTCTGTCTAGACTGCTCAGATCATCCAGTAATCTTTGTAAATATGTTAATATTCTTTTGCCTGGAGAGGCTTTGTATTGAGGCAAGTAGGTTTTGGAGATGGAAAGGAAAATTTATACAGATTTTCAGGGGGCGGTGGTGTGGGGGGGGTCCTCCAGCTACTTGTATGTGTGGAATTTTGTGTGCGCCTTGGTGACACTTCTGTGTGCAGCCAACTCGGGAGAGCAGCGGGGTTGGGAGCAGGATTTTGGGAGGCTATAGCCTTGAGAAAGGATTTGCTGTCGTTACTTAAATCCCTGTTTCTGATCAGTGGGGACAGAGTTACTACCACCCAGTAACAGCACTCTGAGCGTTTAAAGGATGCCAAGGTCTGAATGGCAGGAGTTTTGAGTGGAGAGAGCCCGCACTCAGAACCTGCCCAAACCATCCCAGTGTCCCCAGTTTGGCTCCCACCGTACTGGGAAGAGCTGTGTCCGCGCTAACCACTCGCGTGTGCTCCCAGCAGTGTCAGCGTGGGGTTCTCCGCCGGTGCGGGGCTCAGCTCCCCGCACACCGCGCTGGGAGCGCGGGGCCGGGCAGCGCCGCGGAGGCGCCGGGCGGGTCTCGCCGCCCCCGGGGCCGGGTCAGGCGGTGCCCCAGAGCCCCGGGCGGGCATCCCCCGGCCCGGCGGCGGCAATAGGCCTCTCCCGGGGCGGCGGGGGCGCAGGGGTTAACGGGGAGCCGCAGCGGGGAGATGGCTCCGCCTCCCCGCTCAGCACCTGGCGCTCCACCGACAGTTGCCTCAGCAGTCGATTTCGGAGGGGATTGGCGGAAAAAACCGAGAGGGGGAGAGAAATGTGACAACTGCCGGGGCTGGCGGCTGCCGCGGGGAGGCCTCCGCACCTGTGCCTGCCGCTCCGCCGCCCGGCGCAGTTGTGGGATCCGCCGCGCCCCGCCGCATCCTCCCGCCGACCGCCGCGGCGCCCCCGGAGCCCAGCATGACTTCTTCGTTCAAGCTGGATTTCCTTCCGGAGATGATGGTCGACGGCCGCTTGCTGGTCTCTGACAGAATGTAAGTGGCGGCGGGGGCTGCCGCCGGTCCCCCCCCACCCCGCCCCGGCTCCGGGTACCGCCCGGCTCCGAGCCCCCGCCGCGGGGCTCCGGCCGCGTCCCCTCCGCACCGCCCGCCCTTCCGCGGGAGGGGAGGCGGGGGGTCGTGCCCCCACCCCCACCTTCCCAAGTCACTTGGTGGTCTCTGTGTTGTCTGTCCCCCCCTCCTGGGGTGCTCAGTGTCCCGGCAGGTCGGTGCAGGGGGCGCGGGGCGAGCACGGGGTTTTATCGGCAGCTGCTGCTGTTGTTGCTGATGCAACGTGGAGGAAGAAACGCGCATCGGTCGCGCGTAGCTGAGCGCTCTCCCCTCAGTGCCCAGCGGGTCCCTCCACAGACACCTGTCCCCTGCACCCAGCCCGGACCCACCCGTGTCTCCTCACCCTTTCCCGGCAGAATAAAAATCCCTCTGCGAAAGCTTCATCAGTTTTCAAATTCAGATGAAATACTAAGCACCTACTGGGAGGGAGACCAGGCAGATAGCAAGCATTTGGCTTGTGGTTTTTTGTAAGTCTTTCTGTTTGTTTGTTTGTTGTTTGGTGGTTTGTTTTTTTTAATACTGTCCCCAGCAGCTGCCCTGGTACGGCGAGTGTTAATTAGGGTGAGGATGGTTGCTTTACGTGTGCAGTTAAAGTGGGGATGAGATGTATTGGAAGGCATTGAATGCTGGAATTTCAGAAGGAGAAGCCCGGCTCTGCTCCATTAATCTTGATCTGAAAGTTTCTATTATCATCCTCTTGGGCATTACCAGTTGACAGGTATTTTCAGGTAACCTAAGCCTTATATGAAAAAATAAAAGCCAGAAACGAGGAAGTAATCGCTTGCTGAAAGATATGGAGGCTGAGAACTGTGCTGCCTTTTTACAGTATCCAAAATATCTTTTATATTGTTGCTTTTTGTTCTTTTATCAGGATGACAAATGTGGTTTGAGTTACATTAGAATGAAGCGAGAGGTTTTGGCACTGACTCTGCACTGGAGCTGTTCTGGTTGAGGCAGCGCTTAAGTTACAAGTGTAAATAAACCCGTGTGTGCAGCAGAGTGTCACCTGCGATTTGCACAAATCAGGTTGCACACTGTGCCCCCATCTAAGACTATTCAGACTTTTATTACCTTTTTTACTGGCAGCCAAACTTTCTCCTAAGGTGGAGTGCTTTCCCTTGTACCAGCAGTGTTCTGCATGGAGCTATTCGGTAGTGGCCAGTTGTTCAAGCAGCTGAGATTTAGGAAGTGTGTGGGAGAGGGGCAAGAGTCAAGAAGATACTTAGTGTGGGTGACTTACACTATTTTTACAGTCCTTGAAGGACAGCAGAGGGTGCATCATTGCCTCTTGTCTTAATTTTGTTGTCTTAAATTCTAAAGAGTTCTGTGCTATGTTTTTCCCATGGTAGGATCCCTGTTTTGCTATCAGTCAGTTTTGGTAAAAGTGCTGCCAGTTCTCCCCTTTTGCAGAAAAATTGCATAGGTTTGACTATTAGGGAACAAAGTAGAAGCTGAACATTTCTATCTCTTGCTTTGCAGCCCTCTGTAGGGACCTGCCACAGTCAAGCTTTCCCTTGTTTTCATTGTCTCAGCTTTGATTACACTTTCTACCTGCTGTCCTTCCAGGCAGTCAGAAATGATCCAGCTAACAAACATCTCCTACCTCAAAGGCACCATTAACTGTAGCTGATGATGCCCTGTTGTCGCTTAGTCTTATATAACTTTATCTCCACCTTGCCCCTTGAGGGGGGAGTACCATGTCAAACTCTTGCTTCTGCATTGCTCATACTCCTTTTTTCAGGGAAGCATCCATAATATATTTTAACACAGCTTGAAACACAGTTAATGTTCATTGGACAGAGATCTTAATGTGTGTCCACAGGAAAAAAAAGAATGATCTAGAGAAATGTCAGCTTCTAAGTGGACCTCAAAATACAGAAGTTTGATAACGGAGTTGTTAAATACACACATTCTTGTAGATTTTGTTGCTGGTTTCTCATGTATTTGGGGGGGCAGGGAGGGAATTTAGTAATTTCTTGAAGAAAAAACCTTTACCTCCTGCATCATCAGTGGTTGTGTTGTGATGTGCTTCCTTGCATTAACCAAGCTTTGCTTTGCTGCTGATCTAAGTGATTGTGAAGATGGTACGATTTCAAGGGATCATGTGTCATGCATGCAAATTAATATTGAGGCTAAATTGCCATTAACTCAGGGAGCTTCTGTTTCTAACAAAAATAGTCCTGAAACTAAATGCTCTGCGTGGGAGCTTTGCCACACTGCCTTTCTAAAACTCTGTCACTCACTGTTTAAAACCATCCTTACTTCGTCCTTCCCAGCCAAGTGGTGACATGCGTTTATTTGCAAGTCCCCAGCTCTCTGGGCTAATCAGTGCTGACGAGAATGCGGTTTGATTACGCATAAGGGGTCAGGGGCACGATGCACCTTCCCCTTTATCTGGCCCACCCCGGGCACGCAGGGAGCTGCCGGCGGTGTTCAGCGGGGTGGCACAGAGCATCCGAGAGCACGCTCCAAGTTACAGCGCTGCACAAAACTTTTAACCTCGCCATCTGCTCCAGCCATTGAGTGCAGCTCGGTTCAGTCTGCAGCAGAAAGGAATTTCGTATTTCAGAGTGAGGCAGTTAGCAAAATATACGTATAACACTTCTGTTTCACAGCAGAAATTGGCTAAACTACATTTGTTTGTGGGGTTTTTTTATATGCCGGTGGCGTATCAGATGTTTTGGGAAATCGGTACCATACAATATCACTTACACTTCCCATTCTTTACACATTTAAAAGTTCTTATACAGGGAATTCTTCTCAGAATCATCCATTCTTTCAACAAGTAACAGAGAAAGGGAATTTAGAAGGAATAACTTCCAGTGCATACCTATTGTGAAACTTAACTGCCAGCTTGATAATTGCAAAGTTAAAATGCTCTTACCTCTGTGAGAATGTTAATTGCTCTTAAATGTTGCTTCCTTTCAAATTTTGCTGCTGCTATTATCTAGCTAAATGGAAGTAAAATAGAACATCAGATACGTTGAGCATGACTGTGTATAATTAAACTGTATGCATGGCATCAGTGTACCTGGTTAGTAACTGAATGGCTATGTACTAGTAAAAGTTAATTAATGACATGGCATTGGAAAATAGATACTCCAGGATATGAAGCATAAAGATGCATGAACTCCTGTTCTTGAGGGCAGATGGCAATTTGGATGCTCTAACCATAGTAAATGCTTGCTAAGAGACTGCTCGTTTAGTGCTCGAGGAAGGATCAGGAATTGTTTGACTGCTGTTATGCATAGTCTGTGTGTGCTCACTGCGGGGAAGAAGCAATTCTTAAGAAAATACATAGGTGTATGGAGGTGAAATTTATAAGTGAAATGTGTGTGTATATTTGGACAGGGCAGGAGAGGGTTAATAGCAAGTGAGGTTATAAAACCTGAGTTCAATGTAATTTGCTTAGTAATTTCACTGGCTTACATGTACATGCCAACTGAATGATTGTAAAGTGGTTGCTTTGAGGATTAAATACTCATCACTGTAACCCTCCATGTTGATTTCTGCAGTACCACTGAAGATTTTTCCATCCCAGGTTACACATTCCAGTGCCTGGGATTACCTTTAATATAAATGAGTAACAATGTTTGTTACTACTGAAACAAACTCAAATATGAGTTTAATTTTTGGTAGCTGGGTGTAATGCCAATAAAATATATTATCCTTAAACAGTGCGCATGCAACTGCATGGGTTACGTGGCAATTATGTGTAAAAATATTTAGCTTTTGAATTCCTGCCTCCCTTAATCCAAGATGAGTCAAAATCAGATATACATGCAGTATGCTAATTACAAAGCCCATGAAGATCAATTTTTGATACTTTTTGTTTGTTTGTATTTATTGTTTAGTAAATAAGGAATGTCAGCACTCAAAGGGCATTCTTGCACTTTAAAATCCAGAACTTCCATTTCTGCACTATACCTGCAAAATAGGACTTTTTTTAGCATAAACTGGAGAAAATAAATTTATTTTTTTAAACTTCAGTGCAGGGAAATTCAATTTACTCGCAAAAATAATTTTTTTAATATCTGGTCTTTTTTACATCTAGAACATCAAACCATGATTTGCTAACTGAAAATGGGTAGTTGGGTATCAGGTATTTTCTAAGTCTGTAGTCTCATCCTTATACTGGCATTTTATTTTAACTCTGATTCAGTAATTGCTTTACTTAAAGTAATATGACTTGTAACTTAAGTTACATGCATGACAGATTCCTTGGGCCACTACTGAGTAAAAGCAAAGCAAAAGAAGAAGAAAATTCTTGACTGTCACCAAAAGCTTCAGAAAAGAAAATAAATCTTTGGATTTCTATTAAGTAATTACAATTTCATGGTGTCCTCCTCCCCATCATCTTTTCTAGAACCTCATTCAGTAGTTAACCTATGATAACTCTCAACACATCAATATTTAAATATATCTTTCACTTCCTATGATACGATCTCACAAGTTTTTAAGCCTCCCCCACATGTATTCATCATCCAAATTAATCATCAGTTATGATTGCTTTAAAAACTTTGATAACTCTAAATATTTCATTGGCATTTTAGGATGTTTGATATCTTATGAGCATTTGGACGATTCAAATTTCATAATTAATTCATGGATTAATATAAAAATATTTGACCAAACCAATATAGGGTAAAGGTGTACAAAATCTTTTAATTTTTAAAAGTTCCCAGAATGCAAGGAATACACTTTGGCAAGACAACGTTCTAGAGAGAAATCATTGTTTTATAGTTTAAACATATGAAAAACTCTTTCCTCCTGAAGTGGAGAGATGATGTTTGGGTGTTTTGTTTCTTTTTTTCTTCATTTCCACACACTGTGTTTCCTACAGGGGGTTATTTCTTGTGTGTTCATATAGTTGCAAAGTATATTGCATCTCCTGACATGGATTCCTTTGGTTAAAACAAACTGGTGGCAGGGCAGGGTTTAACCAGAGGCTGAAATCACAACATAGGGAACACAGGTAGAGAGCGAGGCTGAGCTTTCCTTAGCGAAGAAGTGGGAGAACAAGAAAAACGTTCACAGGTACAAGAAAAATGCAGGAACAAGAATGCCTATTTGGAAAATAAAAACTAATTGGAGCAATAAATGTAATGTTCTCAAGTAATTGTGAAATAATTATTCCCCTTTAGAATCATCATACTTTAATTGCTTTCCCCCGCGTTCCTGCATTCTGTGTGCCTATGGAAAGGAAGAGAAGCGCTTGTGTTCCCTCCAGGATTTCATTTTTCATTTGCAGTAAGCTGCTGGCTTTCTCATAAAGGTTTTCAGAAATATGTTGCCTTAAACGCTGTTGTGTTCCTCCATATGGTGTTAAATGGAAAAGGTGAATGGCAGATGCTGAAGGTATAAATTCTCTCCTAACGTCCAGATTAAGCACCTTGAGATTTAGTTGTGCAGTTTATTCATCCCCTCTATCACAGATTTATAATCAATCTCTCATTTTCATTGAGACTGTTACATAAATAGGACACACTTCAGTAGTGTATTCTCTTCGCTCACAGCTTGATCCTTGAAAAATCAGCCGACAATAGTTTAAAATTATAATATTAATAAAGAGGAGATCATCTGGCCTTCAAAATGACATCTGAAAGCAGCTTCTGTTTTGTGTTAAATCTTAATTACTGTATTTAAATGAATGCCTAAATGAGCCAATTCACAAAGGAGTTGCCTACTGTACCAATAGTGCCTGTATGGTGATTTTAATTTTTTTTCCTTTAGATTTACACAAATATAAAAAATAATTCAGAGGGAAGAGAACAGCTGTGTTCTCTTGCCTCCTACAATTCAGCTGAAGAAGACTGAGTATCTTAAGTCTGGTCTCTACCCTGGGACAGCTTCTTCCTTGCATGTCAAGTGATGGCAATACTTGAAGCCAAGTTCAGAAGCAATGCTCCAGAAGAAACACTGGTGCAAGAGCTGTGAGAAAGACCTTTCTGAGTGTTATTTTGTGAATTTACCCATTGCTTACTGTCAGGGGCAGCATATTGTCACATCTGAGGGAAGGAGTTAGGGCTTAGTACCGTGGAAAGACACCATGTCTGTAAGTGCACCAACCCTCCTGCCTTTGGTTAGGCTGGAAGAGATGTGATCCTGTCCAGTTCCAGGTCAGTCTGGAAGGATACAGCTGTGTCCAGCTGTGCCCAGGTTACTCTGGAAGGAGACAGCCATGCCCAGCTGTGCCCAGCTCACCCCACTCGCCACTGCACCAGGGATGCACTGATCCTCTGCAAAGGAGCATGCAGGGAATTCATGTCTTTTTATTTCCCCATCAGCCTACGCATATCGAGCCACTTCAGGTTTGTCAGGAAAACAACAACAGCAACCTGAGCATTTTGGTTTATGTTTTTTACATCCCTGTTAATTTCGTAAATAGTTCTGTGGATTTTACCCTGGGGTGTTAGAGTTTAGAACCGTGGTTATTCCAGAGATGCAGGCATTAATCTTTCATGAAAATTGCATTAGTGATCTTCTGATTTTTTTTTAAATTATTGTTATTATTATTCTTTTCATTTTTCCATGCAGGTTAGCATCACAAAGAAAATGTGGTCCTGACAGAAAAGCCCAACACTATGTCCCAGCAGTCATAGGTAGCAATTCATTGCAACACTAATTTACAAACTTTTTCAGTTCCTTTCCACTGAAATGTACTCTCCCCTAGATAACAGTGGAGATTTTGGATGTATAAGACAGGTATGTTCAGATACACAGTCCCTTTAGCTGGTGTGTGTAGCGGGATATCTCCATGATAGGAGGACTACAACCCTTTCTGTCCCAGATTATACTGTGCTTTTTCCTCATACTCTGTTCCTACATCCTATATGCTTTGAAGCAGTTCCAGTCTGATTGCAAGTCACAACTGACAAGAGCTATCTTTTGTTTCATAACCCTGAAAAATAATGAAGGTCCATCATCCTCTCAATCCAAAGGCATGACACTGTCTTCTTGCTTAATATATTAGCGCACTTTCCACTCATTGCTCCTCTGAATTGCTCAGAGATGCAAAAAACCCCAAACATTCCAGCTTGCCTGACCTACCACGTGTGTTGTTGACTCCAGGGTCACTTGGTCCAGTGATGCTGCCTGGCCTAGTGTGAGATAAGTGCACTTCATTTGCCTGAAACAGACCCAGGTAGTTGAAAATTATTGGCTTCTGGCAGAGGATAACTGTATTTGAAAATCTACAAAATCAAGTGACCTATTCCCTTCTTCTCTTTAATTCTTTTTTTCCTGGCTCAGTCAATTGCTTGGCTCTGTCAGCCTTTGCCTGCAATTCATTGCTAGTGAGAGAGACATCTGGTTCTGGCCTTTTATATTTTGTTTTATATTTTACCACAGATGGAATGTAGAGCAAGCATTAGGAGCTTGAAATGTTGTCAAATACACTCCATGCCCAATGGCTATCACTTAAAGAAAACCCTATTCTATACCTGGTTCTCACACAAGATGCTCCAGAAATTGCTCGTCAGGCGGCTTCGGTTTGTCTTGTTTTCACCGTGTCTTTCAGCAAACTTGATCCCCTTGTCATGTCTTTCAGGGGAATAAGAATAATCTTTCATTTTATCTGCAGTGGCTCTGTATTAACATACAGAAAAGCTGATAATTTGACGAACGTTGAGGGTGGACAGGGAGGGGAACTCCGGTCTAGAGGCTTTTCTTTTATCCCTAGTCCTGGAGGGGAGCGGTGCTCCCTCCCTTCCCTTTACCCACCCATGGCCCCCAGAGAGACCACGGGACACCAGCTGCTGGCAGGGTGAGCAGGCAGAGAGAGGTTTATTGTTCTGGTCACTGTTTAAATAGCTCTTGGGGGAATCACAACTGTAACCAGTAGGAGTCCAGGAGGTCTCACAAACCAACCGATTACAAGAAAGGGTTAACAACCAATAGAGAGACTTTCAGGTATTTCTCAGGACTTTCCAAGGTACAGTGAGGGATCTTGGGAAGGAGAAAGGTTTACACAAAGAGTTACAATCATCATTTTGGAAGCATGTTCACTTTAACAACATTAAAAACTTCTGCATTCTTTTATATACTGCATCAATAATTTCATCAGTCAGTACATGAACTTTCAGTTTTTTTCTTACTTCACTTTCATTTCTTATTCCAAGATCTTATTGCTTAGAAACCAGTTTTTCATATTCTAACTGCCGTATCCAAACTACATTTAACCCCTGCTGTCCAAAACAAAACAAAACAAAACAAAATAAAACAAAACAAAAAAGAGAGAAAGTTCAGGAAATCACAGTGACTATTACATTAGGTATGGATTTAGTCTTTAAAATTGATTACTGAAAATATCTTGACTGAGGCTGCTTCAGAGATTTCACCACAAAACCAGTAATGCCAAATTAAGGGATAAACGCAGGTTGAGATAATCTCTCCAAAGAAAAAAAAAATGCAAAGTCATTCCCCTTGTCCTAAACTGACCCATGTAACGCAACTTCTTCCTCGAAGAACTGAGTTTTTAGGATTGCAAGGTGAACACTGGCTTTTTCCATCAGGTTGAGTGTTGCCAGTTCCTCCTGGAGATCAGTATTGAGTGGGAGGGGACCAGGGGGAAAAGGAAGAAATAAAATTAGCATTTAATTTTGCAGGATGTGGAAAAATCGATGACAAGAGAAGCAATTCTTAGAAAAAGAGAACCTCTCTGGACACGTAAAGCACTATTATCTGATGTTTTATTACCAACTATAGCCTGCAGTCCGTGTTCAAGCCAAACTTCCGATGGGTTTCCAGGAGCTTGGCTTGAATGAGGAATGCATAATGCTGGGGTTTGCATCCTGTGCCAGGCTGTCCAGCTCTGAACGATGAATTGCAGTCGAATACGTGTTTTTGCAGTCCCTTCCTCGTTGCTCACTTCAGAGTGAACTTCAGCATAGAAACATGAGGCAACCAACTTTTCAGATACTGTTCTACCTTTCTGGCAGAGTTGCTGTTTGATGATGAAGTGGAAGATAAATCCGTTTTAGTTGGGCAGGTATTCTTTTGAAGGATGTTCACATATCTCAGGTTGGGGCAGGGAGGGTCTTCTGGTTTTGTCAAACCTTTTCCCCTTTGCCAGAGAGGTGGATTCATCTCAACGCCTGAGGGCTCTCAGCTTTCACTAATATCTCCATTGTCTGGCTGCAGAAGATAGAGTACAACTTTTCCTTTTTAAGTTGGTTTGTTGTCTGTGGAGAAAAGAGTAAATGCGGCAGCTTCATAACTGTGCTCAGATGTAGCCAAAGAAAGTCCAGCACTATATTACAGATTTTTAAAACAATTGGGTTTGCCTGATTTCATTGCCGCCTAACTGTAGCCCAGTATCTCACTTGCTAGACCACGTTTATTTATCTTCAAGACAAGGCTGTGTAGAATAGAAAAAGCTCAAGAGTTTTAGTATCTTCTTACCATGCTCATGTCTGTGCTGTTCCTGGAGTATTTTACTGGACCAGAATGAAGCTTCATACGCTTTAGTATGTATTGTAGATATTGTAGAACATAATGATTTAGAGTCAGATTCTGAGTATTTTTGAGCTTTTTTTTTTCCTTCAGTGACTGTTACCGTGTGGCCTTACAGATGTTGACATAGGGTTCCTACTGTAATTGTAAAGTAAGACAGCAGCAACTCTTCCATGTCCTGTGCAAACCCTTCCTTTGAAACAAACATTCACAGAGGAGAGAGACCTGCTTTCCAGCCAGAAATACTGCTTACAAGGCTTAGTGTGGCCCAAGCAGTCTTCAACAGCACTAGCTGATCCCTGTGTTTTCAAAGTATTATTCCAGTCTCCTTCAGGTCGTTTCTTCTTCCCCCTGCGTGTACAGTTTTATCGGATTTGGGAAAAGGTCCTGCAGGAGCATTGTTGCTGCCTGGTGTGTGTGTGTGTTGATGAACAGCAGGCCAATCATAGCAAGAGATCCTTGGCAAGATTCAGAAAGGAACAATTTTCAGCTTGCTAAGATGCCCATATTGATACTTGGAAGCTCTGAAGGAACTAGAGACTGTTTGGCTGTTTCTGTGCCTCTTTGCTCCCTCTGTCCTTACCTCCACATCAGGGGACACTTAGACTTCTTTACTTTGCTGGCCTTCAGAGGATTTAAAGGTCTCTGAGCCACCCGTAGGCTCTCCACTTCTACTCAAGTGGGAAAGGCAATGGAGAGGAATGCTGCTGACTTCAGCCAGCTGGGTCTCTTGATTTTCCTGTTTGGTATGAAGCCAATATATAGAGTAAATTTGGAGCTGAGAGATGCCAGGCATCTGGGTAAGATGCATATTATGGAAGGGAGATGTGCAGAAGGTGGTGAGGGGAGAAAGAAATTTATTTAGGCAAGACTTTCAAAAAGGATGCAAATTCAGGATTACTTAGCAGAGAAAATAATAATTTAAAATTAATGTTATATATAAAAAGTGGAGCATCGTATGTGTTAACAGGAATGAAGATTTTATTTTTAACCTCAGTAAAGCCTCAAATCCCAGAAAACTCAAAACTGCTGCTGATAATTTCTGGACATGAACCTGGAAGGCTTCATGAAAATTTAGAAAGAAATAAATCAACTTCCGTCTCCTTTCCCAAAACTCTTTGGGCAAAAAAAGGTGTAAATATTTAACAGCAAATAATCACATTGCCAAGAAACAGCAAACAAAGCCTTTCTATTCAATTCTATAATATGCTGTAAATAATGAAAACCCTCATAGATCTAGCTGGATTTTTTTTTTTTTTTATCTGTGAAGAAGCTTACCATAGAGCACTTTAAAAATCCACCAACATAGCTAAGACACTTTCTCTGGCCTCTTACCACTTCATGCCATACTTTTCTTTGTCCTTAGCATGTGCAATTTTCCCTGCTTATCTTTGTTTAAAATGCTGGGAGCCTCCAGCATGCTCTGATCCACGCTGCATGCCTGCAAGAAGCCTTTCCTGCCCTTTCCCTCCTTGTGAGTTAAGAACTACCTCTCTTCTGCTCTCCCTTATCTCCACCCATTCAATATCCAAAAAAAACCCCACCCCTGTGATTCCTACCCTGCTTCTCTGATGGAAGAAGTTCCTGTAAATATCTGCAAAATATGCGCTTTATTTTCTTCCTTGTTTGATAAGT
Source organism: Myiozetetes cayanensis (assembly GCF_022539395.1). NCBI lineage: Eukaryota > Metazoa > Chordata > Aves > Passeriformes > Tyrannidae > Myiozetetes > Myiozetetes cayanensis. The sequence goes on from NW_026087521.1 coordinate 5,310,828, forward strand.
AAAAGAAACCTCTTGAACTTGAAGAAGCACCTAGAATTTAGATCTGAAGTGCTTAATGATTTTATATTCTTACTATCCAGCTAGTGACTCATGTTTTGAAAGTCCCTGAAAGTGTGACCATCCTTTTTGGTCTGTGCTCATTGACCCAGCATATTGGAATTATCAGCCCTGCCTATGATTTTCTAGGTCTTCTAGGGATCTGTTGTCTAATAAAAATGTTGCTTAACAAAGCATAGTAGTTTTTCTTGCATTTTTCTAATGGATATTTTAGATAGGTTCCCTCAGCTCTGTTTTTGAAACAGTCTTGTACTACAGTTGTGAGCCAAATACGATACTATCATGTTGGGTTTGGTTTTTTTTTTTCCACAACCACAAGTTGCCCTACTTACCCAATGCAAATCATGTGGATCTACGTAATATGCCTTTCTCAAGGGCATCTGTTAATTCCATGTGACAAGCTGAGAGTTTCAGCCAGGAATATTGAGCACTGAAAGAAGACCTGGTTAAACTCAGTAGGACTTAAATTTAATCAAATTTTAAGCAATTCTCCTGAACTATAGCTTTGACAGGCTTTGTGTGTGAGCAGTTTCTTTAATGTTGAGGTGTTTAGGTGAAGCTTCTATTATTAACAGCATTCCCCTTTACAGGAAGAATATACAGCTCTGAGTTAGATGATGCAGCAGGAAGACATACACAGGCCTCAGTAGATAACAACCTTTTCTTTTAAGTGCTTGACTGTATACAATGAAAGTAATGGTAAAACTTACTGAATATGAGAGGTTTAGAATCAGCTCAGAGATTCCAGAAAGACTGGTTGTTATGAATAAATTAAGGACCGAATCCAAAGCTTGTTGACTCGATGGGCAGACTCCCTTTGATTTCCAAGCACTCCGTATCTGTGATCCAAACGCACTGCGAACAAATAAAGACAAAGAATTTATGTTGATTGGACATATTCAGTGTGACAAGAGCTTAAGTCTGATTCTCCTCTTTGCTTATGAAACACAACTGTGTGCTTCTCCCCGGGGTTGCTGAAAGACAAGTATTTTGGTAGCTGCATGATAGGACTCACAATTAGTGCGAGTGCTGGTTCCTAGTGCTCAGAATCACAGTATGCTCTGTTAGTTAGTTATGGACAGAAAGTTATGGTTGATAACAATGTATTTTGGTGTTATCTCTGTGTGTTTTTTTTTTTTTTTCTTTTACAAAAAAGTTATCTTGATCTGTTAGGACAGTAAGTTTAATGGCATCAAAAGACTTGCAGTTAAATTGTGAGCTTTAGTGAGAGGAGGTTCTCTACTGGCTGACTGTCCTCCGTTCTCGTCCCTTTGCGCTGGCTGGAATACTCTGTGGCATCAAGCTCTGGGTCTGCCTGCCCCTCACACCAGTGGGATTTGGGGATACTGTGTAGATTCTTTGTTCCCATGTGCAAATATGCATCCTCTTCGTTCTGTGTATAGAATCTTGTTTTCTGTATAAAGCAGTTCTGTTTTCTTAGTCAAGGAGCTCAGTGCGCTCTAAGGGATAGATATGTTGAAAATAGCACCACAGCAGCATCAAGATCACTTATGTCTCAGAGTGATTCTGGTTTACTACTGAGGTGGACAATGAATGTCGAAGCACAAATCACTTTTGCTTAGGATATGATTAACTTACATGAAGCAGAACTCCTCTCAAAGAGATTTCTTTTTTTAATATGAGATACGTATATTTCATTTTATCCTAAAGTAATTTACTCTGCTGTATCTTCTGACCAAATCAAATGCTTGATTTTGTTTCCTGAAATTCATGATCATGTTAGCTTTGAAGCAGCCTTCAGTCTCATTTCTAACCTGAACCTGGTTAGTTTATCTGAACGTGACTTCCCCCCTTGCAACCTCGATACCTTTTCACTTGCTGTCTTTTTGTTTTGATCTTGATTTACTTTTGCAACTTCAAAGTGCATGGTCATTTGAGCAAGGGGTACTGATACACCTCTGCATTTTCAGCTACTGTATTTTAAATTTTTTATAGACATCAAATTTTCAGAGTGAGTCCAATTAATGTTTTTACTTTATGGCAAAAATCTTTTTACTTTATAGTACATTTTGGTTTATGTAGGTTCCCTATGCAAAGAGTAGAATAATGGGAAAGGTAAAAGCAGAATGTATGTATGGGTTAGCATAAACCACAGTCCTTTTCATACTGAACATTAGCTTGTTGAAATGCCTCCACTCTTGGCAGAAGACAAGCTTCGTAACCTAAGAGGATGTGATTTGAGTGGAGTTTTCATGCCCCATGTGCTCATTGTGTTCTTGCCACTGATGCAAACATTATCTATAATTACATTTTCAAGAGACTGAAAATTGCAGTCTTTGTGGAACAAAAATGCAGCTGAAGAATGGAATGTATATCCTCTCCACCCTCATTATAAGGCTTATAAAAATCAGACTATAAGGCCCAGTACCATAGCTTTCAGATACAGGAAACCAGCACTGTTAGCCAGCGGTATTTTTCACTGAAAATTCTGGCCTTTTGGTGATCAAGCTAGTGCTGTTATTTCTACTAGTTTGCTCTTGAAACTAGTTGGACTAAGATTTGTCATTCACATCATTATAAATAAAGTTTGAGTAATTAGGCTGTTTACTTATTTACAATATTTTCATGGATTTGAGATTTTATTCATGGTTGGAGGCAACATTAAAAGATTTATTAGACAGGTCGTAATGTGGGTGTTCCTACCACTCCATGCTGTGGAACAGCCATGTTTTTCAGGAGGAAAACAATAGTACTGAAAATGCTGTTTGCATTATGTCCTCCTGGACACCAAGGAGTTTTAGTGTTGCTGCTCAAACTCCACATCTAAATAAAACACCTCTTCCTTGCATCAGAGTGTTATCATCTTCATTCCAGTAGCTAAGGAACCAGAAGTAGAAAGAATACACATTCTTGACCTTCCATGTAAAAGAAGCTCTGGAAACTTAAAGGAAACCTTCTAGGTGGAGACAGCTAATCCTGATCTTCTGTAGTGTACTTTTAAGGGTAGAAATTAATGGCATCATAGTATGTAAATCACTTGTGTTCATAACACCCATCCATTCATTTTCCTCTTATGAACTTCAGTTTTGAGTGATATTTTCCCTCCAGTAAGTTGAGCATTTAAATCTTCTCTGAAAGTGGAGTTTGATCCCAGGGAGATCAATGCATTTGAATAGTAAGGCACATGCAGTTATTGGTTCTGTAATTTACTGCATTGAGGAGCGTGCACAGGGGTGTTGAATGATCACATGAATGCTGATAAATAGATAAATAAGGGATAGTCCTCAATGCCTATAAATCCATGAAAATTAATAACTGCATGCACATAGGTCAGCGAATTTATTGTTAGAAGCACAAATAGTCTGGGCTAAAATTAGTGTGTGTCCATTACTTTCCTTTCAAGCTGGTTGTTTTTTCTTATTCTAAAGAAAATAATAATTTGGATGCTCTTCATAGGTTCACAGTTATTTTTTAAAGCTATTTTAAAAATTATTTGGATGAAATAATTTGAGTCTTACTACAGATCTGTTTATGAACATCCAACTTTATGTGGAAGGGGCAACTTCATATTAAAGGCAGGTGACAATAAGGGTAATTAGATCCACGTGCCTTATGCAGTTGCTGCCCAAGTTGGTAACTCTGCCTTCAAGTTCTGCTCCCTGATTGCTGGAAGTTATGCACAGGAACACTGTGGTGATTGAGTGCTGGAGTTCCCAGGACAGCATCTATTCTTAGTGGTCCAGCAAAACTTATTAAGAAAAGTAATTAGAACAAAGCTCAAGTACATTAGCCTCTTTAATGCTCCTGAATTCTCAGAGCTATCTTCAGCATTGGCAGAGGCTGCATTTGCAGTAGAGAAACTGAAGCAACTTTCTTTGCTGAAGTTAAACAACTTTGGTCCTAGCATCATGGTGGGAGTTTCTTCTTATTTAAAAGTATCAAGACCCAGGCAGATAAAAGGGAACTGGTATTCCAATTAGTGAAAATAACCCACCTTGCTTTGATTTTTATGATGGATTTATGTCAAGATGTCGAGTTCTGTGCTTCTGCCTGCTTATTATGCATGGTGTGCTTCTATACCGTGTCACCTCACACCTTTCTGTCAGCTCTTGAGGCTCAAAAACTATAATGTGTATGTATAACTAACCATTTCCCTTTAAAGACTTATTTTTTCTTTCTTCTTCTTCATCATAAGTCTGCCATCTTAACTCTGGCAGGCTAGAAATGTATTTTCTTTCTCTCCTTCCAACACTGCTCACCATTACATTGGCTCAAATCATCTCAACCTTCCTCCAGTATGTTTGTTTCTCCACTGGAATCCAGAAAGCGTTCTCAAGCCTGTTCAGTCTTGCCTGGTGAATCAAAACTGTGTCTTCCTAGGCTTTCAGGAAGTCTTCGGGGAGATCTCTTTGGTATTTAGGCTACTTCAGAAATATGAGTGGCCATCTTCCTGAGGAATATTCACTAGAGTTAAAGACTTACAGCACAGGGAGATGCACTCTAATGAGAGGAGTTACAGGGAGTGGTGCTCTTCATTCTTGCTTATTATATACCTATATTCACTCAGCTTGGGTACTTATCCCCTTCTCCAGGCATCCCCCTCCTTGCTAATTCTGGTACAGATGGACAAGAGTTAACAAAATGCCCTTTGAGCTGTAGGAGGTCCAGTTAGGCAGGAAAACAGGTTTCTAGGTTTTACGAGTCCAGACTACTCACATTCACTTACTGAACAAGAAGTCTATTTATAAAAGAGACTATGAGCTATTTTTTCTTCCCTAATGCCAATTAGTGACAAGTTTTAGGTCTTCTCTTGACACACTCAGAGTTTTTTTGTCTTTGCTCTTCAGTTGCCTTCAAGAGGTCTTTTGATGCTTTCTGTACTGCTGCTTTGTAGGCCAGACAGTCGTGTCTAGTGTCATTCCTGACAACGTGCAATATGTCTAGTAAATTTAATAGAATAACACTCATTTGTTCCTTATCTTAAAAATAAAATCCTCGTTCAGTGGAAGCTGCTGAGTTGCAAGGATTGCACCAGCAGCTTCTGCTTCTGGGAACACCTGAAGGACGGTTTAGAACACTCATCACTGGTGACCACACCAGAACTGTGCTATTTGGGTTTTTCTTGGCAATTTTTAGACCTGTAGGCTCAGAGAAACACAGTTTTCAGGAAATTGACTTGTGGCTGCACTGAGTCAAACTTCTCCCATTTCAGGTATTTGTGTCTTAAATTTCCAATGGCATTGAAAGTACGTTTGTTAATTTTAAAAGATTTTCAGAACATTCCCAGGGATGGAGAGGACGTATGTCCCATAGTCCTGGGGCAGGCTGACTTTTGCCTGGCACTGCAGACAGGATTGATGTTGCTTTCACAACCAACTTTTTAATAAAATACACTGTTTGAATATCAATATTACAGTAGTCAGAAGTCTGCTGCTACCTACCTGAAAGTTGCTGCTTCCCCACGCTGAAGAGTTGAATGCTGATCCTCAGGCTATTTCATTCTGTGATGCTAAGAGTGCTAATACAGTATCATTGTGTTTGAGGCTTCAAAGATACTATACAAGCATTTTCTTATGATTCCCTGATCTTTGCATTTATACCCAGCTGTTTGTTATTCAGTTCAGCCATCAGCATCTAAGTCTCAATGGACCATGTAATATGCAGCTGTAGCCAGATGTAATGCTTCCTATTCCTAAATGTTTCTGTTAGAAGCTAAGAGTGGCAGGCTAAAGACGACTGATAACAGCGTTGCTTGCATTAATTTAAACTCTAGAGCTACACTGATTCTGTTTGGCAAATTTATTCCATGGCCAACAAGCAGAGCAATATTTCCAATCTCCATCGTTGCTAGTAGTGTTGACATTAAATACATCGAGTATGTCTGCACTGATACAGAATGTACTTATGGTGCTAATTCAAATAGGAGAAGGATGTCCAATTTGCATAAACAAATATATTTTCAGATACAGTTCTATTTAAGAGCGATAAAGACAGGGAGAAGCTTGTTCTAAACAATGACTCACAATAATTTAGAACAGTTCAACAAATCTTCACCCTCTTTAATTTTTCTCTATAGATAGCTGGGGAGCCTTGTTCAACCCTTGTTGAAGCTGCAGGCAGATCTTGCTCTGCTCGTCTTTCCTGGCATGGGTGGTGGTGCAGAAGGGAATTGCAGCATTTGAGTTTTCTGCCACAGATCACACTGAAGCATTTCGGCATAAATCACTTCAGCAGGTGACTGGCGTTGCACAAGTGCTTGGGGAGTCTTGGTCAAGCCCTTCACTGGGGTTGTTGGGGTTGCTCAGCCTGGAGAAGAGAAGGCTTTGGGAAGACCCAAAGGGGCCACAAGAGAGCTGGAGAGGGGCTTTTAACAAGGGCATGCAGTGACAGGACTACAAGGGGGAATGGCTTTAAGCTGAATGAGGGCAGGTTGAGATTAGTTTTAGGAGGAAATCCTTTACTGTGAGGGTGGTGAGGCACTGGCACAGGTTGCCTGGAGAAGCTGTGGATGCCTCAGGTCGGGTTGGACTCTGAGCACCGTGGTCTAGTGGAAGGTGTCCCTGCCCACGGCAGGGGCTTGGAACAAGATCGTCTTTAAGATCCTTTCCAACCAAAACCATTCTATGATTGATTCTAAGTTGACACCAATGGGTGGTGAGAGACTTCTGAGGCACTTCAAACAGGAGAGTTCTTCACAGCTGCAAAATGCCCTGTCAGAGAGGACTCGACATACTTCAAAATCTTTGTAGAAATTAACTTTTCTCTAGAAGTTTTCATTTTTCATTGTCAGTATATCTTTACAAATGTGCTTTAGCTTCTGCTTTGTCACTTCTAGGTGTATGTTTTAACTGGATGTAAGAACAAAAACAAAATTAGATGTGTAGTGGCAGCTCCTAATTTCTTCCCTGGCCCTAACCCCAGCTTCTAGAGTGAGTTTGTTTGTTTGTTTGTTTTAATTACTCTGCACACTAAGTAATCTGAATCCAGAAAGGTTGTTGAGGTGATGAGCAGTGCTCTCACCTCCTCCCTGTGCTCTGTGCATCCCTGGGGTGGTTTTTGCTGCACAGCAGCCGGTGCTGCCCCAGTGCTGGGCACTGTGGGCTCGGGTTTGATTCCAGAGTGAACAGCGTTGCACAGAGGATTTGATGCGGTTGTAATGAATTGCATAGGGGGAAGTGCTTGTTTGAAATCAACTCCATTAACTCGGAGCACAAACCATTGCAAAGTCAACAGTTTTTCTGAGTGGCCACCGCCAGCCATCTCTTTTGAAAACACTAATGGGCTGTTTAATTAGGTGATGAAAATTGTTTACAGTTGGTGATCCCAAGTTTTGTCATTTTAATAATGGTTAAATTCAATCTCTTCTTTGATTCTTGGCAACTCTCTCATTATTTCATAACCTGCTTATGTCTAGTTTAATTCATTTGCGTGTACTAAAACCGAACCTCTTGTGCAGTAGTGGTGTTTACTTAACTGCACTGTGTCATTATAATACATGGGGAACAACCAATATACAGCAGTGGATGTTAAACAAGTACAGCAGTGGAAGAGAACATTCACATTTGTGGAAGATGTATTCCTTTGGAGCTGACTGTATATGAGACCTAGAGATAATCCTGCCAGTAGCATGTACATTGCAGCTGTTCCTGTGCACCTATTGCTCCTGGGATGTGGTAGCTTCTCTTCTTTCTCTCCTGGCTTAATAATACCTGTCACGTTGCAAATCTATGAAGGGACAACTTACAGAAGGCAATTTTATCTGGTGGGAGATAATGGGGGGGCCAGGGGGGAAGGTTAGAAGATAAAATATGTAGGTTGGGACAGTTTAATAGGGGAGAAAAGGAACTAATAACAATAAAAAAAAATAATAATGGTAAAATAATTAGAATATAGAAAACAAGGGGTGCATAGTGCAGTTGCTCACCACCAACTGACCAATGCTCAGCCAGTTCCCAAGCAGCAGCCCCCAACCAGCTTTCCCCCCAGTTTACACACTGAGCACAATGCCATACAGTATGGAATATCCCTTTGGCTAGTTGGGGTAGGCTGTCCCTTCTGTGTCCCCTCCCAGCTTCCTGTGACCCCCAGCCCCATCGCTTGTGGGGAGGTGTAAGAAACTGAAAAGTCTTTGTGAGTTAGTGTAAACTCTGCTTAGCAACACCTGGAACATCAGTGTGTTGTCAACATTTGTCTCATCCTAAATCCAAGCCACTGCATTATACCAGCTAATAGGAAAAAAATTAACTCTATCTGAGATGAAACCAGGACCTTATATCTTTGAATTTTGCTTTCAGTGATTGCTTTAGAGCAACCAAGAGCAGAAGCTTTCTTTTTCTCCTGATTTTTTTTTCTTTCTTTTAATTTTCTTTTTCTCTTAATTTTCTGATACTTGATGAAGGTGGACTGGAATACTGGGAGTCACTAAACTATTATTTTGAATGTTGACAGCCACATGATACCTGTGGGCTCTCTTTTCTCTTCATCCTATCTAAGCATGTTACAAAGACAAGTCACTGTATTAACAAGCATACAGTATAAACAAACAGCATAAAAAAATTGTTGGACTGTGAAAAATTATATGTAAGCACACCTGAATTACAGGAGATGCATCCAGACTCATTGGATGGCACTGGCAGAGGCCAGGAGATGCCTGGTTCCCAGCCTGTTGATCCTGTGCCATCTCAATGGACTTGGATTTTGGTTTGATTTTTGACAGCATCAGCTTTATGCCTCATATTTTGAAGAGACTTTCTGCCAAGGAGCTCAAGCACAGGCAGATAAACAAACTGACAGATGCTGGGGGAGGGAATATCTTTTGTGGTTTGAGTTGGTTTTTTTTTTTTCCTGTCCATTTCAGAAGTATGTCATGTGTGGGTCTTTGAATTCAGAAGGGGTAGCAACCTTTCTGTTGAGTTTTGGATGCCACTAAGATGGAACACAGAGTGGGGTTTTCTAGGAGCTGGTGACTGGTCTAGTCAGAAATCACCATGTGGTTATGTTCTTGCTGTGATATGAAATCCTCTAAACCTCTTTATGTCTCCTATTTTTGTGTTGCAGATGTAAAGGCATCATTAATATAAGCATGCAATATGCTGCATGGGTAATTAAAGCATTCTTGCATAGTTATTCCTTGCAAAGTGGTACAGAAAGTTAAAGCCATATGTGACCACAGTTAGGTAAAGGTTGTGCTTCCTGGAGCTCAGAAATCATGTAGGAGACCCAAACCCATCTTCAGAAGGTACTTGTTGATTTCTGAGTCCCAGTTCCTTCCAGCAAGTCCCCAGACATCTGGAAGGACATCACTAAAATGTTGTCAAAGCCCTTCTGCAACTCAGCTGCTCAAGAGTTCTTCAGCCCTAAAAGTTCACAGAAAAAGACAAAGCCTTGTCTATAACTTTAGAGCAGGTGTTACCACAGCAGCTGTACGTGAGTGACCAGCTAAGTGTATGAAAACCAGAGTGTAGGAAGACTGTATACCACGGGTTGGGCGTTTTTAAGCATGACAATACTCACTTCAGGTGTTTTCCACTTCCATCATGTGTACTTAGCTTTCTGAAATCGAGGTACATAGGCAAGCTGAGGATTGCTGGATTCCTGTGTCTCTGACATTACCGGACTTCTGGAAACTGTTGTGGTGCTGTTGTAATATGACAGGTGGTTTATTACATAAATAAGAATGACTAAGGAAGAAATTGTTTATGTTCAAGGCATAGAAATTAATCAATGATTCAAAGGAAATATGATTTCCCCCATTTTCTGGCTGCTGTGTTCTTGGAAAGTTCTCTAAATATGCATAGAAAATGCAAGCAAAATAGTTTTGTTGGGGGTTTTTTTTAAATTTCTAATTGTGTGTGCTGTTTTCTCCCTAGGGAGCAAACAGATGAACCAAAATAAATAAGGTTTATTCTACAGCTTTAGTAATAAAGATACTTGACCTGAATAATAGTGGGAAATAATGAATGCAAATGTTTGCAAGAAGCTGTCACATAAGTTTATTATGTAATCAAATACAAAAGAGTTGGGATTATGTTCACATAGCAGTGGCACACCCTTTAAAATATTATAGTTCATCATAATTGCAATTTTAAGAGTACCACTCAAACCTCCTACTTAAAAGGAGGTTAAGAACTTAAAAGTTCTTCACTTTTCCTCCTTACCCTTGTGTCTTAGCTATACACTCAGGAAAGTTTCTCTCTCCTTTTCTTGAAGCTTTGCATAGCAAACACATGAGAAAGCAATTTGAGTTTTGGGGTTTTGGGGTCCAAGTTGTATGAGCTTGGTTGTTTTCAAAGCTAGAAAGCAAAGGGTTAAAAGCAGTCCTTGCATTTCTGTATTCCCAAACCAATACTTAAATTGAAACATAATTTTCTGAACATTGCATCTGAATGCCTGTCATGGGTGGGAGTGGAAGGCTTAGACAAAGTTAATAAAAAGCATAGCCTTGCTGGTGAGTCTCACGGTACAGAAAGGACTTCCTTGCTTTCTAAACTCCTTCTCAGAGAAGGGTTTAGGTGCAGCTGAATCCTGCCTTAGACTCGGACTGCGTTAACGGATTAAATTTAAAGGCATTGCAGAGGTATGATTAAACCACTTTGTCCTACAGGTTTTAATGACAGCATGAGAGGGGACTGGACTTTCATAGTATAAAGTGATTGACTGCTAGTCGCACATTTACAGGCCAGCTATCATCTTATCTGTGAAATCAGACTTCAAAAAGCAGGGTGTGTATTTAAAGTCTGGTGAACCAGGATGGTTTCATCATAATTAACACCAAGACAACACCCTGGCTCCAGGAATTGATCTTGCATGATAGCTTGATTGGATTTTAGGTCTTATCAGGGTGGGTCTATCCTGCCACAGTGCCATTTCTTACCTCTGGGACACTGGCTTGGATAAGGATTTTATTTTTTTTTCTTGCAACAGCTGTTCAGTGCATGAAATAAGCCAGTGGATACGGTCCAGTTTATAGTGGGAAAGTGTCCATCTCCAAACCACCATCTAAATTGGCACCAAGTATCATCCTTGTCTCAGCAAAACGGCCAGAAATTGAATGAGCATGAATAATGAACCCTTTGCAATTGTCCAGGTCAGGTTGACGGCAATTTTGCCTCTGTGTATTGATAAACTTGGCAAAGGTTCTGCGTTTCCAGGCATGCAGAGGCCTTTCTTAATGGTCAGTTCTCTAAAACAAAATGCACCAAGTTTGAAGTCGCTGTTGTTCCTACTGCTGATTAATAAGGTGATGTAGTTTCCAGAACATTTTAATAGGAAAGATCTACTTCTTACCTTGAACACTTTTCATTTGAAAATCACAACTAGAGGAAGAATAAAAGGTGGCTTCGTGTTGCAGTAATCCAAGGGATGAGATTTAAATAGTATAGACTGTCACATGACCTAAATTTTCAAATTTGGGTTTCTAAAGTTAGACACTGAAAACCAGGCCAATTATTTTCGTCTTCCTACCCCTTTTTGCAAGCACAGAAGTACATTGTTAAGTCTCATATTCATTTTCTATGGAAGTAATGACAGTTTAGTTTTAACTTAGTGCTTTTTCTCTGAGGAGCTCCGAACAGTTTTATGAAGTATGTCAATGTCTCGGTAAAGAAAAATTGATATTGAAGCCCAGAGAAGTGAATCTGTGCTCTCATCTTAATATACAACTTTTGTTGTCCTTTCAACCCAGCCTGGAGCCTTTGGAGGTATTTGCAAGGAACATTATCTTTCTTGGCATCCTCCATAATCACTGGAGAAGGAGAGGCTCCAGTTCTGAAATGTCTTGTTGGAGCCAAATGTTGGTGCTCTGCATTCCATCTGAGGGGCTTTTTGTCTGGTGTCTGTAGAGGGAACCCAGAGCACTGGATTCCTATGCCTAAAAGTAGCTTTGTGAGTACCTTCTTCTGTGGGATTAATGCAGAATACAAGGATTACAATTCCTCCATGGTTGCCACATGATGTACTTTTGTCCTTCAGGTCCCACTTTTTCTTATCCTGGGGAGATTCATTGATCAAACTCTTTAAAATGCCTGAATGGGGCTGATTAATCTTGGTTTTGTCAAATATTTACTCAGGAGTGAGCCTTCCCCTTTGAAGGGCCTGGTGGGACACCCTTGTGTTGCACAGAAATGAGACCAGATTTTCCCATCAGGTTTGTCTTTATGTAATCCATCTTGATTGGAGTCAAGTTAGGTGAAGAATGCTGTGTTAATTGGCTGGTCCCATTTGTCCAGGCTGAGCCCTGGAGCCAACTGGAAAGCAGCAGGCTCAGGAAAACCAAAAGCATCTGAAATGCAGGCTTGTCTCAGAACCTCTTCATCAAATGCTGAAAGCGAGGATGGAGACTTAGGTTTATGTGGTTGGGAAAAATTCCATTGAAAATACTCTAACTGCAAAACATGAAATCTTTGTTGTTGCAGTTGGTTTTGTAGAAGTCTGCCAGCTTTCTGTCAAGGAATAGTCCTTTCCTCAGGGGTGGAAGCAGGTGAAAAAGAGATTGATCTAGGTGAGCTAGAAAGCTACCAAGCCAGCTCCTGTCTAGACTCACCTGATTTGAATGAGAAACTTGAACATCAATGTCTTCATGTCAACCAAGTCACCTGCCTGCCAAATTGTTTGGTGATTTCCTGTGCAGTGGTGGAAAGAGTAGGGCCTTCCCGTCCCTCCTGTTCAAAACCTGTCAGCTCAGGACTCACAAGGACAATGCAAGACAAATCTAGTCTTCAAAATTAAATCTTTCCTGGCCTGTAGAGATCAGAAGTCTCATCCCATATGATCACTGTCCCCCCTTTCCAAGATTGACTTAGAACATCCAATTCTAAGAACATCCAATCCATGCATACCTTTTCTAACCTTAAAGTAAATATTGTTCCTTAAATGGAAGACTGTACATCCAGTTCTGCACTTCTCTGGTGATTAGTAGCATAATGTTAATATTTATTGACATGCCGTACAGCTTAAAGGCAGTTCTACAGTGCAGAAGCCATAGTAGATCATCTATAGACTGACCACTGGGAGTCAAGAGCTCAGCTCTGCCCTGAATTCCTTTTACTGAGTAGGTTTGCTTCTCATTTTGAGACTCATTTGAGACCTGAGACTGTACAAGATCTTTAGAGCAAAGACCATTTCCTTGTACTTTGCCTGTACAAAACCTAATTCTGGGAACTCTGATCCATGAAACGTCTCAACAACTCCTACAGGACGAATGATAATTGGGGAAATATAAGCTTAACCCCTGCAGAACCAAATGTATTTGCTGGTTGTTGTAGGGTGAAAGGGAATAAAAAAGTGTGCATAAAGAAAATGGCATCTGGTAGGCTGTGGGAAAATGGACCAGTCTATTAGGAATTAGTGCTAACAGGCCTCTAACTTTCTTTTCTCAAAATTACTGCAGTCAAAAAAAATACCACTTCACATTTGTGCTTAATTTCACCTCTGTTTATTCTCCTCTCCTGTTCCCTGAAGAATGTAGATGAGGTTTAAGTTAGTCTTAATAGTAATAGGTTTGGAATCTAGCACACTTTCACAAAATTAACTTTGCTTCTGTTGATCTGGGAATTAAAATGCTTCATTAATTTAGCAAGTCCTGGTTTGACAGCCAAATAATGCATTTTGTGAGTTGTACTCTTAAGTCTAAAATTCTTATCTGCAGTTCTCCCTGGATGTCTCTGACATTCAGAGCAGCTTGCAGATCTGCATGGCCTGGAAAGGAGGAAAATGTGCCTGAACATACATATGTACAAGTACTATAATAGAGTCTATATGAGAGACTGTGATTTGTCCAAGCATGTCTTTAAGCACTACGTGAGTAACTATCAAGAAACTTGTTTCTTCCCTCCTTCATGAAATACACTTGGTTTTTCTTTGTGGTTTTTTTTCTTCTCTTCCTTTACCAATGCAACTCAACACAAGCAATTACATTTTTGGTGAGGGGAAGAAGCCTCGGAGGCATGATGGATTGCTGCACTGTACACTGGAGGTGGGGGAAGAGAGCAAAAATACCCCAAATATGTCTGTATTAAAGGAAGAGATTTGTTATCTCTCTTCTTCACACTAGATACCACATGGCCCTGACTCCTAGGAAACCCAAGAGATGCCTGTATATACTCAACAGCCACCAAGTTCTTAACTATACAACTGGATAGAGTGTTTTCATGTTGCTGGTTCCAGTCATTGTGCAAATGCTCTGGTCTATAGATGTTTTACACTAAAACATCCACGAGCTGCATGAATCATGCTCTGTTCACGTGTCAGGCTTGCAGACTGTGCTGTTGCATAACATACACCTGCAGAGGACTTCTATGGTACCTTCACGGTTTTCCCCATCGTAGGAAATTAATCTCTTCTTCACATCTGGTATAAACATGTATAATGCCCCCCAATCACTTTTATTTGATCATGGCTTGGCTCAGGGATCACTCTGGTCTGGGCTGTAAGGCTGTGCACGGGCAGAACCCAGGCAAATGGCTACAAAACACAACTATGAAAAGACCACAGGATCCTCAAGGCTCCACAAAACTTATGGTAAAGCACTGAAATACAAAGCAAGTTGAAATAGTTTTGCTTTATCGGTGTCTAAAAATGCTTATTCCCTTTAGTGACACCTCTGAGTGGCGCAGCCCAGAAGTTTTACAAGGAAATAATATAAAAGCCAGGTGCAGGTTCCTCAGGATGAGGCACCACTGGATTCCAATCGTAAAGGCAGAGAGGCTTAGCCAGATCTGTAACCCTGCTGGATGAATACCCATCATGGGGCTGCCAACGTGGGAGATTCAGCTTAAGTTTGCACTTTTTGTTTCTTTGCAACTCTGTGATTTATGTCGCATCGGTGCCTACAGAAATGCCACACAAAGACAATCAACTGTAGTTTTCTGTTTGTATGCCCTTCTGCAAAAGCAAGGATTTTTACCCACGCTAGATTTTGGAATTTCTTTTCTCTGCTTTAATTATCATAAATCAAGATGAGTCTGTAGATTCTGTAGCTGAGGCTAATTGTGTTTTGCTTGGGAAAGTCTGTGGAGCGAAAGGCAAGGCATGTTTTCCTAACGTAGCAGCGTGACGCTCTTTTTTCCCCTCTTGCATTGCTTTGTGACCGCAGTTATTTTAGAGGTAGCTCCTCTGTAATGTGGTTCAGATAGTAAAGTTCAATATTTCTGTCTCTGTTTTGGGAGGGGTGGGGGAAGAGTTAATTTTCCTCTTCTGTTGTCTAGGAAACAGTGGTTGTACTTACTTCCTTTTTGAAAATAGATAGTGAATTCCACATTCAGGGAGCAATGAATAAGATAAAGAGCCGAAGATTAGAAACTTGAATTAGACACCATTTGAGAGAGCGAAGATAAGTTCACGTACTGTGGAAACTTTTCGGTTGCGCTGAAGTGAATAGGGGTGGGGCGAAGATCTGCTTTTAAAGAAGGTGCTCAGGGCTTTTATGCTCTGGGCTATTGGCGCTGATTCAGCAAAGCGTTTAACTAAGTGCCTGATTTTAATGATGTAGGGCCCCACTGAGTCCAGGGGTAAGGATGTGGTCCGTTTTCTACATTAAGTACTTTGCCTCCCACCACTTTGAGAATTCAACCCTGTGCACATCATGTGAAAATTAAAAGAGAGACACCAACAATTGCAATCTGGGCTCCTGAGCTGAAAAGAAGCTATCCATCCAATTTAGGGCTGTAAATACTAAAATTGGAGATGGAGTTAATGACTCAGAACAACAGAACAGGGAGCGGGATTTCGGGAAAAAAAAAAAAAAAAAGCCCTGATGGTTGTCACAATGGGCAGTAAATGACAAGTGCATTTCAGTGCAAGTTTAAGATGATTATACTTGGACGATGGAACTAAAATATAAAGGGAGGGCTGTATGCAACACTGCACGTTTAACTGGAAATGTAGGTTATGTACTTGGTACTAATTCATGTCCCAATGAACAGGGGAAAAAAAAATCTTTCTTCGATTCAGATGGGACTAGAGCTGTAGATTTTTCTGACTAAAAAGCTCTGGATAATTCTTTTCTTATGTATTATTAATAGTTCTATTACATTAAATCTTAGGTGCTCAGAATGATCCTCTGGAGGTGTTTCTCCCCCCCTCGCCTCTCTCCATTGTTCCCAGCTGAAGTCTAGGGTGACTGCACTCCTGGGTAGGTGAATCTGGGCTTGGAGAACTGGCACGCAGATGAGAGACACAATTTTCAGGACTAATTTCTTACATGCAGTTCAGCAGATGTGTTTTCAGGAGGGATTTTAGTGTAGTCAAGGAGGTGCTGCCCTCCAAAAAGGAACAGTTTGAAAAATTGCAGAGTCCTGGGAAAGAAATACTAAAACAAATGAGTGGAAAGGGGGGAGGGAGTGATAAAAAAAGGAACATGTTGGGAGTGGTGAAGCAGAAAGATCCTGGCAGGGAGTGAAGAACGGGTGTTCTTGATGTGCTTAAAGGTGCAAAAAAGGGCAGTGTCAGAGACAGTAATGCAGATAGTAAATCTCCTCCCAGCGTTTCTGATTAAAACAAAAACAAACAACAAAACGCAAAAACACTCAAAATCAATACAGGAAAAAAAAAAAGGCATGTGGAAAATCCTCGTGGCTCTTTTTTTGTGTTACTGATCACAAGCTAGAGTGGTCAGCCTTGCTACACAAATATGCATGCCGTGCTTCTGAGTACCAAATTCCAGACTCTTTGAGGGGAGGCTTTGCAAGAGGTTTTGGAAATAAATATAAATGCAACACCTAAAAACCGAGAAGGAATATGAAAAACGGAAAACATTCGAGAGGATTTGTGATGGCTTTGCAGACTGGAAGTAGGATGCAAACTCCCAGGTTGGAGGAGGTTTCTGAAATGGCAGTCAATTAAAATTATATGTGATTGGGGGCTGACAGTTTCTGTGTTTTGAAATGATCCAGCTCTAGCTTGGAGTGCGGTGGGTAAGGTGCAGCACTTAGTTGGATGTTCTCCTATGGTAGTCATTAGTCACCTTTTCCCTTGCCAGAGAGAGAGAGCCCTAATGATAGTGGATATAACGATGCCTTCAGGGATGCTTAGGGAGTTACACAGCTCCTACAGCAAGGTGTAGCCTGGTTCCATTCATCTCTGTTTCACCCGTGTGTGGAGGTGCCAGGACATGCCTCGGAGGCGTTGTCAGCCCCCCTCATCACCCCAGAGCTGCTAGACAATTAGTGGCTGCTTCCTGCACATGAAGGCCATGAGTGGAAAGGGAGCTCCAACTCCACTGCCTCACACGGGGCTGGAAGTCATTTGTCCTTCTCTGTAAAGAGATGAGAAATGCAAGTTATTGTTCAGCCCGGGCTGTGCATTTCACCGTAAAGGGTTACCTGGCAAGTCCTCTTGCATCCATGTCTCCTGACGAGCTATCCCGGTGCTGCTCTTGCCTCATCTCTCTGACATCAACTTTCCTGGGCTGCTGCAGCCTTATGTAACTGCCCCAGCTCTCCCAGCAGCCTTTTTTTTTTTTTTTTTTTGTGGGGTGGAAAGGTGCTGATTCACCCTGCACACAGGTACTGCAGCACAGCTTTGGTTGCAGCTCTCAAGTCAGGCAGCACCAAGAGCCTCTCCCAAGCAGAGCTGGGGAGAAAGCAGACAGGAGAAATTTGGAGCTGGAGGAAGGTCACACTGCAGCACATGTGTTTCTACCTATCCCCTGGAGGTGCCTGCAAGGAGAAGACAAACCTGATGGATGGTTGTGTTTGCAAGAGAATGGAATGCAAAGCAGGTGGTACCTGGCACTTCACACACCCAGGTACACCTTCAGCAGGCTTTCATCCTGGCTGCCATGGGTTGTGCTAACAAAAGACAGAGCTGGCTTCCTCCCATGGATTCCTGAATCACAGTGACCTATAGGCTGTAGGTCAGATTTTCTTGAAAAGGGTCAAAATAGGAATTACTGGCCCTGGCTCAAGCAGCCAGCTCGGAAATCTGAGGCTGGAACCTTTGGTTCTTCTGTGTCCCTTGGTGGAGAAGGGTCACTCCAGGGGTGGATGTTCACCTCTTCCTGAGCCACAGGTGTAGCAGATGGAATAAATGGCCTTGGATATAAATAAATGGCCAGTTTCAGTCCACTGATAAGAGAAGGAGCCAACAGTATGACCTATAGTGCCTCAGGACTTCCTGCCTCTGAGATGCAGGATGACACCTGGAGAGATCTAGGGATATGGGTAGAAACAAAGGGAGGCATTTTTAAAATGTACTGTTCCAATGAGTATTTTCAAAGCAAAACAAAATTGAAGTCTCAGAGTAAGGCAGTCTGCAAAAATGCAAGACTTCAAAAGCCAAAAAGGAGGAGATACGTGTATTTCAGTGTACAGAATGTGCCATATATAAAAATACATTTTTGAAGACTTTTAAAAATTCAGAAACCAGAGTCAAGACAGAAAGCTAAGAAGAAAAGAAAAGGTGAGTTGAGAAGGAACAAAGAAGGGTTTCGGGGTTTTCTTTGTTGTTTCTGTTTTGGTTTTTTCACTGCTTATCAAAGCTTCCTTCAGGACCTCTCCATCAGTTGGCTCCAAGGAACTGTCCCAAGAAGTGTCTCCTCTCATAGGGATTAGCTGCTTGTTGTGAATGTGCTAATTTCTGATGATAGTTCTGAGAGTGTATTTTCTTTCCTTGCTGATAGAAACCATATTAGCTAATAAATATAATTAAATTTATATTCTCTAGATGTAATTGGTGATTGTGCCCTCTAGGTGGGAAAAAGTGCTTTCAGGTGAGCAGAAGCCTATATTATCTGTTCTAATGACTAAACTTCTTTAATTTCCACAGAAGTGGACTGTGGGGAGAGTGGTATCCCCCAAGCCTGCACAGAAAGGGCATTAGCAGCCATTTCCTAAAGTAATTTATAGTATAGTTCACTGTATTATGCCAACTCTAACAAACTCTCTCCTCCTTTACTGCTAGCATAGCTGTAATTCCAGTTACTCTGTTGGGAATTTGGCTCCTGGAAAGCTAAGTGATTTATAAATTTTTTAAGAAGTGATGCATACAGCTAATCTAAAGGAAAATGAGCTCTTGCAGCCTCTGCACCTGCTATCTGGGAAGGGTGAGGGCTTCTTGCAGGATACCTCTGCTAAAATTGGAAAACTCTGATAATCTTTAGGGTAACTTCCTTTAACTTACTGTTGATGAAAGGCCATTGCTCCTGGAACCTAAAGCCCTTGGTTTACCCAGAAACAAAGATAACTGTGTTTGCAGCAGTGGATCATAAATATGAATTTCCCAACTACTGGCTACTTTGCTGTCTATGTGAAGGTGCAGTTTTTTGTGAAACCATGGCAGCTTTTAGTTAGGTCACACATTGGAGTCCTTTTTCCTTGCATCCATTCCCAACATGCTTTCAGTGTGGAAAACAAAAGTCTTTCTAGGAAACAATTTGTTAACAGCCTCCTTCCTTCCAGCTGGGACTTCTGAGCCCTGGAGAAGAGTGGTACAGTTGGGATGGGAGGCAGGGAGCATGGGAAGGGGGAATTCATACCACAGTAACTTGATATTTGATTTCTAGATCAGTACAGTTACTTGTGAAATTCTGGAATTGCCTCTGAAGGACTTCATGTATGGATACCCATGCCAAGCTTACACTTCAAAAAGTGCCTTAAAAGAATTTAATACTAATTCATTTAGTCTTGGTCCTTGACAGTGTCCAGGTCAAAAGTTGTGTGGTATTCTCGCTCCCCTGACACAGATGGCACCTGACGCAGTGGAGGGATGGAGGAGAAGCTGCTCTCTGCCCTGCTTCAGCTGTTAGTGTGTCATCGTTGCTAGAGAAACACAAAACCTTGGACTGGGATTCTGGCAGAATAAAAGCCTTTCAATTCATATTTGATCACATTTAAAGGGGGGGGGGGAGGGGAGGAGGGACCTTGTAAAAACCCTGTTCATCCACTAGAGAGCATATAGGCAGTGCTTCTCCTTGGAGAAAATAAAAATGTCAAGCTCTTATTATGCACAATAATGCAATACTGTTTAAATGTTTACTGCTGTTCTACCCACCATGGTTGCGTATGGAGAAAAGAGCCCATGAAAACTGGAAGAAGGCTTTGCAAATATATAACTTCCATGTTCAAAAGCCTCTTATCTCCTTGTTAGCGTTTAATATCTTCTTGTTCTTAAAGACTGTTCCTATTCTCCCCATGGAAATAATAAATTATTTACAAAGTTCCTGAGAAATCCAGGCGTGGACTTGAGAAGGTGCAGAGCCGATTTCTGCAAGGGCACTTTATGGCTTTTAGAGAATTCAAGTGCTTCATTTCTAGCTGATGTGGTTGGGAAGAAGCTTCTGCAAACAAACTGATGTGAGGCTGCTCATTCCGCAGATGATCAATGCAAGAAGCTGGCGCTGAGAAGGTGATATCCTTTGAAGTCTAATGATATTAATGTTGACTCTTAAATATTTCATAGCTGTTACTCTTTTGTAGTGATTTTAGTGCTTGAGTTGAGGCACACAGTTTTGTTTTCTTCCTCATCTAATTTCCATTTTTCCCCTCCAAGCTGCCTCATTTTGTGTGTATACAATACACGTATGTAACTTCAAATTTAAACCGTAGGGATCTGCATGCGTTAAATGGAGAGTGGTACACCCCACTAATTAATTGAATTTTTTTTCCCCCCCATGGGTGTCAAATTTACTTTTTCCAAAGGCTGTTTGTTAATACAGTGCATGTTAGAGGCATTTTTTTCCAGTGGAATAAGTCACTGACTTTCTCTGCTGCCCTAGTTAACCTTATTCCCTCCATCTGTAGGTTACAGATCATTCCACTTACACTTGTAACCTGCTGTGAGAGCTGGGCATGAAAAATAGTATAGAAACCTCAGGTAACTCTTGTGATATGTATCTTTTCCTCTGGATTTTTTTATGTTTCTCTTAATTTGTGGGAGCTAAAATCCTTCTTAGTGAATAGGATACTGTCCTAGTAATGGGCTAGGACCACGTTGTCACTATGTGGGTATAACCAAAACTATGTATTCTACACCTTCTGTGTAATTTCTGATGGACTGTTAATAAATGTATTGTTTGCAGCAGCTGCCCAGGGCACACCTGACACCTCAGGCTACAAGCTGGGTATTAAAGAAACCCTGCAAGGCAGGGGGATGTTCTTTTGTTTTCACACCAGTGAGTCCGCTGTGAAAACTCCCCTCTGGAAAGGCATTAACACCTTCACACCCAGCCTGAGGGGTCATCTCTGCTAATGGGCCACAATGGGCTGGCATAATAAGCAGCTGCAACACCTAGGCCATCAAAGATTCAAAAAAAAAAAATATCCCACGACTCACAGAGTTAAATCCCCACCCTGGGGGAGCTGCTGGGCTTTCCCACCTGAATTTGAGCACATTCAGTCTTGGGGGTTTGGGACTTCTGGTAACAGTCCTTGGATCTAGAGGGGGACCAGAACTTTTAACACAGCTGTGACTGCCACTCTCGACAAGACTGATCGTTACTTCAGCAGACCTGCAACCATGACAAGACAGGTTTTCCTCTTCTTTTTACTTTACACCTAGGAGGGGGTCACATAGTCTCAGGGTTCTGGGTTATACATCTGTCTTCGGGGGGTGTTAAAACCAGGGTTTTTTCTCTATCATTATATTTATTGTAATCTTTTTAGTAAATTGTAACTCTGACTTGTAATCGCTCCTGAGTGGGGTTCGTTTGTCCCTCTGGTTTACTTTTAAACTAGCACAGATACATTCGCATGGAGCAACAAGGGTTTGGTGCAACACAGGTGTAGCTTCATTACATAGCCTTTCCTGGTAAAGTTTTACTTTTTGTGTGCCACAATTCTGACTTGTTGGCAAAATACCTGGGCGGTACTTGGGTAACCGGATGGATTTCCGCTGAAAATAACAGACGGTCTGGTCAGGATTTTATTTGCCCTCAGCATCAAGCAAAACTTTCTTCTTGTTCCCTTTTGCAAGTGATCAATGGATGCACTTACATTATAACCTGGAGTTAGGAGCAGAATTATATGTTAATATCTCTCATTGCAATAAAACGACTGTTAAAGTCCATTACTTTTCTGGGGAAAAAATGGGATGTGTTTAATTTTAACTGCCTCAGTAGTGTACTGGTGCATATATAAACTCTGATGAATGAAATCAAGCAATTAGGATTAGAAATTAATAACACAAGGCATCTAGTCATTTCAGCGAGTTTGCATTTTGATTCTGATTGATTTTTCTAATATTTGCTAAG
The DNA here is from genome assembly GCF_022539395.1 of Myiozetetes cayanensis. Classification (NCBI taxonomy): domain Eukaryota; kingdom Metazoa; phylum Chordata; class Aves; order Passeriformes; family Tyrannidae; genus Myiozetetes; species Myiozetetes cayanensis. The sequence goes on from NW_026087521.1 coordinate 5,333,029, forward strand.
TGCATATGTATCCACAAAGGCTCTATATCCATATGCTGCATTTTTAAAATGCCAGCATGTCGACTTCTGGGATCTAGATCTGTTATTTGACGGCATATTATGATTTAATTTCTGTTATCTGAAAAACTGCACCATTAAAACAGCTGACGCAGAATTTAAGTACGTCTGTTCATTGTTCTCTCTTTCAGGGTTTTTGGAAATTACACTTGCTGCCTAACACTGTAGGGTTGGTTTACATTTCAGACAGGGTTAATTTTTCTCTTTGAGTGACAGCAAGTATTTGTGTGCATGTATGCAAGTGTGACATGAAAATACAGAGATAGCTGCCTTACAATTCTGTTTTTGCTTTTTAATTGATATTTGGATGATATAAAACAAGCGACTGCTATATGACAATAAAGTGGACCAACTTTCGCAGCTGGATGTCATATTTGATGAAGTATGTAACCAGAGAAACTGTGAATTATGTAAAGTGCTAAATAGGATTCTGGGTGTAACTTACTACCCTGTGGGCTGGAAGGTAGTGCTTGTTATTTACTTGCACTTTCTGAAGCAACATTACTCTGGGTGTTTCTTAGAAGTGCTAAACTTCGTTATTTGGAAAAGGATTTTCAAGGAGTGAGTGTCATACTTGTGGTTTCCTATGGGGAAGGAGTGGGAGGCTTTGGAAGGCTGGGAGTGAGTATGACTTCTTGAAGAGTTGTCTGCCAGGCCTTGCATGTGTCTGCTCTGCTGCCTCCAGGTAGGGACCAGGGAGAGCTAGATCACAGCTCCTGACAAGGGCAGATGCTGCTGTCTGGGTCCATTGAGATAAGAGATCCTTGGACCTGTTTGGGATGGTAGCTTTGTTTTATAGTCTGTCTTAACTCACCCAGGACTATTTTATTTGCTTGTTGTTTGTGTCCCTTTGTGATTTTGTGCCTGGTTCTTTCACTGAAGCTGAATCACATATTTTATTTTTACATGTAGTTCTTGAAATGCGGGTTTACTAACATCAGCCATTTGCTTTACTGCATAAACATAATGTGTCTTCACTGAAACAGACATTTTAAGTTTTAACCTCAATATAAAACTCACTACTTTATTTTTTCTGCTTTTTTAACACTCGATCTGCTGTTCTTACTCGGGGTCCCTGGATTTCTTGTTCGACCATGTGCAGCACATCCTTACTTATCAACCACCATGAATGCAGTAGGTGATTTGTGGAGGCAGCCAAACATTTTGCAGTAGCATTCAAGTTGTGTCAGGAGGTTGTATTTACATGAGGGTGTATGAGTTGGTTTTGGTTGTAGGAGGAAATCCTCTTCAGATTTGGTGAAGAACTTTCCTTCTGTGCTAAAAATTGTGGTGCTTCATGATGTATTAGACCGGACTTGTACAAAAATTTGCTGCTTAGAGCAGATAACTGGAGTCATAGTAGGTGTGAGGTTAGTATTTGTGGGAGGTAGGCCATCAAAGATTCAAAAAAAAAAAAATATCCCACGACTCACAGAGTTAAATCCCCACCCTGGGGGAGCTGCTGGGCTTTCCCACCTGAATTTGAGCACATTCAGTCTTGGGGGTTTGGGACTTCTGGTAACAGTCCTTGGATCTAGAGGGGGACCAGAACTTTTAACACAGCTGTGACTGCCACTCTCGACAAGACTGATCGTTACTTCAGCAGACCTGCAACCATGACAAGACAGGTTTTCCTCTTCTTTTTACTTTACACCTAGGAGGGGGTCACATAGTCTCAGGGTTCTGGGTTATACATCTGTCTTCGGGGAGTGTTAAAACCAGGGTTTTTTCTCTATCATTATATTTATTGTAATCTTTTTAGTAAATTGTAACTCTGACTTGTAATCGCTCCTGAGTGGGGTTCGTTTGTCCCTCTGGTTTACTTTTAAACTAGCACAGATACATTCGCATGGAGCAACAAGGGTTTGGTGCAACACAGGTGTGGCTTCATTACATAGCCTTTCCTGGTAAAGTTTTACTTTTTGTGTGCCACAATTCTGACTTGTTGGCAAAATACCTGGGCGGTACTTGGGTACCGGATGGATTTCCACTGAAAATAACAGACGGTCTGGTCAGGATTTTATTTGCCCTCAGCATCAAGCAAAACTTTCTTCTTGTTCCCTTTCGCAAGTGATCAGTGGATGCACTTACATTATAACCTGGAGTTAGGAGCAGAATTATATGTTAATATCTCTCATTGCAATAAAACGACTGTTAAAGTCCATTACTTTTCTGGGGAAAAAATGGGATGTGTTTAATTTTAACTGCCTCAGTAGTGTACTGGTGCATATATAAACTCTGATGAATGAAATCAAGCAATTAGGATTAGAAATTAATAACACAAGGCATCTAGTCATTTCAGCGAGTTTGCATTTTGATTCTGATTGATTTTTCTAATATTTGCTAAGTGCATATGTATCCACAAAGGCTCTATATCCATATGCTGCATTTTTAAAATGCCAGCATGTCGACTTCTGGGATCTAGATCTGTTATTTGACAGCATATTATGATTTAATTTCTGTTATCTGAAAAACTGCACCATTAAAACAGCTGACGCAGAATTTAAGTACGTCTGTTCATTGTTCTCTCTTTCAGGTTTTTTGGAAATTACACTTGCTGCCTAACACTGTAGGGTTGGTTTACATTTCAGGCAGGGTTAATTTTTCTCTTTGAGTGACAGCAAGTATTTGTGTGCATGTATGCAAGTGTGACATGAAAATACAGAGATAGCTGCCTTACAATTCTGGTTTTGCTTTTTAATTGATATTTGGATGATATAAAACAAGCGACTGCTATATGACAATAAAGTGGACCAGTTTTCGCAGCTGGATGTCATATTTGATGAAGTATGTAACCAGAGAAACTGTGAATTATGTAAAGTGCTAAATAGGATTCTGGGTGTAACTTACTACCCTGTGGGCTGGAAGGTAGTGCTTGTTATTTACTTGCACTTTCTGAAGCAACATTACTCTGGGTGTTTCTTAGAAGTGCTAAACTTCGTTATTTGGAAAAGGATTTTCAAGGAGTGAGTGTCATACTTGTGGTTTCCTATGGGGAAGGAGTGGGAGGCTTTGGAAGGCTGGGAGTGAGTATGACTTCTTGAAGAGTTGTCTGCCAGGCCTTGCATGTGTCTGCTCTGCTGCCTCCAGGTAGGGACCAGGGAGAGCTAGATCACAGCTCCTGACAAGGGCAGATGCTGCTGTCTGGGTCCATTGAGATAAGAGATCCTTGGACCTGTTTGGGATGGTAGCTTTGTTTTATAGTCTGTCTTAACTCACCCAGGACTATTTTATTTGCTTGTTGTTTGTGTCCCTTTGTGATTTTGTGCCTGGTTCTTTCACTGAAGCTGAATCACATATTTTATTTTTACATGTAGTTCTTGAAATGTGGGTTTACTAACATCAGCCATTTGCTTTACTGCATAAACATAATGTGTCTTCACTGAAACAGACATTTTAAATTTTAACCTCAATATAAAACTCACTACTTTATTTTTTCTGCTTTTTTAACACTCGATCTGCTGTTCTTACTCGGGGTCCCTGGATTTCTTGTTCGACCATGTGCAGCACATCCTTACTTATCAACCACCACAAATGTAGTAGGTGATTTGTGGAGGCAGCCAAACATTTTGCAGTAGCATTCAAGTTGTGTCAGGAGGTTGTATTTACATGAGGGTGTATGAGTTGGTTTTGGTTGTAGGAGGAAATCCTCTTCGGACCAGATTTGGTGAAGAACTTTCCTTCTGTGCTAAAAATTGTGTTGCTTCATGATGTATTAGACCGGACTTGTACAAAAATTTGCTGCTTAGAGCAGATAACTGGAGTCATAGTAGGTGTGAGGTTAGTATTTGTGGGAGGTATGCAGGTCAGAAAAATGTTGATGGCCATAAGTTGTTGGGTGTTTTTGTTAAGATGAGGCAAAATGAGCTGCTGGATCAGGCCCTGAGGTCAGGGTCCTCTCTGCCCTGCAGGTGAAGGGACAATCCAGGGGACTTGCCAAATTTTCATCTTCCAGCAGAGGCAGCTCACCTTGCCTTCCCCTTCATTAACTGGAAGGGACAAAAGTAGGTGAGTGATGCTTTAAATATTCACGTTTTGAAATTAATGCTTCCATGTTGCTTCTCCCGTTTTTTATTTCTGTGCTTTCAGATTCATTTTTTTCCCCCATGTTTTTTGAGTCTTTCAAAACTGATGGGAGAGATGGAAGTTCTCTACTCTTCATGCCTTTCCAGTATTTCTCTCTAGGACATGGTTTCTCACACTTTTATGTGTGAGGAGGGTGGAGACAGTACAGGGAGAGGCAGCAGTGGGGCTGAGAGGGACAGCCTTGTTCTTGCTGAGACTTTGTTGAATGGCAAACCTTCTCCTTCCTGAAGACCTGGCCAAAACCTTCTTGCTCTTGCAGCTAAGAAAGAGCATTGTCTTTTTCAAAATCCTGCTCAGGCAACAGGAAAATACCAAGAACTTGAAAACACCTGCATTATCCCCTCTTACAAAACCTTCCCGGCTCATTGGCAGCTGAAGGGAAGATCTGGTGCGTGCCTCCAGAAAGGTTTCAGCTCATGGTATTTTCCTGCATAAAACCTTGTTCAAAGTATGTCAGATCAGCTTATGGAGCAGGTCTTTTGTGCACAATGCATTGGGAACTGCTTTTCCCCATAATATAAATGTTTTGGGAGCAAAAAAGGAGAGTGCTGTTGTGGTGGTGAATCACAGGAGTCTCGTGCTGCTGCGTGCTGTGACCTTCACGCATGGAGATCTGTTACAGCATGGAGGCAGAAACACAGCACAGGTGTTTGCAACAGTGGGCATGTGCCTTTCCTCTGTATTTATTCTAATTTTGAGCTTTGAGGTCTGCAGAGCTGGATAAAAAAAGACAAGGGAAGATCACTCTATGGGCGTGGTGGGAAAGCCTTACAGAACCTCTTCAAAATGACAAATTTTGCATCAAAACCTCAGGAATGTAAAAACATGTAAACAGCTCATCTTTCTCCATATTTCTAAAAATATTTTATTTTTACATAAATTCTACCTTTTTCCTGTGAACGCAGCTATCTCCAATTACAGTCCTATAATTTTTCACTCACACGTGAACCTAATTCTGAGTTTACTAGGTTTGAGGCAATGTAGCAATATGTAAAGTATTTGAAAATTCAGAAATTTAAAAGCTGGTGTTGAAACTCAGGTTCATCCATCAGTATTCAGGCAGTGGCATAGCAGTTGTTGCTCAGCAATTCCTGTTGTACAATGCAAAATTATTAGGCTTAGCTAGAAGGTGTTAAAAAGGCAACCTAGGTGAGTTTTCAGTTGCTTTCCTGTTTTTAGCATTTAGATTCAAACTACAGTATGAATGTAAAACTTCCTGTCTAGGTCTCATCAGTTAAAACCTTTCTGTTTTGTAAATGTGATAATGTGTTTCCGCTTATTAATTCCACTGTAAGATCATAGGCTTTAAAAAAAAAGGTAATAATTGAGACACTGAAGGAAAAAAGGGAGTTTGATATGTGTTCTGTGTTTATTTCAGGTGCGTAAGCACCTTGATGAAGATGGAAATGTGGTATTTTCCCCTTTTTTTTATTAACTGTCAAAAGCTTTGGGCTAATATTATAGACTTAAGTGCGCTGTATTCAATTCTGCTTTTAAAAGCTTAAGGTGGGAATTTTTTTAAAATCAATTTGTTAATAGGTTTCTAATCCCAAATATCCTAGTTTTGTAAAGTTTTCCTTGTATTATAGTTGATTCTTTTTTACTATATGTAAGTTGTTAGTTATGGGGAAGAATTGCCAATATAATTCCCTACAATCACCATTACTATCTCTGCCCTTCCCAAAATAATGCAGAGAGCTTAAAAATATGGCATATAATCTTTAAAAGCTGCATATTTTTTTTTTTGGTTTTCCTACAGCAATCAACCAGTGCTCAAACTCATCTCAGGTCCTTTTTAAATATCTCATTCTTCTATATGGTTTTACTGCTGACAATGGTTGGATATTCAGTAATCTCATCTCTTACTAGAAATAGTGGTTTTGTCTAGAAGTCCTCACGCAGCCTCCTGCTTTCAGTTGGAATTTCAAGTCCAAATGTGTTTGGTTTTGGTTGGTTTAGATTGTTTCCAGCATTTGCTCTGTACCAGAATTCAACGTTTTTGACTTTTCCAAATTTCTTTTCCCAGCGGTGTTGTGCAGTGAGTTCAGTCCCGCTCTTCTGTATTAATTAACCTTTTGCCCTATAAATATTCGTTAATGGAAATTTTCCTCGGTTGGCTCGGGTTTGTGATAGTCAGTGAGCCAAGGCTGATAACAAAGCCCCACTGCTGGTGTGCCAAGGAAAGCATTAAACCACAGCTGAACTCCTTAGTGCTCCTGTCTTTACCTGCCCTGATCGCATACCATTACACTTGATTTATCCAGTGTAACGTGAGCCTTATTCGAAACCAAGCTTGGTTGTCATAAGACCTTCCATTTTCATGCCTTTCTTATCTCTTTTCCAGCAACACTTTTCCCAGTTCAGCAAATAGCTCTTGATGTAAAACTGCCTGTAAGCCTGGGACTTAATTTGGGTAACTTGGGTTTGAGTGGGATGTAGATAAATGTGGGGATTTGGTTTGTTTTGGTTGTGGAGGTTTTTGTTTGTTTGGTTTTTTTGTTTGTTTTTAATTTTAATCTTTCCTTTCAGCCTCTTGCTTTCTGATTTCTTTTATGTGATATTAAGCACCTTGCTTATCTCAGTACTGGAGATGTCAGCAGTGAGATGCACCGCTCTGTAGCATGTATTGTTGTCTCCATATCTTCTTGATCTGCATGCAAGTGCCTTGGGACCCCAACTGGAGCCACCTCAGGTTGGCTTCTAGGGGATGCAGGGGACAATTTTAAATTTCCAGCCAGCTGAGTACTTAAAAGCTAAATAAACTAATCTTGGCAAAATATGCACAATTCTTCCATAGTAAGTCCCACCAGGACACCTTCCTCTTCATCCTTTGACATAAAACAGCTCTGATCTTTGTGTTGGATCGAGCTAAGGGCGTGTTAAACAAACTTTTATTCATGTGTCCCTGCAAATTAGACCAATCAAAGGGCTTAGAGAAACAAAACAATTTGCAAATTTAGAAGGTGCTGCTAAGTTCAGGTCATTAAAAATAGTATCATGTCTTTAAATCTTTATGGAGAAATGCAAGATTTCTGTGAAAGCAAAGAACCTAAAAATCTAACCATATATATATATTTATCTTGGGAATCATAAACCTCTGGGATACCCTTGTCTCATGTTTTTTTTTTTTTCTTTGAAGTCACATGAATTGAAAACTTACTTTGTCAGTTTTTAAAAGGGAAACCTGAGGATCCCCTGTAATCTAATGGGTTCTGTCCTTCCAATTTTTGATTTTGATTTGTACTGGGGTTTTTTGGATGCATCAAAAACTTGACTTGCAACCAGAATATGTGTCCTTGTCAACATTTCAGTAAACAGAGGTCAAACCACAACACAACATGAGAATAACTTACATATTCATAATTGCATAAATTGTCCCAAAAGGTCTTTTATTATATGCTGTCCATTTGCATGCTTAGTTAATAGTTTAGTGGGCACCATGAAGATGTCAGCTGCTTCTTTATTTTATTTCTTTTATTTTGCATAAGTCTACATACTTTGTCAGGCAAGAGAATTAGTGTAATATCATTCAGCATGATAGGGACATGAGTTCATTGCCTAAAAGAATGGATAGTAGCATTGTATATCTAGCTAAAAAGGAAGACATCTTTGAAATATTCCATTCACCTATGCAGATAAAGTGACTAGAGATTCAAATAGTCCTCAAAACATTGATGCAGTGTCACTGTATCTATAAGTCTATGAGCATCAGCCTCCAAAAGAAACAAAAAAACCCCCAAACTTGGAGGAAAGGGAAAGTATTTGAAAGATAAAACACTTATAAACAGTTCCTGTGCTGAAAGTAAGGCAGTTTTTTAACAGTGTGGAGAAAAGAAATGGGGCAGGAAAATCATGTGAAAGCTAATGTAAACTTTAATGAAAACAAACGTGGTTTTTCATGAATAGCTTTTAGGGGTGTTAGGGAAAAATCCATTTAATAAAAAAAAAGATAAAATAATAAAGACTCTGATCAGTGGTAGTAAAGGCCACAGATGCAGCCATCCGAAGATGAAGAAACCTAGGTGTGATCCAGCATTGCTTTGGTCCAATTTTCAGTGACATCTTTGTCACCAATGACTGTGCTACAGGAATGTTTGAGGGTCTGTGCCCTAATAAGCTCCGTGCTGCCCTGACCACAGTGGTAAAAATTCCCCAAGGTGCTTAGTCTGACTACAGCAAAGCTAAACCTGCCTTCAGTTGGAATGGTTGCACTGGTGAATCAGTCCAACCAACCCCTGAGAAGAGGTGACAGATTTGGAGGGAAGACAAAATGTCAGGGATGAAACAAAACCCCCACCTGCTTATTAGTGAAAGCAAAGGCTGTGACTTGGTTTCCCTTTTTTCGTTAGGATGTGGTTTAGCAAAATTTGCCACCCTGTGCCTGCAGAGGTGATGAGCCCCAGCCACACCACAGGGCTTCCCAACAGCGTAGCTGCACAGAGCATGGCATCCTACACAGATAGCTCTGGGGACAAGAAAAACCAACAGTCCAAGAGGCAGCATGCAACCCCTGAGAAACACAGGGTCTCTGCCAAAACCCCGGTGTGGGGCAAAAGCACTTGTAGGAAACAGGAGGCGAGGCGAAAGCGGAGCAAGGGCTGTGGCAGAGCCTGTACAGGTTCACGTTTGAAAGCTCCACACTTCAGATGTGCTACCCTGTGTTTGTGCCTCCACCCATCCCAAGCTCAGGCCCTTGCCAAAGGAAACTGTAATTTTTATGAATGTCTTGAATTGCGGCCAGGGAATTAGCTGCAGGAAATTTTCATGTTGCTAAGTGTTAATTTATAGAAAGTGAGCGAGTAATATGGGCTGGAGAGGGGGGAAGCTAAAAATTTAATAGCATAATATAAACAACCATCTTGCTTTAGATGCCATGTAAAGGAAGCTCTAGGTGTGATCTTCAGGGAAATACTCTATTCTGTGAAGTGCTAATCCTATGAGGATACTTTGCCTTTGGTGGATATACACAGTGTCTGTACACTGGACCCAACACATTGAATTTTTTTCCTGAACAACCCAAAATTAGCTTTGAGCAGCATCAGCCTACTGTAACAGCGCTGAGTGTCAGAACTTTGCACGTGACTTTTCAAGAATCAACAACTCTGCTGAAGAGGCTGTTTCCTCAAGCTGACTTTCACATTCATTTTTGGTGGGTTTTTTTTTTGCTTCTGTTAAATTATTTCTTGCATTCCATTAAAAATGGCACGAACAGGTCAAGGAGCATTAAAATTATTTCATTTGCAAAAAAAAAAAAACAAACCCGCTAACAACAAGGGAAAAACAACAGCAAAACCCTCTCTGCCTTTGTTGATTGTGCACTTTACCAAAGATTTACATTTTTCACATCTGTTGCCTTCCCATTATTGTTTTCATCCTGAATGTAAAATTGGTACAGCAAGATAAACAATCTCCCAATGCTCCCAATGGCTGGAGAAAGGGGATCTTGATAATAACTCTGTTTTTTTTTTTTTTTAATCCAAAAGAATACTAAAAAAGCCCACTTTTTTTATGATGTCACAACTAGTGGAGAGTTTGACATTATCACATTAACTGCTAATGTATAAATGCAATACTAATGTACTAGAATTAAAACATTGTATAATAACCTTCCCTTGGTTCAGCCATTAAAAATACATTAATACTCTGTCTTGCAGATTGGGCCTGATGCAATTTTATTCATCAGTAACTGGTTTGTGGGTTTTTTTGTTTGTATGGACATCTGTGTTTATTTTCTGGAAAATCATTATGCCTTTGTCTTTTGCAAAATAAGTGTCATCGACATCTCAGGTGCACTTACATAGTCTTTATTTTTTTTCAGGTTTTTTTTTTCCTTTCAAGAATAGTAGCCAGAACAAGGAAACTCAGGCTCCCTCCTTTTAGCTTGTCCTCAACCATTGTGTTGGCCAGCTTTATCCAGTGCTCTGCGGTTCAAAATACCCATTTGTAAAATTAGTATAGTACCAATCTCATGTGCAAATTGAGACTTAATTAACAGATGTTTGTAACTGCTTTCACATCTTCCTGAGTCACACTACATAAGTGCAAAGCCGTTGTTGCTGGAACATGAGAACACTGGAGCAAAGGTGTTTTTGGAGATGGGAAGGAGATTACACAGGGCTTTTTGAGGGGTTATTGGTTGTTTTGGTTGGTTGGTTTTGTTTGCTGTTTTGTTTTGTTTTGGTTTTTTTTTTAAGATACTTTAGAACCTTTTTGCAAATCGCTGCTTTGCAGTGGGTGGGGCATAAGATGGCAAAAGATGTCTCCCATATAATAGGTGCCAATTCTTGCATCCCCCTTCTACAACCTGTATGCATCAAGGTTTTAAAGCTTTTAAAAGGAAGCTCAGAGTTGAACATAAAGACTGCTGGAACAGCAGTGGGCATGTCGAAGCACACTTGAAGATAACAGCTGTGAGGACACAGGAGATGAAAATGCAACCAAGTACACAGGCTACAGGAAAGCTTGGCCTTGGGCGTTTTGCTTTCACTTCAGTAGTTTTAACCCTTTGCACTCCAGAAATGATTATCAAACTTGGGAGAGCATAAAGGAGAAGAAAATCCTTTGTGAGCTGTTTCTGAAAATCGAAAATACACAAGTAACGAGTAAATAGCTGCTGGTTCACCATTACAAAGTACAGGCAGGGCTGCATTTAGACAGCTTGGCTTTTATCTGATTGTGAGCAATGTGTTTCCTCATACGGGAACTACCGCCAACCCAATCTTAATCAGCTGCAATTTTGTTTTTACATCTAAATTAGAATAGCTTGGATTGAATGGGAAGTGAAAAGAAATGTCTGATGAAAGCATTTCTATTAAGCAATAACTCTCTTGCTTTAGTTTCATCATATGTCTCCAGTCTGATATTCTTCATTTTACTTAAATATTACCAGGACTATAGTGCATTTTACATCAGCATTCTGCTTGCAAAGTTAAATAAATAGTTCATGAACCCTATTGGGAAGTCTCCCGAAAGACCTTGCTCTTTAAAACATGTAAGTACAATTATGACTCAGATTGGCGATGGAGAATGGAAACTTTCAGTTCTCTTGTTGTCTTGAATCCACCTTGATTTGGGAACAACCAAAAATATTCCTTCCTTATGACTGTTCGGGGGCCTGTGTGAAAAGAGTCAGTGGTATCAGTTACTGCAAGTAAGCAGACACATGTTTGGCACATACCTCAGCAGAGACCAATATACCTCCCAGCCAAGCTGAGGGACGTTAGCAGGACAGCCCGCGATTTGTGGCTAAATTCCAATCTGTGACCCAACAAAGCCTCTCCCCACCAAGCCTGTTACTCCTGCACTTTCCACCGGTATTATATCAGTTAAAATGAAAATGGCTATATACAAGCTTCTGCTAGCATCTGTTCCCGTGTCTGTTGTCTGAAACAAAGCCTAATTATCACAGCCCCTTCCTTCATATTTTCTTTTGATTCACCCAATTGTCTACAGCCTTGATATCTAGAGCATAAATGCCAAGGCTGAAACGTGCATTCAATTAGATGACTCTTGACTGACCTACATAACAGTTCATTCATGAGATAATGTGACCTGGAGTCATGGAGATAGAAGCCAGTTGATTGAGCTGGGTTGGCTGTGTACACTGCAAACTCTCCAGTGATTGAGGAATCATCTAAAATTAGCCCTACACTGTACGTTGTTGAGAGCCTTTCAGATCCGTCTCTGTTTCGGTGATATTTCTTTTATGAGATGGGCGTATAATTTGTCACATTGTAATTCTTTAATGCTTAACTTTATTAGCATGAAGTACTTGGGTATCGAATAAAACGAGCAATTAAGTGATTTATGTTTAAGGTCTGCTCTCAGTTCAGGGTGTTAGTAGCCAGCCTCCCGTGAAGGGGCGAGAGCGTGCTCAGTATTTACCACTTCCTTCAGGGAGCGACAAAATGGTGCTTTTTGAAGATGAACCTCGTTGTGCATGTAAATCCCAACTGCCTATTACTGCGCCGCAAGTTAATATGTCTTTTTATATTAAAGGTTACTGTGTGTTTGTAGTGAACCACAGGATATTTTTCCCTAGCTTTTGCCTACTGCGCTTGTGAACTCGCAGCTTTCAGCTGTGGGGGGAAAAAAAAGAAGTTAACCAGAGAGCGAATGGTTTCAGTGCAGCGTTTAAGCGACAGTTTTTGTATTACTAAGCCACAAAGGAAGCTCAGATAAAGGTTGTAGGTCGGAAAGAAACCTTGAGGAGCATGCTCGTGAAGTGAGGCGCTTCAAGAGAGGCTGCAGCTGTCACTTGCAGATCTAAAGGGCTGTGAGGTATTTCAACCATTTTCTTACCCTATCTTGCCTAAAACATTAATTAACAGAGTAATGTGAAATTATCTGGTGTCCTCTAGGGCATAAGTTCCTCTATTTTTATTTTTTTCTCTCAGTAAGTGTGGTAGGAGCAGTCTGTGCTCTGTCACGTCCAGTTCCTCTCAGATGAAGCTGCTCCAGTGCTGACTGACGAGTGTTGTGAGGAGGACAGGGGGACATTTTGTACAGGGAGGCTTTGTGCTCTTCAAAACCCATTTAGGGCACAGCACGATGGTTCTCGAGGCTTTCTCTATTAGTAGGTGCATCTTCTGGTTTTACATATGCATTCAAAAAGCAGGTTGCTTTGCTGCCTCCTTCTCTGTCTCTCTTCCGTGTACTGGTTCAGTCGTTCACTCTGTGCTGACACAGTTTATGATCCTCTCTAGGAGTGGGTGAAGATTAATCAAAAAGCCCAGGAACTGGCTGTCAGCTGTCCAGCAGGAGGGTTCCTGGGAGTCTTTTTGTGAGTTTCTAAAGTTTTTTTTGGAGTTTTTTTTTTACTTTATGTTGTATAAGAAATAATAAGGAAGTGACAACCTGCACAACAGTAAAAAGGCATTTAATTTATTCTTTCACTTTGTATGTTTTGCCTTGCTCTCATATGTTCCATTATTTTTATGCTGCATATACATTGTTTGGCTTTGAGAGAAGAAAATGTTAGCCATGCTGGAGAGGGGAGCAGGAGAGAAACTTTTATGTTTTCCAGGAGTTTTTGTGATTCAGACAGATCGCTTGGGCTCCAAGCTGAGGCTGAAATTGCACAGGGCCCAATTAGTGCCTGTTACCTTTGCTGTTTGCTCCTGATCGGTTGCAGAGACAGAGGTTTAATTAAGCAGAAAGGGGGATGTGGAGTTAATGTTCATTATAACTAAAATCGAAACAGCTGTTTACCTTGCCAGAGCCTTGTGTGGTAATGTCCATGAATCTCATCTCGAGGAGAGCTCGGAGGAGCCATCCCCTGTACACGCCTTTCCAGATATCGTGTGGTATCACTTTACGTACTAATTTTCGCAACATTTCCTAATCATATTAATTAACACATTAGGGTATAATTCTTATTGTCTACAGAAATTACTTCAATTAAAACTATTAACATATTACCATGATTGTTATATTATTGCAACTCGCTTTGTTGCTACTCAGCAACATCTCTAGCAAACCCAAATATTTGAAAGCAGCATAAAATTGTCATGGCTGTGCTTTTCCTCTCAACGGTCGGATCAGGTCTCACTGTAGACTTCCTGAATAAATTCAGTTCCTGTGCTGGGGTTTCCTCAGTGAAAAAAGATGTGAGAGGCCATGACTGTCCCACAAGCTGAGGCTAGAGAGAGTTTATCTTGATTAGGGTCTGCAGTGCCTAACAGGAGTGTGACCACAGGAAGCCACAGAAAGAGTAAATGCTATAGTGGAGCAAAAGACAGTAATGGATAGAAACTGGCCGTATTCATGCTAAAAAAATTTGTAGGGTGTTTTTATTTCATTTTTTGTTTATTTATTTTTGTCTTTTCTTGGTCAGAGCTGGGAGTTTCTGGCCTTGCTTGGAGGAGGAATGAAGGCAATAGACTAGCTTTAGTATTGAACATTGTTAGATTCAAAATCATCTTACAGGCAAGTGAAACATGCCCCTTGTGTAAAAGGCAAAAAATTGTAGTTGAAATATTAATGGTCTCCTCAAAGATTATTGTTATTAGTCCACATCTACTTAGTAAGAGAAAAGAGAGAGTACTATTATAGAGGAGGAAAGCTTCAATAATACATTTGAAATATACACTTATTTCTGAGTATCTACCCCTTTCCAAGGTGTTTTGCTCATCCTTACTCCATGAGCTTTTAATTTTTGGAGCTGGGGAGTGGTTAGGGCAAATGGTCAGATGCCAAGGGCTTCATTTGGAGGGGTACCTTCATAAGGGGTGTTTCTTCTTCCTCTTAGCCCATGAGGAGCATGATGCTGATGTCAACAACTTCGTCATCCTCATTCTGGGTTGTGCTTCTGGCTATTTTGGTGGGGGTTTTTTATGTTTTCTAACTTTTACTTTTACACCTTGCCCTTTCTTCCTTAGATGGCAACACCACATTACCCAAGAATTCAATATGTATGCAATGTCTTACGTGTTTTGGATACTTCTTCTTTCTTACCCTGAAGCCGCAGGTTTGTGTTTCTTTAGCCAGCTTTAGGTGAATTTTTGTAGCCCTGAGGTCTTGAATGTAAGTCTGTGCCCTGTCTGATACCAGCTCATGCCTCCACTGCTTTGCTTTGTATCATGTGTTGCCTCCTCCGAGTTCTCTGCTCTGATACCACGTCTGTGTTCCGCTGCACTCTTTTATTATCTTGGGATCATAAATATTTCATCCTGTGCATAGTAACTACTTGTTACTACTGTCTGTATTAAAATTGCGCTTTAACCACATCATTATGCAAAGATAAGCAAAAGTAAAATATATTAGGCAATAGCCACCTGGTCATTAAGAAAATTGCTGCTGCAGCTAAAGCAGCTAAAGTGAAGCTCCAGGCTGGGCAATACAAGTGTAGGCAAGCCTGACATGCCCTGAGGATGTGCAGGCTCAGCACAAAGTCTGTGCCCCATTACTGGACTACAGGACTTGAATGTGGTGAATGAGATCATTATTTGGGTTTACTCATATTGGCTGGGTGGCACAGGATGTCCTTTCTGGGTTTATAGTGACACCTTAAACTGTTGAAATAGAAAGGGAATACTTTGCCTTTATAGAGCAGATGCATATTGGTGTAGTATTAGCAGACAAGTTGAACAGAAAACAAGAAATTTGATCTAACTGAGGTAGATAATTGCTGTCATTACTCTAAGCCATATGTATTCTATTCATCTTCATGATATTGCTGTGTAAAAGCTGTTATCCTCCTTTACAGATAGGTAGTATTTATCTACAGTTTGCCCTAGGACGCCTCTACAGTCAATGGAAAGACATTTCCACCTCCATTTTAGTCCACCTGAAGTCTGAATTGCCCTCTAAAATGATTATTTCTCTTTATGGACTAAACAGGAAATCCTGCACACATAAATTTAATAAATCTGAGCCAAAGAGATTAGAGATTTGTCTGTAGCAGATGAGTTTCAGACTCTGTGCTTCCACAGCTGTTACTAGTAACTAGCTTAGCTTAAATTTATTTTATGTATGGACTGTATAGGTGACTGCCACAGTTTAGTTTGTACTGTTGTTATACACCAAATGAAATGTGTCCACATGGCTGAGTGTGGAATTCAATTTTCATATTTCAGATGAGCAGATAATGCCCTAATCAGTTCTCGTCTATCTAATGCAGTCAGTGGCACTACTCAATTCTTTTCAGTTTGGCTACTGCTCCAAACTGTTAAACCATCTGCTGATAGCAGCTGAAAAGATGACAATATAATAAATTACCAGAAAAAGTTAAGATGCCTAACATCTGCTCTCCACCATACTTGAGCATCTTCCCTGAATTGATGTTCTGTCATGTCTTGACACAGTAAGGGAAGATCCCTGCTCTGAAGCTGTTGCAAATTCAAATCATTTGCAGCTGGACCTACATTCCAGGCATCCATCCTAGGCCTAAATAAGGAATAGCAGTAGAGAAGGGAGAAGACAAAGGCAGGAGAACAAATAGTTTCTCAAAATAACCTTAGGAAGTTCCTGGCCCAGGTAAAAGTCCATACCTACTCATTCTTCATTTTGATTAATGCAGAAATGCCTAATGATGGCAAGCAGAACTTTGAAAGACGGGAATAGAAACTGCTACCTCTTCAGAGCCACATGACTGCCCTGGAATTATGTTCTGCATAATGTTTTAATCAAATAACAGTTTGCTTAGTAGTATGGACCATGTTGATTAGTGGGAACAGAATGCAAACATATTCTAGATAAGATTATGTAGCTCTGAAGGTGCTGGTAGGCAGACACTGTTGAGAAAATATACACATAATATTTACTTAAAACGTTCCTGGAGCCTCCTTTGGTGTTATTAGTCTGTCATGAAAATCTGCAAACACACACTTATCAAAACTCACTGCAAAACATTAGGCAGTTAGTGAAGTCAAATATAGAGGGTGGATGCCATAGCAGAGCACAGTTAATGGTTGAGCTGTGACTTAACTTACACCCAAGTGCAAACATAATTAAATTAGAAGAAGTCCTGAACCAAATGTTGGAGGTGTAGCCTACTTGGAATGCAAAGATGAACCTATATCCCATCCTACTGAAGTAGAACTGTAGGAGACAGAAGTCCAGAGCTGAATCCAAGTTAAAAAGTGTAAAAGAAAACAGTAGATGCCACAATATTCTACTCATTATTGTGGTACAGACTTGCACAGAATTACGTGGTCTAAGAGAACAGACCTCTGGAATGCAGAGCTCATGGAACTTGGTGTGGCACTAACATGGGTGATTCTCCTTATATTAACTAAATGCAAGTTGTTTTCTAGTTTCCTTTTTGCAGTTTGTTCAAGACTAAAAATATCCTCTTAAGACATGATTTCTCTAAGCATAATAGTTGATTTCTTCTCTGTTCCTAATTTTTCTCATGTACATGGTCCTAGCAGCTGCTTGTGCAATGAACAGGTGAAGGAGGAGCACTCAACACACATCCCTCCATAGCAGATCTCCTCTGATTTTAAGCCAGCTCAGTGAAATTGGACTGGATCTAAATTCACCTTAAGCAGAAGGATGATCCTTGTAAATAAATATGAAATAATATAATGTAGTTATAATTAATAAAAGAATACAAACAAAATAATAGTGTAAATACCTAAATACAGCAGTAGCCTTCACTATATAGTAAAGCAACTGGATTTGATCCTGGTGAGTATATTCCACACTGTATTCCTGTGAGTCCTGTTCTGCCACAGATCTGTCATCCATCCATCCATGAAAATCTGTTCCTGCAGGTCTAGATTAGAAAATGCTCCCCCCTGTTCCTTCCTTGTAACAGCATTGTTCATCATTCACTCCTCTGCTTCTCCTTACCTCTTTGTCTGTCCTAATTAGACCTTGGGGTTGCTGGTTTGTGTTCCATAGGACCAGCAAGTTTTTCCTGATCTAAACCTAGTATAAGCAAGTTATAGTTTAGCTTATGTGATTTGGCAAGCATGGGCTATGACGTGGTGACAGTGAAATAATGAGCCAGCAGGTTAGCAGCAGGAGCAGAGAGCATCACTGTGATGGCTAATCTGAGATTCTTGCCATCAATGCACCTGGACGTCTGTCTAGGAACAGACACTCAGGCTTATGTCATACTGCACCAGCCTGGAGAGATCCTGAGGGCTTGCTCAGATGAGCTGGTGTGGTTTGTATGGACCAGTGCTGTTTGGAAAAGGTGAGAGAGTACAAGTCTGTGTGCATGTGTGTGTCCTTGACTGGCATGGTTAACCTAAAGCAGAATTAAACCTGTAGCTGTCACTGTCTCATCCCAGCATGGTGACCAGCTGTGCCTGACTGATATAACAGGCTGTTTTCCCTTTTAAAGGTATTATTTATAGCGTTATCTTTCAGGGGAAGGTGTGAGACTGGTGTGTTTGGCTGGATAGCAATGCCAGTATGTTCGTCTTCTGCAGGGTAGAGGTGATGTTTCTAATCAAGCTGGGGCTGAATGGACTTTGCAAGAGGAGCAAGGTGAGATTTCTAAACAACTTAAAGGATTTGGTTCGGAACAGGCATTAATCAGTCATTAAAAAGCAATTGCAAATACCATCACTTTCTGTCCATCTCTAGTGTTTCTCAAGCATGTCCCTGAAAGCTCGACACCATTCTGCAGGTTTAGCAGTAATTTGAATGCAACAAATCATACCTGCAAAGCACAGATGTTGAGAGCTGAAAAATCTGAAGGTGCCGTATGTTTCCTGTAATTGAAAGCAGGTGCCCTGAAGGAAGCAGAGATTCTGTTTCAGTTTATGAAGTATCTAGTTGGCAGAGCAGGCAAAAAAATACCTGCTAAAACTTAATTCACTAGGACTGGATAAAACAGATTAAAAGTGCTGTTTTACGATAGCTCTCAGGGGCTCAAACAAGGGATGGAGGTCCTGTTGTATCGGGCACCATGGACAAAAGGAATTCAGTGACAGAGTTTGGTTTAGTGAATAACTGGAACTGCATGTATTTAAAGGTTGGGATGAAAGGGAAGACCATGATACATAGACCTGTTGGAGCGAGTCCAGAGGAGGCCACCGAGATGATTAGAAGAATGGAACACCTTTCCTATGAGGAAAGGCTGGGAGAGTTGGGGTTGTTTCTTCCTGGAGAAGAGATGCCTCTGGGGAGACCTTATAGCACTTTCCAGTACCTAAAGGAGTCCTGGAGAGAGCTGGAGAGGAACTTTTGACAAGGGCATGTAGTGATAAGACAAAGGGAAATGTCTTGAAGCTGAAAGAGGACAGGTTTAGATTAGATATTTGGAAGAAATTCTTTCCCGTGAAGTTAGTGAGGCACTGGAACAGGTTGCCCAGGGAACTTGTAGGTGCTCCATTCCTGGAAATGTTCAAGGACAGATTGGATGGGGCTTGAAGCAACCTGGTCTATTGGATATTATGGTCCCTGCCCATGTCAAGGGGGTTGGAACCAGGTGATCTTTAAGGTCCCTTCCAAACCAAACCATTCTGTGATTCTAGTATATGACAACTCTGCCTTGTGCAGCTCTGAAACCAGTCCCAGCATCTCCAGCACTTTGGGTCTATTCCACTGTGCATTGAAGTGGAAGCTGCATCCCAGTTCTGCATTTCCCAGTGGTCCCACTTGTATCCTTGCCTCAGTGAACGCTCCGTGTGGTAGGCTGCCAATCTCTCTTTTTCCTTGGTTATTGTACATAAACAATCCAACCCTAAAAATGAATTAAAGCTATGAAAATGTATGCTTTTGAGGGTGACTTTCTGGGAAACCGCCTGTACAGTGAAGCCTGCTGGATAATGAACAGGAGAGAAGCACCCAGTGTGTTCCACCTGTGGCTCCACCTGCAGACTTCACAAGGCTTTAGCGAGGGCTTTTTCATGTGTCTGTGCCTCAATTTCCTTACAGACAGTAGTAAAAGCTCCAAGGGTCCTCTGAGAATTATTCAGTCGATGTTTGCAGGGTTTTTTTGCCTGGTTTGTGGTACTTATGGTACATTTTAGAGCCAAATGTTATTACTCCATGAGATTTAGCAGAATTGTATTCAAGCTGAACATAGCCTGTGCACCCACAGACAGAAAAACAAAATAACAGCAAAGCACCCCAAATCATCAAAATTTACTGATGCTTCCAGCCAGCTTTGTAATGCTGCAGTTTGAGCAAGCCAGGATTATATCCCCTTCTGTTCTGTGTTTTGGTGGCTACAGCAAGCATAGGAAGACGAAACAACTTTGATCAAAACATTTTTCAACTCTTTCTCGAATGAAACAGATAGTGCCTGGCACAGCATCGTTGTACAGTTATTTCATCTCCCTCAGAATACCTTTCTTAAGTTCTGAAAGTGCTGACTGACCTGTGTGCACCAGGCTCAAAGCTCTTGCTCCAAATCTTGGACTGCCATTTAATGACTCTGCAGCACTTTCACTATATTCTTCCTCTTTGTATTGTCCACATTTTTTTTCCCCTAATTCAGTACTAGGCAGACATTTCCTAGGACTTTTTCTTCTTTAGTCTATCAAACCACCTGAAAGAGAGAAAAAAATGTCCTTTGTTCACTTTGTGACAGAGAACATAGATTTTGCTGAGAAAATAGTGAATTATGTTTACCACCTTTTTCTAATAGACAAGAATAGGTAGGAAAACTTGTGGGGGAAAAAATGGAAGAAAAGGCCTGATCTTCAATATATATTAGTCAGTTTTTCATTCTTTTTGACAATCTTATTTAACTGAATTAATATTGGATCTTAATTCCAGCCAAAATTTTAGAAACTAGGAATTTAATGACTGTCCCCATCATTTCTCTCTGTATAGCTCTCTATACATGAAAGGTCAATGTCACTCAGACCTTACCATTTGGCATGAAGATGAATATAGAAGCTAAAGAGGATTTAAAAAATACATGATCTGGCATTTGAAACTGAAGTCTGGAAGTTGAGTCCTGCTTTTATTCCTTTATCTGCTGGTGACTTAGCACTTCATCTCTGATGGGGTGTGTTTACAGATTTAATAGTCTTTTTGTCCTACTGTACAGCAGTGGAGAAAGTCCTGCAGGGGCTAAGTCAGATTTTTAGGTAGGTTGAAGAAGTGTCTGGTTGATGCTACCACTCTCTCTAGAGACATTTCTGTGCAGCAAGTATGTAAAATGGGGTTAATACTCTCTGCACCTCACAGAACCTGAAAGAGAAGTCCATTTACCTAAAAATCTTTGTCGGGGATGTCTGGTCCCCTTGTTTCTTATTATTGACTGTAGAAGGGAGGGAAAGTGTCTGGGTTACTAATGTGATGTTTACCGAGGCTTCTGTAGCTCAGTGAAATCCATCTGAGCGTTAGTGCCTTAATTTTCCCATCTGTGAAACATAGGTTATGTCTCACAGTGGAATCATGATCCTTACTGCTTCTGTGTTCAGAATGCCTGGAGAAAGAAGGCAAAGTTAAAAGACAAGGTGGTATTCTGATCAGTGTGGTGTTTGCTCTAAAAACTGCAATATACAGCCTGAAAGTATAGCACAGGTGCAGACATACACAGAATGAAAAATCATGTTTCTTTCTGCAGCAGTGCTTTTAGGTGGTATTGTTGGGTATCTCAGGAAAGCAGTTGAATACTTCCAGCCAAGTCCTGGAAATATCCATTTTAATGTACACAGCAAAGGTGGAGGGACCTTTGTTTATGATTTGAATATCTGCAAACAGTTGGGGCTCTGTGCACAGTTCCTCTGCATCTGCTGACTTGCTGTTGTCTTTAGCAGGTCACTTTTAATAATTGTATTAACTTTCCAATTGAAAAATACATATGTATTAAATATGGATTTATTAGGCATCATTGAAGAGTCAGCAGACAGCTGAGTTTGATGTAAGCTACACTGAGCTTTCTCCTCTGTTTTCAGATACAGAGAAATCGAGTATCTACTTTCTTAGGATGCCTAGGTTATCAGGTACTATGAAATATCCACCGCTCATTCCTACGTTTGGTATGTCATATGCTGAGAACAAACATCTCAATCCCTAATTGCTGCAAATCACTATTTGTAGCAAAGTGGGACAGGTTTTTTGAATTAAATCTCAGATGATCTGGTGATCTTTGGCCTCAGCAAGAAAGTTGCTCTTCAGTAGTAGGTGACGTGTAATTTATCAAAACAAAAATCTTTGATACTTTCTATCCTGTCACATAAGACTGAGCTGCTGCAGAGGTCCATGAGATAAGGTTATGCTGTCCCTGGAATTCACTTGCTTCTTGTTCTGTGATATTTCCCTTTCATCCCTTCGTGATATGGTGGCTTTCTGTTGTCATTTTCTTAAGGTGTTGCTCCTGCTGCTCGTAGTAGTAGTAGGATCATGTGATAGCTGAGGTTTGAAGGTCCCTCAGGAGATCTCTAGTCCAACCTCCTGCTCAGAGCTGGGTCAGCTGTGAAATCAGACCATGATTCTCAGGGTTTGATACAGCTGTGTCTTGACAGCCTCCCAAGATGGAGGCTGCACAGTGTTTCTGGGCTGCCTATTCCAGTGGTTGACTGTCCTCATGGGGAAAATATTTTTTCCTTCTATCCAGCGAGACACCCTTCTTTTAATTTGTATATGTTACTTGTTGTCTTCCCACTGTTGTGCAAGGGACCTGGTTTTGTTCAGCCTCGAGAGGAGAGAGCTTCAGAGGAACCTTCGTGTACTTATGGGAGGATATTGAGAAGACAGGGACAAGCTCTTATATTGGTAGATATTCCTGCACCACTTTATCAGTGAAGGTTGGTCTGGAGTTTTTCACATTTTGAGAAGTCTTTGGAAGAAGTGGTCTTGTTTCTGCCAACTGGCCTCGTGTGTGAATTTAAGGGATTCTGTCCCCCCTTCTGGCCTCTGACTTACGGAGTCCATTCTGCATTGCATGACATCTTGCCCATCTCATTGACTGAAGCTGCCTTAGTCCTTTGGGCATCCACAATCCATTGGCAGCCTGCTAATAGATGCAGTGAGACTTGTTCTGCTCCAGGTTTTCTAAACAGATATAACAGGTTTCCCCTCAGTTGCTAACACTGCACGCACAAAACCAGGAATTGTTGTCTCCATTTTTGCATATGTCTGAATTTTCTCTGCAAGAGCTGTCTCATGTTAACTTATTGCCTGAAGTTATACAAATTACTGCTACAAATGGTTAACACTTAAGGAAATGGGGAAATTGTTGTTCAGACGGTACCTATCAGTCTGGGTAGCAAGTACACAAAAACTTGTTTTATTGCAAGGCAGAGTAGCACCCAAAGGCAAAGAATTTCATCGGTGTTCTTGAGCTATTTAATAACATGTTTTTTCTTTGTTTGTTTTTTTAAATCTGCCAATAAATACACATCTATTTGAGCTAACTTTAAAAAAAATCATTTGGGACTATGCTGTTATTTCCTTGTTGTGTATCTCTAGGTTTTTGCAAATTTTTTTTGTAATCTTAAAAGAGAAATGAAAGCACATTACTGGTCAGGGCTGACTCTCTAATTTGTATTTCTAAATCTTACATCCTGTTCCCCCAGCATGGCTAATTACTTAGGTACCAACTCCAGACCTAAATGAAACAAACATTTGCTGTTTTCTGCTTCTGATCTGAATTAAAACTAATACTTGTAGATATTTAATGAAAATAATATCCTTTCCAGTCCTTTCAAAGGACTTGCTACATTTATGATTTTTAGATGTTTCTACAGCTAATGCTACTTGTGCTGCATCCAAAGCACACCTGCAGATTTCACCAAAAACCCCAACCAACCAAACAACAACAACAACAAACACTCTTCACCAAAAGAGTTCATATTCTGAATCTGGAGGGTTGTGAAAGTAAGGAGTGGGGAGTAGAGAAAGAGGAGGATTTGAGGTTTTATGGCAAATTATTTTCCATGAGGCATACAGAGGGCTTCTGTTCCTGGAGCACTGTGTAGTAGCTAGACTGATGCATTTTAACTTAAGATATGACTTAAAAAAGAGGATTAAATCTTTTTTTACAGCTATTTAAATTTCAGCACTATCTGGGTAAAAGCATGTGAACAGCTTTACAGGACCAAAATGAATGTTGACCCAGCCTAGTAGCCTGATTCCACAGAAGCCCATAGAAAATGTGTAAGTGAAAATAAACAAAATAATGGTGAAAGTGCTCAAGGATTTTATTCTTTTTTTTCCCATAGCCTCTCCCAGATGTTTTCAGACTGTTACATGGTGACCCAAATCTGAAGTTGCATTTACACATTTGTTTTAAATAGTTTTTACTAACTTTCTTTTCCACCAGGGAAAAATTTGGTGGGTCCTTTTAGGTCTTTATACACTGGGCTATTTTGAGAGAGAAGACCTAGATATATTTTCATGATATCACTGTTTGCTGCTACATTATTATATCCCCTGTACACTAATAGTGCTGAGTTATTAGCATCATCCCACACATTCTGTGTTGGTGCCAGCAGGGTGAATCAGAAAAACATCTGCCTGGGAGGTAAAAATGTGTTTTTATGTATGACTAAGTAAACATGAAAGCTCTACACCTTCTGATTTGAACTCACACCAGGAGAGCACAGGAGAGACCTGTGAATGTCTGCAGTTGGGAAGTGGCCCTTGTGCAAATCCCATGCGAGGAGGCTGGAAGGGATAAGGTGTCTGTCCACATCAGTGTTAATGAAGAAGAAAATTGACAGAGCAACTGCTTCCTCCAAGAGTAAAGCTACGGATGTTGTGACACTGGGATACACATGCTGTTATTCCCTTAGCATTCAGGAGCTACTTTGCCACTAATTTAGGTCTGTGTTGCATTGCTTGAACTTAAATTCAGTGCAGGGAATATTTAAGGTGACATTGATCCTTCCCCTTTATTTTTTTTCCAATGCCTTTTTTTTTAGTATATTTTAATTTTTTCTATTCAGGATGAATGGGGTATGTTAAGCATGGCAACTTCTGATGGGTATGCAGCTCGATGGCATTGATGGGGAGATAGAGCATAGGAGAAAGGCTGGTTAAAATAAAGGAGGAGCAATTCCTGAATATTTTTACGTTCAGAGAAGTGCATCTGCTTGAATTTCCAAGAACACACTGAGCTTTTAGTAAATATCTTAATAGGCTCAGGGGTCAGAGTGATCCTCCTGTTGGTACTATGAAGTTTTCTGGCATCTGACACCTCCATGGAAAAGCAGGAATGTCAGCAGGTGAAAAGCAGCATTAGCATCTTGACAGATGCGAGTTATAACAGCATTTTTAGACAGGCTAGGAAGTAAAACAGAGCTCATGTGTTTCTTAAGAAAGTTTGGGTTTTTTTGCCACAAATACTTGAGTTTGAAAAGTACTGTCTTGAAAGATACCCATGATAAAATCAGGTCTTCCAGAGTTGGCTGCACAGCCTTTCATGAACAGCCCAGGGCTCTGTCACTCAGTTCTACCCAAAGCTTGCATTATTAAGAGCAAGATGGAAACAGAATTCTCTTTCCTCTTTAACCCCATCCCACTTTATCTTTTTATGCATTTAAAAGTATTGCACTGTGTACCATAATAGGAAGTTCATCAGAAGCCTGGCAGATAGGAAATCCTCTACCCAGTGAGGATGCTGTACTAACAGCAGAGCTGTAAGTATTTAGCAACATCACAGTAGCCTTGTTCCACATTTGCAATTAATACACGTCTGTGTTTGCATTTGTTATAGGACTCTTGACAGCACCAACATAACAAGAAAAACGAACAACCTGAGTAATAAATCTCTGGAGGCATTCAGCAAGTGCCATAGGGCTCATTAATCTTGATTATTCCCCATAATAGATAACTTCACAAATCATCTATTCTCCCCAATCATGCACATAAGGATAATGTATATGTAATAGCCTCCCGTACTGTAAAACCCCAAATAGAATTTCATTTTTTAAATATAAGTCCTGACAAATGCAAGACAAATATTTATAGAAAAGGAATGGGTATGAATAAAAATTAACTGGACTGAAACAAGTGGGACAGAGACTGTTGTGAGGAGAAGGTGACATCTTTTTTGGGGGTTGTTGGTGTTGGTTTGTGGAGGGTTTTTCCCTTTAATTTATAATGTCTCTATTTGAATCAAGGAATTAATTTATTTATAGCCTGAAGTAGATGGGGTTTTCTTCCTGAGAGTTTTGGCCAGGGAGATAAAGCAGTCAGCAGCTGCAGGCTTCTTTAAGGAATGTAGGCAGGGGAAAATAGGAGCAGCTAAGAAATACCCTGAACTCCAAACATTTTAATATTTATAATTTATACTACTGATTGCTTCTTTTGCTCTTCCCAGAGCCATCCTTTGAAAAGTGCGAGAGTTGCCAAAGAAAACCATAGCTTTGATTTGACGTGGCGTTCACGTGCTCAGCAGCTTTTCTCAGCTACAACTGAAATATGCCAGCATAAAAGATCTGTGAAAAACATATTTAGACTATATGTGATGCTTTCAGTAAGAATAGCAGAGGTGCTCTAATACCCATAGTTGCAGGCCGTGCTTCAGCTCAGAAATACCATGATTACCTTAAAGCTCATTGTTCAAACAACAGGAAATATAGGATTTTTATTAACTTTTAAAAAATACACAAGATAGTCTGGTTTAAATGCCATCAGTATTAAAAAAGGATAAGCATGTGTAGTGAGGAGGAAAATAAAAGAATTTTTTTTTTTCCTACAGAAGTGGACCAGTACCTTTTATATTTTTTGATTGTGGTGACCTTAACCCGATTCTTAAGAGTAAGTCCTGCTGATTGAAGTTCCAGAAGTGTAAAGCTGTATTCACAGCTGATCCTTCCTCTTACACAGTATAAAGCATGAGATTTGATTGCCCTCTCATCTCTGCCCACACACCCATTTTGCCACCTTTCTTCTCCCTCCCTCCATGTGTCCAAACGCTCTCAAAACCCCAGGATTTTGTTCTGTGACCCGGGGCACCAAAATAGCAGTTTTGTGTGAGTGGATAGGATTTTACAGAGTAACAACTGAACAGCTTTAGGGCGGGTTTCCTCTTGTTCGCTGTCCCTCCTCCAACCTTTGTATCAAGTACTCAGGATTCATTTCCTTAAAATTTAATAGAAAAGAGAACACATGCATCATTTTTGAGAGCTGAAGAAGGAACAGCCTGAGATCTGGATCTATTTCAAGATCTGCTGTGCACAGTATTTGAGCAGTTCTGTTTCTTTAATTGTTTTGCATGTGAATGCATAATACCTACCTATAAAGTACCAGTCTTTGAATAGCCTACACCGCGTGTTGTGTCTCTGTTCCTAAATACATACACGTTAATCATATACACAGGCAAAATGCCTTCTGGCAAAGAGGTGAAGAATGGGTCTTGCCTCCAAAAAGTTTTAATAAGAGGAGGACTACTTTGTTTAGACCTTTATTTCTTCAGACATCTGCAAAGGATTTTCTATGACAGTGTCAAACAGTAGTGCATTTTGGCCTGATTTTTTTCTTTTATATCAGCACAGTCTAGTTGTTTGAAATACAGTTTCAAATCAGGATAAATGGGTTGTATTCTTAACTGTCTGAGAAAAATTCAAATAACTCCCTTAATCTCTCTCGGCTTCAGTTTCTCCCTGTATAAAACTAAACTTATAACGCTTCACCATCTTTGTAAAACGCTCCACAGTCTTCTGATGAAAGGAATTATTTTAAGTTCAAAGTGTTACTCTTAATGAAAGAATAAACTTGCTTATTCTTGAAGAAATACCTTATATAAACATCAAAGAACTGTTTGTACCAAGTGTTTAATCTGCCATAGGTTGCTCCTGTGCCTCAATTAGAAATATTTTCTCATTCATTTCTCCATGAAGAGGAATGTGTTTGGTGATCTGGATGTCATGTGATAGAATTCTATCAATGTCGGTATGTGGGGTAAGCTAAGTTGCAGCATTTGACATTGGCCATAATTTCCTGTTCTGTACACAAATTAGCTTAGCAATGGATGCAAAGTGATATGGAGTCACTTGTAATCGTTCTCCCTCCACTGCCCTGCCTGGTGGATTTCTCCAAAGAGCCAGGAGTCAGTGCTAGAGAGCAGCTGGAGCTTTGCAGTTCAGAATGTAATCTAATGGGTTACTGGCTGATTTTCATGCTTGGACCCATCTTTACATAATGCCACTTGCAATCACCTCCACAAGTGGGAGCAACCTGGTCTTTTGTTGAGGGAGATTATCAAAATATAGGGATTGTTTCTTTAGGAGTTAATATAAAAGGCCGCTTATTCAAATAAGAATTGACACTAGTTGACCACTACCAAAAAGAGGTGAAACAAGTGGAAAACGTGGTATGTTCTTAAATGGGTTAACATGCATTTTAGTATTTATCCTATTTGTTGAACTTCTCTACTTCTGTCCAGTCTCAGTTCAACCCCATGAACTCGATTGCTTCTCTGGCTCTTCTGTCTTTGGTAAGTTGCAGAATGGCAACAGCCTGTCTGCTTTCTGTGTGTTTACTCAGTGCAGCAGGTTGCAGGTTAATGCCCCTTTTCAAGGAAGTGCTTTTTTAGGAGGCAGTTGAAAGAAGAGGTGGAAGATGGGTCATGAAGAGCTTCTCTGCACTGAGAAGTTAACGTACAGTGGCTGGAGGTTAGCTTACAAGGCACCACATTCCCTTACCTGCACATGTCCATGAGGTTCTGTGACTGCCTCTGAGCAAAGAGTCTTCTCTCTGGTGAAAGTGGATTGAGCCCCTTTCCCTGTAGACGTGCTGCAAGTGTGGATGCTTCTTTTGGAAGTGTGGAAGAGAATACTGACATGCAGGAAGGTCAGTACAGTAGAATAGAAGGTGGACTTGATGTACCTTGTCCCTTGCCTGGGTTGAAAAGGAATAAACACCAAGAGTAACTGGTAACCATGGAAAACATAGATCCTGAAGGACCAAATTTTTGTTGTTTGAACAGTCTGATTCTGATACTGTTGGCTATTTGCATCTTGAAAAGCCTTTTTTTGTTATGCTGATTTGCTGATACAAAAGGGGATACTGACTCTTCTGGTTTAAACTAGCATTACTGGGCTTAAACTGGCAAAGAATAGAGTTCAGCAAGGCCAGGATATGAATATTACAGGACATCTTTGCATCTCTTTAACTGATGATGGAAAGAGAGAGGACAATGCTGTATTAAGGCATTTTGAGTTCAAGTACCCAAATAATTACAAGGAATAACTGGTCTCCTCCCTCCAAGCCTTGCTAAAGGTTGATACAGGAGGGATTATTTCCATCTTCCAAGATAATATCTAGTATTGTGAGGAGGCAGCATTTTATAGCCCTTCGAGTGGTATCTCCTTTTACCTGAAGAATCATCTCCATAATCACTTTGTCAGTACTGCCATGCTTCATTCAGTGGGATCAGGTGACCAAAACCCTGTTCCCAGTGTAAACAGAAAAAACACATTAGCTGGTTATTTTAAGTTGTTTGGAAACTTGACAAGTGAAAACAGCTCTAAATACATCCAGATTCAAAAAACGTTACCCTGAGTATCTGAAACAGAAGTTGTAGTTGTGACAGACTCCCAGTGCTCACATCTCTGGAGCTGAAAAGAGGAGAAACACGTGTTTAAACTCAGATGTCCAATTTAGAAATATATTTATACAGGCTTCAGTCTCTAGACAAGGACCTGTGTTATGGAAAAGAAGTTTATGTAATGCTGTTTCCATTATAAGTAGAGACTAATTTTCTCAAAAAGTCTCTTAATACTGAGTGAACAAGTAAGTTTAGTACTACAAACATTCTCAGTGCTTCATTGCATTGGCTTTACAATATCATTTGCACGTCAAATTGTATTTCGTCTTATGATTTAGTAATGCCAGAAGTATAGATCTAATTCTCTGTCTCATGATACCCTTAAAGATGGAAGATTGCTTTCCGTGGAGTGTAAAACTCAATTTGTAGTCATGTGTATAAAACATGACTTTATGGCAGATTAGCTTGCTGTAGATTTAGTTCTCTCTGACAGTGAACTGAAAAATATTAGCATTTCACTGAACACAATATTAATGGCAAGAAGAGAGTATTATTGTAACATAGAAAGTAGAATGGGATTTTTGAAAGTAGAACCAATAAGCAGAAGAAAATGTATTTGGAGGTTTTCAAGGAGTTTGGGTAGAGTTGTTTTAACTTTTTTCCTTTTCCTCGACTTTTTTTTCCCCTCTCTTTGTGACTCATTTTGAGAAACAAAAGTATGTTTACAGTTGTCAGACTGACTTCCAAATGATTTTAAACAACACAGCAGTTATGATAATGGATCATATATGTTTCAAGTGACTGTAGTAAATTTGAATTTTTAGATATTTTTAAAGGCTCCTTTTGCAAATGTCTTGCTTGGCAGTCAGATGTGGTGTTTGCTTTTTGTGGTGGAAGAGAGGGTAGAAGCAGAAGATTAGAGTGATCATTTCTGTGCAGTTCATGATCTGTAAGGCTGTGATGGTGCTGTAACCTGGTGATGATGGCACCAGTTTGTTGAAGAAGGTGAACATCATGTCCTGGGTGTGACTGGCTGTCCCTTGGAGTGCTGAGTACTAAGAAATGGGTCCAAGCCAAATAATGTGCCTCTAAAACCATCACAGCTATGTGTTGCACTGAGGGTTTTAATAAAAGGATGGAAGAAGAAGGAAAAGGAAACCAAACAGACGCTATAATTAAATGGCAATCAAGAGGAGAACGTTTTATGGAGAGTGCTTCGTACTATTTTGTATCCTGAACTTGAATTTTTGCAGCCTATCTTATATGTATCTACCAAAGTGATCCAACATGTTTATACAGTCTGCTTTTATAATGTGGCTGATAATAATGAAATTCTTTATGCCTAACTCAAAGCTAATATATTCAAGATACAAATGATACAGGAGGGCAGAAAAAGCATTGCAACAATTTAGCTGCAGTTGTAGAAAGGTTCCCCATGCTTCTGTTTTAACTGAATACTTTTATTTATTAATTGTATTCATTTTAATTCCACAGAAAGTCAAATAACGATGTGTGAAAACAGCATAATTAAGCTTTGATAATTATGCAAAAGTAATAACTGAATTTGATCTGCTTTTAATCTTTCAAGCTATTAATTGTATCTATCCCTTATTCCTACAGTTATCTCTTTTCTTATTCACTTCTCTTTGATTAACAGGCAGTAGAGGTCTACCTGCTTTCTTGGGTCAGACACAAGCTCTGGTTGCTTTTAAAATACCTTTCAGTGTGATTACTGTTCCTTTGTTTCTATTGAGGAAAGCATTTAAGATTTCAAATTAATTGCTAAATTATCCCATTCTTTACAGAATATTTTCCACATATTTCAAAGATTGAAAATTAAGAGTGTGCATGTTCTTATTTTCACTGATTTTGTTTGATTTTTAGCTACACCTTATATAGTGTGGGATTCAGTCCTAGTCCTACAAATATACACGGGATTAGTTTTTCTCATCAGAACTGGTTTTGGTTTTGGTGCTTTTGCTTTTTGCAATCTCTGAAGGAGCTGATTTGCAACACACAGTATATAGAACAGGGTGCACTTGATGCAGGACAAAGCCTGGTGTACAGTCAGAGCTGGGTGTTAGCAGTGGAAGGGGAAACTGGTTGCAGCCCCCTGATTTTGACTGGTTTGTAACTGGTCTGTAATGGCTGAGTTCTCACACAGAGACCAGGCTGCCGTGTGGGGGGGCCTCGGGTGAAACAGAGTGAGTTGCTCTAAGTTGGAGGAGAAGACTTGTTTTACAAGTTTGTTTTACAAGCTATCACAATAGGTATTTCTAATCCATAGGTCGTGTTCTTTAATCTCGTGGTGGTCTCCTTGTCTTTGGTGGTAGTGCTGGAGGTTAAGTGGATTTACACTTGGGGTTACAGTCTATCTAGCCTGAGAATTTGGTCCTAAAACTTTGTCTCTAAAACAGCTGCTTCTTTACCAAACAGTAACAGGTTTTGCTTACCATTGAAACAAGGCAGAAGTTAGAGGGGACAGAGGGACCTGTCTAGTGTGACTTTCCTTCCTCTGTCTATGGCCCCTGTCCCAGGCCGTGCTGGGGAGCACACACAGCTTTCCCCCCAGAAAAATCTCATAAATGAAAGAAACTCATTGTACAGTTGTGTTTGATTTGTGCAGAGCTGAGCATGGTGCCCCACACAACCATCACTCAGGTTTGCAATGCTCATCTGTGCATCATGTACCTGTGGTCGCTGTCTGGCTCCGTGACCCAAAGGGAGCTGATGTCATCACAGCCTTCAAAAACAGCCTGCTTGACTGCATCTGTCCTGGATAGGGTTTGTCATCTCCTTTCTCGTGCCCGATAGAGCTTCTTCCTTTGCAGCACTGTCTTTTGTGGCAACGACAAAAATGCATTTCAAGAAAAAACGTAGCCGAAAAGATATGTGTGCTATAAAAATACCAAGGATTTCTTAGCCTTGAGGGGACCATAGTGATGCTGGTTGTTAACCCTCTCAAGAAAAGCATTTAGTGAAATGTCAACATTTATTTTAAGCTGAACAGGCCAGGACAAGTACTGAGGGTTTCCTGTGGTTCATCTGGCTTACTGACATGTGCTCAAACTGTAACAGCCAAGCCCACCAGAGGGCTGTAAATAGGCAGATAGTCTTCATAAATATATCTTACTCCATTGTGGTAGCAATATCTGCGTGTCTCAGATTCCAGAAAATCATCTCTCACTAAATATACTTCTCTGTGTTTCATAGTTTACCCAAAGATACACAGAAAAGATGTCTTCACGTTATGGGCTGTGGTAGAGGAAAGCAGTATCTATGTCTGTCCACCCAGAGCAAGGAAACCACCCTTACTCACACACTCCTATTAATAACAGCTTAGATGTTGTTACTATGTGGTGCAAGCTAGACGTTGTCACTGCTTAGCACAACAGAAGTGTTTATTTTGCATGCAAGGATCAATTTTTCACATCATGAGTATTTAGAAATACGTGTATGTGTGCATTTTTGAAGGGCCCTCAACATACCTGAGACAAGCACCTTTTGTCCTCCTAATAGTTAATGAAATTTTGGCATTTCTTTAAAGCCCTTACAGATCCCTTGAGGCTTTAAAGGTTATTTGTAGAAGTTTCAAGAGGCATTCCAAATATTAAAAAAAAAAAAAGGAAAAAAAAAAGACACGAGCTTTAAATAGTTAATGAATGCACATCATTTACCTAAACAGTGTTTTTATAGATCTTTGCAAATATGACATTAATTAGGGAAAGTAACTAAAGCTGAAGTGCCACAGAATGTTAATCCTCAGCATCAGTAATTAGCTGTGGAGGAGAATTTTTAAAAATGTTTCCAGTTTATATCATTTTGTTTTGGAAGAAACACAAATATGTGGGCTGAATTATTAAGAAAACAAACGCACCTGAAATAAAAACCCTTCCTGCTCCTCTCTCCCCATGCCCAAACAGATGTGCTGTGTGTCCTGTGCACCAGGTGAAGGGAATGTCTGTCAGTCCAGCCAGCAGAGGGATAACACTGCATCCTTATATTTCCAAGTGGCCCTGAGACCAGGCAGTGCAGACAGCTGCTCAGCAATTAATTTGATTGTGGTTTTAACCAATAGTAAAGGCATCTCTTTGACTCCCTCCCTCCTGCATGCCCTGATAATTGTTTTGTTTATCTGCACAATTTGACTCGCCACAGCGGGCAGTGGAAGGGCCGTCTGCATTGTTTGTCTTCTTAAATTGTTAAATGAAATGACTCAGAAGATTCAGGAAATTAATTTTTGTAGTCCAGATATATGGTGAAAAAAGAAGGCTTTGAAGTGGTGATGTCAGTGTAGCCACTCTGAAATTCATGAATCAGCCGTCGCAAGATTTTCAGAGGCTTAAAAAACTGAGAATTTTTTTAAATAGTTGCATCCTTTTTAGTTGCCTATTGATCTGAACCTTAACAATTCATGTCACTCCAAGCTTTATTCAACGGCTGTTTTATATGAAAATGAAAGCCAAGATACCCATATCAATAGGACTTCAGGAATCAGAGCTTTTAAAATAAAGCATAGCATTATTATTAGACTCATATTAAAATTGTGGTAATAGCTAGTGTTACCTATTCTTTTCTCTCTCTCTTTTATTTTTTTTTAGGATGATTAATTTAACAGCTACTGTTGAAATAGCCATAAACAATTTAATAAACCCAGTAAAACTTCAGATGCTTCTTTATTATGCATTTAAATAGGATTCTCAGCCTCTTGAGTCCTACTCTACACTCTTGAATGCTGCTAAGCAGTGCCATTAAAACAGCAATACTAGGAGACCATTCTCATTTATGGCCATTGTAAAATAGGGGCAAGACACTGGTTTGGATTCAATTTGAGAGAGGTATACTTCTACAATAAATGCTAAAGAAAATAAAGAATTAAAGTGTGTTCTCTGAGGATATCAAATGGTTCACTTTACCCTCTTGGTATATGTTAGTACTGTCTCTGACTTTCCTGTGTTAAGCTTGAACGTGGGTTAGCAAATGTTAAAAAGGGATCTTCCTAGAAGACAGTCAGAATTGTGGCTAAAGAATAGTTATGTCTTACTGAAATATATTTTTTCTGTAGTTTGATTTCTTTAAGATTTAGTGTCTTTCATTAGTTAAGGATGTCTAAGAGGAAAAATATATTTTTATTTTATGCTTATGAAAAAAGGCTATGAAACTATTTGAAAATAGACTTTCAAGGTATTTGATAAAAATTTATACCTTGTCTAAGCTCTCGAAATTCAGGCCTTTAAGCCATTCCATTAGTTGAAACATGTTATGCAAGTTCTTACATATCTTACCCTCATTTTTGTGGTACATATTTGTAGGTAATAACTTAAGCTGAGTGACAGCCATGTGAAATGTGAAGCTGTGGTTTTCTCCCTAGGTGCAAATAGGTGAAGTGTCTTGTGGGCTAAATTGGTAAGGAGTCTTTTTTGGGGGAGTGTGGGCAGGGATTACTGATGAAGAGTGCAAGTGGGCACTACAGCTCACTGCTGTAGTCAGCTATGATTCCTGTCCCCTGCAGTGTTGCTTTACATTTTTCAGAGGGGTTCTGCTTCAGTGATGCAGCTGGAAAACAGAGTTTGTGGTCAGAGAGTGCAACAGAACCACTGACTTTCTGTTTCTGATTGAGAAAGTCAGGAGTTGCTGAGTAGGTCTTTATCCATTTGGTTGAGAAAGTAGATTTTCAGAGATGGCTGAAGAACAGCACCTGTATCTCTGATAGATCCTTCTTTTTTTCCTAGAAATTTGTTGTTCTGCACAGTGACAAGTTGATTAAGAACACATTTTTAGAGAGGAAATAGAACTACCTATGGTAGATGGAGAAGAGAAAAATGTTAAGCTCTTGCATGAATATCCTTATACCAGTGGTTGTGCTCCAGTAATTAAATTCTGACAAACAGATGAACAAACAATCTCCAGGGGTAATGAGGCTCAGTCAATGAACCACAAGTGTTAGAAGTACTAACAATAAGAGAAAATACAATTGAAACCCCTGCATATGTGTTACTCAAAAAGCAAGTTAAGAGCTAATTAAAGGGATTTCTGTTTTCCTCTCCATGCATTGCATGTAGAAATAGATTTACAGAGTATATTCTCCACATTACAGCATTACAGGATTCTTAGATATAAGCATGAGAGTGGGTTTTAAACTCATTTATTTTAAAAAGGAAATTTAATAAATTCAGTGCCCCACTTGACCAAAAGTTATCACTAGTATTATGTGCTTCTTTTTAACAAATTTGAAAAACCTGTAACCAGAGAAGTGAAATCCTTCAAATTCAACGTGTTCACCCTTTGCTTAGGGCACATGAAATGCCGACTCACGAAAATGTGGT
The DNA here is from genome assembly GCF_022539395.1 of Myiozetetes cayanensis. NCBI lineage: Eukaryota > Metazoa > Chordata > Aves > Passeriformes > Tyrannidae > Myiozetetes > Myiozetetes cayanensis. Next base: position 5,368,351 of record NW_026087521.1, read on the forward strand.
TGTAGAAATTGAATAGGTTCCTTCCAACCTGCTTGGTGATACTTACATTTCGGCCTGTGAAATATGCTATCTCTTTCTGCTCTTCAGGAAAAATGATAACATATGCCATCACCTTAACTGTGCTATAAAGTAACTCAAATTGGACATGTCTGTAAAAAAGTGCTCTGTGTCATGTGATATAAATATCTACATTTTTTTAATGTCTTTTTTCTTATCACCCATGACAGAGGCCTGTCTTGCCACTGTCAGAATTGATTTTTTTTTTCCCTTTGAAGCATTGTTTCTTAGTTCTTCAAAATATTTTTCCCAGCAAAAAAAGATTGGCAAAACGACCATTTCATGTGACAAGTACAGATGGGGAGTTGACAGTAAATACAATATCAACTTTGCCTTTTGCTGCAGCTGTTGGTCCGAGAGAGTTAATCCCATCAATGACAGTCACATTACTTTTATTGATATTTTGTAATCTGTCTTTCCTTTCTCTCCCTGGTTCACTGCAATCTGCTCTTGGTTAGTGATCTGCCACATGCTACTGATATCTAATTGCTGCATGTCTTACATTTAAAATTGTGCTTTTGGGGATCATGTGAAACATCTTGAGGAACAGTGTCAACTGGTTTGATATGAATGATTTTTTTCCCCTCTCTCCCTCGGTGCATCCCATATTTAAACTGTATTCATCAGGGTGCTCTTTGGTTGCTGTAAATGGTGAATATCCAGCATGGTTGATCCTTTCAGCAGTTCAGAGCAGTGGACATTTTGCAGAGATTTGGTAATGCATCCACAGACTCATAGAAATTGAGGTGATTTGGAGTGGACCAACTGAGGGTGTAGCACCAGGCCCATGGTAAACCTCTATCATCAGCAAGGAATCTGCTCCCCAGTAATGAAACCTATAGCTATAATGTGTATTTTTAATTTTTTAAATTATTTCTCTTTATGGCAGAGTCAACCATAACAAGTCCCAAGGTGCTGAGCACGGTGGGAGAAAGTCCTAATGACTCAAAAAAGCCACAGCTGAACTGAAGCTGATATGCAAAATATTGAGTGTAGTTGTAACACTGTAGTCCATAAAAAGATTGGCATCTGGGGTTTGGTTTCATACTTGTTCTGTGTCTGTAAACAGGAAGAGTTACTTGAAAGCAAAGGTGGGGGGCTGAGTGAAGGTTAATCTGTGTGTGCAGTGGCACGTAGGACTTGTACAGCACAACTGAGGTAAAGAAAGGGTTTGGTCTTTTTTTTTTTTTTCCTTTTTTTTTTTTTTTTTTTTTTTTTTTTTTTAAATCTACCCCTGTGCCAAAATAAAATGCCTGTTTTGTTGGGTGGAACGCAGAAAAGTTTCTGTCAGTCCTCTTGAAGGTGCAGTCACACTGTGCTTAAAACCACAGGAGCTTTTGTGTATTCCTCTTGGCTGAGGTGGCACTGTCTTTGGCAGAGACGATGGGCTGAGGGACAGTAAGACCAAGACATTGATGTTTACTGGCATCCAAAGATGGGCAACGGGATAGATTAGAAAAATGTAAGAGTTTTCTTCTCAAATGAGACTTTTTCTATTCTCCATAGTAGGTGTTTTTTATCTAGAAGGAGAAGAAAAGTGAGCAGGCTAATTTTTATCACTACTCCATTTACACATTAATTTTTACTATTTAATTAATACTTGCTGAGGAGATGGCCTGATATATTGATGTTGCTGCTGATGTTGTATTTTACATCCAGAATACAGTGCTATCCCTGATCTTAGGTTTAAAATACTGTGTCTCCATCATGGGATATGAGTAAAGCAAAAGGATAGAGAATGAATTGGTAAGGCACAGAAAATTGCAGAAAATGTTTAAGAATCTAGTGTTCATTTTACCTTGAGGCTTTCTGCAGCATGGAACCTTGACATGAAATGAATTTTTATATATAGCCAGAAATAAAAACCTGAAGTCTGGCAAATTTAATTAGTGCATTTTAATAAAATCTTATATTTTAAAAGAGTGAACTTGAGTGACTTGTAAACTTGGCAGTAGATATCTTTGGAATAAACTATAGTAAATATAGTTGCATGAAGGTCATAATTCAGCCATATAAAAATTGGTCTTTAATGAGTTTTATTAATATTAGTTGCTGTGGTGGTATTCAAAGAAGAATCTCAAACCCTTCATTAAATGTTAAGTAAGCCTCAAAAATTACTTTGTGCGGGTCTGTAGTCGTTTTTCACATTCTTCTGTTGTGGCACAGGCAACTGAAGTAATTTTCCTTCTGCAAGAGCCAGAAATAAAACCAAAATTCTCCCAGCCAGCAACTTCTGTATCGCCTCTCTTTGTGTTCATAAGTTGAAACAGGATCACTGTCTTTATATATTTATGTTTATATATTTTAAGTTCCTACTGAAATTTTGTGGTTTGTTGAGTTCTTCTTTCCCCTTTATTTATTTATATTTCCTTTCAACTGTGCACCTTTTCTGCCACTCTTTCCCCAAAAAATGTTTCTAACCATAAGTAAGGTCTCTTAGTTTTGTCCTCTCAAACTGTGTACAAAGATGCTATGCAATTAGTATGTTAATTTTGCAGAATTAATTTAAAAAAAAAAAAAAGTACTTTTTTCAGTACATCTCCCCCATATGAAGGAAATCCCCTAACCCTACACCTTTTTATCTTCCCTTAGAGAAAGCAACCCGGACATCTTACTTTCTGAAGTCTGTGTATTAATTCTAAATATGCAATTTTTGACAGCTAGAGGAAAATTTTGGCTGTAACTGAGAGGTTATTTATGTACAAACAGGCGCCTCCATCCTACTCGTCTGTGCTCGCAGGCCCGTGGGCTCACACTCTTTTCCCCACCCATCCTCCCACCACATTCTTCCCTTGAAGAGCTCTCTACAGCTGAGAAATTAAGCCTCTTTACATACCCAGCTCCAGTCAGTCCCGTTATCATTAAACTCTTGTTGTGGGATCCCTAAATGAACTAACTTGTGTATAGCATGCTGTTTTCCCTGCTTTTTTTGCTGAAGCCGTCCCCATTTGTGTGGATTTTTCGTGCTGTGGAGGCATAGCCAAGAAAGAAAAACTTCCCTCCCACAGCACAAGAACAAAGCGTTGTTTCCTCTTTGCCTGAAATTATTTTTCTTGAGATGGTTCTACAGGGACCAAAGCCATTTTGCCATTACCCCTTAGTGCTACTTTATGTGGGATTTATAATGAAATTGCTTTGACAATTTGGATAATGATAGAACAATGCAATAATTGATGAAACATTTTGGGGTAGAATGATTTCCTTTAGGAGACATCAACTCTTGCATTAAAATTGTAGTCCTAACGTAATACACTGAAACTTTAAATAATAATAATTTGAAAAATTAAAATAAAATAGTCTTTGACTGCATTGCTTAGTGTGTCTCACTGATTTTAGTTTCTGATATTTCTTAAAGTGAGTTTAAAAAGGGCTCTGGAGCAGTAAAACCCACACAGCTCACTCTGATAATCAAATAATCAAAGAATTATATACAAATAAATATATATAAATACAAATCTCCTGTTTGTATTAGTTCCAAGATGGACCATTTCCTGCAATTTTCACTAAGCCAAGTAAATGAGCTCAGTGAGAAGTGTTATTTTATGCTACCAGAGAAGAGAATTTTATTCTGTTTCTCAGTAATTTCCCCTCAAAATTTTAGCTTAAAACTTATTCCCTAAGACAGTAATATGTTTTACAGTGTCTATATTTTTTTTTTTATTGTCCATCTAATGCTTTTTTATTTAAAGATCTCGGAACATTTAACTTCAGTTACTTTATTAATGAGTAATCTCACAGAGCATTTAATGTAGATCAGAGAAATACATTTACTACTTCTGGAATATGATTTCATTGATTTGTAAATCTAAAGGAATTAACGAAAATGGGTTGCACTTCATATCTGCAATTTGCAAACAGGAAAAGTGCTAAATTCAGAGACTACAAAGCAAGCCAGAGACCTTATCCATATACACTGTATACATTAAACGCTCTGTGAGTACTCGGGATTGTTTAGCAGAACAGTCTCTTTAAGACCTAGGACTATTTGCACGATGGATTTTTGTCATGCTAATTTCCAACACTTGAATGCTTTAAGGTAAAGCAGCCAGATCAATTGCTGAGAAAAACTCTTAGGAGAAGAATTCTTAGGGCTGAGCAGTGGATTCCTGGAAAGGGAAACTGAATCCTTGAAAGCTCAGCTCCACAGCCACAGAGAGCTCCTCGATAGCGCTACATCGGGTAGATTTGTTTACTAATCAGAGGAGTTTTGCCACGAATGCTTTAAGAAACCTGAACTTCAGCTGTACCTCTGACAATCGTAAAAGAGATGTTGAGTTAAAACATGTGACATTACACCAAACAGATATGTTAAAAATTGTACTTAAAGGTTAATATAATAAAAGTGTAGTTCATGCGAGAGTGATAGAAGTATTGATCATAAAAATAAGTAGTGGCCCAGAAATTCAAGTGAAAAGGGGGGAGAAAAACTACTTGATATATGAAGAATTTGAGTTGTGACACTAAGATCAATGGCTGTATTTTCACCCAGTGAAGCATGAGAGCTTCAGATAAGGGCAGTTAGTCAGTGAAATACTGACTGACATACCCTTTTACTGTTGGCATTTGGTCTCCAATATTGATCTCGGCTGTCACTGCCAACAAAGTATACCGAGGCTGTATTTATGTTCAGATAATGTTGTGTTCAGTGTTTTAGGAATGATTTCTAAAAGCGAGATGTGTAAGGAGTTAATTCTAGTACCCGCCCTCTTTGATTTGATTTAGTTTTTTACAGTGCTACAAGCCATTATAACCTTTTGCCAATTGGTCAGAAGACAGGTAACATGCTGTAACACACACAGATTCTTTAAATCCAGAGATTTGCCATGCCTCTGCTGAGAAATGGTATACTGTAAACAACAATTATATCAAACAACTGATCTTTGACTGTCAGTGGTGGGACACATTCCTGATTGTACAGAAGGTAGCAACTTAAACTGATTAAAGAATAAATCTTTAGGAGGAAAACCATTATTTTTTTGTGTCAAGTTGGTGAAGCTGAAAGAGTTAAATTCAGGGGTTTTGAAAATAATAGTGATATTACAGCAAAACTTGTTTACTGAGATACATGAATCAAAAGTTTTGACATTTTATTTTCCTTTGCCTTTTTCTGCTGGCTGCAGCTGAAAATCGTCTGTGAACAAGATCTTTGGTTGTGCTCTTTTAAAATTAACAGTTTGAGCTTGAGTCAGAAAGGTTGAGAGAATTGTGTGCTTGGTTCCAAGTGTGGTGGCTTTTAGTTTTGCTTGAGCCGCCCTGGCTGGACGAAGGGTCGAGCTCTTCTTCCACTGCAGTCAGAAGCTTTTGCATGTTATGAGTTAGCTGCTGGCTTCTTCAAAGAGACAGCAGGATTTATCTAGCAAAGATAAGCACAGCCCAGATCAAACCATTTTTCTCCCTCTCTCAGAGCATCATCCACAGATTTGCTAATTCTGGTTCATGTTTCTTACGTTCGGTCATGCTTCAGGATCCCCTATGGTTATCATAGCTAGCAGACCCAGGATGGTTTTTATGGTAGCCTGGCAAACCCTTGAACTTCAAGGGAAGAGTCAATGAAAGAAGGCAGAGCCCAAGCGATGGATTCCCTGACTACTGTGAGGGTCTGGTGTGCCTGTCCTAAGCTAGACCAGGGTGGATGAGGTGGCTCTATCTGTGCTGTGACTGCACATTTCCGTAGAAACCAGTTAGTTAGATAAAGTTATGTCATTTACCCAAGACAGATTATGTCAGTCTTAGCCTTTGACCTCTTATTCAAGTTCATTTGCTTTCTTATAGCCAAATAACTCTCCAGGATAATCCTAGTCAGCAGAAGCAACATCACAAGAATGAGTAATGAACTTAGAGGCTGGAGACATGGGAGTGATGTCAGGAGCAAACTGGGAAATTCTGTCAAGTTTTAAGAAGAATGGGTGGTTATCACAACAGTAATTTAAGAACATAACAGTTGAGTATTTGCATGCAAAATTCTGTAACAGAAGTAAATAACGCTGAAATAGCTTACTCTAGCTCTGCTGCATCCCAGTTCTAGTAATTAAGCTGTGGTTAAACCACTGGGAATTGCCAGCCCACCATGTCACATGTTTGTGTGTAGCAAAGTGGAAGGAACCCATAATTTGAAAATAGAAATGACATATTATTTTTACCTGTCTTTGCTTCCAATTTTGTTTTCTACACCCCATAACATTGTGAGCTGAACACCAGATAGCGCTATCACAGGTGCTGCATTTTATGTTGAGATTGTCTGTCCACTGCACTGGATGCAAAGACTATCAGGGCTTTCAGTTATAACTGGATGTTTCTCTGATGAGAAGTTTGGAGCTGTGACAGTACTTCACCTTCTTTAAAACTCAAGGGTTGTACTGAGCCCAGCAATTCTAGAGATGCTGAAAGTTCTAAAAGCATAGGTGATGAGTATTTTATTTAAGGACAGTGAGGAACCACTGGTGAGATACAGCTGTGCAGTATTACTGGACAGATCCTTCTCAGACTGACTTGTAGTGGTGCTTCATCTTACTATGGGTTTTCTTAGGGTTCTGTGACCACCTTTTAGCTCAAAGATGGTGAATTAATATGATCATGAATGTGATACAGCATTATGTAGGGAAGCAGTGTTTCTAGACTTCGGATGAAGCCAGCTGATGTTATTTTTGTATTCTTACCTCAGGGAAGAGAATAAGAGGGTTAAAATGGGAAATTATGATGCTTTACTCATTAAGGCTTTTATAGTTACAAATGAGTATGAGGTTAGAAGAGATGCCTTCTGGACCATCAGAAGCAATTCCTAGCACTTTGAGATTTAACCTTTTTCCTGAAATGGAGGAATCATTTATGCATATTACCAGTCACTTCCTAGAAGACAAGGTATTTTTCTGCAACGAGCGTGAAAAATGAGACTTTTTCAAACTTTTTGTTTCAGTCAATCAGCTCTGATTTTTAAATCATGAAATTGCTGAGATGTGTGTGAGCAAAACTGAACACCTGTGAAATACATCTGCTGATGGCAGCCAGTGACACACAGTGAGTTCAGTAGCGAGCTAATGCTGCTCCGTTGTGAGCCCAAGTCAATCGGGATCTGATGGTTGTCTGTTTAAAGCAAGCATTCCCACAACTTTGAATTTTATATTCAAAAAATGTGGTTTTCATTTCTCACCATGAGTCTTGTGGGCTCAGTTCTTTCATTCAACGGCTTTCTGGGTTCCTGGGAAATTTGCAGAAACCCTTTGGTTCTCAGAGTGTCCTTCCATCGTGTCTGCTCTTCCCAGTTGTCCTCTGCTGTCCTTGTTGTCCCTCGCTGTGACTATCAGGCTCTTGCCACCAGAGCTAGAAGCATCTCTCCTGAGTGTGCCCTTTTTTACCCAGGGAGTTCTGTCTCCCTCTTTACAGGAGCAGCCTGAGAGTGCAGATGTACCCTGTTTCAGACATTAAGCGTTCTCATGTGCTGGGAATTGGCTTCCTTAGTTCCCTGAATGTGTCAGGGACTTCTGCTCCAGCCACAGTGCAACCCTCAGGTTCTCTGTAGCCAATGATCACCTTGACTTGACTTCTTTCTTCTTGGGCGAGACTTGGAGGGTTTGCAGCAGACTGCAAAGCCTATAAATCATTGGAACCACAGACTAAAAAGTTTTTTTCAGGAAGCACTTTCCATTTTCAGAAACAGAAAAGGGGAACAAGGGGGAATTTACCGAGCTGTACTCGTTGTTTTTAGCAGTTAAGGAGCCTTTGCAAACATTCTCTTCAACACTTTTGAAGGACCTGATGGCAGCAGGTGTGTCTTTGGACTTTGTTTCATTCTTCCTCAGTCCATCTTTGCCGTGATTTAGGAATAGAACGAAGGTGGTCAGGGGTGAATGAAACCAGACATTCAAAAGGAAAGAATGTACAGCATACTTCAGGGGCAATTTATGATGATATGATCAAACAAGCTCATGCACTACTACTGACCTTAATGTGATGATAACTTAGGAGCATTAATGATCTGTATCAGCATCTTCATTAGCCTACAGAAAAAATGCAAAAGCAAATATTAACGTAGCTTGTTACAGGCTGATTTCTTTTCTGATTTCACTTTATTTTGACATTCTGTGTATCCCACCCACTTTGACCTTTCACCAGAACACCATTGTCTCACCAGCTCCACTTAAACTGCATTACATATTGCACTAAAAAGAACAATGTTATTCAGAGTTTGGAGAGATTTGAGGGTTGTTTGCAGTATCTAAGTTAGATCAAGTCAAATGACCTTTTATTTTGTAATTTAGAACTTGGCTTCTGATGTGAATATATAATGCATACACAAATATGTAATATGTATGTGTTTGTATATATAGCACACTTATGCATGTACATAAAAGCACATAGAAAAGTACATAGAAAAGCACAGAATACTCCATGTCTGCCTTTCTAAATGGGATCTGTGGATATATCGTTGAGTTCATAACCCATCATTCCTATTCTCCTAGGCACTGTAAAATTCATTAAGCTAAGTAAAATGGCAAATTATTTGCTGCTGTTGAAGTATATAGAAGCGTGCTTGTTTGATTTTTGGGCTCTTGTCTCTGTTGCTTACTGAGCAACGTTGCCTCGTATTAGAAGGGTCGTGATTTCAAAAGACTCTAATAAAGCGAGTCATATTATGTGTGTGTATTAGAGTGTAGCAAAAAGCCTTTGTTCATTCTGACTGCAATGGAGCTGACTTAATGCCCTGTTCTGCAGCTGTTCCCTGACTACTACTCACTCCAGTAGTTTCTCCTTGCACAGACCAGTTTTGTCCATCCTACGGGTTCATTCAGGAGTGTATACAGTGATGTCCTTTGAGGTTTTTCTAGACTGTGACCTGTCTAATGAAATAACTGGATATTTGCTACTGTAGAAAGCTGAGGAATATTTACAGCACATCAGTTTAAGAGAAGGGTGTAGCAGTTTTACTTTGGAGGTTGATAGCCTGGAGTATCTGTACAAATCAGCCCTCAGGTGCTTATAGAGCACAGAAGCATTCATGAGTTTACTCTTTGCATCTCAAGCTCCCTTGTTGCAACTAAAGATATGTCAAATCATTCCTTTAAGGGTTTAGGGAATGAGACGCAAAGGGCTCGACTTCAAAAGAGCCTGTCATTTGTTGGCTTGCATTTAGACACCTAAATAAGCAACCTAGTATTGCAGGTCATATGGCATCGAGCAGACTCAGTTGATCTTGTTGGAGTTGTTTACAGTGAACACTTCTGATAACCTGAGTGCATCTTTCAGATGGCTTAACTGGGAGCTGAATATGATGGCTCTGGCTTGGGCTGGGTGTGCTTAACAGCACTGAAAACCCACTCCAGGATCTCTTTGTTTTCCACATGCAGGTTGATGGTGTGGATGTCAGTGATTCTGTCAGGGTTCTAAGCTTTGCACATCATCCTGCTCACCACGAGTCCACTCAGTGGGTAGTCCTTGCTCAGTAGCTGATAGCTGGGGCTAAGGGTGAAAAAGTATGCTTATACCTTCTCTTCCTCTCTGCCCATACACCATGCGAGGGTAAGGATAAGTGTCTGCCAAGGAATCCACCATTTGTCCTGGTTTGAAACCTATAAATAGGCAGATCATTCAAGGTGTCACTTACAAAAAGCCTTTGTCACAGATGCTATTTATGGTGTGGACTTTGGCTTTGCACAGTTTTCTAGGACTGCCAGAAGCAATGTTAATCTACCTGGGGCAGTGAGGCTGGCAGAGCTGGTAGCAATATAATAACCTGGAGGGTTATTATAAATTCATCTCAGTGTAAAGGAGAGCAAAGTTTGGCCCCATGTATCTATACCCAAATAAAAAACCAAAACCTATCCAATGACTAGCAAAATTTCCATAAAAGTGTTTTAGATAGGGAAGTAAAAATATTCCCATAATTTTTAGTACTCTTCAAGGGAAAGGAAGGAAATGCACTTTTTATTCTAAAAATTTCATTGGGTTGCTGTTTACTGTCTGGGGAACCAACAATGCCAACAGCCCAATGTCGAATACATGCACTTTAAATGATTTGTAATGAAAAGATACAGGGACAGAGTGTTTGGTTGTTACAGGGCTATTAAGAGACTCAGCAGACCCAGATTAATTTTCCTCCTCTGCCTCAGACCTGCATTATTACCTTGGTCAGGTTATTCAGTCTATAAAGGGAGAATTATGCATGGATGTCTCTGAGGGTATCATAAAATGGTTTGGGTTAAAAGGGACTTTAAGGATTGTCTAGTTCCAACCCTCCTGATGTGGGCAGGGACACCATCCACTAGACCAGGTTGCTCCAAGCCCCATCCAACCTGGCCTTGAGCACTCCCAGGGTTGGGGAAACAACTTCTTGGGGCAACATATTGCAGCACCTCACCGCCCTCACACTAAAGCATATCTTCCTTATGTCCAATCCAAATGCACTTCTTTCAGTTTAAAGCCATTACTCCTTGTCCTATCACTGCATGGCCTTGTCAAAAGTCCCTTTCTGGACCCCCTTTAGTAAAGGAAGGTCTCCCCAGAGCTTTCTCTTCTCCCCTCTGAAAAACGCAAACTCTCTCAGCCTTTCTCCTTAACAGAGGTGCTCCAACCTCCTGAGCATCTTCATGGCCTCCTCTTGCCTTGCTCCAGCAGGTTCCTGTCCTTACCATGCAGTCCAGGACATGGTTGGCTTTCTGGGCTGGATCATGTTGAGCTTCTATCAACCAACACCCCAAAGTCCTTCTGCTCAGAGCTACTCTCAATCCATTCTCTCTGGAGCCTGTGCCTGAGCCTGGTATTGCCCTGGCTTGTTTGCAGGATGTTGCACTTGGCCTCGTTGAACTTCATGAGGTTTGCATGGGCCTACCTGTCGAGGTCCCTCTGAATGACATCCCTCCAGTGTGTTGTTGACCACACTCACACAGTGTGGTGTTGTCAGCAAACTCGCTGAGGCTGCACTCACTCCCACTGTCCATGTTACCAACAAATGTCACGATACAGAGCCCTGAGAAACTCCACTCATCGCTGGTCTCCACTTGGACATTGAGTCAGTGACTGCAACTCTCTGAGTGCAGCCATCCAGCCACTTTGTTGTCCACCAAGTGGTCCATCCATCAAATTCATATCTCTCCAGTTTAGAGAAGAGAATGTTGTCCAGGACAGTGTCAAAATGTTTTCCACCAATGCTGTAACCACTTGCGGGTTTTTTAGGGATAGTGTTTCAATTCATGAAGCCCCCACATATGCTGTAAACCTTCATTGTGCACTAGAAGGATTATGGGTTAGGTGCTGTTATTATTTGCTTAGCTTTTTTCTGTAGTTCTGGTGTTAACTGCAAGAGACTTCATTTGATTTCAGATCGGGGAGGGTCTTTAACTCAAGCCAGTTAAATCATGAAAATTTTCTCTCTGTTAAAAACACAGAAACAAATGTTACTCAAATCAATTATTACCAAAAAATGCTTTGCTAATTGAGTTAGGAGAAGCTCTACCCATTCCATTGTTTCGGTGATGCATTGAATATGACAGGCTGGCTTGACTGAAGGCAGCCAGTGTGTATGTATATAAAAATATATGTGTGTGTGTGTAGCTCAGCTGATGCAGGCTTGAAGCTTTTTGTGCAGTGAACCTTGACATTAATAGTGAAATCAAGGTTCACTTGCTGACAGACATCAATTTGCCAGAGGCCATCCCTCTTCTCCACCTTCCCTGGCACATTTGGACACTCACACACACACATGGATATATCTTGCCTGCTGATTTCTGGCAAATCCTGTGGATATTTGTTCTCAAGAAATTTGCCAGCCAGCCTCTCATAATGTCTCGTGTGCGTTCCTGCAGGCTGAAAAAAAATAAGTAAGAAGAATTACAGATGATTCAATTAAACTGATATTGTGCACAACAAAACTGAGAGCAAATGCAATTTGGGCCCTGTACATGTGACTTAATTATCTCTTACCTCCCCACTCCACCCCCTTTTTTAGAATTTAAAAACAATTATGATATAATTGCCAATCTGGAGATCCCTAGATATGCAGTAAATATGCTTTGTCTCACTGAATGCTCTTTTCCTCAATTCAGAAATGGGACCTTATTAAAAAAACACACTCACAAACAGCAAAAAAAAAATCATATAAAGTCATCAAATGACCTTCAGGAAATAAAATTCTGTGATGCTGTATACCCAGGAAAGACATACCGGTGTATTAAGTGAGCAAATCAGCTAAAGTCATTGAAGATAATTAGCTGTGTGCATTTATAAGATGCACACACTTTCAACACTTGAGGCAAATCCCTGGAAGTCAATTGAGACCTTATCTGATAGAGGCATGGAGGTGCATTTGAAGACCAAACAGGCCCCTTTTTTTGCTTGAGTTAGTAACATGTTTCAAAATTTACTAACAGCTTTTTAATGTGTAATCAGCTTGACTTAATGGGGAAGAAAAAAATCACGATCATTAGGAAGCCCATACTGAGTGTATATATTCACGCGGTGGGAAAGTGCCTTCCAGTGTAGAGTAGTTTGGAGTAAGTAGGATCCATTACCCATATCTGATGAAGGGCTGTCAGATATGAAGCAAATTTAGAGACCTACTTGTCCCTTCAGCTATTCATCACTGCTGAGTGGCTCTAGCGGCAGCCGGTGGTATTTTTAGAGAGGAGAATGATACGGAATTTCTCCATGTGCCGAACATTAGCCGATCCCATTACTCAGAGCTGCTCAGAAAGTCACAGCTGACACTTCAGGTTGGTGGCAAAGAAGAGCGATTGGCTTAGAAGGGAAAGCACAGAGGAGATGCCTGAGGAGGGTACATTTGTGGGGACATTGCCATGTTGGGACTTTTCGTCAGCTGCCTCCCTGTGTTACTTGGAGTCAGCAGCAAAATGCAAAGATAATTTTTGAAATGTACATTTTCTCAGGATTCTGTGCAACGTTGTCCAGGCATGCTGTCACATAATACTTATAATAGTTTGAATAATAATAACTCATTGTTAGCTCCTTAAAGCTCCTAGCAGCAGAAAAAAGGTTTGTCCTGAGCTTTGGGATATTTTCAAAATAATGTGGGCAGCTGACTGTGTACACGCTATTTTGCAAACAACCAAAGTCATCTGTATTATTATTTATCATTATTTCATCAAAGAAAATCCATTTAGTTTAATGCTCATTTGAATTGCTTTTTTTTTAAGACCTCCAAATCCTAATAATGTGTCGAACACACTCCACAATGTCAAAATAGTAAATTGTATGTAATTTTCTTTGACAGTAAGTGGATGAGTCCTTGCCAGAATTGTTCCTCTTTACACCCAGTGTGAAGTCATTGCTTTTCTTCCATCAAGTGATATTTGACTTTTTAAAACCCACTAACAGGAATACTGCTGACCTTCTCATAACAAATTCAGTCAGCGCTGCTGAGTGGGGCTGGGGGAGCGGGGGGAAGCGGTCAGCAGGCTGTGGTCTCTCTTCTGCCTGTTCTGCTGCAGCCCCAGCTCCACGCCACCAAGAACCGAGGGTGGGCACATGTGCCAAACATTTAAAACCAGGACAATTCTTTAAAGAATGTCCTTGTTTTTTGAATAGCTCTAGTACTCGCCCCCGAGCACTGCGATACTGAACTTCCAAAGCTTTGGGCTTACAATGAATAGCATTCATCTTCGCTTCTGGTTCTGATCTTGTAAAAGCTAACTCATGCATGCACAACATGATAGACCATGTTACGCCTCAGAGCCTTTTTCAGAGCTATCATCTAATACATTTTTTATAAGCCAGAGTGCATTCATAGAATTCTGCCTCAAAAGGCATTTGGTTTTAATGGCTGCACTGAAATGTCTAGGCTGGCTACTTGTGCTGTTCGAAACAAAAGGGTAGTGAAAATGTTGAAATTTTTTATTGCAGCCTTTAAATTTCAGGGCTTTTTTTATTAAAGGTATGTTGTTTAAAAGTAGAAGAATGTCTAGAGAAAAGCTGCTTTCTGCTAGTCCTAAATAAAAAGGGTCAGAATTTTGGCAGCCAAGAAGGTGTATGCATTTTGTGGTTGTTTGACTATATTTTATAAGACATATATGCACATGCTTATGTCCATATGCAGAGAGGCTGATCTTGAAATAAGTTAGATTAGGAAAATATTAGGAGCAGATATCTAGTGCCAGTCCTGAGACTTAGTTCAGATTAACTGCTAACAACAGAAAAGAAGAGCAAAAATGGCTCATGGATGGAATTTTGCAACCTGCATCAAAGTACCAGAAAAAGAAAAAAAAAATAACCCACCCCAAAATTTCAATTGATTGTGAATGTTTGAAAATATATATTTACCTTTATTGATTCTTTAGTAGATGGACAGTTTCATACTCTCACTGAGAAATTAGTTTTCTAAAGAGAATTAGTCATCTGAGGTAAACAACAGTGGTCTTAAGTATTTCTAATGCCGTGAAGGCAGGACTGCATTCATTTGGCTTGCTTTGATACATTTTGAAGATTATTTTGCTATGTATCAGAAATTGGATTTAGCAACTACAGTTATTCTAGGGTTTATCTGTAACTGCAAAGCTTGTTTGTCTTTAAAATGGGGAGGACATTTGCAGTGGTAGAAAAATTGAGATTTTACCTTATAATGCTTTCTTGGAATCCCAAGATAAAAATTCTGTTGAAGTATTTTAGAAAATGCTTTTTCCTTTTTTTTTTTTAAGATACTTCTGAAAGACTTCAAGATAAAAATTCTGTAAACTGTTTGCTGGTTATGACTCATTTTAAAAGCCAAGTTTGGCTCTCTGTTTGTACTTTGGAAATCTGCAGAAATGAAGAGTGTGTCAAAATTTGTGCCTTTGGTTCACTTCTGTGTTAGAGATGGAGCATCTTCTGCTTTGTCTTAAGAAGAATAATTTATCCTGGCACTCTTATCCTCAAGTGAATTTGGAATATTAAATTTTATGTATTTCTGAGTCAAATTAGAGGAGAAGACAAGATAATTGAATTGTATCTTCTGTGTGGGAGGTATTCAGTGGAAAAAATTGTCCAGATTTTACAGTATTTGTGTAATTATCTAGAGCTTGGTACAAGTTGCCACCACGTCTAGTGGAAGATGTTCCTGCCCACGGCAAAGGGGTTGGAACTGGATGGTCCTTAAGGCCCCTTCTAACCCAATTGATTCTGTGGTCCTGTGATCTTGTGCCCTTGCTTTCATCATACAGACTGTGCTTGTAGTTTTATTTTGATTCTAACAATCAAAATTGGTTGTAAGCAGTCTGACTTTTATGCATGTATGTCTTTTCATGGGACTTGAGTATCGTTTGCCTTGCAGGAAAAGCCCTGGGGGAGGGTCTGGCTGGACAGCAAATCCCATGGGAGTCAGCATTGCACCCTTGCAGCACAGGACAACTGCATAGTGGGGTGTCCTAGGATAAGGGTGGACAACAGGGCAGGAGTGGGGATTATTTCTCCCTTTGATACCTGTGAGTCCACATCTACACACTGTGTCCAGTTTTGAGCACCCCAGTATGAGACATTGGCATACTGGGAGGAGTTTGGTGGAGGGACACCAAGATAGCTAGGAATCTGGAATATGTGACGTAGAAGGAGTGCCTCTTCTTTATCCTGGAAGAGAAGGGGAAGGGAAGGTTCTAAAGGTGTCCTGAACTGCTTACAGACAGGTTACAAAGGCAACAGAGCAAGACTTTTTTTTTGCCCAGAAGTGCACAGAGTGCATAGGACAGGAGGCAACAGTCACAAGGTGTTAGCATGGAAAGAGGAAGAATTTCACCACTGTGCTGGTCAAGCTCTGTAACAGGCATCCAGAGGGACTGTCCTTGGAGATACTGAAATATCTGCACAACCCTCAGCAACCTGATCTAGTTGGCCCTGCTCTGAGGGTGGCTTGACCAGGTGACCTCAAGATGTCCCTTCCAACCAAAATTACCCTGTGAATCTATGCTGACACAGGCTCTCTCTGTTTAACAATATAGTCATGAAATTTTAATGCTGACAAAAGGGAAGAGGTCAGTTCCCTGGCTTTAAGAACCATTTGTGTGAAGTTAAACCAAAAAAGACCAAACCCCAAACAGAATGCCCTTGTGAGATTTGCACAGCTCATGACCCAAAGTGAGCAAGTTGGAATTTTTTATGTCACTTTCTGCAGAAGCAGAAACCGCATGGCTGTGTTTTGCAATGATTGCAGTAGTAACTCATGGTTCTTGCAGGAAATAAATATTTGTACCCACCTCCATTGCACTCTAATTTTGGATATGGAAAAGGAACTGCTTGGTTCCTATAAGGAATGGAATGAGCCAGTGGTGAAGCATGTCTTCAGAATGAGCTAAATGCCCACCTTTCTTGCTGCTTTTCAGAACTGCCAGGACATCTAGAAGCAGATTAACATATCTAATATTTTAAAGTTAGAATTAACACCAATTTCTATTGCAGTAGTATTCAGAGAGCTTATTCAAGGTCAGCTGCTCAGTGAAGAAAAAATATAAGAGACCCAGACTTTGCTTCACCCTCTCCAACAAAAACAATTAATTTGAATGTTAAGCTGCCTGTGAAACACTTGACGAGATCCAACCCAGCTGGATCTTGTAGACAATTGTAGCTGTCTTAAGTGTTCGTCCTTCAGAAGAGTGGATGCTATAGAAGACTGCCTCAAATGTTTTAGGTGCTACTAGGATAGTACATGTAAGATTTATGCCAACAAAAGGGTTTCTTAAAGACTGAATTTCTAATAACATACAAGGGCCCAGGTCTTCTGAGTCAGAGAGCCTGTGTAGTTTTTATACTCTTATCAACCATGATCCTGAAGATACCCCTCTACCTGAAACATGATGAGCTGTCTCATGCAATTTAATTTAGTCTGTTTTCTCCGGAAAAGTGTTTTTTTGAACACCTGTATCACTTCTGAAACAAACAGTCTGTCATTCTAGATGTTTTTAAAAGCAACCAACAGCAGCCTTGCTCAACATTTCTGCAATAATGACAACCACTGGAATAATATAAACCACTTACTAATCAGTTTGCAAAGGCAGGACATCTGCTTTACACAATACAGAAGCAAATTAAGGAGGCTTTCACAGTAGTCTGAAATTGTGTGTTAGATTTAAAGAGAGAGAGAGGGAAGAACTAATGGTAAATAAATTGGACCACAGTGCTAGTTTTCATACAGCTGTATATCGCTCTAAAACAGCTATCTCAGAAAGCTACCTGTAATTTATTAATTCAAGATGACTCAAAAAGCAACTCCTCCATAAATTTCTTTTCAACAGCTTCCTAATCTCAGTAAGTTCTTGGCAGAAGTTGTGCTGGGAGAATCTGCCCTCAATGACAGTTTTCACTACTGTAATTCCAAAAGGCTCTTGCCTGTGGACACTTGGCTTTTTAAGTGTTTTTCATATAGGTGTATTATCATGTGTTAGGTGCAGGTGCTGACTTTAAACTGCTCAGTCCTACCTTGCATTGCAGAAGAAAGAGAAAGAGTCTGGGATTCATGGCGTGATTTAATGGGTTTGGTTTGTATGACTTTACCAAGGTTCCATCATCTTCCTGGTAGCAGCTCTGCCAGTTCTGACTGCCTCTAAGAAGCTCCATACATCATCTCCTGAGCTAAAAAATGTAGTATTTTTCATGTATGGAAGACTGTCAGCTTGTGTTCTGAGAGGTAATATTTGTGCAAGGAGGAGGCTAACTCAGTCACCTTTTGGGGATTAAGTGTCAGAGCCAGGAGGAAGGCAACTGGGCAAAATTCAGGTACAGATTTGATTTAGAATAAGCTTCAGCTTGAAAACAGATAACTCTGTTTAATTTTCTTTCTTGGATGCATATTTCAACAGCTATGTCTAGCAAGGTTTAGAATTAATCTGGACAGAAATCCTAATTTTTATCACTGTCTGGTCCATGGCAAGTATGCCAGTTTAACCTGTTTCTTATTTGATCTAAAGACTAGTGGGATTGGGATATGAGCTTATGTTTCCAGCAGTTAGCCACATCAAGACTGTTTGGTTAAGCATACTCATTTAGAATTGGGAGAATATTAGTCTGAACTACATCTGATTGCATTGAGAACCCACTCGTGGAACATACACACTACTGTGCTTTGAATGCTTTAGATGGCACAACTTATAACCAAAATTTGACAGTCCAGAGAAAATTAGTCCTTCTGGGGAATGCAGATGTTAAAGATCTGAACACATCAACCTTTAACTAGGAGAAAAATATACTTTAAGTTAATCAATATTTCCTTTTTTCTTGGATGTGCTCATTGGCTGAATTTCTGTAGGAATTGCTGGCTTTGCTAATGTTAGGAGCAGCACTTCCCCACTTGAACGAAAATGGAAGGACTGAATCCATTTATGGAATGTTGTGTATATTACCTCTTTCACATTTTCCTGGGTATGCAGTTCCCACCTTCCTCTCGGAGTTGGAAAGTTTAAAATATAAAGCAAAACATAATACCAGTACAAAGGATGTTTAAAGCTCTTCAGGAATTGTTTTTTTATTTAAGCCTGAACTAATGATGTGCAGGTTTTCTTCCATCTGTTTGTTTTTAAAGGTGATGAAATATTTACTACACTGTGTTACACTTTTTCCCTTTCTACATTAAGTGTTCTGGATGCACTTTAAACCGAAATGGCACAACAAAGTAATAATGGAGCAAGACTCCACTGTAAGCTTTTTCTAAACCAAAAATATGTGAAAGTACAGGTTTTGGGGAGCTACTCAGTGTTTCTCCCAGCTGATCCTCTCCCCAAGGGTGACAGCAAATGTGAAATGGTGCTGGTCTGCAGAATACTGACTACAGCAGGCTTAGAACCTGCTTCATAATTAGGCCTAATGATTTGTTTTATTTCCTTTTGTGCAGCCCTCTCTTTCTACCTGGAAACAGAGATATTGTAACATTGCCAGAGCATCTCTAAGAGTCGCCATTGCTCCAGAAACTTACCCTGTTTTGTCAACTCTTAGGTGCACATTACAACATCAATACTTATTTTTGGACTAGAAGCCCACAGAGAGCCCCTGGAATAATATTTCTGCAGTAATTCAGGATTGAACTCCCCATGGTTAGGATATACAAAGATATTCTAAGGATGGCAGCAATTTGTGCCTTCTGAAAAGTGTTTCTCAAACCTCAAAATGTCTTTCCCTCAGCAATTTAAAGGTTGCTGTTGGCTGTGACTGCAGGGGAAAAGACATTACTGTCTCTGTGAAGTAGTTAGTTGTGAACATTTAAAAAAGCTTCAGTAATTTCTCTAAGGGGAGGCACCAAATCTCATAAAAATATTGACTGAGCTTATGCATAGCTTTTTTGCATTTTGTTGGTTATAAATAAAATCAAGTACCCTGATTACATTTCATGATAGAAGACAGGTGACCTGAAAAATTTATAAAGGTGTGAGAGAATTAAGAATGATAATTTTCGGTTAACATTTGAATGATATGGCTCTGTTATAAACCGTTTAATGCAAGATGCAAATGAATGCATCTGAAAAGGGAACTTCATGTTTGTGGGTTTACTGTAATCGTGCACAGTATGTATTCAAAGGAGTTGCTAGGGAAATGAAGGTTTAATGCTGAATATAACTTCTACTGAAAAATCTGAAAATGTTTTCATCAAATAATGAAAACAGGCCTTTAAACAAATAGGAATCACAGGAACATTGGGGTACTGTTGGGTACATGTGATGACCACAAGATCTTGAGTAATCAGGGGATTCCAAGGCAAAGAGAAGAGCCCCTCAAGTTGTCTTTGTGCTATTGATGTTTGCTGCAGAAAATCCCAGTTCGTTGCAGATCTGACATGCTCACCACTCCCAATGCAGCAAATTTGCTCCCACATCCAGAAGTTTTGATGGGTAGGTGCCTTAAAAGCCATCAGTGCTCATGGAAGAGGGGAAGTGACACCACCGTCTCTCATGTGGCCAACGAGAGGCCCCTCAGGTCAGCTTTCCGGAGGATGGGTATGCCCAGTGTCTTGTCTGCTGAGAATAAATCAGCTGTGTTTGAGGGGCAGAAATGGCACTGACTACACACAGAGCAGCTGAGATGGAAGAACCCAACCCCAGAACCCCACAACCACTGGAATCAAGAGGAGCAGCGAGGTCAGGGGCATCTGGCAGAGCGGCACGCTGGAGCGCTGGGTGATAGGAAATTCATTAATTAACATGAGAAGTGGCCTTCAAAGACAGAAACTGGAGTGTGTCTCCTCCCAGGTGAAGCTGGAAGTTAAATATTGCCTCATGATGAGTCAGTGAGGCCATGTGAAGGCCTCTGCCGGCAGATCTAGCAACAGCGCTTCAAAGATAAACCTTTGTGGTCATACCTTTAAAGGCTGATTCTTTCCTCCTTTCTGGGAAAACACTGAAAATAGCATTTTCTAGCCCAGAGCCACAGAGCAGAAGTAAGCAGTTGCAATCTGTTGACACTGTATGTTAAAAGCCACACTCTGTATCTGGCAGGCGAGCAGAGATTTTGAACTTGGAGATCGTTGAACTAGCTGAGGTAAATAGACAGGAATGGGTGCTTTGGTCTTTAATTTGTATTCAGTTTTAATATAATTTAATTGATTTTTGAAGTATTTTTGGAGCTTTCAAATAATTTGTAATGGTCTTTCAGAGCTTTAGATACAGAGCATCATATTTCCAGTTAAAGATTCATTATTTAATTAATGCAGCTCAGTCATGCCCTGATAAATAGAGGCACCATTAGAGCTATTTTTGTTTCCTGATTTATTTCTCCAACAGGACTCAGGAAACACAGCTTTGAACCATGTTTCTAACGGTGAACTAATTTCCTGCTGAATACAAACAATGAGGAGAATTACTTGCATGTATTCTATAAGGATTCTACAACATAATGCAGAGATTAATAATAACATTAAATTTCTCCCCCTTCCAAACACTTTACTTGACTTTACTAAGCCACACACTCTGCAGTAGAAAGCCAAACAGGAGTAGTAGCTCTTTTATAAAAATCAGACTAAGAAAAATAACATTTTTAGCTTGGTTTGGGCAGTAAACAAACTAACCAAACCAGCCTCTGTTTCTAAACAATTTATGTGCTGTTTTGCTATTAGCATTGCTGCTGTTTAAAGCTTTCTCCTTTTTCTTCCCTCTCCTTTTGCTTCTAGTATTTCATTTTTATACCTGTCATGAAATGGTTGGGGTCGGAAGTCAGCGCAGAGTGCATCATTTGTACATTGTGTCTCTTTTCCTCATGTGCCTCTGCTGCCAGAGAAATTGAACTTTCATCCATTAAAAATCCATTTATTGTGTCTTGACTTCACTGAACTAAAGAACAGGACATTTCATCAAACAGTACAGTTTAAAATCAAATTAAATTGTACTAGTGCCCAGAAAATGTGACATGATAAAGACCCCAGTCATTTAAAAAATCTTTTTAAAGACCTCCCTAATTGCACTTATCAGTACTTCCACATGTCCTTGAAGGTTCAGACTGGTCAGTGACTCAAGGACTTGGCATGGGACACCTGAAAGGACCTCTTTTGCATTTTTCTCGCCCTTCCTTCTTTCCATAAAGCAGGTGATGAGCACTTCTTCCACATTTGCGCTCCCTCAGGTTTGACACTTGCAAGCTGAGGCTGGGTGTAAGTGGTCCCCAGTTGTGGTGTCCTTCCCTGTCCTTCCAGGTGATCCTTTATGTTGGACATCACTGCTCCAGGGTTCTGGCAGCGCAGAACTGCCACCTACAGTGATAACTTGTGTTGAGGTGTTTAAGTAACTCAGTAGCAAACCCATAAAAATCAGAGGCAGCAGTGCTTGTGTGGCAAACTTGCCTGATGGCCTTTCATCTTTGTTAAACACATCCCCCCCAAAAACGGGGTTTGCATCATATGTTCTTCTGTAACAACCTGGTCCCTTTATTGCCATATGTACCCTCAACATGTGGGGGAGAGCTTGCCTAAATATGGTGCTTATCCTAGTTACAGTTTCCATAATGTTGATAGGCCACTGGAGTCAGAGAAGCTGGAGTTTCACAGATGGACTGGAGAATTAAATTGTGCAAGTTGCAGGGCTACATATGTGCAGAGTTTCTGGGAGTCCGGGAATGAGACCGGGGGCTGAGAAAACACCCGTCTCCCAGACCCAATTGCATGGGCAACAGCTGGAATTTGCACGGCTCCTTATTCAATTAATATTCAGAAGCCACTATTGCATTTTCCCAAGAGCAAAGAGGCACTAAAAGCAAGCTGCTACGTCTGACTCCACTGTTTGTCCTCCCCCTTATGCAGTGTTGGGTTGTTTGGTTGGTTGTTGGTAGTGTTTTGTTTCTATTTTAACCTCTCATAAATATGTGTTACATTTGGCAAAGAGGCAGCTGGGGACCGAGAAGAGAGCAGCAAAGTGGTGTTTCAGAAGCCAAGAGAGTAGCATGTTTGAAGTGAATTGCACCAGATTTTTGTTCATATGGGAGATGCTTGATTTCGTTTTTGCTTGACTTGCTTCCATGCGGAGTGAACTGCTGAGATGCTTGTTTATAGTTCAGATCTTTCTAAGGTATGGTTTGGGTTTACAGTCTAACCACCAACAAGAGGAAGGTTTACTACAGTGATAAATATTTATTTGGATATCATGCTCACAAGGTTTCTAAAATGTAAGCAACAGACGAAAGACAAATAAGTTATCACTGCCTTTCATTTTTGAAAAATGAGGTATATCTTTTCACTTTTGGACTGAACCGTGTATTCTAAGTGGAACCAGATTACAAAATTATATTTAGAAAACACGATTTATAGACCCTTCTTTTGTTTATATATACATAAGAGTTGTCCATTCTGTTTGTGTGCAGAAGGAATACAGCCAGTATGACAGTTTTCCTGGCTCCCAAGCTGCTCAAATAAAAGATCAGGCCAGGGAACGTGTTCCCTTGCGGTGCTTTCTGGACTGAAGTGTGGTCTGGCCCTTGAATTGCATGTAGTACACAGGTTTCAGAAGAGTCAGTTCTCTGGCAGTAGGCTTTTTTCTCTGCTGAAGGCCAGCCCTGGAGAAACAGGGGTGAAAGAGAATTACTAAATTGCATAGCTTGTTACTTGCTGTCTTCAAGGAATGATTTCAGCCCAAAATGATCTATCATTTCTTGTGAAGTATTGACGAGTGACCAAAAGCTAAAATGAGGTTGTGGAAGTCAAGTTTTTAGTTTGCAATCAAAATGAGAGGCTTTGGGGAATCTGGCTTCCTTTTTTTTCTGACCCACCAATATGAGGGCAGCGAGAGTGGGAAGCACTGCAGTATTTTTTCATCTACTTAGGTTTGTAATGCATCATCTCAAATCATTCATTGTCAGCTCTTAATCATTCATTCCAACATAGGCTGAGAAGGTGCAGATCAATGGTCTTGGCTTTAGTGTTCGGCTTTTTGATGTCAGGATTTCCATGTGCAGCAGTTGCATAATTTTAATTAAAAAGTTGTTTATTGGTGTTTTTGTTTGTTTTGGGGTGGGGTTTGGTACCACATCATGATTTAAATAATTGATTTTGGTTTAATTTGTACCCTTTTTTTCTACTTTGACAAATTACGATTATAGTGTTCAGCTTTATCATTGTCTTATAAATGATATAACAACTGCCTGTGAATGCCCATAAGTTTTTATTGTTGTGTGTGAATGTTAATAACAACACTGCAGAATGGCACAGAGAAGGTTTAGCAGAATAATGTTTGCATTTCTTCTAGTAAAATATCATACCATAGTACAATTCCTGTATAATAAATTTATCTTATCTATCTGTGTCAAGGTAATGATTCAAGTACAGAGCTTCTAAACAGCAGGTGTATGTTACATCTGTGATATGGATAGATAGATAGAATCATAACCCTTCTAGATATCGAGGAGTTATGATTCATCCAATCCCTGAGAAAATTATTGCCATCCCTAGAAATTCCATCTCTTGCTTCCCATGATTGAATGGGTATCATGGCCTTCCTGATCACTGAGCAAATTGCAGTATGTGTGTACTGAGCAAGCAGCAATCACAGAGCTGAAATGCAAAATGTTCGAAGGTTGAAGCATTTTTGGGTTTGGAGGGATCAGTCCCTGGCTTGTAGAGTCTGGGTTGTAGAGTCAGGCTTCGCTTATGTGTAATGGCACCACTAGGGAATAAATGATATTACAAAGAAAAACTTAAATCAGATCCTAGGAATATAGGAAATATATAGGACATATACTTTCTTTCCTAAATTATTTCTTCCCTCTCCAGCAAATTTTCTGCTGGTTGCTGATGTCTAGACCATTGAGCAATGTAAGTTTGGACCTGGGGGCATCTGCTCCAAACAAAGCAGATCCAATGAGATCAGGATGCTCAGGGACTTGTCATGCCATTGCACACAAAAATTCCAAGAGTGAAACACCAGATTAATTCTTTTAATTCCCTCTTGTTAGTAATATGTTGTTGTCATACTTTGCTTCTTTGTTTTAGTTTGAGAGGATATTAATGCGTGTCTAAATGGGATTAAACATGTATAAACCTTGCAGTGACTGATGATTTAGGAAATAGTTGTTTTCTTCAGCTAGAAGGTTTTACTCCTGCAAAATGCTCCTGGTCTTTTTTGAAAGCTTAGTTAAAATCTTTAAGCTAAAATTAGGGAATGATATATGTTTCAAAAAAATTTGATCACACATTAATTTCAATCACTCTTTTCAAAAAAACCTCAATGAGGCACCTACCCAGGAATAAAAGAAGCAGTTCAGGCACTTAATGTGTTTAAACTTCCTGATTATTTTATTGTAGGATGGCAGGAATGTGGGACAAATGGAAGGCCTTGAGTCTGAACCAGACCTGATGCAGGAGATGGGCGAGAGGCAGGAGGGAGATGAGGCAGGCTCAGGAGTGAGATGAGGCAGGCTCAGCTGACTCTGCATGGGAAACCCAGGCATGGCTCCTGCCCCTTTCCCTCTCCATTCCCTAGAAAGTCAGTGCTGTGACAACATAACCCCAAATAGCAAAGTGAAGGGAGGTTTCTCCCTGCAGCTCACCTTTTATCTTGCCTGGCCCACTGCAGGCAGTGGAGAGTTCAGCATCTGTGTGGTTTTCTTCTCCGAGGAAATCTCGACAGTCAGGGAAACAATCTTAGCACTTCTAACACTAATGAAAGTTGAAGGCAGTAAACAAAATCATGGAGTAAATCATCCAGTGCTGACATGTCTTTTGGACAGCAAAGAGCCTTTCATTCGAAGATGTGAAATAACATTTCCATCGTGTTTTTGCTAGTCTGATAATTAGAAGTGATTTAGGATGGCAGTGAAGGTGCCTCTAATGGGCACCTCGTGGGTGTTAATAAAAGGAAGAATACATTAAAGGTAGTGATTTGTGATTGGGCTGATGGGGTTAATATTTTCTTAGAATATAGCCAGCCATTTTTCTTCCAAGTAGCAATGTAATGTAATTATAAGTACCTTAGTAGATGGACTCAATTGCTCCTATCATGAAAATTAATTTCAGGATCATGCTGAGGCTTTCTTTCCTTTCTTCTTTATTTTCTACACTGTGCAGGGGGTAGCAGACACATACAAATGAAATTATGTTTGAACAGACCTCACGGAGGCCTGGCCAGTTCCTACAAACAACTGACATAGACATCTATGGGAGAGGAGAGCGTTTCTTTTTACATTCCTTTACATGTTTTGCACCTGTAAAACTCACAGTTTTCTTACATGCTCTTTCAAATCACTTGACAAAAGCTAGACGGATATCTCCAAATTATCAGAAGGAAAAGTGAGATATGCTGAATTTTCCCAATATGTTTCTCAGAAGTAACTGAGCAATGGTTACAACTTTTCCAGTTATTTTTGTCAAGCTTTATAATCAAGCCTCTTCAGCACAGGTAAATGTTCTTACTATGTTAGAGTGTTTAGAAATGTAGTATTTCTAAACACTCAAATAGACAAATAATATTAATAATATTAGTCTTGGAAAACTTAAAGGAATTAAATCAAATAGGACTCTCAGACTTTACTCTGAAAACATACACAAATTTAGAAAGATATCAGCAACATGAAAGTGTTGGATTGCTGCTGAGTGGTTTGAAACCTTAATTACCAACACTCATTAGCAGATATACATCTGACCTATACAGATTTAAAGCAGCTAAAAATAAGCCTTAAACCCATGGAGGAAGAGGAATGTATAACAGAACGAAGTAGTGAGACTTGGTCTGTTTGAAAGTAGCTTGTTGCATACTTTTAAACCCAAAGCAGAGACACACAGGATCTGAGTTTGTAAGTGTGAAAGTGGGAGCTGATGATGTAAATCCATATTTGGGCAGAATTTCAATGGAAGGTTTTGTATCAGTTGTATGGACTTTGCATTCTAAGACAATTTGCTGTCTGTGCTTCCTAAGTATTAATATTTCTTTTTACTCTTACTGTGGGCTATAAAGTGTTAATGAAAGAAAAAGAAAGTCTGGAAATTCTACTCCAGAGAATCCTTTGCATGGTGAGGGAGAGAGAAGCACAAATATAATTGCAAGTTGAGGCAGAACTATGCTGGAGTTCATCACTCCCTTTCCTTTGGTTTTCTGGAGAGGTACTTAATGGTGTTTGAACATGACTCTATAGTACCATTAATGTAGCAATTTTCATTTGTACAGTGCAACACCAGAAAGATAATCTCTGTGTTAAGTACGTTTCCTTTATAATCCCTGGAGAGTCAGAACTCTTAAGAGCAAATATTGTATTTACCATAGATTGTAAAAGGGAAGAAATGAGGCTAAAATGCAAAGCAGCAGGGATAAAATAGAGTTCCTTTTGGATGTCTGCAGTGGTACTATGAATATATATATACTCACTGTTATGCTTTTTATATTACCTCTAATTTGAAATAAACAACATGATTACAGATTAGATCAATCATTGCTTCAGTATTTCTGGCCAAAGTAAGAAAAGCCTTGATGTGCCAGCTAGCCGCGTAATCGAAGCAGAGATTGTTTCGCTGCTGGTGATTTGCTTAAGGATTTTAATTTACAGTAATGAGTATTCTTCTCTGCATTGTAACCTGGCTCCCCATGTCTCCCCTTGGAAAACATTCGCTGCTTGTATATACCAGTGGAATGATGATGCGAGGCACTAAACGACAAAATAGAGCAGTTGAGTGCTGCTGCCTGACGTCTCTTCCAGAACAGAGCTGAGGGGGAAAATTGATGCCTAGCTGTCCTTACTTTGATTTGCACAGGAGCTCTGGTGGGAGCTCAGCCACTGGTGGGGACTGGGGGATAGGGAAGTGGAGCGTCTTTCAGAATTCATCAAGTGAACTGATAACCAGTGCACTCCAGAGGACAGCTCTGCCTTGGCTACTGGAAGGACTGAAGGATAAGATGACTTTTTCCTGCATCTGACTCATGTGTTTCTTCATAAGAAGTTAAACAAAGGAGCAACAAGCGGTGGCAGCTGGAGAATATCACAGGTGCTTGAAAGCAATTTGACAAAAACAGCAAAGAGAAAAAGACATCAACAGTTTACAGCACATTTATTTTTGGGGAATAGTTATTCAGACTGGAAGAGAGCTGTTGGGAATCCAAGCAATGTACCAGAATGATAAAACATGATGCTCGGAGCCTGGTGTTCAAACACTTTGAAGTTGCTGCTTTTGCATTACTGTCCAGAAATGATGCAGTAATAAGAGCCAGCTGCTGTGGGGGCCTTTCTTAATGGTGTATTTTTAGTGGAATCATCAGTTTAATGATGAACAAATACATTAAATGTAAATAAAAGGTGTGTTAAGGACAATTCAAATATAAATGATAGGGGGAAAAAAAGTGTGAATACAAAGAGAAGTGGAGGAATAGAGAGTAGCGTAAAGAAGAAAATGTGGTCAAACTTATAGAAAGTTATTTGAATGTCCAGAAAAACAGGTTTGGTTGCCTGCTCCGGATGGACTAATGATGCCTTTTCCCTTGAATTCCCTCCAGGGAATGAAAGCTTTCCATGCTTTGAGTGCACATCTAAAGGAGCTTGATGGACTTTCTCTTTGAGGTGCCTGGAAGCCTCAGCCATATGTCAAGGTCCTCTTTCTTGTGGGCAGCTCAGTTGGTATTGAGAGGAAAAGTCTGGTATTCAGACCATTATTCCTGTAATCCAAAATTGGATATTTTTGTGTCTGAATTCAGGGACTCCTGCAAACAACAAGGATTTTGTTCTTCTTCTCAGGAGGCTGTTACTTAGGCTGCCACTGCTTGAAACCCATGCTTAGTTTGCTCGTTGATAGTTCAACAGTAATTGTATTTACGGTTCATTTTGCTTGGATGCTGGTGGCTTTAATCTTTCCGTAGTGTCAGTGGTGCAGTTCAGGCCTGATGTATGTGTTCATCATCCTGCTAAATGGAAAATCCCATTGCAGTTATGATTTCTGTCATCTGTAGGAGAGTTAGGAGAAAGGTGGTTGTGGAGGTGCTGTGGAAAAAGAGAGAGTGGTATGAAGTACAAATACAGGTTGTGACCAAATCCTCAATCTTGTCCACTATGTAACTAATTTAGATATGAGTCTATATACATGAAATATTTAATCATGTGGTGTACCTCTTAATTGCTAAAGGTCAGGTATTGGTTATAGAAACACCAAAGTGTTGCACAATACTAGTGGAAGCTGAAATAGGCATATCCAAGTAGCTGCAGTGTTACATACTTCTGTTTAATTTTTCAATGAGACATTTGGAATGACATCTTTTCTTCTAAAAATGCCAAGGAGAAGGGTTTTCATAGAAAGCATTGCAGAACAACACAAGTCTTCCATTTCACAGGACTTTGTGCCAAGTAGAAACATTAGTTGGTTACACAGAGGGAAGTAGAGCAGATGAATTAAATCTTCATTTCATTTCTATTGAGCTTTAGCAACTGAACTTTAATGCTTTTTAATTACATTCCTTACCTGGCTGGTGAGAGGGGCTATATTAAACCACAAATACCTTAACATCTGGGGCTCATTTTGTTGCAAAATGAACACCATCTCCTTTGATTCCCTATTTGTCTCTCTCTCTGTTCTTACAATATTTGCCTTGTACTGATTCCCCTTGCTAGTTGCAATCCATCCAGTGCTGTATGGGAAAAAAAAGCAACTGTTTTAGTTGCATGATTTAATGCTTTTAAGTCATGTTGGCTTTGCTGACTCATTGGTCAACCTTGAAAAATCATAGCAGTGCAAACATTGCAATGCCAGCAGAGGACTAGCAGGTTGCGCAGGGGACTCTGTTACTGATTAGTGTCATTTTTTTTCTGAGTTGAAAGAGCTATTGTGTTTAAGGCCATGAGATTTAGAATTAGGAGTAATTAAAAACCAAGGCTGCTGTCTTTATATTTTTTTAAATATGAAGGGCCCCAGGAGTCTCTGTAGTCATTAGAAAATCCTATTCTCGTGCTAAGCCTGTCCTTATAAGCGGTTCCGTTGTTGGCTTTCCTGAATGTAAAGTAGGATCTTGTTGAGTGGATGATGAGAGGGGGCAAAATATTGTAAAGCCAGGGGAGAAGGGGTGTGTGTGTGTGTTTGGGGGCAGATATTTAGTGGTTGGGTGGCTGCTTTGTAATGTGTCCTTAGCAACTGGCTTTCAACTGTTAATGCGAAAAATAGATGGTGGGAAAGCATTCAAGGAAAGTGGGTCACATTTGATCCATGACCTAAAAGGAAAAGTGGGGGAAGGGAATAATCAGCTCAGATCATTAATGAGGTGAAAATTTATCCTTATAAAGCTCATTCATTGAACTGTGCAAAACTGCTGTTCTGGTGTCTTGGCTATGTGGTAGAAAATGCAGCTCATGCTCTCTCGGAACACAACAATTGCTCCGTGGCTTTTTATTAGAGAAAAAAAAAAAAAAGAGAGAGGAAAAAAAAAAGGAAGAAAAAAGTTGTTTGTTTTAAACACTCTCCAGCAACACAATGATTAGACATGACAGTTTGGCTGTGGGGCCTTCCTTTCAGTTCAGGAAAATATAGAACAGAGCTGAGCTGTCCTTTCCTGGTAAAAATGAGGTCATTTGTAAAGCTTTGTGTACATTTCTGCAGCGCTCGTGGAACAGAGCTCGCAAAACAGCTCTCCTGAAGCCTCAGTCCTACCTTCACCAACACTGCCATTTTTAAGAAATGCAGGCCCATGGACCACGCAGGATGAGAAATCAGAAGCAGTGATTTAGTCGAAATGACTCCTCAAGGATGTATCGTTCTGATTTAACTGTCAGAGGCTGCAGCCGTAAGTGCTCTGCCATTGCTGACTCCGAGCTTCTTACAGCTGTGTGTGGCTGAGGAAAAGCTCCTTGTAAACTGTTCCTTCTCCATGTGAGCTGTGTATGTGCTCTGAAATAAGCAAAGCTACCCTGTCAGGCTTGATTATTCTCTCTGTTACATATACAATGTATTGTATACATTATATTTGCTAATCCCTGTTGTTCATAAAAATGCCCCAGGCAATTAAAATTTATTGAATAATAATTTATTTTATGTAAAAGCTAATACTAATTTTCATACCCAACTATTTTTCTTCTACCAATCAAAGGCCATGTAGCTGCTCATAATTCAAGGTAGTTTTAATTAATGTCTCAGCAAGTGGATAGCAAGTCTGTTGAAGAATGCATCATTGAATTAAATATGAAGGGATAGCAAGGGATCTACTGGATAAATGCCTGGAAAATATGGAGTAATGCAAGATGCGAGCTGGCACATCAGAGCTGCATTCTCTTCTGCCTTGAAACTTCAGGGAATGTATTCCCATTCTGTCTAGGAAGCCCTTGGTGTTAACCTCCAGATTCTCTGACCCTTCTTAGTAAACTATTTCAGCCAACAGTACTGAC
Source organism: Myiozetetes cayanensis (assembly GCF_022539395.1). NCBI lineage: Eukaryota > Metazoa > Chordata > Aves > Passeriformes > Tyrannidae > Myiozetetes > Myiozetetes cayanensis. The sequence goes on from NW_026087521.1 coordinate 5,399,122, forward strand.
AATCAGTCCAATTGTGGAAAGATGGAAGCACAGAGAACTAAAGAAGCATTCCAGATCCTGGGCTCATTAATGAAGATGCTTGATAGGGTTAGGGTAAATTAAAAATTCCTGACTTTGTAGGCAAAGTGAACTCAGATCTGCTGTGTCCACTTGTCCCCTTTTTTTTCCTAACTGTCTATTATTATAGTCTGAAAGTGTGTCATGTTTCCTATTATATGAAAATAGTAGGAATACATCTGACCTTACTAACAAAATTAGGTCTGCTACTTAGAAAGCAGGCAGCATTATCTGGGGACTCAGAGATGCTCCTGCAATGCAGATAGTAATAGTGGCTTTGAAAAGTACTTTACTTCTGCTTTATTACATAATTTTCAAACACTTCTTCTTTAATAACATAATAGTTCAACGTTTATATAGTGCTTTCCTCTGAGTGTTTTAGAATCCTTCGCTGGGATGGGATCATAATTCAAAGGTGAGGGAGATAAGCACAGCAAAGGGAAGAGACTTATGAGAGAGTGTGGCTGAGAAACAGCTTTCTCTGTTGCATAGTCCTCTGCTCTTTACCATTAGACACACTCCCCAGCTTTGTTCTTCTATTAGATTTCGTCTTCTCTGAAGGATGGTTATAGCAAAAGCTGATTTACCTTAAAATAATGTGTAAGTAATACCCCTCTCAGTGAATTTGAAATGGCTGGAGCGAAGCTCTGTGTCAGGTGTTCAGAGCTGACCTGCTGCCCAGCTGGTTGCTGTCTGTCGTGAGTGACTGTGTGGGCACAGGGTACAGAGATCCTTCCCTTCTTTAAACCAAAATGAGCACAAATCCACAGCTCTCCAGTGGTGGCAGTCAGAATGAAAATTCAGGCTTCATGGGTTTTTTTCTCCATATCTCTTACTTACAGTGACAAGCCCATCAGGTTCAGCCTTCAAATCATTAAAATAAATGTTCGTATTATTAAAATCTCATATTTGAAGCCTGGATTCCTCTTGGTTTCTTGTATCGAGCGATTGAGACCTGTAAGCTTCAGGTCTGTATTCTCCCATTGGCAGCATCCTGGTCCCTCCACCTGCCCTGGGGCAGGTTTCTTCCCTTTTTCCATCTGTTGAGCGAAGGTGCCGATGACCGTACAGAGAGGGGTTATGTGGAAGAACAGTTGGAATAGGGCTAGAGATCTTAGGGAACCACATGGTGTTACTAATCCTCCAGCTTTCCAAAGACTTGTCATCACAAATAAGAGTTTTCCACTTTCAGGGGGAGGAGGGAAGGAGAAAAAAAGAAGAAAAGAAATTAACCCTGTGGTGTGATGACAGAGATTTCTATAAATCACACTGCGTTTCACAGTGCTACTGACAGCCAGCCAAACCTGAGCTGGCCGAGTTTCCACAGGTCAAGTATGCTACAGGCAGCTTAAAAGTACACCCACAAGTGTTTAACTATCTTTTCTCTTGCACAAGGGTATTGGAGTCAAGAATCTTTGCAAATTATGGGGTGGTTAAAATTATGTGGATCATGTTCCTATTTTTTACCATCTTCTCCTTTCCCATTTCTTTTGTAAAAGTGCCAGCAAGTCCCTAAGACCTGGGTTCATTTTTGCTTGTGAATGAAACCTCCAGAGCAAATAATAACCCACTAGGATAAGCTTTTGTCCAAAGGGTACAGTTAAGAAGTTATCCTTTTAAATTCCTGCTACAAGTATTTAAGATGACCTTAAAAACATGAGTTTTGGCAACTTTGTGAGCTGTATTTTCTTTTCTATTTGGCAAAACAGATCTGAGTGGCAGCCCTCTCCTGTTTTCCCCACGCTGCTTTTGCATAAAGTGCCCTGCAAACTCAGAAGATGGAGATCTATCTTTTAAGACAGAAGTGTCCCCATAAATGACTACCATATGACTTGGGAATTGTGTGTGTTAGGGCATGTTTTTGTTGGTGTTTTTCGTGGTATGTTTATTACGAAAATTTAAACCAGTTTTTATCTTTGTTTGTTTGTTTGTTTGTTTGTTTGAATGATGCCTTTAAAGGGGGAGTTGCTCCTTTACTAATTATGTGTGGTTGTTTATTTTTCTTGTGAGCTTCAAAAGAACAATGCAGCCACCAGTGCAAAATAACTTCTTTGCAGTAATAGAGGGGGAAAAAAAGAGACTAAATAAAATCTTATACTATAATGAGAGTTTATTTTAAAAACTCAGATTTGTTGTTGACTACTTGTATACCAGTGCTGTTAGCCTTTTAAATAACAGCTCTCTCTTTTTGGATGTCAGAGTATAACTGTTGGTAACCCAAAATTACAAAGGAAAATGAGTCCTTTGAAGATGTTAGAACACACATTGCAATGGAATTTGGGGATTGCAACAAGTGAGAAATAAGGACAATTAGGCCTGTGTTGCAGCGCGTTCAGGACAATGCTTTCCATCCAGCACAAGAAGTGTTTTTTTCATTTAAAAACTGCTGAGTATTGTGCCTTCACATCCAGCTTCTCTTGTTTAATCTGTGTATCGTGGTTGCATGTATGGTTAGTGGTATGTCTGGTGGGACCTTGTTCTGCCACCATTTGGTGCTGTTAGAAGCATGTACAACTTGCCCATCTGAAGCTGAAGTTGGGCTCCAGTTCTACTCATTATTCTGTCTTCCACAAAGCTGGTACTTGAGCTCCTACATAGAATTAACTACCACTAATATTAGGTTTTAGAGGTTTTCCCCCTCCCCCAAGAATCACTAGAGTGAGTTATAAGTATGTTGAAACTCACTGGGGAAAATCACTTTCTAACTATTGACATTTTAGTAGCAATCTAATGAGGTACTTAGATTTTTCTAGTATGTTGTATTGAGGAGTAGTTAGAAGAGATTCAGAAAAGGGAAGCTTTTGGATTTTTTTGTAAGCTTCCCTGTAATACAACTTTCAAAAAAAGCACCTCTATTGATTTTGTTGTCCAGCAGTCTGATCAGAGCGGAGGTCTGCTCTGGAGAAAGACTGGGCACTTTTCCAACTCGCTTTTCTGCCCTCAGAAACCTGTCTGGACAAAGATGACTCTTCCTTGAAGAAGTGGAAAGTATTTTCCAGGCAACATTCTTGTTTTCCTTTACTAAAGACCGACTCCCCTCCTGTATTTTCCATCTAAATGGCAAAGCCAGCTTGTCTCCTGCCCTGCATGCAGATCTTCAGTTGAGCTACAGTTTCATGAGATTATTCATCCCAGTAACATTCAAGAGCTTTCCCACAATTCCCAAAGTTTTGCCTGCCCACATACTTTACCCTCAAGCCTTGGGAAGGATAAAGATTTTCGTCTTTGTTTTCTTGTATGTTTAAGATTTCACCCTCCTCTGCCACTCAACCAAGCCTGATCCTGATTTTCAGCTTCATTACTTTACCTGTAGCACCCCTAAGAGGGGGTTAATACCAGAACCCTGTCTTCCAAGGCACTAGACAGGAGAATTGACTCTACCTGAAAGAGTTAAAAGGCAGGCAAGGGACTAAAATTCCCAAGGCTGAATAGTGGGGTGTGAAGAGATGGGACCAACCTCTAGTACCTCTTGCTTGTCCAGCCAGAGGCAGTACCACCTCATGAATAGCACTGAATATCTCAGCATGTTTTATCCACCTGTAATAATTGCCATTTGGTCCTGTGGGGTGGGATTGCCCCACTCCTGCCCTCCTCCACTGCCAAAATGAACCCTCAAGCACAGGAGTAGCCAAACTCCTTCCCTTTCCCCTGGCCTGGTGGAGGTTCACCTTGCCCAAATGAAGACCTTGGTTTGTTGAAATAAGGCAGAATTGACTGCATTTCCCTGTGTGCTGCAGAAATCAGCTTTGTCACCCCTTTGACCTCCAGCTCACCAAAACCTTTCCCTCTGTGGAAAGAAAAAAAAGTTAGCTACAGCCCTTCACAGATGACTGGCAGCTCCTCCAGCTTTTACAGGCTTGGTTGGCCCAGAAGCGGGTCAAGACCACACCGTGCTGTCATCTGAAGCGCCCACGGTGGTTGCCCCGGCAGTATCACGTTAAACTCATCGCGTATCAAGACGTGGTGGACCAGCCGCCCCGATCCGAGCACGCCCGGCGCCCGAGAGCTCCCGTAGCCGTGTTTGTGTTTGTAGGCTGTTAAGTGTTTCCACTGAGGTCGGCATCTTTCTAGCAGCTCTCTGCAGCTGGATCCGCGCGTTACGAAATCGCACGCTTCAAAGTGCCCGGTGAAGCGGATCCTCCCAGCCTCGCGCTGTGAGGGAACAAGGGCCACGCCATGCAGGAGGGTGTCTGCGCGTGTCAGCAGAGCGCCTTTTCAGCCCCAGAGCTGAGTGCAAAGATTTTTTTTTGAAGAGGAATCAGGCAATTAAATTTTGAATCCACATCTTCCTCTGTTTTTGTTGGGAATTCGCGCTTTCAGATAGACGCGGCGTTCCGTTGTGTGCCTTGTATCGTCTGTATAAACAATTTCATTTTAATTTTTTAATATTGTCTTTCCCCGTTGTTGGGGGTTTTTTTTCTTTCTTTTTCTGGACAGGTTATACATATGCTAATAGAAATATGCCTATTACTTGAAGCATAGTTCTGCTTGTCAATGAAGCTTCATTAACACCGTTATCACTGCCTGACATTTATCTTATAATTTTCCAGAGTTGACTGTTACATCTCCATGGAAACCCAAATTGCAATTGAAACAAGTGAGATAATAAAGGCATCCACAGAGGATTGACAGTATGCAAGCCCACAGTGTTTGCGGGCTACATTTGTTTATAGTTCCTTAGATAAATCCCTTGCAGTGGAGATTTTTATTACCTGTCTCCTATCTTTCTATGACTACTGCTTATTGCAAGGTTTAGAGCAATGCTTTTTTTATTTTCCTTTTTAATTAGAGCAATAAATTTTATTGAACTCAGCAAGGGAGGCATTGAAGATGTAAATTCTAGAGTGATTTTTGTGGGATGAAATGTGAAGCTTTTTATACATGATTTTGGCACTCTATAGACTAAGGCATTCCTGTGTTGATTTGAGGGGTTTTTTTGAAGGAGCCAAAACTTACAATTATGGACTCTTTTGACTTGCTGACTCTTTCAGTATGCAAGAAGGATCTCTTTTTTTCTATACCTAAGGACTTGAGCTCTCTTAAGTTCGTGACTCTAAATCAATTTAGATGGTGCCTCAAAGCATAGAGTCATGAAACTGGAGTGGGTCCAGAGTGAATTAATCTGAAATTAATTTGATTTTGAAAGGCTCCATCTGGCTGTGTTTGGAAAAGGCATTTAGACAGATATATAAACAAATGATCATCTGTATTCTATATGCCAGATGTGGTGTCAAAAAAATAAAGAAATGGCTTAAAAAAAAAAAAAAGAATCAGCTGGGGGGGATTTTGCTATAATGATGCTCAACTTGTTGAAATCACAATTGCATCACACTTTGGACAATAATCTTTTCTTACATTCAGATTTGTAAAAGGAGGGAACATGGGTGAGCTTGATAGGATTTTTTGTTTTAAGTAAGAAAATTGAATGTCACAGCTTGCTTTACTGGTCTATTTGAGATCTAACCAAAACTGGCTAAACAGAATTGGCTGTGCTCTTAACACAAGGAGGGCTATGATCATCCATTCCCTTTTTAAGGAAGCTATTTAGGTAAAGTAGTGGTGTCAGGCACAAGCCATTGTCCTCCCTCTCTTTGGACGTGGCTTTTGGGCCCATGAAAATCAGTTCCTGCATTTTGTGGAGCTCAACTGGGTCTGAGCATGTGTGTACACACATGGGTGCCGCTCGTGAAGTAACACTGGACTGTAAATTACTCCTAGCAATAATCAGTTAATTTTAACCCACAGAAGTGGCTGTGTTTCAAAACTGATGTTTGGAGAACACCTTTCTGATGCCCACCATCCTTCAACTCCAGGACAGTGTTTGCCATAAACTGGATAAGCCCTTGCAAACCTCATAAGAACTTGCACATAACTGGCAGCCTGGGTATAGAACTTGCTGAAATAGTCACGTCATTAATTATCAAGTAAAAAAAAAAAAAATTTAATTTTTGAAGTCTTTACTGCTGTCTTTGAAGTTTTTTTGAGGGCAAAGGAAGAAGGGAATTGAGTAACAACTTTGTAAATTTGGAGCAATAAGTGTTTGGAATGGGGAGAGAGAGACTGAGGTTGTTGACAAGAAAACAGATGGTGCTACGTGTCCTGAATTTTAAAAGCCTGGTGCTATTCTAATTCAGTTGTTGACATGTCACAAATATATAAGCATTTGGGTGTAATCAAATACTCTTGTGCTTTTTTAAAAGATAATACCGATAAATGTTTCCTGCCACACAGAAAGAAGTTTGCTTCATTGCAAATGTGTGTAATCAGTAAAGCAAGACATTAATAATCCACACCATTAATACTGAGCAGTCAGCTACTTCAGTCTCAGCTTCATGTGAAAAATTGTATCAATTGATGCTCCAAAACTATAATGTAATTGTTCAAGCACCTAAGTGCCCTCTCGTGTTACTGTCCAGCTTACAGCAATACAGAGAGAACAAACCCCTTTGCAATTAGAGCCTCTTTCAGACACAGCACAGATATTAATGTAAAAGGACAGCCTCTGCCCCAAAGAGATTGAAAACAAAAAACCTGCTGAGGAGCACAGGAAGAGTGGAACAGTAAGTTGCAGTACTCGCCATAACACAGGTTAGTTTACACACAGAAAACTGGGAGAGGGCAGGTTTAGATTAGATATTAGAAAGAAATTCTTTATTGTAAGGTTGGTGAGATAGTGGAACAGGTTGCCCAGGGAAGCTGTGGCTGCCCCATCCCTGGAGGTGTCCAAGGCCAGGGTGGACGGGGCTTTGAGCAACCTGGTCTAGTGGAAGGTGTCCCTGCCCATGGTAGGGGTTTGGAATGAGATGGTCTTTAAGGTCCCTTCCAACCCAAACTATTCTGTGATTCTGTGTCTTAACTCTTGTGGTTCTTTTCTTAGAAATGCACCTACCTTTCACCTGATGAAGTCAGAGCCAGTTTTGTTTAATGTATGGAACGAGTTCTGCCCAGAAAGCAAAAATTAATTACTGGGTGGTTGCCTAAGCTGAGCTTTATGTTGGAGAACATTATCGCTTGGTAGACCTCATCAAACCTTGAACTAGTTACATTCCCAAGCCTATAGGAAGAATAACACTTGGAGGCTACATAGCCTCTTATTTTATGTCTTCAAGCACTTTATTTTATATTATCATATATTCCTAGAAATTTGTGATCCTCATCCATACTTTAACAATTGGGGAAACAAATCCAAAACAGCCAGGGGTGGGGTAGGGTGGGGTGGCTTTTGCTTTCTTCAGCCATTAAAAGGCAGGTGTCTGTCACTAGCTGTTGAGCTTCTACTGGTTTCAGTTTAGTAACTGTGGGCAAATCCTTAAAGATACTGAATATAGACCACTGTAAGTTTTATCAGCATAAACAAAAAGCTGCCCACTTCAGATCTGTACAGATGGTGTGTTTAATTGTTTGCTTCCACTATGAGATGAACTAGCAACAATATTTAATTGGTTTCCAAAATAGAAGACTAAAAAAACAAACCTCTTCCCCTCCCTGTTTGCTTTCACTTCTGCACTCGTTCACTCTTGTTTACATATATTTTAAGTTGTATGAGTTGCTCCACTCACAGCACATACACATCATTAATCAGTAGTGCATGTCCTAAGAAATAATTTGCTTGATAAAAAAATAGGCCCATACAGCAGAAGTAAGAGTTGAGACAGGTCTGAGACACAAAGGACTTCTTTTTTTATTTTAAGATGTATTTGAATGTAAGTGGGTTTTGAAGGTGTGATGTAGCAGATGTACAAAGCTTTGGCAAGATACTGTTGTTAACTCTGCGGCTCCAGTAAGCATTAAAATAATATCACTTGGTAGGTTTGAACATGCACACAAGGGGTATCCAGGGTTTAGGTTGAAACCCCAGCCCTAAATCAAACTTTTAATGGAGGAGGTGCAGGAACACAGAGGCTGAGCACCTGAAGAGGCACCAGCCACTGGAGGTGAACGTTGAGCTTTGGTGAGCAGAACGCTGAGGGCTAATTTTAGGAAGTCAAGAAGCCTTACAGCATAGAGGAGGGTATGTGCTCCAGTGTGCACCTCCAGCTGAAAAGGGAACTGCATTTTAATGTAGCTCTTACTATGATTTCCTTTTGTATCCTTGATTTATTCCTGTGATAGTAGTGAGGAATCTGCATGTATACCTCTAAGAAATAACATGTTTTATCTCAGGTGGGATCAGCTCTCTTCTGATGTTTCTCTAGTATGCGTTTTGTTCAGTACTTTTCCCAGTTCATATTGCCCTTAGTATCATGCAGTCTGACCTATCTGCTTGAAAGGCAACTTCCCTCTGCTGCTCCTTCTCCCAGCCCAAATTTATTCCCTGTCAAAACATTTTCAAGGTAGGAAATTCCGCTCTCCCCCCCTACCCAGCATTTTCATATCTTTTTTCCTCTGGGACAAGATGCCTCCTCCTTACCTTACCTAAAATATGCATTTGAGGCATTGAAGTGGTCACACATACTCAATTTGGAATTAATCAGAAAACAAGTATTCCCTATACTAACAATGGTTTGCCATGGTTTGTATGGTCTAATATATGTATAGAGTTAGCAAAGCTGAGCTACAAGTAATCACAGATTTCACCAGGAAAATGACTGTGAATTTTAAATTATCAGGGCAGTAAAAAGGAGCCCCTTGTCTTAAGAAAAATTACACTTTTACAGATAATTTTTACCAACGTGGAGGCAGCACAAGAAAAAACATCTCTGAATTTACCATTAAGTGCTTACACAAGCACTTGAGTATTATTAGCTGCTGAGAAGAATAAACTCTGAGCATTGTATGTCAGGTATTAAAAGCCATCAGGATTTTCATGTAGTTAGAGTGTGTGTCAGTGCAAGTGCGGTTGCTCTCTGCTGGGTGGATGAAGAATTGCTCAGCTCTTTGTTAAAGGCTTTGTGGGGCTACTCAGTTGTCAGCCCTGCCGATGGGTGCAAGGAAGCATGGGGAAAATTATTTGGTAGACTTTACTGCCTGCATAGGAATGAACATCCTGCCATATGAGTTTTGTTCGTTGGGCATGATGTCAGGGTCATTTAACAACCGCAGTTCGGGATATGTGTTACTTAATAATAATTATTAGTGTTATTAGAGTGTAATAGTTCTGCCAAAAACTGTACGAGACACTACAGTAGAAGCAGTTAATGATCTTTGAAGCATCATCTTTCCTTTGAGCTGCTTTTGAGCAAGTGTGCTGTGAAAATGCTGATGGGCCAGAAAGCATCTGGAGAGGACTTTTTTTCCCCCCCCAAAAAAAAACCCCACAGAGACCTGGTCATTTACAGCTTAAAAATGTTGCACAGCTTCTTTTTTTTTCCTGTTTGTCAGAGGTTCTGGCCCTTGTTTTGCTGGCCAAAATCCAATGTAGGTAATTACCTTCTGTGTCTATAAATCGCAACCCCCTGCAGTTTTCAATTGGGTACGGTATTGTTCTACCCTTCCTGGCTGAAACTGTTGTGCGATAATGCTCCATGTCATTAAACAGCTGCCGTCTGTCACCTTACGATGAAGTCATTCCTCTCTAAACAATGAGTTTATAAAGCCCTTTTGGGTCCTTCCAGATAAAATTTGCTCGTAAACCAGCAATTATGATCTTTTGGAGTAAGGCAAGGTGGTGCTTGGTTGTGTCTCCTGATAGCAGTCAGAGGCCTTCGAACGGGTGTTGGCTCTTTTTTTTCAGCTTGTGTGGTATCCTGGCAGTGATGCCATGGCTCAGATGTAAATACTTGTTATTGTAAAACCTCGGTGCCTGCAAATGCCTCAGTGCTGGGGTGGATTTAGTTGGTTTTACACTTGGAACCCATTTGTTATCACGCTCTTGCTCTGTTGGCTCTTGCGTCTTATACCATAGAACATGAAAAAAGGCAAATCCCCAGCAAAATGGTAAAACCACTAGAATAGGATGAGGGTTGCAACATGAATTAGCCAAAAAACAACAATGTGAAAGTTCTGTGTAGGGTTAAAAATAGATTTGAAAAACAGGTCTCATGTAAATCTGTTTGGTCCCTGTTAACAGCTGTTTTTCAGCACCTGGTTTGACACTGAGGTCATTAATGGAAATGAATGTGGATTAACACCAAAGCTCTTAACGGTGATGAATTTAAAAGAGTCTCTTTTGATCCAGACATTGTTTCTGAAGGCTCCCTCTCTGTCCTCAGTGGCCAGTTCACTTTTAGCAGTCTTGCAGTAATTACAGATATGAATGGAAGAGACAGAGAAGGAATCTACCAGGTTTTTCTGGTGCTTCCCGCTGAAGCAGCAGGGATATTAAAACAATCTCTAGCTCCTCAGGAGTGGTCCTGTCAACTTGCTGAAATGATGGAATGGTAGTTAGGTTATTAGAAGGAAAATTGGCACAAATTGAGAGAGAAGATGCTCTGGCAGCAACCACAAGCAGCCAGCGACTCAGTGGCTTAATCTCTGCCCTCAGGCTGCTCTCTACGATATAGATGACACCTTGTCAGTGAAGATGATGTGCTGGGTCACCCCTGAGTCCAATGGGCTAAATTGGCCATGGAGGGAAGGATTGCTACAATGTAGAGCCAGCAAGCCACATAATCTAATTTCTTTCCTCTTTTTTTTTTTTTTTTTTTTAAATATATATCATCATTTGGATACTGACAGTAATTGTCAAGGGATTCCATTCTCATTAGTGTCCCCTAGACACAGCTGTACACTCATGCTTTCAAGAAATAGTCCTAAACTTTCACAAGGTCTGCTTTGCTTCTTTTGGAAAGTTTTATGTGTAGTTTCTCTTTTTGCCTTGTTATTTCTTGGGTACAGGAGAAGGGGAAGATGGGGGAAGGAAGAAGCCGCTTCCTCTGAGAGTCATTGTGTTGGCAGAGAGAAGTTAGTAAAAACCCTGCAGCTGTTGGCAACCAAGAGATCTTAGTTCAGAGCACTAATGTCCATTGGGTGAAGATGAAGGTTTGGAGAGGATAAGGGAATGCATCTTTAGCAGAGGGTATTTGCAAGGATTTAAGGATATTTGGATGGATTTTCTATTGATCAAACAAGTTCTGTGACAACTGAACCATCAGGCAGGTGTGGTGTATAGTTTTGTTACTCAGTGGAACATTCAAGTACACTGCAGGGATCAGATCCATAGAATCTATAAAACTGAGGGTTTTTTTTTTTTTCCATTGTTATCTCTCTGTTGTTTTATTCACCTGTTTAGTTTGACTGCACTGGCTCTAATCCTACAGCTACTGCTGAAGCTGGGTGACGATGCTAGTGAAGCGTCTTGCTGCAGCAGTGTTCATGAGCTCCTCAAAATCCCAACAGTGAGACTTGCATTATCCCTCTGAGGTGCTTGAGAGCCTTAGTTTGCACTGAAATCAAAGGAAATGCAATTTAGGAAGGAGCCCAGCTGTGCTTGTAGAAATGAGTGCCCTCTCTGTGGCCTGAACTTGTCTGTCAACCCCCCAAAATGTTGGCAGCTCAGTCAAGCCCCTACCTTGTGGTAGAAAAGTATTATAAAGAAAAGTCTAAATTGTGCTTCGTTTTTTCCTAAATCTGCAGGAGTTAGTGGATTGACAGAGCTGTCAGTGGATGGTGGAATTTAGTCCAGAGAAGTTTTAATGACTTGCCCAAGTTACTGCAAGTAGTGAGTGAAAAAACCTGTCCCCTGGAGTTTTGCGTATGGTAGCCTACTCCTGGATCAGAGCCTTTAACCATCTTTATCCAATAAAGCATTTAAGGAATATGATCAATTCAATTTTGGTTCCAACAAAATAGAAAAAACTGAAGCATTTTGTGAAATTAGATCTTAGCCTGTACCTAAATCTGTAGCTCAAAGCAAGAACTTGATGCTGATGAGGTCATTAAGCTGAGAAAACAGGTACAAATAAGTGTTTGGTTTCTTTCTTCCACAAACAAGTAAGTTTGTGGTTTCTTAAAAATTGGCTGATTAGCAATGGAAATTGTGGGCCTCCTGGTGGTAAAGGTGGTTTTGGTAAAGGAAAACGCAAAGGAATTAACGTGTTATTTTTTATTAAACATTACCTCAGCTGTAATTTTGGGCTGAAGTAGCAATTGTGTATGAATTTCTTAAAGGAAGGATCCAAGAGAAAGAATAGATGAAGGGCATAATTTTAAAATGAACTCACTTCATTTCATTAATGTAAACAACACAGAGAATAAATGAAATGAAAAGTGAAGCCAATTTCTGAAAAAAATAGCTGACCAAGGCCAGGGCAGAAGTGAGGGCTTTACCAAGCTTCTACCTTTTCTTGTCTTCGCAGGTCCAAAATAATGTGAAAGCATTTTCCCTAGTTATTTTAAGCTATGGGTCAGGGATTTTTCAGCCTCTCTACTAGGGAGGTTTTTTGACAGATTGGATTTTACATAAAGGAATAGGAATTAAAAAGAAATAATGGAGTGGTTTTTCTAGAGGTTTAAGTGTCATGTAGGTGCTTAATGAAAGTCTTGAAAGTTGTTCCCATGGAGTATCATTCAAGTGAGAGAGCCAGGGTTTTTGTGTTTCTTGGTGGTTTAGGGGGGAGATGGTTCTTTGGATGGTTGGTTTGCTTTGGCTTAAGTGTTGTGTATGCATGTAAATGCAGTTTCTAAGACCTGGAGAAATCATGATTTCTCCAAGTGTATTTGTGACCTGTAAAACTTAGTCAAAATTAAGAGCATTTTTAAGATGAGAGGGTATTTGTGCATGAAATGTGATATAAGAGTTTGGAACAAATCTTTGAGTCTCTTACTCAGGCAAAACTCCCACTAGAATAAATAGAACTTGTAGTTATTTATGAGTATGATAAATGCTGTTGTCTGCTGATCCATGTTGAAACCACTTCACAAGGGATGATCAAACTTCTTGTTGTTGGTTTAAAATGTGTCTTTAATATAACTTTCTCTTTTCTGCCTAAAGTGCTAAAGTTAATATGGGCATATTAATGTGTTGGGGTGAATTATGCTTTCAAGGAGATGAAACACATGAAACTAAATAATTTGTCTTCACACCGGTTATAGCTGTGAGACAAGGGAATTACACAGGGTAGTTTTCTCCTTGCCATTCTTAGATATTTTTTTTTCCACATGTAAAATATGATTTTCATCTGGTTGTGCAGATTTTGAGCTCTTCCAAGTCCTCCGGTGGGCATTCACTCCTGAACAATCATCAAACAGAGAAATTGTAATTAAAGCCAAATTTTTTTGAAGTGGCAGGTGGCTTTGAAATGCCTGAATTCTGCCATGATCAACTTCTGACATTGCTGCACACAGACCATTTTCCTCCTATCCCCGGTGGAAGGATGAAGAGGATGCTCAAAAAGTCACATCTCATTAGTGTTCGTTCTTGAAACTGAAACATCCAAAAATTATCAGCACTTATGGAATCTCTAGCCAAGTAATTAGTTGAAACTACTGTCCTTAATTATCAATAGTGACATGAGGTTGGGGGGCAGAGTTGTATTTTACTTTTGCTCAGTATTTAAAATTACTTGTTTTCCGTATAAGAGTATGACCCTTCCTAAACCATAACCTGTCATTTGTCTCCCAGATCAAATTATTTTTTGTTACTAAGTTCTTTTCCCCTGCAAAAGTGTGTGGTTGTTTTGAACTTGGATGTAGGATGTACATCTGGAGATCAGATAGGGTAAGAATTTAGAGGGGGTGAAAACATTCAAAAATGTGATCTCCTTTGGCAGGGAGAAAAAGTTTTCGAAGCAGTATTTTAATTTTCACAACAAAGTAAGCAATTTTGCCACTGTCTTCTCTTTTTGAATTGTACTTTTTTTTTTTTTCCCCTTTTTATGGCAGGAATAAACAATGTGATTTAAACTGGAGCTCTCCAGACTGCTTTTCGTTTTTAAAGAGCATAGGCAACTAATCGGCAGCAACCAGCCACATAGCTGGAGTGTTTTCCATTCTAGGCAATATCATACTAATTTGATGCACACATGGATGCTTCACACAATCTGCAGATTCATCGCTGGCATCTTGCATTAGTCATCTGACAGATTGCCAAGTGTTTCATATTCCTTTCATGTGACTTTATTACAAAACACACACACACACACACACACTCGCTGCCTTGTTTCTGCCAGTAGCCAGTTTAGTGAGAATTCACTGCAGTTCTGTTTACAACAGCCATGGACAAAAATCTGCACTTATTTGCAACTCTCCTCTGCTTTAAAATGCAAACGTCCCGGGTTGTGTTGTGCCACTCTCATCTTATATAATGACATTAAGCAGCAGCCTGCAGAGAAAACCAGACTCAATGAAAAATGTAATAGCATTGTTTTTTTTCGTAATACTTATGCTATTAATTAAATACTGATTTTTTTTTTCCTTCTTTGTGCCAATTGACATCATCTTCTGCATCTAGTGCACATGAAAACTGCGTAGTCTCCTAACTTGCCTTCTTTTCAATCTCCTTTTCCACTTTCTAGTAACGGCACAGCTAACAAGATGAATGGAGCTTTGGATCATTCAGACCAACCAGACCCAGATGCCATTAAGATGTTTGTTGGACAGATTCCCCGTTCGTGGTCAGAAAAAGAGTTAAAAGAACTTTTTGAGCCTTATGGAGCTGTCTACCAGATTAACGTTCTCCGAGACAGAAGTCAGAACCCTCCCCAAAGTAAAGGTACAGTAGTTGTGCTCTCTTTGCTTTCAGTTTGTTTGTTTTTCCGATGATCTTCCTTGCCTTCAGCATTTCCAAAGAGGTTTGCATCTGGGCTGTCTGTTTTGTAGTATTCTGTGTTGAGCTATGCAGCAGTCCTAAGAAGAGAGGACTCCTGAATCCTATCAGATACTGTCTTTCTCCTCTTCTTAAATTGCAGTTTAATTGTCTGTTATCTGGAAGCATACACTCCAACTGAGCAAGAAATAACAAAATATTACTGTTCTTGTTTAAATTATTCTTGCCCAGAAACATGGAAACCTGAGTGTTTGCCTCCCAGGATTAGCTCATGAAAAATATAATTTTCTATTTCCTTTCGTTTCCTCTCTTTTCACCCCAGGTGGGAATTATTTTAAGGATACAAAAGGGAGAAATTATAGCAGTGGGCTCTTGCTACGTCACTGCTCCAGAAGCAATAAAAATTACAAACTGTCCTTTTTCCAAAATCTGATTTCTTTTCTGCAGTCATGTTAAAGGATTGATTTTTGGCACTGATACTGTTTTAAGTGAAAGAGTTGGTTTTCCTTCCTGCATTTTTTCTGTACATATGTAAAGTATTTTTCCCTAACTATATTCCTTCCTTTCACTGTATATCTGTGTATATTTAGGCATGTGAGAGTTTTGTTTGTTATAGCTGTGTAAGTGTAACATATGCTTACTTGTAGACTGAAAGTGAACATTTTGTTTCACAGAATGCATTTTTCTACATAGCTGTATATTTTCATTGATACTTCAGGTTTGGTACATGAAAGCATTGCTACAAATAATTAGTGTAGCTCGGAGGCATAACTAAATGTGCATGCGTGTGCCTGGCTGTAAGGTTACTAGACAGTTATTCATTCTTACTACACTCCTGCCACTGATTCTAAAAACCTTCAGAGCTCACGTGCTATGGAGAATATCATAAACTGATTTTTGTGGGCTAGCAGCTAACTAACTGTGCAAAACAGCCCTCACTGGAGACTGCCAGCTTTAGTGAGAGGTGACTGCAGTCGTGGGAAGCACACAGCACAACCTCGGGTGCGCCTGCGCTTTTGGGCAAAGCACTGCCAAGGCTCAGCATATCTTCCTTGCCCTGGTACAGGGCAGAGGATCCTCTCAGTGGCCTCTTTGCTGCCCAGTTTAAGCCATCTGGTGTTATAAGGGATAGTGGTCCATTTGGGTTGATTGTGTCTGTCGTTTCTGGTTAAAAGATCTGTTCCATCAGTGTCACACCAGTGTCAGGGAGGGGGGTTCATCTCACTGTACCTTCCTGTTAATCAAGTGTCTGTACTAGATTGCTCTTTCCCCATCCCTGGAAGTGTTGATGGCTCTGTTGGATGAGCAGCCTGGTCTAGTGGAAGGTGTTCCTGCCCGTGGCAGAAGGGTTGGAACTAGGTGGTCTTTGAAGTCCGTTCCAACCCAAACCACTCCACGATTCCATGATTCAGAAACAGAAGTTGTTTCTGGTTGGAGTGTTTCAGTGTAGTTCTGCTTCCAGCCCCCTCCATTTCCCAGGATTGATGTACTGTAGCATGTCCCCCCCTACTGTGTTAGCACAGAACCCTCACCAAATGTCCTTTTCTTGTAATGCTGGATAGGAGACAGCATTAAGAGGTCAGACAACGGGATTTTCTGCAGTCCAGGCTGCTATGGATGAGCAAACTCCTACTTAGCTTAGACCACTAAAATGCTGAACTTTGAGACTCGTCCATTTGGAAAGAGCTGATTCCTGGGCCACAGAAATGCCTTCCCACAAAGCAGTAAATGAAGTGAGAATGATATTGTGGTTAGACAGAAGAAACCCATTGATTCCCATTTCTGTGGTGTTTTCCATTGTACTGCACCTGTCCATCAAGCAGCTGGAAGGCATAAGGACAAAGCACAGGTCATGCAAATCATTGTAGACTAATTATCAAGGTTTGTAGTTCCCCCAAACAATATTCTTTTTGAGAGGTGGTTGGGTTTTGGGGGTGCATTTTGCTTGGACTCTCTTCAGCCAGAGATGATGCTTGTCACTTCAGGCATTATGTGTTTTAATGAGCAAATGAAATTAATCCTGAAGAAAGACAGCATAACCTTCAGAATTTCCCTGACACCAGCAGCAGGCTCCTCTAGTGGTCAGCTTTTCCCTTGGAAGCTTTGGAGGAGTGTATATCCACGCTGGCTCTATTCATCCTCCTGGCTGAATCTGCCAGCAAGGTTCCTAGAAACCTCTGGAGTTTCTTGTGGGTATTTCTTGAGTAGGAATGATCTTTATTTTCTTAATCCAGTCACACAAAGGATTCTGTGTGAGAGATTGTTAAGAATGCTAGAAACAAACAAATCAAGAAATTGCCCTGAAAAACATCTTAAGTCTTCTCTTATCACAATGCATGAGAAATACTTCACCTATACTATCTAACTGGCATTTAATAATGAAACTGAGTTTTCATTTTTTGTTCAGAGGTCACGGAATCAAAGAATAACCTGAGCTAGAAAGGACCCCTAAGTATCATTAAGTCCATCTCCTGGCTCTGTACAGGACAACACCAAAAATCACATGTATCTGAGGTGAATTCCATGCTCCTCTTCAGTGCAAATATATACAGGAAACAGGCATTTTTATTTAATTTGAGCTGGCTGGATTGGGGTTATGGCGGTCATTTTTCTGCCTGCTGCCCCTCTGGATCACCTCCAGTTTTGTAAAACAGTCCATCGAGGGGACCTTGAGGTTGGATGACACAGGAAAAAGTCCATTTTTCATTTCATTGCATGGTCAGGACTCTGTGTCGGGCAGAACATTCACAGCCTGGTGTCACCCAGAAATTTTCTATGAATATTCTGCAAGCCATGAGCTGCAATGACAGGAATGCAAGTTAGTGTTACTGCACCACGCGGGGGTGGGGGTGGAGGTTTGGTTTTGTTCTTTAAAGAAAACCATTTTGATTTTTGAAATATTTCCCTCTTCCCAGACACGAGTTGTGTATTTCTGTGAGCTTGGCCAAAGGGGCTCCTCCAATTTGGACAGAATTTTTCTCTGATGAACTGTTTATGAAGCTGCAATCTGAGTCTCTCCCAATTCTGTCAAAAATAACCATCGGCTGCTTCTCCCTCTCCTGCTGTTATTCAGACTGTCTTTCATACCCTCCAACGACAGACGGCCTAGTTCATGTCTTTCCTCCTTTTTTGTATTGCTTGCCAGCTCTGCAAAGATGAAGCTGGAGGAAGACAGGTAGAAAGCCAGGTTTTCCTGGCTTTGGAAGACCAGAGAAAAGCCATCTGAATTCTGCAGATACATTGCTACTAGTGCAAACGTTGAGGCTTGGCTTTATTTAGTTAGGAGCTTCAGGAATGGCTGCATTTCAGTGGATGATGGTTGGAATATCCTCTAGGAAACTCCTCGTGCTTTCCAGAGTTTGCAGTTCTCTGCTTGTTTTGGGTGTGTGAAAGAGGTCAGCAAAGTAATTTGACTTTGTGTTCACCCCCTGTTGTTTTGTAAGGCTTTTTCCTCTTTCTGCATCAAGAGAAATCCAGGGGATTAGGTAAACTAAATACAAAAAAACCCCAACAACAACAAAACAAAAAACAAAAAAAAAAACCAGGAAATCCTGTAATGCTGAAATAAATGGCACTTTCAGCTTCTAGGGGCTAAGGGGATTCAAAGTCTGGGCAGATCAGCCCTCTCTGTTCCCAATCCAGTTCGGTCCCTTTATATAATTTATTCTGGGTAGATAGATGACTTTTTTACAGAGTAGTTGTTAAAAAGAGCTTCTCTAATACCTCAGATGCAGTGAGCTCTGTGCAAAGGCAGCATACACTACCAGTGAGATCTCTCTTCTTCCCCACTGTTTTCCTAAGCCGGAAAGATTTCCTTGGCTGCTTTGGTTTTGGAGTCCAAGTGCTGAGGCAAGCAGATGGCACAGGGCTACTTTTGCCTTTTGAAATGCAGCAGAAGAGTCTCAGGCCAGATCCACCGTGTGCTTTTGGTACCTTGCCCCTGTTTTGATACCTGATAATTCTTGTAGGGATCAAGATCCCCTAAACCAGCTTTGTGAGCCTAAATCTACTTCTGCTGCTGTAGGAATTGCCCTGTAGAAAGCAGGGAGAGGCACCCGTGTAACAACTAACTCCGTGTTTCCTTGTAGCCTTTTACAGACCCTTTATCAGATTAGAGGGAGGCTGCTGAGTGAACAAGGGTGTGCTGTAGTTAAAGGCCAGTGTTTATTATTATCCTATTTAACATGGTAATTTAGGTCTACCGGGAAGCAAGCAGAGGAATCTGATAATGAGGCATTCATCTGCTGCATACAGGAGAGACTGGATGGGCAAGGAGGCAGATATGCATAGAGTAGGAGAAGTTACCTGGATTGCTTGGGTACCATTTCAGCCTCAGTTGAGCTCTAACATCAGAAATAGTCTCATGCACGCAGGAAGGATGGTTCCTCTCATCCAGCAGGTCTCTCTCATGGTGCTCCATTCACTGCACAGCAGGAGGAGAAAAGGGAACTTAAGCAGTCCTGCCGGACTGCCTCAGGAGCAGAGCTGTGGCAATCTGCTTGTCACACTGTCCTAATCAGCAGCAAAGACAAACTGCTTCTTGTTCCTTGCCTGCCCTTGTGTCACCACCCAGCCGACTGTAGGCTCCTGCTCCTTCAGGCAATTTCAACACACTGTGTTTGGCAAAACTATTTTAGATGCTCTTTAAAAGCTCCCTTTCAGGCAGCGCTCCAGGAGTCAGGGTTTCTCTACATATTTTGTCTTATTTTGTGTTTTGAATGCTCTCACAGGTCCTTGTGAACATTGTTTAGCTTTTGAGATCAGATGAGTTGCATCATGAGCACATAACGCTGTCGGAACAGCAGGACTTGTGACCACAGCCATTATGCATATGTGTGTTAGACTAAATTTTAGTGACCGTGGCTGAGAGATATTTTATTACAATATTTCCTGCACTGACTCAAAAGGTGCCTTGCCTATTATTTTTTAGCAGGGGCATTATGCACTATGTGAAATTTCAAACAACAAAGACTGGCAAAAGCCAAATATACAAATACAGTGGGGAGGAAGAGGGAATAATAAAGCATAGTTTTTAGTTTAAAGTTTCCAACTTTAGGATGTTTAAATTCACACCTGAAGGGACCTTAAATCTATAATTTTAAATGGGTTGTAAGTAGCCTTGTAAAATATATTCTAGATGTGAGCTGATTTTTATAAAAGGTAATTCTTATTCAGCAAATCTGATGGAGTTTTTCAAGAAGTTTCTGTGAAAGTGGGCAGGTGTGAAATTGTGTATATAATCAAGCTGGATTTCCCAGGGGCATTTCACACAGTGTCACACAGGAGACTAATCCGTGCTGTTGCTGGTGAAGCAGAGAAGGGCCCATTTTCAAATGGAGAAAGGAGCTGGTTAGATGATCGAGGGCAGATTAGAATGGGTAAAGGTTATGGGCCAGGGGAAGAGAGGGGATGATGATTGGAGCGCAACAGGGTCTGTTATTGGAGATCAATACTTTTTCACTCTCTATGTAAATGGCTTTGACAGAATGAACCACCAACTTGTTATCCAACTTTTTGGGTCATGCAGAAGGGACTGGATGGGGGGGCGAAGCCACCTGATAACCAGGAGAAAACAATCTGATACAAAGAGATTCATCTGGATAAAAAGAATAGTGAGCAAGAAGAGTAAATCTGAGATTTGAGTGAACACAATTGTTGAATGAGTGTATTTTTCAAAGATTTGAAAGCAGGAGAGGATCTGAAGAGTGCACATATCAGAAAGGGACTGACATGATGTTTTGTATCTGTGTGGTCAAAAAGACACAGAAAATGCGAAGCTGTATAAATGGAAGCATTGAATAAAGCTTTCAAGGAAATACTGCACCACTTAAAGAAGGATTTTTTTTGATCATGTTTAAACTACAGTTACCAATATTTAGTACCATTCTATAGAAAAGGGCAGAGGTCCAGAGAAGAGCAGCATGATTTTGTATGAAGTCAGGAAGGGCTAAGCCATGGTAAAAGGTCTAAGAAGGGTAACTTGTAAAGGGCTTCAAACACTGACTTACAAGAAAGCTAAAAGGGGAAAAGCTAAGGAAGAATACAGGACTGCACCTTGGTTTGGAAAGAAAAAGTTATAAGGGGATACAATTGAAGTTTCTGCAGTATGTTGAAGTGCATACCAAAAGCAGGAATAGATAAGCTCTTTCAATTAATATTAAACCCAGGGACTGCACAGCGTAGACTTAAGACTGAGAAACAGCAGGCCAACAGAAAAAAAATTCAACTTCTTAAGTCAAACTTGCAGAGCAGGGAATGGCTTCTGGAAGAAGCAGTTAGAAAAGTTCCAAAAGAAACTTTTCCTTTTGCGTGCTTCCATTTAGTATTTTGAAATAATTCATCTGGAGCAGTACAAGACACGACTGCTGCCCATGTCCAAGCACAGTTTCACCCCATAAACAGGATGAGGTGTCAAGGCTGCGATGGACACAGCTGACAGTGGCTTATCTATGTCCAGCATGAAGAGGGTTTGACATTGATGTCTGATGACATTTTTGCCTTGCTTTGAAGAGAAGGAGCGGATGAGGATAACGCCCCATTGCGTACTTGACTGCAAACCTGTTGCCCTCATAAATCAGTTTCACTGTATATTCCCTTCATTTACCATGTCAGGAATGTCAGCCCCTTAAATACCAAAAAGTGTCACAGCAAACCCAACCCAGACTGTTCAGAAGTAGTGGAACATATTTGTGAAGACACTGTAACAGGAATGGGGGGTTGTGATTGCAGAACTGGAAGAGTAGAGGATAGTGGAGGGGGCTGGAAGAGGATTTTTCAGTTGTATTATTTAAATATAGAGGTGGCACATAAACCTGTCCTTAGCCTTGTTTCTGAAGTTCCCCTCTAGAGCATATGAATGACTGGAGCTGAAGCAGAATTAAGCTTTTTTTGCCTTTTTTTTTCTTTTTTTTTTTTTTTTCTTTTTTTAAGGGCATCTTTTTACTCCATGTTTTTATGGTATTTATCACAGTCGGAGCTTGGTCCAGAAATGAGGACTCTAGGTATTGCTGTAAGAAGTTAATAAAAATAACACATCTCTAAGGGATTAAAGTAGATCGCTTTGGGGCTCATTGGCTGCAGTTTTGTAGCAGCTTAACTATGAGTTACAACTGCGTATGAATTTTAAAAATTAAACTAAGACTGCATAAGTGCATTATTAATTACATCTATGCTGAAGAAATGCATAAACTTTAGCTACATTTGTTGGTTTAGTTAAATTGATAGAAAACTCATGTGCAGATCAGCCATTAGAAGAGCAGGACTTCATATTTCAGTTGTGGTTTTCACCAATGTTCATGTCTGATAAACACCTGGGGAGAAGGCAAGTTTGGTAAAGGAATGTTTGAAAAGGGCTGTTTGAGCTCCAATTCAGGCATGAAATAATTGTTTTTCAAGTATTTTCAACAACTCCAGGAATACAGGTGAAAATATGGATTCCATTTTCCTGACTCCATTTACTGAATTCAGTAAAAGCAAGAACACCAAAAAAAAGGAAGGGATATGTTTGTCTAATTATACATAAAAACAATTGAAGGTTCATGATTTAGAATTATAGGACTTAAATAATAGTGGGGTTTATGTCAAGACAATGTTGGAAAGAATATCTGTCACAATAGTTAAAAAAGGGAAGCAATTCTTAGCTATAATTTGACATCTTCAGCACACCACCCAGCATTTACCTGTAGAATATTTTAGAACAGTTTTACAAAAAAAGTCCCAAATGTTCTTAAAATATAAATGGGTAATCTGTTTTGTGTAGTGACATCATTACATCGGAAAAAAACACGTAGGCAGGCAGTTAAAACAACCTGAACTTTCATTAAAATTATAAAAACATCTAATCAAATTGCATTGGTGAATCTGAGTAATAAGCCAAAGCTCAGTCTCCCAAAAATATAATCTCAAAGGCAAAAATTGTAATGCATGGAAAAATCTAAGTCAAGTCATGCTCGCACTTGCACACAGGAATTAATCAATGGATATAATACTCAGACATAAAACACATGCATGTGTAAGTATTTTCAAGACTGCTGCCTAGATTTAAAATATATACATCTCTAATGGTGCAAGATACTGTCACTTTGAGATTTATGGTAGGCAGTTTCTTTAGTTGCATATTAAAGCTCACATCAATGAGATTCAGTCTTTTTATGACATTGTTGTGGCACTGAAATTCTTTCCTCTTCCAATTTTCTATTAAATGAATAAACATACAGTGTTTATCTGCTTGTCACATAAAGCATGATATGAGTTTTTGTTAAAGAACAATGGCTTCAAAACAAACCACAGAACCCTTCTCTTGTTATGTAGTGTACCTAATTCTGTTCAGTTCTAATATACAAATCATTTGCTCCTAACATGTGAGGAGGTTTTGCAAAGGATTTGGGAGCTGGTCTGAAATCTTCATGCTCTTTGACATGGAGCTCAAAGGAAGAAAAAATTGGACGACTGAGCACTGTCAAAAATGAAGTCTTATTGGGGAGTAGCCTTATGAGGATGGATTTCAGCTGTACTGCAGCTTCCAGGTCTCTCTGCAAGAACAGCATTTTACTGCTCTCATCTTCTACTCCTGTTTCCCCATTAAAATCAGTCACAAGTGCCCATGCACAAATTTGCACAAATAAATAAAAGCCTAAAATTAAAACCCACAATGCAAGAAGTTTTCTTCACTGAAAGAGGAAGAGGTTCCAAGGCAGTAAGAATTTCTCTGTCACTGCTGAGATTATGTGAGAGACATAAATATTACAATGATGGGTCACAGTGAAAAGCTAAAGATCACATAAAACATTTTAGCATAAATATCATCAATTTTGCTAGTTCTTAACATGAAATTTAAACCCCAGGAGGACCTTGAAAGGATGTCTGTTATTCTTTATCATTTTGAAATACATTACAATGTATATACATGTATAACACGTATAGCAGTGTAAATTAATTACTAGTTCATTACTTCCATCTTCCCCGCACCAGACCTTGTCCCCCTGTATTTTTGTTGTGGGAACAGGGTGGCAGAAGGACAGGTTTGATCATGTTTTGCATCTGGCAGGACCCACAACCTGCTCAGTGTCGGACTTCAGTGGTACAGTTGCTACAAAAGGCTGTGCTGTGCCAGTTGTAGTGTTACTTTTTTTTCGACATCAGTTCCATAATGCATTGTAACCATCAGCGTATTTCAAAAGAATAGCAAATAACTCCCCAAGGATAAAGTCTGGTAGTGGCTTCTAAGCCTGGTTTGAGCTTAACTCAAGCCAGTGAGCTGTGGGTAGAAGGCTACATATGCAATATAAATCTCCTGGTCCATCTGTCTTGAGGAAGAATGCATTTTCAGGAATCTGTGTCTTTCTAATTGCTTATAAAAACACTCTGAGACAAGCCAGTGAATAAATTAAATTTGAATGTTTCCAGTGGATCTTTTCAGTTTTTCACTGAACCTAATTACTGTCTAATCTATGCCCATGAGTATGCAGTTTTAAGTGGGACGTTAGACTTTCACTCTGCAGATTAAACTCTGTGGTGCATAAATTCATTATTATTTGTGGAGGAGAAAACTTCAGTGTCTACTACCTTGTGGTTTTAATTTAAAATAACTACTGCAACTGAGTCATGCATTCTTTTAGAAGAATAAGACAAGCTGTAAGGAGGGGGAAGATGTTTTCTAATAAACCGTGTCTCTTATTTGCCTAACTGAATTGGGAAAATTTATGTTTCAAACAATAATTAAACTATCCTCGTAGCTCAAGATGTCATGCCTTCAACTGCAGTTTAAGGGAGCTGTACCACAATAGGGAGTAGATTAATATAATGTACTGCATGAAACTTTTTGCTGCAAGGATGAGCACGGCTCCGTAAGGAGCAGCCTCTGCTGCTTCAGCTGGAGATCTCCAAGTGTTTTGCGGAGGGAGACAAACAGCAGCACTCCATTTTTACCAGCTGGAAAAAACTGAGATACAGAGGCCTGGGGGGGACTTCTCCCAAAATTTTTTAGTCACTTTGAGCAGGCAGAGAATAGCATTCTGCCTGTGCTGGTGTTACGTGTTGCCTAAATACAATCTGCTCCCTTCGTTTTCAGAGTGTGAATGCTTGAGCTGGTTGACACAAAGATTTTGTTGTGTTAACACTGCTCAGGTGAGATCTGTGTTAGTTTGTTCACATATTAATCAGATCTGATGAGGACTGCAGTTAGAAAACAAGTGTGGAGCAGATCCATAGGCACCGGCTCCCACTCTTTCTATGCCCATCCTAATTAATACAATGAGTCTTAAACAACAAGCTTCCTGTATTATTTGAAGATTATGGGATATAAAAATCATTGTAGATTTAAAATGGACTATATTAATCCAAGTAATTCCGCCAGGGCTTGAGTTTCTGTAGTGAAAAGTGTTGTGTTGTCTCTGGCTCAATTAGATTTTTCTCAGTGTCAATTTTAATTCACTTCACCAGAGCGTGGGGGAACTCTCAGTGGAAGGGAAAATGTTCCTTCTGAATGAGAGCCTCCTGTAGCCCACATTTTATTTAAGAGTTTTAAAATGCTTCGCAGTCCCACGTTCTGCCTTGAACGTCTGCTATTGTGTTCCAGAAGAGCTGAACAAAATCACTTGATGTTTCTTCATGTGACAGGCAACTGAGTTTGAGCAGGAGGACTGATGTGGGGAAAGCAAGGTCCTTGGTTCCCTCTTTTAATTTAATACTTAAAAAAACCAAAATAAAACAAAACAAAACAAAAAACCAAACAAAAATGAAACAAACAAACAAAAACAAAACAAAAAACCAACCAAACAAAGCGAAATCTTGGTGAACCTTGATGGCCAAATAAAGAGGATTAGGTCAAATCTTTCCCACCCTTCCAAGCACCTGGCCATGCATACAGAGAAGTAAAAACTAAGCAGCAGAGTTTCCTTTTGCGATGTTGAGGTTGAGTGGCCTGAGAAGCTGGGTTTTCCCCTTTAGTTTTGGTATTTCCTACCTCCCATGACTGTCAGCACTTAGGTGTAGATTGCTTGGTTACACTCTGCTTGGTGCAGAGTAGCTCAAAATGACTGTTTCTTCCTTTTTTAAAGGGGGAAATTGAGTAGATCTTTAATTTGAGGATGCTTCCCATTGTGCGAAAGAGAAGAAAAAGAGCTTATGATAGAACGGTAGTAGGGGAAGATTTACTGAAGTAAAGGACCTAAAATGTCCACTATGTATAGGTGGAGCTTTCCAAAATGCTCCTTTCCAAAGAAGCAGTTTTCTCTTCCTGTCTCTACATCTGTTCTTCCCATATTTCGTTAAACTCTCAAGACATTAGACTTATGAGTAGTTGTGCACACTGAAGTTATACTTTGTGTTTGGGAGAGTTTTGGTTTGTTTCCAGTTTTGCAATTGACTAGGACTGTTTTCCAGTACATCACTGGGCTACTTGCAGGAAAATAGCTGGGACTGTCACCAAAACCAGTCAATTGGGTCAATAGATGTGAACCTCTGTTCTGATTAAGACAGAAGATGATACCACTGTGTGATGATGCCCCATAGCATAATGCTAGCGTGTGTGCAAAAGGTAACAAATTATCTCCACTATGTAAACTGTGCACAACACTCTAGAAAAATTCTGGTTTCCAAATGTGTCATCTCCCAGCCTTTTCATTTCCAACAGTGTTGACTTCCTAGTTAGCATGGAATGGTTTTCTGTGGTGTGTTGCTTGCTCATTCTTTCTTGGGTATTTATTGAGTTAAAAGGTGCAGTGTGAATGTAGAGATTATTATTATTATTATTACTACTATTATTATTATTATTACTACTACTATTATTATTATTAACATTATTTAGATGCTGTAGTTTAAGTAGTTCAAAAAAATCTCACAACTAAAGGTCAGCATAGCTTGTAGGTTTACACATGCACAGTACCAGTAACCTTCAGAAATTTCCTCATGACAAGATAAGTGCAGCAATTATATTTAAATGAGTGCAGGAGAAAATTTCACTGTAAACTACATTAGCTGGAGAGTGTGTGCTGTAAGAGGATTTAATTGAATTAATGTTACTTACTATCAAAAGCTCCATCTAGTGTATTGCCAGGTCTCCTTATTACTAAGAATAATATTTGGCTCATAAAGACCCCTGTTCAACTAAGCACACAGTGCTGATGACTTCAGCAAGTGATTAAAATTAAAGCATTTTTTCACTGCTTTGCTGGATAGGAACAGGCTGGGAGCTGGGAACAGGCACTGTGTGTGTGCACTGTGTCAAATCACCGAGCCCTTAAATAGGGCTCTTTATGGAGCCTCCTCTCACCAATGGTTTTCCAAGTGTCTAAGGAAGGTGTGATTTTGGCATGAGTGTCCTTCCTAGTTTGAGTGTAGCTGTCGTAGATAATGGGCTGCACCAGTGGCAGAGACAAGCAGCGAGAGGGAGTCGGGGTGATCCACGCTGGGGCTTCGGAGCCCTCCACTAATAACTAATAAGGAGTAACCGATGGCGAGGGCAGCAGGGATTCATTGAATAATCCTGGTGGTATTTTTAATGCTGTTATTAATGCAGGATTCTCACTCCCGCATTATGCGGAGATGCCACAGTGAGAATCCAGAAAGGTGTTTTGTGTGACTTCCTACATAAAAGCAGAAATGCAAATAAGCTGCATTTGCATATTCACATGATATGAACGGCAACGTGGAAACGCCGTGACATAGTCAGAGACACGCTTCAAAACCACTGATAAAGATATCCATAGTTTTCCGACTCTACTCTTATGTTTTAACCATTAAGGAGAAAATGTGATATACTGGATGTTTTCGCAGAATATTTTTGAATGTCAAAAAAAACCATTGAAGTCTGCGTCTCCTTTATGTTTGATATTATTTTCCTTTCACAGGCATTCTTTAAAAAAGGAATACATGAAATCTAGCAAAAAATCTTTTATTCTCCATTCATTCAGCAACAAAAACAACAACAACAACTCTTTTATGAAAATTGGGAAACGGTGGAATAGTTTCTACAGCAACTTTCCTTATTGTTGGCTGAATCAAATGACAAAAGGTTTTATTCACCTACGCATCTTATATTTTAATCAGCCATATGTCACTCCTTAACTTCACCCACCCGTGTTTCTGCATGCGGGGTGGCATTCTGGTACAGTCAGTAAGGCACATGCCATTCAAAGGAGTTACAATCTCCTCTTTGTTTTTGTGGCCTTGTTTTTTTGGGGAGAAAAAGAAAGAGTAATTGCCCGTGTTAACTGATGTTCGTTACACGGAATTGTTTAGCTCTCTTAAAAAAATCATTGATCTGCTTCTCCCCTGTGAAAATATTCAAGGTCTCATTTCACAAAAGAGAAATCAGCATGTAAAGCAGCAGCCTGGCAATCTGTGCTGCAAGGAGCAGAGTGCCATGTTCTGTGCAGAAATGTCAGCAGTTTGCTGTCTTCAGAAAACCCCACAAATATTTAGTGAGGATGAGAAACATGTTGGAGTCGATGTGGTTTTGGGGAACAGCCTGTTTAGAAGTGTGAGATATTTTTTTTTCTCATACATTTGTGTATGAGAGTTTATGATCAAGCCTTCGTTAGGTAACATCTGGCACGAGCTGTTCCTCCTTCTCCTAAAGTTTCATGGCTTTGTTTTGTATTTGAGGAGGATATTACAAAAGGTAATTTGATGTCTCGTTCCCATCGGTATGGTCATGGTTTTAACTTTTGAATGACTCCCTTGAAACAGGAGGAAAGGAGAAAAACACCATTTGGGTATTTTTAATAGGGAATAGACAGTATTTAGATTTCATGGCGAGTGCCCATGGTACGTTGTGTGCATGCAGCAAGTCAAAAGTGCAGCTGTGGACCAGGGTTTGTGTGCCACAGATAACAAAAGGACCCAAAATCTGGGGCTCCAGCCTTGTCCACATGCTCTTATTATCATTTACTGTTTGTATTGCAGATGCACGTAACAGATTGTACAATATGCTGTACAAACAGATTGGTAAAATGATCTTTGTCCTGAAACACTGACGGCAGAGCTGGACAAGAAGGATTGACAGCGTGCCTGCACTGAGAGCAGCACAGCCCAGGCGCCACAGTTTTGGACCCGTGTCCTCAACAAAAAGGGCTTTGTGCATCTTTAGTGAAGCAAAAGTCTGTTCTTGCTGATCTGACTGTAAAGGGCTGAAATTTTAAATGAGAATTAAAAGAAAATAGCACAAAGATGATTAGAGAGTGAGTAGGAGAAGGGAATGTGCCTACTTCTCCTTTTTTTTTTTTTTCTTTTTTCTTTTCTTCTTCTCATCTAACAGCATTTCTTCTACACTTGCCAAATTGAGCGTGTCAAAGGAGCAGACTTTCAAACTTTGGGTAGTTGCTCCCAGTATTGGAACAAAGCCCTACAAAAAAGGCTGGGACATGCAGGGTTGAGGCTTTGGTGACCTGACTGGGGGAGGCACTGCTCATGGAAAGTCTGACGCTCTGGAAATGACAGCGAGGGCAAGACTGCAAACTTGGCTTGCCTTCACTGGGCTACTCAAACAGGAAAAATCCTAATACTTAATATCTTTTTGATCATCCAGGGCATGTAAAGAGATCATCCACTTATGCCCTGTGTGGTTAAGAAAACCAAGAATTACTCATCTTATTTATTGAAGTAGCTAATGTGCATTTCAAAGTGCCTCAGTGTTGGCTTGTGGGGGAAGGAGGAGTGAACATTAAGATTAATTTCAGTGAAAATATTTTTGTGGGAATAGTTTGCTCAGTGAATCTAGATCATCTGCAGCTGGTGGATTAATGTTTATATGTTTTACTAAATCAATAAACTATTTACGTGAAAATGGAGGTGTTTGGATTGTGCAAACAGCTCTTTCAGAGGAACTTTGCTTAGGGATGAGAAATGATTTTGCCATTTAGAAACACTTCTGTTTCTCTTTCACGTGAAAGTGCTCTCTCACTAAAATTATTAAAGAAAACATTTTTCAACTCTGAAGTATTGCTGATACTCTGGCAGTGTCTGTGGCCAGTAGTCCAAGAGATGGGAACTTCTGAGTGCTCATTGCTTAAACAACTTGTGTTGACTTTGTGGTAAAAGTTATTTTATGACTGGATCAGACATAACACTTGACCCACGTGGGTTTGAGGTATGTTGGTACCCCAACATGCCAGGGTCCAGGGCTCAGTATCCCTGGCTGCTCATGGTGAAGCTGCTGTGGCCTTTGCCAAGAGAGGTGGGTCTCTTGATCAGGCAAGAGATTTCATGTTCCAGGATCCAAAGGTCTCAGGTTTGGAAATCTAACTTAAATGAAAAAAAAGACCTGCTAGTTCATCCAGCTTGTTGTCTGCCAAATCCATGCTTGTTCTGTTTAGTGCATTCCTAAATGTTTCGTCCCATTTTATTTGGAAGTGGACCATGGGGTGCTCTTTCCAATTCTCCCCCTCCTCCTACAAGATTAAATGTTTTATTATTGTACTATAAACACACACACAGTCCTAACATATTTTTTTGGTATTTTGGTCCCCTCTCTTTATTTATTTTTTGTTGTATAATCTCTCTTCTGTACTAATATTGATGAATAGGAGGGATGCATTTTCTGTCATGTAAAATAGTACTGGGGATAAACTCTGCCTAGGATTTTGGCTGACCCCTTCATCAGGCTTAGCTCAAAAATTAATTTGTCATTACCCAGGTGCTATGCACTAAGCTTTATTGGCATAGAGGAGCGCCACATCCTGAATGTTCTTTGGAAGGAAAAAAAGTGATCATATAATCACTGAGACAGTAAACAGTCATTTCCAATCTAGTAATATTTTATATGAACTGGCACTGTATGTTGTATATCATCCATCTTGCTAATCCTTGTTCCACATTGCCTCACACTTGAGTCCAAGAACATTACAGCTGTGCCAGAGAGTGGGTGGAAAAATTGCCTTATTATTAACTTAAGTTGAAAACATAATGGCTTTTTGAATGTCTTCATTCACAGATGCAGTCATACTAAAATAGTAATACCCCTAAGTATAGAGAAACAGAACTTTCATTTAAAATCCATTGTCCATGTGTGTTGCAAAAGTGAAAGCCTTGAAAGTGTTGTGAATTCCCTGTATCTTTCACGTTTTATCCTGTAAATGTCAGTATTCTGTAAGAAAGGAGCCAAAATATTCTTCAGAGGAGGTTTGAGCTATGTTGCTGCCATTATTTGCATTACCTTGTAAAAGAAAAGGAGTTTCTCTAGTTTTTGTCTTAAAAGACAGGTAATAATTGAATGGATATTGAAACACACATAATGGCTTTTTAGTACCATGATCAAGCAGGGTTGCTTTGCCAATGCCTGTGGTAATTTAAATTGCATCCCCAGTGGGACCAGGAATATTCAAGGTGTGCATGTGTTTTCTGGAGCAACAATCAAAAAAGTGTAGAGAAAACTGCAAACCTCACCTGATTAATCTTCATAGCACTCCAGCATCCCTGATTTATAAGCAGAAATGAGGGACCTAGCAATGAAAACTGGGTAAATCTGCACCACAGCACCACTGAAAAGCCACAGAAAAAGGAGATGATGCTGGTTTTCAGTTATAGCTGTGATTTGCCTTTCCTCACTCTGCAACACCTCTGTGTGTATCTTCTCTGAAAAAATATGAATCTTCCACAAACATCTTTAGGAGGTATAACAATTGCTCTTGAACAGTATTCAGAGAAAAAAAGAAATAAATCCTGATTGTACTAATTTATGATGAGCATGAAAAAATGTCCCCTCTTTTAAAAAACAAAATAAAAGGATTCAAACTTCCAGTGTATCAGGCCATGTGCTGTAAATTAGCCTAATTGTTTTAGAATTCAGAAGTGTTTCATCATTTTAAATTGGGCTTGTCTCATATTTAGTTCCACATTTTTTGTAACTCTGCAGGACTAATATGTAGCCTGTTGTTGCAAAGGAAAAGCTTTTCTTATCCTAATTTTTAAGACTGATGGAATGAGAGGAGGTTGACAAGTAATCTCTTAGTTATCTCTGTGTCGAAGCTTATAATATGCTTTGTAGTGAAAATGTGCAATATGCAGTTCCAGAAATAATTTTGCTATACATTATGGTTTATCTTTCTGGCATGCAAAATGTAAGAGTGAGTAATGCTGAAGTCTGATAGAGGATTTCAAATTGCTTGGAAATATCCTTAGATTTGCCCTAATAAGGGGTAGCAGGAGCCAAAATATTGTACAAGATATGAGTCAAAATCTTAACACAACTTCTCTCCAAGCACATCCTTATTCCCCCATATCCCATCTCATGTGGGAAAAGAAACTTCACATCTTTAGGGCATCATATTGCAGTTCCTCTGTTAACCCACCGTAGTGTGGATAAATACAAGTCATCTATGAGCAGGAGGTGTTTTTCTGAGAAGACAAGGAGATGCTTGTTCCCAGTAAGAATTGTCAAATGGCTGCAAGGCTCATTTGACGATTTAACCTGTAACCCACCATTTATCGATTCTATTCAGGAAAAGTTTGCATACCTTTTGCTCAGCGTAGGTATTTTATACAACAACATGTTGAATAAAATACGAGGCCACACTATTAAGCTAACTAAAGGACACTGCACATACCTCTGCTACCGAGATATGATTGCTCGGGGTTTTATTTGGTTTGGTTTTTGGTTTTTTTTTTTGAGCTTGCGGTTAAGACCGGGCACTTTGTTCTAAAGCTCTGAGAGTTTTTTGGTAGCAAAGCGGCACATCTGTGATATTTTGACATGTTCCTGTGGCTGCCATGGTGACCTGTGGAGAAGGCCATACAAAATCCTGCTTCTCCAGTCGTGATTAGATACATTCACGAGCCGCATGCTATTGATGCCAAGGAACACTGAATAGTTTCATCTACTTTGC
Organism: Myiozetetes cayanensis; assembly: GCF_022539395.1. Lineage (NCBI taxonomy): Eukaryota > Metazoa > Chordata > Aves > Passeriformes > Tyrannidae > Myiozetetes > Myiozetetes cayanensis. The sequence goes on from NW_026087521.1 coordinate 5,431,645, forward strand.
AGACAAGCTTCAGTGTAAGCCCTCCTGCCACTGCCTGCTCAAGGCCACCTTTGACAGCCGCAGGAGCCAACACATCACTGTTTAGGCTCTCGTTTTGTTCCTTTTCTCTATTTTTCCTTCTCCCTCTGATTAAGTTGCCAGTCATCCAGCTTCTTTCTCTTCTTGTCTTGATAAGTTGCCAATCATGTCATACAGCCTATACCTCTCTAGCCAAGTATTTCTCTTGTCATAACTTGGAAATGGGTTGCTGAAGATTTATTTTAAATCTTGGTCTGATTAAATGCCACATCTTGATCTTTGGAGAGCCATAGGACCTACAGATTGTGGTGCTCTTGTTTGGACTTCTCTGGTAATAATTAAAGGACTTAAGATGTGTCCTGTGGGTCGTCCAACACAGTCTCAGTATTCCCTTCCCTGAATAGATACTAAATATTGGTGAATAGATTTTTAAATCAGTTTTCCTGGGCATACATAGTGATAGTTGCAAGAAACAAACCATCAATTGTGTAAGGACTTATGGGGAGAATATTTATTTGTATGGTACATGGGGTTTTATGCATTGCTCTGGTTGTTGAATCATTTATACAAAGATAAGTAGGAGCACTGTTTAGGAAGGTTTTCAAGACATAAATAGCAATGTGAAATTAATCAAAACTGAAATTGTTTACTTTGAAAAGTGTATTTAAAATTAATTTTTGTGAGATTGCAAAATAATTTCCTGGAGAAATTATGGGAAGTCTGATTCTGGGAAATCTACAGATAGGCAAGATAAAACATTGGAAGAATTACATGTAGAAGCTTAATGCTGTCCTCTCTGGGAAGGGAGTGTAGTTGGATGTTCCTGCCTCTAACAGTTTTATAATTCTATTAAAACTTCTTCCCTAGATATACAAGCTAACACGTTCACCCAGTATTTATAGTTTACTAGCTCATTTTCCACTCAGAAGGAAAAGACTGTATGAACCACCTTAGCTTTCACTCTCATTTTTGAAGTACGTGTGTTACACATCTGTTCTGTATCTCCTTCGTTGATTTTACATTAGTTAATCAACAGACAAAAATAAAGAAGAATAATAATGATGTAGGATAACAATCTCTTACCACAAGTATTTTCCTTTCTCTGGTGAGGCTGCCCAGGCAAGGTGAAACATGAGCTGTGATTCTTTATCAGGACACTTTATGTTTTTACGCTGTTAGTCTGTGCAGAACAAGTTGCCGTGCAAGCGGCGAACATGAGGCAGGTCGGGAGGTGGTTGTGAGATACCTCTCAAATGTCTTTGAGCTTGAGCTTTCTGAGCCTGGATCCCACACACAAAGTGTGTTCTTCATTTTCATTGCTTGTGCTCATTAAGTGCTGCCATTTATTTTTGTGTGCCTGCACAAATATATGGCTTTATTACTAAAGTGGTTTGTTTATCTTTGCTGCTGCTGCATTTATTTTAGCACTCATCTAAACAATTAATTAGGGAAACACTTGAGTGCCGAATACACTTCTTCAGATACCACTCAGTTGGGTTTTTTTATTTATTTCCAGGAGCATCAAGCATTTAAAAAAGCCCATCTTTTGCATTTTTTTCTAACCATGCCTTTTTCCCTCTTGTTTGAAGTTTCCACAGCAGAGTACATTGCTTTGAAAGATCACGGGCCCTGTTGAGAGTTCAAAGCCAAGTAAAGATGATGCTTAAAGTTCAAAGGCTCTGTGGAGTTGCATCTTCATCTGCATAAAATTGTTTCAACCAACTAGAAAGATAGAAAAGTTGCCAGGAATTTCCCGTATTTCTTTTTTATTATTACTATAAGGAAAGCTTAATTGGGGAACAAATGTGTCACTGCTAACAAGTTCAAGGAAAGCGAAGCTCCTTAGATGAAACACTGCTTGAAGGTGAACAGAGTGTAGGAAAGATTTGACATGTGCTGTGACCCTGTGAGAGTGAAGCTGTGAATGCCTAGAAATCAATACGAGATGTGAAAAGGTTCATGATGTTGAAGTTAAGAAAGAGTTGAAAGTATTTGACTGCATCTTGGGCAGAGGGAACAGGGAGAGTGAGGGATTCAGACAATGGATTTAGATGCAAGTTTTAAAGATGGGCAAAGTATTTCTAAGGGAAAAAAAAGTCAAATAGTTCAAAATTAGCTCCATGAAAATAGTGCGTATGTTGTAGCAAATCACGACTATGACTGGAGGCTTTGCCAGTTCTTTCACTGGCAGAGAACAGAGCCCCTGATTAGGTGTCTTGGCCAAAAGCAGCAAAATACAGGGTTTGGGGGTGTTTGGGGGAAATAGGTATTTGTTGATTCAAGTTCAGGGCACTTTGAGGCAATATTTAACCTAGAATTTCTCCCTGTGCTACTTAAGCATCCCTTAAGCCATCTCAAATGTCTTGTATAGATTTCTTCCATTTCCTATAAGCTAACTTTTGGATGAAGCATACCAGACTGTAGCGAGGTAGATGGAAGAAGTGCTGGCAATGATTGCTCTGCTGTTACTCACGTCACTACCATTGCAGTATCTTTTTACCTCAAAAAAAATTTTTTTTCATGATTTCTTCAGAGTATTCCTTTGAGCTCAGAACATTTTATTCTTTCTATTTTACAGGAAAGAGCTAGGGCATAGGGAGATGAAAGGCCAAATTGTTCAAAAGCATTTAGGCATGGAAACATTATTTTCAGAAGAACTTCAACACTGTATTCCTCGAAATGAGTGAGCCAAGGTCAGATTTTGGATTCTTTTGCAAAAATGATATCCACCTCTTCCAAATCCAGTTAAATGTTGAAACCACCCCATATACCATGTTCTTACCAAATGTCTGGGTAAAGGCTAGGGTTGGGGTTTTGTTACTGTTTTTTAAATGAGTTAAGTGTGAGCAACAGCAATCGTTCCACTCTGTGCCTTCTTTTATAACTCCTACTCCCTGGACCTCTTCCTCTTTTGTCTCTTTGTACTGCTGGTTCTGGCTTTTCCTAGGCTGTCCTTAAAAGACACAAGCTCAAAAGTTTAGAGATGTCAGAGGGGTTTAAACAAAACTTCATGTCAGATACAACAGGACTGGATAACTTGTAAAATACGTCATGTTATCATGAACTCATAAATGTATTGATATCTTTCTAAAAACAAGGCATAACACAAGACACTTTTTTTGTCTTGTGTGCCTGTGGCAACAAGGAACATGCTGGAATGTTCCTGGAATCACCATTGAATCATAGAATGGTTTGGGTTGGAAGGGACCTTAAAGATCATCTAGTTCCACCCACCTGCCATAGGCAGGGACACCTTCCACTAGACCAGGTTTCTCCAAGCCCCATCCAACCTGGCCTTGAACACTTCCAGGGATGGGGCATCCACAGCTTCTCTGGGGAACCTGTGCCAGGGCCTCATCACCTTCACAATAAAGAATTTTTTCTAAATACGGAACTGAAACCTGCCCTCTTTCAGTTTGAAGCCATTCCCCCTTTTCCTATCAGTACAGGCTCTTGTCAAAGTCCCTTTCCAGCCACCTCCAGGTCCCCTTTATGTACTAGGAGGTGCTGTAAGGTCTCTGATTCTGTTTCTTTAAAAAAGAAAAAAAGATTAATTCCCATGTTCTTGCTACGAAAAACTCATCTTGTGTGTGAAATTTGCTAGTGAATGAGAGCTGGTTCCCAACTGATGAGTGCAACAATAAAACAGTAATTTAACTGATGTTGTTTGCTAAAGTTAAATAAGCTTGCAATATATTTCTGTGAAAGTTAAGCTGTGTTAGCAGGGATGTCGTGGAGAGGGCACTTAAATTCCTTCATTGCCATTTCACAGAATCACAGGCTGGCTGAGGTTGGAAAGAACCTCTGGGATTCATCCTATCCAACCCCTGCTCAAAGCAGGATCACTTGCACCAGGTTTCTCAGGACTGTGTCCAGACAGGACTTTCATATCTCCAGGGATGGAGAGTCCACAAACTTGTGTGGGCAAACCATGCCGGCATTTGATCACCATTGAAATAAAAATGGTTTTCCTCATTTTTAAATTGAATTTCCTGTGTTTTAATTTGCAGCCATGGCCTCTTGTCCTGTCATTGGGCACCACTGAGAAAGCTCTCTCTTCTTTACTTCCTCCCCATCAGGCATTTTTAGACACTGATAAGATCCCCCTGAGTATTTTCTTCTCCAGGATGAACAGTCTTGGCTCTCTCAGGCTCTCTTCATATGAGAGATGCTCCAGCCTCTTCCTCATCTTCATGGTTGTTCACTGGACATCCTCCAGTGTGTCCACATCCTTCTGCTGGGGAGCCCAGAAAAAGATCCAGCACCCCAGATATGTCTCAGCAGAGGCCAAGGATTACCTCCATTGACCTACTGGCAATGCTCTGCCTGATGCAGCCCAGGATGCCATTGGCGTTCTACCAGTGAAAATAATTTCCAACACAGAACACAGGTTTTTCATAGTGACAGTGAAAGTTTATAAATCACAATTAACTCTCAAAAATGTGAGGATTTTTAAGGGATAATTTTGTGGTAAAGCTATTCTACTGTGAGTATTTTTCACTACAGAATTGCGTCCGAGTTGAACTAGGGCTAGAGTGGAGTCAGAGGGCAATTAGAGGTTTCGTCAGAGCAGTGATCTGGTAGTCTTATCAGGAAAAGCCAATCTTCAATGATCTTTCTCAAGCATTCAAGTGAAAGAAAAAATAGAAGGAAATCCAGGACTGTAAGATGTATGTGCTGGGAAGTTTGATTTGCTACTAGTGAATGCCAGGGTTGGAGACCATAGGGCTTTTGAAATGTCATTAGGGAAAGATGTGTCCCTGCCTATGTTAATTTATGTAAACATGATCTTTGTAGAGTCTTTTTGAATTGAAATACAGTGTCACAGCAGTTTCCTGCTGTAAGAATGGATTAATAAAAGGGAGAACATCTTAATTTTGCGTTTCCATTTTTATTTTTAATGTCTGTTGTCTGAAACCTCTTTTTCTACTATATCCAAATATATAATTAGCAGATGGTCAAATTTAGGGGTTAACTTGCACAGAGGACATGTTAATTCACTTTAAAGCCAAGAAACTCAAATCAGTAATTGTTACCTGGCCAAGGAAAAGGGAAACAATGACCATCTGCTAGGAAGCAAAGAGTAAGAATTTGTGTGAGGGAACAAGAAAGTGAATTAAAGATTAAGGAGAATTAGTGCAAGAATAAGAAGGAAAGGGAAAGAAGAAAAGAAAAGGTAAAGAGGAAAGGAAGAGTAGGCAGCAGAAGAAATAAGTAGTTTTCTATATTTTCATTTTTTGTAGTTTTATTTAGATGTCTCCCCAGTTTCAAGATTTTGTTGTGATGTGATGTGTATATCTAGTGACAGGCCAAGTTTAAACCTATTTCCAAATTTAAAAAAAAAAAAAACTCTTGTATTTTGTGTATATTCTTCTCTATATTTTACAAGTGGGAAGTGCAGTGACTTCCTATGGGAGACCCCCCACAGAGCTAAAGACTGGAATGCCATGTCCCCACCCTCTCCCCCTGCTGTCCTGCTTACTTGAGAATTTCTTTACCAAAAGCTCTGACAAGCAGGGTTTTTTTGTAAGCCGTATGGACCGATGTATAAGACCCCAATTATTCTCCACCCCTGAGATCCCGAAATGGGAACGGACCAAACCTGAACTCGACAAGAGGCACTGAGCAGCTGCTTCAGTTTTCCCTCTGGTGTTGGTTGTCTGACAGCCATTCCTCTTGTAGGGCTGGGAAAGCAATGCCTCTCCCTAGGGATTTATATCTGGGGGTGGGTGCCTGGAGCGGCTGGCAAAGGAGGAACATCCCAGGCCAGGCCAGTGGTGTTTCCATACACCTGCAGATCAGGGTGTTGATGCAGTGCTGATGTGCAGGTCCACTGCCACCGACTGCTCAGCTCTATCTTTACAGCATTTTCTGAATTTATCTTGAAATGTCTCTCATCCACTAGGCAGCCTAGACCAATAAAGCTCAGCTTCCATCCCGTCACACAGTGATGGTTTCTTTAGGGACAGATTAGTTAGTAATGACATAAAATTGCCTTGATGCTATAAACCTGATTTATGTGTATTTATTTACCCTGCCACCATGTATAGAATCTAATTCTGCATCTGCTTTTTTTTTTTTCCTCCTTTATCACCATCTAGTGCAAGTATCATATGATTATTGCCAAGCTGCAGATGTGGAAGTTGGCCCCTTCCTTCAGAAGGAAAGCAGAGAGTACCAGAATTCTGGCCATTTGCTTTCCATTTATTACACAGTCAGCAGGAGAACTCAGGAATTTGCAAAAGCTGCCATTGTCCTATATGAAAAAATGTACATTGAAATTCTTCAGATACTTGTACAGCTATTAGCCATTTAAAACAGTTTAATATAAGTGGCTTATTTCAGAGAGCAAGAAAAGTAGATTCTGGCAATTTTGCCCTTGATATCTTTTCTATCTGTGTCGCACTTTAGTCAAAATTTACATAATAATGGGTAGGGAAGTGTTGTGGCACACTAACCGGTGCATATTAGTTCTTAGTCGCTTTCCCAAAAGGCTTGAAAATGCAGCAGATTTAATCTAGGTCAAAAAAAAAAAAAAAAGAAAAAAAAAAAAGAAAAAAACCACACTTCCATTTTGTAGGCAGAGGACATTTATAGAGAGCATTTGTATTCACAAGGGTACAAGAATGACAGAGTGCGACTCCTCCAAAAGAGCTCCCTGGTGCAGCTGAAGGCTGACAGCAAACTAGGACTTGTGGCCAATTAACAGAAAGGCCGTCATAACTTGCAAGGCATGGAGAGAAAAAATTGAGCTCCATGGGATCATTTTTCACTGGCCATTTACAGGGCTGTTACCGGCCTGGAGCATTTGGGCTTTAATGCCAGTGGGGCAATGGGGGTACTCTGGGGCTGGGGCACTGCCACCCTGCATTTTACAGCCAGGAGGGAAAATAGAGCATGGGGTGGAATTTGACACGTCCCAGTTGTGAATCCCTCTCACATGTGAGTCCCTGCCTACATTCAGCTAATGTATTAATATTAGAAGTGGCACCGCTATAATATGTGCTGTCATTAGAGTGGCAATGCGGTCTCCTGGCTGGTGACAGGACTGGTAATACGGTTTCCATCAGGGTGCCAATTATATCAAACTATTAGCAAACCTGAGCTAATTGGGAGGTGGCATCATTAAAGGCTGATTTCTGCAGTATTCGGCAATTCTATCAGGGATTGCTTCGGGAGTGAATCGTTGCCATTGTGCTCGACAGTGACTCCATATACAATAGGGCATGAGGATGGTGCAGGTAGGAATCAAAACACATCCCTGTCTTAGCCACCTTCTTTTTCTGTTCAGCAGAATTTAAAAAATAGTTGGATTTTTATTTCTGGAATCCTTTGTCAGAAATGGCTGCATTTGCTATTCAGGCAGTTCACGTTTTTCTCTGTATTTTTATGGAAGCCACCAGCCAAAATCTCTAATACTTGAAACACTTCTCCTAACACTGGAGTGGTGTCTTCAGTGCAGGTTAGCTAACTGCACACTAACTGCAACACAGAAGAACTGCCAGGCAAGGCTCCCATTGCAATGCACCAAATGTTAACAAATGTGAAAAATCTCATTGCCTAACCACGCGCCTGAACTCCTTGTAGCAGTAGGTCTTCTCAGTGGCTTTAGTGGAGAAGAATTTTTAATGTCTTCACTGGCTTTTGGAAAATGACATTACAGGTCATGGTTTGGTTGCAAATCACACTGTTCAGGCAGCTGTTTGTGGTATAGAGAGCGGTGTTAAATGTTTAAATTTTGGTAGTGGAGGAGTGAATGTGGAAATCGGGAGAGGAACATTTGGAGGGGAAAAAGATAACAAGAAAAAGAAATCCTCCTTAACTTAAACTAGCTTGAACTGTGCTGGATTGACAAGAAGCTACTGTCCCCATTGAGATTCCAGGCTTGTATGAAGCCAGCACCTGTTCTGCTTGCAAATGCACACACAAAAGTGAGCTTCATTCACAGAAAGAAAGAAACATAGCGGGACTTCACTCATTTAGCCTTCCAGGGCCTTCAGTCCCTTGATCTGTCAGCCCCTTAGAATTCAAACGCAGCCTTTAAAGGAATTTTCAATTCACAACATGATGACTTTGTTGATGTCCTGAATGTGAATGTATTTTGAATTGAATTTGTCTGCCAGGATTCCATTACTTGCTAAAAGAATACAGAGTTCAATCATCAGATAATCATTATAGCTGTTTTGAAGTGTTTATTTTATTAGTGTAGAAGGTAAAGCAAATTTCATACTTTTAAGTTGTTGCAGGCTTTGCAGGCGCCCTGATAAGCTCTTGTATTTCTATACCCCATGGTTAGGGTTCAGATACTGGCAGCAGGTGATAATATGCACAATGCAGAGAGATCCAAACTGACAAATTTTGACAGTTGAAAACTATAGAAACTAATAAATCAGACCAACAAATATGAGTGGGGGAGGTTCTCCTTTCTCTTTTCTCTTTTAATTCCCAGAAGTTAAATTTTCAGGACAAAGAAGCTGCAGAATATTTTTCTTCAAGCAATTTAAAACCTCAGAGCATCTGGTAGAACAACTGTTTTAATTCCTGTCCACATCCGATGGTTATTTTCTTGTACTGATGCGTGTGTGTAATTCCTGGTAACTTTAACATAGGAATTGTGCAGTCAGTTTAGGGAGCTGTAAGAGACTTTTTCTCACCCAAAGCAAGATGGAGGTTTGCTGTATTCATTCAAGCATGAAATCCTGGCTGAGGGATTAAGCCTCTTACACAGATCGCAGTGCCGTTAAATGCCAACGAGGACCGCGTAAGCCACATCTCCGAGTGGAGGAGAGCTTCCCTTTGTTAGTTGTTCAAAATTAGAAATGTAAACAGCTCTCACGGAGTAATTAGTCTGTGTTTGAATTGTGAGAAAGTGATAAAAATAATGAGATGGCGGAGCTCCTAGCGATGTCATACAGCTGTATCTTACAGCCTAACAAAGCCACGACTGCTCTGCTGGCAGGTAAATGTGGGTCGTAGGGCAGAAGTCACACGGGAGGAGAAGTCCCATTGCATGAGGTCACTAACAGCTCTTTGAAAAAAATCCTCTTGCTTACAGTAGGAACGGCATTTTTTTTGAAGTTTCATGGCGAAAACTGCAGTTTGTCATAATTCCACAATGCGCGTGTGTGTCCTCCAAAAACCCAGGTTCGCTGCCAGCAGAAGTTCATGGCTGCAGTGGTGTGAGAGTCCTCACCAGTTGCTCTTCCTTTTCCCCTCCCTAACTCCTAAATGACTGCTTTAGTGAACCCGTGGCTTCATGGTCCCCCTGTAATCTGTCGCTGCCATTTTTGACAGTGACTCACTTAAAGCTGCTTCTAGCCAGCACAAGGTGTTTTGCCCATGTCACTGTCTTGCTAAACAGGTTTCCCTGGAAATTAAATAAATAAAATCTCCACCACTGGTGCTAATTGGTGCCTTTGGCAGGCTGAGCAAGGGCCTGTGAATTGAATGTGTCATGGAGAATTGAATGTGTCAACTCTCTCCCAATGGCTGGGACCTTGAGGTCTTTTTCTGGCACTAAATTTCCTTTGAAAAAAAAAAAAAAAAAAAAAAAAGGGGGAGGGGGGAAGGGGGAAAGAGAGAGAGAAGAAAAACAAGCTGAAATAAGAGATCTTTTCCCTTTTTTTTTCATGAGATGTTGAAGTTGAGCATTGTAGTGTCCACACTGAAGTGTTTGCTTGTCAGATGCCTTGAGAAGTAGGGCTGTTTTCTGCTTGTTGTTTCTCAGGCATCCCATTTGTTGCCATTAGATGCTGAGCAGCACGGAGTGGCAGGTTTTATTCAGTCTGTTCAAGCATCTGGCAGGATAGCCATGAAGTTGTTGCCGATGTCCTTAAGGGACTGTAGGGATCTGCATGATTCATTCAGTATTTTTTTCAAGGTACAAAGAAGAAATGTCTTACGCTGTAGTAAATACTGTTCCAAGTAGAGCACAACCAGCTTAGCAGAGCGCAGGAGATTTGCTGCTTTGGAGGCACTGACTGGCAGCACGAGCTCCTGTGTCTTTGGGCAAGAATACACTAACCCACGTGGAGTTAAACTAGGCTGTATTTCAGGCTGCTGAGGATTGGCAGACTCATGTCCACAAACCAATTCACATTTTAAGTTGCCCTGACTAGAAGGGGAGAAGGTTATCACTGCCGGGCTTTGAGTTATCTGAGTGTCAGAAAAGCCTAGTTGTGGTTCAAGATGCTGTCAAGTTTGTTGGTGATGAAGCTTAGATTATGTGTGCAGGGGGCTGGAGAGGGGAGCGTTGTATTTTTTTGTTTTTCTCTCAGTAGGAATGTACTTTTTCTTTTCCAGCTGGGCAATTTGTTTGTCTTTGGCAATATTACATTTACTTTGGGAAAATGGAGGGAGGAAGGTCTTTCAGCAGGGGACAGCTACTAGTCCTAAAGCACAGATTAGCCATGTCCTTTTACACAGGTGTCTTCCCTTCCAATATTCCTTCAGAAAAGACTGAATTTGATACTTTCTCTTATGTACTGAGCCAAAGAGATTTTACACTGAAGGTATCTTAAATACAGTTTGCATAACATGGCAGCAAGAACCTCTAGAAAGGCTGAGGAATATCATTTCCTTGGGGACCACGTGCTCTATTGCCTTTTCTGTTCTTCTGTGTTTTCTTATTTTCATTTTTGAGTCCAGCCCTGACCTCTGTAGCAGATTCAGATGTCCACAATGAGGTGTCCATGCACTCCTCAAACCACAGCAAACGGGCTCTTGTTGTGGGTTTGGGTTTTTTTAAGAAGATACAAGCCAAATGTATCCAGAGAAAATTTTTTATCCATGTGCATTTTCAGAAGTGTCAGTCTGTGAGCTTAGAAGTCTTCATTTTTGTCAAGGTCTGATAACCTGCCTGAAACATCTGCACATTTCCCATTAAGCTACTGTTTTCTTCCAGCCCTCATTCACAGAGACATTTTTCTATCCTGAGCTATTTCTTCCCAAAAATGACCAGTTAAAGGGTATTTCACAGCATATTCATCTTTCAAGTGCAGTTCTTTCAAGTAGTGCCAAGAATGATAAACCAATAGATTTCAAACTTCTCCTTATCAGAATGAACCCACAGAGCTGAAATCTAAAATGAAACTCTTTGGGCCCGTGGAAAAGGACATGGCAATTGCAAACTTATGATTACAGCTTGATATTTTCCCCTCTGAATCCTCTCTCCTGGTTAAAAAGCTATATATATTAGAAATGTAATAAACCAAATGAAGAAATAAGAGAAGATAGAATTTGGGACTAGCTGGCAGGATAGAAAAATGTTGCACTGTTGTCTCAAAGTTGCACTGTTAGATGTCACAAACTCGGATTTTTTTCCTAGTTTTATTCTGGAGAAAAATAATCCAAATTTTCAGAATTTTCCAGTGAAATGAAAGGTTTCCAAACACTCACAAGAAACACAAACAGGCTGTGGCTGTCTGTAACACACGTCCCTGAGAACAATGTTGCGCTTACTGAAATAATTATTAAACCGTCTCCATTGTAAAGTGTGAAATTTGAAAGAAGCTGTTGGCAGTATGAAAAAATGTTTCTCTCAGCTGTGTTATGTCTGCATTACCTGCCTGCCCATGTGTTGTAGTGCCTGCAAGTGATTTTCTGTGTTAGGGATAAACTCGCTGTATTCCAGCTGGGAATACATGGCCACCTTTCCTTGTTATGGAGGTAATGATTGTTGCTGGTCTGGCTGCAGAGCTGGAGGTAGCATTCCCAGTGCCATGCACAGCTTAAGCCAAGCAAGAGGCAGCAGAGGGGCAGTTCTGGATTCAGCCCTTCCTTCCAAGGACCACCTCTACACAGTCACTTACAATGTTTGTTGTGTTCTGCTTTGTGCACGCCTGTTCCTTGTCTCCTTTGCCATTACGAGGATGCTGCATGGCTGAGCACAAGTGGGCATGGCAGGTGGGTTGGGTTGCTTCACCTTGGCCAGCATTAGGGAGCTGATGCAAACATCATCTTTGCTCACTGCCTAAAGCACAGATTATTTTATCTGTGTCATGTTCCAAGGGAATACCACGGCTTGTGAGCCCTGGTTTCTTTAATTTACTGATTGGTTTTGACGTTTTTCTGGAGTTGTAACAAACCTCTGACTGTGCTTAAGAGAACAGGATTGCTTTCTGATTCATCAGTAAAACCTGCATCGTCTTGTTTGATGCGAAGTAGGTTTTTACTTCAGGAGCCACTTCTGCCTCCCAACCTGCATTCTCCAGCATGTTTTCCTCTCCCCTTAGTAGCTGGGTCACCAAACACCACATCTGCATCCACAAGCTCTGTAGGAGCTTGGGGGTCTCTCCTTGCTGTGATGTGGCTCCAAAGCAGGGACTGCCCATGTCTGTGGGACAAGGGCTGGATTCAGCCCCACCGTATTTCCCCTGTGGACAGAGTAGCAACCAGTTATTCCCTAAGGGTATTCCTGCATCACTGATTTTGCTGTGCTGGGTGGGAGCTTTCCAAGCGTGAATTCTCCTTGTGTCTATACCTGCAATCTTGTGTTATGGACTTAAGTGTGCAAGTGTTGTTCTCAAAGTGGTTTCCCTCCCGCTGGAAATAAAGCTGAAGTCACAAGGTGGGATGCTGTGTCAAACATCCCACTGGCAACAACCACGACCTCCCTCAGTAGGTTCTTTGCATGAATCCCCTGCATGCCCAGGGGCAGACTTCTTTGCTGTGGGACAGCAAGGCAACCCTGGTCCTTGTTGTTTGTCCCATGCATGTCACATTATAGCTCTTCCCTCGTGAGCCCTGACCTCACCCTGGGGGTGGTGTTGAGCTGCCTGGGTTGTGTGTGCTGCAGCAGAAGCTACTTTACATGTTTGCAGTGGAGAAAGTGGCAGCAACCCATCGCACAGACCACCCAGTTGGACCATGCTGTCAAAGGGAAAACCATAGGATTAAGGCAGCTAACCCCACCTTCTTTACTGAGGATTAGGCAGATGCAGGGTGAGCAGAGCCTCCCTTTATGCTGTCAACCATCAGCAGGCTCCACTATCCCACCATGGTGAATTTCTTGTAGCTTACTTTTCATTCTTGCAACTGAGACAAGTGTCCTACCTCCAGTCCTGCGTGGTTTCAAAAAGGAGGGGAACCAACCTGAGCTCTTTTATGTAAGGCCCTTTAAATAAGGTCCTGCTTTAACCTGATTTTCTGCCTGGGATGCAACAATGAATTCCCACTGCTTGAGCTTGCCATGTTGCTTATATTCAAAGTATAATGGGGAGCCTTCAGAAAAATATAACCTTATTTACACTGTACAAAGCCAATTGGATTTTGGTTAACAATTTCTAAGTGATTACAGTTCACTAACAATGTAGGTGTACTATAGATGCAATGCACAGGAGGGGACTTTTTATTTTAAACCATACAAGCTTTCTTTTATTCATGTCGTTCAGGCAGCCTCAGGATAATTCACATTTCCAGCTTTCATATTGTGTTGTTCAACCACTGTTTTTTCTCCCTGCCTATTGTACTCTCACAAATCGTACTCACTAATTTCTGAAAGCTTTTCATTTCTCTCTATAGGTTGTTGTTTCGTAACATTTTATACAAGAAAAGCTGCTCTTGAGGCTCAGAATGCACTGCACAATATTAAAACTTTACCTGGGGTGAGTACATTTACTTTTTGATCCTAATTATTTTATTGCCAGAAAAATAGCCCTTTTGCTCTCTTCGGTGCTGCTTGGTACCCCAAATGCCCTTGATCTCTGCAAGGAGGGTGGCAAACCTGATGGTGTGTCCTGGCATCATTTCCACAGGCAGCTGCTCTTCTGTAGAAAGTCCCTTGGCTGGAAATAGTGCTGATACCTGCTGACTAGAGGCAGTGACCAAAGCGCAATGTAGATTCATTTCTATTTTTTTTTTTACTTAGGGAGGAGGGAGGGGGGGGGTTGAAATATGGCAGAAAACCAGTACACCAACAGGGCTTTAAATTTCAAAAGGGAGAGAAGAGCAAAAGACAAAAAACACCAGCCAACTTTGTTAAACACAGACTTTATCCACATGGTTTCTAACCAGCCTGGATGCATCGGTGTGGTGGCTGCCCATCTCAGGGTGTTGTAGAGCATGGTACCACGTTGCTGCTTGCACAGTGTCATCCTGTTCCCTGCCACCACCTCTCCTCACCACCTGCTCCCACTGATAACTCACACCAGCACTCAAAACAGTCGTGGTTGTGTTGTACAAAGTGTTCCTTGTGTTACCCTGTGGTAGTTTATATTTAAATAACAGGGCTAGAGAGAAGTATATCATTGGTAATTGCATGTCTCAACTCTGAAATCTTCTTGTTCCACTCTTTTCATTTTTCCTGCTGAATATAGCCAAATATTTTGAGGATGGAAAAGAAAAAAATATAAAGAGTGCAGGTTTATTCCTTCTTGATGTAGGAGAAATGTTGAAGTATATGTTTGAAGTGTCTGGTTACAGACATGAAAATAAATAAATACACTATATAAATGAAGAGAGCACTGACTGGACTGAACATTATGTGACCCATATCTCCTTTAGTTCTTATGTGCTATATGTGAAATTGGACACTATATGTTTGAAAAATTCACATCTGGCCAGCTCATTTTATGTAACTCCTATTAGGAAAGCCACCTCATCTGTCATGGAAATGACCAGTGTAGAGAAGTATGTGGGACAGTTACCTGTGAATCCTGCTAATTCACCAAGGCAAAATTGGAGTCCTCTGTCATTTACAAGTGTAAATGCTAGAAGTGGTGGTAGGAAATCTGCAGAGGTTGGCCAGCCACAGGAAAACAGGAGAAAAATTGCAGCACTTGAGATTTAAGTGATGTTTTCCAGGAACTGGCTCTCAAAAGGGGCAGTGTCGAGACCTTAAAAGCCTCCCAGTAGCAGGCTCGGCATTAAGGTTGTACAGGAGGGATCTGTCATCCTCAGAGAGAAATGAGGGCTCTGAGAGATGATTTCCTTGTTGGTTCCCATCCCCACTGCCAGAAAAAGCCGAGCCCTTGGACGAGTGCTCTAACCCAATTCAGCTAATGTTGCACTTACACCAGCTCACTGAGCAATTGCTCTCCAGCATGCTTAGAGTCAAATGGCTGTGCAGACTGGATGGACACTCTAGTGGAGGTGGTCCTGAGCTGCTGGAGCAGCACCCTGCCCAGACAGCATCCCTGAAGCTCCGCCACAAGATCTACACGTCGCTTCTCTTAGAAACAGAGAGGGTCCTTTTAGAAACGTAGAATCATTAGGGTTGGAAAAGACCTCCAAGATCATTGAGTCCAGTCTTTGGGCCAGCACCACCATATCAACTAGACCATGGCACTGAGAGCCACGTCCAGTTGTTTTTTGAACTCTTCCAGCCATGGTGACTCCACTACTTCCCTGAGCAGCCTGTTCCAATGCTTGACCACCTTTTCAGTGAAGTTCTTCATAATGTCCAATCTGAGCCTTCCCTAGCACAGCTCAAGGCCATTTCTTCTTGTCCTGTCACTGGTTGCCTGGGAGAAGAGCCTGACCCCTACCTGGCTACAACCTCCTTTTCAGGTAGTTGTAGAGAGCGTTAAAATCTCTCCTGAGCCTTTTTTCTCCAGGCTAAATAACCCCAGCTACCTCAGCCACTTTTCTTTGCTCCTCTGTTATTCCCTGAGCCCCTCAAGCTGGTTGCTGTGTTTTGAGAGATCTTGGTTATCCCAGTAGGTGTCTGGGAGAGGCAGACTCCTTCTCAGACTTCTACACATTCGGATGACAAAGCTGGCTCAGCTCTGCGTTACTTGAGCAGGGCATCATTTTCTCCCCCATTTTTGCACAGCTAATGAGCAGGCAGCAGTTAGAGACACTACTGTACCATTTGATTTTTTTTTTTATTATTTCAAAAATAATGTTTCTAAAGCTCTCTCTAGTTCTTTGTCTTTCCAAGCTGTGTTTTTATGTCCTGACTGTGAGGTTACAAACTTTTCTTTAAAGGAAATGTGGAAATTGCATCCCTATGACTGTAGAACCAGAGATGTTTAGATTTGACTTCGAGATAAGGTGTTATACCTACTTTTAAGTGGACACCTCTAAAAAAGAGAAGCAACTTGAATACAGATCTACTACTTGTCTTTCAGGATGATTCAGCATATATTATATAACAGATTCTATATTTTGCACGTGCAGTATGCTGGCATTCAGCATATATGGAGATACTGTTATACTGCATCTGTGTATGCCCAAAATAACTTCATTTAAGCATGCTTTAAAGTTGTGGCACACGTGCTGAAAACACTTCACGTTAGCAGGATTCTCCGTATATGAATTTTAGCAGTTTCTGTATTGTTGCTCTTGCCTGCTAAGCAGCTTTTACTGAACAAGCAGGAATTGGTAGTGGATAGGTCCATGTGTGAAATAATCTCAGAGCAAATGGAAGCAATCTTCTGGCAGAGCTGCAACAAGGGATGAATTTGGATCAGGTTCATTTGGGCATCAAGTGTCAGCTTGCTTCCAGTAAACGAGGTATGGTCGGCAGGAGGTTCAGTAATAAGGTATCTCCTGGAAACAGAAGAATCTGTGCCTTTCACTTGTGCTGTAATACCACCATGCATCAGATAAGGCATCCTTAAATAGCCCAGGAAGAAAATCCAAGGCAAAGGCAGGTGATTTATTAGTGTAAGGTAAGGAAAGCTGGCAGAGGCAGGAGCAGGGGGCTGTAGGGATGCTGTGGCGCTTGGAACTCATCTGTGTTTTACCTGCACTCAGGTGTAACCTGTGCTGCTGCAGAGGCGTGGAGAAGAATACCTCTGTCTTCATTAAATGAATGAGCCTAGATTATTTTGGGGGTTAGTCCCTTCATTTCTTAAATGCAGACTTGCTCCGTGTGTCTCAGTTAAGGAGGTTTTGGATCAGCACCAGTGGAGCCAAAAAAGTGGAGTTTTTAGTGTGAAATTCATTCCCCTTCCAAGACTGCATGTTCAGTTTAATTTAAGTAGGTATTTGAGCAAAGCCTGCAGTGCTCTGTCTCTATCTCTGCTTTTTGCCTGGACCTCATCTTTAACAGAGACACGAGCGCTTGATCTGCTCCTTTGAGCTGCATCCTTTTAGTGGACATGAAGAAAATAAGACCAGATATAAATGATTAATGCAGGATCTTGGAAGAAAATATTGCAGGGTGCCTTGCTGTTTGATTACAAGCCTTGGAATTAGTCAACATTTCCATAATTCTAAACCAATATACACCTGTTTTCCCACTGTGATGTGAAGGCACAACTTAATTTAACAGAAACCCTGCTGTGCTAAATCTCTCATTAAATACCAAGCTAGTTCTGTAATTTAAAGTTGCAGCACTACTATTTTAACTGAATTGCCTTTGTATTATAAAATTAATAAGAAGTTAATGATGCACTTTGCTGTATTCTCTCAGATATTTTTTTTTTTCACAGCAACAACAACAAAAAAGAAAGATAAAGAGGAAAAACATGTCACCAGCTGACATCTCAAGGCTTTTCTGGTTTTAATCATTTTCCTGAGGATAGAAATTCGTTTAAAAGATTTTTTTTTTAAATTTTAAAAAACTTTCTGCACAAGTAGGATCAAACATCATCTTTCTTACTCATGATTAGTATAATCTCTCTGTTAGTCATAATATTCCTTGTCATATAATGGAGCTTTTATCTTCCCCGAAAAATGCGTTAAGATATCAGTTGTTATGTAGGATTGCTACTAGGCAGAGTAGAAATGCAGTCTTTGAGAAATACAGGCATGTTGTTATATATGAATCAGATCAACGAAACAGGGACAGTTCTCTTCTGTTTACTTGGTGCTGGAATCACAAGTAGCTTTTATGTCTTGTAAATGAACAACGTGACTTTTCAGATGTGTTGTTTCAAATAAAACGTGGGAAGCACACAGCTGATACCCTCATAGCTCATATGGATGCAGTTTGTATTATTCAGCTTATAGTCGGGTTTTCTTGGAGTGTTCATCTGGATTTTGTTTTAAAAGGCAGAAGGGAGAAAAGGCAAAACCTCAATTTGAATGTGATAATGATCTTAGAAATGTGCTTCTTCGGGCTGAGATGTAGAACTGAGGCCTTAACTAGTCTCATCTTCATTAAGAATCTCATGGCTTCGTTAGAGGTGTTTAACTTCTATTCCCTAAACAGAGTAATCCAATAAATTCCACCCATCTGAATTTATTCTGTACCTTCCATTAGATGTAATAATCTCAGTTCCCACATGCTCTAATTTGCTACTTAGTGAAAATTGGCTTCTATACAGAGGGCAAACCTCAAAGAGCCTTATGTAGGGACTACTTTAACTGCCTTCATGGCACCGACATTTCTTCTTTGTTTTGGTTTTAACACACTCTATTTTAAAAACAGAATGTGTTCTGGTTTGCTAAGTAGTGAATCTGATAGGATTTTCTGGCAAGAGTTAAGTGCAGATAGGTAACATGAGCAGTATATGTTGGTTGGATGTTTGGAGCCAAATAACTGAATAAATGCACCTTTAATCTCATGCAGAGGCTGTTTGAGGTCTGGAATCAATGGGCATCCATTTGTAAAATCTACATCTAAAACTCTTTGGAGTCTTTGCTCTGTAGTTGAAATTAGATTGACTGGACATGACAACAATTGTTTGTTGCCCTTATGTACATATTTTGATATATCCTCATACCTAAGGTTATCTCAGAAATAATTAGCAGCCCACACTTATTTAGGCCTCTGCACTCCCGATGCTTTTAACAGACTCATGGTTTGCATGGTTCTTATTTCAGGTGGGGTATACATATTCCAAGTAGCAGCAAACCATTTGTATTGAAGTTCTGGCTTGAAATTAGGACATTAGGTGTATGAATTGATTTAATTAAGAGTTTAACAATGGGGAAATACAGTTTTGAGAAAGCTCTTAATATTTTAACAGCAAGGTGGAGTTTGTAGGATCTGTTTTGTAAAATATTCATGTCTTCCTTGTTTGCCAGATGCAGGCACTTATGACAACTTACTATGAAACCTCATTCAGCTTCTGATAAAATACCATCTGTCCAACAAGAAGCAAAAAACCCAAATATATTTCTGATTTTCACTTTACATCATGAGCTCCTTTCTAATAACTCTCCTGGCATACTCCTTTCTGGAGTAGTGTTTTAATATCCAGCTCCCTGCTCTGCTTTAGGCCTTATGGTTTGTCAGTATTATAGGAACATTATGTAAAAATTACCTGTAATAAAAAGTTAATCATCCAATATGACTTGAATAATAGCCTGAATATGATATATCAGTGATTTTGAGAGATTTTGACAAACAGAAAGGGAATTCAAAGAGCAATTAAGTTAGTTAAGGGATTGCGGTGATTGATTTATGATGACAAATTAAACTAATTCAATACCCATATAGCATGGCCAAATGCTGTTTAATGAAGGATCCAAAAAGTCTAGAACTGTTTAAATTATAAAAATAACCAGATGGGAAAGCAGAGAATTCCCAGGGAGCATTTATTCCTAGAAACTGAGCTATAAGACATTGAATGATGTTAAGAAAGTGAATCTGGCCCATTCCTTCCCTTAAAATACAATTCAAATGGACTCACTTAAAGATAGATTTTGCCCAGCTCAGAAGAAAAGTGGTTTTTTATTATGGAAACACACCACTTCCACCTCTGCCCCTCCGAAAAATGTTGCACTGACTTTGTCACTTCAATGAAAAAATCAATGTTTGCACTAAATTCAGGTACCTTAGTAGAAAGGCTGGGTTTGCACCTACAGTTGCTGTGAAACACATAATGGATCACCAGCCTTGGATTCATAAAATGGGAAAAAGTGATTTAGGAGCCCAATGAAATCCCTGTAAGTAGCTGAACTTGCAGCTTGATGGCAGAATGATGGGTGTTGTGCAGGTGTAGGGAGAGGAGAATATTGACCAAGTGAAAATAACTTCTCTAAATTGAGCAAAACATTTAATTCATAGTTATATTGTCCCTTTTTCTCAGTGAAGGATGAGGGGTCAAATTCACCTTCCTGTACAGCCTGATCGTTAGGGTAACTTTCTGGCATGTCAGGAAAATGCAGCTCATATCCTCTCTGACTTGTTTGTTGAAAGGATTTAACTTGCATTGACCTAACAGAGCCTTCACCACTGGACTTAGTTGAGATTAGAGGTCACTGTTTCTGCTCTTGAAGCTGTTCCACTGTGTATGAAAATATTAAACTCTCATGGGGGTGAAAGAAAGCAAGTCACAGCACTTGGTTGCCTAGTGCTGAGGGCACTGACTCAAGTAATGTGATATCTGGATATGAGCCTGTGCTCTAGAAAGTATTTTATTCTTTGGAAAAGCTTCAAACGTTTGGAAGACACTCTCCAAGAATAGGGAAGTGCAGGAAGATCCATTGACTTGAGGCACTGGGAGAAGGTGGTTAAACCTTGATCTGCATTACTTGGGGGTGTTGCCCCAGCCTAAAACCTGAGTGTATCAAGGAGGTGAAGAGCTGCACAGGGCATGAGCATCAATGAGCTGTTTTAGACCCCAGACATTCCTATCAGGCTGTTGCTTTTCCGTGATGTAGCAGATCTGGTGGGAAGCAGGAGCACACTGGCCCATCTGCAAATGCAGTTAGATGCATTTAGCTTTTTTAGAGCGTTCTTTTATAGTAGTTCAGGAATTTTTTTGCACAGCTTTGCAGTGTAATAATACTGGGATGGAAATTAAGTAATGGATAGTACTGGCTTGACCTCAGAAAAATTCACTGATGTGAAGCCCATCCCCAGAAGGCCAAACCGTTCTGGCATGTGACACTGGGATTTACCTCTGATTTCCAGAACTCTGACCAGCTGAGGTCACCACTTTGCAAAATCCCTCCAGACTCTTTTGTCCAACGTAGAACATCTTACTCAGCAAGGGTGGAGGATCAGTTCAGAGGATATCACTTTCAGGCTGGGTACCCAAAAATCACTGATTCAGAGAACCTTTTGCTGTGTACTTCAGAATGGAAAGCTCTGAAGAAAATCAAGAGGCCATCACTAGATACCCCAGGGTATTGCAAAGCTCACCAAGATTTAGGTGGGATGCTTACCTAAGGATAATAGCCCAGGCACTCTCTTAAACAGCTATTTATCCTCCTGCTGGTGTTAGCTGTTTTCTGTTATCTGGAACAGAAAGTACAGGTGCTTCAGTCAGCCTCATTAGCACCACGACACGAGCTATTAAAATTGTCTTTGTAATGAAAAACTAGTTCAGGGAGCCTTCCTAGCTGTCTGACTACTCCTACAATCGTGAAATTAGAAAGGCAAATCGTAAACAATGTTGCAGGCATCAGGAAGCAACATCATTAGAGATGCCCTTGGATGCCATTTACCTGCCTCGACAGCAATGTTTGGCACCCATGGATCTGAGTTATGTTACGACTAAAGAGCCTGGGCCTCATGGCGTGTTTATAACAGAGAGACTGTTTGTTCAGCATCCTCCTGCCGTTGTGTCCAACCCTGTGAGCTGTGCTGCCTCCTTCAAACACCTTGTGCTGTGTGGTCCACCGCTATTGAAGGGTTGCAATGGTGTCTCGTTTAAGAGTGAGGGAAGCTGAGGTTTCTCCCAGCCAGCTTTCTCCCATTTCAGTCAGGTAATGAACCACACTGTGCAGGTGCCCCATGCTGTTCTATGTGCCAACGTGCATGATGAGGGAGAAAAACGTAAGTTCTGTCCTTTGTGTGGTCATTAGAAACCGCATAATACTGGAAAACCAGGTGAAACTGGGTGGCTTGATTAAGCCTTCTGCTCTAATAACACACTTTGGACAATCATATTCTGGCTAATTAAAAACACTCTTTGCAGACCCAGAGAGATAATTGATTTTTTGCTCATTCTCTGTAAGAAATTATCATCTTCATCGGCTTAGTTGGAAGAGCCACTTCTTTGTCTGCTCTTTCCCTGTGGTGTGCAGAGAAATCCTTCCTCCTCTTGCCAGCAGGGTCCCCGGGGCTGCTAGGAATACTCAGGGATTCATTTGGGTGCAAGCACCAATCTGGAGTACAGACATGTTCTATCTGATTGTCATGGTAGACATCCAAAACCTTTAGAGACACTAGAAAGAGAATTCCCACCCTGAAAAGTTATGGAAGACACGTAGTTGCAGAGCTTATATTTCAAGATGTCAGTGTGTGGATCAAGCCATCAGCACCTGCTAAAGCAGAGAGCAAATATCAGTATCAGTGGGACAAGGGATAACGGTGTTAAACTGAAAGAGGCCAGGTTTAGATTAGATATTAGAAAGAAATTCCTCCCTATGAAGGTGGTGAGGCACTGGAACAAGTTGCCCAAGAAAGCTGTGAATGCCCCATCCCTGGAGGTGTTCAAGAACAGGAAGGGTGAGACCTAAAGCAATCTGGTCTAGTGGAAGGTGTCCCTGCCCATAGAAGGGGTTGGAACTAGATGGTGTTTAAGGTCTCTTCAAACCCAAACCTTTCTATGATTCTATGATTAAAGTGTTAAATACCTTATAACAAGAAAAGCACTACCAGAGAGGACAAGGCTAATGTTTGTCTCACTTTTGGAATGGTCCATAATATCTGAAGGATAGGGAAAAAAAGGGATGGAATGTCCGTCTTTTTGCTGAAACCAGTAATGGCTTTGCTCCCAGACTGTAGCCTGAGTATCTCCAGGAGCAGAGAGAAGCAATCATTGAAAAAGATGCCACCATAACGCTATTTATTGGCAAAAGCTTATCTCTATTGCCTTGTGCCAGGGAAGTTAAAAAAGCAAAAACTGCAAAAGAAAAAAAATCTCACATTGAGCTAAACAGTCTTAAGCAGTGGTAAACAAAATGTAGCCTCCTTTGTGGTTGATTTTTATCCAGCTGCAGCCAAATATCAAAGCGATATCAAAGGAAAGCTACCCATTAATTAATTCAGACTGACTTCACAAAGCAAGCTGGAGCTTTTGCTGATATCTGATTCTGACAACTTCCTAATCTTCACAAGTTGTCATTAAGAGTGGCATTAAAGCAGTCTGCAGTCAATCCCAGCTCTCACCCCATTGTAGCTCAGAGATGGGCTATCGGCCATCGTGGAAGGGGGGATACGCAAGCAGGGGTTAGAATAAGCAACTTTGCTTCTTTGCAAATGGAATTTGCAATGTATCAGGGAATCTCATAAATACACTGCCTCTGTCATTCATCCTAGGAATGCTCACCCATTCCCACTTGCAGCCATTACAAGTTGCAGTGAGTGGAAATTTTCTCTTCTTAAAGAGAATTACAGGAAAGAAAGAAACAGAGAAAGAAACTGAAAACGAAGCTCGCGTCTGAAAGGAATAATTAGAAGTCTGTAACGATCTTTAAGAAAGCATGAATAGAGCCTTATCACTGATTTCAAGATAGAGAACATTCAATTCTGTGTTGAAGAAAGTAAGATTGTGGGAAAATAAGACACTAATCAGAGGGTAAGATTAGTTTTAAACTAAGAACTTGGAGCAACCTGGTCTAGCAGAAGGTATCCCTGCCTGTGGCAGGGGGTTGGAACAAGATGAGCCTTAGGGTTCCTTCCAACCCAAACCGTTCTGTGACTCTGTGAACTGAAATTCAGATACCTCCATAACTGAAGCTTGCAATTCCACCATGAAAATAAACACAACACTCCAGCGTTCCTTACCACTGCCAGGATCTCAGAGGGGTTACAGCCTCATGCAGAGATGCGAGGGATGTGATACCTTTATATTTCCATTCAGCTGTGAATGGCTCAAATGATTGAAGGGAGTTTGTTTTCTAGACCATCACTTGAGCGAGTATCCACCAGACAGCAACTAATATTATTTTGTGGCAAATTCCTGACAATACCTTGGAGGAAAATGTGCTGTGTTATTATACAGTATGTTCATTTCAGATATTGCAAAGAATACAGAGAGGATAAGTGCTGTTGTGGGAGTACCTCACCAAGCATCCAGAGCAGCATCCATGTAGATGGTGCATTTATTTCCTTCAGGGCCAAGTACTGCCCAAATGCCAGTGATAAATGGGAATTATTTTTGATTGTACAGAGAACTGAGGATTTACCATCATAAGAGGTGAAATAAAGCTTGGATCAAGTATTGGGAAAAATAAACAGTATCTGTTCAATTAGAATAATCTTCTAAAGGAAACAAAGTTAAATCCCAGTCCTTATGGGGGGTTGGGGTAGGAAAGTATTAGAAAATATGGCATAGGCAGTAATCCTGTATTGGCATTAAGTCGTTCAAGATGAGCTACTGGATTATTTCATCTCTCATTTCTCCACTTGCTAAGAAGTGCAGGAAATTGCTATGCTCGTGTGAACATAGAATCCTCCTATTTGTGCAAAAATATATGATTAGCCAAAAAGACAGATCTTGCTAAGTTAGAGCTTCAGCCAGTCTAAGTGCTGTGTTTATATGCTTGTGTCTGGAGGGCTCTGAGGGTTGCTCAGGCAGGCGTGTCCCTTGCCGCTTGTGACCCTATTCATTTTGCAAAGAATTACATGGATTTATCCCGGTTTAAAAGTGGCCTGATAGCTGACAGCCCTCGTGTCTGCCACTTGTCTTCCTCCCTGTTGACATGAGAGCCAAAAATAGAGGGCGTGGCATGGGGGAAATTTCTTCTCTGCACCCATTCCTCTTCCCCTGTGCTTTCCTTGCCCTCTGCTAGCTTTCACTGGCACTGCAACAGCCCTCAGGCTGCATTAGCCTCTCTCAGAAAAAATAGCATATGCCAAGAAACCAGGAGTTCAAGACTTCCCAATAGCTCTAAATGCTGCCTTTGGAGCAGGTAGGATGAGTGGTGTGAGAGCTTTTAGCTCAGCTGGTTTTATCAGAGGACCTTCCTGCTAGCTCTCCGTGGCCTCCAGCTGTTCCACCCGAAGCCATCTCCGCAAAGAGATTTCTTTGACCTTTAGGGAAGTCGCGCATAAAGATGTTCCTCACGGGGCACAACTCAAACTTCTAATTGAGCAGAGTAGCAATAAAGAATAAGTAAGGGAAGACAACTTTTCACATGCTGACATTTATAGTCACTAAATGAAGCATATTGTTGCTTTTCTGAGGGGAATCAAGGGGCCCTGTCTCCGGACACAGGCATTAAGGTTCATGTTTGGGGTCAGATGCTGGTTCAGATGGGTGGAGGCAGGTTGGTTTTTGACTTACTCTTCCTGATGCCATCCCTTTTACTAATCACATCTTGATCCAACCACCACAGCCAGCTGGAACTGACTCATTCTTCAAAAATATATATTTGAGCTAATGTCCATTTACTTTTTGTTTGTTTAACTTCCCAAACACCTATTGACAGAAACATTCAAATACATTAGAATTCCTAAAGATTAGCACTATAAATATATACCGTGTGTTTAGTTTGAGTGCAAACCACTTTCCTTATCCCAAAGAAAGCACTGGCAGAGTACATTAGCTACAGAGATGCTAAAAAATTAAAGAGAATGAGTTCATACAAAGGGTGGTTAAAAATAACATGGTTGCTTGAAATGATTCTTACTGCTGTTTGTAATTGTGTGTGTACACAACTAGAAGTTCATATTTTGGTGTGGACAGTGTCTGTTTGTGTATCCTTGCAGCTGGAGACTGCAGTGTCATTCTGTTTTCATAGATGGATGTGATCAAATATCAAGGTATCTTTTTCATTCTCTCTCCACAGCCAGATTATTTTGCCACTGCAGAGTATTGGCATAACACTGAGAGCTTTTATTTGGATGCTGATACTGGATAGTCGTGGAAAATTCCTGTAACTTCAGCTCATGGAGAGCTTAAATAGAATTTATGAGCCATATCCTCATTTGGCGTAAAATATTATGGCTCTGCTGGTTCAACAATAAAACTGTACTACTTATCCCAGCTGATCTCAGTCAGGAGAGTAGGATTTCTGACATCTTCATTCAAAACCTCTTTTCTACCCTGAATGCTTTGTCTATTCCCTGCAATATTTAGAGGCATGCGTGTTGACAAGTAGTTGGGGGCTCATATCTGCCCTTTGAAGAAATGTGGATTGGTCTGTTTTTTGGTAACAGGGAGGAATTTGACTGCTTTCTGCCTTCTGGAGAGGTGGGAATTGTGAATCAAGAGATGTATTCCGAACTCAGAACTTTTCTGCACCTTTGCTAGAAGTGAAAACAGCAGCAGCCCCACATCATCAGTGCCTACTTTTTCTATGTGTTGTACCCTTTGCTCTAATTTAAAAGGTAGAATTTCAATAGAAGTTATAATTTTGATGCTTTGGGGGCTTATTGTAGACTTACCTCAATCATACTTTTTAGCTGTAAGATGTTCTTGCTAGTACATTGTAATGCAAATAGGAGAGCCTTCCAACAGAACTTTAAAAAAGCTTTACATAAAAAAAAAAAAAAGAAAAAGCAAAAAGAAATTCCTATAGCTAGAATTTGAGTTTTGTACCAAATAATAGACTCCAGATTCTGTCAGAAGAGGAGCCCAAGTGCGTTGTTGGATCAAGGTGACCTTCCATGCTACAGAAAGAGTAAGGCAGAAGACCTGCTTAGTAAATGAACAGAAAAATCTGTGATGGGAAACTGGGGGAGTGGCTGAGGGTGATTTCTCACTTATTAAGTGAAAGCAAAAAATTGAAAAGATGAATGTAGATCAGATAAAGCTGTGAAACAAACAGAGAAGGCCCTGACTGTACATTCTTGCCTTTCTGAAATGCTGCTGTTCCCAGTCATTTCTTTTAAAGGGTTATTTCCTGAATTTTAGCTTGGCAAAGGTAGAGGATACTGATGAGCATAATCACATGGTGTTTTCCCAGAGCATAGTTCACAGAGCAGACAGTACATGCAAGCACAGAACAGCGTAAATCCTATAATAAAACTTGTGCAAAACAAGCATTTAGTATCCTGCTAGCCTTGGCCTCACTGAGAACCACGTTTGTGCTTTGCATTACAAAAGCTATTGCATGTTTTTAAAAACCTTCCATTTAAACTAAATTTCTTCACAGCCATTGGTAACCTGAAAGAGAATTTATTTTATATTTTGTTGAGATTATGTTTTTTGGGGGGGAGAAGGATAGAGGATCTAAAAAGTTTCTAAAAATCATCCTAGATGTT
Organism: Myiozetetes cayanensis; assembly: GCF_022539395.1. Taxonomy (NCBI): domain Eukaryota; kingdom Metazoa; phylum Chordata; class Aves; order Passeriformes; family Tyrannidae; genus Myiozetetes; species Myiozetetes cayanensis. The sequence continues at coordinate 5,458,661 of NW_026087521.1, forward strand.
AATGTGAAATCAGAGGGATTTATGTAGAAAGGGAGGGGTTTCCTGTGGACCAGGCTCGAAGCTTAGCACCCTAAAATGGTGACCACAGACTGAGCTACTTGAATATTTCCATTTGGCAGTAGAGAGGGTTTTTTTTTAAGTGGGAACACTGTTTTGAGCCTTCATAGATTCTGAGAAGGGTGAAAGTTGCTGAATATGCCCTCAGGAGTCGGTGATTCCTGAGCAGGGAATCTGACTTTTTCTGGGAGAAGAAATGTGAAATCTGCCTCTGCAGACCGCCCAAGTAAGCACAAACTCTTGCTTTGCCGCCTTCTCCTTTTCGGATGGTTGAGGGGCCTTTGTTTAATTCCCATGGGAGGTGGGAGGACTTCTCATAAAAGGTGAGTTAATAGGTAGTCCATTTTGGCTTTGCTCTGGCTCTGTTTTCCAAATACTGATATGAGGCAAGGGAGCATTCTTAGATTTGAAGGAAAAGTACTCCTATTTGAGTCTTAACCTCCTGTTGACTTCAGGAAGCAAACGCCCAACTAGGGAGATGGAAGAAAGTACGGCTTCAGAACACTTGAGTCATGTCCGGTGGGATATTGACTGGAAGACTTGTGTCATGCTGGGAATTGAGTCGTGGCATCTTAGGTCATGCTGGGCAAATCCACCCAATGCAGCACAGGGCTGCATTAGTTATTAGCTGAGATCCCAAACCCACAACAGCTTGGCTGGCATTTGGTTGCTCCAGCAGCCCTGGATCACTGCTTCAGGTTCTTATGTTACCTCTTGAGCAGGGTATCCAGGGAGTTATACTGTAAAATAAAAATATGCTTGTGTGGAGTGCACACGCTAATTAATGTCTTACCTGTATCTGACGATAAAATGACAAGATTTTTGGATTGAGAGGCTTTGCTTCAGTTGTGGAATAACTCCAGATGAATCACATGTAGCTTCTATGCCTTAGTCCCCCATCTCCTTCCTTTCTGCTGAAAAGAGATAGCGGCAGTAAGTACCTTGCAGTGGTGTTAGGAGAGGAATCAATTAGAGCGTGAGGAGCTCAGGCTCTGATGTGGCGGGCACAGCTTGGCTCCCTCCCTTCGGATCGTCATTCCGGCCCATGCCGCGCTTCCCTGCGTGGCGCCGGGCAAAGCGCCGCCTCGCCACGCTTCGTTTTCCGCTCGGAAACCTGGGCAGGAATTTTTTGCTCCTCGCATTTACCTTGAATGGGTGTTGAAACCCGGGCAATTAATGTCACGGAGAGACTTTTGTTGTCTTCCCGCCCCACCCCGTTGGCATGCAAACTTCAATCGGCAAAATGTCAACAGAAGTTATTGCCGCTGCAGATGAGATGGATAACTCTTGCTGTTAAAATAATATCTCATGTTTTGCTCAGAAGTCTAATGGGTTTGCTTTTTAAGCATGGATGATGCGAAATATCCCCAAGGCATTATTCCCAACAAGGTATAGAATCCCACTTAATGTCTGTTTTTAGGATTGAATAGGTTCTGTAAAGCCTCATTTGTTTGAAGAGAAGATAGTTAATCACTTTGCTTTCCAAGTGATTTTGAAGAGACAATTTTTGGCCATACCTCCTGTTCTTTATCTCCACTCCGTTGGGCTCGCTTTCGTCTTGGAGTTGTTGCCATAAGTGTGGGAGGTAAGAAATGAAGGGATTAAATAAATGGAGGAGAACTGCTAACAGAGCAACACTAGTTATTTGTACATTAGGAAGGGAATTTCTTTTAAGACATCCAACTTTTTAATTGCTATATGAGGATACAACTTTTAAAGGAGATTGAGTGCTATAGCCTAATAAGTAAATGTACAGGAAGAACAGCAGGATGTGGGGGTGACTGTGGAAGGGATCACTAGATGAATTATTAGTATTAGTATTATTACTTCCATTATTATTATTTCTATTATTTTTAAAATTTTTAATATTATTTTAAAGCACAGCTTAGTTTTTAGTCTCTCTAACTGATGTTTAATTTAACTTGAATTTGAACTGCAGAGTGTAGTGGATTGCAAATGACTGAGTTGGAAAGCTTCCAAAAGCCATTGAATTTCAGCGGGCTTAGTGTTCTCCGGTAAAAGGAACGAGTTGTTTTAAGCAAGCTATAGGCTTGTTTCTGTGCTCTAAATAGAAAATAATGATGTTATGCATTACCGCATGAACTATATTTGGCACACACCAGCAATATTCATTTGCTCTTGCTTCTCTCCCTTCCTCCTTCCCTCCCTGCCTCCCTCTGTCTCTCTCTCTCTCTCTCCAAAATATGCATATATATATATATGTCTGACAGTAATCTGGGTGGCCAAGTAACTGACCGCATTTTTCTACCACTAAAATTGTATGAATACCTAGCACAGCTTAAATGCCTTAAATTGGGATTTATGAAAGGATGACAGCAAACAATCTTCTAGCTATGCCATCAGTCAGGCAGTTGCAGCAACTGCTTTACATTTTATTTGTGAGAGTCTATGTGATGAATGCACAGTTGTCCTCCTTTTACCCGTGAATAAACTAAGGTAAATTACTCCAGCCGATACTGGGAATCCAAACCTCTGCCTGTGCTGGTGAAGCAAGCAGTGCTGGTTAGCACTTTCCTGCCTGGTGTGTGGGCATATTTGGGGGAATAACATGGGCTAGACACTGTTCCCCCTAGGCACTATGGACAAGGACATCCTGTTTCGAGAGGAAGGAAAAGTATGGCTGCGTAAATGCAAGCTGTGCCATGCCACTTCTTTTAAGAGCCAGAGAGCAGTCCCTTGCCTCTTTTATTCACTAGTATTTATTTGGCCTTAGAGACTGTCCCTGGTTCCCAGAGACGTTCCCTGAAGCTGTAGCCAGATATTGACGGCGTAATTCAAGTTAGTTTGACCCTAGAGAAGTCATTCTAAACAGTTCTTTTCGATAGGAAAATACACCTCTTTCAGTTCTGGGAAACTGGTATTACTTGTGAGTCACAAGGGTTTAAAAAAGCAAAACCAGTTGGCAATGAAGTGATGTGAGAAATGTGTTTAAGAGCTTCTCTGAAAGGATTCTACTGAAGAACTGGGGAGCTAGAAGCTGAAATGAGGGGCTGGGGTGTGTGTGCAGAGGAATCTGCACATAATAATCCATAAAAACAACCACCTCTGAAGACACTGAAAATCATTTAATTCTCTGGTGCTTATGGACCATTTCCTCTTCTTCCCCCAGTCCTTTGGTAGGTCAGTACATGCCTTCCTGACTTCCAAACTCAGTGAAGGTTCTCAGAAGCCTGGCAAGTAGAGATGCAGTTTTTCTTTGGACTGCTGGTCTAATTAAGATGCACTCACTAATTGGATCAGGAACTTGGAGAAAGAAAGCTTTGAATTCATTTCCAGACTGGAGTCAGACAAAGAACATAATTTTTTCCGACTGGTTTTCGTGCTGCTACCTCTTTAGGTGCTTTTCTTCTCCTGTGCCCTCAGCCTCTCCCTGCTGCTCCTTGATATTTTCTTCCTCTTTGGTTTTTCTATTGATTCCAAGAAGTCTCTGGACTTATAATCCTTTCCCCAAGAAGAATATTAGGGTTTAATTAAGGTCTGACATCTTCTCCAACACTCTCTCCTGACATTTTACGATTCTGAGATGTAGAAAATATGAAAGAAGTCCCCTTTGGCTTCAACAGTGATTAATGCCAGCAAGGAGAAGTCCCAAAGTGCTAGAAATGACAAGATACATGCAAGCTGTCATCATTTAATCCTATTACTTTCTGTTTGGTTTGGATATTACCCAAGTAACCCAAGTTCTTCAGATTTACCCTTTGCTTGGGGGAAGGTTTAACTCCATTCTGTGTTGTGCTTCCCTGCAGTGTGGTTTGTGAGGGTGACAGGTAAGGGCACAAACTGAGTGGGTCATGGCTAGAAACTTATAGCCAGGGCAGGTGACAGGGAAGAGAGGAAGGGGACAGGTCTGAAAAGGGCTAAGAGCTCTAGAAATCATCTGGTGGCTTTAAAAGGTTATTGAAAGATGATGAGAGGAATGGTAAGGAGTGAGGGGTCATGTATAACGTTGTCCACACACATCCCCTCAACTCTGGTGGTGTAAAGTCACCCTGTGCTTAATATCAGAGGACTTTGAGGTTGTCTTTTAGTACCATACTGAGCTGGGTCGAGGTGTGGACAGGCTTATATACATTCTAAGTCCTTTCTTGCTGAGTGGTTTTCTTTCCTTAAGGCATGAGGAATCACAGGAGCGCGGCATGTACATCTGCAGTGGCAGGAGTGGAGAATAAAAGCTGCTAATGGATGTAATAATCACATATGAAGGTGATTTTGCAATGGACCATAAAGTAATGATTTTTCATAGTCTTATTATGTGGCCAGAGTTTCAGAGGTGCTGAGGGTACCCAAATTTCACAGACTCAACACAGCTGCAGCAAATTGAGCCCATCAGCTCCTTCATCTTCACTGAAAGGCAGCTCCTGCTTTTAATCACTAAAGTCCTCTGTAAGACTAACATACTCACATGTTTAACAAAATACCTCTTATTAAACCAGCCAATACAGACCATTTAGAGTGCCAACTGCCTCCTCCTACAAACCTTGCTTCACTCACAGAAATTACTGCTCTCAGGAAGTCTTTAGCCTACCCAGAACATCTGAATGCCAATTTCTCTTCAGAAAATGGATGGAAAGCAGGTGCCCCAAAGGCCTTTCCACCAGACGTACTGATGACTCTGAAAGGAGATTGAAGCAGTTGCAGGTGTCTCAGTGGCAACTTGGACCATGCCAGTCCCATCCTGGAGACAGTTCTTCCCCACTCACCCTTATCACTTCAGGGTAAAGATTACACCTGATTTGAAGCATCTCCTGACTAAATAAAACAAACCATACGCTGATCGCCTCGTGCAATGTGCAAGCACACAATAGTAATCACAGCTAATGACTCTGCTAAATGCTAGACTGCACACACCTCCTTGTTTGGTGTTTGTTTTGTATACAGAAGGTAACATCGACTGAATAACGAGGATGCCAAGTTACAGATGGGGTTGTGGAATCGTATTTGACAGCCGATTAGAGTAATCTGACAGAAATGATGACTTAATCACCACGACAGACTCCAAATTCCCAGATAGAATTCCACCCAGGTTAATCTAATTTCCTTGCAGTATTTTTGCCAGAAATAGACTCTTAGCCGGCTTGTTTTCTCCCATGCAGATGTCACATGGCTTTGACAAGAATGTAAATAGGAAGCATTATTGTGGTTGAAAAGATGAGTTTGGTGCTCTAAAACTGGAGAGGGTATGTGCCTTGAGAAGTTTTGGGTTGTTCTGCTGTGGTTTTTTTGTCTGATGTAGTTACATACAGTGGGAAGTACTCAGGAGAAGGTGAGGGGAAAAAAAGATGTAACTATTCAATTGTAATTCTAGGCCATCGCATGGTCCTGCTGCTGCCCTGAACATTGCCAGCAGCTAGATTCTCACTGATTTTAGGGGGATTTTCAGGATTTAATGTTTGACAACTGTTTCTTTGCCTTTTTTGTTCCTGTGGACCATCAGCACCCCTGCTTGGGTTGTGCCCAAGGAGATGTGGTGGTGTGCTTGGCCTCCAGCTTCGGGTGGGCTCTGTTAGAGCAGTGAAGCCCCCATCTTGCTGCCAGCACTGCCACAAGGCACCAGCGACCTTGGGCAACAGGCATTTGCCTGCTCTCAGTTGTAAAACAGTGGCATGGTGTGTTTTGAGACCTATGGACAGGGAGTTCCTGTAGGAAAGGTGGGTTGTGCTGTACTTGCTGCACAGCTGTGAGCTCTCCATAATATTGACAAGGAGAGGTTGTTCCTTACAGCCCGTACTCCAGCCTGGGTGTGATATCCCCATGCACAGTGCTTGCCAGGGGAAGCTGCCCACACTCAGAAAGAACTTACCTGAGAGCTGTGTTGCTTTCTTTTACTGTATGGTCTGAGCACAGGGTAGTGTTGAAGTCTATCAATTATTTGCTGTCATTACTTTTGTTACTCTTGCCTATTTATTAATTGCAACTGTGCATTCATAAATACCGTGTTTCCTTAAACAAAGATTTTTTCAAGCAAAGAAGAAAATGCTTCCTGTTGTTCTGTGTGGCAGCGTGACATACTGAGAAATCACTTACCTTGAGATTCATAAGTGATGTATAGCTACAATAACAGCTTTCTGATAAGACATGAAATCCTTCATTTCAGTAGATGACATGATTCTAGTGAGTGGCATCTAATTTGAAAAAGGTTTATATCATCTATAATCTTTTGGAGGGCCTGGGAAAGTGCAGCTATTTTATTATTTTTATAGCCTGCAGTTATACAAGGAAGATATAAAACTCACAGATTATTTTCTCTTTTGCTCATTGTACAGTGAAAGGATGGTAACTATTTAGCTTTTGTCTCTGCCCCTTTAATTTTCTTATTCACTGCACACTTCTTTGAGAGTCATTCTTTTCTTTTCCTTTCTTTTTTACACCTACCTTTAAATATTTTATGGGTAGAGAGCTTATAATATGTATTGTCACGGCAGTTGTCTCTAGAGGTCAGCAATGAGTTTAATAATGAGATGCGAACCAGTGACTCTGTAAAACCCATTTCAGGTTATAAATGGCATGTTTTATTGAATCTAGTGTTAAAGGTTGTTAACGTATCAATTGGTGATGGTCAGGGTTAAACAAGCTTCAACATGAGCCCTCTCATGTTAGGAAACTGTCAGGAAGGTATTTTTCCACCTTCCTCTTCACTGAAGCCAGGTTTGTGTATCGCATCCATTTTTTCCGGGGGTGTTCTGCAGTTTAAACTCTCCGGGCCTGATCTGGATCTTGTGCTGATTTTACACCAATATGATTTTAAGCACAACAGCGTCACTCCCGAATTCAGCTTGTTGGTGTGAAGGGAGTTTGAGCCATGAGTTTTCAGCAGGAGCCTTTGAAATCAAGTCAAAACCCAGCTGAAGCATCCTGTTAAATCTTGCTTCTTGCTTCCTGAATGTACCAGACTACTGACATAATGAACTTGGGGGTAATTATGTGTGACAGAAGAGGATGATTTTGGGTGCAATAAGTGTGTTTGTTGGGTGACACTGATCTTTATGTTGTGACCATGGGCTGCAAAAATAACTTCTTCACATGAATTCAGTCTAAAGTTGGCTTCTCTAGTTCAGGTAGTTTGAGAGGTTCAGAAGTGAGAAGTTTTTAACATTGTTAGAATTGCCTTTATTCAAAATATCTCCTCTTTGGAGCATATAAATGCAGCTATAAAGAACATCTACAAAAGGCCTAAATTTGCGTTGGGTTTTTCTTTTATAATCTGTGTATTCCTGAATTTACAATACTTACCTTTCTTTCCTCTATTTTTTTACCACTCCATTGCTCCTCAGAGACATCCATAACCTCAATGGGCTCATGGAGCAAGTTACACCTTTTTTCTTCTTTCTCTTTTTGATTGCTGCGTGGACACGCTGCATGACATTCCCATGAATTTTAAGTCTCCTGCAGTGCCCAGTGTATTGTTGATTTCAGGATAAATATTAAGCACTAAAGACAGAGTACGATAGAAGTTCCCTTTTTCCTATAAATTTGATCGAGTAAGAGTGGCAGAAAAGTGCTGGGCTATTAAGGTCCATTTAGGAAATGAATGATTCAAAGAGAGCAGAATTGTTAGAATTGAAGCAAATTTATGCATCCTGGCGACTACATCTACCTTGTGGCTTTGCCTTTTCCTTAGGGCACAGTGGGGAGTTTGCAAGCAGCACAGGAAACGCATTGATTTGCAGGGCCAGGGAGCATTCTGGACTTTGAGTAAATCTCACAGAAACATTCACAGCTATATTTTATGTTTTCTAAAGAATCCAGCATCTTTTTCCCTGGAGGCTAAGTGACTCCACCAAAGGCAGTACAGATTTGGGTTTCTGTGCTGTTTTGAAAGCACATTTGATACGAGGGCACGGATGTTCTCTCCTGCTCAGCTGTTTTTGTTTCCCAAAGTTTGTCATAATGGTCTTTTATTAAAAAAATGGAATTGCCTCTGACATTTTCAGGCAATACTCAGCTCTGCTGCACTGAAAAATGATACAAAAGCAGATAGAGCATACATTTATTTATCTGCTCACGTGAATTGGTAAGGATTTGCTGAGGAGAGAAAAGGCAGTGGCCCTGCTGCTGCCGGGAGGTTTGTGCAGTCAAATCCCAGCAACTATGCAGAGGCTGTGAAAGAAAATAAAAGTGGGGTTTTTTGCAAGCTTAAAAATTTCCCACATTGAATCTCAATGTGAGGTCAGTTCTGAAGGCTTTTGAGAACCTGTAACAAAATTTCCCTGAGTACACCACAGTGGCCTCATGTCTGGCTATAACCAATGTCCATGGAAAAGCCACATGCTCTAAACAGAGGGAGCTTGAATGTTGCTATTCCTGAAAGAACAAAAGCACCATTTGTAAAAATTTTGTTGGAGTTATCAACAATTCAGTGTGGGAGCAGGATCACTTAGTAGAGAAAGCTGAGGACACACCATTAAGATGCCATGAGATGTTCAGCATGGAATGCTGCTCACGGGGGTAGGTCTCTTTTGCAGTAAGAGGGACATGAATGGAGGAAGAGGTTGAAAAGAAAAAAGGATGAGGAGTTTTTATGGAACCCAGAATTGTTCCATGTTGTGGTGGAAGCTTTATAAATGAATGTATAATGTATCCTAAAACAAAAGGATAAAATACTGAACATTTATAGGAAGCTGTTGCAAGAAGCAAGATTCTCTTCAGTCCTAGAAGAATCAGCACGTTGTTTTTAATTACAAGCGAAGTTCATTTGTCAAACTCAACTCCTCTGAGTATGTTCAAAATGCTTGCTAGTTCTTAAATTACTTGAAAATTCCATCTTGATTTTGGCAGTGATTGAGCTCAAGGAAAAAAAAAAAGTTGGTAAAACAGAAACCAAGCATGCCATAAACTAATGAGGGCTGTAACTTTAGAGGTCTTCTGAAACTAGATACAGCAAATTAGAGATTTATAGGAGTCCTGTGGGCCCAGTGATCTGTTTTTTTTAATCTTCCTGGTTATAAAATGCTCCTTTACCATTTTATTTTTTCTTGAAAGCCTATAATACAGTGTCATTTTGAAATTTATATAATTTCAATATGTTTAATATTAAATCATGTATCTTTTTAGCCCTTCATTAAAAACATGATTCTTGATTTTTTGTGACTATCCAACCTGCCTTACTCTCTTTCATTTTTGTTTTTAGATGCATCATCCTATTCAGATGAAACCCGCAGATAGTGAAAAGTCAAATGGTATGTGTTTAATTTATTTTTACTTAATTATGACTCTCTCTAAACTAAAGTAAGCACAACACTGTGAGAGGTTTTGCTTTAATCCTTGTGTGGTGAAAATTATATGAGGTAGTTTCCCTACACCTGACATGTTGGGGAAGGTATTGAGCTGCTCTGAACTCCTTTTTATCTTCTGCTTTGAGGAAGGAAGGAAATGTTCTTAAAAAGGGTCCTCCTTGTACCTCCTGTATGTCACGACTCACCTCACTGCATACATCTCTTCTTTGGCTTCTCCTAACAGCAAGGTGATGTGGGAGCACCTGATATTGATAAGGTGGAAATGAAATTTTAATGGTGAAATTTAAAAATAAAGGAAACAAAAAACCATTCCTGTGTTAACAAACTATATAAGCAGATGATCAGCCTTAAGCATTTGCCTAAACTACCTTTTTATAGAGTGATGCTGTTCTGAATCTGAGCCAAATTTAGGTTTTAATCATATGCTTCATTATGAACTGGGAAACCCACTTTGCAGCTCTCTGTATACTTATTCCTCTCAACGATTGAAAAATGAATGCTATAAAGACAGTAATATCCATTTGGAATACCAGGGTACTGCCTAAGTGGATGTATATGACATGCAAAACAGACAGCATTCTAAATCTATTAAACATGCCAGGTTTATATATTCAAGGAAATAAGATAATCGAATGGTAACGCAACCTGGCTGGGTGTGAGTCTTTAAAAATATATACATGTGTATATTTTGCCCCTTGATTTGTTCCTGTAATTTTCTAAAATATATGTTAAAGATATCATCTGCCTTCTTAGATTGCAAGAGCTTCATTTTCCCATAAGGCCCACATAATCAGAGCTGGTTCCTCCAACAGGCATCTTTGCACCTCATTAATTAGTAATCAGGGCAGAAGCCGTGCACTTAGAGATCTGCATACCTGCAAATGTAAATTATGATTGGGCTCTAAATCTCTCCGCAAGGCTTTTTTTAAAGGCTTCTTTTTTTGCTAATTGTAGTGCAACCCTTTTTCGGGCTCCTCCAAGGATTAGGAAGTTTGGAAGGAAATTAAAACTTCACATTATGCTAGGTTTCCCATTATAACAACTTTCCAAACAAAAGTGGCCACGAGCACAGGAAATACGAGCAGTCACCCATTTGTAAGGGAGGGGTGTTCTCTCTCAGGTTGGAATTAGAGAATCACTGAATATCCTGAGTTGGAAAGGACCCACAAGGATCATCAAAATCTGGCCCTGCACAGGACAATCCCAAAAATTACACCATGTGCCTGAGAGTGTTGTTCCAATGCTCACTGAGCTTTGATGGGCTTGGTAGCACGACCACTTCCCTGGGGAGCCTGATCCAATGCACACCCCCACCCTTTGGATGAAGAACCTTTCCCAAATAGATTTTAGCAGTGATTTCTTGCTGTCTTTGAATGCTTAGAATAGAGGCCAAGGCACCAGCATGGGCAGAAGGACTGAACTGTTCAGGCACCATTGCAGTCAAGGAGAACATGTCTGTTTGAATCCAAATTCCACTCCATGGTATTTAGTGCTAGAAGTGGGCACAATTATCCCCCTTAGGCACAGGAACACTGGCGTGAACCCTCTGAACTAAGTGTGGCCTCTATGGGTTCTTCTTTCAAAGACAAATTTCACCTCAATTTCCTGGGTATATTGGAAAAATAAGAGGCAATGGTCCAAAATTGACTCCCAGTGAGTTGCTTGTTCATTGCCTGAAGTGTTTCTTTCTAAAGGAGATTGAACATATTGGCAAAACACTATGGGGAATTGTGCAAATTCTGTCTTACTCTGCAAGTAGCACCTGCTTGAAAAGCAGGATACATTGGCTCCTGGCTGCTGCTGTTAGTCCAGGGTTATCTGCATGAAACTTCTGTCTGCACTGTGGGAATACTCTCTTATTTTCTGGCACCTACTCCAAGCATGGAAATCATAAGGGATTGTCTTTTTTCGCTTCTTTTTTCTTACCTTTTTTGTATTTGGGGGAAAACAAATTGTCAGATCAGAGATTCCAATTGTCACATTGAAAACCTTTTTAAATTTAGACTCCTAGAGGGTGTAGGAACTTCTGATAGGCATGTCCTAGGGGTGGTGAACTAATTTTTTTAATTGACCAGAGAAACAGAAGGCAAGCTAATACTGCAGTGATGCAGTATTTCTGCTCCTCAGAAAGACAGGGCGTAGGCGTGGGGTCCGTGGAGTAGGTGACAGTTTGCAAGCAGCTTGTAGATCCAGGAAGAGAAAGAACAGCAGCATGGGGGATGTAGAGGCTTGTTTGGCACATGTTTTCCTTATGCCTCAGGCTATCCATCTGAGGAGGTATATTATCCATGCCAACAGCAAATTGTAAACTGTACCTCTTCAACCAGATTGGTAAGTTCAGAGGGGAAAAGAAAGAAGGCATGCCAAGGCATCTTGGTTTTCATGATCCGTGGTGTTTGAGCTTTTGAGGAATACTTGAAACCCTTTAATTTCTGAGTCATGGGAGGATCCTAGTACATTTTGTAGGTAAAGCGGTGTTATTCCGTTTTCAAAGAGCTTAATAAAATTCTTTTGGTCAAAATTTCCAGATATCTTGTAAACAGATATGCAGGAGAAGTTAGACACTCACTACAGTTATTCTGAGCTTGCACATGTTTGTGAAGGATTGATAGACCTGTTCAGGAACCACGGGGAGGAGGAATAGGTCCTCCTGTTCAACTTACAGAGGTTTCCAAATAACAGTATTTCCTGTGTGATATGTGCCCTCCCTCTGTTGAGTCCCTTGCTAAAAAGGTTTGAATGAGCATCCAAGCCAGAGAACACCAGGATGAAATGCTCCTCCGTCTCCATCACTGTTCCTGTCCTTAGGTGTGTGCATCACTGTCCCTTAGCACCAAAGACAGAGCTCACCTCATGGAACCTGGGAGATGGGTATGGAAGGGACACCTCCTGCCCACATGTTACTAACCTAGACGAGGTTGCTCAGAGCCCCATCCAACCTGGCCTTGAACACTTCCAGGGATGGGGCATCCCCATCTTCTCTGGGATACCTGTCCCAGTGATTCCTTCCCTCTGCATACAATGTGTTTGAGTCATTTCTCTGCTCGTACAGATGAAGCAAAGCTTAATTTCTTCTGTCAAGCTTTTAGCATTTAGAGCTGATGGGACAAGACTTGCCTTTAGATCTAATTAATTTGTCTACCCAGGAGTATTCTGAAAGGCTTCTTATTGTTGAGAAATGTAACATCTCTGAAAGATTTTCAGATGATGAATTTTGTAGTGTGTCCTGGTCTGATCACCCAGTAGGTCTAGTCTAACCACCTTTGTGCTAGGTGGTTGTTTTAACCTATCTACAAAGTTTTGTTTAAGGGTTATCTTCCAGAAAAGCATGGGTTTGACTTTGAAGTCTCCACCATTACTAGGTTAATGTTGACTGTTAATCACTCACAGTATTTATCCTTTTAAGGACATTTTCCCTTTTTTCAAACAAAGGGGGTTCCTGCACTCTAATGCCAAAAAACACATGAACACGTGCTTGACTCTGAGTTGTCTGTGGCCATTAACATGCTACAGCTTGGCAAATACTTAAATGTGTCTTGGATCTGGATTTGAACACAGTCCATGCTTTCAGGCACATATCTCACAGACAGTATGCTCTGAAGTGGATCAGAGTATCACTGCTCCAGGGAAAATGACAAAATTCTCTATTTAAGAAAATTTAAAAAGGAGGGAGGAGGATAGCTGAGAAATCTTATAATTTATTTTTATTTATTTTATTAGTGAAAAGTTAAAAAATAATTTTGAAATTCTAAGTGGCACAACTTCGCCGATTTTGATGGGAGTAATTAAATGCCATATGTTAGCACTAACACATAGAAAAGTTGATAATTAATGCAGGCAGCTCCAGATCCAGGTGTGATTTTGACAGATTGTATGCAAGGGGTTTTCACAGGCTTACAGATAGGGATAAAAAGTCTGGTTTCCCCTTTCCCTTCTGCCTGGGGGAAAAAAAAAAAAAAGAAAAAAAAAAAGAAAAAAACCACAAAACAAAAACCCCACAAAACCCATCATTTATACATAATTAACTGATTATTGATTTGCTCAAAAGAGAAAACAACTTCTGGGAGGGGAGGAAATGGACTCTATCTGACTGGACTACTCAGAAATGTATAATAAGGGGTTATAATTTTGATTTTTCAGAATTTTGGGGGTTTAGAAGAGAGAAATGTTTGTTGAATCTTCAGGGAGATTTCCCATGATTATTACAGGGTTTAATTCTTTTGTAGCATTCAGAAAATAACCTCTATTCCTCTGTTCTCCTGGGTTAGCACAAGCGATCTAATACAGCCTGCAAGAAATGCTCATTACCAAAGCAAATTGAGTAAAGCTAAAAAATTAGACCCTTCAGGATGTTATTCTGCACGTTGGATGCAGTGCTGTCAGGAGACAGGAGGCTCGGTTTGAAACAATCCACCCCCAGCAGAGAGAGACTTCATCTGATATAACCTTGGCTGGCTGATGCAGTGTTCTGGGTTCAAACACAGTGCCCAGGCACCTGTGCTAGTGATGGCAGAGCTAGTCTTGATGGAATTACGAGAGCATCTCATCTCATTTTAAAGCAGGTATCTGCCCCTCGTCACAGAGGGTTCCTGCATTCTGGGAAAACCCTCCCCAAATCCAGCAGGATTAGCACTGGATCTGTCACTCCCACTGCCCTGGCAGCACAGCTAACCTGTGTTTGTAATTTGTTGGGATGGATTAAAGGTGAACCCCATAATGTGTTAATCAAGATGCTGTGTAGTTTCACACCTTCCCTCCTGTAACTAGAACTTCAGGTCTTGTTTATTGTGACCTTCTGGCTACTTCTGCTCCATCAAGGAGGGTTACTCAGCCCCCCCATCCTACCAGCTGCTTCCTGATGGTTGTATCTACTTCCTTCTCACACAGTGGTGCAAAATAGTCAGAAAGTTCAACTAAGTCTATGAGCAAGGTTCATAAATAATGATGTCAAACACTCACCAAAAAAACACTTGATTTTTATGGATTTTGAATTATGGAAACCTACTCCAAATGTGGGAGAGAGAGTTAACAACCAGCAGTGAAATGCTTAAGAGATATGTGCACACAGGTGCTGACCCTTGTGCACTGTTATCCTTCCCCCACAGCCTTCCTCTTGGCCTGCTCTCATTGCCCAAAGCACTTACAGCTCCCAATCTTTGTCCAGTCCCTCGAAGCTCCCAGTCTTTGTCCAGTCCCTCAAAGCTCATTTGTTCCTCCTGTCCCTGCAGCTGGAGCTCAGGACATCTAGGTGTTATCATGATGACCAAGATTTGGGAGTTGGCTGGAAGGCAACAGCCCTATCTACTGCCAGTAGCAGGGGAGAGAGTCCCATGGCACAGCCCATCCCATATTGCTGGGAAAGGTGAGATCAGTCACTCTTTGGAGGAGCTGATGTCTTGGCTGTAGGTGACTAAAGTTAGGTGAGATGGGTTTAGAGTGCCATCCTTTCCCCAACCAGCAGCAGGTAGCACCTGTCCTGACCTCAACACTTTTCCTGGGTTACATGTGTTTAATGTTGGGCTCCTCATTTTACAGTCCATGGGAGCAATCCAACATGCACAGGAAAATGCTCAGGCTTAGCTGATCCAAAGTTTGCTAACCTCTAACCCCTCTTGACCCCACACTTCTTACAGCCCATTGCCTGTTTGATTCTCAAACCTTACCTGCCTGACAGGTAAGAATTCATTTCAGAAAGAAAGGAGAGAAGTGGCTGACCTAAAATGCAGAAACAGATCTTGGCAGTCAGTCTTATCGAGGTGGAAAAGCGTTCCTTTCTCTGTGTGAGAATATATGGTTAAAAACTCTCTCAGCCTAATAATATCAGATGTTCTATCAGATGGAGTGAAAACATGTCATTTTGATCTTGACAATTGTCACTTTAAATGTTTTTTATGCTGGGCCCCTAGCCAAAAAAAGAATAGCAATTTTCTTAAGCTTCAACACTGATCAGCACTGACTAATGGCACTGAATGCAGAGCACGTCATCATATCAATATGTTTTCTGTACTCTGAGCATTCTCATGAAATCTGCATTTTTAAGATGTACAGTACACAGGAGCTGGATGTTTAATTTACTATAAAATCACCCTCAAGCAGCAAACCTGCAAATCATGCTAGTTAAATGGCATATTTATAGGTTTACCAGCGAAACCGAAGGAGGCCGGTGGGGAGTTTGTCGCTTGCTACTCTTTGGAAAATTAAAACAAAGCCTTCTGTTTGCATCTCATTTCTTTTGAATCTCCATGTGAACCTCTTTGGTTTGAGTCTTTGTCCTGACACCAAAGCAGGACCCAAGGGACCTCCTTTGGGATGCTGAGGTAGGCATTTGTTCAGCTTAGCCAGCAGCTGTTTTTAAAAGAGGGTTGGAACCTAGTCACCCTTAGGGTAGACCTGCACACTGTATTTCAAGCCTAAAATCAACCCAAGTTTAAACTAGTTGGTGCTAGCTGACACACAGAAATGAAGAGGTTCATAGCACAGAACAGAAGGCAATGCTGGACCTGTGCTTGGCACCAAGGCTTCCCCCAGCCTGACCTGGGTCTGTGGTGTGGAGAAACCCAGTCGGGGCAGCCCAGCTGGGTCTTGTGTCTCAAAACCTCTCCTGCACCCTGCCCAGAGTCTTTGGCTGTTGCTGAGGGGACAGGCTGGCATGGGAACTTCCTCAGAAAGGATTGCTCAATGCAGTATAGGAATTGTAAAAAGCCAAGTTACAGGCATCTTTTCACCAGCAGAAGTGGCTGCCTAGACTCCTCTTGTAGCTGTGAGCAAGGCAATTCAGTTTTCCCATCCTTAAAATAATTATTAGCAGCATCAAGGTCAGTTATGTATTATGAATCAGATGTAAAGTTTCATAATAAGACATAAATATATACATATAAAAATATCCCAACTTGTAGGTCTTATTTGCAATCACGCATATTCAGCTCCTGATCTGTATATAACTGGCTCATCCTGTGCATTCATCATTTTTTTTAACCCTTTCTGGAGGGTTCACCTGCATGTGGAACCTCAATATAAAGTGTGAATGAAAATGTTCAGTCTTGAGGAATCTCTGCTGAGGAAAACGTCTTCCCCTGGGTGTTAAATTCTTAAATTCACACCAATTTTCTTGCAAGCTTTTAGAGTGAGAAGCTGGGGTTGCAGGGGCTGGTGTCTGTTTTGGATTCTGAAAAATGCATGGTTTTGGTGCTTGCTTGCATAAAAGCTACAAATACTTTTTAAAGTCAGCGATTTAAGGAGAAAATTACTTCAAACACTTCTCATGATCAATAAACATGAACCTCTTCTTGTTATTCTTGAAATTATTAAATGCACTGAAAGTGTTGAAGTATAACACAAATAAGATCCTAGAAAAAATGGACGCAGTTCCTTCTTCCCCAACTGCAATTTATTCCATTTGACAGACTCGTACTAATACAGGAGATAGAGTTGGAGAGCAAGGGAGGATTCATTATTTCTTTTTTGTAAGCCCAGAAATGAAAATACTTCGTTACAAAAATAATTTGCACAATAATAGAAATAAGTAAGTGCAGTGCAGACTCTCTGGAGTAAAGCTTTCCTCCTCTCTTTGCTTCCCCACAAACCCTGACAGTCTGCTCATTAACAGGGAATTGGATTTACATGCCATTTCCAGAGAAGAAGAAAGCACTGGTGTATGCACTGTATAATAAGCACTTTAGATTTTTGGTTTAATATAGATGGGTGGGTGCGTTAACATTTTTAAGTCTTTCCAGAGTGAATTAAGTTTTGATGGCCTCTTTCATTTTTGACAAGAGTCCCCAGCTTTAGACCTGTAAATTTGAATTTGATTAACAGGACTGTGTGTGTCCTGCTGCAGCAGTCCAGCTTGTCCTGGTTTTGGTGACAGTGCAGGCAGGAAATAATCTGCCAATACTTCAGGTAAAGCAGCTTTTTCATGGGTATTTTTGCAAACTCAGCATCGTTATGAGTCTGAGGGTCTTCAGGTGATGTCCTGGAATATATGCCTTGTGTCTTCCTGAAGGGGAGAGGGCTGTGGCAGTCTGGAAAAAAAACCAGCGGAAAAATTTAACGCGTTCTTTTTCCAAAGTAGTCACTGCACATCTGCCTTTCCAGTGCTGTGCATTAAGTTGGCAGAAATTGAAAGCTTAGATAGGAGCTGCCCTCTCAAAACATTTTTCGGGAATATTTTTCATTAGCTGGTATCATTACACGCAAAATCCCTTCTTCACCCTCACCCCGTCATGATTTCTTTCACGCATGAGGGGGGTGAGGGAATTTATCTGAATTAGAATCTATGCAAAGATATCTTTAAAAGTGTCTCTAACAGAGGGTGCTTTTCTTTTAGAAGCCGTTATGGGGAGGCGTATGCAGAGTGACTAAGACAGCCAATTAATATGTTATATAAACAGCAAGCACCACTAGAAAAAGGAGAGAGAGAAAGAAAACCGAGATGTTTGGGGTGGGAAGGGGGGAAGGGAGGTTGTAAGTATAAAGTGTTTGCCTTAGGACTTGTCTTCAGTTACAGAGCCAGACTCACATGACTGGAGCTTGGTTTGATGTGGTAATGAAGCATTGATCACAGGAAAAAGATGAAATGGCCTTTGCTCATTCATTATTTTTATCTTCTAGCTGTGGAAGACAGAAAATTGTTCATAGGAATGGTTTCGAAGAAGTGTAATGAGAATGATATCAGGGTGATGTTTTCTCCGTTCGGCCAGATAGAAGAATGCCGAATCCTTCGGGGACCGGATGGGCTGAGCAGAGGTGAGTGTGCAGCCTGTAAAGTCTCTTTCCTTAAGTGCTAATTGGGAGCTATATGTCACAGCCAAGGTAGGCAGAGCCGCTGTCTGCAGCGAGAGGTTATGCTGTAATACATCCCACGTGATGAAGTTATCCACATGAACTTTTCACAGTGACTGAAATTATCACCTTTTATTTCCAGTGTCAGAAAGGTCTCGGTGCCAACGTATTAACTTGTGTTATCACCCTGTTTGTCAGCTGGAAAGGTTCCTTTGCACCCTGAGAAAACACCCTCAGTTTTCTGCTCTCACAAAATCAAAGTTGCTTCCCTGACCCCATTTCTGCTTTGTAGCACAAGGCCAAAATAAAAAGAAAAAAAAAGACAGGACTGTAAATGACCACTTAAAGGCATAAAGGGTCACGGGAACTGGCCCATGTTGTAGCACAATCTATCTCCTCCATTCCTGTGTTTTCTGTAACTATATGCAAAACATAGGTCTGCTGTAGTGAAGAGGTTAGCTTGAACCTGAGAGCTTTACCTGGACAAAAGTCTGTAAAAAGAGATTTCAAATCTTGTGCCTCTACCACAGCTCAAAAACCAGGGGAGAGGTGTTAAGCAGCACCATCAAGAGTGGTCAAGTGGGCGACCTGAACTTGGAAATGAAATGCAGCACAGACTTCAACAGCCAGCGATCCCTTTTGAGTGCAAAAGTACCTTTTGGGGAAAGGCCTTTTGAAAACATATTGAAAAGAAAAATAAACTATATTGATGACCCAGAGTACATATTAACTCCATGGTATATGGACCTGAATTTATTCTCAGAGCGTGAACCTTCTCAAAATGTCAGTGCCAGGGGTTGCTGAGTGGAAAAGAAAATAGGGATAGTCCCATCTGTCAGTGCAGAAGGATGCTGTGGTACCTGCCACAGCCATTTAATGGCACAGGGCATACAGTAATTTTAAGTGTGGAGCTGTGAAAAACATCACTTCCATAGGAAAAAAAAATAGAAAGCACAGTTTATGCATTTTATTACATTTTCAAATGGCACAGAAAAAAGTAATAGCACCCATTTTGCACATAGACATGGGTATAGATTTAGAATTCTTCCTTTGCTTTTTGATTTACACGTTTCCAGTAGGCTATAGGATCCACAGTATTTGTTTATGGGGTTTTCTGTTTTGTTTTGTTTTGTTTTGTTTTGCCCAGTTTCTTTAAAATACCTATAAATCTTAGCAAGGGAAGTGCAGGTATTCATATATTTCTTTACACTCTTTGAAAGCACTTACTGTACTACTTCCGAATAATAAGGACTTGTTGCAAAGACACTCTGACAATAAATAGAGAGTCTCAAGAAAATTATGTACTTACATTTATGCTTTGTGATCCCCAGACTTTTGGGGCCGGGTTGCAGCAGTCCCTTCAGGCAAGGAGAGCCTTGCAATGCTGGCTTTTGCCTTGAGGAAGATCAGGGGAGAGGTCTGAGGTTGGTTCTTGCAGCTCAGTAAGGAATGTTTACTGACGGAGTTGAGTGAAGCCATTATCTTTCTAAACCCAACACTGTGGCAAAATAAGTATTTCTGATTTTCACTGATTTCATTGTGTAAGTAGCACAGGGAAGGGGTGATGGAAGACACAAGTGGGAAAGGAGCTAATTAACTGCTGAAATAACAAGATCTGCTCTTCAGATGTTTTGGGCCCCAAAAAAGATTTAATTGACTTGTCAGCATCACCCAACAAAGAAATAGATCTTTCCTGGGATCCACAAAAATCCCACTGCACACTTGCTTTTATTCAACAGACTTTGGTTATAGCAGGAGCGTAAAAAAGCTAATTATGAAATCCAACAGAGTGAGGTGGGTGGGGTAGTTTTGTTCTTCCATGAATAGCAATCTCACGACAGTCAGAAGCTGAGATTCCTAAGCTGTGCAGGGCAGTGTCATCTGGTGGCCAGCACAGCTGTAGAGTTAATGTGCTGTTCTCTCGTGCTGGAGACTGAAGATCTCAGTCCAGGTAGGTCACACACCAGCAGTCGTAGCAGAGCTGTATCCTCTCTTCCAGTTGGGTTCATTTTGGTCACGATCACAACTGATATTCTATCATGCCCTCATGCATCATGCCTTGTTAAACTCGAATTGCTTTCTACACACCCATGTTCACACTTGAAAATGAGTTCAGCTGCGCCAACCAGGTTTTCAGGCAGATTTTTATCAGCTTCACAAAACCACCACTCCATGAGCAAAGGCAGAGTGTTGGGAAAATGGTTGGTATTGCAGTTGAAATGAAAAGTGCTGAGGGAGATCTGCAGAGGAGGGAGCTTGACTGAAAAACTGCAAGGTGAAAAACTGCTCCACTAAAGCAAGAGGGAGAATTTATACAGTTAAATCTTTGTGAAGGCTTCCAATCCTTAATGAGTTTTAATTCATGTTTCCACTTCCAAGATGTTAACTCCCTTTGCCACAAACAGTGTTTGTTTTCTCAGCACCCATCTGGATGTGCTTCCCTGCTAGACACAGAGGGTTGAATGAAAAATAGTCACTGTCTTAGGAAAACACTGACCCTGCCATGCCAGAGCCTTTGGGGACTCAGTTCAGTGCTCACAGCAGTGAGATAGAAACGTGGTCCAGTAAACTCCATTTGGCATCTCTTTTCAATTGCAAAAGAAGTGCACATCATGGGATCTCTGGATGAAGAGAGCTTGAAAAGTATCTTCCTTGGTATTTGTGCCAGCTTTTGAGCTTTGTTAAAGGGTTCAGGCAAATAATCTGCATTACCAGCAGATAGTTGATGGTAAAAGGACTAGCTCCAGGTTACACTGCTCAGCAGAGCAGTTTTGGCTTGGGCCAGGCTGTTTGTTTGCCTTTTTTTTTTTTTTTTACTTAGTAAAACCTATAAAGGTTTCATTTGACTTTTAGACCATGTCTATACTACAACACCAGCCTCACTGCTGGTACAGTAACAGTCTGCTGTCAGCTCACAGGCGAGTTGTAGGGGTTTAGTTTACCACGTGGTGCCAATAGCAAGGAGAAATCCTGTCCGGTGGCATCAAGAGAAAATGTAACACTTTGTGATGAGTGTGATATAAGTGCTAAGATAAAGGGAGAGAGGGAGAGAGATGGAACTAGTTGTTTCTATTGTAGTTTTCTAGCCAAGAGTTGACAGAACTTTAATAAAGTCGCACCCACTGCTGTCACTACTGATAATGGACCATCAGCATTTCAACTCCAAATTCCTATTGTCAGCTGTTTGAAACTTAGCTGTAAAATGAGACTAAAGTAATGATACAGAACTCCACTGGTGGAGCAGTGCGTTTTAAAGACACTGAGATTATTTTCTTTGCCTGAGTCATGTTGTTTCCCATTGTTATTCACTCCTACGCCTAAGAAATAACCATTGTTTTTTACCTGTAACTTGTTATATTTTGATCAGCTTCAAGAATAGGCAGCAACCAAAAGGCGTTGCTTCCTGAAGGCTTTGGGATAGTCTCTGTGAAATTAGTTGGCTGGCAGAGAGTAATTCCTAGCTGTGGAAGGTATTAAAAAATAGAAATACCCTGTTGGCTGTAGAGATAAAGAAACCCAGCAGCCATGGAGGCTGGCCCTTGCTTTAGCAGGGTTTGTGGGACTATCTAAAGAAGCTTGCCACTGCCTGTACGATATTCATTATTCAAAGAGAAGGATTCAGCCTGCAGGGTTGTTTAATCCAGCACTTTCTCTGAAGAGCTAAGTATGCTTTACAAAAATTCATGATTGTGATATCATGTGCTAAGCTTCATTATCATGAAAAAGCAGAAGTGAACTGCCTCAGATGATTAAGATTTTAAATCACTTATTGTAAACGGCTTAAGGAAACTTTCAGACCTCCTGACTCTCAGTGCTGTGTAATGTCTACATGACCACAGATGCCAACACAGACATCCATGCAGTGATAGCTGGAGTGTGCAAAAACAGCCAGAAATACCCAAGTTTGTTTTGTAGCTGTGCCACTGATGTGCTGTATTGACCATGGGTGAGTTGGTCTCTCATCACCTCTGTTATCCTGTCCCTTAAAATAAGGGTAACAATGCTTCTCTGCCTTTGTAAAATGCTTTTTTTTTAGATCAGGGGTTCAATATCTCTGTATCACTCTAGGAAGTATTACCATCCATAATGATGATAAAAAAAATCCTCTTATCCTTATCACAGGAGCACCACACAGAAATTTATTCTGCTGTATTGCTAAGTGCAGATTTATATATCAAGATACAAAAAAAGAAGTCAACTGGGTTAATAGCATGCACTGAAAAAACCTGCTAATAACATGTAGAGACAGTCGGATATACCACGAAAATTGTGAAAAAGCTCAAAATGCATTTTTCTACATCTAGGCTCCTAATTATATGATTTTTTAACAAAACATCACCAGGCACATGGGACAAGTGAGCATTTCTGCAGACATTGATTACAGGGATTGTTTTTTTTCACTCCTTCTTTGCTTTAAGAGCAGATTAGAAATGGACTAGAGAGTTACACCATGGTCAAGCAATTTAATTTCATGAAAATCCATTCATAACTTTCAGATTCAAGGGTTTTCTTGATGAATTAATGAAAGAAAATTAGTATTTGCATCACAGTTAATTGCAGGGAAGAGTAGGTGAGGTGATTTTATGTTGGGTTTTTTTCCCTCATGGATATTTACTGCTCCTTTCTCAGCTAAAGTACCATGAAGTGCCAGCTATGGGTACACCCTGGATTAGGGGTCACCTTCTGAATTGTGTATTAGTAAGTGGTGGGAAACAAGGACAGTGACAGTGCTGTATTTTTAATAGCTCTTCAGAAGCACGTCCATGCCTTATTTCTTTTGCTGTAATGTGGTAACATTTTCATTTTTTCCAATCATTATGGCACATTTAATTTAGTTCTCCCTTGCTGAAACTCTTTTGCAGCTGGGAAGGAAGAAACACATCCAAGTGACCAACGTCTCTGCTGGCCTTTGGCCAGTAACTACATCTCAGATTTCCATTACTGCAGCTTTGCAGCAATCCCTCCCCAGAGGGGAAGTCTGAAATGAAATAATTTACTAGTTTTTATTCCAACAAGAGGGTCATCGAGGCACTGTTAGAGACTGTGGTCTTTGGTGCCCGTTTGATTCTGGGTTTGTGTAAATTCCACTTACTGGAGTCTGTACTCTGCAGGGTGGGTAATTGAATGTCCAATTAGAAATGCTTCGAGGGAACCGTGAACATCAGGAAATTTAAAATCTGGGAAACTGTCATCTGGTCAGTGGTCAAGTCAGTAGAGCTGAAGAGCTGAGGCATGGTTACAGGAGGTGCCTCTTGTTACCTTTGTGTGCCTGATATGCATAAACTGAAAAGCTTCCCTGTGACTTTTTCAAAACTATTTCCTTTGGGCTGAATTGTTGCACTTGGTCTCAGACCTGTCATTGTGTGTCTTAAGTAATACCTAGTGACCAAACATCGCCACAATAAACAATTTGATGCCTTAATTTGTGGATGAAATGTGTTTTAAACACTAAGACAAATTTTTGTATGATGTCTTCATTAGAAAGCTGTTTGCCAGGCTTCAGATTGGTTTGTATTAGCAGACTGTAGAAAAGGAAAGTCTACTTTGCAATCTCAGCTAGAAATATTTTAACCCAACTAGAGCTTATTTTTGTCACATTTCAATTTCCATAGCTTTTTATTCAAGCCTTATCTTTTCTTTAAATAGAGGCTTTCATCTCAGAGGATCCCAAATACTCTTTGGAGGAGTATTTGGCAGCTTTTCACTATTGTTTCTTCACAGAAATTGAAGAAAAACTTGGTTTGTGGTGAACTGGGAAGCTGTGGTGCAACCATTCCAGCACCAACTGCACAGCCAGCACACACAGCACTCTGATTGCTCAGGTGTTTGAAAATCTCTTGAGTCTTTTTCTGTGTCAGAATGGTCACTGTATATATATGTATATATTCTTCCTTTTTTTTTAATTGTTTACACCTGCCATTCTTTCATCTCCAGCACTTTAAAACCATGCTTTTTAAAGTTCCAAACAATGTCTACGGGTTTTGCTTCTCCTTTTGCCTTCACTGAGGGCTTTAAAGCCTCTAGTAGACCACAGTAGTTGTATGAGTTTCTTGTGTAGGTATGAACCATACCTGAGGCTTCCATACTTAAAAATGTTCTACTTCACTTGCAGCTTGCAGGTATTGGTGTTGTGTTAGACTGTGCATGAACTGCTGACTGAACATTTCACAACAGTCTAGGAAAGCTTGAGATGAGAAGAATCACATGCAGCAGGGGCTGAAATGGGGCAGAGCTGATCTTTTTTAAATATTTCAAATATACAATCACCCAAGCAGCAGGCCTTAGGTTTGGGATTGCACGGATCGAGGAGGAGGCTTATCAGATTTCACACATGATTCAAATTTCTTTTTCAGTTTGTGGTGGGAGGGGGGTAAGGAGCAATCGTGAGAGTTTAGTTGTTCTCTCAACCGAGATGGCAGATGTGATAATGTGCTCCAAAACACATCTCCCATGACAGGGCTGGGTGCCTGCCTCCAATTCCACCTGCAGGAGGAAATTACTTCCAGCAGCCTTTCCCCAGTCAACTGTTTTCCTGGTGTAGGGGGTGAGAGGGCAGCTTTGGAGAAGCAGCTAAAACTCTTAGACCTCCTTTCTCCCTCCTCTTTTGCTTCTGTCACTGATCCCTGACATTTTGAAACCAGAGCTGAAAAGTAAGTGCAAGATGACTTGCAGGATGACTGAATAAGAATATAGTTTTTGGTGTGGCTAGGTAGCTGGTGGTACAAAATGAAGTCAGTTCAAGGCTTTAGCTATAGAAATATCCCCCTCTCCACATTTTTTCTCCCAGAGAGCTCTATAGCTCCAGTGAGAAGGGAATAATTGAAGTATTGGGACTCAGTGTGGTAGAACAGAAATAGTTTCCTTGTAGCTCTTGGTCCGGAAGGCCTCAGCCCATGGCACGCCAATCAATGCCATGTTTCATAGGATGAGGTAAGAAACCACGAAAATCTTTCTTGTTTCCTTGCACCACGAGGCATGAAATCTGATTAGTCTTGTCCTCTTGTAATTGTGATTTACGGTCCTAGAGCCGGCAGTGTGTTCCCAAAAGACCACCTGTGTCCATGCGATAGAGTGAGTGAGAGTATGCTGGAAAGGGCTTTTTCCCAGCCCTTTAGAAACATAAACAAATGAAATCCAGTTTCCTTGGACCTCGACTTCTGATTAAATTCTAGGTGCTCATCAAAACCATCCTCCTCGAATGCATATGTACCCCATAGAGGAAGATCTGGTCCTGCCATTGACCATGGCAGAGAATACAAGGATCCCAGAGCAGCTTTTCTGACCACTTGAGTTACAAATGCAAGTAAGGTGCTAGGGTTAAGTAGACATATCCTATGATATAGGCTTACCTCTCCTTGGATGTGGCAGTCTGGTTATAAAGGAAAGGACTCCATACTTTGCACGTAAGAAAATGTACAGCATCCCATACTTCATGCATAACATAATGTATATATACACATAATAAATATACAAATTTTGTGTGTGAGTGTCCAGGTTTGGTAGCTGAAAAATAACCCTTGAATGTGAATACATGTAGCAATGTCTGGAAAGATGGTTAAATGGAAATATAGCTAGAGTTTACTTGAGGGGCTTGATGGCAACCACTGAAAGTCCGGGTTTTCAAATAATTTAGAAATAACTTTGTCTACTGAATTTTTGCCATGATTATTGAGGTAAATTGGGTATTTAATGTGCAAATGGCCACTGTCCATTGGTGGGAAATGGCCTGCTGACTGGAGATAACAAGGGGACCTAACCTTGTAGCCTCTGGCTGGCAAACCCTAATTAAAATGCAGCCCCATCCTCTCTGTGGAATGCTGTTTCCAAATGCTCATATTCAAGCTGCATAACCTCATTCATCAGGCATTCCCCTTGCCCACAGAACAAGTTTCTTTCAAATTGGTACAGAAATCTGCTGCGAAGGTCTTTTTGCTCCATGACAAAGGCAGCGGGACCCATGCAAATGATTTTGGGCTGAGGAGTGAGGAGGAAGGCTTTGCAGTGGTGTTGGGCACTGAAAGTCCCCAACAGCTGAGCTCTGTGGTTAAAAAGAGAAAAAGCTTAAGGGAGGGGAGGGAGAGTCTGCTTTATCTTGAGAGGAATGCAGCCTTGTTTCTCTGCTGATTCACATTTCTTTTGAGACCTGCTAATTGCAACATCTCTCAGTAAGTTACTTACAGCAGAACTGCTGGGGAGAAATTGTGATAAATGCATAAACTGTGTCTTATTGATTTTTGTTGACTTTTTACATGCTTCTTATGCATTCGAAACCTCCATTCAGTAATTGTCACTATGGTACACACTCCTGGATAATGAGAGCCAAAGAAGCGTGTGAAGCCCTTTCTTGACCATTATCAACAATATTATTCAAGGCTCTGTATGGGGTTCCTTGCCTGCCCTCCAGTATATCTCTATTTGTGCTCATCCCCCACTGAATTTGCAAGATGAGAAATGAAAACCCTTGGTGTTATTTCCTCTGTTAATGGTAATAACAGAAATGGTATTAAGAGAGATTACTTTGAGACTGATGGTAAATTTGGGCCTCTTTAATTTTAGTGCACAGCAGCAATATGGAATCTAAGCAGAGGTACTGTAGTTTATTTACCTTTCTACTGCACTGCATTTTGTCTAGATTGCTGTACAGAAAGCTGGTTTGTTTCATCGTATTCTGTGATAGAAATTTGTTTCTGAACGGGGTCAGTATAGCGACATGTAGTGTGGCTAAACAGTAGTAAGACATCATCAGCTGTTTTGTTACCTAAGAAATACATGAAGTTTGGGTAAAAGAATTATGACTTCTGATTTTATGATGCTCACCTATCAGCCAGAGGTGCATAAGACAGTTTAGGTTCTCTTTGATCAAGGGCCTTTACTTTAAAGAGGAAAAATAAATACCGCATGATGCAAAAATGCATTGACTTTATTTTCATGACTAGATGTAGTGCTTTTGGGTAATGATCAGGCATTGCTTTCTCTTACTGTTGTTTGATTAAAATGTGAATACAGTCTTGACTTGATAATCTTACCAGGTACACACAGAGCTAAAAAGAAAAGGTATTTTATGCCTCAAATTGATTTGCATAAACCAAACAATCTGTTGCTTGTTGGATTGCAAAATAGTTTATTTTGCCCATTGGCCACAGGGGCAGCAATATTGTATTTTTGATGCCAGAATGTAGCTTTCATGCATTAGCTCTCAAATGACAATATGCTTTAGCCTCTCAGTGCTTAGATCTGCTTCATTTGGAAATCTTTTAAGTAGTAATAATAATAATGTTTTGAGGAAATTGAGTGGAACACTAAATTATTCTCTGAAACCTAAGTTCAAACTGTGCAAGGCTAAGGGAGCTGAAAATCAATGCACTTTTAAAGTCATTAGAGATCACAAGTGAAATAAGTCTGTGTTGCTTTAGCTAAGCTTTTAGTGTGCCATGGTATTATTACAAAATCAGCCTGAATCTGCATTAATTTCACAGTCTTTTTCTTTAAGATGCCCAAGGGTGCATGAAGAATAAAATGTAAATCTCAGGAGGCAATGTTTTTATTAGCCAAAAGGGCAGTGAGTCATGCACTAAAAAGTGCATGCCCAGTGTAGGTATGGCTGACAGTAGTAAAAGGGTGGAAAAATAGCCCAAGCATTAGCCTACTGGCTTTTCATTTTATTTAAAAGGCTGAGGAGGAAAAAAAAGAAGTGATTTTTCAGGTATTCATGCACATAGCTTCATAATTGTTCAAGTTGGCAGTAACTTTAGAATTATTACACTTGTACCTAGGACTCGGAGAAACAAAAATAGTAAAGATTTTTATTTTTAGTATGTTATTTTCTTAAATGTTGAGATTCCACCTACATTACTGAATTTTGTCTGAGTCTTTTCACACATAGTCACAGGCTAAACAGTGTAGTTTTTCACATTCTAATTTGTATGATCATTCTTGGTGCATCACAGTAATGTGTGATGTTATGGACCCCTTTATTAAATTCCCAATTCAGCTGTCGGTGATGCCAGTCATTTATTCACAGTTTACCTGCACGAAAGCCAGAGCAAGCAATTGTTAATGCATGGTCTGAATAGACTTAACTATGCAATCCAAAGGCTACGTAAAAGCCTTACTTATTTCAAACCCTGTGGCTAAAGAACAAAAACAGAAACAAAACAAAACAACATTGAAACAAAAACAAAACAAAAAAACCAAACAAAAAACCAAACAAAAACCTTTCACATCACCCGTCCCCACCTAATTTTTTTTCTTTCATCTATGGTCAGATTAGCAAGTCAGCACTGTCGATAAATAAACTAGAGAAGTTGTTTATTTTTATGTACTACTGAGAACAGTGTCGTCTTGTGGCCGTTCTCGTAGACTGTGTTGGTTTAACAAGCGTCCAACCCTTTTGTCTTGTTGTTTTTTGTCTTTCCTGCTCCCTGTCCCCTTGTTCCCACAGGCTGTGCGTTTGTCACATTTTCTACAAGGGCAATGGCACAGAATGCAATCAAAGCCATGCACCAGTCTCAGACCATGGAGGTACAGTACTGTATCATTTGCCCTTTCTTTGTTTTCTTTGTGCAAATGATTGCGAATGGTAAAGCCATGCTCTCCTGGATCAGATCAGACACATGACAATCACAGATTTAAATTTTTTACCAGCTCACTCTGCTTGTCTTTGTGAAGCTTTATTTTTCTTAATCACCTGAAAGCGCACAATAAGGTGGCTGTGTGGTATCCAGACACGGCTCTCAATCCTGTTTTCAGTGGCATTCAGCAGAAAGTAAAAAGCTGTGAATACCACTCCTCAGTTGTACTCCGAGTATATCTGATGAGGAAATTATCTCTATTTTTAGCACACATACCCCCCCAAAGAAAAATCTTAGTTTCATTTAAATAGATTTCTAAGTGTTGTGATTTGCACTGCTCTGAGAAAAAAACTCAAGAGATTTAACATGGCCACGCTGAGTTACTAGTGCATGTGTTTTTCTGCAAATAGAATCTCTTTTTAACTTAATATAATTTCACCTTCTTCATGTAGCCAATAAAAATGCTAATGATGACAGAGCATGTTGAAGTGTGGCACTTCCTGCAGAGCACCGTTGTGCCTGGCCCCTTGCAAGCAGCACTCTTTATTCCCTTCCAAACTGCCTCTATGGCCTCGGATTTTATCATGATGAGCAGCTCAAAACTTTAAACTTGTTCACTTAATGTGACTGTAGCTGCGGGCTAACGATCCGGTCATTGGAGTGGTTATCGAATGCCACGGCTTGTCTGGCAATCTCAAAACTTTTTTCAGTCTGTGATTTTTGTCATGGTCTTTCAGAATTTTGCACAAAAAACCGCACAAGTATGAAATCTTTACTTACTCTGGATCTTCTAGCTTATCATTGGAGAGTGCATGTTATACTGTATTATGTATACTGTATCTTCGTGTAGTGATGATTTTTCTCAGAGGTGGCATTGATGTTATGTGCACTTGTTTCTTTTTTTTTTTTTTTCCTTTTTATTTCTTTTTCCACCAGGACCTTTCAATTTTTATTTTTTTTTTCTTTCTCTCTCAGTGATTTTCCTTTGCAATGCTCTAGTCTCCCAAAGCATGCTGGGTGCTAAACAATCATTATTGCGTCATGTCGTTGAGCTGCTTTGTGTAACGAGCCAAGGCGGGAGACCAGGGGTGGGAGGGTGGACAGAGGACGAGAAGGAGAAGATAAAATTCCAGCTAGTGCATGAAACTGTCACTAACTGTTTCCTGTATAGTACAAGTAATGATATCAGCATTGCAAAGCTATTGTCTTTCCAAACATCACGTTTGAATTTGGTTGAGCTTCTTTTATAATCGATGTGTTTTCTTTTCAGTGCAATGCATTTTTAGACCCTGGGTATACAGTTTTAGATGAGAATCTACCAATGAGATGAGAATAATTGACATTATATTTACTAGAAAGCTGCTGTTATACAGTCTATGCAGTCTGGTAGTATATTGTGAACAAAATGCCACTTTGAGTCTCAAAATAATACCTGTAGTAATTTGTCTGCCATGCACTGCTCCTTTAATTCAGATATATATGTTTTGATGGGTTTGATTCCAAGTAAAAAGGAAATGTTTATTGGTAATACTGTGTTTTACCTATATTTTCCATGTGTTTTAATGTATTTTTCTGTCTAGCAAAATGAATTTTACACAGCTCTACTTCAGAAGACGGTAAAATTAAAGACATAACACCTCCCAGACAAATTCTCCCATTCCTCTGTTGTATGCAGCACTCCAAAAGAGGCTGGGTTTTGATGGGATAATCCTAGAGTCATTAGTTCTGTAGAATCTTGGATCAATTCTATAGACTATTGGACCAAAATACCTCTCAACACCTTTAGAGACGTCATCACTGAGATCTCCGTATAGGCAAGGCAATTCCAAATATTTTGCACTTTGAACATCTGGGTCTTTGTGTCAGTTGAGCTTAGGCTGGGAGTCCCTTCTTGGAAAGAAACCATACACCCTCCCTCTCCATGGGGGAGGGACTCCTTGGAGGCTGTACCTACTGCCCTGACAAGACACAGGAAAAGATGAAGGCAGCACAAGTTGTTGGGAAGAAAATGGCGCTAAATGGTATGGAGATACCACGCCATTGAAAGAGGAAGGGAAATGCACCTCGTGTATGTGCTGGAAACCTCCTCTCAAGATAGAAAATGGAAGTGCATAAAACATAAATCACCCTTTAGGCAAAAAAAAAAATAAATTACTGACTTTTGCCAAGATTCCTCTAGTAAAAAGTTAACTTAAGTTGACTAATGTTAAATGTCAATTCTCAGCCTGAAACAGTCATCCTTGGACACTTCTGTTTCATGTCCTTTTGCAAACAGAAGTGGGCTTAGGGGACCACGTATAGTACACAATTGCATTTCAACCCAATTGCCACAGGTTGGGGTTTTTTTTTCAGATTTCATTATTTTCAGTTCTTTAGCACGGATCATTGACCAAGATGAATTTTCAAAGTGGGCTAAGGAAGAACAATGGGGATGTTAAGTCCAGATGAACACGTCTTATATAATAATACATTCTCTTACTGCTCTTTCCACCTGACTTACTGACCTGGATAAATCAAGTGATTTAAAAAATATAATTGCTGCTCTAAAGTGCTTGCTCTTCTATCTCATTTCTATGGAGGTTTTTTGTTTGTTTTAAGGCATTCGAATGCAGCGTCAGTAGAAGACACTAATTTGTTATCATGGAGTAAATTTGATACAACAATAACAACCCTTTTGTCATATAGAGCCACTTGCTAGATATAATTTCAGTCTTCAGAATGTTTGCTTTCTTGAAAATGATGAAGTGATGAAATATAGAGCAGACAGTGAAAAAACGAATTATAGATTCATAAATTGCAGAGATATTGTTTTTATACAATTTACTGACATTTAAGCATTCATAAATATGTCAGCTGTAGTGTTGAGTGCTGAGCTGCTGAACTGAAAACTGAAATAGCCATATAATATTTCTTCCTTTGATACTCATTTCTAATTCTTTGGAAATAGACTTGATTCTCCTGTACATTTAAGTAGAAGGCAGTAAGTTCTGGTTGTTCTTAGCCCAGTGTTACCAAACCTTGTAATAAATAGAAACAGCTTGCTTTTTTTATTAGAAAAACCCAAAAAATCTCTCTCATACCCTCCACGCCCCAGCTCTTTTTTTTTTCTTTTTTTTTTTAATAATCTTATTTTTAATATTAGTATAAAAATCAGTAGAGAGAGGTAATCGTGTAACAAGCCAACTCCTCCATGATCTTTATTTGATTGCTGGAGTGTTATGTATCTCCTTTCTCCTTCACTGAAACACTGAAAGACCTTTTTACAATGAAACACACAGGAAAGGAATTGGAGGTGGAATAATAAATCACAAGTGATGATTTTCCAGGATAATTCTAAAGGAATGGTGTTGGTGAGGTATCTTCATACAAGAGATGTTATTATTGTGGTTTATTTCATCATTTCACCTGATGATTGTGAATATTTTTATCACTTGTCCTGGTGTGAGGTTTTTCAGAGGAAAAGGTACATGGCTGCTTTTTGTAAATAATCAAGGACAGGATTTTTGCTGAAGATGTTCACAGTGTTGTGAGAGCAGCCACAGAAAGAATTAGGTTAAAAGTATAACCCTGCTCGGCATCCCACGCTATACACTTTGGCTAAAGCACTGCTGTGTTTTTTGGACTTGAGTCACTTATCACTCCTACCATTGTGTTCAGATTGAAGTTAGACAAGAAATTAGTGTAACAAAGCATGGCGGGTGGAGGGAAGTTATTCATTGGATCCTGTGAAGTTGAAAAGCAGTATGAAATGGATTGACAGTTTCTATGACTCATAAAATGCTTGAATTAATTTGAAGAACTGAATCATTGCGGTATATAGTTTGCTTCCTTGATTTGAAAAAAATGAAGACTTGAAAGGTTAAAACATGAAACATTTCTTAGCATGGAAAAGAAACAGAGAGAAATCAACAAAGACATCTTTCATAATCACATCTCGTTCTCTCAGTGACTTTGCCCAGGAATGCATAATTTGAAGTCCAAGGGAAGTTCCAGCTTACCTCAAAAGTCCATCTGGTCTTTGACCTCCTACTTCTTCCCTACAGTCCCTCAGACATGGGTGAGGCGTAGGCTGCAGACCAGATCTCTAGTTCTTTCTTACAGCTTCCCTATTTCCTAAGGCGTCTTGCAGCCCTCCCATATCATGTAACAAGAGGCTGATAGAAGCAATAGAAGAAATGGTGGCCATCAGGAATGGGCTGCTATCACCAGAACTAGTCACTTTTGGTCTGCATCCTGCCCTTTGTTCACATCTCAAGGGTGCTTGATACAAAGCGTGCCTGGGAGCGGACCACAGGTGGGTGAACTGACTGGGGGTCCTTGACACGAGAAGGATCAGTGGCTTGCTGATGATGGGTGATGCAGTCAGTCTGCTGCTCACAGTCTACTTACGTAGGGAACACAAGCCAGCGTAGGGCACACAAGCCCAGCTGCACTGAGTGTGACTGCACAGCCAGACCATGGTGGCAGGGCAGTGTTGGCTGTGTGGTCCCTGGCAGCGGGGAGGTTGGACACCTCTCCCTTTGGCAATGCCTTGAAAACAGACTGCAGACAAAGCATTGCGTCCATCTCATCAGCTGTGAAGCTTAATTAAAGAGGACTGGTACACTTTGCTGTCTCTGGCAGCGATTTTGATAGCTGGAAGGAAAAGAGAGCCTGAGGAAAGGAGCTTTGTAAAAAGAACCGGGGAATCAATAATTTCTCCACGGCCTCTTTTCCTAAGAACCTGAAAATCTTAGTCCTTGCGGTCCCACAAATGCCAGTCACAAAGAGAGGGTGAGCAACCTGGTCGTGCCATTTCCAGTGGCCCTACAGGACATGGCTGAGCTCAGGGTGTGAGGGTGACTCGGTGTGATTTAACCCTCCTGTCTTTCCCGATCTGTCTGACCACAGGGCTGCTCTTCGCCAATCGTGGTGAAGTTTGCCGACACCCAAAAGGACAAGGAGCAGCGGCGTTTGCAGCAGCAGTTGGCTCAGCAGATGCAACAGCTCAATACTGCCACTTGGGGAAACCTCACAGGTCTTGGAGGACTCACGCCACAATATCTAGCTGTAAGTTCATTTCAGAGGCGGTGGCTGTATTATACTGTATTTATTTTAAAACCGTGGTAAGCCATATAGTAAACTCCCTGCAATAAATTGCTAAGCCCTCCAGGATGCATAGTGTGTCTTCTGGGCATGTTTATCACATGGACTAGAAATAAATAACAAGGAATAGAAACCGAATAAGCATTTGAAGATGTGTCAGTGTTGTCAAGGGCAAGCATTTAAAGAATCCTTGTGCTGCAAAATAAATCACAGATTCATAGAAAGGCTTGGGTTGGAAGGGACCTTAAAGATCGTTTAGGTCCAACCCCTCCACCATAAATAAAATTTTATTTCATTAGTTTTATTGGGGTTTTGAATGTTAGAGTCTGTTTTTTATAGCTGGAATAAAATTTTAAGTTCTTCCTTAGGGGAGGACAGACAGGCAGCTCAGTATGGCCTGTGGTAGAAGCCATATCTATATGGTGCAGCCACTAAACTAGAATGTTGTGGATCAATCATCTAATTTTCCACATTTCAATTTGGAATGGCTTTTGCTTTAATGCATGGTCCTGTCAGTGCTAAACATGTGTGGTTCATACGGCCTCATACAGGAAGTGAAGGCGGCCAGGAAAAGCCATTTGTTTCTCATAAATTTAAAGTGTTATTTTCCTTGGTCTGTTTGCAAGATGGAGAAAGAGGTGTTAGCTGCTGTCCCTGCTGGAAAATCTGAAATCCACAGCCACGTGTCTTAGGTCATGGGTGGCCCTGCAGCACAGCTAAGAGGGAACCTCTGCTTTTCGTGGCTCTGGAGTTGAGACGTTTGGCTGAGGAGCTTCTGGATAACTTGAGAGTTCCTGATGCTTCTGAGTTAGACAAATAGAACCTTATGAAGTACAAGGCCAAGTGCAAGGTCCTAAACCTGGGTCGGGGCAATCCCAAGCACATGTACAGCCTGGGAGGAGAATAGGCCAAGAGCAGCCCTGAGGAGAAGGTCTTGGGGGTGTTGGTGGATGAGAAGGTCTTGGGGGTGTTGGTGGATGAGAAGGTCTTGGGGGTGTTGGTGGATGAGAAACTCAACACGACCCGTTGATGTGAGCCTACAGCCTAGAAAGTCAGTTATGTCCCGGCCTGCAGCACAAAAAGTGTGACCAGCAGGTCGAGGGAGGTGATTCTCCCCCTCTGCTCTGCCCTCGTGAGACCCCACCTGAAGGGCTGTGTCCAGCTCCAGGGCCCTCAGCACAGGAAGGACATGGAGCTGCTGGAGTGAGTCCAGAAGAGGCCGCAAAGAGGATCGAGGGGCTGGAGCACCACTCCTATGGAGACTGGCTGAGAGAGTTGGGGTCGTTCAGCGTGGAGAAGAGAAGGTTCTGGAGACACCTTAGAGTTTTCAGTACCTAATGGGTGTCTCCAAGAAGTCTGGAGAGGGACCTTTTACAAGGGTATTTAGTGACAGGACAAGGGGTAATTACTTTAGACTGAGAGAGGGCAGGTTTAAACTAGGAAGAAATTGTTTCCTGTGAGGGTAGTGAGACACTGGCATGGGTTACCCAGAGAAGTTGTGGATGCACCATCACTGGAGGTTTTCAAGGCCAAGCTGGATGGGGCTTGGAGCAACTTGGTCTAGTGCAAAGTGTTCCTGCCCATGACGGGGAATTGGAACAGGATGATCTTTAAGGTCCCTTCCAACCCAAACTGTTCTAGGATTCTGTGATTCTGTGAAATAGATGTGTCCATATATATGTACTGTGTATGCATAAATACATAATTTGTGTGCAAACAAGGCTTTGGTATAGTGTTATAAACAGCAATTTACCCAGCAATTAAAAATATATATTAGTACTGAGGTATGTTAATTAATACTGAGATAGGCTAAATTAATATGTACAAATACCAGTCTAATGAATATCTGTGTGCTTGATTCATAAAGATAATAAAGAAAAAACTGAATTCACGGGAGTGGGGGAGAATGGACTGTGATTGACAGAGATGAGTTATGGTAACTACCAGACTACAGAGGGTTGTAATTAGTCACACTATGTTGGTTTAAATAGATTTAACACCTGGTTGTTAAAAAGAATAAATTGATTAATTGTTTTAAAGCAGCCATGTTATTGAGTTTCCCTTGTGTCTCTGTGTTTCTTAATAGAGATTAGACATTAATATGGATTTACAGCATTGACTCTAGGGATGTTCATTCCAACAGCAGACAGAAGCAAAAGACTATATAAATGTAAAGGAAAGCAGAAATACTCCAAATGTGAAATGATAGCTCATTTTAGCTTTATCTTCATTTGCTGCTTTACTGTCAGATAGATTGCTGTGTTGTGTTGTTCATTTGCAGCTTCTGCAGCAAGCAACTTCCTCCAGTAACTTGGGTGCCTTCAGCGGCATTCAGCAAATGGCCGGTGAGTTAAAAACCATTTCATTTTGTTCCAGCTATGTTTTGTATTCTTAAGCTGTTGAATTTCTGTACCTCTAATAATCACATTGTCGGGGGCGGGGGGCTTGTTGTTTATTAAATGTGGCGGATGTATTGGCAGGGGACAGCTCGTGGTTCAACGTCAATAGAAACACTTTCTCCCCTCTTTCAGAACTGAAATTAAACCCAGTGCTCCCAGGTTGTGCAAACAGTTTGTCTTGCATTACTCACCTGCCATTTGGCCAAAGTAACCAATTGTAAATTGCAGGAGAGCTCTTAGTCCCTGCAGCCGTATCCTGCCCTATGAAAAGTGTCAGGAAAGCAACAGCAGGATTACATTCTAATTTCCAGTGAGATTTCTGTGTCCTGAAAAATCAAATTAATGGCATCCCTCAAACATTTTAATAATAGGTGGTGAGGAAAAATGTTCTGACCTTTTTAATGAAACCCAAGATTACAGGCCTACCTTCAGTATGAATTTTCAGGCTCCTTTTATAATCACGGAAAATTAACTGGGTGCCTTTTTGACTTTGGAACCCTAGCTGGCGAAATTACACAACAGAGATTTTATGTGAAAGTATAATCTTTAGTCTGGAGGAAAAAAAAAAAAAAAAAAAGAAAGAAAGAAAAGGGGAAAAAAAGAATCAAAGTGTGAGCGGATTTGAAAGCCAGCTAGTTGGAGGGTTTCTTAGTAATGAGCTGTGTGCCAGTAGTAACTGATGTGTAGTGATTAGCAAAAGGTCACTCCCACTGTGTGACCTACCATGCTGATATCCTAACTTAACATGATGCTAGAGAAGGCAGCATGTGCAGTAAATCAGAGCACAGATGCACATTATGCCTGCCGCGAGGAACTGTTAAAAAGCTTTTTTTTCTTGTTACAGGGAGAAAAAAAAAAAGAATCACAAAACCCCTAAATTGCTACATTAGTTTATTTTAATCATGAACCCACTGAATCAATGGAATACAACATTATGCTTGCTTCATCATCATAAAACAAGGGCTAAAATATTCAGAAGTCTTTACGAACACCATTTTCTCATTCTTTTTTTAATCCTGGTCTTTTGCTTCTTCTGGTTCTGCTTTGAATGAAGCCTGAAATTCTTTAACAAGTATAGATATACCTCACTGTATAGCTATACCCCACAGGTATTCTTTGCTCAATCGTTATATTATGCCATTATTGCAGTGACATCAGAGACTAATGTGAACCTGCTGTCTGACAATATAAATTGGCCTACAGATGACAATATCTCTGAATTATTCTCTCTTCCTCAGAGAAGAGGCAGTGCTGGCAGTGCTTGCTGGTTCTATTATGTTACACTTGCAATCTAGCATTTTTTTCATCAAAATATGTATCTTAATATGATAAACAGAACAGAACAGGTCAGTAACAGTTTTATACTTGGCAGTTTTGGAAGTGGTTTTGAGCTCAGAGATTGTGTTTTAATGTTTTCATATTTGGTTAGGTCTACAAAATGAAAAAATTAAGACACCAAGGAAAAATAATGTGATATCTATCGCATTGTGTGCACCTTAGAAGTTTTTGTTGTCTGTTTTTTGCTGGTAGATTCACCTCTGTCTTCAAGAACTCTGTTGAAACTAAGGATTTCAGTCAAGTAATTTCAAGATGGGTTCTCAATCCAGGCTGTGATTTATTTTCTGAAAATCATATGGTCTTGAGACTAGGAGAAAGTCATCTTAAGAAATCATAGTTGGCACATCATTGTTACTCGAGGGATATACCTTCTTGACTACAAATTAGATTGCTAATGCACTCATCTATGGGATAATTTAATGACTGACTGCCTTTCTTGGAAAAAAAACGTATTTTATATCTTATATTCATGTTATCAAAACAGCTTGAAGTTCAGTCCTTTGTTTCCCCCAAAACATATAACTTAAATGTTGATGTTCAGGGTAAAATTACTGATACTAAATTGTTCTCTGAGCTGCACCTCTACATGAAAGTACCAAAGACTAAGCTCTATTTCCTTGTTAGAACTGAGAGTTCATGTCCTCTTCTCAAAAATCAGCAGTACTATGTCATGCAATGCATCCAGTATTAACAATTGTATATTATGTTTTGTGAAAGGAGTAGAAAATACTGTAATCTGCAACAAGAGCTTGCATTTCCTGCTGAAACCATCTTTGAACGTTTGTAAAGGCCCAGAGTTTTTTAACTGAAGCTGTATAGGTTCACTTTACATAAATTAATCTAACATGTAATTTCATACTGCATGTAGTTTGCCTATTATTATAACATTTAAAAGTGGGGAATAAAATCTAGACACTATTGAGTAAGGTGATTAGATCCATCACTGCCACTTCCAAGTTCTTTAAACTTTGTGTTTGAGGGGTGCAACTTTTATCCTTGAAGTCGATGGGTGTTGCATACCATGGAATTCAGATGCTGGAAGTTTGATCAAAAGCCATATGAGCCATTGAAATTCCACTGTTACTTGCATGCCAGGGTTCTAGCATCTCTTTTGTGCTTAAATCTTGATGAAGTCTCGGTTTGCTGCATTAGGATTTCTTGTCCAAAATGAGGGCCCTTTGGATCTTGCAAGTATTTATTTGTATTGCTAAAGCTTGTGTTGTTTTGGTACAAAATAGAAAGGATACAGCACACACCACACTGCACATGTGAAGAATTATTTGCTATGCTCAGTGATATTATTTCTTGAATCAAAGCAATTTTCTTCGCTAGCAGAGCGAAGACACTGGTCTTCACTGTGGAGTTTTTAAGTTTCCTTTCCCTAATATCATGCCTCTATCTGGTTAAAGTAGTTTTTATGTTGCAAAAGCATTGGTTCTTTGATTTTGGTGAAAGGAGTGGGATTTTTAGGCATTTGTGATTCAAGAGTTTTTCTGTTTGTTTGGAAGTGAGAATACAGTCCAATGAAATATTGAGATTTACCAGTAAGATACAGACATTAAACACACAGCACCACTACTCTAAAGTAGCTGTAGCAGCCCACTGACCGTGCTATATATTTAGCATTTTCTGAAGTCCAAGCAAATCATGAAACTGTTCTAACTAAAATTTGAGATACTAAAATTGGAGAGACAAAAGGTTGTAGGTTGCCATTTAGCTTTCCAAGCTTTGAGGTTCCACGCTTAAATCCTCGGATTAGGTTTTTCTGACTTTTTTATAGAAAAATAAGATTTTAATGAAATCATTTTATTTCATGAGTCAAGCCAAAGAAAACAATGTATTATGTTGAGGCTGGTAATAAAGTTGGGAGAGTTGGCAGTGCTGCCTTTGGTATTATAGTAATCCCCTGGTCTTGACGGCAGGCACACGTCCTTCCTTGCCAAACTCTGCTTCATTGTCCTGTATAAAACATGCAAGCACATGCAATCCTCATGTGTATATTTTCTAGTGAACAAATCCTCACTTTTCCTCCCCTCCTCTGATATCTGCTCGTGCTAATTTAAAGGCAATGTTTCCTCTCACATGCCTCTCCAGCCTCAGCGTCTAGCCTGCACTTTGTCTTTGGGGAAGGCTAATAATGTAGATGAATTACATTATGGGATTTGATTGTCTTACTTTAAAAGACAATGCAAGCTACATTAAGCACTAGCAACCTCTCAAGCAAACAGAAATTCCTCCTTCAAATATATACAAATTGCACAGAAAGCTTGGTTCAAAGGAGATTGATGTCGCTTGAATGTTTGCATTGAATTTGGCTGGCACTAGATCAGGTCCTAAAAGCGGCAGTTATTTAAGCCAATGAGCCTGTAAAGTACTATACAGACAGTATAAACAGGGAGGTTTACTATTATTAGAGTGACTGTAGAAAATATTTCAATGTTTTTGATATATAAAAAATATATGATCTATGAAGATTTTCTATTGTCAATTAATGTCAAATGTTTTGGCAGGAATAAATATTGGCTCATACAACAATATTTCTATATGTGTGACCATTCAGGACATAAAACCATGTGCAGTACTCATAAAAAACACAAAAGATTTCTCTTAATTTCATTGAATAGACAGTGTATTTTTTGCTTTCTAAAGTTATACAGGAGGAGAAACTATGGCTTTGGCTTTTCTTCTTTGGCTTTAAGATCCCTAAACCCTCTACAGCTGGGACTTTTCATATTTTTCCAATCTATGGTTTTTTTCCCAGTCCTTTCCAAATTCTCTCACAGTTTGGTTGCATTTCGGGTTGAACTTCTGGCCCTTTCTGAGCCCCATTCAATCCATTCCACCCTTCTTCTGCTACCCAAGCCAGATTTCCTCCTGTTGCAGAGTCTGTAGGACCATATGGGTGAGAGAAACTCTGCAAGGTTCTGCTTTCTGAATATTTTCCTCTAATTGTTGGATTGGCTCAGTAGATCTGGAGGGACCAGTTGGAAGCCAGGACCATCTGCACAAAAGCTCTATACTTTTGCACTGGCCCAAGGATCCTTTATATCCTCTGACTCTTGAATGGCTTCATTCCAGCAAAGCCATACTGAAGGAGTGTTTCTCCTGCTATGACCTCTTTAGGGATATCATATTAAAAGTAAAGGTCACTGAGAAACTGTTTCCAGCTCAGGGGAGATAGCTGTTTCTTAAAGATAACTACCAGTTTTGAAAATGCTGACCTCAGGGAATAAAAACATTGAGCTTTTGTAATACTAATTCCATTGAAAGTCCTAGTTAATTTAACACATACAATTAGAATTTTTTTTTTTCTTTTAGCTAATAATTTAAACAAGTCTGTTTAGCATTTTTGGGGGAGGAAATGTTTGAAGCAAGTGAGCCTGTTCTCAATCCACATGTTGCTCCTTCTCACAGGAGAAGGAGAGGCACATTAAGAGTAAAACCAGTGCTGAGCAGTTGATGAGATGCTTATTCAGGTGGTGAAAGTGCACGACGTCGAAGTCTGGCCAAGTCTGGCCGAGCTACAGGATCTGTACCTCTGTCTGAACTTCCCATAACCAGTAAAAAGAGGGTGAGGGGCTTCCACCTCTGCAGAAGGAATTCATCCCACTGAACCTCAGCAGTTTTGAAAGTAGTCATCCTGTTTCCCTGCATTGTCCATGAAGAGGGAGTCACTCCCAGGCAGCGATTCACCCAAAAAGGCTGGGGTTATCTATCTATTTTATAGATATTAGGAAAATATTATACATATTAGGAAGAAATTCTTCACTGTGAGGGTGGTGAGGTTGCCCAGAGAAGCTGTGAATGCCCCATCCATGGAAGTGTTCAAGGTCAGGCTGGATGGGGCTCTGAGCAACCTGGTCTAGTGGAAGGTGTCCCTGCCCCCGGCAGGGGTGGGAACTAGTTGATCTTTGTGGTCCCTTCCAACCCAAACCATTCTATTCTTCTGTGATTCTATTTTAGGATCAGATGATTCATCCACCCCCTCTCTCTTCTTTGACTATAGCAAGAGTCTAAGCAAGTAACTTCTATTTGGATAAAGTGAGATCAGATGAATTCTTCCCACTAGGATTGGAGCAGTTTCAACTGAGAAAAGCACACTTCTTGCCAGGATGTGTTTATAGCGTATGTAACCTGAAAATGGGCTGAAATCCCACATAAGTCAACAAATGGCTCTAGGGGCGTTGGAACTAGATGATCTTTAAGATCCCTTCCAATTCAAGCCATTCTGTGAGCCTGTGAACTTCCAGTCAGATTTAAGCATGTACTCTTAATAAAAACAGGGCAGCATCAAATATGAACTTAAAAGTTGTTTTAAGGGCTTTGCTAAATCAAACTGTAACTGGTCGGGGTACCTCAAGCTCTGTTCAGTTAAGCAGCTTTTCTAAAGTTAGGCAGAATATATATGGTTTGATGGAGGTAGTGCTCAGGTCTCCTATTTTAATTCTTAGAATATAGCTGGAATAACATCGCACTCCACACCTTTACACACATTTTTACCATCAGCATCCAAAATGGCTGATGTCAGTGTCAGCAAATAGTTGCTTTTTGGCCTGGAGATTATAAATTTTACCTTAATCCACATTTTTTAAGCTGCAGTGAGTATCTAATTCAGAAGGTATAAATCCTAGTAATTGAGAAGGATAAAATTTTCAAAGCAAAAGAAGTCAAGTCAGTGGGAACTGCGTATGAGCTATCAGATTTGGTTCTGATAATCACCACTGACTTTGAAATTCTCTGCATATGTAGTCACTAAATGTAGCCAGTGCCTTCCTTTTTTAGGAATTTGTTCAGCAAGCAAATCTCAGCTATTTCCTAATATGATTTTATTATGGTTTTGGAAACCCAAGAGCTGATGAGGCCTAAGAAATCGTTAGGAACGGCTTGTGACTCTGTTCCCTCCTCTACAAATACCCAATAATTTTGAATTTACAGTTATCACAGGAGAAACGCTGCAGTGACTGAACGAGGCAAATTGCTTCATTGTATGAAAGTTTGTGTCAGAGGCAGCACAAGAAGTTGTAAAATGTAAATCTCGTGCTCTCAAATTTCCCCGTGTTTTCACAGAACTGCATCTGTGACTGTGCAGCACTACAAAAATTTCCTGTGAATGTGCTAATAGGCCTTATGAGAATGTTCTATCACCATCCATCTGTCACTTTTTAACAGGCCTGATTGGCAAGCACTTGTAACAACTGACATCTGTTCTCGCTTATTGATATGTAGATTTATGGTAATTGCTGTGAACAATAAGACACAAAATTACCTAAGGTGAACATTAAATTAAATTTTCATGCCCCTATCCTTATAAATAATTTTTTTAAAAAACCTTAAGTTTCAAGCAAGACATACTGTGCATCTGTTTTGTACATAATTTAATTGTTTTTTTAATCTGCCAAATGACAAAATGAAAGTTGAATTTCCTTACGATCTTGAATATTTGCCAAGCTGATAGTGCATTGGTAAATACATGTTATTAAAAATGGAATCAAACTGTATTGTGATTCTGGTTTTTTTAATCATTTCCCTTTAATTCCCAACATTGTCTCCATCATGAAGATCAAGAGTTATTCCGTACCCAGAAGGTTTTTTTCCTCTACGGCAGGATTTTCATTTTTCATGTGCAGCTCTGCCTATGAGGCTGTTCCTCAGTGTTAAGCAATTTGCATTTCTTCAGAGAGAGTTGCATTTGCTGAGTGAGCAGCACTTTCAAATAAAACCCATCTACTCATTTGCGGTCCGGCCCTGTTGCGGGATTTGGGACTGCTTTGAAAAAAC
The DNA here is from genome assembly GCF_022539395.1 of Myiozetetes cayanensis. Taxonomy (NCBI): domain Eukaryota; kingdom Metazoa; phylum Chordata; class Aves; order Passeriformes; family Tyrannidae; genus Myiozetetes; species Myiozetetes cayanensis. Next base: position 5,501,924 of record NW_026087521.1, read on the forward strand.
TGTAGGATGTGAAATGTGTGCAAAGAGGGTGTGAGAAAGGAGAGAGAATGAGAAAGCAGATTCAACCCACAGAACGGTACCTTACATGCAATTCAGTCGAACTAAAAATCCCCAGTTCAAAGCAAAGTACTTTTTGGGACTGGGACTTGAGAGCCTTTGGCTTCCCTCCTACAAGGTTGTCCTATCAAGTGGAACATTGACGCGCCTGACAAGTTGATGGGAGAAACCAAGAAAGAGGGAGCAGAGATGGTAAAATGCCTGGGGAACATGAAACAGTGATGACAGGACTTATTTTTTAGTTGTTTGAGCAGACAGAGGATCCTAAAGAGGTTGCATATTGAGTGATAAAACTGTTGACAAAATCGGCTCTAGAGCATGCTGGGTGAGCGTGTGCCCTGAGCCCTTACTGACAGTCACATTTGGGTGCTGTTACTCAAGTGTGACAACAGCAAGCAGTCTTTTTTTCCCACAGGCACCCTGTAACATCTGCAGACCTGTTTTGTGGCCAGTGTCTTATAGTCACCTCTACAGTAAAACAGATTAGATGGGGAGACAACTTTGTCACCACCAAGCTCTTGTTCATTCATCTTTCATGGGCATTGAACTCATTTGTCAAATCTATGGGTTCCTCTGGTGTTCCCAAAGGAATCATCCCACTATATTTAAAAAAAAAAAAAGAAAAAAAAAGATTTTATGGGATGAGGCAATGATGGCCTTTGTGTTGCATCCACCTGGGCACAACATTGGAATTTGAACTCTGTCTTGCAAAATTGTTTGGGTTGGTAGTGTTTGAGAGAAAACTTATTTTTTAAGATGGTTGTTAGCTTCCAAAAGAAACCTGCAAGAGCTTTTGATCACGTAATTCCTCCAAGCGCGTTGTACAGATTCCAGACTACGAAGGGCTGTATCTTGGATCCACTAAAACCATAACTCCTACAATTGTCATTGTATCACATTTTCAAAAACACGATCTGAGCTGACTTTGGGTATTGACTGAGGCACAGACATTAGAACCTCAGCCAGACCAGCTGCTCACCTGAAGGCTGACTGGCTGGCCTGTTGGAACATGCTGTATTAACATTTGGGGCTTTATTCACGAATAGATGCTTATATAATGGTTCACATCATAGTCCCTCACACTGGGACAGTAAGAATTCTTCTTTATGGGGCTTGTTGATTGTACCAACCTGAGTCTGCAACACATGTGTTTGAAAGTAATATCACTCTCCATAATTGCAGGAGTTCCCAAGTCTTAGAAAATACTTCTCCTTCTTTGCATTTTTTTCTTCTTAAACATTCTTAGAAAGTGTTATATTTAACCAGTCTTATGTTCCCCTGGTTGAGAAACAGAGGGTGCAGAGAGAAGTAATATCTCCTGTAGACTAATGTTGAGAACAAAAGATCAGACAAGTTTCCAGGCATTCAAGCCCTTCTTTGGGCATTCCCCAAAACTCGTGCAGTCTTCCCAGCTCTATCACTAGTCTAGAAAAGGTGTTGCATTTCCTACCACCTAACCTTTTGGGCATGTACGTGTATTATCAGGGCCACAAGAACACAATAAACGTCTTTCAGTCTCTTGGGGTTTTGCACTTTGTCAGTCCTATTGAGGGCTCAAGCAGCAGGCTCAGATCTCCTTCATGTGTCCAAACCAAAAGGATGATCTCTCACTGCCATCCAAACCCTCTCTCTCACATCCATATGTAAACACCCAGTCTGAACATCGCTCCTGTGGAAAGTTGGTCTTACTCAGAGGATCCTGAGAAAGATCCAGTCTGGTTAATGTTATCATATATCTGCATTTTAGTCTCTTACTGAAGTGTTTTAACCTTAGAGTCAGTGTCTAAGTACTTTGTCTAGTCTAAGGTAAAAGGTAAGTACTTTTGAAGTCCTCTGGAGAGGCAGACTCCTGTCCCTCTGATTTAAGCAAATGTATGCCATTGGCTGTTCCTTAATCATCTTTTTTTTTTTTTCATTTCACTTAATTTCTGTTTAATGTTTGTCATTTTTACTTGCCATCTGAATTAAAGCCCTTGCTATTTAAATGCCTTCATTTTTGAAGGTGCTCACTAAAATGCAGGTATATCTCTCCTACATCTTCTAAAGTAATGAAGAAACAGATGACTGAGTAACTTGATATCACAGTCCAGAGCTTAGAGCCTGAGAGTCCCAGCCTCAGTGATGGCTCTGTGGTCAGGCTGATACTAATTTGATGTACTTAGTTCATATAAGTTTTTAGAAATGAACTATCAGAAGGAAATTGAGCACAATTATTGGCTACTGCACAGTGTAACCTTAGGAGTTATATTCAGAGGAGACATGGGAAACAAATTGTGTTCATCACAATTATATGACCTTGTCCTGAATGTGTTTTAAACGTTGGTTATCTTCTTTACACCCCCTGTTGTGTCAGGAAATAATATTGCGTCTGGGCTTCACACAGAGTTTAAATTACTTTTAATTCTACACTTCCCTTATAGAAGAGGCACAGGCCAGGTTTAATTTTCCTGAAGCATAGGCTTGTGCCTTTGCTGCATTCTCTCAGCTCCAAGGTACAGAAGTGAGAGATGACATTCAGGAAGTGAAGGAAGTGGTTCCAGAATAGAGATGTCTTGGGAGTGAGAAGAATTGAGTTTCTTGGCAAGGCACACCCCAAGCTCCACGTTCATTGAACTTAACTCTTTATTTTCACGATGATGATGGTGATGACTGTGGTTACATGTTTTAATTAACCCTATTGCTTCTCCACATAGGCATGAACGCTTTACAATTACAGAATTTGGCAACTTTAGCAGCCGCAGCAGCCGCCGCCCAGACCTCAGCTACCACCACCAATGCAAATCCTCTCTCCACAACGACTGGTGCTCTGGGAGCCCTCACAAGTCCCGGTAAGAGCTGAGTGCTTGATTTCAACGTGGGAGTAAATGGGAACACGAGAGTTAAAATGGTGATTCCGTGGTATGTTTAGGTTCCGTGCTCATATGCATTCTGAAGACCCTTTAGTTATTGAATACATTTTTGTTGCAGCTGTTTTTAAGCAAATAACTACTTTTTTGAAGTGGTCCAATGTGGACATGTTCACCTTTCTTAAGTCATTTCAGGGACCATTAAAGCCTAACAGACCCATCTTACAAAACTCTGCGTGAAAACTGCAATTGCATGGGAAACTTAAGCTAAAATTAACTTTTCAGGAAGAATTCGGAACATGACCAAATTCTTCCTGTCCTACAGAAAAATCAGCTGAGGTGGGTCTGAGAGACTGATCTTTGATTCCCAGCACATGCTGGGAATTGCCTTTACCCATCATGAATTTTTGTGAAGACATTCTCTCCTTTTTTTTCCATCTCTTTTTCTTGCTGGGGCTCAATTGAGCTTTCTTCTGATCCTGAGTATACAGTCACAGAAGTGATATCAGATGCACAGGAAATACACAGGCAAAAGACCAGTCAAAATACAGCTTTATGGGGGGAAAAGGGACAGGATGAGAGGTGGGAATGTCTCCGTGACCACCATGTGGCCTTTCAGCCATGACTGTTTGATGTCTGCAAAACTGTAGAGAGAAATCAAGGTAAATTCAGGCTTCAGTAACGCTTCAGCATCTCCAGAATCCAGAGAGAGAGAACTATTGATTCAGTGTAGTTACTCTGGATTTACAGTGTTGTAGCTGAGTGGAGAATCCGGCCACTTATCGTTACATAAAGGCTGCAGGGTGTAATTATTTGCATCATGAAGTGTGTTTATTGCTGTTCTAAAAAACATTCATATTATTTTAGACACCACTAAAGAACGTTTGTGTTTAATCTTGTTTAAGTGTGCATTTATTCCCCATGAAAAAGTAATTCATGGCAGACGGTTTGAGCTCATCAGTAAGGAAAACAGTCTTCACTGCACAATAGAACTGGGACCGAGTGTGGTGCCGGGTGTTGGCACTGGCCAAGGCTTCCCGTTATATTGCAGATGGATTGTTTGTTTGGGACAGAGGTTAATACTTAGTTTGTGCAGAATTTTCCCATTTCTGCCACGAGTCTCATCTCGACCTAAAAATAATATTTATTGGCAACATCTCTGAGAAGCAGGTTGTGTGAAAATAATTTTGGCTTGCTGATATATATATATATATATATATATTTTTAAACCTGAGCAATCTCTCCCCTCCATCCTGGAGCTGGGACTTAACGCTTTGCAAAAGGCAAGTCGCGGTGTCAATGTTTCCACGTTACTCCTGTCTAAACGTCACCCATGTACAGAAGCAAAAATGTTGCATTTCATGGATGTTCTCTGGTATCTCTGTAGTTTGGCTGTTAAATGTCTGAGCAGCCTGTCCTCCCAAAACACACTCAACATATCTTGACACATTCTGACAAGACTTTTCAGGGTGACTCAGTGTTCAGGGCTGTGGTGCAGAGGGGCTGGAAATTACCTCCTTTTTTATCATTGCTGCTCTGCAGCAAAGTTTCCCCAGAACATTCCTGTCAGGCACTTTGTCTTGCCCATGTCAGCACAGAGCTTGGATTCAACCTTAAGGTCCACATTTGCCTCCTTCCTTCTCCAACACAGTCTTCTTATCCAGCCTGGCTGACTTGCTGTTCCCTCTCTTAACATGGTCTTGAGGCTCCTTAAATACCTGGAAGGTGTTTTTTTCTGATGTCCAAGTCTGCAGAGGCTGTGGTCAAACAGGTGCTTCAGCTGGGCTGGGCAGATACATCAGCATTCCATTGCTCAGGGTGGTACTGTAGAGCAGGCACCATTTTTCCAAAGAGATTAAGGATTTTGGCTAACATATTGAATTTGTTATTTTCAAAATATTCTGGACATTTAGCCTTTGAAGTAGTGTATTCAGTATGCCAGTTACTGTTGAAAGTCTTATAGATAGTACCTGTACACAGTTGTTTCTAATATTAGACATTTTGTTGTGCCAAAGAAAAACGTGTATCTAATAGATCTACTGACCTATTTATGCTGCACAACCAACCTAAAATGCAGCCTTATTAAAATGTTCTTCATTTTAACCTTCCTTATCTGGTTCCACATTCCTCACCCTATTAAATACTTTGTAAACCTGAATAATGTCTTCAGTGATCCTCCTCTGCTCTATGGAAAATGAATTTAGTTTGATAAAGCTTTTCATAGTAGCTCACGGTATTGCCACTAAAGCTTGAGATACGTTGGCAGAAAGCATGTAAATCTGACTTTCAGTGTGTGGATGTTTGGAGGCCTTGAGGATATTTTTTTGGTCTAGTTTTCTTTTAATAGAACCCTTCAGTTTGTTGTGTTTCATAAGCGTAAATTATTTTGTCTGATTTCAAAGCCTGCACTAAGCCCAGAAAGAAACGTTTGTGTGTCTCCAGATAATGTATTAAATTAATATTTCTCAGTTGAGAAAATAGCCCAAATTTAGGGCAGTGCAAAGGTAGATGCTTAAATTTAATCCTTTGCTTGATGCTATTGAAGGCAGAATACTGCACAGAACAGGGGTGGGCATAAGTGTGTGTTTCTAGTATGCCTTTAACCGCAGCAGCCACATAAATCATATCCATGTCTCTACCCAGATATAACTGTGTCTCTTCTGAAGATCTCTCCTGAATCGATCTTTGACCAAGAGCTCCTGTTCTGTCCTTTGTAAACATGTGTCATAAGAGCCCCAAAAGGTGGTTATTTCAGTTAAAATTCATCTTAAAGCTTAATTTTACATAGATAATATTTAACAACCCTCAGTGCATGAAACTAGTACAGAGGGCATAGTGGTGAGACCAACCTTAATGCATTGGCAACACAGAAAAACAGGCCAGGAAGTGAGGAACCAACAGGACATCTGATATTTGAGGATTTCCAAACAAATTAAACTCCAATGATCTTTCCCTCTTCCGTTTTGACTAAATAACTTTGACCGCAAGAGAGTCTAAGGACACTCATTCTCCTCCATGTGCTAAATACTTTCTCTTATGCTTGAAAGACTATTCATTCAGAAAGAACAGAGACAATACAATCCCCCAAACTATTAATTTTTTCATAATTGTAAATTTATAATTTCAATTTTGCATACCCATGGAAGTCTCTCCCTACAGCATTGTTAGAAATGATTTTTTAAAAGCCTTTGCTTAAAAAAACATGAAAGATTAAGCTTTCATTTTAGTAAAAATCCCCTCAGGCAATAAATAGGTTCTTTTGTCTCTTGGCCCTAGAAAAAAAAATTAAAATGGTTTAAATTGCCTATGGTTAAAGTAACTGTTTCTTGCAATTATCAGATGGTAGTGAATAAAAATTAAAATGAAATCATGAAAGACTAAAAGCCAGGTAAATGCATATTATGTCTTTCATGAGTTTCTCATGGGTCTTTTGAAGACTCATTTAATCATGTTTCTTGTCTTTTATTTTGATATGATAATTGTTTCCTTTATTTACTTTAATCACCTCTATTTAGTTAATTAATTCTTCACTTTATTTTAACTTCACTTGCTTAGGATACTTTTTCTGTTTTAAAGGCAGGTACCAGTAGTATTTCATACCATTTTAAAGGCAGGTACTTGTAGTAGTTTGTAAAACAAGGAGTTTGGGCTGGGGTAGCTTTTACCTGACTCCAGGTTGTCTGATCCAGTTTGTCTCGATTCCCTTTTTGGTCGGGCCTTGGAATTTTGCATTTCTTATTAACTGGGAAGAGATTTTGGAGGGACTCCCTCAGCTATAGGCATCCACACTGTAAATTTCCCAGTTTATACAGGATGAATCTCAACTGAATGTCAGGAACCTTATTCTCTCCTCCAGAGCCTGTCCTTGACACGTCCTACAGAGGGATCACTGAGTGAAGAGCTCACAGGGACGCTGCTGTTCCAGAGCCTGTGGAGATTTAGGGTTCATTCCGTGGGTGGTGGGAAGGCCTGGAGCTGGATATGAAGGAGAGACATACAAGCTCAGGATCAAAGTATCTGCCTCTAACGCTGTCTGACATTTAATTCACCTCAGTTGACCCACTACCCTGATTTTCCCAAGGATAATAACCTGTATTTTGACTGTCCTGGGTGGTACAAGATTAATACATCTCTGTCAAACATGGACCACTCAGAGCATGCTGGTGAAAGCCATGTCCCATCAAGGTTTGAGTATCTCCAAGGATGGAGATTCCACAGCCTATGTGAGCTCATTTCAATTTTGTGTCTTAAAATTCACACACAAATGTTTTTTCAGTAGCCAGTAGGGAAGCCCTTCTATGTGCAAATGAAGAGACGAAACATCTAATTATATATCCAAATTTATCTGCATGAACATACACAATGTAATTTCTGAGCTGTGGGGGTATAGAATTGCTAAACCAGAAGTTAATTCAGTTTCAGACTTGGGAGCCTTCATTTTCCATGACATTTTCATGATTATTTGATTCTCTAAACTATTATTTATTCCCACAGCTGAACTAGCTATTCATGCTTCAGTAAAAAACTCTTTAGGTTTGTTCATCTGCTCTGTAAACCTAAGAGGAAATATTTCTGAAAAAAAACTCCAAACTGATAGTGTAGAAAGTAAGACTTTTTTCTTTTAATGACCTCTTAAAATCCAGCTCAGCTTTTGTCATCTTGTATCAGTATTCAGCCATTAGCTCTTATGTCGAAAAAAAAGTTCTCCTAAGCACAAAAGTCTAAAAATACTCATGTTCAGACAGATGCTGACATTGAAGAATAACAGCCCCAAAAAACAGAAGACTGAGAAGTATAGAATAAACTGAAAAAAAAGGAAAAAAAAATTACACTGCCTGTCCTGTAAGAATTAATTAATTCTTTCCCTCTTTTCAAAGCAGAGAGCTATAACTTCTAGCTGTGATCCATGTCTCATTATTTTCTCTGCCCCCTAATCTGGGATGAGGATTGTCTTTGTTAGTTGAAGGTGTTCATGTTGTGAACACAGTTGTTGAAATGTTAGAAATTTTACAGAATACACAAGATGCTTCGGCTGAGGAGGAGTGAAGAACGTTCGAATAATCGTTCTTAGAAGATCTGCTTTTTTTTTTCCACTTCACGTTTCTCTCCCGTCAGCGGCGCAAGGCTGCCACCGTGACATTCTGTTAGAGGCCAGTGCACCCACTGAGATAGCTGTGATTCGCTTGCAGGACGATGCAAAAATAATCCTACCAGCAGGGGTGTGTAGGAAGGTCTGGCAGTTTGCTAAAGAATGAGTTGAAGTAGATGTTTCACGTTGGAAAGGATCGGTTTAAAATGCAGAATGGCACTCGTCACACTGTAGTACGAATTGATTATTTTTGTAGCATTTCATGTGGAATTAATGCAAGTTCCATTATTGTAAAGCCGTTCAAAATAAGCTCTGCTAGTTTTGCAGAACATAGAAAACTTCCCTAGTATAATTGTTCATTATTTTTAGTATAAAGATACAGTTGAGAAATAGAACACGTAGCTTAAATAAAGGTTTATACATACATTATACATACAGTGCACATGCTCAAACACCCCAAGTGCATGTTTTTAAATTTTGTATTTAAATCTAATTGTATAATTAGCACCCTTACCTTAGTGCTTGGAGGACAGAGAAGTGCAATGCCTCAACCCTGATCTCAGCACCAATTTTTTTGAAGGTATTTGTTTTCAAGGAAACTGTGGAAGAAAATCTTGCCTTAGCATGCCCACCTCCTGTTATTGGACTGCATAGGTATGTGATGAGAGAAGTAGTCAGCTGGTCTTACCCACATGGTGTTAAGTTTCTGAGTCTGTGGTTAGGCTTGTAAATAAGTGAATTGATTTTGACTGCTCTTAGTGCCCAGAGATTATGCTGCTTCTTGGAGAGATATATTGGTACTAAGCCCATCTGATAATTAGGTCACGCTTAAGCAGGCATGCAAACAGAAGTTGGAGCCAAAAATAGGAAACTGGGCATATATTTTTGACCTGTATTTGTATTTTTAATAATACTTCAAAACGTCCTAAATTACTGAAGGAGAAATGAGTGGGAGTTGTGGCTAAAAATCTCCCAGAGTCCCATTACAGTAAAGGGAGAGGTGAATGGTGATGGATTCCCATGGACCCTCCCTGGTACAGCGCTGTGTCTCTTCCTGGTCTCCCTTTTGGAAAAATGAGCCAGTGGTAACCTGAAGGATGCTGATGGCAGCAGACAGGCCATCAGCTTGGGCTGCCTGACAACTGCAAAAGGAGTCGTTTTGCCAAAGTTCCCTTATCTGTTTTAGAACCAACATTATCAATTAATAAATGTTTGGCACAGAAATCTCCAGCTGTTTCCTCAGAGCTGCATAAATGTCATTGTATGCAGTCAAGCATTGTGCTGGCTAATTCTTTAGGTTTGTTTTTGCCTTTTTTTTTTTTTTTTTAGGAAACAGCATACAGTACTAAACCATGGATTAGGAGGATCTAATTCAACAGGAGGCATGTTTGTTTTTTAAACATTAGTACATTATCATCTTCCTAAAGTATTAAATCCATTGCCTTAGCACATTTCAGGATTTACTTTGCTTGTAATATACAAATAATACTTATAATACATTCTATTTTTTAAGTGTCTCTCTACCCCACCTTAATCTCTATTTCAAGCTACAAGAATCCTGGTTTGTATAAAAGGCTGTTTTTCTTTCTGTTGAAAGTACTATTTGAAGTTCATTCAGGGTTGCTTTCTACTAAAGAAACATGATAGTATCAGCTTGCCTACACAGGTAGATATGTGAGCTTATATATAATATATCTCACACAAAGTACCAAGCCCAGAAAATACTGCAGTTCATAATATTGAAGAAGTAATGTGAATCTTAGAAAAATTCATGCATTTGAAGGAGCAGTCAACTATTTCAGATTTATTGCTGCCAACACTGTTCCTTCAACCCTGCTCAATTCTTTGTGTATTTATGGTCCATGGGAACTCCTGGTCCTTTTTCCTAAGGCAGGATAATTTGAAATAACAACAACAACAATAATAATAAATGTCTTTAACCTAATTGTTTCAGCATTCTCTCAAAAGAACTTATTTGTTTGAATATGGGGCTGCTGATTTATTTTATGCATTGGCCAGACAAAAATATCTGCAACATCTGTATCTGTTTAAAACCAAGTAAAGTAAACCCTCAACTGCCTTTGCTATGCACAGGACAAAAATGTGCAGTATGGATGAAAAGAACAAGTGTCACATTGAGCTATATATGACTTTACAAATGGTCTGCAAAGGACCTGGCTGGGTAATTTTACATTAGGCAAGATAATCCTCGAGTTCTGCGGCTTACAGGGGTGAATTACTGTATCTTGTGGATGTGCTATTACAATAAGGTTGTACTTGCACACCCCACTAAAAATCCCTTCTTCCATGGAAATTATTATTCATACACCTTCAGGATTCATAACTCCTTTAACCACAGGCTCAAATTTTCAGTATACAGTTTATCTCATCTCAATTCTGAAATACCACGGATAGGACTCCTAAGTGTCTGCAGTAAACAAGTCTTTTAGAAACATCTTGTTGCAGTGGGAAGACAAACAACTCCCAAGGATTTTTTTACCTGATCTTAAGACAGATGTATGAGAGAGGTGAAAAAGAAGATGAATCAGGCCATCCTCTCCCATGTACCTGAATTTGAATTGCTGTGTATACACATGCTTAGTACTCAAACAACAAAGACACTGCTTGCCTTGAACTGTAGCCTTGGACTCTACTGAAACTCGTTTTTTTTATGGAGAGAGAGATGCTACTGCTTGTTGTTTGTCATTGCTTAATGCTGAAAGTGTGTGAAAGATGTTGCAGGTACACAGGAGGCAGTGGGGAGGAATCTGTACTCCAGGCAGGAGATCCTGGCCTGAAGTAGAGCCTTATTGATTCTAGATCAGAAATTCTTTGGAAAGTGATTTAGGAGTGGTTCTGTGCTGAAGTGGCTCCACATGGAGGTCATTTCAGCATCGGGGCTTAAGTCCCTGCAGCAATAGCTTGCTCCAAATTGTGTGAGATAGCAGTAATAAACATGAGAACACAGCTGGAAGTTCCCTGTAGAAATGGTTTTGATGTGAACTCGGTGGTGCATCAATGAACACAGCCACAGCCCTTGGCCCCGCTGAGTAGAACAGAGTCATAAATGCTCAGTAATTCTTTGTTTTTTTCATATTGTGGTGATTCAATTTGGTTTGATTTCAGTAAAGAGTTACAGTTGGAAATATCTAATGCTCAGCTATGAAGTTTAACTCAAGTCAGTTCACTGTGCCATATTATTCTCTTCCCAAGCCTCTCTAAAGCACTTTCCACCCAAAACCAAAGGTGATTTATCACTGTGCACTGCTGGGCAGAATGCACAGCATGTTGCAGGCACAGTGCTGAAGTACAGCTTGTAGTTTACACTGGAGGTGGATGGTCTTCACTGAGCAATGCATTTCAACAAAACAGAAGCTTCAGTCTGGAATTGGCCCAGAATATTAACTGCTTTTTACTCCCTCTCTCTCTGTCTTCATAATGTCACTGGAAAATATACCCTTAAACACCAAGATTCACAAAACCAGTCTAGATTCACAAAGACATGCCCAATCAATAAACCCTTGTTTGTTAAAATACCTTCTGTTAGATAGATAGGTTTGGAGGAAACTTAAGGAACAGAAGACTAGAAAACTACAAAAATAAACAACTGGTAGGTTTGTCTTCCATACCTGTAGTCCCTCTGTATGCTCTGTCTTTTCCTCCTTCTTTGCACTGCTGTAGAAGGTCCATAGTCCATTGTAATTTCAAGACAATCATAAATATCGAGTTAGGTGTTAATATAAATAACATAAATTATTAAAGTAAGTGAACCTGATTTTCACTTCTCCCAAGCTCACCAAGCTCCCTGAACTCTCAAAGACCCATGCACTACTGAATAGTATAGGTATATGAGTCTAAAGTTAATCTCCAGTTCTTGAAGACCTTGGCTTCTGAATTTGTAAAGTATTTGAATTAATTGGTTTACCTCTTTATGTTTGTTTTTTGTTGTTGTTTGGTTTTTTTTAATTCTTGTATAAGTCATTGTACACAAATGACTTTGTAAACTCTAAAGCTATTTTCAGAAAGTTGGAACAAAATATCACCATAGGGAAAGACTCCTTCCTCTCCTCCTCTCTCGCTCCCTCTCTGTCATGCTTACTCTCATTTGCACGTGCACGCACACAGATACACAGAAGCCACCAGATGCTGAGTGGATGGTGCTCTCCCTTCCTTCTTTGCTCACTGCTCCTTCTATTTCCCTGTTCCTTGAGAAGATATGAACAATCTTTCACAGGAACAGTTCACCTGTGAGCAGTGAAGAAGTAGAGGGACACTGACTTATTTGAGAAAGGCCGTGCTATTGGTATATCCCTTTCTATATTGTCATTCTTGTTTCCCCCGACTCTTTCTTGCTCTCTTGCTTTTCTGGTGCTCTTTCCCTGGAGTGCATCTGTCACTTTGATTTTATTCTATCCAAGCACTGGCAGAGCACTTAAACTTACTAGAATCTTCTCTTTGACATGTCAGACAGCACTTCCAAGGTACCAGAAAATGTTACTTCTTTCTCTACAGCAGTGGCAATGTGTTTATCAAAGGACTTTATGGAGAATAAACCACTCCAGTCCAGGAAAATCCACCTCTCCTTTGCCAAAAAATCACCCTGAGAAGTAGAACCAGTGCATGCTGGTACTGTTAGCAATGGGGAGACCACGAGTTTGCACAAGGGTGAATACTCAGATTGGCTGGAGATCACTGTAAAGGGCAGACAATTTAATGCCAATCACACAAGCTAGTTAGATTAGAATACTGATGAGCCCTAGTGAAAGGCCAACTACATCTTCTTTTAGCAAAAATATTAAAATGCCCCCATTTCTCCCACCTCCCCCTCCAGATTCTCCACAAGAATAAATTAAAACTTGGAGGTGTGGTTATTATCACAGAATAATTAGACCCCATGGGATTAGAGACACTCAACGTTTGTTAATGCCCCTGGGTTGTGATTATCTAATAATGATGATGCCTCTGTCATTGCTTAATTATTCTTCCCCTTTAAAATGTTCCTTCTGCAGTCAGAGCCCGTAGTGTGCTCATTTCAGACAGAAACGCCGCTGCAAATTCCTGAGAGCAATGTCACATGGGCCCTGTGATTGACTTACCCACTTCTCCCCCACGCCCATGTTTATAATCCTCATTTCGTAAGCTCCAGCATTACTACATTTGAATAATTCCCCTTTTCCATAAGACATTTCATTTGTGTGTTTGGGAGAAAGGTTTGGGGCCTCCATCTCTTCAAAAACACCGGGTAGTGTTAGTGCTACATAAACAGGACAGACCTTAATCAACTGACCTTGAATATGTAGGATCAGACCTGGCCAAAATCCCATGTAACTCCGGGTCAGTGGTCCAGATTCCCAGCTACATAAGAGCCTCCTACAGCTGGGTGCTGTTCATCTCTGTTTGAGTACAACAGCTAAAATAAGATGTTATAAATCAGGCCAAAGTTTGAACCTTTGCACAGGCTTTGTCCAACACAACTAAACTTTGTCCAGTATCTTTAGTCTTTCACTCGGGACAGCAGGTGTTCGTTGTGTTTAGATACAGTTTGCAAGACATCGTTCCAAACATCACTGTTTTTTGCAACTGAAGATTAGAAAGAAAACAGAGAACGCAGCCTTAATCTGATTATCCTTAAATCCAGTGTTGTCTCTTAGCTTTATTATCCCTTTTGGACTAAGCAAGGGACAAAGGCATATTATGTTTACCCAAGAGATTTTGTGTAGTAAACAAAGATTTTAAATTCAGCTTGCTAAAATTAGAGATTTCTACTTTGGGTTTAATATTTCTTTTTCTTTTTTTCCTTATGATTCTCTTACAAAATTCTTACAATTTTTTTTCTATGTCAGTGACTGGGGAGCTGTTAGAAGTATTAAAATATGTTTTTCTCTTTTTTTACTGCCTTTACTCGCTTTGCATAATTTCTTTATATCTTTTATTTACCACCCTCTCCTTGAGATTTTACATTTTTCTCAGATTCAGCAATGTGCAACAGAAAATAAAATCCCAGTAATCATCCAGAGTCAGAAACCCCTTTTGTTAGATGTAGATCTGGCCCTGGAAATCTAGCCCATGCAATGTAGCTGTGGCAGCCTAGAATTGGAGTTCAGTGGCATATTCAGTGTCAACCTCTGTTCCTGTAAACAGACCCAAGAACAGAAGCCAGATCTCCAGTTTTTTGCCAGAACATCTTCATTCTTCAGCCTTCTTTCATTCTGCCTTAGTGTGACCTGACTTTTTGTACTTTTCTGCCACTGCTGTTTTAATTTCCATGGAATAACTGAGGTTGGAAGGTCCCTCCAGAGGTCTGTAGTCCAAGCCCCCAGCTCAAACCAGGGTCAGATGGGTGGTGAGATCAGGTTGTTTAGGGCTTGATCCAAATGAGTCTTGAAAACCTCCAAAGACACAGATGGGACATTCTGGGTAATTTGTTCCAGTGTTTGACAATCCTCACAGTACAAATGATTTTACTTATATCTGAACTCAGCCTCACTTTTTTAAATTTGCCTCTCATCTGCCCAGCATGTACTACTGCTCTGTGTAGTGGATGACCTCCTTGTAAGTACTGAGAGGCTGCTTTAGGTTTACACTTAGCCATGTCTCCTCCAGCCTGAACAAGCCCAGCCTGTTACAGGATGGAGCCCCTACCAACTTGCTGGCCTTCCACCAAACTCTCTCCACCTGATCAATGTTTTCCTTGCAATGAGGAGCCCAAACCTGGATATAATATTTAGATGTGATGTAACAAGCGCTGAGTAAAGAGGAAACATCATCTGCATCTCCTGGCTCATCTCCTGTCTCACAGTCCAGGATATTGTCTGCTTTCTTTGCTGCCAGTGCACGCTGCTGGCTCCCACCAAGAACCCCCAAAGTCCTCTTCAGCAAAGCTTCTCCCCAGCCCATCCATCCCTTGCTGTGTTACTGAAAAAGATTATTCATCCCCAGGTGCAGGAACTTACATCTGTTCTTGTTAAAGGCATGAGGTTCCTGTTAGCAAAGTCTGTCTGTCTGCATCCCTCTGATGGCAGCCATTTAGTCAGCAGCAGTTTTAAGTTAGATCTGGTTTATATGGCCCTTGTAGTCAGAGAGCTTGGGAAGAAATACACCCAAATTCAGTACAAGAAAGAGGGTTCTGGACTCAGACAATCACCAATACAGGTTTGACAGTAGCACCTCCCAGAGAAAGTTTTCTCTGCAACTTCTCATGCTTGAAGGCACAGACATGCTGAGCCTAAAATTTGTGGGCAGTATCGATCCCTGGTGCACTACTACATCATCTTAACTGGAGCAAAATAAGTGCTTTGCACACCGAGTCATTTAAACTCTCCGTTAAGTAAAACAACGAGAACAAAGTTGTGGTTCACAGGTGAGTGGTGGCAAGCAAGTGGCTGATACCGGAGTAGACACTGAGCATCCTGTTGTGCCATGCGTGCAGTAGTGACAGTCAATTGTGGAGGCAACCAAGAGCTGCCTAAAGGAAAGCTGTCAGCAGGGCTGACACAGTTACCCTGTGTATCTCCATGTGGCTGACACAAAGTCCCAACATAGTTAAGCCAGGCCTGGAGCTGCCCTGAAGCCCTGCAGCACCTGGTTCTGCTCTGGAAACATCAGCTGCTCTGGAAACATTAGCTGCTCCTCACGTGGAAGGGCTTGGCAAGGTCTGCAGCAACCTTCCACGCAGGCAAAGAGCTGAAGCTGCCCTTGCATTTCTTTGCCCGTTCTCTCCTTTGGTCCTGCCCTAAAACCAAAATGATGTTTCCAGTAAGAAACTTCAGTTAAAATGTTTGAAATGCATCTTTGATATTCTCAATATCTTAGTCCAAGTTTGACTTGTGTATCATTTCCAGACAGTTATGCCAGTGTTGGGGGAGGAAGAAGGGATCAGGACAAGGTGAAGTGGAATGGAGACAATGCACAGCCCACTGTGTAGCTTGAGGTAGAAGTGGGAAAGGCATCAATAGCATCTGGTAGTTGATCTCATCTGTGTGGTCTTTAGGGCAATTCAGCTCAACCTAAGATAGAAATCTAAAGGTTCTTAATCGGAGGTCTTTAAATCTCAGAGACAGGGGAAAAGAATAGTTTTGACTAGACTAGCTTAAACTAACAACAAGGCTGCCAAAGGTGGGGAAATTAATTCTATCCACAGTGTGCATAGCAAAGCCAAAGAAATATTTACACATCATTGCCTTTCCTAGATGCTGTTATCCTGAATCTAGTTTTCCAGCTGAGGTAAATCCAGATGATGTAAATCATCATGACTCTATTGACATAAGCTAGCCAAAAGAATGGCCAAAAGTTTCTATGCTAATACCGGTTGTTTTTCTAGGTTGGCATAGTTTACAGCAATTTCGTTAAAATGTTATTTAAATTAAAAGGGAAATAGCTCATTGCTAGTTTAGATTTCTGTTTAAAAAATATAAAAATCTCGGACCTAAGAGGTGTTATAACCTTTTACAGGCAGAAGTAAATGTTTTGGGAGAAAGTTGAAAATGCCAGATCCTTCCAGCCTTAAAAATCTCTGAGTGCAACATTACTGGTTAAACACAAATATCTGTATTGTGTAGACCAACCGCTCCAAATGAAAATGTGTTCTCTGCATCAAGGAAGACTGTTTTAGGGAATATATTAACCAAAGGCCAAGTCTCTTTATTCATAAAGAAGCTGGTAGCAAAAATGTCATCAGTTAAATGGAGCAACCACAGGAAGATCAAATGGCTGGGGTTGGAACTGATTTGGGAAGGGTGTTGGGGAAAGGCTGCAAGCCCTGCCCTTCTCCATTTCAGAGCTTCTTAAAAATGTAATTTCTATTTTTCAAAGTTTTCAAATGGAATTGAGTTTAGAATAAGGAGGAGGAAGGGTGTGAGACTGACACAGAAATGTAGGAATAGATGAGTCAATGAAGAAGAAACAGTAAGGTCTCTAATAGTAAAATAAACACTTTTAACCTTCTTGCCTTTCATAGTTGGAGATGCAAAAGTGTTCTGTAGGGTCTCTGTATGTGGTATGGATGGAGAAGGCAACATGCAGTGCACCTGTAAGAAAAAGCAGATTTTTCTATAGGCTACTGGGAAACTCTTTACTTTTACAAGTCTAAACTGACCTCTTTAGGCAATGCTGTGATATTATTTTCACATATTAATAGAGTTTTAAGGTGTATGGGGGGGGAATTGATGAACATCTTGCCTGAAGTCTTGCAGCAACAGCCAAAAGATTCAACCCTGTAACTGCTGCCCATAGTCTCTGATTGAGCAACACCCTCTTTGAGAAAGTCATCAACTTATTGCAATGTCACATATTAGAAAGGAAAAAGTTCCTTTGAGTAGAAAAAAATCTTACCTTTCATATTCTGGTGTTTATCCAGAGATTAAGATTGTGAGGGAACGATCGGTGCAGCTGGTAAAAAGGATCTCTGCTCTTCACCAAGTGTTGTATCTTCAGCCAGCGTTGAACCACCTGGATCTCCAGTCTGCTCAATCTCTCCCCTTAGCTACAGTATCACCACCACAGGAGGCAAGGATAAAATTTCCCAGTATAAAGAGATAAACAATACACCGAATGTTGTGGCTGCGGGGTGTGCCACGCTGAGTGACACCAAAAGTCAGAGTCATTTGCATTTGTTTTCTGTGTTAGATTTTTCTCACTGTTGCACCAAATTCTTGTGCACCATTAGCACAGGGGGCAATTCCTGGTGACACTGCAGCTCCATACTTCACGTTCCTGGAGGCAGATGCCTACTCTTTATGAAGCAGCACTATGAAGTGATCCAATTCAGAGCAGCAGTGTTTTGGCGTGGAAGATGGAGGGAGTTGTGAAGCGTTTTCATTTATTTGGTGGCAAGGGAACCTGGTAAAAAACAGTTTATAAAGTCTGTGGGTATCCAATCTATTTTTTTTCATCTGGACAACTAAAAGATATAAATATAGAATAACAGTATTCCAGCATGAATTATTCTTCCCTTGCTGTTACCCTGAGCTTTTGTGGAGCCTGAGAGTTTTGCTGAGATGAGAGAGTTATACAGGTTCCCCCAAAGTACTGCAGCCATCTGCTCTTAACACAAGACATGTGATTTTTCTTCTTTCCCTTTGATTCAATATGTGTTACAATTTTTTAGTTGAAAGGAACTAGAAAATGGTAAAGGACAGAGGAAGCATAGTCCTTGTCTCTAAATGGATTTCAACATATTCTAGGGGCACATGAAGTAAAAACCTTCAGTTTGTCTAAGCCCTCACACATCTTGTAAGACCCTTAACTTCAGTTTTCATCTCCCTTAATTTTGGGGGAGAAAAGGCATACCATTGCTTCATCTGTTGGTTTTATACAGCATTTTGTGGGAAATTTTCACCTCTCTTAATGTCTTGGACCTTTTATGGCCTTGGAGCAGAAGTAATAGTCACAACAACAAAATACTGATTTCTGAGGTGCTTTAGTGCTCCAAGTAGTATTTTACACTGATTATGTGCCAAGTCATTATTTAGACAAACTAGATAATCTGCATTGCAGCTTCAAGTGGGAGAAGCGCTGAGGCACCTGCTCTTTATTTGTCTGATGGAATAGAGAAACTTGATACAAGTAAAAGAAGAAAAGAGATGTTGGCTCCAGATATTGACCGTCCCTGGAACATGTGTTTCACAGTCAGACTATGATAAGAGCCACCACAACACACTGTGGGCTGCACAAGAGGGAAGGATTTAAGCAAAATTTTTTTTGCCTACTCCAACAGATGTGTTGCCTGTCCATAAGTGTATGGCTCTTGTTCACAAGAGTTACTTGCCCCCAGCTTTAGTGTAATTTACAGGCAGTTTCCTAGCCCCCATTTCTCTTATTTCTTAAGTGTATGTGTTTCCTCAAGAGAAAATAGTAAAAGTCCTCTGAAACAGAGAATGGATGGAATTTAGTTCAGTCAAAACCAATCAGGTCCTTCATATTTGAAGTTTATATACTTCATTTAAATGATTTGCTAATGAACGTTAACAGAAACACAGAGCAGTGTTGGTCGCAGGGAATTCACTTTGGTTTTGTCCTCCTCTCTGTTGTTGTTCACATTATCTGACAAAAGTGGGATTTTTTTACTTGGTTTTTATTTCCTTTTTTAATCAAAGACATTATTGGATTCTTATTGCTTTATGGGGACAGACTGAATAATCTAAGGGGCTTCTATCTGCAACATATAAAATTATTCAAGCTAAGATTGCAGATGCTGGGAGATGAGGGATGCATAACAGAGTCTGGAAACCTCTCTTCACCCACACCAAGAATGTTCTTTGTACTTTGAGGCCTCATGAGTTTGAAGACTTTTCTTTGCTGGGTCTTAGTGTTGTAAAGGTGGGTTATTTGTAGGTTAGATCTTCAGGGTTTACCTACAAAGTGGAAAAGTTGCCTTCTGCTTTCCTTGCTGGATGCTGTCAGCTCTAGAGACTTCACTTACTTGAGGGTTCACTGAGTAATCTGATGTGTTTGACAGCCCAAAAGAGCATCAAGATAAAAGTGCTCTTAACCATTTCATAGCTAGGTAATGAATAGGAGCAAAAAATGTGGTGTAGACACGATGTGCCTCCAATACATCATCAGCAAAGCTCTGACTTTAAATGTTCACTTTTCATAAGATAATGCAACTTTATAACAGAAATGAAAGGAAGTCTTTCTGACTGATGCAGTAGAGTAGGGCTCAGGAGACAAGCTAAAAACCTAATTGCTTCTGCAGCTTTTATGAGTGTGATTCATCTGGTATAACTTTACCTGCCTGTAAGTTAAGTGTTTAATCTACACTGGTTATTCAAGGCCCTTCTGTGAGAGAGACAGGTATTTCTGGTTCACCCGACCTATCCCAAACAGTGACTCTTTCCAAGGTGCTTTATTACTTTGCTATGACAAGAGAGTAAGTCTCTTTCTGTTCCTAAACATGTAGTTTAGATGGATTCATCTCGCCTACCTTCATCATTCCCTTGGCATTGTAGCAGCAAGGACATTTCCTCCACCTTTTCCTCTTTGGCAGAGCGTTTGGGGACACATAACAGTACCATTGGGGTGCATGTACCTGACTAGCTATGTACAAAGGCCAGGCTAAAAGCCTGGAATAAAATTGAGAGTATTTTGTATTTGCCTGGTCTTTCTTCTTGTTCTAAACTTCAGGTCTTTAAATGATATTCATACAGTGTCCTGGAGCGTAGTGTCTCACTGAGAATAATTAAACTTCCTCTTAGGACACTTGGGGCCCAGAAGAGTAAGCTGTTGTATGAAAAAATTACTATGAGTAATACTTGTTTTTTCAGTGATGGACTTTGAAGTGTGGCAAAATCCCAATAGCCTAGTTAGCCTGGGATGCTAGGTTGATTGACAAACTTTTGAGAAAGTGCCTGATCCCATACTTACTGTTTTAGTGTCATGTTTGCAAATGATAGTACAATGCTAACTTTGGTGATCTAGTATTTGCAGTTCTAAGTTTATCAACACTTTCCCTGGACAATCATACTATTAATACCTTGAATAAGGTTTGTCTGTTAGCCTCATTTTTTTTTTTCTTCTCCTTGCAAAAAGCCCTGTTGTTGTTCTCCATGTTATTGTAAGCTGTTCTGTGATCTACTAAAATAAACAAAATATGACCTTAATTTTGCTTTGTTTTTTTTTCCTTTCAGTGGCTGCATCAACTGCTAATTCCACAGCTGGTGCGGCCATGAATTCTTTGACTTCTCTGGGTACTCTCCAAGGACTGGCTGGAGCCACTGTTGGATTGAATAATATTAATGCACTAGCAGGTACCGTAAACAGTGAGTATTTATTTGCTGTGGTGGACAGCCTTCCCCAATAATCATGCCACAAAAACTATCAGTTGTAAAGTGATGATTTTTAATCTGTATACCAAATAAAGGGGTCCAGTTGATCCGGTTCCATTCATGGTATATATTCAGTTCTGGAGTCTTTTAGTTTCACACAGTTTGTGCTGCTAAGTGAAGTTCCATGGATGCCTGCACAAAGACTCCTTTCCTTTCAGTACATGTGGAAGGTAAAAGAAATGTCACCAGAGATTTGGGTTATTTAGGTTATAGGAGAGGCTCCATTTTCATTGAGGGAGTCTGACAACAGGTGTATCACCCCAATGTGCAAAGCCTCACTCAGAAATGTAGTGCTAAGAAAGATGTTTGCCACCGAGGCTGTCCTTTAAAATGTCTGAAGGAATTATCAAATTGACTTGAGAGCAACATACTTTAAAAATGAAGGCAAGTCTTTGGCTTTTAATTGGCAAGTATAAGAGAATGATACAGTCAGTCACCTGTAATGCCAGAGCATGCACATCTTTCCTATGACATCTTATACAAACTCTGGCATCTCCAGTTAAGTAGATGCCTGTAGCTGTTACGACATTCTTCCTTGTCCTTAGCCATGGTCAAGATTTTCCTGAAGAAGGATTTTATTTTTTTTTAATTGTTTCTGCTATAATGACTTCACCTTTGCCTGCAATGGAAGAGATTTGCCCAGCTGCATTTTTTTCCCTCCCTCTTTTTTCTTTAGCTGCCGTTGCTCCTTGCATTTCCTTTTGCAATGCAAGGAATCTATTTGGTCACTGCCAGCCCATGACCCGTCATAATGTACCCTCAGGAATGGATGTCCTCCTCAGTATCTCTTGCTCACTCTGATGCTCTGCATGATGTCCTTTCTGTTACTGTCACTTGGCTGCTCACCCAATCTTTTTGTTCTGTGATCTCTGGTTGGCATTGTTGGGAGCTGGGAAGGAAGGGGGCTTATGGATGTCCAGTGTTGAGTGGTTGCATGGGGTCTTGTGTAAAACAGGACTTGCTTCTGGCAAGGACATGCGTATTTCACACAGACAACCTCTTTGTAAACACGACTCAAGACTCAAGCTAAAGAAAAGTAAGTATTAGTTCCCAAAATGGCAGATGTTAGTTTCCTTTCTTATTATTACATTAGTATCAAAGCAAGCCGCTGGAAATGGCAAGCATGAAAAGCTAACTTACATCCTCTCCCCTCATGAGCACTTGTAGTAAGAGAGCTATCCTGTTGTGAGAAATGGTTAAATGACCTTTCCTGATAAAGTCATTGTGCTTCACTTGGTTTATCAGAAGTCACAACATCAAGAGCAAAATATAGCATCCCACTCCTTCCCTCTCACCAGTCATAAGAACCCAGGCATACTGGAGCACTCCAACATAATGTATCCCTTCATCAGTACCAAGCAAGAGTGAATCACCTGTGAGCTCTTTGTGTGGGAACCCTTCTGCTGCACTCCTTTTAACACTCCTTGCTAGGCTGCAAGCCACGAGTTTACATTTTCTCAGCAAGCATTCTGAGGTGATGTGTGTGCAAACTTATCCACATGTGTCATTTGAAATATTAATGATGTATTTGCAGCCTAGTACCAAATTTGAGCTTGTTTTAAGCCACCATTACTTCCATGGACTTGTGCCAACAGTGACTCCAGTCCCAAATCTTCTTCATGGATGCTTTTATGGACATGTGTATAGCACTTGCAAAGTGCATGTGGGTGTGTCTGTCTAGTTATATACAGATATGAGAGAGAACTAAGGAGGGGAAACTGCTTCCCTGTGACACAACTCAGTGTTATGGCACTGTTTCTCTCAAAAGCATGACCCTGCTTTCCTGGTGCTTGTGATGCTGATGACAGTGAAGCGTTGTTCAAATTACAACCACCTCCCCTGTCGATTTTAATGACAATCCAGGAGTTTTCCTAGTGACTGTGTCTGATCCAGTCATTCCCACTCAAACCTGCCTGGGAGTTTGCCTTCGGGAAACCTCACGTTCAGTAAGTCTGATGTTTCACCCTGACGTGGCTCATGCCACGGTCATAATCACTCCAGTGAAAAACATTCATTGACCGTGGACATTCCTGAAGTAATGGTGCAGAGAACTTGGAACTGAGTGGCATGCTTCTAATTGGGGAATTAGAAAATCCGAAGCACAAGTCAATGGGAGGCTTAACCTAAAAATTAATCAGAGGGCAGCACTGGGCTCGGGCGCTGAGGTGTCCTGCTCTGTATGGGACAATCACATGGAGAATGTCTTTCATGCTGAGCTCACCAGGAGACTCTTACCTGTTTTCTGGATCCTGTCTGGGTCCATGAAAACAAAGCTGGACTATGGAGACTGATAGTGAAAGCAAAGTGTTGTAGAAAGCTCTCTGGAAGTCTTAAAAATTAGAGAAAGTGGTAGCATTGGTACCTACATGTGGGGATTCACCCAGTCTTCCCTTGGTTGTTCTTGAAGAACTAAAACCTTAAATGGCAAAACATTAGACTGTCTGCTTTGGGCATGTAAATTTAAGAATTTTAAGTAACAAAAAGAATTATGAATAATGAGGAAAAATTAATAAAGAGGGAGGAAGTGATTCTTTACAATTAAGAAAGAAGACCATAGTTTCTGGATAGTGAACAGCTATGGCACAGTGTTTGTGTGAGACCCCAGGGCAATCACTTAGCCTTTCTGCCCCCATATTTACATCTGTAAAACGGAGATAAAACTATTCGTGACAGATTTGAAGGTGCTTGGAAAACACTTTGAAAGACCTTTAGACTTGCCAAGCATTGTTGCTTCTGTATTATGTAGAGAAACTCAGAAAAGTAGAAGGCCATAGATGAGAGGCTCCAAAAGGTTATTTCACAGCAGGGAGGAAGGGACCAGAGTTCAATGTCAGACTGAGGTGCATTGGTAGAGATAATAAAGAGATGGCAGAGATGTGTAACTGCAGCTGGGCCTTGTAGATTTCATAAAAATGTAAAAAGGGAGAACAGAAAGAATGTGCAGCTCTGTTTTGCTCAGAAGGGAGGTGTATTAGACACGTGCACTGTGGCAGCAGTGGCTGTGCCCTTCCCAGAAGCAGTGCCCTGAGCTGGGCTGTCTGGCTGTTTGCTAATCTGGAATTGCTTGGTGGAAAGGGGTTATTGATTCTTGGGGAGAGGAGAGGGAGGATGCTGCCCACTGCAACACAAAGCACGTTTATCTAATAGGCTGATGACTCATGAAAGATAACATGTTATCCTAATGTAATGTCTGTTATCAAGTTATTTCAACACTAATAAAAAGAGAGATGCAAGCTGCTTTATCAGGAACCTCTACTTTAACCAGTCCTGTGTGTACACCCATGCAAGCAGTGACACAAACCTATGTCCAAAAACATCAGAGCAGATTAAGGTCAACCTGAGGATCACATTAGTAGTAGCAGTAGTATTTAATACATAATATCTAATATATTGCATATTATACATAATTTATTATAAAAGTTATTGTTGATATTTTTCTCGTTATTATAATATTTTAAATACCGCTCTATCCGTCCCCCTCCTAAAGGGGCAGGGGAGAGAAAATACAACAAAAGGCTCGTGGGTTGAGATAAGGGCAGGGAGAGATCACTCACCAACTACCACCACGGGCAGAACAGACCCAACTTGGGGAAATTAGTTTAAATTATTACCAATCAAATCAGGGTAGGGTAACGAGAAATGAAACCAAATCTTAAAAACACCTTCTCCCCACCACTAACTTCTTCCCAGGCTTAACTTTATCCCTGAATTCTCCACCTCCTCTCCCCCAGTGGCACAGGAGGACGGAGAAAGGGGGCTGTGGTGAGTTCATCACACGCTGTCTCTGCTGCTCCTTCCTCCTCAGGGGTTGAACTCCTCACGCTCTTCCTCTGCTCTAGCATCAAGCCTACAGTTCTCCACCAACTCCTCCAGTGTGGGTTCCTTCCCACTTCTTCTTGAACTGCTCCAGCATGTATCCCATCCATGGATATTCCTTCAAGAATAAGCTGTTCCAGCTTATGTGGGGTCTCAAGTCCTGACAGCAAACCTGCTCCAGTGTGGAGCAGGAGTGGTCCTCTCTCCACTGGTCCACAGGTCCTGCCAGGAGCATTGGCTTCCCACAGGGTCACAGCCTCCTTCAGGCATCCACCTGCTCTGGTGTGGGGTCCTCCATGGGCTGCAGGTGAACCTCTGCTCCACCATGGACCTCCAGGGACTGCACCATGGGCTGCAGGGGCATCTCAGCTCTGGTGCCTGGAGTACCTCCTTCCCTTCCCTCTTCACTGACCTGGGGTCAGTGAAGGCTGTTTCTCTCACATAGTCTCATTTTTCTCTTCTCTGGCTGCAGTTCCCATTTCACAGGGGTTTTTCCCCTTTTCAATATGTTACCCCAGAGGTGCTACCACCATCACTGATGGGCTCTTGGTCAGTGGTGGGTCCATCCTGACGCCAGCCTGGCATTGGCTCTGTGGGACACAGGAGAGGCTTCTAACAGCTTCTCAGAGAAACCACCCCTGTCACCCCTCTGCTACCACACAAACCCAGTACAGTTTTATAAATGGAACCATTATACAAGAAATACCCACGTCTCTTGAGCTCTGACAGAGATTTTTGTTCAAAGCAGTGGCAGCCAGTACCTCCCATCAGGGTATAGTGGTGCTCTGAAGTGGGGTGGAAAGGAAAGAGAAATCTTCAAAGTGTGAGACATTTTATTAAGGAAAGGCTAAGAATATCACATCTCTGTCAAGTGTTTAGTCACACAAATTATAGTAATATCAAAAGGTATAATTTATGCAGTACAGTTCTACTAATTGGCACAGACTCTGGTGGAGCCAGAAAGGTGCCACTTGAGCAATTGTCCTGATTATTGGAGACTCATAGGAATATGCTTTTCAAATCTACATAAGAGATAGAAGGATACTGGGGTCAGCATCTTTATCCTCCTCTGTCAATGCTGGATAATTCCCTGCAGTATTCTTCCTATCTCTAAATTACTCATATGATAAGGTTTATGCCATCTTCCTTGAAGATTTTTTTCCCGGTCTAATAGATTTCATTGTCAATTTACTAAAAGCGTCTTCTGCCTAATTTCCCCACTTTCCCCCAATTTACATACCAACCCTTATTACTGCTCTGAAATTAAGCCCTTTCTTTCTCGTCCATGTTCCTGGTTTTGGAGTCTCAATATGACACCACCAGTCACCTCTTCACCCATCATTCTGCCAACCGAAACACTACACAGTCAATGTCTAAGAAGTGATCTCTGGTGATTCTGGGTGCCCCATTTTTCTAGTGACTGATCTACTGTAGCTCAAGGGGCCTGACTAAGCCCTTTAAGTTGTTTCTGAGCTGCTCACTTACAAACTGGGGAGCATGGGATAGCTACCTGTGCAGAAAGTGTGGCCTGACTCTCAGCTCTCGTGGGCACTTACTGCTCAGGTTGACACAAGTTGGGTGTGTGGAAGATGAGCAGGGCTCTGAACTCTGCCACGCTTTTGACTTCAAGAGACTGCAGCTCTAATGGAAAAATCCACATTTTTCTGGAATTTCTAAAATAATTGTTAACACTTTTAACTTCAACACAACTCATTTAGGAGCCATGATGAGAAATAGAATGGAGAGAGGCTGTAGCTCATGAGTTTGTACCAGAGTAGTACAACTCCTTCTGCAGGCCACACTGTTTGAAGGGGTGAGGGGTGCCATTTTCCACACAGCTAACAATCCCACCTGAAATTTCCTCTTTAGCAGCCATCACAGTTAAATTACTCTGCTATCGCTTTAATTAAAAATAAAATAAAATGAAGTGACTCTGCTTCCCATGAGAAGAAAGACATTGCTAGAAACAAATGCTTGTGTTTCTTCATGAAAGATGCCTAGTCTGGATGAAACATTTTTAGTCACTCTGGATGTGTTTCTGTTCATCTCTTGTGGAGTACCTGGAGGAAGGGGGTGGAAGTAAGCGCAGAGCATCACAGCCCATCTTCCTACCACAAGCCTAAGTGACAAAGCCCATAATTATACAGAGGGTTATCATAGAATCATTTAGATTGGAAAAGACCTTTAATAAGTTGTTTCAAAACGCAGTTAAATCAGGGTTTTCTGCTCACCCTGTATAAGCAAAGCACTTCTGATATGGTATAGTCGTGGCCTGTTGCTGAAGACCCTGGTAAGAAGGAGTGGGTTTCCTCGCAGACCACTTTTCCCAGTGCCCAGCTTACAAGGATACAGGTCAAATAGGTCCCACTCTCCCAGCTTCAGACACCCGCAGCAGAAGCACGGGTGTGGAGGAGGGTGAGCAGAGAGGCTCTCCGAAGCACGGAGCTGTAGTACTTGCCAGTAGCAGGCTGCATGCGAGTCCATTTGACTGTGCAACCCTTGTGCTGAAGTGACCCTGACGCCAAAGTTCGTGTTTCTTTGTTTTCAGTCCCATTTTGGTGGAGTGCCGAGCTGCATGCAACCGCTGTCGTTGTCAAGTGTCGTTAATGAATAACCAACGACTTTCGGAAAGCACTAATGAACAAGTGCAATTTCTTTTCTCTATTGTTGGGTTTTTTGTAAAGTTGCTCAAATGCTCTCAGGTATGGCGGCCCTGAACGGAGGACTCGGCGCGACGGGCCTGACGAACGGCACGGCCGGCACGATGGACGCGCTCACCCAGGCCTACTCAGGAATCCAGCAGTACGCCGCCGCCGCGCTGCCCACCCTCTACAGCCAGAGCCTGCTGCAGCAGCAAAGCGCCGCGGGCAGCCAGAAGGAAGGTAAGTGCCCACACCACCGAGCCACCCGCAGCCAAGCCAGGGCGGTGTCTTCACCTGAGTGAAAGAGCTCAGGTAGTCTAATCTGTGGCTTTTTTTTTTTTGTTTTCTTCCAGTTTTTTCTCCCGTTTAGTGTTGTTGCCTTGTTTAACCTCCGCTTTTTAACCATCTGTCCTTCGACTTACACCTTACCGACCGTCCTTTCTGAGTAATAATAATAATAATAATAATGATAGTAATAATAATAAACTGCAGTTTCACAGAATGTTCTGAGTTGGAAGGGACCCACAGGGATCATCGAGCCCAACTCTTAAGTGAAGGGCCCATACGGGGATCAAACCCACAACTTTGGTGTTAGCACTCAAACCCACAACCTTGGTGTTAGTAGCACTACGCTCTGACCAACTGAACTAACCTCAGGCTTCAGATTAATGTGACCTGTAAAGCTTCTTTAAATAAGAATAGGAATTTTAAGGTCTGGTCTGGCTGGATTTTTGCAAGCACTCTCCAAGCCCAGCAGTCCTCTCCTGAGATGCAGTGGCTGAACTGCACAAATCCTGTTGCTGGATAAGAGCTTCAACTTGAAATTTCTCTTCCATAAGGACATCCTCTCATTTCACAGAGTATTCTGAGTTGGAAGGGAACCCACAAGGATCATTGAGTCCAACTCTAAAGGGCCCATATGGGGATCAAACCCACAACCCTGGTGATAGTAGCACTATGCTCTGACCAACTGAGCTCATATAAAAGCATTTACTAACTACCGTATAAAAAGGTGCTGCTGACAAAAATCATCCCTTCATGGGTGCAGTTTTCTCTTCTGGTTTCCATTTTCCATTATAA
Organism: Myiozetetes cayanensis; assembly: GCF_022539395.1. Taxonomy (NCBI): domain Eukaryota; kingdom Metazoa; phylum Chordata; class Aves; order Passeriformes; family Tyrannidae; genus Myiozetetes; species Myiozetetes cayanensis. The sequence goes on from NW_026087521.1 coordinate 5,530,278, forward strand.
TGGAGTTGATCTGATTAAGTTTAAGGTTTTGAGCTAATGACAAGATCCGTTTTCACTTTGAGTGGTTCTTTGCTTAATTGTGGGTCTTGTGGGGAAGCAAATAAGTGAATGATTGCCCCCTCTCCCAGCACCAACAGCAAATAAACCTCAGGAAGTTGTTGCTGAGAATAAATGAATATTAATTACAAGATGTTTAGGAAAATGAGGTTACCTTTATCCCCTCTTCCCTTCCCCTGCACACTCCCAGGCATTCTGGGGGCTTGTTTCTCTTTTCATGGCTTTTTCTCATCCTAATTTCCAGTTAGTTCCAGAAAGACAGGAAAATGCTGCATGCTTTCTAAGACTGTATCTGTGTTGTCACTGCTGTTCCTTGCCAGGGATAAGCTTTGCAAATAAACCTAGTATAATATCCTCAAGAGAAATCTTTTTTATCCTCTTCTGAAATACTACTTTGTACTGTTATGGGATGTGTTTCCTAGGAAGACAAATTTGGCATTCCCCCAGACAGAGACACTGGACTTAAAATGTGTATTTTGTCTGATGTCTCTTCTTCATTTACTGCTAACAGCTTGGATTATTTAAATGAAAGGATTTTAAATTTTTTTTTTTGATGTTTTCTACATTTGTCTTTCACCTTGGGCACTTTGGTCAGTGACAATAGACTATTTGACACCAGAAAAAAATTCTTTATTTGGTGTCATTGCAAGATACACAGTGGATGGCAGTTTGATTTCTTTTCCATTTTAATTTTTTCCTCTTTAGAAACATTCCAATCAGCTTTAGGCTTATTTTTTATTGTTATGAATCGGCAGCAAGCCTTTTAAAATACAGTATTTTTTGTTGTTTATTTTTTTTGTTGTTTTGTTTATATCTGTCAGTAAGGAGTTCAGTTAAAGTGAGTGAATTCAATCACTGAATACTGGCAACAATGTTTTACCTCTTACTATGATTTCTAATGGAATGGTGAAGAGTCTGGAGTGGCTGAGGATAAACAAGTACTAGAGAAAAATCTATATAAGTATTAATTGCTGAAACATAGTGAACTGCCTCATGCATTTGCTCTTAAATGTTGTTCAATAAGGGTTTTTATTACTATTTTAAGAAATATTATTTATTGGAAATTATCGTTTACTTGGGGTAAGAAAAAATAAGTTTCAGGTGACAAGTTATTTTCATCTCTTTTTTTTCCCACTCCCCAAAAAAATGTGGTTTTTTTCCCCTAACCCATTTATCCCCTCCTTTTGGGCAAACACTGCAACCTTTTCCTGCAGGCTGAGAGAGAGCAGCCAGCCTGGTTCTTCTGTATGGGAGAGGCGAGGCTTTGTGGCTCAGCTGCAGAAGGAACCCATAAACCTGATGTTCACTTCCCTCTCCCTCTCCAGAAAACCAAGGATGTCACATCTGAGGCACATTTAGGTTCCATTAAGCAAGGGAATACTTAATCAGCTTGTTCTACAAGTGTTTTTTCCAGAAATGTTTGTTCCTTCGTGTACCACTTACGCTCCTGGAGCCTGCATGGGAAGGCCCCGTGTCTGGCTCCGTCATCTGTCATGTTCTTCCTGGCATCCACTGCTCATTTCCAGGATGTTACTGTAAAGGGACACTTGAGCTAGGGAAAAAAAAAACCTATTAGTGCTAGCGTGAATGTTTTAACCTACAACTTTAATAATGCATATCTCAGATTTTGTCTGTAAGACAAATATCCGAAGCACCTTTGAGTTTGCACCTCTCTTTGCAGACTGAACAGGCTAAAGCTGCTTTAATTTCAAGCCAACTACTTAATTTCGAACTTCTTTAAAATACTTACTTTACAAAGTTTCTTCCAGGAGGCAGAGCTTTCTATGGGGAATTCGTATTAAAAAAAACCAAAAAAAAAAAACCTCATTTTGAAATGAGTCAGTACAAATTTAATTCTGAGTGTCTTTCTGACTTCACTGACTTCCAAGTCACAAGGTGTGCTTTGTCTTATTACTTTTATTCCCATCTCCACCATTTTCCTGCCCTTTGAGTTTAAGTCTGTGGTACTGAAATCTGAGCTCAGCTCATTCCCTTTCCATAAGTTCCTGCACCTGGAATTAAACTGCCAAACCTGTGCAGGCATTTGAGGCAGCAGAGGACTCCTTGTGCAGTTCTTGGGGTATTTTGAGAGAGCAATATGTTATTCTAACCCTAATTATACTGCAAGACACTCATACAAATTGAAGAAAGGGGATGAATTTTATTACTTCTGTAGCAGAGTTATGAAATAAGTGCTTTTCAAAGTAAACACTTCTCAAGATGGGATGCTCTAGAGAGCTGCATTTCAGCTGTACTCCTTTGATGATCCACTTGCTTTTGTTCCTTCGAATTTGGAAAATGAAATGCTTTCTGACCATCATCTTCAGTAAGTATTATGGAAAAATAGATTAAATGTAGCACTTGTGATGACTGTTTTCATACTTCTTTTTTTTTATTATTTATTTTATTTTCCTAAAGGTCCAGAAGGGGCAAACCTCTTTATTTACCACCTCCCCCAGGAGTTTGGAGACCAGGACATTCTGCAGATGTTCATGCCTTTTGGAAATGTTATCTCTGCTAAAGTCTTCATTGACAAACAGACCAATCTGAGCAAGTGCTTTGGTATGTCAAATTTAATAAATCAAACAGTGAAAACCACATGCACTATACTGAAAAAGGGACTAGGAAAGAAAATTAGCAGCAATGTGAGAAATGTCATACTGGAATCTCGTTCCAATAATAATGGACTGTTAATCCTCAAATGAGCAGGAAGATGCACAGACAAACTACTTCTAACTGAAAATTGGATATGAAAAAAACAATAATAATCTTCCAGTCTGACATCTCGCATGAATGTGTCAAGTACATGAAAGTAATTACACCCTATGTGAGGGAATGTCATTTAGTATACTATTAAACTGCCTTATTATGGATACCTAATTATTCTCTATTGTATAGCTGAGCCACTTAAAAACATTTATGTTTAACCCATTACTTCTACATTACAGGAATTTCTTTCTTCTGAATTAAGTACAAGATTTTGCAATTAGTGACTGAATGGTGTGTGCTTGTAGTTCAGAACATTTTACAGACAATTGATGTCTAGATGTGCAGCTCCAGCTGTTGTGGGTGGCTTCCAGGGTATTATGGAAGGTGGCATCTCCCTCTCCTTAGGGCAGGGATGAAGGGAGCCTCACAAGGTCAGTGTCAGGTTTTCTAGGGAATACTTGCAGCTGTCAGAAAATTGGATTACAGCAGAGGAGAAGACGATATGTTCGTATAAAAGTAGTTTTAGGGTTGACTAGGAGGGCTGATGTCTTTTGAATAGCAGAGATGGACCAGTTCAGTTTGGTGGTTTGATGGAGTGGAGTAGGGAATGTGAGTGAGTGGCAATCTGTTAGAACATTGGTCTAATAATTGTGGTCTTATGCAAGACACAGGGAGGATCTAGGAGTAGGAGAGACTCTCTTAAAGATAAGTTTTATAAGGTTTGACGTAAAGTATTGGAGCATCCTTAAAACTGACAGTTCTTTCCCGGAGTGAAGGAATGCAGCTGTATATATGACAAAAGAGTAACCAGTTCAGAAAACCCCCTAGTTTCCAAAATTCCTTTGTACTGCCAGTGCTGCTCTTTGCCCAACACCCTCCCTTGGTTCTGAAGTGTCCCCATGTGAAGTGTCCCCATTAACCATAATACATGTTTATAAGCTTGCATAACATTACTGGTTTGGTTTTTTTTGAAATCTGAGTTTTGATAAAATGTGTCTGTCTAAGGCTTTGTCTTCCCCAGGGCTATTCAAGTGCCCATTTTGAAAGGGTTTGAGTATAACTAAACAGACAGCACCCAAACATGAGGAAAATTCATCAAGTTACTCAAAAATACCTACTGCACCAGAATACCTTGTCACTGTCTGAGTGTTTTGCACTTGAAGACGAGCCCTTAGTACACTTGCAAAGTTGATTTGGTTCATAGAAAGGGTGTGACGTTCTTTGTGCATTTTCCTGTAGTCTTTCCATTTGTTTTTGAAGCATTCACCTCTTTAGGCTTTGCAAAAAAATTATTCATATCTAGATGAGTATAGTCCAGCCTTTGTCTGCAATGGGTTAAAACAGTCCCTCAGGCTGTTGCAAATTTGAAAAGTGGAATTGAAATGGACTCCCTATTGATCTGGAGCCAGTTCTCTTAGTAGGTTGGGGTTACAAAATCATTTTTGAGGTCTCCAGGAATCTTGATGAAATGTCAAATCAAGCTACGTTAATCGAAATGCAGCAATTGTAGTGACTGCTGAAAGAATGTAAATTAGTTTGGGCAGGTGGCTCAGTTCATCAGCTCACTTCCCATACTTGCTTTTTGTAGTTTTCCTTTTATTCTTTGATTATCTACTTACATATTTGTCTGGATTTATGGGACACAATTTACCTAATTTTGAGTGATACACCAAGGTGATCTTCTTTGAGGGAAAATGAAGATGTCAACACCCAATGGATGTAGCAATCCTCTGTCTTTTTGGTTTAAGGCAGCTTTCACTGATATTTCCATTTCTCATTGTTTATTCACAGATATTCTGCCAGCAGGGCAGAATAAAGCAGTTCTTCTTTAAAAACTAAAAGTAGTGAAGTAGCAGGGGAAGTTGAGTTTTTTTTGATTCAGTAGGTGACAACTTGGTGATGCTGCCAATCACAGGCAAAGCCAGAATTAATCCTGCTGTTTTAACATGCTGGCATACTCTTGTATGTACTTCCTCAGCTTTATTAGCAGGAATCACGTCTTTGTTGTTTCGGTCTCATAGTTGTGTTTTAAAAAGCTTTATTTTTTTTTCTCTGTCCTTCCACCCAAAAACTAGGGCTGAAGAACCCATTTCTCTCCTGTATCATTGATGGTAATTGCTCTTGGTACAGTTTGGGTTTGGGTTTTTTTGTTGGCTTGGTTTGGTCTTTTTTCCTCCTTGTAGTAATAATAATAATAATGGGTTTCAGTTGCTTAGTGCTTCCTACTCCAGAGTTTCCAATCTCCTGCCGATTGGAGGAGGAAATCAAATTACAGATGAGAACAGGTTAAACATCCAAAAGGCGTAAAGATTGTCCAAGGCTGTCCACTGGCAGAACTGGGAAGGGAAGGTGCATTCTGAGAGAGTTGCAGGGTAGTGACATACAGTGATGAACTTTCATGTAACACTGCTTCTCAAAATGAAAAATTCCTGTTCTTTGCAGAAAGTGGACTTTGGGATTTTTTGCTTTCTTGTCCACCTCTAAATGAATGCTCAAAGGATTTAATGGTGATAAGGATGACAGGACAGTCTGTTTGCATCTGGGAGTGCTCTTCCATGAGTTCTCGTGGGCTTTAGTTGATTCAGCAGACAAAGAGTTTCACTCTTCAAGCTTATCTCTTGTCTTTCATAAACCTTAGAATAAGAAAAATGAGATATGTAAAAGTAAGGCAGGAGATGGGAGACCCAGTGACATCAGTGCATAAATGCAGTTTGCCTCCTAGCAAAATTCCTACTTGAATGATTAAAAATATTAATCCTGATTATAAAGATACTTAGAGATCTAAAACAAAAATCAGAATTGTCATAACAGGGACTTTGTGAAATGATAAGAAACATCATCCCAACCTCATGTAACCTGTGGTTTAAAATTCAGACAAAAATGATGAATGTGTGCAATCAGAAAAATACAAATAGAGGGAAAAAATGCCAGATTCCTCTGTAAGCTTTATAAAGGAAGATTCTCAATAAGGAAGAAGATGAGAGTGTAACAGGTTAATGCAGGTACAACATTCTGTGTAAAGAGACAAATTATGAATCAGAATAACAATTGAATTACATGGGCTGATGCCACTGATGCAGCACAGAGGTTGTGTGTTTGAAGCTATTAAAAAGACCTAGAATGAGGCGACTTGTCTCACCTCCCTAGAAGGTAAGCATAGCCTGAGCTAATTGTTCTTCTGTCATCAGTGGAGGTGTCTACATTGGTGACAAGAATGGTGGGTGGAAAAGCCACCTCTGGGTGTGATTCCTTCTCTTCATCCACCATCTAAGTGTCTGGTTTAGATCACTTTTTTAACTTCGAGGTGGATAAAACTAGATAAGAAGAAAAGGAACTAAGGTGATGAGAAGTTCATTGCAGAAGACTGTTCTGAATGCATTTGAGAGAATAAAGTGAAGGTCAGGAAAGCTGTAGAGGGAAATGCTGAATTCTCAAGGTAGGTAAGAGTAGCTACATCTCAGTTGTGGAGCACCTGCCTGGAAGATGCTACTGCTGCCTTCCAACTCATGATAGTTCCCTTTTCTATCCCTGAGGCAATCCTAGAGATCAAGGCTGAGATCTGTGAGCTGTGGAAGGAGACACAGGACTGCAGAGCTAGGACGATGATTGGAGTCATGGTAACAGATAGGATCTCCTAGAAGAAAATAGGGGAAAGGAAGGAAGAAAAAGTGATGAAGCTCCTAGGATATGGCCGTTACATTAAGAGGGAATGATATAGTGGAGAAAGTGAGTAAGTGACAAGAGTTACTAAAACCAAGGAAGGTATGGAGGAATATTTATTATTCCTTAAAGAGATAACAAATAATCAACCACAGAACAACATGGATAGAGCATATGGGCTTTGGCCAGGAGAAGATCTGCAGAGATTTAAGTGGGAGGTGTTTTTGAGTGGAAGGAATGGAAGTTAGGCTGAGTTGTTCAGAGAAGAGTCTTAAGTTAAATAGTTTGGTGAAGTTGATTTAAGGTGAAGCCACAGAGATGGTCTATGAAGGAGAGCAGCTGGACAAGGACCAGATGACTTGATAATAGTGTTTTTTCTTTGTAATGGGGAAAGTGTAGCATTCTGATTCTGCAAATGGAAGAGGGCAGTAGTGCAAGGTCAACAAAAACCATAAAAGAATCAGTTAAAGTAATGGGAAACAGGGGTTATGAATCCAAAAAGTACACAGACTCTAAGCACAAATGAATAAAGCTCGTTTGTGGAGGAGAGGCACTGAAAAGCCTATGTGTTAGGACTGAAAACAAAGTGTGTGGCATCCATGCTGTAGGAGAATGAAGGGATATGTGTTAAGGCAAATTCAAGAGGAAAGGAGAGGGAGCATTTCAAAGCAGATGCATAACAGCAGGCTGAGTACAGTAATAATTAGTCCGAGCTGAGGCAGAGCAGCAGTTAGGCGAGATTTGCAATTACAAGTGGGAGGCCCAGATATGAAAATGAATGTTGAGCTTCCAGAATCAGAGAGATTTGAGTATATTATGAACAGAGCATTTCTAGTCTCCCAGGGAGAAGAAAGCTGAGCCAGGCCAGCCATTCTGAATTACCTTAGCAAGCATTATCCCCCTAGTTAGTGCTCGCAACTGAGGAGCAGAAGATCTGGAGTTCTCATCAAGCCCTGCCATTGTCTTTACGATGGTGCTTAATTCTGATGCTTGCACAGCCCTCTAGGGACCAAGAGGCTGAATTACCAAACATTAATGGACCTTAAGATCTGTAAAAATACAAAATACTAATATTGCAACTGTCCTAGGCTAAGTCCAAGGAGATGAGTGTTCCATATCACACCTGAACTCACATCCAGGTGTGCCAATGGGTATAGGGAGTTTGGGGTTTGATTCTGTAACCAGGCTTTCTGTTTTAGCTTCCCATCTGCAGGTTGGCCTAAATAGTGCTTCCTAATAGTCTGGGAGGTATGTAGATATTACTCTGAAAAGTGTCACAGTAATAAATATCTTCAGTCTCTAAGGTAGGTAGATAAATAACAGACTGAAAACTGCATTGCACCAGAGCTGGCCAACTGCATCCCAACTAGTAAAGAAATATTATGAAGGTAAAGAGGGAGGCAAAGGAAACGGGAGAGGAAATGGGATATGAAATGTGCTGAAAGAATTGAAAGCAAGGTAAATGTATCAAATAAATAGTGATAATAAAAACCTAACAAAATGCCCTCTGACATTTGTTCTAACCTGTAGTTGACTTTCTCTCCCACCTCTGTTCTGTGTCTCCTAGGTTTTGTTAGCTATGACAATCCAGTCTCTGCACAAGCTGCTATCCAGGCTATGAACGGCTTTCAGATTGGCATGAAACGCTTGAAGGTGCAGCTGAAACGCTCCAAAAATGACAGCAAACCTTACTGATCTTAACCCCAGATGCTTACTGCTCTTATTTTAGCTTTCTTAGGGTAAGTCCCATGAGCAAACCTGTCCTCTGCAGGGGGGTTAAGAAAGAACATAGAGCCAACCTTCACCAAGAGACAGTTATTTTTACAGTTACCACTTCCATTTCCCCACTTGTCCTTATTACACTTGGCTCCCATTTCCTTGCCAAGTAATTACTGAGTTGTGTTACTGTATTTTGTTTTGCAGCATAATTTATCTCCTTTTTGAAACAAAAAATAAACGTCTTGAAATTCAAAACAGCACACACACACACACACAGACACAAAAAATGTGCAATTTAACTCTGTGAACCCTGGTGCCATTAGCACACAATAAAAGTTGTTTTCTATGGATGGATCGTATTTTACCAGGGTGGCACCAGCAGTTTATAGGTTAAACAAAATGGCCTCATGCCAGTTGAAGCACTTACTTTGCAACAAAAATTGAAACAAGTCTTTCCACTACATCAACTTGTTTTTTGAGAAGATTTGATTTTTTTTTTTCTGTTCAAATCAACGTATTGTTATATATTAGTCTGATTTTACACTGGTCGTCTTTATATTTCATTTTTTTTAAGTTCTTGTTTTTTTTGGAAAGGATTAATGTAAAAAAGATTTAGAGATCTGTTTCTAAAGCTACAGGGTTTAAAATAAAAAAAAAATAAAATAAAATGAGTGACAATACTTGATGTTTCTTGAGAGATAAATTTAATAATAATAAAAAAAAAAGAAAGCCACAGGCCTGTAAATTTTATTTGTAAAAAGCATTTCTATTTTTATACAAAATTTTTACTGCCTCAGAAATAATGGAATTTATTTATTGCCTATTGTTAACTTATTGGATACCTAAAGAGCAGCTCTCTATGCTAGCTAGATCCTTTGAAGTAGTCTCTAGAGTAATTGTGCCAAGAATGGGCGCTTTTTCACTGTTGAACCCTCCACCCTTTACAGTTCATACTTTTATCCTCTTGTTTGTATTTGTCTGGTTATTTTGTTTGTAGTTTCCATTACCTGGTTTAAAGTTTGGTTGTCTGACCCTTCCCTCCCCTCCCTGTACCTTTCTGTTACATTTGTAGAAACTGGTTCTTTCCTCTCTTTTCTCCCCAAAGAGGAATCCATTCTCTCTGACTCCTTTCAGATGGATCCTTTTGGGGTTCCATTGTGCTCTTGTTGACAAGTATTGTAAGTTAATGCAAATTATGTGAACGGCTCATAGGCTCTACCTGATGAAAGATTTGCATTGGTTTTCTCCTGCACCCATAAAAGTGATTTTGTTTGTGCTGCATAGATTCTGTGTAACTTTTTTTCCTCTTCCTTGTTTTTTCCCTAGACATCTCCATGCCCGTTAGCCCATCGTTTGCCTAGCATGTCCCTGTGGCGTCTCAAAAAAAAAAAAAAAAAAAAAAAGTTTCATCGTCCCGTCATTGTTTCTGATGTCTTTCTGACCTCACATCATATTTGGTTCTCCTACTGACCTAGTTTGACCTTTGAAATTTGCATGTGACCTCATCTAGCTATGAATTCTGGGAAGTCAATGTGAAAAAACATTGCTGCATTCATGCAAGACTGAAATTTATTATTAGATAAATTAATGATAGGATTTAAAAAACAACCTGTGGCAAAATGTTTTTTCTTTCTTTCCTTTTTTTTTTTTTTCTGTTCTTTTTTTTCTCTTAGTTTTTGGTTTTCTTCTTTCCTTGGAGAGTTTTTTTGTTTGGGTTTTTGTTTGTTTTTGGTTTTGTTTTGGTTTTTTGGTTTGGTTTGGTTTTTTTTTCTTTTTTTTTTCTTTATGGTTGGTTCTCGGTTTTGGTTTTTTCATTTCGTAAAAAAAAATAAAAAAAAAAACAGACTTGAAAGTATTATACAGGGATTGGCATTCTGCCTGGTCACTGGTGACAATAGCAATATGTGTCCAGAGGCACAGAATGTTGGTTTCTAACAGACTACTTCCAAAACAGTTTGAGAAATAAAACTGTCTGATTTTAAGTCTCTAGAGGTCTGTAATAGTTTTTACATTTTTCAGGCAGTGTAAAGTTTTTTGATAAGGCCATTTTAGGTGGCTCACTTTCTCATTAAAGTATATATATAGAACCACTTTTTGTAGATTAGTATAAGAAAATATTTACCCTGTTTTAGGGCAAATGCTACCTACTTGTGTCACCTTTTGCTGAACTGACTCACAGTTAGACAATCCATGGTTTAATGCACATGAAATTACCTATATTTTATACTGTTTCAATGTACAGAAGAAAGGTTACTGTAAAATGTGTTACGTTGGTGCTTCTGTGAATTAAGTTGTGGTTTCATCATGAGTCTTATGGTCTTAAGTGTTCTATGTTTATAAAAGACGAGTTTAAAATTGGTTTACTTGAACAACAAGAACAAAAACAAGATTCAAAAAAATAAAAACACAAAAAAAAAAAAGTTGTTTGCTTAAAAAAAAAAATAATAATTTCATGTGAAAAATGAAAAAATATTCCAGAATAAGTTTGTGTTGGCTTGTGACGCATTGATGTCATTTTTTTATTGTGAACAATTTAGGTGTGTTTGTGTTCAGCAAAATGTGATCGGTTTTTCTTTTAAAGAAAAAAAAAATCAGTGAAACTATAGTGCCAAATTCCAAAGGTACTTTCTTCCTAGAGCTTCAGTGTGTTTCTTGTGTGAAGTAATTTGATAACATGGGTATTTTATTATGTGTTTTGTATAAATCCCTAATATTTAAAGAAAAAAAGAGGTTAAAAAGTTTGTTAACTTGCTATCCTGTGGTCTTGTTGCCTGAAATTGTTATTGTTTGTTATTTCTCTTTGATGTTTTTTGTAAAACATTGTATAAGTGCCCATGTTTCACTTTTTTAACCACTCTGCACACATCAATGCTGTGAAAGCAAACCTCACTATGTATTTTCTTCATATTGTATGGAAACCTCTAAGGTGAGAAAGTTTTGAACTTTTAACCCTTTCCACCCAGAGCTGTCTTGAGTGTTAATACCTTTTATACATTCACCATTTTGCTGTTTATTTTTATATATATATCTATATCTATAAATATATATATACTTAGTTTTTTGTGGTTTATTTAATACATGGTTGAAATCAGAACAATGCACAGGGCAGATCTGAAGGACAAAAATATTTTACTGCTGTCTAAATTTCTTCTGTATCTATAACTAAAATTATTTAAAACAGTAATTAACTTGTGGTTTTCCTTTTTAGATTTTGGGGATTCTGTCTTTTCTTAAAGAGCTTTTAATATGCTGCTGGAATATGCTATTCAGTATTAATAAAATAAAAGAAAAAGAAAACAATTCTTTAATTATCTATTCTGTGAGCCACTCCCAACCAGGAGCGGTCAATCCACCATTTGAAAACCTTGAGGGGGAAAAAGAAAAAAAAAAAACAAAAAAAGAAAAAAATAATATTTTTGTAATTTAAATAAATGAACTTTTGCTTAAATCAGATGCACTAGATCTTCCTGGGTGAAAATTCAGTGTGCACTGCAGTTAAACTACTTTTTATGGATAAAGTTTACATACACTGTAATGTTTGGTGTTATCTGCCATTATTTGTCACGGCAATATATTGGCTTACTCCTGCAGACACTCGTACAGAGGGGAGTGACTTCACTCGGCCCAGCAGTCCATGGGAATATCTGTGGGACTGATGTGGGTGTTTGCTGGAGGAAGCTCTGTGTAAGGAACCAGAAAAGAGATTGCTGGTAGCCCTTTTTACACTGCCTTGTAAGTCTGATTAGGTTGCATTTCTACCGCACAAGTAGTGACCAAACAACCAAATTCGGTTCTTTGCCACCGGTCTAGTGAATTCATTGCCAACCCAATGCGTGTGAGCAGCAGTACCTGCTACTGATCATAAAGTGCCATACCTTCTTCCACCTCCTAGTTCTACCCAATTCTATTTGAAGCCGCCTCAAATTCAAAAAACTAAGCCCTATATGAGCAACATCAGCTGGTGCACTCTTGTCTCTCATCCCCAACTTAAATGCTTCTTTACGTAGAGCCCTGGGATGGAAAGGACTAGCCTCTAGTGATGCAAAAAAGTTTCCTTCTTATAGCACATGCACTTATAAATAAATGATCTATACTTTTCTCACGTTTTTACTACTGCTGGGGCCTTCCTACACCCTTTGAGGGCTATTTTGTACTACTTGCAGCAATTGTGCGTATTCAAAGTATCATCTCACGTACGTTATATTATATATATGTACATATATATATATATATAATATGAGATCATCATTTGGATTGTTTAGACTGTTTCACTAATATTTCTCATTGTACCCACTGTCTAAATTTCTGAAGCTTTTTTAGATGCCCTGGTGTGTCCTGTGGGTTTACCAGTCCAGTTAGAGCGGTGATGCTTCTGGTCCTCAGGCAGTGTAACTCGGCACCGGGCTGCCCTGAATTACACTCCACGGGACATTGGCTAAGCAGTGGGAGAGGAGGAATGTTTCTGTACTTCCAGGCAACTGAGATGGCTCATTGCTTATAAAAGAGTCCATCTTGGGGGGGAAAAAAAAATTATTAAAAAATAACAGAAAATTCAAGTACAAAACCAAAAACCCAAACGTACACCTCCTGGGAGACAAATTATGTACCAGTTCTCTTTCAAAATATTGAAAGGATAAAGCTGCAAGGGTGCAAGGGCCTAATAAGAGAGGAAGTAAAACAAGGGAAATTGCTTTACAAAATTCTAATCAAAAGACTAGACTAGTTGTTTTTTCAAACAAATTAGCTAATTGCGATGAAATGGCAGTCCTCAAAGGAGTAACAAGTTCATCTTTCTTTCACCATAGGGGTTACAGTTCCTTGGCTTGTGCTACTCTGGAATCATTTTACTGTTTCTGTTTTTATTATCTTAAGTGCTAATTAACAAAAGGAAAAAATATCCTGTAGTTTCATTACCTTTTTGGATAATGTCATACAAAAAGAAAAAAAAAAAACAAACCTATGTATTTGTGTTCTTTTTGTGCTGTGAGAATTGTTGTTTGTAGATTAATAATACTATCATTTTGTTTAGAATTACGAACTAGTTTTTAAGTATTGTCTGAGAAAAGCCAAAGTTAATGCAATCTAGTGGAAACTGTAAGACCATTTGAGTATTGTTTCTGTTTTATTGATGCATTTGGATTTTGTTGTTTGATGGAATTTGAGCCAAAAAAAAAAAGAACAAAAAAAAATGAAAAAAAAAAAGCAGGCTTTCCTATTTCTACAACTTGATTGTACTTATGCATTTTGTACCAGTGGAACTTTTTATACTGGAGATTAAAAAACAAATGGAAATTTTTGTGGCTTACTCTCGTGGGCCCCCTCGATCATGACTGATTTTCAAGTTTGATTTCTGGACGGTAGAAAGAGAGTTGGTTTTGTTTCGAGAATTCAAAACTTTGGCTTGATTTCTTTTTTTCCCTTTGCTTATATCTAGTGTTTAGAATTTTGTCTTAACAAAAGCGGTAAGTTTCACTTTTTATTCTGTATCGTGCAGTTACACAATAAGGTAATTAGAATTAGGAGTACTCGGTCACTTTGCGTGGATAAATGTATTAGTTAAAACGTTAGGGGTTTGCTTTTTTGCTGTTTAGATCAGAGTTTTTTCTGATTCTTCTGTCCTCATTGTGAACATAACCGTGTAGTTGAAACAGTCAGACTTATTTTTGTAACGTATGTTATTGTGTGATGCAGTTTTTTGCTTCTGTCTCCAATATTAAACCATTTTCCTAATACTTGTCTCTCTACTTTGTGTGTTGTATTGTTGGTGGTCATTCTGTGTTGGTAATACATCTACACACCTCACTGTTTCACGTGCCTGTTTTTTTTTTTCTCTATTTGTTGGTTGTGTACAAAAGATACAGTCGATTCCACCTAAGTGAATAGCTGATTGGGGGGCAAAAGAGGATTTGTACATTTTAGACATGTTCTGGTTTCTTTGATATTTTTTTCTCTCTCTCTTCCTCCCCCTAGTCATGCCTTATCACTTGGATAATCTCTCGGAGCAGGAAGCATTTTAAATGAGCTTCTTGCAAAGTCCTATTCAAGGTAGCTTTTGTTAGCCTTTGAACTGCAAAACCTTCTGCACACAAACACACAGAAGTCACCTGAAAAGTTGGGTGTTTTTTTTTTTGCTTTGACATTTCAGTCAGTCTGGAAAATGTGGATTATTGAGATCAGTTCTTCCTAGTTGTTTAAAAAAAAAAAAAAATAATAATACTCTGCCACTGCTTTGCAGAAGCACATGAAACATTCAAGAAAAGGAGGATATAGCCTTGGGATTTCTTCCAAACTGCACAGTAATCTGATGGCATATGGCGTTAGTCAAACTCTCCTTAGAAACTAATCACGTCTTAACTAGGGCTGTGAGAGCCTGCAGAAGCCTACAGGTGATCGAGCTTGTTATGTGCAGTTATACATATAATACTTTGAAAAATAAAGTGAGCACAGGAAGACTTTCTATTAAAGCCAGTGGAAGTAAAAGGAGAAAAAAGAAAAATCACCAAAATAAAAGGAAGGAGAAATAAATGATTGAAAAAAGATCCCCCATTGTTCCAATGGGTGATAGTTTTGCTGTGGGCTTACAAAGCAGATCATTCTCAGCATTGGCTGGTAGTATTACACAAATCTCAAAAGGGACTGAAGAAATACCATAGCCCTTTTTTTCTCATTCTTTTTTACAGCTGGCTTTTAGCTTTTTTTATTTTTTCATTTCCTATAATTTTTTTCTCCTCACAAGAATCTCTCTGCTCTCCCCCAACCGGTGTCTACCACGACGAAATAAAAGCTGCAAAAGAAAAATCTATGTTGTTCTGGTTTACAAAAAGTCTCTTCTCTCCTCTGATTGCAAATACAAACCTTAAAATTTGGAGGGGTGGGGGGGGAAGCAAAACAAAACCAACCAAACCAAACCCAAGGAGGAGAGAGAAGCACTGGCAAGTGCTCTCTGGAATTCAAGCCATACGCCCCCATCCCTTTCCTTTGTCCCACTTTCTGTGATGCTCAGGAATCAAAGACCACTTAAAAGTGCTCTTATGAGACCCAAATGACACTCCTCCCTCTTGTCTCCTCTCCCCTGGTCTTTCTGGCACTCTGGCTTTGGCTCACACACACACACACAGCCCCCCTCAATACCGTCTTACTGGTCCTGGCGCACTGGGTGTATCCGTGTGGTGTCAGCAGCAACGTTGGTTCCTGCCTTTGGAAGACTTTTGAAATTTTCTGGTGGCTTGTGAGTTGGCCTGGTTGTTAACTGCTCAATGCACTTTTTTTAAAAAAAATTCTTTTTTTTTTCTTTTTTCACTTTTCCGTTTCCGTGAGAAGCAAACAAAGCAATGAGTCTGGAGCCCCAAAGAAGCTCCAGTGTCACCTTGCAGGGTCTGTTGTCAGGGGTCAGGGGTCCAAGCAACTCTAAGTTTAATCTAAAACCACAGGAGCCTGTAGCAGACAGCCCAGGCAGGAAAGCAGAACCCAATGGTCAGGCTGTATCCTGGGTCTTTGACACCTCTAGAGTTTATGATCCCGATTTGGATAATTTTGACATCAGTGGATTCAGTTAAGTAAGTCTTGACTTGCATGAATGATGAATCAGAATTGCTCTCTGGGGTTTTTTAGCTTGCTGTGGATGCTTTATTTTTTTTCTCTTTTTTTCCTCCAAACTTGGTCTTAGGAAAGAAACTAGAGCTTTGTGAAGGGTCTTTTCTTCCAAAAATACAACTGAAAAAAAAAAATACTTATACTGCAGTTGGGTTTCTTTTTAATACTCAGGGCTGAAAGACACAGGGTTTTCTTTCTTTCTTTCATTCTTTTTATTATTTTATTTCAACAATGGGGAAAAAAAATGAGTTCCTTAAAGCAATGCAGCTGAACAGTTTGTCCTGCTTAAACGCATGCTTTTAATTTCAATTATGTAAGGCACCTTGCAGTGTTAGCAAAATGTCTCTTTGTTAGCTATATGTGTATCGCCATGGGAAATTACCAAACTGTCACAAGACTTGCTGATTAAAGAATAGCCTGCCAGAGTGTGTGTGCCTTTGCCCAGTGTGACTCTTAGGTATTAGGCTAAGGAAAACAGTTTAACAAAATGTAGTGTGAATCATTCCTGATAAGTGAATAAAGCATTGTGACCAAGCAATCAGATTATTCACTTATCAGGAATCGACTGTACTGATAGTTTGCCTGATCGTTTTTGTTCCTCATCTCTGTTGTAGTTTCACTACTTTGCTGTGTTCTGTTTTTTCTCTCATGCTCTTAGCAAAATCACTGGGAATATCCCTTCGTGTGATCATGAAACGTGCTACTGAGTAACAAATAAAAAAAAAAAATTAAATATAAAAATGATATCTTAACAAAATCTATGCACTTGCTATCAGGAACACAATACTGGATGTGTCTTATATATATTGAACTATAATAGTATTCGATTTCTTAAATAAAGCTTAAGAAAGGATTCTGTTGTCTGTAAAATTTTATGAGCATTAAATGGAAAAAAAAATGTTTCTAGGGTTGGGCGCTTTTTGTTCTATGAAATCTCGCCGGGTGTGTGGTCTTTAACCACGCCCAGGCAAATGTTACCTAATTTGCTTGATATTTCATTAATAACAGAGACTTTGAAAATTAGCCTTGCTGAAGTCTGTGGGGAGAAAAAGTCTTACCATTCAGTGGCTTGCAGCAGAAGAGACTAAAATGCAGAAAATTAGATCTTCTTCTGTATTTGCAGAAGCAAATATGCGTGGTTTGCACTAAAATCCAAAAAACAGCTAAAATGTGTGAATCAGAAAACATCATGAAACAATACTGTATTACTTTCACAAACAGTACTACGCTTTTTGGTATGTGACTTTTTTTCCTCCTGATTCTAGATAGGTTTAGACTTAAAAAATTAAACCCCATATGCTCAAAATTCCACAGATTCCACACTGCAGGAAAAGCATCTTTTGGGGGAACATGTGGGGCTTACTGTACATTTCCTGTATCTGAGCCTTCTCTTAGGAAAACATTTTCACATCAAAACCCATTAATTAAATGGGAATTGAATAGGTGAAACTGTTGACTACACTGAAAAAATTATTCCTTCAATGGCTGTACATTTGCCACAAAATTGTAGATTTTAAACAATCAGATTTTTATGGAAATGCCCGTAATTCTTGTATTTATCAAACTTTCAATAATGTCAGCCTTTGGCAGAAAGATCCAGGAGAATGAGGGAAGGGGGGGGGGGAAAGGGGTTGCTTTCCTTTTTTTCTTTTGAACTGCATTACTGCCTCACTTTTCATATGCCATTATATTATCTGGAAAAAAAATTAAATTGTGGAAATCTATCCGCTGCCTGTATCCTTCTCCTCTATTCATACATATTTCCTAAACGTTACTGAGCCCAACATCCAGTGGCCAGGTGTGTTTGCTTTGTAAGCCCAAAATACTGCTCCACCAGAGAGAGGCCACAGGGAGGACTGGCCTTGGTGGGCAGCAGGGTGGTCCTGTCCATCCCTCATCTGCACAGAGCTCAGGTGGGGACCCAGCCCTGGTTTTCACGGGCTGCTGATGTAACACAAATATTAAATAATAGCAATGATTAGCTCATATTTGTATTCCCTCTGATTTTCCTCATTAGCAGACTTTCTTTTTTTTCCATTAAAGGGAACTAGAAAGTTGCAGTCATTTTCTGAATCATTTGCCCCTGTTGATAACCTAATTGTTTTACATGAATGCTAATATTTCCCTCTCACACATTTATATCTATCAGCTAAATCAGCAGTAAAGTAAACTCTTCTGGGATACATTCCTATATCAATTAGCAAGGATTTATGCTCCAAAGCACCATTAGCATTAATGGGAGTGTGCTCTTTAGCATAAACAATTGGCAGTAGGTCTGGTGGACTTTATTTCATAAACAAAGGAGCATTTGAATCTTGGAGACTTGTTTCCTCAAGACGGTACTTCAGGGAGTGATGTCCCAGCCTCCCCGGCTGCTCTGGGGACTCCTACTCACAGGACATGCATAAATTCCTGAGTTGCCAGCAAAAGGAGACAGAGTCAGTCTGGAAAGTGGGCTGACTTCTGGTACAACGTTCTGCTGGTGATTTTCCCTTCTGAAAACCTGCCCGAGAACATGCCAGGCGAAATTTCCACCATTATCTCATGTCCCTCCAACCAGTGGTTCGGAAAATTTTTACTCTTGGCATTGTGTAGTGCCTGAGGATGGAGAGCACAGAGGGGAGGGAGGGAAGGATTGTGGACAGAGGCAAAAGGAAGAGCAGAGATGAAGCCCTGTAGGAAAGAAAGGAACGGGTTTATTATCTCCTTGAACTGATGGTCTCACAGCTCCATGCCTTTCAGTAGAGAGCTAGAGGGGACCAGCAAAGCACCAAGTCTCACTTTTCACATGCAGGTCAATGATTTCTCCCTCACCCCGTGTTTGAGCAAACCAACAAATACACAACCAAAAGATTTTAATCTTAATTCTGGAGGCACTGGGAGTAGGGGCGAAAGTCCACCCCTTCCCAGAGGTGCACGTTCTGCTAAATGATTGCCTGTGCTTCTGCAGATGTTTTCTCTGTAGGTTCTGGCTCTGCTCAGTTCTGCTACATTAAAGAGCCTTTCTGCATCTGCCATTTCCCCCCAAAGACACTCATAAGCAGGTCTCAAGTTGCTTTTCATCCCTCGCTCATAAAATAAATATATAATGCTCTGGAAGCAACTACACACAATAGCGGTTTTCTAGTCCCTGAATAATTTGTGTGCTTTGTTTCTACAACTTCTTTCCCACCCATTCCCACCCCAGCGTTCTTTCTAAAGAGCCAAATGCATTATTTCAACATCAAGTGATGCAACATGCAGAAAGTAAAAATTTCATCCCTAGTCTGCTCCTCTGAATGACACAGTCAGGGATTGCATCAGTCCTTGCAAAAATGACATGCAAAAGCCACGAAAATCCATACTGGTAGAGTTATTTTGAGTTGCTCCTTTAGTGTGCCGAAATCCCTCTCAGATATGCTGTGCTGCAGGTTCCTCTGTGTGTGGTCTGCTTGCCTGTCCTTCGACTTGAAAGCTTGCTCATGACTGCACTAAGAGCCCTTTTGTGTAGCTCTTAGTCCTCTTCAACATTTTCCAACGTTATCAGCAGTTTTACTATTTACCTCCAACTCATTAGTGAAAATATTCAATAGCATTCAGACCCCTTCTATAAAAATACTCTCCTACAGTGAGTCCCCTTTGACAGCTTCTTTGTTGACATGTCAGCCCATTCTTAAACCATTTTATGTGCCTTGTATTGATAGAGTAGAATGCTAATTTTTTAATCAGAATCTGTTGTGCTGTCAAATGTACAAAAGTCAGAATATATTCCATCTTCGCAATTACTTTTATCAGCCAAAACCTACAATCACATCAAAGAATGAAATCCAGTTTGACAACCCTTCCTCCCTTAAAAAACATGTTGATTGGCATTAATTGTTTACCTCTCCTTTAATGTCTTTATACCCATATCAATATGTCCATTATTTTGCCAAAGCAATGTCAAGTTAGCCAGCCATGGGCTGGGCCATCCTGCTTGTCTTTTTGAGTGCAAGCATGAGAATGTCACATTCCCCACCCCATCTGGGATTCTGCTGGTGTGCTTAAATATTCCTAAGGGCTTGTGTCAATGGATCAGAGCTCTCTGCCCTATTCTTAGACCCAGATACCTGGGGCTTCCATATCTATAATAAAATGGTAGCTAAGTAGACTGTTACAGGGTCGGACCAGAAACCATTTGATCCTTCTCCTGACATGTAAGTATGTGAAAGAAGAGAATTTTTGACATTTCCTTCTTTTTCTGCAGCATGACTAGAAGATCTCCCATCTCCAAAAGCCTAAGTTCAGTGATAAAATAAACATACATATTTTTGCAGTTGTCCTGCCCTTCTCACTCAGGTAGAGATGACAATGTAATGGGGAACAACAGGGCAATGCATATGTATTTATAATTTTATAATATGTATTTATAATTATTTATATGTATCTATTATATTATTTAAAGGTCAATAGGAAGCATGGGTGAAGGTAAAATATTTTCTCATTCATCATCCTCCTCTGAACAGATACAGATGCTTACATTGGTGCACATGGGAGTTATAGCCCTATGGCTTTGAAGCAGACAGTGCAGAAGGGTCAGGACCAACCTGGGGAGTGGGGAATACCTGGGATCTGTTAGAGAAGAGAATTGGGAAATCAGAAGAGACCTGAGTTAGTCTAACAGACCTGACACCATGCAGTCAAAAAGGGATAAGCAGCAGCAATAACAGAGGAAGATGATGTGCTGTTCTATGCAATAGGCACAGGTGCTGTTTCAGCCCACATGATGCCATACAGGTATCTTGGCCACAGACCTTAGAGGTGCTGAGATATCAGTGCATCTGCTCAGGAACCTCAACCTCAGCCCAGCACTCCTCAAAGCAGGCACAGGCTGCTGCTTTACCCTGTAGACATCACTGCCTTTCCAGTGGCTGTAAGAGGACAACAGGAGCAAAATTTAGTTCTCTTAGTAGAGGCACCAAGTATTGCCCTCAGTGCCCAAGGGTACCCTGCCAGCTGCAATCTCTGCAATGGAAGAGCACAGGTGTCCTTTAGGTCCTTTGTCACACCTGCCAGCCCCACGTGGGTGTTTCAGACTGCTGCAGGTATCTCAGAAGGCACTAGGCACCCCTGTTCAGCCCATTCAGTCAGGCCCTGGATGATTTGCTCAGCCATCTCAGAGACCCAGGTGCAGCAAAGCCTCAGCTCCCATGTTGGGCAGCAGTAAATGGCAGCAGAATTATCCTGCCTGGCCTGAAGTAGCCAAGTACAGCTGAATTTGTTTGCCAGGTGTAGGCATCTAGTGCTGTTTGAGATGTCCTGTAACCTCCAAAACCTCCACAAAGGTGTAGATGTGGCACTTAGGGACATGGTTTAGTGGTGGACTTGGCAGTGCTGGGTTATTAGTTGGACTCGATAATCTTAAAGGTCTTTTCCAACCCAAAAGATTCTATGATTCCAAGGGCTTGCAGATGGGATGCAGAATGAGTAGGACACCTGTGACCACCAGCACGGGATAGCCTAGACTATTTCAAGACTCTAAATAATATAAGAATAAGGGTCTGGTGCATCCAGACACCCAGCTAAGGATCCCTAAGCTTAGAAGGATGAGTCTGTGAGCTGAATCCCACTTTAAGGCTTATATTAACTTTCCTGAACCTGGGCCGTGTTGGATACTCCAGGGCAACTCAAATGGCATTGATTCCTGGATTTATTAAAGAAAAATTGAGCTCTAGGGGTCTAATTTGTAGACGGCTGAAGGTGAAATTCAGTGAATCCTATTGTTAACAAATGAGCCCCAGGTGATGTCCCACAGGCCCTGAGTGGGACCTGTACCAATAAAAACTCCAACTGCAGTGGAACTGCCTTTTAGGGGATAGCAGTATGCAGACTAGCCCTCTGACAGAAAAGCCAGACCCCCAAGGACTTGTTCTGACGTGATCTATAGAGCACCTCTGTCATTAGTTTCATCCTATTCAGCTTTTGGCATTGAGGATCCCTATCCTTATATTTCTTGTGGATGTGGCCAAAGTCACATAGTTAGTGATACTTTGGTCTCCAGTCCTGCTGTAATCATGCCACGTACTTAAGCATCCCATACCCCAAGACCAGGGATTCTCCTGCTCAAAAGAGTAATAAAATAAAAAGCAGGAACCTTCACAGACTCTTTGGGCAATTTGTGACACTATCTGACTGTCCTTGAGGTGAAGATATTTTTCCTGATATCCAGCCTGATACCCACCTGTCTTGTTGGAACTCGTGCCCCTTGCCTCTCACACCTTCCTCACTGGGTGAAAATCTCTGAGTTTGTCCTTCTTGAACTTCACAAATTTCCTGCTGGCTCTCTCCTCCAGCCTGCTGAGCTTGCTCTGAATGACAGCCCTGCCCTCGGTCATCCCCCACCAATTTTGTGCCATCTGCAAACTTCACAGGAGGGGACATGAAGTGGTGTGAAATATGGATGTTGCACTTGCCTTGGGTTGCACTTTTACATGTGGGTGAACCTAAGGCAAGCAGAGGCTGAGGAGACAGACAGCACATTATGGTATCTCACCCACTCCCCTCTCCTTTTGCTTTCATGCCAAAATGAGAAGAAAATAAAAAGCGAGGAAACTCCAGAAGGTGCTATTAAAGAAAACAGGTTGTTCTCTAGCAGATACATGTAACTAGTCACACAGCCCCCTCTGAGCACATCCTGTGTATCAGGACTGTGATATCTGCTCACCACTCCGCTGGGAAGCACAGTCTTGGGCAATGCTTCACTGGTCCGAACAGCTACCAGTGCTTCTCTATGTCCACAGCAGGGACAAAGTCAAGGCTATGGGTGCAGCAGTGCCAGGATGGCCAAGATAACTTTGTGTTTGCAGGTGGCAGGAATCCATCCACCCACCCATTTCCTAGTCAAACAGTGTCAGTCTGCTGCCTGCAGCCAAAGATATTCTTCCCCAGGCACAAGCATAACTTTTGGCACAAGGTTTGGGGCCTCCTGCTCTACTGTCTTGATCCCAGGCTTTTTTGCAGTTCACCCTTCTACCTCCCACCCTCGGCAAACCTCAGGTTTCCAGCTGTCTTATGGGTGGGGTAAAGGGAAATAGTAACACTACTGCTCTGTCATGGACTGAGAACATGGTGACTGAAAAAGGGTAAAGACCTTGACTAGTTTATGTGCAGGGAGACAGAGGGGTCATAAGGGCTCTTTCTCCTCCCCTTCTCACATCCCAGGTTCCCATCCCAAACCATGGGCATACAAGCCTAGAAGATGAGGCCATAGGGCTGCTGTCAATTTCTTTTTTTTTCAAACACCAATCCAGTGGATCCCATGGTGATCTTCACAGGCCTTACATAGTAAAGTACTACCACAAATTCCCATGGGAGATGCTCCACTTCCCTATCTCCTACCAAGCACCTTCTTCATCGTTGGGATGCTTGCTTACTGGACAGCTCTCATTTATGCCATAACATCCTTCCCAATAAAAAGAAATGCCTAGCACTGTCCAATCTCAGCCCATGGGCTTCACTTTTAGTGTTCCTGCCACCTGGAAAAGAGTTATAGCTGCAACCAATTTCTGAACACCAGCAGTGGAGCTGGGGGGTGGGCTGGGCAGTGTAAGTACTATCACAACTACTGAAATTGTACCCACACTTATGCCACAGCCTGACTGTTTATATCTTCAACATCTCAGCAAAATGGCTTGTCACTGGGTCAGAATGCAATTTCTTTGCCATAAATCACCTCCCTGTGCCTGGTGCAGGAGCAGATGCCAGCCATAAATTCCACTCTCGGTGGAACAGAGCTCCTGGATGAGAGGTCGCGTTCCCAGGTGTGAATAAATAAAAAGTGCACAATTAACAGAAGCAAGACCAACCAGCTGGATTGTGGCTTTTCATGGAGGGAAAACAGTCCTAATAGAAGGGTTCACAGTGACCCTCTTCTCCTTTAGACTCATTTTCTTCAGCTCATTCAGCCTTACTGTGTCCTATGAACAGTTGGCCATTTCCCTGCTTGCTGACTGCCCTTCTCCTCCTTGACAAGCTACAGAAATCAATCTTACCTACTGTCCTAGGGATGCAGAGTTCAACCCAGGGGACTGGTGCCAAATTGCCTACTTAGACATAAGAGCTTTAGTGTGTCCAGCCCTCGGATTGGGCATACTGAAGTTCTTGGTTGTTTGAGCATCCCTGTACTCCTATGGAAAAGCTGGAGAGGTATCACCAGATGTGGGGCAGACCTCAGCCTGACCTATTATGTATCTGAAGAAACCATTCATTCTCTGCTGAAGGAGGGTGAGTAAAGGATCCTGGTGCAGAGATCTGGCTTCAGCTTCCCAGTTGGGTGCTCAGCTCAGGGCAGCTGGACACAGTGCACTGGGACATGCCTTCTGCAATAAGGAGCCCTTGTGCTCTAGGAATGCACTTCTGGGCTTGCCTAGAAATTTGTGATCTTCAGCTTTCAAGGTATAAGGAAATAAAATACCCAGGAAGAACAAGAAACCAAACCAAAACACAACACAACTCTTCACAAATGGATTTCACCCATATCCTTGGGAGAGCAAGGTTGTGAGGAGCATTACCATCAATGCTGCAAGCTCTCCTGAGTTCTGCTCCTTCATATGTGCAGAACTGTCTTCACCTCAGCAGCTTTCACCCACTGAAGGCTTTTTGGGCATCCAAATGGCTGCAGGGCTTATATTCATGGTGCACTCCCCACTGCTCTCATTTCACGCTCGGTTGCCCGGCCTTGCCTGGGGAGCCGCCTGTGCACCGCTGCTGTTTCAGACTGACAGGCATCAAAGGGTACCTTCTTCTGAGCAGAGCACCTCAATACCCCATGAGGAACTGTGTTTTGCCTTCTCAAATTAATATGCAAAAGTAAGCAGCATGAATCAGCCACAGGGTACTGCAACTCTCCTGTATCCCTTTTACCAGCAGCTTGGATTTTATGCTTGGAGCGTTGCTCGTTCCTCACCTCTCAACTGGTCCTCTCTCATCCAGTTCCCACTCCTTTCCTTCCTGTGAGTAATTCTTGGTCTCTGCTCTGTATTCAACAAGTGTTTGAAATGAATGAAGGAGGTGATTAATTATTTAGGACTGTACAAGGGAATCTAACTAGGTGCAGTGGGAAGGAATTAAGCAAGTGAGACATAAAGGCTGAAGATCAGGAAAATATTTCCTTAAAGTGAAATGTAATAGAGGGCAAGCCTGCCTCTGGGGCAGCACGGGAAGTTTCTATTCCCGTGGGACTTGAGATTGCAAAGAGCAGAAAATGGTCTTTAAGAGGAATCCTTCTGGGACAAGGTTAGCCAGCCCAAAAGACTGTATTTGTCTCTCCCTCCTAGGCACAATGGTGGGACACAGTGTGTGAGAAAGCACTGAAACGAGAACACAAAGAGATTTATTCATGCTGCAAACTTAAAATGCAGTGGGCAACTTCCCTTCAGCGCAAACAATTCCTTTTATAACCTGTTTGAAGAGATTTTTTTACATCTCCTTATTACTCAAGTAATTAATTCTCAACAACGAATGTGAGAGGACACTGCATTAACACAGCAGGTAAATTTGGGACAGAAAAGAAAGAGCAGTAGCCCTTAAAATGAGATTTATTTGTGAAGACTACATCTAAGTTTCCAATGACACTCCGAGAAAAATCAAGGTTTTCTGCTTTCATTTGCTGTGCTGTCTCCACTCATTACAGAGTGTCCTAGCACGAACTGATCTGCCACGTTCCTGAATCCTTTTATCTCTCGTTAACTCTATTTTTTTTTCCCCTCATTGATCACTTCCTCCTCATGCAAAGACTTGATATGTTTAACCTTCATAATCTTCCCACTTTGCAGTTGTGGGTCTGTAATTAAAGGCTGTTTAAGAGTTCAGCTGGCAATAAATCAAGTTGCCTTAATTGAACAAAAACTTGTCCAAAAACTTCACTGAAGTGGTCATTTGGCCCTTTTTTGGGAAAATTTTATAGTTCAGGAATAGCACACAAACTTGTTGCTTTTGTGAAGTCTCAGGATTATTTTCACAGAATTGCAGAATCATTAAGGTGGGAAAAGACTTCCAAAATCATCAAGTCCAACACTTGGCGATGGAGACTTGCAGATCTTGAAGCTTTTTGGGTGCCTGCTGGTTCTGTCAGTTGATGGGAGATACCTAGCACTGAATCTCCAATTTACACTGGTGTGCAGAGCAATAATGACTAATAATTAATGCTTTGTTACTTCCTGGTAACACCAAAATTATTCTATTATCACATTGCGTGTTCTCTTTTCTCTAATTTACTGCTGTTGAGGTGAGGACTGCCCAGTACCCCCAGGCACAGGTTGTGTCTTTGAAACTGCAGTGCTCCAAAGAGCTGACAGGGATTTCAGATTCCCACAACCACAGGCTGAGGAAGAAAGGAAAACAATTTTACGTCAGTTTTACACTAGAGGGTCCTGATGCTTCAGAGCTGTTCACAGGAAAAGCCCCAAGGAGAGTGGGGGGATGCAGAGGTAACACAAGGGGAAGGATTCTCACCACTTTTCCTTCGCCTCAGAGGACAACGGCCACGCGTTGATGCCAAACAAGATTTTGCATGTTCCTTAGTTTGGCACAATACCTCCTGCCTTGCTCGTTATCTGATCAGGATAAATCACTTAATCATCTTCCAGATCCTCAGCAGGAATTTCTCAGCATACCAGCAAGCCAAATAAAGCTTCTGGGTGTCCCGGTGGTTTTAGGATCTTCCCTCTCGTTTGATCAGCTCTCATAGTAGTTATTGGCCACCGAGTCTCCTCTCTGTTTTTCCCCTGTGGGTTATGAAAGTCCCATTTGGAAATGATTTCAGGAGGCACCACACAGAAGCAGAGGGCTTTGCCACTCTGACCCTCAGCATTTTGTTTATACTTTCGCTGAGTCTTCACTTCCAGCAGCTTAGTGACAGGATCCAGTGGAGGATAACCAAGTCAAAGCTGTTCCTGCATTCTGGCATTTTTTGAGGAACAGTTTGAGGCTGTCAGGACACATCACCCAGGTTAACTTTACCAGCTGTTGGGTTTGGGTCTGCCATCACTAACAAGCTCCTCTTTGGCCGCTGCACTATGCAGCACAAGCTGTTGAACACAGAGGGGCTTGTGGCCAACCTGGGCTTGACAAACAACTATAATCTTCAGCAGCTCCTCATCTGCCCCAGTGCCCCACAGATGTCTGAATGACATTTTCCTTCACAGAATATCGAGAAATAATAGTGGGTGAATCTGTGCATTCCTGGAAAGGTTTCTTGTTGATGGCTGGTGAGTAGATTTCACGAGAAATTATTATGTCTCCCAGATTAAAGAGAAGCACTGGCAGGACCTCAGAAAGCAGAGATTTTGTCCATGTAACATTTCAGTGTGCAAAGCTGTGCCAGGGGAAAGAAGAAGGGGAAGGTTAGCAGTAAATAGCAGCATCTTTCAATTGTATTAAAAGATAGAAAAGATAGATTCTGTGAAAATATTCATAAGTCTTCTTAGAGTGAAAAACCCGAAGTGAGTCTTTCACACACATTTTTTTTCACATTTCTAAATAAGCATATGATTTTTTAAAATGTTTTTCTCCATAGGGTGTGAGTGTTGTTAAGTGATGCTGGTTCCTGAGCCTCTATTTTTAAGACCCAGCCATGATTGCTTTGCAGTAAAGATGTGCCAAGGGTTGCATTTGACTCTGTAGTGCTCAAAGACTTCAAGTTCTCATTATCACTATGGCAACTATTAATCATTCATTTGTTGTAACATGATAAATACATGCCCTCAACTAGGAAGCATGTTACAAATCACTGGAGTACCCTCAGAGCTGCTCTGTGTAGCTCTAAGTCACCCAAAGGAAGGCACAAGTACAGCAGCGAGCATGTCAAAATGTTGCATCAAAATCTTGTGATTTGGGTCATCAGAAGAACAGAGTGAAAAGTACCCAGTGTGAAAAAAACAGTGTGGGTTTTGTGTGATTTCTCAAAACAGTAAATGCTCTTGGTATAAAGGATTTACTCTAAAATGTAGACGCTCACAAGTGTGACAGTGACCCGTCTCTGCCATGCACTAGGAGCTGGCATGGTGACCCACCACATCCCCTCCAAGGAGCTGGATCCACCACCCAGTGATGGAATTTCATGTCCTGAAGACAATATAGGCCCGTCTGAAAGGTTTTCCATTCTCCAAAGTGGAGCCAATAAGATAATTCTTGGGCACAGAGCTGTACTGACATGGCTACACCACGTAATCTTGGAGCTACCATGAAGGTGTCTCCACTGTGCTACACAGCACGAGTACATCCCCTGTGGTTACAAGCAGGGAGCCAGTCACAAGGCATCCTCCTCTCCCTCCTTTTCTAGCCCCAGTTGGCTCTTTCCACTCACCAGTACCAACCACAAGAAAAGCTCAAGGACGACATCTGCAAAGGCATTTTCACAGCTGCATTAGCATCAAGCAAACCTTAAAAGTAGCTCTCTTGGTCATTCTACTGCACCACTGGCCAGAGCAAACCTCCCTCGTTTCCCTTTTCCCTTCATCAGGAGCAGGAGAGGCAGACTGCCCTATACCCAAACTGCCTGAGGACAGCAGGTAGGCCAGTGTGAACATTGGTCAGCAACTTGATTTAGGTTTCCTATGGGATGCCTTATGGCCCTCAAACATTAGCAGGGTGAAGAATCCCCCCCCATTCCTATGCCACAAGCTGTTCCTATGCTCTCTTTACAGCACGATGCTGAGGGTGAGTTCAGAGCCCCAGGCCAAGGGATGAGAAGATGCCTGAGGGTGAAAACCTGGTGGGAACACGTAGGAGAACTGGTCTGGTCCTGTTTCCAGAACCTACACTGAGTTATCATAGTAGCTATGCCCAAAAGCCAAGTGACTTTGCAGACTTACCCCAGCAGCAGCCCCTGCAGCCAACTAGGTATGTCCATAGCAATTGTAACCATAACAGACCAGGAAGTGTCACTGGCAGCTGGAGACTCCCAACTGCCTGGAAAAACCTTAGCTCTCATCCTGACAGGCCACAGTAAAGAGTAAAAGCCCCCACCCAGCATCACTTAGTCTTTGGACTCTTTTGAGACAAATAGTGATTTATTTTTTTTCCTGGATCAATGTGAATTTTATCCAGTGAGAACAGGCCTAAGGCCAACATTTATAGAGGTCACTGGCACTGACAGCTGGCACCAGCTTCAAAAGGCTCTGCAGTATCAATATTGATGGTATCTCAGAGCATCTCCTTTGCTCCATAGGCAGGTCAAGGGAATTGATTATTCACTCTTATTTGGTACTTGTGAGATCACATGTAGGGTCCTGGGGCCAGTTTTGGGCCACCAAGAGAGTTGTCAGCCAGTTGGAGTGAGTCCAGTTTGATCGCAGGCCAAGATGCTGAGGGAGCCAGAGCACATGATGTGTGTTGTGATACTGAGACAGTTAGTCTGTTCACCCTGGAGAAGAGACAGCTTCAGGGGAAGAGGAGGATCTTATGGCTGGCTGCAACAACCTAGAGAAGATGGAGGCAGAGATGTCTCAGGAACATGCAACAAAAGGACAAAAAAACTGCACAGACAAGACAGGCATAGGAACTTGCAGGAAGGGCAATTTCAATGAGATATAAGGAAAGACAAATTCACCATGGAAGGAGTAAAGCACTGGAACGGGGATCATGAGAGGAGGTGAGATCCCCATCCTTGGGCACATTCAAAATTCAACTGGGCATGGCCCTGAAGCAACCTGATCTAACAGGGAAGTTGGCCCAGCTTTGAGCAGCGGGTTGAACTAGGACCTCACAAGGTCCTTTCCAGGCAGAATTGCACTGTGGTGCTGTGATCTTTTATTTACGTGATTCCTACCTGGCTAATCCCCAGCAGCACATCACTGCAGAATACATGCTACTTAATCCACCATTCTTTGATCTTTAGGACTGGAGTCAGGGAGGGGATCACTAGATGAATCCAGCTCTGGAGAGATCTTGTCTCCAGAGATTTATGACAGCTAACTACATTCTTCTCTCAGCCTACATGGCATTTTATTTTCTTTTATCCTGCCCCCCCCACCAAATCCCTGTGCCCAGTGTAAGAATTCTCCTCTGTGTTGTACAGAATCTGAAATAAAGAATTCAAAGGTGTGTTAGTGCCACCAGGAAAGACTTTAAATTACTTGGTTGCTGTACATCTTATATTCAGATTAATCAGGGAAATAATCACAGACAATGTTCATAAATAGATGGATCCTGTGTTTCTAACAGGGGCTAAACTGGCAAAAAAAAAAATAGATCAAAGGATGGTTTGCATCTGAGAACAGCAGGCTTAGCGGGTGGAGAAGGAAAATCTTCTCATGGTATTTCTATTCAGGTCCAGCCTCAGCATAAGGTGATCACATTATGTATTTAAAAATTAAAAACTCCCATTTTTTCTGAAGGGAACTTTATCACAAGGATTATCTACAAAGGCTACAGAGAAAGATGTCACAGCAAGGAATAATGTGCCAGACTGGATAGGAGCAGCAGCAAAGGGGCTCCGTGATGCCCGGCACGGTGGAGATCCTGGGATAACGGCCTCTTTGTTCCATAAATGTTTTGCCATAACGCTCATTGCTGAACTACCAGAGCACTTTCAAGTCATGCACCAGGCAATATGACTAACATCTGTCATGTTTTCCCTTTCATCCCGTCCCCAGGGGCAGAAGCCTGTGCAGTCATGGGGAGGGGAAGTTAATTACATCCCACCCCGTACACACATTTGTGCGCACACACGCGCACCCACGCGCACGCACGGATACGTGCTGATGGAGCCTTCCTTCACTTTGCTTTCTGTCAGCAAGGGGAAGAGCTAGAAGATGTACTTTCCACAACAGCAGGGGTGGAGATTCGCCACACATTTAAGAGCAGAGATGCGATTCTTTGAAGTTCTGAAATCCAAAGGTAGCGTGCTCAAAATTGCATCCTCCAAGTAAAAGACAAGCATTATCTTAAAAAACATAATCATCCCTCCTCCATAAGTTCCAGCACAGAATACCCTTCTCTCTTCTCAAAGCGAAAAAACAAACAACTTTTGGCTGCAAAAAGCAATGTGAGACGTGGCAAGGCAAGGGATGTAACGGTGTTCTATTCCAAAGCCAACACTCAATGCTTTTATTACAGGGAAAACCAATAATGGGATACAGAGTGTACATGATGTAAACACCTTTAATGCTATTCTAATTTTATTGTTGCTTCAAGATCAGGGATTGTTATGGCAACTAAAGAGGGAAGGGGGGGGAACCTGATCGCAGCATTAATTTGATATCAGATTCATTTGTTCCACATTTGTGCTTCAATGCATGCATAATAAACAATCCCAGTTAAAGAAAAATAATAATATTGTAGCTATAATAATGGTATAATGTAGTATCCACTTAACCCTCGAGTCTGGTTTAAAAAAAAACAAAAAAACATATAAAAATCCCTTGTGAGTCTATTACAGTTCCAGCTGCAAACCGATGCACATTATAATCAATAACACTTGTGGAGCAGGAAGGCAAATTTTCAGAAGTACAGTCTATTAAAACACTGCAAACTGCTAAACTGACAATTATAGCAGTGGCCCAATGTCCCAGATGTAAACTCCAGGCAGGAGACTCAGCAGCTGCAGTAGATCCCACTCTACTCCCTCAGATGGGATGTGGGCATGGCAGCACCAAAGGTGGGGATGGATTCTGCAATGCTCATGTGCCTCCTCCCAAGGAAGGACCAGGCAGCTCCTGGGTGCAGACCTGCCTGGATGGGGAGGAGAAATCTCTTGTGCTTTGTGAGCCTGAGCCATGGTGGTTGAGCTGGGATTTGGTCTCTAAACTCAAACTGAGTGTGGTAAAACTCACTGCAGATGGGCAGGTCCCCAGTGTGGTTTAGAGCACTTACCAGGGATGTCACAGTCCAGATCAAACCCCTGCACTGGCCAGTAAAGCCAGGAACCTGAGCACACATTTGCTCCATCAAGTCCTTGAGCAACCTGGTCTGGTGGAAGGTGTCCCTGCCCATGGCAGGATGTTGGAACTGGATGATCTTTAAGGTCCCTTCCAACTCAAACCATTCTGTGATTCTACAATCCTTCCTAAGAATAAAAACTAACTGCAAAACCCTAAGACTTTCCACTTACCAGAATACCCATTCTGCCCGGAAAGATCAATAAGTGTAAAGTGGAAAAAGATTGAAGCTACTTAAATGAGGATTCTTAAGGGAACCATATCCATCTCTGATAAAGGGAAAAAAATAGGTTGCATCAGAGAAATGGAAGATACAAGCTATTGCCCTCCAAGGACTGTGATCTCTGCAGCTTACCCAAACAAAATTCTGGAGACTTTGGGGCATGAAGTGTGGCTTCACTTTGAAAAGGACCCATTATTAATAGTGTCATGGGTTTCTGGGATTTACTGTGTCTCAGAGGTTTATTGTATGCTCATTTGCTCTGTTTACTAGCAAAATGTTTCTCCTCCAGATTCCCATCTTGCAGGGCTGTAAACGCAGCTTAGGACCTGAAAGTCAAGATGAGCTCTTCAAGGCTCATCCATCAGGAGTAATAAAGTGTCTCCTGGAGGTTACACTTGGGTAAGCAAGAGCAGAGTCTGACAGCGGTGGGATTACACCGTGTGTCCTACAATTAGAAATTAATGATTATTTCTTTCAGATGATGCAGAAGACAGGAAAAGGCTCCAGTTCTTGTGCTGTGCTGGTACACCAGGGCTGAGGGCAGTAAAAATGGTAGAAAACACAACCCCCAACACACACACAAAGCATCCAGGCTTACAGAGGTGGGAACTTGATTTTTCTGTGTCTCCCGTTTTCAGAGTAGAAGTAGATTTTACTCATAATTCTTTCCTTGAAGAGGTGAAAGTAGTAAGGCAGGATGTGGCCTGAGGGTCAGAAATATGAACACCCTGTTAATGCAGAGTGAATTAAAACATGAAAAATGGTTCCACGCAATCGGCTAATAAATGGCAAAATGAGAAATTAGTTTGTTCTGTTCCCAGACAAGAGCCTCATTCAAATGTTAGCCTGCAGTGCAGCTTTCAGGAGCATCATCCTGTGCCTGGGAGCCAGGTGAAACTGTGTTTTAGTCCAGCTGTTCAAAATCTACCCGTTATTATTCTCTCAGTGACAAAAAAGCAACAGGTCTCTTTACAAAGAGCTCCCAGAGTCAGCAGTATTTGCATTTACAAATCATAAACGACCAAACCCAGTTCAGCAGAAGCTGTGTCACGTAGCTACCAGCCTCTAGTTCAGTAGGATTTAACTATTCCCAGCACCGTTGCTCCATCTCTTTTTTAAGCTTGTTTCTGGCTACTCGTATGACAAAGAAAACCAACGTCATGAACACGTTGTGTTCGCCCTCGTTGGCACTTGGTACACAGGATGCAGCAGTAAATTTAGTAAATTCTTAATTAGCCAGAGTTCCAGACAGATCTTTTTACCTCCTGTACCGACCTGCCATCAGTCACTCCAAAGCATGAAGACAAACAACTTCAATGTTTTTGGTGACCAGGGGCTGACTGACCTGCAGCCTTTGAAAAGGCTTCAATCTTAACATGACAGGCCACCTCCACCAAGCTGATGGCACAAAAAAACCTGCGCTCAGGCTCACACCCTGACACAAAACATGATCTTTTGAGTGCTTCTGACCTGCCAGCGTAATCTTTAATAACTGACATGTCATGCAGAGGTGTAGGGATTCATTTTCATGGTTGAACCAGCCTTGATGGGAAGTTGAAACCTGACAAAACCTCAAACAGGAAACAGGGGGGAAACAATAGGCTTCCTACAGAGGAGACCAAATTAGATAAGACAATGATCCTTCTGAGGATTGCGGGCCAGGAGTTGCCTTTATTTTTCATAAATAAACATGAAATCAATGTTTTGCTTATCCAGGTACTTGGATTTTTTTTTTTATTTTTTTTTTCCCCCACACACCATCATCCAAGGCTAGCAAGGACAGGTTATTTGTGCAGAAATTGAAATATTTGTCCTTCATAGTTCATTTCTCATTTGACATTCTTTATTCCTGATTATTCTGCTTTAAAAGATAGAAGCATCCAGCCATGGAGAAGCAATAATCCCCAGCAACAGAGGAAGCTGATGACACAGCACAAATGGTGCACTTTGTGCTTGGTGCCTGGCACTCAGCAACTCCACAGGAGCTGAATCCAAGGGGGGGTTTTGCACAAACCCATTTAGCAGATTCTTCAGAATAACAAACTTGTCTAAACGAGGTTCAGCCCATAAGAAAGGGGCATGCAATTTAAAAAAAAAAACAACCCCAACAACTAAAAAATTCAAACACTGTCCAACTTCTCCCATTGGGGTTTTGCAAATACTGCCACTGGGTCATGAATTTTGGCCCTGGGGTCTTGAAAGGAGGCACTGAGCCTCCAGATATTATCCTGAGTTTTCTTCTGGAAAAAGACCCCTCAGGTCAGGAGTTCCAGCGCTGCCCACAGCCTCCTGACTTCTTAGGGACAACCTGAAAATTACTCCTGCAATAAAAACGATGATGTCCTGGTCAAGCAGATAAATAACAGGCATGACATGTCCCTCTCCCAGGGGCATTGCAGCATAAAGGATCACTTTCTGTGTGTTATAAAGGGTATGGTTTCTATATTGCTGTTTCCTATTCTCCTACTGCTGATCTTTTCTCCTTACCACCTGTTGCTGTCCTGGAACTACAAAGCACCTCCTGAAGGAAAAGTAATCCCAAGAAAGGGTTCTTAGGCAATTTAGGCAATGTCAGATTTCTCCCCCCACCACCACCCCCACCTTCCTCCCCCCATCTCTCCTTTTCATTAAGGAAGTGAAACTTCTAAGAAGTCTTTTCCAGCCAGCAAACTGAGCAAATCAGGAGGGATTTTCCAGCTCCCCTCACCGTGGAGTTTTGCAGTATTACTGCCTAGAGCTGAAACCGTGAATTCAGATGTGATTTTTGGAATTGAATTTGGTCACTTTTGACCAGAATTCTTATCTTTGATGTCTTCTTGATGGCACATCTTGGATGACATTGGCTTGAGCTAAAAGACAGCAATCAAGCAAATACTGTGAGCCATTAGAGGCTGAATCTGCTCTTCTTTCCCATCCATAAGATCCCAGTTACAAGCAGTATAAAATAATTATAACTTTCAATTCTGAAATTGATTTTTACGGTGATTTTGAGGTTTTCTTGTTTAACTTTGTAATGTTTTGTTCTTTCAAGTGCTTTTCTGCCTATGATCTCTCGGCAACTTACAGTGATTAATGGAAGCTCCAGTACACTCTCATATGACAGAGGAGACACAGGATTACAGCAGTTTCTTCTTCAAGAAATGAAAATTGCACTCTCTAAGCCACTAGAATAAAGTAACTGGTGATGAACGTTGACTTTAATGGCTACTGGGGATCTCTCACTTCGCTACTAAAATTCAGCCACTTGTCAGATGAGAGAACACATCTGCCACCCAGCCATCTGCAGCCACGGCAAAAAGCAGCTCAGAGGCAGCTGTTTTGGGGTCACAATGCAACAGAAATGGCAGTTGAAATTCAACAAAAGTGATTTCCCTAACCAGAAAATTATTTTTATGTGAAATGTAAAAAAAAAAAAAAAAATCAGGAGGATTGACCTCCCCTATCAGTTAAGAACAGCTTGAAGCAAAATGTTTTCACCAAGTCCAAATCAAATATTTAAGAAGGTTATTCACTGGGAAATGTCATCATTTTTTTTAGATTCGACCCATTTCTGAAAATACTGTTGGACTTGCAGTGTTTTCCATGCAGTGGAAATGCTGCTTATAACAGCAACAGCACAGAGATGAGCCACAAGACACTCTGCAGATGGATGGGAAGAGATATCCCATATCCTAAAGAACCTGGAGCCAAAAGAGTCAGGCAAAGGGTGGAAAGAGATGGCAAAGGCCAACAGCTAACCCAGGCCTCCCAAATCCCACTTTTGTGGAATCCCACCTTCTGATTTTGTGATTGTAATTGGCTCAGGCTTGGAATGAAAATAAATTATAAAATCATAAAATGATTTGGGTTGGAAGGGACCTTAAAGACCATCTCGTTCCAACCCCGTCCTGTGGGCAGGGACACCTTCCACTAGACCAGGTTGCTCAAAGCCCCATCCAACCTGACTTTGAACACTTCCAGGGATTGAGCAAATTATTTGTATTTAATGTGTTTGGCACTCATTACTTCACACAAAAGGTAGCTCAGGTGAGTTTCCTGGCAAATGCAACCTATTTTCTTTAGAGAAATAAAAGCCATTATGCAAATCTGTGAGCTGGAGAACTCCAGCTCCCTCAGCCTCGCAGACACAGCCAGATCCACTGAGTGCTCGGCTCTGTGGGCTGCCCTGAGATCATGCCATTCATGCCCTGAAAGAAAAACAACCAACCCATGGCCATGGTTAATCTGGCACAGATTAAAGACATCCTCTCCTAGGCAGCTTTCAGCCAGCACAGCAGAGCTCCTGCTGCCTGAAAGCAGTTGGGCAAAAACACCCTTAGTGACCCAGGCAATATCCCACCACCCCATGGACTCACTGCCCAGGGAAGAGACCTCTTATCTGCGAGAAGTGTGCATGGCAGGATCAGTTTAAATATGCTAAATTCCCTCTGAAAATAACTA
This sequence comes from Myiozetetes cayanensis, assembly GCF_022539395.1. Lineage (NCBI taxonomy): Eukaryota > Metazoa > Chordata > Aves > Passeriformes > Tyrannidae > Myiozetetes > Myiozetetes cayanensis. Next base: position 5,566,575 of record NW_026087521.1, read on the forward strand.
AACATCACAGCTGGAGCCCTTTGGCCAGGATTTCTAGGAACTTTGAGCATCCTGCTCCGGGCTCATGAGGAGGAGAGCCAACCCTGAGCCTCTGTGTGCTGCACAAGGGAACACTCTGGAGAAACAGCACAACACTCTTCAGTGATAAAAACATCTTCTCCTGTCATTCCTCTGGCTGCTAAGAGATTACCTGCAAAATTACCTGGTCTGCACAACCAACAGTAGTTGTTTTGCAGTAGTTGTTTGCCAGGACATGTCCTCCCCGATGAACACAACACCCTGAGCTGCTGGTGGTGGCTGTGGGTTGCCCAGGGTGGCCCCATCACTGAGAAGGGGTGTTCTGCACCATCCACACTCTCTGCCACGTCAGGCAGTGCTGGAGTTGTCATCTGTAGAGTGCATGTGTGGGAGATGTGCGAGGAAGCGCAGATTTTTATCCTCTGATGAAGTCTCACGCACAAAATCTCCTGCAAAAGGTGATTCAGAGGTGAAAGAGACTCCTCAGCACAAAGCAAAAATAACATTCCCATCTCCCTCTCCAGCTGAGCCCAAGAAGGTGTGCAGCCACACTGGGGCACCCATCCTGGCACAGCAATCAGCCCCACAGTGGTGCCAGGGCCATGGTGAGGAAGACAGCTGCCTTCTGCCCCAGGCACAGGGTGCTGGGCTCCCTGAGAGCCCAGGATGGTGGTTCATGGCTAGAAAAAAATGCAAGTGACTGTTAGAAGAGGTTTTCCACTATTTGCAGCAGACTTCACCTCCTTATGAAGTTGCCCATTTCCTCTGTCCTGGAAGAGAGGTGGGCTCGGCCCCCAGTTCAGCAAGACAGGGAAAGGAGGGAGGAGGGATGCTTAGTTAGTCTAGTTATGGATTTAGTTGTCTAAGGCTTTTATATCAAACTGGCCTTCAGGTGCAAAGATTGCTCCTTAGGGATCTCAGAGCAGAGGCCATCCCGACTGATGGAGGCCAGAAGATGTTGGTTTTTCCTTGCAGCTGTGTCAGAGTCAAAATGAAGAGTCAAGATGAACGGTTAGGATGAGTTTCAGCACAAACCAGCATGTACCTGGCCCAGCCAGCCTCCCATGCCTGTGGGGACACAGTGTGGCCTTCAGTGCCCATCCTCAGCCATGTGGATGTAAGCATGGGGCATGATTAGTTAGTAAAAGCATAAAATGTGGTTGTCTGGTGAAAGCCAAGCCGAAATTTGGCAACTCAGGGCTAACCAGGGCCAGTGAAACATCTCAGGAGAAAAGCGGGGGACGTGGTGGGGACTGAAAATAATGAATGTGATGACAAGAAGCTGGAGAGTGGGAACTAATGGAGGTGATCAGAAGAACAGACAACCAACCAACCAATCCAAAGACAAGGATCCACTGGGTGAAATAAAGGCAGGAGCTATTGAGCTGCAGAGGTGGCAGGGAAGTCGATATGAGACAGGAGCTGACTGGTAGGGCAGGCAGTCAGGGTCCAAGCAGCCAGAAGGAGGCAACTCCAGAGCACCAGAATGTCATTCCCCTGGTATTTATTTCCCTCTGCTTCCCCTTTGATTAAATAATTGCCTTTTCATCCCAAAGCCCCTCTTTCCTTTGCTACTGGCAGCCTCATCATTTATGCTCAAACCATCCCTCCCTGAAGTCATCCTTCCCATCACTAGCCAATCTCAGCCTCTCCAGTCCACCCTGCCTTCAAATAGTCATCTGAGATGTCCCATCTCCATCCAAAGCCACTCCAGAGCTCCTGCAACTCAACATGCTCCCGTGTGTTTCATTGCTGTGCCACTGGGACAGCACTCATCAACATCACCAACAAGGTGTCAATGCAAATGTGCCCCTGAACAAAGCACGTATTCCTGCAGCCCCCACATCCTTCAGGGAGCCTCAGGCTCTGGGAAACAGCAATTGCCTGTGAAGACTGGTTATTTTAGCTGAATGTGCCTTTATTTGAAGTAACCACACCATTTTCATCAGATGCAGAACTGGCAAGAACCAAAGCACGAAGGGAAGACCTGACCTTCTGTCCCTGCCAAGGGAAGGCAGAGAAGAAAAGGCTAAAGGCAGGTCTTTCCCAGGTAGCCTGAGACAGGCCTGTGATGGTCTCCAGAAGGTTGCCCTGGGCTCCTTGAGCTCTTCCTGGTCACCAGCAACCCAAACCAGCTCGGTGCGAGCGATGTGTGCACAGGGCACATGTAACCCTCGCAGCTCATCCTGGGCCTGAGGGGATGTGGGCACAGCACCTGAGCTTCCTTGTCCCCAGCCATTGCAACAGTAAACAGGGAACTGCTAGGAAAAAAAATAGAAAATAAAAAAGATATTACCTGTGGTATTTGGGATAGCGTGTTCCCTGACAGATGAAAAATGTCACAACCAACTCTCTGTACGTCTGTGACAGAAGTCACAGCCGACTGCTCCAGGTCACAGCCAACCTTTGCTGAACTCACGCTGAGCCCACAGGAATCACCCCCCTCTGGCCCCTAATTCCTGCCTGCACACCCTCCCACCTTTCCCACCACAAGACCATGGGCTTGGAGAAGGGGAAGGCTTTGTGCCCTGAAAAGAGTAGCAACCGGTAAAACAAGACATTACAGTTTTGAGCAGGATGCAGTGAAGAGTTCCAAATCAGAAAAGAAAAACAAAACCAAACAAAACCCCCCCAACCCCCTCCAAAAACAAACAAAAAAGACAACAACAACAACACAAACAACACCAAAAACAAACAAACAAACAAACAAAAAATAAAAAAAAATGTTTAATGTTTCCTTCTCTGAGATTCCCTAATTTTCTGCTGTCACATGAAATATTAAGACTTCAAATAGAAGCAATACCATCAAGGGTGATAAAAAGTCTTCCATGTGATCTCAAACCACTTTTGAGCAGGGACTGAACTGGCCTAATTAGCAAAGCTCGTTTGTTCTTGCTCAGGACAGTCCTAGAGAGAATGTAGTTTAGGATTGTTGTTTGTCTTGGCCCCACCACTGAAAACTGAGGATCTTTGTCAGTGTGACTCACAACAGTTTTATAAGTCTTTTGGAAAACAAGAAGGAAAAGATATGCAAACTTTTCCTTCTGCTACAGCTGGCTCTTCAGGAGAGCAACTGAGGCAAAAGCAGGACAAGGAAAGAAAACTGGAAACAAACTAAATGTAAAAAAAAAATTGTCAAAATCACTGTTGGGGTTGTTTTTAATGAAAGTGGTCATGGTTCCTTTTCCAAAATGCATTCTTGAAAATGTTCTAGACCCAGTTTTACAATCCTAGAAACTACTTATTTTCCACGTTCCATTTTCAAAATTCATTAAGACGGAAACCACCCAGTCTTGCCGTTTCAAGAGGAGTACAACTTTTTGTCACGAGACTCTGTGTTTGGGACGTTTAGTCTGTGCCTCTGTGAGCCACAAGGTGCTGCTCAGAACAAGACATTCCCGTTTCTCAGCTCCCTGAAGATGCAACACCATGAGCCCCTTCTGGTACTTCGCTCCAGCACCTTGAGAAGGAGAGAGGGGGGAAAAAATAATATTAGGGAATGATGCACAGACCCAGAACAGGAAGAGCCAGGATATACACCAGGACCAGGGAAGAGAGAGCAGTGTTTCAGCTGGTAGTTTTAATTGGATAAGGAATAATTTTAAGTCTCAGCACCTGAAAACTACACTATTTTTTAACCCAAGTAGGTACAAAACTTAGTCTTTCTCCTTTGCCTCAGTGAAATTTTGCTGGAAAGGGAGACAGAAATTCCAGAGAATGTGTTGAAAATGTGACTTTTTTGGGTTTTAATTGTTGGGGGGAGGTGTTGAAAGGGAAGTTTGAAAAAATAAACTTACCACCTGTCTTTTCAGCTTGTGGGTGTCAAGCTTACAAAAAATATTAACAGAAATGTCAAAATCATAGCCAAATTTAGAGCAAACATCACTTTTCATATGAACCAACCACATTATTATGCAACTTTTAAAAATGACAGATGATAGTTATTGAAAGTAAATTATAATCAGTGTTCAGATGGAAGTGCTAGGAAATGCACAGGCAAGCATACAACTTACTTGCAAACTCTGTGTGCTGAATAGACACTATAAACTATATATTTTAAGTGAAATGAGAGTAAATGTTCCCCAGACAAGCTAAGCCCTATGAGTTCAATTAGCCATTCACAGGCTGAGTTCCTAAATAGATGTCAAATTTCATGTGTATGTGTATGCACATATCATAGATAATTACCAAAAATTAACATTTAACTTTATTAAACATTTAATTTTGTTAAATAACATAAAATAATAAAAATATATCAGTGCGTGTACATAAATAAATTCATACACACTTATCCTGTGCATTTATTTTTTCAACTCATTCATGTGTGAACGTGCACACACACACGTATCTCCACATGTTGGTGGAGGCCTGTATCTTGTGCACATATGACTGATTATATTTTGACATAATGGATTTGCAAAATAGAGTGGAAAAGACCTAAAAAAGCGAGCTCTGCTACAAGGACAAATTAGCATATTGAGAGAGCCCTGCAGAGGATATCAAGCATACAGACATTTCAGCCTACAATGTCCTGCAACAAAGACTTTGCTCCAGTTGCCTGCAGTCACATTTTTAAAAGATGAGAAACTAATTAGCAGCATTATCAGCATAACTTTATCAAAAGTTCTTTATTTTTCCCAGGCGGGAGAATGAAGTGCACAGGGAAAACGTTGACTTTAACAACATAATAAGAGGGCCTCAGTGGGTTCTCAGAATAATAATGGTATCAATAACAAAAGCAGCAATAATAGATAAGACAGGTTTCTCTTTTTCCACAGTGGTTGGTGACAGATCTTGGGTTCCTGGTAACAGCTCCCTCTTCCTCTGGCCAGAAATAGAAAGATTTTGGTTTAGCCCCAGCCTGGTTTACTGAAAATATGTGAAGTCTACCATGGGGTATAGAGGGATATGAGGGCAGAGATGCCCAACCTTGGTGGAGTCAAGAGAAAAGGTGAGAAGAGGTTCCTGGAGCAAACTACCCTCAGGGTTGCAAGCTGGTTGAAAGGTGGGGAATGAACCTACACCCACTAGCACAGTACAGATGGCCTGGGGCAACCTGAAAATCAAACCATTGGTGTGGATGCACCTTCTGGCTGGGGAAAAAAAAATAATTGAAAAAAAAAAAAAGAGGCTTCTCCTCTGTCCTGACTTTGGCTGGGATAAGTTAATTTTTCTTTCTATGTTTTGGATTTAGGATGAGAATAATGATGATAACACACTGATGCTGTAGTTTTTGCTAAGTAGTGTTTCCTCCAAGTGAAAGACTTTCCAGTCTCCCAGGCTCTGCCAGTGAAGTGGAGCATGGCCAGGACAGCTGACCCAAACTGGCCAGAGGGACATTCCATCCCACAGGACATCACACTCAGTATATAAACTGGGGGAAACCTGGCAAGGGCTGGATATTGGCCAGTGAGGGGTGAGCAGTGGTATTTTGCATCACTTTTCCTTTTCGTGTTTTCTTCTTCTCTCTCTCTCCTTTTCATTACTATTATTATCGTTGTTGTAATTAACATGATTATTATATTTTATTTTGTTCCAATTATTAAACTATACTTATCTCAATCCATGAGTTTTACTTTTTTTCTGATTTTCCTCCCCGTTGGAGCAGGGGATGGGAGTGAACGAGCAGCTGGTAGCTGGGGTTAAACAATGACATCCTCTCTTTTCACCGTGATGAGGATGGAGGAACTCCATGACCTATCCATCAACAGCCCTTCAATCTCAACAGGGGTCATCTGAGACCTCCAAAATCCAGGGACAGTAACAGTTGTTTTGTGTAAACGTTCACAGCCAACCACAGATTTTTAAAACATTCAGGCCAGAGAAGTGCAAGGAGTGTTAGCACACAGAAGAAGCAGTTTGGTTTATGTAGCCTCTGTTACCTGCTTAGTCAACTGTCACAATTTTACCAAGAAACTCACAGCCAGCAGTGCTTTTCCCCATAGCCAGCATTCCTGGAATTGTACACAAGTATTCTGTGTATCACTGAAAGCTTGAAAATTTCAGTCTTGTATGCACCTCTACCTAGAAAGAAGGCAAAAGCAGTTTTAGTTTTCTTTTTAACCTTCATTTTCAAGCCATTGTTGGGAGTCACAGGAATGAAAATTTACACTGGACCTGGTGCCGCTGAGCACCAAATGGTGGAGCTTTTCAGTGTGGGTTTTAAGGTGCATACCATGAGCTGCAGAAGTCAATGTGTTCACTGCTGAAGGGCCAATTTATCCCTGCTGGGATGTGGTCCCAGGCAGTGTAGATGATTGAACCTGAGGCTCCAACAACTGGACTTGGGAAATGTCACAGGAGCCTGAAGAATAGTAAAAACATGGACATACCTCCTGAGGGAATGTGTGTCACTCACTGCTCCTGTCAAGGAAACTGCAGAAAAATTTCAGCTGACAAATATACACACCCCAGGAACAGCACTACCATGGATGACAAACCCATCACACCAGGGAACAGTGATTGCTGCACCCCCTCGAACAGCAGCAGCCTCACCGCCCCGGGGAAATCAACTCACAGCAGACAAACAACCCCCAGCCTGTGCAAACTGCCATGCTTCCTGCAAAAACACCCTTCCTCAAATCCCCAGATCAGAACCATCCCTCAGCCTACACAGGAAAGGGAACACTCTGCTCTTGTCCTTCCTCTCCCACCCAGCCACCACCAGGAGGGAGGAACTGCAGAGAGGAACCAAAGCCCTGCAGAACCAGAAGGACAACTCATCCTTTGTTACCCATGCCCTTTGTATTGAGGATTTCCATTTGGCCCATGCACAAAGATGGGAGAGCAGCCATAGGATGAAGACAGACATCAGCTGGGGTAGCTGCTGGCCAACAAACTGACAGGCATCACAGACAGATGGGAGTAAGTTCATGGTGATGACCAAACCAGCTCAGCGACTCCTGGGGCTGCCCAGAGACTGTGGCCAAAGCTGGGACAAACCTGCAGGCTTGCTGAGCCAGGATAAGACTTTTGGTGAGATCAAAGGGTGCCTGTGTTGTGAAGATCAGGCCTTGTCAACCATGCCACTGATTCACATGACCAGCAGGCTTTTCACTAGTGCAGTGTAGAGCCTGAGGGATTCACACTTCAACTCTCATCCTTCTACTCACCACAGAGCTCTGGTCCTGTCCTGTGAGCAATGGAGGACCTGCCAGTCACCAGCTCAAGGGTTCAAACACAGCCAGCCACAGACCCTTCCCACTGGGTGTTTGCCAACAGGGTGGTGAAGCACTTGTGCAAACCCAGCCTTGCTGTCGTTCCTCCTGGTGAGTCCAGGTCCATCCACGCTCCATGTATTGTGGTCACCTGTGGATGATGCTTAAGAAAACACCTGTGAAAGAGCAGAGGGACCGAGAGGTGCAAAATATTGCTGAGCTTAAAGTGGCAAGGGTTCTGTTGAAACTTCACCCAAAATCTTAATCACTCCCAGGAAGGCTGGGCCAGTTAGAAAGAGGTAAGACACTTTTTTATAAAATATAGTTAATTTTTCAGAGGCTGTGTTGGGACAGCTGGAAAGCCCAAAGAAGCAAGAACCACCAATGGCCTTCTGACACATGAAAAGCATGCTGCAAAAAGGCAAGGGACTGTCTGTGTTCCATGTCCAGGGCACACAGGACAAGAATTAATAGGATTAAATTAAGAAGAGGGAGATTCTGGTTAGATATGAGGAAAAACTTTCTAGTGGTTGGGATAGCAGAGAACTGGAATAAATTTTTCTGATATTGAGAGGTTTATAGCCCTATAAATTTGGGGATTTTGAATAATATAGCCTACAATAGGTAACTCTTTACAGTGTCATTGTATTTACATGGTTTTATGTATTCCAACAGTGACTTGCCAGCAAGCTGCCTGGTAAGTCTTTGAAGCTGTGAGATACTAATATTTATTTATTGAAGTGTTGTGAATAAGAATGATGCCTAAGTCTGCAGCAAACTTTTTGCATGTCCCAAGTGGACAAAATTCTGCAAAATTCAGCAGAAAATTTGCAAGTGCTTCTGCATAGCCTGTTCCAGAACATAGTTGGTATGAGTTACAGTGGCCTTGGGATTGTGGGATCTTTCAGCAACCTGCTCACCTACTCTGACACGGCTCTTTACCTTGATAAATCTCTTTTCTCTTAAACATAGACACAGGCCCACACTTATGCACAGAGATCTTTAAAGTCAACCCCAGCAAGTGGAAACAAAGAACATTATTTGAGATGGGCCTAACAGATTGGATTAAAAAAAAAAAAAAAAAAGAAGAAAAAAAGAAAAGAAAATAAATTAAACCAGCAACAAACAGCTCTGGAGAGCGCCCGTGTGCCAACTTTAATCCCCTCGTTAATTAAAAATGGCCGAATCATAACCCCTTTCAAAAATTAGGTTTACAGTGGAAATGCCAACTGAACAGACCCTTCAGTGCAACAGCCCCTGCTGCCGCCTCCAGAACACAATCGCGGAACGGCAAAACATATTGGCACCTCCTGGCTCCGCGCTTGGAACACTCGCTCGGTGCCGTCTCCTCCCGTTAATTGCCGCGTGGAAAGCGGTCCCGGTACAGCCTCTTTTATCTGCCTGCCTCAGCAGCGCTGCTCCCGCCGCACGCACTCCAGGGGCACACGCTTGGCCGGGCTGCCGGGATGCGCTGCCAAGCCCGGGGAAGTCGCCCGGTCCATCCTCCCCTCCCCTCCGCGAAAGCGGCAGCTGGATCCCCGCTTGGCTCCCAGGCTGGCGCTTGGCTCGCCCTGCTCTTGGCTGCCGAGGGGCTGTGCAACAGCTTGCGGCCTCCTCGCTGCGAGGGATGCTCAGCCGGGCTGGCTCCGCAGCCTCTCCCGGCTTTCCAAGGAGATCGGCGCTCCCGAGGTCCTCGGTTTAACTGCGGGCATTTCTCCTTCCAATACGCTGAAAGCCTCACCTGCTTTGACAACCAGGCTGCTTTTCTGAGCATTGCATCCTCTCGTGTCCATTCTCTGGTTTTGGTTTTTTTGTTTTGTTTTTTTTTTTTTGGTTTGGGGTTTTTTTTGCTTAAATTAAGAGCAAGCTTGCTCTTAATTATGAGTTTCTACAGCGCCTTTTAGGAAGCGACAGCACCCTGGTACCAGCTATTAAAACCTGTCGGGCTAAGGGAAAATTCAGCCTGTAAAATGGCTCCTGCCTTTGTAGACAGATTCCCTGTACAAATCCAGGACCAGGGGCCACATCTCCACTGGAGCCATGCCAGTCCACACCAGCTGTCAGCACAGCCACAGAGGACCCAAGTATTTCTGTGCCACCCCGTCTCTTCATCACAACTGTCAGCTCAGGCCCCACCACAGAATATTTATGAGTGGTGAAAACAGGAAAGAATAGAAATATCAACTCTTGGGCTGACTTTTGCAAAGTCATTAGGTAAAAAACAGACATTTTGTCCTCATAAAGTGATTAAAATTGTTGGGAAAGATACAGTGGGGGGAAAACAAATCCTTGGGGCTTAGGGGAAGGTTTGTTTCTTGTTTAATGAACGATTGGCAAAGGACTTACACTGCATGAAACTTGACATCACTCTTGAATCCAGATACAGAACTGGGAAATGAAGCAATCAGTGAAAGCACTGAAATACTGGTATATCTGTGGCCCTGACCATGCAAAAGTTATAAACAGTGAAGTGCTAAGGGTTGCTCTGTACTGAGAGACAGTCTGAAGTCTTTGCATTTACATAGCAGCTGTCATCAAGGCTTAACCAAAGTGTTTCCAATTTCTTTTTATTGTATTTTGTGTTGTGTTTATGTGTTGGAAATCAAGGCACAGAGCCTGCAAGTCAGGGTGAGAAAAAGGACAAAGACAAATTAAATGAGGTGCCAGTGGAATTCAGGTGCTTAAATGCACAGAAAGCAGTATTTAAACTCCCTGCTCTGTTGCTGTCTAAATTTAGAGATATCTAAGTGCCCAAATTATAACTCTCCATTAAAAGAAAATTCCTTTATTCCTGTCCTCTGCAGAGTGCTAAACCATTTGCAATCCTCAGTGGTGACCCTCAGTCCAAGGCCCCACCAAGCTTGGCCCCCTGCATCCCACAGCCAAGCCTTGCCATGCTCCAGCACTTCCCCTTCCCACCAAACTGGGGCCAATCCCTGACCAAAAGTTGAACAGAACTCCCTGTGTGGCTGTGGACTGTGCCTGGTTGGAGGAGGTTCCCAGAGACCCCACGTTTGGGACTGATAGGGAGTCCCCTAAACCCCAACCAGAAATGAAGGAGTAGAGATCTTTGGGTTTCCTGCGGGGCAGACACATTTCCAGGTGCCCCAGGGGGACTCCAGCCAAGAGCACTCTGCCTACAGCTGTAACGACACGCGGTGTCGGGGGCTCCTGTCAACTGACTTCCCATCCGGGCTGCTAATAAGAGCTCCCTCGACTAGGAAGACATCACTGCAGAGAACAAAACCATCTCCTGCTGAACTGATTATATTTACTGTAAAACACGGAAGCAAATGAAGTCTCTGATTGAGAGAGAAGGAGAAAGCTTTTAATCCCGCTCCGTGACGCTTGCCAGATTGACAAGTCTAGAAATACAAATGGAAGAGTAATTATACAGGACTCACGTCGCTGCTCAGATTTATTTTTCCAGATGTAAGAAAGAGAAAGAGACAGAAAAGGCCTGGCTTGTTATATTGGTTTCCAGAGCTGTTAGTGCAAATTGATTAGAAATCAAAGTTCAAGATGCTCCAAACTACTCAAAGAATCTTCTCCTCTGAACTGTGGGACAATCACGGCATTACAGATGATACAAGACAAAGAAAAAATGCAAGGAAGAAGACAGCAATTTGGGGCAAGGTCGTTATTTTCATTGCTACAAGTCCTAGAGCTCTTCATGGAAGAAGGGTGAAATGTCCATGCTCCCTGATCCAAATAATTTTAAAGTTATGGGAGTAAACTCTAAAAATATCCATTAAATCTTTGAATTCAGTTGCTAAACAAAAGCGATAGAGAGGACCAAATGCTGAAGTGTCTGGCAAGTTATAGTCACTAAATACCTCGTGACTGTAGATAAAGATACTTTGGGTCAGGGTTGAGCTCAGTGCAAACACATTTCTTCGAGGGCCCTTGAGGACACCGTATTTTTTAATTGGACTTGTACTTCCAACCTGAGACCTGGGTATCCGTCACACGAAGCGTTTTATAGAAATACATCACAGACAGGATTCGTCTTGCCTAATTGAAAACATCCATGCTGGAGACATCTGTGCCTCACTGAGCCTCCCATCCTTTGTAACCGTGAAGGGAAACAGGCACTTTTACAACTCAGCTGACCTATTTTAGATATCAGCTTTAGGGCAGGATGAATCACGCCTCGAATGTGCCAATTTCCCCGCGGTGCCAAAGCAAGACTAGACAACCAGTTTATTTGCTCAGATGGATCCCACGTGGCTGGGGCTGACAGACTTGTGCTATGATCTGGCTGAATGTGGGCTGCCTCTGGTTCCAAGTCTTACATCACCCTATGGAGAGCCCTGTGTAGCTGTGCCTCGGTGGGTCCTTGGAGGTGAGTTTGAGAAGCAGCAACTGCCTCCAGACACCATCGGTTCTGACAATTGCCATGGTCTGCTGATGAATCTGGACGGCTTCCCTTGAGAAACAGATCACCTCAAATATTCAGGTTGAGGCCAGAGATTTTGCAAAGTTTGAGTCAAACCATGGCAGGTTCAGCCTAATAATATATGGGAATAATTTGCATGTTCAGTTTTTGTTTCTTAGTGGATGTATATTAATGCCCCAGACAACAGTAGCAAGAAAACAATTTACATTCTAGTCTTTCCTCCTTTGGTGAGGACTTTGTCTGAAAGGCAGCTTTATAGGTAAAGATTCACGTTGCACAGGGACATTGAATATTGAACAGGAGCTTTCCTTCCAAATTTTGTTTCCAGGAGGGCTTAAGGAAGATAACAAGAGTTTTATACATCTGATTAAAAAGCCACCGCTCCAAACTCTGTGTATGTAGGTTTTTGGCATGATTTCTGTTATGGTCATAATCAGCTGCTTGCCCATTCCAGCTGCTAAAGCACATTAGACAAGACTTGAATTCCAAATATTATTCTCATCACCATGGTATCCTGTGCAGAGATTCCCAAAGGTAATTAAAGAAGTTTGAGGCTCTGACTCCAAAGGCCAGGTCCATAAATAATTTCAGCTCACACAATTAGGTGACATCGTGTTTTGTTTCGAGACTTTTGCACTGCAGGGAGTGAATCCAGAAGCTGCCTTGCCTCCAACTGACAGGGAGAGACCAGGGCACTCCAGAGAGGGAATGGAAAATACACCTCCCATAAAAAAAACACATACACAGAGCAGAAAGTCATGTCAGTGCAAGCTCGTAGAAGATGCTGCACACAGGGACACATCTGTGATCTCACCTCTCCTGGAGGCTCCTCATCCAGGCTTGCAGAGAAGCAGCTTTATCTCCTCAGAGTCTTTGTACAGAATCCTCCTTTTCTCCTGAATGTCACTGTTAAAACCTATGTTGAACACAACCTGCACACAAGCAACAGAAGAAGGGTTTTTGGTCACTCCCTTTTTCACCTCCCCAATTCCCATCCAGAGCTTTAACTGTGAGGTGACAGAGACCCTTTGCTGGGATCACTGTTTGGCTCAATATTCCCACGAACATCCCAAATCCCACGTTATTTTCCAGACAGCAGCTCAAGCAAAACCAAGTCTCCCTTCCAGGAGATGGCAGATCTGATCCCTTAAGGATGAGGGATGGCAACCACACTGATACACACTTCCATGTGTTTAGAAAGGGACATCCTAGAGTTGCCATTGAGCTGCCTTACCTCATCACTGCCCACTGGGTTTGCTCTGAGAACTGCTATCAGGCTGGATAATCCAAAGGATTTACCTTACCTTTAATCTCCAATCCCGTGATAAACAAAAATAACCAGAACTTCAGATTGGAGCTTTTTACCTAACAAAAAAAAGCACAACTGGTGAGGCTGAACAGCAGCAAACCTGTGGGTACAAAGGACTCACATAATGCAAGGAGACACATAATCAAAGCAAGGACCTCCCTGATTGCCCTGCACACAAACATGGTGAGCATCTGGCTCCATCAGTTTTATTTTGGGGGTAGGGAGAGGAGAGGAATCCATAGAGCTATTAAAAGTGACTAAAGGAAGAAACAGCAAAGGGTTGTCATGAGATAGGAACAGGAAATCCTGGGGCCTGACCTGGTTTTCAGGTCCTGCAGTAGCTCACACAGCAGCATAGGACCTTGGAAAGATCCCACCTTCTGCACAAGGAGTAAAGGCTTTGCCTGAGGAGCAGCAGTGTTTGCCCTGTACCTTCATCCTGCAAAAAAAAATAGCAATAAATGGCTATTTACATGTCATTTTATGCACTATTAAAGATGGTGCAGGAAGCACAGGATCAGTATTATTGAGTTGCATGTTTACTTCCTTTTGGATCCTGCAGCTCCAAGTTTTCACTTTCTGTCCTTTTTGTCCTTCCGTTCCTTTCCTTCTGCTTCAAGGGTGAATTGCTGGTGACCCATCTCAGGTGTGTTGTCAGTCCTAAACACTGTCAATTAACTGCCTTCTGAGGAAGATTTGGTCAAGCTGCCTTCTCAGTAATGAACACCCTTCTTGAAATTACAACCCTAAATTATACCATTTGCCATAACGCAAAAGCTATGATGGAAAAGAGAATAAAGCCCTTGGGAAGAGACATGTACTTTCCCCTCAAGTTCTCTTCCATCCCTGCCATCTTCCATCAGTCTGACAGAAAGCTGTTTGTAAGAGCCTCTTGAAATGAAGAATCTAATATTCAATCACCAAAAGATTAGCCTTTGACTGTACTTCACTCCATGCTACACTAATACAATCAGCACGGGAAATGTTATCCAGCAAGAGGTGAGGGGAGAGGATGGAAGACCAGGTGGTGCTGGAGACCTAAATTATAAAGGTTTATTTTTTCACTAAGCATGACTTTTATTTGCTTCTAACTTTAGGAAGCAGCAATTCTGGGGATGAAACACACAGCATGAGGTGTTCGGTCACGTATGCAAGGGCAGGTGTGCTGCTGAGTCACTGCTCACAGCGCTCCCGTCACGCTGAGCCTGGGCCGACCTGTGGAAAGGGTACAGGAAAACTGGGATTGCTTTGGAGAAGTTAATTCAGAACTAAAGCAGCCCGCACACACCATGCCCAAGGTGCCACTGAAGTCACCAGGAACTGCGGGATACCTGGACAGAGTCCGGGCACTCGAATGTGGGAGTGCAATCCACAGAACATTTATCACCTGAGGCTCCTGAAGGGCCATAAACACATGATTTTTGCCACTGTAATTACCCAGCTATCAGGAGTTTTGCTGCTGCACTCAGAAATGTTGTCATCTCAGCAGGACTGTGCAGGTTAGCATCTATGTCATGTACGTGCCTGTTGGGATCTGCAAATTAGGTCTTTCTGTGCTTAAGTTCCCTGAGCAGTCTCAGATTTTAGGGAGGGACGAAGCACAGGGGAACATTCTTTGCACAGATTTTCTCTCATGACCCAGAAGCTCAGACACCTCTTCTGGAGCAGGAGACAGGACACACCTCCTCCCCTTCCAAAGCTACTGCAGCACAGGAGGAAATCTGAAGCTAGAGGGGGAGAGAGAGAGCACGACTGTGCAGCCCAGGGATAAAAGCTCTGACCCTGCAGAAAGACCTGGGATTTCCAGTCTCTTTACAGGAATTTGGCATTATTTTCAGTAAGTCGTGCACCAATTCTGCACCTTTGCTGCCTCAGCAGCAGAACAGATGCCTGATTTCCTACAACACAAGCCGCCCTCATAGGATAAATTCGTTATAATTTTGTGACGTGCGCTGTCACATGCTCTCTCAGTGCTAGGATAAACCAGAGGTCACGGCTTCAGAAAACAGAACGGATGACAAGCATCATTAAATCTCCAAGTAACTTTTCCCCCTCCCCGCCCCCTGAGATGTCCTTCCTGAAGCCACAGAGAAGGACATTCGATATATACACGTGTCACCATTCCTCACATCAGTAATCTAGCAGACAGGACCGTGGGATTGACATGATGGCCACAGGGCCTGAATTTAGGTCACCCACGAAATGAATTAAAAGCTTCTCCTTATCTCAGTGCCACATCTCTCCCTCACCCACACCCTTGTCGGGCACGAACACGAGGAAAACTAACCCGCTGATTGCCAAGCAGCTTCTGAACACAACAGCTCTTAAATCAGGGGACCAGACACATTGAACTGGTCCAGCCACAACAGCGAAGCTCCGGATTGTGTTTGTCCCCACGTAGTTACTGCTACGGATCCAAACGACTGAGATCTGTGCGAGCTTATCTTAAAAAAAAACAAACTACAAAAACCAAACAAAAACTCCAACAACAACAACACTCCATACAGGCAAGATTTGGACACTGGCTTGTATCAGACTAAATGCCTGGCAGCTCCTCTGCCTGGCCCCTGCTCCCCACGTCACCTCTTCCTCTACAGAGCGAGCTGTGCTGCACAGATGGCTCTGGGCTGAACAACAGGCTGCAAGCAGAGACTACCACCTAGAAGGAGAAGTCGAGCCATCCACCAGGAAAACAGCTCCCTCACTCCCATTTTTAAGTAACTTATAGTTTTATAAAGCACCATAAAACACCCCAGGCTGCCCAGATTTGCATGTGCCCATTACTGAAGTCCAGACAAGCGTGCAACCAACACAAAGGCGCATCCTCACCTGAAATCAAGGCGTATTTGAGACTCCTTGGGTTGAAGACCAGCAGATGCAGGGGTTTTCTGGGTGTCTGGGAAGTGTTTTTGAAGGACAGGGTGGATAAAACCTGAGCCTGGCAGCTAAAGGAACCCAAATCCTCCAGCACTCAACTCTCAGGTGTGGAGGGGACAGCGAACCTGCTGAGATGAGGTTGGGGTGCTGACAAAAGAGATCTGGAGCTTCAGTCAGGGACATTTCTTGTGTTTGATTCTGCTTGGGCACTTAGAAACTGACCCTCTACACTTAATATGTAAATAAATACTGTACCAACAATCTCCTGGGGTTTCTCTCCTGAGTCACCTTTGCAAAGTTCCCCAGTTTTGGCTAATCATGCTGATAAAAACCAAGGGCAGTATGCTTTGCTGCTGGCTCAGAAACAAAGTGTGATCCTTGCATGAAACCTCCTGCTTCTCACAGGTCTGGTGGGGTCCCAGCAGCCCCTCTCTGGGGGAGAAATTAAGCAGAGGTTAAAATTACAGCACAATGGTGTGTATTCACTCTGGTGTCTAATGAGGGTGAGATTAAATGAGGCGGAAGGGGAGCTCTCCTGTTTTAGGTTTGTCTCTTGCATTTTTTTGGTTTTCTTTTGTCCTTGAAGAGCTTTTTAAAAGGTTGCCAACAGAGCCAGTAGCACGTAGGTGTGTGCCTAAAGACTGTAAGGTAACAGAGCGTGTAGACAGTGGGGTGACAGGAGGGTGGGATGTCCCACCCAAAGCCATCTGCCTGCGAAGGGAGAAGCTGCAGTGAGAAGCAAGTGGGCAGTGAAGGGAGTGTGTGTGTGTGTGTGTGTGTGGAGGCAGGAGCAGGTGCTGGACATCCACAGGTGCCAGGAAGGGCAGCGGGCCAAAGCCAAGCCAGAGGAAGGAGAGGCTACTTGGGATGCAAGCCAGGCCGAGGTGGCCAGGACATGCATGCAGATGACACCCAAATGGGTGATTTCTCCTCTCCCCATTTAGAGAGACATTTTAGAGTCTATTAGACCACGGATTAAGAAAACCAATTTAGCCATGCCTTCCATGGTACTTTAGCTTGTTCCACAATCGCTGCAAGACAGAATTTGGCTTTAATCATTTTTCATCCCAGGGACAAAGCCTGTTTTCACCCAGTGTGCCAGGACATTCAGTGAGATTAAAATTATGCCTCTTGCAAGATTTGTCCAGATCCTGCCTTCAAGAGTCTCTTTCTAATTGTTTTCAGAGGCTGCCAGCCTCGCAGGGTGTAGCACTAACTTCAGAAGATGTGGGGTGGAAAAGTCTTTTTAAAATGATTTTTTGAATCAGAGGAGGAGAGGAGGCTCTTTAATTCCATACAGAAAATCACTTCTTCCTGCCAAGCAGCAGTGGGAGCACAGGCCTTGGAGTTCACGGTTCAAGAGTGCAATCATTTGACATGCAATCACTGCCAGGAGGCAAAAGGAGGGGAGGCCAACCTAGGCAGGGACTCTGCGACTGACCTTCCAGGAGAAATCCCAATTTGCAGAGCTATCCTTCAAAGGACCTGGCTCCACAGACACTCGTTGCATTCACCCTCACCTGGGCAATCAGAGAACAATGATAACAAAGGTATCAAGGTTGAAAAGTTTGGACTTAAGCTTATAAGGCTGGGAATGAAAAAAGGGGCTGTTGCCACCCAACAACAAATCAGAACCACCCTCACTGTGAATGGCACCTGGATTTTGGGAGAATGTTTAAAACTTTCAGGTTTTTCAGTATTTAATTAGGACACTTAAAAATGCAGAGAAGCAAAACGACAACAACAGCACAGCCCAAACACACCCTGCCCTGGGATAAACTCTCTTACCTGGCACTGCAAAAGCCACCGAACGAGAGCCCGTAGTGCGTTAATTCATGTCCGTGACATTCCAGGGACTGGCTCTTAATGCACTCACCAACCAATCCCTGCGGGTCAAACAAAGCGGTCTGAGGAGAGAGACAGATGGAAAAAGGAACGTTCAGGGTTCTTGATTATTTATCAGTTGGCTGAGACATTCAGAGACCAAAGAGAGCTCTACATATCCAATCCAGTGAATCACCTGACGGCAAATGATGGCACATAAAAGTTTCCACTAAGGGCTGGAGGGAAAGGATGTGCAAACAGCTTGACTTTGGCCAAGGTAGCATTAAGATGGCATTAAGAGGCCACGAGTTGCTGGAGCCAATAATAAACTGTTGATTTGAGCCAAGCCTCGTGTGACACAAAGAGGTTTCAGCAACGTGAACGGTGAACTTGGATCACCAGAAGCCACACCAAGGAGGCTTCACTAGAGGGGAGCTACATGTATTTACAGTTCCAGTGCTGCCATCTTTAACTAAAATTAAGGACATTTAAACAATCTCATTTATCCTTCCCTCCTTGCCCTGTACTTTTTAAAAAATGTTTTAATGCAGCTTAAAGACTTTGCCTTTCGTGAGCTCACATTTTGGCTCTCCCACGCCTTACAAATGTTGCACCATGAAAATACCACAGTGGAGAACAGCTGAAAGCTGAACAGAACTTTGTCTCGGATGACATTTTAAACCATTCAGGAAACACTGATTCCAACTACAAGTTTTTTTTCCAGTAGTTTTTTATATAAATAACATTTAAATTTCTGCCATGAATGGCTTGTGCTCATCCATTAGTGGATAACAACTCCAAAGCGTAGTGATTAACTTGTGAGTGCAGTGTGATGGGAAGCACCAGGTTGGTAGCAAAAGAGAGCAATAGGAGACAAAGTACTCAATTAAGGTTTCTGAGAAACACACGTGAAAGGCTTGTAAACTGCTATAATACTTATTTTTTCCTCTGTCATACCCAAATTTCCTTTGCATTACAAATTCATCACTGAAGAGCAGTGTAGACTTGGTGCCAGCTTTTCACAAAACCTTTCCTGAAAACATTTCCATCAAGGGGAGACAAAACTTCACAGAATTCCTCAGGACCTGCACGTGACAACACCCTCCTCGCTGCTGCAGTCCCTCAGACTGGATTTGGTCTGTTCTTGTCGACAGCATTTGCAATAATTTCTGCATGAGCCACGGGAGATAAGGACCCCCGTGGCTCTGAACTGCCATCGTGCTGGACTGCACGTGAGTGATAACTTAGCACTAGCATTTTGGGATAGAAAACACTGCCTATTTTACTCTCTTGTAACCTTCTCCTCATCTTAAACTGTCTTTCATATGATAATTCTGAAGATTTCCCCTAGACCTTCTATCTTTAATAAAAGTCAGACAAAGCCTGGATCATCCCGCGCTCGGCGAATGTTTCGCTACGGATGCATTTTCAAATAAACCTCTGATTCAAAGATCCAAACACACACAACGTAAAAAGTGGGATGTGCTGCTGCAATTCTTCCACCCAAATATCCCAGTACATCTGTGCTGCTGCTGCATCCCCTATTGTTAACATGTGCAATTTATGGGGGAGAAATGGAGAGAGAAAGAACATGCTGAAATAACTTGCCTGCAGCAATATGCAGAGAGATCCCATGCCAGGGCTGGGAATTAGAGCTCAATTGATTTCTGGTATCCAGCCCCTTGCATAATTCACTAGGTCACAGTGACAAGATTTAAATATGGGACTAATTGAATGTTCATATAGGAACTGCTGCTCTTTTGGTCTGGCTTGATGCAAAGTTGGAGAGGGAGGAGGATACAGGGAAGATACAGGTCTCTGGAGGAAAATCCGAGGAGCTGGGGGGAGAGAAAGCTGCTCTGTCCTCCTCCTGTTATCTCAGTGGCAGGTTAATTCTGGATGACAATTTAAATGTCAAACACAGTCAATCTATTTCACCAGGGAAAAAAACCATCTCCTCAAATCCCTGGTGACACGGCAGGAGCAGAAAGTGCCTGGGCCCCCAGTGGGTGCTACAAAGGATCATGCTGAGCTCCCCAGGAGCCACAAAACTGCTTTGAACAGTGGGGCCACCTCCAGAGGGGACTGACCACGCACCCAGGGGGCTGGAGCCACCCTTGAGTTGCCATGGATAACTATAAGCAAGAAAGTGAGATGATAGCAAATATAAACGTTGGGGTGAATGTCCCCAAATTAAAATCCTCTCAAAGGTCTGAAAAAACAAACCCCAAGTGGGTCAGGGGTATCACAGCTTCTCCTTTTCCTGGGCTGTCCATCACATCCAGTGCAAGATTCCCCCTTTATTTACTGGACAGGTGCTTTACCTTCCATCCAGCTCCTGATGGAGCAGTGGGGTGGTTATTCTTGCTGGGAAGATGTTTTCCCCAAGCAGCCTTCCTTAGGAGCAGCCTGTGGTTCCTAACACAGCTCCACTCTGGTTCTGCTGTGTGCCTAAGCAGACACTACAAATACTCCTGATCCTCCCCACTGGAAAGCCAGAACAGCCTCCCCTCCTGAGGATTCTCCCTCATTCTGCTGGCACAGGACAGGACTCGCATTGCTAATTACCCTGTGGGGCTCGTCCCTGGGGAGGAATCCTAAAGAAACTGCCCAGGTGTCTTCCTCCCTTTTGGCAGCACTAAAGCACATTCTTCACAGGACTTTCTCTTGCAAAGGCAGCAAATGCCAGGAGCTTGGGGTGATAGGGAGCTTTAAACTTTTTGCAATCTCCAAAGCAAGCAATTCCTCCTCAACCCTGTGGTATTCTTCAACCTCCCCTTAGTTTATACAGGACATCTGGCATCCCTGGGACACTTGGAAAAGGTTCTTCCAGGTGCATTTCCCACTGCAAGACTTGCAGCAAGACCTGCTTTTCCTCTTTTAGAATTTAGACACCCTCTCCAAAAAAAAAAAAAAAAAGCCTTTTTTTTTTGGAGTGCTCCAAGGAAATATTTACTCTTCAGAGATCATTCAGAAGCAGAAACAAACCACAGTTGTTCCCATCAGCAAAGGTAAAGGCTGCTCAGGTGACCCTCTTTCAGTTCTGCAGTCCCCACTGAGAAGGTTTTATTGAGCTTGGTAATATTTAAGGTTAGGGTTAAAAATTAAAATCTTCTGACTGGTGTGTCCTGTGTCCCCATCCCCAGCACTTAAAAAACCCAAACAAACAAACAAACCACCCAACATGAACCAAATATGTGGGTTGGGTTTTTTTGATGCTTGTTTTGTGTTTTTTTTAATTTATCTAGTGAAATATCTTGAGCATAATTATTTCAGAAAAACTTCTGACCAACAACTGTTGTTGTTTTTAAAACCAGCAGACTCTTCATAACGCATCACCCGATGCTAGCAGGAGAGATAGATGTTCTGAAAGAAAGGGAACGAATGCTCTGTGTCCTTTTTATATGTCACCACCCAGAGTGTTTTCCCTGTTCTCAGCCAGGCTGTACTGATTCCCGTGCTGGAAACTCTGGACACGCTGGTAGGAACAGCCAGTTCTTCCAGATCCCTCATGCTCAGAGAGTTTCTGACAGTGGGATCCGTTTATGGAAATGTAAATCCCTTGGCTGGGCTCTGAAATGACTTAGAGCAGTTAAGCAGCCACTGACCAAAGTCATTGCAAATGTTGCTCATCTTCACAGGGTCATTTGGAGATGAGCAGATACAACTCACCTTTGGGCTGTCACCAAAGCAATATTAATAATTATGAAAAATAACTTGGGCTTTGCACGGCACCACAAATCTGCAGTGCCACGTCTGGAATTGGCCTTTCCTCGGTGACAAATGCCAAACAACACACATGAAGTATCGACTGTAAAAGATAATAAATCCCTTGGCAATGGGAGGAGGAGGGGAAGGGCTTCCTGGCACGGGCATTGTTAACACTGTCTGTGCATTCAAATGGCAAGTGCAGACAGTGCTGGTTAGCAAATACCAGGGAACCTTTCACAGAAAGGTTTACAGGGAGAGGGGAAAATCCCAAAAGGTAACTCAGGGTGTTTCTGTGACAGTGTGGAAAGGTCAAACACCCGGTGGAAACGCTGAGGGGATCGTTCCCAGAACCGGACGAAGAAGGAAGAACAAGCGCCCAAGGATGGGAACTTGCACGGGAAACCTCAGCAGAGAGAAGGGAGGAGTAAGGGCTTCCAGGAAGAATGGACAATGAAGAGGGTCTAGAGATGCAGCTGATGGCTGTAATTTGTGTTAAAACACTGATGAGGGTTCAGGGTCCTCCCATGTGCCACCACCCCGGCACACAGACACTCACTGCTTGCTTGAGCAGCTGCTTCCAACACCCTCTGCAAGTGGATTCACAGCTCTGGGGGAGGGTGTAAATAAGGCCAGCAATTATTATGCAAAATATTCCAGATAAATGCTGGCTGAGCCATACACCTGCCTACTGTTTTAAAAATATTTACACTTCTAATAGGTAAAGAAACAGATCATTTTTTTCTAATATCTCACATATAAGGCTTCCTAGCACAACTCCACCAGCCAAAAAGAACCTATCCAGATAGGCAGAAAAAGCATTTAATGTTGCTTTCCTCTCAAAATCATTATCAAGTTTTAATTCAGCTCCTCATGGGCAAGTGCTCACCCTCTGGGATATTCTGACTCAGACCCCAAGGCAATTGAGCACTCAGTGCAGGACTGGCATCTGAGCACACAACCAAGTATCATGAGGCAACAGAGCGAATTATTTGACAAAAATTGGTCTATAATATAGAGAAAGGAAAGCTAATCTATCATGAGCAAGCAGTGCTGGACATAGCCTGTGGCTACTTCACAAAATACTGAGTTTCTGGGGGGAAAAAAAGAAAAAAAAAAAAGTTTCATGATACACAGAATTAGCATCGGCCTCAGAGCTGGGAATAGTGACTTGGTGCAACTCAGAGAGTGCAGCCAGACGTGCTGTCGACACAGGCTTATTGGGAAATTTTAAAGGGCACATTTTTCAAAGCATAAGGGAGTTGTTGGCATAACTAACTGGGAACAGCACATTTGGAGTGGGAGATACATAAACAGTAAATTGCTCGAGGTCTTCCACCTGACAGCAAAGGGGGAAAAAAACCACCACAAAAACACCAAACCCAGCAGACACGTAGAAAAAGTTGTGCTCTGCAAAAAAAATCCACCTCCTTAAAAGTACAAACACTTCAATAAAGAAAAATGATAAAAAGCAGAGCAGGAAATGGCAGAGAGTTTCACTGGGGTTGAAAATATAGACAAGTAATAATGGAGAGCACGGAATTCAATGAAAACTTTATAAACTTCAAGAATTCAGCATAATAAAGAAGGCAACTTGAAACAAAGAAATCCCAAGTGCCAGGTACAGCTTTATTGTTGGATGTTAATGTTGAAATTGTAAACACTGATATCAAAAGGCAACTTCATGTAATCGCATTAGTGGGAGATATGAATCAGTGGGGCTTTTCCCAGCAGATTTCCCCAGGGACTAACTCTTGGCTCAATATTATTTAATATTTTATCAATGTTCTAGATGCTCATGTACAAATCTTTGTAGATGACAAACAGATGGGATGGTAGCAAATGATCAGAAATTAGTTTTACAAAATAAACCGGGTTTGGAGGTGGATTTTTTTTTTTTCTTTGTTATTTCTGGGGGGTTTTTTGAAGGTCACGATACAGGCAAATTGATTCAAAACACAACCTAACACAAGGAAATCCTCCTGGGAACTAGGAAGGGTGACTTTATGATTTTATCAACTAAGAATCAGAAGCCAAAGTATTACGAATTCTCACCTGTCCTAGGGGTCTCTCAACTTCCCTTTGCTTGGGAACAAGAGTTGTACTTCATATTAACGCACTTATTGAGCCAAATGCTTTGGGTGGGGGATTAAAAAGAACAATAAAACCCCCCATAAAGACCTGTGATATGCAGCCCAAACTCACTCACTGAACAGACACCAGTTAAATTTCCAGAATAGTTTGCAGATTTAGGACAGCTTCTCTGGAAGTTACTGCATTTGTAAATCCACTCTCCAGTCTGGGAATTTATTCTTTCAGACAATATTTAAGCTCTTCAGCTCCAAGTTTCAAGATGAGTCAACTAGAAGCAGAGAACTGGGAGATGTTTAAGTTCCCTTGATTTGTTCCCATTTTTTACAGCCAAATAATAGATGTATTCTTGAAAGTTTTTGTTACCCATAAACCCCACATCACATATTGCTAAAAAAAAAAACAAAACCACCCCTCACAGGCAAGACAGGTCAATGATTTCTCTGCATGGCTCTATAATGGGCACTCACAGCCAAGTGATGACCTTACCAGGCAACCAAAGTCACAAACACAGATTGAACCTCATATGACAACTGTGACTACCTTTAATTAACAATGAAATAATTCTTTCAGTCCCAAAGGCCAGAGGCTTGTTCAGCCTTTGTGTAGTGAGATGTTGTTGAGTGCTTTTGTTATTATTATTATTATTATTTCTCTGAAAGAAGCCTGAGAGAAGAAGCCTCACCTGCACAGGGGGTCTGGGTCCTCCATCTTCCACAAGCCTTTGTTGGCATCTCCGTCCTTGATTTCAGTGCTCCTTTGTACCTGAGACCTCTGAGCCAAAGCTGTGAAGAAGTTCCAGAAGATATAATAAGCTTCTTGAAGTTTGTTAGAATTAACACAATACATTTCCCTCCTGTTATATCTTTGCATTGTGCTGCCACTTCAAACACAGAGCCCACTTAGCTTCTTCTGGAAGACTTCAGATGTCAAGGCTATGAGGGTTTTGAGCCTCTTGGAGCAGTTACAATAAAAACCTCATTTCAAATACCTGCTTTTAAACAATATCTTTACAGAAAAAAAACTCCCATAAAAATAAAAGTTTGTTCAAGGTGAATTAATAAACGTGTCGCAGAGCGACAGGTTCCTCTAACTTGAAGAGAGGAAAATATTTGGTATCCTGCACAGAAACTCAGAGAGAACCAACTTGCCTCTCTGTCTGAGCAGACACAAAAGCATCATCCCACATGTGTGTATGCAAAAAAAACCCCAACAACCACAACACCTCTGAACGAAATTAAAGAAATGTAATTCAAAAGAAAAACGGAAATCAGACACTGGAAGAGTTGTTTGCACAGTGCCAACCCCTGCAGGAAATGCATCACCAACAGCTACGAAGTCCTGACCAAATTTTTTAATCTCAGGCACCAAACATAAGAAGATTAGATGGGGTTTTTTGCTGTGCTTGTAAAAAGTTCTCTCCCATGTAAATATTCCAGTTCTGCTGAGCCCAGTGGGCTCGAGCACTCTGCATTTATCTTTGGAGGACTGAATGTCGAGGAAGGCTTGTCCTCTCCAGGACAGAAGAACTCCCCAGCTGCAAGCAAGCCCAGGCTGAGGAGCAGGGAAGCTGGGGCAGATACCAGGCAGGAACCACCCAAACCTGTCCCAGCCTTTGCTGTGGTTCTGGGACAGTGTTTTCTCAGCTGGCACGGCCAAGGAGAGCGAGGGGGGTGGGGAGGGCCCAGGGCAGAGGATGGAGGTTCCTGGGCTGCCTGTGCCCTTCCACAGAACAGACCTCCAGGAACAGAGGGTGGGCTGGCAGCACAAGGGGCAATAAAAGACTAGGCAGGGTTGCAGAGAGACAAAAAACATGCTGAGAGGGGTAGGGAGTGGACCTCCCCCAGGGGCAACTCTCTATGGATGAAAGGGGCAGCCCAGAGCTTGCAACAGCCCCCAAAAACACGGCTGGGTTGACTTAAAATCCAGAGGAAAAGATCTGCATAGGAAGAGGCTTAATGGACAAGGGCAGAGAGCACTTAAATATTTAAGAATGCTCTTCATCGCTTTGAATTCTCATTAAGATAATTAAGTATTCTGGCTGACATTCTAATAGATCTTTTTGAATTCAAAAAGCCATTCTCATTTTCTTTTGTTAGCTCGTTGCAGGGAGAGATGTTCAGGTGTACCCACCTCAGAGCACCACCAGCATCCTCTAGCTCAGTTCAGCTGGAAGAGAAAGCAAGCAGGTAGTGAGCAAAACAACAACACCTCAAGCCAAAAATAACTCCAAAAGGTCAGACCAAACCTATCACAAAATGATCAGATAAAAAAATAAATATTTGAGAAATTCTGTTCAGCACAACGAAGTGTGCTTACAAAGACACCTTAGGAATCAAATGCTGCAGAGCAGGGGAGGCACTTTAAATCTTGTTAGACTGACAAGCATTTATTATTTTTTTCCCAGCAAAAGCAAAAAAAGCAAAGAGGGAATTTCTCCCTGAGCGTCCCCATCATTAACTCCCCACAGGAGTTAAAAATAAAAGGGTTGCAGGTTTTTCTTTTAAACAACACTAGCAAGGAAGCATCAGACAAGATGCAGGTTTTACAAAGTAGCTCAGTTATGGGCTAAGAGTAAAACTGAGCATGTTAAACACCAAGGATATAAAGACAGGAGTTCTTCCTGGTCTTCCTAAGCAACCTGGACATTGGCTCCTCAAATTCTATGAAGAACAGTGGGTGCTAAGTCACTTGAGAAGTTGGACAAGAGCTCTTTGACATGCTTCAATCGTTTAAAATAATTAGATGCAACTCCCTCCCAGGAGCACCACCATGGAGAGCGCTCCTCCAGCACTGCAGGAGGGTTGTTGGCTTTTATGGTTGGGAAAAATTCCACCCCGTGGTAATTGGTTGCCACTCTGTCCTGTGTGTGGTACTCAGAGGATGATATACCAAAGGTATATAAAAAAAAAGGCAAGTCCAGTTCAACTACCTTGTTAGCAGCTGACAAGTCTTTTCAAAGGTAAAGTTAACTTTCCATCTTTGGATGGGTAGTTAAGTAATTTTCCTTTATTAATCCAATCTGAGGATAATTAGAAGTCATGGAAGTTTGGCTTCCCTCCTACAAGCCCCATTAATCCAGCTGGAAAGGAAATTTGAGATCTCAGCTTAGGGTCATTTTAATATCAGAACATGATTCACTTCTAAAAGGGGAGGTAGACAGGGGAGTCTGGCCTTGGAGTTAATAATAAAGTAATTATCAGGGTTGCACAGAACGTTATTCTGGAACTCGAAGGCCTCTGTAAGAAACCACTTAAATCAACAGGGAAAAACATCACCTGACCAACCCTATTGAGTACAGCAAGAGGGTTATAATAAAAGTGATCTGCTTATGTGCCCAAAATCACACGTTCTGAGAGCATTTCAAAGCCTTTCAGACATAACATTTACAATGATAAATGTGTGCCCAGCGTGACGCCCCACCCAGTCACTGCAGTCGTGGGGTTTTATAATGGCATTTAAAGAGCAAAACTATTTTGTTGCTTGGCCAAAGTTCTGCCATCAGAACTTTTCTCTGTGGGGAGGGGGCAGAGCTGCACAGCTTCCAGCAGGTCAAGTCTGCAGATGTTTAACTGCAGAATTTATGATTTTGCCCTCTCCGTTAGCGTTTGGCAGAATTCGGACAGAGCAGCGAGGACCAGGAGAGGATGCTGTGGAAACTGAATTATTCTCTTCAGCTTTGCCACGAAACAAATTAACAAATCCCACAGCCAGCAGCCAGGAGGAGCCATGAATACTTGGAGGAGACAAGGGGCTCTTCTCTTTCCCTCTCAGACCAGATGTGCTCAAAGAAATTGAGCCCTCCTGCCCACCTGGCTGCACAACTGCACGGCAAAGGGCACACCGGGGGTTAATGCTGCAGCTTTACACATTACACAGGAAAATCACAATTTACAGCATCAAAAAGCTTGAGGTGTTGCTCCGTACAACCACAGCTGTGAGCACACTCATTCTCTGGCTGGCAGAGAATATTCTTTCTTTACTCACTGCGTGTGATGAAATATTAACAGGGAGCACCCTGCTCAGCCATCCAGTAAAGGCTGGCTTGCTCCTTCGTGCTGACCAGCATCAAGTTGTCAAATCCTGGACATAACCTCCCACACAAACAAGGTATTGCTGGGGGAAAGGACTCAGCAGGTCACTTATCATCCCAGTCCTCCCAATTAACTGGGTAATCCAGAAGCACCTGTACCACTTGTGATCCACACACAGCACAACGGCCAGACAGGCCTTTCTAAAGTGCTTGGGATTAGCTTTTACACTCATCTCCCCTGCTTTATAATCTCCAAATAAGGCACTTTATCCCTTTTCAGTGTTTTCTCCGAAGCAAAGTGACAGCACTGCAACTTGCAGACAGACTTGGAGACGGATTGGAGAATGCCAGGAATTGACAAGGAGCACGAAGCTTGTGACAAGCTGACACAGGAACTGAAAGGGAACTCATTCACTGGAGAAGCACAAACAGGTGGGCATCTCTGCTGGAACTGAAGCAACGGTGATGGAAACAATCTGACACAGTAAAACCTGGGGAGCAGAAGGGGACAGAGCTGTGAAGGGTTTCAGCAGTTCCAGCCACGAAGTCTGAATAAAAGAAGGACATACAACACCTTGAGCAACAGCCGATAATAAAGAAAGATCTTCTGACACAGTCACTTGCTGTACAGACTGAAAGCTTGACTGGTGAGACGCCTCTAAGGGACACTGAAGCCAAGAGGACTGTTTTAAAACCACTTTAATAAACACAGTGATACCCAGTTTGTCCCAGGTTACCTGTATGGACCACGTGTCCAGGAATTTGAAACTGTTGACTTGCAGAATGAACCCAACTGCTCTTTTCTGAGAGCAGGGGATCTCCATGCCGTGCTTCAGTCAGGGTGCTGCTCAAATTTCAGAGGAAGAAAGCCCAGGGGTTGCTAGAAACAGGCTTTGCACTGAACTCCAACTCCACTCCCAAAGGTTAAGGCAGTTCAGCATCACCATGTTTGAAAACCAGCCCTTTTGCTTCCAAGTTTTGTGATTTTCAGTGTAAAAGCACACAGTGCTGCTTTAATTACATTTTAATGCACGCATTACATTACACACAGGGAGCCTTCAGCCAGTGGAGCTTTTCCACTGACCTGTACAGCAAAACCTGCTCTCACAGCCAGGTGCCAACGTGCCTCAAAACACCACCCAACCCACCTGATGGCAGTACTGGAGGTCACCTACTACCCTTTGGTGTCACTCCCAGTTATCTGAGTTTTCTTTGGGGAAAAAGTCTGGGAACAGGTGAACTTAAAAAGAAGGCAGACATCAGACGAGATAATCTAACAGAGCTCTTGTTATTAAAAAAACCAAACCAACCACCAACCAAACAAAACCCAAACAAACACAAAATCAAACAAGTGAGATGTGTTTTTTCCTAAGGGACAATACCACAAATCATTCTAGAAGATACTGTTGACCTTACAAACATCATGCCTGAAGTGGATGGTGTGAACCAA
Organism: Myiozetetes cayanensis; assembly: GCF_022539395.1. NCBI lineage: Eukaryota > Metazoa > Chordata > Aves > Passeriformes > Tyrannidae > Myiozetetes > Myiozetetes cayanensis. The sequence continues at coordinate 5,595,441 of NW_026087521.1, forward strand.
AAGCCAACTTCAGGCCTCCTAAGGAAGGAGAGGAGCTCAGGCATCCCAGTTCACAGCTCAGGCTTCAATTTTCTGCCTCACCTCATTTTGAGAAGAAAATCTGACAAAAACAATGTTTTATCAGGAAGTAAGGGGTTATTTACCTAACCAAATCAAGCATGTTTGAGCTCCATCTGCCCTCCTGCCAGTCTGAGCTGGCACGTTTCTGTGGCAGGAGACAGCATTTTACAAAAACTGCTTGGTTGGCCTGTGTGTAAAACAGCTTTTGATGCTTGATCCTGAGCACGAGCAACCTCTGAGTTTGGACTGCAGAAACTGTCCAAGAGCCCCACCTTAAAGCATCCTTCACCAGTTGCCAAATTAAATTGCCTTCTGTCAGGAAAAAGCCTTCCTGGAGGATTTCTGACCAACCACAATATTGAGAATATTTTTTTTTTTTCCTCCTTAATTTGCACACAGTCTAGAAAAGCTGTAGAGGTAGGATATTAACTGCTTTATCACGTTCCCAGCCAACAGCAGCAAAAAGGCATCACAAAACCCCTGAAAAGCACAAGCTGGCACATTATCAGAGAAAGGAGACAGAAGAATCACGTCACGCACAGCTCACCTTGACAAGGCTGACAATAAAATCAGTAAAACAAACAAACTACAAGAAAAAAAAAAAGAAAGAAAAGTCAGAACAAGATATGTTCATTTTCTGATTATTCATTCTAAAAGCACCATTGATTTTCTACTAACATATTAACTCCATAGGCACAAAGAAAGGCAGTTGGTGTGAGGAGAATCAAACCAGCTGGGAGAGGGACCTGCACGTTCCCTGCTGCAGTGAGAGTTCTCCTGGCACAAAGAACCCAGAAAAACGGTGTCTTTCCCCAGCCACTTCTGGCAACCACTTAAAGGCCATTCTGAAATGACTGCAATTATATTTCCAATTTCAATTGCTGGCCTAGTCATCTCCTCATTGCAGCTCTGCCACTGCAAAGCATTTGGATCATCTTAATATTGCCCAAAAGAAAAAAAAAACAAACTGTAGCAAACTATGCGGTAGCTTCACGGCATCGAAAGAGGAGCCTGAACCATACTTGGTTAAGTAGCTGTGCTACATTTACAGAACTTTACAAAAATTCTGTATTTAAAGGACTACAAAAAAGATTATATTTTCCTCTTGCTGAAGTACTGAAAGTGGAATGTTCTCTGCTGGAAACGAAATGGTGGGCGTTTGATGGCATATTTTAAATAGTATTCTTCTTTGTGCATGCAGTGTAATGCCACCCAAGGGGGAGATTAAAAAAAAAAGTCTGCAATTTGCAAGTCCATTTCAAAGTCATACCGAGGATGATGTAAAATTCAGGATAGGATTCTTGAGAGAAATCTCCCTGGAAAATGTGTATGTACCTCAGGGAAGCTTTGGATTTGCTTCCCCACACTGGAAGGCTGTTCTGTCTTCTGACATTTCAATGTTGTTTACTCTTTGCATCTAAATTCAGAATTATTCTGTGGTTTATTACAAAGGTGTATCTTTGAGGAGCAGTAAGGTATTTCTCTCCTGCATCCTCCAAGATTTCTAAAAATCCCTATTTGTCTTTACACTTTCATTGATAGTGAGGATGTAACGGTTACTTTTACAATAAGGGATTAATCCTGCTGTCAGATATTATGGAGGTAACAGGCATTTACACACATCTTGGCCATGGGAAAAACAGGATTGTCCACACAGGTCTGATCATTTTGAAACAACTGCAAACAATATCATGCTTTAAGGCTTTAGGTAGTCACTAGCAGGATTAGGAGGGATACTCTCCTTAATCGACTTCTGGCTAAACAGGTTTTCTCTCTCCTTACTCTGTGTTGCCTTCCCTGGAGCAGTTCAGCCTGGCCAGAGATGGATTTGGGGAGAGGAAAAGGGTAAGAGAATTTTCCTGAGGTCAGATTCTCTTCCTTAGCTGCCTGAGAGGATGTTTAGATTCAAATTCATCACCAAACCTGATGCCAGAATCTTCCCCTGGGTCGGCTGAGGAAGGAGGAGCAGGGATGGCTTCGGTCTCCACTTGCAGTGCTCAACACATGGCCTGATTACAGAGATGAGCAGCTGGATCATGTAATCACATCCCACTCACCAAAAATGCCTGGGAGCACCAGTGACACCACAGTCCTTCCTGTCTTTCTTCCATGGCCACGACAATTTGTGCTGCAGGAGGTTGAAATGCTACAGCCCAACACTGAAGTCTTCAGATTCAATCTAGCACAGCATCAGAGTGAAAGGAAAAGCAACCACAGAAGACCACAGCATGTACTCAAGTGAACTCCTTTTCCTCTTAAATTCTAATTAGTTTAATTCCACTTAATTTTTGCCACACATAATTTAGACACCTCTCCTTCCTCAGTCTTCTGTGTTAATTCTCCAAAGCCCTACCCTGACTGTGTCTCACTAACCACAGGGAGAGCCGTGACAACTAACTTGGACAAGAAGCCTACAGTTTATACAGCTCGAAGCAGACAGATTTTGGAAAATTATGAAACTGTAGGAAAGGGGGAAAAAAAAAAGTCTCAAGTATTTTATGTTGATACTTACTGCTTCAGTGTTTGCAGATCAAAGAAAAACAGTGACAGAGAAGCTCTTATGAGGATACCTAATCCATGACACTGAGATGATTCCCCCCACCAGCAAGGCACTGGCACAGCTGTGTCTCACTGCACATCAAGAGGGGTACAAGTGACAGACTCAAATCTGGCTGTTCCTTTAGTTTGGTTTGTCCAGTTAAATGAAGATAAAAATGTATTTTGCACCAGAGATGGCACAAGGCTGTTTTTTTAAAAAATACCCAACTCTATACCATCCTCCAAACATGAGGCACAGCAGCCACAGTCAGGCTGTTCCCATGCACTTTGATCAATGTGACTTTGCAAATCCTTCATGCCAGTAATTCTCCTCTTCTAAACTGGTATTGGGTGAGATAATTAGAACAAAACCAAAAAAATTACGATCACAGTTTAGGCTCCCAGCTTTTGCAAATGCCAGGGTGAGGTGTAGCAGTGTAATAAACTACAGTCAACAACCTTGCTGCTTGTGTAATAATGCAAAAGCACTATACAGGCTGTATCCATATTGCTTAGTCTAAAAATAAACATGTACAGATTAAATAGGACATACATCGTATCTCTACATGATCCATTTATGACAAACTAACAAAATAATTAAGAATAAAGACAAAACCACATAAGCTTAATTATTATTATTTTAACATGTTAAAAATACAGTCACATCAAAATAGGATACACAGTTATAAAACTGTTGCAGATGACATAAGAAAATAGTGTGTATATATTTTATATATAAAAATCTACAGTATTTACTAATGCTGATACATATTTCGGAGCCTTGCGTTGCTTGCACAAATAAATTGTACAGCTTCGTTATGAATTACAGAACCATCATTAAACACTGAGATTATTACACTTAGCCACAAAATTATATACATACATTTCTAAGCTGCTGCAAGCAATCAGAACTAAAGTAAGCCCAAGTCATATTTATCTTCACAATTTTATTTTAGTTTCAGTGTAGTGCTTTGCTAACTGTTACTTCGCTGCAGTTCGCAATCTTTAAAATATAAAATTGCCCAGTTATTAAAAATTACATCAGACACGTTATATACACAACAAAAAAAATGTTTTGAAACATACTAAGTAAATGTTACTTCCATTTGTAAAAACTGTTTTACTTCTGTACCTTAAAACTTACCGAGCCAACCTGCAGCAATAATAGGCACTAAAGCTCATTCTTTAAAGGAAAAAAAAAAAAAATAATCCATTTCTATGTTTTCAGTTAAATCTTACAGAACAAAAGACAACAGGACAACCTTCCAAACCATACCAAACTGGTGTTGATGCCAATGTTTAGTACTTCAGTATTAGAAAAAAAAAAGATCTCTGTTCAGCACTCCAAGGACCTCTTCTGGCGAGACCCTCCTGTGCCTCAGCTCCCAGGAAGGGGTCGGTGCATCCAGCACCTGCTACGCGGCACCAGCAGCTCCCAGGGGGAGCATCCCAAACGTGCCACTTCACCTGCTTCTTATCACCCCCAATTCACAGTCAAGGAAAGGAAAACACGAAGTAGGAAAGGCTGCAAACACCGATTGAAATTACTCGTGTCACCCACCAGGAGTTTAAGGTTCATGTTAAAACAGTCGGGATCATTTTAGTGTAGAACACCGCGCAGTGAGAGCAGCCCGACAGCACAGCAGCACCACCAGGCACAACCCTGCCGGCTCTTTGGGGTAAGAAAGGGCAAAACAGAACAGAACTGACTCGACAAAGCTTAAGAGAAGGGACACTGCGTGCTCACACAGCTCAGGGAACATCAAGCCACGAGCAAAGCTGCACAGGAGCGTCAGGGAGTTGCTCGTTCTGACACTTGGGAGATTTGGCCCTGCAACCAGTTTTAGTCTGACAGCACAGCATGGCAAAAAGGGAAGGGTGCAGCACCATTTCTGTATCAGGCATTACTCTCGCTCTGCTCCAGTATTTTGCACATAGGACGACATTCTGAAGGTAGACTTGGGTGAGAAGGTAAAAATTCTCCACTTTCGATGCTCCTAAAAAAAAAACAACTCTAAACACTGCCCTGAATTTTAAGCACCATTACTTAGCCAGATTAGAGACACATTTTTGGCTTTCTGCTTTTGCCTGCCTGCTCCTTCCTGCTGAGGAAAATAACAAACAGTAGTCAAAGGAGAGGAAATTAACTCTCATATAAGATTAAATTAATAATCCCAAAGCATCTCTCCTGCCCAGAACAGATACTGGGATGCTGAGGCAGCTGTATAAAAATGACAGAAATTCCCATTCAAAAGGAATGGCTTCTCAAATAAATTACAAAGAAAAATTAATATGAAATAAAAGTACTTCACAAGCTTTGCCCAAAGTTAAATGCATTTACATTTAAACTCTTTAGCTCTTTTCCATATGAGTTTGTGTATTGTAAGTGCACACCCTCACACGCACACACACATCTGTACAGTGCATTAACAATGTCAGTCAAAATTAAACTTGTAAGCGTGTTACTGGTTTTAGGCAGAAGGATTGTAACACAAGTTATTTAAAAGTAAGGAGCGATGACAGCACGAACCCCACGGTGTGTATGAGCTTATTGCTATGTCTGTGTGCATCAGATCACTTCCAACAGCTCCCATCCAAGCCCAAGAACTCCACCAGCCTTCAACCAAAGTCTGAAACATCTCTGAAATCGTGCGGTTGTTTTTAAACTCGTGTGAACCATCTGCATTTCAGAGAAGAACTGGGGTGGATCACCACTGACACAGTGACATTCGACTGGGTTTGGTTCTTGCCACTTTACTGAGCACAGCCAGCTCCTCAGAGCAGCACAGATTTGTGCACGGACAATCCATCGGTTCTGTTCCGACAGTGCTGGCCTTGAGCCAGCGGGCTGGAATATTGGTACTGAGCTGAGCCGTTCTCCTCAAGGGCTGGTGAAGTCCTGTATCTTACCGGGCTATCCACGGAAACAGCAGGAAGACTGTGGTCTTGAAAAGGTGTTGGCTGAAAATGCTGGTATTTCTGGAAATTGTCCAGGTGGCCTTTGTGAAGGTCTTGGCTCCAGGGCTGCCTGTAGGGCTCGTGTCTGTAGGTATAGGCAGCGTCCGACCACTTCCTATCCTCTGGCACGTAATCCACCGGAGGGATTATGAATTTGACACCCGGGGAGGACCTCGAGTTGCTGGTATAAGCATCGACAGGGGCTACTTCTATGTGACCAGGGGCTGGTGGCAGAGGATTTTGTCGAGTGGCAGGATAGGAATTCACTGGTAGTTTATTGGGGGAATAATCTACCGACATAAAGGGCCCGTACGGCCTCCCAGAGGGGCTGGTTCGGCTGCCGTGGTAATGCAGAGGGACAGAACCTGCGTTGCCTATACTGGGAACGTGCTTTGGAGAATTCCCATGGTAAGTAGGTGGATTACTATAACATGGCAGTGGCTGTTTTGCATTCAGTCCGTGAGCTGGGCCATCAGACTGAGATGCATATTTTGGAGACCTGGGTTGCGAAGCGAAGGTGTAATTATTGGGTATTTTTAACGGAGCTGGTACTTTTTCCATTTGCCTTCTTGGACTGTTGGAATACGCTACATGCCTAGGGCTCTGGGGAAGAGCTCTCTCAAGCATCTCTTCAACAGCATTCTCATTCTCAGTTTCATCTCCTGAAACATTGTCATACTGAGATGCATTAGACCCTCGCTTACCTTCATCAGCATCCAAAACCCTCATCTTTTGCTTTACATTCAAAGACTGCATTTCTCCAGGACTTGGTGGTGGGCCTGAAACCAAATGGTTTACTGGCCTCCCTTTCACATCTGCAGTGAGCTGCATTGTCTTTTCAATTATTTTGATATCAGACGGTTTATTCCACTTAGGTACAAATTCCCTTCTTGTATTTGAAGTAGCATTAGAATTCTGATTAGCAGCTGCATTATTGTACAGACTCGAGGTGTCTGCTGGCTCTGCTGGCTGAGGCTTTTTTCTGGTATCCACCTCATTCTTGGGCAAACTGTTTTGTGTCTCTGTTGGTCGAATCTTCTGCTGTTTTAAGGAAGGTTTCTTTTCCACTGAATTAATTCTTTTTCGGTCATTTGATGAACTTTCTAGTTCTTCTTCTGTGGATGGTCTCCTCTCTGTCCTTGTGGCTGCTTGTGTCCCAGTGCTGTTCTGTCCATTAAGCATTGGAATGGAGTTAAGCACAGAAGGCTGAGGTTCTGATGGAATCTGCCCCAATGGCTTCTTTGGAAGTTCATCTTCTTTACCTAAAAAAAGAGACCAGGAATAACATAAATGCACCTTTGTGCAAAAGTCTTCTTTGATCTGTTGGTCATGCAAGCAAAAATAACTACGAATTAACAGGGCCGCTCTCTGGGTCACCATTCTGCTGAACACCTCAAAGGTTCTTCTGTACACTGACACTGACCACAGATCTTTTAATGGTTCTCATCCTTACTAGTTATTCTACTCTTCCTTCCTATAGCTGACACAATCCTGTCAAGCTTCTGCTCTACCTTGACACTGTTGTTGCAAAAAATGATTTTCCTTGATGACATTTTGGTTACAGTATATATACTGTATATAACCCTCCTCACATTAACCAAACTGCTTTTCTCCACCTTAAAAATCCTTCCCAACGTCCCTCTCCCAATCTGTTGTTTTCCATTCATTCACCATTTAATGTTCACCCCTGGCAAGCTACACTATAAACCTTCTCTCGTTTTGTTTTTTGGTTGGAGCTCCCTATTTTTGGTTGGAGCACAGGTAAGATCTTGCTCCCCCCTAAACCCCTGCCTAGAAATTTCATCCTCAGCATTAAAAAGCTCCAGTAAAAGGTTCTACACAGAATAATTTTCTTTTCAGTTCAGCTTTTTATCAATACAGAACAACTGAAGTAGCTGACACTAACACTGGCTACGCCGCGGTTTCAGCTGAGCATTCCATGGACAAGTTTTGCCAAACACAAGGACATCACTTCCAGAACACAGACATCAATGGAAAGTTCCCCCAGACTGGAACTCAACACATTGCAATAGCCAGTGGGAAACATTAGTTATGTGGGGACCCAGAACAACCCAAACTGACACTACAGAAAGAATAAAGGAGTGTTTCATGGCTTGATGATGCTCATAGAAAAATTCACATCAAATTTTCCACTGCAATCCTTCTCCTTAGCAGTCACCACCCTTCATAATCTCAGCCAAAGTCTTTTATCATATCCACTTGCATATAACTTATTTAACTGTGCAATCCATTATAAGCAGAAAAGGTCACACACTTCTCATTAAATGTATTCATCTAGATTTAATTCATTTGATCTTCAGCATTTAAAAACAAAACACACAAAACTTTTTAAGTCAGGACAACCAAACAAATGCTACTCACTGTGTATCTATTTATTAAGCAGAAGCTCTGTTGTAAAGAGAAAAAAAAAAAAGAAATGGCTACCCTTGCTTTAGCATTACACAAACTAAACAATGCAAAATGGCTGTTGGTAAAACAATCTTGTTTAATCCTTCCTTCTTCCTATGACAAGAACTGTAGGATCTTTTTCCATTGAAGATCATAGAGTTAGTCCCTCACTTTCCAGCTATTTGTAATTAGAATTCTTTGCCTATATGGGTTCACAGGAGTTAAGACACATGGTGTCTCTCTCCCTGACTCGAGTGCTGTGGTTACGAGTGAGTGATGTTCATTTACACAGGCAGGAGCCCGAGTTCCATCTTTGATGACTGGTTCATGATGCAGACACAGAGAGGAAAGGCAGCAGCCAAGGTCACTATTATTTATTGTAACAGTGTAACAAACTACCACCACGGATCAGTTGCTATATAAACTAAATGAAAACCCAGGAGTTTGTGCCAGGCAGGACATGGCAGGAGGACAGCAGGGAAGAACACAATGGTGCCGTGTGTCACGACAAGATAAATAAATAAAAGCACTTAACACAAACAGGCTGGTTTGGCCAAATGATTAAACCAGCCTTTCCTTGACTGTTCTTCAGAAGAGGCCAAAGGTCATATGGAAACCTACCCTTTGCTTCAGGAACAACTTGAGAAACCTCAGTTCACATGTAACACACACAGCCTACCCAGGCTTTCCGTAGAGAACTCCTCCACTCTGATTTTCCCCAGCCATCCTCCTCTCAATCACAGTCCTACAATGATGCAAACTCACAAACCTCTTACACCCCAGGCACTCACTGTCTACCTTGCAACCAACCTGACAAAGGCAGATCCTCCTGCTGAGCTCTCTCCTCAACTTCTGGTCTCCAGAGGGGAGATTCCCCACGTTAAATCCCAGGGTTATACCCCTGGCACACTGTACTCCAGGATGGACAACACACCCCAGACAGCACGGCAGGGAGGGCAGAGCCTCAGCACTGGGCTCCAAGGAATGGCTCTTGGAACTGCAAGTCTCATGTTTGGTCTCTTCCAATGAGGGGCCCTGCTATTCCCAAATCAGATTAAAATCTGGAGCATGGCTTTGCAGCCTTGCCCACCACTGGAGGAAAAGAGGAGAGGACAGAGGAACGAGGTGTGTGGATGCTGTAAAGGGGTGATTTAACAGCTCTGCAACACACTCAACTGCTGCAACAGCCTCTCCAAAATTGTCCTTTAGTCTTTATGAACAGGAGTTCACTTTCTGAACTTGCTTCAGTTTGGCAAGAGGCATTTGTACCATTTAATTCCATCTGCCTCTTCACACCCAGTGTCAGGCAAAGCTGAAGATCTTGTCTTCTAAACAAAAGTGAATTTTGCCCGTAAGAAATATTCCTGATACTGGCTCTTTATGTTACAGGGCTTTCAATCTTACCAGTCTTGAATGTTAAAACAGCATGAAGTCTGAATACAATACTTTGTTATGTACAAAGTAATACCAAAAACTTGTCATCTAAATCATATAGAACTAGTCTTTATATGCTGCCAATCCATTTGTAACTTCCAGGAGGATCCATGGCAGCTATGGGATAGCATAAGAAAATGGCTCCTCAACATCTCTAAATTCTTTAATTTCTGTTCCTGTACACAAGAAATGTTTTAGAAAAATGTTTATTTTCTTCTATGCTTGAAGTTAAAATATTCTAGTTATACATACAAGAAAGCCTGAAGACCTCTAGCAGCTGCAATGCTTCCTTGATGTGACCAGAGATGTTAAAAGCACGAACTCATTTCTTTTCTTCCAGCTTCTACTCTAAGAAATGCCTACAGAGCAATAGGAGACCCTTTAAATATACAAAAAAGGTGGGTTTGGTGTGAGTTTTTGGTTTTTAATTTCACACACTTAAGGTTTCTTAATTACCATTAAGCTCTAACAAACCCAAGTGAGAATACTGCAGACATTTTTATTGAATTCTACCTAGACTGCTTTAAAGGTTACTTTCTGTCACCTTTCCTTCTCATTTCAGGGTAAAAGAACACAGCACAACCAGGCACACGTGGAGTGCATGGTCTGGATGATGTGTGGGTAACATGAATTACAGCTGTAAAATGAGTATCAGAGAAGTGAAATTGCTAAAACTCAGCATTAATTCATGTACTGAGTAACAAGCAAAGTGTTGCAAGACAAAAGTTCATTCAGAAGAAAACCTCGGCACTGTAACAGCACGATACCACGTTTATGGGCTGGCCATGCCAAACCCTAGTGCTTTCAGGGAAAACAAAAACAGGGAACAGCAAGTACATGTGGAAGGAGGTCAGTGGGGAAAAGAAGAAATACAGCTTTGAATCTCAGCCACGGGGCTCTACAGAACTCGGTTTAACTTGACCTTGGACAGAAACAACTGACACAGCCTTGCTTAGTCACCACATCTGCATGTGGAACCAGGAAAGGCCACGCTGGCAGAGGTACCAACCCAGGAATCAAGCACAGCCCTTGCTCTGGTTCAAAAGCGCTCGAGCACCGATCACCTCCTGCCATAAAAACCAACCCGAGCTGGGTAAGCACCCACGGTGCTACAGCAACCAGAAACCCTGCAAACCAGTCACCTGCTAAAGGAAAACCAAAACTGTTGGAAAATGCAGAATGGATATTTAATTCTAGTTGAAATATACAGCTCATACATAAAATATCCATACAAAGGTGCACAGAGCTGTCACTCACAGCGAAAATACCAAGTACTTCAAAAACAAACAAAGACTCCTGAATGTTCACAAAATTAACCAGGTAGAGGATAACCAAATTACCACCATGCACCTCGCTGCCATGGGACGTTCCTCAAATGCACAAGGAGCATGCAAACTGTGTTTGTGAATGCTTTAACCAGTCCACTATCAGCAAGAACAGCAAGAAACCCACGATGCTGCATGCTGGCAAGAAAGAAAAAAGGTAATAAAAGCAAAAGGCCGAGGAAATGAAAACACAATGGAAAAGCAAACAAAAGAAACCAAGTCACAGCAAACACCTCTGCCTTAAGAGGTACAAACACAGCTCGCCACACAAGCATGCAAAAGCACCAATTCCTTCAAGCCACATTTCTTTTATCTACCAATTTTCCACTCCAAATCTGCCTAAAGCCTCACACACAGCTCTCAACCATTTTTTTTACTACTTCAACTAAACTCACTGTTCAAACTCCTTAGATTTGAGCAGGAAAAAATTTTATGTGGGTCTTTTCAAGGACATTCAATTGAATATCTGTGTTGATGATCCAAAATCTGAGTTTTCTCACTGTCTGGACCTATCTGTCCGACTCAGAAAGGGAAAAACTACTGAATTCTACAAGAAGGATTTTTGGGAGAAGTGCTTTTCTATAAATCCATGATGTTTAGATACGAGGTTTAAAAGCATTTTTAAACTAGAAGTTAAGGCAAAGCTGTTCAGTTCAGCTGTGACTGTTCTGGCAGTGACCTCTGCAATCACTGAACGTGCCTTTGTCCTCTGAAGTGATCTGGGCTATCAGATTTTTCCCAAGTTGCCAGTATTCATGTGGGATGGGAATCTTTTAACTCTCACCCTTCTCTCCTCCCTTCTTTCAACAGAAGGGGTTCCTAGACAGTTTAATTACTGGTTTTTCCCAAAGACAAACATTGTATAAGCTTGTATCAGAAATTACAGAGCGGGAACTGCAGGATTTTCTATTTTTCCTTTAAAAGAAAGGCAGTGATTTTAGTTGCCTTTTATGCAGTATAGCATAAAATAAGCAAACAAATAATATAGGGTGAAAAACGGGTAAGGAAGGAGAGGGAAACAATTTAAGCAAAACAAGAAGAATCAGCTGCCTGTTTGTTGTTGGCAAACATATTCCCTGACACGAAAGGAAGCAAAGCAAATATGAGCAGGTCTGACTGTTCCCCAAAAGATAAGACAATTCAAGGCACATTAAAGAAACTTTGTCTCCTGACTTCCTCCTGCTCAAACAAGCCTTGGCCACCACCCAGTGGAAGTGGATCTGCACTGCAAGACTTTCCCAGATAATTGCTTCAGGAGGCACTAACAGCCTCATGCATCGAGTAGCAGACATATAATTGGAGTAAAGTGCTTTAAGTGCTCTCTCCGGTGAATAACAGTCTAGTCCTTAATTTCAGCACCAGAATACGTGCACTCTGACTGTTCTAACACAATTTTCAAGGATGGTAATGGTCATAAAAACAACTCTTGAAAATGACATCTTGAAATTTGGTGTTTATTTTCCATCAGTGACATGCCATCTTCTCTGGTTTACAAGCCCAAGAGAATTTTCAAGAAATTTAAGGGCCTGCACCAGAAGCTCAGGGTGCTCCCTGTAAGTCAACCTTCGCTCCTCCTCCTTTTTATGCCTTCAGTGCCAAAGGAGTTACTAAATGAAATCCTGCCGGGCAACCTGAAGGGAGAACAAAATACACTCTGACTTTCTGCTGCTGTGCTGCTTTTGTAGTGCTGACAGCAAGGAAAACTTACTTTCTAAACATCTGCATTCAGATAAATAATGGAAATGATAACCAGTTTGAACCAGCATAACTATCTGGGTCGTATATTTAAAGATCATGGAAGTTAAACTGTAAATGTTTTTAAAAAATGCAAAGCCAAAGTCTAAAACTGCTGAGGATATACACTAATTATATTAGTACAATTCCAAATATTATTTTAGTTCATAATATTGTAAAGTAGTTGTACCACACAAGAAACAAGGCAGAAAAAAATAGTTTAGTTGATTAAAACACGAAGAGCATTGTCTGAAATAGCTACTCGGGTATTCTTCAAGCACAAGTGAAAAATCCAAAATACCTCTGAAACAAAACACAACCAAAAGAAAGACACCATCAGAAACAGGAAAGCCAAGCTGACTTACGTATTTCTATTGTTCTGGCTGTCAAAAGGCACATTAACAGGGGAGAATGGACATTATTTAATAGATTATTATTAATACTATTAATGCAGTATACACTCCTGCACTGTCACCAATGAATATGTGAAATAGATAACTGAATAAAAGATATTGATAACAAATTTAATAGAATATGACCTTAAAAATAAACATCAGATGAACATTTTAAAATTCCTGGCAAATCCAAGATTCAAATTTTGCTAGTTTTCCCTGACTACAGAAAAGGTTGGAAAAACTAGAACTGAGTCAGAGTTTAAAGCTGGTGTTATCATGCACATATGTAGTTAAATTGATCACAACAGGAGGAGCAGATTTCAAAATTTGCCAATACTCTTTTAAAATCAAGCACAAGACCTTTATGTTTGATTTAAGGCCTGCTGTTAGGTCTATTAAACTTTTAGTCATTTAAAAAAAAAAAAAATCCAACCCAGGACCTCTCTGCCCTCCCTTTTCAGGACTCCTTGTATCAAAACACAGGTGAGAAATTGTCTCAAGAACAGACCTGAGAGGCTTCAAGCTTTGAAGGTGGGCCTGGCTGCCTTATTTACAAAGGACTGGATTAATAAACTATTTGCAGCAAAGTATTTTTAATAGGAAACTTTTACTGGCAAGCACTTTTGTTTATTAAAGTGAGACACTATAAAAATCTATTCATATATAAATATTGTTTATTAAGCACTGCATTATTCATGCAGTTCTACAGGAACGAGTTACAGCAAAGCTGGAAATTCTATCCCTATCCTGTGAGCACTTAAAAGAATTTTGCTGCTGTTTTGAATAACAGACAAGGAAAGAATCTTGAAATCAAGAAATTTTGGAAAGGAATGGTGTACCCCAAGAAAATTCCCCTCATTATGCTCTAAACATCATCCTTGAACTAAGGAAGACATTGTCCATCCTACCCCAGATCTGGCACCTGGGGAAGATGGGAAGCCACACAGAGTGAGGTGAGTGTGCTGTTCAGGACCCAGTCGTGGTGTGGACACCCTGCACCACACCCCAGGCAGTCCAGAAAATACCAAATGTCCTTCCCACTAAATTGGCTTGAGAGCATGTCAGAGGAGAGATACCTTAAAGGACAGTTTTTACTGTCTGGCTGTCACAGCCTGCCCCTCTAGGGCTCAATAACCACGTGGCTTCCCAGTAAGAAGTGTTCTTATCCATACAGTCACTATCCAGAGGCACCGGAAGAGAGGGATGCCTGTTTTGGGTTGTAGGAACAGCACTGGAGTTGCAAGCCGTGCTCTGAAGGTTGCAGTTGCTAAGGACAGGCTACCCTACACTGGTCAGCACTTAAGACTAGAAATTACCACAAAGAGGAAGGAAAATCCATGGTCTGCTTTCTGCCAAACAGCCCCAGTATTGGTAGGAGCAGATATACAAAATTAGCAAGATCCCCTCAACACCCCTGTTTTCTGGCTGAGCCTTTTAAGGGTTTTATCAGTGAGAAAGTGTTCAGCAAGTTCCTTCCTTCTGTGCTCTGAAGGGGACACAGAGCTCCTTAATTCAGTGGGAGAAGCCATGGAGGGAGCAAGCCAGGGAAAGCTACATCAGACATAAGCAGACATCCACTTTAAAGTAACACAAAAGTTATTACCTCTTTTAATATCCTACTGCAGCTTACCCTACTAGGGCAGGAAAATCTATACAGCCTAACAAAGGATGCCAGATGGAAAATTCCACTGAGCTTAATTAGCTCACTGCTATTCCTGGATGACTGATACTGATGCAACTGTAAGATGGAGATTTTTTTTTTCTTCTTTTTCCTAACATGCATTTTTACTTTAGTTCTTAAAGGTGTAATTGTTGCTCAGTGGGAAAAAAAAAAAGTACAAGAGAGGAAGCAGTGCTTTGATTTCAGCTGAGAAAACAAAAATAAAAATAAACACTATTTTATTTTCTCAGGCTACGGTGAATATTTAAATGAACAGGTATTTTTGTGCCTCCCTGACACAGAATGGTTCCATACATTTTAGATGGAATTAGAAGAAAAATAGTAAGACTCAAGGTAGTAAAGACAGAGTCAGACAGACATTTGTATCGGGTTTGTGTGGCCAAGTTTTGGTAGAGGGGGAGGCTACAGGGAACTCCTGAGTGTTCTCTCCCTGCCCTTATCTCAGTCCAGAAGCCATTCCTTGTATTTTCTCTCCCTGCCCAGCTGAGGAGGGCAGTGACAGAGAGCTTTTGGTGGACACCTGGTGTCCTGCCACAACTTATGAGCAAAGCTAAATGTGTAGAGATTGTTCAGAACCTGTAAAAAAATATTACTTGAAGACAGTGATTAATAAGACCAAAATTAAGAGAGAGAAAAATTTTAAAAAAATTAAACCAAAGGCTCGTGAAATTCATATGAAGAACAAATGAGGCAGCCTCACCCAAGTACAGGTAACAGCAGACAAATCAGCCAGGTTCCCATGGATTAGGATGAAGGCAATTTATTTTTATTCTGTGAAAGGTTAAGGAATGCTCCTTTCTACCCCTGGTAAAAACACACCATACAGAGAGGCCTTCCCAGGCTACTTTGAAATTAAAAAGGAAAAAGCTCATTTTCTCATCCAGCACTAAAATCTAATTCACTGTGGCTTTGCTTTTCCTATTTCAAAGTTAAATCTCCCACATTCATGTAGGAGGGGAAAAAACAACACACAAAATACATTTTGTTAGCAATGTTGCTTTAGCTACCCAAAATAAAGAACCAATATGGCTCGAAACAATCAGCATCCGTCAGCTGGTCACATCAGAGGTTACACTGAAGTGTACCCAGCATGAAACCAAACAACTTGCATTTCATGGCCGAACTGCCACTGTCCTTTGCTGTTGGTGCCCCCACAAGGAGACTCCTTGAGTCTCCCACTTTCTGTGCCAAGGTGAGTGGCTCTCACGTCCCCTAAAGCCTCCTCGAACTTTCTGTGAAAATCCAGAGTATTCTCAAACAAAATTTCACTTGAAGGCATTTTATATTCCACCAAAACAAAAGCCTTAAAACACAAATAAGTTAGGAACAGACTTTCTGCCTTCTGCATCAAGAAAATTTCCGGTAAATTCTGTATTTTCCAAGGAAACTCTCAACATTACTGACATGGATATGATCTTCTGGGTTGGAAGATACATTACCATCAAAATCTTTCCCAATTCTTCAGCTACCACAGTTTGGAAACCAGGAACTTTTCACTGACGAAATTTAACTTTACCACATCCATGAAAAATCTACACATCTACAAACTACTGAAGTTGTTGGGATAAGCCCCTCACTGTTCAAATATAACCACTGGACCCCAATGATCCTTAAGGATTCCTTCCATCTCAGGAGATCCTAGGAAGGATTCCATGATGGAGCGGAACTGATGCCCAAGGATGAAGGTGCTCACATCAGTCACCCTGGCCAAGCCTCAGCTGGTAAAGGTGTCTGGTAAAGCTCCTGGCTGAAGAGCAGGGATGGAAAGAACAACTTCAGAAACACAACATTTCTCAAGACAAGTTTCTGGGAAAAGGATGGAGAGAGGGTAGGATGGGAAGGCCACGATTATGAAGGGGAAGGGACAGGTGAAAAGACAAGAGCAAGAACTGGACTTGGGTCTGTGGTGGGGGGAAGAAAGTCAGCTGGGAGATGGTACAGAAATTCAGAAAGAGGGCAAAACACAGGAACAGGGAGAAATGGGAAGCTGAAAAGAAGCCAAGATGATGAAAAACAAAGTAAACAGTTTCCTACTCCAGATCTGCTGAAGAACCAGATGAAACAGGTATTTATTTGAGGTGGGCAGTTGACATAGCCCAATACTGCATGCAATAAATAATGTCTACAGGAAGAGAAAAATTAAGTTCATTAATGAAAGAACAAATTATCACAACAATGCTACACAGGCAACCTTTGTTCTGACACTTCTTAACTTCTGAAAGCCAACCACAGCAACTTTTAAATAAAGTTACTTTAAGGTAATTTCTGCAAGGTTTGTAGTTTTTTTAAAATATACATTTCTCAGATACTATTCTACAATTAAAGGATAAAAAAAAGCACTGAGTAATCACAAGAAAAATTCTAATTAAACATTGTGCAGGTGGGGATAGAAAAGAGAATAGAATCTTAACAGAGGAGAAAGAGATCCTATACATTTCATAAGTAATGCCCCACGAAACAACCACCTCTGCTCTGCAACCAAAAACACAAAGATGGAGAAGAAAAAGAAAATGATTCCATTAAACATCCAGCAGGTCTGTCACCTGCACACAACTAAAAATCTGGATTTGACCAACAGAGGAAACTATCTGAGCTGAAGTTACAAAACAGTCTGGATTCTCAGACAGTGCTGCTACTTCAAACAATTTCAAACCTTGATATTTGAACTTCTACCTGAAAGGTTTTATAAATTCAAGCTAATAAAATTATCAGAATACAGTATGTTTAAAAGTGCTCTGCCATTAGCTTAAAACCAGTAAACAAAACACCAAAAAAGAGCAAATTCACGAAAGGAAAAAATGTTGATTTTAAACTGTGAGGTATTTCGGGGGGGAGTGGGAGGAGGGGGTAAATTTGCACAGCTTTTAACAGCATGAATTAACATTCTGAAAATGAACAATGTGTAAATAGCTCCAAATATCTAAGTGTGCACACGTGCAAGTTTCTTACCTGCTGCTGGTAAATCCAGCTTGGCTCGTTTCAATTCTGCTATAGAATTTTGGAGCTGCTCTATTACGAAGTCATCTTCATAGAAGAAATCCTTGGCTAAAGTCTCCTGCAGAAATTTTACAAGCTCTTCCATCTGTAATTTCATCAGATGCTCTATATAAGGAGGAAACATTATATTTACATTAAGGTATCTTGATAACTAACACTGGAAAATGTACTTCTGTCATGAGGTGCTTTTGTTTTCAAAGCAGAACGAAAAACACTTGTTAATTATGCAGATAACTGATTTCTACACCAGAAATCTATAAAATGCATACAAAATTCACTTGCAGATCACTATGGAAATGCTTTTTATGTACCATTCTCTACTTAGGACAATGTTTTCCAAAGAGGAGCATCTTCACAAAATCAAGAGGTCACCCTCCTTCAAAGCCTTCTCAAGACCAACAGCTTCAGGTCTTTATTTTTCAGCCCTGCATCCTCAACCTACACACACTCTGTAGATCTGTACAACACACATCATCTCTCTTATCAGGAGCTCTGAAAAGCAGTAAAACACTTTAAAAGTCGCTATTTACAGTATCCTCATTCACAGCCAAATTAACTCCCAGTGAAATGATGATGGGCAGTTCACACTTCAGAACCGTTCCTTCAGGGCTCTCTGAAAATTCAGGCCATATTTTGAAAGTCATTTTACAGTTATCAGGTTATTTTTCTTTCCCTTTTTTTTTACACAGCAGTCAGGCCATGTGGCTTTGCAAGGCTGTAACTGCATACCTGTGTAGCTTCTTTATCACCTGTATGTCATCAGAAGTTTCAGGATGTACAATTTCTATCCAGAAACCATTAAAAAAAAAAAAAAAAGCGGTTTTGCACCGTGATAAAAATGCCCTTGGCATGTATTCCACAGTGACAACTTGGACTGGATAGCTACACCATCAATGTTTTTAAGGGTAGACAAGAAACTGGAAAACAAATCAGAATCTGTCTTCTGCCACCTTCTCTGTCAGCCCTCTCATCTCCTCTCTGTTGCCCTGAGCTACTCGAGGTGTTTGATCATGGGGGAAGTTGCTACTTGCTAAGCAAGCAAATCCACACTCAGACCTTCTTCCTCATGTCTTCCCAGAAAAAGAGCAGTGAATAAAAACAAACCAACAAACAAAAAATTCAAGTAGATGTCTATTTGCAAGTGAAGAAGAGGAACCAAAATGCTAAGCCTAATTATTTGCCTCAAAATGTTTAGCTTTCTTAAGTACAATAATGAAAAAGGAACCTTTTCCATTTTTCAAAGCAGTGTATGAACAAACTAGTGAGCACACCCCAGTGAGACAGTGAGGGAGCATCACCACAGTTCAAAAAGGATAAACTTGCAAGAAAATGATGACATGAACTCTGCAGCTCCATGCAGACCATGAGTTTACAGAGTTAAACGACTTCCCTCAGAAAACCAAAGTCCCACAGTAGAAGTGTCTTGAACTTGAGCTAAGAGGTATCACCCTGAGAAATGTTCAAGTTAATTCAAACCTAAAATGCATCCTCAAAATCTTTTGGAACTTAAGATGCTACCTCACTTTAGGGAATCAAGCATAGGTGCTTTAGACAATTCTTCTACTGAAAATCTCAAATTTTACTTTACCCAAAGGCAGGAGATGAAAGAGAAGTCACACAGGCAGACTACAGAAAGTCTGGAATTTAATTACATTCTTGGATAAACGATGGTATAAGGAGACATAGAGTGGTGATTCCTCATTGCTGAGTTGTTTGTTGGTAAGAGTTAGTGGCACACTCTGGATTCTTTGAGTGCTTTCCCAACTAATTTAAATCCTGTAGGGGCTAGGAAGGCATTTCAAACCACAGATCTACAACATTATTCCCCAGTGTTCAGTCAGCAATGCAGCTCACCTCATGTCCATGTTTAAATAACTTTCTTACTGTCATAAATACTTTTCTCTGACAATCACACTGTATTGGGCCTGGCTGAGATGGAGATGATTTTCCCCCAGCAGCCCTTATTTTCTCCTTCCCCCATCCTGCTGGGAAGGGGAGTAGCTTGGTGGGCAACCTGGATCCAGCCAAGGTCAGCCCACCACACACACACACACATTAATAAAGATTTTTAACCCTTTGTGCATAAGGAATGAAAAGGACCTGTCAGAAGAAGCAGAGGGCAAGTGGGAAACTTGAGATTTTCACACATAAAGGTCAAATTACACAAATGAGAACAAAACCTGCTGAATCTCTGTTTAGGTTTCAAATGTTTGAGAGGTCTCTTACTTCTGTGTAGCTTCAGAATTGTGTAAGACATAGCAGTGAGAATCCGCTCTCCTTCAAGTATGTAGATATCCCATATCCTGAGGCTTAACGTAAAGGGAGTCTGCAATGACAGAACCAGGTGATGCTGTGAAAACAGCCTGCCCCAAGTCACAATTCCACACAGCAACAGGAAGGAAAACATACTCACACGATCAAGAAAACACTGGAAAAACCACTTGGTTGTGTAAAGGCTGGTGGGCATATCCTGGGAGTCCTGCAAAGAACGCAGAAGTTTAGAAATGCTTACAAAAATGCAAGTAATGCCTTGCACTGTCCATGAAATATTTTCCCCTCGAGGCCAATGTGCCCAATATTCACCATAAATAATTAATTTAACCATGAGACACTGTTACTTCAATCCAACAAATGCAATTTCTGCCTTTCATAGTTTTCCTTCATCAGCTTCACCACCTGAAGAACACACTCTCAGAGATGCAGAGGTATCAACACAACCTTTATCTTGTTCCTGGGACAGAGGCAGCAGGGGATAAAATCCTCTCTCAAGAAAATAAGCCCATATTCTGGAGGAACCCAAGTTCAGGCACTGGGTCCATCCAGTCTTTTATTTCTCTACAGCAAGGCTACCAATTCACACCAAAGGCTGAAAAGGTTTTGTGACAAAAAAAAACATTAACTACCAGAAACCAGCATAAAACTATGGAATTATTCAAACACAGGGCCTCGAAACAGGACTTAAGACTCATAAGGGATTTTATTCCTTAATTAAAGGGCCTAATTTCCCCTAGAGCACAGATAATCCAGGTGGTGTCCCACCCCTTCAAAGATGGCTAAAGCTTCTCTGCAGTTTCATGGAAAGTTCTTTGCATAGTTAGAGAAAAAGATGAAAAGTTAAGAAATTCTGAATTTTAACTGTGGGATAACATCATACCCCAGGCTTGCCAGATTCAGCTTTTCCAAAAATTTCAGTCATGAACCACTGAATAAGCAACGGACCAAAACCCTCTGGTTTATCTGCAGGCTTTACTTTTGTCTTTCAGAAAGTTAACACGGGCTCATTTTAGTGACACATTTACAGTAAGAGATGAGAAAAACAATCCTTCACACGACTGAAATAATGACATTTTCATGTTGAGAGTCTTGAAAAAAGCAAACAGAACAAAAACAACCTCAGTTTTCTAACCTGTAAGAATGGTCATCAGCCTACTGAAAGATATAAAGGTTCATGCCTTCCTCTGATAAAAAACCCCAAATTGCTACTAAATTCAATGCCCCTAAACTGATTCATACAAAAACAGAACTAAGTTCTGAATTGAAACTTAAGAGAAAAAAATACAGTAAATATAGAGAGTGAATATTTTCCTGCATCCCTCTAAACAAATGGCCAAGAATTCCCTCAGAAGAGGGCTATGGAAGTATTTTATTTAATTAGCTCTCTCAATTGCCAAAAGCAGTTTCTGCATTTGTCCAAAACTTTCTTTTTTCAAGTGACCCCAGGTAGAGGGGGCAGATGTGAGACAGGGACAGATGACAGGGAAAAAAAGCTCTGGACTATTAGTTGTAGTAATAACAGGTGTATATAATAATACAAAAATTAATGTGCCAGTCTCAGGTTCTATCACCTCAATCATGTATTATTATTTTGGAATTTTTAGGAAGTTATGAGGACCTTTTACCATTTACTGTCTTCTTGGGATTACTCTGTATTTTCTTTCTGAAACATGACAACCTCGAAAATGAGAATAACACGGTATTTCTAAACAAGAATCATCATCTTGCATGTACTGTAAAAACTAAATCCACAACTTTAGTTTCAGAGTCAAATTAGTTACAGAAGTGGGTTTGAATTTTTTTAAATGTGAAAAGATAATCTTGCATGACTAATTCTGACTTGACCTTTCACCAGAAGTGTTTTTTTCCCTAAGCAGATCTGCCTAACTCCCTGTTATGAGCAGCTCTTACAGCACACTGTTGAAAAAACAAATCAAAAAAGACACTAAATTCCATTTTGTAATACAGCAAGCACACATTAAATGCAATTTATCATTGCCAAGGTGCTAGTTTGCTCCAAGGTGTCTTTTTTTCTTTCTCTAGGCAGGTAAACATACTAAGCAGAAGATAATATAGTCCTGAGAGGGTGGTGCTTGTGAGCAGCCATCACTCTTGATGTTGCTGCAAGAGAGCATCTCTCACATTATCTTTTAAGACCTGCAGATGGATTCTGGCAGT
The DNA here is from genome assembly GCF_022539395.1 of Myiozetetes cayanensis. NCBI lineage: Eukaryota > Metazoa > Chordata > Aves > Passeriformes > Tyrannidae > Myiozetetes > Myiozetetes cayanensis. The sequence goes on from NW_026087521.1 coordinate 5,617,424, forward strand.
ACCAATGCACTGCACAAGGAAATTCTTGATGACTACTGGAAGGGTGTTTTTCTCCCATTAGAAAAATTATTGATTTCTTAGAATAAATACAGCCCAAAAAGGGCGTATTATTTCCTCTTTAAGAGCATTAGAAGAGATAAAACTCCAACTTTAGTTTCATGAGTATGTGCAAGTTTTAAAAGGACCATTAACCCCTCTTACAAAGGTTATTTTTTAAACAGGGATTAAAACCAGCTGGTCATAAAGTCACCTCTGTCCAGAGATGAACCACAAAGCTCCACATCTGAAAAACCCCTGATAAAAATGTTTTACCATCAGCAGTTTGCACAAGGCTGAGCAGAACAACCACATATTGTCCTGAACTCAGAGTCCAAAGTGACGCAGGCACCCACTTTAGTTATTCTCATGACCCAATTTTATCACAACTCTGCTGAGGGGCACCATAACTTTGTCTATAATGAAAACAACAGCACTTGTGCCTCTCAGAGCTTTGCATTTCTTTTCTGAGGTTTGAGTATTTTCAACCCACTGGGTTCACCTGAGCTGAAACCAGGCAGAAAGCTGGAAATGAGCACTGTTTGGTATTGTGATATAAATACTCACCAAGTGCTGCTTAAGCTTGGACAAAAATTTCTTCAGTATTTTGTCATGATGCTCTTGAAACCTCAACAGTTTTGGAAAACCTTCAATAAAAAAACCTAAGGGAAGAAGTTGACCATTTAAAAGGTGTATTTGCTACACAAATAACACAACAGAAGCACTGAGGCTCCAAGAATATTATCCTTCTACGAGACCACTGGATCTGAACAGATATTCATAACAATATTATGATGTCCCTGTACAGATGTGCACCTGCTTCTGCCTAAATAACTACAGCAAAACATCAATACATTCCCTCAGTGACTATTATTAGATTAAAATGACAAATGACAGCAGATCCATCAGTCATACATTAGTGTACCCAATGTAAGATCATGTGGAAAACACATTTATAATTTTTCTAAAAAAAAAAAAAACCCCAAACCAAACAAACAAAAACCCAAAACCAAACCAAACCAAAACCCCCCAAAAAAGAACAACAACCCAAACCAACTGAAAACTTTCAAAAGCAAAAAGACAAATCAGAATTATTGCCCAGAAAATTCATGATAGAAGGGCAAACAGCACAGGCAGCTACTAGAACTGTCTGCACTGAAGAAAAGACCATAAAAAAAAAAGACAAGAGGATATTCTACCAAGACAAATATCATGATTATATACTATAAGTAAAGACTGTGAGCTCACACAACTAAAACAGAGGGCATATAAAAATCTTTAGTAGTTTTAGTGATCATATACTGGAAAAGGAGTTATCCTTTCCAATGAGTTATCAGCAGAGTTAAAAAAGGGGCTCAGAGTAAAACACAACACTAGGCAAAAAAAACATGAAATGTAAAGGAAAGCTAGCACAGCTACACAGAAGGAAAAGAAACCATCCACAAAAGATCCTTCAAAAAGCTGAAGCTGTGTTCAGATCAGAAAGACAGAGATGATCAAACACTGACAGTATAAAAATGTGAAAAAGCAAGCCTGCCCCACCAAAGAAACAACTCACAAAAGACATTAAAAAATACTAATAGACCTATTTTCAAACACCTCGGAAACAAAGCCTGACAGAGTTTGTAGGTCTGTGAACATTTTTAGAAGTGCTCAGAGAAGATGAAGTCAGTACTAAAACCAAGTTAAATTTTTGCCTGGGAGACACAGGGGAGGTTCCCAACCCAGAACCCCAAAGAGCTCTCAGAGAACTCACGGATGAACGACCCGAAATGTGGATTCTGCGTGGTTGCACAGATGGAGGTAATGCCAAAACACAAACGGAACAACAATCCATGGTCAAAAGCAATTAACTATTAAAGGAAGAAAAGTCTATTGGAGATAATTACAGGCAAAACAAATTTTTATCTCAAGAAGTTCCTTCAGAACATTTTCCAGGAGGTGGAGGTGTTGATCTTGGGTTGCTTTGTTTTCAGACACTTCACTGAGCATCTGTTGCTGGTGGCTGTCACAGACAGAACACCGGGTTAAAGAGAGCTAGTACAGCAATTCCATATTCCTAGGATTAAAAAGTCTACCAAAAAAAAGTCCCTAAGACCTTTTAAGCAGTACAGAAACTGGAAGAACAAGTACAGACCCAGAGAACAAATGTCACTTCAGAAAAAAGAGGAGAAAGAAATCATTGAAGAAGTCCCAAACCAAAAAGCAAACTCTTACTAGTTACCAATTACAGAATTCAGTGCACGGCCACTGAGACACAAAATTTACCATCTCAGGTTCACACAGGTTTAGTATTTCATAGATACAAATGCAAATTCTATCATACTTAAATGTCAGGCTGCATATTAGGAAATTCTAATAACATAGGCAAGGCATTTGTTTTTTTTCTTACTGTAAACAGTAAGTGACTCCTCCAAAGCTAATTCGCCATCTGCAATAACATTGAGAGGTGCCTTTTCCATGGAAGGTTGCTCTTCCAAATTTATATACACCAACTCATTATCTTGAATTTTGAAGACTATAGAAAGATCAATGGAAAGAGCTTCCAAAATAGTAGACAGTTTTCAGGGTCAGATACCTGTATTTTATCATTTAGAGACTTCACATCGTCCATACAAGCCAAAGCATCAGAGAGGCCAAATTCATCTCTTGATTTCAAGCTATGCTAGAAAGTAAGTCTGGCTAATGGGCTGCACCCAAAAAGTATTCTTTTTTCTTATTCTATTGACCACCATTTTCTTATTCTATTCTTATTCTATTGACCACCCTACTCTTGTCAATATGATTCCAGTTGAATTACTCAGCCCCCACAACAACTTCCCATTTCAGAGAGGCATCTGATGGTCAGTAGCATCAAGTGTCACTATAAAAGTTCTTCATGGATATTGGTAATTTAGAATTGAAATTGTTTTGGCTTTAAAGAGTTGGCAAATGGTGCTTTAAGCTACTTTCCCCTAAGAACACAGAAAAAGGGCAAAGTTATATGACATCAGTTAAGTTAGTTTTAAAGTCCCCCTTCCTTAATCTATAGTTGTATTTACAGAGGCACAGTGACACAAACTCATTTAAAACAGAAACATTCAAAGAATCCTAGGAAATCTGGGTTGCACAGGACTTCTGGAGATTATCTGGTCCAACCTGCTGAAAGCAGAACCTTAGAGCAGCTTGGTAACATCTAGTGAATGATAAATTGGGAACATCTGAGTTACAAATAAGGTTTTGTTAGCATAACTATAAATGCAACCTTCCCTAGCAGATGTTGCCAGGACAGTTCCAATGTGTATATTTCTGACTTCCTTCCCAAAACACCCAGAATTTCCTATGAGCTTTGAAGAGCTCAAAATCCTACACAGCTGTAGTTGCCCAGGTTTTGATTGTTGTTAAACCTCTAGATTTTTTGTAAGATGCTCTTAGTCTGTGTTACTACTGTGTAAAGCTTCAAGAAAGGCTTTGACACTTTGAAAAAACTTTCAAAATTTCACTTATGACACTGATCCTCACATCACATCACACTTTTTTTCCCCCAAAATAAAGTGATAGTTTTGCAGAAAGAATAAGCAGCAAAATAACAAACTGGCCCTTTGTCTTGGGGGTGGAGAATATCCAGGAACACTGGGAGGCTGAGGAAGGTATCAGAGTATGAGGAAGTCTTGAGCAGGGAAAAGGAGCTGGAGGTTGTTGGAAATCTGCTAAAAAACCCAAGTTCTAAATGACATTTCCTTTTTCAGGCTTCCAAGAACTCCAGCTTTTCTGAATCACCACATCAGTAACATCACAAAGATGCTGGAATTCCTGGACTTGTCCCATACCAATAGCCATGGAATATGCATAGGTCATACTAAATCTGGCAAGGAAAGAGAGGGCTACTGATAACATAAGAGTAACAGCACCACAAGAGCAGGAATTTCTGTGTGAGGAAGAGATAAAACTGAGAAACCCAGAGTTCATGCCTAGACACAGGTCCATTTTTTACTGTCGATTCCTGTCCTGCCAAGTGATAGCACAGCTGCAATATTATTTAACACATTCTGTATTACATTTCCACTACTATTTTATTACTACATAGAGGTCTGCATAACCAGCCTTCAATTGGTTACATTCCCTGAGAGAATAAGAGAAGAGGAAACCATCTGATTTTCATTAGAATTACCTGAAAGATATCACATATAAAAACAATTACTTACCCTTGTGGGTGAGGGCTCCAGTAACATCCAGTACCCCCTCCCAAGTACAAAGCTCCCATCGTGCCTTACTTCTACCAATCAGACAGCACAGTTTAATTTCTGAATAATTTACAGCTTGAAAGGACGGGTTGAAACCTAAATACACTGAATGAGATGGAACCATACCGTGCATAGCGTGCTTTGGGCCAGACAGGAGCTTCACCAAGGCCCAGAAGGCATCTTCTTCATTCATGTACATGAGGAGTAGAGCTGTGATCTGGCTCATCCCCTGACAGTATCCAACTTCCTGAGAATCAGACAGGGAAAATATTAAAACTGCTGGGAACAAAGGTCTTGTATCCACAAGCTCTCATCTCTTCCTTTGGTTAGTGGAGACACCTGGCACTGATGGCACAGGGTCCCTAATTATACCACCACCAAACACACTTCATATTGAAACATTCAAAATATTGACAGACAGAAGGAATGATGCACAACCCCCCAGCTAAAAAGTAACCTGGAAGTACTGACTGTTCATTAGAACTCACTACTGATGCACAAAATTCTCGTCAATACTAACATCTTCATCTTCAAGTAACTGTATCATCTTCCCCTCAGAATGGACATGTTACCACTTAGTTGGTTTTTTTTGAGGGGGAGGAGAGGATCTGGCTTTGTTCAGGATTACAGTCAGAGCACCACCTGATAAGAACAGGATTTCTCAAGAGTGACCTGTAACTATAAACCTGGTGAAGTTTAGCAGCCCAATAACCAGCAACTGTAATAAACCCTAAGAAAAATTTTATGGTTCCAAAACCGAACTCAAGTATTTCCTCTGCTATTAATTTTGACTTTTATGGCAGGAACCAACTGCCACCATCATTCAGCTTCTCAGATAACCCCACCAATAAAGTATTTGTAAGGACAATGACTTAATTGTTGGTAAGTTTTTTCAGGTTTACAAGTCCTTAGCAGAACTTCTGCTCTAGAGACAAAAGCAAAGAGTAAGAACTGCTGCACATTAGGAGGAAAAATGCAACAACATAAGTGCAAAATAAAGACTTCACTGCAGTATTCCCATCATTACGCTCTGATGGTTGATTTTAAACAGTATTTTTCATGCAACTTGAAAATACTGGTCCAACGTTTTATGGGAGGTATATAAAGGCCAGAGAGAAAGGTTACATTTCTTGGAACTTTGAAAAACAAATCAAACTGCTATTTAGTTTGAGTAACTGCTTAATTTCACTTTCCTCTTCTGAACTTTATGTATTTTCACACTGAATGCTAGGGAGTTGCTGATGGATATAGAATGGAAGATGTACGAGAAATGCTCAAAACAGGTCCAAGGAATGAGGGGATATTATACTGAAAGCACAGTTAAATGTGGACACAACAGCATTTTGGGTTCTATTTTTAGCATACAGCCAAAAGACATAAGTTCTTAACCCTTATGACACAGCCTAGAAACCCCACTCTAATAAATCCCCATCCAGGACTGCAGCCAATACCAAGGGCTTAAGTAAAGAAGATGCAACCTTCAAAGACATTTTCCATTTTCTAGAGCCTTTCAGGTTATGAAATATGCCTGTTAACTCCAACATGCATCTTTTTCCAGTGTGTTCCTCCCTATCATTCAAATGAAAGGGAGACAGATAATACAATGGGAGGGGAAAGTATCAGTGCATAATCCTCCAGCACAGCACAAATTCCCTGTTCTTACTGGACACAACACTGAGCTTCAGCCAAACTGTGTGCACAGTTCAGGCTGTCCAATCAGATACTCATAATCGAGTTTATTTTAACTTCAGCTCAAAACACGTCAACAGGCAAATGATCTATTTCTATATCCTTCCAAAGGCCTCTGAAATGTTTGTTAGTTTTGTTTCTTTGGTTTTTTTAAGGGAGAAACCATTCAGAGAAACCAGATACGTGTGAAGGTCCACAACTTACCGTGTTATATATGGAATATGCAGCTAAAACATGGAACAAAGATTGTTGCCTGGAGAAATAAGAGCAGAAAAGGAAAATACTATAATACTGTCTTTTGTAAAAACAGAAAAACCTAGAAGTAGTGAACTGTATTTTGGAAATGTGTTTCCCCAATTCAACTTGTCCAGCACTAAGGAACACGATAAACCACACTTCACCATGATAAGCACTTCTGATTTCAAGCCAGCTTTGTAATTAGCACCTTTATGATGCTTTACACGTTCAAAGGTTTCAAAAAATACCCACAGAATTTTGAGAAGGCAACGGTGTCAGATCGTCATTTTTACAGACAGGTAAAGTGAAACACAGGAGGAGCTACATTTCAAACACTGATTTATTCTGGGTGCCAAAACTGAAACCCTCCAGACCTGTTTCTGTGCTTGCAGAACAGTAACAGCTGTTCCTGATTCCAAACTGAGATGTACAAGTGGAGCTGTGAAATACACAAAGCAGCCACAAAGGTGTCTTAATCTTGGCACCCAAATTAAAGTCTGCTCTGGTGGCTGCTGCTGTCAAACTGGAGAAAAGCAATATTAACTCTGACTTGGCATCCTGTGCTCAGTCCTCTGAGTGTGCTGATCTCCGAGTACTTCAGGGTTAGAATAGAAAAAATGCTTTGTAAAAGTCCTTTGCTTTCTGTAAAACTGTGTAACTTGTGAAGGTAACAAGACAGAAACCAAGAAAGCAACCAACACAACCCTGCTCTTCTCAGCTGGGCCACCAAAGTAATGGTGGAGGGCTCTTATAAGGAATTTTTAAAGTCACACCCTATAAAAAAAAAAAAAAGAAGGTATAAAGGTGCTTATTTTATACTGGGAAGAAGAAGCATACCTGGAAAAACTTACCAAAGCCTCTACATGATGGCATTTTTGTTGGTTAAACTTGAATTCTGAAGAGGGCAATTCTTCAGTAACCAAAGAAAAGTTTAACCTGAAGCCCTAGATATTGAGCCCGAGTTTTATTTTACAAGGACAAATTAACAGGTCCCAAATGTGCACAGGAACCTCCTGTATCCTCAGCTGACCATATGGAACTGCACATAAGAGCTCAATCTCATTCACAGTAACACACATAAAATAATGGCAATTTCAGTACTATTTACACTAGATGAGACCACTAAAGACCTGTAAAAGAGCGAACCTTCAAAGATATACAGTCTACTTAAAAGTCAAACAAGCTATTGACATGCCATGGGGACTTCAGTTCACTGCTATGTGAAGTGATTTCTGAATTTTTCATTGAGGCATCGCTGGAAATGTATAATATATGTCCAGTAATTCCAAGATCTATTCCAAGTGTGAAATTGCTTCAGGCAGCCAAAGGCTTTGCTGTGGACTCTCAGGGCACGCTCACAACACAACTACAGGGACTGCAGCTGGCTCTGCTTGTGTTAACCCCACACTGTTGGAGCCACGAGCTCCTGCTGACACGGAAAAGTGGGGATGGAAATGCAGCGAGGCCCAAGGAGCACAGGCAGGGTGGGACAACATCTCTGTCCCCACAGCTCTGACCCCACAGGGGCTGCCCGGAACAGCCCAGCCTGGGAATCTCTGCTCTGGGCTCCTTCCCCACAGCCATCACACAAACTCCCCCCGATTTAGTATTTTTCCACAAAAATACCTTGAATAATAATATAAGAAAAATGTTTCTTTTATTATCACATTACAGCCCACAGCTCTGAGTGCTGCTTTTGGAAAATAGCAGAACTACCATAGAATCTGCCTTGGCAAGAAAAGGAGATTAAAAACTGAACCTAATACAGGGACAGAAGGGAAAAAACACCCTCTTAATCTCAGCAGGGTGCTGATGCTGCAAGCCAGCAACAATGCTGATGTTTGTATCACCACAATATTTTTCACCATTAAGCATTTTTAAAGATGACAGCTGCCTAATATTCCTCATCCAATGGCAGTAAAAAAATAAAAACACCACCAAACAGGAACAACATTTTGAAGAAATCCAAAAGCATTATGGCCTACATTTGTAAATAATTTAATGCTCACATATAAAAATACTGCTTCATATGGTTCTGAGTTAGACAGAAGAGGAATACAAAATCCAAAGGAAGGCTAAAATCTCTAGGAAGATAGGTGTTATTAGGGATGCAAGAAGTTATTTTTGAAAATAAATAGTTAAATATAACAATTGTGTAATGCATCTTAATTCACTTACTAGCTGGGAATTCCCATGCATTTGTATTTATAATATCTGAGACATTTTTTTAATACAAAATGAGAACAGCTAGTAAGGGGAAACTAGTTTTGTATTAGCAATTATTGTAATTATTTACATCATTGCACAGAAATAATCCTGCTTTGGAAGTCTGGAGCTCACATTCCCTGGGTAGAGGAGGCTCAGGGCAGGTCAGAAGTTGGTTTTAAGACAAGCCCAAGAAACCCTCTCAATGCACTCACTTCACCCCGTATCTGTCCCGGAACATGATGTGATCCCTGTACGTCCGATTCACATCCAGGTCAATCTGTCGGATAAAGGACGAAGACCCTCGTGCTTGCCACCTCAATTTCTGGGAAAAACAGCAAAGACCAGAGATTAGGCTTAAAATTGTGAGCTCTAAAACAGCAGAAAGCTGTCTGACTGTACACCTACACCGAAGGATTTGCCAACGTGTGGTTTAAAACAATGCAGAAGAGCCACTCACAGGATCACAAGTTTAACTTCCGAAATATGCAGAAACAAGAGAGTCAGGCACAGTCACACAGCAGAGACGTAAAAAGACCATTCTCATAACACACTTCTCTTTGACACATCATTCACTACCCATCTTTAAGGCCGTTTCAGCATCTCCAATTTCTTATTGCCATTTCTCTCAGGCAAGCACAGCACTGGAGAAAGACAGAAAATTGATTTCACTACTCAGGAACAAGAGCTGAGATCCAAGTGCTCCAGACTGGACTTTTAGCAAGTGATTTCGTGTGGTTTTCATACCTTTCGTGTCTTTTTCTCTAAGCAGAAGTCGTAGCTACAGAGCTGCCAGTTATTATCTAAGTATAGATAATGGACATTTCTCTAGTAATTTCCTGTCTTTCTGTTCTAATCTAATTTAGCTGTAGAATATGTCTACTTTAGCACTTGCTTTAGTGTTTTATAATTAAATCCATTTTTGTAATTGAATACTTAGGAAGCCTGCACAGGTTAGATTGACGCCTTATTTTCTGCACTTACGATAATTTTCTCTTGACATTCATTCATTTATTCTCACTTCTGTCCCTAAAAGTTGAGTTTTACAAGACCCTCAATTCAATGGGAAAATGGAGAGCAGCAAAATGAGCTTATCACACATAAACAACCCAGGATAATGATGGAAGAAACTCTTTCTACTTCTATATCTGAACTGCAAACACTTCTTTGTTTTGCATCGAGCATTAGATGGCATTACTCATTTCTGGAGATGAATTCACCTATTTTTAAATACTTCCAGTTTTACTCAGCATTCTTCCCCACAACTGGATTATTCAGCATTAACTCTGTTTTATCCCTTTTGGATCTGCCACTAGTCTTACTTAGGAAGGTAAAAACCCCTATAATAATCAGAAAGAGCAACCTGTCGGACTAAAGAGCATTAAATAACTTAAGAGGAAGATCACAGACACCAAAATTTAGATTAACATCAATGTCAACATCCATCTTTCATGACCATAGAAGATTTCTTATCTACTCAGACCCTAAGCACAGTTCCAAAACAGTGCTATTACAAAATGTCTAAAAAAAAAAAATCAAACCAGCACTGCATTTCCTTGAAACTCTGGACATTATTCCTTTAAAAGGGAGTGAACATTGAAATTCCTGTGGGGAAAAAAGGAAACACTCTAGAACACCGAGCTGCCTTTCTGTTAGGCAAGTTCTCCTCTAATCCTTTAGCAGAGAGGAAAAGACAAGACTTTTAAAGGATTTGATTCCCCTTCTGCCCAACTTATGAGCCTGCACATGGACCCTGCCCTCCACTCCTGGGTCTGAAGTCCAGCTCTGATGGTTGGTAGCTCATTGACACCCACGGAGAACTAAGAGGTAGTAGGGAAAAATTTAGAGGAACATAACCACAGTTATCCCTTCCAGAATATTGGAACTCCTTGTACTGATTTTCAGCTAACAAGGTACTTCCTTCATGGACATTTTCAAAGAGCTGTAGTTTCCAAGGCTTCTGCCTTCTTACCTGGATGGGGGACTTTTTCTTACTTCATTTTGTTTTGATTTTAAAAGGGCTTTTGCAAGTATTTGAGAATGGGAAAAGAAACTGAAAGAAGATTAAATTAATTCCATGAATTTCAGAACCAAAAAACAGGCTGGAAAAGTGCTTTTCAACACACAGCTTTTTCCCAGGTTAAAACAAGCAGCAGACTGCAGTGTAATTTCCAATATATTTTTTAATGCTGCATAACAACAAAGCTTAATAAAGGCTGTAGTTTCACTATCTGATATTTTTTTTAATCAATGTTAAGTGGAAATTCTACAAACTCACGTTGTACAAGTCTTTCATTTCTTCTTTCATTTTAGGGACATCGAGTAGTAAAGACCAGACTTGTCCTCTGAACTGCAGTGGGATCCCTTTATAAATCCTCCTATGAAACTGTAAAAAGAAAAAGAAAATATGAATGCAGCAGAAATCTCTGAACAAAAGGAACAGTGATGTCCAACGTGCTAAAGAGGAAAATGCAATTACACCAAGTGTGCCAGCAAAAGGCTGAGCTGCTGGGGGACACAAAGTGTCCTGGTGCCTTTTAGGGACTGAAGGTGTCTGCTGATTCCATCTGGCACCTCTTGACAGAATCCAGAGGCACAGGGACAAAGTGGGGACACAGGTAAACCTGTGCAGGTGATGTTTACAAACCTTTTTGCATGTAGGAAGGTCTATCAAAATTGTATCACCTTTTTGGTGGCGGTTTGTTTTTTTTTTTGCTATTTAGACCCAAAAACCCCCAAATTCTTCACAACACAGTATTTCCTGATAGGCCACAAATAACTCACTATAACTAAAATCTATAAACAGCGAAATGGTGAAAAGCAGTATCACAGAGTTTTAAACATTACCAGTAAAAAAACAAAAGCAGAACTGATTTTGGAACGCTTGTAGAACTGCAGCAGCACGTTGAAATGTATGTAGGCAACGAAACAAACTGTGAGATCAAAAAAAAAAGACCTTGAATTTGCCATTCCTAAAGCTAACAGATCTCAGATAATATTTCTAAACCAATAATCAGTTTTCTAAATGCACATTAAAGTATTTGCACAAAAACAACATAAAAACCACCAAAAAAATGTTATCTTTCTGGAGGCACGTCTAAGAAGAGAAAAATAAAAAAATGAGGACTCTGACAAAGAAAATGAACCTTTTGAGGTTATGTTTTTATCATCACTGTAATGTTACACAGGGAGACAATTAGATTTAGAAGAGAATAAAACACACACAACTGCTCTCCAAACAACTCATTGCTTTGCATTTATCCTACAATGAAAGTTAGACCTTAAAAATCCCAACTGAAAAGTTATCACTTCCTTCAAACATTTTTATACAAGTTATGTTTGCAACACAAGAAATATTTTAAAAGAAATGTCCTCCTCAAAGACAAGATGGTTTTTCTTTTCACGTATTTCACATCTCCAGTTTTGGAAAATTAATGAAGCCCTCGTTGCAGTAAATTTGCAAACCTCCTGCTGCTTGGGATGTATCGGATCTTTAAAGGTGTCTGTAATGCCAGCAAGGATTTATGCATGGATTTCAAAATCCAGAACTCTTGCACAAGTAAGGTTATGACTTTTTTTTTTCCCTTTGTTCCTTGTCAAATGAAAATTTTAAAATTAAAAAATGCTGTGCTTTATACAGAAAACTTTGCTGCTTTAATGTTAAGAAAGCTAAAGCAGCAACACCTGTAGTGTGAGCACAGCTGTGTCAGTCCAGCTTCTCCTGTGAGGATAAAGAACAACGTACAGAGCTACAAAGCAGCTCCTGTGCAGGTGGATACCCAGAGCTCAGGTCACCCTGAGAATTCAGTGAGCTCAAGCCAGACCAGGGGGAACTGCCTGTGAGAGAGAATTCAGTCTTGGGAAAGCCAAACAGGACGAAAAACAGTGATTTATGTCCCCACTGACAGGTGGTTTTATTCCTCATGGCATAGGAACAGAGCACCCTCACAACAAACATTTTTGGCAGTTAACTAGAATTTGTAACTTGTCTTCAAATGTCTTCAAGAACAGAAGTTTATTAATGAAGAGAACTGGTTGAGTGAATAAATTCTCAGGACTGTTGTTGTAAATTAATGTTTTGGGAGAAGGTCAGGTGGATATCAAAGGCCAGAAACAAGCCTTTGTAACAACAGTTTCTTATTTAAATAGAATCAAGATAATTCAAACCATCCAAAGTGTGGGGCTCTTCCAGGGTTTTTTCTTTGGGGGGGGAGATAAAACTAAAGGAGAAGAATCACTGGTTTCAGAGGTGTCTATGGCATTTACAGTTTTCCCATCTTCTGTGGTGCCTGGATTGAAACAGCCAAACAGCAGAAGAGCCCTTGCAGCAGTGAGTAAAAACTAAGAGAACTGTGGAAGTGTTTTTTACAGAAAAGTTTGAGAAGTGAGTTAGCAAATATAACTTTAAAAAGAGTGGAAAGGACAGAGAGTCCAGCAGTTTCATCAGCCTACTACAGATATGCCAAAAAAAAATAAAAAAAACAGGAGGAAAGCAAATGTTTTGAGGAGGTAAGTTCTGAATTATTGCACTATCTGACAGAATAAACCCAAATAACAGTCACAGTTTCTTACAAACCATTTTAGATCTGTCTTCAGCTGATTCTGCTATTCCAACTGCTCTTTTATTGAGGCAGAGAAAAAGCTCTCAGTCATCCCAAGTCATTACCAGATCCTGCCTAGAGACTCAGAGAACACAAGACCAAAGACTTTCACTGTCTATCTGATACAGGAGAGAGAAAAGTCCCTCAAGAAGAGAACACGGCACAGGCTCCACTGCACAGACAACAACATGGAAACAAGTGTGAAACATTTCATACACAAGGAAAACCGGAGTGGCTGATACACCAGAGGGTGGTGCTGCCACCCAGAGTGACCTCAGCAAGCTGCAGGAAGGGGACGACAAGAACATCGTGGAGTTCAACAAGGAGAGGTGCAGAGTCCTGCACCTGGGGAGGAACAGCCCCAGGCAGCAGAACGTGCTGGGGTCACCCAGCTGGGAAGCAGAAAAGGACCTGTGGGACCCGGAGGACACCACGTTGAGCAGGAGCCAGCACAGTGCCCTGGAAGCAAAGATGACTGAGGGTATCCTGGGCTGTGTCAGATAAAAGAATTCCCAGCAGGTCAAGGAGTTGATCCTTTCCCTCTCCTCAGCAACCTGATCTAGTGGAAGGTGTCCCTGTGCATGGCAGGGGAGTTGGAATGGGATGATCTTTAAGGTCCCTTCCAACCAAAATATAAATGAGCAAAGTGATTTTTAGCTGACAATCTCTGTACCATAAGCACCACGCTAGTGCCCTCTGCTGGCTTTTATTTCCTTATGTAATACGAGGTTGAAAAATCTGTTGAGAAGTACTGGTTGGCTCTATATACTTGCAGAACCCTAATTTACTCTTCTGCTCTCTCTGAATTAGTAATTAAAATAGGAAGTAGGAAATTCAGAAACTTTTTCTTTTTTCTTTTTCTTCTGGGAGGATGAAATAACGAGTCAATCTTCAATAAATTCTTTAAAATTAGGCCTTCTTAAGATACTAGCTCAAAACAAAACCTAAGCATATAAACTTGGAGCTCAGATAAACATGTACATCCATGAAAGCATGCATCATTCAAAGCATGGGGATGTGGGATCTGGGATGTTTCCATCCACAGGGCATAGGAAAAAGAAAGTCATCCTTGATACATGGAACTGTATAAAGGATACAGGATACAAAAAAATACAAGTTCTGTATCACATCTAAGTAGAACTGTCATAAACTCTTGCTATTATTAGTAATGTTGTTGATCCTGAAGTGGATATGACAAATGGGCACTAGATGAGGCCCTACCACCCAGGAATTCAAAAGGAGCTTCTAATGCAAAAAGAAATCACACCTGTAACCTTACAGAATATACAGCATTAACTAAAATCCTCACAATGCAAAAAGAAATAAACCCTCTCAAATTTTAAATGCTCCAAATTAGCAATCATCTCAAATAATGGAGTCCATAACTTCCAATATTCAGTGTTGCCTTCATACAAAAAACCTGGAAAACATAAAACCTCCCCTTCCTTCCCCTGCCCCAATCTCTCCAGGACCAGGAACGAGGCCACTGTCACACAGCACCAGCCTGAAGAGTGGAAGTGTCACCACTGCTCCTGCAAGATGTAAAACTGGTCTTCTTGAAACTCAGACTTTCTCAGCTGTGTCAGGAAGAGCTGCACAAGCAGCAGAGGGACTCTGCCACCTCAAAAAGAATCAGTGATGACAAGCATAGGAATTAAAATCTGAAGTCTCACAAGAAAGCATATTTATAATGAAAAGAAAAAATATTTATAAAGCCTGCTGCCTTTAGAGGTTCTTCAGCTTCAATGGGTTGCACAAAAAAAAGAAAGACTGCAAATACAAGAGTTGCTCCACCTCATTCAGAAAATCCCAGCAATGCAAAGAGGGTTCTTCATTAAGGCTCTGTGTTCAGACTCCAAACTAAGTGGAGACTTGATTATTACACTCTGTGTGAATGCCAGAGCAGCTGGAAATGGCAGCCACCCTGATTGTTTCTCTTCTTCCTTTCCCTCTCAATTTAGGCAACTTCAATCACACATAGATGAAGGCAGACAGGGAAAGACAGAAATACTTTGATGGAAATCCTCAAATGGGAATACAACATATAACAGTTTTATTTAATCTTTCCTGAAAGTTATGATCATACTAAGCCAGGAAGGATTTACTATCTGTGGGTGGTTGATTGTACCCTGGACTACTGAGCAGTAGAATACAAATAGGAAATAAAAGCAGAAGCCAGAGAAAACCACATCGAAACACAAACTTTGCTGCTCTGTGACACTTCCTGCATAAGAAGTGACTGATGGGGAGATGAAAGCTTTGTTCTGACAAATATCAATCACACAAAGACACAAGGGCAGTTACACACTTCAGACACCGGTGTCTGTAAGAATCACGATGACTTCACTGAGAAAGATGCCTAAAAAATCACATAGGAATCCAGGAGTTCTATACACAAAGAGGAAGTGAGGCAAAAGCACCAGGAGGCCTCTGGGAATGAATAAGGAATTCATGGACCATCTCAGACAGAAAAGGGAAAACTATGAGGTGTGGGGGAAGCAGGGACAGGCAGCCTGGGAGGAATACAGAGAGACTGGACAAGGACATAAGGTCAGCAAGGCAAGCTCCTACAGGAATGTCCATGATCAAACAGTGTGAGGTTCCCAGAGCTCTCATCTCTTTCTTGAGATATTCTTCTGCAATAAAGGTCAGGGCAAGATGTAAATAGAACCACCTGACGTGCACACATAAACACACATCAGTGTGTTAATGTTTTCTCATTAATTCTTCTTGGGAAGTTATGGGAGAAAAAAATAAGGCAGCAGCCTATAGGCAGCTCTGCAAGAGCATTAAATGAAAAGTGTATTTTGCAATTAAGCCTGTGACAGTTTGGGATAATGTAATCAAATATATGGGTTCATTTACAGTATGTTTACAGTATGAATAGACTCCTCCAAGGCAAAACTCTCTCAGCTGGGCATTATGAAGGTTCATTACAAACTCTGAAGTCCTGTATTTTGTACATACCTGCTGTATCCCTGGGACCATCACCTTCTTTGGGTCTCCCTTGGTCTTTTTTAAGGCCACAAGCATCTCTCACATATGCCATTTTCCAAAACCAAGTTACACTCTATAACCTTACAACATCACTCCTGCTGTTGCTGCTGCAGTGCTCCCTTCAGTGCTGGTTTCAGGAGCAGCCTGACTGCACAGAAACCACGCCAGGGTCAGGTGAAGGGAGTCTTTTAACACACAGGCTGTTCGTTTTCTTTGGCAATTTGTGGCTCTAACATTAACCACTTTATCCAGTCAAGTGAAGACAGAAGAGCCAGGAGCTGTTCTTGCAACTATTGCTTCTGTGCTGCAAGAATGTGAGTGTGGAAAACTGGTGCACCATTTCAACACACTTCCAGAGAAAAACTGCCTTTAACTGTGAGTTTTGCACAACCCTGAGAACGTGGTCAGGCTTTTCATAAAGAGCAGTGATGAATAATGTCAGGCTTTTCCACTGCTTTGATTCTTTGTTCTGCATGTTCTGGTTCACTTACCATGCAAGATGTGAGAAAGAATAAGGAAAACACCCTTGTTTTTTAAAGTCTCATGTGCTCCACTAGAGTTCAGCAATGAGTGAGAATTTTTCCTAGCCTCAAGCAAAGTTCATCCCTTTATGAACATATTGAATTATTCCTGCCACTATTTATAGCTCAGCCTATAATTTGTTACATGAACTGAAACTCTTTCTGCTCAGCTGATCTGCTGTACCTTCTGCATGCCTGGTGAGGAGAGAATTATTTACCTAAGTCAGTGTATCATGGCCCCACATCACCCACATGGCTGAAGAGCACAACCACTGCTGGAGTTGTCACTGTGTTCCCTGAAAGGTCATATTTAACATCCTCTTTGCAAACCAAGTAGCTGTTACACAGATTTTATTTTTTTATCATCCCTTTGGCCTTGGAAACATATTTGATCTCCAAATCACCTTACTGCCACAGCAAAGAAACGAAGTCACAAGTCTTACGACCTGTAGCTTCTCCTTCCAGAGGAGAATACAGGACAAAGCAGGATTGTAAGAAAAACTTCGGCAACAAACAATTATTTTTCGTGCATTCACATCGTATTTTAAGAAAATGGACTTTTAAAATGGCTTCTTAGCTATACCCTGAAAAACATCAACCATTGGCTGTGATTGGGCTCAATCTCTCCCTTTAAAGCTTTCAACTTTGCACAGATGATTTCCTAAAGCAAAAGGCCAGTAAGGCAGCACTGCAGGTCAGTCACCTGCAGAAACCTGGGATGGGCAACTGGTGTCCTCAAGTCCTCAGCAAACACAGGTGGATCAGCAGCACCAGAAAACACACACAGAGTCCCCAAGAGAAAATGCAAGTTTTAAGCCCTACTGAGGAGCAGAGGAAATCTGAGCTTGGGAACCCCATATTCTGTGCATTACCCACCAACCTGCCACAAGACCAGCCAGGGAAACCTCCCCAGAACACAGACTTGGGAATGCAGCCTCTCCACAAAGTTTTTTCCCAGCTGAAAGTTTTCTGTAATTTTAAGATGACCCTGACTCCAACTGCAGCAAATCAACTATGCACATCAAAGTCCCTGCCCAGCTCTTAAGGCAAGTACTTGGTGTGTGATGGCCCACCTGACACAACCCACTGTCTCCACAGACTGCATTGCAGACACCACACAGGGAACACAATTCCTTGCATTTCACCACCACCTTTGTCACTATTATTACTATTGGGTTATATTATGTATTTTGCTTTTTGGAAGAATAAACAGCCTTTTTCTTTCACTGTGGGCTTTGGGTTTTTCAGGTATCAAAGACAGGCAATCTAATTTCAGGCTACACATCCATTCAGCAGGGACAGCCAGTGACAAAGCCATGCAGAACTTTACCTTTTCACTATTCTTGTATTTTTCCCAGCTTTTCAGCATCTTCAGCCATTTTGTCGTTCTTTCAATCTCAAGGTGCTTTTGCTGGAAAGGAATTAGAAATGTTCAGTATTTTTAAAATGAATACATTTAAAGTTATCTATGTTTTTTCTAAAAACATTGAGAAGAAGTTTAACAGAGCATCATCAACTTTTTATCCAGTCATCTAAGAACAGCAAGGAGTAACATCAGTTCACTTCAAACAACCAACTGAAAATAAGCAGAAACCCTTATTTTCAGCACTATGGCAGAACTGTATTTTGGAAGAGGAAGTTAAGAACAAATTTATAAAGTTTCTTCTCTACACACTTTTGACAAACAAAAAAGCCTTCCATTTGTTTTTATACTCAGCAGGTTTTCAGGCAAATAATTTCTGCTGAAGCCATTTAAAAATCAGTTGCCCCTGAAATGATCTTTTTTACCCAGACCTGCCCTAAACATAACCAGCTTCTATTTGCCAGTGACCACACAAACCATCCCTTCTTAAAAGGCACCAAATACAGGAACAAAAACAAGAGCACACAAGAATAACAGTGCAGGAACAGAAGTGGGAATAAGCTCTAGTTCTGGACATTAAAAGCTGGAAAGCCTTGCCCTAATTCTCTTCCTTGGCTTGGTACGTTTTTACCTAAATTATCCTGTATTTTAACATCAGGGATTTCTTCTGAAGATCTGTTTGCTTAAATTGTAGCAAGAATATTTCAGTAACAAGGTGACAGAACGAGAATTCAAAACAAAGCAAACCCCACCTTCTCAAAATAAATCATTATATTAAGTAGTATAATGCATAACAATCATAAAAATGTGAATTCCACACTTCAGTTTTATTTTTTACAGCTTTAAAAGCATGGGACAACCCTACTACCTTAGACATTGCCATTCTGCCTATGAAAATATTGCTACAGTTGCCATCAACTTCTTGAATTTGGGAACCAAATAAGCACTTGGAATTAGCTACTTTTGTCCTGGAATTTCAAGGCACTTTGGCTCTACACAGCCAAAAATCTGCATTTTGTTGGTTCCAACAATAAGATTTTTTGTATCATTTTTACAGCCCAAACTTATATTTCACAAAGTGTCTCTGATTATGTTACAAAGTTAACTATTAACTGTGTGGTTTTACATTTCTTTTAACGACACCATTCCAACTCTTTTCACAGTGCTTTGGAGCTGAAGATCCACACTGGAAATGTTAAATCAGAAAAATGTCTGTGTGTGGTTATTGCTTTCTCTCCAAAGCTGAATATAAACAAATATTTAGTTCTGTTGGAAAGGACAGCCCTTCTACCTCCAACTTCAAATCCAGGGCTTAATAAAGACAAGAGGGATATTCGTAGGGTTAGTGGTTCAATCTGGTAACATTGTAAAAGTTTAATTTTAAAGCTCTGCAGAAAACTGAAAATTTATTAATACTTTCATTAAGTATTTATGAAGTCTGAAATCTTGGGGGGATATATAAATTATTACTTATTATCTCAATAGAATCCTAATTTTACCACTAGCTTTTATCCATCAGAACTTGGGCATTCTTTCTGGGATATCAGTGCAACAAAATGGGCAAAGAAACTTCTTTAATTCAGGAGTCCAAAGCCTTGCATGAGCAGGAGTACTGTTTGATGACCATTTGGGTCCACCCCAACCATGATTCAGTCCAAGAACTGATCTGGAAATAACTTAAAAACCCACAAACAACTTGGTTTTGTTTGAATTCAACTGCTGTAAGCCTGATACAGGTATAAGAAAACTGTGGGGAAAAGAAGTGCCTCTACTCTTTCAAACATAATTTCTCTGACTGGTCATGTTGCAATGCACATTCCTGTCCGTGTTCTGGTTGTACTGGGCAATATCTCAAATACCTGCCTCTTAAAACAAACAAACAGACAAAAAAACATTTAAAAGACATTTCTCGAGAGTTATGTTAGAGGGGAAGGGGAGAAAATCTCCTGCTCCCCAGATTTCATGAGTTTCCCAACACTGTTTCTGATTCTCCTTCACGCCTGCAACCCCTTTAAGCAATCAGCATTTTTAACATCTCTTAGAGCAGATGTTCTCCAGGCACAGTTGAGTCTGCAGGAATAACAGGAAGTCAGGAAAGGTCTCTGCCCTCAACAGGTTGTTCAGATAATTGGTAAGAAAAATAAAAACCCCATTTGCTCCCACAGTCTTTTTGTTTGTATGTTTGATCTGCTTTCAAGATTTTTGGTCTTTTGAGCCAGGAGCTCACTTCAATTGTATGTTTGTTCAAGCTTTCATGTCTCTGTGTCAATTTATCCCCGTTCTCAAGTGATCCTATTGTAGTCAAAATAGCAATTATTTCTGTGTTCAGTTGTTGAAAATTTTTAGCTCTTTCTTTCCCAGTCTGGATCATGTTCCCTTTCATGTCTAACAGGTACAACACTGAAAACATGGACAGATCTGAGGCAGCTCAGTGTTCAGAGCTGCTGCTGCTCTTTCAGGCAACTTCCATGTAGTTGTCATCAAAAAAAGGAAAAAAACCCTCCATTTATCTGTTCTGAGTACATTTTACACTTGGAAGCATTTCTGCTACTGGGAATAACAGAATCCCTAATTGAAGCAGAGAGGGTTTCTTATTCTGATGTCAGTAAATGATGCACCAGGAAAGCAAAAAGACCATGGAGTTAAGTTGGCAAGAATCCATCTTGTGTGCAGCACTGCACCTTCCTGGAGAGCAGAAGCCTCAGACAACACCAGAACTTGCTGAACTGCTCACCGGAGAATTTATAATCAAATAAACTACAGCCTAACAAACTGAAAATGACTTACAAAACATTTCACAGAACTTCAAAACCAGAGTGAGACACAGACTCCAGATTTCCTGAGGTCAGTTCTCTCTCCTTTCCTCCTCCAGAAAATCTTTCCTCCCCTGGTTTTATTTCAGATGTGCTGGATGATTCATCTCAAGGTTAAGTAGTTCACAATGTAGGACAGTGATCTGATGCATTTTAGTCACCAAATGTGCAGCAAGGTAATGAAGCATCAAAACTACTCTACATGCACAGCAATAATTACTAAAGGTATTATGATCAAAAATTCACAAATATACACAGAGAAAATGTAGCTTGAGGATCTTTTGTGTGTGTATATGAAGAACAAAGATTCAAAATTCACCAGGATATCAACCCTTTAGCTAAGTTGCAAATGAAATGAAAACAGGGCTTAGGAATATTTTTTAAAATTCACAAGTAAGGCAAAAAGAAAGCATTAACAGTTCTGCCAAGTAACTTCAAAAGGCATTGTACAGTAAGCTTTTAGTCTTAGCCTGCATTAAGATGACACATTAATTATCCCATGAATGGTATCCTGAAAATCCTGCTGACAGGAGGCAGATAAACCTCAGACCAGCAGAGGTCAGGATACCATCAGGAGTGTAACCAGGAGTTAAACACAGAAGCATCACAGGATGGTTATGAAAAGACACCAGATTTGCAATTTAACACTGGCTCAGTAAATAGAGTTTCTGTGCTGACACGTTGTCTGAGCCAATATGGGACAGGGACCCGAGACACTCATTTTCCCCCAATAATTTAAGGCCAACTACAAAGCCACGGTGAATCAGAGCTTCAAAACACATCCACCACAGCACCTGCAAGCTGCCTAATATTTATGCTCAGCGACTCACCCCCCTGCTGTGCCCTTCTGATGGAAATGAAATTATACATCCCCTCGCCGTGTCATTAAACGTAATGAAACATGGCAGGAAAACACAACCATTCCAGGCTGTGCATGCAGGGACACACAGGAACCAACACAAAACAAAAGGGACTCACAAGTTCCCCTCTTCTACATAAAAGCATCTCTTACTAGTTTCAGGATACAACTGAAGCTTAAAATAATTCATTTATTTTGCTGCTCTTAACACCCAAGGAGCTGAGCTGCCCTGGAACAAGTCATTCCATCCCTTTTCCATGCACTCTACTCATTTATGCAGCCAAGGAGGAGGTAACTTAAAAATACAGTTTTAAATAGTTTGTCTCGAGTTTTCTGATTATACAGATTATTAATATGGCCAAACAAGAAGGATCTTACTGAGTCTTGGAGACAACAACAGGCCTGACTGACCAAGGGGAAATACCAACAGTACCCAGACAAGCAGCAATTCAGTTCCCCATTATTTTTATTGCTTTCCATGTTCCCAGCACATCAGTTGTCAAACTGCTCTTCCAGTCCCTTCCAGCAGCAGCAGGAATTTTGGACTGGGACCTGCACCAGCTGTAAATGTAAGAATGAGGGGGCCCCAAAGGATCTGTGGGCAAATTAATGTGGCCTCATGGACAACAGTTCTTATGGGAATTGGAATATGCTTCCTTGGAAATGCAAATCACTAAAATGCTTCATCAACTCATTTCTCAAAGATTTATGTTTCAAAAAGCTGTAAATCTGTAAACTTTTATTTCCTGGTAAAAAATCCTGGAAGACAGTGAACTTACCTTTTCTGTCACTGCATCATG
This sequence comes from Myiozetetes cayanensis, assembly GCF_022539395.1. Classification (NCBI taxonomy): domain Eukaryota; kingdom Metazoa; phylum Chordata; class Aves; order Passeriformes; family Tyrannidae; genus Myiozetetes; species Myiozetetes cayanensis. Next base: position 5,639,768 of record NW_026087521.1, read on the forward strand.
GACAGGAAGCTCCTCTGGACTGAAAACAAAGACAAAGTTCATGTTAGTCTTGGTTGATGTTGGCACAAAATCATTTCTGTGTAAGTTCTTACAAGTCATCATTTACAGCAGCAACTTATAGTAACTGGCAAACAAGAATTCTGAACCCTAAAGAACTAAGATTCACACAGAAACCCTCGGAATTTATTTTTTAAACACAGTCAAACTCATAATATTTTAAGTACAGAACTAGGATTCTGTATCAAAGTAGTTGCATAGCTTAAGAAAAACATTGCATAGCTCAGTAAAAGTCAAGGACTCGGTTTTTTTTCTGTAAAAGCACCCTGTGCTGTACTGAACTGAAACCCATGTGATTTTTATTCTGTTAACTTGTTAATTGTTAATTGTTAATTAAAATACCAGTTTAAAAAAAAAAGGTTTTCCTCCTTTACTACTGTGCTCTAGGACAGGCACTGAGACTTTGCTTGACTTAGGAGAGTTACCTTCCATTTTCTCAAATCTCTACAAAACTCACTTTCAGTAACAAGGAAGAACCAAAAAAAAAAACAAAATCAGATTTGTTACTGGGTATCTAATTAGAACTAAAATTTAAACTCTTTTCACTTCTTAGCCTAAGTATAAAAAGGTAGTTTAAGAACTGAAAGCTTGAAAAGAAACCTTTGAACAGATACATGTTCAGACTTTCTAATCAGACTTTTTATTAACTCCGGTTTCATTCTGAGGGCTCCAACTTCTGTTTTTCTTAAACAGATTTGTGTTTCTCATATCAAAAGTAACTGGACCACTTTGATGCCAAATGAGCCTTCCTTTAAAGCTCCTGAAAACACAGCAGCTCATCTGCAAGCACCAAAACTACCCTTCTTCTGCTCCAGAGGTCAGATAAATAACACACCCATCAAAACTGAGTTTAGAAAGGACTAACAAGCAGGAACCATGTGAAACACTTTAAAAAATTCCTACTGAGCCTTGATATTATGGAAAAACCCTCCCTCCCATACTATTATAGCCATTAAACCACAGTATTTTAGAGCTGCATCAAATCTGTGCAAGATGAAACAGTGGGGAAGGCCACAGAAGGAGTTGCTGTTAACTCAAGCACAGTCTGATGCAAAAGGCTTGAATTATATTCAATCTTATTTATTTCATTTAAAAGGTGTCATTTCAGATTATATATTTGAATTACTTCATCTAATGGAAAAGCTCCAATCAACACCTTTTCAGAGACCACACACACAAGGCAAAGTTTCCAATACACAGCCCAGGATTCATTTTAAAACCTAAAGACTGTTCCTTTTGAGCAGCACTGCAAAAAGCACAATCCACGCATTTAGAAGCAATTCCCAAGTATCTGAAAGTTTCCTTGGGAGCAACATCAAAATCAAAAAAACCTCTTAACATCTAAGACACCAGAAACAGCCTTATTCATTCAGGTGCTACCCGAGGTTGTAACTGTTGCAAATTAAAGGATTGTCCACATTCTCACCTAACTAAACCAAACAACTGAAAGTAGGCCCTGAAAGTATGCCAAGTATCACCTAAAAATCCAGCTTATTTGAAGGGGGAGTGTGTGGGGGGGAACAAAGGGGACGTAAAAATTCAACTTAATATAATCTGCTTGGGGTCGTTGCTGTTTGGTTCGAAGCACAAAGATTCCTAAGCCTTCCCATGTAATTTAAAATTTCCAGTTGTTCAGTGACAGTTGCAGGTCCTGCCCACCCCCACCAGCCTCGGTGTTCAGGGTTTCACCAGCTGAGCACACAAGGAGCTCCTTTCCCTGCAGGACAAGGATGTGACAGCTCCTCATCCCTGCGGGCTCAACTGGTACCACCTGACAGCCCAGCTCTTCCTTGGAAGCTAATCACAGGAAAAGATTAATCAAATCTCATTTTAGCATTTTGCAATGGTTTATTAGCTGATTTTCCAGCAATATGCAGAGACAAGGCACGGCCAAAGCTCCGGAGCAGGCCCTGGGGAGCGGACACCGCAGTCCCTCCCTAAATCAATCCAGCAGCAAAGTTATGCCCACATTCCTCGCTATTTCTTGAGCTGCACAGCTGTGCCCTAATTCCACGTACCTCCAGTGGAATTCCACAGGAGCACTCGAAGCCAGCCCCGTGTTTTCACTCCCCGAGCTGCTGCCGAGCACAAGACGAACAGCGCAGGAGCAGCGGCCGCAGGAATCGCCCCGGGCTGCTCAGTAACACCCCCGGCTGGAATGCACCGAGTTCCTGCAGATCATCCCCTCAGTTAGGGAGATGGCACCAACTACACCCGTGTGCTCACCCACTCAAATATTCAAATTTATCATACAAGTACTGAGGAAAGGCACGGTGGGCACACAAACTCTCTCAAGCCCCTAAAGGTATTTTAAATACATACATTTCCACTTAAGTGTATGTGTCTTCTGTGCAGAAGAACCTTTTTTTTTTACATGATTAGGTAGGATCAGACACAAAATCAATTAATGTCTATTAATCAATGTTATTTTATTGGACCTTATTTTTTCTTTATAATTATGAACTTTCCCCTTCCTTCCCTATCCTAGCCACTCGAATGCTGTTATACCTTCATTATTTCTTTTAATGTTGAATCTTCTCCCATCATCCCCAGCCTATTTAAACTTGCATTTTTCCATGGTTTTTATCTGCACACTTCACCAAATAATAATGTGAAGTAGTAAACAATATTAACATAATATAGCCATATCCTGCCCTAAGATGACTGTTCTCCTTTAATAGCTCAAGTAATATTCATTTAGGGGATAGAGAGAGAACAGAACTGATTAACGTAATTAGCTTGGAACCACACAATTCTCGTATCCAAAAGAGGAGTCGCAGGGATGCTTTGAACTGAACTCACAGAAATAAGGTTTCACTAAGCAGAAATGAAATCTTAACACTCCACTGTCCACACTAAAGAAAAACCCAAACTAGGCAAAGCCAGCTGTTGAATCAGCCAGGGATCCAGAGTCACTCTCCCGGTCTGTGCCTCTGGCAGGAGCCTCCAGCTCCAGGCTGGGCAGCCCCCCCTGGATCCCACCAGCAGCTCAGGGCTCTGCCACTGCCAAGCAGCTCTGGAGTTCCAGCACTAAGACAAAGGGCTGAAGATCTTGTCACCAGGTCTGGGAGCTGCAGAACACTGCAAGTCCAAATCCCAACTCCAGTAAGGTCCATGCTGGGAATTCTTGCAAGGGGCTCCTCAAAGACATCTCACTGGAATCGAGTTCTTCCTTCCTTCCAAGGTTTGACTGAACTCAGGACCTCTACCCACAGTCCTCACTGGCGCTGATCTGCAGCACCAGCCCAAAGTTGCCTTCCCATCTTTCCATCTGGACTATTCCACCTTCTGGTGAGAAAGGCTCTGAGTCCAAAGAAACAAGATTTCGTTTTGAAAAACAAGGACTTGATGGAAAATGAAATTTTTTAAGTTGCATTTTAAGGGATGAATGAATTTTACATCTTTAAATCCCCCACAATGGCTAACACGGGGTTTCATGAATGTTTCAAGATAACTTAAAATAAATAATGATCTTAAATGCATAAATACCCATCACTTCAGAACATTAAATATGCAGATCTATGGTTCTGACCATTAAGCTGTGTTGTAATTAGCTTCCTTGAGTAACAGTGGTAGCTTAAATAAATTGAAAAGTCTAAGACTTAACAAGCTTACAGTCACCTACCCACTGCTGCTCTTTAAATCTTTAATATCACTTTGATATATTTGTTCAATACCATCACGAGGAAAGACTTTCTTGTATTAGCCACTCATCAGATTTACTCTTCCTACACTTGTATTTAAATCCCAAGTATGTTCCCTGCTGGCTCAAATCACAGCATTTTCCTGCTTCTAGGTTGGCTTAAATTTAAGGAATGTAAAGCCTCCTCTATCCTCTGCAGCTTCAGCTGATGGAAGATGTTTAGTGCAGTGATCAGCAGCCTTGATACACTGATCACCACAGAACTCTTAAATTCCAGAGGATCAATTCAATTCTTCACAGTTACAAATTGGACAAAGCCTGGTAATCAATTTTTCATTGGGGAAAAAGAAAAAAAAAAACAAAGTGGCAAAAATTGACCACGATAAGACTAAAAATCTTTACTGCAAAGCTTAACTGCCCCAAGAATTGTTACATTCAAAATTTCTTGGTATGTTCTACTTTCGTGTCTGATGAATTCTATTTCAAAACACAGCACTTGCTTAAAAACCCTCTTTACTTGCTGTATTCTTGCCCCAGGGAGAATCAGCCAGTGCACTGTGAAGAACATTGAGGCTCTTTACCCTGAAACATTTGCAGGAGTAACTGTAATACATAAAAGTCATTATTTAATTCAGAAGTCAGCTGAGTTCAATATTCCTGTATCACCGAGCTCAGTATAACACATTAAAAAACCTGGATCCTCAGTGCCTATGCAACATTGTCTCACATAATAAATATAATGTGGGAAAAGTTCTTTGCAGGACACACATCTTCACGGTCTCACTGAGCTGATCATGAAGAAAGAGATGCTGGGCATTCAGTTTGTCATCTGTGATGCACTATTAAGTGTTTAAATCCATGAGGAAAACATACCTGCAACTATTCAGGAGATTTATTTTGAAGGAATTCTTTTTTAAAAAAATTTAAAACCAGTCATTTGAATAATTTTGAAACTTTCACGACTAAGGAATTTGTGAGTGAAACATCCACAGAACCATTAGTGAGGCATAAAACTGAAAAGCAGAAGTGACATGGAATAAATTCATGCACAGGTACAGTGTGAAAAGGGAAGAATTCACTTGAGAAGTATCTGGACACAAAAAGCTTTAGTAAAAATGGGTTGTTTTGCTGTGCAACATCAAACTCAGACGGTTGAGTAACAAATTGCAACCTTACAGTCTCCAGGTGTATTGGGAAAGAGTAAATCTCCCCAAGTACGAGCAGTTTTGGGGCTGTGTGGCTTGTCAGAAGTGAGTTGTAGGAGTCTATAGCTTTAGTAGCCAAAAAATAAATGACTATATTCACAGTTCCCCAGCAGTAAACACACTAAGGTGTTCTGTCAGGTCTGCCTCCCCCTCAGGGTCTGATCCACGGCACATAAAGCTGTCAGGGCAATACAAGCTATTATGGACACAGTGCTTTGCAACACAACCACATTTTATTTATATATATATTATATACAGCCTTTTCTAAGTATATGCACACTGATCTTTGCTCCAAAGTTAGCTGCAAAATGCTCCACAATCACCTGACAGAAGGGAATATAAATAAGACAACTGTGTAGAGGACAGAATTGTTCCCTGTAAGGACAGGTTTTATGTCTGTACTATGGCACGAGTTGGGCTCACAGCAAGCTCTTTTCTAAAGCCAACTAAAAAAAACCTCATTAACCATTCGAAGTAGAAATAAACCATTATTTCAATGTCTTGTCTATCTTCTGGCTTAGGATTAAGTTATTCTACTCTTCATAGCAAAAATCTAAAGCACAACTTAGTGTTAATTCAGACCCTTTAGTCCAAACAAGTTAATTTTCAGAGGAATCTTGATTATGAATGATTGTTTTAATCTTCCAACTTCTCAAAGGAAATTAGAGGCAAGAGTGTAATTTTCAAAACCAACAGATTTCTGAAAATATCAAGGAGAAAATCAGAAAACTGGGTTTTTTCCACAGATAAAATTCTATGGCTCACTCATTTCTTTCCATTTCACAATTTACTTACATAACTCACAATTCTGATTGTGTCTGTCTCTCAAAATAATTGGGGCTCTGCTACTATAATCATCCACTTTGAATTTTCACTGAACAACCTCTGCACAGCAGGGGGGTGGTGACTACAGCAGATTAAAAAACAGCTTTCACAAGTTTTGTTTAAAATTCATAAGCAAGCCAAAGCAATTAATTAACATATGGGATCAGCCAATGTGATATTCCACAATATAATTAGCAGGAAATATGCTGCAACAAGAATTTAATGCTGAGCAAAAAAAAAACCCTGGACCACATGTGATTTTTGTGACTAGGTTTTAGTTGCAATTATTATTTGTGGATTCTGTGGATGTAGCTGCCAACATGCAGAGCACAGTGCCATGAACATGTAGCTCCTGTCCAGAAAGTCTCAAGTAATGCATAAAAATAAGATAAAATCAAAAGTTTTACCAAATTCAATTAAATCTCAAAATGGTGACTTTTTAGTAAAGGAGTTTGCTGCTCAGGAGAAGATGACTGTCACTGTAAAGTTTTTATTGCCAATATGAAAAATGTTCAGGAAATTCATAGCACAAAAAATATATCTGTAATTCTACTGCCAAATGCTATAAAATATGTGCTTTCCTGAGTCTTTAGTAGAAGAGATTTGTTCTATATGCAAACTCCAAGGGCTTCCCAGCTTGGAATCAGAAAACCTTTAAGAAAATCTATAATCTGCTTAATTGGGTACATCAGCATTCCTTGTGATTTCTGACGCCACTTTCACGGTGCCGCAGTGACCACCGGGGTTAAGAGTGTCCTCCTAGAATCGATAGCAAGTGTTTTGTAAAAAAAGATAAAAATTAGTCTAAGCTACCTCAGAACTCTCAGCAGTCTGAAAGACAAATGAAAAAGAAATGAATGAAATGAAAAAGAGCCTCTTTGCCTTGCTTCTAATTTACATTTGATAGTGTCTGAAACACGTGGGTTTTTTTTCCCTTAAACACACAGACTGAGCAGGGAGTTCCCCTGCAGGTCACTCACCCAGATCCACAGAGATCCAGGGTTTTTGCTTGCTGGCAGCTCCAGCTCCATGGAAATTCCTGTGCTGTGTAGAGTGTATTGCAACCCACACTAACCCAGCTGGGAGTGTCCAGCAAGATGTATCTGCTGAGTGCTGAAGCTCAGAGCTTTGTGCACCTGCACCTGGTTCTTTTAGGAAACCAGCTTTGGTGGGGTCCAACTCCATTTTGGTGGCTCCTTCCCTGGGTCCAGAGTAGAAGCATTTTTGCACTTCTGAACTGTTGTCCCTGACATCTTCCAGCACCCTTAACCTGTGCCAGTGAAACACACTTTGGCCATTCCCCACATTCAGCTACTTTAATCTGCTATAAATGCTAAATTTGGTAGGAAATATATGTGCTAATAATGATTTTGCTGAATACTTACGTTTTAGAGCTTAAGCAGTAACTCAAAGCCATCGTGTGTCGCTTTATGAATGTATAAATTAAACCATATTAACATATTCAATCTTTTTTTTTTTCAGTTCTGCTGCCTAATAGCTCTTTCCATACAAGGAAGTACTTTATGAATTCCTTGTACACAGTGGGTGATCTTTTACTCAAATCAAGTAGCAGCAGCTGTTAACAAAAACACATTATTTGTCCTTAGTTGGCAGAATTTTCCTGCAGCTCATTTTTGTGTTTGCCATCAAATCTGCAGGGTTGCATTCACCTCGTTTTCCTTCTGTATCTGCAGAGGGTTGTTGAAGTGACAGCCCAGACTAAGTCAGCTAAAAGAATGGATTTAAAATTCAAATTTTGATTCTAGTGCAGAGAATAAGCTAAAGAAATGGGTACCACTGTGACACAGTTTGAGGGGAAAAAATGTCCACACCATTCTGAATTATAGAAAATAACAGAGTATTTCTTCCCTCCATAGGAAGAACCTGCCTGAAAGGAGAGTGGTACAAGAGCCATACACTGGATCACCATGATAACACAAGGGGAGAAATAAAATTTAAAAGGACAAAAAAAACAAACAAAAAAAACCACACAACCAAAACCCCTTTCAAGTTATTCTTTAACAATCCAGTCTAGACTAAGATGCACAAAACTGAATTAAAGAGGAGAATATCTTAAATACTTCTGTACACAAATTGAAACTTGCAGTCCAAATCACTGAAGGATTAATTGGTAACTTGTAGAGACGTAGATGTTAAAAAATGATTGCAATCCTGAGAGCACTTATTCCCCAATGGAAGTGCTTATTCCCCAATGCAATCCAAAATTAACTGGACAAACACTGGCAGAACAAGGCACACCTGAAGTCCTCCTCCTACTCCCCTCCTGTGGCTGTAAATACCAGCCCAGGAGGGGGTTTCTCAGCTCTTCTTTGAATTGCAGGCGTTGCCTTCTCTTCAAAAGGTCCAAGATGACCTCGAGTCTCGCACAAAATGAGGTGATTTTGGGTTCAAACGGCCTGCTTTGCTTCAGGAGGTTCTAAAGCAAGGTTGGCTGGGACAGTGACCAGGCCAAAACCAGGAGTGAGGCATCTACACCTTCCCCTGGTGAAATCCTACCAGGAACACAAGTGATGTGCAAATCCTGTAAGACACTGGAAGGCTGTGACGCTCCCAGTGACCACCCAAGAGAGAAGGTCCTTGTGCTGGGTCTGGTGTAGATAATTATCATGAAACAGCTTCGAACAAACAGCCACTTTCACCACCAGGCTGGCAAAGAAGACTTGTTGGAGCAGCAAAGTGTGAGAAAAAGCGAACAACAAAAGCACCGAGGAGTTCCCTGCAGCAACCAAAACGCACCCTAAAGCAACACGTCTGACCACACGTTGTTGCAAAATAAAACATTGATTTAAGGAAGCAAATTGCCACACACATCTCGTGCTTTTGGATGTGAGTTCAAATGCAGGGATACAGACAGAGAAGGATCTCAACACAACTACCATAACTGGAGACAAATTCTGAGGCCAAAGTTCATTGTCCATGAAGGAAGCAGAGCTGTAAACTCAGTCAGACTGGAGAGGACCAAGTGAATTTTACAGCAGGTCCAGTGTGCTCTTCCACTGTCAGTGATGGTTAAATAAAACTGTGTTGACCTTGGTCTCACACTCAGCCCCATCACTTCACAACTGCATGGCAAGCAGGGATTCATTTCAGCTTAGCAGGAATTCCATAAGCAATAAATAGTGGGTTTGCTGTGTTTTCAAAAAACATACAAAAATGAAATTAAAATATGCTTTTAAAACTAGTTCCCTGTGGAAGCAAAGAAAAAAGTTAAAAAAAAGAAAAAGAAGTATTTGTCTAATGCCAGGAAGATGGATCTTAAAAAAGCAATTCGAATCTCAATTACTAACCCAGGAAAACTTCCACTTCTCTCCTTAAATACAGATAACATCCTCAGTGTACATTAGGGCAAAAGGAAAGAATGTTAAATAGAGCTGAAGTTTGTGGTTGGGTTTCTTTTTTTTTTTTTAACAGCAGTTCGTCAATATGATGATTAGCAATGAATATTTCAGAGCAAAATCAGTGCAGACAAGTGTATCACATATTAGAGGGCAAACTCCATGGCACATCATGTAAGACTCCAGTGGAGATCTCATGCTAAATCTTTATAATGCCACGGGAAAAATTCTACATAGTCAAAATGAGGCATATTTGTGTATTTAGAAGAAAGAGAATGAAGAAAAACATGACTTTTCTGTAATATCTGAGATCTGAACGTTTTTTTTAAATAAAGATTTGTCCTTGGCAGCTGAAAGAGGCTGAACTTGGCACTCCTCTTCCCAAGGGAGGGAAGAGTTAAGCCACTCTCCTGACAAGTAGGTCTGACCCTGTCTCACCAAGCTGGGAAGAAAAGAGGAGAGGAAAACGACAGCAAGTCCCTCCTGAATTACCACAATAAATAGAATACAGCAAAATTTACATTTATAATTGAACTGTTAAGAATAAACATTTCATTGCTCTTTTAGAACATCACATAATGGGTTTGGCAATATTTAGGGATGGTGGCTGCATGTCACTGGGAACAACAAGTTTGCAACTCTCTCAGTAGCCTTGGTGCTCGCTCTGTCCTTAACCTCTGGGGGGCAGATTTAATGGCATTAAATAGAAATGGCCCTAAACGAGACAGGGGAGATTCGGTCAGGTACTGGAATAGGTTGTCCAGGGAAGTGGTGGAGTCACCATCCCTGGAGGTGTTTAAGAGGTATCTGGATCTGACACTGGGTGATGTGGTTTAGGGCTTACAGTGGTGTTGATGGGTTGGACTGGATGATCTTAAAGGTGTCTTCCACCCTTGTTGATCCTGTGCTTCTATCATAAATAAATACAAGGATATATTCCTGAAAAATACATCTTTAAATATGTGTTCCAATGACCTTCAGTTAAAGCTTACATTCTAATTTGCTTACATCTTTCTACTAAAAATTTGAAAGTTACATGAAATCCCATTTTTTTTCAATGCTACTTTGATTATCACCACATTACAGCTAACATGCTTCTTTCTTTAATTTCCATTACCCAAAATCTCAGCATAACTTCTTTTGTTGCCAAAACCCTCAGAGCCCAGTCCTTCAATCTCTTATCTGGAGAGAACTCACTTGTGGACCCACCCAAATCAGCAGGGTGAGCTGTGCAAGAGTCCAAGAAACACAATAAGATAGAGAGGGTAACTGGTTGCTCATCATGTTGCTCCCTATTAAAAAGTTTAGAGTTAAGGGGAAAAAGAAAAAAAAAAACAACCAAAGACTCAATAGCTTCATTTAATAGATCTCACAATCCCTGATTGAGCTCTCCACTTCTTTGCTCCCCTAGCTCATTTCTGGAGCTGCAGAAATGAATCAGAGCTAATAAAAATGCAGTACCTGTTTTTAAGGAGCGGAGCTGATGGAGAGGAGCAGGTAGATCTCTCTCTCTCTCAGCGAAAGAAAGAACGAATTCTGCTATTTGGAAAGCGCCTCTGGCAACGCGATAATCTCCATCATTAGCAAACTATTCTCAAAGCATGTTCAGTGCTTTAACAGACTCAGGGGATTAAGACTAAAGAGTCTGAGTCACATTCTCAGCTGCTGTGAATTGGTACAGTTCCATCAGAATCAGCACTGAGCTACTGGGAGAGCAGCACAAAAGTCCAACCCGAGTTTGGAAGGGAGCCTCATGAATGGGCCCACACCTGTATTTTCTACCACTGGTGCTCTTATTGTACAACTTTTGATGCTCTAGAAAACAAACAAATAAAGTTCCCACCTCACTGTGCTGATCCCAGGATATTTATATAAGAGCAGCTGCCACACTGCACATACATCCCCAGTTTCCATTTATTGAGCAGGTGGTAAAAGAAAAAAAATGTTTAAACTGAATCACCCAAGTCAGACACAAAACCTGACAATACTGGTTATTGCTGTAAGATAATTATTAATACAAATTAACACAGACCTTGATAGCAACAAGGCCTGAAAAGAACTCATATGGTGAGAGCTGGAGAAATAAAATAACTTATTAATTTTCTGAATGATGTCATGGCTGCTTCTGATTTCCATAGCTCATGACCAAAAGTTACCAGGACAAATTCCATTGTTGGCATTCATCAGTGAACAAAAGAAAGGAAAGAGTTCCTGAAAAGTTGCAGTCAATAAATTGCAGTTTCTTCTGTTATTTCTACTTCATATCTATCGAGATCTGGACATTTAAAATGCTTTCCACAATATATTAGTCAGCATATTTTAGCCAGAATCCATGTTTCCCAATGAGGAGTAATAAAATGTGGCCTTGAGCTGTACCTGCCCCAAATTCCAAAAAATAATGTTATTTTCACCTCACTCAGAAAAGCACAACTGTGGCCTTGAAAAGTTTGTGGTGGTTTTTTTTTTTTTTTTTTTAATAAAGGAAAAGGCCTCTCTCACATCTGGGTGATGCACAGAGACAAACACAAAAGAATCATTGAGAATGGACACACATCAGACAATATAAATCCTCATTGTCCAGGAAGATGCCTCAGAGCTGTTTGGATGTGCTGGAATTTTAGCTTTCTGTGCCATTCCAAGCAGACACAGAGGCTGTTTGGCTTATCCTGCTCCCTGACTCTTCCCTGAAAGGCCCCAGAGAGGATCTTCAGACTGGTCTTGACCTTCAGAGTTGCAAAATTCTATTTTCTGCTTCTATCCTACTTTAGAACCACGTACAAAGTTCAGGCTGTTTTGCAAACTCCAATCAGCCAATGTTCATTCAGCCTTAATATTATCTGGGGCAGGGAGCAAATGGGAAGGAATAAAGTTATTTTGTCCTCGTAGCTAACTGGGGAGTTTCACAAAAAATAAATACAAGGACATATTCATGAAAAATAAATCTTTAAGTATGTGTATCAGTGACCTTCAGTTAAAGCTTAAACTCTTACTTGTTTACAAAATAAATCACTTGGATTTCTTGCTTTTGCTGCTTTAAGACCTTTAATAATTTTTAGAATATAAAAATTGTTCATATCATTGTCACTTCTAAATAGACATATTATTACAGATATTATTTAAACTGTCAGCCTAAAGAAATGAATACCTTTTAAAGTGTTCCTGGTCATAGTAGGGAACTTGCCCCCGCCCAAGGAATAGCACATTTATTTCAGTAGCTTTTTTAAACCATTCCAAACCAGTAATTAATCAACTAAAGAATTCAAGGAGGGGGAAGGGTCAAATCCCAGATCCTAGGCATTACTGGAATGCCTGCTATGAGCTTCAAGACACTTAAAAATTCCTTCAGCTTTCTTTCCCTCAAGTTATTCCCTTATCAATGATTGCTGCTGGAAAAACTGCAAACACAAGTATCTACAAGGCAAACTGTGCAGAAAAGAACAGTCCACAGTGAAAATTCTAAGAACATTTACTTTAAAATTCAGCCAGGTTCTGAGATAGGGTAGAAAGGAACTGCTTTTTTTGGGGGGTGCAGGGTGTTTGGTTTTTTGGGCCCAGTGTTTTGTACTTTGTTTTCTAGTATTTTGATAGTTGGGGTTTGTAACTGCAACGTTCTGGTGTTTTTGTGTGTGTGTGTGTACTGAGTATACAATAAGAACTTGTGATTAAATCTGGAGAAAAAATAAAATAATTTAAAAAAAGGTAGCTTGATACAATGTTGATCAAAAAGACCCAACATATCCAAGAATGGGAAAACAAACACACACAAAAAAAAAAAATAAAAAAGGGGAGGAAAAAAAAAAAGAAAAAAATCAAGTAACAAACTCCTTATTTTTTATGAGTACCAGACACATTCTGCCTTTTTTATTTCCAAAACCAGTTAAAACAGTTTTTGTTATGACTATCTGTGAAGAGATCTCGGGCATTCCTCCCATTCCTAAAATACTTGATTGCAAGAGTCATCTGTTACACACTCAGGCTTATCTGAGCCCTACAGAGTCCCCTCAGATGTCCTGCTGGACCTCCAGCAACCACAGGTAGAGCCCAAACTCTCCATCTCCTGCCCTTTCCACAAAAGAGTATCCAATCTTACCAAACCCCTGCAGACTGCACACACAGACACTGGGGCTGGACTTCCCAGGGGGGGAAAAAAAAAAAATATTCCTTTTAAAATTGAACTTTTCACACCACCCCTCTGTTCAGCATTCCTGCACCATCACGGGACATCAGGAGTGCAGCAGGATTTTTACTGGAGATAAAGTGTATTGAACAAGGCAGAGGAGAGGCAGGTGTTTCCTTCAGGTGTCTGGTAAAGTTTCATGTTTTGGACTGTGTGTCCCCCCAGTATCCAACCAGCAATCACAAGCTGTGTTCTTTGGCAATAAATTATGTTAAAAAATCCCCAGCTGAGACTGGCTTGCCACAAACCACATGGCTTAAAGAAACCATGCCCCACCACAGCCTGGCAACAACAGCAATTGGAAAGGCCAAATTTTCTACATTTTAGCCAATAATGTGATTTTCACTCTTTCTGGTTCCTGCACACCTCTCATGGTACAATTTATGTTTTTACTAGAGTAGCTGTTACAGTTTAGTCAGTCCCACAGACCAAACTCCCCAAAGGTGCATTTTGTTTTGCACAGTCTGGTCCTAAACATCTCAAGGGACAGAACCCTTCAGCTCCCCATGGGTTATTTCACAGCTTAGCTTTGCTGGAAACCTTCTCACATCCCACTTCCCTCTAAAACTTCCCTTTATTCATTTCAAACAAGTCTCACTATTATAATGCTTTAGAACTTCTCACTGAACTTCCTTTCTCATTCCCTAAATTCATTAGGTATTAACTCAGCTATTTTTTATAATTTTGTTTTAAACAGTTATCTTAATAACCTGCCCACACCAATTTCCTTTTAATATCCAAAGTTAACCAGAACATCCACATTCATTTGCAGAACTCCAAAATAAAATACTGCAGCAAACAAATTAAATTGTGTTCTTAGGGCAGCAGCTACTGAAAATTTAAAACAGTGCTGGGTAAAGATGGTCCCAACTATTGTAAATAATAAATATACAACACTTAGAACTGACCAGAGATATCAGGTACATCAGTTGTGGGTCTTAAAAGAATGTTTAAGTGAGATATTTCTCTTGAAGGGAAAGGTCAGATCACTTTCCAATCACCACCCAGTTTCTCCAGTTAAATAAGAAGGCTCCTGTTCTCCTCAGAAAACCTGAGCCCACTTCTACTGGTAAGGCAGGAAGACAACAGAAGCATCTCAGGTTCCCCAGGTTTACAAATTCCCAGTTTGAACACACAAACAAGGGCACTGGGACACCAGAAGAAGTGCAGCCCTAGACCAAAACTATTCTTTGGATGTCTCCAGCCTTTATGTTCTCCCATCTTTAAAAAAGTGGCAAGTTACACAGGCAGCCTGAGTGCTTCATTCCCCCCCAAATTATCTTTTCTGCCTTCTCAGCAATCAATAGAACCTTGGAAGGCCCTTCCCAGAGCGCAGGAAAGCTGCAAACAGGACACAGCCAAGGAAAAAGAAAACTACTGACTATAATAAAGTCCTATTGTGACTGAGAAAACAAGCCCTGATTTCCCATCCTGTTCCTCACACCCAGCAGCCTTCTGACACAAAAGGCATGTTTTCAGCTACTGAGCACTTTAAGATGTCAATGCAAACAAGACTGCAAATCACTGCTGACTCTGAGTGGAGCACAGGACGTTTGGTGCTGTCCCCAGATTTTCAGGTTTCAATGTGCATCAGGCCTGTCTGTCAATGTAAAATTAATTTACTTTAAACACCTGGCAGACCACAGGGAATTATGGCTCTCAAGGATGATCATCATTTGAGGCTTTGGGTACTTCCTGCTTGATTTCAAAGCCTCTCAGAGCAGGAGCTTCTCTCAGGCACAGCAGGTTGTACAGGCAGCACACACGAACGCACAGTTCAAATCCACAGTGCAATATAAACTCTCTTCATGGCAAGACAGTTGATATGGTCATCCTGATTCTATTTCTTCTGTCAGGAGAGGTTTTATTTCCCAGAAAAAGGAAAACATTATTTGCAGTGAATTTGTCTTACAGAGTCATAAAGCAGCCTCTCATAAACCTGAGCACTCTCAGGTGAAATCTGCCTCGTAACAAGACATGGATGAGCTACAAATTAGGCACAGTTAGTGAAGAGATGATCTGCATGCACTGTTAACCTGTGCAGTCTTCACATATTATAAATCTTTAAGTTTTCATCCCTTGAAGTTGATTACACAGATAATTAATTCTGCATTGTGAGTAAAGATGTTCCCAGGGAGGAGGTCAGGGCTAATGACTGAGGTCCATCCCTCCTGGCACACTCCAGGAATGACTGCAGAGGGATCTGAGGGTGCCCACAGCAGCTCTGAGTTCCAGGGGCTGAGCTCAGAGCCTGGGGCACTGCTGATGTGCCAAACAGCACCTCCATAACTGCAGCCCAAACGTGCCTCCTGCATCGGAGCTGGGGAACTGCAAGAGTCCTGAAAACTGCCTGCAGCAGCACCTGGAGAGGACTGGAGTAACAAACTCCCACGCCTAACACCCAAAAATACAGGTACCAGGAGAAGTTCAGGAGTTCATAAGGATACCAAAGGCGGTGGTGACCTCGGAAGCAGCTCCCACGATTTCTGCACAGGGAATGACTGTGACATCCATTCTCCATTAAAAAACCCTCCAACTGCAGCTCCAGCAGCAGGCACGTGGTGCTGCACAGCTGTAGTTTATCCCCACAAGGACCTCTTTGTGCAAAACACAACTGTTTGGATGCCATACCCCGAATTAACTCGCTCCAGTGAGGCGAAAGCAATCTGCAGGTGAAGATGACTTTCTGACCGACAGCTTATGAAAACAGTGACAAGGCAAAAGGGAAGGAAGACAGGGGAAAAAAGTCCCCCCAAAAACCAAAACATACACACACCCCTCCCCAGCACTATAAATCACATAGTTATTAATAAGCTTTCCTCTTATCACTGATTTTTCTGGATTTTAATTGAATTTCACGTGTTCAAACATAAATGCCAAACAACAAGAACAGCAGGGTCATGATATTATCAAAAGTAGCAACTCTGCTTGTGTTCAATTTCTACAAACTGAATATTTACATCTGCCAAGCACAAAAATCCTAATACAATTTAATACTCTAATCCTTTATTTGCCAAAAGACAGAGATTGTGTTACAAAGGAGGTACCTGTAGGGGAACTGGATCTGGATTCTGGCATTTTCTGACTTGACTTTAAGATTCAACATCAGGTCCCAAATCAGCAGAGATTTCAGTAGGGTTATTAAATATATGAAGTCAAGTGATATTTATTTTTCAGTGACTGGGATACACATTTGCTCATATATGACCATTAAGTAACCTTTAATGTGTTGGGAGCTTTTTAAAAATCAGCACTTTAACAAAATTTTTATAAATCCTTCCAAGAACTTCCAGGTTGTTTTTATCCAACTAAGTTATTCACAACGGCAATTCAGCTTGAAACATCTCTTTTGTAGACAGTCAACTTTCATTCCCCTCCTCCCAAAAAAATTTAGAACATTTCCCTCCCTATGCAGGATCAAGTTACAGAAATAAATAAACAGATAGAAACTGAACTGAAAAGCACAGTGAAAGGTGACCCAACAGCAACACTTACACAGCAGTTTCCAGAAGATCTATCAAAAGGTATAATATTACTTTCACCAAATAGGTAATACAATAAAAAGTATAAATAGTAATAGTATCCCAGTCTTAATTTTATTTACTTTACAAAGTTGCTACTTACTGCAGAAACCCAAATCTGTCTGTGACTTTGTACAGACGGTAGTCGGCATCTTCCCAAGGTTCAATCTGAGCACCCTCACGGCCCTGAAGGAGAAAACAGAAGGCCAAATGATGTTTAATGACACAAACTAAGGCACATAAGACAGGACTCAGCCACTCAAAGCATAACCTTTGGGACATGCTGGCAGTAGGTCAGAGGAGGGGGAAGAGAACACTAGTCCTAAACTGGCCAGCCGAGAGAAAGAAGAGCAGCACACACCTCTCCCAGCCCCTGTGAACAGTATTTTCATCACAGGAAATCTCTATGGATCACAGAATACATTTCAAACACTGATTTCAACCACAGACCTGTAATGATCCCACACCTGTTGCTAAACTCTACAACAGTCCATCAAGGTCCCCCCAAAGTGCCTTCTAACTCATTTCACTTCCAAAGTCCATCTTTCCTGAACAATCACCTGCCAAGCACGAACTGTGCCCTCCACGGAGAGAGGAGCCCACACTGGAGCAGGTTTGCTGGCAGTGCTTGTGACCCTGCAGGGGACCCACACTGGAGCAGCCTCTGTTGTTCCTGGAAAACTGCACCCTGGGGAAGCAACCTGCACTGGAGCAGCTCATGGAGAACGGCAGCCCATGGGAAGTTGATGAAGAAGGGCAGCCTGTGGGAGAGACCCCACACCAGAGAAAGGGAAGAGTGGGAGGAGTCCAATGCCCAAGGAGGAAGGAGCCACAGAAAGAACATGTCATTAATTGACCAGGGCCCCCATTCCCCGTCCTCCCGCACTCCTGGGGTGGAGGAGGCAGAGAAAATTGGGATTGAAGTTAAGCCCAGGAAAAAGGGAGGGGTGGGGAGAAAATGTTTTAAGTCTTAATTTTTATTCTCTTATTATCCTGCTCTGATTTGATTAATAAATTAAACCCATTTCCTCGAGCCAGGTCTGCTGGTGAGGGATCTCTCCCTGCCCTCATCTCAATGCAGAAACCTTTCCTTATATTTTCTCTCCCTCGCCCACGTGAGGAGCAGTGACAGAGCAGCCTGGTGGGCACTGGTGTCAGTCAGGGTCAACCTGCCACACGTGAGCTCATCCTTCCTTATTCAGACAGCCACAGCCACAGCCACTCACCTGCACTCTGTGCAATCCACCAGGGAGTCTGGCATGGAAAACGTTTCATGAACTCTTTAAACAGGTTTTTTGCTTGCTCTATTGCTCAGCACCCCAACAGCACTTGCAAAGTCATCAAGTGTTACAAAAACACCTGAGCACAGTGCAGGCGTTCTCTAAGCACACTCTGTGCCAGGCTTTTACTTGACAAGTAGTTCAAGAAATAACAGGATATGACCAGGGCATTTCTTCAACTCCCCACAAGAACCTGACAAACAATGCAGCTCACTCATCTTTTACTTTGTAACGATTGAAATGTTTCTATCATCAGAACCAAAAATTAAAGAAATAAAGAGTCCTTCTGATCTCATGGATATATTAAGCAGCCCCAAACACCTCATTTTCATTAATTCTAATACAACACACTCCCTGAAATAGCCCCAAAGCAAATTTGCCATGCACCTGAAAAATGAGCTGATTGAGTCATTATCCAGAACATCCCTCGTGGAGGGAGAATTTAATTCACCCAGAGGCCACTGTATCATGAAACCATCAGATTAGCACTAGAGTATTTTAAATAACAGCTGGTTGGAACAATGATTCATTTTTTGAAACAGACATATAACTAAGATTAATTATAAAATGTCTTTAAAATTATTAACAAGTTCACTTACTCTGTCATACTTGGCAACTATCTCTGCTCGTTCTTGGGCAAGTTTGATAGCAGCATCCTGCTCAGCATCTGCACCTGTAGAGAATTAAAATAACACTGTTCAGATTTTCTCCCTTGTGAACAAAGAACTGCAGCTAAATGCTTGGAAAAATCAACTTCAGGGACACTACTTGGATGGAGGAATGCCAAAGCCATTGGATCAAAGCAAAATACGACCTTGGTGCACGTCTTGAATATTGCTCAGAGTAAAATACAGTTATTGGGTGGCATCTTAATTGCCAAGTCTGGAGTGATCCTGATTTTCCACCAATAAACACAGTAAAATAATGATTCTTCACAACCACTAACTGAAAGACTGAATAGTAACAGCTATTAGTTGCCAATTCCACAAACATTGCCATGGTCAAAGAAAGCCACAATGAGCACCACTGGCTTAGACCAAAAGTGGGAGCCATTCACAGGATCTGTAGAGAGGTATTGGAAGGCTGAAGAAACACTGCATGGCTTCATCTGAGAAACTGCCTCAGACTTACTCTGAGACATCAGGGAAGGATGCTGTCATTTTGTCAGAACTGCAACTGGGTGACCCAGAGCCGGAACAAAGATAAGGATATGACAACAGGAAGATTGACAGGCAAGAACAAAATGATGTGTGGGGAAGCACTGGACACCAGGACACTGCAGATGCAGCATTTACTACATCAGTGGAGTAGAAGTTTTGCTAAGTCCTGTTCCCTTGGCAGAAAGCACCTCTAGAACATGGACAGGAACACAGAGAGAGCACCAAACGAAAGAAGAGTTGCTGCTTTTAATATCCAGCAACAGGACATGCTTTGATACCCCAAACGTGATTATGTCAAACCAAGGAGGCAAATCAGCTTTAATTAGTAAGTTTGTGAAAGATTCAAGAGCTCTGATAATTAAAAAGCAAAGAACTTTCAATACAGCAAAGTTTTAAAAAGGCTTGAAATATTTTTTCAAGCACACCCTGTTACAAAAATATCTCCAAGCATGTGTTTTTTTCTTCCCCTATCTAGTTCATGGCATAATGAACTTCTGGGATTGTACATACCAACCATCTGGGCCATGAAATAGAAAAACAGTCTGGATATTACAGTTTTCTGTCACATGACATGAACACAACTATTTGTTCAAACCTCGTGTTTCTTTAATAAACTTTACCTACATATTTCTCAACGTTTAGACAAGAAGCTGTGCCAAGGTTGCCTCCTAAGCCATCTGCTGCAGGTTTAGCATGGTCTCTGCTTGTTTTCACTTGAGGTTTCTCTGGGGGAACGCTGAGAGAACCTCAGTGTGACCCAGCACAGACACAAACCCCAACGTTCAGGCAAGAGCAGTGCCTGTCCTAAGCTCCTCTAAGGGAAAGCCTGGCTGCTGCTTTGAAGTTTTCCTTTATGATCCCCAGCAGTTACACTTCATTACCCCCATTCTGGCCCCCTTCTGCTCATCATCACCATTTGCCAATCCCATTTATCAGTGAGGGTGTCAATGCTCTGTCATTTTTTCCCAGTGTGCACCAGCACACATGTATTTACACAATTATCTGAGGGAGAAAAAAATAATAATTAATAATTCCATCTGCTGTATCCAGAAGCTTTACATCTCTGAGCCACTGAACTGATAAATAACTTGAGTAGAACCATTCCATATTGCTCAGACTTTGGTGTGCTTACAGCAAGTCTTTACAGTAGACCAATTATGGGTTTTTAAAAAGTAAACTTGAAACTTGCTTAGAAACTTCCTTCAGAGAATTCAAGTGCTGATCACTTCTCCAATAGAGATGTAGGGGAAAAGCTTCCTTGCTTAAAGTACACCTGCTGCTGAGCTTACAGACATGGGGGGAAATCCTACCATGATTTCCATGTACAACAGAGATTAGATTGTATTTGAGATGGTTGAATAATTAATAGACAATATTTAATATACAGGAGTTGGTACATTCAAGGATTATGCAGTCGATACTTTTAACAGAATTTAAAAACAGGTTATAACTTTATCTTAAAGTGTACCCAAAGGGTACACTCTTCAGCACCACAGATGGAATAAGTGGCATAATCTGAAATGAAGTTTAAACCTTTGCTGAAAAGAATACAAAATGCTATTTGCACCAGAAACCAAGTTCCCAGTTTATGCTGAAAACACCGCCATGCCTCGCCTTACCTTCCTTCCCTTCTGCAAAAGGAAGGTGTGAATCAAAGTTTGGCATGTCCTGTGTCTCATGACAATTCAATTACATTTAGTGTGGAAATTATCATATTCACTGCCTTTAAAGTAATCCTCTTTGCTTTCTGCCAGAATCATCTTAACCTTCCAGTTGCACTGAGCTACTTCAACGTTTCGTTAATCCATTCATACTGAAAACCCAAAAAAACAGCTTGAGATGGGCACAAGAGGTTATATTTTGGGAGAGAAGTATTAAACATGATTTTTCTCTTAAGGGGAAATATTTAAATATCTTCAAGTTAGAAATTAAGCAGTGATTCTTGATAACGTAAAAGTTAAATGTGGGAACAAGGAAAATTCTTGGTGAAATACCTTCCTAGGCACAAAAATACATCACTACAAAATTGAAGACAAATAACTGGTATTCTGAAATCTTATCACTTTTATTCAGTAACTTCTCAGTGAAAACATCTAAAGATGTGACACAAGTATGATTAAATTTTCTAATTAAAAGTTGGCATGACAAATGATGAACATCACACTACACAGGGAACGATGCAATCTCTGAGGCTGGCATTAATACATAGCAAATTAACTAGTACAGAGAACTGATCTGAACTAAAAATTGTGAAAACATATTATCAATGGGCAGATGATAAAATCTGCCAATGATGGCAAGATAAACAGCACATTTAAGTCCCCCCAAAAACCAGTCAGAGTTAGAGAGTGCCTGCCCTTCGTGCCTCTGACACACTGACCTGTTTGCTGTATTTATAAAATTTACACACAAAATGCATGCACCATTATGAAATGTGTAAGTTCTGAACAGCAACATGCAAAGGAACTGAAGCACCACTAGAAACAGAAAATCAAACAGAAAACTGGAGCCTGCAATGAGGTGAGAAAGGACTGCCATAACAGACACTGGGAAATCAGCCTGTTCTCCTTGTCAGTGCTGCTGAGGTGAGTGAGGAACTGCCAGACACAAACTTCCAAAGGGATGCTGAAGGATGGGACTAGAAGTGGGTTTAGTTTGCAACTCCCTGCCTTGAATTAAAATAAATTCCTAAAGCTGACCATAATAAACAGGCTTCCTACACATACTGAAAAACCAACTGGGAACTCCCAGTTCCTACCAAGAAGCTGCAATTCTAAGTATCTTGCAGCTTGTGAGGAACACTGGGAGAACAGTTTACTTTTCCAGAATTCCATATTCTTCCAATGCTATGGGAAGAAAGGTAAATGCAGTAAAAATTTAAGGAGGAGCCAATAATATTAATAGACAAAATGCAGACAAAAATACATAACTTTATGCTCTATAATAAATGCAACACTAACTGGAATGGACCAACTGCCGTGACATATTCAAAAGCAAACCAACAGATCCAAGTAAAAATTAATATCAGTAAAGAAAAAATAAGGTTGTGGCCTATAAATACAGAAAAATGTGGCCTATAAATGCAGAAATTAAATTCTGAGTAGTAACCTTCTCAATGATAGGGATTTTTGCAAGAAACAGAGTTATAGTCTGACAGATCTGATGGAACTGGGGAAAAAAAAAGAAACAGTCCTGTCTTACTCTTGCCTTCGTGCCATCTTCTCCCTTCTGTTCCACAGGGAGGAATGGCAGCTATGTGTGTAGGCATCTACAAACACCAGGGAATCCTGATCCAAGGTCCCTCCCATAATGCACCTAAAATATATATTTTTTTTTTAGAAGTGGGGTAGGGAAAGAGATTAAAATTAAAAAAGAAAAAAAAAAGTAAAAAAAGTTTGGCAATAACGTATTTTTGTATTCTTTTAAATCACCAAGACAAACACAGGATTTTTCCTGTAGTCCCAGCTCAGTTTTCCAAAATAAAGAGTGGGGAGATGGCAGCACTATCCCTTGTGTTCCCAGCAGCCAAGGAGCAGCTGAACAGCCTGGGACAGCCTCGGCAGCAGCTCGGCTGCTGCTGCTCAGGGGTGACTCACAAAGAGCCATATTTACACCTGGGCTCCATCACAGCCTGACAGGACTGAGCTGCTATCCAGGGAGGAAAGGCCACAAGACAGTAAAATGCTGGTCTGTCCCACAAGCAGAAAAGCTGCTGCTCTGCAAGGACCTTTACTGAGCACCTGTAGCTTGAGCTCTCCCTAATCCTGCACGGCTTCTAATCCTGCACAGCTACAGGACTGCAAACCAGTAAGGCCACCTTTATTTCCATGGTCTCCATGTGCAGTGCACTGAGGACACACACACACCTCTGGCTGCTGCAAACGTAGTCATACAACTTACAGGAATGGTCTTTGGGGTTATTCAAACTCACTGGGGATATTGTCTCTGAAACAGCCTAAAAAATGGCCTGACAGCACCTCACCTGGAAAAGGTAATGACAGCCAAGCACCAACTCCCTCAGCAAGGCAGTACAAAATGAGCACCACCGAGAGCCTCAGAGTTCCTCACAGGTACTGAAGGAGCAGCAGGTGCAAGTGCTTGTGCATCAGTAGCAGTGTAAGTTGCCTCTTACAGATGTACCATAAAATTTATGAAGAATCACAGATTTGTTTAGGTTGGAAAAGACTTCTAAAATCCTTGAATCCAACCACTAACACAGCACTGCCTGCCCACCACTAAACCATGTCCCCAAGTGCCACATCTACACATCTTTAATACCCCCAGGGATGGTCACTCCACCACTGCCCCGGGCAGCTGTGCCAGAGCTTGACCATCCTTTTTGTGATGAAATTTTTCCTAATAACCAATTTAAACCTTCCCTGAGGCAACTTGAGGTCCTTTCCTCTCATCCTGTCACTTGTTACCTGGGAGCAGAGCCCAACCCCCCCATGGCTACAACCTCCTGTCAGGGAGTTGTAGAGTGAGAAGGTCCCCCTGAGCCTCCTCCAGGCTGAGCCCCCCCAGCCCCCTCTGCTGCTCCTCATCAGACTTGTGCTCCAGACCCTCCCCCAGCTCCACTGCCCTTCTCTGGACAAAATCCAGCATCAAAATGTCTTTGCTGCAGTGAGAGGCACAAAACTGCACACAGGATTTGAGGTGTGGCATCCCCAGGCCCACACACAGGGAGATGGTCACAGCCCTGGTCCTGCTGGCCACACTATTGCTGGTACAAGCCAGGATGCCACAGGCCTTCTTGGCCACCTGGGCACACATTGGCTCGTGTTCAGCTGCTGTGGACCAGCACCCACAAAAATAATGCCTTTTTCCTTGTGGCTGAGGCCCAATATATTAACAGCATCCCAAATTCTGAAAAGAGATTTCTCCCTTTTTTGTTCTCTGACCTATCTTACTGTCTCCTCAACAGCAGAGCACTCTGAAAAGCCCAAAAGACTTGAAACGTGCTAATTTGTTTTCCATTACCTTAGCCCAATTCTCGCTTGTTCCCACATTACACATCCCAGTGCACAAAGAGCTGCAGTGGCACAAACTCCTGTCTGCAGGCACTACCACAGCTGCTCCACATCTACACATTCAAAGCACACATCAGAGCAATAAACAAAGTCTCTGCTCGTATCAGAAAGTCCCTTAAATACTCAGGCTGTTTATTTTCCTTCCAGTCCATTCCCATAAACAACGAAGGAAAAGCCATGACGTACACTTGGGTAGTATTTTGTTGTGGGTACACGACGTTCAAAAGGAAAAATCTTGGTAAATACCTGCACATCAACATTAAACCCGCTCTGAACAAAAGGGATTAAGCATCAATTATACTTTCTTTTTCTCCTCATGCAGTGAGAACTTTCAACACAGACAAGAATTTTTTACATAATGGGAACTAGTTAGTTAGAAAAGCAACCCCTCTGATGTAGCAACACCTCCTCAGAAATACATATTTCCAGAAGTTCACTGAACTACATTTCTTCCACCATTACACATCGCTATCTTAGTAATATTAAATACTTAGAACTCAGTTATTACTAATTTGCAATAAGAGAGAAGTAAAACAAGCACAACACACAGAATTAAAGACCAGTACATAAAATAAAAACACTTTACCAGTCTTTAGATTGTCATTTCCTTCCCAGTCCTTGTAGAGCTCTGTTTTAGTCTTCATGAAGTAAACCTGTTTGTTTCTAGACCATATTCTAAATCAGTTTATCACAAACGACCCCGGGAAAGTTCTCCTCCTCCACTCTCAGCACTCGCTCCGCACAACCGAGCCACTTGACACGTGCTCCTTTTTGCAGACACGGCCCCTCTGCAGCTCCACGAGCTGCAGCTCCTCAAACAAAGCTGCCATTTGTTACCGCGAGTGTCAGGCAGGCACCACGCTGGTGTTCCCCACCCCAGCCCACAGCCCCGCATTCCAGCTCACAATAAACAAAGGGATTTGAACAAACAGCCTCAGAGGCCGCGGCTCCTGTGACACTCTCGGCTAAGAATTCTTACTGGTATTTACCCAGCGCTGCAGGAAAAGCATCTCACTGAAAGGACTTACTAGAAATGGGGCTCGAAGTACCCTATTGCTGCTTTATTACTTAAGAAACCATGACACTGAGTAACTCTAAAATACAATTTCTGTCACTGTTTGGCATTCCCTGAGGGCAGAATGGAGATTTTACGTATTTTCTGCTCTAAACTCCTTCATTGTTCTGGCTATCTTGGGGACCTGAAACACCCGGTATGGCAGAAGTTGACAAGAACATTTTTGCTGATAAAAGAACAAAAATTCAAGATTTAAAACAGGCAGAGTTCATCTGCATCCTCAAAACCTGGAAAACAGATCTCCATGCCAAATATTCCAGGACACACACACGAAGCCATTCTCCTGCAGAGATTTCAGCCCTCACACAAACAGCCAGCCAGTGTTTGCTGCCTGCAGCCAGGAGCCAGCCAATTCCATCTCCCAGCATAAGGAAGTCAGGGCACACACACTACCTGACCGCAGCGTGGGATACCCGCGTGGGCTTCCAGCTGTTTGGGAAGCCAACTGAGAGATGGTCAGTGGGACTGGCACAGGTTACCCTGGGAAGCTACAGAGTCTCCATCCTTGGAGATGTTCATAAGCAACCTGAACGTGATCCTGGGCAACCAGCTCTGTGAGCAGGGGGCTGGACCAGATGACGTCCAGAGGTCCTTTCCAACCACAACCATTCTGTGGTTTTCTTGTGCTCTGAGCAGTGTTAAAATGCCAGGAACACAAGACAGATCTGATCAAGTGTGTCAGACTATTCTTCTTCCCCCACAGACTGAAAAAAAAAAAATTTTAAGTTCCTTCAATTGTTTTAACCTTCCTCCCCATCTCGCCCTGGCTGAGCACTGGAAATGAGCAGCAGCTCCTTTGTCTTTACCCCTGATTGCTGCTCATGGATCCCACCCAAACCCAGGTGTCAATAGTTTAGTCTCTGGTCTCAGTGTGAGTTTAGATTAAGCCAATGCCACATCCAACACCAGGCACCTTCTCTCAAAAGCCACCTTTTACTGCTGACATCCCTGTGCCCAGAGCAGCAATCCTGCTATACCAAAATCATCTTCCACTTTGCTCATGGCAGAACAACTCAACTGGTTTTATAAAACCAGCTATTTTCTGGCTTTCTACCTGACAGGGCATTTGTGGTGAGGATGAAAAGAACTCTCCCCCAATGAACACAAGCATTAACTCTCTCACAGATAACACCTTCACCACTTGAAAACAACTTGCTTTTAACATCCACTGGTGCTCTTCTACCACACACTCCCCCAGGCAGCAACAAGCCATATTACAGATATAGATATTTCCAGACATATGTATATATATATATACACACACAAACTGTAGCTATGCTAGAGCTATAGATACTGACACTTCTTGGACATCTCTCAAGTTTAGCATGTCTATTTTTGTGGGTGTTTTCAAGCAGACTTAACACAGAGGAAAGATTTTGGCTTAACTGAATTTTTTTCCCTCTTCCAAAGGCAAAAAAAGGTAAAGCCATTTTTAAAATTAATATATTGCATTATGGTCTGCACCAAAAAACCCTATTCCAACAGCAAAATACATGCACCCTCCCCCCATTCATCAGCATTTCTTCAAAGTAGACACTATTGCAGTTTTACAGCATGAGGAATAACAGGTGAAAGACATAAAAGTAAAGATTTAACTCTGCTGAAGATGACTGCACTCTCATCTTAGTGAAAAAATCGAGTTTCACTATGGCAGAATAGCTGCAGTTTTGCAACATCTCCTTTGAGACGCTGCACAGCCACCAGTGGAAAATGGTCACTTTGGAGATTAGTATAATTAACTGCTGCTGAAAACTCCCTCCAAGCAATTTTAAAGTGATCCCCAAAGGACTCAAAGCAAGAGCAGGGAAAGCAAAGCAACCCTGCTAAGCAATATTCCACAGAAGAAACCCGTGTCCAAACAAGAAATGAGAATTTAGTCGTCTATATATTGCAGAGAATTTAAATCAACTACCCCAACTACCTTGTTTTTAAGCAGCAATTAGGAAAGGATTTAGAGGAATTCCAGCAATATTAATCAGTTACTGCAACATGTCTATCACTATTTTTAGTAACAGAGCATTACTGATATATATTAATTAACAGGGTACTGAAAGAATGAAACTCAAGAATACACCAGCAAAAAACCAGAAAGAACATAATCTAATCAAATACAACTCGTCCGTGTACTTCGTCCTAATCTGCAACCTGTTTTTCTGTGTGTTTCACATAAATAAGTACACCTGAAAACTGAATCACCTCCATCAGCTCTGCCAGCAACTCACCAGCTGGAGGCTGCAACTGGAATGCTCCTGTCATCACCTCACTACTGAGCCTTATGAATGTCACCACACGGGTTACAAAGCGGAGTGACAAGATCTGGCAGGGTTCTACTGTAATTCCATTTTACAAAGTGTTTTGTGTGCAGTCACGAGCCAGAAGATAATTAATTTGCTGAAGGTTAACATAATCAGTTGCAAAGCCACAAGAAACCATAATTGCCAATTTGCAACAAGCTACACTGAAAAGAGTAAGGGCAATTCTGAACAACGCTCCTTTCTTGAAAGAAAATGAAAACATAAACAATACACAGCCCACCTTCCTGCCCAGGACTGTGTCAACACAACCCAAAACATTTATGGCAGCTCTTCACAGACTTCAATGTAAAAGCTTGGGCTGGGTGTAATTTGGGGCTTGCCAGTATGTTCAGACTGGTCTGACTTGTGCAACAACCACCTAATGTGTTATGTCTAAGCCTAAGTCATCCTTTGGTCTCTCTTCCCAGGGGTGCAGTTGGCATCTGGCCTTGTCATTAGTTCACTGCTACCAAAGAGCAGCGTCACGGCCACAGAGAAATGGTCCCTCACCTACACATTCCATCTGTCAGGATTTGCAAATATTCCATTGATCTCAGTCACTGGAGCCCTCCAAACAGTTCCAGTGGTGACAGGAGCAGAGCTGCATCCCACTTTTCCAGGAGACACAGCCAATGTTAGAACCCAGCAGCAACGGAGCAGCACAGATCCAGCCTTCATGGAGAAACACAGGAGGGTTTCTGCTACATGGAAATCATTTCATGGTCTTCCACCAAAGATTAAATTTCCTGGAACTCCTACTGTGGCTAGAGCTGATCCTGCTGGAACATATAATCTGCTTCATCTACAGCCCATGAGTATAACTCCCACACTCCCCTGAAATCCATGACCTTTCCCAGCACTAGTCCAAGCCTTTATAATTAATGTCTTCATAAAATATGCTGCAAATCAGCTGCTGCATTATATGGTAAGATCAGACACTTAACCTCATCAGAAGTACTACTGACAGATAAAAAGCAGGAAGATTACAGGAATTTTACCCTCAACCTAATATCAGTCAAGTCATTCTTTCATACCAGTGCTTTTTCAGGTACTGGTTATGATTTTATAAGCAAATTTAGCTGAAAAATGCCATGCTTTTTGATCCTTTGTACTTTTAAAGTATATTATGTCTGCAGTTCCCAGAGGCTTTTGAAAACTAAAATATCCCTTCTGCACAGTGAGGCTGCCTATACTTCTTTTCACTGTGACAGGCTACTAAACATACAGGCAAAACCATCTTTCAGCAAGATTGAACACAACCATTCCCTGCAATAAATTTCCCCTTCGTTTTCCAAATGCCATACATCAGGATGACATATTAAAAAAAAAAAATCACTTTTTTTCCCAGCAACATAAATCAAAAGAACATAAAAAATATTCTCTGAAATTTTGACATTATTTTCAGACATAATTTCAGATTTCCTGTTTTGAACATCTTCATTAGTGAATGTTTTCACAGCACTACGATTTGCAGTATCAATTTAAAGAGTAAAATAGTTCTAATATTTTAGATCCTGACACAAAGCAGAACATTTGAGAGCAAGAGCTATGCTTCCCACATTAACAGACTCATATTTAAGTAGTCAGTTGCCACACTGCACTAATTACGTTAAGTCTCCTGATTATTCATTTTTATCTCAGCATTAGTCAAAATTAATGAACCAAACAATAATTATATTTTAAAATCCAGCATTAATGATGGGAAGTCTTAAAGCATCACTAAAACAACGCTCATACAGACTCTGGAAGAAACTTTTAAAAGGGGGTCTTCATTTTTGAGGAAGCTGTTTTATTTCTTCAGTAGGGCCAGAGAAGTTAGAAGAGTTCCTCAGTTAACAGAATTTCATCTATACTGGTACCATTTTACTGGCTAAAACAAAGAGGTTCGCTCCTCTACACAGCCAATCTTTGACTGCACTGCCATCCCCACAGTCCAGCTCATCATTTAATTACACAGCCGATTTAACTGATTACAACAGGAAGAAAGGGAGGGTTTGTTTTTGTAATAGACGCCATTCCGCCACTTAATAAGACTAAAAGAGCTGCGAGCCAGCTCAGAAAGACACCAGCGCTCACTCGAGGCGGCAGGAGCAGAACCTGAAGGGGAAGGAGCAGCGGCTGCCCCCGCGCTGAGCTCCGGCCGAGCCCGGGCTGCTCCTCCCTACCCGAACCTGCCGGCCCTGCCGTGAGACCCAACAGGAAGCGTCTGCAAACAAGCAGCGGATGAGCAGCCACTGACAGAGCCAGCCTTTGCTCACCAGCTGCACAAGGACTGCCAGTCTACAGCATTTCTGCCTTCTCCTGGAACACACAGCATGGAGTGCTCGGGAACTGCTCCTTCCCCCCCAAAAAAACCAGCCTGAGCCCCAGTCCACACCTCAACCTGAGTGTCCTCTCAGGATTTATTTTCATAAGCTCAGTTTCACCTCAACACACACACACACACACACACCAGGAAAATAAAATCTTAAATATTGCTAAAATTCCGGCAGGATGAAGAAGCATTTCTTGCTTTATTCCAGCAAAAGCATGTTACTGTAGTTACCACAGGCTGCTGGGCAGGCTGTTGGGATCTATTCCATAGAGTGTGGATCTCAGGCATCCCTCCATCTACCATCGGGATACACTGAAGGAACCATCAGAAGTCAGAGAGGAACTGCGAGGCCCCTCTCTCTTCAACTTTAACTATAATCTTAACATATTTAAAGTGTTTCCACAAAAATAAAAATGCTGAGTTACACACTACAGCTCTGCTCACCAGAGCTGAACAGCTTTCTTCAATGGCTGTCTCTGAGCTATTCATCTTTGAGAAGATAAACATTTTAACTGCAGTAATACCCTAAGTACAAATAGGATCCTCTGAGTGAATCCTATGAAAAGTCTGAATGGCACCAAGAAGCTCCCGCGACACTAAACCTTCTCTTGGTGACTAGGATAAGTTTCACTAAGTCCACAGAAAGACATGAAGGCAAATTTAGACACCTGCCTGCTTGTAACATCAGTCATGTCTACACAGCACGGGGCTGCTCTGAAAAAACCTGAGTCATCAGCTCCTCTAATATCTGTCACTCAATTAAAAACTAAAATGGCATTTGGGGACAGGGGAAATCCCCTGTGAACATTTGAAATCATCTTAACTGTCATCCATGCACTAGGTCCATGTTTTTTATGTTTATAAAGAGGTTATAGGATGGGTTGGAGGAGTAAAAGATACCCAGAGGAAGGGTAAACAAGTTTGTTGAACAGCAGCAGAAACCGGGGAAGTTTCTTCATCCTTGCTACGAGAAAAGGAAGTCGGTGATAGACAAGAAGGTTCTGTTGTTTTCAGTTTCACTGACTGAGGGCTGGTAAACAAAACCAAGCAAACAGCCACGGCACTTCCCGTGCAAGAAGGAATCAGGGCCTCTAAGGCTGTCCTGGGCCTGGGTCCCAGCCTGAAGCCAAGGGAAAACACAGCACAGGGGCTGCAGGAAATCCCAAAGCCACACCCACCCAACCCCAATCCAGTTACATTCGCTCTGGTAATTTGCAATACCAGTACTAATTTGTTTGCCTCCATCTAATTTGCATCAGCTAAAACCTTTATCAATATAAAACAACTTCAGAGTTTGGTTAAAACAATCCAAAGGGGAAAAAAAGAAAGAAAAGATCAATCCCTCAAACTCTGTTGCTGTTTATACACAAACCAATGTACCAGTAACACAAACCTTCTGCCTAAGTTATATCCACCACCTTTATTTCAATCAGTTCTTGCTAAATGTAACATCAAAGTAGTTTTTAGATTTAATTGATCCCTGCACCTCAGGACAGCCTGGCATTTAAGCACAGGCAAGGTGAGATATCAGCACCACTGAGGTCAGGCACAAAACTGGAGCAGTGCAGGACCACAAAACAAAAATGAAAAGACATTTGTTTGAACA
Organism: Myiozetetes cayanensis; assembly: GCF_022539395.1. NCBI lineage: Eukaryota > Metazoa > Chordata > Aves > Passeriformes > Tyrannidae > Myiozetetes > Myiozetetes cayanensis. The sequence goes on from NW_026087521.1 coordinate 5,671,311, forward strand.
GCTGATTTTAAAAGATAACACAGGTTGATCAGAACAGAATGTTCCAAAGAGGTCTTAAGTCTCCTTCAAGTATGAGATCACAGCGAGAGGCACCATTTGGCTCATTCTGAAAATGTTTTACAAATTTCCGGCGGTCACTTAAGACAACAATTATTAATTTATTCTGCTGGTGCAGGGAAACAATTACTTTAGCAATCAGTGCATTAACAGACATATCACTAACACTTTCTTTTGACTGGTTGAGAGGAAGATAACCACTGAGGTACCTCAGTAGCACAAACCCACTGTCAAGTTTTCAGTGCTACTTCTCTCAAAATCAGGAGTTTTATTTCAGTACCGATGCAAAATGAAGAGCTACAAACACACAGAGCAAACACCTTAACGAGTTTTCTGTTGCAAGACAAACATGAGGTTAATTTTACTCGAAGCCTGGTGCACAGGCATCGAGCAAAAAATCCATTTATTTGTTAATGCTTAAGTCAATAATGCACTAAAGCTACTAATGAAGATCCACTCTGTAACCACTCCAGCCTGTTTAGGAAAAAAACCCAAACACAAAACCAATCAAAAGCAAACCACCCATAACCCAGAAAAATCTGACCACTTGTTACAGACTCATATCTCAACAGTAAACCACCTGAAATGGCTAAAAAGCAGTTTTGAACTCGGTACACAGAAAACATCTACTTCATCTAATGCAAACACTGTAGGACTTTGGCAACACCTATTCCAAGCTGTAAGTACAAGCAGCAGCTGCAGATACAGAACTTATAGGTCAAAGCTCTTGGTGTGCCTAAACTGCTTTTCAAAGCTCCTTTTGACCTGGAGGTGTAGCCACGGTGTCAGACAGGAAACCTTCCCACCACGTGCAACACTCACTCTGAAATTCATCGACTTCACGTGAAAGTTCAGCAAATGTAAGCCTGAAATTTTCCTCAATGACGATAAACCCAAAACGACTTGCAAGGGAAAAACGTCTTGGTTGTGAATTGTGGTTCCCTCTTACAGCCAAAGACATTCCTTCAGTACACATTGAAATCCCAACTTTGCATTTCTGATGTTACTACAAAGCCAAAGCATCTCCTTGAAACAAGGACCTGTGATGCAGGAAAACCAAGGCCCTATCCCTGCAAAGGTATCCCCAGAAGGTCTGGCAGTAGCACAGGAAATGAAGAGGATGAACATCATAGAATTTCCTTCAGTTACAGCACTTTGGAAGGATTAGGAGTTATTACTCCAGGGGCTTCAAACTTGATGAAAAGCCTTTCATCAACTCTTCCCTCTTCAGCAGTACAGTTGTCACCTGCCAACACAGAAGTCTAAATGTGAGGGGAAAATACCAAATATTTCTCCTGTTTGACTTTTCTGAAACCAGTTAATTTAACAACAAACAACTTGTTATGACAGCAGGTTTTTGAGCAGAATTCATAAACAACTCAGCCCCCCTTTTAAGGCTGGGAGAAGAAGCACAGATAATTTTCAACTTAAGTTTATTTTACCATAATCCACCCTGAACACAACAGCTCTTGGGGTGTGCCAGTCAACTGTGCAAACTTCCCTGTACTTAGTCTAGAAATCCTGCTCGCTGTTTTTCTCCTTCCCTACCTCACTTTCTTCCCTGGTGTATGAAAATCCAGGGGTGTTAACCACTGAACGCTATAAAATTACTCACACATACTCTTTATTTGCCACCACCCACTGTTTGGGAAGAGCACGAAACCTAAAACCTGACAACAGGAACAAACAGCTCACACTGCTGTGATAACGGGGGCTATAAACACGGAGGAAAAGAAAAGCTACGGAGAGTACTTTGTACCTGAGGCACAACAGGCTGTTCAATCCCAGGGGAACATTCAGGCCGCCTCAGACACAGCATTGACAGGTTCCTCTGAACACTGAGTCAGCTGCACGCCCCGGGAAGTTCTGCCCCATCAGAACACTCTCACAAACAGCCATTACTCTTCAGGTGCTGTTGAGCCCAGGGGGCGTCTCATTGAATCACCTCCAAGACAGACCAAGCCCCTTCCTTCAGATAAACACCCAGGATTTTAAGGGAAAGCACCAGACAAATACATGGATTTGCGACTCAGCTGATGAGGCTTTACTAAATCAGAAGTCTTTAGAGGGAATGTAACGAATGCTGCTGTTGGATGGTCCAGACCTACTCGGGTGCTGTGGATGCAGGTGGGGCTGGAACACTCGCTCAGAACTGCAGGTCCAGCCCAGGCTCAGCTCAGCTCAGCTCAGACACTGCAACCTTTACCCCGACCCTCAGCACCCTGCCAGGGCAGCGACCTGCATAATTGTTCTCTGGTAACGACACCTCCTGACACTGCAAAAGCAGAACAGTGAGAATTTACGAGTCAGACATAGTGACAGGACAAATGCAAACAACATGAAAAGAGAATACAGAAAGTGAGGGGGGGGGAGGTGAGGGGGAAGTGTAGTGTTTTATTTAAGGAATGATATTTTAAGAAGATGATGTAAAAAACTTCCAGAATATAATAAGCTGTCAAGTTAAAGCATTTAGGGGTCATCACCAGTAAGGGGTAAGGGACTTAAGCCAACGGACAGGGATTTTAAAACTATCTTCCATCATTCCACAAAACCACAAGTAAGAAAGCCAAATATTAAATTAAATAAATGAAAAAAATATTGAGCTGCTCTAAATTTTTACTGCCTTGTTGTAGAAGTAATTCCATCGGATTTGAGAACCTATTTTCTCACTGCCTTGTACCCCATACATGAGATCAGCACTATTTTCTATCCCTCTGGACACACAAACAATGCTGAAATGGAAAAAAAAATAATTAAAAAGTCAAAAGCCTAAGGGAAAAGTCACAAAGGCAAAACAGGGATGCAAAACAACTGCACATGCTTAGAAAGACGAAAAAGAAGCAGAAGAAATGGAATAAGAATGGGCTATGCCACAAGTTAGTGGGAAGGGGTCTAGTGAACTAAAACTTTCCCCATAACTAAGAAAACCACCACCATAAACAGAGAGAAAAGCACAGTTACTGTCCAAAGCCACACAACTGAGGCTTGTGAAAGAACTTATCAGCACGAAAGGAACACAAATTAGGTGACTCTAAATCAGCTTCATTTTAAAACCATGATGCTACCTTTTGGGTAGCTCCAAGTTAATCCCTAAGGATTCCACACAGGCAGGGAACTGTCACATTCACAACCTCCTGCAGTGGCCTGACTGCCAGATACAGCTGTGTGGCCACTTCAGGGCAAACACGGCGAAGTTCTCATTCTTAGACCTCAAAAGTAGCTATTTCTCAGAGAAACTGGAATGTCATTGCTACCCCAGCACCCTGATACATCATTTATCTGTCAGAATTTCAAGTTCAAGCTTTTAAGTTCATATAAATAGAATCCCCAGCAGGTCCCTTTCATGTGGGACTGCAGGATTTAGACCAAGTTTTAATTGAAGGACTGCTCACATTTGTGTCAGAATGGAGAAGTTTGTTTCCCACTTGTGTTTCCCAGATTGGGACACAAACTCACCTGCAGTTTTTTTAATTGTGGAGGGGAAAAAAAAGTCATTCAAAATAGTAAAAGAACTGAAACAGTTTTCATGTTACAGCAGTTTTGTAACATCTTTGTATTAAAATAAATTATTCCCAAATATGAATCTGTAAGATTCTTTTTTTTTTAAGTTTTTAATTGGAAACAACTGTTTTCCTGCTAACCAGAAATCTATGAACTTCAACTGATGAAAGCTGCATGACAGATAAAAAGCAGGTAAAAATAGGTTGGAGATAAGACAAAATGATGCAGAAAAGTTGTTTTAAATTAAGAAGTAATCAGAAATTGCCTAGAAAGGCAGCTTAGTTAAATAAACAAAGCTCAAACTAAACCACCATTAAGTACAGATAGATCAAACAAATGTTGTGTCCCCTGCAACCACCTCACATTCAAGTGTATTCCCATTAACCCTAATTCAATTATCTTTTCTCCAAGCTTCTCCTGTCGTGCCATTTCTGTAGACAGGATGCAAGAGAGATGTGTTGAGGTTTCCTAATGGTAGCAAATGACTTTAGTGGTTTTAACACCACCTAAAATTGCCCCAAAAATCCACTGTTGTACAAATAAACAGTGTTTCAAAACCAATCAATAAACATTATGTTAAGAAGCTTATTAAATGTTTAATTTGTTTTCAGCACAGATTTTACCCAGTAGTGTATTAAGAGAGCATAAAGGAAAATGTAGGAGGACATCCCTGAGACATCCAGTCCTGGATTTACAGCTCTTCTCACTTCTCTTTGTTTCCAGCTCTCCTGGAAGTCGCTGCTGTGGGCAGGGCTGGTAAACAGGATCGTGTGAGTGCCCTGCAACTCCCCACAGGAAAAGGCCAAGGCTCAATTCACTCCCACGGCCATCACAACATCCCCAGCAGTTTAGGGGAACTTGGACTGGGGAGAACCCAGAGGAACACAGCCCTGCACAGTTTATCTCTGGCCACATCCTCAGCGTTGCCGGAGTGGGTTGATCCTTATCTGGGTGCCAGGTGACCACCGAGCTGCTCTCACTCCTCCTCCTCAACGGGACAGAGGAAAAAGGAAAAGCTCGTGGATCAAGATAGACAAGGAGGTCACTTACCAATCACCCTCATGAGCAAAACAGACTTGGCTTGGGGAAATTAATTTATTGGCAGCTAAAATAGTATAGGATGGGGAGAAACACAGCATTCTTCCCAGGCTCAACTTCATTCCTTAATGTTCTCCCCACCCTGGCACAGGGGGATGGGGAATGGGACTTGCAGTCAGTCCGTAGCAGTTGGTCTTTGCTGCTCCTTCCTCCTCACACTCTTCCCCTGCTCCAGCATGGGGTCCCTCCCACAGGACAAAGTTCTTCACAGACTGTTCCAGTGTGGGCCCTTCCCACCAGCTGCTGTTTCTGCCAGAAAACCTGCTCCTGTGTGGGCTCCTCTCCGGGGACCAGGAGCTCCAGCACGGGCTCTCCACAGGCTGCAGGATGTGTCCCTTCAGGGCACATCCATCTGTTCGGAAGGGGGGGACTCCACAGGCTGCCCTTGGATCTCTGCTCCCTCCTTGTTCTGCAGGTCTTCTCCAAAGGTTGCCAAAGAATCTCTGCTCTGGGGCCTGGAGCAGCTCCTCCTTCCCCTCCTCCACTGACCTTGGGGTCTGCAGAGTTGATTCCCACACATTCTTCTCGTCCTCCTCTCTCACAACTGCTGCACTGTGGTTTTTATCCTTGCTTCAATATCTTCCCCAGAGGTGCCACCAGCTTCACTGATGAGCTCAGCTTTGGCCAAGGATGTTCTGGAGCAAGCTGGATCTGCCTGTGTCCAACACAGGGGACAGCCCCTGGTCCCTTCAAACACAGGCCACCTCTGCAGCCCTGGCTACCAAAACCTTGCCATGGAAGCCCAAAACAGGGGCCAGACAGAAACCTTCCCATTAATTCCGCATTTAATCTCGAGAGGCAGAGCATATACAAACCCAGGTCATAAATGTCAGTCTGCAATACATTCATGCACAATCTCTTGATCCCCTTTCTGCCCCCAAAATATCAACCCTACCAGAAATTCCGTTTATAGGAAAACCTGTTTAGGATATTCTATCCAATGTCAAGCTCACAAACCTGGGGTAAAAGACTGCTGATGTTCCATGCAATTCTCTAAACAGCATTTTAGTCTGAACTGGAAGAGCACTCTGGAGCCAAGCTCCAGAGCATCTCTATTTACTGTTCTCCAGTTTGTGCTGGGAAGTGACTTGGAAGGATGCGAAACTGGAATCCTTCCAGGTTCAGCTATCTGTGAGACACACTCCTACCTCCAGGTTATGTCGTGCCCAAGGAATAAGGCTGAGGTTTGAGCTAGACCTGGGAAAACTGCCGAGACACAGAGGGATGTTGGAGTCACAGCTCTCCTCTCTCTCTGTCTCTCCTCCAGTGCCACACTCCTGGCCCTGCTGTGTGAAATGCACGGCCTGGGCCCCAGTGCAGTTGTCCTCTGATTTGTGTTAAATGTATTTGCTCATTCTTCCCTTCAGAGCTTATCTGCACTATTTATAGAATGGCTTTACATTCTTATTAGTTACCAGACAATGATTTTTAATACATGTTCCATCACTACAAATAGTCTTCTGTGAAGCTTTACACATTATGTAAAACAGGCAATTATCACTGCACAGATTAGAAGGTCATTCCAACGCCTATAAACTAAATAGTAATGGGAATTGGAGTCTGTGTAGCTTATTTTCTCTTTCATCTACAGATTTGGCAAGCTCCAGAGTAGCACTCATCCCACATATTCTAAAACCTAACTAGGGTACTAATTCACAGCTGAAAATTGACAAAAACATTTCTGTTGATCTGTGTGTCTGACTTGTGCAGCGTGTGCTCCACACCACAGCCTGAACACACCACTTTCTTTTACCCACTGATGTGACACAGTGGCTTCAAGACTCGATGCAGCTGCAGCATAGATGGGGAAATTTTGCAAAACATGGTAAAGTCCTTTCAATGTACAGCTGCCATCAGAAAAAGGAAAGGATTAGTCAGGTTTTTTCTTTATAGGAGGAGAAAAATTAGGACACAGAGCAACGGTGCAGCCGTTTATCCACCACACAGCAAAGTGCAACGCCTGAGATCAGCAGGACAGAGCACACTGGGGAGCCCTGGAAGCATCCCAGAAACACCCAGCACTTGAAAATGATGAAGAATTGTTCCACTAATCCAAACAACGTGACTTTAAGTGAAACAGAAAATATTTCTCTAGAAAAGATCACAGCATTTGCAAGTTACTGAAGTCCCTTCATTAGCACAAACAGTATTTCCTTTTCTGTCAACAAGAGGAAGTCTCAGATCAAGGCAACTTCTCACATTCCACTTGAGACCTGTGAACTGCACTATAACCATGTCCTTCAGACTACTGCTCTTTCCCACTCAAAAATGAGGTTTAGCAACAAAAGCTATGCTTCCATTCTAACTGTGACAGGAATCAGTGAACCAAAATCATTAAAATTAAAAGTTTGAAGGATCTATTTCTAAAAAACAAGCCTGAAACTTAGCCTTAACCTCTGCAAGATACTCCTGGCTCATGGGAGATTAAAAAAGGCTTGGAGAGTGCCTTTAGTCAAAATATTCTGGAGGGAAAACTAGCACATAGTATAGACCAGCAGATATGGTGAAACTTGCCTATTCACACTTGTGTTCCCCTCCAAATGTCTGCACATTCATCTTGCCTGGTATATTAGCTAAATCTCAAAAGAAAAATGTCTCATCTAAAAACAAACAAACAAACAAAAATAAATAAAACCCAAACCATTTTCCCCTTCAGTTTCCAGGGAATAAAAACATTTGCCAGTCAATAAACGCAGAAAGTTTTGTGCAACCTGATTGACCCACAGCTCACAGGCCTTTGCCACTTGCTTCTGGAAAAACAAAGGGCAGGAAGGTTCCATTTGAACATTCCACAGTCAGATAGAACTGGTGCAAGGAGAGGAAGGCACAGCCATCACTGACACCACTCCAACAGGAACGCTGAGAAAATGACATTTGAGTTTTAGACTCTGAAATAGAAACCTATTTTTCCAATGATGAATTAAACCAAAAGGAAATAGAGATTTCTCTTCATTCCAGATCCCACTTACACTTCATTAATGTCTGCATTACACTATAATAGTCCCAAAAAGGTTGCTAATGTGCCATAGGAATGGAGCATCTGGATGGTGATAATGTGCTGAAAGCACAACAGTGCCATACAAAAAATTACTGTTTGCAAAAAACCCAACCCAAACAAAGGACAAAACCAACCACCACACACACAGAGGGAAGGGAGGGAGAAAACATCAACCATTTGTTTGTGTTGCCATATTATAATGCTACAGAAAATAGCAGTAGGGAAAAAAAACAACCCTGTGTCACCTGGGACATGATGCAGAAGGTAGTAGGATTTGTTCCTTGAGGAAATCATTCCCACCAAGGATCTGCCCCCTCCAGGTACAGCTAAAAAAAATGCTTCGTTAGCTGCTTTATTAGCACAGAGACAGCAGCAGTCTCGGGCATCTGTGTACTTATTTTCTCATTTCCACCAAGAATTTAATTAACTGACATGAATTAAGTTTTCTGTTTGATCTGGAATTCAGTTCAAATTAACATTTTTATGGATAGTTTAATACTAATGCTGACAGATAATTTCCTTTAGAAGAAACTGCCTGGACCTATGACCAGAAGGATGAAACGGGAATCTAATCCAGCGAGAAACCAGTATTTTTATTTGCTGTTAGACAGGATTAACTAAAAAACTTGGCTGTGTTAGCTGATTGGAGAAGTCTGGATGTTTTCCTTACAAGCTATACCAAAAGATCTAAAAGCTGAACAGGACAAAAATGCCTGGAGAAGCCAGCTAAGATATGCAGGGAAGTTGTGAAAGGCCAATCTACACCAAAGCACTGTCCAAGCCACCCAAGTGCTGTAATTATCTGTTCTAGAAAATGTCCAGCTGGGACCCTGTCACTTGGACATATTCACCACATTTTAAGTTACAGAAAACAAACAGACAAACTAATTAGCATTTATCTCCACGCTGTTGCTTAATCCTATCCAGTGCAACTTAGCAAGCAAAACCATCACCTTTTCAAGCTGTAATAAATAAATTATGTACAAGCTTCACAACTTCACAACCAAAACACAGAGACTGGCATTCAAATTTAACATTAAATTCCAAGTTTCGTAAGTATGAGGATAAAATACCAGAAACTTAATAATTCAAGGCATGAAAAAATCAGGTGATCCCTCATTCCTGAAATGTGCATATTTAAAAGGCACAAGTTTTTCTTCAAGGAAAGGAATATACTTTGTTGTGTCAAATAACATCAGCATTACACTTTGAGGGGCAAGAAGAAGAAGAAAGTTGTACATGCTTGCAAACAACATATGCACAATTGCCATCTCACCAAAATCTAAGTCAGAAAAATGTGCACCTGAACTACAAAAATGCAAGACACAGACTGAGGTTTGTTTTTCTGGGTCCTTCAGGCAGAGCTTCTTGGCCTTTTCCCAAAAGTCTCCAAACCAAAACTGCGATGTCTGGGCTGTCAGCTGTAAAATCCACACAATGACAGAAGTACAAGAGCTGCCACGGAAGGAAAGGCACAGCACACACATCCTTTTGCCCCGTTCGGGTCTGGCTCTGTTGCAAACCCAGGGGGCAAATGGCTCGGGCAAAACAGAATCGGTGTCTGGGCTGCAGTCACTGAAACCAGAGCGCCAAACAAGCTCATCCAGCAGCTCAAGCTCAAAACCATGAAACCACTAACCTGCTCAAACGTTCAGCAAAAACCTGAATTAATCCCTAGCTGTCCTCTTCTTTCAAGGAACCCAGTAATCACCCAGCTGCCAGGTTCCTCCTGCTGTGCTGAAACCAGGCCAGGGTTTGCAGATCCCTTTTACTTGACATTTGATTGTCCTTGCACAGACTACAAACAGCAACTACAGTGGGTGTTTAAAGAAAAAAAAAAGACAACACAAAAAATCCCACACCACACACAGCAAGTCAGATCACCTTCATGGAGGCAGACACAGCTGAGCAGATTTATACCAAAATGAAGGTCTGTCCCATGCAGCAGAAACTTCACTGGGAACCTGTTGTGCTTTTCCCTGCACGGTTCCTTACTCTTCCTTCAAAACCACTTTTATAGGAATATTTTATGTTAAGCTCCCACATTTCCCAAGTAAGGAAGCTGAAACTGTATTCCAGGATTATTGAGAACATTACAGTTGACTATTCACAGGTTTAGGATCACACCTTCCAAAAAAACCCCAAGACTTATTGGAATAACAAATCAGGGTATGAAGCTGGAGATGAGTCGCCTTTGCTGTGCTCACCTGCTGGTAACTGGCTCGTTTCAGGTGACTAACATTGCTGCATAAAAGAGAACATGCAGTACTTCATTTTCCTGTAGTTCCTCTGTGGGTAAATGAATTCAAGCTGTCTGTATTCATTCTGTTATGCCACAGATCAATTCCCAAGATACAACATCCACGTACTCTGTTAAATGATGCCACCCACCTAATAACCAAATAAACAGGCACTTAAGTAAGTCATTAACAGCTACATATGGCAAAGCAGCACCACGACCTTTCCTAATCACTGCAGCTGCCATCACACAAGTAAGAAAAATAAAATCACAAATAAAGTAAAAAATTAGGCAATAAAACGTCAGGATAAGAAACTCAACAGAAAGGGCACAATGTGTGTAGACCCCATGAAAGGTGTTACTGCCTAAAGGGAGAGAGAGCAAATGCCAGTCACAGAAATAGGAGTATTTTAGGTAAAAACACTACCCTGTGTGTCCAGTTGAAGAATGATCCACCTGTGTTATTACTTGCTCGTGGCTGCACCATCCTGAGGTGGATTCCTCACACTCCTGCAGAAGGAAGTCCCAGCAGCACTTCCCACCAGCATCAGCACCACTGAAGGATTGTCCCCATGGATTCAGTCACATCCTACTGCTGGCTCCTCCTTGGACTGACATACCTTTGTGGATCTGCATCAGCAACTGGATTAGTCCACCAGGATTCTGGGAACTTCACAAGAACCAGGAGTGCAGCTTCCCAACCCCCATCACTACATGGCTACACAAAGGCTTGGGAAGCTCTGTGGGGATTTGGACTGGGATGAGGAGACAAAGTGAGCAGCAGAACAAGGCAGGAGGAGTCATTTCTGCTGGCATTAATTATTTGTGAAAACACAGCTGAAACTTTATTACAAGTGTCAGAAGAACCTGTTGAAACACAGTTAAATTCTGTCCCATTGGTAGAAACTGAGCCATGGTAAATAATGAATTGAAGCTGTACATGTACTGAGGAGTTGCAGAATACAATACATTATTACCTTGCCTGCTGTGGGCAGAATTTCATATTAAAAGGGGAGAAAAACCCACCTCTCTGCTTGCAGCTCACTGAAGAACTTGCTAATTTTTATTAACTTGGCTCTTTTGCCCAGCCTACCTTTAAGAAAAGTAATTTGAGGATAGGTCTAGAAAAACCTTCTAATCCAGCTTTTATCAGTTAAAATACTCCACCTGGATTATAACAGCATTATAGGAAGAAATGAAAAAGAAAATTCAGGTAACCTGGGAACCTCCCATAAAAGGCAAATTCTCAGCCTCCTGTGCAAAGATCTTGTAACAAACAGAAAAATTAAGAGACTGAAGAGAGTTTCTGACATAGCTGCCTCAAGAGAGAGCATTTGATTTGATTCTGCCTTTCCTCTACTATCACCAAAGGGAGCGAGAAAACACCAAGGCTGGTATTGATGTGGGGCCTTTATTTTATTTTCTCCATCTTGCAATTAATCCCCTCAGTCCATGCCAGAAGAAATAGGCCAAAAAAGGCTGCCCATTTCTTGGCAAGTCTGAGTCCAAAACACAGGATTCCACCCCAGTGAATCCAGGCAGTAACGTCCCAAGTGGGAACTGCATCAGCAACTTGATTTGTTAATGGAGATGATCTATTGCTGGAGACTTAAAACCTGGTTATCCTTGGCTGGCCCAACCTTCACACACCTCACAGGCCCAAATACTGCAGTGACCAAACATGGGCCTCCTCTTGCAGTCCATAAAAACAAATACCAAACCAAAAGTTTTCTCCACAGGCATCTTTCTCTCACAGTGAAACGCTGCATCCCTTTTTAATTCTTTTCAATTTAGTTGTCCCATCTGGTAGAGGTATTTTAATACAACATCTCTTTTTATATCCTAACATCAAGGTGATGTTGCCAATTAAGTTTTGCTGTGGCCATCTGTAAGTGGGAGGAAAGAAGTAAACATGAGTATTTCTTTATTCATTTTAAATAACTTGGATTTCAACCAGGATTTTAGGGATGGAAAAAAAGAAAATAAATAATAGATTTATATTCTACACGGACTTCTCTAGGAGAAGTAACATTTGAACTATTTTTTAAAATTCTGAAAGGTTTCAGCTCTTAGAGTGCTTATCAAGAGAATTTTATACTGGCATGAGTTAGAATTTTATCCAAAGAAGACAAGCTTTCAATTTCATATTCACCCTAATTCATTAAAAGAATTTCAAATAACCAAAATTTCTTTACAACTTGATGTTCACCTTCAGACTCAGAGCATGTAAAGTGTTACCCCTTTGACAGTAAGTGGACTAGAGGCATTTTTAAAACTGACCTGGTGTTATCTAAATATGGTGAGGGTCTGGAGTTTCCCCAAACACAAAACCCATAAAAAGCAGACCAAAAACTCTACACTCTCAGCTTCGCTGCAATTGGAAGACTATGGAACACAGTTATAGGACCCTTTCTCCTTAAAGTTCAAACAATTCAATTTTTAAACAGCACAAGATTAAAAAACAGGATGGGAAAGTAAGATATTCTAACTCAAAACTTTGTTTAGCTCCCTGGACTTTTATCACTGAGGAAGACCCCAAGCCTCCCAAAGGATTTTCTGTTGTCAGCTTCAACAGCCAAAGAGTGAAGACAAAACCACAGGACTTGCAGTGGGAGATGAGGTGGATACTCATGCTCACACTGCCTCACCCTCTGCAGGATTTAGTCTTGTAAACCACCTATTTATCACCATCTTATGATACAGAAAATTAAATTTAATTTAACTGGTGGCAGAGGTCATGGCCACAACAGAAACAAACTCTGGCCTGTAAAAAGCAAAATTAGACTCGGCAAGTCTGGCAGGCTGTTCAATTATCCCATTAAATCCACATTTCAATCCATGAAATGTTAGTAATGGGGTTCTTTTAAACTGCATTTCGCAGGAATTTCTTCTGCAGGGATTGAATTTGCTTCTCCATGGCAGCTCTTCTTACCACAGACCTTATAACAAGCTTCTGGTGTCGAATGATGGATGCTATTCACCCTGTTTCTAGGTCTCAGTCTGGAAATAAATCCTGGGAAAACTGGAGGCCAGAGGGATCCTTTCCCCAACAACCTTATATGCTATTTATAAAAACAGTTATATGCTTAGGATAGTCAGTCTTAAAGAAGAAGTTTTAAACTTGGTTCTGCATATAAAACGTGCGATCAATACATAAGGTTCCTTTGCAATGTTTTGTCTCCCAAAAAAACTGATAAACAGTTTTTTTAAAGGGGACACAGAGGATGCAGCTCAGGAGGGGGAGTTTAAACCTTCACTGGTAAATGCTCCACACACCATCCCCCCGTGTCTCAGTGCATTCACCTGCATTCACAGTGGGCTTCCCAGCAACTCTTCCTCTACAAACACATTTTTCCATTTACTGAAAACAATGAGAATGAGTCACTTGTGCAGAATACAGCCCTCCCCATACACCAGATGCCTGATGTTGCATGCTGTGAAGCAAAAAAAAAAAAAAATCATGCCTACTCAAATTACAGTATTCATCACACAAGTCTGTCAGCATTTTGCATCTTTTGTAAATGTTTTCTTTGGAATGTTTGAATTTTTTTTTTTTTTTTAATGTTAAGATCTTAATATTCCTTGTCAAAATGCACTACCCAGTCCTGTAAGAGCTGGTATCTAATTAGCTCAGATAGTAGCAGCTTGAGAATACCACCCAAACAATGACCCAAAATTAATGTCTTTTAACAAGGGAGTAAAACAAATGGAGAGAAAAAAACCTCAGAGCTTTAGAACTGAGAAAACCAGCATTTCCTCGTGTTTTTCAAGGCTTTCCCTTCCAATTCTACTGCATCAGTTCCTATAAATAACACGAAAGAAATAAAAAATGCTCATCTCTTCAACCCAGTTCTTCCAGAACTCCTACAGAAATGTTTCCTGACTGGGGAGCTGCACACAGAACGGGCAGGCAGAACTCCTGCCCCTCCACCCCTCTCTGGAACCACTGGAGTGGAAGCACAAATCAAAAACCGAACAGTGAACAGCACTGAAGTGGAGAATGAAATTATACAACTGTTGGGGGGGATGTTCAACCAATCACTGCAGAATCTTAGGAAGTAATTAGGAAGTTTGCCCCTTTTTTTCTCCAGAATAAGAGGATAACAGCTGAGCCCAGTTCTACCTTTTGTCTCCTTACAGAGGTGTTTCATTAACTGGCTCCTTAAAATCAGAGGAGTGATTTAAAATAAAGGTACTTGCCTTTAACCACACATTACATGTAAGGGCAGAACAGAACAGGGACACAGTAACAGGCAGACCCAGATGCTGTAGATCCTAAATTATTCATGACCTAGTCAGTACAAAATAAAGTGGCCCTAGAAAATTAATTTTAGTAAGAGAGGAATGAAATTTTTAAGACATCTCTACAAATTAAGTTCCTCTACGAACCATATATTCAGCAGTTGCAAAGAGTTAAGATGTAAAAGTACAGAAGAAAGAAGAGTTTAATCAGTTCCTAATGAGGTAGGTGTGCCAGATACCACAAAGGATGGCACTACTTCAGCAAAGTGAAAACTGTTCAACACACTGAAGTAAACAAGAACAGCATTTAATATTGATTAGTTTCAAGCAATAATTGAGTATTTCAAGTAATGTTTTGTACACTTGCAGGAGGCATTTCAGACTTTGAAGTTAGTTTTAATCTAGCAATAATCTAATTGTAAAACCTGACCAGCAGTGCAGCTGTGTCCTTCCAGTCTCTCATTTCCATAAGCACTAAAGAAGCCTATTTTTGCTCTTATTCTCATTTAGAGCATTAAGACTCTAAAAACTGTTCTGATGGGATTACATGGAATACAGTTGCTATTTTCACAACCTGAGCTCTCCAGACAACAGAAATGTTTTTACCACCAAAAAAAAAAAAAAAAAAAGAAAATAATAAGGAAAAGATCTTTAGAACAAGAGCAGCAGTCACAGATGCTGACAAACTCAATCTCCAGCATAACAAACGTCACCAGGATTCTCTTTGGGAAAGCTGCAGTTGCAGAAACGATAATCATTAGGCTTAATATAGTTCTGAGCCAAATTATGGCAGCTGTGCATGCCACAACACAGAGCATTTTTAAGTATCAAGCACGCAGTTAATTTAACTACAACCAAACTCCAGAATATTTCTGATTCGCAGCAGATTGCTCAGAGCACTGAATACATCCCAGCGCTGCTCTTACCTTTCTTAGCAGCATCTGCTCTCCGTCTTGCTGGCGACACCAGATCCTTTACAATCTGTAGCACTTGAATCATTGCTCGTCAGCAAGATCAAAGGGACTGGGTGCTCCTCGAGAATTCCAACAGGTTTCATTCCTGCACCTGATTACATGGCTGTCCTCAGAACGCTCAAGCAAAACTGATGCAGGAACAACTCATCCACCTTCACAGGAAGATTTCTGCCTGACGACTCCACAGGCTGGGATGATGGATTTAAAGTGACTTCAGCACAAGGAGGCAAGAAACTGCCAGCAGTCCTGAGCGTGTTTCTACAGAGCATTTTAAAATTATTTACCACAGAGAACGCATAGTGATGCCTCTAAATAAAGTTTAAAGTAATAAAGTAATCATGCCACAAAGTAGCTAAAGCAAAAAAAAAAAAAACAAAACCCCTTGCAGTGACTGCTGACAGATGCAGCTCCCCTGGGCTCAGTAAGTAAGAAGTGGCTGCATCCTCCCTTCAAGTCTGTCTCAATTCACAAAATTCCACGTAATGCTCCAAGAAAGACCCCGGTGCAGCGCAGAGCCAACGTCAGACCCACCAGCAGGACTAAAATTAAACCCAGCCTGCAAGAACTCCATCAGGCACAAGCAAGCTCCTGCTAGAAACAGGCACTGGGTTCCTTCTCTCCCCCCTTGAACACAAACCTCTGACACCCCTGTACGTGACAGGAATCCTCGCACACCGGGAGGTTGGAAATCCTGGGAGTATTTCAGGCGTTCTCTCTCCCACCACCAGAGGCCCAGAGAACTATTTCAGCAGAGCCATTGTGATTACTTCTGTCAGGTAATTTTAGGCAGACAGATTGCAGTATGTGCCCCCCCCCAACGTTTTTAATGCCATCTGGAAAATGTACAAAGGCCCTTCAGAAGTGCCTTTTGTCAAAACCTCTGCAGAGGAATCATGTTTTATGTGATCACCTTAAATAACTGTCAGCCCTGAAGGGGCTGTGTGAACACTTAGGAAAACTGAATTCCTACACAGCACTGTGAGGCCTTGCTCACACACAGAGATCAATTTAGGAAGCCAGTTACATGTTCTGAAAACCATAACATTAAAACAAACCACAGACAGACCACATTCTCTGGCCTTTAGACCTTCTGTTCCCATTGCTTAAGTGTGAGATGGGGGGTGGGGGGAGGAGAGGTCACCTCTTTCCATTCCCAGCTGCTCATCACAAGCATTTCAGATTTTATATTTGCTGGCATATTTATCCACATCCATGTCAGTCCCTTGAAACACAGAGCACAGGCACAACAAACCACTTGTGTTGTGTCAGTCTCATTTACAGCCTGCCCATTAATCCATCTCTGCCAGAAGTAAGAGCAACCCAAAGTCCTGTTGTATTTGGTTTGGCAGAACAGAGACAAGGAAGATCATTCTCTCTGCCAACCTGTCCAGTTTCTTCTCCCACCCTGCAAACTTTCAAGTGTCCACCCAACAGGAAGCTCGTAGACATTCTGTGCAACTGCAGCTTCTCCTTCCTGAAAAAGGATCCTTCACAACAAAGAAACAGAACCCTCAACTCTCTCTACGAACAATAATTTCTAAGTCCTGGACCTAAACTTAAATTCCAGCTTTAAGCCAAATGACTCTGTACATAGAGAGGCACGGAGGAGAAGATTACTACAAACACAACTTTCTAGATCTGTGTAATTTGAAAACACTTAAATAAGATGCAGAATGCAGGGTTGTGGAATAAAGTTTACCTGGAGGTCTGTTACTTAATAATCCAGTGCTCAAAACTGCTGCTGTAAAAACTGTTCCACAACTACCTTGCCATGATGTGTTTGTTCTTTAGTTAGTGGGGTCATCTGTTGTCAAGTCAAAGATATAAACCCAAAGGAACAGCATTACTTGCAGCTGTATTACATTACAAATTTCCTCTGAAAAACTGGCTTTTAGGTTTATGGATCACAGAACACAACTACAACTACCTTTACAGAACTCCTAAACTTTGGATGGCCCTTATATAAACATCACAGATAGGAGGAAGAAGTAAAAAAAAAGAAAAGGTTGAATAAAATCTTCAGTAACAACATCCACTTGGCCTTCCAAAGCAAGAGTGTATCTTGAAGGTCCTAGAACTGATCCTTAACTGAACTCGATTATCTCATTTCTACAGCAATGTTCTCAAGAGTTGGAACAAGGAGAGAACAGGCACTTCAGTGCCTGTTCCCTTTTCTTCCAAACTATCCCTTGCCCTGCTGGTAACAAAGATGACTGACTGGAAAAGGACTCAGATGATTTGCAGGTCCAGTGGACTGGGGTGAGAACAAAACCAGCACCTACTAAAGTTTGCAGAATAGCCACTGGAAAGGCTTCCATCCCTCTGATCACCAGGATCTCTCCCTCCACCAATGGGACAGGGATTTTAAACAGCTGAAACTGCTCTGAGCTTTGAAGGAGAGACACACAAAGAACTTCAGGACTAGAAATCATATTCACCCACACCTGCCTTCCTCAACATGAATCACCTCCAAAGTTGGCATGCACTCTCTTCTTCGTTGTGACAATTGCCACATAGAAAGAAACCGAAAATAACCCCCCTAAGCCTTAAAATTCACTTAGGAAAACGTAAAGCACTTTACTAAACATTCTGTGTGAAACAGAGAGAAAATGGTGCAAGTCTGACGCAGGCATATAAACAAATAACAAACTTAAATCACTCAGACTTTGAGGAATCCCACAGCAAGCTTTGTGACTGCCGTTTGTCTTTCCCCAAACCAATTTATACACTGAGACAATGACACCAAAAGACTCTGAGAAATAAAATGCACTGACTAGTTAAATCGTGTAATTTCATCTGTTACTCATGAGTCATAGCATGGTTACAGTTCACTGTTATCTGAGCGATACTGAACCAACTGATACTTCCCCACAATCTGCCACTGCAGGTGCCACCTCTCAGACCACATCCTGACAAGACACCCCGAGGGCAGGGACAGACGCACCCCCCAGAAGTTCTCGGCAGTGCTGACACAAACAAACAAGGTGAACCACAAAGAAACCTCGTGGTGGATGCAGTGGAACAGTTTCAGCAGGTTCTGCTGGAGGAGAAGAGCAGTGTTACATATTCAGTGCACACAACAGATTGCTGCGAAGCGTTTTTCATCTCCGACACCGAGCTTGCTCAGCAATATGTGCCTGATGATGGTCTTGGAATTTGCTTTTCTTATTTAACTTCAAAATTGCAGGGAATACAGAAATCATGCACGTTCTCAACCCAAGGAAATACACTAGTATGAGGAGGGGCACTTAACCAGGATGGGATTTTATGGATCACCCTGATCTCTCCTCAGCTATCACAATTCAGAATAAAAATGCTTCCATTAACATAATTGTAATTAATTGATCTTTGGAAGCAGTTCTTTTTCATGACATACTGCCAGGAGGTAACATATTTACAGCACACAAGATGCTGCAGAATTGTGGCTCAGTGAGTATTTGTCAAATGACACTTGGGGGTGGGGGAGATCAAAATTTAAGTTTGAAAAAGACTTGTTATTTTCTCTTTCCCTCTCTTGTTCTAATCTGTAATGTTTATACAGTCATGGCATTCTGTCTAGGCTATTAAAAAGCCATCAAGAACCCTCAGGGTATTCCCAGGCAGCATTGCAGCTTCCCAAAATCCTCCTGCTTGTGTGCCCTCATTTACAGAAAGAAAGATGTACAAGCTCCTGATAGAAAAAACCCCAACCCACTGCAACGGCTTGAGGGCTTCCATTCGCAGGGACAACAGCCCTGCACACGTCTGAGCTGAGATGCAAAGTCACTGCCACTGTTCTTTTTCCATCTCACATCAACATCAGCTGTCTGGAATTCAGATACTCTGCACGCAGATTCCTCCTCACGCCTCTGCAGGAACCTGTGCAGCTTTGGCTTCATCGTCCTCCCTTGTGCTCCCCAGAGCCAGAACTGTGTCCTTGTCCCCACTTGTTGGACTCCAAACATGGTTAAGATACCAGGCTTTGAAGCCTGACACTCAGTGGAGAGCCCAGAACAAGCATGAGCAGGAAGGTGCTAACCCAGCCCCAGTCCTGCTGTCCCGTTTCAATGAAGGGGGATCAAGCCTTAAATTCTCCAGAAATCAGGTAAATCCACAAAACACTCCTTCTGCTCCCTCTAGTTCTGCAATAGAGCAAAGTCTGAGTTAGAGGCAGGAGAAGGGGATTTACAAGAGCAGGGTCGATTTGCTCTTTGGACCCTCCTCTTGATGCTGCAGAGCCCAGGTGGGGTTCTGGCAGGTTACAAAGTCAGCAGGGCCGTCCCTGACAGGGGCTGTAAAACCTCCAGTGCCACCAAGAGCCAGGGAAGCTGCTCCTAACGACCCTTTGGAATGTTTGCTCTGACAGCAGCAGTTTGAGCAACCACACATGGCACAACTGCTTCACCCTCCCTCCCATCTTAGCAAAGAGGCTCAGGAAATGATTTTTCTCATCAGGAACAACTATTTCATACGCAGGATAAAAGTTTTCAAGAATAGATTAAAGGATTAAGGAAACACAAGTGAGGCACATTAGCTGAGAGAAGATTTTTAAAGTATCAAATAGGAGGAAGAGCATATTATAAGAACATCTGCATAGTGCCTTCACAGTAAAATCTGCTTATTTCTTGCAAAAAATAATAAATTCAGATAAAATCTACCTGGCAGCTAAGTTCTGGCAATACCTTAACTATCCTCAGAAAGATTTTGGTTTATAATACCCCTCTCTGACTTTTCCTGTCAGAACTGCTCTTCAAATTGTTATCTCAAAAGAATTAGGCATTGAGTTTTAAAGACAGGCACTACATCATGATAGAAATTATTACTAAAGCAGATATAAATTAAGTTATCTATTCCTTCTCCATAACATCTAAATTAATTTTTCAATCTATGAACTGAAGCCTAGATTTCATTAAGTTTTAAACAATCTCTTGTAGTTGGAAGAGGAGAATTGTATAGTTCCTGATCAATAACTAACCCTCCCCATAAATCTCTGAAACTTCAAATTCATATCTTCAAAAATACCTCAATGGTGTCAAGAATTCATAGGTGAAATTCTGGTAGCCTCTCCTATAAAAATGTTTGCACTACTCATACAACTCCCTTCACTGTTCAAGGCATTCATTTGTCACAAATGACTGCTTTGGGCTCTGCATTTTGCAAAGCATCCAAAAAAAATAAATGAATATCCTCACAGTCTTCCCAGTGGTCCTACAGAGTCTGTAACTGCTTAATCCAACAGAACATGCTTCCACTTAGGAATATGCCTTCATTTCTAGCACGTTTACTAACAATTTCAAAGCATGAAAGTTTGGCTGCAGTTTCTAAAGGAACCTGATGTAGATATTTGAGCCTGATTTAAAAGGCATCTTCCTGGGAGCAGAAAGTAGCTTGATCTAGAGGCTGCAAAAGTAATAACTGTTTTTCTTCACACTTTACACGTACAAGAAAGCTGTTCATTAAATTCAGATGGAGAACTTCAATAAATGGTCGATGAAATTAATTCTGCAAGTTCTGGGCAAAAACTTATGAACTCAAAGTAGAGAAACGAATGCTAAAATAGGGGGAAAGGGGAGACAGAAAAACACACGGCCACACTCAGCAGACCAGAGTGAAGGAAAACTACACATTGCACAACACTCTCACTGTTACCCTTCTTGCTCAATTCTCTGCAGGTTTTACCCCCTCTCAAGTCTTTCTACAGCAATTCCTGCAAGTGGATCTAGATTATAACAAGGCAGACAGGGAGTTTCCCTGAGAGCCACGAGGAAGCCATGGGAACTGCCCCTGTAGATCACTTTTACCACCCTCCTGATAGCAGACACCAGACACTAATGGAGGTCACTATCAGAGGTTTGTGTTCAAACATGTCTTGATGCACTCTTCTAAAAATAATTTAAAAAAGCATGTGTAGATGTTATCATTTATTTTCCATCTTCTCAGTAAGTGTGGGGTTTGTACCCATCACCTCCATGAGCAGAACAAGGCACTGCTTTGTCTTTGCTCGTGTATTTTGTGTCAGAACTGTCCCAGCAGGTTTAGACACACAAGTGTGTCTAGAATACACAATTTAGCAACAGATCAAAGGGTTCCAAAAGCTCTCAGATATTTCACCTGTAGAGATTCATCACAAGGAACAGCTCAGGCTGCAAAGCTATTTAGACACCACTGAGGCACTTCATGCCTTTTGGGTCTGTGTGGTCAGGATTGTGTTAAGCAAGTTACGAAGATGTTATGACAGAGAGTAACTGCAGAACCACGGGTTCTTATTACGGCTCTTCACATGAACTCCGTTTCTTTCTGCTTTCCCTCACACCCACGCCCCTCAAAGGCCAAAAGGCCACTTTGTAAGGCGCAGGAGCTGGTAAAGAAAGCACCAACAAAGCAAATGGCATTTTCAAAAAAAATTTTAAAAATGGATCTAAGAAGCCCATTTTAAGCATTTGATAAAATTAGGTTTGTTGGGGTTTTTTTCAACAGGAGGAAAAAAAGGATGTCAGTACAAGGCCTCATCTCAGGGAGTGCAAAACCCCATAAAATTTCTCAGCCTTCCTCATGTGACAGTCCAAATCAAATAATACAGATTTAGTTTCAAATGAAAATTATTATGAGAAAAAAAGTTTTATACCACAAGTCCCAAAAAGAAATCAAATATTTATACATTTATAATTACAGCAGAAGATTATCTCCAAGCAATATGCAGCATTTCCTGCACATGCAGCATTTCAAACAGAACATGCAGCAATTTTACATCTCCTGGATTTGGGTCATGCCCCTAGTGCTAATCAACAGATTTATCTTCAAGCTAAAGGATATTATTAAATATTCTGTCAAAGCCAAGCACACAGAAAGAAGCCACACTAGTCATTAAAATAGTAATAGTTTTGATTTTTAATATTGCAAAAAGAAAGAAAAACTATCTTACATGTGTTAATTCTGAAGAAAAAGTAAATTCATTAATCAAGCAAAGACGGATAAAAGTGAACGTGCGTTCAATTCAAAGAAGGAAGAAAAATAAAAACTTTGCCTTTAATTTAAACCTTTACTTGGCTTCTTTTTGAAGAGGATATGAATGAGACTAATAATCTTGTACCTCCCTGAGGCAAAGAAAAAGCTAGAAAATTCTATGCACTGCTGTCTGTTAGCATGATTAAATCCTTCACTGCGTGGCACATTTCTATGCTGATATTTAATCCCGGTAATAAAATGCAGCTGTGCACAGCCAGCAGGAAGAACATCAACCCTCATTAGTCCACTGCTAAACACGCCACTTTCATTAAGCCCGTGTATTTGCAGGCGTGGTTTGGGCAGCAAACAGCACACGGTGTGGCTTTCTGGGCTGCAGGGAAGAGTCAAACTCCTAAAAGAAGGCTTTGAGTGCTTTGTACCAGGCTAATCTAACACTGGAGTGGCAGCTGTTCCACAAAGCCAGTCCACCTGAGTGATGGAAAGCTCTTACAAAGAGACACGTGGGAGGGAAGAGTTTCAAAAGCAGCTGAAGGAAGTGAAGCTGAAGGTCACCCAGGCAGATCAGCAGAGATCCACCCTCCTGGAAAAGGAAGTGTCCCCGGGTTGGTTTGCTCACTGCAGTTGTCTTCTAATGGGACACACTGTTCCACTTGCAGACTTGTGCTCTCCTTGGACCTTCACTCAGCAAATTCAGTCTGTTAAAGCTGATTTTAACTGATGTATTTTAAAAATCCAAGCTCAGCACTTGGATATGACAATCATGTTAACTGTGACTACTTAAGGTTAATGCCAGAGTTATATCTGAGATGTTTCCTGCTTCAGTGGCTGGCTGTGGCTACCTTATGGTTACCTGGTTTGCCTCTGTTCTTAAAAATGATTTAGTAACAAAAACGATTTAGTAACAAGCACGTCCCTCTTGCTTCACAGCCAATCCTATTTTCCATAAAATCATATACAGGCCTCTATTACTGAAAAGAGTTCTTGTATTCCCTGATCAATGAGAAAATGGTAGGAATACCCAGGCATCTTCTTTAGTCAGCTTCACTGCAAGACTTTACAGTGAAGTTTCTCGTAAGTATTATTTCTTTTAGTTTGTTTTAATGCATGAGGAATAAATAAATACTGTAATACCACTAAAAGTGACTCATTAGCCTGTGCTTTAAAAAGAAAACTTTCCTACCACATACTTGAAGTAAAATCTACAAATATTTTTGTCACTGCTTCTGGCATAGAAAAGAGAGTGTGGGGGGAGGGGGGAGGAAGTGGGGAGGAAATAAAAAGCAAAATTGGCACTTTGCAGTTTGTACCTCACTTTTTCACAGCCAACTATAGACCTAATTTTGTCCCTCCTGCTCTCCAAGACCAACCCTGACATCCTTCAATCATCTTTCAAGAATGTGCTGCAACCAGGGGAGAGGGGAAGCTCAAGGCTTGTCTAGTTTTGCAGTCAGATATAAAATAATCAGAATTGTTGCTGTGCTGAGTCTCCCAGGACAAGCAGGGTGTGAGGAGCAGCCTGAACGCAAGCAGGGCTGCATCAGCACCACTCCAGAACCCAGAGCTGCAGCAACAAGTGGCACCTCCAGCAGCAACTCTGGGGGAGAGCAGGGAATTTGGAGTTTGGGTTATGCCATTGTAGTGTTTTGTACGACTCAGGTGCAGCAGCATCACAGAATAAAACTTCTCATATAATGCTGTACAAAGTATTAAAAGAGAAAAAAAGAAGAGAAGGGAAAAGCTTTTTTATTGCATGCAACAGAATATTCTGGTGAGAGACTTATTTCCCTACGTCTCTAAAACTTCTGGCAAGTCTGTCTCCTGCTCAAAGGAGCTCTGAGTGAGCCTTTCAGCATCTACCACGGAATGAGGCAGGTTTTCAAAGAGCTTTTCAAGGGTAAAACAGAAAGCCTGCATTCAGGAATCCTCTCCTATGGCAAACCAAAGTGCTTTTCTAAAACAAAGTGCCCTTTTACATTAGAGATCTGTTAAACTAATGAGTGCACTGCCCAAAAGCACTGGAGATTCCACAGCGTGTTGGTGAGCTTTCCATTCCCGAGCCCATTACGTTCCACAGAATAAAACAGGGAAAAAGAAGAGGGAGTAAAAGAAATAAAAAGAGAAACACAACACTCCAGGTTCCCAAAGCAGCCTATGAACAGCTTTCTGCTTGCTTCAGAAATTTCAAGCAGGACAGGTCCAGGTTTACCAACAGCCTTGAAAAAATTCCACTGCCAGTCTCCCACATAATTTTGGGAATTAAAAGACCTTAATTAAAGGGGGGTCTTTTGCAATGAGAGATTAAACAAACCTTATAATCAGCTGATTGATAGGATATCACCTGAGTGCAGCTACTTTGTTAACACAAACATTTGCAACCATCCTTTAAACACTTAAAGGACAACAGGTTGGATAGTTTAAATAGAGATCTTAAATTTAAACAAGTGTGGAGCCAGTAATCTGGCTGACATTACTTGCATAACCCCACTTCTGGCAACAAGCCCAAATATTTTCTGCCTGTGCTACAAATCAAAGAAGTTGTTTCCTATCAGAAGCTGGATAAAGAATGTCAGAGTAGTTTTCCTTGAAGCACAATCAATGTAGCTTAAAATAACCACAAATCTTGTAAATCAGGTGTTTTGTTTCTTGAATGTGAACATGAATAACGTAACACAGTGAGGCTGCAGCTCAGTTATTTTTCTTATCTGGGATGAACTTACACCAGTGAGCAGCAATAGCTTCACTTTTCCTACACAGTGGAGCATATTATCCAATTATTCATATGGAAAGGGAGAAGCAACTTGACTCACAGCAGGCAAAGAAAGTCCTCTGAACACCTCGCTGAACGCTGCTGTTGGGAAAGTTCTTCTGCAGTCCAGTTCTAATCCTTCATCCCATTTAGCTGCCTTGTGAATTCTCTGGTTCCACAGTAAATAAAGCTATTTATTATCCACCACCAGGGAGCTCAGAACTGCAGCCTCTGGGAAGTCCTCCCTGCAGTAACCAGAGCGCCTTGTGCAGAGAAGGGGGTGCCCACCCAAACATCTCCACGGGTAACTGTTGCTTTTTATCTCTGTTGTAGCTGGGAATTTCTGCATCCTTCCTCCTTTGGAATGTACTTGAGTGCCACCCTCAACTCCTCCCAGGGTGAATAGGATCCCAGAAATATGAATTGCTTCCATAGTGCTGGACACTTGATCCTCACTCCAGAGAACAAGGTTACACTGTTCTGCTGCTGCAGGAGCACCAAAGAGCCACCATAAAGGCATCATTGTGCAAACTTTTATATAAAGGAGCACAGAGAGAGGCCCAAAAACTAAGATTTAACTAAAAAACCCTGGAATGGGAGAATATTATCATGCCAAAGGCATGTACCCTTGTGTATGCCAATTGGTCATAATAATCCATCCCTCCTGACTGGCCATCACTCAAAAAACTGAGAGGCAGAGACATTTTAAAAGATGGCTCTCCCCCTCTACATAGAAACTCATAAATAAAAGGACTGTCATATATTTTATGTAAGTATATAATTTATAATATAAAGAAAAAATTACATAAAATATAACAAATGAAATAGGTAATGAATGATCATATATATATATAAAAAATTACTATCATAACCATATTTCTATTATCCTTGCTGGTTTGGACACACACAGTGCCATAAAGTAAATCATTTGTAAGTAATCCAACCTTAATTTTCATTGCAAACATGACAGAATAAATGTGTAGTAGTAAGGGTGTATACAAAAAGACTGGTCCTCCAATAACATTAATGATGGCAACTTTCCTGCCACAGCTCTCCTGTCAGCTCAGAATTAACAATAGTTTCCTGCCAGTGCCAACATCTTGGTTTACAAACAGAAATTACATTGCTTTAAAAGCAGGTGTCATGTTGCTTGACTTATTTAGAGAAGCCCCATCACAACCTGACCATCAGTTTAGACCCACGGGGAAAAAGCCCAACTAAAAGAAGATCTGAAGTTCCCTTTATGGAAAAGTAAATTAAAAAATAAATATAGCACCTTTTTAAAAAAATCTCCAATAAATGTATGTGAAACACATGCAAAGGGTTTAAAAAATTTAGCTTTACTATACATTAATTTAAATGAAACATTAAATATTACACAATACCTGTTTGTTAGCAAAGCCTAATAAAAAGTGACACCACTGAACTTGTACCTACCCCGTGCAAGCACAGCTTCTGGATGTGATAAATACATTTCTGGTAGCTGCAACCTCCTGCAAAGAAGTGGCTTCACTTCAGTCTGTGGAGATTGAGGACTTTGTTCAGGTAAAAAAGTGACAGAACAAAATTCAGAAACTGTTTATCTTCCTCTTTGATCTAAAAATAAATTCTAAGTGCAAGGGAAGTCACAACTTATCAGTCCTAAATATCCTAAAAAGTGACCAAAAATAAAAGAAGGATTATGAAAAAAAAAATTAAATCTAAAATCTGTTTAAATACAGACAAATTTCAAAAAGCTAAAACAAACCAAACAAAAACACAAGGTCTGAGAAGGTGCATCATGATGTCAATTGAATGAATAAGAAATCCAACATAATAAAATGGGACTATTAAAAGAGCAGGTAAGTTTCTCCTGACATGCCTGCATTTCCTTGCTGTGATGCATCAGTTCTGTGCCAAGTATTTGGGGTTAAAATGTATTGCTCCTCATGCACCCTCTGTATTTACAGGAGCAGTTTAATTACAGCACTGGTGAGAAACTGGGTCATGGAAGATCTGATTAGCCCTCTGGAGATGCCTCTCCTCGCTTAGGATAGAGGAAGCCCAAGATTACCACATTCCTAAACAACTTAAGCTCCAGTTCCATGCACACTCCAAGCAAGGGGAAAAGCAGCATCTCCCACAGTCTCACCCACAGATCATCTCTGAGCCCCAGCCCTGCAAGTTCTCCTGCCACCAGGTCCAGGGGCCACTGCAGTCACACACAGGGGAAAACTCCTCTGACAGCTCCAAGAAAAAAAATAATGGAACCACTACATAAATAGTGATGTTATCAATGAAGCAGTTTTTAGGAGGGCACTAATACACAGTAGTTTACTATTCAGGAATCTTGGGGGTTTCCCATTTCACACAGCTGAGTTGCAGGGGGGTTATTAGTATTTCACTCTTCAAAATTTCTTTAAACATATCCCAAGTTTTCAAATCTGCATTATGGCTCTTTATCCCCCATGTCCTACAAATCTTGATCATTCAGAGCTTCGGTTTTTCATAAGGAATTACTATTTCAAATTTCAGTAAAGATAACCGAGGAGACCTCACAGCTTCTTCCCTATTCCTTAAGTCTCAGTATTTATAAAGATTAGAAGATAATTGTGCTGTGAAATCAGAACAACAATCGTGAAAACACAAACTGTAGCTTCAAACTTGCATTTTATGAATGGGCTTTCAGGGTTCGTGGTCCAAAAATAAAACAAAAACTTCAAATGTAACATAATAATCTGACATCCTTTAGCTATTCATTATTACATTTCAATGTAAAAGCATTTTGGTTTACTTCTAAGCTTTCCTTCCCCATCATGGAGTTTTCTGTGTGAGTCAGAACTTAAGACTTTTTCCTGTCTTTCAATCTCAGCTCACTGCAAAGAACTGATGATATAAAGCCTCTTAAACCAAATCAATCAGCTTTAAAATTATTTTCAACACCTTACCCACAATACACAAAACACACAGCCACCTACACTTCGGGTAAACCACAAAAAAACCCAAAAAAAGTCTAATTCCCAGTATTTATTTTATTAACAGTTTGACTTGGTCCTTAATTCACTACAAATTCATTCCGGTTTACCCAGGAGGGGAGATCAGGGGCGAGGGGGGAAAGTTGAGCCAGACTTAACCAAACAGACGTTCCTTAGCACTGAAAGCTTTACAGGAGCCCAGACCACGCTTTTCTCAGTTGCAAACATAAGAATAATAATGCATAAATGGGCTGGTTTTTTTTTTTTTTTAGAAATCCTTAAAGCTTAAGGTTCCTCTGTGAACACAAACTACAAAGCCAGCAGTAATGAGAGGTCAAGAGAAATAACCAACCATCAAAGAGAGGCAGCCTTTAATCACACCATTGCGGTCTTGATTTGAACTGCTGAAGCAAAAAGTTCCCCCTGTCATTACCAGGCCACACCGACCATTTTCAAAACATAAGATTTCGTTGCACAGCATCTCTTCAAACACACAAAACGTGCTCCTACCCTCAGTCACTCCCAAAGAAAACCTGAAGAGATGATACTGAGGCACAAAGAACAGCAGGTGAACTTCCCAACTGCGTGCAGAGTTAAGTTTTCAGGGTGTGGGAAACAAAACTAGAAGCAGAAAGACAAAAGTCAGGAAAGAAATATTTCTTTATAAGTTGGCACCATACATTCAAGGGGGTAAAAAAATGGAAGATGTTACCAGCTTGCTGCAGTGGAGTGTACCAACATGTAGGTCAATTGTTGGCAAACAGAGTTCTCTGCAGCAGCTCAATGAAGTTCACTGCATTGACCTTTCTTCAAAGGAGAAAGGCACAGGAAAACTCCCAAACATAAAGAGCACAGCTGATAATAGTAAGAATTTATCATGACATCACACATTTTTTTAGCTGCTCAGTGTCAATATCTGGAGAAAACATGGAAGACTAAACCAACTGTCTCTGAGGTGAGACGTTCTGGGCAGGTTATACCCAGCCAGGATCTCCTTGACAAGTTATTTAAATACAAAACAAATCAAAAATCAATCTCTCTTAGCTACACTTTATACTTGTACCCATCCTTCAAGCACGTGACCTCACTGTGCTATGGGGCACAATGGCAAATAGGATTTCAAATATGCATCTGTCTTACCCTGATTTATGAAAACAGACCCTTATGAAGGCAGTCCACAGAAATAAAAGCCTGAACAGGGGCTGCCTCAGTTTTCTCTGATTCTTTGTACTGCCCAACAACAAAAAACTACCGTGAATGGTGAATTTTGCACTTCTGTCAGTGCTCTTCGCTCACACTCAGAAAGATGCAGCATCCAAAGCATTTACCTACACCTGGTGACTATTAAAAGTTGTATAACAATAGTAGTCCATTTCCTTTGAAAAAAAATCATTTGCTTAAAAATAAGCATCTGTGTGCTCCTTAATAGCAAGATAATACCAATTTAATTTAATTCTAAAAGTTATTTCAATAAAATATAAGCTTTATGTAACAAACTCCTATAACAACAAATATGATAAGGTAAAAATTCCTATAGCCAATTAATAAAGTTAGCAAACAAAATAAATAGAAATGAACTACCTGTGAATAAATTTGGCACAGATATTAAAAAGGGGATTTAGTCATTTTAGGGCTAAGAGTGTAGAACAGCCCTTCACAAAGAGTAATGGAAATATATCCTACATCCAGTGTGTCTCAAGAAAATAACAAGCAGGATTTGATCATGTATCTGCATTCTGAAGTTTGACCAGGCTGACATGCCCTCATTTTAGATTTTTGGTTTGCATGACACTAGGTGATGCACATGTTAGGAATACTGGAGACTCCCAACATTTTTAACACATCCAGCTATTACAGGTGCCCACAGATTTTGTGAATAAGCTCACATGCACAGAGGTATGCAAATAAGTGCATCTTCATTAGATGATACACACCTTAGTGACTGAGATATTTAGGAGAGAGGAGCCTAAAACTAAGGACTGTACTTATAGTTCAAGTTACTGTCAAGTAAACCATAAACTACAAAACCCAACATCAGCTGAACATAAAACATTTCATCTTCTTTAAACCATATTTTCAAGCACGTGGCACTTCCCCTCGTGCCCTCGAAGGCCATCACTGAGCACAGGCTGAAGCCTCCACTCCACCACAAGAGTGTGGTGTCCTGCACTGCACAGCACTAGCACTGACCACCACAGAAAGTACTGCCAAAGTGCTGTCTGGCATTTGAGTGAGTGTCTCCATTCTTCCCAACAAACAGCTGAACCCTCCAGTCTGGAACCAGCCCAAAATGTGACCAAGCCAGCGGTGTTTTTGCTCAAGCCACAGCAGTTTGTGCTGTCCCCAAACCAACATCATCACAGCAGCACCTTGGGCAGTCACACAGCACAGCAGCTGTGATTCAGTTATTTGTGATGTCTGAGGTTGAGCACAAGGCAATGACAGCACAGAAGAGGCTCTATAAAACAAATGAAGATTAATAGAGCAGTGTTGGACAAATCAGGATATTCCAGTACGTGAATAACTGCCCGGAAAATTGTCACCTCCACAACACAGCAAAGGCCTTAAAAGTCAGAAAGCAAATGAGTGTGAACAGCAACATAAAAGAGATAAATCTATATATAAATACTAAAATAGTTCTACCTACACTAGCAAGAACTCTATAAGAGTTCAGCAGTTCTTTCAGTCCTTTTTTTGGTGTAATTTTCCCTCTGCTACATTTAGTGAGCATTTCCTTGGTCATTGTTTTTTTCCCCTCTTCCAGAGGTCACCAACACTCATTTTTCATTTAGTTTGACAAGAAATTTACCCAGCAATTTTCTTTACTCACTTCCTCCCAGAAACTCCAATGGTCTTATTTTCCTAACACAGGATATAATTATCCTGTGAGCGAGATGCTGGTTCTTCAGCACACTCAGTACAGCTGTGCTGGGGCTGAGCTACGTTATAAACACAGTTCCTGGGCACACGAAGTTTTATCCTCATTCCTACAGGAGGTAAGGCCAGGGAATGTTGCTGCCAACAATTACATCAAACCTCACATCCACAAAACTTACAAGGGACTTTTACATACTCAGAACAGTTCACTAAAAAGAGATCACCTTACCCATCAGATACGACCTAAACAAAACTTGGGGTGTCTTTCATCTGGTTTTTTTTTTCACCAAAACAGATATATTAGGTCACAGTTTTCTATGGCTCACATCTTTCCAATACATGCCAAAATTCCTCTGGGATCAGACCTCTGTACTGGAATTTGAGAAACATATTTATTTCTTCCTACAAAAAGAAGTCCTTTCATTTTATGTTGGATTTTTACCAGTTATTTTAATTCACTAGGCAGTCACAAATTTTGGAGTTCTCAGCAAATCCAAGACATTTTCCCCTCAGAGTTACATGTTTTATTTATACTGAAAAAAAAACCCAAACATCAGCTTGTTCCAGAAACCAACTTCTTGAAAATGAGACCAGACTACCAACACAGGAGCCTTACAGAGCACACAGTGATCAAAAATTTGCAGATTAAGAATTGCATCTGCCAAACCTCAGTTTTATTTGGTTAGTTTAAAGGACTGAAGAGACAAAACTCAGTATGAATATTTTGGAGGAATAACCACTTCCCAAAACCTCCTACAGAAGTTACAGTTCTTCTAAACTACAAAATAAGTGTTTCTTTTTTTTCTTCTGAAAGAAAAGAAAAAAATCTACTCACTCATGACTGGAAACTTCTTTGTATATAATCCAAGACAGGTCTTGAAGCAAGGTATCTTGTTGGAGAAGGTTTCTCAGAGGTATACATGTCCTGATGGTGGGAAGAAAATAAAGAGAGAAATCATTTTTTCAACTTTAAATCACTAGAATATAAGTTTACATATTAAAAAAAAGGGAACACAGAGATGTGTTTGTTATGACTGAAGAGCTTTGCTGCTCATGGATATATTTTGCAGTTTATCAACTCAAAACGTGTACCTTTTTCTAACAATCCCATTATAAACTTGTGAGAATGTGCTAAAAAAAGGTGCTATAAAATACATTGTTTGTTCTCTTTCGGGAGCAGTTAAGAAGTTAAGAAGTGCAAGACTACAAGGTGGAGATAGAGTAACTGAAAATTCCAAAGCAGTGTTTTCCTTCAGCAACCTCAGCCAGCAAGATGTATAAAACCACTCTTTAAAAACACAAGAACTGCAATTCAGTTGATTAAATAAGCACAGGTTGGCATTAGCACCCAACACTTCCTCCTCAGAAACAAAACCTGGAAGAGTTACCATTTCTAGGGACTGCAAACCACCAGATCAGTCAATTCCTGCTGGAAATGGAAGCCAGGTACCCAAACAGGGCAGATATGGATTCACTGCCTGGCCCTCCTTGAAGCCAAATATAGAGGGCTTAATCTCCAACAACGACAGCACAGCAAGTGCACTTTGAAAAATGTATTATATAATCTCCATCCTGCTGCTAAAGGCAAGTTTACACAAGTCTGATAGAACAGCTAAATGGAAGTAACTTCACCTCACAGCTCAAATGAAAAGAAAAAAAAACCATATCTACTAACCTGTAAAGAATTCTCTCTAATACCTGCACAAATAGAGAGTATCTGTAAATTAAGGAACATTATGTGATTTATTTCCTCTTTTTAGAACTTGCTGAACCTGAACACCTGTGCTAATCCAGCCAGGTATCTTGTGCTGACTCAGATTTCAAGTCTCAACTCTCCTGATCTCTTCATGCTTTAAAAAAAAGGAACGTAAAATGCAACAAGACAAAATATGTGATCTAATTTTCCTAAATTGTGTCTTCAAATAATATTTAGATTATTTGCACATGGCAAAGTAGCAGAGGAACTACCCCAGAACTGAATTCACATCACGAGAAGGTTCCTCTATCAATTGCTAAAACCAGTTTTATAAAAAACATAAATTAAAAAATACCAAAACCACCAAAAAAAACCCAAAAAAACCCAAAACAAAACAAAAAAAACAAACAAAAAAACCAACCAACCAAACAAAACCCATAAAAAACTGCCAAAAGGAAGCCTTTGGTAATGGTGCAAACTGAAAATTACAACCAACTCCTTCTGAAAACTACTTTGAAAAAGTAACACAGGGAAGAGGCTCAATGAGGGAAGAAAATGGCTGAAGAAATCCATCTGCAAACATTCTCAACAAGCAGAGAGGGACACAAAGCCATGAGAAGCTGCAATCCCTGAAGAACACTCTGAGCTGCAAGCCCTGTCAGTGCTCTGTGAATGGCTCCTAAATTCAACATTTAAGCACACACAGCCCAATAAAAAAATGAAGTGTCTGTTAAAACACAACGTTAGATCTGCAGCCTTGCCAGCTTCCTCTTGATTACTGGTGTCAAAATTATCAAATAAAACTTCCATGCCATTTAATCATTTACTACACTAACAAGAGCTGTTATGTTAAGAACACCAGATGCAGAAGGCCCTCAACCCAGGTCCAAGCACTTCTGATCAGAGCCCTGCACTACCTTTGGGCCCCAATTCTGCTTGAGTCTGAGGCAGAACCAGCTGGAAAACCAGAGTCTCCCACTCGATTTTCCAAAGGTGCAGTCTCACCTCAGTTCTGCAGATCTGAAATACCAACACTCTGCTCTGAGACACCGTGTTACACAGCACTTTGTTGTGTGTGTGCACAGGAAAAGGCTGTTCATTAGGAAAAAAACAAAACAGCAGCTCTGAAAACCACTTAAGGCTAATAATAGCATAATTATGCAGCACCTCTCTTATAAAAACCTGGTCACGTAACCCTGAGGAAATGAGAGAGAATACAGCAGTGATGTGCTGCCTATAAACGTGTCATGGCCGTGAAAAGTGAGCGTTGCTGCGCTCCTCAGCAACCTGAAATCTGCTGTCCAGCTGTAAAGAGTTATTCCCACAGCGCCTTCAGTGTCTAAATATTTTGTTTAGCTATTGCTGGTACCTGTTTACCAGCCAGTGCTGACTTCTGGTAAATTCAGGTAGTGTCATTTCAAAGACAAAACCCTGCGTGCTTCACACCGTTTCCCCTTGTGAACAACCTGATCGTTCTGCTGACAGGTATTTTCTTGGGCTATTGGAAAGTGCTTAAGTCACTAAAAAAGAAAAAAAAAAAAAAGGAACTTTAATCTTTTATCCGTAATTTTGAGTATAGCAATAGCAAGCAAGGCAGGAAAAGTCAACACTGCCAAGTATCAGAAAGTCCCTGCTTTATATTATTTGCAAAATCGACACTTTTCCTAAGGAGTGTGAGAGAAACGAAACTGTTTTCACTTGGCTCTTTCAACCAACAACCCGGTTTATTCCAGTGCATGGAGGGTTTTCTCCTGCATAGAAACACAACAAACCACTACAGAGCAGAGAAAGACAGACCATGGCTTGTTGAGTGTCTTGCTGAAAGACAAAATCTTGGGAAAACTTTCAAAGTAGTACCTGACACCCTCTGTGCTTTCCCTTCCAATGAACAAAGCTATAAAAAAAAAAAAAAAAAAAAACAAAACCACCCACATGTAACTTTGATTCTTGTCCTTTCCTGAAGAGCAAAGCCTTGTGTGTTTCCTCTACTGACACACATCTACCAGCCCTCGGGGGGATTCACCTGAGGTGGCTGTGAAACTATCGGTATTTTAACCGAACACCAGAACTGAGGGAAGCTCTTTGCGACTTCAAATTCACCCACACTGACAATACATTCAGTGACCTGTTTACACACCCAGTGCCAGGTCTCCTTTTTTGCCCAATACTCTGTTTCAGGACAATTAACATGAGCCAGATTGCAAGCAAATTACAGCATATTCTATGCCCTATGACTCGACCCAGAAAAAAAGATTTCCCTCTAAGCTGGCAATTAAAGATTCAGGTCTAGCCTGTGTGTATGTTATTGCAGTATCTGTTTAACTTAGATGCTAAGGAGTTAACATTAAGAATTTACATCCCCAGTTCCCAAGAACCAGAAATCACAGGAGCAGCTCCTGTGCTCCTCCACTGTTTAAACACGCAGACAAAATAGCCCAAAGAGAGCCTGCCTTGCACAAATCAGTACTTTACTGTCATTTACTTTCTTCTTTAAACCAAATGCTGTGCCCCCTCAGAGAAAACAGAGATTTCAGAAGCACATGTTTTAGAGACGTACAGATAGCTGGCTGGCAGAACATTAAGTCTGAAATTGCTGGTTTCTGTGCTGTATAATCAGAGGGCAAAAGAACAGCTGGTTAAAAGGCAGCTCTGCTAAATACTCATTTTACACTGCATCCAAATTGAGTTAACTTCAAAAGTTCTAATCAGTAGCAACTACAGTTTAAAAAGAGCAAGACTAAGTCACTTCAGAGCACGGCTGTTAAAATCACAATCAAAATCCCTAACACAGCACCAAGATTCTGAGCATCCCAGCTCAGTAAAATGCCCAAAGCCAGCGCAAACGCACAACACACAACAAAGTGAGACTGCTACTGTTTCAGAATCATTGGCTGGCCACAAATGAGGAAGCACATGGAAGTACAAATGAAACAAGTCCAACGACACACCCTCCTTTGTTCGTGGCAGGAATATTTACACTACAAAGCGTCGAGGCAAATCGCCTTTAGTTTCAGGCACTGCTGATTGGCCGCTGCGTTTAATACACACACACGCCTGGCAGAGTTGGAGTTTCGACTGTCACACAGCAGCTCTAGATTGCAGGGCAGGCAGCAAGCTAGAAAACCATAGAAAACAAATATTTAATGGAATTATTCTAATTGAACTGATCCTCCACAAGACACATTTGTTGCGAACAGGGCAGATGTGGGACTTTTCACTCCACTGTAATTCAGCGAAGGCTGAAAACCAGCTCCCCTCACAGCCAGCTCTCAGTGCAGCTGCCTCCTCCAAGCAGCAAATGGCACAAAGAAAGTTATTCTCGAGCATATGAGGGCGAACAACTGGTGCAGGAGTTCGGAGAGAGCGACTTTTAAGACACCACTTGACTCTCATTCAGCTGGTAGCTCAATGGCTTCGGTGGTTTCCTACAGGCAGCCATCCACGCCACAGAAAGAACACAAAACATCGGAGAGTTGGCCCTTTGCTGGCAGTCCCAGCGGGGACGCCGGGCTGGGAGAGGGACACGGACCCGCCGGGCTCGGCACAGCCTGGGGAAGCCCACAGGACTCTGGACCCCTCTGTCCCAGCCCAACGCTGCCAGCCTGGCACTTTCCACCACATACCTGAAGTATTACAAAGAACAGAGGAGGGAGCAGGTACGGGGAGAGCGGCGGTGCCAGAAAGTCAGATTAAAACAAGGGCTCAGCCATCCAAATCCTCCCTGCTCCCGACCGGGGCGGCACTGCCGCCTCCCACCTGGGCAGAGAAGGGGGTCCCTCGAGGGGGCCCCAGTGTCCGACCCACAGCCGTGAGCCCCCAAACACCTCCCCAGGCCCCACAGCCCCACTGTGGCTGTGGTCCCTCACTCTCCTCAGAGAAGCGCCCCCGTCACCGCCGCCACAACTCGTACCAGCCTTACACTAGGACCCAGGGACATCTCCACAGGGCTTCCCCCGGGCTCCCTCGGCACTCCCAGCTCAGCCGCGTCCCGGCCCCTCACAGCCGCCCGCACGCTGCCCCCTCCCCAACAGCCACAGCACACACCCCCCTCCGCCGGGAGTGGAACAGTCCGAGCACCCTGCTACCCTGCGGGAGCCGGCTCCCGCCTCTTCCACCCCGCCGGCCCCGCGGGAGGTGCGCCCCCTTCCCCCCCCGGGGGGGTGGATGGTACCGCCCGCCTCCGCTCAGCCCGCAGCAATCCGCCCGTTTCAATGGAGGGGCCGGCGCGGCATCTCCACACACACGCGCCCCCCCCGCGCCCCGGCAATGGACGGGTCCAGCCGGCCACCCCCGGGGCCGCACAATGGCCGGAGCAAAGTCCCGGCTCGCCCCTACCTTTGCTCGGCTTCCTCCTCTCCGCGGGGCCTCCCTCCCTCCCTCCCTCCGCCGCCGCCTCCCCCAGCGGCGCGTCCCTGCTCGCTGCCCCGGGACCGGCGGCCTCCGACCAGGAAGTGCCCCGGTGTGACACCGCCGCTATGGAAACCTCCCCGCCCCCGCCCCTCCCACAGGGCTGACCCGCCGCCGCCATCTTGGGCTGGGGACGAGGCGCCCACCCGGAGCCCCTCCGGGAGCACCGGGACAGAGCGGGAAAGGGAGTCCTGTGGGGGAAAAAGGGGGGGGAAAAGCACGAAGCGAGCCTTGTGCTCCGTAGATATGCTGTGGCTGTGCTGCGTGAGCTACCAAGACCCCCATCGTGGAAACCCATTCTCCTGTGTCCAGGTCTGGGCTGCTCCGTACAAGAAAGACAATTTGTTGCTGGAGAGGGTCCAGCGGAGGCCACAGAGATGATGAGGGGTCTGGAGCATCTGTGTTTTGAGGAGACACTGCAGGAGCTGGGCCTGTTTAGAGAAGACTGAGAGGGGATCTCATCAATACACATAAATATCTCCGAGGTGGTGCCAGGAGGATGGTGCCAGACTCATTTCAGTGGTGTCCAGAGACAGGACGAGCAGCAGTGGCCATAAACTAAAGCACAAGGAGTTCCACCTCAACATGAGGAAGAACTTCTTTCCATGGAGGCTGGCAGAGCACTGGAACAGGGTGCCCAGGGAGGTTGTGGAGTCTCCCTCTCTGGAGACATTCCAAACCCACCTGGACGTGTTCCTGTGTCTCCTGCTCCAGGTGACCCTGCCTTGGCAAGGGGGTTGGACTGGATGATCTCCAGAGGCCCCTTCCAACCCCAACAGTTCTGTGATTCCATGATTGTGTGTTTTGGTTTCCTCTGGCAAAGCACCAGCACTGGATATGGGAGGGCTGAAGCGCAGCTCCATGGCTGAACTCGGGCTTGTGTGTGAAAGGACTGCCACAGGATTGCCAGGGAGATTGTGGAGTCTCCCTGACTGGAGATAATCAAGAACCATTGGGACACAATCCTGTGCCATGTGCTCTGGGATGGCCCTGCTTGAGCAGGGAGGTTGGACCAGGTGACCCACTGTGGCCCTTTCCAACCTGACCCATTCTGTGATTCCATAGGATGGGCCGGATTGCTCATTCCAGCTCATTCCAGCTCTCCTGGCATCCTGCACCCGTCAGAAGAGGAACAGCTTTGATCCCAGCCCTGCCTCTTCCTTAAGCAAGCGCTCCCACTCCCTGTGTGCAAATTCCTGGTGTATTTACATCCCTGTGCTTTGCATGGGGCAGTGCAGCCGGTCACAAACAAAACTGGAAGGGAGGAAGCACAGAAATGCAGCAAACATTTTGACATCTCAAATGCCACAGCATTTGTGTCGTGACTAGAAGGGTTTCAACGTTGGTCTGAAAACAAAACCGTTGTGGTTAAGAGGGAATTTGGAGTGGCAACAAAATAGGGTGTTACATTCAGAGCAGGATTAAAATAAACAGTACCTAAAATGTAGTACCAAAAGTTGTCCAGTAATGATAGAAAAATGGAGCAATGCCCCATAAATAAATGTTTTGAGTGTTTTAAACAATCCTGTGTTTGAGTCACAATTATATTTAAACACTTTCTATTCAAGTAGTAACCAAGGAATTTAGCATAACCTACGAAATATAAACTCTTTAAAATAAGCAGTTCCAGGCAATTTGCACTATGAGTTGCGGGGTCCTCAGCTACCAATATTAATTTTTCCTAAATCTTGTAATCCTAGGACATTTCATGGCGATTTGTAGAACACACTGGTCTATTACTCCAGGGTGCATTAGATGAGTTAAATAATTATTGACTGGTTAGCCAAAGATCAGTAAATCTCCACAGATATTTCCATTTTTAATAGGCTTTCTGTCCTCATAGTTCTCTCTTATTTTAGATGAAAAAGAGCCTGAATAGTGTTACTTCTGGAAAGACTGGAAGTATCACCCCTGGTACAGGTAATCCCCATGCCAGCACATCTCACTGCCCCCAGGAATCTGGGAAATCTGCATGCTGTGCATGAGCAAGGCTGCATGTGACACCCATTTCATGGAGGAGAAAGGCTAAAGGCAGTGAGACAGAGCAGCCCAGACTGCTTTAGTCCAAATGTTTCCTCTCCTCGAGCAGAGAAATTGTAACAAAAACCAGAAATGTGTTGCTTTGCACTACATTTCAGAAAATAATTGTGATTAACTAACCTGTCAGTAGCCCATCGATCCCAAGAGGGATACTGTGGTCAGACCTGGCTCATTCCAGTTTCAAGATTTAACTGTGGTTTTAAAAATTTTAGAAGGTGTTGGGATATAAAAACATTACTTAGCTTTCTTCCAGCTAGGGATTTGTTTCCTCCCAAAATGGCTAATTAGTTAGGATGAATGTCTTCCACAGGGAGCTCCCTACTTCATCCAAACCATCTCACTTCTGTTTCATCGTTTTTGTTTCCCCATATGCTCTTTGTTTCCTGTTGCACTGCTATAACTGGGATGTGGAACAGTTCTGAAATCACAGCTTTCCAGGCGGCTGACAGTGGGATCATACTTGTTTTATCGCTACTCCCACATACAAATCCTGCAATATCATTTCCAGCAACACTTTGTTTTTTTATCACAGTTCTTAGTCTGAGAAAGTGTATCCAGTCACTGTTATTTGTAATGCTTAAAGGTCCGTGTGGCATCCCAAGAGCATAAAGAGACACTGCCTGTGCCTGTGCTCTTTGCCAGCAGTGTGCTTTGGGAAGCAGGGAAACCTCTCATGGTTCTCCCTAGTCTTTGACCACTGCTGTATCTGCACTGTCCTGAAGCTGGCCCTGTGTGCAGCCTGCCAGCCGACCCCACACTGCCGGGCTTCACGAGACTCCCAGCGTGCCCATTTATCTTCCCTGTCACCTGGGTAGGGTGAGCAGTGTGGGATACATGGCGGGGAAGCTGCCTGGGTCCAGTCCATCTGCTCTCTCCTTGGAAAACCTGCAGCTTGCTCACCGAGTGTGAATTTCAGTTGGAAAGATGTAAGAGACATTTTAGAATTCTGTCGGGCATCACATTTACAACCTTTCCGTAAAATTCTGTTCTGAAACGGGAGTATCTGCTAATGTCAGGGAATGTTCAGTGGTTACCTCAAGAGATGACTTGGTCTGTCTGTGTTGAAGTTCAGATGTTGCAGCCACTTTAAGCTGGGTCTGGAGCCACAGAAGTGCAGATACTAAACCTGATGCAAGCTAACACCTCATTGCACCGAGCCTGCATTGGGATGCACCGCCCATTGGGGGTGAAGGGAGACAGCTCTGGGCAGGCAACAACTCAGGCAAACTTTCAGTCCCCACCAAAACCAATAGCCAGAATTAATTAACCACGGTGGTAATCACACCACCGCTCCAGTGACATTTGACAGGTTCAGTGTAGCAGTCAGGGATGTTGTTACTGCACGGACAACAGTGATGACCCAAAGCCACACTCAAACACTCTCGCTCAGGGGGACTCAGAAGGTGGGTTCTCCTCACCCAAAGGTTGAAGGATCACTCATGGATATCCAATAGAAATATATTTAACTGCTGGGGATAAAGACACTCAATCCTGATCAGTCTCCTCATGTGCCATCCCAGTCCCAGCAGAGGTTTTCCCTCACAGCCCCACTGGCCTCCAAAGGAACAGAGGAATTCACGCTGCAAAAGCAACAAGATTCCCATCAGCAGCCGTTCCTCGGTGTGCTTTGCCCTCTGGGGTATTTTTAGCTACAAGGCTAATAAAACCCATTCTCTTCAATAAAACAGCATTTTATAAAATTAAGCAGAACACAAAGCACATGTGCAGAGTTCCGTGAGCCAACTGCAACATGTGGAAGTAAATCTGTCTGTCTGTAGGTTGTGGTTACAGCTCGCCCTCACTGTGTCCATGAGCTCCCTCCCCTGTGAGGCCTGCCCAGCAATGGGACAAGGGCATGAATTTCATGACCCAGGCTTTGAATTGGCAATTGTGGACTGGAAGTCCACGGAACTTTTGGAGCGCTTTGCTGTGGTGCAAAGGCACCCTAAGGCAGCCTCCCTAAGGCAGCCCATATACATATAAATTCACTAAACATATAAATTCACATAAGAACACATGATTAGAGGTCTGGAGCACATCCCCTATGGAGACAGGCTGAGACAGGTGGGGTGGTTCATTCCGGAGAAGTGAAGGTTCTGGAGAGACCTTAAAGCTCCTTCCAGTACCTAAAGGGGCTCCAAGAGAGCTGGAGAGGGACTTTTGACAAGGGCACGGAGTGACAGGACAAGAGGGAATGGCTTCAAACTAGCAGAGTGCACATTTAGATTAGATGTAAGGAAGAAATTCTTTCCTGTGAGGGGGGTGAGGCCCTGGCACAGGTTGCCCAGAGAAGCTCTGGATGCCCCATCCCTGGAAGTGTTCAAAGCCAGGTTGGACTGGACTTGGAGTGGTCCAGGGGAAGGTGTCCCTGCCCACGGTGGAGGGTTGGAAGAAGATGATCTTTAAGATCTCTTCCAGCTGAAACCATTCTGTGATTTGGTGGCACAGCTACAGCCCTGAAAAGCTTGAGTTTGACTTTACAGGATTATGCATTCTGTGAACTGAAAAGACTGCAGTTAGTAGCATTTTCTTAGTCCTAAAAGAATTTTTAAGACTGGTTAGGGACTATTCTTTTCTAAACTGTGTTTGTGCTATAGGTTTGGCTTCGCTTCTGTGGTGTGTAGGATTTCCAGCATATTTTCCATGGCATATGGCATTTCCACTTCTGCTTGCAGATCGTTTTCAAGGCACATGAGCCAGTGGGTGTTTTTCTGTGCCACTCAAAATACAAACCATTTATGCACAGACACGTACCTGGAGAGTGAGCGGCTCAGGAGATGCTGAAGGTATCCAGCAAACACAAACCTGTCTATTAGTCTTAAATTTACACAATTGCCTGTTCAGCCTCTGAGGCTTGTCACTTCTGAAACCTGCTGCAGTCGTTGCAAAGGATATCACTCCAAATACCTGATTTGAGATGAAGTGCTTACAGGACTACGAACAATAGCTGGCAGATGGCTATTCTTTACAGTATCATGAAGTACATCAATATTTTATAAGCTTAAATGCACTCAGCTGCTATACCACCTGCTGGCTTTGCTTTTGTTTACTTCCCCCCAAAATGCAAGTGGTGGGTGACTGTGTCAGGTGTTACTTCCAGCCCGTCACTTGCCTGATCATGCCATGGACGTTTCCAGGAGCTTTGCATCACCCAGCTCTGCAAAACTGATGATTTAGGCCGAGGTTTGCCTGTACAGCATCAGCCACCATCTGAGCTGGAAACTGCACAGGAAGGGCTGTGCTGAAAGCAGGGATGGGAGTGGGACCCAGAGCAGGAGGGTTTGCCCTTTGCTTCACTATTGAGTGCTGATGTCATTTTTCTGGCTGCCTAAAGGACTGTTTTCCTTTCGCTTGGGGTTGTTCCCGTGCCCTCACCCAGTCCCATTGTCTGCAGGCTCTCTCGGTTTGCTGAGGTTCAGGTTTCACCCATTCAGGCCTCTCTTCCTGCTTGTGGTGACTCCTGCCATGGGAATCAGATTTGAATGTGTGCAGTGTTTACTGCCCGATGAAAGGGCATATTTTTGTCCCTTCTTGATGTCCTTCCTTTTTTCCCAAATTTTCTGTCTCTTCTAGCATTTTCTTGCCTTTTCCCATTCACATCCTTCTGTCTTATTCTTTCTGTTACTTCAGTATGTTCTCATTTCATTCTCTCTCTCTCCTTTTATATGTTGATTTAGGGTTTCAATATTCTTTATCTATGAAAAGTGCACACGGAACAACATTTAATACACAGTACAAAAAAACATGTTAAAAATGTCTCCTTAATCCTTTTCAGTGAACTGAAACAAACCACAACACCAAAAATGTCTCACTTCCCTGTAAATCCCATGTCATAGAACTTCCCAGAGATCCTTTCTACACTGAGCACACAGACAATTCAAGATGACTGTGCAAGATGACAGCAGATACAAAAGCCTGGCTGATGAAGGCACGTGTGGCCATATCTAAACTAAAGCATAGGATGGGTTTAAAACATGAATTGGGGTATTTTCCTGAATCTGAATTTTAAATTCTTGTTAACAGGATTTCATCCTGCTCCCACAGCAGGAGGAGAAGGGATTTGGTGAAAGAGAGGGAAAAGCTGTAATCAAATCATACAGCTTTCAAATCAAGGAAAAGTGGAACATAAAACAGAGGAAGGAATGGAAGAGACAAGAAGACAGAAGATTAGAACTTATTGGCAATGATGCACAACAAAACAAAGCATCAGCTTCATCTTTTGTGTGCCTTAGTGTGGTTTTCCAGGAAAGTAGCTGAAAGATACGTCTTTGTAAACTGCAGACCTGATGTAGAGTTACAGCAAGACAAGGAACCAGGAATTTCATGACAGTGTTTTACAGAGTCAGTGTTCAGAGCACAGTCACTATCAAAGTTTATTATCACTCACCCATAACCACCAGCATGTCAGAAGTAACTCAAAGTTAACAGAAATAGAGTCATTTCTTAGACACCAACAAATTTAAAAACCTCAAAGGGATTCATTTCCATGAAGTTACAAGCAAATGAAAAGGGGAGGCTGTAATAAAATGTGTCAATGCTCTGTGCTGTGATAGTGTATCCTGCAAAAGGTGTAATTACCTGTCTAATGTAGTGCAAAAGTTAAATCTTTATGACCTTTTCCATTTGCTGCTGAAAGGAGCAGAGATGAGTAAATGACTGATGGAGCAGAAATAAATATATTCAGTTCATTCAGGTAAAGCTCCTTGTGGAAGATCAAAATCATTTTTTTTCCCAGCAATGTGACATTTACAGTCTTTGCCCTGCTCCACTTCATGCAGAATTTATGTAGCTCAACGTGAAATGAGGGGTGCAAGTTGGGCTTTGCTTTTCTCCTCCCCTCTGTGCCTTGAGCCATCTGTGTTGGGTCCAGCCTCCCGTTAAGCAGCGGGAAGGTTCCTACGAAGCCTCAACTGCAGGAAGAGCTTGCCAGGGAAGTGGAAGTCCCACGGCGCTTGTCTTTTCCCTCACCGAGCCCATATGGAAGCAGAGAGTGAAACAAGCCAAGGAGAGGGTGGCCAAGCTGTTCCACACCTGTGAGGAGCAGAGTTTGTTTCCCAGGGAAGGGCCATTGCACAACTGGCACTGAGGATGCCCAAACGTGGGACGTGAGGTAACCCACGTTCCTGGCCGTGCTCACAGGTCCTGCTGGGGCTGTGTTCACACCAGGTACCCAATTCCATCCTGTCAGGGAGCCACAGTCCCTGCACAGCCACCATTGCTGATAAAGGCACCCCTCACCTATGGCAAACAAAGCCAGCTTTAGTCTGTAAAGCAGGATGAAGTTTCCCAAACTTTTGGCAAATACCTTTGGAGTGTAGGCACGCTTTATCCTTTTTATGCAAAGGAAAGCTTTCTGAAAGGTGAGGCGCCAACCACCAAATGACAGGCTTTTTTCCTCAAAGTTTCCTTACAATCCAATAATTTAGTATCACATCTGGAGTTATTTCTCCTTCCCTAACCTCAAGATAATAAGCAGGATTCAATCTGACTGCACTTCAGATCGATCAACATCATGAAAGGTGGATTTTCTTAACTGCTGGGTTGAGGGGAAAGTGAATTTGTGCAAGGACACACATACCTTGAGATATATGAGCCAATCGGCTTAAAATGTTGTTCTGCCCTGACCTGACAAGACTTGCTGTCTGGCAACACGTAATCTCTTTGAATGTACTCCCAGGAAGGTGATGGCTGTTTGAAAACCCTTCTGAACTGCAGTTTATCTCAATGGCTGACACCTTAATGGAAAGGACACAGCTCTGCGGGAGCCCCAGGACGAGCAGGTGTTAATGGGGGTTTGTGTTGATTCGGGGCAGAAATGGATAAGGAAAGACTCGGAATCAGCTCGTTACAGATTTTGTGCAGAAGTTTAAAAAATTGTGTGTGGAGGATTTTGAAGCAGACACTGCCAGTGGGGACTCCTATTTCAGTGGATAAAGCCAAGG
Organism: Myiozetetes cayanensis; assembly: GCF_022539395.1. Lineage (NCBI taxonomy): Eukaryota > Metazoa > Chordata > Aves > Passeriformes > Tyrannidae > Myiozetetes > Myiozetetes cayanensis. Next base: position 5,716,027 of record NW_026087521.1, read on the forward strand.
AGGCTTTGTCCTGCACATCGGGATGTTTTCCTAAGAGCGTCCTGCTCTCATTCGTCTCCGTCAGCGCGATTTAAAGTTGTGCATTTAAGACTCGAGTAAGCTCCTTTGCAAACACTCCTGAGAATGGGATCAAAATGGGAAGAGATTACACGTAATCTAATTATGTTGGTTCCATTTGAAATCCTTCGGTGTAAAAATTAAAAGAATACGACGCAGCATCGCAACATGCCAGAGTTCACGTGGAAGTGGCCTGAGCGGGTGGGAGGGAGGCAACATGTGAGGAAATATCATGTGTTGGGTGCACAGCACCCTTCGCTTCAGATCATCTAAACCCGAGGGCTGGAATGGTTTGGTGAACTAAAAATAAATTCTAAGAACTTTACACCCTCTGTCATTAATGTGATGCCGGCCTTTGCCTCTTATTGTCTGGCCACAGCTTATGAAAAAGCTGGAGGTCAAGAGGTCTTGTATCAAAGAATCAACAGCAAACATGATGTTGGTCAGGAGGGTTGTGCCTGGAGCAGCACAGACCCTGAGAATTGACGTCTGCTCATGGGACAGAGGGAATCCCTGTTGCTGAATGGTCTGTACATTTACACCATAACCTTCACCTTCCAGTTCCTACAGGGCTGTAGGAACATCAGCAGTCACTAGAGACTGGTTTGAGTAATTCTTCATTTTCACAGTCTTTTAAAACCGCACAAGTTAATTAAATTAACTTTGTAGGACAAGAAGTGGTAGTTTCACTGAAATTGCACCACCTTATGATCCACATTGAATCAGGCCTCAAATTATGAATTGACAGTCTGATATTCGCATGTGTTCCCAATGTGCTTGGAGGGAGGATCTGGAAAGCCTTGAGGTCTCACTCACCTCATGCATTAAGTGCTTCAGGTGATCTGGTGGGAGGCTCAGGTGTGGTACTTCCCCACCACATCACCACCAGAGCTCCTGATCCATGAGTGATCAAATTCAGAGCTGATTTTGTCACTTAGGTTTTGGATATAAGGCTGTCCTACCTAGATTTGGGCTAGAGCACCACCCAAATCCTAAACTGTACTCTGGGGTTCCTCAAAACTGGGACTGTAGAAAGTTCTTCAAAACTTCTTGTCCAGCTCTATTTTTATTATCCCGAGTTACGTCAAAACTGGATTCAGAAAACGGGTTCCTTTTCATTTGGAATTCAATCTACAAGCTTAAGAAGTTTCTACAAAATCCCCCTAAGAAGGAGAGGGCTGGGTTTCTCTTCATATTTTCCTCTGATTTTAGAAAATGGATCAAGCTGGAAAATTCAGACCTGCATTTTGCCCTCCACCCCAGGTCTCACGTTCTAATTCCCTGTAAGACTACAGATCATTTGCCAAGGCTCTTTCTAGCCCAAATCCAGGCATTTGGGCACGTCCTGATCTCCTGTTGCAGTCTGGGTCTGTCTGATCACAGAACAGCAGCGAGGGAATCCTCATGTCGTGGTATGTGCTCTACAACCAAAAGACACAAATACAGTTAAAACAATGAAATAAGTTCTGTCCCAGTTGCTGGCCAGATGGTATTGTGAATTGTTATAATTCATCAGCAAAACAGAGGAAGGAAGTGTTTTAAAGCAAGATTATATTATTTTCCCTAAGTTCTTATTATGAAATCTTCCTGAGGTGAACTTTCAAGACTTGGAAACCCTTCCAGAGGGAATGAATGGAACAGGGCAAACCGGAGATTTGCTGGGGAGGAGTTGAAAACAAGGGAAAAGAACAGAATGTCGGTGAAATAAAGGAAGAATCCTTTACCAAGCTTTCGCTTTGGGATGACAAATGAAGAAAAATACAAGTAACAGGGGGAAAAAAACAAGTTGTCCATAAAAATATATGGTGTTTCTGCCCTCTTAATAATTCTATATTGGAAAGCACTCAGGGTTTTTCCTCCTGCTGGAGGGAAAGAAGCCTGAACGCTGAGAAAGCAGATAAGGCCAGCAGTGACATATTCACTATACAGGGAGGCTGCAAGATTTAGCAAATTACTCCCAGCAAAGTGCCTTGAGATCCTTCAGAAAAGAACGCTGAGAAAAATGCATTTTACTTTTGCTGTCATTTAAGAAACAAAATACATTTGAAAACCATGAGAAGAAAAATGTGTCTTAAATGAAAATGACCCCTGACCATCAAGTTCACTCCAGTCAAATAAAACACATCCTGTTTTTGTAACTTTTTTATACAAGGCAGATCCTGCCCTGTGTAGACTTTCCAGCCAAGGATTTGACCCATAGTTGAAATTTTATTAGAAGCAGGGGAGGAGGTAATGGAAAATTCATGGTGCTGCTCCTGCTTCACTTAAGATAAAGGGTGAAATCTGAACTTTGAAAGATATAGAAAATGGAGTAAGTTCATTGTACTGCCTAATTACTTTTTTTATTCTATATCTATTTTTATATATTTTAATTACATATATAATGTCTAATTAATTTTTTTAAGTCTAATTAAAAAAACTAACTAAACTACAATTAGTTGGTAGGAAGAGTTTAGAAATCCTCTGGCACGGCCAACGTGGCCACAGTATCAGTTAATTAAATGACACAAAATGTGTCACTTAAAATACATCCTGGACTTGCCATACAGGCATGGATATCTGTCACAAAAGCTGCATCAGCCTTTCCTTATAATTCTGTTCTGGAACATCTGCACTGAGATAGAAAAGCACAATCATGTTGTGTCCTGCACCAGTCACACCCAGGTCTTTTCCATGGGAAGATGGAATCGTTGGTGACCCTCCCACACCCTTATTGTGCATAAAAGAATCTTTTTTCCTCCTTGTCTAGACTTTGTGGGAGAGCTGGGAAAAGCCTGGCATGTGCAGAGGCTCCAGAGCAGCTGTAGGTAAGTGGGGCCACAAGTGTGTCTAATCCCTGGGTTTGTGGGACTGCTTATCCAGGGGCTGCTGAACTCTGTCCTAAAGCCTTTTCCTGCGGGAAGTCGCCCAGAGGAGCTCCACATCCAGTCTCCACTTCAGGTGGGATGGATCTCACTCCACCTGAGGTGTCTGCAGTGTGTGTGCCTGTATGCAAACCAGCTGTCTGGGCTCCCACTCTGGGTGCTGGAGGGCACGAGGCAGCTCATTATAAAACACTTTGGGGTGAGTGGATTGATTCCACCCTGAGCTCCACTGACCAGCTCTGCACTGATTGTACTGGAAAATAACTCCATCAGCCCTTGCCCAGGCGTGATCAGCAGCCAGTGAATCCTGAGCCCTATCAAGCTGACAAGCCCCCAGTGCCTGTGACAGCCAGATCCCAGGTCAGCACCTACGTGCAGACACCTAAATTTAGGTGTCTTAATCTGCGGGCTGAGTCTAACCTTTACATTAGGGAAATGAACCTGCTTCCAGCCAACTTTGTGGAAACACAGGTTTAAAATCCAGATTTGAATGGCTTTGATGAAGCAAATGGAGAGAAGTAAAGTGTTTGGAAAATATAATCTGCAGTGCTCTGAGGCCTGAGTATAAACCTGTATAAGAACCAAACAGGAATGTGCTCTGTCTGTGTGGTATCTTGTCTTTAAATACACACATACCTCCTACTCAGCTGCTCAGATGCCAGAACAGGATCTGCCTTTGTAGAAATAGATCAGGATCACTTGTCCTTTTCATGATTATAAGCTCATTATCTATTTTTGAGTAGTAAAAGCACACTTTGTCATTGTTCATCCTTACTGACAAGAGAATGTTTACATTAACAATCTTAAAGATTCTTCAAGATTTCTGTTGCAGATAAGAATCAAGGATTTACAGGTTTTAGTGTTTTCAGGTGGTGGCACTGTGTACCCATGTGCTAAACACTTAGCATTTATATAGAGTAAAAAACATCAGGTACACAGTCTATTTTTGTAAGAGATGGTCTATGTAACTAAATGTTTTCAATGCTAATTAAAGCATTCTCATACAATGACAATGAGTGTCAGACAAATACCTTGTAATCAGGCACCACTCCAAATCTGCTCCTGTGTTCACACTGGATATTGCTGATAATTACCCTCTTCCCAATCATATTATCCTAGAAAACATAACTGGAAGGGACATTGAGATGGGCTCATCCACTGCATTCTCCTGCCCCCACCTTCAGGTAGCTACACCTGAAATTTTTAAGTACATGTTTTTAAAAATATGTTAAAATAATGTCTTGTTCTTTATGGGGTTTGTTGAGGATTTGGCAATATTTGATTTCCTTTTGGGGGATGGGAATTGTTTGGATGAAAGAAATATGTCAAAAAATCCCCCCCACTTCTTGGTTTATTCCGAATCTTGGGCAGAATGCAGCTCCAAATTACCTGTCCATACAAAGAAAGGAGACTGGCTTTTTTGTTCCAGCTGTCATGTTTGGCCATAACTGGAAAGGGAACATTGGACTGAGGATATGGAGAGGAGAATTATTCTTCATCTAAATCCTACCTCTTCCTACCAACAGTAATAAAGTCTCCTAATGACAGTAACAGGTGTCCAAGAGCCAGAAAACTATTTCTGAGTAATTTCAAGTCATGCAGGTCTAACAACAGGAACAGAACCAAATTATCCTCTTGGATGAGTGTCAGTCTTTTTTTACAAATGAGTGGAAGCCGTAGGTGTGCAGCTGAGCAGGATGTAGTTCACAGCCTGCAGCATTCCTTACACCCGAACCCTTCCTACGGTGAATCCGTGTGAAGCTATAAAAAGAAAATGGGGATTCCTCCAGACAAACTCTAATCCCTGCTCGAGCAGAAAAGAGCAGATGGAAGAAACAAATAATGTGTCACAGGAGAACTCCCCCAGTGCAGGACAAATCCTGAGGTGGCCTAGAGCTGATGTAGTGAAGAAACGAGGGGACATCAGAACATTTTTGGGTTTATATCATGTGATCAAAGAGGCTGTGAGCAGCCAGATTTCATTTAAAACCAGCATTAGAGTCCCTCTAGTTTAGCTTGTGGATACCCAGCTTTAGTTCCCAAACTTGAAGATCTGGGCCAATATTTTCAACATATTGCTGCAAACATCCCCCTGTGTGCTCTGTGTGTTTCACTCCTTAACTCTGCTTGAAAGGGAAGCTCATAAAGAGGGAAAAAATAAACTCTAGATGTTCTGTCTCACATCTATAGTGAGAGCAGTCCTCATTTCTGGGGGAGCCAGGTCTCAGATGGGGAAGATGCAAGCCCTGAGAGCAGCTGCTGAGGCAGGAGTGACAGCCACCCCCGGAGCCATTCTGCAGTGCTGGCTCAATGTTCACCACGTTCACTGGGTGTTTGTTCCAGCCCCTGTGCTCAAAATCTCTCACATCAGCTTCATTCCACTCCTGTGACTGTTACTCTCAACAATCCTCTTTTCAGAATCTCTTCTCCTTTCTCTCTTCTTTCTGTTGGTGTTCTCAAACTGGCTCTCACATCAGCAAGATCCTGCATAACCTGCGTGCTTGCTATCAAATTACAGCCTTCACTTTACGAATACATTCAGCTGCTTTTCTCCAGCTCTGACAATTTTTGGAGCAGGGAGTACAGTGTCTTCTAGTGGGGAGCCTTGTGCTTTGTCAGCCTTAGGCACTCGTGTAATAACCATGATTTAGCATCCTAATATCCCTGTAATTTCACTTCCACAGGTTGGTCCAGACCTAGACAACTGATTAGTGCTCATGTGCACTGAAGAACAGCAGTTGGTGTTCCAGTATCAAAAAGCTGTGCAATTCTGTACTTGGGCTGCTCTGCAGTTCTGGGGATCCAAGGTGCTGTCTGAATTCCATTTTGTGCTGCTGTGGCTCCAAGATTGCACAGATGTTATTGTCACAGAATCACAGAGTGGTTTGGGTTGGAAGGGACCTTAAAGATCACCTGGTTCCAATGCAGTTTGGACAGCTCTGCACATCCAAAAGCTGGAGGGAAGTCTTCATGAACTGTCATGAGACACCACTGCATCAGTGCTTGAAAATTGCTGTGCCAGGTCCAGGAAACCTGGTGCCAGTAAAATCCATAAGAATCCAAACACCAGCTTCAGACAGGCCTGGGACTCAGCTGGCTTGCACAGTCAGAAGCTCTTCTACCCTCAGCAATTCAAATGAAACGTTGTGCCACTGTCAACAACCAAATGTGTACGTTCATGAGAAACATGAAGAACTTGAAAAACTTCACAGCCATAATGAATTCATAGAATCATATTTCATTTGCCTCAGATGTCCAAATATGTGCTGTTCATCTTCCTGCAGGTTCCTGCTGGGAACAGCAGTGTCAGCTCAGGTGCCCAAGTTCCTAGAGCTGAACACACCAAGCACAAAGGGTACTTCTGAAAGAAGAAATAGAAAAAAAGTCATAGAATCACAGAATATCCTGAGTTGGAGGGGTTATGTGCTTAGTTCTAGGGGAGTGATCATTTTGGAAATGATCATTTTGGAAATGATCACTGAAGTCCAAATTTAAATAAATTACTACCTAGAACTGGCCTTCTTTTGCCTCCTCCCCTAGAACTAAGCACATAAATACCAATGAAAGAGAAATGCAGGTGGCCATGTTTAAAAAGAAGTGATATTATTTTAAAGAGACCTAGCCAAACCCTCGTGTTTGCATACTGTACAGATCTAATTGGACAAATCATGTACCCATATTTAAGTAGGATGTAAATTGAGGAAGCATTTGATTTCCTTGCCTCTGGTGAAAAGGGAGGTGGATATTGGCTTGCACATATCTCTTCTGCTGCCTTATGAAACCCAAGCACAAGTTTCTATCACAAGTGGTGTGAAAAAGTGAAAATAAAAACAAATATAAACTAGTCAGTTGGTTGTTTAAAGTAAATGGAAGTCTAAAAATCCACTAACGGGATTAGTTCATTAAAATATTCACTGGGAATTTGTAAGTCCATTGCCATATTATGAATCTTTGCAGTACTAATTGGTTCAGCTCTCAATAAACCAGCTGAATAACGATGAGAATCTGTAGGTTACTGTAGTTGTTTTTGTGCAGGAGGCTGTTCATGAAAACAGCCGTGTAATTTTAAATGTAGGAGTTGAACATGACCATGAGGGTTATTTTACCCTGGTTTCCTGTGGAGAGATCCCAAGCTCCTCACACCACAGCCCGTGTGCGGTGAGTGGTCAGGAGGAACGGTGGGGAGCGAGAGGGTTGGTGACTCGTGTCGTGTCAGGGGTGCAGCAACACGGGTTCTTCCTCCAATGACAGAACTACTGAAGACTGTTTCCTGCTAATTTGAATTCTGCCATGCACTGTCACAGTAACCCGAAGTTCCCCTTGTACACAATCCCATTCTCTCAGTGGGTCTGTCTGGCACATACACAAACACCCCGTGTCTCAGCTTCCTTCCACACCCCATAACTCCTCTCTGAGTGAGAGGCAGGGCTGGGTCTGGCTCCAGGAGATGAGGATCAATGGACACGCTCGTGCTGATGGATTGGTCGGCAGGTCACACAAGAGAGATGTTCCCTGAGCTCCTGCTGCAGCCTTTCCCTCAGGGTAAGCATTCGTTTCTGTCTTTTTTTCTCCTCAGCAATAATTTTTCCTGCAACCTTTAACACCTCTTCCAATCTCCTTGACAGATCTGGGGGAGTGGCAGACATAATTTGCCGAAGCTTCTTTTTTCCTTCAGAAGTAAAATCATTCTTTATTATAAAAATGCCCCTGTTAATGTGTGGGTTAGCATTTCCTAAAGACAGAACAATTTTCTTTCCTTGTTGTGCATTAATGTTTCCTCTGCCTGCAAACAGGAACCAGGAGCACTTTGACACAGAGAGTGACAGGATGTTTCTCCACAATATGGGACAGCTGTGTTGGATCAGGCCATCGCCCCTTCCTTAGTGCCAGCACACTGTGAATTTAACAGGAGTGGCCTTGGTGAGATAAAAGGGCACTGGGAGAGTGTTGGGGCCAGCTGGACACCCTGAGCCCAAACTGCTGCCTGGCATTTCCTGCCATAAAGAAAATACACACGAGCACTTGGCGGCTTCCCTGGTGAGTCCTGGTGCTGCCTCACGGCTGCCACATCTGTCACAGCACGGGGGAGATAAGACGGAAGGGGAGATAGGGTCAAACGTAGGCCATTGAGATATCTAAGTCACTGCCACCCCATTAATGAGCAGCATTCCGGGTCAACCCCCTTCCAAGCAATGTTTCACCTGAGGACACGTGAAAGCCTCCTCCTCTTGTCCCAGTCTGGTGTGGGCATGCCCAGCTTCAGCTCCTGACTGAACTAATTTTTTTGGGGGGGACTTTGTAAACCTTTCTACCCAAGGTGGACATTGTCTGTGTTATCCCTGTGGGCCTCCCGATGGTGGTGGTGCCAAAGAACCATTAACCATTCAGGTTCTGTCATTCTCATGCTCATTTTTAAGATTCTGGTATTCTTATTGGATAAAAACCCAAATTCACTGAGAAATAAATATTTCCCCCGGTTTTAATAGGATGGGTGTTACGAGATGAAAAGGGTTGAAAGAAAATGAAACGAGCTGAAAATTGACCAAAGGGCAGGAAACAGGTGAATGGGAGGAGTCCAGAAAATTCAACACATTTTGCTACACAAAAGAAGTTACTAACAGAGGGAAAGACAAGGTGGGCAGAGGGTGAGAACTGCCATTTGCAGAAGGGGCTGGGAGCAAAGCCAGGCCACGATGGCTGTCCACAAGTACAGACAACTTATGCCAAATTTTTGCTCTTAGCCTCAAACAGCAGCTACAATTTACCTCTTCATTCACAGCCATGCTTTTGTCTGTAACCACGGCAGAGAGACACTGACACCTGGAAGTGAATCCTGAGAGACGCTCGGAGGATTGTCGGGCTGGGAGGATTCTGGCCCTCAGTGTTTGTACCTTTCTGTACAAATACAGTGCACAGAACGTCCAAGGTGGCTGAGGGGAATGCTCACATCACCTGCAGGAGGCATCTGACCAGTCTGCCACGGTTCCCACCTGTGCTGATTTTGGCTGGGACAGGAGTTAGTTCTCTTCCCAGTGGCCTGTACGAGGCTGTATTTTGGATTTGTGCTGGAATCAGTGTGGATAACACAGGGATGTTTTCATTACTGCTGGGCAGGGCTTACACACAGTCAAGGCCTTCACTGCTCCTCGCCCCACCAGTGACAAGGCCGGGGGTGCACAAGGAATTGGGAGGGGACACAGCTGGGACAGCTGAGCTAAACTGCCCCAAGGGACATCCCAGACCTTCTGACATCATGGTTGGCATGTAAATCTGGGAGAAGAAGGAAGGGGGGAACGTTCAGTGATGGGGTTTGTATTCCCAAGCCACCATTACAAGAGATGCTTTCCTGAGGGTGGCTGCTCACCTGCCCGCCAAGGAACGAATTCCTTGTTTGATTTTGATTGTGTGCGTGGTTTTTGCTCTCCCCATGAACTATTTTTATCTCAAACCATGAGTTTCCTCACTTTTACCTCTCCAACTATCCCCCCCCGTCCCCCAAGTCGTGTTGGAGGAAGGGAGCAGGAGCAGCTGAGTTGCCAGCGGGGGTTAAACCCCGGCTCCGGTGCAATCAATGGAGAGCAGGAGAGCAGGAAGCGGCCCGGGGAGGCACCGGGAGCAGGCAGCTAATTGAGACACTCTGACCAGCCCTGCGGGGGAGAGCATGTCCCTATTGATCGCGTAGGGAGCCTTGCAGGATTAACTATCTAAATTGGGAACCCGAGGTTAGATGCTCTGAGGGCAGGAATGAATGCCACCTTTTTTTCCAAGCCTGTTATAGCCTCACAGATGGTTTGTAATTTTGATCACTGTTCGCATCTTAAGAATCTCACAATTGGAAGGCACGAACAAAAACCATCTAATGATAACGCCAGGGAAACAGAAATCGCTTTAAAAGCGAGGACAATGAAGGACAAAAGATGAGCGCGGGGAGGAGAAGAGAAAAACAGCGAATAAAGAGGAACGGGGATGGGTGTAGCGACAAAAGGGTCGTTCACCTGGTTCGCAGGCTGAAGGGAAAATAAGCAGCGTCCATTCCACGGAGCAGTGCTGCCACACAGCGACAGAGAACAGCTCCGAGCAGCACCTGCGAAAATCTGCAGCACAATTGACACCGGGGGCTCTGTTTCTACTGTGGAAAGCAAACAGGACAATAGGTTGTTTGCCGAAGGAATGCTAAATGTAGTGGCAGGAGGCAGCAGTACTGCCGGGGAAGGACCTGATCTGAGCCTGACTGGCAGGTGCTTAGCCTGGTTCACGGGTTACTGACAATTCTCAGAGGCAGTCATGGAGTTAAAACTGGATTTTAAACCTTTACTTTATCAGAATAATCATTAATTTCTTTTTTAAAAAATCACTTTCTCATAGAGTACACACTAAACTTTTCTGATAGTCTCCCAGACATCCTATAACTGGCTTTTAATTACTACTTCTAGTAGTTAAAGACTTTCTAAAGAGAAGGCTGATATATTACTTAATCTTTTTCTAACTGAAGTATAATAATATCTCTTCAAAGGAAAAAAAAAAAAACACAAGGCTAGAACCCAAAGGAGATTTGGTAGCAAAGTCTTGTGAATTCCAGGTGCAGACAGAGCAAAGTGCCCTTAGCTTCATGCTCTTAGAAAATCCCAGCTCAAGTGGGTATTTTCCTGAAGGTTCTGTGCTATTTCTATCTCAACACAAATATATAAAAACATAAATTGTCTCAGGACACAGTAAAAAGTGTCACACGGACAGCACCCATCATGTGGTGCTGGGACTGAGCTCAGAGTTCTGGCTAAATGGGAGCAAAAATGTAAAATCTTTTTTCATATTTCCTTCAGTCAGTGCTGGAGGGTTCCACATCAGAGAGACCATGATGCACTTGTCTATCTCTTTGCTAGCAGAACTCACAAAGCAGGAAAATAAATTATTTTCCTTGGCTTGGGTGTAAGAACCCTGTTATCTGTAAGTCTCCCTGTTATCCTGGAACTACCACACACCTGACCAGAATTAAGCAGCATTAAAGTTCTAAAGGTGCTGAGCCCCTCTGGCTCCCCCTGGGATTTGAAATGCCTTCAGCAGTGCTGAAAAGCAGGTCACAAGATCCTCTGGGAATGCCAGTGTTTCACGAGAAATAATTTGCATGAAATTCAGCTGGGGATGTGTCTGCCCACGTCCCATAGAACAGTCCCAATTTTTCATCACAGCCCTCCAGCTGCCAGGCAGAAGTGTCTTTATGGATAAATTTCCCGTTCCCAGGTGTGTACATGGACAGGCTCTACCTTTGCCCTGGGATGAGCTGCTGTTTATAACAGCAGGTGCTCCTGCAAGATGCACGTCCCTTCTGGGATCACTGAAAGGCAAGGAAATAAAGACCCAAATAAATCCCTGTGCTTCATAAAGAAAGGGATCCTGTATCTTTATTGTCCATGCAGGCTGTTCAGCAACATTAGAATGGAGCTCCCAGCAGCTGAGCACACCTGAAACTCAAAACATCCTTTTTCTGCACAGTGTGATACCCTCAAAGTTTCTGTAATGATCATATCCCTCCTCATCTCCCTTTTTATTTTATATCAATTATCAATACAGTTAAAGGTTAGAAAAGCCCTGTCTGGTACTTGCAGTCCTGGCTCCTGATTGTCTCCAGTTGGAAGTGTGAGCCCAGCCATAACCACAATGCTGCTGGCAAACGCTATAAAAAGGGAATCTGCCTGAAATTGGAAAAGTTTTTTTCAGTACTTTCTCAGAGAAGGCAGCAGCAGGTCTGCTAAATGCGTTGGGGAAGCTGCAGCCAAAAAACAATCTGTAATGGGGGTGGGTGTGAAAGGAAACATGAGGTTGTCAGTCAAAGTGAAAAAGAACAGAATTTCCAGGGAGCTGGAAACACTATATAAAAATAAGCTCTTTAGAGAAGACAAAAAAAGAGAAAACTTCTTTCCTTGGAGATGGACAGAAAAAGGACAAGCAGATGGAGAAAGAGAAGGCACTGAAAAAAAAAAAAAAAAGGTTGTTTTCACCAGCTTGAGAGAGGTCATTGGTTGGACTTGCAGGGAACTGTTCCCTGCTTGTTCTCTGTGTGATGGCCTTTGCCATACCAAGCAGGGACTTTGAACACTGCTGGGATCTATTTAAGATGATCTAATTTGCTTCTACATGGATTTTTTTTTTTTTGGCTACAGATTCCTATCACATATTAAAAGTAAATTTGGGAAAAACTTTTCAGTGAATAAATGTGAGGCACAAACAACCATGAGAAAACAAAGGTGGGCAAGTGGGGAAAGGCCAGAGCAGAATTAGCTCTCAGGGCTGGCAGTGTCCTTCAACCCTGAAATGTACACAAACCCACTGTTGCTCTCACATTAGAGCCACAAAGCCCAGTGATCCTGTGTTAGACAGTATAAAATCAGTAAGCAGAAAGTGCATCCCCACATTAAGCTACTACTGTTTGTATAAGTAAATACATTATTAAACACAAAATTCCAGCGGTTCTTTTATGAGGCTGAAGCTCAGAACGGAGAAGCCTCAATTGCCACTAGAGGCAGAAACACTGCAGGGGTTCAGCAGACACTGATGGCAACTGGAGACACGTCTGGGAACCTACAGGCACTTTCCTAGAACTCACAAGAATAAGGAGATCAGGAGGCAGGAGCACAGATCTGTATTTACAAGGAACACATGCTGGACGTGTATCTATCTCATTTTAAGGCACCTGTATCTCGTGGAACAAGGCTGCTTGGTGTCTGGGCCTGGCAGCATCTCTCCTGGCAGATGAGGTTGTTCACCAGCTGCCTCATCCGCAGAGCTGCTCCCTTCCCAGGAGACTGCCCGAGCCAGGTGTGACAGGGAGGGGTCATCGCTCTTGGGAGAGAACAGAGAACAGAGGAATGAAAGAAATGTGAGCGGTTATATTGCAAAGTGACATTTTCCAGAAGACCTATTTTGAGTAATTGGGGTCTGCAGAGAGTTGTTTCTCAAACTAGAAAGACTTACTGTGCATCACACCAGCAGCTGGCAAAGGAGAGCTTTGGGTTTCAGCAGAAACACCAGTGGAGAGGGACCCACTTCCCCAGATCCATTCCTCTGGTAACCCAGGCAGGGACATCATATAACCCCTTTTAGAATCCTCCTGGCTCCTTCTGTAAAAAAAAAGAACAACCCAAAACAGGTTTTATCCACGTGGCTTCTATGGCAGGGCTGTTTCACAGCCTCACTCCTCCGATGGCAGTGTCTTTGTCCCTTCATTTCTGGATCTGACATGTTAATGCTCAGTGTATACCTGTTTGCTGCAGTGCCCACATGGTTCTTCATCTTTGTCTCCTCAGATGCAAAATGCTTGTCCTCAAGACAGCAGCCATAAATCCTTTTGTATCTGTCTTGGTGGACTCAAGGAACAACGTTCCCCTCATCCCTCGTAACAGACTCTCTGTTCTATGCTGCTCCTATTCTCCCTGCCCCTCTTTTAGCCTGGTTTCTGGAATGTGGGTGATCAGAAGCATATGCAGTAATTAAGCTGTGAATATATAAAAATACTTTGAAATTTAAAATCACGTTTGAAGTTTAAAATCACCAAATCACCTCTTAAAATCACATTTGCCTTTTTTTTTTTTTCTTGGATGCACCATAGGGACCACAGACTGACTGTGTGGAACCAGTTAGAACACACAAGGTCTACTCCATGACCACGATGATGAGCTCCCAGTGAATAAACTACAATCTTAATAATAATTCCTAAGTATACGACACACAAGCCCCACAGAACTGAATTTCATCCCATACTGGTTACTCTTGGCCTTGAAGTGATCTTTCACAAGAAGCAGAGCATCCCCCTGGACTTGGCACTGGTGGGGCCACACGTCGATCCCGTGTTCAGTTTTCAGCCCCTCACGACAAGAAGGACATTGAGGTGCTGGAGGGACCTTCCAGAGAAGGGAAGGGAGCTGGGGAAGGGTGTGAAGCACAAGTCTGCTGCGGAGCAGCTGAGGGAGCTGGGGATGTTTACCCTTAATAAGAGGAGGCTTGGGGAGATCTAAAGGCCATAAATTAAAACACAACTAAATCCTCAACATGAGGAAGAACTTCTTTCCATGGAGGGTGGCAAAGCACTGGAACAGGGTGCCCAGGGAGGGCGTGGAGTCTCCCTCTCTGGAGACATCCAAACCCACCTGGACGAATTGCTGTGCCACCTGCTCCAGGTGACCCTGCCTCGGCAGGGGGTTGGACTGGATGATCTCCAGAGGTCCCTTCTAACCCTAATTATTCTGTGATTCTGTCACCTTATCGTTCTCTACAACTCCCTGAAAGGAGGGTGTAGCCAGGCAGGGGTCGGTCCCTTCTCCCAGACAACCAGCAACACAACACGAGGACCGGGGAGGTTTAGGTTGGACATCAGGAGGAATTTCTTCAAGGAAAGGATGGTCAGACATTGGAACGGGCTGCCCAGGGGAGGTGGTGGAGTCACCGTCCCTGGAGGCGTTTAAGGAAAGACTGGACATGGCCTGGTGTTTAAGGAAAGTCTCGGTGCCCTGCTCTAGTGCTTTACGGTGGTGGTCGGTCACGGGGTGGACTCGCTGACCTCAGAAGTCTCTTGCACCGTGACCGGCTCTGAGTCCCGGCGCTCCCTCAGCTCGGCAGCGCCGCCCGCCCCGCTCCGCCCCGCCCGGCCCGGCCCGGCGCCCTCCTCAGGCATGGCGGCCGCGCGGCTCTGCCGCCTGCGGAGGCCCCTCACGGCCGCCTTCGGCAGCGCCGCGGCCGCGGGGCCCGGGCAGGAGCCGCCGGCGGAGCCGCTGACGGTGCGGCGGCAGGCGGGGGGCGTGCGGTGAGCGGGGGCGGCGGGGGGCACCGAGCCGGCGGGGGCCCGGGGTGGCGCTCCGTGAGGGTAACCCCGCTGTGTCTGTCTCTGCCGGGTTTCGCAGCACCATCGTCCTGAACAACCCGCGGCGGCGGAACGCGCTGTCCCTGCCCATGCTGCGGTGCCTGAGGCAGGACCTGCTGCACGACGTGAAGAGCCGGGAGCTCCGCGTCATCGTCATCGCGGGTACCGCGGGGCGCGGGCGGGGATGGGGCGCACACCGGGATTGAACCCCAGCCTCCCTCGGAATAGCGGGAAAGGGGACGGAAGGGACCTGCTATGGTGTTGTGTCCCTGCCACCCCCGCGGCCTCCTGCACCCCTCAGGCCTCGCCCCTGTATTCCTGTGTACTCATCGCACTTCCCGCTCTCACGTACTTAATTCCTCGTTCTCGGACGCGGCGTTAACAACTCGCTTGGGTTTTGTTACGGTTTTGTTTTTAACCAACACGTCTAAGCAGAAACACGCGCCGAGACGTCCGTGCTTCACAGCCGGGCCGTGCAGCGTGTTTACAGTCGGTGAGCTGCCTCCTTTTGCGAAATCAATCAGCGGGTGAAATAATTTGCTCTAAAACTACGTCTGAAGAATACTTTAAACAGAACAAAAGCCAAACAGAACGGGAGTTCTAATAGTTAGCATAGTAAAGCAGTGACATTCCCAGATGCGGGCTTTGTGCAGGAACAGGCTGAGCTGGGATGGCACTTGTTGCCTTTGGTGACAGATCCAGACTGGAGTAAACAGGGTTCTGCAAGTAAACAAGGGTTCTGCAAACGAAGTGCTCTGTTCTCCTCAGAGCCAGGATCAGCCAAATTATTGACACTGGTTTGTCAGAACTGTTTTTAAAACTCTCAGAGGAAGCAGAGACTATAATATCAATACCACAGTCACCCATAACCCACGCATGTAAAACAGTCTCTCTCTGAGCCTGTTACAGTTTCCTTCCATTTAGGTATTAACCTGGAGAGTTCTTGAAGATAATGAAACTTGAGCCTTTCTTAAGCCATCTTTTTTCTTCTGCTATTTTAAGATAACCTTCCTCTGCCCCCTTTCCAAACATCTCAGAGAAATTGGTTTGTTAATTTAGGATGATGCTTTTTCCTGTATTGAGAGGAAAACACTGTGTGTTAGTGCACACACACAAGTGGAAGTGAGCTGACTCCACAGGGGTGAGTTTAAATACACACATTCAACATTTCCAACAGCAGTTCCAGGTTGGGAGTACAGTGGTGTGGCAGTTTGTGAGCACAGTTGCACTTGGGGTTTTAGTTTAAAAAGGAATTGCATGTTCCTGTTGATTGCCAGAAGAAATTTCAAGAAAATAAGAGACTTCTCAGGGAATGCTTTGGGTCTTTAACACAGACATTGCAGTGGATTCTTCTTCAATGAGGCATAAATGCAGATGTGATTAATTTTCAGATATATATTGCTGATCCCATGAGCTGACTGACAATAACTGTGTGTTTCTTTCTGACCCTTAAGAAAAAAATCCAGGTTGGGTCTTACATAGTTGTAGCTGGAAATGTCATATCCAGGCAAATATCTGAGAAGTCCCGAAGGATTAAAAAGCCCCACATTGGTTTATTCTCATAGCACATATCCTCATGACAAAGGAAAACTGTTGTAAGGATTGCACACCTGTAAAGGGTGTTTTGATCTTAGCAAATCCAAAGCTTAATTCCACAAAAACCTGCTGGTTTGCTGCCCAAACCCTGACCATACTTTTTGGTGATTCTCTAGATGACAGCTCTAGCAGTAACAACACCCCAACAATCCTTCTGGTTCTCCTCTAGCAGAATAATCTCTTTTTTTTTTTTCCCACTCTGACCTTGAACACCATGTCACAAAAAATATCGATGCTTATTTAGCAAATGTTAATAATTAATTCTGGGTACTTGACTGTGTTTATCAGTCTGAGAGCAGAGCACTCCAGCCTTGCTCCAGCTGACCAGTTTGTGTTGCACCAAGGAGCACTTTTGAACAGTATCCTTACAAGAAAATGGGCTCAGAGCCTTATTTATAACTGAGTTAACTGGAATGGAAGTAAAACTAGGCCTTGAAAAGTGTTTATGGGTGTTCCTGTGGTTAAGTGTTACATTGTGGCAATTTAAAGTTGTCACAAAGCCCAGAACACAACATTTTCCAACTCTGTGCAAAACTCCCTCCCCAAACTCCTTTTTGACCATGGACATCTCACTGACATCTCTTCAGCTGGGGTACTGATGTGTCATTGCCCCTGGTCTCTTGATTAATTCAGACTGACTTTTCCTGAAATTCTTCGCAGCTGAAGGACCTGTGTTTTGTTCCGGCCATGATTTAAAGGAACTGTCAACGGAAGATGATGTGAAGCATCATTCCCAAGTGTTTGAGTTATGTGCAGAGGTGAGCAGTCCTTTTTGAGTGACACTGCTTGTGTTTGGTATTTGAGAGCAAGCACTGGTTTGAGGAAGGACAGCACTGCTCACTTGCTTGCTCTAAAGCACAGGCTTTTGCTCCAGATTCCTTGCTTTGTGCTGCTCTGCTATTTTAACGGTGAATTTATGTTTCCCTGGATTTCTCTGCATGTAAATAAAAGGGCTGCAATGACAACATGCACGTCTCCAGCAATGGGTACAGTCACAGTGTGTTCCTTAGTTTAGCCACTGTTCCTTGCAGCTGAGTATTTGGGCAACGTCATTCCTAAAAATCTAGGGATAAGCACCTTCACATCACTTGTAATCCAATGTTCTTTCCCAGCATCTCGTTGGGAGCTCAAGACCAGCTTAAACATCAAGCAGACAATGTGGAAATAAGATCTGACTCACAGGTTGTTCCAGCAGCAGAACATGCAAGTTCTTGTTACAAAGACACACTCCTGGAGGGTGGGATGTTAAAAGTGAATCGTGGAGCCTTTGGAGGGAATAGCAAAACCCCCTTTGATTGTGACAGTGCTAGAATTTGATCCCTAATCCTGCTCAGTGTGACAGCAGAAAGTCCTTTGAAACCTTTTATTCCAGTTCCTGCAGTAATAATGATCTCTGTACACGTTGCCAAATCCGTACCTACGGAATGCTGTGAAAGCTACAGCTGAAGGAGCCCAAATCCAACAGTTTTGAGGTGTATTTTTTTTTGGTCAGTAGAGAGAGAAAGGTACTTTTGGGGGCTTCCAAAACAGGATCGTGTCTTCCTAAATTTCGATGCTGATCTCTTTCTTTGTCCATGCAGGTTATGACTTTAATCCAGAAGCTTCCAGTGCCAGTGATTGCCCAAGTAAACGGCTTGGCTACAGCAGCAGGCTGTCAGCTCGTGGCGAGCTGTGACATCGCCGTGGCAAGTGAGAAATCCAAGTTTGCTACTCCTGGGGTAAACATTGGGCTGTTTTGCTCCACACCAGCTGTGGCCTTGGGCAGATCTCTTCCTAGAAAGGTAGGCTGCCTTCCCAGGCATTATTTGTAGTTTTGCAAAAAGTAGGTTCCCACGTCAGGAGTTTTAGTTCCGTCGCCTGAACTTTATTTTCCTGCAGTACAACACTCAGAATACTCTGCTGCAAAAAGCATCTCCATAACTCTTTGGACTGGGACAAATAATAAAGGGATGAACTCTGCTTAGGGAAAGCAGCTTCCCACTGATGCCATTCCAGCCAGCACGAGCTCATCTCAGCAGCACAGCAGCTCAGTGATCCCTTTCCTTCCCAGCAGACAGCTCTGTGCTTTAGCCCATGATGTTCTCCCCTGAGGAGGAAACCCCTGCAAGTTCAGGATAACAATCCCACTGACATACCAATTCTCACCAGGCAGTGACATTTCACTGCCAGCATGATCTGCCTGGCTGTAGAGCAAGATGCTCTAAATAGCATCTGAAACCCTCCTGTACTATCTTCCTGTCTCATGTCCTGCTGATTGTGGCTGCACATCTCTCACTGCCTCAAAAATGGTACGACCTGCAAAGCTTCCGTAACTGAGAACAGGAATTTTAAGTTCTGATCCAGTTGGATTTATGCAGACAGACTCTCCAAGCCCAGCAGGGCTCTGCTGAGATGCAGCACAAATCCCATTGCTGGATAAGAGCTTCAGCTTGAAATTTCCCATCTGTGAGGCCATCCTGTTCAAATATAGTCCATGGGGTTTTTTCCAAGTCTGCTGGAGTGTACAGTTGTAACTATTTCTGAATTAGTGTTTCTTGGGGGTGTGATTCCCTTTTTAGAATGTGTGGGATATACTTTTCCCTGTGCCACCTTGTCAAAGTAGCAAAGAACATTCCCTGCAGTTCCCAGGATTGCTGATTTTACCTCTTAACAAGTGAAATGTTGCCATTGTTTCAAAGATACTAATGAGGATAATCAGCTTTTATGATTCAGGCATTGGTGGAGTGCATGAGGAGTCCTGGAAAAAAATCCTCATTGATGTATCACATTGGACAGTCGCTGAGCATTTGGGGGATTTTTTAATGTGAAACCTCAAGTACCAGATGCTGGAAGCAGCAGGAGACTGAATTAGCTGTGGCTATATGAAGTGCATATTTAAAACCACCCATACCAAACTTAAAACTAAGGCAGGTGTTTTCAAAAGCTGCGCGTATGCCCAGCTTAAAATACCAGGTTCAGTCATTTGACATTGTAGGTGATCCACATCTCTCTGAATTCCTACAGCAATCAGTAGAGGTTGTGGGCTTTTGAAGAGAAAGCCAGAGGTGTCAGCCTAGGGCAGCTGGAATCAGTGGGCAGGTTTGAGGAGACGAGCTTTAGACTTAGTCCTCCTCTTTGCCGAACCCTCTTAACGTGTCCTTGGCACTTTAAGAGGCCAGAAGATCGAAGTCTTAACATTTGTTAAAAGAGTGACTTGTACTTGGAGGAGGCAGAGGCTGAAACTCCCCAAACAAAGCAAAGCAGTAAAGCCATTGGATTGACTGAACTCAATATTTTCCCTCGTTCAGGTGGCTCTGGAGATGCTGTTCACGGGGGAGCCTCTCTCTGCTCACGAAGCGCTGATGCACGGGCTCGTCAGCAAGGTGGTGCCGGAAGACAGGCTGGAAGAAGAGACCATGAAAATCTCTCACAAGATCTGTGAGAGCAGCAAGTCCGTCCTGGCCCTGGGGAAAGCCACCTTCTACAGACAGATAACCCAGGACCTGGACACTGCTTACAAAATGACTACTCAGGTCATGGTAGACAATCTGACTTTGAGAGATGGGCAGGAGGGTATCGAAGCCTTTATCCAGAAGCGTAAGCCAGTCTGGACACACTCTCAGGAGGAGAAGAAATGAGTCCTGTCTCTTTTAACTAACCTTAGCTGTGCTTTATGATTCTTCACGCAGTTGCCTTTGGGAACTATATTTTTGTTCTTACTGAAAGTTAAATTTGTCTTCTTGCATATGCCAGACACAATAAATTCATTCTGAGTATGTAATAAATGTTAAGAAAAATCAAAGAAAATGGGTTTTCTCAGCAGTGAATTTAATTTGTGGTTTTAGGAGGAACTCTGTGCTGCAAAAATCAGTTTAAGATGTCCCAGGTTACTCAGGGAGTCACAGAGACTGAGAGGGAGCTCAGATCATCCTGTTCAGTACCTCTCCCCATAGTTCTGGGTGAGAATTTCCATTTATTAACAGAGAATTAAAGGGCTTGGGCACATGCCAGAGATGATGGTAGTACATATCATAATGGATTCCAGGACTGTTTGGGTGTTACAGACAGAAGCCTGTAACAGTGATCCATTGCTCCTTATGGATATGTCTGCTTAGGAACTGGATGGATCCCATAGCAAATCCTGGTTTTCTACTGTCAGCTTGTCCCAGCTCTAGAGAACTGTGCTGTTGACTCCAGGGAGGATGAGCATGGCTTGGGGTGAAAGCCACCCCGTGGGCTTCAGCAGAGATCCCCACCTGGCAGTGACTTGACCCAGCTGTAATTTTCAGGCTGTTTGTCTTCAGTTTATCACAGAATCTTGGATCTGATAGTTGGCAAGTCCATCCTTGTACTCAAAGCCGGGTTTTTACCAGCACTGGAGCAGCTCAGCCATGGATTTACAGACTTGACAACCTCCTACAGCAGGGATTCAGCTACTCCTCTGGGCAATCTCTTACAGTGCTTTGCAACCCTCCTGGTGAAATATTTCTTGGTAATGTCCAGTCTGAGCCTTGAAGCAGAATTTTTGTCCATTGCCCCTGGTTACATTATCTGACATTGCTGAGAAAACTCCAGCTCCATTATCTGTGTAACTGTCTTCAAGCAGTCACAGGCTGCACTTACACCACACTGATCTCTCTGCCAGCCTGAACAAGCCCTGCTTCCTCCACCCTCTCTGTAGGTCAGGTTGTGTAGGTAACCAGCTTGGCAGCCCAGCAGTGGACCAGTTCACATCCCTTTATACTGGTTGTGCCCAAACTGCTGAGGATCTCATGCTGATGGTGATACTGAGTGATGCAAGTCTTGATACCAATCCATGGTGACCAACATGGGATGGCCTCCCAGCAAAGGCATTTCTTCCCCAAGTTCCACATAGCCAAATCATGGAGGCTCATCCATCTCATCCTTAAACAGACATCTAAGCGAGATCAGGCGAATCACTGCACGGATGGGCCTTTTATTCTTTGTTGACAGTACAAGTAGCCCAAAGTGCTAAGCACAGACTTAGATGTCTTCAGTTAGATCAAATTAATCCAACCTATGGCTCCCAAAACTCCAAATGTGGAAGTATCATGAATCAGGAAGGATTTTTTTAAGGTATGTTGCTCCCATGTCCTTGGTTCCCTGGCTGGCTGAATGTGAGTTCCTTCCTCAGTTCCCCACTGGAGTGAATCAGATCCCCAGGAAAGTCCCAGGACTGTCCCCACAGGCCTCTTATTGAAACCAGTGATACAAATATTTTACCATTTATACACATCCAGCCCCACAAAGCAATTCCCTTTCCCATCTACAGGTGGAAAAGAGAAATTTTCAGTTCTGCTGCAGTTTTTGCTTTGAGGAATGGAAACTTAAGCTTGAATTCCCCACTCAGCATAGTTTGTTTCTATAGAAATCAGAAAAAAGGGGTACATTGGGACTATTTGTTTTAAAAATATAAACTTTTATTGTTACCACCTGTAAAGACGGGTAAGTTTATAAAAAAACCTCACACGGTTAATACAAGTTAGGAACTGTTATGAGCAATTAAGAGAGAGAAGAGTTAAATCTGGAGCCCAATAACCTTCATCATGTCCTTTTCAATGCAGTAAGATGCTGCACTTAGACTCTGTTCCCACATGCTGCTCTAAAAGCATTAGGAAAGAGTAAATTGTTTTTAAAAATATTTATATTTAATGGCTATCTTGCAACTACTCAGCAAATCTCAACTGGCTCTTTTGTTCCAGGCTTTTAGAAATAAGTACATTATCTGATTTTTGCAGAACAGTGCTCTTTCCAGCTAACTGCAGTAATAAAATGGTTTCACTGGCCATCTTAAAGCAAAAGTGACAGTTTAGATGAGCACATTCTTTCAGATATTTAGAAAATATTCTGCAGTTGATTGCCATCTACACTGGATGGGCTTTGGCATTATTATTATTATTATTAACTCCTGCTTGCAATTTTTGAAGGGAAAAAAATGCATTTTAAAAGAATAATTACTTCATTTGAAATAATATAGTTGTATCACAGTGGAATCAAATTATTCCTGCACATGGATTGATTCAGTTTGAATGTCCTTGTAGGACACTGATATTCCAAAGACAGAGAGGTCTCCTAAACCTTTTCACTATGAGCAGAATTAATGGAAGTTAAGAACAGGCACACTTGAGCAAGGTAAAGTGGTGTTGGGAGGGGGAGTTAACTATCAGAAATGGTGTCCAAAAATTGGTTACGTGATAGGGAAAGGTTAGGACTGTTACCTTCTCCTTGGCTTTCCCTGTAGAACACCAAGCACCATAATGCCTCGAGCTCCTTCACAGTTCCAGTCCGGGGATGCTGAGGAGTACAATGTTCTGGACAGCTGAGTTCAGATCCTAAAGGACACTTCTTGGGAAGGCTCATGGTGTTTTTCAGCCTAATTCACAGGTAGGACCAATGTTTGTCTTGTACTTGCAGATCTTGAATAGAAAAAATAGGTTTTTAACTCAGTTTTCACAATATTTGTACTATTTCATGCAATCAAATAATTATGCAATTATAGAATCATCGAATCATCATAGAATGGTTTGGGCTCGAAGGCACCTTAAAGATCATCTTGTTCCAACCCCCCTGCCATGGCAGGGACACCTTCCACTAGCCCAGGTTGCTCCAAGCCCCTCCAACCCAGCCTTGGACACTTCCAGGGATGGGGCAGCCACAGCTTTTCTGGGCAACCTGTGCCAGTGCCTCACCACCCTCACAGGAAAGAATTTCTGCCCAGTATCTGACCTAAACCTACTGTCTTTCAGTTTGAAACCATTCCTCCTTTTCCTGTCACTACATGCCTGTTTAATTAGTAATCATCAGTTCCACGAATGGTGGCATCCACAGGAACATTTATCTCTTGCTTGAATCACTAGACAGAAAAACTTCAACAGGTTTTATAACATTCCAGCACTGGCCCCTGAAGACTGACAAAACAATTTTTCATTTCGGACTTGCATGGGATTTTTATTTTTGCCCACATCTGCCTTTATTGTTTAATTTAATGGACTTACAAGCTATCCCCGGGAAACAGAGCAGTTCCAGAATTGTTAATTAAGTTCTACAGCCAAGAAACAGCAAACCAAATGATGGATTGGGAGCCTTACCACCGTGGTTATCTGCTGCCCGAGGGAAGAGTTTGTCCCAAAATAGCAAGGAGCCTATTCCCTGTCACCCCATTCATTTTTATTAAAGGAGCTCTCTGCAGCAATGTCTGCCAGGTAATTAGCCCAGTTTCAAGTGACAATGATAGCATGTGGCACACACTGAGCCTCCTCTGGAAACAAAGCACAACCCCATCTTCACACAGCCTCTGGGATGCAGCTTGTCCCTGGAAATGACCAACAGGGATGTGTTTTGTGTCCGTATGCACAGGAACAGCTGGAATGCAAACTGGTCAAGAAAGTACAGGCAAGGAATGGCCAGTATGGATGGACTGAACTACCTCAGGGTGCATGGAGCCTTAGAAGAATGGCTCTGAGCCTTTACCTGGAAACTTTAGAAAAGATATATACAGGCAAAATCTAGAGGGTGTGGTCACGTCACTTGTGATGTGGCTTCAGGCTCCCCTCCTGGACAAGGCAAACCTAAAGCCAGGGAGCAGAGACAAGGAGAGGAACACTCAGCTCAAGGCTGTTCCTAATTCATGGACCTGCCTCACCACATCACTTGGGGGATATTTGCTGAAGACAAACAGAGGAGTTGGGTGACAGGCAAGGTATTTACACCCTCTGTGTTCCACAGGGCCAAAGAACAGTTTATCTGAGCTTTCATAGAACCTCCTTAAGGCTGCCCAATGCAGGATCCATCAACCTGGGTGAGAATTAGTTTCACCTCAGTTTTAAGTAATCTCCTGTAGCTGTGGAGGGGAGAGCTTGAAAATATGAACTGCAAAGGTTCCCAAAAAGCTGGACACAGCTAACATTAAAAATTCACGACTCCCTCACTGGCAGGAGTCAGCATCGGAGTTCTTCCTGTCTAGCTCATGATTTGTGAGCATTTGGATGCCAACACCGTGTCCTTCACAGAATTGCCTCTGGGTGATTCCTGTACTGTCATTCCTGTCTTGCAGATGGGGAAATTGAGGCCAAATGTGCTGTGCCTGAGGTGTCACGGTGAGCCCGTGGCGCTGGAACCGGGGCATGCTGACACCTGCTCCCTGTAATTCTTCAGCAACAAAGTTTTTGGTGAAATCAGCAGAAACGCAGGGTGATTGTGTGCCCTGAAGTGACTGCAAAGGCTTCTGAACAGGAATTATGAGCCACTGCATCAAAGGCCCCTTGCTTGACGTTTATTGGCTTTTTGATGAATGTTGGGGTAATTCTACTGTCAACAGTTTCTCATTAGGAGCCTGGCAATGTACTTTCTGACCATTATCTTGCTCAATATCACACTGGGCTGCTACAAAGAGCAGGGATTTTATGTAAAACCCATCTGTCTCTGTAGCTGCAAACTTTTCTAATAACTCTACATTTAAATAATCTCATGGAAATGCTGGCTGCCTTCTCTAAGCAATAAGGAGAAGAGACAAATGGTTAAATTTCCATGAAGACCTAAAGCTATAGGACAAATCTCATACTGCAACGAGGAGGATTCATTTGTCTTGATTCCACTGGCATTGCACCTCAATTATACTAATTCTGAATTTCACTACTGAATAATGCATCCCCATCCTGGTTTACACTCACAAAGGAAGGAAAAATCCATCAGAGGTTTACACTTCTCACTCTCCATAGTATAATGTACCATCTCCTGGCTGCTCGTTGTCAATATTAGGAATTATTTTTGTCAAAGCCATAGCTTTTCCAAAAAGAAAATAGCAGACATGTACCCACAATACCATTGTGTATTTGGAAAGGGGAAAAATAAGTTTATTCAACTCTGATGTGGCCAACTGTGGTAATTTCCATGCTATGAGTTTTAAAACATTAATACTTATTTTAAATATTTGTATCCCGGCGTCGTGACAACGGGAGCATCACAGTGTTATTGCATATTTTATTGATCATGTTAAGAGAAAAAAAATTGAAAACACAACCAGGTGATAAAATATCTGAATTTGAACTACTGAAAGTTAAGCCAGATCCATGGCTTTGATGCATGATTATTGTTCCTGGCTGCTTAACATGAGAGACTTTGACTTTCCCTCCGAGTTCACTGAAAATAAACGTTCCTCCAGCCCAGGTAAAAACAAACCCAACTCTTTAAAGTAACTTGCATGGCAGTGCAAGTTGCCCTGTTGGACTTCACATGGACACAGGTGTTGATCTCACCCACTGGTTGTGCTGAAGGCCCGATGTCCCCTCCTGTGGAGGCGGAATGGGGATGGATTGGCAACATTTTCGCTCCTTCGAGCCACGTGTCAGGAAGTCTGATGTAATGAGCCATGTCTCGGGAGTGGAAGCTCCAGCCATATCCTGCTTTCTGAAGGAGTTTTTAAGGACAAATTGACTGCAGTAAGAGAATGTTGACATTCAGGTGCCTCTGCTGCTGATGACAGAGAAGGCGTCAGGCCTTCCGAAGTGGCACTCGGGTTTTATTCCAGACCTGTCCTCCTCTAAACAATTACAGGGGATGAAATCATGTTTGGAAAGATGAGGGATGTTTTGCCTGCCATCCCTGCCCTGTCAGCATCAAGGATAATGTGATAGATATCCCTGCTTCCGTCTTCTGCACTTCCCGGCCCAAAATCATTCCCAGTGTAGACATTGAGTGATGCCTCTGGAGGGAAACCATAAAGAATTAGGAAACTGTACAGAGAACATGGGGGAAAGGAAAAAGCAAGCGAGCACATGAAGTCATCCTCCTCTTGTGTTCCTCAGCCTAGAAATTAATATTTGGCTTCCTGTACGTGTTTAATGAAATACATCCTTCATGCTATTAAAACTTTATCATCTGTTGTTTAAGGTTTTAATCATGTTACAAAATCTTCTCTTCTGAGTGTTAGGATGGTCTATAAATATAGACATGGTGAATACTTCTGAGTTAATCCCCCTTCTCTTTCAAGACCTCACTAGATTAGGTTATACATAGTTTAAATTAGGGTGCTTTTTTCTTTTTTTTCTTTTTTTATTTGTTTGCTGTTGTTGTTTTTGATGGAATTCTTTCTTATTCTGCTTTTCCCCTCCCTCCTTGGGGCTTAACTTTTTTTTTTTTTCCTACAAGTCCACAAATTTGTAAAGCTGTACAAAATAACCACATCATATTTTAAAACCTGGTATCACGGCCATCAATACTGCTGTGGGGGAAAACATTGGGTTTTAATGCAAAACCTGTAAGAAATGAAAGATAATGTAAATAACAGATGAAAGAGCAGGGCAGTGAGAGAATTTGGCTCTCTGAAAGGAGGCCCTGCAGGAGAAACACCAAGGTGCACCCACACAGAGGAGTGAAAAACTGACCTAATTTACCCCTTTTTCACTGGGACCAGCAAGAATATTCATGCAAAGACAATCAGCCTGAGGTAATTATTAATTATCAACACTACTACTTATTGTTGCTTTTATTCTTGCTGTAATCTACTTAATGCAGTGACACCATTACAATTCACAGGAATTTAGATTTTGGTGTCTCCTCCCCATAATTGGGCTTGGAAACTGGTTTTAGCTGCTGGAATCAGAAGCCTTTGCTGCTTGAGTAGGGGAATAGCATTTGTCTGGCAGCAAGAGAAGACTTTCATCCTTTTACAGAGCCTGTGAGAACACACTTGGTCCTCACCCTGTACTCAGCATGGTAAAATGGAAGTTGTCAAAGATGAAAGTCCTTTTTCTTTGGTGTCTGTGGATATTCCTGTAAGCTTTTAGTCTTCTTCCACATGAGCATTTATTCAGAGCAGACAACCCAGGAATATTTCCCTGGACAGCCTGAAATCTCTATGAGGCACTGGATG
This sequence comes from Myiozetetes cayanensis, assembly GCF_022539395.1. NCBI lineage: Eukaryota > Metazoa > Chordata > Aves > Passeriformes > Tyrannidae > Myiozetetes > Myiozetetes cayanensis. The sequence continues at coordinate 5,743,265 of NW_026087521.1, forward strand.
GTTGAAATGCAACACCAATTTATTCAGCACTCACAACGACCAAACCAGCAGAACCCAAACAGTAAATCTGCCACAGGAAAAGTCCTGGTAAAGAGTTCAGTGGCAGTTCATAGGCTGAAAAAACAATTTTTAAAATGTCCTAGACCTTTCTGTCCCATTTCTCACTATAATATTTAATTAAAGACATTCCTATAGCCATTTGTTAGATAATTCTGAAATGTAAATAAGAAGAAAACAGATTTTAAGGCCATGGACAAAAACAACCCAAAACAAAACCAAAACCAAACAAACAAACAAAAAACCACCAAACAGCAAGAAACCAAACCAAACAAAAAACCCCACCACTGATTCACTTTCTGGCTTTCTCACATAACTCCACTGTGACCTTGGACGAACTGACAGAGGCAGAAAAGAAATGTGACTGTCCAGTGCAATCTCCTATTTACCATAGGTCATTGCTTCCTGACCTGCTGGCCCCCAAACAGCATTTGAATTTCAGCTTTGGTTGACCTAAGGAGCTACCTAACCTTGTGAGGAAAACAATTTAAAACAAGGAAAGAAGATGCAAAGGGTGTGATCTGTTCTCGTTGCAGTCAGGACTTGTGGTTTATTTCTGCTTTGAATTCATCTGACTTCCAGGCAGGGCACCAGAGCTGCTGTTTGTGGCTCAGCTGGACCTTTCAGCATCTCAGTGATATACAGGTAAAATGGGGCTGATCAGTCTTTTTTTTTTTACTATGCTTTATCTGTGTTGTCCCTCTACGCCTCAAGGACTCCAGGGGAAACTTGGGTGTCACTCTGTGTGCACTCCACGTCTTGCACAGCAGCTTACACTGGGCTTGTCTTGGATGTGGGATGACTGATGTGTGATTGAGCGATTGATGTGTAGCATCTGAGCTACAACAGTGAGAAAGGACATAAAAAAATCCAGCACTAAGCCCCAGAAATCTCTGTCTGAGGGAGGTTCCTTCAGTTTACTGCAGATCCTCGGAAATCCTTGTTTGCTCTGGAACTGAGAACGCTCGATTTTACGGTGACGGCCCCATGCACCAAACTGTCAGCAGAGGGCAATGACAGCTCACAGCTTGAAGCGGCTCCCGGCTGGTGCGTCAGGCAGGTTCTGCCGGCCTTTTTTCTGCTTCAGTGCTCGCAGGGAACGAGCCCCTGGTCTATTCGGGCAGCTCTCGGAACAGCACACGTCAGACAATACAATACTCCTGCAAGCCCCGCGGCTCAGGAGGCTGAACTCTCTTCTCCCACTTTCCCTGCAGCCCCTGCCTTTGCATCCTCACTCGGAGGACCAGTTGCAGTCTGATTCAAGACAACGAGACTCGGTACCAAATTCTGGGAAGGTCTCTGGAAGCAAGAGGAGACCCTGTTCTGCTTTAAGAAATGCACCTGTGAGAAATACAGCTGTGTCTGGGGACCTGGACAGTTCAGAACAGTCTGGGAGAGCCTGGCTGTCGTGGCTTTCCTTGGGAGTCTTAGTTTTAGATCCAGATGGGTCTGTGTAGATTAGTAAGAGGTTCTGGAGGGAAGAAGGGATTCAGAAAGGCCTTCCTAGTAGAGTGGATCACAAGCCAGGCAGGAGAGGTGACAGGAGTGTGACAATCATGCCTTCATGCCCCAGATTTTCAGGAATAGGTAGCAATCCAGAGGATAGGTCTCCCAGCCAGAGTTCAGCCAGCCAGCATCTCTTCCACCCTCCTTAACAGGTGAACTAAGTGGCACCACCTCTCCTCTCCATTACTCAGTTTCCCCACGTGTAAAGGAAGTTCTAAAGTTCTGTGTGACACACTAAAAGCAGTGAATGATAAAAACTAATCAACTGTGCTACTCACAGCTTGGTGATGAACTAATGTGCTTGTCACTGCTGGCCCAGAGTCTGCTGAAGGTGTTAGTCCAGATGGACTGCAAAAGCCAAGGCACAGCAGGAGCTGCTGAAAAATAAAAATATTCTCTCAAGTCCTCTCCCAGCAGGAACAATATTCCAATTGTAATGCAGATATCCTGCAGAGTCATTCCATCCCTCTGGGCAGGTGAACACTTTGCAGGAGCCTGCGAAGGTAATCATTAGACTATTGTAAATATGAACAAAGGCAAATGCCAGGTGTCTCTTTATCTGAGCTTCAGCTTTACTCACTGGCTTCATGAAAAGTAAGAGAGCTTGGCCACCTATAATGATACCATTATTAATATTTGGAATTTCAGGGAATCAGCTGATTCTCCCCAGATTCCCACGCTGTAGAAGGATGGGGAGCGCATACGTTGTTCAAAGCCACGGTGAGGGAAGTCTACAACTCCAAACACCGAAAGAGTCAGTACACACGGGGCTGTGCCGAAGCTGCAGAGGAATTCAAACAAACAACATCCAGCGAGCAGCTCTGGAATGCGGGGAACACAGCCAGGTCAACAAGCACACCGATAAGCAGCAAGGTGGCAAGTGGGGTCCAGCCCAGGCTAGCCCTGCAGGAGTCAGGGGTAGAGGTTCTGTCAGCTTTGTGCCCGGCAGCTCCCGGACAACTCTCACCAGCAGACTGGGGGGAAGATGTGATTCAAGTGCTTTGCCAGGTTTCACTACAAAGGCTCCACTCAGAGCAGAGTCATCCCTGTCAGTGGTGATTCAGCCTTTTCCAGCAGACAGCCCCAATCCCCCCGTCCAGTCCAGGTGTGCTCCCAGACAGCCCAGGCAGAGCTGCCCTGAGGGCTCGTTCTGCCACCTCTGATCTTGCCCTGACTCGGAGAAGCTGGTTCAGGCAGAAGCCGTTCCAGACTCTGGCCATCTGTAACCAGATATTGAGCCACCACCGGCAACATCCCTAAAAGCAAACAGCTGAAACTTTTGGAACAAAAAGCAAACGTTGCCTCAGAGCGATAAGCAGCAATAACAGCAGACCTGGCAAGACAGCACTTTAAGAACAAAAATGTGCTAAATAAATACTTTTGCAATGGCTTTTTTTGAATCTTGTCTTCAAAGAAGCTAAAGTCTTGGCTTTAGGAAAAAGGTACAGAACATCAGTTTTAAGCAAAGGTGGGTTTTTTTTAATATTCTTAATTATAAGCTTAAATTTTAAAGGGCTTAAGCAAAAGTTTATGCAAGCATTTCCATACAGATTAAAACCAAAACAAAAAAAAAGCAAAACAAAACAAAACAAAAGACTTTCATGTGGACAGAGCATTCCTGTTAAGGCAGTGGTTGGTTGCACGGAGGGTACAAAAATAGCCGGTAAGTATATACAGGATGCCATTAAGAAACCAGGTGCTAATGAGACTGCTCAGGACTGAATCACGACTGCCTGTGGCTATTCCATGACAGCTCTTCCAGGAGGTGTCTCCAGCTGCCATGAGTCAGATCCCTGCCTCTGTGTCAGTGCAGGAAACTCCCTACAGAGAAGCTGGCAGGTATATCCTTAAAGGCAAACGAACCATGGGCTTCCCATGCTTTAGCTCTTCCAGCTGCAAGAACAGGTCACAGAGGCAGCTCGGAGTGAGCAGGGATAAAAGCAGCCTGGGAAGCCTCTCTGCACTGGCACAGGCAGGAACCAGCAGCATTGTAAAGGTACAAGAGATGGCTGTGAGCCAGGTGTGTTCCTGCTGGTCCTTGAATTGATGTGGGCTCTGACACTCTTGTGATCTTGAACACGGGCCTAGAGGACAGGCTCTCCACTGCCTGAATTAAAATCCTGCCCTCGGTTACCCTAGGCAAGGTTAATGACTATAATTTATTAAAAGGTCTATAATGACTTGTTAAATGATGTTGAAAATGGCAGTTGCACGAAAACAAGTCACAAAGTGTCCTGACAAACAAAATGTTTTCACTGTACTGCCTTTCCAATGGAACATAACAGCTAAAAGTCATCCTTTTATCACTTTTTTGAGGCCAACAACGATGCATTAACTATAGTCATTTGTATCTACCATATACATACAGGTGTCCTATGCTCTACTGTTTGGTGATGCCTCGAATGCAGCTGTGTGATGGTTTCCTTCCCATCATCTGCACTCCATGGACAGGCAGAGTGTGCATGGAAAGCAGTCAGTGAACCCCCTCTCCTGCTGTGTCCCTCTGCAGTGGGAGCACCCTTCCTCCTGAGAACCAGGAATGTATCCATAGGCACTCCCTCCCAAGAGGCAGGGCTGGCAGGAGAGGAAGGGATTGGTGCACAGGTGACCTCACCTGTTCTGTCTGTACTGATGTTACTCATAAAACACTTTCATAGCTATTAAAGACAAAACTTGGTATTACACACTGGGAACGTTACTTTGGTATTTAGAATTTGCAAGAGACCCTGCACGACTGGAACTCAAAAAAAAAAGCCTCCAACATTCAAATCATTTTCTCCTGTTCCCAGGGTCATATTCTCCCACCAGCCTATTGCAAATCTCCTGATATCCAGTGTCCAGAGCTCAGGGCCCCAGCCAAAAATGCCATCCGAGCCCAGAGCTGATTGCCTAAGCTCCTTCTACAGTTATAAAGAGAAAGAAAAGCTTCAAAATATCAAAACACCTGAAATGCTGGGAGGTACAGAGCTGCCTACCACCAGCTGGGAGGAAATTGGAGCACCTGACCTCCACCAGGGAACTTCCTGGGAGCTGGAGTCCAACACACTGCCCTGAGCACAGGGGTATTTTCAAGAATAGGACTGGGGACATTGCTGAAATCCACAGAAGTTTTCATAATAACATTTTTAAAATGTTATTTGCACTTGTATATAGTGACTTTGCACTTACTTAAGGGCCTGGAAATTGCTCTTATCTTGATATAAAGCTTATTTATGTAATTTTCTTTTTTTTTTCCAGTTGGGAAGGCCTCTCCCATTCCAGCTTGAGAGGTGCATGTGGTGGCAGTGTCCTGGCCTCAGAAACTGGCCTGTTAGTGCAAGATCTGGTCCTAGCTGTCACACTGCCTCTTCCAACTGTCTTTGCACAGCACCAAGGGGAAAAGGGAAAAAAACCAAAATCCCAGCAGCAACAAATGTGCTTTCACTCCTGGGTGAGATTTCCTTTTTATGGGGAGATTTCTCAAATTATTTACTATTGGAGCCTGATATCTTTAATGGTACCTTATTTCACCAAGAGAACAAATTATTCTGTAAAAAAGCCAGTTCTTTGCCACTGCCAGCTGCATGCAAGTACAAAATTACAAAGCACTCACTTAGATGAAGTGAATACTTCATTAAACAATTAAGCAATAAGGCAGAACAAAGGCTGTGGTTTCCAGGCCTCGTTCTGTAATTGTATCCTAGAGCATTAGGAGAACCAATGCTCAAGCATAGGGCTGCAATTTAGGCTGGGATTATCCTCTAATAGCCTTGTCCCGTGGGATTAGGGGATTGCCACCGTGGGGAATTATTTTATCCATCGATGGCAGTGTAAAATACGTGATTTGTCCCTGAAGGTCTGGAGGTGAGGATTGCCATCCCTCTTTCCTCTTTTCATCTTCTTGCTGGACTGCCTTGACTAGAAATTTTTATCTCTGCTTTCACTTTCTGAACTATTAAGGGAATCCACCAGCCCAGTTTTTAGGAAGGTGCAGTCGTAGAAACCCAGTTCACGAGCGAATGAATGCTCCTGAGTGTCCCTGGACACACTGGATGGAGGATGGAAAACGTCTGAGCCACGATCTGGGACAAGGTGAAGTTTGTGCTGATGTTTCCTGTTCCCCTCGTGCAGCACGTGCAGCTGGTGACCCTTCCTGGCGCACTGAGAGGCACCGGCGCAGATAAGGCGGGAGCAGGGTTTCGACGGCCGATAAGCAGAGGCTGTTTGGATTGCAGATGAAATCTGGATGTCCAAAGTCCAGCTGCATTCTGCTACAGAGGACTAAACCCCTTCCCTCATCTAGTAAAGGCCTGATTCAGCTCCTAATGAAATTACCGGGATTTGTTCCACTGACTTGAAGTTGACCCTGGGCAGTGCCCACGGCCCTACCAGCATCCCTTCCCAGAACATCCTGGGTGACAGTGGCAAGTCCTTCCCTCCAACATGATCTATAAGGAATCCCTCCACCCTGCTCTCCTCCTCCAGCAACCATTCAGTTCAGCTGGAACAGAAAATACAGCTCCAGTGCAAAATACAGGACACCCTGTCCTTGGGAACTGGAATTCAGATCATCCAGGCACAGATCATGGGCCAATGCAAGACCATTAGATGAATTAACTTTCAGTTCTAACAGGAATCAAACCAGAAATGAAAAAAAAAAAACCACCAAAACAAAACAACAAACAAACAAAGAAAATGAAAAAAAGGAAGAAAAAAGAAAGAGAAAAAAAATGAAACCACGAAAACCCACAGCAATTTAAAAAGATGGGTTTATTTCTGAGTATATGTATTTTATGCTCTCTTGGAATAAATAATTTTCTAGATTTCTTTTATTCTAGCTGCACTTCTCCCTTTGGAAATCCTACTATTAATATTTAATGCAATTCAGTGACATATGTCTCCATTCCCCACAGGAAAATAAGTTGCATTAATTTCATACTCACTAACACTGGAAAATAACCAGCTGTTTATACACAGTGGGATGTATGGGAGAACAAACTATTATTAAATGTCAGAAAACATATGTTTTAGATAACAGAAGCCAAGGAACAACTATTAAAATCAGGCCACTTTTACCCAGATACTGCAACACCAGTAAAAGACTGTCCTACCCCCCTCAAAACAGACAAAACATGGGAAAAGCAAAGGATTTGCTTTCAGAACAGGGTCTGCTGAAGGAAAAGATGAAAGACTAGATCCAAGAGAGGATTTAGGAGCCAAAACTAGAATTTAAATGAAACTGAGGTACTGAATGTCAAAATAACACCCCAGCTCCCCTTTGTTCACCTCCCCAGCTGAACTGCAGACAAAGCCTGAAGACAGCACAACTCATCAGGTAACTTCTTCCTCTGCAGAGTTTTCCTTGTACCTGCAAATCTCGTCCCACCAGTGAGGTGCACTAACACCAGAAATGAGGAGAGAAACTAGGTCCAGCTTCCTACACAACTCAATAGTGTGCCTATCAGATCAGGCTCTGGAGTTGCCAAAAAGGAAGGGGAACGTGGCTTGATGGAGAGAGAAGGCAGGAGAAACCACCAGGGCAGTGGGGAGAGTTCTGGGGAACGAGGGTACGTGGATAAGCACAGGTGGGGTGGGGATGGTGGGGAAGGAGGCAGAAGCAAAGGCTGGAGGAGGTGAGCTGGCCTCTGCAGTGCAGGCAGCAGATAAGAGAGAAGGGGGCAGCGGTGAATCTGTGTATCCAGAGGGCAAAAGGAAGACTGTGAAGGCTGGAGAGAAGTTAATAACCACAGCTCTTGATGCCTCCAGCTCTGCTTCTACACCGGGACAGAACAGCACTGCCCACAGCAGCTTCAGGGCTATTTCTCAATTAATTTATAACATAACCTGGAAATCAGATATTCTTCTGGCTTAATCACAAAGAGGGCTAAATGCTCAAGGCATTCCTAGAGAGTACCAGATACAGGCTGCCTCTGCTCCCCACAGATCCTATCTCGGCCATTTTTTACAGCAAGCGATGGTATCTCAAGTGCCTGTGTAGGAAACATCCATCTGGGAGAATCCATTGTCTCTGCACCACCAGACCGTTCAAACTCATCTCTCACTTTCCACAGATGTACCCTGATCACCCAGGGGAGGAATGGAAGTTGCTCTCTGCAGCTTTCTGTGACTTCCTCGACCTAAGTTTTGGGTTTGTCCCATGATACTCTAAACCAAACACAAAAACATCTGGGTAAAGAAAAGATAGAAGCTCCTTCCAGATATGTTCATAGCATTGTAGAACAGCCCAGGATGGAAGGGATCTCAAAAGATCTGGTCCAGCCTTCCATGGGGAAGGGAGCCCAGGTGAGGTTATGTAGCACCCTGCCCAGTCACATCTTGAAAACCTCCAGCTCTACCTGGTTCTCTGGAAGGTTGTTCCAGTGAGTGACTGTCCTCACCATAAAAAATGTTTTTCTTATGTAAAGATGAAACCTCTCCTGGAGCAACTTGTACCTACTGCCATTTGCCTACTCCATGTGGCTCCCTGTGAAGACAGAGCATCCAGCCCTTTAAGTACTGGAATGCTGGGATGAGGTTCCCCCAAAGCCTTGTCCAGGGAGAACAGACCTAACTCCTGTCTTTCCTTACAGGACAGGTTCTCCAGACCTCCTCTGGACCCTCTCCAGTCTATCTGTGTCTTTCCTGAATGGCAGAGTCCAGAACTGAACACAGTACTCCAAGTTTGGCTGGGCCTGTAATGTGTTATTGGGTTATGTTGTCACAGGAGCAGGACCTTCTCTTGTCTTTGTTACACCTCATACAGTTCTTGCCATCCCACTATTCCAGCCCATCCAGGTGTCTCTGGAAGGTGGCTGTCACTTCTGACACATCCACCTCACCGCCCAGTTTAGTAGGGAGGGAGCTCTGGGGAGGGAGCTTTGGGGAGGGAGCTTTCAATCTTGCCTTGTTTGTTTTAACCTACACAAACCTGAATGGCCACAAAACAAAAGCCACTGAGCTGGCACGAGACAGGCAGCGGTGCCATCTGGGCTGGGATATCTGCCTGCTGCTGAGTCACAGGCAAATCCCAGAGTTTTGGTCCCTGTAAGTTTATCTCGCTGCTTGGAAATTCCTTCTGCCAGCTGGGCCCTGAAAAGCAAGGAGTGCTGTGACACCAAAGCCTCCCTCTGGCTCGGGCTGTGAGTGCCCTGCCGAAAAAAGGACACGGTCAATCACGAGGAGAAGGTGCATGAATCAGTCATGAAGCACATCTCGTGTGGGATTACTGACTGCAAACGGGTAACAGTGACTGCTGTTGGGACAGGACTTTGTACAACAAGCCCCACTCTTGTCTGGAGGTTTCCTATGGCCACTCTTAGCCAAACAACAAGTCATGATAACACCGTGTTTATCACAACACTAAGTCAACCATAATGACCATAAACGTAGCTGACCTTCACTTTGGCTAAACCCTGTTTCTTTCATGGTTATCTCACATCTCAGTGCATATTTATTACCTCTTTTGTCCATCTGTTGCCTTGTGTTCGAGCTGTAAGCTACCAGCTTGCTAAAGCAGGGTCATTCTTTTACTTTACATGCACTGCCTCACACAAGGGGCTCTGAATTTTGACTGTGGGGCTTTCAGAGCCTGCTGAAAGGCAAGTCAATAGCAGATGGCTTTCCATCAGTCTGTGTTTTCTTTCTGACTTCTCAGTCCTACCAATTCTCACCAAACCCAGGCCACATACAGAGAGAAAAGAAAAAAAAAAAAAGAAAAGAAAAAGACAGACCCAAAAATGAAAACTATTTGTGAAGTCCAAAGCAGGTGAATAAGATCCTCTTTGATCACAGTTGTTTAGTTGAGTGTGTCTGTTCTCAGCTATTTGCAGTAGTAAATACAATAAGCCCATTCTGTGAGAAGAAACTTGAATTTTGGCCTGTAACACAAGGCAAAGGAGTCAGATTGGCAAGAGGAGTTTTGCAAACATGGGCCTGTTCTCGTGGCTCTGGACTGGGCAGCATCTCCAGAGGGGCTCAGAATGGGCTTCCCACAGGACTGTGCTGACTCTTGACAGCTGGATGTGTCAGACTCCACTGATGCTGGAGTGCGATAGGAGAAATTGGAAACACACACAAAATAGTGTTTTGCTACATTGGCAACCAGAAATGTCAGTATCACATGTTAATTAATGATTAATGTTAGGGGAAGGAGACGCATACCTCACATATTTTTAAACTGGTATAACGAGTTTTCACAGAGCAGAGGAGGGAAGTTCTCTATAATACATAGTAATGGGCTGTGTACTTGGAACTGTGCTCCATAAACTTCCCCACCTTCAGGACAGAAAATGTCAACACACAGTTGCTCTCCTAGAATAAAGTTGGTTCTGGGACTATCAGCAATGTTGAGGAATGAGGAGAGAAGACAAAAAACCACACAATTGATGATCAAAAGACCAAAATCTCTTTTGGGCACACCTGGGGAGAAAAATGTCAACAGAGGACATTTTTAATGTGGGACTACACCTGATATTACAAGGTGATGAGAGTAAATGAAGAAATGAAGAAAATAACACTGTGGAGCTGACAAAGCCCTGGAAGTGTAGTATCTCCCTCAAGGTGATGCCCTACTTAGCAAGGAGAACTTTAGCTCAGGCAGGGTGAGTTAGCATATAACAAACACATTGTAAAAATAATACACTGAAGTTGTCTAACTTTCTGCACTGATGAATCTCAAAGCCCTTTGCATCTGAGTATTGATGTTCCCACACGAAATCAGTAAAGTACCTGCCTGCCTTTAAGTATATTCTTCAATGAAATGTTCCCAGAGCAGAAATGTTGTCCTTAACCAGGGTGTGCAGGCCATCTATGTGCAGTAGACACCACTCCCACTTTGCTCCTTGATGAAATAAGGCACTTTCCTCTCCCGTGCTGTTGTGTGACAGGTGTTACATGGGACAGTCATATGATTCTGTACCAAGTTGTTGGCAGAGCCAAGAATAAAAGCTAGAGGTGGGGTTCATTTAGCATTAGCAAGCTCTAAACTGGGCCTCCAGTCAAGAGAGACATGTAAAACTCACCTGGGCTTCACCACCCTACAACCACTGGAGACATGTTTCCTCACAACATGATTTGTCCAACCTCCCTTAAACCGGTGGAAATAACCTCTCTCTCTTGGCTGTAGAGAGACCAAGAAGCTGAGATTAGACATCAGCTTTAACAAAACCAAAAATTACCTGAGGTAAGTCTCTTTTTAGAATCTAAGTCATTCCCCTTCCTCCTGGACACTGCTCCTCTGTCTCTGGAGAATGCTCAAGAGAAAGCTACAGACTGGGGATGGTCTAATCTTGTCCTACCCTCGCTGACCCACACTGCACTGCTCTCTCTTCCCAGTTCTGTTACACCATTTATTTTGGGTAGAATTGCATCTTTTTGAAACATCTCCATCTTCCACACTTTGAGGTACTTCCTTCTCGAGGAATATTTCAGCCACCACAGCACGGATGAAAAACAACGATTTCAGAGAGCAGCTTGAAATTTTAACAGCATAAGTCAGACTGTTAATTTGATGGCTGCTAGGGCCTTGCACAATGAAGGAGGGAGAGAACACCATCACCTGATAAATACCTGCATGATGATATATTAGCAATAAATAAGAGTACAAATAGGTGATATCTGTTATTGAGCTGTTAAATATGTGGGTGGCACCGGTTAACAAGGCACACAACCTCTTTTCCCCATTGAGGACACAGGCTCAGGTGGTTGGGACGGTAATTTTCTACCATCTCTTACCCTCACCATTTCCCATTAGCTGCCCTCAGCAGAGGGACAAATGCCTCAGACACCAGCTCCAACAGAATTTATCCCTCACAGAATCATAGAATGGCCTGGGCTGGAAGGGAGAGCTTGAAGTTCATCTCATTCCAACCCCTCTGCCATGGGCAGGGACACCTTCTACTAGACCAGGTTGCTCCAAGCCCTGTCCAACCTGGCCTTGAACACTTCCAGAGATGGGGCAGCCACAGCTTCTCTGGGCATGACTGAGGCCGGGCAGGGTTTTACCTCAGGGTTCTCTGAGGGAGCCAAAGGTGTCACTGTCCTCACCATGGAGCCCAGCTCACCTTCCTCACAGGGGGGACACGGAGCACAGAATGGGTCAGGTTGGAAAGGACCACAGTGAGTCAGTCATGTGGTCCAACCCTCAAGAAGGATCATCCCAGAGCACATGGCACAGGACTGTGTCCGGATGGTTCTGGAATATCTGCAGTGAGGGAGAGACTCCACACCCTCTCTGGGCAACCTGTTCCAGTGCACCGTCACTTACACAATAAAGAGGTTCTTCATCATGTTCGGGTGGAACTTCCTGGGCATCAGTTTCTGCCACTTGCCAGTTGATCTCCTGTCTGGGCACCCTCTGTTCTGGTGGCCGGGCACCACGAGCAGAGCCTGGATCCATCCTCTTGCCACAGATACTTACATACGCTAATGAAGTCTCCTCTCAGGTGCCTCTTCTCGAGGCTGATCAGGCCGAGCTCCCTCAGCCTCTCCCGGTAAGAGAGGTGCTCCAGAGCCCTGACGGCCCTCCTATCTGTCCCACACCGGGGTCCCCTCAGGCAGCGCAGCCCCCTCCGTAGGGCGGGCTGGGCTCCCTCCCTCACGCCCTGCCCCGAGCGCCGGGACAAAGGCGGCGGGGCCGCCCGGGCGAGGCGGGGCCGCGGCGGGCGCCGCTCCCACCCCGGGCCGGGCTGAGGCACCGCCCGGCCGCTTTATCCGCCCGCCGTGGGTGGCGGCCGGCGCAGTGCGCAGGAGAGCGGGGCGGCTGCTCGGCCGAGCCCCGGCACCTGCCCGCCCTTCGCCGGGAGCGGCGCGGGCCCCGCCGCCGGTGAGTGCCGCCCGCCTGCCCTCCCTCAGCGAGCTCCCCTCGCCCCGCCGGAGCCCCCGGCTGAGCGGATCTTCCCTCCCTCCCGTCCCCGGCTCCCCTCGGCACTGGGACCCGCTGGCGATCTCGCCCCGCTCCGCCTGCCCCCGGCTCGGTGTCCCCTCGGGGAGAGGCCGCGGAGCTCCGCGCCCCTGTCAGCCCGCCACTGGGGAATGGTCCGGCGTTGCTCTTATTACTCACTGATGGATTCTCAGTTATCCTTCCCTCCTGTTCCAAGAGCAGCGGCGTTCGGGGCGGCGGGAGCTCCGTGCGCTGCTCCGTGCGGGCTCTGGGCGGGACCGGGCACAGAGACCAAGGGAGCGGGGACAGGGACCGGCACAGCCCCGGGGAGCAGCTTTGGGCTTGGGTTAGTTGTGGTACAGCGAACTGCTGCCCTGCTCTGTGTGAGGTTTGCTTTCCCACCGTTGAGCTGTTAAGAATTCTCCCCCTCCCTTCGCCCCTCACGGTTTTCTTGTTCTTCCCTGTGATAACTTAATTAAAACAATTTGCTTGTGCTAATTGGCAGCTTAAAGAAAATATATTTAAGGAAAGGTCTCGTACCCGTTCGCTGTTAAACTTTGGATGTGTGGTGTACCTGACGGACTGAGGGTGATGGGAAGCAGCTGCCTTGTGCCTCCTCTTGGCTTTCTGACTGTCTGCAATTACACGTTACCATTGGAAAAGCTGTTGGTGTAAACAGTAGCAGATTCTAGTTCAAAATACTTTTCCCCCCTCTTCCCCCTGTCAGGTGCTTTTTCCATCTGGAGGTGGTAAGCATGAGATGGCTGGTGCTCCTTAAGATCTTAATCTTAGGTGGTTGGGGCGAGGTTTAGTACGTGCAAAGAGAAAGCACAGCCTTAAAAACACTCTCGGGATTTTCAGTAATCCGGGATCTCAAGGGCATGTTTCCTGAATAGTTTTTGTTTTAGTGTGGCAGCGAGAGGAGGTTGCTGGAAGTGGAGCTCTGTTGTGCTTGGTCCTGTGCATGGGTGTAGCGAGAGATGATTCCTGCGGTAACAAGCATGCAGATGAAATGCGAAAGAGATTTTGGGGGAGGCTGTCTTATCCTTCCAAAGATTTTGCAAGTACTCTAAACCATAACAAGTATCAGAAATGTAGCAGCTATTTCCTTTCCCCTTCCCTCTATGAAAGGCACAGAAGGGAAGACTTCTTTCCAAACCCTTAAGCTTAAGTCTTAGCTTTAAAAGCTTTTGCGATTTCTGGCTTAGGCTAATAAAAAGGTATTATTTTAAGACTTTGCCACAGATCCTTGACTAATGCAGCATTGCAGATGGACTTCCTTGTACAGGTACTACTTTAAAGAATAATGACTGTGGTTTTTCTCCTTCCTTTGCAGTAATTACTGTTGTATAAGGGGGGAGTTGGTGTTTAAACAGTAAAAGGAGGGGAAAAAGTGTTGCTCGCTTGGATTTCCAGGAAGTGAAGATATTAATTATTTCTCAGACATGGAATAGATTTTTCCAGCAGTGCCTTTCTTATCAAGGATTTGTTTGGGGCTTTTACTATGGAAAGTGAATGAGTAAAATGAAGTTTTATGACTAGAAGTGCAAGTAATGCCTGGCATTGGAAAGGAACAGGGAGATTCTATATTGTGTCTCTGTTTTGTCAGTAGTAAAACTCCTCTCCTCTGTTAGTCATAGCAGCTTTTTCTCTGCATGCCTCAGAGAGAAATATTAACCAAGAATGTTGGCAAAGGGATTGCTGGTTGGATATAGTAACTGGAACAACTTAACTCCTGAGCAGTTGACAAGTCTCAGGCTGACTGACCTTCTAAAATACTGGAGCATGAAAATAAATGAGCATATGAATGTGGCTTTCAAAGCCAGCCAGACAGGGTGTTACTAAGTCCTCCCTCCTCTTTTTTTTTTTTTTTTTTAATTAAAAAATAAAAGCAAGTAATTTTAATTCCCAGTATAACTAACTGCTTAAGTATATCATTTTCAATTGGGTGTGCATGAATTAAACCTGTACCAAGTAAAGTCCAGGGCAAGACTTTACAGCTCTGTTTCGCCAGTGCTGTTTTCAGCTCTGTTTACTTTGGGCAGGCAGTCCTTTATGTACTTACATAGGAATGAAATGCCCATAAATTAGTTGATTTTTTTTTTTTTTTAAAGTAAACACCTCTGCTTTGTGCTTCAGATGACTTCTGCCTTCCTTCTTATACCAGCACGGCAGTCACAAAAACAACGTAAGAAAGCAGCCTAAAATCCAGCTGTGACAGTGACACAGCCGTATCGGGGCTGAAAATTATCTCGCTGTCTTAAATGCTCTGTAAAACAGGATTTGGCTCCCCATTGCTATGAGTGTAGCTGTAGTTACATAATGAAACCCTAAACCCCAGCGATGCTGCACCTGTAGCAAGACAGAAGTTGGCTAATTACAGAGGCGTCTCTGCCCGAAATTGTTTGTGTACACTTGATGTTTCTAAAGTGCCGGCTGTCACAGATAGCACCACCCTGATGTTAACAGGGCAGATTTGAAAGGAGTAACTTTGAAAGGATGGGACGCTTTGCTGGTTGAAATTTGCGTAAGGGGCATTTGAAGTCGGAGGAGAGCTCAGCCATCACCTGGATGTGTTTAAAGCCCCACACGATGCTGGACCAGAGAGCTCTGGGTATTCCATGCAGTTCTCCCAACTGAGCAGCTGCTGGTCATCAAATCTCAGCTGGAGGGGACCAGTGAGAGCCTTATGGTTGTCCTCGGGTCAGACCTTAAACTGAGGAAAGGTAACTACTTGTCACTGGCTGTAGTTCTATTTTTAGTTGGGGCAGGAAGGGATTCTGTTGGTGTGGGAAATGTGAGCGCTTCAGGGATCTTTGGTGGTTTAATCCACAATGTTGTGCATGAACCTTTGCCACTGGCCTTTGCTTTGGGCAACAGGATTCAGTGAAGCTGTTGCTGATGTAGCAACTTGAGAGCAGAGTTTACTTGCAAGGGAAAAAGCAAAGACATGTGAGAACACGCTTCACAGTTGGGGTTTTTTCCCCCAGATAAATTGTCTTGAGGGTGGACCAGCACTCTTAGCATCATCAAATCCTGCACTGGTATTCCACTGTCTACTTTAAAAGCAGCAGCGTTTCCCAAACGCTGCAGAGAGAAGGATGAGGTACTGATGGTCTAGGCTCTCGTGCTGGCTTGGTTGTCTTCAGCAGGTAACAAAGTTTCTGAAATATAGGGTTTCAAAAAAGTAAAAAAACTGTTCTTGAAAAGCTAGAAAGACCAGTTGAGAACAAAGCACGGTATGGAATTTTTTTTTTTCTGCTGTCTTGAGGCTTGGATTAAGGTGGTCAAAGGTGTGACCTGAAGCATTGTTTCTGAGCAAAGCATGATTTGGAGAATTCGGTGAAGTAATTGAATTATTACTTGGGCGATGAAAATGTTAGTTTGTGATTGTTTCTTTTTAAGTGGTTGCTGCATCTAATTTGAGATCCAATTCTCTGAACCATTTCAGCGTGTGATGAAATGTCCCGGTGAAGTCAGACAGATTTCAGTTTTACTGAATTGGTGCCTTGCCCATCTAGTTATTTTAAAAACCTGTGTACACAGGATTAATTATTTCACTGTTGGCAGCTCCCACAGATTCTAGCACTAGTTTTATGAATGACATTCAGTGTGTTTCTTGAGGCTGCAGCTTCCAGATTTAGAGGACTGAGAGAATCTTTGTTTTTAGCTTTAAAACTAACGGATTTTGTAGCTCTCCAGCCTGAAGAGGAAAGTCTGAATTGTCCCAAGCGCACCACAGAAACCAGAAAGTTTAAAACAAAATATCAGTGTTGCATGCATTGAATTCTGGGAGCCTTATGGGGTTGTTATCACTCTGTTTTCCTTTGGAAGTAGTTGCATGTCTTGTCATGGGCTGCCATGAGAGCACCTTGAGTTCATACTTGGCTAAACAATTTTCAGTCTTACCTGTCACCTATTCTGAAAATACCAATCAGCTTTTATGTCTAAGGAAGTGTCTATAAAAATACTGCTGGCCTGGCTTTCATTTAGAGGACCATATTGGCATAGTCTCTGTGTGTGTGTGTGTGTATTTTTTGTTCTTTTTTATTAATGGTCAGCATTTCTGTTTGTCTGACCATACTCTGATGGCATTCCCTCTCTAAACAAGGGCAGGAACATTTCCTGGTTGCTGGATGTTAAATGGCCATGACTGTTTCGGGCAGATAGGATTTTTCATGAGGAGATAAAATGTGAATCATAGTAAAATAGCACATTATCCTAAGCTTCCACACTTATGATATGGAGAACAAAAGCCAGAATTTAACCATGTTGGACAACCCTGGTTCCTAAACATGAAGTGATGTCAATTGTTACTTCAGTTTTGTTTTGACTTTTTCTGTAGGAACAAATTTACTCTCTGATTCTGAGCTTCATGTGCTCGGCAAAACCTCTTTGGCCATCCTGTGTGCTCCTGGAGTTTGTGAGGTTTGACCTTTGTAGGCAGTACTGTTGCTTACTCAATCCTTCTACTAGAAAGCTTAAATATTATATATCACAAGAGTAGGACGTGGGTTACCTCTACAGCTCAAGGATTTACTCTGTGTTTCATGTACTGAAGAAGGTAAGAAGAATTCAGTTGCTGATAGCTCCGAAGGAGGGAATGTGTCCACCATAACCATAACTAACCATCAGTTAGTGCTGAGGAGTTTGGAGCAGCAGTGGCTCAGTGAAGACGTGTCGTGGACCAGCTGGTTTTGTTTAGCTCTGGTCTTGTACAGCAGGTTCAAAGGTATGTTGCAGGAGCACTTAATACAAGGAGAAATTCATGAGGTTATTAGACACAAATACCTGGCCTGTTTTGGTCTCCTGACCACAACACGCAGGAATCTGAACAAATTCCTCCTCTCCATTGCCTTGCTCTACGTGCTCTGCTGCCAACTGTCCGAGGCTGACAGAGATCCAGGTCTCCAGTCTGCCCCTGTGCCATCAGCTTTATAAACCCATCCCGTGTTAACACATCAGGTGGCCACTGAGTGTTTCCCTCCAAGCTCCACCACCCTCACAGAGTGTGAGGTGACTGACAGCGTGCACAGAGCTGAGTGTGCCATTGCTGTGTCTGTTTGCAGCTGACAGATCAGACCAACCTTGAAGTTCACTGGCCAGTTCCTCCGTTTCAGGTGTATCACCGAGGACCAGCTGGTTAAGAACAGGCAAGGTGTATGAGATGCTCAGAGTACGGTTGAGGCTTAGGAATCTATCTTGAGAAACATTTCCTGCAAAGAGTGTTCTAGAAATTATGTGTATGGTGAAGGGGACAGACTGGTCTGGTGCCCTTTTAAAAATGTATGATAGTTTTCTAAATTTTGTCAACTCATCTTAAATCTGTTGTGCAGTTAATGGCATGATGCTCTCTGCTGGCTCCTGGCTTATGTAGCAGTTGAATTTTTAGCATCTAAATGTCTTGTACTTTTGTGGGATTGATCTTTTTGCCTATGAAGCTCGTCTTCAAACAGGATAGTTAATAAACAATTTTTTTTTTCAATCTCCTGCTACTACAGAAACAGCCCCTTGTAAATGCTAACACTGAGCTTCAGCAAAGGAGTAACCTTAGTCAGCAGAACTATAAAAACATCCCTTTTGGAAGGGCAGACCTCACCTTATCTTTGATGGCGGCTTAATACATTCTGTTTGAATTATGTGCCTGTGTCAAAGCAAAATTAAATCTTTGGAGGTGAAATTCAGTGCTAACTTCAGAATTTTTCAATTTCCTCCTGCTACCCTCTGACAAACATGTGTGATATGTGACTTGTATTGTTTTAAATATCTCATGAAGGCTACCTCTAGTGTAAGCAAGAAGTGATTACTTTGGCTGATAAAATCACATCTGCCCTAAGATGTCTTTTTGGTTTAATATTTGGGATCATCTCTCCGAACAGCATTGTTCCTGTCACACTTCTGCACTCCTGTGTCATGTTCTGGTATTTTTTTATTATTAATCCCTAGTGGTGCAGGCACACATCTCTTAAACCAAGCTAAAAAAATCCCCACCGCGATGACTGAACAACAAATCCCATTGCGAGCAACTTTTCATATTTAATGCATCTGTGAAGGTCAGCAGGAACAGGCGCCTGTCATCCTGCTGTTCCTGCTCTCTTTGAGCACAGTTCCCTTAGTTTGGAACCCTGGCTCGTTACCTTGGCAATCCTGCTGAAACAGGCACTGGGGTCTGCAAGCTCAGTAGATTCTTGACTGTTTCTGTCTTAAATATATAAAGTTCACTTAATACAGGGGACACGAAAAGGGTGAAGGGACTTCAGTGTTAGGTATGGTTAGGAGGGGAATTTGTCTGTAAAGCAAATGCTGTAGCATTGCAGCAGTGCCAGTCAGCCTCACGTCAGCTCTAGCTGTGCCAGACACTGTACAGAGGTGTGGGAGTTTCTGAGAGCACAAAAAAAAACCAGGAAAGAGGAGAAGAAATAATGTATACGAATGGGTTATGATCTTAATGACATGCACCCTTGAAGTGTTGAAGATGATGTGGAAGATAAAGAGGAAAAAGGATCTTCCCCCACACCCTTTCTGCGGGCTCGTGGGCTATTGCACAGCTCCCAAGCTCTTCTGAAATGAGTAAAACCCCCAAAGAAGCCACAGCTTCCAACACAAAAGCAGGGCCGGGGCTGTAATTCCTGATACTGGCTCTTTCTTATGTGGGTGACTCTCTGATCCAGTCGCTCTCCCTGCCTGTAGTCATTGTTCAGGAGCTTGGTGAAACATCTGAGCTGGAGCTCCAGGATGAATAATGGGAGCTCGCTGGAAGCAGAGTTTTTTTGTTGCTATTTAGAACTTGTGGCTTTAAAGTTTATTACTGCTGAACGTGGGTGTTCCTGCTGTCCTGGATAAAGATAGCCCAGCGTGAAACTCGGTCCTGGTTATACAAGGTCTTGCTGTTGGGGAAAGGACAATACTCCTAAATGCTTCTCCCTCAAAGTCTGGGCCTGTTGACTGGTTTCTTAGTAACCTGGATTAATATCTTCATGTGGTTAGTCTTCAAGTGTGGATCTTGTCTATGATCTCTATTGTAATCTGCAGCTATGACCTCTCATAATGCGGTCTATAAAATGTTCACAGTTGTGAGTATAAATCTAGAAATCTAGTAGTCTGTAAGACATCACTGAGGGACTGAACAAACATGGTATGTTCAGTTCATATGAGGGACACTTGGCTAAAAATGGGTGCTGCAGCTTAAAAGTGCTGATGAGAAATAAATAGTGTTTACCTTATGTTGGATGTCAGTAGGAGTACTCACTTCTTGCTGGTCCTTCTTTTCCATCTGAACATCACCTTGAAAGTCATAGGTGATGAAATCTGAAGTCAGTGGGAGTTTTCTGTGTTTTTCAGAGGTGTCTAGATTTTTTTCTGATAGTCTTCTTAAAATTATATGTATTTGTGTGTTTGTGTAGGATTTCAGAGGGGTAAGACTTTCACTGATAATGTTGGCTTCTAAAATGACCTATTTTCTTTTGTGGGTGTGTTCGTGTGGGGCTGTTCAGCACCACAGGGTTTGTTGTAGATGGAGCTGCTGTTGCAGGATGTGTTCTAGGCTGGGGCTGCTCTTTTCCCATTTATCTTCCTGCCTGGATATGCAGCAGCCGGAGGTGCAGCGGCTGCCTCAGTGCTCCCACGTCTTTCTGTCCTGCAGGTCTGAAAATCAGGACCACGAGCGTGTTTCTACCTCTGTGTCATCACTTAAAGCCCATCCTGAGGGTGCTTTGTATCTATTTATAGCCCAAGTTATTAACAGAGGGAAGGAAGAAGGTTCCCTTTGTGTAAAAGCACGGCGGACTCTTGATCATTAAGACCTAATGTTCTCAAGAAAGGCTACCCGATACTTTTGTTGTGGCAATCCAGGGCTGTGGATTGTGGATGTGCTTCCAAGAGCGTCTGGAGTGCAGCCTGGCTGCGTTGTGTGGCAGCTTTCCCACAGGACACACGTTGGTGCTGCACCCCTGGTAATGTCATAGCCCTCTCCTGGGAGGAGGCGATCAGCGGGATGGAATTGTTGCTCAGTGCTGGCAGATGTTATCTCACTGCTATGAAACACTAAGCAGCTCACCAGAAGGCTCTGGTTTCCCAGCCCTCAGCCCACAGCGTGTGGGGAGCCAGGAGAAGTAATCCCATTGAATTGGAAATGCGGGCTGGGCTCTGCTTCTCATGTCGCCTCTCGAGCCACAATAAAGGGAGCAGCACTTGGGAAGCAGGACCATCTCATCTCGTTTGTGCAGTGTCAGGGTAGTGGTATCCAGTTCCCAGCTGGCTGTGTCTGACGTGGTGCCAGCTGCTCTGAGGAACGTGTCACTGCTGTTCACGGGTCACAGGCAGGGCGGGGGAAAAGATGGACTGCTAAAAAACAAGGCCATTTCTTGTTGCAAAGGATGTCTTAATGTATTGGAGCGAGAAATGAGCTGGGTTCTACTTTTTGCCTCCCCCCTCTTCATGCTGTTAGTGCACTAAGATGACTTTTGTCTTTGTGTCCTTGAGAGTAAAGGAAAAAGTTCTGCCAGAGTGTTTTGGGAGATGTCGACAATTCAGAGTGGTATTACAGAACTGGGCACTGGAGTAGCTTAAAAACTCTTCTCTTCTTCACTCCAGTGAGTGCTGGTGCATATGTCTGCTCCAGTAAGTGTCTTCCAGTTGTACAAGTACTGTTTCTTCATGGCTGAATGAAATAAAAGCTCTTTAAGCTTTACAATGCAATTTGTAACGCGTTGGTGCAAAAGCAGCACTAAGTTCTGCTCGTGGATCTTTCACCAGGGGTAGGTGGCACAGAGCTGCTTCAGGAACATGTGAGTTATCTGCAGCAGTGATATGAACTGAACTGGGTTCTGTTTCCCTGGTGTGATCTAATAAATGGAATTCTTGTGTAAAAGCTAATAAAGCTACTTGAGCTGGGCCAGTTGATATCTCAGCCAATGGGATTTTATCGCTGTTAATGATGTGTCAGGCTGGAAAACACAAACTGGATCTGTAGAAGAAATGGATGCAGGGTCCATGTTTGTAGCTACCTGTATACATCTGGTTTGGAAGCACACATTTCTTTCAATGGATTTTTTTTTTAAAGTCACACCTTTTGAATAAAACAGTTTTTTAAAAAGGTGCCCGTAAGTGGTAGATGTGCTCCACAGCATTAAAGATATGCTCTTTATTAGCTTGTGTGGGATCTTTCTTTACCACTTATTTTCTGTTCCTTTTCAAGTGTTTTAACCAGCAGGTTTAAAGGTGCCGCACTGTTCTCTGTTCCCAGACATGAACAAAGCCACCAGCCCGACGTAACACGCGGATGGATTTCTGTGCCGCATCGGGGCTGACAAGCCAAGGAAGTGTGATGCCTAGAAACCTCCTCTCGGATTCTCCTGAAATGGCATCCCACATCTCTCCAGAGCACACACATGGGAGCATGGAGAGGGCTGGCAGCGTGGAGAATCGTGGCAGCCAGGCCAGGTGCAGAAATCTTGCCTTGGTAAGTGTTTAACGAACCCTGTGCTCAGTGATACAGATTACATTAGAAGCTCTGTTCACATCACAGGATTTTTGTTTTATTAAGATTGATATTTTTTTTTCCCCCCCTGTTTCTACTCTTAAGTGGTGGCTCGTGGTCTTGGTTGTTAAACTCAAAGGCCAGAAATGACTTCTCTACTTTGTTAAAAGAGCTTGTTATTCTGGTCTGATTGTCTCTGAGAGCTTGGAGAGTGCTCCTCTGCAGCCCTTCCTCCCCGAGAGCCCTGGCAGCAAGGAGCAGGCATGACACCAGGCTGCTCAGTGCAGTCACCCTCACTGGGGCACAGTTTGGGGCACAGCTCTGCCCTTGCTTTCTTAAGTAGCTCGTAAAGGAACTTTAAGCACAGTGTTGGTTCTACACACGGTTTTTTGCTTAAGCTCTTTGTTGACACTCCTGAATAAAGGTCTCAACTTATTCCACCTTAATTAGGTGAGTAACAAATGCATCACCACAAACAAAGCTGTCTTCACATTAGTGACTATGAGTGTGTGGCCACTTAAACAGTGTGTGAGTAACTAACTGAGGGAGTAGGATGCACTTCTGCATTTTTCCCAATTAGCAGGGTGAATCAGGCACTGAACTCAGCAGTGGGCTTTGTACTGTGACAGGCTAAGCCTAGAAAGCAGGTATGGTTCCTTCCAGAGTTTTTTTTTTTTTTTTTTTTTTAATCATCCCAACCATTTGAAAAGCATCCATTTTTAATGGAGGAAAGAGCACTCTGGTAAACATGCCTTCCCTAAATGGAAATCTAAATCTCTGTCTTGCCTTAAACATGGATTTAGGCTTTCCATCTCTTTCCCTCTGCCCTCCCTGCCCAGCTGCCTTTTTAATGTAGTAGTTTTCTGTGTAAAAGAGCAAGTGGAGAAAATAAGTTGGCAAGTTGGCACCTCTCTTTCTCCATGCACCTCAGAAATGCTCAGTGGTTTTGTGCTACTGTGTGAGCTTTTTGGCACCTGGAGGTAACTCTGAAGCTGCTCCCTCTTGGTTGTTTCTACTGAAAATACAGCTCTGTTAATATGATGCTGCATCCTTCAGCTTGTGTTGCTGGTTAAAACACAAAACAGGTATCATGAAAAAATTTAGTTCCTTATCTGTTTCTGATCTGCTCTAGAAAATGTTTGTGAAGGGTCAGGGTTGGGGGAGGTCAAGAGCCAAGTGCACCACTTGGACTCAGGTAATTAGTATATGTTGTTTATTACGTGAAAACTGGTTGGATCTTAGAGAATTACAGTGTGAGTGGTACTCTGTTAAAGAATTACAACTCCATTTTATGCAGAATTACAGGTTAATTTTGTTCATTACTCTAACATTAGGTTCCCAGGTTATCACACTCGGAGCAGTCATGTTTCCATGGGGCTTATTCTTAGCTGCAGTAAGCAGGCATGAGGCCAGACATCTGACCAAATCAGTACTGAATAGCAATGCTATGTGTAAATCAGTCTGTTTGTACAGTCTCATCCTGGGTCTGCTGTGTCAGAAAATGATGTAGATTCCCTTAATCCAACTGGATCTTGCCATGTGATGACCCACACGATGATGCATCAGCTGGAGTTGGAATCCCTTCCTGCTCTGTAACGCACTAATTTATAGATGGAGTAGAAGTTGGCTGCAGATTGAGGCAGTTCCCATCAGACCTGTGTGTTAGCAGGAGCTGTTCCAGGAGCCTTTAGCTTGTCTTGTTTGAGTCTGTGCATGAAGAAAGTGGAGCTGTGCTGACAAGTTAACTCTGGTGCCACAGATCCCCTTCCCTGGTCGTTCTCCCAGCACTGTGGCAGATGACCTGTCCAGTTAGGATGACAACTGGTATGTGTGGAATAACAGGTTGAGAAGTGCAAACTCTCTTCTACACAGGCAGAATTTCAGTTTCTGAGTGTGAGAAGGGATCTGTGTTGAACTGAATGTTAAGGAAATTCTGCCTAATTGCTGGACCATGCACCCAGGGACGTTACCACCTTGCCTCTGTGGCTTTGTTCTGAAAGCTCAGAAGATGCAGAAGTTCTGGTCCCTTAAGAAGGGCATAGATAACTTGGTGGAGACAAATAATTTCTTACCACACCAGTTCTGAGAAAGGAAGGGGTGTATTTTCAGGCACACCAGACCTTCATAGCCCTGAAACAGAAGCAACTACAGACTTAGTACTACAACTACCCACTTCCCTGGGTCTGTTCACCTGGAGACACAGCCAGGAAGGTCAGGGTCGACTTTGATTTGTTTGGTTTGGTTTTTGTTTGCAATGGCCTTGGAAAGAAAAGATGTAGCAGCGCTTTTTATGTCAGGCCTGTCCTGCTGCAGGTTTCTTCCTACTTGATTATAAAAAACCAAGCTCTTCTCAGTGTCAAACTGCATTAGTCACTAAATATAACCTTTGCATTGCAGCTGTGGAGTTCAAACAAACCCGGGGATGTGATAATGGGGACAAACACTTGGACTGGCCTGAGCCTACATGGACTGCTCAGAGCTGGTTGTGCATCCCATATCTGTGCTGGCATCACTTGCTGTGGAACTGGTTGTCACTTTAGGAATGACTAGGACATGGACATCAATTGCCATGTGCTGAAAAGGTCTTAAAATTCTCTCTGTGTGTGATTCTTCCCTGTTGTCACTTCAGTTTAATTTTGCCAGATTTCTCAGCTGCTTTTTACCCATGCAGTGGTGCTTTCAGCTGATCTTGGACAATTGCAGGCCCTTCAAGCCAAATTTATTTATTTTTTTTTTTTAAATGAAAAGCAAGGTGCTGATGTCCTGCCTTGACTGCAGGATAATTTTCATAGAAATGATGGGTGTTTGGATCTGGATTTACGCTGCCAAATCTAACACAGCAGGTGCACCCTGTTTTTAGATGGGAGGAACGCCTGCCTTGATATTTTCATCTCACACCAGCGTTTATAACCATGAAAGCTGTTATACATGAGGACATGAATTCGCACACATATTCTGGTTTCTTTTTAACAAAGGTGGTTTCCATGCATCTGCTTGGCAAAAGCGTGACAGAAGTGTTCCTTCTCAATACATGGAATCAGTTGCACTATCCAAGGAGAGGGTAAACAAAAACACTCTGTTCTTGGCAATTCTGGCTTCCAAACCCCATTCTTGAATGACACTCCCTGACATGTGGTATAAGAATTAACTTGCCATGAAATAAGGTTGCAGCAATTTAAGGGCACTTAATTCAGAGGTAAAACTAGGTCTTGGCTTTTTTTTTTTGAAGCAATTTGTCTTGTTCCATTGACTGAATAGGCACAGACTGGCTTCTTCAGAGCCAATCCTTCTCTTTCAGTGCTTCCCTCTGGTAATTGGACTGGGTATCTATTCTCAGCCATGAGTAACTACTTTGGTTTCTAGGTGTGGATAACGTGCTAGGACAATAGTGCTACCTGTGAAAATCATGGCAGAGGTGCTGGTTGTACCTGAAGGGAGCTGTGCTAGTTGGAACTGCACTAATAATAAGCTGTGTCAGTGCCTTGGATCTGTTGCTGCCACTTCAATACTTTCTGTATCTGGACATTCCTTACTGAGTGGTAGGTCTGAAGGATAGTGAGTTCTCATTATTCTCAATGATCACATGCTGAGTTTTTCATTTTATCTTATTTTTGCCTGTGAGTTCTGTCAGACAGATCCTCAGCTGATGGCACCACCACTCTTTTTGGGGCAGTGGTGACCTCCACAATTTGGTCAAGTGGCTGTTTCACTTGGTCACAAATCGAGTGGCTTAAATTGGCAGATGACCACGATTCCAGAAAGATGTTTTGCTTATTCTGTTTGTTATTTCTTCAGAGGAGCTTCCTCTGTGGCTCTAACAAGGCTTGCTACCCAATCACTGCAGATGGTTTGTCACTACTGGACACCTTGTATAGTGCAGGTGACATTTGGAATACTGGTTACATAGACATGAAGAACAAGTATCTTCTGAGTAGTCTGAGCTGGTTCTTGTCTTGTTTCACATGCTCAGCATTTAACTCAGGGCTGACCTGGTTATTTTGTAGTTATGATGTCTCCTGTAGCCTAAAAATTAGTTGTTATGACCTTTATCCTTTTTGGATCAGCACAGATAATTTAAATACAGCAGACCTGGCTTTCTAAGTGCACCATGTTACTGTCTCTTTGCCCCAGCCTCTCTGAAGGGGTCCAGGGATATTCCAGTGTGGTTTTAGGGCTTCTGGAAGAGGACAGCCTGTGTGTCTGTTAGCCCACTGGTGCCTTTTTCTGTCACACTCTGAGTGTGCAGAACCCTGTCATGCTGAGATGCGCTTCAGGTACGTTCAAGGGAAAGTCCCGAGAAAGATTCCTTTCATAAAACGAAGGTGTTTGTCCCCCTTGACACTGATACTTCCCAGGGTTTGCTGTCCTGTGAGACCTTTCAGCGTGTCCAAGTACTCTGCCAAATAACAATACACAAAATATGAGAGGAATTCTTATGACTGTTTGATGGTTTGTGTGGATGCAGCTGTAATGGGGCAGGTGGAACCCATTCCTTACGGGGTGTGGACAGAGCTATGCTGTGCTTTATCCACTTGAAACTCCTGTTAGTGTGACCTGGAAGCTGGATGCCTTGGAAAAACGAGAGCCTGGCTCCTAGCAAGGAGTGGCCTTGCTGTAAGATGTGCTGGTGAGAGGACAGATCCTGAAGGCAATTTGTGCTCTGTGCAGGAACTGCATCATTCTGCTTCAAAGCAGGATCTGGTAGATAAAGGCTATTCCAGCAGGTGGGCAAGTCTGCTCTTTAAACCACACTGATAGGCATTCCTGAACTTCCAGAGTGTTTTCTTTGTGCTCCACTACTTTTCCTGGAATATTTGGATTAGAGTTCCTGTCATGTGAAAGCCAACTTCCACTTGTCTCGCCTTCAGTGCACGTAGGGAAGATTTGTTGTGATTATACGGGTGGTCAACTTTTTATATATTAAATTACACACAGGGCTGCTTCTGCCCACCACCCATTCCTTCTTCCCTGTTTTAAATAAAACATGCTCCATTATTTCAACCTTCCTGTGCATCTAAACTCTCAGCACTCCTACCTTTGCTCTGGACCCAGTCCAGCTTGGCTGCATCCTCTCCAAAGTTCAGCAGCTGAGGCTGAACTCTGTGTTCTGAATGAGGATGTGCTGTCATGTCATCACCCTGGTTAATATATCCCAGGGTGAGATCTGCATACCTGAACAGCCCTTTTTCCCTCTTTATGGCACTTAAACTGACAGAACCACAGATTACACGAGTACCTTGCAGTAACTTCATCTCAGCAGAGCTTCCTTATTCATCTGTGAGAGCATTTTTTGAGGGCCATTTCATAAAATCCGGGTACTTGTGCTTATATATCAGCCAAGTCAATAACCACCTCATGAGGAATTAAATTCGTGTGAAGTTGTTTGATTTTTGTAAAAAACTATTTAGCTGCTTTTGCCTGAAATTTCTCCCCATTTTTCTGAACGTTGTTCTAACATAGACATTAAAGGGAAAAAGAAATTACAAGCTGATCAGCCTAACTTTGTTTATCAAAGAGATGCTTTCAGAGTTTAAGTAGATCTTCAGCTTGCTTTTTTTTAATAGCAGGTTAGAAGTAATTTAGTCAGTTTATGACTTTGGTTCATCAAGTTTGTCTTTTAAATACTGGTAGATAATTTGTTTCCTCACTTAGGACCTATTGATTATATGGTTTGCTACCTATTATGAAGCACACGGGTACAATTATGCTCGTAAACTGAAGAAAACAACATTCAGTATTATAGTCTTCTTCCCCAAATGAAATGGTATTATCAAAATCATCAGCTGGTGGGTTGGAGAGGAAGCAGTTTTGGACACAGCACGCAATTAGTGTGGAACTCCCTGCCACAGAACGCTCCGAGTGCCAGTCATTTCCCTGGGCCCAAACAATAAGACAAATTCGTGCTGGAAAAGCTCATTAAGAGCCATTAAGCACACAGATGCATGTGGGAAGTCCTTGAGCCACGCACTGCTGGAAACTGGAAGGATGTGGGGGAGAAAAATATAAATCCATCCAAGCTACATCCAACACTTCCCCCTCCAGCCCCGCTCCCCTGGGCTGTGTGTTCCTGCTTGCTGAAGGAGACTGACACTGGAATTTTTGGTCTGATCCTGGATTATAGTTCATGTTATCTGTAATGCACTTGCTTCCAGCTCAAGTACAGTCCATTCTGTCTCCCTCTTCTGTAAATCCAGTCAGAGGTACTTGCCTTCTGTGCTAAAGGCTTTGTACCTGTTCTGACACTGTTCCTGCACACAGGGCTCTCCTTTTCACCCCTTTCTTCTAACAACTGGAGCTGCCCAAGTGGTGCTACATCAGCCTTTCTACTACATGTTGGAATTGTTTGCTCCCTTCTTTTTTTTTTTTTTTTTTTGAGAAGCATCCAGTCATTTCTCTCCCATGGAACTGTGCCTGTGAATTCTTTGGCACTGCCAGGTGATTGATAAATCAGTTGAAGCTGCTGTCCTGTTATTTTGCTAATTGAAGTTTGGTTCTTTAGCAGTTCTCAGAAGAAGGTTTTGTTGTGGGTTTGTTTTTTTTTTTTTCTCTTTTTTTAAGCACTGCAGATGTCTTGGGATTTCCTGTGCTATTCTGTTCCTGTCAAAGCTGTGCTGGTCTGAGGATTCTAGGTCTAGATGTGATATTCTGAAATTTCTCCAAATGCATGTCAAAAATTGTGGGCCTCTGATATTAAGTTACTGTTTTGGACAGGTAGGAAAAGGATCTTTTCTATGAAACAGATTCTGTTCTTTTATTTTCTCTTGCTTTCTTATTTTTTTTTCTCTTTTACACCAGACAGTATCACAACAGACTCTTTCCTATTTGGTGTAAGCAGGAAATGTTTGGCTGCACAGACAGCTAAAATATTAATGCCAGCTGAGCATACTCAGCTATTTCAGCTGCTTGCATCCCAAACTTCTTCTGAGCAGTCTTTTTAATCCTCCTAATTTAACTTAATTTGAAGCTGAGGCAGAATTTTCAAGTTTCAAATTTAGACTGTCTTTTGACAGTAGTTTTAAAGTCTGTAGTGTTAGGTGTAGGTGAAATTTAGTTTTGGAAGGTGTGTCTGTGTATCAGGAGCAGGGAGTATATGGAAAGTATGAGATGAATAACTCAAGTAGCTGAAAAGACTTTTCTTTGGCTTCTAAAAAAACCCAGATTCATCGAGGAGAAAGAAGGCTTGGAAAACCAGCCTGGAAAGAATATGAACTGTTCCAGTACTTGCAATGTATGAAAAATGAACTAGTTGCAAAGAGACTTGGTAACCTTAGTTAAAACTGGCACCTGTTAACTACAAAAATAAAATTCCTCCCATCCCTCTGAAAGCTTTGCTATAATCCAGATAATACAAGTGGGAATTCTGTAATACATCCCTGTTCTCAGACCAGTGGTAAATCAAGTCACTGCTTGCTTTGCATCTCTGAGCTCCTTTGCTTTGACCAGCTTGAGCAGGTTGTTTTGTTTTGTTTTTCACTGTGCCTGTGTGTCTAAAACGGGATTGTTTCCTTGTCTGGCAAACTGAAACATGCCTGGCCCGAGGGAGTTTCTGGCCAGACTGGATCCTTGCATCTCAGTGCAGCGACCTGACCCAACGCTGCCCGCCCTCCTGAGCTGTTGTCTCTGGGTTTCTTTGCTGATGAAACGTGACGTTGGTCACCGGGAAGGGGAGCTGCGTGAGGGAAGAGGTGGAAGTGCTGACAGAGGTGGGCTTGGCCTTTCACATCTTGGTATGCCACTTACTGCAGATGTGTTCACAAAGGTGGGGGTTACTCATTTCACATCCTTCACCCAAAGGGAAACTGCTCATTTCAGCGAGATCCATGAGGGATGGCAAGTCAGGTGGAGCTCTCCTGCAAATCTTACCTGGCATGGAAAAGTGCTTGGTCTTGCAGCATAGGAAAGGATGGAAGAATGGGGCAGTCTTTGCTTCTGTTCTCATCCTGCTTTGCTGAGCTCTTGGTCGAGCAAGTTAAGCTCATGTGGGAGCAGTTTGTTTTTTTAAGGGCACGGTGTGGTGCAGTAATTCCTGTGCTGTGCCACGCTCTGGATCTGCTGCCACTGGGAACTCCTTAAACATAACCCCCTCTTTTTTCCTTTGCCTCTGGGGAGGTCTGGCTCTTGTAGTGAGCTCACCCTCCACAAAAGGTTCTCGGAGTTCTGTTCAGCTCCAGCTTGGGCCTACCTAACAAGGGCTCCTTTCCTGTCATTCTCTCGCCTACAAGACATAGCAGCCCTGTGAGTGTTTGGGTGGGGAAGGAAGGAGATTGCAACATCCATTAAGGGGAAAAAAAAAAAAGAAGGCTTGTCTGTCTCTTGCTTTTCAAGTGCAGCTGTAAAACTTTCCTTGGCCTTTGAAAACTCTGCCATGTGGTGGGTGCGAGCTGTGGAATACGTCAGCCTTTGAAGTTCATCCTTTAAATAGGCACTGCCAAAGGGCATCCCAAATTTTAGCTTTTGTAGCAGTTTTTGCTGCAGTTTTGGTACAAATTTTGGTACAATGCAGCACGTTATAGTTCTTAATCTATGGGCGTTACTTTCCTACAGAGGCTCGTTGTTCTTATTTTCAGTGCTGAGGAGGGGGATAAAAGCTTTGTTTGTGCAGGGAGTTCACAGGTAGAGCTGCACTCAGGTGTTTTTTTTAGTCTAATCTAGTGTAAGATGATCTGAACAGGCACGGTGAGTTTGAAGCGAGTTGTGCTGCCCTGGCAAGAACGTGGCTCCTCTTGGATATTTGTACTGCGTATTTATGCATTTACCAAAATTCTCCCAGCCCTCCATCGAGAAGTAGCCTTTTTACCTGGCCTGCACATGCAATCAGGTGTCCTTGGAGAACTGAAAAGCAGAGATGAGAAGGGATACAAAGTCTTGTATTGCTTTGCTGGTGCTTCTTGTGGAGTTACAGACAGCACAGTTTCCAGTATATGCCTGGCAGGGGGGAAATTCAATCCAGAAAAGGGAAAACCTCACTTACATTTCAACAATACTTACTTGCATTCCAGAACTTACACAGCTCTCTTGGGAAATGTCTTTCCTGTATCCATTGTCTTAATGTAGTGCCTTTCTTAATCATTCCTTGTCATCTCCAAGCTTCTGGAAAAGTGAGTGTTTCCCAGGGTGGAGGGAAGGGAGTTAGGGCACTGCTGCCCAGCTTCTCATAGTGATACTGTGTTAATCAAGTTAATCAAGAGCAGTGACTCAGAGCAAATGAAGACTGGATAATCCAAGTGATTATTTATCACTTCTGTGGTCTTACAGGATCATTTCCTGCTGAAGAAATAGCCCAAGGCACTGTACTTCTAGGGAGCATTGGAGCACATCCTCGTATTTAGTCATAATTTTTCCTTTCTGTAACTCAGAGGTAAAATCTTTAGAAATCCTCTCCCTCCTTACTATTACTGCTTTGTGACCTACCACATAACTCTGGATAACTCATGGTTTGTAATGGTAGAGACTTTTCTCAGCTCCAGCTCTGTCCCTAGAAGCCAGTCCCATTTTGGACTACATCAAAATGGGAATCAGCCCCTTGTGGGACTGTCCTGAGTGCACCTTTTCCCCCCATGCTGCTCCCCAAGCCTTGTCCCTGAATCTGACACAGGACTGGTTGGGTATTTTAAAGGACATAATACCACTTGCTGCTCTTTTGGTTTATTAGTATTTTTTTTTTTTGTCCTCATGCATTGTAGTGCCCCAATTCCTTTTTGGGAAGGCATTAATCTTTGTTTGGTTTTTTTTTTCTTTTTTTTCCCCCACAGGATGATGAGAGTCTGAAATACTTAACCCACGAGGAACAGGATGTCCTCATGTTCTTTGAGGAAACCATAGATGCCTTAGAAGATGACTTGGAGGAGATGGCTCTGCGTGACAGTGGCATCCACTGCCAGTCCCCGAGGTCGACAGAAGAAAACGTGTCCAGTCACTCAGAGACCGAAGATATCATCGACTTAGTGCAGTCAACACCTGAGAGCAGTGACCATGAGGGCCCTTCTAGCAGAGATCCAGAGCCAGGTAGGTGTATTTCTTGCAAGGGTGGGTTTCCCTTTGATCTAACCCTGACCTATTCCAGTTCTCCTTGGAAAGAGCTAAAGTAATTCTGCACCTTCCGTACTACCTCAAGATGAATTTGTTACACATCAGGATCTCTAAGGACTGTGATTTTCATTTGCCCTGGGGTTTCTGAAATTCTTGCTGTTAGTGTAGTATTTCTTTTTTTTATTTTTCCTTTTCTCTCATAGAGGTCCTGCATATGATGAAGTTTTTGGACTGCCATCTCAGTCCTGTGCCTGGTGACCGAGTTGTCACTATTGTGCACAGTCATTGCAGCAAGGCAGACAGTATTCACCAACCTGTTCATGCTCTGCTTTTCTCTAAGACCTCATCTCTGAGAGCTTTAAGGTGGCAGATTGCTTGCAGTGCCACTCTCTGTGGGACTGACAGGCAGAGGTGATCCTGTCAGTAAGTTTGCACCAAGGTAGTGTATCAGCCAGTACATCCAGTGGGATGTAAATGTGTCCTCTCCTGGCTCCTAGAATAAAAAATAAGAACTGCAAAACTCTTGCAGAAGAGCAGCCATTGAAACCCAGTGGAGCAACATGCAGAGTGTGAATGAAAGGCAGGAAGAGGGCTGGCAGTGGCCACCCTGTACGTGTGCTGACCTGAGCTATAGCATCACCTACGAGATGCACTGCTGGGAGTGCAGTTATCGTTTCTTCTGGCAGAGTGGGCTCAGTTTGAGTTGGAGAGTTTCTGGGGAAGGGAGAGACGATGCTGAAAGGCAGCCTCGCGTTCTGCTGTGTGTGAAGACTTAATGGCATCCTTGCTGCTTTGTGTTTCAGTGTCGGATGCTCCCTGGAGAGCCGAGAGCCCCCAGCCAGCTGTACCCGCGGACCTTCCCCCGTATCCCCCGCACCACCACCGGTGTCTGAGGCACCTCCTCTCCCTCCTCCACCCCCTCCTCCAGTGCAGCACCCAAAGCTGCTGCGCTCTGTGCCCACTCCCCTCATCGTGGCCCAGCAGATGTGCGAGCAGCAGGCGGAGAGCAGGGCACGCTTCCCCGGCGCCCTCAAGGACGGGAGCTCGGACAGGAAGAAAACCCCGCTGGCCAACGGGGATCACCTCGGGGCACCAAAGCACCCTCCTGCCCCCGCCCCCAAACTGCACCGCTTCCCCAGCAACATCAACATCACGAACGTCAGCGGCAAGGAGTTCAGCGAGACCATCTCCAGAGCCGCGGTGAACGTGCAGGAGCGGCGAGCCCAGGTGCTGGCCAACATCAACGGGGGAGCTCTGCTGGCGGCTGAGCTGGAGGAGAAGCTGCACAAAAGCGACTTCTTGTCGCGTAGCAGAAGTTCTTCCTTGCGGGATCTCTCCTCGGAGCAGACGCGATACGAGGCCCTGACGAAACTCGGCCTAGTTAAGGGAAAGGCGGCTCGGGGCCAAGCGGACCGTGCCCCTGGCACTCAGCAGGTTGATGTGCAGCCCAAACAGGCAGATGCTGTTACCAATGGATATAAAAACATCCACGAGGCTTTAAAAAGCGAGCCCAGCCCTTTCCTTCCTACGGGCAAAACTGTAACAATCAAACCAGAGGTCTCTCTTGCCACTAACAAGGTCATCAGCGCCCAGCAGAACGCAGAGAAAAGCTGTAACGATTACAAACAGCCTGCTGTAAGCCTGGACATGAGGAGGAGATCGGGATCGCTGCCTAGACCTTCAGGATTTCGATCCCAAGGGATAACGGTGAAGTTTTCTGGCCGTGGCTCAACAGAAGAAGCTCGGAGAGAGGCCCTTCGGAAACTGGGACTACTGAAAGAGACTGCGTGACGTGGATGGGAATGTTGTGGCAGTGGGAGGAAAGTCATGGCATGGCTTGGTGCTGGAACAGTCCCAACGGAATTGGGACCAGATGGATTGGAAATAAGAAGGGAAAGTTCTCTGTTTCAGGCAAGCTGAGGAGGTACCAGGCACTGTGGAATGACCCCTCGTGTTTATCCCAGGCCTGGCACCACGTACGGTCGTGTACAGCAGTGGGGTTTGGCTCTCCTTCCTACAGAGATACTGAGCTGTTGCTCTTTGTGACTGGGAGGAATTTTATTTAATTAATGCTGGACCGTGGCAGGCAGCATCTCGTTAATGAAGTGTCCAGTGCAGTATTGTCGTACAGAGCGGACTGGGCGGTGACTCTTCCCTCTGCTCTTTCTGAAGCCAAAACCGAGAGCTCCGCCTGTCTTGCCCACATGTGTCTGTCTGTCTGTGGGAGCTCGAGATAATGTCCAAGCTGAAATTTCTGAGCAGCGTGACACCCTTCCATGACTTTTTCTGTTGTTGTCTGTGTTATCTGGCTTGGCTTTGTGTCCCTCCCAGTGGTGGAGCCTTCTGCCCCCTCGCTCTCCGGACCGTGCACGGGGTGGCTCCTGCTTTGACCTTCTCCTGGACAGAGCAGCCCCAGGCTCTGAATGGGTGACTGCACCACTCTGCTGCTGCCCCTCAAGTCTTGCCTTTCTTCCCAGCCACCTGCTTCTTGGTCACGCTCGAGCAACCCCCGTGTCCGGTGAAAGGCTCCAGAAAAGCCTCAAGGATGTGCACCGCTTTTCACACCGACAGCCAAAGAGCCTCCTGACAATCTGTGACCCCAACTGTTCCGTACCAGGGACGGTCTCACAGCAGAGAAGCCATAGAACAAGTTCACTTTGTACCAAATGCGAGACCCTGATGGCAAAAGCCTCGTCTTTTACCTTGGGGTTCTGGGAAGGAACTGTTACTTTTTGAACAGTAGATGTGCTACAGTGAATAATTGTAAGTTGTGTTACTCCTAGAACTGTCATTTGATCTTCCTCTAGTCAGAATCCTCTGGTCGCAGCCTTATTTGATTCTGCCCTGCCAATCCATAACAAGTTACAGCCAAAATTCTTGCAGGCTAAGTGGAGTTACGGGGAGCTGTGTGGAAGAGCACGTCGTTCCTGAATGGTCCCAGTTGGTGGTATTTTGCTTTTGTTCAACACACGTGCTTTTAAAGATGGGCCCAAAAGATATTTGTGTGTTGGTATAATTTTTTTTTTTTAATGTGGAAAGCTGCTCTTCCATGTTAAAACTCCTTCCCTTTTTGTATACCTGAAAACATCCAGAATAGCCACTTGAAAATCAAATGCCAAACTCCAAACCCTCTCCATTTTTTTTGTCGTTATTCCTCCACGTTTGAGTTTTTGGTGTTTGCTTGTTTTCTAAAGGGAAAAACTGACTTATTCTCTGCACTTTCTAAAGCCTCAAGCAACCCACTCCTTTTCCCAAGGAGCTGAGCAATAAACCTTGGAGGAGAGGAGGGGAGTGGCTATAGCAGAAACCGACACACCCTTTGGTCAGGAGCTCTGCCATAACTGTGATAAACAAGTTTGGAGTTCTTGTGATAAAAAGTATTTCAAACTTGCTGAGCTTTACTTGTAAATGAAGCTGTCGTGAAGGAAAAACCTTTTGTGTCATTTCTCAACCTGCCTCATAAGTTAAATTTTTTTCTTTTTTTTTTTTTTTAATTATTATTTTTTTAAATTATCTGCTCGCTGTTTCAACCTTTAACCGTGTTGTTACGGTATCTGGCTGGTTCTGTTCTGCAGTTACTCTTTTCAGCCTTTTCACTGGGGAGGTGATCGTGTTCCTCGCTGGGACAGGCTCACTCTCCATAAGCAATCAGTAATTAAAACATGTGGCCATTGCTGGGCTGGCAGAGCCCTCGGGCACGCACAGCCCAACGTGGGACGTGCTGCTGGAACAACACAGGGCTGGGTGTTTGCTGCCAGCACAGCACCTGCTTGTCCTGCTGGGCCCTGAGTCCCCAGTCCCAAATCAGGAAGACAGGGGAGCACATAAAACACATCCCAGCACGTGCTTCGCTGCAGGCTGGCGTGGAGTCCTGCATGTGGAGGATGAATCATAATTTATTAACGTAACCTGCGGAGAAAATTTGAAATGTTTCACGACCTTCGTGTCTTGCGGTCCCGGTAAAGCGAATTTTCTTCATTCTGGAGGTGAAGGGTGTAGGGAGCAATCTGCACATCTAATCATTCCTTGCCAGCTCCTCTGGGAGTTGTTTACAGCTGGGAGTCCATGCTGAGCAAAGGGGGAGGGGTGGTGGAAAGAAAACCCCTGACACTACTTCATTGAAATTCAGCCCAGTTCAATAACTCTGTAATGTAACCCTATTTAAAAAAAAAACCACAAATTAGGTGTTTAATATCTAAATTATAAAGCTGCCTGTGCTGAATTAGCTGGATCATGTTCTTTCATCCTTTGTGCAGGGCTGTGTCCTCAACTGGTGGGAAGTGAGAGTTAGACCTTCATTAGGTAAAGCAGTTTCTGCCCAGGGAGGACTTGGAACGAGGTATTCATTGTGGCCCTCCATTAGAGCAAATATCCCACTGATAAATTCTTCTCTGTGCCTAAAACTGTAGTAAGTAAAGCCATGTACTAAATGAAGTTAAGTCTAGCTGCTAATAACCTGTATATAAGTTGAGCTCTTTTTTGTGTATCTTGTTTTTGTGTGTATATGTTGCTGTGATTTTACTTTTTTCCCTTTGTGTCTTGCACAAATCTGATAAATCATCCATTAAACTGGGATAAACCCAATGAAACGATGGCTGATGGGAGCTGGCATTTTGGTTTTTGTCACTCTTGTGGAATGAATCCTTCTTGGAGGGGGGAGGTGACTTTTCTTAATGGCTAATATTGATTTAATAACCTTAATAACCTTTCTTTTTACGACTGTGGATGTGTGTGAAGTTCATCCTGAACAGGGTTTGACTTACTTAGACAAAAAGCTCCTCTCCCCCAGTGTTTGCATTATTAAAATACCTTTTCCAAGAGGAATATGTTGCATATGGGAAAGAAGAGGAGCACATCTTCGTTCCCAAGGCTGTCACCAGGCGTGAGGGGGATCCTGCTGAATGTTCAAGTCTTTCTTATTGCACAGGTCAAAGTTCCCTGTTGGAGAATATTCCTGCCCCTCCCTTCTGAGCAGGAGCAGCTGTGGTTGCTGCCTTTCTGTCTTTGAAGAAGGATTTTTTTTTTAATAAGTATGCAGGTGTTGAACATTTGTCCAAATGTCTGGTATTTTAAGAGAGACAGTAGAAATCGCCCTAGAAAAAAATTATTTCCCATCCATTTATCCCCGAGGTTGGATGGTGGTGGCATCCAAAAGGCAGCAGCAGGTGGAGCAGTCTGTCTCCCAGCTTTCCAGGGCTGCCTCAGGGCTCAGGTCCGTGTCTCAACCAGGTCAGGGCAGGTGGCCTCTTGTAATTGTGTCCAGCTCCAGCCTGGAGCCAGAGAGAGAGAGAATTTAACTTGGCTCAATCTGTCATGAAACTTAAACCAGGTTCCAAAACCTCCCCTGTGCTGAAGGTAAAGCTGCCCAGGGCCTGCAGCCTTTCAAGTGGCTGCAGCTTTGGGAAGAAGCCTTTGATGTTTTGACTCCTGGGCTTGTTTTATACACACACACTGAATTTGGGGTGTCCCGTGAAAATAAACAACTTCAGAGAGTGTTATCCACAAACACGAGGCTGAAGGCAGGTGGTGGTTTTAGCCCAGCAAGTTTTCTGTCCTGTTTGTGCCTCAGCAGAGGCTTTTATGGCCATTGCCAGACTAAATTGCAGTTAAGCTTTAGCTCTGCAAAACCTCACCCCATCCTTGTGGTCCTCCTGAGTTACCTCCCCTTCGTCTGCAGGTCCCACACTCTCCTTTTTGACCTGTATTTCCTTAAAATTCGTTCTTAAAACACATCCAGCCTTCCTGGACTGCTGTGCCCTTCAGGAGTGCCTCCCAGGGGACTCTGTGAGCCCATCCATCCCCCTCCACCTGCCCTGGCTCTTGCTTTCAGACAATCCCTGCACCAGGGAGAGGCAAAGGCAGATGAGTCCATCCCAGCATTGACTCCCAACCTATAAATATCTTTTCCTCTGAGGTAAGGAGGGGTCCTTAGACTGGATGGAGCCAAGCCCTTCCCAGGGAACACACCCTTCTCTTCTGTTTGTTTTTTTGTTTGGTCTTTTCCCCTCAGAATGGGGTTCCTCTTCCCATTGGAGGTGACTCCTCCCAGCTGAGGAAATGCCTTCCCTGAAAAGCCATCAGTGCATCCCTGACTACATCACCAAATGGTCAGCTGTGCTCTTACCTCAGGGGAACTGTGAGGAAAGATTATTTTTGTTAATAGGATTTTTCCACTGGGCTGTAATTACCTGCTGCTACTTGCAGCTGGCCAAAGAAAGAAAACCAGGAGAGGCTTCAGTACCTTCAGGATCACACCAAACAGGCCCAAGGAGCGGTAGATAAAGCAGCTGGCAGGCTGGAGGGAGCAACTCAGCTTCAATTTCCTTTTGTTCATGGGTCTTTGCACCTGCCCTGAGCTTTAATGAATGTTTCACAGAGCCCCAGGAACCACAAACATTCTGAGTGCTTCCCAAAGCTGCTGAGGCAACTCCTACCCAGGACCATTATTTTCTTCTCAGGTGGAGGTCTCTGCCTCATAAAGAGATGCAGCTGCTGCAGTGTCCTCACCTGAAGGGCAAACAAAGACAAGTTTAAAGTTTTTGTTGTTTGTTTTTTTTTTTCCCCCCATCATTAAAAAATAAAAAATATGCTGATCATTTGAATTTAAAATAAAATAAATACATAAAATCCTTTGCTTGACCACTGAGTGAGGGAGCAGCTCCAGTTCCCACAGCCTGTGCTAGAGCCAGCCAAGGATGCTGCCCAGGGTCTGTCACAGATTTTGGCTTCAGTCCTGACCAGTTTAGAGCAGCTGTGGGACAGGCCCTGAGCCTCCTCCCCAAACCCTGGGAGCCAGCCTGGAGCTGCAGGGAGGGAGGGAGGGAGCCTTGGAACCCCCAGCCCTGCTGGGCACAGCCCCCCTCCTGCTCTGTCACAGCATCCCCCTCTCCCCACTGCCAGAGGCTTCCCGTGCAAGCCACTTCCCTGTCTGATTCAGCCTCGGAGGTCTCTGTTCCAGTGGGATTGCTCATTTCCTCACCGGGCTGGGGAGGTCAGCTCTGCCATCAAACGCTCCTGCTGTGTTTTTCCCAGCATTTCAAAGGAAGCTCTCAGCTCTCCCAGCTTCTCTTACCGTCACCACCAGAAAATTGTGTAATTTTTATTTATCTGTTCCCTGCTCGCTTATCCATTCCCCCAAGGAAGGGCCAGGGCTGTGTTTTCCAGCTG
This sequence comes from Myiozetetes cayanensis, assembly GCF_022539395.1. Taxonomy (NCBI): domain Eukaryota; kingdom Metazoa; phylum Chordata; class Aves; order Passeriformes; family Tyrannidae; genus Myiozetetes; species Myiozetetes cayanensis. The sequence goes on from NW_026087521.1 coordinate 5,782,360, forward strand.
GGAAACAAGGGCAAGGATGTTAAAGCGAGGAAAAAGAGCAGAGATGAGCTTGACCTTCGGGTTTCCAGGCTGATGCACTAATCCTGAATCACCCTTCCTCTCCCACCACCACACCTACCACTTCGGTAGCATTAAATTCTCTTGTCAGCCCAGGAGAAAATCCATCAGCCTGGAAGCTCAGACTCACATGTGCCATGAGTTGTTCATACTCTGATAAACGAAGATAAGCCACCCACTGTACTGATGCTCAGAGGGTGGAATGACACCAGAAGGAAAACCAGTAATTCCTACAAGCTGTCGTGGCAGGAGGGAGGTCATTTCTTCATATTTAAACATCTATTAGGAAACAGTTGTCAGCACATTTCCATTTCCAACATCCAACCCTGCACAAGGGTAGAGGATCAACAGGGTCTTCAGGCTCCACGACACAAAACTTCATTACCGTGGAACATTTCCTGCCTCCTAAATGGATTTTTGTTTGCCTGATTAGGTTTAATTTTTATTTATGGCATGAGATTTGCAGCGCGCTCCAGCCCAGGAAATGGGCACCGTGTGCCCAGCACAGCCATTCCTGGTGCATCCCATAATAAACCCCCTGCCTCTGTGACAAGAGCAGAGACTTCCCTCTGCAGTGCCACCCTGCAGGCAGCACTGAGGCTTCCTCTGAACCCCAAACCTGCTCTGGTTTTACGTCAGGAACAAACTCCTGGTTTCAGGGGATTTGGGACCTGCCCGAGTAACAAACCCCAATTCCACCTGCTGGGCATCACAGCAGGAGGGGAACACCGGGCAAGTCCTGCTGTGCATCCAGCTGGACAGTGGAGAAAAAAAGTGCCAGCGGAGGGATGAGGAACCTGGATGTGCCTGCCTGGAACAGCTGGGTTGAATTCCTGGAGAGAAGTGGACTGAAGCTGTGCCTTCCTCCCAGGAAAGGGCCCTTCCTGCCCTGAGCCCGAGGAGTAAACCACAGCCTGCACCTCCACATGGAAAACTGCTCAGAGCAGAGAGAACAGAAGCCAGAGCTGCCTCTGAGATCCCTCTCACTACCTCTTCATCTCCATTTCCATCGCTCCAGGGATGCAACTTCCAGCAAAGTGCAGCAATTTAATAACCACTTACTGGATTAACACAGCAGAGACCAAACCTCCCTTCAGGTGGGTTATGAAAGCCTTCCTGACCTGTTCAAGTCTTGCTTCCTGGGAGAGAACTTCTGATCTTTAACTTACCCTGTAAACCTGGAGCATCACCAGCCATCCAGGATCGCTTCCAGGTCCCCCTTGTGAGCCTTGGGGCTGTGAATACACTCTGAGAGACGTGACAGGGGTGTCCTTACCAAGGCAACCCTAAGGTAGGACCAAAACATCACAAAAAAACAGCCCCAAAACAATTAAGGGCAAAATACAGAGTTTTCAAGCTCCTGGGCTCTCAGCTCTGACCTGTTCCCAGCAGGAAATGTCACTCCCCTTTATCCCTTGCACGACAGAAACTTTTTTTTTCCCTGCAGGTGAATGTTAAAGGACAAATAAACAATATCTAAATGTCTGCCTTCTTTTTAAGTGTCTCAACCATTTTTTTATTTGCCTGATGGATTGGATCCAGGTAAGGAAGGAAGGAAGGAGGGAGAGAGGCTGTTTTACAGCACACTGTTTGTTCTGCTAACAAGGATCATAAACACCAAGTGTTTGAGTGGCACAATCATAACCCGGCAATAACAACTTAAAAGCAAAGTTTATAGTTCAAACAATGCAAGTAAATATTTTGACATTTGCTCATTTGTTTGATTCTTGTTCAAATAGTTTCCTACTCACAGTACACTGGGATCTCCTTAGGAGTGGTTGGAAAAAAACCCTATTTATAGTGGAATTCTGAGAAGAAACAGCAGAGCGTCATCTCAGAGGAGCATCTTCAGCGGGGCAGAGCGGCTGAGGAAAACATCAGTGTGGAACAAATTAGTGATGAAGCTCAAAGAGGGGGAAAAACAAAGAAAAGATTGATGTATTTACCAGGGGGCAAGAGCAGGCTCATGGCAACATTACTGACAGAGTCATTTTGAACACATTCACTCTCCTGGCGAGGACGTGTGGTCCTAATGCTACAGCACCACTTTTTGGGGGTAATACTAATTAGTGAGTTTGTTCACTCACTTTCTCATCTATTCACCTTCATTCACACCTCCCAGCCTGCTGTGCTCCCCCCACCAGGCCGCTCTTCCCAGCTGTGCCAGAGGTGTTTTGGGTTGGACATGCAGGCTCTGTTCCCTGCCTGCCCTCGGCCCTGGGGCCGATATGGATGAGCTGTCCGGGCTGGGAAAGTTGTGCTGCTGGCCCATGGACCCCATCCCGGGCTGCTTCCCAACTCAGCACTTCCCAAGCTCCGCATTTCCTTCAGCCAAACACATTCCCTGTAAAGCACAGGCGGCTGTGTCAGCAAAGTGCCCGAGCTGGACACGGCAGCTCCTCCCAGCCCGTGCCAAGGACACAATCACTGCCTGCCGGAACGGGCAGTGGAAAGTGCTGAGAATGTGAGGAAATCAGGCAGAGTCCTCCATACAGAGGTGGTTTTCTAAGCCTTAATATACATAAATCTGCATGATGTGTGTGCTGTGGCATCGAGGTGCTTGCATGTAGCATTTTTATCCACAGAACAGAAACAGCAGCACAGCGAAATTCTTTCAACTGAAGGCCTGGGAAGTTGAAATGATAGCAAGTCTGGAAACTCAGCAATTCAAGAAAAAAGAGAAAAAACACTTATATCAAGCCCCATCCACCCTGGCACTGAACGCTTCCAGGGATGGGGCATCCACAGCTTCTCTGGGCAACCTGTGCCAGGGTCTCACCACCCTCACAGGAAAGAATTTCTTCCCTCTATCCAATCTAAGCCTCTCTTCCAGTTCCAAACCCTCGCCTCCTGTCCTGTCACTACAGACCCTGTAAGGAGTCTCTCTCTCCAGCTCTCTTTAAGCCCCTTTAAGCATTGCAAGGCTGCTCCAAGGTCTCCCTGGAGCCTTCTCTTGTCCAGGCTGAACCAGTCCAGCTCTCAGGATTGCTGCAGCCTCTGGGATTCCCTCAGGGGCACCTTGTCAGGTTCCCATGGACTCACACATGTTCAGGTTCCTCAGATGGTCACCAACTTGTCTCCTACAATGGGAAGGACTTAATTCCCCCAGTCCCTGCCTGGAGCTTCAGGGGATTGAGAGGTGTGGGAAGAGGAATTACCACGGAAAACTGAGGCACAAAAACTGTGGAATACTTTGTGTCTGGCAGGGAGGCAGCTCAAGGAGCTCACGTCAGTGAAGACACAACTCCAGGGCCTGACTCGAGTCCAAATTCTTTCCACAGGACGATAAGATAACTGGGATCTTTTACGCAATCCAGGACATCATTTCTCCTTCATCTCCATATGTTTTCCCAGACTTAACTCCTTCCATGCAGGCTCAGGAACTCTGCTGCAGGAATGCTCTCGGCAAGAGCACCTTCCACCGGCGTCCCGGGAGAAACGCTCCCCAAGGAACGTCCTCTGCCCCTCAGATGGTGCCACGGGTGGAACCTGGGATGGTTTCCTGGTGCACCTGGGGGTCACTGCACTGTGGGGAAAGAGAAGCAACGACATCAAACATGATTTCATTGGTTAAAATAACCATCCTGCAGCGATATCCACAGCTAACAGACACTGACCTGTATCAATCCTGGGCTGCACGTCCCATCATTTTAATTCAATGCTCCTGAAAGGAAGGCGAAGGATTCTAATGACATGAGAGGGAACCACGCAGTCCCTGCAGCAACAACCTGCACCTGGATCAGGAGGAGAAACTGCTCTTCCTTGTGTTTTATACAAATCAACCCTCTTTTCATTTAAACCATCACCCTCTGTCCTGTTGCAACAGGCCCTGCTAAAAGGTTTGTCCCCAGCTGTTCAACCCTGACTGTTTCACTCACAACCATCTTCGAGGTTTTACTCAGCACAATCTTAGGATAATTAATTTTAAAATTGAACGTCAAAAGGTTTCACTGAATTGTTTTTTGATTTCAGTCTGAAGTCCAGGAAATCCCCAGCTGACCACAAACTATTTTTAGCGAATAATTTTTTAAAGATATTTCCATCGATCCCAATTCCATCCAAGGCATTGGATCGACACATAAAGAGCAGAGCTAATGTTTTATTTTTATGCAGTTCTTCAATCTGGATAAATTAAATGCTTTTGAAACTAAGCAGCACGTTGAGAAAAGGAAGTTGATTTTAGTTTGAACCACAATCAGATGCTTAATTTGCTATTAGTGATTGGTAGCATCGTCCAGCAGGGAAGTGGAAATTGGATTTGACCAGTGGATATGGTCACCCTGCTGCAGGAGACACTCCTGGAGGAGCTCAGAGTCACAAAAGTGATTAATAAACATAGCCATGAATTTCATGAGGGAAAAAAATGATATGAAAACCATCACGTAACACTTGAATCAAAGACCTGCAATTCCCATCCACACCAGAGCCCAGGACAGACCACAAACCCTTCAAAACATCATTCCCAAAACCCAAGTCAATGCCACGAGACAGACACGACCCTAAATTACAACACTTTATTGCAGCATTGGCAAAGGTCAGATTTCTGAAGCTGGTGAAGATCGGGCGGCATTTCTGTATGAAATGTTACAATTTTACAAGTCTCTCTTCCTACATGCAGAAACCAAAACCAGTGGTAAAAAGGATTTTAAAAGAGCTAGAAAAAAGGAATTAGTAGTAACATCCAGATGAGCTCCTTAACTCCATGAACTACCTCTACCTGAAAGCAAACAAACCCCTATGCTAATAAATAACAGATTGTCAGAAACAGACCAAGAAACCTCATTTCTACTTAGAAAAAAAATAAAAATTCTACTTGTTTCCAGACTTAAATCTTTTTTTTTTTTTTTTTAAACTTTTTTTGTTGGTTTCAATAGACACAGAGGCTTATCAACCCATGAAGATCAACAAGGTATTTGGATCCACTCCTCGACATCCTCCTGCTACGCTGACTGGCACGTTTTGGTTTTCAATGATACATACAATGGGCTCAACTATATCCCTGTCCTTAGGCTGGTGTCAGGCTGTTCCAAGCAGTACGAGTCAACACCCCGTGTTCATCAACTTCACTTTCTATTTTAGACCCCGACAGACATTTTGACCTCCTTGGCTCTGCAGTTTTCACCCCTCCCCACCCCCTTTCTCGCTCATCTGGCAGCAAAAGGCTCTTCCTTAACCCGAACCGTCCTGGCCGAGGACGGTCTGTAAGTCATCCCACTCGTCAGGGTTTCCTTCTGGATTCTGCTGTTGGCTCTGCGTGTTCCTACTGAAGTTCTGCAGCCCCCAAAGAACCTCCTTCCATCGCCAGGCGCTCCCTTCGGAGAGAACGGAGCCGGCGGCGAGTTCAGAGCTTCGCGTTCCCGCCCGCGGAGCTGCCAAAGGCCCTTCCCGTTCCGGGCTCATCCGTCCGACCTTCCGGCCGATCTCCGCCTTCACCGAGCCGGCCAAGTTCACCACCTCGTGCTCCGACTTCTGCTCCCAGGAGAAGATTGACCCTCAACGTGGTTCCCATAACAAAAAGCTTTTTTTGGGGGGGTGGGGGGGGAGAGGGGAGGCTGCTCTTTCTGCCCCACGGCCCCAGCCTGTCCCAGGTTTCCGAACGCTCTCGACTGACATGCTGAGATGTGTCCACTGCTCTCGTTTAATCGCTGGAGGACTCCACAACACCAGAGAAACAGGACCGAATGGAATGGCACCGGCTGCTGGCTCAGCGTCTCCTGCGGGAAGAGCGGACAGAGGGAACGGGGTCAGTGTGGCAGCACCAAAACCCCACGAGCCAGAGGTCACCAAAAGCACCTGCCAGCACTCTGATATCCCTTTATCCTCTGACACAGAGGTGCACATTTCTGTCTTCTGCACAGAGGTCACATCACCCAAAAGCAGGCGGATAATCTGCATCTTATCCTCCTGGATGAGCTGCTCAAACTATCGAAGCTGAGCTGGGAAATTGTTAAAAAATAAGTTATTTTAAACAGTTTTCACCTTTCTGGGCAGGTTCTTAATACCTGGAAGTACTGCAGGAATGTTACAGAGGGCTTTTTACAGGTAAATAACTGGTTAGAACCTTTTCAGAGCCGGCAGTTGTATTAATATCTTTCATCGTCCCTCGTTCATCTCTACCCACAAGAAGTCGCTTATTTATTTAATTCTCTTAACAACAACTGCCAGTTACTGTACCTGGGCTGCTTTTCAGCTCATTTCCAGACTGCAAATTAAAATTAATGATACACAGCAAAGCAAAACTCCAGCATTTACAAACCTCCAGGGTTACACACACAGATCTTTTACCATGTAAACACAGCAGTTCACGTTTCTTTACATCAGTGCACAAACCTCCAGTGTTTGCTGAACAGCCATTTCACCTAAACCTGTTTTTTACTGAAAATCTCGCAAGAAAAATGACACAAGGATGTTAACTAGACATAGTAACTCCTGCATTTCTTGTCCCAGGTGAAGCTTTCACACTAATCCTGTATTTATATGTGCTGCTTTGCTTTGATATCCAATATCTGTGTATTTTATTTAAACACATTGTGCATTTTTGCCACAAAGTCCTGAGCTGGTGCCTCACTAGAACTCACTGCAGAACTGCTTCTATTATTTGGTTTTGAGTACCTTTAGTGTAAAATAATTAACATTCCAAACCTTTGTGGCATGCTCAGTATCAGGAACACTGGCTGTGTGGATTCAATAGAAAGGACCCTTCATTAGTTTGGGTATTTTTAGTAGACCCGAGATCTCCCTTGCAGAATGCTGCAACTGAGAAGAAACTCCAAACATCACTGAATTGCAGGATTATGCTTTTACCTCTCCATTTGCCCTTAAAAAATAATTCTGCTGCTGCTGGGGAGGGAAGGAGAAGGGCTGGGAGTGGCTGCACGTGGTCTGATTTGGTACAAATGCCCCTCACCCAAACCAGCAGCTGGCAGGACGTGCTGGTGGCAGGGCAGCGTTCCAGTGATCACAGCAAGGTGCTGCTGCCAAAAATCTTGGTAGTGGTTTTTCCCAAACCAGGTATTTCACACTTCTGTCTGAAGTAGTAAACTCCATCCAAACCTGTTATTTGGCAAGGTCAGACTTAGCACACAGCTGTAATTAAAACCACCTTGAGCTCTACATACAAAAGGACTCGATTTTTTGCAATCTCTCCTCCCCCCTTCCCTTCCTGCTACTGACACAGTTATTAAATTGTATAACCCCCCCCCAGTCAATTTGTATAAAACTCCCTCCAGTGTCAAGCATTAACACTGTGCCCACACAGCCCACGTGGGACAGAAACACTCAGAACCACTCTGCCCAGACCATGGCTGGAGTAGGAAATGGAACCCTTGAACACAGACACAAACATCAGCAGATACAAACACCCCAGAGCAGGCTGTGAAATAATCACCAATCCATTACACTGTGAGGGCTCAGTCAGCAAAACATCACAGTTCAAACTGAGAAGTGCCCAGGAGAGCATCAATAATCAAGTCCTTTCTGCACATCACAAGAATCATCTTTTTCTTAACATGTGAGACCTCTGAAGTTAAGATTTCACACTTCTCCCTGATCCCCTCGTGCCCTCCAATCCCAAGGCTCTCTGCATTTCTGCAGGACTTTATTTCTTCCTGAATTCCTTCACAAACTTCCTTCTCCCCCCACCTCCTCTCCCATCGCTCCCTGCTTTGCCTCTCATGACTCATCCCAGCTTTGATGCTCTTTGTTCTTTCTCCCCTCATCACATTCACCAAACCTAGGACCACAGAACAGAAAATGCCAAGGCGTCCATGGAATTTCCTAACAAATCCCAATCATAAACTTCTGCACTGTGAACATCCCAAATGCAAAGAGCCCACAAAAGCTGCACTGGCCTAAGCAAGAGAACCTTGACCTGTGTGAGTGATTTCATGTTCTTATCTGGTCACCAAAAATGAAATGCCCCGACAAAGCCAAAGTCACGGTGAGCAGAGTGGGCTGGGAGCTGGAAGGTGTTTTGGGGATTGGTTTGGTTTCCAGAGGGCCACAAGACTGCAGGGAGTTTTCTTTGCTTGCTGTTGTTCTTATTTATATTGAAAGAACTCTTTTAAACCCAGACTCTTTATAAAAGAACATGGCTAATAAACATATTTTTGCCTGTCTTTTCCCTCTAAGCTCCAGCTGTGAGCAGGGCTCTCTCCACACTGATATTTGCAGCTGCAGGTTTGGAATTTCTCAGCTGTGTTTCAAAGGCCCATCTGAGTCAGAACTGGATCCAAATGATGCACTGGGCAGTGCATCAACTGCATGACAGGTGATGGATGAAATGTGTTTGTCCAGCAGGAAATCACGTTAAATTCCCATTTTTCCTTATTATCCATACTCTGATTTTTCAGCATTAATGCAATATTATATGATGGGAATATTAAGCTAATAAAATCCCAGCATCCTGTTATTACTGTTAGCCTTCATTTTTCTTTATTTAATGGGTTAAAGAGAAACAAGAGTCAGAGGCAAACAGGAGACCTAAAATCCCCACTGAACTTGAATATCATTTGGTTCCCAGCTTACACTTGCATGCCCAGAGGGACTCTGGACACAGGCAGGCCCCTCTTTACTAAACTTTCAAAGCAACAGTGAATTTTAAGGTTACTGCTTTTAATAAGGAGAGATTTAAAGAGATCAAACTCCTTGGCAAGGCCTGCTTTTCTATAGACAAATTCCTCACTGTAATTATTTTTTCTTTCTTTCTCGGTAATCAATGTTTTTAAATACATTTCATGTAATGTGGTTATTTTAACTTCACTTTAAAAATCAAGCCATTTAATGGATCTCAATCCTCTTTAAATAAAGGAAAACCTCTTTTTTTGAAGTGAGAGTCTGTTCATAACTGTAGAAGTGCATTTTCATGATAATCCCATCAACAAAAAAAAAAAATTACTTTAGTAAATTTTGTCTTTCCTGAAGGTACCAGTTTAACAGCCCAACAGACAAAGTCCTCTGTTAATACACAAATGCTACACAACTGGAGGCAAGAGAGAAAATGATTGCCTTCCCTGTGCTGCTGAAGCAAATCGAGGAACCCTACTTTTAATGGAGTCCCAGTAAATTATCTTTAAGGCCAGTCAGTCCCAGAAAAGAATCCCCACCTTACAGGATCAGCAGGTCTCAAAACCTGAGGCAATTCCACACAAACAGAAATAAATTCCAATTTTTGATCCAGCCTTTTGCACACACTAAATAATAGGAAACCTGACAAAGCCTGTCGATCTCACTGCATTTACTTCAATAAAGGAAAAGGGCAACAAGAGATGACAAATAAAGTGAACACTGCAAAAGATTTCTCTCGTTTTTTTTTTTAAACATATGGAGCTCATTGCTAAGCGAGGTCCAGTGGTTCCAGGCCAAAAACAAAGAAGAACACCAGGCTGCCTTAATTTCTGAAATCAGTTTTTCCAATAGGCAGATCTGGATTTAACTTTCTAAAAGGTGTTCCAAACACAGTGCTCAGGACGTGTTTAGCAACACAAAAGCAAAGATAAAACCAGCTAATTGATTTCTCTACTCTTAAGGCTCCCTGAAATGCAAGAAAGGCCTCATCTCTACCTCAGTTATGGAACCTTTCAGGTTGGACTTTACAGCGGAAGCCACCAGGAAATTTCCTTGCTCAGGTTATCCCTAATCTCAGGAGATTTGAAATAAAAAAGTTGCACTCCTTAAGGAAAGCAACAAATTATTATGTCCTCTAAGTTTGAGTTCTTGCAGCAAGAAAATAACACCTCAGTTTTCAGATACAAAGAAGCAGCAACACAGCAGAGCTCACTGATGGAATTGGTCACATCTGTATTGCACCAGTTGGTTCTGCCACGTAGGAATGTGAAACCTGCTCCAACAGACACTAAAATTGACAGCTCAGTTCCCATCTGCTGTCAGCAAGACACTCCAGTGTCCTCAGAATCCACAGGGTAACTCAGCTGAAACTTGAGGGTGGTGTGGGCAGAGACTGCAGTGCAGCAGGCACAGGCAATCTTCAATATATCCTATAAATCAGAAATCCTAAAATGCAGGTGACTGTCTATGCCAGTGGGAAGGCACTGGTGGACCCACAGCCTCCAGTAAATAAATCTCTGCTTAAATACCTTTCAGCTGGAGTTCAGAAAAGTACCATTCCCTCACTGCGGGCTGAGACGGCTCAGCTGAGGCAGAACAAACACTGCAGCGCACAACAAATAAAATCCACCTGCTGACACAAACTTCCTGGTCTCTGATCTAAGGAGCTCATGGATTGAAAGGAACAAAGGGCAAATTACATAACATAAAACTGCATCAGAATGGGAAGCACATGGCACAGCTATTTGCCCCTCAAACTGGACAATGTCTGACCCACTTCACAGCGAAGCCCTAAATTACACTGTCCCCAGAATATCTGAAAAGAAAAAGTTTTCTAAAGAACCTGCATTTAAAAGAAATCCACAAATATCACATCTACTGGTGTGGCTGCTGTATTTAAAGAATAACTGCAGTGTGCTCCTCGTGCAGGTTCCAGGGCTTTGGGAGAGGTGACAAAGAGGAGAAGATTGCACAGTTATTTCTGGAACACCTGCAAGTGTTGTGGCAATTCAGTGTCACTGAACAGTCTGTATTTCTAGGACAGCATTAGGGAACAGTGGTATGAAAAAACTAAATGGAAAGTACTGCTCATTTTATGGAGTTACATCTTTTTAAAAAGCATTTCTTTTAAATTGCAATCTCTTAAAAAAAAGAGGTGGGTGGGTTTTTTTTTTATACAAGCAGTATCTGTATGGGGTCTCAGAGGAGTGAGTGCTCATCAGGACACCGTAAAATGACTATAAATGTGTACCATGAAGCTGGCAATGCTGCTCTAACACAGGATCAACACATACATTAACCTGTTTGAAGTTTACAAAGACAGAACCATCAGCAGGTAAACTGTCCCTTCCCAGTTGCTGCTCCCATCCACCCACCTCCAAAATGGGCTTGCAAAGAAAGCAGAAACATGAAAGCAAGTCTGTGTTTCACCTGAAACTCTGTCTATTCAAATTTGTGCTGCAGGGTTAATTTAATGGTTTATTTGCAAGCTTGCTCTGATTGAGAAAAGCCCCTCTGAGATACAATAAAGCCTCAGAACAACTATTGGGCAATCTGGAGTGACTCTTTTTGTGTTGATGCTGGTTTTGGTACCCTCTTGCACGCCATAAACTGCAAGTTCTCCTCCCTTCTCCCACCTTTTCTATGTTTACTTTCCACTCAGGGCATCAGATACACAGGAATAGCTGTCAGATTCCCCAGGCAGAAAGAGCATAATGGGAATTTCTTGAGATACCCCAAAATACCCTCTCACCAAGAAAGCACTCACATCTTTTCCCCTGCAAAAAGAGGCTCAGATTCTACCAATCATTTCACAGCTGAAAAATAATCCTCTGGCTTCCAACCCTCTGTCAGGGAGGTATTCACAGACACATCCAACCCTCTGTCAGGGAGGTATTCACAGACACATCCAACCCTCTGTCAGGGAGGTATTCACAGACACTGTGTTGGAAGCAAAAGACACAGCTCCTTTTTTTAACAGAACTCTTCAGAATGGAAACCAACAACGAATCCACTCCACAGATCACTATCCATGTCAATTATGGAGGTAATTACTCGCCCAGAACCAGAATTACCACATTTAAAGGAAGACTGTCCTACCTCCCACCGGTTTTAAAGATTAGATCAGCATTAGGTGCTCCCTTGGGGTGCTGGTACCGAGGCCGCCGTTCCCGGTTGGTGTTTGCCGGAGCCGGACGCTGTGCCAGAGACTGCAGCATTTCTGGAATGGCAGACAGAAGGAAGTTCAGGACAGTTTCTGTGCATCTGTTTACAGAGGAATTTACAAGCACATTTCACTGACGTTTAGTAAAAGAGACCCTACTTACACTTTGCTATAGAGTTGACACTCCTCAAGTTATTCCACAACAGATAATGAAGAGAAGTTACTGAATTGCATCGACGGCTTCGACAAACCCAAACCACCCAACAATATGAACCTGCATTTCCAGGTGTTCCTACAGAAGGAACTGCCAGCAATGGATTTAATCACAGGTGCTTAAGAAAGGGCCTGTGACCTTTTCTCTCTCAACACATCAGCCACCACTTTCTCCATCGCTGATCAGGGACAAAGACTCACAGCGGCACGAGGGGCCTCGCACATCAAACCTCCCCGAAATAGTAACAATGGCCAACGCTGCTGCCAATTAAAGACTCAGCAAGGAACCTGGCCTAAAATTAGGCAGTTCAAGTCAGGTATTTAAGTCTAAGCTTGGCATAATTGGATCCTTTCCTAGGGAAGGCAGGCACCTGAAGAAGGTGACTCAGCTGACCTACATTGCACCAGCTGTCCCAGGGACGGAGTTTTTATCACCAGGAGGAAGAATGTGGTGTGTGCAGAGAGCAGCCCCACTTACCCAGTTTAGCCCTGGACAGCCAACTTTTGGGCTGTTTAAACCAGAGAAGTATTGTATTTAGGGGTTTAGTAAAACTCAATTTCTAAAATTTCCTTTCAGTTTCTAATGATAACAAAAATGCCTCTTTAGCAGGCTCAGTTAATGGTTATCAAGTGGCCAACATAATTACAAACACATCCCAGGAACCACCAGGTAACCCCTGCCCATCTGCTGGTGCATCCAATGGAAAGTATTCCCGACACTCCACCTGTGCAAGGATCGACCCCACTCAGCAAACAGACAGATGGGATAAACCAAGGGGAAAAGTGGAATAAGCTGTTAAACAGATTATGTTTGAAAGTCTGCTCTGTCTGGTTCTCTAATCTCTGGTAATCTCATTGGAGACACACACCCATCACCTGCTGCACACACACACACACAAACACTTCACTGCTCTCCGGGACTCGCAAAGCGAGGGACTCCAAGGAGTTTCTCTCCTGATTTCTGGAATGCAGGGGAAGCTCTCACTAAGTTATCCACCCAATCTTCCATTAACTGGGAAGCTGTGACTGAGTTAATACCCAGTGTTGGTGTCAAGAGCCCACAGCCCTTGCACTCATGCTCTGTGCACTCCCAACACCCGGCAAAGGCAAAGAAAGCCACTGAACACACTGCTGGTCCTTGTTTGTAAACACCGGGAAACAGCTCCAGGAGAGACCTCCTGAACACCGGGAAACAGCTCCAGGAGAGACCTCCTAGGAGAGACCTCCAGGGGCAAGGAGGAGACTCAGGAAGGAAATCAGAGGAGGAGATTCCAGCCAGGTGCTGGAAGCAGGGAATGAGCAAGTTCAGGCATGTTCTGTCTCGGGGTTTGTGGGGAGTCAGGAACTGGGAAGGTCAGCACTGGAGGAGGGAACAGGAGGCACAGATGGTAGGAAGCACAGTGTGTTATCCATCACTGAACCTCTCTGGTTTTACTGAAGTAAAAAAGAACCTCCACAGAAAAGTACCAGCCTAAACTAGAGAGCCACCCAGTTCCCACTATTTCTTTAAATTAAAAAAAAAAATGTTTGTAGCAATACAATAAACTTTGCTAAGCATGACATCATTATCTGACACTGCTTTGAAGTGCATTGGTGAATCTCCATCCATTACTACCCAGTGCAGGTGAAAAAACACAAGTGTATGTGCAAACACTGGGACAGCCCCCAGGCACTGTGCCAGAAATGGAGATTTCTGTCTCCTCTGGGAACTTCAAAGCTTGACACAGAAATTTAAACCCAACTCTTCCCTTCAGTGGGTTAAGAACCTACTTGTCACAGACAAGCTGACTCTTCAAAAGTTGACAACCAACTGCTCAAAATCTAAATAAAAAGTAATTCAAAGAGGAATGTAATTTGGCCTGTTTAATTTAACTTGATTAAAAGGTCCTCTTTGGTTTTACTCTGTATATTACCCAGGTTAATAAGATGAACCAACAGCTGTTTTAAAAAGGGGTGTCAATTGTGGAAAACCCCTTTTTCCTCTATGTTGATTTTCCTCCTATGCTTTATACACCTAGAAAATCTGAGAGAAAATGATAAAAAAAATTGTCTATTACTGTTATCAATTGGTATCAGTTGCTTGATTCTGTCCAACAAAAATTAATCAATGTGTCCCTTTTTTGGATAAGAAGCACAACTACTCACAATAAAATCCCTGATTAAACAGATTCATTTGAAAGACATCACCAAAGTCACACAACAGGGCATAAAACCCAAATGCCTTGACCAGTAAAACTATTAGAAGTATCTAATGAGGAAAAAAACCCACCAAGAAGTCTGAGAAAAGCACTTAAATGTACAATTCTGGAGTCTGCTCTTTCTCTTCCTTTTTCATGAGGGGGCTTTACAGGAACAGCTTGTCTCAGAAAAGCAGTTTTAAGCTAATTACCATGTTTAACACTAAGAATATATTGTGTTACCATTTCAGAGCTCTGCAGACACTCACTCTGGAAAATGCTCCTTTTTACAAGTTTAGTTCTGGTACTATCCAAGTTCTGCAAGGAGTGCTGGATTCCATAGTGCTTGTACAATCAGAGCTGCTTTAATTTAATTATTTCCCATTTCTTGATGAACAGTGACCTTTCACTAAATACCTTAAATGAGATTTCCTGCTAATTAACTACTTATACTGTGATTGCCACCACACTGCAACATCTTTATCAAAAAACAAAAAAAACAGAGCAAGAATTTTGGAGATGTTGAATGGAAACATGAAAATAAGAGCTGAGTATCATCAGTTCTGCTGGTCTGGCTTTGGTTACTGTCCAAGCAGATCAAGAGAAGTTGAATCTGAAGTAAAAACAACTCAAAACAAACCACCCAGCCCACCAAATGCACTGGTTTAGGGACTGTATGATCTGCTGTACCAGCTGTTTGCTTCAGTCTGTCCAGGTTCCAAAATGCCTGACTTGCACATCTTCAAAAAACAAATTAGGTCATGCCATTTGTGTGAAACTTTCATTTTGTTAATATATTCTGATGCTCCAGATTTGAGGACTCTTAGAACTTTGACAACATGAAGCTGAGGTGACAGTTTGTGTTTCTCAAGCGAAGGTCACCTCAGTATTTGCAAGTCCCAACAAGACTAATGAAGAGTCTAAATACTATTACTATCTAAAATACCTATTAATAGCTTAAAAATAGTTTAAGTTGCACAGAGTTCATTCCTCTTGTATTCAACTCAGTCGTCTCACAGCAAGCATCAGATTCATTTTGTGTTATTTTTAAGGAAACGATCTCAGTTCTTCCCCTTTCCCAAAATAAATGGAAATCCTGACATCTGAGCCCCACTTGAAAACCCCCTTTCATGGAAGAGCTATGAAAACAAGTCCAAAGTAAACAAGGAATGCCTGACACCAAACACAGGTTCCCCCAAGCACTGCAGATCAACACTCAGAACCTCAGCTGCAAATCATCCCACCTGACATTTTCTGCACATCCACGAAAGCTGCCCTGAAAATGCAAATGAAATCCTCTCTGATTCTCTTACCCTGGTAGTCCTCTTGTTCCTGCCGTTCATTGATATCCAGAGTGAGCTTTTTCATCCTCATCCTCTCCTCCTGTTCCGCCTGCTGCTGGTTCCAGTGGTTTGCCGCCAGTTGGGAAGACATGGGCACATTTAGGATCTTGAACTGCAAGTGGAAACGAGTTTTTAAATACCCAGCAGGGAAAGACACACCACAAAAGCATCCAAAATACAGAGAGGTCACAGTTATTGCAGTTGCTTCTCCTGCCAAGCGTGGTGTTTGTTGGTTTGGTTTGAAGCTCTGCTTCACTTGGAGCAGCAGGAGAAAATGGAACCCACCCAGACCCCAAAGACACAGGAAAGCACAACCACCTTTATTTCTTCTCTTCACACCAGCCAATGTGCCCAAGAGAGAATCACACCGGTCTGGAGATGAAAGCACATGAGCTGGCTCAGAAAGATGCATCTCCCTCCCCAAGGTCTCTTCCCTCCCAAGAGATGAAGCCCCCCACGCAGAATTCCTGCTACAATCCCCTGTGATGAAACATTCCAGGCATCCTCTGACATTCCCTGGCCAGCACTTTTCTTTTAATGGGTAATTCTGGCTCCCCAGCGCTTCTCATTAGTCTGGAGACAGCTGTGGTGTCAAATTGAATCTTTTCTTCCTCATCCACACTCCACATTCCACACTTTATCTGATCTGCCCTGAGGTCCATCAGGTAACCCTGGCACTCCTACAGAAGGACCCTCTCTGGAAATTCAGATGAGATTTTCAGAGAGGTGTAAGGAAGGTGTTTTCTTTTTCCTCAGACTCAGAAGATTCAAGTTGTTATTCCTATAGATTTAATTTCTTTTTTACAATTGTTCCCAAATAGAGAAGTGATCCTCAATCTTATCTGCAACTGAAACAACAGCTCTCAGAAAACCCTTAATGCTAAAGTTTGAGAAGGTTTTTATAAAAATTTGACTCTCTCCTTCAACTGCATGCCCATTAGACATAAATATTTCTGTGCTGTAAGAAGGGAAATGCACTTAAAGATAATCATTCTCAATATTCCCTGAACGACTCTGAATCCTGCTGCTTGTTCCCATCATGGGAGATCTATTTCCCCAGAAACAGAAGCAAATTCCCGAGTGTTCTTTTCTGTTCCACTGTCAAAAGCTGCAGATGGAAAGATACATTATCAGAACCTCTGCTGAGGAGGTTTAGAGTAAAACAAACCCCTCAGTGCCTGTGGTTGGTACTTAATGCAATGATTACTGAGCAATCTCGAGGTATCTCAGACAGCCCCACCAGCAGCCAGGGGTGAGGGTGAGAAGACTCCAAACACTCAGATGCAGCATTTGAAAATAAACTGTGTCTGAAACAGCAAAGACAAACTCTTGCAAAGACCTGAGAAAAACCTGGGTGCAGTGACCCCCTAAATCCTACCAACTGCAAGAGGTGTTTAGAAGAGAAAAAACCAGACAAGATATTTGAGAGTAATAGCATATTATATTGATTATAAATACAAGCTTGTTATTAAGGTGTGCAGGGAAGAATAAAGATGGAAGTTGAAATTCCAAGAGCAAAGGAAGCTTTAGTTACTTATTGCTGAGCAGGTTGTTCCCATAGATCAGCAAATGAGCTGTAGGTGAACTACACAAATAACTAATCCATTAGCAGCATTTCATGATAGAAATCATTCCTTGGCTTCACCATTAAGCTCCTCATCCATTTTAATATGTTCTTTATATTTTCTCTGTTCCGTGGATTTATCAGCTTAATGGGATTGGTGTTTTCAGGCAAGATGCACAAAGCAGAAAAAAAATAAAACCCAACTGTAAATGAGAGAAACAGAAAAACAACAGCCTGGTAATTATCAAAACATCAGTGACTCACTATCTCAAGGCAATCAGCTGCCACCTGAAATCAAGTCACTGATGACAATTACTACAGGATGTGATGATTACTGAGCAACTGAAAGGCTTCCCATTTGCACACAGTGAAGAGGTGCATCTAAAACCTCTTCCAGGACCTGTGAGGTGGGGGCAGGACAGAGGGTTCCACTGAAGGAAGATCAAAAATGACTATTCAGAACACTGGATTATTACAGATTTAAAGAAAAAAAAGATCAGGAGATAAAGATATAAATGAGACAAAGAATTTCACGTTCAAGGACACACCTGACCATTCCATTCTTTTAAGAAGCCTTGCTAAGGACCTTTCAAACAAAAGGAGATCTTCTGTCTTGGGTATTAACCAAACTTCTTGACACTTGGTGACTTCCTTTTTACAATCTAAATCTCACTTCATTTCACACCTACCTGGCATAAAACTTCTTGGCTGGTTTCCCAAACAATCAAATGGTATCAGACAGAGCTCAGCATTATGATGACATTTTCCCTTTGCTCTCCCACGGCTCATGAATAATTCACAGTGCTATTGTCTAATTTCAAATAACCACATAAGGTTTTAGGTTCTGCTGCTACCAGTTTTGTAAGTTTTCAGGATAAAATACGGTGTCCTTGTCACTACCAGCCTGCAATGACCATTAATTCAGGTTGTTTGCAGCTGGTAAATACCACTCAGCTGTTCTTGTGTTGCTTCAAGAAACCAGCTGTCAATGCTGCACTGAAATCTGGCTGGACAATGACGTGTTGAGTATTTGGCAACTGGACCTCAACTACCAGATATCAACCTCTGGAAGGAAGCACAGCATGAACGATTTCCATCAGAAGGTGCTTTCTAACAGCGCAGATTTCTCATTTCAGCAGAGCCACTAACAAAGAACATGGAGCCCAAACCCATAGTGAGCTGTTTGTCACTCCAGTGACTGTGCAGATGAAGTTACTCACAGCACCCCCCCAGCTTGCTGCAAACTTCTTTTGTTTGTAAAAAGCTGAAAGTTTACAGCTCTAAGCTACCAGTGACCTGTGCATCCATCACTTCAAAACTCTGCACTCGCTCTGCTCACGCAGATTGCAAATAAAGTACCGTGAGACAGAATAATTATTTTTCTTTTCAACTCCACCTCTTCTTTCCTGCTTATTTTTCTATTAAAACTGACTACTAAGACACATTTTTTTTTTCCTGAATACAGGAGCATGGACAAAGAAGCCTTTCATTAAGTCAGGAGCTGAAGGAGTCTATAAAGCAACTGTTTTCTGCATTTCTAGAAACGTTGAGAGGAGTTTTGGCAGGAAGAACCTACTCCCAAAACCAAATATTGGGGGAGGAGCAGGGAAAAATCCTGAACAAGTTCTGCTTTCTTTTTAGGCCACATACCAGCAATATTTTCCCCTCACAGGGAATACGAAGATCCCAAAATTCTTTGCAACTACAGATACTCCTAGTAAATTATCCTGACAATGTTAAACACCATTTTTTTGGTTTTTTTTTTACAAAATCTTAAATCCCTTCTCAGACCAATGACAGCAGTTAAAAATCCCCCACTCAAAACTTCTGTAGAACTTCAGAGACAACATTCAAATTCTAGGAAAACACAACAACCACTTTCTACATGGGTTTTTTTTAAGTGTCTCTCATAGGAAGGAAGATAAAGACAGGTTCAGGTTTATAAATCTCAGCTGTCAATGCACTGTCACAGCTCAGGGAACAAAAGTAAGAGCCAAGCAATGACGCTGATCTAAACACTGGAAAGGCCCAGATGCCTGGAATGAAACAGTGCCTGGGGTTTGCTTGCCATGGTAACTCAGAGTCATTCATTTCCACCACCAAACTGGACAACCAGAATGAAAAGGTTTCTTTAAAAAGATCTAAACCATAGGGAGAAATTCTTGTGGAATGTGTGAGGTGCTGAGCTGGAGATGATGCATTTGCTGAGATAGAAAAATTCAAACATACACTGGAGAAAAGGGCCAAGACCAACACATAGACTGGCTGCATGAAGAATTTATTTGTTTTATCAATACCCTTTCCAATTAAGTTCCTCCAAGAGGTTCAGTCATTCTGGAATAGTTCCTAAAAATATCTTCAGAGACAATAATTCTTTTTTTTTTTTCGCAAATTGAACAAATTCAGCCAAGTGGCAGTTACTTAGGAAGTGGAATTTAGAAAATGCCATATATTTTTATTTGAACCTGAAAGTGTTTTCAGAAAAACTTGTAGAATCTTGAAGATTCTAGAATATTCCTTTTTTTTTTTTAACCCCTACTCCTTTCAATGTTCACTGGCAGCCCACCAACCACAGCCCTCCATCTTCCACAACTATATTTAACATACAGGTCAAGACATAACAATCTCCTACTGGTGTAATCACCAAATGTAAATTAGTAATGGCATAATCCGACCGTGCAACTTTTCTACATCATTTCTACAACCAAGAAACTACAGATGGCATTTCCTATTTACCAAAATCAATCCGTTTGTATCCTACCCTGAGAAAAGGATGAACAAATAAAATAGCCTGTGACTTCAGAAGTTAAGAGTGGGACTTTCAAAGAAGCGAAAGGATTGTATTTATTTATATTTATTTATTTATTTATTTAAGGTGTCTGTACCTTCTGGAACCTCTCACCTGCTGTTTGTTGCCTTTCCTCGTTAACATGACAAAGGGCATCGTGTCCCCAGACTCGGCCTCTCCTTCCCCACCCGCGAGTGGGGGCCCCTTCTTGAGCTGGCTCTTGAGGTGCAGAGGGATGGCAACATCCAGCTGATGCACTTTCACTGACTCCCCACTGCGTTGCTGCCAAGGGAGAGGAAATCCTGTCAGTGCTCAGATGCTGCCACAGGATGGCAACAGTCGGGCTGTCAGGACTGTTCAAGTCTCTCTTCCAGGAGAACCAAGTAATACAGAAATAAATCTCTTAGGGTTTGTCATATTTCCCTTTAGTTTTCCTTGCTTGTGAAAAATAAAGTTACAGGCAGAGAATACTTCAACTATAAAGGAATTTTGGGTAACAGTCCCTTGGGGAAAGAAATCTAGAGACCTGATGAGACACACTTAAGAATGGACATTCTACAGTCAAGATTTTTTTGGTAGATGTATATTCATTATACTTGGTATACTCAGTACTTAAATACTTACCTGATGTGTCTAAAACAAACAAACACAAGGATTAAAAGGCTATGTAAATTTAAATGCATCTGCATTTTAAACATACTAAATGTATTAAAACCTAGGATAAAGTCAGAAGTGTGGCACAGTATCTGCTGCAGTTATTACTGAGTCAGTAAAATATATGTTGTATATTCCCTGGGCAAACAATACAATTAAAAGCTATTTTACTAAAAGCCACTCATCCAAACATGTCAACTGCAGAGAAGAGGAAATAATGAAAAAAACCCATCCATGTTCTTTAGTATGGTAAGCTAAGCACTAATCACTTATTTAAAGAAAAATCAGCTACAGTTAATTGTACATTACATTATGAAAGTAACTATTTATACCTGAAGGTTTTCCAGCATCATTTTATCCAATGCCTGAATGAAATCCTCATCCTCTGCACAAGGGACATGCTTCAATCCTCCTCCTTTAATCATTACTTCCTATTGCAGTGGGAAAAAAACCTTCCATTACTTTAGTTCCAGAAACATGAATATTTGGTCTAGAAATAAGTGGGAAAATATCCTCATTGCTTCTGTATCATACACAAAAGGTTTAAAACACCAAATTGTTCAAGAAAGAAGTTTTCAGCCTCGATTATTTTCTTGAAAGACAAATTGGCCACTCCCAATATTCTGACATACTCGTGTGTACATGTGCAGATGAGTGTGGACACATCCAAGACGTGGCAACAATATAAAGAAAACTCTCTGCCCTCAACACACCTATTTAAGTCATTTCCCATTAAGTCTGTACAGTTAGATGGTATTTTCAAGACAGAAACTACCCTGCAAGTATTTGGAAAGCACAGCATGACAACAAAAGTTTGAAGTCCCAACACATTGTTTGATACTGTTCATTATTTTCTTACTGTGTAACTGCAATCCAGGCTCAACCAGATGCACATTATCTGCCAATCCCAAATTCGTATTTTAGGAATTCTGACCTCCTGGCTTGTCTCCTTTTCTGTTCTGAGATCTAGTGGAGTGTAACTAATTTACCTTGTTGTATCCTATCACTCTGCTGCCACTGCTGGCATTGCAAAACCATCCCTTGCACAACATTTTCCAGTCTGGTTACCTGTGAGTGTGCACAGCCCTGTGAAAACACCTCGTAGTAAAGCTGACAGTATAAATATTTTCAGAAGGTAATAACCAACCTTTGCAAAGATGAAAATAAGCTCTAAAATGTATCTGAAAGAATAACAGGGAGGGTTCTTGCTGTGTTTTCCCAGCTATGTTATGAGCAGCACTGGCAAAAAGCACTCAGTAAAGGAGGCAGAGGTCAGGTCAGGGCTGCCCAGTGCAATACACACCGTGTTCTCCTCATCAGTCTCGTTTTCCTTATTGGAATCCGTAAGATAATCCGTGTTTTCTTCCTCTTCTTCCTCACCTTCTTCTTCCTCATTTTCAGAGCCCTCCTGAAATATTCAATTAACAATTGGTAACCATTTAAAACAAAACAGGACCACTTGCACCTGGGTTCCTCTTACACATTTTCCACACCTGTTCTCCCCTCTCTCCATCTGAACGTGCTCAGTTCTAGTAAATCTATTACATTTTTTATTTAATGTTCAGTCTGAACTCACGGGGCTTTATCTGACAATTTCTAAAATGTACAGCAGAAATCTGGGAGCAGAGGCCAATACCCCACATGGTTGTGCTGCCACTCAAGAGGGAATTCCACAAGCTGGAGGAATGGATTGGGAAGAACTCACCAGTTCAAAGAAGGGAAACACAAAGATCCCCAGAGGTCCCTTCCCACCCCACAGCTGTTTGTGGTTCTGCTGGTGCTAATTTGTGGCTAAAGGCACAAACCCAGCCCAACTTCAGGCTCTTTAACACTGAGAGACACAGCTTGAAAAAGGCTTGTTAGCAAACCAACCAACCCAAGCACCTGCAGAAAACCCTGGTTCCTATTTCCTTGATGAAATCGTTTTCTCGTAACACCACCATTATCACGTCAACTCTGCTGTGTCACGGTGACAACTCAGAATTTCTATGTACTTGTCTTTTTTTTACTGGCTCCACCACTTTTGAATCAAAATACTATTAGCACAGTAAACAAGGAAGGTTTCTATGCTCCATAAATCTTTTACTTATTCATATTACACAGGCATACTCTGAACAGCTGTTATTTTTCCTACCTGACTGCTCTGACATCTAGTCAATACATTTGCCTTAATAATCTTTAAAAAAATAATCTTAAAGTGCTTTTTTTTCACGCCAAAAAAACTGAAGGCATCTTTTTGTTGAGAAGCAAAGTTGTCAGGTTCAAGTTTCTGCTGTAAATTGTCTGGAATAAGCCTCAGAAACTCTGTACTCAGTTTTCCACCTACACAAAACTGGGATGGGAATATCCTCAAGTACTGCCTGGGCTGTGCATGGCCACGTTTCACCCACTGGCTCTGGGACTTAGAGGGGCTTCAGAGCAATCAAAATCCTGATTACTCGTCCTTTTTTACATGAAGGAAGGTAAATGATTAAGTTCACCTCTTCTTCTGGCTCATTTACTTCACTTTCATTTCCAGATTGTTCCTCTGTCTCTGCTCCACCTTCCTCCTCCTCTTCATCCTCTTCCAGGTTCTCTCCTTCCGTAATGGAATCTTTGGAATCTTTGTCATTCACAATTCCTGAAATGTGGAAAAAGAACATCAGAAGACACATAACCACTCCAGTTACACGTGGAAAATCCCTTCAAAAGCCCCTTGTTCCCAAACACTAAAACCTCCCATGGGTCACAATATTCTATTTCTGAGGGGAATAAAATGACAGATGCTTCACTAGAGCAGTAGAACCCACAAGGTATCAGTTCCCTGCCCATCACTGTCAATGAATAGTTTTGAAACAACAAATTCTCAGTTTGCAATAAACCTTTATGGCTCTTTTCTCATGCTCTGAGCCTGCACTTGAACCTCTGAGGATGGAGGTGCCTCCATGAAACCCTTGGGAAAGGATCTTTCTCTCAGTAAGGGATCCTTTAGTGTCATTGATGATGTTTATTCATCCCTTATCTAGATCATTTCCACAGGAATGAAAGATAACTTTCAGCTTTTTTTCAGTGTTTCACTGTCCAATTTAGTCTCACATCCAGGATTTCAATCAGAATGTTTGCTGAGAAAATATTTAAGAATTGATCATGATTTGGATCCAGGGGAAAAAAATAAATCTGTTTTTAGAGAACTGCTTTTGCAAAATTTAAGTCATCCAGTGTAAAAAAAATAACAATCTTCTAACATACAATGTCAATTAAATGGACAGCATATTAAAAAAAATAAATTCATCCTAAACCAGAAGTTGCAGCATTTTATGTGGTAGTGTACATACTTCTCCCAATGAATTAAAGGCTTAGAAAAGTTGAACTTGTCCAAGTAAATGAAGTGCTATTAAAGCTCCAATTAACACACAAAGTGTAAAATTTACATATTTTTACAGGCTTTTCATGAACAAGCCTGTTTTCAAATAAAAATGAGATATTAGAAAACAACTCCAATTAACAAGCAATGAGCACAGCAGTATCCAATATGTAGTAAGAACAAAAGGTTAAATGTTAACATGGTAACAGTTTTAGATCCTAACCAGGATTTTCTCAGGGGGGCTGAAATTAAGAGTGGGTTTCCCACATTTTTCTGATTAAATTCATCATTTTCTTTTCCTCATCACTTGCACCATGAGACTCCATTAACTAATATACACACACACTTCTGCTCTCCAAATACTATTATATTAACAGTACTCACACAATGTTTTTTAAACACTTAATTACTTTAGTTATGGAGATTCTGTATGATCTCTGTAGTGATCAGAAAAGAGCAAAGAAGGTAGAGAAATATTCCTATCATGAGAATAAACAACAACAATACTTACCTACTACCATCAAACAAGAGGCAATTTTAAAAACTGCAGGAATTGTCAATAAAAACCCCCCAAAATCCCCATTTCCTCACCTAGTTTTATTAAGAACTCTCGTTCCAAGTCCTGCACCTGCCTCACAGCTTCTTCCAGAGAATTGCACAGCTTTATCTTTGGTCTCAGCAGTTCCAGGGTATCACTGATCATATAATCTATGTCTATAGGGAAAGGGTGCTCTTTTGTCCAAACATCCAGGCTTTTTTTCCACCACACGTAGCGCTGGAAGACAAAACATCCCGGTGAGTTCCACGCACACTGAGGTTTAGAAACTATTTCACCTCTGAAGGTTAAAACACTCAAGTCTGTAATGCCAAGGCCTGTTTATACAGTGGAAAAATGCAAAATTTTATACGACTCTGAGGCGTTTGGTTATCACTGCACATTGTTTGATAACACTGGATATCACACACATTAAGAAGATGCTTCTTCTATCACAAGGACTGTTAGAAATAAGCAGACTTAGCACAAAAAAAGCACTGAAAATAAAGTCCCTTCTCAGCGTAGACTCTCGCTACAAGAGATGAGCACGTAACAACCTGCCTGCTTTCAATTCCTCCCCGTATATTTTCAAGAAAATTAATTTCCTAAAGGCATATTTTAGGGAGAAGGGGGGGAAACATCACAAAAAAGTCTTAAGACTGCAGCCAGCTTCAAGTCCCTGATCCAGTTTGCTTTATAAAAAGTTTGCAGACACCTTGAGACATTGTCACAAATAAGTGCTGATCTTAAGCCAACATAACAGTACAACCTGAGAGCAAAAACTGCATCTGAAAAGGAAGAATGTGTAAGAGAAACTTTACTTAGAAGGTGACATGGTCAAAAGGTAGGCTTGCTGAAATTAATAAGGTGTAACAAAAATACCTTCTTCCCTGAAAAGTTTAATTTGCATTTAAAGATGGGACTAGACTATACATTAAAACAACATTTCGCATCTCATATACAGCAAAGGATAAATGTCCTGAAGGTCTGGAATAAGTCATTATCACCCTAATTTTTAATACCCTTGTTTTAATATAATTTAGAAAGAAAAAGCAGAAAGAAACATAAATTATATGTGAAGGGTTTTAGCATGAATTCCACGGGCTGAAATTCCCCATCTGATGAGGAACCCATTCCAGTGTTTAAATACTCTTGCTATGAAATCTTCTCCCCACTTCATGACATCTATTTAATCAGAACTTTCCTTGCTGCAGCTTGTGCCCATTCCCTCTGATCCTTTCACCCTGCATGCCTGAGAAGTATTGGAGCCCTCTGTCCCCCAGAAAACTATCATCAGATGAGGTCAGCACCTAACTAACCTTCTCTGAGCTGAGCAAACCCACAGCGGGGGCACTGAGAGCATCCTGATCGTTTTGATGTAACTCAACACACATCACTTGGAAATAAAACTGCCACCAGACAGACAGGATTCTAAAAACTGTAGTGCTAGAGAACAATGAGAGAAACATGCACCAGCCTGACTTAGATTAGACTGCTGAAGAATTACACAGAGCTCTGTAAAATTCAGAATACCTGGAAGTACACAAGGAAGCAGTCGAGCTTTCGTTTGCTGGATCCTCTGTCGAAGTACTGCCCACAGGTATCGAGGATGGTGCAGACCAGCCTGATCCTGAAGAGATGCTCTGGAGGGTCCAGGGGGCTGGGGCTGCCATCAGGGTTCACCCCAAAGGAGGTGAAAGAATAGAGAGTTCGAAATATGACAGCAGACTCCACCATCCGGTAATTGTAGAGCTCCCCCAAGAACTTGGCACTGCTGATCCGCCGCTGGTTAAACTTTGGTTGATTAACCTTCACCAAAACAGGACA
Source organism: Myiozetetes cayanensis (assembly GCF_022539395.1). Taxonomy (NCBI): domain Eukaryota; kingdom Metazoa; phylum Chordata; class Aves; order Passeriformes; family Tyrannidae; genus Myiozetetes; species Myiozetetes cayanensis. The sequence continues at coordinate 5,808,589 of NW_026087521.1, forward strand.
GGAAAATTCACTGGGTCATGTAGACACAACAGAACAGTGAAAAAAAACAACCCACACCCAACCAAGCTTTTACAAATTAAAAAAGGGGTATAGAAATACAGATAGGATTTCTTACAATAAAAGATGATTATTTATGACCACGTGCATTACACAAAAGTAAACATTTAGAAGTAGTTATGAAAGCTGGTCAACTAGTACTTATAATAAAAGTTCAAATCCATTTAGCCCATACTCCATCTTAAATCTATGATAATTTTTCATCTCCCAGAGAATTCTTGTAATTTTAACATCTATTAAAATATGGAGTGGTGTCCAAAATTACTCGAAGTTGCCTGAATCTGTCTACACTGGGAAAGAATAAATGGTGTGCTCTTATTAGGACAAGGGGGCAAAACAACTGTCCTATTAATCTTGTTAGTTTGGTTTTGCTGGTTTTTTGTGGTTTTTTTTTTTGGGGGGGTATTAATTTAAATAAACCTTTACAAAGCAAAACGGAGGCAGAAAAGTCATTGACAAAAAAAAAAAAAATCCAGAATGCAAGGATTCCTTTCTTTAAGCAAGATCATTTTAATTGTCCATCCAAGACAAGTAAATGAGTAGAGCTCAGCAAGGATGCTGGGTGTTTACCTCCATTCCCAGTCGAATATCCTCCAGCACTCCATCCACAACATGAATTCCCACATCTTCCTGGTAAAGGACCAACCCTGCTAAGAGGTTGGCTACACAGTGAATACTATTATATTTCACATTCCAGATGTTGATCATACAGCATATAACATAGTCTTTTACTTCTGCATCCTGCCAAGGGAGTTTGCGCATCTGCCTCAGGACCTAAACCAAATTTTAAGACAAGCTTCACATTTTAGCAGGTAAAAAAATATCCAGGCGCTCTCCCTCTGTCACCCCCCATGTCTCCTGGTTGGGATGGAAGCCCTCTGAGCCAACAACCTCATCCTCCTTTTCCAAGCCTCCTTCGGATCTGCAGTTGCTGTGGAACAGTTTATGTGTGTAACCCAACTGCTCTCCTGGAGCTACTGATCCACTGTCCGAGTCTGTCCCATCATTTCCTGGCCCTTACACTCTGTGTTTAATTTCAACCTTTTTTTCTCTTACTCTCCCAACACAAAGATTTTCATCTCACTCTCTCTGTTGGTCACTTAATGCTCCAGAGGATGCAGGTCCTCAACTGGAGCTTCCACCAATTACAATGAACCAAATAAAACCACCTTAATCAGGGACACAACAATTATCCCTGAATTAAAGAAACTGCAACCCCCCCCAAACCCTTCCAAAGCTGCATCACTTCCAGGAAAAACTCCAGTGAAGATTCTGACAGGATTTACCTTCTCTGTGGTGACCTTGGAGAGATCCTTGTACAGAAGTTTCCTGATGTATTCCTGCAAGGGAGGACGTTTTTTCTTCACAGTTTTTTCAGCTGGGGGGGGATTACAGTAGTAATAGGCATTTTCCACCATGGTGACATAGCGGGCATCCAGATGCATTGCTTGTTTTTTCCTCATCATTTGTTCCTGGAAATAAATGCAAATGATCAGTGAAAGGTGCTGACACACCACATTTTCCAGCCAAAGGCTCTTACAGCTACATTTGGGATGAGGGGAACATGAAAGGCTGCAGAAAAGTAAGTTATAAGCTTGGGTAGAGAGAAGAAAGCACAAAGCATAGATATGGTTCTGTGTTGCTCTTTCCACTGTCATTTTATTTTTCAACCCCTGTTTTTATAATGGTTCACCCGGGGTGAAAAAGGTTTCAGACCAGCATTTAAAGTTCACCTCAAAATCCAAAAGTTTAGATTATCAGCAGCTATTTTATTTAACTAAAGTAGCTGAAATACTGATGTCTTCACAAGCACAGTGAGCCTTCATAAGAGTGACAATCTATTTTTTACATCAGTGCAACTCCAGTGAGTCTATTTTGATGGTTTCACGTGAATTCCCAAAGGTTTAGGCAATGGCATTTTCCTTATTCCAAGCTCCATTGTTGCTGTTTACCCAAGCAGAATCGACTGCAAGAAAAGCAGTACCCACCATAAAGTGGTACTGCAGGAAAAATCAGTCAAGTACCACTAATTACTGTGCTTAATTGTCAGCCTTGGCCTGGTTTTCCTTACTAAATACAGTCTTTTCTCCATATTTCATTTTGGATATGTAAGTCATGGTTTAAGTTTTCACCTTTTGTAGATGGATCAGGAGAAAACACCTATTTTCTGCCACAGAGACATTTAGCATGTTTTACTATAGACTGAAAAATTAAGTGGGGTAAAGTGAAAGACAACAGAAAATGGCAGAATGGCCTGCAAAGAAAACTTTAAAAAACATAAACCTGCGTGATTTGTGTTTTTTCCTGTTACAAAAAGTTGCATATTATATTGAAAATAACAGGTTATAATTAAAGTGTTTCTTCCCAGAAAATACAACATGCACCACCTCAATCCCTGTCATTCCAGCAGTTCAAAATCAAAATTTTTAGTTCTTTGGAAGCACACTGTTGTTACAGTGAATTAAGGCAGTTTAAATTAACTGCATTTACTTTGTCACAGCCTCTGCCTGTAGAAACAAATCTGCCACAGCTCCAACCCCATCTACACAAGAACGAAACCACCACACAGCTTCACTTCTGGGTATTTATAAACACAAGTGACCTTGCCCTAAAGCTTAAGATAACTGTCCAAGTTAAATGATTAAAAATGCATCAGGAGGCTTTCGATATCAAAATTTCAAATATCCTTTTAACAAGGCCATGACAGCACAACACAAGAACGTGACATTTTAACACGATTCTGCTACAGAAAGGTGGATCGAGATAAAGCTGATCTTCCTTTCGAGGCTCCAGCTCCATGACTCCAATTCCAATATCCCAAGGCCAAGTCAACTGTAGGTTAATATTTGGAGGCACATAAAGGACACTGAATGTGAAAGATTTGCCAACAAGAACAATTAACAGAAATAAACACTGTCCTGACAAAACAATCTGTAAATAATTTGCACCACACGAAGGAGTTCTACACAACCAGGATATGACCACTAAATGTCTCTCTACACTGAGTCACTCAGTGCCAGTAAGTTTGCAACACCCTTACAGAGCACTTTACTTCTCAGTAATCAATTTTCCCCAAATTACTTTTAAAATCCATTCTTAACTATGACTTTCTTCCAACCCGGGACAAAGCAACGTTGTCTTTAATGGGGGACATGCAGCCCCTTTGGAATCTTATTACATAATATTTCATCAGCAGTAAAGATTAAGACCAACAATTATTTGAAGGATCAGCAGCTTTAATTCTGCCCATAAGAGTCATTGAGAAGATCAGCTTTATATTTGCTTAGATTTTTTACCACAAGATTGTAATTAGCTGGCTTTGGGAGTAATCTTTTCTACAGCTCACACTAACTGGTACCATAAGACTATGATCCAATTTGCAGAGGACTATTTAAGTCAAAATTAATCTCTGTGTTTAGGGGAACGTTAAGAGATGCAGCCACTGAGATGGCTGCAGAATAGAAATCTATTTAGCTGATTTTACATCTTGATCAACAGATATTCCAAACTTATCTTTTCCTGCTTCTTCACTGCATAAAAAAGACGACCCATCTGAAACCTTGTGAGGTTTTCAAGCCTCAGATATTCAGTGCCTGAGCTTTGTCCTGCACCTCACAGTTGAGTCAGGTTTAGCATTCACATTTATTGTTAAATAAAATAAATTTAGAAAAATAAATTTAGAAAATTGAGACTCAAACCTTTCAAGACACCAAGTGCATTGTTACAAAAAGCACGGGCCAAGAACCTGCAGTTAATTTGCCCATCTCTTTCCTCCTGTGGCTCCACCACCCCAACAGATGTTGTTATGACATTCAAAGAGGTTCAGAAAGAAACTGTTGTGTGAAAAAAGAAATTGTACAATATACCCACGTGTGCAGCTGCTTCTCCATTAACCAGAGCAGGAGAGGAGAGGCTGCAGGGTCAAGAGGAAGGGAATCTATCTGTAAAGGAATTCTCCAACCATGTTTGACTCGGTCTCTTTCCCTGGACACAGTTTTAGGATTGTCTCTCATGCCAGTGAAGTATTCAGGGCTCAGATCCATTAAAAAAGATCCAAAGCCATTTCTTTTATTTTTATGTCTTTGCCAGTACTTATCTAGATTTACAGATCCCAATTCTACTCTTACCTTAATTCCCAATCTCTATTTCAAAAACTGCTTCCTTTTGTGCCTTCATGAACTTTTTCTTCAAATTTAAAACCCCAGACGTTGCACAGGGCACAGAAACCACCTCCTGCACACAATTGTCTTCACCTCCAGTTGAAATCCTGTCTGCTTTTCCTCCCAAATTGTATCTCAGCAATGTTCAGATACACCTACTACACTCTTTCAACCTCATCTTCTGATTTTGCCCTATCTCTGAATTATCTGCAGTTCAAAAGCAATATCTTTTTGCTTCAGAAATGCAATTCTTTTTTTTTTACATTTCCTTTCAAGTCCTGAAGAGATTAACAGGTCAACTGGAGCTCTCCAGGATACTTTCAGAAAGCAGTAATTGCCTTAGGTCAGTGCCTGACACCTCCCCCACAAGCTGAGGAGTTTTCTCTTACCAAAAGGACGCTGGTTCTTAGGTGAGACTCTGGGGATCTGAAGAGGAATCTGCCACAGGTTTCCAGCAGGGTACACGCCATCTCAATGTGGTGATGAGAGAAGTCTGACAGGAGCATCTGGGATAGATTGATATAAAAACACAGCTTGTTAAACATCTTTTTCAGCTGCAGAAAACATTAAGTTGTGATGATTACAATGGCTTAAGAACTCAGCTTTGAATTAACAGAAACTACTCACAGAAAATGATCTTAAGCTGTGAGTCTTCAAACTCCTTTTATTTTTTTAAAACCATTTTTAAAATTTGGGACTTGACATGAAAGATAAGTTTGCATGTTTATCAGCAAAGTGAGATGATGTGCCCAGAGATTAATGCTTTCCAAAGATTTGTTTTGCTCCTCAACAAACAAAAGCACCTGCTAAAATGGCATAAAAGCCCCTCCTTGCATCACTGAGAAGCTTTTTGCCTCCAATCCCTCCCCCTTACTGTCAAAACCATTAATTGAAATCAACATAATGAAAGTTTTGCAAGGCATAGCAGATTAATAAGCAGCAATGTCTGCCATACTTACAAAAAACATTGTTAGCAGTTTAGGGGGAAATTTATTTTAATATATTCCTACCCTTAGAGAAACAAAAACATTCTAAACTTCCACAAACAGCCATAAAAGTCAACTCATGCAGTTAACAGCAGACATCAGGGTTTAAAACCACATATTTAACAAATTCAGCAAACATCAGCACCAGGTAAATGAAGGGGAATAGGATGGGGACACAGGATCAGCACATGCAGGAGCACAGAGTATCACAACACCCACCTTCAAACAGTGCAGGGTGTCATTTTTGGAGAACATCTTGAACTTGGTGAGCTCCCCAATAAACCTCACAGTTTTGTTCTTTGTTTCAATGTTGATCTGGTCCTTCTTTCTTACCTAAAAAAAAAAAAAAAAAAAAAAAAATAATTGATTTCAGCCCCTCAAAAATATCCAGCTCTTCTAAATTACTTTGACCTGAACATGCACAAGCAGGTTGGGAAATCAGCAGTATTTGACACGGGTCACTTGTGTAGCCCTCAAGGAAATATTAAACATTGATGGCTTTTTCATGTCAGATTTAATAATGTGCAGACTTTTCTTTTTTTAAATTACTGACATCCAGCAGAATTTTACTAACAAAGCACCAATATGTCTCCATGTCTGAACACAAATCCCCAGAACACAAAATTGGATTTTCCCAACAGATAAAGGTTTTTCTGAGAACAGTTAACTTCAGACAGTCGATTCAAGTGAGCCTGAGCAATTCACACACATTTTAATGTCAGTGTTGGAAACAAACCCTGAGATCTGTGCCATAAAACTCAGAACATGGTGAAGAAATCATCACTATTGGAGTACAAAACTCAAAAAACAAGAGAAACAACACTGAAAAATACAATTGAGAGGAACAGAAAACTTTGACTGATGAAAATCAGAAAAACTAATTTGAATTAAATACTCCATTACAACACCAAATGTTATTTTTTACACCAAAGGGTGACTTCTCAGATTGGTTACTCTGAACACCAAAACATACATGGAATCTGAAATCCCCTTTCAGCATGGAACAGAGATCCTCTGCCACGTCAGACATACAGGGGTGCAACGTGGCAACCAGTCTGGCATAAAACGGGAGCAAATCCAACCTGCAACCAAAGGAGAGGATTAAAGAGACAATTAATTTACAGACAAAAAGGTTATTTATGTCTACACAGAAGGGCAGCATTTTACTTAGGAAAAGAATGAATGCACATAGTGACAGGACTACATACATGCAGTTTTTTGGGCTCACTTCAAAATGCAATGTAATTTAAAAACAACAATAAAAGAAGGTAAACTACCATGTCCTGCTGGAATCCTTCACAGTTAATTTCCTTTGGAAGCTGCTGCCTTAGGTAAAATGCCAAATACCATCTCAGCTGCAGAATTTGACCTTCAGTAAATTACCAGACACAAACAAAATTCACATCCATCTCAACGGGCAAAACAAAAAACCCTTACAGAGAACTCCACTGGTAACTGGGAGGTTTCAACACCTTTTTTGCAGCAGCAGAAATAACCAGGGAAGTAGGAACAACACCTTTAGCTTTAAGGCAGCAAACTTCTAAATGAATGTAGTAGTTATTACACCAAACAAGGCCCAGCAGATGGGATGTGGCCACCCTTTACCCAAAACTGCAGCCTCATAACATCATTTAACAAGCTGAAGGAAGTGTTCCTGGTTTATTTTCAGCTTGCCCAGTTAATGCAGTGAACAGGTGAACTGTAGAACAAGCCTAAGTTTTTCAGTGGAGAGAAACGTCCTAGATTTTCATGCTTCAAGTAAGAAATTGCCTGTAAGGGGAGAAATGGATCTTGAGTTCACACTTTAGGAAGGATTAAGGCTTTCCCTACTGATAAAGAAAAAAAATGCTGACAAAAACAAATCCAAAAGCACAGCTGATACACAGAGCTTGTCCTGGCACGAAGTGAAACTGGAAAAGCATCAAGACCAAAACCCCAAAACAAAGCACCCATGACTGCCTCCCTTCACCTTTCTGCTTCTGTGTCAATAGAGCACATCCACTTGCACAAAAGGAGATAATTAGGTATTAAATTGTGGATTAGAAGCGTCAGAATATGCTCTCTGAAAGCAGGCATAGCTGAGCAGCCTCCTGATGACACGTGAAACTCCTGGTGAAACATTGCAGGTACCTCAGTTACCTATTTAACAGCTTTTATCTCTTTTGTTAATCAATAACTGAAGCACTATTTACATTTTTCAAGCTTGTCCAAGGCTGACTACCCACAGCAAATTACTCCCATACATGCTATTAAGCATTTAGCCATTAACTCTGAGAGAAGTGAAAGTCTCGTTACTCCACACACAGACACAAATTAAACTTGGGGCTGAACTGAGGGGGTGGGTTCTAACTGAGGGGAATTTCTGTATGGCATCAAAGACAAATACCAGAAAGTTTTATTCTGCTCTGAACAAGTTACCTGCCTGCTGAGAGGCAATAATTTCATCTCTGTAAACTGAATGTACCCAGGGGAAAATTAAACTCTTAGAGCACATTGTTGTTCTTCCCTCCCAGGACACAAAAGGTCTCTTCATGGGGAGCCACACTAAGACTGGGCATTTCTAAACAGGTGAAATCTAATAAGGAAAAGCCTTGGGTCAATTAATCTGACATTGGCAATCAAGAGATGGAATCAGTTCCCTCTCAGAGGTGACCAAAGTTTGAGTTCAGCGGTGGAGACGTCGCAGCATCAGTGGCACCATCTGCTGGTCCCTGCAGGGCTTTGTTTCCTCCAGGAGCATTTCTTCCTCTTGAGAAGAGGGTTAGAAATTTTAGAAATTAGCTAAAAAAACACACCCCCACCACAGCATTGCTTTCTCTTCCTGCTCTGGTACATTATGAAGCAAGATCTGACATCAGGGTTCAGTCAGTTCCTCCCTGCAGTCTGTGTTAATCACCCTGAATATGGATCACCATTTAAAAAACCACTATTTGTGACCACTGACATTTGAACCACATGCTTGGATTGACAGGCAGTCAGCTCTGGAGCTCAGGATCACATCAACTGCACTCCAGCTGAGTGTTAAGAGCCTGTCCTCTCTGTAGAATTTCAAGTATTAGTTTATTTAAACAAACCAAACCAGAAACAGCAATCCCTCTAAAACAGATGCATCCAATTTTTATACCCAGAAAGAATGAAGGGGGGTTTGGTAGATTTCTTCATTTCTGGCATTTTTTTGGACAGAGTTTAAAGAATGAAAGAGTGGAGCAAGAACTCCTGCTCACCAGCATAATGACAATCCAGACAACAGCAGGGTATTCCCAGGGCCTGGGCAGGTACAAAGTGCCACCCACGCTGTTTCATGGGAACAGAAGGATGCTGTGGAATGGGAATACTACCAGAAAAGTGCTTTTTATTCCTCTGCCTTGGCATAAACTCCTTGATCTCAAGCACATCCCTCAGTTTTATCCTCCCCTGAGACACTGGTGAGTTCAACTGCACAAAGAGGACCTCGCTCCTGGGAATTCTCAGGAGGAAGAGCAGAAAGGAGGGAGATGCACAGGAGGTTTACAACTTGGGAGTTAAAATGTGCAGAACTATTTAATCCTTATTCTTAATCCTTAAGAAGCTGCTAACTTCTGAATTCAGAACAACCAACAGGAATGCTAAAAATTTCCACAGGAACAACTGAGCTCTTGGGTCAGCAAACCTGCAACTTTTCTCAGATCACCACAGATGGGAAAGGCAAAAAAATATGAGAAGTCAGCACAGCCCCCTATTCACTGCTCAGCACTTGTGTAGAATAGGTTAGAATTTAAGACCTAAAAAGAGATTTCAAACTTCTCTCTCTGAAAGTAAAAAAAAAAAAATTCAACAAAATTGTAGCATGCAGTTAAACCTAAATAATTATGTGTACCTGCACAGGAAGATAATTCAGATGGACAGCAAAGAATTACACATCAAAGCCCTGAGGCTGTGAGCAGTATGGGTTAACTCACTGCCTGCATTACATTCACTGCCTGAATTAAAAGGCTTAATATTTAATTTTAAATCAATCCTCCAGTGCAAATCTGAAAGCCACTTGGATTGCTAGCACTGAAAAATCTTTTTAAAAGGCTTTCTGTTCTGTTGGGTTGGAGGTTCAAATCACAGCTGAAAATGTAAATGTGACCCATTCATCACTGTTTAAGAAAGCAGGGCAAGGATGGTGAATTCTAACACTGACCTACAGTGAGCTGAGGAAGAAATGGCCTTTTTTATCAAGTTAAGTTTTCTGTTTTGAAGAATCCTGGTGTGTCCCAACCCACCCAGCCCTAGTGGGAGCAGGAAAAGCTCCCTGGCAACACCACACAATGCCTGATTTCACAGTGCTTGCACTGCTCCTCAAACATGAAACCAGTTCCACACTTCCCTGGGAGAAGTGTCGTGTCTGCACAGCTCCAGAAGTGACCCCAAGGGAAGAAACAGAATTTATTCTGTTACTGAAATATCTCATTAGGGCTGCCAACAAAACAGGCAGACTTGGACAGCATTATCTAATATGTAAATGCTTTTATCTGCATCCTACAAGAACACTGCTCCTTTGGACCTTTCACAGAAAACCCTCCTCAAAAACACAACCACAACAAACTTCCTTCTCCCACGGCATCCTGGGGAGATATTGAAGAAATACCTGGAATTAGTGCAAACTAACGTGGAACAACAATAATGGAAAAGCAGGATGTGCCCCCCTGGCTCAGGGCAGAGGCACCCAGAGCACAAGCACAGCTCTGCACAGCACACAGAGCCTCACAGCAGGGCCACACAACACAGAGAATTTCTCCTGCAAAAAGGATTTACTGATGGAAATTCCAGCAGTTCAGAGACTGGATCACCAGTGCAGGCAGATGGATACAACTGAACTTGAGATCTTCCAGCTGGAAGCCGGACTATTCATTAGTCCAGTAGGTCTCATCACAGCAGAAAAAGATATTAAAAAGGAATTGTGCATGGAATGTTAATATTTCCCAACTATTAGAAATCAAAACTGCCACGAAGGCAGCAGCCCCTCGAGCCAAGCCCACCGTCTATTCTGGCTACTGAGTACCTACAGAAGAGTTAACTTTCACAAAATTCATTTTAAAAGAAATTTGTAGGGTAATGGAACTACCATGGGGAAGCCAACAAATCAGTGGCAATGCAGACACTACACAGGTTTCTAGGAACTTCACTGTGTTCAAATTACAGCCTGAGCAAAGACACTGTTTGAACAGCACAAGGTATTGGTAATTTCACTTTTGCTTTCATGCCACCTGTGAAATCACAGTGCTGAATTTACAAGCCCTCACGCTGCTCCTGTTTGAAAGCACCTCCTTGTGCCGGGCACAGTGCCCACCAAGCTCCTCCAGGTCACATCACCTGCACACTTCAGCATTGTGCAAAGAAAATAATGGATATTCAAAGAGGTTCCAGGAGTTAACGATCACTTTGAGCAATCTGCAATCTGCAGCCCCAGGAAGAAGCACAGGGCAGTGGTACCAACATCCCTGGGTGCTCCCAGACCTGACAGCAAGCCACTTCCATTGTGCAAACATGGAAAAATCTCTGGCTGGGAAAAAGAAGTTCTTCCCACATCGTGTTTTGATGCATTTCATGAATATCAGCAGGCTGAGGAACAGAAATGGTGCTTCTGCAACTTAAATGTGGGCTGAGGAGCACCTTTTTACATCTAACACAGAAGATTCTCAACTGCCTGTCTCCTCTGTCAGTAATTCATATTTCAGGCACAATCAGGCCTCTCTCAAAGTCTCTAAAGATGAGGTGTCAAACCCATAATTTATAGGGGCAAGAACACAGAAGAGGATGAAAGATTACATGCACTTCTAATTGCCAAAATGAGTTTTAATGTACAGTCAGGTTAATGGCTCCAGTCAGCAAACAAACCTCTGGTTTGACACAGCTAAGGGTTATTTATTAGCACAGCTGATGCTTATTACAGGTGGGATGTAGATAGAATTCAGGTTGAAAGCACAGTGCAAGCAGTGATTGACTGCAAGGAAAACCAACCACCAAAGTCTGTTTATTCAAAGCTACAAAACAAGACACTCAAGGTATGTTTCCCCCCCAGTGTTAAAAGGGAATCAAAGCAGTGTGAATTCCAACAGGAATTCCAAGGTGATCATGAAACACTTCAATCTAAAGGCAGCATCAAACAACTTATCAGGAGAAACGGGGCAAGGTGGAACAAGAAAAGTGAATTCCTCATAATTTCCCCTATTTAAGGCACAAGTTTACCAGAGAGCACAGAAATGTGTTATTCTTCCAATTAATTCAATGTTTCTTTTAATATTTCCAACCATTTTTTGAAAGAAAGGCTCTTTCTGATAAGTGCAGGACAGAAAGAGAGACAAGGAGCAACAGCACAGACTCCACATGGACAGATGTAAATGGACAAAAGAGGCTCCAAGTGGCTGGCCCAGAACTGGCTGTTCAGCAGACACAGGACTATCAGACAGGCTGTGAGCTGGATCAGAACTAACACAGCCCAAGAAATCCTCCTTCCTAAACTGCACTGTGCTCTAACTGCCCACACTGGACAGTGCAGCTTGTCCTGAATGAAATACATCCTCCCTTTCTGGCACAAGGTGGGGTTTGCTGTCGTTTTCATGGTTATAAGTGATGAAATGATCTGCTATAAACACCAAGTACCAGAGAAAAAAATAAATTAACTAAGAAAAATGTTAACTTTTGGTAGAGCACTGCGGTGAATTCCTTGATCATTGATCCTACATCTTCCTTTCGTGCTCCAGGATAAGCCATTCCAGAAGTGCTGAAGAAAATGTAACTTGGAATATCCACTGGTTTTTAAAAAATCCCTAGATAAGTTAAATAATGAATGAGTGGATCCAGTTTCAGTTCTTACCTTTGTCTAGGAACTATGAAAAGTGCTCGTACCAGTTTTCTTCTGTTGGCTTTTGTGTTCATATTCATGCAAAAATCCATTGCTGCCTGTAAAGAGAGAAGTCAGTGCAGAACCTCAGCTTGAATGGACTGGGGTTTGTTTAAAGCAGTGGAAAATGCTTTTCAAAAGTGGCTTTTCCGGAGCTATTCCTACTGCATGCAGCTGCTTTAAAAACAACCATAAACCCTCCAGTTCTGTATGGAACTGAGATAGTCAGAAAAAACATGGCCAGGGCCAGGAATGCAGACTGATTAAAAACTAATCCAGCTACTGAGAGACTCCAAAGCTTCAAATCTTTATTTCTGGTCTCTATGATGCAGCACAATGGCCTTTAAGAGTGGAAAAAAGTAAAACTATGACTGTACCTTGTCTATGAGGTCTCTGTTGACACAGTTTGGAAGCTGCTGAAGAAAAGCATCTACTATCAGTTTTAAATGAGATCCAGTACTGGCTTCTTCATCCTCTTGTTCTAAAGGAATAATAAAGAAGCAGCAGACATCTTTAAGCCATGAGATATAAAGATTTACCATCACATTCCCCAAACACACTGCATTTGGATGGGTTAGTTGCTAAATCTTCATCCATAGATTCAAAAAAAATAAGACATAAAGTGAAAACAAAATTCTGACATCAATTATGAAGATCTCACCACACCAATTCCCCTGCAGCTCTCTTCTAGTTGCAACACTCATGGGATGCTTCAGAAATGTTATTTGCTCTATAACACAAGAATTTATAATTTCAACACTTGGGAAGAACCTTTCCTTGGCCAAAGCAACACCAAAGAACATTGTCTCCTGAGAAAGGAGCACGACGAAGTTTGGGTTTCTTTCTTTCAGTTTGAGGATGTTCAGCAGCAAAAAGGATACCCAGAGGTATCTGAAGGGCAAACAGAGACAGACTTCATAGAGGAGGATCTGGTGGGGTGGAAATCACACCCAACACCTGGGGAAGTATTTACACTCTGTATTTACAAACAACCCTTATCTTGGAAGACTCAAGTTCCTTTTTCCAGTTATTGCAAGGAAGAGATAAAGTTGTTACTCATAGGACTTTCTCTCCTGTTTTTGGAACCTGCTGGGGGCAGGGGTTGAGCTGAGGTAGAGGAACACCAGGAATTCCTCCAGGGAACACAGCCCTGAAGGGGCTGGAGATCAAAGCAGAAACATCACCTCCTCTCCTGCCCAGGAATCACGAGTTGGAAGAACAAGAGCCAAAGAGTTCATTAAGGAAGGAGTGAAAAGAAGAAAAGGAGGATGTTCCAGGTGCTCAGACAAAAGACACCCAAGAAGCTTTAGATGTTTAATGGAACCCTGACTCTCTCATCACTCCTATATTTACAGTTCACTAACATGCAACAGCCCAAACACAGCAATTTGGAAATCTTGGTTTAATGCATGTTTCCATTTAAATGTTCATAGCCACACCTTCCTGTCTCCTTCCTTTTTCCTTACAGCAATTAGTTGTCTCACCTGAGTCTTCTACTGAAACTGGTTCAATGGCCTTGAAATAAATTAAAAAAAGAAGTCTCTGATAATTCAGTCACTTTTCAAGAGGCCCTGCACAATTTCAACAGTTCCCCAAATACATCTTGTCTTTCCCTGGTCCTCTCCGCCACTGGAAGGCTACAGATACTCTCACACTGCATTTTTTCATGACAATATGTGGATCCTTTCCAAGTGAAAAGGCTCTTCTGCAGTAAATGAAGCAAGTCCAGGACTTAAGACAGAAAATTAAGAATTTTACACTGACAAGAAATTAAAGTGGTCAGGGCTGCCTTCACTAAGGCAAAGAACAAAGTATGCAATTCATGCAAAAAATCAGTTGATTTCTTGCTTTTCACACTGATCCTCTTGAGTTCCAGTCTTCCATCATGGCCACACTTTAAAATTGCATTAACCCTTTTTAAAAATTTACTACAAGTAGTAATGTTGAACAGTTATGGTTAGACTATTTACAACAGTGTTATCTGAGTGAAAACCAAATAAAGCAGCGTGATCACTGTACAAATTGAAAGCAGTATTTAAATTCAGGGAGGATTTTCAGTTTTAAGCCACAGAACCTCTATAGCCAGTGACTGTAGATGTGATTTTTTTTCCCCCCCTCGCTTTTTAGGCATAAGACAAGTTTCCTGTTTGAGAAGTGAAAGAAAATCATCTGCACTGATCCTTGGCAATGCAAAGCATCAGACTTGATGTGTGTTACAAATTGGGCTCAGAGAAAAACACCTCATTTGCTCCTCTACGAATTTTTCTCTTCCTATTCAGTGCTACTAAAAGAAAATCCTGTAATTCATAAGAAAATCATCTTAAGAAATGTTGTGCTGCTGCTTCTCCCAGTAAAACTAACACAGCCAGATTTTCAGAGGTGCCATTTGCAGCCCTTTACATGTAATCAGAGGTTAGAATTCTTAAATCCTGCTACGTAAAGATGGAACATTATAAGAAAAATCTTTATCAATTAACAAGACAAAGGCAGAGCTGAATCTTGGATTTCAAGAGAAGTCAAAACCAGAAAATATTTTATTAGAAGCAGTTGATGAGAAAAAATCATTTATGCACTGAAGTCTACAAACCTCTCTGCAGTCACTTCTCGGGCCTTTACGTTGGATTATTCCTAAAAGCTGTCTGAAGGAATCAGTAACTTCCACTGCACAAACCTGTTTATAATACTTGTCACTTGTATTTAAATGAACTGTTACAAAAGCATTTTTGACCACAATCCTAGCAGTTTCTAGCTACCAAGTCCCATTAATAATAAATAAATCAAGCAATCATTCTTCCTGAATGCACTCGTCCAAATCTATAAACCAAAAACCATCAAGCTCAAGGAAAAAAAAAAAAAAAACCAACAAAACAGCAAATCAGGAAGAAAAAGAATCCTTAAAATGGATATTTTTTACCTTGCTCATCAAGAAGCTTCTTTGTAAGATCTTCTGCCTCATCTCCACAGTCCAACTCCAATGGATCATCATTAATATCCAGGTTCTCCAGCTCCAACTCCAGATCCTCGCTCCCAGGTGCTTCCTTATTATCTTTGGCATCTTTTGAATCTGTTTAAAAGTTAATAGAAACATTAGATTGCCTTATATCAGGTGGAAGGGTTTTTTTTTTTTTGGACCACAACACTGGTCCAGCACAGAGCATTTTTCCAAGAGATTAGTTCCTCAAGTATTTTGCTATTCTTTCAAATCTCCTTCAAGGATTTATTTGTAGATTATTCTTCATGAAACAAACAAAAAAAAATCAAGGCAAATAACCTTCTTAAAATGTTGAAACTTTTCAAAGAAAAATGTGACAACTAAGCAGTGCCCACATCATCTGGAAATACAGACTCACAAACCAAACATCATGTAAAGAATCACAGACAAAATCAGTCTGGAGTGGAATTCAGTGAGGTCTCCAGTTCTACCTCCTGCTCAGAGTGGATGGACACTCTTCACACAATGAACACATCAGATTTCTCGGGTATTTTTCCAGTTGTTTTGAAAAATATCCTAAGACAGAGATTCCAGTGTCCCTGGGGAAGCTGCTCCATTATTTGAAGATTCTCACAGGGAAATTTCACAGCCATCCAAACGTGAATCTTCCATTCTAATTAAAGACTGTCAATGCCTGGCTGTGGACTGAGGGTTGAGTCAGAAGAGCCATCCAGGCTTATTAATCTACTGGGATTTTATACCACATTCAGCTCCCATTAACAGCTTGGTAAAAAAAGTAAGAGTGGAAAAAATAAACACTAATGCCTTTCAGAGGAGGAAAACTCAGGCTTCTTGCAGGAAAGCTGGTGTTTACACACACTGGTTTACCTCCAATTATTTGAAATTGATATCCATATTAAAATGCATTTACTTTTTTTCTTCCTTGAATACCATACCCAAGTCTAATCCCTATCCCACAAAGTTTATTCCCTAAAATTCATCCAAAAGCGTGAACTGTCCTGATCACCACAAGTTATTTCATTAGAGACTCATCATTTCCATCAAATCTGCACAGATATGCTCAAATAAATACTCATCTAAGCATCCTACCTCTTGATTCATCTTTGCTGGGATCCTTGTTCTGGGAATATCTTTCATTATCTTTAAACAAAATTGCTGGCACAAAAGCCTTCAAGTCAATGAGATTCTCATAGAAGTTTCTGGCATCTTCATCCTCCCAGATCCCCCCCTCCAGGTCATATTCTCCAGGCTTTCCTGGGGTGAAAATATCAATACCAGGTCCATGTTCTGCAAAGACAGTGAAACCGTTAGAAAATTATTTACACAAATTTACAATCTTCTACAGAGAAATTTCCTGAAGATCAAAAAAATCCACTTAGAAACGTTAATTTATTATTAGCACTGTTTTCACCTAAATATTGCAATGTATGCTTTAATGTGCTTTTAACAATTCCATCTTAATATCAGATATAACACAGTGTTATCTTAAAATTGTAAATCTGATTTTGATTGAGAATGCAGATGGTTTCAGAGTGAAAGTCAAACCAAGTAATCAAGCAGCACATTATGTGGTATTAGAAAGGAACGTTATAACAGACTTTATTGACATTAGCACTAAAAGTAATCACTTTGAATATGAAGAACTGGTATCCCATTAAGAATGAAGTTTAGAAAGAATAATTTTCATTTTAGAGGCATTCAAGAAATACAGCATTTTTAAGCTCAAGATCACTTCAGGCAAAAGATACACTCAGGATTTCAACACCTCAATTAATCTCAAGTTTTAAAGGCCCTGAACAGCAGTGTCAGCTGAAAGCTGCACTTGTGCTCAGGAGCCCAGCCAGCCACACCCAGTGACTTATCTGGCTTAACAATTTGTTCCTGCTCACAACATCAGGGCCCAAAATAGACTTCGGGCCTATTTTTGAACAATATCAGCTTTTAAAACTCCAACAGTTTTTAAATATTAAAAACTGCACGATATTAAATGGAAAGGATCAGGTTTAAAACATTTTTAGTTTTCCATTTATTACTGTTTTCCCTGAAACAAATCCAAAGAGACGTTACTTAAGTTACCATAACTACACACAGCTTATATAATAGTTATGGTTGCATGTTAGGCTTAATTACTTTAATTAAAAAGTGAATTCACTGATATCCTTCAGGGGGAATGAAACAAAACCAGCAGAAACAACCCATCAGTGAGAAGGTTTGGTTGGTTCCCCACCACATCCAAGCCCAGCCCAGCTTCTGTTTCCTCACTCCAGAACATGCCTTACCCTCGGGTGTTGGTTTCTCCTGGGGAAGGTCAGGCATGTTTTCATCCAGGAGATCAGCCAGAGACTGAGAATTTGCCAGCAGCTTCTGATATGACATTGCAAACTCCTCATATTGCTTGTGTCGATCCTCGCTCAGCTCCCCCTTGGAGTGCAGGATGCGCCTACGAAAACCAAAGTTCTGGTAAGACGACCTTTTTCCTTGGAGTGTGTTTGAACCACTGGGTGCAAAACTTAACCTGCCCTGCTGGAGGCAGCTGGGAGAATTCCAGGTCAGGCTGCCACTGCAAAAGTTTGAGCAGTGCTGTTACTTTTCCAAACCAGCTTCAGTCCCTCTGAGGATGGAGCAGCACAGAAGCTGCAAGGGCCAAACAGAAAGGCCAACGTACTTTTTGCCACAATCACGCTGTGACAGACACTATGAAAATACTTCTGTGTTAAATGAGAACATTCAATTTACATCAAAGTTGGATAAAAACTGCTTTGCACCTGCAACAATCCACTACCACACTGCTGAAATGATTACATGGGCTTTTATCACCAGCAGGCTCAAAAAAAATCGCACGTTAAAAGCAGCCCATCGAGTTTCCAACAAACCAAGTTATTTCAAGACTATTGGTTCAAACTAAGAGCAGTTACATTTAGGGGTTTTTTTCAGTTGCTCTTTGTTTTCTTTTATGAAACTATTCATACTTGGTTTAAATTATCATTTTAAAACTGAGCTCTGTTGTCGAAAGCAGGTTGCTTTTGAAGGAACAGTCACTGCTTGCAAGTGCACAACAAAGCAGTTTCAGGAGAGCAGGCAGAACAATACAACTCTATTTTCTTACAACTCTATTTTCTCACCAAACTACAATTAAAACCATCTCGATATTTTGACCAAAAGTACCAAGAACATTCAGTAATTTAACCAGATATACTAATCTGTGCTAGTCCAAAGCTTGCCACAGAAGTCTGATGAGAGACTGCCATCCTTGGTTTTGGGTTAACTCAGAATAAGCTGGTTGCTGATGAGCACTGTTGTCATTTATCCTGAACTCTGGCTCCTGAGAAGTGCCTTTTCCCATCTGGGGTGATCCATTCATCCCCTCTGCAGGAGCAGCTCTGACATGGATGAGGCACAGTCAGCTCTCTACCAGCAAGGAACACTTTGGGCCTGTTTGGGGCCAACTGCCCCAAACCACAGCCAAGATCCAAAGGGGCTCAGATCAAACATGCACTTCCAAAGGGAAGCTGATCCCAGTTTGTTTTACAGTAGCTTGAACAATGTTAACAACACTGGACTAACCAGCTGGAACTACTGACAAGGCCCCCTGTGCTGACAGGAAAGCATCAGAAGAGAAAAAGGTGCAAATGCCAGAATTCCTGAAGCAGGTTGGATCACTGTATCATCATTTTATGATCCCATTGCTTTTATCCAGCAATAGGTATCACAGTCACAGTCCCGCCAAAAGACAAAATATTTTGTGGCATAAAAATTCTAGAATAGTTTAAGCAAGTTGAGGGATATCAATCTTGGCTTTTTTCCAGCTGCAGGTTAATTGTAAAACAGAAGTCATCTCTGTACACAACACATTCACAACAAACTCCCTCAGACCTGCTCAGAGCCAAAGCTGGACACACATGCCTGGCCAGAGGGCAAGCAGCAGCAATGCTGCCAAAAGTTCTATTTCTGGTCCCTCTGACACTTATATAAAAATGTATTACCCGCTCCTGCAAAGTAGAGCAAGAAAAATTAACAAATTGAACAACCACTGACAATTTCTAAAGTGCAGTAGTTCAGTTTGGGATCAGGAAACACGTTCAGTGCCAACTCCCAGCTTTTCCATGGAGACAGCTGCCCATTATGTACATGCTTTAGGTTTAAAATCCACCACAGCCCTACAAACACGAGCACTGAAGCTCTGTGCTATTATTAAAAAAAACAACACCAAAAAAGCAAAGCGCTGTAACAACAGCACAGGAGTTTCAGTTCTCATTTGCAGTTCCCAGAAGACAAGTGTTCACTAATTCAAGGAAGCTCAAGCACATGAAGCAAACTTTAAAAAGCAACCCCTGTGTATAATAATGCTTTAATTTTACCTGAATGATTTGCAGGCAACACAGGCCTAATGCACTGTTAATTTAGGATATTAATTGTCAATTAACCAATCTGCACAGCTTGAGTTATTGCACAGTCCCTCTCCTGACACAGAAGAATTTATGAGTTATTTACCTGACAAAATGTCCTAACCTAAACATATGACACAGCTGATGCACAAGAGGGAACAGTTCAGTCCCTGCTCCCTTTATTGACTCTGGAACAACAGTGGGAATAAAAACTGCTGCTATCAGCAAAATGGATCAGATTTTTATTACATGGAGAACTGTGTTATCCAATAGGATTATTGGTTGTTAAAAAATAAAAAAAATAATTCAAAAAATCCAGCAACCAAACAAAAATATTCCCCCAAAAACAATACAAAAGCCAGCAAGCAACCAACTGCACAATCTCTCTCCCAAAATGCACAGCTTAGGAAGTATTCACTGACTTCTAACCAGGCAAATTTCTGTCCTGCCCTCACTTGCATTTCCACAGCGTGCAAAAGCCAAGAATCTCTCTGACATGTTGTAAGTGAATAAAATGTGGCAGGAAAGTTTTTTTGATGTCTTATTTCTTTAAGAAAACTTATTCCTCAACTTCTACTAAGGAGTTAAAATAAACACCTTAAAGTTGAGAGGGCTAAATAACAGAGTTCCCTTAGAACTATCCAGTGCTAAATGATAGTTCTTCACATTCCTTCCCCAAAACAAAGCTTTGCACCCCAGTCCAGGGGGATAATTCAGGTGAGGAGGTTCCAACCACAACTATGGAAGCACAAAGGTTCATATTCATTAACTTACAAAAAAAACCCCCAAACAACTAAGTTGATAACTCACTTTAAACTAATAAGGTATCTGTAGAAATAACAGCACCTCAAAAGTCAGTTTATAGCCCTGTGAATACAACACGTGGCTGACTGAGACCAGACAGGACTGCAGCACAAAATCCATCAGCACAATTGATCCTTGGTTTGGGAACATGACATTTGAATGTATTCCAGCCACACACAGGACTCCGGACTGATGTCCAGCCCTGAAACCTGTGTTTATACCCAGTAACATGCTCATTTCTGAGCTTCCAGAAGGATTTAAGAATGACTCTGCTGTCAGACCAGCAGCTGGGTTTAGGCTGGCTCCTGTATAGTATTACATACAGATATCTAAGAGGATTTGAATCAAACTGTCTATGCCCTGTATTTTAATATAATACTGCATAATTTGCTCACCTTGAAGTGTAATGGATACCTTGTTAATGTGAACTAATTTGTCCTCCATGCTGGTGCACTAAAAAAGTAAACAAGCCAGGCCATTGTGGCATATGCTCCATTAGATACATGTGGGTGGAAAGGGAAAAATCAGATTGTGCCAACTGGAAAAGGACAGTACCAGCTGGGAAAGCAGCATTGCTCTCACACTGATAAGGAAGTAAAGAGAATTAAAGCTAAAGGTCAACCTGCCTTTTCTTTCTGAAGAGTCTATTTAGTCTTTCCTTTTAAAGTATTCAGAGCAAATTTAGAAGTTTTTTAGATACCACGCAGAACACACTTATCTTCTACACACCAACTATAGCAGATTTTGTTTATAAACACTGCAACAAATCTAGGCATTTCATAAATAGCCTATTTTTTAAATTAACAAATAAAAAGCAACATTCAAGTGTCACCTGTTTTGCCTTTCAATATTTTGTAGCTCCCTGTGGTCCCTTTTCAGGTGTTTGGTCAAAGACGTAAAGTATTCCTTCAGCAAATTCTGGAAGGGCTGCTGTTTCTCTGGGCTGATTATCTCACTGGGAGGAAAGCTCAGGTTGAACTTCTCCGCAACAGTTTTCACTTTCCTGGGCACCAAACCAGCAATGTCATCTCCGCAGTGGCGGCAGAAGCTGATCACCACTGACACGTGCGTGTGGGACTCCCGGTCGGCGTTAATAATGTTTTTAAGCTGCTCGTAGATCAAAGACAGCCCTTCCTTGTCGGTGAAAATCCCAACGATCGTCAGTTCCGCGATGAAACGCAGGTCAGTCCTTAACTTGGTGATGTTGGGAGTCTTCTCTTCTTTCCTCGCCTCGAAGTGTTTTTTCCAGGCCTGCAGCAAGGACGGGGCGAAATCAGCGTAGCGCTGGTGGAAGAGGGAGCACAGGTGCACGGCGCAGTTCACGTCCGAGATCTTCAGCTTGGCCTCCACGATGGAAGCCACCGCTTCTGCAATGTACTTGCTTAAATTCAGGCTGTTAAAGTCGTGGGACAGGGAGTCCCGTTGCTGCTCTGTGATGGTTTTCAGCTTCTTGACAAAAGCCGTGTTCTTCTTCAGGCTGGAGTCCAGCCTGCTGAAGAAGTTTTCCTCAGGCCGGTTGTCCGGGGCGTTCTGGTTCTTGCTGCGGAGCTCTTTCCTTGCCTGGTGACGCTCCCAAGCCTCCTGGTGGAGCTGATGTGCTTCCTCTTTTTCCCTAAGACACGTAAAAATGAGTCATTTTTGTTACAGGACAAAATCTTTTGTTGCTTGCAGGTTATCAGTTCAAAGGGAAAAGAGGTCACCCTTCAGCAGCTCTAAAAATTTCACTTCCTCTTAAATATTTCCCTCTCTTCTTAAATATTTCCCAAGTTAATCCTAGACAGCTGAAGCATCTGCTTTATAAACTCTGTTTAACTTTTGTAATGCAAAAGGCAAGTACTACTTGTTGCAAAAAAAAAAAAAAAATTCTTAAATACTTCTAGGCAGAACATAATAATCCCGACAGACTTCAAAAATATAAACACAGAACTCCATTTACTCCAGCTGGAGGGGGTTCTTACAAAAGAAGACAACAGCCTTTCAACAGGTCACTGTATTACACAGTTAAGGGAAACCTTTTATTCCCAGACTACTGAAATTACACAGAAAATTTTAAATAGGTGAAATATATCTGTCCCAGCTAGAATTTGGCTATCACATTGCCTCAGTCTTAAAAGTGACATATTTCAGACGTAAGAATGTCCAGAATCTGAGCTTGATTGGTCTGCAGATGCCATTTCAACACAGTAGTACCCCTGGATAACATATTAAAAATCACTGTCTTGGGAATATCCCGTATTAAACTGCCAGGTTACACTCTGGCTTTGCCACCCAGGTATCAGCTGTCTGTGTTTGATTAAAAGAAATGACAGGGATGGAGTTTGTCTTCCCAGTCCCTGGGACATTGGGTGGAGCCCTGCTGGCCTGGGGATGGCTGAACACCTGCCTGCCCAGGGGAATGGGGAATGAACTCCTTGTTTTTCTCTGCTTTTCCTTTATGTACTGAACTGTCTTTAGGTCAACCCACAAGTTCTCTCACTTTTCTGATTCCCTTCCCCATCCTACTGAGGGCAGCGAGGGGCTGTGTGGGGCTGAGCTGCCAACTGGGGTTAAACCATGACATTCAGGCATAACTGTGCATTACATGGTCATCACAACACTATCAAAGCTCCATATTAGAGACTAAAATAACAGAGGCTACAAGGGAAAACTCAAAATTGTGTAGAAGTCACAAAGCATACTCAGCCAGCCACATAAAACTTAAAACACCACAGGCAATCTCTTAAAAGTAACTTAAACAGTTCATCTTTTATAACTCTGCCCCCAATCCCAGTAGCAGAACTACAGCATTTGGCACAATTAAACCATTAAAAGACCACTCACTTCAGTTGAGCAGCTGCTTCTTCTTGTTTCTTTTTCTCTTCCTCCTCTTGTTTCTTTTTCTCCTCTTCTTCAAGTTTCTTTTTCTCTTCTTCTTCTTTCTTCTTTTGTTCTTCTTCTGCCTTTACTTTATCCTCTTCTTTTTTCTTCCTCTCCTTGTCTTCCTTCTTTCTTTTATCCTCTTCCATTTTCTTCTTTTTATCTTCAGGAACCTTTAAAGTCTCTCTCTTCATGCCAACCTTGACATCTTCTTTCGGCTTGTCCCTGGTGCTCACTGTTCTCCTTTCACTAAATTCTTTATTATTTAGCTGAGATTCCTTTTCTTCCATATTTGCTGGCTTTTTGCGCTCAGCTGGCATCGTGTTACCCAGGCAAACCTGCACAATCACAGCAGAACAAGTATTTTTAAATTGCTGTCGATATTTTAGTCATTTTTCACAGCCTACCCATATTCAATCAACTCACAAACGCCTGACTCATCAGAATAAAGGTTTAAGTTTTCTCGAACTAAGGAATGGACCTAAGAGGTGAAAACGGATCATTTTGTAAGAGTGTTGTACTGCAAAGTTGTCTTCAGCATAAAGTAAAAGCATCTCAAGTTTCCACAACCCAAGAAATACAAGATCTTGCAATATATACTGAAGCCCACCTGAAAAAAAACCCACAAAAGCAACAAGACTGATGAAAGCCAAGTGTCCCCAACTTAATTAAGTATTTGATTCATCAGGATGCACCTGCACCTCGCTGACCTTTCTATACAACTCCTAAGAATACTCCCCCTTCCACTGCTTGGGATCCCAGGATAATGCAGGTTTGATGGGACCTCAAGCAGTTGAACCTCCTGCTGAAAGCAGGGTCAGCAGTGAGGTCAGGCAGGACTGCTCCTGCTTCAGCTCAGCTCCAGCTCCTGCTCCAGCCTCAAAAACTGCCAAGGAAGGAAACTGCACAGCCCCTCCAGCCAACCTGCTCCTGCCTGACTCTCCTCGCTGGGAAAAGGCATCCTCTTGCTTCCTTCTTCCTCTCACAACTTCCCAAGATTTCCCCAGCCACCTCCAGGACTCTTTTCCAAGCCTCCAAGCTGCACAAGTAGCAGCTGCAGATTGAGCTGTGCTGACTATGCTGGACACACAAACCTCCCTGGCAGCAGAACAAATGGAAATAATGGTAGAAAGGCTGCAATTACCAGGAGTTATCCAAGGCTACAATTCCTCTCTCCTTCTCCTCAACCAACCCATTGTAGGACCTTCAGCCTCTTTGGGGTTTCCAGCCCTCTAAGCTTTGGTTTCACTTGCCTGGGGATACAAGAGGTAACACAGACTGAACAGCAAAGGGTGAAAATCCCAGAATAACTCTGATCAGAAGGGAACTGTGCAGCACACCCAGCTCAGCCTCCAGCCCTCTTCTCCAAGCAGGTCCAATCAGATCAAGGAATTGGCTACCTAAGGTTTTTGGTATCTCCATGGAGAGAGATGCAATGGCCCCTTCTGGGCCCCTCTGTCAGTACCTGAATAACCACACTGTGAAAAAGCTTTCCCTGGAATTTGCTGTGCCTTATCTTGTATCTGCCTCTTTTCATCCCATCCCTGTGCAGCTTTCAGAAGAAGCCAGCTCCATCTTCTCTATCCTCTCCTGAGAGACTGTTTGAAGACAATAATATTTCCCCCCTCTATTCTTACAGATTAAGAAACCCTCGAGTTCCCCCTGTTTCTCTTAACCTATCACATCCTCCAGCCTCCTGATGTTCTTGGTGGCCCTCCAGCATGTCAGTGCCTTCCTTGGGAACAGAGAATCCAGACCTGGATGTGGTGTCCAGATATGGTTTTGTAGGTACCAAACAGAGGGAGAAGACTCCCCTTCTTCACCCTGGTGGGTGACTCCTGGTACTGCAGTCTAGGACAGCTGTCCCCAAGGAAGGGCGTTCTGCTGACTCATGGCAGGACCAGGTGGGCCCAATGGGACCACAAGAGACAACGAGAACCACCCAAGCTTTATTTACTTCCTGCTACCTTGAGCTCTTAAAACAAAAAACACTTTTCACATGTTCACATTCTTCAAGTTAAATGCAGGTGTGGGTGGGACTGATGGGACACCACTGACTGTGATCCCTCCTGAAGAACCATCTCTGTTTTAATCGGTAACACCGGTTTGATTCCCAACTGACACCCCTACTTTTGCCTTTCTGACATTTAACTCTGATTGGGTGATGAAAACGTGCTAAATTCACAGATTTCCTGCATCTACTCAGAGCTGATGATGAGACACTTGCATTCCAATCTAACGTAGGGTGCTTCTGGTATTATTTTTAACTATTGTGAAATATATTTATAAATAAGACACCGCACTAAAGAAAATCTCTGTTCCTAAGTAAGAATTTCACATTTCCTCCCCCACCTCCCAAACAATAAGATGACAGATTCACATACTGACTATCCCACCCATATGGAACTCTGTGTTGCAATATTTAAGGTGCTTGTCCAGGTCTTCTAAAGAAAAAAAAAAAAAATGTTCACAAAAGTTCACAGTGCATTCAGATACAGGCAGTGACAACTCACCAGCTGGGAACCATTCAGGACTTCGCCTGTTTGACAGCAATTGGCAACAGCACCGCAGAAGAAACGTCCCCGACACTGATTTATGGAAATCAAATCAGCATTGCTTAAACAAGCACCAGCAAATTTGGCTCCCTAATGCATGTCCTACAACTAAAAGATTTCACATCTCAAGATCTCAGAACTACTTGGATTTCAAAAACACTGAACTACATCACCTTAAAACACTGTTACTGTGAAATCAGCACTTCACCTAAGAGGGAAGGGGTCAACAAAATCCAAACAACTAAATAGCCTCCAAACCTCTTCATATTAAAGCCTGAACTAATTTTTCTATTTCTGTAGGCTAGTCAAGTGGGACCTGTTCCCCACAGCTCCATCTGGGAGATGAAAGTCTTCTACACATCCTGTTTCAAAATCAACAATAACTACTTGAGTTTTTTCTCACTGTGAATCCACACTGGAAATTCCACCAGTTTGAGACAGCTGAATTATCCCTCCCACCATTTTCAACAAAAGGGGTTTGCAAGAGAAGCTTTCAGCATTTAAACATCACCATAATGTCCCACTAGCAGGTGAGGTGGAACATTGCATGAGACTCTCCAATTAAATAAAAAAACAAAACAAAACAAAAACCAAAAACAATAGAGTAACACATTCATTTTAAAAAGTGTTAGATTCTGAAAGCTACTAAATTGGGAGCTAAGTTTAAAAGGAAAACATTCTGAGAAAAGGGTTGTTTATGATTAAAGAAATGCTGGAAAAACATGCCAGAATTCCAATACTCCAGCTTTTATCTTTGCCCCCCACCTATTGTCAGTAGGGTAATTCAATTACAGTTTAGGAAAACAAACAAACAAAAAACCCCAACAGAACAAAACATCCATCTACACCTGTAACTTTGAACAACAGGGTCACTCACCAAAACCATTATGGTATCAAGCTCTTATTAAATTTAGGAACTCAGAATTCTGTTTTAGAGATGTGATGTTTGCTTGTATAAAAGCAAAGCAGAGAAGAAGGGATAAAATGAACAGGGATGGGCATAAACAGGCACATTATGATTTCGACCACAAGGCAGTATTATCCACTTTCTTTCCCACGAACACTGGTGACCAAAAAATCTTGTTTACAGCAGACTCCTGTCGTGTCTCCCAGAACAGGTGTGTTCCAATACTGCTCCCCGCCTGCTACGCGTACAGCTCCTTATCTCCCAAACCTTTCCGATGGCTCTGCCAGCTCCTTTGTGCCTGCGCCACCCCCGCGGGCAGGAGGAGGCGGAGCGGCCGCTGCCTGCGAGCCACACGCGGGCTGCTCCCTGATCCACGGGCTGCTCCCTGATCCACGGATCAGGGACAGAAACTGGCTGGAAGGCTCAAAAAGATGTGAGCAGTAGGGAAAAGTGGAAACACAGGGACAGCAGACTCGCCTGGGTCTCCTCTCCAGAGGGAATTAGGCTGAAGACACAGTTTGGTTCAAAGTAAGGGGATGGTAGGGAAACATTAAGAGAACTTCTATTCAATACCTCGTGTTTATAGGAACGGACTGATGAGAAGGCACAGTAATGACAGAACTCCATAGGCCAACAGGACAAACCAGCACTCACAGCTCAAAGTTACGAAGGACAGAGAAAAAAAGAGACAAGACCAACATCCCCGTGCCTTTGGCAGCCCCTTCCTGCAGTGACTCCCTCGTGCTTTAACATTCCTTCTGAGTTTCAGTGCCTACAGACACTGTTTTTTCAGAGAAAACTACTTCTCTTAATTTTCCGATATTTGACACACCTTATCTCATTTGTGGTTAAGACATTTTTAGTGTACCTACATTTCTACTTTTTTTTTTACGTCGTATCATTCTGGGATTTTGAAAAAGTGATGGGTCTGGGTTCATGATACTCTGGGCTCACAAACTTAGGAACTGGGTCTTGAAAAGCAGAAGCAACATTTAAGAAAAAGCATCTCTGTACTTACTCTCAAGGAAACTAGAGTTATATAAAGTATTCAGCATCATTAACCCAGTCACAGTTCAGAATAAAGGATAAACACCAACACTGTGGCCCTCAAATCAGTCTTCTCAAGGCAATAAAAAGTCTGTTCTCACAGTCTGCATTAATCTGATCCAGAACCTCAGTCCTTGCAAACACACATATGGGGGGAAGAAATACAGCTCTATTAAACTAAACACACTGAGATTTTTTCATGTTCTCCTTTTACTGCCACTGGGAATAAAATTGGTCACATAAACGGTCCTTTTTGCAGCTGCTCTGCTACGGAAGAGATGAGGGAGATAAAGGACATGGGCAAGATGTCCCCACTTCTGACCAGCTGAAAAACCTGACAGAGCAACAAACTCCTCCCTCGCTGGTTATCATCACACCACTGGGAAGTTAAAAATTTTCAAGGAATGAAATGCAACCAGGATTCCCTTAAAGCAAGGGAAGGTGCATCAGGAAAATGCCCTGGTCAACGAGGAGAAAATAAACTCAGCCACAAGTTTTGGAAGATGAGACGAGGAGCAGAGCAGGAAACTACAGAGCAGAGAGAGGAGCCCCCCGTGCACTGGCAGGGAAGGTTCACAGAACCAGGGAACATCCTGAGTCGGAAAGGACCCGCAAGGATCATCCGTCCAGCTCCTGGCCCTGCACAGGATCCCAAGAATCCCACCGTGTGGCCGAGAGCGTTGTGCAAACCCTTCTGGAGCTCTGCCAGGCTTGGTGCTTTGCCCGCTGCCCTGGGGAGCCTGGTCCAGTGCCCGACCACCCCCTGGGCGAGCAACCCTTTCCCGATATCCCCCCTGGCACAACTCCACGGCGCTGCCCCACGCTCGGCCCGGTCTGGCGAGCAGCCGGGCGCTTTTCCTTTCGCCTCCCCGCGTCCCGGGACCCAGCGCTCCGCTGCCAGGCCCGCGGGGACGCGCCGTGCACCGGCAAACGGCGGCCACAACGGGGCCCCGAACGGCCCCGCTCGCTCCCGGCCCCAACGCCCGCTCCCAGCGCTCCCCCCGCCCTTCTCGCCCGGCAGCAGAAACAGCAGCAGCACCCCCTGCCCTCTCCCCGCGCCCTCCGGCACCGCCGCCCGAGCCCTCCCCGCCCCGACCCCTCCGGCCGCCGGGACTCCCTCCCCGCGGCCCCGCCAGGCTCCCGCGCCGTCCCGACGGCCCCCGGGGCCGCGCTCCCCACACACGGCGCGGGGCCGCGCTGCCCTCGCCCCCTGGCCGCGGCTCGCCCGTACCTGTGCCCGGTGCCGACATGGGCCCGCCCGGCCCGCCCGCCGCCTCCGCCGCCCCGCCGAGGTCCCCGCCCGCCGCTCCCCTCACGGCCGCGGGGCCGCCCGCCGCGCCGCCCGAGCCGCGGCGCCGCACCGGCCGAGCCCGCGAAGCGCCGGCCGGGCCCGCCGCGCCGCGCCCCGGCGAGGAGGGAAGGGCTGAGCCGCTGAGGCGCGGCGTGGCGGCGGCTGCGGGCGGCTCGGAGCGGCGCTTCGCGAGCGGCGGCGGTCAGGCGGCGCGAGGGGCAGCCCCGTGCGGGGGCCTGGCGGCGGGCGGGTCACCGGGACCTGCGGAGGCGGAAGTGGCGGGGAAGGGGAAGAGGGACGGGAATGGGGCGGGGAAGGGGAGGGGAAAAGGGAAAGGGAAAGGGAAAGGAACGGGAAGGGGTTCGGCCGCGCGTCCGCCGCGGCGGGAAAGGGGGGAACGGGCTCGGAGTGCCGCTGGCTTGGCGGCCCCAGCGCGCGGCTCGGCCGGTGGCCGCACGCGGCGCCCCCGCCGTGCTGTGTCTGTGCCGCCCCGGCCGGGGGGACACTCGGGTGTCACCGCTCAAAACACCGCGGGGAGCGGCGAGTTAACAGCGGGTGACACCGGGGCTGCGGGGTTAACGGGTGTCCGCGGCTGTGCCCCGGTCGCAGAAACGGGGAGGTGCTGGAGAGGATCCCGCGGAGGGCACAGAGGGGAGGAGGGGTCTGGGAGGAGGCATCCCCGTGTGAGGAGACACTGCGGGAACTGCGCCTGGTTGGTCTGGAGAAGAGAACGCTGAGAGGGGATCTCATCAATATACATAAATATTTTAAAGGCGGGTGCCAAGAGGTGGTGCCAGACCCTGTTTAGTGTCAGGACGAGGAGCAATGGCCATAAACTAAAACACGAGTTCCACCTCAACGTGAGGAAGAACTTCCTTCCCTGGAGGGTGGCAGAGCGCTGGAACAGGGTGCCCAAGGAGGTTGTGGAGTCTCCCTTCTCTGGAGACATTCCAAACCCACCTGGATGCATTCCTGTGTCACCTGCTCCAGGTGACCCTGCCTCGGCAGGGGGTTTGGACTGGATGATCTCCAGAGGTCCCTTCCAACCCCAACCATCGTGGGATTCTCTCAGAGTGTCTTTTCTAGTCTAAACCTGGTCTTTGCACTTTGCTCCCCTGCTCTGGTGCTGTTCTCACCTGGACATGCAGAAGGCATTTTGCAGTGGTGAATTTAATGCACTGAATTCCCTGATTTATTTGAAACATTCCCTGTCTGCACTCTGGGCACGGTGTCACCCCTGGGGCAACTCTAAGGCTGCCCAGGCTGGGAAAAGCTGGCACAGCCCAGAGCTGGAGAGTGGGGATCTGGTGTTTATTTTGCATTTAGAATCCAGGCTCTGACAGAAGCTTTTTCTTAGGGCTGGAAAAGCTTTTACACCCCTCTAGGCTTAGAACAAGCCCTCAGCAATACTGGACTGTCACAGCAGGCACAGGAGTGGATGTGCAGAATGGGATTATTCAGCTGTTAAAGCCACCTTTTATTCAGAGGCAAGAGTCAGCCCCACTAGGAGACTCTGTTTACTGATGCAGAGTTTTAGGTGTGCTCTGCCAGGACTAGGCAGGACTAGACAGGTTTGGGTTTTTTCTCCTCCCTGCTGTTCAACTTCACTGCTCATTTTGCAGACATTTCTGAAAATCTCTTTCTGGAGACAAAGTTGTGCTTGTTATTGACACAGATCATTCACATGTCCCTGCTACACAAAGATTTCATTTATCTTGCCAAAAGCACCTGCTTCATTTGTGCACACACTGGTCAAGCTTTTCTACTGATTTGCCAAAACCACACAGATCTCACTTCCTGAGTCTCAGGTATAAAGCAGGTGGTTTGTTGGTTTGTTTTTGGTTTTTTTTAATTCTTCCCAAGTTTTTCTGTGTTTCCTCAATCACTGTCACACAACTTACACACAGAATTCAAACTGTGCCAAATACTGACCTAATGCAGAATCTGTAGGTGTACTCACTATTTCCTCGTAGCCAAATCCAGGAAATCATCTTGTTTTGCCAAGTGAGCAGATATTTGTATGAGTTTTTTAGACCCATCTGGGTTTTTTTTTCCTCACGAGTTTTGTAGATTATTTATAGTCCCTGTTTCCTGGGAAGGAGCTACATTTCAGTGCACACACTCTTTCCAGGTGTACAAGCTTTCATCTTACCCTGTTGCAATGAATCACATTTGCTTATCTCCATCCTGACACTCAGATCCCAGATAACCTCTCTTCACCACACACCTCCAGCTGACAATCTTCCTCAGGACTTCCTCAGTTGTGGGCAGGTTTTTTGGGGTTGATACAACTCCTGAACACATAGAGCTGAATCAGGACAGGCTCTCTGTGCCAGAAAAGCCAGGCCAGGAGAGTCCCCTTGGATCCACTCTCAGCAGCAGCGTTTCTGCTGGCACAGGGACCGCTTCCTCACATTTAGACGTGAGCCAAAGTCAACAAAACCTTTTATTGACCCAGATACACCTCCAGCAATGCTTTGGCCACGTGTAATCATGTCCTGTGCAAGATGAGTAGGCTGGCAAATCTGCAAGGGACTTTAAATCTTCATTAACCGGATTTTGAATCACAGAAAAGAAACCAGCAAGTTGAGCTGATGAGAAATATATTCCATAAACCCCTGCTTAGACTTGATTGAACCAGTAAGTGAACTCATATATACAAATATTTGATTACTTCTCCAAAATCCACATTGTGAGGCTGAACCATCTCACTGGAAAAGGTGGAAAATTTTTAGTGTTCAAACCTATTCCTATCAGTGCTAATTGGGAAATATTCAACTAAGTGCCTACCTGACTTAAAGCAAAACCACGTTGATATCTGCTATTTGACTGGTATTTGCTTAAGAACTGGGGAAAAGTATTTCATCATCGTGCAGTGTGCCTGCAACATTTGTCTTTTTCCCCCAAGCACAGAATGGAAATGTTTAACTATATCAGGCCTTTATGCCTCTCCACTGTCAACTTCACAAAATCATGTAATCTTTCAGCATTATTTTCAAGGTTCCTCTGTTCTAATTGAAAAAAGATTAGTGTTCAATTTCTGCTACACTGTCATACAGCTGTATCCTTTCGCCTTCTTTGCAACATTCGCTTTTATTTATTTTTATTCACTCTGTGCCAGTCCTTGGTCACCCATGGGGAAAAAATTGTGTCCTAATGTTCAGAGAGCCTGGCTCTGTCCTCTCTGCACCTTCCCTTAGGTATTTACACACACTGATAAGATCCTCCTGAGCTTTTTCTCTTCCAGGCTGAACAGTCCCAGTTCTTTCAGCCCTTCCTCATCTGTGAGGTGCTCCAGCCTCTTCATCATCCTCATGGCCCTTCACTGAAATTTCCCCACTATGTCCATGTCTGCCTTGTCCTGAGGATCCCAGACCTGGACACGGTGCTCCAGGTGTGGCCTCCCCACTGCTGAGCAGAGGGAACCTGCTGGCAATCACAGAATCTCAGAATGGTTTGGGTTGGAAGCGACTTTAAAGATCACCCCATTCCAACTCGCAGCGCTCCAGCTGAGGGTGTGTGTGGGGGGGTATCATGAGGGCAGAGCAAAGAGGCAGAACCACCTCCTTCAACCTGCCGGCAGTTCACGGAATGGCGGGATAATTAGGGTTAGAAGGGACCTCTGGAGATCACCCACACGGCTTTCCACACGCTCCATGTGTGAGGGATCTGTTTCCCAACCCCTCCCGGGGCCCGCCCGAGAGCACCGGGGGCGGCGCCGCGCCGGGTCCGGCGCGGCGCCGCCCCCGGTGCTCTCGGGCGGGCCCCGGGAGGGGGGAGCGCTCTTGAGGCAGCGCGGCCGCGGCCATGGCGGCGCTGGTGGGGGGATCCCGCGCTCTCCGCTGGGCTCTGCGCCGGTCCTGCCCTCAGCGTTGGTACCGCACCGAGCGCGGCGTGTACGGCTACAAACCCGGCAAGGCGGCGGTGCAGCAAAAGCAACAGCAGCAGCCCCGTGGAGCCGGCAGAGCAGGTGGGATTTCCCCCTTCCCCCCCCGCGGCTGGGATGGGCTGGGCGGCGGGGTCCGTGAGGGGGTTCAGGGCTGAGGGGGGCTCCGTGTTGTGGTGCTCGCCGGGGTCCCCGCTCGCTGCCGGGGAAGGTTGTGGTGCCTGGCCCTGCACCAGCTGCTGGAGTTGCTTCAGCGGCTCGAAGTTGCCTCAGTTTTTGCTGCCCTGGAAGTACCTCAGCCCCGCGCCTGTCTTTTCCTTTTTTTTTTATTACGTTGCTTGAACTGGCCATCTAGTTACCAGTATAGGTAACTCTCTCCCATAGCGGTAACCGTGGTGGTTTTAACTCGGTTTTACGGTGCAGAAATAGGATTTCAAGTGCACAAAACTCTCCGGGGTAGGAGTATGTGGTCCCTGCATTAACAGCTTGGCGGAGACTTCGGTAGGAATTGGCTTCTCAGAGTGAGAAAGACAATTTGCTGCTGGAGAGGGTCCAGCGGAGGGCACAGAGGTGATGAGGGGTCTGGAGCATCTCTCTTTTGAGGAGACACTGAGGTTTGCTTGGTCTGGAGAACACTGAGAGGGGATCTCATCAATACACATAAGTATCTCATTAATACACATAAATATCTCCAAAGCGAGTGCCAGGAGGATGGTGCCAGATTCTTTTCAGTGGTGCCCAGCAACAGGACGAGGAGCAATGGCCATAAACTAAAACACAAGAAGTTCCACCTAAACACGAGGAAGAACTTCTGTCCATGGAGGGTGGCAGAGCGCTGGAATGGGCTGCCCAGGGAGGTTGTGGAGTCTCCCTTCTCTGGAGACATTCCAAACCCACCTGCTCCAGGTGACCCTGCCTTGGCAGGGGGGTTGTACTGGATGATCTCCAGAGGTCCTTTCCAAACATAACGATTCTGGGATTTTTGTGAATTAAGCCTCTTGGACAGAAGCAGGACTGAAACAGGTTGGTAGCTCAGGGGCACCAAGTCCACAAAGTATCCTCCTTGTTAATAGTTAACATATTTCTGTGTTACATTTTAAATGGCTTTCTTGCTGAGAGCATTGTGGGAGATGTTAAGAGTTATGTTCTGGGTTTTGTCCCCCTTGCAGAACCCACTACAGAAAAGGGCCTGTTTTGAATGGGCTGACTTTGTGAACATAGTGGAGCAGAGTGTCAGCAATGGAAACACAAGTGTCAGAGAAATAACTTCGTGAACTGGTCTCAGAAGTGCATTGTTTAGGAAAATGAAAGCCTTCAGACTTGAATACTGTCAGCACTTTACCAAGGGCACATGCGTGATGCTGTTCTGCTTTCTTTTTGCTTTCAGTTGACCACGCTCTGGCTCGTTTAATAACCGCCTATGCTGAACACGGCCACAAAGCAGCCAAAATTAACCCCCTGTTTGCTGGCCAGGCTCTTATGACCATGGTACCTGAAATCCAACAGCTGGCTGAAGTTCTTCAAGGGCCTCTCGTTACTACAGGTGGGTCCCCAGCCTGCTCACAGTGAGTTCTCTTCATGGGTGATTTACTGGGAGGCTGTGGCCTCTGTGGAAGAGCCAAATATTGAGTGGTGGTTCAATCAGTAATGAACTGTACTTGTTCTTGCTGCTGATGTTAAACATTAATATCTTGCTACTATAACATTTGATGATTTATGTACTTAACACTGTAGTGAAGCTGTCAAAGGACAGGGGCAGAAATCAAAACTTGTCTTCCTGCCTCTCTTAGACTCTTGCTGTGACCTTGAACAGAGGAGGGTCTCCTCCCCCAAAGTGACCAATAACATTTATTTCCCAACCAGGACTTCTAAACATGGGAAAAGAAGAATCTTCCCTAGAGGATGTGTTGGCTTACCTTGACCATATATACTGCGGGCATATTTCCATAGAAACAAGCCAGCTTCCAACCTTGGAGGAGAGGGAATGGTTTGCTAAAAGGTTTGAGGAGCTAAAGCAAGAAGCATTTACACCTGAAGAGAAGAAGCACTTGTGCAAACTGATGCTGGAGTCCCAGGTACCTTGTTCCCCATTATTGGATTGTAATAGAGTCGGGGAATCTTGTCATGGATTCTTTCCTGCTCTGGACACGATTCATGCAGAAAAAAGAACAATCACCATCCTGAAAGGCTTTGACAGTGTGCAAGAGGAAGAAGTACAAGGTTTTGCAGTACACAGGTGCAGGAATCTCACTGGAGTTTGTTGCTGAATTTACTTGGCAGCCATTCTTGAAACAAAGAGCAGTGTTTCGGTTTGTACAAACCCACGAGCAATCAGTCTTCAAAAGTGAGATTCTCTGAGCCTCGTGGTCTGACAGCTCACTGGAATGTTACTGATGGGAACACGAGGCTGGGCAGAGCTCTGTGAAATCTTGTTCTGGTGCTGATCTGTTTTACTGGCTTTAAAGTACGGTGTCTCTCAAGGTTTTGGGAGAACAAAGCACAGCTGGACTGAGGTGTTATGATACAGCACTGGCAAATTTGCTTCTCAGCAAGGAACCTTGTTCAGTGCATTCTGTGAGGAAATGAAATACTTATGTACTTTCAAAATGCATAGAGAAAATTTATTCCAATACTTCTGTACTGTGAAAAATTTTAATTTTTTTCCCCTTTTCTTCCCATGCTGTCCAGAAGGATGGAAAGGTAGAAGAGCAGGATCGGTGAAGGTTGGAAAGGTAGAAGAGCAGGATCTGTGAAACTGTCCCTGTTTCCAGTTTTCCAAGTGGAAGGAGTGTTAAATGTAATATGTACTGATGACTAAACAGAAGTATATGGCCCATGTTGTATTTTGCTGCCTGTTTGGCAGTTAGAGGAATTTCACAGTGACACAGGAGGTTGATACTGGGACCCTGATGTACCCTACTTTGATTGCAGCATGATCAGAACTATACTAAGAGTATAGAATTTAACTCTGACAGCTTAGAAAGAGTATAGAATTTAACCCTAACTGCTTTTATGAGTGAATAGTTTCGTATCATTTATTCCTATTAGAACCGAATGTTATTTAACTAGAGGGTGTTCAGCAGTTGGCTCTGATTTTTAGGTGTGGTTCTGCCTTCTCAGTTACAAATTTCATTTATTTTCAGTCTTCAGTTGCAAAACTCTAAATAAACTTCCAGTGCTTCCAAAACGTGGTCACTTTGGAGAGCTGTCCAGGCACAGGTGAATGGAGTGAGAAGAAAATGAAATAAATACTGATTCATTTATGTTTCTTCTCTCAAGCATTCCACCTGTGTCCTAAGGACTGTGCCTAATATAAATCAAAAGCGAGACACTGTGCTTCTCTAGCACTTGGTGTCTCAAAATAGTTATGTTTTATACTGTAAAAGAACACCATTTACTAATTTCCACCTAAAACAGGTAAACTATTAAGGAATTTGTAAATTGCTGTGGTGTTACAGTTCTTCATACATCTCCTTCCATGTTAGATGGAGAGAGTTTGGTCCTCAACCCAACACTTTTCTGCTTAGGAGGAGATAAGAGCTGATTTCTTGTAGTCACCGTAGCTTCTGCTCTCAGACTGTGTGGGTGGAGAGTGAGCCGAGACTTTTTGAAGGGGTGTGTTAAGGATACATAAATACCTAAATCCTACTAAATTTTACAAACAGAAGGCTGCTGCCTAAAATAGCCTAATAGCTGAAGTTCTCCTGTTTCCCACAGGAGTTTGATCACTTCTTGGCCACCAAGTTTGCCACGGTGAAGCGCTACGGCGGCGAGGGGGCCGAGAGCATGATGGGCTTCTTCCACGAGCTGTTCAAGATGTGTGCCTACAGTGGAGTGACAGACATTGTTATTGGAATGCCTCACCGTGGAAGGCTTAATCTCCTCGCAGGTCTGCTCCAGCTGCCACCTGAGGTAAGAGGTTGATAATCTCACGAGCAGTTGTTTGATGCCTGGTTTATTTGTGGGGAAATAAACCCCTGAAAGTTTGTCGTGGCTGGAGCAATAAAAGTTAACCTGTGTGAGAGCGGTTTCCCCTCCTGTCAACACTTCAGCCAGCTGTGAAAAGAACTCTAATGCAGGGCTTTCTGTGCTGTTATCAGAAGCATCCTTGCAATATCAGGAGAGGGAGAGCCCAGGGTTCTGTAAATGCTTCTCTTTTGCCGTGTCAATGGATCAGCGAAGGGTTTTAACCGAACCTGTTTCCGCGCAGGTCATGTTCCGCAAGATGCGCGGTTTGAGCGAGTTCCCAGAGAATTCAGCAGCCATTGGGGATGTTCTCTCCCACCTGACATCTTCTGTAGACCTCGACTTCGGTGCCCACAGGCCTGTGCACGTCACCTTGCTGCCCAACCCCTCCCATTTGGAAGCCATCAACCCCGTGGCCGTGGGCAAGACACGGGGCAGGCAGCAGACCCTGCTCGATGGAGATTACTCCCCAGACAGCTCTGCACAGCCTGGGGACAAAGTCATCTGCCTGCAGGTATTTTGCTCACAGTTCCTAACTGATCTTTGTAAGACTTGCTGGACTAGAATGTGAACAGGAGTGTACATAGAAATAGCAAAAAAACCCTGATTTGATGTATAATGTCAAGCACTGGGATCCTCTTTATGGGGAAAGAGGAGGGCAAGGAAGATTTCCAGGTGCCATCCCTGATGACACTGGCATTTAAACAACTGCACTTCTAAGATTTCTGAAGAAATGCTTCTGATATCTTCCTTTTTTTAAAAAAATAATATCTGCATTGGGAGCCATATGTGCCTTTCCTCACAGACCACTTTTGCATTTAAACCACCACCAGAATCCTTCTTTTAAATTAATAGGTTTGGAGAAGATCTGTCAACAAGGTTGCAGAGTCCTCAGGAGGATTTAGAATTTTGCCACTTTATCATGGTACTCTTGAAGACTCTGCTGGAATTAGTTTTTACTCCTTGTAAAAACTTGATTTTTGTAGTTGTAGGGCAATCCTAAATAGTTCCTTGATATATTTTCTTATCTTGCATTGTTTTCAACATGGAAAACAAGTGAGTCAAACTCTTCCCATTTTAAAGCCAGGAGTAAAAACGAGCTGGGCAGAACTGTCCTCCTGTGAAGCATAATCAGCATGGAGGGAGTTACATTTAGAAGTGAAAACATATTTCAGTTAAAAAAAAATGCTTTGCTTCCTTCTGGAAAGGATATTGAGAAAAAGCAGAAACAAGAATATCTTGGGCAAGTTTGGGTTCTTATTTTTTTATTAAAAAAAAAAAAAGGTTTTAAGGCATGAAGATTCAGGGAGATGTTTGTGGCCCACTGTGTCTGCTCCTCATATTTCTGTGCAGTTACATCAGTTAGTTTGAGACCATACTATTGTTTTGTGGATTCTCTCTTACTCATAATGGTAGATTTTCACCATGTAGTAATGAGAGTACTGCAACTTAAACAAAGGTTGTTCAGGATAAATGGACCTTCCCTAAGCAGGAAAAATTTAACTGTTTGCTTTTTGTGCAGGTAAGTGGCAGGAAGGGCTGCATAGTAGAGAGGAACAACGTTAAATCTGACCTAGACACCTCCATGTTAGTAACTGATTCAAAGTATTCCTGAAAGAAAGAAAGTGTTTCATGGAATGTGAGTGTCAATACTTGTGATTGTGTCTTCAAGAGGTCCAAGGGTTAGATTGAAAAAAAAAAAATAAAAAGGCCAATTTTTAGTTGTGACTGTGAACTGCTCTCACTCAGCTAATTGAGAAGAAAGGGATGAAAGCAGATACCTTCTTTTCCAGAGTCTTGGTTTGGAAGTTTCTCTTTGGGCTTTCTGGGGGTTCTGTTTTTACAGTGCTTTTTCTTGAGAAACGTAAGTGTAGACACTGAACTGAGGTTTACTCTGGCAATTGTTCTGTTCTTCCACTAGAACAGAACTTCCACCAGCCTGAGGGCAGAGCTTGAGGGGAAAAAGAGTAAAGATCAGCTAAGGTGTCCATGTAAGCCTAGTTGTCCAAGGTCTGAAAATCTTTTTTTTTGGAAGTTCAGTGTGCTTAGAATATATGAGGACTATAAAACTCCTCTGCATGGACACCTCTGCAGTGTTTGATTGTCCATCTCTGCTGAGAGTGGCTTATTTTTCACCTTCTCACATACCTTAACTCCACTTCCTGGACATCAGGCAACTGCTGATGTTTATGATTTCAACTGAAATTTGAGAATAAGATCTCCCAGAAATGTCATTTCACATTTGACATTCTACTGTCAGGGTCCCTGTTTAATGAATTAAACTTGATGGTGATCTTTTATGTTTTTTTTGCTAAAGCAACCCAGAAAAAAAAAAAAAGACTGTCCTAGCAAAAACTGTCTCCATCTTTCTGGTAGAATGAGGAAAATCCCACCTGCACCACAGGGATTGGATCCTGTGGGGTTTGAGATGTTTTTCTGTGATACCTCTTTAAAACTGTATCAGAACTGTGTAAAACCCAGTGTTGCCCTTTCACTGGTTGCATCTCTATCCTGCAGGTGTATTTGCACCTCAGAAGTTTCCTAGGGCTTGAAATCACTGTCCCAGAGCAAGAAGGTCGAACTGTCAATAAGAAAGCTCATAAATTTGCATAGTGACTTTGATCTGCAAAAGACTGATTTTGCATTCTGAGGAAGCTGTGATCATGTTCACCAATGGAGAACTATCTGTAGTTTCAAAACATTGGAATGCTAAATGACACTCATGCTAGTAGGTGTAAGTCCCAGTTCACCCAAATTCAGCAAAGGGTGCAGTGTGACAGGCTCCTTTTGGTCAGGAGGCAGGGACCTGCTGCTGAATGCTGCAGCTTTGCCACAGCCAGGACACTTGCACTCACCTGGACACTGGTGGGTCAGTTTGAGGAGATTATAGATCAGCTCCAGGCAGGAATTCCATCAGGCAGTCTCGTACACATGTTGGCTGCTATGGCCTTGTGTTACTGATAAGGTAATGTAAAGGTTCAAATCATGAAAGGGATTAAGAAGTGGGTCCAGCTGGAACTGTGTCTGTGCCACGTGCTCAATTTAGAAGGTGTTGTTTAATGAGCCACAGGTTTGATTTTGCTGCTCCTCCAGCATTTCCTAATGAGACTTTTCCACCTTCTTCCCTAATGTAGGTTCACGGCGACGCTGCTTTCTCTGGGCAAGGGATTGTTCCTGAAACACTGACCCTCTCTAATCTACCACATTTCAGAGTTGGTGGGAGCATCCACTTGATTGTTAATAACCAGCTGGGCTACACCACCCCTCCAGAGCGAGGGAGGTCGTCCCTGTACTGCAGTGACATTGGTACGTGGAGCTGAAGCCAGAGGAGGATTGTCTGTTGTGGCAGAAGGGATTTTTAAATTCAGTGTGGATATGTGCTGTGCTGTGGGCTTTTTATAGCAAGTCCCTCTCAACTCTAGGGAGTTGTACTAACATAGCTCCAGTTTCATGATAGAGCAGAAATTAAAATTATTATCGATTATTTCCTCCTACTGGCAACAACTCAGAGGCTAAAAATATGCCCTCCCCCATCTGCTTTATGGCAAAGACTAAACCCCAAGGGAAAACCTGATCACACTTTCAGGGGATGTTATGAAATATTTGCAAGATTACTGTGAAGTCTCTGTAACTCATTTAATTTCTGTCTTGTCACTGACAGCTTTCCAAAAGGTGTTTTGATGGAGTGTGTAACACGTATTTTAAATACCTTGTTAAATTTCTTCAAAATCATCCCAGTGTGTTTTCTGAGCAAGATTTATAGGTCAGATGCTCCTTCATTTTTCTGTTTGTTGTCAGGTGAGCTTGTTGAGCTTTCAGTGGAAAGATGAGGCTCAAGACCTTTCTAAGGTCAAACCAGAAGTCTTTTGTTTTGGACTGATCTTTCTTAGTGATTAACAGCTGTATTATCAGTAAGATTAGAGACCTAGTAGTAAGTTCTCTTGTGTATGTCACTTATAACTAAAAATGTACTTTCGTATGTTTTTAAGACTTAACATCAAGCGTATTTGTGTTTGCTTTATGGTTTCATCAAACCAAACAGGTAGATTCATTAAATCTGATAAGGTAGATAGAATATGTTATTACTACTTTTCCCTGGGCTGGTTTTGTGTTATGGATTGTTTTTGTTTGTTCTTGTTTTTGTTTTTTTTCCCTCCATCCTTAATTTTCATTTCTTCTTACCTGTCAGTGAGGAGGGAAGATGTTACCATTTGACTTCCAGGATTTTGCTGAGGAGGGAAACTTGACATGGGTCAGGAATGGCTGAAACATCTTGATTTCCCAGAATTTGGACAGCTAAAGTACAGGAGGAGCACTGTTGCTGGGAGGGTTTGCAGCCAAATTGTCATACAGGGGAGGGTGTTGATACATTTACATTTTGTAGTGTTTTCTTCAATGAAGAGACCTCTCTGGAGCAGGGGACAAAGGAGAGGGTTGCTTCTGGCCTGTGTGAATTCATAGTAGTGATAGCTTAGGATAGGAAGGAAACAAAACTTAATTTTTGTTTGAAAGAGGAGCGATCAAATAGTTCTCTCCCATTCCCTGCAGACTTCCAGATCAATAACATTAAGGAATTGTGTATAGAAAGTCCTCTGGGAATTTAATGCTTGTGAAAAAAGTTGTGCTCAAACTGTCTCAAATACAACAGGCTGGGCTGATTGCACTGTCTCTCAGGGAAGACTCCTCTCCTTACCCCAGCCCCCATCACAACAGGCATCTGTTGCACCCTTGTTGTTACCTTCACGTCTCGTGAGTTGTCTGTAATTTCAGCAGAGTAGGTGTGTGTGTGTTTCCTCTGGGAGGGGTTGGGCGTGATTCCTGTTATGTTCCCAATCCCTGGGCAGGTAAGATCGTTGGGTGTGCAGTTATCCACGTGAACGGGGATGATCCTGAGGAAGTTGTCCGTGCCACCCGCCTGGCCGTCGAGTACCAGCGCCACTTCCGCAGGGACGTCATCGTGGACCTGCTGTGCTACAGGCAGTGGGGCCACAACGAGCTGGATGAGCCCTTCTTCACCAACCCCTGCATGTACAAGATCATCAGGTAAGGGAGTGTGCTTGGGTCTGCACCCACTCACTACTGCTGCTGCAGCAGAAGTTTCTGTGTAATTAAGATCCTCCACCGTATGGACAGGACACCATCACGTAAGTGCAGCTACATTGTCAGCAGCCCTTGAGTGAGGCGAGAGTCTGATAACGAGATGTTAATGAGGGTAATCACTGCTGTTGGTTCTTAAACATGCAGTTTGATGCCCCTTGGAGCACACAGCTCTTGGATTTCAAATTCGTGACCATTAGTAATCAGAAGGCAAAGGTGTCTTCTGGGTGCCAAGGGGAAGCTTGGGTAATGTGGGAAATGGGGCAGGAAGCCAGCGTGATGTTTGTCTTGTCTTTGCCCAGTCCTGCTGGGACTCATCTTCATGAGCATTTAAATGTGTTCAGATTCCATCCTTATCCCCAAAGAAAAACACACAAAAATTTACTGGCTGGTGAATTCTGGTGTTTTAGGTGAAGTATTTATGGAATGGATGGCTTGGTTCTCATCTAATGCTGAAATCCTAATGTGAATTTCTCTGAAGAAAATATGCACGATAGCACAGAGGGGGTTTGGACTTGTTTTTACCTGTAACTGCCAACTCTAGGCTTTTTTTTTTTTTTTTAAATAAGAGACTGTAAAACACATATCCAAGAGATCTGTTACCTTTCTGAAAATGCCAGGAAAGCAAACTTGATGCAAATGAGTGTGATGCACCAGGACACCGTTTATTTCAGTTTCCCACAGTACCTGGCTGTAGTAAGGTGATATTTTCTTGTTCTGTGACAGTGTTTCCAGATTTCATCTCTCTGGGGTTTGATTCCCTCCCGGACAGATCCCGTAAGAGCATCCCAGACACGTACGC
Organism: Myiozetetes cayanensis; assembly: GCF_022539395.1. NCBI lineage: Eukaryota > Metazoa > Chordata > Aves > Passeriformes > Tyrannidae > Myiozetetes > Myiozetetes cayanensis. Next base: position 5,851,209 of record NW_026087521.1, read on the forward strand.
AGAGCACCTGACAGCGGCCGGGCTCGTGACCGAGGCTGAAGTGGCCGAGATAAAGACCACCTACTATTCCAAACTCAACGACCACCTTGCCAACACGGCGTCGTACAGCCCGCCCGCCACCAACCTGCAGGGCCACTGGAAGGGCCTGGTGGAGCCCTCTGCTACAATCAGCACCTGGGACACGGGGATGCCCGTGCCACTGCTGCAGTTCATCGGAGCCAAGTCCGTGCAGGTGCCCGAGGAGCTGCGGGTGCACAGCCACCTCCTGAAGACCTACGCGCAGGTCAGTGGGGGTGGTGATGTTCTCTGGTGCCGTTGCTCAAAGGCACGACCTGTTACAGGAAAAATCCAAACACGGTAACACTGCCAGTTGGAGAGTAGCGTGGTATTCTCTAGGAAAAACACCAGCTCAGTGTTTCAGGGCTCAGGTTGTGCCATGTTTCCTCCAGTTTTGAAGAAAGACGTGTCTTCTCCCCCGCCAAATCTGACCATATGCGTTATTTTGTTATTTCAAGAAAGTTCTGTTGCAATGAAGAAAAAAAGCTTATAGAAAATACAGTTTATTATTCTTACAACTAATAGAAACTGGTATGATAAATGACTTAAGATTTATATACTTTATTGATTAGAATCAGTACTTTGTGAGAGAATGAGACAGGAACCTGCTAATTGTGTACACAGTTTCCACAGCCAAGTAGTGAGTGGTTTATGGTTTATATATGTAAACATCAGACAACACGTGGCCAAGTCTGACAGCCAGGGTTTGATAGCTCCTAACTTTGTGTTTGCTTTGGGGTTATGCCCTTTGATGAATGATGAGCACGTTGCAGGTGTCTGCAGAGAGGCTGTGAGCTGATTATTTCAGAAGGCTGATGTTCTGGTCTTCCCAGCCCAAGGCAAGAACTTCACAGCTGGGTGTGATCATTTGTCTGCAGCTCTGCAGGCCAGAACAGGGAAGAGTTCTGGAGACTGAAATACTTACACCTGACATCTTTCATCGCTGCTAACCAGACAGACCAGCATTCTGTCAAGACTGCACTCCGTGCTGTGATTTTTAATATTTTCAGACTAAGATTAATTTGTCAGTGCAGTTTGTTGACTGGTAGGTGAACACATGGATCATCCATGGTTCTGTGGCCCTCAGGCAACCTTCAGGACGTGCTTAAATAAGACTGTGTATTGCAACCCAACCTAAGCTGGCTGCAGGAATATAGCATTTCTCTCCATAGTGTTTTATTTTCTTCTTAGCTTCTGATCTTGGTCTGTGCCACCAAAAGAGCTGCAGATGGAAAAAGACAAAATAGTAACTTTTCCTCGTTCTTTACTTGTTTAGTCAAGAGTTCAAAAAATGGAAGAAGGAAAAAAGCTGGACTGGGCAACAGCTGAAACTTTAGCGTTTGGTTCTCTGCTGAGCCAAGGTAGGAGGCAACAGCAGACAATAAAATACTTCTGCTTTAATGTCAATGAAGGATAACAATAGACTTCTTAGGTGTTTCTAAGTTAAAAGACTGATATGATGTATCAATTTGATAGTTTGCAAGAGAAGGTAAATATGAATCCTGTATGTCACTAACATTTGTAGATTAAGTCCTAAATGTCTTCAGAGAATTGTTGCTCCCTCCTACTCCCCAACACCGTTAGAGCTAAGCATGTGAGCAACGCAGCTGAAATCAGTGGGGCTCCCAAGTACTTGTGAGTGTTTGATGTTACTATTTCTTGCCTGAATTCATTATCTCCATTTACCTGTGATGCAGACTGCATGTTGTTTGCAGTTTGCTTCAGTAAATTGAACCGTTTACCCCCAAATGATTCTTGGCTGCAGGGAGGAGAAAAGAGAAATGTCAGAGCATCTCTGTGCTTGTGACTTGGAGCTGCTGCTGGTTAAGAATTTAATCTCAGATTTGATGTTGCTAATGGGAGAAATCCAAGAAGAGACAGAACAAGAGATACAACACTTTGGACGTGGAGAGTCGTTGTCCTGCATGTTTTCCTTTTACATGACTTGTTAATTCAGTGTTTGTTTATTGTTTGGCAAGGGTTTAACATCAGACTAAGTGGACAAGACGTTGGCAGAGGAACCTTCAGCCAACGACACGCCATGTTGGTTTGCCAAGAGACAGATGACACCTACATCCCTCTGAACCACATGTCCCCAGACCAGAAAGGATTCCTAGAGGTGGGTTCTGTGGTCCACAAGACCACCTTCTTCCTGTTGTGTTGAAACAATGCATTTTTACAGGCTGCTGGGATAGGTGTAGGCAGCCTGTCTGTTCTGGCAAACACCAGATCCAGGGGCAGGACAACTGTCAGGGCACTCCTGTTCCTCGTAGTTACAAATGACAACTTTAACGAGGGGTTTTGCTTTTCTTTGAGAGATCAGGTGTTATTCTTTTCCCCTCAGTGTCTTCAGCCAAAAGCAAACCAGAGGTGACCATCAGTCACCTTTAGCAGTGCATGTCCCCAGTGTGCCCAGCGCTGATGTGCCTGCTTCTGAGGGTTCTTAACCTGGGTTGTCTTCTTCCTTGCCCAGCCCTCCCAACAATTTCCTTTCGTTAGGTGAGTAACAGTCCCTTGTCTGAAGAAGCTGTGCTTGGTTTTGAATATGGAATGAGCATTGAGAGCCCTAAGTTACTGCCAATTTGGGAAGCTCAGTTTGGAGACTTCTTTAATGGAGCCCAGATAATATTTGACACTTTCATCTCTGGAGGTGAGTGTACGAGGAGATAATGTATGTAAAAATGAATCATTTGTACTCTGCACATTTTTAGAAAATCCAGCACGCCAGCAGCATGTTTCAGGCTTCTATTTAATGATGTGAAAATCTGCCTTTTTTTTTTTTTTTGCTGAGTAGTTTGTGCAAAGTAATGTGTTCTGTGGAAATCATCCTTTCCTTCCTCCTCGTTCTGTGTTTCCAGGCGAGGCCAAGTGGCTCCTGCAGAGCGGGATAGTGATCCTTCTTCCCCATGGCTACGACGGTGCAGGCCCTGAGCACTCGTCCTGCAGGATGGAACGGTTCTTGCAGGTACCCACCACCTGTGGTGACAGTGAATCTGTGGCACATTTGAAAAAACAAAAAACAAAAAGCCTAAAAATTCATTGTTGTGCCCTTGTGACTATAGTAAGCAAACAAAAGCTGTTTCATCTAAGTAAAGGAAGGGGTTTGGAGCCTTTTAGGGAGTTGCTGCCACTCTCATGAAGAAGTTGTGACCTGTTAAAAAATCTGTCATACCCTGGTTGCAGTGTGCTAGAAGGAGGCATTCAGATGTGATCTTACCAGTTGAATGCTAAAGCCATTTCTTCTCTGAATTTCTTCCCTTGCAGTCATCTGAACTGGAATATTTGTTCACCTGTTCCTGTACAGCTCGGGGTGCCTTGTGTGCCTGGATTTTTTCCTGCATATTTGTCTCACTGCTTTCTTTGGTATTGCTGTGTCCCCCCTATGCAGATGTGTGACAGCTCAGAAGAGGGAGTTGATGGGGACCAGGTCAACATGTCAGTTGTCCATCCCACCACCCCAGCACAGTATTTCCATTTACTCCGGAGGCAAATGGTCCGAAACTTCAGGAAACCTCTCATTGTTGCTTCTCCCAAAGTGTTACTCAGGCTCCCAGTAAGCTGAAAAATACCTTTTCTTTTTTGTTTTTTGGGTTTTTTTCCTCCTCTTCTTCCTACTCTTTTGTGTTCTCTTCCCCTTTCTCTTTGTTGTTCTTCTGTGTTCTCTGATCTCTGCTTTAGTGAGTTTTTCCTGTTTGGGACTGAGTAGGCTGAGGGTTAAAGCTGAGTGGAGGGGAGCTAGAAGTAGAGATGATTCTAGGTCTGACTGTTCTTGGGAAGCTTATCATTCCACCTTTCATTGGGAGCGGGAATGGGAATAGGAGGGAGAGGGAAGACTGTATTTTGTACCTACCAAAACCCTGTCTCAGTATTCTTTCTGACTCTGGCCTGAGGGAAAGGCAGCAAGACTTGGTAACTTCCAGCTCTCCCCCATGCAGGCTGCGGTGTCGAGTTTTGAAGAAATGGCCCCAGGGACAACATTCAAGCCTGTCATTGGTGACTCCTCAGTAGATCCTAAAAGGTAGCTTCACTTGCTTAGAGGAGAAGCTCAGAAGGGATGTCCTGTCCCTTTCTCCTACCTAACACCTCAAATTTGAAGTGGTACGAAAGAGGTGACTCTGTGGTTGGTGACTTAGTTTCACTTGTTCCTCTCCTTTCCTTGTGGTAATTGTTGGTAGTATCCATACCTGTCTGCAAAGCACTGAAGTGTTCAGGCAGTTGGCCCTTGCCCCCACAGGGAGGTTGTGTCTGTAGTTACTGACACAACTGGCACTATTCTGCTCCATGTTCTTGGCTGACAGTCACTGGGAGCAGCTGTTTCCCGATTCATGGATTCGTTTAGGTTGGAAAAGACCCTCAAGATCATCAAGTCCCAACTTTAACCCAGCATTGCCAAGTCCATGACTAAACCATGTCCCCAAGTGTCACATTTAGACTTTTAAATACTTCCAGGGATGGTGATTCCACCACTCCCCTGGGCAGCCTGTTCCTGTGCTTGACCCTTTCAGTGAAGAAATTTTTCCTGATATCCAACCTAAACCTCCCCTGATGCAACTTGAGGCCATTTCCTCTTGTCCTGTTGTGTGTTGCTCGGGAGAAATAACTCCCACCTATCTACAACCTCCTTCCAGGTAGCTGTAGAGAGTGATAAAGGTTGAAGGGGAGTGGGAGGCAAGAGAAGGCAAAGAAGAGAAACGAGGGTCTAGGGAAGCAATTCAGCTTCATAAAGATGTCTTTGAAGTTTGGCTGGTTGTTTTTGTTGGAAGTGGAAGCTGTTCTGCAGGGAGTTTCTGTAAAACCCTGAACTTGGAAACATTCTTGTTTTAATTCAGTGTCACCCAAGTGGTGCTGTGCTCTGGAAAGCATTACTATGCTCTGGTGAAGCAAAGAGAGATGCTGGGAGAGAAGCAGCACAGCACAGCTCTTCTGAGACTTGAGGAGCTCTGTCCTTTCCCCCTGGAGGCTCTACAGCAAGAGTTGAGCAAATACAGCCAAGCAAAAGGTCAGCCAGACTTTTTACCTTTGTGTTTCTGGTGTCTTTGAAGTATTGAACTGAATCTGTTGCCTGCCTTTTAGGATAAAGAGCTGTAATGGCTTTTTCCACTTTGCTCTTCCCCTCGTACATCCACATGTTTCTGGAGTGGGATAGTACAAATGTTTATGTCTTGTGCTAAAAGAACTTGTCTCTTTGCTATTGTCTCTCTGCTTCCAAAAAGTAGGACTGAAAATCAGAGTGAGCCATTTGGGATGGTTTTTTGCACTGATCTTTGCAGTCCAGCCCTTTAAGTGGCTTTTGAAAACAGCAGTAGAAAAACTGAATGTACACACAATGCACCCCTCTGGTGGACACACTTTGGGTTTGAATTCAGCAAGCAGGGACCTAGAAGGGAATTCAGTCTGGAATTCAGCCTTCATTGTAGAGGTAGTGCCAAGGCAAAAAAAGGTAGAGGTGCTAAAGAAAGAAAAAACTGTCCTCCTTGAGCTGCTGAAAAGATAAATGTGTGCATTTGTAATGTACCCTTATCCTTCCTTTAGTCTTCACCTGGAGTCAGGAGGAACCACAGAACATGGGGCCATGGTCCTTTGTGTCACCACGGTTTGAGAAGCAGCTGGGGCTTAAGGTAAGATAAGATGTCCACAAGTGTTATGAAGTTCAAAGTTCTCCTTAAATGCAAAATTCTGTGGTGCTTACACAAAAACCTAATCCTGATGCCTAAACCAAACACGTGTTCTAATTTAAGCTGCTTCTGCTCTTTATAGCACTACTGGTGATGGGCAGGACTGGAGCTTTATTTTGCTCTGTGTTTAATCAAAGTAGACAGGATAATGGAAGATCCCAGGTAGGAAACAGCACACTTGAAATGAGCAGGAGAAGAATCCAAAGCTGCCATTTGCTCTGGCATGTCATGCACTATAATGTCCTTTGGGCCACGGTCTATGGGAGATGGAGGACAACTTCCTGCATTACTTCCAGCTGGTGGTATCTGCCAGCAGACATATCCCCATGGCATCAGGAGCTCGAGGTGCAGCCCTGTTCCTGTGCTCCATTAATCATTGCCTCCCAACTCCAATTCCAGCTGCGCTGTGTGAGCAGACCTCCCCTGCCCGCCCCGGCTGTTGGCATTGGAACCCTCCACACCCAGCAGCAGGAAGATGTTCTGAGCAAGACATTTCTCTAAGTTTTCAGACAGACAGACAGACAGACTGCTCCTGCTGTCAGTCGTGTTTGGTGCCTCCTGTGAAAAAGAACAAAGGCCAGATCCTTAAGACTCTTGGTTCTCCAAAATGGAAACCAAAAAGGGTGGAATGAGATTGGTAATGATGAAGGAATTTTTTCATGTCAGGGAATACCTGATGATGAGAAGTGATGCCTGTTACTCTTGATGCTTCTTGTTCTCTTGTACTGTTTTCTACAAAAACACCTTTTTAAAGTTAAAAATCCAGTCTAGGGGACAGATTGGTGAGGTGACTATAGAATGCCTTATATCACGCTGCTTATCTGCACTTTACAGTTCCTGGGATGGTGCATGTGTAGAAACAGGCTCTGTTTCTTCTGTTTCCACACAAGTGTTAGTGCTGTTTGGTCAAATAAATGCTTCCCATGCCTGGGACTGAGCCATTTCTGTAGCAGAGTGTTGTGAATTTTCCCTTTCTTCTTTTCCTGTGAGCCAGGAATGAAATCTGTTGTGGCTGTTGGTGCATGAGTTGTTAAAGCAGGGTTCTGGGGGGAAACCTTGCAGGATGGCTCCTGAAGACTTCAGGCACCTCAGCTCCCAAAATCATCTCTGAAGCCTGCTTTGGTATTTTCTTCTTGTTAATACACACATTGACTCATTAACTCCATGTGACCCTGAAATAACCTCTGTAATCCCTGCCCTGTGGAGTTTCACGTCACTGCTTTAGCACATCCATCCCTGTGATGTGAAATCATGTTTGTCCCACTTTGCTCTAGCAAACTTCACAACTTCTTACTCATCCTGAACAGCTTTATCTAATCAAGGCGTATTCTGGTTTAAAATTACTGCTGATCAGTAGAAAAAGGAGGCTGAGGAGAAACATTGCTTTGGCTGCAGCTGTAGCCAAGGAAGTTGTAGAGCACATTCACCAGCCTTGACTGGTGATTACATAAACCCACATTTTTTTTTTTCACTCTGACAGTGCACACAAGGGAAGAACAGACCCTGTGTTTTGAGTTTCACGTGGCCCAAACCTGACCTTGCTGTGCTCCACCACTCCCCCACAGGCTCTGCAGGTCAGGTTATCCAACCAAGCAGAGGATGCTCGAGTGCTCCGAGCCTGTTTGATGCTGCTGGGGGGAGACACAGCTCTTTCTGCAGAGCTGCTCAGTGCCCCCTGCCCAGACTGGGGGTGCCCTGGAGCTCCCCAGGGATACTGGGGTAGGAAGGGAGAGCTCTCCTCGGTATTGCTGACGCAGCCTGCCTGCAGAACGCTGCTCTTCCATGAGGGCTGACAGCTCCCAGGAGCAGCACAAAGCACTCGCTGACTTCAGGGCTTACGCTGTTCCTCCCATCGATTTTGGATGCACACGAGGCTGTTTTCCATCTGTGCACCGTGCTCTGCTCTGCAGGTAGGTGTGGCTCTCCCTGCACAGGGCTGCAGTGCTTTTGCCAAAAAGCATTTGGGAAAAGCAGCAGAAATTGGAACCACAGAGTCGCAGAATATTCTGAGTTGGAAGGGACCCACACAGATCGCTGTGTCCCACTCCTGGCCCTGCACAGGACAACCCCCAAACCACACCATGTGCCTGAAAGAGTCCAAATGCTTCTTGAACTCAGACAGGCTTGGGGCTGTGACCACTGCCCTGGGGAGCCTCTTCCAGTGCCCAGCCACCCTGTGGGGGAAGAGCCTTTTCTTTGCAAAAGCTCCAGGGGAGAGCACTGCTTGGCAGGGGGAGCAAGTTTGCTGAGTGTGCAGGAAACCACTCAGGGAAGTGCGGGATGGAATGGGACACGAGATGGGAGAGTGGCTCACGGGGCTGGTGCCAGTCCGTGGACAGGAGAGCTTCGTGGGTCATTAACACAGGGAGAAGTGAAGCTTTGTTGGGTAGCAGAGGAGCTGACTAAAAAGACAAAGTGTTACAGGACTTGTGCATTGTGGTGTGTCAGGCTTTTCAGAGAAGTGTGAGAATAGAAGGAAAAAAAAGTAAAGGCACTGAAGGAATGAGCTCTTGGGTTGAGCAGCTCATTAAAAACAGCAGAAACTCTCGGTGACAGGAGGAAGACACGTCGGGAAAACAAATATTTTAAAACAATTTTTTTAATAACAGGATGTTGGGTTAGATTTGAAAAATCTAACCTGAATTTTGAAGGTTCAACATTCTTAACACAGTAGTACTTTGAATAAGCAAAGAAAACAATACTGCATTTGGATTTTTTTTTTATTTCTGTCACTGGGAACCCACTCGTGAGTGACACAGAAATATTTGTTCAGCATCCCTGAGGTGGTGCATCTGTGTCACTATGGACTAAAGAAACCTCATGGGCTTTTTATCAATCACCACAACCAGGGCCAGTGACTTAGGAGGGTTTGCTGTGAGGAGTGGGCCAACAAGACCTATAGAAGTTCATTAAATTAAGATAAGTATGACTAAAATTCTGAACAAAGGGCAATTACAAGAAATTTCCTGAAGCTCAGCTATTAACCCAGCAATTATTTGGAGATTATAATCTACAAGTAAGAGGCCAGGCCCATTAATTATGGGCATTTGTCAAACTATTCAAGAACTATGGGTGAAAATAATTGCTGCAGAACTGCTCATTAGTATTTGTAAAATTATGACCATTTAAACCGGAAGAAAAAGCTTTTTGAAGTGATTTCAGATAAGAGAGGCTATTGAACAAAATTGTTTAAAGATACTGTAGCGAGGTCTTGGTTCAGAGGATTTCTCAGGGAATGCAGAGTGCAAACCAATATATAGATTCAAGTTTGTTAATCCTTCACATATCTCGTGTTCTTCGTGCCTTCACCTAACACAGAAAGAACACACATCTGTGCACAGGGGTGAGTTACTGAGAATAAATACTATTTTAAATTGTCATATCTAAATCCCGCAGTAAATTCTGATAATCCTAATTTTACAGACCACTGGCTGTTGTGACAGAGGGCTCTGAAGAAGGTACTGATGGTGCTGGGATGGGGATCACACCTGTTGCCAGTCAGTCTGCGTTGTCAGGTTCACTTCACAGAATCGATTAGGTCGGAAAAGACCTCTGAGATCACCGAGTCCAACCTACGACTGAACATCGCCTTGTCAACCAGAGCAGGGCACTGAGTGCCTTGAACACCTCCAGGGACGGTGACTGCACCACCTCCCTGGGCAGCCCAATCCAATGTCTAATCACCCTTTCTGTGAAGAAATTCCTCCTTATGTCCAATCTAAACCTCCCCTGGTGCAGCTTAAGACCTGTGTCCTCTTGTCCTGTCGCTGGTCTCCAGGGAGAGGAGCCTGACCCCCACCTGGGGACACCCTCCTGTCAGGGAGTGGTAGAGAGTGACAAAGTCACTCCTCAGCCTCCCTTTCTCCAGGTTAAACACCCCCAGCTCCCTCAGCCGCTCCTCACAGGACTTGTGTTCCAGACCCTTCCCCAGCTCTGCTGCCCTTCCCTGGACACGCTCCAGAGCCCCAATGTCCTTTCCCCCGCAGAAACTACCACATCCATCCACCGGCACGGTGGACTGGGGTATTAATAAAACACTCCGGCACCAAGCCACTCAACCTGTGCCTTCCACATGAACGCGGCTGCACCAACAGCGCCGAGGAAGCCTCCCCAGAGCCGCCCTGGGGTCCGAGGAGAGCCGAGCGAAGGACGGGGCTCCTCCCGCCCTCAGGAGCAGCCGAGCAGGGGCGGTGCGGGGGCCGCCCCTCGCGGCGCGCGGAGCACCCCGGGAGCGCGGTGCTTGTGCCCGCAGCCTGACCCACCCCCACCCACCCAGCGCGGCCATCCCGGCCCGCTGCCCGCCCGGCCCGCCGCCTCGGCCGGGGGAAGGGCGCGGGGGCCGCTCCGTGAGGGCGATACCGCCCCGGGCGGGGCGGGGACGGGCGGGGAGGGACGGCCCGTCCGCAGCGCCCGTCACGTGACGGCGGCGACAGCGGCGGGGACGGCGCCGGGAGCGCGGCCGGGCCGGCACCGCCATGGGCAGTGAGTGCGGGCACGGCGGGCACAGGGCCGGGGCGGCGGGGAGCGCAGCGCGGGCAGGAGGGGGGTGACGGCCGGGGAGGCGCCGCCGTGGCCCCGGTGCCGCCGCAGGCAGGGCCGGCGCGGCGGGGACCCGCTCCCGCACAGGTGCGGGGCTGCCGGCACCGCTTTGTGTGTGTGGGGGGGTTATCCCCTCTAGCCCCACTGTGTCAGTCTGTAGCTATATACACTGTATATATGGTATATAGACTGTATGCTGCATGCACACATATATAAGTACCTGAAGGGAGGGTGCCAAGGGGATGGATCCAGGCTCTGCTCGCTGGTGCCCAGCAATAGGACAGGAGGCACCGGGCACAATGGGATGCCCGGCGAGTTCCACCTGAACGTGAGGAAGAACTTGTCTCCTGTGCAGTGACCGAGCACTGGAACAGATTCCCCAGAGAGGGTGTGGAGCGTCTCCCTCGCTGGAGATGTTCCAGAAGTGTCTGGACAGTCCTGTGCCATGTGCTCGGGGATGGCCCTGCCCTCCTGGAGCAGGAGGTGGGAGCGGATGAACCACTGTGGTCCCTTCCAGCCTGGCCCATTCTGGGATTCTCTGTTCAGGTGGAGCTGTGGCCCTTCTGATGAGCTCTCCGAGGGCTTGGGAGAAGGAAAGGAGAGAGATGTCACAGCAAAGCGTAAATATAAATATGGCATTCTGATCCAAATGTTACTTACACTGTAATAAATGCATTCTACAGTATAATAAATGCATTCTACAGTGTAATAAATGCATTTTACAGTGTAATAAATGCATTTTACAGTGTAATAAATGCATTCTCTCCGAAGAGGAACCAGTGGTTGATTCCTCCCATCTGTCCCAGTGTGTTGGGGCTGGGAATAATGTCCAAGTTTTGAAGGACAAATTTCCCACCAAACACGCGTGCTTCGATTTTATGGTTTTCTTTTAAACTGATTTCATCTCTCTTTCCAGAAAAAGAGCTCAAACTGTTGAGCTTTTTAGTGTTTTGAAAGGAGAAACTGCAAAGAGAGAGCTAAAATAAAATCCCCTGAAGTTCTGATCAAAACAAGTGTTCCGGTGATTTAAATTACAATTTCTAAATGTATTTTAGCGATTGAATTATTTTTTTCCCAGCTAAATACTTCTCTAAAACACAAGAATCTAATCTCTACATGGATACTTTTTGATGTCAGAGTCCTTTGTTTCTGTATTTAACTAGCACAGACTGATACTAGGTCGCTTATTTTTAGATGGAATACAATTTAGTTCACTTCTGGTGATACTATGCAGTGCCTCTTCTTCTCTAAAATTATTCCAGCTGTGGAAAAAGGAATGGGTCAGTTCTGATTAGAACAAGAATTCTCTTTCACCTTTTTGCCTTGTTTTCAGCTTGTTTTAAGAGGGTATTAGTTTTCAGACAGTTTTGGAATCTAAACCAAGTTCTCTGAGGTTTTATAAATTCACAAAGGTTCATGAATGTATTTCTCTCTCTTCTTTTTGTGTGTGTGTTTGTTTTTCTGGAACAGTAAAATTTTTGGAAGTCATTAAGCCATTCTGTGCAGTGCTGCCTGAAATCCAGAAACCAGAAAGAAAAGTGAGTGCCACGTTATGTTCTTACTTTTATTGGTTCAGAGGTAAGAGAATGTTGGGATATTCTATCCAAGCCCTAACACAGACAGTGGGCCCTAAATCAGGACATATTCTTTGGAGCAGGGGGAACCCATGTTAAGGTAAAAGATTACCCTGATGATGAATTCTTAGCAGCCTTCTGTTAAGTTGTTCCCCTCTGTAATTGTGCTATTTCTTTTTAAAAAAATCTCATTTCTAGACTGAGTTTATTTAGTTTCAGCTCCATGTGATTGGATCTATTTTAATATACTAGAACAGAGTTTTCAAGCTCTATTTTTCTGTGGATACCACTGTTGGCTTTGAGCCAACATATTACTTTGAAAAGGGTTGCTCTGTGATTCAGGAACCACAGATTTGGTTCTTTCTTTCCCACGTATTATTTCCTACTCCCCTAGGTGTGATTCACCTTGCTGAAGTGGGAAGGTGATCTGTGATACAGTTCAGGTAACTGCTCCCCGTTCACCAGCCGGAGGTGACATTTCTCTTTGACCTGAAATCAAGGAGTTCATTGACAGCTCATCTCTCTAACTCCTCCAGCCCCAGAAGCCCCTCCCGTTTCTTGGCACATTTTCTAGATTAAAATCAGTAGATTCCTACAGATCACAAAGAGACCTGCCTTGTCCAAAAAAAACCCCAACCAAATACCATTTTTTACTTCCAAAACTCAAGCAAGTACTCACTGCTCAGGTAACAAATGTTCTAATTAGAGTAACAAATTGCACTAATATGCATTGTTGTGACTTCCATGAAAATTCCTACAGGTTGGTTTTTATATTCTTTGAAGGAAATGCATAGCTGGGAACGTGACACCATCCAAGAGAATCCTCTTTTGCTAATGAGACATTCCCAAAGGTCAGGATTGGCTGCAGGGAGGTTTATGCCACTGACCATAGCTGAGCCTGCTGGATTGAATGGAGAGGATCCAGTAAAAACTGATGATTGTGCCTTTCTGAAATCGATTTTTAGAAACATTGGGATCTATCCCCTGGCTCTTTGCTCCATCTGTCCTACCTTCTTGCTTTCCAGCATCTTCCAATCTTGGGGCAGACTTCTACACAAATTATTTAGGTCAGACAAAGGTGTTTTCAGAGCAGGAATCTCCAGAGCCAGAGCCTGTGCTGAGGTTTGGATGCAGCAGGTCTGGGTGGCAGGTCCCCGTGTTTGTCTCTGCGGTGGTGAACCTTGGTGCAATCTTTTGGGGCTGATTTATGGCACATCTGGGATTATCAGCAATGCCCAGTGAGCTGAGTGAGGAGAGAAAGCTGAAACAAATCTGCAGATCCTGATGTTTCTGTAAAGCTCACCAACAGGTGGTATTTGCCTGAGAGGAAGAGGAGCTTGATCTGTCCTTGCCCTCCCTCAGCAGATGAAGGATGACCAGAGAGGTGCCAAGATTGCTGTCCTCTCTATTTGGGTCACTTTGCTGCTATTTGGGTCGCTGTCTCGACAATGGCTTTGTGCAAATTTGAAGTGAAAATGCAATTTGGAACATCTTTCCCAGGCTGAAGAGCCCTTTGACCACTTCAAGTCCCATTCCCTGTGTGTGTGTAGTCTCTCAGGTGACTTGGGTCATTCCATAACTGTAATTCCCTGTAATTTATTGTTTCCTTGCAAGCTGTCACTGGCAGACACGATGAGTGATGGGTTCAGTGGATGGGTTGTAAGGCCAGGACGAGGAGTGAAGATAACCAAATAGAAGAAGACATCTGTTTTCATTAAACCTGTATTGATTGTTAAGTGAAGATGATGTTTTGATTCAGTTGGGCTCTCATTGAATCATTTTGCCATTATTGTTGATGAGTGAAGTGTTTTTTTCTGCCTCTAGGGAGTGTTGCATTTGTGTTCAGGCCAACTTGATTAACAGAAGCGATTGCTACTTTTGTAGTTACTGCTATGGGCTCATATTTCCCTCATGCACAGATTTCCTAGGAAGAACACTCTGTTCAGAGCACCAAGATGATGGTGATTAAGTCCCTTCATTTTCACACGATTCAAGGAAAATGTCAAAGGAAGAAAATGTCCAATTGAATCAGATCAGATGGAGAAATGTACTGTCCCTGTGCTTGGAAGCATTTGTGGCTGGAATATTTTGGTACCAGTCTGTGTTTTGCTGTTCCTGGCATATGGGTTTGGGTGCTTCCTTTTTATTTTTTTTGTCTTCTCGACTCACAGAGACTGTTTTCCTCGTGAGTAGCTGTGATTGGGGTGGTGCAGAATTCCTCTAACACTCACATTCCCCACAGCTGGAGGGAGAACCAGAGCAGTTGTAGACCTTGACCGATGCCTCCAAAGCCAGGGGTAACTGTGAGGCTGCAGGGATGATTTGGTTAAGCATTTTGGGTTTGGGAAGTCTGTGCTTAAAATCTGAATTGTGTGGAATTCAAGGCAGCCCTGGGTAAAGTGGGTCAGCGCTAACACAAGGTATTGTTTGGATTTATCTGCTGCTGTCACTATTTTTCTTTTTATAACTTCGTACTGAAGTATTTTTAGCCTCTGCTCTCTTTTAAGAGTGAGGCAATATCGGTAAATAAATTAAATTACTTGGGTTATTTTTCTTCTAAGTGTGTGGTTTCACTTACAAAGATGTAACTACTGTCTGGGCTTCCTTTTCCTGCTGCTGCCTTGGTTTGTAGTTTCTCATTTGTGGGTGTTCAGTACATGCAAAACCAGGCACTAATATTTTTTTCTTGTTGCCTCCAATGTTGTGGCCCTGAGATCCTCCTCAGTGAATTAGTGACTGATGATCGTTGATCTGGCATTCTTTTTAAAATAATATGTACTCCACATGAATAAAAATACCTTGGAGGGAAACAAAGAGTCTTTAAACATTATTTTGAGCTCTGCGTCCATGGACATAATGGTGAATTTAAGCTTCCTCTAACACCCTTTGAAGAACTTAATTCTAAATATTTTGAATTGCTGTCCAAAACTCACGGTTCTTCTGGGTTTTATCACTTGTCTTCACAGCAGTTAAATCTCTTTAAAAGCTTAACAGTGCTTAATAACTTCCAGCCTTACAAAAGAGCCTCCACTGTGTTGTAGCCCAGGGCACTAATCACTGAAGATAAGTTTTTTTGCATTAATCTTTCATGTTTGTTCTGGTTTGTGTACCAGCCACTCTGTTGCTTTTCTGTAAATACCCCCTGCATTGGAATACTACAGATAAAACATATTCCACTGACTGACTGCCTGTCACTGTGCTGTCTGCCAGACCCCACAGAAGTTCTCTCTGCCTGTCCCTAAAACCTGAAATGACATTAAAAATGAATTCCAGTGAGGAATGTTGCCTTCTGGTTCAGTATCTTCACATCGGGTTCTGAATGATGCAGCATTTGGTTCTGAGGGGAGAGTGCAGGGAAAGTCCTGCCCACAGTGACCACACTGATCTCCACTCTCCTGCAGATCCAGTTCAGGGAGAAGGTGCTATGGACGGCCATCACGCTCTTCATTTTCTTGGTGTGCTGCCAGGTGGGTACCAGTCTTTTCTGTGTTCAGAAAACTCGTGTTCTGTGCTTTTAAAATACTCCAAAAGTGCAAAAAGCTCTTGTTTGGTGTTGACCTCCCAGTTTCAGTGACGTATTTTTATGGTTAAGTATTTGAAGTTCTGTTCTGATCCTCTGAAATGGTCTTTATTACTGATTATGCACGTTTTCAGAAACCACTGCTCTTGACTGAGTCTGAAATACAAAATGTTCTTTTCTTGTAATGGGGGTCCCATCAAATGATGGTGGTGGCTGCAGGGTAAACAGCCAGGGTAATTATTTACTGAGCAGCATAAACAAACTGAGCAGTTCCATGCACTGTTTACTCTCTGTTCATCGCTGCATCTCAATTTTAGCGGTGACAAGGATGAAAATGAAACTCGAGTGATTGTTTTTACCCAGCTCCTCTTGAGCAAGCTGATGGATTGTAAAGACGGCAGAAGAATGTTTTTGTGAGGTGCTTTATGTTGACATTTAGAACTTGGGGTTTTTGTGACTGTGCTGGTGAAATTGTTGGCTGAAACCCCCACAGAATTCAGGTCTGTGTAAACATTTATGTGCTCTTTATTACTCAGAGCTGTGGGCGTTCCCAGAACCTGGGCTCGGGTTGTAAACAGTGGAGGTGATTTGCTTTTCTTCAGAGAGTACCTGGATACTGAAGAAAGGGAGAATCCATGTATTATTACCTGATATGTATTTTTCAGGATCTCTTGGAAGGTTTAAAATGAACAGTACGTTTTGGAATTAGGCTTTTTAGCTTATATTTATTAATGTAGCCATTCCAGACTCTGGGATGGAGCAGTAGTTTAACAGTTTTTGTTTTCAGCTCTGAAGGACTGGTTAAAGGCTAAAACCCAGCTCTTGGACCTGCCTGTTTGTTGGAAGGAGGAGGTGGCAGTGACACCAGAGCTGGAAGATCATGGAGTTTGTGTTTACTAGCACTGGATATATGGACAATTAGAATTTTGAATGTGTATGAAAGGTTATAGTAGTTGAATAAGGAAAAAACAGATGGTGCAGATCAGAGCTTTCAGGAATCCATCTGTAAGATTGCCTGGGTTCCTAATCTACTCTTTTTGTGATTAAGAAGAATTTGGAAGAGCTCAAAATCTCTCAATATTGACACACAGAATATTGGAAGCTTTGTAAGAACTTGTCTAACTTGGACAGTTCCATGTGGGATATTTCAAAACATATTTCCAGCTGTAAAACGTCAGTATTTAAACTTCTTCTTTCTGGAGGTTTCTGCTTTTTCCTGTAGAAGGGTCTTAGTTTAGTCCTCTGAGTCATATCCCACTTGGAGGATTAAAATAGATGGTGTCAGTACTGCTGACTTAATTAAAAAAAAAAAAGATACTAAACAATGTAACAGTTGAATCATTGCATGTTAAGATGTTTGTGTTAATGCATGCTAATTGTGTGTTGCTGTTTAATACTTGTGTGCACTTTGACAGATCCCATTGTTTGGAATCATGTCATCAGACTCTGCAGATCCCTTCTACTGGATGCGAGTCATCCTGGCGTCAAACAGAGGTCAGTGGGTTATTCCTCTCCCTGTTTTCTGTCAGGATAAACAGGCCAGGAGAAAACCAGTCAGCTGTTAAATGTCACCCAACCCAGATGTCACAGTGAAACACGCTGTGAGGTCATTAACACAAATGTAATTAAAATGGGTACTCGAGGAGTACCAATAGCAGTGGGATTTCTTGTGCCATGCAGATGAGGTTAATCTTGATTCTCAAGTTTTGGGATGATTCTGTTTAGGATTACAGAGCAATCTCTTCCTAATGGATATATGGGGCAGGGAATGTTCTGGCTTTCCAGTTGGGAGCAGCACTGATGTGCAATATGAGAGTGTTGACTAGAAAATACTTTATGTGTGTGAGTCGGTTACTCCTCGTTAACAGTTTGGCAACATTACGGGTGAGGAATTCCATAGGTGGGAAAGCTGGAGGCAGAAATCATTAGCCACGAATTTTAGCAAAACCAAACTAAGTTTAAATTTTAGACTTGTAAAAGTGGAACCCAACCAAATGTACGAGAAGACTCAAACTAACGCTGCAAGTCTGAAACTTAAGCTGGGTGAGCTGTCATGCCTGACTCTAAATGAGGACACTGATCTCATCTGGAGCTTGGAAAACTGGCTGGAAGTAAGAAAATCAGTGCAACCCTCTGTACCGCTGAAGGTGCTGTTTGTTTAGGAATGGCAAATTTTGTCACACCAGTGAACATCAGAAATTAAGGTAAATGGGTTTTCTGCTTCAAACTCTGCTGCAGAATTTGCACGTGGAACTCTGTGCCTCACGAGCGGTGCGTGGCACTGAATGTGCTGCCCAGGCAGAAGGGCAAGGAAAGGCCAAGGAAAGACCAGAAAGAGTGTGAAAGCCACAAAAAAGCAGGAGTGGGAAAGTGAATTTTCCTTCAAGTAAACCGACTGGAGGTCATTGGAGGATGTGAGATAAAGGCTTTTCAACATCCTCGTTTTCTGGCTCTTGTAGGAGTAGAGATTTCCATGAGAGAGGATGTAATATGTGACATGGAAACTCAGGGATGCAGGTATGAAAGAACTAAATTATAATAATGACTTCAGTGCTTTCACATGTTACATTTTGGTAGCAGGGAAAACGCTGAAAAGAAAAACAAAAGGAAAAATAATTGTGCAATAAGGCTTAAGATTTTTAAAAATTCAGGCTGAAGTGAGGACTCTGGGAGTTAGGCAGCAATGAAAAGAAGACTCCAGACAATAGGGGAGGTGCTCAAAACCCCTCTGTGAACTT
The DNA here is from genome assembly GCF_022539395.1 of Myiozetetes cayanensis. NCBI lineage: Eukaryota > Metazoa > Chordata > Aves > Passeriformes > Tyrannidae > Myiozetetes > Myiozetetes cayanensis. Next base: position 5,869,312 of record NW_026087521.1, read on the forward strand.
CAGATGATTTATTAAAGGCTCTTCAGAAAATTTTACTGCAGAGGGATAAGAGGGAAGAACCTGATGGCTTGAGCACTGGTGGAAAAGATCAGAAGAAATGTCTGAACAGATAGATCTGTAAGGTGCCACAAATAGAATATTCCTACTCCTTTTCATCTTCAGTGTGGTGTTCCAGGCCAGGCTTCCCCTGTCCCTGGCTCTCTTTGAGACTTCACAAGTCTACAGTGGCTAAATGGTTGTTTATTAACATTTTTCTGAGTAATTTTGTGATGGAACACTGCTGCACTACAATGAGTTGCACTTAAAGGCAGAGAATTGAAAAGAACTGTGAGCTGATTCTTTGGGATCTGCTTAGTGGAGATTGTGACTCAACATCAGAAAAGAAAAGGTGCATTATTTGGGTCCTTTGAGTGACCACGGAAAAGATGATGCCAAGTAATTTGACCTGGCTTAACTGAATATTCAACTTGTAGAATGTGTTCTTACCCAAACTTTTTTTTCTTTTAAGCTCCAGCTTAGGAAATGTGGGAAGTTTGATCACTTGCTGCTTCTAGTTGCTTAATTTTAACCCACATTTTCAACATTTTAGTTTTGTCAGCATCTTCAGATAAGAGAAAACTCTCTGGTATCAGCTGAAGGACAGCTTAAGATTTCAAAAAGTAAATTCTTGGAATGCTGTGTCTCCAGAAGGATGATGTGGAAGAAACATCCTGTATTGAGATGGGCATTATCAGACATTGTGGATCTGCAGCACAGTTTTGTGACCTGCAGAACTACACTTGAATGGCAATTGTGTTAATTTTTCTTCCTGCTCAGGCACTCTGATGGAGTTGGGCATCTCCCCCATCGTGACCTCGGGGCTGATCATGCAGCTGCTGGCAGGAGCAAAGATCATTGAAGTTGGGGACACTCCAAAAGACAGAGCCTTGTTCAATGGAGCCCAGAAATGTAAGCACTGCTCCAATTAAAAGGATTAAGTGTATTTTTTATTCTTGGGAAAGCAGCCAAGTGATGCTAGAAATGAGATTTCTTTGGTAGGTGACTTGGGCAGATTTTTTTAAAGGATTTGCTTTCTCTCTTGTTTTAGTATTTGGGATGATTATTACCATTGGGCAAGCCATTGTGTATGTTATGACTGGAATGTATGGAGATCCTGCTGAAATGGGTGCTGGAATTTGTCTTCTTATTATAATTCAGGTTTGTAATGAGCTATTTTGTGTGTAACTGAGACTGGTTAGATACAGGGTAGCTGGAAGGAAAAATCCTCCTAAGACTGGGTGACTTCTGTTTATTTACTTGTAGTGCTATAAAACATCATCCTTTGTATCTGTCTAGAAACGAGAAATCCTAAATATTCCATAAAGAAGGAGAAAGCTGGGATAGTGAATACCAAAAGTATTTCAGATAGGAGTGGCTGCTTAAGTGAAAATACAGGAATTAGTGGACTTTGAAAGCAGTAGCTGCTGTCAGTGCTGTGAACTTCTCACTCAGTGGCACAGGTGCAGCTTTGACACCTTCTCCTGTAGAACAAAGCACTAAATGCACACAAACTTAAAGGGTTTTTTTTTCCAAAAAGTGCTTACTGAGTAATCTGTTTGCTCCCTCTGCATTGAAAAGCCCCAGAGCTCATGGCCAGGTGAGATGGGCAAGTGGCAGAATTACTGCACAAATGATAATTAGATGAAAAACTTAATGGTCCCTCTCCCAACACGATGAAAATACTGAAGCAGGGAATGAATACACAAATCTTGACTTGCTTTATTCTTGTTTCTGCTCAGTTTTGTTTCTCTTCCCCCAGCTCTTCGTTGCTGGTTTGATTGTGTTGCTGCTGGATGAGCTGCTGCAGAAAGGTTATGGCTTGGGCTCTGGCATTTCCCTGTTCATTGCCACCAATATCTGTGAAACCATCGTCTGGAAGGCTTTCAGTCCCACCACCATCAACACTGGCAGAGGTGGGTGTGCTGCTGCAGTTACAGCATCTTTCAGGGGGGGTGTAACTACACAGGAACTGTCAGGTGTTTATTGGATGGCTCCTCAAAAAAGTTTTAGTGTGTGGTGATTCACTCCTGCAGTCAGTTGTCCAGTTAACACTGAAGATGGAAGTGTTGTCTGACTTATGTGAATTTTGTTAACCTGCAAGTTTGCCTTTGCTGATCTGAGTTGCAAAAGCTCAAATGGGACCGGAAGGCCCTTGAGTGAAAATTTTTGGATTTCCAAACTGAAATAGTCTCGTTTTTTAGCATCACTTAGTCCATAGAAAGAGAACAGAGGAAATGTTGTACATTCAGAGGGTTGTTCATGTTCCAGCTGTTGTTTGGGGCTACAGGACACTTTGCTGCTGGTGCCTGTGAATTACTTCAAGCTGGTTTGATTCTTCAGAGGCTGCAATCCCTTCATTCCTCGGCCAGTCTTTCACATGTGGTTGTCCTGAGACTCTGAAATGAAAAGCTACAGCCTTTCTGCATTAAGAAATGAACTGGTTACTGCATTCATTTGAAATCCTGAGCCAGGCTTTTAGTTTGTTTCCATTTGCACCTGATTTTCAGCGCTTCTGTCGCATTTTATTTCTGCTTTTCTAAAGATATTTTTCTCCTCGTTTCTTGTTTCTTCCTTCCAATCATCCTCCTGCCCCCAGAAAGGAAAGGAAGAGAGTATTCTTTCATGAGGGTGACTTTTCTGTTTATTTTGGTTTTCCTAACAAAGAATAATGTTTTGGTAGACCATTACAGCCAATCCTGTATTGGGACACATTTGCTGTAACAGGATTTATGTTGTACCGAATTTTTTATGTAGTTCTTAACATTTCCAGAAGAAAAAAATTTTTTTGTTTTGCTTTAATGTGTTTAACTTGGAGATTAAAATTCCTTTTTCCCTTTTTGCTTCCTGCAGGAACAGAGTTTGAGGGTGCTGTGATTGCATTATTCCATCTCCTGGCTACCCGAACCGACAAAGTCCGGGCTCTGCGGGAGGCTTTTTACAGACAGAACCTGCCCAACCTCATGAACCTGATTGCTACAGTGTTTGTCTTTGCTGTGGTCATCTATTTCCAGGTAAAATTCCTCAGAGCAGCTCTGCAGAGGTGCACGTGGACCCTGGACACTGCAGGCTCTGGGAAAAGATGGGCAAGTTTAGAGCAGAGTAACTGAAGTGTCTTAGGAGCAATTTATTTCCAGTCTTGTTATTTCAGTAACATCCTCCTGTGACAGCACAGCTGTTCAGTTTTATAGCCAGGCCTGCTGGTGCTCAGGGTGTAATCTCACATTCCATACACGCTTAGGAGAGGATTTTTACTAAAAATGGTTTCTGGGACTGCAGTGGTTGCACCACACCAGTAACATGCTTGATATTCATCACTGACTTCAGAGAATACTTTTGGAGAACTTTGTTTCTTTGGGTTGTGTGTGACACAGGTTTGTTCTAGAAAACAGCCATGTAATTAATGCAGAGCTTATTGATTTTTCCCTAATTTTTTTGAAACACTTAGCCAGTGCTTCTTTTTAAATCTAAGTATTTACTGAAAAAAGAAGAAAAGAATGATCAGGTTTTCAGGTCCCTGTGGTTTTTCTTGGGTCTCCTCAGAGAGGATCCTGCCCCAGGAAACATAAGACTGGGCTTACCACCCAAGAGCCTGCTGGTAACTGGTTAGTTCAGTTAAAAGCCATTAGAGGCTTTCATCAAACCCTGTTCTATAAAGTGTGTTTTGGAGGAGCTTTGTTTAGCAGATGGGAAATAGTGTTTATATGAAAAGAGTGTGATACAGCCACGCAGTAACACTTGAAAAATCCTGAAAATCTGTAATCCCGACTGGAGCTGAAAGCCTTTGGCCTTTGCAGTCCTGGACTTTGCACTCCTTGTTTATCTAGCAAGAACTCCGTGGTCAGGAATAACTTTGGGGCATACTGGGAATACCTTCTGTCTGGAAATAAACTTGGAGCTTTGGGGTTCTCTCCCGCAGGGATTCCGAGTGGACTTGCCGATCAAGTCTGCGCGGTACCGTGGGCAGTACAGCAGTTACCCCATCAAGCTCTTTTACACCTCCAACATTCCCATCATCCTGCAGTCCGCCTTAGTTTCCAACCTCTACGTCATTTCCCAGATGTTGTCTGTTCGTTTCAGTGGCAACTTCCTGGTGAACTTACTGGGACAGTGGGCAGTAAGTACTTCTAAAATTATCTGTAGATGTTCCCGCTTTGTCAAACTTTGGTACTTAACCGGCAGAAAACCGGAATACTTACTTTTTTTAACATTTGGATATGAAAGCAGTTTTAAACCTGGAGGAGGAATTCCTCCATAAACACAGGCTGGGAACGTGGGAGCTCTGGGAGGAATAACCGGCTGCCTTTCCCTTCCCCTCGCAGGACGTCAGCGGTGGTGGCCCCGCTCGCTCGTACCCTGTGGGCGGCCTGTGCTACTACTTGTCCCCTCCAGAATCCATGGGTGCAATATTTGAGGATCCTGTCCACGTGATAGTTTACATCATATTTATGTTGGGATCCTGCGCCTTCTTCTCCAAGACCTGGATCGAGGTGTCCGGCTCGTCAGCCAAAGATGTAGGTGTTGTGTCTGCTGTCAGACGGTGCCCCTGGGGCAGAGCTGACCAGCACTGACTGAGCAGTTGTTGCTCTCACTGAATCTCGGGTGACTGCGAAACACCTGCAGCGGGTTCATAAAATATAATGTTTTCTGCAGGTTGCCAAGCAGCTCAAAGAACAGCAAATGGTGATGAGAGGCCACAGGGACACCTCAATGGTTCATGAGCTTAACAGGTAAGGAAAGGCTGACTTCCAGCTGGATGATTTCTCAGAAAAATCTGAGGCCTGTTTTTACTGCAAATGGGAAGATTCTTTCAATTTAGCTGTCTTTCCTAGTTAAGCACAAGGTGTTTTAGCAGTAGGATGGAGATTAACCTGTAGTGTCGATTTTTAAGTGGCATAATGAGGGAATTTGAGTTGAATGTCTTCTGTGTTTGTAAAAGAAAGATGCCTTGATTTCCACAGGTGTTTAGTTTACCATTACTGACCTAGCATGGCACTACCAAAGCTGTATTTTACACAGCATGTAAAGCCTGCAGAGCTCTATTGAAAAGTAGATTGATCCCTGCATATTTAATTCAAAGCAGTTACTCTTGGTCTTGTGGAGGTTCCATGGCACACATCCATGTAAAGTTGTTAAAACTGTGAATTGAAAAGCTTTGTTATTCACAAAGATTTCCTATCAGTGAGTTTTTATTTTAGTTTCTACTTTGTTTCTACTGGAGGACAGTAAGAGCTCATGGCAGGGTTGCATTTGCAACACTAAATTTATTGCTTGATATGCACAGAATTACAGAGTGGTTTGGGTTGGAAGGGACCTTCAGGATCATCTCATTCCAAGCCCCCCTGCCTTGAACACTTCCAGGGCTGGGGCATCCACAACTCTGGGCATCCTGTGCCAGTCCCTCGCTGCTCTCACAGTGTAGAATTTTTCTTCCTGATATCCAATCTAACCCTGTTTGCTCTCAGGTTATTCCAGTCAGTCATTTTCATAATAGATACATTGGTAGAACCCTCAGATGAAAATCCCTGGTTGTGAACACCCTTTTCCCTCCTGTTTTCCCTGTGCTGCAGGTACATCCCCACGGCAGCTGCCTTTGGTGGTTTGTGCATCGGGGCCCTTTCAGTACTGGCCGACTTTCTGGGAGCCATCGGCTCCGGCACCGGCATCCTGCTTGCAGTCACTATTATTTATCAGTATTTTGAAATATTTGTAAAAGAACAGGCTGAGGTTGGAGGAGTAGGTGCATTATTTTTCTAGATGTCCAAGTATTTCATGGTTTGTGTGAAAGGGAAGGTATTTTGACCACACGTGTCATTTAGTCGAATAATGCTCTTTTCTTTTGACTTGTTTTCGAGTGCTCCGTGCCCCATTCCTGTCGTGGGCACCGAGCAAAGCCTGTGTGCAGCATTAGTACCAGCTGCCTTAAGAATAAAGTTTACATTATCTTGTTTAAGTATTATTATCTAGTGTTGCCTGTAATGCTGGAAACAATTCATCTACCTTGCTGTTCAGACACTACAGTGAGATGGGAAGGTGTATCAGTTTGAGAGCGGTAAAAACACCTTTGCACACAGCAGTAAAACGTTAAATTAATTTCCCTGCCCTTAATAGGAAAAAAAAAACCACAACTACCTGAGTTCAGATTGCCACGTGCCAGTATTCCTGACAAAATGTACTCGTACCTGTATTATACATTCATTTTTTGTACTTTTTTAACTCCCATTTCCCCCTCACTGAACTCAGCACTCGTTACTCCACTGCGGTGTCTCCACCCGGGCACCTCTCCCTTGGCTCCAAGGGTGGCCAAGCAAACAATTTACCGCGGGCTGATACTCATCTCACCTGTGAACTGGTTCTGGGGTGGATTTGCTGCATCCTGGGGCACGCTGGGCTCCCGAGGGACACTCTGGCAGCCCCTGCAGTTCTGTTAAACCATGTCATTGTGAAAACTGTGCCACTGAAACTTCATGTCCACTTCGCTTCTGTGAGTCTAAAGAACGAGGCCTGGTTCCCGAAGCCGCGTGTTCGGAGGAGGGAGGAGGGAACAGGGAGCTCCTGCTGGAAACCCGTCGCACTTTACAGCGGCCGTGTAACAACTGTGCGCGTTAGACAATAAACTTATTTAATTAAACTCTCTCCTGGGTCTTCTCTGTGCCACATGTACTTCATGTTTTGATCGTTTCTAACGTGCCCTAAACGTGAAGTAGGTCTGGGAGGCTCCCTTTTTTCCCCTCTTTATTCTTCCTCTCTCTAGAATATAACTGATTAGTTTTTAGCAGCCTTAATTAAAAAATCAAATCTCAAGATTCCTCCCCTTAAAGCTCTACTGTCATCAATTACTTTTTCCCTTTGATGTCACATTTCTTCTTTCTTCTCTCATGCTTAACTTGAAAGTAACTTTGTGTTGCTTGTGAAGGTAAGAAAAATCTCAGGCAAGTTTTCTGCTTCTTTTCTAAGCTGGGAAAATCTCCCTAATTATGCTGGCCTGTCCTCATCCATTTCAGAGGCAAGGCTGATACTGGGGTGTGTTTGTTAAAACTCCCTGATCCTGAGCTTTCAGCAGTGCTGGCTGTTTACATGATTAGAAGCAGCCCACTGTGTGCAGATGCACTGAAGGTTGGGTTGGGAAAGATTTACCAAGAAGGGCTCAGACTGAGTGAAAGTGCAGCCTGGATACACCGCTGGTGGATGTTTCCTCAGAGAGGGAAAACTGCAAGGCTGAGCACTCTGGGGGCATGTGAGTGACCTCAGACCTTCAGCAGGATCCCTGGCTGGATCCCACACCGTGCTGGTCTGCACCAGTGGATGGAGGTTGTCACCTTTGTTGTCAGAGTCATTGTTTTCTTAGAGCAACAAACCAATTCTTTCTTTCGGGATGGTTTGGTTTGGGCTGAGAGAAGGTCAGTGGCCACAGAGCAGGTCAATGCCTGCCCCTCTGCTTCCCTCAGGAGGAAGCTGCAGATCACCAGGAGTTCTCCCCTCAGTCTCCCCTTCTCCAGGCTCTTTGAGTGCTGCTCTTTGTGTGTGTGGGAACAGAGCGTGGCTCCTCCTGCCACTTCCCTCCTTTGGAACACGGGGTATGACACCAACCACAGTTACCTTTGGCATCTTCCTCATACTTACCCACAAGTGCAGAAAGGAATGTAGTGAGAAACAAGCTATTCTGAAAATTAAACAGTGTTTTTATTATGGAGAGTCCGTCAAGGCTTGATAGAGCAGTTAGAAGAAATGCTTTTTGTCAGTTACACAATTCCAAATAAAAGTATCAGAATCGTTCCTACAAATACTTTTTTTTTTTTTTTTTTGCTCTACAAGTAAAGCAAAGGCCCTTGATTACAAGAAGAGTTGTGCTTCTAAGCCACCTGACTTGGGCAGTTTTCCACTAAGTTTCTCACTGTCCAGCTTTAAAACTTCATGAAGGGAACTTGGAGAGGTGTTTCTGCTGCACATTTCAGAGCCAGGGCGTAAGTGTAAACCCTGGCATCTACTGCAAGGTGTTCCTCTGCTACCAGCTCTGAAAACAAAACAAAACAAACTGTGAGGTGCTGTCAAGACATCTCTGCAGAAAAGGAAGTCCTTTACTAAACTGGAGATGTGTAGCATTCCAGGCAGGAATTCTCAGTGCCAACTCTCATGCCTGGTCAGGTCTCTCATGGCTTTTTGCTTATGACACAGTTACTCTAGGGTGAGAAACACTGTGAGGAGCTTGGAGAAGAAAAGCTAAGGGGTGCTTGAGGCTCACTTTGGGGCATTTCATGTGGCAGGAAGCCCTTACCATCAATTCTTTGCAGTAGGTCGTTCTTTGGAAGTGAAATAACCTCCACAAATTCTAGGAGAGAAGAAAAAAAATTTATGCACCCTTAAACCAGCGAACAGGAGAGAAATTCCCCGCAGTGCCTCCTGTTTTTTACAACTTAGAAGGGGAGAGAAACTGTCTCTGTGCTCATCACCATCCAAAAGCTGTGAGAATCTGTCAGAAAATGGTTATTAAAGGGGGTTATTAATGGGGGTTATTAAAGGCAGAGACTGGGGTCATTAAAAACACGTTTGGCAGAAAGAAGCTGGGAAACAGCTGCATAAAGAGTGTAGCTGACAGCTGAAAGGAGACAATGGAAAATCAAGTGGGCTTTTGATTGGCTTCTACTGGTACAGGAATGGATTGGAGATGCATTTCAAGACCAAACCAAAGGGTTTGTTCATGATTTTGAAGTTGTGCTGGCTTAGAGCTCCCCTGTCTCTCTGAATCACTTGTCTTTGGGGTTTGACCTACAGCTGCTGTGGGTTCAGTGAGTTGTGTTTCCCCAGATGCTGGTGCTGGAGGTGCAATACTTGGAAAGATAATTGACGTGATAACGGCCCACAGGAATTTTCATGTCTAGGCCAAAGTCAATCTCAGGCACATTTGATTAGGGTCAGGAGATTACTCAAGCACAAATAAAAAACCAGTTTTAACTGACATTTTCTAAGTAAAACTTGCCATCTGAAGATCACATTTGCCAATGGGAGCGCAGTCACATTACGTACCTCCCTCATCTGCAAGTGAAAAAAAAGCAGTAAGGTAAGGGATTTGAAACACACTGGAGTTTACAATTGAAAAGCATTTTGATAGCTGACTGATGCTGTAATTACTTCCAGAGTGAAGCTACAGCTGAGAGGAGTATGTAGGCTCTTAAGTGCTCATGGCCCTCACTGAGGTTTGGCACCAAAACGTCTCCTTCTGGCTGTGCCAACATCTGACACTTCCCATCTGGGCCTCCCCAGTGTGTCCCAAACAGAGACACACTGCTCATCTCAACTGCTGCATGTGATTTTAGGGACCTGCAGCATCCAAATCAGCTGGGACAGAAGAGATGCAGTGGTGGGGTCAGTTCTTTCAAACCCATCCTTTTGTTATCCTCCCGAAATTTTCAGAGGAGTGGCACCAAACTCACCAAGCTTTTGCTTGGGCCTCGTGTTCTCAGCCGCGTCTCCGTTAATGGTGACGCTCACGATGTGTGTGGTGCTGTTTGACACGCCTGGGTCCAAGCACAGAGCTGCCAAACAAGCACATGGAGAGGGGGCATTTTCCAAAGCAGGAGTCAGGCAACTTGTCACTGTAACAAAAGCTTTCACAGGAATGTATCTGATACCACAGATCATATTATTTGTCATGCTGGAAGAGCAGTGAAAACTTTGCTTTCACATGTCCTTAAATGTAACGTTTCTGTAACTCTCAGCTCTTTCACAGATCCCTGGTAAGGCTTGTTTTCAGCAGCTAAGTTTACTTTCCATTCCACAGACTGAAGATATAACTGTAAACTCTTATAGACTTCCTCAGTCTATTGGAGTCCAGTTTTACCATCACCTGCTCCCACCTCTGTCCCCAACATGCAGTTGTAACCAGTAACTGAGAACCAGGTCTCAACTGCAATGGCATTTCCTTGAAATCATATCCAAGTTACCTTTCTACCTTGTCAAGTTTGATTTCTGATCCTTGTTTTGCCTTCATTTCATTTTATGAATGGGATTGTTACCAGCATGGGACTGGCAACAGTCACATTCCAAAGGATCTCTGAATTTACTCCAATTATTCTCTCCTTCTTTCCAGTTGGAAAACCCGAGCCCTGTCACCTCCCCACAGCTGACAGGAGGGTGACCTCCACTCACACTGCATCATCGCAGCTGTTTTTCTTTTCTACCTAAGCTCACAGATGCTGTTCACACAAGTCCAGTAATTTAGACATTTATACTAAAATGCCAAATCACAGCTTGAATAACTGGGTTTTGTGCAGGATCCTGATCAATAGCAGTTTTCTCCCTACAGACATCCAGCTTTTACTTCAGCCCTGTACGTCCAGCAGAAGCTCAGCAACCGACTCACAAAGGACCAAGGCTTTGCTGCATAGATTTTACCTTTGGTTTACATCATTTTAGACATTTAGAGGGGCCTTCAAAGACAGAATTGGCTTTGGTGGGAAAATTAAAAAAAAAGCAAAGACCTGGAGTACATTCAATGACTTCCCCCTTGTACCCAGTTTCCTCCTCCAGCTCTCGCAGTGCAGCACTTGCTGCTGACTCGTTTTCCTCAATGAGGCCTGTGAGACAAATAAGACACAAGGATAATTAAAAGCCTACCACTTAACTGCAATAGCCATCCCAAGCTCTAATCAAGTGTTATGGAAGAGGTGAAACATCCTCACTCCCCTGTAGTATTTACAGAGGGATAAACTGAAGCATTAGGAAGGGTTCCAGCTCCTGGATTCATCGTGCTGCTCCTCACATCCCTAACTGATCATCTACAGAATCATCCCACCTTCCCAGGAAATGGCACTGATATTCTCATGAGGGAAAGAAGCTGAATGCTTCGACTCTTAGGGAAAGGAGAAGTGGAGAGAACTTTCTCCAGTTTGCTAAAACAAGCTCATTTTGTTTTCTTCATTATCAAACATTCCTATTTCGGAACAGCACACTGAGCTCAGCGCAGTTTTCCAGCTGACACTCCAAGCACATCCAAGCACTGAACTGTATGTGACTCATCCTAACGTTTCAGTCACTCACCTGCAGGGAATTCCAAGCAGTAGCCGTTGATTGGGGGCCTGAACTGTTTCACCAGGACAATGCAGTCGTAGTGCAGAGTCCTCTGTAGCACTGCAATCACCGCTACCCCTGCAACAGCCACAGAGCACAGACAGTGAGTGCAGCAGGGGGAGTGAATCCAACGATCTTGGGAAAGCACTCCTACCAGTGAGGGTCTGATTGTTCAGCACTGAGGCTGCATTTCATCAGCTCTGGGGTACAGCAAGCTCTGCCAAGCTACCTGTTCCACATCCTCACTCACTCAGAAACAGCTCAGCTCTAAGTCTGCGCCGTGAGTTTATCAGAAGAATTGCCACAGGAAAAAAAATGCCACCCAAAATAAAGCCACCAGTGTCTTACCATCAGCTGTGACTCCCTTCTTGTTGCCAGTTCGCTTTACAGTCTCCCAAGTTCTGGTTAACACAGAGGAAAGAACAAATGAACATGTAAGTCATCTTCTACCCTTGCTACTTCCATTTAAAAGCAAAATATATCATCACATGGTGAGGCCTCCTAAGAAAGCAGCTGCTCATGGGTCAGCCCTGTCATATACTATAAAATGTGTGGAGCATCATTTTATTTTGCCTGCTTAAAGAGGGAGAGAGAAAGTCAGTTAATTAATGATGGTTTAGATCACTAAACATAAGGAAAGACATAAATGACTGTCACAGAACAGGCAAGTCTTATAAAAGTCATCTTGGAAAAGAGCAAAATAAAGCAACTTATGTATAAAACAAGTCAGATTTTGAAGTACAATTTTGTAACAAGACCATGTGAATTCCATCTTTCATCTCCATAAGGTTTAGAGGGTGAGTTATGGACTTTCAGCTCAGCTGCTGGAGCATACAAGGAGCACACAGGCAAGGAGGACAAAAGCTTCTCTCTCTCAACATAAGCAGTGGGATGAATAAAAACCAAAAAAAATCCCCCAGCAATACAAATCCTTCCACAAAAGGTCCAATCTTGCTGATTCTAAGAGGATGTTTTGCTGATGGGACTAAAGCCATGGTGTCACCCCTGGATAAAAACAGCAACACTGAGGTGTACAGGATTGGACAGACATGATACTATACAAGGGGACATTAATTTGTCAGTACTATGCAAGATCCAGCACCATCAGCAGGGAAGAAGGAGCCCTTAATGAAGAACCAGAAAAGCCACAGGATGGACTGAGTGCCACAGCCTAGAACTGCCTCTGTGTAGCATCTTGACAAGGAGCTGGAAATGCAACACAATCCAAGGCTCAGTGTGCCCAAGAAGGATTTAGGAGCCAAATTCCACACGCCAGCACATCTGGTGGGGTGAGATTCCCTCCTCTGAACAGCAGGAATTCTAAAGGAAGTGCCCAGTGCCCAGCTCTCATCTCCTGTGGAATGATGGGTCTGTAATGCTCCTGTTCTCTGCTCTGGGGCCAGTCTGCACAGCTGAGAACATTACAGGAAGCTGAAACACCACACAGGCAATTACCTGGTTTTCCCAAAGGGATCAGTGTAAGTTGTTTCTTCAAGCTTCAACCATTTTCTTTCTGCGATGACCTAAAACAAAGAATTCTTTGTTAAACACATCATAAGATTAATCCCAAAGATTCGGGGGCTATTTGAGAGAAACAACACAGCTATTTTTGGATTCTTTAGAGGAAAAAAAATTCAGCATCACAATAAATGCAGGAATGTGCAAGGTACATACCTGTCCTGTCAGGATTTCTGAGAGCTGCTGGCTGAGTTCTTACCACTAACACCATTTTTTTATGTGATTCACTTAAAAGGGAAAAATCCCTTAGGTATTAGCCCAGCAGTTCACTTCTTTTAATGTAACTTGTTTTAGAATGAGTTATTTCTATTGCTTTGAGTATTGCTTTGATGAGCAAATAACATCTGCTTTGCTTACAACAGCCTGACTGGGCGTTCCCAGGAACAGGAGGAATGAAATAAAATCAGCTGCCACTTCCCTGGAAGAAGCTGTTCCAACATCAGACCACCATCAGTCACTGCTGAGTTACAGAAGCACTTCTAACAGAAAGGCTGGTGGCAGAGGCACCAGGCAGGGGAAAAACTTCCCTGTATTAAGCCCACAAAATGCCTGAAAAACCTAAATAGCCTAAAGTATGTAAAATCCAATTATAAACTGCTGGTGACACCAAACCCCACAATATTTCAAAAGAGGATAACAAAGAGACATTATAAAAACGAACAAACAAACATAAACCAAACCAACAAAACCACAAAAAATACCACAAACAAAACCAGACAGAATAAAATGAAAATTCTGCCTGCAGGAAAACAGGTCTTAGCAGAAAACACAGAAAGGTTTCAAAAATGAAGCCCTTAATGCTTGAGATATATTCATATTAAAAAAATATCCAAGGGAAAAGACCTAAATATAATCCAAACAAATCTCTTCTTTCCTGAAAAGGTTTTGTACCTTGAAACCTAAAGAAATGACACGACTCCGTTCACTCCAAGGAAGAATAAATAGAAGAAACTACATTTGTGTTGTAACAACAGTGTGAGGCTGCTGCCAAACCTGCCTTAACACCAAAGATTAACTTTTAAGAATTCACTTAAAAGGGAATTGAAACAAATAGAGGCAGCTTAAATTAGGGTGAAAGTGCTCCTAATAAGCACCCAGAAGTACTCCCAGAATCCTTCCTCAGGACCTGATATTAATCTTACTACTTCCTCACTCATGTCTTTAGACCAGCAATTATCTAAATTCAGAGCCTTTCAGAAAACATGAAAGGTGGTACAATCCTAAACCTTAAGGAAACTCCCAGTGGTTCTTCTCAAAGGAACAGAAAACAAGGCTGAGTTTCACGACCCTCTGATTTGTAAGGCCTCTCAGAAGTACCAGCATTATTTCTGAACACTGAAAACCTCCTGAACAGACAATACAAGAATCAGATGCATAATCTGAAACAAAAAGCAGCAGCTTAAAATGCTGTAAGACTGTAGGTTTCTCTCCCCCCGCTGAAAATCTGTATGATTATTTCCACCAAGAGAAATGTCACCCCTTTTAAACTCCCTGCCCATCAGGAAGAAGTGTTCTGTCCATTGAAACGATTGTTACAATCACACAGCATTTACAGCACTTTGTTCTCTGCACTCACAAACACTCTGATCACTCTCAAATAACTGTTATTTAACAGTTATTTAACAACACCACACGTCAACCCCAGGCATGCTGTACCTCTTCCTTCACCACGAACTGTTTGGCTGTTTTTGGACCTTCTGTGGGTTCCTCAGCTGCCATTTTCAGCAATGTCAGGCTTTTCCCCCCTGTGCAAAGTCCAGATATACATGAAACTAAGTCAATATTTGATGTCAGTGTAAAGTTAAAAGGTTCATGTCTGCATTCTAAAGTAGCAAATGTGGCTCGCTGGAGGAAGCCAGGGACGTGTGATGGCAAGTTCAATTCACATTTTTGGCTCCACCCAAAGGTTTCAGAGTCCAATAACCCAAAGGAGAAATGTAAATTTGGATCAAATCCCTGACTTGCACTGTTGTAATGGTCCTATCAGCTGCTACGTATCTATGCTGGCTGAAGACACCCTTCTTAACTACTCACATGTCAGACACACACACAGACAAAGTTCATCCCCTTCAGTCAAATCGTTTCATTCTGGTCTGGGTGAAATGCTCTGCCAGCAGAGTGTGGATAACAGGACCACACATTTCACTGTGGAAGTGGGAAAAAAACCCTTCTACCAAGAGGATTTCAGGGGTGAAAGCTGCCTGCTGTGAAGAATCAGGACTAGAACCTACCCCCACCTTACACACATCCCAAACAAACACGGAAACGACTCGACCTTCTGCCAAAAACCAAGGTCAAAGAGCCCCACGTGTGTTGCAAGTGCAGGAGGCACGTGGAGCTGGTGACACCAGAGCAGGGCAGTCTCTCACTGGCAATGCTGTGCCCAGCACCCTGCAAAGGGCAGCTGAAATATCTGCCCAAAGCACTTTCAGCACAGAGACTCACACCAGGGAAGCTCATCGCTGTTAAGTTGGAATCCTGGAAATCATCGGGAATCATAAAGCAAAAGCCAGTGAGAAGCAGCAAACCAATTTAAACCCTGGGAGAGACAAAGATGTCCATCCTCCATACCATTAACTTTCCATGAAGTCAACAGGAATCTTTCCATGCTCCAGCTATGGTTTAATAAGGCTCTGTGTGGCCTCTAGCAATGAACACAAGTGTGTGAAGACCTTCTCTGTCACACTAAATTTTAGCACTTTCATTTTTCACTCCACCTTTACCCTTTTACGATAACATCTACTGCATATTTGTGAAACATGGAAGAGCAACAACCAGCTTTCTTAATTCCAAGAAGTAGTTAAAAGGAATAGGTAGTAGTAAACATTTCTGTTTATCAGCAGGAGTAAAACCAACCTACATAAATCCACTTCCTCAGCCTGCACACAGGGCAGGCTCTTCCTCAGGACACTGGTTTTGGATGAAGCAGGTCATCAAGGCCAAACATTCAGACTGATTTTATGTAACACAAGCCTTGAAAAGAAACCCTGACCTGCTAACCCCAATTCTGTTCCTTCAAAACCACGTTCTATAGTCTTTTCTTAAAGCAATGAAGCTCCATCTCAAAGCTATGCAGGTTTATTATCTACCTTACTGCTGTTTGTATGAAAAACTGTTCAAGAACCTCACTTGCTTATCTTCCAATTTCTACGCCATGTTCCCAAAGGTTCCTGGTCACCCAGAGGAAGCAAAGGAGGCTCTGTGTGATGCCTGAAATATTAAGCCTTAAAAACATAAAAACCTCACAGAGCCAGCCACAACAAATTCACCTCCCACGTTTGGACAGAATTACAGCCTTTTGCACTGTCAATATAAATACACCAGAGGAGTAGGTAGAGAACCTCACTGAGGTTTTTTTTTGGATGGGACTGAGTAAATCTTCCTCTTTTAGCCTCTCCCTCACAGGAAATCCTGTTCCATGGATCACACTAATCCTTTACAGAAGCTTACAGGTATCAGTGTCTCTCTCTCAAACGTGGATTACCACAGCTGTTCCCCAAATCCCACAAGCACCTGTAGCAATGGTTTGTACAACAGGATTAATACTCACCTACATCAGTTCCAAAAACATACTAGAACCTCATCTCACGGCTTTTCAACACAGCTTGCTCTCTGCTGACAGATTCAAGGGTGACTTGCTACTTAAAATAACAAAAAAATATACAGTTTCAGTCGTTTGAATTACCACTAAAATCTAAAATGGGTGAGCACCTCAAAGAGAGAGGAGACTGATCTATCTCAGCTTCTGCAGTTCGGGCCTCCTCCACAAGTGGGTGCAGTAACTCTTTGTGTAGCGTCATTTTTAAAAGTTCCACCAAAAAGCAATTTTTTCCAAATTCAGTTGGCTGTAAGAAGTGAGAGCTGTGGCTGTTATGAAGCTGAAATGGTTAAATTTGGTTAAACAAGGGCTGCAGTTCTGGTAGCTCACGCTGGTCGTGCTGTCAAGGGTGGCAACCCCTCTTGTTCATGAACAAAATCAGCTGCGACTGAAAATTGAATTTAACACCACAGTGTGTCTAAAGCCCTGATTGCCTTCAGAACAGACCTTGTCTTCCAGCCCTCTGACAGGAAGGTTCTTCTTCTCTCTCACAAAATTCCCAGTGCATCATTTGAGTTAAAAACACAAGGCAGCTCACACAGCAGCCTGGGAACCTGGCTGGCTTAGGATTACAGGAGCTCTAAGAATATACATTTTTAATAGTTATCAATGCAATCCTAAGAATATATCACAACACTCACATTTATCAGCTGCCTTCACGTGAAGCAACAGCACTCAGACTATAAATTATGGGGAAAAACAAATGGTTTTGGCCCAATTCTGCTTTCTCTAGCAATTTCTGTGGCCAGTGTTACAGGCTTTTGCTGGCAAATCATGCTACTTCTTCCATTTATTTCATGTTGGGGTCAAACTCAGTCATGCACAAGGCATGCCATTTATAAAACATGTAACTTTATTCCCATTGCTTATTCCTTTATTGAGTGCCTTCCTTTGAAGTCAACATCCAGTCATTCTACAGCTTAAAAGTTATCCTTCCCAAGAGTTAAAATCTTAAGCCAGCTGAGGCCTGTGAATCAGCTTAAAGAGAAGCCAAGGTATCACAACTGTACTCTAATATTAACCCTTACATATGGTTATAAATCATATATATGGATCAGCTTTTCTAAATCACTTTTCAGAAGACATTCTCTGATCCAAACACACATCCCAGCTGACAGCACCCAGATCTAATGGAAGCTCAGCAGTGGTGTCCTAAAGCAAGCTCAAGATTAAAACAAAATACAGGTTCTCTTATAAATAACCTGCAAAGGGGACACTGGCAGTGTTTTATGCACGATTTACCCAACAGCACTTTGAGATACGTGTGCTGATGACAAACATCATTAAAAGCTCCCAAGTCGCTTTAAACTTGTGACCGAAACAAAAAGCAATTCTAGAAACAAAATCAATTAATTTGCAGAAGTCGATGGGAGAAAGGGAGAGGGAGAAAAGGGGTGTGTGTGAGGGGGAATGTTTCATTTTTGTCGTGGTATTTCTCAGCACGGGCGACCCGCTCAGTGCCAAGTAAAACATGGAAAAATAACTGCAGGACAAACAGCAACAACAAGGACTATCTCGCATGGGCAGAGGAGGGTTATCAGTATCTTTACGTTGTTATCAAACTCCCAGACAGCTGTGAGGGCTGGGGGAGACATTCCCAAAGAGCAGACGGGAGAGCGCATGAGGGAACAATGCCATGCAAGGGGACACACACAGGCACGGAGACGACAGCAGAACCACAAGGCTTAACAAAAGAACACGTTACTCAGTTATTACTTGACCTGGTTATTACTTGACCTGGGAGAAAGCAAAATGATGGAGTGGTTGATGACAAGCTCAACACGAGCTGGCAGCCCAGAGATCCAAAGTGTCCTGGGCTGTGCCAAAAGGAGCAGCAGGGCAAGGGAGGGGATTCTGCCCCCCAGCTCTGCTCCGGTCAGACCCCACCTGCAGAGCTGCGTCCAGCTCCGGAGTCCCCAAAGTAAGAAGGACATGGGACTGCTGGAGCAAGCCCAGAGGAGGCCACACAGCCGAGAAGGGGACTGGAGCACCTCCGCTATGAAGGCAGGCTGTGAAATTGGGGCTGCTCAGCCTGGAGGAAAGAAGGCTGCGTGGAGACCCCAGAGCACCCTACAGTACCTGAAGGGGGAACAGGGACTCTCCATCAGGAGCTGTAGTGACAGGACAAGGCGTAATGGATACAAACTGAAAGGGGGGAACTTTAGGTTAGATATCAGCAAGAAATTCTCCCCTGCGAGGGTGGTGAAACACTGGCACAGGTTGCCCATGGAGGCTGCGGATGCCCCAACCCTGGCAACGTTCAGTGCCAGGCTGGATAAAGCCTCAAGCAACTTCCTCTAGTGGAAGGCGTCCCCGCCCGTGGAATGAGCGAGATCTTTTACGCTCCCTTCCAACCCGTTTACGCTCCACGACTCCACGACACAACTCCATGCAGGGGGGACAGACAGGCACAGAGACGACAGCAGGACCTAAGAGAGCGAGGCGTTAGTCGGCGGTTCGGCGGCTGGGGCAGAGCAGCGGGGAGCGGCTCCGCGGGCAGCTCTGAGGGGGCTGAGGCGGGGCCGGGCCGGGCCGGTGTCCCCGCGATGGCGCCGGGCGGCGCCGGGAGCTGCGCGGGAGGTTCCGGGCCCGGCCGGAGCTTCCGGGAGCGGCCGCGCTGAGGGGCGGGAGGAGGAGGCGGAGAAAGAGGAGGAGGAGGATGAAGAAGGAGCAGGTGGTGCACTGCCAGTTCTCCGTGTGGTACCCGCTCTTCAAGGCCGTCACCATCCGCAGGTGAGGGCGGCGCGGGGCCGGTGTGTGGGGCTGGGTGGGAGCCGTGCTGGCAGAGGGAGGGGGTTCTGCCCCTCCGCTCAGCCCCGGCGAGGGTCTCCTGGGGTGCCGTGTCCGGCTTCTGGGCTCCTCAGTGCCAGAGGGACGCGGAGCGCCTGGGGCGGGTCCAGCGGAGGGGAGTGAGGGCGATGAAGGGGCTGGAGGGAGGATGATGAAGGGAATTGTCTCACGAGGAAAGGCTGAGGGAGCTGGGCCTGTTCAGCCTCGAGAATCGCTGAATGGTCTGGGTTGGAAGGGACCTTGAAGATCGTCTTGTTCCAACCCCCTGCCCTGGGCAGGGACACCTTCCACTGGACCAGGTTGCTCCAAGCCCTGTCCAACCTGGCCTTCCAAGGATGGGGCATCCACAGCTTCCCTGCATAACCTCTACCAGTGCTTCACCACCCTCACAGTAAAGCATTTCTTCCTAATATCTAATCTAAATGTACTCTGTTTCAATTTGAACCCATTCTTCCTTGTCCAGTCACTATCTGCTCTTGTCAATAGTCTTGCCCCATCTGTAAGTTCCTTCAGGTACTGTAAGGACTCAGAGGTGACCTCATTAACGTGTATAAACATCTAAAGGAGGGTGTCAGAGGATGGACCAGGCTCTCCTCAGTGTTACCCAGCAATAGGACAAGAGGGAAGGGGCAGAAACTGATGCCCAGAAAGTTCCAACTGAGTATGAGGAGGAACAACTTTCCCATGCAGTAACAACGCTGTGATTCGTGCAGTACAGCAGATTTCCCAGAGAGGCTGTGGAGTGTCCTTCACTGGAGATATTCCAGAAGTGAACACAATCCTGTGCAATGGGCTCTGGACACAATCCTGTGCAATGTGCTCTTAAGATGACCCTGCTTGAGCAGGGAGATGGGAGCAGATGTGGGACCACACTGTGGTCTGTTCCAGCCTGACCTGTGATTCTGGGGGGCTGGGCTGGGTTGGGAATGGGCTTCTGTTGAGACAGGTTTGGGTTAGATAGAGGGGACCCATGCAGGGCAGATCTGGGATGGAGGTGGGGAAGGCTCGATCAGGCCATCAGCTGGAGTCCCCAGAGCTGGGGTCTCATCCCTACACCCTGAGGGGGTGTTTTGGGCAACCCTGGGGCACTCCAGATACCCCTGTACTCCCTGCTCTCCTGGTGGGATTCCATGCTGAGCACCAGCTGATGGCCATACTGCTCCTGCTAGCCACATCCTACTATCCACGCTGCTGTTCCTACTTAAAGAATTTGTGGCTGAATAGGTCCAAACCAATTGGCTGACTTGTGTGTTTCTGTGTATTTCTGGAAGCCTTAGGGAATTCTGCAGTTTCTCAGGTGCCGCTGCAGGTCACGGGATGGTTACAAGAACTACCAGTAACTCAGGAAAGTCAAGCTTGAGGTAGTTGCGTTGTTGGATCAAAAAGTGCTGACATCAGGCTTTTAGTAATCAAAGTATTAGGTCTTTTGTGGTTTTTTTAAGGTTGAGCACAGGCTTATTTTTGGTAAGTTTAAGGATAGCCCTGCATTTTTGGAGCATTAGGATGGTATAGGCTAATTTTGGTTTGGATCTCAGAAGGGAAACCTTTAGTTTCACCAACGTGTTGTCTCCTCACAGGCCACACACACTTTAACTTTAGAATTTCTTAGAGCTTTGAAGGAATGAGGCATTTTTATGTATTTCATCTATAACTTTTGTCTCTCTGTCCTGTACTTCCCTGGAGGGAAAACTGGCATTGCTTTTTGGGTAAGGGATAAGAGGGGAGGAAGAGAATTGTTTTTTCATAGGGTTAGAGGATGAAACGGTGTTATTGAAAAAGAAGTGCTGTTAAAAAAACAAATTCTTTTGTTCAACTAGCTTTTATCCTAACAAGTAATATTAATAATAAGATATTAAAGAAATTTTCATGTTTCTTCCAGTGTTATTCTTCCCCTGCCAGAGAATGTGAAAGAATATTTACTGGATGATGGAACGCTCGTGGTTTCCGGAAGGTAAAGAAAAACATTTTGCATTTTACATTTTACCATTTTCCATTCATAACCCTGTTTTGCATACATATTAGTTTGGAGGCTTGACCTGTCCCACACCATTCCCGTGCCAGCTGCCTTAGCCAAGGCTGAAGGGATATCACCTGAGTTTAATTCTCAATAGAATGAACTGGGAGTTTACATCTCACAGACCAACCAGGCAGGCTGTGAGTGAAATGAGAACTGTGTCTAATTTATCAGCTATCAACTTATTTAAAACCAGAGCTGTTTAACCACCTTGTAATGAGGAAAGGTCTTTTTTAATTTTTAAATTCTTTTTCATTAAAGGGTATCAGGGAAATCAGAACTGGTTTTTAAACCATTTTGGATAGGAAGTTGTATTGTCACCTGCTTATGTAGAATTGTGCAACTTCTTAGTAGCAGCTGCTTTTTTTAATAAGCCTTCAGAAAAGCTGAATTTGAGGGTTTGACTTTACAGCTGTGCTGTACAAACAATTTCTGCTGTCTTTAATGGAATAATGGGCAGCTGTATGAGTGACCTAAATTATAAATGTAAGATGTTGCCAGTTTAAAATCCCTTTTGGGATCCCCTCCTGATCTTCAGTGAAGCAGGGTTTGACCTCCAGATCTCAGAAACTGGGCTGAGAGTTCAGTCCCTGTGGAAGTGCATGGAGGGACTGCACAGACTGGGCTTGTTAGAGCTGACTTTTGGTAGGGGTGTACATTTGATCCCACCCTGGTTTGATGGGAATAAGTCTTCAGGAGCTCCTTTAAGATCCTTTAGGATCCCAGTTATATTGGCTAAAGAACTTCAAAAGTCACCCAAAGCTTCAAGGGAATATTTGCAATCAGGTGTTTTAGTGTTTACAACAGATCTCACCTCTGTGGGAAAAGGAGCTTTGCAGGAAGAAACTAATGGCAGTTTATCCACTTCCCATAGGAATTGTGTGCAGAGAATGAGGACATTTTCTGCTCAGAATCAGAAATGCACAGGCCAACATCTGAAACTCAGGTGTTACAAGTTTTTAATTCGTAGTTAAAAAGGAATATGGAGGCAAAGCATAATTTAAACTAAACTTGTTACAAAAAAAGAAAGTTTGTTTGATTTGTGCTTCTGTCAGAGTACAGTAAACTTGGAAAAGAATAATTAATAAATAGGGTGTTGAAAAGCTTTGATTAGGGTGCTTTTAGAAGAAAAAAATGATCTGCTAATTTGAAAGAAGCAAAGTGTTTATGGGAGAGCCCAAGCCTAGTGCAGGGTGTTCAGGCTTCAGTTTTCTGTCCTGGTTTGCTCTGATGTTTCTCTGCCAGGAGTTTTGAGGTTTGGTCTTCTTATGAAAACATTTGTTGATCAACAGCTGGAGATGCTGTGGAAATATAATGGATATGGTCAAGTCAAACTCCAGTGCTTAATTTTTTTTTCCTGTGAATTTTTTGTTTCAGAGAAGATCCACCAAGCCATGCTCAGGAGGGCAGTGATGACACAGAGGAGATACAGGTCAGTGTAAAATGCAACTTAATGTCAAGTCTCTTGAGAAAAATACGAATGTATAACCTTTTCTGCATAACTGTGGGGGAGGAGAGTCCTTCTTGGAAATAATAATCATGTGGTAGTTGCCTTGGAAAACATGGAAACATCATTATTTATGCTGTGACATCAGGGAAGGTTTAAAAGGTTTCTGTGCTCTTTCACAGGAGACTTTTTTTATTTCTTGATAATTGCATTTGTAATAATGAATGGGGAATTTTGAAGGATATTGGAATCGAACTTAATGCTGTTCCATGCCCTGGGAAATTAGAAGGAGGTAATTCAGGAACCAGTGAAAGCTTCTGAGGCCATAATAGGTCAGAAGAACATTTTAGAAGAAAAACAGTGAAAGATGTTGTAAGTACCAGGTGACAGAAGAATGATGAAAAAGGAATAGAAGTGAAATGAACTGGATCATGGGCCTAAGGATGGGAGTGCTGGAGTCAAGCTTTAGACAGGGAAGACTCTGAGTTTTGAAGTGTCCCAACTTTGTGGTATAAATCACAATTAAAATATATAGGTGTCTTTTTTCCATACTTTTAGAATAACACTAATGCTGAATATACAGTATTTTTCCTGTCTTAGTTTACAGGCAAAATAATGAGAAGTTGGTGATGTTATGCTCTCTGGGTCAGTGATTTGATCTGTGTGTTGTAGGAGCTGCATAAATCCTGATCTTCTCTTAAATTATAAAAGATGTCCCAGGAAACCAGTAACCTTTGATTTGTTCTTATTTTTAACAGTGGTCAGATGATGAGAACACTACAACACTTAAGGTAAGGTCCTATAAAAGCCTGACATGGGTTTGTCAGCAGGTTTGCTTTTTGCAGGCCTTGTGACACAAAACCTGTTGCTGGTCAGCTGTGTTTGACATTTCTCAGACCATTGTGGATGGGTGGCAGTGTATGAGTCTGGAACTTCCAAAAAGTTTTGCTGGCTCAATTTGATTTAACTAAAAATAAACCGCTTTTCTTCATCCCCAACAATCACACACTTGTTAGACTATAGGAAATGAGCTGAAGTGCAGCTCTAAATATAGCTGGCTTTCATTTTCACCACTTTGAACATCTCCCAATTATTTAATCAGGCTAGATGCAGGGAAAACGAAGCCCCTGCAGCTCAATTTTCACAGCTCTTCTCTGAACGTGCCATTATTTCCTCCTAAGTGCATTTATTCCTACCATTCTTTTTTTTATTTTTTCCTGTCTTTATGGTCTCTTTGCACTGTGCCTGGCACAGGATCAGGATCATGATGGATGCAAAACAGGCTTCCTTGATCTTTTTTTTTGCATCTTTTTTTGAAACTTGCCTCCCTGCCCCCTTCTGTATTCTGAGGAAGAATTTGAATCCAGGAAGCTCTAAACACAAAGAAAAATAAGAGAAGCACTTTTTTCCAGTTTTCCAAGTGTAGCTTCCAAGGGAGACCAGGTGATGTACCAAGGAAAAGTTCAGAATATTTGAAGTTCAGTCCAGGTCACTGCACTAAAATGTGAGAGGGTTTTTCAAGTGTTTGCATCTGGGGAGGCTGCAGTTAAGGAGATGCCAAAAGGCACGAGGTTTTTTTGATCACTTGTGTGACTGTGAGGGCTTTGTTGTTTTAGAGACATCAGTTACCTTTGGCCTAGAAGTTATCTTTGAGTTGAGTTTAAAAGTACTCAGGCAGTATTCTTGCTATAAATCTTATCACATGAAAAATCTCTGATACAACTGCTCAAAATCCTTTCACATGATTTTAAAGGTCAACAAGGTTTCTTTCTATAGCACCACATTCTGAGTGGAGTTCAGAGCATCCTGAGGAATTTTCCCCCCTCATCTTATGTGTTTAATGTTCTTTACAAGGCAGGGTTTCCTGGTTCAGCCTTTGCAGTGTGTCCTCTGTTTTGAGTCAATATATTGTTAAGGCCTAATTTAAGAGCTGATCAGTTAAAGTATTACTAACAAGGTTTTATAAAACTAAAGCTTAAATGAGGAGCTGTTACTCAAATTGCCTGTGAGTTGATAGAGATGCTTAATTCTAAAATAACTTTTTAAGTCTAAATATTATTGGACCATATTTGTATACAATAATCTACCATCCAGTATGAAACAATAGGTAAGTAATTAACGTTTGTTTCTTTGACATTTGTTGCAGATTTTGTGATCAGTGTTACAAAGTTTCGGGTTTTCTCCTGAAGTTCCTGGTACCTGTTAGTGATGAGAGTCAGAACTAGAAACATTTTCAGTTTTCTCTGACTGAAAGAATGTCAGATTTGTTTATTAAGTAATTTATTTCCACAGAGACATTATTTTTTAGGGGGGGGTCCTGCTGATTTGGGACATGTTTATTTCTTCTGCAGTATGTATTTCTAGTGGTATTTAGAAGATGGCTCCACTTCACTATTAAATGTCTTGAAATCAATATTTTTGTTGTTTTATTTCGTTTAGGCACCAGAATTCCCTGAGTTCACATCTAAAGTTGAGGAAGCAATAAGTTCCTTGGGTGGAAGTGTTTTTCCTAAACTTAACTGGAGTGCTCCAAGGGTAAGAATGGTGACTCCCAAAACTTGTAACAGATGTTGTCAGGTGGATGTTTGTTTGTTTGTTTGTTTGATCTCAATGCATTGGAAAGAAGAACAGATGAGTGGTTCTGATAAAGGAAGAAGTGATAGACAAGATACCAGTGGAGTGTGACAGAGCAAACTGGTGTGGTGGGTTAAGAGCAGGTGGTGGTGGTGCAGGTTTGGTGATGTAAGGCAGCACTGACTTCCTCACCTAAAACCCTGTGTCCTGATCACAGATACAGTGTGATGGTCAGGCTCTTCTTATTCAGGGTACTGGCTGAAAACTGCCTGGGGTGAAGATGAAAAACCCCACATTTTTAAAGAAGGCAGTAAACTTCCCTCCAGTTATATTTAGGTCCTCAAACTATACCACAGGGATGAATTCCCCCAAATATTGCTGTATCATGTTCTCAAGAGACACTGTGTTCAATCAGGCATTCCAGGAAAGCTCCTGGAAGCAGTAAGGCAAAAACTTAGGTTTTAAAATGGGTTTACTCTGCTTTCAACATGGTATTTGTAAGAAAACCAGTAACTATTGTGTCTCTTGTAACAGCTAATGAAGTTTTCCCCAAAATAAAAAAAACCAACAATTTTCTGTGTGTATTTCAAATATTGTGTAATATTCAGATCCATCTTCAGCTGCCTTCCTTCCTGCTGGTAAAGGTGCATTTCTGGCTGATCTCCTGCTTTGTTTAGGATGCCTACTGGATAGCAATGAACAGCTCTCTGAAATGCAAAGCTCTCAGTGACATCTTCCTCCTCTTCAAGAGTTCAGACTTCATTACTCGTGACCTCACTCAGCCGTGAGTAACATTTCTGGTGACAGAATTATTTATACCCAGCCAAAGAAAAAAAAAAAAGGCAGAGCAGGGAGATGTTAAAGTAGCACGTGCAAAATGACACTGTGGGCTAAGACCATTTTTACTGACTTGCTTTCCACACCACGTGCCTTTCAAGTTTCAAAGCTGTTGAGGTTTGTGTGGCTGCCTGGAAGAGGCCTGAAACTTCTGCTAACATATTTTTAGAGCTCCTTCTGAACCCAGGTTCTCACACCTCTTGCAACAAATGCATTCCAGGACCTGTGACTGAGGAAAGTTACAGATAAAATTACAAACATGATGTGCTTTTATCTGCTCACGTGAAAATTGTACAGGAGCAGTTTCCTCCTGTAGTACCTGCATCTGATTGATTTATTTCACTCATTTCTAAAATACAGCATTCTTCTGAGAGAAAATGAAATTCCTGGAGTTTAATACTGCTGTTACTATAATACTATTTTATTTTTTTTCAGACAAACAGAATTTCAAAGAGAAAGGGCAATCCATGGCTTGCTATCTGAGAGCTTGTTTTCCAGTAGTTAGTCAGCACTTATTTCTGTTACTGCAATATTTAGGAGACTCAGTCAAATGCAGAATCCTTGCTCTGGGTGCCTTAGGGAGGGGTTACCAAGAGTAAGGGTCCCTTTGTCAAGTGGTTTATGACTTGACAGAAATGTTCTTGTTCAAAGTGTGAAACCAGCTGCATTAATGCCATGCAACTGCCTTCTTTATTATTCCTGCAGCTCTCTTTCCCACTTTGTTGATAGATAAAAACCCAAGAAGGGATAGGCAGCAGCACCTCGTCCTTATCTCTGCATTTCTGGAGTGCTAGTGAGGCTGCCAGGCCAGTTCTGGTGGTGGGTTTGATGTCCTGTCTAACCTGCAGCCTTGTGAGGTGCAGGAGAAGAGTCTGAGGAGGAGGGGAGAAGATGCTGGAGTGAGAAGACAGTTTGTAAAGTATGTTGGGCTCGGGAGCCAGCTGTGAGATTGAGAATTCCTGATTCTGGGATCACAGAGAATGAAAGGGATGGGGAGGTGAGAAATCTGTAGTTTACATTTCAGAGGTGAGTAAATAGTGATTCTCAGAACACTTTGGTGCCTCACCAAGGAGCTGCTTTTCATGGTTTCCTCTAAAGGAGAAGTGGGCTCTCTTGGGGGATGGCTTCTCAGAGGGTTGAGTGCTAAAATTTAACATCTCCTTTGTTGTAATGGTTTCAGGACTGGGTTTTGTGCATCTGCAAAGAACTGCACACTTTGTATCAACCCTTTGTGACTGTTAAATAACACAGGTCTTGTATTCTACCATCCTCATGTATAAAGAGGTTCAGCAAAAAGTACCCTGAGCTCCTTGGCAACCCAGTGTTCAGCAGATCCCACTTGAAGGGTGGCAGCTCTGTGTGTGTGTTCATTTGTGTGGCAGAGTGAACTGATCCAGCCACCTTCACTGACAGTGAAATCAGGGCATTTTCTGGCAGGTTTCATCTCCAGTCAGGTGTGAGTGCCTGAGCTGTTCCCCTTGCCCTCTGCAGCCAGCACAGACCTGCTGGTGGAGGCAGTGAGGACGTTCTGGTTCCCGTAGTGTGAGAATTCCCAGCGTGGGTGTCACCTCCAACCGTCGGTGGTTTCTCCTGAAGTTCACCCCAGCCTAAGAGCAGCCTGAGCAGCCTGGAACAGGCACAGTCCCTTCTGCTGCCCCTGCTGTGGGAGAAGAACCTCCAGCAGAAAGGCAACACCTCGAACTGCAGGGGCACAGTCCATTTAGAGATCCTTGTCCTGATGAGACCACACCCCCAGCAGATCAGCACAGCTCACCTAGTGGGTGGTCAATAAGTAAAGGTTGTGACAGGATTGTGGTAAATCACCCTGATCTCTGTGTGTCTTATATTTTATGAATATTTTGTACTTGATCAAAGCACGTATTATTGTCCAGTCTGTGCATGGTATTTCTAAATTACTAAGTTATTGGTACAAAATGTCCCCAAACAGTGGAATGATTATTGCTAAATCAGAACAGTGGTCTTCCTTAATTATACTATTGATTGGCTGCCAGTTTCCTAGCCCTTACCAAGCAGAAATTAAAAATATAGCTGGCATAAGAACCTGAAGTGCTGAACAAATGAAAATTGCATACATAATACATCCAAATCCCTTGGAAGGGCTACTTGGAGGGAGGATAAATGCATTTTATTTCTGCTTCTTTCATTAATTCTCAGCATGGTCTAAAAGTTTCTTGCCTCGCATAAGTAACAGCTGAAATGCTGTTTACCCTTTTTGTTGTTGTTTTGTTTTCTCTTCAATTGTATGAACTTAAAAATCTGCTTCATGGGTCATGATATGGTAAACATTTTCCACTGGTAATTTGCAGATCTGGTTTTTAACCCAGAAATTGAAGCCAGTGATGTGAGACTTGAGGCAAACCTCTTACATTGCCTTTCCTTCCTCTCCCATTCCCTGTTTGCCTCCCTGCTATCAGTCTGTACATTGTTCACAAAAAATCTCGTGGGTGGTGTGATCCTTAACTTTTCAGCTTTTAATCTGGCCTTTCAGAAACTTAGCGTTGTGGATGTGTGATTAAAAAAAAAAAAATCCCTTTCTAAGTGGGTTTTCTGATGAGGGATTAAAACTCCTCTTTTCAGCAAAAATCCCTTTAAAGCCTTGATGGGTGTTTTGGTTTAGAACACAGTTTTCTTCCTTAGAAGAAGTCAGAATGGGTGGACTATGTCTTATTAAAACATGAGTGATTGCCCACCTTGAGACTGGCAGAAATGAGCAATATTTCTAATGATGTGATAATGGCCCTTCAATTAGAAGATAAGGCTGATATCGTGCTCATTAATAAACCGTACAAATGTTTCAGAGATTGTCCCTGTTCTAAATGCTAGAGAGTTCTTTATTTTTCCAGTTGTTTAATAATCACAACCACAGAAGTGAAATAAGTCTGGTGATTTTAGCAAAGCAATGCAGAGAACTTCTTTTGCAGGGCCTGCCCTTTGACTTAGGACAGAGAGTCGGCACGAGGCACATTTTTAAAATTTATTTAGGTGTTTATCAGAGGGCTCTCAATACTGAACTCTAAAGAAATGATGAAGCTTTCCTGAGATGTGGAGGAGCAGCCTGTGTTCTCCCAGCAGAACACAGGAGGCAGTGTTGGATCATGAAGATGTGCCTTGGCACTCCAATAGCCAGAACAGAAGCTGTTGGCTCAGGCTTTAATTTAACCTGTTTCAAGGAAGGCAGTTACACATGAGAGGAGGTAGAAAATGAGGCCTTTGATGATGATTTTTTATTTTTCTTGAGGTTTTACTCTCACCCCGTTCTTCTGAGCAATTTACAGTGTGGTAAAAGATCCTCTTTTGAATGGTGCTTGAATTTCCTATTTCTTTTAGTCCTTTAAGTTTCAGGAAGGTTCAATATTCAAGGAATAAAGATACAGTTCAAAGGCTGTTAGAAGTTTCTCCTTTGATTTTTTTTTTCTTTTTTTAATTAAGGTTTTAAAATAAGCTATGAGATGATAGCAGGGAAGTGTCAGGTACAGAATAAATTTTACAATTCTCATCATATTCGTAATAATTCCTAATTATCCACAGAATACCCTCAGTGATTTGCAAATGAGTTCATGGCTTTCTTAGCAGGGTGGGTACTGGGGATATTGCAAACTTTCTTGAAATTGCTCTTCTCAGTGTTGAGAACTGAACTACACAGTGGCTTAGTATGTCCTGTGGTCGAGAATATGCATTTAGAGTTTTAATCCAACTGCTGCATGAAAAGAGACCTTGATCCTTCTGCTCTTGACAGTATAAATCTGTAAGGATAAGATTTAAGTATAAATCTGTAAACAAGCTGTTGACCACAGCACAGGCCTGTAAGCAGAAGAGTTTGATCCCTTCACCCTTAACAGTAGTCAAAATGACAGTTTTCAGAGGTTTCAGAAAATACAGCCCGAATGTGTCTCAATTTGGGTTTCCTGAAGTCTTTCTGATTGTTCTTTCAAGTACCTCCAGAGCCGAGTAGGATGTGGGTTAAAAAAAACCCAACTAGTCTTTTGCCTCTGGAGATCAAAGGGCCACCTGTAACAGATTAGCTCAGATGGGTCTAAACAATTAATGCTGCAATGAGCTGATAAAAACTATAAAATTGCAGCCTCAAGTTGCCCAAAATTTAAGCCCAGAACAGGATGGTAGTAATGTGCTTTTGCTGACAAATCCTTGGGGTGGCACCCAAGGATTTCATGTTCTGACTTACAAGGAAAGAGGAAGTGTCTTTCCCCACACAGCTCTTGTCCAAAACATCTGAGGGTTGAGTTAGGAGATAGTTTTGATTGTTCATCAGGCTGGAGTTTTCTGAGTGCTGGAAAAGCCTGTGTGTTGTAGGACTGAAGCAGATTGCAGGTACCCCACTCTCAGGTAGGGAAGTCTGAGAGGCAGTGCAGGTCAGAGTGTGCAGAGACTGTAAACCCCCTGTGCTGGACTTTGGCTGCCTTTTTATATATTGTTTATTTTTGCTTTGTGTGTGTGTGTGGGGGGGATGTTTTCCTCAGGCGTATATTCTAGTAAGGGAGGAATTCTGAGCCTCAAAACTGTGAGCTCTCACGGTTTTGTTTCTCTTGCCTCGACGGATCTTAAACTGCAGGGAATCCAAACTCGAGCTGAAGGATGTTATCTGTTTACACAGGCTCACAGATATATATGATGTGTTTGATCACAGAGCTTTTGGAAAGCTACTGCCCTACTTTTCTGGGTGTTGTGGATAATAAAGTCTAGACTAAAATGTGTGAAGTGGATTTCTGCTGGCAGCTCCCAGAACGAGCTCTTACAGTCGCACTTCGCTTCCATGGGCAGCCAGGACTTACACACACAGTGCTTATGGGAGACAGGGGACACTTTTGGGTTGCTCAGTGAAGTTCCCTGCCAAGAGGAGATGGGATAAATGTTGCATTTAGGACTCTTGCTCAGCAGTGACCCTTTGCACAGTTCTGTGCGCCTGAGGAGTTGGTTGCCAAGAAGGTCGGGGAGTAGAACTGGAAGGAAAATGCACGTTCTGCTGCAAATTCCCTCTGGAAGTTACAGAATTTATTGCAAGGTTTGCTGTAAGAGGCACATGGAAGTTAACTTGGGTTATGACTGCCTCCATTCTTGATAGTGTCTGAAAGGAGACACACAGAGTCAGCTACTCACAAGGGACAAAACCTTGACATCTGCTTGCAGTTATGGAAATAGTTTTGTTTATTCCCTCTCTCTCAAGAGATTTGTAAGAGTATTTCTTAAGGCTCTTAATTTAGAAAGATCCTGTGCTGTGGAATCAGAAGTGCTGAGCAGCAGCGCTGTTTTGCATCCTT
Source organism: Myiozetetes cayanensis (assembly GCF_022539395.1). Classification (NCBI taxonomy): domain Eukaryota; kingdom Metazoa; phylum Chordata; class Aves; order Passeriformes; family Tyrannidae; genus Myiozetetes; species Myiozetetes cayanensis. The sequence continues at coordinate 5,900,490 of NW_026087521.1, forward strand.
TATTCATGGAAATGAGCTGCTGCAAGGCACGATGATGTGTCTCTGTTGTGTGCTTTGGGAAGTTAAACATTAAAAGTACTGGGGAAAACATGCTGCAATGAAACTGGATTAGATTGCTCAAGTTTATCTGGTTCTTTGAGATTTCAGTTATACCAACATAACGATGCAAAGGGAAAGGAGCAGCACTATTGATTCAAACCGAAATAAATCAATAGTGAATAAACACTCACGTTTTGGCCTTGCCCCTGTCCAGATTTAAGTGCTTCCAAATTGCAGGAGAAGAAAAGAGGTGATTTTCCCCCTTCTCCCCCCATTAATTGTCAGAAGGAGGTTTGTTATTAATGTATTGCATTTACTTGGGTTTTACATATTGGAAACAGTTTAACAGTAGTTTTTGTGATTCTCAGTTTGGGGTTATTTTTCTCACTGTGGCTAAAATATTACACGTAAAGCAGATTTTGATGCCCGTGCCTTGCTTTTCCAGGTTTATTCACTGTACTGATGATTCCCCCGATCCTTCCCTGAACTATGAGGTAGGACTCTTTGCATGATTCCTAACTAATTTGAACAGAATGCTCACGGCCTGGGTGCCGTTTGTGCCTGGGTGCACGTCCCTAAAACGTGTCGTGTTTGTTTTATCGGCGTTGCTGGCGCCGTGAGGGGGAGTCTGGGTAAGCACTGCGGGTCGGAAGGAGTTCATTTAACTGCAGATCAGGTGAGCTCCAGTGCAGCCTTGTGAAGCTTCCTGGCAATTTCCTCTCACGTCTGTCAGGAGGGATGGGCTGAGTAGCTTTTTGACAGGAAGGACAAGCTGAGTAGCTGAAAGCCATAAATTCTTGATGGTGTGCTGCTTGTGAACATCACCCTGAGGTTACTGAGGGGAAAACTCGCTGCAGTGGCTGGGGACACCCTGCACTGAACTGTTCTGTCATATCTTGTTTCATATGTTTGTTACCAGATTAAAATGTTCAGCTAGACATGCTTTAAACTGTGAGCATGGAGCTACTGCTTTTATGGCAACATCTAGTCATCTCTCTAATAATAGCCTTTATGTAAATATAACATTTGTCATCATCTTGTGGGCTTAAAGGACTTTGGAAAAGTGAATGAACCCTTTTATTTTATTTTTTTTAAAGCACTATCAAGTTTGCTTTAAAGATACAGGACATGTGAAAGCTGGAACAAAGAGTTCCATGTTTACAGAGTAGTTAGGAATGTCATCTCTGATTACTGACGTTTTTCTGCTGCAGTCCAGGGGTGTTGGGAGTTTCCATTATCCAGTAGCAGTAACTGGGGCCTTCAAAAAAATGGATCCTTCCGAATACTTCAGCTTAGGAAATGCAGAAACTTGAGGAAGTGCCAGAGAGATGCTTTAATTACCAGGCAGTCTGTCCTATGGACTATAATAGTTTGCTTTCTATTTCTGTCCCGTGTCCTTGTTTTAACTGGTTTGTGCCTTCAAAGGCGTCACAGAGCTCTGCTTGGGTGTGTACCAGAATAGAGGTTGATTTGGATAAATTTAATTCTGCTCATCAGCTCCTTTGACTGGGGAGCAACTTTCTGCCAATTCCATGACAGAGCTGTTGTGTTGTACAGCAGGGTTTTTATTTTCCATGCTTTATCAGTAATGTAACTTGGAAGTTGATTCATAAACGATTTGACGGTTATAAATACTGGGGAAGAGCATGAGATGATTAATTAAGGTCGGTAGGGGCCTCAGGAGGTCTTTAGTTCATTCTCATGCTCAAAGCCAGGTAAGAGTTCAGATTGGCTTGCTTGGCATTTTATCAAGCCTGGTCTGAAAAGCTCCGTGGGTGGAGGCTGCACAACCTCCATGAGGGAGCTGTTCCAGTGCCTGACAGTGCTCATGGGGAAAACATTTCTTGTGTGCAGTGGGAATCTTTCTGCTTTAGACTAGTTTGGACTAGATGGTCTTTAGAGGTGCCTTCCAACTGAAAGCATCCTGTCATTCTCTGAAATGGATATTAGGTCTAATTGCTTGGAAGGATTTGCTAAAATGATTATGTGAACTGCGGGTTAAGATTGTTTTGCTTTCTTTTGTTGTAGGTCATTTACCACTACAGCAGAACTGTAGATGTAGATGTGTTGACAAAAAGTCACCTGTTACCTTTCTGAGATGATAATATTTTGTTATTTCTTTTCCCTCTACAGCTTGTTCTTCGCAAATGGTGTGAACTAATCCCTGGTGCAGAATTCAGGTGTTTTGTCAAGGAAAACAAGCTTCTAGGTAAGGATGTTCTTAGACAAATTTATTAGATGAAGTTCTGAGTAGTTTCTCTGATTCCTTGAATGAGAGCTAAATCTGAAGACAGGTCTTGCTTGTCACACCTCATTTCTGAAATTAATGGTTTCTCCTTCCTGTAATTTAAAGTGTGGCGTGCCACATTTCTCTATCCATTGCATTTGAAAGCCTGACAGCACAGCACGCTCACCATTGCAGGGAGAATATTCTTAATTTAATTGTTAATTCAGAGGCTTCACCCAGAGGCTGTTTTGTGAGTGATTCTTTTATATTCAGGAGCGAATTGCAGCGTGAATACAGAGCCAATTGTGTGTTGTGCTGCTAAGACACGACCCCATGTGGATACTACATGCAGAAAGCTGGGGAGGTCAGAACATCTCCACAGGTGCCTGAGGTGTCTGAGTTCATGTTATGATCAGCGTAGCTTAATCAGAAAACCTGTTGTTCTGTTCCTCTGGTTCCAAGTCCTAAATGTAAAACATTTCAAGTGGCACTGAACAACCAGGGTATCCCCGGCATGCAAAGAGCTGGTGGGCACACTGGGAGACCTCTGGCAGCTGGAGAACAGGCAGGTTGTGCTAGAGCACGTATTTTAGGCAGCTCCAGAGTAACTGAGGGTAAATTTAGCTGAATTGCACTCCTCTGGTCGTGTAGATTATTCTCTGTTGACTACAGCAGGAGCTGAGACATCCAGTGCACAGCCAGGTGCTTGAATTGAGTGGTATGATTTCAGGCTAAGTACTACTGTGGAGTTTGAATTTGGTTTTGGTGTGGTCTACCATGGAATCTTTAGAGATGAACAGAAATGCAAATAGCACAGGGCTGGTGCACATTTACTTACCAAGGTTGAATCATTTCTGCCTGAACTCTTCCAACAAGGAAATGTTGCAGCAGTGATGAAGCAAATCCAGACTTTGCAGGAAGGAAGGTGATTTTTTTTTTTTTTTGCTTTAAGATAAAACCAGGTTTGCTCATTTTGTCTGTCTCATACCTACATATTCACAAGCTCCATGTCTACAGGTGATCCATCCAGGATACCTTGGGATGATGTGGAAGGCAAGGGCTGTTAGCTGTGTAGTCCTCATTGTTTTTCCTGTCTTCCTCTCAGCGTGGTGACTGTGGGCTTGTTCTGGATGTGCCTTTTTTTACCTAAGCCCTTTTGTTTGGCTGTTTCTTCTGGTGCTCCTACACTTCTCTTCCCATTCTCTCTCCATTTATGCCAAGTGCAGGTTTGTTACAGTTCTCTGTGACAGAGTTTATCTGAGCTGTTAGCAGGGATTGTCCATTGGGTCAGGATTGCTCAATGGCCACTGGCAGAGCTTTTTGAGGGGAGAAGAGCTGAACCCTGTCCTGTCCTGTGCTGCTGTGAGCACCACAACTGCCAGAGATACACATCACTGTGATAACCTCTAAAACATTTGAATTTAGTTTTGTTATAGAATATATATATAGTAATATTTATTTTCAAATGCCTCAAAGCATTTGTACACTGGCTAATTGAACACTGTACATTTCATGACTAGGATTTGAAACTGTAGATCTGCTAATATGTTTTTTTTTTAGCTAGCACTCCAGCTGCATTTCTGAAGATAGTTCCAAGATTTTTCACAATGTGTTCCCATGCTCTTAAAATTAATGAACCTGTCAGTCAAACTAAGGAGTGATAGTTGCAGTGTGGTGAATGATTTTCCAGTTACACATCTGCCTCCCCTGAGATGCCATCACCTCTTGGTTTTTTGTTTTTTAGACTCAGCTTCAGCTTTGCAGTGGTGTTAAAAAGTCCAAGTTCCACTGACATCATAAACTCTCTGTATGAACTTTTTTAAAAAGAGCACATCTTTGGAGGGATTGTCTTACAGTAAAACAATCTGTGTTTTGTATGTGGCTAAAATAGCAAACTGACATCGTGGATAAATGTTTTTGGGGGGGATTCTGGCTTCTTCTGTATGTAAGGAGCCTGGTTACTCGTTCTGCAGCGATGGGGCAGCTCTTGGGTTTGGCATTTGTGAAGCAGGGCATGGCAATGGCCTGTGCTGACACATCCTGCATGAGAACTGTCACTCAGGGTGGATGCAAGTGTCTGATCCTGCTGATGTCATTGTAAACTATTGTCTTGTGGAACAACAAGTGTCTGAAATTAAAGAGTTTGTGATGTAGCTGGGATAGTTTATCAAGTGTCAGATAGGCCAGAAAGCCCCTGAGGGGGTAAATGAGAGCAGCAAGGCACTTGACTGTGTGCCATGTCATTGATTTGGAGATTTAAGGTTTCACCTGTAGTGCCTCATCAGACAAGCACTTGCTATTCAAAAATCGATTCAGTGAGAATCTGTGGTCCACTAGGATCCATCATCCTTGCTGATGTGCAAGCTCAGCCTCTCCCTCTCTCATTTCATGGTTCCAAATTGTGGTCCCTGCCTCTGATGTGCAGAACAAGGGTTTTGACCTCGGTAACCAAGAGGGCATAAAACTGAGAGGAAAAGACAGGAACTGGAAACTTAAACAGAGGTGAATGTTCCTCCTGGAATTCACTTCAAAAGAGTTCAAAGGGTGTGCATAGAAAATGTAGGACAGGGCTGTTCAAGGACAAGATTCCTAATGGAAGTACTTTCAATACAGGAGAATAAAGCTAAACAGTCAGTCATTGGTGATGGTTGAGACCTGGAAGAACCTCATCTTCTGAAATAGAAATGATCACATGCACGTGCCTGATAACTGCATTTTTTCAGGTTGGTTTTTTTTCATGCCTAGAGCCTTTTATAATCAGCTGAACTCATTGACAGGTATATCCCAGAGGGACTACACCCAGTACTACGACCACATCTCCAAGCAACACGAGGACATCTGCAGAGCCATCCAGGAGTTCTTCCAGAAACACATACAGTATAAATTCTTGGATGAGGACTGTGAGTATCTTAAGGATTATCTGTGGATGTGCATCCCTCTCTTCACAGCTGTTGCTTTCCCAGGGCTTGGGCCTGTTTAACTTGGGAGAGTCTTGCAGCTCTTGTGGCTTTGGGATCAGGAGGAGCGAGGGTTTGGAGTGGCTGTAAAACTGGCAGCAAAAAAACCCCTGAAGGAACAGGCTGGAGCTCTTCAGAAAAACACAGTAAATGAGTGAAAGATCCCTTCAAAAGGCATAATGATTTTTTTTTAAGGTGTTTTCCCATTATACTTAAAAATTTTACACCTGAGAAGTAAAGTGGGAGATGCTTGACAAAAGGCATTTAGTAGTAAGAAGAATACTTGTTTATGAAGATGTTGTCAGATATTTGCTGCTAAATTATTGGCGTATTTCTTGAATAAAGTATTTTTAAGTTTCTTTTCAAGAAGTTGGAGTAATTTCTCCTGGAATATTAATGCACACCGGTCTAGGTGCCGAACCTTTTGAGTAAAGGCCACAGTGTTTGATACACCCAAGTAAATTGTCTTGTTCTTTAAAAGTGAAGTCCTTCACAAATTCTACTGGCCAATAGTTTCCTGACATGGTTTAGTGAGAATAGGATACTGTTCCATTGTGATGGGTGATCAGTCGTGGTGAAAGACACGGGGAAGAAATTTAAATTGGGTCTGGCATGGACCAAACCTCAGCTGAGTAAAATACATAAACAGAGGAATTGTCTGGTAGTTGTGTTGTCTTCTCTAAAGCTTTGAAAATTCAACCTTCAGGTAAGTTTTGAACATGGTTAGTTGTTTTGCTGAGCCACCAGGGCAGTCAAGTAGATCTGTCCTCTCTGACTGTGTGAAAAAGATACCTTCTAGTGCTGTGATCTGTTATATCAGAATTCTTAATAATTTAACCCTGCAGGGTTCCTTTATTTCTGTCCACAGAAGTTCTCAAGGACCACTTCTTGGAGAAGAGTAGCAGTCTGGAAATCAGTACACTAATTTAATAGGTCCAGAGCCTTGTGTTTTGAATTAAGATCAGTCTTATAGATCTGACATTCTGATTACTGTCTTTTAATTTTCCTCTGTGTTCCGATGTAATTTTAGCTGGTATGTAATCAACTGATAGATAAGAATTCAGGGCACTATTTTTGGAAATTGATGCCTAGATTTAGGCTCTGAAATTGCTGCCTGGTGAACTGAAAGGTCTGAAGTGTCATCTTATGTAAAGGATGGCATCTGAGTTACCTTCTTCTGGGAAAAGGAGGTTTCAGGGTGACCTTCTGGGATGAAGGTTTGTTAACCTTTTGTTCTGAGGCGCTAAATGCAGGTCCATCTGCAGAGAAATGTCATGCAGAAAATATTTTCTGGTTTTTTTGTGGGGTTTCTTTTACCCCCTTTCATTTACCCCTCATCATCTCCCTTATCTGGTAGCATATGTGTTGTTAACGATAAAATCTGGCTCTGCTTGTTTGTTTGCTTTTAAAAGGAAAGGTATTACAGCTTTTTTTTCCTGACTTCTTGTTTCGTTGGGGATTTTGATGCTGTTTGCTCTGCTTTTTCCAGTTGGTCTGGTAGCATCTCCAGATGGAAGAGTTGAGTCAGAGCAGCTGAAGCATTGCAGAGTCAGAGCAGTGGGATAACAGATGGGTGACTGCTTTATAAATACTTCTAAATTATGTTAGAACCTTCTAAATACCTTTCCTAAGAGCCCAGGAACACAGTGCTCTGGAGGTACCGGCACTTGCTGAGAGCTGGGCCTTGGCTTGCCCTCCGTGTGAGCAGGTTCTGGTGAGGTTTAACTCCAGCCTCACTGGCACAGGACAGTCCTGCTCTGAGGTGACCCCTGAGGAGAGGGAAGAGTTCAGGTTTTCTTCTCTGTTCAGTGTCCTGAAGCAGTCCTGGGGTTGCTGTTCTCCTCCTTGCGCTGATGGCTGGATCAGCCACTGAGGGCTTCTCTCCCTGAGAAAGCAGAGCACTTAATCCTCGAGTGATGTAAATTGACGCAACGGAGCTCGTGCCAGAGCTCTGTGGATGTTTAGGCTGGGTGGGCAGAGCCAGATACGTGCCTGGCTTTGGCTTTGTGGAGTTGTGGTTTGCCCTTAGCCCAGCCAACCTCACACGAAATGTCAGATCGAGCCTTACGTGCGTGGACGTGATCAATCAACATTCCCTGTTCCTGATGGGCAGCTTCCTGAGACTCAAGTGTTCTGCAGTCATATCCTGAGTTTAGTTTATCCACATGTATTGGGAAATCTCTTAGCTGAAATATTCCCTTCCTTATTCATGAAGGAAGTGACAATACAGCATTTGTCTGAGGCTTTTTTAAGCTTTCAATTTTATTTTTTTTTTTCCTTTTCTTCCTGCTAAACTGGTACAACTTTTGCATGTGGCCATGCCCTGAAGGCTTATCTGTGGATTTCCCTGGCTCAATAGAAAGGCAGCTCAAGGATTTGTTTAAGCACACAGGACAGCAGCTGATAGAAAGCTGCATGTACAGAGGTTCATGTTTCATTAAGCCAAGGGGAGGAAGAGCAAGAGCTTCGTGTCAGTCACCGCCTCCAGGGGGCTGTTTGAAGGAGCCCTTGGTAATCAGGACGTGTTCTGTGTCTGCTCTGGGTTACATCAAACAGGCACCCACCCCTTTGTTCTACAACCTGTTTGTCTTCTTAGCTGCTGAAGGCCTGATCTCCCTCAAGCAGGAACTTTCTCTTGTTAAATGGTTGTGCAGTGTCCAACTCGGTGGAGTCTTGATCCTTCCTTGAAATGTCTCCACTCTGCTGCAAATGACACAGCAGCAATGTCGAAGATAAGCTTCTCTCTGGGCTTAGAGCCTATCAAATGGTCTTCACTGGGGGGAAAAATCAACAGAGGAAACCAGCATTAAATGGAAAAACCCAGCAGCCAATCTCCCAGTGCATTAACAGCAGGTCTGAAATGCTTCAGCTCCCTCTTGGAAATGAACCTAATTCTGGCGTGCAGTTCTTGAGACATATTGACTTTGCAGATTGTGCTGTGTACACAAGTATCTATTCAGATTTAGATGTCTTTGGTGAAATATGTATCGTTGAAGATTAACACTTTTTTTCTCCTTTTCAGTTGTGTTTGATGTGTACAGAGACAGCAGGGTAAGTGAACAATAGGTTGTATATAATTGTTTATTCTGTGAAAACCCTGAAATGCTGAGATGAAGCAAGTAAGAGCTTTGTCTTCCTAGAAGTGGTTTTGGGGAAAAAACAAAAACAAAAACAAACACAAAAACCCAACCAAACAAAAAAAATTCACCAAAAGATAAAACCAAACCAAACAAAAAACCCCCCAAACCTATTTGATGTTATTCTTTTCCACAGGTCTTTTTCTATGTTAAGCTCTGTTTACAGTAGGAGAATAATAGGATTAGGGGTATAAATATGTTTGTACCAGTGAATTATTTACCATCTTCCAGATTATTAGTATCTTCCAGAGAAGCTGTCAGTCCTTAAGCAAAGAACTTTGGCTTCAGCTGCAATTCTGTCGGTTCTGTGGAATCTACTGGAGGCAGCTTAGTTTTCATCAGGACATGGAGAGTCTTTGCTGCAGCAATTTAGAGCTGAATAGACTATTTCAGTTGGAACAATCATTGAGTCCAACTGCCTGAACAGTTCAGGGCTGACCAGAAATTAAAGCACGTTATGGACAATGCTCTCAGGCACGTGGTGGGATTCTTGGGGCTGTCCTGTGCAGGGCCAGGAGCTGGACTTGATGGTCCTTGTGGGTCCCTTCCAGCTCAGGATATTCTGTGACTCTTTGAATAAGGGCATTGTCCAAATATCTCTTAAACACAAACAGATTTGGGGTGTTTTCTTTTAAAATAGCTATTTCCCTGGGCTTTATTTTTTTCCCCCATGTGTTATTTTCCCCTGTAGCATCTGAACCCATCGAAACTCATTAACACTTCTTGCAGATTATCCATGTGAGGTGGGAAAATGGTAACGTGTGCTTCACCTATGGAAGCCTAGGTATATCAAGGGATAACTCTGAAAAGGGAATATGAATGTGGCACATCCAGTTTGTGACAGATGGAAGCTGATTTTTATTTTTCCAGCTGCTCCAGCTGTGGTTCTGAGAGCTGGGCAGATCAGAACCCCGGACACCCAAATGGTGATGGAGCTGGGGAGAAACGTTCCATCTCAAATATTTAAAAGACACAGATGTGGCACTTAGGGATGTGGTTTAGTGGTGACCACAGTGGTGCTGGGTTAAAGGTTGGAATTTATGATCTTAAAGGTCTTTTCCAACCTTAACAATTCTATGAACTTCACGTGCCAGTGTCAGGATTAGTCACCTTGACTTCTCCCAGAGGCAGTGGAGAGAAATACTTGGTCAGATGAATTGTGCTTGAAAGGCACACATATATTGTTTTAAAAGGAACTACAACAAAAAATGCATTTTCTAGCCTTAAATCTGAAAACCTGATGTAGGGAATCACAGCCTGATTTTGAGAATCACATTAGTGTGTGAAAATTAAGTGTTTAGCTTAATTTTTTTTTCCCAAATCCTAAACCAGAAATGCAAAAACAATGGCTATAGACTTTTGTTCTCTGCATTTCTGGGTCTCACTGTTTAGCATGTTTAAAGTTAAGGGATTGGAGAGAGTCTTTATTTGAGTTGAGTTGGGAGTATTGGTAGCAAGTCCTGATTCTGAGTTTGACTGTTGCTAAGCTATTTTGGAATAGTTTAATAGTAAATCATGCCCATAGCTCACAAAACAGAAACTAAACAGGATGGTGCCTCATGTGGAAAAAAAACTAGTGTACTGTTTCTCAGCACAGCTTTTAATGTAGATACCTAAATCCAGGGTGGGGGCTGGGAACAGCCACTCTGTAAGGAAAATTACCTGCCCAGGCTCAGCTCCTCAGACAGAGGATGCTGCCAGGGAAAATGAGGAGCAGCACTCCAGCACTGAACCAGACTCTGCTGGTGGGTTCTCTGCCTCACAGCTGAGGCACGAAAAGAGATTATTGAAGTAAAAGCTTTCAGCCCGTGGGATCTCAAGTGAGCAGCGTTTCTTCATCTATCAAGATAAAATATATCTGTTTGTAGACTTCTCTCGGTGCCTGTTACCCTCGGGTTTTGTAAACTGCCAGATAGCCCTTTGTGTGTCAGCTCCTCCTCCTTTCACACGTACTTGTGTGGTTTGCAACCGCCTTATTTATTTATTCATCGCTCCCTTTGTGTGCGAGTTACGGGCAGCGAGAGAACACCGCGTGTTTGGCAGCGTGATTCATTTCCAGAGCCCCTGCTCCTCATCGCGCTGGTTGCACGGCAACCTCACCTACAGAACGAGACAAATGTCCACTGTCTGCTTGTTTTAAACACTTCCAACTCTTGAATATTCAGCTTGGAGGAGCAGCTTGTTGTTTGATGTGGCCGTGAGTTAGAGCAGCGTCCCTCCTGTGCTTGCCGTAGTTCCTGGGGGGACTGTGTGGAGTCCGCAGGTCCTGCTGGCTGAGCTGGAGGGTGGCAGTTCCCGATGGCTGTGCAAGAGCTGACAGAGCCCGAGAGGCAGCTCTGCTGCTGTTCTTGGTTGTCTCCCAGGTGTGAGTGGCTCCAGCCCCACTGTGGGCTCACAGCTCTGGTGAACGTGCAGTCCAGTGCTCGTGTCTCTGCCTTATGAGTGGTGTCACTGTGCAGGAAGGTGCAGCTGGAGTTAGTTAGGGAGATGTAACAGTTCAGTTTGCATTTTATCTGTCTTTGGCTTCCTTTAAGCAGCCTGTGTCATAGGCACTTCCTTTCAGCAATGTGCTGCTTGATGCTCTAGCAAAACCAAGTGTGGAGCTGGCATGGGGTGGTAAATCTATTGGTTCCTCCTTTTAGGATGAGAAAAAAATCTTTTGGTATTACAAGTTGTTTTTTTTTTTTTCCCTCCAGATATGCACAACTTTGTTTTCCTGGCTTGTACATTTCTTACAGCAAAGATTACTAATAGCAGGCAGAAGATGGCAGATAAACAGCTTTACTGCTCTTCCTTAGATAAACAGTGCAAGCCATCTGAAACTACATTTAAATCATGACATTGCATGGAAGAGTTGAAAGCGAATTTAATCTGAAGAAAAAACAGTTTGGTTACTGACCCAGGGTTATACACGCTCCTTTTAATGAGCCCTGGAAAGGGATGTTCAGTTTGTTTTGCCACTTCTCATCAATTTGCAGCTGCCAAAGCTCAGTGCAGATTTAAGACCCTCTCAAGGAAACAGCTGGTGTTGTAGATGGGGCACTGCTGCCTGCAGGGGTGGAGGGAACACCACTGGGTGCTCACAAAAACAGTGCTGCTTTCAGGAGTCTCAAACCCAGCCTTCAGTTTTTTCCAGGGTTACACATCTTCTCTAGAGAAATGATCTTGTGTTCCTGTGAAAATGCTGATTTTGGTGTGTTTGGGGTGAAGAGGGATCTCTGTGAACTTTTGTGGGGAAGCATTAAGTATAACTGTTTCTGATCCAAGGAGAGATTCTCTGAACTGATGAACGAACTTTGCCAGCCGTTGCTTTCTGTCTGTGATTAAATAGTTTCATTAGCTTGTTTCTGCAGCGTGATAGAGTGAATCTCAAACCCCAGATCAGTCCTCCTGCTGCCTTGGAGCTACCAAGAACATCCCCATTAGCAAAAGTAAAGCATGGCCTGTAATGAGAGTTTGTGCTGGCCTTTTGAGGAGGACCAAAGGTGGGAAATGACAGCAGATGTTTGGCTCTGCACTGACGGTGTCAGTGTTAGTGCAGAGGTGTTGCAGCTCAGCCAGGGGCTTCTTCACCCTTCCAGAACGAATTAGAAACCACTCAGGACTGACCCCCCTCATTTCACAGTTCCTTTTGCAGCGCTGCTGGTGCCGTGGTTTGGCCTCTTAAAATATGCCCCGTGGGAGCTGTGCCCCGTGGGCCTGCCCTGAGAGAGAGAGAGAGAGCCCTGTGACACCCTGTGTGCAGCTCCACAGCCACTGCTGTGCCCCGTGGGCCTGCCCTGAGAGAGAGAGAGAGAGAGAGAGCCCTGTGACACCCTGTGTGCAGCTCCACAGCCACTGCTGTGCCCCGTGGGCCTGCCCTGAGAGAGAGCCCTGTGCCACCCTGTGTGCAGCTCCACACCCACTGCTGTGCCCCGTGGGCCTGCCCTGAGAGAGAGAGAGAACCCTGTGACACCCTGTGTGCAGCTCCACAGCCACTGCTGTGCCCCGTGGGCCTGCCCTGAGAGAGAGAGAGAGCCCTGTGACACCCTGTGTGCAGCTCCACACCCACTGCTGGGGTGCTGGCTCAGCTCCAGTTTGCAGATGATATCACTGCTTTCATCTGCGCCGGGACTCCCCGTGCCTGCACGAGGGACTGGCTGTGGATGGCACCAGAGCAGCCAGAGCCCTTCTGTCCTCTCTCCGTGGGGTTTCCATCTTCAGGCTGGTTTTCCAGTTCCAGTTGATCTTTAATAAGCACAGTAAAACTCTTCAGCCCTGCTTATGTAACTGCAACCTTTTCCTTCCATATTTGATAGAACTGATTCCTCCCAGATGGAATACTTGTTTTGCAGAGTCTTACCAGCAGCTATAGTCACATTTAATTCCAGTTTATTACAATGTTTTCTTTTATTAGAATAGTTGACAGTTCCTTGGGTGAGGAAAGATGGCCCTGTGCTGGGGGTTGTTTCTTGAGGTGACTCAGGGGACACAGTTCCTTCCTCTCCCACACACGTCTCTGTTACCTTTAATGTGCCAGTCTCTGCTTTCATCTCCCAGCTGTGTAGCAGGAGTGCTGTTGTGCACACCACACAGCTGTTTGGAACACAAAAAGATTAAAGTACAGGCACGAGAAACTGCTCTGGACTATTGGTAATGGCTGTGTTAAAAATGCCTATAAGTTCTTCTGTATTTATCTGTATTTGTAGAGTGTCTTTGTGCTTCCAGGAGCTCCATTAGCTTTTTGTAGACCCTACTCAGTGTTTTTTGGAGTCCTTCAGAGACCAACAACAGCAATTCTTGTAGAAAACTGAATTTACAGCAGGGCTGAGGTGGCTTTTGATGGAAACCAAAATCCTTGCTTTGGTGGTTTAGGTTTATTTGTTTGGTTGTGGTTTAGGTTTGTTTGTTTTTGTTGGTGTCCTCCCTTATTCCTTGTTCCTGCTGTCTGGGGATCTTGGAGGACCATGGAGATAAGAGAGAACTTCTGTGGCCTCATCTGAAAGCACCTGGCATAGAACTAAATGCAGTTTGTTTGAGCTCTACTTGATATTTTGTTTTGTTTTTTTTTAAAAATACTTAAAGTAAATTAGTAAGTCAAAGCTTACTGTGATTTAAAACTGTATAATGTAAAGGATGTTAGACTGTTTAAAGTGCTTAAAACCAGGTAGTTTGTTTTGATATCTTTTTATCTAAAGACTAAAAATACTGTAATAATACAAGTGTTTGTGTATTCTGATTTTTTTTTTTTTTTAGTTCTTTTGTTCTGTTTTAATTCTGTGATTTGTTTTAACTCTTCTGTGGTTCCTTTGCAGGGTAAGATTTGGTTAATAGATTTTAACCCCTTTGGTGAGGTAACAGACTCCCTGCTCTTTACCTGGGAAGAACTGACCTCTGGGAAAAACTTGAAAGGAGACCAGAGTGAAGGGGAAGCAACAGAGCAGGTGAGGGAGGCTCCATAACATCCAACAGCAGTTATGGCCTTTTTTTCCCCTGTCTTTTGCTCTTGTAATCAAATTGTGATGCAAACCTCATTTTGAAGAAAATGGAGGTCCTTAACTCATGACACCCAAACTCTTTGTAAAGCAGAATCTTCCTTATTAGGCAGTAGTTAATATCCCCACAAGTATCACCTGTTAGTTTTAGATGCCTACAAGGGAATTTTTAAATCAAACAGTAGGAGCCCATATCACAGCTTGGAGCCCTTTGCAAAGAAGACACCCTGAAACTTCCTTTTACACAGTTCTGATTCTCTCCTTTCAATTTTTCTTATAATATATTACTTTCCTAGATAATCCCTTAAATTTCTGGTTGTGTTCCTGATGTCTGTCATACCTTTTCCCACATCTCCAGCTTCTTGCCTGGTGGGGGGAGTCCAGAAGAAGCTTAAATTCTTTCTCTCCCTCCTCTGGAATAACCTCAAGGGAGCCCTGTCCTCTGGTTGAACTCCCTGGTCTTGCAGAGCAGGGCTTTTCCATCTCCCTTCCAAGCAGCCTTTCCTCCATAAAAACAAGTTAACTTCCCTTTAATACAGAGAGGGAGGAATAGTCTTAGTTTTTTATATTCCAGCTTTTCTTTTTCCTCATGCTTGAGACAAGAGTCCTCACAGCTCAACAACTGCTCACACAGCCGGGTGGGAGATGGAAAATAGCGTGTTAGTGGATCTTGGGAAACACTTGAGGAGAGACATCTGAGTCCGTGTGGGCTTTTATTTTCTAGCTGTTGAGCTGCATTAGAGGGAACTGAAATGACATGCTTTGTTTGAGCTGATTTTAACCTTGGAGCTTTGCTTTGGTCCTGTGGCCATTTCCATAGCCCATGGGCAGGGAAACACCGCTCCTCAGGCTGTTGTTCAGGCCAGTTTCTCTGTCTCACAGGGTATGAAAAACCCATTCCATGAATCTTCCTGCTGAAAGCCGTGTCTCCTTTGTCAAAACACACTCCCAGTTCTTGAGCTGTCTGTGGGACACCCAGATTTTTGGTTTGGGATTTCTTTTTCTCTGGGCCAGGAGCTTTACACAGTTTTCTGTAGTGCAAGCCTGGATGAAAATTACTTAACCTGGATAAGAATAACTTATCTTCATGTTTCAGCTCATATCCAATCACAGAATCTGGTGTGGAGTGACTGATCTCTCTTTAAAATGAAGCTCCTTACTGCTGTACAGTGGGCAATTAAATTGCATGTCAACGTGTTGAGCTGAAAATTATATAATCACCCAAAACCTGTTGCTACAGTTGAGCATTTGGAGATATTTTTGGCTCTTTTGTAGAGATATTTTTTCCTTCAGTAAGTAAACTGGTTGGAAAGCTTAGGTTATAACTTCAGTGAGGTTATAGTTGCAAATGGGTTTAAACAAGGAAACCGTGAAGCCAAAGTTTGGGGATTCTTTCAAAAGATTTTTTTCTCTATGCAGATACTTATGTAGCTACTGCTGCCCCAAGTTCCTTGTAGCTCTAAGCACAGTGTATTAAAGACATTAATAATTGATACATTGCAGGAACTTCAGAGTGAGGCAATGAAAGCTGTTACTTGACTGTTTAACGTGTTTGACATTTTAAATTGCTCTGCAGTGGGCAGAGGTTTTGAGAAGAAAAACTACAATTTTTAGAAAGCACAAGTTGAGTTGAGTGAATGCCAAATAAAGTCACGGGCAGCGTGACTCAGGCAGTCTCACGGAGGAGTTCACAACGTTCTGGTGTCTCTCCCAAAGGATTATCCGGTTTTCCGCTGCACGAACAGCAAAGTCACTGTCCAGCCCAGTCCCTACCTGAGCTACCGACTGCCCAAGGACTTTGTGGACCTTTCCACAGGAGAGGATGTTCACAAACTCATCGACTTCCTTAAACTGGTAAGAAGTGGCAGGAGAAATTCCTGACCTTCCAGCCCTGTCGGATGGAAACGTCGAAGTCCCTGGAACTGTGCTTTTGTAATTAACACACATTCTGTAATTATGGGAAAAGTAATGTATGAAGCCATCAGCAAATGTATTGTTGGGTTAATTGTTTTTGAAGTGATGGAGAGCAAGCTTTCATACTGATCTCACTGCAGTGAGATCAGTATGAAAGCTTGCTCTCCATCACTTCAAAAACAATTGATTTTATCAATTTAAGGAATGAATGTAGTTTGACACATCTAACTGAAGATGTTTTTCTCCCTCATTTTTTAGAAAGATGTTTTCTTTTCTAATTTAAATGTAAATACAAATGTAATACAATTAGAAATGTACTTTTTGAATGCCTGGAGCTAATGCTTTTAAGAACCTCTTTAAAAGTTAGAAGGTAAGTATATTAGGAAAAACCCCAAAACAGTTATTCCTTTTTCAATACACTTTCTTTATTTCTTTGATGAACAGTGATATAAAAACATGACATCTTTGTAAGGCAGGGAAGGGAGGGCAGGTTTACCTGCATCTTGACCACTGGCTCTTGCCACCACCATGATGCTTTCTGATCCTTGTGTATTCCATTAGTTAATGCACAGGGCAAATCTTGTTCTTTACTGGAAATAAAACCTTGTTGTTTGGGATGAGGGAGAGGGCTGATATTACTCTGTTCCTTTTTCTGGAAACATTATCTCTCAGCATTCAAAAAGTGGCTTAGAAACGCAGTCATTGTCTAATCCATTGTATCTGAAAAGTCTTGTCATGATTTATTAGTGCTCCTATTTCAGATAACTGTGGCCTAACATTATGAACTCTCCTGTTCTGTTGACAGAAGAGAAATCAGCAAGATGATGACTGAGGTACCCAGAAGCATTACACTGAATTACAAGCAAGAAATGTGGCTACAGCTATATTTAGCATAACTATTAAACTATTGATTTGAAGAAAACATGCTTTTTATAGTCAATGAAAGAACCGAAGAGCTGTTCATCCTCTGTGTCTCTTGGTTTATATAAAAGCGTAGAAGAGCTTTTTCAGGGCAATATGAAAGGTCAGGGTGAGTTCTCGCTGGATTCCAGGTGCAAGCAAGCCACGGTCTGAGTGCAATGAACAACTGCTTTCCCATCTCATATTGTGAGGATTGATGCCACTGAGCTCTGCCTTTGGACTCTTCACTGATAAATATGGCAACACGTCATGCTTGTGCAGGTAAAACATCCAGCATCCTCTGAGCTTAGGCACAGTCCTGCTTCAAATGTGGTCACAAAGAAAAAGGAATGTACATTTTTATCTGTAGTAACCTTTTAAAATTGTAAATGGATTTTCGTTCGGGAGCACTTCTCGTCCTTTATGTAAAAAAAAAAAAAGAAATAAATAAAAAAGTGGAGAAGGGATGTTTGTTGTGAGGGCTGATAACTTCATTTCAGAGTGCAGGTATAGCTACAGCAGGCTACTTAGGGTTTGAAAACTTTGCATACTAGGAATTTGAAATTCTGAATGCATTTCAAGTGAAGTAGCATTATCACAGTCACTAAAGTGATGACATTTGTTAAACTTCACCAAATTTCATTTCATTTGCATAGTAAAACTTTCCTGAAACCTATTTTTTTTAACAGGATTTCATACTAGACATCATCTGTGACATTAGTCTACACAGTTAAACATAACATCAGCCTGTAATTTTGTATTCAGACTCAGTTTTATTTCTTCTGTATCTCAGAGTTTCTTAAGAACATGATTACTCTTTCAGCTCTTAAAATGCTGGATTCATTTGGTGGCACTTCACGTTCTGTGCCTAAATGGAAGCTTGGCTAAATTGGGGAAACAGAAGTTCTTGTTACCAATTGCTGTGATTTGGGACTTTTGGATACAGGTGTTTGCATGGCATCAGTCATTCCTTAACAGTGTGCAGAGTTCCCATTGAAAAAAAAAAAGGACATTTGGAGCTGCTCAGAGCCCCTGGAAATTGGTTCTTATTTCACAAACCAGTCATGTGATACTCTCTGTGTATAGAGAGCAGTTCATGTTTCTTTGCCTTGCTTTTGCTGTCAATTTGGAGTGGTGCTTGGTTACAATCTGTTCTTGGATGTTAAATCTGAGCTTAGATGTTAAATTATTACTTAGTGTCTTTATTTAGCTTCCCTTTTGAATGAAAACTCACTCTAGTTAAAGGTTATGCAGTTTTAGAATCCTGTTTCTCACCCTTGTCAGAGGGATTATTTGAGTATAAACGTCTCTAAATCAGGTAGGAACTTCGAAGTGTAAGAAAATCAACAAAGCTTTCCTTTCTCTTTTAAAGTTTCTAGCCATAACTTAAACTGATGTGATGATCTGCCCGGTCTTCCTTTATACACATGATGCTCTGAAGCTTCCAGTGGATTCATAAATGCTTCTGAACTACAGATTATTGTCTTTAAAAATACAGAGTCTTGGTTTAAAGCTGTAAGATAGTTTCCTGCAGCTTTCATGTAGGCTCCACAAATTAATTTACCATTATCTCAGCTTTCTTTGATGGGTATTTACCAGAACATACACAGTGATGGGACCAGTTTGATGGGACTCTGGAGTGTCCCTTTAGGTGAGCAGGCTGCAGTTTTTCTCCCCTGTGATGTGCTGACAGATGCCAAATCTGAATCCATGATAGCCAAGCTACCAAACACTGATATTGGACTTTATTTTGGAGTTGCAGGAGCTTCTCCCACTTTCTCTGGTTTTAGTCTCAAAGAAGAGCCATGAAAGGCAGCTGAGCAAAACCACTGGTTCCACGTTCAGCTCCTGGTACAGAAACGGTCCCCACTCTAAAAGTCTGTTCTACACAATCAGGCCCCCCAAAATATCATATCCTTCCAGCTTCAGTGCTTCCTTTAGAGGTACTCTGCTTCTTTGCTCAACTTCAGACAGTGATTTTGTTTGTCTGCTAGGTTAAAGAATGCTCTTCTGAAAGAGTTCTGATCCCCTGTGACCTTTTGATCTGCAAGGCTGATTAATGACCACACTCCTTTTGGGGAGGTGGGGAAGCTCATGTTGATAGACTGAAAATGCTTCAGATCAGTTTTACACTGAGTGGTTTATGACACTTGTATGATCACCATTTGCTGAGCAAAGGCCAGCTACACACTATATATTCTTAATTATATGCTTAAAACAGTCTATAAAGGCACTTGCAATCCCATCTAGATGACAAACACAAGCAGTTTTAGAGGGAGGGAACGTGCAGTCGTTTTATTCAGATCCTGTGCTTGCCAAACCCTTCCCAAGTCTGGCTGTGTCTCGTGGCTGGAGGGGGGAGATTCAGTTCTTGGACTGCAGCTCTGCCAGGAGTGCCCAGGAGAGTCCTGATTGTTCCACAGCCAACACTTGCAATATTTGATCTCCCAGGTGGATAGTGGGGATCAGAATTCCAGTAACCCCGTAAGTAGAACTTGTTAACAAGTACTGGCTTAGTTCAGGATTCTGTTTGTACTCCTTTGACTCTTCTTTCTCCAGTGTTGCTCACGTGTTTCCTTGCCCACCAGCCTCTTATTTGGGTAAACATAAAGATCAGAATTGGCAGCAGCAGCATGGATAACACCGACCTGAATTTTAAAATCTCCCTCTGTCCACTTTTCTCACTCTTACGAAGACTTGTTTTTGAGTGGTGCTCTGTAATATCTAAAAAAAAACCCAACCCAAGCACTAAGAGCAGGGGAGTGACAGCCAGCTCTGATCTCAGTAAAATCAGTAGCACTTGTTGGATTCTGGTCACGGTGTATGGCTCATAAAAATCCACATAACTGCACCTGACACCCTTAGGTAGGAATTAATTTCATGTATCTCATTGTCATGCACTCCCCTGTTGCTCATGTCCAGGATGGGGAAAAAAGGTACCCTGTGAGATGCAGTTCAGGTGCCCATTTGAGCAACAGAGACCCTTAGACAACTGTCATGGTTTCAGGTGAGCATTGGCAGGTGAAGGGACTCCAAAACAGATCAGTGGTGGTGTGGAGATGGGGAATAGCAAGGCACAAACCTGTGGGAAAATCCTTCTGGTGCCTCTGTGCATGGCTGAGTTCAGCTTTCACAAACTGCTGGACCACAGGGTGTTTGTCAGTGAGTATAACCAGGCAAATCAGCTTGATTTCAACCTTCAAGGCCAAGGAGTATCAGTTCCAGTTGGGTTGGGACACTGAGTCTATCAGTACCAGAAATAATATTGAGCTAAAATGTGGTATTTTTGGCCAAGAGAAGATGGGCCTTATAGTGTAATACAGAAACAGACCACAGTGCTTTTGATTCATGAGGGATGCTCGTTAACACTGATGTTTAGAGGCTTCATAAACCTATCTTAGCAAAAGCTTACCTGGATGTTACATTAATAGTGTTTAATTTCTATTGGAATTTGGTGACCTCTGTAAAGAGGAAGTCTCCAACTTGGGGTCATCCTGAAATGATATAGAGTTAAAATAAGACTTGTTGCCATAACTGGGGTGTTTTGTGCAGACCTGAAGCTTTCTCAAAGACACAGAGCCCTTAAGCAGCTATGTGTGATTACAGATTTTTATGGTAATAAGGGCACTGGCACTGCAGTGAGTCTGGTTTTGGGGATTTTGGTTGTGTTTTTTGGGGAGCAGGGAAGTTGAGGGGAGAGATTTGCTGCTGTATTTCTCTGGGTGAACTATTGCAGCAATATTGCAGCTATCTGGGTGCCAGTAGTGTTTTAACTGTTCTGAGGTGCTCTGAATAGCTGACCAGGCTTCTTCCAAGGATGTGTTTTGGCAGCTTGTAGGGGAAAGTTTGCTTGGCTGGTTGGTCAGAAATGCTGACTGCTCAGAACCTTTCTGCAGGGAAGCAGGCTAGTTACAAATGAACTTTCAGGGGAGATTTGTGACTCCTTAACACCATTACTGGCCAAGAGAAAGAGAATGATCAATACTTGTTATTTCTAGTCTTTAGGGCTTAAATGCAGCTGGTGGAGGGGCTTGAAGTTTTGGGTTCTGTCTTAGCTTCTGCTGTGAAACTCTGTGTCCTGAGAGACTGTTGCACCTCACTGACGTAAATGAATTATTCAGGGAAGCTGGGACTGTAAGATCCAGGAGAGAGAACGAGGCAACATGCGAAGCTAAAACGTCTGTACACCACTATGAGGAATGCACAGGAGGAACTCTTTGTCAATATGTGTCAAAAATGATTGCTGGGCATCGCACAGACTTTGGGAGATGAAAACTGCAGCATTGGAATGGAGACTTTTCTCTCAGGAAAGGCTGGAGGCTCAGTGCTGAACATCAGCAGAGTCTGTATTACCAGAGCTTGGGTAACATGGAATCCCAGAATGGTTTGGCCTGGAATGGACTGTTAGAAGTCATCCAGTCCTCAAACACTTCCAGGAATGGGGCATTCACAACTTCTCTGGGCACCCTCTTCCTATGTCTCACCAAATTCATCATGAAAATTTTTTTCCTTAATGTTTAAACTGACCCTCTTTCAGTTTAAAGCTGCTGCCCCTTGTCCTGTCTTTATTTGTGTTTCCTATAAGCCCCTTTGAAGTATTGAAAAGCTATGGTCCCCTCAGAGCTTTCCTCAGCTTTCCCCACCTCTCTCAGCCTTTCCTCTCTAGAGAGGTGTTCCAGCCTTAGGATCATTTTTGTGGCCTCCTCTGGCCTTATTCCAACAGGTCCATGTCCTTCCTGTGCTGAGGGCCCCGGAGCTGGAAGCAGCACTGCAGGTGGGGTCTCATGAGAGCAGAGCAGAGGGGCAGAACCCCCTCCCTCGAGCTGCTGTCCATGGTCCTTGTGATGCAGCCCAGGACACAGTTGGCTTTCTGGGGTGTGAGCACACATTGACAGCTTGTGCCCAATTTTTCACCCACCAATATTCCCAAACAATGAATTCTGGTGGAAATGGGAGGTATTCACTGCTTAGGTATCTGCTGGGAAAGTTCCTACCATGTGAAAACTTGAAAAGACAAAAAGTTAATAGATTTTTTTTTTCCACAGAGGACAGTTTGTATTTCAGAAGGTACAGGGTGTTATTCTGCAACTGGCTCTTCTGGGTTACAGTCAGGCTTATTTGATGCAGTTAAAACTTGTCAATTCAGAGGTAATTTGGGTGGAAAGTGGCTGTGGAGTTGGCATTGGGTGCTCTGGAGAAAGCAGGGAGATGAGAGAAGCAGAATAAGGACCTCAAAAGGCAGTTTTGGTAAGTGTGGGGGTTGATGCCAGGGTCCATTTGGGAGAGGATAGGGGGGATAACTGAAGGAAGGTGTTTTTTTAATGGCCCAGCAGATCTCCTAATGTGAAGGGAAAATGGCATAGCAAGGGCTTCTAAGGATCAGTCACAATGAAAACTGCAGAAATCTGAGGGAAAGGCACATGATTAAGTGTGAAAAGATGAGGGGATGGAGAGAAAACGACAGATGATTCAGAGAAAACTGATGCAGTTAATGTTTTCTTTGCCTCCTTTCTCCTTTTTACAAGAAAGAGGAGGAAATGAGCTAAATTAACACAATCTAGCAGAAAAATTGCACTTGGAATGGCTATTGGTATGTAGCCAGAAAGGGCATTGTGAGACCACTGTACACTTTATTGCAGGGTCTGTGTTTCTCTGTAACTTCATTAATGGCTGGAGCGGTGAAATAAAGAGCCTGTAGAAAACCCTGCAGTTGGCAGCGACTTGAGAACACACTCAGGCACCTCAGAGGGCTGTGTCAGAATTCCAAATGGCCATAATCCACAGGAAAAAGGGCCTGAAATAACGAGGAGAAATTGGATAGAGGCGAGTGCAGAGAGCTGTAGTTAGGAGGAGAAATCAGACGCTCGAGCAGCAGGACGGTGGGAGTGGATAAGTTACAGTGCAGACCATTCAATGCGAGGCGATAATAAGCTGTTGGGGGAGGATAAAGGCAGGTGTCATTCTGGGCTAGCAGGAGAGAGGGAGGGAAGAAATGAGAGATTATTTTGTTTGGTGAGGGGATGGTGTGCTGCCACGTGTCACTTCAGGCACAACAGTGCAAGTAATGCCTCGGTCATTGGAGAGCGGCCAACGATTGAATAAAAAAAAAATCACAGAATACTTCAAGTTAAAAGGGATCCATAAGGATCACTGTGTCCAGCTCCCTGCTCCTCACAGGACTACCTAAAACTAAACTCTGTGACTAAGAGCATTGTCCAGACTCTGCTTGAAGTCTGTCAGGCTTGGTGCTGTGAGCACTCCCCCAGGGATCCTGCACACACTCTGATAGTCTGATGTCCTTCTTACATTGTGGAGCCCAAAACTGGCACAATATTCCAGGTGAGGCCACCCCAGAGCAGAGCGTGACAATCCCCTCCCTGGCCCAGCTGGCAATGCTGTGCCTGATGCCCCCCAAGGACACAGCTGGCCCTCCTGGCTACCAGGGCACTGCTGGCTCATATTCAACTTACACAGATTCATGAGGTCTCTCTGAGCCTTCTCTTCTGCAGGAGAAACAATGCCAGCTCTCTCTGCCTTTCCTCCCAGAAGACATGGTCCAGTGCCAGACAGATTGCTGCAAGGAGCACCCCAGAGGTGGAGGACAGCTGTGAACTCCAAGAGCTTAGAGAAGATTACTGCAGTGATGGAACATGTTTTTCTAACTGCGGTGGGTGTCAGGCTCTAATCCCAGAGGAAACAACCCGACCTATGATACCATCTTTGAAGGGCAGTGGAGGGTAGAAGGCAGCAAAGGGGCTGACCTGCCTTCTCCAGCTGGCTTTTCCAAGTTATTGCCTGCTGATTCTGGGACAGCAAGATGCCCCTTGTGCCCTGGCTTTGGGGTCAGGAATGCACTACGAGCTGCCTCCAATCCCTGCCCTCCACAAGTGTGGAGATGGGGAAGGGCCTGGAGGGGAAGCCGTAAGGAGGAGCGGCTGAGGGCACTTGGTTTGTTCAGCTGGAGAAGAGGAGACTGAGGGGAGACCTCACTGCAGTTACAACTCCCTTGTGAGAAGAAGAGGAGGGACAGGCAGTGATGTCTTCTCTCTGGTGACCAGTGACAGGAGCCAAGGGAATAGCCTGCAGTTGTGTCAGTGGAGGATTGGGTTGGATACTAGAGAAGGTTCTTCCCCCAGAGGGTGGCTGGGCCCTGGAACAGGCTCATCATAGCAGTGCTCACAGCACCAAGCCTGGCAGAGCTCAAGAAGCACTTGGATGATGCTCTCAGGCACATGGTGTGACTCTTGGGGATGGTCCTGTGCAGGGCTAAGGGTTGGACTCGATGATCCTTGTGTGTCCTTTTCAACTCAGCATATTCTGTGATTCTGTGTTTCTTCCCATTTGTCTCTGCTTAGGCACTTAAATGGGCATTTTGGCTCTTTCAGCCACTTGTGTCCTGGGTCCAGGGTCAGGAAGGACGTTTTTTTCCTGTGGGTTTTTTGCCTGTGGGGCAGTTCATTGTTATCACAGGAAAATGTGGTTCATTAGAAACGGCAAAATCTGAATTCTTCAACATGGGACAAGGGGACGAGGTTCCATGCTGGTTTTAAATGAAATCAGCTAATATGTAGCAAAGATGAGCAGGTAGAGACATCAGAGGAGAAAATAATCCCAGCCCTAAGGCAAGATACAAGGGGAGTCTGGGGAATGCTCAGTCTTCCTTGGGACCCTTCCTCATCCTATTTCTCACCTTCCAGATGGTGTGAAAATCTCTGCCTCATTCAGTGAGGCAAACCCCCCTCAAACTTCAGATCTCACCTGTGGATGCCACAGGCCCTTTCAAAGTGGTATCCAGCTTGATTTCACTGACTGCAGATGGAAGCCCTCAGTGCTCTCCTACGTGCACGTGGCTGCCACCACCTCTTTTGGGGGTGTGGTGGCTCAGCCCTCCTCAGTGCACAGGGGTGAAGAGAGGGGGAATTCAGCTCCAGCACTGGGTTTGCATTTGGGTTTTCTCCCTTTTCCAGGAGGCAGTGATCCACACCGAGGAGTCAACCAGAGTCCAGGAATAGCAGTCAGTCTCTCATAGAAACCATTTGATTGGCACCACTGAGCTGCAAAAAGACCCTGTGGGCTTGGTGACAGATTCTGATCGCCTGGAGATTGGTTTTACTCTTTTATCTCACAGCGAGGGGAAGAAAGCTCATCTGATATCCTTTGTACTTGCATACACCTGGGAAAGGGATAGAGGATCTTTTGAAAAGGAGATGCAGAATGGGATCAGGCGTGTAAAAAGGGGGGGAAAGTGTCATGCTGGAAGCCCTCTCTCTCTAAGAGTTTGCCTTGTGGGATTCGCTGTTCTTTGGAGTGTGAATACTCCAGGAACAAAAAAAGAAAATCAATAAAAAAAAGGCACTCCTGTAATTTGCTGGTAATTCTTAATTATAGAAAAATACGTCTGATGGAATTGTTGCTCAACTCCTCTCCATTTTTAACCTAATTGGATCAAGAGCTTTCTTTAACATCACGAAAATAGGCAGATAAATGGAGAGATGGGCACGAGTGAAATGCTCTGTAAGGCCCTTCCTGAAGGAAAGGCTGCAGTAGTGGTTTCTCTAGCAGTGGGTGATGAGTCCATGAGAAATATCTGTGGTGAATGCCCTGCAGGCAAGAAAACCTTCAGCACGAATTTCTTCTATAAGTCATTATAGAAATAAACTCCCAAACCCAAGCCTTGCCCACCTTCTGATACCTCACAGGTAAAATTCAGATGAGTTTGAGTCAGAAACCTGAAACCGTCAAACAACCTGGGTTAATTTGGACAGTTTGACTTGCTTTTCATGATCCTTTTCCATGAAGAAGACTTGAAAATAAGTGCTAATGAGTGCTAATTGCTGCTGTTTCACCAGTCGGCCCTTATGGCCCTGAGCAGCAATTGATGGTGACTCCTTGCAGTGGCTGTGATTTATTTACTGGATAAGCCATTAGGGAATTAGCGTGGATTTCTAAATAAGATACTCAACACCTGAAATACCCTGGCAATCAGTAAAAGAACCACCCTTTTACCTCACTCCTCAGATCACGCTCAGCGTTTTTCCCGGTGTTTTAGGAAAAAGGGGCCTTTTCCATAAACCCATGAACATCTGAGACCCTCCCAGCCTCTGCTGTGTGCATTCAAGGGAGAAGTTGGAGTGCTGCCCAAGGATGGAGGCTGCTCCACGCTGGGCTGTCAAGGTGGGGAACAGAAACTGGTATGTAATATTTGGGCATCTGGTTCTCATTTTTCCTATTCAACCCGAGATTCTTCTGGGTATGGAAACAGTTACTCCACTTGATGGTAATTTCCTAAGCAAAAGATTATCTGCTTCTCTCTAACATGGACATATAATTTCTTAGCTTCAATTATGTTGTTTTAATACACATAGCAAAGATAATTCCCCCTAATTATTACCTTGAGCACATGGCTGCAGATTCTGTTTACAGATTTTTTTTTTTCAGTAGGAAATCTGCATTAGTCCTAAATATTGAAGTGTTTTTCATTAATGAGGGTGCTAATAAGTTATTCAGCCTCCAGCTTTCATGTGTCAGGAGATCAGGGCTGTATTGACTTCGTGGCTGCAAAGCCCTCTTTAAATTTAACATAGGGGAAAAGCCAGGACCCAACCCTGAAACAAATTAACTGGAGTTGTTCCAGACACCTGCAACTGCCACGTGTAACCATCGGTCTGGCATCTGACATTTACAGCTCAAGAAACGGGTTTCTGTTTGGAATGGCATTAACCAGCTACCAGGAACCTCTGGAGCCCGAGAACAGCACCGTGCGCTGCTCCAGCTGCTCCATTTTCCTCTGAGGCTTCCCCATGGAAGAAGGACCAGAAGGAGCTGAAGCAGAGGATAAAGCAAATAAACACTGCACACGGTAGGAAACCAAAGTCTGTTTTCCAAACTGCAAATCCCCTGTGTCTACAGAGTGCCTTGCATTGAGCTCCTGTCCCTTCCATGTGGCCTTTCATCCTCAGACTCCTTCCTCGTGTTCCTCAGTCACGGGCAAGGCCAGGCACAACCTCCTGGGGATAATTTTGAGCTGTGCCTGGGCTCACCAGCTCAAATCTGGTCAGCCAGAAGGACAAGAAGAACAGGCAACTATCCCCCCTACACTGTTGGTTAATGGGGGAGGTACTAATTTCACACTCTGCTTTTCCTCCAACCAACCACTGTTTTTCACAAAAAATGTATGTGCTTCGTATATTAATTTTTAGTTCAAAACTGATACAAATTGGCCACTTGTGGGGACAGAGGAATCACAAAAGTCCTTGAGGGAACCAGGCTAAAATGTGGGATGTGTTTTGCATCTCAGCACCTTTACACATCTTTCTTCCATCCCTGTCTCCCACTGGAGCTGCATCCATCACACTGCCTGCAATCCCACCTGCACAGAGACACAACATTTCACAAGGCTCTCCAGGAGCCTCCAGCAGCTCGTTAAACAAGATAATCCTGGTTGCACTGCTTCCTACAAATGCTTCCATTCATAGATCCAGCACTTGCTTCTCCTAATTAAAGGCAATGCTCCCAGTTTGGATACGTTTTGCCAACAGTGAAGTGAGAGACATCTTTAAATTAAATAAGAAAGGCAAAATATCATTAACATGAGATAGTAACACACAGGATAACTTCAGAAAGTTGGGTTTCCTCTCTAATTGAAGTACCATTTATAACATTTCCCTCCTAGCCTATACATTTTTCTTCCTATCTGATGATTTCTCTTATAATATCATTCAGGTCTATTAAAAACAATTAATTTTCTTTGGAATACAAGACCATCTTTTGGCAAAAATAAATATAATGAATTTTGGGAAAATGAAGGCATTTAGTACTCCAGTGACTAAATGCTGGGTTTTGTCTCATGTCACATTTCAGGAAATTGTATTAGTTTGAAGTTCAAATGTTGTTCATGAGGTTTGAGAGGGATTGTACAGGAGAAATAGAAAATAAGGGGCAGAAAGTTACTAGTATGGGATATAGGGGTAAAAACAGAGAGTGGGCCAGGAGAGAGATGGATACCTTTGATCCAGCCAATATTTGTGTGTAGTTTGACCTTGCTCAGGATTTCCACTGAACTGGATCCTGTTGTAGACAGTGACACCGTGCTCTTTGCAGTGATGAATTTGTAGTAACTGAGCTGAGCCTTTCCAACTGTGAGACTCCTTGCAAGCTGAATGCAAACTCGATTATTCCAGGTTTGGTACTTTGACATAAAAAGAATTAAAAAAGAAGCATAAAGTATGCCTTATTGCCCATATACCTGTAGTTGTGTCTCTCTGGGGCACTGTGAGGTGGCTCTTTGTTCCAGCTTGAGTGTTTTAGCTGCACTTTCTGTGTGTGGGTGGAGATGCTTTATGAATGTGTGTTTGGCTTTGTGCAGTTATGCAAGAGCAGGTTTCTTAAATAGAGGAAACCCGGGAAACACAGAGAGAACAGAGCCCACCCACCCTGGAGCACCAAAACCCTCTGCAGGAACCTCACACCTTCTCCAGGCTTCATTCCCAAGGGAGAACAAGGAGAAGGGAGCAGGTGGTGTTAACAGACGTTGCAATAAGCTGATTTATTTCCACTGCTGGAGGGGCTGTCCACGAGATGGCATCACCCAGTTTGAAGGCTGTGGGAACTGACCTGTCCTTGAGGGTGAGGGAGAACACGCTACAAAGGTGGGTCCTGGTGCAGTGGCATATAAGCTAAAAAAAACCCAAACAAGCAAGCAAACAAACAAACACCCCCCCCCCCCCAAAAAAAAACAACCAAACCAAACCAAACAACAACAACAACAACAAAAACAAACCACAAAAAAAACCCACAAAAAAACCCAAACCAAACCAAAAAAAAAAAAAAAACAAAACAAAAAAACCCAAACAAGAAGAGAAAGGAAGCAAAATATATTTTCAGTCTAAATTGATAGGGTGAAACCAAGGGATTGATTTGGCCCTCTGTGCTGGATCAGAGGTGTGTGCAGAGCCAACTTCTGCTCTGGACAGAACGTGATGGGAGAGCAAATAGAAAAGCCGGTGCCCAGGTTACAGTAACCAAGGCCAGCTGAGCAATTTGTTACATCCCACGGGTCTGTCCTGGGCTGGAAGAGGCTGCCAAAGAAAATATGCTCAGGGGATGTGTTTTGGACGTTTTTTTGGAGCTCTCAGCAGTAGTGTCAGAGCTTCTGGCTTGCACTGGCCCGGGGACTGCCTGCAGGTAGAGGTGTTTTGGGACAGCATCAGTGTCTAGGTCCAAGCTTGCTCCACAGTGGGATGACTCCAGCATTTTGGACATCTCACATAGGTTTGTCACTCCCACAGAGCCAGGTGTGGGCTCAGCCCCTCAATCCAGGGCGTGGCAGGGAGGCTCTCACACCGGAGGGAGGCAAACTACGTTGTTCTGGAGTAAAGTCACACTCTTGGAACCATCTACTTCCCTGTGGCTGCTTCTTCAGCACTGAGTCTGCCTGCAAAGGTCTCAGGTGTACCAGAGCAGCTTTTCACCTCTACCATTCCTGTTCCAGCTCCGGGAGCACGTTTGGGAACCAAGAGTGTAGCATCCATATGTGTGATTCCCAAAAGCAGATTAGGAGAGGCAGATACTCCCTTCTGGCTGTTTCTGAGTTTGAAGACTCAGCAAGTCCTTACAATTTCATCTTTGGCTTTTTCGTGCTCCAAGGCCATGCACCTCTGTGCTCTCCTTCCCCCCTTCCTGCCTTCCTTCATTTCCTTCCACAGAGCCATTTCCGTCCTCCAAACGTGAGCTTTATTAAATTGCATCCCTAGCTCATTAGGGCCTGCCACTTAATCCAAGGGAGCACAAAAGCCAGTATTCCTCGTGGAAAGACATTAAAGTCAGAATGCTGAAGAAGAAAGACACCCCTAGGCCTGCTCACAAGCTTTGGGATGGGCTGCAGCACAGAAGCCCCCTCTGAATCCAAAAGGCTCCTTCACCTGGCAAAGCTTTGCACCAGCAAATGTGTGGGGCTTGTGGTTTTAGCTCAGAAACTTGCTCCCAGCTTTTAGAGCAGTATGAAAGCTTTCAGATGGGGGTGTTTTTTTCTGTCTCCATGACATAAACTATAAATATAATATAAATATAATGATGTTGTGCCTTTGCACCAGCTGTACTGCTTTTCTCTCCCAATAAAGACTAAATCATGAAAGTTGTCACAGGTTTTAGATACTCAGAATCCAATAACTTTAATAAAGGCTCTTGGTTATGTAGTTTCTAACAGAACAGCAATTCCAGCATCAGACCTCTTGGAATCTGCCTCAGCTGCAGTCCTTGAGCTACGAAGGCATCATAATTCTTTACCTATGTTCTAAAAGAACCTGATGGGATCTAGAAAGAAATACTGTTCCATCTTAGGCAAAACCCCAGGACACTTTATTGGGGCTGTAGGCACGTTAGTTCCAGAGCTCTGGGCGTGTGGCAGCAGCAGAAAGACTTTCCTGCAGCATGTCCTAATGAGGGCATGGGCAACACTGGCAGCCCTGCCTCTCACGGGGAGCAGATCAGGGGTATTGCCATTTTATTGACCCTCCTGGTAGAGCTGGGCACTCAGGATAGAGGCAAAAAATAACTTCTGGACTTGTCAGTCAAGAGTGTAGGAAACGAGTCATTAATTCACATTTTCAGTTGTGCTGAGAGAGATGTGAAAGCAATGTTTTCTTATGGTTATAAGAATAAATTGTTATTTTATGCATTAGGAAAGAGCTGCCAACAGGGCTTCAGACTTTCTCTCCAAACAAGAACGGTTGCCCTTCCATTTCAGATACAAAAGTGGAAACAAATGTGCTTCTTTGCACAGCTTCTCTTCTTCAAAAAACCCCCAAAGAACCATGTTCTCTGCTCATAGAAATCAGCACAGCTCCAAAGTTATACCCTCTGAGATGCTGACCACAGCCTTATGGGCAGAGGTGATTCAAAGAGTAGCACTGTGGCTTCTTTTAACATCAGCCTAAGGCCAGTGGGGAGCGGGAAAGGTGCAGGCAGTGGTTTTGGGAAGCAGGTCACATTTATTCCCGTGCTGCCTGGGGCAGCTCTCCATGCAAACCTGGGCTTTTGCATAAAACAAATTTACCTCAGGCTCTTATGCTGACCTACTAAGCACTCTGAAACAACTGGAGCCAACTCTGAGCTGTGTTCAAACACCCTGCTGAGGATCCAGCCCTCCCCAGCCCTGTGATGGAGCTCTGCCCCGAGCACCCAGCTGGTGTCTGGGTGCTTGTGTTTTGGTCTTGTTGGTTAATGCTTTCAATTTATCTTTGTAAAGTTAAAAAACAAACCCAAACCCAACCCTTTTTATTATTTACGTGCGATGCCACCTGCCTTGTCAAAAAAAGTCTTTGGTCCTCGACTTTCCTTTTTTTATGTGATGATCAAAGAGGTGATGTTTTCCTCCCAGGGCGTTTCCAGGGGACAAGGAAGGGTGTGCAGCCAGTTCAGTGCAGGATGTTTAAAGCAATCCTAGCTGGAGAGGCTTGCTTCACCTCAACTGAGAAATTAGGATGATGTTTCTTGCAGCTTTTGCAGCAGAGGAGGCCTGGAGGCAGGATTTTGAGGAAATTGCTGAATGAGGAATGTTTTTGGGAGCATCGCTCCCACAGCGAGGGCGGGGGCAAAGGAAAGCAAGCCCTTGTTTTCTCAGCTCACCATGGGGCACCTCAGATGCACAAACAGGCTGTGTGAGAGCCTTTTGCTGGGAGCTCCCTTGGTTAGTATTGATTTAGCATCAGTGAGTAGCAGGGTGGCAGAGCATCCCTAGCAAGGCCACACTGCCGAGCCGTTAAGCAGCAAAGATGCTTCCTTGGCTCTAAATTAATTTTACCGAGGCTGGAAATAGCCCAACCAAAGAAACTCAGAATGGTGAATAAGTGCATTGGTAGAGAAGGGGGAAAATGGGTAGAAAAGTGCTTCTCTTAAAGCCCCTCACTGCAGCGTCCCTTCTGCTCCTGATGTGCTGAGCGCTGAGACTGAGAAGGTCAAAGACCTTTGGGTGCCCACCCAGCCAAGCTTTGCTGGGGTTGAGCAGCCAAGGGTGGAAGAAATGCTGGATTCTGTCCCAAGAATGGTATTTTCTTACCAAATTTTAATTGCCTATCCCAAAATGTCCCTTGTTCCTGTACAATGCCAGTAAATAAAAAGGTATTGCCAGTTAGGGTTATCTCAAAAGTTTCTCTTTATTTACGTCCTTGCATTCTACCAATTCCACCACACAAAAGTGGGAATGGCTGTATATTGAATTATCCACTGGAATTTTACCAGGATCACGCTGCATTGTCTTGAACTTGATGTTGGAGAAGGGATGGTGACTGTGATGTGCCACCTTCAGACTTGTCAGTCACTGCTTGCCACTTGAAATGCTGAAGGTGGGAACCATCACACACAGCTGGATGAAATCAGGATGGGAAGTTGCCTGGTGTTAAACTGCCTCAGCCACCAGCCCAGCTGCTCTGCTTGCTGCCTGGACTTTGGGGAAGCAAATGTCCCGGGCTTGCCCTGAATAAACCTTGTGGGTCCACTTAAAGAGAAAGTCACAGTGCAGCAGTAAAAATATCCATCAGGAGCAAGTGTGTCTTCATATAATCTGCATCCACAGCCTCTTTTACCACCCAAAACCCCACTGGTTGTAATTGCTATATCATATATACAATATATACCACGAGGAGAAGCAGTCCCCAAACCGATAGCCACAAGATCTACCCCTGCACCAGCAGTTTATGCACCTGCTGCTCCCAAACCACAGCCAGCCCGTGAATTTTTTCGATAAAAATTGCTTCCTAAAAGGAAACTATTCCTGCTGTTTGTACACATGCATGCCCACATGGCTCTCAGTCTGATTTTTTTCAGAGTAATGAAGACTCCCCTTAAGGGAGGAGGCAAGGAGACCTTGCTGTTTTTCTGATGCAGCATAGAGGCAGATGAGGGAGGAATAATAAGAGGAGTAAGGAAAAGAAAGAAAAGAACTAAAAACAGCCCCTTTTTTTTTCCTCACATAGGATACATTCTGAAGACAGCCATTCTCTGGCAAACAGGAGCTTTTTTTCTGTCTTGGAGATGATTTTTAAGGACAGCAAGGCGTTGTGTGTGTTAGTGCAGAGGGTCCTTCGGAAGAAGAAGTGGCACGGAGCTGGGGACGGGAAGCAGCGGCAGGGCAGACGGGGTTGTTGTGCTGGGAGGTAGCAGGAAGAATAAATGAGCCTGTGTTGGGTCAAAAACATCACAGATGTGGCTGTTGCAGGCTTGCTGGTGCAGCAGGTTCCTGGAAGAGAGCTGTTTGTCTGAACAGCCTTTCTGTGTGCTCCAGCCCGTGACAAACACACAGCAACCCAGGGTACAAGGAGCCCCATGTCACGGTGCTATAATGAGAGATGTGGCATCAGGAACAGCATCTCCCCTTCCAGGAGAATGGCAGGCATTTCTCAGTCAGCCCTTTTCACTGGCTAAAGGAGCTCTTGTTGAAAAAAAAAAACCAGCTGCTTTAAACTTCGTTATCCCTTTTGGTGCATAAATTAGGAATCAAAGACTGCTGGGTCAAACAGGCTCTTCTCATCCACCTCCTGATGATAATAACCGAGGCTTGTAAGGATGAGGCAGCACCAGGTATTAGCACAGGGTCTGCTTTAGGTCTATTCCCATCTATGCTGTGGTTTTTAGCTCTTTGCCTTCGGTGGATCCGCTTCGGTTTAACAGCCTGGAGCTGCCTGAGCAGTGGCACTGCTGGAAACCACCCACCCATCTCACCTGCCCCGGTGCTGGTGGGTGAGAGGGCAAGAATTCACTCTGCCTTTCAGATGTGCAGTGAAACACAAACCGAGGAAGGCTCTTGGATAGGTCAGGTCTGATGAAATGCGGTGCCGAGCGGGCAGCACCGCTTTGCTCTGGGGTGAGTGCTGAGCAATGGGCCCCTCCATCCACTTGGGAGTGTCCAAAGTGGACTGGATGGACCTGAGCAGGCCAGCGAGCTCAGACGTGCTGTGTGCTGGAGGCTGAAAGTGGGTGAGATGAGTCCAGCTCTTCATCATAGGTTTCTAGGGAGAATTGCAGGTGTGTTTTGGTTTTTCCAGGCCTTCTTCCAGACAGTCCTGCAGTGCTTGGTGATGTCTGTGCTTCCCAAGTTAGCAGAAGGGTAGAAGCAGCTGTACAAGGGCAGGATGAGCTCACTCTAATTTCAAGGCTTTGCTTACACTGGTGAAGTCACCTGCCCATAGACCAGTGATTATCTGCATTAGGGTACTTCTGCCAGACAAACAAACCCCTCTGCCATCTTCATCACCTCCTTACCATTTGACCCTGGCCCAGCACTCTTAGTTAAGGCTAATTAAGACTGTGAAAACAGTCTGAATGTATAACATGCCTGTGGTGCATGCAGTCCAGCTGGAGGAGGCAGTGTAAAGCTTCCAAGGGTGTGCACCTGCAGTCTGGGGCATCATTAGCCTTGCAGTAAACAGGCTTTGAGCACGGCCGCTTACGTGGAAGAAACACTGGTGGACACGTTCCCTTTTCTCCAAGTTTTTTTACATGGAAAAGCTCAGAGAGGAAGATGGTGGTGCACAATGTAAACCCTCACACTAGCTGGTGTTTTCCTGCCTGCAGAGCCCAGATTAGATCTTATCTGACCACAGCTGGCACTGGAAACACAGAGACACGGCAAAACACAGCTCAGTCCCACTCAAAAAGTGACCCATGGGAACAAAGAGTGGCTGGATTCCTCTCTGGTGGGACGGTGATCAGAGGCTGTGGGAAATGCAGTGTGTGTGGACAAAGGGCAGAAACCACGGCTCAGTTTGGGAGAGGAAGGAATGAGGGTGCAGCTGGATGGTGTCCCTCGTGAGCACAGAGAGGTGGTGGGATTACAGATGCAATGCTTTGTCTGATAGAAACTTCTGGGGCAGTGGCAGCCCGGGTGTTGTAGGGAGCTGGCAGGAGGTTCCTGGTTTTTTCCACAGTTGCTTTTGTGCTCATTTTCTGTGAGCTCTGGCTCACCTCTCCTGCACAGAGCCAGGTCCCAGCCCAACCATGGAGCCTCACAAAGTCACAGAAACCACGGGGAGACGTGGGGCACCACTGTTTAATAATCTCTTTGGTACAAGCTGTTATCAAAACGGAGCGAGATGGAGGAGCAGCTGGTGAGAGATGTAACATCCACACCAGGCCTTTGGTTTAGCTGGAGACCTGGACCTCCATTTGGGGGCTGATGTTTGGGGGCCCATGAAGGGTTGTGTGAGGGTCCCTGAGCTTCAGTGAGACTTAACCTGATTCAAACATTCCAGTGACGTGGATGATGGGTCCAATGGCTTCACTGCACTTCGGTTTCCCTCTTTAATAATGAGGATGGTTGTGCTGCTTTTCAAAGAGCATGCAGCAATGACATAACGAGACAGGAGCTTTGATGGCAAATAGGACAGATATCATCATCTTCCAGCAGAAAATATTGCAAAATTGAGGCGAGGAACCTCTTTTTGAAAGCTAGTGGGGTTTGCTGTGGTCACAGGGCAAACTGTCTGCAGCAGTCACTGCTCATAGCCCTGTGCATGGGTGAGAGGAGAAGGAAGGCAGGTGGACAAGAGCCTGTCAAGGCATCATTCAGCCCACAGCTGGCCTGAGAGAGGATTTGGCAGTTTGATGGTGGGGGGGAAAATGGGTACTGCTAAGTGAAAGGAGCAGAGTTTGATAAACTACCTTGGCATTCCTTGCTTTCTGTGCCTATGCAGATTTAATTAAGGGAGAGTGCCTAAAATATGCCATCCAATTAAATGAGTTTTCAAAGAGCACAAAGTGAACTCCAGTTCCATCAGAGAAAGCCACCTGCATTGTGGCCCAAGGCTTAGAGACACTGGTTTGATTAAACACAGTGTAACAACCTTTTGTGGGGCTGTAGCTTTCACCTCAATTAGATGAGAGCACATTTTTCCAGCTGAGTTATAGAGCTCATGAAAAATGAGGTTCACCCTTCTACTAGAATCCTTTCCCTCACCATCCAGCTCTGCATTAACTCACCTTCTGGAGATCCTTTCACAGTCTGCTCACATCCCTGCAGGCATGAGTTTGGACAGTTGGAAGAATTGCACCAGCTGACACTGGCCCTGGCGTCCTGAAAGTCAGGAATTCCAGTAAAACTTTCCAAAAAATGCCTTATTTTGCTAAACACTGGCAACTTCTGTTTTTCAGATCTGGCAGTGAATGAGGCTTTTGGCTACAATTACAAAATTGGATCCTTCCTTTGCTTGGCAGCTCATCTGGCAATTATGTTGTGTAAATGGAGCGTGGCTTGCAAAGAGTGGAGGGCACTGATTTGGCCCCTGGGCAGCTCCAGCTCAACTCTCTCACTTGTTTGCTGCTGGAGACTGGGCAGAGTCAGGCAGTGATTAAGCCTAAATCCAAAAGATCATCCCAAATTTACGGCTACTCCATGAGTAAAGCCTGGTTTTGCCAACAGGATTATCACCTGCGTTGGTTGTCCTCGGTCAACCCAACCGGTAGCTTCGAGTTCAGATGTTTACCCTCCCCACAGGAAGAGCTGAGCTCAGGACACAGCCCGGGACGGTCCTGATGTCCCTGTTCTGGAGGGATGAAGAGGGAAAGGCTCTTGTGCTTTTCTCTAAAGCACCTGCTGAATTTGAGCTCTGTCTGCCAGGGAGCACTAGGACATGGCCTAAAGCTGTTGCAAATTTGTGTTTTCTGTAAAGAATAGAAATCTGGATTTGAACAAGCTCATGCTCATGTGAAAGCCTACTTTTCTCTTCCCATTTCTCATATAGGTCCTCTTCACCCATTAGCTTTTTTTTTCCAAGCTACACATGAGCTTTTTAATGGGTCTCACCCTGGATTTTGTAGTGTCCAGCTTCCCATGGCCTACTAAGGTCCACCCAGCAGCTCTTGCAGGTCTGGAAGAGGATGGGATAAATGCAGGAACATTTCCTTTACCTTTCCAGCACCATCCCTGCAATGCAACCCTGCTGCAGCCCTAAATAACACATTAGGGAGTGTGCCCGTGATTAAAAATTAAAACACCTCTTCTGGGTTGGTTTGGGCAACAGGACTCTGTTCTGGCTGTTGGCCCAGGTGCCCATGGCTGGCCAATTGCACTGTGCTGCTCCTTGTACGTGAGTGTCAGCCTGGACTTAATGTGACTGAAGTTAATTAGCAAAGCTCCTTCTCCCTTCGTAATTCAGCAACGTTAATGCCTGCGGAAGGAAAGAGGAAAATGAGTCAAGTTCATTTCAGTCCTGTGAGAAACCTTGAAATAAAAGCAATGTTCACCAAATGGGAAAAAGAGAAAATGAGAAGATAAAAAAAAAAATTAATTTCCAGCTTCTAAGAGGACTTTACCAATAACAATATAAAAGATAGCTGAGTGTTCTGTTTAAATGAAAAAAGTGATTACTTCATGGGCAAGTGAATGGCTCCCTATATCTTCTTTCCCTGCCTCTGTCATTTAATTTTTTTCCTCCACTCTTCACTTGTTATTTGACTCATTGGTGTGGTGAGATGGAGCTGGAGGCTATCGACATTTCTCCTCGGTGCAAGTGGAGGTGACATCCAGAATCAGTCACCTCTTCTGGAGGGAATGACTCTGGCCTGTCACCCTTGGAAGTGAGTTGTGTTGCTGCAACATTCACATGGCTCAGGTAAGCACATCAAGCTCAGGAAGGTGAAAAGTCACAGTAAATGTACAGCCTTAACAGTGAAACTGCATGAAGCTAAGGAGTTGTGATGCATCCTCTGGGTGAACATGGACCCAGTGCAAGCATGGGCCAGGCTGGAGAGGGAAGAGAGGCTCTTCTATGGTTCCAATCAGCATAACTATGACTACTGAGTGCTTCACAGCTGGTAGCATCTGGCCTCTAAATATTATTTTGAGGTTCGCAAGCCAAGTTTCCCGATGGATAATCCATTGGATGTAAGAAGAGTGTGGTGGGCAGCTAAACCAGCCGAGCCCCACATCCTACACACTTGTGTCCTCCGCTGCACTTGCATCTTCTCCAGTCTCCCTGATGTCCAAACAAAGCAACATGTCTTGCTGGGGAGGAATAACTGGATCTTTTCTCTCTTCTCTGACTCCTCATTTTCAGTAAACTTCTCTTTTTGGGCTGCCCTATGGTGGCATTATATGTGGTTGGGTGTGACAGTCAAAATTTGTTAGGGGTGGAGGAGACCAACAGGCAGGTGAATGGAGGCAGTGCAGAGAGAGGTGTGATGAGATAACCCTCCCTTCCTGAGGGCACGGACTGTTAACCCCACGTGTAGGAGACAGTCGGGTTGTAAAGCCTGCACAGCCCCAATTCGGGCCTTTGTGCACATCAAGTGCGGTGCATCCTTTAATTGTCTGATCACCTCTCATTTGGGGTTATTTTAATCCGGTGAATTGCCCCAGGCCACATTAACACACGCTGTTCAAACCACACACTGCATTCAGCATTAATTTCCTTGCGAGTGTCTCTGTGATGCCTCGGTGGCTGATCAATATTAATGCGTTTATCTTCACAGCGCTCCTGCGGCATCACCAGCTGGGGGAACTGAGCCACACACAGGAGATTAAGGCCAAAACGATCAAACGACGCTTGCTAATTTTGGGTGCTCGATTTGCAGCTCGGGAGGGATCTGATCTTCCGGAGCGCTCGGTGTTTCTCTGCACGTCGTGTGCCCGAAGCGCAACTCCCGATGTCTTGTTCCTGTCTCCCGGTGCAAATCCACCCTGAGTGCCCTGGGTGAGGCAGCAGGAATAGGAAGGAGACCCTTATGGGCAGCTCCTTTGCTGTGCAGCTGAATTCCCTACGCTGAACTGTTCATAGAAAGGGAGAAATCCCGTGGGTAAAAACCCAACCAAATAAAAACCGAGTAAACTTGTAGTGGCCAGCAGTGTGCCCAGGTGGCCAAGAAAGCCAGTGGCATCCTGGCTTGTATGAGCAATAATGTGGTCAGCAGCACTATGGCAATGACCATCCCCTTGCACTTTCCACTGGTGAGGCCACACCTCAAATCCTGGGCTCAGTTTTGGGTCCCTCACGAAAAGAAGGACATTGAGGTGCTGGAGCGTGTCCAAAGACAGGCAACAGGGCTGGGGAAGGGTCTGGAGCACAAGCATGATGAGAAGAGGCTGAGAGAACTGGGGGTTCAGTCTGGAGAAAAGGAGATTTGGGGAGACCTCTTCACTCTCTACAACTTCCTGAAAGGAGATTGAGGTATGGGTTGGTCTCTTCTCCCAAATAACACATGACAAGAGGAAATGGCCTCAATTTGTACCAGGGGAGGTTTAGATTGGATATTAGAAAAAATATCTTCCCTGAAAGGGTTGTCAAGCACTGGCACAGGCTGCCCAGGGAAGTGGCTGAGTCACCATCCCTGGAGATATTTAAAGGCCATGTAGGATGTGGCACCTTGGGACAGGGTTTAGTGGTGGGCTTGGCAGTGCTGGGTCAGTGGTTGGACTCAGTGATCTTAAATGTATTTTCCAATCTAAATGGTTCTGTGGTGTTGAATTGGAAGTCGTTGGGAAACTTCTTTTTTTGATATTTTGCAGCTTCTCAGTCCTTACCTCATCACCTAATGTTCTTTCAATATAAACTTTGGACATGTAATGTCCCAACTTGGTACTCCCCTCACAAAACAACTGTGCAAAGCCAAATCCACCAAATTAACCGGAGAAAGATCCAGTTCTCATTTTTACCAATCCTTGTCTCATTATTGAGACTCAGGCCGTTGGATCACAAGCCAGAGCTCCAACTCTGCAGCTCAGGGTCTGAGAGAGGAGATGTGAGAGCAGGATTTGTGTTGACCATGCAGCTCTCTAAGGTTATGAAATATGTCTGGTGATTTCACACTTGGTGCTTGGCACCAGAGAAACACCGGGATTTGGGACTCCAGAGCTCAACAGCAGGAACCAAGTGGGATGTGTGGTTCTGCTTTCTGTAACTTTTGTCACTGGGAGCATCTCCTGTCCCTCATCCCTCTGTCCTGCCCATCTCTCATCTGTTCCCTGCTCCCTGTCTGTCTCCTGCCAGCTCTCCCATTGCCCACATCCATCTGCACCACCGTGTTACTCCTCTCTCTTCCGCTTTGGCAGTGATAGTTTTTTTCCCTCCCGCTGCACTTTTATATGACCATGATTTACGACCCTGAGTTTAAAGATTTATTGCGATGCACACATAGCACAGCAGAGTGTAAGTGATGTGTTCAGCATGGTTATTATTCTCTTAAATGCCATTTTTGCCACAGTGAAACAAGTGGCCTCATGTTATCAAAACTTTCGTCCTCTAACTTCCTAGATTTATTCCTGTGAGAATAAAACCAGGGAAGAGAAGGCACAATTTAAAGGGGTTGGCTGGCATCTATAAACCTCACGAGTCATATCAGCACCTGGGAGCTTAACCAAGCAGCAGATGGTCTTCAGGCAATTAACTGCAGGTTGAGGATTCACGTCTGCTTCAGCTCTTGCTTATTCCACTTTACAGACATGGTTAAAAACCTGATGGCAATTTAAACTCCCTCCTTCCTGTGAGAAAAGCAGCAGTGGCAGCAACCATCTATCACCTCCTCTCCCTCGCTTCTGCATGTTTTTGGACAGTGTTTTAGCTATCTAAGAGGAGCAAGAGCCTTAGGTCATCTTGAAGAGCTTAAACTGATCTAAGGCTTTAATGTGCTTAAAGGTGGTGGAAGGACATAGATTATATTTAACCCTAAAACGGACACAAACCACCACGTTCCTGAGATGTGCAGAAGTCTCTTGTTTGGTGTGGATTTGTGTTCTTTTCTTCACATGCAGCCTCTTGATTTAAAGAATGAGTCAAAGTCTTCTAAAATCACTGAAAAGTCCTAAATTAGCTCAAAGGAACATTGCAGCAGCAGCAGCAGGTTCAGCTTGCTGTTGTGGACATTCTTGGATGAGTTTATTATTTTCTGTACTGAAATTTGTGGGGTCAAAACTAATCTGGAGAACATTAAAACCATAAGTAGTAGTTTCATCTGTGATGAAAACCCGAAACCTGTGGTCCCCTATCAAAGTGCACCTTTCAAAATGCAGTTCTTTTAAATTACTATCCAATTAAAGAAATAGCAGTGAGCATTTTTTTTTTTACAATAAGCAGTTTTCTCATTTAAAATAAGCAATTTTACCTCTCTTTTTTTAAAGCAAGCAAATCTAGTAATAAGTTAATTTTCTCACAACTCAGCATAATACACAAGAGGATTTCCTCCAAATTTCCAAGTGAAGCACAGGCTGGAGCTGCAGCATTTCCACCCTCGAAAAGGCCAAGGAATGCTGTGAATGCACGAAAAACCAAGTGAGTTTGGATGGAATTATTACCATGCTAGTCAGACCCGGCATCTAAAAATGTTAAGACAGCAACATGCGCTGCCGAAATTTGTTTGATGCCTTGCCCCAGGATTTTATTTCATCTCGGGCTTGTCCCAGAGGCCACGAAGCACCTGAGATGTCACTTTTGCTTTGGACTTCCAGCCAAAGTCTACACTCGGGCATGACATGTTGTTATCAGCGCCGGGGAGCGGCCCAGCGCTGAACAACCTCGCTCCTGCTCTCCTGCAGGTTGCACGTGTGCGTACACCTACGCGTGTGTGACACCAAGAATCCACCTTCCTCTCACCAGGGCTGGCCCAAATTTTTTCTGTCATGAGCTCTCTGAGGTTGCTGCGTGGTAGGAAAGGCAGCAAGCTGGGAACAGCTGTGGGCTCGAGTGGTGTTTGCTTTACGTTGATGCTGCTCCAGCTCAGATGCTGGAGTTGCTGCCTTGCAGATTGCAGCTTGTACGTGAGGTTTTAACCCTAAACACCCGGGGACATGGGGGTGCTCCTCTGCTGGGGTCAGGCCCCAGCAGCTGAGTGACAGGCACGTTTCTCATGTTCTTGCAGAAAAGCATCAATAGTGCTGGTTTGTAATTGGAAAGGGAGATCAGATCGCGTGGCTTAGAAACAACATTGGGAAAGACATCCAGTGTTCTAGAATTTCAGCTGAAGAAAGCCAGGTTACAAGTGGAAAAGCTTCAAAACCAGACATGGCTCCATTATTTCTGTTCATGACAATACAATTTGCACAGTGCCCACATGAAGGGCCAGCAGTGATCGTGGCCATACCATACATATTATGAGCCACAACACCACTTGGGAGGACCCAAGCAGTAAAAACGCAGTTTCAAATATTACTCCAAAAATCCCATCGCTTTATCCTGAAATAAAATATCTCTCATAGAAGTCGATTTTCAGTTTCTCCCCTAAATTTACAATATTTCCACGGGAGGCTTTAAAAAAAAAAAAAAAAAAAGCTGGACCTTGTCCATCTGTGCTGTTGCACGGAGTGGTTGGGTGCATGTGCAGCGTGTGTAGCTCTTCCAAACACGCATCAGCCACGTCTGCTCATGCCCAGGTAACGAGAGATGGCCTCCATGAAGCCACTAAGAGGGCCTGAATTGATGTTTTATTGTCAGTTTTAATGCTGGCATTTCTGTGTGCTTCATTTTACCACTCGATTACTGTTCTTGCAATCTGGTTGTAGGTAATTAAACACTGAGTACAGCCGTGCAGAGCCCCACAGCAGCAGCATATCCTGCCACTCCAGAGGGAACTTTTAACGTAAGATTTTTAATTTTTAAAAAAATACCTGTTCTTCAAATAGCTACAATAGCTCTGCAGGAGCTTGTCAGTCAAGGAAGATTACAGACTCCCTAAATTCAGCCTGACATGACAGATTGTAATGACTCTGAAGGGGCTTTTACAGTCTATTGTGCCAGTGGTCCCTGCCTAATAGGAGCATCTCCTACACTTCTCATTAAAACTATAATGGCTCCAGAGATTTCTATATTACCACTACCTTCAAATGTGAGTTATTTTGTCACAAAAAAGCACATTCATGCCGTGCTAAAGGTGCAGGTTAAATAAGGAAAATAGAACTCAGATTTACAGACTGACCTGTACTTTTACCTTTAACTTATGCCGTGTTGATGCTGAGAAATTGCAGCATTGGCAAGAATCTGAGCAATTTCAAGTAAAATTTTTGCTGGCTGAAAGCAGGGATGGAGAAGTGGGCGACGCTGTCTGTGCAGTGAGATTTTAACATGATGCTGTGAGGACTGGTGTGGCAACCATAAATAATAGTGGTGGATGGTTTTGCTGTGCCATAGCTCCAGGGTAAGTTACAGTGCTCTTCTTCTGGATGGATGGAGCTCTTTGGCCTCTACCACGCTGGAGGTCAGGGCAGACCATCACACTTGCCCTCTCTGGCCTCACACGCTCTCTCAATCTTCTCCTGAAGATAGGAGGTCACCTGTCAGTAGCTCCACTCACTAATCCCAAATCACAGCGTGGCATTTCTAGTACCCAGTGATTTACACGTGGTGAAAAAGAGAGGAAACATCACAGTGGTGTGGGTTGAAGGGAAACTTGCATTTGGTAGTCAGCTGCATCCTTTTAGGTCAGTCACATCTCTCATTTCCCAGGTATGCAGTGGCATTGTGAGGCTGCCTGGGGACTCCTGGTGACACTACCAGGGAGCAGGTTGGAAGGATCATGCAATAAAAACAAATCCTGAGGGTGGTGAGAAGAGAGGAATAAGCCATGAGCAGAAGGAAATCTGTTCCAAAGTGCATGCTGTGACATAAGCATCCACTGCAGGAAATTCTGAGATGTTTGGGCTGTCCATGTGGCTGGAGAGCCACCAAAGCATCAGAGTAGAGGGGTGCAGTAATAAATCAGGGCTGGCACGTGCAAAACTGAGTGGCTCTGCCCAGCAGAGGGTAGCATTGACCAAACACCCCAACCTGTGTTCCAAGTTCACACTTTCACCCACCTATGAACTCCGACCTCTGCCACAGCCCCTTTGAGATGAGAGGCACAGCTACAGCCCAGACCCAGGATAAGCCTCAAAGGCTGATATCTGGTACATTCTGCTCATGAAACATGAGAAATCTGGAAAACCAGCTTCTAAAGTAGAATTTTAAGGAATCTATTAAAAGACACAATACATGTTAAACAATTATATGTATACAATCACATTAGCAGAGTAAATGTTATTTAGCTCCTTGTATTTAGATTTATTTCCAGGTCCTGTTTTGATGATCAGGTTTGGAGCTGACGAGGTTTGGAGGTGCCCTGGAGGCACTGGAGTGCCTGTGCCTGCCAGCAGCAAAGCCTCTGATTTAGTCAAGTAACTTGGGTGTCCCAAAAGAACTGCACTTTTTTAGTGCCTTACCTATCCTGTAACGGCAGCCCGAAGATCTCAACTACAAACATATCTCCCTTAGCCTAGACTGTCATTTTCCTTGATGTCTGAGGAATCCTGCCTGTCACCCCGCATCAGAGCTCAGCCCGTGCCCGATGCGACGACGCTAGAGGTCTCAGTGTCGCCGAGAAAAAGCTGCTTTTAGCAATAATCCCAGCCACGCGTGTGTGACAGTGTGACAGGCCCATGCCGTGCCCGGCTCAGACGGCGGTGCCGGCGGGGTGGGCACCGTGTCAGGGCTGGGGGCTCTCACCGTGGCTGCGCGGTGCCCATCCCCTGCCCCTGGGCTGCGCGGCCCCTCTGTTTGGGTGCCCCTCGCTTCGCTGGGTGCACCGAGGGTTGTGCTGGCTAAGGGTGGTCCTTGCCA
This sequence comes from Myiozetetes cayanensis, assembly GCF_022539395.1. Classification (NCBI taxonomy): domain Eukaryota; kingdom Metazoa; phylum Chordata; class Aves; order Passeriformes; family Tyrannidae; genus Myiozetetes; species Myiozetetes cayanensis. The sequence goes on from NW_026087521.1 coordinate 5,944,707, forward strand.
TGGGGTGCGTTTCTGCATCCCAGGCTCGTGTATCTGCGTGCGAGGCAGGTGGGCACGGCAGCCCCCGCGCATCCCGGCGCAACCCCGCGCAGCGCCCGGCCAGGCAGCGCCGCCGTTTGTGGTGTGGCTTTCGAATTTATTTTTTTTTCCCTGCTTTCCTTTTTTTTTTTTTTTCCCTCTCGCTGCTTTCCCTCCCCTCCCGTTTGACGTGCGCGGTTTTGGTGCAATGCGAATTATCTTCATTCAGTCAGGAGGGGCAGCGCCAGGCAGCAGAGCAGCGGCGGGGCTGCCTCCTCCTTCTCCTCCTCCTCTTCTTCCTCCTCCTCCTCTTCTTCCTCCTCCCATTGCCATAACAACCGCGCACAGCCGCTGTGCCCGCGGGGCCGCATCGCTCCGCACCGCACCGCGCCCGGGAGCTGAGCATCCCACGGGGCCCCGCACGGGAGGGTGGGGGAAGAGAAACAGTGACCTCCCTCCCTTAAAAAAAAAAAAAAAAAAAAAGAAAAAAAAAAGGGGGAGGGAGAGAGAGAGAAAACCCCAAAACAACAACAACAACAACAAAAAAGAAGGACTTTTCCTCGGGGTGGGTCAGTCAGGGAGCAAAGTGACCCCGGGACGCGCAGCTGCTGCGCGGGGCGAGGAAGGAGGGAGGGAGGGACGGGGCAGCCCCGCCAAGCGGCTCCGCGGGGAGGGGGAGCGCGGAGGAGGGGAGAGGAGGGGAGGGAAAGCGGGGGGGTGAAGAGAAAGTTGGGAGGAAATAGCCCAGGAAAAGTGACACTCGCGGAGCCCGCCGGAGAGCGGAGGAAATAAAAGCGGCGGCGGGCAGGAAGTGTGAGGAGGAGGAGGAGGAGGAAGGGGAGAAGAAGGAGGAGGAGGAGGAGGAGGAGGAGAAAAAAAAAAAAGAAGAAGAAGAAGAAACAGCAGCAGCAGCCGCTGCTGCCGCGGCAGAAGAGAAAGCAAAAGCCGCCCCAGGGCTCGGAGCCGCCGGCGCGGCATCCGCGGGGCTGCGCGGCCATGGCCCGGGAGAACGGGGACGGCGGCGGCTCCTGGAAGAAGCAGGCGGAGGACATCAAGAAGATCTTCGAGTTCAAGGAGACGCTGGGGACGTAGGTGGCGGGTCTGGGCTGCGGGGGCCGGGGGGCTGCGGGCGCTGTCCCTTTCTCCGGGGGTGGGTCCGTGTCCCCGGGTCCGCGCCTCTGCGTGCGGGGCTGCTCCGCGCCCCGCGCATCCCTCCCAGCGAGAACTCGGGGCGACCTGGAAACACGGGGAAATGTAGAACTGAGGGGCAGGACCTGGGCTAGCATCCCTGCTCGCCATCCCCCCCTCCAACCCTCCCACCCCCAAAAAAAAAAAAAAAAGAGGTAAAAAAAGGAAAAAAACCCAAGTGTTTTGAAATATTCATAGAACAAGGAGATGGGGAAAGGCTTTTTCTCGATAGTGCAACTGTAAATAAATGCGGTCTGACTTGCACGCTTCCCCTAAAGCCGATGGCTGCAGCTATTCGTGGACAGACGAGCAGAAATAATCGGAGTGGATTGGATGTGTTTTAGCTACGATGCTTAAGTGTTGTTGGGCTTTATTTGTTTTATTTATAGTGGCGGGGCATAAAGATTAGTAAAACGTTAGAGTGTTTTTTTTTTTGGTTTGTTTTTTTTTTTTTTCCCCAGAAGGCTGAGAATAAACACGCACAGATGGTGCAAGGGAGCGGGGTGCAGGCTGGTGCTTTTTTGGCTGAGCAAAGAGTTTTATTTTTGTTAAAACTAATTTTTGCATACAGGATATTATAGAGGTAGAGAGCCGGGAGTGCTGAAGGGAGGCAGCGTACGGGCTGCTCTGTGTATGTACATTGTAATTAAGGTGGGGTTGTGTTGGGAGTGCTCCTCGTTGCCGTGTCCCCACTTTAGCTTTAATTGCTACTTCAAGCGTGTCTCGAAACGGAGCGTTGCTGATCCCAAGTAGTGCTTTTCCTACGAGGCGTGCCACTTCCAAAACACAGTTGAACAAGTTCTGTCTGTAATATTTCAGTTTCTTTCTGCTTCCAAGGGAGGGCTCTCTATAAACAGAGTATTTCTGGTTCACGGGCTCGCCGATTTCCTTTGAACAGGCTGCGAGTAAGAGCCAGGCTGGTCTTTAATATGGAGGTGGGTCACGCAGCTCCGCTCATCAGTGATGAGCTGATAGCAGAGCCCTCAGGAAAGCACTGACTTAGCAAATCGAATCAGTGCCTGTCCAGGTCTCTGAAGGAACAAAGTGCAGCGTAAGAGCCAAGTGTTGAGGCGTATTCTCGTCACCTTCAGCTGTCAGGATTTCGTGCTGGGAGAGACGTGCCCTGCTCGTCACCTTAGACGTGCAGTTCCCTTCCTGAGAGAAAGGGGTATTGGGGAGCAAAGTTTGACTGCACTGAGATTCTCTGGAGCAGCAGGACAGTTCACTGGGGTTCCCACTGAGCAACTTTCTGTCAACTCTCTGGTCGTTGTGTTGAAGCCACCTGTGAGGGTTAATTAGTGCTGCTGAAGAGGTCCAGGAGGAATTAATGCTGTGGCCTTGATCTGCATCCCACTGAAGTTAATGGGAGCAGGTGCAGGTCCCATGGAAGGTAAAGCTGGGCAGAGTTAATAGTTATGCGTATTAGCATGGCTGCTGCAAATTAAATTCATTAAATATGGCCAATTAGTGTCTCAAAGTATTAACCATTGTCTGAGCCTCACAGTTTGCTTGCTAATTCCTTTGTGATAGGAGCGGAAGCAGTGAAGTTTTAAAACTTGACTTAACAGTCAATCTAGAAAGTTTTAGAAAATGAAAATAAGTGGATTACAAACCTGGGCCTGTATAAAGAAAACAGAGCTGTTTGCTTTTCCAGACATAGTATTAATGTCTGTATTAATTATCAATGTATGTGCATTTAACAGCCTACACGTGGGTTGCCTTCTGGTTGTGCATTCCTTAACTTCCAAGGGAGGGCTGATAATTAGAAGATTTGAATCTGAGTTTTGGTTCTGTCCTTGGCTGCCCACCAGCACAGCAATTGCAGTTCCTATCAGCTCTGGCGTGATTTACCAGGGTGTGAAACTTCTAAAAAATTCAGGCCATTGCTGTGCAAATCATTAAAGTGCTGGTTCCATTCCCACTGAAGGTGGTGAAGGTCTGTTCACTGGCTGGAGCAGCAGATACAGAGGGTCCAGAAGCCCAAATGATGGGACACTTCTCAGTTATTGATAAGAAAGTATTTAAAGAGGGATTAAGCAGAAGTATAAATGGCTTTAAAGTATTTGGACCAAAAAGTCTTCCTCTGGCATTATTTAGGAGCAGGGATAAAATCTGCTTTGATCCCTCCTGCCCTGTAACACTGAACTGTGTTGGACAGCCCTTGCTTGATCTCGCTTTCTAATAGATTTTTCTCTAGCAGAGAGTGTGAAACTTGGCATGTCAGATGAAGTGCATGGGATTAGTGTAGTAGCTGTATTTTGCATTTCTCTGCCATTCCGTTTCAGGATGCCAAAGTGCTGAAAGCACTTTTAACAGAAAACCAGCCCTTTTTCATGCAGCAGTCTTAACTGTCTGTGGTAAAATTTGTTAGTGAAAGAAAAGCACTAAACCCCCAAATCAGGGAAGAAAGTGAAAAAGAAACTTTAAAAGCGTATTTTATTTCAAGTGCATTGATTTGTGAATGTTAGATCTAGTGTGTACACTCTATTAATGATTTTTTCTCTGAAAAGAGCCTTTCATCTGAATAAAAGCTCTTCAGCAGATCTTTAACCTGGGAGGCTTGAAATTGCTGGAATTATTAAAAAGATCCTAAGTCAGTTAATCATTATATCATTTGGGCTTCAAGGAAACTCTAATGAGTACCCAGCTCTCCCTTCCAGAGCTGGCATTAATTATTTACATGTCCCTGTAAATCACATCCAGCCACACTGACTTGGATGTCACATCCAGATGTAAGAAAGTAGCCCTTTTTTACCCCAAGAATTGTTTCCTTTGGTGGCTGAGGGCTGTGCTGTTTGCTCTGCTCTGTGCTGTTGGGCAATAGTATTTTTCTAAAGAAGTACCAGCAATACAGAGGCTGGATCAGATGTATCCAGATCTGTACTTACCCTGGTCTGTATTTATGCAGATACTAAAGCATGTGCAATCTTAATTTGGGGCTGCAACTTCTTAGGTACTGCAGCGTCAACAAAATATTTTGGTAATCTTATTAAGTAGTAAAATATTATTATTAATATACTTTATTACACTGGGCTAGGCCAGTAATATGACAGCAAACCACGCTCTGTATGTACAGGTTCTTTGAGTTCTCTGTCTTGAGACTGGACTTGTTCACTACTGAGTCATTGCAAGTGAAATTACACATCCTGAAAAAGTAGCTAGGAAGAAATAAACAAAATAAATCAAGGATAAAATAAAATCATAGCAGTGGGCCAGGTCCTCAGCTGATGTGATTTAGAGTCCCTTCCAAGTCAAGACAGGTGTGCTTCAGTAAGGAAGAGGATCTATCTGCTTATGTCTTTAGTTTTCCACAAATTCACCTGTTGTAGCTCTACTCAATTACCCCTGGAAGAGGAATTGACAGGGGGATTGAGGGCCTGCCTGAAGAGGGGGATTTCTGCCCAAGCCCTCGAGAGATGTGAAGCTTCACAATAGCAGGGATCTGATAAGAAGATGAGCGATCACGGAAATAAGAAATAAAATCTTTTTTTCTCCATATTCAAATGATATTATGTCTAAGGCATACTAGAACTCAGATTTTGACATCCAAGAAGTAATATGAAAAACCATGTCATCCTCTTGTCAAAGAGAAATGTCTTCCATCATTCGATCTGCCTTATTGGGTCAGGTCTGCATTTCTGAGGCGTCTGTCACTAGGCCTTATTGACATCAGAGTGATGACAAAGTTGTAACATTTAGAAGGGCTCAAACTTGGTAGCTATGGAAATAGCTGGTGCTGTCCTTAAAAACGATGTGGTAGATTCCTTAAAGCTTAGTAATGATAGCACAGGGAGTTGCAGGGATAGAGCCATGCCATAGTACGAGCTGTGTGGGAAGACAAATACGCTTCAATGAAGCTTCCAGTGCTTTCCCAAAATACAATATAGAGAAAACCTACGGGTGGTTCTGTTTTTTCTCAGGGGCTCTGCGGTAATTTTTGGGTTCCTCTGTGTCACTTCCATAGTCTTACGCCATTTGATGGGTCCCTGGCACCCTGCGTGGCTCTGCTCCACACCCGTCCGTGCTCGTTCACGCTGTGAGATGAAGTCACTCCGCGTCCTCCTCTCGCATCCATTTTCTTTCTCACACACCCACACACACACACACGCGTCGTCACAAGCTCTTAGGTGCTGTCTGCTGTGTTCTGGTCCTCTCGTGTCCTTCATGGAACCTTCCCCCACGTGCAGCCTCACACTGACTCCCGCCGGGGAGAGGCTGCTGGTGGTGAGGACAGGTCCTGGTGGAGGTGCCCCAGCGGAGCGTGCTGTGCAGAGGGGAGGTGCTGGGAGGTACCAGTGGGCTCAAGACGTGTTCGTCCCTGGTCAAAGATGTTTCCTTCTCGTTAACTGGGTGCCAGAAGCACTTGTGTTGGATTCAACACAACAGATCGTCCCTGTTTAGCCGTTTAACTCGAGGCATCGTGCAAGTTACTCAGTGGTTTTGGCCTTCAGGATTTGGAAGTTCTCAAGATGTAAAGAAAGACGTTGGTACTGGTGCTTCCCCTGGCTCCATAGCCCCTGTGGTGATTGAAGACTTTGTCTGATTTTCCTGTTTCTGCTGAAATTACCAGCAATTTCTGCCTCTCTTTTTATGACACCTCAGTGAGGCAGAGGTGGTTCTGCCAGACTGTTCCATATTTCATAATTTTTTTTCCTCAGTTCAGTATTTTCCTTTTTTTTTTTACCTAAATTACATTAAATAAACATTTCACATAACTTCAGACCTATGGGATACTGCATTTTTGTAAGATGCATGTTTTCAGGGGGAAGGTTGATGAACCACCGCAGCAAACCCTGAAGACAAGTGGTTCCCATTCCCTCTGGGATGATTTTCTAGGAGCTCTGAAAGCTCTCAAGCTTCATGCAGGAGTCACCAGGAGAGAGCCTCTTTCCGTGTTTACAGAGGAAGACATTTCCTGGTCATTTCTGACCTTAAAGTCTGCAACTCTGGGAGCTTCCCTGTCAAACCCATGTGGGGTCAGGGATGGTTTGTGCTGAAGAGGTTCACGGTGCCTTCAGCACCTTCCCAGCATCTGTGGGAGGATTGAAAGCTCCAGGTATTAATGTTTAACTTAATGGTGTGAAACAACTCAGGTGTTTTAGTTTGTGCACTCTGTACAGGGTAAGCAGAAACATTTTGTTAGGACTCCTTTAAGGTGACACATTTTGTTTTAAACTAAGTAATCCTGCTTGCTATCCAGTGTGTTCTTGGAGGCTTAAAAACTATTAGCAATGTGAATTGTGGTATCCTGTAATGTAAATTGTTGGTCTCCCTTGAACAGTTACAGAAAATAACAGGTTTGAGCGTTCAGCTGGAATTGAAGTGGGGAAGAAAGAAAAGCAAGATGTCCAATAGTTTTTCAGTCTGATGGTGAGGGTTGGGGAAAAAAATTGGCAGCCATTGGTGGGAAGGGATTTTTGGCAGCTCTCCAAGTGTGGTTCATGGGTGCATTTTGGACAGTGCTTGTTTGGGGCAACAGTGTAGAGTAAAGGTCAATTTTCCTTCATAATCCTTGGAATTAAGGTTCCAAAATACTCAGTGCTCAGAAGCTTTCAAGTAAATGCATAATTTTGGAGACACACAGTTGCTGTACTGTCAGCTCACATGTGTGCTCATGCTTCCTTCATGAGCCTGCTTTTCTGCTAGTTTTGATGCCTGACCTCTTTTTCCCCCTGCCTGATCTCTCTCTCCATGGCTGTTCTCTTCAAGTACATCTTTGTCCTGTCTGAGCTCCCTGCTGCCACAGGATACCTGCTCACCTGCCTGCCTGTGCAGCCAAGAAATGTGCTTGACCAGCAAGGTGACAGTAAGATATTTCAGTTGTGTTGGATTAGGGTATTCTGGGTTTTTTCCGTCTATTTTTTGCACAGGGCTTAGGAAAAAGTGATCCTTACCTGGGCTAACACTCAGTATGAGTATTCAGGACCTCAGTATAACCAGTACTGAGTCCACAACTGCTTTGTGTTTGTGTAGGTGTGAGCTGAGGGCAAAGCATGCATAAAAATATTGGTATTTTTAAGCAGCCACAGAGGTAGCTGACACCCAAAAGCTCCCAACAAGCAAAACCTAGAGGGTCTGAAGACCTGGTGGAGAAGTAGTGGACGGAGCTGAACCCAAGTCTTTGGAGTCCTGTAGTAATCCTTTCACCAAAAGTCTATTCTTCCCATCACAGCCACAACACAGTGGGTGTGAGAGCCTTCTTCACCGCCGCTCCTGCCATCTGGAGCAGCCTGTCTGCTTCCTTCACCCTCCATCTGCTTTCACACAGGAGCTGAAATATCTCTTGGTGTGTGTTTTCCTCCCTTTCTGTCCCTTTTTCTCTCCCTACCTTAGTTGCTGACCTCAATTATTTTTGCTGTCCTTCACACCCAGTTCTCCTGACTACGTGCAGAATATTGGTTGGAGTTATTTAATCCTTCCAAGCATCCGAGGATGCAATTAATATTGAATAAAGTTGTATTGTTTTGGTTTGCTTGACAATAATAAGCAACTCATAATAGGAGTCTGAATTTATTGCCAGTAATGGTATTCGCTTAACCGGTGACTCACAGTTTATATTCATGATTACTTAATAGGACCTAATTTTCTAGTCATTTTAGGTAGCATGAAAACAAGTTGGAACTGAGCGGGTACTGTTGGTAAACAGGTAATGAGTGAAAGGAGGGATAAAAAATTCCTTGGGGCAGCGATCTGTCATTTTAATTGGAATTCAAACCACCTTGCATTTCAGTGCTTCTGTGTAAATAATAATTAACAACAATAACAATAATTTGCAAACATATGTGTGTGATTGGGCTGTTGTTGAATGACAAATAGCTAGCTTAGCAGTCAGAATATTTCTCATTTCTCTACTGCTCCTTAAAAACCTTTCTATCAAATTTTAACACTGATATGGTTTTTTATTATCTGACTTGGCAGCTCCTATAATTTTCCTCTGAATGTTGTGCCAATCATTTCTGAAAAAGAAAACTATAAATAACAGATTGTTAATAAACTTTTGAAGGCCCTTCACTGATGTTTTCATGTTGAAAGCAGCGTATTGAGTTTTATGCCAGAATTACTCACCAAACAGATTGTATGAGGTTAAATTAAAATAATACTCCATACCAGAATTTTTTTTTTGGCTGAGTTAAAAGCCTTTTTTTTTTTTTTTTTTAAAACACTGGATGTGCTAAGAAAAAGCTACTGGGAAGCTCTGTTTTAGATCTGGTCTGTGTGTAGGACAGCTGAACACAGGGCTGGGGATCCTCCACAACAATAAATCACTGATTTTGCTCGGTCTTTTCCTGAGCGATATCTGTGTCACAGTTAAAATATCAGTAGTTTTGGACAACTGGACTACATAAGATAGTTCTTAAAATACCTTTCTCGATAGTGAAATGGGAAGAAGCAGATGAGGAAAAACCCACTGGCTTAGATGTATTGAGGATTTATTTTTGTTTTGATTTTCTTATATCCCAAAGTGGGGATAAACCGAACAGTTTCAGTCTACTTACAATTTCCAGGAAGAAAGAAAAGGACGTGCTTTTAACGATGCCAATGAACATGGGCATTTACCAGCAGCAGCAATGGGTGAAACACTGTGGCACCTCCACCCAAGACCCTTTCCCTTTGTGCTACTCCTGCAGTGGGTTCTTCTCACTGCCCTGCTCTCAATGCTCTCCCTAATTTAGGTTGTGTATTTTAAGGTATGTTCTTTCAAGCCTGAGCACCCAGAAGTTGGGAATTCTGTCTTATGCTCAGTTGCCAGAGCACAGAAGATCTAGAAGTTTAATCCATGGCTGATGGGAGTGGAGCGAGGCCAGGATCCATGGAAATTTGGAGGTCTGGGAGCCCTTAACCTCCCTGTTTGTTTTGGTGAGGGCTGGTGTGGCAGTTTGGAGAGTAATAAATCCCTGCTCATCAGTGCTGGACTGTGAAGGTTTGCTAGTTTTCCTAGGAGCTTAAATGTAAAGGTTTGCAAAGGCTGAGAAGCCTGTGAGTATTTGAGGGTAGGAAGGGTCTAAAATACTTGTATTGTTTTTTTTTTTTTAACTGCGCCTTTTATTGGTCTCAGACGAGATCAAGCACTGATGAGCTAGGAGTACTGCAGACACCAGGGTAAAAGGCTGTTCGTACCCTGGAGATCCTATAAACTGAATAAATAAGACAAAAATGCTTACACTGTTTTGTTAAAGAGGAGAAAGTGTGTCGCTTGTAAACCCAGAGCTCAGCCTGAATCTTAATCCCAGCCTTATCCAGGGGACTGTCCAGCTTCTTTTAGTAGCGGGCACCGTGTCGGCACCAATGTCTTCCAAATATGTTTATTTATATGTGATTCAGCCAGGGTCATCACATACAATTTGTTTTTACTAGTTAAGGCCTGAAGATGCAAAGCTCTGTCTGTGTGCTGTTGGTAACAGCGTGGGCGCTTTGTTGCTGTGTTGTTTCAGCTGCTCCCAGGAATCCAGGTCTGCCCAGAGCTATAAAGAGCTGGAACAGACCAGGCGGTGCTTGGGGTGATGTGGGATCACTCCCAGCAGGATCCCATCTTCCCATCCCAGCTTAAATAATTCAGAGGACTAGGATTCAACCAGGCATCAGTTTTCCATACGAGCTCATCAGCTGTGACCCTGATGCCCCACTGTGATGGGCAAGGGCAGAAATGAGGGAAACCACTGGATGAAAAACCGTGAAAAAACCAAAATACACAGAAAACCCAAACAACACAGAAGGGAGCTGAGGGGGTGAGGGGAGAGGAGAGCACTTAGAGGATTTGCAGCCACATGGAAAACTCCTCTGGGGAAGGCACAGGTTGCTAATCAAATTCAGCCCTATCTGAGAGAGACTGCCAGAGCATCCCTGAATAATCCTTCACTGTTATATTGGGTTGGCTTGGAGATTTCCTCCCACTGCTCACTTGTGCCTTCTCCTGCCTCTCAGCGTAAGTAAATCAGCACGATGTGCCCAGCCATGAAGGCTGCAGTATTTTGGAAATTCCAGGCATAGCAGAGTGCTTGGTGTGCGCTGTCAGCAGCACGAGGTACCGGGAGCAAATTAAACTTGTTTCGTGCTCCCTGCCCTCTTTTCTTGCATAACACCTGAACAAGTTCAAAGGCTTTGCCTTTTATTTCGGGAATTTTTGCAGCTGGGGCCCGAGATATCTTAAAGACTATCTAAAGCTCTGGGATCAGCATCAGTCTCACACCTCTGCTTTCATGGGGTTTGTTGCCTTAGGGGTGTAATTAATTTGTTCAAGAGACGCAACGCTTTTTGAAGGGAAAATCTGACACTGTTAAGCTTTTCCATGGGCTGATGATGAACATCATAAAAACACCACCTCCTTCTCTGAGTGCAAGCCATGGTGTTTTGAGACACCTTCTCTAGCATAATTACATAGCAACCTGAATATTGCAAAGCAAACAATCTCTCCCTCCCAACGTGAAATGCTCCCAAATGTAAAAAAGCGCCACAAACCAGAACAAAACCCCTTATCTTCTTTAGGGAAAGATGAGGGGGCCAAACAACATGCAGCTTGTTAGCCAAGTTGCTTGATGCATCAGGAAGAGATGCTTAGATTAAAAAATATATGGAGCAGAAAAACGATGTGACTCCTTTTGGCCTAATGACCCAGGCACTGCAGCACGAGAGGAATAACTTAGAAGGAAGGGAAATGTCTCACGTCACAGGTTTGACTTAGGGCTTATGCTTTTTAGGAAGCAGGAGGCCATATATTTAGACAATAGGGGAGAATATGTGAAGAAATGAGCCAAAAAACCCAGAGTTCTCAAAAGCACAGAGATGCAGGAATTGCAGGTACTGCAGGCTGCAGGGAGACTTCTGCTCTTGGGCATATTAAGGTGCATCTGGAGTAATTTTACTGACTAGCTTTCCTGTCCCTAACCATGTATTTCATGCCATAGCCATAAATCTTACACTCTTAAGAGGGAGACCCTGGAAAAAAATAAATCTCACGGAACTTTGTAGGCAAGCCCATTTAGTGAGTGTCTCTGATGAATCTCGTATTTTTCATGGAAAGCAGTGAAAGTGATTCAAGGATTCCTGAGTGACAGCTGAGATGGTTTGTGTCCAGAAAGCAAACGTGTGCCCTTCTGGCACTGTGGAAAGGGAATGTAACAAGTCCTAAAGCTGAGAATGTGCTTGTTCTGCAGGTGAGTGGAGCTGCTCTGGGGGAAAGACAAAAGCAGAGGTCTGGGGCAAAGCAAAGCAACGGGATTCAGCTGTAGCTGAATGCCAAGAAAGACTAATCTAAATGGGGTTCTTTAACTTGATTGGCTCTAAAGACTGCTAAGTCTCCCTCCTTGTTAGTGAGCTGTGAAATTTGGTGGACATGGGTTCTCTGGACAGGACAGCTTGTGCCCTGCACCAGGCAACATTTTCACCATTTCCAATCAATCATAAAATGACCTGCAGCTTCAGTGCCAGTGTTTGCCCTGGTGGCAGTGTGGTGTTGTGACATCTCTATCTTGCATTGCCCTGTGATTGTGAGGAAGTTGGAGGGGCCCTCTATATACATGTGAGTAGAGTGTCTGTATGTACATATATATGTATATGTACTGTATATAAACCCACACATTAAAAATACTGTATATAGTGATATATAGTGATATATAGTGCTAGTTTCTTGCCTCACAGCTTGTCCTTTGGCTTCATTAATAAATGCATAGAGAATGACTTGTGCCATTTGGTAAAAACTGTTTAAGAGCATTGTGAACACTGATAATTTGTCCTGTAGTTTGAATTTCTCTTGATATTTGGGTTACATTTAGGGGAAAGCAGGGGAGTCATGCCTGCTTATATCATCTAAACTTCATCATCCCTAATAAAGGGTCTAGCCCAAAATTCAACATGAGGATATCCCCAGCAATGAGGAGCATGCAAAGTGAATGAACTCTTATGAAACACTAATGAAAGAGCAGAAATTTGATCACTACTGAATTTTATCATGACATTGTCTGGAATAAGAAATGTGGAGCAAGAAATCCAACAGCCTTTTGGCAGCTGGGTAGATTTACAGAACTGTTTCCTTTATTAATCAACAAACAATACATTGGAAAGAGGCAAAAAACAGATTTCTAGGTGCTTTTGTCTATGCACTTCAGAGTTGTTTTTCTGTTGTGTTCTTTCTCCACCTAGTGAGGTAAGACTTGAGTCTAAGCAATGACTTTGATTTTATTCTTGTTCACCATTCATTTGCTTTCAGTGATGGAAGTGGGACAGTGACTTTTCCCCAGCCTGTCATCTTTACCAGGGATGACTTTGGTAGTTCTAAAATACACAGCATTTGACCTTGCTCGGTTTGTGACTGGAGACCATGGGAAGCTCTCAGAGGCAGTCTTAGCTCTGCGATGCCCGAGGTCCCCCGTGGCCCTCTGCCTCCATTCCTGAGACACTCCTGGTAGTTCCTCTGGAATACTGGAAGGAAAATGCTCATTTTGCCTGAGATTTAAACAGGAACTGTGTGGTGCACCCTTGTTCAATTAGCTAAGGGAGTGTGAACACAGAAAAATAAGAAGTAAGAGCACAATGGCCCTTCCCTCTCCTGTCCTCCATCTCCACATTCCCTCTGCTACCCCTGTTTTCCATCTCCTGTCTAAATCCTGCACAAACCCCTTGGGAGGGTGCAGTGCCAGAGTCACACTCTGCAGGGGTGTACAGCTGGGAGGCACAGCTGGAAGACAGCAAAGCATCATTCTTTGGGTCAGTTAAGGGCTTTATTTCTTTGGATGAAGCACCCTTTCCATGGGAGAATGAAGGTGGTGCAGAGCAGATGGAGTCTGTTTGAGCTTTTTTGGGTGCAAACTTGACTGCAGTAAGTGGAGGGTGAATTAACTAACGATGGGCTTGATGTTTGGAGGTCTGTCTCAGGGAGCCTGTGAGGGATTCTCCTCCAAAATGGGGTGGTTGAAGTATCTTCACCATCCACATTTAACCCCAGTGTGCACCCCTGCCTGCAGGGTGCTCTTCGGCCATGGCTTGCAAAGTTGTGCTGATTAAAAACCCACCTTGCTAATGCCATTGTGGTAGTGAGTACATCATTACCTTCTGCAGTCAAATCCCTTTTCTGCTGTTATTTGAGCAACACTCCTAGGAATGTAACAAGGCTTAGATATTTTCATACTTTAACACCAAGGCAAATAGGGAAGGTGGGGAGATTTACGGTAAAAATACCTTAGAAGTCTAGTTTTGGCTTTGGAAGGTGCCTGTAAAGTGTCTTCCTAGAAGAGGTCTCCTTGTGTGTTGGCTTTGTGCTCTGAGTAGATCTCCCTAAAGCCAGAGGGTTGCACACCAAAGCACACCAGGACCGTTTCGCTTCTTATTTTCTCTTAAATGATTTGTAGCATCTCAAAGTTACCGTAAAATTCTGCCTTTGATGCGCACAGCTTGGAGGTTTCCCTTTTGGGAGTCAAGAAAAGCCCACACTACTCAGCAGCAGCTGGAATAGCAGCATTTTCTGCTCCTTATCTTGATGTTTGAAACCTGAGCATAAAGTTACAAGGCTATGAAGGAACAGGTTGCATTTCCAGAAGAGAAGAAGGAAGGGGCTGAGCCTGTCCCACAGGGTGGTTCCCATCTTCTGCTGGCCCCGTTGTTTTCAGCGTTGTGCTGTGAATTTATTTAATGAAACGATTAAAACAGGTTAAAAATAGTTCTCCAAAAAGGAGGTGGTGAGGAAAGGGGAAAAGTACAAAGTACAAGGAGTTTTATTTCTTTTCATTCCATAGACTCTATAAATCAGCAGGGAAGTCAGTTGCAGGATTTTTTTCCCTTCTGTCTTGCGTCGTTAAAAAATCATCAGCCACCACACTGAAATGGTTTGCAAGAGCAGCTTTGTCAGGAACAATTTCTGTCTGAGAACAATAAAAAATTAGTAGATTCCAGGTTGAAATCGTGTGTCAGAGGTTGCTGAATTCAACTTAAGAGCTGTAAATGGAACCAATCATCATTTCTTAATGAGATATATGAGAACAAAGAATCACAATGCTTGAATAATCTGTCACATTTCTATCATGCTGCTTAAGCAATCGTACAGTTTGTTCAATAGTTTGGCAGGTAACATGACAAAAATCAATTTACAAAGCAGATTAAATGTAAATATGCAGTGCTGTGTTGGTTCCACATTCCCCCCCTCCCAAAACTCCCCCCTCAGGAATGTCATTCGTAAAGCCATATGTTTTTTATCCTTGCAGTCCCTACCCAGTCATCTGTTTTCAGTGGTACTGCTTGATGAGGTGCTGCATGGCCCACAGTGACATTATTCACCAGGTCATTTGTCTTTAATCCATCTCTGGTCTAATGAGACTGTCGTCTGGGCCTCAGTGAAAATGAATGATGCATTGCTCTGATGCAGAGTGTAATATGTTTTTCACTTCAGTGCTAAGGCTGTTTTTTTTACAGGGCCCTTAAGGAAACCCATCTCTCAGCCCTTATTAACACTTAACATAAATATTTTGAATATTTTATTCATTTGGCAGCTAGTAGGAGAAACTTGGTATGAGTTTCTCTGGGAGCTCAATAACAACCATTGCAGATGGAGTTGATACCATCATCTCTCTTAATACCAGAGCTTTCATCACGTTGCAGCAGGCTGTGACTGGGATGGTCCTGTCCCTGTTTGTGGGTTTCTGCAGCAAACCACCAGTAAAAACAATTTACAGTGACTGTCACAGTGGACACCAAATGCCATCTTCAGCAACAAGTGTTTGCTGCTCTTACCCTTTTCTTCCATAAATGACTCCCCCAAACTTTGAATGAAGCTGTGGCACAGAAGAGAGAATTTCCCTCCCACTATGAAATGTTTCCACCTCTTGCTTCTCTGTGGAGAACGCACAGATGTAGGATTTTTGTTCCCTGCACGAATAACTCTGGGATTCCCTCAGTCCATTTGTGTTTTAAGTAGTCCACAAGATGCCATTGATGTACCTGACTGCGTATCTTGTTATTCCTCTTGTGTGTCACTGGGTTCTCACAGATGTCATAACAACTTTTAGGGAACTGCAAGCATTTTTCTTTTTATTTCAATCAAAGTATCAGGGTTCCAAGAAGCCTTTTAAATATACCAGAGGATTGTGTTATGGGAAAGAATGGCATTTCTTAACTTACCATTGCCATATGACTCCTATTACTGTAATTTTCGAGCAGATCACAGTCCTTACAGAATCTGTGATACCGAAAACTCGTATGCTTATATTTTTGCTGCATTTATGCATGACATATGGACTTCTAGGATCTGGTTACTCGGTGTCTGCTTAACATCTTGTATTTTGTGGTGACTGTTGAAGAAACTGAATATGTATGGTATGTCCTTATCTATTACTGGTGTTGCCGTGGCGTTTATCTTGTGCTTTGCTGGCGAACTGTCAAGTACTCAGTGGCTTCATTAAGAAACAGATGTACAGGTCTACACTTTGTTTTTGTAGCTGCACTTTTGACATATTGTAAATGTCCTTAATTGATTTTGTTCAGGATAATACCATCTGCTGGCATGTGTTTCTGCTGTGGCTCTTGCTGAATACTTGTGTCTATCATGGTCTTTAAGGCCAAATTACAGTGTGTCAGCAAGGTATTATGTTGCCCCTTTTTTTTTTTTTTTTTGTAGAATAAATGAGAGCAGAATTTGGGCATTGGATGACCTTATATCTACATAATTTAATATCTAGATTAATATATTGTATTCCCAAAAAGCACGTTTCAGGTGAGAATTGAGCCCTCTGTCTGGATTAGTCTCTCTTAATGTGTTGTTGACATGTCTGAAAATGTGTCAGAACTTGCAGATTGGGAGAAAATGAGTCTTTGGGTTTATGTTTGGCTTCTCCTTGATAATGGAGGTATGTGGAATAAAAGTTTAGTTCTTCCTGAAGCCTGTACACAAAACTCTGTCTAACAGTCAAAATAACTCATCTTTAAGCATCACTTACTGTATCTGTAAGGCTGATGGTCTTCTTGTCAGCTTCTAGCATAGCCAAACGTGTTCTGATGTGAAGGTTTTGGTGGTAGAAGCAATACTGGACATACACTAAACGAGAATTCTGCTGAGAATGCAGCTCAGAAAATATGTGCAGTCTCTTGAGAGTCCAGGGCAAAGTCCTCCTTTCTGTGTAGCCCCCTGTCCTGTTGGATTTAGCTCTCTGTATTCCACCCAGTCCTTTTTACTAGGTAGAATCAGTATTTATGGTAGATTTTATTGCAGTTTCCGTGTCTGTGTCTGAACTGTAAAATGCAATAGAAATTCCATTTCCTGGCACTCCCTGGCTCTGGTCGTGACAAGTGCAGGGAAGCGTCAGAAAGTATATAGGTCAGGATTCCTCTGCAGTGGCCTAACTGTGGTCCTGGTAAAAGTAGTGAGAGTTGGCCTTTGATGTCAGTGAGACAGCATTTATCCAATTTTGAGATATTTATGAAGCCTTTACCTCTCTCCACACCACTCACTTACAGTGGTGACAGGGAGGAGAAGTGGGGTCATGCAGGGAAATGAGAGTCCTCCAACTACCAGTGTGGATAGGGAGATGGGTCTGCTTAGTGTTTCGATAAAAGTGGGTCAGTGCTCTGAAGTACTTCTGTACCTCAGCAGGGCTGGGTTGTCCTTGAGCTGCATTTGTGTTTGTGGTGCTTCATATGGTCAGGATTCAGGTGAAACCTTAATTATGGAGAGCCTTCCTGACCATGCGTGTGTATTAGAGCTCACATGAAAGTAATGGCAAAAGCACAGGTTCTCCATTTACTTTGCCAGTCACTTTCTCTGACCCAGTGTCCTTGCTGTTGCTGTTCTCCCACTGTTGATAACCCCTGTATTGGTACTCCCATTCTGGTACCCGCTCAGACTTTGTAAAGTCACGAGCTTTGGAGGTGATGTGGACCCATGGCAGAGAAACATGTTGGGTTGAAGAGCACTGGATAACAATTTGGGAGACTTGGGTTTTGTTTCTGGCTGTAACACTGGCCTTTTTTTTAATGACCTTGGAGAAATTGCAGCACCTCATTGGCCTGGTTTCCCCATCTGTCAAACAGTCCCTGACCTGCTTTGTGGCTCACTTTGAGACCTAGCTAATTAAAGCTCGTTCTGCAAGATGTTCAGAATGCACTGTGCAGGGTGTTGGTTTTTGTCATGGTAATGTGATGAGAATCTCCCCTGTTGTATCCAAGTATGTTGACACCTCAGCTGCAATGTTTGTGTTTTGCAGGTGATGCTTTGTGTGGAACACAAGGCCAGAATCTGATCCCTTTCCTAAAAACACCACTTGCTCTAAAAAGAGGTGGGCAGCCCCAGCTCAAAAACACTAGAAATGGGACAAGAGAGTAAACCCAACTGAAATGCGTTTTGTTTTCTGAAACTGTTGTCATCTTTCAGTGTGTTGGGAATTCCAGCAAGGCAGAAAGACCTTCCAGAAATCTCTCTGAGCTCTCAGCACCAGCCGGCCGATGCGTTTTCCAGTGTAGGTTTGTCAGTGGATGGGCACTGGGGAGACAACTGTAAGAAACTGTAAAGCTGTGAGGGGGCTTTCCCCTCCTGTGCAATCCAGGTTACAAGTGGGAGTCAGAAAGCAGTAGCCATTTTCACATCACACTGTCAACAGGGTGGGATTTGCAGAGCGATGGATAAGGATTTGTGCTGCCCCGAAGAGCCCTCTGATGATAAGGCAATGTGGTCTTCCCTTGAAGACACATCTGTAGCATTAGTGATGTTAATTATATTTTTTAATATCTAACAATGTTTGTGCCTCTTGCAAATCAGTTCAGCAAGTGAAGTCAGCACAGAAGCAGCTACAGTGCCCCTGAAACAATCAGCTTTTTGAAACACCTTAAAAAAAACCCAGTGAAAACAATTGGAGGAATGTCCTCATTTCCACGTCTTCATGGGGAAAAAAACCTGGTACCTGTGAGATGCAAGAAGAATAGAGTTGTGTTTCAAGTCACTGCAGCATTACTGTTTTAAAAAGGCTTTTTGTAGGCAGAGTGCATTCAGGTTTTTTTCTGATTCTGGAAAAAAAGTAAAGTTCATGCATAAATTGGCAAGCAGACTTTCATTTAAGCTGCATGATTTAGATCTGCTGGTGAAGGCTGCTGCTCTAGAGCATTTGGCATTCATCAGAAAAAAATCTCCAAGTCTAAACAGTTTTATTATGCAAAGTTATATAGTTGGAAGGTAAAACACTCTGTCTTTTTCCACTTTGAAGAACAGGGCCAGCTGATGGATGTCCCATCAAATGTCTCATAAACTTGCAGGGAAGGTGAATAGCTGTAGGTCTCACTCTTCAACCTACGGATGCTCTAAACAAGAAGCCCTGAGGGAAAAAGATGCTTAGCTGGGCTGTGGATAGGGGAGCAGCTGTGCTCAAGAAACCAGGTGGGTATTCTCAAATAATGTGTTAGAAAACTATTGGAATCTTCATGAATCCGGGTCCCAATATTTGGGTATTTCCAATGAGATTTTTGTTAGCTCAGCTTTATATTTCCTACAAGACATTTCTACTGACAAAACATACCAGGACTGCACTTTTACATGGCTGCAGCTTCTCCTGAGGTGAATTTTCCTTAGTGACTTTTATTAACACTTATTAAAGCTTCACCCTGTTTAGTGTGTGATTATTCTGTTTATTTGTACTGCCATGTGTGCTTATCCCAAGCACACCCTGAAGTCCTACTAGAGGTGTGAAGTCAGAGGGGCTTCAGCAGGAGCCAAAATATGGAGCCCTTAATGTCTTTTTTGCCAGGTGTGGACTGCTGAAAGGTGACCAAGAAGGGCTCTCCTGAGTGACTGTCCTCTGTATTTCTGCACTTTTCCACCCTATGCAAAGGACCAGGTTCCTAATCCCACCCAGAGCTCATCACAGCAGCCATAGGAGCATTCCTAGCCCTCAGTGTCCTGCACCCACCCAACACCGACCACAATGACCACAAATTAGAGCCCTGCTAAGCCATTTGGTAAAACATCACCACAGAAGTTCCTTGGCAGGGTGAGAGGGAAAAAGCTATTTAAGCTTAGCCCGCTGTTGATGCACCATAAATTTTCTTCTCCATTCCGTAAAAACTGCAATAAGGGAACACCAGCCTTTGTGAAATGCCCTTTAAAATGCAGTGAGAAAACTCAGTATAGTAATAGGTTCCTATTTAAATATTATTCAAGCAAAGGTTCCTTTAAAATAAAGTCCGAGTGCTCAGAAAACTAAATTTCTCCATCACAGACAAAGGAATTGTGTTGTTTTTTATTTTGGACAGCTTTAGGTTTTTCTGGGAAGAGGACTGTAGCACAAAGAATAACCCAAGGCAATAAGTTGGGCCTTGAACACAACCCAGTTTCTTGCATGTAATTTGGGTTCATTCTCCTCTGAGGCTGTGCTTTAGGTGAACAGTATAAAACTTGGCGGTCTTTCAAAGTCTGGAGGGAAGACAAGAAAGGACACATTATCACTTCACCTTGTGCACTGCAGGATCTGCAGAGACTGTGAGAAGTACTGCTGCTTCCCAGGAATTACTGGTTCTTTTAAAGGCAGTAAAGAGGCTGGGTGGGATTCACTGCTCCTACAAGGCTTGGGTGCACTTGCCTAAATTTAGGCATCCGCTGTCATTTGGGATGTCCCAAATGATCCTGGAAGAGCGACAAGGAGCTGGCAGGAATGACAGTGGATGTGCTGGAGATGAGCACCCTGGGGAGCTGAAGGCTCTGTGGATGCACAGAATAGCAGAGAGGGTCCTAAATGGCATTAAATGGCACATAGATCGGTGTGGTGCACCCAGAGGTCAAGAACATCCCTGGACAGTGGCATTTGGGTCGAGACAATGGAGGAGCAGAGTCCTGCATGACTGAGGGGGTTGGTAGAAACTCTGGCTCTTCTGAAAGCAGTTCAAGAATCACACAGACCAGGAGTTGCTGGGTCAGTGGAAGAGAGCTGGTGTACTGCTTTGAGAGGGGTTGAGCTGTTTGTAAAATAAACACTGCCAGAAGAGTTTTCCTTGCTGGTTCGTGGTCTTACAGGTGGGAGTAAACATTTAATAGCTCTGGTGCTCAGTTGCAGTTGATTAATTCATCTGAAATTAGGCCAAAGGTACCTCAAACTGGGCCATTTTGATCAACAACCAGCTTGAAAATGTAGGTGTGTGACTTATTTGCATTCACCCATGAGACAGCTGGTTGTGTTTCTGGTTTCTGGTTGTGCAGCCCACTGGGACTGATGCTGGGCAGTGAAATTCAGGGCAGTTTAGCTTGTGCAGAATTGGGTCCCAGGGCTGGGATGGGTACAGCAGCTTCTTCTTTCTCTGTTGGATCCAGTGTGTAAAATCTTCCATTAAAGAGCATCATCAAAAGTCAAAATTATTTTGCTCGGGCCTAATTTTATTCCCTTCACTTGCTGCTTCATTTGCCAGGTTTTCAGTTATCCGTGGAAACTTGAGATGATCTTTGTCAGTCTTCTGAGGCTGGTGGTGGCATTGTTCTCTCCCCCTGGCACAAATAAGACATTCTTTTGATATTGGCCATTTACAAATAACCTCTCGCAATTAAAAAAAAAAAAAAAAGGAAAAAAGTAAACCCCCACACATCCCCATTTGAACCACTCAGACCATTTTTCTGAAAAACCTCTGTTGTGAGAGTTTCATATTGGATTTGTAACCCGGTGAGGAACACGTGTGATCCACTGGTTCCGCTCTGCAAAAGCAGCATCTACAGTAATTAAACATTAAAACTGCCTTTGCTTGGAAATAGCTGTCATCATTACTCTTTGCAGTTGTGAGATTTTTTTTTTTTGATGTGGATACTGATCATAAGCTTTTAAAGCAGTTGTGCTACTCTTTATCTCAGCTGGTATTTGCGCTGAAAGGTGAGTTGAATCCTGCAATTTTATATCAGTGTGACCACTGATTGAAATCACCTCTGGGTCATTATGCAAAAAAAATTGATTTTTTTTTTTTTACTCCTGTTTAAGTGGGTGATGGAAGAGCCTCTTTTCTGCCTTCAGATGGTAAAATCAGCAAGAACAGAGACTCAGCTGGCAGAGCACAACTTCAGCTGGGAGGTTCCGTAGGGGAATGTGGGTTGTTGGCAGCAACGTGAGTGGGTGGGAAATGGAAACTCCAGCTGGGCTTTCTTCAGCCCCGTTTTCTCTGAGCCATCCCCCAGCTGGCAAAATTTCCCTCCCTTTGAGGTGGGAGAATGGTCAAGCACAGGAGCAATGGCTGGTTTTGGTCACCTGGTGCTCCATTGGCTTTGAAGTTGTGTTGTTGTTGTCCTTCCATTGCATGAAGCCTTGCTGCACCAGTACTGGGCTTGGGGATAGTTGGGGGCCAGAGGGTTAGAACACACAGGAACTGGAAAACCAAACCTCAACCCCCTGAATTCTAGCCAAATAAAACTGGAGTAGGGGGTAGGACAATGGGCAGGTGTGAGTCACATCTGGGTGGGCTGTGCTTAAAATGCTTCTTTGGTGGCTTTAGAGGAAAAGCACTGCACAGAATGGTTTTGTGAGCTAAAAACAGAGGAAAACAAAATAAAAAGAAAATAAATGGGGAGAAAAGGGTAAAAAGAATAAAAAGGAAAAAAAAAAAAGATAAAAGAAAGAAGTTTGACCATTCTTGGATTACAAACAAAAGATCTCCCATCTGTCTCCAAAATGCTGTGTAGGTGCCCCGTGTGTCAGTTGAGCAAAAACTCCTCCCTTCACAGCTCAGCCTGCCCCTTGAACAAGAAAAAAATAATAATCCTGAAAGACTAGGGGATAAACTTTGCCCTAGCACAGTGTTTGAACCCTGTAGCAGAGGTTGTGCCCATGGATCCGTGGCTCCTCCTCTCCACAGCCCAAAGTTGCCACCGCTGTGGGGAGGTTTGGTTCCCGTAACGTGGGGCTGGGGAGCAGGGACAGCTCAGTCGTGTCTGTCTTTATGCGGTAGCAGCTGAAAAAAAGAAATGAAGTTGTTTTCCAGATTCAGCAGTAACTGCTGAGCACTTTCCATACCTTCTGCTCCCCCGGCTGAGTAGGAAAATTTCCTTTAACTCTGGGAAACTTGAACCATTCAAGTGTCACCCTGCACGTCCTGGGGAATTTGCAATGGCCAAATCCAAAGGAAAGGCTGTTGGTGGAGTGAAGCTGCTGAAGCTTCTGTTAAACTTCATGAGGCAGGCTTGAAGAGACCAACTGTTTTTGCAGGGATGATGGGATTGGAGGCTGCAGAATCCAGCCTGCTCTTGAGTCTCCTGAAGTTAGTGAGCGATGTGGGAAGAGGACAGGATTGATGAGTATGCCCTGCACGTCAGTCTTTAAAAAAACACTAACTGAGCAATTTCCACCATCCCTCAGTGTTGTCTCTTGCCATACTTTGTATTTCTTCCCCTCACAGCCGTGCTGAGCTGTCGTGGATCGGGGCCCAGTGTTGTGTGGTGATTTGCCTTGAGTGGGAGGCAACCTGTGGAAAGGCACAATCACCAGAAGTGTGCTGGCTTTCCAGGGTTTGGATTTTTAACCTGACTGGGCAACGGCAGGGATTGAATGATGTTGTTGGAGAAGGTGCTTTGTGCACCAGCCACGGTGCTGGGAGCAGCTGTGACTGCCTGACCCTGAGACTGCTCAACCCTGGTGCCTGCGTCGAGAAGTCGGACCTGGCTCTTCTGGGTCTGGCTCTAGGCTCAGTTCAATTAATCTTTTCTTCAAAGTAGATTAAATTGATTGCTTAGTGAAAAAAAAAAAAGAAAAAAGAAAAAAGAAGTAAATTTTCCTTTGCATCTTTTTTTTTTTTTTCTGTATCCAGTTGGGAAAGAAGAGAAATTAGGTGGATTCAGATGGTTTTCATTTTAAAATCTTATTCAAAAAAGTCCATTCTATTGGGTATGAATTAAGAAGCTGAGACATAGACTGTCTCCATATTTTTAATGATCCTAGCGTGACATGTCCTGCAAAGCAATAATGGAAATAAAAGTTCATTTTACAACCCAATAAAAGAGGAAAGATGACTACAGCTCAGAACCACTCTGTTCTGTCCCTGGAAGGCCCTGAACACACCAAATATAATGAGTTCAAGCACTGCTGTTTCCATCTGGGACTTGTGTGCACACACTGTCTGCTGTGCTGAGAGTGTCTGCTTCACCTGGGACGTGATGGATTTACTACCCTTGTCTGGAGCTGGGGTTTCATGTGCTGGATGGAATTGTACATAGTTGTTTGGGTTTTTTTTTTATGGGTGCATGTGAGCTGCATGCATGGAGTTCATACTGACCAGCACTTCTGAGGTTTTGGGATGTCCCAAAATCCTGCACAGGTTGCCAGCTCTCTCTTCTTGCACTGAGACAAAATTTCCAGACAGAAAATAAGATCTCTGTGGGGAGTCTTGGGAGGGAAATAACGCAAAACTGGAGCAGTGATCAATGAATTTGGGCAGGGTGGATATGTTTGTTCAGTTTTGGTATGGATAAAAGTTGATTGTTGAAGTGAAATATTTCACCAAGTTTGTTATTTTTTTTTAAACCTTTTTGAATGCTGCAAATGAGAATGTTATTTTGAAATGAGAGAATTTGGGGTGTTTTTTGAAAAATTTTGAGAAAAATTTGGGTCTTTTTTGCCAAGCTGAAACTAGTTCTGTTGGCTTTCGAACTATATGGGTTAATGAATATAATATTCATTACTGGGTTTTTTACCCTGCAACTACTTTGAATTTAATTTTTTTTTCCCATGTGATAGCTAAGGATAAAGAACAGAATATTCCTCTTTTCAGAACTGCTTTGAAATTCACTTTAAAGAATCCTGGGCAAGTGTTGCCTGCTGTTGTTCATGGCAAGGAGGGATTCTGCAGGAGAACTGCCTACAGTGTGTGTTAGGTTTCCATTTCTAGGTAACCTGCACGGGGCTGATGGATGATTAGCAGATCTTTTGAACAATAAATAGAATAGCCAGGCAGAAATTATGTCAGCACTGTGCTTGCAGCAGCAGGCTGTGACCACCTGTAATCCCTCCTATAGATGCAAGTGTTGCCATTAATAAATAATTGTCTTGGCCAGACCTACTGGCCAACTCTCCTGGTTCCTCTTGGCCATGTGACTGCAGGAGTCAGTCTGGCCTTTGCCCATGTCTTCAGCTAATCCATTGCCCTGCTCTTTCAGCCTGGGTGTTCAGAGATCTGCTTTGGCATGTCATACTCTTCCCCCTTAAGGTTTTTATGTGGTTTTGAGTCTGAAAGATGTTCATCCATGTGCTGACCTAGAGGTGTCCCCCACCTCTGTCCTCTCCCTCTGTGGGTAGACTGCAGAAGTTATCTGCAGCAGTGGGAATGCAGGTTTGTTACAGGGATGATCTCCCATCCTGAGAAGTTGTCAAAGACCACCTTTTCCCACATGGTTGCTTGATCTGTTGTTGCAAGTGTGAGACATGCAGTGGCTCTCTGTCCTCTGTGGTTCATACCAACCTCAGCTAACACAGAATCAAAGAATGGATTGGGTTGGAAGGGACCTTAAAGATCATCCAGCCCAACCCCTTTCCCTTGGATAGGGACACCTTCTACTAAACCGGGTTGCTCCAAGCTCCATCCAACCTACAGAGAGGTGTGAGGGACTTCAGTGAAGAGCTTGAGAGCTTTTGTTCCCTATTTGGCGATGTTTCCTTCACCCAGCACACCCGGGCTTTGCACGAGCATCCCCCAAACTCACACGACCTGAGGGTTAATCCTTCCCTGGCAGGGGTCATCAGTGCTGCTGGCTGCACTGGGACATCCCAGGGCTACCCCCAAACCTCCCTGGGGAGGAGAACATGCCCGGGATTCAACCTGAGGCTTGTGAGAGCTAAAGATAAAAGCGTGAAAGTTCATGGTGGAAAAAGGACTTCTTGCATGACTAAGGGCTGTCTGCTGCCCATAGTTTCCTACCAGGATAATTGGAGGGTGGGCTAATCCAGGGCAGAGATGGAGGAGGAGACGAGGGGGAATGTAGGAACCAGAGCTGGGACCATGACATCACTGTATTTGCTTTCCTGGTGTTGCTTAGAGCATGTGTCTATGTTTATCTGAAAACCTCATCCTCGCCTATGTAATTTGAGCTCAGTTTTAGGGATTTAGCGTGTTTTGGAAACTACATATTAAGAATACAATTTGTCTGTGTAATCCTTTCCTATTTTTGTGGGATGCAGACAAAAATGTCAGCACAGGAGCTTTATGTTGAGGGAGTAATTCGAATTAATATAACTGTCTGTAAAACCTGGTGCAAAGTCCTTTTTTTGGTCAGCATTGCAGAAACACCAACTTAGAAGGTTTGCCTTTACGCTTTTAAAGTTCCAGACCTGCACGGCTCCCAAGGAATTTTAATCTCCTGTTTGATTTGGAAGGGATTTTGTGAGCCTAAAAGTCTCTGCTGAGTCTTCGAGGCACACGTTGGGGTCTCAGCTGCTCCATGTGCTGAAGCGTGGCTGTGTTTCAGGTTGGATTGAAATGACCAAGGAGATAATAATGGGATGTTGAATTTAGAGCTGACTGGGAAGCACTCCTGAGGAGTGCTGGGAGCTGTGCACCACCACCACCACCTTGCTGCTGCCTGAGGGACAAATTCCTCTCTGGGTTGCACAGGCATAACTTTGGCCGGTTTCTGAAACACAGGCATCTAATCTCACTGCAGCTTATTGATGATAATGGAGTTTATTCTTTTAATTTTTACAGTGGTGTCAGTGAGAGCAGAATTTGGCCAGGAGCCACGGTAGTGCTGCATTGAGCGAGTGAAATGTGCAGACGCAAACCCGTCGCAGGGCAGGTTCATGTTTTGCGGTACCCAAACCCTGCAGGATTCTCATGTTCCAGAATTGCTAGAAGGGAGCCATCCCTCCCCAGCTCAGTCTCAATGTGCAGGGCCACGTTTAGGAATGAAGAGTCTGGAGTCTTCTTCCCAGTCCCCTTTCTTTTTTCGTACCAGCCGTGCCTCCATCCCGTGTTGTGCCTGTGGAGTCGATAAGATACGCTCATTGTCAAGCGCTTCTTGACAAGCCCCGTGCTTGTTCTATCCAGGATGATAAAAACCAAACAAGAGGGAATGGGCACAGCTGTTGTTCCTGTGCTGAAGGCCAGCATGTGACCGCTGGCCCGTGGTGTTCCAACTGCAGCAGTGGAGGCAGCAGTTTGGGCTCTCAGAAGAGAAGTAGCTGTGGTCCCTGGCAAGAAAAGATTTTCTCCCTGGTGCCGTCCTCTTAAATTTCCCCCTTTAAACACAGAGCAAAGAGGATTAAAGAGGTGATAAACTATGAAGTTTTGCTTTTAGCTGTAGTAGGAAGGAAGTTATATATGTATGCATGAGCAAGTGAGAGGAAGGTGAGGACCTGACCATGCACATAATTTCCTAATGATTTCTGTTGCTATTTATGTATTAATTCCATTGCCACTGCACTCTCAGTAGCATTGTCTCTCCTCTTTCCATGTTGCTGGCAGTGGCCTCTGCCAGATGCTGTCTAGTGAGGCAAGAAAGCAGATTTGTGGGGTATGATCCCTCCCCACCATACCTTATTGCAGGCCCTTTTTGATTTCTTACGCTTCAAAGCCTGGCATAAGCCCTGAACGTGACCTTTAAAATGCATTCAAAAGATGTTTAACCATTAGCTGTAACTCTGTTTAGTCTTGTTATCTGTATAAATGCCCAGTAAGATCATATACTTGCTATCATTTTGTGCATGTATTTAATTATCTCTTGCTTTATATTTGCTCTGGTGAGTTTTAATCCAGCAGATGCTGTTAGCTGATCAGTGTTTTTGGCTTGGATGTGGTCTCCCTCTCTTCCTGGAAATACAATGTGTTTATACTCATTGAACATATTGTAATCCACTGATCCATGTACAACATGGATGTGCTTTTTGGGTTTTTTGGGTGCACGGCACATGGAGAACAAGGGGAGGCACCTGTGAGAGTGGGCTTTGGCTGCTCTCTGGGCTGTGTTTAAGTGGTAGCCTTGCACTTGGAAGAGATTTCCTTTATTTGGCAGTCTTTGCTCTTTCGTCCTGTTCCAATTTGTTTTCAACACAGCCTGAACGTAATTGAACGGCTTCTTTTATTCTGATGTTAAAAAAATGTCTGGTTTACATGCCTCCTGAGGATTAGGCGGTGAATTAAAAGCAAGTGGTTTTAGAGAATCGCAAATAATGCTTTAACCTCCCTCCCCACTGAAACCAATGAATGATTCTGTAAATAAACAGATTTTCTTTTGTGTATGTTGGGCTGGATAAGACAAGAGTCTTTCCCCCAGCTGGCCCCCTCCAGCCCACGGCTGGACCCCAGTGGCATGTGAAAGTTATGGTGTGTTTACCCGTAGCAGAGTTCATCCTCCCTGCTCAGGGAGAGCTGCTGAATTACTTCACACATGGGTCTCCCAGTCATCTGGGGCGGTTTTATCTTAAGTTTCATAAAGAGTTTAGAACAGGAGTGTTCCTCCCTGGCTCTTTGACTATTTTTAGTTAATCTCTGCGACTTCCCTACAGCTCTGTTCCCCTTAATGCAGCTTATACTAATAGGCAGAGACAGTCACTGGGGACGTTAATGACTTGTCTGTTGAGGTCTGTCACTTGCTGGCGACATACACAGTCAGGTTGTTGTTTTTCTCCCTGGAGCCCTTCAAGATTCTTTGTCTGAGCCTCTCTCTCTTGTCTCATTGGGATTGCAATGGAGATTTTAGTTGCAGGTGCACTTCAGGAAACACGGAGGTTTCTGCATGGCTTGATAGAGTCTTTCTTTACCTCCTCATGCATGCTTTGTAGAGCCACTTGTTGGAGCAGATTTAAAAAAACCTTCCTCCTCTGATATTCAAGGACTCTGTTACGAGAGAACCAAGCATGTCTTGTATCGTGAGGGTTTAAATCAAAATGGATTATATGATGGGTGACAAAAATACCGTGAGGAGGAGAGGTGCTGACAGTTTGGATGATACGAGTCTTGTAGCTCCTGTGTTATTGCAGTTCTCTCAAAGGGTCTGTCAACAATGCTCAGACTTTTGGATGATTTCCCTTCAGTCAGATTTTCCTTTTACATCAACCATCACACTGTGCTGTTTGGGAGAGCATTTTAGGAAGAGCTGGGAAGCTGTAACTCACTCACCCTTAAACCTGCTGGATTTTCTGAATGGATAATGCTGACTTTGTTGTTGGTGTTTGTTTTCTTGTTTGTTTGTTTGTTTTCTAACAAAGAAGTCAGGGTGCCTGTCAGACAAGTTTTATCCATGTTAGGAGGAACTCAGGCAGTGGGAAGATGCTGCACAAAGTTGTCATGGGTGAGCAGGTTACTACCTACAGTCTCTGTTTCTGGTCTCTGTGGCCACAGTGACTTACGGTCCTGCTGCCCACTTAACACTGCTACATTTGATTGCAAAGACCAGGCCTTCAAGTAGAGACTTTGAGCTGTGCTTATGTCTTAAAATTGGGAGACTGCTGGTGAGTTTCCCCTACTATCCCAGTCAGCAAGGAGATGCTCAGCCTGTGGTCTGTAACTATGCTGTATTTTACTACTCCATAAACTTGGAGCAAAGCCAGGGCTCTGCTCCCTGGCTCTGCTACCCAGGTGAAGTGGCTCCAGTTACAGTTCAGGTGTTCTGTGTGTTCTGTGTAGTCTGTTCAAGTTGTCTCTGGATGTATCAGTACAAATCGTGTAGCTGATTTCTCTCATCTCAGGTCCATTTTACCTCTCCTCCTGGAAAGACAGTAGGAAACAAAAAATTAATTCTGATGCAGAATTGATAAAAATGAAGTACAGAGCTCCCAGATGCGTTATACTGCATTTGGCAGCTAGAAATCCAGAAAATGTAGAATAATTAGCCCACTCGAAATGGTCTTTCTTCTTGGGTAAGTGGATTAAGTAGCAATAATGGTTTCAAGTCTGCCTGACCTTTAGGGAAGTTTGAATATGAATTCAGAACTGGCTTTGAATTAGACAGTAGAGGTTCTTTTGTTGGTTCTGAATGTGAATCCAGATCAAAGCCTTGGCACTTTAGTTCTGTATCTGGCCACAGTGGTAGCTAAAGAGGTGAAATAATGTAATAACAGAAGAAACAAGTGTGTGAGAAACCCAGAGTGTTGCACTTACAGGGCCAGAGAGGTGAAAAGGGGACGTTGGTATGACATTTGCTGCAGGAGCCTGGAGGAAAGCAGGATGCTCTGCTGGTGTGGAGGGACCTCACCCCTCAGGTGTCACCTCTTCTCCACGTGAGTGTCTGCTTGCAGTAACAATGCTCTGATAGCAGGGGGATCTGGAGCTGGGAGAAGCAGGTGCTGACGTTGGCAGGTGTAGCTCTCAGGTGCAGAGCGAGCTGTTTTAACACCTGAGAAGAATGAGGGGCACAGGGTCAGACATCATGGGTGTCCAGGAGAGCTCCTGCTGGATGCAGGGCAGGAGCAGATAGCCTGTGCTGGTTGTGGGGACATGTGGGAGCATGGGAGAGAAGTTCTGCAGGATAAATGCAGGTTGCTGTGTATTCAGGGAAATACAGGGAAACTGAAGTCCAGGATCTCCGTGGTAGCACTTACTTCCAATGACATGGGATAGTCTGGAAAGTGGGGGCAAGGATCTGCTCACAGCTCAGGGCACATTCAGAAAGTCCAGGAGGGCTTCAAAACTGCAGTAAGTGGGAATGACACATCAGGCTGCCTGCAAGAGCAGTTGAGTGGTGTGCACACTCAGGTGCTGGAGTGAAGACAAAACTTACAAAGGCTCTTACCCCAGTAATGGAAGCTTGAAAAAATAGGAGAGGCAGAGGGCTTGGTGACAACTGACAGCCATGGCACGGCACTGTCATGATTTAATCCCAGCCAGCAGTCAAGCCCCACTCAGCTGCTTGCTCACTCCCCCACCTGTGGGACCAGGGAGAGAACTGGAAGGGTAAAAGCTGGGAAAATCATGGGTTGAGATAAAGACAATTTAATAGGAAAGCAAAAACAGTGCACACAAGCGAAGCAAAACAATGAATTAATTCACTCCTTCCCATGGGCAGGCAGGAGATCAGCCATCTCCAGGAGAGCAGGGCCCCATCATGTGTCATGGTTACTTGGGAAGACAAATACCATCAATTCAAATGTCCCCCCCCTTCCTTCTTCTTCCCCCCAGCTTTATATACTGAGCTTGGTTTCGTTTGGTCAGTTGGGGTCACCTCTCCTGTCTGTGTCTCCTCCCTAGCTCCCAAACACCTCCAGCCCCCTTGCCAGAGTGGCAGGATGAAAAGCAGAAAAGGCCTTGGCTCTGTGCAAGCTCTGCTCAGCAATACCAGAAACGTCTCTGTATCATCAACCTTGTGTTTGGCACAAATCCGAAATGTAGCCCCATATGTAAAATGTAAAAAAAATTAACTCTACCCCAGCCAGAACCAGCACAGGTACCCTGGGGATCTGGGGTTTAAGCAGATAATTAGAGGGATGCAGTGTTGCCAAGCTACCAGATTTATGGGAGCACTGGAGTAGGATGTATAGGAGGAGGAGTGACAGTGCAAGTGAAGCATAATACAAAATGCAGCAGCGTGGAAGTGTTATGGGAAAAGAGCAGTGCTATAGTATCCTTGTGGGTGGAAATTCCAACTCTAATAATAAGTGTAGTACTAGGATTGTACTACTGGCACACCCCCCTTCCCCCCTCCCCCACTCCTCCATCCCAGGAAATACTAAGTGAGATTAAAGAAGCTGAAAATTTAGGACAGGTATAAATAGCAGGAGATTTCCACTACCCATACATAGATTGGGTCAGTGCCTCATCAGGATGAGATGTAGCGAGAAAGTTTTCAATGGAGGAAGTAAATAGTTGCTTCCTAGAACAATTAATCCTAAATCCTGCAGGAAAAGATGCTGTTTTAGATTTAACCTGAAGTGGTGCCAGGACCTTGTCCAAGAGGCTTTAGTGGGAGAGCTCAGTGGTAGCAAGTGTAATACAATTAGTTTGAACGTTGTGGCAGGAAAAAACAGGGCACACATTTGTATGTGGGCAGTTGGTTCTGAGAGAGGGATAAGGTAAATATGAGGGAGGCTTTAAAAGGCACAGCTCAAAAATACGAGAAACCTGCATGCAGCCTGGAGGCTGTTAATAAGAGTCGTATTAGAAGCTAAGATAAAATGTGTGCTGCAATTTTGAAAGAAAGCAGTTGTCCCCTGAATCGCCTGCAGACTCAGTAGGAAAATTAAACAGGGAGGTGGCTGGCATCTGAGAAATGGAAATCTTGTTCAGATGAAGAGAATGGGAAAGGCTGTAAAATCTGGCAGGCCGAGTGTAAACAGAAAATTGGGTTTGCTGATGAGGCCAAGCTCCTTTGGGTAGTCAGATACCACAGGGATGGTGAGGAACTCCAGACAGACCTCATTAAAATGACTGAGTGCCAAAAAGGGGGTATATGAGCTTCAGTGTAGATAAATGTGAGGCAATCCATCAAGGGGAAATGAAACCATGCTTTCATGATGCTGAACTCCAGAACTGGGAGTTACATCCTGGTGTTGGGATCTTGGAGTCATTTGGGATCCCCTGCTCCCTGTGCAGTGACATTCAAAGAAGCAACCCCCTGCATGTGGTCAGAGAGGGTGCTGAGAACAAGGTGCAGGGTGTTGTATTGCCTCTGTCGAAGGCTTGGGTGTAGTACTTGTGCCAGGGCAGTGCTGTGTGCAGCTCAAGGCAGAGGTGGGGAAGGTCCAGAGCAGCTAAAATGACTGAAATGAAGGACCAGTTCCTTTTGAGAAGAGGCTGCCTGAGCATGGTCTTCAGCCATAAAGCCAAAGGAGAGGGCAGGTGAGGGGTATATTGAAACCAGCAGGTGGCTGAATTAACATACAATGATTTTAATCCAACTGGAATGAAAGTATCCAGCTGAAAGCAAGAAGGAAGGTAAAGTAATCCAGGTAAAAGAAAGTATTTTTGTACTTGACAGGTAGTGAGATTCTGGATGTCAGCAGCTTCAGAAGGGAATTAGACTAATTCATTGGCAACAGGTCTATGGTACTAAGAGTACAGGGATGTTCCTAGTAATGTCCCTTAAATAGAAAAAGTGAGGGTATCGAAGAGTGGAAGAGATGGGTGGTAGAGACGAGGCTCACCTGCTATCCCTGAAGAGCGTGCAATGATCTCATGCAAATTAAAACACTGCTGTTCTTATTTCCCTAAAGGAAAGAAAGGAAATGAGGATGGAGCTGGTTGGAGAAAGTCTGTGAAAAGAGCCCTGTTTATCAATACAAGAAGGACAGACCATCTAGCATAGTGTGGAGGTAAATGCCCCAGGTTACGTGGAGATAGTGTGTGGAAAGGGTAGAGTGAGAAAGAAGTTCACGGGGTGGAAGTCTCAGAGTCTTGGTGTGAACCTGACTGAGGGAAAGCAAGAGGTGTTTATTATGGGGGCAATTCTACTGCATTTGTAGAAGGCAGTATGGTGTGAATTTAGGACTATTAATTTCCACACTAGACTACGGTGCATATTATGGTGCATGTGGGGCATTAGCTGATTCCTTAATAAATCAGCATTTTGGTACTGGGTGTTCTGGAGGGTCCAGTAACAAACTATTTTAATGCTTAGTAAAATCTGAAAAGCAAACATGAATCCTACCTAATGCTGAAGCCATTAGAAGTCTGCCCACCCCCAAAGCTAATTTTAATACAGATAGGAAAGCAATTTCCTGATGAGAAAGCTCTTAATAGAGCGTGTTAATAGCGAAGAGCAAGGAGAGGACTGTGGACATCATGCAGTTTAACAACCATGCTGGGGAGCAAAAGGAGAAACCAGTGTTATGAAGGGTTGTCCTCAGTGGTTGGGACAGGGATGGCATTTCAAGATGACCAAGACCAAGCAATGGAAGAGACCTCTTTGGTTTGCTGTTTAGCTGGTGGATGACCTCGGTGGTTTCCTGTCATGTAGAGCAGGAGAAGATCAGCGCTCCTGGCCACCACTCACATTGCTGGTGTGATTCTGGGATCAGCTTGGAGGTCCTTGGCCAACCACTGCAAGAGAGAAAGAAGAAGTGTGGTTATGGTGCATTGTGATCTGTGCCACAGTGTTCTGAAATGTGTTTCCAGGTGAGAGGCATCTCATTTCCCACTTGTCTGTCCGTGGGTTTGATCGGAGGACTTGGAGTCCACCAGGCCAAGCAGCGGGGGTGGAAAGCCTCCAGGAAACTCAGTGTTTTCCCTTGGCTTCTCCTGTTGTTTTTACTTCTCTTGGTTTGCAGTCATTTTTGCTGGCAACCCTCACTCCCTGTGAGGGCTGAAGTGCTGAGTTTGGGGATAACCTTAGAATCCGGAGGAGTCCAAATTTGGTGTTCCCATCTCCACTGAGCGGGTGGGAGGCCTCCTAACTCCCTGTAACCTGTGTGATGTGGCTGACCTCGAACTCCAGGTCTGTGATATCTGGCTGCCTATAGGCCTCTGTCTCTCTGTTTTTCCATGGAAGCCCTCCTGGAAGAGTCAGCTTGCTTAAAATAAACTAATGAGTCACTCAAGCATGGAATTTCTTTCTGCTTTACCTTACGATCAGGTTGTTGCATAAGCGGACTCCACGGCTTTCCTGGGTGAGGGTCTGGTTTTCTCTGGCATCTCTTCTTCTCTCATGGTGTCTTTCATTTTTTTTTTTTTGGCTTTTCTGAGCTGCCCTGAGATGTGCAGACAAAAATACAGCTCCCATGGGGGCAGAGGGGATTCCCTGTCTGCTGCTGGTGGCTCCTACGTGAACCCATCCTCTCCACACAGCACAGAGCAGCGATGCTCTGTTGTGGTTTGCCCCATGTAGCCTCTGTGAGTCAGTCTGGGAGCTGTGCGTGGATGGAGCCTGTGCTGGGTGCCTCTCATCCCACGATGGAGATCACACGAGGGTCCTGCTCCTTGGGATGCGTCACGGCGTCTCTATTTTGGGAAAGAGTTGTACAAATGAGAGTCTGAAGACTGCAGCACAGATTGAATCTGGGAGATGTGTTTGCCTGTGGTAGGGAGATGCAGGCTGGTTTGCTTTTCACTGTGGCGATGATGTCCTCTGCTCATCCCTGGAGCTGTTCCCACCCTGTCTGTAGAGCCATCCCACCCTGGCTCAGCAGAGAGCTGTAGACTCTGCCCCCAAAGCAGGGGTGCAGCAAACAGTGTAACCCCTCATCTCATGTCCATGTCCTAACCATGAGGAAGGATTGTCACCCTCCAGAGAGCAATGTGTCACAGTACCTATTTATATAGAATCTTCCATTGTGGATGCTTCTCACTCATCTAACATCACTTCTGGAGGCAGTTCTGTCATTACCTTTCAGGCCCAGGTTTTGGTTGACTTGGAATCTGGTAATGGCTCCACCATGAATTAATTTGGGCTCACTGAGAAAAGGTCTCATGGGACTGGACACTTCACCAGAGCCAGAAGGACCAACATGAGTCCATAGCACTTATACTCTGAAGTCCTGTGGGGAACACAGCAAATCCCAGTTTCTTTACTCCTCAGTGCCCAGACTATAAAATGAAATTGTACCTTTGCCCAGGTGCAATGGGCAGGGATTGGGGGGATATGGGAGACAAGGGGCTGTTTAAATAATTGGTAGCCTCTTAAGACTGCAAAGGAACTGCATGCAGTGACACAGAATTGTAAACGTGATCATAGGATCTAGAATTATATCTGATGGCTACACTTGTCCCAGACTATACACAAGACTCCCTTTGTCTGACACAGGAATTGGCCTGCTTATCTCTAGGTTGTGGCAAGAGATGTAAAACTTCATTTTCTAATGGGAGAACAAGGGTGGTTTAATTAGTCAAATAATAATGACCCGAACTTGGTTTCCCCAAGACAGAAGAGGTTGGTGCCAGCCAGTTTAGCACTCCCTTTCCCTGTGGAGTTCAGCACATTTACACTAAACCAGAAGCTTAAAATGTGCTTTCAGTAGAGAAAGTGTTAGGAATCTTGGAAGAAAATTATTTTCTGCCCTTCTTGGAAAAAAAAATTCAGCTGTGCTGTTCTGTGCAACACAAGTTGTGCTGTACCAAGCCTGAGCTTTGCTCAGCAGAGCTGGGGCTGGTGCCTCCCAAGTCCTGGAGTTTGTGGTGGGAGATGGGCACACAGGAAAGTCCTGGAGCCTCCATCACTCAGTATGAGGTGTTGCTGGCTGTTGCCCTTGCTGAATCACAAATATACATCTGCAGACCTTTGCCTGATAAGCTTGGGTCTCTGAGGATGATGGATGTATTTCATTAGTGAAAAGATAGTAAATGGTGGGAGGATCTCCAGGGACCCCTCTGCCAGTTCATATGAGGTTGGTTTTAACTCCCTCTCCAACTTGGCCTTGGCTCCCACAGATGAGATTTCTTTGCTGAACCTATTAAAAGCCAGATTAAGATCTCTTGTAGAGGTCATTTAGCAGTGAGAGAACTCTAAGGAATACTTGTTTTCATCTCAATCCTCAAAACAATCTGGGGAATGTATTTGGAGTCAGTTTCTGAACTTAACCCTCTCATCCCCAGGAAAAATAGCGTGTGTGCTGCCCTTGTGCCTGGGATGGGGTGAGCTGGACCCCAGTGCTGACTTTCCAGGCTGTGTTGATTTTTCTGGAACACACAGAAGGGTTTGTGTTGTGTGTGTGTGGGGGGTTATACCACGAGGAGAGGGTGACTAAATGGGTGTGCAGTTACATAAACTGGCATCAGCCTGAGCGTTGCATGTACAGCACAGGGATGACTCAGAGGCAGGAGCTGTGCTCTCAGGGATTGACAGCCCTGGGCAAAGCTGACAGATTGGTGTGGTGGGTCTCCTTGGGTGTCCCCCTCCTCTGCTGTGGGTGCTGGGGGTGCTGGTTTCTCCCCCATCGAGGCACTGGGGAGCAGTGAAGTTCAGTACTGAGCCTCTGGGGCATGCAAACAAGTCAACCAGTGAGTCAGCATTAGGTGGAAATCCAATATTGCTTATGCAGGCTGTTGAAATACAAAAGAGCTGGTAGGAAAATGAGCCCTGTCTCTCTAAATGGTGAGATCATGTTCAGGTGTAGTGATAAAGGGTGGACCAGAAGTGGAGCTCAGCTGAGAGCCCTGTTGAGTTTAGGAAACAGCCCAAAACCCTGGAGTAAAATACTGTTTGGACCGCTGAGAAAGATTTTGCTGGTAAGATTCCTCCCCATCAAGAAAAAAAAAGAAAAAAGAAAAGCAGAAGGGAATGTTTTAACTGGGACTCAGCTCATTCTTTATGGCAATCCTCAATATTCAGATTCACGCCTCCAAAATGGCAAGATCTAAAAAAAAAAAAAAAAGTTAAAAATCATTAATTTTTAATATTCAGATTAACCTTTTAGGTTATGGAATTTAGATTTCCATGCTTTTTTTTTTTTTTTTTTTTTTCAGTGGGGGTCAGAAGCTTATTTGAAAAAAAAAAAAAAGAAAAGTCAGCAGCATTCCATCTCACTTTTCCCCACCCCTTTCAGAAAGGTTTGCTGGATAGCTCGCTCCAGGAGCCAGGGCATTTGGAGAAGGACCAGGAATCACAGGAGTGGGCAGTGCTGGCACTGCCTCAAATCCCCTGCTAATAAACACTCCGACTGAAGCCAGATGGTAAAAGTGCATTTTTATAACATTTTATGTGGATTAATGGTTTCAATAAACATTTTTCTCATTTGTATACATTCGGGGCAGCATTTGCACGGAGTCTAAGAAAGCTCAGTGAGCTTCCTCTGGCTTTCTTGGTGCTGCACTCAAAGGCTGACTTTGTCTGATCTGTCTCAGTCTCCTCTCACATTTGCCATTTGTATGAGCCACAAGACTGCAGCGAGGCAGCGGTTGCTGATCCCTGAGCGGTCTGGTTTGCCCTTGATGTGTCTGTAATTCCTTTCATCATAATAAGAGTCATTTGTACATACAGAGGGGATTAGTTAATGACCTGCAATTCACAGTCTGCGGGGCCGTGGCTCTCTGGTGATGACCACTCTGTGATGTGCTGTGGTGATTTCTGGAGTGATTTAGAGACGTGTCTTCATTAAGGTTCAGTGTGTGGTAAAAACAAGTATCACTGCCCTCTTTCCAGATGGGAAGACTGATTGTTGCCTGTTTGGTGAGTAAATAATGTGAGCTGCTGCAAAGTGGTTTGTTGTACGGACAGTCAGGGTGCTGTGGTTCAACAAGTCGCCCCTCCTCAGCCGTGCTCTGGGCGGGGGCGATGGGTGTCCTCTTGACCAGGGAAACGAGCTTAGCCTGGGAGGAGAGGGGATTAAGGTGACACAGGTGAGGTTATCTGCTCACTGCTCGCAGATTTCCCACGGCGTTGCTCGTGAGGGTGTTTGTAACAAGTGTTTCTAAGCCTCTCGATGTTGGATTTGGGGACAGGGCTGGTGGCGTGCTCAGGTCCGTGAGGTTGGTGCTCAGGCCCATGCACACACCCAAGCTTTCCCAAGGCTGTCAGAAACAGCAGGAGCAGTTACGGAGGGAGAGCATGGCAGCACGAAGGCTTTGCTAAGCCCTCAGTTTGTGGAGGAGTTTTCCTGGTTGTTTGCAGTGTTTGTGCTGGTGTTTATCCCCGTGATCACCCTGTTGTGTGCTCTGGTTACCCATCTGCCCAACGTGAAGCCCTCATCCCAGGGCTCACTCCGAGGGTGGTATGTGGTGTCTGGGAATGACTCATGCAGCTGCTGTATAGCACATCCACTCCTGGCCAGATGTAAAATTAAACACATGCTTTTAGTGTTATCTTGACCTAGACTAACGTTGCTATTTTGGGGTTTTATGTCAGAGGCACAAAAAACCTGGAAATCACTGATGGAAAAGACCTATGAGATCATCCCTTCCACCCACAGGATTGTTCCCTGCAAAATATTCTCCATCATTTTGTCCAAAGCCGTCAAAATTCACTCAAGTGAGAGGGATCCTAATGCTTCCCCAGGGGAACTCCTACATCTTCCAGTGTGCCAGGGAGGACTCATTCATCCCCAGTCTACAGTCCAAAGTTAATTTTACTTGGTTTAAACCTGCCTGTCCAAGTTCAGATCCCCAAGACTGTTGCTGCTCTTCCTGCTGTTCATACCCAGCATGGCACAAGAATGAGGTGAACACAGGCTGCTCAGCCACCTGTAATGGGATGAGTTTGCAATCAACCTTCAAATAATTGCCCAGGGGCTCTCTAGCTGGACCTCTGCTGCAAGGGTGGTGTAGGATAGCAAGCCTCATATCCCAGGGCTGCATCTTCTCTATCCCTCTGAAGCATAAACCTTCCACAGGGCATTTTCTGTTTTGTTGAAATGTCTTGCTCACTGCTTCGTGGGATGTACAGACCCAGGCTGATGCCTCAGTTGTTTTTCCTATCAGAGAAAAAGGCATAGCAGATTTTACAGATAAGTTGGAAAAGAAAATAATCCTGTCTGCAGGGCAGGGACTGTGTGTGCCAGCTCCCCGCTTCGGCCCCATCTTGCCCCATCTCACCCTCACATCCCCTGGGAGTGGAAATGGAAACCTCTGCACTGAGCTCTGGCAGTACGAGTGGATACCAGGGAAAGTTTTTGCCAGTATGTGGCAGGAGCCAGCTCTTGCTCCACTGCAGCAGTTAAACACATCAGTGCTCTGAGCCTGTACAGCCCTCTTGGCACTGACTGAATAGGTATTTGTGGGGTGGGGTTTTTTTTGCACCGGGGTCATTTTCTTCCTGGGCTTCTGAGCACTCATCTGTGAAACATGAAATTGCCTGACCCCGGAGCTCATCCCTGGGTTGGTGAGATCCATAAGCTTGCAGAGAGCAATATTTTCCCTCTTTTATACACAGAGGAGTCTTCAGACGGCAATCGCTCAGCAGACAGCAATTTTCAGCTGTCTCTCCTTTATGTTTTCAGTGGGATTTGAACATCTTTGGGAAGTGTAAATTTACAGCCAAGGATCACAAAATGATGCCTCGCTCTGTGATCTTCCCTGGGCAGGCCTTACATAGAGACCACAGTTGCCACCTCTGAGGAGCCACAGCAGGTAAATGGTTGCTCTGCAGGGCCCATCCAAGGTGCCTGGGATGGCTCCAGGCTGCACTCAAGGGATGTGGTGGATTGTTCAGTGCCATAGCCCGTGTGGAGCCCAAGGGAGTATTTTGCCTGATAGCAGATCCCAGGAAAACTGAGATCCCAGAGCTTTGCAGGGCTGGTGCAGCCCCTCTCAAACAAACCCCCTCTCAAACATTAGAGGATGCTGATGCAGCAGCGCTAGGAGAGAGGAAAAGGTCCTCATGTCCGTGGAGAACTCTCATTCATTTTGAGCATGTGCTGGGGGACAGATGTGTAGAGTGAAAAATGTCTTTCAGAAACCTCCCTCATGCTCCTCCTGTGCTTCCAGTATTCTTGCTGTTACCTGTTTGTCCTGCCTCCAATCCCCAGGATTTAGCTCTACCTTCCTCTCATCCAGCTGCCTCCTGCTAGCACTGTTCCCCCCTGCACTCCCATTAATCTTCTCATATTCATCTGACCTTCTGATATCTCATTTATTTTTCTCTGTTTGCATTTATTTGCTCTGCATATTCCTCAGGCCAGGAGCTGTCTCTATAAAGCATATAGTGAATGTCCAGTAGAATTTCAGTGTGTAGCTTCTTCAGAGTCCACAAAAAATGGCAACTCCAACCCCATAGGCTGCTTTTACAGGTTGCTCCCCATATGATTTAAGCCAACCTTTAAAAACAAAATTAACTTCTGTAACAAAATAATATAAACATCAGCTCTCATCAGACTATGGCTCTGTAATAACTGGAAAATATGGGAAAAATATGCAAAAGTTCTGTTCTCTGTATCAAGCACAAACGCTTGAAGCACACTGGGCTATTTGTCATCACTGCCAGGCTGTACGGTGCCTGCATCCATTTCTTACCACCCACAAAAGCTGCTTTCAGAGTAACCAGACTGAGTCATTAGTGTCCTTAGCTACAAATTTTGCTCTTTGAGCTTCAAGCTGCTTCTTTGCGTAGTGCGTTTGTGCCGATTCACTGAAGCGTGGATCAGTTGTTTTATCGACACATCCACGGGACAAAGGGCTGAGTCAAAGGGAGCCTGGGGTTGGGATATCGAACCCTTTGTCTCTGGAATCATTGCAGGGTGCCCTGGGCTGGCAGGGCATCGCAGCCACCTCAAACTGATGGCCTTTGTGCAGCGATTTGGAGGTCATGACTGCGCTCCGAGCAGTTGGATGTCCGTCCTGCAAAAAAACTCACAGGAAGGCCATATGGAAGATGCTCTAGTGCTGTCAGCCACGCAGCAGGCCAGCACAGGACCTTGTCTCTGTGGGAAAAATGGAGCTGGTTCTCTCTCCTGTGCCCTGTGAACAGGCTCACTGCCTGTAGCACAGTGCAGACAGTCTTTTGTGGAGGCATCATAAATTCTGGACCAATTATTCTTGCCTCACTCATGTAAAATTCAGAGAAATCGACTGTCAGAGTGAAGCCCTTCCTCATTTCCTACACTGCATTAATTTCCAACTAACAGTGGAATCACGAAATCTCCTGAGTTTTATAACAAAATTACTAAACAAGAGGCTGAAGCCTTGCTTTAAGTGGAAGCCTCAGTGCAGCCTCAGCTCTGAAGCTGCTTTCCACTTCTGCAATTACCCATTTTCAGTAAAGAGTAGAATATGATACAGTGGACTCCCAGATGCATGGCTGCTAATTATTGGCAGAGCAGTAGACTCAGCTGATTGCTCTGGTTTGGGAAGTGCTCTACAACAGTGCAAACCAGGCAGAGGAGATGGTCAACCACAGGGAAGAGGGAGCACTTGTGAACTAGTGGCCTATACAGGTGATTAATAACAATAACACACCAGTTCCAGTTGGCAGAAGAGGCTCTTCAGCATTGGTACAGAAGTGCCAAGGGCTAAGCAACAGGAGTTTTGCATGTTGTGTGGGTGCAAGATCAAGATGTAGTTCTGTGGCTCCAGTGTGTAAAAGAGGCAGGAGGATTATCAGAACAAACTCCATCTTCTTTCTTTAAACACATATTTCTTTAAACGATCCAGCCAAAACTGCATCATTTCAAGGGGATATATATTATTAAGTTTGAAAGCATGGATTGGGTGTTAGAAGATTTTAGTTTTATTGCTGTTTCTCACAATGATTCCTTGCATTCCTGTGTCCAGTAAGTACGACCGTTCATCATCTCTATTTCCATGCCAATAAAATGGGGATCACAACATCACTTATCTCCCAGCAGTATTATGAGCTTGAATGAATTAATATCTCCGGAGCGCTCTGGTGGAAGGTGCAAAGTCTTTTCATAAGAGCTCACGATTCCAGCTAGAAAAGAGCTTTGTGTGGCGAATGCTGAGGTTAGAAAGGTGTGAAGCCAATTTAGATTTCAAGTTCTGTGAGCCTTGATACAGCACCAGGTAATCTGAGAATTCAGGTCTCCTAGATGCTGAGTGGTTAATCAGGATCAGACTCTTCCACACACTTTCTGGAACCAGTTGGACTATGTGCATAATAATCCAGTGCTGCTCAAAAATCATGGTTCTGTGAATGATTTTTTTATCCTAGACATCTTGAAAGACAAAAATAATTCTCCAGCCTTTATGAACAGGAACTCTTTTTCTGGGAGAACCTTTTACTTGCTTTTTACCCTACAAAAAAATAGCAGTCTCACCAGGAGTTGTGGAGTTCAACAGAGTGTTAACACTGCAACAAAAGCTCTTCTGCTGTTTGAAAGTTGGAGTTCTTCACTGGGCCCACGTGTTTTTGATGACTAATTTCCCACTCTTATCTAAGAGTTACTTAATCTAAGAGTTCCCAGTGGGATAAATGGAACAGGAATGAGGGCGACAGTTTGCAGCTGTCAAGGTGAAAAGAAAGAAAATACCCACATATTGCACTAGGCAGGCTCTTGAAAAACATTCTGGCTTTGCCAGGAAAGATAAGGGTCTCTCTGTAGCTGCAGAGTTTCCGTGAAAGGTGCTGTAAGTGCTGCAGAAGTTGGAAAATTGGTCATACACACCTGTTTTGGGAATGGTCTCCTGCCTGTGACACTGCTGCTTCATTGACTAGTACTGCTCAGTCTTAGTGACACACACATACCCTGTCAGCCTCGATTCCCTCTGAGAAACAGTAGTAAGAGGATATCCCTGTGTGCTTTGGGATGCTTTAGAGCTGGGCTGGTGGCTGTCCTGAAGACATGCACAGCACCACTGAGGTTTTGTGACCGTGGATATTCAGGGTTCTAAGGCAGCAAGTGTGTTTCTGGATATTGGTCTTTTCCCCTAAACCCATTGCTTCCCCCATGGGAAGAGTAGGGAACCAAGTGTAAATACAACCTATTTGTACAAATAACTTAGATTTCCACCCCACTCTGAGGGGGGTGAAGCAGTAAAAGGGGATGTTACAGCTCCTGTGGATGGGAGAGTTTTATGTTAGCTCTGGTCCCACTGCGGTGGCTTGG
Source organism: Myiozetetes cayanensis (assembly GCF_022539395.1). Lineage (NCBI taxonomy): Eukaryota > Metazoa > Chordata > Aves > Passeriformes > Tyrannidae > Myiozetetes > Myiozetetes cayanensis. The sequence goes on from NW_026087521.1 coordinate 5,987,186, forward strand.
GAACCCGCAGAGACTTGGGATGGGATTCATCTGCCCAAGCATGGGTAGATGCCTACATAAAAACTAGTCATCTTAGGTTCCCTTTGGGGAAGATCAGAGGAAGCAGGTCCTGCATGGGTGGGATTTTCCACCCTAACAAGGGGCAGTCAGGATGGGTCAAATAGGTGCTGAATAGGTGTTGAAAATACACTGTGCACCTGTGGGGGTGAGGTGGGACATGGCTTTGCACACAGTAGATGAATCTTGCAGCTGCCATTGCATCAACAGCTCAGTAGTTTTCCTTAAAACTACTGCTCAACTACCACTTAATCCCACTGTACACTCAAGCTTCTCTTGATGGATATAAATGAATTGCCCCCAATTCCATTGCCAGCTAATGAGTTGCTGAAAGCCCACTCCAGCTGAATCCTCAGGGATTCCTGAATTAACTTCTAAATTAAGCTAAGGAATAGGGTCTGATATCCTGCCTCTCACTGATCAGGTTAGATGCTGTCTTTGTTTCACTCCTGACTAAAATGGATTGGGGATTGTCAAACTTGTGTTTCTGGAGCGAGACGTGTTGATAACCAAAGTTTGTGTGGGAATGTACGGCTGAATGTGGGTTTTTCCATGAAAAGTTGAAAATTTTAGCTCAAGAACCACAAAGTCTGGCAGCCTCACTTAAATCTGTAAAGATCCAGCATTAGCTACAGGACTGCTTGGTGTTACACCACATCTCTGGATGTACTTTTATAGAATACCTCACACTGAAAATTTAATTAATCAGAGAACAGTTATCACATTACCAGCCTGACTGAATTATATTTTTTTGTGAAAAAATGTGTGTTTAAAAGTCTAAACGCTCCTGTTACAGTGATTAATTATCTGCAGAAAATTGAAAGCACACAAGAAATTATCAAGAATGAACATTTAGACATCATCTGTCTTCCTAAAAACACTTGTCTGAGTGTATTAAGAAGAATATTATTGCAGCATAGATGTTGGCCACTTGGGATATGTTTTTCCTGCCTTCTCTTTAGTGCATTCTTGCTGCGGATTTATTTGTTTATTTTTTTAAAAAATATAACGTCTAAATGGATTAAAGATTTATTGAATTTTTTAACTGGAATGATTCTCTGGAGAAGATTGATTTCCCCGCCGCCTCAGAGGCGGTTTAATTTCTGTGTTACTTATGAAATAATGAGAGGTATAACTTTTGTGTAATGGGGAGAAGCAGCGGCACAGAGCACTGGCGGCGTCTCGCGGAGCGTTGGGTCAACGAGGAGTCGCGCCTCTTGTATTTACGAGCTGTGACGGTGTCGCGGGGGAGAACCGATTGCCAGAGGCAGGCCTGGTGGAGCACACGCCCAGCCACCCATAAATCTGTGTACTCTCACTCCTTATTAACTGAGGGCCAGGGCTTATTAATTATACACGGCTCGATGATGACACGTCTCGTAAAAAAGAAAGAAGCACGTAGTGAAAGTTGAGAGCTTTGCGTTAGGCGAGATGGGGACGAGTCTTTTACAAGCCAGCATGGGGTTAGAATAGTAAAATTTACTCCTGCTTAGAGGGTTATATGGACTCAGAACGTCCTTATGAGTTTTAAATGGAAATCCAGCAATAGATTAGCCCTGTGTCAGTCATTTCCAACAGATCGAAAATTACTGGAGGGGAAAAAACAGCATCTGGTTGTTCTTCCTCAGGAAACAATGAAAACCAAAACAAGAAAGGGACTGAAGGAATCCCAGGCAAAGGAAAAAACCCCATCAGTTAAGTAGATTACAGAGGATGCACAGAGGAATCCCCAAATGTGACTGTGATGATCATTTTCCTGGTTAACACAAGGCAGACCTCAGACTGTAAACTACCTCCTGACAAGGAGCCAAACCTTGGTAGCAGAGAGCAACAGCAGTTTACACCATCCCTGGACCAGCATGGAAGAGAGAGCACAGGGAATGGAAACAAGGGCTTGAGAATAGCACCTTTTTTTTAAGCCAGAGGTGCTCTTGGGGCCCGTGTGCCATTGAACTAAACCCTCTGAGCTTTGTAAAGCTTCGGTCCGCTGAAATATTTTGCCCATTATGCAGGGCTCAATATCAGGGTCTGAATTAAATCCATTTATAGTAGCTTTTGAGGAGATCTGGGCTGGGTGGAATGCCTTCAGCAAGGAAACTGAGTGTTGATAACCAGCCCAGTGAAGCCTGTGCAAACAGTTAGCCAAAGAAAATACCGGTGAAGTGAAAAATAAAACACCTATTCCTCCTGCTTTGCACATGCAAGAAGTCTTCTTGGTTCAGCCCTGCATCAATCCTTACACGTGGTCTCAGAGTCAGGGACCTGACTCATGTGTCTGAGCATGGCAGGATTCTTAGAATGAGTATTATCTTTTGTTTTCAAAACATTTTCAGGACTGAGGTAAGGACTTCTGTCGCCCTGATATAACTTTCAAACCAGGTGCTCCCCTAGTGTTCTCAATGCCTCCCTCCAGCATGTTCAGATATGCTTTTATATAAAAAAATGAAAAGAAGAAGAAAATGTCAGTGTTCAGACACATTAATGGCCCCACATGAAAGAGAAAGTGAATGTTGTGAAGTTTTCTCACTTTTTTTTTTTTCCTAATTGTTAAGAAAGACTGCACTGATGCCAGTAATAAATAAAAACCAGCTGAGCACAGTTTGGAATTACCGTGGAGCTTTTCATCAGCAGAAAAAGCCTAGCCCTGGTGCTGTAATTACATGATATATAGTGCAGTTGTCTCACCCTTCTTTCTCCTTATATGAACAACCACCACTCTGCCACACTTGCTGTATTAAAACAACAGATAATCTTCAAATAATTACTTAGTGCTAATCACGCTCTTAAGAAATATTCATTCCAAACAGTGTATCATTTGTGCTGCAAATGAAGATGCATTAGTTTCTGGAAAGCACCACCATGAACTTTCATCATGTCCTCCCAACACAGTGAGCCCTGACATCCCCAATGTGCTGTGTGAACTTTCACTGAAAGCCCAAACAGGCTTTAAAGAGATGCTGTGGCTATTCTGAATTTTGGTGAGTGATGAAGTCTCCATAGCCACAGGTCACTGTTTCCAAAGCTTTCCTTTCTGAGCAGAGGAGACTTTTTTATCTGATTGTATTTTTAGAGTTGCCTGGCACACAACCACTGTTTCTTGGAGCTAGTTTCAACATTTACCACCCAACCACGGACCCCAGAGAAGAGACAGACAAATAATACACTTGGGTAGCTAAAAGATCAAAGGTTGCAGGAAACAAAAAAAAAAAGGCTTTTGGGGGAAGATTTGTCTAGATTGGTCCTTGTTGAAGAGATCTAGCACTGTGTTTGGTTTAGGACAAAGAAAAAGGTGCAGCTTTTGGCTTGTGACCACGAGTGTCTGTGTTGCCACAGTTTGGTGACTCCCTGTTGTTGGCCGTACGCTGGCTTCGGGATTTATCTGGCTGGTTTCACTTCCCAGTGTGGGAGCAGAAGTGAGTGCACACATCTGGTTACTGCAGCTCAGCTGTAGCTCCTCAGGCAGCAAGTCCTTCATTTCTGGGTGCACATGTGTGCCCCGGTGTTGCCTGAGGGAAAACACTGTTTTTGGGCTCCATGGATGTGTGTTTAACCCTAAACCATGGATTAACTCAGAGACCGCTGAGGTGGTGTGGGGCTGAATCACACAGTGCACCATGAGAAGTTAAGACTGGATTTGTTCAGCTTGGAGAATAGATGACTCAAGGAAGACCTTTTTGCTGTCTACAAGCACCTGATGGGAGGATGTACAGAGCTCAGCTCCCCTCAGAGGTGTGTGGTGACAGGACTAGGAGCAACAGGCACAAGTTGCAAGATGGGAGATTCCATTTAGGGGTAGGAAAAGTTTTTTTACCATGGATGTGATGAAATGCTGGTGGAGGTTTGCCAGAGCAGCTGGGGCATCTCCACCTTGGCAGTGCTCAGAATTTGGTTGGACATGGCCCTGAGCCACATGATCTGGTTGGATGTGCTTTGGATGGCGGGGTAGACTAGAAAGCTCCGGGTTCCTCCGAGCCAAAGGGACTGGGTGTTGAGTAAGAAATCCCAGTGAAGAGTCAAAACTCAGGATGTGAATAAACTTTCATCTCTGGTTGGTCTCCCCCATCTTATGTTGTGGGGCTGGGCTCATGATGTGGACAGTGCTGTCTAAATTAGGGTGGATGTGTGTGTCTCAAACACAGATGGGAACCACAGATAGGGTGAGGAATGAGGAACTCAGGCCACCATACCCATTCTGGGGCAGCACCGTGGGGTTGGAGGCTGGACAAGATGGGAAGAGGTAGAGGAGTCCTGACTGGACCTGGGATGGACATTGACTCCATTGAGGCTGCAGGTGATGAGGTTTTACCAGCTATTCAGCAAGCCCAGTTCTGGTGTTTCTTGCTTCCTTGGAAACTTCCTATAGCTGGAGGATGTTGCATTTTCTGGGTTATTTTGAACACATCTCCTCAAGCCCTGCCCCTCGAGCTGGCCTCCAGCTGCCACTCTGCACACCCACCAGCTGCTTAATGTCACAGTGTTTTATTGACACCCCATCAGTGGAGCCACAAGGGCTTTCCAGGCCCACTGCTGAGCTTGCCAGGACCTTTCAGCTGCTTCCCCAACACTGCTACCTGTTTTGGATGTGGCTCAGTGCAAACAGAGACCTCAGAGCTTGACACAGAGGAGAGACATGAGATGAACTGACCATAATTTTTTTAATAAGTTCAGAGCTTTCTATACCAAAAGGGGAAGTTTCCTCCTTGCTGGAAGGAGGATGCCACTTGTGCATCCTGCTGTGTGGCTGTTAAAATGTGCCCAGGAAAGCAATATTGGAGGCATAACAGGAGAGGCTCTCAGTGAAGCCTGAAGCATCTCTTTGGAGTCAGAGTATTGCTAATTTGCTTTCAGAGTAAAGAAATAACCCGTGGTTAAACTGGCATTGAAGTAAGCAGATTTTCTGGACAGGCTCTTAAAGACCTTCAAAGGCAGCTCAGCTTTAGGGAATGAAGTGCACCAGGCTTGCCTGGAAATCAATATCCACAAGCTGAATTTTCACATTTTGGTAATGCTTATCAGTTCATTTGGGTGCTTAACCATCCACTCCTCCTCAGCTGAATGCTCCAAAATATTCAGCATGTATGTTCTTATCTACGTGGTGTATGTCTGCTTTTATTACTTTCCCTTTGCTGCTTCAGAGCTGCTGTGAGGAGATATGCAACTAGTGTTTTCAAAAAGCAAAATATTTACCATGATGCTTTCTTATTGGAGTTTTGAAACTTGCTGTATTTAAAAATCTCAATTTTTAAATTGAGTAGGAGCACCAAACAGTTAAACCTAAACAAATTTACTTGGGATAGGAAAGAGATGTGCCTTTAGGTTGAGCTTGTGCCTTTATTTATGATCAAGATCAATAGAAGATTGTGGGGGGAAAAAATATTTTGAAAGTTTTCCTCTCTTTCTGCTGCACCTGTATTTATTGCCTTTCCCTTTTGGATCCCAAACCCAGTCTTGCCTTGCTTCCCCAAAGCAGGTGTGTCCTGTCCTCCCTCCTGGGCTGTCCCGTGCTTGTGATGGCTGCTGACCTGGCATCAGTGTAATGAGCTCCAAGTACAGCAAGGAGCAGTGTCCTGACTTTGGATGGATTTCTTCCTGTCCCAGGAGGGAGTTTTTTCACATTTTCCAATTGATTCATTGGAGCCCTGAAGAGGAGCACCCTTTGCTTCTATTGAGAGAGGAAAAAAAATAGATCAATATTCATCTTACTTACTAGTCAAAATGCTACTCAGCAAAACTGATCTGAAGTCATCAGTCTCAGTTTTCTCATAACCCTGATTTCTTCAAGATGCTTTCCTCAACTTACTGGACCCACTTGTTCTTCAGACAGCTCAGCTGAAGTTGTGCTGAGTTTCCCCAAAATGTGAGAGCTTTTTCCGTGTTTGATCATGGTCTGTTCAATATCCTTCCCAAAATGAAAGGGCAAGAGGTTATTTGAGCTGCATAGCACTGAAGGGAGCAGGGTCTGTGGATGTTAAGTAGAGCTTGCAAAAGCAATTTGGGTGAGACGTGGCACTGGCCAGCAAAGCTCTGTTAGGAAACCACTCAGGCTTTCTGCTAGGCATTACAGATTCCCAATTTTGTGAACTTTGCTGGAGTCAGGCTGGCAAAGGGAAATGTATTTCCAGGTGTAACCCAGCAAAATTCAGTTTAATGGCTGCAGCAGATCCCTGCCTGCAGAGCTGAACATTGGAGCCTGGGGCTGGAGCTGGGGACAGCAAGTGTTCATCCTGGAGAGGATTTCTTTCTGCTCTCTTAAAGGCTGCCTGGGAAAAAAAGATAAATGCTGGTTGTACTTTGTGCTTTCTATAGTAGGAGCATAAAGAAGGAAAGTGGATGAGAAGGAGCCAAAAGCAGAATGAGTAGGATCGGGGAACAGGGAGGTGTTAATCGTTCTCCCTCTCTTTGGGATGGATAGAGTAAGCTCATTGCCCATAAATCTCATGGTGTCACAGCACTCTAGTAATAAACTCCATCCCAGGCAGTAAGACAGATGGGTCTGAGGAATGCTTCCTTGGCTTCAGACCAGTGTTTTGGGTAGTTCTGTATTTTCCAGTGTTTCGCTGATGAGGCTGGAGGAGATGGCCTCTCTGGGTAGGCTATGGCCAAATCCCCACCTCCCCTGAGTTAATGAGTGACATGGGAGGGGAAAGGTTGGCAGGAAGAGGGGATCAGAGCCAGTTTCTCCTGTTGTAGGTTTTGAAGTGATGGGAGCATAGTGTGGGTGCTTGGCAGAAATTTCATTCAGCTAATACGGTTTGTGATGTGACTTTATTTGACCAACCAAGGTCATCCTCCTGAGACTGTTGTCTGGAGGGATTGGTAGTCAGTACAACACTGACTAGTGCAGGTGGTGCTTGACCCTGGGCAGGTATTTACCAAGGTCTTCACCTTGGATTCACCCTATGACTTCAGTCAACCTCAAACAGCAAACAGGAAGGTTGAACAGGGTAGGAGTCACATGGGGCATGGCTGAAGACCCCATCGGTGCCCCATAAAACTGATTTGTGTGGCACTGTGATGGCTGATCACAGTCTTCACACCCCAACAGTGCCATATCCCTCAGGTGGGGTGAAATGGGATCATGGCAGCATGGAAGTCAGTTGGCCTTGGCTGTTATTCAGAGGATTTTGCTGTTCATGGCCATGTTTGTGATAATCCTGGCACTGTGGAAGGCACAGGGAGATGTGGGGTCTACCAGTAGTGTTCTACAGTGCTGCGCTTGGAATAAGGAGTGAAACTACCAGATACATAATTCATTCCTAACATTACACTGTGAAGCTTTTTGCTGCTTGTCTCCCTGTGGATGTAATTAGTCATGGGAGTTCTTTTTTAGATGTAATTACACCATTAAGCATACTTTCACTTCAACCACAAAAACACATGGTTGGCCTCTGTAATTGCACCACTTAATGACGTTGCCTCTTAATTGCACGTAAGAGTCTACGAAGCAAACAATGTATGACTTGGACTCCCTCTGACTCGCTGCTGCTTTGATCTTCAAAGTGGTTGGATTTGTTGTTTTCAAGTTTGTGGAGTTGGTTTGGTGGCTCATCATAGCCCTGCAGCTGTTGGGGTTGGTGTCCCCAAAGAAGGGAGGACTTCAGGGTCACCCTGGTGAAGGATCAGGAATATAAGTAGTGTGGAGGGAAAGACCAGGGATGTAACTGCAATGTGAGAGCATGGCCTTGGCAGGCTGGTGCCTTTTTATGGGGCCTGGACTGGCTGGAGAGAAGTGTGTCTGTCCTCAGCTGTCCTTGACCCCAGTGACAACAGGTCTTTAAGTGGGTGGCACATCAGTTTAGAAGGGATGGCAACTTCAGAGCGTATTTAAAAGATGTTTTTTGCATGGCCTTGGTGCCCTTCTCATTGGATGGTGTCCCTCACCCACGGATGGCACTGTTCCTGATGATCCCACTGAGGCAGCCAAAGATGAATGAGGGAGATGTCCCCACAGCAGGAACTGGGTGACAGCAGTAAATAGTGGTGTCTGCTGTGCACCCAACGAAGAGTGCTTCTCCAGCATTGCTCATCTGGCTCAGGGACATGGAGGGATAAGGCTGGGATACACACTTGGTGTGACTTTCACCCATATCTCCTGGATTAAAATCTCCTCCCGGATTAAAATCTCTTCTCTTACATTTTCAGTGTTTTATGGTTTTGCAATTTGTTTTCACTGCTTGTTTGGGGAAAAAAAAAAAAAAGAAAGAAAGTGAAATTGTGTTTCTTGTGTTTCTTTCTGTTGAAAGAGTCAAATGATGAGTCCAATCTTAGAAAGAAATCAAAACCAAACAACATGAGCCTGGGAGCTGCCCAAGTGGCTCACTTCCTCTGGGTTTCTAAATCAGTACGTGTCCATGAGACGTGTTTTTGTTCCCATTTCTTCCATACACAATGTTGCGGAAGCTTTAAGTAAAATCAGTCCCTAAATAGGCATCCCTGGGATGTACAGCTGCCAAAACAAAAATCAGGCAACAAAACTGGGCTCATGTCCTGAAAACAATTTATCCTGTTATCTTTTCCCTTTCTCTTTAATGTCTTCTAATTGGTTTTCTTGACACTTTTTTTTTTTGCGACACTGTGCCTGGCCAGTGTTTCCTACTCAGTCTTTGGGAGGCTGAAGCCGCTTTTGTACCAGATCAGGGTTTCTGGCAGCGTCCGTGTGAGTGCTGTCCCAGGTAAATGTTCCAGCTGTAGGAATGGCTGGAGGGTTGGACCTCCATGGGACTGTCAACCAAATTGTAAGTTAGTTTTGTGTTTCTTCGTGGCTCATCCTGGTTCTTTCCAAATTGCTCTGGTACCTTTTTGGGGAACAGTGCAGTGAAGGGTGTGTTTGGGCTCATACAATTAAATTACATATGGTTCTGTGAAAAAGCAAAGCTGGAAGTAAAACTTTGCAGTAACAGCATCAGCTTGTTGCATTTCCAGTATCTGTCAGCATGAACACTTGGAGGACTGTTGGGGAACTTCTAAATTAGTCGACTCTGTCTCCTTGTAAAACCACCCGATTCCTTTTTCTCAAATACGTTACTCTGCATTTAGGCATTGTGTAATCATCTGTCCTTCTCACACATGAGCTAAATAAATGTCTGCTTGCACAGGATAACCATTTTTTTGAAAAATCTTTATCCACTGTTACTATTTCAAGGCCTGCATACTTGTCTGGAACAGAATATCAGCGTCTTCAAAGCATAAGAATACTCTTTTTCAATTTTCAAGAACATATACTCTGTAGAAATGCTCAGATTTAAAGCAAATATTTTCTGAAGCCTATTGCTTTGTTAATCTTGTCATGAAAAGGGTGACACTGCATGCCTCACATCTCAGAAAGAAATACACAGTAATAGACTTCTTCTAGGCTGAGGAGACACCAATTCTGAATTTCAGGCCAATCTACTATTATTCATTATAATGTTTTCACCATCTGCATTTTTATTGTTGTTTTGGTAACCTCTTTGTTCTCCATCTGATATTCTGAAATTGCCTGCAGAATACTGGTTTATTAAAGGCTGCTGCATGTCTGGCAGCAGTCAAGGAGTTTGGAGACAGAAGTTGATCTCTGCCATCAAATAAAGCATAGACAAGAAGTTTCTTCTCTTCAGAGGAGAAGATGAAGGACACAGAAGATGCTGTGCTAACCCAGCTGGTGCCCTCTTAAATGGCTGGTGTGAAAAATGGTTGTGTCCTTGCTTGTGCATGTGGTGAACCGAGAGTCATGTGAACTCAGTAGGGTCAGAGGTGGAAAATTTGGTACAAAATTTGGCAGTCTGCTGTAAACTCCAGCAGCAGTTAGGGAGCTTTTGGCAAAAAATTAACAATGAAAAGCTATTTAGCAGATTCAGGACACTTCTTTGCATGACTATGACTGAAAATTTTGACTTAATTTTGTGTGCACTATCACAGTATTGACCAGCAGGTTTCCTACTTAGCAATGTGAGCCTGTGAACATTTTGCCTCTGCTGGTGCCCTTTGCACGGCCTCCGCATGGAGCTCACCATCCAGTTCATGCCCTGGCTCTGCTGCAAAAAATCTTTACTGGAGTCATGACCGTTGCATATAGGATTTTTCCCAGGATGTGAAAAGCATGGGAATTGTTTCCACAGTTTATCAGACCTCATCTCTTTCCAAACTAAATGAAAAGCTTAATGCTTTGATCGTGCTGCCATTGGGGTCCGTGCAAAGCTGGGCAAGGAGGTGGGGCTGGGAGCAGCAAACCTCCTGCTCACCCTGCAGTTTGGAGGGGAAGAAGGTGACTGCTGTTTTCTAGAAGGGAATAAGAGAGATGTAAATGAGATAATTTCTGTGCTGTGTCTCTGAATGTACCAGAAGTGCACAGATGAGCATCGCATGTGACAATATATGAAACACCACTCGTAACTGTTGTGCTCTGTCGGAGAAATATGGCCACAAACCCAGGAGAACAGCTCTTTACCTTGGCTCTAGTGAAGTTATGAATGTGTGGCACGACTCTGGGATGTCTAAACTCTTAGCTTAGTGAAAAATTTTGCAGAACTGAGAGTAGTGATAGTAGGTGTTGTTAACAAAACCTGGATTTTCTCCTGTAATATCATATCTGCAGGCTCCTCTCTAGAACAACAAACCCCCTCAGTGGAACCACCAGCTATACAAAATAAAGCAAAAGGAAATTTAAAGCAGGTCTGAGAGCAAGAAGTATTGGTGATACTTAGAACTTTTTTCTTGCAGTAAGTTGTATCCACGTTGGCTTTTCTTGAGAATTGTGTTCCTCTCTCTAGAGTCCCAAATACCATCCGTAGATGAGTGTGCAGATGTGAGCCAAGGGCATGGCATGGCTTCAGCAGGGACAGTTATGTGCCTTAGTTATTAAACTGGATACTGATCTAAGCATCTTTTCCAAGACATGAAAAAATCTTAAGTGTGATCTCTTCCACATCCCTTGTCTCTTACAGTATCTCTTTCCACCCTTTCCCCCCCGTCTCTGCTTATAAATGTGTAATTTCCTGGAAAAAAAAAAAATTCCCCTCCACATTTATTTTTAGGCTTGTGTTTGTTTACCAGAATCTGTCTGAAGCCTGGCTGGATAGCAATTCAATATCCACTTATTGATTTCCTAGCTCTCATTAGCTTAAATACTTACTCAAAGCAGAGGGTAAGGAGATCTTCATCGTTTATTTTAAGAGCATTTGGTTTTAAGATGGCCTTTTGCTATCTGTTGTACCTGAATCAATTTTAAAAGGGACCATTTACGTTCTCATTCTCTTTAATGTTTACTTTTTGGCACGAGTGTCTGGTTGTTTCTCTTTTATAGTACTTTCAAACGGAAGCTAAGTTAGATATAGAAATTAATGAGCTCACTGATCCTTTGCCAAAAAAAACGTGACACAGAAGATCCATGTAACAAATTAACCCCAGGATTTCCCTGAGAAATACCCTTTCCTTTACCAGAAATAATCAACATGGAACAACGTAACAATTAAGCTTATTATTCTGCTTTTGAGGGATCACTGTGCTTTTTGGAAAGCAGCATGATCTAAGGCAGCATTAGTAAACCCTTAATGCTCTTCCCAGAGTTGACCTTAAATGTTTTCTATTTGAGTGATTTGAATTTTCTGAGCCTCTGGTTGCCCTCTATTACATTTAAAACTCATCTTTTTGTTACAGAATGCTTTCAGATCCATAGGAAAGTGCTCTAAAATGCTCTCCAAATGAGAACATTTATATGTGTAGCATGATTTAAGCCACGATCCAGCCTTTTGTCTCTTCTTGGGCAGGGGGCTGTATATTCCCTATACAGTGTGTATAGCTCAGCAATATATTTTATCCTGGTCAATTGTCATAGCTTACTAGGATTTAGCTTTTCTTACTGCCAAGTCAAGATTTTAGGGACAAAGAGAGTCAAATAACAACGCATTTCTTTAAAGGCAGAGACAGCTACCACATAGGAAGGTCGAAGAAGGATAAGTGGACACTGAAAGTGGGGAAAATAAGTAGTACTAGTCCCTGAAATGCAAATATCTTTACTGGGAATATATACTGTATAATAATGCTATAGCTCCTAGCTCTCTGTTCTTCCCTTCTCTTTTTTCCCCCTTTCCTCTTCCCATTTCTGTCTAGAAATAGTGGGATTGCTTTGTATCTTCCAGGGTGGGTGGTACATGGAGTGGTGTGTAAAGCCTCAGTGACTGGTGATAAAAACTGAAAATGGTGCTAAAAAGTGATGATAAAAAACATCTCAATATTTTGTGACTTGCACTTTTTTAGTGAGCTTGAAGCTTTAATAGGGAACTAATGACAGATGAGGAGAAATCTTTAGATTGAGGTTTGCAGTGTAGAAATCTTGTTGGTGTTCAGTCCAAACAAGAAGTGTGTTTTCTGTAAAGAAGTCTAAAAAGATTTCCCTTGGACCTGAGGCTCAGGTGTCATCATTCAAGATGCCAGGTCATTGTATTGAGGAGCTTGTATAGCAACTGTCCTCACTGACATCTGTTTGCTGCAAAGCACAAAGGAAAGGGAAGATGAGCAGATTTTGAAGGTACATCTGCAGAAGGACTATCCTCATTTTTTATATTATGAAAATTACAAAGGTCGGGCTGCAAGTGAGAATAATTTATTACAGAAATTCTGCAGTAAACAGCTAGCCAGAATACATAAAATCTCACTAGAGGAAGATTTATTGAAGCAGTGTCTATTTTACTGGGAGAATATAATTGCAAATAAATGCAGTGCTCTATAAAATATCAGAAGGGCAGAATGGCATGCTTCCAGCTCTCGGTGCTGAAGTCTGATGAACAAATATTTGGACAGACAAGAGGGTGGGAAAGAAGAAGAAAAGATCCATAGCATTTGCATGGGCAGATTATTTTCATCTTGCAGTTGTTATGTTTCTGCGGGGAATCAGTAGTGTCAGTTGTTTAGAAAATACTGTTGACACAGAAATGTGGGACTTCAAAGAGTAAAAATCAGGTTCTTATCTTGCCAACTCATCTTGTGATGCTGTCAGTCATCAGCAGCTGAGCAGAGCCTTGCTGAGGGTGTTGTTTGCTTTGTTTTTATTTTTCATCCTGGCATCCTGTTTTATTTATCTTTCTTTCTTTCTTCAGCTTCATAGTAAGAGACAGTCCCCACCCCGAAGAGTTTGTGAGCTAAACAGATAGGAGATGGAAAAACAAATACTGAGTCACAAAGCAATTGAAGAGGAAAAACAAATGAAAACCCATGTGTTCCAGCCTCCACTCCACCACCCTGTGTCCCAGCAGCTGCCACGTACTGGAATTGTCCATTTCTTTCTGTAGCATCTGTGGTTCTTTATGGAGAACCTGAGCAGAGACCTCTCATGGGCTGATTGTCATGTAAATCCTTCCTTCAAGGGAGCTGCTGATGTGAGTGGCAGCTATTGATGTGAGGAAAGGCAAAGTCGAGCCATAAATAATGAGCAAAGTATAATGCAGCAAGAGCAAATGTGTTTATGTATTTTGCATGAGAAAGTCACGGGGTTCAAGTCAAACCAAACAAAAAAAGAATCTGCGGATCAGGGACCGTGGCCAGCATTGATTCCTCCCAAGTTGCTGGGTGGGCTCCATCCCCAGTGCTCAGCATCTGAGCTCTGGGAAGATGGATGAAGAATTCTGCTGCTGTAGCACTGCCTTTGTGGTGGAAGGTTTTGGTGGGAGGTTTTGGTGGAAGCTCTACAGAGAGGTCTGGATGTGAATCCCTCAAGCTGGGGAAATTGGACATTGGTCTTCCACTGGTGGTGTGAGTGGTCTGGTGGCATTCAGTGCCCTGCTGTGCCATCTGTTAGTCTCAGAGTCCAAGCAGGTTGTGTTTATGTGGTCAGTGGGGAGAGGGAGGTATCCCCCATGGTTAATTCCCCTATCCTTCCTTAAAATAGCGCGGAGCATCTCTTTTTCCATGGCATAGACTAGATGCCTAATTTATGACATCTGCGCTGGAGAGCTGAATCCCAACCCCCATATTTGTGTCATGGGGAAAACAGGCAGGAAGGGATCTCAGGAGGCCTCTCTTCCAACCTCCTGCTCACATGAGGGTCCATTCTGAGATAAGAGCAGGTTGCTCAGGGCTTGATCCAGTTGGGTCTCAATGGCTGGAGACTGCCCAGCCTCTCTGGGCAGCCTCTTCCATCTGAACCTGTACTTCACCTCTTTCCAATGGTCTGCATCCCCTCAAAAGGCTGACCTTGAGGCCACCTCTTACAAAAATCTCACAGGTTTATGTCGGTCAGGGGACTTGGTTTTGGTGTCTGCTCCTCTAGGCACGCCCAGTGGCTGAACCCAGGTGGCAAAGTTTTTTTTCCAGGAAATGTAGATTAAGATGGCATTTCAGAGAGTAAAAGAGGTTAGACCGTGTTTCTGGGATCTCTGCTCTTCTGTTTGTGTTGCACTTTAAGCACTAAGTGCTACAGTTCAGAGAGTGTTTTTGGGTGAACAGTGATTTTTAAGTGCAGAGATTCCGAGTTGGTTTGTACGTGCCAGCCCTACAGAGGGCTGTCGACTGCTTTGAGACAGTTTGCATTTTTTTTCATGCTGATGCCAGAAGAATTGATTTTTTTCCAGGTAAAGTGTTGCAGAAAAGAGTCCTTTTGGGTTCTTTTAGAAAGAGATTTCAATGCTTGGTAAGAATCACCTCTAAATGTCTCTTCTCATGCATATTCTTTGTGTGCAGCTTCACTGTGAAGTGTCAATGAGTGCAGACTTTGAGTTCTCCCTTCCTCCTTTAGGGATTCTCTGTATAGGAAGAAGGAAAGAAAAGAAATAAGGAATTTTAGTTCACACAGAACTCATCAGGAAATTTAGAATCAAGAGTTTGGGCAAATAAATACTGTTTGGATTCTCCCTGTTCACTGCTTGACTTCTGAGCTTTTAAGGCTTGGGATTTAAAACTTCTTCCACATTCGGTTGAATAATTGAGAATTTCTGCTTTCTTTCCTTCTTTCTTGAGAAGAGGGAAGTGTGGAGAAAAATCCATCTCTCCTGAGCCCCAGTCCTGCTATTTCAGAATGATGAGGCATCCCTCACACCCTCATTTGCAGCTGCTGCAGAGAGCAAACCCTACCCCTGAGTATTAGCAGTTGTAAACTGTCCACTTGCATCTATCTGTTCCTTCTGTCTCTCCCAGCAAGACATTATAATTTAGGAATGATGTGGGAGCCTACGTGTGTTATCCTTGAGACTGACTTGCTCCTGTGGTGACATTCAGATCTTGTCACCCAGAGAAAGCTCCGTGGCTGCAGAGATTTATTGCTGTGCCAGATCTTGTCTGATTGCAGAGTAATCGACCACAACCCTTGCTGGATGCAGCTCTGGAGTTTGCCTGTGTGTTTTCACTGCATGGCTTGGTGGCACGTGAGGGTTTTGTTTGGGACTGTGCTTTTGGCTCCAGCTGAGCTTCCTTCCTCAGGAGGAGGATTGAAGAAACCAGCCCGTGCATGGGCTGTACATGAAGGTTACTGTAATTTTGTGTCAGGACAGATCTCACAGCAATGGGAAATTACACCTTTAAAGGGGAAGACTGATGGGAATAAAAACAGCACTGAAACCACAGCCAGCACTTTGCCATGGCAGGCAGATGTGAGACTATCAGCCCTGAGATGTGGCTTCCAAGAAGGGAGCAGAGCCCTGGTCTGCCCTAGCCACAGGTTTTTGGGATAAATGGCTGGCAGTGGTCTCAGAGACCTGTACTTTTAATAGCAAGTCTTGTCTCCTTTGCATGGATGGGGCAAGCCCAGGGATGTCTGGAATTGCTGCGGCTTGGCAGCGTGATGACAAGGAGCAGCTCCGTGCTCGGGAGCCCTGTGCTCTGGCATTTCTCTGCTCTGAGCTTTCTGTCCCCCTTGAAATGTCACTTCTGCAGAGGTGGGTGTCACCAAAGTGGCATTTTCTGCAAAGGGCAGGAGGCTGGTGTGTACGAACTGCAGCCACATCAGATCTGCACGGGCGTGCACAATAAAGCAGGCGCTCGTTTTTGTGCCGGGGGACGCTGAGGGGGTTTGATGAGCTGCTCTTACAGCAGCCACCACCGTGGAATCAAAGAGAAGAGCCCATGTCCTAGCAGGGTTCCCAGTGGGAAATCTACTCACTTGGGGTTGTTCGAGGGGAAGTATTTGGCACAAGGCGTTTCTGCAGAGTTTGGTTTCTCATCGGCCTTGGTGTAGAATCCTGGGTAGGAAATGATGTGGGGAGGCCACTGAAGGTGAGCAATGGCAACCAACCTGCTGGGCCACGCCAGGGGGAGGAGTGCCATGCAGAGAGGGAGAAAGGGGCATTTATCAGTGTGTCAAATACAAATACACAGTCCCAGGAGACAAGCTGTTCTGCCACCTTTAGGGAAACCAGAATTCTTTAGCAAGCAGAGGTATTGTAGGCAAGTGGAGACAAGTTTTACCATAAATCTAGTGATTTTATTGGGTTTATATGAAGGATAATTTTGTCCCCATGGCATCAGGCCTTTAGGATGGAAAACTCCTTTCATTGCTTGGTAGTTAGAACAGTGAATGTTTTCTAAGCCTCATTTTTTAGGTGGGCTTTTGTTGGAAATGAAAACCAACATATATTTTCTCCGAAAAGTTTGTTACAAGTTTAGCATTTTTCTTCATTATATATAGTAAAAATATTGAGAACATAAAATGTTATCAGGAAGTATCTGGGTTTTTTTCATGTAAAGGTTTGTGGAAGGAACTCTTAAGCCTGCTTCAGTGCTGTTCTGCAATAACCTATCCATTTACTTCAGAAGCTTTACTGATTAATTTCATAGTTACACTCATTTCCCTTCTTGGAGAGCCCTATATTTAATTATTTTTAATAACAGGAATATGAATCATATTATTCAATATCTTACTATCACTCTTCATCTTTCCAGAGATGTCGGAAATAGAGAAATCTGTGCTTGGCATTTTGATGTCTGTGATGGAAACATAGTGAATAGATATTTTTCTTCAAGTATGTTAGTGCCCACACAGGTTTGGGTGCATTGCTTGCAAATTTAACTCAAATTAAAGTAGTGCCTGGAGAGCCACATGAAATTAAAGCCCATGACTGTAAATACATGTGAAAGGAGAATCTGTGCCCCAAAGAGCTTTCAGTGCCAGACCAAGGGTAAACAGCCAACAACCTGTAACCCAGTGGGGTTTGGAGCCAGGGTTCTTGAATTCAATCTTCCAACCACAAGACCATCTTTCACTTCTAAATATGGTGATTTAAAACTTCAGCCCAGTTTTTCCTGTGTTCAGCACCCATCAGTTCCCAGTATGAAGAGATACTCTCAAGAGACACTCTCATTCATCTTTTAAAAGGGTTATACACACTGAATATAACTTTCCTGGTGATACTGTGATCGTTTCCAGCAGATTTTCTCAGCTACAAGTCAGTGGCTTTTTTGCTAATAAAGTACAGCTCTCTGTTGTACTCCTATCCCCTTAGAAGATGGTTTTTTTTGTTTTACAGGCTGATCTCTGAGATCAAGCCTTTGGGCTATATCCTGCAGACAGTCTCGGACAGTGCCCTCCTCCAAGTCACATCACATAATGACTTGTGAATGAAAGATAATTCAGATCAAGAAACCAAGAGAGTTCAATGCAAAAAAGTAATAGGACAGCTCTCATCCAGTTCATTTCATTCCATGATCTCCAAGGGATCTGTGAAAGAAACTTCATTTATGTATATTCTTCAGATGGGCAAACACCCAGAAGGTCCAGAATCACTCAGCAAAACAAGAGTGAATCAGAACTAGGCTGTGGGTCTTAAATCTCCTGGCCAATCTCTCACCATAACTTTTTCCAAGATTATTGTTATCTAATGGAAGTTTGCATGGTTATTTTTTTCTTTTTTTTTTAATTTTTTTTCCCCTGAGTGAACACTGTAGATGTTGATAATTTCGTTTTCCCAGTGAGTTTACCAAAGAGATGTGTTGAAAGATGGGACTTTTTTAAACCAGGGCAACTGGACAAATACTTGTCATCAAGAGGATGTCACTAGTGGAGTGAGAGAGGCAGGGAGAATGTTTTACACATTAGGACACAGTGAAGTATCAGTGATCCATGGCATACTTCATCTGGAACACATGTCCCAAGTATATCAAACAGTTCTGCCAAACTGATAAGGCCTGAGAGCTGTCAAGGAAAGCTATTTTGTACTATGGATATTGCATAAGAACACACTGACTTCTCATTTATTTACAGGAGGATGTATGTAATAAGAACTCTGGTTTGTGGTTGTTTAAAGGGAACAGGAGAAAGAGGGTGTAAAGTATCCTTTTTTTCCTTCTGTTCTCATTAATCTGCAGGAAAGAAGGCATTGCCCCATACATCCCTTGTATCTGGTTTGCCTGGTGTTTCTGGGGGCTTGGCTGCATGCAACCCTGAGTGCTTTGCTGATTCTGACACAACACAGTCTGTTTAAGATAACAAGTTAAGGAAGCTGAATGTTTGCACTTGTTTGCTGTGTAGGGCTGCAGAAAATAAAAAGGGCCATCAGCTGCCAGGTTAACACTGGATTCTCTTGCTTCTCCTGGGCCAGGACGTGCTCTCTGATGTACAGACCACGTGCCTGCAGATGCTGCTCTTGAAGCAGGTCTGAACTTTTTTTCAGGATCTAGATTGTTGCTTCTCTCCCTGTAAACCCAGTTCAGTCCCATAGAAGCTACTGCTTGGTAGGAAAGGAAGGAAAAGGACAAACCTCTGTCTCAGCTTCTGCAGACATTCCTCATGTTTTCATTGTGGTCTTGTCATCAGTAACCAAGAAATGTTGGTGTTTCATTCAGCCGTGAATATTCTTTGGTTGAGGGACTTTCTCCTGATCTGTGCTTCTGTTTGTCCATCTGTGTGAAAGGAAGACCAGGATTAAATTCACCACCTGAATTTTCTAAGGAAATCTGTAGCATTGGGTGAGTCCAGTTTTGGGCACCCGGGTCTTTCATGGGGCCGTGCTTGGGAGGATGGGTGGTTGGGCTGTGGTGACAGAGGGCTTTGTGCATATCTCACGTAGCATGTGAGGGTTCTGAGTTGTGCTGTTATCTTCCTTCCTGTTCTTATCTTCCCTCCACCGACTTTCAGCATTGCACGCTTCGAAATAGTTGTTCTTATATTATCTAAAGAAAGATTAAAAAAAATAAAAAGTAAAACATGATCTTTATTGGTCTTAAGGCATTTTGGATCTCTGAAAGAGACTGATCACTGCCAGGGGTCACACCATGCCTGATGGAGAGGAAGGAAATATAATTATACATATATACAAAATAGGTAAATGCTCATTTTCATGCTCAGCAGGTGATTCATGGGAGTCTTGGCCCTGGAAAGTCTGACATATCCACTCAGCTCACCAGAAAATTATTGTAAATTGGAAAAAAAAATGGTTTTAGTAACATGGTGAACGTGGTCTAAAGTTTGCAGTGGGACTTTGGATTTTCCGCCCAAATTTTTCAGCATTATACAAGCTACCACAAATTAATTTCAAAAGCAGATGGATGCAGTATCCTATCTGGAAACTGGTGTTATGGCAGGGTTGGAGGGAGCTCTGTGAGTACAGTTTGCTTTGCTATTAGTTTGTTTACTGATTTTGAGTAAAATGATCAAATTTGGGTTTATGTTGCTTTGGCAGCATCGAACCAGAAATAAAAATTGTTGAACAGCGAAAACAACTTGATGCAGGCAGACCAGGGAATCTTTCCTATGCAATCAAACCACGTGTGATGAGGAATTTGACCCGGGAGAGCTTCTTTTACATCTTTCTTTGGTTGGCTCCCGAGGTTACGTTCCCTGAGCTGGGAGTTGTGCGGAAGTGTCACAGGGAACGATAGGCTTGCTTCAAAATTAATTACGGTGAGATAAGGGTTGTGAAATAGAGCTGTTCCTTTTGGAGCTGTCAGCGTCTCCCTCGTGCTTGTTCAAAGGTTGTGTTGCTTTTTGTGGATGTCAGAGGCATCTCCGGTTGTTAAAGCCCCTTTTGTCATTCATCCCAACCACACAGGGTGCAGAGAAAGCTCAATCTACTCAGTGACGCTGAGATTTGGAATTTCTGTGCCATATTGTGAATGTTTTCTCCATTTGCCCTTTTGCTAGAGATGCTTGAGGCCTGATATGTTCTGAATACAATCTGTGAATTTCTCTGAACGAGGACTGTGAACACCTCATGGGTTTGTGGCTTCCATGGGATAAATCCAGCCAGGATCTCAAAATCAAAAAAAAAAAAAAAAAATTGGTCATCCAATAGGTTTCTCTGACTTATTCTTTCTGAAGGAGTGTATTGGAAGAGTTGTTTGACTGAAGTGATTCCTCAATTGCTCCCACATAGGCAGCTGGTTTTGGAAGTAGTTACTAAAAGTAATGGGGCTGTGGGAAGAACAATACTTCGATCTGACAGATTTGGAAGTTACATAATTTTTAATGGTTTGAAGAGTCTGTCACCTATGAACAGTTATTGAATAGCTTAAGGAAATAAAGTGTTGAGAAAGTTAGAGGCTGAAAAGTTGAAGTTAGTGTCTATTACTATTTTTATTGTGCAGTCCCATCACTTCAGGCATGAACCTGTCTTCCCTCCTCATGAGGCTCACTATCCCTATGATATTTGGGATATTTGGTCTGTCTCTGCCTCTGTTTTTTCATCAGTTCAATGGAGTAATATATGCCTCCTTTTGCAAAACGCTTTGAGATATAAGGAGAAGAAAAAAAAGAGAGAAAAAATCAAATTACTATTATTTATGGTTATTTTATTTACTGTTTTATTGATTTAATGCCATCTTACTTGTTAGCATCAAAGATTCTCAGGGAGGTTTACTAGAAATTCAGTATCTCCAAGAGAAGGAAAATTCACAGAGAATAAAGAAATCAGAAAAAAGAAAAGGCCTCAGAGATTGGATCTTATTAAAGGAGATGATAGAAAAGAGCCTTAGACATCTTTCAAAATGTAAATCATACTTAGAGGACACATCTGAAGCTAATGCAATTAGGCATAATGTGATATTAATAGACTTATTTCAAATTATCCTATAATCAACCCTTTAACAAAAACACTCAGTCCAAAACCAGATAAATGATAAAGATGAACGATGAGAAGGAGAAAGTACTTCAACTGAGTGAAGAGTAATAATAGTCTTGTTGTGGTTTAACCCTGCTGGCAACTAATCCCCACACAGCCACTTGCTCACTCCCCCAACAGGATGGGGGAGAGAACTGTAAAAGTGGAAAAAACTCACAGGTTCAGATAGAGACAGTTCAATGAGTAAAGCAAAAGCTGCACATGTGAGCAAAGCTCAACAAGGAATTCAATCATCACTTTCCAGTGGAGAATCAGCACATTCACCACCCATTTATTCCATACCGTTCACATCACACTCAGGTACAGCCCTCTCCAATACAACCTCTGTTGCCACCAACCTGCTTCTCATCCTTTGACATAATACACAGGAATCATTTCCCTAGTCTATGTAAAATGTCCATAAAATGTTCACACATGTCCATCAAATGTCCGATGAGTTCATTTTGTCCACGGCTTTGGGTTCCATCTGTCACGGTTGTCACTCAGGACAGGAGAGGTGGTGTGTTCTGTGGAGTTATTGGGCACCAGAGCCAGCTCAAGTCGGGTCACTGCTGCACTTCCACTGCTTCTTGTAAGGCTTCTCCATTGCTTTAGGTGGTCCCTGTAACGTGCAACTCAAATTATGGGTTGCAGCCATTTAAAGGTATTTCCATTACAATCTCCAACACTGATGCCTTTGGACGAAGTTATAGGGTTTATTTATTTATTCATTGCAATGAACGTCTTCCTTTGCTCCTGCTCTACCTTGCACTTACCCACAGGCTGCAGTCCCTGAGGGACTACCTGCTCCAAGTGGAGTCTTGTCTATGAGCCACAGCCTCTCCAGAGATGTACCTGCTGTGACTTAGGCTGATCCACAGCCACAGTCACCTTGGGGTGCAGCTGTTCCAGCATGGGCCACAACCATGGCACTGACACAACCATGGCCATATAGATGCTTCGAGGTGTACCTTCTCTGGTGTGGCCATATTTGTGGCTGTGGACACTTCAGGGGTGTCCTGCTCCCGTGGGGACTCATCCACACCTTGCTTTGACTCATGTTCCCACTGGAGTTCCAGCCTGTCCAGTGCAGCAGCACAGGCACAGCAGAGATGCCCTGGCCACCTGCCGGCCCAGGCACATCTCTGTTCCGTCATCAGAACGTTCCCAGGCACAGCAGAGTAAGATAAGCCACATGGCAGGACAGCACGCAGTGGAAGCAAAATGCAGTCACTAACGAGCACTGGATTCTAATAATAACTGGCAAGCACGGGAGCCTTCCAATTAATATCTAAACAGCAATGACAGCTATAAATTCAATCTAGCATCTTTCAGTCAAATCCGTTGTTACCTTGAACCCTCCGAGCCCCATGTTGGGCATGAGAAAGTTCTGTCATGGATTCGCTCCACTGACAACCCAGCTCCACACAGCCACTCACTCATCTTCCCCCGGTGCAGTGGGGGAGAGAATCAGAACAGAAAAAGTGAGGAAACTCTCGAGTTGAGAGTCAAATGGGTGAGGAGATTCTATTCGATGACAGCCTTTATGTTTATCCTTTTGTGATGCAGATGTGGTTGAGTTTCAGTTATTAAAGTAAACATAGTTTTGACAAATCTGGGTGGTTGCAACTCCTCTGTGAAGTAAGATGCATTCACTTTTTCATTCTAATCAAATGGAGGAGATGTGGGTATGACTGAGTTTTGCAAACGCTGGCCCCGCTGCTACAGATGCATATATCAATATATGTGTGTACACACAGACATTATAAATAATAAATTTGAAAAATGCCTTTCTGCAGTCATGGCTGAGGAGCAGCCTCAGTTTCTGACATTTCAAGTGACATTAAGAGAAGTCTGGCTTCTGAAATTACGCTTCCATGAAATGTGAGGCAAGGAATCTTTTTTGCTGGGAGTATTGCTCTCACTATCTTTAAAAAAAGTGGGGGGTTTGAGAGTAATTGTCCTGGTCCTGTGTAAGTATTTCTCTCTTCTGCTGATTTGATGAGGCATTATTTGAGCAATCTGCTGAAATCATCTTATTATACTGATGGCTTAAAGACTTTTCTGGACTTTCAGCTGATTGTTTGATTGCACTGATTCTGTAGGCTGGATGGGAGGACAACACAATCAATGTTATTGCAAACGTGGCTGCTTCTAGCAGCATTTTTAATTTTAAGGTTGTGTAATACTGGAGGTGAAGACAGGGTTCACAAATTGGATTTCAGCTTGACCAAGTACTTAAATACATTGTTTTCCCTTTGCCTTCAGTATATGGCTTTGAATTCTTCTGAATTACTGGTCTCCTTGGAGATCTTGTTGTAGGACATGAATTTACTTTTAGTATTGTAATATCACAGTTGTTTACTGAATTTATTTCAGGATGGGAATGTCCACAGGGCAAAGCTACCATCCCCTGGAGGACAAGTTGTCACCCCTGTAGGAGGCCTCTACAAAGGTACAAAGGATTAAGAAGGCAGAGAAAACTGATTTTTACAGCTGCCAAAAGAGGTCTGAGGCTCACAGCAGAAAGGTGTTGCTGCCTCTCACCATCAGTGCTGTGATGGGCTCATAGACCTTGTCTGAGCACTCGGTCTGGTCCTGAGGTTTTCCAGTTTTATGGCAGGAATAAGTAACAGTAGGGATGGGAGGATGGTGTTCCCTGTGCCTTTGTGCCCTGTTTGAAGGGTCTGGTGTACAAGACCTATGTGGGTTCAATTGAAAATGATTCCGATATGGAATTAAAAAATACGCTTTAAAAGTTGATTGAGCTCCTTGTTCATCTAGTGAAAGACTAGAGCAGGAAGGCTTGCTGAGCATTTCAGAGGTGTACAAGGAATAACAGAGGATTCTTTGGTCTGTCAGATATGTCTACCATAAAAATCTCTTCAAGATATACCACGTGCACTCTCACACATGGATTTGGCTTTTAGATGTCATGGACATCTTAAAATCAGAGCTGACACAGCCTGCAGAGAACACCTGTAGTTCCTTATTCTGCTTATATTAGATTCTACTTCTAATTCTGGTTAATTATTTAATCTATCTATTCGAATCAAGGCAAATGAGTTTAGGAAGCTGTGCTAGCTGCTGTAATTTTTTGGAGTTGTAAAAGGAAGCTTCCACCTGCCAACCAAATAAACCAATGTGATTCTTCTAATCTTTTCACATTTACTGAGAAGTAACTAATTATATCACTCAGTACAAATTCATATTACATCACCATGTTTATCCCTCTGTATTAGAGAGCAATGCATCCTTACAGAAAGAAGGGAATAATGTAATTAAGGATAAGCAAGTACACTGATGTGAATTTGCCTTTGGTTGAATGCTCTTCGCTTGAGGTTTGATGGAACTCGCTTAGTCTAAAAATGGTTTACAAAATTAACTGGGGCCAAATTCTTCCATCAACTGTGTGGTTTGATGGCTGCTTGATCCATCACATGGGCTTGTACCTGCCAGTGAGCTTTAGATCAGAGAATCACAGAATCAGTTAGGTTGGAAAAGACCTCTGAGATCACTGAGTCCATCCCATGACAAAACATCACCGTGTCAGCCAGACCAGGGCACTGAGTGCCCCATCCAGTCTTTCCATAAATACCTCCAGGGACGGTGACTCCACCACCTCCCTGGGCAGCCCAATCCAATGTCTAATCACCCTTTCTGTGAAGAAATTCTTCCTAATGTCCAACCTAAACCTTCCGTGATGTAGCTTGAGACTATGTTCTCTCCTGTTGCTGATTGTCTGGGAGAAGAGACTGACCCCCTCCTGGCTACACCGTCCTGTCAGGTGGTTGTAGAGAGCGAGAAACTCACCCCTCAGCCTCTTTTTCTTTGGGCTGAACACCCCAGCTCCCTCAGCCTCTCCTCATGGAACTTGTGCTCCAGACCCTTCTCCAGCTTTGTTACCCTTCTCTGGACTTGAACGGAGTCATGTGGAATAAAAGACACCTCTGAGATCATTAGAGAGTGATCATAGTCTTATAATTTCTTAATGAAATAAATGTTGCAGCTCTCCCCATCCATCCAGAGTGAGGAAAATAGACCTAAATGTCAATGCTCAAACTTGTTCACAGCCCCTTCAGAACTCAAAAATTGGATTGTCAGGCAGTTTGGTTGAGAACTTATTTTGCTTCATGGAATGAGGGATGGCCAGAATCAGGTTTTCCTCTGTCTCTCCATGATGTGTTCATCTTTCAGATGTTAGGAAGAAATTCTTTACTGTGAGGGTGGTGAGGCATTGGAACAGGTTGCCCAGAAAAGCTGTGGATGCCCCATCCCTGGAAGTGTTCAAGGATAGGCTGGATGGGGCCTTGAGCAACCTGGTCTGTGAAAATGTCCCTGGCTATGACAGCAGGTTGGAACTAGGTTATCTTTCAGGTCTCTTCCAATCCAAACCATTCTGGGATTCTATGATATAATTCTAAAGAAGGGTGGGGAGTGAGTCAATGTTTCTGTGTTTGAAGAAGATTCTCCAAGGGTTGAAACGCAAACATCTGAAAAAAAAGGAAATAATGTTCACTCATAAATACAGCAAAGATAATCAGCCTCATCTAAATGCTGTGAGATGTCCTCTGCTCTGCCACTGGTTCAGGAGGTGCCTAATTCATGTGGGTTTTAATTATTACTGTTTTCTGTTACTATATGCTGTGTTATTTCTGCTGCCACAGCACCTGGAAAACATGACCCCTCCTCCAGAGTAAATACATTAAAGCAAACAGGATTTATCCCCCAAGTGCAGTGAGGCAGGACCACCCGTTCACACCAGCTGCTGTCAACTGGATGAGCAGCACTCGTGCCATGTCCTTGCAGCCTGAGCACACACCAGAGCTCTCTCTCTACTCAGATGGGGTCACAGTTCAAGATGGACCAGAAACCATGTAAAAAGTCTCATATATTATCTCACTTTCAAGTGGATGTGTCCTCTTCCTTTTATAGAGTTTTCTTGGAATTAAAGGCTGTTTTTCTGGTTGTGAACATCAATTATCCCACCAGCTTCAGTTAGCAGCTTTGATTTAGACCTATGAGACTGTTCTTACAACTAATCAGAGCTTTTAATAACATTAGCTATAGTGACGCCCTTGTAACTTTGCTAAAAATTACCCAACACCTGTCAAGAGATTTGTTTTATTAACTTGAACAGTGGCAGGATTCATCTAGTTGGTAGCCAGTCATTCTCTACAGAATCATTTTATTTTGGATGCGTTTTTCAAATGCGTGATGTTTGCATGTTTTTCTCTGTCGTTTGCGAGTGACTTCACGTTCTGCTCTACAGGAAAAACAAATTGGAAGGTCCTTATCGTACAGTGGGTGCAATTAAAATGAGAGGGCCAGACATAATGAGAGCTGGCAACAGGCTGGGGAGGGTTATGTAGAGAGACAGCACAAGAAGAGATGGATATTCATTCTTGATGGAGGGCGTTCTTTAACAAATGGTACAATTTGTGTTATGCCCAAGTCTGAATTGGGAACATCTAATTACAACCAGTGATGGGATCAAGTGGGCTATATATTAACATATATATTAACAAGATATGTGAACTGAGTGAAAATTTGATCCTTCAAATTCAGTTGATGCTTTGACCCTGACTTTTGTGCAGTCTTTACCAGTTTTAAGGGGAGGATGATTTTGTCCATGCCAGTCTAGTCCGTGCACCCAGGAGGATAGATGTCTTTTCTGGAAGGCTGCTACCTCCTGATTTAGAGAGGCAAATACCTCCCAAACCCAGCAACCGCATCACATTCGTTCCAGGGATCAATTGCCTTAATTCAGCAACAATCACACCTGGAGTTTGGAGAAATAACCTCACTGTGGATCTTCATCCTTTTCGCCGGACTGTTGAGATTTTAAACATCTCAAGGAGGGTTTGTGGGAGGCCTGAGATGCTTGAGCTCTGGTTTTGGGTGAGCCCTCAGAGTATGATCACACAGTGACTAATGCCCACTGAAGAGGTGTTGTCATGCCAGAACCTGCCTTGAGCTTTGTGGGAGAGCCCTGGCTGAGCTGTGTCTGCTGTTTCAATTAATCTTTTATCTAAATTTGAAATTCAAGTTTTTAAGGGAGTAGTTTTATCCCTCCAAAACCCCCTTACTATTAATAGGTAAAACAAGATCTTGGAGGGCTTCTACCATTTCTAAATGCTTCCCAAAAGATGATGAGTAACACGGCCCAGGGAAGCACAACCCTCAACCCACACCTGCTGAAAACAGTGCAATTTATATTTCTTTTCTGTCTGCAATCACATTCATGTACACCACGTACTCCCAACTCACAAGAGGGACTTAAAGAGACCATGTAGACCAAAGTTTCTTAAATCAGAGTATACTAAGCCTGGAGGAAGGATTTTTTTGTTTGCTTTGAATGGTCTGTCCTGCATCATTTTTGCAGTAAAAATGGAGAAATAAATTCCTGTCCTGCGTGCCTGAAATTTTTAGCCCTGGTTACACAGCTGGGGTCAGGTTTGGCACAAGCAGTAATTGGGTGTCTTCATGGTCACTGCCCAAGATGCACCATGGAATAAATTGCACTGCAATGTGTATTTTAATACCTTTACCTTTCAGTTGGGTATTGAAAACAGTATGTCAAGTTGAAAGGCAATAAAAACCTTTGTGTAAATATGCCCTAGAGGTAGGTTGATTGAACTTGGGGTCTTTTTGTTTTATTCCTGGTGTCTTATGAGAAAACTCTTTGTTGCAGAGGTGATGTGCTGCTGGATTTTATAACAAGGTTCCAACAGAATTCTTACAAAGAAATAAGTGTGGATTGGTGTTTGTTTTGGTTTGGGTTTTTTGTTTTGTTTTGTTTGGGGGAGTTGTGTGTTTTTATTTTTATTTTATTTTTCTTTGTTTTTGTTGGTTCATTGTGGGAGGGTTTGTTTTTGTTTTGGTTTTTTGTTTATTTGGCTCTTTTTGTTTTGTTTCAATCCAGCTCAGGTTCTGCTTTTTAACTCTACAATTTCTTTTAAGCATTTTATATGAAGATTCCTGACCAATTCATGTTGGCTTTCAGGAATTTCTCTTTGTTCAGGCCTAGCATCTTACTAAGTATTGTCACCAGTGTGTTCAGTGTTTATGACAAACTCCCACCTTCTTCCATAGATCCAGAATTTCAGCATGCTCTTCAAATACTGGTTATGGATTGGATACCAACACTGTGGTTTGGCTCATTTTAAACCAGTACAATTGCTGAGAAATTATGTCTACATACAATATTAGATTTTTCCTATTTTTTCTCTGATTTGATAGTGTTTCCAACTAGAGAGTGCCTAGTTCTGGTAATGGGCACCCTTGAACTAAGGCTGTGGTCAGCAGGGATAGGAGAGTGGAGGGATCTCACCAGCACCACCTGTTACTGCTCTGGCTGATGGTCTCCCATCAGCCAGGGAGATGTTGGATCCCCCAGATGAAAAGGGAAGGAAAAAGAATCAGGTCTTGAGCTGTGGTCATTTTGCACTTACATGTTGATTATGAGAAGCTGCAGCAAAAAAGACATTCAGATGGTAAATCTAACTCTGTAGAGAAGTCAAGTCTCAGAGTTTTAAAAAAAAAAGAAAGTCATCCAGTCTTCCTGGCATCAGAAAAATCTCTCTAAAAATAACAAGATTATATAAAAATTTCTGTTGGCTTCTTGGTTTCAAGCCTTTAGGGTGTACTTGAGCCATGCAGTCAAACTGTTCCCTGTAACCCTGAAGGCTAACAGATACCAAAATAAAACAAAATCAAAATGAGAGTTGAGCCACAGCATTACTCATGTCTTTACAAACTCAGACTTTACAAAAAAAGCCCACAAGAACCCAAAGACTGAAGACAAACTTAAGAGACTTGACAATATCAATACTGTGAGTACAGAGCAGAGAGTGAAGTTGTCTGGAAATTGGTGGTGAATTTAGATTATCTGGACTGAAATGTGCAGGAAGAAAACCAAGGGCATTATTAATGTTAAGAAAATGAGTCTCTTGCAAATTCTTACTTTTTTCCCCCTCCCTTAAATATATAATTTAAGGTACTGTTTGGAATTTAGGAAAGAAAATTTATTTTATTTTTGAATGTATATTCTTTCCAATTTGACAGTGCCCTTTTCAATAATTCAATGAGATTGGTGAGAAGAAAAAAGGAGCTGTAGTGAGTCAACTTTGCAGCTCAGCAGTGAGTGAGTGGCACTGCAGCCTCAAAGCAGGTAATAAAATGGAGAAAGTAAGAGCAGGGAAGAGAGACTAAAAATTAATAAACTGGCTGAACATTTCTTTAGTGACAGACTTATGGAGCAAAGAGAGACATATTAGCTCTCCTTATTGTTTTGCATGATGAAATGATGCCTTAAAAGTAGCAGGAAAAAAAAAAATTCATCGTGTAGAGCGTTGAATTTGCCTCTTGGATTTACTTTAATTTTTCTTTGGCAAGTTTTCCTGTGGGAAAAATAGGCACCAAACTTCATTTGACCCATGTTCTACTTGGGTTTCTTTTCTGTTCTAAAAGTGTCCTTCCTACTTTCTTCTTCAGAAAATAAGGGAAGGGCAAGCAGCACGTGACCACAGTTGTTGGTATGAAATATGACAGGGTAATTAATGGTGCTAAAACAAGAAACTCCCTCTTTTCTCCTTCCAGGCACCAGAAAAAGCTCACATCTTCATGCAAACCTTATACTTTAGGATTATCTCTAACTGGGATGTACTGGACTGAGAGGTTTTAACCGCAGATTATCACAATTCACTAAACTGATCAAAGGGGAGGTTTTCACCAGCAAATTCGTGTCTCCTGGGCCCATGTCTAATCACATACAGAAAAAGCATGGAAAAAATAAGAATCCTCTTCTCTCCTCTTACCCAGCATGGATCAGTGTGGGAACTTGAACTCGGCTCTCCATCAGCTGACAAAAGTAGGAACTTTGCCCTGAAATTTGATTCAGGGAAAACCCTTTGGTTTTGTGTTGTGTCCCACTGCAGGGCAGGTTTATAGGGCTGTCAAATACTGGCTGATTCCATAAGTCCTGCCAACGTGGGAGTATTTCTGGTTGATGCTGGGGCTTCCCACTCTAAATATTTAATCGCTCTCCTGCTGTTGTTACGCATCAGAGCTGGGGGCTGCAGCTGCCTTCCCTGATCATAATGCAAAAAATGGGAATACTGCTTTTATGTGACAGGCAGCGTTTCTCTGGCTCAGTCTGCAGTGGAGGACATGCTTTCCACTGAGCACATGAGTGTTGCTCGCACACAAACAGAACCTGGAAGGACTTGAAACGGCAGACTCAGCCAAGGTGATGATTCGCCACGGGGATGATGGTGCTGCTGAAATCCACCTGCCAGTTAGGGATGCCATCAGTGCTTCGGTTTGAGGGAGAGCCTCTCATGTTTCGCACCCACTGATGACTCCAGGGCATGAGCAGGAGGGACGTGGGGACTAAAGTCATCTGGAGTAATGACCTGATGGGAGTGAAAAGTTGGGAGTCATGTCTCCAAATGAGTTCAGATTTTCCCTTTGCTTCTCAGTGAGGTCAGTGGTTTGTTAGAAAGGGTGGCTGGAATGAAGCTTGCTGACATTATCAGAGATTTAAAATGAACTTAGCTTTTTCTCAGAATAATTGCAGGTGCTTTCTTTAAAGCAGGATGGAGAAGCAGTGCCAGGAGTGGGGCTGACTGTGCTCATGGGGATGAAGGGCTATAGCGTGTCCCACCCTATTTCCCCTGGTATAATGTAAGGCATTACATTGGCAGGGGGATTAGAACAACCCAAGAGATTTCAAAGGATAGAAAACCCATCTTGAAGGAATAAGCCAATGCTTAAGTAATGAGGGTTAGCACAAAGCTTTCACAGGGCTGGAGTGCTCTGTAGCAGCCCTGTGGCAGTGCTCTTACACCTTCCTCTAACAGACATAAACCAGTGTTACGGGCATTGCACAGCACTCACTGGACTAGATTCACCTTTTTGATATATTGGGCATCAGAAAATCTGTTGAGAAGGCGGAGAGGGAGGAGAGGGAGATCATCAGCTGGTATAAAGCAGAACAAGTCAATTAGCACCAATGGCATGCAGCTGGCACCAGCTGAGGCACTTGCTCCCCCGGCTTTTCCTGCAGAGCTGCAGTAAGTTGCTTGTCTGGGAGTTGGCAGGACACGGAAACAGCTGTCCTGTGGTGTGTGTGAGACCATGTCGTGTCTGTGTGGAATGGGCCGTTGCATGGGTGGGCACACAACAGTCCCAGTGCTCCCTTTTACTCAGGAAGCCCCTAAATCTCTGATCCTGAGAGATCAGGAGAGTGAACCAGGAGAAAAATCTCTCCATATTTTCTTTCTTTCATATGCTTTTAATGCAAACCTTTGTTACAAACTGGGAGGATTTTTGATAAAGCTGCTCTTAGATCTGACACAGTGTGGTGTTTCTTTCTCTTCTTTCACTCAGGCAGGTGGTTGAGGGGCTCTGTAATTTTATAGAATCATAGAATATGCTGAGTTGGAAGGGAGCCATCAGGATCATGGAGTCCCACTCCTGGCCCTGTGCAGGACACTCCAAGAATCACACCATGTGACTGAGAGCATTGTCAGACAAAAGAGAAAACACTGAACCCACTTTGTCTCTCTTGCTTTTCTTAGTTTAACTTCCCTGTCTGAGCATGTGTAAGCAGTACAGTGCTCCCCTTGCAGGCAAACCCTTTGCAGAGTTATTCTTTGTGTGTAGCATTTAGAGATAAATGTGAAAAAGGCAGGGCTGGAAATCTTCAGGGTATTAGTTTCCTTATGATTGTGTTTGTGCAATTAAATGGTTAGAAACCCAGGCTGACACTTGTGTGGCTGACAAGCTAAGGATGCCCCATGGGGCTGGTTCCAAGCCTGGCTGTGGAGTCAGGAGCCCTGCACTGGGCAGGCAGAGCTGGGCTGGCAGCCCCATCAGCACATCTGATGGGATGCCACTGAGAATTAGACAGCAGGGAAGTTGAAATGTGGGGCTGTTTGTTAATGCTGCCTTGGAGCCCCTGCTGAAACACGGTGGGTCTGTGCAGGCAGCGTGGGAGTGGAAGGTTGTCCTTGCTGCAGGAATATCCATACTGTGGGAGTCACGGAGAAAACCTTGGTACCTGAAGCAATCTGCCTTGTGCCTGGCGCTTTTGCTTGGTGCTCTTCACATTCTTCCCTGTATTGCCTCAGGGTTGATGCAGGAGGAGCGATGTCAGCCTGGGAAAAGGTGGCTCCCTGTCCCAGCTCCAGCTGCAGCCGGTGCTCTGACTTTGCCTGCAGCAGATCGGGGTTGATGGGCAAGTCTTGTTTATTTTCATCTACGGCCTGAACTAAGGATGCTCCATACAGCTCCACTTTTCCCATTTTTCCAGCAGGTGCTCCAGGCATCTGCCCTGTTCTCATGTTTTATGTCACTTGGGATCAGCCGTGTAAGAAGACAGGATAGTCTGAAAGCATCAACACTGGTGATTCAGAGCTTGGTATGAGCTGATTTTTCCTCCTGCACAACAATTGTTTTTCTAGTTCAGAACTAGCTCAGATACTTCTGCAGGTGCTCTGCTGATGATATACAGGAGGGACCGATTTCAGCCACTTAGCTGAACTGTGAAGGGAATGGTGGTAAAAATCAACAAATCCCAATTTTTTTTTTGTATTTTATTTTTCCCATCCTGAAGATGTTACTCGGGCTGCAAAGAATGAGCAGGCAGTGGAATAAGAAGATGCTTTTACAGATGCTTTTTACAGAGCTGCACTTGAAGTGTTTTGTTTGGGTTTTTAAATGTCAAGGCAGTCCTACTGTTTAATTGAGATTTAAATATGAAATAGGTTCCCAAACAGGCACAGACTGTGCAATGTCATAGCTGATATTAAACCTGGGACTCAGCTACCTCTCTCCTTCCATTTAAACAGCCCAAGACTGAGCTCATGTAAAATTTGGAAGGGTTGCACTGAAGGGATGCCTGCATTCCCTCATCTTCTGTCTTTGTTAAGTACTTAATTATTTTTGTTGCCTTCTTACCTATTCATAAGTGGGAACTGCTCTGTGTCTGATGTGGGTAATTTCTCATTGTATTGTGCCTCCAAATTGACATTTATAAATGAAACAGCGGTGTAGCATCCCAGAGAGCACCATTGTGGTACAATTAGGAGTGTAATTGCATGGAGTCACCTGGGAGGCAGCTGGGATGGGGAAGACATGGCAGATATTAGAGATGGGGATGGCAGAAGTAACACCAATGTGCAGAAAACTCAGCCCAGACGATCCCATTAAAATTGTACTCACCAGTTTGCTCTGAGGAGCGAGGGTGGAAAAAGCATTAGAGAGCTGAGTGCTGGGTCTGCTTTCACTGAACTCAGATGAAATGTTCCCTTCAACTTCACCCTGAGCAGTATATTGATTCTTAATGCAGGAATCTTAGATGCCTTAGGCTAGGTATGGAAAAGCCACTGGAAAAAGCAATTAATTTAACTCCTCCTGCATGCTGAGACCTGTTAGAGGTTCATGGGTCCCTGAAGACCCATGCTACCACCTTGTCTCCTCGCAGGTGGGATGCTCTCCCAGATAATGTGGCCTAGGTCTGAGATTTCAGGTAGAACTGAGTCAGGTACAAGCTTTTAGAACTTGGCAGGGGAAACCATGTGCTCCCTGAAGTTGTGTTTACTTCTGCTTTTATCACAGGGGCTGGCATGTAGCCTCCTTTCAGATGTGATTATCATCCTAATTGGTCCTAATGAGAACTACACATGCAGAGGAAAGAGGGTAATGAGTGTTCCTTCCCCAATCTTGTTCTACCTCCAAATTACAAATAATAGAAAAAAATACGTGTCTCTTTAATGTATATATGTGTGTATATATATATATGTATATGTATCCTCTGCATTGCTGTTGTTTTCATCATAATCTTCAGCCCCTGAATGTGTTTAACATGGGATTTTTTAGCTTCTCTAGGAACATAAGGCCGAAAAAAAAATTATGGGAAACATTGGGTGTTGT
Source organism: Myiozetetes cayanensis (assembly GCF_022539395.1). Lineage (NCBI taxonomy): Eukaryota > Metazoa > Chordata > Aves > Passeriformes > Tyrannidae > Myiozetetes > Myiozetetes cayanensis. Next base: position 6,021,178 of record NW_026087521.1, read on the forward strand.
TTTTTTTTCCCTACCTGAATTGGAGTAAAGGCTGAATGGGCAACTCTGGAGGCATAAAGCTTCCTGCTGCTGCCTGCTCCCATCCCACCTTCGTGCTGCCAGCACTCATCTGTCCTGCCCCAGGAAGGGCAAACCTCCCGTGTGCAGCTCCCTGCCAGAGCTGCTGTTTGGGAGGGATCGATCCCAGTCCCTGCTCCTGGGTTTTGCAGCCTCTGACTGGGCTGAATCCATGAAATTTGTTTCTTGCTGGGTAAACAGTGCCTCGTGGTAGCCTGCCAGGGGCTGCTGACACTGGCTGCGTTTGGATGAGTGACCTCCTGGGGAATGGGGCCCTCAGCAGTTTTATGATTAACATTTGAATGGCGTGCTATCAGGGAACGTTTTTCTCAGGAACAGACACCCAGAAAAACTCAAGTCTCAACTGTTTCTCTGGTTGGAATAGGCATTGCATGTTTCCTAGGTGTGCTGGAGGCTCTCCAGGCTCGGGTGAGGAAGAAGAAGTTTCCTTGGAGCTCACAGAGGTCCTCTTATCACTGGGAAGGGGAAAAAAATGTTTGCAACAATTATACCTCCTTTGTTTCTGCTTAACTGAATAAATGGCCCTCTGGACCATTTATTAGTCCAGGCTGTTGTGATTTACTGGGTGATGCTTGGAGGGATGCCTCTGATTTATTGGAGTTGCATCCCATTTTGGGGTTGGGATTAACAGGGCAGTGCAGAGCCTGGGCTGTGCTAGAGCTGTTGGAACACAACTTGAGCTGCCCTTCTATGCTGGGGAGAAATGAGGTGCCATCCTTCCTATTTAATGGCCATTTTGGGAGCAGGGGTGTTCTCTAGGCATAGGTGACGTATGGAGCAGCAGCAGAGACCATCTCTGGCCCCACCACTTACCCTGTGTGTGTGCCAGGGTTGACAAGTGTGAGAATGGATGTGGTAGAGCTCATCCTGAGGGACAGGAGTGGACCTCCAAAAGGCAGCAGATACCTCCCTAAACAACATTCCTGGTAAAAGCAGGAGCAGCAAGTGGGTGGCTTTTTAAGGGTTCCTTCCCATCCATAAGGCAGCAAAATTCCATGTGACCTACCTAGACAAGCAGCTTTGAGTTGACTCTGTCCTTAGGTGAAGTGACTCAGCATTCCGTAAATTGGTAGAGCTTCATCAGCACAGTAACTCAGGTAAGTACCAGGAAAGGACCTGGCCCATGGATAACATGGAAATAATACAGAAAACCAGGGATGAATAATTTCAGAATATAGATGTAGTCATGGTATTAGTATTAATAATAATATTTTCCCTAGTGGGAGAAAAATAGACCTTTCATGGTTGTTGTGCCTGGAGCTATTAAATATGGATGAGGCAGATGAAATGCTGCTTCTCCTATTACACAGAAATGAATAAACAGTAATTCTCAATCACTATATGCATCTCAGGCTTAAAAAACCTCACAGAACCAAGTTAAATATGAACACCTGCTAACATTTGTGTGTGCTACTCCAAGGCTTTTGTCAACAAAGAGAAAAGATTTGCTTCTTTATAAAGACTCTGATGGCAACTCAACCAAAGAAAGGGTTTTTCACTGCTAAAGTTAGGAAAACAGGTTCAATGCCAAACATGGGGGTCCAGTAAACAAGTTTACTGTTTGACTCACTGGGCTGATGATTCTGCTTGTTTACTGCAGCTTTGGTAGCGTGTGGTTTTGAAAGCAAGAAACACTTCTGAAATTGTAAATTTTCATGGCAAGATTGGAGAGCATGATGCCAGCTTCTCTGTGAATCTCTTTTCCAGGGAAGAACTAAGCACTAGGCCTATCACAGATGATTTATGTGTGGGGACAGCAGTCTGTGATACAGGAGGAGGGCTAAAGCCAAAGGTCTAAGGGAGTAAAGGCTGTGTGTGACCTGGCAGCATGTGAAGATGGTCTTCCAGTTCAGTAGTGGGTGATGGACTGAAGAGACCTGGGGTTAATCTGCTTTATGACCTTCCTTGCCCTAGTTCCCATGTTTTCATACATGTGACAGCACTGCCTAATCCCATAAGGATGTTGTAAGGAGAAATGCATGAGAAATTTTGAGAGTTTAGGCTGCTCTAGCTGAAGGGATGCAAAGGCAAATTGTTGTATGCCGTTCAAGATGTTGTAACTAAGGATTAGGATGTGAAATTTAATTTCACCTGTGATAGGTACCTTCTGATCCCACAAGGAAGAGACAACTGTTAAATGCAAGAGTAATTAAAGGCCCATCACTAAGAGCAAAAATAGAGGAAGACAGGGCTTATATTTATTACACAGAAATCAGTCCAGGAAGATCACAAAAACTCTTTCCTCTGCCAGCGTCCACCCCAACATTCCTCCATTTATTTGTGATGCACCTCTCAAAACTCTGTTTTTCCTGGACATCTTCTAGTAAATCTCTGCTAGTTCAATTCCTCTCAAGACAGAGGTTGTCTTTATTACTGCACGTCTTGATGTACTGCTAGATGACTGGGTTCCTTAGGTGAAAATGCATTTACCTGGAATTAGACAATGTTTTCCATGCACTTTTTGCCATGGGTTAAGCCTAAAGATGTTCCTGTCTGTCTCAGTGATTGCTTGACCATCCATGCATTTTGCATGCCCACTTTCTCCCATGAGCTGTTGCTCTGCTGCATTTATGGACCATAAGAACAGCTGTACTGGGTCAGACCACAAATGCAGCTCATGCAGTGCCCTGTCCCTGCAGACAATGCCAGATGTCTGTGGAGGAGTGTATAGGTCAGCATTTAGCAAGAATGTAATTAGAATACTGTGAGTGGTCCTCCAGCATTCAGTGAGATGTGTGCAGGCATTTTCTGAGACTCAAATGGTGCCTTTAGTGATCTGGGATGAATTTTGTCATCAGTAATCGTCCGGTTGTTTTCTGAATCCTTGTTAACGTCGACTGTGTCCTATGGAAAGAAGCTGGATGAAGTGTTTTGAAGCCTGGATTTCCTTCTCAAAACCATATTAACTTTTCAGAATCTATCAGATCCTTTCATGTGTTCAATAATATATCTTTGGCCAGAGGTATATGCTTCATTATACTTTTTACTGACCTGCTGATGTCAGTCTTACTAATCTGAAGCTCTCTATAGATCCTGAATTATTCTCTTTTTAAAAGTTATGCCAGGTTAGCCAACTTCTAATTTTTGGGTGCCCATAAACTTTAAGGGGACGACTCCAGTCCATGTTTAGAGCTCCAGTAATTTCATGCCCATGTTCCCATAGAATGGAGAAGTCCAGGCTATAACCCTTCCTACAACCTTGTAAAGGAGGTTTCCAGTGTAAGAACCTCTCCAAACTGCAATGAGCACAAATGCAAAAAAAAAAAAAAAAAATTTTTTTGCTGTAGTCACATGGACTTATTCATGCTGCTTCTATACTTGGTTTCTTCCTGGTCCATCAGTGGTCTGACACGTGTCTGGTTTCTGATATGTGCAAAATAGTCTTATTGACTTCCCTGCCTGGTGCAACTCTTCTGCAGATGCTTTCCCCTGCCTTTTGAAGTTTTTGTATTTTAACCACTAGAACTTAAAATCCATTTTTACTTCCTCATTTGGACACAAAGCTTCTGATTTTGAGGATGCTGTCTTACTTCTCATATTTTCTCTGGCCTGGCCTGCCAGACTTCTCTGGTTTTGGAGTTATACCTTGGGTATGTATTTGTTCTGCATTTCAAACACTGATGTTTTTAAACATCCTGTGCCTCCTGCAAGTTTTCACTCTTCTGGGTCTGTCTCTCAGGGCCTTCCCACTTCTTGTTTAACAACTTTGCTAATTTTTATAATTGCTCTTTCAAAATTAAACATGACACTGAATATTTAGTACAGTATACATCCTTTCCTAAGAATTCTGGTTTTGTCTCATGTACATCCTACATGAGAGTTTCTTGCCATGAAGAGTGAAGGGGAATCCAGTTCTTGCACACTCCTTTTGTTTCTAGCCCTCCTCTCTAGTCCTGGTTTGAAAACCATTCACTGTATTTGTGATTAAAAACCATTATGTGACTTGGGAGAGCAGCTGGTTACTTAAAGTGTTTAAAACGTGTTTCACTAGAGATTTATGGAAAGAAATTATCGAGCACCAAATTTAAAATGAACAAAGAAGAACACTCTCATCTGATTTGTACTTAGTGGAGCTTAATTCCACAGGCGACTGAAATGTAAAGTGTAAATGGGTTGGAGAAAAATGAATTACACAGATTAGTAGAGGACAAGTACCTAAAACATGATGGGTCAGTGCAACTGTGACTTGAATAGAGATCCCATTTCTGCATCATTGACTGCTGGAGGCTGGGGAGATAAACAGGGTGGGAGGAAGTCTTAAACTACTTGAGCTCTGTTTCTTAACGCTCTTTCTTTAAATAACTGTTAATGGCTAATTACTAAAGGAAGGACCCCGGGTTGGGGAAACCCTGTTGGTTCTGTTAAGCCTTCTGCATGTCTTTAACCTTCCTTTAACCAGGTGAAAAGGATACGCTTCATGAGCGCTCCCTGTGAGTTTACATTTCAGGAACATCAAGTCTCTATTTGTTTGGAATGAGTTTTCATTCACTTAGAAATGGAAACATTTTAATGGGGTAAGAGCTTAGTTTCAAAAAGAGCATAAGGTTTCAAATAAAATTAGACTCCTACCCCTGGCAGAAAGCAAAACTCTTTTCCCCAAGGAAATACTGTGTTTTTTCTGCTACTCTAACAGTTTTATATGCATCCTTTTGACCTGTCATGTTTTAATGGACTCAGAAGTTATTTCTTCATGGTGAACCTCCCCATCTGATCATGGTGGGGAGAGGTGCTGTCTCATTTTGATCTATTCCTAAATCCTTGTGCACTTGCTGTCAGCATCAAGTGTCCAACCCATCCTCCCCTTCAAGCCTTTTCAACGACAATAAACAGAAGCTCCCCAGGAAGCCGGATTTCTGGAATTTGTCTTCTTTAATCCACTTTTAACCTGTTTTGAATACTCTGCAGCCAATGTCTTCTGTGGGCTGGTGTACCAGCCACAGCACATCTGTACCACACACAACCTGTTGCAGCTTTTACCAGCTGGACCGTGCACAGCTTGGCTCCTCAGCTCACTGCCAGGGTCCTGTTGTTTGTGGGGTTTTTTTGGGGAATTGACCCTCAGTTAACCTGCACAGTGCATTGGGAGAGAGATTCCTGCAATCCTGCTGTTCCTCATCTCTCTGCCAAGTGTTCTCCTGCAATCCTTTTGGGGTGCCTTAGGCTTCTGGGGCGCACGTCACTTGGGAGGATAATTCCTTTTTATTCGTGAAATTACGCAACAGCTTCCAAAGAAACACAGCAATTATTGCTGTCAGGTTTGAAGAGCTGCGTTCCCCTCTTCCCACCTCATCAACTCGTGGGGCACGTGGCAGTGCCCCTCATCCCTGCTTCCAAGGCCTGGGCTGGGTTACCTGGACCCACAGGGAGGCTGAGAAGCACAGTGGTGGCGATGCCAGCGTGTGTGTAAGCATGTCAACCCGGGATGGAAATGAGTTCAGAGAAATTTCATTTTTTAAAATAGGCAGGGCATGTGGCAGTCATCTCCTAGGAAACTCGGCATTGTGTTATGAGACTGTAACGTGCTGTGATTACATTTCAGATAAAGGGGCTCGGCGTGGCTGTCAGATTGTTTCTGGTGGAGTTTTCCGACACAGAAGGACATCCCTTATGCAGCAGTTGGCTTTGGTTGGTGTTTATGAGTTGGTTGAGGCACTGAGATGGTTCCCCCTGTGCTGTTGCTCACTGGAGGACGGGAGGTGAAGACTGAGGCATGAGTAGCCTGGCTCTGCCGTGTGTTTTACTGTGTGCTGGGGCTGTGGGCAGTCAGGGTCTATCATGGCTCTGATGAGTCAGGTGAAGCTCAGAAGCAGAAGCTTGCCCAGGCAGATCTGGAGGTTTTCACTCTTCATCTCCTCAACAGCAGAGTTGGTAAATACATTAGTGATTGTTTTCTGTGAAGACTAAACCACTTGCTATTAAACCAGGAACCTGAAGACTTTTTATGGACAGTGTGACAGAGATACTGATGTCTGTCTCACTGCTGATGTCTTCCATTGACCTTCTCAGTGATCAGTTGCTTCCATGGACCAGACTGAACTCTTTGGGCAGGGAGATCTGTCCTCCATTCAGATGAAATGCAGGAAACACCAGCACCTTTTCTCTGCTGTGATTCTCTAACATGCTCAGCTGCTTTCATGCAGATCTGTGATGCTGAAAGGACTCATTCCCTCGTGATTCCATCTTCTACCATTATATGGGCAAGGCAGCAAAGGGCAGGGATGGTTCCCATCCCCAGAGGACAGGATTTCTACATGGGTCACTGACCTCTGTTGTTGAAAGCATGGGATAAACCCTGAGGACTACTGTTACCAGCCCTTGCAGGCTTCCTCTTTCATCTGAATAAACGCTTAGGCTGGGCATGGTTTGGATGGAAGCTGATGCAGCTTCTGGTTCCCCACATCTCCTGGGTAATTTCATTTTGGCCAGTTCCTGGGTAACTCTGTGGCGTCAGTAAATGTTCCTTCAGAGCAGCGTGGAGGCTCATGACAACGAGTTCATGGGAGGAGAGTTGTGCTGGTCCTGAATCTATTCTGCAAGTAACTTCAGTAGTCTCAACACAGCACCTTAAATACGGAGCAACAGAGAAATTCCTCGTCAGCAGAAGCTGAAAGGAAAACCCTTTTTGCACTGACTTTTTTTGACCGAGAAGGACTGAGGCTTGCACGTGTGGCAAGTGTGTGGCAACTCTTTTTGCAGAAGTATCTGTGGGTTTCAAAGTCCCTGGTAACTTTGTGTACAGTTACGCTGAAATAATCTTTGCCAGAATGTTTATTACCAAGCTTACTAGTTGCTAGGCAAAAGAGTTTGCTAAGATTTCTTCATGTACCTCAGCTCAGACGTGAAGCTGCATGTGGATACGTGAGTGAAGAGGCTGGGGAGTAGAAAAGCAAACCCTCTTCTAGTGTTTTAAGAGGTGGCCACTGAAAGTAAGACTGCAGATGGAGCTCTGAATACCCTGCAGTGCCTTTTCCTACCAGAGCTACGTTCTGAGCTGCAAAGCCATTTATATTCCATTGCACTGAATTGTGTCTCTTTATCTTTCTTTCTTCTTTCTTTTTTTTTTTTTTTAATTTTAAACTATGACTTGGAATGGTCAAAGATAAAAAATAAACATATTTTTTTATTCCAGCTATTTAAAATGAACACACAGGACTGGCTGGCTGGCTGGCTGAGACAACAGGATGAGAACAGGCCAATTAGAGTTTCATAGAGGCACAGAAGGGCTCTCACACAATGGGAATTGTTCAGCTGTGCTTGTGACAGCTCTGGACCCTGTGGCCTCCTCTTTTGGTGGCTGCTCATCACATTCATGGAGGTGCTTCCTGACTGGGGCTGTACACTGGGTCTGAAGGATTCAACTGGAAAAGGCAGATCCTAGGAGATGTGCCTTGATTCTGTGGTCTGGTTATCTAACCTAAATTTGTTTTTAGAATAGGCAGGAACTGTGCTGTGATCATCCACACTGATGTCTGGACATCTCAGATGGTCTCTTTGACCGGAGTCACACAGCAAATGGAATGGAGAATTTTTGATTGACAGGGTTTAAGGATCCTACAGAGTGGGCTGTCCTCAATATATTTTTGGATGTGATGTAAGCATCTGTTGGAGTTGCTTCTCAGAGTACAACAGGAATGGGCACTTTTAGATCACGCAAAGCTCCCAGCTTTTAAATAATTAAGTAAGAGGAATCACAGAATTGTTAAGGTTGGAAAAGACCTCTAAGGTCGTCTTGTCCAACCATGAACCTAATGCTGCCATCCTCACCACTAAACCATGTCCCCAGGTGTCATACTGGTCCTTTTAGTTCCTGTTACTCGAGTTCTGCAGTGTGACCAGAACAGTTTACGAAAGAAGGGGTTGGTGTTTGAAAATCACAGGTCAGGTGATACAATTCTTTGCCTGTGACTGCTGAGGAAGACTGCCAGAACTGATACTGTGGCTTTCTTTTGTAGAGATGTAAATGCCACCCACGTGAACGAGGTGCTGTGCAGACTTTTGCATCTTGGATTTGTGGAGGTCCAGGGCACCTTTAGGCAAAAAATCTTGGCTAAATGGAAGTTTCCCATGGTTTAGACACAACTGCAAAGCTATTTGACCTTTAGGCAGTGGCTAGTTCTGTCTTCATTAAAGAACTCTTTAGAAGGAACAGAGAAATTCTTCCAGGCAAAATCTTTGAGGTTTCCATGATGTGCCAGATCTTTTCTTAAGTTTCCATGTGGAAGAAGAAGAAGAAAGAACGTGCTTTTTCAAATTGGTGTAATCTGCTTTATATGTCCAGATAAGATCTCCAGAAATAATAGACCCTGCATGTATCAGTGTCAGAATAGGGAAATGCTTTGGGGAAAAAAAAAAAAATTACAGAGATCACTTCTACCTCAAGAAAGGTTCGAGGTCATTATTAGAAGAAAAAAGGTTATTTTCTTGTGAGAATGCTGCCATCAGATAAACCGTGGGAGACAATGAGCTCCTTTTGACTTAAAAGATGAAAGTGGAAAAAAGGTACTTAAATATTCACTTTGGAAAGAAAGTGATCATCAGTGGAGAGAAAAAACCTGCTTAACAGCTCATTTGTGAAGTGTATAATGGAAGGAAGTTCTCAGGGCAGAGAAGTGTATGTTTTGCTTTTGATTCTGCATAGCTTTACTGTGACTGCCACAGAGATTGTAATATAAATGTAATAGGCTTCTAAAGACAATACCTCCCTTTCTGATAGGGGTCAGGGTTAATCAGAAAGGAGCAAACAGTTCAGGAAAGAAGAGGATTGCAATAACAAACATGACTGAGGATCTGAGCTGGGCCACTTTCCCTTTTTAGCATCCATGCATCACTGTCTCAGAACAGATTGCATTGCATCCTATTAAATTAGCATACACCAGGCAGCTAAAACAAATTAGTGCATCTCAGAAGGGGAAGAGGTTCTTCAGAAACTTTTCTTTTTGGCTTAATTTCTGTGCTTTGTGTGGTTCATTCATCTTTGAACCCAAGTTTTATGGCACTGAAGCCCATGTGCCTCATTCTTCTCTGCATAGGATGGTTTGTCTTGCCTGGAAGTCTCCTTGATCATGTGCTTTGGTGCCTGGAGTGTGTGTTGGAGTGTCCCAAGCACCATGGGAATTCCCATCTGCGTGGCTGGGAGCCATCCTAGCAGTGCTTTGCTCTCCTGCCTGTGTTACAACTCAAAATCTGGCATTTCCATGCTTTGCCCTCAAAGCTGGAGCTGACTGGCTTGTGGTGGTGGGCAGGGAGAGGTGCTCAGGGTGCAAGGGAGCAGTGTGGCTGCTGATGCCTCTCAGCATCACATGTGAAGGAAGGGAAGGGAGTTCCTTGGTGACAGGGAGTGCTGGTGGTGTGTGCCATGCCCCGCCGAGGCCTTGAAATTCATCCTGGAGTAAACTAATTTCAACTACAGAATGGTTTAAATGGCTTCCAGCAATTTTTCCTTGAATGAAAATGATCGTTGCTCATTAAGGATGTGGTTGTGTTCTGGTGAAGGTGGTCCAGGGGAAGAGTCAGGGTTGTGGAGGAAACCACCTTGACTATATTGTCATAAATTCATGCTTTATGATGTGCAACTTCTTCGGTGTTTTCTGACTTCATAGAAGTCTCTCTCCTCTGAGTAGCTTTCCTTTAAGTAGCTGACATGGAGTTCCAATCTTAATTCTAGTTCTTTGGTGGGGTCTTCTTTGGTGTTTTTTTTGTTGTTTTCTTTCTTCCCTCTGAGATTATAAAATACTGAGTAGCTAAACCAAAAGAAATGATGAGCCTCAAATTACCATTAAAATTCTTGCAGCTGACTCTGGTGACAAAAACTGTCAAAACACTAAGCTGTTGTAATTGTAGATAATAGTACCCAAGGAAATGGAAGTTAAATCCAAACAAATAGAAAAGCTTTCAACGACTACACAAGATGAAAGCTTCGTGCTGCTCATTCTCTCTCAGCGAGTCACCCTGCAATGGTGGGAGGAAACCAAACTGGTTTATAAGGAGGGGAAAGAAGAAACTCTACCTGCAGCATGATATTGTTGGGTGTCTCTGTAATGGTCATTGCCATAAATCCCAGCAGAGATCTTGGTATCGACGTGGTTGCTTTCTCCCAAAAATTATGTTAAAAGGGGGACCAACAAAGTGACTGGAAAGGTGAGTCTGGAGCTGAGGATGTGCTGCCCATTCCTGGGCATGGTGACTCCCAGGGTCCTCTGGCATTGTGGGGAAGTGTGTGGTCACTGAAGGACCCCCGTGGTTTTAATGTACCCTAACTTGGACAGAATGCTGAGGGTACTGCCATGGGGCAGTGGCTCAGGGCAGAGAGAAACATGTCAGTGCTCCAGAAAGAAGCTCCTTGCACAGGAACATCCAGAAAAGAGTACTTTTCCCCCTTGCCATCGTTTGAGTGTCCATCAGGCCATAGCAACATCATTTTGGCACGCTGGGAAGTGCTGTTTATCATCAGTAATGGGTTAATGTAGCAGCCCCACCTCCGGGCATCAGGCATCTCCGTGGGGTCACCACTCTGGGTGGGGATCAGGATCAGCCCTGGAGAGGGGAACCAGGGTCAGACACAGCCCAGGGCAGGGCCATGTGTGGTGAGCAGACACTCACTGGGCCCTAAGGCGGGAAATAGCATTTTCAGTTGTGGCTGGGTGGCTTAGTGGAAGTTAAATGAGTAGTGAGGCTAAAAATACCAGTGTTAATACAGCAATCCCAGTTGCTGTGCTCTTGCCCAGGCAGAGGAAGCATTGCCATAGAAGGGGCTGCGGGGCTGGAACTGGGTGTTTGATGAATGAAAATAGCTAGAAAAAGCATTTGTGTTCTAAAGAATGGGTGGCTACAGTCAGATTAGTCAACGTGTTTCTTTTCCCATAAATTTATATCCAGTTCTTGGGAATTAGTAGGGATATCTGGGTTCTTTACCATGTGTAACACAGTCCCAAAATCCTTTTCCTTTCCTCCTGGCTCACTAAAAGCACCCACCACACTTCGGTTTTGTTAACTTTCCATTCAGACATCACTGAGCTATAGAAAATGACATTGTAAATTCATTTTCATGCAGCTGTGGTCAATACAATATTGTCACTGATGGACATGATTTCGGAATGAAAAACTTTATTTCCAGCTTAAGTTTGGGTTTATGCTGGGACGTGCCTGGATCACGTGTGAAGAGAGTGAGGAGGTGTGTACAGGAACAACCGAGTAGAAAACAATTAAAAAAATTTACTTGTACAGAAAAGTGGCTTAGTAGAAGAGTAGTCTGCAGGACCAGAATCTCCCTGGTATGTTCTGGTTACACAGAGCCTGAATCTGAGTTCATCCCACAAGTCTGAAAATGGAACTGAAGGTTTTTTTCTTCCATACTTGCCTCTGTTTGTGGTGCAGTGCAAAGTCACCTCTCTCTGTGGAGCCAAGGAACAGAATTTGAGATTTGAGTGTAGTTGCCAAAGTTACACTGCAAAAATTACCTTTAATTTGGTTGGTCTCACTTTTACTCAGTCTCCTGTCTCAGGGTGATCTTCATGGTGGATGTGGTATATTTTTCAGATAATGAGTGTTCACTATTTTTTTTTTCCATGGTTTGGCTGGGGCAAAGTACACACGGAAAGCCAACTGTATCCTAATTAAGAACATTAGCTCTATGCAGCCTGAAGATGTGAAATCTGTTTCCTGGCTATGTCTGTTGATTTAGTGTGACAGACCACCTGCTAATGCAGTGGAAAACTGCTCAACGTGGAAGTTGAATGGAAAAAATGAAGTTTGGTCCCCCCCATCAACTCTTTGTCTTCATTTCGTCAGTATTTTTGTGACAGTGATTTTTTTGTTGAGTGATAACAGATTTGCTGTCACAGTATATGCTGCCCGTTGTATTTCAGTGTTCATATTAAACTGTAGTTTAAACAGAAGAAGGAAAAAGTTATTTGTTCTTTATTTTGCTTTGATCTGCAGGACAGCCTAGCCTTGCAGCCATTGCTTTCTCATAGAAAATCCAGTCTGTTTGGGGAGGAACCAGTTCATATTCCAATGTTAATCTTGAAATTCTAAGCTTTAAATTTAGATAAAATAAACTAACTGAATGAGAAATAATTTAAATTAATTGAAACTATAAAAGATTGGCGTCCCATAAGATACTGCACGGTCCAGGTGTGTGCAAAGGGGTGAGAAGTCAGGACACCTCAAGCGCCCTCTAGAATTTGCCGTTATCTCAGTGTCACCCACCAAGTCCTTTAACCTCTTACTTCTTGCGTTGTTCCTAATTCATATAGAAATGATCTAAATCATGAAATTATTCCATGGCTTAATTAGAAGTGTGAAAAAACTAGTTCCTCTGGGGTAAATGATAATATGGTCAAAGCTTTCAGAAATACGTTGTTGCTGCACATGTATTTTGGCAGCTAAAGGTGGTTTCATTTTGCAGAAGTTTCTCATTTACCCATTTCCACCACTGTCCTACTTCCTCAAAGCCATGATATTCTTTTATTTGTTTGCTATAATCTCTGGGCAGGACAAGGAAAGTTCCTGAGGGATTTTGAAGCCCTTCTTCAGAGAGGCTAAGAGGGATCCCTGGGCATGTTGGAAGGGTTGAAATTACCTCTTTTCCATCTGAAAGGAATGGGACATCCCAACCATTGCAGACACCTTTAAAATCATAACTTCTAATCAATTAACCTCTTTCCCATATTTTAAAAAAGCCCATAAATCTATATCAGAGTGTGAAAGTACTTTTTGGTCCATATTTTTGGGGAGGAGGAGAATAAAACTCCCCCAAAAATTTTCACAGAGAAACAGCCTCCTTGGTATTTCACAGAATCAAAAAACCCTGTTTTCCTGGGTCCTTCACAGAAATCCTTTTTTTCCCATGCATGAGATTTCAGATAAAACCTCATGATTCAAAATTCAGGGTTGACCATGAAGGTTTATGAGTCTCTTTTAGGCTCAGTGTGATAACAATGGAAATACAGGCACATATGGGGCAGGCCTTGGGAACATCGTGTCATTATAAACACCATGTGGTACCTGCTAGGAGAGGTGGGGTTTTAATCCAGAACCCTCTCTGAGCTGCAGACCTGTAGTATTTTGGTTTTCCAACATCTCCTATATTGTTTTTTTCCTTTTTTATTGTGTAACACTGTTTGATGATGTTTAATGGAAGTGATGCCCTTGAAGCAAAAAGTCCTGTCATGGTGATCGTGTAAAATGCAGTATTTTCAGAAGCCAAACTTCTTTACAGAACTTTGTACACAATTAATTTTTAACCCTCAATAAGGAACTGTAATAAATTCTTGGAGATAAGCAGTTTCCTTCATTATTCATGATTTTAAAGGCCATAATAATTCTTTTTAGGGGAAAAATTCTCTTTTAGCAAGCCTGCCATGCTGGTAGTTCTGGGAAACTTTTTTGCAGAGGTGGGGAATTTGCTGTAGGATATATTGCAGTTAGCAAGAAAACAAGCAGCCTTGTCTTTCTGACTTTCTCTCTGTTATTTATCTATTCATGTGTGAGCCAGGGGGGGTTTAGTGGGGGCTGGACTGAGCCATTAAGGGTGGATGAATTCAGCTGCATGTTTGAAATGATGGTAATTGCTTGCCCATCTATTCAGTATAATTTTTGACTCCTTCCTGACTCCAGCAGACTGCAGGAGTGTCTTTGCTGCCTTTCCCTTGCTCCTACCATTTCTTTCTTCTTGCCTTAAGCCTCTGAATCTCTGTTTAAAACTTCGATCCCTATCTGCATCTGTTCCCTCCCTTCTCTTTCCTTCCAGCACTTCATTTTGTGCATTGACTTGTTGCTCTGTGAACACAGGAGCATTTACAGTGCCCAGGATAGTGCAGGCTAACTCCCATCTGCCTCCTCACATCCCCCTCCTGCCTTCCCGGCAGATCCACCCCAGCTCTCCCCCCTGCATTGCCCGGGGGCTCTTCCCAGCACCAGCAATTTTATGCCATGGCCTCATATAAAAATCAATGTAAAATTGTGTCCTGTCAGTGCCCAGGGTTGACATGTGAGCAAACATTTTAGCTGAGCTTCAGCTTATTTCATGCTTTAATGAGAAAGGTTGTTAAGGAGATATGGCATCGGGTTTTATGAGTATCTCAGAGTTCCCCCAAAAAATTTCATTTAAATTCACAGGGGCTTTTTCCAACCATGTGAAATCCATGTCTGTCCTGGTAAGTGGAGAAAGAAATCCAGCAAAATGATGAAGCCAGCTGAAATAGAGTCATTACCCAAAGCTGGCTTTCTTGTATAGAGAGATATAAAGGGATTTCCATTATTTTGTTGTCTGAGAACAGCAATGAAATCCAGATTGAGATGGGAGCTCCCTGTGTTTTCATAACATCGTAAACACTGGGAGAGCTGTGTGATCAGCAAAGGACTGGTATGCTTATGCTGCTTCTCACAGCATTTAACTGAAGGCAAAAAGCCTGTTCAAGACACAGGTGGAGTGAAGTGCAGTGCTGAGAGCTTAAGCAGATGGGACTGAAGGGGTTCATGAAATATCACTGGGAGCAGCCCGGTAAATTTCTGAATGCTTTGGTCTGTAACCAAAACTGGTAAGCACTGAGAGGTCTTAGGGCTTCCCAGCAAAAGGATTTTACTGCATTTCTGGTCTGGCTGTCCCAGGGATGAAGGTCAGGATGAAAACCTCATTTGGTGAATAAAATTACTGGGACTGTTGATAAGAGGAGAGCAAAGAACAGGTCGTTAAAAATGCTTTGGGTGGCTTATTTTTGCAAGCCCTTTGGATCAGTTGGGTGGATCCTAAATTGGAGCCCATGATGGTCTGATGTGCTGTGGTAGATCATACTCAAAGCAGGAAACAGTGAATCATTCTGGTACTCAGTGGCATAAATGTGGTCATAGTCTGTCCTTCTCAGTAAAAATGGTGCAAAATGTTCTTGGTTCAGGGGTTCACTGCCCCATGTAGACAATCTGTCAAACATCTGCTGTAACAGTGTACAAAAATCTTTCTTCATACATTCTTAAATTTCCTATCACTATTTCCCTATCCCTGCTGGCTGCAAAAGCATTTCTGGATAAGCAAGCACTTTTTTTTCCAAAGCAACATTCTCTTCCTTTTGCTTATCCACTTATCCAGAGGCTTAATGATTCATTTGGCTGTTTTGCAACTCAGGAACTGATGGTGAGGTCACAGCCGCCTGGTTGTGTCATCGAAGTGCATGACAAAAAAGGAGGAGGCTGGCCAGGAAAGGAAATGCTTTTGTTTATCCACAAACATCTAGATAAGCAGAAGTTGTGGCTAATGAAAGCCAGGGAAACTTGGTAGTAGCAAAATGAGGCTGTGATCAAACATTAACCTTTTAAGAGCAGGTTGGATGCTCAGCATGCTCCTGGGAATTTATCAGAGAGCTGTGAAGGAGAACAGAATAATATGCTAATGGGGGGGGGATGGGGAGGAATTATAAGAGAAAGCGTATTTTTATTTTGTAGAAACAAAATATGAACCTTGGTGGATCAGAGAATTAAAGAAGGGTTTGAGTGGGAAGGAATTTTAAAGATTCAATACCATACCATGGGCAGGGACACCTTCCACTAGACCATGTTGCTCAACCTGACCCTTCAGTTGTCATCGGGTTAGAAAAGTCCTTGGATCTGATCTTGCTTGGACAAAGTGGGTGCTTCAGGAGGAGGTTTTGGTGAAAAAGAGCAATGATTTGCTGTTCCTCATCCAGCCAATGCTCTCTCCTGCCCAGTACCTTGCTGCTAAATCAGTAACAAGTTCCAGAATATAAGCATGGTCCAATGTAGCACAGCAAAGTCCAGAGCAGCAGTGTCTGAATGATGCTCAAATGCTCAAAAAACTCTTAAGAAAAAAAATAAATGTGTATATAGCACTGACTGTAACACTTTCCTGGCCTCTTCTCAGTCAGGTCCAGATGCTTTGGAGGAAGCATTAAGAGTGCAAGAAACAATACACTATTATGAAATAACCTAATGAAGGAGAGGCACTGCCCACTCTTGGCAATTAGTGACTGGCTGCTGTGATGATGCTTCTTTATTTGTGTAATCCTCTCTGGGGTAACCATAGGGAGGCTGCTATTAAGGCCAACGTTTGGATTTGTGATTTAATCTAATTCTTTGGCTTTAGTGGTTACACACATCAGTTTGTGTTGTGGAATAACTCTGTATACACAGAGAAATTCTGACGCTGCTTCCCCGCCTGCAGTCAGGGTTGAGCCAACGGTGAGGAGACGCTCTGGGCTGCCAGGGAGGACCAGAGTGGGGGCCCTGACCTCTTGTGGTGACTGAGGAACCCAGAGCACTCTTGGCACTGGTGTGTCTCAATCCTAGGGACTTTGTGCTGCTAGGTGAATTAAACCTGCAAAAACCTTGGAAAGGAGAAAACTACATCATCCACCTAGCCAGCAGCCAGGCTGTGGTCCATGCCCCTGTGCAGAAATGGTACTTTCTCATTTTCAGGCTTTGCTTATATCTCTGCTGGACTATGCTTTTTTAATAAAGTTGTATTTGGTAAGCCTTTAATGTTTTGTCTGACTGTAAATGTCTGCATATGTTTGTAAAGGCAAAGCAACATGCTCATCATGCCACTGCTGTGATCAGCAAGAGCAGCTTTCAGAAGACACCAGAGCTATATTTGATGGTTGTGTTTCAGTGAACAGCTTTCAAAGAAAAGGCACCACTTTAAACCATGGCTTTTCCTTTTTTTTTTTTTTTTTTTTCAGGGGTGCATTCTCCGAAGTTGTTTTGGCTGAAGAGAGAGCGAGTGGGAAACTCTTTGCAGTCAAGTGCATTCCCAAGAAGGCACTGAAGGGAAAGGAAAGCAGCATAGAGAATGAAATTGCAGTGCTCAGAAAGTGAGTATCAGACCTTCATTTCTGCCTCTTTGCTTCTGTTAGACTCTTGCATTTAAGGAGCAGGAACAGTGACTGACAAATGTGAATGGTAGTTTGTTCAGCCCGTCACAGGCAGACAAGATGACCTGAGTTTAAATGGTGCTGAAAATATTTTGAGGAATGCTCTGGTTTTCTTTTGTGTTAAGGCAACCAAGTGACTGCAAAGGGGGAAAGAAGAGGAGTTAGACTGCAGTAAAGTCTTTGATGCCTTAGGAAGTCCTTATCCACTAATAATATCAGCAGTTGTGTCAAGGGCTTTGAGGAGAGTAGGAGCAGGTTATAATTTTCAAATGCAAAAATCATTCTGTATACTAACTGCTCTGAAATTATGACCTGCTATGGGTTTTCATTGGAGATAGTGGTAACCTGTGCCATGGAGAGGTACCTCTGCCACTTCTAGAAGGAGATTTCTCAGGGTTGTCCACAGTGTGAAGTTTTTCCTCACTGTGGCTGGAACACATGGATAAGGAAAAGGCATTTCACAATTGCTGTGAACTCACTGTAGTCATTAGAGGCTTGATCCTTACCTCTCCCTCATCTTATGCCCTGAAGGTGGGATTCATCTCACCAGACCCGAGACATTTGGCTCTGAACTCATCGCCCTTGGCTTTTTTTCTGGGAAATGGAGAGCGATTGGTCACTGCAGGATTAGTTCATGTAGTTTGTTTTAAACTTCTAAAAGTACCTTTACCTTCTCATTGAGTTAAAGGTAGTACAATTATGTAGAACTCCATGTTGGACTGGAACATTGATTCTTGCTGCACTGCTGTCCCAAGTGGGACTTCTTGTCCCAGCTTTTGGTCATATCAAAGCTGATGGATGATCATGTGGGCACCTGTGACAAAAGAGATCCTGAAATCTACCTGGATGAACTGAGTGCTCAGAGAGCCTAAGCCAAAGGAGCTGGTTCAAGGGCAAATTCAGTGACCTCGGTAGACAGAGGGGATCCTGTTAAGTGGAGGGACATAAACAGGGCTCCAAAGAGCTACAAGTATTTGCAGCAGTTGCTTTTCCATTGCTGGGTCCACCTCAGGTCAGTACAACATAAACCCAGCGACAAACACAGCCTGTTGTCTTGCTGTGTAGTGTTATTGAGTGTTATTTATCATAAAACTCAACCATTGCTGCCTCCATAACCCGATAATTATGACCAATAACCACAGGTTGAAAAAGTCTTTATGTGTATGGATTTGTCCCCTGGTACTCATGCGTGGGGTGGAAGAGCAGTAATATTGACATGCAGTAAGAATTGCCTTGCATCAGCCTTGAACCTAGGCTGGTAAAGCAGAGAAATCATTTATATTATTTCTTGCTTCTTTGTTGTGAAATTTTTCTGTTCCCTGCAAACAATTTCCTGAGAAACCAGGAGGCAGCACCCGGGCTCTGCTATTCCAGCTGCAAGGGCAGGAGAGTGAGTGGGTGGAAAATTCCTTAATTTCAGGCAATTAGATCTACTCAGTCTCTTGTCCTATGCATGTTAGGACCTTAAAAGAGATTTTCCAATTTTCCTTTTTTTTTTTTTTTTCCTCTTGGTGTCTTCTACTTAGCTGTTGCTAATACAAACTTTGCATGCCATTGTCTTTATTCTGAAAATAGACATCCTTGCTTGCAGATGCAGAATTGAATTTGTATGTGCCACCAAGGAAACATTTAGAAAATAACAAACTAGATCTGCCTACAGTTGAGGAGAGGGGATATCAACCTGTTTGTTTCTCTGTTCAGTGAATTCTCTACTTCAAAAGCTGTCAGTAAAAATAGATTTGAGAGAGGTTGAATGGATCCTCAGCATCTGTTGCTAAGCTCCAAAGGTATCTAAGATTCCTTGCTTTTGTTTCTGGTAGCTTAACACTGAGTGGGGAAGGCAGATTTGTGTGTTGTCTGATGACTGGGTGGGATATCAGAGCCCTGGGCGGCCCTGCATGGCTGTGACACAGCCTTAATATGTCATTAAGAACCTCTTCTAAAGAGGATGTGCACAGAGCATGCCTGGCAGGAGGAATTGGTTGCTGTACCCTGAGGAGGGCGAGGAGCCGAAGGGGATGGATTCACAGCAAACATAAATATGTGCCTGTGTTGATCCTGGTCTCCCTTTCTGGTTTTGCATTATGTCTTCTGAGGGTGCTCAAACTCTGCTGGGATAAAAGTCCCAAAGGTCAGCCTGCCTAGCTAAAATGCTGGTGAACTCCTTCTGATCCGTCAGAGTGGGATCTCTTGTCTGACACTGGACTTTCTCCTCCTATGTTCAATCATTAGATTTTTGCCTTCCTCCTGATAACCTCTGTGCTTTCTGGCAGACATCTGCCAAGTGTTGTGAAAGTCAACTCTCGTTGAGTTCTCCTGGTTGTGTGTCAAATGGGGTCTGCTGAGTGATCAGTACTTGCAAATGCCACCTATACTTTGCATCCTCTGACTGTGCTGGTGAAGGTTTGTCACCCTGCCAGTCCTGCCAAATCATTCAGATCTGGCAGAATCGATATGGAATAAAGTTCGAATGATGTTGTGTGTTGAGGTCATATTTTAAATAACATCTTTAAAATTCAGGATTAAAAGTCTGGTCATGGAGTACTATAGGCAGTAGACCCTGGTGATGAAAGCATGAATCCAGTGACCTAAAGCCTTGGGTCCCCTCTCATCTCTGCTGCTTTCTTTCTGTCACAGGAGTTATTGTCTGTCTCAATATTAATTGTCTGTGAAACAGCCTCTATTCAAAGAACTTTTGAATAAAGTTTTACTTGAATTTATTTTCCTGTCCTTTCTTGTGTCAGCAGACACAGAATGGGTGTGACAGGGGAGGTTTCTGATCTGGGCTTTTAGTGTGAAACAAGAACTTCTGTCAGTCCTTCTATGTGCCTGAACTAAAAAGCTGTTGGAAGTATTAATCCAATACTCTGTGTAGGGGAAGGTCAGTGATCCCCATGCGAAGTACATGGAAGGTAGGAGATGTTATTTCTCTGTCTGTGGGCTTGGATGCTCTTGCTGCCAACACAAAATGACACATTTTAGAAGTGATGTTCTGCTAACAGAGGAGAGAGCTGCCAGCCAACTGATCTGCATGTTTGTGTGAGTGCCAGAGTGAATCATGCATACTCCATAATTCTGTTTTTCCAGCCATGGCCAACAAATCTGTTCTTAAAAAAGAAAAGAGGCGGAAGAGCCGTTAAGTCAATATTTACGCCTAGCAACCTTAACAGGGTTCTTCCAATATGGACTCTTTTGTGTCCTGTGGAAATCCATGGCAACATTCCCCGAAGACTCGGATGGGTGGGGACAGAGTGGGAAGGAGCTCTCTGTTGAGTGCTGTGCTGGGAGAGACTGAGTCTGCAGTTAATCCAGAAGCCTGAGCCTGACAAAGCATTTAAGCATGTGTCTAATTTTAGAAAATTATTGGTTCCAGTGAAATTGTTGGGGAGGCTGAACCCACCTTGCTGAGCTCAGGCCTAAAAGAAGGCTTCAGAGCAGGGTGAGTGTCCCACTGAGCAGCTGTGTTTGGTAGCACAACTCAGGAGAGGAGTCTTCTTAGTGTCTTCAGTTAAGACATGAAGACATGGAAAACGTACTATGGTTTAGAATCTGCTTCATGAAGAAAATGGCATCTCTAGAACAGGACTATCACAGCTCCATTAACCACCTGGCTGTGGGGAACAACAGCACACAGTCGCCTTTGTGTGACACAGACTTTTTCTGACCTGGCATGTGGGGAGTTTCATAACCTGCCCTGAAAACAACCGTGTTCTGGTTTTGAGCTGAAAGAGAAATGTAATCCTTTCTATTGTTTGCTGCAGAATAGTGGAAATTTCTTCCACTTATGGTAATTGTGCAGGTGTGAACATGCTGAAAGAGGAATCATCTGCTAGACGGGTTCCTGCGGGAAGTACGTGGTGTGAAGAGTTGGGCTGTGGAGAAGCAGCAGTCTGAGGCTCTAGTTAAATAGAAAAAAAAATAGAAAAACAATGCTTGTAAGAGTCAGAGAGAAACATGCCTGATTTGCTTGTTGGTTTTATTCTGGTTTGGTTGGTTTTTTTCTTAGCTACACCATTATTTATCAGCAGAAACTCTCTCTGTTACCGTGGGTAATACCTGCACGATCGTGCAGACTCAGTGCTGAGTCAGAGCAAAGCAAAGGAAGGAACTATAAACTGTGTGTAGCCCTGCACCCAGGTGTATTGATTGCTTAATGGTAGTAATGTGCACATGGAAGTGCCTTGTTAAGCAATACTGTTTATCTAGCAAATCATACTCTGCTTTAGGCAGTTTCTGCTGAACAGGGATTTTAAAAATAATTTCTAAACTACTTAGGTATCTCTTATGCTCTCCCACTCCTCTTTACTCTCCTAGATCCTCTGGAAGAGGCATCATTAAATTCCTTATTACAAATCATGCCTTATTGGGGTCTGAAGCTACTTTTCCTGTGAAGCAGCTTGAGGGAACTGTTCCTAGCAGGTCAGCTAAAATTCTGCCAGCGCTTTCCATTGTTGTTTCATCAGAAGACAGCGGGATGGGGTGTTCATGCAGTGATTCATGCCCTGGCTCTGCCTCACTCCTCATATGCCTGCACCTACAGCCAGGAGCTGCTGCTGTAAGAAGGAGCAGGGAGAGAGGAGAGGAGGCATCCTTCTGCAAGATCTGGGAGCTCAGGGCTTTACCCATCACAAAGCTGAACAAGGAGCAGCAATGAAAAGGTTTCCTAGTGTGGGTGAAAGTGTGGAAGCTCCTGCTCTCACATAAATCAAACGGTGGTGAAAGTGCAGTACCTGGTGTTAAGGAGGACACTCTTGATAACAAATGGGGAAGAATCACACCTCCTCAAGATTTACATGAAGGCTAAAAGGATAATTAAATAAATTGAACATTTTTACTCCTTTTCAGCAGCCCATTGACAAGTTCCCTGTAAAACCTCTCTGCCCCAGATTCTTGTCTCTGTAAGGCCCCATCCCTCCGGAGCTAACCCCATAGCCTCTGGGAAGATGAACCCAAATTTAGTTTTGAAACCTATTAGTTACCCCTTATTAAACTCTTCTGTGCAATTTAACTCAGAAGCAAAGGCTACACTAATTCTGAATAAAATTGGCCACACAGAAGTTTAATGTGCCCTAACGTAAATTCTGCCATCTAATTAATTCAGATGAACGTTCCTCAGTGACTTTGTGGGACAGGCCCATCTATTCAAGTCTTTGGGTCAAAAAATACAGCCCTTGCAGACCTGGGGGGTCCCATACTCCAGTTTCCCAGTATAGAGGCTCTTTTGGTGCCCACTGAAGTTCTTCTCTGGTAATGATTTTTCCATATGAGGTCACGCAGGTGAGTACTGACATAAAAGTGATGATAGGTAAGATTGTGTAGCTGATGTACAAAAAGCTGTGGGATTGAATTTAAGGGGTTAATGACTAATTACTTCTTTGCACCCCAGAAGTGAGAGCTCTTTTTCCTGTCAAGAAATGGGTGGAATGGTTAGGGAAGAAAAAAAAAAAAAAGCACTTGGCATCTCTGTCTGTCAGGTATCATCTGATGCTTTACCCTGTAGACAAAATAGGCTTTCTGCTTTTTTATTTTTTCCACTGTTTTTCCTCCACTCTGAATAATAGTGAGAAGATAGGCTGCCTCAGCAAGAATTGGAGAGACAGCTGGTTGTTATATTAAGTAATCACTTTCAGAAAAAGCTTTTATGTAGATTTACTTGTTAAAACCTGGCTTGCTCATAGCACTGCAGTTGTGCTGGGGTGACAGAAGGCTGACTCTGCTCTCCCTGTCATGTGCTGCCATGCTCCAAGCCCTGCCAGCTGCAAAACCAGGGCATCCCAAAAAAACACTGGGGCCCTACAGCCCCAGGTATGGCTGAGGGTGCTCAGACGTGGCCACCAGTTAGGGGGTGATACACAGTGGTGCCATTAATGATGTTGATGTCAGTGGTGGAAGGGTAGGGCCCTTCCATGGATATATTTGCTGGCACCACACATGGGTATGCTTCATCATTGCCCTAAGCATCTTTTGGGCTGATCTGGATGCCTGGTGGGACCTCAGTGCCTGCCCAAGGAGCTGCCCTTACTGCTGGGCACTCCTTCAGGCATCCCTGCTAGGGAGGCAGGCAGGCCTGGAAAGGAGCCAGGATCTATAAAAATGCTTCAGGGTAGGGGGACAGTTGGGCATGCCTGGAGGCTGACATCAGCTTAAACCATGAGATCATCTCCTGGATCAAGGAGATGCAGACTGGATGAATTGCCCTTCTCCAGTTTCAGGCGAAAGGGAATCTGACCCTTTATATGTGGATATGGCACAGGGCAGCTCTGCCTTGGCACCAGCAGTCGGCTCCTTGTTAAGTAAATCACTCTGCTGCAAAGAATTCATCCAAGTGAAAAAAATTTGAAACCTGAAACAAAGCTGACACCATTCTTGATCACTAAGATGCTGGAAACTTTGCAGGGGAGGACTTTGCAGCCAGGACTGACTGGATTGCATTTCATGCTAGATTAGATGTAAGCAGATGAAGGGAAACGGATCAAGGCATCTTAAAAATCCTTAAAATACATTAAATAAGAGAGAGAAAAAACATCCCCTCTGAAGTTGTAAACACAAACAAAATCCTTTGTATCTTCTCTGGTCTTACACAGTTCCATTTACATGCAGCGTGCTGGGTCTGCCTTCAGGGACGGTGTGTGGCGTTTCTGTGTCTGAGCCCCCTTCGTGCTCTGCATGCCCAGACAGATTTGTATTCCTTCAAAGGAGGTTATTGTGGGCTAAGTCATTTCACTGTAATTGCTGGGTGACAACACAGCTGTCCTCTCTTTTTGGTCGTGATGGTTTACCAGATCTTCCTTGCATAACTGTTGTTCTTCAAGGTCACCCCATACCCTGACTCACCTCAAAAAATGGCATATCCGTGTTGGGAGGAGGGCACTGGTCAGAGGGGATGGAAGCACATTGTCACTCAGTGCTCTGACTTTTACAGTAATTCAGTGTATTGTGGAAGAAACAGCTGCTTTCTGAAATAGTTGTTCTAAGATGGGTTCAAGTAAGCAGAATGGCTTTGCCAGCCTTAGGCAGTACCTGCTTCTATAGAATCATAGTACATCCTGAGTTGGAAGGGACCCACAAGGATCACTGAGTCCAACTCCTACCTCTGCACAGGGCAGCCCAAGAATCACACCTTGTACCTGAGAGCATTGTCCAAACACTTCTTGAACTCTGTCAGGCTTGGTGCTGTGACCATCTCCCTGGGCACCCTGTCTTGTGCATAGCTGTAATAACAAAGCCGGGGTCCTTTCAGAGCTCTTAGCTGAAGAATGAGAATATATACCCTGTTTCCCAGTATTTAATACTTGGGAAGGTGGTTACAATTGTGTTTCGGCGGTACAAGTATCTGATTATATGTGCCATTGTCTGTTACCTAAAAGGAAAGAATTGTTAAGATGCATAAAGCCTCTCTAATAAGATCTAGCAGCTTGATAAATGACTCAGCTTTATATCCGGATGCATAAGGTCTGTCTTTGTTGCATTTACATGTTTAAAGCTAAGAGTTACCTTGTTTTCAAGCACATGGCCTTTGGTGGTAGTGAAAGCGTTTTCACCAGTTCTTGCAGCTCAGATCTTCAAGGACGTGTTGGTGCCTAAAAGTGGCTAAGGATGTGCTCCCAGGTGGCTTTGTTAGGCAAAATACTCCCTCTTCTGTTTTTTCTACTGAGATTCCTCATAGGTAATATGGAATGTTTTGTCCAAAACTGAGTTTGTTTTTCTTTTTTCCATGGAAGTAATTTTTTCATTTGGAAGATGTATGAAAGGCCACTTAAAGGTCTTGTGGCATTAGCAGAGTGAAGATGCCTAACCTCAAGATGGTCATATTTTGATGATGGGTAAGTTTTCACATACGTAGCCCAAACACCTCAGTGGATAATCCTTTGTCTGACTTTCATGCTATTAAAATCCATGGCTGTAACTCATAAAATACTGGAGTATCTGCATGGTTAAGTAGAGTTATAATTTGTGAAGCACTGCATGAAGGAGAGCAAGTAATGCAAGGTAGGAATCATCTGACCAGCTGGAAGCATCCTCAAGGTACACAGCTGCATCTGAGCTCAGACCTCACTTGCTGTGGAAATCATCAAATATGCATTTCTGAGTAGATCAGAATGTACAGGGAGGATGAACAAGTACTCCAAAAGTGTCAGTTCAAGAAGGTAGAAACAGAAATCTTATTAGAAATGACAGCTTTCGTGAGTACTCCTTGTCCAAAGCTCGTGGTTGCGTGCTAAAATGCTTTGTGAACACAAGTTGCTGTATTTTTGGCCTTTGCTACATTAAATTAGACAGGTAATGTGGCAAGTTTTGCTCATGTAAGACACCAACAACTTACATGTCCTGTTTCCATTTATGGAAGATTAATCACAGTTAAGTTTTGTGTCTCATTAAGGTAATGATTCCAGGTGTCTTAAACCAGAGTTTGGCGGAAGGGGGCTGGTTTTGACCCCAATAAAACGGGGAAATCTTTGCATTTGATCCTACTTTTAGCTGCACCAGGTTAAACCTGACAGCAGCCTCTGTGTTTGGAATATATCCAGTACATCCTGAACTGACAGCTGCATAAATTAATTGGTATTTGACCAACTAAGTCTGCAACTGTCAACCGTGATATGTGTTGTTTTTTCTTATAATGCTTACTCATACAAAACTTTGTTTGCGTTCAGTAGGAGTTTTGAAGGGGAAAAAATCTTTTAAAAATTAAATCTATAGGTATGGATTTTATCTTTTAACAAAGATAGACCTACAAGACTCTTCTTTAGCCTGTGGGCTGCCCTAGTGATCAGTTTGACCAAGGAAACAGTGATGATAATTTTGTTCCAAATTAAAAACTGATTATCTTTTTAAAATCAGAAATTTAAATTTTTTTATTTGTGCCTTATGTTCATAAGGCATTGGCTTAATCAGAATAGATAATTTTTATACTGAACTAGGAGTGGCTCTGCTAGGGGGTAGTGCTTCTGCAACTATAGAACTTCAAACCTATTCATCAAGCCAGTTTTCAAACTAAAGCCTAATATTTTCCATGCTTGCATCCATGTTCCTATGTCTCTGGCTATGAGATATCTGGCTATATTGCCCAGCTCTTAAATTTCTGTAAGTGCAAAAACCTGTGAGTTAATTTTAATGCTGACAATTAGTCAGCAATTAATGCTGACAATTTAATGCTGACAAAATATTAGTAAGTTGAGTATGAAATAATTTCCCTAAGGATAGGTGACAACTAACTTTTGCTTTTACTTTGCCAGGTATTTTATCAAATGAAAATTGTGAAGCATTACTTTAAACAGGGATGTTTTTGCCTCCTTTATTACTCCTTTTTTTTTTTTTTTTTCTCCAGGAGAGTAGACATAGGTAAATGTAAGCTTTCTTACAGATAATACATTCTTCTTTGAAGGCACTTAAAAATATAATTAGCAGAATTTGTTTCTGTTTCTTGAAAGTTTGTTCAATAACTTGGAGAAGGGATATAAGTTGGAAGCTTTCACAAATAATCTAATATATGTTATATCTCTATACTGAATCAAAACTGACTGACAAATGCATAGCAGTGAACTGTGCCAGACATGGTTTTGCACACCAGCACTGTCTCCTTCTGAGATTAGTCCAAGATTTCTGTATATAATCCCTTTGGTTCCCACCAAATAGAGTAACAACCTGCTTCAAATATCTTCATACCTTTGTGATATCTCCTGTCTTGGCTGACGCAGCAGGGATTAAACTGGGACCTTTTTGGACTTACACATACATATCTTTACAGCCTCAGCTAAGCAGCCATTCCCTGCAGGCCACTGAGATGGATTCAGGCCTTGGTGGACTGGGCTCTGAGTGCAGTAGTTAACTCATGCTGGAATACTTGTTGGAAAAAATACACACTGGTGTGGGGTTGTTTTTCAGCTGTTTGAGACTTATTTTTCCCCTCCACCAAAAGCAGAAGAGTTCTCATGCAGCAGCAGCATTTGGCATAATATATTTTGTCAAGAAACGTCTCTCCAGACCAGAGCAATCTGGTCACCCCCATGTCTGCTGAAAATGTGATCATTAGAAGAGAAAACAGCGGCTGTTCAGAACTTTGCTCTTAAAAGGGATAGTGGTGGATTTCTAACTGAAAACAAAGAGGAAAGGACTTTTTCTTTATTCTGTATATGCTCTCTTATGCGGGGCACAGCAAATATGACACGATCCACCAAGATGCAGCTTTTGTTGTCATTTATACAGAGATGCCAGCTTGCCCCTTTCCAGTGTTACAGTAATAATGGTGGCTGCCTGCTTTTACATTTACCACAAGTGTGTTGGTGGGAGGGAATCTGAAAATTCTCGTGAAGTTCGAAACTTTTCCTTCTGTGGTTTTTGTTTTTTTGTGTACTTGAGAAAATTGCCACTGAGTGAAGCTGCAGTGTGTCCCACAGTGTTTATGTCTTGGAGGCATCGTCCTTGCCATTTATGGTGTCCAGCACACACGTCCAAGCCATGTGGCATCAATGTGGGTAAACGAGCCCTCGTCATTAACAAATAGACATGGGTAACATGATCTAATGCTATTCTGGTCAATAGGAAAATTCGAAGTGGTTGAACTTGGTTACACGACTCCACGAGGCTCCCTTGAGAATCTCAGCCCGAAGCAAAAGGGGAAAGAAAGATGAGGTCACCCATGTGGCTCGCAGGGCTTTGTCTGCTGCAGTCGTGCAACATGGACTCGGGCCTTTATACACAGCAGAAATGCTGCACAGCCCCCTTTCCTCGTTCCAAGTGTCTCCTGAATTGCTGTAGCTGGAGAAAGGGCCATAGCCCATACATGTGGCTTTACTGTTCCAAAGGCAGTTTTACTCCATCTTCATGGCCTCTTAACTCAGGCTCAGCTGAGCCAACACGGGATCCTGGCTTTCCTACAGAGCTCTGTGCCATCCCTGGATTATCAGTGGGAACAGTGGGTGTTTTATGGTGTTACTGTTGATTTAGGCTTCTGTGTCTGAGGCCAGACTTCAATCTGCAGAGAGAGAATTTGCCACGGAATTGGCCATGTCCCCTCTCCTCCCTCCATGTAGCTATAGAACCAGAACAAGGGAATCCAAAACACCACTTCTGTGAGAAGACGGGGAACATGGTGTGCATCTTACCTAGTGGGGTTTTCTCCTGCTGGTATCATTAAGTTGGTTTTCCTTCTAGAAGCTGGAAGACCGGGCAAGAGTTCATCACCAAACCTCACCCTGAAAGGATGGGGTTGGCACGTAGAGATTTTCTCCCCTCTTTGCTCTGATTTACTTTTAGGATGCTGAATTGCTGACTTTGTTTAAAGTTCCACCTGCTATTAGAACCATATGTTTCTGATATTCTTTCTTAGGATGACGGAGTTTGCACTCTTACCCGAGAGCTGTTTTCTTAATAGGACCAACTATATTTGGAATCACTCTGAATTGCTCTTCAAATGGAAGACTGATGTCAGTATTTCTGGCAATTTTTCAGTATTTTTCTTTCCTCATAGATGAGTGTTAAATAACTATTCAAGTTGGGAACACCTACACCATTTTATTTTAACGATAGTTTGATTTGTTTTATTTTAGTGCTGTACATGTTCCTAGAGTAGCTGCTAGAGGTAAACATATTAACGGGATGGTTTGTGGAGGATTTAGTAAATAACCAAAAGAGTATGTCAGTGAGTGTAGAGGGCTGTGCTTTGCATCAGTTTACACACAGTCAAATCTCATAAGCTTTAGGTCCTGTGTTGACTCTGTCACATCCATATCTCAGGTGGTACTTGAGTGGCATTTTTAAAAGCATCTGCATAAGGCAGTGATCTGGATCCCATTTGAGAGAGGCATATCTGGTTGAGAGGGAGCACTCAGCTCAGTCTGCTGCTGGTCTTGGCCTCACACCATTTTGGAAACCTCTTTAAGACTCTCTTACAGAAAGCAACACACCTTTGTCAAGAAGAAAACAGGACCCAAAGTGCCCAAAAGTTTGGGCTCATTTTGGACTTTGTGTTTCAGCAACTTTAAACTCTGTGTTTAATTCTGGAAAGAGGAAGTCACTCACCTGATCTGACCTTCTGCATCAAGTGGGCTGTCTTATTTCATCCGTTTATGCTACGTGGATCTCAATAACTGGATTTGACTAATGCATAGTGGTTAGAAAGGTAGCCAAACTTCCTGGGAGTCTCCTGCTTGTACACTACAACTGCAAATGCCTCCCATATACTCCTTCCAAAAAAATATTCTGCTATTCCCATTTGTCTGGGAATTTGTCAGGGTTTAACTTCTATTGGTTTGTGTTTGTGTTTCGTGGTATATTAAAAGATCTGGGGTTTCCTTTATTTTCTGCCTATAGAGGTCCCTGTTTTGTGGAATCTCTCTGTTTTTACTAAGCAGAATTGAGTAGGGTTCTTCTTTATAGATACCCTTGGGTACACGGAGAATATTTTGGATAATCCTGATGTAAACTCTGTAGCTAGAAATGTTCTCATGGCATACAGTGCTTTATGGGAAGTACGGCAGGAAAAAAAGTTGCCTTTTTAGCATGGGGTAATCCTGAAAAGAGCACTTGATTTGGCAATAATTCCTGGTGATAATCCAGATTTTATCTTCATTTATTAAATCCATTTATTCCCCTTGTAAGTTTTGGTTCACTGAGAGGTAGAAGGAGCTGATTTTAGGAGCACATTGACATTGTGGGGGTGAGACACAGCAGGGACCCATAGCCAAGGACATGAAATACATGGCAACGGGGCAAAAGGGGGGGTTTTGGTGGGGGAATCAGCACTCTGACTGCTGTGGGTGATTTGTGTCCTGTTTTTAGGAAAATGAAAGAGCATTAGCCCAAGAGCTTATTCTGGAAATGGCTTTATAATAATGGTTTTCAGCCATTTGAATAGGCAGGTACTTAATTTTTTTTTTTTTTCCAGTAGCAGAGCCAGCTCCCGCACAACAATTTAATTTGAAACTCATGAATGATGGATTTACTTTTTTAGTTATCTTTCACAGAGTCTGTGAAGCCCACAGATTCCCTAGGGTCTGCACTTCCCTGGGTGGAAACCAGCCCTCTGAAACATGGAGGAATGAAAAGAAACCCTAAGGAAAATGACAGGAGAAAGAAGAATCTAACTGTGACAGTTAAAGCTAAAACAGAGGAGCCATGCTGGGTGCCTCCAGTACAGCTGGGAAGGAGTTAGTATCATATCTATTTTTCAGGAAACCCCTGTATATTAACTACTATTTTCCTGATAAGTACTTGAACTTGCAGCATTTTTCATTAACCTCCCAGGAATCTCAGCCAGCCCTTGCCTGTTGCTGTGCTGTTGTGGCCACTCTGCAAGAGAGAAGATGGTGTTAAGGGA
Source organism: Myiozetetes cayanensis (assembly GCF_022539395.1). NCBI lineage: Eukaryota > Metazoa > Chordata > Aves > Passeriformes > Tyrannidae > Myiozetetes > Myiozetetes cayanensis. Next base: position 6,051,457 of record NW_026087521.1, read on the forward strand.
TGTTGGTGTCACTGAGAGTGTTGGTGTTTGGTTTTGTTCTTGGGCCCGGCCATGGTTTCCCCTCTCCAAGGAGGAGCCTATTTCAGACTAAACTTTTCCTTTGAGGGTCCTAAAAGAGCATCTCTTCCCAGATCCTCTTCCTGAAGCCACACGTGCAGCAGGGTTTGTTGGGTGATGGCACAGTCCCACTGAAATAACATTTCTGAAGCAAAATCGTAGCCGTTACTGAGTTATATAAATATCAGCATTTGGCACTGTTACACAGAGCCAAAAGTATTGCTGGGAGAAAGCAGTTAATTAAAAACTGCTTTGCAGGGCTGTGCTTTTCCTTGTATTAAAAATAAAGTGGAACATTGTGAACAGTTGGTCTCGCTGTTTTATAAACAATTTTCCTCACACTTTCTCCTCTTTACTTTTGATAATGGTGAGGAATTATACTGCTTATCAAAGAAGCTGGGTTGAGTCTGCTGTGGTGGGACCAGAAGCTTTTCCATGGCTCTGCCAATAAGATTTATTTGTCCTATAACAGAGCAAAAATGCTCCTTGCTTAGGATCATTCCTCTTGTAGTAATCCCTCCTTCCCTAGAAGTAATAACACACGCACATTACTGTAAATAGAAAATATATTTAAACATGAGACATGGCTACATGGATGCTTTTAAGATTGAGTAATCCAGGAAAAAAAAAAAAAAGAAGCAAGATGAGAAGATTCAAGAAAAAATTTCTTTGGATGCTGGAAAGGTTTCCAAACAGTTAATTCTACTGCCTATTTTTGTGCTCATCACTTACAATAGAAAAAAAACTGAAAGGGATCACAAATGCCAAGAATTTGAGTGGGAAGTGTGAACTCCCTTTTAAACTTATAGCTTGTTCAGTTCACCTTTAGTATTTCATAGACAGAGTAGTTACACAGGTGAGCTCTAAAAGCTATAAAAAAGCAAGTGAAATTATGTGCCAGATCATTCTTGCACTCAAAGAAGTGGTTTCCAAGCGTTGTCAGATGTGTATACCTAAGGTTGAGGGTCAAGACCAGATGCTGGCCATAGTCATGGCTGGTAAAGATTTGAAGATGCGTGGACAAGGACTCAGACCTCCCCAGTGTTCATTGCCTGAGTCAAAACTAAATCAAACAGTGACCAATAAGCCCTCAGGGCTGCAGAGGAGTGGGGGTTCAGGTGTTAGCACCACTGGCTAACCCAGGTCTGTTTTGCCCCATGTGCAAATGATGATGCAGGGATGGCAAATCTGCTGCTTGACTGAGCTCTTCCCGTCCTCCCTGCTCTGCAGAGAGATGCCCATGAGGATTTGTGTCAATCTGAGGAAGTGAGTTTTGTGTGTAAGGCGGCTCGTACAGAGCACAGTGTGTGCACCATGTATTACAAAACAGGTTTGTCTGTAAATGATGCTGACCTTTACCACGGTGCAGTCTGCCTGAAAAGAATGCCCTGAGGAGACACACTCCACAGCAGACAACACCGTGATTTCTGTAATTTGTGTGTGGTATTTCTGGCTTAGGAAAGGCTAAGCCATTTCAGTGCTCTCACTCCCCGCCAGATACCTTAACAACTTCTTGTCCAGTCTCTGGCCAGCAATTCTGCTTTAAGTCAAATTATTTCAGTAGGAATGGATGTGTAGAGCATAGCTGTCCCACAGAGAACTTCTGTAATTTTGCTGTTTCCTTTGCTGGAGTTAATCAGGTTCCTCAGACAACTGATTTGTCTGCTGTAAATAGAAAAGCCACATACAAGCCGTCATTGATCACTATCCCTGCAAGTGTTCAAAAACCATGTGGATATGGCACTTGAGGACAGGGTTTAGTGGTGAACGTGGTGCTGGTGCTGGCAGTTGAACTTGATGATCGTAGAGGAATTTTTCCAGTCTTAATCATACTGTGACTCTATGACTGTGTGACATGACGTGTGTTGTGGTATGGCCTGTATCATAAACACATTTGTGGTGCATTTCTCAGCCTCAAAGGAGTATCTTTAAGCATCACAGTTCATAGCTGTCTCTCTCCATGGTATCTTGGCACTGTGTTTGCAGTACTGCAAAGAATGAAGTACAAATAAAACCCCTTCTCTGCCTGTGAAGAGGTGGAAGTGTTTTGTTAAGGTCTGTGAGAAAAGCATTCATGAAGAAATAGATCTTTCAGCAGATCTGATGGTAGAAAGGACATGGGTATTGGTAGAAATCCGTTGGATTGTGGTGGTGGTTGAGGGCCTGGCCTAATATCCTTTAACAGTAATTCCTGCAGAAAAACAGAACATCACTTTGCCCAAACAGATACTCTGTCCCCTCCTGCTGACCTTCAGGAAGCTCTTCCAGAGAGTTGGATCAGCCATGGAGATATCCTTTGTGCTTTCCCCTTGGGCTTGTTAAACCTGTTGTGTCTGACAGCCACAGCTGAAATAGCTGGGTTTGGTAGAAAGGTGGATGGTCCCTGGGATAGCATAAGCTTAACTTAGTATTTGAGTTCTTTAGACTAGTACTGAAACCTGTTCTTGGGTGCCCTGCAGAGCAAGGGATCTGCACAGGCTGAAATACTGTGGTGTGATGCAGCACAGGGATGTCTGATTGACCCACAGTGAGAATGAAACTAGGCAGAGAGCCCAGTTTCTTGTGAACTCCTTGCTCAGACGGGCAAGGCAAGTATGCTCACCTGGAGACGAGGTGGGGATCAAATCTTTTGTTTCCTTTCTGTGAACGGGAAACGGTCCCACCTCTCTCAAGACATCACTGCGGTGGGATGCCTGCCCTCAAATGGTTAAGTGCTGATGCTTGTCTGAAATGTTTCCTTCTTCTGGAGAATGTGTTAAGCACTAAATGAGGCATGAGAACCTCGAAGGGCGATGTTACATTCTGTATGAAACTATTTATTTTTCACTGATGATTTTATTCAGATTCCGGGCTAACTTGACACGCTAAGCAGGCCCTGAAGTGAAGCAGTAATTTGTGTTCCTCTAAACAAACACATCCTCTAATTACTGTTTTAAAGGTGATCTCACTTAGGAAGAAGCAATAGAAAATGATTTTATAGGGTGGGACACATGTCGAACTGGCACTGGCATGAAAAAAATGTCTTGAAGTTGTAACAACTTGTCTTTATACTTGGCACGCTGCATTGCTTGCCCTGAATTTAGTAAGATCTTGGGTGTGATATTTCCTAGGAAAGATTGTTATCTCAGGGATTGCTGTCTATCCAAATTGCAAAAATGCTGTTTTGCTCATCAGTTGGCCTCTGCTTTATGGTTTTTGCTTTTATTATTTGTTTCTTCCCATGCATATTTTAGCAGGTGAGTTCCTGTAATGTCAGCTGAGGATTGAGCAGGGCTCTCCTGTCAAGGTAAAAACAGGAAACACTGTGGCCTAAAGTTGGAAGAGCCCATCTATGCAGGAAGGGCTGTAACAGGCTCTTAACAACCACACACAGGGTACAGAACACACAGTTATCACAGAGTTGTGTCTTGAGGAATGTGCAATCAAGATAAGCCAAAACCTCTTAGTAATTAAGATTGCAGTCAACTCACATTATGAAGCCCAACTTCTGATCCTCTCTTCTTCCCCTGGTCACAGCTTACAAAATTTAATTGGCCTCAAAGATGACATATTTATTTTCAAATAGTCTGTTTTGATTTCTGCAGCATGAAAAGGAAATTAATCCTATTCAGTTTTAGTGACAGACCACAAAGCGAGTTGGCATTTGTTAAACCCTTCTGTGTGTTCTGCTGAAGCTGCCATCCCTACCTTTACCTGCCATTGGCAGCAATGCTGAGAAAGTTATGGGCCCTCTGCTCTCCTCTGTGAGGGATAATAATGACAGCAGCTTCAGTTTGAGCTCAGTTTTTGATCTCCCATCTCTCCAGCATGTTGGAGATCATGACAGTATAATTACTCTATATTATTTATTAAGTGTCCCTTAAGAATTTCCCAAATGCTATGTATGCTTTCAATTTTTAAAAATCTGAAATTATTTAGTCAAAAATCAGCTATATTATTTAACAAAACTGCCCTCTAGTTTTCTAGGCTGAGGTTCTTATTTTTATTAATCTTCTCTGTCACTTCTGTTATGCATTTTGTGTATATAAAACCCTTGTCCTCACACTCCGAGAGTGTCTCCGTGCCTGGAGAAAGCAACCATTGCCCTGAATTTAGTAAGATCTTGGGTGTGATATTTCCTAGGAAACCATCAGAAAACACCCCAACATACAAGATCCCCTCAGTCCATATTAGTAACAGAGAGAGAATAAAGATTTCATTTAAAGTCCTTGCCACCTGATTTGTTCTTCCACGTTACAGCAAAGCATGTGTAATGTTACCCCAGACTGCAGCCACAATATCATGGCAACAGGTCTGGGAATGGGCCAAACATACCAGCACCTGAGATACCAACCAGGGCAGATATTCAGCAAAGAGCCCAGGAACAAAAAGAACAGAGAAGGTGGGGAAAAAAAAGATGTTTTTAGCTGTACTGCACTGTATGGATCAGCACAGTTCACCGCCAAAAACCTGTTTACATTTCAGAAAACAAACACTTGTTTAAACAATTTCCTTCCATTAGAATTCAGTCAGAGGCTTCTTTGTTCAAACTCTCCCAAGTTGGTTATTTATTCTTTGTCCAAAAATACTTCAGTTTCATCAGAGGGAACTGTAGCATGCTTTGGCTAGCAATAACTTGAGTTTGCACAGTAAAAAGTTGCTGCAATAATGGCAATAAATGGTGACTTTAGCAAATGCATGTTCCCTTTTATAAGTGGGATTGCTTGTGGTAGGGCAGGAATTGTGTGCAGGCTGAGGGACGTAGCTGTTGCATGAATATCGTGCCTAACTGAGTTTACATGTTTGATACGATCCTGTCTGACTCCAAGGAGATAAATTAAGTTAGGTTCTCAGAAGGGAAGTAATTAGACCATGAAACAATGGCACTGTGATAAGGCACTAAGGGAGAAAATGTCCTTGAATAAACAGGGAGTGGAGGGAGCCCTTAGTGGAGAAATACAAGTTTCCTCTGCTCTCAATAGATCAGAAAAGCTAAGACTTCTCAAAATTAAAATGACAGCCAAAGGGGCTGCTATAGATCTGACAGTCCTGGCTTTGGGGAGAGAACAGGTTAGTTGGGGAATGGTGCTGTCAAGAAATCTCCATCACAGGTAGGTGCAGGGAAGTAAAGTCCTCAAGGTGGGTGAGCTCCAGGCTTCAGCCTTTTCTCTTGCTTGCCACAGACCTGCTGTGAAACAAATGGTGAAGTTATTTCCTACAACCAGTGAGCACAGAAAAACAAGGCTGAGAGGTGCCAAAAGTAGAGGGACCATTTGTGTGAAGGTGCCAGGAAAATGAGGAGTCAGCACCCTGGGGTTGTGGGGCAAGAAGGTTTAACCAACAGCCTTCAACACAGAGAGAGGTGGGAGAAGTGAAAGAAGTGCTTGACATGAATTTATTTTTCCTAAAATGGAGCAAATTCCCAGGCCTGAAATCTGCCTTTGTACTTACTGAGACAGCAGGTTTTTTTATTATTTTGCCTGACCTTTAGGTAAACAAATAATAAATGCTACCATGAGGAAATACTGTATCACCTTCCTTTGAAATTATCTGATACAATACCTTGTTTGTTTGGAGAATCAGGCTTTAAATCTCTTCCTAGTTACATTAGTTCTACATTGGTTTATTTTTTTTACTTCAACAATGTTGTTTCTGAATTAAAAGCTATCTGAATGTAATCAGCTATTAGTGTGAGCAGCTTGCAAAAAGTGCCAGTGGGATGCTGAAGGTTTTTTATGTGGATCAGCCAGAGTATCTGGTAACTTAAAATTCTGAGAAGCACTGGCATATTTCCTGTACAAATGCCTCAAAGTAGCTGTTGTGCCATCTTATCAGGTTTACATGAGCCATGGATCGCTACAGAGATGGGCATTTTGCTTTATTTTTCACTGGATGAAAGTTGGCATCACCACTGGCATTATGCATGGGAGGGATCCTCTTTATCAAACAGCATACTTAATCATACTGAACCTTTAGAAATTATTTAAAATGGGTTTTACTTCTAAAAAACTGATATTTTAAAATGTGTAGCAGTCCCCATTTCAAGGGCAATCACCTGGATATCATGGGTTTCTGTGTTAGAAATCCATGAGTGTTTGACTAAAAAATTCAGGCTGTGGGTGAGATTTCTCAAGGTAGCTGGGAGTGGATGGTTGTGCTGAGGCACAGGAAAGTAGGCTCTTCTGCATCAGTTCTGGATCGTGGTTTGAAGTTCAGTAAAGAAAATTGTCTCTTCATTTCAGCTGCTGGCCTCACTGCCTGCTACAGATGGACACTTCATCCACACCACCACTCGGCTTGCTTACAAAATGATGAAAAGTAAATCCTGTTTGAAATGGAGGATTAACGTAGTCGAGGGGTTGCAGTGAGAAGAGAGGGTGTGCATGGATCTGTCTTGTTTTACGCTGCAAACCATCACCACAATGTCTGAGTAATGCACCAACTAGATTAGGAATTGCCAGGTTTCTGGCAAATTTAACAGAGGTGTTAATCATCTTGCTTTTGGAGTTATTAAACACAGGTCATACACATACCTGCTCAAAGTTTGGTAGCTAATTTTAGACTTCTGTTCTTTTTAATATTTTTTGTGAGTAGGCAGGGTAAGCAAGGAGACATTTTAGTCTTGGAAGAGTTTAGCAGTACTTGCTGGAGAGTCATGTTCTAGCTTTTTCTAACCACCTTTAGAAATGCTTTTCATAGATAATAACCTCAGCAGACACATACATGGACAAAACTCTGGAACTAGGAAGCATCTTAGGTAGCGGGTGGATTCATCCTGGGAGGCAGCTGACAGAGTTATTTTCAGAAGGCAAAGTCCTTCCTCAAGGTGTCTACAAGGGAGGGGAAGTTTTCAAAAGGAGCTGTGCTCTTGGTCTGCCGAGTCAGCATATCCTCAGGTTGTTCTGCTTAGGCCCTGTTCCCAGCTGGTGTATCCTTCTCAAGGGGTGCTGAGAGAGGTCTCAGCTCCTTTTCAGGATGAAATCCCCTCCCTTGGCGAATTTTTTCACTTTCAGCCATTCATACTTTAATCAACTGAAAGTTGAGTTCCTTTGGGCCATTAGGCATATGTGTTCTTCCTCCCAAGAGAACTGTTATTTTGGCAAAAAAGAGATGGAAGTTTGTTTGTCTGCAAAGCTCTTTGGCCAAGTCCCACCTTCAAACTGCAGCATTGTTATTTGGAAGGAAAAGGAAACCCGGAGAGCCAGCCTAGGATACAGATTGCCTCCATGTGTTTCAAGGCCTGTGGAAATAATCTGTGGAGAGAGCTGGAAGCCTGAGGGCAGCCCTTCAGAAAGTTAAAATGTTGGGTGGAGATATGCCCAGAAGTAGGCAAAGGCAGTGCCTGAGCTCCTGTCCCTCTCTGGAGCTCAGAGATCTACCTCCAGGCACTACATGAGTGGCCTCTGATCATGCAGGAGCCTTATTGTCCTTTCTGGGGGTGGGTATCCAGCTTGTGGTTGGCAGCTCACAAGTCCCATCTCCTGGGTGACTTCGCTGCCTGCCACCAGGCTAAAGAACCTTCGGGGTTTTTACCCCTTCCCAATCGAAGTGACGCCAGAAATGCAGGATTCAAGGGTCAGGAGGAGACTACGCCATACTGTGATCACGCAGCTGGGTCTTGGAGCAGCGAGATCTTTGCTCTGCTCTGTGGCTGTGTCCTCTGCCTTACAGATATTGGATCAGCAGCAGAGACGTTCCTGACAGCTAAAAGCTGTTGAATTGTGGTTCAAAAAGATTTCACACCACAGGGTGTGAGAGACAGGTGCAGGCAGGTGAGAGAGCACAAGGAATTGAGAAGATCATTAGAATCATAGCATGTTTTGAGACCTTCAGGATCCCCTGCAAGTCGAACCCTCCTGCCATGGGCAGGGACATACAAAACTGGCCAATACATCTTGTCACCTTTAAGAAAGGCTTTTAGAAGCCTAGAATAGTGAGGGAAGGGATTCGGTGATGGCCACCACAAAGATAAGGAGCAGCTCCAAAATGTGTGGCCGTGCAGGTTGTGTAACAGGCAGCACGAAAGCGCTTGGTTGAAAATCACGTTCTTTTCTTTATAAATATTGCTATATTGTTGGAGGTGAGAAATGTGGTAAGATGGGGATAGGCTAATAAGGTCCTTAAAGATACAGATGAATGTGTTATGTTTCAGGGAATAGACAGTGAATAGTGCATAGATGTGCACAGCCAAAAACATGGATTAGGAAGCGTGTTTTGCAGCAGCGTGAGTGAATGAGAAAGGCCAGAGAGGAGGAGATTGCAGTAACTGAAGCTGTGTGTTTGGGACTCTTCTTTTCCCTTCTGTGTATTCCTGGTTGCTCCCCTGAGCAGGGTCTCACAGACAGCACAAATGGAAGCACAAGTCTTGGGAAGCTGTCAGTGACCTGCTGTCACTGCACGGCATGGCTGGTGCAAGCAGCAGCCCCTGAGATGACTTGTGTACCTGAGACAGCTGTCAGGGGAAGACAAGAGCTTTCCACCTGCAGGTGGGCTTCTAACAGACAGTAAACGGATGTGGGGGGAGGCAGCTGAAACAGAGGAGAAAATAAGATGTAAAAACAAAACCAGAAATGCAAACAAAGCAGGAGTAACAATTAGACTAATGCGAGATTGAGTGCTTTAACTGTTCACACTGAGTGATTAAGTACTGTGAGATTTGACTGATTATCTACTCAGAAGTGTATTTATGTCTGTCAAAAGCAAAATGGCATGTTAGAAACATAGCCTCACCTGCCCCACCTGTATCTGGTATGGAGTCTCTAAAGCATAATTCAACAGCCTATTAATCACAATGATAACAGTGAATCATGTCTGAATTAAGCACGCACATGACTGATGCAATATTAATTGCTCAGCAGATTTTGTACATGAGATTACTACAATGTGACTTTCCTGGTAATATAGGCCTGGTTCCAGGTTGTTGAAACCTGTCTGCCCCTTGGGGAGTCTCCTTCTCCCTTGACTGGAATATTATGGTGTCATCAGAACCAGCCCAGAGGTCCGAGCACTAGCATGGTATGGACCAGGTCAGGTGTGGATAAAGACACGAGGTTTGCTTATCTTACCCTCTAAGTGCCTGCATAGATATGTCCTTGGGGTAAGAACTGACACTTTTCTGCCCATTCCAGCTGACTGGTGTTCCACTTGGTTATGCCTCTCAGAAAGATATATAAGATGTTAGACAGGCATTCCTTGCTCTCTGGTATCTCTGAAAGTTTCTGGCTGGTTTACTGACAGTAGGTTTGAGCCTCTCGATGTGCCCATTAGTTGGTGTGAAGTCACGCATCAAAGCCCAAATGTGTTTTGGGCATATGGATTCGTGATTTTTTTTACCCTAAACATTTCCAAGACACTTTTCATAATGTTTGCTGGTAGCTTGTACCAGCTTGAAGCCTGAGCCTGTTTCCATGCTAACTCCAGCTCCCTCTGAAATCCTAATAACTTCTTGAACAAATTCCATTGGTTTTGCAAACTTTGATTTTTAGTCCTAGATCAAAGGTGGATATTTTTTAAAAAGAGAGAACAGTGTTTCCAGTCACACTTCAGAGCTATATGGGTGGGGAGAAATGTACTTTTTTCTGTATGCTAGGTTTGAAGGTCATGATTTCATAATGAAAAATGGTTGAAGTTAGGAGGTTAATGGAAACTCAGAGCCAAAGCATTAACTCAGCAGGTACCTTCCTCCGTCTTACCGTCCTGTTGAGAACACACAAACGTCCTCCTGCCTGGAGGAAATAATTATTTGTTGTTATTTTAAAATCCCACCGGAACACAGAGTAACATGATAATGCAGTAATTCACAAGTTGAAGTACAACTAGATGGATAGAGCAATAAAACAGGGCAAGAAGGCTAGGACAGGATGCCTGTTAGGATGCCACTCCAATGCAGTTTGGATTTAAACTTCAGGAGGCACCGTGCACGAGAGCGTGACACATGAGACGACACATAATTGATAAGGACCTGTGCAATTCTAGGTTTTAAGCTGGAGCACAAATTAGGAATTGTATAGGAACATCTGTGCCTGCATTTGTGTTGCATTCCGAATTGAGACGCTCTGTAAATTTTATTCCAAGCCCAGCTCTCGAGAGATCACCAGATCGCGGGTGATAAGACCCGTGAGAATGTGTACATTCATCCAGAAGTGAACTTGTAACCCCTTCACTTTGTGATGCTAATCACAGCACCGACTACTTTCCCAGCAGTTTCTGCTTGTGCTCAGCATCTGTGAAGCACTGATACGCTTGCAGTTTGTGACAAGACATTGGATTTATTGGTGCCACATAAAGCTGAGGGAATGATAAAAAAGAGAAAGGCTCGCTGACTGTTTCATGATGTATCATAAATGAACGCATCATTCCAATTAAGCAGACAGTGGGTAGGAGTGAATGCTATAAAATCACACCCCTTGCTTTGTAGCTCCTTTTTTCTTGTGGGAGAAGCCAAGCATTGAGTAGCCTCATCCCAAACACATGCTCCACCCAGCTCAAAATTGACACCCCCCATGTGAAGCAAGATTTGTTGCATTAGAGGTCCTCCAGCATCATCCTGACAAGCTGTAGTGGCAGATGCTCTTTAAACAGGATACAGCTTTAATTTATTAATTCAGCATTATTTGTGGTGAGCAACACAGGTTTTAGCACAGCAGAGGACAGGGTGATATTATCAGAATGCCCTGTGTCCATCAGCACTAAGGCTGCATTTAGTGCCATTTATTTTAGGCTTCATCTAATAGCTACCTTTCATTCTAAATACCTTGGATTAATTAGATGTATTGCTTAGGAAAAAATGAGTCACCACGTGTGACTTGTATGTGTGACTTGGCTGCATAAAATATTAGAAATCTATAGCACTGTAGTTTATAAGTCAGTTGGTTAGAAAGCCTTTTCTTGAATGCTGTGAAACAACCCACTTTTTCATGCTGATTTCTTTTTAGTTGAGTGAATGAAAACAAGGACTTGACAAAGACAAATCTGCTATCATTGTCCTTTGAAGTACATTTATTAACTCTTGCTTTCAAAGTATTTTCATTTCCATTTCAGCTTCATCATGACTTGCAAAAAGTCAACGGGCAGTGGTAAAACCTAGCTAGAACAGTGGAAAAATAACCACATATCATTGTAGGATTGCTCTTTAGCCCTGCTGTTCCTACAGCTAGTCATGCATTTATTTTACATGAAGAATTTACTGTCTTTTAACACTAATTGCTGCTTATGACATTAATATTCTGCTTTTTATTGTCTGAAGTATTGGTGTTGTTAACCTCCATGCTCTGGAGCAGGACAGTGCCACAGTGACATATTTAAAAAGAATAAATTCCTTCTGCAGTGGTTATTAGGGATTTAAAACCATAGAAAAATTCCAATCTGCCAGCCCTGTAGTGCTTATATCACCTTCAGAAATAATTTAGAGATATATTTTTAAGATATTTAGCTATCTGAAGATACCCATGTGGAAGTTTGAAAGTGCTTTGATGCTTAGTTACTGTGGAAGTTGCTTGCATCATAAGGTACCTAATAATCTTTAGAAGTCTGGTCCTTGGCTACTGAGTGGGTGTTCTTAAAAATTGTATTTCCATGCCATAAGAAAGGAGGGAACTGCAATCTAAAGCACTCTTTACTGGGCAAGTGGCTGCAAGTACAGACCTGGCATCTGGTTTAAACTCTTCTGTTACCTCTCCAAAGGCACTCTGGGGACATTTGTGAATCCAGGTTTCTCTCTCCTAAAAATAGAAACCTATACATAGGGTCCCTGTGCTCCACAGTGATACAAGTAGCAGCAATAAATGAACTTCAACACTATTTAATTTTTAATTAGACTCCCTTTATGATATCCTTTCTAAAACTGGGGAGATTAGGTTTCTCAAACTTATTCTCACTTCGTTAAAACCCAATTAGCTGTTATACACAAACAAAATGCATCCTTATTAGCAAGGATTTCTGCTAATTATTTTGTTCTGGTTAAGTGACTTTTCTGGCACTTGGTAATTTGAGTTCAAGTCTACTTTGGACTCTGCAGTGATGCTGCCAAGATGTGAATCCAGCCAAGTGAGATCCCCAGCAGTCTTGACTGATTAAAGATTCCAAGATTTGGCCCAGCTGAATTGCTCCACAGTTAATTCTGCCCATCACTGGGAGTTCTCTTTCTCTTCCCTCCCTCTGCTTCTTTCCTGAAGACCATGTGCAAAGCAAGCCCAATAGCAGTGGAAGTAGGGGATGTATTTTTGCCTGCAGTATCTGGGAAGATTGAAGATAAGACAAGCTTTAACATCAGTAGCCTTCACTTCAGCTTTGAGAGGGCAGGTTCTGTTATGGAGGACTGGAGCTGTATCCTCTGTCATTACCAGCTGTGCAAGGAAGGGGCTCTGGGACTTTCATCCAGTCCCACTGCTTTCACAGAGGTGTCAGGAGAACTGGATCTGCCTTTGAGTTTGGTTTCCTACACCCTGTGACTGAGGACAGTAACTCATAATGAACACAGAGTGGCACGGTCGTCCTCCGAGATCAATCCCCCGCTGTGCAGAGCTTTCCCACTTACTCTTTTATGGTGTAGGGTGTTTTATATGACTCACCCGAGGGCTATTGGCACTTCCCACAGGCAACTGGGGGAGCAGCCTTCTGTGTAGGAGTGTCCTAATACAGTGATGATGAAATGTGGAAACCTGCCTAGCCTCTTACTTATCCTTCTGTCTCGATAAACAAAATAAATTGGCTTCCCAGTAACTTGGTGGGAAGGAGGGAGTTTTCTGACAGGTTGCTGGAGATGAGTTTGTCAGGTGGCTTGTCCCTGCAGACCGAGTGTTTGAGTCAGACCTCTGCCTAGATGCCAGCTAAGGATTTTGCAGGAGCCCCAGGAGAGCTGTGCTCCAGCATCCCGGTCTGCCAGACTCCCATGCTCCCAGGCAGGCAGGGAGCAAGCAAGCTTAGCTGATGCACAGTGGCCCTAGTGATGAGACAAATAGAGTTAGACTTGATTAAGACTCAAAACCACACCTGGTAGCAGAAGCAAAGTAGTTCTTACTGTACCCCCTACACCCACAGGGTCTCTGACCCATTTTGGATGGCATGTGCTTTGTGCTTTTCCTCACTGTAGGAGAGGAACGCCTGCAGTGGGGCAAATACGACACTGTTGGCTGCGAGCATGGCACTGAGGAACTGTAATCTGCTTTAATTATCACGTGCTCACTCGGTCTGATGGAACTCAATCAAGGCTTGTGATTTTCTAGGCTGCCCAACAACAATTTACAGAGCTGAGCATGCAGAGGACTCATCAACTTCGTTGGAGAACAAGATATTTATGTTCAGGGTGTCACTTGTGCTTGGTTGCCCATTTACTTTTCTGCTTCATTTGTGGAGAAGATGCAGTGTTGAGGCATAAACCTCCTTGGATATGACTGTAGAACATAGCCTTGCTTTCTGCTGTGAGCCAAAGTGTCCTTTTGGTTACATCACTATTTTCTGAGTGCATAAACCATCTCTGCCTTTGTGCTGTTACTTGTCCTTATCATCAGCAGTACACCCATATGCATTAGCTTTTAGGGTAACCCAGTAGCTAAAGATTCTGTAAAAGTCACAGCTGGGAGTCCCAGCTCTGTCACATCTGGGTGACAGCTCCATTTGTTCTCTGTATGGTGGGATTGAAATACCTAGTTTTGTTACATCTTTCATCACTGCTCATCCAAATAGGCATTTATCCATGGTTTTGTGCAACTCACCTATACAGGTGTGTGGGTGTTATAACATTCACCCTTCGTTAGTGTGTATTCAAACCAGTGAAGGAGATAATAGTAGACAACAACAACAACCCTGTGTCTGTGTCAAATGGGTATTTCACAGATGGCAGAGCTTTCTTTTCAGAGGTGTAGTATCTGCTGCCAGGTTTCAGATGTAAATGAATGTATGTGTACATATTGCACTCATCTGAGGACCAGGAAGCCACAAAAAGAGTGTTATACCAGCTATTCAGCCCTTCATTCACTGTAAACTAATAAGAGCTTCTCATTTTGTGAGGCTATGTACAAGGATAGTTGCTCAGACTGCAGCCAGATCACCCTTCAAGAGTGTCAGTCTTGCTGTTTCTCAAGGGTTTTGCAAACTGAGCCTCCTTTTATGTTCATGGAACCCCTCCAGAGCAGAGCAACCCTCTGGAGCAACCTCAGCCCAGGAGGTGCTCACCACCTTTAACTGCATGTAGCTCCTCACGCCTCCCAGGCAAGGGAGGGGGAATCACTTCTAATCTCCAACCTGCAAAAGCAGGGGTTCTGCCAACAATTAAAAGATGGTACACTGTTTTTGTCTGAGATAAATCCTTGCAGACACTACTTTTATCTTTTTCACCTTTAATGATTAATTCATCATTAATACTTGTTTTGATGTGTTTCAAATTAAACAGCCTGGAGGTTTTTGCTCAAGCTTTGCTAGCCTTTTTGGTCGCTGCCAGTTGGGATACACTGTTTGGAAACCATCATTCTGACGTCTTGGTCTACTTTTTGTGGAAATCAGGGATATTCCTGAAACCAGGGATGGCACTGACATGGAGATATTCCTGTTGCATTGAATGGGTGCTTCAGAAGGTTTTTTGGGCCTAGTCCTCTCACTAGAGCTGCAAGTTACAACAGTAGAAGGCCCAGAGCTTTAATTTCTTTTCCTTGAATGGCTGCTGAGCAGCATTCCCATAAAAATGCTTGGGAAAAATGAACACAAGGTCACCACCTAAATCCAGGTATATGATCTAGGGATCACTCATGTTTATTCTCAAAGTACCTATATTTATTTGTTACTTTTTTGGTGAAAAACCATGAATCTGTGCCAGAGAAGTTCAGCCTTTGTCTGAATTATGCTGTGATCTGGATACAAGGCAGAAGGGGGCATAACCTCAGCTCGTGTTTCCGGGAAGCAGCAAGTCTGTGGGATCATTCCTTGCATGCCTGATGGGCTCAGCACACCTGGCACAACAGCTGGAGTCAGCTATTGTTTCAGAAATGGTCAGGATGCTGCCTCCAGCATCCCGTTTTGGACCACGCTTGATGGTTAGAAAGTACCTCCAGGAGGAAAATACACACGCTCTGGACCTGAGGAGGTTCATACAACTCTCTCCTGTTCCCAGGAGGGAACCAAGTTTTAAGATGAGCAAAACTTCTTCAAGCTTCCCTGGTGCAAATATCCCTGCCAGTGAAGGAGCCAGACCAGTCTCTGCCCACAGGATCAGGAGGAATGAACAGAAAAGTTACACTGCTAGGAAGTACAACATGAGGTAGGGCATGGATCAGAAGCTGTGAGGTGTATGTGGGTAGGTTTTGTCACAGCCAGTTAGTGTTACAGCTGCTTAACTATACAGCTCAGGTTTCCAGCTGTGGAATGTCTCCAACTTGCCTTTATCACCGTGAAATATCATGGGAATATTTTATGCACATGGTACATCTGTTACAGAAGGCCTGCAGTGTTGGGAAAGAAAGGCCACTGACATTGTTGGGAAGATTACTAGGTCTTCACTCTTGAGTAAGAGGAGGTTACAGAGGTGATGGATAGGATCTGAAAAATGAAATGGAGAGAGTTCGAGTTGTATAAGCATAGACAAAGTGTCCTGGCACCTCCCCATCCTTTCTCCTCTCTCTTTCCATGTAGGCCCCAGAGGAGGCAGCTGCACTGACAGCAGAATTGCTCAGCATCCTGCTTGGACACTGGCTCAGGACAAATCCCATCCTGCCTCATTACTTTGCATACAGAGAATTGCATGCCTAATTGAAGAGTTAAATAGTGAAAAAACTGAACTGGAAACTGTATCAATTTTTAAATCATCACTACCTTTTAAGTTTAATAGAAGTAGGTCTTTTGGTGGGTGTCTCTCCCCTGAATTTTGGCTGTTCCTGCTTCCTTCAAACACCTGCTCTGAGCCACTTGCTGCTTGTTACCAGCACTGGAGCTTTTTATTACAGTCTCCTCTTCTGTCACAGCTGAGGGAAGGTGTATGAAGTGACTCATCCCTCCATGTTTGCCTTTGTGTACCATCTTCTAGGGCATACAGGGTCTTTCTCTTCTAGCAGGTTTTCCAAAACAGACCAAATTAACCTGACAGAAGCATAGAGATCTTAAAGATATTAGTAAAAACATTCATTTCCTTCTGTGTTGTGAGCAGTCTGTGTTTTGAAGCCCACACGTGACAGCAAAGTTCAACTCCTTGGCCTTCCAACCACAGAGATTTAACTAATTTGGCTGGGCAGTCAACATATGGGCACTGAACCATCTGGCTTTGAGCTGGAATTAGCCCTCCCTTTCCCAGTCATTACATCAAGCAAGGCAGTGTGGGTGGGAACAAAAGGTATCGAGGTGGTAGGAGATCAGGGGAGGTCAAAAAACACCGTCTGGCCGGGGGACATAGCACCATTTCTGTGTTTCAGCTCATAAATAGGAGTTCTCTTTCATTTTTAATTCAAGGGAATATTCAGTACTGAATCCGGAAAATCTCCTCCAGCTCTTTGCAATAAGCAAATTAAACACATAACTTCAAGAAAAGCCCTAGCAATCTAAATGTAGTAGGAGAGAAAAAGCAGATGTTTTGGCTTTGCAAAATCTGTAGAGCCACCTTTGCCAAGCAACTGACATCTACCTGGTTTTGTTCACATCTCTCCTCTGTGTCTAAGCTCAGGTTTCTCTAAGTTTCACATTATTTGCATGTGTGTTTGAGAGTGAGAGAGAGGAAGACTGCTGATTTGAGGTGCTGGGGACCAAAGCCCTTTCTGTAGCCACAGAAGCTGTCACCACTGCTGTAGCCAGCTACTTGATGCCTGCTGTGGGATGACAGTGTGGGGAACATGAAATAGCAGAAATTAATTTCAGTGTCATTAAACCTTCCACCTTTCTTCCAAAGTGTATTCTTTCTGTCTGCAAGGGTGTCCATTTCAGGGGAGGTGGTTGACTTGGTGACGTGAATCTGTTAGTCTCTTATAGTTTGGACCCTTGAAAGTCAACCAGACATGAATGATGTGAGGCACCGCACTCTCCTCCCTCCCTTTTGTATCCTGTAGCCCCCAAAGACCAATAGTGTAGCCAGCAGGACCAGGGCAGTGATTGTCCCTCTGTATTCGGCACTGGTGAGGCTGCACCTCCCATCCTGTGTTCAGTTTTGGGTCCCCCAAGACAAGAATGACGTTGAGGTGAGGCAGTGCAAGTCCCAGGGACAGCACCAGTATTTGAAGGTTTTTCTGGAGCAGGAATGGTGGGCAGAGCTCTGCTGCAGTCAGCCAGCCATTTCCAGTAATTCCAGCCATGAGTTTCCTTCCCCATACCAACCCCTACCATCTCACCCCATTCCTCTCTTGTCAGGCTTGCCACAGTTTCCCCTTGGGAGCAGGCTGGTTTGTTCCCATGTGTTCTCACATCATCCTGAGCCATCCTGAAGATTTTTTGGTAGTTTTCTTTCAAGTGTGAAGCAATCTGACACGATCACTCCATGTGAACATGTGTGAGACTATCCTAATACCTGCTGAAATTATTTACTTGTTTCAACCAAATAAAACAGTTGAGCAAAGGTAAGTTTCCAGGGTCATCCAGAGCAGAAACTGTGTTTTAAACACTTCCCTTGCGAATTCATCAAGCCCAGGAACCCTCATGCTGCTGGTAAAACTCTCTCCGGGGCACGTGTGGAAATAACAGAACATTGATTCTCAAAGACATTTGGTTACTCAAAGCCACAAATCCTTACAGACTCAGGCTTTGTTAGTTCTGGCTTCCACAAAATTATTCATGCTTTCTTGTGGCATTTTATGCGTTACACGTGCTGTTCACGGAGGTGCAGCATTAAATGTCACGTCTTGCAAATGTAACACTGACTTGGGAAAGAGTTGTTGTGGGGGGAACCTGCCCTACTTAAATGGCTGTCTTGTTTGCCCAAGGTTTCTGAGCAGTGTTCTTCTAGCTGATCCTAGTTTTCAGTGTTAAATATGATAGATGTTAATGCAAGTGATTCAATTGTAGTTTATAGCTGGTGTGTTTAACGTGCTCTCCTGGCAGCTCAGCAGCCAAAGCAATAGCAAAGTCTGAGTTCTCTGCTTTTATATGTGCAGAGTGCTACCCTTCTAATTAATGATCCATGGCAGTATGCAGTGGGTTTAATTTCAGCCCTTTGGCCTCTGAGATGGTCAGGAACTGGCAGAGATGTACAGAAAGCTCAGTCATTACAGGATTTAGTTTCCCTTATTGTACATCAGCTTCCAAATTTCAATCCTTTGCTTCTTAGAAGCAATCTCCAGCTAAAGCCCATGGAATATACTGATTTTGTTGGGGTGTGGGTTTGGTTTTTTGTTTTGTTTTTTTGTTTGTTTGTTTGGTTGGTTGGTTTTTTTGGTGTTTTTTTTGTTTGTTTTTTTTTTTTTTGGCAAATATCGAAGTGAGTATTGGGTATTAGAGCTAGTTTTGGACCTATGGGACTTCTGCCCTTCTGGTGGCAGCGGGTAGGACATGATGTCTCTGTGCTGGCCAGTGGCAAGGAAGGATTTTAGCATCACTGGGGTCCCATGCCACGTATTCATCACCACTCCAAGGCTGCAGCACGCCCCATTTGGTGTGATGGAAACTTTTGTGCAGGGAGAAAATGCCATTCCTGGTCAAGTTTGGTCTTGTTTCGGGGATGTGTTTCAGCTCCTTCAGAGGTGGACGTTTCTGTGTTTCTGAATGCTGTAGCAATCAGAAGAAAGTGACAATTTCCCTATAAATGCTCTTGTGCAATGGCTCCACAGCAATCAAAGGGACCAGTCTGTGCTTGGGGCTCTGCCACAGATCAATCACTCTTTCATCAGCCCTTGTTTGCACAGCTGCCGTGCCCAGAAAAGCCTCTTGAAGTCCTTGGTTGCACAGCTTAGTTTGCTCCTTTAAGGCTTGGCTAGTAACGTGTTAAAATATTGCTCAAGTGCAACATTACCTTCATTCATTTGTGTTGTTGACACCTCTGTAACAGCACATGGCAGAATCACAGACCTGAGAGGCTGGAGGGGAAGCCTGATAATTTTGCATGGTTGCATCGAGCCCCGTGGTTTGTGTCTGCCTGAGGCACAGCTTCCAAACCAGGGCTGTTCTGAACATGGGGAACACAGCCTTTATTTTCATAGTTTCCTACCAGGGTTAGTCCCTCTTCATGTTTTTGTGTAAACTTAAATTTCCCTGATTCTCACTCCTTGATTTGCTTTCCTCTTCTTTTTCCCCTGGATTGCAGCATCCCATGGGCCTTGTAGGGTGAAGAGTCCAGAATGTAAAAAATGCATTAGCCTCTCTTTATTTGTATTTTTATTTCTAGGCTTCTTCTTTCCGTCTAATGGTCTCAGAATATTCCTGAAAATGAACAAAGCAGTGGTGGCTGAAGGTGACATGTGCCCTTTGTGTCACAGCCAGAGGGATTTGTGGGGACAAATCAGGGTGTGGAAGATGCAAGCAGCACATGGGGTTTTCCAGGAAGGGGGGGGGAGGGGGAGGAAAAATAGCAATTATGATGAAAGGGAGGTTAAAAGGGTGGTAAGGGCAATTTTCCTTAGCTGTGTGTTTCCTTGTTCATAATAATTTGCGTAGTCTGATCTAAATTACTTTACCCAAGACCACGCTTTGATGTTCACTTTCAGGGCTTTTTTTATTTCTTTGGAAACAATTAATGGGTGCATGCCCATGTCCCCTCTGCTACAGCCATAATTGTACCATCATGTATTTCAATGCCATCAATGTGTTGCTTTGTGTGAAGTTAATCCAGGGCACATTTATCAGTTACAGTGTGGGAGCCACACCTTGGGAAAGAGAGGAGTATGGACAGGGAGGACAGAATGAAGGAAAAGGCAACAAACAAGTGGGGTTAATGTTGTCTCTCTGAGATGGGAAGGAGAAGGGGTGGCAATAGTATGGCCCATTGGTTAAGATAATACTGTGGGATTGAGGGATCTGGATTTTTGGTCCTCTCTGCTCCCTCATCTCGTGAGAAATCTTCAAGTTTTTCTTCATGGTGCTTCCTCTTTTGTAAAGTGAGAGCAGCACCTTTTAAAAAAATAAATCCTGTCAGGTCTCGAGGAGATCAGACAGCCTGGTGAGTATTTCTGCTGGGCGAGCTCACCGGGCAGGCTGCGTGCAGGCATTTGGAGGCTTAGCAGAATGAATCCTCTGAACCTTTGAGATTCACTCGGTGCTCCTGGTGGGGATAAAAGTGGAGTTAATTAACCCATTCTCAAATCCCTCCTGATCCGTGACCATCAAGTAGCTGCCACTGCACAGTGCTTTCCTTGGCTCTCGATGTACCCAAACATCCGTGCAAGCCTGAAGTGTGTACCTGGCTGTTACCTGTGCATCTGGCACTGATGATCTGCTTGCAGAGGAGTGGGACAAATTTGCCCCATCCCCGTTAGCCTTTGGGGTATCAACAAAACAATGTGATGCTACCCACGCCCAGCTTCCCAAACCCCAGGGTGCTATTCAAATGAACAGTGTTCGGCGTTAATTACTGTGCATCCAGGCTGTAAGCGACCGCTTGCCCGTGCTTTAAAGTGAAGAAAGGACCACACAAATTTCTGTGTGAATTTCTGGAGTGAGAGGCAGAGGAGCTGCAGCTGGGCAGTGACCTCTGCTGGGAAGCCCACGGCTGCTCCGGTCCAGCTTCAGGAACACACCCCCCCACAGCTTCATCTGACCTGTGGGTTTCACCCTGAGAGATTTCCACGTTGCTGGGTTTTTCTTTAATTTTTAATTCCTTTTTCCTTTTGATAGCTTGCCATTTGAAAGTTTGTCCGAGCAGAGAAATGCTGCGCAGGACAAGTGGTTTCATTTGCAGGTGTGTGACATGCACTTCACCAGGGATATTAAACACGGTGTAACACCACAATTAAGGCCTTGCTGGTCTTGGGGAGGTTGAGAGAAAGTGGA
Organism: Myiozetetes cayanensis; assembly: GCF_022539395.1. Classification (NCBI taxonomy): domain Eukaryota; kingdom Metazoa; phylum Chordata; class Aves; order Passeriformes; family Tyrannidae; genus Myiozetetes; species Myiozetetes cayanensis. Next base: position 6,072,379 of record NW_026087521.1, read on the forward strand.
GAAAAACTTCTCTCTCCATCTCAGCAAGCCCCTTGAGTGCAGCAGCCACCAGCATGGTGTGCACAGATATCACCTCCCAAAGGGGTATCTTCTTCCAAATGCCTTCATCCCTATGAGACATTGCCCTCTGTGTACTTTGGGGGTGATTCAGCTTCTTCTGCTGCCTTCTTCTAGTTTATACTTGCTGGATCCCACATACTCACATCCCGCATCTGATTTCACAGATTGGCTCTATACAGAGGACTCTGCAGTGGTGGGACCAAACCTTTTTTTTCCCCCCTAGCACTGAGCAAGTTTATCTGCCTTCTGAGAGCACAGTGGTGCAGTGCCCATTTGGTTTGCAAATCAGGAAGGGGAGAGGGTCTCGCCGCAGCCCTCGGTGCGTGGCGTTGCATGTCTGATGAGCTCCCCTCTGGCCTCTGCCTCCCTGGCTGTTCCCTCTGCGGGTAACCCACCCGTTGGCCACGTGTGTCACGGTCAGGGGTTGCTGCAGCTGCCTCAGAGGGTTCTGGCTGGTTTGGGGAACCTCTGAGGTTCTCAAAAATAGAAATGCAAAGCGTTAATACAGGCAAGGTAAAAACCATACCGCTAAGTTGGGGGCTTTAAGCCAGATAACACTGTGGCAGATTGTTTGTGTTAAACTGCCTTGATGGTGGTGGTAGGAGGAACACAGATGATCATGTGAATGTGCATGTGGGTAAAGGAAAATGGATAATGTAATAATTTTCAGTAAAAGTGACTAATTGCTGGAAATGTCATTTGTGATGTACCTTCAACTAACCTAAACAAGGCAAACCTGCCCTTGCCCTACCTAACCCTTAAGGGACCAGGCACTAGACCTGCACAAATAAACAAAATAAACACTTCCAAACACATGTGCTGTGTAAAGCCAGGTGGGAGGTGTATTGTTTTCCTGTTGCAAATACTAAGAATTTAATTTGCAATGCAATCTACCAGGAAATTTCGCTAAAATATCATGGGATTTTCCAGATATTTAGGTGGAGTGAATAGCCAAGTCGTGTATTTGTTACTCTAACATCCTGTAGTGCATTTTATTTGAGTTTGCTTATTGTTGATGTTAAATTTCCTGTGTGTGAAGGTTGTTATATGAATAAGCTTTTGATGACTATGAGTGTAAATTCAGGTCAGTCATAATCTTTCCAGTGAATTCAGAGGAAATTAAATTAGTCTGTGTGCTTACAGTAAAGATCCTGCTGGGCGCAGGGGATCTTCTGCTCTCAGCATCCTCACACAGATGTTAGGACACTTGGGACCACTGAGGATAAGGCCCTGATACACAATTAAGCATCTTAATTAAGCTACTTGAACCTAGAAACATGTAGAGAGTTTTGGATTTGCTGACAATGCGCATTTACTTTCTTTCTGAACATGTCCATCTCTTGCTTAATGAGTGGCCTCTGCTTAGCATTTTCCATCTTTCTCTTGAAATGATTGTCTGCAGTTGGTGTAATTAATATTCTTCCCCTGGGCTTGTACTGGCAGTCTCTTTAGGGTTTGCACAACTTGGATGTATCCTTTGCACATTATTTGTTAGCATTTAAGGAGCAAACCCAGAGAGTTATTGCTCAACTGGTTAATTAGATGGGTGCTTGTGGAGTTGATTTTTGTCTTTGAAGCTAGTGTTTTGACAAGAGGCTTGGTGGGAATGGTGAGGACATAGAAAACCCATTGGTTGCTTAGGGGTGTTGTACAGAAAGCACCCAGTGCTTAGTAGTGCTGCAGGGAAATTCAGCTGCGAGGACCAGGCTGGACATCAGAGCTGCGTGAATTTGGTGTGAAGGAGTGTGGGGCTGTCATGTGGCTGCTGCCTACCTGTGCCAGCTTCTGCAGAGAGTCAAATCCCTGCTTTCTCGCTGTCATCCTACACCCTGCCTCCATCACTCCCCTGCACCCTGCAGCGAAGCCGTCCTGAGAATTTAACCTCCAACCAACCATCTTCATTCATCTGAACCTCTAATGCCTCATATACTTAAACCTTACACATTTTGCCATTGGAGAGGATTGAAAGAAATTTCTCTGAGTAATAACAGAAATCTGGGCTGTGAAGCACTTCTGGCTATTTACTTCAGTTGGAAGGACCTTAAATGTGATCAAGTTCCAATCCCCCTACCATGGGCAGGGACACCTTCCACTAGATCGGGTCACTCAGAGCCCCATCCAACGTGGCCTTGAACACTCCCAGGAATGCAGCATCCACAGCTTCTCTGGACAGTCTGTTCCAGTGACTCACCACCCTCCTAGTAAAGAATTTATTCCTAACATCTAATCCAAACCTACGTTCTTTCAGTTTAAAGCCATTACCCCTTGTTCTATCACTACATGTCCTTGCAAAAAATTTATGATGTTGAATAAAACACTGACAAGTAGTGCCTAACTAAAAATAGCTTTAGGTTTCGCAGTCACGCAAAAAAAAAAAAAAAATTAAAATCAGTATTTCATCTTATCTTATCTTGTGGTTTTTCAGGATCAAGCATGAAAACATAGTTGCCCTGGAAGACATCTATGAGAGCCCGAACCATTTGTACCTGGTCATGCAGTTGTAAGTACTGAACCTAATGAATTTTTTGTGTCAAAATTGCCACCTCTTCTTGTTCTGGTTTTGTTCTTTAACCCAAAAGATGGGGTACATGAGAGGTATTTGTCTAGCGTGCTACAGACTGCAAAATCCCTGGTGGGTGGTTAAAAATGAATCTCCAGTTATAACGGGCTGAGTTGTTGTGAAATTGGGAATTAAATGGTTTTGTGATGAGTGTCACCCAAATCAAACCAGAGCAAAGAGGAGACGTTAAAGGGATCTGAACAGACCTCTGTGTCTCAGCAGGTACCTGCTCTGTACTGAGCTTGGGTTACCCGAGATGCCACCATGTGCATGGGTACCTGAGTACTGCACTTGCAAGGCAGCATCATCCTTGACCCAGCAGCAGTGGTAGAGTTCCTTGACACATCTCCCTCACCAGAGCCCCTCTCCTTCTTCATTTTCCCCCTCTGGGCCTGAGAAAATCAGGATCCCATCACATGCATGATACTCTGTAGCTGACCCTGTCCTCCTGCCACATCAACCCCTCAGAAAGGAAGGAAGGGGCAGGCAGATGCTCATGCTGCTTCTATTTTTACCTCATTCTGAAATCAATTAAAAACCGTGATTTGAAGTTAAAATTTCATCGTACACCAGCTCTAACCTCTCTCTTATTCAATTGTGAGATCACATCAAACAAGATCAGAACAGACAGACAGGGCAGAAGAGTAAATTATAGCTGGGAAAAGCCACACATAGCATAAGGAAACCTGACAGCATTTGATAGAGGAAGTTCTGGGGTTAAATACCCCAGGGAAAGCTGGGGACTGTACTGGTCCCTTATCTATTGGTAACATCCAGGCATGGCAATGTCATCAGAAGTTGTTCTACTGGCAGTGTGGGAAGAATACGGTTTTTGTAGCCCTGTGTTTCAGTTCAGAGCACTACAAAAAGACTTGTACAGGAACACCAGTGTTGTACGTATTCCAACAAACCAGCTGGATTGTGGGAAGTACTGGTTTTGTGATCAGTTGTTTTACAAAGCCTTAGTTTTGTTTAATCTCTTTAGGAAAAAAAATACCGGTATTATTCCTTCTTATTAGCTTGTTCAGTGTAGTGTAACTTTCACTTTTATAAATTCCTTACATCCAGATCTTTGGGTTATCTGAAATGTAGTTCTGTAGTCACAGGTGACACTGAAAATATATCTTGGTATAAATTTCTGCTTGCTCACAGTTCAACGCTGACTAGGGAATTATCCTTTCTGTTATAGCTGTGCTTGTAAACCCAGCTAACTAGTCTTCCAAGGGCCAAGCATTTGGCTATTCCAGAGGGACAGAGGTTCACTGATGCCCACCAGGATGAGATGCCCAGCTGGAAACCCATCAGCAGCCTTTGGGGTGGCTGCTCTGAGCAATCCCCAGCCCTAACAAAGAGCTGTGCCTTGTGTTACAAGGTAGACAGAGAGCACTGAATAGAATGCAGGGAATAACCTTTCTGCAAGTTCTTGGGAAAGGGCTGTGTTATCCCCAGGTGGAGAGGACAAGAATGCCAGGGGCTCACTCTCATCGCTGTGGGTGTTGCATGAAGTGCGACCTCTGAACTTTCATCAGTAGTTGAGTTTGGGATCAGTTGGCATCAACAGTTGGGCAGCAACTCTGCAAAGTCCAGAAGGCTCAAAATCCATTCTGCATGCCTCCTTTCATGGATTCCTGTCTGGGAGAAGGCATGTACAGATAATTTCTGGTTTCCAAGGTAACACTAACTTGTTGATACAATAGCTGTGAACCACTGCACAGCATGAAGTATCTATTTGTTTACATTTCTGCCCTATTTATTATTAGATTCCTTGTGGGTTTTTTATCTTCTCATTTTTGTGTATTTCTCCTGAACAACACAACAGTTGCCTACATTTAAAACTTGGGTTCTGAAATGAAGCAGAAAGGTTCTGATCAAGCAGCTTTCAGGAAGCAGCATTCAGAATGGAAAAAAAGGGTGGGTAAAATCAGGGCCACTCAAAGGTCAGTGTTATGGGCACAGCAAATCTCAAATCCATATGACCTTCTACCTGGGTCCTCGCTTGCTAAGTGAACTCGAGCTAATAGTTTCCAATGGTTATTTTGTGTCATGGACAGCATTTTCATTACCAACCTTTAGAGCACTCCTTGCTATGTTGTGGAAAATCCACATTATAGTCCTTGAGCATCTCGCAGCACCTCTGTGGGAGAAGGCTTTTGGAGGTAGACCAAGCCTCTCTGTTTATGTTTGTCCTTGGGTACATCTGCTTTTCCATGAAAGTCATGCTTGTTAGCAGGCCAGCTTGGAGGATAAATATCACACCTCGTTTATTCTGTCAAACATATGGGCAAGTAAAGGTCTCAGTGTCTGTGCTGGAGCTGGAAGGAAGGGAGTTTAAGAGGCAGCTGTCCATGTGTATTTGACACTTAATTTGTTCCTGCCAGGCCCCCTGGGAGCTCTTCCCAGGATTACCTAGCTGTTGGTGACTCTGTCCTGTATGTTTCCTGGCATGTCCATGGGGAGATGAGATCTCTGGCTTTGGTTTCACCACCTTCTTTTCACATACATTGTATACAAGCCATCACAGAACTGTTCAAACCGAGAGGTAAGACCAAGGTACACCAGAAATGCAGGCTGGAGATCCCCAGATTTGACAACTCAGAATTTCATATGCAGTCTCAAAGTGTTATCCTGTCACTTAGAAAGGGCTGGACTATTTTTTCTTTATTTGTTTTCCTAAAGTGCAAGATATTCCAACCCAGTGCCTCTAATTTTGGCAAGGTTGTGGACAATCCCTTGCTGCCTCTCACTCCAAGCAGTATTGCTCAGCTTTGGTATGAGGTGGAGTTAGGGGTGTAGCTGCAAAGCAGAGTACAGATGTAGGACAATTGCTGCCTGTCCTCTGATGATTCTGCTAAAATTTTGCAGGCAATATAGAAAAGTGCTGTAGAACATTTGTTTTATTTCCATGAGGATGATGTGCTTTCCAACCAAGAAAACACCTACTCCTTCCCAACCTTGGATTTCCTAAAGTACTGTTAAGACCTACACAGGCAACAAAGACAAAAACTAAAATGAAACTCTGAAAGTTTCATTCCTTCTGTATGCTGAGATTACCCAGAGGATGTTGTAAAAGTCAGGGGGAAATATCCTGCTTTCAGAAATAGAAGTTTTATGAAACTGTATTTTGGTAGAATAATAAGCTCTGTTAATGAGCAGTACCAGGATTTTTCGTTGCTATTGTTGCCACTTGGTAAGAATTACCCTACTGTATCTCCTAATCAATCTGCCTTATTTCACATGGGAAAGATCTTGATAATCTGTTGTGGTTAGTGTTGTCAGGCATAATCAGCCTCTTTGAGTATTGATGATTCATTTTCTGTGTCCTGGAAAATCTTGCATAAAAATGGATTTACATAAACACATGGAATCATTTGGGTTGGAAAAGGCCTTTAAGATCATCGAGTCCGACCATTAAACCAGCACTGCCAAGTCCAGCACTTACCATGTCCTCAAGTGCCACATCTACACATCTCTTAAATACCTCCAGGGATGGTGACTCCAGTACTTCCCTGGGCACCATTTGCCAGTGCTTGACAACCCTTGTGGTGAAGGAAGTTTTCCTAATATCCAATCTAAACACCTTTTCCATCTGAGTTTTACGTGTCCATTTGCAAACGCTGCTTCTGAAGGCGCTGCCTGGGCAGATCGAAGCAGATTCCCAAGGCTTGACTCTGACTTCATCTGTATTGTTCACCTGCACTGAAGCGTGAAGCAGCAAAGTTTGGTTTCCCAGAGATTTTTCTGTAACCTACACCAGTCAAAGCCACAGGAGCTGGGGCTGCTGCCTCTCAAAAAGGATATGGGGCCATGTTAAAAATCGATTAAGACAGTAATTTCATTGTCCTCCTTTATTCATCTGTATTTCCTTGAAGTGTTTAGGAACTTAGTATTTTTGCTATCTCTGCTCTTCTGTCAAAGATGGTTGAAGCTCACACAAGAGGTCAGAAATTACCAAGGGCTGGCAAGCTTGGATAGAGAGTCATTGCCTTACTGCCTTTGGAAAACAGGCTAAAAATGGGTCCAAAAAGCACCTCCAAAACTTCTGTAGCATTCTTGGAGAAGCATGTAGCTCAGCAAGCCACAATCAAACCTGAAGGCCCATCTCTGCAGTGTCACTGCATTTTTTTTTCACAGTCAAGAACATTGCCAGATCCAGAGGAATTCCCATTAATATTAGGATCTAGTTAAAGAAAGAGAAAACCCTAATGCCTGCCTGGTATAGCTTTCCACCTCTCTGGGGGAGCTGTGCTCCCAAACAGTACATCTGATCCCCTCAGTAGGATGGCTGCTTTACCCAGATCCTGTTGGCTGCTGGTTCTGGTTCTCCAGGGTATTTCCCCTGTGTGATGTCTTTTGAAGCTTTGACATCTCTACTGAGAATCAGCCTTTAGGGTGAGCAACCTGGTTGACCCAACCCCAAAATGTTTCTCCTTAAATTCAGAAAAAAGCCCAGCCCAAACCAAGCCTAAACCCCTGACCTTGGGGTTTTTCCAGCTTGGTCTCTTAACTCAGTTGAATTATTCAGATGATTTCCTTCACAGAAAAGCCGAGATGACGGAGGCTCCTTCCTGCCGGCTGCAAGTCACGCTCGGAGGAGAGCCCTGCCCACAAGTTTGCAGGCTCAGAATCCCAGTGTCCCATTCCTGCTGTTTATCAGCTCTCCCCTGCCAGACACAGGTGCCTCATAACCCTGTAACACCTTGGGAGGCAGCTCAAACAGGCAGGTAACCACCGGTGGTAAAATCTGCAGAAGTTTTTATTATTACCGGAATTGCTCTGCCTGGGATTTTGCCTTTCAACTCCATGTTTTGCTAATAAGTAAGTGGAGTGCTGAGCTGCGATTAAGTGCTGAATTCCCTTTGTTTTTTGAGAGCCCAATGCTTGAAAGCACTCCGAGAGCAGCCAAGCATGGACAGGGTATGTAAGTGACATTTCAATGAAAATATTCAGCCTCCAAGAAAAACAACAGACAATGGAAGGAAGTGCCATGTTTGCCAGGTCTCTGAAGGAGTCCTGCAAGGACTCACTGTGTTACAAAACAGCAATCCCGCACGCCAAGCCGCTATCAGGATGCTAATTAAAGCAAAACACAGATCTGCCACACCACGTTCCTTAGATGAGGTTTATTCCCATACTCGCCGGGTGCAAAAGACAGAAGGAATTATCTCTGCTCTCACAGTGGAATTTATATCACGGAATCATAGAATGGCTTGGCTTGGAAGGGACCTTGATGATCACTTAGTTCCAACCGCCAACCATGGGCAGGGACACCTTCCACTAGACCAGGTTCCTCGAAGCCCTGTCCAACCTGGCCTTGAACACTTTCAGGGATGGAGCATCCACAGCTTCTCTGAACAACCTGTTCCAGTGCCTCACCAAGTGAATGATAAAAGCATACTGTGTTCTTCAGCAGCAGAAAACACTTTCGTCCAAGCATCTGAGAGAAGCCCCTCAGCGTCACTTTTCTCTGCAGATGGTGTGTTTGTTGTCATTATTAGTAATGACAGTAATGGTAACTAGAGAAATACCACCATTAATGAAGAACACTGGAGCTGATGACCATGTGCCAGGGGATTCAGTTTGTTTCACGGTACAGGATGGGGCATCAGCTGCACACCCACAAACTCTGTCCTTCTTTATTTCCAGTATTCCTGGTTTGGATGAGTGTCTCAAAATGCTCAGCCCAAATTAATGCCTGACATCCATTGAAAATACACTGGGTATGTGTCAAAAGCCTTGCATCCCATGCTTCCTGCACCTCCTTGTGTGCCCCTCAGGAATAAGATGTGTAGTAGATTTATGTGGCAGATGGGTCTCATGGGGTTTATTGGCTAGGACACTTAATGGATGGGCCATGGAAAGACCTGTTCCCAATTCCTGGTCAAGCAAATACACATGAATTTTATATTAATCACTTACTGAATAAATTGTTCACTTGGTTTTGGTGGGGCTTTTTGCATAGCATACAAATGCTATGTAAGAAGTACAGCACCAGGGAGGCTGATGCACATCCTCCCCAGCCAGGAAGGAGCCTGAGAGGTGTCAAGGGAGATTTGCTTGGATTTTGACTCAACTAAGCAGAGACTTAGGGGCTCTAGTTAGGCAAGCTTCATTTCCTCACAGCTTATGGAGTGAACCCCACATCAGGGATTTGGGCAAAGCAACATTTGTGAGTCTGCAGTGGAACAACATATAGCAATAACTACACTATGTGTTGAAAAAAGTAATTTGCTGCTTCTATGGACAAAAGTTTTTTGAACTGAGGGGAGTGTGCTGTATAGAAGGCACAGCTCTCCAGGGCTGGATCCAGCTGGTGAACGTGGAAAGCAAAGTGGACCAGCAGCAACAGGGTTGAGCATGTGTGACACGACTGGCAGCATCAGACCGTGACCGTGGGAGAAGCGCTCAGGAAAATGAATCCTGGGCCCATCACAGCCTTCAACATGCCCATATTGCACACATGGGCCCCAACTGCAGAGCTGGGGTGCAGGATTTTGAAACTGCCCTTATTATTTGGGCCATGGGCAACACAAGTTTTGCTTCCAGCCTGTTTCTAGTGCTTAAAGCAGTCAGAGCATGTTCTATCAGTATAGATAAAAAAATTATGCCAGATCAAAATCTCTGAAGGCATATTGAAAAGGCTAAAGGAGTTAATCTCAGTGTACTTTAGTACTTTCCCATTAGAGGTTTGCAAGCTGCTGACCACATCATCAACTAGCTCTTGGCATCATGCCCCTGGGAACTCGGTAGCAGTTATTAATCCGGCATCAATTTCACATATTTTCCTTTGTGGAAAAAAAGATTACTACATCAGTTGGGTTATGATGGTGAGTGTTCAATATGAAGGAGTATCTCCCCTTTTTCAGTGGCTGAGAGGTTGCAAGCAGACTAGGAAAGATTAATGTCAGAGTAGAGATAAGGACATGGGCAGATTTGTTGGGAACAGATTAATAGACCACAGACTCACCACCAGAATGGCTTTTAGACACCTGTAACTGTTTGGATTGTGTGTGATCCTGAAGTGTGAATGGGTTCATTGGCTAGTCCTAGCTGTCCTCAGCACTTCGTTTTTTCTTTCTTTTTTTTTTTTTTCTGGCTATGGGCAGGACTTTTGGTAACTCCTAGTCCCCATGTCTTCTCCAAACACAGCACCTTTTCCTGGGAATGGCACTGAGCAGCAGTCCTGTTGCTTCCTTGTGCTGTTTTACATGGAAAAGCTTCAGCTGTGGGTAGCATTTGAGAGTCCCTTTAGCAACAGATGAACGGTGAGAATCTTCTTCATCTTGGGGACTGTGAAAGACTCATGACGATTTCCGAACTCACTTACAATGTTTTGTCACCTTCAACAAGTGTAGACAATTGTAAACATCCTTGTTCCACAGCTTGCACTTACTATTGTTACCTTAGTCAAAGCATCCCAGTAAGGACTCATTAGCAAGGCAACATTGAGGGTTGGGCTTTTTTCAAAGTGCCATTCTACACCTGATGGAGAGTGATTATCTTTTCTTCCCTGTAGCCTTGAGAATAAAGAGGTAATGGAGAAACATTTTCTCATTTTAACTGAGCAGACAGCATTGTAATGTTTCCTTTTACAGAAATGTGAACAGTTCAGATGAAAATGGATTTTTTTTTTCTTTAAGATAGCTATTGTTGCGAAGCTGCTGTTGTCAATCAGGAAAACAAGAGTTTTGGCTGAAATTCAAAATAAAGCTTGTTCTAATGTATTAATCTTTAAAGTTACAGTAAGATTTGAAGACCTCATAAATCTGCTTGTTTTTCTATGCTGGTGATTACAATGAACAAATACTTTCTGAGGGTTATTTGATGTAATGTCTGCTCCACAGCAAGGGCCAGTACCAAATCCTTAGGATAACAGCATGTGCCTTGAGCGGGTTTTTTTACAACAATAGAATTTGGCAGCATCAACTTGAGTTTATTCCTTCAGCCCACCAGAAGTTGCCACACTCAATCCCCATTTAGGGCTTGGGGGTGTATGTACCTATGTTGTATAGCTTGGTCTGGTATAGGCCATTCATGGGGCAGCAATATGTATGTCTGCCAGTAATCCTGTATAATATCACTGCTCCCCTGAGAGTAGGAGCGAGGCTTTTCTCTCCAGACAGCAGGAGGGTGGCTATTTGGAGCCATAACAATTTTCTTTCGATTTTGTTGGCTTTGGATAACCGTCTCCTTCCTTTCATGCTTTGCCCAGAAGTTTCATTGCTGGTTACTTGGTGTTCACGTAGTCACTGAATGAGTCTTTTAGATTTGGTTCTGCCGCTCTCGGTACCTGATGATTTACACTGCGGTGCACTGAAATCAATTAAATAGCTGGTGTTTAATTCAGGAGGAAGGCACTTTGCAGCAAAGCATATAATAAATGTTAAATCCACATACGCCACAGTGTGAGAATTCATTGTGATACGGTAGGATCCCTCTCAGGCACGAGGTGGGGGCATTCTGATTAAATGGTTACACTCATTTAAACAGAAAAGGACTTTCATAACAACCTGGGAAGCTTTGAAGTGAAATAACGTGGCATTGAAGCAGGATGCAGAATTAACGTGGGTGTTCACAAGTCTATTCTTTTACATGGAAAACATTATTAAAAGTTTGCTTCTGGAGGGAGGTTGTACAGACTGTGGTGAAGGGGACAGTGGGAGGCTGGTGAGTGTTACACGTCAGTGTGTTCCAGAAGACATTTAATGATTTTTGAGGCAAAAAATTAGGCTCAGTCTCCTAAGCATGCTTATAGCTCAGCTGCAACCTCTGTTCTAGGTTGTGTAGTCAGCTGGGTTACTCTGGTCAGGAGTCTGTGACTCCAGAGTCAGTGTTGGCTTAACCTGCAGTTATATTTGCGTTGTATTATCCAGAATCTCACCAATTCTAGAAGAAGAACCCATTAAGCAGGTGAGGATGAAGGATTATCACCCCATTCATATTCACGCTGAAAGAAAAGATATCTTGGCTTTACATTTTGTCCATGCTTGCCCCAAAAACTCTACACACGGCATATTTTTAAAGCCAGGGAGTTTCATAGAGTTTTCTGGGGCTGGGCTGGGGGTGAGGGTGGGTCCTAAACAGGATTCTGCAAAACCTAGAATTTTTAATGGAAATGCTTTTTGAAATCCTGTTTTGACTTCCTTTTGCAGTATTGTGGTTACCTCCTCTTAGAGAAACTATTTTCGCAGGACTGCAGAAGTTCTTGCCATAGTTTTCTGCTTTAAACATTCTCCCTGGAAAATTGTTCAGTGGAAAATAAATGTGGAGGATTTTGTGTTTTTCTTTTATTTTCTGAAACAGTAGTTAGGTCTGCTGTAGCCAAACTTTTACTTTTTTAAGCATTTTATAGAAAAAGAAAATACTGTTGCTGGTGGAGCCTTTCTTTGATGCATTTATAGAACATGTGCTCATTTCGTTCTGATTCATGCCACATGGTTATATCTTAGCCTATAAAGGCCATTTTTTTTCTCTTAAATTGGAGGGAAAGGGTGTTCAGAGATCCAAATACTTATGTCATCTTTTCCCTTCTCCAAGACAAAATTCCTGGTTGGGGCTGCATGATCCTGGTTTAGCTGTAAAAGGCTTTCTCTACTAGTTCTGAGGATGTTTAGGAGGAGTTTGGTGATTGTTCTGTCTGATTGTTCCATTGATTAAGAGCATTTAACCACTCTTTGATTTTAATTAATTCATCCCTAATTGATGATACTCTAAGGAGCACAGATATTCCTGAGTGAGACGTAGTGGAGCCTTTAAATGTCCATGTGTCCCTGAGGAAAGAAGATACCACTCTCCAAAGTATATTGTAATGAAAAACTGAGAAATACAATTTGAAATCCCCGTTTCAAGACCTACATTAGCATAGAGGCAGCATTACTAAAACTTGGTCTCGGCCTTCTTAATGTTAAAAATCAGGTAGAAAATTAAAATTCATGCAACTATTTTTGTCTGCCTTGAGGGTTTTGTCATTAAAACTCTACCGTGAGTCTCCTACAGCTGCAGAAAAAGGGAGAAACTTCCAGAAAAAGGAAAATTAGGAGAAACAGAGCCAAGCATCCATCCTGCCATCACTATGAAGCTCCTTGTCATGATGGTGGTGTTAGATATACTCAGTCCTAAAGTTCGTGGTCACCCTGCTGCAAAAGGTTACCCAGTGCCACAGGGCAGGAGAACTGTAACCCTAATTAAGTGATACGGAGCAGAGAAGAAGGAAATTGCCTCCCTCTGGTTGCTCACCAGTCTTGTCTGCAGGAATATTTCCCTCACAGCAGCCCAGGGTCTTTCACAGCAATTATGGTTTGTTTCCCTGTAAGGATGGGCCAGGACCATTTGCAGAAAGTGCTTCTGACATTTTGCTTTTTGGAGCTGAAAACTCTCTGCCAGAAGCTTTTAAATTTGCTCTTTTCAGAAGTTTTTTGCAGCTGGATTTGCTGTGTAGAGGTCTTGCTTCCCATTGGTGCTGTCTTGCCTTATTTGAAGGGTGGCAAGGGAAATGTAGGTTAGCTCTCTGTCACTGAGGATTGGGTCACCACATGGAATGTATTTTAAAAAGCAAATTTCCTGGGAAAAGGCATTTTATCTTGCACTCTCTTTCCCCCCACAGCTTAACCTGGTTGCAGTTGGGAGTCCCTTTCCTTCCTATTGATATGTGACCACTGTCAGGAGAGGCACAGTAGCTTCTAGAAACGGCATATGGGAACATTTTGGGGAAAGACCGTTCCTCTCATGTGTCTGGCATTTACTTTTTAATGGAGCAGGAGTGAGGAGTGCTGCCTGAGGGCAGGGCTGCTGCCAGGAGCAATTCACACCAAGTTGGAGAGAGGAGCTTTTGAACAGTCCCTCCTTTAATCCTGGTCCCACCTGAGCTGAATTAACTCAAGAAATTTGCTAGTGCAGTCATGGCTGTGTGTTCAAAAGTTTAAAGAAAAAGGGCAACTTTTTGCATAACATCAAAAGCAAAAAAAATGAGGAGGAAAAGAAATATAGCAAAATAACTGATATAGCTGCTGTCTGTGTGTTCAGCTGAAGGTCTAGAGCTTCCCTCTGGCCTGAACATCCTTTTCCCTGGAGTACGGTATGAATCGTGTCCAGGTGATACTCATATAACAGATTTTCAGCTGTGGCTGAGCTTTCCTGGGCTGTTCTCAGCCCGCTCCACTTGTGTGTATCTTCATCCAAGGGGTTCTCCCTGCCCAAGGGGTTTTGCTACAAGTTTCCCTTGTCACACAGGTGGACATACCACTCTCCAAAACTGCAGCACCATGATGTTCCAGAGACATCCCAGACAGGACTGAGCTTGTTACTCATTTCATATTCTGCTGTGGGTCACCTAAGGCCAGTCTGCACATTACAACCCCTGGGGTGCAGGCAGGAGGCAGGTGCCAGGTGTATTTTATTGCTTGGTTGATTTTGCTGGTGTGTGACAGCCTCTGGCAAGGCAAATGACATAATGGTGTGCCTCTGCTGTCACGAGGGACCACTGCAAACACCCCTCTGCTGTTAATGAGCCAGGAAGGATCGTCCAGCTCTAAATTTGGGTACGTGGCTGCTGGCACAGCCCCTGGAGCCAGGGGCTCCTGCTGCAACTGCAGGGACAGTGGCAGAGGAAACAGCTCATGGCTCAAAAGAGGAGGAGGGGAAAGAAGAAGCTGAGCCATATGGTACAAAAAGTAGAAGCAGACACAGCAGCTCAGTGGTAGGTGCTCATTAGACTGTCTCTGATGTGCTGGGAAGACTGAGCATATCCCAGTAGAGGAATTGTAATATTCTTCTGTAAGCTAAAAAATGTATCAGTGAAGAGTGGGTAAAGGATAGGTCTTTTTATCTATGGAAATGTGTTTTATTCTCTCCTGTTTACCAGCAATGTGTAAGAGGAACGGGAGGCTGCTGCTCTCAAGAGTCTTGTGAGGGTTTTTTGTGGTTAGAGCACAGGGATCTGAAAATCTGGAGTTCTTGTCTTACTCTGTCATTGATTTACATTGTGGTCTCGGATCACTTTGTCTTCTAATTTCCTTGCCCACAGAAAGAGAATACTTTCCTAATTAATTCTGGGTAAGATTAATTGGGTTTTTGTTTGTTTTGGTTTTGGGTTTTTTGTCTTGAGTCAGTGTTGTCTTCAAGGACTAAGTTGTTAAATTAGAGTACTGGAATCTGGTCTCTGGCTTTGTCCACCGAGGAGCACTGTGGTCCATCTGTGAATGAGTAAAAGTGAATGGGTTTGTTTGACTGTTTTGTAAAACATATTCAGGCATGCTCTGACCACCTCCAGTGTTTCCCTGGGTACCCCGTGCTCTGCAGTAGCTGTGCAGTGGCTTTATCCCTCCTTCCAATCCATGCCTGTGCAGAAACCTCTGGAGAACATAACCCAGGCTGTGTGGTGACTCAGTGTAACAGCATGACCAGGGATGGCCATCATCATTGCATAGATTTATTTATCCTTGTGACGTAGATATGTGGAAATCTAAAGCAACAGGCATAAGACATCCAAAGTTAAAAATCCACTTACATAAAGCCGGGATTTCACCTACTGTGCATAGATGTGGGTGTACCCAAAGGCATCATACTGGCAATGGAAGGGAACAAAAAGAGTGATCAATTAAAACTTGGTAAGGGAGAGCTATAAAGCAGCAGCTTAAACCCAAGCTGGATAGAAGCTGAACAGCAGGATCCTGAATTTTAATATCCACTTCTTTAGGCTGCAGGTAGGTGGAAGTGGTTATTGCAAATAGGGGGATGTAGGAGCAAAGTGCCAAAGCACATGGTACAGCTCTGTCACCTCCCTCAACTTTGGGGACTGTGATTCGTGCTCCCCCTGTGCAGTGGGAGTGCAGTGTGACTGGATCTCTGTGGAGGCAAGGTGATTTGGGAGTCCCCAGTGTGCCCAGGTCCACTCTAGGTCAAAAAGAAAGTCACACTTGTGCCTCTTCCCCAACTCTCCCCTGTTCACCATGCAAAGGAGCGAGCTAAAAGTGCTGGATGTCCCAGGATACATGACAATAACAAGTAAGATAACTAGTTATCAGCCCTGTGTTTGAAATATTTATTGTACTCAACAATAAATACCAGAAAGAATCTTTGGAGGAAAATTTTTAGGGGTATGAGATTAGACTTGATATATGAGCCTTCTGTGTGCAGGCACTGCTCAGGAGAGTGGCTGGCTCAGCATGAACCAGGGGAGTGTGCCAGCAGCCCTGACATCGTGGGCAGCTGTGGGGCAGTGCCCTGTTTCTGTTCAGGGACAGCTACTGTGCCTCTGCTCCTCCATTGGGAGGTGGAAATAACAGCCCTTTCTGCCACGTGCGGATGCTGTGAGTATAAATGTGTTAAACTCTGTGACTTTTTGAGATAATAACGGTTTAGGCATGTAAGTGCCTCAGACAAATACATTGTACAAACACCAAGTGGATTAAAGTATGACTTTTGGCACAGTGATATTCCTTAAAGGCTAGTTTTGTTCCATTTCAAAGGATTTCTCACAATAAATAGTCTGAATCCTGTTCCCTCTCTGCAAAAATTATGGACAGCGCCACCAAAAACCCATTAAAAAAGAAAAACAAAGCATCTAAAAGAGTTCTCCAGGTTTGACTTTGTTAGATTTCAGAGTGGAACACATCAGTTCATCTGTTCAGTGTTGTTCTGGCACTGGTGCTGGTCTCCATCACCCTGTGGCACAAATCACTGCAGAGCTTCTTCCTGGCACACTCTTGTCAGAGCTTTTCTGACACAATTCAAACTTCAACCTGTCCACAGTCTCACCACTTGCACTAGCATGAGGGTCTTGAAAATAGTTTGCAGAATTACATTCTGACATCTAATTCCCACCTGGGGATGCCAGCCCTTTTTTGGCCACAGGTACCTTTGCATGGTGATTTGGTCTCTCCCAAATGCAGGACAAGGAGAAGAAGAAATGGGAGAAGGAACCAGAGTCAGCTGCAGGAAAATTGACTCTGGGTTTGAGACACTCTCTTGTGTACCCTCAGACATGCATACACCACACCATGTGGCTGTTAATGCAAAATTTACTTCCTTGCTATTTACTTAATCTATAACCTCTTGGTAGTAAATTATATTCATTGCCTCCAGGTCCTGTTCCTGTTCCTGATGAATACTTATTTGCAAGGCAAAGGAAATACATACTGTTTTTATTCTATTTGAGCTTTGAATGCATAAAATAGTCCCTTTTCTTCAGTCTGAACATGCAAGTGCCCTTCAGAATGTGAATATTAGCATTGTGTTCAGAAAACATATTTTCTTTCCACAGCATTACTTCTCATGTCATGACCCATTTTAGCATTCTTTATGTTTTTCAGAGAAATTCCTAAACCAAAAGGTTTATCCTACTTTCCTTCATACTGAATTCTCTCTCAGTAGATAACATCACATTCCAGAGTATCATAGTCTTGTACAAGTAAGTTGTGAAGCCTTTACCCTGTGGAACTTTTTGGTACAAAGAGGTGCAAAGCAAATACAATTGCTTGCAAGCTTTTACTTCTGGCAATGCATTTAGAATTTCTTTTAAAAATTCTAAAATTATTTTTTTGGATAAATCATAGAATTAAAGAAGGATTTGAATCAGAAGGGGCATTTTAAAGATCATCTAGTCCAACTCCCTCTGCCACTGAGCAGGCATGTTTCAGTAGATCAAGTTGCTAGAGCCTGCAGCCATGGTACATTCAGTAGCTGAAGCAAGGACACTCCATCAGCATCCTCCTCTTGATGGAGTGGTCTGTAGCAAACACCAGCCACGAGGTTTCCTTGGTTGGCTTGGGCTGCTCATCACTGTTTTTCAAAGACAGCTCTGTGCAGCCACTCAATTTATTTATTTATTTATTTATTTTTACGTAGAGGACAACATCACTGCCTCTCCTTCCTTGCCTTTTTACACAACGTAAATAATTGATAATAAAATTTGTCATAAAAATGTCCTATTTTGGACACAAAGAACCAAAGTTTAACCAGCACCAGCAGCTAAATTTGACATAATGAGTCTTGTCCAAAGTTCCGTCACCAGTTGTTTCCTTTACTGGAGTGAAGCCTTTGCCCCTTGGCTGGAACCTGCCTGTTCTTGGAGTTCCTCTGACAAACATGACATCTACAAGATTTCCCTTTTAGGCCCAGTCTCTTAATTACGTGCCTGGCTGTGTGGTGGGGACTTTGCCTCAGCTCCCACAGAGAGGCAAGGCGATGGTGTCAGGCCATGCAGGGTGTTCCAGCCAGGCTTCTGCAGATGAATCATCTGAAGGATTGTTTTTGAAAGACTGGGCTCTTGCATTTGATTCACTCTCCTTGGCGAGCTGAAAATAGTGTGCATTGTTCTCATAATCCTTAGCAACTTGAAAACTGCCACAAATTGAATACATTTTAATCTTTACCTACAGCAAGAAAATAAGATAATTCAGTTATTCCTGCAGTGCCTTAGCTAATGCTAATTAGCTGGTGGCTTTGTATTTTTCCAGTGGTTTTGTAAACACTTCCATTATTATTTCAATGAGCCCTTCACAAATCTGAGACGTGGTGAATAGATGTATTTCTCCTGTGTGCATTGGTAAGTCCAAGCAACATGCTGGACTGTCCAAGCAAGAAAGACCCACTCCCACAAACTCATAAGCCATAGATTATCAAGACTCATAATCCCCTGGGTACAATTTTTGCAGGGAAGTTGTTTACAGTCATGCTATAGGACAAAAATAAATTAAGGTGGTGTTGAGAAGTGATACCACACATTGGTGGAGCTGTAGGGTACATACAGGACAGAGACTGTAGACCCACAAGATATAACAGTTATGTCCAAAACTGGTCTGGAGGATTGTGATTTTTATCTTTGACTATTTTGAGTGCTATTTTGAGCTGCACTTGCTTTATTTCTCCTGAAATATGCTCCTTCTCAGCTGGGTTACAGGTAATTTCGTGAATGACTTACATGTGGTCAAATAAATTGTTGAAAGCCCTAAGGGGGGAACTTCAGTCTCATAATATTTGTTTAAAGGTTTAAGTGTTGTAGTACACTTAGGAAGATCATGTCTCAAATGACCAGCACAAGTGACCACACATGTTGTGCAGTGCAGAGGAAGCACCACGTACGTGTCTGCATGAGGGTAAATTCTGCCATCCAAAACTTGGGAATGGTTGCTCTTCATGGCTGTTCTCTGGCTACAGTGATCCAGTGCTTACTACCAGTTTGAAAAAGGGGTTACAGTTGTATCTTGGAACCACACTGACCCAGTGATTTGTGCCATGATCTGGCTCCTGAGCTCAACTCTGTTGAGCCAAGACTTGCCTCTCCTATCAAAACTTTGCATTAAGCAACAGACTGATGAAAATTGACAACCACCAAACCATCTGGGACCGTTAGATAATCTCATTTCACATTCAGCAAGGAATACCCTCCTCCTTTTACTGTACAAACCAAATGCCTCAAAGGGATCTTTGAGGACTCTGTGGAGAAATGTGACGACCCACGAGACTGGAAGCAAGACAGGACTAGTGGGATGAAGGTGGTGGTGAGCAGCACTGATCTGCTTTCCATGCAAGGAGTAGGTGTCAGCTCTGACACTGCCTGGGGCTTTCTCAGCCCTGCAGGATGAAGAGGCTATGTGTCTGTGCTCACATCTAGGGGCACAACATACTGTGGCTGAATTCAGGTAGAATTTTTCTGCTGACTTTAATAGGATCAGTCCCTTAAGTGAAAGATTAGGTTTTGCCTCTGGATAGAGCTTTAATAACTGGGGGGGGGGGTTGGGATCATCATTACATGAGATGGTAGAGTGCTTGTGATAAGATAAGGAAGTAAAAAATACCTTGGCAAACAAAATTCCCAGGTAAAATAGCTAGAGGAAGGGTGGGAGTAGACCAAACGTGCTGCTTACAGCAAAGAACTTTTCCCAGTTCTAGCTGGCTTAGGTTTGCTACTTGGCTTTTCCCAGTTTAGAGGGTCTCACAGCACAGGAAGGACCATGTTGCAGTCCACTTTCCTAGCATGGCACTGAGAGTGTGAATTGCATGACCTGGTGGCCAGTGTGGGAAGCCAGGAGGTACTGGAGAGAGATCTCATTGTAGTGGATCCAAAACAGAGCCAGGGTGTGACCTAGGAGGGGATCTTGGAACCTCTGGCATTAGGTGCTTAAGTGAGTGCTTAAGCTCATTTCCTGGCCTTTATTTAGGTGGCGTTTACAGATGTGTCCTTCTTCTCCCTCCAAGCAGAAGGAGATCCTTAAGTCCTGGAATTGGATCAAGTGGTCGGATTCTCAAGCAAATCCAAATCCACAAGCTCCATGAGATAACCTGCATGTCTCCTGTCCCAGACAGTATCAGGACTGGGGAGGGGAGGGTCTTAGGGCTGGACTTGGTGTTTCTGGTCCTGGTGACTGGGCTGGTTGATTCCATACCAGGGCAGAGAGGACGCTGTCGATCCCAAGTTAAGCGTAGCAGCTGGTGGGTAGGAGTCAGTGCTAAGGCAGCATCCTGTGCTTCCCTGGTGGTGTGAAGAGCTGCTCGGTGGTGAGGGAGGGGAGGAGGGAGTATGTTGGGAGGAAGCTGTCACAGATCTGCCTCTCATTGCTGCTTGCAGTCCTACGCTGGCTGAGTCAGAGCTGGCGGGAAAGGCGAGACACGCAGGTCTCTGGGAAAAGTCCACACTCAAAAACAGATTTGTCAGGAGGAGAGAACCAACAGGACCCCCAGCCTAAGGTCTGCAAACCTGAAGGGCTGTGCCTGGTTTTACAGAGTGGATGAGGATGAGGAAGACCCTGCTGGAGGGCTGTGGTGTGCAGGTGTTGATGTCTCACACCCCTGAACTGTGAATTTGTCATCGTGGTTGGCTGTTGGGAGGCTCAGCCTTCAGCATGGATCAAGCCACCACATTTGAGCTGCTCAGAGCAAACCAGCAAGATGGTGCAGTCTCCAACACAGCATCCAAGGAGTTTCCCTTCCTCTCTGCCCTGCAGCCTTTGTGTTGTGGGCTCGCTGGCACTCACATGGCTGTCCCAGCACTCACACACTGTTCTGATCAATAACACTCTCAAAAGGTTCTGCAGTAGCTGCTTAACATGTTTTATGTCATTCTCATTCAGATGTGCAAAGCCAAACAGGGTGAACTTTGAAATCAAGTTTAGGGTTGGCAATAATCCAGGGAAAAATTAGCAAAGACTTCAAAGTTAAATTTTCCAAGATAGCATGTCAAGCCATTGAATTTCAGTTCAGCAGCATGCCAAAATATCTCAAGATGTCTCTTATGATGTATTTCATTGTTTCTTATAATTTGAGTAGTAGGAAAGTGATTAAAAATAAGACTGCATCCTTCTGTTTCTCTTTGATTCACTGTCTGAAATTTCAAGACATTTAAAAGGTATTTATACTCATACATTTAAGCTTCTGCAGTCATTTGTTTTACTATGCAGTTTGAAAGTGATTCTGTTCAGCAATTAAGGTCTAAGCTAAACAGTCAAACACACCAAAAGATATTTGCATATGTTACTTACAACATCCATTTCAAGCTGATTTCCCAGAGAGGAGCATGGGTCTTTCTGTTCCTTCCTCACATATTTCCTAATAATTTTTGAACCATTGTCTAATTAGAGATGCATCTTTTGGAGGAGTGGAGTTCTTGGATGCAAGTGGATCCCTATGCATTTTGTGCTGGTATCTCCCTGCTGAAGAGAGATCCTATGAGTGCCTTCAACAGAAGGAAATACTTGTTCTGGTGAGGTTTGAAAGCGGTAGCATGTGCTCCATAAACAGCTCAGCGTTTCCCAGTGACTGAAACAGAGAGGTGTTTCCTTTTCCAAGTATAGAGCGGTTATTTTGGGGGCTTGACAGGGGAACGTAGAGTTTCATGCATCACCCACAATGTTTGAAAAAGCATTAGGATATTGAGACTATCTTAGACAAGAAGTGCAGAAATGAATTTAAGAGGCTGGAAGAAATGCCTGGGGAGAGTTTAAAAGACCTCAAGAGGTTACTTTGACCAAGAAATGGTGAATACAGGATATGTCACACACAGTATGTGGTGGATGCAGGCTGCTAGTGGAGAGAAACTGTCTGCTGTTGGAAAACTGTGGCAGACCTCTTCTGATTACTCACTCAGACTGCAGGTGTTAGAAAAGTCAGGAGATATTTCCTGCAGCGCTGTTAACCAGCCAGCAGCAAGTGTGGCTCTTCAAACCTCTCTCTTTCTAGAGAAGAAGCATCAGCAAGCCCCCAGTCTAGGATGAACCGTGCTCTGGAAGGACATTTGGGTTAATGGCTTACGTGTGCATGTGGGACATCGCTCAGAAGCATTGAAGTCACTGTGAGTTTTTCCACATGCTCAGTGAGCTGTGATTCAGGCTTGCTGAGGTGGGGAGAAGGACGCAGCCACTTTTTTTCAGGGAAAAGCAAATACAGGCTGCAAAAACCTCCGTTCGGCAAGAAATTCCAAAGAAAACTTTGGAGCTCATCTCTCCTGTGACATTATGTTATGGTAATTTTAGCATATTCTTTTGAATTTCAGAAGAGGGTAACATGGTGCTCTGTAAACAGTTCAGAGGTTCCCGGTGGCAGAGAAGAGAGGTGTTTGTGATTTTGATGATGGAATTTCCAGACACCCTCAGAAGGAGGAGAAGGAAATCCTAATGGGATTTATGGTATAGCAGCAGTGGTGACTCCAACAGTAGCTCACAGAGGAGAGCAGGAGGATTTGTGAAGGGTCGTGTTGGGTGCAAGACCTTAGGAAACAGCCACTCACCCAGAGGATGTCAGAGTTTCCATGTTGATACTGATACTGAGACATCCACCTCAGATTAGGCAGCAGTGGCACGAGAGGAGTGAAAGAATGAAAGAAAAGGAAATTATTATGATGAGTATGAGGACGTACTTTCCTAACAGTTGAAGTTATCCTCTGAATGAAGTGTGAGCAGAGCTGTCACTCAAAGCTGAGCAAGACAGAGAAGTGGGGAGAAATCCTGCAACTTCAGAGGCAACAGTCTAAAGTCTGATGGACCAAATTATGCAGGAGTTTTTCTCCCCACTTCTGGCTTCTGCAGTTTGAAATTGCCTCTAATGCCAAGAAAATGAGAGGAGAACCTGGCCAATATTGCTGTTGCATTGGGTATGGTTGCCCGAGGTCAGTAATGGGCCACATAATGAATTTCCTTATAAAATTTTGCAGAGTACATTTTGTGTTTTAGTGATGGAACAATGGGCTCAGGTTGATTCTTCTCTGAAGAGTTGTCTAAGTTACGTTTATCTTCAATTTTTACTACATTTTATAAATGGCTTTGTTCTGTTTTCTTTTTCCAAACAGGAAAATTCACTATGTAAAAGAAAACTCTTTCAAGATCTAGTCTTAATATAGTAACTACTTTTGTGCAAATACGAATATAAACTTAAGAATAGAGACAAACGAAATCTCTTGAGGATATTACATCAATCTCAGAGTTAATAAGCTGGAAGAGAATGCATTTTAGATTTTATATTAACTTCCTTCAGACTAGGAACCATATTTCCTTGCACTTCAGTTTCCATCTCATTAATTTATTAATAATTAAACACCTGAAAAATAAAAGATCTGTTATTTCTCATGTAACGTCAATCAATAGATTTCTAATTAACCAGCCTTAGAGCACCAAGAAGCAGTTTCTCCAGCAACAGTTGCTACTGCCAGCAAATTTTAGTGGGACAAATAGAGTTTAACTGTTTTTCTGTGCCAGAGCAGAGGCCAGCTGAGATTTTTCTTAGCACAAGGGCCACATCTAAGGTGGGACCGAGGGAACATCTCCAGCATCCTTGGCCCATGTGTGGGTTTTAAGTGGATCCTGGTTTGTGGGGTGATGCATCCCATCCTCTTCTGGTTGGAAAACATGGGAGCATGGACAGGGAAAGATCTGTCTGTTCTTTCAGCCTGACTGTGGTGATGCTGAGAGGTCAGTAATGCCTGGATACATTGCTCTAACCCTGGAGATCTCACAAGTCCTGGAGCTCACAGATCAGAAAAACAGCAGAAGGAGATGTGAAAGTATTTGGAAGAGAAAAATGTGCTTTAGGGCACAGAAGGAACCCGCGGTGTTGTCAAAATAGAAACAAAAAGTTTTCAAATTCTAGTTTTGCCTGTTTCCAGTATAAAACTGTATAGCCAGCTACTCTACAACACTTCAGAAATCTCCTGTGATTTGCTGGCAGAGAAGGTGTCAAAGGTATATTTCATCTCATGATCCTGTGAACACTTTCTGATGTAACTTTGCCCCCATAAATAACCTCCTACACAGGGAGCTGAGAATCACATTCTCAAATTATAACTCCTGATGTGCCAAGTGCCTCTGAATAAAGAGATCTCAGTCCACGGAAAATATCCCTAGAAACTCTTTCCAGATTTATCAGTGAGCTCTTTCACAGTCCTTTAAAATAAATCTTTCCTGGCTGATAACTGGAAGGACAGCCGTGTGTATGGGGTGAAACAGCAGAAACTCTTTGGCAGCCTCAAATTCTGCCTGCTAAAGTGGTACTGAGGCTCCTCCTGTGGGGATCAGGAAGAAATACAAATAATGAAAATACTAGAAATAAGTAGCAAAGCAGCTAGCTGAGGAAGGAAGAGGAACACCAACTGATCTGTGAAGGATGTCAATGGATCTCACAACATCCCTGCCAAAGTATAAAATAAACCCAGTATCTGTCCTCCTTTTGTTACAAACCCTCAGAAACTGCTGCTTTGTTTCTGAGTAACTTTTCTCCTCTGCTTTTTGTTGGAAGTGGTAGCACCAATTCAGCCTGAAATCAGAGTCCTGTGAGTTTGGGTTTTTTACAGGGAAACACAGACAGGTTAATGCTGTTGTTTGAGCTCTGGGAGAGCCTTGGCAACCCAGGGTTCAAGCTTTGCTGCCCTCCAGAAAGCAGCACAGTGTGGTTTTACTGTGGCTCAGGTGTGACTCCTGCCAGCTTTTTGGGAATTACACTTACTCTGTCCTCCCAGAGAGGACATCCTACCTTGTCACCATCTTCCCCTGCTCTTTGTCCATAGTCCAACAGGAGATTTGCACAATTACTAAGGACACCTATGCAACGAAGCTCTGCAAATTTGGCTTTTCTCAGTGTGGTTGAAAAAAAACAAACCATGTGGATTTGTTTGACATAAACCCAGTAATGGGAGTGGTGACCCTGTTCCAGTTGTGATTTATCATGAGAGTAGATTTATCACATCCATGTTGGCCCTGCCTGAACTTCTGTTTAGGAGGTTCTGGTCTGGGACTAAAATTTGCAGAGGCCCTTCTGTGCAAGGACACGTCTATGCAGGAATATAGGTGAGGGCCAAGTGCCAAGAGGGACTTGGGCATCCAAAACTGTGTTTAGCTGGAATATAAAGGTCGACAGTCAAACCTGTCATAATGAAGACACTCAGCTGCTACCATCCCTGAGGGGGGGAAGAGCTTCCTAATTTGCCTGTTGTTATTTACTCCGGTCTCTGAACGAGTAACGAGCAACTCAGCACTAACTTCATTAGCTAAATTATCGAGTCCTTCCTCTGCCGAGCCCTGGAGGAAGTTGGTTTGGCAGCTGGACTCCAGCACACCTCACACACACCAACCTGGCCCAACAGAGCTGCAGCTCCTGCTGGTTCCAAACCTCTGTCCCAGGAGATGGGACATGACCTCCTCCTCCCTTTCCATATCAGCTTCAAGAGCTGGTATCCATCCAGACACTTTGATTCCCTCCTGGAAAAAATTGCCAGGGGAATGCCTGAACCAGCTTAATGCTTAATTTTAGTATCTGGGGTTTTTTTTCTTTATTTTCTTTCTTCTTGTTTTTTGTATTTCCAAAGACACAGATATAGTTCTCTTCCAAAATATGTGAAGTCATAGGGCAAAATGGTGAAACTCTCTGAAAAACAAAAATTCAATTCCATAGAAATGCAGCATAAGCTTACTCAATACCTCACTTTTCTTTTTCCATCATAGAAGGATTTTTTTAAAAACTTTATTTCACCTCTAAACTTGTAAAAAAGATAAAACAGAGGGAAAATGCATCACCCGTACTTTGTGGACTGCTCACATTTACAAAGCAACAGCAAAAATCTTGTCTGAAATTCTGTGTACTTAAATTTTACTTTTGCACATCTTACTATGCTTAATTTTTCTGCTTTTATGCTCTGGGGCAGACAGTTTAGTTCAGCATCAGAGGAAGTCAAGAGCCCAAGAGACGAATTTTAATTAGAAGGCAATCAAACCACCAGATGGCTCTCTGATGTCTTAAATCTCCACTTGGGTGAAATAAATTGACTTTCCTTGAAAACAGTGCTAAAGTAAATTTTAAACAATGCCCCAAAGCTGAAACATAAAGTAGTTCTGCATAGTTGTGAAAATAATTTGTAGACTCTAGGCGTTTGTCAGAGTGTTTTATTTGTTTAATAAAAAGCATTAATGTTTGAATCATTGATTGCTTTAGCACTGTGCCCTGTGATCTGTTCTCAGTATGACTGTTGTTTAAAAATACTTTTAGTGTTTGGGTCTAGTTCTACCAAATTGCAGAAAACAAACCAAAGATAAATTATTTCTTCCCAGTTTTCAGTTTCAGTGTTGTGTCCATTATGAGAACAGTGGCAGTTTGTGGTCTGAGCCCCCCCCCCTGGGCGATGGGGGAGGCAGGATGGGTATTTCCCAGGTGGGGTGATGAGAGCAGGGGGACAAGGTGACCCCTCCAAATCAGTGAGCTGTGAGGAGAGGCAGAGCACAGTACAGAAGCAGGATTATGAGATAAACTCTGAGCATCATCAGTACCCTAAACCAGGAGAGGAAACCTTCATCAGAGTGAAAGGAGAGGGCAGCATGGCAGAGGGGAGATTGGGAAGTGTGTAATACCCAAGTGACTGTATTGGGACCTGCTGAAATCACTCATATCTATTTTTTCTAGGTGATTGCATTCATCTTTCCCTGCAGGTGGGGTCCTTCACAGAGTATTTGTGGTATCACATCTTTATCCCATGTCCCATCTGTTGCTTGAGGACCTCAGGGCCACATTCAAAGCTGGTTTATAGTCAGAGAGGGAAATGCCATTTGACTACAGGGATTCAGACCTCAGCATCTCACTGCCTTTTTCAGGATGAATATTGAAATTTGCCATCTTGCCTTGCTTGGTGGCTCATGTGCCAGTGTGGACCAGATGCCAACAGAACTGCATCCTCCCACCCCAGAGCTGCCCTGCAGCGTTTGCATCTGCTGCTGCAGGAGGGAATATCCTGAACCACAGCTGACTGTTCGGCAGTGGGTTCAGCTGCTTTCTCTAGTTTGGCAGCTCACTCTGAGTTCCTAAATGATCTACATTTTTGCGCCTATAAATAACGAAGGCAGCAAAAATCGTGACTGTTGTTGCGCCGTCTGTCTCTGGAGCAAGCCCAGTCTTGTGATCTCACTGCTCCACCAAGGAGCTGCTGGGTTTTTTCTCATTTTCTGTGAATGACATTTCAGACTGATCTCCTCTCTGTGCTCTCGGGGGTTCCTGGTCCCAGAGTGACCAAGAGGGACACTGCAGAAAGCTGTGGGTCCCATGGGCGGTTCTTCCACTCAGGGACAACCCCATTACAGCTGCAATGCCATTTTCCTTTCCACGCTGCTGGGCCAGGTTTGTGGTGGTTTCTGCATTATCCATGTGGGATGTGCACACCATGGATGTGGGATGAACACATCAGACTGTCTGAGGCCCAGCACCTGAAGTCTCTTGTACTAGACCCCAGGGAGGTCTGTTCTTGCAAGCTGAGGTGTTTTGGGATATGTCTGTTATTCTACAACACTGTTGTCAGTTCATTATACTGACAATACCTGCTTGAATCTGAAAACACTTAATTAACACGTTCTTTCTGCTGAATAACCACATCCTTAAGGAAACTGAACCATGGAAAAAAAGTGTAATAATGCAGCGTGGTTTTGCATCTTCAGAAAGGGCTTCAGTCAGTTCTGAAAGTCAAGTTCAGCTGGTGTTGTATCCGAACTTTCAGCCTCTGGAGCACTGGATATCAGAGGTTACCTTGTGGGAGGGTCAGGCACCTCTGCATTCAGGTGGAACTTAAAGCAGGACATTGCAGCACAACAACAGCAACAACAGTTATAAAAAAAAAACCCCAAATCATAAAAATATCAGCTCTGTTTTCCCAATAAATAGTTTATTTTAATGGAGTATTATACAGAGGTGCTTTTAATATACTGGAATAGCACTGTAACAAAAAGCACTTTAGCTAGGGTTTCCAGCCTGGTGCTTAACAGCTGCAAGGGGGGAAACATTTGGCATTTCTGTTTTCGTAACCTCATGAGAACACACCGGCAAGATTCCTCTTAATTGAACCCTTAAACTTTTAATGCAACCCCTGGACTGATATGCATTTGCCATATGTTTTACTTAGCTGTTAAATGGTTGACTAAGGCCTTTAGTTGGCCTGTTAAAGTGAATTGATGACATTTTAATATTGCACAGGGAATACCACAGCCAAATAGAAAACAGACATCTGTGGCACTGAGACGGGTCAATTCTGGCGCTCGGCTGAGGAGCTGGACCAGGGAGCTGAGTTCTTGCAACCAGAGCAGCAGAAACAACACAGCAAGAGCAGGAGCGCATTTTCATCAGTGGCTTTGGATGATCATACCTGGTTATAACTCATTATTAAAGGGCTGCCTAAAGCACTTCGTAAATCATCAGTGTGAAATCTGTTTTCCACACTGGTCTGTAACAAGTGACTGCAGTGAATGGCTTCTTCCATTGCATAAATACACCTGGTTTGGCTGCTGGAGAGGTGGATGTGCTCTCTCTGCAAGACCAAACTCAGCTCGATAATTTTTCAGTTATTTGCGAAAGACACGGACTTATGATTGCCATCCAGTAAAAGAATGACAGGATGAACGTATTTTTTTAAACAGGTTAATCTGGCTCCCAACAAAGGTTAAGGGAACAACTGACATTGTTTTTAGTGGACCCCATTAGTGCTCCATGACATTGGCATCAATACAGCAGTCGTGGTGCTCAGGAAGTGTTACGGCGCTGAGGGAGTCTTGAGTTCTTTTCTGAGAGGTGGAACACTTTCAGAAGGAAGTATGGAAAATAACCTGAGATTTAGGGCACTTTCCAAGAGTTGGATCTTGGACTTGGTTCCCCTCTCCTCTTGTCCAGCTGGATGGGGAAGCACGGTTTGTGCCCTAATTCCTTGGAGGTTTGCTGCTTGCAGTTGGTTGCTTGGCAGGTCTTGACCTGTTGGCAGCAGCAGCACCCAGGTTAACCAAACCCTTTGGTCACAGATGCCTAATTCCCCCTCAAGGGACTTAAGTCCCCTTTTAGAGTCATCCTTCAGTGGCTTGCCCAGTGTTGCAGAAGAGAGGTTTGGCAGAGCAAAGGTTAAAGGTTAAACCCCCAAGTTGAAGCTCATCCCTCGGCCATGCCCTTTGTTTGCAGGGAAGTGCAGATCCTGCTTGTCTCACACCTCCCTGACCTCTGGCACAAGAGTTCTAGGGAGAATTATGGGGTTGTGTGGTGGCTCTCATATTGTAACATGTAAGTACTGCAGTAGTATTAATTTCTTTGCCATTTCTTTTTTAATGATACTTTGCTTGGTATGCAGGCAACCAAAGATCGCCTGATAGCAGCGAGGTCAGACCATGTAGCTGTGGGTATTTACCCTCTTAGCACTTTTCTTTGTTCTCTTCCTTTGGACCAGTGTAGTAGCAGTTCACTGACTTGAATGCATTGGCTTAGGGATACACAGTGCCTCCCTGGCAGTGTCTGGACTGAAAGCACTGAGTTTTAATACCGTTTTCTCTATTTTCAATCTCTGAATCCCTCTCATGCAGAAAAGCAGTTGCTGCTTGACAAAAGCAAGGATCCTACAAAAGCTCTCTCATGGGTTGTATGCACATACAAGGCATTGACTCTTTAAAAAAAAGGTTATAATAGTGGCATTCTTTAGCTAAGTGCATGGGCCATCACTTGTCAGACATTATTGCCAAATTCTGGACACTCAAGATTGCTGTGTAGGGCTGATGAGCTCTGTAGCCAAAGTTTGTATTTCATTTTTGTCCATGAGTTTTTGCAGTGTGCTTTGACTACCATATTAGAAAATAAAAGCCCTGTGTCCATCCATTTTATTAACTCCCTAATGTTCTGAGTGTATAAATCACACAGCCCAGGGTAATATTTGCTAGGTTATTTTATAGGTTTGATCGGTTTGGAATGGCAAAGGGGCTTTTGATGTTAATTTTCACATAACTGTGTTTCTAATATATGCAACAGATGCTAAGGAGCCAGGATTGGAGATCCTGGGATACTTCAGGACTATAAAATGGAAAAGGAAGATTAAAAATTTACTTCTTTAAGTAACAGCTGAATACATTAAATTATGACGGCCATGTCGTTTTGTCAGCAGGAATGCCCAGGATCTTAACAGATCCTACAGTGGCCAGCTTATGTAGACAGCAAGTAAATGTTAATGCTGAGGATTCCCTGCGGGATGTACTGAGCTGTTATGGTGGCAGTTCACACCAGCTCAGCATCACACCCATCAGCACAACCCTTTGGGTCCCCCACAAGTGGGATAAAGCCCCAGACCATGTGTGCTGGTGCATACCTGATCTGTGAACAGTGTGCCTGTCGGGAAGCTCGCTCCTGGAGTCACCTCCTGCCGTGGGCCTCCCCAGGAGCAGCAAGGCTGGGCTGGGAGGAGCGTTTCCATGGCTGTGGTCTGAGGCTGAAGCAGTTTTACAGCTTGTATTTCTGCTGTTGCTTGGGGCTTGCTCACAAACAGGATTTTATAGGGAGTTTAAGTATGAAATGTGAAACGTGGGGAAATTGTACCCTTTACGATCCCCGGGAGGTGGAGCTCAGTGAGGAACTGTGCGCAGTGCGTGGGCAACAGAGGGAGGCAACAAGGCTTGCTTGAGGCTTTGGGATAGTCCTGTTGGACTCTTTGGAGGCTGGGAGGGTTTGAGGGAAATGAGGGCCGTGTCTTCACTTTTTGCCCACTCCGCCTTGGGGTGGTACTTCCTGGGAGCTGCCTTTGGGACACCACACCTGGGAAGGGGATTTTTATGATGCTGGCATGCAGGAAGGGCAGGAGTGTCACTATGTACTGCCCCAGTACCACTTCCACCCACACAGGGTCTGACTTTGGCAAGGTGACTCAGGTGTTTGCTGTGAGACAGAGAAGAGTCTTTGAACCCTGCTGCATTGGGCTTTTGGGTGTAGCTCCCACAGATTACTGCATCTGAGGCAATCTGGGTCAGTTTTTTTCTATTTTTCCCTGCTAAATTTGATTATTTGTTGTGGCAATCAGGGGGTTACTTTTTACAAGTATCACCTTTTACAGCTTTTGTCAGTAATCCATCCATTAAAAATTATTACAGAAATAGACACAGCAATGGTAAAACAAACTCCTAAAATATTGAGCGTGACCTTTAAGCATTTGTTTCTTGGCATCTATTTGCACTTCTGTCTTGAAAATACAATTATTGTAGAGCTATTTGTGTTGATTAACAAATAATTAGCTGGAGACTTCCATTTTCTGTGTCAAGGCAACTGTATAAAGGGTTAGAATAGATGACACCCTTGGAGCAATAATGTATAAGTGAATATCTGAAATTTTTCTTGAGGCCAAGGGCAGTCCCAGCAAAAACCAGAACACCTGGCAGTTGTCCAGCCCGGTTTATTAAGATGCAGGAGCAAGTAGCTGCCTTTAAAAATAGCAGAATCATAAAATCTTCCCTCTTTTTCTGTAGTCCTCATTAGTAGCATGAACGTGTGTCTGTTTTCATCTCTGTGATTATATTCTTGGAAATTGTTTCTGTGATGAATTGATGATTTCCATTAGAAACATCTCAATGGCCTGGACTAAAACAGACACCAGTAAGGCAGTAATTGCCCTGGGGCAATAATTGTGTTATGTAGGACATTCTGTAAACTTTCTCTTTTGTGAACTATGCTCCTACTGTATCTTGTTAGTAAACACTTTCCTTCCTGGAAAGTTGAGTTTTTTCCTTCAGAAGACAATAAATTCAGCTCTTGCACAGAATAAAAGCAGTAAATCTGTGTCTGTGGTACCTGGTTTTAGTGCCAGGCAGACAACACGGACTGAGCAAGCCCAGGGTGTTGGCAGGATCTCCCTTCTGCCTTCTCCATGCCCAGCTGGTTTCACTCATGGTTTCCCAGCATTTCTGGAGGCTGTCCTTTTTGCTGGCCAGTTTTGCCTGTGCTTCATTGGCTGCTGGTGGCACCTCATTCCTCTCATCTCTCATGGGGATGCCATGGACAGCATCTCCTTGAAGAGCTCATCCCACAGTAGTCAAAGAGCAGAAATCACATGAGCAGTGGTGTTTCACATGCCTGACTTCAGGGGGTTTGGGGGAATACTGAGAATTAGGACCAGATGCCGTTTTTTTCTTTTTTTTTCCTAAGAAATAGCCTATTTTGTACATCATAAATCTTCCCTCAAGGCCGTGAGAGAATATCCGTGCTGCCCACCCTCCAGCCAAACCACAATAAATCAGCGCGTCCTCCCGGTCCCTGTTGTGCCTTATCTGTGCAAAGGGCGCAGCTTGGAAAATCAGCTGTTCCTAATGGGAGAAGGCATCTGGCCATCTGCAAATAAACATGGAGCTGGAGTTGCCAGTGCTGCTCCTGGCCCATCAGCAGCGCACAAGCAGCACCATGAATCACATGAACCACTCGCGGGCTTTGTGCATGGAGCTGGGAAGGAATGTGTGATGTGAAAAATTGTGATGAAGCGGGTGGGTGAAAGCCTCAGGTGGGACATAGCAAGGACTGCTCAGCATCAGGGATTGCAGTAGGGTTGGAGCAGTGGGATTTAGACCAGTGTGCTTGCCCTAAACAACGCTTTTAACAGATTTGATCTGCTCCTGTTTGCAGCTCATCCTCACTCACTATGGTGTGTGTTCACTGTCCCCCTTTAGGGATTAATCAATTTATGTGCAATCCTGAGGTTTCCAAATCCAATACCTGTTTCTCCTGGTTTTTTCAATGACTTTACAAGTGCCCTGTTGAAACTGAATTTGCTGGCTAAATATGTAATATTGCTCTGAACAGTCACAAGTTTTATTTAGCTGCAATTGCATCCAAGCTGTAAGAACTTAGCTTGATGTCTCTTTACACCACTCAAAATTGCAGAAATTCACTTTTCACTGTGGAAAACAGGGATATCTTGGTTGAATAGCAGTGAAATAAACTCATGAGATGAAATAGAGTGATCAAATGATGTTCAGAAGAGACTGGTAATTGGAAACTCTATATGCTGTTTAGATTTGATTCAGTATTGAAATACAGATACCTAGTACTTGTCCATATCCTGTCCAGGAACAGCCAGTTCATTACTGATGCAGGTGTAAGTGAAGATACTTAACATGGTAATTTAACATTCCAAATGGAGAACTGGAAATGAGCATCACTGTGTCCACGCTCAGCTTCTAGTTAGCTCTTCACAAAGGATACCTCCACAGGTGGCTGTTGAATATAACACTATTTTTTGAGAGAAACTTCAGATAGAAGCAGGAAAAATGAGGTTACCAAAACCTAAATAGAATAAAGTTGCTTTAATATAGCTAAAGAGTCTGCAGACAGTGTTAAAAGGGTTCCAGTGACAGGACATCAGAAATTATCATCAGAAAAAACATCAATGTAATTAGTCAGTGTGTGTAATTAACTACTGAACAAAGCAGACAAGGGATTACTGGTATCTTCCAAGTCAAGCCTGGCTACACTGCTAAATGATAGTCTTTTGTCCAGCTAGGAGCTATGGATTGGAGGCAAAAATTGTACTATCTTTGTTTTGTCTGGGGTCAGATTAGATTATAATAATGGCTTTAAAATCTATGAATCTGTCATATTTGATTTTAAGTGAATGAATCAAAAGACTCCCTTAATGTAGGTATGCACATTCAGACCAGAGTCAAGCGAATAATTCAATAATTAATTTGATGAGCACAAACATAAGAACACGAGCGCAGTTTTATTGGGTCATACCAAAGATTCATCTGTTCCAGGATTGCTCCTCAGATGACAAAGGCTTTTGTCTTAAATCCACCACCTGCTAATTCCGTTAGGTCCCCCATTTCTCATCTGTGATGTGAAATAATTCTTTATATTTCCCTTGTCCATGCTCCATCCTTTTCATGAATGGTTCAGTGGTGGACTTGACAGTGCTGGATTAACGGTTGGACTCGACTACCTTAGAAGTCTTTTCCAGCCTTAATGATTCTATGTCTGTGTGAATCTATGATTGTGCAGAGTGCTTTCAGATCTCCTCCTCTCTCATCTCTTTTCGTTGTAAAATGTGTTCTCTCTTCTCACGGAGTTCTCTGGTCCTGATTGCTTTCCTTCTCTGTACTTCCCCAGTTTTGATTTTGCTTTTGGCCAAAGCGTCTTCTGGAGTCTTTCCATTAAGATCATCGAGGTGGGATTTGTTCAAACGAACAAAGGAATGGGCATTTCTTCCCCCCACACCTTGAAGTGATGCTGCCCTTAGCAGAATCACACCCTAGAGATGTTTCCTTGTGCCGGCTGGAGGAGATGGCATCTCTCATATGGGTGCTCATTGTCTAGACTTGCAAGATTTGATGAGAAGAACTTTTTCAAAAATATTGAAAGTGCGAGTGTTCCATGGATGTTTAGAAGGAGAAATTATTTTCTACTTTGCACTCAGTTTTCTCCTAAACCTTCTGCTGGATTTTTCATGGCCACAGAGTATTTCAGGGAACTGTCCTTGATAACTCCAACGCATATTTCAACTCCAACATGTATTTCCTGATTTTTATAGGAATTGTATATTCTAATTGTGCATATACAATATAATGAGTTTTCCTTGTACTTTCTTAAGTTACCTGCAGATTTCATAAGAAATACTTGCTTATAAGGAAGTAGAATTTTGTGATTATCAATTCTCTGCAAATTTCTTAACACTTTAAAATAAGAGAGCATATTAATGGTGTTTTAAATGTACCTACAGTTTTTGCAACAGTTTGATAAAACAAGATACCTATATAATTTAAACTTAAATTGGTCTGTTTGATTTTAATATTTAGCTCCCAATTTATTGTTTCTACAAACTGCCTGGCAAGCTGATTTTTGCAACAACATACCGTGACCAGTTGACTGCACTTCTTTCTTTTGGGTTCAAAATAAATTTTCCAGGGTTGTGTTTGTCCAGGACAAAGGGATGGCTCAGATGTTGTAAATCCTAGAGGAAAGCTGAAAAAAAAACCCAAAACCAAACAAGTAGAATTTATGTCAGACACAGGGGATATAAGGAGCTTCAAAGTTCTTTCTGCACTGAGGCAAGTATTACTCAATATTATCTTTGCACCAGCTATTTCTGTGATGACATCTACCTGCAAACTTACTTGAGAGAAAACAAGTGGAAAGCAAGTCGGTCTCAGAAAAAGGAATATACACAACAACCCCACATTTCTGTTAAATGTAATTCACAGAAAATCTGGGCTGTTTGAGCTCCAGCTGGGAGTGGCTTTACTGTACTTTCCTGTGCTCATTTTTGTTATTTAGGACAATTCCTAGTGCTGAATTCATCTAATATTTCAAAATTGTTTACTATACATTGCACAATTTACAGTATCCACTTTCAGTTGCATCAGTTTTCATTATTTTTAGGTCTGTTCTTCCTAGTTAATGCTGGCAGGACATCGAGGTTGGTTTCCACTGGAAGACAAGTCAGAAGGAAAATAAACCAAACCTATTAGTGCTGAAACATGACCTAGTTTTAAATTGCTGTCAGGTGAGGAATCTCCTCCAGATTTTAACCATCCGCTTATTTTGTGGGGAGGTGGAGGAATAAGAGACCAGTTAGGAAATACATTGTTCCAGCCCTCAGATACTGGAAAATGTATTTTGAGTGGTGGTTTATCTACAGAGCTGTACTTTTCCATTTTCTGGAAGCAAAGTGGAAAAAGTTGAGGGAACAAAATCATATATACATAAATATGTGTATATATATATATATATATATATGCCCACACAACAAGCAAGAGGTCACAGGTGAGTCACCAAGCTTCAGCTTCAGCTTTTCATTTAATGCAGAGCCATGAAGAAAAAACAGGCTGAAGCACCAACCTTTATGTCATAGAATCATAGAATAATTTGGGTGGGAAGGGACCTTTAAGGTCACCTGGTCCAACTCCCCCTGCTCAGAGACCCATCCAACCTGATCCTTGATGTTTCCAGGGATGGGACATTTACCACCTCTTTGAAGGGCTGTCATAAGCTGTCAGTCAGAAAGGTGTAATCACAAGAGACTTAAGAACCTGATGTCCTTTTTGATTTGGTTGCTGTTAGTTCTGTCACACTTTTAGAGCTGATGGGACCAGGGGAAATTTTGAATATAATGTTGGATCTTTGAAGATGGAATAAAATGTTGAATAAAACAAGACAGCATTGACCTTGAAGAATCATGGACCTCAAAAGATCTCTGCAGCAGGGATTCTGTGAAGGAAAATGCTGTCTCCAAAAATTTGAACTGCCAAACTACATTACATCCCCGAGCTGAGCTTTCCAGAGACTTAACAGTCTTGTCCCAGTGGAAACAGAGGTCTGTTCTCCAAAGCACAACCTCACTACAGCTGCTCAGCAAATGTCACATGAAACTTTTAATGCAGGGGGAAAAAAAATGTTTTAGTTTGCTCAGTTTGGTTCAGAAAAATGACTGCACCATTTTTGCCCAGTTTTTTCCAAAAACTACCCCTCAGGGTGGGGAGCAACCCTTTGGTGCAGATACCATCACAGGAGAGATGAAGGGCTGAAGAACCATCAGGCCCCCAGAATAAATACCACGGCAATCTTGCATTGCATTTTCTCTACAACTGCTTCTGGGGAGGTTGTAGCCAGGTGGGACTTGCTCTCTTCTCCCAGGACACTATCAAGAGGACAAGGGGAAGTGGCCTCAGGTTGCACCAGGGGAGGTTCAGGTTGGATGATAGGAAAATTTTCTTCACTCAGAGAGTGGTTAAGCATTGGAACTGGCTGCCCAGGGAAGTGGTGGAGTAACCATCCCTTGAAGGCTCTAAAAAGACCCTTGAAGGGCCTATTGAGTAGACGTAGCACTTCAGAATATGTTCTAGTGGGCACTGTGGTGTTTGGTTAAAGGTTGGACCTGATGATCCTGGAGATCTTTTCAAGAAAAATAAACCAAAACTAATCTTGTGTTCTTTCTTCGGTGGCCTTGGAGCATATACTTATGTTACCATCAGATTTAAAGCTACAATAACAAGAAAAGTCCTCTCCTTGTTCAAGTTGGATATTTTATGATGTGCTGCAAATGAGAAAGCCGGGGCAGTTTTCTGAGATATACAGCAAATAAAGCAAGTCTCTGTAGGCCATACAGCAATTCTGTAGCAATATCTGTCCCTGCCTGATTAACACCTTAGATTATGGGTACAAGGAGAATTTTAATCACGTACTTTTATTTGCAAGAGGTCAGACTGAATAATCATAATGTTCCTTTCTGGGTCTCAAAATCTATTAATCTGTTTACTTATTTTCTTTTAATGCGTTACTTCGTTTGAACAATGAGATTAGGGTGGCCAATTTCTCTTTCCTTTTAAACAGCACGCTGTTCAGGTTTGCTTTCTGGTTCTCATGCATTTTCACAATGCAGAGGAAGTTAAAAGCCAAACAGAAAAGCCCTGCATTAAAAACAAAATACATTTAAAAAATGGAAATATTTGTATTAATAAGAATTCCTTCATTACAGAAAAGTAATGCACAAAGCCAGAACTTCCCAGGAGTAGTCCCCTCAGTCTTTCTTATCTCCCCTCACACTTCAGCTTCATGCTGAGTTCTGCACGTTTTCTGATTGGTATTGTGGGAAACTTCAAAGTGTAACTTCTGATCGATAAGCTGCTCACAGTTACAGGTTAATGCTCATATTTAACTTACTTTTCATATTGTCCTGGAAGGCCTACTTCTCCAAATTTCTGAAATCAATCCTCTTTTCATTAGGCATCCCTCATCTGTACTTTTAAACAGCGAGTCCCTAGGGATGTGTCTGCATTTCAACCCAACAAGAGGTATTGGTGATTTGTCCAGTGGAGAATGGATCATGACTTGAACTGCAGTGAAGCTTCAGGTGAACTTAACATGACTCTGGAGGGAAAAGCCGACAAGCTCTGAATAGCTTTGTTGGGATTCTTCATGTAAATCCGCCACTGATGAGTTCATCAATAAGACTCTTGATAAAATGCAATTAAACTGTCAAGCAGTAAATGATCCAGAGCAATTCCAGCCTGTACTACAAAAGACACAGAAAAGAAAAACATCAATGTTTTGCCAAATGGCAGAGAAGTCAAAGTGATATTTCAAAGGGTGTTATTTTTCAAGCTTCTAAAACAAGCAGAAAGGCTCCTATGCTTGATAACAGAAAGGGATGCAGGGGTGAATAAATGAGAGGATTTATCTGTACACACAGATGGTCCTCCCCAGAGAAAGAAAGGGTAACATGAATACATGAATATGACTAACATATTTTTAGTTCCAGCATTTATTTGTTCTTTTATTCATGTATTCATTCACCTGAAGGCTAACATATGTAGGGGTGTCCCCCACCAGGCAGCCCTGCTGAGGTGGCAGTCTGGCAGGTACCTGCTAATGTGACCTGCAGTGTGCCGGTGCAGGTTTCACACTGCTGGCAAAAACACCAGAAATTCAGGGAGATTGGCTCTTGCCTTGTGTTTATGAGTTTAGGAGCCTTAAATTGCAAGGGAGTTTTTGTTTGGTGCTCATTTTTCATCAAGGTATTTCTTTGAAACTCTGCCCACTCTGCTTTCCTGATGGTGCTGCAAAAGAATCAGTGCTTCAGAAAAAGGTTTATAACATCATTTCTCCTTACCTGCAACAGGTTTTCTTTTTGTTTGTCAGTTTGGTTCTTTCCTGATGAACTGATGGTGGCATGGGTTAATGTAAAGTGAAGGCGTAATAGTAATGCTGAAGTGTTTCTTCATCTCTCCCAAGTTATGTCTGTAAATTAGAAATTCCAAAAACATGAATACTGTGTAGTGACAAGTACTTGAACTGAGCCTGAGTAATTACTAGGCCAGTGTTAAAGTAACCTCCTCTTTGCCTCTAAAGAGTATTGCAAGGTCTTTCAGGGTCCCTTTTTACTGTCTGAGAAGGGTGTTCAGCCAACAGTGTACACACTCAGAGACCAAATAACGAGGCAGCTCATCCATGAACACAGAACCACTGTAATTTTAAAGTTTTTTAAAACCTGTCCTAAACTGAGACCCTCAGTGTGGCAGCTTGTGCTGAAGGTTTAGATCTGCATTTAAACATCAAACTGGGAAGAAACAAGAAGCAAAATCTCCAAATCCAACCAGGAAAATAGGAGACTAAAAATATATCAAGGGGCACGGGTTCTGTTTTTAACATCTGTCTCTGTTTCCCTGTTCATCCTCATGAGACCTGGAAAAACCTTCTATAGCTACCCCCAGATTAGAGAGCTGTGGGAATTTATTGCAAACACCAGCACCAGGCTAGATCCTTTGAGAGATTCTGTGTAATCAATACATGAATTATCCTTCAGGAAACATTAGATCTGTAAGCTTTTATCTCAGAAAACCCTGGAAACAGAGTGCAATCTGTGTTTCCCTGTCAGAATTGCAGATAATGTCTCTTTTGTCATCTGGTCAGGTTGTGTCCTACTGCCCCTCTTCAGACTGGGTGCTGGTGGCAGCGCATTTTGCTTGTATCAGCAATAGTGTGTCCAGCAGGACCAGGACAATGATTGTCCCTCTGTGCCCAGCACTGGGGGACACACCTCGAATCCTGGGGTCAGTTTTGGCCCCTCACTACAAGACACACATTGGGATGCTGGAGTGCGTCCAGAGAAGATCTGGGGAATGGTCTGGAGCACAAACCTGATGAGGAGCAGCTGAGGGAGCTGGGAGCATTCAGCCTGGAGAAAAGGAGGCTCAAGGAGAACTTCATTGCTCTCTACAACTCCCTGACAGGAGGTTATAGTGAGGTAAGGGTCGGTCTCTTGTTCCAAGTAAAAAGCAATAGGACAAGAGGAAGTGGCCTCAAATTGTGCCAGGGGAGGTTTAAACTGGATATTAGGAAAACTTTTTTCACCAGAAGAGTTGTTAAGGCCTGGAACAGGCTGCCCAGGGCAGTAGCAGAGTTACCATTCCTGGAGGTATTGAAAAGATATGTAGATGTGGCACCTGGGGACATGGTTAAATGGTGGGCTTGGCAGTGCTTGGTAAGTGATTGGACTCGATCTTAAAGGTCTTTTCCAAAATAAACTATTCTGACATTGCTAGTGGGGTAAGGGCTCATGGAGGAGGACTTTATTGTATGTCCTGGCTGTTTGAAAGGATCAAGTCTGAAAGTTTCTGTCTCTTTTCTTCAGTGAAAAAAATGGAAATAATACTCATTCTGGCTTTCCTCATGTGGATAGATGATGATATGTAGTAAAGGCGTGTAGCCTCAGGTAAGAAGTGAAAAGTACTCATAGCTGGGTTTGGGAATTTTTTTCATTCTAAACTAAATGAATCTTCTGGTCTCTGTTTTGAAATTATGTCCTGTATTGCTGCAGCCAGGCAGGGGCATATGCTGGGGTGTCCACGTGTGATGTGAACTCCCAGCTGAGCTCCTTCTCCAAGTGCTGGGCTCTGTCCATGATGCTTGATGAGCAGGGGAGACCCACTGAGCAAGGACAAAGGGATGGAACTACACAGGCTCCATACAGGCAGTCCCAGCAGGCATCTGTACAGAAGATGCAGTTGTGGCCACTTTGCTGAGTTTTGGCCAGCACTGAGTCCCTGGGCAGAGCTAATGCTGCTCTGGATCACAGCATGACACTTGAGCTGCTCCAGGGTTAAATGCTTTTCAGATAACTGAACTTGGCTAGTCTTCCTTTGACTTTTTCTTTGTGGGGAATCAAGATGGAAATCAGCAGGGGAAAAAGCTTACTTTTGCTATTGTTTGTGAGTCCAGCTCCATGAGCCAGAGCCAGCTGCAAGACAGGAGCAGTCCTCTTCCACTAATGAGAAATCCCTCCTAACTTCTCCTTCTGGACAGAAAATTTTGTCTTAAATTTCTTTAAGACAAAGACCCCATTCTGCTCTTACTGCCTGCAGTTTCAACTGTGCCTCAGGATTGCCATAGAAAGGGCAAAACTGGTGCTGCCATTAAAAAGAAAATAGGTTGTCCCAGAATATTAAAGGCCGGAACAAACAAATGGCAGCAGTGCTTTGTGAGTGCCCATGTCTGTTCAGTGCAGATGCCAAGTCCCATTTCAGTAGGGTAGAGGAGGTTGGGATCGAGATCAGCAAACAGGCCATATCTCCATTGTGAGTTTAGAACTCAGACACTCTCCCATAGCTGCCTTTGCTGGTCTGCTTCTGCAACAGCGTTGACTTATGTCAGTCCTTCCTTGGGCACCGTAGCAGCATTCCCAATGACATTACGGTTGAGTTAACCCTGTTTTGGAGGAGAAAAGCCATATGGACATAAGCTCCATATGGAAAGTAGCCATGGCCTTGGGTGCGGAGTTGAAGAGCATCCTGGGGAGGTGAACCTCAGCCAGGAATCTTGCCCACAGCAGGGAGACACTATAGATGAGTGCAAACATGTAATGCGAATCCCCTGTACCATAACACTGAGTCACCACACCAATAAATAGGAGCACAAGTCCCTTGACTCTCTGCATACACCTGGGATGCTGTCGACACTCTGAATAAGCAAGTGGCTGCAGATATACTGGCTGTTCCTCTTGAGTGCTTGGATTC
The DNA here is from genome assembly GCF_022539395.1 of Myiozetetes cayanensis. NCBI lineage: Eukaryota > Metazoa > Chordata > Aves > Passeriformes > Tyrannidae > Myiozetetes > Myiozetetes cayanensis. The sequence continues at coordinate 6,113,737 of NW_026087521.1, forward strand.
AGCTCTGCTTTACAGTGCATCATTTAAGAGGTTGCAAATATTTTCCGTGTGCTGAAATAAAATTATAAACAGATTGAGCCTGGGTACAGTAGATCCACTGGACTAAATCTGACTAAGAAAAGCTTTCAATTAAAGAATGAGGCTTAAGGGGGATGGGAAGTGAGCTGGCATGGAGGGAAATTCCCTCGATTTAATGAAAAAGTTTTTTGGAAGTATACTCTCTGTAAAGATCGAAGGAGAGTTTCCTTGTTCAGGAGAGCAAGTGATGTAAATCAGTATCTACTAAAGCAGTCCATGGCTTGAATATAAGAAAAGTAACTGTATGAAACTGCAAAACAGCATGCACTGCATTTTCATGGGGGAAATGTGCTGTATTCAGTCATATTAATTACTGTGTGGGCTCAATTTTCAGTGCAATCAATCCACAGGAGAAAAAAAAAAATAAAAGGACTGCAGGGGAAATATAAAAAGACAGTCAGCTAATAGGAGCCAGATTCAATAAAATTGTATCTGCCTTCAGTGAATGGCGAGGGTGAGGTGTCTCTGTTGTCCCTTGGCAAAGCACACGATGGGTCAGGCAGGGATTTGGAGCAACACTCTGTGTATACATATATATGTGTGTGTATATGTATATATGTATATGTATGTATGTATGTCTATATATATGTATGTATGTATGTACATGTATGTATGGGTGAGAAATGCAGTTCCTGTTGTGAGAAACTAGAAAAGAAAGGGATTTAATTCAGGCTGCTGGTGGACTTCACATGCTGGGTGAGCTTCACCTTTCCTGCAGTTTCAATTCAGTGCCAATATTTTAGCAAGCTATTTGGTTTGTTTGCCTAGCACTTAATAGGAGGATTATCTGGTTTCTTTTCTTTTTTTTCCTTCCAAGGTTCCTTTTAATTTTCTAAGTTGAATGTGTTCATTTTTAGTGGTAGCATTCTCTCTCATTCAGGTTCCAAACTTCCCTAGGAAGTGACTTCATGGCATTATTCAAGCAGATTATTGCCTGGAGTGGCTGAATTACCTAGTGTTCGTGTAATGGCAAGCTCCCAGTCCATATGTATTTAATGACTGTAATCATTTGTTATTTTCCCTTTATTAGGTTTGTTTTTAAAGAAAGTTTTACTGTGCTATTTATGATATGCTAAGTGGTGCAGCTTGCTGAAGAAACATATCGCATACATTTTATTTTTTAATAGGTTTTGCTTGTTAAAATGGAAATCTTTTATTTACCCTAGTAGGACAGTTTTTTGCTGACAGTTTTATTATTTCAATTACTCAGACATTTCTTTCCTCTTTTGTTTCCCCAGATACTCCTCCAGGGAGTTTTAATGTGTCCATTCTTTATTTAAGATTGGGTTCAGAACGTGTTATTTCTAGCAAGGCAGAGAAAAAGTGTAATATAGCAGACATTAAATAGTGAGATGTCAAAGTTTTATTTTCTTTCCTCTTTGAGTTGTGGAATCCTTTCCTCATTTGTGTCATCCGTTGATCAATTGCACTGATAACCTGCACTACTCATCAATAACTGTCTTCTACCAGTGCCAGGCAGGGTCCGTGCTCTGCCTAAAGAGTTTTTGGCTGCTGATAGATGGAAATACGTGGATGAGTAAGTGAGGGGACCTCCGAGAGCATTTGGAATTGTCAGAGATGCAGGCTGCTTTGATAAACTAATGTTCTATAAGTACTGGCAGCAACTCCTGAACGTGTTTCACTTAGCAGTAGAAAGGAGAATGGGACCATTTCTCCAGGGCAAAACCCAAGCCTTGGTCAGTGGAGTGAGAAGTGAACCCCAAGGGATCATACGAGGAGGGAGCCTTAGAGCCTCAGTGGGCCTGAGTGGGTCAGCAGCAGAGCAAGTTCACCTATGCAAAGTTCACTAGGGTGGGACAGCCTGGAAACCAGTGTCTGCTCCCCTGGCTCTTGCTGGGGTAGGGTTGTGATTCCCTCTGCAAGTGCTAGTGAGGGAATCAATACCTGATTGTGATAGATTGATCTCTCCCTGATGTGTGATGGATTTTATTCTCCGTCATAGCCTGATCAGTCCTTGGACTATAAGAAAATCAAACCCAAATCATAGAATCATAAAATACAGTTGAGTTGAAAGGGACCCATAAGGGTCATTGAGTCCAACTCCTGACCCTCTGCAGGACACCCCAAGAGTCACACCGTGTGCCTGAGAGCATTGTCCAAATGCTTCTTGAACTCAGACAGGCTTGGTGCTGTGACCACTTCCCTGGGGAGTCTGTTCCAGTGCTCAAACACCTTCTGGGTGAAAAACTTTTTATGGATGTCTAATTTAAACCTCCCCTGACTAAGCTTCATGCTGTTTCCTTGAGTCCTGTCACTGTCACGAGAGCGAAGAGATCAGTATTTGCCCCTCTGCTTCCCATCATGAGGATGCTGAAGACTGTGATGAGGTTTCCCCTTAGTCTCCTCTTCTCCAGGTTTAACAAACCGAGTGACCTCAGTCGCTCCTCATGCAGCTTCCCCTCCAGACCCTTCACCATCCTCATGGCCCTCCTTGGGACACAGCGGGGGAGCCCCCAGGGCTGCAAACAGACGTGTGCTCTGCCTGCCTGCGGCTGCTGCGTGGCCTTGACCATCCCTTAGTGAGGAAGAAAGGGCGTTACAAAGCACATCCTCACACCTGTGCTTCCCGTCGTGTTTTCCAGAGTGTCGGGGGGAGAGCTGTTTGACCGCATCGTCGAGAAAGGCTTCTACACGGAGAAGGATGCCAGCACCCTGATCCGGCAGGTCCTGGACGCTGTGTACTACCTGCACCGCATGGGCATCGTGCACAGGGACCTCAAGGTACGGCCACAGCACCTCTCAGTCCCTGGGCAGTGTTAACAAAGGATTCATTTCATAATTATGTGAGTCCGACACGTGTACCCTGGGACTGGCTGTTTCAGTGAGGTTTTGCCACAGGAGAGATGCTCCGAAGCCACTCCACGAAATTTTAATGAGGGCTTTGCAATCGCTTGTTACAGTGGGAATGGCCCACGTGATGTGGGGAAGAGCCATTAGTTAATAAGACCAGAATTGTTACATTAAGGCAGAAAACTCATCTCAGTTGGGATGTGTTTACTGCTGTGAAGTGTCTTGCAGGTTTGCTGTGCTACGTTTACTTTGACTTAATAATAATTAGTAACAATAAATAGTGTGGGAAAGTGTGAGTGACTTCCTGTCATGGTATTTTGGAGACACTCTTAACAGCAAGAATTCTTCTAAGGACCATTGTGTGACAATGTGATATTTAGACATTAAACATTAGGCATTTTCCTTTCAGTTATACCATATTGTCACATCAAAACCTCTCAGCTTTTCTGGTGAAAATAAACCCTAAACACTGTTTCTTTATTGTTTCCTACTGGTATCTTATGCTGTCATTAAGACAAACAGAAAGGCTTGGATTTCCTAGCACGCAGCTGAACAGCCCCATCTTTAGTATCTTTAATAATAAAAAAGCATAAGATGTTAGAAAAAGATACAAATGTAAAAAGAAAACAGTGGGTTCAGTTCCTGAGCTGGTTAATTCTACCAAAATCTACTGCCAGGAATTAAAAATTCATTGATTAGAATAACACCTCTAGTGGTGCTTTGGAGGGATGCTCCAAACAGGAGTTTCCTTGGATGTTGATGCAGAGTTTGAATTTTCCCCCTGTAAAGAGAGTGGAATTTGACTAAATGGGTCATATTATATAAAGGCTTAATAAAAATTATTAGAACCAAGAGCCACAAAGAAGAGATTTTTTCTTCTTTTTTTACTTCTTAAATACAAGGTTTTATTAAATGTATTTTAAAATTACTTTTTTTAATATAATCTAATATTAAACTGCACTTTTGCAATCTTTGACTACTCCTCTTAGCAAAGGTTGTAGTGCTGGGAATGTGACCTTGTTGTTACACATTCAGATGGATGAAAAACTGTGGTTGTGAGAGATACTGTTTATTTGCTTTTTATCTTCTCCAAAATTAGTGCTGATGTGAAATGCTGTGTGGTGTAAAATAATAGATGACAGTCCCCAAATGCAAAGCAGTGGGGCAGAACTGCAGCTCATTACTGGTGTAACCACCAGCACTGGTGCTCTCCAAGGTGCAGCAGTGCCCAAGACAGGCAGACATGGCCTTCCTTTGTGGCAGCCTCAGTGCAGCCACTTCCTTCTGCCAGCCTCTGACTCCAGATGGGAATCTTTTAGCTGTGTGTGGGCCATTCCTGGAGGATTGCAAGCTTTTCTGCACCTTATTTCTGCAAGGGAAATACCTCAGTCCTGTACCCCTCTGCCAGAAGTGAGCATCCTATGACGTTCACTTCAACAGATAGAGTAGAATAATAGAAAGTAGAAACTTTTTTTTTTTTTAAGTATTGGTTTGGCACATTTTTAAGACAAAACTTGGAATCTACTGAAGGAAGATACACACTGATATCCTCAAATAGTGTTTCCTCCCCGGTGTTGTCCCAGATAATGGGTTTTCTGTAAGGAGGCACTGGTTAGGCTTCCATCTCCTACAGTCTTCACATATTGCCCTCAGTTCCTGTTTATTTCCTGCTGTTTTGTACATAGAAATATTCTCATATTTATTAGATTTCCACAGCATTCCAGTATGGAAGTATTGTTTAGTATTTTAACATGAGTAGCTTGCTCCCAAGTTCAGTTTTTAGGAAATAACTTCAGGTTTCTTTCTGCCACCAAAAGTTTCAGAGGGATGTCCAAGTCCTCCTAATTCAGATACTCCATTGTACAAACTCTTAATATTCCTGTCTTTACAATTCTTGTGTTTATAATCTAAAGCAGGTTGCAGCTCTCACTTTTAAAAAATCATCTTATTTTAAAGTTCCTGTAGTAAAATATGAGATCTGGTGATTGGGAAGTGGATTCATGTACAAATTACTTTCAGAACTTACGTAAGGCCATGCTCAATTTAGATCAAACCAACCTTCTCCAGTGGTGTTTGGGGGTAAAGACAAGCTCTTCTAGTCTTTCTTTCTTTTGTTTACAAGTCTTTGTCAGTACTGTATCAGTTGTTAAAATGACTCAGAAATTACAGTATATGAAGAGCACCTGCTGTGAATTTCTGTTAGCACAAACATACCATGATGAGAAAAAGAGGGATACAGTAAGGCTTTTTATGATCTCAAAATACCAAGTGTAAGTTTCAAATTATGATCCCCAAAATGAAACTTGGGGAAAGAATCCACTCTACAATAATACAACCCATGAGACATCCATAACAATTATTTATTGTAATTATATGTTATTCAGATACCAAAATAGTACTTGCTGTATTTGGGAAAAGCAGGTCTGGGCCCTAAGTCTCTAATCTAAGTAATGCAACAGCAGAAGAGATGGCAGCAGATGACATCCTGGGAAGTCTGGGATGCACAAAAGGACTGGAAGGCTCAAGCAGCTTCCCTTGGTACAGATCCACCTTGTTAATGCTTTTTGAATTAACCATCTTGAAGAACCAGAATTCTTTTAAACAAGTTTAAGTTTCATGTGGCTGGGTTTCTTGGCCTTACTAAATATGAGTAAGTGGGAACCTGAGGTGAGTTAGCAAAAATTGTTAGGAAATAAATATCTTCCCTTAGTGCCAGCTCTACCAACCCCTCAGCAGATTAGAAGTGCACAAGTAAGAATCAGGGGTGACTCCAACCAAGGGCAGAACATGGTATAAAACTGTGATCCTCAAAACAGTGTCAGCATTGCAATGGCCAGTTAAAGCACTGGACTTGCGAGTTGTCATGAGAAAGAAGCATAAATGGTAAAACTTCATGTTTATTTTGACGACCAAATTGTTTCCCTTTATATCTCAGCCCAGCTGCCTCACAGCTGTGGATGTACCTTGTAGATCCTCTCGTGGCCGTTGTGTCCCATGGATAAAGCCAGCACTTTAAGCTGGGACTGGGGAACCATAAAATGCTTTAATTTCCCCTTGAAGTTGAAGGGGAACCCTCTGGCACTTCTCCATCCCCTCTTTCCCCAGAGCAGATGAAGAGGGGAGGGCAGATGCTGGTGCTGCTGTACTGCAGTTGCTCCTCCTTGCAAATCCAAGCTTGGATGTTTCCCAAGGAGTCTGAGGATGCTGTGTGTCCACAGCTGCTTCTCACCATTTCCTGGAGCACACAGCAGGCTGAGGGTTGGAATTTGTACCAGTTTCTGGGCAAAAGGCTACACCAAGGTTATTTTGAAACACTGGGGACCCATCACTTGTATAGGTGAAGACTCCCAAGGTCGAGGGCCTGTTGCCACCAGGCTGTCTGAGTGCCAGCAGGTGCTGGACCTTTTTGTGAGCCCAGATATTAAGTAGGGGAAAAGTGGACTCTCACAGCACCTAGAAAGAGTTCTGCTGTACAGCAGTGGCACAGTCAGAGCACATGGATGCAGGACTATGCAGGAGCAGATGGAGGCTGGTTGGGTTCTCCAACCCACCTGACACTGGTATAAAAAGTCACAGGGCTTTGTGGAATGATTTGTGCTTTCCCTCAGCATAAACAAGTTGCTGTGCTTAGTGCTATAGCATTTTTTCCTAATCAGCTCTAGCAAAAACATCCTTGCTGAAAGCCTGTTAACTGTAAAGGCATTTCCTCTCTCAAAACTGTTTGTTTCCAGTGGAAAAGATACAAAATTTCTCTAATACCTACTGGTTTCCTTACATCTTTTTTTCAAATGCTGTATAAAAAAATTTCACGACACAACCCGGATTTACCATATTTACTTGATTTCAAATGAATCCTTCTGTTTTTATCACTCCTATGCGATCATATGTCAGACACATCTCACAAGTAAGGGATGAGCCTTAGTTCTTATCTGAGCTGCCAAAGGAGAAGTTTGTTATCCCAGAAAAATTATTCAAAGCTCAGGGTGTCAGTGTCTTCCATTCATTGCCATACAGGAGAGGATCTCCATGCAGGTTGTAAGAACAACTTCAGATTTAGGGGGAACAAATTATTTTTGTCTATGACATAGCTAAGGATTGCATTAAATGCGATGCACGAGTCAACAGAGGTTGTTACTGACCCTACATATTCAAAATTCATTGTGCTTATTCTCCTTTCTAGCCCGAGAACCTGCTTTACTACAGCCAGGATGAAGAGTCAAAAATCATGATCAGTGACTTTGGATTGTCAAAGATGGAGGGTAAAGGAGATGTGATGTCCACAGCCTGTGGAACTCCTGGCTATGTCGGTAAGAGGTTTGGTTATATTTTAGTGAAAACTAAATAATACTTGTTTTCTAGTGCTGCTCCGTGGTGCACCTGAGATTTTACAGATTTTTGCTATACTTCAGAACTTGCTGGTGCTTTGTCTTGTGTGTTCATCCCCTTTGGGTTGCGATCCTGCAATCCAGCTCTGGGTTGGTGGGATTCGCTTTCATGTGTTTAATCCTTTGCAAAGTGAACCTTCTCAAAGACACTGCTTGTAGCTAAATCAGGAGCACGTAGAGAACAGCCTCAAATTTATTGATTCTGCGAGCACCTATAAAATAAAAAAACCTTTCCTAATGTAATGTATTCCTTTAATCATAAAGGATAGCATTTTCCAGATTCCTCTGATAGAAGACAGTAAAATGAAAGATCTGCATTTATTCAGATGCATTCAGTAATCCTCCCTTACAACCACGTTAAGTCACTGGCTCAGATGTCGCTATGCAAAAACTCTTTAGATCCTCAAGCCTTCCTGGACAGAATAAAATTGTTTGCTATCATTTATTCTTTGCTATTCTGTCCATTTGTTAGTGACTGTACAAGGCTACTGATAAGCAGGGAGTTGGCCAGCATTCTTTAAAAACAGCTACAGTAGCTGAATGTGAGAATTACACAGCAGGTGATGATGGGGTCTGCTTGAGCAAACAATATTTAAAAGGCTCACTTTGTGCACGAGACATCCAGCAAGTCTGTGCCTCCCACCACACACAGATCATCAGCAGAGGCTGCAAAATTAATCTCTGGGGTATCCATGAAATCCATGAAAGTGAAAACGGCTACCACAGGGATAGATTTGCCTGAGATTTTCCAGTGGGAATGACTGGATGTTTTCCATCAGTGAGAGACTCCTTTTGCTTAGCAGCTGCCACCTCACCTGTTTCCATAGTTCTGATAGTACCACGGTATGAGATGATGCCGTTATGACACAGTGATACAGATTTGTCCCAGGTACCTTTTTCCGGGTATTATCTTCGCGCTGCACAGACACCGTCTATCCCGATAACATCAGGAGAAGGAACAGATTTCTGTGCTTTCCCATCTTGAAGCCATCAGCCCATCATTGTTTTATTTTAAGACATATGAGTCAGGATGCTCTCCGCGCAGCCTGGGTAGCTGTCTTGTGTAATCACACCAGACTGGAAATCTTCTTCAAAGCAGTAGCAGGAATTGAGCTGAGATAGCAATTTTCATAATTTTTGCTGTCAGCTCTTCTCTCCTTAACAAACTTGTTTTATTTTGTTCTGGAATGGGCACTGACTAGAATAAGTCTTTAGACACAGAGAAGCTCAGACGTAATTTGCTGAAGTGCTGATGGAAGTGAGGGAGTTTGACTGTGCTTGGGCAGAGTGATCTCACATGGCCTCTCAGCAGTAGCCATTTACATAAGAAAACTTACAATTTTGTAGAGGAAGCTCTCAGAGCCTGTGACACAAACTGTAGTGCTTTGAGAGATGTTTGAGAGCTCTCATTACTCATGGTCTGGGCGCTGATAGCTACACAAGTGCCTCCAGGCCTGTTGTTACCTTACTGAACACAGGATTTACTCATCACAGTTCAAGAGGTCCCAACTGCTTAATTCTGAAGTGCTGACAGGACTTTCCCCCCTCTTTCACAAAGCAAACATCTCCAAATATGTGTTTGTGTTTTTTTTTTTTTTTTTCCTGCACAGGAAGCAGCTCCTCTTAAGTGCTGTACATTTTTTTTTAACGTGATGGGTTGATCAGACAACATTTTCCAAACACAAAACATTTTTGTTGCCAGTCACTGTGGTGATGCCCACGAATGGGCCTCCATGAGCGTCACACCTGAAGACATGGCTCCTGCATATGTGGTTACCAATTTGTCCACATGCAAAAGTTTTCCCGCCTTCCAATTTACATCACCAGCCTAGTACCCTCAAATCACTGTAAGAGTCATTCCTCCTAATGGCACAACACGAATACATGTCTTCAGCTGGGTTGGGGTAGACAAATGACACCGTCCTGGCCCATGAAGTGTCCTATCTACCACCTCTTTTTGTGTTTTGTGATTTTTTTTTTCCCCAGATATTTTACCTAGGGTTGAATAACAGTTAGGGATCCATCACTCACGTTGCATTTCCTGATGATTTTCTTTAATTATATGTAGAGCGCGCCATTTTTTAAGATTTTGATTAGCAATTGATTATTTTTCTCAGTTTAACCACTTTGCTTTTAAATTACTTTCATATCACATGTCAAAGGCACCCTGAGCTCTGTCAAAAAGTCATTAGCATCCACTGCTATTTATACTCCTGTTTATACTTCATCTCCAGAAACGGATCCATCAGATCCCACTATACAAAGTGTCAGACAAGCTTCTGACTCGGAAGCAGACCTGATCTTAACTCATGTCTGCTACCCAAGTCTTTGCAAGTGTGCAAACTCCTGTCCTTTCTGTCTTATTTCCCTGATTAGGATATACTTTCAACTCCTTGTGTTTCAGTTTTTATCTCAAGTTTTATTAGTTTTATTTACAAAGAGCAGTAATATCCGAGACACTGAATCCCTGTTTATGAGGTTCGGAAGTTCATTGAACAGGGAAAGATGTAATTATAATTAAATTCTTTAACAAATATCAGTTTTCTTACTGAAAATCGAAGTATTACTAATCAAAATGTGCACGAGCAGTAATGCATTAGCACTTGAGCTTTTAAAGCTACAGATTAAATTACTGTCAACAGTTCCAAGATCTTAGTTTTTCAGAAGTTTTGTCAGAGAATTTAGTCCTGTGGTTAAATGCTGATAGTTAGTATAATTTAACCTAATTAGTTGAGCCACTTGTGTTAAGAGGCCAATCTAAATGTTTGCTTACTGCAAAGGGGATCTGAGAATACAACTTCTTCTAAGAAGGTCTTCCATTTTCTTATCTGCTTACCACTCTTGTCCCCATTTTTTATGGAAAGAGTCTGGGTGATGAGCTGGGACTAGGCACCCAGCTTTTAGACAGCACGTAAATTGGGTACGATGATGTGGCTTGTGTGGCTCATTTCATTGTAAATTAGGTGTGTGGACTGGCCTACCTGGATCCCACCCCATCATCTAAACTGGAGAATAAGTGATGTTTTCAAAACCCTGAGTGATGTGTGTGATTATGGGCAAGATCTCAATAAGCCATTAGTGATTTATCATTTTAAACATGATAGATTTGGGTTGGTCAGCTGGAAACCATATATAATAACTCAATTTTAATGGAGGAGCTTTTCAAGCCTGCCTGAAAATGAGACGTCCCTCAGGTGTGTCAAGTTGGGCATACACCAGGAGGTGACTCCAGTCACTCAGCAAATTCCTCTGAAGACATGTTGGTTGTTTGGGAATTAGGTCTCACTGAGTGACTTTCCATGAGACCTGGTCCCCCAAAAGCTTTGGTTACTTCTGCAGATGGGACTTAAACACTTAGGAGCATTGAAAATTAAAAAAAAAAAAAGTTAGAAAGCCTGTCTGAGGCAATCTGATCTCCTTTTGCAGAAAGTCTGAATTACGAGCTGTGTTTGTGGCTGGCTAATATCTTAATCCTACTGAGATTTAAAATTCTTGCACTGAGTCCCAATCCAGCTTCATGTAATATTTTCTCGTACTTCCCCATCGTACAAATTGGGCTGGACCCTGGATATGTGGTTGGTCCCTGTACACCCCACCTCACTCACTGTTTTCATTTTCTGTAGTGCTTTTATGAAAGGTCATTTCACATCTTTCAGCTCTGCCAGAAATGCAGTAGCAGTTTCAGATCCTACCAAAGCCACATGTTTCTCTTAGCCCTGCTCAAGACCACAGCGTTTAAGTAAGCAATGGATTTCCATGTTGAATTTTGACCTCTTTGGTATCCTTTGTGTCGAAGGTTTGAAAACACTCAATAAGCCTTTGGGATATCCTTATTACCAGAAAGTTACCTAAGGAGCTGTTCAGGGAGTAACATGAGTAATAAAGTAAAAATAAAGCATGGGAACCACTCTGACCAGGGTTTGCTTAGGCATAAGCACGTGACAGTGTGATCTCTCAGCTACATTGCCATATCCTGACACTGTGTTTGCTTGTGTGTGGTTGTAGCTGAGTTATGTCCCATGACAAATACCTAAATCTGACTCAGCAACATGAAATAGGGAGAACAGGAGCACAAGAAGTCAGCAATACCGCACTGAAACCCTGATCTCCTTCAGAAAGAGCTTCAAACTTCAATGTCTCGGCCAAACGGAACACAATGAACACTGGAGGGCTGTGTGAAAAATGGACAGGAGTTGTTTTCATCCCAAGAATCAGTGGAAGGAGGACACTGGTTTTGTAGTAAATGCATCTCAGCCTGTTTGCACTGTGAGGAGGACACTTTGTAGGACAGCAGAGGAACTCACAGTGCTCTTGTACCCTGACTTCAGAAGAGGGGCTGGGTTGGCCCTTTGTGCCTCCAACCATCTTCTCAGTGATACTGAGTTGTCCATCTTCTTGAGCTGGTACTTCAGAAGTCCTAAGTCATGGGGCTGGTTCCATCTCCCTTTGGTGTCCCTTATAAACTTTGACTATATCTCACCTTCCCTCTTGGATTTCATGGCCATCCTGTACCTGTGCAGCCCATTCATTGTTTCCTCTTTTTTACTTGCAGGATGTGCTCACATGATGGACACTGGCACTAAAATAGTTACCAGCTGAACTATTAGTCCTGGCTTGCACCAGGCCTGTTTGCCTGGTCAGATGGGCAGGTCTCTGGTTATTTTAACCCTATTTAGATCTTTCAATTCCTCCCACATTTACAAGTGAGTTGTCACTCCTACAGGGAACTTCAAGGGCATAAACCTTTGTTCAAAGGCCTTCTTCCTTCCGGCATACAATGTGTGGGGAGCCATGTAAACCACAGAAAATAGCATTAGACAGTTCTTATGGGACAGCCAAATCTGCTGGGAGTACCATATCATGGGAGTGAAGGAGAACCACTTTTAAGTAGATGCTGTTTTGAAGAACAGGCACTCTCATGACTTGTACAGTGTGATCAACAGGCTTAAAGTATCAGAGCAATCCCCATCACTTGAGCTCTTTGCAAGAACATGGGTTGCTGGTTTTGGTATCCAGGCAGCTGCATTTTTAGGGAGCTTATTAGCATAGCTGTGCTCTCTGAGGGTAATGGCATAGTGTTCTGAAAGGATTCAAAATGTTCCTGGTCTGTACCTTTTCTTAAAACCTCCATTTGAAACAAGTATTTTAATTTTTTCTCTTATTAAAAGCAAAACATAGCTAAACAAAACCGAAAAAAACCCTAATAGTAAAACAGCAGATCATCTGGCCTGGGGAGCACATCTTCATGAGGCCCTGGGACCATTATCCTACCTGGTACCTGGCACGTGTTGCTGGTAATAATGGTGATTCGGCCTGAAATACAGTTCCTGGATGTGGAGGAAGGGTCCAGGTTAGCTTCATTGATTTTCCTGTTTCTGGGTGACTGTTGTTTAGCATTTGAGCCCTCAGTGATTCCCTAGGGAATGTGTGATACTGGAAACCTGTGCTCAGCTGGCGTCTCCCCAGCGACAGAAATGGGAGGTTTGACTTTCCCCTTATCCTCACTGCTGTTTTGTCTCCTCAGCTGTCTGTGCTGATCCTTTAATGCTGTCAGATCTTGGATTTTTTTCATTGTATCTCTTGCTTTTGCCTCTTGGCACTGATCTACCATCACTCCTAAGAGCTCCTCTGACTTTGTTTTTCAGCTCATTAAATATTTCCGTCTTTTCCATGTATCACAGACAGATGATGCTGAGCTATGTTCTCCTGTTCCTGTTGCATGTCTGCTCATTGGAACAAAAACCAAAACCAGCCATTTGGCCTTAAAATAAGTATTTAAACCTCTCTTCATTAGGGTTTACCAAAGGGGAGTAAATAGCCTCACATTTGCTCCGAGCAAATGATGTTCTTACCTGCTTCACAGCCACCATCCAGAGCAGCAACTGTTATCGGTGCTCTTCACTCCTTTAAAACAGAAATGCCTCAACAAAGCTTTGATGTTTTAAGGGGGAGAATCTTTATATAGTTCATATCCCCTCATCTCACATTTGTTTTTTGTTGTGTTAATGTGGCATATCTGTATAATGTCAGGAGCTCACTAGGATCCCTGGTGCTTAGAAGCCATTTGCATAATATTTTCTTTTGGAATTAGGAGATGTATAGTGTTTACCAGTCCTGAAAATTGTGTAAACAGGAGCAGAGAGTCAAAGGTAGGAGAGGTATGTGAATAAAGTATTGGGAATTTGGAAGGACTGGAAAGTTGGAAGACATCTAATCTAAGGACAGGGGAAAATTAACTCCCTTCTTCCTCATATTTTGTCACAAAATTCAGTCACAAGGGATGGAACAAAACAGGAAACCAAGTCTCCCAAACCCTATTTGATGCACATTTTGAAAAACATGTTATTTTTAGAGGAAAACTTGGAGGCAAATTTTGATGAATCACAAAGGAAAGAGCCAGATTAAGGGACACAAGGATTTTCTGGGAAAGTTGTCTTGAGCAACTTTGGGGAACGACTGTTTCATACACGGGAAATGAACATTTCCAGAGTGTCCCAGCTTGCCAGGTTATCTGTGAGGCAGTGGCAGGCCAGTGCTTTATTTTTTTATCCTGAGCTTGCCTTCAAATTCCCCTCTGATGGACTAACTAGCACCCAGCCAACAGACAGACCCTGACCCAGCTGTTGGGAGAGGAGTTACGTTCTGGGCATCAACTGTAGAGGTCATCTGTATTTCCATAGCTTTGTCCCCTATTGTAGTAAGAGCATTTTCACCTTTATGTTGAACTGCAGCAGCATGCCCATGTCCTGGAAGGAGGTTCCTGAGGCTGCTCAGGATTTGGGGTGCAGGTTTCTACCAAGCACCTGGAGCCGAGTTTGGGACCATTCATAGACGGTACAGTGGAAAGAAACTTTCTTTGGCCTGTGGTGGATAAATGTTGGAGTATTCACACAGGACAGCAGTGTATTAGGATTAGCAATGTATGAACAGAACCATCCTTCTAATTCCTTGTACATGCAGTGATCCCACTTTGCTGGATAACCTGAAGATTGGGGCAATATTTAACCTCTGCTGCAGATTGGGGCATATCCGGCATATCCAAATCTTCAAGACTCTTCATAATCTGGCTGCCAGCTATATTTTTGTATCCACATTCCCCTGGATTTTCTTCCTTTTTACAATGTGTCCCCACTGGAATTTGACTCTTTCTATCATTTTTCTGCTTGTGGAAATGCAACCTGGAAGCTCTTATCTGCCTCATGCACTTTCTTCCTCCAATCCCTTCTGTAAGCTCTCATGCCAAAGCACCAGAAAGTCTCTTCTGTTTCTCATTATTGCTCCTGTTCTCTTTCTTGCTGGCAGTTTTGACCTTAGTTTTGTTGGCTTCCTTAACTTAAGAAACTAAAAGTCTTTGAAGAGTCCTATCAGTACACCAGAGCATAGGTAGCAACTAAATGTGAGGCTCAAGTTTTAACACTTATATGTGGTTCCCAATTTTTTTTTCCTGTTTTTCAAGTAGTTTAACTGCTTTGATATTGGTAAGACTCCTATGAGAGGAAGGTGTAACCCCCAAGAAATGTTTCTGTTGGGACTTACCCCTTCATGACTTTTTTCCAGCATTTGAACTCCAAATTACTCAGAGGAAATACTGTGCTTTTTAAAACATAGTGTGGCAAGCCTGCTTTAGGAATGCCACAAGCAGTGATTTCTTGCATTATTGTGGACATTTTGCTTTGGAAAAAAAAAAAGCAAAAGCTTCTTTACATGAAACAGATTAGGGTCACAGGGTTTTAAAATTTAGGTTTAAGCATTTGTACTGCAAACTCCCAACAGGGAAAACATAATACTCCAGGATCCCCCCAAAAATACACCTTTTTAACTCTCACTAGTCTAGGATAGGAAAGCAGACCCACAAAGAGTTTCAATAAATACCCAGGCTCTTGTTTCTAGCAAAATTCAGAGTATGGTGGCTGAAACTATAGAGGCAGAAGGCTCAGTTCCTTTGCTGCTTTCCTTTTCTCCCTCTGAGGTGTCTCTGTTCCCAGAGGCAGAAGGACAAATTACTCCTCCTTTCTCTGACATCCTGCAGGCTTTGAAAGGCAGCTGCTGGAAGAAATGGTGGCTGCTCTCTTTCCTCTCCTGCAGATGTAGTTTATCTGCTCCCTGACACGCTGCGCTTTCTGAGCTGCCTCTGGAACTCTCTGGTTTGGCAGCATGATGTGGTGAAGCTGTGATGCTGTCAGGGGGAATGTGCATCTCTGCACCCGTGCAAGGCTTGACCTCATTTTCCTCCCAAACAGGGAGGTGATGACTCTCTGACTCTCACGTATTTTTCTGGGCTTAGTTTTGTTTTCTGTGCCTAGAGACAAAAAATGGGGAATTTTCTCCACTCTAGGAGCCATCCTTCTTTGTAAGAATATGACCTTCAAAAAGGTCATTTACAATGACCTCAGGACATTTACAAATGCAAGCGCTGTGTGTGGAGGGCAAAACAAGGTCTTGGGGAGCTTCAGCATCCTGCCTCTTGACCCTACTCAAATATTTGTTCTTATAACATGTGCTTGCTTGGCTTTTTGTTTTTCAGCTCCTGAAGTGCTGGCCCAGAAACCCTACAGCAAAGCTGTGGACTGCTGGTCCATCGGGGTCATCGCATACATCCTGTGAGTACCTGATGGGTTTTCAGTCACTGTCCCCCTTGGGACCCGCAGAATGCTCTCCCACCATCGAGTTACCCGCTTAGGCTGGGCCAAATAATTAATATCTGACACTTTTGACCCAGGATAACATGAACTCTGGACAACTCCCAGCTGCATAAGGGCTGAAATTTGGGTACAGGTGGTAGGAAATGAGCCAGTACCCTTCAAATGCCATAATCAGTGTGCCCACCTCAACTACACTGTAGGCAGTGGTATGGGCTTGCCCAGATTGTGACATTATTGAAGTTATTATGTCCCCTGCTCAGATGAGCTTTGACAGGATACAAATTTGGCTGTTTCCATGCAGCACAGCAGTATGCCCACAGGTATACCCCAAAAAGCCACCTCTCTCATGGCATCACCCTGGGGAGGGCACAGAAGGAGATAAGGGGGAAAGAGCTTTTAATATACTGGAATGAGTTATTCTCATCAAAACATAATACAAAAGTATTGAAATTCTTACTGAAAATGAGGAATTGTTTTCCTTATCTCATCCAACCATCAGGTCCCACAGGAGAGGGTTAGCCCTGTCAGTTCTATCACTCTTCCCTCAAACCATTAAACCTCTGCATTCTTGGTGGAGATTTGCTCCTCTAATGGACTAATCACTGTTCAAAGGAGGGGGGATTGGTTGCTTGAGAAAGCTGCAGGACCAGGACTTCTGTGCATTCTCCAAAGTGGTGGATAGATCTCAGAACTCATGTTTATGGAGATGTAGTGCCTGTCATCATTCAGTGTGTGCCACCCTTCTTCAAAAAGACTTAATAGGATAATTTAGGTTGGAGGGAACCTTGAGAAGTCCTTTCCTTGAGGCCAGACTAGGGAGCCTAGGGCTTTTCAGTTGTGTCTCAAAATCCTCCAAAGACAGAGACTGTGGGCAACCTCTTCCACTGCTTGACTGCCCTCATGGGGCAAAGATTTTTCCTCATATCCAGACTTGTCTTCACGAAAGGGGCAGCCAGTACTTTAGATGTTGGTGCACTTTCAGTGCTTGAGCCATGGAAGTAGGTGCACCAGTCACTGCACCAGTGACAACACATGGAAGGAGTGGAGAGGTCTCCAGGCCACTGTGGTCACAGGGATACCCTGGCACCAGGGGTCATCACTGCCATCCAGAAAAAGGCATTCATAATATTACTGGGCACCATCCTCTGAATCCAGATCTGCGTGCGTGAGTGTATGAAATCACTGCTCATATCTGGATTGACAAGAAAACGCAGGACTTCTTGTCCGACTCCAGTTTTTAGGGGTCTCTCTTGACGGGGCAGTCTGTGCCCAGGGGTGGGGGCTGTAGGTCTGTGCATGTCCCCCAGGTAACAGCTGCACAGCTTTCTTGTGCCCAGCCTGAGAGCCTTGAACCACAAGCTATTCATGTGGGTCTTCCAGAGGAGGTCGGGCTTTTGCCGCGGACAGATCAAGGTGACCACACAAAGCACAACAAGCCTGTTCCTTCAGCCAAGAGAGCACAGAGCTGCTGTTTGGCTGTTGACTGCCACAGAAACAAATGTCTATTCCTGCCAGCATTGCCAGTGCTTTCTCTTTTTTTTGACTTTTCCCTTTTACACAACTGTCACAGTTATACAACACTGAAGGAAAAAGCAGCTCCAGTGAGGCACAGCATTAAAGCATTCCTGCTTTGTTCCCTTTCTCCTTATGCAGACATTTCATGGCTTGTCAACACGAATAACTTTTTGATGGGGTTGTATCACTATTTTTGCCAGGATATGCCTCACTGCTGTGTTATCCACTCTGTGCAATGTTCATTTCTTACATTTGCATTTAGTCTTGAGCATGTTGTACACTACCCAAAATTGGGAGGAGGGTTATATTAAAATGGTATAGGAAGGCTTTATTTATTTGCACGTGTTTAATTATTTAAAACAAAGTCCTGCCTGAAAATGTTTTATGACTGACTTTCTAATCTACATGAATATTTGAAAAGTTATTGAGTACAAAACTTTACAGGGGAATGGATTTATCTTGGAGCAGCCATCAATAGCAAGATGCAAAAAGCTTTTGCTAAACAAAGGAAAAATCGACAGTGCTGATTCTGACTTTGTTGCAAAGCCCAGTGGGACATGCTGCACCAGTGAGGAAGACAACACACTTGCCAAAATACCTCAGAGGCTGCTTCACACATCATGCCCTAGTGCTCTTTTAGATGAGGATGGTGCATGCTGACCCAAAGTTACCATTTTTCACAAGCAAACCTGAGCATGGAAGTCCTAGGGGTTGGGGTTTTTTTAATGTATTCAGTCCTTGACAGCCATGGCAGGACACAGAGTCTTTTCTGTTGCTTTTTTAGTACTTTGCTGAGTACCAGCTTCAGCAAGTGGCAAAAAGGAGGATGCAGGTGGAAGACAGCAGTACCCTGCCTCACTTCCAGACTCAGCTGCTGCCTGGGTTCAGTTTATTGTCAAATATCCACCATGAAAATGTGTGTCCCTCTGGCAGCCCACGGGAGGGCTGTGAACTGTTGCATCTGGTTGCACGGAGATAAACCTGGCTCTGCTTTCCCCCAAGTTTTCAGTCCCATGCATCAATGGTTCTTGCACCAAAGGTCTTTTTTTGCTGGCAGACCTGTTGTTATTTCACTTGTTGCTTTTATGTGTCTTGCTGAGCAATAGGGGTGAGACAGTGCTAAGTAACGTGTCCTCCACACCCAGTTTTTGAACACATCTTCAGTAGGTGGAAGATTACAATCTCATCCCTAATCCTCCCCCTTTCCTGAGCAAGGCTGCTCTTTCTACAAGGTTCAGCTCTGTTTCCTTCTCTGTTTTCCAAATCAGCATGTGCTTGGCTTGTCAAGCAAGGCATGCACAGTCCTCAAATTTAAATTCCCTATTTGCTGTATGGGGAATTCCAACCCAGAAGGCTTAAATCAACTCGGTAAGAAACAGGCCCTATGAATTCCTGTTTGCAAGACAAGGAAGCCTTTTCAGGGTTCCTGTGCTTCAGGTAATAAGGACTTGATTTGTATTGTGTACAGTCCAAATGAATGGCAATAACACTTTGCTGCAGAAGGATCATGGTAATGTGTTTGCCAGACTGTTACAGCTTGGGTGGGATTGGGTCTGGACCAGACCACCTCCTTCAGTATTTCTGCACGTGAGCTACATCCTTCAGCATGCTCCTGTAACAGCAGCATTTCAGGGCTCCCTTTGGTTCCCCTGATGTAGGTGCTTAGTGCTTGCTGTTGCAGTCACACACAGTGTGCCTGGTCTCAAGCTGTGGCTTCAGGACAGTCCAGCCCTGCATATTCCCATGACATCCCTGTCAGCTGAGGACAGGGGTGCTGTGCACTTCAGCTTCTCCGATGGCACAGGACTCTTTTTCTGGGCACCTCAACCCACTCTGGGTCAGTGCAAGCAGTCCTTTCACCAGGGTGTGCCCTTCAGTTGCCTAAACTTCCACATTTAGTGCCACTCTGGGGCATCCAGGACAGCCACGTGCACTTGGCAGATGCAGCGTGCTGTGGAGACCTTCCTTGGAGAGTGACAGATGGAGCCAAGAGGGAGACCATGGACTGTGTCAGATAGCACCAGATGCCCATGCTGAGGTGACTGGATCACACCCTGCTCTGTACTCAGAGCCCTGCTTTCACAGTATGGATCCATCTGCTTTAGGGAAGATTTGCATCACTCTCCAGTCTCCCTTGACTCCGTCTCTGTTGAGTGCAATGTGATCTTAGAAACACAGCCCACATCTCACACGTCCTAGTCTTGGTCTGGATGTCATCCTTGCTTCCAGGAATAACCAGAAGTTGCAGACGTGGTCTCTCTTAAGAGAGTGGACGTCTGGGATACAGCAGAGAGGAAAAGGGTCCTTCCCTAAGCTGGAAGGAAGCAGCCCTGCCGGAGTGTCTGATCCCACCACTGATGGGCACGGATTTAACACTTGGGTTTGCTGTCTCAGCAGTGCCATTCCACCAGAGGTGGCAGAGCCAGCGAGCTCCCAGTGTGGAATGACACTGAGATGCCTCAAGCACCAGCAGCACAGCCACTCTGGTGCAACACTGGTAGTTAATCCTGCCCTGAGCAGGAGTTATTAATTCCAGTGTATCACTGCACCCATCCAGATGTGCCATTTCCAGCTCCACTGTCAGCACAGTTGGAGCTACTTGCACAAGCTTAAAGCAGTTGGAGGTGCAATTTTTGCACATGGCAATCCAAGCACAATGTTCTGCATCACCTCCCCACCTCTCCCACAGATTCTCACAGCCACTCTGGACAGTCTTGTCGTTTAGGAAGATGGAAACTCAGGGGAATCTAACACTGAAGCCAGGCATAAATTAAAGATGCTATGAGCTATTATTACTACAAGTGGTTTGAGTGCCTGCAGACAAAAGCTCAGTTTCACTTGAGAGCCCTCAGTTTATGACACTGGAAGAACAAACTGTTTCTGTGGCACCAATGCTCTAGAGAAATATTTGTTTCTGTGATATGCAAGGCAAAGGATGTCTTAGGAAAGAGTACCTTTGTTTCAGTGCCAGTCTCTAATGCCTCTCGTTAATGACAGCCAGATTGCAGAGGCCGCACCAGCAGAGTTTTTATCAAAACCTGTTTTGCATGAGATGTCATTATTCACACAAACTAATTTTAGAGCCTGAAATTTCCTGTTATTCCAGTTGCAGTATTTCTGAATTGGAAACAGCCTCAGTGTTGAGCTCAGCTTTCCACTTATCACAAAATAGTTCTGATAATGTGTCCAGCTTAAAAATATGAAGCTTAAGAAGAGCAAGAGACTTCACTGGATTCCCAGCAGCTGGAGTAAGGGGTTACAAAAGCTTGTGAAACTAAAATACTGATTACATGCATACCTGATAAAGAGAAGATTAAGTTAATTTATGGAAAAAATAGAAAATAATGTTTCAAAGCTGGAAAAGAACCTGGGCCAACAGAGTGCTCTGCCTCAGCCCTTGGTTATTCATAGGCAACACCTCCTGTCTCTTCTGCACTAGGCTGAGCACATTTTGCCTTGAATTTTCTTCTGATTCTGTTCACTGTTAGGACAAGAGAATTATTGGTTTGTTACTGTTGTTCATAAACAATAGGTATCTGGAAATAAATCTTGGATCGTAATTTCACACTTTGCTGCTGACCTGTTTTTGATTTTCAAATAGATGTTCATGAATCATCAGTGATGTTTGTATGGAAGGATTAACCAGGGACAGTAGTATTATGCCAAAAGAAGTTTCCACCATCCCCCTGGAGTCATACACTGGGAAAAACTGGTCAGTCATCTCATCTGCTTGGCATCACACACAAGCCTAAGCAAGAAACTGAGGAATAATTAACTTATTTGATACTGGAAGGAGAAGTAGTGCTGGCAAAGTACAAAGGCATGTTGGATTGTTCAGGATAACTCACATAAATGCTGGGAAGACAACCTCAAATGATTGTTACTCATCACTTGCTTCCTAATTTGTCTTTGATTCCCTAGGTTAACATGTCCTTGTCCACAGCTCTGTGAGGGCAGTGGTGTCAGCCACTATGAGGGTCTATTCCCAAAATATACAGAAGAAATACATGTGTTTATCCCTATAAATAGCACTTGGATGACTTCCCACGCCATACATCTCAGGTCTTTGAGCACTTACTGAATTCTTTGCTCTAATCTAACTATAAAATTGTTTGTGTCTCTTGGTCCTTGGTGTCTCTTGTGCTGCAGGCTGGGCACTGACTATGTGAATGAGTTATTTAGCCTTTAATATCACCTCCAAAATGTAGAGAGAGCTTGCAGGGATTTGCTTTCTCTGCATGGTGAGGAGAAGAGGTTCCTGCTGTTGTGCTCTCATGGTGGCTTCTAGAAATGACTTCTGGCAATATATTTTTTTCATACATCCACTTGTGTTTTTCCTATCTGCATCCCATTATTTTTAAGGCAAGACTGGAAGTAAGAGTTTAGGGGAAAATCTGTTGCTGATGTGATAAGGTTGCTAAATAATTCTGAAAATCTTTTATTTGTTGAAACTGCAAGAAAATTATGACAACCAATATATGCCTGAAACTCCCTCAGGACAGTGTAGGTTTTTTTCACATCGAAGACAGAGGGTTTATTTTTGCATTTCTGCATATCTAAAGAAAAGCAGCAGAACCTCTGATAGTGAGGTCGTTTTTTTTCACACAGAATGTCCCAGCAGATGGAAACAAAGTCGGTGGGATTTTGATTCTGTACAAATTAACCAAAAACTCATTATAGACTTTGGAAAGTGGCCCAGTTGCTGAAAGTCCAAGAATATTCCCTCCAGCTATGAATTGTATGATAGGCTGATTTACTGGGGCTTTCCCATCCCTTTCTGCAGAGCCAATAATGTTAAATATTAAAGTAACATTAAAACTTCTTTGTCTTCCTAAACTCTGTTTTTAAGGGAAAGGACAGCAAGACTGCCTGTATTTTGGCTCTCAACCTGTCACTGTGCCAGGATGCCCTGATGTTCCCCTCCCAAATGCCACCTCTTCTGACCTACAGAGCTTTCTCCCTTCTCACCTGTGTTCTGGTGGGGGTCCTCATTGATTTACCTCCTTGAGGAATATTCCTGCCTTCCCCTGTGCAGGAGGTTCATCCCATTCCTGGACAATTCAGGATCAGCCCTTGCCATGCACTCAGCCTGCTCTCATGTGAGGGGCTGGTTTGGGGGGATGTCCCTGGCCGTGACCTGTAATAGCAACTAAAACTCCTCAACCTCCCACTGGCAAGGGAAAAGCTTTGCCCTGTGCCCAGCTCCCAGCAGTCCTGGTACTCTCCTGTCTCTCCTTGTGCTTCACCCCTCCCAGCACCCAGGGCTGCAGGGACCTTCTGCACATAGAAGATGTAGATACTCAAACTGTGCATAGGAGCAGTGGAGGAGCTGAAAGGCTCTGGAGAGGCTGGGATTCTTGCTGGGGTTCATTCCCCTGTGCTCCCCCTTGCAGGGTTATAGCCCTCCAGCTCTGTGCTGCTCGGCAGTTCACTCCTACATTTTGCTGCCACAAGTGCGTGTAAATCACAGCAGTCCCGACTTGTGCTCTTGTAGCCTTTGCCAAGGTAATTAGTACAGTGCACATTTAGAGAGAGTTATTTCTCTCTCCAGAGCAGCCTGCCAGTGCCTCGGCATGCACAGCGCTGTCTGCTCACCTTAAAATGCTTTTTTGGAGCAGTTTGGGTTTTTGTTTAAGGGAAGTGCTGAGGAGGGCAAGAAATTAATAAGGGACTGCCAGGCTTCTTATACAGAGTCCCCTGAGCCTCCCAGGAAAGAAGGACAGAGTGATGGCTCCAAGTGCCCTTGGAGGAGCTGTTTTACATCAGCCTGGGCATCCCTACCCCAGTGCCCATCCTAACAGCTGCAGTGCTGGTGCTGACAACTCCATCATTTCCAGACCACTCAGTAAAGGGCACAAATTGTGAGAGTTGTGAGGGTGGAGTAGTCACTGTCCATGGAGGAGTTTAAGGAAAGACTGGATATGGTGCTCAGTGCCCTGGTCTAGTTGACATGGTGGTGTTCGGTCACAGGTTGGACTTGATGGCCTCAGAGGTCTTTTCCAACCTAATGATTCCGTGATTCTGTGGCAAAAGGGAAGGAAGGTGAAAATCAGTTTGTGTGCATCCCCCCCCCCCCGGACTGTGGAATGTGAGCACTGATAATTATTACACTAAAACAAGTTATTTAAACATTCTTCACACTACCAGGTGTTTTTCCTTCATTGTCCCTGTTCATAGTGGCTTTTTGGCACTTGCTTAAATGCAGCATTTTTAATGGCCCTCCTCATACACCACTTCTACCATGGGGTTTCACACAGGAGTTGCTTCACCCAGCCCCACACACAAGCACGTGCCTATGAAGTAGGAACACAGTCCTGCTCCGAAGGTACATACTTGTCTGGCATGAGGTTATCTTACTTGCTTTTGATAAGGGCACTCATCCAGTGGGACCCAAATGAGGACTGGCTCATCTGCTCTGCGAGATAAAGAGAGAGATTTCTGATTCAGCTGGACCACAGTGGATTCATTATCATGCTGCAAATTTCATCAGAGTTCTCCCAGGTCAATATGGATGTGACGCAGATCAACATCTCACTCAGTATTTAAATTATTTATCAAGCACACTGGCTCTTCAGAGCTAACAAAACATTGCTCCTTTCACCCTCAAGTGTTGAGTTGGTTCAAATAACCTCCAGGGCAGCTGGCTGGCTTTGGGTTATAAATAACTCAAGTATTTCATTTCTTATAGTTCCCCCCTTTTGCTCTCTTGTTGCTGCAGTTTCTGTTTATAATTGCTGGCTCTCTCCAATTAAATGCCTCATTGAGGTTGATTGACTCAGAGTTTAAGAAAACTGCTGGGAAAAGATTATTTCAGTACCAACAAAGTATGTGTAAGAATAATTTTAGCCATGGACTAGAGATAAGAGAAAAAAATACATCATCTCTTTATAGACCGTAGAGACAGGAAGGTCTGTTTAACTGTGAGCAGAGTGGGTTTGCTAAAACCTCAGAGCAGCCTTGGAGGTAAATCTGGCACTTTCAACCCTGGTATTAAAACTTGAAGAAGGGGCATCTCTGCCGACATGTCTGTTTAGAAAGGGACAGACTAGTGCCTGCAGCATCAGCTGGGTGTGAGAGATCTCTGACACACGAGTTTTGTCACTGCATTGGCTCAGTGCAGTGGTGGATGTGCTTTTCCCACGTCTGCCTCGGCACAGTGACTGTCCTGCTGTCTGCAGCACTGGGGGGGTGCACTCTGAGTGTTGTAGCTCAAACTAGGCACATAATATTCGATGTCCCACTTGTCCTGGGGTTAGGTTTTTAGAGAAGTCTGATTATAAATACTGAAAAACAGGGCAGGACTGTTGTTAGCCCTAGGCAAGGCAGGCAGTTGGACACGGTCAGCAAAAGCACTTGCAGAAGTGAGAAAGGGAGAGGCTCTCTGTGTATCTGTGTCAGCAGCAGGTCCATGTCCAGCCTTTGCAGGCTCTGCTGCAGAGGGGGACTGACTCCCAGACATCCTTCTCGCTGTGCCTGGGGATGCAGAGCCCAGCACAACCTGCAGATGCATCCTACCCTGTGCCTGATAGCTCTGCAGGGTTCCTTGTCCTGTTTTGCATACCAGGTCTGCTGGATGTGCTGAGAGCTGGGGCTCTGTGGGTGTAAGGTGTAGCTCCTGAAATCTCTTCTTGCCACATGTATAGGAGAGGATGGAAGGGGGCATGTCTGTGTAATAAAAGTGCTCCTCTACTTAAACACACAAAAGCATGCAGAGAGAGGCCAGGATGTCTGCATCAGTCAGCGTGGGATCAACAGCACCACGTTTCCAAGCAGAACTCCTCTTTGTCCAGGACAGTGCCAGTCTTCAGAAGTGGCTTTATGTGTCCCTGAACAAAATTCTTTCATGGTAACACTTGCCTGCTTGAAAACTTACTGGGGCAAGTCTTAAGCAAGAGTTTCTCCATTTTTCTCCCTCCCTCTTTCTTCTTGACAAAGATGGGTCCAATGGTTACATCTCTCTTTTCTTGTTCACCATTAGCCTCTGTGGATATCCCCCTTTCTATGATGAAAATGACTCCAAACTCTTTGAGCAGATCCTTAAGGCCGAGTATGAGTTTGACTCTCCGTACTGGGATGACATCTCTGAGTCTGGTGAGTAGTTACTGCTCCTTGAATTGCAACAACCATGCATGCATGTATGTCTATTGCTTGTATCCTCCTCTGGGAGTGAGAATGCCCCCTCCATCATGTCCAGAGTTCCTTTTGACTGAAGACCATTGGGAATGTGCATTTCTCTCAGCTTAAATAGTTCTGGGAATTTGTTTCTGCAGGAGAGCAAATTAAGTATGATTTTGTCCAGCCACACACAAAGCACCAAAACATAGCTGAGACAGAAGATGAAGATGTCAGAAGACTGTCCCAAGAAGAAAAAGCAGTTTAATTTCTCAATCAAATCCAAATGAGAAGCAGATGGTTTAAGTGTCATTAATAATAAGGTGGCAAACTGTTTTGGCTCAGTTACTGACACTGCACTGCAGCTCCAAAGTGAGACTGCAGCGTGTGCAGCAAAAAAACCCAGGAAATCATTGGCTTCCAAATGAGGTGGATGAGCAGATCCAGAATCTGGGAGGACTGTCCACGTGGTTGGATCCAGATAGCTGCCCATATGCTCGCCCAGCTCCCCACCCAGTGCAGAAGATATTTAACCCACAGTGCCCATCTGTGCCTGCTCTGGTCAGTCCGGCAGAGGGGCAGATACACCAACATGTTACAGGCAGTTATGGCTAAAGGCTTCTGGCTCCAGCATGGCTCATGGCCTGCCAGCATCAGTGTCCATAGGTGACAGCAGGGACACATTCAGCATTGCACCCTGCATGTGCCCCTGACATGCTGTGTGGTCTCCAAGAGGTCACACAAGCTCAGTGTCCTTGCTCTTTCCGACCCAGGGAAACATCTTCTGTTTCATGCAGGAGAAGAAATTAATTCTAGGAATATTTCATCATATAAAAATACCTCTAGAAATGCAATTTTCTGATTCATTAGTGCTACTGATTGAGGCAGGGGAGATAAAAATTGTTTTTATTATACAGACTATTATATATGCTCTTATCTGCACATAGAGCAACACTTCATGCTGCTTACATCTGCAGCCCAGATATCATTGTGAAGGATTGCTTTAAAATATATGTGATGAGAAGTTTTTCAAGCCCTTAAGGGTTTTTGTAGAAAATATGAAGGTCTGCTGGCAGACCCCTTTGCCTTTTGGGGGAAAGTCCAGCACCTAAATCAGCACAAAGATTTTCCTGCCCTATTTGGCTTTGCTGTGGCTCCTTCAGCTACACTGCCCTGACACTACTGGATGCATGCCATGCTGCAACCTCCCTTCCTTCCATTATAGCGTCGATTAAAAACACACTGCCTCGTGCTCCAGGGAGTCCATTTGCCTCGCTAAATTCCTTTTTAAACACACAACAATGTCCTCACAGCTGTCCATGTGTGTGACTGCTTGGAGTGAGCAATGAGAAGCTTCTCTTGCTGTGGCATCTGACCTCCTCCCTGCTTTTCCCACTGGGTTTACCAGCACCTGCAATGATGTGGCCACATTCAGACCATTAACATGGTCAGAAGCACGTGGCTGACCGGGGAGCTGGGAGCTGCCAGGCTTGTACTCTGCTGACTCCGAATTATCCATCCCACTCCTAAATATACCTGCAGGAGTAGATGCCTTCAGCTTTTATCTGCTGTACTAAATAGTTTGGCTTTGGTCCTAAGTCCCTTTTGGTTATATCTATACTAATAAATGACAAATGGCCTTAGGGCCATTTTCTTGTGCTGTGGCCAAGCGGCACTTGGTAGCCTGATCAGTGCTGTTGTCTGATCACCCATCAGCAGAAGTGGGCATCAACTCTGTTGCTTTCATTTATTCTCTCTTTTTTTTTGCAGCTAAAGACTTCATTCGCAATTTGATGGAGAAGGACCCTAATAAAAGATACACCTGTGAGCAAGCAGCACGGCACCCTTGGTAAGCTGCAGTCACTGGTGGGTGAGGCCCTCAGGGCAGAGGGCATCGTTTTACATTCGTGGGTGGAAGTGGTTTTCCTGTGACATACTCTACTAAATAATTTGGTACTTTTATTGAAAAAAACCTGCCTTTGTCATCCAGCTTTTCCTGGAAGACTGTGATAGGACTTTAATCTCCCTCACCAACCTGTTGAGTATCTGTGTAAGGATTAGTAAAATGCTGAATTGTGTATGTTGACTGTAGTGCAGCAGTGGCACATGACAAAATGATTGAAACCAGAAATCATAGCTGGGGCCCAAAGGTCAAATTCCACAGGTGTGCAGAAGGCTGGATATCAACCTGCTCATGAGGTCCTTGCCAAGGTAATATCAGAGCCCTTTAGAGCATCCCATGAAGTAGGAAATCCTCATCTGTGCTTCACAAATAGTCCACTTCCTGCTTGCAGTAAGGAGCTGGTTCCACATGCTGGTTATCCTCTCTCGTTGAATGGAAGAGATAAACTAGAGAGGGATGAGCTGAGTGTGAATTAGCAGTAGCAGTGCTGTCTCTCTGCAGGGCCTACAGAAGAGTACTTGATCTGACTGCATTTGTAATTTAGACCTCCCTAAAGTGCTTTAAATTAGATGATGCCTTTTCATATGAGTGACTTTGTCAATGTTACTCAAGGTTTATGTAACTGGAACAAGATTGGGTCATTTACTTTTGAGCAGCCCTGAGTGACTGGGAGCATCATCCCACACTACCACCTGCACCCTCACATGGGCTCTGAATCCAAGTCTTTTAGGGAAGGGAATGTTATATATATGAGGTAAGATATTATTTTTGTTGTTATAATAGCAGCAACAGAAAATAGTCAATGGCATGACATTTTCTTCCCAGATCCATATTAGACTGTTTTCATACTATCACAGTTGCCCCAAATGCCATTTCCTTTTGCATAGCTTGTGTGACAAAAAGAAAATCTGAGAAACAAAATCCAGTTTTTGGGAGATGAAGAAAAATACGAGCTTTGGGAAATTAAATATTACAGAACTCAATATTAGAAATACAGAATAAACAATGGGAATGCAACTCCCAGCAGGGAGTGAGGTGACCATTTGTACAACTCAAAGGCAAATTTTCCAAAGCCTTACATCCAAGATACACAAAACGAAAGAATCCAGCTCCTGGCCCTTCTACATCTCTGTTGGTTGCTGGAGTGCAACAAAGAAACGTGGCACTTGCTGCACACACAGCTTTTGGGCCCTCCAAAAGGAACAAAATGATAAAAGTATTTTCATTCCTTTTCTTCTTTTTTTTTTTCTTTTGCATGTCATGGCCAAGGGCCAATGGAAACTCACAGACTGCTCCATAATTCTCATTATTTCCTATAGAATTCATTCTTTGATGTGAAAACAATCTCCCAAGAGGGTCTTCCCCCATTTCTGTGTCAGAGGATCTTCTTCTGCCAGGCCGACTTTGCCAGACTGTGGTTCATTTGAAGGGCTGCTTCCCAGCCATGTAAAGCACAGCTCAGGGTCACAGCATTTGAAATGTCAGACATGCAAATGGCACTGCAGTAGGGAGGTTTCAAATATGCACCATGTTTCCACCCCACATCCCAAATCCACCTCCCTTTGACACAGAGGCAGTATGTGCCAGTGTATTACAGGACAGGGAGGCTGGAACTAGATGATCTCTAAGGTCCCTTTCAACCCAAGCCCTTCTATGATTCTGTGATTCTGTGACAGTTGTACAGTGGAAGCAAAGCAGGGAGGTTTCCAGGGCTATGGCTTCAGGTCTGCCTCTGTCCTCCCCACTGTGCTCATGAGCAACACTCGATGGCTCATCCCCCCTTACTCTGCAAGGCTTCCTGTAACACAGATGTTGCTGTTATGGACCTCTCTGGAGAGTGGTGCAGTGATCTTATGGAGGGTTTGGATACTGCAGTGATAAATGCCTTTTTGGATAATCAAAGCTACTTACCCAAATATTATCTGGTATTTCAGAGTTAGTGATAGGATCTCCTTTTGCCAAAGCATTGCTCAGGACTCATTTTGCACACAGATTGCTTATGTCAGGAAATAGTGAGGTTTTTGCTGTTTCTTCTCTCATTCTAACCATTACATCTGTTGCAATGGCATTCTCTCCTGCTCTTGGAAGGAGGGAAAGGCCTTTTTGGTGGAGGGGGAGTAGATCTCTGTGTTTCCTCTTGATGGTCATTTGTGTCGTTCCCTCAACCTGGTCATATTTAAGTTTCCAGCAAGTCCAGCTTTGAGTTCTTCTCATGATTCCACCTTTTACAATGGGGGCATCTCACACCAGCTTCTCAGATGAGCATGTGTTTTTCAGTGTACCCATTTTCAACCCCCATTAGCCACATCACCTTCCACAGTGCTGACACAGTGTGTTATCCATGGGGGATAGGTACCTAAGACTGTTGGCTTAGTGGGAAGAGGTGATCAGAGCAGACTTCAAGGGGCCCCATAAATTATTTGCTTTTCCAAAGTGCTCACACTGCAAGTAGCCCTTAATGGCATCTCATAAAAAGCACGTCTTTTGTCTGCACGAGCAACGTAACTGGAGAAGCATCTTTGAACCCCAGCATTGTCATGAAGTGAAATTCCGATTCCACTGAGATTGATGGGAGTTCTGCCAGACTTTAGTGAGACTTCAGGTTTGTCTCCTTGTCTCACCAGCAAAACACAGACCTACCTGAGTCACTGGTGCTGTGCACATGGTAGATAATTAACACAGATGATGAAGGAGCTCCACATAGTAACATTTTCCCGCTTTCTCTTTTTCTTCCTCCTGTGGTATCTTCCCTTACAGTATCAGATCTTTGCATTAAGCCACAAATTAGGAAGAAAACTATCAAATCAGGAGTAGTCAACACTGATTTTATAATCTGATTGTGATAAAAGTGGTTAGCTGTGCATGACATTGCCATGAGGCTTTGTTGTTTCTTATGTAACATTTGTGAAGAACAAGCCAATTCCAAAATACATCTCTTATTTCAATTACCATGTTTTTATTTAAAACTTCCAAACAGGGCTTGCAGGAACTGGATCTTGCAAGATATTACATTTATGCCTTTAAGGTTAATGATCTCTTTGAATTTTGGAAAACTTCTCCAGAATAGACAGCTATTTGCATGATTAAATGTTTGCACAGGAACAGACCCTAGTAAAAAGTAAATACTTCTTCCCAATGGCCAGCTTTTCTGTGCTGTATCTGCTCCCCACATGCCTGCATTTACGTGATGTTTTGCTATTTATAATCAAATGGCCTTGGCAGAGGGACGGTATGTTTAATTCAGAGTTGGCAGAAAAGGAGGCTAATAATTGCAGTGAACTATGGTAGCTGAAACAGTACAATATGTGAGATTTGCCTCTACAATCCATTTATACAGATTTCTCCAGCTTGATATACAGGTGACTTATGCTTTCCATTGGAAAAGTTGCTTATTTTTTAGTGTATCTTTCAGTGAGGTTTGCACTATTCATGGTGTGTTGCAAAGGTGCAGTGTTCTGCTCGGTTGTTCCACTGATGACTTTTCAAAAAGGGCATGGAAAATAAAGGTAACTACAGAGTGGAGTGGTTTTGTTACAGCTTGATACATTTTAATGTTTCCCTGGCTCATATTAATGACAGCAATTAAGTTTATTAAATATATTGCCATGTCAGAACCCACATCCTGTTTGGGGCGGTGGCTCAGTCTGAGGTGATTAAGGGTGAGCGGCAGAAACCTGAGAATCTGTAGAATCATAGAAACACAGAATATCCTGAGTTGGAAGGGACCCACAAGGATTATGGAAATGTGCTCCCTGCCAGGTCGAACGAGGCCCTGCAGAGCCAAATTCAGCCTCCAGGCTCAGATCAGAAGGAAAGAAGAGAGTGCTCAGAGGGCAAGGACAAAGTCCAGCAGTTAGGAAGCTAATACAGAAGCTGGAAGGGGTGCCATGAATATGTGGCTTCCGTGTTTGGACTGTATAAGGGAGAGGGAGGTTGTGGCACCAGTTAGGCACCTGTGTCTGCAGGTACGAGTGTGGTCCTTGCCTTTCCCCGTTGCTTGTGCAGAGGGAGAGAGGATGCTTGGGACATGCCGAGCGTCCATCCACGCCTACGCTGAAGAATCACAAAGCTTTTGGCAAGGGCTGAGCCTCTGAAAATTATGGCCGTGACCCTGAGTGTTTATTATGTGCCAGAGAGCACAATCCAGATAATAATTTCCACCCAGGGAAAGGACGTGGTTTACAAAGAGCTCACTTCTCAGAGGGTATTGTTTGAAGTGCGAAAAGGCCTTCCTGAAGGGAGCTGCTGATGTTTACAGCATTAAATCAAACTCTTATCGAGTTCATCCCTGCACTCTATTTATTTTGGAACATCACTGATGCAGTACGTGTGTGTGTATATTTATACACATACATGTGTGTACATGGAGATATAGATATGTGTGTGTGTGTGTGTACATATAGAAGAGTTATGATCCATCAGCATTATCCATTACAGCTAACTCCATGTCATCCTACTGAAGAGCATTTCCAAGCACTGTGTGGCCAGCACAGCGTTTGAGTTGGCTGCCTTCAGTATGAGGGCTCAGAAAATAATGGTAGATGAAAGACTTTGCCTGCTGTCATGGGCAGGGAGAATGAGACATATGCTTGCAGCATGCTAATAAAGAACTGGCCAAAAGGAAATTTACTGGTTTTGTCTTTGTTGGAGGTTCCCCTCAATGCTTAGAAGTGGTATGGACAGATAAATTGGTGTGATAAGGTTGAACTCAGCTAGAGAGCTAAAATAAATTAGATACTGTGAAATAATATTTGATCATTAGATTAGATTCCTCTCATGTGCAGCATGAGATTTGTTATGCTTATTAATGAGAAATAACTTTCTTAGTTTCAGTGGACGCATTTGGGATGGAGAGTCATGACTCTTACTATCCAATTCTGTCCCTCAAACCATTATTAGGATGTAGCTGCAAAACTGGAACCCTGAGAGAAAAGCCACTTAGACTAATCAGTCCTCGCTCGCTTCTGGATGATGCTCAGCATGATAGCAGATGATTCATTATTCTGATTAGTTTAATTTTACTTCTGTATGTGTGTGTGGTAGGTAGAAGCAATATCTTTTACTGGGCCAGCTGGTACAGTTGATAAAAACAAACTTCAGTGCTGACACAGTTAACCTCAAAGTTAACTGCAAAGCCAGGAACTGTTTCTCAGGGTTTGACTAGATATGCATCAGTTTGATCAGCTCAAGTTGATTATTGTTTCTCGGTGAAAATGGAGATGATTCCTGCAGGCAAAGGATATGTAGTGATGGGAAGGGAGGAAGAAAGAAAGAAAGAAAGAAAGAAAGAAAGAAAGGTTCTAAGGTGTTTTTGTCCTAAAAGGAAAAGCAAGATCATTTATATCCTATGGGCTTGGACAGTTAGGGAAAGGGGGGAGGGTAATTATAACATGTGCTAAAACCTGTTAAATTTCATTCATTATCTTCTCAGCAAGGGAACTAAAGTTCATGATTAAATACATTCAGTATAGATGTGATGATGGTCATGATACCCACCTCAGGGTAGGTGCCCAAAAGCCTATCTCATTTTTCAAAAACTCTACCAGTTAAGAGTATGAAAGATATGGCTTCTCCCTGCTCACTTCCACCTCTTGTGTGTCCTCAAACCACCACATCTCCAGCAAAACACCAACAAACAACTAAAGGATGTTAACATTGGTCTTGTTTTCCAAGAAGTAAAGCTATACTATAAACATGATAACACCATGAGTGTTATTTTATAAAAGCTTCAAAATCCTCCAAGTGCAAAATACAGTATAAAAGCGTAGTCCTCATGTTACAGAACCACAAGATTAACAGGATAGTTCTTCAGAGGCAGGTTGGGGAACAATCCCACCCCTGGCTTTGGCAGGGGCTGTGTTTTGAGCCACGCTATTCAGCATACCAGCACGTGTTTGAACAGATCCTGCTGCACTAAATTACCCTAGAAGGGCTGTTATTTTGCTCTGATTAAAGGTTAGCATCTGCAAGGTGCTAATGCTTAGCTCTGGGATGGTCACACCACTGTAGCATCCGAGGGCTTCACAGGATGTCTGTCCATCCCCTTGTGAAGTACACAAGTACTGTTCTGCCTATTTGGAAAATGCCCAAATACCAATACTGTTTTCCTGGAATTACAAGCATTGCATAGTGAATATCGAGTTAGGGGTGGTGGAAGACAGTTTGTGAACTATCGGAACCAGCAGTTTCTTATTGAAACCACCAGCATTTCAGAAAATGATCCCTAAACCAAAAACACAAATATAGCCTGTATTGGAGCTACACGTCTGATTAAAAGTTTCATATGGCAAAAATGCATTTTCAAGTCTTTGTGGAGACTGGCAAGAACAATCTTCTGGAAGAGCTGGCAAGGGTATCATGCCCCAAGAACTTGTTCCAAAATAAAATTTGACAAGTGGAAAATAGGATCTGTGCTTACAGAGCTTGTTAACCAACTTGTTCATAAAGGAAAATGCATCATTAGCTTTGGAGGAAAAATGTTCTTTGAAAGTGTAAGTGAATTTTCTCTCTTGGTCTTTTTGACCAGTTACTGAATGGATGGTTTGGCTTGTAGCTGTCCACATATTAAGCTGTCAGCTTAGTTTTCTCCTGAGATCTGTGGTATGATGGCCAGGGATCCCAGCTGGTATGTGTTGAGAGCACCTGCCTTCACCAAGGAGGTGTTTCTGCAGAGAGCAGAGTGCTCATGACATTTCAGAGTGACTCTGACTAGTAGTTTGCATTCCCACTGGGAAACTCTGCTAGAGCCTGTCTGGGAGTGTATACTGCATGGATATCCACCAGGGTCTGTGCTGAGCCTGGCAGTATTCACTGTACAGGACAGAGAATGAAACAGTGAACATGGTGCTTAACTCAAATACTGCCTCACCAAACTTTTAGATGCCTGGCCCCAGTGGGAAATCCAGACCAGCTTGGCTCCCTGTCACTGGGAGAGGTGATCAGAAGGAATCATCTTCAGAGAAAGGTCTGAGTTCAGCCAAACAGTTCTCAGCCAAACACCTTCTCTTCTCCATCAACAGCACAGGGACCCAGGGGAGGAAGTCAGGTGCCGTTTGGGAGCCATGCTTTGTCCAGTTCTCCTGTCTACTTGAGGTAGAAGCTACATGGTGGTGGCTGTCAGACAGGGCCCTTCCCAGCTGGATTAGAGCTACCCTGAATGGGAGCCCTGTTCCACCATCCTGCTGGCTCCAGTACTCTTGAATGACCCAATGTAGATGAGCAACAGGATGGGACTGGTGGGTCTCCACTCTTGGGAGATGAGGATTTATTCCTTCCTCCCAAGAGTAAGCAGCTCCTCTCACCTCTCTGATGATGATCCTGGGTGACTGGTTGCCAGCAGGAAGGAGGACAACAATTGGAAAAAGGCTGGTTTCAGAGAGTGCTTCTTAGATGTGCCATGGACATGAAGGCAGGAAAAGCAGAATGTCCCTTGAAGAACAGGGTTACAGTCCGGAATGATCAGGGCAAAATGGAAGAAGGGCTGTCTCCAATTCACGGGACACATAAATGGAAACAGCAGGCTGGGATACGTAAGCAGTTTCATCTCTGAAGAAACAAAAAGCAAGGCTGCCATTCTGCTGCCTTAGTTGGAAAACAGAGAACAGCTCGGGTGCACCCCTCTACAGAAGATGTGGACTAGTTGGAGAAAATCCAGAGGAGCTCACTAGATCAGAGGATTAGAAAATATGAGTTATGAAGAAACAGTGAAAGAATCAGTTTGTTTAGTCTAGAGAAGAGAAGACGGAGAGAAGTCATGATAACAGTCTTCAAATATGTGAAAGGATGCTTCAAAGACAAAGGGAATAAACTATTTTCCATGTCTTCTGGGAGATAGTGAGGCTCTGGAATTGGTTGCCTGAGGAGTCTCTATCTTTTGGGGATCTTTAAGGACTGGTTAGCCAAATACTTGTCAAAATTATTTTGACAGAGCTGGAGTGGGGAGAAGGACTAGATGACTGCTGAGTACTCCAGACCCTCTGGTTATCTTATTGGAGCTACCCAGACTGGGAGACTCTGGTCCTGATGGATTATTCAATTTCTTACAATTTTTTATTGCTAATGGACATTGTTTTTCTACACCAGGGCTGAAAAATTGGTTTCTGAAAGCACCACATACAGCATAGAAAGCAATCTTTGCCTCCTTGCATCACCTACATTAGACAGTACTCATTACCCCAGCACATGGCCCAACATCAGTTCCCTGCAGTGCCTGCTCTTCCAACAGATCTCATGCCTTGAGGAGTTAAATGAATCAGTGAAATTCCCTTGAAATAATAGTGTTGAGTGAAGATTTAAATGTGTCTTTATCTGTTAAAGAAACCATGCAAGGTCAATCAATTTTTTAAGTTAAGGGTTGTTCAGCTCAAGATTTTGTGCAGTCTGTGCTGCTTTAGTGAGCGTCCGTGTATCTGCTTTACTGTAAATCCACATTAATCATGACGAACGACTATGTACGTTGCAGGGTGGCAGGAAAATCTCCAGTGCAAACAGAAATCAGACAGGGTGGAGTGGCTCTGGAAGCTTCTGCATGGCTGAGGCTAAAAGTGGTCTCAGCCTGTTAATGTTAAATCTTTAGGTGTCAAGGAAAAGAAAAGGCAGGATGTCTTCATCCAGGGTTGTAGTGGTGATAGAAAGCAGCCACACACCAACAAAATCAGGCCATACCTCTTTGTAGCCGCCAGACCTACAAACCTTATCTACACTTGCATTTACTGCCCTGCATTTTCCACCACTGCTGCCAGCAGAGACGGTGATGGGAAGTTTGAGCCCTTGTGTGAATGAAATCGTCATCACTGCAGGTGCAATCACACCTGAGACTAGCCTCTCTGTTGAGGAGGAAAAGTAAAGAATACTCAAGGAGAGCAAAAGATCTCTTAAAATGTGCCTGCTCTGTCCATTTCAGGATTGCTGGTGACACAGCACTCAACAAAAACATCCACGAGTCGGTCAGCGCTCAGATCCGGAAGAACTTCGCGAAAAGCAAATGGAGAGTAAGTGACCCGTCCTTGGGGATGACAACGAGACACAGCTCTGCTAATGCAGCACCCATACAGCCACTCTTTCAGCCTGTTAGTGCTCTTATTGCCCAAAATTCCGGTCAAAATAGTTGTTCCAGACTTAGGTTACATGACCTGCAGGGCCCTTTATACAGGATGGTACTCACCAAGTACCAAATGCAATGGCGAGAGACGGGGCTGCTCATCCCTAAAGCACTCACAGTGTTATGTGAATTTGGGGTCAGCACCACAGGGGGACAGGAAGCAATGAGGACACCCTGTGTGTTGGGGCAGAGGGGGACGTGTCAAATATGGCTTTGTAGGCTGCCAGCTGAGTAGTGGGAATACCAACAGGGAGCAGGACCAGGGCACAGATGCAAACAGTTTGAAAATGCTGTTTCTAGCTTAGAAACTAGAATTCAGGAAAAATTTGGAAGATGATGGGCTCATTCACCTCTGACACCCTGAGCAGCCAGGAGAGGAGCAGAAGTAAATTTTCCATCTCCCTTTTTTATTATTCTTTATTTCTTTCTTCTTGCTTTTCCCCAGCAAGCGTTCAACGCCACAGCAGTCGTGCGGCACATGAGGCGGCTACACCTCGGCAGCAGCCTGGACAGCGCCAGCGCCGGCGTGTCCAGCACCCTCAGCCTCGCCACACCGCTGCCTGAGGCGGCCACACGGAAAGATTGTGAGTAGCCAGCATCCTGGGAAAGCTCCTACCATGAGCAAACCTGGGGGATCCCCCTTTTCGCCGTGACCCCCCAGGCTGCAGTCCTCACCGCCAGTAGGTTTGGCTTTGTGCAAGCAGGTGTTTAAAATAAGGACTTTAAAGAGGACGTAGGCCGTCACTTTTGGCTGGCCTGAAAAACAGTGTTTCAGTTGGAAAAGCTTATGCACCAAAAAAAAAAAAAAAAGAGGTTTTAGCTTGGTGCATTTTTGAGAGAAAAACACTGTTTCTTGTGGATAAAAAGGGCTTTCGCTTGGGAAAAAGACCCAGACTCCCACAGCAACAAAGTTTTGTATTTGGGTGAAATCTGAAAAAGTTCACTCAAACTGTTTATGTTTGAGTTTCCAGTATTATGATAGGGCATTTTTCTGTAAAAACTGGTTTACTTTCCTTTTCCATTTTCCATGGAGGAGACTGATCCTGCCAGTCGGACCCAGCTTCCCTCTTCCTGGGCCAAGTTAAGCTCCTGCACAAAGAGGCTCATTTGTCTGAGCAGGACTTGGGCTCTGTGCACCACGGCAGGACTTGGCTCTCTGCCACTTTTGTTATATGCTATAACTGAGATTTCCAAGCTGCCCAATGGACTCAGATGTTTGGGATATATATTTTTCCTGAATGCCAGGGAAGGAGACATGGCAGCAAAGTGATTGTTTGGAAGACAGAAATGCGTCCTTTGCAGTGAAGCCTATTTATTCTCTGGCTTATGGGCATTTATTTTATTCCCCTGGGTCCATCTGTAGAGATTTTTATATCATGGAATGGAGGGATGTGGAGTTTGTAATTAGAGGAGATTATTTGAAGGTATGACCAAAAAAGAGTGTTAATAGATTTTGGCATTGCCAGTCAGTACTTGCTTCACTGTGGACTGAAATGGTCATTTCTAGACTATACCCTGCACTATTCTGGAACTGAAAGCACCTGTTATTCAGGATGGATTTTGGATGGTGCTGCTGTCTGCTTCTGCCACCTCTGCTTGCCAACCCTTGCTTCTTGAAGAGGTCACACCACCAGCCACAGTCCCCGCAGCTCTGTGTGGAACCTGTGGTTTCTCTTGCTGTCACGGGCACAGTTTCCCTCAGGGCTGGGGTGGGATTGGCTTTCTGGGTGCTCTGTGAGATGTTTTTGCCAGCTTGGGCTGTGACTGAGCCAGAGGAGAGCCCCTTCCCTCTGCATCCCAGGCCTGATGGGGATTCATGCCCAGTGCCCAGTTTCTGATGCCCATTGCCAAATCCTACAGCTGCTGCTGAAAAAACATTGCTGTGCTTCTGGCACACACCTGGCACCTGCAAAGGAGCAGTGCAGTGCTGACCATCCTCAAAGCACTTCTAACCATGCACTGGCCATGCAGTGATGTAGAAAATCACTTACAGGGCAGAAACATGCCTTGATTTGGTTCCTGCTGCAGTATGGCAAGGCTGGACCCCAGTCAGGTCTGATGCATGCTTTGCTGTTAAACTGGTGGGTGATTAATTCTGTTAAACTGGT
Source organism: Myiozetetes cayanensis (assembly GCF_022539395.1). NCBI lineage: Eukaryota > Metazoa > Chordata > Aves > Passeriformes > Tyrannidae > Myiozetetes > Myiozetetes cayanensis. Next base: position 6,152,391 of record NW_026087521.1, read on the forward strand.
GGGTGATTAATCTCCATCCCTCCATTTAATCAATCTCAAATGGTGTTAATTAATGGCACTGAATAGTCTGAACAGTGTAAAAACATGTGTGAACAAGAAGGGTGGGAGAACAAAATCTGTTTAACCACTACAGAACCCAGCAGGTCCCTGTACACAGTCCAACCATATTTTGCAGTGGTGGAGATGTTCAGTCAGGACAGGAAGAATTAAATCAAATGTGTTAAGATAGGATGAATTTTTATATGCCAGAAATATGAGGCAGAAAAATATTGAAATGTTTCCAAGCATCCCAGGTTAAAAGTCCAGCTTGGTGGACAATACAGAAGAGCTTCTCTTCAGCAAAGAAATTAAGTAAAGAGTTAGGAGATGCTGGAGCCCCAGAGAACCAATGAGGAGAACCAGCAGCAAATACAAGGAGTTAAAAGCAATCTGACAGATCAAATGTATTCCACCAAATACCTCCTGCTGGGGAAAAGGAAACCTCTGAGGTCTCTGTCCTGCCTCTTTCTCTCAGCAGTTTTCTCTGGGGACAGATGTCTTGCACGAGAAAGATCCCATGCAGCAAGTTACATGAACCAGCTGTGCCACCATTACACAATAGAGTGCTGCCTAATGCTATTAATAGACATTTAATGAGCTCTCCATATAGTTTTGAATGCAGCAATTTCACATCATTGAAGACAATTAAGTGCCTGAGAGTAGGTTATGTCGGGCTGCATCCTAAGTCTGTTCTCTGCAGTAGGGCAGAGCAGAGATGATGCATTGGGCTGGACTATGTTACCTGTCAGGACAGCCTAAGGGAATCAGTCAGGATTTCTCAAGTGTATTGGTCTGATTCTCAGTCTGTGCTGGGTGTATTTAGTTTAGACATGACTGGGCTGCCTGGATTAATTACAGGTCCTAGTTCTCTATGTTGTTAAGGTAGTAGATAAATTGCAGTGTGAAGCCAAGGTGGCAAATGTCGATGGGAAATGGGATGTGGCTGAGTACAGGTGCAGCATAATCATCCCTGAGGTTGAAATGCCATCTTGAAGCATGGAAAGAAGTCCTAACAAGCATCAATAAGATCCTGAGTAGTCAAAAGGCCCATATCAAACTCCAGTCTGAGGATATATTAATATAGGTTTCATCCATCCTTTATTCACCAGTTTGGAAAAATGAACTGTATTTGTAATTTCTCTGCTGCTGCATCTTGTCAGAGCAAGGTGACCAGACCAGGTCCCCTCTTGCCAGCTTTTCTTGCACCAGAATACTGCTACTCAACAGATACTCAACTTACATCAAGCTACATCTCAGCTGGAAGTCCTGGAGACAAACCAGCAAAGCCTGGAGCGACGTAAGCTGTCGCTAGAATGATATTTAAGTCACAGAAATTTGCATTCCCTCTAGGCTTACTGGAACTCAGCAATGAATTTGACCCACTCTACTTCTTTATCAGCAGCTTTCCAGGATGCTGGGGGAGATGTTTTTAATCCAGGTGCACAGTCTGTTCGTTTAGCTAGATGGCCGTGATGAGAAGTGTAATCATCTTTAATATGCCCACAAGGAAACTATTCTGAGCAAGCACAATGCTGGAGGGATTTTTGAATCCCACAGCCCTTTGTCTTCAGCCCCAGAAATGTGGAATCAGTCTGTTTGAACACGTACCAAAGCTGGACACTGAGTCACTGTGACGTGTGTATGCACTGCTGGTGGTGGCAGTAGGCGGACAGCCATGGGCCAGGAGGGCAGAAGATGCTCTGTGGAGGTTCCCAGACAATCCACCACTGCAGGAAGAGCAGCAGCACCTTCTCCAGCTGCAGTCCCCTTCTCCAGCTGCAGTCCCCTTCTCCAGCTGCAGTCCCCTCCGCTCTGTAGCTCGCTACGCAAGAAACTCAGCTTTGCCCACGCTCCCGCCTCCAAAAAAAAATAACATTTCTAACTGTGTTTCTGGCTTTCCTTTTAGGTATGTCTCCATCCACTCTCTGTAGTTTTGTTTCATCCGCTTCTTCAGGCGTTTCTGCGGTCGGAGGGGACCGGAGACCCAGACCCACCACAGTGACCACAGTGCACACAGGGAGCAAGTGAGAGCGGGGCCGGCGAGGAGCGGGCAGGAGGCCGGGCTGGCAGGTGGCCCCGGTGCTGTTCCACCCTGAGGCACACGCTCAAGAGAAGGACTAGAAGAAAGAAGATTTTTTTATGGCCATATTTTATACTGCAATTCTGAAATGTTTCATTTATCACAAACTGCAAATGACTCCAGGGGGAACGGATCTAACAGTCTCTGGTGCTGTACATATATACATATATATATAAGTATATATATGTATGTGAGTCTAGCAATGTTCTAACTAATGAACACTCATTCTTTTCCCCAGTGATTTACTCTTTTCTCAGTGTAGGTAACAGTACATGTTGTATTTTTTTCCATTAACTACGAACATCTCAACTGGATTATTTAAATAGAGATACTTTTCTGAGCATTATTTTTTTTCTTTTAAAAATTACTTCCAGTAATGTCCCTCCGTCCAGTTTGCTGGGGGATAGGCTATTTCTGTAGGTAGGAATCAACGTTAACTTTCCAACATGGGAGGATTTCAATGGCATGCCATTTCTTACTCCTGAAATTGGATTGCAAGTCTGTCTGGCTTTAGCAGAGCTGTTACTGCTCAGATTAAGAAACTGCTGCTTTCCCTCCTGCTCAGATTAAGAAGCTGCTGTTTTCTGTCCCATCCTTCTCCTTCAAAGCCACAGTGAGAGTTGGGTTGCCATCAGATGGGAGTCAACTCATGCTTGGCCTCATTCTTGTAGTGCTTGGGATCAGCACCCTTTTTTTTTTTTCCACCCTTTTTCAGAAGAGAGGCAGGTACATGGTGTCAGGCCAGAGCTGAGCAGAGCTGAGCAAAGGACATGGCAGAGCATGGTCTCATCCTGCAGCTCCTCTCCTTTGAGCCGCTGTGTTAAGAGCAGAGTGGAAGTTAAAGGCAGATGCGTGGCTGGGAGTCATCACCCTCTGTCACTGACTTGCTGTGCTGCCCTCGAGCATGACAATTTATTCACCAGTCTGGCCTCAGGCATGGGGTGCATCCAGTCCAAGGGTTCCATGGCAGAGGTGCTGAGCACCCACAGTTCCTCGGGGCTTTGCATGGCATTGCTGATGCTCAGCACCTCCCAGAGTGGCCAAAGCTGCATATCAGAAACCAAAGAGAAAAGTGCAGACTTTAATCCCTGTGTGCCAGGTTTGCACCCTGGGCAGAGGGGAGGGCTGATGCTTGAACCCCTCTGTAAAGCACTGGCAGGTTCTTGGGTGCAAAGTTCAGGATCTGAGGCAGTGTGGCTCCATCACGCTTAGCTCTGGCCCAGGGCTGACAGGGAGTGCTGAACTGGGAAAGTAGGACACAGGCACAGGTGGGGTGACACTGGCTGCCCCTCCTCCCCAGAAGCTCATATACCACAACAAGCTCAATTTACCCATTTTTAATTACTGAATGCATGCACTTCCCAGGTGCATCATTTAGGAGCAGCCACCAGGACTGTTGTATCACCGTGCATTAAAGCAGTTTGAAACAGAGAGGAGAGCAAATCTCCCCAGATGGGCTGAAGGGCTCCAGGTTACTTCAGCACCATTCCCATCTGTGGTTTTCCTTTAAGGAGGTGAGAAGAGAGGCAGATGACAGAGGCAGGCACCCTTCACTGAGCGCTGTGAACATCTTGCACCCCAGACAGGTCCATGCCCCCAGCGGCACCACCCATTCCCTACAGTGTGCTCTATTGCCACACTTTGCATCATTTATCCTGCACAGAAACTGTGAAAGCTGGTCAAGGTCAGAGCTGAATGTATCAGGCAATAGTGACTGCTGGGAAAAGCCATAAGATACATTATTTTTTGTTGAGACTTCAAAGTCCTGCTTCATCTTCAGTCAGTTGGCTTCAGCTGGAAGAGCCAGGATTTCATCCATCGTACTTTGAGTGCTAAAAGCTGGAAAACCTTGTGTCAGTGAGCACTGACTTTGTTTGAAACAGCCACTCCTCTGATAGCACTTAGAGCTGTTGCACCAGGTAGATCCTCAGTTTCCTCAGCATTCCCATTTTCAGGGGGCTGTGGCACATCTGAGTGAGCCCCTGGGACCACTGGTGCACCCCATCATGTTGCAGCTGGCATGGATGCTCAGACAGAAAGGCTTCAACTTCAATTTCTCATTAGAGGAAAGATATCAGATACTGAACTTTTGGGGTTTCATAGCAAAACCCCACATAATTTACTACTGTCCCCATCCCCTGGTCATTGCCACCATATACTTTTATCAGCATTCACATCGGAGCTCTTTATGTCTCATTCTAAGGCTACTTTATTTTGCCGGCCTGGTTAAGAAAGTTTTAGTTTCAAGAGACTCCAATCCCAAGAAATTCAACATATTTTGAACCCACATGATTTCACAAGCCCAGCTGGTCCTATTCTATTCTGCTCCAGCTTCAGGGATATAAATAGACAGTCTCCCAGTTTGGCATCAGTGGAGTTTCCCACATTTACAAGCATGCAACCAAAAGCAGGATTTGGTTAGAATCACAGAATCATAGAATCAACTGGGTTGGAAAAGACCTCCAAGATCATCAAGTCCAACCCTTGATCCAACACTGCTGTGGTTACCAGACCATGGCACTAAGTGCCACATCCAGTCTCATCTTAAAAACCTCCAGGGATGATGAATCCACCACCTCCCTGGACAACCCATTCTAATGTCTGATTACGCTCTCTGTAAGAAATCTTTTCCTAATATCCAACTTCCTAGGGAATAATTTTGTGTTTGTACAGCAGTTTTAAAGGTTAGGGCTCAAGCATTCCCTCAGCACCTTCTCTTCTGAAACCTGAGGTCTGGTTTGAACTTGACCACAACAGTTGCTGTGGCCACTGATGAAAATACAGCATCCAAATGTATCTTGCAGAAAGAAAAAGAAAAGCAAATAGATTTCCATCTGCAAAAAGCAGTGACAGGAGCAAAGGCAGACATGCTGTCCTGCAGATGGGGGGGTTCCTATACCCTGGCTGCCCCTCCTTGCTGGATGCTTTGTGTAGGTTTTTCTTTGGGAGGGGTATTCTTTCCTTCCACATTTGGAATTAGTGTGATTTGGTTTTGTTTCTGCAAGTAATATTCTGCCTTAGTTGTGTAATTTATCATCATTCTCTTTGACTTGCTATCAACTGCTGGGATCTTAAGACGAGAAACAGAAGCCCTTAAAAGCAAAATTGTTTCTATCTGCTACAGTTTTGGTGGTGGGAAGCTCTCCTTTTGTATCAGTCATATACAGCTGGAGACCTGACTGGGATTCACTGAACGCTTAGAGATTTCTCCTGAAGTATCAGTTGGTTAAAACGTCTCCATTTATTTCTGGGTAAATCTGTTAACTGAGATGACTTGGCAGCACCCAGGCCAGATTTTTGGAGGGGGATGAGACATTTGCCCCTTGGCAGGCACATCCTGGTAGGGCAAACACTCCAGCATTTCTTTCCAGCAATACTCCAGTGCCATTGCATGTCCTTCCCCTGGCCCAGTCCTCCTCTGCTCAGCCACTCTCACAGGGGAATGCAAAGATGGAGTCAATAATGTCTACATGGGGGGAAAAAGGGCTGGTAGCCCCACAGTAGAAGAGTCAAAACAAATCCCCAGCTGGCCTTGCCATGAAGGAGCAGGTAGAAAAATCACTCTGGGCTCTTTTCCAATGAACCGTCCTACTAAACAATCTGTGATTTGCTGCTTGCATGAGGACTTCAGCCTGGACTCTCTCTGTTACCCTTTTCTGCTTGACTTTACTGGTACCTGCGTGGTTTTCCTTTGTAACTTGTTTTCCTCAGCTCCTTCCCCTTCTTTTTCTTTGCTTGCAGCTTTGATTGTTGATTTTTACCTCCAGAGTCACAGAGGCCATCTCTGATGCCAACAGCAGTCCTCTTGCTGGGAAAACAAAACAAAAAAAAATCCAGAAAAGCTCCAGCTGGCCCCTTAGCCTGCAGAAGAAATTGTGAGGACAGGCTGCCCGTGAACTCTGCGAGCTGAAAGTCAGTATTGCAGTGGCAGGGGCTTCTGCTGCTGATTTTGCATGTGACTTCATTCCCAGTACATCCTAACTCTCTGCTGGATCACCCCTTCTGCAGCACGAAATGGATATTGGCCCTGCAGCACGGCTAATGGGGAAGTAAAAGTATGAGGAAAACCTGGCAGTGTTGCTTTCTTGAGACTGTGTTACTATGCTGCTGATGTCTCTCCTGTCCTGGTTGCTGTTGTACAGGTGCCATTAGAGTAGTGGGTACAGAAAAAAAAAAGAAAAAAAAAAAAAAAAGTAGGATTTTACCTATGCCTTGTGTGTGTCTGTTATGGTTGTGGTGCCGAAATAAAGCCAAGCAATGGTAGAGGTTCGTTCCTGATATGAATCAAACCACAAAAGGAGGTGTCAGCCCACTGGTAGACATCTCCATGTAGTTCTGCAGTAGGCATTGGATAGGGGTTTCCACTGTGCTTGTGTCCTGTGTACCTCCACAGCTATTGACAGTATTTTTTCTATTACCAGTTCTCCTTCTTCTGGGCCCCTGCCTGGGCCTGAGGGAGTTTGGGTCTTGTCCAAAGGTTTTTTTCTGCCCCAGGAGCCAATGTAACCCCTGATTTCAGGCTTTTCTCCCCAAACCCTCTGCAGATCAGAACATGGGCCTCCAGGGTGCCCATTAAATGCAGTGGCAGCTGGCCCTGAGACTGTCCCCTTCCTATTTTTAGGGAAACAAACCCCCAGGGAAAGCCAGATACCTTTCAGCCCCTGGCAAGCAGAGAGAATATTGTTCTTTGAAGTGAACTTGGCACTAACTAGTTCAGCTCTAGGGAAACCTGTGCTATTACTTCATCCTGTGATAACAGCTCCAGCCCTGAGCAGCACTGGATGAGCACCACATAAAAACAGATTGACTTTGCCAATAAGATCGTGCAGGCTGTAGCCTGTTCCTTTTGCTCTTTCCAAAGAATCAGGAGATTCATCTACTGGCAAAATGTTTCTAGGCTGAGCCCCAAGGTACAGAAGCAGCTTCCATTCATCATCTGGAAATTCTCATTTGACGGGATTACTTGCATTCTTGATCCCATGTGTATTTACCCTTTTTGAACTGGGGCTTGAATGCATCCCAGAAATTAGAGATTATTCATGGGAAGGGTGTTTTGCCTTTGTTTTCATGCTTATTTACACCAGAAACTTGATGCTAAGAGTTACACTCATCCAAGCACAAAGCAGAAGCACACATGGAGACTACGGTGTCCAAGGAAAACAGCATCAAGACCGAGAGCGGAGGATTAGTTGGCAAATCACTGTCAGCAAAGGCTGAGTGAGGAAACAGCAACCTGCTCACAAGCACGGCATGAACAGAGTTTCCCCTGGTAAATCAGTCATCCCATATTTCATGCCCAGCAACAAGGTTTACACAGTCCCTTTTGTTTTCCCTCAAATCCCCGCAGCTGGGTCCTGCCTGCCCATCCTGTCTGCCGGGGTGGTCTGGTCTCTGTGACACACGTGTGTGCATGTGTACGTGTGTGTGTGTGTGTGTGTGTGTGTGTGTGTGTGTGTGCATTGTGGCCCTGGGAGTCACAGGTCCCACCACTGAGAGATCACGAGCTGGTTCAGGTGTTTTGGTCTGACTTTGCACAGTTGGGTCAAAGCTGTGTAAATAGTGCTCATAATAGAGAACAGAGGCTTTTTAGCCCAGACTCTGATTTTCAAGACCCCCTTTCCCTGCCAAAATCCATGCCACTTACCTGTCCAGGTAGCTTTTTTTTTTTTTTTCCTCCTCTTCATAAATGCTAAGGTCAGAAGAACAGCTCTTACAGTTTTTCCATGCTCCAGAGTGGAATCAGGGCATGTACGCTCGCAAGCGTTGTGAAAAAACACTGCTGAAATAATGATGACATCAACTGTCCAATAAATGCATGATACTGCACTGCATGTATTAAACTGCTGTTCACTGTTTCTGTATTTCCCAAGACTTTTCTTCATGCGCATTCAACCCAACCTTTTCTCTGAGGGGCTTACTTCTATGTTTTGCTTTTAAATGACTCAGTGTATCTGTAACTCGAAATCCATCATTAAGTTTGAGTAAATGCAAAAGCTGATGTTTTGTAAACAAGATACTGCAAAGCCTGGTAATGTATTTTGTCTTACTGTTGAATGCTCTGCAGCATGTAAAGGAAGAGTCACCATCCAGAGCAGCTTAAAATTATGCAGCAGTCACATACACATGTCTAGAAACAGGGAGTCGAGGAGGTGAGAGCCCCTTTTTTAATACAACACTTACAAATTTGATCTGCATCAGAAATTCTTTCCCTGGGTCACCAACACCCAGGGCTGCCCAAGAAACATGTTGGTGTGTCTCTTTGTTTTTTCTTTTTTTCTTTTGGTTTGTTTTTCCTAGTGAAAATTTAGACTGGTTCACTCAATTCTTAGCACTTTTCTCTTCCTACAAGATATTTTTTCTCACCTCTTGCAGAATGAACTGCATTTTGGGGACCAAGATGCTGTGATTCTTTGCCTGCACAAAACAGGGCGGAGATCTGAGCTAAACTATCCCATCCTTTCCAAAGCATCACCACCTAAATACTAGCATTTAATCCTTGAACCTCCAAATAGTATCACCATTTATCCACGGAAGAGTTTGGCGTGGTACTTTGCCTTCTTCCACGTGGAAACCATGCCCTTGCCTTCTCTTCCCTTAATCATTGACCCATTTTCATTTGTTCTGGTCTTTCCAAGGCAGGGTACAGGATGGCTCCATGGTGCTTATATTAGCTCCAGCCCAAACCTCTTGTGGGCATCACCAGGGCATTGGTCCCAGGTCCTGAGTGGCTGCTGTGTCGAAGATGCTCAAGTTCCCAACACTCAAAGCTGAACCATCTGAAAGGACTGGGAAGTTGCTCTGGGTTCCTGGCAAGGGCATACCAAGGAGCAGGGCTGGAGGGCAAGCACCATGGGGGTGGCATAGTCCTTGGAAATTATGCAAGGGACTGCTCCATGGTGGCCAAAAGCACCAAGAAGTCTTGAGCCCACCTTAAGGCTGGTGCTTAGCTAAGATGCTGTGCCATCGCTGAAGCACTATATGGCAGCACGAAAAAAACATCACTAATAATGGTTGTAACTCAGCCTGAATTCAGATTGCTGGGGCAGGCAGCACCTGGTGCAAGGCTCCATGAGGAGATGGATTGTGTGCTGTGATGGGTGAGAGCTCCTAGGGGGGTTTGCTCGGAGCAGCTCTGAGCTTTTCCATCTACCATCTTGCATCCCCTGAGCCCAGCGTGGCATCACACATGCTATGTCTTACTAGATCAAGCTGTAGCATGATCCCCAAAGTGAACAGCGTGGAAGGGTTGCAGCTGAGTCAGAGATAATGGTGCGACTCATGTTTCTGGTCACCACAACATCAGTGACCTGCTGTAGGTTGGCCTCAAGTTAAGAAACAATATTTTGGTCTGTTTGGGCCTTTTTTAAGCTAGATCTTTTATTTGAGTCAGCAAACAATAAAAAAAAACCTAGTCTGCCAGGAATAGTGACTCCCCAAATACACCCAACTGCAAAACATCCCTCGGTTGACTTCTAATGAAAATGCAAGCATGTTTTCTACAAAGGCTTAAATCTTAATCAAGGAATGTCAGTGTGCCTAATATTGCAGGTCTTGTGATTGATACAAGTTCATAACAGCATCCATGTCCAAAAAGAAGGGAGAATGTGTATTTACTCCATGCATGTATTAAGGCATCGCAAAAGTTTTATCTGCGTAATGAGTTTGTAGTACTGCAAATTGTTAATGGGGCTACATCGCAAGTGGTTCTCTGCCTTGACAATCATGTATACATATCGAGATTTCTATCATAATGACAACTTAAAGGGATGACTAATTGTTTTCCTCCAATAAATCCAATTAAATCACCCTGATGTGAAGTCTGATGTTTCTGAGTGCTTGAGTCTCCACCCACATGCAAGAAAGGGAGTGAACCATTCCCATGACTGCTTCACTGCTCCGTTGTGCTTTATGCAATGATGTTCCTTTATGACCCAAAGGGGGATAGTGAGACTTCTTTCCCACTCAATTCACTCCATATGCAAATGGATAAAAAGGGTGAGGCGTCCTTCAGATGTTTCCTAAAGCTGTCACTGGAAATTACGTTGAATGTCAATGTACAGAGACATGGCTGTCTCCTGGGCACTGGGAATATCTGTGGGGAAAGAGTGTGTAGCTGTTGGAGACTGCTGTACCTTTGATCTGTTCTGGTGACTTACACACCCTGTGATGGGAATCACCAGAGGAGACAGGATTCTCTCTAATGTTTCTGACTCCCTTCGCAGCCAGCAATGGTCTCTGTAGGTTGTTGTATCTGCTTTGTCATTGGCTTAATTTTTTTCCAGATTGTGTTCCTGAGGTTGTTATGACTTTCTTTTTATTCTTAATTTATTCTTAATTTTCTCCACTGTTATTTCTGCTTTTCTGTTTTTCACTCACTGGCACACAAGAATTCCTCCCCCCCTTAAAATAGGTGGCAAAACCAACGTGCCAAGCAGGGAGGTGGGCCAGTGCTTGAGGTCAGAGACAGGTGGTTTTAGGCATCTGGTTCAGTAGCAGAGCTGAAACAAACAGCAATGACAATGACCAACTTGTGGCAATGTGAAGAGAAACACAAATTAACTTATAAAGCTTTCATATTATGAATGAAGAAACAACCCCACAACCAACCTGATAACTCTCTGAAAGCTGAGGTATGCAACTATGGCTACAGAATTAGGATTTGATAGTGGGCTGTACCAGGACAGATGAAATCGCCTCCAGTTTGTGCTCTGGAAAAACACATCTATGGCAAGGTACATCTTTGGAAAAGTACATCCATGTGCAAAAATGCTGGCTGGGAATGTGTTGGAGGTGGTGTGTGATACTGAGGCACAGGCACACGATTTGCAGTGTCAGGAGGAGCAGTAGATCCTGTAGGAAGACTGCACAGTCTTCCCACAAAACACAAGCCTGAACTCTGATCATCCCTTCGTACTAAGGACCACAATCCCACCTGCGTGTAAGTTAGCTCTCTGGGTTTGGCTCAAATTCTGCAGACTTACAGTAGAAAGAGATCTAGCCCACATTTAACAATGAAATTACAATCTCAGCCAGGAAAACCTTCCTCTCATGTCTTGGTTTTAAAATCACAAGTCCCTCTGTTGTAGGCTCAGTGGTCACTCAGTGTGCACTGAGCTCTTCCTGGCTCCCAGTGAGACAGGGTGGAAGATCACCTCAGGACCACTGAAATCCTGATACATGACATCCTGATGATGTCATGTCAGTATTTACTTGATCTTTGTATGTTTTCTTCACTGCTATGTGCTCAGCCACAAATTCTTGGCTGTTTGTAGCAAATAAGATAAAACATCAGTACAGAGAAGCCAGAGGGACAAGACCAAGATGCGGCTGCAGAAAATGTTTTGCTTGCAACCTTGCCAAAATCCACAGCCATGTTTGCACTGGAGGGAAGGGGACCATCCTTATTTTGGAGGCTTTCAGAGTGCTGGTATGCACTTACTCCACACATCAGCCTTTCTTCAGGCTATACCAAGCCCATTTCTCAGCTCCTTTGCTCTCCAGCACTGTCCCTTGGCAGAACCAGGGCTCCAGTGGGCTGTGTGCAGCTCCTTTTGCAGGCCCAGAGTTCTGCACAGCAGTGATACCTGGTGAAGCAGAGGATATGCAGGTGCCCAAGTTTGAAGACCATCCAACCTGAGCAGGGATAAACCCCTGTGGTTCCAGGCCTCCACATTCAGGTGATGCTGAGGAGGAGACATTCTACACAGGGCTTTCAACCACAGCACTTGTGCAGTGTAGACAGTCCTACCTTCTCTGCTTATGCCTACACTGAATTTCTTCCTTCAGGCCAAACCTACCTCCCAGTTTGAGTGGGCATCCACAAAATAATATTGGTCTTGTGATGATCTTTTTCCATGAGGAGGCAACACGGGCCTGTGCTGCCCAAAAGCAATCCTAGGACACTAGGATTGCTGTCATAGGGATAAGGGGACATGCTGTTCCAACCATATTATGCTTCCTCCTGGCTCTGGACATCCCTGAGAGTCCACCTACATCCCTGTGGGTATGTGCCCTGCCCAACACATCTGAGTCCTTGTGTTGGTGTGGCCTCTCAACCACACTGAATTACTGTGATGACAACCATTTTGTATAGCTGTGGGGGTTGGGAAGAAGGACCATCTGGATCAGCACTGCAAGTATTCAATTGAGTATTTCCAGATTGTTTGGCGTTTGGGCTTTCTGGATTACACTGGGATAAATTCCTGACTTTCAAACTTTGTTTGCTTATCCTAAATTCAGAAGTTTCTTTTCCTTTTTAATCTTTGGGGTTTTCCTTTTCATAATTGCAATATTCTGATAAAGTTACGGTCAATTAATGATTCATTTACCATCTTCATAGAAGTGCTTTGTTTAGGGAAATTAATAATAATAGAGCTGAGAGGCAATAGTTGTTCCCATCAAACTCACGAACTTTGTGCTTTCTTTGGCGCCATATAGGCTCTTGTATGTTTTTCATTTTCTTTCTTTAGGGCAGAAGCAAGAGCTGTGTTCACATCCTCAGCTTGCAGTCTAACAGTGACCATGAATGCACAATAAGTCTCAAGCTAATACTTCTTTTTGTTGGAGGCCAGCTGGGCAGGTAACCTCCATACTAAAGAATCACTTTTCACATCTTCAAGTTTGCATTTGCTCAAAGTAGCATCTGAAATGTAACTTTTCCTCCCAGTCTCTGATCCACCGCAGCTCAGCACAGCATCAGATCCCAGTGGATCAGATCCCTGTTCCAGGGAGAAGCTGTGCCACCAAAGTTATTAGCCACGGTGAGCCCATACTGACCTTCAGTGGGAGTGGATGGATGAACTCCTGTTCTCAGCAGGGACACACACTTGGATCTGTATACAATACAACACAATGCAATTTTATATCATCTATATTATACCATATGATATTATTTCAGTGTGCCCGTCAGACCAAAGCAGAGGGGAACATGACATAAATGAAAGGTTTGGGACTAGGCTGCTATGCCTTTGCAGTACTCAAATGATAGGATTTTTTCATGTATTACTTTTTGGTCACAATATCTAGAGAGTGAATTCAGCTATGTTCAGGCTAGGGCTGAGTTCTGAAGACAGTGTTTAACTTTACTGTCACTAGACATCAACAAGTTCATTGCTGAGTCCACTGGCAATCACCTTGGAGGCCCCTCTTCACTCCCTAAGTATTTGTAGTACTTCTGTGTTCATTTCTCAGGTGTTTTTCAGGGATCTCAAGACAGAACCACAGCATGGTTGAGGTTGGTAGGGACCTCTTGGAGATCACCTGCTCAACAAGGAGGGTTGCCTAGAGCAGGTGTTCCTGAGCCAGGTCCAGGCAGCTTTTGAATATCTCCAGTGATGGAGACACCACAACCTCTCTGGTCATGGGCTTCAGCAGTCCAAGACAACAGACTTCAGCACTTACCAAGCCTTCACTAATGAGTCCAGATAATGTAAAGTTAGTTAAACATCCCAAGAAACAAAAGACGATTTCAGTGGGGTTTTTTCAGCCTTTGTGCTCTGTTTTGGTTCTTTTTTGTCCATGAAGATGATGAGCATCTCTGAAAAAATGTATTCATGTGGTTGGTAGTCTAAATGCTTTCCTGAAGGACAACCTGCCATGATGCTGGACAGATGATCATTTGGGGTAGAACAGTCATATTATGCAGCAGCCACCACAGGCATGAGTTTACCAATGGTTCACGATAAATCCATGGACAGAACCGATTGTTCATCAATTCCTCTGGAAGGAAAACAAAGACCTTCAGGAAACAGCCAACAACTGTTGTTAAGAAGGGCTTGTTAGCAGGACACATGGGGGCTTTAATTATCTGTGCAGAGAAGCTGGTGAGAGACAGATGAGATGTTTAGCTCCAAGTGTGGCTGGACAGATGGGCGGGGTCCTGACACCTCTACCTGGAAGCCACCATGCCCAGGGCTACCTACAGCTCCTGGATGGCCCAGGAGGGCTGTTTTGCTGTGCACCCAGGCAATGGTCCCCAGCAGGCTGTGACCTGGTTGTAGTAAGATGAGCTGGACACCTCAACTGGAAAATACTTCATTCTTTAAATTCTCCTGTGGCAGTGTAATACAGTAATTCTGTTTAGCTTCAGCCTCATGACTTGTTTTGATTGTCTATGGCCTTATGGTGGTGATTTAGACCTACTGATTTATTGATTCAGTCTTAATTGGGTCCTGAACTGGGTCATTGCATCATTTTGTCTTTAATTGTTCTAATGAAAGTCTAGCAAATTAGGCTGGTAATATGATTGCTTAGAGGGATTCTTGCCTGTTCATGCTTCTTAATGAAATCCATAAAAGTGAAAAAAGGAATGAGCTTATCCTACTGAATTGACACTTGTATTATGCAGTCTGAGCAAAACTCAGAAAATCAATCTGCAGTGCCCTTGGCTCTTCCTCCAAATTCATGTCCTCAGAAAGAGAAAGTTTAACACCTCAACAAACATCCCCACAGAGAGGAATGAAAGGAAGAAAACGGTAAATTATGAAGCTAAAACCTGATTCCAGTTTCCATTTTTCAGGCCTGCTTTAACTTTGTATGCAAGTGATTTAGAAGAAGACCTAAAAACCTACTTATATCCCAAAACTGAAATCCATCCCACACCCTGAGAATCCATCCTTCTCTGGGAGCCCATATCTTTGTGGGTTTTGAGGTCTTTCATCATGTCCCCAAAAGTTTACCTCATACTCCCTTCTCTTTGGTGTCAGTTTGGTGCCCAGACAAACATTTTAGGCAGAGGACTCAACAGTACCTGTGAGAAGGACCATTTTCTCCCTGTTGTGTGTTGTGCATCCGTGAGAAGCAGCCTTGGCCGTCTTGGCTGTCCTCCATCACCACTGGGCACTGCTTGTTGCCTGCACAGTTCCTTACCACCTCTTCCCCATGGATTTCCAGCAAGGCTGCTGCATCTGCAGTGCATTTTCTACCCACTGGGCTAATGAGCTCTGTGTTGCCAAAACTGCCTGTAACTTCTTCATGTTCCCCTGTTTTATGGCTGGAAATACGCTGCTTCCTCCCACTCCCTGCTCATCAGCGAAGACATTCGCATCCCACTTGACCCTGGTTCCTGCTGCAGAGAAAACATCATTGCTTATCAGCAGTGAGAAGCCCCCCACCAGCCCTGCTCATATACCCCCAAGCCTATTCTATAAAGAATACAATACAAACTTCAAAGATGAAGTTGCGAAACCAAAGAAAATCTGCAGTCAATTAAAAGCAGTGAGAATTAAGGACACAGCAGATGAGGAATACGAAGTTCAGATCAGCTTGATCCCCAGCATGACAATGCATTTAATTTTATCCCTTTAGCAGAACAGGGATTTTTGTCTCTGCATGGGCTGTAATGATGTGGCTGGAAAGCTTCCATTATCTTTTAATTAAACAGTGTGATTACATTTTCCTTTCTCCAGCCCGTTTAGCCCCTGAGTCAGTGCAGAGAACGAAGTACCTGTCACGGGTCCTCTGAATGCAGCACTAACCCCACTGCACTGACCAGGGCTGGACCTGGAACCCCAATAGCCTGTCCCCAGGCTGCCCATGGCTCCAAATGCAGTGCCACGTGGTCTCAGCCACCAGAGTGGAAGTCCAATGTCCTGAGTTGGCTGCATCTGAACTCACAGTATCACAGAATCATAGAATGGTTTGGGTTGGAAGGGACCTCAAAGGTCATCTAATTCCAATCCCCCTGCTGTGGGCAGAGACTCCTTCCACTAGAGCAGGTTGCTCAGAGCCCCTTCCAACCTGGCCTTGAACACTACTAGGGATGGGGCATCCACAGCCTCTCTGGGCAACCTGTGCCAGTGTCTCACCAACCTCACAAGAAAGAATTTCTTCCTTATGTCCCACCTAAACCTGCCCTCTTTCAGTCTAAAGCCGTTCCCCCCTGTCCTATCACTACATGCCCTTGTAAAAAGTCTGTCTCCAGCTTTCCTGTAGCCCGTTTAGGTACTGGAAGGTGCTCCCCAGAGCCTTCTCCTCTCCAGGATGAAACAATCCCAACTCTCTCAGCTTGTCTTCACAGCACAGGTGCTCCAGCCCTCTGATCATCTTCATTGCTCTCCTCTAGACTCCCTTCAGCAGGTGAAGACAACTGCAGCTGGTACAAAACCCTCCTACCATGTCAGACCCACCAGGTCAAAAGGAGATACGTTGTATTTACCAAGGCAACACAATGCATGGTGGTTTAGTTTGGCCTGGACAACAAAGGGAGCAACTTTTGTGTCCACTGCAAGATGGCTTCATATTTGCTGCCTTTACATGATGGATTTTGCACCTCACTGAATGTGGTTTGAGATCTGGGTAAACAAATGAGGAGAGGATGGACCTGCTTTTCTTCCATCATGCCAGTAGCTGGTAGCTGAGAAAAGGTGCTGGGCTCTCACAGCAAACCACATCCGTGACAGCTGCATCTGGGGAAGGACCTGGGTGTTGTGTGAGCTGTACGTACCTGCAAGGCTGGACTTGCGTGATTGCACTCACAAGGGCAGCCAGAGATGTCTGAGTTCTTGGGCAGTTGCCTATTTCCTGACATATAATCTGGGGACAGCCATGCAGCGAAGGTGCTCTGCAGCTGGGGCCCACCAAGGAGCCCTGCTGGGTGAGCCCCTCCAGCTCAAAGCATGGGTGGGCTGCCATCCTGCTCTGCAGGGTGGGAGGGTCCAGTTCCATGGATGCTTGCTGGGCAATGTTCAGTTTGTCACTCTCTCAAGGCTTTGCTGGAGGTGTGAAGGACCACTGCCTGCATCAGCATGAAACAGGTGGATTCACTTTAAGGAGATGTGTGAAAATTGTTTCCCTTCCCAGATACCCTATCCCTGGACGGCCCACGTGGCTGCAATGAGAGCAGACCCGGCACACAGCACTTGGGTTTCAATCAGTCCTTGTCAAGCCACTCTCAGTGTATTTTCTCTCCTCCTTACACCCACCTACATAATTGTGCAGAGGCTGGGAAGGCTCCTGGCAGGTGTCAAACACCTCATTAGTGGTGTTGATCTCTTCTGCCTTGGGCTCTATATCAGCAGGTTGGGTACTTGCTGCCTATGCTTGTCCAACACACCTGCTGAGGAGTTCATGAAGGTGGCAGCACATAACTGCATCTTATCCTCCAGACGTGGCACCTTCAGGATTTCCATATGAATATGTGTGATCACGTGGAAGCTGCCAATCCTGGGCATCAGTGCTGCTTGTTCCCTTTAATACGGAATTGCTCTTGGATAAAAAAACCACAATGAGCATCTGAATGAGGCTTTGGCATGAAGGCTTCCCCATGCTTGGGTCAGTGTAGGTGCCACTGGGCTTCAAAATCACATTCCTTGCAGCTAGTTCTGGGTTTTTATACTCCTGGTTATGTTTTGGTCCGAGTCTGGGTGAAGGGTCTCTTCCCAGCCTGGGGCTTCAGCTGCAGTTGACAGCTTAGTGAGAGAGATGGGTGTTGAGGGGAGTGTTACACCATGGTTTCTAAATTTCCATCATCCACGTGTGCATAATCATGTGCTAAATTGTGTATTAAGTCATACATTAAAACCAGGCACTGTCACCAAGATGGCAGCATTGGCTGGTTCCAACCTGGGGATTTTTTTTAAAATATTATGTTTTTTATCAATTCTGTTACAAATTATTTTACAAATACTGATTTTAATTTTGTTTTGTCATTTATCATGTTACTTTTTAAATGTTATCATTTATTCTACTTTTATGTAATATTATTTATTTACTATTTTATTTCCTTGGGTACCCACTAAAATAAAGGACCTGCCCAGTTATCTGGGATGGGCCTTTGGCCCAAATAGATGCTGTGTTTCCATTTATAGGGGCCACATATGGTAGCTGCCTCTGCATGTGCCTGCCCATGCCAGCTGTGCCCTCTACATAGTCTCAGTGAAAGCTCTTGGTTGGGAAATTGTCCCACCAAGGCTGTGCTGGAAGGCAGAAATACATCAGGGTTTAGCCCAGCAGCTTGGTGTGTCTCTGTAGGGTCCTGTCTCCCTGCCAAGGTGACTCTCCAATTTGGGAGGAACTTGCCAGTGATTCAGTGCCTGTGTTAACATCTAACATTGCCCAGTCCCTGTTGAAACCCTAAAACAGGGTCCCTATACCTTTTCCATGGGGTTTGCAATTTGCTCCCATAACCAGCTCACGGTCTCCAACTGGTGTGAAACCCTTCCTCATTTCTCATCTTAAATGACCCTGTTGATGCTGCAGTGGTTGTTAAACAGCTCTCAAGTTCCAAATGTGGCTTCATGGCAGGGCTTGGTAGTTATCAGATGTAATGGAGGACTGGAGGAACAATGGAAACAGAAGATTATGTTATTATATCCTATACTATTCATCCCTTAGTGTGCTCAGCAGCTCAGCCTGTGCCCTTCTCAGTGATCAACATGGGAACTGCTGTTACATCAGAGCCTGGAGAGGTGATATCATTCCTTCCTTACGGAGGTGAGATGCTGGAAGGGATGGATGTGATTCTGGGTCATGGATAGATTTGGTATGCTCATGAGGTATGACTGATGCTCAGGATGCTCAGGATGTCTGAGTAATGTTCAGCAGGTTGTCTTGACAAATCTGATCCAAGGGCTTTATTGAAGACATCTGTCATGGGGGATTTAAAGATAATTCTCCCAAACTGCTCTTACCAATCTGTCCACCTTGTTGACATCACCTTTAAGTGTCCTTCTGCCTCCCTGTCCAGCAGCTCTGTCCTTGATGGTGATGGATTGTCTCATTTCACCTCAGCCACTCTCTGTCTCACAGCCCTGTTTTGTGACATGGCTCGTGCTGCCATGGCCCCTCGTGCCAAAGGGACACAAGAGAACAGGAGGTGCTCTTCTGAGCTAGGTGAGGTTTCCTGGTCTTGCAGGTTCCCAGGCATGGAAAACAGCCTTTGTCTCCCAGATGTCAGTGAAAATGAGGACAAGATCATTAATTTTTGACCATGCAGTCTGTCTGGGAGCAATTTCAGATTGGTAGTGCTTTTTCTCTCCGTAGGGTGAGGTACCAAGTGTGGGGCTACAGGATGGGCTTCCCAGGTGACATCAGGATGCAACCACAGACGGTGCTTTCTGGCAGAGAATTTTGGCAAGTGGCACCACTTGGACTATCATATTGCACTGTACTGCCCAGCTGAGGATCCACCTGTGACCAGTACTGGTGTGGTCTATGACACTGGGACAATGGATCTGGTTAAGAGAGAGACTCAGTTCATTGTCTGCAGTTGAAGAATTCTCAACCATTCATTATAACTTGCATGAATTAAGGTGGATTTTGCATAGAAATAATATAAGAGATGTAAAAATGTCCTCGTCAGACTTCAGCTCTTTGTTATGAAAATGGTGATGGTAAAAAAAAAAAAAAACCAAAAAAAAAACAAAAAAAAAAAAAACCCAAAAAAAACAGTAAAAATATTTAGAGAAATAGAAAATGTTTTTCAGTTGCAAACGATTGACAGTTTGGAAACTACTTTTTCCATGCACTGAGTCAGAGACTGGCACCAGCATGGAAACTTTCAACCTGAACAGTGTCAATACAGCTACTGGAAGTGTTGTAAAGTCACAACTGCTCTGCTCTTCTGGCAAGGAATGCTGGTTCCAGACACAATTATAATATACACTTCCTGAGGCAGGAATTAGCACTTCATCTTGTGTTCATAGGGAGCAAAATGAAGCCTCATTTTGTGTATGTGAAAAAGAATGGATTGTAATCCTGAAACTAGCCTGAATCACCTATACATGACAAGAAAAGAGAGATCAGATTATAAGATGTTTTCTTTTACTACAGAAAAGGTCTTTGTTGCTGCCAGCTTCCAGCTAACACTCTGTCCCTATAGGTGCATATTGCAATTTCTGACATCTCTGAAACAAATAACAAACCCATGATCTGTTTTCCTCCAGTGAGATGAGAGCTGCTTTTCCTGGCATCAAGAAATGGGGAAAATAATTTATTGACAACAGTCTGTGACATCTCCTCTTCCTTATCTCTTGAGGACAAGCCTCCAGCAAGCAGGGTATTTCAGAAATAATAATAAAAGAAATATTAAAGAACGGGAAAACAAAACAGTTGCCCCGTTCCCATGGCAATGCATGGGAACTGTTCAAGTGAGCACCCCTTCGTGTTGTGATCATGTGTTTGTCACCCTGTGATGGGGAGCAGAGACCAGGCATCTCATCCTCTCCCTGGTCTGCCTGGGTTTTCCTGGCATGGCAGATTAAATAAATCCCTTTTGCCTCAGAGGCTCTCTGCTTTTCTCTGGGCAGGGGAAGTGGAACAGAAATGTCATCTCAGACATAAGTAAGTGGTTGGGACAACCTGCTTGTCTGCACTTTCCTCCTCCCTTCTTGGCTGGTGCAGCCCTTCCCTTGAGTGCCCTGGCACAGCTCAGTGCCAGGGCCCTTC
Organism: Myiozetetes cayanensis; assembly: GCF_022539395.1. Taxonomy (NCBI): domain Eukaryota; kingdom Metazoa; phylum Chordata; class Aves; order Passeriformes; family Tyrannidae; genus Myiozetetes; species Myiozetetes cayanensis. The sequence continues at coordinate 6,172,894 of NW_026087521.1, forward strand.
TGCCCCCTTCCCAAACCACCAGTGACCCCATGGGATCATCTCTGCCCATCAGCCTCACTCTTACCTACTAGAAAGAGATGAAGAAATTGTGCTGTGAAGGTTAAAACAAGTGTGGTCAGCAGGTCAAGGGAGGTGATATTCCCCCTCTAATTGGCTGTCCCGAGACTCCAGCTGGAGTGCTGCATGCAGCTCTGGAGTCACCAGCATAAGAAAGTCATGGAATATGCTTGAGCCTGTCCAAAAGAGGCCATGGCAGTAACCAGGGGACTGGAGCACATCCCCTATGAGGACAGTCTGAGAGAGTTGGGGTTGTTTAGACTAGAGGAGAGAAGGCTCCAGGGAAACCTCGTAGCAGCCTTCCAGTTCTTGAAAGACATCAGGAAAGCTGGGGAGGAGCTCTTATCAGGAAATGTAGTGATGGGACAAGGGGGAAAGGCTTTAGGCTGAAAGAGGGCAGGTTTAGGTGGGAATAAGGAAGAAATTCTTTCTTGTGAGGTTAGTGAGGTTCCTGGCATAGGTTACCCAGAGAGGCTGTGGATGCCCCATCCCTGGCAGTGTTCAAGGCCAGGTTGGATGGGCCTCTGAGCAACCTGGTCTAGTGGAAAGTGTCCCTGCCCATGGCAGGAGGGTTGGAACTAGATGGTCTTTAAGATCCCTTCTAACCCAAACCATTCTATGATTCTATGAATAAACTGAAATACTTTTCAATCAGGCTGCAGCTCCCCTCTTACTCTATGAATTCATGAGACAACCCACAAGCTCCCTCATTGCTCTGCAGGAAGCTAATCAAATGCTTCTGATGCCATTTTTCTGCCCAAGGTCTCTGATTTTTTTTACTGAGCAACCAACAGTTTAAAGAGCTGCTTCCAGCTGCAGGTCCAGGGCTGCCAGGGAGGCTGAGGGCAGAAAGGAAAATCCTGAGCATGTCAGGGCTCCAGCACTGACTCAGCTGAGCAAAGCCCTGGCAGAAGCAAACATTTCCTTTGGAGCCTGTGTGATGTGTGCATGAGTGGAGGCAACAGAGCAGATGACAGGGCAGACACTTATAAACTTCAGAGACAGAACTGACTGAGTCCTGTAAAAATTATGGTTTGGATTATGGCCTATCTGCTAGAGCAAACAGAACAGAGAAAAAGCATCAACAATCCTCTCTGCTCTCCAATGAGCATGTCTGCCCTGCAAAGAGACACTGGGAAAAAGCAATGGGCTTCAAACCCTGCTTGTATGGGGAGCACTTGGAGAGCTGATGGGGGAGATGCTCCAGGTAGTGGTTTACCTGCCCAAGTGCTCCTTGTGCCCTATGCATGGCCACAGCAAGGGATGACAGCCCCATGGTTCCTGTCAGGAAGGATTGCCCAGTTTGCTTCCTGCCAGGCAGCCTCAGTGTGTAAGTGCCAAATTGTGGCAGCCTTGGGAAAGGACCTACACTCTGTGTGAAGACCTGCAATAGTCAAAGGAAGGCTGTCAAAAGAGCTCTTGACACTGAGGAGCAGAAGAGACCTCCCTGGCTCCAGTCAAGAGTACATTTGTCCCATCCCTTTTGCTGAGATAGGTGTTTTCCTGTCTGAATAAGCAATCCAAATTTTAGCACCCATTGCAGACCCCTCTGATTTGCACTCTGCTAGGAACTACACCTCTGATGTGCTGGCACCTCCCCTCCCTGCCTGACTTCAGCAGGTGACAGTTCTAGAAACTGGAGCAAGTGCCAAAAGCCAAGGACCCCTAAATTCTCTTATGCAGACCTGCCACTGAACTGCTGTATGAATTAAGTGCTTTACATGCATCTTGGTGCCTTTGCTTGACTTTGAGAGGAAAGGCACCACGCAAAACCTTGCTTAAAGCATTTTAAGGACTCAGTGTAGTCAGTGGAAAGGTGAAGTATTTTGTTGCATTTGTTCCCAGGCTGTGATATATGGGCTGCACTTTGGCAGCTGGTGGCCCTCCAAAACCATGCAGTTTTTGGTTTCCTTTTGACTGCCTTTTTTGCAGAAAAGATCCCAAGAGTCTGTAAGAGCAATTAGAAATGAAGAGAAGCAGCCAGGCCACTTTGTGTACTCTGGACACTGACAGCAGTGGGTTGAGCTCATCTCCACTCTCCACCCTGCTGCCAAGTTGCCACCCCAAGGCAATGCCTCCAGGTCAGCAGCAAGCTGAGCCACAGAAGTGATCACTTACCATTGCTCTCCATGTTGGTTCTTTACCTTTAGATAAAGCTGGAGCTGTGCAGCTCCTGGCTGATACAAAACATGTCCCAGAGGGGGCCTTGCCAAGGGCTGAAGGTGAGCTGGGCATTTTTGGAGGTTGGAAATTTTGGATTTAGAAAAGGTTGGCTCTGATTGCTGAGCTTTATTTCCCCCTAATGCAAGTATGAAGCTGCAATCTGTCACAACATGGGCAAAGTCAGCTTGTCTGGAGGTATCAGCAGTGGCTTCATTGTCATTGCTGTTTCTACCTGCTGTGAGAGGAGAACTGGGTCCACAATCTGTACATGGAGAGCTGGGTGCTGAAGACCAACATGTCTCACTGCAATGCCTGCCCACTTCCTGCAGGCACCCAGCTGTCAATCCAGTGTGCATGGTTGAAGGAGCTCCTGGTGGAAGTGAACACATCCACAGGTATGAAGGACTTGTCCTGACCTCTTGTGAGCCCTACCAGCCTGCTCCAGACCTCCTGGGATTCCAGGGGCACAGTCAGGGCCACAGTTGGTGGGAATGGGGCCAAACATACTCAAGCACCAAATGTCTCGTAGCATTTCTGATTGAGGCTCTACCACTGTGATCAAGAAGAGAACAACATGGTAATAATCTCTGTCCCCTGGTAAGAGAGGGCATCAATAAACACATGAGAAGGGGCATTAAAGTCAGCCCAGCATTTGAAGAGCATCATGAGGGGAGATGGTGCCGGTATGTGATGTTTCCCTACCTTCACAAGGCAGAGTACACAGGGTAGGCAGATGGTAGCAGAGCAAATCCCACCCAGGGAGAGGGATAGGGACACAGTGCCATAGGAGGACACGGCAGCAGCAGAGAAATTATGAAATCTGTGAGCTGCTGCAATGCAAATTCTGGTGGAAAACCCTCAGAGAACTCCTTTGATGGAAAGGAGGAGGGAGTTAATTTGAAGCAGAACCCCTTCTCTCAACACTGGCCCTGGCCACTTTCCTCCTCCTGCTTGTAGGGCTTGTCTATTCTAGTGTGTGTGATTAGGTGCTTTGGACTTGCTGTGCTGTGTGTGAGGAGGGCAGGATGCTGATAAATCTGCCTTGCAGAGGGTACACCTGTCTGACACTCAGAAAGATTCATATTTGTAGGAAACCTTCTACTCAGTTCCCACCTGGTCTTACATGCATCTGGGTAATTGCAAGCAGAACTGCAGCTCACACACCCTCCATTTCCCAACTTTTGCTGGGGAAACAGAGCAAAACCTGCTCTGGACCCCGGTACCAAGGTTCAAGAGGCAGGTCAGCCTGACGGATCCAAATGCCTTCCTTGCTCGCCAGATGAGCTGAGTGGGATAGAAGTTACATATCCACTTGCCTGAACTAATATGTGGTTTTCTGGTAGTATTTGTGGGCTGGTTTGTGGGCACAGCACCAGCTGAGCCCACAGTTCTGTCCAGCTTGTGGTTAGAGTAGACTTGTGCTAATAACATACAATCTTGGGTCTATTCTCACTAAAGCTACAGATTTTTCTCAGTAATCCAAAGGTCAGCATCGAAATCACAGCTGTGCCTGTTGTTTGGACACTTGTCCAGAGAACGAGGAGGTTCTGGTGAGCTTGGAGGGAGCTGGTTGGACGCTCTGGTTTTTGCTCAGTCCCTGTGTTGTGCTGTCTGCAGCCCTCTGAGTGCTCCAGCTCCAGTGTCTCTCCTGTAGCTACTCCTCATCTCCTTTCTGAGCTTATTAGAGCATCCTCATCCTTAAGGTATCTCCCCCAGCACATGCACCAGCCCCTGGGCACTGCAGAGGCATCCTGGAGCCAAAAATGCAATAAAAATCTGCTTTTATCAGTTCTGCTATGGCTGTCTGTGCTACCATCTATGGCAGCTTGACTGCCCAGGCTCAGGAAGGTTCATTTGGTTCATTTCCTATGGTTTTAGCCAAGCAGCACTCCAAGGACTTTGCTGAGCACATGTGCACTGCAAACCCAAAACATTTCAAAGGCTTCCTGCTGATCTTTGTTGGGGCAGAGGCCTAGAAGGCTGTGAAGGGACTTCTGCCAGACTTTGTCATGACTCTAAAGCAGGAGCCTGCCAAAGAAAATGTAACTTCACTGATTATATTTTAACATTGCAAAACAGTTATTCACCACCAACAACTTTTTCTGAGAAATGGCTCTTTGTTTGTGGAAAACTTCAGTAAAGAGGAAAATTACTATCCATAGGCAGATAGGCAAAGGGGGAGTAGCTGTGGTGTACAAATGACATTAATGAAAGCAGCAATCACTAAAAACACTCTCATCAAAAGAATCCGTCAGGCATCTCAGTAGTGATGTGATGCCACCAAGCCCATCTAATGGAAAACCAACCAAGTCACAGAATCATTGAATCATTTAGGTTGGAAAACACCTTTAAGATCATTGAGTCCGAGCATTAACCTAAAATTCCCCAGTCCACCATTAAACCATGTCCCCACATAGAATCATTGGCTGGAAAAGTCCTCAAAAATCATTGAGTCCAACAGTTAATCCAGCACTGCCATGTTCACCACTAAACCATGTCCCCAAGTGCCACATCTGCACGTCTCTAAATACCTTCAGGGATGGTGACCCCACCACTGCCCTGGGCAGCTGTACCAGTGCTTGACAACCCTTTCACTGAAGAAATTCTTCCTTATATCCAAGCTAAACCTCCCCTGGTGCAACTTGAAGCTATTTCTCCTTGTCCTGTCACTTGTTACCTTCAAGAAGAGCCTAACTACACCCTAGTTTCAGGGAGCTGTAGAGAGTGAGGTCTCCCCTGAGCCTCCTTTTCTCCAGGCTGAACATCCCCAGCTCCCACAGCTGCTCCTGGTCAGACTTGTGCTCCAGACCCTTCCCCAGCTCTGAACGTGTTCCAGCACCTCACTGTGTGTCTTGCAGTGAGGGCCCCAAAACTGAACACAGGATTCAAGATGTGGCCTCTCCAGTGCTGAGTTCAGGGGGACAATCTCTCCCCTGGTCCTGCTGGCCACACTATGGCTGGTACAAGCCAAGATGCCACTGGCCTTCTTGGCCACCTGGGCACTCACTGACTCATGTTCAGCCTGCTGTTCAACCAGCACCCACAGGTTTTTCCCCATGGGGCAGCTTTCCAGCCACTCTTCCCCCAGCCTGTAGCTCTGCATGGAGCTGTGGTGACTGAAGCGCAGGATTTCACCTTATTGAATCTCACAGAACCGACCTCAGCCCACTGATCCAGCCTGTCCAGATCCCCCTGTGGGGATACCCTCAAGCAGACCAACACTCTCACCCAGCTTGGTGTCATCTGCACCCGATCACGATGCACGAAATGGTGATTCCTCACAAAGACAGCGTTGCTCCTGCCCTGCTAAATCCATGTTGTGCCTGCCAGTGCAACCACGGCCAACGAGCCCTCCCAGCAGTGCCACATATGCAGGGACGTGCTGTCCTGCTCACTGTGTTTGTTTCAGGGGATTAGGAACATGCCTGAACCCAAGCGCATGTTGGAAACGATGTTTCACACGCAAAGCAGTCTGGTTTGGAGGGAAATAGTTACATTTCTCTGATTAAATGAAAATAATTGGGGTTAAATGGGGAGGAAAATGAAATTTCCTTGCAATTACTTGGATTTGTTATAAGAAAAAAATTACATATGTTGTCAGTTTTATCTGCTTGTCACAGTTTTCCCTTTATGTTTTTCTCCTACTTTTAGAAATTAATTTGGGCTCCTTTGCCTCATTAATGGGAGATTACCTAACTTGGCAAGAAGTTCTGTGTATTAGAAATGGGCTTTACTGATACAGCTCTAAAACACTGATGTGCTCTTCTGTTCCAAAACCCCCTTCTGCTAAAACCCAAACAGAATAACATGGCTATTTCCCTAAATTTTTGTTCAAACATATGGAAGAAATTTTCTTCTTAATGGTTTAGTGTTAAGGAGCAAAGAATGCTGCTAACATTGTCTGCTCCCCATAAATCCCCCTTTACTATGTGGTTCTTCCCCAGCTACCCAGGTAGGGTTGTTAAATCAGGATGGTGCTTGCGATTTATGAGAATAGTTTATTTCGTGTACTTTGTTCTATAAACATCCACTTAAAAAAAAGACAACACAAACAACAGAAAATTCAGTTGTAAAGTCTAAAAAGAGAAGGTATTTTTGGGTGCAGAGCAGCATCTGAATTATCCACATACACTCTGGTGAGACACACAAAACCCTGCAAAAGTTCTCACTGAAATAGTACAAGAGAGGTGTGGTGATGGTGGAAAGAGGACAATCCCAAAGAGGACAATTTCCCCTCTCCCCTCCCCTCCCTTCCCCTCCCCTCCCTTCCCTCCCCTCTTTTCTCTCTCTCCTTGTCACTATTATTCTGTCCTGTTACAATTAATTTTGCTTTCAATTCTTGCCATCCTCCGGATCCATCAGAAAAAAATTGGTCTGTCCACCAGAAAAAACTGATCTGTCCACAAAAGCATCCCTAAATTCCTCCATGGTGAACACAGATGCCAAAAATCCCATCCTTGTCTTCAATTCTGGCTTTGTCTGCTCTGGAAACCCCTAGCACTGGCCCTGCAGATGTTCTGGCAGCCTTCAAGCTCCTGATATGTTTTGCAAAAGCAGATGTTATTAATTTGTAAAGCATCTTTGAACTTCTCATGGGGGGCTGAAACTTTTGGTGTTGTTTCTAACCAAGTGCTGGCAGGGGGAGTTGTCTCTTTCTTTTTTTTTTTTTTTAACCAGGATATTTTTGGGTTTCTACACCATCCCTTGCCAACCCATCCAGCTATGCCAACCTCCTCTGCATTTCTGCACCTCAGTCCCTCCTGCATAACTCTCCAAGAGGAACATACTCCACCATTCCTTTTGCATTAACTTTGGAAATGGTATGAAATTTTTGCCCTTTTTACAGGTTTCCAGATTAGCTGATCCCTGAAGTTGCTACAGAGTGGGTCTAAAACTTACAGCAAGTGTCAAGCCCTGTGTGATGTGTACCAACCTGGACGGACATAGCCCAAATTCCTCGTCCCTACTTGTGTTTCCTGCATGTGCAGCCTCCCTGGTCACCCTCTGGATACTGTCACCAGCAGGGACAGGCAATCAGTGGTGACACTTTAATAGCATTTTTATTTGGGCTTGACATCCCCTGTTACTTGTCCAGTGGGTTAACTTGTGATCTGATCTGACTGCTACTCCTTATCTCTGGAAATGATCCAAACACAAGCAGGAATGAAAGGAAAAAAACTCACCAGGAAACAATATTTTCATGTTTTGCACCCAGTGAGGACATTTTGGATTACATTTGGACTTTGCATTTGGGAGGGGTTGTTTTTGTTTTCTTTGCAAAGTAACAAAATTCTCAAAAAAATGACAAGGACAACAAAATGTTTTACTCTTCTTTTAAGCTAGACAAAGGGAGAAATAGGAAGAAAATTCCAATCTTTTCATCAAGTGACAAAAATACCAGCCAAAAGGAAAAGATACTCGACACTGTGTTTGGCAAATCTGTAAGCATAGCAAAGGTGTATCTATATTAATTATACTTTCTCAGCTTTATACAAACATTTATAACACATGAATGAATACCAGAGGGAGTATTTTCTTAACAGAAAATTAAAGCACAAGCTTTTAATACCTATCCCAGGAAAACCAGTTCATTTATTTAAACAGCAGTTTAGAAACCAGAAACAAACCAATAAAAAAGTAGTTACTTTTCTATGGATTTAAAATTTGGGATTAAAAACTCCTGATGGCTTCTAGGGAAGCCTTAGCTCTGCAGCAATTCTCAGGAAACAGCATTGCTGACTACAGCATAAAACAACTCAAATTGTGCTGATGTGGTAGGAGAAGCCTTTGAAACCAGTGGAGCTTGTGGAGGAGTCAGAATCTTAAGAAATGCCAATATTATTTCAAGAGAGGGAAAAAAAAAAAAAGGTTGTATTTCCAAAAGCAGCCAAACTGGAGGGTAATGAGAGTCAATTTCTGAGTTCATCTTGGACTAAAGCTCCCATTTGAAAGCTGATACGGGCTTTTCCAAGCACAGGGATAGTTAAAGTGTGGTCCAGCAGGGCTGTAGCCTGGATATACTCTAATTTTGAGTGCTGAAACACAGCATGGAGACCATGCAATGATCTGGTAAATTGTGGAGCACTGGGAGCAGAGCAGTGGTTTCCACACTGCTATTTCTGAAGGTCTCAGCTCTGCGTTAAAGATCATCTGGACCAGGACCAGTTCACCTTGTACAAACTGGGTTTAGCCCTGGCAGACTGTGAGTGTTGCCCAGGGCTGGGCAAGGAACATCTGCCCCTGTCAAAAAGCCTGAACCACATCTGCACTTGGGTCTCATGCTTAGAGTAAGAAAAACTATTTTGAGAAAGGAAATAAAACAGAAAAGCTCTTCTACTTTTCTCTCCCTGTGGTGCCCTGTCACGAAGGAAGGTTGAGTGAGTACCAAGACCCAAAATGTGGTTCATTAACACAGCTGAAAACATTATCAGCCACAGATACTGATGCCTTAACCTACACTGCTTGAGCAGAAGTCAGTGTGCAAATGTCTAATAAAGGATATGATGGACTTTTTTTTTTACAAGATAACCAAGGAACAGGTTGTACTTCATATTTTAAGAAATTAGACTATATCAAATGTGTAATAAAAATATTTTCTATAGGATTTTAAAATATATACATATATAAACTACCTAAATTTTTAATGCCCTGTTGATATTGATGTGGTCTCTACAGTCTCTAAGTGTAACTAAGTGAGGCTGCCCAGCAACCTCCATTATACCTCAAACAGTGATTACAAAACTTGAAGCCTTGTCCACACTGTAAATTAAACCTGCTTGAAAATGGGATCTGAAATTATCTGCTGGGCCTGATCCAACACCCACTAAGACAGACAGTCCACTTCTGACTGCAGGATCTGGATTAGGACCTAGACACAGTCCCAAAATTATTTGGTTTCCAACATGGATGGTTGACCAATGACAAAAGCACCTGAAGGAGTTACTGAGAGCCTTGAGGCACTTCTTGGTAAAACTAAAATTATTAGATATTTTCTTTAGAATATTTAGAGTTATATAGAAATTGTCTTAAGAAAATTTGGGTGTATCTATACTTCATGTTGAACAGAGGCCCAAACTGACTGTGTCTCGGACATAGCCTTTGCCCAGACAGTGGATATAGACTTAAGTCAAGCTTCAGTAAGGTTGAGAGCTTGGGGGTGATGATGGAACAAAGAGCGCTCATGCTTCCATCCTTGACACAGCATCCACATCTGTATCCCCAGGCCTGCCTTGTCCAGCCCATGTGGAGGAGATAAGTTGGCAAGAAGAGCTCCTGTGTCAAGTGCCTGCAGTGGCCCGTGGGGCTGGACTGGTGCTTCCCTCAAGGACAACCTAAAACCGGTGGTGGAGGTGGAGGTGGGTGAGGAAGGAGAAGCACAGATGACTGTCTGGCCCTCCGTCCACTGAGGACAGTGAGGACTCAGCTGTGGGCTGTGCCAAATCCGGTTGGCATTCCTGTTTTAACCCTGTGTCTAAAGCAAGTTCAGATTCGTTCTCCATGCGAGGTTTGAAGCACAGCATAGACAAGGTGTGAGGGCCAGATCCTGATCTAATGCAGGCAGAGTTCACCACTTATCCTTGGCCTGAGCACTTACCCTCACATTATACTTTCAGGTAGGTGGCATGGGAGTTCTCCTGCTTCAAAGAGTTAATGTAGGGGATTTGGCCACCTGCAGAGGAAAGTTTCTCACTGAGCTTTCGGTTCATCAGCTCCATGTGCCTGCTGTTCTTCCTGGCTTGCCGGAGGGACCTCTTCACTTTCTTCACTCGCTCTCGCAGCTGCTTGTTGCGCTTCTCCAGCGACGCCACTTTCTGCTGCAGCTTCTTCACTCTGTCCTCCTCCTCAAACAGGGCTTTCTGCACCGAGGAGCACATGAGCTGAGGGGACAGCAGAAAGGAGACAGCAACAGGTGAGCCCTACACAAACACTTACCAAAGCAAGGGTTAATTCAGGTGTTCCTTGAAACACCTCACAACTCTTCAAAAGCAGAATGCTTTTTTTATAGTAGTGGTTCACAGTTACTTTTGTGAACTGTTTGGCAGACCTGTCCAGCCCACTGAGGCTACAATGAATTTATGGAGGAAGGATGCCCTATTTCTGGTACAAAACTGAGGGTTCAGGCCAAGGGATGTCACTTTGGGAAGCCTCTAGATTTGATTCAGCTTAGCAGCCCTTCAGAAACCCCAGATTCTGGTGAGACTCTGCCCTTTCTCTTTATGTCAACTTGTGAAATAAAGGCAGCACCTGCAAAAGAGAGAACTGGTTATTTTCCTTTTCAAGAACAAAAGTGTCTTAAATATCTCATTATAGGGCTTCTTTAAGACAAAACCCTAAAGGGTAAAGTCTCAGCAGTCTATAGGATCATTCAAAATCCCATAACTTTAAAAGAAGGGATTATTTAGGCAGGGTCATTGCCTGCAAACTGCCCCCTCCCACACTATCCTATAAAAACTTACTGCAATATTGCCCCTAGTAGGGACATCAGGCTCTTGATAGTCACTCATGCTGGTGGCTCATAGATAGGAAATGAAAAGAGAGATGACTTCAAAGGTTCTGCCCCCAACGCATCACTAGAAGAGCAGCTCCCAGGACATTTTCAAATCCAGTGGGTTGGATGATGGTCCAAATGCAAAACATCTGATGGACAATTGTTCATCTTCTGCTACCTCATCCTAGGATGACACCAAAGGTCTATCTCATCTCACCTATGTGTGATTGCCACATTTATGGTCTCTTGTTTCTCACTTGTTTCATTTTTGTAGAGGCAGCAACAGGAGTGAGAAACACCAGCTAAAAAGGTTGCTGAGTAGTTTCAATGCAAAGGAGTTAAGTTCCTTACACACAGTGTACTTGCAAGGGGGTTCAGCTGCCTGCTCTTAAGCAGCTAAAAGTGAGGCTCAGATTTGGGCTCCCTCTCTCTGTTTCCCCTGTATTATCTGCAGAGAGAGAGAACCTTCAAGAGGTTGACTTCCACCTCCCAGGGCAGAGGGAGGAATCACCCTGGGAACACAACCCTTGACCACAAAGGCACCAAGATCCATTTTGTCTACCTGGAACACATTTTCCAAGCAGAAAAAGAGGAGCTCAAGGATAGTCCCACCAAAATGTTCCTGATTAAGGGGAGCCACAATGAAGTCTATTTCTGCCCAGGGTCCTTTGCCTCCTTCCTTTCTTTTTTCTCCAGAAAGCATCCTGAGATATTTTATTCTGCGTGTGGGACTTCCATGTGGTTGCTGCACTCGTGCACCGTGAGGAAAGGCAGTGTCTTCTGATGGATTCATCTTCTAAATACATCTAGAAATTTTTTTAATGTGTGTCAAGCACTCCTGGAGTCTGGATGGGCTTTCTCTGGCAGAACATTTGGAACAGACGGGGAATCTAAATAAACAAGTAAATCCTCACTGTGATGATGAAGGATTACATGTTTCTTTCCATCTTACTTTGTAGTACTTTCAACAACCCAAAGTTGGGGAGGGAGCCCGCTTTGATGAGTAACGTTTCATTTGCTTTGGAAACCCCCAGCGATGGGAAACCAGGGCCAGGCAACACAAACACAGCAACTGCTTCCAGTCCCTTGGAAGCTCTTGTTCCTTGTGCAGAAGCTCTGCGGGTCTTTGCTATAAGGCAAATGCTTGCCCCTCGTGTTCTCTCACTAGGGCTTTTTTGTGAATGCATACTAGGGAGATGGGGAGCCCACAGAGAGAGGGCCAGGAATCGCACTGAGGAGGAGGGAGTTTGGTTTTGATCACAGCTCGCTCCAAGTGCTGTTTGGAAACAGCCAGCACATCTTGGCTTTTGTGTTTGGCACACCCTTGCAAAACCTCAAGCAGAGCTATTCTTGAATTTAAAGGCCTGTAAAGGAGGACATTGAGTTAGGGAAATATGTTTGTTGGGAAGACACGAGGTGGAAACTCTACTTCATGAGGGATTTCCTGCATTTTCCATGGATGCAGTGATAGGCATAGCCTATGCCAGAGTCCAATGCAGAGGAGCAAAAACTTCATGCAGTCGAAGTGGGAGGTTGTGTGGACCCAACTGTGTCTCATCTGTCTGGGCTGGCTGGTAGGGGAATGCTAATATCTGATGGCAGACATCAGGGACAGTATTAGCCTCATCCCAGAGGATCTCCCAAAGCTTTTGAGGTTGGTCTTCTGTCAGCAGAGACAGACTAGCCTGACAGAGCCAATCAGAAACTTCTCAAACACCATCAGAAAACTAGCCAGCTCATTTGCTCATGCTGCTCCTCTTCAAGGTACTCACTCTCCAGTCTGAAACACACAGTTCAGTGCTTAAACTACCTGGAGGTATCCAGAGATATCACAGAAACAGCACAGTTATAAAAAAATGAAGTCCTGTTGGGCATGCAGGGCTTTGTTTGCCAAGAAGGTAGGGGACAGGAAGAGCCCAGCTTGATAACTGGATGCCTGCCTGCAATTGCAAGACTACCAGCTGGAAAATAAACTCTTTCTTCCTTCTGCATGGGGAGAAATAACAAGGTGGAGTCCTCTCATTCTCACTAGCGGGTTACAAACAGCATCTTTCACAGGGCTCTGCAGTGGGGATGATGCTTTAATGTGAATGGTGTCCTGCCCTTGCTGTTACTGCCAGGACTGTGGTTGGCATGGGTGCAATCCAGATATTTTTTAAGTCGTGCTGAGAACCGTGTAACTACAACAGCTGTGAGCTCAGCACAGCCTGTGCCACTAACTTTGTAGCTGAACAAGCAGGTGAGAAGTCAACCAGGCCATACTGCTGCTTGAATACTTCTTGTTTATGGATGGATGTGAAATCCCTGCATCTTTTAGTTATTCCTATGGAGTGTATCCACAGACAACAGTTTCACATCCTATTTTGTCTGCTCTCATAGACCCATAAACGTGCACAGTTTACACTGATGACCATCAAGATCAAACCACTGCCCAAAAGCACTACTAAAAACTATAGAAAACTTGATTTTGTTTCCAGCAGTGACCTGTGCTCCCCTTCCCCATCACAGTTTGTCATATCAGGTGCATTAGAAAAGGTGAGGTGGGTTTTTTTAATGCAACATTTAAGTGACAACGAAATATCCATCCAACAAGGTAAGTCACAGAGGAGCCAATTCCACTTGGTGCTAATGAAGAAAAGGATGGGAAAGGATAGGTATCTGACAATTCCTATTCCCACAAGGTGTCAACAGCAGACATTCAAGCTACAGCTCAGAAGTGCCCCACTAAGCATGGTGTACACACCCACAGACCTGGGAAATGGAGAGAAGGACCAGGAAATGGCTCCTCAGATGTACTTATGGGTTATTTTCCAAATTCCCTGCAAAATTTACATTCCATAGTGACCCACAGTTCAGATAAGCTGTTTGTTCTGGAGGCATATCTGCATGTCTTCTTGTTCCACACTTTTGTTACCAGGGCATGTTCAGCAGTGGTTAAACTCGAGTGCATAGCAGTACCAGGAGATGTAACAAGAAAGGGTTCACAAGAATCAAACAGATCCTTAGGATTTATCCCAGACAGACTACAGCTGTGAAACCGCATATTAAATACATTTGAGTATTTTTCTGAGCGACCATATCACAAATATTCCCAGTTTTAAGTTTCTCTGCATCTAGGAGATTTACAAAATCCATTTGCCAAAGAAATCTGCACTGTAATAAATAGAATAGAGCCATAGAATCACTAAGGTTGGAAAAGACCTAAAAAACCTGATCTTTGGAACATCACAGCTTAGTCATGCAGGCCTTTTACCAAATCTGAACTGATGTATATATACATTTGACTGATGGACAGAACACATCTGCTTTATGCAATCTTGATTTGAATGGGACAGTGAAAAGTGCCCCATGGACAAAGGTGTGATGGCAGTGTTCATCTACCACAAATTGCCCATAAATGACTGAAGTTACGGTTACAGAGCTCAAGATACTCAAAACCCAGCAGTGCCACCCAAGTCTTACACTCTGCCTATCAAAGGGAGATGTGCTGAGTCCTAGATAGCTTCTTGTGTGTGTTCCTTATGGGCAACAATGCTAAAGAACACTGGAGCCCCACTACCTAAAAGTCCTTCATTTCAGGTCTTCTAAAAATATCTTTCACACCAGACAGCATTTTTGGACATTTAGGTATAGGATGTCATCAAGCAAGATGACTGAAGGAATGTTTTTAAATGTGTTACAGTAAGACCTGATCTCTGCATGGACATGCTGTAGTTTTAGAACTGGGCCTGGGTCACTTTATTTTCTTGCCCTCAAATCTTTCTCATTACCCACACTGCTAATGGAGCATTGTCCAGGATATTCCCTCAGCATCCCAGACCCAGCATCACCCCAGCACAACCTATTGGGAGCATCTGGCAAAAGGAATGAGACTTAAAAGACATCCCAAGCCCTGCAGGTTGGGAAGCACAGTTCCTGATACTCAGGTGAGTTCACCACATCCCAGTGAATTCACCACATCTCCACATCACTCTCCTTTTGCCATTCCCTGCTACCAATCTGCTCCACAGGAAAGATAAAAACTATCTGCATTTGCTGCATGTTGACTTGCTGCTCTGTGCTTTGCCGATGTTCAAGTTATAGAAAACATCTTAAAGCGAAACCTTACATAGCACCAGGTGTGTACCCCCAGCTTTATTTGCCTCAGCACAGCAATATTTCATGAACTCTCTTTCAAGGGGCTCAGGATTCAAACATATCTCTTTATTTGTCTTTAACTCCACTGGGATTTATGTTGCCAGCCCCTCCTGTGCTCTTACAGGCTCAGTGCTCATGCAGGTGATCTTCACCTTTCCTGGCCAGTGAGGTCCCCTTTGAGCCCTGCCTGGCCATGGCCACATTTCATACTCCAAGCATCCCTTTCTCCTTTTGTTCAGCCCTTTTGGGCAGGCTATGTGGGAACAAGTCTGTTGCATGGAAAGAAGCACAGGAAGTCAAAGAATAGCAGGAGGGTTCTGGCAGCAGGGAGTATTGGGTTTGGGATAGAGTGGCTTAACCTCCAGTTCCTAGGGTTTTTCAGCCAAGACTAACACTCGTGCTGAAGTGTGGAAAAGTCCCTGTCAGCACTGTTAAAGCATCATGTTGGGTGAAGTGGTGGGGCCATGGCAGTGCTGAGTTAAACCACCTCTGCTTGCTGCAAGAATTGCACCTTTCAGAGGAACTGAACTGGGGTGCCAAGGGCATATCCAGCATCACTGGCACTAATGGAACTTGAGCTGGGGTTTCATCCCAGGGCCCTCATATGAATCAACAAGATACACAGAACCTGGATGGAGAAATAAATTATTGTGGCTGTTCTTATCTTACTGAATACTGGGTCAGCATTTGCCATAGAAAGTGTAATGTTTGTAGCACAGCTCTCCAGCTCACTTGAAATATTAGAAATGGGGATTATTTGGGGTATGAAGCACTGTCTGCAGGAAGGCTGTGCAAGGTTACACCCACCCCAAGGTGTTTCACCACTGTGAATGGTATTTTAATTCCTCATATCACTCTCCACTAAAAGCATATTTTCACTTTAAACTCCTAAATGCAGCTGGTCAAGGGAAGTCACCTTTCCCAACAGTCATCAGTGAGAAATGGGCACATTCAAGAAGATATTCCTTGACTATCTTAGACACTTTCTTTGGGTGGACCACTTTTGGGGACCCCTGCCTAGATAACTATCTCACACTGAGATGGATCCAACTGTGAGTCCCATGAAATGGCAGCTGGCATCACTGACTTCCTGGGACAGGCTGCAAGGGTAGGATTCAGATAGTTTTCTTGGAGTTTGGAGAAACCTGCCTTGGAAACAGACCCAAATCCATGTCCATGGGCACTTGGAGATCTTTAAAAAGAGCTTTGTTTTTCTGACCTGCATCAAACCACTGCTTGGTGTGAAGGTATCTGAGCTGCTGGTGACTCTCATCTGCATTGGGTGTTGCAGGCATCCATATCAAAACCCTACCCTTTGACTTCGAACTCACAGCCCTTGCACTCCGGCTCCCAGGCTAGGGGTGGTTTTAGAGGATGCAGGGTGATTAGGAGGCACTTGAGGGCTAGTGAAAAGATCCTCCATCCTGGAGGTACCTGAAAAGAGAACCCTGGCCCCCAAAACCACACCTAGAGCATGTTTTCCTCCCTGGCACTTTGAGCCCTCAAGCTTGATATTTTTCTGAGTGGGAGGATAGAAAGATATGAGGTGTCAGTCACACCCAGTCCCCTCTGCCAGGATTGGGGACGGAGTTGGAAACATGTCTCCAGAGTCACTGCCAGTACCCAGGAAAGGATCAATACCTTATTCCTTTTACTTGTGAAGGAAAAAGAAGGCAATGGTTTAACAAGAATAGAAACCACACTAATCAAGAAGACAGGAAAAGGGGGAAAAAAGGTGTAGGGTATGAGCCAGACTGCCTACCACAGGCACCTCGCTCGTGCCAAATGAGCAGATAAGTCAGTCCTGACAGTAAATCCCTGAATTCCCTGCCCAGGCAGTGGGAGACAGAAGGTCTCCAGGAAGAGAAAAATAAATCAAGAGGGTACGACCTCAGTCTGGGTCATCTCCAAGTCCCTTTCCTCTCCCCGCTGACCACGCAGGCAGCAGAGGGAGGCACACCAAGAGCCAGCCAGCCGCTTTTCCCCGGCGCTCCGAGGCGGAGGGACTCCGCTCCTGCCTTCTTCCCCTTGAAAACGTTCCTCCGAGCGATTCGCCCTGGATGCCACAGGAATGCGGTGGTGGATCTGGGAGGGGACTAAGTGGTTTAGCAGGAGCTGCCGATCTCCTTCTCCTCTTTCTCCTCCTCCTCCTCTTCCTCGCCGGGCTGCAGCCGCCGAGCGCTGGGCTCGGCGTTCATCCCCACCAGCCCCACACTTGTGCCTTCTGCTTTCCCAAGAGCTTCCCAGCCTCAGCACCGCTCCCGGCTCACGGCGGGACCGCGTGTAGCCTCTCAGATGGGTCAGGGCTGGAGGAAGCAGAAGGTCTTGGAGCCCTCCCAGGGGGCTTAGCCCTCAGGGACGAGCGATGCAACCCTGCCAGCCTCTTTGCTGAGACCCACGTCACCCTTCTCTGCCTTCCCTCCACCAAAAATACTAAGGGTGGCCGGTGAAATAAGGAACCCTGGGGTGGCACATCCCTGCAGAGTGTGCAAAAGCAGAGACGGCAGCCACGACACTACTCTTGTCTCTCCAGCCCTGTTCCAGGGGATGCACAGAGCTCGCTGTGCAAGGACAGCGAGCTCACAGACTTTGCAGCGCTGCAAATACAACCCAAGGCAATGCAACGCCTGCTCTTGCTCCTTCTAAGTCCCATTCCTGGGTGGTGGATATTCCTGATACACCTCTGTGCCCTTCCTGGAGAGGAAACAGTGCAGGCCTGGATTAAGCTGTTCAGTTGCAGGTAAATGAGCATGAATGTTATAGTGCACTGCCCAGCTCAACTATGCTGAGCTTAAAGGGAAATGTTTGGAGGAAGGAAGAACAAAATTTTTTTCCTGTGGTTTTAAGCAAACATGGTTTCAAAACTACCTTACAAGACAGACTGTTTCAGATATTTCTGCATTTTGCTCTGCCTGAATGCTGAAAACATCTGAATTACTGATTTTTATTTTATTATTATTTTTATTTCAGTCTCAGAGGTAAGGCTGCAGTTTCATCTGAACTTCAAAAGTCACCATAAGAGGCTTTTCCCCCCCTATAATAGGTACAGAAACTCTCCATTTCCACAGCTATCAAATTTACCAAAACTTGCTATCCACTTTAATTTCCGACTCAGCTTTTTCCCACCTGGTATTATTATTATTATCATCACAATAAAACTAATTAGGTCTGATATGCCTAAAACTACTTTGCCAATGCACCTTATCTCAAGCGTATTGTTCTCCAGCTGAAAGTTGCTGTGTCTCCATCTAAACTTGTTTTACTTGGCTTGTATTTCAATAGGATTAGGTCACCGTTCCCCCCACACACACACACAGAATTAATTAAATACCAAGGAAGGGATAAAACCAGCAAGATCCACAACCAGAGTGTATTGTGTCCTTCCCTCTCACTGGTGGGAACGCAGGGAAATGAGAAATCGCTGGTCAGAGCAGCATGGCATTTTACACTTTGCTCCTGTTTATTGAAATGTCCGTGTTGATTTTTGAATGAACTGACTTTTACTTTGTGTTACAACAGCTTCTAGAAACATCACTTAATTTAGAGGTCCTGTTAAATGGACAGGAAGTGCCCTATAGCCTGGTAGCAATGAGGGAAGTACAAATATGTTCAAATACACCATCCCCACAGGCAGCTGAAGCTCAGAACCAGAATCAGCTGGTGAGGAGGAATATTTATCTTTACCAAAATTCATTTGCATGTGAACAATATTAGTTTAAGCTAGGGTTATACCTGGTCTGGGATGTTTACATTAGGTATGGGTTATTTAAGTCCAGTATATTAAAACTCATAGGAGTTCCCTGGGGGTCCTGGCAGAGGTGACTGATGTCTCGGTGTGGCAGGTGCTGCATGAATGTCTGCAAGCTGAGCTTTGGCTCAGTGAGGGGTACAAAAGAACAGGTGGGAGATGTGGACTGTAGGAGCACAGAGGGCACAAGGAAACAGTGAAACAGGGTTGATGGAGGCCTTAACGAATGCAGAACCCCCTGTGGGTAAGGCTGTGCCAGATCTCCATGTACCCCCTCAGCAGGTTCAGAGAGCAAACGCTCGGAGCCCACAACCTCTGTTGCAGAGAAGAGAAAGGACTGGAATCAGTAAATACATAATAAAATAAATTTTATATATAATATGAAAAAAACCTTTGCTTCTCTGTCACCTATAAGTCAAAGTGGGGAAAGAGAGAAGCAGAGCAAATCCCAGCAGGCAGTGGACGGGTACTGGCAAATGGCCACAGCATGACTGCAATGCATTAAATGCTGCCTCTCAAGAAAGCAAAGAAATGGACATTTACTGTAAGTGGAGTCTGTGTCTCCTCCCCAGGAAATATATCATACCCAGGGGCAGTCATATGCACAGGGGGAGAACCCGTGCTGAGAAAGGCAAATGTTTAAAGTTAACGCAAGATCTATAAAAGTCGTGTTCCCCTATAAATCCCTCTGCTCTGGACGCCTTGGCTTCATACTGCACATAAGTTGCTGCAGCTCAGCTGCCTTTACAAACAGATAGGATTTCCTTGGCTGCAGGTCCAGCTGGAAGCCACGACCGTGTCCTGCTGCTGTGCACAGCTTCTGGATTTCAAAGAGCAATTGCAGGTGCCCTGGGGCAACCTGTTGCCCTCTGGTGCCACTGGGGATTGGAGATGTGGAGATGTTTGTATCTGTTCTAAGCATCCATAGGAACTGCTGGAGACATTTCACTTCCAGTCCAGAAAAGCAGGAGTGAAAAGGGCATACTCAGACTTGTATTTATCTGTGCTTGGGGGGTCCCTTGGGGTAGACTTTGCAGCAGCCTGTTTTATGTATGTAACCTAGATCCTGGGTAGGAAACATTGGCTTTCTGGACTCTTTCTACCCTTAATGGAGAGACAGAAATTCCTCTGGAGGATGAGTCAGAGAAACTAATTTAGAGCAGGGAAGCAGGCACTAAACCCGAGTTGGGTAGTACGGAAACAACTCTGACACGGTGCTTACGCACTCAGCAGAGACGCCCTGCCGTGGCAGGAGCAGGACAAGAGGCTCTAATGAAGCCTTTTCCTGCAAGCAGTGAAGGATCTGCGAAACCTTGATGGAAATGACGGCAGCAGCATTGAAATCAGGCTGAGCAAAACGCAGGGGCTTGACAAAGGGCATCTGCATCCACTCCTGAGCTGCTCTGCAAGCCCAGAGCAAAGAGACCTCAGCAAGAAGCTGTTTGCTGTGCCCCACACAAGGAGCCCTGGGAGAGGAGATCGAGCCAGAGGTGATGAGCAGGCAGAGGCACAGCTGAGGAGCAGGTCCAGGAGCAGGACCAGCCCTCATCCAAGCATGGAAGTGCCACAGGTTGCCACAGTGGTGAAGTGGAAAGGCCTTGGTGAGGTTGAGGAAGCAAAGACAAAGGGAGGGAGAAACAAACATCTGTGATCTGCAGGCACTCTCTGACTAACGTCAGCACACGGAGAAAGGAACCGAGGGGGGAAAATGCCTGAGAGACTAATCAGCAGCTCTGAATAACAAGCTCCAAGCACTAACATCTGGGAGCTCACTGCTACTCACAGATATTCCTGTCCCACCAGGCAGCTCAGAGCAGCCTGTCCACAGCTCTGGCTGCTGCGTGGGCTGTAAATCCTGAAAGGGCCCCAGACCACCCTGCATGCAATAAATGGGCAACAGGCTACTCTGAGCATGGCAGGATTTGGAAAACAACCAGTATTCAAGGTGGAGGGGCATGGTATTTAGGAGACCACCCTCCTGCTTGCATGTGCTCAAAAGGCCCTACATATTTGGGGCATTAATGACTCTTTCTGTAGGAGACAAAAGCTGCTGTTTCACTCTAATACAATCCCTTAGATCAGGTCCTGTTCCCGAGCCAGTATTTTAAGTCTCAGTAGAAATACAGGATCATATTTGAAAGCCAACATTCTATTTAATGGCCAAAGTGTCTTCTTGCTGCTTTGTCTTCATTTCATATAGACACAGAAGGCATCAGAAACTCCCATCACGTGTGGCAAACTTAACTGCCTTATACAGGGGAAAGCTTTCTACACAGGGCTGGTTACAATGCCTGTGGAAAATAAGGTCATAAGGGAAGCATGAGTCAGGCCTCCTCGTACACACAAGCCTGGAGCACTCCTTCCAGCCTGATTTCAGGAGAAGGAGGACTGCAGCCACAGCTACACATGACAAAATGACTTCAGGGCTGATCGATGCCCTGTGGTGAACTCTTCTCTGCAAGCATCTAAATTATAGAGCACGCACTTCACTGCTGGTTAATGTTACAGTGGTGGCTCTCAGCTGTTTAATCCTATGTTAATAATTGTGTTGGAGTGAGATAATTACATAGCAAGTGCCACACCACTGCACAGCAAGCACATGGGGATACCTCTGAGCTACAGTTCAATCATGCACTACTTGGAGGTTTGACTCTTTTGTGAATAACTGCACCGTGGTCTGCAAAATCTTGTAATATCCTGCTGTCTTGTGCATTTACCTGTAAAATCTGCTACTTTTCCTGGAAAAATACTTAGGGACAGGTAGCCAAGTGTATCCCCTGTAAGTCTGTGTTACTGTTTGTGTATGCGAGGGCTTTAGATGTGATTATGAAATTAATTTTCTGTATCAGTCCAAAATTCTTCTGGGGATATTTGTTTTGCTTTTCTCATATTTCTCTGACACAGAAGTTATCTGTACTTTCACCGGCTTTGTATTGCATCACTTTAGCAGTAGCAAGAGCCAGGATCTGGACAAAGAGCTGATGATCTGGATTGTCTCCCACCCCTCCTGCAGTAGCAATCACAGTGTCCACATCAGTCACCCTCCACACAACTCCACAAGGGTTTTGCATGAGAGCAATTAAAAAAAAAAAAAATCAATCCAAAACCCACTGTGAGGAAAGCAGGACCTGGGCTCCAATCTAGTCCCATAACTAGGACACTTTCCTTGTCTTCTGGCAATGATAAGGTTGGAAGAACGAAATCTCTATTATTTTAAGCTGTGTTATCTGAACAGCTTGTTCTCATTAAGTAACACGTGCATTTCACACCTCATTGAAGAGGACAGATAAAATGCATGTCCTAATCAGAGGAAAGGAACTGGATGTCTCCACTACAGTGAGGGCAATAACCAGTTAGGGGAAAGCAGCCTCAATGAAAAGTAGTTTTGCTGTGCTTCAATTCCCTGTGTTCAAAAATGGGGATCACAGGACATTTTTGATTTACAGGGTTTTCTGAACCTTTATAGTCTAACCTAGAAAAGTCTATATTTGAAGTCTGGGTAGTGTGGGAGTGGAGCAATGGGGAGCCAGGACCCATGGTCAGATACTTCACTTGCAGGCAGAATGGTCTCAGTGCTTCTCTGTGCAAATTCAGAGAGTGAGCCCAGAAACCACATTTTTCCTTGAGGTCCTGCTTGGCATTGCCCATAACCCCAGCCTTGTCTCCACCAATCTGGAAACACATTTTTCAGTAAGGATCCTGGATAAATTCCCCATCACTGGAGAATGTGACTGATTGAACTTTCAATATTTAGAGACTTAGTCAATAAAAGTTTGCAATATAAAAGTTGTATTATTTTTTTGTGTCACAGATCGAGGCATTTAAGTCCACATTATCCAAGAAGGGTGAACATTTGGCTTAGATACATGACCAATGTCCATGGTCCCAAGACCAAAGGTTTCAAGTATGACCAAAGGTTGCAAGTATGACCAAAGGGACAACTTCCAGCAACTGCCTTTACTGGGTCATAGAATACAAAACCAACTCTTCTTTAGGCACTGTTCACCAGCAGGGACAAAATGGGTGCGAGTGGTTTGGCAATGAGATGCCAGCGGTCACACCTCTTATTCTTCTGGGTCTAAAGGTCAATAAACCAGTAGAAAAGCCAGCAGAAGAATACGCAAGGTTTTTTACAGGAAGGGAAGGAAATATTTGTTCCCACTGATCCTGCAGGTATTTGAGGCCTCTCTCCGTCAGCCAGATGTAGTTTAGGGTTAGTACATGTAAACTGCAACACAAACTCAGATGGAAGAATGGGTGACCAATTTCTTTAATCTGATCCCCATCCAGATGGATCTCTCAGTTCTGCCTTGGTCTGTTTAATCCTGTTAATAAGTACATCACTGTACTGACATACAGCATCTACACTTTCTCTTGGCAGCTGGTGCTACTAAAAGTCGCTGGTGCTCTACACTGCTCCCTCTGGATATTTGTGAGGCTTTTCAGTTGAAGAAACACAAAAAAATCCTGAGAAGTTGCATAATTCCAAATGTTTTTCCTTCCACATTCTCCCCACCCTAGAGAATCTGCCACTTACTAACATTTCTTTATTTAATCCCTTCCTAAAATACCCTTTTACCATTGAGAACTTTGCAACTGTTTGGGAGGGGGAGGAGTTGTTTGCTGTTTTGATGGAAAGAGTGAAACTAAATTATTTCCTGGCTGAGATTTATGTGTCAAGTTTTAGCTTGCAGCCAGATTTTTTTTTAGCCAAGTTATAAAATCTGAAGATAATTCCGACTCTCCTTGTCAGTGACTTTTATGAAGCAATTCATGATATGTGCAGAAATTAAAGGAAACTCTGCACCATGGAGCTTTTAATGGAAATGAAGAGACATATTCCTGCACAGAAGGGAAGGGCAGGAACATATATTAGCCTAAGCAGAGCTGTCAGAAAGCAAATCCCAGCTTACTAAAAACCAGTGGACATCTTGATGAACCTGTATTTCTTAAATGCTTTGGATGCAAATTGAGAGCAAGGCAGAGGTTGCATTTGACCATGGACAAATGAAGCTGAGTTTTGCTTAAGACATCAGGCTTTTGGAAACTTAAGACCAAACTCCTTGATGTGATACCCTAAAGATGTTCTTGATCTGCTGGGACTATTCAGATGCTGGTCAGCTGGAAGGTGTTACAGTCATCCAGCAAAAGGACACAGAAATCTCTCACATGGGATGGGCAATGCTGTGCTTCTCTGTCCCTTCTGTCATGTTTGCCATGCCAAACCAGCACAATGGTGATGGTCTGACCCATGCCTAAACAGTAAGGTGGCCAGAGCAGTTGCCCATGAAGTGGCTCAAAGCAAAGAGGCAGCAGAGACAAGAGACCACATGTGCCAGAAACCCACAGTGAGACCTGTGTGTCTAAAACTCAAGGTCCCAAGGTGAGATACTGCAAGAAGGCTGTGCCCACATTAGCAAATCAACTGGAGCAAGAGGAATGTACCTGTAGACTGAAGAGCTGGATGAGTTTAGGGTTAGCAAATAGACGGGGAAATGGGTTTGGAAGATATATGAAGGACCAGTTGTGGATCCCTTGCGTTTCCATTAGGAGTCAGTGCATACCAGAGCAGTCTGGCTGTGTTTCTCTCAGAAGGAATCTACTCACTGTGCAGCAAAACCTCTTTGTGAACTGAACTAACATTTGTCAAGCAAAACTATGTGTCTCCTACTCACCAGACTCATTCCCTGTCATGACAGAGATTGCACTGATTTGACACATCTTGTTGACAAACCTAAGCTGGCTGCTGTTCCCAGAGGTGTTTTGCCCAAGGTCCATGGCTTGGGAAACTTCAAACAGTAGACCTCAAAACCATTGCACAGCCTGCAATGCAACTGGTTTCACGTTTTCCTCCCATCCTTCCTGATGGGCCAGCTCCAGCCTTTGGAGCTCTGACCACGGGGCTGGTGGAGGCCCCTCACAGCTCAGTTGAGGACAGGAGGTGATGATGGGTGTATAATGAGGCTCTGGGATTGTGTAGTCCAATTATGACTCTGGAATAGCAGCTGGTGGCTCCCCAGAGAGCCATCTATTACCACAACTTGCTGTGTTTCTCTCCCTGAAGTTTCACTTGAAGGCTCGAGCAAAGAGGCTGGCTGGGCTCTGAATTAACCCACTGATTTCCCTCTACTTGACACACTGCAAATCTTTACTGGTGCTGACATCCATGCTCTCCCAAACTCCCATATTTCTTAGGAACAGTTGAACTAACAAGTGCAGCGAGAACACAAGACTGTGAAGCCACCTTGGCTGTGTTTCAATGTCTTCTGGAAAGACCCTAATGCAATACAGACATTTGCATTTGTACCTACACACTGGCTACATCTGAGCATGGCTATAATGAGCTCTCCCCACAATACCACACATGAAATACAGCAAAGAGAAAGGAATATTGCTTTCAGAGTTACCTGTGAAGGAAGGCAGATGTCCAGAAGCAAGAAGAACGCAGTAGATATGAGGATATTGCCTCCCAGCTCTGCTAGTGATTGTCCATGCCTCAAAGCCAACTAAAAATTG
The DNA here is from genome assembly GCF_022539395.1 of Myiozetetes cayanensis. Classification (NCBI taxonomy): domain Eukaryota; kingdom Metazoa; phylum Chordata; class Aves; order Passeriformes; family Tyrannidae; genus Myiozetetes; species Myiozetetes cayanensis. The sequence continues at coordinate 6,198,003 of NW_026087521.1, forward strand.
TTTTAATACTGAACAGTATCTGAAGGGAGTCCCTCAGATACAACCAGAACAACCATGAGGTTGGATCTGGACTGAGTTCAGTAAAAGCCACAGGTGTTCTGATCTAGTTAAAAAAATATCAAGAAATGTAGTTTACCCTGACCCTTTGCTTTTGGGGCTGGAGAGTGACAGATCAGAAGATGCTCTGCTATGGAATCAAGGCAACGAGTCTACCTTACATGCCCAGGTAGCAATTTGAGAAAGGCAACAGAAAGGAGATCAAAAGTAATGTGATAGCAGCTAAAGAAACTGCCATCTGACCAACAGCCACACACCAGCTTAGTCATTCGTGCCTTTTGAGGTCAGTGGTGTCATCGCTGCCTGGTTGTAAACTCATGCCTTAGGTCAATAACTTGAGTACTTACATTTAGTGAAAACTATTGAAAATGCATGTCACATCCTTTCATTGCTGAGGGAATATTTCCCAGGCGTTTCAAGGCTGAATTATTCAAAAGCCTTTTAATTCAGTTAGAATGGAACTGATGCATATGTAACAATAATCAAGAAACATGAAGATTATAGGGGTAATCCAACTTAAACATCAGTTTGCATCAATTACTGGACTTAATCTCAAAGTTCAGGTGAAAGAAGAGCTCACAAAGCAATGTTCCACTTATCAAAGCAGACCAATACCCTAAACTAACAAAGCTACTTTATTCCAAATTTATTCTGATTTCAAACTCGTTCATTACTTTATTTTCTATGTATGACTCATAGCTCATGAGATCTACACAAAACCACATATGAGGGAAGAGGAAAAGGGAGGGGTACTGTAATAAATTCTGCATTACCTGAGAAGATAGGCAAGTATCTTGTCATATCAACTCCCCTCAAAGTTAAATTGCAAGAAGGGGTTATATGCAGCTATACCTCATCAATTCTGAGCTGAGTTTTTGAATCTTGGATGGTGACACCGTGGGTACAGATGTGGGTTGATGGGACTTTTAAAAATTATGGTTAAGACACAATAAAGTTACAGTAACAGCCATGACAAAGCAACCACAGATGGGCACTCCTCGGTCCTCATCCTGCATGTGTGTTATGCATTTTACCTCTGTAGGCATTACAGCTGACAAATAATTCTCACACAGCATCTGCAAGGCTTGCAGACGTTCAGAGGAAGAGGGTACACTTCTGCTGAGCTCTGACAAATTACAATCAATTCCGTGGCTTCAAGGGCAATATGGTGTAACGAGGCACTTTCACTCCGTATAGTCAGCAGAGTCAACAGCTTCCTGAAGGCTGCCCCTGAGAATCTGCCTCCCTATTTCACCAGGACCAGAAAAATAAAAACCAACCCCACAGCAGCTGTGGGCAGATGTTATTCCAGCCTTTCTTTCAGCAGCTGCTGGACACCTCTGAGCTCAGGCTGCACCAGCAGGACCGGTGTGAGGCATCGCCGTGTCCCCAGCTGGTGGCGGATCAGCGGCACTCCCCAGACCTCCTAACTCCTTCCTGCTCCTTTGCTAAACTTCTCAGTGTCAGCTGAGTTGAACCAGTTTTCTGGATGCTTTCCCACTTCCCCAGTACTTCAGCAAACAGCACCACGAGTGCAAAAGGGTTCAGAGCACATTTTTGAAGGAACCCAGGCCTGACAAGCACTTCTTGGCTGTCACTGCTGTGACGGAGATGTATTGGCCCTTGTTTTCCCCTTGTTTTTAAAGCTGCTCTACAGTGTGTTTTACTGCATTTGATGGGGAACTTTAAAAGGCTCCTGTTCTGAAGTGATTTTAGAGGACAACCTCCATATGGCAATGCTTTTTCTTGCCCTGACTCTTCAGCTACAGTATAATTTGGGAAAATGGTGCCTTGGACAGCTTCTGACCTTGTTCTCAAGGGTGCTTCACTCCTGTGGTTCAGATTTCCTTGTAAACATGGCTGTACATGATTTCCTATGACCCACAGGGAGAAAAATCCCTAAGGATGGGCTCTGGTGCAAGGATGCTGAATTCTGCATTATATAGCTCCCAAACCCACATTTTCCTGTTAGCCAAACTAGAAAATAACACACTGCCCAGTATGGGGAAATGAGGGCAACAAGAATCAGTTCTCTTTAAATCAAATTACATCTGACTTCCTGTAAAAAATTGTTGAAGCCATTCCTTATGCTCACCAAATGACTTCAGCAGGTGCATATCTTTCCTAGGAAAGAGATCCAACCTCTTTTTCAGTGATGGAGAGTCCATCATGATCCCTGGCAAACTAAAGATTAACGATGTACTTCAAAAAAACACTGCATTTAAGCTGGGTTATATGGATGCAAAATGCTGCCAATTTTGAGTTGCAGGTCAAAAAAAAATTTAAGGCAGAGCAGTCCTGGTTTGATTTCTGAGTCAGGAAATCCTCTCTGTAATTGCAGTCTCCCAGGTAAGTCACACTCCCCCCATGCTCCCACCCACACCACATCCAGGTGTTTAAGGAGGTTCTGCCTTCCTCTCCAGAGAAATATAGTGGCCTCTAGCAATGGCTAATTACCACTTTGCTGATTGACAAAGCGCCAAAGAGTTAGCGCTGCTCACTCCATAACTGATAATTACATTTTTGTCAGGCTGCCAAGGTCCTCGCACACACCTGCACGCTGCCCACACGGTTGTAACAAAGAGATTTATAATAATTAATTATAACATTCCTATCACACATCTCCCCACCCACTTCCAGCAGAGGCATGTAAATGCGGTGATGGGCATGTCTAATTTCCGCTCCTTGTTATGTGGGTTCACAGCGTTAGAGTAAAGTCAGCTAAGAATGTCTCCTGTTTGCATCCTTTGAAGCTTCAATTAATTTAATTCTAGGGAAGGGATCGCACTTTTTTTTCTTCTTCTTCTTCTATTTTACCCTGGTTATTTGTTCACGCCTTCCTGACTAGTCTAGACAGCCCCACCACTTATGATTTTCCCGAGGTGGCCGCTTTCCAAACAGTACAGCTCTCCTCCCACAGAACACGGGCCAAGCTTCACAAAACCAAACCTCTTCCCACGGATCACCATTTCCCTGGCTAGTAATTGACTTCCAGAACTGAAGAGGTGGGAACTAAAAGCCTGCAAGATATTCATCCCCTCCAATGTCATTCCCAGTTTCCAAAGGCATCTACTGTCCATGGAACATTCCCCTGAAGCTGCATCTGTCATTCCTACCCCCATCCACTTTGTGCTCATCACTGGGACCTTCCAAGCTGCTAACACTGATGAGCCCCTGTTGTGGCGCTCCTCTCCCTGGTCTTCATGCTGCCCTTCTGTGGGAAAGCAAAAAGCCCCATTGAAATTTTCCTTCTCCCTGATTTGCTTCTAATCTGTTTTGCATTTTATTCTTTCTTTTTTTTTCCCCCACACCATATTCTGGTTTTACATCCTTCTCAGTTTTCGCTTTCTCTCACAGGTTGCTGGCACTGTTGACATTCATCTGCACTTAATCTTCTTGGGGTTAAGTCTTACACACAAATATTTGCTTTCCCTGTTGGCACTTCCAGCAGTCTAGGCAAAACTTTGAAATTTCCCTGTGGCAATAGCAGTGGGAGGTCCCAGACAAGCAGGGAAGGGGCTTTACTCCCTCTTTTCTCATGGACTTGCATTGCAGAGCATTAGTGGTAGCTGATTCCTATCCAGGATAGGGCGGAAACAATCTTCTTCAAAGCTCAGACATCAAGTGTGTTCTGTAACCTTGAGTCATGTGCTATAAGATGGTGTAGGATAGAGGTCTGTGCAATCACAAGTGCCTTGGAGAGATTAAAAAGAGACTGGCAGCATCGTCCAGCAGAAGAACTGGGAGTATCAGATGGTACAGTAGGAAACAGGTCGAAGGCAGTAAAAAAGGGATGATTGTCAAGAGGAGCTTTATGAGACAGAAATGGACTGGAAGTCACTGAATACATAGAAATAAATAAATATATGGAAATTACTTCACCACAGAGACTCCTTTGCCTGAAAACACAGGAAGCTGGGAGATCATCATCAAGAACCACCACATACCTTTACCCTCATTCTTGCACTCTTCCCTGGATACCTTTAGATTTAGATATCTCTTGGTATGCTGTGGGTCTTGGGGTGGAGGCTGAGGAGAATGCTGTCAGTCTTTTACTTTGTTTCCCCAGAAGATCACCACTTTGCACCAATTCAGGACTTCTGATATTGAAGCACCTGTCAAAAGGACTCCTGTACCTCACTCTGCTGTTGGCTGCAGCACTTCAGAGTGTCATGCAATGAAATTCAGTCTTTCCTCACATTTTGAGATGGATACTGAAGTAAACAAACTCCGTTCAACTAATACTTAAATACATCCAACCAAGAAGCCAATCCAAACCTGGAATTTATACATAAAACACATAGAAAAAAAAAGGTTCTATCTGTAGTGTACACTTGAAGTCCAAATAGAAAAAGCCCTAAAATCAATGTTGAAATAATTCAAAGAGCCCCCTGTGAAAAGGCTGTCTTACGTGATGGTTCCAACAACGTTGACTGGATTAGAAAGAGTATTACAGTTGTTACTTCAGCTTTGGAGTCTAAGGCTTTTTATGTCAGAGACAATGTTCCATTTTGATAGAGTATTGATAACATATGTATCCTCTTTTTTTTTTCTTTTCCTAACATCATTTTAAAAAATGCTTTTAATTTCATCTACACATTTGAAATCAGTCTGTAATTGACCACAGGCATTTAAAAAAAAAGGGGGCAGAGGTTTCAAAATTTCAAAACACAAGGAATTGCTTTAAACCAATGTATAAGATTGTATTTAAATCTACAAAACAAAACTCAGCACCTTACATGCATTCAGTAAATTTTATCCAAAGGGTTTTATAAGCTAGAAGATAAAGACTCCAAAATGTGTCATAAGCTCCAGTCAAATTCAAGCCACCTGCTCCACACAGCAATAGATATGGAAGGAGGGCTCCAAACATGCTACAGTGCTTGTTTCAAGCTCTGGATTTTTCCAGAATCCACTGAATCTAAGCCAGAAGAACTTCTATATCCAACAAGAGAAGACAGTGAGACAGAGCTATAGTCATGGTCAGGGTGGTGTAGCATAAATGATCCAGGACCACGTCAATCCATTTTAGACACTAATAAGTTCATACTTACAGATGTGGCCAAGGCCAGACCACAGTGTGAGCTCAAAGGAGCTCTGTTTCTGCAAGTAATACATTGTCTTTGCCCAAAAGACAAGCAGACTCTGAAACTGGTTATTTGCAGGGTTACCCTGAGCACAGGGTGCAACATAGATCTTTCCACTCACATACTGTGCTGGGCAAGGATTTCCAAATCACTGTGCTGCTCTAGAGGAGCCAGGAACACCAACTGCAGCTGACACTGAAAGCACAGCTGGGGTCACAGGAAGGACCAGTCTCAATATTTGGACTGATGTCACATCATGCTTTATGTGCCACGAGATACACACTCATTAACCTGCCTCTCCAGTATCAATTTATGCCTGGAGAAAGCATCAGTGTTGCAAAGCAGAGGACGCATAGATGTGTTTTCTCCGGCTTTTCTGTAAGAGGGATTTCTGTTGGCACTCCTCAAATTAAAAAGGCATTTCTCATGATTAAATAAAATGAAGTCTGATTCAGCTGCCCACCCTGTCACATGTAGTGCCCCCTGAAATGCCCCTGACAGGTCCAGTTGCAGTTAGAGAAGGTGGAATCTCAGTGTTGAACAGCAGATTTCCCTAACCTTTCACATCTCCTGTGGAATCTCAAAAGGCAACAGGTAGATGAGTTGCTTCCATAAAGGCAGGTATCCCTGTCAGACTACTGGAGTCCAGGAGATTCCATTGAGGATAAGTTCTGAAGAGAGGTAATAGAGAGCTCTACCAGAGGGAATGCAATACAGGGCCTGTTGATCACCAACTGAGGGAACTAATCAGTGTTGTCAAGATTGGAGGCAGACTGGGATGCAGTGGTCATGCACTGGAGGAGTTCACTCACCTGAGGCATATGTGTCAGGCAGAGAGTAAAATCAAGACCCTGAATTTTAGGAAAGCAGATTTGCAGCTCATCAGGGAAATAGTCATATAATCATAGAATCACAGAATCATTTAGGTTGGAAAGTCATGGAGTAGGAAGGGCACAGGATTTAGACAAAAAAGTTTACAGACAGAAAGTGTTTGGGCAGTTTTTCCTGACCTAATGGGGATAAATCCTGAGTCAAAGAGAATTGTCTCCACGGGACTGGGAAGAGCTACAGATGTCATCTATCCAAGCTTTTATAAAACCTTCAATACAGTCCCCCACAATATTCTTTTCTCCAAAGTGGAGAGATATGGATTTGATGGGTAGACTGTTCAGTGGACGAGGAATTGTTTGGATGGACACATCCAGAGAGTAGTGGCCAACAGCTCAGTTTCCAGAGGGATATCAGTGACAAGTGATGAGAAGAGGAAAGGAAGGGAAAGGGAAGGGGAAGGGAAGTTTCTTAGAATCTGGAAAAGAGGAAGGATACTGTCCCTGATAAAAACTGAGAGCAAACAGTAACACTGCAATAGCCACGTTCCCAGCTCAGTAGTTCTGGTGCTGAGGCCGACCCAGGGTGCTGCCAATGTGTATGTTAATGTTTAAAGATACATCTGGGCTTAGGAGCAGGTTAAAGTACACAATTAGCCCTGGGCAAGCCTGAGATTTCTCCATTTCAAAACATAGGAAATGCTGTAAATACCATAGCAAATGCAATTACCAGAGCGTGATAAACACCACTTCGTTAGCAGGGACCACGGGAGGCTTCTCCTGTTCCAGACAGTTCTGACAATGAGCAGGAACCAGAGGTCAATCCTGAAGTCCAGACACAGAACAGGCTGTCTCAGGGATGCCTCCAGTCTGGGATTTTGTTTTTAGCCCTCCTCTGTCCTGATGCTGTGATGGAAGGGGCCTGCTCCTTCACATCCTCCACATCTGCAATGTGTTTCTTGAGCAATGACTGTCTGTAAGGAGCGGGATGCATTCCAGTGGCTCCAGAGTGCCAGTGACTTGGAAGCATCAGGACATTTCCCATCAGTAGTTCAGCTGCCTCTAGACATGGGTTAAATATAGGAGGTTTTTGTCACTGGATGTGGTTTCAAGCCCTTTTTATTACAGTGGGAAAGATTTGAGCATAAAGTATCATTTCCAAGACACATTTAATCTATGACTCTGCACCTTTGGGAAAAGAACCAAGAATCACATTTGTTCCCTTGCCCTTTGAAATCAAGACTTAAGAAAATACAGGCTCAATTAGGATTTCAAGGGACAGAGCTTGAAGTGTTCACTGAACTCAGACAAAACGTGCCTGAGCCTAAAATGTGTAAAAGGGCAGAATCCCAATCACTGATGGTGGTAACAGCCCTTCCCCAGGGTCTTCTTAAAACTGTTTGTTTCCAGTCCACAGGCTTTTCCCCACATCAGCATTCACATCCAGCATGGCTGTAGCTCTCTGGAGAGCTCAGGAGACTTGCAAGTGATTTTTAGAAAAATTCACCTCCAGGTTGTTTTTTTGAATCCAATTGGTGGATGTGGGCTTTGGATGCTACCTGGTACCTTCTGGAGCTGCTTGGCCACAGCAGGGGGGATAGAAACCCTCTCCAGAGAGAGTAAGTCACCCTTGTCAGCACAGACATCCAGTTTGAAGAGGAACAAGTGGATAAGGTGCTCTGAAACCCTATATACCCCCTCCCAGAGCCATGTCATGACCTATACAATGGATCTTCCTCCAGAGGCAGGCAGCAAAAGAGTAATGTCTTCTTCTGACTAAAAGACCCACCACAATTTTCCAGCTTGACCCAAGCCTTGTAAACGATGGAGATTTCACCACATTACTAGGCTACATATTTTGGTGGATTAGTTCTTCATTTCCTATCTCCATGAGCTTTTAATTTTTTTTTTTTTCATTTGAATCTGTTATTTTTCTTTTGTCTCTGCTTACAGATGCTTCTCCAATAGCAGTACTTACAGACCAAGTAAGTTTCCTTCCCACAGATAAGCCATGTGCACAGGGATTCTCACTTAAGACATCTTTTATAGCCCGTGAATAAATTCTCTTCAGCCATCCCAGACTGTGGAGTTCTTTTAAAGTATGAGCAGGCATCTGGCAGAAGTCCCTCATGGCCACTGTAGCTGAGCCCCTTCCTCATTATCCCTCCTCTTCCACACCCAAAGATGATGCCTTTAAGGTGGAAAAAAGCTTTCCCACTCTGTAGCAAAATGAAGGATTTTGAGTGAATGTGTCTGCTATGTTCTTGTTTCAAAGGCTCTGAAACAGGACTTCTTTGCCCATGTAAAGGGAAATTAGGACTTACAGCATCCAAATTTCTATTCCTATCCTGAGCCACCAACAGTACAAGCTGTTCCTTCACTTTGACTTTCCTTCTTTTCTCTCCCCAACTACCATCCAGTTAAGCAACTAACTGAATTTTTTCCACAATAAAAAAAATCTAATTACAAACATCCAGAAGAACACAGTTGTGTTCAGACCTTGTCTAAAGGCTCTGGAAATACAAAAAGCAAGCCAAACAAATGATTGTTCTCTGAAACAGGTGTACAACAAAGACAAATGGAGGCAATAAACTCATTGCATTAAGAGGTAATGAAGAGGATACAAGTCACCATCAACCTGAAGAAGGAAGCCAGACTTCATACCACCAACATGCTTTTGTTTGAATAAATAACCAAACCCCAGTTGCTCATGTGTCACCCATCTGAAGAAAACTCCTTACTCAAAGTACAGCACTCCCTGTGCAATAGGGCTGGAAGTCACAGAAGAGGAAGGAGAAAGACACAGGTTTTCGACAAATAAGTTTACAGACAGAAAAATAATTTACACTGTTGTTCCTAATCCCAGTGGGGATAAATCCTGGATCAAAGAGAATTGTCTCTGCTGGATTGGGATACAGAGCCCAAGATACCTGCCTTGCTGTTGCCATCTGCAGAATGGAGATAGTTCTCCTGCTTCCCCTGCACGGTGACAAGGATGGGTCATTTTGAGGATAACAGTATGTAAATACTAGATTGCATTTTAGTCCCTCATCTTGTCTCAGTATAAAGCACTGCACTGACATTCCCTTTGCAGTAACTACTGGTTCCCTACTGATCTAGAAAATGCAAAAATACTGCAGAACAAGTCCCTTAAGTGCTTTTGGATCTCAGGAAATATTTTTTTTGCTTGCTCGCTCCTGAGTTTCTTGGGCAGAAATTCAGACCCGGCTTTCTGGTCGTATTCATTTCCCTTTGCACTATACAGTGTCATGGAAACTTGCTTCTCCCTCAGTGTATTTTTCCCTGCTGTCATTCATTTTACGGATAACTTGGCTAACAGCTGTAGCAGCCTTCTTCCAAAAGAAGCCCACAGGTTGGGGCAGCAAAAGGAGGTAGTCACTGCATCAGCTGCCAGAGGCACCTGCAGTGATTTGAGCAGCAAACAGCTGCAATTGGTCCACCAAAACCGTGTGTTCCCGGTCCCTCGAAACCAGCCGCTCTGGTTTGTCACTTCACATCAGCTGCTGCAAGGGGCTGTGTGCTCCCAGGGCCAGTGGTAAAGCCAAGCCTGGCACCTCAAGGCTGCTTCTGGCCAAGCTCAGCAAGGCAAGGACACTTTTCGGGCGGAATTTGGAAAGGCACTTGGCTGGCAGAGGCAGGACAGGTTTTAAAAGGCTCCGTCTGCAGCTTCCATTAGGGACTAGAACTCCTGCTGCCTCAGAGCCAGCTTGGCTTGTCATTTGTGAAAATAAACATCAAAATGCATAGGCTGGGAGAAAATATGCCCCAGATTAAAAGATTTCATCTCCCTTCAAGCCGCAATGGCTGAGCTGGTTACAGGCAGCATTACAGGTGCCCTGTCTGCCAGCTGCCAGATGGATTTTGGTGGCTGTTGATTTTAATAAATGTCCTGCTCCATCTTTTTCTGTATCTATCTCACAGGTGGGTCAGCAGAGAGAGAGAAGTTGAAAGAAAAGACTTGTCCCTGGATTCAAGGTCAACTGGAGCCAGGAACTAAACCAAAGGCTAGATCTGCCTACCGTGCCTGTAGGATCAGCATGTGCATCAAAATTTAGGGACCTCCCTTATTAATTTTGGCTGATTTTGGACCAGAAAACTTGCCTGAGACTCACTTTGAATGTATTCCCCAAAACAGCTGGCCTGAATCAAGGTCTAGGAAAATCCAAACAGTGAAGAGCCACATGTAGCCAGCTCAGATGTTTGCTTCCCCCTCCTGTTCCCAACCCAGTCAAAAGCACTGAAATAGTCCCAGTGGGTTACTCTGAGCAGGATGCCAGGAGTCATATTTAAGCATCTTCCCATAGCTCCCAGGCTAAGTTAGTGCCTCCACTCTCTGAGACTGAAACATCATGGGACAAGTCTGAATACGGGAGCATGACTGGATCAAAAATTACCCATGATCTTCTTCTTCACACTGGACATTTTGTTTTGCCTCAGGTTAATAATATAATATATCCACCTTACAAGAACACCAGCCTCAATTCTTCCCCTTGGAGGTCAGGTCCCAGATATCTGGGGAGCACCTTCAGTGCACAAACCTGTGCTGAGGAAGGTGATTTGGCCATGGTCACAAGCACTTTCAAGCACGTATTTTGCTTCATTTCACAGCCCAGGTCCACACCAGCTGCCTCTCCCTGCCAGACAGTTCTTTCACCTTTCACAGTCTATGTGTGGTGGGATGTCCCCTCTCACTTTTCCACACTGGGCAGGCTGTGAACAGGAGGGAGAAAAGCAGAGCTATCACTCTCACAGGGAAGGAGACAGTGGACTGAAGTCAGTCTCCTCACGTCTTCCTGTTGCTACTTTTCCCATGACAGTGTTATCTCCAGAGGGTATGACTGAGAAATCCACCTCTCACTACAATGCTGCAATTCCCAGCCCACCTTCAGATGGGGATGCTCAGGGTGGGCTTCAGACTTTCCAGTGCCCTCCCCAGAGGGAGGTATCTCCCACCTCAGCCACTTCTGTGCTAAAGCGGAGGGAATGTGACCATCTCAATGTCACCACCACCTCTCCTACCTACACAGTGCCTTGGCCCCTGGCTGAAAGGCTTCTAAAGGTCAGGGAATCCTCCAAAAAAACTCCTCATTCAGCTAAGCAAGCACTGCAGCAGGATTTGTGTTCGGCAGCACCACTGCACCTCTTTCAACCTCATCTGGGCTGGAAACTCCAAGGATGTTTGGAGCATCCCTCCAAACAGCCTTTGTGTCTCTCAACGTGCAGCGCTCAGCTCACAACTACCAACTGCCTCTGTGGCCACCAGCAGTTTCCCACCCCTGTGGCAGTGCAGGAAACCACATGGAGAGCCAGAAAGGTGTCCTGGAGCTGGGGTCAGATGCCTGTTCACCACCAAGTTCACGTACAGCAGCAGATAGCGTCGTGCCACGAAATGTGGAATGATTTAGTGCATCTGGCAGAACTTCATTAGAGTGTGACTCTGGATAATTAAAAGCAGCCTGGAGCCATGTGGGTCTCCATTCACTGCCAATTCCTGGAAAGATTGCTGCTTCGCCCTTCGGAGGAGGCAGCAGTGTACACACACACACCACACACCCCCCTGGCTGTCCAGGCATTTCCTTGCTCAGCGGGCTGGAAACCGGATATTTTTAAGGATATTATGTACTTGGATGTGCCTGAGACATAGAGAGAGCTGTGCTTTGCAGTAATCTGCACTACTTGATAGGCAGAAAGTCGGTCCAGACACGTGCACCAGGGATTGCACCAGGGGCTGTGACACTATTTGGGGCTCTCTTCACATCATCCTGTAGCTGTGTTGGTACCAGGAGGGTGCATCTCAGCAGCCCCCCACTAGTCTTGGCTGCCAGTGGGGACAAGAGTTCAGCTGGGTGGGGAGAAGCTCCTTTTTCAACCCCGAATTCTGACTGTTCATAAACAAGATCAAATTCAAGGCTCTCATGCCACATCAGGTCATCCCTCCTGCACTGTATATGGCAATTAGCCAATATGTCCCCCAGCAGAAATAAGGTGCCTATAAGAGACAACCGAAAAACAGAGATATTTCCCCATTTTTCTCCAGGGAAGGGCTGCTCAGAACACCTTCCCTGTGCTATAAATATGATACAGGCCATATGCAATGGAAACATCCTGTGGATAAGACTATTGTGTATTTCTTTGTGATCTTTTATTCTGCATTTTATCAGCCTGTATGCACGTGGGAAGGCAGGAAACTGATAGGGAGATGCCAATCAGAACTCTAAGAATCCCCTACCACAGCCTGGGCGGGAAGATTTGGAAATGAGTCAATGCCATTTCCATGCCAAGAGACTCTTGGGGATGTTACCCAAATGTATCAACTGTCTCGCGGTCTTCCCTTGTCCCAGACACTTATCAGCAGTTCTCCATTTCACCTAATATTGCTTACATGTACTCAAATTAAACACAGATCGTAGGGAGGGGGTACGATCTGGGTGGGTTTCTGGGGGGAAAACAAAAGCGCTGCAAATCACTGTGAAAACAACCCAGAAGCGACGGCACTTTCTACCATGCTGTTAGAGTAACAGAGAAACAACCCCTCTAACAAATGGCAGGGCAAAAAAATGTGCTGCGAAGTGTCACTGAATGAGACCCCCTAGAATTCACCTGGTAGAGAGCATCAGGGAAGAGACAGGTTGAGACCAATACCTGGCAAATGTGTTGCTCCCTACAGATGGACTCAAGGATCCAACCCACGTGGTTGTTGCTGAGACACAAGTAGTTCTGAAACTATTTCCTCTACTTCCTCAGAGGAAGAATGCCATCTAATTTAATTTTTGCTTTGCATGTAGTGCCAAGGCCATTTATGCAATTGCTTTTCTCATCCAGTTCCCTTTTCAGCTACTCCAAAACCTTGCAGGTGTCCCAGTCAGGTCGTCAGGTTGTTACAGCAGCCAAAGTGCCACCTGAGAAGAGGATCCAGGCTCGAAGATGCTGAGCAGATATTTGCAGACTGCCAGGCTAACCCAGTAATTACCTTGCTTTTTATTTGGGACACTGACTACTCTCATAAAAGCTCTATTATTACCCAGATAAAGCTCTGGAGGTCTCTCATAAGGCACATCCATTCATCTAAATCAGCTGAGGTAACAGCATGATTGTGACTCCGTTCCTTGAGAGGAGACAAGTCAATGCACAGAGAGAAACTTAATAAAAAGTATAATCTCCCCCTGCAATCTCACTGAGCTTAACTGAACTTATTGGGTTCCTTAATTTCCATAGGCTTTATCTCGGTCCTAGGGCTCTCACTGTTGCTCATGACTGGTTGGACAATGCCATTATTCCCTTGTTATGATGCACTTGGGGTCATTTTGCAGTGCTCCTGCATGAATAAAAGGGGAGACCAAACGACCACATTTCTCTGTCAACCTGTTGATAAAACCAGGAGTTAAAGCCCCACTGAATAATAAATATCTACAAGTGGTATTACATACTTCTGTAGCTCTTATTGACACTACACCTCAAGTGATGTTGGTGCAATATTTCATGTGCAGGTAGGGTAACCAGGTCTTCTTTATGAGATCACACAACTCTGCAGAAGGTCAAGCCAGGAGGAGAAATTATAGCTCCTAGACTTGCACTTGCAAGATTTCAATCCCAATCTACTGCATCATCCTCAGCTTTAGCAGCAGGCACTGTGAGAGATAAAAACAACAAGGACGGTTCCCACCGCCACAGCTTGAGCAAGCAGAAATCAATCCCCTGTGTATAGAAAAGTGTCCTTTATCACTTCAGCCATATGAAAAGTTTGTTGTGAGAAAGAGGTATTGGAATATGCAGATGCCACCTGGTCCTTTGGGATTTTCCCATTCCCCCTCTCCATCTCTGCACCACTGATAAAAACCTGACCCTCTGGACTCCTTTTAGCAAGAAAAGGTCACAAGGCTGCTCCCTAAAAGAACCAGCAATGAAACACCAGCACTGCCAGCTGCACAAGAGAATAACTGGGTGGCATGCAGGGGGTTGTGAGAAGTGTTAGGAACATTGAGGGCATCAGGGGGGAAAAGATAAAAGGATGTCTGGGGTGGTTTCCTGAGGCAGGGGTGACCCAGAGTCTGCACACTGGCAGGCACAGGACAGCCTGGCACGGCCACTGTCACATTTCACAAATCCCTTGATACATCTGCAGGCCTTTCCTCAGGGATTGACAGGAGATACAGGATAAAACATGGAACTTTCAAGAATTTTAGTTAGGTTTTTATTGCTGCTTTATTATTCCTTTCTTTAATAAAAGCATCTTAATAAATACTGCTGTCTGCAAGGTTCCCTGGATGGGTGAGTAATGCATTTCTCCCACAGTTAGAGGGTGGGAAAAAACATCTAAAACTGTAATCCCAAAAGGGAATAAAAAGAGTGTTCCTGTGTTATCACCTTCACGAACATCAGCTCTGGGACTGGACCAATCCTGAGACCCAGATACTTTCAATGTGCTGCAAGGAGCCCCTCACTCTGCAAGAAGTTGCAGCCACTCATTACAAACTCAGCTCCAACCCCAAATCTGGTGGGACCTTTGTGTTTTAGCAACAATCTTGTGGAAATCACTACAACAATGAGATGGAGTAAAGCAGGAGGTCTGCAAAGATCACTAAGGAGCTGAGATAAAAGTCAAGATGGAGCTCAGTTAATTATTGCTTCTGCAAGCGCCAAATCCAAAATGCAAGTGTCAAAAGAAATGACAGCAGGAGCTATCGTTGCTCTCTGGAGTGGCCATAACAAGCACCTGAGTGAATTTATGAGGTTGTGGGGTTGTTGGAAAACTGTGGAAAGCAGCATCTGGCCCTCAGCCCAGACTGCAAGGGGCTTAAAAAGGCAGCTGCAATTAGCTTCCAGCAAGAGCAGCAGGCTCAGGATGAGGAATGTATTATCCCCAGTGAGATGTGCCTCGGGTCTGGCCTCCTTTCACCACATGCCATGGGGCTTTCCGAAAACTGGAAGGGTTTGCCTGTGAGGGAGAAGGCAGGTGACACATCCCAGTGCATCAAAAACTTCCTGCACATCTCTTTGTTCTCTTTTGCACCATCAGACACATTTGTTGGAAGGAGGAAAAAGAGCTGTCAGGATTTTCCTCCTTTCACCCATTGGGATAGCCTGGACAAGGCTAACTGCAACAAGGAGCACAGCAGAGAGAAGAGAGCCAGCAGGAGGACAGCATGTCAGTGGTCATCTGTGGGTCACCTGCTCCGTGATCAGCTCAGGAACACTCTGCAGAAGGGACCTTTTTCTGGGAACAGCATCACATGAGGCAAAGAAAGACACTCATCCATCATAGGGCTCTCTCACATTCTGGCTGAGCACTCCACAGCTACAAACATGAATTATTTGTTACAACTGCACAGAGCTGAAGTCTCCTTTGAAATGACCACCCTAGAAATATATCAACACCAGGGCACAGGGCCATAAGCAAATACAGGGATTCAAAAAGTCTTTTAGAGTATGGGACCCAGCTGTAAACAGGAGATTTCATCCAGACCTATTCAGGCCCACTGGTTTTTGATAGAGCTGTTTTTTAAGATGTCCCTTCATGCCACTGTCCCAAGACTCACAGACAGGACCCTACCTACTAACTCTGGAAATGAGACCTTCATTTCATCTTCCTTCTGCTCTGAGGATCTCAACATTTCCATCTCTTCTCTCTGACTGCACAAAACATCCATGATGTATTTTAACTAATAGTTTTTGTCAGTACACCACGTCTGGTGAGGCCCCTGACTCCTCACTGCAGTGTGAGCCTCATCAGAAGACCATTCCTTCTCTGTCCAAGCTCTCCAAAACTTGACACCATCACAGAACCCCTCTTTGGATGTGCCCAGGCTCCCAAAGAGCCTCCTTTTCAAAAAACTTAAAGAATAATGCTCTGACTTATGCTCACTTTCTGTGCCATGAAGCTGGCACATGCCACAGATTTCAGCTTAGGAGCCACCGTGGGGCAGCTCAGCTGAGCAGATTTGGAAATGGAAATTGTTCACACTGTGATGGGATGTGAGTAGACACAGTGCCAATTGGGAAAGCCACCGCTGGATGTAACGAGGCAGAGAGAGAAGCAAAACACTAAAGAGAGATGCACCCTGGGCATGGACACCTGCACTGGGAAGAACTGGGGAACAAATTCCTAATATCACAGAAGCCAGAAATGTCATCCCCTTCCCAGGCTGGGGCACGCAGGCGCCAGGAGCCGGCGCTCGGCTGGGCAAACACAGATGCAGGAGCTGAATGGGAGCACAGTCAGCCTGAGCTATTTTTAACTGGTGCAGAGGAAGCTTTTACTTTTCATTACGAAGGGGAGACAAAGTGTCCATCAGTTGTGCTGAATTTATTCCCTGGACGGGTGGGTGTTGAGGCATGCAAAGCCCCCGGCCCGGTCTGTAGGACCAGCAGCTCTAATCCCCCCCGGTCTGGTCACAGCTGCAGGGTCAAAGAGTGCAACAGCTGAAATGCACTTTTGATACATGTGCTCAGGGTTGCCCCAACTTACCCTGGGGCTTCTGCCTTGTGATTTCCATTAAATCTGACTGGTGAGAGTCACTACTGGCATAAACGAGCACCAACCCATCAAGGTCCCCTACAATGAGCTCAGCACAACTAAATGAACAATGCAGAGGCATCACAATCGGGCACTGGCAGTTGTATCTGATGGTCCCCCAATGCCACTTTGCTCTCCTGGAGAAAAATCTGTGGATTTGGCAGCAGCAGCACTTTTACTTGCCAAATCTGTTGCTTGGGGCACTGGGGAGCCTGGGGGCTGGCACTGAGGAGGCAGGGCTGGGACCAGGGCTCTCCACCTCTCCCTTCTTCCCCAGCCAGGGTTACAGCTCTGTGATCTAATTGTAAGACGACTAATTTTCTCTTAAACATCAATTCCTGCTGAAGTTCCCAAATATATAATTGAACAGCAGTGTTCCCCACTCCCTCCCCGAAATATCAGCAGTGAGAAAACACTCACTCACGGGGCATCCCAAGGAGAGGGGCTGTGTCACCAGCCAGATGGCCACACAGCAACTCAAACTTTGTATGTTGGCATTCAGCCAGCTGGTGAAAAGAAAGGGCTCAGAGAGCCACTGAACTCTCTCCATCCATCTCCCAAACAAGCCACTTGTGCATCTGCTGCCATACATAAACACTGTGCCCTAGGTGAATCCACGGAAGACACAAGCGATGACACCTGTCCTGTCCATCCTGACCTGAAGAGATGCTTATCATGTTCCCAGCTACCAGGGGAAACCACAAAACAAGGTTTGGCACTAAACCAGCTCTCCAAGTTCCACTTCTTCAAAAGTACATGCACATCCAGAACATGCACACACGTAACAACAGGTTGCTGCTTTCTGCCAAATAAGTATTTATTAAAATCCTGCATTTATTACACACACTACAGTCCCATAAAAGAGCTCAGAAGCCACTACTAGTGGGCATCATTGGACTTTCCATACTTTCTTAAGGGAGGATTACCTAGGGGGTGCACTGTTTGCTGTGGCCTCCCTTGAAAGGAGAGACATTTCTTTCAGCTTGTTCAGAAGTGTTGGCATCACTCAGACGAACTGTGCCCTCATGACTCAGAAGAAATGTGCCCTCAAGAGTCTCTTTTCCCCCAGCTGCTACAAAGACAGCTTAGGGCAATTAGTTCAGTAGATGTTTATGCTGTTATGTGGACTCAGGCAAGAATAATCCCTTACAGTCTGTCGTGGTCCAGGCACTGCTCTCACTACATGAGATGAACACAGAGGTACAAAAGCGAAGCTCTGCTCTTGAACATTTCATCTGAGGTTAAAGAATAGGGTCTAGGGATAGCAAACCCAGGAATGATCTGGGTGCAGTAGGACAGGATTGCAAGCAATACTGGTTTTCCACCTATTGCTCATGAGCAAGTTGATACCAAGCTTTGCACAAGTCCACGGGAAGCTAAAGAGCTAACACAGAGGCCAGCTTTGAAAACAGAGCTTAATATCTTCCCACCAGTGTGTTACTTTGCCAATGATACCACAACCCAAGGAACAGGAAAATCAGGGACCTGCTGCTCGACATTTGTATACATATGTTCACAAAGGACATGGAAATGCCTGTGGCCCACTTAGAAAACAAGCAGTGGAGAGCAAATAAATCCCTTACCCGGTTATCCTCTTGAATCTCCCAGTCACTGGAGAAGCTCAGCACATGCTGTGCCTGCGAGCAGTTCGAAAACTGGAAAAGGCTGGCAAACATCCTTCTGTTCTCCTGGGTATCAGGGAAAATCGCCTCCTGGAAGTTGACTCCATGTGGCAGGAGGATGTAGTTCTCATCCATTCTGAAACACAAGTTGCACTGTGAGAATGAACAGCACTTTCTCTCCTGCAGAAGTCACCCATCATACCTCAGCCTGGCTCAACAAGTGCCACCAAAGTCACACAGACTTTTAGCTGACAAGTGGCTCTCAGGTCTCCTGGCACTTAAGTCTCCAAGATGGCAATTTCCACCATGGGGACTGGATCAGGCAGCAGCAGGAATGAACTAACAGGCTCCTACCACCCTGCAGACACCAGTGAAACCCCATAAAGGAGGCAAATCTGTATTTTGAGCCATAGCTCCTACTGAATTTGCATCACTTTGCCCTTGATCCCAGAGTTTAAGTACTCCTTCAAACAGTCAATAAATAACTTCTGTAAAACGTGTTTAAAGATATTACTCCAGACTAAGCCCTAGACAGCATCAAAATGAGTTTCATTACGCACCCAGTGTAAGAATATACCGAGTATTTCAAAACAAGCCACTGAGTAGTATTTCGCAAACGCTCTTGTGTTGAAAGGTCACTGTGGTGGCTCTGTTCCAACATTGTGGTTTATTTTCTTAGTCTTTCGATGAGCCCAAAGTTAGGGTTTGGCTGGGACTCGGGAGAGTCGATGGAAAGCTATCGGGAGAGTATTTGGGGATGGGTTTTACACTCCAATGCCAAACTTCGGAGCTGGCCTCCCTCCAGCTCCGTGACCGTCCCACCGTAAAAACAAAAGCAGCAGCATCTAGGACCTACTCAGCAGCAGCTCCCCGTGCATCTGCTGCCCGGCAATACTGGAATATTATGGGCTTTTGGAGTTTCGGGAGTTTTTTTCCCAATGAAACTGTAGGTGGAAGCGCAAAACAGAAGGCGCTTGCGAGGAGAGCGGCAGCGGGGCGGAGAGAACCCCGCGGGCAGGGGCGGGCGCGCATCCCCCCGACCGGAGAGATGCCCTGGAGCCGGGATACGGCATCCCACCCCTTTCCCCGCACCCCCCTATCCCGGGACTCACCGGAGGAAGAAGAAATAAGCGTAGCCCTGCATGACTGTGTGCGAGTGGCAGGAGAAGTAGCCGAGGCCGGTGAGGTTGAGGCGGGAGCCGGCGGGCACCTCCAGCATGCTGCCCCACGCCTGGTCGCACAGCAGCTCGATCTCGGCCGAGTAGAAGAGCCCCCCCGCTCCCTGCTGGGGGCCGCCGGGGGGGTCCCTCTGCCAGGGCAGGTAGTTGTAGGCGCCGTAGGGGTCGGGGTGCAGCGCCAGCACCCGCGCGTAGACGATGATCGCGGCCAGCTCGGCCCGGCAGCCCTCGCTGAGCGGCCGCCACTCCGCGGGCAGCTGGCAGCCCCCCCCGGCACCCCCCCGGACCCCCGGACACAGCCCCAGCACCAGCGCCAGCAGCGGCAGCAGCCGCGCCGGGGGCGGCATCGCGGGGGGCTCCGGGCCGGGCGGGCAGGGCAGGGGACGGGGGTCGGGGGGGCTGGAGCGGCCCGGAGGCGCTGCCGGGCTGGGGACGGGGGTCGAGGGGGCTGGAGCGGCCCGGAGGCGCTGCCGGGCTGGGGACGGGGGTCGGGGGGGCTGGAGCGGCTCGGAGGAGCTGCCGGGCTGCCCCGGAGGCTGCGGGCGACCCGGGGTGCGGGAGAGGTGCGGGAGGTGCCGGGGGCAGAGGGAAGGGAGGCAGCGAGGCGGAGATGCGAACGGGCAGGGGAGCGGAAGGATGGGCGTGCAAAGGGGCGATAGGGAGGAGTGGAGGGTGCAAGGGGCAGATGCCCCAAGGGCTGAGGTCCGAGCAGGCAGAGGTGCAAAGGGGCGAAGATGCAGACGGTCCAGGGACAGGGGGTGTGCAGGGGGAGAGATGCGAGGAGCAGAGATGCAAAGGGGAGGGATGGGAAAAGGCAGAGATGCAAGGGGGCAGAGAGGCAAAGGGGAGGGATGTTAAGTGAGAGAGGTGCAAAGGGGGAGGTGAAAAGGGAGGGATACAAAGGGGAGGGATGCAAAGGCAGAGTTGCAAAGAGGAGGAATGCAAAGGGAAGAGGTGGACGGGACGGAGAATGCCAAGAGGACAAGATGTAAAAGAGCAGAGATGGGAAGGGCTGGCGCACTCCAGGGTGAGAGCAGCTGCTGCCAGGGAACCCCTGGCCCCGGGGTGGGCACTGGTGACACCCAGGGCTTTTGGAAGGTGACGGTATGGCTCGTAGGGTGCTGGAAGTGCAAGGGTCCCAGTAGAGAAGAGGGCTGTGCACAGCTCCTGCTGGGAAAGGAAATCCTGGGAAAGTGAAGATTGGGGGTGGGGGGTGGAACTTGTAACCCTGGTCACCCACTTCTCCCACTTCAAATAAGGCTGGAGAAAAATTTGCAAGTAAGGAAGAACAGCTCTTCCTCCAATCATTTTCCAAAATACATCTGGTGAGCAAGGTAAAAGTCGGGTCTTGATCTATTTTCACTTCCCACTGTTTCCTCTTAGAACTGCCTGAGAAAGTTTTAGCTTCTCCGGATTTCTGGCTGATGGCTCAGTCTGATCCTCTCCCCACGTAAGAACTGCTGTAGAGCTTCTCCCAAAGATCCCTGGGGGCACTGCAACACTCACAGCCCCAAAGAGCCTCTTTCTGTTTCACTGTTCTCCTTTTCCCACATGTGATCTCACTCGGAATAATAGCGTGGAATGGGCATGGGATGGTTAAAATCATTTGGAGCTTTGGTTTTTTTTTGCTTTTGGTTTTTTTTTTTGTATGAATATCACAGACTCACAGTCCCAGTTAGATCTCTCCCTAGCTGTGATGGTTACTCAAAGTTTGACAGCATGTCCTGGCTGGTTTCTTTAATCTCACTCTCCATCTGTCTTACTTTGCCCCTACAGTCCTTTACAAGGACTAGGAGTTCTTGGGAGCAGAAGGTGCCTCTTTTTTCCATGTTCATGCTGTGCCTGCTATGGGGGTCCTTGTGCATGACTGGGGTTTGAAATAATGTGCTAAAAAAATGAATCATCAGTTAAATACTGCTGAGCCAACTTCACAACAGCGAGACAAAATGTCTTCAGTGACAAGTGCCTCCCTCTGGAGCAGTTTCATCAGACTCAGCTGTGTGCTGAAGAGTTTAACAAAGTAATATTCATATTCCATGATGGCTTGATCCTACAATGTACTTCATCATAGCTTTATGCAAGAACAGCAAAGTTCGTTCTCGCTAAAACGGAAACAGATTTTGATTTTTTTTCCTAAAAAAACTCTCAGAAAGCCAGAGTTTTTCTAACTTCCCCCCCATAATCTGCTTCTTGAAGATCAACAAATTGCTTCCAACTTCCAGGAAAAAAGCTTAAAAGACAATTCTGAAATGAATTCCCAACAGACCAACCAGCTCAAATTTCCTTAATGTTAACCATTAGGAAAAACTGCTTTTTCCTTTGGGACCTAAAGGGACTAAACTGTGGTAGAGAAGGTTTCAGACCCCAATCAACAGTTTTTAGCTACATAAATAAGGGGTACAAAGAAACACAAAGAACTGAGATGGATGTTGACTTTAGACAAAGGTGGAGCAGTTCTGGAGGCATTTTGTGCAATCCTGTACGAACCTCGGGTTTCTACTGAGCCCTTTGAGATGTTGGCAAAGACATGGGGGTCATGTGAAGAAAAAGAGACGAGCTGCAAGTGATGGGAGAGATGTTCAGCCCATCCAAGGTGATCTTTCCATGTCTCTCCAAGGTATATGACTGGTGTCAGAGCCTGGCAGCTTCAGCAACACGAATCTCATGTTGAGTGTGGGCAGCAACATACAGGTGTGTTACTATCAGGGCCACTCCTGTGGAGATAGAGCCCCAAAAAGCAGATCAGGTCTTTTTTAACCAAAGGTTGGTTGGTTTTGTTTGGGCTTGCCTGAATTCCTAGCTTGCCTGAAATGCAATTGCTATTTTTTCTGTGTATGCACACAAGATTGGTATCTTCTAGGTAGAAAAGCCTCATATTTAACCTTCATCTCTGCTTACTGTGTGTTGCAAGTACATAATGGCCAATTGTCCTCAAACCACTCTGGAAATATCTGATGTAAGCTGTGACCTGTTCTGCTGTTCCTCACATTTAATTTAGCCACCACGTAACAGCTGGGGGAGAGGACAGGGTGAGAAAGGGAGGGACATAGGCAGCTCACAGGCAAAATATGGATGTCTTTCCTTTATACTGCTATTAATAGTCTAAACTGCTTATATTTGACTGGAGTGTTTGGATCAGTGAGCCAGCTCAGAAAACACAACAGCATCTGCTGGCATATGCTGGGTGCTGGCTGATCCTCTCCAATATGCTTTTTGGAGTTGATTACCACAGTGTGGAAGCAAATAATTAACGTTCTGTGGAATTTCTCTATCATTCTGCTGAGTTGTGCTGGCATTTTGAGAATACAGCAGGACTTCACGGAGATGAGTTCAGAGCTGAATGAGCTGGATGAGCTGAAAGGAGGTCTCAGCCATAACTCTGGAGTGGACACAGCAGGTGTGCAAGTCTGCACGTAAAAATACCTCTCACTTGAAAGTGCCTGATTTCCTTGTTCTCTTCCATTTGTGTTTGCTGGTGCTGTGCCCCCTGTCACTGTAAGGGCTTGCTTCTGTGCCCTCTGTGAGATATCCTCAGCTGAGACCTCTCCCTGAGAGGAGTCTCTCTGGAGATTCAGCAGTGTGTAACCTTTTCTTCCCATCCCGACAAGCTGATCCCTTTGTTGTTTTAGATCGTTGGCAACTTTCAGAGCAGTATTTTGGTGAAGAATTTGAACTATCTACATTCAGATCACAGTGATTAATGTAATTTTGCTTTTAAATGTCTCTCCACAGAAGCGTCATCAATTTTCTCATCTCTTCCTTCATTTCTGAGGTAGTGAAAAGTAACAGGAGCATCTGAATCCATTCCAGGAGTCCTTTCTTTTCCAGCTCTAGATAACAAGGAATTAGTGACATGCAGTAAAGATTTGGAAACCCTCCCTGGAGACCACATCCTTCAGATCTGTGTTTGCTGTTTCTCTGCAGGGATCCACCGGCTGATCTGAGACGTTCTTCAGTGCAGTGTGAATACTTTTGTGCTGTGAACTCAGCATGGGTCTGACAAGTGCTGTAGCCAAAACCAGCTAATCAGAGGAGCACCAATAGAGCCAATTACTGCTCAGGCTGCACTTTGAGCCACTCATCCATGTGCCACAGTCATTCATTCACTTCCTCCTCTTAGATAGCCTTGTAGATTTTGTGATAGGCTCATGGTTTTCCCAGGCAGGAGCTCTTCCTTTTACGCCACAACATCTTCACAGATATTTAAACCAAAGGTTTCTCCTTCTGGGCTACGTAATTTTCTTTGTTGTTTCTGCGGCAATGCATGTGATTTAAGCCCTTTAATAAAACATATCTCTGCTTTGTCTCTCTCTTTGCCTTTAAAGTATTGACAGAGTTGAGCATTAGGCCAGGTATCAAAGAGGAGAGCACTGTGCTCGAAGTCTGGCTGCCTTTCTGATGGTTGTAGGTGATCTGAAACCTCAGCCCAGCTGTCTTTTATTTATATATCCGCAGTGATTCCTTTGTAGTCCAGGGTACAAAATATCAAACCCAGATTTCTTTCCCCCTGCCCATTCCTCTTTAAACTGGGTGACCTACAAAGACGAATATTTGGCTGTGTTAGTGTCCCTACAGGAAGAGATGTTTTTGTTAGCTTCTCCTATCTATGCTTCTCTAATTCGAGTCATTCTTCTCATAGTTTGATATTTGGTCCATCATATTTAACTATTTTTGTACCAATGGCTGGACTGGGTGACTTCTGTTAAAAAAAAAAAATCACATTCCCTGGTCATAGTTCTTTGTATCTTTTTCTTCTGAAGTAGTCATGACCATGAAGAAACAAGATCTGTCTTTGGGGATCAGCTGGGAATACTGCTGTCTTAAAGAGTTTGGAAAGATTTACTTTATGTATAGCAGTAAAAAGACTTTCTGCAATACCAATTAGAATTTGAATGAAAAAGTGAGTAGAAGAATCAAAGAACTGATATAGATGGGGATCTTTACCTACACCTTCATTCTATCTTTCTGTCCTTTCTTGTCCCCCTCTGACCTTTACCCTTTCCCCTGTCCATCTTCAGAGAATCACAGAATGGTTTGGATTGGGAGTCACCTTAAAGATCATCAAGTTCCAACCCCCTGCCATGGGCAGGGACACCTTCCACTAGACCAGGGTGCTCAAAGCCCCATCAATCCAGCCTTGAACACTTCCAGGCATGGGGTATCCACAACTTCTCTGGGCAAACTGCCCCAGTGCCTCATCACCCTCAGAGTACAAAATTTCTTCCTAACATCTGATCTAAACCTACCCTCTTTCAGTTTGAAGACAATACCCCTTCTCCATCCTGCCATCACTGTGGCCACAGGGTCCTGCTCTCCTTTCCCTTTGCCTTGATCTCTGATGAATTTCAACAATTCAAATGCAGTTTCCTTTGAATCTGGACCTCTTTCCGTGTCTCCTACCAAAACTCCCATCTTAGTCTGGCTCCCTGACATCTGGGGACATCTGACACATCATGGCTGAAGGTGAACTGTTTTTCTCATTCCAAGTGACCTTTTAGCCCTTTCATAATCATTGGTACTATCACCTCCTCTTATCCATCACTTGGACTTACAACCCAGATGTCATCCTCACCTTAGACTTTCCTCTCTATTCTCAAAGTTGTCTAGACACTATCCCTGTAGCTTCTCCCACATGTACCTTTCCTACCATTCACACAACAAAAATGCTCTTTCCTCTCACGCCCTGAGTCCTGCAGCAACTTTTTCTGGACAAACCCAGCCTTGGCCCACCACTGCCTACCCAACTTGTTGCCACACCCACTGCTTTTCCAGCTCATCAGGTCTGACCATGTTTACCACCCATCTTTTCCTTGGACTCCCTTGGCAACCAACAACTCCCTTGCTTCATGCCAGGCTCTTTCTGAAAGAGGCAAGGACCTCCTCAGCTCCGCATTTCTGCAGCATCTGGTTCGTGAGCCATGGCTGCAGGTCCGAGAATAAAGAATAGCAACAACATGCAAGCTGGTTCCAGCCCAAGCCAGTGGAGGCCAGAAGTTGCTGCGCTCATAAGTCTGTTCATAAATCAATGTGAAATGTGCTGTCTGAGCGCAGCTCCCAGTGGACACACATCTGCATAACACATACCACTGACACGACTGACGATGGGAAAAATATCTACACAGATCATTCCCACAGCTGGGGAGAACTGAATGAAGATGTCTCAATTCCCCTGTCCCTGGGGTGAACTCTGGTTCAGGTAAATGCACTTCTTAAACATCAGAGGTTTTAAAGGCAGAGGAGCTGTTAGAAAAGTCTAATCTGACCACTCTGGCTAGATGATGTCACTCAGGGACTCCTGTGTCATGATCATAACTGAACTTAGAGAAGAGTGGAATAAAGACACACACATCTCACTTTAGAATCTCAGGTTTTGGAGAAGCTAGATCATCCCTCAGTCAGATGTTTCCATACTAAAATCTCATGCTTTATCCCATTCTGGATCTGCCTGGCTTTATCTTTCACCCATGGGTTCATTTTTTGCTGTTGTCTGCTATGTGAAAAAAAGAACCCAATAATCCAATAATTAGATATCCCCTTGAATAAACTGAATACAGTTTCTTTCACTTGGTGGCAGGATGACCAGACTATCAGTCATTGTTGTAGCTTAATTGCCCCAGATTTTCAACATCCTTTTCTCCTGCAGACACCAGAGATGAACTCAGGATCATAGAGCTTGGTCTCCAAAGAGCCAGGGAATGGGCAGCACCACAACTTCTATTTACTTTTCTGCTTCTTTTTCCAAGAACCACATTTTTTTCTACTGGCCAGCCTTACACAAGTATGGAGCAATTTTCATTGGTCACTCCTGAAGAAAAACTTTATTAGCAAAGTACAATTTGCACTTCAATCCTAACTCCACCAAGTGAAGGCAATTTTGGCCTGATTTTGGGCCAGAGTAATATTCTCTCCAGCACCCCATTACTCACATTGGTCTCTTCAGCTGCAGAACGACAGGCGAGTGATGGAGAAAGTGATGCCGTGTGTGTAAGTCCTGATCCAACAGCAATATTGTAGGACTTTGGCTTCTTGTCTGGACAAAAGGATGGAGATGTGAAATGTTTTGCTTTTGCTTTAATATATCAAGTTTTCTGGATATATATCCTGTCTCTCCTGTTTTCAAAAAGTTGAATTTTTGAGTCACAGTTGGAGGTAACATGTTTGACACGGTCTCCTGAAATGAATTCAGTGCTGCTGAATGGCAACAGATTGCTGGGGCTGCCTCCCCTCTGTGCCCCCAGCAGAAGAGAGGCAGGACAACCCTGAGCTGTGGAAGGGGTTGCCTTTCAAAAGGGCCAAGATGCTCCCAAGCAAGGCCCACTCTGCTGGTGCAGATATGATGTGCAGGTACATCCAGCAGATGCAGATCACCAGGATCAACACAGACTTGTGTGGCCTTTCAGTTCACAGAAACCACCTTACCTTTCCTTTATCACTCAGAAACCAGCATCTGACCTGAAAGGATCTTGTGTAGGTTCCACGTGGTAATGAGAATCATGACTCTCGTGCTATTACTGACTCAGCAACAATGGGCACGTGTGTCCAGGAGGCTGCTCAGCCCTGACTTGGGATGATCCCATGCAGATCAAACTTTCTTCCTGCAGTTCGCCTGGATAGAACAAATAGGGGAAAAGGGCATCTTATAATGAGAGACCTTGGCAGCATGTATAGTTAATGCAATTGAACTCACACTCTGCTCAGTTTTCACAACTGGGTTCTTACTCTGATGAGTTAATTCCCTTTGACGTCCCTTCTGTCCCTCCCCTGTTTTCACTGAGACTAAAATAACCCAACTGTCTATCTTGCTTATGGAATTACTGAACTTTTAAGAGAACACAAAGTGCTCTCACACAAGGATTTGGGATTAAACCCCTCTTGTTTATGTTAAACATAACATCTTAATTCTTCCACTGCTGGAGGGCAAATGAGTCTCCACAACCCCAAAGAAACCTGCTTTCAAGCCCTATAGCAAAGGTCAGTGTGATTTGTTTCTCATTACAGATGTTTTTCCCGTGAAGTTGTCTTATGGTATATGACAGTTCTCTTACAAAACACCTTTATGTAATTTAAAGCATTTTTACTTAAAATATTTTTCATTATAAACCAAGAGATGCTTAATTTTCAGCACAATTCTCTTCTCTCAAAGTGCACTAATCAGTGAAGTACCTGTTGTTTTTTTTTCCAGGGATGTGGTAAGAAAAACAACTCTGAGCCATCCATGTCTCATGCAGCACCCAAAGAGTTCTAGATTTGGAAGGGTAAATCCCACTGGAGCTGGCATTTCCTTGAGCTGGGTTTGACTTCAGTCTCCTGGCTGTGGGGGTATGTATGCCTTGTGTACAGATGTGCATGCACATCTGGAGGGGGAGACTTGTGGGAAAGAGGGGCAAGGCAGCCCTTCTACTGAGTGGCAGATTCCTACAGGGTTAGAAATGCCCCTGCACCCCATGAAGTGAAGTCCCACAGATGAAGGGATAGGAAATAACACGAGAATGAGGCAGATGCAGGGATGCAGAGCCCAAGAGAAAGTTAGGAACTGTGAAAAAGGCATAGGCAGTGGAAGGAAGAGACTCAGTACAGGAAGGAAAGGGCAGAGAGGGAAGCAGCTTGTCAAGGAAAATTTTAGGCAAAGAGGGAGCAAAATAAGGAATTAAGTTAACTAATTGACCAGTGCATGGTACAATTTGAGAAATCGGGACAAGAGAATAAAAAAGGTACAATAAGAATCCTAAGCCTTTTTTGTTTTTTTGCCTTGGTCACTGATTAGAGGTGTCCAGTGCAAACACCACCAGGGACTCCTCACATCCCCCTCTCAGCCCTTTTGTAATGCCAGCTTTTGCCCAGCAGTCTCACACTGGCCAGCTTGCATTGCCTCTTGTCCTGCAGAAAGCTGGGTCTGTCCTAAGTGCCATGCCCTCCCTCTCAGCTGCCCCCTGTGCTCCTGACCTTCCCAAAGCCACAGAGCTGCTCTGCTTGCCCCACCACAGCCCTGCCATCAGCCCCCGCCTTTTGTCTCATGGGCATCCCCACACCTACTTCTGTTTCTGGGCCGTTTCAAATGAAGTACCAAGAGAAGGAGAAGAGTCAATTTCCTTACCTGGGGTGGCCTTATAAGCTGTGTCCCTGCCAGTGGAGGGTCATAACCTTCCCACCAATATCCAGCAACACTCACATGAAATGTGCCCACTCCCCAAGAACCACCTATTCCCCAACCACCAGGCAGCAAGATTCTCTCTTAAACAGCCACTGAGAGGGCATCAAACCATCTAGACCACCCTCACAAAATGGGTCAAGGCCCTGCTCCATTAGCATATGGGCTCTGTGTTTTTCCACCCTGAGTAGATCTTGTTCTTCTCTGGTGTGCTCTAGAACAGAGTTTTCCAGGTCTTTGACACAGTCACTCTACCCACAGAGCAGCTGATGTGAAAGCACACCCCCCTGCTGTTGTGCAGGAGGTTTATTTGGATTTTAGGAATTATCCTTACCAAAGGATAAAAAACTACTCTTAACCCAGTGAGTTAACCCAAGCACGTGGCCAAGGCAGTGAAATGGGCTCCGATCCAGCTCCCACACCGGAGATTGCTCCTTCTTCTCCTGGAAATCAGCTGGCTTGTTGCTGAGCACAACTGTCCTCCTGACTCAGGGGAATTGCTTCCCTCAGGAACTGGGTTAGCAATGCGAGCAACATTCATGAAGGATTCGCTGGAAGGCCAGCAATGAGGGCAGTGCTGCTGGTGGGTAACTGCTGGCCACTCGGTCCTGCTCCTGACTTCCTTGGCAATAAGATGCTCACAGACACCACCAGCATTGCCAAGGAGGGAACAGTCCCACCTCTGAACCTGTCTCTGCCAAGTGCAACTCA
The DNA here is from genome assembly GCF_022539395.1 of Myiozetetes cayanensis. Classification (NCBI taxonomy): domain Eukaryota; kingdom Metazoa; phylum Chordata; class Aves; order Passeriformes; family Tyrannidae; genus Myiozetetes; species Myiozetetes cayanensis. Next base: position 6,227,167 of record NW_026087521.1, read on the forward strand.
TCTATGCCATTGCTGATGACCCAGTGGCAGAGCCCGACTGCTTCACTGCTGTGCTTAAATCGGTGCATTTGCACACACACAGCAGCCAGCACGATGTCAAGCCAGGACAGCTGTCCCTTGGCTACCACTTGAGGTGTTGGTGACACATGCACAAAGCAGAGAGTGTTGGAGCCAGTGACAGCTACAAGGTCCAGCAGCAGCCAAAGCAAATGATTTGCTGTATTATATCACCTGTCAGCAGAGATGCCTGGCTCCTCTTTGGATTGCTTTAAGTGTTCAGGCTGAAATATCACATTTAACATGTTTATCTTGGGCAAGATTTTTGTAGAAAAGGTTTCAACGGTCTCTTCACCAGGGCAGTCTATTTAATTTTTTTTTAGTTGTGTAGAAGACTCTGTTCCTACGAGTAGAGGCAAGACTTTCATACTGGACTGAAACCTAAGGATGGAGAGAGAGATTGACCAGAAGGATAAGATCTGGGGACAAAAATGCCAGGCCTGGTAGGTCACACAGGTACCAGCTTCTTACTGCATAAAGGGACTGTGAATTCACATCCACTAATGTGTTTGTGGCACTCAGATAGCATGGAGACAAGCATCACAGGAAAGCCCATACAGGTGTTAATAGTTCCGTCTCTCACGTTTTGCCTCTCAAATACCTACAGATTGAAGGACAGGGGATTTCATGGCATTTGCACACTGAGCAGTGGAGAGAAAACATAACTGCTCTCTAGGAGGGCACATTCCAAACTGCTGCTCGTGGCTCACCGCCCTGAAGGAAGGCTTAGGAGACAGCAGGAATTCTCATGCTCCTGAAGATTTACCATTGCTCATTTGCATCCATGTTCATGTAGCACTGAGACACCAGGAGACACCTCCTCTGCTCATCCCGTCTCCAGTGCAATAGTTAGAGAAGAGCTGCTTTCTGCAGATACCCTGCTGAAAACCCTGCTGTGCAGAGGCTTGCTGGAGCTGGAGCTGGGCACAGGCACAGCCTGAGGTTCTGAAACACTCACAAGTGCCATTTGCAATGCAGATAGCCCAAAGAAGTTGTCCAGATTTCTTGGAGGGTCGATCCGTTGCAGGAGTTTCTCTGAATTAAGAGCACCGAGTCACTCGCCTGCAGCCTTCCCATGGCAGCCCTCCATCCTCTCACCACGAGGTCACTGCTGAGGTTCATCACCAAGCCTCATCTGCTGCACAGGTGATAACAACCACAGAGGGAAGGAAAATATCTCTTTCACAGAGGTGCTTGTTAATCTCTAGTTCAGATTAAATATATCCCGGCTGCTGGAAACAGCTGTGAAAGATCTTTTTCTTTGCCGTTCCCAAGTGTGATGCATTCCTCCTCTTCACCATCCCCTCATGAAGGGGGGAAGAAAAGCGTCGGATAAAAGCCTTGCTCCAGGGCAAGAAAAGATCCAAACTACACCTTTGCATAAATCTGTCACTCTGATTCCCCTGAGAACAACTGCAAATGTGAAAAATGGCATAGCAAAGCAAGCCCAGGTGTTAACTCCTCTTTTTTTAAGGATGGGAGGGAGGGGGGGGGAGGGGAAGGAGAAAAAGTTGTTGCAAACAGCCCCAAAACATGATTCCTTTCACTCAGCTTTATGCCTCATTAGCTCTTTCAGGACCATCTCTGTGTCCATGAAGTCTTATTTCTAAACCAGAAAGAAAATGGGGAAATTGTCCTGTATCAGTATCTGCTGAAAAATCCACATTAACCACCCTTTACCGTTTCTGCTGTTTTATTCTCTCCCTAGATCAAATTGTGAGGAGGGAGTTTCCCTCTCTCTCACTTTTAGATGCTAATGCATCAAAGATTTGCTGGGTTGGGCTTAGGCGTGGGAGAGCAGCCTCTGAGGACGCTCAGTGATGGCTTTCACCCCAGGGTCAGCTTTGTATTCTGCATTAAATTTTACTCTTGAAACAAAGAAACACTGTTGTTACTAACACTTTTTCTCTCCCCAATCCCGGCGCTTTCATCCCCAAACGCCTTGGCAACAAGTGGCCAAATTTTGTTCAGGCAAGTGGAGGCAGTCGAGGGGCCCGAGATCATCTTTGCTGGCAATGACCTGGTTCCCACCCCCGAGGGACTGACAGCATCGAGGAATCCTGGAGGCTGCCCCAAGGTGGCACCTGTGTTTGGGGCATGTGGCAGGGTCCCCTAGACTAGCAGGGATGGCACAGGCACCTCTTCCCTTGCCTGGGGCTCCTCTGGTCCCCACCCACTCCGTGCAGCCCCTGTCTGGCTGCAGCCCAGCTCCACATCCCTACCTTTGTCCCTTAATCTCTCCTGCTCTTATTAAGCAGGAGGGGCTTTCGTTAAGGTTCCTTTGTGCAGAAGGAAATTGCTTTTGCCACTGCAGTCCCAAGGGCTGTACATTTGTCAGGCAATTAGACCTTTGTCAGCTGCAGAGATAAGGATTGCTGACTGTGTGTTGGCTGACACAGACTGACACGGACATATAGCTTAATTAATGTAAGCAAAATGCTTTGAAGTCCTTTTTATTCTTCTTTTGAGGCTGATTCCTTTTTTTGTTTGTTTTAAGTCCTTGTCCAGTTCATTGGTAAAACTATTATATGGAGCAAATGAAGTGAAATTCCTTAGGACAGTGTTGGGTACCACCAGTCACCATGTTTAAGCCTGGCAAACTGCTCTCTCCAGCCATGATGGACTTGGTGACCACTTCTCTCCTGTGACAGTCTTGGGAGGGCAACCTGACAGGACTGGAGACCCCACCAGACTGCTCACCACTTTCTCACACTGAACCACCCCAGGGCTCACGGTGCTGAGCCAGGAGACCCTGCTCTCTCTCTGACACTGGAGAAAGCTGCCCACACCAGGACATTTCTAATCCTACTCAGCTGTAATTCAAATGTACAGAGAAAATGGTTTACCCACCAAGGGAGTTTTGTATTACAGTGCTGCGCTGCTTGTGTTGGAAGCCAAATTAATAGTAAGGCTTGGCCAAGTTCTGCATAGGTTGAAACCTGACTTTTGGCTCAGTTTCAGTCTGACAAAGAGCAAGATTTTGGTGTCTCCGTCAGCAGCTTTGCTTTTGGAGCTGTTGTTCCCATTCCAGACACGGGTGGCTTGCATTCAGACTGAGGATACCTGTGGGTCTTGTGAGTCACGTTGAGAGCATTATGTGGGGTTGGGTTTAAACAGATGAAAAGTGAGAATTTGCGAGACTTTGGCAGCCTATGCAATGAATTTGTAATGACAGAGGTAGGATGAATTCCACCACTGCAGTACATGACTGTTCCAGGGGACATGCAGAAGTTCAGGCTAATGAACAGCTCTGCCTGCTGTGTGGTGACCGATGGATTACACTGAATCATCCCAGAGCTGTGCTTGGAGTTTCTCATTTCAGTAATCTACCGGCTCTCACAGAAATCAACGGGAGGCTGAAACTGATGTTTTTAATGTGAGCTGGGTTGGCTATTAAAACCCAACATTGTTTGAGATCATCTCTCTTACATCCCTCTGACATCAAAGAAATTTATTAAGGACAAGTGCAATCACACATAGATATGATTAATACTCTGTGGTTCAGATCACAGCTCAGATCTCTCTTAAGCAAAAGATCTTTTTCTATGCAATATCCAGAAGTGGTAGAAGATAATTTCCCAATAGGAATCCTTGGTTCTTAAAATCACTTTCCTCTTGGTTCACCTTTCCTTAAAGCCATTTGAGAAAGTGATTTGTCCTGCATAGACTGGAAACTGCAGAATGTTTTCTGACACAAAATAGAAATGCATTCAAAGACAGTAATACCAAGCTGGCCCAGCAGGTAGGGACTTGGAGTTGGGAAACCAGAGTGTAATTCTCTTTCCTCACACTGTGATACTTTGGGCAAGTCACCAAATAAATACCTAAAAATATGAGTCTTAGTCCCACTGTACCCTAGATTTCCATTTGAAACTAGAGAAAATGCCATTTTCTTTGAACACAGTGGAGTGGTGAAGCAAAGATTCATTGGAGTGTCATGATACCACAGTAATGGGGACCATCAATAAAGCTCATGTTATAGGAAAGTCTACCAGCAAAGAATTTATAACTGGCAAATTGAGGAAAAGAAATGCAGCAGAGAAATGTACAGAACTTCTGTGTGTTTAAAGGTTGGGAAAATGCCTAGAGCTGTAAGTAGATGCCAGAGAAATTAATTATGATAATAAAACTTCTGGGAAGAGGTGGAAATGCTGGAATGATCAAATCATGTGTAATTATGAAGAATATTTTCTGTCCTCTTGGTAACAAAGAGCTGCAAGGAATGTATGTGTTGCCTCCAGAAATGTGAGGGGCCAGGATGTCATTCTTCCAGAAACAAAACAGACAAGAACTGAAAGGAAAAAAAAAAAAAAAAGGAAGAAAAAGAAAAGAAAAGCCAAACCAAACAAATGCCTCACAGGTCACGATGCAGCAGTCAGAACTTTGAAAGGCAGCCAGGGGAAATTCCCTGAGAAGCTTCCCTCTGCTCACGTAGGAATTCCTCGCCCCTAACCTTTGTATGGGATCAGCTGAATCATGTTATATGGTCTTATTTTTCATTCCAACTGTACACCTCCAGGCTGCACACATCCGAGTGGATTATCAGGGACAAACAAGCCTCTGCTCTTCCCTTCTTTCCTCTGGCCCTCATGTTCATGGTTGGAGCTTTTTATCCAACCTGGTGGCCTCTACTGGAGCCACGTTGGTCTCAAAGGCTGATGGGCAGCACCTACAAGACCAGAAATGCTTGCTGCAGCTGAGAGCCATGCAATTGCTCCTTCACTGACACATTTAAAGACAATATTTGCTGCTCACTGCAAAAAAATTTTCATAAAAACCCCGCTCTGCTTGCAAGTTGGCAGCATAATTACCTAAACTCTCTGTATAGACACTCCAGGTCACTGGTGACTGTTTAGGCTGTGCTGTTTCAAGATGAATTAATTGCCTCCTGGGTTTCCCCTGGCTCTGCACGGCTTTACTGGATTCACACATGTTGCCAACTGCTGCACAGAAAGCCAAAGGGGAAAGATAGAGCTGGGAGAGGAGATAAAGATGGGTCTAGCAAAGCTTTCATTTCATTTGGTTGTGAATATCACAATCTCTTCATGCTACAATTCTCGTTGTGTTGCAGGCCGTTGAAAAGAAACGATTAAAAAGCACATAGCAAGTCATGAAAATTAAAGGCTTTGATCTTGTTCTACTGTTCAGGAGAAAGGCTGCAAACTCCACCCTGCTGAAATGCAGAGCTAGCTGAGCTTTTAGGAAACTCACAGGCTTTATTCAAACTGCAAACTGGGTCCACAACTGGAATCCGTGTCTTCCCTTTCAAGAAAACTTTGATACACTGTAGTGGGATTTCCACACACACCAATACATAATGTTTTATTGATCCTTATCCCTTACAGAAATGGCACACAATTCTTACTCCTTACAGAAATGGCATGCAGTTCTTCTTGGGATAACTGCTTTGGTGCATCACACTGCTCATCCTCAGCACAGCACCTAAAAGCTGGTGGGTGTTCAGCATCATCCCGGAGTGCTCTCCTTGCAGATGTTCCCAGCCCTCAGCAACATTTAAAAACCTTTAAAGCAGGCTGTCTGCCTCCTCACACTGCTTAGGATTCAGAGCACTTCTCCTGGACACACTGCAGAAGGAACCCTGGAGATCCCATGAAAGAAAGAAAAACTTTACAGAGTATTCTGTGTCTGTTGGCTCCGCAGTGATGCTATCATGTATCTCCTGGATTGCTGACATCTTGGCATTAATCCTCACTGGATTCCTTTGCCAGCTATATCCTGATGTCTGAGATATGATTTATGCCTTTACTGACAAGTCCATCAATAGACAGTCTGCCCCACTAAAATGAGACTATCCCTCAGAAAAGACCCCTGTTCTGAATATTTATGAGGAGGTTTGATCTAGGTATTCCCAAACACAGTACTTTCAAAGAAGGCACCTTGTGGGCAACTTTCATCAGAAACTGCACAAGCCACCAGAATAGTGGAGCCATCCTACTGCTTGATGATTTACTGGGATTAGGAGACCCTGTCCCTTAAGGACTGTGTAATTTCACCAGGGGTGTTGGAAGTTTATCGCAGATTTTTCCAGAGATGACAGCGTTTCAGTGAGAGGATGCTGTGGAACATCATATTCTAATGGGGTTCTCACCCTGCATTTTGAGAGTATCCAAATGTCCTTCAGAAACACTTCCAGAAGAATGTTTATTTCCCCTTTTTTTTTCCCCACTCACCAAGTTAAAAGCTATTTGTCAGACTCTGTTGTTCTTCATGTATTTATATGATCAGCTCTCAAAAAGTGCATCATTTAAGCTTTGGGATGAAACTGCAAATAGCACTCAGACCCCTGGAGAGTTCATTCCTACAGACTAAAGATGCTTTCAAACCATTCTGCCTGATTGCAACCCAATACAGAATAATTCAAGAGAGCAATCCTTATTCACTTCTGCCTCTCCTTTGGTGAGAATCATGACAGCACAGCACGGTGGGGGAGGAAGGGGAGTGTGGCTGTTTGGCTTTTTTATTTTATTTTGATGGTTTTATCCCATTTTCCACCTCGGTCTGCACCTAATTCTCAGATATATTAGCTCAAGCTGGAAGTAACTGCTCTGATTTCAAGTGAGATGAGGTTTACTCAGCTGGCTGCCTGCTTTGCTCAATTATTAATGTTGGAGCACTATTGATTTTGCCTCTTTGAGCTTAGTGGAGAACAAGTGTTGAAAAATGGAAGTGGCAAACACAGGAACAAGGAGGAAACAGCATCTGCTTCCAACACGGTTCAGTCACCTGAAATCCAAGTGGCCCATGAAATATGTTAACCTGTGAAAAGTCATTCCCACAGAAGTTATTTTTTCTCTCTCAGATTCCTCTAGTTACTTTCACTCAGCATGACTCCTCGTTTTCCAGGTTCAAGGATGATAAGTTTTGGGGTAATCTCTTTTGGGCAAACAGTACCTTTACAGCAACTGGCTGCGATCTGGGAAGTTCTTTGAGATTTGGTATATGGATGTCACACTGAAGTGCTTACAGGCAAAACAAGGGACAAACCCAAAGCAATAAATTAGACCAACTCTTACCCTCAAAGACAATCTTCCTCCACTCCATCCCAAAATTTACTTTACTGGCCAGAGTCTGAGGCAGTCTGGAACCTTAGTTTTGCTTTCAAAGAACAAAGAAGAGAAAATGCCCTTTAAGAAGTTTACCTTCATGAGCACTTCCACCCCAGCCCTAAGGTACCCGTTAGCTCACCCATCCTACACAAAAATCCTCCAGGACCCTAAAGCACCCTCCCACATGGTCTCTCTGCTCTGGAACACACTTCTGCTGCCAAAACTCACCGTGTCCAGCTGGGGCAGCAGCAGCTGTGTTAGAGCCCAGATTTGGCCTCGAGAAGGAACTACTGGAGCTTTTAAAGAGATTTGTGTTAAATCCCTACCCAGAGCACAGCCTTTAAACAGACAGAATGGTTTTAGAAGAAAAGTTATCAGGCCAAAAAAAAAATCTTTACAGAAGTTACAACTGTCTGTATATAGGGTTTTACCATGGTATCAGAAGGAGCCCAGATTCTATAGTGATGCACTATAGAAAAAGCTGCAAGTAGAAAAGATCTCTTAAACAGAAACCCTGTTGGGAATGGTGCCAGGCCTTAGTCATATTTGACACTGGGCTTGATTCAGATTTTGTCACAGGTTCCTTTCCTAGGGAAGAATAGGCTAAACCAAAGCAATGAGACAGCAACTTTGTGATTTGAGCCCTACTCTGACACTGCAATGATAAAAAAAAATACATAAGGTAAAAATAACATGTCAAACTAATAATACCTTAAATGAGTATCCAAATCCTTCAGGCAGGGCAAGTCCCTAAAAATCTTTACATTTCCTTCCCCTTTCTTTGTCTTTTGCATAAATTATTAGACAGAAGCTATGATGTAATGCAATCAAGCGCAAGACTGACTTTTCTTTCTCTTCAGTGCATACAGTTGAGGCCAAGTATCTCTTCTCCTTTGTACCCTCTAAATAAATGGCCAGCCAGAAAAATCAGACAGCCAGGGTAAAAAAGGAAGAGATTAAAAGAGGTGGCTGCAAGTGAAACAGTGACCATCACACCAAGAGGGTGGTTGGGCACTGGAACTGGCTCCCCAGGGAAGTGGTCACAGCACCAAGCCTGACAGAGTTCAAGAAGTGCTTGGACAATGCTCCCAAGCATATTGTGATTTTTGGGGTTGTCCTGTGTAGGGTCAGGACTCAATGACCCTTGTGTTTTCCTTCCAACTCAGGATATTCTATGATTCTATGACAGGAACTACTGCAAAGAAACTCCCTGGGTTCCCATTTGGGTCTGCATCATGCCCTGTACAACTCTGTTCACCTTGAGGGAGAGGAGCAAGCAGAAGTAACCACAAGTGTTTACCTCCTGTACACTATGTTCTCCAACAATCTACCCAAAGAAGACAATATTTCTTTAGACAAGAAAGCAAGGGAAAAAAATAAAACACATATAAGGCAAGCAACAGCTTTGAGGCTACAACTTATGTGTTAACAAGATCTTTTAACAGGTTGTTTTGCTGTCTCCTCACAGAAATAACCATGTCTAGAAACATATTTTTTATAGCTGGCTTTCTGTAACACCAGCTTGTTCCCATCTCTGCAACCAGCTATTATTGCAGCTATGATAATAACTGATAAAATTGTAAACCTGATTACAAGGGCTGCTCCCCCATCTGCTTTGTTCCTTGGCTGGCTGTCACTTTTGAAAGCATTTAGGGTGGTGGCTGTCTGTGGCATCCATCCCCTCCCTGACTTGCCATTGATGCTGCCTGACCCAGGAAGCACAGTCTGGCTCCAGTGGAGTGGCTGATGATGTCTGGTTACAGAGCCTCCAGCCATCAACCCCGCCTGGATCTGGTCCTGGCTGAAAAGACAATCTGAAAGTTGTGGAGAGAGTCAGAAAGGCTGGCAAGAGGGATAAAATAAAATGCCTCTGTCCTGTATTCTTGCATCCCACAGTCCTCATGGGTCACACCTGTGAGACACTGACCTGCCCAGAAGTGCATGCCCTTCAAACAGCCCTCTGGGTCTCAGAGTTATGATGTTGCCTGGGGCACCTGAAGCCAAAGATAGGCAATACACTAAGGAGGAGATGTCTTATAGGGATCACTTGGTACTGGGAATATCCACAGGCTACCCCTTGAGAAATCCAGTTTGAATCACCCCCTGGCAGAGCTGACAGGCAGAGACATTCAGCAATTTGACACCTGGGTGTCAGTCTGCACCTCATCAGGAAACTGGACTTGATTTCCACATGCATCAACATCTCTCCCTTTAATACCCAGGTACTTCCTTCTGTGCAGAAAACAGACAGCTCCTGCACTGCCTGGCTGTGCCTAAGGAATTTAGGTGTTGCCAAAACCATTTTTTATCTCACTGGAAATGCTGAAACGGGTTGGGAATTCCAGAGTATGAGTACCGAGAAATGATGTTTTCTCAATCAAGAGAGCTCTGCAGCACTGAGCTTCAGTGAGGAAACCAAGGAGCTCAGGGGTGAAAGGGAAATCCCACCCAGAGGGTCCGTGCCAGCTGCAGCCTGACTGTGTGGTCACAGAAGACAAAGAGGAAGACATTTCTTCCCTAACACGATATAGTTTTAAGTGCCAAGGCACCTGTAAAAAAGGCAAATGAGCCAGCCCATCCTATGAGGTTCTGCAGAGCTCGAGTTAGGAACCACTATTACAGCCACGTTGTCATATGTGAACCCTAAATTAAGACAGTTTATCTCTCTGTGAGGGGAATTCACCACACACACGTGTACCTGAGAGAGATGGGCTAAATGCACAATGTCAAAAGGCCTTGCAAGTCACAGGTGCTTTAATTTAATTACCAGTGCTTGAAAACTTAAATCAAAGTTCCTGTGGATGAGGAACATGGCAATGGGCTGACATAAAAATCCCTAACTTCCTAAGCCAAGATGGCCCTTTAGAGCTAAAACAATTACAGAAATCACTACCATAATAACTATATTAATCTTTCTTCTTAGAAACATGAGGTATCCAACTAAGCAAGACTTTAGCAGCAGTTGTTACTTGACTTCAATAAAATAAGTGTATGTATTAAGTATATTTCAGCAAAATATACTAATTTTTATTCAAACCACTAGTGGTAATAATAACAGTTAACAAATCAGAAGCATTGTTTCATGTCCTAAGGCCCTTTAGAAGCACTAAGGAGTTAAGGATTTTCTAATAAAAAGTGGTGAATAAACAAAAATCACAGAAGGATTTTAAGAAGTTTTAATGAGCTACAGAAATCAATGGAAGGTAAATGAGAAACCAGAGAAATCTGATTTATATTAAAAATGCCTAAAAACATTCTTGATCTGGGTGAAATGAAGTCAGCGTGTCTTTTTTCCAGAACTGAACAGACATGCCCACGGTGCAGATCCCATCACAACACAGGTCATTTCTTGGGAAATTCAGGAGGGATATTGGTGGTGATTCTGGCAAAGGTGTGTCATGCTAAGAAGCAGATCCTTAGGACAAGGATTAAACCAAGATGAGAGAAAACTGCAAGATGATCAGAAAATAAATATCCATGTATATTAGCCTAACACTTTTCTCCAGTTCTACGTTTACAAAGATACTGAAATTGTAACAAATAAATAAAACCCTGCAGCTTCAGAAGGGGAAATCTGTGATCAAAGAGTTCTTTCAAAGTGCCATTAAAATTAAGTTATTAAATTTATGCTTGTACTGAAGCACATAAGCAGCTCTTTAAAACCAGCTCTGGGGCTTTTATTTTTCAGCTGTTGGCAGTGTTGGAGCCTGAGCCCCTACCCCAGCTTTGCTCACCAGCAGCACTATCTTTGATTCGAGCAGCAGTGCATTTTAGTGCTGTATCTTAAGGCCCAAACTGCAAAACACCAACCTCACTTAAGAAGTGCTGAGCGCCCTCAGCTGTCTGAAAAGCAGTTTGATTTCTGCCAAAATTTCAAGTTTCTGTTTACTGCTCTGAACAGCCTCAGAAAAACTTTCCTTCTCTACTTTCTCTTGAAAGCCAATCTCTTCCCAGTATTCACCACTCTCCCAGTGCCATGGGCAGGGACACCTTCCACTAGGTCAGGCTTCTCAAAGCCCCATCCAACCTGGCCTTGAACACTTTCAGGAATAGGGCATCCATAGCTTTTCTGGTCAACCTATGGCAGTGTTTCACCACTCTCCTTGCAAAAAAAAAAAATTACTCTTACATGCAATGCAAACCTACCCTCTTCCACTTTAAAATTGTTGCCCTTTATCCTTCACGACAGGTCCTGGTAAAAAGTCTTTCTCCCCTTTAAGTATTGAAAGGCCACAATAAGGTCTCCCCAGAGTCTTCTCTTCTCCAGGCTGAACAACACCAACTCTCTCAGCCTGAATTCATAGGAAAGGTGCTCCAGTCCTCTGTTAATTTTCATGGTCTTCTGGACCTGTCCAAAGGCCACTTCTTCACAATATTCCACCAAAGTTGCGTGAGCACGTGGTGATCCAGCACAAGGGAAACTGATTTAGGTTATCCTGATCCAGGTTAAAATCTCTGCTCTGGTTCACTCTGATCTGGATGTCTGTATGTCTCCACCTGCACTTCTTTCAACAGCAGTGCTGTCTTAAACAGGCTTTAACATCATAGAAACTGCACCCCAAGCCTCCTTGCAGGAGGTACCTTCCCAGGCATGCTGGGGTATTCCTACAGTCATCACAGAGATAAGCCAAGGCTGCAACATGAGAATGTCCCCCAGGTGATCAGAGAAATACTGCAGTTTGTGAGATGTGCTTGCAAGCTTCATTTCCACCCAGTAGCAGCCACAATATCTCAAGAGCAAGATAAGGATATGGTCCTGTGTCCTCTGGAGCACTGTTTAGGGTTCATGGCTTGTACAGCCAGAAGATGTCCAGAGAAAAACTCAGCTAGCTCCTACCAGGAGCGTGATCTGGGGTCTCTGATTGGGAAAATCTCTACTGTCACAATCTCCGTAATGTTCTGGAACTGTGTTCTTAGTGGTCCCATCAAAAATTTCAGTGCAGCTCAGTTCACTGGGATAGCAGAATTTCCCTCCCCCAGACTGTGTAAAAAGGGAAATAGTGATGAGTGCACTTACACAACCCACCAGGGGTGGGAATGATATTTCCCACACTTGGTAGGAAAGCAGCTTGTGGAGTCAAAGAGCCCTTCAACCAAAAATCATTCCATGACATTTGAGGTAAAAACAAAATAAGGGCTGTGTATGACTGGCAGTATTAGAAAAGGATTTATAAAAGGGATTTAAGTGGTAAAATTAATGAAGAACCCATTTGCCTCCAGGCTTTAGCTGAGAGTTTTACCCTTTAAAATAATGTTATGCTTTCACCCAAATATATTTTGCTTGGACCAACACTTTACAGGCAGGAAGCAATGTTTCCTTTATGTTATACTGCATGATGTGAGCCTGGCTCATCTCTACCCATGGCCCATATGTGTTGGATCCCAAAATATAATATCTGCAGAGAGAGATTTGAGTGGCCTTTGCAAAAGGCCATGGGCTACAGAAGCTGGGAAAACCCCTCTTCATTGACCTCATCCCTGTGGATTTTTTCCTGCAGCAGGATGTGAAGAGACTCCTTGCATGATGTGATCACATGCCCTGCCCAAGCTGAAGAGTCCTCACCCTCATCTCATCAAACCTGTGCAGAAGACCTACAGTACCTTATCTGTCACTTTGTGTTCCCTGAATCCTTGCATTCTGTAGACCAGAATACCTGTTCTCCCCTGAAAAATCCCCTGAAATAAAGTGGATTTCCCCCCATGAGGTAATTATTAAGACTCCAAATTTGTTAATCTGGATTTTTCCCTTATGTCATCCCTTGAAACTCCTGTTTGTAATAACTTGTAATAGTCACAACGCCCTGTTGAATATGTAGACCCTAAACCCTTTAAATATGAACTTGTGAGTCCAATAAAGGATTCCAGTTTCTTGCCTCCCTGGGATCCTTTACTGACTACTGCACATATGGTGTCACAAAGCTGCAGGCACTGTTCTAATGATGAACATGGGTGTATTTCAGGCTGAAGAAAACAGTCTTATTTGCGAGAGATTTTTGTCTCTGTAATTTCAGAATAGAGGCTTCCTCAGCTCCATTCTGGTTTAATTTCCTCTTGTAGATTTATATAAAAATTAAGAAGTCACTTCTTCCAAGTGGAGTATGCTGTGCTGGAGAGAGCACTGCTCTCCCTTCACAAGGTGCATTGTCATTGCTCCTTGGCTGCCAAAGACTTCTCTATCTGACCTGGAATTCTCATGTTCCATTCTACTCTCTCTCCATGGCTTTTCAATTTCTTCTCAATAATATCCTAAAATAGTCCCACTTTTACTCTTGACTGTCCGTAGGCAAAAGTAAACCTCCCTCCCCCGTCTCTGAGCCCTGGGTCACATTTGCTCGTTTATCTGCCTGTGTTTTCCTGGCACGGCTGTTCTTGGCAGCAGTGCCACATTCCAAGGGCTTCAGACATTTTCTCAGTCTAATGCCTTCTTGGTGCAAATTTCACACTCAGAAAGAGCAAAAGAAAAGGGCAAAGATGCCTGTATTTTTAAACTCTTGTGGTATTCTGGAGCTCCTGACCTGTTCAACCGATGATGATCTGGAAAGAGAATTGGTGCCATCTATTGGAAAGAGAAAATAAGGACGGTCGTCAGTTTGGCTTTTAGCTTTTCTGCACATTTATCCGTCTTATTTTTGGCATGGCAGCTGTTGAGTGAAATGTACTGCATCCTGAGTCAACAGCAGTACCTGCTGAGTGGTCACAAAGGGAGAAGACAGCCAAACAAGGATCCTATAGTGCCGTGAGTGGCAGTTATTCCGCAGCCATGAGTCAATTCATCTCCTCCGCACTGACAGAGACAAAATCACAAAACCACCAGGCTTCTTCTCTGCAAAAACTCTAAAGCATCTTACTGACAGGCAGAAAATTACATTGTCATCAGAGCTCCTAATGCAGGGCCATGTACCTAGAGGAAATAGCATGGAGTACTTTCCATGGCTCTTTTCTGCTCTTGCTAGACAGAGGATATTTTTGCCAGCTTGACTCAAATCACTAAACTTATTAGAAAAAAAAATTACAGATAATATTTTTGATCAGTGACAGAATGGGTTTGTTTCAAGAAAGAAATCAGAGCTGCTGGTGAGGAATTCCATCAACTTGGTACAATCAAACTGCAACTCACTCGAGGAAGGAAAAACCTGAAAAATAAAACCATGACCTTACAATTTCTCTACATACCATCAGGCTCTGAGTTGGATCATCTAAAAGCTCTGCTAGAGCTTCTTTACTCTTCTATGTCATTGCACAGGGGTGTTATATAATTGCAGTTGTAAAAGAAGTTATCCATTGGGTTGTATGTGGGAGGGAAAGCAGTACACGACACACTGGATTAAACTGTGTAGAATGGGCCAAAAGCAGTTATTTAGAAACATTCTTTGGCACTGCCTTTCCATCATACATCCTGCCCACAGCAGGGTTATCAGACTGAAAACAGGACCTTGGGGCACTTTTTTCCTACTGCTTTATTTCTGTCATCTCTTGACTTCCTGGACTTCAGATTTTATGATTTTTCCTTTGAAGGTAATAACAGTATCAATAGCAAGAGGTTCAATATTGGGCTGATAATCAAAAATCCATGATGATCCCTGATTTACCATATACCATCTGTCAGTGGCAGATAACCATTCAGATCATATATCTGATGTTCTTTGTAGCTGTTTTACTGTAAGTGATAATCTAAGGCCTGACAATGCTTAATGTAAATTTTACCAGCCAGCTCTGAGCCCTCTCCAGGCCATAGTAGCATTTAATTGTTGGAAGAAACAAACACATTTCATTATCTTACTTCTCTCTAGGTTATGGTGACATTCATCACACAGTACTGCTGACTGCAGAAGTTGGATGTGCTTCATAATACCCCCTCTCCCCCACTTAATCTGCTCAAAGCCTGCAAAGAACATATCTTTATGGTGTTTTCAAATTACCTGTCAATTGGAAATTAAGCTTAATCAGCAAATCTGAAGTCACAGCAAACACTGCAGTGTTTACACTGGCAAGAGGCCCAGGTACTAATCAAGGTTAGTAGTTCTTCCACAGACCTGCAGACACTCATGTGGCAGAATAAAGCAAAGCCTCTTTAGGCACCTGAGCTGATCAGAGGAAGCGATCCAGACTGCTATAGTGTACATTCCTTGTGTCCTGAGAGACAAGTCAGTCTTTGGGCTGTGTCTGTACATTATCTATGGGATCCTGGCCAAAACTGGGAGTTTCCCACAGCTACCACAGCAACAGTCAGGAGCAAGAGGGCAATGCTGAGACTGGAAAGATAGGAACAGTAAAGCCAACACAAGAGAGTCAGAGGCAGCATGAGTTCCACACAATGCACAACAGATAGAGAGATGGATAAAACATAAGCCCTGTGTGTATATACGCAGAGATATTCACAGTTCTTTGTACCAAAGCTTTCCCAAGTTCAAGCCTTTGCGCCAGCTTTGGCTGATTCTCAGGATTCAGCTCCTGGACAACTGCAAAAACAGTGTCCAAGCTGCTGGCCCAGGGCCACGTGAAGGTAATTCAGCACAATCCTCCATCATTTCAAACTAAGCTAAACTGAATTATCCCACATTTGCTAGGGAGTAAGGGTGTACACAAAGACTGTTTCCATGGCTCAGCTGCCACAAGGGAATTTCTTAAGTAAGTTGACTGAATCTGAGCCCTCAGACCCAGAGCCAACCAATGTCTAATTGTGCAAACAAATGTTATGGCGTGGTCTGGGGAAAGCTGGACACTTTTAAACCCTTTACTGCCAAATATTTACTATCTGTACAGTAAAGCAGAGATAGATGAGCTACTCCTATCTCAGCCCAGCAGTTCAGACCACTCACCAGGAGAGTTAGAACAGATCTCCTTCCTTCACAGAGCCCACATATTTCACTCCTGTGTGTCACCTGTAACATGCAGAATGAACAAAAAAGATTAATCACATGAGAAACTGTGATGAAAAAACTATCTGAATAAAATAGTTGGGCCCAAACAATTGTTTTATCCATTGTATTCCCACAATGCTGATGTGTAATGGGAGTTTTGTGCAAACACTTTAATCTTCCTTAGACAAAAGCAATTTTTCCTTTTATGTAAATAAACTGAATTGTCTCCCTTTTTTTCTTATTTTTTCACAAGGCCTCTTTGGTTATTTCTCCTTTCCATATGTACAAGGACTCTAATTTTACTTTGGCTTTTAAAAAGCAAACTGTTTCATTCCAATTAGAATCAGATACATCACTTCTGATTCCAGGCAACCCGCCTCCATTTTGCAACTGCAAGAAAAGACTGTTCTCACATTTGGACCTCTTCAAAGAATTGTGAGATACATAGATCTTAGATCTTATTGGCATTGAAATGCTAAACTGCTCCCCCAAAACTTGGGTATTTGCTGTTTAAATAAGATCTATTCCCAAAAATTAATTCTAGGTACTGAACCCAGATGTGGGATTACTGTCTGAACAAACAGTCATCAGAAGTGTAATAAAAGAGCAAATGTTTCTTGAAACTCCTCTGACAAGTAAAACTCAGTTTTCTTTGCTGCACATGCAGTAAGGTCTTGCTGTTTGCAACAGCTTAGCTCAGAGCTCAAATAAAAAGCCATGATAAGCTGCCAGTAATTCTGTTCCTCATTCTCACAGAAGACGCCTTTATCGCCCCTCTAACTCCCAGACACTCCTGTCTAACATCCAGTCACTGATGCAGTGATGGGAGAGGACAGTAACTTGGAGATCACACTCCCTCTAGCAGAGATCTCAGTGCACCTACAAGGAGATGGATTCTGTTCACTAGCAGAGTAAGCAGAAAGCACATGGATTATGGGCTCAGCATGCATAAATCTGCTATCAGACCTGTTCTTTACCACCTAGGTGGTCCCAAATGTTTGCCGGTTTTACTTCTAGAGAGATTTTTAAGCTGCACCCTCCCTGAAGTTTGAATGTTGAAGTCCCTCAGCTGTAAAAGGGCTGTTCACCACCAGCATCTACCCTCCACAATTCATGTCCTTCCCTCATGCTGGGGAGTTCCTGGATGTGATGCTTGGAGGGCAGCCGAGAAGGCTAGTTCATGGCAAGGCACAGTTTCATTAAACAGCAGACAATTCACAACTTCTAGGACATAGCAAATCGATATTTTCAAATCAAAATAGTTCATTTTCAAGCCATGAGGTAATTTAATGAAAGACTGGTATTTTTCTCACGAAAAACTGACATTTTAGCTACAATAGCTTTTTTTCCCATTGTAAAAGAAGGAACCAAAACATCACAGTTGGCTTTATTACTTAAGAACTGCCCTGCTTCCTGATAAGGACAGTCATAAAGCACTGGGACTGTGCAGGATGAACTGCCCCAGCTAACCCCATCCCTGGACTCTGGCATTTAATGGCTTCCAAGGCCAGGTACCACATCACAGGACAGGCATTAATGGGCTACACCCCCAGAGCATGGCAAACTGCAGAGGTCAATAAAGATAAGACGATGCCAGGGAGGCAAGAAACTGGAATCCTTTATTGGACTCACAAGTTCATATTTAAAGGGTTTAGGGTCTACATATTCAACAGGAAATTGTAACTATTACAAACAGAGGGTTTCAAGGGATGACATAAGGGAAAAATCCAGATTAACAAATTTGGGGGCTTAACCTCATGGGGGAAAATCCACTTTATTTCAGGGGATTTTACAGGGGAACAGGTATTCTGGTCTACAGAATGCAAGGATTCAGGGAGCACAAAGGGACAGATAAGGTACAGTAGGTCTTCTGCACAGGTTGGATGAGATGAGGGTGAGGACTCTTCAGCTTGGGCAGGACATGTGATCACATCATGCAAGGAGTCTCTTCACATCCTGCTGCAGGAAAAAATCCACAGGGATGAGGTCAATGACAGAGGGGTTTTCCCAGCTTCTGTAGCCCATGGCCTTTTGCAAAGGCCACTCAAATCTCTCTCTGCAGACATTATATTTTGGGATCCAACAGCAAACCCCACCCTAATTGATTTGATCCTGTGGCAGTAATCACTAAAATGCCCTGGGCAATAACATTCCCTTTCATTTGCCTCATATCTGCCTCTTGATCCCGTCTTTTAGGCCTCATGCCATGAGAAGCCATTCCTCCCCCTGTACTCGGCACTGGTGAGGTCACACCTTGAGTGCTGTGTCCGGTTCTGGACCCCTCGATTTAGGAAAGATAATTGAGGTGCTGGAGTGCATCCAGAGAAGGGCAATGGAGCTGAGAAAGGGTTTGGAATGCATGTCCTATGAGGAGTGGCTGAGGGAGCTGGGGGTGTTTAGCCTGGAAAAAAGGAGGCTCAGGGTTGATCCTATAGCTCTCCACATCTCCCTGGAAGGAGGCTGCTGCTGGGTGGGGATGTGGCTCTTCTCCCAGGCAAACAGTAACAGGATGAGGGAAAGGGGCCTCAGGTTGCACGAGGGGAGATTTAGCTTGGACATTAGGAGGAATTTCCGCACAGAATGGGTGATTAGACATTGGATTGGGCTGCCCAGGGAGTTGGTGGAGACACCATCCCTGGAGGTGTTCAAGGAAAGACTGGACGTGGCACTCAGTGCCCTGCTCTGGTTGACAAGGCAGTGTTCGGTCACAGGTTGGAGTCGATGATCTCAGAGGTCTTTTCCAGCCTAACTGATCCCGTGATTTTGTAATTCATCATCCCTCTTGCTGCCGTTGTCCGATTCCTCGTCTCCTCCAGTCTTCCTCCTTCCGCGGACCCGCAGGACTTTACCCCCTGGCGGGCAATGCCCCCCACACGACTTTGCTGCTCCCGTTCCCGCCGGGCTGGCGAATTCCTGGCTCCGCACGGCGGTGGCCCGGGGGGATGATGCGTAGGGAAGCGAACGCTTCGCGCCCAAGGGCAGGGAGGAGCGGGGCTGGGAAATCCCCTCGGCGTCGGAGAAGGAGGAGGCGGAGGCGGGGACAGCGGGGCGGGCAGTCGCTCCGTCAGCAGAGCCGGGCCGGGCCGGGCCGCCGCCATGGGCGCGCCGTGAGGGGTGAGCGGGCACAGCGTTCCCCGAGGCCAGCCCGGAGCGTGGGGCACGGCGGTGGCCCTGACCGGGCTCGCCCGATGACTCGGCGGATCGGGGGTGGGCCTGCGGGAAGGGAGGGAGGGAGAGAGGAAGGAAGGACAAGCGGGAAAACGCGGGCTTGCGGCTCCCGGAGGCCGAACCGGCACGGGGACGGAGCGGCCGTGCCCGGGCAGCGGCGGGGGCGGGCGCCGCAGCCTCCCGGTAACCCCGCCGGGGTTATGCCGGAGAAGGGGAAAAGGGGGACAAGGAAGCGAAAATGAAAGTTAAAAATCGGCGGAAATGGGATGTGGGCGTGAAAGGCAGTGCCGGGGCGCTGTCAGGGCCGTGCGGGCGGCGGGGAGGGAAGTGGTGAGACTGGAGGTCTCGTTTCGTTCCCAGAGGAATGGGCTCCTGAGGGAGGGTTGGTTAGCCCGAGAGCAGTCTTGGGCGTCCTGTGTTTTAGCCCCGTTGGGGATTAATGTTTTATGGACGCTCATGGATACTCTGGTGTACGAGGTCAGAGGGATTGCAGGTGCCTGTGTGCTGTGACAAGACACGAGGCCTGCTTGTCATAGTACAGTGAATGCATGATCATATTTTCTTCATAACTGAGCAAGAAATTGAGAATTTCCTCTTTGCAAACCTTGTAGTAGCTGCTTCAGAGATGTCCAGCAAGTTGAAGGGCCGTCCTGCTGAAAATGGAGAGCATCCCAAGGGTAAAATGGAAAACGGAGTGGACAGTGGGGCTGCTCCTGCCCTTGGTACCTACTCCCCAGAGGAGATGCTGCAGCAGATGAAAGAACTAATCACTGAGAACAATGAGTTAAAAGGTGAAGGCACGTGTGAGCTGCTCTTGAAATACAAAAGCCCCAAGTCTCATCTGAAGGGTTGTTTTTTTTTTTGTGCTGACTATGAATTCTGTGCTCATTTGGCTGGGTAACGTTTTATCCCTGGGTAGTATTCACTGTATAAAGGACTCTACAAGTGGCCAGTTTGATGGGGCACATAAATAGGATGCTTGATAGGACATATCAGATTGAATCGGTATGGAAGACTAGGGGGAGAACAGCCCAATTACTTGCTTTAGAATATATATATATATATAAAAAATATATATATATACCCACACAGTATAGCATGTATTTTAGGAGGTGAGATGAGGTGAAAAATCTCTTCCTATGATATGCTTTTTGCTCATCAACCTCTAAAAGCTTTTTGGTTTGTGTGGTAGGACTGTTGGCTCCATTACAGACTAACATTTTGCCATAGCTGCATCAGGAGGGGTGGGTACTGCACCTTCTGTACTTCAAAGGGAAGTGATAGCTGTGGCAGGGTCTATCTGGGAGAAACTTAATAGCTTTCCCTGATAATTCCTTATAATGTGAGTCTTTCAGGTGAGATAGATTTGTTTCTGGATCCCAGGAATTTAGGTGTCAGATATTTCTTCCTTTAAATGATTAGAATAAAACCTAAGGGCTCTGGGAGTTTTCCGTGTAAAAGACAGAGGTATCTCACTGTTTATATGACAGCAGAGCATGAAGTCACATATCTCCTCTGTTCTGATTTTACATTAGTGTTTAAATTCCACCTGAATCATTTTGGACCTGCTCCAAGTTCTCTGTCTCATGGATATCTAGAAGGAAAGTTTTTTCTCGAAGTACCTCTGGTATTTTGCTAAAAGGTTCTATATCATATAAGATAATGTTCTGGGACATATTTACAGCTGCTGTAACTCATAACTTGCAGAATCCTTCTCCAGACTACATTTATTTACATAACCTGAAGGATTTATGGGCAGTTTATAATACGACATCAGGACATAATGGAAGTTACCAGAAAATATAAAATATTTTTAAGCAATCAACTTTGAGTTGTTTGCTTTAAAAAAAAACAAACAAGAATGAAATAATTTCATTGACTGCCTCAAAATCTTGTAAGCATGTTGTAATAGCAAGACTGATGTTACTCACTGGCTTTGTTACATATGAGAAAATAACTTGGCTCTAAGTTGTTTGGTGTATTTTTTCAATGCTTGCAATCAAGTCTTAACCAAATGTTCGAGTAGAGCGTTGTTGGCCATATTTGAGACATTTGGTTTGATAGCATCTGTTTCCATGCAGTAATTTACCAGTCTAGGCTGCCTGTTTTCCCTGCCAAGTCTCAGTAGTTTCAGGAGCTCAGTTCAGCAGCTTCATTTGGGCTGATCGTGTAAATAACACACTCAGCAGGATACCAAGTACCTCTCGTGAACAATGCTTCTGACTTGTACTTCTTGGCTTAGGGAAAAGTTGGACAAGAAGTCAGAGAGTGTGGGCATATGATTTCAAGAGAGGATTCAATGCTATTTATTATAGTGCTAAGGGACTATGGGACGCTTAGTTTTGGTTTGGTATTCAAAGTACGCGAGGAGGAGGGTTCACATTTCATACCCAATTATTGCCAACCCATTTGATACTGAGGAATGCTGAGCTCAGTGTAGTGGAAATCTGCTGTTTCACGGGCAGAGCATTAATGTGAATCAATGTCTTGTCTCTGGCTACCATTTAGAAGCCATGAAGTTGCATAACCAAGCTATGAAGGACCGATACGAGGAACTTTCCATCTGGAGAGAGAAGCAGAAGGAAGAACGAGAATTTTATGAGTCGAAGTTTAAGGAGGCGAAGCAGTGCTTGCAGGCCAAGTGCGTTGAAAATGAACAGCTACAGCAACAACTTCAAAGCTTGAAGGGAAGAGAAGAAGGAGCTGAAATGGTGAATAAGGAATTGGTTGGATTGACATGCTTTTGAACTGAAAGTCTGGAGCATTCGCTCTCTTTTATGATTCATCTCACTAGGAGGCTTGGAAATTGGTTAACATCTCCATTTTTATCCTTAACTCTAACTTATTTTATAATGTGAAGCCTCTCAGAGCGTAGTAACAGAAAATTATGCCACACCTGAGATAATTTACATTTTCATTAGCATTTAATAACAATAATAATTAAAATTCTTGACATAAGGAAAAAGAAATTAGCATTTCTTGCTAATTTTTCATTCTTTATTTTGGTTACTCTTGGATATCTCTTGACTTTATCCCTCCCTTTGCTCATTAGATTATCTGTCTCATGATCATTTAATTGCTTTTTGTGTTTGTGTTTCCAGGGAGAAGTTGACAAGTAAACAAAAGAATGACATGCCATCTATTTTTATTATATTAGTCTTCTTTTATGGAATCTCTTTCACTTGAGCTCAGATTAGATCTGTGCTTCTGCTGCCCCATTTGAGTATAACTGAGCTTCCTCCCTCTCTCCGACCTTTGGCTCTGTAACACATCATTTCTAATGCTGCAGGTGGTTGTGTTGCAGCCAGGAAACGTTTTGCAGGTGGTGCTGAAGGCGTCTGTGGGCAAAGCCTCTTTAAACAAAACCTGCTTCGTGTCCCACTTGGTCATGTGAGAAGTTATTTAATAAGAAGTTCCACACAGAGACAAATTGATGTGTCCTGGTACCTCCAGGAGCCATGTGGATTCTGTGTTGCTTGATGAAGGATGAGTGTATTAGGCTTTTTCTTAACAAAGTCACTATTAGACTCTCTTTTCCTCTCCTGACTTTTTTGTGGAGCTCTGTAAGAAATGTTTCAGCATGTAATTCAAAATTGGCCAATGAGCTGAGAAGTTACAAGGCGGGGAGAAAGTCGTGTTTGAATAGTGTGGTTGTGTAAGTATCACTTGCACAACCTTTACAGGCTGAAGGTTGTGTTTCAGGATTGTCAGGTAAACTCAGGATTTCATAAATCTGGAATATGTTTTTGAGGGGAAGTAGGGGATTTATTCTCCTTTTATCTGTTGTAGAAGTTCTTTGAATACTAAAAGCAGGTTATTGCCAGAGTTTTCCAACCTGCTTGAAAATAATCTCTCTCCTTCACTGGAGCTGGCTCTTGATCGAATCCTCTTACAGCATAAGCACAAAATTATAGGCAGCAGCAAGTCAGGAGGTAGGGTGAGCATAGAGAGTCTGGAGATTTGGCATAATCATAGGTGAGAAGGCAATTCAGACTCCAGGAATTGTCCAGAATTTACACAGATGGTATGTGGTGTAACAAAGGTGTTATCAGGAGGTGGAAGGCTCAGATTGCAAAAATGAGACAGAAAAAAACTCACAGGGAAAGTTTCATAATGGGGAGAGGCATTTAAAAGAGAGGAAAAAAATGAGTCTTGCTTGTTATGTAGAGGTTTAAGTAAGGGTTTTGAGGATCCTGGGGAAAGGGAAGAGGAAGAAGGTAAAGGAGACAGTCATGATTGGAAGGAGCAATTAAGTTTGGGGAGAATCTCTGAGGAAGAGAGACTTTATGGAAGGGATCCAAGACTGTGTGAAGGTCAGGGAGAGATGGGGTACAGAGAAGTTGTATGATGGGGAAAGACTGAAGATGGGGGGTGTGTGTGTGTGTGTGTGTGTGTGTGTGTGTGTGTGTGTGTAAAGCTCCTGGCCCTCAGGTCTTTTCTCCCTAGAATCTTGGTTTGGGAGAAGAGTAATAAGGATGTGGGTGAAAAAAATACAGCAATTCTGGACAATAATTCTGTATGTTGGCTGATACCTTACGTGGTAGTGAGAGGCATAGATTTAGGGAAAAAATTACATCCTAATTATCTGTGCATTTGGACAACCAGTCTCATGTTTTCCAGAAGCACAATAGCCCAGTGTTGGATTAATTTGTTTTCACAATTTAGACTTCCTGCTGTTTGGAGAACCAAAACATGTGTACAATGGGCTTTTCCAGGCAAGCCTAAACAGAGAAGGAGGGATACAGGGCACTGTTGTGTTCAGACTCTGTGCTGCTTGGCTGTTGTTCCCCTTTGGTTGGCTGATGCAGGGTTTGTTTATCCAGGAGGGCTGCGTGGCTCTTGAGAAGGAAGTGAGGAACCTGAAATCCCAGGTGCAGCGGCTCCAGGCTGAGAAGGCAGATCTGGTTGCCATCATTTCAGAGCTGCAAGTCAAGCTGAACGTGTCAGCAGAGGATTCCTTTGTGGAGATTGGGATGCACGTAAGTAAAGGAGATAAAAAGAACACAGTAACCTGCAGCCAGGTACCCACCTAAACGATTCCATGATTCCTTGGTTTCTTAGATTGCCTGCCATGGAGCACTTGTGTGTTACAAGATGTAGTGATAAAGGACTTGGAACTTACTTTTGAGCTTTCACTTTAATGCTCAAAGTAAATTAATTTCATAGGCAGTGCCTCTATTGCACTAAAAATATACTCTGGAAAAAACAACCATGGTCCATCAGATGGCTTCAGACTAGTTAAGAATGTTAAGTCTTGTCTTAGTTGGAATTTCTGGGAACATCAATACTATGTTTTGTTAAGGGGCAATACCTTTGCATAGACAGGGACATTTTCTTCTGAGAATGGAGCTCTCTTTCTGCTGGCAGACATGTAGGGATGGAGGCAAACAAAACTAAGTGCAAAACTGTAGAGTATTCCCTAGAGGCACAAAAATGTGTACTTTTTCTACTATTCTTGTGTCTGAAAAATCTTCACAGGCAAACTGTGAAATGTGAAAATGCAAGCTTCTGCTATCCCTATAACCCCCACATCCCCTTTCTGGAAAGGAGGCATGCAACAAGAAATTAAAAGAATTTAATTAAAATTTGTTTGGAGTTGTCAGAGAAAACTTCCGACTGCAGGAAACCTTCAGGGATGTATTCATTGTGTTGGTTTTTTTTTGCTAGATGAATTCTCCTTTGGGCTACAAAGATCAAGGAGTGAGATTTGTAGTGGGAAAGAAGAGTGGTTCTTTTAGGAGACAGCAGAATGATTTTTAGGCTTAGATTTAAATCACCTGCAGTGATGTTGGTTGTGTGGTGCCCAGTCATCTTTATAGGGGAGAGTGGCCATGGAAGTTGCTGATGAAAGGACAAGAGTAAATCTCATTATTTTGCCTCTTCTCTAATCAGTCCAGAAGAGATTAAGGGAAAGGCATGTGAAGTATTTTGAGTGAAGAATCTCCAAACATGAAGATGATCCGTAGGAGTTTTGTTTTTTATTTATCTGTATTGCTATGATAGTAGTTTTCCCTGTTTTTCTTCCTTCCTTAACTCAAACAAATGAAACTCTGCCCTGCTTAGTCCAAATACCAAGCTAATAATGTTTTTTTTCTTTCCTAGGAAGGAGAAATAAATAGAACTGCAAAGGAACATCAAGAGAATAGTGGTGAAACAACTGGGAACGTTGCTGTCTACATGTACGTAGGTCCCTGTGTGATGTGTGTGATTCAGAATTCTCCAATATGTTTTATTGTCAGTGTGAGGGAACTTCTTTCTGTGAGGAATGAACTAGAATATTCAATTTTTCTGTGGTTTTGCATCCCTCCATTGCAGTAGTCTTCCTGCCATGTTGGAAAGACGCTCAGTTCTCTGACATTTTTCCTCCCAGCTTTCACCAGCTGACAAGAGGGAGTGCACATTCTGGCCAGTTGGCCAGGCATTTATGGACATGCTGACTTGCCAACTCTTTGGGCCTTTTAGGCAGGCCAGACAGAAAAGGTAAAGAGAGAGAGGCTGCAGGGACTCACTCCCTCCTAGCCTTTGGAGACCATCTTAGAGTATCTGTGCTCTACCCAATTATACTGATGTTGGTGAGAGTCAGAGGTCTTGCAGTCTTTCAGATCTGGACCTGTCTGTCGTGTTTGTCTGTGCTTGGTATGAAGTGTATCATGATGGGGTAGGCTGACAGTGCAAGAGTCATTGCTTTTCAGGTTACTGGGATTAGGATACCAGCATTTTGTTTAGGTTACTCCTCAAAATTTGATCTTTACATCAGCTCGAGGAAACAAGGGACTTTCTTGCCCCTGGCTGAACCTTTACTCCTTGTGGACATAGACATCTGATACTGTTAAACTTTCCATCTTGGATACTGCCCAGTTTAGCAGCCAAACGATTTTGGCTGAACTCTCGGACTTACTTTGTGCCTTTGCTTTTGAAAGGGAAGGATATGGAAAGCTCTAAGGACACAGCAGGCCAGAAAGCTGTGCTCCATGCACAAGTTGTCACTCCTTACATCAGCAAGGAAGAACAGTGTAATGACATAGAAATTTGGCCCTCAGCATGCAGTTAAGAAGTTGAAGGGGGAGGGGAGAAAAAAGGTGTTACAGTTGTGGATGAAACTGAGAGAGCTGCTGACCACAGACCAGGCTGCAAGTATGAAGCTTGTTGTTAGTGGTGGCTTGTGAGAACACTTATTATGTATGAGAAGACATTCCCTGCAGGACTTGCTTACCTTTGGATGAGAATCTGACCCATATCTACAAGAACAGGGGGTATACATACCTCTTAAAATATTTCCAGTGTCACCACGTGTCTTTGTCCAGCTCTGAAACCTTAGACTGGTGCTGTTAACACCTTCAGAGAAATGTGATCCACTCAGGATGGGTTTATTTCTGTAAGAGTAGAACTGCACTAAAAATCCCCTGATAAAAGTTATTTACTTAAAATATCCTGGCTGAACACTTTCTCTGGGGGTATTGAATTTTGCTCACCAAAGATTTCCAGCTCTGAGGAGCACAGAGAAGACTCTGCTTTGCTTTCTGTTGTGAACTACAAAAGCAAAGTGTTAACCACATGCTGTTTTACAGCTGTGCTGCTAAAATGTACAGAGTGAACATCCTGCCTATCTTACCATATAGTTGGGGGATTTTGACTGTCTGTCTAGATGGACATAAAAATGGAAGTAATAGTGTTTTATCACGTACCCTATTTTTCAGAGTTCTGTGTTTACTCTGGTTCACTCTACACTAGCATAATGTAATTTTGAAAAGAGCTATAGGATGTGAGGGAAGTGAAACAGTAAAGATGTTTTTTTCTGAGAAAGAAAGTGATGACCATTTTTAGTGGAAGATGCTTTCTTTTTCTGAAAGGGAGTGAGACGGAGATAAGAAACCTTCCACGTTTTATTGGGAAAAAATGTTATTTCTAGGAACAGACAGCAGCACTTTGCAGAAAGGGCTGCAAAATAGGCCAGAATAAGTGCATTGGGGTTTGTATTGTCGTGACTGCTTTTGCTCTCCTTGCTTAAGGACTGAATTGTTCCCTCAGCTGGAGGGCAACTGTCTGAGTCCTTTATTTGCACACACAGTGGCTGTGGCTGGTGCTCTTGGTTCTTGGGAATTGGGAATGAACCCTTTCCTCAGAGCACTGGTTTTCATCACTGTGAAATGGTGACATCTCAGATTGGATCCCAGGGATAAAGGAATGCTCTGGTAAAGTTGTGGCTGTTGTTATTTACATCTGGTTTGATTTGAAGCAGGAGCAGATCTGCAGATGAATCTAAGAATTTGGAGTCCGAGGAGCTAACTGTGAGCCAGCTGCTGTGCTCCCTTAGAAATGAAACTCAGAAGAGGGAAAAACTTGAGAAGGAGCTACAGGATCACAGAGAGAGGTATGAAGTAGGTGCACTGTAACATTTAAAGCTGTTTTCTTTCAGGGCTGCTGCAGTTACCAAGCCTCTGGCTGATCAAAGTGTAAATAACAGTGTGACTTGGATGGGGAATTTCCTGAGCACTCAGCAGTAATAACTTAATATTGTGGTAGTTCTTACAGAGGTAAACCACAGGCTCTCTTCCATGAGCAAAAGAATTTCTGTTTTATTTTTATTTCCTATAGTATCACAGTTCAAAAAAAATTTACTTATTGCCTCTTGGGTTTGAACTTTCCCCAGGTTACGTCAGAATTATATGATGACTAGTTGAGGATGTTCTCTCCACATTTCTCCATAGTTATTTGGTTTTGTATGAATCATCACTATAACTAAAACAGGGATCACGGTCCTCTTCGTGATACTGGCAGGCTACATTTAGCAGTGTGTGAGCTTGCAAAAGCTCCTTAGAAATGTCTATAAGTAAGTTTAATTCCAAATTTGTTTAAGGGAGAAAGTTGTCCCAGTGAGATCTGCATGAGGGTCTGTCTCAGCTCAGTTATATCAGCACAACTGCTCAGGGGTGGCAAATTGCCCAGGCAGTAGTTGTTCCAGATCTCCACTTCACAGAGACAGAGTAAGACTTCCTGGACATTATCTACGATGAAAGGTTGGTGTCACAGTAATTGATTCTACGTGGTCTTCCTAGAAGAGGTAATGAGCCATAACCAGGCGATTCTTAGAAACCTCAACCTCTGAAAATACCACAGGAAAACAGAGGCAGTGTTAATCACTGGATTCGGCAAAAAGACTGAATCCAGTCCAACAAACTCATTTCCAAAGGGTTGGCAGTTTTGGACCGTACCAAAGATTGATCCCTTTGGACAGAATGTCAGTGCCCTTCACCACACCTGCAGACTTACACATCCATTTTAATTAACTGTGCATGCTCAGTGTCCCGTGTTCCTCAGGAACCCCCATGGCTGTGCAGACTTTCCTGCATGTCTGTGCTTTCCATTCTGCCTCGCATCTGTGGCTGTGATGTTAGAAAGAGAGCACATCACATGCATGAAATCCTTGAATAGTCACAATCTCACCTTAAACATGGGCCAAATCCATCATTGTTGATTTCTTCTGTTTTCCAGACTGTCAAAGCTGGAGAAGAAAATCAGCAACTGCCTGGAGAGTGGGACACAAACTGAACAGGGGGAAGAGACTTCAGAGGCTGTAAGTACCTGTCCTCCTGAGCCACGATTTAACAACATGCAGCTGACTTGTTGAGGTCTGCAACCTCAGGGCCTAGATTTCCACTTGCATTCAGGGAGCAAGGGGCAATTATCCTGCACAGGGAATGGAAGTGAACTTTGAGCTCTCCAATATGTAGCTTACACCAGCCAGAGGGGTGAGATTGATGGCTGAGAATGAGGGAGGCATGGCATAACTGCAGGTATACCTCATTACCCTGGCCATGCCCAGCAAACAGAGAGGGATGCAGACACTTCTAGCTCCAGAAAGCATCCAGATTGGGTGAATTTCTTGGCTACTGCCTGGGTCAGCTTTTGGATCAGAATCCTATGACAGTGTACTTTAAAACAGACTTTAAATATGGAGCTCACATGGCACCTGGTTTAGGTTTTTTTGTGTTATTAGTGGGATGTATTGCAATGGTGGGGCATAACTGTCTTGGATTGAGACATGGTTTCAGGCAAAACCCAGTCCTCATGTTTTAAAGTAAGGGTTTGAAAGGATATTGGGGTTGGGATTCAGCTCTAGAGTCAGACACCTAAATGTATGTGCTTGCAGCTGTAACCTCTCTGCGTGAGGTGAGCGTGCAATGCCCCATAGCCATGGAATCCATTCTGGTTCAGTGCATCTGCATAATACAGGCAACTGAGATGCTTGTATGTGAGGTAGTGTGGGTTATCTGAGGGGGTATATGCTGTGGGATCTGCTGGAGACCTGTGCTCTGCTGAAGGCCAAGACAAGTATTTTGGGCCAGGGCTGGATTGGTTAAATGCGTCCAGTTTGCAGTCAGGCCAAGAGATGCCCTTTCTAGGGAAAGCAAATGATGTCTCTGTTAGTTCTTTCCAGTGTTCTTATCTCAGCTTTGCCTGAGTTACAGCCTGAGCCAGATGCTCCTCATGGCAGTGCTGATACTGAGGTCAGCACTCATGTGCTTGTGATGGCAGCTGATTCCATGTGTGCTGCTGGGGTTCTGCAGAGGCTCTGGTCAGCAGAGCTCATGTTACTTTCCCCTGTTGTAAAATGTAGATCTCTATTGGAACTATGGGGGGTGTGCAGTGTGGACTTTATTTTGAGGGATCTACATTTGAAGACATCCTGGGAGAGAGGGAGAAGTTTTTCAAACCTGTTTTCTCTCTGTGTGGAGAGTGAGGAGTGGCTGGGCAAGAAGAGGCTAGAGCTCATCCTCTGCCAGACAGCAGCTGGATGCTCAGGCAGGTCCCCTGAGATCAGTCATTTGAAAGCACCACTGCAGTTACCACTCTGCCCTGCCTGGGAGGCTGTTTGTTGTCTTTGAGTTACCTGGAATTTATGAAAGGGTTAAGTCAAAATGGGATTCTGCCATATTTAGGAATAATTGTGGAGCCCTGTAGTTGGACTTTATTACTGAGTACAGAGTGTAGTGGTGCAGACTGACTTAGGCTGTTTTCTCTAGAGAAAGTTTGACAACTTCCTGCTTAGATTTCTTAGCCTGCAGCTTTGCTGTCTTGAATCGTCCATATGAAATTTTCCTAATTTTTTCTCTGAAAGGTTGGCAGTGAAGTAGAAGCCCTGAATTTGCAAGTTTGTGCTTTGTTTAAGGAGCTTCAGGAAGCCCATGAGAAGTTAAAAGAGGCAGAGCTGATTCAGAAGAAACTTCAAGAAAAGTAAGGTTCAGAAGAACAAAAGTTCTGTCGTGGCACTCAGTACATATTTGTGAGACAACACCCACTTTGGGAAACTCACCAGCTCTAAAATATCAACTTAAATGTCTGTTTCATAGAAATACTCTAAAAGATTCCTCTTTCTTTGTAAGTGGAGATGAAAGTACAGAAACACAGCAATTGCCAGAAAATCTGAGCTGCCAACCTAGTTCCACAAATAGGACCTTGGTGCCTTGAAATATACAATTTGGGTTTTAACCTTTTATGATGTCAAGGCAAATCTTTTCCTGTTCACCACTTCACATAATCAATTCCTGTTCTGGCTTTCGGGGAAGAAGGCAAGGGACCTGCTTATGACCTTTCTCACATGAACTGTTTGGACTTTTGAAGACCAATTGTGTAGGTTATAAAAGTGGTTACAAGGCTCTCACTTTAGTTGCTTTCTGTCAAATTCCAGTTTTATGAGATTTATTGTAATAAGAAAGTAAGTGTTAGTTTCAGCAGCTTTGTTTTCTGCTGGTTGTGTACAGATGGATTTTTGTCTTTCCGTGTTCTTCATCAAAATAAGCCTTTAAAGTGAACCACTCAAGGGTTCTTTTTCTGTATGCCTTGTGTGCCAAACTCAGAACAGGAGGGATCAACCTGTTTTCCTTGTTCTATCAGGTGCCAAGCACTGGAAAGAAAAAGCTTGTCTGCTGCCTCAGAATTGGAGGAGAAGCAGCAGCTAATATACACTGTCAAGAAGCTGGAACTTCAGGTGGAGAGCATGCAGTCAGAGGTCAAGCTGGAACAAGCCAAGACACATGAAGAAAAGTGAGTGTGACTTGGTTTTGTATTCCAGGAAGGTAGGAAAGTCCAAGGGAGCCTGGCCAGAGAGGAATTGAGTTGAAAATACTGCAGTTGTGTTCTGCAGCCTTTGAAACTGTGTTATGTTTGTAGCCTATGAACTAGAAGACTGTAGTCTCTTATCTACTGAACCCCTCACTGAGGAATACTTGAGCTGTCAGCTCGGACTTTTATCTTCCTTTAATCACAAAGTCAAAGGTGGAATAGAGCAGGGTATAACATACAGGTAGAGGAAGCAGAGGAGTGACAACAGCTGTGCCACTCACTAGCAGGGGTAAATGGGGACACATCTTGGAGGGCAGGGACAAGTCAGGTGATGACAGTGCTGGGAAAGTGACATTAATGAAAAGGTCTGTGGTTACTACAGTATGTTTGCAGTAGGAGAGACAAGTGTGCAGTGAAGCTGAGGTAAAGAGACTCACTGTTTGCCTTGGCTCCCCACTCCCTTTCATGTGCAGTCCATGTTAAGGAGTGTGAAAGTGTCAGTCCAGGCTGTTCAGAGAGGCTGAACTTCCCGAAGGACATGTTTTCAGCTGCTGGAGAAGTTGCTCCTTATCTCTGGAGTCTGTGTCTGGTTCTCCTCCTGGTTAATTCTCCTGCACTCTGAGTCAAGACTTGGATTCCTTCCCAAGAGAGGTGTTAACATTTTGAACAGAATTTGTGAGCTTGGTTTAAAAATACTGGATGATGAATTCTTCAATATGAAATGCAGACGATCAGTAAGGACGTATGTTCACACTCAATCCACAGATAGAGCAGCACACAATTCATTGGAAGAGAGATGTTGAGACATGGAACATGATTTTTTTGTCATCAGAAATACAGATTGATTTGCAAGGAACTGGGGTGGCCTTTTTCTAACATTATTTAAATTTCAAAGAATTAAGTGTTTCAAACTTTCACCTCCTTTCTTGTCTTAAACAGATCAAGATACAATACCCTGCAGGATTCGTACAGCAAACTCCTTCCTCAACTCACTGAGGCAATGAAACAAATCGATGAAATGAAACTCAAAGAGGTAAACTCATCACAAGAAGAAATCATAATTTATTAGAGGGTAGCGGGAAGGGATGGGAGAATCTATCCAAGATCACATTTGGGCAGGAACCAATTGGCATCTCTTCTACATAATAACATGCAACATAGCAGAGCTGCTCTGCTAAACACAGATCCTGTGCTGTCAGTTAGAGAAAACTTTATCCACACATCAGTAACTTCATGGTGTTTTCCAGGTAAGGTCAAACCTGCAGTGCAGTACAGAGTCCAGTCCTTAGGGAGCAGTGATAAACAAAGGTACTTCAGTGTTCCTGCAGTGTTGTCTGTAAGTGTAGGAAGGTAGATCTCTAAAACATTTTTGCATTCTTAAATAGAATGCCTGCCACAGTGGGGTCTTGTTCATAACTGAAGCTCCGTGGAAGTGCCAGGTTCTTCTGTATAATTTTGGAAACTAGGAAAAAACAGCCTTTGCAGTGTCCATTAGGGAGTTCTGTTTTAACTTGATACAATGCAATTTGAAAGCTCATAGCTAATCTTTAAGATAAAATATCAGTCACCACCGCTGTCTTAGTCCAAGTTCCTTTGATAGCCTAAAAAATTGGAAGTTTTTCAAGGGCAGGAGGAGGAAGAAGCAAACTTGCACTTTGAGCAGGGTCGTATTTGGAATTCACCTCATAATCAGAGTTGTTCTTTGCAGCTGGACAGAGTGGATAAAGCTGTGGTGGAACAACTGAAAGCAAAGGTGGAGTTGGCAGAACAAGCCCTTGCTGCAAAGCAGCTCCAGATAGATGAAATGAAGCAGATAATTGCTAAGCAAGAGGAGGACCTTGAAACCATGTCTGTGCTCCGTGCTCAGGTATCAGCTCTTCAGAAACTGGCTACTTCCCCCACCCAATATTCAGAAACCAAGAGGTGTTTAGTGACTTACTCTGGAATACTGAATACATTTCCTCAACTCCAAAGCATAATTCACTTACTTGGCCTGCCTCGCAGATACCTGCAGAGCTGTTACCACCATATCCTAGGGCTCTGTAGGAGGAACTGAATGCTGGAGTCTGGCACAACAAACAGAATTTGGGAATAGATGTGTATTTAAAACCACTAGCTTAAGAATCACTGCATGTGTTTTAGGATGATTTCACTCAGACCAGCTTGTGTTAATAGTGACTAAAAAGGAGTTGCTTCACATTTAAGGCACAGAACTGGCACCTGGGCCCGGTTCCACTCTCTGTGCTACAGATTTGTCATTGTCACTGGTTGAATCACGTCCTCACTGCCTGTCTGGGCCTCATTTCTGCCTCTGTACAGCAGAGGCAATAGCAGTGTCCCAGGTAAGACACTTGAAGTATCTTGTACAGAATCCAGGAACTGTTGAGTCTTCTTCACCTTGTGACTAGTGCAGGTCTCGGCTTTGCAGCGTGTGGGTGTCTTGAGTAGATGCAGGCTATGACACAGATTTGTGATTTTGATATATATTATGTATGTATATGGTTCAATCGAAGTTAGAGATTCTCAGCATGATTCCATTTCTCTGATCAGATGGAGGTTTATTGTTCTGATTTCCATGCTGAGAGGGCAGCAAGAGAGAAGATCCACGAGGAGAAGGAGCAGTTGGCTGTCCAGCTGGCATACCTGCTAAAGGAGCAGCAAAACCTTGAAGATCTTGGCCGGTGAGAACAGACTTTGGCTGAGCTGCCTTTGGACTGTCCTGTTATTCTGTGTACTGGAGTTTACCAACGTGGTTTTGATAGCATCTCAGTAGAAAGGCAAATGACTTTGCAGACATTTCTTGCTTAATTTGAATTTTAAAAGAGGAGAAAAATGAATTGTCTGACTTCTTACTTTAATTTTGTAGTAGAATCTCTGTAAGGTGTGTTAGTTCTTAGTTGGGTGCCTTAGCAAGTTTTCACTTAGGATGATTCGTGCTTGCTAAATTCTCCCTGCTGATTCATGTGAGTTTCTTGCATTCTGGCCTCAATTTTAGCAGTGAGTTTGCAGCTAATCTTGCTGCTTGTGTGCCAGGGATGTCTGCTGCTTCTCGAGGTGGCAGTGGTAAGTGAATACACAGTTTCAAGTCCTGTGATACTTGAATCAAGTTACATTTCACATTACTGATGTACTGAGCCCTTTTTCTGGTATAACTTGCTTTTCTGCTTTAATCAAATTTGTAGTTTGCCCTGAATATCTGGGAGTCCTTGGAGTTTTCCAGAGGGATGTGCCCTAGATTCCTAGCTGTCCACATCCTGCTGGTATCAGTTGCATGACCCTGATTTCAGCTGGACCCTGGCGTGATCTCACAAAGCAGCGACATTTCTAGGTCCTGTTTCTGAGCAGCAGTTGAGAACTAAATGCATGACCAGCTGACATGAGTCTATTTTCAGAGGCCTTGCCTTATTTATTCTCCACAGAAACTCTTTGGCAGAGATGCAGAATCGCCACGGAGCCAGAGTGCCAGATCGGGAACAGTCGCCTCGCCTTGTCCAAAGAGGTACTGTGAGCACCTTCTCCAGTTCACGGGGCCAAGCCCTGCTGTGTTCAGGTTAAACCAGCTTTGCTTGGCTGCAGGCAGCTTCCCTGTGGCTGTTCTGGAAACTGGGTAGCTGGAGAGAGCAAAATCAGGTGGTATAACAGGTAATCATTTATCTTCTCTGCTTGCAGGAACTGGTAGTCAAGACTGGCCAGAGCAGCGGAATATCTCAATATATTCATGTCCCAAATGTGAAGAAATTTTACCTGATTTGGACACACTGCAGATTCACGTTATGGACTGCATTAATTGAGTGATGCCCTCCATTTCTTCATCTTCTGGAATTTCACCTGCCAAACACTTTGGGGTTTTTTTTCCTTCTTGCTCAAATAATGTTCAATTCTATATCCTATGAAGGAGGTTTTCAGGGTTTTCTCATTAATTCAGTGGGAAAACGGTAAAACTCTTCCCCTGCCCTGTAGTCACTAATCTTGTTGTAATCTGCTTTAGGGAAAGAATTTTCATCGGTTAACAACATGGATGTGCTACAGAACCCGCAGTGTGTCTGCTGCTGTGAAACCTTTCAGGAACATTCCCCTGAAGTGCTCTGCCCTGTGGCTGCCCTGCAGAACGGGGCTGGCTCACTGAATTCAGAAGAGAGGTGGGATATTTGCTGATCAACTCTTAAGAACAGTGAGCCTGTTCATCTCTCATATATTATATATCAGGAAAGTAATATATGAAAAAGCTGTTTGGGAAGCTTTCAGCAAAATGGAGTAGTGCTGTATTCATCAAGCATTTGAAGTGAACCCTGCTCTTTCTCCAGATGGCAGTTTTATTGCTGCCCTTGTGACCATACTAATCTGATGTTAAATTTTTGATGGCTTATGTAACTTCTTGCTTTAGCCAGATGTGGGTAAGGTTTAAAACAGATCATTTAGGTCTGAAACATGTAGCTCCTGATGTACTCAAGTCACTTGGTTTTATAGAACTCTTAATTTTTAAGGTGTTGTCTTGACTTTTGTTTATTATAATAAAATAATTTGAACCTGTACAGTATTGTGGTAGAAAGCGCTGAGATGGATGTATCCTAATTTAAAAAATTATAATGGGTTTTCACATCCCGAAATAAATCTATAACAGTTATAAAATTATCTATGCCTGTGAATACTTTGGAGGCTGAAACAGGACTGCAAATGCAGGATTGCAAAAAATTTTTATCCTTTTCCTTCACTGTTTAAAACTGAATTTCGAGAAGCAAATATGCCTGGACTCATTACAATCCAGTAGTTTAATCTGTGCCCTCTTGTTCTGTGGTAGGTTTGTTGGGGTCACTGAGAGGCAACACTCCACTTCCTTCTGAGTGCCAAAATCCTGAGCTGGGTGTTCAGAAGGAGCAGGGTAGGATGGGCACACAACCTGAACATGAAAACTCAACATTTTAATATCATTTTATTACTTCTTAACAAGAGTTTTAGTCCTAAAATCTGGTGTTTCTGTTTTCCACGTGCACCAGAAATGGAGACAGCAGTTGCCACTGCTGTGCTGCAAAGGGACCTCTGGAGGTCACCTAGTCAGACCTCCCTGCTCAAGCAGAGTCATCCTGGAGCAGGGTGCTCAGGATTGTGTCCAGGTGGCTTTTGAATATCTCCAGGGAAGGAGATTCCACAACCTCTCTGGGTAAGCACTTCCAGTGTTCAGAATTTGTGTGTGACAAATTCTGTCAGCCCACTTCCATAAATGAGTGCTGCTTCAAATGGTGCTGTGGATGAAGATCTGAATCACAGAGCAGAAAACAAGCTGAACAAATCTATAACGGAATTAGAAATTAAAAGTTTGGTGAGTTAATATTTTAGTCATTATTTTGCTTCAAACCTGAAATAGAAACTACTCTAGAGCTGATTAATTCAAAACAAAGGCCTCAATAGTGTAAAATTTATGTTTTGCTCTCAACAGATGAATATTATTAAAATATACACAACAAAAATACCTGTTTCTTGAGCCCAAAAAACCTTCCTTCAGCATATTTTTCATGTCATACTGTCAGTGAATTCTCAGCTACCAATACCTGGAGGAACAATCCCTTTTTTCCATTGTAATTAAAGTGATTTTTTTTTTTATTTTACTCGTCGTCACTGTTGTTCTAATTATCTCTTGTAGACTCTGGATTCTTATTTTCTCTTACAGCTCATATATAGCTTCATCCATAATTTCAGGTAAAGCAAGAGCAGACTAAAATCTTTTGTGAAGAGATATTCATCAGCCTCCTTGCAACCTTCTTCATCAATTACAAGCACTCCCAGCAGATGCAATATTTTATTGGCTTTTAATTGGTTCCTTGTGACAGTAGGATTTATGGGCTTTTTTACCCTGACTCCAGTTTTATTATGGAAGCTTTGTGACAGTTATGGATTCTTCAGTGATCCAAAACCTGATGGAAATGCTACTGGGCCAAAAGCAAACTAATAGAATGATAATAGAGCTGATTTAATCTGAGGAGCATTCACCTTAATGAAAACACAGAAAATCCACGTGAAAGGCCAAAGGAGGAATTACTTATGCATTCATTGAGTCAAAATTTAAAATTTTAAGAGGTTTCAGAAGGAGAGGGGACCTTAGCACAGGAATAGTAACAGGAAAACATGGGCATTAGCTGAAGTAGGTCTTCAGAGGAAGATAATATAGTAGGTCTATAGTACAAATCAGCAGGGACAAGGAACTCCAAAGGATAAAATCCCAATACACTGAGACCTGTTCATACAACAGGGAGGATTATTTTCCTGTTGTCATCATTAACTGCAATCCAGAGGGTAGATGAGCTGCCATGACAAGGGACCACGGCCAGCAGATGCTCATTAGCACAGGTTTAAGAGTCCATCCCCTTTGTTTTCCCTTGTATGAAAGGTAACATTTACTTGTGTTTTAAGGTGACTGAACACTACACAGAGTCACAGAATCATGAGGTTTGCATGGTCCCACCTCTCAAGCCTGTCCAGTTCTCTTTGGATGGCATCCCGTCCCTCCAGCGTGTCTCCCTCACCACACAGCTTGGTGTCACCAGCAAACCTGCTGAGGGTTCATGAAATACTTCTTGTCCGCTGTTTTAACAAAGGACATTCTTAGTGTAGCAGCATGTCCCACAGTCAGTACCCTGACTTGATGTGGAACAGGAGCCAGAAGCATTTATTTCCATTTCAGATTTAAAGTCCAGTCTAGGAAGGGGCAGAACAGTTCTGTGGGGTGGAACTGAGATTTCTGAACCACAAGGTTATCTCTGGGTTGGCAAACCAAGTCACAGGGGCAGACAAGCTCATTACTTCATTACTCCTGTTAGATGGAGAGTGGGGGGACTTGGTGTAACTCTGTGATTAGCCCGGGCCACACTAGCAGTTAGAAGCCGAGGAAGGGAAGATAGGAATTACAGCATCCTGATGTCTGCCCACAGGTTCACGCTCATGCCAAGATGGGCCACAAGGCATTTCCTTGTTTCCATTATGGATAAGCAGCAGTACAGAGGAGCCCCCTTGGTGCACACACTGCTCCCCAGCTCCTGTCATTGCTCATTGCTCCAGCCCCCCTGGAACACCCCTGCACGAGCATCACAGCCAGGTGCACTCAGACTGAGGCAGCCCAGCATGCCTGGGCTAGGAATGTGAAGTTTCATAGAAAATCAGAAACCAAGAAAGTCTAATGTGGCACATGCCAGATGGCTTGGATGACAACTATTCAGCAGAGCATCTCAGCTGCTCAGTGGAGCATCTCTCCCTGAGTTTTTTCTGTGTTGTCTGCTGGAACTTCTTGATTCCTTCAGCTACCACAGAATTTCTGTCCTTAATTCATCTTTCCTAACCCAGTACAGGTACTGCTGGCCTTTGAATACCAATTACATGCTCTCATTGGACATCATCCTGCAGAGTGTATTTAGTGCAAGAGCCTCAGGATCTGAGCTCAAATCCGTATGGTTTGGGGGCAATTTCGGGGTGATGTCATAGTATCATTAAGGTTGGAAAAGTCCTCCAAGATCACTGAGTTCAATCTTTGACTCAGCATCACCTTGTCAACTAAACCGTAAGTGCCACGTCCAGTTGTTTCTTGAATGCTTCCAGGGATGGTGACTCTACCACTTCCCCAGGCAGACCATTCCAATGTTTGACCACCCTTTCAGTGAAGAAATTCATCCCAAATTGAAGAAATTCTTCCTGAAGTGAAGATACTCTTCCTGAATTCTTTCTAAGTGATGCACGGAGTGAGGGACTAGAGCAACGAACTTGTACATACTCCAAAACATTATTTTTTTACAGAATTGTACCCAAGAAACAGTGAACCAGGCCACAGAATCCTGCCCGCTGCACGTGACAGTAACCGGGACTGAATTTACTGCTTTAACACCAGGGCTGACATTATTTAGGTTATCCAGGTGAGGATGGCGACTGCTGTGACCCTTCCCCGAGGCCGCCCTGCCCAGACACGGGCAGCTCTTTGCTGCTGAGCGGGCTCGCCCAGAGCCAAGGGCACTGCGTGACGATGACGTCACTCGCGATATGACATCACGCCAGTGACGTCACCCAGCCCCCCTACCTTGGGGCATCCTCGCCTGCCCACAACCAAGATGGCGGCGGGCGGCACCGCCTCTGCCAGTACCGGGGATGGCGCGGGCGCGCATGCGCGGGGGGAGGAGGGGGGCGTGACCATGTTGGAATTTTGGCGGGTGCCGGGGAGCGCGCGCGGCGGTGAGCGGGGATGTGTGAGGGGAAAGGGGGGATCGGGGGGATGTGTGAGGGGAACAGGGGGATGTGAGGGAAAGGGGGATGTGTGAGGGGATCAGGGGGATGTGTGAGGGGAAAGGGGGATGAGGGGAGGGGATCAGGGGAATGTGTGAGGGGAAAGGGGGATGTGTGAGGGGAACGGGGGGATCGGGGGATGTGTGAGGGAAAGGGGGATGTGAGGGGAACGGGGAATGTGTGAGGGAACAGGGGATCGGGGGAATGTGTGAGGGAAAGGGGGATCGGGGTGTGTATGTGATCGGGGGGATGTGTGAGGGGAAAGGGGGGATGTGTGAGGGGAACGGGGGGATCGGGGGCACGGGGAGCGATCCTGAGGGGACGGATCCTGCCGTCAGAGGGTCGGGGAGCCGCGGGGGGAGCCCGAGAGGAGGTCGGGGCTCCGCTGGGTGCGGGGGCGGCCGAGCGGGGAGAGAGAGGAACCGTGAGGGAAAAGGCGCGGGATCCGCGGGGGGCGCTGGCCGTGTTCGCGCGAACCCCGCGAGTTTTGTTGAATATTCTATCAAAAGCGGAGTTTTACGGGCGGAACAAAAGTCTCGGCGGCAGGAAGACCCGTAAGCACAGTTAGGGTTTGGGTTTGTGAGCCCTCCGACCTCGCAAAGTGGATTTCCCATCTTTTCTCATTGAAACCTCTCGCGGCCATTTATGTCCTCCTAGGGTGATTGGGTTTTTTTATGGGCACTTGTCCATGAAACGGAGGAGCTGTGAGGAATGTAGAATATAGCACTTTTAAGAATAATAACCATTAAAAATTTAAATAACTAGTTAAATGCTAATTGCATTACGGTGCACGACTGGTGAGGTGGAAATGTTTATTACTGTGGTTGGGGTTTCTTGAATTCTGTATCTGTTATGGGCTTTTTTCTAAAAGCAGTGCCCCTATGCTGCAGCGAGTTCAGCATGGGTCAGACTTTACATGTAGATGTACATGATGGTCTTAAATTTAGTGGACTTCACATCTGCAGCTGTAAACTATACCAATCTGGTGGTTTGAAAATCCTCAAAGAAGGAGCCTGAGCACAATATGTATTTCTAGATAAACCATATGTGCTTTAACGGTATCACTTTTGTTGTCCCCATAACAGAATATTTTTCCTTGGGGACTCTTGAAGAAATCCTGGTGAAATCATGGACGGTAAGGGGGAAAATACTCTTTTACTTTCAGTAGGAAACTTGTCTTCTGATCCAGTATCTTAGTTAATAAGTTCAAGTGTTCAGAAGACTTGGTAAACCTTTTAGCAAAAGACTTTACGTTGCACTGACTTCATTTGCAGTGACCTTCCTTCTTGTCACTTTCTCGAGAGGCTGCTCTGTCCCTTCCCTGCTTTGGTGCTTTCCTCAGCAGCAAAGGCTAAATCAGTTCCTTTGCTTAGAATTTCAGCTTAGAATTTTAGATTTGCTCTGTCTGTCCCATTTCTCTCTCTGTACGTGATGCTCTTTTTTCCATTATTCACCCATTTGGTCCATATTTCTTTGTTCTCCGTGTTCTTCCATGAGCAAGCTATATCTGAGAAGATACTTTGTTGCCTGCCTTTCCTCTTCCCCTTCAGTTGGCAAAAGCCACATGGGTGTTGGCTGCACCTTTACAGGTTCCAGTTCTTTGTAACAGTACTGTACAAGCAGCTGCATAGGAGGAAAAATCAGTGCTGAGTGATCTGGCAAGTTTTCTGCTGACTGGCCAGGCTGTATCACAGGATGAGTGTCTGCAACCACATTTCCACCCGACC
This sequence comes from Myiozetetes cayanensis, assembly GCF_022539395.1. Classification (NCBI taxonomy): domain Eukaryota; kingdom Metazoa; phylum Chordata; class Aves; order Passeriformes; family Tyrannidae; genus Myiozetetes; species Myiozetetes cayanensis. Next base: position 6,268,369 of record NW_026087521.1, read on the forward strand.
GGACAGCAGGAAGCTGCTCTGTCTTCCTTTAGCCAAAGCTGAAGTGGTTTTTATAAATGCTGCTCTGAGCTCGCTGCTCCAGTTTAGTTTCAGCTGTCATTAGCTTTTAGTTAGAGTGTCTTGGATCCTTTTATTCCTTGGCAGTTTTCTTCTAACCGGGCGTGAATAACTCTGAGTTTAATTTTTGCCTTAGCTGATGATGACTTGGATCTGTTGGCTTCCCTCCTGGAAGAGAGTGAAGCAACTGAGGAGAGGAATCCTCCTGGGGAGGAAGATGCCCCCGAGGATGAGGGGGGAGAGCCAGATGAATACGATGAGCTGTTTGATGCAGAAGATGATGCGTCCTACACCGAGGAGGTCAGTGCTGAGGACAGCACGATTGATGAGCAGAAGGAGAACCTGGCTGCGCTGTTTGGAGATGTAGATGACCTGCTGGAAGAGGAGGAGGCAGAGGAAGCTGTCCCCAGTTCAGCTCCCAGTCAGGCAAAGGAGAAAACCAATGAAGAACTGCAAGGTTTGATCAGCACCTTTGATCTCTTTGTTGGATATATTGTCTCTGGAGGGCTAATGGGCAGAAGGTGGGGCCTGCTGCTTCTTAGAGTAGGATGGCACCCAGAGGAGAAATCAGAAAGTTCTCGTGAAAGCTTCTAAGTCCAGCTTTCAGTGCCCAGTTGCCAAGCTCACCAAACCTGTTCTCCCAAAATAAAGACAGAAGACTTAAGTAAGCCAGGGAGACTAACCTAGCTCTGGTGAACAGGATAGGGAAGATTGCATGTGTACCTGTGCCTTGTCTCATGAAGAGCAATGTTGCTTCAGTCTTCTGGGCTGTTATCCTGACATCTTTGACCAACACAGCAGTCCCTTCCCCCTCAGGGTTTATTGGTAGGACATTCTGCCATGCCAGTCAGTATGGAAGCAGAGCTGACCTCTGAGCTTTCCTGTGTCCAGGCCACATATTTGATTATGTCAGAAGTATTTTGTAATGCTAAGGAGTGCAACCATCAGCCATTAAATTGTCTTATGCTTGGTAGGAAAGTTTTACACAACGCGGCAAGGAGCATACCATGATCAAGTAAAATATTTATAGGAGAGGAGCTAGCTCCAGGCTGTGTGGAAAAGTTTCCCTTCACTGTGAGCTGTGTAGAACCAAGTAAAATCTCTATTGTGGCTTGAGTCTTTGTTTTCTAAGTTCCCATGATGTAGTAAAACTGCCAGACTTCCAGGGATCTCATAAATCCCTCTTTGCACTGGCTTCCTGCTGTCTTCTTTATTATCCTTTTTCTTCTTTCTTTCCTAGCTGAGCTGAGAAAATTGCAAGAACAGATGAAGACATTACAGGAGCAGTTGCAGAAGACTGCAATTGGGCAGCAATCCAGTTCAGGCCCTGAGAAGAAAACCCCTGGTAATGAGACTAATTAAATGGATTTATGATTTGTTGGCTTACCAACGTGCAATTTATAGGCAGGACTCCAAATAATTCTGAAGTGGGGCACTGAGCAGCAAGGAGGAATGTTGGTCTGGTGTATTACCACCCGGGTTTCCTGCTCCTACAGACTAAATCAGTGTTGGTGTCTGCACCATGCATTAATTCTGCATTGGACAGCTTTCATGAGTAAGTGCTCCAGGCTCTTCTGGAAGTGTCCCTTTTTATTGGCAGATGTTGGTACACCTGGTAAATACAGCTGTGTTTGTTGCTGTAGCGTGCTGGGTGTAGTAATGACACTACATGGGAAAATTGCAAAGCAGGGGGATGTTTCTACTTTGCACAGCTTTGAGGTTGCGGTGACATCCAAAGTTTTAGGTTGTCATGGGGAAGAGTCATTTGGACTTTTCCATCCATGTTGCATTTCAGATGCTGACAACTTAGCTGAAGGGTTTACATGTGGGACCCTGACTTGGACTTGTTATTCAAGAATTACAGAGTTTGGAGCAATATTTAGAGTCTAAGTCCAGATCCTGAGAACTCACAGTGTTTTTTGTTTTCTTGGCCAGGTAAATCTCCTTGTCTACCCTTAAAGGAAAGGAAAGTTCAGAAGGTGCAAGAATCACCATGTTTCTCAGCCCAGCTGGGCAATCCTTTGCCAACAGCCAAGCGAGGACTCCAGAAATCAAAAGCATCCTCAGCAGGTACCATTCTCAGTCTGCCTTTCACTGGAACCCACCAGGCTTTTGTTGAAAGCTTATAGTTCCCAGCAGTGTTGTGAACACATCCACGATAGTTTAACAGTATTCAGTGCTCCAGTAGTGGTCTGGTCACAGCAGCACAGAGATTATTACAGTTAATTATTGTATTCTTTCTAATGGGTGCTATGCCTTTTTTTTTTTTTTTTTCTGCTAAAGACAACAAGAATCCTCCTCCACGGCAAGTCCTCAGCATGGCATTCCAGCCTCTCCAATCTGCCACAGGGAACACACCCAGTAAGGTGGTCAGAGAGAAGACTTCTCATGTGCCTGCATGCTCCAGTGCAACAACTCAGCCAGTGTCTGTGGAAACCTTCTCAGGACTGAGATTAAGGTCAGCAGCCCAGCTCTGAGCACTGCCTGGGGTCAACCCCTCTAGTAATAGGAGAGAAAAAGCAATGTACATGGTTTAACCATATCAGATTAGTCACTTGTCACTAGGGGATGTAACACAAAGCCACAGCACTGGCTGGTTGATCAGTAATTAGGCAACATTGACTTTTGGCTTAGTACCACATTTCTGGTTTCACCTTTGCTCTTTTCTAACAAAAAAGCTGTAATTTCATTAGCTCTGCCTTCCCTGGGATATCCTCAGTGGTGGAGCAGTGGGCATGTGCAAAGCCCAACTGTGCTCCATTTGAGTAAGTTTTTGCTCCACAAGGAGAAGCCTCGGGAGCCACTCATCCTCAGCCATCCCCATACTCAGTGTGGCCACAAGAGGACTCTGAATCCTCATGGTGTCTCCTCACCAGAGCCCGTGCTGGATTCCCAGCTCAGTCAGCCATACTTGGTCATTCCTGAAATGAGCAGAGTTAGTGCAGGCTCTGGGCTGAGTTGCAGTGCAGGTGTTTGGACAAAAAACAGCCTGATCAGTAACTTTCTGATATTTGTACAGTGCTCTGAACAAGGGGTTTTGTTTCAAGGGAAGTAAGGCACAGAGGCATTTTGCAGCAAGCTGTAGTCTCCTAAGGAGAACACCTGGATGGTTTCTGTTGTCCATTTATGCCAATGGATGTGCTCTCTCTTACATGCTTTCACTTGATGTAGAAAACCCCGGGTGTCCTCAGCTGAAATGAACAGGAAGATGGCCAACAGGAAACTCATCCGACTGTCCCAGCTGAAGAGCAAACTTGCTGCAGAAAATCTGGAGGAAATAGACTGGGTAACATTTGGAGTCATAGTGAAGAAGGTCACTCCTCAGAGTGCAAATAATGTAAGTAACTTTGTTATATTGCTTGTCCAGTTCAAGTGAAATGCTGGTGGTCTTTCCTGAGAAACTAATTAGGTGTTCAACTTCGTGTAGTTAATGAAAAGCTGCTGTAAGAAAGATCTTGGCTCGTCTGGTTTCATGCAGCAATGCTGCTTTTAGTCCTAAGGGTAAGTCCTTAACTTTTCTGGTGCAACTGCCCCAGACAGCAGCACTGGCTCATGTAACCGTAGCATAAATATGTCTTAAATATGTTCAGCCTCTGCTCTATGTTAAATTCCAGTGTGGAAAAAGGGACTGCGACTCAAACTTTCTCAATGGCCTCTTGTTTCAAATGTGCCAACACATTCTGTTCCCATTGTTTCTCTATGTGGTGTATATATCCTCTAGAAAGTCACTGGTAAAGCTGATCTGGATATGCCTCAGTTTTGTCTGTTCAGTGGGGTAAAACATCTTTATTCAGCAAGCAAGTGTGCTGTCCAGCTTTAATATCAGAAAGGTTGGTGGTAGCAGTAATATTGTGTTGTTTTGGCCTTGAAGAATCCCAGAACTGGCAGCGTGGCACAGCTGGAGATACTCTAACCTCTACTGGGGTTACAAACTGTGCTTTTCTACACCAGGAAAACCTTGGAGGGGGGAAATCAGAGTAACTCTTTTAAAGCAACAGCAAGAGGGAGTGCAGTCAGTGTCCCTGTAGCAAGGGCTGAAAGGAAAGGGGACATCTGTTCCAGGGCAGAACCTTCAGTATATGGCGGCTGAACGACCTGCGGGATCTCAACGAGTGCGTCTCGCTCTTCCTGTTCGGTGAAGTCCACAAGGAGCACTGGAAGACAGACCAGGGCACAGTCATTGGGCTGCTCAATGCCAACCCTATGAAACCTAAAGAAGGCTCAGACGAGGTGAGAGGATTTTTCACTTCCCCATCAGCTGTAGATAAAAACCCATAGCTGAACCTTTTCGTGTCTGGCTGAGAGTTAGCTTTATGACACGTGTTAAGGTTGAAATTGCAACAGTGTGCCCAACAGTTTGAATTGCGTTCAGGGAGTTGCATGGTGTGTATTTGCTCCTGTATTAAGCACCTAAACCCAGAGTTTATTCCAGTGTTTAATCTCCTCTCTGTAGCAGTTGGCTCTTCCACAAATGTAGGGTGTGTATGTTCATTTCATTTCAGTTTATTTAGCTACTTCAGTGCAGCACCTATTTCAGCCTGGAGGTCTCTCAAAGCTGAAAAAGGTGGAGAAGCTCATTTCTCTCTTCTAATTAAAGCACGAGATGTGATTCCAAAATCTCAACTGATAAAGAAGCAATATTTGATTTATTAAACAAATAATGTATTATGAAAGTGCATGTCAGTTGTTACATAGTAGTTCACTTGTTTAATTGAATAGTTATAAATGCATAACATGATGAATTACCTTTCTGTACATATGAAAACATTTAAGGTGGCTTGATTTTGCTAATAAATTAATATATTTTTAATACCATATTAATTACAGTGGAATGGAAACCATTTTCACTGACTTCTATCAAGGGGAATTTCAGTCTAGTAGCTGATCATGTAGTATTTTGCATTTTAAATTCTCCAAATAGAAAAATTGAGGATCTCATTAATTGTCTATTAAGCTACATAATTGCTTAAATTAACTTGAATAAGCAGTAGAAAGTCCTGCTGGTGAGCAGAAAGGCACACCAGATTTAATGGAAGGAATGTATTTAACTGTCAAGAATGGCTCTGCTTAGCTAAAATGTTCACATTTAGAGCTACATTAAAACTGATTTCTCAAAGTGTTTCTTGGCTACAGACACAATTCCTGGTATCTCTGGTTGTCATTCTTCTTGCACAGGAGTCAGTTTTGATGGAACCTAGACATGTGGGAAGGAGAGAGAGCTCTTTACAACTCTTGCTCCCATCCACTGCCTGATGTGAGTGCCATGATGGCGTCAGAGCCCAGTGGCTCTACAGGAGCACTTACAGCACAGCGAGATCTGCCTCTGCTTGTCCTTGGTTTCCTGAGGCACTGAGCATAGAAATCCAATGTCTTTAATCTCTCCGTGAGAAATTCCCTTTTCTTCTTTTTAACTGAGCCTTTTCTCAGTCTGAATAGGACACATGGCTTTCTTAAACTAGGCCTGCATCTTAAGACTGCATTGTTAATACCAGAGGTACCAAATTAGGCCAGAGCCAAACCAGTGACATCTGGAATCATAGAATGGCCTGGGTTGAAAGGGACCTTAAAGATCATCTAGTTGCAACACCCCTGCTCTCAGTCCATGAGGCCAGGTTAATCAGAGCCCCATCCAACCTGGCCCTGAACACTTCCAGGGATGGGACATCCACAGTTTCTCTGGATAATCTGTGCCAGTGCCTCACCACTGTCACAGTAAAGAAATTTCTCCTAATATCCATTCTAAACCTGCTCTCTTTCAGTCTGAAGCCATTCCCCCTTGTCCTGTCCAGAGAGAATCCCATCCAGTCCTCCTCAAGGCATGTTCTGATTTCTTTCTAGGTGTGTTTGTCTGTGGATCATCCCCAGAAGATCCTGCTCATGGGGGAAGCTCTCGACATGGGCACCTGCAAAGCCAGGAAGAAGAACGGTGATCCTTGTGCCCAGATTGTGAACCTGGTCTGTATCTCAGTACATCCTTACATCCTTAAGTACATCCTCAGGACATCCTTAAGCTGTTGGTGAAAATGTGGCTGCTGATTTTGTACTGATGCTCTGACTTTTTGACTTGTTTCTGGCTCTTGACTAACTGAAGTGGGTGGAGAAAGTGAGAAATTAAACCAAGAGAAGCTGCTTCTGTGCTGGCACTGAGCAGCAGCAGGGGAGTTCCCTAAATGCAAAGCTGGTGCTGCAGTGAAAGGACCCATGACTGCCACACCCTTTCACTCTGCTTTGCTCCAGTGTACTGCACTAGAGAACTCATCCAAGGTAAAACAGCAGGAGATTTTTCTTGGGAATGGCTGTTTTTCGGGATGGTTTTTTTAACCCAGTGAGTTCCCTGGTCCAGTGTGCCTGCAAGCTGTCAGAATAATTATGCCTGAATGTGGGGCACTGGACATGAGAGGAAAAGGTGTTGGGAACCTTCTCTTAGGACAGTACTGGCTTGTACTAGTTTAAAGGACGTGTGGATTATGTCACTTCATGGCTATGGTGATGCTGTGATACCTGAAAGGGATCCTGTCTGAGTCAGAAGGGTTATGGTTAGTAGAGTGGCACTTAAAAGGAGGAGAAAAATGAAGGAATGAAGACCTGGGGAAGAGCTCAAAGTGTGTGGATTGTGAGGAAGACAAATACAGAAGGTACTTGTGGCAAAACAAGGTTGTGATTGCAGACCCACTCCAGGAAGTGCCTATGCATACAGTGCATAGAATTGCATATAGCTGAGAGTCAAGAATACAGAATCTGGGCAAGAGGTCCTGGATGCTGTGTGAGTTGACTTCAGCCAAGAAGCAGCCTTAAAATTCCTTGAGGCACAGGGTTGTTTCCAGTGATTAGTGTGGGCAATTTTAGCTTTGTTTTTCATTGCTGGAGTGTGGGCATATGTTGGATTAGGTGGTCAGATGCTGGAGTACTGCAGTTACTTTGGTTTAGCCACAGAATGATGCATGAGTGGGTGAGAGGAATGAAGTAAATTGTAGTTGCTGGTGTTCTGTAACAGGCTTCTCCCATTTCTTTCCAGAATGACTGTGAATATTGTCAGTACCACATACAATCCCAGTACAAGAAGCTCAGCTCGAAGCGGGCGGATCTGCAGTCCACCTTCTCTGGCGGCCGCATTCCCAGAAGAGTCAGTCGGAAAAATCCCACTTTGAAGGAGAAACTGTGTCAGGACGGGTTTTACTATGGGGGAGTCTCTTCAGCAGCATATGCAGCCTCAGTGTAAGATAAACCACTTATTTCTCTTGCTTTTGAACAGAATTTCCCTCCCAAGGGAACTTGAAGCTGTCTCTAGGGAGGTCTATTTAGTTAGAGAACCCTTTGCCTTGACTGCATTCACCAAATAGGAGTAACTGCCCCACATTTGGCATAGTCCTCCTGGCTCTGCGGGGCAACAGAGCTGCTGTTTGATAGGAAAATTTTAAGTCATTGCTAAGATGTGGTAAGGGGGGTTCCTACCTCTAAGTTAATACTATGATATGAAGCCAGGCAGCATTGGGTTTCAGTAGATGAAATTAATTTTACCATGAGATCCCAAGCATTTGAGTCTCCCAGAGGGGTGTTTTTCAGTGTAACTGTATTTTGTTACGGCTCACTGCATTTAATCCCAGACACAGTGTATTCTGTATTCCCTCCTCTCTCCCTTGACTGAAATAATAGAGTGTCACTATGTGTTAACAAAGAGACAGGAGTGACCAAGATCAGTGTGCATCTCATAGCTAGCATGGAGGGGCCAGGTCCTTTATCCAAATCCCCTGAAGACAGGTGTGGAAAGATGAGGCACAGCTGGATCAAGCCCTGTGCTTGGACACAGCTTTTATTCCCTTATCACTGCCCTCTAATACCTCTGGTGGGACTCTACAGAAATGAAGCAATTCCAACCTCCTTTCCATCCCTGGAACTAACTGTGAGCAAAGCTTAGCTATCATCTATATTTAGTTTTCTCTCAATGCATAGGAAATAAATATTTCAACACGGGGAGAAATGGGAGATCCTAAACATGGTGCTGGAATTTGGATTTAGGTCCACATCCTTTCAGAGACAGACAGATGATGCTTTAGGGTGGCTGGAGTGCTGTTGAAGCACTGGGGTAGAATTCAGGCTCCTGTCCTTGCTCTAAGCGTGGAAAAACTCCGATGTTCTGGTTCTGTTTCCTCTTTGCAGTGCAGCAGCTGCGATGCCGAAAAAGAAGATTCAAACCACTCTCTCCAACCTGGTCGTGAGAGGAGCTGATGCAATTGTCCAGGAAACCAAGCAGAAAATTGGTACCCACTTACCCATGTAGTCTCTCCCTGCTTTACACATTTCCATCTCAGTGTGTAGATGTGTCCCAGGACCTGGTAGTCACTGAATGAACCAGCCCTTTGCTGGCTCATTTCTCAGTTGATCAAAACCCCTCTTCCCTCCTGAGATCACAACTGCAGGGCAAATGTAACCAAGCAACTGTGTAGCTCCATGAATCTTTTTTCATCAGTGCCCACGAATTAAGTCCCCTGCTCTGTCTTTGGACAGTGACAGAAGATCTGTCCGAATTAATGGGAATTGGAAGTTTTAAGAACTTTGAACTAGAGGATTTATTTTATTTGATTAAAATAAATTACTTCTGTCGACCTTGAAAGCTTCCAAGGAATACTAAGTATAAATCAGTCTGGTCTGCAATGCAGGGGAGAAACCACCCTGTTTCTAGTCCTTTTGTTTTGTGATCCTCAAAGCATGTTCCTTCCATAGCCCTTTGGGATGTCACCAGTCTTCTCTGCCTCTGTTTTGTTTCTGTAAAGCACTTAATATTATACCCTCTTCATGCTCACTGGAGAGCAGGTGACAGATTATTCAAACTGCCTTCTAGGTGCCACTTACACACCTTATTTAAATCTTGCAGTTCCATCAGTTGCCTCCATTTCAGACCACACAGTGTATGTCCGTAGCAGCTTTCAGGATCCAGGGATAAGGTGTGGAGGCTTCAGGACTTTCAAGCATTCTAAAAGTGGGAACAGTGAGAGTAACACAGACAGCCCAAGGCGGATGAGAAACCAACTGATGAAATTGCTGACAGGGTAGAAATGTCTTTGTGATGTGCTTTGTGAAGACAAGGCCTCAGGCAACTAATTTAGAGGTGGGCCTTGCTTTGGGAGGTGCTCACTCAGGTGACCCACAGGGGTTTCTTCCAACCTAGATGACTCTACATCTCTAAAGCCAGGCCTGCTTCCCTTCCTGGCTCCAAATCTGTTGTGTTTCTGCCCCTTCCACTCCAGGTGCAGCAAAGAGACCCATGCAATGTTCTGAGGAGTTCAAGGAACTGCTGGCACAGCCCACTTTTGGAGCACGAAACCTCTGCAAACACTGGACCAAAGCAGGTATTGTCCTTTAGCCTAAAGGAAAATCCACTCCTGAAATCACTCTACACCCTCTGAACAAACATTAGTGGCTTTTTATTTTGGTTTGTTGCTTTACTGGGGTTTTTTTCCCAGATGCTGAAAAGAAGCAAGGGGCCAATTTCCAGTCGATCTCTGCTTCAGCACTGCTCAAACAACAGAAACAGAAATTGCTGGAGGCCAGAAAAAAGCGATCTGAAGAGATTCAGAGGCGGTAAGGCTTTCACAGGAAAGGTTCTGTCATTGTAGCCCCAGGTATAACAGTGTTTTAACAGAAACTTCATTTAAATAGAAATACTCTAGTATTCAGTGGAGAACCAAATGTTCCAGCACAGTCCCCAGCAGCTGGAAGGCATGATGAGAGGAGGCTGATTAGAGTAAGAAACTGGAATCAGGAGTCCTGGTTCTGTTCATTGCTGGCTTGCAAGGGTCTTCTGAACCTTAAGATTTGCCAAGTGTTTTGTTCATATCTTATTAACAAACCTAAGAAGAACTTCAGAAGAGCCACCCTGGTTGAGGCTGAGACTGATGTAGCCAAGTAGCCTCAAAAGGCTCAAGAGGAGCCAAAACAGAATCCAAAGGAGAATAATAGGCACAATTATGATGATATTTCCCTCATATATTCTTTCAGCCTACAACAGTGAGCCTTTCAGGGACTTTCCAAGCTAAAGGTGGTGTCTGTTATAATAGTTCTGAAGGAATTTTTTCCCCATGAAACTGTTCAACCTCTATTGTGACCTACATAAACAAACACTTATGTGGCTCCTGGGACATAGAACCCCCTGCTTAACTACCTGTTCTGCAAAGAAGCCCATTTTTCCAAGTGCTTCCACTTCCCATGTCCCAACTTTCTTTGATGCCTCTCTCTCTGATTTTAGTTTGGGAAGCAATTGGTCATTCACTCCTTCTGGTGGCTTCTTCAAGTCACTCTTGATTTCAGCAACCCAGCGAGTTCTTTACCAGCCTTGTTTTCCTCTCCTGAATTCCTAAGTTACTGTATGTTTCTTTTAGCAATAAAAGGCCAATTAGTGAAAAATCACAGTCTGCATCCCCTCCTATTTGTTTCTTAAACCTTTTTGGCTCTTTGGCTTGTGTCCCTAATTGAATGAATTGTTCTTGTCTTGGAAGGTTTCTCCAGAGCACAAGTAAAGCCAGCAGTGCTGCTGTCCCGTCCTCCTCCAGGCAGACCTCCCTCCATTCCCCAGTGGCTGGGGCAGAGTTTCCCAAAGATGCAAAAATGTCCACTCCTCAAAGGCCCAGGCTGGGCACTGGCTTCTCGGAAGGAGAAGATATCCTCTTCTTTGACAGGTCTCCACCTCCTCCAAGACCAAAGCTGGACAGCTTGGCTGAAGCCAAAAAGGTACCAGCTCTTTGGATCTTTTCAGTATTAAGAAGGAGGGGTTAAGGGAAATCTGGTTTGTGGTAGTAGAAGAGTCTTTGGTCGGATATGGGGCAGCTCAGTTCTGATGATAGTGAAGCTTGTGATTTTTGGGGTCACACTGGCCTATGTTCCAGCACACGAGTAAACCTGTGGTTCCTGATAGCTGTTAGTGCCAAAGGCCATGCTACCATCTTGCCTTTAGTCAATCCCTTAAGGCAAGGGATCTGTCCTGAAAATCCCTGGAGTGCTAAACTCTGCCTGTTTGCTCTTTGGCATTGCTAGTGCAGTGTATTGTGGTTGTTTTCCAGGTAAGCAACAGTGAACTAAACTGGTTTAGCTGTGTTGTGCCATGAGTTTGGATAATTTTGGTTTCTAGCCAGAACAGACTGCATCTTTCCGTGGCAAAACTCTGCTCACAAGTTTGTCAAAGAAACCTTTGTCTTCCAGAAAGAAGTAAGGAGACTTAGCATTCTGGGAGTATGAAAAGTAATAGTTGTATTCAATTTTCTACTGGTTCCAAATTATTGTCAATTTATGTAGAAATCTCAAGGGGTTTGATTTCTCTGGAAAACTTACTGAGTTGTGAAGCAGGTAAAGCACAGCTACAGAGATGCCAGACCTGTTAACACCTGTGGAGGAGTGATTTTATGGTTTGGGAAGTCATGAGATGTTGGGTGATGTGGTGAATTAGATGTACAGCAGAGCTGAGAATTTTGCTGGGCCTCTCCAGCCAGCTCCGTGCTCAGGCCACTGGATTTTGTCTCCTCAGTTTTGACAGCCTTCCTCTGCTTCTTCTGGGAGTAGGAACATGGGAGCCAGACAGGTCACCAACACTTTCCTTGCTCTTTCCTGTTTTCCAGCTGGCTGCAATCCACCGACTGCGAGCAAAAGGACAGATTCTGCCTAAAACAGACCCAAACAGTGTCAAGAGGAAACGGGCTGATGCTGGTGATGTCCTAGAAATTGTTGAAAGAGTTGAGAAAAATGTTGCTCAGCCACAAGGTGCAGAAGCAGAGAATGGTATGTAATGTTAGCTTGAGAACGGAAAAAATGTGCTTCTGTCTTTCTGAACAGAGCAGCAGTTGCTGGATTAAGGACTTAATTGCTGTGTTAATGAGGGGCCAAGTTAGGTCTGTTTGAAACTTCAGGGATTTGCTGCAAAGACTAAACAACTTCTAACCCTGTGGAGAGAGTGCGAGATGTAATCTCTGGTAGCTCCCTGTCCTCATCTCTATTCGCTTCTGGCATTGACCATCTGCAATTTGTGGCTGACATAACCAAGGGAAACCAAGAAATAATCCCACCTGGGAAGGTGTCTTAGTTTTCTGTGAGAACTTCAGTTTGCCTGCTGGTGATTTACTGTGTGATCTTGGATGAATTGCTTAATTCCCTTTAAAGCTTCTCCATCAGTGAGTGAGGCAACACTGCTTGTTCTCCTGGGAGTAATGTGAAAATTCCTAGGACAGTACTTTGAGAGAAGATGCAATATTGTTTAAAAAAAATGCTTTTCTTTTTTTCTGAAGCCATATTTGAACTTGGCTTCATGTTCTTGAACTACAAAAGGCTGCTGTTTGACCTGAACATCTGCCTGAGAGACCTGAGACTTCCAAAATCTCCCGCAGTGATCATGCTTAGAGATCACAACCTTGTTTTGTAGGACTGAACCTTTTTGTCTCCCTAGATGTGGATGAGCTGGAACCTGCCCAAAAGAAACGGCGTGAGCAGCTGGCCTATCTGGAGTCAGAAGAGTTCCAGAAAATCCTGAGTGCCAAGTCCAAGTACACAGATGTCCTGAAAGAGGTATGGCCTCAATCCAGCCGTGACTGAGGGCTCAGAACTAGGGAGCTGACTGGACTCCTCATAGTGATTTCAGCAAGAAATGGACACCCACACATGTCACAGGCACCAGATCCTCCCGATGAGCAGGGTCGTGTCTCTCTGAGCACACAGGGCACAGTGCCTGCAAGTCAGCACTATTGCCAGAGCCATAATAAGGTCAAGTTGCCATTAGGTGTTTTTTTTTTTTCCTGTGTTTGAAAGAATCAATGAAGTTTCTTGATTAGTGGGTGATCATAGAAATTGTTCTGCTTTAAAACAGAATTAGTCATTTTGTGACTCATGTCAGTCATGGAGCCTGTGAAATGCCAGTAATTGCCCTGAGGAGCTCAGTCTCCCATTGGAGTCTTTGCTGAGCATGTTCCCAGGGATACACAAGACACAGGCCCTTGTGTTGGACATGTTGTACTGGTATGAAGTCATAGTTGTTTTAAGGTCTGAGGAGGAGTAATGTTTTGGGTAAAAACCAGTTCCATTCGTTACATCTGCCTCCTACCTGCCCCCTCTCTGCACTGTCCTCATGGGCACGTCCTTATTTCTGTACTTTATGCTGTTGTTAAACCTGCCCACTCGTACATCTCAGAGGGGGCTCATTGCAGTGTTGGTGTAGCGTGTTTACAGTGTGGGTTATTTGAAGCAAGAGAGGTTTGGTGTTTCTCTGCTCACAGATTGCAGTCTGTTTCAAGAAGGCCTGGTAATAATTTGCCCTAAGGCCATTTATGGAGTGGCTTCTCCTGTCTTTGTCTCCCCACAACCCTCTTTTTGTGCCCCCCAGGCTGAGGCTGATCTGCAGGAGCAATACTTTCAGCCACTGGTGAAGAAGGAAGAACTGGAAGAGAAGATGAGGAACATCAAAGCAGTGAAATGTCGAGTTGTGACGTGTAAAACGGTGAGGGAAGGGGAGCCAGGGTAGCAGCAGTGGAGTGGAGCATGGATGGTACAAAATGATGCTGGGTATCCTGCAGACTCCCATCTGTCACTCTCTTGGCTGTGATCCAGCACAGGGATCAGATGGAGATGATTTTGTTCCTTGTTCCTCTTGCTGAGAGCAGTACTGGTTAAGACATGGCAAGGCAGGCTTTAGTGCTGTACTGAACATCTCAACCTTGTGTTTGTGCCGGTGGGTGGGTTCCTTGGGCATTGGTGTCCTGAAAAGATTTCTCAGTTTCTTCCATGAAGTGCTTCGTACCAGGACAGTTCCCCACCTTACACAACAAAATAGGCAAAGTGATTTGAAAACATTAACAGTGGGTGGGAATCCTCCATCTGCATTTCCAGGGACTTTGCCATCAGGAAGGGGAGGGGAGCTTTGTGACTGCCCCAAATGTGCTGAGGGGAAGGGAAGTGTTGCCTCCCATTCCTGGAATTTCAGCCCCTGCTGAACTTTCCCTTTTGCTGCCTTCCCTGTCAGTTTGGGGTCTGCACAGAGGGCCACTGTGTGCCCCATGAGGTGCTGGGAGCAGGGCCACAGGGTGGTGGCAAAGGAAGGATGGCATTAGAAGGAGCAGTGATGAAGCCTGGGCTGGTGACCAGTGACAGGACCTGAGGAAATAGCCTGAATGTGTCAGGGGAGGTTTAGGTTGGATATTAGAAAAAGGTTCTTCCCCAGAGGGTGGTTGGGCACTGGAACAGCCTCCCCAGGGCAGTGATCACAGCAGAGTTCAAGCAGTGTCTGGATGATACTCTCAGGCACACGGGATGACTCTGGGGGATGGTCCTGGGCAGGGCAAGGAGTTGGACTCGATGATCCTTGTGGGTCCCTTCCAACTCAAGATATTCTGTGATCCTGTGAAAGGTCTGACTGGTGGGCTCCTCGGAATGGGAGAAGATAGGGATGCTTCCCTCTGAACATTCAGCTGTTGCTGGTCACAGAACAGGTCTCACACCCTGGTGAAGCACTCACACCTCTCTCTCTCCTCTCTGACAGTGTAATTACACCTATTTCAAGCCTCTGGAGACGTGTGTGCAGGAAAAGCACGACTACCACTGGCATGATGCCATCAAGCGATTTTTCAAATGTCCTTGTGGAAGCAGAGCTATCTCCCTTGACAGGCTCCCAAAAAAGCACTGCAGGTAAGAAAGAAACCTCATGAAACAGTGGCTGGGACTTTTGTACTGTCCATTCACAAATAACATGTTGTGAGTCTCATAACCACGTCCTAAACCGGGAACATTAACCTTTGTGCCAGGCAGTGTGGGCAGGGTGTGGGCACAGTTTTATACTCCCTCATACTGTGCAGCAAACGCACACCACAGTGATCCTCACCTGCCATCTTCATCTTTCAGTACCTGTGGCCTCTACAAGTGGGAGCGAGATGGGATGTTAAAGGTAAGTGTGAGCAGCAGTTCCTGAGCACCTCAGCGCTCTGGCTGTTCCCCTTGGTACTTTTGTCCCCCGCTTTGCTTCCCTGTCCTTATGAGCTCCTGGCAAAGCCAAGCAGCTCTGCATTTTGTCAGGGGCACACAGGGACCTGCAGGCTGTGTTTTTAGTGGACTTCCTCCTCTTCACTTTCTGTTCTCAAAGCTTTGTTTCATTTAACCAGGGAATTTGCTTGTGAACAAAGCTGTAAGAATTCGAAATGTCAAGGTCCCTAGAGTGTCTTGTCAATATTTAATCATCTTACCATAACTTCTGTCAGAGAAGTGTTTGGGGGACATCTACCCACATGCTTAACTTCTTTTCTCCATGATTCATGTTTCCAGGAGAAAAAAGGTCCGAAGATTGGTGGAGAAACACTTTTACCAAGAGGCGAGGAACAACCAAAATTTCTCAATAGCCTTAAGTGACCTGGAGTTGTTTTTTTTCCACAACCTGAGGACGGATTTCTGTGCCTGAAACACACATTTATACTGCACTGCCAACAGGATCCAGGTTTTAGGGATGTATGAGTGGGGGAATCAGTTCTTGATGAAAGGGACATCTGCAAGGTGTCCACCAGGCCACTGCATGGATATTGAGCTTTGGTCTTTTTTAAATTGACTGAATAAGGCTGCATGTGAAATGCATATCTGTGCCTGTTCTTTCAAACTAACCACACAAGAGTGACCTCACCAGACTTTCAAGTGACGAATCATCATGAATGGAGGGACAGTAGATTCTTTAAGCACTTGTGAAATTAATACTGTGATGTGATGCAATTAATACTAAATGCCAGCCTGTCAGGTTTTTCAGCTCTCGGCCTAAAAGAGGATTGTAGGCACAGGCCTTTCTCCATTGGCTTCAGAATTACTCCCTTTGGACCCTTAGGAACAGAAACAGTTTCCAAGTTTTTCCTTGGCTTAGGTGTTACAAAACCCTTCCATGGCTCTGGCATTGCAAGACTCAGGAGCTCCCTGTCCCACAGTCCTTGTCATGTTCCCTGCACCATCCACACTACAGCACTTCTAGGGCTACAGACCTGCAGCTCCCACCTTGAAAAGCATTTTAATGAATGTGGCACCACTTTGGGAGTGGTTTTAAACAGCTGAGTGATTACATTTAAAAGCTTTTACCCATTTTCTAGCGTTTTAAATGGGGGCAGTGGCTGTCGCAGACCAAGCAGGGCAAGATCTCCCTCCAGGGGGTGGCTCCTGTCTCCATACGGGTGTTTTTCTGAAAGCACATCTCTCTAGGGGTGCCTGGGGCATTTGACCAGCTTTTCCTGCACCTGAGCCTTCTGCTGCCCTTAGCCCAGGCCCAGCAGGATCCCAGGACATTTTTAACTGCCTGAAACCACTAGAACCTCAGTGATTTGATCAAAGTGCCACCAACGGTCCCAGTGGCCTTGTCAGTACCTCTTGTTTGATTGCACAGGGGCTGTGAGAGAAATAATTTGCTTCATTTGAAGAGAAATAAGTTCATTTGAAGCAACTGGACAGATTCACCTCGGCATTCTGCAGCCCTCATCCCTTCCTGGTGCTTTTCCTGGGCAGCTTGGCCTACTGCCTCGGTTTCAGTCTTGTGTCGGTACCCTTTGATGGGTGGGGTGTCACTGGTAGGTGACTAAATGTGTAACTGTCCCCTGTGCATTCCTCATCCAGAATAAATAGCGTGCACAATAAAACACTCCCTGGGTCTGTGTGTGTCCTGGAATAAAGAAAAACCATCCCTGAACAGCTTCCCAGTCCTGCAAACCACAGCCACACACACATTGGCAGAATTTCTGAGCCACAGAAACAACACAGTGCAAACCCAAACATGGTTTTGCCCTAATTTAATCTTCATTTCAAAAATAAAAGTAAAATCCATGTCTTCATCAGCTTTACCAATGACTTCCCATGTGAGCTCTGATTTGCTGGTTTATTTTGCATGGAAAAAGGATGTCAAACTTTAAAAACAATCGTGTAGATTTTTATATTACTATTAATTTCATCTAACTATAATGAGTATATTAAGATTATTAATAACCTTACATTAATAGAGCATCAGCCAAAAAGTATATCAAGAGAGAAACTAGAAAAAATAGTCAAGAAGCAATGCACAAACTCTCATCATAATTTTTCTTTGATTACCTAAACTAACTGCAGCAATCTGGTTTTGTAGGTCAGGTGCTCTTGGAGGTCCATCAGCTGTTCAGCCTCGCTGCAACTATTTCGTATTAAAATAAAATGGTTTTGCAATGTAGCATTTGGGCAAGTTCCTTACACAGAGGGCAAACAGCACATAAATCTGGCTCCTCAGAAGCTGATGCTCAGGCACGCTTTCCGTCCTAGCCTTTAGAGGTCACTTCAAAGATTCATTCTATATCTTTGCACGGGACAGACAACCCTAAATGAAATAAAAATTCTGACGCACTTGTCGTAAACCAAAAGGCTCATTGGATTGACGTGGTGTACAGAGGGGACACCACAGATCAATAGTTCCCTGGAAGTGTTCAAGGCCAGGTTGGACAGGGCTTGGAGCAACATGGTCTAGTGCAAGGTGTCCCTGCCCATGGCAGAGGGTTGGAATAAGATGATCTTTAGGGCCCCTTCCAACCCAAACCATTCTATAATTCTCTAAACGATGCCCTCCTATTCTTGCACTTTCAGTTATAGTCACCTGAAGAGCTGCCCCAAGTTTGCCCCACCTGGGTTGATTTGCACTGGAAGATACCAAGGCACGTGGATGAAATAAATTCTGGCAGCTCAGAGGTGGGAAAGGTGATGAGCAGAGCTCGAGGGGGACTTGCAGAGCTCCTTGGCTGCTTCCCAGAGATCTGAAGGGGTTGCCCAGGGAGCAAGGGCACTTCTCCAGCACAGGCAGGCAGCAAGAAGCCTTATCAGCAAAAAGGCCAAAAATGCTTGTGAGTTACAAGATAAGGTCGTGAATTAAGATTAGCACAAGGTCTGGAGCAGAAGTCATATTTTGCTTGTCCAAATTCAATTACTTCTTTCTCCAGCTGCTCTTGGATCATGTTCTTAAAATCAGCGTGGTGCCCTCTGAGCTGTGAGGCAATTGGGCATCACTCACTGCCCCTTCCACTACAAATGAGGGCTGGACAAAACCCTCGTGTGTCCCAGATCGTGGACACCCCACCCTCCCTCACAGGCCATGTCAGCAAGTTCCTTCCTCTCCAAGCACTCTGCTCTCCTGACAGTGTCCCCTTGGAGCAATACCCTTCCTGGAGAAATTCCCTTGCTTTTGCCAGACACCTCAGAGCAGGAAACAGCTCCAGTCTCAGCTCTGCTGCACCACAAAAGGGTATAAAAAGCCAAATCTACTTAGAAAAAACTGTAGTTTAGTTAATTAAACTTTCTTTTCACCCCCAGTTTCTCTTGCATGAAGTAAGACTTTGATCTACAGCACTGGAAGCCAAATCCAGGATTCTAAATCCTTCCTCTGGCACCAGGCCAAGCGTCTTCGTATCAAAGCGCTGAGCATGCAACCGCTGTCAGCAAGGTCAGGAGTCAGACTAAATCTGACATTTCTGAACTGTTAGTCTGGAAAATAGCACATAAATTCCAAGCAAAGAATCCTCTCTGTGTTTATTGTCTTTTACCAAGCTCCAGAAGGCCCTTGTTTTCAACACATGTGAAATGTCAAGGCCAAAGAAAAAAGGTGTCTCAGAAACTGGGGCTTCTTCGTGCAGGTGCAGAAGGGTGAATAAGCAGCTGGGTGTCTAATTTTTGCAAGGGATTGGTAACAGGGAGCAGAGACCTAAACGTCAGAAACATTAAATTAGAATGTTTTGGATTGTAGTGCGATGTTATGTATAACAGCACTTCAATTTAGGTATTTAGGTACACACATGTACCTCCAACGTGTGAACCCAAACATCTACAGCAAACCTAGTTATAAGAAACATATCTTACCAAGCCAGGGCTAAACTAAACCACGCTAATACCATAAAAACTTAATATATTAATAATATATTAATATATTTTCAGAATTATTTTCAATTCAATTCAATCCAAGCAACTTTTCTAAGAAGGCAAGTTAAATACACGGTGACCCAGGTGTGTTAACACCTTCTGCATTTCCTCCCCGAGGAAGTTTATTTGTCAGCCAGAATCCAAGAAAAGCCAAGACATGAGGAACTGTACCTACACGTTACATACATTTCTTGTTGTATGAAAAGCGAGTGTGAATCTGCTGCTGGTAACAACCCCAGCATGAACACAAAGTACAAATCCATGTGTGATTGGACAGAGCACGTATTACAGCACCACATACCCTTCCAGAAGGGTTAGTCTGACCTGCCCAGCTTGGCCATTGCCTTCACCTTGGCATTAAAACATGTGTATGTTCACAAACCTCTGCTGGGTTCTCCCACCAGTGTCCCCTTCTGGCTTGTTACCTCTGGCAGGGTACAGGATCTGAAGAGCTCTTCATCCTCCCAGAAATTGTGCACTTTACCAACTTTTTTTCAGGCTGAATGAAGTCGGGTCTGCAGATCTCGTCTCATTATCACAACCTTCTGGTGGATTCATCTCCTTCTGTCCCAGGGAGAGCTGTCGAGAAACCCTCCCCACAGCAGACACAGAGGGCACTTGGAAGAAAATAATTAAGTAGTAGTTGAAATTAAATTTTTGATTTTTGTATGCACAAAGATACAATTTACCAAAACATTTTTGGCTGAGCAGCAGGAGCAGTTATCTGGACTACAAATTAAGGAGTAATCACTCAAGCAAAATAGAGTATGAAAACATCACTGCAGCGAAATAACACCACTCCTAACAATTCACAGGGAAAGCACAGGAACTCATTTTAACAAGTTTAAACAAACTGGACTGTGTCCTGCCAGGCAGAGCGAGCACAGTCTGCCCCGGAGGACAGTAAACCCCTCCCCCTTGCTAATGAAGCCTCACAACTGCTTTGTGTGTGGATTGGAGCTTCACACAGAGAAACTCTAAACCTTACCTGGCAAGAGTCACACGAGGTGTGAGCAGGACACAGCCCGTGCAAGTGCAACAGTGGTGGGTGAAGGGAAAGCAAAAGGGAGTGAGAGCAGCAGCTGAGGAGGGAGATTAAGAAGAGAAATACTCAGGGGATAAGGAGGAGGAAGAGGCACTTACAGGGCACAAGCAGACAGTGAGAGCTGGGTTGGAAGCACCACAGCTGGTCTGGAGCAAAGGACACCCACGTGGAGGGCACTGCTGCACCAAGCTCGAGAGGAGGGAAATGCTTCACCCCGTGTTTCGGGTCCCAATTTCTGCAGGAATGGGACTCACAGCTGTGCAGGATCTGCAGATGTCCAGGGCACCACAAAACCTTCAGGAGGGTCCTTCCCCTTCTCTTTTCTCAGGGCACCACAGAGCTGATGGAGACACAGGCAGGGGCTGGGCCCCAGCTCTCCCAAGCACCTCCACCTCCCAGAATGGGGGGACAGCAGACAAGTCCACCGAGTGCTGGACTCCATCTCAACACCTTCCTCCCACGCCTTGCAGTGCCTCTTCCTCTCACTGGTTCTGCCCTTGACACCTTGCAGAGGACAAGTTTGGGTTGCTTGGACAACTGAAACCAAGAGGCACAGGCTGGGAGGGAGCTGCCAGCTCCAGCAGCTCATTTTGGTAAAGGCACGGAGTATTTAAACTTTCCCCCTCACACAGCCCTTCTGGGAATAACACATTCACAGGCATGTTATCCAGCTGCACAGGCAGTGTAACGCCTGGAGCCACTCAGAAGCAAATAAACACTTTTGGAGAGACTGGCATGGTGAAGATCAGGATTCAAATAACTTCATTTATTGTTCACAGGATGCTCGGGAACATTGTCAAATTTAAAAATCAAAAAGACCTTTGTTCTAACAAGTCGTTTGTAGTTCTCCAAATCCATGTATCTCCTCCTGGTTCCTGTGCTCTTCAGGGAAAACTCCTTCAGTATAAACCTGAAAAGGAGCCAGGAAATCCAGGCTTCTCCATACAACCCCCTCACCCCAGCCAACCAAGAAAGAGAAAGACTTCACCCTGTGGAAGTCAAACCCTCAAACCTCAGCAGGTTTGAGCCTCCTGCTGTCTGTGCAGTTTTGAGGGGAGAAGCCAACTCCAAATGTTGCTTTTCCTCCCAGCTCAGTTCAGAGCTGGGGATGAAGTCACAGGAGTAAGAGCAAAGGTCTCGCCAAGGCAATTGGGAATGTGGCTTCATCACAACACATCACAGCCTGCAGATCAAGGCACTTGCAAGGACCAGGAGCAGAGTGGTCCGTGTTTTGGTTCACCAGAGGCTGAACATGGTCCTTCTCTTATCAGGCTCTTCCTTTTTAGCACATGAACTTTTCACAGGATAGCAAAAAAAAAAAAACCAAAATCCAAAAAACCCCAACCCAAAACAAACCCAACCCTCTCTGAAGGAAATAGTTTGTCACTTTAGGATTGCAAAAATCATTGAGGGATGGGCAGCGTGTTTGGGGACAGCACTTGGGTTCCTGCACTTGTTCTTCATGGGCCCGTGGTGCACTGGGCTTCCTCCTGGAAGAAACATTAGGCTTGGGGAAGCAGGTGACTCGGTTAGTTATTGCTTTTCATTTCCTCCTCCCCTTCCTTCTGCCAGGGTGGTGATTCAAAGAGGACCTGAGGGCTGGTGAGACCTTGTAGCTCTCCCTCTGCAGTGACCCAAATCAGTGGCATGGTACTGCCAGGAAATCATATCCTAGGAGACAAATGGCTGTGGGGTTGTTTTACACAGAAAACCAAGTGCTGGACACTGAGATTAATTTCTAGCCATGAATTCCCACTAGTGGGGCCTGTGCTTCGGAAACCTGGGATTGCAGGATCTCTGCTGGCTGGGATGGGTGGGAACAGAAACACTTAAAAGACTTACCAGGTCGATCTCTCACACAGGAGGTCACATTTACATGAACTAATGGAGAATCCTTTGGACTCCAGCTCTTGCTCACACATCCCATGAGGAAGTGCTTGTAGATCCCACTCTCAGGGACATGGTCCTGCACTCAGGAGTGTGTAGCTTTGCTCAGAAGGAGACACGAAGCCCTGCTGGATCTGGATCTGGCTCTGCCCAGAGTGGTTTCAGGGGCAGGGATCAGACTCCTTGGCATTGCTAGGAAGCAGCAGAGCAGGCCTGAGCTCAGTCCTCCCCAGGCTCTTCTTGTAGGACAGAGTGAGGAAACAAGTCTCTCCTCAGGTGGGACAACTGCTGAGTTTAGATGATATCCGAGATCTCTGATGGGTTTGCTTTTCTGAAAGAGGGAATTCAAGCCTAAATCCACTGGCAGAGATGCACAAACTTTTAAAAACGAAGCTGAAGTTCTTCCTTTCCTTCTCTCTCCCCCAACTCTAGTAAGAGGAATTCAGAGTCTGGAAACCCTGGGAATCTGAAGGACACCTGTAGCTCTTCTCTGGGGTCACAGCTCCCTCTGCAGCCAACTCAGCTGCACCAGTAACACCAGACACTGAAGTCTCTCCATGAATCCTGTGCTGTGAACCATACGGGATAGACCAAGTCCTCACAGAAAATCCCAAGGAGAGCACCAGTTAGGGTGTGAGCCAGAGCTCAGCAAGGACAGCACAGGGGTCTCCAACTCACTGGAAATCATTCACTTGGATCCATGTCCTCCCCAAGAGCTGGATTAGTGCCAGGGTTATATAAAGGCTTGGGAAGAGATGCAGGAATCAGGATACTCAAAGTCACCCACTAAGCAGGGCTGGGAGTCTGTCCTCAAGTCTCCCCCCTCATCAAAATTCTTGGTGTCGTGGTCAAACCAGAGGATTTGTCTGTCTCCTGGTGGGAAGCACAGCCCAGACACCTCACCCCACCACCAAGGGTTCAGGATCAACGCAATAACCCGGCTCAAACCTCACCTTGTTCAAAAAGCATACAAACAGCTCAAGAAAACATGCAGGCAGAGGAAGAAGCACCAAACAGGGTAGAAGGAGCCATGAGTACTTGTCAGTCAAGACTTTGGTGCTGTTTTGGCACTTTTTTTGGGTGGAAAGGGGAATAGAAAAGAGCTGATGTTTTGCACTGGGGTGTTTGATGACACACCCACCACCACTTTCTGAGCAGCAGAAATAACACAACACAGCCCTCAAGTGCAATTCGGTTCTGATTTATTCTGTATTTCGAAAAATAGATTCTGAAAGCAAAAGGATCTCTCAGAAAGCAAGAAAAAACATTGTCAAGGGCGAGAGGATCCTCTCAGTGCACAAACCTCCACCCCACCGTGTCCCAGGGAGCATCCAACCATCTCCTCGAGCTGGCAGCAGCAAAAGGCACCTTTTCCCAGTCCCACCAGTCTCCAAGGAGGGTTCCCTCACTTCACACAGCCTTGGATCAGTTGTGCAAGGCCAATGGGAGGCTGGTTCATTGGCCCAGTACCTCCCAAGCCCATCAGACACTTCTGCCAGTGCTCGGTCAGGTAGGATGCCACAGTAAGACATGTTTGAGGAACTCCACCAGCAATGACACTCCTGCCCACAAATCCCATTTTTCTACATGAGTAATTGCTGCTTTCCCTTTCTGTAGTTCCTTACACCATTGATTCTGCTGGTACCAACACGCCCATCTTTATCAGCTCTACTAATAACTTCCCATGTCAGGCTTGCGTGTGAAACTCTAGATTCCTTTTTTTTTTTTTTTTTTCATAGAAAAGGAAGTTGGGAACGCTGGAAATTCTTGCATAAAACCTCACGTTAGTGTAGCATCTTTCCAAAGGTGTGTCACGTGGGAAACTTTTAAGAAACAAGAAAAAAAAAACATCAAGGAAATTCAAGGTGCTCTTTCAAGACCTTAACTCCTCGATTTCTCTAAGATATCCACAGCAAATCTGGTTTTCTAGATTAGGTTTTCTTTGCCGTCCAACCTCAGTGCAATTATTCTGTATTAGCATAGAACGATTTTGCGATGCAGCATTTGGCTGAGTTACCACTACAGAGGCCAACAAAGCACAGGGAATTCTGCCTGCCCAGGCAGGGTCTGCAGTCTCCCCCCCAGAGAAGCTCATTCTCAGGTGCTTGCTCTCCATCCTGCCCTTCACAGGGTCTTCTACAGGTTAATTCTTTCCCCCTGCACAAGCCGAGCTCGGAAGTTCCAGATATCCTTCAAAACAAAAAATGAGACAAGGCAAAAGCCCTGAGGATCAACAAAAACAGTGACCAGGATTCCAGTTTACAGAGATGGAAATAGAGGATTACTTCGTCCTTAGCATCTTGTGAAGGTGAAATAAGAGCTGGGCACTCCCCCAGGACAAAGTTCCAACTCTGGTTAAAAAACCAAAAAGCTTAAAGCTACATGAAAGCACAGACTCTTCCCTGAGGCTTGTATGGCCACAACCTCTTTGCCACTCAGGAGAAGGAGAGAGCCTCACCATGTATCAGTCTGGATTGTGTCCCTAATTAACCCCAGGAACCGAAAGCCAAGCACGCTGTGACTTTACAGACCTGTAAGATGAGGCAAAGCACAGCTGGGCACCTCACCATACCGAGGCACACTGGGGGAAAAGAAGCAGAACAGAACAAAAACCGCAAAAAGTGAAAAAGAAAGTCCTCTCTCGTCCAGAAAGCCCTAGATACCGTAAAATATGTAGATTTTAAAAGACAATTGCTGCCTATTACATCTAGACTTCACTATTTCGACACTGGCTGTGCACGTTAGGGAACTGCTGTGGATTAAGAAATACAGAACACTTTCACCACAGTAACAAGGTTTATTTTTCTTTCAGTGGCTGGATCCCCGAAGAATTTAGATTTGCTTTCTGGTTTACTCAATGGTTTCAGTTATTCAGCCAGAGTCCATTAGTCCCCTATTTTATTTTTCTTTGAGGCAGATGTGTATCACTGCGGACAAACCCAGCGTAGCCTCAAGTCTAAACAACTGATGTGGGATTATATTTAACAAAAAAAATAAACAAAAAAAAAATCAGTCTGTTACTGCAGTCAGATGTGGCTACCTGTTTTAAAAGGAAAATCCACCCATCGTTGGGTGGGGAAACTGGAAGAACCGTGGACATACAAACCGGGCAAGCACTGGATTTATTGCACCTTCTTATACTTGCAAACTCAGGGCAAACAACCACATCTTTTTGTTCACACTGTGCAGTCTGAATATAACAGCAAAGAGCTCTAGTTCAGAGAGACTGCCCATAATAAACCATGAACCAGGAGATGCAGTGAAGGGCAAAGCTGGCAACGACTTCACCCTAATCCTGTCCCAGTGGGATGACATGGTTGGACTTAATGATCATAAAGGTCTTTTCCAACCTTAATTCTATGATTGTATGAAGTCTAGACCCTCTCAAATGCTGTAAAAGTGTGTGTGAGTAGCCCCAGAGCTGAGCCATCACAACAGCAGGGGCTGAGGATCCTCCTTGCTTTTGCTACAACAAAATGCTGATCTAATCTCCACCAACTCAGCCACCCTGGAAAGGATCCAGGTGCTCAAAAAACCCATTTTGACAAGCAGAGCTGGAGGAGGAACTTCTAGAGCTCAAGGGATGTGAAAGAGCTGCCAGAGAGCAAGGCCATTTCTCCAGCGTAGCAAGAAGCAGCATTATGAGGAAAAAGGCCCCCAAAAACCCTGCAAGTCATCTGAAAGGCAGGTCTTTTATCCTGCCAAGCACCTCTGCTTGGCACAGCCTGACCTGCCAAACTGGGCATAGGAAAGAGCACAAATGTGCCACAGGAGACTTGGGAAAGAGAACTGGCCTGGTTTGTAACAAAGGGTGCTGAGCCAAGTCTTACCTTGAGCTCCACGGAAGTCGCGTTGTATTTCTTGCGGACCATTTCTTCCAGTTCCTTCTCCAGGTGCTCCTGAGTCGTGTTCTTGACATCAATGTAGTAGCACTCTGAGCTGGCAAAGTGACAGCTTATGCTCTGTGTGAGGAAATGGGGCATCATCACTCACTGTCACATGGATTACAAAGGACCGCTGGATCCCAGATTGCGGACACCTCGTTCCTTCCCTACAGATCACGTCAGCAAATCCCTTCCTCCTCTCAGAGCCCTCCTTCTCTCCTGGGAGTATCCCCTTGGAGAAATACTCTTGCTTGCTGACATGCTCTTATTCCTAGCCTTCTCTCCCAAACAGTCTCCCAGCATGAGCTGCAGTGCCTGACCTCAAAACATCAGCAACTAGAGCGGGAATAGGGGAAGTCAGGGCTGGAGCAGACCCATGTGTTCAGTGAGGGTTCTTCCTGCACCCAGTCAGTCACAACAACCCACTCATTCTGAAATCACCAATAAGCTGCTACTGGGGCTGGAAGAACAGGCCACGTAGTAGGTAAAACAAAATAAAAGCAGAGCACTCTGTGTTGCGGTGCCTGGGTGAATCCCTTCTGAGGCCTCCAAAGGAGGCCTGAGTAAAATAATCATGATAAAAAAATAAAACGCGTAATCAAATTGCATATAGAAAAAATGGGTTGTGTTATCACATAAATAAACATTATTTATTGGATAATGGAGGATCCTGTTATCCAGAGATAAAATACCACCAAGGCAGGGGGAAGAAAGAGAAGCTCCAGATATTTGGGACTGCTGAAAAGGACCTATTCGAAAAGCAAGTACAGCCAGCCAGGCTTCCAACATAGATTCAATACCTAATTTTTATTGCTGCTCTGTTTTTCTCAAGCAGATGCACAGCATGCTCTGCTTCCAGAAGACACAGATGTTTAAAAACAAAAAAAAATATCAAAAAATTGTAAAAAGAGAGTGCAAAAGTATATTAGGAAGATAAAACCTCATTAAAACATTCATTCACATATTCATGAGCTTGTGAAGGCAGGGTAGTTTGGTCAGGTTTTTTTTTTTAAATCAGAAATATAAAAAAAATCGTATCAAGAGATGATTTCCTACCTTTCGGAAACCTGACGTCCTGTTTATCCCAGAGCCGTGAATGAGCAGGGGATGGAAGAACACCGTGTCCCCCTTCTCCATGACAAGGTGAACCTTGGGAGTCTTCTCATCCTCATCAAGCAGCCCATGGAAAAGTTTGTTGGTTTTACCCTAGGGAAAAAAGGCTGAACTGAAGCCACTCAGTTAAAACTCGTGCTGGTGCTCAGCACGAGGGGCAGCAGGGACAGCTACGGACCTGCTTCCCCCTGGGCAGTGTATTCCATGTGCCAAACTGAAAGCCTGCCTATTTGCCCACTAAGTCTTTCTACTTCAAGCCTGAGGTACAAAAAAATAATACTTTTTGTATCTTCTGCGGCTGGATTTGGACAATTAAGATTTCTCAGCTGGGGAGAATACAGAAGAGCACCGGGGAATCCCACTAGTGTGGCTTGATGCCACTGCCAGGGTCCACAATTGTGCTCCCAGTATAAATATCACCAACTCCAGGTCAGGTCAGGAGACATCCATTCTTAAGAGGAAGACAGTACTTGATATTTAATTGCATCCAGCTGCTTACTATCCAATTTCTCCTCTCTGGGACAGTGCATGTGCTACCAGGAAAGAACAAATCCACAGGAGACAGAGCCCTCAGACTTGGCAGGGGCAGTGGAAAATAGTGTGTTTATGCTGTTATGCCATGGCATGTTGGACATTTTCTAGGTGAAGGTGGGAACAGAGGCAAGCAAATCTACCCAGGTCACATGGAGTGAGGCCAACCAAGCAACTCTCTCCCGAAAGAACATCAGTATTTGCACAAGCAGAAAAAAAATAGAAATCCCTGAAAACCTCAGCTTTGACCTGCACGTCCTGTCCCCACAGTGAGCTCTTCCCAGCCCTTTCCAAGCCCTCTGTGACACTGTACCTCCCACTTGGGATAGCCATGAGGCTTCAGGGTGGTCTTGTGTGTCCCGGGCTGCACGACCAGGCAGCCGTTGTCCTGGTCGGCCCGTTCCATGGCGGTCCAGGCGCACACGATGCGGGACGCGGGCCGGAACGGGAAATAGTGCAGGTCCTGATGCATGGGGTGGAGAAAAGTCTGTTTGTCTGCAACACAGGTTCAAAACCTTCAGCCTCAACAGACGTGACACAGCCTTTCCCTTCCTGTGTAACCGTCGTAACACATCCTGCTGGAGACACTTGGTGCCCTCGGTGTCTGCTCCAGCCCACCACAGCCTTGGACACAAGCGGGGGAACTTCCACCCCACCCCAAAACGGACCACAGTGGCGGCTCTTGGGTCAGCAACGGCACAGGGACACAGTGAAAGCCAGGAGGCTGCTTGGCTGTGACCCCTCAGATGGCTCCTTTCGCTGGCCTTCACCACCAACAACCCCCCGCCGCGTTTTCACCACCAATTTTGGCTGCTCTCCACTTCTGTGAACTTTAGCCAGCACCACGTTGCACAAACCTCCCCAGTACAAAGACTTTCAGACTGTCTGCCATCTGCAGGCACTTGATGTTGCAAGCAGAATCAACCCTGCCTGTGCTGCACCCAGTACATGTTTATTTAGCCTTCTCTTTAAAAAAATGAAGAAAATCTCAATTTATGGACTGCAGCCTCCCCAGACAGTAAACCCAGCACTATTAGCCCTTGCCCTATGGGCTTTCTTCCATGAGGTTTAAACAAAAATAGATTTTTTTTTGAGCTTTGTTTTCCCCCCATGGAAATGGAAACATATCATCCATGCCAAAACAGCCTTTTATATATGATTTATATACTTATTTTGTCATTGATTCTGCTCCTTAAATAGATGCAGTTA
Organism: Myiozetetes cayanensis; assembly: GCF_022539395.1. NCBI lineage: Eukaryota > Metazoa > Chordata > Aves > Passeriformes > Tyrannidae > Myiozetetes > Myiozetetes cayanensis. The sequence continues at coordinate 6,297,010 of NW_026087521.1, forward strand.
GGGTATTTCTGCCTGCCTAGTTTGCCATATTACTTAGTCTTTGCACAGCTCAAAAACTCTCATAAGTTTTCTTCTGTTATCTCATTAAGCCAAGGTAATAAGCTGTTACCAAAACAGCCTTGTAAATTTTCAAAGTTATTTCATTTTAATTTGTCCCTTTTTTTTTTTTTAAACAGCTTTTCTAAAACACTAAGTTCAATTTTCGCCAGATAGACAGCATATGCACAACAGCTTATCTATTTTCCTCTTATCCAAGTTTTCCTTACCAGAATCTGGAAGTTTATTTATCAGCATGGTGTGCATGGCCATGATGTTTGGCCCTGTGAAGCACTCGACGTATTTGAGGACCTACAGGGAAGAAAACATTAGAGAAAAAAATATTAGAAACATGGAAACCAAGAGGAAAGGTGGCTGAGGAAGCACTGGGAGCTGGATACTTGGCTAAGGACTAGGGTACAGGAGAAGGAGATTGGGATGAAGGACAGGAGGCAGGATGTGGCATGGCACACAAACAGGGATGCTGGGAGGAGATCAAGACAGAAGATGGTGCAGCTGGAAGAGGTGGGGGGAAAAAAAGAGGTTTTTCACATAGGCATTAAAGCACAGATACATTCACACAGCTCTTCCACCACCACCCCCTTTGTGATGGGGTTTAACTGTTTTACCTCTGGCAGAGTGCAATATCTGAACAGCTCTTCGTCTTCCTGGAAGTCCTGCACTTTATTAACCACTTTTTCAGACTGACCAAACTGGGATTTCAGGGACTCGTCTTTCATAATCATAGCTCCTGGTGGATTCACCTCTCTTTTACAGATCCTCGTGAATTCCCTCCTGCAGAGCAGAGGGAATGTCCATGTTGGGAGACTCCACCTCCATGCTCCCAGAGCTCCCTGGGGATGCTGCTGCACACAGGACCCCCCAGCTCCTCAGGCAAGTGCCCCGTACCTGAAGCGCTCGATGTCTTCATCAGAAACGAGCTTCTTGACGAGCAGGTACCCGTTGTCTTCATAGAACTGCCTCTGCTGTGTGGTGAGGAGATCATTGTCCAGGGTGTAGCTGAGACACAAAGGAAGCACAGTAAACTACGGTTAAACAGAGGAGACGCCCTTACAAAGTGAAAGGCTGCACAATGCCTATTAATCAACATGTGGGCCAGGGATACAGAACCGAGTTCTGAAAACCTCTGTCTCTACAAAGGAAAACAGGTCTTACCAAAACCTCCCCGAATGAGGAACAGCACTGACTTGGGCAGAAGTAGGAAAGCTTATCTGGGATGGAAGTTAAGGAATATATAATCAGATGAAATAGTACAGAACATCATCTATGCACATGAGTTCTGGACCCCACAGTGCTGTTTGTCTTAAAGGATGGTGCTGTCCTTCATGACATTCAGTTCATGTTCTTGCTTATTTTGCTTCTAAAATAATAAATAATAATAATAAAAATCTGTAATTTAAAAAAAAAAACGAAAATAATAAAACATTAGGGGTGAATCTGGGATTTCACATTCTCATGTGGTCATGCAAACCCTCACCTTTCTCTGTAGTTACTACAGGGATCTGGTCCCTCCCAAGCTTGACAGGGATAGCAGGAAGGGAGGAGAGTTATGGGATTGTCCTCCATCTCAATTCATTTCAGCAGGTTGAATAAACACACTTGTGTTCTCTTATGCAGAGAGACATTCTCATCAACAGGGCAATTAAAAGCCACTTGCTAAAGAAGCCTCACAAGAGCTTTGTGTATGGTAATGAATTGTCATTTGGGGGTAAGGACAAAAAAAGAGCATTTTTGTGCAGATTTCTTGGTCTGCACATGCATCTCTGCTTCAGGTTTTTATGTAAACCACTGACTTACAAATGTGCCATAAAAACATGAATGCTTCAGGAGTAAGAAATAGGTTTCCTCACAACAGCTGTGTTTATGGTCCCCACACCAGGAAGCTTAAACATTACCTGGTCAAGAGTCACATACAGTAGGAGAAGAAACAACAAACACGCAAAAACGTGTGGCAAAAATGATGAGCCAGAGGGAGGAAAAGGGGCTGAGAACTGGATGGAAGAGAGAAGGAAGGAAGAAGACAAGGGGAGACCAAGTGGAAACTACCACAGCAGGTCCCAGAGCAAGGGATTCCCCAACTGAGGGCACTAGTGCTCCACACACCACATTTCAGTGAAAATGGGACTCCTGAGCATTCAGGCTTCCAAATGTCCACAGACAGCTGATGGAGACACAGGCAGTGGCTGAGCCCCAGCTGTGGTGGCCTCCTGAACACCTCCACTTCCCAGAACTGGGGGACAGCAGGCAAGTCCACCGAGTGCTGGACTCCATCTGACACCTTCCTCCCAGGCCTTGCAGTGCCTCTTCCTCTCACTGGTTTTGCCCTTGACACTTTGCAATGCTCCGAGGACAAGTTTGGGTTCCTTGGACAACTGAAACCAAGAGGCACAGGCTGGGCAGGAGCTGCCAGCTCCAGCAGCTCATTTTGGTAAAGGCACATTTAAACTTTCCCCTTTTCCCTCACACAATCCTTTTGGGAGTAACACATTCACAGGCACACTACCCAGCTGTGCAGGCAATGTAGTAACCTGGAGCCACTCAGAAGCAAATAAACACTTTTGGAGACACTACAGCACAGGCACAGCAAGGCTTAACATCCTCAGAAGCTTTTCCAAAGCCCCTCCCTGCAGCACCCCAAGGGAAGCTGCAGACTCCTGCATATCCAGGAGTAACACAATACACCTGTGCAGTTCTCTTAGAGACCACCTCACAGGCCCCTGGTGAGATGGCCCTGGCCTGACAGCCCCAGCTCTGCCAGCAGCACCAGGGTTTGACCTGAAGAAGCCAAACACCCAAATCACTCCAGAGGCGCAGCTGCTTTTCGAATCTCCCGTTTTCCTGCATTTTGAGGAAACCTTCGCTCCTACAGCTGGTGTGCTGATTTTTCACTGGTGTCCCAAGCCAGGCAGTGCCCAAGCTGAATTCACAGCTGCAGCAATGGAGGTCTTCCACAGGCACTTGGGATGTGGGTTTTTCTCAGCTGCCTTATTTTAAGGAGGTAAGTGCTGGTGTTATATACATGTCCCTGGTGCCGACTGGAATTGCTATCGAGACACCTCTCCTTTTGTTAAAGGAGAAGCATTTTCTGTGAGGAAAAGAGACTGTCCTACCCAAATCACCCAAGCCAGAGATTAAAGCAAAACCAGTGCACCGATGCACCATGTATCAAATAAATCTATTCTTATTACAGTCTGTCGTTTACTTTATCTATACACCAAAGGTCTTTGCATCAAGACTTGGATTTAAAAGCAGCTTGTGCAGCACTTCTTCTTACTTCCTCTCTCTTTACAATCAGGGTGTTTTTCCTAGCATTTATTTCTAATTTTGCGTTCCTGCTTGCACCTTTGTGTTATGGCAGTCTGAGTCAACAACTATCCATCTGTCTTCATATTTTTAATATATTTGAAGACTCCTACATCCTGTTTGATCACATCCTTTTCTCCTATTTATTACAGTTCAGAGGTAACTTGTCAGTGTTCAGCTCTCACTGTGGAACAGCACCATTTATTTTTATTTAAAAAAGCAAGATTTATGGCAGCAGTTTTAAAAATACTCTCAGCAAGCAGCCTTTATTTAACGTTTGGAACCCTGGGACAGACCAACACGAAATCTTCTCCCTGCCCTGGTTCCCTTTGTCTGATGTGTCACAAAGCTGGCAGCCTCCAACATTTCCACCTCACATCCCACTGGCAAAACAAACCCTGATGTTTTTTCCTGCTGCTGCTCTACCAGTTAAGTCTGTACCTTTCAAAAAAAAAAAGCCTGAGACCTGCTGTGCAACTCCTAAGTCACGTCAAAACCCTCGGATCTCCAGGAGGAGAAGTCGCTGCAGGGAACTCCTTGCTCAGTGCTGGGGGGGCTGAGCTGGGGGGGTGCCCAGAGGAAACGGATCCTCAAACGCACATCCCGACGGGCTGCAGGGCTGCAGCTCAGGGGGGAAGCACAGGCAGCAGGAGGGTTTTGGGGTGGGACGGGCGCTGACCCCAAAATCCCAGCTGGGGGCTGTCAGGGCAAGGGCGGCGCACAGGGCAGGGCCCCCGGCGCGTCACCACCCCATAACCGGGACACGGGGCAGGGACTCGGCCTGGGTGTCCTTCCCGGGCCCGTGTCCCTGCAGGAGGACCCACGGACCCTTCCCGAGCCCACGGCAGAAAGGATACGGGGGCGGGGGCCGCGCCCAGCCGCGGGCAGAGGTGCCGCAGGACGGTGTCCAGCCGGGCCGCAGAGCGCTTCCCGAGCCGCTCCATGGTGCCCGCAGCGGGGCGGAGCGGGATCCGACCCTGCGCTGGGCAAGGCCGAACCTGGGGTGGGAAGGGCTTATGGAGGCCGGGGAGGCAGCGGGGCCCGTGCCCTGGCGGTGCCCGTGGTGCAGCAAACCCGCGCCCAGGGAGGCTCTGCTCCCCCCACCCCAGGGGCTTGTGCTGGGTGGCCTTTCTGACCACCCTCCCTTTTTGCTGCTTTTTGCGGCTTTTGAGTAAAAGGAGCAAAAAGGTGTTGCAGTGCAGCACCTGGGAAGGAGGGGGAAAAAAGCCTAGAGGAGGAAACCTGGCATAGGGAGAGGGGGGGAGAAGCATTAAAAATGGGCAGCTGCGAATAAAGGTCGCAAAAAAAAAAAAAAGCTGTAGAGACTTGGTATTCCTCTGGGGCTGTGATATGATTAAAAGTGATATATTCAGTATACACTGTCCTAAGCAACTCTCATCTGCCTTAATAAGCACTGTGAGTGCATCAGCAAAGTTGTATCATTTCCAGCAGACTGACACACTTGAGAATATTAAGGGACTGAAAACCACCCCATCACTAAGACCTGCAGCACAGTTCAGAAGATTATTTTCATTCTCTTTTTATGTGTCCCTGATCCCACGGCGCTGTGGAGCTTCACCATTCCTGCAAAATGGCCTTCAGCCCCCCTGTGTCACAGTTGGTGACACTGATGCGGCAGTCAGCTCATTCTTCAAGCCCTACGCCATGAGCAGATGCTGCTGGAAGGTGGGGTATCTCTCTGCTGGAATTTGCTGTGCTTCATCTTTCCCCTGTCCCAAGGAGATTCATGTCTGACCAGGACAGAGCAGAGAGGTGGGGACAGACATTAAGAGCTCTGAGGAGGGTGAAGGTGGGAGGAAGGCATTGTGCTGCCTGCTCCAGGTGCAGCCTTGCAGGCTGCTTTTCCAGCTGCTCTCCCAGGAGATGGAGAAGTTGGGGATCTGGATGACAAAGCCAGGAGAGAGAGAGAGGAATGGTAAACTGAGGGCAGCAAACACCAGTAAACACTGTCATAATATAAACTGCATTGCGCTATGAGGACTGGAAGGGAATTGCTCCAACAATTTGCATTATTTTGCCAACCCAGCATTGAAAACAGATCTCACACCTGCCCCTCACTCATGAGTAATCCAGGCCCTGCTCCCAGAGAGCCACCATCATGAGTCCCCTGTAGCTCCAGGTGGTCTCATGATCACAGGGTGTGCACCAAAACTCTGCTTCACAACTCCTTTAGGAAGCTTAACTCCCATTTTGCAGCAGGTTTTGCTGGAATCCGAGGTGACCTGTTGATGGATCAAAATGTCAGCTGTCAATACACTAAGCCTCATGTTTATTGCTGCAGTTAAACAGAAGCCAAGGCATAGATAGGAAGAGCTCCTGAACATAACCTGTGCCCTAAAAGCTGGTTCCCTTGAAAACTCAATGGCAAAACTCCCAGTGATTGAAGTGAAGATGTACCAGAGCAGGTTTGCATACTCCATTTGTGGCATCTGCTGGTCTGGGGTGCATTCCTGTTTGTGGCTCTCATGATCAGTGGTTCCAAGTCTGCTGTTCATAGAAGTGGGACAAACCAGGTTTAGGAACCCAGAAAAAAACCCTCTCTAAACGATTTTGTGTAGTCACAGAGCCAAGAATACAGGCACTGTGAAGGGACAAGTTGCAGCAGCAGTGACAGCACCCAGCCTGTCACTGCCAAGGAAACCAGACCTTTGACTCCTGAGCTGTAGCAAAACTCTTACTCATAGGTAAACAGAAAGTTAATAAAAGTCCCTCAAATCAAACTTGAGGGGGAACAGAAAAAAAAACCCAAAAACCAAAAAACCCCTGAGTAATAGTTTTATTACTGAAGTCCTAATTATAACTGCACTGAAAGGCCTATGTATAACTCAGATATATGCTGCAATTGCCTTTACAATCCAAACTGAAACAGGAACCTCAATAAATCTTCATCTGTTTCAAAATCTAGGTAAAAGTCCCATCAAAAGGATGAAGCAGAACAATAGTACACATACCTATTCTGGCAGGGACCTGTTTGCAATGTAGGTATTTCTTCCACAGGCATTTGACCTTTTTCATACCTGAAAAAAAATGAACAAGAAGTAGTGATTTGGCTCTACTGATTTAGGAGTTTGAGAACTGAGATGCTTTTATACATACATAATATATCCCTGCATAAATATATATACATATATATCATCATAGAATATCCTGAGCTGGAAGGCACCCACAGGCACAGGAAGGCACAAGGACCATCAGTCCAACTTCTGGCTCTGAACAGGACACCCCAAGAATCACACCAGGTGCCTGAGGGTGTTGTCCAAAGGCTCCTTGAACTCTGTCAGGCCTGGTGCTGTGACCATTTCTCTGGAGAGCCTGTTCCAGTGCCTGACCACCCTCTGAGCGAAGAACCTTTCTCCTAATATGTGCATTTTTAAACAGGAGCTTCAAAAAATTCATCTCTCTGTGCATTGAACACAATTATTCCTTTTTACTTACAGCTTCTCTGCTTATCTTGGTAATACTACCAGTAACTCCCACGTCACTGGAGCACCCTGCTGTGTTATGTCACACCCCAAAATGATTCAGGACACTTCACCCACCTTGGCACTGAGCAGTGTGTAGCTGAGGTGACTGCCCTTTTTTTTGTACCCTCCTGTTAATGCAGCCCAGGATCAAACTTTAACACAGCAGAATACTGATCTCAGGCACTGCTGGCACCACTCAGGGCTGCAGCTCTGGGGACCACAGTGACACGGTGGCTGCTTGTGGTGTAACCACTCACCCTAAAACCAAAAGTGTGTGGACACACGTGAAAAATACCATCCTTTGCATCCAAACAGCCCAAAGTGAGTAATTTTCAAACCATCCATAAGCCCCACTTACCATGGTAAGTACAGGCTGAATCTCATGAACACAGGGAAAGAAACAAGGGAGAAATTTTCTTTGTTAAGAAAGCTGATGGTGGCATTAATCAATTTATTAAAATGGATGGCATTTAAGAGAGGCTGTGTCTTTGCAAAGTACTTTTACAGCTATGTCTGTCAGTTTCCTGAATTTTATAGAACATTTTTATACAGCTGCTTTGCATTTGGCTTTTAGTTTTAATGTTTTCTGTTCATTAAATCACGAAACTAATAAAACCTAAACGATTGAGATTTCTCCAGCAGCACAGGAACGTTCCTAATGCACAGTGTTATAATTTAATAAGCATCTCAATTGACTATTAAAATCCACATTATGATCAGAACTGTAATTCCAAAGATGAGGTCTTCTGAAAGCTTAATTTACTATGGTGGGAAGTGGCAGCTGCTCCAACTCAGCAAAATTAGCTTTTTTAACTGAGATGCCAGGGAAAACAGATGTAGATGAGATAACAACCAGAAAAACAAAATCCACCACCACCGACGCACAGGTTCATTTCTCATCACCAGAATATTCAAGGAGGGATTCTATGGGCACGTTAGCAGTGAAAGGGAAGGAAAGGAAAATATGGATCCAACAGAGAACAAAATAGGGGGACATAGTGACAAATAAAAGGTCAAGGGTCTTGATGACTTCTCTGCCTTGCACTTTTCTCTAGTTCCTGGGCTCTGCTGAATTCCAGGATTCCTTTCCCCTCTTCAAGCAGCAGGCACAGAGGTTGCCAATCACATCTGGTGGCCAGAATATGGATGTGCACCCAGGTGACTCTTCCCAACTGCTCACCAGACCTTCAGTGAAAAATCAGTGAAACACTGAGCATCAGCCATTGAGCCCATCCACTCCCCCACAGTGACTCTCAGGTTTGCTGTCCTCTCACTGCAGCATTCACGCTGATTTTCATAATCTCCTAATTACAAAAGGGTCAGTCCTGAATTTTCAGCAAAACATGAAATCAAAACAATACCTTCAAAAAAAAAAAAATGACAAAACTATTCTTATATACTTTACATATTTATATACTTTATATACTGCTGCAAATTTTAAGAGTGTTACTTTTCCCTGATACAGGAGGTAACAGATACTAACTTTCCAAGAATATATGCTACTTAACAAATACATTGTTCAGGCAAGGGGTTATTTCACTTACTAAATTCTTTCTTTTTAAAGAAAGAATTTTTTTTTTCTTTTTTTTTCACAACTTGGATGGAGTTTTACAGGCAGCCTTCTCATACAGACTGAGGGATGGGAGCTGGTGCACGCAGAGGTACCTGTGTATGGAAAAAGAAAAGTACATTAATTACATTTGTGTAAATGACTGGACATGGCTAATAAAAACAACTGTTCACTGTTGCTTTCTCACAGCTTTTTGATGACAGCATGTCAAAAAACCCCTTCGTTTAAGAGGAAATTTCTTGTGTGTTGCTTAAAGGTGGAGGACTTGGAACTTGCCAGGCCCTTACAACACACTCTCCTACAGCTCATTCCAGGTGTGCAATCTCTGATTTAGCAAAACAAATCATTAAATTTCTTACACAAATCACTGCACTCCCCAAGTGACTGGTGGTGCTCAGAGGACTTCCCAGCCCATCACCCAAGCCAGGAAGCGCTTTGGGATGTAAATTCCAGCCATCGGGAAGCATCAGGAGAGGCTTCTGAGTCAGATCATATGAATAGACCAGCATGGTGAGTGACTGGTTCTTCTCCGGGGTTTAACTTGCATCTGTCTCACAGGAAATCTTCCTCTAAATGTCCAGATGGTTCTTGCTGAGGGCTGTGGATTTCCACTCACCTTTCCACACACCTTTTCCTTGGAGATGAACCTTCTGCTATTCAAGGCACGGCCAGAGGAGGAGAAATGTTGTTTTCACACCTGGCTGATGAACTAACCATTATCGTAACAAGTGAAAAAACCCCACCGGTATCTGCCAGCCAGGACCTTTTCCTGTCGAGGGTGAACTGACACACATCCAGTGCCAGTTTAAAATACAACAGATCTTTGTAAAAACCACTTTCATGCAGAAGTACTCAACTGTTCTGCACCCATTTGATCTACTCAGGTCATTTTATTAGTTAAAAATAAAAACCTTTAAGTAGGGTCTTGTCCATGACCATAAAGAATACGAACAGAAGTCAGCTCCACCGTTTCATATCAGGATACAGAACAAATGTCACGAAACAGCAGGGGGAACAAAAGGAAAATCAATTTTTTTCACAACTGGTTTTTGATGCTTTATTTTCAGAACTGCTGGGAACAACCTAACACCTTTTTCTCCTCAAAGCAGTCAAAAACTTGGTTACTGCTTTGAGGCTTGGTGAACATGCAACTCTTGGACTTCATCTCCAGGAAAAGGTGGGTGAGGGTCCATGTGGCTTAAGCTATTCCCAAGGAGGGGATAATAAAAAGAAAAAAAAATTAAAATTCTAGCTTTGCAAAAGTTTGAGAACCCGAGGTGGAAAAAAGATGAGCCAGGTTTTGCCAGGGATGCCATCAGGAGGAAGACTGGAAATTTAAACCTTGCATGTGCACAAGAGCTCAGCTCCAGTGACTCACTGTTCATAGACAGAAGCCTTTGTAATTCTTGCTGCAGTAACGAATTCCAGAATCTGGGAGAAGCTTCACTAGAGCAGGTCGAGTGCAGTTCAGAAGGAGGGCAGGTGTGTCTGGGCTGAGCAGGGTGAGCTGTGAGGCTGCTGCAATGGGAAGAGATGGGCTCCAGCATCCAGCATTCCAGGACAGGGCTGCTCAGGAGCCCCTGTTTGCTGACAGCAGGCACAGCCAGGAGCGCTTGCAAGAGGAAACAATTCAAAATGTTGCCTACTTGGTGCTGGTGAGTAAAATAAACAAAATAGAGTGGGTAATACACTTGGAGATAACCCACTTGCCCCCAGCTTTACTCAAGGTTACCACTGGACATCACAGCCTGGAGAACTGATTAAAGGAGTGATCACAATTATCAGTATAATCACACATGCAATAGAATAAAAAAATGTGAGGATTTCTCCTTTTTCCAGGGAATAACTCAGCTAGGAATCAAAAGTTCATGCACTTATACAAGAGCAATAAAAAAAATTAAATATTTATTTTGAATAACAAGCTTAAGTTCAAGCTGCAATGTTGGCAATGTTGGTTTTAAACACAGATCACAAAAGCGTGCAGAAAAATGTATTTGAGCAAAGAACAAAATAATACTAAGAATTATACTAAAGAGCTGCTGATTTTTAAAGAAACAAAAAAGGCTTGTAATCACTATACAAAATATAAAATGTATTAAACACTACCATCCACAGAACAGAGGTTTATTTTAGTTTGATTATATTTAAAAATTATTTGTGTAGTTATTTATATAGTGAATTGTAAATGAATATTATACAGTAACCTCCTTTTGGTCTGCAAAACCTTTGTTGCACTATAGCACATCCAATCACGTTGCAAAAGGGAAAAAAAAAAAGAATTATTTGTCCTTACTATCAATTCAGAAAACAATCATTGATAATACAGTAAATATTGTCAGATCTACAAATAATGAAATTTGAAATTACTCCTTCGACTCTGAAGCGCTTTCCATGCAAAAAGTCAGCACTTGCTGTTTAAACTGAGTGCACTACCAAGCAATGTCCAGGGTCGTAGATGCTCTTGGTAAGACTAAACCTTACAAAAACAAACAAAAAAAAATTAAAAAATAAAATAAATCGAAGATTGAATGCAATCATGCAACCATCTTACTACTGGGTAACCCACTGTGTCGCTTGTCAATTTATTGCCTTTCTGGAATATCACTCAAGGCATCAAAATTAGACTCATGATAAATATACACATAATGAAAGGACACCAACTGCTATTTGACACTACTACTGGTAATGTCTGTGCTACGTGAAAGCACCTTTAAAAAGAGCCTATGCGGCAAGAGATAAGTGTCTAAAGATTCAAAATGAATCAACAGTATTGGATAACAATATAATTCTCAACTCAGAAGCTGCCTCAAGATTAGGTGCATCTTCAGTTAATGTAACAGGAAAAAAAGGCAATGGATTTTATTTTATTATTTGTATCCACTCATAAACTGACCTAAGGCCACCAGATGTGCAGACACAACAAGTTTTCTTTTCTTTTCTTTTTTTTTTTTTTACAGTTCTTTAAATTGTAGGATGATAAAGGAATAGATCTATTCAAAAAACAAACAGCTATTTGATCTCTATTAAGAGGTGGCACCGGGCGTGGGGTTCACGTTCTGAGTGGCCACCTGCGGTGCCACCTCAATGATCCGTGGCTTGTCTATAATCCTGGCCGTGCGGTTGCCCTTCTCCACGATCCCGATAATCCACGCCTGGTGCCCTTCGCCGTATTTCGGAGACTTGATCTCGGCGCAGAACCGCGCCGCCTGCTCCCGTGGTAAGCAGATGAGGAGGCCTCCTGGGAAGAGAGGGAGAGCAGAGCATCAGACATCTGTCTGCAAAGCGTTTCAGACCTGCATCTGCCAAAGCCCCACTTGGACGAGCCCTTGGTGACTTCAGTGGAGTCTGATGAAATCCAGCGATTCCAAGAGAAGACACCATGGAAGTCCAAGCTCTTGCTTTGCAGCAAGAGGTTTGTGCCTGAATTCAGCGTTTAGTTTTGTATAAATGAAGCCAAATACACACAAAAGATGCTGGCAAAAGGACGTGGTACTGATGCCAACAAATGACATACTGAAACAACCCCAGCATTGTAACCTTCCACAGAGGACTGCAACGTGCCTCTACACAGAAACATTTTGGGTAAAGGTCATGTGCAGATACCTGTAACCACATATTGGTGGCAGCTGATTCTGTGAGTAATCCCATGGCCTGCAATGAAATCATTCATCAAAGCAGGGACCACTGCCCTGCTGAGAATGCGAGAGGCAGAACATTAAGTACAGGCTTGATCCAGTGCTCCCTGTGACAGTCCTTGTGACCCCTTTGTTTGGGAGATTTTTTAGCCTTCCATTTAAGTTTTTTTTTCCTCAGGCACAAGTGAAAATATTTCATTTACTAACAAATGTGCTCAGAAGCAGCACAATTAACTAGTTAGCAAGCTCACCATTCCATGATTAAACCTCAGAGCACTTCCATTCTAAGAATCCCAAAGCACTGAAAAAGGCGGCTTAGCAAGTGAATTGAAAATGTCTGGAGAACACAGGCAAGAGAGCAGATTCACACAAATGGGAATTCAGGAACATGCTGAGGCTCACTTACTCCTAAAGGGTAATTTGACCCATGCCACTGACTCTGGCCAACCCTGGGGCAAAGGGCCACCTGCTGAGCAGGCCACCCTGGGCTTGGTGCCATCTCCTGCTCCATAGCCCCCGGACAGGCCCTTGGCACCTTTATGTTTGACCTTGGCCACCTTTATGTTTGCTTTTCCAAGCACACGCTCAGTCCTCTCTCTCAGTGGTGACTAAAGCTATTTTTAATTTGAGGCCATGACAAAGAAGCAGCTACTGAACATGAGAAATCAGTTATAGGGATAAATGGAAGAGCAAAAGCAATTTTTTCAATTCTATGCGAAGGAAACAAGTGTGCCAGCCAGAAAATGATGCCCACCTCTCTGACATTTCAAAAATAACATCCAGGTACTACCACCAAACCCAACAACAACAAAAAAACATAAGCTTGAATGACAGCGCTTAAAACTACTCCAGATGGAACAGACAAATCAATTGCAAAGGAATTATGTGACATTCCCATGGAAGGCTCTAAATCAAATTGAAGAGAAACTTACATTGTGATGCAAGTCAGGGAAGAGGTTTACAAGAGATAATGCAGAGAATGTACTAACCAGCCAGAAGGGAGGTGTACAAGTATGGCAAAAAAAGGAAATAAGAAAGAGCACAAAAGTAATCTTCACTCAGTTATCTTTTCAACACGCACTCTGTTTCTGGAATTTTGTATCACTTTTACCTCATTCTTTGGCAAGATCAAACACAAGTACAAAATCCTTGTTTCCAGAGAAAAATCGCTTCCCACCTGCTGGCAGCTTCCCACAGTTTGATCAATAACCCTTAATAAATGCTATGGGCTACTCTCAGCCAGCAGCAGGTTTCCTGCATGCAGGGGTTATATTTATTCCTCTGCTGAGGAGACTGACCAGTCTCATTATCCTTGGCTAAGACCTTAAGGTTCCCTACTATTTATTCTAGTCCAGTTTGTTATTGGCATTCCCAGCTGCTCTGGTTTTGGGGAGTTGAAAGGATCCAGATACTTGGTATCTGTCCTGGCTTATATTTTTAGAAATGAAAGGCTTTTTTTTTTTTTTTTTTTTTGGTAAGAGGTTTTGAACAGCGCTTGTTTTAATAGTATTGCAAGCAGAGAAGTGGACAGAGAACACTTCAAAAGCAGGCTAGACAAAGCTTTGCAATTAAGAGCAGAGATACAAACAGTTCATGAATCAAAACCAAGTGTCCTTTCCCCTGCTAATGGCTTTCTCCCACAATGAGCTGGATGAGATCGTTAGCCCTGCCTCTCATCAGGCACTGACACAGCCCTTCTTTTCTACCCATCTGCCTATTTCCACCAAACGTGCACAAACACCAAGATGCTGAGATACCTCTACTACAGCTAAAAAAAGTCATCTGACGCCAGCCAGAAGCTATTAGAACAGGGCTGGCAAAAATACATGCATGAATGTCCCATAGAGAGTAACTCTGTGACTTATCTCTGTAAGCAGCCACTCTTAACAGAGTTAATTCTTTGGAAACCAACTGCCTGACTGCAACTTTAACCACCACCAGCAAAGAATTACCTAAAAGAGAGCCCAAAATCGTGTAAAGTGCAATTTTAAGAAAATACACCATAAGCAAGAGTGCCTGTGGGATGGAAGAGATGACGTAACAGATCTTTTCAACACTGACTTTTGTCAACAGGTGGCCAGCAAATGCACACAGGAAAAAAACCCCACAATAACCTTAAAATCCATTCAAATAGTTTTCCAGTAAATTTCTCATTGCCTGCCCAGTCTGCTGAAAAACATCTGTTCTCAGATGAAGAAGCGACAGACAGAGCGTGTCTGGAAGTTCACGCCAATAGAGAAGGAGAGTGCCTGCGTTACAGTATGAACAGCCCCGAGCAGCCCCCGACAGGCTTCCCCACAGCTGGAGATCAGGCACAGGGAGGCAGAGCCAGGCCTTCACATAAATCAACCCCAGGACTCGAGGTGTGCAGACAGCCTGGGTCTGAAGGAGCCATCCCAGCACAGCCTGCCCGAGCTCACGCACCGCTGAGACACGTCAGGCTGTGCAGTGCAAGCCCAGGGCCTGTGTGACTGTGGTTACACAGCTTTCAGGGCAGGGCTGGTGTGTCCACGTGGCTACAGATCTTCTGAATATCTGGCAGACGCTGCCCTCTCACAAATCCCTGTGGCCGCCTCTAACGCGAGAAACCCAGTGCTGTGATGAAATCAGACAAGTTCTGAGGCACCCACAGCTCGCAGCCAGCCAGATAGGTCTCGCTGGTTTTTCCATCATCATCCATCTCTGCTGAACACAGACCGCTCAGCATTTCAAAGACAGTTCTTGCTCTCAGTCCCAAAAGAGATTCTGGAGTCAAGCGTTTCCCACTTCCCAGCAGTGCATCCATCTGCACTGCTTCACATTCCCTCAGTGAAAAGACAGAACTGGGTATCCCCAGGGAGCAGGATGGGAAGCTCTGATGACTTTGCAGCTAAACCATTTCCACACCAATTGCTATCCAAATCTCTGCTACAGCCACTCACCTGAAAGAGCACCTTGCAGTTCCAGGTCTTTCTGGATTCATGCATTCTGTTCCCACAACCTTTTGGACTCTTTCCAACTGATAACAAATGCTACCATTTGCATTCAGGCTAGGTGGGCTCCTGGGTACTGAGAATCTGTCTGGTGCTACCAACCTTACTGACCCATCTTGCCAAGCTGCCACCAGGTATTTCTGGCCCCTTACTGATGCTGGATTCTTGAGTTCTTGAAAGGCTTTATATCCCATATCCTATTACACATCACCTGAGCCACACGGTCTCTGTAGGACAGAGTGTCTGCTCAAACACAGATGGCCAAGGGACAATTCAGATCAGGGTTAAGTTGTGTATTCACCAGAGCAAAAGTTTATGGCTCTCACTGCGATGCTTCTTTCCAGATCTTTGGACTGTTTAGCCTCAAGGGGCCCCCTCTGTTGTGAACTGAAGAGAACTTGGATACTTTTGGAGAGTTGGAAGAGGGTGGAGAAATGAGGCAAGAGAAAAATACAGATTAGGTGCTACATCTTCTCCATTTCCCAAAGAGAAAGAGAAGTCAGATTAAATTAGAAAAAATACAATGGAACAGGACAGAAGATTCAAGGGGAAAGTGAAGCAGAGAGACTTCCAGCAGAGGACAGTGACCGTGCTCAGAGAAGTGGCCTATTCTTGAAAAGCAACTTAAAAAACATCAGAAGTTCTTATCACCTGATGACTCTAAGTGTTTGCCCACAGCCAGATGCTCAGTACAATCAGTATTCACTGTCACTGCAAGTGGCAGCTTTATTAAGCAGGCAACTCAAGTAATGAAGGGGTCAGAGACCAATTTATTTTTTTCCCTGCTAGTCACAGTCCTTTAAAGTCCAATTTCATAAAAGTAAGGGAAAAAACCTGTATTCTTGGATGTCTGTATGCCGGGGACAGATAAGGTCTCACTCACAAAGACTGGCCCCATTCATCACTCAACTTCACAGATTTTCATAGTAACAAACCTAAAATTATCACAAACCTCTAACTGCAAACTGTAGGGTCCCAGGGATTCTACAGCAGTGTTCCATGAGGAAGTAGAAGGCATTCAGAACAGGATGGTGGTTTGGAAGTCGGGCTGAAGAAGTCAGTTGTGAACAGCTGTGTGGCTGATGCTCATTAGCCTGGCTACCTGCCAAGCCAACTGTGCCGCTGAATGCACAGGGCACACGATTTGTACACTTGATATTAAATTCTGAGGTGGAGGCGCAGGGAAGGAAGAGGGTGGCACAACTGTCACCTACCTGAAGTCTCTGGACAAGTGCCGTGCATGAGGCCAAACATGTTCCCACAAGCCTTGCTGACAGCAGCCATCTTGGCAAGAACAGGAAGGTTGTGGATCACAAAGGACACCTCGTTTCGCTGCTGCTTGGCAAGGTTCTGTGCGTGCCCCAGGATCCCAAATCCTGTGATGTCTGTAGCTGCGTGTGCATTGAAAGTGTGCAT
Organism: Myiozetetes cayanensis; assembly: GCF_022539395.1. Lineage (NCBI taxonomy): Eukaryota > Metazoa > Chordata > Aves > Passeriformes > Tyrannidae > Myiozetetes > Myiozetetes cayanensis. Next base: position 6,313,448 of record NW_026087521.1, read on the forward strand.
GAGTCCAGCAGCTACAAGAGAAGGAGGGGAAAAAAGAAAAATCAGAAAAAACCCCAAATTATGAGGAAAAACACTGCTCCAGCAATCCTGTTCACAGTCTGAATATAGTTGAATACCTTTAATCCAAATTGGGCTGGGTTAAATTAATGAAATAAATAAAATCATGATTGAAGAGAACTGGAATTCACCAATAATGCATGTAACACTTAAAAAGATTCAACTTGTATATAAGATATTAAATCATGCTGAAAATCTGTCATCAAAGCTGCATTTATGGGCATGCTCTATTAGACATGTGCTACTAATTTATACTGGCAGTCTGAGAAGCAGGGGTTTGCTTCAGATTCAAACCCAGCTGAGGGCCAGAGAGGTTCTGAGCTCAGCTTTGCTTTACTAAAGGCAAGGACGAGACACAGGTCAGTCTTCTCACATCTCTTCCTCAGCCACTTGGGAACTGGTGACATCAGAACTTAAGTGCTGGACACTCAAAAGTTTAAGAGCTTAAGAACAAAGCCTGCAGGCTGTGGGGGAAGGGCCCCAGCCTCCCCACCTATGCATTCATGAAATTCCTGCACATTGGGAACTCCTGGGTGGGGAAAAAGGGCACCTCTGCATGCAGGACAATAGCCCAGCTAAGAATATTTAAGTGTTGTTAAAGGTGCCTGATGAGAGAGTGGAAAAAAAACAAAACCAAGAATGCTTTGCCCTTCTCTGGTGCTTCCCAATACATGAGCAGGACTGAGGTTTTTTCCATAAGACAAACCCCGGTCATTTATTTTTCCTGGAAGAATAAAAAAACAGTGGGATGACCTAAGAAATGAAAGCTGAATGGGAAAAGAGGTATTTAACTATCCCTGTTCCTTCAAGTGAGAAGTAAGTAAGAAAACACATAATTCTGTACTCTGTCAAAGATACTTTGAACAAATAAGGGAAATCCTGAAATAAAATTTCTAGAGTTAAAGCAGAACCTTCCCTCAACCAAAATTAAGAAGAAAAAAAAAAAACAAATCAACACACAAAACCAGGAAAAAGACAAACAAACAGAAAAGAGAGCATGTGTTACACATTCCACGCTTTGGTAAGCACAGAACACGATTAAATTAAAAAAGCCAAAATTTAAACTGAAGGTTACATAAAGTAAGAGCTTTTCCTTTTTTATTCTATTTCAAATTCTTTTAACCTTATCAGTGTCAGGCCTTCTCTATGCACAGAAGATAAGGAACAAATCCAATATGTGTCCCTTGAAAGCATTCTCTAACTCTCTGGGATGTTACCTGCAGCACTCACACGAGTCATAATCATCATAATCGTATCCAGCAGCTTTGTGTTTCTGCCGTGCAATTAAAAGGGGGCATTTGATTTTAATTTGCTTATTTCACAAACACCGAACAAGCAAAAAGATGGGGCAGAAGGAAGGGATGAAGCGGTTGTGTCACTTCCCCGTGGCAGTGAAATGAAATCTCTTGTGGAACTGGAAAAAAACACAACCCCCTTCCCCTTCTCACCTGTTCTGTTCAGCCGTGCCATGTTCATCATTGCCTCCTGGTATGCGAGTTCCACATCCTCTTGCGTTACCACAAGCTTGATTTTATTCCACTTTTCAGGCTATAGGATAAAATAGAGATGATTTTTTATAGATTTTCAGCTTTATATTTTAAAGCATACCCTTACCACTTAAAAAAAAAAAAATCCCTAATCAAAAAATGTACTTTTCTTAAAAACTCAGTTAAGGGGGAGGCAAAAGGGTCGACAGTCAGAGGTGTGTGCCTTACTCTGCTGTACCCAAGATCTGTTAGGCACTAAGCACCTCAAACCCTGCTGTCAGCAGCAGAGTGGAGTGGAATAAACTACCCCAGGGCAAAAACTCCTTCAAGGCAACTCTCTGGATTGAATCCCCACAGCCGAATAAATAAACAGAACTTGGCAGCTGGAAGTTGAGATTTGTAATCTCTGGTTTCTTTCTTTTTAAAAGAAAAAAATTCTTGATTTCACACCTGGACACCTTGATCAGGAAACGTCACTGATATCCACCAGTCCAAGTCAGAGGAATGTATGCCAAGGCAGGATATTTTCCCTCTGGTTTAGGATTAAGGCAGTTTCATTAGCCTGCTTTACTGTTTAATGTCAGCATCTCCTTCCACCCATTCTCCAGTGTCTTGTGTGGACTCATGTCTTCATCACATTCCAAGCAATGCTTTTCATCCCAGAAGGGTTTCAGACCAATTTAGGAAGTGGTACCTTTATAAAGGGCAATTGTTTCATTCCAAGCTGAAGTTATTCTAGATCCAGAATGAAACAAAGCAACTATATAACTGTTAAGAGCAACACTACAAACTAGTAAAGTTTGTTTACTGAAAGTAAACAAATACAGGATTTTTTTAAGCCACAATGCCTCCACTGCCATTCTGCAGAGTAAATGCACAGAACAAACCTCTTACTAAACCACAAGGTGGTAGAAATACTAAGAACAGATACATGATGCTACACTGGGGAAGGATCTTGTCTTAATAAATGGACACTGACTTCAAGGGGTGTAAGAGAGAATCCAGAAATGGCAAAAGGGGGAAAGGCTGGTCAGCTGAAATAAATAAATTTGGAAAGAGCAAGGAATGATGGCAGTGGGATCAGAGTTTCTGGAATTAGATTGAACTGGATCTACCAATTAATTAAGAAAAGCATTTTTGCTTACATAAGCGAGAGACCTTGTCAAAAAAATAAAATGGGACTTTTACAGAGATGACAGAACAGTGATTATTCTTACTCTGGGTATGACTGAAAAACTTGAGCAATCATTCTGCTTTAGTTTCCAAAAACAAAGTTCTGAAGCTGACCATGGAATGGAAACCAGTCAGATGATGGGAATGGAAATCAGGAACTATGGGGAAGCAGAACTCAAGGCTGAGGCTGTAAGAGCCACAAACACAGGTAGGATACAAAGAGGCAAATTCCTCTCCGCTACAGCAATCAAATACTGGGGTTAGTCAACAGAGAACAAAGGCAGAAAAGTTTCCAAAAACTCCCAAACAAGTTTTAAAGGCAAGCTTAGATTTCCAAATTAAAGGGTCTGTAGACAACAGCAAGGGCCAGAAAACTCTCTCTGAAGGGGCACATCACAGCAACAGCTCTCATGCATTTAAAAGAGGAAAAAGCAAAGGGATGGCAGTTCCCAGCTGTGGAGCAGCCCGGCTGCCAGAGCCACAGCCAATGGCTCCATCACCCCTGGCACATCCCTGACCTGATCTGGGGGCCCCATGGAGCCCGGCTCCCTGCAGGATCTGCAGTCTCTTCCCAGAAACACAGCTGGGACTGGCTGCAGCAGTGCTGGCAGCAACCAAGCAAGAAGGCCAAATTTCACCTCCATCTGGATCTTCCTTTCACTTGTCACCAGGAACTTGCTCACTTCTGCTCTGTTTAAATACCTCAGCTTTTAGGTTGTTGGGGTTTTTCTTAATTTATGTTTCAGCCACATATCTCTACACTCCAGTTTTCCTTTCTTCCTTATGCATAAACCTGATGTACTATAGCTTCTCCCACACACTTTTTATTACAAAGTCCAATTCCCCACCAAAATTTCATTTACAGGTGGATTTGTGACAGGTAATTCTAGTTTCCCTTTCCCTACTCTTTCACTAAACAAATCTAAAGAAAAGGCAGCACAGCTAGTCAGAAATTTTCCTACCACAACTGAAGTTATATATTGTTTACACATAACAGGAAGATTGATTTCCTTGCTGCCCTCGTTTTTCAGACTAGAGAGTGTTCCTGTTTGACAGTCAAGGAAATTAGTAGTATTTGAAATATGTGGAAATTCAGAATATCCTTAATTTACAAGTCTGCTCATCAGTCCAATAACAGATACGTTATGAAGTAAGATTATGGCCAGAAAACATACTATAAAACTGGTGTCTTGTTTTACTTCATTTTCATTTCAAGATTATCTGAGGCCCTGATCCTTATATCTGTTTGGAAAAAACCACAGGATTCTGAAGAGGTCAGAATTGCTAGGCCAGATCCTACGAAGAAGGAGAAAAATATTCTTCTCTTGTTGCTCACGCTTCAGACTCCAACGAAGGTTTAAGCTGGTTCTCTCCCACTTTTCTAACACTAGCTGAGTAATTAGAATTCATCTGACAATGCAGTGGCCAACAGCCAAACCAAAGTAGATTCCAGCTCACTCCTCTGCCAGTCTATTGGCTCAGTAGTCCCAAAAGTAGAAAAGATGCATCTTTTTGAAGTGTAAACTGAGCAGTTATAATTCTGAAGACACATACTGGGAGCCAGACAACATAAGCAGATGCCAATTTTGCAGTCACTTTTCAGTTCACTAGTTACATTTTTGCCTGAAGTAACAGATGGAAGTGTGTCTACATACATAATGCTGCTAGAAATATTCTTATTGAATGCACAGGGCAATGCATGTGAAACGTAGATATATCTCCATGTACACAAGCAGAAAGCCCAAGAGCACAGACAGCACTCTTGGCCTAATTGCCATCAATAAGTGTTGCCAATTACTTTGGCAGGTGGAGAAGGGAATAATTTTACCCAGGGTGCTAGTCTGTTGTTCTGTTAGTAAACAATTTTATTACAGCAATGCCTGAGAAATAACTAAAAATTAGGTGCAATTAAGAAGGGCTCACTAAGCACAAAATATTAAACTGCCTTGATTCTGATAGTTTTGCATGTAAGCAGGGAAAGCTGAGATACCGAGGAGGAAGAAGGAGAGAGAGGTGATAGATCACTCCCATCTGAGCTGAACTTTGTCATTTTGAAGGAGTAAGGAGGGTGACCTTTAACTCACAACCCTCTTCCCTGTTTCTTTTTTTGCACTGTACTCACAATATCTAGCCACTGGTGCACAGCTACAGCCACTTGCGTTCCCAAGGGTTTAGTTAATACAAGCACATCTCCTGGCACTGCATTGTCTGGCCTGAAAACAAAGAATTCATATATTAATTACATAGCAAGACTCACAAACGTCATTAGGAATGAGTGCTGATAATTATGTTTTCACAGACCCATGTATCTTGTTGCACAGTTAAAAAACTGACTAATTGCAGAATTACCCTTTGGGATTCATTGCCATGCAATATTATTGAGCAAAGTGCTGCAAACTTATTTAAAAGTGCTAATCCTTCTTTCTCAGAATAGAACAATGCTTGCAGTCAGATACACACCAAATTACATCTTTTCTTTCAATTTACTGGAGACATAAACGAGGATAGGGGGAAAAATTGACCTTTGTTACCCAGGGCATAAGATACCCAACATTTGGATCATGAACAAATTCATTTGTACAGTATAACGTGCCACAGAGGGACACTGAAGATCAGCTTCAGTTAGATGGACAGAGTGCTGTAAATACAACAATTCTGCAGTTTTCTACAGCCATTAACAGGGTAATTGGGAGATGGCTTAGAAACTTATGTATAAATGTGGCAGACATTTATGTTCAAAACAGTCTCCAATATCTTTGAAGATTAGAAGTTTAACTCTCCTGTCAAAAGGAGAATAGAATCAAAAGGTACTGGGGGGGCAGAGAAAAGTAAGAGGACATCCTGTTTAAAAATAGCAAATAGGTACAAAAGAGATGTGGCACCTGTTGAGTGCTAAGGACAAATGCAAGCAGGAGAAGGTACTGCTTTATTCATCACAGACACCACAACATCACAACACGGTGCTTACAGGATTTTTACTGTATCCCTTCAGATCAGTGCTTTTGGTTGTTTAGTGATTAAACTTACATTATAAATTCATTAGGCTGACAGACTGTCGTGGCCACTCCTCCTAAAACAATCCAGGGATTTAACACTGTTTGGCCACCAGTAACAGATGTTCCTGCCTCTTCTGCTGCATCTTTGAAACCCTGGATAATTAGAGGCATCACTTTGTCTCTTTCCTAGAGATCAAAACAGAAGTCAGAGTTCCATACACAGCAGTGCTCATCATTTCAAGACTGGTGCAGGGCTTTAACCACTCAAGCCAAATGCCCTCATGGCAAACAGTTCAAGGCAGACAAGCCAGCCTTAGGAAGAGTCTGGCCTCCTGAAAACTGCACATTATCCCACAGAGTTATGGTTTGACAGCTCTGTGTGAAAGAAGGGGAAAGACACTTTAACACTGAAGAAACTTTCTTCAAAAGGTCATGTAAAAGTAACCAGAGTTCTGGGAACTCAGGACAAGTTCTGAGCTGCTCTAATCAGGTACAGCCACAGCAGTGCAGTGTAATAAGGCCAAGTTAAATCAAGATGCATTTGGCCCCCACTAACCAGCAAAGTTTCAACTTACATCCTTCTAAGAATAAACATCCCTTTTTTTGCTGCAGCAAAACAAACATACATGCTCATGGTCACTTTCACCAGAAAAAAAAAATTTAAAAATACATAAAAAATAAAAAGAAAGTAAAACCAACCAAGGACTATCTATGAATTGGCAATCAAACGCTGGCCTTGGAGCAGTATTGTCCTGAACTGATAGAAGAAGGGACCCCATTTTGGTGGGGATGAAGGCAGCAGATTACAATGCCCCAGGAAAATGAACTTTTAGCACCTGACCGACTCAGAATGTTCACGAGGCAAGAGCCATACTATGAATTGAGCGATACAACGAAGCCATCTCTTCTTTAAAAGGGTTCAAACTTTGGGGAGAAAATACACTAAAGGTGAACACATTCTAAAGCACACTTAGCTGTTCAGGTCTTCCATCTGAAAGAAAGTACCAAAAATCTTACCCTATCTGTCATTTTATTGCTGATTCCAAGGAGCATCAACATGTTGTCGCACTCTGTGACCCCCATGGCATAAAGGTCACTTAGGACATTGGCACACGCTATCCGGCCCTGAAAGAGAAAGAAAGACAGGAAAAAAAAAAATCTGCAGGACTGTAGGTGAATGTTTAAACACCTGCCAGAAAAAAAGCTTCCAGTATGGGTTTGCAGTCTGACACAGCTGCTTATTCCACAGGCTCCAGCATTAAGAAACCCAGCCATAGATGTAGGACGATCCTTGTAGGAAATTTCATGCTGTGTGCCCATCTAGAAGTCCAGGATCTGCTCCTTTTACAGGGACAGGGAGAATTCATCCCAGCTGTCTTTCTCAGCATTCTCTCTCACTGACTGTGTAGGAGTCCCAGGGTTCAGACTGGATGCCCAGTCTGAGAGGCTGAAGTTAAGCTCAGCAGTCTGCCTTTGGTAAGAGGCTCGGTTTACTTCATCAGATACAGTCCCATTAACTTTATTCCAGCACAAAACTGTACATCCTGATGAAGATGACCACAGTATGGAATTCACAACTGCTAGGAAGCCAATCCAAAATGCTGTATTGCTGTACCTCTTCTGCATCAGAATACACAGGAGCCAGGGATTTTTGATGAGAAAGTTGTTTGTCCTCTGCACTAACCTGGAGGCCATGTCTACACTCCTCAGTTTTTAGGAGAGTACTCCTCTTCCCGGAGGATACAGCTAAGAAGTCAGGAAGCTGGCAGCACTGAGAAGCTACCACTTGTGTCACATGGTATTAGCTACCCTAATTTTACTAAATTAATGGTTCTGAGTCAGAGTTTCTGGGGTATGGACTCAGTACAGAAGAGACATCAAGTTTCCTGATGAAGATGCAGAACTTCCTGACACAGGATGTGCCCCAGGGGACAGCAAGATATTTCAAAACACAGGACAAGTTCTGTTGTGTTACCCTGGAAAACTCCATGCATTCTATGAAAATTGTTTTAGGTTTACAGCTGCAGAACAGCAACCAATATCTGGTTTTATGATTTTAAATCTGGTTCACAGGCAACACTACCGTGATAAAAAACAACAGCATGCTTATTTGACAAAATTTGGACAATTCACAAAAAAATTATTATTTACAGGCAGTTACCTCACTTGCTGATGACATAAAATAGCATGTCCAAATCACAATTAAATAAAATCCAGTTTTTCATAAGTTCAAGAACTTCCAGTAGCACCAGGGGAATCTCTTACATTTGGAACTGGAATATGAATTAATCATTTAAATCTTAAGCTGTTAAGAAAAGAGTGAGCTGTGTATTGCATGGTTTGATGGATATTGGCTGTTAGATTTCTAGATGCCTGCCATTCCCCTTTTCTGGAAGGGAACTAAAACCATTCTGTGTTATCTTCAGTATTTACCAAGCAAGCTGCTGGTTTATGCCCTGTTGGGGACTGACAGATAAGTTTTTAAAACAACGACAACAGCTCTGATAGTCAGAGGTCAGTCTAAAAACCCTTTTGCCAACTGCCAAAACCACAATGGAAACAAATTCAGTCCAAGCCTCAGGTCTGAAGGAGCAGAGAGAACAAAACACAGCTTGTGAACACTGACAAACACACAAGAGGACTCATAAACAGGGGTCAGTCCTGCAGGCTACCTGCCTGCTTGCTCATGTGTTTCAGAGGGACTATGTCCAGTAGTAAGAACTATTTATAAGGGCAAAGGATGAAGATTCAGACATCCATCTCCAGTCCTTCTTAAAAGAGCAACAAAAAGGTTTCTGGAACGGAAGGGCATCCTCTCTTAAACTACACAGTTCCCTGCTCCTGTATTCAAACAGGTGTCTCCACAATGCCACAATAGAGGCCAGTACCAGCCCTATTCCTAGTGGATTAATACTTATTATGAAACCTATTTTCAATTGCTTGTAACTTTTCTAAATAAACCATTTAAACTGAATAAATCCTATGCTGGATATAGATTTTATAGGTGTACATCCTAGGGATAATTCTGTACATGGACTGAGTGTTTTCAAAGACAAAGAGAAGGAGAAAGGGGAAAAAGAAGAAAGAATGATTTTGCATATAACTGCAAAACTTGGTTTTAAAATAGGCACTGAGAGAGTGAGAGAAAGCTGTTTTCTGAAGCAGAAATTGGAAGTTCAGCTGAGTCCACACACAGTTTTGCCTCCCTCAGCTGTTTACTAATCCCTTCTGTCAGAGTACTCAGCTTAGAGTTCATCTGCACTTCTGGATTTCCCTCTTTGCTCCCTCTCCTTCAACGAGGAAGAAAGATCAGACATGGAGCTGCAGGTAAACCCTGTGCACAGAGAAAGGAAAAGGCTCTAAAACAGGGAACACCTGCTCAAAACCAGATTAGAACTGACCAGGTAAGGAGACTGAGAGGAAGGGCAAGGAGAGTGTGGACTGCACAGGAGTGATAATGGTCACAGAGTAGTAACAACAGGTATGGGTCAAGAGACACCCAGGCTTAAATGAGGAAGGAAGCAGTTGGAGAAGCAGGGCAGCAGCAGCCTGTCTTCATCAGAGAAGTCCACAGCACACTCCTTTATACAGCCTGGACACAAACTCAAACTTCTCACATCTCACCATCCCTCTGCTTGTAGTAACCATCCATAAACCCTGTGGCTGGTTGTATTTGACTGTCCTCTAACCACTGCTGGTCCACACAAGAGATATTAAGATACTCTAGCCCTCAAGAGAGAGAGGTCTGAGTAGAGGATCCAGCAGCATTAATCCTGCTGGATCACCACGGCCAGTACCACAAGGCTTTGTTCTCAGTCAGCTTTTAGGAAGAAATACACATCTGTAAACACATTAGGAAGTGGTCAGCCACCGGATTAAAATGAATGCCTTCAAGAATGAAAAGTGAAAGACTTGAGAGTCAGACAATACCCAAGTTACAGCTGCTGGTGCATGTGGATCACAGCAGAGACTGTGACTATGATGCAAACACTGAAGCTGGACTAAGGCCAAATTTACATTTCACTCCAACCACACAGGCCTAGGCCTAAACCTCATCTGGGCACAGGCTCATCTATCTACTCCTGCGGCATCTCAAACCCTTTGTATCTCCAAACAAAGCAACCCTCCCCCTTCACCACAGCCTTTACCACTGTCCCTCCTGAGTTTTTGTTACAAGGTGAGAAAAAAACAAAGTTTCTCAGATAATGAACTTGAACACAGAGCTCCGACATTTTTTTTCCCCCTCTGGTCCCTGCCGAGTTGTAACATGATATTAAGGCAACCCACTTGAATCAAATTTCTCAGGAGAGCTCAACAACTCCATACTCCAGAGGCCAGCCTGAGATTTCGGCTGCTCAGTTTGCAAAGAGCTCTTCTGGAACAGAAATCAAAGGAGCTACGCTTGCATATGTGCACACCACCTGGTCAAGCATGCTAAAAAAAGAAAAAACTTGGTCACAATCTCAAATTGCGTGTCCAAAACCTACCAGACAGGTCTCATAGAGCAAACAACAAACCAAGAGCAGCAAATAAAGCATGCAGGCACCCCAACAGCAGCAAAAACATCCAGAGGAGTCCCATCCAAATCATATGAATTCTAGCATTTCTTAGCTTTCATTTAACATTTCCTTACAGCTTTATTCTTTTTTTTTTTTTTGAATTTGTTTCTCCATGAGACACACTAAATGAAATAGGGACGCAGAAGTGACTGAAGCCAAAGTGCACCCAACTCCAAACAAGTCATTTCAGTGTGCCCATGTTCAAATGGGGGTTGTAAAACAGGAAAGCTGGTGTTCAAAAGCACTCTGAAGTTGCCAGGTGCTATTGGCAGCTACTGACACTTAGGTATTTCCAGTTCTAACATGTTACTTGGGTTATTTCAGTACCTCAAAAAACACCAGTCACAATGTGGTTCTGCTCCTAAGTGGAGTTTACTCTCTGTTGCTTCACAGGCGTCTCTTTTTTTTCCCCCTTTTGGACTTTACAAGCCAAATCCCACAGAACGGGAGATGAAGGGAAATTTGAATTGAAGGTGGCAGTTCTCCCAGCTTTCACCTACAGAAAGCAGCACTGCAGCATTCCTGGCCAACATGGAAGACTACAGGATGAAAATACGCCTTTCTCTCTTCGTGCCTATTTAGGGAAGCCTCTGAATGCAATTAATCACACAATTAGCACTGCACATCTAGAAGAAACAGTCAGAATTGCCAGTGGATTGGTGAGAAGCCAAAATCAGCAACAGAGCCAAGAGTTTAGTTTAGCCAACTTACCATCATATAAGGGTCATCCACAATAGGATAAATATAATCTGTTGTCTGGACCAATGACAAACCTCCATGTCTTAATGGAATAACACAAGTGTCCATCCCAATTCCTGCAAAGACAGAAATCCATGAGTGAGACGAGTAACTGTGCCTTTAATTATCTGTTGCTCTTAACAAAGCAACTTAAAAAACATGTCTGTGAAATACAACTAGTAAACTATCTAAACAGACATGGCAAATCCCTTCCTTACAGAAAGCACACAGCACAAATAAGAGGAAAAAACAAGCAAATAAAAGGAAAAACCAAGTTCCTGGCTGGCTCTGAACATAAGCATAAATGGCTGAAGGCAAGAACTACAATGGAAATAAACTACAATGTTCTTCATTCTCTTGCAGCAAAATAACAGCGCATCAAGAACATCTGTGCTTGTATGTAAGTACATTTAAACATTTAAAGTTAAGAGGAACTACATGCATTGATATTGTCAAAAGTAAATCAGAGCTGTCACTCTGATCTCAACAAAAACACAGTGACAGCTTTAAAAGGACACAGCCTCTCCTAAAGGACATTCCCTCACTTCAGGAGGAACAAGAACACTGCCACAAGTCACAGCCCTTGGTGAGAGATGACTCAAACACTCGGAGCTCTCACAACTGTGTTAACCTCGCCTTACGCCTGTGAGGCTTGAAAGTGGCAGACGACCTGACAGACACAGAACTCCTTTGAGAAAACCACAACTCTGAGCACACCCTTTTCCCTGACAGTGGGTATTCCAAACAGAGTAAGCGATATTAAAACCTCCCAGCGTTTGCTGTGATGGAAAAACCCACAGCAAAGGGGCAGGGGACAGATCACAACACGCTGGCTGAGCCACACGCCCTGTGGGTATCCTTGTAGCAATGGCAGGTAGTTTATCTCCAACCTGAGATGGCAGCAAGCCACCTGGAATTACTCTGCATACCTCACAGGGCAAGAGTCTTCAAAACAGCCTGTTTTTAGGGAGCAGATGTCACTCTTTTGCCTTTCCTATGCAAACACACTACCTGCTGCCACCTGAGGTCTTACCAAGGAGACAGAGAAGGTGTGTCAGGCAGTCAGTGCATAGGTGGAGAGGATCTTGCTTCTCCTGCCTACAGAGGCAGAAGAAGCTCATGAGCAGTAACTTAGGGCTGCTCATCTTCCCCAGAAGCTCCCAAGCCACCCTGTGCGATGTCCAGTGTCCCCAGGGAAGAGCACGTATACAGTTACAGAGAAGTGGCCCATCTACAGGAGCTGTTTTGCCCTCAGTTCACCTGTTCATGCCATAATGCTGCAAGACTGTCTTCCCTTGTGCATTTCTCCACAACTGCAGCAGAAGCGCTGCTTGACAGACAGGCCAAGGAGCTACACTGATGGTCCTTCTGAGGCTACACTGCTGTTCCACCAAGACAGATCTGACTAAACAAGTGAATCGGTTCAGAGACGTGACTGATTTCAGGTCCGTAACAGCTCTGAGAACTAACACCAGACTTGCAGTTTTTTTACTCATGGCCACATTTAAGATTGCTCTGGGTAACATCACTTGCAGAACTAAAAAGGAGTGAGGTTGAGCCTGCTATTGGCAACCTCCCTCCTGACTGCATCTCAAAAGCATGGTGCATATGCACAGGTGCTAAAGTTATCTGTCTATACCTTTTAAACACAAGGCATCAAAGGCAAATCACACCAAACTTATCCAAAGACACATTTGTTAAAGGGATACTCACCACAAGAGCATATTTTTAAGAGACCTGAGCTCTCCACCCTCTATTACTAACAGATTTCCTGTTACATAGTATCGCACCCACATATTGATGGCATAAATCTACTTTTTTTTACCTTTTCACATAGCTGGAGAAGAAAAATGTATTAGCAGTTCCATTGCTGTTTAGAGGCTGTAAGTTTGTAAGAGAAAAAAAATCCAACCCAAACTATTAATGATTTTAGAAAACTGCCAAATTGAAACGCTGCTGTGAACAATTTATTTAATTCAGAAAAATACATATAAAGGGCAATTTGGGGATAAAAGAAGCTGGAAGTGTCCTTCAGCAGGGAATATTAAATTATAGTGCCACCCCAGCTTCACACACAATTGCTGCTTAGATATTTCTTACAAAGATCCCCATTGTTTAAGCACGAACATGAGTGCCTTACTAATCTCTCACTGAATTCAATCTCTAACAGAATAATGGGCTGAGACCTGTCAGCCTCCTAACAGACAATCAGCAATGTTAAAACAATTTTAAATAAGGTTATTGGACACTAAATTGATAATTAAATAACTTCAGAATAAATGCTCCATTGATATTCCTTAAGTTGAAGGAAAAAAAAAAATAATTCATTCTGCACTGCAAAATAGAGACTGACTATGCAGGGCTGAGTAAACAGACAAACAGAATTAAAAGTGTCATTAAACACATTATCTACATTAATTTATCTATATCAATATTAGGTACAGTAGCTGGTATCAAAATACCTACGTTTGCCCTGTTCCCCATGTAGGTGGCTTGTGCAGGTTGTTTTCCCTTATTGCTTGCATCATTGTGCAAATATCAAAGAGAAAGTGAAGCTGGCAAGAACACAGAGGTCTTGGAAAGGCAGCCTTTCCCAGGCAGCTTCTACAGGTGAGCAAAAGAGTTAGAGTGGGGAACAACGAAAGGACTGCAAGGAACAATGACAACTGTGAAACAATTTGCTCCCAGTCAGCTGAAGCAAGGAATTTTTCTCTTGTTCACTTTTTGTGACTCAGGAACAGAGTGGAGGGGAGGGAGTGGGGAACTTCACCTGCAAGTCTCCAATTGCATAACATTCATTGCATTCATTGCATAAATTTCCAAATGTATCGATATAAAATCCCAGAAATTAACTGAAAGGACTTCAGTTTGCACAGCATCTACTGGGGAAAGAGAGGAGCACATTAACACCTAAGCACGTGTCTATCACAATGGCCATTCCTGAGTGTATTTCCTTTGCAGTTGAGTGCACCGCAGGATGTTAAATAAGTAAAATAATACTCCTGTATCCCAGATGCCGACAAATGACAGCATGAGATTCATTCTTCAGCTTTCTGGATGCTACGCATGCATTATACAACATACAGTTCTCAAGCTGATTAAACAAACCACAAATGAGACCGCGTCACTAGGCACACCAAACAGAAGGACCGCACACGTCAGGAACAGCAGCTACTTACCCAGCCTGGGCATAACTGCCCCCAAGAACTGTTCATCTTCCTGAAAATGGTTTTCTTGTAGAGATTCGAGCAGTTTCTGTAAGACATCCTGCGGCACTTTGCAGCCTGTGCCTTTCAGTTCAGTGAATCGGGTCAGGCGGAAGCTCTTGTCCAGTTCGTAACTTTCTGGGTTAAACGACTCCCGGACAGACATGGTTCTCTCCCCAGACTGCCGGCCTTTCCCACCCCACAGCAACGGGATCAGTTTCTCTGCTGAGTAGTCTTATTAAAAAATAAAATAAAAATAAAAAAAATTGGGACCATTAGAAATTCCTACAACCTGCGAGACAACACAGGTTTTCCACGTGGAGTGAGTTAAAAGAAAGAGAAAGCACTCGATGCTGTTGTTCACCTGTTAAGACAGGTGAGCACATCTCACACAACTCATTTCCCTAAGACTACAAAAGAATGACTCCTCACCCTACCTTCTGACATTTAGAACTATAACTATACTGGTGAGTCAAGAGAATTAAATTTTTTTCCAGATACGCTGCATAAGGTTTTCATTAAAAAAAAGGATCTAACACAACTTACCAACCTAATTTAACACAGAGGTAACAAAAGAACAGTTCCCAGAGCAGAGGCCAGCATCCAAAAAGCAACCTGGGCCCTGATCCTGCAACACACTCAGCAGTCACATCTGCTTGTACACAGCTCAGTGCGGGGTCACAATTTTAGCCATTAACATACTAATCTCAAAAAATAAGATGCTTTTCAAATACTGGCTCTGCTTCAGTCCTGATGTAAGGAGCTGAAACTCCATAATACACCTGTTCTCCTTGGGGGAAAACACAATCCCGGTGTTCTGTTAGCACAGGTAACAGAAGAACAAAGAGGTCATATTTAAGCAGACCGGTCCACCTACAAACACGCCAGTTTACCTTCTGGCATGTCCGCAGACATAAAAATCCTGAAAAGTTTCTTGCCTCTCCAGCCCTTTTTTAGTCAACTAATGATACTGTGTATACAGAGAATTGCCCATTAAAATGGTAATGTAAAAAGACACTGATGCAACTCATTTAATAAAATTCTTAACAATGCATGTCTAATTTTAGAACGTTTTTCCACTCTGACTCACATCCCACCACACTCCAAAACTAATGAGAGGCCTAAACCGAGACACTGACTTCTAAACAGGAACGGCTGTGATAAAATGCAATTCATCTTTCTCAGAGAAGTTTTCAGGAATTACTAAAAACAACCTGTCTGTGGTATTTTCTTAGAAAGCAAGGATCCTGCCTAACAGCAACAAGAACAGAGATCAGCGGCATCACTGGCAAAATCTGATACCGATACTCACATCTTAACAAGGTTAAGCTGAAAAGAAAAAAATGAATGCAAGTGACTGGTATTTGCCAAGTTCAAGTTTGCTAAATGAAGAAGTAAATCTACAGACTGTGATGTATCTCCGCTATACAGAACTTATTAACAAGTACATCTGTTCCATAAACCTTTAAGTCTACTAATTTATTGATTCTAATTCGTAATGGAGCTGAAGTTTTAAGCTCCCTGAGAACTTTTGATGTGCAGCCCAACTCCCCTTTACAGTGCTTTCCCTCCTTCCCTGGGAGGTGTGGCATTTATTTAAAACAAATCTCCCAAAGCCCAGGCTCGGGCACTAATCCAAACTCTAGTTACAAGAACGTGTCTTGGATGAGCAATGAATTCAGTTCCTAGCTGTTGTCTTCCAATGCAAGACATTAAGCACTTGCAATCAGAAAAAAAAAAAAGTGTCTGGAAAACAACCTGTCAACAGAAAAAGGAGACAAAAGCTTTTTTAAGGAGGGGGATTTTTTTCCCCCTCTCCATTCTTTTTTAACACTTCGTTCTAATTAATTCCAGCAATTTATAAAAAGCAGCTTGCCCCACAAGGAAAATAACCACTAATTGCAATAAGCTTAGCACCCCCTGCCTACCTACACAGGGATGGATGCGGAGGCCACAGCCTACCAGGAACTTTTTTGCAGCCTTGAGGACTGCAAAGACAGAGTTCCCTCGTTCGAAAACAAATCTTGAAACAAACAAGGCGATTTCATTTAATGCCAAACACCCGCAGTGCAAGAACGCACTAACTTCTTAACGAAGATCTGATTAAAGCTGCATGCAATTGGGTATTTTGCTGACTGCCAGGGGAGAACCTCCCCTGCAGGACCAAGTTTGGTGACTTCGGTGGTCGCAGCACCGAGCCTGTAAGAGCTCAGGAAGCGTCTGGACAACGCTCTCAGACACATGGTGTGATTCTTGGGGCTGCCCTGTGCAGGGCCAGGAGCTGGGCTCGATGATCCTTGTGAGTCCCTTCCAGCTGGGAATATCCTGCGATTCTGGCAGTCCACGCAGCACGCGATGCGAGCGACAAGCATCCCTCCCCCGCAGGAGGAATCACCCCGTAACCCAGACGTTCCTTACTTTTAAAAGACCGGCATAATAAATATTAAAAGCTAAAGTTTAACCCTTGCCTCCCTTAAGAGCAGGACTGGGGAGAGAGCACAGGAGCAAAAAAAAAAAAAAGGAGGCGGAGGGGGGTGGAGGGAGGAAAGAAGAGGATCCAGGTACATACCCAGCGCAACCCCCTCAGCACCCGCCGCCAGCCCGGCCGCCCGGGACACGCGGGGCGCGGAGCCGCGACACCCATGGGCCCGGGGAGCGCGGCTGCGGGCGGGCACGGCTGCGGGACACCTTAAATTTCCAGCCGCTGCCTTTAGAGGCGAACCCGGGGCCTTCGCTGCCGCTCTCTTTGTGCAGACGGAGAGGAGGCGGCGGGGGAAGAGGAGGAGGAGGAAGGAGCTGCGCGGAGCGGAGCGGCGGCAGCGGCCCCTCTCCCGCGGGTGCCCGGCCCCGGCGTGTCCCCGGTGTGTCCCCCGTGTCCCCACGTGCAGGTACGGTGTCACCGGGGCGGGGTTCGCCCCTCGCTGCCGGGGGCGGCCGGTGGGATGTCGGGAACCCCTACACCACCCCCCCACCGCCGGTCCGTGATGGGGAGGGAGGAAAGCTTGGGGGGCGAGGGGGGGAAGGAGGGAAAAGGAAAAAAAAAAAATGTCGGCGGGCGAAAAATTTAACCCGTCCGCTGCCGGCGTCCAGATTTTTTTAAAGCGGCCGCATCGCGATGAGGCGCTGCCCCTACTCGCCCCCGCCCTCCTTCCCGCTCCTTCCTCCGCCCTTCCCCGGGGCCGGGCCGAGGAGGGCGGCGGGGCCCGGGCCGGGCGGGCACCCTGCGCCCCGGCCGCGCCGCGCCGCCCCCGCGCCCGGCCCGGCGGGAACGGCGGAGGCGAATTCCCTTTAAATCTCCCCGCCTTGCACCCCCCTCCTCCTCCTCCTCCTCCTCCCTCCTCAGGTCTCCCTCTCACCGGCTCTCGCCGCCTCCTCGCCCTCCGCCTCCTCCCGCGAACGGGACTCCCAGCGCGGTCCCACAATGCACCGGGCGCGCCGGGCTCCCTCAGCGCCGCCTGAATAGAAAATGCCGCCGCCGCCGGGCACGGCGGGGTTAAACCCCTCCCTTCTCCTCCTTTTCCCTCCCTTTCCCCTCCCGCCTCTCCTCTCCGCGCTTCCCGCCCCTCCCGCTTCCCCCCACCCTCCAAACACGCATCCCACGCGCGTTCCTCGCGGGCGCGCTGCTATTGCGGCGCGATTGTCGCGACACAAAACCTCCCGCCGTCGTTTCCCCCCCCCCCTCATTTCTGCACGTGTCAGTGTGTGTGGGGTCTGGTCCCTTCATACCGTCATAGAATCGTCAAGATTGGAAGAGACTTTTTTAAGATCATCCAGTCCAACCCAGCGCCGCCACTGTAACCCCTAAGGCGCATCAGATCCAGATGCCTCTTAAACACTTCCAAGGATGGTGACTCCACCACCCTATTCCAATGCTCTAACAGTGAAAAATTTTTTTCTCATCTCTAGTCTGAATCTCCAGTCTCAGGTTAAGGCCATTTACTCCAGTCACGGAATCACAGAATCAGTTAGGTTGGAAAAGATCTCCAAGATCATCGACTCCAACCTGTGACCCAACACCACCTAGGTCAAAAATAGGTCATCCCTGACCCTCGTCTGGGCTAAACACTCCCAACTCCCTTGTTCTTGCAAGGAGTGTGTGAGTGGGGGTGGTAAGCCACGAGAACCCCACAGGTAGGGGTCTGAGCATGCATGGGGGGACAAATCCCATTCATGGAGGGTGGTCACCCACTCCAGGGTGCAGAGCAGGGTTTAGGTGGGTTCAGAAGAGATCTCGGTGCTGTGGGGGTGAGGATGTGCCAAGTGGGCTGTTCCCACAGGTCCTCATTGCATTCCACTGGCAGAGGGCTTGGTACGTGGTGTGTGGGATGTGAACTTCCTGGGATGCACAAAGCCCGCTGCCCTAACTCTGACGTTCCCTCTGAAGATATCTAGTCTGCCTGTGGAGTTCATTGCTCTGGGATGCTCTCCTTCAATAACAAAAACGTTGGGATTGGGAGCATTTCAGGCTGGAATTTAGCTGGAGCAGAGGAGCCCCTGCACTCTGCACAGCTGTGCACACCTGTGCTGAATTTTGCCCAGAAACTGGACAGAAAGTCATATTTGATCCATGTTGCAACCAAAAGCTGGTCAAGAAGGAAACCACAGGAGTCAAGAGGACTTGACAATGGGCAAAATTTGGCCAACATCAGATTTTTCTGCATGCAGAGGCAAGACTGTGGCACCAGGAAGCCGGAGGTTCCCTCAGGAGTCATCTCCGAGGGTCTCCAGTGGTGTGTGGCCCGTGGAGGGCTGTGGGTACCACATCAGCAGTGTTGCAGCCTGGCTGGGTTGCATCAACTGGTGACTTTTTTTTAACCAAAATCTGTTTCTGAGCATGCTTCAGAAAAAACAATGCAATCTTGTTTTGCAGCAGGTGGTGATGAGTTCAGCACAACTATAAAAGTTGTGCTGTGTTTCGGTACCCAACAGCCAGGGCATCCCTTCTTGTCCCAGAGTATTTGCTCAGGTCAGCCTTTTTCCGCCACTGATTTGCAAAGCATCCCGTTTTTTTCATATGCATTTAATATATAAATCACTGGAATCTGACATATCTTTAAAAAGTCTGATTTCCACTGTCTTTTCAGTTCATTTTCCTCCCTGAAGGTACTTTGTGTGCTTCTAAAGACCCTTTCCCCAGCCGATTAAAGTTACAAGTCAGATGATTCTCACTCAAGACTTGTCTTGATTTACATGCAAGACAAGTTTTCCCCAGAAAGGAGGGAATTTCCGTGTTAGGGATAGCACAGGGCCCAGTTTTACATTTCCAAATAGATAAAACAGGCACTTTGCTTCATGTAATTTGCAGTTAAGTACCTAATTAGGTAATTGCCTGTTAATTCAAAGACTGCTTTTTGTGCAACTGGCTTTGAAAAAGTGCTGCCTAAAAACAAGCAGAAAGAGAAAAAATTAAAATGTTGCTTTTCTTGCCTGATTTTAATTACTCTTTTTATCTCCCAGCGAACGTAGTGCCCCTGGATCATGGTGCAGAGGACCAGAGGTGCATGGGAGCTCCTGGCACTGAGCATATTTAGGAAGTCACCAATATTTGTATAATTAATTGATTTTCGGGCTCCTCCGTGTTGCTCTACAGAAGCATTTCAAGCTTGACACACAGAAGCTGCTTCTCTGTGAGCAGCTGTGGGGCATTTGGCTGATGGTTTCGACAGCAGACAGCAAAGATGAATCGAGGACGTGGCATCCGCTGTCACGACCTGGAATTTGAACTCTTTGGTGCCTCTCCCTCCTCCCAGAGGGATGGAGGGGAGGCGGAAGATCTCGGGATCTTCTGATTGCCATGGATCCAGCTGGTTTGCTGAGCATTGGCCTCGTATCGTGTCTGTGGGCTCTTTTGAGAGATGATTTCAGTCTGACAAAAAGCCTGTGAGTATCTTGAGAGCTGGAAATCGGGTGCTCTGATCTCACATTTCTCCAGGATTTAGCCATTGCCTCTACCACCAGCACCTCCTTTAAAAAAAAAAAAAATCATGAAACATAAGAAAAACCATGAGATAAAAGAAAAGATGAATGTTGCTGATTTTAAGCCCTGACTTAGAGGTTTTTCCTTTCTGATGTATTTGGAAGGGGGAGGGAATTGGATCATATTTTCATCTTTTTTTTTTCCCCCACATCCATGAGGATTAGACATTTCTTTAATAGAGGGGGAAAAAAAAATAAATTGAGATTTCCAGGTGGTAACATGACTGAAAGAAAACGTGAATAGATGGAATTCATGCCGAGGTGGTGAGGTCTGGCAGTGCTGCCTTGTGCTGTGTTACACTCAGGAGTGGGAGAGAGGTACTTGCACTGTGGATGCCATGCCAGTGGCTGCCCCTGTCCTTCTCCGTGGTTTCCGGGGGTGGGATGGTCACATCTGAAGACAGAGCTGTAGGAAAGAGTCTCCAGGAAGGAAAACACATGGAGGGGTATCCATGCAGCCCTTTGGTACCTGTATGGGTGTGAGCTGAAGCTAAACAGGACCGGGGTGTGGAGATGGGCACTGTACATAACTGACTGCCCTGATTCATTAAAAGCAACTTCTTGACACAGGCAATGATGGAGCATCCTCAGATGGATCTGCACGTGTCCCAGTGACCATGTGCATCACTCCCTCTTGCCTGTGCTGGGGTGAGGCTGTGCATGGGCAGGTGGCGGGCAGGAAAGTGGCTTTGCCAAAAAAAACACAAGCCAAGAGGTAGCAGTCACATCTCCACTGCAGCTTCAGGTCGGCGTTGTGGCACCAGCACACACGTATCCCGTGCTTCTGGAGGGGCCCCACACTTGAAACAGCTGCTGGAGGATGTCTGGGGTCAGAAGGGGAATCCTGTGCACCCAGGAAATGTCCTTTTGGTGCAGGATCATAAGCAAAACCCTAACAAAGTAGTGAAGGATCCAGCTGCCCTGGGCAGAGCCCACACTGCTGGAACCACCTGCTTCATGGAACATTTTCCTAGAGTTAAGTAATGGTTTTCTAAAAATTTATCAAATTTTTTATTATTATTATTTTCTCGCCAAAGGCTTTTTTGCCATCTGCGTGCAGAATCTCCAGCAGAAATTCCAAGATCTGGAGTGATGTGGTCCCGTGCCATGAGAATGAATCTGCTCTGCTCACCTTAGGCCGTGCGAGAAGGAGAAAGAGAAGAAGGTGGAGCTCTCTGTGAGCCTGATAAGTCATCAAAGGCATCTGCCTCCTGTGCTGACCTGAGGACGTGACAGATGTCTGTAGCCTTCACAGGTGCAGGGCCTGCATTTCATCGGTCTTTTTTCCTTGGGTGACTTGGAGAGTGGATTATTAGCAGCTCAGATTTCTTTAGCCACGGTGCTTTGTTGTGTACACATCCGGGTTAAATCTAAGCAATATTTCTGATCCATGTAGGCTTCTGACTTGGTTCTGCATCTTTGGTGTTTATAAAATGATCAGCATTTGAACTCTTCTGTTCTTTTCCTTAAATGTCAGCAGAAACTTATTTGTTTTAAAAATAAACAATGCAGCCTCCGCCTGCAATGTTTGTAAGCAACAAACTGTGGCATCACAAGAGCATGAGGAAATATTGCTGATTAAAACCAGGGTAAGAAATGACAGTGAAAGTGTTTGTGTGGTTTTTTCTCATTGCAGAATCACAGTGAAGTGGCTGGTAAAATGGGACCAGCTCGCTCAGCTCCACTTGGGCTGAATACGAGGTTTAATGCAATGAAACTACTTCCACTGGTATGTGGGGCTGATCATATGCTTTTGATATGCTTCTTAAATCTAGTGTGACAATTTAATTTCTCATGTGAAACACGTCTCACAGCACAGCTTATCCCCCACCTCTCTCTGCTTTGACAAAGCAAAGCAAGTTTGGGCTATTGTTGGCTTTCTTTGCCTTGTTTTTGTCTTTTTCCTGAATCTCATTAATATACAAGTGGTATTAAATAATAATGATTCCAGTAGTCACCTCTGCTGTGCCTTGGTGTTTGCTCCCTTTTGCTTCGAGGAGCAGATGTTGTCTGTCTTTATTTTCTGTCGCCAAACTGGGACTTTGCCCCTTTAACCTTTGATAAGGTGCCTTAATAGCCTCTGATGTGAGATTTTATCACAAGCCAAGTAAAGGATACCCGCCTAGCAGCTTTTATTAAACATTCCCGTCGTGTTTTACAGCAGTTTGAGGAAGTCTGGTTTCCTCTTGTGTTTTTGCAGGTTGTATTTATCCCCTGCAGCCAGGTGAGCACCCATGGGCAGAGGTCCTGTCCAGGACTCTGCCATTGTGGGTGCTGCTTGAGCAACAAGCCCTAACCAACCTGCACCTCAAACCAGTCAAACAGGGTGATACCATAAATAATCAATGGGGTCTGACTAGACTCAGCTGGACCCTGTTTTCCAGCGATTTGTGATGTGAGATGGGGAGGGCAGTGTGTACACAAACGCTGCTGGGGCCTTGGTGCTTGTTCTCCTCTTGCTGTGTTCCTGGCCAGGAGCCACTGGGGGGCTTTTGCACCAGCAGTTAAACCCTGCAGTGCTGTAAAGCTGCTCTAACCCTCCCTATGAAGAGACACCCTCACTACATCCTTCTCTTCCTCGTCCCTTTTGCAGCATTTCATACTTTGCTCCTGCACTCAGCCACCCCGAAAGCCCCAAGGGAAAGTCCACCTCCCAGTTTTCTACCTATTTATTTACCTGGGCATCCACATGGCTCAAATGAACAGCCATCAGCCCTGGGCTGGGGTGGTGAGGGCTCTCCCTGGGGCAGGCAGGCTGAGTTGCACCTTAGGTGGGAGTGTGCCTGGCTCCAGGAAGCCTTGTGGGCAATTTGGGAAGGTGGCACTTTGTGTCTGGGATGTGCCTGTGCGCTCTCCAATGGCCTCTTGCAACATCAGGGGTGGCTTCTGCTGAATCCCCCTTGGCCTTACCCACATCTCTCCATAATTGCATTGGATTTGATATTCCCACCCCTGCCTTTGTTGTCTTGGCCTGTTTGACATCCTTGCCATGTCACACCTGTGGAACGTTTCATTGACCCCCTTTCTTCTGCCAGGCTGGGGCAGCAGCAGACATGGAAGAGCTGCTGTTTCTTACTGATTACCACATGGAAAATAAAACAAGCACCCGAGGCTGGTTGATGCAGCAGCCTCTGCCATGCTTCCCTCAGCACTGCTGCCCAGCCCTCACAGGAACCACCTCCTTCCCTCTCCACACCTGGAATTTCACCTATGCCCACAACGTCTGCTTTGGTGGACAAGCCTCGTGGTGGACAAGCCTCGTGTCTTGCATTGCCTGCTAGTGCTCTCCTTGTGTCCTTCACCCTTTGTAGGGCTTTGTTTCCCTAAGCCACATCCCAACACAGTGCGGCTGAGCATCCCCAAAAATTTGCCAGTTCCTGTGGCAGGGACATGCCCTGCCACGTGGATGGCACCGGCACAACCCCATTATCACCACCACGGGGCTGCTTCAGCCCCATGCACAGCCCATACACCCCGTGCTTTCCCGTGCCAAGATTCTTTCCAAGGCTGGAGCCTATAAATAATCCAGGAGTCTCACCTCCCGCTCGGCTCCACACGCTGCTACCCTGCTTTGTTTCAGAGTGAGCCGTGTGATCCCGCCAGCCAGACCTGCAGCCACCCGATACAGGCTCCCTTGGGATAAGCCTCCAACACTGACTTCCCACATTACCGTCTGGAGCGATGGGTGCAGCCGAGCTGAGCCAGCAATCCTATTCCAGCTGCTGGCACTCGCTAAAACATCTGCCTCGCCTGCATCATGCCTGTTGATGGAGCTGTGAGCAGCTCCCAGCATGTCATTTGGGAATATAAATTGAGTTCTTCCGAGCTGGAACCACCTGCTTCAGATAATTTCTTTGGCAAGGAGTCTTCTTTCTTGCTCTCCATCCAGGATTTTTGTGCCTCCCACCACTGCCAGCCCTATGCTGTATCTGGTGGGGGGAGGTGGTATTGATGGGTGGGAGCGGATCCATGGGGAAAATGTCCTGCTGCCAAAGCATAGCAAGAGGCAAATGTGCTGTTTAAACCATGAAATTGTAGAATCATAGACTGGTTTGGGTTGGAAGGGGCCTTTAAAGTTCTGCTAGTCCAACCCCCTGGTCATGGACAGTGACAACTTTCACTAAAGCAGGTTTCTCAAAGCCCCATCCAACCTGGCCTTGAACACTTCCAGAGATGGGGCATCCACTGCTTCTCTGGGCAGCCTGTTCCTGTGCCCCACCACCCTCATAAAAAAAAAACATTTTCCTTGTGTCCAGTCTAAGTTTACCCTCTTTCAGCTTAGAAGACCTCTCAGACCTGCCAGCAGGACTGATGCAGAGGCACTGGGGCTTCATCCAGAGGAGTTTGCCCAGATTCCATCAACATGCAGGTGGGACATGCTCCTCTCCTCCACCACTGATGGGCTGAATGGCCTCAGCTTGGATTCTGCCTTACTTTAGGTGCTTGGGTTTTGAGGTATTGGTGCTAGACTGAGGCTGGTTGGATGCAGGAGCAGAGAAACAAGCAGCTCCCAGGGAAAACAGGCAGCTGTTGCAAGGATCAAAATGACCTCAGCAACCCTGCCTGTTCTGCCTGTGGGAAACCAGGGGGGTAGGAATGACAGGTGCTGCTGCCCCCAGCTTCCTTTTCCCCTCCATAGGGTGACACACAGGTCTGCCCCTGCCCCTGCCCCTGCCCCTGCCCCTGCCCCTGCCCCTGCCCCTGCCCCTGCCCCTGCCCCTGCCCCTGCCCCTGCTCCTTCCTCCACCCTAGCAGTATCCATTAGATGAGCATTTAATTAGGCTCCAGTAAGCACACCTGAATTGTTGTCTGCTGAAACAGAGCTGGATCCCACCTGGGATCGTGCCAGTTAGGCATCCAAAACTTGAGCAAATGGGAAAAAGCTGTTTACACACCTAATTGCTGGGAAACGGGTGTAACATCATCAAAGCACTCTCAGGGTTGCAGGTGGGGTGCCCTGGAAGAGATCAGGTGTGCCCAATGCCACTGCTCGTCTCCTCAGGGATAACCACTGTGCAGTGGTGGATTTTTCCCTTTGGAAAAGCAAAAAAAAACCCCAAACCCAAATGCCTAAGCATGAGCTTGGTGGTTTTCTCTCCTTGAGGGGTTGGATGTGAGCGTGTTGCCATAAGAGTCTCAAAGCAGAGGAGGAACATAAACACCTCTCCTGCATCCCATCCAGCCAGCGGGGAGAGCAGGGTTTGGAGAGCTGAGTTTCCAGAAACTCCTGGAAAGCCCCTGATTTACATACACCAAAAGATGCAAAGGCTGTTTCACTGGAATGATTGACATTGGAGCTGCCGGGAGATGAGACCCCTCTGGTGGGACTGGCTGGGATGTGGGGGTGGGTGGAGCAGCCTCTGTACCCCCAAATTCAGCCCTGCACTCAGCAGGCCACACCAGCAGTAGTGGGAACTGCTATAGGGTGGTGCTCCACATCATCCTAAAGGGTTTTTTTCCCCCAGCATTTAAAAGAAAAAACCACCAAAACAGGGAGAGCAACGATCACCCACCAAATCTTCCAATTTCTCCAGTTATTTCTCATCCCCTGGAACTCATTACACCCCCTCACCCCTTCTCCCTGTGCTTTGAGTGTGTTTTCCCAGGATTAGTGCCCAGGATTGGCATTAAGTAAACTCTTCACAGCAACATCCACCTTTGCAGGACCTCACACTCGGGTAGTGGGATAGGGCCATGGAAGGGGGCAAATGCTTGGAGCAGCTTGGGGATCCCTGGGGAGAGGCATCCCTCTGGGTGAAATATCTTCCCACGCAGATGGGAAAGCGAAGGTGCTTGGGGGGAGCAGCAAAGCAAAGACCAGCAAACAGCTTTAGCAGTGGCTGCTTTGATTTCCAGAAATGCAATTAACACCTGCCCTGATGCAACTCCACTCCAGAGAGAGAACCAGTGGGGAAGAGCTGCTCTTCCCGAGCACAAAGCATTGCCCCAAGCCCTGTCCGCTGCTTGCTTGAGTGATGCCTGTGGAGCCCAAAGAAGCCACAAAAGAGTCAGGTCTGAAAGTGTTGTTTTTAACTCATTTTTTTTATTTAATCCAAGCTGTAGAACCAAACCTTACTATTCTACTGATATTCTAAACACTGTCCATATGTCTGTGGTGTAAGTGATGGGTCAGGGAATAGATGTGGGCTCAAAAAAAAAAGTGGGGTTTCTCCCTTTTACTTATGAGTTAGTTTAATCTGTGTGGCTCTGCAAAAGCTGCTGTGAATGCCAGAGCGGCAGCAGTGGATGTGGGATGGGTGGACTGCAGCAGAGAAACAGAGAGGGCTATGGCAGGTCTTTTTCAGAAGGCAAGGAAAAAAGTCCAAAGAACACAAGGAAACTTGACACTATCTCTGACCAATTTAATTGTCTTGTGAAACTAAGCAGCTGAGGGAGGTTTTGTGCTGCAGGTTATCATTTCCATGACAAAATCATTCCAGGAAGGAGCAGCAGCTTCTGCCTTCTGACAGATGCCAAGTATTGCCAGCAAATGCTCCAGCTGCTCCTCACAAGAGCCCCCTGCAAGAGCACAGACATCAGTGCACGTTGGCTTTGGCTGCCCTCTGGCAGGGGCCTTGGAAGCATCTGCAGGCTGTTGTCACTGCACTCCCCCATGTCCAGGAGGTTGGCGGGGTTGGGGGCGGCTCCAGGAGATGTGTCAGTGTGTCACAGGGCCCTTTGTGACCTGGTGGCCATGGGCCATGGGATGGGATGTGGTAGGGTGTCCAGGGCCCCTTTGTGACACGGTGGTCATCGCCCATGGGATGGGGCAGGGTGACCAGGGGCCCTTTGTGACACGTGGTGACAAAGGTGCTGGCGGTGCTGTGAGCCCATCAGTGCGCTCAGAGCACGCGACAGGACAGGACGGGACAGAGCGGTGCTGTGCGGAGCCCCCGTGCAGCCGACTCTCGACCTTGCTGAACCGGAGCCTTTCTGAGGATTCTTCGGATTTTTTCTCGTGCGAGTGCCCTTAAGGCCAGACCGTGGGACTTGGAGACCCGGAGGTTTTCCAAGGGGTGTCCAGTCCCTTTGGCGGGTGCCCTCAAGGGCAGATTGAGGGACCTGGTGACCCCGAGGTTTTCCGAGGGGTCTCCAGTCCCTTTGGCGGGTGCCCTCAAGGGCAAATTGAGGGACCTGGTGACCCCCAGGTTTTCCAAGGGGTCTCCAGTCCCTTTGGCAGGTGCCCTTGAGGCCATTGATCTTTAGTTTGTCACCAGGAATTTTTTCAGGTGTCTCTCTTGCAAGATCCCTCAGGGCACAACACTGGGATGGCAGGGAGACGCCTCAGCCTGCTCAGGCTCTTCAGGAGGAAGAAGAAGGCAGGCCCTGGAGCTGCCCCAGAACGGCAGCCGGAGGAACTGCAGCAGTTCCAAGCTCTGCAGGAGGGTGAGTGGCAGAGCTGGACCCCAGGCATGGGGGCTACAGCCATCCCAACCTTGGACGGGCCTCTTCCCAGCCCAACCTCTCTAAACATGACCAGGGAAAGAGAGGGGGAAGAGGGGCCGGGGCTGATTTCCCCCACGGCCGTGCTCCTTGCACTGGGATGCCGGGGCTGGCTGTGCCTGTGGAGCGCAGGCCTGGGCTGGCTTCTCCGGCCCTTCCCGCAGCCCCTCAGCTCTGACTGCGCTCACT
This sequence comes from Myiozetetes cayanensis, assembly GCF_022539395.1. Classification (NCBI taxonomy): domain Eukaryota; kingdom Metazoa; phylum Chordata; class Aves; order Passeriformes; family Tyrannidae; genus Myiozetetes; species Myiozetetes cayanensis. The sequence continues at coordinate 6,341,272 of NW_026087521.1, forward strand.
CTTTGCCAGATCCAGGCCGGGAGCGGACAGAAGAGCAGCACCGTGCCCGTGGCCGCTTCCGCAGGGCAGCAAAGGTACCTGCAGCCATGCCCACCTGGGCTGGGCCTGCTGTCACTGCTCAGCCCAGCAGCGCTGCTGGAGCACGCCAGGGCACATCCCTCTCTTCCCTGCCCTTCCTTCTCCTGCAGACGCTGCTGAAATTCTTCAGCATTCGGCGTGGAAGGACCCAGACCACACCAACGGAGGTGATGGCACAGCCTGACACCAGCCCCACCGAGCTCAAGGCCGAGCCTGATGTCGGCACCGCGCCGGCCGATGGCCCAGCAAACCGGGAGACGGCGTCGACCAAGGACACCACCGACCCTGACACCGCGCTGCCTGAGCTCACGGACAAGGCTGACGCCGCAACCACCACTGAGGGCACGGCCAACACGGACACCACGCCCGCTCAGGGCCCGGCCGATGCTCCCAGCCTGCACTTTGGTGCCGAGAGAGTCGTCTCAGCTGAAGTGAGCAGCCTGTGGCCAGCATTGGATGGCACCTCAAGCCAGCTCTGCCCAGTCCCTTCAGCCTTTGAGGCCAGCACGGCGTGCTGGCAAGGGAAGCACTTGTGGTGCAAAGATGGCCAAGTTGCTGGCTCAGGCAGCTCTCCAACTCTCCCCTGTGCCTCCTCCAGGTGCCGGCCTTTGTGAGGAACCTGCACCAGACCCTCACAGCCAATGTGCTGCCAGAGGACGGGCTGCTCAGGGACCTTTGGAGGGTGACGGATGAACACCCCGCTGATGTTGCGCTCACCCTCCTGCACTGTGCCCCATCGTGTGACAGGTACGGGCTCCACCTGCCTTCAGGGCTCCGGCCTCAGCAGCCTTTAGAGCCCATCACCCTGGAAAGCCTGTGCCACAACCTCTGCCACACACAGTCCAAGTTCCAGGATTCTCTGGGCCCTGTTTCCCAGCCCTACCACCTCAGACCCCCATCCTGCTGCCATGCTCCCTCTCTACCCCTCAAGGCACTGTGGCTCTGCTGCTGGGGCTCTGGCAGAGCTGTGGCCAAACCCCCCCTGACACAGAGCTCTGGTCCTGCAGAGCTGCAGCAGTCATGTGGAGGACCATCACCTCGTCAGGAAGGACAGTGGAGAAGGTGCTGCCAGTGCTGCTCAGGGTGATGGAGGAGTGGCCACTGTACTGCACATTCACCTCTGATGGGGACCACAAGCACATCTATGGCCTGGCTGTGAGTTCCTGCAAGTGGCCTTTGCTCACCTCCACAGTACCTCTTTACTGGCTCTCCATCCTCCCCCACCAGTCCGCCTCCCTACCTTAGGCACTGGGCTGCAAATGTGGCAGAGGGGCAGGTTCAGGAGCACCCAGTCAGCTGCTCCCTCTGCTTCTTCTCTGGCCTTTTCTCTCCCTTGCTCGGGCCCTGCCACATGCACATCTGGGCACTGAGAGCTCTCTCTGGCTCCTTTGTCTTTTTGTAGGCAATCAGAGTGGTTTGGGAGATTCTCCAGAGGCTCCAGTGTCCAGAGCCATTGAAGGAGAACTCCCCCCGCCTCCTGGTGGCTCTGCTCTTCAACGTTTTCATCAGCACAGAGCCCATGCCAGAGAAGATCGACACCTTCTGGAGGCAATGCTGGCAGGAACAGGGACTTGCCAGGAACCCCAAGAGGTGCTCCATCCCAGTCCCCTGGTCCCTGCCATGTCCTTGGGGTGGATCCAGGCCTCCCAGAGTCACCTGGGCTTTGCTCTGCACACAGGTTTGCAGTGCACGTAATCAAGGCCTTGCTCTTCCATCTGGAGTGTGAGGACGTGGTGATGGCCATGGATCGCAAGGCTGCCTGGGACACGCTCTTCCACATGGACACCCACCACTATGCCGTGGGTCTGCTGGCCAGGTGAGACCTCCTTGTCCCCGCTGCCCCAGTCCCTTCTGCCCTGGGAAGGGGGCAGCCCGCACAGTGCCCGTGGGCGTGGTGCAGAGGACCTTGTTGTGGAGGGGTGGCCGAAAAAACTGCAAAAAGCAGGGAGAGGAGGGTGCAGAGGAGGAGCCGCCTCCCCAAGCGCTCCCATCCCCTCCCAGTCTGCTGGGGAAAGACCAGGCCGCTGGGAGTCTGTCAAAGGAGAGCTTTGCCCAGCCAGCTCAGGCTCTCTGGTGCCTCTTTCCCCGGACAGGGAGATGCGCCGTGTCTCCAGCCCCTTGTGTCGCCACATGGGCTGCTACCTCCTCCAGCTGCTCAGCCAAGCAGCAGTGTTGGCACTGCGCTGGGAGCTCCCCGCCATGGCCTTCTTTGTGGAGGTGAGCCTGATGGCCGGTGCTGCCTCGCCCGGCTGCCTCCAGCTCTCTGCCCTCTCACGGCCACAGCTGCCCGGGACGGTTCCTGTGCGCTGGGCTGCTGTCTGGGGCCAGCCCTGTGCACGTCTGGGCTCTTGCCGGCCGGGCGCCCTGTCACTGCTGCGTGCCTTTCAGGTCCTGGACTGCTTGGACATGAGGGAATGTGGCGACAGAGTCCTGCAGATCCTTGCCAGGCCCCTGCAGAGCAAGTGCCCAGAGAGGAATCGCCTGGCGCTCAGGATGCTCCTGGTGCTCAGAAAGGATCCATCAATGGTGAGAAGGGGATAGGCGGCTGAAGCCCTGCCGGCAACCTGGGGCTGGGCAAGGCAGTCACTTGGGCTTGGCTGGGCAAGGCAGCTGTGGCTTCTGCTCCCAGCTCTCCTGCCTCACCCTTCAGCCGCCCGAGTCCTTCAGGACAGGCTTTTGGCCTCTGGGCCCCGCGGCAGCAGCGTGGGGCTGCAGCGCCGCAGCGGGCTTGGCGCTGCTGCCCTCGATGGCTTCAACAGCGCACACTGTGTTCCACACAGGCTGACAGCACGCTGAGCCTCACACCAAGCCTGGTGCAGCTCCTGGGGGATGCAGATGGAGAGCTGGTGGCAATGATCCTGGCTGTGCTCTGGGATCACTTGCGGGAGCCAGACATCCAGCTCTCCAGACCCACTGCCCTGAAGCTGGCTGAGGCGCTCCAGCCACTCCTCGGCAACGTAAGGCCCCTCGCCCCTCAAGGAACAGGCCCTGGGTGCTGCCTGGAAAGCATTTCAGGGTCTGGTCTCAGGCAGGCCTGCAGCAGCCAGTGCTGAGGACTTTTCCTCCCCTTTCTCTCAGGACATCAGCCAAGTGCAGCTGCTCTCCATTCACGTCTTCCACAAGGTGATGGAGTTGGCAGCCAACAGCGCAAGAAAGACCCTGAAGCGCTACGTGGTGCAGAGCCTGCTCCCCCTCTTCTTGCACTGCCACAATGACAACCGGCACGTGGCAAAGGTCAGGACTCCTGGGTTCTGCTGTCCCCACGGGAGGGACTGGGCTGCCTCCTGCCCTGGCATCTCAGGGGCTCCGGCCTCCTCCTGGCCTTGGTCCAGGGACGCAGGTCCTGTGCCCTGGGCTGTGGTCTCATCTCCCGCTCTCCACTTCTCTGCAGGTCTCTCGCCAAGCACTGCTTTGTGCGGCCAGGTTCCTGAAGTGGAGCGATCTGGAGAACCTGGTGATGACAGAGACCCTGTGCACATTTGGCAAGTGCTTGGTAAGGACGATGTGAAAGCCCCAGCCCCAGGCTGGACAAGTGCCCAGCCCCGATGCCCAGGGAGTGGGGTTGGCCCTGTGCCCCTGCCCACTGCTGCCCTGCCCTGTGGGACACCAGCCTGCGCCCCACACGCTGCTGCCTTCCCTTGGCCGTGCGGGCCTCACTGCCCTCCAGGATCCTCTGCCCCTGAGCCCGGGGGGCCACTGCAGCCCCTGCCCAGCTGTACTGTGGGGCAGGGTGGCCCTCTGTGCCCTCCAAACCCGGCCCCAGCAGCTGCTGCCCAGGTCTGAGGGCTGTGCGGGCAGGGCAGGGCAGTGCTGGGTGCAGGCAGTGCCCGGCCAAGGGGCAGAGCCTGAGCCAAGCCTTCTGTGCTTGCCCTGCCGTTCCTGCAGCTGCAGAAGGACAAGAGGAGAGCGGCCAAGTACCTGCGCCAGGCTCTGCCGTACCTGCAGAGCCCACAGGAGCCCGTGCGAGAGGCGGCCCTCGGCTTCATGGGTGAGCCCCAAGCCCGCGGTCCCTCCCGCCCCGCTGTCCCTCCAGCCCCGCTGCAGCAGCAGCAGCAGCAGGATGCAGCCCAGGGCTGTGCTGGGGAGCCCCGAGTGCCCTGGCGGTGCTGCCGCCCTGTCCCAGCCCAGCCCTGGGGCGGCACCATGCGGGAAGGGCCCGGGCTCAGCCCTGCTGGCAGTGTCGCTGGGGGCAGCTGTGCCCTGACAGGCTCTGTGTGTGTGCCCAGGCATTGCCGGCAGGTACCTGAGGGGACAGCACAAAGAGCTGCTGCTCGTCATCCAGGGTGAGTGAGCGAGTGAGGGCAGCGGGCTGTCAGCAGGGGCTGGCGGGGAGGAGCAGGGATCCTGGGCAGGGAGCTGCAATCCTTGCCCTGGCTGTGCAGGGCTGTGCTCCCAGCACGGACGGGGAGCTTTTGGGCAGAGCAGAGAGACCTTTCAGGCTGGAGTGGCTTTCTGTGGCTGGGGGGTACTGGTGGCCAGCACCTTCCAGCTCCTCCTGTTGGGCCCTGCTCCCTGCCAGCCATGGCAAGAGCTGCCATGTGGGATGGCCCTGGCAGGAGGGGCTCCTCGGGTCCCTGCAGATGCTGCCTCTGATCTTGCTTTCGGGCCTTTCTCTTCCAGCCCTGGAAGAGCATGACAGATGAGAGCCCTGCCATCTCCAGCCTGGCACTTCAAACCTCAGAGATCTTCAGAGGCCTACAGAGAGCTCCATCCTCCAGATTCTGGCAGGTCTGAGACTGGCTCTGCAGGCTGTGCAAGTGCCAGCCTTGCCTGCGGGGCAGTCTCTGGCTGTGCTGCTGGAGCTCTGTGGAGAAGTGACCCAGGAAGCTTCATCTGCTGGGACCACCTGAGCGTGCAGGGAAGATCCCTTCTCTGCAAGCGCTTCCTTGGACACCACATGACAATATTAAATTCTGTCTTCACACACAGAGGCCCAGGAGGTTTTTTGTTGCACGGTGTCCCCAGGGCATTGGGCAAGAGGGAAAGGGGTCCTTGCGCACAGCAACACTTGCCCAGGTGTGCAGTGTGCGAGCCAAACGGGCCTAAAGCCTCTTGGCCTTTGGTGCTTGTCGAGGGTTTGCTCTGGGCCAACTTTCTCTCACCCCCGCCTATGTATGCAGACAAAAGAGATCTGACTGGGGAGAATAATATTAGGATTTCTTACTAGGAAGAGAAAAACTAAGGAACTCTAGAGACAACAATTCTAACGAGGCAAAAGTGCTATGTATTTACAGAAATAGTGCTCTCCCCTTGTACCAGTTCAGGAGGAGAAGCAGTCTCTTTTCCATTTGCAGAGCTCCAGCTCTCTGAAAAAATTTTGCAGCCCCTGAAAGTTCCTCTTCCATTACCTCTAGGACGACAGCTCTGATTTGTTGCAGCTGGAACTGTGTTCTCTCTCTCTCTCTCTCTCTCTCTTTTCTGTGTTGACCTCAGGGCTGGGCTTACCCCCTCCTGGGCTAAGATGGGAGGCTGGGGGTTCCCCAGGCCCTGTGGGGTCTTCTATGGATTGCAAGGGGACACTTGCCTACCATGGTCTTCCCACAGTTGCAGGGCATAATGGCTTTTGAGTCTCCCCTGTTTCTTGTGGGGTCCCACCTGACGAGAGACAGTCCTTGATGGACCTCTCTAGCGTGAGTCTACCTTGAGGCAACGGTTCTTCCATTCTTTGCTGTCCCTTAGGCTCACCAATTCAGCTGCACCAGCATGGATCCCTGTCATGGTTTTTTGCTTTTCTCAGGAAAACTGTGACTCCCACTTCTGGGCTCTCCTAGTGTTTCTGCCGCTGCCACAAAGGGATGGGGGAAAGGAAGGGCATCCAGTGGGGAGGACACCCAGAACAGGTTGTCATTGCAGAGTTCTCCCCATCCTCTTTGTTCCCCCAAGGCATGGCATAGCAGCCGATAGTCGCAATCAGACACAGAGCAACTGCAGCTTTCACCATGAGACTGGGCTGTTTTCTTCTGTTTCAGAAGGCAAGGAAAAAAGTCCAAAGAACACAAGGAAACTTGACAGTATCTCTGACCAATTTAATTGTCCTCTGAAGCTCAGCAGCTGAGGGTGGTTTTGTGCTGCAGGTTATCATTTCCATGACAAAATCATTCCAGGAAGGAGCAACAGCTTCTGCCTTCTGATAGATGCTGCCATGAAGAGGGACATCTTCACCTAAAAGAGGTTGTTCAGAGCCCCAACCAACCTGACATTGAATTTCTCCAGGGATGGGGCATCTACCACCTCTCTAGGCAACCTCTTCAGAGTTTCACCACCCTCAGCTGTAAAAAATATCTTCGTATCTAATCTGTCATGCCCCAGGTGATCTTCGTGGTGCATCACAGAGGTGGGGAGGGGAGGTCCTGCACAATTGGTGCTGCTGTCTTGCATTGCACCCTCAGCATCCCATCTGAGCATTGGCATGACTGGGATGAGCAGGGTTTGCTCCATGGGACTCCACCAGAAGACCCCTGCAATTCTCATGAGAGTCCAAATATCCTTGTTAATTGAGTCAACTGCTCTTAAAAGCAAAGATAATGTTTTAGAGGTGATCTTGAACAGGGGACACTATTCCAGTGAGATATAGACCGAGGAGGCAGAGTTTGGGGTAGAAAATTGCTTTTAAGTTCAGCCATTTAAGATATCAGCATTAGTTTTGCTTCTAAAACTCCCCAAATGTGAGCAAGAATCACCTCACCCACCCACACTCACTAAATATTTAGTCATTTTTAACAAGTTAAACAAAGCCCTTTGATTGGATTTATGCTAATGGCTCCTCCGTAGGCATTTCTGATTCATTTACATTTCATTTTAAAATTGCCTGTGTACATTGCTGATTCTCACCAACACCATTAGCAGATAAAAGGAACAAGTAACGGGTCACAGGCGCCACAAGATGGCAATAGTTGAAGAGCAATTTGTTTCTGGAGGAAGAGATCGGGTGTTCGGCAGCGAACCCTCCCTGGAAGGGCAGCGCTGCCTGTGCATTAACCTTCGCTCTCGCAGGAGGGCTTGGGGGACGAAAGCAAAGTGGTTTGTTTGGTGGGTGGGTGGGTTCATCTTCCCCCCACCCCTCCCTGGAGAAGCGATGGAGGAGGAGAGAGAAGATGTGAGAGCTGTTCAAGGTCGGCCCAGCAGTGTTCTGGTTTCAAGGACCAAAACTTGCAGCATGAAGCACAGAGGGCTTGCACGCCCACACAGGGAGCCTCTTGAGTCCTGGCTCTGGGTGCCAAGGTTGGGTTTTCCTGGGTCAGAGCCTCTTGGGTGGGTGTTGCTGTGCCAGCATCCTGTGTGCATCTACAGCACCTGATCTGTGGAGTCAGGAGAAGAGGTCTCTGCCCCACATCAACTCTAGACCCAACACAGAGGGGGTTTCAATGGATAGGAGTGTCTGACTCTGTGACAGAGATAAGATCTGGGTGAGCCAGGGTGCCACCTGATTACTCTTCACACAGTGTTGGATCCTGTATGACCTACAAGCCTCATGTTCAGGGCTTCTGGATGGCCTTTGATACATTCCCCTACACTTTGGCCTCTGAATTGGAGAGATATGGAGGAGCTGTTAGGTGAATAAAGAATTGTCTGGATGGCCTTATCCAAACAGTTTGGTCAAACATTTCATGTCCACATGGAAACCAGTAAGGAGTGGTGTCCCCCGAGGACTCATACTGGGACCAGTACTATTTAATATCATCAGTAACGATGCAAAAGGGGTTTCTGGGGCACCCTCAGCAGGTTTGCAGGTGACACCAGGCTGAGTGGTGTGGATGATGTGCTGCAGGGAAGGGATGCCATCCTCTGAGGTGGCAAGCATGAGGAGTGGGTCCAGGTGAACATCATGAGGTTCAACAAAGCCAAGTACAAGGTGCTGCACCTGGGTCAGGGCAATCCCCAGGGATGCCACTCCTGTGGGATAGGTGCTGGGGGCCTGCGTGTGGGTGACCCACGGCCAAGGCAGGAGGTCTTCCCCAAGAAGACCTTAAATGAGAGATGGGGAATGATCCATCACGCTCAGTGGAGGGCAGTGAAGGAGCTCATGTCCGTAATGAATGTTAAATGCAAAATCTGTGTTAATGCACTGGGGTTTGGCACTCTATGCTGTCCAGGTGATGAAGCCAGGAAGGTGATGCCCTGTTGAGCAGAGGAGCCAGGAGATGGAGGAGGTCTGGTGGCAGCACCCAAAGCTCCATCTCTGTGGGATGCAGCACATCCTCTGCCATGTTCTGACTCCCCTTCCTGGGGACTGGCAGCAGCACCTGGGTGTTCAGGGTGGCCATGGGCTGCTCAGGAACCTCTGCCTGTGTTTTAGTCCTGGGGAGGGAGCGAGGGCAGCAGGATCCCCAGTCAGGGTGTCTTTGTGGTGTCAGATCCTGTGTGGTATCCTGGACCAGAGGGACAGAAAGGACAAATACATTGTGAGTCACCAGGTGTCACTGATGCTGTCCTGTTCTCTGACCACACTGTGGTGGTTGGGCCAATTTTATGCAGGCAAAGGTTGTTTCTGACACTGAGGCAAACCCCATTCCCTGCAGGGTGTCCAGCCCAGTCTGTCTGCCCTTGGCTCTCCCCACAGCATCATCCCCGTACAGGCAGGGTAGATGAATATGTAGGAAGTGGATAACCTACTGCTGCTGCCAGCATCAGGCCAGGGAGGTGGGCTTTGGGGACTGAGCCATCACTAGGAAAAATCAAGAAAAACAAAGGGTGGATGGCGTCACCAGCCAAAAAGTGGGTTGGATGCTGTGGGCAGTACCTGCCACAGCTGTGTCAGGAGTCAGGGATGTGGCAACAGGGAGAGCTGGGCTCTGAGTGCACGTGCAGGAGCTCAGGGAAAGGGAAATCAGGAGGGAGCAGAGGTCCAGCTAAGAGCAGAGCAGTTTACACACATCCCCCGTGCCGTGATGAATGGAGACATGAGATACAGTCGGTGAATCATGAAATCTCTCGGGATTAAATGATTACATTAATCTTTGCTTTCTCTAAGCCGCAGTAATGGCAATAGCCACATGCTGGTTCCAGTCCAGAGCCATCCGCGCTGACTTCACGGTGACTCGCCGGGCAGCTGGCGCGGCTCACACTGTCCTGACGTGCGAATGCCCCCTCGTCCCTCTCCAGCCCACACTCACTTTCACCTGGTGACTCTGGGCCAGTGCAGGGCTGCATGGATTGGCCTTTTCCATCCACCCTGACCTGCCCAGGCATCACCTGAAAATGACACTTCTCCTGAGTTAGCCGGTGATGGACATGACCAGGGGACATCCCTGGCCATGGTGATGGCTGTCACCCCAAGCTGGCCCCATGGCCAGGCTCCAGAAGAAGCCACAGATCACTGTGATGGCTCTTGCTGGGCATAGGTGGATGAACCTCTTCACCCCATGCTGGTTGGTAGCTTCAGGGGCAACTGTGGTGTTGTGAACACATTAAAATGTAGTTATGTTGGATTCCTCCACACCTCAGAGGATCTGGGCGGAGGAAGGAGCTAGTGCAGAAACTCAAAGGTTTGTGTCCCCCATTTCCAAATTCCCCCATGATCATCTATTTTCTGCCCTCACTAGCAGTCAGGCATAACAACATATGCATGGAGGGGAGGAGAAAAAGCTCATGGAATTATTATGGGTTCTTTTAAGCCCAGAATTGATGTTTACACACCAGAGCTAAATTATTTATACACATAATGTTATAGGTTTCACATCGGTGGCTTTTATTAGCAGTCGACGGATGAGAAATCATACCTGACCTACTTGTACAAACCTCTCTTGTGCCTCTCTGTGATGACAGTGTGGCAGCAAGGGGTGAAGGTGCTCACCCCAGCCCAGCTGTGTGGATGCTCGAGCAGTGGGAGAGCCAGTGGAGGTAGAAGGCTATCTCAGTACCTCCTACAAGGCATTTTGCTCCTTTAGATTTAGGGGAGAACAGGCACAAGGGGGTTGTTTTTCTTGCAAAATCCTGGCTACATCTGTTTCTCTAGGAGGCCCCATGCATTTTTTTTCCCCAGGACCACGTCCCCTCCCTTCCCCAGCAAAGGAGAGCTGTGCTTTCCCAGTGAGGCCTCAGCAGAGGGGAGGTTTTTGGGGGTGAAGGTTTCTCTGCTGGAGGGGTGGCTGCATCAGGACCACCCATCCCCAAACCACTCTGATGTGACAGCCTGTGTTTCCCCCAAAAGACTCAGCCAGCCGTTTCTAAACCAACATGTCACAGGCACCTGAGATGACTTTCTTCTTGTCTCGCAATTAATGCATTTTTTATAAAGCCCAGGCTCCAGTTTCCTTTCATGTTACCAGGATATCCTTTTTCCTCTTCAGCTTCAGAAGGATTTTTTTCACCCAAATTATTAATCTCCAGTGTCCTGCACACAGGACAGAGGGATGAATGGCCCAGCAAGGATGCTGGAGATGGGCTGGAGCTCATGTGTGGGTGCTGACAATGGCACTGGCTCCATCCTAAAGCTGTTTCAACAGGTGGAACTGCAGCCTGGCAGCAGTACATTCTGGTGGCTTTGCAGCACAGATGAGGTTTAGTGCCTTGCAAATCGCAGCACACAGCAACATTTCTTGCTCGTAATTGTACCTTAAACACAATTTAAGATGCTCCACTTAAATGTTACAAATAACAGTGTATTCACTGGTTAAAAAACAAACAAACAAACAAACAAAGCCACACTTTAGCAGCCTGGCCTGTATCAGCAATAGTGTGTTCACCAGGGTAGTGATTGTTGCCCTGTACTTGGCACCTGAGGCTGCACTTTGAATCCTGGATTCAGTTTTGGAGCCCTTCCTACAAGAAAAACACTGAGGTGCTGGAGCGTGTCCAGAGAAGGGCAGCGGAGCTGGGGAAGGGTCGGGAGCACAAGTCTGATGAGAAGCGGATGAGGGAGCTGGGGGTGTCAGGCTGGAGAAAAAGAGGCTCAGAGAGGACCTTGTCACTCTCTAGAACTCCCTGAAAGGAGGTCATAGCCAGATGGGGGTCGGTCTCTTCTCCCAACTAACAAGCAACAGGACAAGCAGAAATGGCACCAGGGGAGGTTTAGATTGGATATTAATCCCTGAAAGGGTTGTCAAGCACTGGCACAGGCCGCCCAGGAAGTGGAGGAGTCATCAGCCCTGGAGGTATATGTGTAGATATGGCACCTGGGGACGTGGTTTAGTGGTGGGGTTGGCAGTGCTGGGTTAGTGGTTGGAATTGATCTTAAGGGTCTTTTCCAATCTAAAGGATTCTATGATTAGATGACTGGGGATGGATGGATAAACGGATATAAAACTGTACATGACCCATCAGCGTGCACTCACAGGCCAGAAATCCAGCTGTATCCCAGGCTCCATCACACCAAGTGTGGCCAGCGGGTCGAGGGAGGTGAATCTGCCCCTCTAACTGGCTCTGATGAGAGCCCACCTAAAATGCTGTGTCCAACTCCGGGGTTCCCAGTACAAGACAGATATGAACCTGCTGGAGCAGGTCCAGAGGAGGCCACGAAGATAATGAGAGATGTAGCACCTCTCCTGTGGAGAAAGGGTGAGAGGGTTGGGGTTTCTCAGCCTGGAGAAGAAAAGGCTCTGGGGAGTCGTCGTAGCAGCTTTTCAATACTTAGAGCAGAGTCATAGGAAAGATGGAGAGGGACTTTTTACTGGGGCCTGCAGTGACAGGACAAGGGACAACAGTTTTAAAGGAAAAGAGAGTAGGTTTAGATTAGATATTAGGAAGAAATTCTTCACTGTGAGGGTGGTGAGGCACTGGCACAGGTTGCCAGAGAAACTGTGAATGCCCCATCCCTGGAAGTTTTCAAGGCCAGGTTGGATGGGGCTTTGGGAAACCCGGTCTAGTGCAAGATGTCTCTGCCCATGGTAATGGGGTTGCAACTTTAAAGGTCCTTTCCAACCCAAACCACCCTGTGATCTATGGCTTAGCTGCTCTTTCCATACTCCCCAGTGGGGAGGGCCTGCACTAACTCGTGCCATGCCATACGGATGCAACACAGGTACCCGGCTCCAGCTGATCCGTGCAGGCACCAAAATGAAAAGGGAACTCTCATCGGACTTCTTACCAGCAGCGTTTCCCTAGCACTCCTTACATAAAGCCAAAAAGGTGTGGCGAGCCACTCTTTCACTCCACTGGCTCCTTGTAATTGATGGAAGATTACCAGGAACGTGTTTTTGCAGGAAATATTTTCTAAGGCTAAACAACATTTGATGAGGGTGTGATAATGAATTACCAAGCATATATCTTTGCAGCTACTCCAAATTATGAGTGTTGGTTTGTCCTTCCCTTGTGTTGTTTCCATAGAAGCAGAGCTTAACCTTTTAAGTGCAGATTACAAAGGCACCTAATTCAATTAAAATTAGACTTCAAGCATATCAGTACTTAATACTCAAGAGTTATTATGTGATTGGATATAGATGTTGTTGTGATTGGCAGGGAGCATGGTTTCCGGCTGAGCCAGATGGAAAAACAGCACTGTGGTGGGAACTTTTAAGGTTTTCCTAGGCTCTTCCCTGTGTAGTCCACTAATTGCCAGGTAATTCCTCTAAAATCTGTGAATCCAGCACAGAACACAGGGACGCACATGCAATTAAAGTTATTTATTGTAGGTTTTCTTTTCTGAACTGACAAAGAGGATTTCCCAGAGATCGGCAACACGACACAATGTTATACACCATTTCACAACTAGTCCCTTGTCGCTTTATTAAGAACATAGTAATTTAAAAATATCTAAATATTTACATATTAATAAAACATATATACAGAAGATTGAGACGTTTTTACCTAAATATGGAATGATTTTTTTTTTCTTCTCTCTAATAAACCCTATAAAAAGATTTCTGAAGAAAGTCTGAACAGTAGTCACAGTAAGTAAACACAAATGCAATCTTCCAAATTTACAAAATGCTGATTTCCTTGCTGAAGGGTTACGATACGGACACGACGGACTGGAGACCCCTGCCCTGCGCAGGCAACTCCAAGCCACGAAGGAAGGAAAAGACTCAAAATTTAAGGTTTGCAGTGCACATTCAATCTATTCCACAGTTTCAGAGAGAATATGGTCATTCCTAAAAGTCCATGGAAGGTGGGTGGGGAGGGGCTGGGAGCCTCGTTCCTCAGGTGCCGAGAGAACAAACCGTTCCCGTTGGCTTCAGTGTTATTTGTGGGTATTCTACGACGTCTGAGAAACGGGCTTTAGGGTTGTTATTTAAAAAAAAGAAAAACATGAAGTATTTTGAAAACCATCCCATTGTGTAATAGCACTTCTGTTGAGACACTCAAAAGGCCAAATAGTTTCCCCCCAAAAAAAAAAAAAAAACAACAAAAAAACCCAAACAAACCAAATGTACCTAAGATACACACAGGGAAAGGAAACACAATGGTAAAGGTTCTAGCAAGCTGTCCCTCGAATTGCAGCAAACATGCTCAAACTACCTGGTGATCGACAGGCGTTGCAGGTAAGACCTTCTAGATTTTTTTCCCGACATTTTTAAAGTGAATTTAGTGCTGATGAAAGGTGCAGAAGTGAAGGTTCGCATGGAGGGCTGTGTAGAGTTTTACCTCAGCCCTGACCTGAAAGGACTGACCCTTTCCACGTCTAAGAGGGTAGTGCAATTTCTTGATCGATTCACTCAGCTGCTGAGATATCAATACAGTGCCAATCGAAAGGTGACTTTTTTTTAAAAACAGGTGAATATTGTCTCCCAAGGGCAGTGGCTGAAAAATCACGGTGAGCAGACCCTCTTCCTGGAAATTGAAAGATTAATACATTTTGAGATTGCGGTGGTAGGGCAAGCTGGGGGGAACGGTGAGGGGAGAATAACCACCTCCAGCAATCTGCTCTGCAAAGATGCTCGAGAGCCACCGCACTAGGACCACGGAGGGGAAACTGAGGAATAGTTTCTCCTTGCTGTAACTGGGAGACTGCTGGGAGGAATCCTGCTTTATTTCCACCTAAATCCAGCAAGGACTTTTTTAATCACAGCTGTGTACGACTGGTCATTGGTACCGCAGCAGCCAGGAAAGGAAAAGTGGGTCTGCAGAAGCAAAGAGCTTCGGCAAATCAAGTGCTCATCGAGCCCCCAGGGTTCAGGATGGAGAGAGATGCCACCCTGGTCCCTGGGGACAGGAAGAGTCACCACTTCTGCGTGGCTTTAAGATGAAACACTGCTGGCAAGCATACAATCACGTGGAAAAATACAATCATGGAGGAAAAATAAAGGCAAGAGAACGACTTCAGAGTGGATGCCCCGCTAATTCAGTAATGCATTGGATACGGAGGGAAATCACCTTCAATTAAGATGAAGAACAGTGAAGCAATCCGGTGGTTTTATATGGAAAATGCATGGAAACAACAGAGACTTGTAAGGAAAACTGTGTGGATGCCCACGTCCTGCAGTGTTCTCACGCCGAGCTTGCAGGAACGTTATCAACGGGAGAGGGTGTTTCTATCTGCTAAGAACACTGATGTGAAATTCAAACTGAAAAATCCGGGTTTGCATCTAGCAGATGGTCCGTTGTGGTGTCGAAAAGGTTACCTGGAGGGGGAAAGAGTTTGAAGACATCGGTTAAAAAAAAAACACCACAAAAATTTAAGGTATCAGTAATTTGCCACAAAAAAGTTGCCATTTTAGAATTATGGTAATTACGTATTTGAGTTTTAACTTTAATTCTGTGATGGGGTTGAACTTCTTGTGTGCACGCAGGCAGCGGCTGCTGAGTTCCATTTAGAGTAGAGCTCAATTGGCTAAAGAAAAGCAAATTAAATAGATTTTTTTTTTAATACAAAATTTGCCAGCCAAGTTTTTCACACGACACACAGTGCAGCCCATTTCAGCGCTGCACTAGGCTCTGGCACAAACTGCACTGCAACGCTCACCCCTTTGAAGTTAACGGTTCTGAAGAAGTGTAAAAAGCACCACATGAATTTTAAACCTGGAGTACGAACTTCGGGATCTTATTTGGAAGAAAAAAAAAACAAAACCAACAAAAAACCCACTCCACAGCACTTTAAATGCATATGGGAGAACACATACCTATATATATTTATTTTTTAATATATACATATAAAAGGTGCACAGTATGATTATATCCCATCTTTTTTAAAGCACTTTAAGAATATGCTTTTTCTAAACAGAACAATGAAAAGATGGACAGAAGAATTACGACGAGAGCGCTAAGAACACAGGGCAAATAGAAGACAGACATCAATCAGCCTGAGAGGCAAATGCACCCAAATGAAAAGGGAAGACTCATACAATCACGCATTGAAAGGATAAAGATTTATATTACAATAAAGGATTTATATTTAAAGTTTCAAAAAGGGTTTTTCTTTTTTTCTCCCCCAAGTTTCGTTTTCTTGATATTGTATTTCAAGAGAAAAGGAGACAACCTGTATAGAATTGGATTGTTGCTGTTTTCTTATCATCTGTTTCTTTACCAGGAGATTGCTCTCATCTTTTCACAAAGCTGTATCACCCCTAGACCCGAGGATTGGGATGTTAAGTGTTTCAGCTTCCTCTAGGGATATCAAAATTATTTCTCATCTTGAAATTAACCCCAGTGTGGAGAAACTACACAAATTTTCAGCACAGCTGTGGTCCAAGGCAGAGGTAAGGAGGGCTCCCTCATGGTCCTGTATCTGCCTGTATCTTTCAAATGGAATTTTTGAGATGAGGATTCAAGAAAAGGCTGTTGCAGCTGCCTTACATTTGTTTTCACATGCAGAACTTATGGGTTATGCCTTCCTTCTCAAACACAAAATTCAGACCTTTCACAGAAACTGTAGACCAAAATAAGATGAGCATTTTTGCAATACCAACTCAGATAGAAAGACTCTAAAAGCTGCCACACTGTCATCCTGATAAAGATCTATCTCACACCTTCCAGGTATCCTGTATCACTGGGAAACTACTCACTCTTTCCATTTAGCCCACAGTAATTACCCCCAGAGCTGTCTGATTTGTCTCAGCTCAGCTCTGGACACAGCATTCAGCTTTTGGTAGGTGCAAAGACCTGAGCTAATTGTTACAGACAATTCTAGTATTTTCTTGAGATTTATCTGTCAAAGGACCAAAGTTCCCAGCAAGTTTAACTGCCACAGTTCTTCCAATTTACTTTAAACACCCTTCAATCAACAGCCTTTAAAGCCAAGGCCCTCAGCGTGGAGGGTGATTTTACAATGGGAGCATCATTTCTGCTCAGAAGTGCTAAAATATAATTGGGAAAAAATGTCTTCCTTAGTTTTATGAGGATGTACCAGCTCCATTTTTTACCAGGCTTTTGAGCTCCAAAAGAGGGTTCTGAAAACAAAACACCCCCTGAACTCCTCAAACCCCAGGACTCTGCTAATTGTGGGCACAGAGGGAGCTGATTCAAACCAGGCTGTGTGCACCTGCAACAATGAACTGCACTCAGAGCCCGGTCCTGCCAGCAGCAAAGGAGAGACACCTCCAAACACGACTGGAGCTGACCTGACCCTCCCTTTGGAAGCAGTCCTCTTCCCACCAATAATGAAGAGAGCTGAGAGCAACCACACCTCTGACTGAGGTGTCCCAAATGAAGTCTCAGCCAGAGGCTGTGATCCAAAACTGTGTTGACTGAGGCATTTCAGCATCACTACTCCACATATATCCAGATCTTCTTCTTCATGCCACCAGTGTCACAGGCAGGATTGAGAGAGCAGGAAAGGCAGATTAAAGGTATCTGAGTTTTTCCTTTTTTTTGGCACCAACATTTGCCATTGATTCAAATAATTCTGAGTGCTTTTCCTTCACAAGTCTTTTCAGTCACAGAAGATCAAGACAGCAACTACTCGCAGATAGCTTCTGTACCCCAACCTTTCTCCCCATCCAGTCTCCTGCAAGATCCCCTCAAGCAATCCAATTCACTCTGGTTTTGTTGTACCAGCATACCAGGTTAACCTCTGATCACTGATCATTTAGGTTGGAAAAGACCCTCCAGATCATCAGGTCCAACCATTAACCCAGCACTGCCAAGCCCACCAACAACCATGTCCCGAAGTGCCACACCTACATGTCTTTTAAATCCCTTCAGGGGCAGTGACTCCACCACTTCCCTGGGCACCCTGTTTCAATGCCGGAAAACCCTTTCAGGGAAGGAATTTTTCCCGAGTCCATCATTTACCTGCAACCAAGGCCCATCGTACTAGGCACTGCACAAACACACAGTCAGAGAGACTCTGCCCCGAAGATTTTTCAAGTTAAACAGAGAAGACACCTGAATGAATTCTTCTTTAAGGAATCTGTCAGTAACACTCCTTTATAAAACCAGTTATACTAAAACAGGGGAAAACCTCTGTAAAACTCATATCCCACCTCTTTTGCTACATTCCTTGATAGAAAGCATCTGTATTTTGACTCATGATAATTACTGTCATTATACTGTCTGTATATCACTTTAGATATTTTGCTTCCAACAACAGTATGATATGACATGGGTATGTACTATAAAGAGGCACTTGCACACATATAATAATGGGTGTGAGTCAAACACTTGGCTTACAGCCTGTGAGCATCACTTCCCCCCAGTGCAAACTGCACTGTGGTTTATTTATTTAGGCATTCTTCCATGGGTACTGTGGAGTAGAACGCATCACAAACAAGTGTTTCAGCTCAGAAACTGCATGCATGGATGCTCGAAGGTGCACAAGCAAGCAGACCACAGTGGTGATCCGCTGTGGAGAGGAAAGGGAGTCGCCTTCTCTACCACAACCCTCTCAGCACCCTCATTTCCATCCCCAATGTGCGACACAAGTAGTAACTACAGAAGCTGCGCTCAAAGAAACGCGCAGCAAACCGCTAATTCTGCTCCTTAATGTGATTACCAGAGCGATGAAAAGATAACACTGCATCGCATTAACAATCTTTATGAGGGTCCTCTCGCAGCGGAATTGCTTCCCTCCCTGATAAAAGAAACGAACAGGATGTCACTTGGAAGAGACCTTTCAAGCCAGAGCTTCCTGCATCCATTATCAGGAGCGCACCCTGAAATGTTATTTAGCGGCTGGCCAGGAAAGCAGCGCGGCAGCTCCCAGGCAGCGCGTGCTCCCAGCCCCCGCTGGGGCCATGCCAGAACCAGACTAAAGCTGCTTGTCCTCCCAACTGCTCCGCTGGTCCTATTCCTTAGTAACTGCACGTGCTCCGACAGCGCTCCACGGCTGGCAGCTGCCGCTCCTGCACACAGCCTCGGTGTGCGAGAGCCCCTTCTCCAGCCCTCGGGCAGTTAGGGATTAGGGAGCCCTCGCACAAGAGACAGATGCTGTGATGGTTACTGGTGGTCTCCCGTCCTCCCCACAGCTGTCAGGTACCGTGCCATGCGCTCAGCAACCCAGTTATCAGACCTGTCCTGCTCCTCACAGCAATGGAATCACGGATCTCCAACCACCCTTCATTGCTGCACCTTAGAAATGAATAACATAACAACCGCAGTATAATCCATGACCCTGCTTGTCTGCTCAAGAGCCTCCCTCCTTTTAATTTGGCTTTGGGGATAAGGGGCAGCATCTGGGTGACATTACAGGGAAATGAGTCTGAAATGCAGGGAAATGACCATCTCCCCAGACTCTGGCCCCACTGGATTCTTACAGGATGGTAGCTCAGCTCCTGCCATCAGGGCACCTATTGAGGGACTGACTCTTAATGAGAGGGTGCTTCAAATGTCAGTCTTGGCCTGTCTTGATTTCAACACCAAATACAACAGTGTACAAATATGTTATTTCCTAGTCCACACAGCTGCAAAGCCAAGCTGCTGTTTAGCAACTGTCAGGCTTTTAAGGCAGGGTGGCTGCACTTCCAAGAATAAGTAAACCAACACTTAACTAGCATATAAATATCTCTGCAATCCTTCTGTGAGTCCAAGATATTATTGCTAATACCTTGGACAACCAAACAGATGCTGAACACATTACAAATTATTGTGTTTGTCCCTACTGATAACTCTGCTAAGGAATAAAAAGTACTCCCAGAAATATCAGGGATGAGCACAAGTCCCTATCTGCCATAAGAAGGGTAACTTACTGGCCTTATTAGCTTAGCTGCTCCCATGCACCTTGGGGTTTTATGAATATGAAATTGAGGGGGAAATGTTAAGATTCCGATGCATTTGTTTTTTAATACAGGTCACTCAAAACTTCAGAAAGCAGAGTCCTGGGTGCAATTACCCAGCTGCACACGGCACGCCAGGATTACTGAAAACGGCTTCTGTGCCATAAATAAACAAACACACATACTGGAGGCTGATAAAAATTTTAATGCATTTTACCTGTTTGTAGTAGAGAAATGTCCGGCTTCTCATCACAGTCAGTTGCCTCTGCTGATTACAAATATAAACAAGAAATCTCATTACTTTCACTGAATAGGGGAATGCGATTAAAAAGCTACAGACTGTAGAGTGATTTTGCATTTTCTATCTACTTTCCTCAGCTGCAATTTGCAAGCGCTCAGTTAAAAACTCACCGCTTGGAGGAAAAGGTCATATAATAAAAATGCAAACTCAGAAGAGGGAGTTGGGTATTACGAAGCAGTTGTGCCAGCAACGGGATGGAGCAACACTTGCTCTTTTTAAGGTTTCAGGATATCCCTATGATAAAAGGAGTTGCGATTGTTTGATAAAAGTCACAAGGAAAACCCCCAGTGGTCCTTGGAGGAAGAGCCTCCCAGGCTGGAACTCCACCCTCCGACAGCTGCCGTCACCCCACGCCTTCAGGGAAAGGGTGAACACCCCCATTTCTGTACCCAAAAAAAGGGTGAACACCCCCATTTCTGCACCCAGACTTCCTGTGGCCACAGGCAGGCTCATTTTGCAGGGGCCAGATTTACAAGGGCAAAATGTCCTCAAAGATACAGGGGGGGGTGCCCAGGGTAATTACAAAAGGCACATAACCATGCAGGCAATTACTGTGTATGTACACACACGTGCTTTCAACCCACAGCTTATGCAAGACCATTTGACTTAATTTGGCCCACGGTGAAGGAAGGCTGAAAGCCTAATTTGTTCATCTCCCATTTGCCAGAGGCCAAGGGTATGCATAAAGATAGCTCATTGCGCTCAGCAGATGTGCAGGGACTTGTCAGGCTCTAGTACTGGGATGGTGCACATGAACCCTGAGTAAGTCGTAGGTGTGTAACAGGAAATGGGTGCTTAACCTACACAAGCCCTATCCAAAATCCTATTACCTTTGTCTTTTGCACTGCAGCATGATATTTAAGGCTTTTATAGCACAATGAGATCTTCAGCAAACTAGGTGTGGTCACAAAGGACAAGCCCATTATCACTGAATCATAGAATGGTTTGGGTTGGAAGAGACCTTAAAGGTCTCCCAGTCCAGCCCCTCTGCAATGAGCAGGGGCAGCTTGAACTAGATCAGGTTGCTCAGAGTCCAACTTGAACTCTAATGTTTCCAGGCATGGGGCATCTACCACCTCTCTGGGCAACCTGACCCCGTGTTTTACCACCCTCACTGTAACATCTTCTTCCTCGTGTCTAATCTACATCAATCCTCTTCTAGTTTAAATTTATCAATTACACTGTACATGGCCAGTGTGGTGGATATACATCTGCTCACATCCATTCACTGCACAACATCCTTAGGGATCAAATCTGACCAAGGCTGCAGATGCCCTGAGCAGCTCAGTTCAGCTCCCACTTGAAATTAAGGTAAGTGTCCTGGTCATCTTTACCATGGTTCTGCACATGAGGATGTTGAATTGCTGCCTTTATGATGACATTGTAAGAACTAATCCAGATCCTAATCTACACCAGTTTCCTAATGTAATCCATGAACCACTGGCAATCCATCCCTGGACCAAGAGGCTGCTCTCTCCCATGTGCCTGAATGTCAGTTTACTTTTTAGCTATATGGTCTCTACTCAGTTCTGCAAAATTAATTACTAAAGAAAACATGAACAAACTAGGAACTCTAATACTAAGTAGCTTCCCTCCCACAGAAGGAGGTTTAAATGCAGAGTCCTGACAAGTTCACGGCACAGACCTGTAAGTGACTCCGTGCCTTGAATCAGTACTGTTTTCTGCTTTTTGTGTGAAGGTGGCACACTGGGTAGAAACAAATTCAGTACAGCTCCCTGTGAAAACACTGAATTTTGGAAGGGATGGGCTCACTAAATGGAAAGAGGTTCCCTAGGCTGGTTTGAATCTGGACCAGACTCTCAGTGATGGAAGGACTGGATGTGCAAGGGAGGAGACAGCACGGTGCCACAAGCGGCTGAGAATCAGCCAGCAGGATATACACACCTTAAAAAATCTGCAGTGTCAATCTGAGGCCAACTTCTAGCTATGTTGTGAAGAACTACCTGCCACCAGGTGATTCTGTGGCACAGCAACTCAGCATGCAAGAGACAATGCTGTATCTGGCCCCTTGGGTTGAAAGGACCTGAGCTATGAAAATGGGGGAAACAGGATCTGAGTGCTGGCAATGGACTGGAGAGCCTTCCCTCTACGAATATCGGGGCTGGTGCCAACAAAGGCTGCCCACTCAAGCGACAGCTTTTCTGGAAGTCTCTGCAGTGACACTTGAGGCAGCTCTAGAGATGTGGTCACCTTTCTGCCTGACTGCTCTTACACCTGGCTAACACTGAACTCAGAAGGCGGCAGTAATACAGAAAGAAACAAATGGAAGTGAGGAACTACCTTGCTTTCAGAAGATAAAGACCTGAGTCTCTGACTCTGCAGAACCAGAAGTTACCTGGCCATTTTAATCTGGGCACAAGACCGAGAGATGAAGTTCAGCTCTCCACCAATTGTTTCAGTCTCACTCCTCGTGCCAGCACAAATGTTTATACAGTCACCAAGACCAGATCCAGTTAAAAACTGACAACATGGCCACAGGAATGCGTGTGCCAGTGCCAGAAAGGGAGTGGGAGCACAGCAGATGCCCAGGGAGCTACTCATTCTTCTCAGCAGCTGCCAGAATTTGTTTTATCAAACTGGATG
Source organism: Myiozetetes cayanensis (assembly GCF_022539395.1). Lineage (NCBI taxonomy): Eukaryota > Metazoa > Chordata > Aves > Passeriformes > Tyrannidae > Myiozetetes > Myiozetetes cayanensis. Next base: position 6,363,280 of record NW_026087521.1, read on the forward strand.
TGTAACTGCAGCTCCAGGTGAAGTACGACACAAAGGAATGACAAACACCTTGACCTCCAAACATGGATATAAAACACCAGCTTCTCACATGTCATTCCAAGCAGGAAAGAAGGTTTGCCTTTGACAACCGCACCCACAGACGGTCAGCCAAACCCCACTTGTCTTGGGCCAGCTTGCAAGACAAGGCACGCAGGAATAGATCCTACTGTGGGAATTCAGAGCCTCTTGTCTGTCCTTTGCTTAGACAGAGTTCAGTAGCTCTTGCACAACAACCCTGGTAGTTGTTTCCTTAGGTTGCACCCAAACTGGGTAGCTTCTGACATACATGTTTGCCTGTTAAGTGTACACTTGCTGCTTTGCTCCTCGGACAGATGAACATGTGTGCCCAGGGCTGGGAAGCTGAATACAGCAGTTACTCACTTTAATACAGCTGTTTTTATCTAAAATACTGGCCATAAACACACTGTACCGCATGCTGGGCTTCATCCTACATCCTTCCTTGGCCCTGTGTGTATTGCTGATTTCTTGCAGCATGTATGTATTGTGTCAAAAGCACAAAACAGGGAATCAGAAGAGAAATAGAAAGAAAAAAAACCCCAACCTCATGCAAAACAATGGAAGCAGCAGTTTGAACAAGGATATGAGAGAAAAGGCATATTTCCAGAAAAACAGTAAACTCTTTTTCTCCTTCTTCCCAGTATTTTACACTGCAACAAGGTGTTAATTTTAAACAACGGTTCAAGAATGAAGCCCCACGGCATGTAATTTATTTAAATGAATACTGTCTGAAAAATTTCAGCATGTTTTCTAACATTGCCATACTTTCCTTGAAGGAGTAGGGCAATCCAAAGTTTCCAGGTAATGCACAAGGCAATCACTTCGCACGAACAGCTCCTACCCTGTATAACTTCGGCAGTATTAGAATAAAATCACAGAACATCCTGAGTCGGAAGGGGCCCACAAGGACCATCCAAGTCCAACTCCTGGCTCTGCACAGGACAGCCACAAGAATCCTACCATGGGATTATTTACATATTGTTATTACATGTTACCCACACGGTATCAGCTTTCCTGCCTCACCATGGACAACTGCTATGGAATAAAGGCTCCTGGGCCCTTCAAAACATAAAAAGGGAGGAACTTACTGTGGTAGACGTGTGGCCCCTGACCTGTTGCTTATTAATGGATGGAGAGTTTAGTAATCAAAAGGTTGGAATGCTGTGTCTGGCACAGAGGTGACAGGAACAGCCAGTCAGCTCCTTCTGATTTCACCAGTTTTAAGATCCCTCTTAAAAGGCAATTTGCATTGTAAGTCACGCTGCTTTAAGAGAGGAAACCTATCCACCTACCTCTTCCTTTCACTTCTTGCATCCCATCCCATCCACCACAACAGTTCAGCTCCTCTCCTGGGAGAAGACAGACCTGGCACTACAAAGCTACAGTGTGCTGTGCTATTGGCATGAAGTGGGACCAGTAGTCAAGACTGAAGAATATTATTATACTCTTTAATTTTAATTATAACATCTGTTTGTAACATTAACCTCACAGTCTCTACTCCCCTTTGTGACAGCCAACTTGTGAAATTCTGAAAACACTGAACAAGGCCAATAAAAATTTAATGGCAGTGACAGCTTTATTCTCAGATCTAACAAATAAAAAAACCCTACCCAAGTCTCAGATCTCAGGCAATAATCTAAAAGAACTAAGAAAAAGCCAAAGCAAAATAAATAAATTAAAAAAAAAAGAGTATTCCCAGCTATGAAAAATATCGTCACTGAGTCAGAACTTAAATGAATTTTTATTTGGCTTAGGATAATAACCTTTCAAAATCTACACAGGGGAACTATTTTCTAGAAAGCAGAATTTTTAAGTGTGTTTTTTTTGATTAGCTTTCCAAGTAGGGAGCTTTTTCAGTCCCTAATTCTAAGAGATGAGCCAAACATGATAAATAAGGTTGAAGCTGGGCAGCATCTATGATCCAGTGATCATGATTTCATTTGATTTGAAAACACTCATGGGAGTACACCCTATAGAAAGGGGTACGAAAAGCAGATCCACCTCATTCATTTGCTAGAATTCCCTGAAATTATAATATCATTGAATGCTAGAGCAGGATTTACGTTTTCAGACTGAAATAACGTTTCACAGGATAAAGTGGAGAGGGCTGCTCATGAATGCCGTGTCCTACTGCCTGGTTTGAAATGAAAAAGTAATCAGAGGATGTACTGAATGGCTCAGGGGAAGGCAAGCAGGATGGAGAGTCTGCCCCTCCTCTCTTAAATACGTCTGCTCTTAAAATTTAGCTCAACATAGTGCGGACTAAAAACTTGTCTTGTGGCTTCTGTAAAACAAATGGACCATCTTAGGCTTTCTCCATATAAAGCCTGTGTGTTATGACAAACCAGGAACTGATGTAGATAAATAAGTGTGATCAGCCAGCAGGGAGACACACTGGCTCAGAAAGTCTTGGGTGAAGTTAGAGTAATGCTGGCTCAGATTTGTTCTTTGGGCACCTTGATCTGTACCTACAGGCTCAGCACATGTTTCAGTGAGCAAGCAGAGGCAAAAGGGAAAGGGAATGAATGACCTGTGAGTGTGGACATGAGGACACTCACTCAGAGAGGCTCAGCCCCTGCTCCACCAGCCACTGGTAGCCTGGAAGAGCTCAACAGCTCAGCCAGAAGAGTGATCAATCCCACACCCCAGTGGCTGCAATTCCCACAGTTTTAAGATTCTTAAAAGCTAAGTTTAGCAACATGGAGCCCTCAAACAGCTTCTCCCACAAGGTCAAACCTCCCTCCACGCCTGCCCTCCCCTCCTGTTTTGGTCTCTTAAGTTACACACAAATTTGGTATGGTTTCACAATGAATAAATTGTGCAGTTTTACATCAGGATAAAGCTGCTGAGGGTTGAGAGATTAGGCCAGCAAATGTTTCAACCAGCCCTACAGACCTCCCCAGGCTTCTGCTTACAGCCATCTGTGGACACAAAATATGGGACTGGATGGATCTGCCGCCTCATCAGCACTGGATTACTCAAATCAGCAGCTCACAGTTGTAACATAAAAATACTAACAAATCTTACTTCAACAAGATGAGGATGTTACTGCAACCAGTTGTCTGCTCCTGCCTCTCTGCTCAGATCTAGTGCTTTGCTGTCACAAAGACCTTGGAAACATCTCCTGTGCCTCAGTGCAAGGTCAGGTTGGGTTAGCTTAAGCCACCAGTGGAGGTGGCAGGGGATGAAAGGGTGCAGAGGGCCAAGTGGTGTGTTCAGTCACTCCTGCTACACTGAAAAGAGCATGTCTGCCTGTGGCTACAAGTCAGAGAGAAACTGTGGCGCTTCAGGGATTGGCCAGTAAACTAAACAACACACAAAAAAGAGTTTTTCTACCAATCTAGGGACTGTGTAGGTTTCTTTCAGCAAGAAAACCTGAGAGGCTGCCAGGTACATTGCTGCTCACTACTCATCCACATACAGTGAACGAGTTACCTTCCCTCTGCAGGCAGAGACAGTGGAGCCTATCTGATTCTGTCACACTATACTCAGCTTCACATATTTTCCTTCAGTCTTGCTAGCTTAGAGACAATATCCTCTGCTTAGATTCTCCCATCCCCAGCAAGGGCCAGAGATGGAGGTGGCCCCATTTGAAAGGCAAAAGCTGAATGTCATTGTCATTTTAATTAACATCCTGCAGAGGCACGAAGAAAAGCAAATAAAAAAGGATGAAAGAAAATAAAAATCAAAACAAAATTAGGTCAATCCTCTTTCCTGAGGGATCGTCTGCAGACAGCCCAAGGACCCTTTGCTTCCCAAATCCTGCACTGCACCCTTCACATATTGAAGCCTGACATCCCACTTCCACCCTCCTGTCCTGGGGGGTGACAGGCAGCCTCGGAAGGGGCAGAAAGCAATCCTGTTGTACAACACCAGTAATCTGACACTGCCTTTAACAAGATTATCTTGTATCCCTCTGTCCTCCCTCCCCCAACACACACAAGAAACCCTTTTTAAGGCCAGTGCTGGTTTGCTTCTCTACCCAGGGAAGCTTATGCTACCGAATAATCTGCACTTTTTTCCTCCCCCTGTGTTATTTCTGTCTCTGGGTGTTTCTCATTTTCTTCAGTCTTATGCTTTTCCCTCCTGGCATTAATAACGTTGTGGAGAATGATTTCAGATGCCAGCCTAAGTGTGTGTGCTTCAGAGATGCAGCTTTGGACAGAAAATACTGGCTCTGGGAGACAGGGAGCTGGAGACGACATTTCCTGTGGTCTCGCTCACCACGAGGGACCAGGGGGTGAACATCCCCTGCGGAGCCATCAGGTTTTCCACCCCATCAGCTCACAGAGGCTAACAGGCACTTAATTGTGGTGATGGGCAGCAGGGAAGAGGGGAAAAGGCAGGCAGCTAAATACAGTAACAGTGAAGGACCGTGTTTAATGACGTTGGCACAAGTGACCTGCCTCAGACAACAGTGTCAGATGCGCCGAGGGAGAGACGGGCGAAAAATACAACCCTGACAGAGTCTTAGGGAAAGAGCAGGATGAGGAAGAGTAAGTGAAGCCTTGTAGGAAGAAAGCCCCTCATAGGATTGGAGGCATGAAGACGGGAAGGAGACTAGTTGTGGTTTGTAAGGTAATTACACGTCTCTCAATCAGTGATATTGCTCTCCCAGAATTCTACTGGGGATTTTGAGACTGCACGTTGCTGTTCGTGGCTGGAGCTGAAATCTTAGTGCTGAGCTCCACTGCAGGCTGGTCCCAGCCCCAAGCATCCAGGTTATCCCAGCCCAAGTGGAGCAGCTTTGCTGCAAAAGCCTGCCTAGATTACCTGTTACTCACTGCTGGCAAGCTGCCTCTCACGTATTGCAGAACCTTGCTGGCACAACCTGGGTGGGTGGGTAGGTGTTTTTTTTGCTACACTGATGCTGATTCTTTCACCAGGAATGTGAGAAGACTCATCTATTCTCCCAGACACATAGTTTAGAGAAAAGGTCAGTTGGGTTATGTCTTAACATTGCAGTGAGTGGCTTGTCAGACCAAATAACACGGAATTATAAAACTTCCACCTTGGATGGATCAGCTAGTTTAGGAGTCATACTTCTGGGAAGAAGAGTTTGGGTGTTAATGGAAAGGAGTTAGAGAAAGATGCCAAGTTAACTTGTCTGCAAAGACAGCTCCTAAACTTGCTACCATATCAAACCTAAGGAAACACAGTACACAGAAACCTGATGAAGTGTTAGAGGTGTAATTTTCATAAAGTGAACAAGTACAACACTACAGTCAACAGGAAAAACAGTTCCGTGGATACACAGGCTCTAAGCTTTTAATCTTACATTCACATGTTTTTCCCCGTATCTTTATACATACCTGAGCCTCTTTTTAATCGTCTTCTTGCCAGTTTAATTTGATCCTGAAGAATCTGGACCCAGTCCCTAGGACCAGGAAGTTTATCCACATGGTTAGCAGTGCAGTATTTTTCTGTAAAAACTGAAATAAAAAGATACCACCTTTTTGAAACATGCCAGCAGGAAGGAGAAAAGGAGACTGGAGAAGAGGACTGTAATCAACATATATCAAGTTATTCACTTATGAAAAAGAATTTTAATGGCCAAATCCAGGACTGTGGGAATAAAGCCTAACTCAGCATTTCACAAGTTCATAATTCAGAAGTCATTTGGGTGCCATAGTTATTACATATAAAAGCCTGTCCCAGAGGAGCGTTCTACACCTGATGTCTTCATGAATTTCACACAAAATGATCACAGAAAAATAACAGTGAACTTTGAATTGAGTCTCAGGTGTGGCAGGCACTTGTAAATGCTGCCTTCCACATGGTACAGATAGAGAGCTGAAGATCTGCTCATTTGGTGACCTCTTGGTCAGGTTCCTAAGGCTGCAGGCAAAGTGATGAAGGACTGAAGTCCCACCACTGTGGAAATCACGGATCTTATACTGCCAAGCCAGACAGAACAGAATTTTTATAAACCTACTTAAAAAAAAAACAAAAAAACACCATTACTGAGAAAAAAGAAATATCCTACAGGTCCAATTTTGTATTTTGTAAAAGCTGTACACAGAAGGTCAACATTATCTTTAAATCCGTATTTACAGCAAACCTAACAACGTTATACCAAAAATACAACATTATAAAAGGAGTGAAACCGATGCAATTGATTTTCATCATGCAACTGAGAGGTGTGCAAAAAATAAACAAGAGCAGAAATAGAAAAAATATTATTGCTGTTAGTATTGCTACCATAGTCTTGGTCAGAGGTCTCAGAGCCCACTGTCCAATTATGACCGGCAAACAAAGAGAGAAAACTGGTCCCAGCTCAAGGAATTTGTAATCCTTGAGAATAAATGTCACACAAATGGGATAAGGAAACATGCAGCAAAAAAAGAGACAATTTCAGTATTTGCATACACACACTTCTGAAGCAGTGCCAGCTGCTAAGTATAAAGGAACCAAGAGCAACACCCCCCTGCAACCTCCTTCCACGTTAACAACTTCACAAAACCATGGCATGACAGGCATCAGCAATACTTTCCTCTGCAGTCTGATCTGCAAGGATGTCAGACCAACTCTGAGGGCTGCCTAGAGAAGTCAGTACATCCCCACACATTCACAGTGCCTGACTTGCAACAATCACCATCTTTCTGAAGGCAGAAATAACCTTTCCCTTCTGAATCCACATGGTACCTGACACAACAGGAACCTGATCAATGACTTATGACTGCAACTGCAGTTCCTGCTCGTGACCAGGGCCTGGGGACAATCTGTGACACCAGGCTGTCCCCAGGCCACCTGCCACAGGTGCCCCCTGTGGGAATTACGACTCCTGCCCCCTGTTTCCTGCACAGTGAGCCAGAGTCTGGTAGTCTTGGAGAGCCAGGATGTTAACCTGCTTCTCTTCTCTAACTTGTTTGTTCTTTTCTTGAATGAGAGGCAAAAGAGCCTTGATTGCTCAATGTGTGGTTAAGGGGAAGACCAATGTGGACACAACTGAATAGCAAGGAGGCAGGAGAAGTGTGACCTGCCCTTTCTAGTCCATCTGAGCTGAACAGTGCTAACAATCGCTCTGTCATAGAAACAGAGACTGGTTTGAGTTGAAAGGGCACTTTGAAGATCGTCTAGTCCAACCCCCCTGCCATGGCCAGGGACATCCTGCACTTCATCAGGTTGCTCAAAGCTGACCTGGCCAAGCTGACACTGAACACTTCAAGGTAAGGGGTAGCCACAGCTTCTCTGGGTAAACTCTGCCAGTGCCTTACCATCCTCATCACAAAAAAAACCCCAAAAACAAAAAAGTCTTCCTCATGTCCAATTTAAGCCTACTGTCTTTCAGTTCTATGATTCTATTGCTCCCTTGTCCTGTTCACTACAGGCTTTGGTAAAATATCCATCCTCACCTTTCTTACAAGGCCCCTTTTTATATTAAAAGGCCACAGTAAGGTCTCCCCAGAGCCTTCTCTTCTCCAGGCTGAACAACCTTAGCTCTCTCATCCTGCCTTCACAGGAGAGGTGCTCCAGGCCTCTGATCATCTGTTGTGACCCTCCTCTGGACTCGTTCCAACAGGTCCATGCCCTTCCTGCGCTGAGGATCCCAGAGCTCGATGCAGCACTGCAAGTGGGGTCTCACCAGAGTGGAGCAGAGGGACAGAATCACCTCCCTTGACCTGCTGCCCACACTGCTGGTGATGCAGCACAGGATGGGGTTGGCTTTCTGAGCTGTGCGTGCACATTGCTGGTTCCCATCTAATTTGTTGTCCACCAGTACCCCCAAGTCCTTCTCTGCAGGGCTGTTCTCAATCCCTCCATCCCTCAGTCTGTTCTGACACTGGGCATTGCCCTGACTCAGGTGCAGGCCTTGTTAAACGTCAGAGGAGGTTCACATGGACCCATTCCTCACACCTGCCAAGGTCCCTCTGGATGGCATCCCTTCCCTCTGGGAAATCAACGGCACCATTCAGCCTGGTGTCACTGCAAACGTGCTGAGGGTGCCCCAGAAACCACTGTCTGTGTTACTGATGAAAATACTGAATAGCACTGGTTCCAGTATGGATCCCTGAGGGATACATCACACTTACATATCCGAACACAGCTCATTGATTTCTGCAGGGAAGGATTTCACTGGCTGAATTCCTAGTCAACAACATAAAGGAAAAATAACTGCTTCTGATTATTTTTATTTTTTCATCTCTTTTTTTTTTTTTTCCCTCAGTTCCGAGTGAAAGACTGGTGCAGCACACAAGGGAAGCTGATTGCCCAGGAGAAACACTGCAACTGATTCAACAAGTGCCACTGAATACCCAAAGTCAAAAGAGAGAATTGCTCCCTGGCTAATCATCCTGTTGCAGAAGCATTAAATTACTTGTAAGGATGGCAGTGAAAATGTTTTCAGACAGGAAGAGTAATTTTCAAGCAAACAGTCCTTCCTTTAAATTCCCTGCACTTTTTTGTCGTGAATGTAGGCTTTTGTATCTCTGTCATGGAAAAGGACTAGAAGTGCCACTAAAGGGTATCTGGGCACGTGGTAGAGGAATGTGCTAATGATAATAATGCAAACAACATGATGTTGTTCCTGCAGAGATTTTATACTGGCTCAGTTATTTCTTGGAATAAATGAAACCACAGTGTGTGACAGCCCAGCTCCTCGGAGGGAAGAAGGGTGCTATTGGAGCCAGACTCAGTAAAGATCCACGGGACGTCAGCTCTTGGCATCTTATTCCATCACAGCTTTTAGGGATGGGCTTCCCTATCAGGAATCAGGCAGCAGCGTGTGGGCAATACTGTAAATGCCAATAAAGATCACTGTTATTACAGTGGTTCCTAATAGTCCCATTACAAATGAAATTTGTCTCTTGGAACTACAACTCCCCTCTTTCTTCTCCTAAGCTCAAGAGAAGAGGTTAAGCCAAGCCTCAGAATTTGCTCCAGTAATGTGGGCTTAGCTACTCAGAAACATTGCTCTCTGCAGGGGGTGATGGCTGCTACTTTAATAGTGCTCCTGCATTTACTGTAAAACATTTCTTTTATCGAGCGCTGTTCAAACTAGAGTGTTATTTAAAAAAAAAAAAAGTAATTTTGAACTCTTCTTCCATTTAACTTATTTATTAAAGCTTTTAATGAAGAACAAGTTAGAGTGAAATCAGACTCCGATTTTTGCAGATTATTGAGCTCAAGAAAGGAAGGTACAAACCAATGTTTGTGACTTAAACCTGATTACAAGCATAACTGTAAGAAAGTCTGTCAGCTACTCTGTAAAACGCATAAGGCTAAGACATGGGCACAACATACACTTTGTTGCAGAATCAAACAGCTTGGAAAGGTCCTCTGAAGGCCTTCATGTCCAGCCTTCATGTTGCAATTTCCCACATGTTCAGTGCTTCTTGTGCCTCTGAGAAGAGTCTGACTCCATCTTCTCAACACCATCCCACTAGGCAGTTGTGGACAGCAATAAGGTTTCTCCTGAATCACCTTCTCTCCAGTTCTCCCAGCCTCTCCACCTGTGACACTTCACCACTTCCCTGCTTTAGTACTGTAAGTCTTGGTGGCCCTCCACTGGACTCAAGCCAGTATGTCAATGTCTTTCTTTCATGGGGAGAGGGGTCCAAAAGTTGGCAGAGAGGTGGTTGCAAAAGGTTCTCCTGCCTCCTTTTGCTGCCAACACACATAACAGAGACTGTTCTCATTGCCCTGTGTCTCCTAAGTAAGCAATCTGTACCTGAGGATGAGTCACAGCCTCTAAAACAAGCTTCACTTTGCAACACAGACTGTTTTCTTGGTAACTCGGGTATTTTCCCTACAATATCAGATTTCAAAATAAACAGAATGCAGTTCAGAACCTCTGGCCTAATACTAGCTCTTTGTACACTGTGATCACAGAGTTTGAAGGTACACGTGTTCTTTGGAAGCTATAAAGCAGTGATCACTAAGAAAAACCACCCAGCACAGGATGCTCACACCGACCAAGAAATTTGCTCCCGAGGAGAACGACCACCAGTTCTTAAGAGCACCAAATTCATCTCAGCCCCAGCATTACCTTCCTCCATCTCTCCCCAATCCAGCCACCTACTACTAAGCAATTTACAGAGCAGATACAGTCAGATGCAGTGCAAGACTCAGAATTTTGATTGAAGGGTATCAGTTACGCTGTCATGTTTTCAAGATTTCTTTGCATCTCTGATATACGGGGGAAAAAAGTAATTATCTTATGTGAACACTGAGTTTCTAACCTTAGAGCCTGACTTCAGAAACCAGGATCATTGGCTTAAAATTAACACAAGCTGTCCCCGTAGAAGCTATTTTTAACAAGTGAATGAAAGGGAATAAAAATAAGACTGCATATTTTAATAGACCTAACACACGTCAGAAATTCTAATCCCCTTACACTCTTCTTAGCTCAGAATATGTTCTAATTACACATATGAAAGAAAGCAGAAAACATACCTTTTATTGCACCCACAATATTTTGGTCTAGTCCTTTCCGGTTGTCATTGAGCCCTCTTTTCCTTTTGCCATTTGGTAAAGAGTTAGCCAAAGTCTTGTCATCAAAAAATGCACAGACCAGCTTCCTAAAGAGCAGACTTCCTGAGCGAGTGTAGTTTGATAGTATAGAGTCCAGCTGGGATTTTGGCATGAAGACATCAAAGCCTTCTGCAAGTTGCACTTCTGGCTACCAAAAGAATACAAATGTTTTAATTAAACGAGCATTCAAAGACATTGTTTTATTTCAGTCATGCATCTGGTGAGACTTTACAATGACGTGATCCAACCACCAATCTTTTCCCAGCTATTCAGGACCACAGCAGCCTAACTCACTGAAATCAAACCCCATCAGTGAATAAGCACCTTAAAAGGCAAATCAAATAATCTGTCTGGCCTCTCTAACAGTTAACAATTACTGACATTATTTCTAGGTGTGCAGCTAACAAAAAGACAAGAGATATCTTTCAATACTGGGTAATAATGGCAACCTAGAGGATCATCCCAGGGCAGTGTTCCTAAGCGATGCATTTTAAGACATTTATCTAACCATTTAATGGACTTGTTTCACTGCCAAGTGCTGTGGGGCAGCCAGGCATTTCCAAGAAGCACAAATGCAGGGATATTGGCCCGTTCCACATGGTTTCCCACGAGGGCTTCTAGTGCAGATACAGCCCATATGAGTAGAGGGGGATGATGAGTTTGAGGTTGCCCTTGGAGCCCACCCTTGCTGAGCATCCATTTCTCCCTCCTTTTCGTATTCCCAAAATGCATCCTTAGAAGAGGATGGTGTTAGACATACAGCTTATTTCAGCACAGAAACCCTCAACAGTAAATCTCAGGGATTTACAGGACTGCTAGAAAGTGAGGCAGAGGGGAAGAAGAGGAAAGACAACCATGTTGTATTTCACAATAGTCTTCTCTCAAATACATTCTGGGTCAAAGCAGACAAGGTCTTTGAGAAGTCCCCTTACCAAGAGCCTTTTTGCTGCCCCTGTCTGTACATACCAGAAATTACATGAACCGTATTTGCAGAATTTTCTTCATAATGCTTATGTAAGACTTTTACATGGAATAATTATATTTCTGGAATGAAGACATTTCATTAATAAACTAAAATTTTTAAAGTATTATTTGGAAGCTGGCAAGGAGGGAAAAAAATCCGTAGTCATGACGAAAATAAGCCAACATTTCAGCCTTGCTCCTAAGAACTGGCTTTTTTTCTCCCACATGAGAAAATATATCCACCAACAATAGCGCATTTTCAAAGATGTTCACAGAGCAAGAGCAAGTGCCATCTCCCATCAAATCACCTGCAAACATCTTGAGTCTAGACAGAAGAAAGGGCTGCCAATCTCAGAACAATTTGGCTGTGTACCTCTTTTCCCGTGGATTTTTACAAATCAGTTATCAAGAGAGTTATAGCAAGCAGGATACTTTCAAAGCATGTACCATCATGAGATATGGACATGTGTTGAGCCATGAAGATGCTTTGGGAAGTCAGGATGAAGACTCTTAAAACATGTGGATAGCAACAACAACAACAACAACAAAATCTTAAAAGCATGTAGTTTCTCAGCTTGTTCTGGATGAAAAGTTGTTTTTTACCTTGAGAACTTTCAAAATGCTGGATCCAACAAAACAGAGTTACTCTATTTGACATCTGACAATACTCTGATGTAGGTGGGTTTTTAATATGTTACTTCTAAACTTTCTGGTGACAGAAAAGATTTTCAAGAGTAAATAAATGTGGGCCAAGTTTACAGCTTGGGAAAAATTCCACTTCGTGTTCATCAAAACCCAGAATGTAGTTGTCATGGTGATGAAGGTATCCTGTTCTGTTACTTGGGTCCTGTGGGAGACATCTAAGATGACCTGGATCAAAGACATCCAGGGTAGACAAATCATCTTCACTAATCACAGAATTGTTTAGGCTGGAAAAGACCCATAAAATTATCAGGTCCAATGTGTAATCCAGCACTGCCAAGCCCACCACTAAACCACGTCCCCAAGTGCCATACCTACATGTCTAGTAAATACCTCCAGGGATAGTGACTCCTCCACTTCCCTGGGCAGCCTGTTCCAGGGTTTGACAATCCTTTCAGGGAAGAAATTTTTCCTAATATCCGACCTAAACCTTCCCTAGTGCAATCTGAGGCCATGTTCTCTTGTCTTGTTGCTTGTTAATCGAGAGAAGAGACTGACCCCCACCTGGCTACAATCTCCTGTCAGGGAGTTGTAGAGTGAGAAAGTCATCCCTGAACCTCCTCCAGGCTGAGCCCCCCCAGACCCCTCAGCTGCTCCTCATCAGACGTGCTCCAGACCCTCCCCCAGCTCCACTGCCCTTCTCTGGACATGCTCCAGTCCTTCAATGTTTTTCTTGTAGTGAGGGGCCAAGACTGATGCCAGGACTGGTGTGGCCTCACCAGTGCTGAGCACAGGGGGACAGTCAATGCCTTGTCCTGATGGCCACACTACTGATGCAACCACCAAAGATCAGTGACTCCTGTGGTACCTTTTCTGATACCTCCTGCTTAAATCCCAAAAAGCCAGAAGGATTGTGAGGCCCCACTTTCATGGCCTGTATTCATACTGAAAAATCAAGATCAAGCAAGCTTTTGCCCTGTGTTTTTTTTCCCTTTTGCTTTTTGCTCTGTGGGAGGTTTCTGTCTTCCCTGAGTTCACTTCAGAACACCTGCATTAGGCTTTGACAGGTTACCAACCACCCTGTAATGCAGTCATAAAATACATCTCAAACCTAAACACTGCACCAGCATGGAGGAGACAGGAGTATTTTAGTTTTGGCTATTTTATTCTTAATACAGGAATCAATTTGTTTTATCAGTGAAATAATTTGAAGGCAGAAAGACGATTTATTCTTGCTTTTCTTTAGTAGTAAACCATTCTTCAATCAAAGACAATCGGTAACTAATTGAAGTTTATGATCACTTTGAATGTGATTTCTCAAGGAAAAAGCACTTGTCAGTAGATAATGATCATGCATAAGGAACTGGTGGGTAAACTATTTGTGTACAATAAAACAAGTAAGACCTGAATGCCAAAGGCTTCTGCTGTGCTAAAATTAACAGGCAGTGAATTAGATTTAATCCTAGACTTTTTAGTAGCTTGTAATACATAGATTAAAAATTATTAGGTTATAAATGAAATACTACAGCTGTAAAACAAACACAAGAAAGTTTAACTAAGAGTAACAGATCATTACATTTAAAAAGCAGGTTCTCTGATCCATGGGCCAGATTAAGGGTTGGTCTCACAAAGACTTTTTCCATCTCTGTAAGCAGCAGTATTTCATCACAGCAGGTCCGAACTAATTGCACTCATTTTGGCAGCCCCAATTTTATACCCATTAAACTTGGATTTTTCTTAAAGTTCAATAAGCGTTGACAAAACAGCAGTGGCAGCAGTGGTGGTGCATGACACAGCACACACTACAGACAACCCGTGGAATAACCTCAAGGGAACATTCATTTACGGTGCTGTGTAAAATGTCTTTCAGTTTTTTCAGGCATTCAGACATGCTGGTGGTGAGCACACCAGAGATGCTTATGAATAAATAGAAAAAGATAATGTTGCCATTCATTCTGACACAAGTGACTTTCTTTAGCCTTCTCAAAATGTTTAAGGTCACATTCTATTTTCACATTAAATATATCTGTTTTCAGAACTCAAATGTTTTCTTTCCAAAGACAAAGCAAAATCAATTTGTTTGTCTCAGGGTTCTGGCTCTGTAAATTTAGTCGAGCAACTACTGTGGCAAGCAGGGACCCAAGCATGGGTGGGCAGATGAGGACCTGATTTACGAGCCACGTTTTCTCTTCTTTTTTTCCTTAGGTCAAATTGGCAACTACAAAGAATCGTGTCCAGCAATGGAACACATTCATAAAGCCAAATTAAATTCCATCGCAAGTACAAAACTGTTTTCAAAACCGTGCTTCAAGCTGACAAGAGTGCCACAAGCAAAGAAAAATTATAAGCACAAATTGCATACTGGAGATAAATTGCCAGTCCCTCCCCAAACCTTTCCCTCAAACATTATTAAGCTCAGTACTACAAAAGGAAAAGCTCTGAAAAAGCATCAAACTAGTTACTCTGTATCACTACACTGACTCTGTGGCATGAGACTGCAACCTAATTAGTGGTGTGGCTTGCATCTCTGTAAGTGAATTATTATGACAGCTCTTTTTTATTATTAGTTCCCTCTTCCAGAAAGGTAGAACATTATCTGCTACATTGTTTTCATTTATGCTTATTAATACTGAATTTAATTATGTTTTTCTAGCTCATAGTACTTAGGAAATTGGAAAGCGCCTGCTCAAAATTAAAAATATATTAGAGAAATTAATGACCAGTTTACTTGTCAATGAACATGGTTTGGATGACATCAATTTAGTCATTAAACAAAGCCAATCAGCCACCAGATACATGAAATTTCTATCACTCTGTACACAAATCAGGAAAATATGCCTACTGCAACTTTACATGGCAAAAGCAGACATTCTTGGAGAGGCAAATTTTGGCCCCTTTAGTCACGCTGACATCATCAACATTGTCAGGGCCCTCATCCAGCAACCACAGTGATGGAGACTGAATGACCGGATTCAGCAAAGACCGAACACACACCTGTTACTATGTGGGTTCAACAGCAATGACTGGCCGTGAATGGTTTACACACCCAGCACTTTTCGTGGCCCCTCACCTCACGGTGGCTCTTGGCAGTGGGAGAGGTGAAGAGCAAGTTCCCACTACAAGCAGAAAGAACCAGGGCCTTGAACTCAAGGATGAACTATACACTCATGAAAGTTGGAAAAAACCCCAAACTTTGTAATCAGCACTCCCTTCATCTAATCCTAACATTTCCATTCACCCCTAACCAGGCTTTGCTTGTTTATTCTAACAAAAAGTGGGAAGACACATCAATGGGACTTGAGTACGGATTCTCCTGAATGAGTCAGTGCTTTAAAATCCCGTGATCCTGCGCATTAAAACTTGAACTTACATCTGATGAAGCCGATTCAAGGATAATTCCAAATCCTGAAACGGGGGTTTCTGGTTTTAGGGGGGGTTCAATCGCTTGCAGACTCAGTCTCTCTGAGTTTGCTGAAAGCTTCTTTTCATTCTCTGCAGTGTTGGGTTTCTTACTCATTGCAACTGGTTCAATAGTTTTCAGGGGCAGTTTTCTCTTTTTATTTCTCTTTCTTGATATTGTTGCCTTTTGTGCACAAATCAGAGGAACAGGAGGCTGCTGTCTGTTTTGAGTCCCAACTGAATGAAAGAAAGTAATGCATTAATTTTATAGACAAAAGCAAACATATAATCACAGAGATGCACCATTAAACTGCCGACACACTGAACTTATTTTCCAGGTAAGTGCTGTGGCTTCCAGGGCTGCTGGTACAGGGGAAACACATTTTATCACCTTTGCATAATTTTCCAATCTGCACAATGGGAATAATGACAGTGAGCTATACTATGAGGCTTTTCAAGACATACTGATAAATAGCATTTCAGGAAAATTAGGAATATGTGGCTCTTTCTCCTAGTGACCACTGGGTGGTTAGTGAGTTGAAGCACTTAAGTGATTGATTTGCATACTCTCTTGAATGACTGACAATCTCACTGTCTTTGAGGATCTTTTCCTGATAAAGTAAGATAATACAAGTGCTAATGCAATTACAGTTATTTTTATGACTGTGGTCTCCAAGTTAATTAGCTCAGCAAGAACATTTCAAGTACCATTATGTCAAGAATGAGTGAAAACACTATTGAGTAGTTTAATTTCTGGGAAAAAAGGTAACCCAAAGTTGCATCAGTTTGTTTTGCTCATACACAAAAACTGACATGCGTTACCTCTGAAATATAAGAAACCATATTTCATATGTATCAACATTTTGCATTTCCCAGTATTCACAATAATTTGTATAAATTAAGGCACCAATCCTGAACCTGTATCAATGCCAGTGAGTCCTCCAGCAGAATGCTATCAAGATACAATTACATCTGTGGATAAATCACTAAAATCAAGGTCAAAACAAAAAATGCCAAAAGTGCTTCACATGCAGATCAAAATCATTTCAGTTATGAGTGAGAAATAAAATGTTCTTATCTACAAAGCTTAAGGAAAAAGCAAACGTTATAATACTGTTTATTAAAATATTTAATTTCTGGCAAGGACTTACAAGACTGTGATGTGCAGTTTATAATTAAGACAGTAGGGTGTTTGAACACTAAAATAAGTTATGACACTTTCACTTACATGTTTGCATTTTAGGTTTTTCTCCTTTTAGCAAATGCCAAGTGATTTTTTTTCTCTCTGTAAAACTATAATTTCAGAACATATGAAGTACTCCCAGTGAATTGAGAGTTTCACGAATTAACAAGGTACTTTAGATACATAATAAACAAGGTATGTTCCTGCTATTGAGGAGACAGCTCTTTTGGCATAAACCCCAGTTCTGTAGCTGTCACTCACAAGCCATTTTCAACCCCAACGTAACTTCTATGAAATTGGAGTGATAAAGAAGCCCATGTCCCAGCAAAGACTGTAAAACTGGGCCTTTGTGTGCTCCTTTGTAAATTGGTGACTCCTAGAAAAGCATTTTTATGCATGTCAACCGATATTACAAAACCTGTCTGATCCTTCCCATCACTCACTCAAACATTACACACCGTGGAGACAAGGAGTTTAGTCAGCCCTTCACTCCACCCATGTTTCAGTTAATTACTCAACACTCCCTTTTCTTACAGAGGTCACTGAATTTTAGGTTCCCAGCAGCCTATGATGACCTGCCTAGCTCCTACCTGCCACAGTCTCATCTCGCTGGCTCTAGAGCTCTCCTGGCTCTGCATTGTTCTGTTTCAGCTCCCAACCTAGCAGAAAACTAGACAATTCTGATTTCATTTTCCTTACCACTCAGATTAGTGAACTGGTGAGCAAACCACAAATTAAGTAGCACTGTGAAAACAAACTGGGGGTGGTTATGGCATATTGACCTACCCAATGGGCTCTCACTACAAGAGTATCTAATCACATTAGATTTTTTTTTTTTAATTCAGCCTTAAAAGATTCCTACAAGATAAAATCCCATGTTACAGGTAAGGACCTGAGAAGTAATAATTACATTTCCAAGAAATGTAAAAATCTGTAAATGACTATGAAAATCTGACTTTGAACAATGTGTCAACAGAGCAGGAAATAGTTTCTGTCTTAGACCATTCCTAGCAGGAAGATCATAGAATCACAGAACAGTGTGGGTCGACAGGGACCTCCCAAGATCATCTAGACCAACACCCCTGCAACGAGCTTGACCATCTTCAACTAGATGCTTGTCACAGATAAACACATATGGGACATTGTACCTGCTTGAATCTGCATCAGTTTTCTCATGGTCTTGAGCTCTTGAAGAATTGCCTGCAGGGTTGACTGGCAATTACATGTGCAGCAGTTTGGTCCAACTGATGAGTTCACCATGGGGATTTCTCCTGAAAGAGAGAGGAATGAAATGAGGGAGAGACGATGTAACCCCCACAAAACCACCCAAACAACAATTAGCAGCAGGTGTTTGAAACTATTATCAATATACCAGATTGTGAAATTAGATTCAAAGCAAGAAAGCAAGTAATTTTCAACATGGTCCCTTTTCAGGGGAAAGGGCCACTAGTTTTTATCCAATTACTAACATGTGCAATCATATAGAGTTGGGATGCAATGTTACATGGGCTGGAGAAGACTGCTCAGAGCCTGAATACAATGCACTCCTCACAGCAGGGCTCTCTATTGTCAGGCTGGTTCATCTTGAATAACAAAAGCACCAAACCTCATTATAAACATACTCACTTTATCACACACACAAAAAAGCCCATCTCCTGCAACAGTCTTACAAAGAATGGAGACAGTCTGTGTAATAAAGGTTTGTACTGTACATCAAATAGAGGGTCTAGGAATTTTTAAACTGCTTCAATGTTACATGTGATTCTTTACCACGTGAAGAATTGAGAGCGAAAATAAAAATACCCCAAAAAACAGGACAGAAAATAATCACCAGCACAGAAAGCTTTCAAAACTGCACTTCTGTTTGCTAGGGTGGGATTGTTTTCTATGATATGTTTTCCAGCACTGTGACCTACAAGATGGGCTTTCCACAGTTTTCCTTTGAAAATTAATATAGTAGTTCAAGAGATTCTTTTTTTCTAGTAATTCTTACTAGTGTTTAATTCAACTTACATACTTCTAGTTCTAGTCCTCAGCAGTGCCTTTATTACTGCCTTGCTTTCCAGAAGTTTTGCACTGTAGGTCCTGAATTAGGACAGGTTGTAACAGCTGACAGATTTCAGGCTTTATCTGGATTGTTGTATCCAGCACTTTAATTTAAAATAGCTATATCCCCAGCTTTAATGCTGCAAATAAAATTTCCAAAATTCAACAGAACACCTAGCAGTATCTGGCTGAAACTGAGGCCAGATGGGATGCAGCTCCCTCCCTTTCAAAATATGCTTACAGTCACTTAAATTGATGGGTATTTTACTGCTCATCAAAGCATGCAAGAGGAGGGATGATCATTTTATGAGGATAGGCACAAACGGACCTAACAAAAATCACCTCACTTGGTGTCACATGTGGACTTCAGAGAGTGTATTTCCCTTTTTCTTCCAAAGCCTGACACTTATCAGGTGCCCTTTAATCATTACCCACCTAAAGTGAACATAAGCAAACCATCATTTAATCTCCGCTCATAAATCCTCCCATTTTTCATTATTACTTTTGCTTTCCTCTGAAGCCAAACCAGCCAAATACCATTTTAGGTTTGGGTTGTGTTCCTTCATCAGAGCTCCCTGATGTCAGACCCACACAGATCCCCTGACTTCAATCCTCATTTGAAATTGCTGAAAATCTGGCCAGCCCTAAATCACTCCCGCCCTTTCCTAATTCTTCCAGTGTGTCCCTCCATCCTCACATCTCCCTTCCCAAGCACTTGTTCTCTACCTCCTTCCATTCAGTCCTTCAGACCTGAAGCAACATCTATCAGACTTGAGCAGACTTGAGAACTGATGGTCATGCTCCAAAAGTGAGCTACTTGTAAAGCTAAACTGATGTATCCCTTAAAGATTGCTGACATCTTCTGGGTGTCACTCTCCTCTTTTCCTCAGATATTTAGACTGTCCACACTATAAATTCTGGTATTTTAAAATATCATCCATGGACAAATATGTATTAAAACTGCACTGAGATCAATAGACTAGTTCAAAAATCTCTGCAAACCTAGCAAATACAAATAATAGTACCACTGGCTTCATCTCTCCAAGGTTTCAGCTGCAAACGAAATAACTTTTTAGAACTAAGGAGTTATCTGGAAAACAGGCTGTGAGTCTCAAATTGAAACAAAAAGGTTTCTGATTCAGCAGGACTCTGCCTAGTTTGATCTCACCCTTCCTTTGTACACTGTCTATTCACTGGAAGTTCCTTGGGGTATGGACAGGATTTTACCTTTTCAATGGTCCATAAAGTGCTTAGCCCATTGTTACAGGTAGAGAGGGAAAAAAATAGTGTTATCTTTAGCTTTGCAGCAGATTACTCAAAATCCCTCAACTTGACTCCACCAATACCCTCTACCTACGTGTTATAGGTAGACTTTTAAGTAGATGAATTTCAAGACTACTTATAATTTAATAGCACCAGCATTAAGTCTGTACCTTTCAATAAGACAAGCAGGTACCCCAGAAAATGGGAGTCCCAGGAAATTAGGAGAGTTTTATTAACAGGACATCCTTTCTTCAGTGCTTTCTCAGTTGTTTAAACACTAATCAGCTTCTCAAGATAAATCCCATCCTCTTCTTTTGATCAGAATCCAATATTCTAGTGGGTTTCCAGAAATGGTATTTAAAAGACCATAGTGGGGAACCACAGCTGGTGGCTTTTGTTTCCTTCTTAACAAAAACTTTACATCATGGTAAATTGCACATGAAAACTTGGACAAATTATAATAGTAAATACCTGTACATCTTTCCTATTGTAATGTAACATGTTCCTAATGAAAGCACACAGGCTCCTGATGGAAAACCAAAGGGTCTATTTTCCCACTGAGGCATAGGGGATTTACATTACAATCCCCATTAGCATTGATAGAAATTACCCATGTAAATCTACCATAGGTACTGGGAATGGGAAAAGAGATCACCAATATTTCAAATCAAAGCAGGGTTCTACTGACTCTATACATATTCATGAAGGTTTTTTATTTTCTTTCTATCCTCCCTCCTCTGATCAGTTATTGTGTTGTAAGAAACATCTTGTAGAGTGTTCTCAGTCATTGTTCCAAGCACTATCTTTATCATTTTTAGAGGACAAAAGCAACCCTTTTCAACTTGTTATAAATCAATTTTTAATTTTAAAAGGAGATCAGATTTTTTATTTTTATGAAGGAGTCTTTAAAGAGCCATCTCCCTCTCTTTTGGAAGCTAGCCAGCAGGCAAATTTGATACCTGCTTGTATGGCTGAGAGAAGGAGATGACACAAATACATCAGCTGCTTCCCCTGTGAGAGCAGTAAGTAGCCCACGACAGTGGTTCCTGAAGCTGGGTCTGCTGAGAGGGAATTCACCTGCTGTAACATTGCTACCAGTTTATATTTGAAGAACATGCAAGTACTACCCATTGAAAATGATGTTGATACAGCCCAAAAGCAATTCAGCTGCTGCATCACTGCTGGATTTGCTACAGAACACAAGAAATGAAACTCAAATGTCTTAGAAAGACTCTGTGAGTTTGTTGTCCCTAACAGAGCAGACATGCTGCTCACTGTAGCCCCAAGGGGCTTCCACTAAATGTAGTGGGTCACAGGTGTCTACTCAACATCCTGACTTGTGGAACTGCCACCTTAAATCTGGTTTGGAGTAAATCACTTTGCTTCTCAGGTATGTTCCAACTCACTCCTCTGCTGCAGCAATGTCTGGGCTCCCCCTATTCCTCTTCTGCTCTCTTCTATTTTTGCCAGTACTCACTAATGCTTTCTGTTATTAAACAGCCATTCCAGCCTCTTCTTGAACCACCCTAAGAGTAGGTAACTGTACCAATGAGATGGACTTGATGTGTCTACTGCATCCAAATCTGAGTAATTCAGAGGGCCCACAGCATGTACCTTTACTTCCTATGCAGTATCTATCCACAATGGACAGAAAGTTCCCGGACTCAGATCACCTGCTACAGATACTTGAACATCCCAGTGATGACCTCAGCCTGACAGCCCCAGGTAACAACAGGCCTGAACAGTTTTGCTCTGGTAAGTTAAACACCATGGTAAGTACCAAGGAGGAGTATCTCCCTTGAGGTGTTGTTCAGCATTTCTACACCCAGCTTTTAGGGCCTTTGTCCATCCTCTAAATAACATCTAAAATGCCAACTTAGATGCTCAGGCCTTCAGGACACGGGATGGGGGGAATCAGGCATGTCACAATGCCCAGAAGAGCTGTGTGCTGGGTGAAGAGCAGTTTTAGAGCTTGCTGACAGCCCAGAAATTCACCAAAAATTTTCCCTTCCTAAAGTCCAGGCTTTGGAGTCAAAGCAGCAAAACTGCCCAGTCTGATCACAACACCTCACTGTAGGCAGACACCTCTTACCAAATTGCTATGCAGATTGTCTTTTCAAAAGTGGCCAGCGGAGAGGGCCCACACCCATCTTTATGTAATAACCCAAAAGATTACATTCCTTTCTGCAGCAGGACTGCACAGGGAGGTGCCTCCTGGGGCACTTCCCCAAGACCTGGGAGCCTGGGCATTCCTCTTGTCCAGCCCAGGAGGTTGCTCAACCCAACTCTTTCCCTGTCCCACAGGCCACTCTAACCTCTAAGGGATCATAAATCAGCTGAACCCTTCCTCCTCGTATTAAAAAAAATCAAAGCACTGGCATTTTCTTGCATATGGGGCCAAATCCTGTAACATGTTTCAGCTCACATGCTGAATCAGGCCCCTGAGGGGATAGAGGTGCTGCTCCACCTACCTTCTGGATTTGGGAACCAGGCATCTAAGCTGTGCAGGCTTGGGCACTTCTGTGCATGCAGAGAACTGCCCCTGCTGGTGCCCAGAGCCTCTCAGGGCAAGGAGGGAGATGTGTGATGAATTTTGTGTCCTTCCATGTTCAGAAGGTTGTTATGGTGGGATTTTGACAGCAGTTTTTTAACCTGGCAGCAAGACTTACATTCTCTGGGGCTTAACACAACAAGAGAAAGGCATTTTAAAGGCACACTGCCATCTACCTCAGGGCAGAATTCTCTGCCAGTACTAGAAAGGCCATGCTCTAGTACACACTGTTTGTAGGTAGACTCCATCACTTCTTTTCTTCAATGGTCTCACTGGAATAAAAACCTAAGGCTGTGATGGAATTTTGTCCCTGAAGTTCAGTGGCCTGTTACGAGGCTGATGCCATCCCCTCACGAAAGGCAGTAAAATCCTGCTCCGCAAGTGGTGTCACAACAGCGCTACACTACTCATGGCAAAGAGGAGTGGTAGAGGTTGACGTTTAATTAGCCATGAAGTTAATAACAACGGCAAAAGCTGTTTTAGTAAGTACTGTAGAGAAATTAAGCTTGTAACAGCACTGAGTAATTCTGTCCTATCACCAGGAAACCATTTTAAAAGCTAAGACAGATGGTAGCAGAATGCACTGTGCCCACTTTCACACCTTTTTGAAGTGATAACTATGTGCTCATTTTGTAGACTCTGAACTATAACTGCTTTCAGTGCAGTGGTACAATATATCATCACAACAAAGGCAGATACTTAGTACAGAACAAGGAGAGGGGGGAAAAAAAAAAGAGTACCATTCTCAGTATCTAACACAGATCATACCATTGGATGCCACAGTTCGAGTCTGATTTTGGAACGTTTTGGATCGAGTTCCGTATTGCCCTGAAAAATGGCTGGTTTGGGGTGATAATTCATTCCATGCACCGCTCTGAGAAGGATGAAGGCTGGCCTGGGACTCTGCAGGGGGATTCAGGCGCTGGGCCCAGGCTAAGTCTAAATCTTGGGGCTCCTCCTTCAGTTTTTCTCCTTCTTTGCCAACTCGTTGATAGATTCTTCCAGTGCTGTCATTCAGTAATCTTCTCATCCCTGTAATTTGTTTTTTAATTTCCCGGCTTTCATCTCCTAATGAAAACAGAGCCACAGTTATCACTGTAAATTAGCAAAAACAGTAATGGGTAGAGATTAGTGACTTTAGATACCAGTAAGAGTTGGAGCACAGAATTAAATAAATAAAGACAAGAAAGAAAAGGGATGGTTGAGTGGTCGCTGGGATGTACCAGGCTACGCTTTCACACAGCCATGGCTGACAGCTCTCGTGGCTGAAAGACCTGCTGAACTTGGCTTTCTTGATGCTGTTTCTAAAGCTTTGATGAGTGAGATTATTTTTTGCCAGAAGGAAATAATAATAGCTACAGCAGTTTCAAATAAACAGTCCTTTTAAGAGACTGATCCTATTCAGGCACTGACATCAGTAGATATTTTTCCTGAGTAAAGCCTAAAGGATCAGACCCTTTATGTATCTGCTGTATGCTGAGGGATAGATCCTAAAAAAAAAAAACAAACACAAATAGCACCACATCACCCCCCACCCCCAACACTGCATCTATTGATTGTAATGAACAAAATCAGTTCCTTAGTCCACAGAATTTAATAATACTGGATTATGCAGGAATAAATTAAACAGTAGCTAATATGTGTATAACCGTATATAGCTGAACTGCTGGATGTCTTGAAAATGTAGATTATAAAGACAAAATGAAAATATACGCAAGAAAAATGTGACTGTTCCAAATAAATTCAGGGCATTTAAATAATAACAGTTACACACTTTAATACTCCTGGCACCATTTAAGTATTAATTTTACGTATGAAACTGCTGATTGCACAATGAATAGATGTGTTTTGGGCAGATAGCAGCTATTTTGCTCGTTAAAGCATACATTACATTTCAGGAGTAATAAGGAAGTGTTCATTGCCCCTTCTGAAATAAGAAGCTGCTGGTTTTTTTTACTGTTAATAGAAAAATGAAACATCCTAAGCAAATGGGAAAACGAAGATGTAGAAACTGATGAATCAACCTTCCTCTGTAGTATATTTAATACAGTAATGCCTGGTATACTCTAGTCAATTGACATTTGTGCTTCCCAAAATAAACCTATTTTTGGCAAAGCTACAGAATAAAGGAAACCTCAGAAATAAAAAAACTCTACTCTCCAAAATCCAAGATGCAAGGTGTGTTGTCTCTGGTTTAACAAGGTATTTGAAAGTGTGCTAATTCCAGGCATGTGAACAATTTTATCAACTCCACAGCTCTAATCAGTTCCTTAAACTTAGGTGCACGCCTAGGGAGCAGCTACACTGGACAGATAAAAGAGCAGCAAACCCCTCCCCAGCACGGGCCAAGCTCAGTGTGGCTGGGACACACTGCAAGCCCAGCATAGCCAGGGACGAGCAGCACCTGAAAGAGGGCATTTTTGCTCTAGGAGGCAAAGAAACAGAAGGGGACAGGAGCTGTACGATCCACTCCAGCCTCTGCTGGATCCCAGCATCTCCTGCTTGACCTGGCACACCGGTTCCCTGGGCTGGTGCCAGCTGGCTCCAGCCCACCCCGATCCAGCGAGGAGAGTGGGTGGATTGCAAGAGAGCTTCCAGTCCAAACTTAGAAAAATATTTGCCAACCCCGTACAGCGACACTCCAGCACCGCTCCCGCTCCAGCTAAAGCGACGAGAAAAACCCTCTGAGAGGGAGTTCTGCGCTGTATTTATTTATTTTGTTGGTCTGCCCGCAGGTTTGTGTGTGTGGCTGTGATTTAATTAACAAATCACAGCACCAATTCCTTTAAAACGGCACTTTTTGGCCCCAGCCCAGCCAGGAGTTGGCTGTTTGCAGTTCCCAACCTTGAGAGGCTGCAGAGTACCACCAGACTCCAATTACTGAGGCACTCAGACCTGTACACTGCCTTTCTCCTGTACGTGGCTGTACCTGCTCATATCCCAGATCCAAACGCTCCCACTACACCGGAGCCTGGAGCAAACCCTTACTGATGTGCCATTTTAACATTACACCAGGCTCTCCAGAGCTTTATGTTTGGATTTGTATTCGATGGCAAAATGTATGTGAGTATCAGAACAGCTTCCCACCCACCCCCTCCTGCCGGGTGCAGTGACTGTGCTACGTGTCTGGTCGGGTGACATGTTGTTAGAAAGATTAAATTTCCGTTACCCAATTACATAAAATATTAATGTTAATTGAGCTTATTCAGCCTTGATTCTGTTCCCTTGTTCCTTCATATAGAAATCTTCCTATACAGAGACATGAGCATGTTTAACTCCAAATAAAAAACCCCTACATTTATGTTACAACAAACCCTGAACTTCAGATAAATCATTACTTACACAAGGAGAGTCTCCTTTTGCAAACTTGTTTGTTGGGGTTTGCATTTTGGTTTCTTTTCAGGAAATTTTCTGTTTGTTTTGTTGGTAGTTTTGGTTTCTTTGGTTTGTTTTGGGATTTTTTTGTGTGTGTTTTGATTTGGTTTTTAAAGATGCCTTCTCTTTTACAAGGAAGGGCAATAAACCATCATAGATTATGCTCAGTTGGAAGGGACCCATCAGGATAACTGAGACCTACAGGCTATAAGCCTGACTTAAGTCTTCAGTGCAAATTTACATCCCTTCTCTTCCAATCATGACTTTTTACAGCTTTAGTTTGTAAGAGGCCAGGAACAGCAGCATCCTGCCCGAGGAGTGGAGAGCAGCTGATGTTACACCATCTGAACCTGCAGACAGGAGCAACACAGATTTAACTAAAGATTTAACTTCTTGCTCCCTGGTTATCTCATTTGGCTATTAGCTCTAGAGCCCCATGATAGCATTTTGTTATCAGCTATTCCACTGCTGATAATTTTCACAGATAATAACCATGTAATTTAAAAATCTAAAAAAAAAAAAAAAGGAAGATGGGGTACAGAGAAAACACAACTCAAGCTACTATGTCCTACAGAAGAGCCAGCCCTCCTTTTTAAATGATGAATAGGATAAGCCTTCCAAGATAGATGTTAAGGCCTGAGAAGAGTGGTGCCTATTTCAGCCTCTCCCTGTACATATACCAGGAGTCCTCACCATTCCAAAGGAGATGGGAATGCCTCCAAAGGGGTGACTACAGGATTTGCCACTTGGATTCCCTATGTAAACCCTCAGGTTTTATCTGAAACCAATGAAGTTACTTGCAAAACACTAAAATGTTTACAAAATGTTACTCAAAATAGAACCATGACAAAGTGCAGCCCTATTCAGAAACTTCTATGTACAGGTAGTAATTTTCATAACAAAAACATAACAATTTTTAATAACTACTGTTATAGTTGTTTCTATGATGGATCCTTATATACAACGTACTTTTTTCCACACTACCTGATCTGTAATCTTATAAAACAACAACAAAAATAGCAAAACAAAGCTCTTTAATAAATGCTACACTTACAAAAGGTAATTTTCACAATACTCACTTCAATCTCTTTCCTTGATGAAAGTATGCAGAACATAAAAACTTCCTGCTTTGAAAGTTGCAAAAATGTTTAAAATTACAAAGGCACAAATGTAAACCAGAACTGTCCCAGGATGCAGTAGCATCCACTGGCTAAGTGTGCAGCTGTCTGAAGAAACAGACCTGTAAATAACTCTAGTTAACAAAACAGTAATGATAATTCATTATTACACTCTTTGCCACTACATGACTGTTCACCTTCTCACTATTACGCTTATTAAACTGAATATAGATATAGCACATTGCCTCCCAAGTTCTTATGCTTTTCCCAAACAGTTTGTCAAAGATTATCACAGCACTGCAAAGAATTATAAAATGATATGTAACCATACCCACATGTTCAAATATTAATTTTATCCCATTATCAGAGAAGTGGTAACCACACCTGTAATAATGTGTGGTTTAAAGTGTTTAAGTGGGTAAATAGAATTAAGGTTGGACAACTGTCTGTGTTTGATATTTTTTCCTTTGACTCACATAAACAAATCGGCCATAACGCTGTCTTGGTCCAATATTTTGCAATTAATTTCTTTATTTCTAACATTTACATTTCTCATAGGTTTTGGGAAATATTCATGGGTAGCAGGCTTTTAAAATACAGGTTTTCTACTAATTAGTGTCTAATTTTATGTTGTTTGGGCAGCTGAAACTCCTACGGAACTTCTTCCTTTCTTGACCGCACAAATAGGGCTTTTTCCTCCATCAGGCTTTGTATCTCAGATTTCCACCTTTGTGTCCAACTAGGCTGAAATCAGTGGATGAGTTCAGGAGTTATCTGCAGGGTAGGAATAGCAGCAACAGGCAGCCAGACAAGCACATGTGAGCTGACAACAGCCTGGTTTGTTGGGAAGCAAGGCTTCAGAGGTGAGAAAAAGTGGAAGTCGATGCATATGGCTTGAAAGCTCAACAACAAAATAGTTGCAATGGGTTATATAATCAAACATATTAAACTGCAATTTATTAGATGGCACTTGAATGCTGCCCTCCCTGGAAGGGGGCCAGCAAAACTCAGCTGTCGTGTTTGAAGGCTCTGTAAGGGCTGATTCAGAGCGGCCCAAGGAACCGGGAGGCTCGTGGGCACAGGGCACATGTCCCTGCTGCTCAGCCAGGCTGAACTCTCCAAAACACCTCTTGGAATGCTACAAGGTATTCACGTGTTTCCTTCAGAGACAGTTATCCCAGAAGGAAGCCCAGTATCCCTTCTCAGCAAAAACTATACCCACATCAAGTAATAATTTTCAAAAATCAAGATATTTTTGTCACTGTCATCCTGTTCCAGAAGTGATCCTGAAACAGAAAGTTGTGAAGGTCAGCACGGGGGAAACAGAGGAGCCATGAGCATGATTCCTTATCGGATCAAAGGTTTCCTAACTCACGTGGAAACTGGCTGTAACTGCCCTGTGCATAACTGGAATCGGGCATCTGTGTAGCTGAACTCACAGGCTAAGCACACATTCCCAAAAAGGGGATACCTGGTCTGTGCTGGCATGTAAGAACCTACACTGAAGAAACAACACGGGCAACAACACCCTCTGCAAATGCAAAATCTGAACCCCAAGTCCTGGGGGAGGGCAAGTGGTCATGAACCACGTCAGAGGGTCACACAAGCAACACGAGTTAAGAGCCATGTGTTATAACCCATGAGTTATGGGGACTTTGACTACCCCAAGCTAACACGTAGGGACATTTAACCTGTCTCAGTTGAGGCATCTCAGCAGAACTCTAAAGCACCATTTAAAAGCACTTGTCTATCTTCATGTCACCACACAAAGCACCAACACTGTATTTACAGGAAAACCGGATCACCCTCAAATTAGACCCCCTCCTCCCAAAGCCAGCACGGAAGTGCATGGGTTGATAACCCTGCCTACCATGAGACACACGAAGTTAATAAGCACCACAAACACTAATGTAAGCAAAGCAATTTGCAGAATCAAGCCCAGGATCAGATCCTGAGATCAGTCAGGATTTCGGGGGGGGTTATTTCTCTGCAAAGTGGATCAGACTGGATGGCCCAGACATCACCACCACCACAAAACAACTCTTTGGAGGAGCCTGGTGAAAAACTTTCAAAAACGCCCAACAGGAGCAGCCCCAGAAGCCCAAGTTACACACTTTCATGCCACACTGCAACAGCCAAATCACTCGGGAAAGGAGAAGCGAGTAACTGTTCAATAAAAGTATATATTAATGGGGTCATATAATTAAAAAAGTAATAATAGATATGCAACAACTTCCCCCAGTTCTTGGAAATATCCCAGGTCAAGATCATGCTTCATCCCCAAGGGGGAATGCTTTACAAAGCTGGATCATTAGAGACCACAGATACAATAAAATAAACTTTATGCAGTCTTAATTACAGAAGCCACTGCTGCAACAACCAGACTTGGAATATAATCCTATTAACAATAACACAGGTCTGTGAAGTAACTTGTTAAGTCAACTTTTTCTCTGTGAATAAATTGCAAAGGATATTATTCCTGGGACAGAATAAATTCTTGAAATTAGTGAGTAACTTATGCATCGCTCCCCTGCTCCAAGAACACATTATTTATTTTTACCATGACACAGTGAAGTTATTAATCTGTTGCCTTCCACTTCAACAATAAGAAATGCTGTAAAATGCACAGACACCTGCATTACAGTACATTTCAGTTCCACTTTATATCAGTCATAAACATCTCTGTTTTGGACATCTCTTCAAAACAAATGCTCCAAGCACACTGTGCGTAGCATTCGATTTTATGAAACTATAAAAGTTCTTCACTGTTAATTACACAGACAAATGTCTCATCACACATTTGATTACCAGGATAATATAATTAGTTTTCTACATTAACCTTTCAAACACAGAGCCTGAATTTCAAGCTGAAAGCACTGTAAAAACTCTCAGTCTGGAGGTATACTATATTTCTACTTTTTTGTGATGGCAATAAAATATTAAGACTGTAAAAAAAGCAGTATGGTATATGCAAAAGATTTTTTCTTTTTCAATAGATAAGCTAAGTTTAACCAGTACTGTCCACAACACAGTACCCTCATGGGTTTGTAACTCCAAGTCTGGGCTTGCAGCCCTATGACAGGAAGTTTATGCTGATAACTTGTAAAAACTTAAGTCAGGCCTGTCTTAAATCTTGCCCATGTTTGAGGTTTAAGCACTTCACTCTGGGATGCCTCTTCCTTCTCAGACCGAGCAGCCTCTCCTGGTATCAGATAACTAAGCCCTTCCCTTCAAACCAAAAGACATGCCAGTGCTCATCTGCAAAATACAGTGTGGATATTCTACATTCCCCCCAAATTTGTTAAAGACTCTGTTTAAGCATGTCCTTAATCTAGAAAGATGTGACTTCTTGTTCATCATCTTACCAGAACAAGGGATCAGAGGACAGGACAAGCCACCACATCTGCCATTTCAACACTCTACCACATGAGATAACTTCACAAGTTCCATTCAAAAAACAATTGGAATTTACACCATCACAACCATCAGAACTCATGACCACTACCACATTCCTTTAACTGCACTGGAGCTTCCTCCAGTTTTCACCCCACACTTACACAAAGCTGTACTTTGCCCACTTGTGCTGGTGCAAAAAAGACTATCTAGGTTTAACAGGTCTCTCCTGACATTTGATCCTTGATTTATCTGTATGTTAAACAGTCAGGATTCTTCTGATTTATGTATTTATATCTAGCAGCTTCCCTCTTCTCAATAGCACATCTCTTCAGTTTGAGTTCACTGTGCTCAGCTGTGCAGCCAAAACATTTTGCACATCCCATTCCTGATAAATCTTCACTCACTCATATACTGCCACAAACATTTCACCTTCTTTAAAGGTAATATTTTCAGTGCTGGATCTTAGCATCCATTCCATGCTAAAGGCTGCATCACACTGAGGTTTCAACAGCTGATCCCATGGATCACTTAAATTAGAGAACAAACTCGACTCTAAACCAACAAGTTGGAAAAAACATCCTCCTCGGGTAAATTTTGGCATAAAAAAAGTGAGATCAAGTGAAGCATGATAATACCCTGACACACCTTATTAGTGGACAGGACACAGAGCTGGGGAAAGGGTTGTGATCCCATCACCGCTGAAGCACAACAAAGAAATATTACCCCTTGCAATGTGAGTTGTCTAAAAGGAAATCCGGAATGCCAAATGCCACTTATACCAGATCCCTGCCAAAAAGTGGGAGTCCAGATTTAAAGTGCTCTCTGCTAAGCTCAGTCCCTAAGACTAGTCTGCAAATCTTGTACGGTCACATGTCATTCAGCCGTGTCAAAACCAGCACATTTTGAGGAAATCTGAAGGTTGGACACTCAGGAAATACCAACTTTTTCTTTCCATAGCAACTGAGGGCTGGCTCCCAGGACTGCAACTGTGTGCTTCAGTACCTGATAAGGAAGATCCTTGATAGAACTCACATTCTTAAAGGTTAAAGTCTGACCGACTCTTGAAATAGGTGAACTTGAGGCACTTAAATGCCAGAGCACCATCAGTCACAATGAAAAGCCGAGCATAATAAAAAATAACAAACCCAAAACAAATCTAAGGACAACACAACGAAACCAAACTCAAAATCAGTTGGTCTGACTCACAGCACAGATGTCAAAGAGCAGACTCCTGCACATTCTTAGAGCACCCTGACTTAAGCAGCTCGATGCCAAACCTTTATTGTGACTTAGGGTTGGAAGCGAAAGCACTTGAAGTAAACCTCTGGTGGAGCTCACTCAATCAGGTTTATCAGACTTCACCAAAAGTGCTTACAGAACACGAAATCCAAACACAAAGCACAGCAACCACCTTTGCTTCTCCCTGGAAATGGGTGTAAGGAAGAAATATTTGCTCAGTGTCCTAATGGTGAGAAGCTGAGAAGGGAATTTAACACAGCTGCAACCTCCATGTAAAATCTCCAATCATCAGAATAGTCCACACTGCCCAAAACATCCTCCTGTTACCTCCCATTTGCTGCTGACCTCTAGAAGAGGATGTGATACTATGAGTTTAGGAGACAAAGGCATTTTGCAGTCAGATTCAGGTGCTGACTCCCACCTTCCAATGTTTCTTGCTGGCTGCAGGGGGCAACATGCACCGACTGCAGAAATCTCAAAACACTCCCCAAAAATATTTAGGCTCCTGGTGCTGTTAAGGAGAGGCAGATTTCTTGCTGCAAAAGCACCTGCTTTCTCCTAAGCCCAAACAAGGTGTCCAAGAGCTTACTTTACACAGCTAGAATCAAGGTAGCTCAGAAATCTGAGCCTTACTCCTATGAATTTGGCCTGCCAAATTTTTGCCAACAGGTGCTTTACTCAGGAGAGGTCCTAAATGCGACAGGAGGGAAGCAGGAAAGGAAGAAGCAATCTGCAGGTGAGGAGTTATATGGGACAAAAAGCACAGAGGAAAGGTAAAGGTTCACTGATAACCAGTCCTAGCAGTCCTATCGTGCTGTAGTATGGATCATGCTGCAAACTCTGTATTACTTCTCTATTTTCTTTACACATTTGTAACTGTTGATTTAATTTAATTTTGCCATGGCAGGATTAGCAGGCAAGCTCCAGAGGTGAAAGGACATTACATTAAGACAGCACATTAATCCTCTATCCCACCCAAGGCAGAAGCAAAACCAAACAAATAGCAGCTTCCTGGAAATTGAATTTCTGTTATCCAGATGTCAAAGATGTAATACCCCAATTACACAAACTATTGCCAGTGAAGCATGCCAGGGAATATGCAATGTAAATGGGGTGAGCACAGAGCTGCAAAACTGCAGAGTCAGCATCTGGCTCTCCGAGTGAGTGATAATTAGCACTGTGTGTAGACACTAATAAACATTTATGTCTGAAATTACAACTTTTAGCAGTGTTAATAAAGGATATATTGGCAATTCGTAGAATAAAAGGGTCTTGAAAAGAACGTCATATTAAACAATGGCAGGCGCTTCCTGTGCTTGCACAGAGATTTTTTTTCCTCCCTAATTGCAAATGGCCACGCTATGTTGCTCGGAAATTAATCAACACAAGCACATACCTAAAAAAACTGGTTGTGTTTCTTTGGTCTCCCCATTAACATCATTGCTGTAGTCAGAGATCTTATATATCTCATGATGGTAATCTGGAATGAAAAACGATAAAAAAAATTAGAACTCAAGTGATCTGGAAAAAATGAACACTGAACACATTGCTACAGTTTTACTACATAATTTATCAATATATCTGCAGTTTATTTCATGTACATCAAATTAACCACAGAAAATGTGCTCTGTATCAGCACCTCCTAAAAAACCTTTGCTCACACTGGAGAGACTCAGCTCAAATATTTCACAGATTTTAGGGAATAGCTATGCCTGCCCTAAATTACTGTGTTCATTTTCACAGCAAATTATCCCACCAGATGCCAATTATCTGGCTTCTTGCTTTACAGATGGAAAGCAGATTTATAATGAAAACTTTACCTTCCCAGAGACCAAGGGAAACTTTCAAACTTCATCTCAGTAAGGAAATCAGGAACGTACATCAGGGCTGTATCATTCAGCTATCCTGACTCATACCAGTGTCACTGGCCTCCAAATTGTGAAGAAAGGAGGGTCAGGGACACTTTAGGATATTCACCCATAGAAACCCATGTCTGTGATGACCCTAAGAATAAACATCGGCATCTCTGCATATGAGACGTTATAGGATATTAAAAAAATAAATGTCACCACTGAATTTCTATTTCAAATAAAAGAGTATTTTGCTGTGAAGGTCTCTCTTGTAACCCCAGGCAGGTGCTCAGTAGAACCAGAACTTTGTTTACATGTGTGCAAAGAGGGAATAGTAAGTCCAAGGAAAAAAAAAAAAGGCGTCTAAAGGCAGTTCTCCTGGATGCTATTTCTGACTCTGCTATTGGCACACACTTTGTCCTTCGGCAAATCGCTCAAGACTGAACAATATATTCAGTGTCTTGAAACAGCCACCTCCCCACCTCACTCCTTCAACGCCCTCCCAGTTCCCAAAGCTCTCAGCTACTCCCTCCGTAAACTGGTTTTTATGTTTACTTGCCTCACAATAAAGTGAGGCAGAGATTAACTCATGGGAAGGCACTTTGGGCGATTCACTTAAAAGGCACAACAGAAAGCGCAGCATAAGCAGCTCGTCCTCCCACAAGCAGCACACCTGCACCTCTGACCAAACAGCTACAGCATTGGAAAGGTCTCCTGGAAGTCAAAACTTTTTTTGTTATGTGCTGTTTATTTGCACAGCACGACTGTCTCGAGGGCACAAGAGGAGGAACAACCCAGTAAGTAAACTAAAACCAATCCTAACACAGCGGTGCAACAGAAAGAGAAGTGCCTGGAAAGAAAATGAGGGGGAAAAAAACCACAGGAGGGAGTTGGAGAGGTCAGCGATGAGGTGCTGCACAAAGGGCTCCTCTGCCTCTCGAGCACACCCAGGGAGTGAAACGGGTAAAGGTGAAGCTTGAGATACGACATCAAGGAAGTACAGACTCCTTTCACTAGGCTAAAACAACGGGATTGGTGCTGCCTTCCATGGTCAAGAGCTGTCCTGCTGA
Source organism: Myiozetetes cayanensis (assembly GCF_022539395.1). Lineage (NCBI taxonomy): Eukaryota > Metazoa > Chordata > Aves > Passeriformes > Tyrannidae > Myiozetetes > Myiozetetes cayanensis. The sequence goes on from NW_026087521.1 coordinate 6,397,905, forward strand.
GCAGGGGGAGTGATGGAGTGGCTTGGTGGGCACCTCATAGCCCCTCAGGGTCAACCCACTGCACTCTGCACCTTCATCCTCTCAAGGGCATCCGAGATCTGCTGGGAGTAAGTACATGGAAACTAGGACTTAAATGACTTACAGACTCACGGTCCTAAGATATATAGATTACACATGGTTTCTTCTCTAGCACTTCCCTCCATACATCCAGCTGGTCACAATGTTCTTCTGGTCTGCAGCTGCTGCCTTAAAGCCAGCACATGTCAGCCCAGAGGTGGCTGTGTTTTAGTGCAGGAACGGATTTCCTCTCGATCTGGTCACTATTGATCATCTCGATAAGGTGCTCTGAAGTTATTTTTGGGACAGAGTAAGCATTGTATGGGCACACATCATTAGTAGTGTGGGAGATGGTGTGTTACCAACAAATTGACACAGCATACCCTTTTCTCTCTGGTTTCCTTCTTCTGCCTTGGATGTCACAGTCCAGGCGCTGCAAAATCCATATCAATTTCACAACAGTAAACACTAAACTGTGACATTACGGAATGACTCCTGCAAGAGGCAAAGGCCAATTACAAGAGACAACTATTTATACATAATTATCTTTCTAATCAACTGTGATAGAAAAAGAGTATGCGAGTGCAGACTCACATGCAAAATGTGATTTTTATCTCCTCCATTCTCAAAGTACAAAGACGTAATTTTCTCTCTAGGATGTGCTTTTAGTGTAGCTTTCTATTTGACATTCTACATACAAAAAGAGATACCAGATAAAATGAGAATTACTAAAAATGTACCTTCATAGCTGAATTTACCTATTAAAACGAGGTTAAATATATTATCTCATACACTGAGGCATATCTAAACCTGTAAGAAGTGCAACTGAGACTGGCAAAATAATCACCTATTTCTGATAGTGCATGTACTCTTTCTACAGGTCCATCAGGGCAGAAATAAAACCAGGTCTTCAGTTTCACCTTTGTTCTTCCACATGTTTCACTTTCACCAACCCCGAGGCTCCAGACCCGTCCTGCACTAACTCTGTCTGCCAGTCAGGAGCACGTTCACTATCAGAAACCCACAAACCAAACCTGTTCTCTGCAAAAATCACACCCTTGGTAGGTTTCCTAAAGCACACAGAGTTTCAGAGACATCTGACAGGTCACTGCCCCTCTAGTTTCTAACAGGGAGCATGTGTGATGCTCCAGACCCCCCTACCACCATACAGCAGTCATTATTTACTATTCCTACTGAGTTTATTTCCATCTTCGAATTTCTTCCCATCAAACGTAATTTTGCCAAGCGCCTGCAAAGACATCATTCCTCAGGCAGCAAGTCCTGACACTCTCGTGTGTGTGTCCCCTTTCACCAGTGTGACACTACACCCAAGCAGTCACCTGCCCTGAACTTGGCATGCAGGACACACACGGCGTTTCATGGAGATATTCCCGTCCAATACTTGAAAACACAAAAGGAAAAATGATCTCGACTCAAATCCATTAGGGCAAAATCATCTCATCGGCCGGAGGAGGGACAAATCCCCCACCAAAATAAATTCCTAGGGGTGGGAAGTCCACCTGTTAAAATGCCTACCAGCGGCTGCATCTTTTTTCCCTTTAATTAAAGAAAACAACAACAAGACTGAAACACAGGGCTGTGCTTCTTGCCCGACATGAATTCAAATATTTCTCCCTCGCGATCCCTTTTTAAATATCCTCTTTTCCAAAAGCAAACACACCCCGAGCAAACAAGTTACACGCCGGCGGCGCTCCCCTGCCCACGTACAATTAATTACCTGCGTGGATTTTTAATAAAGCAACCTCGATTCAGCTTTTCTTTGAAATATACGGATGCACACAGCCGAGGGAACGAAAAAAACCACCCCAAACACAATAAATCCACAAGAGTTGAATACTAAGAAGGTCCGTCACTGCTCAAGTGTCATTTTTTTTTTTTTTTTTGCTCGCTTCCCGATTTTACCTTTTCTTCCCCCACTCCCCCACCCCGCCCAAGCAGGATTTACCACGAAACACGATCTAACTTTATTTTGTGCAAGATCTGCCTGGAAGAAAACCAAACACGTCCACCTTTCGGGGTGGTTGAGGGAAGGGGGGGGGTGTGGAAACAACACATAACACAAAAACCCATGAAAAAAATTAAAAAAAAAAAAAAAAAAAGAGGAAAGGGGAAGGGGGATGTGTGTGAAAGATATAAAATAAATAAAAGGCGTGCAATGGTTCCGGGGAGTTCCAGAGGAGGATTGCGGAGTTCAGTAACAGCGCCGGGGGAGAGGCGGCCCGGGGGCGCCGGCGTTTCATAACGCCCCGCTCCCCCCGGGGCAAAAGTCGGGGCTGCCCCCGGCCAGCGAACAAAGCCCCGCCGCCCCCGCCTCACCTTCGTTGACCAGTTTAAAGCTTTGGGATTTCCTGCTCCTCTTCCTCTGGGCGAACTCCATGGTGTGGGCAGGAAGGAGCGGGGCGGACACAGGACCGAGCTCCGTCCCTCCGATCAGCAACACACGCGGGGGTTGGGAGACACGGCGGCTCCGGCGGCGAATAAAGGGATCCGGGACAAGTTGGCTCCGCTCTCCCCCCCGCTCCCGCCCCGAACTTTGAGGGAAAGCGGGGTGCGGCGGGGGGAGCCCCGCGGGGGCGATGCCGCCGCCTTCCCCCCCGCCGGCTGCGCGGCCGCGGCCCGGCGGCGAAGGGCGGCCCGCAATGGCTTCGCCGCCGGCGCCGGGACCCCGGTGCCACCTGCTGGGGGAAGGAAGGCGGCGGTTCCGCCGGCCGGGAGCCGCCGCCGCCACCCCGGGGCCGGCCCGCCGCCACACGGCCCTCCGCGGGCGGAGGGCGAGGGGCTGAGGGGCAGCGCCATTTTGTGTCCCCCTCCCGCCGCCCTCTCGCACTCGGGCACCGGCGCTGCCCCCTCGGCGCTGCCCGCGGGCGCCCTGAGGGGCTGAGCGGGGGCAACTCGGAGGGGTTTGGCGGGACCGGGCCGGGTCCGGCGGGGATGGGGGGGTTGAACTTGGCGTGCGGGAAAGTGGGCGAACCGCAGGGACCGACAGCAACAGCTGTTTGTTGCCGTGTTTCGCGGGAATCGCCACAAGGATGTGCCCGCTGGTGTCACGGGGCGAGGCCTGGAGGAGAGCGCTGAGCCACCGGCTGGGCTGAGGGACGCCGAGCTCAGCCAAACCGGGATCGCCTTAGCGAGAGGAAGAGAGTCCCTCAGCCAAACAGGGATCGCCTTAGCCAGAGGAAGAGTCTCTGCCTCTCCCGAGGAGTGAGATTTAGGGCGTCTGGCAGCCCTCCCGCCGGTCACCGCGAGGTCACCGCAGCCATACGGCCGGCCCAAACACAGCTGAAATTAGTGCTTTGATTTATTCACCACTTGACGCCTTCAGCCACACTTCCAGTCCGCTCGCTGTGCTAAATTTCACTGCGGGTAGAGCGTTTATTTACAGCCGGGAGTGCTTTTTTTTTTTTTTTTTTTTTTTGCCTGTTGCATGTAGAGGAGGGACCCAGGCGTTTACAGTTATGACTACTGATAACTGCAAACACAGCTCCGATCGTCATCTTGTGTTTTTACATGTAGTCAGGCTGTGTTGTGACAAGGAGGAGAGTATGTGATACTTGCACACGCCTACTCGAACAGATGCAAATGCAGATCTTCCCTTGGTCTCCTCATAGTACCTAGGAGAATCCCGTTGGCGCCTGTAATACTGACTGACCCTCTCACTCGGAATAATGACATAAAATTAGCAAGAGGAAAGCAAATTGAATACTAACAATAGTGATTTGTATCCTAATTGTGTGTGTAGACATAGTCCGACCTGAATTCTTCAGTGCAAAGTGCTCTCCAAACACCGCACAGACAGTATATGTGGTTCTGAAAAGCAAAATCGGGAAATATCCTTAATGGTGAAGCAATATCAGAAAATATGCTTAATGGTAAAATTTATTACATGCTGGAAAATTAAATTCATGAGGGAGGTTATGGAAACCTCACAGATTGGGTAAGGGTGTAATTTTCTATTAAATTGCTAAGTGGAAAATCCCAGAGGCAATCAATATGCTACTTTTGGAATTTTCCTAAACTTCTCTGTAAGACTTTGTGAAAGGAAACTGGGCTAACGTACTATTTAAAATCCTGCATTATATATTTTTGGGAGGATGCTGAAGCAGCAAAGGTAGATGGATGTCATATGCTGTTTGCTGAATTGTGTGGGTCCAATTAATCTCTGGTATAGCACAGTGAAGTCGGGTCTGAAATGCAGCAGCAGTGTGCCTGAATTTTGTGTACAAAAAGAGTATTTTCTCTCTTTTTTTTTTTTCCTCACCCCAAGCAGTCTGCTGATTCTTGTCTGCTAACTTTATTTACTAGACTTAGAGCATTGCTGAAACTGTTGTGTTTGATTCTCATCCTTCCTGGGACAATAGGAGAATTTTTATAAAGCATAAGGCCTTAATTTACAGTTCAGCTCACATGATGGGCTTTATCCTGCACTTGCCAAAGGAATGTGCAACAAAAATAAAAAGGTCTTTTCTGTTTTCCTCTGTTGCTCAATTTTGTGAAACATTCGGGGTATAATTTATGAAATAGTGATGGCAGTGTTTTATCAGCTGCTCCCTTATTCTTTTTGGTTCTTCCTTCTCTGTGCTGGATTTTTTTTGCTTGAAGGGACACTCGTGGTTTGAAGTGACATTTCAGTCTGGACGCTGCAGTTTCCAGTAATGTTTTACAGGAGTTAGCACATCCCCTTTTTCATCAGTATTTCTCATTTTGCTCTTTCGAATTCGAGAGGTCCATCCTTTCCTACATGCAAAATGAGGCCCGATCCTGCAAGCAGACCTCATTGGGGTCACTCAGATGAGTAAATCTTGCAGCTTTCACTTCTGAAAGCATCAGCCGGTGTGGATGCCTCGGCCCGATCCTGCCATCTCATCTGCATAAAAGTGAATTAGAAACTAGGACAAGGTGACTTTAGGTCAAAGTCTTCTAGTTATCCACACACCACGTAGGAGGATCTGGTAGCTGAAAGCCAAGCTTTCTGTCCTGTGCTGCTGGTGTTTCTCAGCTGGGACTGAGGAACAAACCCACAAAAACTCTAAGGCTCCCGTGTACAGGGAGTTGTGCGCCTGTTGTGGGGCATTTTGGGGTGGGCATCCTACAACTGGGCTGGGGTCATTGCTCGTTTGTCACAGGCCACCATTGCATTATTCAGGCTGGAGGAATCCGGAGATGAAAGTCCTCTTTATCCCGTTAGAATGGCTGCCTTGTGTCCCGAGATAGTTGCCGGCTGCACCGCTGTGGCAGCCAAGTGACTTAGGATAAAGTGCACTGGCTGGGTGGGGGCAGCCAGCTTGTAATTTCATCTTTTGTTTCAGTTCATGTCTCAGTATCAGTATTGTTGCATATCAGCTCATAGTTCCTTTTTTATTTTTTCTCGTGAAAATGTGAAAAATCCAGTGTTTTGTATATATTCATGAACAGTTGCAAAATATTTCCTCAAACCATTAATTGAGTAACGTGTTTTTCGAAATGCCATGAAATTAGCCAACTAAATAAGGGCTTTATCTTGCAACATATCCCAAGTCAGTATGATCATCCCTAACTATTTCCTAGTTACCAATTTATTATGCTGCAAATTACTTTGAAAATATCCCCTCCCCATTCTAACTGATATTAATTTTCCCAACAGTTCTCTGGTGTGTAAAATGGCTTTTCATTTTGGATGCTAGATCGCGAGCTAACCAATTAAATATAATTAATCTAGTAATACTTCAGTACTAACAGCAGCAGTGCTTTTCTCACCAGGATGCCCCAGACTTTTTCTCTGCTTCCAGGTGTGTCCAGTTCCTTTCAATATTTTGATTGTTATTCAGAAAGTCTGATGGTGTAGGACAAAGAAGACTTAAAGAGTCCTAGAGCTGAGGAGAATTATATGAGTGTACTAAGAGCTCCTTCAGCTTTTCAGCTCCGAAAATTATACTGGAGAAAGTCTCATAAACTCGATGATTTGATCTGAGGCTTAAAGTCTAATGTCAGAGAGTCCATGTGAGGCCGGGTGAAGTGGGAAAAGGCTGCTGACTGTCATATTAATGGCACCATGATTACTGCTCATCTTGGAGCCTGACAAAGTTCAGTGGGCTGTTAGGAAGCAGGAGAAGGGTGAAGAGGTAAATTGGAGACCAGGAGCTCCACAGGTGACAGGTTAATAGGTGAGCTATTTGGTTAGTTACGTGTAATGAATGTCACTGAGGATTTTATAAACTGTGGTAGCGTTTCCAGGGATGTTTCTGTGGTCATATGACATATGTAGGCAGTACTTCTTCTCAGTTCCCAAGGTGACAATAGACCACATTGATGCTGAGCTGTCTTACTACAAACCTTCCCCTTCAGCAGGCTTTCAGGTTGGCATATCCATGGATTGGGTTGGTACAGAGGAGGGTTTCTGGATGTCCTGAAGAAGTCTGGAGCCAAGAGTGCTCTATGTTTTTCCTGTACCATTTCATTTGCAGTACTTGACATCTCATGTCTCTATCCTTACTATAATTTTCTTTGGAACTCTGCTTTGAAATGGCTTCTTGTCCATTCTGCTGCTTGTTAATCTTCCTCATATAAATTTAAAAGAAGAAAACTACAGGGCAGACCAATGTTTTCATCTGTTTGCCAGCTCAGGGAGCCCAAAACATTCCAGAACTGTTTCAACAATAAAGAACATAACCGTATCTATGTATGAAGTGTTCTTTCTGTGGTCAAAAACCCTCTGAATATTTTCAAATCAGAATGCAACCCCCTTTTTGACTGTAAGGGCTTTTCCTCCCCTCTGTCATTTTATGTGGAGCTTGGATTAAGGCTGCAGGGAAGGGCACTATAGTCTAAGTGTCAGAGTTTGATGGTCATCCACTCTGATCCAATACTTGTGGGATAATTGGATATTAAGGTATTATCTCTTCCCTAGGACAACCCAGCATTTGGATTTGGATTCTGGGAGGAGTGGCAGAGGAGACCAAGGTGTCTAAGCCACAGATGTGGTCGAAGGGTAAAGAAGAAAAGGTTTCAATGCTTTTCCTTTTGTGAAAGTGAATATAGAAGGGTAAAAGAAGCCTGCCCATATGTGTGGATGTCCTCTGCTTCCTCTGCAACACGGAGACACCATAGGCTGCACAAATTTCAACCTAACAACCCAAGGTGCTTCAAGGGAGCTGAGGGCAATGTGAGTAGCACTTGTTATTTTGCCTAGAACTTTCAGGGTTTTTTGCTGTATAAAGAGTAACAGTGCTTAGAAATTTTAGTCTGGATGTGTCTTTGCATTGCTACCACCTCTGTGTAAAGCAGTGAAGTGTAAAGCCAAGCTGGTGTCCTGGGAAGGGAAATGTTTGAGCTTGGGATCATTTGGAGTCGATGTCAGTCATGGCAGCCCAGGCACAGCAAGGGTCAGCAGTCCCAGTTCTGGTGAGCGCTGCAGGCACAAACTGCAGCAAGCTCAGCTCAGGGAGTACCCTGCCAGGGAGAGCTCCAAGAGGGTTATGCTGCTGATCATACCTCCATTTCTGTGTCAGTTTGCTTCAGTCACAGCTGCTGAAGGCAGATGTGGGAGTGCAGTGATGCAGTCACTGGAGCTATGGATGGAAAGCAAGTGCAGCATGAGCTGCAGGAACAATAGCATTTAGCACTGTTAGGGAGGTCCTTGAGGCTGTGGGATGAAGAAACCCAGACAGCAGCCACTCTCCTCTAAGTCCTGACTGAGACTGATGAGGGGATGTTACTCTGTGCCTCCCCAGCCTTGCCTTCTCTCTGTTTCCAGCTTGCCACAGGGACCTGCTCTCCATGTCTTGATTCTGCCTTGATCCTCTCCCGTTCTTCCTGCCACACATTAGTAAATGCACTTGCACTAAAATCAATGGGAGTTTGAAAACTAAAAGTAATGTATGCTTTGGTATGCTACTAATCCACTTATTTGGATCCTCTTACTGCTCCTCTGGGCTGCCCTGATCCTCTCTATCAGCCCACCCAGCTGCTCTGATCTGCTCTCTAAACTTCTGCCTCGCTGCCGTCAATCCCCTCTCCCAATGAGAGTCTCTCTACTAAATTATAATCCCTGTAGCTCAGAATACTGATGCAAGCTAAAATAAATTCATGAAAAGTTGCTGCGGCTCCTACTAAGATGTTCTATTTTCCTAAATGTTTTCAAACAGTACTTGCATTTCAGGATGGAGAAATAGCTTCAGACACGTTCATAACCACCTGCCTGCTTTTCAGTTCTAAAAAATGAAATTTCATTGCAAGGTACTATGGAGTTCAAAACCTACTCACACATGCACTTTTTAAAGAGAGATTATGTGAATTTAATATCTCTGTCAGGCTGGAGACTGACAACATCTGAAAACGGTGCTTTTGTTCAGCAGTAAGATATGTACAGCAGCATTTTCATTAATGTGCCCCCCCTGGATTTACCCTCAGAGATGTGTAGATACTGAAGACTCCATCACCCATTCAAACCCTGACCTCTCTGCTGAGGCAACCAGTGCACCTGCATGGGTATTTTCTTTGAGATGGACACATCCTGCAGGGATCAAACTGACAACACAGAACTATGATCATTTAGTATTAACTTTGAGAGATTTCTTGCCTGTGTTGAATAGAAGCTAATGAACTCAGAAGTACAATACTTTATGCTCAACCATTTATCTTCTATACACATTAAAATGAAAGAAAAATGGATGTTTTTATGAGCTTTTCTACCATCCAGCAAGATCTATTTAGTGTTTAGGGTGGTGGTGTCTGTTAATGCAGCTAAAATGTCTCAAAACCAAGGGTTGTTAAGTATAGACCTTGCTTTGGGGAAGACTGAAGAAAGAGACAATTTTATGGATTTAAAACTCAGTGCATGGAATTTGACAACGCCATCTGCATTTGCAGGGATTAGTCCTGTAACTGCATCTCTCCTGGAAAGAGTTTGCTGCTTGGCTATCTGTAGTGCAGACTGGTGCTAGGAGTAAGTATGTTCAGTGCTTCACATCATTTGCCCTGCACTGCTGAAGTAGTAGAAAGAACAGCTACAAAAATATCAATAACAGCAAAAAACAAAAACAACAAACCCAAACCAAAACAGCAAAAAAAGGCAGCATGATGATTTTCCTGCAGGATGTTCTGTATTCTTTCAACAGCCACAAATGGCCACTGCTGTCAAAAAAGCACAATCTCCCTGGTGGCATCTTGGGACTGATTCGTTAGGGGTTCTGGTGACACAGTGCCATGAGCTGAGCTACCAATACTCTTTCCTGAAACAACAGAATTTTCCAAAGGTATCTCCTGTACCACCCAGTTTTGCAATAATTAGCTGTTCTTAAATGTAAAGCTTTTTAGAAGCAATAGTGAGTTTTTACACCAGCTCAGTTTTACAGATAATAAAGCTGCTGGGATAGGAATTGGCCCATGCATCCTACATAAAACCTAGACAATGCATCTAAATATTCCTTTATCAAAACCAGAGGATAATTATCATTCTAGCAGTTATTTCAAGCATGTTTCTAAAAGCCACACTAGCCTTACTAAGTGGTAAAATCCATATGGATGTCACTACTTTCCTAACTGTTTTAACAGTGCATTACAGAGGTGTGTCCTGGTAGACAGGAACTGTCATGAGAACTAATCAAGTGATACTTTAAAAAGCGAAACAAACCAAAATCAAATGGCATCTTCCTTTACCCCTCATGATGCATGGATGTCATACTCTTTGGAAGACTTCTGTTTGTTAGAAATGTGGGAACCTTCTTCTTCCAGTGCATCCCCTGTGAGCTTTTCTTGTCTTTAGTGGTGGGATTTGGACACCCATGGTGGAGCACTGCCCACAGCTTCTTCCTCAACGTTCTCTCTGGCTGGGTGTTTCTCAGACTGTGACCTCCTGGAGATTGTGTGCTTCTGATTGGAAAGAGCAAGCCTAGTATGAGTGGCTTGGATTCCCTAAATGAAGGGGATTGGCACACATCTCCGGAGTCAGAATGGTAGGGAAGTGCAGTTTGCAGTCAGATGTGGTGCCATGTCCGATGGAACAAATGGTCATGGCACCCAGAGGTGCCCTGTGGATGTGACAAGCCGGAGATACCTGTAAGCAAAATAAATGTGGGGTAAAGAATAGGGAACTGGATGCGTTAATCCCTCCCAAAAAGTTCAGGAAGGGAAGCTTTAATAAAAGAAGGAAAGAGTGAGGCTTGATGTGGAGCTCCCTTTGCCAGGAGTGGACATTCTTAGTCATGGTACAAAGGCAATTTTATCCAATTTTCGGATTTTATTTTGTTTTGAAGATGAATAAAAGGAACCATGCACCTGTCTGAAAAAGGTTTCCAAGAGTCATCTGTGCCCTGTGTTGCTTGAAATGAGTTCTTCTGCAATCTCGGTCAGCTGTAAAGCATCAGTTCTGCCTCCGGTGTGCAACTGAAAGCATATGCTGGCTGAGCTGGGCAGGGTTTTCCCCTGTTTTAATATAAAATAGATAAGTGAAACTGTGTGCCCATGAAGGATTGAATACAACCTGAAAACAACTAAATATAAACTGAATACAACAGCTGAGAGCAACCAAAATTATTCTGATCCGTTTTACCACTTTGACAAATAGGTGACATCTGGGTTATTTGAGTGAAACTGGGTTATTTGAGCTGCCTTCAATAATCTTTCTGTAAGTTGACAGTTGGCTTGCAGCATATAAAGCTAAGCAATCACTTAACCAGCAAGAAATTGGAATGAAACACCTCTTGTATGTTTTTAAGCTTGTATTTCTATTACTTACAAGGCTCTTATGAATGTTCCAAGATTTTGAGTAACTTCTAGATTTCCCTTCTCAGCCTTGATTTCATATGGAATGTTTTAAAGCAAATTACTTAAAAGTAGCTTTGTGGTTTAACTCCACGGGGTTGTTCCAGAGGTCTGTGGAAACCTGGATCTAGGAAAAACACGGGTAACACTATTGCTTCCAGACCCAAGCTCAGCTGCTGAGAGCTCTCAATACTCTGCAAGTGGTTTTGGGAGAGCTTAAAGGCCTGGCTACAGCCCTGACAGCAAATATCACATTTATTAATCACATGTGAGACAGAAATACACAGCCATTGTGGTACCAAACCAGCAGGATTGCCCTGAAAGAGCAAAACAGGAGCAGTAGAAAACAAATAGTAAAGCTTGGGATTTATAACAGTGATCTAATTGACTCTAATGAGCAGAGTAATGCCATATATGATAAACTGATAGTTTGAAATACAGCTTGGAGAAACACACATCTCACCATGTTAAAAATATCTTATGCAGTGATGCCATCAAAGGGATCATGGCATGGATGTGGGACCGGCACAGGGAAGGAATTGTCTGCTTTCATAACACAGTTAAACAATCCTCACAGTCTGAGGGCTCCTCAGAACAATGGAGACTCGGAGAAATCCTCTTGCGGTGTGGAGGAACAGTTTCCATTGCGTGATCCAAGGAGCAGAGCTCACACTGTGAGCTTTCATGTGTGCCATGAGCTTGTCCAGCAAGTGGTGCTCCAGAATTCCACCCTACATCCAAGGAATGTGTGTGAATGGAGACAAAGGATGAGAGATCCATAAGAAGCAGGCAGGGACTGTAACAAATTGCCAACATAGGTATGGCCTCAGGAGGTTGTTCTGAGGAAAAGAGGAGCTTTGAACAGTGTCCAGCTGAGACCTGACCCAACCATCTCAACAATCCAACAACCTCAATGTCCATCAGGAAATGCTTCCCTGACTCCAGATTTGCCATCCTGGAGATCAGACAGGGAGCAAGACTGGATCTCCCCATGAGCTGTCAGTGAAAGAAGACACCACCACTTCTTATACATCAGAGGGTTTTGTAATCTCTTCAAAAAGAGAAATTCTGAGGAGATGGATGACACCAAAGATTCTTCTTCTCCCTTTCTTTCTTCAGAGAGATATTGGTGAATGCCAAACATACCTACATATATGCAGAATCACAGAATATTCTCAGTTGGTAGGGATCAGGAAGGATCATCAAGTCCAACTCTTAAGTGAATGGCCCATACAGTAACTCTTTTAGGAGATGTGGCACTTTGTAGATTGCCACTTCTGGTTCAGAGGACAAGACAACTGTCTTGATAACAAAGGGGATTTACATTACAGGGTGGTGCTGTGATTTGGAGGCAAGAGAGCACAGAACCAGGAGTACTGGAAGAAGGGCAATTGTGGAAGGGTTGTGTCATTGTTTTAGACACCTTTTAGAGGTACAGAATTACTTTCAAACCTTGCCAAAGTTGTTTTAGCAACATGAACTATTCAGCTGCTTCCATGCCACTTATGCCCCTCCCTGACACCTTGTTGGTTTGTTTGGTTTGGTTTCTAAAAAGTGGGAGATCTTTGGTCTAAGAGTGACCTGGTAGTAACTGCATCTTTCATGTGAATTTTGTGTGTGAGTTGGTTTTCCCCTTCATCTGGTACTGTCTTAAATTCAGATGTAATGTTTTAAGGGTTTAATCCCAGCCTGCACACAGACACTCTCTCACTCTGCCCTCCGCTGCAGAGGGATGTGGGAGAGGATTGGAAAAGCAAGAGTGGGAAGATTCATGGGTTGAGAGAAAGACAATTCAGTGGGACAGCAAAGGAAGAAAAGAATAATAATCATGATGGTGGTAATAAAAATAATATTAGAATAAACAAAAAAAGTGATGTCCAATGCAATTGCTCACCAGCTGCTGAGCCAGTTTCCAAGCAGCAGCCCTCAACCAGCTTTCCCCCACTCAATTTATACACTGAGTAGGATGCCACAGAGTGTGGAATATCCTTCTGCTCAGCTGGTGTCAGCTGTCCTGGCCCCTCCCAACTTCTTTTACCCCCCAGTCTCATTGCTGGCAGGACATGAGTAGCTGAAAGTCCTTGACTTAGTATAAACTCTGCTTAGCAACAACTAAAACATCAGTGTGTTATCAGTTCTTCTCATACTAGATCCAACACACAGAACTGTAACAGCTACTAGGAAAAAAATTATCTCTGTCCTGGGCAAAACCAGGCCAATGTCAAACTGGAGCAGGAAATGAAGCCAGGTCTAAGGTTATGTCTACTCTCCAGTTAACTGAGGGGGGCAGCTGCTGCTCTGACACAGCATCTGGATTAATTTGCAGGATCTACCACAGAGAATTCCCACAGCCTCCCAGTTTATACCCTTCCCCAGATGTGGACATTTTACCCCGGGACTCTCACACTGAGACATTCTTGGATCCTATCCCCATCAGATGTGATATAATTTCCTCTTAGAAGAACTATGAAAAAGCGTAGGAGGGCTGTTCCTCCTTCCTCATTGCAAAGTGATTGCATTCAAGCCTGAGGTAAAGCAGGGCATTACTTCTAAATCCAGAACCCTCCAGCCTGGGGTTAAACAAAACCTGTAAACCATTTTCTGCAAGGAAGAGCCCTGGCACATGGCTCAGGTTATCTAAAGGAGGTGAAAAGCCAGCTGTGGTTACAGCCCTCCAAAACAAGCTACTGGAGCAATGGAACTTACAGTGGGGAAAGGCAAGGAAAAAATCTGGGAGGACCTAAAGGTGAAAAAAAATCTGGAAGGACCTAGGGAGGGAGAAGTTGCTGTGTGCCATAGCAAGTGGGGGCAGGAGACAGAGGTGCTGCCACCAGCCAGGCTTTAGCTCCTAAGAGGAGCTAAAGGTACAGTGAGTTCCACCCTATCAGTGTTTGGTGGCCTTTGCTTCCAGCAAGGTATGGCCCTGCTAAATTTAAACATAGTGAGAACTGGCTGTTCTTACTCATTCTTTGAAGTTTTTCTGGACCCCTTGGACTTTACAAGCCATAGGATGGAAAACGCTGGACAAACCCAGGAAAATAAGCAAAACAAGATTTTTTTTGTGCTACTGACCATGTCACAAATGCTGTGTGCCTGGTGACAAGGGCATTTACCTCTGGGAAATACACACTGAGGAGCTCAGTCCCTACCAGCTACCTCGGTCCTCTAGGCCTGAAGGAAGCAGAAACCAGGAATCAGGTAAATCCCAAAACGCTGTCTCAGGTACACAGACTGCACAGGGGACAGGGAGTGCAAACCTTTCTCATCTTCTCACTGGTTTTTAATACCAGCACCTGGGGAAGGAGCGGGGTATATTGGAGCACCCTGCAGTTAAACCCTCCACTGTTTGTTGGTGTTGCTTCACCTGGAGTCGATGATCTTAAAGGTCTTTTGCAGCCAAAACAATGCTATGATTTCCCCTGGGGTGTTGTTAGGCCTCTTGGACTGAGCTGGCTGGTGGCAGAATCACACCCACTCCGGGAGCAGCCAGGAAAGCATCCTGCCATTCCCAGGTGGCATTTGCACCCTGTTACTTGTTACTGCCCAGTAACAAGCCTCACTGAATCATTTAGGTTGGAAAAGCCCTCTAAGATCATCGAGTCCAACCATTAACCCAGCACTGCCAAACCCACCAATAACCACGTCCCCAGGGGCCACATCCACGTGTCACTTGAATCCCTCCAGGGGCGGTGACTCCACCACTTCCCTGGGCCGCCTGTTCGGATGCTTGACAGGGTCCCTTTTGGTGAAGACATTTTTCCTCATACCTGATGCCATGATTTATCTGATATTAGCTGTCGTCTGCAGCCGAGGCCCGTCGCACCAGGCACTGCACAAACACAGTTAGAGAGACTCTGCCCCGAAGATTTTTTTAAGCCAAACAGAGAAGACACCTGAATGAATTGCACGGAGCCTCTCTTGAAAGAACCTGTAACACCCCTATATAAAAACAGCTGTACTAAAATAGGGAAAGACCTCTTCAAAACTTAACCTTCCACCTCTTTTGCTACATTCCTTGGTAGAAAGCATCTGCATTTTTGCTCTGTGTCATAAAATTCCTGCCGTTATCACTTTAAACATTCAGCAGCATGACGTTACACGGACTCTGAAGGAACTTTTGCTGATATCTGATCTAAACCTCCCCCGGCGCAACTCGAGGCCGTTCCCTGCCGTTCCCGCCGCTCCGTCCCTTGGGATTGGGGACCGGCACCCCCCCAGTGCCGCCGCTCCTCCCGCCCGCCAGGGGGCGCCGCGCGGCGCCGCGGGGCCAATCCCGGAAGTGACGGCGTTGTTTTCCAGCGGCACTTCCCGGGGTTCGCCATGGACATCCTGAAGCGCGAGATCAGCAGGAAGCGGCAGCAGCTGGAGGAGAAGGAGCTCCTGGGGGTGAGAGCGGCCGGGAGCGGCGCCGGGAGCCTCCCGGGGCAAGGGCGAGGCGGGACAGGCCCGGGAAGGGGGGGGGGGTGTCGGAGCTGCCCAGGCTGGGAGTTCCCGAACCTGGGATGGGGTTTGGGAAGGAGGAGCAGGAGTGTCCCAGGATGGGGTCGGGGAGGACTCGGGAGGAGTTTGGGAGCGGGTTCAGTTGTTTCAGCGTGCCTTGGTGAGCAGAGCGCGGTTTGTGCCCTCACCCCTGCCCTGAGGGCTCCGTGTGAGTGCCTAAAAATCCCCACAGCAAAGAGAGCACTTCCAGGGCTGCCCGAGTCGGGGGTTTGGCACCAGAGGCTCTCCTAGGTCAGGCAGGCAAACCGCCAAGGAAGAAGTCATAGTTCTTCCTAGTGAAACAAAGTGCTTTGGGGTGACCACCTTTTCCAGCTGCTGTGTGGCTGGGATGTCTCTTCAGGGGCGCTTCTGCAAGAAAGCTTGTAAAATGCTCTGTGCAAAAGTGTTTTCTCCCACCTCCTTGATTTAATGTAGAATTAAATGTAAACCACGCCTTTTGTGTGGTTTGTCCAAACAACCTCGGCCCTGTTGTGAACATCTGAAGTGAAACTTTACAGCAGCGACCACGAGGGCCTTTACGTGGCAAAGAACATGCTCCTTTTAAAGTGCTGGTGAGCACATTGTGCTTTCAATTCTGCTCATACACATAACCTGCCAAGTCAATCTGTATTGCTGATTTCAGAGGTGCTTCCAACTGGTTCTATTTCCGTGGAAAAGAACCTTTCCCATCCCCGGGAAAGGATGTAGCTGAATCCACCAAACCGAGTGAGAAGGTGTGAGCTGGCTTTGCATAACCACACAAAACTGTGAGCTGGTGACAGCTTTCCTCTCTTTTAGGGAAATAAGAAGTATTTCAAGCGCAGTGAGTTAGCTAAAAAGGAAGAGGAGGCCTACTTCCAGAGATGTGGCTACAAGGTATGGGAATTGTTCTTTCAGGGCTCTGTGTGTTTGCTTTAAAGTCTGCATTTTATTATCAATTTTAGTATCAATGTTGTTAATGATAATTGTTGTTCTTTGTTCAATCTGTTAATGTTATACATTAGCCTGTAAATGAGAAGCCACCTGGAGAGGTATGAGTTTCCAAAACCATTTTCAATGCAGGAAAAAAGATGTGCATGATATGCAGCTACTTAAGTTTGTGTTATGGTTTGGCTTTTATTTCTTCTTTTATTTATTTATTTATTTATTTATTTATTTATTTTTTGTGGAAAGCATGAAGTGGCTCGGGATCAAGGCTTGTCTTCCTTTATTTTTTAAATTGTGCTGTTAGGCATGAACACTGGATCTGATATAGCCACCTTCCCTCCCCTCCCCCCTTATCGGGAAAAAAATGGATACATTTGGATAATTTTACCCCATTCAGACAATTTTCATGGTCTTGTCAAAGCGTACAAAAGAAATCAGTATAGTGTGGGTGCACATCAAAGAGATCTGCCAACTTTCATGTGCTTGTATTTGGGTTTTGGCCGTCATCGACCATCCAGCGCTGGAACTGTGCAACAACAGCACTTGTGTTCCTGCTGGCAAAAATATGAGAAACAATTGGTGACCTCGGGGGGGGGGGGTTGTTTTGCAACAAATGGGCGATCTGGAAGGCTTTATCTGCCTTGTAACGGTGTCAGGGCGAGGGGTTACTGAAATGGAAAGAATGTTGTTGTCTTTTACAAGTGCGTGTGCCTGCCTTGCCTGCCTGATGGGACGTGTCTGGGAGGGGGGATGCATTCCCTGTGGAAGACAGAATTTCATAATCTTGTTTGCTCTTACAAGGCACAAATAGGAGCTTTGTTTTCAAGTGACCTTTACCCAGTTAGTGACTTATTCTGAAACCTTGATCTGTTTGTGAATATTGAGCAGTATCGGTGCCAAAGCCGTTCTTGGAACCTGCAGCAGATGGTCGTGAGGAAGTTCTGAGAACCTTCCAAGTGGAAATGGCTGCGTGATGCTTTCTGAGCATTACCCTGCGTCCCTCAGAACCTCATATGGTGGCTAAAGTGGTGTCACCTGTGCTGCTGCAGCACCAGTTTTGGTGTGAAATGTAACCCTGAAAATGGTTTTAAAATAAGTTACTTTTTTGAACTTAGTACCTTTTTAGAGCCTCCCAGATTTCTGCATTTGTCCTTCACTCTGCTAATGAGATGTGGAACACAGACTGATTTCTTTTTAAATGCAGGTGCGTTTTTGCTTTGCTTAGACTTGATAAGTTGTAATAATTTCACTTGCTTAAAGAAAGCACTGAAAGAAAAATAACTGAGGTAAAGATACTGCTTGTAATTTGGAGTCCAGCTGACAGAGTGGATCAAACCTTTTCCCCCAATGCTGCTGTCTCTTTATCATTTCAAGAATGTTTGTAAGTTAAAATTTGTATGTATCCTTCTGCCATGGGAGTATATTTCTTTATATGTTTATATATATATTTTTTTTTATTTAATACAGTTCTTCCATATTTTCTGTCCTCTGTCAATTCCCCCTTTCCTGCACTGATGGAAGTTTTATTTTTCCCTTCCCTTTGTGTTAAATATTGATTTGGTTGTACTTCCTTGTTTGTTTCAAACACGTGTGCTTGTAGGATTGATTTTTTTTTTTTGTCTGTGTTTGCTAATACAGCATTGAATGTGTAGATATGTGGCTGAATTTTGTAGCAGGAGCCCCAGGGATGGATCTTTCCAGCTACATGGAGTGACACTGACACCTGAGTGCAAGGCTGGCCAGAAAGAATGAAATGGTGGCCAGAAAGAATAAAAAAGGTTCTTTAAAAAAAAAATTCTGTCCATTCATCAAACTGGTCAACCCAAATGCAGACTGGAGCTGACAGTGTGCTGTCCATGCACAGGGAATGCTGAAGGGTGCTGTGGGATTAATTGGATTGTTTCCCTTTTAACAAGTATGGAAAGGAAATAAATTCTAATAAGGCATCAGAGAAAAGCCAAGATGTGAGTGAGCACTGGAAATATTCCCTTGTTACAGGAATATTACCACCAGCAATCTGCTCCTTGCTGTCAGAAGTGTTGAATTTGAGCTTATACAGGGAGCTGTAGCTACATAGCTGTGCCTCAAAGTGACTTTGATCAAAGAGTTGTTTTGCATTATTAAAATATTGAGTAAAGCAGAGGGAATGCTCTGTTTGAGTCAGGGACCTTCTTTTGGATTAAGAGGAGTTGTTAATGAGATCCCCTTCCTATGAGGAGTTGTAGGTATCATTTTTTTTATTTTGAACCTGGCAAGCTTGTTAGAAAGATGCATTGCCCAAACCAAGCACCCTTCAAAACCCAACAGGAGCCGTGGATCACTGCTAATTGTGCTCAGGTCACTGAAGTTGTAGGTAATAAACACTTCAGCTGACACTGGAAGAAGCAGCTCCGCTCTCTCCCTGCTCTTGGGTTTTCATTCTGGCCCCTGAGTCCTTCTGTGTGCTGTGCCTGGTGAGCTGGATGAGGAGGTCGAGAGGGCTGGGAACAGTACCTCGTCAAATTATTTTTCTGTTTGAATCATTTCCCCCCTCTGGTTCATCACACAGTGATGCAAATGCTTTTGCATGGGTAAGGAGGGTGAAGCAGGGGCAGGAATCAACAAGCAGAGGGTGGATTTGCTGTCTTTGGCACCAGTGCTGGCATCTGCCTGCCGAAGTGACTGCCAGACTTCAGCAATTGTCCTTTCTGTTTGCTCTAGAGACTGCTTCCTGCAACCTGCAGAAGTGTTAGTAAATTTCTGATAGTCTCAAGAACATTTATTGTTCTGGGAAATGCAATTACAGACCATAAAACTATGAAACTAAAGGTTTATATTGTCCTATTAAAGTCTGTGTCCCGGAGTTCTGTATCTTTACATTGCTTTATATCATTTAGCATCAATATATGGGTTTATTTCCATCACACATTGGTAACTATGTCTGTTGAATGTAGGTACAGCAGCAGGAAGAGGAGGAGAAACCACTGGCTGCATCAAATCCAGTGCTGGAACTGGAACTGGCAGAAGAAAAGTTGCCAATGACCCTTTCCAGGCAGGAGGTAAAATAAATCAGCATAAACAGACTCCCTGAATTCACAGCAAATGTATCTGAAATTTCTTATTAGGGCTGGTTTTTTTTTTCCTAGTGAACTGTACTTTTTATGACAGTTTTATTAAATAATAAGTTTCCATTTTTACAGTCAGCATTTAGTGTTTATCTTTGCTTATCAAGGGCCTGCTCTGCAAATGAATGCATGGGGAGATAAAGATGGGTAGAGCCTCTTCATTATACGGATTTATACAGATGGTTTCTAACATTTTGCAGCTCTTTCAGATGACTTCTGGAGTAGTATCCTAAATATTTAGCATTATCCTTGGATAATACTGATGATGGCATGCTGACTTTCTCCAAGACTTTTTTCCCCCAGCTTCTTTTCTTTGTAGCATATTGGTCTGAACCAAATTTAGAAATTTAAGTTTTGGAAGTTCACCTTGGCCTCTAGAAGAAGCAGTCCTGAAGCCAGAGCAGCTGGGGTGTTCCTTGCCCTCTCTGAGGGTAAAAATGCCCGTGTGGATGTACATTCACAAACAGATCCATAGCCCAAAGCAGGAAGTTCAGAAGTGCAGAATGAACCCTAATCTTGGAAGTACTGAAATTCACAGCTGAGGTCATCCAGGAATGTCACATGTCCCCTTAGTTTTGTAGGATGCTCACTGTTTTTTACAGGACTTGTAACACAAACCGCTGGTCTCACGTTTGGTTTGAGTTCTGGTCTTTATGTCCTGTGTATGCACTTTCTCTCTGCTGTTGATGCACTTGGTGTGTGTGTTTTGGTCCAGATTTAGGTATTGCTGTGCCAGAGCTCTTTCCATCCCTGTTTCTTTGGATACATTTGCAAGTTAAATATTTGCCAACCTACAGCAAGACACCCAGTCTGAATAAACAAAATGAGGTCTCGATATTAGTTTCTTGTTGTCCAACCAGTCTGTTGGCACAGTGAGGTGGTGACATGAACTGAAGTGTAAGCCCAATTATCAGTTGTATCAATTAGCCAATTGTTTGATGGACTAAATGAATTTAGTTCAGTTGTTTAGTTTGAGTGGTTAATTCAGAGTTGGAGCTGTTTGTCCTGGAGAAGGTTGGGGGGAGACCTCCCAGCAGCCTTCCAGGATCTGAAGGGGCCTACAAGGAAGCCAGAGAAGGACTTTTTTGTCAAATGTAGTGACAGGACAAGGGGGAATGGTTTCAAACTGAAAGAGAGTAGGTTTAGATTAGATGCTAAGAAAAAATTTCCTCTCAGGATGTTGAGGTGCTGAAACAGGCTGCTTAGAGAAGCTGTGGATGCTCCCTCCCTGGAAGTGTTCAAGGCCAGGTTGAATGGTGCTCTGAGCAACCTGGTCTAGTGGTGGGTGTCCCTACCCATGGCATTGGAACCATATGATGTTTAGAGTCCCTTACAACTCGAACCATTCTGTGATTCTGTGAGTAATGGTAAGAATACAGAGATTTATCAAGCAATGCATGAAATAAGGAATTGGGAGAATAAAGCTCATTTTTTGTCTCTGTCTGCGACTTTGCAAATCAATCAGGAGAGGCTTTTTCACTTCTGTTATATCTCTTTTTTAATAGCATTAGATTATGGGACTGCATATTTTCCAAATGCTTAAGGGTGGGAATTTTCAGCAGATCATCTTGTAGCTGTGCTGGGGTAACCTGCAGCTCAGTTAGTATTTTTATTGCCCAGGCAAATAGGTGAGTGAGATAATCGTCAAGTTCCTTTGTGATTTTGAAAACGGTCTTTAGGCTCTGCCAGAGGGATGATTTTTGTGTATTTGTTTAAACAAGTCAGAGCAGGAGGAAGTTAGGCTGTGTCAAACAGCCTGGGATTTTATGCAAAATTTAGATCGGTAATATTTGGAATGACCTTTCACTGAAGTACCGTGGGAATTTTATATTTAGATTGTAAAGTGTCTGGAACATTTTTCTACTGCTTAAAATACTGCCATTTCCTCTCCAGTCCAACTCAGCTTGTTATTCTAAGCAAAGTAAATAAATCTGTCATTCTGGATTTTATTTTGCTTCCTTTATGCTTCAGGGAATGCTTTGATTTCTTTTCAGGTTATCAGGAGGTTACGAGAGAGGGGTGAGCCCATCAGGCTGTTTGGAGAAACAGATTATGATGCATTTCAGCGTCTGAGGAAGATAGAAATTCTTGCACCTGAAGTGAACAAGGTAAGACTGGCTCTTAGTTACTTACTTGTGGTGGCATAATCAATGAGTAACCCAATAAAAGTTGCTGAAAATCGGTTTCAGTAACTTAATTTTCAGGAAAGAAAGGTAATACAGAGCAAAGAGAGCTATCTGCTCCATCTCATTTATTGCCTGGGAAACTGTGTTAAATGTCAGAGTTTTGTGCACAATTACATTTATGTAAGAATTCAACCCTAGGAACCTTCCAGGCCCTTGTCAGTTGGAAGAGGGGCCTTCAAGTGGCACTAATACCCCAGCCTGTGCTGCTCCTGTTTTTAACCAGCAGAGAACAGTCATTTACTGTTAAATCAGTCCTGTGTTTGTGATTATGTGCATCCCTGAGAAGCTACAGGTTAGTAAGAGCAGGACTACATCCTGTCTCTGAGGCATATAAATGATTTCTCAAATCCCTGGATTCCAGGGGATGGTTTGTTACAGAAACTTCATTTTTTCCCATCTTCCCTTTAAATTAGCCATCAGTTCAAAAACTGACTAAAAGATGCAACTAATTTATTTCTTGTGTCTTAAGAAATGATCAGTTAAGTGAGAAGATACTGTTGGGGTTTGCTTTGCGTTTGCTGTCAACCAAATTTGTAACCGTAACCCTACTAAGAGAGTGATGTTTTGGATTTTCTTCCCTAATTTGTGCCAACCTGAATTGTTTCAAATGGTGTTGCTGGAGGTGCCCATAAAAGGAAGGCCTTTTCCTCTTCAAGCCTTTAAAATACACAGATCTGAATGTTTAAAAATAAAAATTCTGCTAATGAAAGCTTCCCCTTGAGTGACATGGATGACAATTATAGGTGTATTAGGAAACAGTGAGCTCACAAAGAGGACTGTGTTGGGTTTGTGTGTTACGTGTTTCAGCCACTCCTGCTGCTGTCTGGGGGGATTCTGTGTGTTGCTTAGTCACCACCAGTTTGTGGTTCAGATGTTTTTAGGCTACTAAATGATTAATAGAAACGTTCCAGACAGCCAAGTATGATGATGGAAGAGAGGAAATAACTGTGCATATCCATTCCCTGTGGAGTGGCTGAATTTATCTGAGGGTAAGAACTGTCATACTCCTTTATGGAGCTTTATATTTTATGTCTCAAGGCAGGAATGCAAATCCCCCAACTGTGACTAAGGCGAGTCTCTTGTTCTATTTAAAAGCAGCTTTTAACTCCCTCTATATATGGTTTTAAACTGATTCTGGTTTTGTAATCACCTATTCTGTAGTAGGGGCTTTCAAACATTTAATATATATAAAACACTCTTGTATGTTTAAATAATTTGTAATAAAAGGAAACAATATAAATGTTTTCCGTGATGGTACTGAAGGAGTATTACCTTATTTCAGCTTTTTTTAGGGCAGATCTAAAGACTTGTAGAGCTGATGATGGTTATGGTTTGTTTTCTGCTTGTTTTGGGGTGTTTCAGTCCATTGCTTGGAGACAGTGTCTTGAAGAAAGTCCTAGAAGCTGATTCTGTCTTCCATGCTTTTTTAGTAAAAATGCTGTAAAAAGTCTTTTTGATAGGTATGAACATTCCAGAAGTTCATGCACCTGCTTTTTGTTAAGTGCTGAAGCAGTCCTTGGAATTAGTTTAAATTCAGACAACAAAGCTAAACCCTTATACACATTTTTACAGAATTTGGCTTTTCTTAAACAGCAGCTGAAAGCTCACAGTGACAGTATTGAGCTGCTTTTATTTACTTGAGGTTCTTTTCCTAAATTGGTAGTTTTTTTATCTTTTCTAGGGCTTGAGAAATGACCTGAAGGCTGCTTTGGATAAGATTGATCAGCAGTATCTGAATGAAATTGTAGGCGGACAAGAAGCAGGAGACGACGACTCCCAGAACGACCTGAAAGTCCATGAGGAGAATACCACTATTGAAGAACTGGAAGTATGGGATGGTTGTATCTTAACTAAGGGATGTTAGATGTTGTTGTGAGAAAGCTTCAGGATTGTTCAGACAAAGTTAGCCTTGTTTTCAATAGCTGACTGAGGCATTCTGAAGTATCCTTAAATAGGGAATTCAGGTTTCCAAGCCTTGAGTTGCACTGTAGGTGCTCACAGTAGACAAGTGAAAACTCAGGTGGTCTTTGTTCACAGCACTTCATCAGAAGGAGGGCAGGTGTTGCCTGCAAAGACAGTGGTGCAGTTAGGATTCCTTCTGCAGGGGTTTCAGAGGTGGAGAGTTTATTTACAACACATTACCTGGTCATAAATTCTGAAGTGTTTCCAATTAATATTTCAGAGGGTAGTGAGCTCAGTACCAGTGAATTACCCCTATACAAGAAATATGGATGCTGAAAAAATAGACACACTAGAATGTTTGATACATAAACATCCAGGATGGGAAAAAAAAAAAAAAAAGTGAACATCAGAAGTAGGCAGATAACAGGAAATACAAGAAGTGCAGAGATGATGTGTCCCAGAAACTTGAGTGCAAATGGCTACTTTGTTCTGCAAGAACCCTGTGGTATTTGTGTGAGTGAGCAGAGAGTGAGTGCCATGAAATGCATTCAACACCTGGTATTTTAGGGTAATGTTTTGAAAAGCACATTAACTTGAGCTGAAGACTTTTACCCTTAATCTTCAAAACTCTTTGCAGGAGTTAATAACATCCTTCCAAAAGTGTGTTTAAGAAATAATCTGATTTATAACTGAAAGCTTAAGTGAATACGTTATTAGGAAATAGTCTGGCTTTTTTGTTAGGCTGCCAGAGGTTCTGGTTTAAAATAACTGCAGTACCAGGATGGAAACCGGTTGTAATGGAGCTGCATTTTATTGATCTGTTAGTTCTCAAAATATCCTCTTCTTGGGGTTGTAGGGCAGGCTTGGTTTGAGCCATGAAAGCAATCTTTTTCTGAAAAAGTTTGAAAACACTGCAGTCTTAATTTTATGCTACTTCAGCTGCATTGCCTTGAGCATAAAGGCTTACACTGAACTGTGCTCCCAGTCTAGGAGATTTTAAAAATAAAACTCACTTTGGAAATGCAAGGACAATGGAAATATATTATAAATCCAACTATACTTACTGGAAAATGTTTCTAAAATTGCTGTTAGTATTAACAGTTTTGAGATTTTGGCAGGAAAGTAGAATATTGAAGCATACAGCTGGGTGGTTTTTTTTGGTGGTTTGTTACTTGGTTTGGGGTTTCTTTCTTTTTTAGGTTTGTTTCCACAAATTCACAGTTACAAATAAATGGTAAAAAGCCCCTGTACATCAGAGAATTGAAATAGCTTAACAAAATAATGAGGTTAATTGATGGCTTTGGGGATCTCAAAAAAGCTGTGCACCCACAGTTCCCCTTGATACGGTGCTGTCAGCTGCTAATTGTGCCAATAATTTAGTAGTTAATGAATGGAGAATTACTATTGCACTAGCTTTTTAGAAGTAAATCATATTGCCTTTTTGATGTAAGTGTTTTTAATAGATAAATGAACCTCAGTAGCATGTATAGCTGTTTGATTCTGTTTCCTAACCAGTGTTTTGGATTTCTGGTGGAGTTCATTACAGCTTGCAATGTGGTGAGCTTGGTTGTGGTGGTGGTGGCAAACTTGCAGCAGACAAAGTGGAAATAATTGTGTTTTTTTCCTGTTTTAGGCTTTGGGAGAATCCTTAGGACGTGGTGATGACCACTATGATATGGACATCATAACAAAGTTCTTGAAGGTAACAAACCCTTTTGGATTAATTACTTTGTAGCCGTGTCATATTTTTAGCACCATGCAGATACATTTCATGAATAGAAGGGCTGGCTTAAGCTGCCCGAGAAAAAACACATTGTGCTAAAAATGTGGGGTTTTTGACTTGCTTGGCACTCCAGAGCCTTTGTTAGTCACAACAGGGATTTCTGCTACACCTGGGAGAGAGCTCTTGGGAGAGCAGCATTCTTCAGAATCTGGTCCTGCTTTTCCAGACAAAATAAACACAGTTTTGATTTCCGTGTGATAATTGAGGCACTTTTATGTAGTTGCCTCTCTGTAGTCCTGTGGCATCAAAAATCTTCTGAGGAGTTTCCCAGGAACAGTGAAAGCTGAATTGGAATGTCACCCGACACTGTTACGTGGAATAAGAGAATTTTAAAGGAAGGCCACAGGTTCAAGTGGATAGCAGAAAATTGCTTCCTTGTTTCCTGGCAAGAAGCCTGTGTTGCCTCTCAAAGGAGTGAGCCAGTCCCGGTGTAACTGTTGTGATGATCGAAGTCACAGCGGGAGCTGAAGCGTTAATGTGTGTGTATACGTTTAGGACGGGAGGGTTGTTCCTGTTCCTCTTTGCCAGTCTGTTCTGAGGGAGGCTCTTGCCTTCTTAACTCGTTTTGCCGTGGTGGCTTAACCCGCTGTTCCCGTCTGCTGTGCCGGGGAGGTCACTAGATGGCACCATGACACAGATGTGCCTCCTCCCTTGCAGTTTCTCCTCGGAGTTTGGGCCAAGGAGCTGAACGCCAGGGAAGACTACGTGAAACGGGGAGTGCAGGGGAAGCTGAACAGCGCCACCCAGAAACAGACAGAGTCCTACCTGAGGCCACTCTTCAGAAAACTCCGGAAAAGGGTGAATCACCTCTAAATGTCACTTTAGCCCAGCGTTAGTACCCTTTCCTAAGGCAGTGTTATCTTCTCTGAAGGAGAGGGGATAAGTGAGTTGGTCAGAGTTTCTGTCTCTAGAGCCCACGATGCCTAGTTCTGACTTCATCTTGATCAGTGAAATCTTCTACCTACCCACTGCTTTTCCAGGTGTTGCTTAAAGCATCACCTGTTCATTGGGTTGCAAATGTGATAGGGAACTGGGGTTGCATTTTGCCCTTTGCCACCAACTACCAGGTGTAACCACTTAACCTCTCCTGCTTCAGATCCTTCATCTAAATAACAAAGATGTTTTCCTTTATTAAAGTCCTCAAGCAAGGGTAGTTGTTAAACTTTGTATAAATGCTGAGTAGGATGATTTTCCTGAGCTGCTATTCTGAAGTAAATGTCTTTTTTTTTTTCTTTTCCCCCTCTCTCCTGTAGACACTTCCTGCAGACATCAAAGAATCAATAACAGATATTATTAAATTCATGTTGCAAAGAGAGTACGTGAAGGTACGTTTGTTTGCACTCTTCCAGCATGTTCAGACTGTCTGGTTGCAAAAGATGGAGTTTATTGCTTAAACGTTCCAGTGTTTTTAATTTTGAAGGTATATAGCTGGAAATGCAACATCTACTCAAACAAAATGAAAAACTGCTGATAAATGTTAGGCTACAAGTAGTGTTTGATCCAGAGCCCGATAGAAGATCTTTGGAGGTTCATGAAACTTTGCATATCTTTGCAAACATGAAGAGAATTGTTCTGAGAAATTGCAGAGGAATCCTCTATAGGAAACCTGATATTGTAAGGTTAAATGAAGGTATTGAATGAATAGTAATAGGTGTTGATTACTTAATTATGAATTAATTGAGGTGAACTGAGTTTTGAGAATATGAGATACTGTCCCATTCTTCTTTGGCTATGCTCAGATTAACTGGCCTGGTAAGGTTGAGGCAAGTTAATGAAAAGTTTTTTTTGGACAAAGGCTGCTCACTGGAGGAGGCAGAAGTACTTTGGGACACGAGATCAAAGGCAGTGTTAGGTTTTGTTTGTAGTTGCCTTCCGAAGTGGAACTCAGATGCTGGTAGCATTTGCTCAAGCAGCTCGTGCATGCAGAGGAAATGGAGCTGTGTTTTGCCTTTAAATTTCTAGGATTTCTTATTGTTCTTTTGAGGACTTGGGATAATTTGTCGAGTAATCAAGCAAACCTGTTTTTGATACTGAAAAAAACTTTAGATGGCCTAAGGCAAGTTCAATCCAAATCATGTGAAACTAGAACTGAACGAGTGGGATATATGATAGTGACGTTTTGTTTTGGGGCATTTTTTTTTCTTTTGGTTGTTACCATTATATGGCAATTCCCTTTCCAATGCCTTCTCAAAGTGAGGAGCATGCAGGAATGTGGTTTATCTCTGGGTTAGTCAGCTGTGCTCCTTTCTCCTGGAGGTGCTTGGCTTTAAGTAAATTTCACACGTTTTGGAGTACTTGAGTCCACATTTGAAAGTTTTGCTTTTTTTTTTTTTTATTAGACTAATGAGTCTTGTGCTTTTAAAGATACTCATATCCTTTTCCATTTTGCTTCCTGAGAGACTTGTCTCTTTTTGCCTGCTGTTGTCCTCTGTGCTTTTTTGCTTTGTGCATCCTGGTGAATACTGCCAGCAACAAATTCTTACTGCTTTGTTAGTTGAAATGCTTGAAAGATTTTAATTTTGTGTTGACAGCAGGCAAGTGCCAGAATGCAAGTTGCCCACTCAGCCTTAATTAACTCTGTTGTGACAGTGCTGGAAGGGTCTTTATTGCATGTCCACATACTGTGTTTCATGATAAAAGTGTCTTTAATTCAGCAAGTAGGTATTTGACTAAGAACTGTTCAGATTCTGCCACATGTAGATGGTGACTGTGTCCTGTCCCTTCTCCAGATTTACTTTTAGCTCTGCCTGCAGCCCCCTGCCTTGTTCATTATTCACCTCCCAGTTTGCTCAGAGCCAGTTGGAAAGAATCTGCACCCACTGGTCATGATTGCTACTTCTTATTGCCTAGTTTCTGAATAGGAGGTGATAAATGAACTCTTTATCAGTGAGTTTTGTAACTGCTCTCTAATAGAGAAGGAATGTCCTGCTCCACATCCTTGAAGTTGTTTGTGTAATTGTATCTATAAACCCAGTGTCTGTCCTCCTCACTTGCTGGTTCTCAGTTGTCATGATTTTTTTTAGCTCTATACTTCTCTTCCTTTCTCCTTTTCTTTCAATTAATTTTCCCTTTTGAGTTTTATCCCTGTTCTTCCCCAGGGATGTTTTCTGCTTCAGCTTTAGAAATGGGATCTGCTATCTTGATCAGGAAATTTCATATTGATTTACTGCTGCTACATCTCTGGTCATAAACATTGTCACGAAATGTGCTTATTTAACCCGAGGTGGCTGAGTTGAAAACAATCCCAGTAAAAAGTGAATAAAACCCAGAAAAAAATTAATAAAACCCAGTTTAAATCAAGGGAACCAGACTGCCTTATCCAGTGCTTTTTTTTTTTTCATCAGTCAAGTCCATAGTCCCTGCTTCCCTCAGAGTTCAGCATGAACTGTGTTGGGAAGGTGTGTTGTGTGACTGGTTGATGTTGTGCAATGAAACCGAGATCGGAGAGACTGGAGCGGGTGTTTTACTGCGTCTGGCAATGCAAAAATGCTCTGCTCCCTGCTGCTCTTCCTGGTTTTGCTAAGAGTGCCTGCACTTAACTTCTTCAGGCCAACGATGCCTATCTCCAGATGGCCATCGGGAACGCTCCCTGGCCCATCGGTGTCACCATGGTCGGCATCCACGCGAGAACGGGCCGGGAGAAGATCTTCTCCAAGCACGTGGCCCATGTCCTGAACGATGAAACCCAGAGGAAATACATACAGGTAATGTTGGCTTTGGAAATCCAGCAGGTTTGCTTTTGAAGTTGGGGGATCTTTGAGAAATACTAGTTTCAGCTGACGTGGTAAAAGAGCCCTGGAAACGGACAGTTGTTTTAGTTTGGCTCAGGAATAACATCCAGTTAATGGGTAGCTCATCCCGGACCTGAATGTTCTTCAGTTCTGGGCGAGGAATGGTGCAGTGGGTTTCTCTGAGCAACAAAGCAGTTGTGAATCATGCCAGATTCTCCTGAGGTCCTTCACTGCTTAACTCACGGTTTAAACACCATGCACAGAATTTAACACCACGACGTGCAGTCCTTCTGACTATTTCTGCAACTAGATAAATGCGTTCATAAATTAATTCAATTTTCAGACACGTCTCTCTAACAATGTGGGCTCAAAATTCCAGGTTTAGTTCCTCCTGTGCATTTTCATAGTCACATTGTAAACTTTTGGTTGTGGAATTAGTAGCAGTGCTGTTTTTCTCCTCTGACCTTTCAGCATAGTGGGTGGACAGGTCTGAGGAAACAAGTCTTCTCTGCTTGTATTGTTAAATGTATTTGCCTTTTACCAGTTGCAGTTTTGTAGAGATAGAGACCTTCAGGCTTAACTCTGAATCCTCCAGAGCAGCATCTTGGAGCTCAAAGCTTCTGGCAGGGGAGGCTTCCAGAAATTTCTTCCTGATGAAGAGGACTCCTGTTGCTTTTCGTCTGCTGCAGATGTTTGCAAGAAAACTGCTTGCAAAATGCAACTTCACCTTTCTACCCTGAGTCTTTTTGTTTTGGGGCTACAAGTATCACTTTTGCTTTCTTTTCAGCTATGGTTTTCAATACCATTTTTCCCTTCGTGAGGAGCTGCCTTCCATGATGAGTGTCTAACGACAGGGACAGGACTCTGCCATCTTGGAGTACAATGGCACTGCCAAATTACATTTCCACCACAGCAGTTTGCTTTCTTTTTTGTGAGACTTTTCTCCGTGACTTGAAAGAAAATAATCACAGGGTTTCTGTCACGTTGGTTTTTGGCAACTGGTGCCTTGAAAGAATGAAAAGTCCACATTCTGCCTTTCTCCTTGATTGCTTCTTCAGTTTGCCTCTGGAGTGTCACGTGTGGTACTGCATTTCTCCTCCCAAGAAATGTTTGGTTCTTTTCTTGGGTGTGCAGCTTGTTTTGGTGTCAAAAATTGCTGTTTGCTCTTCAGAATTACTTTTGATATTCAGCTTTCTTTTAAATGTATTTTGTTGTGGTATCATTTTCTCCCTTGGTGATAAAGAGACGTTAAAGCATTTCTGTGATCCTTCACTATGAATCTCACCACGTTTCTTTAGTTATGCACCAAACTTCTCTAAATTTTGGAGAGAACTCGACAAATTGCAGGGAGAAAGGTTAATAAAAGTTGAATGGAGAAAACCACCCCCCAAAAAAACCATCCCAACCCCAAAATAGCAACCTATTCTTATTTAATTCTTCTTGTTAAGCTTAAAAATACTGTAGGCCATTAAGTTTGTTTGACAGCTGCAGCTTTATTACAGAATTGTAATTGTTCTATTAATTCCTAGGGGCTGAAGAGGCTCATGACCATTTGCCAGAAGCACTTCCCAACAGACCCATCCAAGTGTGTGGAGTACAACGCTCTGTGAGGCTCTGCAGGGGCCAAGGCGTGACTCATATTTTTGCCTCCAAGACCCAGAGAGGATGGAAGAGGCAGAGCCTGTGCTTGGACACCAACAGGAACTTTGTGAAAATGCAGAAAGCAGGAGATTTTCTACAGCTTCCTTTTTACAAGCCCCGTTTATTTAGGTTTTATTTTTAAATCTGTGCTTTATGTTGAACACAACCAGTATACAGCAAAGGAGAGGTGGGTTTTGAAGAGGTTAAGACCAGGACAGTGACCAGGGGACAGTGCACGAGAGCCTTGCTTTTATTTCAGTTTGTTATTCAGACTGAACTGTTTCCCATATTTTAGAGCTTTAGTTGAGACTCAGCCCTGCAAGGAGCATATGTGGAGCTTTTTTTTTGGCTGCTTTTGCATTGGAGACTGATGTGGGGAGATGATTAGAGGGAAGCAGTTGAATCTGAAGCTTGGTTATTTCTGTAAATATAAAGACTTTATGGGCTAATCTTTCATGTGGTATTTATCAGGAATAAAAAAAAAAAGGTTTGTGTATTTCTCAGCCTCAGTGCAAAGAGTTTTTGATCTTAAATGCATCTGATTTGGCTTTTTTTTTTTCTTTTTGGTAATGACATTTTTAATATAAACCTTCTGGGCTTGGGGGAAGTAATCTTATGGCTCTTGGGGCTTTCAAATCCCATTTTTATACATCTGGAGAAAATTTCAGTCTGCTGGGCATTGCAGAGAAAATAATTAGGACCTCCCATGACCACCAACAGTATTTCTGGCAGCCACAAATCTTCACCATTGTGCATCTTGACTGGGAATGGCGAAGAAACTCACGGGAATGATGATCCAATTCTGCATAAACAGTGGAACAGTGAAACTTTGTTAGCTCTTAGCGGAACCGCTTCCTGAAGAAATGTGTCAACACTCTAGTGTGTGGGTTTGTCTGGGTCCTCACCTTGACTGGCAGGGTGGAGCAGGAGCTGGTGCCTTCTCCTCAAGGAACTGCCCCCTCTCCTGTGGGTGCTTCCAGTGTCCCATGGCACAGTGAGATGTGGCGCTGGGGGATTTGTGCTGGCAGCGAGTTTGGAGGAGTGTCTTGAGGAACTTCGGGTTCTCCTGGAGACTCTTAGATTCTAAAGTGCCTCTCTGGACACGGGAGATTTTCAGCCTGGAGTGTTTGACCCCAGAGAAAATGTCAAGAGCTTAAACAGTTTAGAAGTAATAAAAGTGAGGCTGCTGAGACCTCACCGGTGCTTGGGGAGGGGCCTCTGGGGAGTAGGTGGGGGTTTGTGGGGGGAAGCTGGGCAGATGTCAAGAGCATGGAAGGGTTTCATTAACAGTGGTGTCTGGTGATTCCTTTTTTTTTTTGCAGTGCTCTGCACAGATATTCTTTGGAGGCTTTATTATAACAGGAAACGTGCAACGCCGCAACCTTATCCCTCTCCCCACCCAGACGGTTTCCTGAGCTGTTTTTAAATCTTCATCTTGACCTTAATTTTGAACTCTGTAAATAATTGAGGGACAATATTGTCCCTTGTTCAGAAGAGCTGTAATTTCCCTGGAAACTGCAGCGAGTGAGTAGCCAGGGGATGGTTTAAGGAGCATTCTATCGTCTGCTTTAGGGGGAAGTGGATTCCTTGGGGCATCTGTAATAGTGCTACACAGATTTTTCCCCTCCTGCTTTAGAGCCAGTTATTGAGGGGAGTTTTTAATGGTACCCTGAGTGCCGGTTTGAGTGTGGATGCGCCTCCTGTAGGGATGTCAGTTTGGGGCTGGAAGGTTTCAGCCTGATCAGGGTTTAAAGAATGTAATTCAAGCAACGTGCCTCCTTGCTGACAGTCCCTGAAACGCGGCCGTCTCGCTCGAATGAGTCCCCCGACGGAAGAGCTTTATCCCCCTGCAATTCGTGGAATGGCGCTGCGTGGGGAGCTGAGGAGTGCTTTCTCACGGCAGATCCGTGTAAGAGTTTCCAGCTGCCTGGCACGTGAGAGCCAGCCTTGGTCCCGTGGGATGGTGAGCCGGGGGGACGCTGTTACGGCAGCTGCGTTCCATCACCGGTTGGAGGCTCTTTGCAGCCGGATGGCCCCAGATTGCAGCTACCAGACCGTGATCAAATAGTTAATAATGCCTCTCAGCCAAAAAAAATCCCAAACCCACCCGAGTCTGGTTTAGGGACGAGTGGGTGGGGTGCAGCTGTCACGCTGCTCAACGGCTTGTGTGGGGAGGGTATGTTTCAGTTTAGCAGTTCAGACTTTTCCCTGTGGGCTTCTCCAGATGTTTATTTCTGATAATTCCAGCATTAGGCGGAAATAATTCCGCTGAATCCGAAGACTTGGGATGAATTCATGCATTTGCCACAGCAGTGTCTGGAGTGGTTTTGGGACTTCAGTGGCCCCAGCCATTTGTTGCAGCCCCTGACCCCAACCCCGGTGGTGGAAGGGGCTGTGTGAGGTGAACTCTCAGGATAGGTGGTTTGAGATAATACCTGATGCGGGTATTATTGTGCCTGATGGTACTTAAATTTGACTCCCTGTTTGCTGTTTGTACCGCTGGAAAGGCTCTTAGGGCAGGTGTGTGTTTATTTTGATGGAGGAACTGGGTTTTTCTCCTGCTGGCTCTCAGAGAATCACCACCATGAATCCAGTCTTGCCCAAAGAATAAACCTGGCTGGCATGTAAAAGGCTTCACTTCTCAGGAGGGAAGGGACTGCTCTGACTCCTGGACCCAGGGGATGAGGACACTGTAGCGCCTTCCAATAGGGGTGGCACAAGGGAGGCAGTGCTGGTGTCGGATCTGGAGCAGGCTGTCCCAAAAGCTGCTCCTGAGGCGGTGTCGAGCTGGAAAAGGTGCCTGCAGCACTATGGGAGCCACTGGCAATAAATCTGAGAAGGTCCCAGAGTTCCAGGGGTGTTTGAAACCTTGATTATGGCTGCTTTGTCCCATCCCAAACCCTCCTGGGGATTTGCTGCCCATGATGGTCCCTCATGCAGCAGTGCTGCTTGATGGCTGGGGGTGCTGCCTGGCTCTGGGCTGGTGCCACTGGTGGCTCCCTGTGGGGTGTGGGGGATCAGGTGGGAAGAGGCTCTGTGGACAGTGAGAATAAAAGGAAAAGAGCCGGAAGCAACTGCGCTGGGAAGTGTGGATGGGTCCCATGTGAGCTGTTTGCAGTTTGGGACAGCGGGTGGGTGGCTGCAGGGGTCACCACTGCCCACAGAGGGGAAAACTGGGATTAAGTGACATCCCTAACCCTGTGCAGGGGTCACTGCTGCCGGCAAAGCCCCACCCTGAGCTAGAGCAGCCTCTGCTGGGGTGGGTTCCCTCAGGAATTCAAGGAGCAGGCAGTTCTTGGAGCACTGGGGAACGTGCTGGCGCTCAAGCCAGTCCCACAGCTGTTGGTGTTGCTGCAAATGGCCTTGCAGCAACTTGGCATCCAATTCATACAAGTGAGTGTTAATTTTAGTTACATGTGTTGGAAGTAAGGATTATACCCATGCCTGTTTCCTGTGCTGGTGGGAATTCCATCACACCGTTTTTCTCCTGTGCTCGGGAGAACACGCAACGGAGCAAGCACGGATCTGCTGAGCACAAGCACCGAATCCCAAGGGATCTCTAAAGGACAGGATTTTGGGTGGGGGGAATGCCCAATGTTTCCTGCAGTCAGGCCCCCTGACAGCCAAGGAGTGGGTGCCTCACGGACACCCTGGCCAGCTGTGTGCACATCTGGAGCTTGCATCTGGCAGGGGTAGCGGTGCAGTCGCCAGGTAGGAGCTGCCCGAGTGCTGTGCCCTCCCGAAGAGACCACGGCAAGGTTTCATTTTGAAAATGCTTTAATAAGGAAGTGTTGACAACACCGTTTTGCAAAATGTAAAGGTAACTATACAAATTCTTAATACAAAAAGAATAAATTAAAAGCAGATCTTTTTTAATTCTGCAACTTTTTCTACAACATACATATTTTTTTTTTCCTTGATTACAGTTGAACAGAATCCAGTAAAATCATTTTCCATGCTCTAAAGTTCAATTTCAGGAGAGACCTAATTTTTTTTTTTTCTTCCTTTTTTTTTTTTTTTCTTTTTTTTTTTTTTTAAACTAGAGAGTCCATTTTACACAACCTGTAATAAAACTATTGACATTAATATATATGTAAAACTTTACATCTAGTTAACTAAGCAGTAACTGGTCATCTGATAGCACCTGAATGGGGATCGGCTATGCCTGAAACTAAAACTAATACAGAGTGAAAACAAATTGGACTTGTTTCAACATTTTCAACACTCGACTGCATATAATACCATTTAAAAATAAACCCTGCCTCCAGCACAGCCCAGTGCATGGACTGTCCACTGGCTCCTGCCCACACAGAGGGAGCGTCAGACAACGGAGACGAAGAACGCGGTTGTGGCTTTATGGCAGATGGAGCCTTGAAAAATAAAAAAAGGAGGGGTTAAGTTGGTAGTCAAGTGCTTGTCTATAATAGCTATGTATATACCCCTCCGTGCTATACTTAAATATGTTAATCTCATATGATTAACATTTTATGTACATTTGTGTTTAATTGAATTGAGCTAAACAGTAAAACCTGTTTTACTTAATCTGTCTTTACTACCAGACTGGCTGCTCACATGTGCCTTGATTGCAAACCAGAAAAGCAGAACACAAAGCAAAACTCAATCCGTTTCTAGAAAGCTTTTTCTTCACTCCAGCCTGTTTGCAATTCAGGCTAAACATTCTGGGTTTTTTTCCCCCCTCCAATTTCAGGGCTGCCACCTTTTAACCTTTGCTGCAAGACTGCAGAGCTGGTCTTGGAGGAATTAATGTTTCTTCCTGTAGTGCCCAGAGGCGTCATAGTGCCGCTGTTGTTGAATTCTTTTTAATTAAAAGAAGGTACACATTAAAAAAAAAACCAACCCAAACCACTTACCAGGGAAATTAAAAAGAAAACAGACAGTTGCTCAGAGCCCCTAAAAATCCTTGGGCTAAATTACTCGCTGCTGCTTAATTTGGTCCTTATTTAATCCTTTCACTTTAGCTTCCAAATCTTATCAGTAAATGTCATTAATCAGTACTATCTCTTATCCAGCTAAAAATCCAATTAGGAGCTTGAAATAATTCCTGTGTTAAAGACCCCAATGCACAAAGAGATGGTGAAAACAGCATTTTGCATGTCCAAGTGAAGGGTGTAATCTCACCGCTGGCTGTTCTTCCAGAATTGGATACAAGGCTTCAATTACTGTCACAGGGCGTTACACTCCCAGGGTGAAGCTTCAAGGAGGCCCAAAAGCACAAGGTTTGTGTGGCCACGTTTGAAACCCCTGGCCCGTGTTTTTTGTTGTTTTAGTGTGGGTGTTTGTTTTTTTTTAATAGGAGTAATTAATTTATGTTTCATGTGTGAGTATGAAAGGGTTTCCTTATCCCAGAATCATAGAATGGTTTGGGTTGGAAGGGACCTTAAGGATCATCTTGTTCCAACCCCCTGCCACAGGCAGGGACACCTTCCACGAGACCAGCTTGCCTCAGAGCCCCATCCAGCCTCGGCTTTTGCCCCATCCAATCCTGACTCTGCCGTGGATTCCCCTGGACAAATAAACAGCCTTTCTGCCTGTCACTGTCTCATCTCTGCAAGGCCACCCCCTGCCTTACCAGCCATGTGAGGCAGCAGCGCAGGGAACTGAAGCCAACGTTTCTGGTGAGAGTTGCAGAAAGGTATTAATGCTTAGAAACCCCATCGTTTTTCAAAGCCTAATTATGCAGAACCCTTCTCTTTTAAAGCCTGGAATGCAGTTTTCCAGCAATTTTAATACCAAAAGGTGTGGCAGCCCCCCAAGTCGCTGTGTTTAATTTGAAACGTTTCGCCCTTCTTTGTCTGGTAGACGCTGTTGTTATTCTTGGAAACACACACACACACTCTCACTCAAACACACACACACGCTCACACGTTTGTTTTTTTTTTCCTTTTTCCTTAAAACTAAAGCTAACTTCAGTTTCTGCTTTTCACAAAGTAACCCCCCTCCAGCCGTTTCTTTTAATGCCTTTCCCATAGGAAATCATCGTTTGCACGCACCAACGAGGGAAGGCCGGGCGCCTCCCCCCATCGAGTGGCAATAAAAACAGCATAGCACCGCAGTGAAGACTAGACCGTGCCAGCTTCAACATCCACCTAGATTGTGCACTTGTTCGTTACAAAAGTGTCTTTGAGGCCTTTTAAAGTTCCATGGCTTGACGTGAATAAAGCATTGCTCAAAAGTACGTGTAAACTCGCGGCTCCTTCCGTGACGCGCTCGTGCGATTCCTTTTGGTATCAGCAGGCAGCCCTCGCTCGTGCCCAGCGCCGCCCGCCGTCGCTTCTCTTCCCTGTGGTCTTGCAATGGGAAGATCTGCCTGCCTGCTGGTTGTCCGACCCTGCTCTGCTGCGGAGCCTTCCCGTCTCCCCGACAGACCGGTTCTCCCACGCAGCAGCACGCGGGTGACGAGCCCTTTGCTACACGGGTGCTAACGAAGGGAAGGTGAGTGGAACCGATATGTTGACTCAGCCCTACCGCGCCGATTCGACTGCGACGTGCTCGCCCTTTGACTTCACCTTGACGCTTTGTGCAGAAATCGATTCGAATTTATCGGCTGTATCTGTTTGCAGAAAGGTTTGTTTTGGTTTTGTTTTTGGCAATTTTTATCTTTTATCAAAGCAACCGGCGCAACCCCCAACCTCTCTGTGCATTGGTGGGCACCCTGTGCCAGCCGCAGAGGTGCTGTGAGTGCAGTACTCGCCTCTGCTTTAGGTAATGCCTTCGTAAACCTTGTTTGTCCAGTTTAACAGTAGCTTTTAGACAGCGGTGCTGTGATACCAGCCCAGAACTCTGGTGTGTCTGCAGCGCGGGGGGTTGTTTTACTTGCGTATAGGTGGGCTCCAAGCGAAGAAGGAAATGCCATTTTACAGGAGGTGGCCGTGTTTGCCACCGAGTTAAAAGGAGGGAGATGTTCTCGTAGCTAAAACTTGCGAGCAAACTTGTCCTGCAAATGGTGGTGCGGTGATTTTTGGCAGTGCCGATCTGACTGTGACACTAACATATCTCTGCAGTGATGGGATTTTGCTGTTTCTTCAGAACAGATGCACTTTCAGGACTATGGTATCCATTTCTCAGCCTCTGTCCCATCCCCACCCCCTTAAAACTAATTCTGTTGGCTTCAGCTCGCAGGTCATGGAACTCTTACTGCTGTTACGTGCCGTGGAACACTAAGAAGATTTGATGCAAGCCTTGAGAGGCTTCCACTGTTTCCAAGGAAAACCAATTTTTAAACTGCCACCTGGCTGTTCAGGTGTCTGCTCCTCTCCAGCCACTGCCGTGGGAGGGACGGGCACCTGCCTGGCCGTGGGATGTGCTGCGCTCCGTCGCTGCCGCGGTGGATGTCTCAGGGCCAGTGTTCCGTAAGTGTCGCCTTGAACTGCATCGTGAGAAAAGTGCTTAGAGTTGAAGCTGGTGCTGGGTGACAGTG
Source organism: Myiozetetes cayanensis (assembly GCF_022539395.1). Lineage (NCBI taxonomy): Eukaryota > Metazoa > Chordata > Aves > Passeriformes > Tyrannidae > Myiozetetes > Myiozetetes cayanensis. Next base: position 6,435,911 of record NW_026087521.1, read on the forward strand.
CATCTGGGTAAGGCAAATGAGAGGCAGTGAGGTGATCTCAGAATGGCATTGATGTGATTAACTTGAGGTCAGGGGTTCACACTAGAGTCCCAGGCTTGGCTTTTTCCTGCCCATACCACTGGACATCTGCTAATTCTGGATAGAGGGGAGAATCCAGGAAACAGCTATCATTGTAGTTCCTGCAGGAGAAAGGAAACCTTGTTAGGACAGCGAGGCCTCCTGAGAAGTTCAACCGTGAGCATTAAACATTGTATTATGGGTGGAGAGGAACGCAGGATATTCAGACCCCACTGCACTTTACAGGTACTCCCAAGCTGATATTTGGGGTGGGCTCAGCATGCAGGACTCTGCTTTGACCCAGTTTGCTCTTGCCCAGCAGTCCCATTTGCCCCAGCAGCCCGCCTGGTGTGAGGAGGCAGGAGAAAGCTGAGCTCTGACAGCTTCTCCGCAGCCAGGGTACCCTGAGGTTTGGATGCAGGAATGGCAACAGGCAGAGCTGCTGTGCTTCCAGCCTGAGGGCTCTGCCTTGCTGTCCTGCCCGGTAGTAAGCAGGGGTAAGGAGGTTTTTGGTAGGATGCTTGCCAGGGAGCAAGTTCTAAGTTCAGCTCTCTCGGCCATGGACTGTATCATCCAGTGGGAATGTGGGAAGAGGAGGGTGGTTGGTGGTGCTTTCCTGTGGCACTTCTGCTCTGGGCAGAGGCTTGTGCATCACCTGGCAATCCCAGAGTCATGTGGCTTTCCAAGGATGAACCATGAAGCAACTAGTGAGAGCGTGCCAGGTCTGATGTGGAAAGGACTGTGCCCTGTTGTAGACAGCCTAGTCCTCATTTTGGGGCACATCTCCTGACAAGGTGCTGCTTCTTCTGCTGCCTTTACTGAGCAGATGAGACAATTCCCAAGAATTTTCTTTGTTGTTTCCGTTAAGAGCTCTGATCAGGATCAGCTCCTGGCTTAGGCTGTGGAGCTCCTTGCCAGAGGAAAGCACTGAGGTCAAAGTCTGGACCTTTTGAAAAGTGGCTGCTCTATCTGCACAGCAATTGCCAGAATTGATGTCTCTCTCTCACACTGATTTGAACCGACTTCCAAGCTAGAGATTGTTTTGAGGCCAAAAGTGGGAGATGCATTTTCCTTTTGTATACGGTGGGATTCTCACTCTTTCCTCTGCTCCCTCCCCACCTCACAGGACTGCTCTCTCATTTGATTCAGTTCCTGCTTCCTCTGCCCTGTTTTCCACCTGGTTTCCCTGGAATTGGTCTGGGAAGAACCTGAGCAAGGGCATCATCATCTGCATGTTAAAGAGCCTTTTGTTTCCCAGCACTGGGCTGGAGTGGTTTATGGGATACCTCTAGAAAGCTGGGCTTGAAATACTTGACAGATGCCAGCTGTGAATGGTTGTAGATTCAAATGAGAGTGTCAGACAGCGATGGCAGTTTAATTAAAATAGAAAAACTCTGTGGGTTTTTTTTGTTCCCTCCACCCTTCCCCCCTCCTGTCTTCCCACAGGAACTGGGGCCAAGGTTGCTCCTTGTTCCAGGAAACCTAGATGCTTAGAGCCTCAGCTTCACAGTTCTGTGGTAGGGAGGGAGGAGGGAGAAAGGGGCGCTCAGTGCTGGGAACTCAGGCTGGGTCCTCCGAGGCTCCTGCCTACCCCAGCTCGTCTCCCGGCCCCACTGCTCCCAGACTGTCCCCCAGCACTTTGCCCACCCTGCTCTGAATTGTCCCCAGCCACAGATTTGTCACCCCCCACTGCTCTCTGTGCCTGTCCAGCCCCTGCAGGAGCACAGAGCAGGCTGGCCCTGAGTCCCTTTCACAGGGGAAAGTGCCACAGCCACAGAATTGCTGAAAAGGCACAGAGAGCGGCTTCGAGAGGCTTCCAAGTTGTCCTTCTGAGAGCTGAAGGAAGCCTTGCTGGCAAACAAACGGGCACAGAATTAAAGAGCTGCTCCAGTGGGACAGCAGGACGCCGGTTATTCGCACTGTGCTCACGGACTGTTAAGGCAGAAGGAGGAAAGAACAAAACGTTCCCTTACTATACCTCTATTCATCAGTACTTTGGTGGGTTGGAGACTGAGACTCATCCATAGTGGGTGAGTTGTCTGTTGCTTCTCTGAGCAAAGGAGAGCAAAAAAAGGAGGAAAGAGGAGAGAGGAAATGTTAAAGAAAAGAAATGACACAGACATTGTTATGAGCTTATTAATCCAGTGGGGAAACAAGTTGATGACTCATCTTTAGAAAAAGTTAGTGACACAAAAACATGTTGGGGAGAACTGTCAATCTGCTGAGTTGTGCTGGGTGGGCACAGCTGGCCCTGCAGTGGGGGAGTCTGTGCTGTGCATCTAATGGCAGACTGTGCCTGCTCCTGCTGTAGTTATACACATGCCGTGTACATGTGCTATGCTCAGCCATGAAATAAGTGCTGATTTGTCTCCAGTTCTCTTTGCACTGGTTGTTGGTGCAGGGCCTAAGCTATAAATCCAGGTAACTTCACTTTCACCAGCCGAGAATTTGGCTTGATGCAATTTTGCTGTGAGAGACAGGGTGCAGGACTTATCTTGAATGGAAAAATAAGAAAAAGCTAGGATTATCCAAACAGTTGTCTCAGCTGGCTGCTCATAGTTTTACTTCTGGTCATCATAGAGATGTTTAGAAGAATTAGGACTGGGATGGAGACTGAGACTGAGTCTAGACTCAAGCTCTTAGTTGTGGAAATGTCAGTGTATGGTAAATGTAGATGCCACTTTGCCTATCTTGCTATCCCTTGACTTTTTATGAAATGGGACCAGGAACAGTTTCCTGTTCTCAAGCTGAAAGCACATGCAAAGACCATGTGAGGCTGGATGTCAAATGTGTGAATTTAAAATCCAAGCAGGCCTAAGGGGTTGTGGTTATGGTTCTCCTCATCTCCAGTTTAAAGTGCAGTCACAAGCGGTGCTGGAGTAAAACCAGAGGTCCAGCCTGGTCATAGGTGACCAGGGTAATTAAAGAGCGTGAGATTTTCCAGTGGCTGCACAGTGAAATATTTGCAAAGTTACCAGTCCCAATTCATGACTCCGGGATCGGATCCATTTTCCTATTCAAGGGATTAGGGTATTTTGAGGACTGCAGTCTCAGTTCCAGCTGATCTCACCAAAATCTCATCCCACAATCTGGGATGTGCTGAGTTAGTCGGGATCTGGAAATGACCTTTATTTGGTGTGGCAGGACAGAATATACCCATGGGAGCTTGCAAATGGCTGTTTGTTTACTCCTGGAACTCCCTGCCTGGCAAAGAGGTGCTAAAGAACCCAATTACTATATTTACATGAGTAATGGCTACCTCTGTGTAATGACTCACACCTCGGTGAGGCACCTTCAGGTTAATGGTAGTTGAAAAAAAAGAAACACTTAGCAGTCATGAAGACCCATTGCTGGGGAAAACTGAGCAGGAAAATGTGGCTGCTGCACACACAGGCATGGACAAGGCCTTGGTGTAGACAGCCAGGATGGTGGCTGCTAAAACAGAAATATCAGCTATTTCAACATATGACAACTGGAGGAAAGAGACTGTCCAAGCAGGAGGAACCTGCAAGGCTTCTTTCCCTGTGGATCCAGCACTGCTTGGAGCGGTGCTGCTGGGTGTGGATGGCACAGCCATGTCTTGCTCAGCCCAAACCAGAGCCCCACCACCAGCAGTGTATGGATGGGAGTCTGGAAATGCTCTGTGCAGGTGCAGGCTATTAAAAATGTTTCCCATATCTGCGCTCTCCCTGTGCTTGTGTGTGGGGAGGTTTTTCCCACTGGCACTGAGATGGATTGTCTAACCCGATCCCACGGGCACTCACCCAGTCTGCCATGTGAGAATGTGGTGGGGACTGCCCGGCGGCGTGGCTGCGAGTTCACTCGACGGCGTGGAACTCCTCTGGCTGTGAGGTAAGGCAGCTGGAAAACAACCACGGGTGGAGAAGAACAACCAGTGAGGCGAGGGCACCAAGGGTCAGGGCGGTTCAGAAGAATTATCTGGTCAGACCAGCAGGAACATGTCTGGCCGTGAGTAAACACTGCCTGGGACAGACCTCACCCCGTTCCTGGGTGACTGTGCCCTAACGTGGCACAGGAGCACCAGCCCACGGCTGACACTGCTGCGTGTCACGGGCTGGAGCTGGCCCCAGCTCTGCAGGAATGCTGCATTTCAGCCTGGCCTCCAGGTGAATACAGCCACCCTGACTCTCCTGAGCCTGCCTGGGAGACACCACACTTCTCTCAGCACGGTAGCTTGGTTCTGCTGCCACCTGGACTCCATGGGTACCGAAACTGGATGAGCTCAGCCTGTCAGGCTCAGCCTTCTGCTTCCAGGGATCCTGTGAGATGCTCTGTGTCCCCAGGAGCCAGGGCTGGCAGTGGCCAGAGTCTGGACAAGTACACAGCTTCATGTGCAAAGGAGGAAGGCAGTTCTGAAGATTTCAGAAGCTACAACCACCTTTCACCATGCATTTGTAAAAAGCTGAAGTCTGGCTTTGCTCACAGTCCACTATGGGACCAAAGAAAGGTTTATCTTACTCCAGTGAAAACAGAAGCAAGCTGGACTAAAAATGGGCAGCGGTTCTTGGGGGAGTTTCTCTGGTGCAGATTCAGCTTATAAATCCACCTGACTAATCTTTCCTCCTTCTCAAGTCCACACAGTGCTGACTCTCTGAAGTTAATACATGCCAAGAAGTCTGATCCTCTTTGAAAGACAGTGTGCAGTCCAGCAGAACTATCAGCTAGGGTTGATCAGCTGAAACAATGGAGATTTCTACCTGGCATCCCCTTCTGGGCTGTTAAATTCTTTAGCTGCTGCCAAATGACACTGGAAGCGAAGAACAAATTTTAATCTGCTCCTTGGAGCTGACAACCCCTAAGGTCAGTGTTCTCCCAGAGCTGTGACTGGGAATGGACTCCAAACACAAACCCAATCTATGCTGCCAACTGGTCAGGACAAGCTGAGCACACTTCCCCCTGTGTTGCCCAGATATCACATTTAGGTTTAAAGACCCAGCTGAGTGGGGGAATGGACTGACTAACAGTGATTTTCACGTGGTTTCACCCCAATCCCACATCTTGCTGAACTGGTATGGTTTCCAAAGCCAACCAAGGCAAAGCTTTCCAGTGTCCAGCGTTTTCTGTTGCTGCATGGAACAGAAATGCCCACTAACCAAAGGGAAGAAGACAGATTTTCATAGGGAGACACAGGATGGTTGTAGCAGCTACTCAGTTACGTCTTGGGCCACACCTGGTCCTCCTGTGAGCTTTGGCACCATATAAATCAGCCTCTTCTCGGGCAGCTGTCAGTGGCCCATGAGGAGTCTGTGTCAAACCACCTCTGGAGCTGGCAGAGAGTTCAGGCCCCCACTGGTGCCAGTGTGGTGGTCACCATGGTCCAGGATCCATGCTGGGATGTCTGAGAGTCAAGAGCCAGCATGGGTGGACACTGGTTGGCCCAGGGAGGCCACAAGGGCCAGTGGCAAGCCGAGGCTGAGGTGTGTGGCTCAGGTTTTGAGCAGTCCTTGATCTGTCCACACTGGTTTGTCCAGTGGTGACTGATGGCCAGTAAATATTTAACCTTGGACTGTTTCACAGCACATTGTGGCCTTCTCAGTGTAATGAATTTGACTTAATATTAACAGCACAGAGGAGTGCAAAGCTCTGTACATGACACAGAGGCATAATACTGCACAAACTTCAGCACTCTGAGTTTCAGGATATTATCAGCAGAGCTCTTGGAACTGCATGGGAAAACCAAGTCTCAGCAGTGCACAAAGATGTCATCGCTCAAACATTTTTGTGGGGGGTGGGGGGGTTGGGATGCCCCCACTTAACCTTTCTCATGCTATTTTCTCACTGAAGACACACATTCTCCTGGTCTGTGCTGAACCCCTGCTTGCTTCATCGTTCCCCTCACTGTGATTATGAAGAGTGATGCTACTCATGGTTTCATCACCTTCAGCCCCTAGTGCTATCACCCAAAACCCCAAACTCTGAGGAAAGATCTGGCAATAATCAGTCTCCAGTCCCTCCCTGTCTTTTGAGCCCATCACTGCAAAGTGATGATTTCTGTGGAAAAACATCCCCACTCAGCGAGTGTCTTGGACAAGGCTCACCACCCAGCGTTGTGCCTCCAGGCTTGGCGAGCAGCACGTGAAGGCCAGAGAACAAACACGCTGTGGTCTGGCACTGCTCTCCAGCCGGGGTGTAATGCCTGGCACGAATCCGGGCTGCAGGAGGCCCCCATCCCTCCCACCCCTCCTCCCCGGCCCAGCTCTCACCTGATGTCGCTTTACACATCTGAGGCATTCTCGTGACCCGGCTGTGCGCCACAAAGGTGCTTTGTGAAGATGTGCTGTACTGGGAGCTGCTGTCCGAGGAGGTGGAGCTCGTGTGCGAGAGGCGGCTGTGCTCCTTGTGGGAGGCCGTGGACCGCTGGTACCAGAGCCGCAGCTCGTCCGACACCGCAGTCCTACCCGAGCCTTTCTCGTGGCCCTCCCTGCCCAGAGATGGAGTCCTTATGATTTGGGAGCGGGAGGGGGTGAGCCTGACCGAGTCCACTTCATCCCCGTGCCAGTTCTCCTTAAACATCCCCCCTGCCGTGTAGGAGTTGGAGGTTTTGAATTGTGCTTTCACGCTGTAATGTCCCTCCTGGTCGTTCTCCAGGCTCCGCACCACCACGGGCGTGGAGCTGCCCTCAATGTACAAGGGGTATTCTTTGATCCTGTACTGGGAGGAGGGCTGGCTCTGGCTGTGCAGGTAGACACGGTGGTGTCCCGTCCCGTTCCTCGCAGCCAGGTTGGGCATGCTCCCTGAATTGGAAGAGACCAGGTTGCCTGCTGATTTGTGCCTTTGCCTCTGCCGTTCTCTGGCTTTCGACGGGGAATCCTCTGCCAGGGTGGAGTAGTTGGGGTTCATCTGAGCGGGGTAGTAGTGCTCAGAGCTGGAATGGCTGGTGCAGGAAGAGCAGTCGTCCATGGGGTCAGAGCCGTTACTGCTACGAGTCCTTGGGGTGTAGAAATCGGGGCTCCCTGTCTCATTTTCTGAGCCGAGGAGCTTTCCTTGTGACTCCAAACTGGAGCTCCGGTGCCTAAAGTGCTGAGCTAAGCTGTGCAGTCTGGTTGGGCTGATGTCTACTGACCTGTAGGTACCAGGAAAAAGAACAGGCTGGTAAGTCAACAGAAAAAAGCACTGCCCATCCCTGCCTGTACACACAGGCAAAGGAGTCTGAGGGCAGTGAAAACCTGGATCCCTCCAGGGCTGCTGCCTGCGATGCAATCTGCTTCCCTGCTGCAGGGTTTGGGGTGATTAGGTCCTGTTCTTGTTCCTCGCCAGTTCCCTGGTGTGACACTCAGTCTGCAGCACCGTGAGGGACATAAACCCTTACTCAGCCCCATTCCTCTGTGGCTTGCCACCCTGGGAAAGGCCAGTCTGAAGGGTGACACCTGGGGACCTCAAGCCCTGGTTTTGCTGGTGCAGCTGCATGGCAGAGCTGCTTGGATCAGCACCGTCCCTGTGCTACCAGGTTTACCTTGTGTCACCTCTGCAAATCCCAACACCTCTGCAGGCCCCAAAGGTGGTGAGATTTCCTTGCAAGGGGCCCACGAATGCCCTGCACAGGTACAATCCACCTGGTGGGAGACAGACAGACAGACAGACTGCCTGCACTTAGCCTAGAATGCTGTTGAAAAAGTCACCTCTTGTCAAGCAGCTCAGTTTTACTGGGGCCCAGCCATAGGCACATGTAGGACTGTCAAGGGGTGACAGTACTCCAGGCAACCACCCCAAATCACAGTTTACAAGGCTTGATTCATGGCCAAGTCTGGGTGGTCTCTATTCATCCCGACTGTTTGAAGAATTTCACCCATCCGTTCAAGGAACAGGAACACATCCCCATGACAGATGGTCAAGGCCAGGGCGTGCAGCTCATGAATGAGCCACAGACTGAGCAATGACTTTTTCAGACACCCAAATGGCGCCTACCTGGTCAAGGTCACTTCTCAAGCCCTGTGCAAGGCTCATTTCTCACACAGCTTGGCTCCAGTACTTAACAGACTTTGTACTCTTGAAAGGTACTCTCAGCCAATAACTTGTAACAAACTTAGCCCAGGGTCTTAATGCCTTGTACTTTCTCTGCCTGAGGCTGATGTACTGGCACAACTCTTGATTTATGCTGAGCTAAATGATGATAGTACTTCCCCTTAGGGCAGGACACCAAGCAGCACACAGCTCTGGCTCAGCTCTGCTCCCTGCAGTGTCCACGGAGTTTGCCACAAAAGCAACAGAGCAATGAAGCTGAACAGTTTGTAGAAATCCTGCTGAAAACTGGAGTCAAATTGGGCCACACACATCAAATCGCTTCCCTTACACACTTCAGCTTTTTCCTCTGTCAGCCCTGGGCTAATCCACTGCCACCTGGATCCCCAGGTGGATTGCTTTATACAGCCTCTCACTCTCCACATGACATCACACACATGCAAACATTTTATCCATGAGAGAAAATTAACACTACCCAACATTTTGTATCAAACAGGAAACAACATGTTCTCTCCAGCTGGATCCACGGAAGAATTTACTGCAGAATTCAGCAGTAGCAGCACCACATGTGTTTTAAAAGTGGCTTGGGGTTTGTAGAGCCTATAAACAGCCCCCAAGATGAAAGGTCCCAGCAGAATAAAAGCTTGATCACTTTGAGGGAGGGATGAGGGGCAGGATCGTGTTTATCTGAAGGGATTTCAGGATCTCAGTTCAGGAGAGATTCCCTACTGGCAACAGTACGTGAGCCTCTTACGTGAACAGGACTGGTTTGTGTCCTGTCCTGAACTGGGAATTAATTGATACCCTGGGGGAAGGATAAAGCAAGGAATATTTATTTCAGGGTAAGCAAGGGAGACTGGAGCCAGGAAGACTTACCGTGTGGAGTGGACGTAGTGCGGACTGCGTACCCGTAGATCTGGCGTCGACGGCATGCTGGACTGGGAGTTCCAGTGGGGAAGGCTCCGGATGGGGCTGTTCTGCAGAGAGCTGCTCCCTCCCGCCTCGGCACAGCTCCCAGTGCTGGGGAACCGCTTGTGACTGCTGCAGAGGAAACATCCACTTCAGCTCCTGTCAGGAATTTGGGGAAGCGACTCCCACGCGTCTTTCCAGATCTCAGGCATGTGCCCGGGATCTTGAGGGGGTGAGTGGGAGTTGGGTCAGCTGCTGCTCTGAGCTGCGCCCCAGAGCCTGTGCTTCTACAGCAGCCAGAGGTCAAGGCCAATCCCTGTCAAAGCCCTCAGATGATCCACCACCCGTCCCTTTTAAACGTTTTGTAGAACTGCACTGAGATACCATGCAGCAATCACGTGGCTGCAGCCTATCTTTATGACCTGCATATTGGCCAAAACACCTGAAGTCTTGCCTATTGGGTAAGGGACAGCTTCGTAAATTTTGGAAGGGCTCACACTCGTCCCTCCTGAGAGCAGAGAACACCTCCGTGATGGAGCTTCAAGGTATCCGTCTCACCTGGAATGGCTGTGCGAGGAGCGTTTCTTGACCTTCTCATAGGGCTCATCCAAGGATGACTCACTCCACATCTTGGGCTTGATGGGGGACTTGTCATAGTCGTTGCGGTGATAATGCATCTGGCGGAGCCCTTCCAGCGACTGCGGAGGAGGGGGCCGGTTGTGCAACGGCGGCCGGGGAGGGAGTCCTTTGTGTGGGGACTGGAGAGGGGAGATTGTGCTGGTGATCTGAGAATCCTCTGTGAGGAGGAGAAGGGAGAGAGGTGATGGCTGTGTGACACCATCGCATTTCCAGAGCCTATTTCCTTACCCTGCCTCTCCTGGCTGTGTTCAGGAGCAAGCCGAAGACCCGACTTTCAGAAATGCACTGGGTGACATTCCCATTTTGGGAGAGAATGGCCAGCAAGAGTGTGTGATGCATTAAAGTAATCGAAACCTTAAAGGAAAATAAGGGGGCATTCTGGGACTGTCCTTTGAGACAATTCAGAGCATTAACCCCAGCAATACTCACTGCTCCAGGCCTGATGTCTGACTACAAGCTGGGAGTCAGGGGAAACCAAGCGATTTTGCTACTGGGATGTGTGAGTGGGTTATTACACAGAACAGTTATTCCATTTTGAGTACCAATCAGGAGTTCACACCTCCCTCCCTGCTCTCTAGAACATACAGTAGCCAACATACCATCCTCAAGAACAAGGGCGTCCGAGAGGGAGCTGTCTTCACTGGCAATGTTTCCTTCTGAAAGGAAGAGAATATAAAGATGGTCAGATGGTCCCAAGAATCGCAGCGACTGAGTGCTGAACTGCACCGTGATCTTTGTCCACTGAGTCTTAGCCTTAAGCAGTCACCCACATCTTCCTCCTCACAGAGCCGAGAGGCAAAATTCCTGTAAACAACTGACTCAGCCCACTCTCAGTCTGGGAGTGCAGAGCTGCAGCCAGGTCTCTCAGTAGCAGGCTGCCTTTCAAGGAGCTGCTAACCCTTTTCAATTAATGGGGATTAAGACTGAGTCACAACAGAGAGCTAAGATCCCCAGAGGATGCAAAATGGCATGGTGCCATTATGAGATTTACATCTCGGGCCTGAAGGACTCTGGGTTTGATATCCACCTTCTTAAAATGATTATCCTGTTGCTAATTAATGGCTCACACTAAGTACCAGTTCTGTGGAACTCAGGGAAAGGCTTTCTGAGCATCCTCTGCAGCAGCAAGAGAAGCTCTCAGGTCCTTGCTGTGCAGACATCTGAGCTGCCTCCCCCATCCCACGTCCTCATGGCTCTCTCTTATCCCTGACTGCAGTGCAATTTGGTACCCAGGTCACAAATGCAGCAGCTCTAATCTCAGTTCCTGCCACAAAGGCACAGAGAAAAGCTTTGTAAGTCAAAGGGAAAGGGCAAAATCCGCAAGGGAGAAAGAAACACAGCAGAAAGTTAATGGATTTCATGAAAAACCAATCAACAACCCAGTAAACCATAAAGTGCCCTGAGAGTTACACTGTAAAAAAAAAAAAAAAAGAAAAAGAAAAAGAAAAGAAGTATTTGAACACAGCAATGACACTGCTCCCACTTTGATTTCGCAGATGCCTTTCAGCTAGAGAGCTCACCCCAATCTGCTAACATTAATTACATTTGTGCAGAACCGCTCCGGAGGAGACGTTAACAGAGCGATTTTATAGGTGAACAAAGGAGCCACATTCTGCTCTCCTGACACGTTTGTCACCCACGGCGCGACCCTGCTTCTTGTGCCATGACCCAGCACAGCCCTAATGCATGGCACACACCCCTGGAGCCCTCCAGACAGAAGAGGGAACAGGAGGGAGCAGAAATCTGTGCCTCAGGGCAAGAATTTTGCTCCCTGCGCTCTGCAGACCCCCCGTGATGCCATGGGCACCGAGTCCCACTTACCATCTATGATCAGGGAGGCCCTCTGGGTTGGCTTCTTTCCTGATTTGATGCGATACTCGTTGATGGCATTCTCGATCTCCTGCAGCTTCTTCAGTGCATTCAGATAGGATGTCTTCCTCTGCTTCTTCAGCTTCTTGCTGACGTTCGGGTCGCTCGCCAGGCGCCGGGCAGCCTCTGTGATCTGGGACTGGATGGCAAATTCCCTCTCCAGTCGCTCCAGCTCTGCCTCCTGGGGGAAAGGCAAGAGGATTCTGGTTACCACCAAACTCTTCCAGCCCATCTATGGGGAAGCTCTCCTGAACCTGACTGGTGGCCTCCAATCAAGGCTCTCCATCAGCAAAGCATCCACAGCCATGCTGCTCCCCTCATCTCAGGGCCTCCCTGAGCACAGCTTCACCTGCTCACATGAGTGCCTGGAAGCACAGCTGGTGGAAGGGATGACCCATACAAGGAGGACACGTGTGCTCCAGCCCTAAAGCCTGCCGTGCTCTTTGGCTTTTCATGCAGTTCAGTATGGCCAAGTTCAACTGTGCCCTACTGCTGACACATTCATCTCTGTACACCCATCTATGGGTAACACCTGCCTCCCACCTCCTCCTTCCCCCTGTCTCCTATCTCCATATTTGAGTCCCATTTGATATCAGTGCTGCATAATGATCCAAAGCTACAGCTTTAAACTTCCTGACAGGTTTGCTTGGCACCCACCAAACACTTCGGGGTAGAAAGGGCAAAGATGGGCTAACTCATCCCCTTATTATTATATTAACATACGGCTGTCAAAATCCAGAGGTGAGTATGAGCTGATGTAGTTACGGGCTGCTGCAACTGATTGCACCAGAAAATTGTCTCCTCACGTTACAAGCCAGGAGGGTGATCTCAGAGCCAGCAGTGTGTAACAGCAAGCTCTCTGTATGCCAAAAAGGACCAGTGTCTCCAATGTTTGCCCTTGCAGGGTCTCAGCTGAGTTTTTAGATGCAAGTAGGTGTACCCTGGAAGCTACCTACAACTTTTGGTTATCCTCCAAAGTCAAGGGATTTAGGCCAATTTATGCCAGTGCATAAGCTGATATTGAGCTTCCCAGCCTGCACTGGGACTCCAAGCTGTGAGTTTCAAAGGTACTTGCTAATCTGAAACGGATCTGGCTCCCTTCCCCAGCTGGATAGAATAAGTCTGATAGAAAAGGAAACACAGCACATTGAAAATTAGGGAAAAAATGACAAGCTTTTTTACTTTTAATGAACAGTGGGACAGTCATATATTCATGGAGATCCCCATTACGCAAATTCAAATCCTCTCTTTGTTTAGCAAGTAGCATGTGCTGTAAGAGCTGATGCTGTGGGATTTATTCAGACTGAAGACATTCTCTGAAGTTTTTATTCTGGGCTTCTGGCTTAGAAAAAATCCTTTTGCTATCAGCAGTGAGTCAGCATTGCCTTAAAACTATAATTATCATTTCCCTCACTTCACTGAAGACTGAACCCACCCCCTACCTTTTTAACAGATCCCTTTTTGCTTTGAAGAGTTTATAAGCTCCATCAGTACCAGACTTATTAAAAGTGAACTTAACACCATGGAGTTTTAAGGCCTGCAACCTGATTCATCATCCTCTGGTAAAATCCTTCCCACAGTCAGGAATTACAGACCAGGTAAAGGTGATTACCAAGAAAAACAACAGGATCCTTCCCTGCAAGTCTTGCACTGACAAAGGTCTTGCTGAAGGTATGGTGAGTTTGATGTGAGCTATCATTTCAGACCTTCACAGATTCAGTTCTAAATCATTCAGTATATTGCAGGAAAAACATATTAATTTTCCTCATGGCCATAATTGTCTATTTTCTTCCAGTGAGGTACACTATAAATAAAGCCTTAGGAAATGAGAGCTATCATCTGGCTTCAGATGGAAGTGCCTTGCTTCAGGTCCTTGTCACAGTTGGTAATTTCAGTCCTGGATTTACGTGGCTGAGGTATTATTTCACCTTTGCTTGAAATTGATTTTCCAGTGTTTGCACTTGCTGAGAAACACGTGAAAATCATCACTGGCCTCTCTAAATGCTCTCAAACTGGCAGCCAAACACAGCTCAACATCATTCTTCAAGAACAGAAATTTATGGTTTTCAACACAGTCCTAAAGTTTGACAGGCGAGAGAGGAGGTAGAGAAGAGCTGAGTCAGCGTGTTTGGATTGCTGGTGCCAAAAGGCAGAGTGCCTGCAGCGAGGAGGAGCTGCTTTACCTTCCTGCTTTCCCCACCTAACCCTGCCACTGGAGTAAGGAGATTCCTCACCCGCATGGTCCCAAAAGCTGCCTTGCAGCAATAAGACCTGGAGAAGCCAGAGATCAGGTTATAGCTGAGCAGCCAGCAGACTGCAGGGGTTTTAGGAGTAATTCAGCTAAGCCATGCCTCCCTTTGAAAAGCTTAATTAAATGTGCCAGTTCATGAATATTTGACTTCGCTGGAATTCCTCTCCCAGGCTCCATTGAGAACAAAACTAAAGAGCTCCAGCTGTTTATTTTTTTCCAGCAGAAGGAAAACGCCAACAAAACGACAAACAGTTAATTCCCTGGCTGAACCGAGCCTTAAACCACACGGTCACACCAGCTTCAGTCCCTCCTCCTACAAAAATAAAAAGGAAACTCAAGACTGGGATATACACAAGTGCCTTGCAAATGCGCCTCGCAGACAATGGCTGTTCTGTGAATCCGGTCCCGCCTCACAGCTGCTGCAGGCCTGTTTTCACAGCCACGGTTCAGGGCACTGACCCAGCACACTGTGGGAGCAAGGCAAGGGAACAAACACTCCCTGGCAAACTTAGAAAAATGTAACTCCAGCTCCCCATAGGTAGGGATGAAGGCTCTTTTGTTTAAGGACTGGGGAGCAAAACGCTTTTATCTCGCTGTGGCAAGGCTAAGATGGATAACGGTGATGCTTTTCTCCCCGGTTAGCAGTCCTGAATTTGGATTGCTACTGAAGTGGAAAGCAAGTGGCTGTTTGCAATAACACAGGCAAAAGCATTGCTCAGATGGCTCAGGGCGCTCCTGGTGTGCTCCCTTATCACACAAATCACTGCACTTGGTCACCAGAGCACCTGCACTGCCATGGTCCAGTTGGTCACCCAGGCTATTTCTGTTACCTCTAGCAAAGCCAGGGTAAACCTCGAGGGTTTCACCTTTACTCTGAGTCTGAAGGAAAGCCACCAACTCTCTTGCTGCTTCCTCGTTCTGATGGATATAAATTAAAGGCCAATTATAGTAATTTAAAGCAAAAATGACCTTAGGGACTGATGGCTCTTGTGTGATGCACAGTGGACATCCTAGAGACCTGAGGTGGGGACATGGGTCTGGAAGGGAAAGGCACAGTCTCACCTCTCCCTTAGGCAGGATTTTCTGCTCATCCAGTTTAAAGGCAGTTCCTATTCTTCTCCTCACAATAGGCGGCTCCTCCCCGGGATCCAGGGGGTATTCTCGTGGCAGCTTTCCTGTGAGCTCCTGTAAGCAGAAAATGCTGTTAGTGCTCTGGGAAACCCTGCAGCAGAGCAATGCACAACACTGCTCTTGTGTGACCCTAAAATGACAGGCATTCATTAACAACATACCCAGTTGAGCCAGCTGATAAACACATAGGAGAGCGCCCAGCCCTGCAAACTCAGAACCTGCCTCTAAGGGTGGGGACCTTTTCTTTAACCTGTGCATGAATACAGACCTTTGTGGCCTGCCCTGGGCAGGTCTGTAAGTGGTGCCCATCCCTAGGGCGTCAGGGCCTGAGGCTGAGCCGGCTGCAGCACACAAAGCCTTCATCTCTGCTGCAGGGAGAGCAGGAACCAAGAGCTCCTATCTGCAGAGCTAATTCTGAGGGGGTGAGCAGATCAGAGGGCCTTCCTGCAGGATGCAGGTCTGCTGAGTCAGAAAGCCACACTGGTAGCAGCTGTGCAGGTTATGACCCGCACAGAAAAACATTCCCACCTGATTCATGATGTGTCTGAGAGGAATGCAGCGAAAACGGCCACAAAAAGCAGTGCCTGGTACCTCATTACCTGTCTGATAACACTTCATGTATCAGAGCCCCTTCCAAACCCCAGTGATGTCACGGGCAGTTTTGGAGCAATTATTAGCTGATGCACTGTCAGACTGTTGGGGTTATTTGCAAAGGCTTGTTCAAAATCTGAAGCAAACCCCACAGAACTGAGGAATATCTGGAACACAGGAAGCAGCGAATGACACTACCGATGGTAATGCTGTAGGATTTTTCTCCTGGACTACACAATACAGCCACTCAGATCCCAACTGAAGGCATTCAAATGCCTACAGAAATAGGCAGGAGCCTGACTACCAGCACAGCCCGACTCCTTGTACTCAAAAGTCTCCCCATGAAGGACAAAAGGCTTTTGTGTTCCTTACCATCAAGCCTTGAGAGGATCCAGCTGGCAGAGTAACCTAAATCATCTGAATCCCAAAGAACAGCAGCTGACCTCAATGTGTGTGTGGGTGCACAGCCCCAGTCCCTGCCTGCCCTGGCCTCTCCCCGGCTCCCTAATGGGGTTTTTCTTTCTACTCTTTTCAGGTCACTAGGAAATGAGGACCTGGCCTTTTCAAAAACTCCCTTTAAGCAATTCCCAGCAAAATGGGTTTGCAGCACTGCTCTGTGTCGATGTGCACAGCCCTGTGTTGCAGGAGGCACTGCTGCAATGCCTCAGAGTCCTTTTTTGCATTGCCCCTCCAGCCCTGTGGGGTTATTTCAGCTTTTCTTTCAAAATGTGTTCCTTCTACTGAGATTTGGCTCTAAGCACTGCACCAAGACACATATTATTACTGTATTCTATCCTGAGGGTAACATGGATACTTTCTTTATAACTTCTAAGGTAATATGAAGCAGGGCAGTGGGGAAAGAGTTGATATCTTCTGTAGAATGCCCAAGATCAGAGCAGGACAAAATTAATGTGGGCTACCATGCTGCCTCCATAAGCTAAAAAGCATTCACAGGCATGGTTGTGAAACATAATCTAAATTAATAAGTAACTGGAGCAGCGATGGCCCAAAGTAACCTGATGCCAGTGTTATGAATGGCTCTGGCCATGCTTATTTGATTATCTCCCCACTTTTAACCCTTTTTTATCTCCTCGTTGGCTGCCTTCTCCCTGTGTTTTGGCCATTCTCATGCCAAAGCAGAAAGGATGAAGGGCAGCCTGAGAGGAAATACTTTCAACTACCGGCTGCTGATGGATGAGCTGTAGGGTTGCAAGGCGGTGTCAGATTCCAAGTGTCCATCAACTGCGTCTCTCATATCACCTACGGAAAGCATGAACACTTTCTACCAGCTCTTAAGGTGCTGACAGATGGGCTCTGGCCAGCCTTGCTGCAGCACATTAAGGAGATATTGCTCTTTATCCCCAGCTCCATGCCTCAGTGGGGCTTTTGCCTGCATCCCAGCAGCCTGCCAAATGTCTGAGGCTGCACTGAAGACAGGACTGGGGTTAAAGAGAAGGCACTGGGCTGTGAGCTCCTGCAACTGTGGCACAGGCACATCTTCCCCTGCATCTGGTGCTGCTGCAAAGATGAGTCACCGGCTGTCAGGGAGCATTAGCTTAGGGTAGTAAATTCCTCAGAGAGAAGTAGAGCCCTCCAGACCTTGACCCTCAGCCCCCGAAGAGCTGTGACTGCTTCCTGCAGATGACCTCAGCTCAGTGGACTTACAGACTGCATCTGGTCCTGCAACCTTTATCAGCCCAAGTTGTTTGCTGAAGTCAACCAGGGCTTTCCAGATGGGAAAGGATGGCTCATGTGGAGTAAAGGGTGTGAACTGGGGTAGCAGAGACTTCCTCTGACATTCCTGGTTGAGAGGTATTTTCCACAACTTACTCTTTTTGGCATTAAGAGTATAGACTAATTGAAACAAAGTGCAGTGAGAGCTGAATCAGTGACCTTTTTCCCCCATTTTTGTCAAAGGCGAGATACACATCAAATATTAAGCAAGAACTGGAAGATCTCCGTGCCACTGTCTGCAGCCAGCTTCCTGTTGTGTTACACATCACGATTTGTTGTTAAATTCAGATACTCAGGCCTGGTAAACATAGGAAGATTGCTGAATGACCCAAGAGTACACTGCTGCTAATCTACACACACAGCTGCAGCAGGGTTGTGATTTCCTCAAATCATTAAATGGATCTCTGAATGGCTGCCTGTGTGCTCCAAAAATGAACTGGCAAGTGAGTGGGAAGGTTATGAGTTCCTGAGATGTCCTGTATGTCCTGGGATGACTACAGTGGTTCCTCTGCAAGGTCTACCACCACACTGCCAGAGCTTATTGGATAAAGGGAATCTACAGGGTGCAGATGAGACCTTGTGTGCTGTATGAAGCAGTCTGCTTGGAGAGGAAAAGCATGTAGAGTCAGGCCTGCTCCAACGAGAAAGTGTGTCAGTCTGCTTGGTTTTTTTGTTTGTTTGTTTGTTTTTGGGTTTGTGTGTGTGTGTGTTTTGTTTTGTTTTTTTTCCACAAATGGAGTCAAGTTTTTGAGAAGTGATGACTAGTACACAAAACAGCCTTCCTAACCTGCCATTTAGGTAACACCACATTCCCACCAAAATTAACAAGAAGCCTGGCTGAACAATTTCAAACAGGAGACGTGGATATTGAGCACCTTCCTAGCCCCAGGCCAACTGGGTACCCAGCTGATGTGGGGTCCCTTTTTCTGGGGGGGGAAATGTCCTGGACAATGCCATATGGAGTTGAAGCAGCTGGACTTTTCCTGAGGTGACTGTGGGAGGAATCTCTTCTCCTGACCCCACGCCACCTCCAAACAAGAAGCACGCTATAACAATGCAAACAGTGAAGTGTTACAGGTTATAAAATGTCCATTGCCTACCGCTTCTCGCAGGCACAGTTTCTTTAGCTCTTCCAAGCGTTGGCGCAGGGTCTCTTCCAAAGCTTCTTGCCTGGATTTCAGTGCAGCCAGCATGTCTTTCTTGGCAGACTGAGAACTATCTGACTCTTGGGAACCTGTCGATAAACAATGATTTCACTAGGCCAGCTGACAACAGAACACACATCTGGAGCGCTTGTAATTTTACCAAAGCCTGGACGCAGTCCTTCCAAAAAGAAATTGGACTATGACACGAAGCAGGTGTTCCCCAGTCATGATTGTTTACAGCAAATCCTTAATGTTTAAGTGAACAGTCAGAGACTGGACAGTGAAGCACATTGAGACATTTGTAATCATTATCCGGAAAAATAAAAGCATCAGAATTATTCATCTAAAGATCCTAGAACAAAAACACATACAATTCCCATGAAAGTTCCCAATGGCAAGTAACAGTACAGTTTAAAAAGCCCTGGAGACGCATTTTTGGGAAATTAAGCCTAAGAGAAGTCATTTGACAATACAGCCTACTTCTTAAGAACTGCAATTATCCTAGTAGCAAACATGTAATTCAATCCACTTATGGGGCCTGTTCTATGAAAAACTGTAATGGAACAAAATTACCTAGCAAGATTGCTGTAAAACACACCAAAACAACAACCACCACAGGTCCTTCTGGGATTGTAGCTGTTTCTTGTGAAGATGTAGGTCGAGAGATTTAAACTGGATGTCCAAATGGTTTGACTTTTCGAGTGGCAACTACCCAGAAACTTCCACTGAAGTAAGTCCATGCACTGAGTCAGACTGTTGCTCAGATGTCATGACAACATTTCTAATTTCAGCTCTTTGGGGGAACTTATTGATTAAGTAACCTTATCCTTTCCCCCCACATCCAATAAAGGATGGAGATTCTCCTTACCCCTCCTTTGGCTGATGATGTATTAATACAAGGGTTGGACTAGATGATCTTTCAAGGTCCCTTCCAACCCAAGGGACCAACCCAAACTGGGAAGGAACTTGTACCATTGCTCCCTTTGCAGGTATGATACAGGACCCTGTGTGACCCCACGCTCTTGGACTGGCAGTGGGATCCTCTAACCCACCTAAAACGGTGCTGGACACCTATGTGAAGGCAGCTGGATTGTTCTTGGTGCTTTGCAGACACTTCTTGTGGGATTCTGTAGGGTTATGACTGCAGAAAAGCCTTTGACTTGTCAATGCTTTCAAAGGGATTTCTCCTAGTCCTCAGTGGACTCAGCACATGCTGTTCCAGGGTGACTCTGGGGGGCTTTCCTGCCCCTCTCTAGCAATGGCACAGAGAAAGCAGACCTTTATTATCTGCAGGAATCAGATACAACAGGATGCTACGTGGAATTTTCTGTGCACCTGTCAGGGGGGAGTGAGAGGGGGCTCCTAGATACATTTGCAGCTTGGCTGCCAAGCGTTCAGTGAAAACACTCAGCCCAAGCAGGTCGGAAAAGCTGTTATTTCACAGAGCTTTGGAAGGAACCTGGGAACAATTCTTTGTTTTGGCAGCAAAACAGTGAAATTTGTGCTTTCAGCTTCATCTTTCATTGCTACTATTTCAGCAGACCATTAAAGCTAAACTGAAAGAGGATTGAGGCAAAAAATGCCACAAAACAGTTCTGCATTGGCCCAGGGGGAGCAGAGAATCTCACAGATCTTTTCCACCAATATTTTCTGCAGTTTTCATAGAGGAAGACAGCTGGCTCTTATTCTATGAAACACCAACCTGCTTTCTTACACCTTTTATTGGGCTGCACCGAGGTGGGGGCAGTGGAAAAGGTCTCTCTAAAGGTCAGCCAGGTTGAGCATTACCAGACAAAGGAGGAGAACCTCATGCTAAGATGCTTGTTTAGTTGCTGTAGTCATCCTCGCTTTAGCTGGGTTTGCCCTCATAGAGCAATAACACTCAATTCTGCACACACATCTGTGCTGCAAGAACTTGATGGGATCTTTCAGCAGAGCTCTGTGTTTGCACTGGCAAGGAAAGCCCTCACCAGCATTTAGTAATTCTTAACAGTAACCCTGGTGAGCAGTTACTAGCAAAACTGAACTGCTGAATTTCTTCATGGACATGTCAACAAACTGCAGAGTCCTGGTAAAAAGTTGCTCATGATTCCACCAGATGTTTCAAACCTTTTTTTTTTTCCCCTTTTATGACAACTTTAATGACCTACGTTTTCCTTTCAAGTGCTCTTCCCCTCTCCTTCCTCTCTCTGCTCCACACCTCCACACCAGCCTCAGATTTATTTTTAAAAGCTATTCGTTTTTGCACTGTGGGTTGCCACAGCAGCTACACACAAACATTTAAAAGCATATGAACAGCCTAAAGCCTGGCCAGGTGCCTGTGCTGCTTTGGGACGTGCAGGCAAGAAGGAAACGAGCAGCTTCTGGCTGAGCTGGTACAGACCCAAGTCAAGCACAGACAGTTCACAGCATCTGCTCCAGCTGTGCTTACCCTGCGTGAGAACCACGCTGGTCTCATCCCTGATGCCATCGGTGGCAGTGCCCACTGAGTGCACATTTTGCCATCTTTTTCACCCCTGCCAGAAAGCGAAGGAACTGGGGGAGATCTGGAACTGCACTGCTGCATCCTGAGTGAAGCAGTGAGATTACTGCTGAAACCAAATTCAACCACTCCTTGGCACTACTGTTTGTTTGTTTTGTTTAAAAGCTGAACTATTTTGTGGTGTATTATTAGATTTTTATGGGTTGGATTCTCTGCTTGTTCTCACAGGTAAAAAGCAAATGGAAACTTGATCAGCCAAGAGAATTACACCCATGTGAGATGCTTGTAAATGAGCAGAGAACAGTGCTCTGTATTGCTGGGGTGCCTACAGCTTCCATTAGAGGCTCTTTATTTATAAATATGTATTAATCCAGCCCTGGGCAAGGCTGTGACCCCAGACCCACTTCTAAATCTGGCGGCAACTGACCCAAAACTGTCAGGACAAATCAAAAGTCCATAAAAGCAACCAAAGAAATAATCAAAGACCAGCACAAACCAAATCAATCAAGCAGATACTACCTTAAATCAACCTTATTAAATATGATGCTCACTGAGTTATGGATGGCCAGTCCTTCCAAAGGGGATCATCAACAAAGAAAAATCAGTCCTGAAAGATCAGTCCTAAAACAAGGGACTCCTGCTGCAACAGAAATGGTTAACTGGGAGGCTTTCTCAGGTATTTTATTTCCTACGATTGTTTAATGCACTAAACAGGAGAAATGTTGCTGAAATAGGTAATTTTCGTACAACATTTGAACCCTTTCTGTGAAAATTATTATTCAGACTTCATCCCATTTGCTGTACAAAGATTTACCAAACTCTGCATTTTAACACACATTTGACGTCCCTAAAAGGGTTGTGAAAACACACTTGGGGCTGTTTTTATGTGTATGTGCCCTTTCTTCTTTAGCATACAGGATGGAACACAGGTCTTGGTGACCTAAATGTCCACTTAATACCCTACTAGTTTGTGGAAACACCACTCATCATCTGACACCCACTTGGCTTCTCTGGGCAATTTCTTCATCCGCTGACGTTTCAGGAGAACACGAGCTGTGAAACAAGGGGAAACATGGTCCTCCCTATCCAACTCACTTCTCCAGCAGAATTCATGGCTGAACCTCATCAGCACTAACAGATGTCTGACTGCTCCAACACTGGTGAGGTCAGGACAGTCTGGGTGATGCTGATGGGGACATCCAGTGACTATTCAAAGGATCTGACCACGTGCTGTGCTGTGCAGTGCAGGTCTGCCAGGGTCGTGGCTGCCAGGTGTTGGCTCCAAGACAAGCTTTGACATAAAGCCTGTCAAAGGGATGAGACCAGCAATACAAGTCACCACTTTGCAGAAGAAAGTCCTATCAGTGATTCATTGTTTGTCCCTATTGCCTCCAGGTACTGTAGCAGAGTGGAGTCAGCTTGGAAAAGGGATAAATAAGAAGGCTGAAAACAAGCAGGGAGGACAGAGGGGATGTCAAGAGCAGAGGGAGCCAAGTCTTGGTGATAGTAACTGTGAGGGGAGGGGAGATGCAACAAGGTGACCGAGGAGCAGCAAGGCAAAAGCATCCAGGCATCTCTTCTCTTTCTCATTCTGGGAGTCTCCTGTTCCAGGAAAAACACATCTAAATATGGCAAACCCTCCATGCTACATCCGGCTGCTGGCTCCGGCTCACTGGCGTTTGTTTGAGGTCCCTATGGAAGGCTGTCCCCCGAGCGGGGGAGGGAAGTTCCCCCCACGCCTGCTCCGTGCCAGAGCTCGGGCTGACTCACCGTGCCAGGATGTCAGTGCACAACAGCCCACAGCCTCAGAGGGCCGATATCTCCTGTTCTCCTGCCTCTGCCCGACACTTAGGATATCCTCTGGGGCGCGCGGGAGCCCAGCTGGAGCTGCTCCGCACGGGATGTGCTCAGATACCCTGCGGGTGACTTGCGGGCTGTGATGGGGACCATGTGGGTGCTGTTTGTCCGCTCTGACACCCGCCAGGGCGGTCCAGCTGGGACACGGCCCTGCCGGATGGAGCGGTGGGGGCCTGGGAAGGCTGGCTGGGCTCTGTCGCGGCATTTTCAAACATAAACAGGCCCCTGCACAGGAAACCTCCACTGCTGCTGGAGGAACGGGGCTCAGGGACTGGAGGCTCCTCGAATGTGTCTGCAGAGTTAAAGCAGAGGTGGCCCTCTGTGGTGTCTCCTCCACCCATGGAGATGGAGAAGGCGGTCCGGAGTTCAGTCCAAAAGTAAGCCAGTGGTTACAGGACTCCTCACTAGCTCAGAGCCCTGCAGAACTCTTATGGCACAGACTGCTCTGAACGAAAAATCCACCTTAGACCTAACTTCATTTTGTTCTGCTGGCTTTGATTAGGGTTTCTGCCAGTGTAAAAGCTTTTAGTGACAGACAAATCTTATCAAAGATGTCCAGGGATGGCCCACAGATCCTGAGCAGAAGACCCCTGAGCTAAATCACAGCAGCCCACTGTTCTAAGGAGGCCCTTTCAGATCCAAAATGAGGACAAAAGTTACAAATTCAGTTTGTCAGAAAATGAACTTGTGAGCATCAGGTATCAAAATTACAACTCTGCAGTGGACAGACTGAGATCAAGGACCTGGGAAACATGGAGAAGCGGAGGCTTTGGCCCTGAATTTCTGTGATCATGAGAAAGCCACTTCCCAGTGTAAGATTCCATCTCCCCTTGGCTGTGTCTTGAGACTGTAAGTGATGTGGGGCAGGATCTTTGCCAGACAGTGTGACAGCTGGAAGCAACAACAAACTTTTCCTTGCAGACTTGCTGCAAACCCAGGGGAGACATGCCAGTTTTCGCATGTTCCTCGTGGTGCTGACAGCCCCTCTGGTGAGGAGGAGTGGGATGGAGGGAGGAAATGACTACAAGTAACTTTCAGGAAAAAAAAGGACTGAGAACAGTAGGGAAGTGGGGGCACACAGAGACTCAGACCTGCCCTTGTGATTTCGAGTCACTTGAGGTATTTATAGCCTGGAAATCTACTGTGGCCACTTAATCATTTGCACTTATTCTCTCCAGTGTGCAGGCTGTACTGCGATAACCCATCATTGTTGTGGTTGTGTGCCGATAATCTTTGGCACAATGGGAGGAAACACAAAGGCTGGGACAGAGCCAGTGACTGTGCCAGCGGGACAGGCACTGAATGCCCCCTCCTGTCCAGGGATGGGTCACCTCTGCCAGTCAGGCTGGAGGGAAGGGGCTCTTGGAGGAGAGGGGTATGAGTGACTGTGTGGAAGCAATCCAGCATTTCCAATTCCCCAGTATCTCTCCTCTTCCAGATGTCTTCTCTCAATACTTCCTTGTAGCTGCTAGTAGGTTCTGGAAGGCACACAGCAGCAGCAAACCCCACAGCTCTCCTTAACATTTTGTGGAAAACTCTGTCCTCAGTGCTGGTAGGACAAAAAAGGCAACTCTGAAGACAGGAATCCAAAGGGAGCTGTGCTGGTCTGGCACACCAGCAGCACCTCGACAGAAACAGGGGCTCACACAGTCCTACTCAGGCATCCAGGTAGAGAGATCCACCCACCCAGGACTGAAGAAAAGACTCATCTGGTCAATGAATTTTGCATGGGTCTAGTCACTACTGTAGCTCTGCTGAGTTTACAAATCCTCTGCTCAGCTAGAAAGGATTTGAGCAGGGAGCACAAAAATATAGAAATAAAAGCATGGGCAGCTCCAAGTTTGGAATTTCCAACCACATAACTTTGCTAGGCGCTGGCCCTACAGCGGGTTTTCTGGGCCTGATTTTCTGCTGGCTTTCACCTGGCTACTGCTCTCTCCAGGTGTAAGAGCAGAAGCAGCCCCTCGTGTTTTTTTCCAGGAACACAAAAAGTCAGTGTATGAACATGGAAACAGGATTACTACCAAGTAGCTCTCACAAACTTGGGAATGGTGCCCAGGAGGCTGGGATCTTGGAAAGACCTTAAGAACTTTCTTGGGGTACTTAACGTTATTTACTTTCCAGCAGGAGAGCTGGAAAAAATGCCAAACAAACAATGAGTTCCAACAACCCGACACCAGTCTGGGAGCTGCTGAGCTACTGCAACTCCCTAAGCGATGGGAGGCACAGACAGTGGATTGTATACTTTGTCAGGAAGACCTCAGGAGCAGAAAGGCAACTCTGTTTGCAGGCAAGGCAAGGAATTGCACAGCAGGCAGCTCTGGAGCTCTGTAAGTACCACACATTTTAACCCCTTGCTGAACATTTTCCAAGCAGGAAAGTGCAGCTTGTAAGAGACATGAAGGATATAGTGATAAAAAGCTTATTTTAGTACACCAATGTGGGCTCAGGTTTAAAGCATTTGCATTCTTATATGGGCTCTCCCCTTGTCCAAGCATGAGAAGGGTCTTCTCTAGTGTTACACATCTCAACATATTTGGTTTTGATAACTTGATGTGATGTTTAACAGAAGATTAATTGACTGAAACTGTTAATTACGGTGATACCAGCAACCTTACTCTCCTGAAGACCTTCTCACCTAAGCAACTTCAAGCTCTTTGCAAACTATCAACCCCTGCTTTGTGCCTGCAGTGACGTTTATCACTGTTTTACACACAGCTTGCCCGGTTCAGACTGACAGCAGAGGATCAAAGAGACCCAGGAAACCTCCTGACTACCCTTCTCCAATCCTTCTATCCTCCTGCTCTAGCTCTCCTCTGTATCACCTTCCCTTGGGTTTCTTTCACAGTTTATTCCTCACACAGGAAGGTGCTCTAAGCCACGGAGAGAAACCTCTACCCTCTACTCTCTACTGGTTGGTAGAGAGTGCTAGGGAATAGCTCTGTTGGGCCTGGAACAAATTTCAGCCAAATTTCAGCAAAAGAGGCAAAGCAGATGTGCACTCTGTGAAGAACACACCCTGCTGAGGGACACCACCAGTTCCCAGCCTCAGTTTCCCTCGTGAGCTGCACTGGCTGACTGCTTCGCCACTGCTGGCTGGGCACTCCTTCACAAACCCATCTGCC
Source organism: Myiozetetes cayanensis (assembly GCF_022539395.1). NCBI lineage: Eukaryota > Metazoa > Chordata > Aves > Passeriformes > Tyrannidae > Myiozetetes > Myiozetetes cayanensis. The sequence continues at coordinate 6,461,681 of NW_026087521.1, forward strand.
TTGGGATGAGCTGGGTGCCAAGGGATGGTCAGGGTAGAAACTGCGAAGAGACACCAGGTTTCAGCTAGAAATTGAGAGGTTGGAGATGACATCCTGGAGGAAACAAGTGGTGGCAAAGAGACGGGGGGAGGCTGCTGCCTATGCTGTTTGTGGAGCAACATGCTGAGAGATGGACAGACACCTGGACAGACAGAAAGGCTGAAGGGAAGTGACTTTCATTTCTGCAGCGCAGCTTCTGGCTGCTCCCCACTGCACCATGGCCGTGGCCTTCCCATCACATTCCCTCTAGTTACAGGATAAAGGACCTACCTGATGACAGAAGACTCCCGCTGCTGCCGCTGATAATTTTGCCTTTGCTCCCCATGTTGGCCAGCTTCGAGGTCTTGAGCGTTCCAGTTTCGGTCAGGTCAATCGCAATCTCACTCAGGCTTCTTGCAGCATGAATCTTGGACTGGAGGTGGACACGGGAGTTAGCAATGGTCTAACGCTTCTCTAAAGCTCACAGAAGGAAAAGACCTTTCGCTGTGTCAGGAAACAGGCCTCCACAGCAAAGTTGTATTATTTTACAAGAATAGAAGCAATCTGGCACAGATTGCTGCACTTTTTACATTCTTAAGTGGGTACAATTCTGGCATCGCTTCCTGTTGTTTGGGTTTTTCTCTGCTTTGCTATGCACATTTTTCCCTTAAACAAAAGATGTATGGAGTCACTGTTTTACCACATACAATAAGAAACATTCAGAAATGCCTGCATAATAACCTGAAAAGCTCAAAGGCTAAAGACCATCCTCTAGCATCTAAAGGAAGCAAGGAGGGGCCTTTACAAATCTGCAAGGAGCTTTGGACCAAGACACAGTGAGGACATGGCTTAAAAGGGCTGTCATGAGAAGCTAGAAGAAAATACTAGCAGGAAAACACATTCAGGTTTTATTGTCCAGAATAATAAGCTGCATTCAACGCCCCTGTCGTGAGGCACCTCTTCAAAGCATCAACATTACTCCTGTAAGAAAAAACAGCCAGCCAGCTCAATAGCTGGCCACATTAGGGCAGGGAGTTACCCATTGCTCACCACCAAATGTCAACAAGATTGCTGCAGTTTGTAATTACAAGAAAGTAAACATGCATAGTGTGTAAACCTATAGAACAGAACAGAATTGAATAGAATAGAATAATTTCAGCTGGAAGGGACCTCCAGCTATTATCTAGTCCTCCTCCTATCTTAGGAGGGAATGAGTGGACTTCCTAAGATGCCACTCTTTTTCCGTTGGCTGTGGAAGGTTTTGAGGCAAGATGATGCCTGAAAAGTTGAGATAACTCCGCAACTTTTTCTTTATTAAGCTGTGAGCTCAGATGTGGTCATGTTCCCAGAGCCAACAAAGGCAGAAAATGTTCAGGGCAAGGAGATCAGCAGCCCTGAGCACTGAAATGAGCACAGCAACTGCTTCCAGGGTTGGGCTCACTCAGTCCCAGTGGCTGCCTTGCCCCTGCCATGCAAACTCCACTGTTATTAACTCATCATCCACCTCCTGACAGCTTCTAGCAAGTGCTTAACAGGAATAAGGCGATCAAGAACACTGATCAAAGTTGCTGAGAATGGCCCTTTCTGCACTACGGGAAGAAGAACACAACATACAAAGGTCTTGGGTGGCCACAAGAATTTTTCAGTCCTTTTTCTGACCAGTACAGCCTTAGGATCAACTTAAAATAGCAACTGCCACATCAGAACAACTCTCTCTAGTCCTCTACCTCATTTCTGACTTGGGTTATCTCCAAGAACTTAAAATAAAAGTAAGGAAACTTTTCATTAAGCCATTGTGGAATTATCTGTCCACATGGAAAATTTCCTCCTGCCTCTTCTGAACTAATATTTATGCTCTGAGCTCTATTTTACGTACTGGTTGTTGAATTCACTTCAGGTAACGAACCATGTTAACAAGGAGAGAACTGACAACCAGGGAGAAGCTTGCTGCCTGTACAAAGGCATGCAAAGTGACTACTATTTATCTCCAAACCTGGAAATCTGCTTCTTGCTGCCGACCCTCATGTGAACCCTTCAGTCACGGATGGAGGAAGCTGGAGCTCAGCCCATCATCCAAATCTCACAAGCCTTGTGCTGCTGAGCTTGAATTAGCTTGGCCTCACAGGGCCACTGACTTGTAATTTTGATTTCCCAGAATGCAGAAAGCTGTTGGCACATCTTGCCAAGGCTCTCCAACTGCATGAAGAGTTTCATCCAAGAACGTGGTGAAGCCTCAGCTCAGGATCACCTGAGCGTTCCCTTCTGCACCTTCTCAAGGCCAGAAGAGACTCAGCCCCAGCCAGACAGTGCAGGCCATGGGCATATCATCACAGTGCTGACAAATCAGAAGCTGATTGACATCCACGTACCAGGGCATGATCTGTTCCCACTGGAAGTAACATGAAACAGGACTACAAGGAACGCTTGCCATGACGGGATTTTCAGTATTACGTCACATCCTCAGGAAGAAGAAACCATTTCAACAAGAACTAAGGCTGTATTGATGGCTCAGTGCTTGCCACACTGAGCTTCTTAGCTCTGTTACTGATGTGCTGTGGGGCTCTGGGTAAGACACTTAAGGTTAAGTTCTTAGTGATCCCCTGCCTCTGTTTGTGTATAAGTGAAATAATAAGGGAAGGAAAATGTCTCTCTGTTGCACACTGTATTTTTAAGATTAATATAAGACTGCAAATGAAGACAGAACTGGGAAAGCCTTATGCTGAAAACACCCTCAGAAGTGTTATAATAATGTAATGTTCTTGGGTATTTATAGGCTCCATCATTACCATTCCGAGGTACAAAAACGCCTCACAAGCCTATTTCCACAACAACACCAATAATAGGGAGTGTGTTCTCACTCACTGGAGCGCAGAGGCTGAACTACCTGCCAAGATGTCAGAGCAGATCAGTCAACCAGTTCTGACCCTCTTCAGCTAATGCTGCAACCAGTTAGACACTTCTTGTTCCCAGCAGTTCCCCTATAAAATCAGCTCCAGGAGAAGGACAGCACTCTTTAGCTTCTTGGATCAGATGTTTCTGGTCAGAAACAAGGCCTGTGAAAAATGTTCTCCAAACAAGCTCTGGAAGGTTAGTTCTAGGTGAAGAGGAAAGTCACTGCTTTTATCTAATGAGATTTCCTGCTACTGAAGTCTTGACGAGGAGCCTGAGCATGAACTGCTGTTCTTGCTGCAATGCCAGACCTTTGGAGGTTTGACTGCCTCTGTCCCGCTGATTTATCCCCTGCAGGTGTACGTGTGCTGTATGTAACCCTACATGGATGCAGGGTTATGTGTACCTTGTATAACCCCAGGAACAGCCATACTGATCAAACCCAATGTCTGCCTGACTCAGTACACTGAGTCCTTGCAGCAGAAGTCTTGGGAAGGCACAAACCCCAAGTCTGCACAGACAGGCCCACCCCTCCTGCTCTGTGAAGCAGTGGTTTTCCTGTATTTGTAGGATAGTTACAGCGAGAAGCCCTACAGCTTATTTCCACTCATATCCAGAATGCAAATTGGGGCACACTCTGGCCCTACCTGTTTGACTGGGCCCCAACCAAACTGCTGAGTGAGGGCAATGAGGCTGCCAGGTGCTGTTGTGGTCCTGGCTGGCACACCAAGCCAGCAGTGGCTGGAAGTGTGCCCTGCATAGGGCAAATGAGAAAACAATGTAAGACAAAGGCCTGGCACCCCTGGAGCCAGAGAGAGGAAAAAAAACCAGCAGAGAGCAGATAGGATCATCAGGGTAGAGAGAGCTTCCCTTAGAGAGGGTACAATTCAAACCTGCTGAAGCCATAGCAGACGGTTTTAGATCCGACTGCAGCTTGTGCTAATGGTGCTCTGCACTAAACAGTGGGGATGTAGCATCTCCTGAAAGAAATAGGGTTAATTTTCCACGCTGCTCAGTCCCTGCTGCCTCTGCTCCCTACAGCAATGCCAATCAGCATCGGGTGGCCTCGTGCTTTGGACAGGCTCTCAGCAGCAGCAGGAATCAGCCCAACAGCTCATTCCACACAGGCCACCGAGCAACACCCAGCACGAGGCCTGGGCAGGCTGTGTGCTGCAGACAACTGTGGAAAGCTGGATTACACCCCATTAGCACTCCCCCGAGCCCTGCAGTCCCTCCAGGCTCAGAAATTTTAAAGCACTTAGCGCAGACCTGCCAAGTCTCATTTACATGGAGGGAGACTGGCTCATTCATGAGTCATTTCAAAGCATGGGGCCAAACTGATCCCCAGCACTGTTCTGACGGGGTCAGAGGGTGAAGAAAAATCCGTAAGTGAAATGAAGGAGTAGATGGACACTAGGGATGAATTTATACCTCTTTCTGCAGTGCAGGGGCTTTGCTGGAGGTGATTTTTTGAAATCCTTGGCCTATTTTCTACCAGTTCACTCAGCCAAAAAGCCTTGCACTTGGTGGAACGTGCTGTTGAAAATTCCCACAAAATGGGACTTCTCGAGGTTTTTAGGCCAAATGTTTGATTGACTCAGTGCAGTCAACAGAGCAAAGACAGGCCTTGAAGTCCTGCTGCATCTGTCTCCCCTCAAAAAAGGGAAGCTGACAGGAGTTCTGCATGCTGACAAGTTTGCTTGGGAAGCTGGGGATCTTTTCAGTCTCCACGTCACGCTTCGATTGCAGGGAGAGAGAGACAGATCAGCGGGGAGCGAGACTCTGGGAACCTGGAGCTGGCAGGAGTTCAACACCGAGTGAGGCTGCAAAGACGGCTGGGACCTCACTTGTAAAAGGGTCAGAATCGAGGCAAAGCTGATTTTATTTCTTTTTAAAATCAAGTGAAGGGTTTCTTTTTCCAGTGGAGCTGTACAGAAGGTCCAGATCCAACTGGTGCCCATTTATGGGAGGAACAGAGTTCAAGCTTTTTTTTATCACTGTGTCACATCTTCTGCCTTCTAATCTACATCACTGGAGCAAAAGCTCAGCTGCAGTGAGCTCCAGCAGGCTTTTTCTTCTAAGTTTGTTTTTATTTTTCTTTCTTTTGTCAAAATGATGTGAAATGCCAAGTTTGGACATGAAAGGAAGGAGTATCTAAGTTCTGCTTTGAAGTTGGGGATTCAATTGAAGTGGGGCCTGAGATTTAAGGGGCTGCAAATCCATGTGACCTGAAACTCAAATAAATGTTTGTCTAGGCCCTGAGAGCTGAAACCAAGACATTTCACATCACCCCACTCTGGGATATGATTTACTGGTTTTCCAAAGTGAAGCCCACATGAATGAGTACAAGTGTCCTTGAAATGCCCAGCAGGATGAACTGAACAGATCAATTAAAATTGATGGATCTATCAATATTGACAGTGTCACGTCAAAGATGAGGACATCTGACTAAAATACCAGTTTCTTTTAGAGAAAGGGACAAAAATATTTGTGTGCCTTAACTTCAAAGCCTCAGCATGACCACCAGGATTATTGTGACAAAGCACACTGACATGGTCACAGACGTGACAGGTTGACAAATGAGGGCTGGTGGGTGGTGCTGTCTGTAGGAGTGTGAGAGAAGGGAGATCAGACTGAAACACAATCTGCCAGCAACAAAAGAAGTCACTGAAGGGAACTCCTGGGCATTTCAGAGACCCAGTTTCTTACCAAAGAAATGAGAAGAGGAGGGAATCTCCTTTTGTTTTTGGTTGCTTGTGACCTAAATACCTTGCAGCTAGATCAGCAAATCCATCTGGCTAAAAGTAAAGAAAAATAAACTTCTGTTTGTTTGTTGAGTTGACAGAGAGGACTATGCACTGCCCTGATGATCCTGAGCAGAGAAGGGGGACAGGAAAGCATCCTGTGATATTGGGTGAGCGTGCAATTCTGTCCATATTCACAGCTGGCACTTAGGCAGGGCTGGGAAGTTGGCTACATTTCTAAATTCAATACAGCTCTCAGCAGCTGAGGTGAAACCTGGATTTTTGCATTAGATGGGACACGGCCAAAGTGAGTGTTCTGCCCAGGGCATCCAAAAGTCCCACCCGCTCTGCAATAAAGCCACAGAGCTCATGATGGGGAAAGCAATGTCAGAAGGGTTTAGAGTGGGATTAACAGCACACTGATGGCCCTTCACAAAATTCCAGCAAGCAAACTCAATTCATTTAACTGGCATTAAAAATAATGCAATAAAAAAAAGCAGGAAAAATAATTATTTTCCTGCCAGTTTAGTGGGCTGAACTGGCCCATTAAGGGACCTGATGGGGGTCAGGGCCTGAGCAAGGAAAAGAGCAGCCCCTGCCTGAAAAAGCTCGCAGTGCTTTCAGCAGTAGCAAGATATTAAGATTGTTTCAGCCATTTGGAGGAGCATCACCTGCACATTCTGCCCTTTCGCCAGAGATGGGGAGCAAAGCACGTACCCATTCAATACTGACTCTGTCTTCTCTGTAAAGTTTTACACCAGTGTACTCATATGGAGAGGGAAGCCTGCACGAGAAGTCTCCCCTCCGTCTCCAAGTGATTTCAAAGTGATCAAAGCAATCTCCTGCAGGTCTGGGTATGCCTAAAAATACTGATGAAAGGAACTAGACAACGGACACTCCTCTGGTTTCAAGGTGGCTTCTTTTGTGTACTGCGTGGCCCTTTGTGCAGCACCAGATTGAGACAGTTCCTTGTAAGGCCAGGCTGTCAGACTCCTGCCCCTCTCCTAAAATACTATCATTACCCCTCACTTCTAGGAAAATATGATAGTAAAATGCAAGGGACAGCAAGAAAGATTCAGAAACAGGTGTAGATTGTGAAGCTACTTTGAATCAGATATTGGGAGCTGCCCTAACTTTATGAGAGAGTTCAAGACATGGAAAACATCCAGACAGGGATCTGTTAGAAAACTTTGGCTCCTCCAATTTGGCCACAGTTCAGTAAAACTTTTTCCTCAACTCTTACTCCCACAGACATGAATTCAACATAAATTTTCTCAATCTGGCCAAAACCAGCAGATATTTTGGGTCAATTTGCCTTTTTCTGATCTCAGGTGGAAAGGGAGGGCAGGAAAGGAGCCACCACCTGGTCTTGACCTTGCTGAGACTGTGAGGAGTGAGAAGGACTCACCCACCACAACATGTACTTCCCACTCGGACATGCTTACCTTGCTTTGCTTCCTGTCCAGGTAGAACTGGTGTTGACTAATGGCCATAGCCCAGATAGACTTGATTAGTGCTGGACAGGCGTACCACGTGTGCACAGCAATGCCACTATGCCCAAAAGTCCTCCTGGTCACAGATGCCCTGGAGAGGAGAAAAGAATGAACTGGGGTTACAACAAGGCTACGTCACATTTCTTTCTGTGGCAGACCCTGTCACAGACCTCGCAGTAAAAGCTGCTGTCTTTACTGTGCACACCCTCGTGCTAATGGGAAAGAATGCTTAGAAAACAGCAATAAATAGCTAATCAAGCCAGGAGAGCATTTACTCTAAGTATCTCCTCAAGATAGCAAGCTCCAGAGGACTAACAGAAAAGATGATCCAGTTTGTCCAGTTCTGACTGTATTCCTGGGTTTGGCTGAGCTGGTGCTGACTTGCTACATAGGCCAGGGGTGTCACCAAAGCCAGAGCAGGTGTGAATGCTCTGTCTCATTACGTGCTGAGCCACCTGGGGCCAAGTCCTCACACCCTCCACTAACTCTGGCTTTGGACAGTGGCTCTCAAATATTAGGACCCACGCAACAATTAAGGATCCATAGGAACAATGGCTACTTTAGGGAATGTGGGAGAAACTTTTCAGATACCTCGATTTCCCCACTTGTAAACAGAGGTAGCAGGACTTGCCAAATGTATGGGAGAAGGGAGTTGTGAGGCTTGGAGGGGGCTGCCCAGTACCCTGGAGAGAAAAATGGAACTCAGTGATTAGCTGAGTGAATTTAAAAACAGGAAAAATAAGAGCTAAATGTTTCCTCTCTGGGACTCCCAATTGTTCTCAAACATTAGCAAAAAACCACAGATTAGGTTTCCCCATGCTTTCACAGCTGTACGGAACTGCTTGACTATTCCTCCCCATCCCTCAACTCCAACCTCACCAGCAGAGCTCCTGACACCAGCACACTGGCACATCCAGGCTCACAGCATCCTGCTCTGCAGAACTCCTCCCACTGCAGGGATGGAGAGCTGGCTGGAACAAACCACGCCACCAATCTACAGAGCCCCAAATAAATGAGGGCCTCCTCTCCAGTCTGTTAAGAAGAGTCTTGCGGCGTTGTGAAATGATGTGACATGGTTACAGAGGCTCGCTCAGAAACATGACACTTGTCCCTTTCACGTAGGGATGTGGATGCTGAAGGGGGGATCAGTGCAAGAGACAGCCTGGGGAGCAGGTGTACTGCAGAGGGGCTGCCACAGTCAGCAGGGGCTCTGTGCCATGCAGGTGTGGAGGTGGCACTGCAGGAGGACCCAGGAGCTCCACTGTGCTGTGCAAGAGACAGATGACTCTTTTACCGGCACTCAGAAGTCCTCAAGCCTGCTAAGGCCACCTCCTGCACCTGCAGTGGCCACCTCTCCTCTGGTGCCAGTGGGCTACTGCCCTGTCAAAACTTGAAGGCGAACATGGTGAGGGGAGGCCCACAGTCAAAGAAAGTTGTGACAGAGCCAAGAGTGAATGAAAACCAAACATGTGCAGCAAAATGAGAACTGCTGGCAATGTTCAGCCTGGGAGAGGGCTGACAGCTCTTGTGTCTCAGGGCCTTTTCAGTGCTTCAAAATGTGTTAAAGTCAAATTATGAAGCTACAAATCGGAGTGAAATTTCTGAGAAAACAGCAGTGGCCAATGCAAACAGGGTCTGAGACAACTGGGATCTCATGTTTCAGTGTTACTCTGTGCTGAGCCCTTTCCATGCAACTGTCCCATTTATGAGCATTATTCTTGTGAGAAAATTCTCCATGGATACAACAGGACACTGTCTGATGGTGCTAATGAGGATGGTTGCTGAGCTGCCTCATTCCTGTCACTGGACAGTGAACGAAGGCTGTGCTGGAAGCTGATCTTGAAGCTGAGGCTAGAGAGAGAGAGATCCAACTCTGGATGCTTAATGTTGGTTTAAGGGACACAACCACTGTAGCACAGTGGCATGCAAGGCGTTAACGACACTCTATTGTAATCTTATTCAGTTCAAATGCAGTTACTCTAAGAATTCTCAAAAACATATTCTGCAAACCATTCCTCTTCTCATCGTAAAAGCAGTAATTTCCAATTTTTTTTTCTCTTTGGGACTTGTACATGTTTCTCATCAAAACTGCAGACCCCATTCAAAAGTCTGCAGACTTTGCTGGTCAGACCTGTGGACTTGTTTTTCTCTGCTGTCTTCTGTGGACCTGAGAGAGGTGGCCCATGGGTGTTTTTTCCATGACTTCCCTCCACACATGCTACATGCACTATGGAATTAACCCTGCTGATACCCCCAAAATGTGTAATTTCTCTCCTTTATGGGATAAGTAACTGCAGTTAAGAGAGGTTAAATGGCTTGTTGGGGACAGGAAGCCATGGGCAGAGGCAGGGCTTAAAAGCATACACTGTGCTGCCCAGCCCTGGCCACAATCACGGAGCTGCGCTCGCTCTCCCGACTGTGGCTTCGCTGACTCAGGCTCTGGTTTGGCTACACAGAGAGGAATGTGGAGAGAGCACTGTGTTGGCTACTCCTCCGCCTCCACATGCGGAACAACTCCTCGCAGGAGTCCATCCCACTTGGCCAGGAGACTACACACCGAGCTGTGTTCCCACCACGCCACCGCAACGTGCCGTGCTGCTTTACAGCCAGAGCACCAGTTCGACCTGGAGGGTGGTGCTCTGAATATAAAACCGAATCAAACTGATTCAAAACACAGCCACAATAATTCCCTTGTAGCGAGAAAAGTACCAGGCTGACAACCTGGGACAGGGCTTTATCCTCCTGGTGTTGATTCAGAGAAGCAACGCGATGGAATAAAAAAGCGGAAGCTCTTCTGTGTCACTAATTCCTATCATCTAAACACAAACAAAACAGAAGAGCTGGTCTGTGTGGTCACGCTTCATGCATGACATTGAGTTGCAAGTATCATCGTGATTTCAAAGTCCCTGAGCTATTTCCTTTCTTTTCCTTGCAACCGCTCCTTGCAGGAAACAGCCATAACTCAGGGCATTCAGGGGCTCCTGGCTGCTGGTTGATGGCAGCATGCGCTTCTGACGCCTCCGGAGGTTCGGTGAGGGAAGGAGCGCACCACCCCCAGCTCCTGCTGCTGGAAGATCTCCCAGCGGATTCCCGACTTTGGGAATTCGCCCTGCTAGATTCCAAGCGACTATTTACATGCTTAATATTAAGCAGATGCTTCAAGGGTCTGCCGACCTAGAGCTGCACAATGATATGAGCTGCTCTATTCTGTTTTTGCTTTAACAAAATGCACCTCTGCAGACAGGCACTGCTGCACTGGGGTGACCATGTTCATATCAGGGTAAATAGGCACAGAAACTGCACGCAAAATTCCACTGACAAAAGTACGTATATTTCTACACAGATAAGCGTGGGAAACAGGTGAAACAGAATCACAGCTGAGTGATCAGCAAAGCACACTACTACCAGCAGCACATCAAATCAGCCTGGGAACAGAGTTGGTCTCCGCCAGTTGTATCACAGTTACACTGCAAGTGAGACATTGCTTTTAGTGCAAAAAACGTACAGACCTCTATCCACACTGGTCACTGCAGTAACCATCCACTAATGCAAACACACAAGGGGTGCTGAATGCTCCGATGAGATGCAGCACAGTCTCTTGAACTTCACTCTCACGTTAGGTTTCTAAAGTAAGAAAAAAAGACTCCCGCGCCAAAAAGACTGATGGGCTTTCATCCAGGCTGCCGGTAAACCTCTGGTTCCGTGCCATTCCTTTCAGTTGCACTACTGAATATTTATTTACAAGGAAGCATGTGAGTACAAAATCTGGCGCCCAACTCCGGGCTCCGGGTGCAACAAGGGGACAAGGCAAAACCCCCTTTAACTCACGGAGGCCGCTGGCACCGCAGCTGGGGCACCAGAGCTGCACAGTCCCGGGGGTCACAAGGTGCCAAAACAGAGGGAAGGAGAAAAAAAATACCGCTGGGAGCCGAGGGGAAACACATCCTCAAAAACACCCACCAAAACACAAAATGTCCCGCTGGAAGGAAGCAGAGGCACCCGGCTTGGCACTCGCTGTTCCTCTCTTACGGGTTCCCAAGCTCAGCGAGCCGCGGCGAGGGCAGCGCGGCTCGGCAAGACCCGGCTCAAGGCTCGGCACAGCAAAGCCCGGCTCATCCCGGCTCGGCTCATCCCGGCTCGGCTCATCGCTCACCTGCGCGGATCGTGCACCTCCACCGAGAACTTCTTCTCGCGGAAATAGAGGTTCTCCAGCTGCCTCCATTGAAAGATCTGCGGGGAGAACGAAGGGGATTGAGGCGCTCCCGCGCGATCCCTCGCCCAGCCCTGCTCGCCGCTCCCTCCCGGCGCCGCGGCGGGGCTGCCCCGCTCCGCTCCGCTCCGCCCCGGCCCCGCGTCCCGCCCGCGCCCCCCGCCCGGACCCGCGGGGCAGCCCCGGGGGCGGGCGGTGCCCTCCGTCCCTCCCTCCCTCCCGCTGCCGGCGGCAGGCGGGGAAGGGCGCCGGGTTCACTCTGTGGGGCCAAGTTATGTTTAAACACACGCAAACCACGGGGAAACCCGGGATCGGGATAGTTTTCCCCTGGAGGATGCAGTGGGTGTGCATCAGCCCTCTGGCACAGCAACTTTTCCCCGGGTGGAGGAGGTGGGACCCCGATGAGGGCGACTCACCCCACTCCCCCCAGCTCTGCTTTTATCCCGCAACCACGTAAAACTGGCAGGAGCATGAGCCCAGCGCAGTCAGTTTATCTATCCCAGGTGCTGGCAGGCTCGTGTTGGCGACGCCCAAGGCTCCAAGTGCTCCCAGCGGTGCAAAGCACGGCAATAAGCAGGTTACACCTCTGTTTTACAGGCTGCCCTGCCGAGGCGTCTCGGAGCAGCATCGGGACAAAGCCAACACTATCACCAGAGGGGAAACTGAGGCACAAAGCTGTTACGGGAGTAAAATGAGTCAGCATGGGCCAGCCCTGGGGTGTCTGCGTGCTCCTGGGCAGTGGGATGTGCTCATAAAGTCCCTGTGCCCCACCTCTGCCGGGAAATAACCCCCATTTCCCTGGCAGGAGGGCGGTCTGACCACAGGAGCAGCGCGAAGGATGCGGTGACTGCGAAACACCCCACCTTCACCGCCGCGGACAGGTCAATCACCGCCTCCTTCTTACAAATGAGTAAGCCAAAATCCAAACCCTAGCTTCCAGGCTGCTAATCCACAGGGAGAAGATAGCTTCCACTCCGTGGGCATCTCGGACTTCGGCTTCCCTGCACTGCCCCTGGCAAGCAGCGGAGCACGGGGAGCGTAACCTCGCTGCTGGGGAGCACAGCCATCAGACCTTTCCCTGATTTACGCTCCTTCTCCCACTACAAGTAGCTTCTGTGGAGTTCCTGTCCTACCCCCAAGGAAGGCGCTGGCTCCTGCCACGCCGAGATAAGCTGGGTTGCCGGTGTCAGCGCTCTGGAGATAAGTAAACAGGAGGCGTAATTTGATTTGCACTGATTAAGCTTCTGGTGGAGGTGAAATCTAGAGAGTAGAACAAAACACGGAGAGGACCCAAAATTTTCTCCTCGCCAATATTTCAGGAGCAGCAAAATTGTGCTCCTTTTCTTTCTCTAACAGGCTGTTTGGAAGGAAGGGTGGGGGATAAGGATGGCACTGAGCTGCCCTGTACTCTGGGGCTGTTTGCATTGCATGGGGGCAGGAGAGAAAGGGATGGGAAGTCTGGAGGGCTGAGTTACATTGCCCTTAGAGGATTATTTTATTCGCCCATTGGAAAAATTAATTGCTGCATATAAATTAAAACGAAGCACAGAAACACCCACTATTTTACCCACTGAGGGAGGACAGGCACGGGGTGAAAGGGTTAAGCCGGGAGCTGAGGTCTGACTGAAGTCTGTCTCCTTTGCAAGCTCCCGGCTTCAAAGGCATGAAAAGGAAGTTTGGGGCCTAAACTCCCACTGACAACAACTGGGGTCAGGCCTGAGACTGCCATGTGGGCTGCTGAAAACATCCATCCCTCCGTGCTTCCAGATGCCAGTCCGCAAGGCGGGGAGGATAACGCAGCCGTGCTGCACGGCATGTGCAGAGGACGTGTTTGGGAGGCGCTCAGACATGTGGAACACATAAGAGTCTAAAAAGCCAGCAGATCACACCCGTCAGAAAATATCCCTCTGTCCCCAGGTCCCCAGTTGTCATTTATGACTAAACTTCGGTGTGGCGCAAAAGGAATTTGAAACTTCTCCAAGCTGCTGGCAGCTGCTCTACTCGGATGCTTTCCTGAACATTGTCCTCCCCTCCTGCCCATCCTCCTCCCTCCGACTCTGCTGGACTGTCCCGTGTGCTCAGATCCTATTTTACCCTCTCTGCTACCAGATCTCACAGTGCTGTTTGTTAAGTGAAGTTCTGTTTCTCTTCTGTGATTAACTCCAACTGTCCAAACACACAGGGCTCTGGGGAAGCTGTTCAGATGCCCAAATGCAGGCATGGAGTACCCTTTTCCATGCCCCAGGGTACCCTGCCTGGCCTCTGGCTGCTGCCTTGGGAGGGAGGGAGCCTGCCATAGGTCCGGTGCTGTATCTGCCAGCCCCACACAGATGTCTTGGATCACCAGCAGAGCCTAAAACAGCATTAGACACCTACGTTTTGGGCATTGGAGCAGCTCCCCAGATCACTGCATTTTTATATTTAGTTTCCTTGTTTTTCTTGGCAGGGTGTGGAAGGAGGCAAATCCAGACTCTTGGGAGGGAGGGGGTGAAAGTGACCCCACAACCTGAGTTTGTGTCTTTTTTCCTGTAGCTTTGCTCTCCAGAATTCACTCGTGTGTTTTACCATTGCTGTAACTGCCCTCCCTTTGCTGCCCTCCCAAATATTATTCTACAGTCTCCCACTCCTTCTTCCCACATTGATCTGAGAGGTCTCCCCCTTCCTATACATAAGGAATCCAATCTGCAGAAATGTGAATACCCACAAGAAAGTATCCACTTTCCTGTTAGCTGATCACAACCCCTCCAGAGAAACAAAGCCGAAGGTCTCCCTTCAGCCATACCTCCTAATGTAGGCAAGCTGTTCCCTTCACTACTTACCCAGCTTATGCACAGTCTCAAATTGATGTTGTTAATGCAGTGACAGATGCACAAGGTGCCATTAGTGGGTCTTCTTAAAAGGAAGCATAATTTTTACCCATCAAGATCCTTTTACCACGCTGGTGCTTGCAACCCTCACTGGGGAATAGAGTCACAGCAGGGAGCTGGTCCTAATTTCAGCAGGATCTTGTGGAAATGCAGTGACAACAGATGCTTTCTGGTTTGGGACTGGTTTGAGTCCGAGCATCCATGTTCATGGCAGGTTTGCCTCTCCCTGCACTGAGGTTGGGTTTGGTTTTGGGTTATTTGGTTAGTTTGCAGGGTCGAATCCAATGCCTGCACTTGTGGGTGGGACAATTCGGATGGGCTTTACTGGAATTGCATTAGAGGTGTGGTGACTTTGCCAGGTGAAAGGTACCTGTCCCAAGCAGGGACTGGGGCAGCATCTCCATAAGCGTGCTGGAAATGGGGCTTAGGAGAAAGTCCCTCAGTAACACAAGCTGGGAGCACAGTTCCCCTGCCCTTGAGTAGCTGCCTTCCCTCGGAGCCCGCAGACAAGGGGACAATTAGCGGTGCGTGCAGAGGGCTGAGTCTCTGTGATGTGGTGGTTTGCCTGCCGGGTTCTCTTCTGAGGTCAGGAGCTCATTTTGGATCATGCAGCACTGGGCAGCTTTCAGATGGAAACAGTTTTTGGTAGAGGCCATCATTACAGGCTGCACATGAGATCATTTAATCTTCAATAGATACTTAAGGAAGTCTCCACAAGGCTGGCTGTTGAGCACAGCTGCACATACGTGCATGTGAAGGGGGCTACTAAAAGAGGAGAAAATAATTACCCCTATTCCCCTCCTCTGAGGGGACTGTCCCCACGGTGGGCTCTGTTCCATTGTGTCAATAAAACCGGAACTGACACTATCAGTTGAATTTTTAAAACTGCTTTTCAATCCGCAAACATTCAAGGGAATAACTGTTCTCTGTCAGACCACGTGCACTATTTAAAATGCGTTGTAGTGGGCGGGAAGGCCATGGTGGGGAAATCAGTGCCAGAAATGGCTTCTGCAAAGCTGGCAGCTTAGAAGAGGAGCCTTGGGAGAGATCTCAGTACTGCACGGTGTGCTGCAGAGAATTCAGGTGCAAGCTACAAGAATTTTCTCATTGGAAACCCCTTCCAAGAGGCAGGCAAGCTTGCCAGGCACCAGATGTTTGTGACTAGTTACAAAGAGCTGCAGTCAGAGCCCTTTAGATGCAAGCTTCTTTTGTGAGCACACTTGTGGTTTGCTGGCTGCTCCCTAATTAAGCTGAGCCTGGAGGAGAGGAGGCTCAGGGATCTGCATCCATTTCAGCCGTGTGAGTCTGGAGAAGGTTTGTTACCATTTTTATTGACCGTGAGGCTGGTGCTGTGGAGTTTGCACACAGCAGGAGGTCGGGACAGTGTCAGAGTATTTGAAAAATGCCGGAGGCTCCTGATAAAGAGGGGAGCGTGTTTTGTGAATGAAACATCGGGGATTGCTTCTGGCTTGCTCACTCATGGCCTGGGTGTGGGGGGCTGAGTTAGTGCTAGGCACTAGGCCATGCTCTGGTCCTTTGTGCTCAGGGAGCCTTGCCTGAGCATCCAGTGGAAGGACCATACATTTGGGAATCCCTGGCAGTAACAATGCTGTTGTTGGCTCCTGTATTGCCCTGCAGCTCAGGACAGAGAGGGCTGCTGAAGGGCAGCACTGGTGGTTGGTGTACAGTGCACTCTGAATTATGGTAGCTAAACAAACATGCCCAGATAGTACCTTCTGGAGCAATTCCAAATCCTGGGGTTGGGGTACTGGCTCCCTGGTACTGTTTGCTGGCTGCTGTGCCCAGAAGACCTGGACTTGGCACTGAACTGGAGAGAGTGCTGAGACTGGGTGTACTGTGGGGACACGATATGAACCATTTTTGCATTTGATCTATTAAGATCCAAATATAAATGTGCAGGAGTCTCCTTTTCTTTCCTTTTTCTGTGTGCTGAAGCACCTGAGCTGAGGCACAGGCTGAATGGGTCACCCAGTGATGCACACACTCTCAGGGGTTTCAGACATCACACTGGGTTGCTGTTCAGAATCAAACCATCTGCAGAGGTCTACAGGGATCTACCTGCTGTTTGCTCTCTTTGATGACCTAGAGGGGATTTACAAAGGAGACAGAGACAGACATTTCTCAGAGGACCCGGTGAGAGTATAAGAGGCAACAGACACAGGTTGCAAGGTCGCAGCAAGGGAAATTCTGGGTAGATATATTAAAAAAATCCCAAACCCATCAGTGCAGGTGGTCAAAAACTAGGGCCGTGAGTAACCTGACTGAACTCTGAAGTTGGCCCAACTTTGAGCAGGAGGTTGGACTAGAGACCTCCAGAGACCTTTGTGACCTGTATTTTTCTTTGATTCTAAACATCTAATAAATGACCAACTGTAATTGCTGTTGGACTTGCTGACCTATATGGCGTCTCCCAGTCCTTCAAGTCTTGCCGCTTCCTAGATGATTAATGCCTTGTTAAATCACAGGATGCAGAAGGAACAATCATCCCTCCAAATGCACAGACTACCACCCGAAACTGGATGCTCTGAATGGCTTGTAAAAAAAGGCAGGGAAATAATGTGGCACGTTTCTAACAGCCCAAATGCAAGCCCTCCCTTGCCTATGCTATGGGCAGGAGCCAGCACTGGATGACATCCTGATACTACAACTGGTACTAAACAATGGAACTAAAACAATGACAGTATTTTCACGCAGCTTGCATGAGTGCAGCTACAAACTCCCAAGTCTTTTGTCTTGCAGTTTAAAGACAAACCAAACATAACGAAAAAAAATTTCCTCCTTGGAAATGTAATTCCCTCCCCTGAACAAACCAGCAAGCAAAATTCTAGGAGTTGAGTTATGCAGGAGGTCAGGGTGGAGGTTGTGAGCGGTCCCTTTTGGCCTTAAACTCTGTGGAAATCACAGCTCCAGAGAAGTCAATGGCTGTTTTGTCCCAGTGACTTCAGTGGGGCCACGGTTTCCGGGCATGGATTTGTGTTCTGCCTCAAGCCAACCCTGCTGCCATCAATCATACCTCTGTCAAACTAGTTGGAGTGAACGAGGAAGGATTTGGTCCAGGCAGAACAGCACCATCTTAGCTCAAACAAATGAGCTCTTGTTTCAGGGACAGATTTACCAAGAGATTTCCGTGGGCTGTCACCTGTGAATTAGTGTGACCCATTGCTGAGGGTGCCCCTGGGTCATGAGGTGGTGATGCTGCTGCACCATAACCAAGCTCTCCATCCTGCCACACTTCCATTCATTCCTGTATTTTTATTAGTTTGGGGTATTTTTTTTCCTTTCGCTTCCCAAAACAAAAAAATAAAAGGCTTCCTGTGTGATTTGATGTGGGAAGCAACCCCACCAATGATGTTCCCAGAGGCTTGCCATCCTCCCTTCCCCCATGGAATGAGAGAATGGTTTGGCTAAGCGGGACTTTTAGTGGTCTGTCAGCAATCCCAGCTCACTATCTAATTACTTCTTCGCTTCAGTCTTCAGAACTCTTTTCTTGCCAAACAGACAAACAATTTCTGGTCCAATTTGAGATCCCTTTTGCTGTGTACTGTTCTTATGGGATCACACCGCCCCAGCAAACAATTCTGGCTTGACCAAACACACAAATTGCGTCTAGTTCTATATAATCACCACTCTGCATTCATTTCCATTATCCAGACACAATTCCCTATTAAATTTCAAAGTGATTTATTGGCTCAGAGAGGCAGCAGAGCATCAGATCACAGAGGGAAGAGCTGCTATTTGGACAAAGTGTTATTTGTCTGCATAATGCAACTTGATATTTGTGTCTATAACTGTACACAGACTGGGACTTTGGCTTTATATTCAACCAAATATATATATCTCCACCTTCACTGCACATACATATCTGCTAGATGCTGTTAGATATTGCATTGCTGTCACCATGCTGTGTGTGTCTAAATCAGGAGAGGTCTACAGAGAACCTTTTTTTCCTGATTGTTGTAAGTTAAATTTTCTCCCTTTTATTCCCTGCAAGCAAATCAAAGTGACTGGATCTTTCTGCATTGAAGAGCTCTCCTTTCTGGCACAATATACTATGTATTAAATGAAGGATGCCTGGTCTATAGCCTGTGAATCAGCTGTGGCACCCTAGAACCAACCATTGCTGTTACTCTCTTTCCTAAGGATCCTTGTGTCTTTTCTAGTGGCATGGCTAAGTATGATCTCTGTTCTTGGAACCAAAACACAGGAACCACCATTTCCATCCCACACTGCTATGGCAGTGCACATTATGAATTAGGCTGTGTGACTAAAAACCCTCCTGTGATGCAGGGTGTCTGCTTATGGGGTGCCATAGCAGCAGCAATCCCATGGAGAGGGTGATGGGCTGCGGTGCCCGACCTTCTGAGCCTCCTGCCCAGGCCACTGCCTCTTATCCATAGCCACTGAGTAATGGGGCCCCTGCCTGGCTTCATCTGATGATAAAAGTGCCCAGACCTTTAGAGTTGGGAGTCCTGGTGAGCCAAGAGACAGCATCAGAGCAGGGTGGGGTGTGGGGGAGTTTGCCACCACTTCAGAGCCAAGCATAAGTGCTCAAGGAGGTTTCAATCTCGCTCCAGATCTCCACCCTAACTCCGGGGCTCTGAGGTCCAATTTGTTTCACTTTGTGCTGTCGGAGTAATTTGTCTTTGCATCTTGTTGAGGTTCCTGCTGTGTGCTGCAGAATCATTTAAGACTTGGCTGCTGCTTTTATAGAGAATTACTATTTAAGACCCGAATACGGCAAAGCACTTAAGAGCAAGGGAGTTTTACTTTGATGGGACTACTCCTATATTTAATGATAACCATGGGCTTGACTTGGCTGGATCATGGGATGGGATGTCATGTTGTAGCCTTTCTGAATGTAAATTCTCACAGAAAACCCTGGGGGACTGTATGTCCGATGGTATCACCAGAGCACACCAAACCACCAGAATAGTGCTGTTCTCCTGAGAAAGCAGTAGTGCCTTAGACTGTGTATTAGGGTTTGCAAGTTGATCAAACTACTTATTTAACTACATATCAGAAACTACTGTATGAATTTAAGAAGTTGTTTTACGTAAAGAATCTAATGTCTGAAATCAGCTCTGTTTGGGAGAGACACTGAAGCAAATTTTTATCAGCTTTTATGAGAAGGAGAAAAAGTGGTGATGATGACCTATACCTAACTGTTACTTCATGCCAAATTCCATGCAGCTGAACTCCTTCCAACTTATTTTGAGCTATGAAGCTTTTGTCTTGCTCCACAAAGTTATTGTGTAGGTTAATGGCGATTTCTTTGGCTGCTGTGATGTATCCAATGTGCACCTATATCCAGCTCCTACAGCAAGGCTGTAGGATACTGATTGTGGGTCAGATGGTGAATGGGGTTGGGAACCGGTCGAGGTTGAGTGACCACTTTTTTTTGGCTGGGTTCTGCTGAGCCAGTCTGATCCCTTCTCTGGAGCAGTTTCCTTCCCAACTGCACAGTGATACCAGGATGACTGAGGAAGGGGCCCAGGGGAAGAAGTGAGCAGCGGTGGCAGGATTGTGATGGGGGAGGAGGGTGGTGAAGGCCACTTCAGCTGATATTGCTGCCAAAAGAAATGTTCACTCAATCACAGCCCTGTGGCATGTCCAGCCAAATCCTGTGGAAATACTCAGTGTCAGGGACAAAATCCTGCTTTCCAGCCCAGTGTGCTCTGATACGATTTATTCATATCCCAGTGTGTTTGGCAGCTTTTTGGCACAGTGAAGGAAGTGGTAAGGCATGGAGTGGTGGGTGCTGAATAGGGAAGTGCCTGGTGCTGGATGGTAAACACCCCAAACTGAGGGCAAGCAGCAGCAAAAATGGTGCTGGTGAGAACATGGTCCCTGTGTAACAGAGATGGAATAAGACATTTCAGCAGGGAAGGTCCTTAACTGTGGCTGCTCTTCAGCAGTTGCAAGTCTGGGTCTTACATTTTGATAAGTAAGGAAATTGGGTGAGCAATCTCTTTCCATGAGAAGAAACAGCATGGTAAGGAGCCTTGCTTTGTGTATCCTCCCTCCTCCCGTGCTCCACATTTCAAAATACTAAACCAAGACTGAATTACTGCACTATAAAATGAGTTGAACCCGCCGTGACCTGAAGACTGGTTCAGTTTACAGCCAAGTCCATAATCCAAAAAGCATGAAGGATCAGCAACGGGAAGAGAAATAAAAGCTCAGAGCAGAAGGAGTCAGCAGGTAGTCCTTAACAGTCCGCTAATCACAGTGAATAATTTATTACAGCAATGCCACTGAGACTCCACTAGCTTTTAAACCATTATTTCCTGGAAATGGTTTCTGCTTCTTCTGTATCATTTGTAAATCTGAAATGTTTCATCCCTGTCTGCAATGCAAAGATGTTTGCAATGGTCTTAGGAAATGATGACATTCCAAGAGGAGCCCAGTGAGACACTAGTCCAGCACACTCTCTGATCCCACCTGATTCTGGATGCCCTGGAGAAAGTCCAGCCCTTTCTGAATACACCCTGTGGCTCAGCAGCATGCCAGGGAGAGGAGTGATACACATGCTCCATACCTTTGACAACAGAAACCAACTTGCTGCCAAATCAAACACCCTCCTTGAACATAAGGGTTTATAACCGCTCCCAAAATCCTCTTTGAAAATAACCAAGTCAGTGCTAAAACCTTGGATGAAGGGTCACACTTTTAGCCCTATCTTTAACCCTTCTAAACTCTTGGCCTCTGCTGTACCATGTGGCAAGGAGCTGTGCAAGTGAATTGGGCTCCCTGTAACTGATTTGAATTTTGTGTTTCTTTTGCCTTTTTGAGTGTCCCAGTGTTCAGGGACAGGGACCAACTTGTCAGGTTCCTCCTCCCCATCATTCACTAGTTTCTGTACATTTCACATCAATCCCTACTTTATGCTTTTTTAAGTTACTGGTCTGTCATTCCTTCACCGCAGGAAGCACAAGTTTAACCACTCTATCAATGCAATTACTGACTTGACAATGCTTCATTATGCCCTAAAGCAGAGAGGATCTATTTGTTCTGCCATAAAGCAGCTCTTAATTAGGCTATTGCTCCTCCTGTGTAAATATCCCATTTTGCCTCTGGAATTGGGAAAGTTCACTCTGCCTCTTGTTTGGAAAAGGCCAAGTGGCATCAGACAGCAATCTTTCACTTTCTGGACACAGTTAATGTGCTGATTACTTTGCTCATGCTTTTGACAAGCAGGTGATTTCTCTTTGATCAAACACTTAAAGCTACTGACTTTACTTGTGCTTTGTATTGCTTGGTAGGATGGGTCCAGCTCAGCTCTTGTTGTTGCATGTTTAAATTGGAAGTCAATCTTTACTTTGGATTCACAAAAACACTACAAACTGCAGATTAAATTTTTCTGTAATGAGAATCCACAGAGTGTTGTGGAGAGTTTATGGCAAGGGACAGAGCATTTTCATAGCATGCTTCATTTCATCCCAGAGAAATGCTGGGAGGAAATGGCAGAAACTGATGTTTGTCTGTCACAGGGAAGTTTGTCGAGCTACATTCATGTCTGACATTTGGGATGCCTCACATTTTTTTTCCAAAAAGTCTTTATTCCCTTTGGGTTCTCTTCAGTTAACTAGATAATGTGAGCAGTGATAATGTTTATGAGTCTGAGAAAAAAGGCTCACCTTAGGTTTCGTTTCCACTAGCTTTCTAGAGAAGAAAATGGGATAACACTATATAGAGGTATTTCTTACAAAGTAACTAAACACTCCCAGACTCTCCTTTAAGGTCACTTCATTTTTGGTGATAAGTTAAACATTTTCTCTGCCTGTTTATTGGCCATATGGAAGTTCTTTGGCTGACTTTGTTAATCATTCGCTCTTCAGCTTGGAGTTAATCGTTTACTAACTGTTAGGCTGTGTGCACTAAGAAATGCCTTTGGGCTCTTAAATCAGTGGGAATATCTCACTAGAACAACAGAGATATGCCTAACGTTACTACTTGGGCGTGCAGATCTCACAGCTCCAGGCTACCCTGCTCCTCGGTGTACAGGTCTCTGGGGATGGAGTGGAGTTACACCCCTGCCTGCTGGTTCAAATGGACGCACACCACTCACAGACAAATGGTCACACGGGGGGCTGCAGTGCCTTGTGCTGTCTTTGTAATTGCTCTGCAATTCAAGCGAAAAACCCTCTAATGACCCTCCTCTGAAAACGATGGGTTTCGTCACCACAGCCTCAGCATCTTGTAGGAGAGTGGTGCTGGCACATGCTGCCTGAAGACCTGGTTCCAAAGAATGTGCTTGGTTTATCATGAATACTGGATGGTGCTGACCCAAGACGGGCAGAGCCCAGCAAGGCAATGACTCCTGTTTTTTTTTGTTTTGTTTTGTTTTGTTTTTTTTCCCTTTTCAAGGCAGACTGAGCCTGAAGGCTGTTCTCTTCCCAGGGAAGGGATTGTCGAAGCTAAGTTTACACACAGGGAGATGGATTCTGCCCACCCTGGATGCTGCACACTGCTGCTACACAAACGACATTGGTTCTACAAAGCCAATACCAGACTTCCAGAATGTCTCAGAATATGGTTGGCAGGACAACAGCCATCTTTCCACACTTGATACTCCCTTCCTCTTGGTCTGCTGGAGCGATGGATTTTGTGAAGCACACCGAAACTTTCGTAATTATTTAATATCTAACACTGAACTGATAAGAACCAAATCTGCATTTAAAAAGGTAACATTCAAGAGGAAGTTTTTGGCAGGGCTTGTTGAGTCTGTGAGCTAGCCCTGAACATACAGAAGCAAAAGGATAAGCTTCCAAGTGATGGCTTTGTGGGGCTTCAGGGATTCTGCAGACTTCAAGCATAGGCAGGAAGGAACATAAAAATAGAAGCACAGAGACACATTAGTCTCTGCAGCCCAGGTACAACTGCATTCCAGTTTAATAGCCCTGCATTCCCATCTGAACCACCTAGGACTGGGTGCTAGATACCCATCTCAGCTGCATCCCCTATGATTCTGGAGGACTTAAGCCTGAATGAGAATAGCACAGGCAGGAGCAGGTTCTGGCCCTGCATCAGCCTCAATTCTCCTCTCCAGTCTCATCCAACTTGATGACAAACCTGGTTAGTTTTCTAGACACACATGGCTGATTTACTCCAGCAATTTCATAAAAACATGGTTTTGAGTGACTGCTAATGGGATGGCCCAAGATAGGTTCAGCTGCTTAGTGTGGGTTACAGTTTTCCTTGCAAACAAAATAAGCATGGAATTCTATCTAAGATGACATATAGAAAAACATTACAATCTCTCTTATAAGACAAGTAAGTTTGTTATATGCATTTAATATAAATGTCTTGGTTTCAGCTGGTGTCTTGCTACAATTTGCTGCTTGGGTTTCTTCCAGGGAGATTTATTTTTCCATTGCAATTTTTCAATTTGTTTCTGGCATCGACAGTGTGCATGAACAAAATAATAAGGATCAGAAAAGACATAATCTCTTTTCCTGTCCCCCACTAATTTTACCTTGCAGAAAGTTCAGTCAGGTTTGCCCCTCCCTTTTGCACGGCAAGGGCTTGAACCAGCCCATGCTGTTGTAGTGAAATGAATCAGATACTATGGTGAGCTGCTCCCAGATACCAGGGTTATCAAGTGCAATTTTGCAATCTAATTAGCAGAGGATTAAACACTGTGCCTTGCTGAGGCAGTTGAGCTGCTCTTGCCAGAGGGGTTTTACCACCTGTGTAGGGTAAGAAGTCTTTTTACTTGCTCCAGAGCAGGTAAAATCACTCCATGGAGAAGTAACAAAGTCTCAGCCACTCTGTCCAAGTCCTGTCCTTGATTTAGGCTGTTCATTTTGGAATAGACCTGCCAACAGATGGGGTTTGCAAGCATCATATAACAAGAGAAATGCTCATCTAGGCTATCTTTTCACTCCTGTGGTCTCTGGATTGTGGTAATGGACAAATTCTAGCCCGGAAATTCCTGCTCTCCCTTCCCACCCAACCTTCCCTCCTAGATTTATGACCACTTCTGCTCAGCCACAGAAGTTCTTCGTGGTTTGTACATAAGGCAGCACCACTGTTTTGGATCTCCTGGATTTCATGCTTAACTTGCTGAGACAAAAAAAACCAAAAAACTTCCTAATACAGAGAAAATTGGAACCCTATTTTTTAGGGTTACACTTGCAGAAAAAGGATTGGAGATGCCTAAAGGTCCTGCTTTGACAGACAATGTGAGCACTGGAGGTAGTTTAGTGGGGACACAGAGAGGCTGGTCAAGATGTTATCAAGCTCTAAATCCAATGCTACAGATTAGATCACCCTGAGCAGCTGAGAAAGGAAGAGAAAGCTGAAAAAGGAGGCTTGGCTCTTCTAATGCAAAAGTCTGTGTCCTCCCATACAGTCTGAGCACCAAACCTCTCCTCTCCTTCCTTCTGATGCTCCTCACCAACCAGATCATCCCAATGGGGTTGACAATAATTGCTATAGCTTTTGAATGGCTGAGTCCTGTCATGGCAGGGGCACTGTTTTCTTCCAAAGAAATGTTTCTGTTCCTAAGACTGACTTCTGAAGGCATCTTTAAAGGACATGACTTCCCTGGGGTGTTGGCACTACTAGAGATATGTGGGTGCAAACACCTAGCCTAGGCATGTTTTAAACTATCACATGTGTGAGTATGGCTTGCCCTGCAGGTAATGATTGATCCCAAAGAGATGTGTCTTTTAGAGCACAGATGTTTTGTGAAGACCTCCTTACTCTTCTCATGCTTTCCTTCAGTGAATAAAAAGCCCCATTTATAGCCTTCAGCGAATAAAAGGCTAATTGATCCACCTGTTGTCTCTTGCTGCCTCCTTAGCAGTTCAGCTTTCTACAAAACATTGATTATAATGTCTATTTTAATAGAAGATGCTCTCTGTGAGCACCAGGCAATATCTAACTTGAATGCATCCAGAGGAGGCGAAAGGGGGAAGAAGGGGAGGGGACCTTGGCATAGAGACAATGTGAAGAGAAATCCAGTATATTAATTCACGGTGGAAGCTTTTGCATCCACAGAAGAGCTGCCTAGTAGCTTCAAGTCATGCAGTTCTGCAGCCTGCTAGGAAGCCTGAAGCCTTGTCCCCTGATGTCCCCACGGGTTTCCAGCACAACAGATACTGCTGCTAACACGCTGTGAGTGCCCACCTGCAGGGCCTGTGCTCAGGGATGAGACTTTCCGTATTAGACGGCGTCTTAGGTAGGAAAACCAGAACACATGGGTCCACCTCATAGGATAGGCTCAGGGAATCAAAACCTCCCAAATCAAGAGGACGTTACTTCTCTGGATTTTTCACAGGCAATTTGGAAGGACTGAGACAAAGCCCGGTTTTCAGATGCATTGAAAACTTCACTGAAAATACTAACAAAGAGACCAGAATGGCTAGTCCTCACTGACCAAACTCTAGCTTTTGTTACCATATCTATGTGTGCCATGACTTGGTTTGTAAATTGCTTCAAAGTAATGTTCCTAAATAAATCAGATAGGGGACACAAACTTTTTAATGCCTTTTTTATTTAGGAATGTGAAGAAAGTTGACTTTTCCTCCCGGTCTGACACTTACTCTTCAGTTAGTAAAATTGTTGCTTTTCAAATGTAACGCTAGTCCTGAGAAAGCCATGCAATTTTTTTTTGTAATAAATGGAAGCAGCTTTCCTGTCTCTTATACCCTCTCTTTCTCAGATCATTTATGGCTTGGCAGTACAGTATCAAGGGTTGGCTGAGCACCCCTAATCCTGCCATAGCCAGAGAATGGAAGGTCTCCAGCTCCTGAGAGGATCAGTCCTTCAGTTGCCATTATGTTTTATGAACCACACAGAAAAAGGAGCATAAGTTGCAAGATTAAGTGATGCTTATTTCCCCCCAAACCCACAACATTTAATAAATTATGAACTACTTTTGTCCATTAGTTCTTTGCAGATGTTCAGACAAGTTTGGGAGAAAGTGAACATCCTTCAAAATCACATGAATCAATGCCAGCATTTGGTGTACATCACACCCTCGACTCGAGCTATAACATGTGTGGCAAGCCCAGACCTTGATAGAAAAGTAAACAACTTACCTTTCTTGGTTTCACTTTGTCATGGTAGTCATATTGAAAAATCCCCTTGTAGCTAAGTCCTAACCACCATGGAATTCCCTGCTTGTCCTGGAAGAGAAAACGGAGTTACATTGAATAGGATGGTGAAATGCTGGAGATTTCCTAGGTTGTTGTTCAAGGTGAATATTTATTTCTAAGCAATATCTTTGAGTGGGTGCTGTTAAATTTCCCTTTGCTAAATTCCCTCAAGTCACTAAACTCCGTGGTGTTTAGGAGAGATCTGTTTCACTTTTGGCCATGACATGTAAAACCATTTAAAATACATCACACGTGATCAAGTTACTCAAAATGCTGTCAGGGAAGGTGAGGAGGTTTGACATGAGTCCTCTATGCAGTGGTGCATCTTCTTTCTTTGCCCTGTAAATTATCCAGTCTGAACACTCAGACTGGAGAGAAAGGAAAGCAAATCACCCAGCTGACTTGAATTATGTGGAGGGATTTTAGCATTAGTCTTGAAAATGCAGCAGTAATGGGATCTGAGAGCTACCAAGTGATAAGGTCTGACAGGCTCGGACCCAACTGCTTTGTGTCTGAGTGTGCAATAAAATGGCCTTATGGAGTAATGGCTGATATCTGATCCCAGCCTCTGCAATTTACTGAGCTGGAGTCCTCAATGAAATTACATCTGTTCTGTTAATGTGATAGAGAGTGGCAGGGTAAAACGTAGCAAAATGAAAACCCCCACATCAGGCAGAAGCAGAACCTATTATGTGCAATATTTGCTGCCTCACTGCTACTCACTGCTGCTTACTGGTTGTGGGGAGCTCACTGGAATAGCTTTCCAGTGTTTGCAGGATTGAATATCAAGCCCAATCCAGCAGATTTGATCTCTTGATCTAGAGTAGTCCAAGAGATCTGGGTGCGAAGGGTGCTGGAGGGATCCTGTCCTCTGGGAAAAGATGAGGATAATGCTTTTTGCAAAATAATACACCTTATTCTGTGTACACATTAGCAGAAATAGACTAGAAACTCACGTCCTGGGACAGGTACAGTCGGATATTTGTGTTGTTATGGTACCTCATGTGTGCAAGACATTACAGATGCATGAAAACCCATATGATCTGCACACAGAGATAATGACAAAACACATCAAAACTTCAGTGGTGATAAATGAGGGAGTATGCTCTGGGGAGTGTGTATCTAGCCTTCTTTATATGTTTATTGATTTCTCTGCTTAAAAAAAATAACAACCCTATGCAGCTGGTCAGGCAAGGAAGTAATAATAATAATATGAGGCTGGAAGTTTTGGTGATAAATCATTGGACTAAAGAAATGAGGGATTTCATGAATACCTGTGTGGAATCCACGTATCTCATGTGAGGGGAGCTGCAGTGTGCAGATCATGGCTGGCCCTACCTAGTTGCTCATGTTTCTGCTGGCTGGGAAAAGTCTGACTTCCTGGAACTACAAAAAGGAGTGAAGCATCGTGTCTGCCAGAGATGGGTCTGGCTTGTCTCTTTGGTGGGGGTTCACTGGCATCACCAGAGCTTGCTGCTGCTTGTGCACTGAGCACCCCAGCACAATGGAGCTGCAAGAGTTTTATCTCCAAAAGCAGGATTTTCCTCTTTGGAGCTGTATTTACTAAACACGCACACAACAGTTGAAATAAGTTTATCCTACCACAGGAAGTGAAACGAGACTTTAGTAGCAGTGTATTGTATTCTGAAAGCAGGATGGCTGCTTGTACCTCTCTCCCTCCCTCTCCAACAACGGTTTAATTCAGTGAACAACCCTTCTTGTGGCACGTACCTTTACTGCATAATAATGCACTCCATATGTTGGGAGGGATTCTACAATGCTCATGTAACTGCAAAACAACACAGAAGAGAATAACACGTGTGAGAAGCTGAGAGGATGCTCTGAAAAAAAATGCTTTGATAAATAAATAGTTAAGTACATAATACTTAAAAATGAAGCAACATGAGATGGGAAGCATAGTTACATGTTGTATTTATATTTATTTATATTACCTATACAGTCCTCTATAAATGTTTTCTATATAAAACAAAGGTCACAAAGAAATCACACTTATTTCACTTACTTCACAATTGCTTGACCTCTTGTCTGACCATTTAGTTTCTTGTAATGTTCAATGACTCGATCCTCACTGGAAAGGAAAAAAATTGATATCTTATAAATTGGCATTATAATGACTAAGAGTCTCACCAAAAGGTGAAGAGATATTTCTGTTAACACAGCTACTGACTGAGGGAATCAAAAGATGCTAAGCAAACCCATCAGATTAGGGGATTTGGTGCAGCCTGGGGTAAACAAGCAGGAGTCACAGACTGAGAAAAGAAATGGTTTTCTAAGAGTTGGTTTTCTGGAAGAACTTTTTTTCCCCACAGACATGGTGCCTACTTGTACAGACTTTTCTCTCTCTCCAATCCTTTCCTTATCTACAAACGATGTCCATGATATTACATTGTGGGCAAACAGATTTGTGATGAAGCTGCTCCAGCTCTGCTTTACCCTGTTTGGTGCAATTTCTTTTCAAGCCCATCACGTCCTCTGAAAGATGGGCGAAACTGCTCAGAAATTGGTGGCCAGTAGCAGCCCTAAGACTCACAGATTACTCCTGCCTGTAACTGCACAAAACCACTTGCAGAAGCACTAGTGGAAGTACTCTGGAGCAATCTCTCTCAGCAGGGATTTAAGTTCCTAGTGTACACAGAGGCAACATCTGTATCAGCAGCTTAAACAGTGGCAGGGGATGTTTCCAAGGCACTCAAACTTGGGTCACTTGACTGTTAAAGTACTGATGTGCCTTTGCTTACTTTTTAGGTTTTACTAACTTGCATTCTCCCAGGCAACTCCTGGCTGTGCACTGGGAGTTGGCATGAGCCAGGCCCCGTTCCCAACACTGAGACTAAGATCATTTCATGTCTTAGAGAAGACGTGAACCATGTCTTCATGTGTTCCACAGTGAAACATGGAGGCTGTTCCACACCAGTGGGCCTCTGTGTTAGAGAACAGTCCTGAGTGTGTACTGATACACAGGCGAGATGGAGCACCCATGAGAGATCAGCATGACCCAAATGACAGATTGAAGAACATCATTCTTTCTTCTCCAGTGAATGGGCAGCAGGAGAGCACAGAACCAGAGCTATTTGATGCATACAGTCAGCTGTGCTAGCAAAGTATAAGCCAGGGATCCAACATAATGCCCACAGGACCAGCTCTGTTACGCTGGCAGGACAGAGTACTCAAGTCCTCAAGTCTAAACCCCATTTCTTGCTCTTTATGTTGTAACACCAAGAACAGGGAATCTGTTGAGTCCCCTGAAGATGCTGTACAGACCTTGCCAGCTCAAGAGGAGGGAAACCTAAACTATCTCTATGCCACCTTTGTGCCCTCCCTACCCAGCCCCACATAAGCTTCCAGCAGTATGGAGGTGTCTATCCCATGCCATCATGCTGTGTGTGGTTCAAGGCAATGCGCACTGGCATTCCCCCCTCCCTGCATTTCCTTGGTCCAGTGGGAGCCCCTAATGGGGCATTTAAAAGCAACCAAGGCTGTCCACCATGCAGTAATCCTTCCCCAGGCGGAACTGAAGCTATTTGCATTGCCTAGACCATGTGAAGGAGCACAGCGGGGTGCGATGGTTTGGTAGATGACCTCATCCCAACTGCTTAGAGATGCCCACAGGGGATTTTTGTGGAAAACTGCAAAGTGTTTCACTAGCCCGGCTAACACGACTGCATCTTTCCATTGCTGCCTTCCCCATATGTATCCCTGTGCCAGAGAGGACAGAATTTCTTTTAGAAAGAAAGCCAAAACCTCTGGAGCCGAAAGAATTTCTTTTAGAAAGAAGGGGCACAGGGGAGCCCAGGACTGTGCATCCCTGGTAATGAAGAGAGAAAGGAAGAGAACCAGAAACACCAACATAGGCAGCACAGAGCAACAGAGGTAGTCTGTTGGATTGTTGGCAGGACCAGCTGTTCCCCCACAAGCCCATCATTTGTCTGGAGGAACTGCTTTCTGTACTCTCACCAAGTGACTTCCCCCACTCATCCTGCAAAAATAAAAGGGCTCTTTCTGGGGCAAGGTTAAGCAATGTCCCACCAGCAGGCCATAGCAGGTACAGGGTGCTGACTGAGCCAGTGACAAATTACATGAGGAAAGGAATGGTCCAGCTCTCACAATAAATCCCTCAGCATAAATTTAATGCTTAGGAAATGATCTGTAAGCTGTAAATTCTACAGCTATGAAACCATATTCAGTGCACTGATCCAAGCAAGTACCACAGATGTTATGGGCGTGCACATGAAGGCAGAGCCTGGGTCTCCTGCCATGATTACCATAAACAGGATTACTTTTGGAGCAATAACTGAATTACATGAGTGTTCAGTACTGGAAGATCTCCAAAAAACATCATTCTTAATAAAAAAGATAGACAGAGAGGGCTTACAGCCCTTTGAAATTACCTCTTAAAATCATGATTACATGTGGATGCAATTCCTCTGCCTCAGACAAGAACAAACCAGGAGTGACTTCTTAGAAAACAACAGAGTTTCTCCAGTGGAAAACACTCAGCTTTGGTTTCCACTCTTGTGCAGTTTATTGCACAGATCAAGCTCTCATATTGCTGCCATTCTAGGAAAGGATACATGTACCTACAATGTGATTCCAGATGTGCTCTGCTTTCTTATAAATGATTATTATAAAATAATTGATATGGTCCCAGACCATGCTCCTGGAGTAGGAAAGCCAATCGATGGCCCATTTCCTTCAAAGGACAGAACAGATGTCAGGGAGCCTTCCTGAACAGTAGAATGAATAAAGTTATGTTTGTAGCCCATGCTAAAATGTGGGATAGTCCAGGCTCTATCCAGTTCTCTTAAACAAATGCCTCCATTGCTCTCTTAGGATACTGATGGTCTCCCTTTGTGTAATGTTTTGAGGTGTACAGACGTTAGGTTCCAGAAAAGTTATGATCCTTGTTTCTTCTTTCTTTTGGAAAAAAAAGTAAAACCTGAATTATCAATCGAGCCATGAATATTTAGGAGAGGGATCTGCTGTCTTTCACTCTTCTGCAGCACTGGGCTAGTCACACTTAAGGGAAAGAAACAGGTACTCCAGAGCATGATTCATCCAGTTTATCTTGGATGGCTTCCTTGGGAGGAAGTTACTGTTGCTTCTCTCCACTGACAGCAAAGGGAGCTGAGGGCACCCAGCTCAGACAGTGAGATCCACACTGAAAAAACCTACACAGTCAAATCAGTCCCACCTCAGCTGTGTGACAGAAGGTTGTCCAGCACAGAAGTCACTTTCTGCCTCCAGCTCTGGGACAGAGGGCTAAGCCCAGCATGTGCCAGGGAAAACAAGCAACATCATTCACGGGTCAAAAGGAGCATTAGCAGGGCCTATAAACATGCTCCCCTGTCATTTCAGCTGTTCATTCAAGGCGGCTGCCATGCTGCTACTGACAGCTGGGAGAGTGCTGGGACACTGCTGGGACCACCAGCTGACATCTCCTCTCCCCCTGCTCTGCCTTGCTGCTGTGTTGGTGACACAGAAACTCATTCACAGTGCAGGGCTGGCAGAGGATGCTTAACTAATGTGGAGACAGGGGGGCTGCCAGAGCACCATCGTCTGTTTGCCAGCTCATAAAACATTCCCCCCAAAGCTGCAGAAATTAGTATGTGGATGATATCCTGCAGCAGACAGTTCTGATAAAGATCTTTAGAACCGCCAAGAAATCCCTCCTGCCCCAGCAGCTTACAGGACTGGACAGCAGACAACTTGCGTGCAGATGCAGGCTCTGAGTTTCTCATCATGAGATCCAGATTTTCAAAGGTAATTGTTCCCTCCCTCTCTTCCCAGCACACTGAGCTGTTTTAAATAGCTGTCCACTCATTGCTGTTCCTTAGTGTTATTCTGCTTCTAACCTGATTTGTCCATTTTGATTATATTCCTGAATTTACTAATGTATTTATTTGCAGTCATACACTATCCCACAGAAGCAACCAGCATCTCTTTGGCCAAAGGACCAAGAGCAGGACCAGAGCCTCAGGTCTGTGCTGAACTACAGAAAATCACTAAATAGTGATTTTCAGCTGATATTTTCAGAGGTGGGTTTTCTGGCAACACTGGTGCTTTAGGCTGCTAAAAACAAGTTCACATTCAAGATCTTTGTGAACCTGAGAGAAGTCTGTCTTACACCTGGTTTGTTGAAAATTGTATTCTAGCAATTGGTTTTGTGCTGTTGCATTTCCTCCTGGCTTTCTTACTGACAACCCAGTACTGGGATGGTTTGCTGGGGAGGATCTGAACTGAGATAAAATCCAATGACAGTGGCTGGAAAGGAGCTCCATGAGTTAACACATTTTCTAAAGGTTATCTCCAGTCTCTCTGATTAGTTTTGTGTCTAAAATAATAAATACTGTCTGTTTTTTCCATGCATGGGCGAGAGAAATCAAAACTCCGGGGCCCAGCTCCTGGATTGTGTGGGAGGGCCAGAAGCTCAGCTTTCATTTAGAAGAAAAAGACACACAAACAAACCCACCAAAAAGCCCCTTTTTTTCTTCACCAGTAATCAGTGATGCCAACAGATGTTTGAGAACAAGATGTGGAACTGATTATTATGAACGTGTAGAGAGCAGGAAACAGCAACTTGATGATATAAAAATTAAAATCTTCAACTTTGTTGTGAAGTTCATAAACCCTCAGGAATGTAATACAGTGAAGCAGCAAGGGTATGGAACCAGGAGACTCCATGACGGTGGAGTCAGAGGCACAAACTGTGCTGATGTAAGAATCCAGGACTCATCCCACCGACTGTAATACATTTGGTAGGAGCAGTGGTGAGGCTTTTTCATGGTGTGTGATGGAAATGTTATGCCATTTCATGCAGACCTATTATAGCATCTTTTCAAAGGTATCACAGTATTCGCTTGATTATACATTTTATTATCTCTTAATCCATTTCAGCTGATAAAAATATAGTACAAAGTTCTTTTGTTTGTTTGTTTTAAACTAACTAGAGCCATTACCCATCCCACCTCTAACGTTTTAGAAGTTTCTTTCCAGATTTGGGAGATTCACTTGTTACTGTTTGTGCTTATGCTGAAGAACTGCAGCATAAAAGTGACTGCACGCAGAAAAGGACAGGATGAAATCTGTATCCATTATGATAACCTGCATGAAATGCAGAAATGCCAGAGAACACAGTTTTAAAAATCTGCTCCCTTAGATCACTGAAGTTTGATCTGTATTTTAGAGGCTTTTTGTCTGATTCACCAACAGCCTCTTCTTGAGAGCACTCAGCGTTTCAGAGGGTGTTTAGGACAAAGCCACCATTAAAAAATAATGAACTACTAATGTATAAGAGGCCTCTGAGACCTGGTTACTGACATGAAATCACAAGGGAGTCACAGGACTGTGGCCTCTGATTTTATTACCCCTTTGGCAACGCCACCTTCCCAACCTGTGACTTGTTCTCAGTCACAGGAGAGGCCCCCCCAAATTAAGTACAGCTGTAAGAAGTGTTGTACCTCGTGTATAACTGCAAATACCTTCTGAGCATGAATATTTTACACAGCTCTTTTTGCTATGTGGGCACTTTAATAAGACCTCAGGCCATGTTGCTGCTGAAGGGTCAGATTTGCTTTCCCTACCACTGCCTACTTGTTCCCACCACTCCTCTCGTGATGGCTTTTAGCTTGAGCTCCCAGTCTGTCAGTCAGCCAGGCCACCGTCTGTGGTTTTTTGGAAAAAGGAAAGAGATGCTCCAAAGAGGAAGACCATTCTTCTTCAATGAAATGGCAGCCTACATTTACAATTTTTCACAAAGACTGCATTTGGTTCTTAGAGAGAAACACCAGGACACTGTGATGATCCTCAGCTTTTGTGTTAGTGATCCTGATTTCAGCTGGGGACTCTGAATCTCTTCTGATGTTCTAAAGTTCTCATAAAGTGAGACCTCACAGACTAGCTGGCCCATGGCTTGGCATGAGCTACAGCTAATTCCAGTATTGCAGCCATGCTAGGAGAAGTGGATGACCTTCTTGGCAAAGGGAAGAACTGCAATCATATCCTATGAACTGTTTTATTTCCCCCCTGCCATCCTCAGATTTACCAAAATGCAGAAATTAAGAGAGTAGCAGACAAAGGAGTTCTCTCCACCCCCAGGCTTGCAGCCTAATGCTTTAAAGGCAAACATGAAAGAGCAGCAAGCAGAAAATCAAGTGAAAGCATCTCCCTTTTAATGAAAAGTCTTTCCCCAAATACTTTTGTATTTGCACAGATAACAGGGATATGCAGGGTGGCACAAAAAATCTATGTGTGGGGTGTATAAAATTTAATTGTGATCCTGCTCCTACCCTGGATTTAATTCCCAGTGCAATAAAGACAAAGCAAACAAGCACCTCCAAACATCACCTGGTTCATAGAAAAGGAGAAAATGTATCCCTTGTAGTTCATCTGTGCCACACAGAGAGGATTTGCAAGATGAAACTGGATCACTCAAAATAACACAGAGCAGTGCAATACATGACATTTCCAGACAGGAAAACTCTTCCACAGATACAAAGTAAATGGCACATTAGGCCTCTTGATTTCATCAGGACACCTGCATGTTTACAGTGAATTTTCTGACCCAGACATTGGGCAGACGGGGAAACTGAGGCCCAGCGTGGTGGTTCCACTTGTGTTAACTCATGCAGTGAGTCGGTGACAAACCCAGAGCTAGAAGGCAGGAATCTCTGCACCCCACTTCCACTCTCAGAGCACCTATTGCCAGAGCCAGGTCCTTCACAAGACACTGCAAAGCTGCTGAGCAGAGAGATACGTTACCAGTAGGCGAGGGAAGGATGCTCCTTCAGTGCCGGTGTCGGAAGGGCTGGCAGCTTCTTTAATTCATTCCTTACAACTTCATTGCTGAAAGAGAGTTCAAAAGGAGGATCAGACTACAAGAAAACAAACACAATATTTGATATGACCTGACCTAGCTGGCAGGCTGCTATGGCTGTACATCTGTTCCTCCTTAACAAAAGGCACTGGGGTTTCCTTTTTCTCCTCTCTTTATTTGTTTTATGGCAGCCCAGTTAACTTTTCCCTCTATTATCAAAATTGGAGAGAAGCTCTCCCAGATGGTTATGCTGAAGAGCTTCCTACCAATGACTGGACACAAAAGCCACCATGTCACATGTCATTGAGCAGGGTCCCACGGACATATTCATATACAGAAAAAATAAACAAGGGGAAGAGAAGAGAAAGTGATTCTTTCAGCTGCAATAAAACATCTTTATTTAGTGCATTACAAACTGCTGCAAGAAATAATGGTTTGCTTTCTTAGCATCCCAGGTTGTTCTTAGCCTCTTGCCCAGTGACCTGGTCTTTGTACAACATCTTCACTGCTAAGACTCCAGCTTGAATTTGTCCTGCTGCACAAAACCCTGCACGGGACCAGGCACAATCACCTTGCTCATTCTTCTCCCTGCAACCTCCAGTAGCCACACTGGCCAGCTGGAGCAGCATCACTGCACAGCAGAGAGCACGGAGGGCTCATGAAACGGGAAGCAGATTCTCACAGATGAAATGAAACCGTGGGATTTTCTCCTACAAACCCCAAATGCCTCCCTGACCACTTTTAAACACACAAGGAATTGCGTGCACATAAAAAAAAAAAAAAAGCCTCAAAGGCTTGGGAAGGAAGGCACTGCTGCTATTAACTTTTAAAATTGTAGAAATACACAGCCAAGAAGGCCAGACAGGACACTGAGGAGTGCCAAAGAATTCATGTTTATTGGCTTACTTTTTAGTAGAAGTTTTTTCTGCCTTCTTTTACCCTTTTGTTTTATCCTCCCCAAAAGTGTGGCTGTCCTGGAGCTGCAGAGAGAGACACCTCTTCCAGACCTCCAGATTTCCCAGCCCACTGGCTTCTCCCATGGGGCTGGTAGCCAGGCAGACAGGTAGTCTTGGCCTCTATAGCTGTAGACCAGACATCCTAACATCTGCAAAGACTCAAGGAGCCCTTGGACATTCCAGGACACCCTGGGTTTTGTTCTTCTTGCTGTGACAGTCTGTAGGATGGCTTGTAGAGAGGTGATCCTGCTTCAGTTGTAAAAATCTTCCCACAGCATTTCTCTGTTTGCACATCCCAGCAGCAGGCTCTGCCTGAGACCTCGGTGGGTTTGTCTTAATTGGAGTCTGCAGGTTAATTGCTAGGTTGGGCCATAGGGGTAAACCACTGACATAAATCCTGTAGCAGGCATTTTGGGCATGTCTACAGACATTTATTATTATGGTAGTTCCCTGACAATCAATTAAGTAGTTTTAAAACAGGACCACAACTTCTAGTCAAGACAAATCTGTGAGAGATGTCCAAGTCTCAATTAGGTTCAAATTTTGCAGAGTGAAGATGTGTAGAACAGCACTTAAAAGAAATGACTAAGGCAACCACTGCAGTGCTACGCACACTGAAAACCACTCAGTAGCACCTCATATGCCAAGCCAAAAGGCTTTTGACAAACAGTGTTTGAACACCCACTCCTGCCCAAATCCCATGGTCATTTGACCATCAGAGAGCTCTTCCCGACTAAGTGCAAGTGCTCAACAACTATTCAGATTTATTCTTCCACGGTAGGTAAATATCTGCACAAGTCTGAACAAGAAGCTGCTCTGCTCTGTGTTATCTGCTGATCTGGCTGCTCTGCTCTGTGACTGACAGCCCAGAAAACAAGCTGCTGCTGTTTAGAGTTTTCTGGGTCTGCCCAGAGCCGTCTCCTCCACAGCATGTGCATAGTCAGCTCTTACTGAGGTTTTTTGACATTTTCAAAGAAACTGAGGAAAAAAGAATAGAACTCGGAGTGGCAGAAACTGCTCCTCAAGTGGTGATTTTTTGAGGCTGGCTGCTCATAGAAGGAAGTTGAGAAATTTCCAACACTTTTCTGGGAAAGCACAGAGTAATTTCCAAACAGGGACTTTCTGAGCTCAGAAAGCTATCAAATAGGGCAAGATTAGGTGACAAACAATCTTGGAGAGTCTGGGAAAAGCCTGAGTCAGTAATGGCTCCCATAAAAGAAAGGGCTAACACCAGTCAGCTCTGCCTTTTCTGTCAGTGAGGTGCAAAGCTTGCTTGCACTATGATAAAGTCTTTTAAGAATCAGATAAAAAGACATTCTTAGTGATGCTGTTGGGTGGGATTAACATTTCTGTTCGGTACCTAGAAAATATCATAAAGGTAGTGCCTCACAGCCTCAAAGTGCCAAATGTATTTTGGGTAATCACTTCCAGGAGCAAAAACACATTTCATTCCCTGGTCCCTGTATTCACTAAGTCTTCTGGTGAGACTCATCTCAAGACAAATGAATTTAGACTCCCAAAAGGATGCCAAATCAAGAAAATGGAAAAAAAAATGATTCAGGTTGCATTTGAACTAGTGGCCATGAGGTCACTTTGCTCTTGGCTCTTTTTAAAATATCAAACCCCTCAATTTTTAAAATGTTTCCAACAGGATCACTAGTGGTTTTGTACTTGGTGCATTTCATGCTCTTTCTAGTGAAGTATCTCAGTGAGTTTATTTTATTACTGCATTTAGGAAGTGTTTGTTTAATCCGGTCACTTTTGCTGCATTTATTTTACATTCAGAAGTGTCCAACCTCCAGGGCTGATATATACAGAAGGGTGCTTTTGGTACCGATTTGTTAATGTGCGGGGGAAAGGGTCCAAACACACTTTCTCTGTGTCCCCTGGACCACTTTATTCCTGCACTATGGTGGAAATTATAATATTTAAAAGACTGAATAACAGTATGAAAACTGAACTGGAAAAGCCATTTGCATGGGTCCCTGAAAGCTGGTTAGATAGCCAGAAGTAAGGTTGACTGACTGAAGAACGGACCTAGAAATCGGAACTCCTGGTTCTGGTTTTAGTTCTGGTACTTGCGTGTTTAATGAGTCTTTTTCAAATAAATTAGTAACCACCTCTCACTATTTTTACCTACACATGGGGGCAAAATGCCTACCCAGCCATTTCATAAGCATTTTGTGAAAAACACGTTTTTGCAAACCGGCTGCAATAACTTTGAGCAAGATTACATATGCAGTTGTCTCAGGAAACCCATACATTTTCCAGCATTTGTAATAACAATGATCAGTAACCAAACAAAACTACAGGTTCAAGCTGTCAACTCTTCTCAGCATGGTAATTCATTCTGCAGAATGCAAGAGGAAATGCAGAGTCTCAGATTCTCAGATTAGATGGCACTGTTTGAAGTACAGTGCTTAGGATCTTCTCCATTAGGCTGCAAGAATGCAGCCTGGGTTTTGTAACCCTTTAATACATTCTAATTGGTTAAATGTCACTTGGTTACACAGAAAGAAAAGTAAGCCTAAAACTATGTTAGATTACCATCTGCCCAAACCTTGAAATTGTTGTGAAATTCTGCTTAACAGGAAACTGGCTGTTAGCTTTCCTCCCTTGTTATTCTTTCATATGTTGCTGGGAGATACTTGGACTTCACTTGAAATGCCTCATCCTGCTTAACTGGAAGAAATCTAGCAATGAGGAGCTGGCTGCAATGGTTCCGGATTTTGTTTCACTCAGGGGTTTTCCTTTCCCCACCCCAAACTGAGGGA
The DNA here is from genome assembly GCF_022539395.1 of Myiozetetes cayanensis. NCBI lineage: Eukaryota > Metazoa > Chordata > Aves > Passeriformes > Tyrannidae > Myiozetetes > Myiozetetes cayanensis. The sequence goes on from NW_026087521.1 coordinate 6,500,590, forward strand.
CAAATGATCAGGATATGTTATTTGCAGCTGCTTTGACATACATGCTGTTTCAGGCTGAAGAACTGGATTACAAACATTTACAACCAAAGTTGGTGTGAGTTTCCCAAAGATTTTAGGACTGGACTCTAAATCTGGTAGGATTAAGTTAGGGGAAAAAAATCTCAGTTATTTTTACAATATGCTATTTTATACCTCCCCAAATTAGCCAGGGCACTCCAGATCATTCCTCTGTGTAGGCCTAGAGGCCTGCATACCTGTAGGATTTGTGTTCATCTAAGGAACTGAAATTTGTCCTGCCCATGCTCTGCCAACCAAGTGTGACTCAGCTTCCAGCTAGAAACAAGATTAGCTTGAGCTAATAACCTTTAGGCCAGTCTGCAGGGTGCTTGTTTAGGAGCTTCATACAAGTGATTCTTTGCCTTTGAAGTCAAAATGTTTGCAGCTAATATTGAAAAGCACAAATCCAATCTTAAGTGTTTTGTTCAGCCCAAGAATCAGCTGAACAGGGATACCTGATTGTCTTAAACTCAGTGGTATGTCTCAACCCAAATGTAAGCCTATTTAAGTCTTGTTGGCTGAAGCATTTGGGGATTCTCTTAAATAATGTGAAAACCACTCCTTCAGTGCAGAGGACTAGGAACTTCTTAAGGAGAATAGCTTTTTATTTTAAACCTCACTCTGCCTAAAACTTTACCAACTAAGAGATGGACGAGGCCACTCTGAACAAACTCAGAAATACTTGTCTTAGTTGATATAAACAGGTTCAGGACCTCAAGGATTTCTGATGAGCTTGTTTTTGAAATGAAACACACATTAGAAATAGAAAAGAGCTTAGAAGAATTGCCCACTACAGATGCTAAACTGATCTGTCAGGGCTACTGTGGCATCTTACCTCAAAACAGATGAGGGTGACTTGGACTGTGTGCTCTCCAGGCTTACCAAACACTGGGAGTCATTGAGATGCCCAAGGTGGCAAGAATCAGTGATAACATGCATGATGATGCCCTACCAATGGGTGTAGAATGTGTTTGATATGGCACAGGAGCCCCTTTTCAAAGTAAAGAGGAGTACTATGAGCACAGTGATTATTCTGAGGCATGGGATGATTTCCTCAAAAACAGCAGTGGAGCCGCTGTCATTGCAGACGTATCAGTTCACAGATAGAAAGCTGACTGTTAGGAGTTGGTAAGATTGATTCTGTTTTTGGAGCTCCCATGAGGCCCAAATAGCAGACTTGTAACTGCATTCAGGAGTCCTGGACCAGCTCCACCTGGCTGCAGTGGGATTTGGAGGTAATCACACTCTGGCCACCGCAGGCAAGTACCAACCTGCAGCTGAAATTGTGACAGTTTGGCTTTGACTTGTCCCAGCACCTGAGGTGATCTGCAGTGAGTCACAGGAAGGCTCCCAAGGGGAAGAGCAATTCTCCCATCACTACGAATGAGCCAGGGCTTATGTACTTTTCTGGATCAGGGCCAGATCACAGGCTATAAATCTGATGGTGGCAGTAGACGGGACAGGTGTGGGAAAGCTGCAGTCTGTGCTCCAAGCATGCAACCCTTTAGAATTAAATTATTTCTTAAAAAACAAAGCAGGAGTTCAAAAGTTCAACCTTCACACAACATATGCTGCCATGCACAACACTTAAATCTCAGCAGCAAGACATTCAAGACTGCAAAGCTTCTCTGTTTCCAAGAGTAGCCACTTCTGCTTTAAACCATATTTCAGCACCAACTAACTTCAAACACTGAAGCTAACTTCATCCCTAAGAGAAGTCAGAACATTTGCCTTCATCTGCAGTTCCTCTGGCTGACCCCAGGCTCGATTTCCCAGATTTTACACTGCTGATATGATAACCACAAGTCTCAGCAGGCAAAATCATGACCACAACGACCTCATGGTGACTTCAGTAGCACCTGGATCTCACCCAGCACATAAAACCCATGTCAGCGCACATTAGAGGGGAGCTGCTGGACAGACATCGCTGGAGATGCCAAGTCCTCCACACCATTGAGGGTCAGGGTGGCATTCTTCTACCTTTGTCCAAGAATAGGCTTTAAACTGCACTACTATGGCAGATTGCTTTGTCATCAAAGCCCATTCTGAAATTAAGATCCCTGGAAGTATCAACAAGTTGTTGTTATGACACCCTATCTCTGCCTGACTTGGATGTAAGGATTTCCCCTTCCACTTCAAGCCACTGTGATCCACAGGTGGAAAGAACAGAGAGCTGTTTTAATAGGGCTGGTGATGGTGATGACTGCTACACTGATGTGGAGGCAGCAATTAACACCATGGGCTGAGGAATCTTCTGTGCCCTCAGAGAGGATTCCTCATTTCTTTGTGGCCTACGATAAACTCAACCATTCCTTTTAATAAAAGGGACATCAGACAACTTTTAGCAGATGAGTGCTTTCCACTGGCTGTTTCCACTTCTGGTGTGAAAGTGGATACTCAAAGATAAAATACTTTCAGTCCTATTACTCAGAGCTATCTGATTCCTCTCTATTCTGTGTCTAAATGTACACTTTCTGAGTGTGTTTTTATCATATCCAAGATATTCTGCAAAACATTAAATATTGTTCTTTATAGCAAAACCAGTGGAAGATGTGGTTTATCACAGGTCTGAAAGGCAAAACTCTGCTTGGCCCAACTCTTCTGGACTGAGCATTTGGCAGTGCATTGAAAACCAGACTGAAAAGTCAAAGGGCCACATGCATTCCAGTACCCTCTAAATAAACACTTCTGATAGCTGAGTTATTCAGTGGAACTGAAAAACAAAGCAAGACTGGCCTTGTGTTTCTGTGGTCAGATGAATGACGGGATTTTGCAAGTTAAGGTTTTGAGAAATGATATGGCAGAACTTAAACTTCCTTTTAGCAAAGGTTACCTTCTGTCAGCTCAGATTCCATGACAGACAGGCAATATCTGCAATGCATTGTTCCTTTTCACTGATTTGTCTCAATTTTAGCTGGCTAGAAGTCCCAGACCACCAGATGGTGGATCCTGCCTGTTATTCACAGCCTCGTATCATTACAGTCAGCTCTCAGTGTATCTCAGTGCTGGCAAAATTAAGACATCTCTTTAGGCTCATCTGGCAATTCAACCCACTGCCCATTCTGAAACTAACTTCTGTGGATATTGTGGTCCTCCAGCTGAACTCACGCTCAGGTCAGCAAAAGTAATATATGGACTTTGTGAAATGCTTAACATAATCAGTTCTCCTGAGCTTCACACAAAGAACTTTCATCTTTCTTACAAGTGACATCAAACAACCACCTGACCTTTGGTTGCTACTTATGTGCAAATGACAGATACTGTCAACTTAAATGATAATTCATGGGCATTTCATTAACAGTCTTCTAAAACACCAAGTACAGTCACCTCTTCAAATTTCTTACAGTAAGTCTGAAGGTTTGGCTCAAGGGACAGCGGAAGTTCAACAAAACCAATTATCTAAACTGTGATTTTGAGAACTCTGTCCAAATTTGAGCTGAAATATCAATTAGTCATGGAATTTTAATGTTGCTTCTGGCTGGATCTGTGATATAACAGTGATCGTAGAGTCATTTCCTTAGCAATTTCCTTCCGAAGACTAGTCTGTTTCCTGAGCTTCATGAGCACATAATGAGATTTGTCAACAACAAAATCACAAACAATGCTGTTTGCAAGGCATACTCTGGTCCAAGGCTGTGTTTGGTGGAGAAATTTTATCAGGAAACCCGCTGTCTATGTTAGCCATGCACACAGAGTTCCATTGCTCACACAGGCAATCACTACACAGCTACAATTGAGTCCCATGGCTCACACAGTGATTTTACCAGATTCATTCTCACAGCACACAGTGGCAAAAACTTTTAAGTTCACCTACCTTGAAAAATCTCCCTTTGCCTCCTGTAAAACAAAGAAGAAAATTAAAAATCTACAATTAAAAAATGAAAAAAAAAATAAAAGAGAAGAAAACGGCTCTTCGAGATTTTCCATTTGCAAAATTCATTTAGCAGCAATTTCCTGTTGTAATTGATTCCTCATGTATTTTTTGGAACCAGTATCTAATGTCAAGTGCCATGATACATGCAGTGAGCTGGGCAGATTAACAAACAAAAGGTTTCTAATACAGGGCCAGATGATTCCTCATTCTGCTAGTGGATACCCAAGAAGCCGTAGGAAGTAATGCTAGTAATTAAATTTTTTTGGGCTGATGTGGATGCTACATTACTAGGAGATCTCTGAAATCTCAGTGGCCTTGTAGCCTCTGAGAATTTTTTTTTTTTTACAAGTATTCTGACCATCTTTTAGTACCTAGACTTTCAAAAAGCTTGCTGACTGTCAGCTTTCAAGAGGATGCAAGACACAGGTTTCTTTAACTCCTTGCTGGCTGTTTGGAGGAGTATTTAACTCCCTTGCTTGTATATCTAGATATTTCTATTTATTACCATTACAGCCTGATGTTAAAAGGCTGGACAATGTTCCACTCCAGTAGTTATATTAGTACCTGAGTCTTACAGCATACCTGGCAAACCCTCAGAATCTGGTGAGTGCCCTCCTCAAGAGATTTAACATGCATTTTGTATTTTCCACAGACAATATGACTGTCTACGATTCATGCTAAAGCACCTCATTTGCCACCAGCTATACAGAAAGTGCAGTGCAAGAAAGTAATCTGGGCAATGAGGGAATTTCCACTGCCAAGAAGACTGGGTTTTGCATTCAGGTCTTTTGTCTTTACATCCATCCATCTACCCACAAAGCATGTCAGCCCACGTCCAGTGGTGTTTCAGTCCTGGGGCTGGGGTAAAGTTCAGAGCTTTGGTGGTACTTTAATTTGTTCTGGTAATAAAACAATTTGGAATAAGGCTGCAGACTAAATCACTTGAGTGCTGACAAATCTTTACTATCTTCCCATTTTCCTCTGAGTGAACTGAAGGACAGACAGGCACTTCTCTGGTTCATAGGAAGGAGTCCTCGAGCATGACATGATGATAGTTCAACACGTAGCAAAGCCCAAAGGATATGCCCTGGCCTGCACAGGGATGAGCATCCTAAATTCAAAAAACAATTTTGTAGGGTATATTCTTCATACTTCAGTGCTTTGACCTAAATGCTGCAGCGAGAAGTAGAACAAAATGCAGTATGATCCCATTTGTTTTACTTGGATCCTGTCACAAACACGGGCTGTAGTAATTTATGGTTACAGAGAGCAGAGGTGTGGCTTGTTTTGACTGTTTTCATTAAGTTACACATCAAACTACTACAGGAATACACGTAACATCCTGTGTTTGTGGCAAGAAACAATCCCAGCAACAAGGGTTACGGCAGGAACTCTGGATCTGGCTGTACAATTACTAAGCACGTAAGTTATTCATTAGGATGAGCAGACAATAGATTCAAAACCCCATTGCTGCTCCTCACAATGGGCCCGTTGTTTGATGTGTATTCCCCCAACAGCCAATACGCAGTTTCTATAATGTGCTGTTAATTGAGTCCCCCATCCTGACTCTCTCGCTCCACTTTTGTTACACAAAATGATCTTAATGACGGTTCAAATCCCTACGCATTAATTGCTTCTTTAACATGGCAAGTGCTCTAGCACTGCAGTGCATTGCTATTTATTAGTGCACTCTGATGAGCTGGCTTGTCTGCTCACACAGCTCCTCACAGCTTCATGGCTGATGGGAAAAAATCGGACTGTAAGAAAGGGGAACAAGGATCATCTGACAATTATGCCTGATCTGCTCCCACAGTCATGCTCCTAAAAAGAGAACTTTCACATAACCCACCTTCGTTACCCTGAGAAGATTCTTTTCTGGGAACCAGATATTTACCAAACGCTGCTGGTCATTTGCCCTCTGACCCTTTTCCCTCTTCTTGAAGAGCGGAACTTCCAAAGACAATATTCTGGAAAGTCTTTAAGCCATTCTGCCCACGTTGGAGAATACAGACAGTTGCATATGTAGAAACTTATGGAGCTCACTGGAGGCCCAAACCCCATTGGGAAAACAAATGCAAGGAGGGTCACTGGAGAAGAACCCATTGCATATGGGTTTCACCTAGGAATCTGCATTCATCATTTAGATTTTCTCTGGCTGTACATCGTACCCCAGGGTCTTGGATATCTGTGTTGGTGCAAACACAGTACACATTCCTGTATGCAAAATGTTGAGCAGTAGTATCCGCTACCTGCATGGAGAGGTCTGGCTTGAGAGCCTTCTGTACCCATTTTGGTAGAAACGAAGAAAACTGTGTAAAGACATCTTTCTCTGGCAAGTGAGGGAACCCCTACACTTCCACAGAGCCGTTGTGGATCTGGCAAATCAAAAGATTTAATGCAGCATGAGGAAGCACAAAGTGAGAGCAGGTCGGTGCTTACCTGCAAGATGTACGCAGCCAGTTCAAACACCACTTCACTGTCAACCTCAATGAGTTCCTTGAAAGGTGAAGAAAAAAAGAAAGAAAAAGAGAGTTGAGTTTTAGCTGCTGTAAGAAGGACATACATCTCCTCCTGCCTACTGCACAACATAGTGTGTGGTGCCAGTGTTCTCCCCTGGCTTCAAAGCATTCCCTATGCTCCTGGAGACTAAAGGGGGGAGAACCTGCCCACTCAGATGTGGAGAAAGCCAAATATTCAGTGTAATGGCTTGGTAAATGAAGCATAACTGAATATGGCATGAAGGAGGAGTAATGAGAAAGCAGGTGGAAGGGTGAGGATCAGGGTAAATTTTATTTTCTTGTGTGATTCAGTGAAAGGTAGCCTAGGGAATACAGTTTTTTGCCCCCAGATGTCCCCTTTTTTTGTCCCCAAATGTGCTTCAAGGGTACATAGCTTTGTCCTTGGCTCACAAAAGCAAGGAAAAAAAAACCTGTCTTCACTGAAGTTGTGTCAAAGCCACCCACAAACTCTGGCCCTTGCCCAGGGTAAACTCAAAGGAAAAGGAGCCATATTCCCGTGTGCAAGATGGGAGCTTTGGATTTGGCCCTTTCATCCCCACAAGCACTGGAGCTGGGTGTGCTTTGAGAATGAGCTGTGACAGCAAATCTTTTGATTGATCTTCCCTGCTCCATTCTATAAGATCTCACCCATGATGAAAGCAATCCTGCAGGGTTTTGCTTGGACACCATGGTCACATGAAGGACACTGATGGTCCCATCGAACACCTCTCGGGATGCTTCTGTTGTGCCTGAGATGGCAGTCACAGAACCAAGGGGTCCAGGCACTGCTCTGTCTGAATGCTTGGGATGCAGACCTGGCATCAAGGATGCTTGGGATGGATGGTATGAGCATTAATCTTGTGGCCAAGTTTGCTCTTCCTGAATCTCTGCTCCCTGCTTTTGGGAAGCTAATGGGCTCTTACTGAGATACTGTTTAGATCTCTATTCTGCAACCAGAACCCTTACATTGTCTCCCATGAAGATGTCCCGGTAAACTGGGTCACTGCTCAACTCACTCCCATGGTGGTTTTTCTGTTGTATTTATTTAAGCTTCTGTTTTTAATGTTTTACTTCATCTGGCAAGAAATGAGTGATCTAAATATAGATCACTGCTGTGATCCACGCTCCAGCCAAGTCACGGCCACACCTCATTTACAAGCCACAATTGCTGCATTGGCTTGTCTCTGGCAAAATCACAAACAAAGGGAACAAAACACAGGGTAAGATCCAGGTGTCCTTGGCTTTCACCAGTGCCAGCTTTTTAAAATAAGTGATTTCTTCACCCCTTTCATAACAGCTCCTTGGGGAGCGAAGAGCAGCTCTGCTGCGGGCGATAAACACACCTTTCCCCTTTCAGCTGAACTGCCTGACTCACACAGGCACCTGCACCAAGGATGAACCTTGTGCCAAGGGAAGCGGCGGGTGCAAGAGGTCGATTCAGCTGCAGGCTGTGTGGGCACATCCCACAGCAAGGGGCGATGCAGAGCGGAGCCAGAGCCTGTTCTCCCTCCCATCAAGATGCACCAGGCATGGCATGGACCAACCAGCCTCTGCAACCACGTGTCGATGCTATGGCAAGTCTATACTAGTAGATGAGATGGGCCAGAGCCCGTTCTCTGGCCCCAAGGGTGCATGGGTGCAGCACAGCTCATGACTAAACACTATTCCTCCCTCCCCCAGTCCCAGATGGGGTTTCCACCACTGTGTTGCCTATTGGGAACAGGTGCACATCCTTGTGCAGGTGTCAAAGCAACGCCTGGGACAGAGCTTGCTGGCACATGCCAAAACCCCCGCCAGAACGTGCCAGTAATTAAACAGCCTGACTGATGAAGGGACAGCGTCTGATGCCAAGCCCTGTCTTATTTGGTAGTACAAATGTGGCTTGGCCTTTCTGGGCAACAGTATCTTGCTGGTCCTGTGCGAGGGTTTGGATGTGTGGGTTCGTGAATGTCTCATTGCACAACAGGGTGATTGAGGGGGAGTGGTGGGCACAGCCAGAGGAGTGCAGCCCCTAACACAGAGCCAGCCGGCAACCCAGTGACCAGCAGCCCCAAACTAAACAGGCCTCAGTTTTATTCTTTCCCAGCCCGAGCAGCTCTGTGTATAGGGACGTTTGAGGACGTCTGTCTGGAGAATCAACAGGGGGAAGGTCTGAGGTTCTAGCAAAACGTTAGGAACTACACTTATTACATACACAGTATGGTCTTTTTGGGCTCTAGCGGAACCAGAGGTGGAGGTATTTATGGGAAGTCCAACAAGGAAACTTTTGGTGCAACAAGGAATCTTTCGAGGTTTGTGAGCATGCAACACCACCTGCTAGCTGCAGGAACAAGATGCACTGGCTGTGCTTAAACACTGAATCCCTCTTTCTACAGCTACAGGAGTCCTCCAGGCATGCTGGCTGAGTGCTTGCCCTGAGTCTTAGCAGACACTTTGCACCCAACTTTCAAATTCAGCGCCTTTTTTAACAGCACAGCATGGCTTGCTGTGGTTGGAAGTCAAATTGGGAAGGATCCTCATGGGAGACGGGGCATTCAGTAGGGCTATTTGTGGATAGAGATGACAGTCAGCTTGAATGTGCAAAGTAATTGTTTCAGGAGAGGTCAGACTAAAATAGACCAACCTAGATCTGTAGGCACTTTTTTTTTCTTTATTTCTTTTCCTCTCTTCTTATTATTAAGCTTTTTCCAAAAAAAGAACAACAGTGTAAGCTCTTCCTGGCAATACTTCAAAAAGGAACTTTCCCCAGGAACCAAGATGTGATGCTCACTGAGCTTGTTGCTGAAGAGGGCTGACTAAGCACGTCTAATTGCAGCCTTGCCAGAGAGCAAAGCGCTGCACAGCTCAGCTCAGCAGCCCTGCCTGGTTCCTGGGCACAGGAAAACAGGCATTTGCTGGCTTCTGCTCTGCATTGTAGAAGATGCAAAGCTAGTCCCTACATTTTAGGGCACGTAGATGTCAAGCAAGGCTCTGGGTTCCGTGTAAGCTATTTAGCTTAGCAGGTCACAAATGTGCTGAGTTGTGGGATAGCAGTAAAATTGCTCTCTGACTACAGTTGTCTTTTCCTACTGCTTCCTCCCTGGCAGATGATGTGAGTCATCAGGAATGGCCTCTGCCAGCACACAGGGAGGTAGGAGGGATCCTCCCAGGGAATCCCAGCTGCTGGAAAACCTCTCCCAGTCCCCAGACGTCCAGCCCACCTGGCTAAGTCTGCACACTGCCAGCCTCCACCTCAGCGTGGTCTGGGGCTGGTTGATTCTCTGCACCCAGGTCTTTCATGTGTATGTTTGGCTTGTGGTATCTGGGGGATCAGCTTTACTGCTCTGCATGGAGGCTGTGCCAGGATGCCCTTATCTCTGAGCTACAGTGCCAGGGACAGCAGGCTGGTGTTTCATTAGCCTACCAGGGAGGGCTATTCCTGATAGAAAAAAAAATATTTCTCAGTGCATGGCTTGTTTCTGTGAAAGGTGATCCTTCAGTGCATACCAACAGGCACCCTCAACCCACTCACACATACACCCACAGACTCCTGCTGTCCCACAAACTTCGGGTCACTTGGCTTGTTCAGCCTGGAGAAGACTGAGGGGGCACCTCATGGTGGTCTGCAGCTTCCTCACGAGGGACAGTGGAGGGGCAGGCACAGATCTCTTCGCTCTGGTGACCAGAGACAGGACCCGAGGCAATGGCATGAAGCTGTGTCAGGGGAGGTTTAGTGGGATATTAGGAAGACGTTCTTCACCCAGAGGGTGGTTGGGCACTGGAACAGGCTCCGCAGGGAAGTGGTCGTGGCGTCAGGCCTGCCAGATTTCAAGGTGCGTTTTGGACAATGTTCTCAGGCGCATGGTGCGATTTTTGGGGTTGTCACAAAGAGCACCAGGAGCTGGACTCGACGATCCTCGTGGGTTCTTTCCAAGCCAGGATATTCCATCTCTCCCTCTCACGGGCTCTTCCCCCTCACACAAACCCCATGGCCCGGCCCAGAATATGGCGCCCATGCCGCTCTGCCGCCCCCTCCGGGCGGGAAACCCTCACGACATCCACTGACCCTACTAGAGCGGGTTTTCAACACAAAGCCAGACCTTTCTTTCTAAATACAAGCCAGTTTATAATTTTAGCACTGCAAATTCCCTCCTGCTAGCCACAAGAATTACTTTCAGGAGTGGTTTTCTCACAGAACCTCCCTCTGACAGGGAAGCTGCTGCCAAAGCGCTGGGGAGGCTGGAGGCAGAGGAGTGAAGGAGGCTGTGAGGAGGAAGAGGAGAAGGTTGTATCTTGAAGTCCAGGTGTGAATTTTTGGACAGAAAATGCAGACCCAGTTGTCTCAGCCCATGTCAATGCCGCACAGAGCTCCCTGAGTCCTTACCTTGTAGATGCAGGACTTGGCGTTCAAGAAAAACAGCTCGATGGTGGCATTGTCCTTCAGATAGGAGATGCTTTCAATGTAGAACCTGAAAGGGAAAGCAAGAGGGGTTAGGAATGAGGGAGAACTAAGGCAAAAAAATGGAAATGCACTTATTACATTGAAAAATGTGGTCAACTGAGTCATGATGAGTGTATTAAAAATGAACTCTTTTCCCTTTGCTATGGGGTGGTGAAGGAGGCTTGTGCATGCTCCAGGACGTGATCAGTCACCACCACCCCAGCCATACCAAAGGAACTAAATCATCAAGGGGATGATTTGGTTTCTAAATAACCCTTTGTTTTGTTTTTAGGCTCAAAATAATCCTTTATTCTGTTTACCTGTAAGCTTCCCCTTCGTTCGCCATCACATTTTGGCATTTCTGCTTCACTCCTTCACCCATCATAACCATCCATTTCTGTGCTGTTAACCTGCATCTTGTAAAACATTCACTGACAGAAATGCACTTCTGGGTTCCTTTCCTGTTGCCTTCTGCTCTGCATAAGGCAAATTTTATAAAGGCTTCTTTACATTTTGTAGCTATGGTCACTGAGTGAGCAGTAGTTACTAACCTTTCACAATTCACCACTACTATGAGTAACAATGCTAGGGATGAAAGGAAATTATAATAATCTACTTTTTTTGGAGCTGATATGACTACTCAGAACTCAGGAGAAAGCCCAAACCCTCCGTGTCAGAAAACCCCACTCTCTTGCATTGGCTGATTGCCCAAAATATTTACAATTATGCTGAAAGCCCACGATATGTATGCATTTATTCAGTACTCCATGTCCTGCCTGCTTGGAAGGTCTGATCCTTCGGCAGTGAACTCTGTGTGTGAGAGTTTTGCCACTGGCTTGAACTGGCTCCAGCCCTTAATTCTGCCTTGTGAACTTCTGAGGGAAAAAAAGCTCAGGATACTGTCAGCATTGATGACTGATCATTATATACAGGTATGCTGTGTGTTCCTGTAGTACAAGAGAAAGCAGGCTAGGTTTGGTGAATGATGGAGGTGAATTTTGCATTCACTGAGTGTCTTAAGTAAGGAAAAATAAATAGCTCTGTCTGCCTATGCTGTTTTGTAGTGATCTTTAAGTTGCAGTGCAGTGACAGCGATGCTCCTTACATAAATTCCAGTTCTATCGTGCCTTGTCAGAGGCAATTAGAATGGAGAAGGTGCCAGGGAAATGATGTCTGCATCAGGGACTTTAAAATAACCAAATTCCTTAGGAATCTGGGCTGACATGCGGGGTCCAGTTACAGAGAAACCTCATTCCCTGACCCCGCTGTCTGGGAGCGGAGCCGAGAGACCTGTGGATGCTCCTGGGGCTTCACACAAGCACTGGAGGGATTGTCCACACTGAGCTATTTGCAGAAACAAGGGCCTTAAATGTCACCTTCTTAGGGGCAAAGGTCAAGGCTTTCTAGTGCTCCTGAGTGTCCTCTGAAGGGTACTCAAAATACTCTATTTCCTGACAGAACCGACTCCTTGCTTACTAGAGTGAGAGAAACATTTTATTCATCTGCTGAAGGGCTTCTGTATTATCCCTCCTTCTCTCTCCATCGCAGAAGAGTTCAAACAAGAAATAAAAATAAAACTTGAATCAACCCCCCCCCAAACCCAACTAACCAACCAAAAAAACCCCAAAAAACCAAACCCCCAACCCCCCCAAACTCACAACATCTGAATATATGGATGATGAAACACAAAGATTAGACTTTTTCTTATTTTTTTCTGGTTTCCACAGTGTTTCACCTCCTGTTCTTGAAACTGCCTCTCTCTCCTTTTTCTTTTTATTTCCAAATAAAGATATACTTGGCTTTAGAAATGCAAAAAAATTTTGCATTAAAAAAGGAACCTTCTTGCTAGATCTGCTCTGTGAGTGCAGCTGGCTTTCCATCTGCTGAATGCATGGAGAATAATGCTAATTATACACATTCTATGATTCTTGAACAACCTTCCCTGCTTATCACCACTGCCAGTGCTCTCCGAGTTATGACGGCAGGATCCTTAATTCCAAGGTCAGAAGAGAAACAGGAACATTTATTCCATTTTGAATCCCAAGGAAGGTTAGCCAAAACGCTTTTTATTTCGCCAGCTCAGACCAGACCATCCTCACCATCACTAGAGGGCAGTATTGCATTTCTTAAGGCTGCAAGGAGCATTCCCAAGGCTTTCCACACGGACACCTACACAGATCATTTTCTGTACAAAATTGAGCCTCTCGGAGCACAGAGCCTGCACATGATGCTTCATCCTCGCAAAGAAAACCCAATTCTCAAGCGATCTCCAGGGTGGAGAGCGAGCTGGGGAGCTACTGGCTCTCACACATGCACCCGGGCAAATGCAAAACGTGTGCACCAGGAAATTGGTGCTACTTAAAAGAAAAGAGATTTGCAAAGGAAACTTGTGGGATTTTCTGTGTGGCAAGCTCAGAAAACCCGAGCTGGAGTAGACTTCCCTGAATTCACAGTTGGTGCTGTAACAACACAAAGAGGAAAGACACTTTCTTTCCCCTCACTGATGGTGAATCTCTGTCAGATCTCCTTCTCTTACCACCTTTTCCAAATACTGTGAAGGAACACTTTACAATGACTAGTGTCAGTGACAAGGCAGGCAGAAGCATCCAGCTGCTAAGGCAATGAACTAAGCACAAAAATCTGGGTTAAATTCCCAGCCCGGACACACGTTTCCTTTGTGACCTTCTGAAAATCGTTTAGCTGCTTGGGCTGTTGTGCTGTGTTCAGAAAATACCGCTCCCTCCTCTGCCCCATTCTGTCTGTTCTGCCTGTTAGGCTTATGAGCCCTTTCTTATGCATGCCTCAAACCCATCAGTTTTGAGGGGCAACTCTCAGATTTCTGTTGAGGACTCCCCTGAGAGAATCATTCCTCCATGTGGTGTGAAGCTGATGTGTCCAGGATATAATGGATGGGCTGGATAGAGAAAGAGGCAGTAGAATGTGCCCAACACCTCTGCTCCACTACCCACATCTCTTGCAATACACCCGGCAAACAGCTTTGCCTTCAGCAGCTCCTACAAGAGGTTCCTTGATAGTCAGCAACTGTGCCTGTGAGAAATTAGCTGTGTGTAGGAAGGGGGGACACCCCACGAGGCTTGCTGAGTGTAAAAACCAAAGAAATAATTTTGGATGAAGTTTAAAAGATCAGCCAACGTTAATCTATTTCTGCATTCCCCCTCCCTCCCCTGGCCCAGTAACTTATAATTCATCAAGTACATTTTCTAAGCATTAATTAAATAGACCAGTGAATATTACACTGGTTAATGAACACAAAGTGCCTACATTGGCTGCTCCCTCTCAACAGCAGGGAAATAATAATGAGTACTGCAGAAGGTGTCTTGGAAGACTTCAGAGGCTGCTGCATCTGAAACATTTAAGGCTTTTTAGCTGCGAGGACGTGTCTTGTACTGATCAGATTGCTCTCTATTAAGAGTTGGTTAACTGACAGTGTGCTCTGAGACAGCTTAAGCCCCCTCATGCCATGATGAATGGCAATTCCCATCGTAACCAGCCAAGCACAGACTCACAGTGGTGCCTGTGGAAACTCCTGCTCCTTGGGTGATGGGAAACTGGTATCACCGTAACTTCTCCCTTGCATAACACACAGGCCCACCCACCTCTGACTTGTGGCTCAGAGAAATACCTGACTGGGTCCTGGGCTCACCAGTTTGATTACTGGTTCTTCAGGAGATGGAGAATCCCTGACTGCTGCTGCTGGTCTCGTGTGTGTGTGCAGATGGGCAAATTTAGCAGTGTTGGGAAGGTGTTTGAACACTAGTGCTTCATCCTTGTGGTGGGGAGGGGAGACCTCAGGACTGCCAAGCACCTGAGCTGGTAGGGTGCCTGTGTTGACAGTGAGAGCAGAACGGAGCAGCACTTCCAATTTCCACACACCAGAAGAAACACTCAAACAAAAACCGTTTAGCGTCGGCTCTAACACACAGCTCTGGACATATCCCACCAGCCTGAACTTGGCCATCTATCACCCAGCAGGGACCAGCCTCTGAGCAGCCGAGTTGCTTACTGAGCAGATAAGATTGTCATAGCATTCGAGAGCACAAGCCCATGTGTTTACTTCCAAGCAGAACCTGCCAAATAGTAAAAATATTTCTCTGTGATCTTCAACACAATGATATGTCAAAACATGACCACAGCAAATGGATATCTTATCTATTTCAGGTATATATCTGTCCTGGGGCAGTGATATCACCCTACTTCTTGTGAAGCTTGACTCTGGTGGGAACCAGCTAGTCCAAAAGACTTCTATCCACATCTTTTCCAGCTAGCTGACTCCAATCTGGTTGGGATGCTCTGTCAGCAGAGCTTGGTGGCTCTGTCAGTGGACTGCCCCTTATTTCATTATTACAAAGCAGTGGGTAAAGGAGAACACCCCCTTTCTGCCTCATCCATCCTGGAGTCTGGCTCATTATCCCTCACCACGTCACTCAGAACCTCAGAGGACAATTTGAAACATATGAGGCCATTTGCTAACCAGGAAAAGAAAAATCACATGCATTGGTATAATGGACTTAAATGCACATGTCATTATGTCCAGTGTCTCGTGCTAAATGTCTATTCTAAGCAGCACAGGCTGTGCAGCAGCTTTTATGTTCCATCTCTGTTTGCTAATAGTCATGGGGGCACACTTTTATGCGCTGACACTTAAAGCAGACAATGCTCATGCTAAGTAGTTGGCCTGTTAAGTAATCAGTCAGGAATGAAAATCAGCTAAAAAGCGCCATTTACCTCCCGTTCTGCATTCATTTTGGTTTGGATGCCGTGTCCTGTTCCCTGTGCCTGTGCCTTGCTCAGGCTCCTCCGTGCC
The DNA here is from genome assembly GCF_022539395.1 of Myiozetetes cayanensis. Taxonomy (NCBI): domain Eukaryota; kingdom Metazoa; phylum Chordata; class Aves; order Passeriformes; family Tyrannidae; genus Myiozetetes; species Myiozetetes cayanensis. Next base: position 6,516,264 of record NW_026087521.1, read on the forward strand.
CAGCCCATGGGATCAGTATGCAGGGGACAGGATTCAGCAAGAGAGGCCTGTGTCAACTTTGATTTCAGTGCAGGGAAACCTCAAAACTGGAGGTGAATGTGATTCCAGAAATACAGGGAATTGCTGCTAACAAAATAAAAAGATGTGAATATTGTTTAACTTGAGCCTGTTCTCTTTCCCATCAGCTCTGCTGTACTATGAAGCTGCCTGCACCTTTACCCACTGCCAATCCTTTTTTCTTAGTGTTTCTAAGATGTTGGCCCATTGAACCTCTGGAAACCCATGTGTTTTGGGGATATTTGGCTCATTCCTATGCATCATCTTCTCCATGTAAAAAATACTTAGGGATGTACTTTGGAATATATAGGGACTAACTCTCATTGTGTCTTCCAGGCTGTATGTCCTGGGAGTCTTTGCAAACTACAAAGTGCTCCAATATCAACACAGAGAAGGGAAGGAATCAAGGTGGTAAATGCAGGTATGTTTCTTGCTGATGTTTGGTTTCAGCATCAAGCAAAGGCATTGACCTCAGTGCAGCCAGTCCACTGCCCCTGCCCCACGTGGGGAACCAGACCTGCTGTAAAAGCAGCAACCCAGCTCAAGGTAGTCTGCAAATCACTCCACCATGGCAATACCCCATCGAGTTTAGCTTGGCTTGCAAGAGAGGTGCATTTTTGTACAAAAAGATGTGTTAATTTATGTACAAAAACTGCTGCAGCTCCTCTGGCTGGGAGTGATGTGAGCATCTGTCCCAAGCAGGAGGTGAGAACAGCGACTGGATCACAGCAGGACACTGCCTTCCTCCCCTCCTCTCCCTCAGTCACCAGGGGCATTGCCCCTCAATCTCCTGAGCATCAGCACAGCCCTTTTCTGCTCTTTGGTCCTTGCTAAGAGTCACATCTTGTCTATTAGAGGTAACTTTCTGGGTGCACTGTCTGGCACACCACCATCTTTCAGTATCTAGAGAACATCTTTCATTGGAGGATTTTGGACCATTTTAGGAATAGAAATCCCTCCATACGTTCCATGTGCTGTCACCAGCACACAAAGGTATGATTTACTGTGTAAGGTGGTACAAGTTTTACTTACTCAGTGACTCTACCCCTTGTTCAATGTCCTGGTGATGGGACCCCTAAATCACGGCAGACCTTTCTGTTGCTCCACTGATGACAGAATATCACACCCTCTGGTGTAAGGTACAAACACAGAAATTGCAATGGAAATGGAAACAATGTCTGCGTGACTTTGACCCAGTCAGAGTAGCTGTGTGTAGGCACTGACACAGCTATTGCTGCTTGATCCAAATTAGGTACAAATCCCACACTGACAGCATCCATCATTTCTGCGTCGTACCTATCATGCTGTCTAAATGCTTCCCAAAATTCGACAAGACAATGCTGCCAGCATCAACACGTTCAAAGTGTGGCTCAAAACAACAAATTTTCAGAATGCTGCTTTTTCTTCCACCCGGGGTGGCTGAACGGAAAGGCAAAACAACTTATCCCCTTCTCTCAACACGGCTCACTTATACAAATATATTCCTAGTTAAGCAGAAAACAGAAATAATGTTATGGGACTCAAGAGCCAGACTGCTATTAAGATGTGTGTGTAATGGATGGCTTAGCTCAGAGCTGCGTGCTAAGTAGCAGAGCCCCATTAGTTCCCTTCCTCAAGCAAAGGTCGGTTTTCACACAAGTAAATCTTCCAACTGGACAGAAGTTTCTCATATCTCTAAAGAGACTCTGAGGAGCAAAGCCTCCCCGCAGGCAATTTATTACACCTTTCCCCCCCGGGTGAACAGAGCAGGGGGCCACCCTGGGAAGGCTGCAATAAATTGTCTGTGGGGAGCCTTGTCTTCCAGCACAAACAAGGTCTGGGCGGCTGTATTTATACACTGTGGCAGGCTGGGAGGAGGGGGTGTGCAAGGCTGCCGGCTCTTGGGATCTTCCCGCTTAGCGTACACACAGCTGGTGCTCACCAACCAGCGAAACACATGCTGTGCAAAGAGATCTGGGTTGCGGCACGGACTTTATAGACAGAGCAGCTCACAGAAACCCCTGAGAGCAGCTTGGTTGGACTGGGTTGATCATGCGGGTTTAATATTCTGGTTTTTGCTGTTATTTCTACAGCACCCGAGCGCAGTGCATGGGCATATAGAGCTACAATGTGAGCATTTGTCTCCTCTTATATGTAGCATAAATTCCCTGGTGCAGGGAATTTCTGGCTCAGTACTGGCACGGATAGCAGGTGAGTGAGATAGCACAGCTGAAAGGAGCTCTGGGAAGAGACAGATAGCCATGAGAATGAGGATGGAGCCCCCCAAGGTGCTGAAAAATCTCAGGTCAGTTCCCTGAACTCTCCTGGGATGATCAAGCTCCAAGGCAAATTGGGGTACAGCACTACTCTTCTTGCAGTTCCTTGTGCAGAGGGATCTGCAGCTGACCAGGGAAGAGCAGAGGAGCAGAGCAATTTGTGTTTATGTTATTTTCCCCCACCAACTTCTCCAAGGTGCTAACAGGTGTAATGAAGCCTTGGGTGACAGCAAATCCTGCCACTTATCTCCTTCTCTTCTGACTGTAAATTTGATGTATTTGATAATTTCCCTGTACGTCTCTCCCCAGTTCCTGTAAACCCATCTCACACCATGTGGCAGAAAGAGTCTGCTCCTTCTCCGTCCGTGGAGGGGAGGGACAGGAGCTCACAATTCCTCATTCCCTGCCTGGAGCAAAGGATTGGAGCCCCACATACCCCTCCCTCTCTAACGAGGAAAACTGTGGATGGAGAAACACAGCCCATCACATGCGAGACAAATAAATCGCTCTGGTTAATCTTGTGTGGTTCTATTCAGCTCTTCCTGCCATGTCAGGCTGCTGTCATCACCACCCTCTAATCTGATTTCTTGGAGAGAAGCAAAGCTGAGTGGATGTGAATGGCACCACAGCCGTGGTGTGCTGGGATTTCCACGTGAGTTAGTCAGGGAAGTTCAGAGCAGGATGCTATGAATCTGCACCCCACACATGTGATTGGGCTGTGTTAGAGGCAGCAGTACATATCAATGACAAGTTCTAAGGTCTGTCTAGTCCTGCGAACAACCACTGTTTCTCTTCCTTCCCGGGTCACCTGTTTCCAAATGGTTTTTTGCTTCTTTCATTTTTAGCATTAGTCCTTTTCTAATGGAACACAGGTTTAAAGACTGTCTACAAAGGAGGGTTGAAAGACTAAAATAGTGTAAGGCCTCATTAACAGCTGAAATCTGGTCCAATTCCATTTAGGTAGTCAGGCAAAACCTTGTAGATGGGAAATGCTTCCTCAACCCTGACTGTGCCAACCTGCTTGAAATAATAATTTTAAATTTATAGACTGCCCTTGATGCACACAGAGGGATTCATCAGGTGAAAAGAGGTAGCTACGATGTAAATGCAGGCGTCTGAGCAGGCGTCTGAGGTCAGAGAAGAGACACAGGTATTTTAGCCTGCAACTTGTCGAATTCCAAAGAAGTCATCTCAAATAAGTCAGATGAGTTGTTCCTGAAAAGTGCCTATTTCTTTCCTGTGGTTTCACAGGGAAGCTGCACTAATTAGCCCTGACACAGAGCTGTCTGCCAGGTAAACATCTCAGGTTTGATGTGGCAAGTCTCATTTCAGACATCAGTCCCACCTGCCTCGGACCTGCACCACTGCTGCTGCACACAGAGCTGTGTCCCGTCAGGTTAAAGGGAGCAATGACACCCACGAGCTTTGCACTCTGTGTTTTAGTGCTGGTCTCTTATTTAGGGCCACTTTGTTCTCCAGTAACTGTGGTAACCTGGCAAAATCTCTGGCCTTGATATTGAGAGTCCTGAGCCCCCACAGCTCCCATGCTGACTGCAGCCTAGCCAGTGTGTATGAACACATGCCAGATGTTGCTGAACACAGGCATTCCTTTGTGGGAATACTGCTGGGCCATAGATACAGACTCTGCCCCACAGTGTATTTGAGTATTGAGGATTTATTTCTCATTTTGTTCCATGCCGTTCTGAAAGAAAAGCCTTTCCATGTGAGAGATATTCTGATTTAGTGTGACGACTTCTGCAGTGAGCTGTCCCTCTTTAGCTGGTGGAGCTACCCTGAGAACAAATATATTCATTCCTGGGAAAAGATCCACCAGTGGAGTGAATTTTATTTGCTAAGTTTGTTCATATAAATTAACAGCATGACAAACACCCAGAAGATAAAGAAATCAGACCCATGCTGGTGGTTCCCTTTCTAAGGATCGCTAATCTCACAAGGCCATTGTTTGAGGATGAGAACTCATTGCAAAGCCTGGCCAACTTTGCTTTCCATGAACAAACATCATGTCTGTGCTTTGGTCCTCTCTCACCTCGAAGTTCTACACAAAGGGAGTAACTTTGCCCTCCTTCTGTATGTGTGACTGAGCAAAATGCTTCCTTCCCTGCCTAAAGTATAACAACTTTTATCTGAAGCCCTGCTAGCTCTGTTTACCTCTGACCTCTTTGACACCTGAGTCTCCACACTTAGGTCCCTGCCCTTTACCACACCCTCTGTTCTCTTCTGGTCTCAAAACAACTCTAACCAAGCAATCCCTCTTTCCTTTATCCCCATCCTTCGCTTCCCCTGGACTTCAACAGTGACTCTCATCTGACTTGGCTTACCTGCATTGTAAACCCTCCAAGGCAGGGAACGAATTTCACCAACAGCCAAGTGACCAGGGTTATCGGAAGCCATCCAGGGAAGCTAATTCTAAGATGAGAACTAATATCACTCCTATCCAGTTGCCAGACATCCCACCTCCCCTGCATGACACATAGCACTCCCTCTTGCTTTCCCTGTGGCTTTAGAGCTATGTAAACAGATATTATCAGAGTTTTATAAAATAATGTTGCACAATAGCCATGGGGCAGTTCACAGCTGCCCAAGAGTTTTGATTGCTTCCTAGATTTCTGTTATTCTCAGTGGAAAGCTTCTAGAGAAGCACTAGATGACAACCTGAAGACAGGAAGGCTTCAGTAGCTGTGTAAATGTACAAGGGCAGAAGCAATTTCTTACAAAGTAATGCTAAAAACATCCTTCTAAAATCCTCCTTCTTTGACACAGTGCTGTGAAATTTTTGGCCTTTGATTACGGAAGAGAGTAAAGACACTGGAGATCAGTGTTCAACAATGTCAAACCCCAAGGAAATGTGTGTCAAAAGACAAAGCTTCAGCAGTGCTGCAGAGATTTAAAAAAGGGAGGAGAGTTTCACACTGCAAAGCTTGTGAAACTTCCTATTTTCAGCACGGTTCTTCCAAGAAGCCTTTTCTTAAGAAGTCAGGCTTCCCTTTAAATGTACTTTTAGAGCAAGCTAAAATCTATGGCATCTTTTGCGGGCATGCTGCCCATCAACATTGCTGCAGGAGTGTTGAGGGTAAAAACAATCTGATGTTCACATAAAAAAGGTGAAAATGTAGCTTCTCCTCTTCACAAACTACCATTCACTGTTCTTGCCTGAGGCTTCATCTCTTCAGTAGCTACACAGTGTGATTGAATTGTACATTTACTTCGACTAGAGGGAAAACCCCACACCATTACTAAATCCCGACGCAGAAAACAGACTTCTGTGTCATGAGCATCTGGCACATCCAGTTACTTGTATTACTGTCTCCCCAGTTAGGATGCCCTGCACCAATCTAAGCTTTGTCATCTGCAATGCTTGGGAGGGGTAATGCAAGAAGGTATCTGCAAGCACAGGCAAGCCTTTATCAATAACATGGTAGGTGTTATGGGCACCCAGTCCCTTAAAAATGAACACATCTGTCATTAGGTATGGCACAGCACTAATTATCTCTGCTTTCCAGATGAGGGCAGCATGGGAGAGGGAGCATTCTGTTTATGGTATGTTTATGGATGTCTTTTCAAACTGCCACTCATCCCCCAGATTATGAAAATAAAACCCCATCTATGGGTGGGTCTCTTCACAACCTTTCTGTCAGCCCTTGCTTTTGTTCCCAAGCCAGAACTGAAACCACTGGGTAACAGATATGTGGGGCCTTTCCAACTTCAGCCATCTGGCTGGAGTTGGTTTCTTCAATTGCCTTCTGCTCAGATCAGATCTGGGGATGAACATGGGAACCCTTTATGTGCTGAGAAACTTTTTCAACTTCTGCCAGCGGCTGACATCCACAGGGGAAATAAGCAGTAGAAAAGCCATGGTAAGTTAATGCCTATTCCTAACTCTTGAAGCATCTGGCCTTCCACTCCAATCCAAATCATAACTCAGTGTGACAATCCACTCATTACTGCCCCCAATAAAAGTCCACAATCAGTCTGGTTTTCACACACACACTTTTCAGACACCGAATGCTGTGTTTTTTCCCCTGTGGATTGCAATTCCAGAACAGGAGGGGTCACTCATTCACTAACTGTTACATGGATCCATATCCTAGGATGTCTCTTGGCTACGATCCTGATAGAATGACTGGTCTCCACTGTGCTGCCAACTTTCATAAAACAATACAGATGGCAATATTTATGCTTGTTGAGTGGTCTTTGAAATGAATATGAGAGCGGCTCAGTAGCACCGGCTTTCACACATTTAACAGTTCCACTCCTAAAACCTGCACTTAGCTCTTGCTCAGCCAGAGCTTTCCCTGCTTTCCATGGGATCCCTGTCCTAGCACAGACTCCTTAATTTGGCCCCTAGACAAGATGTTTGATAACAGAGTTGATGTGTACTTAAGAGCATCAACAATTTTATTAATTTTAGGCACAGGTGGATCTGGATCTTACACACTGGAGCTGTTCAGCTCTGATCTACCCTTACGGTTTGAAGCACTCAAAATGTAGACTAAACTTTTCTCTTGAGAGACAGCAGGCAAATTCTGGACTCATGGGGCCGTCCACCACTAAACATGGGGACATAACAGAACAAAGAGTCTCTTCTCTTGAGAACCCCCCCTTGTAATGGAAGTTAAACGAATGACAATCACTATGCAAGTTAAAAAAAGGCTTCACTCAGGGGAAGAAACTCAAAAGTAGGTCTTCATTTTTTGTGGGCACTATGGAATGAATGAGAGTGATGTCAGATGTAATATAACACTGGAGCGGAAAGCCTAACAGAAAAAGACATGGTAATGCTGCACTGGCTAGTTCTAGACATGAGCTATCCATTAAAAGTAAGTCAAAAACCTCAACTTAATTTTGTACATATGCCATCTCAGCCCCAGGCCTCTCTCTGGGCGTTTCAAAGCTGCAAGAGCAAATTTGTCTTCTCAGAAAATATCTCCCTTGGAGGCAAAGGCACTGTGTACACAAGAGCACTGGCAGCTTCCAGCAGCTTCCAAGCACTAACGGTTCCTTGTAAAAATCCCAGATGAAGTTTGAAGCTCCCAAACTACAATAATCTTCGTTAAAACCTTTCTAGTCTGATCCAGCCATGTGGAAGCCAACTGGCTGCCATAAAGTGCCATAATTTGCTATTTGTGAGTTCAGAAGGTGAATATGACAGAGCTGTACAGGGATTGATTTGGTCCCTGACAGAACGCACACCCTGGGCACAATCCAGAGGAAATGTGGCTTGCCGGTGAGGAAGCGAGTGTTTTCCCTCCAGGTTGCTGGCTCAGATGGGTTGTCCTGGCAGAAAGAGAGCTTTGTTCTTCAGCCCTACCCAGCTTGGACTTTCCAGTTCAAAGCCCACAAATAAAAGTGTAAAGACATAACATCTGACCTTGTCCTCATGCAACATTTCTCTGCGGGCAGCTCTGGGCGTTAGTGTGGCTTCTACTTGTTTACACTTGAGTGAGAAGAGTTTTCAAAGACAGCTCAAAAGAAACCTCTGCAGAAGCGTTTGTTCGTCCACAGGTGTTTCTACAGTGTGAGAAACTGACAACCTCACTTCCTGGTCTGCAGAGAACAGGTTGTCCATTGCTGTATCCTATGGGAAGGGCTCACCATCACGCACTTACCTGACACAAAAGTACAAAACAACCGGTCCTGACTTTTTGGGGAAGTCATGTTCCAGCACCCGCCGGTCCAGCTGAAGCCAGTTCAAGTGTCCCCTGGCAAGAGAAGAGACAGTTTTGAGCCTGGCACCAAAGAGGTTTCTCACTCCTCATGGCAATGAGGTCTGAGGTGTTACAAAATACGAGCCGAAGCACCTGCTATTTGCCCTTGACTATTGCATGATATTTGAAAAACACACAGTAAATGTTTGAGGAGCGGAGGCGATATCATCCTGGCAGCGCTTCAGTCTGGGAATCGAACTGCTAAAGTTCAATCTGTCAGGGTGAAAGCTGGCAGCACTGAGCAGGCAGGACAGCCCAAAATGTTATAAGCTTCACCTTTTTATTGCAAGCCCCTGGAGCAGTTGTATCATTAAAAGTCTGTCAAGATTTTCATTGGAAATCCTTATGGTTAAGAGTTTCCACGACGCCTGCAGTATTTCACTCAAGGCTAAACCTGACTCTACAGCCTGAGACAGTTTATTTACCACCCACATGCCTGCAATAGCCTCTCTAGGTTTGCCCAGCCCTCGTTTTTCCTTCTTCAGAGAGCTCTTGAGAAACAGCTGCTCTGTGAAGCGTTCCAGCTCCAATTACCACATGCTGCTTTTCTTTTGCCTAGATGGTACCTGTCGTCGTTATTTTCTCCTGTAATTTATCCATTCGTGCCTTGCTGCTGGAAGCTTTCCTGGGCAGGAGCTCTGTTCTTTGTCACGTTCCCCACGTTGTAGAGTGCTGTGTGTGTGTGAGAGGGACTTTATAAATACCGTTATTTGTATTACAGGGGCATCTTACTCCCCTACCGAGATAAAGGCCCTGTTAAATTAGGCACTGTGGAAATACCTAGGGTAAACTTCAGGCCCCACTGGATCTGGCCAGAAATTTGCCATTGCCTCCAGTGATGCTAGGACTGCATCCTGTGAGCTTTTTGCTATTGATTTCAGCCAGACCAGATTTCACCCAGAGGGAGAGGCAGCCCTTGCTCTGCTGTCTAGACAAGCAAGGAGCGAGAGAATTGAAGTGATTTGGGGGAGAATCTTGCAGCAAATAAAGCAGGAAATGCAACTCAGATGTCCTGAGCTTTATTCCAGTGCCTATTCACCAGCTCATGCTAATCCTCAAGAATAATTCTTCATTCCACTGTAAATGAAAAAAAAAAGAAAAGGCAAAAAAAAGGAGCTTGGTTTAAAAACCCTACATTAAATTAACTTCTAGAATTGCAACAAGACTTAGCAATGTACCCTGTCAGCAAACACACTCAGCTTTCACAGGGGTCTGCCTGTTCCTCCTTGAAGGAAGCATGATCTTTGGGCAACTGAGAAACCCCTTTGGAAAGGAGGCAGTGACAGCTCTGTAGCAATTTAACTGGATTTACATCTCCACTGCTCCACCTTTCCTAGAAAAATAAAGGGGAAAACAGCAGTTTCAGGAGGTTTTGAATCACCTGGGTTCAGTTGGAATTTCTGTACTGCTGCCCTGGTTTACATGGGTGCAGAAGATGGATGGATGGGCAGCTCAGGGACCTTCCCACCCAGGCAGCTCCAGGCTGCCCTGGGGACCATCTGGGACACTGTGTGGGCTCACCTCAGCCAGCACACTGCTTTGCACTAACGAATTCAAAGTCACTGGTGAGCTTCACTCATCACTGCCGTGAGTTCAGGATCAGACACCTACAAAAGAGTTCTCAGATTTTGCCATATAGAAGTCAGGTGTTCAGTTTAAGCAGCCTCTGTATCTGTTTTGCAAAAGTACTGAGTCTTTTGGTACAAGTGATACATGTGGAATCAGGGACTTTTCAAACTCATCCTGAGCATCTTTTGGTGTACAAAAGGAATCAAAGCCTATTTTATCCCCTGTTGCAGACACCTGTGTGTTTCTTTCCAAGATATTTTAATTTTTAGACAGTTTTTTTCTCTAGATGAAGTTTTTACATGTTTTTTTCTTAATTTCTTTTCCCTCAAGGTAAGGGGAAGCTTGAACTGTGTATTAAGGGCGTAGACTTGGTAGCAGCAGCCTGCCTACTGGGAAGGGGTGATATCATGCAGATTTTCAAGCCCAACTGGTCTCTTCCTATGTCTCTGTTTCAGCTCATGGACTGAGGGAAGTCTGCCCAGACTGTGACAGCACTGGGATCAGGGTGAGGATGGCCTTGCTAACTGGGCTGGGTGTAGGGACTAACTGGCTCTAAGCAGGCTCCATAGCTGGGCATGCAGCACAGTGGGGTCTCCTTCCATCATTTCTGCTGCTGGGATGCAGCTGCCCAGTGCTACTGTAGGAACCCTGCATCATTCTCTGTTGTTCAGCACAGATAGGTACTTTAACAAGATTTGGTTTTTAGAAGACTGATGTTCCAGGCTGACAGAAAATAAGCCCCACTGAAAGATTTTCAGCCTGGGCACCCAAATATTAGAGGTGTCTACGTTTCCTGCTGCATCCCCCCTTCTTAAAATCTGTCCTTTTCCCTATTCTTTTTCGTCCTGAAGTGCTATTATGTTTCTTTTAACAGGAGTCAGGAAGGCTGAAATTAGCTGTGAAGTACAGATGAGGATTGAAACTAGTCGTGCTCACCCATTCCTAGCCAAAGGACAACCTGAGCAGTTAACCACATAGGCCACAGCACAAAGCACTGTCAGAGCAACCAAAAGCCACACTAAGCCTGACATCCTATCCCGAACCTGTCCAGTTCCATTTGTATCACCGAAGTAGCAGCCACCAGCAGCTGATGGTGTTACACACGAGTTCCCACCGAGGCAGAGTTGTTGACAATGGACGTACTGTCTACCTCTATGTTTATTCAACAGCAATGTCTGGGTTTGCCTAACGTGCACAAGGAAGGGTTGAGAAGCCACAGTGCACAGCACAATAAATCATTTCAAGGTATTTCTTGTTTTGAGAAGACTTTTCTTTCTCCCTGCATTTTAACTGGAGAAGCTGGTTGATACAATCAGTACAAAGTGACTACATGCATAGACGTGTGCGTACCAGGTTACACATTTATGTCCCACACGTACACGGTTGTGTGCACTGAATAACGCATTTAATTGCCACTGAGTTTTTAGGTTGAAGAGTTTCATTACTCTCATCTGCATGGAGCTTAAATCCGAAGCTCCTTCAGAGGAGGAAGGTCACTTAAATCCCTGCCAGGAGCTAACTGCTCACTGTACTCAATTACTACTTGCAATCTTTCATCGCTGAGGGCTTCTGCACTGCAGACTGTCACCTAACTCCTTGTTCTCAAGTGTGCATGTGTGGCATGTAGAGAGCAGCAGCAAGGAATAGTCACTGGCATCTGCCTGTGAATGTGGTCTATCAGGGAGCCAAACTCCGATGCCGTTACACCACAAAACGCTTGGCTCTGGAAGCTGTCCTCCTGTCGTCAGCAGAACTATTCATGGAGCACAAGCCCATGTAAGACAGAGAATAAGTAAGGGCATATAACCCTAGGCATGTAGCAATCCTGACAGTTTTCATGGACCAGTTTAGGCAGCTTGCACTGGGATCCCATTCATACGTGCCTAAGTCTAGCTGGATTTCCTTCATGGTTCAGTTTAGAGACACAAAGTAGCTTTTGTTTCGTTATCACCACTGATTTGTTCGTTTGGGTATTTGTATCAGTGTATTCACAAATAATGGTGTAAACAGTTTTGGGAAAACTATAGGGAGATCAAATATTGGAAGCCAGATCATTTTTATCTGTTGGCTGTAGTCATGTTGGCAGTTAAACTGGTGTGTCAACTACAACCACATAATTGCTTTTAGGAGAAGAAACTGGGTCCATTTAGTTTACAGACTGAGTATGGATTTTGTTGCTCAGGGTCCATATTGTCAATTGTGTGCAGTAGTTCTGTTTTCTTTTATCAGTAAAGAGTGGTACATCAATGAGTACTTTGCCTCCAGGTGGTTCTGTTTATGCAGTTTTACTGGTTGGTGTCCAGTTTTCTGAAAAGTGGATCCACATTGATTTGTGTCATAAAGGTATTTGGACCAATAAACCAACTCACACCCTTCAGTGTCAAACTCATGTTGAATTGAGTAGACACTGAGAAATATCAATTCACATAATAGGAACCATATAAACTGTTTTATGGTTTCATCAATTGTGACAGAAACAAAAACCCTTTAAGATCACAGATTTTTTAAATTAAGAAATACTTTTGAAGTGGCTGAGAAACTCAAGGAGCTATATGAATTTAACTATGCAGATTTTGGAAAAGAGTGGACTTGGTGATAAAGGAACTGGTCCAGTGCCAGAGCACGATATTACTCTGAATGCTGCACCCTCCAGTGGACCAGCTGTTCAACCAGGATGTGAGACACCTGCTCTCTCATTTTGGCTCTACCACGTGGCTGGAGGGTGGTAATAGGCTTCCCCCAGTTCCCAGGGATGAGAGAGTATTCCAGGGAAGGGTAGTACCCTACTGTCCCTTTGACATCCCTTTGGCCATAGAGACCTGTGCTGCGCAAGGGCATCCTCTATCACTGGCCTCATCACGTTAGTACAATCTCTAGACACATGTAACACAAATACTGGGGGTCTCAATGCCTTGCAGTTTTTATGATATGTATTAATCAGCTGAAGAAGGTGTTCTGCAGCTTGTCTTCTGGTGAGAGAGCAAAAGGGTTTGAGTCAGCTTTCGGTTGGACCCACAGAGAGGGGGAGCTGTGGGATGCAAAAACTGGTAACTCTCCATGGAGCAGGTGACTCGCATCTAAGGACAAGTAAAGGATGTGGAAAACCTGCCCATGGCCCAGACGGGGAGTCTGCAGTGAACAGAAGGGTAATCCTGACCACTTGCTCTCAGTGAATGCTGGAGGAGCTGATGCCAAGGGAAAGGGCACTTAGCGGAGATTCATAACCAGCTGAACTAAAAAAAAAAAATAGCCCTTTCCCCATTCTTTTTCAGTTTTAATCAAACAGCATATTGCTCTTCTGGCTTCCTGTGAAGCTTGGCCCCACGTGCTGCACAGGGACATCCTTTTGACCTGTGCTCTCCCGCAGTTAATGGCTCACCATAAAGAGTTCCTGTGATCATTAAAATAGAAGGCGTTATTCCCCCCTCCATAATAGTCTGACAATCTAATTTTAGTCACGCTGAATGCAGTAATGGCCCTATATTATCACAAGAAGCTATTAAGTTGCCAACGCAAAGGTTGTTCCTATTGATTTTCTTCTAAGGTTGTCATGATAGAGCAGAACTAATGAATGGAAATCCCCAGTCCAAATAATTTCTAAATAAATTACTCTCATAGAGCTTTTACTCTTAAATAGAAGAATTGATTTAATACTTTAGTGGCTTTTCTTCTTTCTAAACTTGTGATTTAGCCAACCCCAGACTACATTTATGAACCAGGCTTGTTCTGTTTTATCTGGTTATGAGTTCCCTTCAAGTAAGGCACATGGAAACTCAGTGGAGAGTGAAGAGAAGGAAGTCCCTGAGGGTCTGTGTCATAGAATTAAAGGGTTTCTTTTCACATGCCTGGTCTGTATCAGCTAAAGGGCTGCATTAGGTGCCCTGCAAATACAAATTAGGAGACTGTTTTTACTACTTTTTTGAGAAGGGGATTTTTTATATTTCCATTTCACATAGCAGGTTAAGGTCTGTGGTACAGACAGCCCAGTTTATTCTCTCAAGTTGACATGGAACATCCATTTCCAAGACCCTGTCCAAGCCCTCAGGTATATTCTTTTGTCTATGTTCAGTCAAAGAAAACAATTGCTGTTCGTGACAACTCTATTCAAAGCATTTTACAACTGAAGAAGAAATACTTTTGTCAAGGTTATATTCATAGCACTGAAGAAGCCTCAGTGCAAATGTCAGAGTCACAGTGGGACGCAAGAAGGGCTGCAGACCAGCTTGGTTGAACCTGCAGATCAGGTTCAGATCAGCTTGGACTTATTGGCTTGTTTCTGGATTGCATTTCCTTGATTTAATGAGGGTGTCCCCAAAACTTTCATGTAGTCTGGATGAGGATCTCCTAAAATGCACCCTGCTTCACTTTGACTACAGGTCTGAAGGTGACCAGGAGAGTGGATGCCATCACCTAACCCTTTGAAATCCTGCCAGGACAGAGCACATCCATCTGTATCCATTGTGTATCTTCAAGCTCTGTCTCAACAACCTCTATCAGCTGCTTGCATTTCCTCCCATTGCTAACTCAGATCTTTGCTTACACCATTTGGAGTTAAATCTGTGGGCCCCAGGGGAGACTGGGCTCTCTCTAATTGCTGACACCTCCTCATTAGCTTCCCTTGCACTCCCAGGGGAGCCCTGCGCCCTCACAACTCAGCTGAGAGCTGGGACTTGCTCAGCTGCTCTGGTTGCAGTCTGACATGTCTTGTTTCTCACCTGTGCTGTTAGGACTGTTAAGAGAATATTTTCACCTCCTAGTGTGCTTTGGCCTCTCTGTGTGGTTTTCCTGCACTCCTCAGGCAGCACCACTGAGTAACTTGCTCTCTCCAACGTGAAATAAGACCGTTGTAAGAGCAATTTCCTCCTCCTGCTGTGTAAATGACCAGTGCCTCCTGCTTGGGGGATCAGTCTCATTAATTGGTGTTGGGTTGGAAATCTCCTACAGTGCTGAGCTGCTCACATCAGTGATCTGGGATGGATTCTGGGATTTGGGTACTGTGTCTGCACGTGCCTGATGCTGAGTGTTCCTGCATCCTGGGAGCTGTGTCCTGAGGTGGCCTCAGGCTGTCCAAGGCAGGCACTTGCCAAAGGAATTGACTTCAGAGGGGTGATCGCTGCTGAGATGAACGAGGATATACTTGTGCAATTATCCAGCAGCCTCTGATTACCCGATCCTGAATCATTATTCCAGCAGATGATTTACATTTCCCTGCTACTTCAGCAGGAGAGCGGAACTGGCTCACGACAGCAATACTGCTGACTCAGCTGCTCTGGGGACACAGCACTGGCTCGAAAATCTTGGGGTTTTAAAATGATGCAGGTGTGGGAAGCCTCTTCCTGATTCATATACGAAGAGAAAACCTACTGCAATCCGAGGTGGAGTATGGTGGGTGTGCATACAGACATAGTCCATATGCCAAGGACAGTGTAACTCCTGAGAGAAAACAGACAGCTGGAAAAATGTAGCAGGGATTGTGCAGTAGCACTGAGGGGTCACAGCCTAGGACTAATCATAGACTTTGGCAGACCTTGATGTTTCTCCAGTGCTAATTTTATTCTTGCTGTTTAATCAGGGGGTAGATATGGCCTGTCTTGAGACAAACCCTGAAATTTTGTGGTAATTTGAGGATTCTGGGAGCTGAGGTTCTAGGCAAACAACCAACACTGAAGTGACTGCAGTGTCAGTGTCCCATCCTTTGGTTTAGTTCAGCCATAAGGCTGTTGTATGATTCCTGGTGAGGTCAAATCCTTTCCATGATGGAAATTTTATATTTAAAAATGCTTTTAATTCATGCTAAATTTGGCAATCCCTTCCTTTCCCACACTTCCTTCTTTCTTTTTAAGAGACTCCAATCTGGGTTCTAAAACATCAGAAATAGTAGATTAATTTTGTGAAGCTGGTTTTTTTTTTTTTCCTTGAAATAACGTAGCATCACTTTTAAGCCTGCTTGAGTGAATAAACTGATTAACACTTTGATTGAACAGTTCTGCCAATGTGGTAATAATTTTGAACTGGTGAGTGGATCTTAGATCCATAAGACCTTTTAACAATGGCAAATGATTCCAACTCTTTGAACACGGGGTTAGGAAGGGATTGTTACTACCTCTGTTCACTTCCAGCTGTGTTTAACTTGCTATGAGAGGCCTCAAGCCCTCTGAGGAAGGGGCAGCATAGGACAGCCTCTGATGTGAGGTCCATGCCTTCCTAGACCTTGGTCTAGGACCTTGGTGTGCATAGGGTTTCTACGATGGTTGCTTTGCTTAGGGCAAACCCAACAAGATTTTCTGTGATCTAAGAGTTGCCTCTTAGGTCTTCAATTTTTCACACTTACGTTTCATCTGTGAATGCAATTCCAAAGTACTCCTTCTCCTTCAGGTTGAAATGAGATGCCACCAAGTCAAGCAACTCCTTGGCCAAAAGCTTTGGCTGGAAAATAAGAATGAAAGAAAGTGATTAATGAGGAGAATTTGGGTAGAACTGCACTGTGCTTCTGGAGGAAAACACTATCCTTGAAGACACTCCACAGCTGTTGCTTTTATGTTCTCTCTGGTGTTCAAGCTAAATCTCCAAAGAACATTAGTCCCTTGAAATGAGCAGTAGTTTCTCTCCCAGGTAAATAATAAAAACCTGGCAATTCTGACCTATTCAGCGCTTAATGTCCCTGCAGACAGATGACCTGCTGCCTGCCAGTGCTGGGATCTACCAGGACCAGATCCCTCCTGCCTCTCTTGATAATTTTAGCTGTTAAAGCTTTTTATCAAGGACCTTTGCAAACACATTTCAGACACCCACTCTCTCACACACAGCATGGATATATGCTCATAACACTAACAAAATACATAGTGCCAAAAGATAGGATGTGACAGGACCAAATGAGTAGTAAATGACAGAACAAAATAGTTTCCCATTCACTATTGCTTGTCATAGAGAGATAAGGATATATCCTCAAATTTAGGCACTTGGAAAGAAAGACAGGCAAGTAGGCACACGTGTTCAAAATACCATTTATAAGAGCATAAAAGCCAAGCTCAGAGAATCAGAGGATGGTGCATTACAACCTTTTCTGCAAAATCTTATTTGTCTTTTAACTCCAATGTATCCTTCTGCCTCTATGAATTTTCCCCTGCTCGGCTGAGCTCCTGTGTTTCTGATCAGACTTCTGAAGCCTTGGCCATAACACAGCTCTTGTCCTGACTGTCGCTGGGAGGAAAGAGAGGTTCAAAGGATCCAGGTGGCTGCAGCCTGCAATGGCCCCAGATCCCAGAGCTGCACTGGTTACAGCAGCACTGGCACAGCTGGGGTCAGAGATCCCAACAATGTGACTGTTTATAAGGATTTGGTCTACAAATCTCTGTGCTGCAAGCCTCAGTGAAAATAAAACTGTCTGCAGGCTTGACTGACCCAACCAGTCTGTCAGCCAGCTGAGTCAGTTACCCCAGACATGAACCTGTTGTTAAACGGAGGTGAAATGATGATGCTGTGCAGAAAATGGGTGTTGGGGACCTGATAACCCTGCTGTCCTAATCAACTGCCCTGTCCTGCAAACACAAGCACAGCTGCTGTTGAAAAATCTCTGATTTGTACTTTAACACCCAAACAGATTCATAAGACTCTCAACCTCTGAAAATGTCCCTAAACCCAGCACTATCATAGTATTTGACATAGCTGAGTCTTTGCCTGTACACTTCCCTGGCATCTACACACCCTTCTTCCTGCTGTGTTTTAGTTATAGCAGTTACAGTAATGTCTGAACTGCCCCTTTGGGGCACCAAATGCACAGGGGGTCTCTAGGTCATTCCAGCAAAGAACGAAGCAATAGCTGTGCCTAAATGCAACACTGGCTTAAAGAAGCCTCTGAATACAAAAGAAGTTGCTGTGTAGGAGGAACATGCTGGCAGGTAACAAATAGGTGGGATGCAACCAGCTTCATTTGAATTCCCAAGTCAGACTTCTCAGACACAACTGTTGGAGCCTGTGCTATGACTTTGCTGCTGACTGCGTTGACTTTCATGCCTGAATCAGCTTCCAAACAGTGCTCAGAGATGAGCAGACCAGGCATGAGGTCATGGTCAGATCCCCTGTCCCCTTAAGTCCCTTCAGGGACCCAAGCAAAGAGCACACCAGTCTCCAGACTTTCTGGAGACTCCTCAGTTACTTCTGTCCTGGCATTGTGATGGGTGAGAGGGACATTTGCAGCATCCCTGTCTCCTTCAAGATGAATCTCTCTTTGACAGAGCATTTGAAGAACAAACTACAGTTTGACTTACGATATACAAAAATACTGTGACAAAGAGGATGATAAGACTGCCAGGTGGATTCAGAGATACACAGGCTCAGTGCAGGTGGCAGGTTACTGTGGGGTGTTGGATGAGTTTTCAGCTTAACAGCAGACAAACATGCAAAAACTTTTAAAGGAGAGACAGGAAAAAGAGTTTGAGCCTGTCAATGTGTAGTCTTGAAGCTGTGCTTTTCCCTCGCTCCTGCCCAAGTCTCCCTGCTACTTTCTCTCCTGATTGGGCTGAATTCTTTGCACTAGAAAGGGATTTCTTCCCAACCCAGCACTACCACAAGAGGACGGGTGGGAATGCATGGCAGGTCTGGCTCCTCCGTGACCAAGGCCAAGGTGGGGGCGGTTGGTGGAGGTGAATCCAGTCATGCCTCGAGTGCATCGCAGGCTCAGAGCTGCGTGGCTGTCACTACCTGGCACCCAGTGCTCTGGGGTGACTCAGTTATTTGACAAACAAGCAATTGTGCTGCCAAGCAAGGGAGTGAGCCATCAGTGTCCCACCTGAGAGGGCAGGGGTGGAGAAGGGTGGTGAAACAGCATGCCTCTAACATAATAGCATTTTCCCAAGCCTGGCTTAAGCACTTGGAAAGAAGAGGCTGAGCTTTCATATTTCACAAGAAAGCAGAACAGAGCAATAAAAAGCTGATGTGTAACAGGCTTCCCATGGACATGGGGGAGTGATGGGTCCCTCTGCTCCAGCCAGTCAGGAGTGCCACAGGGGACACTGTCAAAGGGTAAAATCCCCTGCTGCTGTTCAGCCACCTCATGGAGAAGTGGTGTCCAGCATCCCTTGCCCCACAAACTACTGCATCCAGCCCCAGCTATCCAGCACAGAGCAGCACCAAAGGCACTCGCCTTCAGCCACCCTTCTCAGACAAGATGGGTAAATGCAATATGCTGCTTCCTTATTTTTGCTGAGTGAGACCTGGATGATGAAACAGCCATGGAGAGATGGTCAGCTTGCTGTGACAGCTTTCCCTTCTCTACTGCCCAGTAGTGGATGCTCCTCACCCAGCACAGCCCCACTCCTGCCCCTGGGGCTTGGCAGAGGCAGGATCTCCAGTGCCCTTGCTGTGGGGCCTCCTCCAAAGCCTGTGGTAGCAGATAAGGCAGGATAACCCTTTGCCTTGCAAGATTAGGGGAAAGAACAATAGATGCAGACCCAGCACTGGAGCAGTGCCAAGTTAGTTACTGGGCCAGAGTCCCTGAAGAGGCTTATGAAGCAGTGAAGTTAAGCCCTGCTAGTCCCCCTCAAGATTACTTTCCTCTCTACCCTTAAGCTCTGCAAGGTTATTGTCCTTTCCCTTGGGATGACTCCCGTGTCCTCCCAGCACAGACAGGCAACCTGAGTCCTTTGGAGGAGAGAGAAGGAAGGCATCTTCTCCAGGTAGTAAATACTCCTCAAGACAAACTTGCACAGCAGGGATGAGGCAGGAAAACCCAGCCAGGCACAAGCTGAGCCGCAGCCTGTCCCGATGTCCCAGGAGAGCCCCTCGCGCTCGATGTTAACGGTTAATCTTCTTGCCATTCGCGATGTGAATGGCTGAGCAATGACCTCCTTTCATGTGAGCTGCGCAGACAAAGAGCTCATTAGCAATGCCTGTGGCAAGTTGTTTTAATTCATTATTAATTTCTGGACTTCATTTTCCAGAGGGATATTCGTTTTGCATTAATAAAACTTCCGTCAGAGGCACACTGAAGAAGATGGGGACCTGGTCTCTGAGAGCAGGGGAATCAATAGAAAGTGGGCCCAGGATGTTCTGCATTCAATGCAACTGGACGGTCAGCAAGATAGCTTGTGCATCCCACAGGAATAAATTAGAGTAACAGGTGGCATTCAGCCTAGAAACTGAACTGTGTCCTCAATGATGCAGAGCTGGACTGTGGTGCCCTGTGAGCTGCCCAGGCAGCTGTGGTGACCCCTCTGCATCTGCTTCCTACCCATACCTTCCTGGAATCCTCCATGTAACCTCTGTCACAAAACGCAGCCTGTGGAGCATGTCAGAGCTGCAGCTGGATGGCCTGAGCTTGCGATGGGGAACACCAGCAGAAATCCTTCAGCTGGAGCAGCAAGAGCTGAGCATGCTTTGCTTGTGGGGTGGGTTGTCAGAGCAGCATTATTTAGCCAGTGAATCCCCTGCTCCTCCCTCCTACTACAGGATCCTCTTTTGCAGAAAAGCCGGTGAAGAACAGTGCACTGCAAATCAACTGTTATTGTTACTAGAGAAAACAGCAGGGACCTGGTTGTCATCCCAGCACACTGGAGCTGTCCCTGGGGCAGAAGAGCCTGCTCCTGCTGAGCTGTATAGTGGAGTCTCTGGCACAAACACCAGCCATTTATTAGCCAAACCCTCTCTCTGAGGTTTCCTTGCATGGCAGTGAGCCAAGAGCTTTCATAGCTCTGGGCCCCTACCTGTACTCCCCAGTTCCTACTCCAGTCTGGAATGAGTAACACTTTGCAAATTGAACTTTCTGGACTTGGAAACACGACACCTTCCCCAAAAATTAATACCTCAACAACGGGTCACTGGATCCACTTGCTAGGCATGATGGCACCAAAACATTGTCCAGCGGATTCCTGATCCTCTGAAGAGTGGGGCAACTCTTTTGTGTGATCAATCCTGACTTGGGGACACACTAAGGTTTCTCCCTTCCCTCTTGGAGAGGCAGGACAGCAGAAGTGGACTCATTAGTGGCTGCCTCCTTATTAGCAGAATGACCTAGATGCCCTTCCCTGCTGCCTGGGCCACGCCTGAGAGGTTTATCTGAAATGCTGCCTAATGTCCTGGACCCACAAAGCCTCAGCAGCAAAGAGCACAGTGAGCCCATGGCCAGGACCCTCTGCAACCCCAGATCCCACAGGCTTGAAGCAGTGAACTCATTCCCTCCCTCCCAGCTAAAGTTTGTTCAAATAATATCTTAGAAGAAAGGGAGAGCTTTATTAGTGGTGTCAGGAGGTGGCAGGGGAAGAGCTGAGTCCTCAGTAGCAGCTCTGTAACTAGAACTTGCCACCAAGAAAGATTATGAAAAGGCACCAAAGGCAGTACAAGAAGGTCCACATGGGACCACAACTAGCTGATTCTCCCAGGCATGTCCCCCTGCATTTCCCCATAGCTTAAAGGGGCCCCTCCACACCCTAGAACTGCAAGGCACAACCTGTGCTAGAGAGAACCACACCAAGAAAACTTCATTGCACACAATGCCCAAGCTCTGTCTGTACCTCCTTGGTGCTATTTTAAGGAGCCCTCACAGCACTGGCAAATTAACCACAGGGGATGAGTCTCTCTTCCATGCACTCCAGTCATTTCTAGAAGCACAAAGACACTATATAAAGGTCTACTCAGTATAGGTGTCTCTTCCCAATTAGACAGCGATGGCAACTTCCCTGAATAACAACAGAGCACAGCAGGCACTGAAGGCAAGCAGGGAAGAGAAGGACAAGCCTGAGAGTGCCTTGGAAAGGGGAGGCTTCATGAGGGGTGATTCATACCGATTCAATGTCAAAAGCCCCTGGGTTTCACAGCTCTTTGATGCATTTATTGGAT
This sequence comes from Myiozetetes cayanensis, assembly GCF_022539395.1. NCBI lineage: Eukaryota > Metazoa > Chordata > Aves > Passeriformes > Tyrannidae > Myiozetetes > Myiozetetes cayanensis. The sequence continues at coordinate 6,537,703 of NW_026087521.1, forward strand.
GAGTTCTTATTAGCATGAGCCCACTAACATGGGCCGATGTACCCACTGCGGAAGCAGCTGGGATCTGCTCATGGGAGACATTCCCGGTGCTGGAGGGAGGAAAAGGAGGAAGTGAGATGCAGGTGATGCAGAGCAAGGATTTGCTACACAAGGTGACATGCAAAACCCATTTTGGTGCCTCCTAACACTAGTCACAGTCATTGTCACACAGGTTTAGTGATGATGCTGATACGTTATGTTTTGGCCACAGGATGGGAGGAGGAGGAAGAGGGCTTCTGAGGAGAATCTCTTGAAACCTGGGGGAAGCTTGACAACAAGCTGAGTGGTACAGTTGACACACTGGAGGGAAGGGATGTCATCCAGAGGGACCTGGATAAGCTTGAGACGGGGGCCCATGGGAATCTCAGGAGGTTCAACAGGGTCAAGTGCAAGATCCTACACCTGGGTGAAGGAAACCCCTGGTATCAATACAGGCTAAGGAATGAGGGGATTGAAAGCAACTTGGTGGAGAAGGACTTGGGGATACTTGTGGATGAAAAGCTGGGCATGATTCAGCAATGTGCACTTGCAGCCCAGAAAGCCAACCAAAAAAGCTGGGCTGCATCATAATAATCATGGCCAGCGGGTAAAGTGAGGAGATTATGCCCCTCTCCTCTGCTCTGGTGAGACCTCACCTGGAGTACTGCATCCAGCTCTGAAGTACAGGAAAGACACAGACCTCTTGGAGCAGGTACAGAGGAGGGCCACGAAGATGATCAGAGGGATTGAGCACCTCTCTGTCTGACAGAGACAGAGTGGACTTTTTCTGTCAGTCATATTGCAAAATACAGCAGAAACATAAGCATTCTAGTATTAAATATTCAATATAATTAAAAGACAACATTACTGGGATTTGAGCAGCCCGAGGAACTCTGGAATCATGTGTTTCCCCAGTGGAAAGACAGACTACCCACTTTTGGCAGAGAGGCATGTTTCTCTGTGACAGCTTCTCATTAAGCTTAGAAATGAGTGAGTTATAGAGAGAGATTATCTATCCACAGTCCAGCAGTGCCATGAATAAAAAACAGATGACATGGTATTAGCAGCTGCTGGTACGTCCCTAGAAGCTCAGGCACACACAAAGTATATTTCATTGTTTTATTAACTGTCAAACAAGCCCATCTATTCGCCCTCCCCCGTGTCATAGCTTTTCCCTAATTCTCTGTGGCAGAAGGTTTCTGGGAAATGCACAGCTTCAACATATGGACAGGCGCGTGCCGCCCGCATCCATCCAGCACGGACACACGTTGAGCTGTGGGAACCAGGTACCCGGCTCACACCGAGTGGTGCCTCATTTCCTGAGGGTAAAAAGACCGCTACCATCCACTGCCTGCTTGCTGGAGGGACTTACAGGGGGAAAAATCACGAGAATACAGAGGTGAGGCACTGCCATGCCAAGTGCTGCAGTGCTAAAGACTGTCTGCAGGACCGGTGCTGGGCCTGCACTGAGTTTGTGCTGCAGCCCAGCTGTGGTCAGGCACAGGATCCAGGACTCAAACCACTGGTATTTAACTGTGAGCACATGCTGGTGCAGGCTGGCCCGTTGGTGCCTTCCAAGTCAAAGCCACCAGGGCACAGCCCAGACCAGCCCCAGTCTCAAGGTTGGTCACACTGGAAAGAGGGAGTTTAGTCCTATGAACACAAGCCGGGCTGTGCCACATGGCTTTCAGCCCAGCCAGCAAGCACCAACCTATTTTATTTATGAGCACAGACACAGCAGGTTTGGCTTCTGCAGGACAGACTGTGAAGTGAGTGTGGTTCAAACCAGTCTCTTGAGTCGCATTGATTTGGTCAAATTTTGCTCAACATTCAAAGGCTGAATGTTTGAAAAATGTCTCTTTGGTGGCTTGAGTTGCAGTGTAGGCTGGGGGATGTGGGCAGTGTGGCCAGTCCATCAGCAGGAGAGGTGAGGTGGAAAAGGAATGGTTTGCACGAATGAAGAGCAATTCATCCCTTGGCTGTGCCCTGCCAGACAGAGTACAGCGTTTCTTCATCAGCCAGCAGCGGCCCTCGCTTGTCTCCAGCCTTGGGCAGTGCAATCAGGAGGAAATAAAAGTGCAAAATGGTGATTCATGCAAAATCCTTCCCCTCCACTGACTATTAGCACTTGATAATGGGGCAAACTCCAGGTGCCTCCAATGAATTAGATCATGTACTAAAACCATCCACAACCCTATCCTCCAACACCACGGTGATAAGGGCTGTAGAGGTGCCAGTACAGACCCTTTGTATCCCCATTGTTACTCAGTGGCCAGCAGCCTTATCTGCTGAAAGCCAGCAGCACGCTCATACCCCTATGTGTTAGGCAGTGGAATTGCCCCATGGTAGTCATGGACTGTAACTCCTTCCTGACCCTGCTTCCTTGTGCAGGAAATGTGGAATTCTCTCATCCAGGGGCCATCGAACTGTCACTCATGCGCAATTCACCTCTTGTCAAAGTGGCTCTGCCAAGAGCTCTGTCATCCCGTTGTTTAACCCATTTCACGCACTCCGAAGAAAAGAAAAATCCGAAGTTGCTCCGTGTAACGCCATGTAAATACCAAATAATGGCCCTTTCAGCCATTGCCTCATCCAAATACAGCGTAACAACATGGAACAAAACCGCTCAGGCTGAAGGCTTGGGGGTTTAGCGGTTGCAGTTCCCCTTGTGGGGTAGGTCCATTCCTCAGCTCCGTCTTACTGTGTCAATATATGGAGTCCACATAATCAAAGCAGGCTGGGATGTAGTTGGGTGAAAAATTATTAATCGGAATGCAAACTGCCTGGAGAGGGAGCACGTTATTTTTTGTCACGGAACAGCTGAACTCGATCAGTGTTGGGAACCGGCGATGGGAGCATTGCTCGTGCTGGCACAGGCAGCACCTCCTTCCCAGTCAGTGGTGGGCTCTAAAAATCTCTTTTCTTCATTTACATAAGAAAATGAGACAACTTGCCTCCAGCAGCCGCCTCGGGGACGTGGAGGGTGGTGACAGAGTGCCACTGATGTTGTTCTTGGAAAGTCAACACCCGCAAGTTGTGGGAATTAAGATTTATTAGGGTCAGAGAGAAAGAGACAAAAAAAATCCCAAGTTTCTATATGGTAAAAGGATTAAAAACACCCTACTGACGAGTTGCCTCAGAAATATTCACAGATAGCTGCATTTCTGGGTTCAGCTTATACCTGACACTCCATATCTTAAGTCAGAAGCCATTGCTGACACTCTCTAATTCCCCTACATATTAGCAATGTGAATCTGCTTAAATAATTTTGCAGTCAGAGAAAGCAGAGAGCATGAGCCAGCCAAGCCTGCATGGCAAATTCATGTCAAAGCCAAAATGGGAAGCAGTTGGTGGGATGAAAAAGACACTTTTGGGTCTCCAGAATCCCTCCTCCCCTTCTTGCCTGATGCAGAGGCAGCTGCACTCCTTCCCCATTCAGATGATGCCCAATGATCCCCATTCCTCTCTGTTGTCATCTGTATCATCCCGTGACTCCAACAGAATTTTCAGGTGACTGCATCTGAAGCGACCAGCCAGCTGCCACTGGTACTGGGACAGGAAATCTGCTCCATGCTCAGGCCTTTCTCTCATGAATGACAAAAGCCTCAGCATTTCCCTCTTCCCTCCCTTAGTCCTCTGCTTGCTCCATCTCTTCTCTGTCTCTGCAGGGAGCAGCTGATGTCCCCACAGCTGAAATAGCTGAAAGAGCTGGCTGATGTGCTGAGCATGGGAGAAGGATGAGCTGAGTTTTGGTGATGGCCCTGGCTCTGATCATGTATTTTTTTGTCCGTAGACCTGAAGCACAAGCAGATTTGGTGGCTTAGAGCACTACATCCCCCATGAGAGTCTGCCTCTCTGTCTCCTGCAGGGTTGGGGAGAGGGCAAGGATGCTGTGCCTGGCATTCAAACTGATGTCCTGGTCTGCCCTGACTACATAGGGTGCCAGCAGGAGCAGCACACTGTAAACTGTTTCTTCCTGGGATCCCCCAAGAGTCTGCATCTCTGTGGTGTGCAGCCTGGATGTGCTGGCTGGATGCACATCCAGTTCATGGAGCATCTGTGCCAGGTCCACTGTCTCCCAGTGTACCTCCTGTATGCCACAGTGCTGATCTGTGCATGCAGAGAGTCCCTTCTGCAGAGGATTTCCAGAGGCAAGGGTAAAAATCCTGACATTCCCCCCACGGGTCATCTTTCTGGGCAGTAAAGGAGATCATGCAGAGTAACCTCATAAGAGGACTCAAGCCACCCTTGAGTTCTTTCCAACTGAATTGTGGCCAGGAGCATGAACTGACTGAGAAGATCTGGCCAACCACAGAAGCAAAGCCAGATGGGAAGGGCAGGCAGGCATCTTTTTTGGAGGAATTTGATGGAAAGTGTGGAATACCTCATGCTGACTGATGTAAAAATTGCTTTTGTAGCACTGCCAAGGCCACCGCCAGCTCATCTAATCAGCCATGAAAACATTGCTGAAGCAAGTCAAAAAGTTGCCCCGAGTCAATTTGTGCATGCAGCTTCTTATTATTCTTTATTTAAACTTTCTAGATTTGGTTTTGGATGACTGGGGGAAGCAGATTGTCTCTCTGTTATCTTTCTTTGTGCTTTGCCCAAAACCTAACACAACATCAGATCTGGTTTGTCCCTTAAAAGGGCACTCCTGAAGACAAAGCCTGGCTGGCTGCTTGCTTCACTATGTGTTTACTCCACCAAATACTGTGTTTTCAGGAGGCTACTCTGAACTCCATAAGAAGTTTTATAGTATTGTCAGGAGCTGCATTCCGTGGATTAATATGATTTTAATGAAAATACATCCCAAATTTGACAGTTTTGACTGAGGTTTTGGTTTTTTTTTTTTTAAATTTTCAGGGAATTTAGAGAAAACTTAGGAGGCACTAGCTCAGAAAGACTTGTACAAAAAAAGATACCCACTTATGTGGACCCAAACTAGCAACTTTCAAGCAAATTCAATTTCCTTAGAGCAGAAGAAAACTCATTCCTAGCTAAGATGGATCATTAATAGGTTCAAACCATTGACTCACTAGCCCTTCAAATCATTCTCAATGGCTTGAACCCGTTAATGATCTATTTGGTAGATTCCCATCTCCTTCTGCATGAAACCTCTAGGAGATTTGTATATGTAGATGAGAAAGTTATGGATGATAGATAAGCAGAGCAGAAGGAAGATGCCCACATGCAGGAGGACTTGGCCCTGGTTGAAGACCATCAGTTTCATATAAATAGTAGACAGAAGAAACTGTGCTTTGCAGCATCAGTAACCTGAGGAGGACCATGGCATACAATGCTCCTACAGCCCTGAGAAGTGGCCTGAAAGAAGCCAGGGTGGCCAGGCAACTGTCTTCTTTCCCTCATCCTTGCAAAGAGTCAAAAATGTCTCATTTTTCAACACAAAGGTATTTAACCTGTGGAAGATGCCCCTGCAACAGAGATGGATTTCACTGCCATTATCTGTAATCAATTTAAGCGAGCAAAGATATTAGTGAGACTAAGCATGTCTCATGGCTTTATCACAGAACTGGGAGTTGCAGAGGATTTTTCACCTTCCTTTGCACATAACATGCAGCAGTGATGGATATAGAGGCCAGATTAGATGGAGCTCTTCAACTGGAGATTGGTGCTAAATTAATACAAACTGAAGCAGCTCAAGATGCAAATTGCACATGCTGGGGAGTTAAGAGGGTTTGTGTACAGGGCTTTGGTTCTAACCCTTGACTTAATGCAAAGGAAAGAAGACACAGAAATGGCATTCTGCATTCTGTGCAGCAAGCAGGGTTGGAAGTGAGATGGCCTACTTTAAGAAAGTGCTTCCAACGTGACAAATTTATTCAGATAATCTCTATTGTAAATGTTTGGCTTAAAGTATTTTGGGCCTTCATATGTACTCGCCTTTCAGTTTCTGGAGATCTGTATTTCTGAATTTTGAATCAGGGTAGTCAACTGCTGCAAGAAAGTCAATTGTGTTTTAAATCATCTGACTGTATCACATGTGGCAAATCAAACTTTGAACACGAAGTGAGCTTTAGAGCCAGCTTTCCGGGCAGGAATCCATTTCACACTCAGCCGACAATGGGGTTTGATAAGCACTCGGCCAGTGTGAATAACCAGCTGCCTTCTATATATATTTTGATTTGGTAGCATCTGTTGAAGTTTTATATCACTGAGAGATTGTTGGTATTCTTGTAAAGTATTAGACCCACCTTGACAAGGTCAACAACAATTTATACAGAGGTCAGCATTTTTATTTTGAAATATTTGATCATAATTCTATCAAACATTAAAGAAAGAGTTTGGCTAGGGCACGTAATGAAATTGGACAGCTCACACAACCCATTTATCTTTTCGACTGTAAACCTCTGCAGCGCTCTAGTTCATCCAGTTTCAAATCAACTGTAGAAATGTCCATCTCGCTTCATCCAGCCTACAGAAATTGGTGCTTTGAAATGCTCTTGATCTCTCATTGCTGATGTGGAAAAGGAAGAATAATTTCCCAAGATGTACTAGCTTAGCTGCATTATTATGTTCTGTTTGCTTTTCAAAAAATCTCTCCTGAATAAGGATGTTTATTTCTATCCTCACTCAAAGTCACTTCTTCATCACTGAAAATATTTAATAAGCTAAGTGAATGCTTATTTTTGTAGCACAGTTTCTAAACACATTGGAATAATTTATTAAAAAAAAGCTTTGTGCAAAATCTACATGACCATCTTGTGAATTGTGATTTAAGCAAATCTAACATTAATAAAAGTAAATAAAATAAACAATAGTGCTAGGTCTGATGCATAGAATTAGATCATCCTGTTTTGTCCTACACACCATTTGTGAGTGCAGGGGAACAAATTAAACTTAACAAGAGCTACATCCTCATATGCTGAGACTGGGAAAGTTGAATGCCTGCAGAAGCATAACAGGTGCAGAGGCTTTTGTGTTTTCATCTTTATCCATACTTATACTTAGAGATGCATTCAAGAGAGCTGACTCCACCAGTAAGTTCTCCATACAATATTAGATTCCCCTCCCCTAAAGAACTGGGAGTTGAAACATATTGGTCTTCCTGGATGCCCTCATCAGTTTAATTATCTGTACATATGCAGCTGCTATATTAAGAACATACCACAATGTTTTGAAGCTTCTGGCTTAACACACTCCAATATAAAGCACGCTATGAAAATACTACACATCAGACAGACAGTTCTTCCCCTGGGAAGGTCAGAAGAGAGAGGCTCGGCCTAGTTTGCCAGAGGTAGGTTACGCTGCTCAATGCCTGGTGGCAAAGCTGGGGGTCTTGAGTGGTTTTGAGTGGTCAGGGAAAGCAAGAAATGGGATACCTAAGGAAACTTGCTTTGACCTTGAAGTCAAGTAAAAGTGTGATGCATTGTGTAGGTCCAGCTCCCAAGGCACAGGAAATCAGTGCTACCCCACTTAGGTCCTCCCTGCTAGTCTGGCCTCTAATCTCCTGTGCCTCAGTGTGGTCCCCAAGTTCCCCAGAGTGATGGCTGGGACCAGCCTCTGACTCTGCTGGGCCATGGGGCAGAGTCTAACACACCTTGCCCCGTAAGACTTAGTCCCTCCCTCTGGGTGAGCACCCTTAGGGAGACTCTGCTTCTTGAGTCAGCAGAAGGTTTGGAATATAACACAGGATTAGGCTTGTGATAAAACAGTGGTTATTTCACATGGAATGGAAAAAGTCAACAACTTGACATCTACAGAAGGACAGAAGCTTCCCCTGCCTTCAGCTACTCATATTAAGCACTGTCTGCAGTCATCCCTACTGAGTCTATACATTCAGAGCCTATATATGAAGCCAGCCAACTGACTGTGTGGGTCCCTAAGAAGCAAAGGTTTCCATGTGCAGCACGCTTTGGGATATAGCAAGGAGGCTCCCTGGATCCTGTGGTCTGGTCCCCTCTGTCAGTCACAGCAGTCACCACATCCAGCACTTGCCCATGTCAAGAGCAGGACAGGGACAGGACACTTCCAAGGAGCAGATCAAGGTGCAGTGGACAAACCTTGAGCACAGTGAAGTCCTGTCTCCACTTCGAGATGTTCAGTTATTTCTCCTGTGACACCTGCTGAACTAACACAGGGAACGCTAAAACTCAGTGTGGCTGGAGCACATGGGTCATCCTGGTGCACATCAGGACAATCTGGAGCCCAGATGGATCCTACTGCTCCCCCCAGCCTCCTCACAACTCCATTTTAATGCCTTTGTGGGCACCTTGAAGGTGAATGGGAAGGGGTCAAGCATGGTGGGCTTCATTTCCTGACTCCTGTCTCACCGTTGTCACACTGTAAACCCCAAAAATAAAGGAGGAGGCAGTGGAGAGAAATGGTAATTGACCACAGCTTGAAAGAAAAGAAAGCAAAATAATACTTGCTCACCATAGGAATTAATGGGAGAAAAAGAAAGGCTTATTTCCCCTGATATTTGTAAAAAGAAGTGCTGGTAATAAACCCAGTCCCATTAAAAAGGAGGAGGGTGACATGAATGACCGGATGAGATAGTGAGTGTCTTTTATTAAAAAAAAACCACTCATCATTTTTGTGCAATGAAAGAATAAAGAAGAAATAAGACAGAGTGATTAGGAGAGAACTCAGGCAGGGTGGATACTGTTAGTGATAAACAGCTACTAAGGAAATAATTGGAAAATGTAAATGCATACAAATGTGGGTGATGTACTGGGCAATAGCAGAATTAGCCAATAGACGTAATGAACCATGAAAGGAGAAGCTTGGAGACTTTATGGGGAATTGAGAAAATTTTTCTAAGCAGGAGGGGTAGAAAGCAAACAAAGGCAGCCTGATTTCTGAAAAGAAGCAATTCTTGGCCCGTGGATGGGGTGATGTCCTGAGTGTGCCATGCAATGGCATGGGAGCTGCTAGACATGGGCTGAGGCAGCTGGAGTTATGGGGTCTGAGGTGTGCTACCAAAATGCAAAATCATCTATAACCCAAGGGCAACGCAGCTCTTTGTCCCTCAGAATATCTAGAAGTTTCCTCAGCACTGCCAGGAACTGGAAGATGGTTTGGGGCGGTGTCAATCCAAACCCTACACACTGCAGCTAACACACTCTCCTTGCATAAGGACTCGTCCCCAGTGCCACGAACTCAAGCACCTCTCTCAGCAGACCCAGGGACTGATGTCCTCCACCACAGCTGGGTGGTGACCACACTTCCACTGTGGACAGGATAGCGACTGCCTGCCCTTGAGGGATGCTGGAACCCTTCCTCTTCCCTGAGGAAAAGCTGAACCCTCTTGGCAGCGTCAGAGAGTCTCGTTCTGTGTCTCACCCAGACATCTCCTCACTGCAAAGTGTGATTGAAGTGACCAAAGAACTGTATCTGTTCCTGCTTTCATTAAACACCATGTCAAAGATGGGCAGAAGTACATCCTACAGGAGTAGTGCAAGCAGGGATATCAGAGGGGCTGTTCCCAGTGGCAGAGTCAAAGTCTCATAAGCTTGGTCAGCCCAGAGATCAGTCATGTTGCTGGCAGATGCTGCTGCTGGAAGCACAAAGACCAGCTCCTTGGTCAGTTCAGTGTCTCAATGGCTTAAACTGTTGGGGACTATGAGGAAAGACCCTATGTCTTTAGAAAGACAGTCTTCCATTCCACTTGCCATAGGCATCAGGAAAACATTTGTCTGCCTGTCTGCTGTCCCAGGAAGCTCTGAAGATGTGACCACAGTTTGTCTGAGGGAAAAAGATGCCAGTATCTCTTTGGAGAGAAAAGAAACTCAGTGGAAAATATGTTTCACCCTGCAATGTCTGAATTCACAAAAGAATTCTTGCTGGTAGTTATGAAAAAGTGAGGAGAAATCCCAGAAAAGGCAAAAGTCTCAAACACAGACTTAGTCTCAGACAGAAAGTGGTTATATGAGAGCAAAGAGATATGTTATATTCTTATAGTGTAAACCACTGCTGCTCAGTGGAGAGTCATCCATCAATACCAGAAGAGAAGCTGGCCTATGGCTCTTTGCTGGCTTGCCAGACTTTTATTAAATGCACAAGAATGCCAAGTCTGTAATGTCTAAAAGTGAATTTATTTAACAATGAACTCTTTGAAAAGGGAGTCCCAGATGTGTAATTAATAATGAATCACTGATGTGAAATCTGATCCAAAGCCTACTGAAGCTGATAGACAGACTCTGACTTCAAGGAGTTCTGGATAAGGCTCTCATTAGGCAAAAGGAAAAAAAAATAAAATAAAAAGCTGAGCCAGCTAGTTGGTTAAAAAAATATTATAGCTTGGATTCTGTGCTAAACAGAGACATACAATAATCTGCACTGCACATAAATCCCTTCTCTGCTGACAGGGGACTCACACATCTCTGTGTCTGAAGCTGAACTTGAAATCTAGGAGATAAAATAAAATAAAAAAAAAAAGCCATGAGAGGGTCCCAAAAGTAAAACCTCCAGCAGTTCGAATCACAGCTCATTTCCTCTTGGCATGGGCTGGGAGATAACTGTCAGATATGTGTCATTTGGAGGCAGCAGATGCTGCTGCTCCCTGTGTGCTGAAGCCCTGCTCGTACCCACACCCTGCCCCAGCCTGGGCACTGTGATAGTTTGGGCACCCACCTCTGCTCGGCCCTGGCTGACTTTGCATCAGCTACATGCAACGCAGGGCACAGAGAAAATCAACCTGAAGCTCCTGCCAAGCCCAGCAGACCGTGGTGTCCAAAGGGGGATGCAGCTTGTCTTCCATCAGTGCAACTTAATTCAATTTGTCAGGGATGCAGATGGTTTGGGTGAGCCTGATCCGATCACCGCCATCCTGACATTGGCCAAATTTTGTAAAGGGCACTGGGAGGTGGGGTTGTGGCAGCCTCAGTTTTTCATTTGCCTTTCAATATGACTGTTAATGGGGAGGTGGAGGAGATGTTTGTTGATGAGCCATTTCATTGCTCCATATCTTTTTTGGGAGACATAAAGCACACATATTAAGTCATCCCCTTGAGTCAAATATTTTTAAGTACAGTAATGGAGTTCATTTTTAAGTAATCAAATAATAATTAAAAATAATCGTCTCCCATCCCTGCTGAAGAACCAATGCATCTACATTGAATTTTCTTTTTTAATAGCAAATTGTAACTCAATCTAAATGTAAATTCCTGGAGAATCTGCTATCTAATTCTCATTATTTCCACTTGCTTAATGCAATTAGAAACATCTGTCACTGATCAACTGTCCACACAGTGAAAACAAATAATAATTCATGATCTCTGCCTCCATAGTATTTTTCGGGGAACGGACTGCTTCAAAACCACTCACAAAAGCCCAAGAGCTAGAGCTGTGCAAAGTGCTTGTGACAAGCTCTGAATCATACCGAGTATGCCTGACCATCAGTGTCTCTGTAGCTCAGTGACATTTACCGAATAACTTGAGAGAATCCTGGATACATATAAAAATGTCCACCCTGGTTTCTGGAAACATTTGGCTCTGGGGTCCCCATCTCCAGGAATAGACTCAGGGCCATCAGAATAGACTCAGGGAGCATCAGAAGGCCTTTGAAAGGGATGTGGGTGCATGGAGAAAAAGACAGTGGAGTCCCTGGGGCTTGAGGGCTATCCCAGCTGCTGCCTGTGGTCCCAGTTTGTCTCTGCCTATGAGAAGAGTGGAGGAAAACAGCACAGTGAGAAGCCATCAGAAGTGAGCTTCCAGTCCCCATGAGATGGACCAAGTCAGGGGCATGGATGGTGCTTCCTCCTCTTAAAGCACACTACTGCATATTAACTCTCTGGTTGCTCAGAAGACAATAAGAATCAAATAAGAAGATGAGGTTTAGAAGAACTGAACATCACAAAATAGGCTTGTTCATCTCGTGCCTATTAGTGACAGGGATGAAGAAGGAGTAATCACAGAGCCTAAGTGGAAGGGATTCTAATTAGACATCCACTGCTGAAGCATCCTCAAAAGACAGAAGAAAATTAATCCAAACCCCAATCTTTCAGGTAACCTGGAGAATCCCAGTGCCACAGCCAAACCCTCAATCTTTTTGACTTCAAGCTGCTCAGCAGCTGGAGGCTTGTTCTGTGCAATGTCCTGGCTGCTCCATGGGGCTGATGCATGGGTGTTGGGACGGTCTTCCTAAATAAACATCAGAGGGTCTGGGGAAGCATGAGCAGTGGTCCTGCCCGCATTACTGTGTGGCTCAGAACAACTCAATGCATGAAATGTTCCTCTTGTCTTCAAAGCAAGGAGGGGAAATGAAGTGTAAATGCCCTGGCTGGTTTATTCTATTTTACTCTTAAAGAGGGCAAAGGCAAATCTCTTTAGTCCACTCCTTTTCCAGGAGACAGGTGTAACTTAAGAGATATTACAAGATCCACTCTGACAAGCCCAAGTCTCCAACACTGTCTGGGCTGCCAAGGCAGGAGGACTGGGATGAGCTGAAAGCTGCTGGCCTGTTCACGATCTTGTCAGGTTGCATCTACTCAGCACTGCACCTCCTGCTCCAACCCCCCTTTATTCCTCCATCCTCCGCTGTAACCACAGAGTTATATACCCAGCAGTGAGCTAGCTTGGCAACCATTTGATCACAGTGACCCAAAATGTACCTGTGCCCATGTGAGGATGGGGAGATGCCTGTACTACTTGCCTCATTTTATTCCAGGGATGAAGAGGATGGCTACTCCGGAAGACAGATGTGGTGGGGACCAGGCTGCAGTGCTAGCCTGCTGTTCTGCTTGCACAGGAGGGATTATTCGTGTTCTGATAATGGGAATGCTGGAGACAGGCAGCACAGAGGAGGGGAGACTCCTCTCTGAAAATAAGGATAAATCACTAAACCAAAATCTGTACTATTAATCAATTCTCCCAAAGATAAAAAACCTTCCAGAGTTGGCATGTCGTGCTGGCTCTACCTCCAAGCATCTGGTTTGACCTGCTACCAAGATAGCTTCAAAGTTGGTACAGAGACTGAAGTTTCCTCCCAGGGCAGGTTTAGAATTGTGCTCCTTCCTCCCCAAGTATGGGCACTTTCCCAGCAAAAGTAATAACAGAAGAGTTTTCATTCAAAAGCAATTGTAGTGAGCCTTGCCTGAGTGCAGGTAGATGGGAAAGTAAAAGACATCCTATCTGTATTAACAACCTCTCATCCAAAAGGATTGCTTCTCTGGGAGAGGTCGGGACAGGAATGTAAGTGGAGGACAAGCACATGTCTTGTTGCTTTCGATGAGGTCATGCAGGTTTTTTTTTTAAAGCATGACCCAATTATAAGCTGAGAGCCATCTCCTCTGTCCTGAAAATTAGAAAAGCTGATGGTTTTTCTGATGATATCCAGTATCACGGCTGACACGAATGCCACAGGCGGCCTTTCTGTGCTCGCAGCCGACGCTGTGACTGCCTCACTCCGTCTCCAGGCACCCAACTCATGGCCATGCTGCCATCAGCAAGCTAGGGCAGCCCTGGGGGAGGAGGGGAATTCGGGGAAATAATCCACCAAAATGAGAAACAAATCCATTTCGACATCAGATAGCCCAGAGCTTTCTCATGAGTAGGCACTTCCCCGAAATACAGACAGAAAGGACCAACGAGCCACACATTGGAAATACAGCAAAAGTTGGAGGATGGAGATTTGCTATATCACTGGGGGGTGGCATTTTGCATCATTTCCAAAGAGACTGGGCCTAAAAAAACACTCCTGGACAAAAGCAGAGGGACTGGATGGGGACTGTAGAGACAGGGGTTAAGCAGGGCTGAGGAGCACGCACATCCCCCTCAGAAAGGGCAGAGTGGCCTCCTCACATGCCTGTGCTTCCCATTCTGAGCCTCCTGCCCCTTCTGTGTGGTTGCAGGTGTCTCCTTTCCCTCGTGTGCCACAGGTAGTGGGGTGAAATAGCCCCAGCAGCCTTTGAGGCAGGACCATGGTGCTGGACCCAGCTTCTTTTCGCTTTGCCATGGCCAAGTGTGACGCTCAAACCCGTGTCTGTGTGAGCACACACGGGCTGCTCTAAACTAACTGGCCTGAGTCCATCGCTGCAGGTAAACCATTCCCACCTGACACCACACAGCCACGGCCAGCTGCTGCTTTGGGTTACCTGCAGCAGAGGAGAGGGAAAGGAAAGAATTTCCCAGTGAGGCAGTAACAGTTTTAGACCCCTTAATGCTCATTACATGCAATGCCCCTGAGCCCAGGAGCCTCACTCGTGGCCAAAGCTCTCACTGTGCCGTGCAGAAGGAATTGCCTTTTGGTTGAAAGTTGAGATCTTTTGTCTAAGCTGCATTCACTGAGGCTGAAAAGGAATGGGAATGGAAAACAATTTTCTATAAGCTGAGCAACGCAGCTTAGACAATCGAGCCTGGCATCACTCGTTCACTATCAACCTTGTATTTGTACTGCACAGTCTGATGGCAGCAATAAGGGGAAATGTTCCATCCTGAACTCCCATTGGAAATGCACATTTTTTACCTTCGCTTGAAAGCAAATCTGCTACGCTACCTCGCTCATCATTTCTTCTGAGCCTCACTCCTCTGGACTGCTCAATATCTCCTCGAGTCATCTGGTACACACGTTATTATTTTTCAAAATTGCTCACTCAGACCATGCTGTAAAAAAAATAATCTTCTATTTCCAATTCCTTCCAGGAGGCAGCTTCTATCCTGTGGCACTTTTAGCACTTTCTCACCTGAATTTACTATTTGGGTTTCTTGTCCAGCCAGGATAATGTAAAAGGAGGAGTGTGAGCCAAAACAGGACTGATCTGGCCACACAGAACCACCCACAGCATGAATACCTATGTGATAGCTGATTGCTTTCGCAGTTGAGGATAGAAAGGGGCATGACTTATTTTAGGATGAGCTCAGCTGTGCCCTACAAGTGCCCTCCTCCCACCACCACCTCTAAAAGTGTGGGTTAGGCACAGACACCCAGGCTGTACGTGCCTTAAATGAAATGAGATGAATCTCACCACTGCCTGCCATGGAACACATTAGGCAAACCAGGGCTGGAGGTGAGGGATGGGATTTGGCACCAACACGAGGGTCAGTCCACCACAAAGGAGCAGCAGTGGAGAGCAGAAGGAGCTCTATGCATTTCAGCTTCATTGTCCTACTGCTAAACCTGATTTATTCCCACTCTTGAGCTCACAGCTGAGCAGATCCTGCAGTTGCCCCAGGGAGAGGGACACAAGGCAGGGGGACATTGAACTGTCCATGTCTGGAGCAGCAACTCATGGGATACAATGACATATTTCACAGCCACTGTTGGACACTGGCAGGTTGATCCAGGCACAAACAAAAGCTCCACTGAAGCCACGGAGCAGCTGAGCTGGGCAGAAACAATAGTGAATTTTTGAATTCCTCCCAAGTAATTGTGAGTGAGACGTTTTCTCTGTAATGGACCCATTAGATGCTGGATGTGCCATTCCATGTGTGTGTGGTGGGAGGTCATCAGGACATTTTAAATTGCTGATTCTCTACAAAACTTTATGATTTATCTCACTGGAAAGGAAAGAGTTTTCTCCCTTCACCAGATGTTTTACTGGGATAGTCACCAGCCCCGCCCCAGTAAGTCTGAAAAGCTCCAGGTGCGCTCAAAATTAAGGGTATTTGACAAATTTTAGCAGAAGAACTGAAAAAAAATTACTGAATTTCTTCACCCCCATTTAGCCAGCTGTAAAGAATATCCAGCTCTCAGCATATGCAGTATGAATAAACATGTGTCTTCTAGCTTATCTCTCTCCTGACAGCTCATGGATAGCTCCCCAGCCTGTATTAGTTTAAATGCAATTTATTCTGGAAGACTGATAATAGGGATATTGATTACGCAGGCTCTTGGAAATCACACCCTCATTTCACTCCGTGGAGGACAATGATTGCCATTCCCAGTTTATTTCCTTATGAGGCTGTAAGTACTTTTCTGTGGAGTCTGTTCCCTGAGGCTCCTAATGCAGCACCTGACGGACGTGCAGGGTTCATTTACAGGGGTCTTAGGGCACAGAAAGGGGAAAACAGCTCTCAGCTCTGTTCAGAAGCCATCAGGCAGCTCAGAAGGAGGGGAACACGCAGTATTGCAGTGCCAGGAAAGCCTCCTCGTCTCCAGTTACCCTCCTCAAGACACACAAGTACCTCTGCTATAGGCAAGGTCAGTCCTGACCCAACTCATTCTCAGGGAACACTTTGCTCCCAGCAGCTATTGCCCCCCGCTTCCACCTGTCCCAGCTTCTGCTGGTGCTCCTCCCATGCCTATGCTTAGGAACAAACCTGGATGGGCTGAGCTATCCCTGCTGGGTTTCATTAATTTCCAGTCTTCCTTTTCTGAGACACAGCTTTTCTTTCTCTAGAGCTGCTTGACCAGATTGACCTTCGCTGCACGGCAGATCCTCTTGGAGGCTCTCGGTGCTCCCTGTCCATTTGGCTTGCTGCTGATCCCTGCCTGGAGCTGTGCACCCTACTTGACCTCTTCAAATCCCGCTCCCCACAAACCTCACCGATGAGCACGACCTGACAGCTTGCTCTGCCTGTTCTCCTTGCTGGCATGTTCTCCTCCAGCAGCAACATCCCTTGAGTGCTGTCTGTAGCGCAGGGGCTGTGTCCATTCTCACCCACCTTGGGCTCAGGGGAGCCTGGAACACCCAGCACACCTGGGAACTGCTGAGCTTGTACCAGCACCTGTGTTGTCCTTAATGGAGCCAAGCCACTGTGCACAGCAGAGGTTCTTCACCCCTAATTTCTGAGCCTGGTCAGGATTTCGCTCTGAGATGCTCATCCTGTCCCAAACCTCTACAGTTTTGCCCTCATAATCAAGGTGCCCTTGAGATGACCTTCTTTGCCACCTTTACCCTGCCTGAGATCACTCTGGCTCTTTGTTCACTCCCCACCTCTGCACATCAAATTTCTTTCTCTTCTGCCCCTGTGCTCTTCCATTTCCATTTCTCAGCAAACACTCTCCCTTCCAGGCTTGACTTCTGTGTTCACTGGAGCTTAAGCTGAGAACTGAGACCCCAAGGCAACAGACCCATTCTGATACCAGAAGCTCTGTAGGCCATGGATGGTGGTGTTGGATGCTTTTTGAGGGAATTAGAGAGGCTCTGCAGAGCAGCTCAACAGAGGTACACCTTGCAGGCTGAAAGGATGGGTCTGGGAGCAGACCTGGCTCTCCTGGCCCTTTTTTCATCTATCCATTTATCTGGTCAAAGGCAGCATTGCACAACAGTTGCACAGCAACTGTGTCTTCTGGAGGTGTGCTGACTGGGAAAGCCAGGAACACTCCCAGCACTATGCTCGCAGCACAGCATTCTTCTTAGAACAATGCTAAACATATTTTTTGGGGGTAAAGAGACAACTTTTCATCCAAAAAGCTCTTAACTCATAGTTCACTGGTTGCTCAGAGAGAGCACAGACATGAATTGCCAGTCTGGGCTCCCACCTCCCTTTTGGCAGCGCAATGTCTCCTCCATCCCTCCCCATTCCGTGGTGACCAAGCCCAGCCATAAATTTGCAGCATTTGCAGCCATGCTCAAAATGATCAAAAGTCTCAAACAGGGAGTCAGTGAAAGGCCAGGATAGGTCTTTCCTGCTGGAGAGAGGTGGCTTCACACTGTTCACCTTCCATGAGCTGTGAAGGGGCAGTTGTGTGGTTTGTCCTGGTGACATAAATCCCACCTCAGATACTGCTTGACAGGATCCCTCTAGGGCTTCTGAGTTGATTAAAAGCTTTGGGCCTCAATAATTTTTAATGGCAAAGATTTTAAAACATCTCCTTTGCAATTTTGCAAACACTGATGAGTTGGACTGCAGTCTCGCTCTTGCTGTAGTAAATCAGGATTTGTTTCTGGAAGAAACCTGAGTCCTAACACTGCAGTTTGGGAAAACTTCCTTTCCAGAAGTCAGATCTGAGCACCCTTTCAACTTGAACCCATTTTAAATTATGATCCAAATCCAGTGTTTGCACATTTTCCCAATGCAAGGGACTGGATCCTGCCAGATTCCTAGCAGAAAACTCCACTTGAGTTCAGCCTGGTCTCCAGTTATTTGTCTGCCCTACACACATTTTTTTTTTTTTTTGAGGGAAGCAACACACCGACCCACAACCTCCAAATCCCCTCAGAAGACAGTAGCTGAATCAATGCTGAGCCCTTGTATTAAGCGGAAGGGACATTTTTCAGCTGCTTCACTCCAGGTCTGGAGAGGGTGGCGGGAAGAGGGGATGCAGGGATCATTCCTTGTACGCTCACCGAGGGCATCAGCAGGAGCCCACCCCAGCTCTCCAAGCCCTACAGAACATGCCCTATAGGAAACCCCAGCAATATATTCACCATGCAGCTCCTGTAGGTGTGTAAGGGAGGACAGTGGGGCTGGCAGGGCAGTACTCACCCCTTTCCTCGCTCCTGCCTCCTCACTCCCAGCCCAGTGCTGGCTGTCGTGACTTCCACAGTGATGGTTAAAAACGCCTTTGGAGCAGAGCCTGCGAGCTCTGCAGGGAACTGAGCTGTCTCTCCCGCATGGCAAGGACAGCTACTGGCACCCAAATATCTCCATTTACGGTCAGGGCCGCGCGGCTGCATTTCTGCATCAGCCCTGGAGCTGATGTTGTCAAAAGGATCCCCAGTTCTGGCAGGGAGCAGGGCTGGACCCCATTCTGCAATTTTTGCATTTTCCCAGGGGAGACTGAGGCTGTCCTTGGGGCTTGTTTATGCCACTCTGAGGATGGGATATATTGCTGTGGTCCTCATGCAAAACGGGAGCCTTTGCTGTTTTTCCACTGTGCCAGCCCAGATAACCACCCTGCTGACTGGCAGAAGTGAGGCAGCAAGAAAACACAGGTAAAACCCCATTGACTGCAATTTTCTGATCACAAGCAGTACTGAAGATATTACAAAAACTCTAATGGATTCTTGGGAGGAGAGCGGAACATTTTATTTCTCCCTCTAACCATTATTAGTGGAGTTATTGCTCTCAAAAGATGCCATTGCTTCCCCAGGACAGCGTGCCTCAGCCTACTGCCAGTGAGGCTGAGCCCAGAGGAGCAAGGGACACCAGTGTGCTCTGAACTGAGCTTCTCCACCAGGACAGCCATGCTGGTGACAGCCATCCATGTGGTACTGAGTCAGCTGCCCACGAGGCATTTCGCCAGTCCAGTGCTGGCTTGCAGCTCCAGCATCTCCCAGTCTGGCTTGGAGTCAGTTCCTGGGGATGAGATGCTGAAGCACGGCAGGCACACTGCAAGCAAATCCTGGGCTCCTGAAAGACTCCTGGCCCTCTCAAAGCAGTTGGTTATGCACAAGGCAAAAAGGTCAGAAAGGGATGTTCTGTGCATCCCATTGATTTTGGCTGTGGGTGTACCTGTATCACTGTTAACGTGTCTCTGGATGCACTTGCATCACAGCTGGGAGATGGAAATGCTGCAAGAAGAGTTACTAAGAAGTGTCAACAGGGACATAGAGATGGGTTAATGACCAGAATGCCTATGGGTTGTGCTGACCTCCCCGTTTCTCCCTGGCTCTTTCAGATCGGGCTCAGTGTTTCCTGGGGAGAAGATTAGAAACAAATTGCCCACTTATTTCCTACCATCAAATTTCAGAACCTCCAGACCCCACACACGGCTCTGCTACGAGCCTCGAATGAGCTCAATTCTTGCAATAACTCCTCCAGAGAGAAAGAATTAGGAGGCTTAACACTTTTGGATGACAGTTGCCGGGGCTGCTGTCAGATAACAGGCACCGGCAGCCGGCACAGGAGCCGGGATCAAGGCAGGCTGCCTGATTCAGCCATCCCAGAAAAAAAGCCATGTTTATAAAACCCACGTGAAAAGGAACGAATTGCCAATTATGCAAAAGTCTTTAAATAAGGCAACACAAACCTTTCATGTGCAGTAGACAAATGATACACACGGTCACTGGGAAATAATATAACAGATAGGGAGGCTGCGAGTGGGGAACGGAGGAAATTCATTTTCCAGAAGGAAGAAAAGGGACTCGCTCACTGGAAAGGATTAGCTGGATAAAGCCAAACACTTTAAAAAAAAAAACACCCTGTGTTAGAAACTAAACATGCATCAAACAGAAAGAGGAAAAAAAACCCGGATTGTAAGATCCAAGGAGCCACACTCTGCTCCTGCTCAGAACGAAAAAACTGTCAAAAAAAAAAAAAAAAAAAAAGCTGTGTAAACTTGCCACAAACCCCAGATCATCAACAGGCATTTATCGAATGAAACACACACCAAATGCAACTCTTCTGCCTAATCCCAAGTCAAACAGGCTTTGAGTTTCAGACCCTCAGGAAGAGATTTCCATATGATCCTCCTCCGTCTCCGTTTATGATTAGCCCTTCTAAATTTCACCATTTATCTGACAAAACACATTGGGGAGGGTTTTCTTTTATCCTCAAAGGCTCTGTTTCTGCTTTTCCTTAGCTGCTGCTGCTGCTGCACCACTCTGCAGCTGCTCAACTTGGGAGGAAAAGACTGTAGTCAAGACTCCTTGATTGACTAAACCCAGGATTGCTTTCCTGATGATGGTGGTAACCCCAAGCCCTTGTGTTACGTGCCAACACCAAAGCAAGCCAGCATTCACAGAAGGGCTTATAAATGCTGCCTCTGAGCCAAAATCTCACTTTTGGGCTGTGGTAGTGCAAATAAGACATATATGCCAGTGGTGGGGGGGTCCCACTGGCAATTGCTGTGTGGCCTATCAGAGGTGTCTTTGTAGTTTTGGGAGAGAACTTGTGGTATAGAAATGTTTAAATCTGGCCTGGCAGAGCTGTCGCACTGAGCCACTGCTGAGTCCTGAGAGCAGCTGCAGGAGCACCATTACCAGCCTCCATCCTCCTGCAGCCCGAGGTATGGTCCTTGTTACCCGCCAATTGATATGTTTCAGACAACATATTCATAAACCCTGAGTCTGATCATGGCTAATTCACAGACAAAAAGGGAGGACATTTGCTTAATACACTGCTTTTTGCAAACAACCTGATCGTTCCCAGAAGCATCTGGTTTTGCCTAGCAGCACTCGAGGCAGGAGAGGAAATAATTTCAGCTCCCCAGAGTCACTGGCCGAAGCTGTTTCAAGATGCTCCAGGAGCCCTCCTGCATCAGTTCGAGGGAGCTGTACCCAGGTCTCTCCTTTGATCAGACCAAGCTGCTTCTGCTGGTTTTTCAACATCAAAAGGGAGGACCACAGAGAGCTGGAGCACCTCTCCTATGAATACAGGTGGAGAGAGTTGGACTTGTTCAGTCTGGAGAAGAGAAGGCTCTGGGGAGACCCCATTGCAGCCTTCCAGGACTTAAAGGGGTCTTTTTAATAAGAGAGACTTTTTGCAAGGGTAGACAGCAA
The DNA here is from genome assembly GCF_022539395.1 of Myiozetetes cayanensis. Taxonomy (NCBI): domain Eukaryota; kingdom Metazoa; phylum Chordata; class Aves; order Passeriformes; family Tyrannidae; genus Myiozetetes; species Myiozetetes cayanensis. Next base: position 6,559,008 of record NW_026087521.1, read on the forward strand.
TAGGACAAGGAAGAATGGTTTGAAACTAAAAAAGGAGAGATTTAGATGATATGTTAGGAATAAATTCTTTATTCAGAGGGTAGTGAGGCACGGGAACAGGTTGCCAAGAGAAGTTGTGGATGCCCCATATTTGAGGCCAGGTTGGATGGAGCTCTGAACAATCAATTCTAGTAGAAGGTATCCCTGCCCATGGCAGTGGAGTTGGAACTAGATGGCTTTTAAGATCCCTCCCAACCGAAATCATTCTATGAAAACACAGGAACAGGATCCCTGAACGCTTCTCTAAGCAGAGCACCTGATGTTACACACACAAGCACTGCAAAGCTGTGTAAAACCAGGCCCACATGAGTCTGCTATTTAGATCTCACCCATGGCAAAGAAATCAGTTCTGCTGATTCCCAGCAGTCTCCCCTAAACTTGCTGTAAGAGTGTGAAATTAGCTATGGAAAAGCTTCCGAGAAAAGTTGAGGTGGTGGGAAGCAGGAAATTTCACACAAGAATTTAAGTACCTGACTCCTAAATAATTCAAGCCAATGCAGGTCTAGATGTTAAGGCCCAACAAAGCTACAGAGGAACCTCTTTCATGGCGAAAAAACCAGCAAACCAGCCCGTAACAAGACACCCACAGAAAAATACAGCTTTGAAGTGACAGCCAGAAGCTTGGGCTTGGACGAACATTTTATTTACAGCTTCTTGTTCAGTTCAGCTACAAGATAAGGTAATAACAACAAAAATATGGTGTTCAGAACTTACAAAGCAACTTTTATCTGCAATCTCATGACGAGTTGCAAACAGTCCAGGTTAGTTGGTGAGATTTCCCCTAGCAAAGTGCACGTTGCTCCTGGAGGGAGCCCAGCTGATTGAGGATCCACTGGGGCAAAGAGCTGCCCATCTGGGTAAAATCAGCCTGTTCCTGGCCCAGTGGACCAGCACTAGGATCACCCCAATGCTGGTGGCTTTACCTTTTAAGGCAGGCAAACCAAAATAGTGTGCCCATGTCTGCAAAGAGTGTTAATAGTAGAGGCATACTTGAGTCCAAACACCCACTTTCTCTTCATCTGCTGTATGCAAACGTGATTTTGCCTTGAGAGCACTGAAAACCCTCACTAAGCCAGAAAAGCTTCTGAGATACCTCAGTGGACAATCCTGTACACGTGGGGGCATGATGGTACTCAGAGATCTGGGTCAACCTGCATGGAACAGAGGTTACTGCTTTCTCTGGGCATGAATTTTTCATCATCACCCCTCCTTGGCTTTCCCCATTTGTACATTACTTGAAAACAGCAAAACGATTTATTGTACAAATAAAATTCAACCATGGGTCACTTGCAAACTAGTTAGTGTGATTTACAGAGCAATTCACTTCCTATATTGATTACAAGGAATTCCCATTGAAGGTGTGTTCAAACACTTGAAAAAACATAATATCATGTGATATCATTCCTGCTCACTTGGAAGTGGACACAGAGCTTCCCAAACCAGCCTCCTTGGAAGTCATCTTCCTGTGGCTTTTTAGTGTCCTTGATAAAACCCCAAATAATCAGGCTGGCCAGGGCAGCTCACATAGATTTCCTGCAGTATCTTTTAAGCTGTGATTATTAATATAGTGAGCAGTGCTTTAGCAGAGCTGTTCTCCAATAGCCCATTCATTTTTAATTGAACTAAGAAAAATTAGAAAAGGCATTTAGATGAAACGGGAAGCCAAGTGCTGTGCCCTTGTGATGAAGGTGACTGAACTTCCCCCCCAGCCAGCTGCAAAGCTTCAGCGAACCCGGTGCAGCCCAGTGCAGGGGTGCTCACCTTGCAGAGATTATTGGCATGGTGTTTTGTTTTAATTAGTCATCCTGATTTAGCTGCTCTCATTCCAGTTCTGGCCTGGCTCATGGTTATCCAGACACTCTCTGAAAACACTAAGTGTCACGGGGAGCTGAGGGATTTCACCTCCTTGATGACTCTGTACTTAAAAACCATTTTGCAATGGTATTTTTAAGCAACTTTCCAGAAAGCGAGGTTGAATGTGCTTCCGTCTATTCAAGTCACCATCAGCCATCCCCATTCAGGTTTGCTGGTGCTGGGTAGGATCCCACCCCCCCTCCCAGCTTATCAGCCGCAGCTGGGGTATTCGGGTGCTATGGGAAGTTTCATTTCCTGCTGCTTGGGCTGCCTGTGGCTGGCCCGAAGCCTTTGTAAAAGGAAAGACATTCTTCTAATTCTTGTTATTAACCCATTGCAGATCTCTGAGACAGGAGCCAAAATTGTCAGGAAAGTACAGGATACTACAGCTTCCATCAGCCCATCCTTACACAGCCACCACCACTGGACTCCCATTGTTTCTAATTTTCCTTTTTTTTTTTTTTTTTTTTTTTTCCCCATATCTAAAAAATAAGGCAGATGCAGCACCGACTTATTTTAATGCATATTTGTGTTTGACACATGATTTACACTCCATAAGCAATGCCTGCCTGATGCAATAAACTTCTCAAAGCTAAGCAGTGCCTCAAAAAAATTGCAAAGTGATAACAGTAACAGTGTCAAAAATTACCAGAGAGCTGCTTTTCTGTCTACTGGCAGGGACTGGGACAGTTTTGGCACAGAATAAAGCAAACCATGTCCTGAACTAGTCCTTCCCACAGATATGCCTCTGCAGATCCTTCCCAGACAGCACTAATGGAACTTCCCTGAGCTCTGCAGGCAATCACAGTGTGAAGCTGCTGAGAAAACCAGCTGAAAACCCTTTTCTCTCCCCACCCCGGCGAAAACCCGCAGCTGTAGCAAACTATCACATGGCGAAACGTGCAGTTACTACCTGAACGAGGAGCTCCAGCTTCCTGTCGTCAAGGAGGTGCACTTGGCATCTGCGACCCTCCGTCATCTGCAAGAGAGAAGAGGCACGTGTGTCAGGGCGCTCGGCATTCCAGCTCGGCACGAGGCCGCTTCCCGGGCGCAAGCTGGGGGCTTTCACTCCAAAGCTGCAGTGCTTTTGGTTTGTGGTTGTTGTGTTGGTTGGTTTGGTGTTGTGGGTTTTTTGTTTGTTTATTTCTTTCTTTCTTTTTTAAATTAATCTCCCTTCTTTTGGCACCAGGGGAAAGAAAAAGGCCGGAAGGAGAAAAAGAAAAGCCACCTTGGTAGCTGTCACGGAGCAGAGTTGGCGCCTGCTCGGATGCAGCTGCCGGGAGGAGGTTGTTCCAGTGTGTACAGCGGGGCCAGGGGATGGTTTGCAGGGGCCCTGACATTTCATACTGCAGCCTCCAGCTCTGCAGGCAGCTTGGCTGGTGGAGGAGACATCCAGACAAGTTTCCCCAAACCCCTCACTGGCAGTGATCCAGCCATCCCACAGGTACTGTGGAACAAGCAAGGTCCTCCCCTTGTGCTTCCTGGAATGGCACCAGCTGCTTGTTTGATCCTGAAATCCTGAATGGGCTTGTCCTACTTGGGGTGTCCTATTTAAGATGTACTACAGGAGCCACTTGTGATATCATCGTACTGGTCTAAAGGTGTTTCCATGCCAGTACAGTTTATTACCACTGTCAACAAATAATATCAGGAAAGTTGTTATTTTATATATGAAAGCTTTATATGAAATTTCTAAGGTCCATAGATTGGGGTCCTAAGAAATACACAACTTGTAGTCTGAGGGAACTCCTCTACAGTGCACCAAGCCCTTTCCCAGCTCTCCTCTTGCACAGAGCTCTGTAAGCAGGGACCAACTTTGCTTTGCAGAGTTACAGAACCTAGCTCAGTCCAACAAAGCCCCTGAGGCACAGGAACAAGCACAATCCCACTATCTGTTAATGGGATATGGACCGCTTTAAGCCTCTTTGGCTCCTGTAAATCCCTTCCTCATCATGACTTAGGCAGCACAGGCAGCCCCCCTGGTGTGGGCTCACCCCACGACACCCACACACACCTGGACCCACGGCAACACAGACCCAGCGCAGCCCCACAGCTCTGTTTAGTGCCCCAGGGACCCTCCAGCCAAGGCACCTTCCTGTGCTTTGCGTGGATCCCCATATCAGTTTAATGATATTACTTGCCACATAGAGTCTGAAAGCATCACCAGAAGGGAGCTGAGGGTCCACGGGAGCCTGGCAAGGGGCCTGCAGGCTGCTGGGGACATGAGTGCCCCAGTGTCCTGGGCATTCCTGCCCTTATCCATCACCTCTTTCCACCAGTGCCAGCTGAGCTGAGCCCCTGATGCAAAGCCACCTTCCAGAGAGCGGGGAGATGTGGACTTGGGGGGTTAACTGAGGACAGCTCAGCTTTCTGCTTCAGCTCTGCAGGTTAAAAATCACCCACTCCTGTGGCTTGATGGGGCTGGATGTGCTGGCATCCGAGAGGCAGCGATGGATGCTCCACCACCGACTTTACCCGTTCAAGAGCCCAGGCAGTGCATGGCCATTGCCATGGGATCTGCAGCATCACCCTCACCCTCCTCAGTACAGGAGCCCATCAGGCTCTTCTGTGTGCTCCTGTCCTCCCTCTTGCCAGCTCTGTCTCACAATCATCTACCCTTTTCCTGGGGCCAGATTGGAGCGAGTCTTACCCTGGCCCCAGCCTCTTCCACAAAGCAAAAATTCAAGTGTTCCAACAACTCTATTGAACCTCAAGCGGACCATGCAAGATACAGAGTTTATTATGAGAAAACTTCGGTCAAAATGAGCTTTTCCCTTCAACTCAGCTCAAATTTACAAACCTGGAATGCACAATCCCGTGCAATGCATGACAATTTTACCCCCTTTTGTTATTCACATCAGCACACCTCTTGAGTATCCTGCACGCTAAATAACATTGCTTTCCTTCTCTTTTTCCATGAGCATAACTGGAGCCCTGGCTTTGCAGCCAAAGGAAAGCCTTGTAAAACAAGGCTTCTCTTAAATGTCAGCCAGTTACTGCCGTGGTAATAAATTGTCTTAGGAGAGTTTCCTCTGATAAGGAATGTTATGCAAAATATGGCTTCTCCTAAGGTGTACTGCTTGGTGCGTGAGGTTCTTTTGCTATTAAACAGTTTTCAGCTCAGTTGTGAAGCTACGCCAGAGACTCACACAAGGACTTTGCAATGGTTTCTCCTGCTCAGAACAAGAGTTGGGTGGGTCATGTTCACTTGGATGGCAGAGCTTCCTTTGCTTGGCTTCCCCAGCAGATAAAACTCTGAGTGCCTGAGCTCTGCTTTGGCATCTCCCTTGTCCTCTTACTGTCACATATCCACTGCATCCTCAAGATGGGGACTGTGCATAGAAATTCCAGTTTTAATATGAGTTTACCCAAGGCAAGAGATAAAGCAGTGAGTTTATCGTGGCAATGGCAGGGATGGGAACACAGTCCAGCTTTCGTGTGTTACACTCCATCAATTATAACAGAGTCAAAATAAGAATAAAAGAAGGTGAAAGAGGGAAATTTTTCTGAGATGTATGACTTTGTGCTTTACTGTTTCAGCAAAGCACTTGCTTTCCTTGAGAAGCTTCTTTAGCTCTCCATGCTTTTCCAAACCAGAGTTTCATAACCCCTTAGTGCTTTCACTGCTTAAAGAAATCCCAAATGCAAACAGCTGGCAACATAAATAAATACCTGAATAAAGCAAAGCTCTGAAATGCAGCACATGATGGTTAACTAATTGCATGGCATTTCATGAACATCCCTTGAAGCTCAGCAGGACCACAGGCTGGAGATCTGCTGCAGCATTTCCCTCTGCAGACAGGATGCCCAGCCATGGGGCTTTTCATTTCCCTTGGGAACAAATGGTGCTTTCCAAGAGAAAAAGAAAAGAAGGCAGAGACAGGCTTCCTATTTAATATAAGCTAAAATATGATGGTCCTGCTTTCCCTCCTTTCTGCTTTATTATTCCACCAGGTGTCTGAAGCCCACATTATGTGCTTTTTTGCATCGCCAGATCAATACAAATTCTGCTAGTTTGTCAGAGCAAGAAACAGGAACATTTCAAAGCACAGTGAGGAGGAACTGATTTAGCACAGTCTGTCTGGGTGAAAGATGCTGCTTCTGATGCTGTGCAAATTGGCTGCTCTGTGCTATCTGCTGCACTGCCATGGATGAGGCTGTGGCCGCCTCTTGGACAACAACTCAGGGAAACCCTTCTGCTTCCCTGTGCAATTAGAGAAAGAAAATCAACATCAAAGCCCTATAGATGGGAGCAGGATGTCACCAAGGTGAGCTGAGCAGCACCAGAGTTTCAGTGGGGGAAGACTACAGGAGTGAATTGAGCTTCTCCTTTTCCATGACTCTTACCGAGAGAAGGAAGTGGAGAACTGAGAGATATAAGGCACAGAGGCACAGCTTTCCCTTCACCTTGGAAAAGCAAACTCCCATCAAAGAGACAAGAAGCAATGGTTGAGCAGAGTTGTTGACAGAAGAGATGGATACTTGATGTGGCAGGGAAACAGGGGAGTTCATTCCCGATCAAGTCCTGGGTTTCACTGTGAGCTCAGTGAGTGAGATTCCCTGTACCAACACAGTCCTCCACTTTCCTTCTGGGGGGAAAGAGCCCCCTTCCTAACTCCAGAAAGAAGTAAGTCAAATGTCTAGTTCAGCCTAACAGTCAATATGCCCTTGATGCTCGAAGTACAGAGGACCTTTCAAGTGAGGTGATAGGATTCCTAGCCGAGCTCCATGGTTATGCCTGCTGCGTGCTCAGCTATGGCTCTGCCACGATGCTGTATCCACATCAATCCCTCAGATTTCCAATGCTTCCCAAGACATATGAAGAGGTGGGACTGTGTTACACACTCCTGTGTGCTAACAGTTCATCCATATGGCAGGGAGCTGCACACGTTGGGTGTGAATATGGGCCACATGCATCTCATGGGCCAGACTTAGCACAAACTCAGATGGAAATTATGCACCAAAATACAGAACACATTTTTTTTTTCTAAAACAGCTCAGTAAGTCACTTTTTTTTTTTTTTAAATCTGCCACTTCTCTTAATGCCTGCACATGCAGCATGACCCCAGAGCACTTGAAGAACTGAGCACAAGTGCTTTTAAAAAGCTCTGTCATTTCTATACATGAATGTGTAAAGACTATGGATAATATATCTTCAATACTCAAACACAGATACTGCTTGTAAGGCATGTGAAGATCCGAAGCAACGTGTTTGTGCAGCTGAGGTGCTGGATTAGTGTGCAGGAGGGCTGATCATACACAGGGCATGCGTTCTTTCTCTGCTCCTCGGGTTCTGCACCCTGAGGATGGGAAAACTGATCCTGACCTTTGAAAAACATTTTAAGATCCATCAGTGACAACAAGTCCTGACATACATGTTTGTTCACCCTAGTACAGAGATGCTACAGAAAGGAAATCTGCCTTGTGGTTTCTCATGGGATCTTTTGAATCACAGTTGTTTTTCTCAAGGAAAGGACGTCTTAGTTACCTTTATCACAAGACTTTAAATCTCCTTTGGAGGCTCCTACCCAAATATTTACACAACGGGCTTCCTAGGGAAGGCAGGCTGGCGGTTGTTTTGCTTTGTGCCATGAACTTCTCTGGCGACTGGTCTCCTCTCTATTCATCTCCTCTGTAACTCAAACATTGTCTCGGAGAATCCTGTAAACTGTCTGTGACACAGCCCAAAAACCTTCACCACGCTCAGCTCATCCCCGCGTGCCCATCGCTTCGTCACTAAATTATCACAGCTGCCCACAGAACTGCTCCACCCAACACAAACAGCAAAGGCGATGGGAGGAAACGGCTCCAAAGGGAACCTTTCCCTTTCAAAGCGAAAAAATCCTCCTGGTGAATGCGCTGTCACACTAAATAACTCAAAGGCACCAAATGCAAATTCTGTTTACAATGGCAGTTCTATAAATATCTGTGGCACGTTTCATTAGCCGGTGACTGCAGGAATAAAGAGGAATACAGAGTGTTCTTTCTTGACTCAAATCAGAAATTATAATTGGAGGCAGAACCTTTCCTAAATGCTCACTGCCTGTATGGGAGGCAATTACTGTGCCGAATCCACGAAAATCTGTGTCACTCTGCCCACTGTTTGGACAGACCCGCTGAAAGGCGATAGGGAGAGATGACAGCCCGCTGATTACAGTAAACTATTACATTAAACATCCTGCTCCCACTTGACCACTTCTTACTGCCTTCTCATCCTGGCAACTCCTGTGCTTGTAGAGGAGAGGGAGGGAGGAAAAGCAGTGTGTTTTTGATGTCTGCACGGCTTTTTGCATGTGGCAGCACTTCACTTTGCTGAATCGGGGCCACTCTGGCAAGCAGCTGCCTGTTCCACTGACCAGCACTGCCTCTTCATGTGTCTGCAACCATCTGCCATCTCCTGTCCTACTCTCACACTTCAAGACCCTGGAGGAATGGGCTGTCTTTCTTTTTATGCCATGTGTTTGCAGGGCATCCTCCCCAGTTGCTGATCTGCATCAACACTTAATAAATACTAGTGACAGTGATTGGGATGAGGATGGCTGTGTGTGAAGAGCTCAGTCACAAGGCTGACCCTTGATGGGCACCTGGGAGAGGGGACATGGCCACAGCTGACTCTGTGCTCAGTGGGGAGCAGCACTGGCCAGGCACTGCCCTTGGGGCTTGCTCGTTTTTGCAGTCATAGAATCATCAATGTGGGAAAAGACCTCCAAGATCAAGTCCAACCAATGACCGAAGACCCCCATGGCCACTAAACCATCTAGCAAAGTGACATGTCTACTTGTTTTTTGAGCACTTCCAGGGATGGTGACTCCACCACTTCTCCTGTGCTTAAATCCAGTCCTTTAGTTGTGACTCAGTGGGAACAGTCCCTGATGAAGAGGAGCAAGATGACTGCTGGTGCAGATCTGGCTCTCTGTCCAGACATGGGGCTTGCCCCCTGCCCTGTCCTGGTGAGCACGTCACCATGGTATGCAGCACTGCTCATGGCATCCTTGCAGTCCAGGCCCAAAGCCCTCACACACACTCACTTCCCCTGCTCTTCCCCTTCACCAAAATGGGCCATATTCAGGCAGACTGGCTTCCACCTGAGCCTCAGTGGCTCAAACCTCTGAGAATGGGAGACAGTCAGGAGAAACTGTTGTTTCTGAATATGGTCTTCATTTCTACTATTTATTTCCATGAGTCTTTCCTAAATCAATGGTGGAAAGTCTGGGTTGTTATTATTTTTTTAGGAGGGAGAAAAGTGATTTTAATTTGGCCCAAGACTCCTGGCATAGAGAGCAGAGGGCTAAATATACTGTCTGTTGAGGTCAGTGACATAGAACAGGACATGGGCTGAGCTTTCTGAAATAAGCCAATACAGAATCATAGAATCATAGAATGGTTTGGCTTGGGAGGGACCTTAAAGATCATCTATTTCCAACCCCCCTGCCACAGGTAGGGATGCCACCAACTAGATCAGGTTGCTCAGAGCCCTATCCAACTTCAGGCCTTGAACACTTCCAGGGATGTAGTATGAAGAAGTACCAATGTTTCTGACTACAGTACATAGGAAACCACTGGACAACACTTCTGCATTCAAGTTTGTTCATGCTATTATTTCTTATAGGAAAGGCTATTTGGTGCTCTGGAGCAGGAGAGGTTAGCTGTAAACCAGTTGTTTTTTTCCCCTGGAAAAGGTATCCCAACCATATTCTAAGGCATCTGCCACCTTCAAGCAGTACTTCTGTAAGAGAGCAAAGATGCTGCATATTTGAAGAAACAGGAGCATCCTTTTGTGCATTATCTTTCAAGAGATGTCGGTGGCAAATGGAGTTTTGCAGCTGAGGAGGACAGAGGAAATATGTTGTAAATGTGGATAATGTCAATGCTAAGAGAAGTAGCCGATGGCTGATGTATAACCAGACTTCACCTTCCAATGCATCATGGGTTTCCCTGTTATGGAAATACATTGAGGCTCTGTGAAACACATACATAGTCCACAGGTGGACTGAAAGGCCAGAAAACATTCACTGGCAATGATGCAACATCTCTCACACGTGTTTGATAGGACCAGAGGAAGGCAACGCGTGCGAGGCCTTTGGCTTTCCCTGCCTCTTTATCCCACTCCTTGAAAAATTAATGTCCTCACCAATGGATTAGGGCACAGAGATGAAATTGCTGAAACCATGGTTACAGATACAGCTCTTAAAAACCTCTTCTATCCTGCAGGAAGGTAGTGCTGCCATCCTTGGAGAAGCTTGACGTCATCCGTCGCATGGGGGAATCTGAACAGGGATGTGTGTTTGAGAGGGGTCTCATCAAGTGATGCAATCATTTCTGCAAACACTCATTTGCAGGAGAGGCAAAAACCTCTTCAGTAATTAGAAAGCAGGGGTCCTCCTCGAGAAAGGAGGTGGGACGGTGTCAGCAGCGGTGTCACCCCAGCGGAAGCACACCACAAACGGCGCGACCCAGCCATTGTGTGGACGCCGACAGGGAGCGATGGGATAAAAATTAGGGCGAGCTACAGGCTGAGTGACCTGGTGACTTCCCTGTTTTGTCTTGAGAGCTGACAAAAGAATTCCTGGCCTGCCTAAGGAACTCCTCACTTCCTCTGCGCGGAGCTTTCCAGCCTTGCTCAGGCTCCGGCATCACCCGGGGACATCTGCACAGGTTACTTCTCGTGCTTCCTCTAAACAGCGCTCAGCAAAAACGCTCTGATTCAGCAAAGCACACAGCCGTGCCCATAAATCCCTTTTATTTCAGTGTGACATAAGCAAGTGTTTAAGTGGCTTACTGTATCAGGGCTGAAATGAAAAACCGTCTCCTATGGTCCTTAAGTCCATTTACAACATCAAGCAATAACTCTCAGGCGAACTTTAAAGCCGGGAATGCCGTGCCTTAACCTCAAAACACTTGGTGCTTGAGCTGTGTAGTCAGAATTAAATTCAATTCCAACGCCACATTTTAAACCAAGCAGGGTATTACCCGGCAGACGCCTAAATCACCGCTCTGAGCGCGGACGGCCTCGGAGGCCTGATTTCAGTTATATCCTGAGATAAGAAAGTCCTTTCCTGGACAGACCAGCTTCCTCACTAGAATGAAGGCTGTGTTGGTTTGGGTCACGTATTGTTTTCTTTCTTAAAAATAATACAGATCTAAATCTTTTCAAATACAAAGGGAAGCAGAACGTCTTGCAACCTCCCTGCCTTCTGATGTCGAGGCAGGAGGAAGAACGCATTCCCAATGCAGACTTTTCACTATGTTTGACTCTTTCACCCTCGTAACTCTTTTCATTCCCTTTCATGGACAGAAAATAGACCATTTTCTGGTTTAAAAATATATCAGCTACCAAGACTTATCCCCACTATTCACAAGGCAGGAGTGGAGAGCGTAGGAGCTTTGATATGGTCGGTCAGAGCATCCTCTGAGATCTGGAGCTGAGGCTGAACACAGGGAGGTAACACAGTTTCAGTATTATTTATTATTTTTAGTCCAGAGGATTCACTGGCCACAGATGTCTTAAACCTTACAGATTTGCAACCCCTTCTGCACTCAGGAGAAGCGTGTCTCAATAAACCTTGACTCAGCTGGTTGTGCAGGTGGTTCAACATGGACACACGCTTTGGGCCAGCATTTTTAGGTCAAGGATGTGCCAGAGCTGTTAAAATCTTGCTTCAAACTGGGATCCTGTAGCTATCCCCTCCACTTTTACCTGGGAAGCCCGTGTTGCTCCTACATCCTTGCTGTACATGCAGCAGGCTGGCTGCACCCAGCGATGGGTAAGGGCTTCGTGGGGAATAAATAATAAATAAATAATCATGCAAATGAAGTGGCCCAGCTGCTCCTCCTCCCACCAGCCTGGGGCTCTTCCCTGCTGGCAGCTCTTTCATGTGAATGAGTTTTAAATGAGTCAGGGGATGGGGTTTCCATCCCCTCCTGACAGACTTTCCTGCACAGCCTCACAGACCTGGTGGATCAGCTCCTGTCTGGAGCTGAGGGCAAGTCCTGGTGAGAGAGGAGAGCCACAGTCCTGCTTGTCTCTCCGTCACTTCTGATGGAGCAGATGACAAACTGTTCACATTGAGCACTAATGGGCATCTTTAGGTGTGGTGAAATCACTTTATTCATATGAAACTGTTACAGCCAAAGGGTTGCATCCTATGGCAAGTGGAAGGTGAGTGGCAAGGGCAGCCCACGGCCTCATCCCACCTTATAGATATTGGGATTATTCATTCAGAATATGCTATTCATCCATATGCCAAAGTAATGCCCAAAGACTGAAAAACAGCCACTATCACAAAAGAAGCCATTACAAAAAATAGTTCTTCTCATGCCTGTTTTAATATGACAGGTAGACAATCTTTCTTGCTGCCAACTTCCCAGTTAACACCTAAAATAACTTGTCCTGTACATAAGCTTCTTCTGATCTAACTCAGCTCAGCCAAACTGAGAACAACTTCATTTTGTGAACTTTCTTATTTCCCTGAGGGTGAACTTATTTTCTAGGTAATAATCCCTTTAAGGCAAGTTCTGCAGTATCATCCCGTGTTTGCACATTACATACAAGAGCTGTGATCCATCATTTGGGTTGCTGGCCCCTAACGCAGCCCAAAGAAATAAATACCAACAGCAGAGCTAAAATGAGGTGCTCAGAGGGAAAGAGGATAAAGGATCTCAGGCATCTTTGCACAAGGACAAGCAGTGTGGTCCTGGGACAGCTGTTTTATTGACTTTTGAGCATAGCCATGCATCGAGAAAAGCATGGTATGTCCTCGAAGGGTCTTGCTTCCCCTGTAAAAGCCCTGTATTTACCCTGCTTGCTATGCACAAAGGATACAGAATGATCTAAAGGAAAAGGATTTAAGTTACCTACCAGGGAAATCTTTTACCAGTGAGGGACTTTGCAGCCTTGTATAAGTCACAACAACTCTTCTGGGACTCCTAATCACCTTTTGGTTCATTCCCTACTATATTGTACAGCAAAGCACTATGAATCATCATAAGATAATGACCATGTGGCAATAAAGTACACAGCAATAGATTATCATTATTAATATTACTATTATTCCCAAAGATGTTAGCATGTGTGTTAATCTTTCCTACATCTGACTTTTTAAATTCCTTGTAAACACACATAAAAATTTAATTTTTTGTAGAGTTTCACACTTCAAACATGGCATATTTTCAGCAAACTGTTCCAGATATCACTTGTTTGTGCGTGCAGACAGGGTGTAATTACATGAGAGCATCCAAGTCTTCTGGGAACACATTCACAGGAGGTTTGGGTTAGTTATAGAGGAAAACAGGACGATTTATTTGCTACTGAAACAAGTGTGATTTGCTGGAGAAAAAAAAATCAATGTGGGTTCATAGGAAGATGACCAAAGTGACCCAAGGCAGTGGAAGCGATAGTATGTGTGAAATATTTTTAAAGGACAAATTAAGATTTATGGCTTAAAGTGTCCTTTTAGTGCTCATTGAGTGTTTTGCACCTACTGTATCACTAAGAATTGAGAGGTGTGAGCACTGATGGACCTGATCAATGGAGCCAGGGCACTGGGCAGTGCATCACTCAGATACTGTAACAGAGTGAGTCAATCGGTAGCACTGAGCAGTGTTATATATAACACATAATAGAAATCACACTTTCAAAAGCCATTCCAGATATGAAAAAAAAAGTAAAATGTTAATATGCACACTGAAATGTTGGGGTTTTATTTTTCTTTCTTCTTGTTTTGAATAACACTCTAAAAACTGATGTGTTTCTAGTGGAAAAATATGTCACCGGGTTGTTTCCAGCCACTGATAATCAGTGGGTTTGACACACATTTGATGTTGAGAGCCAGGGCTGTGGCTGGTGCCCAGGTTGGGCAGCTGCCAGCAGTTCTGCCTGAGCAGCAGCAGCTGACAGGGTCAGTGCAGGGTGGGCATCATCCCCCGACTGGGTTTCACAGGAAGGATGGGGTGAGAATGCAGAGCACATTCAAATGACAAGCAGCTGACTCATCCTCAGCGATGCAGGTGTTTTCAGAAACCAGCCCTGCCTGCAAAAGTCTGGTTTGACCATTTCTGCTCCCACTTCACTTGCGAGCCCATCCAGCGCTGAGCTGGGGCTGCAGGGCTGGGACCTCTCCCGTGGGCTGTGCCTGCACATCCAGATGGGCGAGGAGCAGAAAGGGTCCTACCAGCCTTCTCCTGTCCTGACAGCTCCTGATGCTGAACATTTGTGTGTCTGGTGAGGACTAGAGCTCAGACTAGTCCCACTCTAGACTCTAGTAGGGAAAACTACTTTCAGGACACTGTGCTTTTATACCCCCTTTCATCTCCTGAGTAACGCCAGGGTTTTGCACCACCTGTATGGAGAATGCTTCAGCTATTGGTGCAGCGAGACCAGGTCATCTCTGCATCAGAGCATCTCGCAACATAATAAATATGGACAGTCTGTAACCTCTGCACAGGGGGGACCTGAATAAACGACTCAGCTTAAGCCTGTCTTTTTGCCATGTGCCTCTGCCTTTTAGGAGCAAGGGAAGGATGCTCCTTTCTGGAAATAAACTCAGCAGCTCTTTAGTACTGTGCAGAATCAATGCAGAAGAGTTAAGGAAGGGAAGCAAAGAGAGAACAGGCCTGATGTAATGTCTGCAAACTCAGGGCTGCATCTGATATCCCCGAGCCCTAAATTCCCAGGATTCAATACCCATTTTGAAGCAGCCTTCTGCCATGTACACACTCAGCTGTACCTGAGAGAGGGGACTGAGGAAGTGAAGACACAGCCCAGCACTTTTAGATTTGCAGATTCCACTCAAAATTGCCATCAGCACTTCCAGAGCATTTCAGAAAGCACCTTCCATGGTGCAACAGAAAGGCAAAGTAAACTCAGTGCTTCCCTCCAGTTCCCCCTGGTCTTGTCCTGGTGAGGAAGAAGTCCCTTTCCCACTGATTCCTACCACCTCCTACAGCACAAGGCCACATGACACATTCAGTGACTGCATAACCACCCCCAGCATGGATGCAAAGCATCCCAGGGAGCTCAGACCACTTCAGACAGAACTTTTTTTTGCAGTCTTTTGGCCTTTCCAGTTCAGAATTGAAGAAGACAGTGGAAGTCACCTTCCAAATTTATTTCCTGGCACGCTTCCACGCTGGGGTGTGGGTACACGAAGGAAACACTGTATTTGATTACACATCCCCTAAATCATCCCAGTGTCCCCTTGGGTACCCCATTTCACCTGGAAATGAGAGAGTCTGATGGTGCACAGCACACACGTGGCAGCCAGGTGTTGAGGTGATGGGTGTCTTCACAAAACCCTGGCTGGGGGTAGCCAGGAGAGACCCTGCCCATGCACATCAAGGGCCAAACTATGTTTAAAGGTGGAAAGAGTTCTGTTCACACTCCCCTCTCTAGGACAGGTGCCACGTTTCAGCTTCAGATTTTGTGCTCTCTTTCCAAGCTGCTCACTTGATGTGGCAGCTTTCCACCCCCAGCTTGTCCTGTGTAAACCCAGGGTCAGCCTGTGGCTGCTCCACTATCTGCAAATCACTTCTCAGTGTGAAATATTTCAGCTGGGATGGATGGGGTGCCAGCAGCACTTGCAGCGTGTGTGGTACGGCTGCAGCCACGTTCAATCCCACGCGGTCAGGAAACCCAAACAAGGCTGGATTTATTTTGGTTGGGAGATCTGTGGACTTCTAAGAAGAAAAATAAATAAATAATCTAAACACAACCTAGTGGGTTGGCAAGCCCAACAGCCATTGTCAAAATGTTACGTGTTACATGTGGAAGTGTACGTACAAAGGATTTCTGTAGGCAAAATGGAGTATCAACCTCTTTTCAGTTTGCAGCTTTCTAGGAGGTTTTCAATGGACCTTTTAACAGTGAATTGAAGTAAAAATAGGTCAACTTGCCTACCTTTTTTCTGCCCTCAAGAATTTTTCCCAAAGATTACTACACTAGGTCAGACCACATCCAAGCAGTGCAGGCAGAGGATGAAGAGAGCATTTAGCTACCCACTAGTGATGTTTTCTTGAGGGTGGGGACACAGCAGCTATCCAGCACCACATGAAAATGTCACATAGAAGCTCAGGACAAGAGTAGAAGGATTGTGTATCTGTTAGGAAAGGAGCAAAGTGGGTTGTAAGCAAGAACATTTTTGATGACGTTGGAAATCAGATGGTCCCAGCTCCTCTGTCTCCTTTGCTCCTCTGTCTCCTTAAGGCTGGGCAAGGGCTGAAGTCCCACCTCACCTCATGAAGACACACCCAGGGTATCTGGTATCATGCATCAGACCTCAGAAAAATATAACACAGCCATGAAACAGGGATGCACTGGGAAGGGGGGGTACATCAGGGTCGTCTTCTACTTATTTTGGCAGGCAGCTTACTAGAGCCAAAGACAGGCAAGGAGTAAACCTTCAGGGCTACATTGACTCGTGAGTAGGTGGAGTGCAAAGGTGACTTGGAGCAGAGGAGGCAGGATCAAAACTGATGTGTTTGCCATTCATCAACATGAAAGTGCTCCCAGAAGCTCAGAACTGATCAAATATCTGTCTGGGGTCCCTTCTCAGTGTGAGATCAGAGGGAAAAGCAGACAAAGTCATTTTTGGTCCCTGACAAGATTCAGCTCCAGAGCGGAAGATGGGGCTCCAACTCGTTGTGCAGCATCAGAAAATTGTTTGTGGCTTTCTAGGATATGGCACATATTGAGATTTACAGGAGGGCTAGGGATTAAATTTTTAAAAGTCTGGGAGAAGGAGAAATATCAGAGTATGCTGTCAGTTGCAGCAGTCCCTGAGGCTACGCTGGGCAATGCACTGATGGCTTAGGGAACCCGAGAGAGGCCGGGACAAACTGGGATTTGGAGCTGAAGGAGACTTGCAAGCAATTCCATCACAGCTTAACCTTGTCAGACCTTGCTGCCTCCTGGGCTGCTGTGCTCTGCTTGCACTGGGGCTGCAGGGCAATTCACTCCTCCAGCAGCAGGAAGGAGCAAGCCAGCAAGGATGACTGGAGATTGGCATTGACAAGTCACCTTGGGAGCCAGCTGTGCACCCAAACACATCCCACCCTGTGGTGAACTGTGAGGGCCTCTGGGAGACATTGCTACCTGCTCTTCTGGCTGACCCTACAGCAGGTGTCCCCCCAGCTTCCCAAGAGATGGGGCATTTGTGGGATAGCTCACATTGAGATGGAGATTTTGGGTGCAGCTCAGAGGACCAAGAATGCTGATTGCCTCAAACCCAGAGTGTTTTGTATAAAAGGTACCCAAGGTCCCTGAGAGCTGAGTGTGAGCATGGTCCCATGTTTGACAGCACCTTTTGCCTGTCCAAACAATGCAACTCACAACAAGTTCATACTGTGCCTTTGTGTATCTTCAGGGGACACCACCAAACCCTGACCCCAAATTTGGCTGATGTTGGATCAGCACACTCCTTAACACCTTCTCCATGTGTCACCCCTCTCACAATGCATGTCCTTTCCTTCTTCACAGTCTTACCAGATTGCAGCTTGAGACTTCAGTCACACCCCAGCCCCTTTCCAATTCTCCCTAAATACAACATTTTGTCCCTTGTCCATGAGTGCAGTTTTACTTTGCCTTTGCTGTCTGTTAAGCTGCATTTCAACCTGCATTCAAACCTTCTGCTGTTACTCACACAGTAATAGTAGCAACAAAGGGGATATGTAGGACTCTAATCACCTGTGATGTGTGGGACTGGACTCAACGATTTGGGAAGTCTTTCACAGCCTTATGTCCCTACTAAGAACACACAGTGCACTAACTGAAGCCCTTGACCTGGCTAAACAATTTGACAGGATCTCTAGGGAAGATGCTCTCTGCCAAGTGATGCTGCATTGCTGTATGGCCCTGAGTGACCCAGTGCCACGACCACAGGTATCACCAAATATAGAGTTGCATCTTTAATACAATAACCATTTCAGATATGTAGCAGCTGACTGGACCGCCACAAACAATCTACCAGGAGCAATGGGTAGCTTGCCCAAAAGATTTGTGAGTGGCTCACTGGTGTATCTACGCTCAAATAATGGCAGAGATCCATATTTCCAGCCTGGGCATTTAAAACAGAAATTCACCTCAGAACAAAATGTTTATTTTACATGTGCATAAATCTACATGCTATGCTCCCCTGGTGCACTTCTCCCCTCTTTGGGAATTGATGTGGATGGAGCCACTCACAGTATTATGGATGACCAATGCCAACTCCTTCAGCCTATTTGGTCCTCTGAGGGACACAGCTGACCTTTGCAGCAGCACGAGGCGGTGCTGAGCTGAAGACCCCTCAAAATATCACCTCTCGCATCAAGAAGCAATATATCCTTGGCTCCTCACAGCTTCTGCCACAGCCCACTTTGCTCAGCAGCACAGCTGGGCTGCAGAAACTGCCCCATGAGCAGCTCACCCTCCTGCAGTGGCACGTACCTGCCTGACGCTGACACTTAAACACCACCTTCAAAATGTTAATCTTTGGAAGAGGACAGGCTACCCGTGCCAGGAAGGTCGAGCCAAGCACCTCTGAGCCACCAAGCCGAGCCGGTGCACCATCACCCCGGTGCACCATCACCCCGGTGCACCATCACCCGGCTGGGGTCAGCATCGCGGGTCCAAAGTGAATGTGCAGGCAGCCGTGCAGGCAGCAGTGTGGCCAGCAGCCCTCCCGTGGGACCTCTGCCATCGCCCCAAGGGGAAAGGGATCAGTCTGATGGTTTTAGCTCCATCGGGATCTCCCTGGTGCCTGGCAGACAGTTCTAGGCAGTGAAAATGGCACAGGCACCCATACCGGTAACAATCCCCTTCATGCACGGGTGGGGGATGCTCATCAGACCCCAGGGGCCAATCTAGAGGGAACTGAGTCCAAGACACCCAGATATCCAGCTGGCGCTGGGCAGAGCCAGGATTCAACCTCTCCCGATACTCGAGACACCGGGTAAGCCGTGCCCATGAAGTACAACGCGCAGGCACCACACCCCCTTCCCGCTGAAAAAGGCGAGCGGTGCCGGGGTTTTTGTTCAGGACAGTGTTTTAAAATCCCAAACCAAACCAGCAAGCTGGGAGTTCAGCTTTCCCTGCGACCTGGCTTGCCTGGGAGAAGAGATTTGCAAGCTCGCTCACGCATCTGTGTGTGTTGTATGGCTAAACCGCTGCCAGGGCTATTATTAGAAACAATTGTCTCTCCTGGAAATTTTATAGAGAGGTTTGAAACAACTTTTCTCCTGCCCTCCCCAGCAGCCAGCGGGTAACAATGCGGCCAAGAACCCTCCTTACGCGGAGCTTGTCTGCAAGGCGTGCAGATATATACACCCATACAGGCATAGTTTGGAAGCAGAGCTATTCATTTTCCTTTCCTAGCCCTGGATCTGGAGCAACTTTTCTATTCCTGATTCAGGAAAAGGTGCACAGGGGAAAGGAAAAACAAGCAGGGGGCTTCCCCCATTGCGAAGCCCCCAGCCCTGCATTAAACTTGCTGCAGCCATTTGGGAAGAGAAGGAGCAGTCCATCTTGGCAGTCAGTGGGGACAGGCAGCCAGATTGCTTGGGAAGGGGGGAAGGAATCACAGCACCGGCTTCTCTCCCCCCACATCCTCTCCTTCCCCCAGCCGCCGCGCTCGGCTCCGTTACTCGCCCACCGAATTCAGGGGTTTGGGGATAGGGTTTGTGGTTTTTTTGAAAGGCCAGAGAAAGCATCTGCTGCCCACATTTCTCCCCGTTTGAGGTAAATGGAGGGAGGGGGCGTGGAGCAGCCCGCACACTGCGGCTGGGCTTTCCCCGGGGGCCGGGGCTGGAAGGGGAGCCCCGGCCCGCCTCGCCTCCCCCTCCGCAGACAAAGACCCCGTTACCTTCTCCCGCTGCCTCGGCGGCTCCGGCGCCCCCTCAGCTCCGAGCCCGGGGCGAGCGCATCCCCGGCCGCAGCGCGTCTCTCCAGGCCGCGGCTCTACCGCCCCGCATCCATCGCCCGCCTCTCCGCCGCGGGGTGCGCGGGATGCGCGGCCCTTCCCTCCTCTCCCCGCCGCTCCCGGCCGCTCCTACGGCCGTCCCATCCTCCCTGCCGGGATGCCGGAACCCTCCTTTCCCCCCTTCTTCTTCTCTTTCCCCGCCTGCCGGCCCCCGGCGCCCCGGCTCCTGCGCGGCCGCTGCCGCGCTGCGAGGCTGCGAGGCTGGAGCCGGGGAGGGAGGAGGAGGAGGAGGAGGGGGAGGAAGGAGGAGGAAGGAGGGAGGAGGGCAGCGAGCAGCAGTTGGCGCTGGGTCATGTGAAACAGATGAACCCAGCTCGGGGCCTGCCAACATCTGGGCTCCCCCTCGCCTCTGGGAGGAGGATGAAGGGATGAAGGATGAAGGGATGGAAGGACGGAGGGAGGAAGGGTGCAGGGTGGCGGTGTTCATGCCCCCTGCCCACGCGTGCACACCTTGAGATGATAACGGAGAGGGGTGAGAGCAGCGGGGATGCTCTGGCTGGAGGAAGAGGAGGGCAGCCAGGGCCTCGGGCACCCGTGGGGCTGAAGGCAGAGCAGCTCCTTCTGGGGTGCAGCCCCAGGGGCTAGGGGCAGCCTCCCTTTCTCCAGGTGATTTTTCCTTCTGCTCCTGGCTGAGTGAAGGGTGCTGCTTGATGGTCTTAAAGTGTACCTGGCAGCAGCATACTCTGCCCAGCAATAGAACCCCTGTACAGACTGCACTGGAGTGGCCCTCATGCAAGGGTGTCACTGTTAAAGAATTAGATCAGTCAAAAAGGACAATATGTGAGGGCCTCTAAAAAGTGCTGATTTTTGGATTTAAACAAACACGGCACGAAGAACCCATGCCATGATGCCTGTGGTTAGAACTCTGACTTGTTGCTGCTGCTTCACCTCCCCATCAGCATTTTTCTTTTTGGCACTGGGGTTGTTCCCACCAGGAAAAACCCTTAGGTTGCTGATGTGCCACACTCTGGCACAGGCTGGCTGAGAAGAGGTCTTCTTTGTGAGGGGAGGTGTGGAGGTGAGCCCTTTCCTTCATTTGTTTTCAGTAGACATTCATGCCACCACAAGGATGCTCGTGGTGAGGGTGGAGCTTGAGCTTACACAGGATACAGGAAATTTCCCTTTTTTCCCTGCAAGAAGTTGACAAAGTCGCTCTTCTGACATAGTGGTGGTGAACAAGCTGGATGTCTCGTTTTAGCTGGGGGTGTTTCTGGGTTTGATCTGCTGTCAGACTGAAAGTCAAGACCATGCCAGCATGGAGATGCCATGAGACTTTATGTCCTCTCCTCTGCGATGGGCTTGGAGGAGCAGTGGGCTGCAAAGTGCTCCTGGGTACAGTAGCCAAATCCTGGAGCATGAGCACAGTTCTCTCTCCTGTCTTTAAGGGCACAAACATAAAACTAGAACTGCATATGCAGCCACAGGGAGGCTCACCCGTCCAAATCACTCCACCCAAGGGGGTGGCTTTGGTTAAGGGGATAAATATAGAGGCAGTTCTGGCCTCTGGCTGCTGAGGGTTAAGACCAAGCAGCTGAGGTGGCCCAGCTCTGCTCTGGAGGTCATCCTGAGGTCAGGACATAGGGGCAAGATGCAGCAAAAGTATCCATCTCTGCTCCAGGAAATACAGGGCTACCATGGCTATGGTGCAAGAGTAAAGGTTAGGGTTTTCTGGGTGTATCTAACCCACATCTAGATCCAACCACTGAAGTAGCCCTAAGGGGCAAACCACCAACACACAAACTGCAAAACCTCCTGGGATCTTAAACCCATGATTTCAGAGAGTGGTAAAACTTCAAGTTGCCTCCTAAATGCTGTTTTGCCCTTTCCTTCAACAGAGGTCACAATACCTCTCAAGCAGATTCTGCCTGTGGTGGTGAAGATGAGCATGAGAGGCTGAACCCCAGCAGTGGTTCAGCCCTGATTAGAACTAGCAATGGAAAATCACCTTCCCAAGCTGACTTTCGCTAAAACAGGAGGTGAAGCTGCTTCAAAGGTGCACTCACCATGAAGGTGCCTGCTTGTGCTTATTGTTCTCTGTGAGTATGCCAGGGCAATGAACTTTGTCTCTGGGGTAGGATGATCCTTCAGCTAGCAAAGCCTCAAGACAATTTCCCCATGCACTGCTCTATGGCACATGTTGCCCTTCCAGGTAACTCTCCTGGCAAGATCTGCCTCCAAACCTAGAGCAGACCCAGGATGTGGTGCAGCATTATTCAGCTGGTGATAAAAGAGCTCGCCTGGTGGGTTAAGTAACCAGAAGGAGATTGGAAGCCTCTAATTGGAAAGTAATTTGTTTCATGCATAGCAGCAAAAACTGCAAAGCAAGGCTTACTCTGCCCAGAATTGCAATGTTCAGCTTTCAGACCAGGTGTGGGGATTTTCATTATACTTAGCTTGAAATTCCAGGGTCCCTACAACAATTCAATCTCTTCCTTTGGCACAAAACAGGCATGGGTTTTGGAACAGTTTGGAGACAGCAAGAGAGCATCCTTTCTCATGCCCAGTGTTACAGTGGGGTTCTCTGCCAGGTGTGCCCAAAGAACATCCCATCACTGTGTGATCCTAATGGTCTCCTCCAGTGTCTTTGGAGCATCAGCTGGTTTGTGTCACAGGGAAAGGCCTGAACCACCAATCGACTTACAGGTGTCATGTGACGGAAACTGTCTGGAGTAGAAATGGGTAGGGAGATTCTTGGTCTCCCCAGGTGCAGTGGCTCAGCACCTCTGCAGCCTTTGAGACCCACCATGCAGGAAAAGAAGCTGGACCCTCATACCTGTGAAACCTCAAGCTCCATCCCCCTCAGATCCCTTGTAAGGAGATGACGTTTCCTACCCATCCGAGACCATGTGAACAGCACTTCCTCAAAAGGAAGTTCAGTATGATTCGGTACAAAAGCTTAACATTTCCTGCAATGATGGGAGATATTCCTGCTACATTTCCTTTATCCTCTAATTCATGATGCAACATTTGTAATAAAAATAAATTACCAGTCTGAGTAAAGATGACATCCTCTAGGTACCTGATGGAACTAACAAAGAACTTAGAAATGGGGGCTGTTTATTATAATATGAAAAGACAGTAGAGTTTTGTCCTTGATAAGAGTTGATTATGACTACTCAACCAGAAAGAGTTGTTTAGCTCCAGAACTGGACAAAGAACTGGAAGGACAGCTGTACTGCAGTGTAAAGCCAATGCCTTGTACCCACCAGGGTTTGCTCTCCCCTTCTTCCTCTCTCAGACATATATGCTGTAATACAGATTTCCTAAACGGTGTCCTTTCAGGGGTAAAAAACCCAGTCATCCACCTCATGTACATTCTTCTCTAATTTTCCCAGTTATAATTCAGCAGCAGCAAAAACCCTTTTCTTCAAGGAACTTCTGTAACCTCACAAGGTCCCTGGAGCTGGCACTACCCAAGCAATACACCCTGGTAGCAAACATCTCCTCTGGAGGCAGCAAAGCTGCTGTCATTGCAATGATTAGAACAAGGGAATGGTTGCGCTTCTTGAAAGCTGGTTCCTATCATGGCAAGTCCCAAAAAGAGAACAGTAACCCAAATATTTACCTCTGACATACACAAAGTGAAGCTTCCAGCAACCAGATGCCTCTGTGCCAAAGTAACAACATGCTGATTCCTTTGTCTTGGCTCCTGATAACGAGGCAAGGAAGAAACACCGTGGCCTTGTGCTGGAGAATTACTGTTGACAATTCATTTCCACTCTCGTTAGCAAAGATTAAAGAAGCAAAATACTTTACAGGGAACGTGGTGATAGGAGTGTGGGTGCCATCAAAATGTGTGAGCTGTTACATGAACATTTCTAGTATTTTCAGAAAAGCTTAATGAATATTGTCTATCCCAGAACCGCATTAATTAGCACTAGTGGGTTGGAGGAGATGTCGTGTCATAAAGTAATATTCACACTTACTCCACAATTTGCATTCATAAGAGGTGCAGTGCTTTACAAAACTTAATGTCATTTCCCCCATATGGTACATCTGAAACCCATGGAAGGTGAGGAAAGTGTTTTCAAAGAATATTTAGGATTTGCTGAAGGTATCTAACTGCCTGCCTCCCTGTGGGAGGTGTTCAGTGGTCTATCTCTCATTGATTGCACAACTCTTAACTTGTAATATTTGAGTGGCAGTAAAAGATTAAAAACCCTACAAACTTAAAAAGCAGCATGGGCCTAAGTAACTTGGGACCTGAAATCCATTTCTGGATATGATATAAGCTGCTAGGCACATGAATCTCACTGCAAATCAATGCAGCTGACTTATTCTAACCATGACAATGGTCAGCCAGCCCCAGAAAATGAAGTGTCAGGTTAGCCTATGGGTTGATTCACGTGATTTCTCTGAAATTCATGGTATAACTGTTCATGGGCTCTAAGGTAGGTTGGCTCTTTTCATCTGAGACAATCTGTATCCAACACTCACTGAATATGCCTCAGTGTTGGGAAGCAGAGAAGGCACTGACATGACTCAGTTGATCCCTCAAGCCACCAGGCTGCCCTCACCCTCTTCCAGGGACCAGGGCCAGCAAAAGAGAGGCAGAGGGTTACATGTACCACTATCAAGCCCGTCCCCATCACTCTGTTTTCTCTCTGTAACAGGTTGTGATGAGTTGTGACCTTGCAACAGTTCCTGTTAAGGGTTTTGGAACCAGGTGGAAACCACATTCAAAAAAGCAAAATGCAATTACTGGGTCTGGACCTGCAAACAGTTTAGGAAATAAGGCACATAACACCACCAACTGCCATGGTTCAGTGCACTTCCAACTGGGAAGATCTCCAAGCTTGCCAAGCAAACCACGAGATGTTTCTAGTTAAGCTTTCCACAGAAACACTTCCCTTCTGGGATGAACTGTGGGTGTTATTCCCATGTCATGCTTTCAGTAATTTCCAGGACAATCCCTTAAGTAATTGGGGCACAAAAGGAGGGGGGAAAGGGAGAAGCAGGACTTTAGCTTTGGACAAAATAAGCCTCCAGGGCATCTGATTAATTTTCACACAGACTCTGCTTAAAGGATCTCAGAGAGCTGAAGAGGGAAGTAAGCAGACCTCGATGTTCCCAAAGAGCTGGTGCAATAAATCCTCCCTTCATTAGGCAAAGAAAGTGCATGCTGGCAGGATTATTATGCAGGGAAGCGAAGCTCAGACTTCACGAGGCGGCTGAAACGGATGGTGGGGACAAGCCAACTCCAGCTGGTTGGTGTTATGACCCTGGGCTGGCAAATCCTGCCTGCTGCCTCCAGCTCCAGCCTGGGGCTGGTGTGGAAAGGGACAGGAGTCACGTGTAAGTCGCCTGTGTCCCAGTTAGCTCCGGGTAATCCCGGCGTCCAAGAGGCCAAACAAAGCGAGCAGCTGAAGTGTGCATAAGGGACTAAGGATGAGCTGGGTGTGCCACCAGCCCTCCTGGAGTGACCCATGACTCAGTGGAGTGACGATGGTGAAAGGGGCCATTCTTGGAGTTTCCTCCTTCCTTTGCACCCACCCAGGTCTGGGTCCAAGGGGAAGGGAGGACATCTTCCTGATGGAACCTGCTGTGAGACATCCCTGTCCTTGCAAGAGGAAGAGGAGGCATGAGGGGTTCCCCTGTCTGGTGGAAGTCAAGTCCTCACAAATCCCTTTTATCCTCCCATGGAGCAGAGGGGACACATGGGACCCATAGGACCCTGCTACCCTTTTCTTTAAGGCTGAGCAAAGCTCTGCCTCAGGAACTTCTTCCTATTCCCAGAATACTGCCGTTTTCACTTGAAATGGCCTGAAAGCAGAACAGTTCAGGAAGGAGCACACGTGGCAGGGTCCTTTCCATCCATAAAAAGGTAGTGGTAGGAGATGGGAAGGCCTTTCCCCAGGGGAGGAACAGGAGCTCCAGAAAATGCTCATGACGCTGGCAAAGGGCACTGTTAGTCTGGGAGAGACCTGCAGAAATGTTCACAGACCACCAACATGACCTCAGTGCAGACAGAAGTAAATTGCAGCTAATAAAGAGGTAACCTCATTTGTCCAAGAGGCAAGTGAACAACCTTATTCGTGCAAGGGAACTGCTGAGTAAATGGCAAATGAGTGAATGGCAAGAACCTGAGAACAAGGCTGAAACAAGGCAAGATTATTCTCCCTATGCTTTCCTTAGATGTTGCAGTCGACTGGTGCTGGTGAAAATCAAACAGAAGCCTTCTTGGATGCCAAAAGGCAGTACAGGTAATTGTGAAGGACATCAAATGAGTCAGCTGAGAGAACCAAGCCCAGAAATGTGCCTCCTGTTAGGCAAAATCTACATGTACCTCTTGCATTGACCTACATAATGAACTATTTTCTATTGTATGGAAGAATAAAGCAAACTAATTCTCATTTGCTTGGCTTTTGTACTGAAATAGCCTTTGTACTTTACAGGACTTCAGATTTGAAGACTATTTTTGTAGTTTTACACTGCCTTCTACTGAGGATTGCAAAACTTACACAGGTTGGAAAAGATTTCTATTTCACATTTTGTGGAAAAATCCTGAGAACATTTCAAAATGGCATTGAAATAATTATTAATAGCTTTTGGCAAATAAATGTAGCAAAAATGCAACCAGTTAGACAACATTTCAAGACATCTCTGCAACATTAAAAATAGGGCTCAGGAAGATAGTGAAGTGACACAGCAAAATGACAATTTTAGCAATTGAAAAAAAAAAAAGATGCCTTAAGCTTGCATTCCATTTTCTCTTACTTTTTGGGCATACTTTTTTATTTCTTAAATTGTTTTTCTCTACTCCATTACTTGCCCAAACAAATAAAATCAGGGAAGTTTCTTGGCTATAGCAGGAAATAGCTGTTCAGTCCAGAGCTCTTGTAGGTGTTAGTAGGGGGTAGCCTAATTTCAGATGCAGGTGTGGTTTTTAAGGTAACCTTTTCTTCTTATTGAAAGTTTTTTCTACCTCTGTGAGGCAAGATCATTACCTAAGTTGAACAGATGGGAAAATGGAGTCATAGAGAGATCAATTTACCTGGGTAAGATCCCATACCAAATTGGAGAGAGAAAGAGAGAGAGAGACAGACAGACCTGGGAATAAATCACAGGCCTTGTGACACGAAAGCCTTTGTGCTGGCTCAAGACCCCTCTTCTTTCCCCAGCTAATGAATCAGTGATTAACAAAGGCTGCTCCATTTCTGACAGTTTAATCGGCAATTTCTACTTTACACTTTGGTTCACTTTGGCTGTTTTTAATCTTTATGAGGCAATCCTCACAAAGAGAGGAAGCAAACAGAAAATAAATCTCTGAGCAAGTAAGCCCTCTTGTCATAAAAGTGCAATAATCAGATCTTATATGTCAGAAAATATTTATCTGACCAATAATGCTTGCATTTAGACCCAGTCAATAACAAACAACCAAATTACGTTTAATATGAAAACATTTAAAATGGGCTCATCATCTTCTAAATAAACATAGCACTAGTCATAATGGTGCTCTGCTAGAGCCAAAGGCTCAGTGTTAGTTGATTTATTGTTTAACTTGAGTCTAATTGCTGCCTATCTGATGTCTCTGGGAACACGGGCTTCTATCACTCGTCTGAACACAATTTCCTTTTCATTACTGAGGCACACCAGGAACAAGCCCCATCTCTTCTGATACCCTGTCCGGGGTGGTCACCTCAAGACTATTAACCCTCAGCTAAGGAGACTGAAATGTCTGATTAGTTCACTCTATAACAGTTGGTAATTTCCTCTCTGTATGTGGCCTGATTTCTGAGCACAGTTTGCTCCAACCTATGTCCCTGTGAAGTCTCTCTTTGCGTGGCCACACAGACCCAGAGCTGCTGGGGAGCAGCTCTGAGAAGGGCAGGAGAGCTTGGAAGTCACACAGTGATGGGTCTCAGTAGTCTTTGCTGGCTGCTGTTTATGACAGGAGAGTCTTTGGTATCGACGCCTCCTTGAGAACTCTTTATACCTTTTATCTAACAAGTGTAAGAGGCCTTGCAGACACATGTGAGGCTGTAGGATAAGTGGCATTGACATTTCTCCCCCAAAATAGGATATGAGTAGCTCAAGTTCATACAACCTGGGGGATGTCTCAAACCACAGGGCCCCTCCATTTACCTAGTGTCTATGGCTTCAGAAATGTTCCCCTAGCTCAACTTGTCATCTCCTGCTCCATTTTTTCAGGAAAGGGTGGATCAGCGTGCTGATTCATAAAAAGTCGCCATTATACACCTAATCCCCACTTTAAGAACAGCTCTAAGCTGGCTGACAATACCTCAGAGCTAGGATTTACAGACAAGATGTGGGACTTGCACTGTAGGCACCTTTTCCCCATGACTCCCTTGACTGCTGGAAGTGGGGAACAGGAGGTATTTTGTCTCTGAAGACTGATAAGCTCCACTGAACTGATCAAATACCAACAATCCCAGTACTTTTGGCTATTATAATGATAGTTTCTGGAGCTCTGTAGTGTCTTTGCAGTCTTCGGGCTACAGAAAATTGGGTGCCTGTTTTTAGGATGGAGAAGGACCTGATTATGGTTGGGTCTGTTTTTTCCCATTTATTTCTCCGTGATGTTCTGGCTTGTATTATCCCTCTGTCTTCACCTATAACCTGAGTCTGATCATAACACATTTCCCTCTATCCTAGGAGGACTGTGAAGTTTAACTCATTAAACCCTAAAAGGTGAATAGAAGAATTCAGACACAACACGTAAGTCAACTCTTGCTGTAGTGATACCTTTTGCAATGCCTCCTTGGGCTTGTTTCACTTGAAAAATGGTGAGAAATTATATTCAGATTAGCTATAACATCACATGCCACTGGTTAGATAGGATACTTAGCAATTAAGCTATACAACAAACTGAGCAATGTTTGGGTTTTGGCTTTGCAGGAACACTGTGATGGTGACTGCACTCTTTGTTTATAAGATTTTGAGTACACTGAAAACATTTTCATATTAAGTGTGTTGGAAGGGTTGTTATTAAAGCAATTGAAAGGCTTAAGCACAATCATGGTTGATCAAATACATATTTTCGGGCAAACCAAGAATTTCTGCAGCGATGCTTAAGGAAGGTTGAATGGTAGAAGGAGAGGAAATAAAACCCGAGTGCCCCATGGTCCCTGATGTTTGCAATATCACTGCTTAACTGCAGGATACAACCAAACTGCACCTCCAAAACTGGGACAAATACCTGCATTGGGAGTCAACTGCACTCATGATCCTTTGCCTATTCAAGCTGTAACGAGGGAAACTAGTGATAAAAGGCTCTCCTGTGCCTTGTCTTTGAATTGCTTAGGAGCACCACGGATAGTGGCAGGGCTGTGCTGCCCTCTGGGGACTGTGGCTTGGATGCCCCCATCTGACGGGCACGTGGCTGGAGTAGGGTTGCCCATCCCCAGAGGGTCTGTAACCATCTCAGAGGGGCAGTGAAGCTATTTCCCCACCGTAGCTCAGGCTCCTCTTTTAGAGCAGTGCTAATTTTCCTGTCCCCTGGCTCGCAGGCAGACGCTTCTCCCCCTCCTCCTCATCCCAGAGACAGCTGCCTTTCTGCAGTGACAGTGACCTTATGATCTGAGAGCACAAGGTTGCCAAATCTTGTGATAGATGATGTATTTCTGAAAACCTGCTCTTCTGGGCTGTTTCCAGAAGGTGAAGGAGAATAGAGCCCAGCTCTATGCATTTTATTAATTCCATTATTTTAAAGCAGTCTTAATATATTCGAGCCTTAGCAATTAATATTTTCAAGCCTTAGCAATTTTGAAAATGGAGTGTGCTTTGCTGGTTAGAGCCAAGGGAATAACCTGATATGTTAGTATAAACTTTACTGTCTGGTGATGAACATTTGCATATGGAAGACCCTGTCTTAGTCCATTTTATGACAACAAACAGTTTTCTTATGGTTTCACTGGTTATTGATTCCTAAGGGGCCTACTGTACTTGGAAGGTCCAAAAAGCTCAGCTGCCAGCCTCATGTGAAGTGAGGACTGAAATAAGTGGGAAATAAATGAGAGGAAGGTGGACAAAGCCAATAGTTAAAGGGGCACAGTGTCAACTCCTCTGCAAGAGGAAAAACATTTAATTAATGTTCTTTCTCC
The DNA here is from genome assembly GCF_022539395.1 of Myiozetetes cayanensis. Taxonomy (NCBI): domain Eukaryota; kingdom Metazoa; phylum Chordata; class Aves; order Passeriformes; family Tyrannidae; genus Myiozetetes; species Myiozetetes cayanensis. Next base: position 6,588,916 of record NW_026087521.1, read on the forward strand.
ATAACTGGCTTGGAAACACAGACTGAAAAGCTGACCTGGGTGGTCTTGTTTCAAAGGAGTTAAAGGAAAAATGTTTTCTTTGTGCAGAGGGGCCTGGAGAAATAGGCACAAGTCTTTCCTGTTCCAAGTGGGAGGAAGGAGTCAAGTGTGGGAACAAGTGCTGCGAGGCAGAGAGGTGGGCAGAAAACGGGAAAAATGCTGCCTATAAAAGTGATCCTGGAAATCTGCAGTGCTGACATCAGTCAAGAGGGGAAATTTTAGTGAAGGCCAGCAGCAAATTTTGTGTTGCTGACGGCACAACACAGTGGCTATGTGTCCCAACGCCTGGGCTGGGACAAGCCTTCTGCTGGGCAGAGCAGTGCAGCATCACATGCCAACCCAAGTGAATTGAACTGGTAAAACATATTCATTAACTAAATGCTACTGCCATTATCATTCTGAAAAATAATTGAGAATGGCAAAGCTTCCCAACACCTCCCAGTGCCCTATTTGCACACAGGTCTTTCCCTATTTTATAGACACTGTTCTTCTCCTTTTCCCCTTTTATGGCTATTATTACTGGAATTATTGCTGTGCAAACAGGTTGTCTGTCTATGTGCAACACTGAAGTTACAGTTTCACTCCTAAATGGCAGTGTAAATTATTACGTGGGCTACCCTATAATCTTTGGTCATGTTCCACGGCAAGGTAATTGATTCCCAAGTCACTAAAGCTAACTAACATGACTGTAAATCTAATGCTTGAGCAGTGTTTGCTATTAAAAAGTCAACATCTACAACAGTTACTACACTGCAATTACTGAGAAAACGCTGATTTGCTCTAGACTGGGAGCAGGGAATAATTGTAGCCTCTCTTGAGACCTAGAGTGTGATAATTGGTGGTGAAGGGTGAGTTTTTCCAGTGGTGATCACATAGGTTGTCTCTCTGCTTACTTATTCCCAGAGCCCTTATAGCATCACCAGTTCCTGCAGCTGCCAGTGCTGGGCTTGGTGCTTCCACCTGCGTGTGGCCAAAATGAATAAACCCTCTAGGAAGAGCACACAGATTCAGATTTTGAGCTGGTGCAGGCCTACAGTGAAGTCCAGGGACTGTGCCAGTACACAGAAACCTGCTGCCCTCCTCTGCCACTTTCCAAGTCAAGTGAGAAATCTCATGACCTCTGACTTCAGGTCTCTGGACTAGACCCTACCTAGAAATATGTAGGTTTTTCAAGTCGTGTCACTAGATTTTTACCTTAAGGATGATGTAGTGGATCTGTGTGCAGTGTGCTCTGGCCTTTGATTCTTCAGAGCAACTGGGGCAGTGTGCAGCAGCCACTGCTTTGCTCTTCAGCCTCATGGGAATAGCTCTGGAGATCAGGATGTGGTTGGTCACTGGCCTGGTGGCTTTTCCTGCCACCATGTCCATGGGGAGGGAGGACAGTGTTACAAGGATACCCCAAAGAACAAGGATGTCAAAGGTTTCAGATAGTTATTTCAGCTAAAATACAGACAGCACCTAGACCTGGAGAGTGGAGACCCCATAACAGGCCATTCTACTGGTGGCAGGGAAAGAAAGTACAACTTTTGAGAGGAGCTGATTTCAATAGCAGCTTACCAAATATTTTATGTAGGGTTGTGCAAAATATCTGGAGGGAAATCTGGAAGTCTTCCCTTTTCATGGCTTTCACTAGAGGTTCTTTCTCCTGCTGATTTCCCCTTGCGGAGAAACAAGCAAGCCCAAGAAAATAAACAAGGCAATCCATAGGAAATACCCCATTTCCCTCTCATCCTTTTAGTCCCTCAAAACAAAATCCTTAAACTGCTGGATGACTGAAGGTGGATTGCTGCTTGTGACAAAGAGACTGTAGAAGCTGCCACCTGCTTTGATGCTTCACTGTTGTTTTTTTTTTTTTCTTCAAACTGGTGAAGACAACTGATTTCTGTACTACCAAGTGACCAGGGACAAAATCACATAAACAATGGTGCAGGACTGGAAATGTCATTTTTATACACTCCCTGGCAGAAACAGAGAATAATCATAGCAGTAGTAGCAACAGTAATAGTAATAGCTTAGAAAAATTATTCATTTGATCCTACAGTTGAATACTAATGAGTGAACAAGTTAGACACCAGCATCCTCCTCATCATTAACATAGCACAAGCAGAGCTCTGCAGTGCTTTGACTGGGGATGGAGAGGGGCATGGATATGGATGCAGGCTCTGTGTGGCAGCTCCCTGCAGGCTGCCTGCCTGGGGACACCTTCCCTCCTTGCAGCACTTATCCTGCAAACTGTGGTGACTGAGGGCAGATGCTTCAAAATGATCCTGATGACCAGAAGTAGAAAAGCAGTCTGAGGGAAAGGAAGAGGGGAAGAGAGGAAAAAAAACCCCAAAACAAACGCAGAGGTAAAAGAATATATTTTTTTAAATGAGTCCATTTAGCAGTGACTGTGTTTATATTACAGCTGAGCATTGTTTTACTTGTGTGGCTGTTCATACATCATTGTGCTAACGAGGTAATGAGTAACTAGGTGCCTGTATACTACAAGATGCTTTATTTCCACAGAACAACCCAAACCCCTTAAAAATAAGGTCTGAAACCCAAAACCAAACAGCTGGGATGCTTTGAGAACAGCGGTAAGAGAAGGAAAGTGAGCCTTGGGTTCAGCCCTATCCCCTTGGGAGCTGTCTGGGGTTTTAGAGAGCACCTTTTCTTGGCTTTCCTGCACCCACGGACTGACACATGAGCCTGAGCTCCCTCTGCTCCCACTGGGCGAGTGTGAGAGGAGCAGGAAGAGGCCCCTGCCTGGCCTTCATCCCGGTAAACAAAAGAAAAAAGAACTCTGCATTTACCCCCGATTATCCTGCAATTGTCTAGACCCACACGGAGCACCGTGGCCTGATCTCTGTGCTGCCCTGCAGTGCCAACCAAAAATCCCTCCAAAACTGAGCCATTCACACAGAACCAACAAGGGTCTGGGTGCTTATGGTGGGACTGAAATGTTAAATACCTCCAGCGTGTTCATTTATTTATGACTTCTTCAGCCTACAGTAACTACAAGCAATAATTGGATTGTGCTCAGCATAGCTGGATTGATTTGCTACTTAATAATGAAACCAGGTCCTCTGTTGATAATGGCATCCCTAGAAACGGGGAGGTCGGGTGAAAAATGCATTCAAGGCACAATGCTAATGCTGAAAACTCACGTGGCTCTGGGTGCAGAGCAGGATCTTTGCCAGATGCAAATGTTGTACTGGTGACTGTTTAAAACACGGTCTTTGTGGCCTCCTGTGCCTTCCATGAAATATTTACCAACTTTGGCAGGGCTGTTATTGAGCGTTTTGACAAAGGACAGAGAACACAGCGTATTTTTCCATAGTTTCCTGAAGGTCGTGGCTAACCCTCAGTGCAATCTGCAGTGGCCTCTGGTTGCCTCTGAGGGAAAAGTGGCATTTAAACTGAATTACACAGCAGCACTGGGGAGCCAAACTACCCAAACCCCTGCCTTCATCTGAAACAAGAGCCTAAAGTGGCATAAATATGACAAACCCAGCACCTGCTGTGCAGCCCTTTGTGGAGGCTATCCATGCAGATGGGGCTGCTCCTCGTGCCTTGCTGGCAGCACAGGCGATGGAATGGGAGCAGGTGGCTTGTGCCTTGCTGCTCCTTTCTTCAAACAAGGGCCCTGCCTCTACTGGCAGCAGCTTAAGGACCAGAATTAAGGCTACAGGATCTCTGAGGTGTGTTTAAGGATATCCACTCTGGAGACATATTCTGGCTTTCCCCGGGCTTTGCCTTTTTGAGCAACCATGATGCTCTGACTCTTTCCTGGGCTTGTGGCTGTGGGATGCACTTGCACCCAAAGCCACAGGAGGTTTCCTAGAGGGTTGATACCTCCTAGGATGGCTACAACTCAAATCACTCCAGAAAGTGCTTTTGCTGCTGCTTTGCATCCAGTACTGGCCAGGCTGGAGCAGCTGACCTTGCATTTTGGGTGGTCTGTGGGCACAGAAGATGCTTTTGAAAGGGCATGTTTCCTCCTGTAGTACAGTGGCCAAGGAAGACAAGATGCACAAAAACACAGCTCTATGAAGGTGTGGGCACAGCTGGAGGCCCTGGTTTTCTCCTTTTCCCCTCTGCTCATCCACCCTGGATGGAAAAAAAACCCTTGTACAAGGAAGAGATGGCCAGGGAGGGTTAGGAGGTGAGGAGATGCACTCAGCAGGACACTCCTCAAGCACAGCAGAGCACAGGAGGCACAGGGCCACCTCAGCTGGAGCTGATGTGGTGCTGGGGAACACTCAGCTGTGTCTAGGCCACTGTGCATCCTCCTTGGAGGAAGGTGGTGGCTGTGGCTGTCCTCACACACCCTGTCTGAGCACACAGGTGTCCTGGCCAAGCCCTGCCAGGACAGGCTTCAGGAGAGCAAAGAGGAGCAAATGCTGTCAGCAGAGGAGAGTCTGTCAGAGTCGGTTTACAACATTATGAATTTAGAGAATGTTTGCATTTCTCTTTCTACAGTTACTACTAATTGATGGCTTACTATTATAGTATGATTTATAATTATTGATAGCTTCAGGAGCAAGAACTCTTGTTTGTGGTAGGTTTTAATTGGGAAATCAGTTAAGGGAGGCTTGAATATCCCCACGCCTAAACATGCTGCCACATCTCATGCAAAATGTTTGGTGCTTAGTACTGCCCTGATGCAGTGCCCAGAGACTTTGTGACCAAATGTCACACACTATTAGGCACACGGAGATCTTGGTTCGGATCAGATGGAGACTCAGGGTCGCAGTGACCTTGAGGCAACTTATTTGGGGTGATGTGCAAGTAAATGATGAAGCCCAGGTGCTGAGAAACCAACCCCACTTTTTTTTGGAAGTGTTTGAATTGGCATTTTGGACTGGTATCTCCATTCCTGGCACAAAAAGAAATGTCCTAACCCAGAACCCACCTTTCCCTCTTTGAACATGCACACAGAATAAAACCAAAGGTTGCTGCAGGAAGGTTGGCAGTTTGCTTGTTTTGTGTGCTTATGTGCAAAATCAATGTATGGTTTTATCCCTAAAGATGGAGGTATTTCAGTGAGAAACAGAGCTAGTGGATGGTAGTGCTGAAGGAATTTTGAAGGCAATCCTGAAGGTCCTGTGCATTATGTACCACCACCATTTAACAAGACCTTATGCATCCAGGATGACTAGAATTGCCTGGCTGCAACAGACTGTGTTTTGAGCATCTGAAGTTGTGGAACTGCTGTCCCACATCCCCACCTTGGTTATTCTCGGCACTGAAGGAACAAGGGAGAAACCCCCGAGAGGAAAACTCCAGATTATTCACCGAATGACAGCATGTCACCAAATAAAAAAAAAGAAAGCTTGAAAAGCAGGTCATGCCTGTCATCCCCAGTGCGAATCCCCTCTGATGCTGACAGCCCTCGTTTCACTATTTGCACAGCCAGTTCCCTTCCCTTGTGGGATAATTAGCAGCCAGGCTGGGCGACGTCTGACCGGGATCTCTGCCCCAGGGTCACCCACACTGGGTCACAGATGTCCTGCCTGTGCTTGAGGAGGACAGGGCCCCCAGATGACGCAGGAGTCCTCTGCCATGCACCATCTTTCCCCTGCTTTATTGGCCAGGGTGGAAGGAGATAGGGACATCAAGCAAAAATGCCGTCTCAGTGTTAAAAACACAGGTAAAGGCTTATATCCTGATGTTCGAGGCTATGGGTTATGTGCATTTAAACTAGCCCTACCACTAAATCCCTGATCCCAAGGAAATTAAATCCAGGCGTAATTCATGACATGACTGTACATCCTAATGGAGTAAGGTCTTTGAATAAACCTTGAGTTTCAGTGAGATCCTCCTAAGAAGCTACCTTATATCGCATTTCATCTTCACCTTTGGTCATACATCACCCTTTCTCTGAACATCAGACTCTCCTGGTCTGCACAAAGCAGGTTCTTCCATGGGGAGTGAGCTGAGCTGCATAAATCTGGTCTCTTTTTCGCCACTGGTACCTCAAACGAGTACATTGGAGTGAGGATGGACACAGCTCTTTCCCTGTCAGCAGACACATTTAATGTTGTCTGTATGACCAGCCCCTAAGCAAAGTGGCTGTTTTGGTAAAGTGGAAAGGTGTTGATAAAAGCAGTATTTTGGCAGAGAAAGTACTCTTGCCAAAATGCCCTGAAAATTTATGTTTTGTTAAACATCGTGCTTGGTTGGAAAAAAGCAGAAAAATTCACAACAATCTATTTTGACTTTCCCTACCAAAATAAAAAAAAGTCTTTAATTTGCATTTTTTTGGAGGTTATGAGAAACATGTAATATAAATGTCGCAGTCAATGTATTTCAATTTTTCCAAACATTTGGTTGTGAATTTTAAAGTCTGCAATGCCTTCTATCAGGCAGGGCCCAGGACAAAAACAAGGCAAGAAACCCTCTGAGAATGAGAACTGAAGTTCCTCCACATTCTGTTTCCATGGCCTAATCTCGAGAGGGTCAGCTGTGTTTGGGGAAGGCAGCACTGCCATAGCTGTGCCTTTCCATTCTTGATCACAAACTGTCACAGCCTCAGAGTGATGCACAGCTTGCCCACACACCTCCACCACTGACCACCTAGCACAGGGCAGCTGGGTGATAGACACTCACACAGGCTGAGCAAAAATCTGTTTTGTTCTGCAGATTTAAATATTTCGAAATATTTTTTATTTTACACATGCTCCCCCAGTCTGTGCACGTTATACATCCTTATCCTTATGTAAGAATGCATAAGAATAATAAATTCTTATCGTCTGTACAGGAGGCAAACTTCAACCCACAGCTACAGGGCCTGTTTTTTCAGCTCAGGTAGCAAATGCTGAGGGTGACTGATCCAACACCAGCCATTGGCTGTGTTGATGGCCATCACAACAGGGGTGCCAGCTGCATCATTACGATACCCTCTGGCAGCAGATCAGCAGCTGCAAGAGTGTGCTGGATTAGTAATAAATCAAACACATCCTGTGAACGTTGTAGCAGGATATGATTAATTTCCACGTATGCCAATAGCACAGTGAGCCAGCTCCTCAGTTACTATAAAGCTGCCTAATTCTGGTCTTCAGGATTTGGCTTGGTGTGTGCTCACTTGAGACTCGAAGCCAGTTTGCCCATATCAGCACGTTAATTGTATTGGCTTCTCTGTTCAAGGTCAGATCCTGGTAAAGTTTGCAATTTACAGCAAGGAAAGTTTGCCTTGCGGCAATGGATGGAGATTAATGAGAGTTGCTTTGCATTCTAACCATTGCATTCCAGAAAAACATATATGATTAGTACATCCAGGGAAAAGGGAGTTTGAATGGGTCCAAGCAACAAACCCCAGTGCCAGAAGAGACCACAGTGGGCAAAGCCACTGGACAAAGGCACAGATCTGAAGTAAATGACACTTTTTCCAACACCTGTTGCAACATGCCAGGGAAAAATATAAGGGGGTGGAGACTCCTCCACTTCTGATCCTCACCCTGGTGCCTAAAAACCCAGATAACCCTATACTTGTGGAAGCAGCTGACCTGACCCAGCTCTCCATCAGCCCAGTGTAAATCAGCAGTACAGTCACTGTCAAAATTCACATTTATCCCTGCATAAACATGGACAGAATTTAACCTGTTAATATTTCTGCATTTATCATCCTTCCATCGTTTCCCCAGACCTGGGGACTCCAGGTCTGCAAGAGTAATGGGGCTGGTGCAGCCTGGTGTAGCTGAAACATCCTGTGTGGGAGAGGAGGTCCTAATATCCCTCTGCAGAATGGCTGAAAGAAGACCAGAGGGAAAGAGCCACTCCTGGAGATCTGTGGGGTGGAAAACCTATTGTTTGGGGTGCAACTCAATTCAGGCTGTGTTTTCCTGGTGCTTGGGAGGAGCATGCCTTCTAATGACATGATTATGTCCCTGCTGAATTGTTGGCCTTTACAGTGTTTGGGTTTCCTGGTGACTCCATTGTGAAGGGCCCCATTCACTCGGGCATGTTTACCCAGCTGCAGGAGCTTCTCCAGGACTGCCGTGCTCAGGAGCTGGACACAGCACCATGGATTGTGGGAAAGAAAAAAGCAATAAGCTCAAGAGGAATAAACTAAGAAGAAATCATGCTGGAAATGCTTTATTTGCTATGGGAGGGCTGTGAGCATAAGATGGCCTCATCCCATGGTGGACAACGAGCAGGCGCTCTTGTTGGGAGCAGTGCACTCAGGGGCTCTGCATTACCTTTTCAGGACAAAATTATGCTGGTGGGCCCAACAAATGTGCTAGTTTTTTGCACTCAAGTGATTTAGTAAATCTTAGCAACCAAAGGAAATGCAGCACTGGGTGTTTGGGTTCCCATCCAGTCTTACGTGGAAGACTTTCAATGAAGTCAGGGAAGGGATATCAATTTAAACTCTATAAGAACTATTTCAGCTTGCCTGGTATGCAAGCAAGGTACTATGTGTTAACTAGTGAAGCTTGTAGCTGAGGACCAGGAGAGGGACTGATTATCCTTTCCATGGGGAGCCTCTCCCTGGGTAAGAGGAAGAAAAGGCTGCCCTAACCTTAACCCTAACCCCAACCCTAACCTGACCCTAACTCTGACCTTACACACACCCGTCCTGTCTGTTCACACAGAGCTCAGTGGTGGCCCCAGACCCTTCCAGCCCAGCTGTAATTCACACAAACATTTAAGGCAGAATTTGTGCCTTATGTGATCATGGGGCCTTGCAGGGAGGTGCAGTGCTCTTTTGCTGCCTCCCACGAGCTGCAGGACGGCACCCCAGACACTCTGCTCACTCACCCACACACGTAGACTGAGCGGAGCCTTTTAGCTCCCGCTCCAGGATATGTGTAAAGGGACCTTAATGAGGAGAAGAAATCAAATCCTTTTAAGCCCAGCTGCTTGGATCATGGGTAAATCTGTGGGCTGGAATATGGGAAAATTCCACAGAACTGGATTTCTTCTAATTCAGTTTGCTGTATGCAGTCCCACCACTGCCAAAAGGTGACAAAATTCCCATCTCGCTGCTGGGCTTGTCCCAGACAGTCACAGAAACACCACCAGTGTACAGTAACTGCTTTCACTTAAAAGAGAGCAAGAAAGAAGAGCAGCAATAACAATAAAAAGGGCAAAGACACACTCAGCCTCAAAGGCTTATAAAAAGCAGCTTAGCCTTCAATAAGCAATTCTTTGAAAAGAAATTAATGGAAAAGGTTACAAGCCTGGTCTTGAGCAGAGCCTGTCACACTGCTCTTTCACATTGTTACTACAAATGGAACAAGTTTGTGGCATTTCTTTTCATTTCAGATGCCCTGAAAGGCTGCATTACTCACTGGACCTTGCATTTTCCCCTTCCCAGTCTGCACAATGCACTGAGGAATTCCTCGTGGGTGATTCAGCGGGTGATGCGCGCTGAGCCCAACCTGCGCACCCCACATAGCCAACAAAACACATCTGCCTGTGGTGGGACACAAGGAGCCACATCTATTCAACCCAAACCTGCTTTGCAAAAAAGGAAACTGTGAAAAGGAGGGGGAAAAAAAAAATCAGGGTTGTGGGATGGTGTTGTCCCTTCACCCACAGGAGATGGATGAGGACGTGGCACAGTTGGGAAATCAGATTGAGGATGGGACAGGGAAAGGGAGCCTGAACTTTGCAAACTCAGGGTTGCCCTTCTCATGCAGCCAGGCTCTGTCACTCTGTCACTAGGTGGTACTGTGCATCACAGCTTCGTGCCTTCTTCTAATTCCTCACTCCTCTGTCCATTCCCTGGGTTAGCTGTTTTACTGGTAAATATTGTGTTCTGAGAGAGGGAACCTGTTGTCCAAAGTTCTCTTGTTGCTCCTGACTGCACACGTTTTTATTGCTGAAGGCAATTAAAGACTCTGACTCAGCTAATGCTTAGGGTTGGTGCCTGATTTGAGTTTCTTCTGTCACACAGCACGTGTTTAATGCTGCCTCGTGGAGCTGTTTGGTGATGGCTTACAACACCTTTCAGCTCCAGGTGCTCAGACTCCTGAAAGGGAAAGGAAAACCCCAACAAACCAGGGCTGGTTCTATGAAAACAGGGAAAGAAGAAAGATGTTTGATTCTTTTTGTAATGAAACCCTTGGTTCTTTGAAAGATCCTTATCAGTCTTATCATTGCCTGGGAGAGGGCAACAGAGGGATTTGTTGCATTTTCACTGAGTTCCTTTGGCTTCCTGGCAAAAATCCAAGTTCAAGGGATTTGAAAGAACTTGGAAAAGGGGGTGTCTTTTGCTTGTACAAGAAAGCCTGAGCAGCCCAGGGACAGCAGTGCCACAAAGCACACCCACCCTTGCTTCCACACCACATCCTGCTGTACATATTTTGTGCAAAGAAAAAGCCTGTCAACAAGGCTCTGCCTCCTGATCTACAGATTCAGCCTTGTGCAGCAACTCTGCTTCTATCAGCCCGTGGTGTGGAAGCCACCCCTTGCATTTGGAAGATGAAAGCACATGACAGACTGTATTGACTGTCTGAATTAGGTGCTGAAAGAAGGTGCTCTTTCTCATTAAGATAACTGTTTATTATGCATAAAGCAGCCTTTATAGCCTGGTTGGAGTCTCCTGTCAAATGCACTGTTGTAAACTCAGATTGTCCCAAAGCAGTTCTCAACAAGAGAGGAAGAAACACAGACACACAGGCATCAAAGTCTTGCAAGATCCCAAGATCCTCCAGTCTCCTTGGCAAAGTTGTGTGCAGAGCCCAGTGTCCTTGTCTCAGGCCAGGACAATGGACCAAGGTAAATTTCTAACATTACATTAGCATTGCTCTTTTATGTCTTTTCCCTCTTCCGTCAAAAATGATGCAGCTTATTCAGTATTTCCCATCATTCAAGTACTCCCCAAAAGCCTCCTCCAGTCTGAAGCAGCATCAGAATAACTGCTGATTTGAGATCCAGCCTTGTCCCAGTCTGACTCCAATTCCATGCTGCTCTAATGGTACTAATTTAAAACTCCCTTTTTTTTCATAGCTATGAAAATTGTCAAATGTTAGTGATTCTGCAGATTTCACAAAGTGCCAAATGGCCCAGCAAAACCCTTTTTACAGTATTTTTTCTGAGTGTGCTTCATTTTGCGTGAAGACCTTCTGTGTAGCTCAAAATGTAAAGGACGAGCGCACTGATGGGTGATCAAAATGAGGTCAGTGATAACTAACACAGGAGGCTTCTTCAAATAGCTGGTCTCATGCTCCACAGCTGCTGCTCTACAATGCTCAATCACTCAGCTGCACTCACTCCTGGGGTTGCACCATGGACATGTGAAGCAGCACTTGGAATCATGAGTGGCATTTGGGTTCTGCCTCAGAGAGATGTTAGAAGCAGTGTCATCTGCAAGCACTTTAATTTGCTTATGAACAGGAGATAGGGTGGGAATGGGGGTGCCACTCCTGGCAAGAATAGCCAGAGCAAAAAATACTGAAAAGCCAGATGAGAAACAGCATATGGAAGGGAAATAGGTCTGCTTGAATCTTTAAGAAGGCAGATATGTGCTGTTTCAAGGGTAGTGAAGCTCTTCAAGGCCACAGGCTTGTCATCACCTTGGGTCTATCACTCTGCCCAGGTCTCATACCAGCTACTCGGACAGCAACCTGGTTCCGCCAAAGGAAATAGTGGCTAAGAATGAAAGAGGAATGGCACATCCAAGGAAAAGATACATGTGAGAAGAAAGATTTGGAGAAGGCCTTTCCTTTGAAAAAAACCTTGGAGTAAACCCCAAGAGGCCATCCAAAACATCATCCCTAAAACACAAAAAACTTGTGAGACACAGGAGCAAATGCCCTACTGAGAAAACTTATGACTAGTCTGTATTAATATCAATTAATCCCTGGAGACTTGCAAGGTGTCTGGAGCCCTATTAGAGGAGAGGGAGACTTTTGAATGAATTCCAGGATAATGAGATCCACTGAGAGTTGGGTGAGTGAAATGAAAAAGGATGCGGTAAACCAACGGTTATCAGCTCCGACAGAAATTATCTCTGCCCACCCTTGAGCATTCACAAATCATTTCAACACCATGCACACTCTATTCCCTGCTGCATTTTTTCTGGCCAGGTTTCATTTACTTCCAACCCTCCCAAGTCTGATGCAAGAGGGAGAGGAAGCTGTAATAGCTGTCATGTCTTCCCCATCCACTTCTAATGGTTAAGACATTAACCATGCATATTAATAAATGATAGACACTGGCCTAGGCTGAAGTGGGTGGGAGATGGTCCTAGACCTCTGCAGAGCAGATGGATTCGTCTCTCCTTGTCACTCCCAGCTATCAACAGCACTGGTAGGAGACATTTTATGTATGAACTTTCTGCTTTATGTATGAACTGTAAGATGCAATGAATCACAGGAACGAGTGTTTGCTTGTTAAACCATCCACTGCTAAGTGTGTGATTAGTTTTGCTATTATACAGTCTCCCACTTGGGTTGGCAGCGGATTACTCCTTGGAGCCAGTGTTTATCATCAGCACCCAACAAAGGGTCAGGGCTTAATCTTTTCTGCCTGGTTTGGCATTCACAGGGGAATTGTCCTCATGGCTTATCACCTGTGACACGACTCCTTGGAAAAGTCAATGGCAGCACTTGAACCTGGGGCTTTCCACATCAAACTAATCCCTTTTGACCTATGGGTGTAAGCCAGAGGAAGGACAGCGTCTTCAGGCTGGGGTGACTCTGAAGCCATGTGCTTTTTGCTGAAGCTGGAAAATAAAGCCCATAGTTGGGAAGGACTTTGGCCAGGATGTCCCTCCACAACAGGCTCCTCACCCATGCCAGGACATCCAGGCGCTGCGGAGGGCAATAATAAAAAGAAAAAGCCCTGGGGTTCAGACCCCTCCCAGGTTGCACTGAACATGGCTGTTTACACTGGCTCTTTCACAGGATTTCAGGATCTCAGTCCTGTGCTATATTTAGGCTGCAAAACTGCTGATATTTTTTTGGTCACTGGCCTTTGACACACAAGTGTATTTTCTGAGAGGAAAAATTTCAGCTCTTGACTAAGTGGTGGGAAAATACAACCCCCAGAAATGTTAAATTTTCTAAAACCGGAGCCAGGAGTTAGGAACTGACAAGGGGAGTTTACATTATAAATACAGTCTGTTGGCTGAGCCAAATGTTTAAGGCAGCCCCATGTCGGGGACGCTTTGTCTCGGCTAGCAGGACTCAGCTGGCTCCTGACACTTAAAACATCCTGATTATTTACATTTCAGCTTTTACCATAAGAGGAAGGAGAGCTGTTAAGAGCTGATTATCTTGGGATGAAGAGGAAAGAAGTTGAAATTGGGACACAGTCCATTACTGAGACATGTTGTCTGCAAAGCAACTGCTTGTGTTTAGAAAAAAAGAAGAAAAAAAGTCCCACTTCCAGATTCCTGGTCTGAGTGTGTTACAGGACTGGGATCCAAGGGGAAAAGATTTCTGTGAAAATGGCTTGAATGAAAGAATCCCTTTGTAGGAGGTTATGACTGATAAATCACAGGAATGCTTGTGATATGATATAATAGTGGCAATTAAGAGACATTTCAGATGATGAATGCCAAGAATATGTGATGCAGTGAACTTCCCAGAACCTCTCTTTTCTGAGATGAACACTGACTCTATTCTCACTTTAATTAGAAATTATCCAACCCCCTGTGCTGCTTATTCCCCTTCCTCCTTCACTAACTCCTCATCCCAGTGGCTGCTCCGATACACTTTGTCTGGCACAAACCATTCCTTATTTGCAGTCTGGTTTTGCAAAACCCCTGATTGATCACCTGAAGTCTTGCAAAGCCCAGCTCAGCTGCTAGCCCTGCTGATGCTCAAAGTTGTTGTCTCAGCTGTGGCTAAGCACATGAGGACTTGTACGACTCTAGGCTCCTCTGGATCTAAAGAATATTAAAAAAAACATTTAAAAAAAAAAAGAGGAACAAGCAGAGGTCAACTCAAGTACAGCAACTTGCAGTAACATAAGGATTCCCAGCCCTCAATCAGGTCTCTCTTCATCATGAGCTGCCTCTTTACTAGCACAGAAGTGGCTGTACGAATGTGTTAAGCCCCTGAACACAGAGGCTTTGAGATCAGGACTCACGGAAGTGGAGCAAGAAAGGTTTGCAGTGACTGTAAAACCCACATTCCTGCCCGCCTGGAGCTTTATGAGACCCCCTCGGGTCCCAGTGTTCAGCAGCTCCAGCGGCACAGTGACCAGTGAAGTTGATGAGTAATTGCACACAATGGGGCTTGCAAGTTATGCAATGCTGCAGACACGGGGTGACTCCTGCCAGGTGCTGGACAGATGCTAATCCCCCATTGGGGTGCCAGATGGAAGTTCATGGAGTGGAGGAATTTGACCTTGGATAACTTTTTGTAGTTGAGACTCAGTGCTGGCTGTCATGCAGAGCCCTTCTCCAGGAGTGGGGGATAAGACCGGCCTGAAACTATGCTTTGTCAGCTGTTTTGGAGTCTCAGTGGACTCACATGTTAAAAAAAACCCCACCTCCTGAACTGAAAGGAGAGGAAGGAAAACAGTCAGGGTTTCAAATCCCGTGACAATTTTCCTCCAGCTTGGGCTCATAAGTTTCCAATTTAGGAAAACAACAACCCTCCTCTGCTGTGAGCTCACACGAACACATGCCGTGTGTAAGGAGATTTAAATAAAGAGTGTTATAGGTGAATCAAAAGCGGTGGGCACTAGAACTGGCTCTTTATATTTAAACTTAAAAAGTAATTCATGCTCCAGTGTTGGCTGTAGCCACTTGTGGGTGTCAAATAAGCATGGGGTTAATATCCTCCTCAATCCAACCTGGGATGGATGGAGGGAAAGGAAAAACTCCCATGCCTAAGAGCAACTGTTTTTCTCTAAACAATTGGGTGCTGTGAGTTTGGTGCGAAGAGAGTTTCTGCAAGGGTTCAGATGATTCACGGCAGCATCTTGGATGCAGCTGAAAGCACAGTCAGGGCAGGATTGCACCAGTGGCACTTGTCAGCTCCACCTTAGCTCCAGGAGAACATCTGAAAGAAATGACACCCATTGCACAAAGCTTTTGGTGGAGCCTCAAAGGCGTGTTGCAAACAGTGAAGGAAAAAGGATTTTTCCCCATGATCATCTTCTTTTATGCAAGAGAAAAAACACATGGAAGCATGGCAGGACTGGACCTGTTCTGGGGCTACTCTGAGCCACATATTAAAGATGGATTTCTCTTTGAGGGAGAAGGGGTTGAATCAAACAAAAGTTCTTCTGGCAAAACTCCCTGCTGTTTCCAATTACTTTAGAGGATTGAAGTGTTCACAAATGTCTCTCTGGGGAAGCAAAGCCCTTTACCAAAAGCAGATTCCTGGGGGCCTGTCCCATTACAGAGCATGTTGTGTTAACTGCAACAGCTGAAGCTGGATGACTCGAGGTGCAGGGCTGCTGGGCACTGTCCTGCTGGTTGCCAGCCTTCCTGTGGGCTTCCAGAATCTTCCACTGAGGCCTTGGATGACATGTATTTAATCAGAACAGCATGACTGAGCTCTACCTCATAGGAGTGTGGGTGTTTAATACTTTGACATGTAGTTGGGTTTAGCGGTCTCAGCTCTTTCTGGTTTCAGCACAAAGGAGTAGACAATCCCCAAAGAGTGACTTGCACCAAGACACCTATCTTGGAAGGGTCCAGCATAGATGAACTGCCTGATTTTTGACAGCTAAAGCAACACAAAATGCATTTCATCAAGACACTGAGCATAAAACAGCCAAGCTTAGGAAAAAACAGTTCAGACCTGGCTTCTGCAAACCCAGGAGATCAAAAAGTATTTCCTTTGCCTTGCTGGAAGGCACATTTCTGCTGTAAGCAGGGTGAGCTGCTGAGGACTGTCTCCATTGAGACAGTTTATATTCCTGGGGAGAGCACACTTTTCATCCCTTGCCGACTAAAGCAAAGATGGGGCAGGAATGCTCTGTCACTGGTCATGGCTTCCAGGAGAGCTCTGCTTGAGACAGACTCAAATCTACTCTGGTTAGGAACAATTCAGCGTTGCTTGCGTTTGCTCCTTGGCTGGTGGCCTCTGTAAGCTGCACTGGCAGTCCTAACTCATTTAACACCATGAAAGACTTTGCTCACACACCTGGGGCAGCCACACTCCTTTCCCATGAGCAGACTAGCACTGGAGATTGAACGTTTCTCACAGGGAGGCAGGATGGAAAAATGCTCAGAGGAGCAAAGCAATGCCAAGTACAGGTCCGCTTTTAAGAGGCTTTTGTATGTCTTCAACAAAAAAAAGCTCAGTCATGAGATTTCACCACTTCTCCTACCATCCCTAAATGTTCATGTAAAGACAGATAGGAGGGTCAACATTGGTTTAAAGTCTTTCTAATTTTCTAACAGCACTGAACAAGCTACAGCCCATGGAAAACACAGCAGTGTTGTGTTTGCTAATAATTAGTGAGCACAAGCTCCAGCCTGGTGCAGCTCCATGTTAACTTGAACAGAAAGGCAGCACAGCAATCCCTGAGGTGATTTAATGGTTCAGGTTCAACTATTGCCCAGAACACCTCTGGAGCTTCTCCCTGCCCTTCAGGAAAGCCCTGTGCCTCTTGCCCTGAGCCACAGCTGCCTTGGGAGAAGAGAAGGAAGGAGAGATGAGACCCCACAAGCTGAGGGGAGTAGGTGTTTGTGACTGTTCAGGAGGCAAAAGGGTTATTGCCCCAAACTTCCCATGTGTGTAAGCCCTGTGTGCTCCTCTAGTGAGCCCCACCATGACATTTTACCTTGAATCCTTGGCCTTGGGCAAGACATCCCAAGTATCCCTCCAGCTTTACCTGAACCTGGCTGCTGCTGCCCTCTTGCCCAATGAAGCGTGGGATGAAGGCTAGCCCTGGGCAAGATAATTTGGCATATCCCAAAGATAAGGAATAAACAATAATGTCTAACTGATACTTTGAAGCATTAGCATTTTGACCTCCTCTCCACTGTCACCAAGGCTGTGAGGGGCTATGGTGGGGCTGGTGGCAGTGGCACGGGCCCTACCAGATTGTCCCAGCCCTTCCCAGCTCTACAAAGGCAGGGGAAGTCTGTATCAGATGCTGAGGGCAATTTTACAGTGTGCTATAAAAATACTTGGGCATGGGAACTTATTGAACGACCTCTTGTGCTTTCTCCATAGATGTCTTAAGTGGAAATGGCTTGAGGTTCCCCATAGGCTCTTTTTCCCCCTGTCTATTTGCATATGATTTCTGGCAGACATGAATTTTTAACATTTGATTTTCTCTCCCCTCCTTTCCCTGTCTAACCCTCTTCTGCCTGCAATGAAGATGGGGTGAGAAACTCTTCAAGCCAAAAGCTCCTGAGCTGCTTTTAGAAACATGTGAAGCTCATTAGCCCTTTCTGCAGCTCTAGGGGTTTTTGGGTGGAGGGTTATTTTTTCCTATTTTTTGTGTGACTTGTGTTAGTTGTGTGCTTTGGGATATTTTTTTTTTTGGGGGGGGGAGGGGAAGCCATTCAAGTCTCATAAATGCTTAAATATACAACAGTAAAGTTTGAGAAGTCTCCAGGGCAGCTCCAGAGACTTTGGACTAGCTCTGCAAAGAGTGCGGGGGAAAAAAAGTCATAGTTGGCTCCCCTCAAAACTGGGAATTTGTCAGGCTTCAAGCCTAATCAGGCTTTAGGGGGCCTGAAACCTCCTGAGCACCAGCTGTACTGAGGCATCACAATGTTCTGAGAACAGAGCAGCTACCAGGAAAGAGCCCTGCAAACACAACTCTACGGGTGGCACCAGCACCCACACCCACCACTGTCCTTAAGAGCAGAACATCAACAGCCCCACTGAAAAACCCTCTGCCCAACACCAGAAGACATCTGGGTTTGCTGTCTTTCAGAGAGTCAGAAACAGCTTCAGCTACAACTTGAGACCTGAATAAGGTCCCATTCTCTTTACTTTAGCTAACTAAAGTGGATTTTGTTGGCTCTTTTCTCCTGCCCACCCAACACTCCCACATGCCTAATTCCCCATTTCCTCAGCCTTCACCGTGCCAGAGCTGACTAGATTAATGGGAAATGTTAATATGTCAGGTCTGGAAGGAAAGCAAAGAGCTGGTTGTGTTTGAATTCCACATTAATCTACTTGGTGATGAAGCTATAAATCAAAACCTGGAAGTTTTACCAATCTGAAATGATGTGTTTAACATTTCAGCCCTTTCCTTCCTCCCTCTTGCCCGACATTGATTTGCACAGCCTTTTACAGCAGCAGGGCAGGATTGCAAAATGCTTCTTTTGCTTTTGAATCTTTAATTGCGCTTAAACATAATAAGATGTCTTCAAGGCAAGCAGGGTGAAGAATGATGCTGAAACAAGAACGGAATTCCCAAATTGCTCCTTTTTGAGGAGGAAGACCACATTCCTCATAGGGTACATGGGGTTGTGGGGATGCCTCAGAGCCCAACAGGAGGTGGAAACAGTCTGTCCCTCCACTGATGCACTGCCCAGCAGTGTGCCAGCGATCCACCAGGTGAATGGAGGAGAAGCCTCAAACCCCTTCAGCTCAACTCCCCAGTGCCCATGGCAGCTGAGGGAAAAACCATTAGCAGCCCCTGCCAGCAGTGGGCATCCTGTGGGAAACACACCTCAGATGTGCCCACCCAGTGCCTCTCCTCGGGGAAAGTAAAATTACAGGATCTGGAAAGCAGAATCACAGAATGGTGATTGGGTTGGAAGAGACCTTAAAGATCATCTCGTTACAACCTCCTGCCATGGTCAGGGACACCTTCCCCTAGACCAGGTTGCTCAAAGCCACTTCCAACCTGGCCTTGAACAATTCCAAGCATGGGGCATCCACAGCTTCTCTGGGCAACCTGTGCCAGTGTCTCACCACCCTCACAGGGAAGAATTAATTCCTCATATCCAAGAATTTCTTCCTAATAGCCAAAAGTAAACCTTTTACTAAAATACGGAACGATTCATGAATTTATGTGTCTGCCAGCACACCAAAAGCTCTTTCCTCTTCTTCATTTTAGTTAAACATCCAGCCCCTTGATGCTACAGCCTACCTCCTTCCTTAATCCCACTGCCTGTAACAGGACATGTGAGGAGCAATGAGGCACTGAAGACAATTCTGTGCTTGTGTCTATAGCCCAAAGTGAGTAATTTTATCGGTTTCTGCCTGAAGTAAAATTACTTAACTGTCTTTCTGAGTACTTGGTGGATAAGAAGCAGCATATAAAAAGTACACAGCACTGCTGCATTCAGTGTGTGAGGAATTAAATGTCTGGGATTGGTTATCCTTGAGAGATGGCTCTACATCCAGGGGTCTACCTCTGACTTGGTAGGAGCAGTTGGTGGGATTTTATAAACAGACAGACACGTAAACACATTTTTACTGAAGATGTAGGTCCTGGCCTGCCTAATGTTCTTTGACATTGCACAGGCACAGCCTGGAAACTAAAACATTTGTTGATGGATTTGGAGATTAAATAAATAGTGAATTATCTTCAGGATGTTAAAATGCAGAACTGACTGCCTATCCCATAATAGTAAACCAGCCCTCCCCCAGTACTTCTTGAAATGTGCGTATTTCTGCAAAAGCAGACACTGTGTTAGTTCACAGGGCCATTTGTTTAGTAGGTCAGAGCAGTCAGACATCTGGGCATTGGTAAAAATACATCCGACAGCTCGGTGGCATCTTGCACAACTGACTGTCTGAAAGCCTCGACTGGAAGTTTATTATTTGTTAATCTCCCTTTTCAAATGAATTCCAGTCATGCAGTCAGGAAACCACATGGTGGATCACAAAACACAATTAAAATATAAAAAGAATTCATTACAATTAAAATATAGCGACTGGTGAATATTAGCCCCACTGAAAACAGATCAAGGCAAGAGTTTTGTTCAGACTGGGAAGACAAATGTATCCCTGAGAATCAAAGCAGACTTTCTGGAGGATTTATTTGCCAGGAAAAGAAACACAGACTGAGACAGATGATGGTACCTTGCTGCAGGGTACCAAAAGCCTCTAGTTCTCAGATGGCCTGAGTACCAAAGCGTTGCTTACAGACAGTGAGAAATGGAGTCACTCAGCATCTCTGAGACAAACCCAGTCTGGAGACCAAGAATGAGGGAACAATTTTTTTTATTGTTTTAACCTATTTTATAACAACTACTGCTCAGAGTGCAGCCTGAGCAAGTCCAGACTTGCTGTGTCAGTTTGGATTTGAAGATTGAAATCTCAAGTGTTTCAGATCCCACTCTGACCACCACAGTCCAGAATTGCTATTCCATCTACCTCTGCTAATGCATTGCTGCTGACTTTCTGAGACCCAAGAAAGCAAAGTCTCCCTTGTCAGACATAAGGGGAATTACACGGATTATGTCGATGCCTGGAGCTTGTTTTCTTTTCAAGAACTCACTGCCTGTTGTATTGGCAGTAAATCTGGATTGTACCCTCTATACAGCATTAGCTTAGTCTTTACTTTATATATTTTGTAGATGGGATATTAAAAGGAATTTCAAAGTTTTGGAAGGTTGTATGGTGGAGATAACAGTTTAGGGCAAGGATACAAAAACATTCTCCAGATCAGGGATGCAGCTATGGCTTTGGTTGGTGGTACAAAGGACGAGCTGAGTCCTCCCCAGTGGAGTGTGCCCAGCACATGGGTCTTGCTCAGCCAGGAACCTGGCTGTGTGCTACACTGCTCTGCTACCCACAACTCGGTCACAGCAAATGGCCCCAGAAGCACAGATGCACTGAGATGTGATTAACTCAAAGATAAAAAGCACAAAGCATACTTCTCGGAGTATGAAAAAGTTTTGCCTTATTTTACAAAGTTAACTAATGGTCCTGCAGCTGATCTGCTTTGCTCTCAAGATGCAGTAGCAACAGGGATTAAGATTTAGTAGCAACAAAAACTAGCATGGTCAAGAGCTTATTTGCTCATCTAAGTAATAAGCAGTGGAAGAAGTTTCTGTCTCTGGAAAGTGATTAAACTGTCAGACTTTCTGTCCAAGTAATATCCTACTAAAATACCCTGCCAGCATTTAAATTGGAGGATGCTGGCTACTGGAGTAAATGCTTTTAGGATTAATATACATAAGTGTAGAGTTAGCCATCAGCTCATCCTGGCTGCTAATAACACTGCTGCTGCTGGATCTCTGCAGTGATGAGATCCCTTTCCCAACAAACCTTCACCCAGCAGCAGCTCTCGTGGTGCCTGACCCATTATTTCAGATCCTCTCCAAAGAACTGAAAGCTCATGGGCATTGACAAATAAAGAGACGTGGTTTTCCTGAGCTTTTGAGTGTGTTCACTGGCTGTCTGAGAAACAAAAAGCTGCACAAGTCTACCCTGACCCGTGAGTGTCAGGCTGCACTGAAGCTTGTTTGGGTGGGAAGGGAGGCACCTTTGCTGGTCCCATTTCATTGGTGACTCTACCAAAGGGGGATAACGTGCCAGGAACATGATATAATGCCATGAGGGATGGCTGAAAGCATGTGCATGTTGTAATGGAAAAAGTTCACTTGTGGATGTGCTCAGTGCTCACAAAAGAATAAATCTGTTAGAAGACCACCAGTCCTGGGATTTGTCACAGGCAGTAGCATCTCCTGGTGCACGGTGTGTAGGCTGGGATACATTATTAGCAATCAGAATCTGGACACATCTGGAAACTAACTCCTTAGTTTTCGAGGATGCTTTTACACAGGTGGGGTGTAAAAAGGGGTTAAGCACTGAGCCCTTTTGCTTCCCCCTCCCCTTTCTCAGGCCCAAGTGAGCTAATTGCCTTCAGGTTCAGGTTCTTCAAACAAGCTGCAGAGAGAGGATGGGGCAGCCCCACACCATAGGCAGCCTCTGCATCGGCTGACTTGTGAGTTCAAACCAATCAAGATCCCAGCACAGCCCAGGGAGGGCAGCTTGGTTCACTTTTAGCCGTCACAGTGGTACGTCTCATGGGGGTTTCAAACTCAAGCCCTGGGGCCACCAGGGCAGTCAGTGGTACAAGAGCCCTTCTGGGTATTGGGTTTGTGTTTCTGGCTGTCTTCTGGAAAAAGTACTTAAAATAAAAATGCTGCCCATGCCTGCTGAACTCCAAAGACCATAAAATCTATTCCTGAAGTCTGCTGAAACCAGAGCATGATTTGAAGCTGATTCAAAGTTTGCTGAAATTACTAAGAGCCTTGCCCTGGTCTCCCTCTAACCAACACACACAATTTCTTCAGACTTTTAATCTGCCTTCTTTTGTGTAACTTGGCTTCACACTTGGAGACTTCCAAAGCACAGGAAAAATGAAATACTGAGTCAGTGGGAGTAGCAGAAAATGCCTTTCCCAAATGCAAATACCAATCAGTCACTCCAGAGTCCGGCATTAAACAAATCTCTGGAGATGATGAATATTGTAACGGGATTGTTGCCACAGCAGAATAAATGCCTAGCCTTAGTTGTCTAAGGTTGATTAAAAAAGCAGACGAGCTGCATACTGGTTGGTTTACTGTGTCTTTGCAACCTGGACTCACCTATGGACTGGAATGAGTTGCTATTCAAAGTGACATTCAGTTCTAGTTCCTTCACTGTGATGTTCAGTTTATTTAACCCAGTTTGGTCAGTCTCAGAAACACACACAGTTTATTAGAGCTGTGTCATTAAACCTCAAGCTGCAAGCAATTACTGTAAGTCTACAGAGAAGCCAGTCAACCAAGCCCCAAAGCTCTCAATACCACATAAACCATACATCGAGTGAAACAAATGTTTTAGAAATCAAATGCCTGGGACTTTGCAAGATGAAGCAGTCAGAAGGCATTGCACAAGTCAAGTAGGGATAACTAGTGCTGCTGCAGTCTAAAAGCCCCTGCAAATGCCCATTTTCCACAGGTTAGGTGCCTGATTTTCCCCAGGGTAAGTTATAAATTATTTCTATACAGCTGCAGGGACAGTGTGAGGACACAGAGCAGCTAAGGTTGTACTTATGAGTATAAAGCTCAAGGAAAGAGAATATAGCAGACTGAACTTTAATTTATTTTCACTTATTCCCCTAGGCTCTGTGGAACGGAGAGTTTGGACCTGTGTTCCACCATGGGAGACCCCATCACGATCCTCCTAACCAAAATGTTTCTCACCCCCACACCTCCCCTGCCCAGGCTGTCTCCTGTCCCATCATCTATGTAGGACCCGAAGCGGTCTGTAGGAACAGGACAGGACCCTGCGAGACTCCCAGGGGTTCTCCCACCCTGCAGCACCGGAGTTTGAGGGTCTGGCCTGGTGTTTTGTAACCCTACCTGATAAACGTCTCTGGAAATGCACCATGGCTTCAGCATGAGCTGCAGGACCCTCAGGTTTCCAAAGCGGCAAGTCCTCAGAGCCCGGGACGTCAGGCTCCACACCAGGCTGTCCCAGCTGTAGAGCAGATCCTCAAAGCCAAAGAGCACAGCAGCCATGCCAGCTCCCTGTGTGAATCACCCTGGATTCCCTGCTTAGAGGCAACCAGCTAATTCCAAGTTGCCTTTTGAACTGCAAGGTTAAAAAGTCACCGCAATTTCCATCAAAGAAGGAGAAATAAAAGCAAGCAAAAAAAAAAAAAAAAATTTAAAAAAATCAACCACCAAACCACCAAACCAAAACGGACAACAAAAAAACCAGCAGCCAAAATAAACTGTTTGGGGATGTGTCTTTCTCCCTTCGCACACGCCCTTCAGGATGTGGTTTCTCCCTCTGTGTATCTTCTCAAAGTGAGTCCTGCTGCACCCAAAGATGAGCAAGGAAGAGGTAAAAATACCTCTCCTGACTTAGAAAGGCAATGGCACATCCCTCGCAAAGGGCTTCTTGGTAACACTGCATCACCTCCCAGCTCTCCGCTGCAGAACCAAGAGGCAAACTCGGATCCAAAGTCACCACTTTGCATTCTCGGTCCTGGGACTCCATCCAGAGGGAAGAAAAAAGCCGCTCACTCTCCGTCTGCCAACATTCCCAAGACATTCCAGTATTGGGCTTAACTCTTTCAAACACTCCCAAAGAACATCTGAGAAGGAAGCTTTGCCACATGCAACGTTTCATCCTTTCGTTTCGTGTGTCGACTCCCCATCGCAGTTACACTCCAGTCTTTTCCCCACTCAGCTGCCTGTTCTGGAGCCTTTTTATATTTTGAACCGAGAAGGGAACTTAATCTGTGCATGAGAATTACGCAACAGTTTGCAAAGCACCTTATTAACCCAAGGGGTGATATTTTGGAAAGTTGCATGGATTAAACAATGGCCTTTTAAAATCAGCCTGATTCAGCTGATGTGGACATATTTTTAACCCTTGATGAGCTCACATTTATAAGGTTGGGTCTCATCTGAACAAGCCCAGGAGAATGCAACACATTTATCTTCATCTGAGCTGGATGCAAAACGCCCTTTTTGGTCTACAGATAAAAAATGGCATCCCTTACTTACACTTCTTGCCATCCTTACAAACAGTTCTGACATCCCTTCCTAAAAAAAGTGTTGAGGAGAGATCAGTTCCCTGACTGTTTCCCCTCAGGAGCACATTGTCTGGGTGGAGACTTCAAGCTGTCAACATCTATGGTGAGTTGAGCTGAGGGAACTGGTCCAGTGAGGGTGAAAATACACTATCAACATGAGGATTTTGCAGTTCAGTTAAATCACCACAAAATCATGCAGTTATGTTGCAAGATGTTTTCCAGCTAAGTCCCATGAGTGCTTCTACATATTTAATCACCAGGTGAGGAAACTGAGGAGGAAGTATTTTTATCAAAGGCACAGTGCAAGTCAGTGCCCTTGGAGACAGCTGCCTGTCAGTGCTATTTTTCACTCATTTCACTCTCCCTTCAGAGGAATGTGCAAAAAAAGGCCACAGGACTTGGAGGGAGCTGACAGAAGTCAGCTGGAGAATGCCTACATGGAGTTGCTTCCAAGGAAGCACTTTTTAGAGGAGTAGGGAGGACAACAGCAGTTTGGGCTGAAATCATGAGGGACCTGAACTCCTAAAGCTGCTGGTTTAGCAGAACTGAGAAGACATAATTTCCCAAAAGTGTCTTCTCTGATTCAACTCCCTGGACAGGGAAGGAGCAGGAATATTAATATCTGCTTGATTTTCTGTAGGTCTGTCCCACCATGACCCCATCCATAATTTATTCTTTGAGGACTGGAGGACACAAAGCGAGCCGTGCGTCACGATAACGGCACAAGGATGCTCGTCAGCTCATTGACAGGGCAGGTGGAGGGCCAGGAAAATACAGCTGCAAAATTCATGTTCTCAGCCTAATTGCTTCTTCAGGACTTCATTTTTAGAGAGGATTCATAAAATATGGTAATAAAATCGTAATAATGTTTCCTTCAAACTTGTTAGAAGCTATTCATTCTGCAAAGTGCGGTTTTCCTTCCTCCTCTCCCTCTCCTTGCCTGTTTTCTTGGTGTCCAGCCTTTGCTGTAGTCTCCCTACGCTTATCATCTCTTGGTTGTTTGCCTGCCTGTAAACTCTGCTTCTGTTAGCAGTGATGTAGACAAGGGATCAGGAACATCTCCATTATAAAGCCTCATTTGAAAGAAAGGTACTTTTTTTTCTTATATATAAATTGACTAGACAATATTTGCTCCAGGCTACAGCCTGATATATAAGATCTCTGCCTGGGAACACAGGAGAGGAAAAGAAAGAAATGTGTTTGATAAAGGAAAACAGAGGGGGGAAAAGAAACCGTAGCAAGTGATTGCTCTGGGATGTGACATAACCCCTTTGGTATTCTGGAAGGGGGAGAGGAGGGGAAATGGAGGATATACCACAGTTTTAAAATTAGCTACCCCATATGTGCATCAAGTCTTTCTGTATGGTTGAAAGGAGACTTTCGGCCCCCATCCCAACTCGGTAATTACTCAACAGATGAGGGCAGCTCTGAAGGAGCCTTTTCACTTGGCTGATGACATAATCAGACTTTCTGAAAACACTTCTCCTACGTATTTATTTAACTGAGAGACTGGAGCAGTCCCTTTAGGAGTCACTTGAGTCTATAGAAAGCCCAGTGAACATTTCACTGGGTAGATTTACCTTCATGATTAGAGCAGATTGTTTGGTTTCCTGGGGAGGTTTTCCTGCTGATCAGACACATAATATTTTTTGAGAGGGTAAAAGCTGCCTGAGTACATATTACCCATCCCACCTTGCAGCTTCTGAGGGAATTGCAACCATGGAGGTTTCTCAGACAAAGATAGCCCATCCCCTCTAGAGTCAACTACCAAAAGAGCTCTTTTACAGGTAGACACCACAGAATGTGCTTTCTTATCCAAAAAAGTCAGAAGAGGTCATTGCTACTGGGAATGGCAGAAGAGAGGAGAAAAAATTATGAGAATCAGCAACTTGGCTCTTCTACTGGTGTACCCTTTAAGTAATTTCTGTAAAATCATCTTATAATTCAATAAAACGTGCTCAGCTTCACCTTCACTAAGGTCAATTAGGAAAAAAAAAGCCCTTTGCACTTGACATAGATCTATAGACATTTGCAGGTCTTTTCCTCTCTAATTATGCGCTGATTATTTCCCGCTGTTTCTGAGAAAATGTCAGCCAAAACATTTACTATGAAACCTCCCACGTTTTACTGACGGTCCAAAGGCTGTTTCTAGGGTATAAAAATAGCTCCTTACTTCCCATGAAAAAAAGGAAAAGAGACCAAACCCTTTGGGCTGCTGTGTTGTTTCATGGGACTGTCACTGAGGCTTGAAGGCTGGGGGTGGATTTCCCAACCCAAACCCAGCCAGCAGCTCCTCCTCAGCACAGACCCTGCAAATCCCTGCTGTGCACTGGTGTAGGTGGATGCTGCCTGCCTCATGAGCTTGAGAGACAGGTGCTTGTTTGCCTTTTTATATTCTGGCCTTGGAAAGAAGAGTTCAGCCTCTCTTTCCAGCATGGTCCACAGTAAATCTCTACCTACAGCTTCCCGATGGGTGTGGATGTATTTGGGGGTGTTGAAAGAAGGATGTGTCTGGTGGAAGGCAGTGTCCTTTGAGCTTGCTGTAGACATACCAGAAACATCCTCTTTCTGCTCCACATATGGCCCCAATGGTCCCTGCAGCTCCAGCCCAACATACTCTTTTAGGTTCTATTTCAAGTTCATGTCCCTTTTTGATCTTTATTTCTCTAAAATGTAAAGAGGGTTAATGTTGTTAGGATCTTTGTGCCCAAAGTTCCCTTTCATGTTGCAGCTTCGCGCTTTCTTATGTTGGAGATGTTTTTTTGAGATAAATATTTAAGTAGTTACATTTTTCTCCTTGTGCCCTGATGGCATGTAATTTTCGTGACCAATATGATGGGAATTGTTAGTGATGTCCCACGGCCAAGTGATCAAACACACTGAGAAGGAGCCATGCCCCTTCCTTCACATCTTCCCAGGCTGAGCCAGGGTGCTCAGTGGAGACTTACAGAAATTACTTCCCTCCCATAACTGAACTGAACCCAGACTCTCACAAGATTTCTTAATGGTCATTGTGCACCAAATCCACTACAGAACCTGAGCCTCTGAGTGCCCTATTTTCACTCAAACCAAGGTGCTGTCATCCCTCATACTGGGCTTCCTGGCCTTTCTCCTGACACCCAAGGAGGGTTCATAGAGATTCTCTGTATGTTCAGTGGGAGTTTCCCAGAATGCAAGGACTGGATACTATTGGCTTTATTTCTTGTACCTTTGCCAGGTTTTGCACTCTGTATAAGGAAACCTTTGAGGGAAGGGTCTTAAAAGCAGCTGGGAATTGCATTTGAGTTAAAGAAGCAAATCCTAAGACTTGAGGCTTATGTTATACAAGACAAGGAAACTTGACTGAATTTAAGAGGAGTGAAAATAAAGTATGGATGTCCATACTGGGTCTGCTGAGCACTTTGATCAGCTAAGGGTTGATCCTGTATTCATTTTGAATTGCTAAAAGATTGTGATTTCAGTCTGGCTAGGCCACAACACCTGGACAATGATCTTGCCTGAAACTTTACAGACGTGTAAAGGAGGCATCAACACCCCTAGCTCACCTCTCTGGAGCTGTAAGATAAGAAGCTGTACTTGGAAGCATCAGCCCAAAGATCTGCTGCCCCATGCAAATGTGATGCCCATGTCACACTGCTTCAGTTAACTCCTAGCTCTCACCTACCACATTCTTCCCAAACCACAGATAGAACAGCCTCCCCCTAACTCCCAGGTCTGCCACCACTGACAGCCCTAAAACTATCCTGCAGAGAAAATTCAAGAAACTGAGGATTTCCCTGCTGGTTGCATTTTAGGACGAACATCATGAGTCAGAAATCCTGGGCAATTTCTTCAAGATGTTCTCACGAGTCCATATGGCCTAAAATGTTCTGTAATGAAATGAACTGCTGTTTCACAGTAATAACCGAATGAAAATTTACTGTTCCAGTCATCCACCTTGATCATAACATTTCTAAAGCTCTTTGGAAATGTAAAGTGCTCTGGTAGTGCTGAGTATTATTGTTATGCGAACAGCAGCTCCCTCTGCATAAGGCTCTACGTGTCCTCACTTCAGAGAGATTTTTATTGACTGACACGGGAGAGTGTGTCATATCCTCAAATCATACACATTTCATTTCCTAAAGTGAGTTGTGTTAGTGATTTAACAAGGTTTAAAAGTAGGTGAATCCTATAAAGCTGGGCTTTTACTTGTCCCTAATATTCCACCGGCTAAAGTGATTTTCACTTCTACTATGCAGAAACGTGAAAGAGATTTTGTGGAGATTTGCTATTCAATCCTCTTTCTCCATGAACACTGTGGTGAATGAGTCTGCAGGAGGGGATGTAGGTCAGGACAATGTATTAAGGAAATAGTGCAGAACAGCCTCAGAAAGTGAATGGTGAGATCTTAAATACGATTATTCTCTTTGGAAACCCAAGCTTATGATTAACTCTGATCCTGCTGGCGACTGTAACGTCCTGTGACCGGGGTCTCCAATCAAAGCAGCACGTGCTTGCAGATGTCCATCACCACAAGGCTCATCATCACTCTGTTCTCTGTTATTATGTGCAGAAATGGTTGGGAGAATTATTTTTATCCAGAGGAAAATGGCAAAAAATCACAGCCAGCTTAGGAGGCAGGTATAAATAGGGAACAACCTAAAGCTCATCCAGCAGCTGAGCTGATTTCCTACCATGTTATTCACCCATGTCTAAAATAGCCTCTGACAAGGTTCAGGGGTGAAACAATGCAAACCTGTGTTTGTGCCCATCAGGAGGGCACTGAATCTCAGACTGTTCTCAGAAAAAGTCACGCACTAGTGCAGTTACAGTCTTCTGGTTTCAAGCTTTGGCTTATTCCTTTGGTGACTGGAGCAAGTGTTCCAACATTTGGAGGTTGGAACCAGATGATCATTAAGGTCCCTTCCAACCCAAACTATTCTATGATTCTTTATGAGAGGTTCCCATGCTACCCCTGTGTTCATATAATTTTGAATTATACATTTATCTGGTACTTCCCACCTCTTATCAGATGATGGTCAAGCTGTCCAAATGACCTTGGCTGTGGTTTTGGAGGACACATTGCTTCATGTTGCAGGTGTCCCTTAACTGATACTATTTGCCTGGGAGAGGGGACAAGTTTGTTGGTTCATAAAAAGCCAGTCTGCAGTTCTGCCCTATGGCAAGATGGATAATTTAATGAAGGGCAGCCTTGCTGTCCATGCAAAACAAGCCTACACATAGCACAAATGGCCCCTTGCAGCAGAACATTTTACTACAACTTATCCTGCAAACATATTTAAATATCTGTCTGATTCAGACCCAGTGGTAACACTTACTACATTCAGTGACTGATACAAAGTCCTTTCTGTTCACAGAGAAGAGTGAGCATTTCATTGAAAAGGAGAAGGGCAAAAGGAACATGTTTTAGAAAATCAGTGGTCCAGATTTCTCATATTTGATCTTGCTTATGGGTTGGAATGTCTGCTCCTGCCTAAGTTAAAGAATACATATTGAATTTATTCTGAAGCTCCTTATAAAAGATCGCTACAAAAAATAGTGGTATTGCTGGTTAGGATGTAATTGCCACTGGACAGAGAGGAAAGATAAGCAGGTCAAATATAACCTTCAGAGTGGAAATGGGGAGGGATCTGGTCCTATTCTAGAAAAGTCACTAGTTTCTTGAGCAACATTAGAAGAGTCATATAACTTTATGGGTCTCCATTTCCTCAGTAGATTAATTCACTGGAATTTATCAGATGACAAAATCTCAGGGGAACTATTTTACATTAAAAAGTAAATAAGTGTTCAGCCTGCTAGAAAGCCAAGTGGTCATGTTCCATGGGAGGCATACACAAAAAAGCAGAAGTACTTAAGATATCCTGGATCGATAATGTACCCTCTGTGTTGAAAGCTCCTACACTGATTATCAAAATGAGAATAACTATGGATAAATAAGTGTTCCCTGAGGTGAAGACTACTTATGTACATATATACTCCCTGTGGGAGGAGTGTTGTACATATCCAGGCAATGCTAAATGCATGTGGGGAGGCTGCTGTGGAGGAAGGGGATGGCTCTCTTGATTTTGGGGTAGAAATGTCCCACACTGAGCTGCTGACTCCACAGAGCACACGCTTGCACACTCATTCATGGCATCTGCTCTGGGGCTGGCTCATGTGGGGCGGTTTGCTTGTTCCTATTGCTGCAGAACAGTTAATCTGCAGATGGGAAACGCGGGAGTCACCAGAGGGGGATCACTGTACTGCAGCAGATCTTCACGCTGAGAACATCTCCCCAGCTGGGACCAGTTAGGCCTTCTCAGTAGAGCATAAGAGTTGACCTCTACCCAGTTTGCTCCCGAAACGCAGACCCCTGTGGCTCGTGCTAATGGAAAATCTCCATTTGCATCGTAGGACAGCCCTGGATCCATGCCATCCACAGTGATAATGCATGCACAGTTGACAGAAGTTGATAACTTGCACTTCTGTTGCTGGTTGGTTTAAAACCCTGAGCAAACATCAGCTTCTATTTCCTCTCGATGCACTGGGAGATTTGTATTATTGAGCTGCCACCAGAGCTGCAGATAAACAGGGACAAGAGGGCTGAAGTGCCCCTGTGGGACAGACAGTCACAGGGGCTGGCAGTCCTGGCTTTCCTTTTCTCTGGTTGCTTTCTGCAGCTACTATTACACCCACAGAACCTCCAGCATTTCCAGACGGGGTACTGAGTTTTAGGAGGTATAAATAGTAGCCCAGACTCCATCTGCAGGGGTGGAGAGGAGTTAATCAAACTCCCCCACGCTCTGTCTTCCAACCTGATGATTTGCCATGGGGGATCCCAACTCACTGACTGGCTTGTTTGCTCATACCTCCTGAAAAGAGGATAAAATAGATAGAAAGCTGCTGGATCGAAGCAGCAAGTCAGTCACTTGATTGTCTCTGTGGACAGAGCAGACTGAAGCCGTTCAGAAGTTAAAACAAAGAGGATTTACGCTCTTGATTTAGAAATGTATGACTCATTCCCATTTTGGCTGTTAGAAGCGGCTGTCATTTCCCCTGCCCCCAAAACATCCATGCCATAAAAAATAAAACCCATAAGCTCTTTGCTGTTCTTATCTTGATGCACAAAGAATTCAAATGTTCACTGTTGCTATCTGGAGCTTGACTTCCTGTTATTAAGAAGGACATCCTAGTATTTAAAAACATGAGATTTTTATTTTTTTCCCCTTCTTTAAGCCAGGCAGAAAGTCTAATGATTCTGGGGTTTGTTTCCTGCTTGTAATTAAGTAGGTCACAGCTGCAAAGCAAGAGAACAAGAAAATATTCAGATCACACAAAGCCAAGAGCTATTAAATCATTTGCAGCTGAAGGATATGGCAGATTTTTTTTTTTTTCTTTAAAAGAAGTCTCAAGTCTAAGGAAAACAAATATAGGAACTTTTAGGAGAACGATGAAGTTGGAAGTTCTGCCCAAGTGCCACAGTAGCTCAGAAAAAAAGGGAGTGATCAAAACCCAGCTAATGTTGTTCACAAGTTGAATAGCTGCATGTGGTTGAAATAAATTCACTTCTTCATTGCTTACAGCCATATATTCTATCCATTCAATCTGTTTCGAACCACATGCAAGATTGCCCTCATTTCTCCTGGGCAGTTCCCACCAGGCCCTCTGTGTCAGCCTGAAATGCCACACTGTGCCCTCTCCTGTAGGTCCCACACACCCTCCACAACTCCAGACACAGCTCAGACACAGCACGATCTCTACCCAGACAGATCTACCCAGAAGATCCCACAGGGCTGAAGGTCTTTTGTTCTGCACTCGTGGTTCATGTTGTTGTGTTGCCCTGGTTTGTCTCCATCTCCGTTCAGGACAGCAAGCTGCTCTTGGTCCCTGCACTGCTGCCTTCACCCCACAGTGAGTACCAGCAGTGCCTGGTCCATTGCCCTTGATAATCCATGCACATGTGAGCTGAAGAACAACCTCTGAAGGGCCCTGACAGCAGGGGTAAGAACTGGAGTTCAGTCTCATCACGGACAGGCATCAGCTGATGAAGCCATGTTACAACCTTGCAAAGTCAGGAAAAACTTCATAGAGCCGAGGTGTCTGTCTGTGAGAACCAGGTACTTTAAGACAAAGTTGGTTCTGATTCATCTCATTTGGTTTATTTCAGGATTCAGCAAGAGCAAGAATGACTGCACATTTCTGCCATTGTGCTTTTGCCTAGACTTCAGTATAAACACTCCTCTAAGCCATTGCTCAGCTAAAAAGAGGGGACAGAGAGCAACAAAGTCATCACCCTCATCTTCCTCAGCTACAATACCTGGAACCGCTCTGTTCCATAGTGAAAGGAGAAGAAAAAGGATACTAAAGCTACAAGAACACAGCCCCACTAAGTGGCTGCCTTGGTCTAAAGAGCAATGGAGATGTGTCCCAAATGCATCGTAGATGTAACAATAGGGCTTTTATTCTGTGTAGTGAGAGAAATGGTCTTTGGGAAGATTTGTGTCGGAAGCCCACCAAAATCAACACTGAACACGGCAGTGGTCCAGTCAGACAAGAATCTCTGCCTTGGCAAGAACACTCGCTTTGAAATCTGTTTGATTTCAAAACAGGGTGTTTGGTTTTGTCAGAGAGTGATTAAGATATGGGCAGAATAGCAAGAACGAGAGCTTATTGCTGCTTCTATAAAAATGTGATCAGGAGGGCCATAAATCTCCACAATTACAAATTGGTGATGAGCTCATGTTTATTCAAGCTCTGATTGGGAAATTTGTCATGGGAAAGCAAGGCCCACGTAGATGGTATTCTGGTCTCTGTCCCTGTATGACCAGACGCGGTCAGTTCATTCCAGGATAAGGGAACGTGGACCTTTTCACGTTGGCATTTCTTGGCTTTGCAAACTGGGAACTGGGAGGGGAGTTGGTCAGTGCCTCCCCAGCGGGCAGTCATTACGAAACAGAAACATAGGAAGGTTTCCCAGAGTCTGGTGCCCCGGGAATTTGAGGTCAGTCCTTCCAAAGCGCTGACCTTTGCAGGAGAGGGGCTGAGTGCAAGACTGGGGTGGTAGATATGCTGGGTTGCGCAAGATGCCTGATCCGTCTTCAAGTGACTCAGGATATCTGGAGTTGTGGGTTTCATCTGTGATTTCTCTAAAAGGCGATGGTTTCAGAAAGGTTTTGCTACCATCCCTCCAAAATGGGGTTCTTTCACTCTGAGCTCCTTAAATAGAGGGATCCTGGGGAAAAAGGTGCTGATTTCAGAGAAAACACTGATGCTGGGTGCTAAAAGGTTTGTTCAGAGACCCCACAGTATCTCTTGGCCTTTGCAGGAAAACACTCATGCTGCCTACACCCTTGTTCTGCATCTTGCATCAATTTCCCTTCCAGTCTAGGGTGGATAACAGCATCCATGGGTTAGTATGAAAAAAAGCTCAGGAATGAAAAGTTTTCAAAATGCTGCTGCAACCCATAGCCTGGCCAGCACCACACAGTCTGCTGTGACTGATTGTCAGGAAAATCCGCTAGATCATCCGCTGGCATCAGCCTGATTATCTTTCCCCTGACACTGTTCTCCAGAAGCTGGAGGTTGGCCCCAAGGCCACTTTAACCGCTCTCCTGTGACTGATTGGGTACATTGGAATGCACTAACATAATTGTGCTTTTAAAAAATCAACGTCCTCTGGTTTTATGACTCTTCTTGGCCAGGTTCCCATTTGCTGTAACTGAAGCAAACCCTTTTTCTTCTGCAGGAAACTGCCACTATTGGTGCATTTGAAAGTTTTCAGGAGGATACACAAGGGCTGCATTACAACAAAGTCTGGGATGGAAAAAGGAAGCTTTCCAACATTTCAGAGTGGAAATTATGAAAATTAGAAAGCCTCCTCCCAGTCTCTGGCATGGTTTGCAAACATGGGTTGGGTGGGGAGATGCTGGAGAGGGAGGAAGGGGATGTGGATGTGTGCTTCCAGCTGACAGGAGCCCTGAAGTTGGATTCTGCATCAAACACCTCCAGGTTTGCAGGGTGCTGGCAGTTAACCTCAGCTTTTACCCTGAAAGCATCTTGGCTGCCAAGTGGGAACAACGGTGCTGGCTGGGTCTTGCAGAGATCTGCAGAGGATCAAGTGTCTGGAGCTCTGTAATACGTAAAACCCAACGTATTATAAGGGATAATTTTAAGTTGTGACGTAGGATTGCCAAGCTTCCCTCTAGCAATAGCCCATCCATCATATTAGCCTTGACAGATTTTCTTGGATGGTATTTTCAAATATTGGGAACTTCAGGCTCTGCCCTCAGGCGACAGTAACAGCTTTGAACTCAGCTCTGAGGAAAGGAGAGTCTGTGAAACATTGGCAACTCACTTTTCTTAGTTTTCTGTGAAAATCTGGACCTTTAATGAGGATAAACTACCTCTAGGGTTTTAACCTTGATTGTCCTCCTCCTGCTGTCTGATGATGCATTAAAGGAAGACTGAAAGACAGAAAGTAACTTGTTGACATCCTCATTCAGCTTCCTAAGATGCTCCAAAGCATCATGAATGCAGGACAGGCCTTGTGGTTAGAGATGTCCCTTGGCTATGGAATCTATAGCAAAAGGATTAATAAAAGCAAGATGTTGGAGAGCTTTTTTTGGAGCACTGTGGAGAACGAATAGGATATTGGCATTCTCCTCTCTGAATAGTGGTAATTTCTTATGGATCACACTGATCAGGGGAACACACTGATCTGTGCTCATCCCCTGAGCATCCCACAGTGCTCTTACGCAGGCAGTTCTCAGCATCTCTTTCAGATGCAATGAATACAGGAACTGATACGAGATACACATTGCTTTGGATGCCAGATTAAGTCTTTCCTGTAATGAAAGAGAGGCATTTGGAGAGGGTGCAAGTACAGGATCCAGCCCCTCCCATATCTCCCCAGCTGCCCTGTACTCTGGTGAGGTATTTGGCATTTTATCAAGCCATTGGTGCATTTTCAATGATCTGCTCCTGGTGCCCTTACCCAGAGCCTTCAAGCACGTAAATGTGTGAGACTGTCCCAGAATGTGGCCATGGGGTTGTCCTTCAGAGCAGGTTGAGGCATTCCCTCAGGTTCCCTGAACATGTCTCCAAAAGAAACAGGGAGCACCAGGAGACCCCCAAACAGACTCAAACTCTCAGCAGTCTCCTAAGATTGAACAACTATTTCTGTAAACATGGTTTCAAGGACATGGAGAGGCAGCTGGAACCCAGGGCTCTGCTGCTTGGCACCTGCCCTGCATCCGGTGGAGTCATCCAAGTAGAATCACAGGATCACTAAGATTGGTAAATACCTCTAAGATCTTCAACTGTTAACCTAGAACTACCATGTTTGCGAGGAAACCATGTCCCCAAGTGCCACGTCCACATGTCTTTTGAACGCTTCCAGGGATTGTGATTACACCACTTCCCTGAGCAGCCTATTTCAATGCCTGACCAACCTTTCAGTGAAGAAATTTTTCCTAATATCCAATCTAAACCTCCCCTGGTGCAACTCAGTAGACAATATGGGGGATGAAATTAGAGCTTATTACCAGAAGACACATATTATTCTCTTTTCTTGGACTACTGAAGAGTCCTAAAAGGGTAGTAAAAATTTTTGTGGTTGCATGATGAACTTATAAA
The DNA here is from genome assembly GCF_022539395.1 of Myiozetetes cayanensis. Taxonomy (NCBI): domain Eukaryota; kingdom Metazoa; phylum Chordata; class Aves; order Passeriformes; family Tyrannidae; genus Myiozetetes; species Myiozetetes cayanensis. Next base: position 6,624,922 of record NW_026087521.1, read on the forward strand.
TGTAGGCTGGCTGAAGGTACAAGTGGGAGGAAGATGACATGGGAGACACACACTAGTAAGAATACCAACCTCTACCTTTAATCTCTCTTAGATGATTTTCTCCAAAACACATCTCATCCCATCATTCATGTGTTGGGAGCTGGCAGGGTGGAAACTCCCTGTGGCAGGAACTTTTGAGTTGAGGCTGATTTGATTCAGTCTTGCAGGGATTTCTATTCTGAACTAGAATGGTAAAACAGTAAAATGGTACTTGTTCTGCACATAGATACCCAAAGGGCAGATGCTTAGTGCATCAGCATTAATTGCAGGTTATTGGTCCTTAGCTATTGTTTCACACAGAGTTTACCTTATCTGTGATGATGCAAAACCTGGAGAGAAAATAGATATCCATGATCACACCCCATCAAGACTGGGTGGCTTTTATAGATGGAGTACTGGAAACTAAAATTAATTTCAACCTCAGTTAAGAATTTTGCTCAGTATTTCAAAGCATGCACAGCCCTAATTGCACCTTCTAAATATATTCCAGAAATACAGCTGGATTGTGGAGTGTGTGCGGGTGACTAAATGGTGTCATTTTCAGCCCATTATCTGTTCAAAAGCTTTTCATGTGGTATCTTTGGGAAGTGGAGACTAATTGCGCTCCTTGCCTGTGCAATTTGGAGAGTGTGATACTTTGGTCCCACCAAAAAAAAAAAATCAAAGCGTAAGAATCACTCATACCCATTTGCTGGTGGAATGAAAAATCACCATTTCTTTGAAGCCATTAGACATGATTGAGACAAAGAGGATAATATGTACTTCACTGGAAAATAAACTAAGCTCAGGCAGAAAGTTTGACCACAAGTTTGGAAATGTGTTCAAAATTTAAATCCAACTTTCTGAACTTGAATCAGCAAAATAGGAACTCTGTGACTACCTAAACAACAGATCTCCTTTCGATCAGAACAGCCTCTTTCATGATTTCTTTTAGCCTGACTAGGAGGGCCCTGGTGCTTGTGAGCCTCACTGAAGTCTCTGCTGGTATTTAACAGGCTTCTTTGGTGTCTGGTCTGAACCAAAGAAGTTTCTAGAGTGGAAATGGAAAAGTTTGATGAAGTCTAAGTTTGCTGCTCATCCACTGTTTTATTTTGATTTTTTTTTTCATACTCTGACATTATCTTGACTTAAATAGACGAAAAGATTGATCAAGAAGTTAAGAACTGGAAAAAGGCATGTGTCGTCCTTTGCACTTGATTTCTGAAGATCCTGTTAGTTCAGGACACTGAAGCAATATTTAAGCAATCACTTGTATGGATCAAGAATTGACAAAATCTGAAGACTTTATATGTCTGGATGTTAAAACCAAACTGCAGGCATGTCTAAGCCCTTCCAGGGGTAAGTGCTGGCTAGAGCATGAGTTAGGACTAGGACTTCAGGTTGGGACAGGTCGCAAGATATTTCAAACACCCAAGCTGCCACTTTTCATTATCTGTCACTGGATGGCCTTGCATGAAACAGTCTCTGCATGGAAAAGCTCTTCCAGGAACCTCCTTATAGGGTTGGAAAGTTCCTACCTTTTGGGCTGTAGAACACTACCTTGAGGTAAACTGGTGCTAAACCCTGGGGCTAAATCATCACAGCTCCTGAGCTTTGGGCTGCTGCTGGGAGTATGATCTGGGCATGGTACCAGTTAACCTGAAAAAGCCCTCTGAGCAGGCTTGTTAGCCAAAAGGATCCATGAACTAGAGGAGCCTTTTCACCCCCTCCTAAGTTTTATAACTGGATTCATATAGTTCCCCCATTCCCTTCACCCGAATCCAAAACATTTGGCTCTTTTCTGGCTCCCAACCTCTGTCCCCTATCTTGCCTTTTCTGTCCCAGGGTTTGGCCAACGTGAAGGCAACAAATGCCAAATTGTAATGAAAAAAGCTTTTCATTTTCTCATCAAAATAAGAATCCGAAGCACTGGAAATTTCACAGCAGAGCCTGTGCTATTGAGTTCTCCAGGCCTCAAGAGCGCTTGATAATTCAATTAAGCTCCAACCATTTGAAAGCCAATTTGAGCAGTACCCTAGTTCCAAATTCTTCAGAGTTCACCAGTCAGTATCCATTAGCCTCTGCCATGCTCTCACCTCTTTCACTGTTAACCTACATGCTTTTTGGGGGGATGAAGTCTAGCACAGCTCCTGATCCGTTTCACAGAGAAGTCTGTTTTGATTAGTTACACCTTTTAGAAGTGTCACAAAATATTACAACTTCCAGACACCTGAGAGGTGCACTAAGCATTTATCTGTCTAGGTAGAGTTCAGATTAAACCAATTCCTCCAAAATACTTGTGAACAGGTCAGAAAAGATAAAGCTCAGATGAAGTAGATAAAATTGATGTTTCGGCAGTCACAAGTGATTATATCAGAGCATTACACAGGTGACAGCTTTGCTACTTGAGATTAGCAAAGATCTTAAGATTAAGATCTCCATTTTTTTTATTTGGGTACAATTATTTGTCTATAGGGCTGGTGAATAATTTTTCATCACCTTGCGGCTTGAGTAACTTCCAGAAAAAAGCTCAGACAACAGGAGTTCCTTGCTTCAAGGTCTTTCTTCTGTCTTGGGCAACTTCTGCACTCAAATATCTACTCTTTGTTTGTTATCCACAGTATCTGAGTAACTCTGCTGTCACCTCAGCAGTCTATCAGACCGGTAGTGATTCTGTCAAGATAAGAGACCCATCCAGTGAAGGTGCTAAGCAAAGGTCTGCAGGGTCTGCACGCCAGAGTAAGAGTTTTCAAGTAAAGAGCGTGAACTGGAAAGATCAACTTCCCTTAAAGCACTCGCTTAGTCCAGGTGTCAGAGCAAGTGCTCACAGCATCACTCACAGAGCCTGCACGAAGGGTTTCACAGACAAGGACCGCTCCAGCGTGAATGCTACAAGATCTGCCTTGTTCCACCCTGTTAGACCCTGCACTACAGCCCTTGGTGTGAGAGGTTTCCCACCACTTTGCTCTCAAATCCATCCCGGAGAAATGATTAATAACAAGCTGAATGCTGAATTATGCTTTGTCTGCTAGAAAAAGAAAATCAGTAACTCAGAATAATAAAAGTGCCGGTTGGTTTGTGCAGGAACAAGACACACTCGAACTCTTTTGCTGGGTTTGCTTGGAGGCAGTCTCCTCTCTTGCCAGAAGCAAAGGTCACCATAAGCTGCAGAGTAGCGTGGGAAAACCTGCCTCAGACTTGGCCTGCAGAGCAGAAAGACTGACTTTTTTTTTTTTTTTTCAGCCCTGGGTTCTCTCTTCTCAAGAGAAATTTATTTATAGGAGGAATGACGTTTCCTGCTGCATTCTTAACGTGCTTGCAGCTTGGGATAAGAACATGGGAGCTTTGTCTTCTGCCATCTGTTTTTTATGGCAATAAATATCCATTTACGGATTTATCTCTGCCTGGTGTGTTTTAAAGTCATGATATGAGTGAGTGTTCATGGATATCCATTCAGAGAGGAAGTGTCATAGGTAAATAGCAGTCCCAGCTCCGTGCTGGTGTAGATTTACACTCTTGTAATGGACAGTGGAGCTGTGGTCTGGGGCTTTGGCCATATTTTTAATCTTAACTTATCTTCTTTGGAAGCACAAGAAATAAAAAAAGCAATCTGGGCTAAAATCCTCCTGAGCTGCAAGCATCCACTGACACAACTGGGCACAAGACCTTTAATTTACCATAGCTGAGAACTGGGACCTAAAGCTAAGGCACAAACTGCAAAACCCAATTTAAAATGGCTTTTCCAGCCAGATCTCTCCCAGCTTGATTTGTTTCTTACAGCACTTCATTTAGCCTGGAGATGGCCTTCCTTTTTACACAGTCTCTGTAGTACCATCCTTTGAGCCTCAAAGGCAGAAGAGAGGGCAGACTTGTTCTTTTTTAATACAAGAAAGCTGCATGTTTTCTCTAGTCTTTTTAACTCACAAAAACAATGCCTTGTGTTTGTGGTGAGAAACATTCCTGTGGCTGGAAAATAGCCAGTGTGGTCTTGAGAGAAGGAGTAAATTGTGCTCTTCTTTACCACTGCCTCGAAGCAGCAGAAAGAGATCTCTGAATGGTGCTAGGCATTTGTTAGACATTAGCAGGACTCTATTCATCTTCCTCTCACACACATCCGCAGCACATGGATATAATAAACATAGCTTGGAGGCATAAACCGTCTCACATTAATAATGCAAAGGGAGAAGGGACTACACATTTAACATGCACGTGTACTAGTGGGGGAAGGAGATCCAGGGAGGGAAGATCTGGTGAAGAGGGCTCTGTGTTGAGAAATACTGATGTGTTAGGGATGGGATTCTTGTTTCCTGTTCTTTTTGAGGGGGAACCTCTTCTGACTGAGGTGTCCTGGTATGTGCTGGCTAAAGTAGAGCTGGCTGAGGTTTAGGGGTTATTAATTCAGCCAAACATGGGTGTTGAGGGGACCTCCTCTGAAACCCTTGCAGAGTATTTTGACCTCCTCTGCAGTGATTCCAAAGGCAACCCAAGGTGCTGGTCAGGATGGGCACAGCTCATAGACATCAGCACTGGATTAGATGAACCCACCTCTTGTCAATCCTGACACTGGCTGCTGGTGTGCCCTGTGGCACAATGCTTAATTCTGCCTCAGCTGACACATTTTGTGGTCTCTGTGTCATACCTGCTAAAATTAAACACTACCCTTTTTTATTCTGACTTGCTAAAGCCTTTGCAAAGCCATCTCTTCTGCTGGGTGCATTGCACAGATCTCTCACATCTCAGGCTTTCCATGTGAAACCTGCTCACTTGGGACTGTATTAAGGGTTTTTTCATTTCTGCAGTGGAATTCTGTGGACTCTGAGCTTAGAAAGAGATTCTGTGTGGTCTCAGAACTCCAAGTGCAGGGGATCTGCCCTGCTGGTGAAGGGCTCTAGAGAGAGAGGGCACTATGTGTACTTCAGCCAGGTTGACTAGAATTTCATAAGCCAGATGCCTGATGGAGCAGTTCTGTGATGAGGAGGCAGAAAGAAAAACAACAAGGATAGAGAGCCAGGATAAAAAAGTGGTTGCAAAAACCATCCCATCAAATCCTCTGGCAAGACCCTTAGAGCAAGGCTCCAGCATATGCCTGAGAAGAAGCCTAAACCACCCCAGCCTTAGGTCAAGAAGTGGGAAGAAGAGAAATAAACTGTGGATGTGAGTGAAAATAAAACAACACAAATGCCCCTAACAGCAGCTGATCACTTGGGCTGTGTGTAGGGGAGCTGTGAAGTGTGTACACACTGCCAAGTTCCCTGCAGTGCTGGTCATCCTTATGCATCCGCTCTTGCCTCCTATCCAAACACTGACATTCTCCAACACCTTCTTCTGAAGGTATTTCCATGATTTCCCTTGCTCCCCACCATGGGATTATGTCCTGGAAACACCCTGTGAGAGAATACTGCTGGTTTTCACACCTCTCCATCACATGGACCAGTGCACAGAGCAAAGCTAAGACTCTGGCAGCTGTTGTTCAGACAGGTCAGTATGGATAGCATGTTTCCAGAGGGGATATGTGCATGCATGGAGGAGAGTGGTCTCCCATTTCCTGCAGTTATGTCACTATCAAATAGTGATAGAACAAGAGAGAATGGTTTTAAACTAAAAGAGAAGAGATTTAGATTAAATGTTAGGAAGAAATTCTTTACTGTGAGGGGAGTGAGACACTGGAACAGGCTGCCCAGAGAAGCTGTGGAAGTGTTCAAGGTCAGGTTGCATGGGGTCCTGAGAAACCTGATCTACTGTGTGGCATCCTGCCCATAGCAGGGGAGTTGGAATGAGATGATCTTTAAGGTTCCTTCTAACACAAATCATCCTATGATTCTGTGATTCTATGGTGAGTCTCCGGGATAATCAGTCTCAGGTATGGTCTGCATAAAAGCATGAGCCATTCCAGGCAGGGAGGGACCCCCTGTGGCCAGCAGCAGCAGAGGATGGTGGCTCCGCAGGAGCTGAGAGCTTTGTCTGGATGAAAAATCATCTGCCATCTGGTGGGAAGCCCCCTTTGAAGGAGACACCACACCGTCTGCCTCCTCACACTTGCAAGAGCAGCTGAAAACCACCAGACACCAACCCACCTCCAGTGGCAGCAGTGCTACTCTTAAAGCAGAACCCTGGCCAATGCCACAGGAGTGCTGGGCACGGCACAGGGGACACAGATAAAACCTGACCCCAAGGCAGGTTAAGGCATCAGGGCTGCCTGCCCTGAGTCCCTCTCAGAAACAGCATCTTGAACCACAAAGCCCAAATTTACCAGAAGGGACATTTCTGAATGCTCTCCAAAGCAACAAATGACAATCAAACAATAGCAAACCAAAGCTGTGTGAATAATTGATTATCTTTGGTTTGCTTGACGGACTGGAAAGGCAAAGAAAATATTTTTCAGGTTGACACAAAGTTATTCTGCTTTCCCTTCTGCCAAATGGAGATGAAAGAAAAACAAGCAACAAAAAGGCTTTATGTTTAACCAAAACAGTTTTTGACCTGCTTTTACTTTTGAGATTTTTCTCACATTCCTTAAAAAAATTAAGGAATTCATCCAAATGAAATTGCACTGTCTTTGAAACAAAAATGGGAAAAAAATTGGTTTGAAATGTCCAAATGCAGATTTTTTTTTTTTTTGAGTGTCACATGCAACAGACTTGAGGCAAACTCACAGGTGGCTTCAGCAGCCGCCAAACTGCTTTTCAGCAAAACAATCACCTCTAGCAAAACTTTCCCTCTGTCCTGGGTGAAGGGAGCAACTCTGAGCCACTCTGGGCTTGTAGAGCTTCTTACACATGCCACCAGCCATGTACCAGTGAATGCAGCACCCCCTGCCCACCCCTGGGGCACTCAGCCCAAACTCTCTACAAGCAGGAGTGAGCAGAGTGTGCCCATTCCCTTAAGCTGAGCACTGTTTCAAGACATTTAAGCAGTGACAAGCAGAGGGGATGTGCAAGGTGTCCCTGTCCCCTGGGGGGCTGTGCTGCCCAAGCCAGCTCTGTCAGAGGCAGGGCACCAGGCAAAGGCAGCCTGAAGTGCCTGATGTGTGCCAGATGTGCGCTCAGTGTGTGCTCTGCAGGTGTCTGTCACTCTCTGAGATGAGATCCCTGTCCCAGACACCTCCTCTTGGCCAGCTCATCAATCCTTCAAAGCAATGGGACTCCCTGGTTCCCTGGGCACTGCTGCTGAGGTGATGTGCTTTCGGGTAATTAATGACAAAATTATAGTTTCCCTGGGACCCCCTGCTATGTCTTGCTGCTGCAAGAAAGTTGCCTTGGCTAGCCAGGGACAGCCAGTGATGTCACTTCAGCTGGCACTGATCAGAGAGACACACTGTGCACTGCAGAGCCCATGGTGCCACCACTGCTCCCTGAACATCTCAGCTGGGACAGACACTCGTGGGCATCTGCATCTGTGCTCACTCACACAAACCCTTCGACACCACCCTGAGCTTCCTGCTGGTGTTCATTATTTGACTTTTACTTTTATTATTTACTCCCCACTGCTACAGGTTGGTGCTGCTGTATGCCATCATGCTATCTCAGTGAGTATTCATTATTAGAAATTATGTTTTTCAGAAATTATTACCCCTAAGTATTACCACAGAGTCTATAACTAGTTACATTTGCTGTACGTTATCTTACTGTTCCTGCTGGCACCAATTTCTACCCTAAGTTATCACACAGACTTTGACAAGTATTAATTCCCATTCATCACCACACAGGTCCCACCAATAGTAATTCCCACACACCATGGCACACACCAATAGTAATTTATACACACCGTGACATAATCCCTGTTAGCTAACAGGGCAGACAGCTGCTGCCAAACAGTACCCTCCTCATCCTCTGGGCATGCATTCAGCACAAAGAAATCATGGCTTACCCTTTCCACACTGCGCCTCCTCAGTGATCCATACGGTATTTTGAATAAAAGTCTTCGGGTCCTACCCGGAGTCACAGCTGTCTGCACTACCATAGTGCGGAGCTGCCCCGCGTGTGTGCTTGTGTGTGTGTGTGAGAGAGAGGGAGAGAGTTCACAGCACACACAGGCTTCCTTTGAAATAACTTACAGTCTCATCTAGATTTCCCAACTATCAAATAGCTGAGTGGGTTTTCACATCAGACCATATGAGTCAAGATGTGGCTTGTTTGAAAGAAGGAGGCGGGAAACGGGGAAAAAAAAAATAAAAAAGAGGAAACCCCAAGCCTCGTAACCTTAACAACATGCTTCAAGCAGTGTATCTTTAGCTTCCTTCTGTTTTCTCGGTGTAGTTTGCTCAGCAGGATTGCTGTGCCATAGAGGTGGAAGAATTAAGCTTCTGGGGAGAATGTTCTAAAAATGTCAAGCTCGCTTCTTGTTGCCACAGATGGTAACCAGGTCAGTTGTCTAATCAAAGCTCTATCTGAGTTATTATACGTTTTGCCATGTGACTGCAGACCCCTCTGGTTTGCTGTACAGTGGATCACATGTTCACCTTAAAAAGAATATCTGGTGTATCACCATCTGGTGCAGAGATTAATGTTAATTCCTGGGTTCAGATATTCCTCTCTCCTAGAGGGTTGGGAGGCACATACGCAGAGCACAGGGCTCAGACAGATCGTCTGGGCTGCTCAGCTGAACTGAGTGCTCACGGACACAGGCTGCACGGTCTGTGTGACACAGTGATGTGCGTGTCTGAGTACAGAGAACAGACATCACCGCTCACACTCACATCTGTACACATCCATAGCAGTGAAAGCCTGACGGGTCGTGCCTACGGCTTCTATGTGCACTTATTTATTCATTTATAAATGATTATATTACAGTCTATTATTGTGAAGTGTCACTTCACAGTCACCCTCAATGTGTACTTGTTTTTTTTTTCTTTTATAAAGTCACTAGTAAATAATGATATTTTCTTTCTCTGGAAGTAAAGTTTGAAACTGTATTTACACTTTAAATTGTAAACATGTGTTTTGGAAAGGAGAAAAATGCTTTCCCTTCCCACAGTCTTTCTACAACACCTGGAGTCATCCCAAAGCAGCCAGGTATAATCCTGTGCTTTTATAGGAATGTGTTTTGGATGTTGTGTTCATTTCCATGTTCCGCTACAGATTTTGGTCCAGATGCAGTTTAGAGTTAATGTGTGCAAAGTGGGAGCTCTTCAATCCAGCAATTCCATAGTGGTACTCTGAATTTGCTTAGTAAAATGGAAAATATATTGGCCCATGTTCTTTTCCTTGAAGCAGTGTAGCTGGGAGAGCAAAATCTGCTGAGCTGGGGAACCAATCCCTTCCTCCATGTATTGTTCTCATTTTAATGCAAAACTAAAAATACTTTGTTTTGATCCAAGTCCAAAAGACAGGATGGAGGTGTTAGGGACATGACATTAAAGCAACCATTTCAAATAAAAAGGAGAAACTCTGTATCTGCTCAGCATATGCACATGCATTAAAACCAGTCAAAATAAAAAAACCTGCAGCTTGATGTGGGAAACTCTACATATTATAACAATTGGCCTTTGTTCATAATTAGTTCCATATGTGTCTTGCCAAATAGAGTGGAAGAGACAGGAAAAGATGGAAATATCTTAAGCATGACTGACTTATATAGGTTCTTTATGAGCAATAGGTGCAGAGTTAGGGTCTTTGCTCTTGCAGGTTTTATTTTTATGACTGTTAATGCCCCGCTGCTATCTCACAGCCTGACTACCTGTTTTTTCAAGCACGAGGTGGCTGGCATTTCCAAGCTGCTCACAGGGAACCCTTTGCCAGTGTCAGCAGAGCCACTGGGGATTGACTGGTGGAGAAAGAGGGCCAAGGCAATAGCAATCAGCCTTACTGGGAGCTTTTTCTGAATAAAAACTGAGTCATGCTTGAGTCAGGGCCTTGGGGCTGAGTGCTTCATAGGAGACCAAAGTAGCAAAGGTGTCCCTGTTCACCTGACCAGAAGTCCTGGATGGGGTTCCTGCCCACACCAGCCTGTCCCCAGGAGCTCTCATATTCCTGCAAGCACTGTCTCCTGCAGATCCAGCTCATGGAGAAACAGCTCTGTAGATAGAAATTTATCCACTAGAGGGGACAAAGAGCCACAACACACATCTCCACTTCTGCCTATAAGAATTAAGGCTCTGGGACCAGACACAGACAGTCCAGTGGTACCAGTGTGAAGCACCACAACCTGATTTTCTCTGTAAGGGGAAAGTGGAGCATTCATTCAGTCATTTCCACAAACCACAAGTTTTTTTGCCTAGATTTTTAGGTCTTGCCAATGAAATGCAAATCTTCGTATTGCTCAAGGCAGCTGAATAATAATAAAAATATTCTTCTTTACAGAAAACCTCTTGCACATGTGAAAAGTAGAATAAATCCACCCATTTGCATGTTATTGGAACCAGTTCCTGCATATCCCACCAGGCCTGACTCCTTGGTCCCTCACTGTGCTGCACCCCAGGCACAACTCTGCGAGTACCCTGCACATAAAGCTGGAGATCTGAACCCATTATGACACTTCCTTCTGACACATTCCTCATTTCCCAGGTGGTGTGAACCTGGAGGCAGGAGGTCAAACAATAATCATCAGGACTGTGGAACCCATCCAGAAGGATGAGATGCTGGCTTTATATGTTTAGATTTGTTGGAATGCATATTGGTGGGCAAGTGTAGAGGGCAGTCTGTTAGGACTTGTTTGATAGGTTGCCTATAGGTAGATAATGTAAACCATGATCCTATGAGGGTCTTTCTACTTGTTCCCAGAGAGGGAGTTTATGTGTTTGTTGTAGACATAAGCACATTCAAGGGCACTTCAGCCCATTAAATTCTGGATTTGCCTCTGGAGAACCCTCTTTCCCGTGTAGTTGGCTGCAGATGCAGATTAGGATGACCAGGCTCATCACTGAGGCTTCATTATCTGCACTGTCTGCAGAGATAACCTCTGACTGAAGAGATCAGTAGGAGATAAAACTCCAAGTATTCTAAGGAATGTCCTGGCCTTGCCCCCACAGACCCTCAAAAGAGATACACACTGTATTTACTAACTGCTGAAAGACAGAATTCTTTAAAGCAGTGAATGCTTTTCCGTACTAATTGCAGGCTGCCAGGAACAGTGGTTTGAGGTAACAATGCATCAGAGGAAAGTATATCCAATTGCTATTTAGACTAGTTTTGATTTTCGGGTCTTTAATGAAAAGGAGAGAGGAATAATTTACTGCTGCAAAGAGTGTTTTATATTGGCAACTCAGGAATCAAGTTTCAAGTCAGGATATTCCCAGCAGAGATCAGTGAATGGGAACCAGCGACAGCAGTGGCACAGACTGACATGCACTGTGTGGTATCTATCAGATCTATCAATAAGACATTGTATTGTAAATTTGAAAAGTTATTCAGTACAGAAAAATCCTCTTAAGTTCTGTATTCCATGAAGACAGAAGTACTGAAACAGACTGAGGGGAAAACAAGGATAACTCGCAGCTCCTGGCAGTATTTTCCATCCTGGATGATGTCTATGGTCTGTCAGTAGTAAAGCCAAATTCTTCCCTGGAGTCCTGATAGGGAAACCACTTCTATTTGAGCTCTTTAGCAGCTCCTATTAATCTTCATGGAATTTCTTAGTTCCCACTAGTAAAGAAATCCTCCCTAATTGATTTGTTGGGAAGACAAGGAAAACAGAGAGGTGCTTTGGGGCTGCAAACCCTACAGTGACTTAGCTTATGTTTTACTGCACTTTGAATCAGATTGTAAAGGAAACTGCCTTGTTGGGAGTGAAAGATGCGCCCAGGTTGTCATTACAAATCCAGCTTGCCTTTAAGTTAAAAAAAAGCTAAACAATTTTCCAGTCTTACATGGTATTTTACAGAGAAATGTTATGATCACACTAGCCTGGGGAGGGATGTGGGAAAACACACGGGGTGCAGCTCCATTCCATCAGAGCTGGCAATAACCCAGCAGCTTGCAAGGGTGAGAGGGGCTGTTTGCAGTTCCCAGTCACAGAAAGCCTGGGGGCTTCCCCTGTGTGTGGCAGTGCAGTGTCACATCTGGGGCCACGCAGACCATCACATCCCTGTCTCCTCTGGGCAAGCAGTGTGTGTGAGTGCCTTTGCTGGGTGCAGCAATCCAGGCTGAGTATGAAGGTCAGCTCCACACTTGAACAGCGATTCTTGGTTTGTTTTACTCTCTTTTGGTGCTCTGGGTTACGTAGTGATCGACATGGCGTTGGACTGCACACACAGCATGTCCATCACTTGTACCAGCAGAGATGATGGGGAATTCAGGCTCCTGTGACAAATTTACATTGTGCTGCAGCGTGGTTGTTTTACCATCTGTAGTTCATAGATAATGTTAGTAGGTCTGACCAGCATAAGCCTAATCAGAAACCCAGAACCAAGCCCTTCTGGACTCAGAGAAGTTCATACCTGATGCACATTGCTGTAGGCTGACCCAGAATGTCATGTCAGGTGTTCCTAAATGTCCTCATTCACCAGTAGTCCAGCATAAATATCCATGTGGCTGCTCATCTGTTTCTTTCTGTGCCTCAGCTTTGGGTGTCATGGAGAATGACTGGCAGAACAGAGTGTGAAACCCAGGATGTCACCTGCTAAGCCTGCATCTAGCCAAGCACTTAGACCCATCAGCTGGTGCGTCCACCAAGCCAGCAAGTTCTTGGCACAGCCCCTAGCAAAAATCTGGCACAGATGATGACACCCCAGGAACTGTCTTCAGGAAAGAGGACAGAGTAACCTCCATTTTCCTCTTCCTCACCTGCTGCCAGGCAGGATCTCCTAGAGCAGCCTCCATCCCACCTCCAGTTCTCCTCTGCATTCTCCGACCTGTGTATGGTCCTTGCTGGGGAAAGCAGTCCATCCAGGCAGACAGGCTCCTGGAAAACCTTGTCCAGCAGTAGAGAGCAAGCAGGGCCTCTTCTAGATGGGAGGACATTTCCCTTGTGTTTTAGTGTGCTGGCAGGTCAGCTCTTTTCCCACATAACTCAGAGAGACAGCAATTAATTAGGGAGGGAACTTGCCTGACCCCATTGCCCTGAAGACACGCCCCTGTAAACATCACGGAGGGATCGAAGGGGCCACCTCTGACTTCCAGGGCTTATATAAACAAAGGAGGAGGTATTTGGCAGCAATACCACATTCCCACATGGTGGCTGTGCAGCAGAGGCGGGATGTGATGCACACAATAGCAGGCACTTAGCTGGGGGATGACTGTGCAATATTTCCACTGGGGATCTATTCTAAAGCCTTTGCAAATCCTGGTGGCTGCAAGGAACATGAAAATACTTGGTACATCTCAGTATCAAATCCTAAAATTTGAGCAGGCTATTCCTGTGTGGTGCTTAGCACCACTGACTTGCTTTAATTCCTGAAGAAATAGGGGTTTGCTCAGCACAGCATAGAAGGTACTCAGCCTTGAGGTCAATTTAAGCCTTAAACAGGATATGTGACATATGGACTATGTCAAACACTGTGAGGATAAATGCTTCTTTGTTCTGTGTAATTTTCTCTCTTTTAAAACTTCATCCTTGTTACATTGCTTTGATTAATCTTAATATATTGTGGGAAAGCATATGTGCCTGTGTGAGGGAAGGAGAGAGAGTTATGTTGCCCCAAGAGAAAGCCACATGGATAGCAGAGAGACCAACATGTCCCTAAAGAAAAAAGGGAAGTAGAAGACCCCAGAGAGATGTTATGAAGGTTTTTTTTAAGCTTTGCCAGACTTGGTAAACAGCCTCTCAGGCAAATTTTGTTTTGTAGTTGAGGTTTTGCAGGCATGGAATAATGATGTCTTTCCTTCAAGTGAGGAGAAAACTGTGTTTGCACAAAGCTGAAAGAGAAACTGCTAACACTGGCAAAATACAAACCTAACTTGGTTGTGTTTTGTATAGATTTATATGGACAGATTAAAGAATGTGAAAAGTTTGACTCTCTGGATCTTCAGTCTTGGAGTCCTGGAGTCTCTCTCTGTAATTCCTGTCTACTTATACAACACCATCCCCCAGTTGTAGGAGACACTTGGAGTGGCAACTATCCCTTGGTACTGTATTTAATTACCTTGCATTTGCTAACATCCCTGTTGGCATTCCCCCTCCCAGCTCTTCGTCCTCACCATCTTGTTTCTGTGTGTTGTTCAGCAAGGGTGACCACGCCCAGGCTGCTCCACGAACATCTTCTGTTTCACAAAGGCTTTCTGAGGGTCAACAGCACGACCTGACTCGCAGGAGAGTGAGATTAGGAGTTATCTATGGCTGATGACACTGTGCTCAGGGCTGCAGCACAGCACCATGGCTTTTCTTCTGCTCCAGGACTCGAGGCAGCTGTGCATGGTCACTGAGATCCCTCAGCTGGGTTCAAAAAATGACCTGGCAAATTCATAAAAGAACATCTACTGTGAGCTGCCAAATTTGAAGACACTGCTTCTGGGTCATGAAAACCCTGAGTGCAAAGAACTGGTGGTTGGAAGATAACTTTGGGGACTCTGGCTGTGCACTTGCCCTGCTCTTACAGCTGTCTGTAGGCACCTGATGTTGTTTGCTGCCCAAGACACGATGCTGGATGACATCGTTCATTGGAAAGACCTGGTATGATTATTTTTAATTTGTCAGAGGCAGAAGTGTCTAAACAAAACCTGAAGCACAGCTACTTAACTAAATCTCTCTAACAGCACAGTCCTGCTGAGCAACCTCAGCTTTTACTCCAGGTCATGGGGCCTGATTCTCCTTCTACCCTTCGCACTGGCAAACCCATGATGACTCCAGTGGTAGAGAGTGAGGCTTTAAATCTCCTGCAAACTGGATGCTGAGGATAAACTGGAGGATGCTCGTTGCCAGAGAGAAGCTCATTAGGAGCTGGTTCAAAGAACCGATTTCTCTGATAAATAAACACATGGAAATACTCATTATATTGCAGAGGGTGAGGTTAGCACCCACACTTTTGCATTATGTATGATTTGTGACTGCTCCAAGTGTGAATTTGCTGCTTGCTCTTCGATTAGCAAGTCCTGGCAGCCTGGCAAAACCACACAATTTATTGCTGCTATAGAGGTTAATGGATCACTTTACATGTTGATAATGTCTTATTATTGCAATGGTTATTAAGAAAAATGTAACACAGACACCCGGAGTCGATAGCAACTGCAAGAATGTTTGTTTGATTACAGCAGGGATGGGAACTGCTGTGTGCAGGGCTCACGGTGCAAATGGTGGTTGAAGCAAGTTCATCACAACCATCTTTCTGCACCTCTCCTTTATCCAGATTGTCCTCAGTACCAGCTATCAGAATGGCTACTGTTTACTAGTGCTGATGCCATGAGAAAACAGGAAGGTTAACGGTGTAATTGCCCAAAGCATGGACAAATTTCACAGCTATCTATGCCAGAGCATGCTAGGACTAGATCCAAAGGCACACTTCATCCTTGGCATCAGAGATCCGTGCCCCAGACACTGATGGTTGGATTATTCTGCGATCGTGTGGAGTGCTATACTCTGGAGAGAACAAATCACCAAACTGGGATTCTCGAAGTTGTATTGCTACTCCTTTTTAAGTGGGAAGATGGAGGAGGGTGCTGCTTAAATGGCTGCATGTCCCTCTCTCTCAGTTTCTTTATCAGTAAAATGATAAATTATCACTGCTGATTTTATTGCTATTTCTCTATTATTAATAGAGAACCAGGTCTCTTCAATGCCTCTCTCTTGACAGCTTAGTTTAAGAGCTGGAATACATGGGTATTTGTAGTCACCACTCCAAATCCTTACCAGGACATGGTGGCCTTGTCCATCTCAGGATACCATCCCCATTGCCAAATTCCACCAGGGAACACTCTTCTTTGGTGCCACTGGCCAAGGGACCTGATCCTCATTTCAGACTCTTCAGTGTTAGTGTTTGATTCCTTCTCCTTCAAATATCCAGCTTTAAGTCTGGCTGGATATAGGAATTTGACTCAGACCTTCATTCCAGTGCATCATTAGCTGGCAGAAGAGTGAGCCAGAATACTTGCAGCATCCCAGGTAATTTCCTCTGACTTCCTCTGACTGTTATGATATTAGAAACACATTGAGTTGCATGCCCTTAGTATTTTGCTTTAAACTCTGCCAGACCTTTACAAAATGAGGAGGGAGAAGAGCAGCTGTTTCTCAGGGTGGTGGAGGATCCTGGAGCATAGCAAATCTGGATTGCTATGGCCACCCAGGGCAAAACAACCACAGCCTCTCCATGTCAGGAAGCCCTCATGAATATAATTTCATCAGATAGTGTCATATGTATGTGTGTGTATATATAGATAGATAAATGGTGGTTTTTTTCTTTTTTTGTTTGGTTGTTTTTTGTTTTTTGTGTTTTTTTCCTTTTCTTTTCTGTGGAGTGTGGTGGGAGGAAGGCTGAGGGGCCAGCTGTGGAAATAGATCTCTGCAGAAATGTAGTTGGAGGTTTGGAGTGTACTGTGGATTTGACAGGATCTGTTTGGTTGGGGTCTAAGACCCCGTGAACCACTGGAAATAAATTGCCATGCAGTATTTGGGGAGGGCCAGGGACACAGTGTTCATCATTTAAAGACTTCATCTGAGGGTTTTTTTTAGTCTTATGAGGCTTCCACTACAGCTCCATCATACCTTCCCTCAGAAATCAGTCTCCTATTTGAGGCCAGCTGATGCTTGATTACTTCAGGTTCACTTTACCAATATGTTTATTATCCCTCATCCAGTTTGCTTGAAAGTCTGTGTTTTTTCCAAGTCTAAAACCACATCTGTAATGTAAGGAAAAGCTTCCCTCAGCGGGACAGACTCCACGGCCCTTCTCACTTCCAAACCCTTCCAGACATACCATGCAAAGTGCCCCATGCCCGCTGGGCATGGTATATCCTGGAGGCTCGCTCTAGCTGTGCCTAAGGCAAGGCTTGGAAGGCAGCAGGGTTGGTCCTGAGGTTTACCTCAGAGGTCTGCTTTCACAGACCACACAAGAATAATTAGCGTGTCCAGCGGCAAGGCGGGGTTTAGCTCAGGGATGTGCCTTTTGCAAGCCGTGAAACAAGGACTCAGAGCCTGCATTTCGTACCCAGACTTCTTTTTCCCTTTAGCACACCCGAGGGACCTGCTGGGCCTGTCCCTTCACCGCCCCCCTCCTCTGGTCCCTGCCTCCCTGTCCAGCTTTCTCCAGGCAGCCAAGTCCCAGCTCATCAAGCGGCTCAGTGGCAGCCCGGTGGTGATGACAGCTAATTATGAAATGTCATGTCAGAGGCTTCCCTTTTATCTCATCTCGTAGAGCCCAGCAAAGCTCTCCAATGCCCTTTGGAAATAGGGGAAAGGAAGTGTCAGTGCAGCACCAGCTGCTTCTCTGATAGGGGGATGACAACGCGGCGAGTACACCATGTCCTGGAAGGAAGTGGCAGCTCATGCCATGTAGATGCAAATCTCCAGTCTCCGCAAAAAGAAGGAAAAAAGCGTTTTAAAAAGTGTTCTCATGTAATATTAGCTTTACAGAGGAGGTGTTTAACATATCTGCTGCCAAGGCTTACCATCCTCCCTGTGACGCTCCCCTGATCTCACTCCAGGTGAGCTCCTGAAGGACAACTTAGCTAAAAACCTTGTCCAGAGAAAAACAGACCCAATCCTATAGTCTTTCTTCAGTCTGCATTCCTGCAGAAGCCAAATTACATCAAGGTGGGTTTGCCTGAGCTGAGCTATGTCTCAGGTTTTTTTAGGAACTGGTGGTTGCTTCTCATTTGTTGTCTGCTATAACCTTTTACACTGTGACAAAATGGGCTTGTTAGCTTAGTACAAGCTATTAAAGTGAGCTTTGTCAGGGTCTACTGATCAGGCAATGGGTTACTATCCCTAAGGTCCAAGGAACATTAAAACTATGTTTCTTCAGAAGAAAAGAAAAGATAACTCAAGGCTCCATAGACCACAGTTTCCCAGTTTTGTAAGTAATCGCCTGGTCTGGAGCAGTGGAGGGCACTGAAGAATTGGAAGAGCATCATTACAGTGACAGATGGTTTCACTCTTTCAGCAATAAATGTGACATAGTTGAAGATGCATGGCATGGAGCAGACTCGGAGACATTCCCAGGAGGGTCCTGTTACCTGGCATTCTGTCCACCTGCAGCCCATTCAGCCCCACCAGTCTGGTCCCATGCTCCCCACCAAAACACCAGTTTTGCTGGTAACAGCCCAACACTTGGGAGTGGATTAAAGCCTTCAGACTAACCTGGCTGCTAGGATGTTCTATAACAACCAGAGTTTGACATTTTGCCCTTCCTTCATACTGAGTTTTACATTTACTTTTTTGTATCCAGTAGGTCCAGAGATTATTTTTAGCATTGCTCAGTGAACAGATGGTTTAAGATCAAACATAGCTACAGGGCAAGGTGATGTTTGAGTAAAGCCTGAAAACTGTGCCTGATAATGATGATTCTGCGTCTGGAATATTTGATCTAGATTATCCAAAATTCTTCCTGCCACAATTCCTAGGTAGGTTTTAGTTGAACCCAGCAAGCAGAAAACTTATTTCTTTGATTTGCATATAGTCTAGGTTAGATTCACAGCCCTGAACTGAGACATGAAGCCTGGATGTGATGCCCCTGAGTTGGACAGCCCCAGGCTCTGCAGAGGCTCACAGCTATGACACTACTGCAGTGTCCCCCTGCACAATGCTGCTCACACACACCAGCTCTTCCAGATCCAGCTGGGGCTCCAGAGTGGCACAGCATGGCACTGCATAGACATGTCTCTGCATCACAGTGTCAGCTGTGACTGCACTGTCCCAGCTGGGGATGTCCCACGGGGTTTCTGGAATTATGCTTTTGAGGGACCAGTTCAAAACACAACCTGAGAAGAGCTCCACTGGTTTCACAAGCTGAGGTGCCCTGCACCTCTGAAGAATTTGGCCCATATTTTATTTGGTCTACTTTCAGATTCATTGCAAAAAACCCCACAAAGCCCCATACTCCAAAACCCATGACAAGACACATTTGGATGGAACCAAGGCTTGGACATTATAGGGACATGAAGAGACAAGAAGAAATTATACCCTATGTCCAATCTTATGTTGCTGGGTGGTTCCCAGCAGGGCAGGAGGCTTTTTATGCTCTTCAAACACAATCAGACACGTGTAGGATTGTTCAGCCTTGGTCCACCCTGGCTTTCTGGACCTTGGCAGTCTCTGAGATGCTGCTTGGAGCAACCCTGTGACAAAACACTTTAAGCACCCATTGTTCAACAACACCTGCTCCATGGAGGGTCTCAGTCTCCCAGGTATCAAGCACCCGGGTCAGTGAAATGACACTGAGCTACAAATAGTCCGAGAGGGATTGTGGTGCCAAGTTTATTCTACAACATTTGCAAACAGTCCAAAGAAAGCTCTGGCCCCCTCCCACACAGAGTAACTTTCACAGCGTGCTGTGGTCATGAGAGGCAGATGTTGCATCTTGGCTTGTCATAGGGGTTTAAACCTTTAGGGATTTTCTCTGGGATTCACAGTACTCAGAGCTGGGAGAAGGAGTTGAACCCAGAGTGGCAAATAATAATCACTAGGTTGATTCAAGTATTACAGCCCAAAGAATATTTCAGTATTTCATACCCTGTTTTCTCAGGGCAGTCTCCAAGAGTTTTCACCTACCCCATCTCAGCAGCCTGTGGGAAAGGGACCAAGGCACTTCCTAAAGCACTGAGGGGAGATGCCAGTCCAGAGAGACTTGAATCCATTTCACAGCACAGATGGACACCTTAATAACTGGACCACAGGCTAGAAATCTGGCAAGATCTCCCGTTTTTTGCTTTTGTGGTTGATGCCTAAGATTCCTCATCATTAGACCCTAAAATGTGAAGCATTCCATTTAAGAATTGCCAAAAAACTCTTCTGAAAATTCAGAATGTCACTTGCCATCTTATTTACCTGAATTCAGAGCATACAGATCATGGCATGACTGGGTTTTTTTCCACGAAGACAAAAGATCTGTCAATCCTTCACTATTGTTTTCCTAACACCCCCAAAAAAACTTCCAAAACATCACCATCTCTGACCTTTAGGCAAAGCCCATCAAGCTGTGTTGGAAAATGCAAGAGTCTGCTTGGAAATGTTTTGATATTTTTAAGAAACTTTTCAAAAGGGATGATACAGACAGATTCTTATCTCAGATGTGTAGAAGCAAATCATATATTGCTTCACTGAGCTTTGATGATTTCAAGGAAATCATCAGATTACCACTGGTTTAAAGTACTTGATACACCCAGGAGGAATAAACTAGATTTTCTTGAAAACATGACTATCTTGTTTGTTCCTCCATCTCTTACAAAATTAACTGAAAAGTCAAGACTGTAATCCAATAGCTGCCAAAATCCCAAAGACAAGGACACTTGATGCCAAGCAATACAGAATTTAAATGCTCCATCAATACAGTTGTTCTACAGACATATTCCTTAAACTGACCAAATCTTTCCTCCTTTTCACATCAAAATTGTAGATGATACACACAACCAATGCAGAATATACCCTGTCCTGGATCCCACTGTTCAGGTTTTGCATGCTACCTCTTGTAGTAGGTAGTACCACAACATACTGGCATTGTTGGATTACACACAGTTTATCAGGAAATGTAAAGGAATTAAGTCAGTGCAACACTTTGGATACACCATTAAATTTGTTTGCTGCCTTCTGGATTAGTGGCATCTCACTTTAAATAGGAAATTGTAGCTTACTTACAAAGACATCCATTAGTAGGTGCTCCAGCGTCACTTCAATATCCTCCAGTTTAGCTGCTAAAGTCATTGTGAAGTCAAACAGAGAGGAGCTGTCAGAAGTCCCAGTCCAAAGCGTCTGTGGCCAAATCTGTTTCTCAAACTGTCACAAATGACTTTCTCACATATAAAGAAAATCCGAGAAATCAAAACTTAGCATCTGAGTCCAGATGATGCCTGGACTCCGTGCTGTCTGTCAGTGCTGCTTGCAGGACTGAGGATTATTCCATGTGTGCAAGATGGGAGCAGACGCTGCACTGTGTGTGCTGCCTTCCTTTCAGAGCTCCCCAGCCAGAAGCATGGAGTTATATCTGGGAAACCACAACAGAGGGAGGGAGAGACACACACACAGAGGGAGAGAGAGGGGAGGAATGGAATAAACTGCCTTTGACTATGACTGATATTTATAGGACTACTTGTTTTTGACTCCAGTCCATTTCTCTGTTCATTTCTGACCTTTCACAAATGGCCCAGCACACTGGAGCGTATTGTACAACAGGGGCAGCAGGTCCCACAGAAGTTGGCTGTGACCAGTGCTGGGCCAATTCACACAAGCACACCATCAATAGCTCTTTGTCACAGCATACCAGGCTCTGTGCTCTAGCTAGTGACAGAGGAGAGCACAGACGTGTAAAAAACAAGGAAACAAAAGTTGTTTGGATACAAATTTTTTCCTAAGAGTATTAATAGATCCCCTTACCCACTCCCCAAGGCATGGGAGCACAGTGGTGACTGCTGAGGTTATGTACGGAGGGGAATAACCTCAAATAATACTGCAGGGTTTGACTTTGCAAAATACCCTGGCACCCCTTCTGACACATGCACCCACCACTCAACCCCTTCAGTTCTGTAGCATCCCCATCCCCTAAGCACTTCTCAGGACTAGACCCCTTCCTTTTACTGTATTTATGGAAAGCTTAGAGCATGTTCCCAAGTGCTTGCTGTTCCCCCACACATCTGCTCCTACTTAACTCAGTGGAGAAAAGGTGACATTCTGCTTGCTTAGCACTTAGTCTGTAGCTCTCACAGCACCACATGGAGTGGGAAGGTACTGATGCACCTGACTCAACCAAAGCAAACCCCAGTGGAAATGCTCCAGGGATTTTGGTTAGTGCTGGCTGGAACCAACTAGAAAGGAAACTGAGGCACAGAAAGAAATACTGAAAGTCTTGATATGTCCAGGACTTGTGCCAAAGTCTCCCGGATCCTGGAAAGTGTCAAGTTCACCAAACTGCCTTCCATGATGTCCACATTACTCAGCTAAATTATTTTTTATCTATTTGATATGTACCTACATATTTTGAAATCTAAGGGTGAAATCTTGCATGTGATGTATTCCAGACACTGGAAAAAACCCCCACAATGCTGCCCTAAAGAATTCAGAAGCTGAAGGCCAGTATTATTTATAAAGGTGTGAGATGGATAGAGTTGATGGAGCTTAGACGGACCTCTAGTCATAAATTCCAACAAAACGTTCTCAGAGTTATAGCTGAAATCACATTTTCAGACACCTAGCATGAGCATCCAACAGGAGCCGCCTCTGATGGCCGAGTTCTGCTGAGACAGCAACATGATGGACCATTTGGGACAGGATATGATGGATGGTTTCAATAGCAAAGCAGGGCACGTCATTCGTTTCCCAGATGGACCAGCTCTCATCCATACAAGGCCCTACACCAGATAATAGGTTGACTGCTCCAGAAATAAACCCAGCATGGGAAGCTCATCTACTGCAAAAAAGCCCGTTAATCATTCACGTGCTGCCCTTTCATTAAAGCTTTGACAAAGTGCCTGTCTTCACCAGCCTGAGCAGAGGGGTGTTTTAATGAGCGTGGATCAAAACAAAGAGAAATATATTTGGAGGGAAGGTGGTTGAAACCCAGGAAACCATAATGCTGTACAGCAATGAGCGAGCTGGCACGCACTGCTTGTCACTGCACGGGGCCACAGGGCTCACTGCAGACAGGTTTTCACATGCTCTGTCCTCTAAGAAGTATCTGCAGAGAAAGACCTGACTACTGGTAAGACTTCATCTTTTCCAGAATATGTGGAAATTTAGAGATCCCGGGAAGCTATAATTTCTACACAAGCAGGCTGGTTATAAGGACACATGAAAAGTCCTTCTGCAGGTCCCTGGACCACAGAAAGCTGTGTTGGGGCTGTGTCAGATAAGCCAACAGTGGTCCAGCAGGACTGAATCATGTGTTTGTCTGACTCTAACTGATCCAACTAGTGTCCAACCAGTCTGACCACAACAAGAACTTTACTGGAACCAAACATGTGATCGCCTCTCCCCTCCCCACCCCATTTTTTGTACAAAGGCTAAGTGTTAAATACTGAAATATGAAATTAAAGATCCTTTTCTCTAGGCTTCCTCTGTGCAATAGCAGAGGGCAACCATGTCCCTTGTGTCCCTTGACTTGTCCCTGTAGCTGCATTGTGCTGGCCACAGAGATAAACAACAGGAGACATCTTCCAGGGTCAGAACGCAGTGTCCATGTGACAGACTCTTTGACTCCAACACAGACTCATTTTTGTCTCCACAAAGATGAATTTCAAGATTATTTCAAAACTGGTGGAGATAATAGTGTCAGGCACAAGCAAATGTCTTAGGGGAACACATAATGGCTTCCCTGATTCCCACTCAAGAAACACCTGGCAATAAAAGCACCACGTGCTCCACTGGCGATGGCAAGGAGGGTGAGTGGGTTCCCGGGTTCTCATCCAGGTTCAGCTTTCCCTGGCCCAGGCTTCCATTATCACAACAATAAATAGCAGAGATAGGAGATATACAAGCACTTAGACTCTTGCAGTTGCAATATTCAGCTTAACAATTCTGTTACTGTTCGATAGGAACTGTCCTTAGAGATGACAAAAAATTTTGGGGAAAATGCTGTTTGCTGCGGAAAGTTGCTCTGCTAAAAGTCGTGTGGAATTTTCCCAGCTCCTAGACTGCAGGGAGTTTTGAACCCATGAGTATCTCTCTTTTCATTTTCCCTTCAAATTGCAATAAAATTTCAGATTAAAAGCAAAGCACAATGGGAAAATTTCTAAAATATAGAAGAGGTTCAGAAGAAGGAGAAAAAGTCTCCTTGTTCTAATGATAACAGAAGCAGTTGGTGTGGCTGTGGTAAAAAACACTGATGGTAAAAAAAAAAAGGTCACCAAAGTGCAGAAAGTTGTTTCTCTCAACCCCTTGAAAAAGCAGATAGCAGAAATCAGAGTCACAAAATTAGATCTAAGCAGAAGAACTTCTCCAAACACATAAAAGCTTGGGGACCTCTGAATCTATCTCATTGGATCTCTTCTAGCTCTCACTTCCATGTTGCTTACCCCAGATGACCTTTTTTTAATGGAACTAGCCTCTCAAATACAGTAAACAAGAAAAAGAATTTCTCTGAGTTCCCCAGGGATTATTCCCAAAACCTCTGTGTATGTGCATTATAGGTATACACAGAAATGAGATCACATATGACAATGAGAAGCTCTAACCTGGTTGGCTCTTTAATACAGTAGGCCCAAACAGTTTCTTTGTTAAATCATTATTTCCATGTTTTCTAATGTCTAAGAATGTATTACTTTGGCCTTTGCAAGCATGAGACCTATTCTATTTAAAGCAGAGCATCCATCTGACAACACACCAGGGTATTTGTGCAGAACAGGATGTTCTACACCCACATTTTCTCCTCACTTCCTTCCTAATTTTCTTCTACCACTTGGGAATAAGATATCAAAAGAGAGCTGAAAAGTGGAGACTATGGGAGCATTTTTGCCAAAATGGGATTTCAGCAAAATAAGCTCTTTTTCAAACAGCTGAAATGTTATCTGGGGACATACTGGGTCCCAGAATTGTTTTCTTATGGGAGTTTCAGGGGTGAAGGTGGTGATGGTAGAAAAGAGTCACCCTGCAAGAGCTGGCTTACAAAGATAGAGGTGTAAAAACAGGGCACAAAGTTTAGTGAGTAAGGCCAAAAGTTGACAAGAAAGGGTTAAAGAGCAGATCTGGGCTTAATTAGTCCCTGGATGCTATATTTCGGCCAGCCCAGCTTGCAAAATTGGGAGCTGAGAAGTCTGGGAAGAACAAACAGATTATTCTTGTATGAGGCAAAAAGTATCCTCGGGTCAGGGAGCCCACAAGGAAAGGCATCCTGACTCCCCTCCACTGCTCTAGCCAAGGGGCCAAGACTTCAGTAGTTGTGGATTATGGCCATCTACGACCAATATGGATAAAAGCCCATTTGGGGCAGTGTCTTTTTCATCCCACAAGTGTGGGATGGGCTCCAACTCAGCTGTGGCAAGCTGGGCTGTCTTTCTACCCAACTAGTACAGAACTTTTATGAACTCTTTTGCTTTAAATAATGAAAATGAGGATTTGAAGATGAGACTTTTTGGTCTCCTCCACAGGCTTTTCTATGCTTTCTCATCTTGAGAGCAAATAATAGATCTGCTGCAACAAAGCACAAAGCTGTTAACTTTGTGAAAGGTGAAGAGGGACGACCTGTCCTCTTGGTAAAGCTTGCATGTCAGGGAAGCATCAGCTTCCAAAATCTTCCTTCCACTTCCAGTTTTCCTTCCCACACAAAAACCTGGACATAGGAACTGATCAACCTGACACCTTCAGGCTGGACTGTGGTAATCCACTGAATCTGGAGCTAAGTGTGAAGCCCATCAGGCTCCAGCTGGCTCAGGGCACATCCATCTGCCTTCACCTTGCTTCATGGTGCTGTAAGTCAGCCCCATCCTGCATCAGCTTTCAATGTCAGCTGAAGGCCTTGGTGATAATTTTCCAGTGAATTCATTAGTCTAATGCTGCATCAAGGGCTGGATATCAACCTATGGCCCAACCTCAAAACTCTGCACCAGTGTGAAATACAGCAGCTTCATCTGATGAAGGCACCCAGCTGTCACACAGTATCTCCAGAGAAGGAGCCCTGCAAATCTCAAGTCTGTGCAGTGAAGGCAGTGAGTAGGGAGATGGCATTGCAGTTTTCTCCAGGCATCTGGGTGAGGACACAATGTTCTACCTATTAATAGACAGTCTGTGAATGTAGCAATGGATTTACCCTATATAGGATGGAAGAAGTCCTGTCAGAGATGGACTGGTGAAGGAAAAGAAGAAAACAGCTCAAATGTTATAGAAACTGAAGTTTTTAATGTTGTTTAAACAGATCTTAAAATGGCTTTTCTGTATTTTGCAGAGTCACTGCTTCTCCTTCCCAACACCCCCCTGTAAAGAACCCTTATGCAGGAATGTCCTGGGAAGATATCCTTAGGTCTTCTCATTGGCCTTTGTTCACCTCTTTCTATTGGCTATTAACTCATTACCTGATTGGGTTTTTCTGTAGTACCTTGACCCTGTAATTGGTCCCTTTTCAATCCCCCTGAAAGCCGTATAAGCCCCCATCCCCAATAAACTTCCTCTTTCGTCTGTCCCTCATCGTGGTTTGTGTGAGCTTCTAACGGGCTTGTAGAGCCACAGCTAGGGGACTGGTGGGAGAGCATTACACCTCCAGAGAATGGTTTGACACCCAAGACCTGAAGGTGCCCCCCTCCAAATCAGCTGTCGTATGTGAAAGGGGGAGAGGGCGAGCAGGGAGGGAGCACAGTTTGCAGGTGACACTCTGGTTATTCAGGGTAGTGAGAACAAGGGCCTGCAGAAAGACACGATGAGATTAAATAAATGAGCAATAAACCAGCTAATTAAATTTAATGTAGCCAAATGTGAAGAAATGTTCATGGCAGGAAAAGTGTTCTGAACTTCACATATAAGATTATGGGCTCTGAGCTCACTCAAGAGTAAGATATTTGGATTAGAGTAATTCTATGAAACATCAGTTCATTGCTCAGTAGTGGTGGAATAAGCAAATAAAATATTAACATTTACCAAGGGGCAAGTAAAAGAGAATATTAATATGCCACTGAATCAAACCAGGGTTCACTTACATCTTGAATACTGTCTTATGATTACTTTATCTCCAGAAAAGACATAAAGATGAGGGACAGGATTCAAGGAAGGGCAATAAAGATGATTAAATATAAGAAGAATGGCTCCTATAAAGAAGTGAATTAATAAGTAAAGTGGACTCTTTGGTCAGGGGAAAAAAAAAAAAGAGATGCCTGAAGGAAGAAATTAAAGAAATCTACAGAATGATGGTGAGTGACATGGAGAGACTGTAAAAGGATCAACTGTTTACTGTTTTGCCCAATACAAGAATAAGGGTGCATCAAAATAACCTTGCAGGACCCATGCTCAGAATAAATTAAAGGAAGCAATTCAAGCACAGCTGGTAGTTGATCTGTGGCACTGCTTGCTGGGGAAGGGTAGGGATGCAAAATTTTACCTAGACTCAGAAAAAGACTCAGCAAACTAAAGGATGATAAATCTATAGAGGGATACTGGATGTCTAGAGGCCACATCCAACATAGGAAGTCCCAGAACTGAAAACATGTGTAGGTGGAGAATATCTAGACTATATCATGTATATTTCTCATTCTCCTCTCTGCATCACTCATACCTTCTGCTGGAGACGGGACACTGCATGGACCTTCGCTCTGACCCAGTACGACTGCTCCTAAGTTTCAGTCATATGAGAAGTTGCCCCAAATCTATAATGAATTTTCCTAAATTCCTAAGCCAGTTCTACACTCTGCAAAATAAAGTTCTCCATGAAGTCTTTGCCTTCCAAAAGACAGACATATCAGAGACTCCAAGGAGTCACCAGATCTTTTTAGATGCTCTGTTAGGCTTCTGTGGATGTTGAAGCCGTGGAAGTGGTGTGACATTGGTTGCTGATTAAGTGTCCAAGTTCTCATCTACTGAATAGGAGCTACCTGCCCCTCTCAAAAAAGCAGATATACTTGTTTAATTTATTTATTTGTTTGTTTGTTTGTTTGGTGTATGGTTTTCCCCCCTTTATTTATAAGTTTTGCCTTTGTCCGAAAATGATGACACCCCACGGAGGGGCACCTACTTTGACCTGTAGCTGTATTTCTGCAAAACTGACATGGGAGGCCATCAGTGGAGAAAGGGGCTGAGCATGGCCAATGGCAACCTCAGTTTCAAACGCTCCTTCCCCGCAAGAGCATCTCCCCATCCTACACTGTGTGGAACAAGCCTGCAGGTACACAGGGCACTGCTGGGCAGGGCTACAACACATCTGAGGGCTGCTTAACAGGCCAGCCAAGATCCCACATGCCCATCCATCCTCTCCCTGGCAATGGGACGGAGAAGTCACTGCTTGTATCTGAAGGGTTTGCCAGGCTGGGGCAGGCCCATGCTGCCAGATGAAGAATGAGCGTGGGAGTCCCATTCCTGACCTCTGGCCTGCAGTGGGATTGACATAGCTCCATAATGGAGAAAACATTCCGCTTCCACACGACAACAAGATAAACGTTTTTATAAGAGAGTCTCCATATGGGAAACACCAGCAGCCCTGAGGTGTTACGGGCAAGGAAAGCAACGACCAGAGTTGCACTGCCTGGAAGGTTTAGCACCAAGGCTCACCCCAACTCATTTTACAGCCTTTAACAGGGACACTGACATTTGTTTTATGAAGGGAGCTTAGCACCAGCAAAATGGAGTCCTGAATCATCCTGCCTCTGAAGAGTGCCAGGTGTCGTAGAGCACTAAGCTTTTGAGTTATAATGGCTCATAACTGTGGCTATAACTTCTATTCTACTGTCACCATATTCAGCCAACATCTCACCTCCTTCCTGGGCATAGCTGCTGCTGGCTGACTTTTTCCACTGTGCCCATTGCATTACTCCTCATGGGTGGTCCCTCTTTCATTGATGGCCTCCCACCGCTCTCTGTAGTTAAGATGTTTTATTTTCATGATTTAACTGAGTGCCTTAAAGGCCACCCTTTAGCTAGAAGGCATCTGTCTCCTGTCCCTCTCACATGCACTTTCATTTAAAGGCCACTCTGGGAAAGGGAAGGGAAACCTCAAGTTTTCTTTCTTCCAGACTTCCCCCAGGGCCAAACAAACCACCCAAGGATGAAGGAGCCATTTTGGCACAAATAAGCGGAGTGGGTGATGCTCAGATGGGTTTTGTTTGTTTCAAGTGGAGAGACAGAGGACTGTGATCATGAAGAGCATGAAGAACATGGAGGAATCAGAGTTTCCTGGGTTGCATACCCAAATCTGCCTACATGGTAATCTGCACTTTTTAAACATTGTTGAGAAACCTTCCCCTTTTCTAATCCCACTTCCCACAATCAATGTCCCACTGACTTCTTCCCTTGCTCTCCTAAAGCATCATCCTCTTGTCTTTGGGGTCTCTTATGTCTCAAGGTGACCTACTGGGCAGGGCTGCTGCTGTGATTTCCCTGGGAGATGCCTGAGCCATGCACACTCTTGGAGATGTCCAGATGCCACTGATCCACATGAGCCTATTATTTAGCTTGCTGGGAGGGTTCCCTCTTCAGCTTCCCTCCTTGATGTAGCAAATCAGCTGCATTATTAAAATGATTAAAAATAGACTGAGCTTGCCCAAGACTGCATCTATAATGGATCAATTGCTTTTTATACATTTTTTTGGCTCCCTACAGTGCTGCTTTGTCATGTCACTTTCACTCGTTGGGTGAGATCTTGAAATAATAGGCACATTCAGGAGATATAAATATAGCTGTTTATTGCTTTAAAATGCATCTGCAGACAAATCACAGTCCCAGCTTCAGGTATTTGGAAGTTAAATCTTCCTCTCTGTCCTTTTCCTTTAGGACCTGGGTCAAACAATGGACTTTGTGGCTTGGTGGCTGCTATATATTACTTTATCTTAAGCTATAGGCACTAGTTCTGCTGCACAAAATTCATACCCTCACAGACTGTTGATTTAAGAACCCCTTGATGCTAGTCTGGATTTGACTCCAGCAAAAAAGAGTGCAGAGTTACCACTGAAAGGCTTCAGCACAGTGAAATAAAAATAAATGCACTGCATTGTGTAGCTTAACGGGGTGCTAATTTCTTGGGAGCGCATAAATAGGAGGCACAGAGCACATCTGTTTGCTGGCGCTGGGTCGGGAAAGAGAAGGGGAAATTTGGAGCTCTGTCACAGGGACAGGCTGAACTTTGTTCCCAAGTCTCACAGAGCTGCACAAAGTCTCCTCTGTAGAATAGCCAGTTAATTAAAAATGATATTTACGGTACCCTGGAGATGCTTGCCCGTAATTCTGCTTTTAGTATTTCTACAAAGTCTGGCACGGCGAGAGGGCTGGGCCCCTGGCGGTGCAAACAGCAGCTCTCATGCCTGGTGCTGCCCATGTGGCTGGAGTGCACACAGGAGGGAGCTTGGGGCAGCCAGGGCCATTTCCATCACACCGTGTTTGCTGAAGAGTTTTGTTGCCCAGGTGGTCTGCAGTGAACATGGAACACACCCTCCACCTCACCCTGAGATTCCCAGGTATGTTGCAAGCAGGAGTGACATAACCTGCCTGATGGGGCAGGCATGATGGTCTCAACTCACAGTACCATTTGCCCATAGCGAGATGCACAAACACACGGCAACCAAGTGCACCTAAAAGTACCAAAAAAATGACTCATGCTCAAACCACTGGACTCCACATCCCCTTGCCTCCCTCCTCCTCTAGCTCACACCCAACACAGCTCACAGAAATTGTCCTCAGGCACTTCCAGGGTATTTCCGTGGCACTGTCCGTACAGCTGGGCATTTAGAGACGTTTATTTGCAGTGTTTCCTGCTATGTGACACGTGGCCTTTTGGACAGCAGAGCTTGATGACTCAAGGAGAAGCAATGTCCTGAAACTCTAAAACATGCACAGGAGGATGAAGGGGGCAGAGAGATCTTCAGTGATTCTACTCTCCCTGTTTAGGTGACTACTCTGTATGTAGTCAGAGAGAGGGAGAGGTTTCTCTAGAGGCAGATGGGAGAAGAAACCTGTGCCTCTGCTGACCACAGATGGAGATTAGGGAGGATGTTTTTCCAACCTGCTCTCAATTGACCACTCTCAGCATCCCCTGTTGTCTCCTACTTGCTCTTCTAGCCTGAATTTGCGGAGACTTAATGTAATGAAGCAACCTCTCATTTCACCTGGCCAGAGCATGTCTCAGAGGACTGCATCCCAGAGGGAAGAGGTCCCCACCTCCCCATTCCATGCTAGCCACACTCCCTTCTCCACCTAAAAGATTTCAGTTTAGGGAAACTCCTACAGAAGTCCATAATTAGATTTTATCTGACCATCCCAGACCCGTGCCAGCCCTTCACACCCCCTGGCACCCACCTCCACCCCGGAGCCAGCAGCTCACCTTTGGCAGGGGCGTGCAGACCCTGAGCTCGGCCGCCACCCGCGAGGGGGGTCTGCAGAGCCGCGGCAGCTTGTGCCTCATCTTCGCATACTTTTTCATATCCTTGTTTTCCGTAAAGATAAAGATAAAAAAACTCCTCTTATGGTGTGTATCCAGTTGCTGACAGCATCTGCTGACAGCTGTTAGTTTATCCTAATAGCCGGACACCGCCAGTGCGTTGCAGTGAGTTGTTATAAGCTCGGTAAGAACAAGTTTCAGTTGTTGAATGTTTAGCTGATATCGTGTGCATAAAGGCTCTATCCTGATACCACCGAAAACAATAACAAAAATCCTGTTAACATTTTATTACCAAGCCCTTCCCTCTATTCCTTTTTGCACAATGCCAGTCAGTTCAAAAACGATGGTGTCTGCTCATAGGCAAAAAAAAAGATGATGAAAGCTAGAGAAACTCCTTGACAAGCTCCTTTTGCCTTTATGTATTTCTCTTTGAATTAGGATGCCAAATCAGGAGAATGACACTGCAGACTTCTGGGGCATTAAAAAAACATGAATCAAACCTCAGCATTATTATATTTGCTAAAAAAAAGCACCTCCAACTATGGAACTCAAAAAACAAAACACTGTTTTGGCTGTTTCTCATGGCCTCCTAGTTTTTTTTTTTACACTTCATTGTACTTTAAGGCTCTTCCCCAGAACAATGAAAAGTAAAAAAATCTTTTTTACGACCAACACTGGTGATGCCAGATAGTCTCTTGGTTGAAGGAGTCAAGGCTTTAGGAAGGGTTCAGGACGTGTGAGACTCCCAGAGGGATACCATTCTCCATGACTCGACATTGAGTTCTTTCCCTGGTTCATTTCACCCTCACTGAGCTCCCTACAGAGAAGATATCTTGGCTTACAAGGGCCTTGCCCAGCTGTTCATGGTCAAAGAAGACCAAAACATACTTTAAAAAAAAGCCATTAATGCTGTTAGTTTTCAACCTTTCCCTCCACTGACTCCTGGAGGGAGCCTTGCCACCTCCTCAAAGCTTGTCAAAGGCCAACAGCAAGAGGGAGATGGGAAGGACCACCTTGGTTGGCTCAGCCACTTCACAGTCCTGCTGCTGCAGATAGTTCTAGGAATGATATTTAGTTTAGGAAGAGCCAGAGAGCATCTTCTTCCCATCCTCACAAAACCCTCCAACACTCTGCAGCAAATAAGGCTGGAAACGTGGCAGAAGGCAGCACCGCATTTCCAGTGCTGCCACACAACCGTAAGATTTTCCAGGTGGTTCCAGGGAGCAGACTGGAAGACACAACGTGTCTTCAACTTTCCAATCCCAAGCCTGGAGTGTGGCTTACCTCTGAAGGTGTGATCATTCTCTCCCTACCACAGCATAACCCCAGGGCCGAGTGACTGACCAAAGAGGAGTGGGTTTCTCCATCCCTGCCC
Organism: Myiozetetes cayanensis; assembly: GCF_022539395.1. Taxonomy (NCBI): domain Eukaryota; kingdom Metazoa; phylum Chordata; class Aves; order Passeriformes; family Tyrannidae; genus Myiozetetes; species Myiozetetes cayanensis. The sequence continues at coordinate 6,657,327 of NW_026087521.1, forward strand.
CAGAAAATAAAGCCTGTCTTAGCATGACATAAAAACAGTTTGAAGAGTCCACAGTCTCATCTATCACAGTGCTTTGCTGCAACGACCAGCAATGATTTCCTCCCCGTGCCTCAGCCACGGAATAGAGATGACAAATCTGTCACTGATTACGCTCCATTACATTCTTGCAAGATTTCCTGTGGTGCCTGCAGAGTGGATGTCTTTGCTCTCGTTTTTAAAGGATTTTAGGTAAAACAGCTAACATCTCTGGCAGCAGGAGCCTAGTCCTGCAGGGTCTGATCCATTCCCTGCTCTGCCCTGTGGATGTACAAAGGTATAGGGGATGGAGAAGTAACTACTTTTCTGAGTCACAAGGGAATTTATCATGAAAATACCTATTAAAAGTGTAGGGTTCCTGCTTCCTGCACTCCTTAGCAGGAACTTTACTGCCAAAACAGGCTCTAGTACATACAACATTGAGACCCAAATCCTGTGGATCAGTCAGTGCCTGGCTAGGGATGTAAGTGATGTTGAGAGAGCAGAGCAGAGTTGAACCCAGAGACACCAACACAGTCTCAGGAAACCAAGGGAACTCCAGTGGCTGTGTGCATGGATCAACTTGCATTAGTAACACAAGTCAGCTTCCACCTCTGAAGAACATCCGTGAAGCAGGACTGCCTGAAAATGCTCTACAGGCAGTGCTGGAAAGCAAAACAGTTGCAGAGAAGTCATTGCTTATACTATGAGACCTCACAGCCCTTAATAAAGTTGCTTCCCATGAAAGAAAAAGACAGAAAGGCCCTGTCTGCCACTTCTTCCTGATTCCCTATTTCAAACAGCCTTTTGGAGCTCAGCAGGTTGGATGTCACGTTTTTCTCAGCAGCTTTCTGCCTGCCCTTTCCCTGTTTCCCACATGCAGCACCACTCAGCCATCCGCTACGACATCCCTGAAGGCTCCTGCCAAGGCTTTCTGCCCCAAATCCCTGTGCCCACAGCCTGGCTGCTCACTTCTCTCTCTCTCAAAGTCAGCCAGTGCCTGAGAAAAGCCCATGATCTCCTCAGTGAGTTCAAGAGGGGACAAACAGAAAGTGCTTCCAGGGATGCTGGGGATGAAGCTAATGGTTGCTGTGGGGAGTGACAGGTTTGCTTTTGTGGGATGCTCTGACAGATCCATCAGGAGGCACTTAACCATAAAACCTGAGACCTCTGCAAGGGAACCCCTGTCCTACTTCTGTGTTTATGCTGCTCTGAACTGCCTAGTTAATGCAAAAGCAAGAAAAAGGAAGGTAATGGGCCTCTTTAGAGGGGTTTTAGGCACTTAGTGGAAAGCAGGAAGCAAGGGCCTGTATAATTAAATTGCTAATCTCTCACTAGGTCTGCCAGGCTACATACGCTTGTTAAAAACAGGTTTAAGCCCCACAGCAATTTTTGTTTCAACTCTGGGTACAAGCCAGCATCCTTAATTCCTTCAGCCCTGAAATGTGTCTAACCGTGGCACGCCCTTCCTTAGAGTGCAGTCCTCTAGCAAAGCCCAGACATCAGACAGCTTCAAGATGACCCTCTTTCTCCTTTAAAAAAAAAAAAAAAAATCATTAGCAAGGTGAAAGTGCTTATGCTCTCTGCTGAGGCACAGTCTCTGCTGAGGCCCCTCTCTCAGCAATGTTCACTCTCATTACTTTTCTCTTCCCTCTTTCCATATCTAAGAAGTCACTCACATCAGGGTGTTGACAGCGTTGACCCCATCGAGCTCAGCAGAGCATTCCCCAGGTGTGAGGAGTCGTGTAAACCCCCACAGAAGGGTTTTTTCTGGCTGTCTCTGTACCTTTGCTCACTTTATATGCTGTAAAATAAGTAGCAAGCTCCAAATATCCTTCTGGCTAATCCAAAGAAATGGAGAAGGTCTGGGGAGCACTGGGACAATGTCAGAGCTGAACTGCTTTCCTTGTTGATACATCCCTTATCCTTCAGCAATCAAATCTAACATATGGACAGACAACACTGGCAGACTACTCTTGTATTGGTGAGGAGAACAGGCAGATGCAGAGGTATCAGATGGGATGTTTGGGTGCATTCATCACCGTAAGGAAAGTCACCAAAACACAAAGAAAAGAAGTCCATCCTTTTCACCATGCTGGGCACACACCTCAGTGTTTATAATTCCTTGCATACTTTTCTCACCTGCTGGAGGTCAGGAAGGAGAGGGTGTCCCAAGGAGAGCTGTATCACACTGCTTGCAGCCACTTGCCATCTCAGCTCTGAGCCCTTGAGAGCTTTGCTCTGGGATGTGCTTCATCAGGTGTAATCAAAGGGGCAGTGGCATGAAGGGAAGGGGGACACAGATACAGGAGGTGAAGAGCAGCCTGGAAATCAGCTGCTCATCTCTGTCAGTGGGGGATGTCCCCAGCAGTTATAAGGGGCCATGTGTCCACTGATACTGAGGGGTATGGCAGGGGAAAGTGCTCTGATCAAAGGGCTTGAAGAGGAGAAGATTGGCAGCATGGGGTGATGAGAAACCTCAAACGATTAGAAGGCATACAGAACAGAGATGTCACGTGCACCAAAAAGCAAGAGGAAAACACTCAAAGAAGCAGCCTAATGGCTGGGACCACATCCTTGGGGATCCCTGCTGCTCTGGGATTGTGTGGCAAAAGCCTTACACACCACTTGAGCAATCAGCTGAAGTGTGTGAAAATACCACTTAACATCCGTGGAGGAGGGTCATGGTAAAACTGCTTGGCCTTTCTGGAAGGTGTGTGAGACCCTCCAAGGACAGGATCTGGGCTGGGTTTGATGAGCACCTCTACCTGATGGGCCCCCAGTCTCGATGGTGGGAAGCTCAAGGGGCATTTAAGCCTCGGGAAAGATAATCTGTTTGCTCTTCAAAACAACTTTCTGATGTTTGCAGACATTAAAATATATGGTCTGCTTCATTTTGAAATGATGTCTTGGTGTGCTCTGACTGAGGCACCAAGGACATGCAAATTTTATTTATGCCACTGCAGCAATCACCTGCCACTGGCTAAACCATCACCAAATATTTCAGCTTTTCCCTCAAGAAGGGAGATGCACTGCTGAAGTTATTGTGGCTTAACAGATTACTACTCATCAGCTTGAAGTGAAGGTGTTTGCATTCTTCCAGCACATTATAATATAAAGCATATTAACTTAAATTAACCGTAATAAATTGCTAATCTGTGATAATTCAGTCACTTGCAAGCATCCCTGCATACCCTTGAGATCACTCTTGCTGGATTGAGGGAATGAAGAGACATTCACATACAAGGAATATTCCCCTTTCTAGATCACCTAGAAAAATATCTTTATGATGTTCTTAAACACATCTATTGAACAGAAAGAAGATTCATAGTTTTAGGATCAACAGGTCACTTTTGACAAACTTGTGGTGGGATGGTTTCTGTGACCAGCAAAGGATTTTTTTGGTCAGAACAGGAGAGAAATCAGTGCAATGGAGGAGGACAGCAGCAGAAATCTTCAGTATGGCTCTCCCACTCCTCTAGGACACAGTCTGCCTCTCACTTGTCACCGTTAGTAACCCACTGCTTTTTCTTGTTCTGCTTCCCTTTTTCAGATGTTGTTTCCCCAGGATGGAAAGGTATTTTTTTTCTTTTCTCCCCTTCTAGTGTGAAAGACAACTTTGAAAATTAAGTGGGATGGGAAGAGACAATGAGCAGGATTGTTGAAGAAAGCCTTTCTCAACCACTTTTAGAAATCCAGCCTCTGAGAACAACACCAGGAGCCCAGGGAGATGAATGAGAAGAACACCTGAACCTCATGTGGTTGAAAACACTAAGTTAGTTTGACTGTTGTTTATATTTGGACTAATCATAATGTTGAGAATCTGCATTTGCTAAGGGCCTCTTTGTGAGCTGTGACGACTAAGCATATCACGGACTGAAGTCTGAAACACATTAGACTACATCGGCCTCCATGTTTTCTAAGAAAAAAACCACCAAGATCTGTGGCTTCTCCTAAAGGATTTGCAGACTTCTTGTGATCTGTGAGCTCCAGAGAAGCAGCATTTCCATGTCCAGAAACGTGCACCATGAAGACAGTATATTTGAAGAGGCTTATTATTCTCTTGCCTCATACGTTGTTTCCACAGAGCCAGCTGAACACAGCCCTACCCATCCTATTCCCTGTGCAGTCCTAGCACTGGGAACAGTCCAGTGCCTGCTGTGTGCCGTCTCAAAGGCATCTGTACTTCAGTACTGGGCAAGGGGAACGTATCCTCACTGCCTGACGTAGCAACCCACACTAAGCTTTAATCACAGGCTCCCTATAGAGGTAGGAAGCAACTTCTTATGCAGTAGGATTCAATGGATAAGGAGTGTTCAGGCTGGGAAAGATGACAGAGGGAAGATATGATCAAAGCATATAAAATCATGAAGGGAAAAGAGATTGTGAATAGAAAAGGATTATTTGGTTTTTAAATTTTTTTTTATACTATAACTATAACAGGATGAGGCTACAGATTTAGAACAAGAGAAGTCTCTTATTTGAACAGCTTATGGTGAAAGTAGGGAAAGTATCACCAGCAGATGTAGGAGAGGCCAATACCATAGGTAGGGTGGGAACATAATTAGTCAAGTTAACATAGAAAAAGTCCATAAAGAGTTGTTAAACCTGATGAAGCCAGGAAGAGGCTAAACAGACTCCTGGGCAGTGGGAGGATGTACTGGAGAAGCATCTCTCCAGACTTGCCTTGTTTTATGCTTCTCCTGAGTGCTTGTGGCTGGCTGCTGGTGGTGACTGGTTTTGGGGCAGGTGAACCTCAGTTTGACCTAGCAGAACTGTAATGTTCTATCCCAAGTCATGTTATCTCAGGGGGAGAGTCCTCCTGAGTGTGATTCAGAGCAGCAGTGTGCTGCAGCTTTGCCTTCTCTCCCTCCCACACCCTGCCTGGACTGCAGAGCAGCAGGGGGACATCGCAGTCTATTTAATTTAAGGACGTGTGTTACACACCTGAAGTTGCTCAGTTTCAGTGCCCCCTTTTCTGGATATGATTTGCAGAAAGCAATAGCAAGTGAAGTGTCTAAACCCTCTGCTCTAAGAAGACTTACATGTGCTTAATCTGCTTAGATGTTTTGAATAATCTCTCCAGGCACTACCATGAAACCTCTGTGAAAATCAGGCCTAGATTGATTTCTTCCCTTTTATCTTCTGACTTTCAGGTAATACTTGAATAATGCCTTGTGACCTATAGATAGAAGCTGTACTTTCTCCACACTTTGCTACCATTATTAATGAGGCTTTTAAAGTGTTAGATTGACTGGAAAAGGAATACCATGTCTTTTGGCAAGAATTATTTCAGCAAGTTTTCTTCCCACAGGTAACAGACAGTGAATGCATTTGGTGCAGCAAGACCCACTAGTGTTGCTTCCATCCATCTCTGGCTTTTCAAGCTGTTCCTTATGCCTCTTACCTTCCACACCTTGCAGAGGCAAGTTAAGAAAAGAGAAGTTTTCAAGCTTGGCTGGGCATATTGCACATAACCATGCCAGGCTCCAAACAGAACCAAAGCTCTGGAGACATAAATCAGGCCTGTAACATGAGGTCGCTGGAGGAGAACTCTATTTTATGTACTCGACCTTGTGTGCAGGGTTCATTTCAACACGACCCTGGTGTAACTCGCTTTATCAGCTGTAAAGACAAGCTCACCAGCTGTACATTATGTTCACACTCCAGGGCCACTGGGAAAAGCAAGGAAAGCCCCTGAGAAGGCCTGTGGGAACAGACTAAGAAAGTCCCTTCTAAATAATTTGCCTTCCCTGCTATAAAACAGAAAGTATTTATCTGGGATGGATAGGAGATAAAGCAATTCATTTCATTTGGGGGTATGATTTTCAAGGTAAAGAAATAAAATCAAGCTCAGGTCTAAGATGAAGAATTTTCTTAGTGACTTAAATGTTTCATGTTGAAATGTTAGAGTGCAGCTTTTATGGTTTGTCAAGAAAAGAGGGTCCCCCATTTTATAGCAGAAAACATTAGCTGAATTCATCTTTAGTCTGTGAATAGTTTCAGTCAGCCTGAAACAGCATTTATTAGCAAATAAACTATTCATCTGAAAAACTTTATCTCCTTCTACCCCAAATGTTTTTCCCATTGCTTAAAAATATCCTATTTATAGGCAAAGGTATTGTTGAGCATAGGCTTAAGCTGCTGTGCTCATTGTCTGGCACAGTATCTCCTTGGGAAAGCAAACCAATTAAGCTATTCCATTTTGCAGCCTCAGTGCCTGTTTGTGCAGTTACTATGTCATACAAGGGACTACAGTCTTACAGTCTTTGACAGATATGACTGCACTACTTGTAAATAAATACCCTGTTCTCAGTAGCTTTGAGGTATAAATGGTCACAACACAGCTTAGGAAGGCAGGGACAGCTGAGATCAATGGAGCATCCTGTATCCAGGTCTCTGCCAACCCCCTTTACCAAAAGCTCCCCCACAAAACCCCTGCCAGGCAGTAAAATAAAAGCATTGTTCCTAACCCATGTTAGTAAGAGGTAGCTTCTGGGCTGAAGCATGGAGAACTATGTCCTTTTCAAAATTTTCATTATACAGCCAAAAAAAGTGGAAAAAAGAGAAATGGAGGGCAGAAAAAAGCATTAAAAGCTGCTGCTTGAACCATGATACTTTTCTTCTTTTTTTTTTTTTTTTTTTTTGAGGATCTTCTAAAAGCCCAATTCTTTGCTTTGGCACTTGAAGTTTTCTGTCTCTTTGTGAAACAGGTACAGCACAGATAAAACAAATCACACCTGCCTCTCCAAGGTGTCTCAACCTGCTGTTGCAGGGGGCAAGAAGCCTGTGCAATGTGTCCTTTGGAATGAGGCTGGTGGAAGCAGGGCTGGAGATGCACTTTTCGCTGTGATGATGACTGAGCACAGGTTGCCCAGAGAAGCTGTGGAGTCTTCATCCTTGGAGATATTCAAAACCCACCTGGACACGAGCCTGAGCAACCTGCTGATTGGAGGTGACCCTGCTTTGAGCAGGTGGTTGGATGAGATGATCTCTAAAGGTCTCTTCCAACCTCCCATGATTTTGTGATACGAGCACATGTCCTGAGCATGACTCAGTGTACAGTGTACTCTGTGACCCTGCTACCTCCAGGGCAGTGTGTGCAGGTCCTGTAACACATCCCTACTCACAAATCTGCACTTACCCTCGCAGAGCTGACAGCTTTCCTTTCACAGGCAAAAGGCTCTATCCACCCACTCATTTTATATTTATTTTACCAAGCAGACAAAATTCATTGGCCAGTTTTACTGAGTTACTGCTTTTGCTTTGCCCAGCCAGGCAGATGGACCAGGATCACAGCCACCTCATGACCCTGGGTGACCAAAATTGGCCTTCTTACCTGCACCTGCTGCCTGCTACTTACTCAGGAAAAAGCCTGATAACCTGTGTCCAACTGTGGGCCCCCAAAATAAGAAGGATGTGGCTGTGTTGGAGTCCAGAGGAGGGCAAAAAAGATGATCAGAGGGTTGGGCCACCTCTCCTATGAGGAAAGGATGAGAGAAGCTGTTCAGCTTGGAGAAGAGAAGGCTCCAGGGAGACCATATTGTGGTTTTTCAGTACCAAAAAGGGGCTCATAAGAAAGATGGGGACAAACATTTTAGTAGGACCTGTTGAGACAGAACAAGGGTTGATGGTTTAAACTAAAAGAGGGTTGATTTAGATTAGATATAAGGAAGAAGTTTTTTACAAGGAGGGTGGTGAAACACTGGCACATATTTCCCAAAGAGGTGGTGGATGCCCCATCCCTGGAAACTTTCAAGGTCTGATTGGATGGGGCTCTCTCTGAACAACCTGATCTAATGGAAGATGTCCCTGCTTATTGCATGGGGTTAGACTAGATGAGGTTTACAGGTCCCTTCCAACCCAAACCATTCTGTGATTCTGTGATTCTGTGATTCTATTATTCTATGACCTAAACAACAGAAACCTCTCATTTTCTTACCAGTCTTCTACATGTCATAGCCATTTTCCAGCCATCAACTCAGGGATGGAGTTAAAATGTCAGGCACAAGAGCATAGATTTGTAAATATTACATTTGCATACAAGTTATTTGGTTAGTTGTGATGGAGAAAGGGCTGCTGGACAGTCTGACTCTCTGGCTTTAGGAGTAGCCTGTGATCTGGCCCAGCCCTGCCTGCACTGGATCTTGGGGGGCTACCATCAAATTTATCACCAGCAAATTATTTATGGACCTCAGCTTTTCTCAGCTGTCTGAGATTCACAACATGCCTCTTGTGTCTCTGAAGCCATGTGAGGTTTGTGGTGATGGAGAAGCACACACAGACATGGCTATAGCCAGACTTTAGAGCACGAAGTGGCACTGGCTGCTACTTGCAAAAGCCATTTCTCTCCAAACTGGCAGTTTAACTACACCATGGCCTTGTGTTCATCAGGTGCAGGAGCAACACACAGAATGGCCTTTGAAGTGCCACAGCAGCTGCAACAGCTCCCTTTTAAATTAAAGGAAAATACTTGAAGCTCCTGTGTGCTGCTCAAGTGCACACACAGCAATGAATTTTACAGAGCTCAAACTCCCCCCACTGATTCCACGTGTTCATTGAAAAGCCTTGGGAGGCACAAGCCACACTTTACATCGACAGCACAAAGAAACTCTTCTTTGGGAGCAGAGAGTTTTCTGTACTGTGCAAAGGAAACAAAGCCAATACACCACTCGTCTGAGGTCTTTCCCTTCTGAGACACAGGACTACTCTGTAGCAGTTTACTAAATGCTCAGCCTTCGGGCAGAGTGAATTCAAGTGTTCTACACAGAGTAGTACAAGAGGGTCAGAGAGAGTCATGTCCTGCATGTGCCCAGGTGGCATTCAGTTGTGCCTCGTGTCAGCCCGTGGTTGAGCTTGTATCCTAAGAGAATTCCCTTTTTATTTTTCCTCTTTTGATAGGAATACCAGGAAGGCTAATTAAACCCTCTGAACTGTTGCTGATATTCATAATTTCTTCCCTATAATATGAAAGGCATTATCTCACATTTAGCACAGGAGCTCTGGTCTCCTGTAAAGACCTGCCCTGCACTTTTGCCTCTGTGCTTGAAACATTTCATGCAGAAATTGCAATTAACTTCCTTGCAAAAACATCCTATCAGTGTGATAAAGTTCTCCGCCATCCTAGAGAAGAAAAAGATCCCTTGGTCCCTGGGAGAAATGTGCAATCCAGCCTAGCACTGCTGCAGCACATGAATTTAGGGAAACAGCACGACCTAGTGTTCCCTCTGCTTCTCACCACCTCTTGAAGACTGATGGTTCCTGGCCACGTCCTTACAAACACCACCTCTACCGAGCTCCCACGAACACAGGATTTCTCTGTGTAACCCCAGTTTCTTTTCTTATCCCCTCTGAATGTCTCCCTCCAGAGGTTTATATCCCTGCCTTTGGCACATCTTGTGTCTTTGTCCAAGGAGGGAGGGTCTGACACGATTCTGGGCAGCATAAATGGCTTCAAAAGCAGCATGGGCTTGTGAAGGAGGCTGTTTTGCAGTCACACTGCAAGGGATTTTGATAGACTTTCCTTCTATGAGAACTTACCAGGATGTTTCTGTCAACATCACCAACTGTAGGAGGTGCAGGGAATGGGAATGTGCTGGCACTCTGTGTCCTCTGTGCACCGTGTTTGTGCAGGCCATGCACTTTGATACTACTAGTTCTGATCTCAGAGCATATAAAATGCCTTCTCAAGCAAGCCAGTTTGGCATCTTTTCAACTAAAGCACATCAACATTTTCTCCTACACTGCTGGTGTGGTCATGTGTGTCTGCAATGGCAGGGTTGCCCACACACTTCTGTGCTATCAGCACCCACAAAGAAAGGCTCCACCATAAGCACTCTAATGTGAATACACAAGGCAGTCTGGATCTGCTCTGCTCTGCCATCACCAACAGAGACAGAAGAGGTTCTGGGCAGCTTTACAGGCAGCTTCTGACTACTGTGTTTCAGGCAGGCCTTATGACAGATGTCTACTTTTAACCAGCCATGTTATTCATCCACCCTCAAAGATCTGTCCTTCTTAAGACATGTCTCCACACTGGAAGAGCCTACCACTCTGTCTTCTGGAGGCTTAAGACCGTGTGCTTTGAAAGAAAGGCACTGGCATTGCAAAGCAGCCCTAGACTGGGCAATGCTGCCCTAAGGAACAGTGTGTTTTCCTGACCTCAGGGTTGATTGCCTTGTTTCCTGGAGGCTGAGGAGGCCTGAGAGATTTTTCTTGTAGCCAGTGTTATTGCAAATGCTAGTGCTATTCAGGTAAACACAGCAACAGAGAACACTCCTTTGACATGCTCCTCAATAAAGAACTTGATCAGGTGAACCACTGAGCAAAGTCAGATCTCCTGGACAAAATCACATACACAGGGAGCTATAAAAGACCCTTTGTGATTTTCTCTGGGGGCAATTTGCAACTCATGTGTGGACACTGGCAGACCTGGAAAGGAAAGGCAGGTTGGTTTGCAGACCATCATGGCTGTGGTGGGATGATCACTGTGTTGGTTATTTGGCAAACAAGCAAGCAAGGATGAAGCCAGTCTTTGGGCAGGGCTTCCACATGCACCGTGCAGGGCCAGAGGTTTGGCAAAGGTCATCCCTGCATTACAGGATGTCCAGTGTTACACAGCAGGGTGTGGGAGTCACATGTGGTGCAGCCAGGTTATCCACCCTCAAGTTCCCACCTGCTAGTCCTCCAGAAAGGGCTGTCAACCCATCTTCACCTTGGCAAGAGTTTTTTCTCTGTTGTATAAACACAAAAGCAAATAACCAAACCTCAAAACAAGACACAGCTTGCCTAGCCTTGAATCCAGGCTGGAAGCAGCACTGCCCTGGCAGCTCCAATGGTGGAGAGCTCTGCATGTCGACAGAGATCTGAGTCAGCCACAGAACTGGATGAACGGATGGCCTGGCAGCAGATAAAAAGGACGACTCCTTATCTATCACCCACACCATCTGGGAACCTCACTCCTTGCCTTCCCAACCCTAATTATTTTTACTGCTTGATCTCAAGAGGTGTTTCTGGCATGACCCATAACCAAGTGAGCCTGCTGTTCCTTGCTGTCTCACTAGCAGTTGGCTCTTCAGCCACTTTATTACCATCTTCACCTGTGAATCAGATAATGGCTCATGTGATCCCGGAGCATTAGTCCCGCTTGTATCGTCACAAGCCTTTGGACATTCCAATTTTCAGGGGATTATATGCAAAGCAGAAAAACATCAGCCATGCCTTTCATGCTTCCCCCCAGTCTCTCTTTTCCCTGGGGACAACTCTTTTATCTCATGGAGCCTTACAGAGAAATCAGCAATTCAATTGCTCTATTTTTTTGGCCTTTAATTCCAGATACTTATTCCTGTTTGATCACGTCATGCAGCAACTCAAAGGAAAAGAATGAAATTGCTCCTGGTTGCAGATGCCAGTTGCTTTCTAAAGCAGATTGCACTCTTTTGTGTACTCTAACCTTATTTTGTGCAGTCTTTGAACCTGTCAGTCTTGAGGTCTGTTTCTGTGAAACACAGACTTTAACTTTTTATAAGTGTGAGTTCAACAGATCTGACCTGGCTTAGCTTTAAGCTCATTCTGAAATCCTGCTGATGAACTTCAGTGACAGGAAAGGGTAAGTCTAGGACGCAACTCGAGCTTGGCTCCAAGCACCCAGCTTCTCAGGAGCGGACATTTCCTCACTCTGCTGATGCTGATGCAGGACCCTGTTGTGTTGCAGGGCAGGTTACCTGATCATAATGATTCCTCTTGAACAGATAATCTATAGTTAGTGAACACGGTGTGATAGATACCTGTAAGCCAGCTCAAACTTGCCTGCAGCCCAAACTGCTAACGAGCATGGATCCCAGCCACCTATCCTGCAGCCACGTCCCACAGCCATGGGCACCTGCAAATATTGTCACTCTGTGTCCAGCATCCCAGACACTGCTGAGGTGAAAAGGGGGCTTCCAACCCTCCTGTGTGGGTCTTGCTGTGAGGATTAAGGGCTGAGGTGTGGATAATTGAGCTTGTGGGGCACTGCCTAGTGTGAAGCCCCCCGAGCCTCCAGAGCAGAAGTAGAGGGGAGCACCACTCTGGGCTTGGATTGGACTTTTTGACCTGCTCTCAGCCACCTGAGGGAAGTCAGTCAAGCACAGACCTTGCCAAAACCCTGTGCTGAATCAGGGTCTTGACGGCAAAAAGCAGAACAAGTTTGTTAATTACTGCACTTACTGGTAAATCTCCAAGCGAACTGAAAATTGTAAGGCAAGTAATTTATTTTATGCACAGATTGTATCTATTTTAATGAGATCCAAAAATAGAGCCTTAACACGGTGGCTTTAAACTCTGACGTTGCACAGGGGTTTTTTAATGTGAAATTTTCCAGAGCATTTAATGAAGCTGTTCTTTCCTAAAGATGTGTTTCGTGTTGCAGTGCACTGAAGGGACCCACGGGCTGAGTCCCACCCGACTGGCCAGTCAAGGGCTTGGGTTGCTCTTCATGACTCCTCTGCTTCAGACTTTAATCCTGCATTGCTAGGGAAAGGGACTGTCTCAGGGTGCAGAGGTACCTTCAGGGTTTGAGGCAATTCCAGCTCCATCACAAGTTCTTATTCTCCAGTGGGTGAGACATCTCTTTCTCAATTCCCCATCCAAAGTATGACATGGCAAAACACAGGACTATCAGATGCCTTGGAGATGTCCTCTAAGACTGTGATGTTCCACTTGGCTGTACCTGAGGCGCCCTGGCAATCTGCAGGAGTTTTCCCAGTACTTACTGGTGTAGGAGACTTGATATTGCCAATTTATCACTTCATACAGGGGTCCACAGAGGTGTGTTTAACATGAGGGACAGAGCCACTGCAGCCAAGACCCACCGGAGAAGACTAAGATGAGCAGCTGGGAGATCAGTTCAGCTTCTCCTGGGGGAGGATCCCAGCAGGTTTATCTCCAAGAGTTGAAGTGACCCTTCTGTCATGAAAGCCGTGGTCATTGGCAAAGGGACTGTCTGGGATGCTGCAAGAACACAGACTGCCCTGTCAGCACAGCATCTGGGGATTCCCGGATGGGCATTCCCCACGCAGCTTCCTTAATATAATCAAGGCCAGGATTTATTTAGTTCTCATCCAGTCACAGTCATTGCAAAGGGACTGATTACAGGCTGCTCTCTTGGGGCACTATTTCAGTCTGGGACTCAACAGAAGAGTATAAATAGCGTGGCAGCTGCACCGAGGAGGTATTCCTATGTGACAGAGAAGCTAAAGCCCATGTCAAGGCCTTGCTAATTGCTCAAATTATTGCCAGTGTTAACAGGGCAGCAAATTATGTCAGGGAGCCTTTTAGTAGTCATATTACTCCACCTACAAATGATGTACACTCCTGAATTAAGGCTGACAAACAGTAATAAAAAGGGCATTGTATAAATAAAATCTGAACGCTGAGAATAAACATCAAATTTAAAGCAAATAACACCTGAAATATTGACTTTGACAAAATAAATTGACACTGAGAGAAAGAAGAAAATGCTGTGGAGAGAAGACTGAGAGCACAGTTATGCTCAGGGCAAGTTTTTCCAACCGCTTTGGAAACAGAGCTCAGCCATATCTGGATGCAGCCAAGTTCAGGTCTGCACTGATGCAGCTCCAAATGTCCTCTCCTGACAGAGGCTGTCAAAACTGAAGAAATGATCCCAAGGGCCAAGACTCCAAGGCTTTGGTGCTGAAATCATCCTTTCTGCTGATGCTACTGGAATATTAGATATCGCCAGTCCACCTGCTTCTCCTTGTTGGGTGGAATTCTTCCATGTTGTGATGTCAATGGATACAGCAGAACAGGGATGTACAGTCTGAGCAATATAGTCATTGCCCTTCGGAGAAGCAGGATGGTCCCTCCCACTTTATCATCAGGAAATGAAGCTCAGAAATGGGGAGAGTTTTGCCTGAGCTAACTGAGGAGATGAAAGACATTATTAAGAATTGAATCTGTCAAACCTTGGCTCTTCTTTCTCTGTGGGAAAACGACCTTTTCCTCTGAGTCCTAACAATGATGAATTTTGACCACTGTACTCACTAAACGTAAAAAGGACCTCGCTGATCTCTTGTTTACAACAGTAAAAAGCAGGACTAAGTTACCTAAACCACTGACTTTCACTGTTTTAGGTCCAAGCCACGTGGAGACCCAGCTCCCATACTTGCAGCTGCATGTCCCTCCAATCTGGAAGGTCCAAGTGTTCCTGTTTCATCCCAGGAAGTCTGACCTGAGAGACAAGCCCTCTCCTTCAATTTCTCATCATTATAGCTGCCATAAGCAATATAATTCACCATAGGCTATTCTTTTAATAACACTGTGCCCTATTTTCTTGCTTAAGCTATCAGAGACTGTCAGTATATAAGATACTAACACTGCCTTCCTCCCCTTCATATAGAAAGGTGATGTCACAGTACTTTGAGGGAACTGCTAAAACTCCTTGGCTTCATAATATTGTAGGAAACACGACCTTGCACTGGACCACACCTGGCCTGGCCACCTATATGTATGCAATAAATACCACTAAACCAGCAGGAACCCCAAAGAGGCTCTTTTTGCTTTGCAAACATTGGAAGTTCCAGCACCAGGAAAATAGACCTGCCTCTTCAGTGATGCTCAGGAGAGGTGTTGAGTTGAAACAGACTGAACTGATCTGCAGATCAGGTGCAGGAGGAGTAGCTTTCCAGTGTCGACTGCTGAGAGCAAGAGAGATGCTCCCACACATTCTTGTAGGATCACAGGACGGATAAATAAGAGCCTCAATCATGATATTACAGTGAATCCCACTGTCAAATCTAAGTTGAAATGCTTGCTTCATTAAGTAGTACCATTACTGGCATTAACTGGTGGGAAATCTGTCATTATTTGTTCTGTGTCACCAAAGGACTTGGATCTGGGCTGCCAAATGCAAAGGAACATGCTGCCCTGAAATGTCTCTTACTTCTTTGAGGTTTCTTAAGAGAACTTTTTTTTCGTTGGTTGTTTTTTTGTTGTTGTTTGTTTGGGTTGTGTTTTATTTTTCTCTTGGTTTTAGTTATTTTTTCTTTGTTTGCTTTTGTTGTGTGTGGTTGGTTTGTTTGTTTTGGTTTTGTTTTGTTTTGGTTTTTTGTTTGTTTGTTTGTTTAGAGGGATTGGTTGAAGAGAATTCTGGATTTGCTTTGCTCAAAATCTAGACTCGCTCTACCTAAAGCCCAACTTAGTGCCATGAGCCATATGCTCCCCTCCTCCAACTGAATGATGTCATCCCATGAAACAAGGACAATTAATATATTCTCGAGAGCATTTATGAGTAAATAAATGTGGTTGACCAGAATGGGATGGGGAGTTTGCAGGTGTCCTTGGTGTGTGCATTAGGTTGTCCCTGCAGGGGGACAGACACTGCTGTGAAAATGCTGTGTAAGAGCTCACCTTTAATCACCCCTCCTCCGTTTTCTAAGTCCTCTACTGAATAGGGATTTTTGGTCTCTCTGGAGGGTATTAGAGTCTGTAATCTCATTAGCAAGTAGCAGTTTCCATCTTCCTCTGTGGCAACCTAAAATCTTTTAGAAAACAGCTGTTTATAAGGACAGCACCTATGAATGGAAGGAAAATGATGATGAGATCCTTTTCTTGGTTGTATTCTCAGTTTTCTGCTAGTTTTCCATGGACTCCTTTTGAACTGGATACTAAAATGCAACTCATGTCTCTTTGCTTCCTAAACGAGTGCAATAAAAGGCTGACACAGTCCTTGCATCAGAGACCAATGGTTTTGAAATAATTAACAGCAGAATCTTGCAGAGGATGCAACAGTCCAGTGCTTGCAGTAACTTTCCTTTAACATACTTAATCTTCTTAGTGAGGTGTAGGTTACATCACCTCAAACCAACTTTGAAAGCTCCTGATCAGCCACATCAATACCATGAGCATCTCAGGCAATTTGGTGCTCTGGTCTTGCTAAGCTCTGTAGTAGCAAATTAACACAGCACAGCTGGTGCTTTCAGAGTTTCACATTCAAAGTAACTGATACAGATTGGGAATCCCTGATGGGTTATGAGCAGAATGTGACTGTTCATGCCCAGGATTGGAGAGTCTGATGTTGTCAACATTAGTGTTATTACCAAAAGTTCTTTTTTCGTTCTGATTTTAAACAAATCCAAGCCCTGGTGTTGCTTGGCTGTAAGAATTTTAAGAGGCTTAATAGTGACGAGATTGAAAGATTTCTGAGGCCTCCTGGGGCAACAGCTCATGGTTTCATGGCAAGTATGCATAAGGCTGGGTTTAATATATTTATTTCACTATTGCAGCTTCACTCCAAGTGGGCATGAGAACAGAAGGAAATAATTTCCCATTCCTGGTTCTTGCCCTGAAAAGCCATGGGAGTGTCATCCTCAGTGTCAGTCAGGCTGTATGGATCGTGCACAGCCAGCCCCCGGGGATAACCAAGGTGCATTTGGGAGCTGTTATCGCCCATTAAACTAAGGTTGATTTTACGAGGCTGAAAATGGCCTTGTGTTGTTCATCTGTATGACACTTCAATGTGCTGCAGGAAAGGAAGGCTACAGAAAGGTGAGAAAAATCTCCGCATAGTGTTGCCTAACTTGTAAATCTATCCAAGCAGCAAATATTTTATTTGAAGCCATGCTTTAGAAAGGATTTTCAATTCAAAATAACTTCCGAGGGCTATAAAGAAACCAGGGAGAATTGGGTCCTGCAAGGCTATTTCTGTTTGTAAGAGAGATTGATATGAGACATACAGCCTTGGGCTTTGGGTCCCTTCTGTCTCACTCAGGCATCGCATCACTGAAATGTGAAATGATTAACCATAAGCAGGTCATTCAGATCTCCTAAAATAAGAGTCTAAGTTCCCCCAAAATCCAACACAGAGAGGAAGGCACCTCCAGAGACCATGACAGGTAGCACTCTCCATCTAAATTAACCCATCTCCTGGTTGAATCACCTGCCAGCTACTAGAGACACAGCCTGTGAAGTTGAGAGACTGAGATTCTTGGGCTTCTCTAGGGGACGTTGCAGCTGATGTCCATGAGAAATGGTCCTCAGATCTCATCCTTGTCCTCTACTCCAGTGAGCTTTGTGTTGACACAGTCCTGTGTCAACAAATTCAAAAATTTATCTGGATTTTTCATGTCAGTGCTAAAATGTGTAATGGTGCTAAAGCTTTGTGTTTGCACCAGGGACACCCTGCAGTTCTCCCTGGGTCTGCTGTGGAGCTGGGTGCTTTTAGTCTTCATGCACAGAGAAATTGTTCGTTTGCTCCTTTGTGTGGCCTGAGATGACAGCTGAATAAGAAAAAACCTACAAAATCTCAAATTCTTTTCTGAATCACATAATGGTTTGGATTGGAAGGAATCTTCAAGATCATCTAGTTCCAAACCCCCTGACAGGGACAGAAACACCTTCCACTGGAAGGTTTTCTAAGGTAGAAATATGAGAATTTAAATTTCGGTTTTGTTGCATTTCTGCAGGAAACAAAACTTGAGAGACTTCTGAATCTTCTCAGAGGAGCCTGGAGAAGGTGTCCCTCTGCCAGCACTGCAAATCCTGCATGGGACAGGAGCTTGAGGTCAGTGTCTTAGTAACTAGTCACCCTGCCACACTCCTTCCCACTGCTGGGCTGGGATGTCTCCTGTGGAGAGTTTTGTTAAAGCAAACCTATTCTGACAAATTTGTGACGATCTGTCATTTCTGACAGCACTTCCCGCAGTGACTCCTGCCTGGCCAGCCTCAGCCTGCTTTGGCAATATCCGCAGGGAACCTGCACGGAAAAATCTCCCGGCAGCAATTAGCACCTTCTAGTCCAGCTCAGCAAGCGGTTGGATTACTCTGGGATATCCCTGCACAGTCTGACACAGCACTGCAGCCCCCAGACAGCACATGTGGCACAGGGCAGGGCACTAACACCACCCCTCCTGTCATCTGCCATTACGGAAGAAGAGGAGAGGGGCAAGCTGGGTGCCCAGCATCAAATCAAAGCAATTACACTCAGTAGTGAGCTGAGAATTCCCACCTGATCCAAACGGCAGGTGCTGAACACCTGAAGTGCAGCAGGAAAACCAAACTGTCTTTGGGGCCCCTGGGGTGGCAGGGGAATCTCCACATTACTGGGCATGAACCATCTCTGCAGTTTGAAGACCCTTCGAGATTGTTTTGGGGGTTACAGAAAAGTGGACTCCCACAGGAAAAAACCCCACACCATCAGAGCGTTAATCTGACAAGCCAATTTCTGTATCCCTGCAGAACAGCCAGTGAAGGCAGGAGTTTTCCAGCTCTGACAGTCTCCTGATAATGGCAGCCTTCACAGGGGCTGAAGAGACATTAACTGGAATTAAATCATGATGCTTTCTATGGAGATCCTGCTTCCCAGGAGCAGTCTCTTGTTTTGGGGTGCAATGCTGAGTAAGCAGCTGGTCACTGAGGTTTACGGAGTCCTTCGAAAATGGGGTTTCTACCTCATTTCCCTCTGTTTACTGCCATCTAGTGAAACTTGCTGGGAAGGCGATTAAGTCCCTCCTACCTCCCTCCCCTTGCCCCCAAAACACACTAAAAGAAGGAGGATATCCTTTTAGGCAAGAGTTGCTCCAGGCAAGTCAGCGTGCAGCAGGTGAGAAACAGAGAGATAGGAGAACGCTTTGTACTTGATCCCATTTCTGAAAGGCTTACTGACTCCGAAGAGAAGATTTTAGATCAAAGAGAGGTTTACCCAGCTGCCCTGCATGACTTTTGCTCAGGTGATAATCCCTGTGGATCCCTCTGAAATAGGTAAAACTATGGAGCATTTACCTCAGCTAAGTGGAGAGCCTGACATGGGGCTGTGATGGTGAAGGGGAGATGCCAAAGAAGTTTGTTTTCTTAAAACGTGTTAGGATGAAGAAGCTGGGCTCTCTTTTCCTGTTTTTAATCTCAAGAATACGACTGTGGATGCCAGTGTTGTCAGAGAATGGGGATCTGGATGAGGGCTGTGGGCAGGTAGAAGCAGGAGTTGTTCTGTGCTGAGCTAAGGTCTGCAACAGCTAAATCCAGAACAGGGAATTGCAGGCAAGGAACAAGAGTCCAGAGTGAAGGGAGCAGGAATGCCATCCTGCTGAAGCCTAGAAGATACCCAGAACCTCAGTTTCTTGAACACAGAGAGGAACTTTTTCTATGCAGAGATCCTATTCAGAAAGCTTTTATTAGAGTAGAGCTTAGTAAGCTGCATTAAAACATGGCCAATATATATATTTTTTGATGTATAAAAAGATATTTATTTACCATGTCAACTAATTGCTAAAGAAGCATGGCCTTTCTAACCAGCACTAGCACTGAATTTAAACTACAAGTGGCCAATTCTCCTTTCTCTGTGTGCTCTGTGAAGAGCACCAGGGCAACTTCAGATTCCATCCTACCTCCAAGCAAGGACAAAACCAGAGGATCACCTGTTTGAAAAATACACAAACAGTAACACTGTTCCACAAATATTGATCAGTTTTGTGTCCTGCATATTGTGCAACTGTACTGACTGCAGCAGTTATGTGATCCATTGTCCCAAAGCAGTGGGACACGTGAACTTCAGGAAGACAGAGAAGCCAAACAGGAACAACCTAGCCCTAAAAAGTCAAGAGAGGGTTGAGGACCTTCCAGGAGATGTTGACATGGCTAGATCATGTCAGATCTGATTAGGAGTCAGGTTAAGATCTGCTTAGGAGTTGTCAGGGAGGGGATATGGTCTTCACTCTTCTCTCAGCTTGGAAGAAATTCCCAAATCTGAAGGTCTTAGTATTGAAGGTTTGGGGGATTATCTTTTCACACAGTCAAGTCAAAAGAAGGGGTGACTGTTGAGGTGTGTGTGGGGAAAGACTTTCTTGAGGAAAGTGGGACTGGAGGTCTCCCAAGATTTTTTTGGTAATTTTGGGGGTTTTTTTCTGTTATTTCAAGCAGAGCTCAAGAATACTCAGAAATGGGTTGTCGTGGTACATGAAGACATAGATAAACGTGACGAGTGTGTGACAATCACGTATTTTCAATGCCAAGTATCTTATTAAGCAGGAAGGACAATATTTTTTTAAATTTAGCACTTATCAGAGCCATCATCAGGTGGTGGAAACACTTAGCAAGCTCCCTCTACACTAATATACACACAAGTTCCAGCCACAGCCCAATGCCTACGCCACGACTGAGACCTGTAACTCAGTCTCCCAGCAACCTGATCCAATAGAAAGTGTCCCTGACCATGGCAAGGGGTTGGAATTAGATGAGCTTTAAGGTCACTTCCAACCCAAACCATTCTAGGATTCTATGATGATCCTGTTTTAGCCTGCTCTCACTGGGGGATACTTTGCACGTGGCAGAATCACTCAGGATGAACCATTTAACTGCAGTGCCAGGTGCCACCAGCGAGACTGGGAAAAACAAATTAATTCTTCAGCCTTGGAGCTTTGTTTTAGTAGCAGCCCAAACATTTACAGTACCACTTTGCATGAAGACTATTCATTTGGGGTGTGTGCATGCCAAGTGCTATCCATGCACGTGTAATGCAGGCCTCCAGCACGCTGACTTGTACACCAGGTCTTTAATTACACCACAGTTTATTCCAGGGGTTGAAGATGTTGCCCTTCAGCAAGGCCTAAAAGCACCAAAGGGAGCTGATGGGGAGCTTCATCAAGATCTATATACAGGGGAAGTGTAATATGATTACTGGTGAATTAAATTGGAGACAGTAGTAATATCATGATGTGTTTGAAATGTGGAACATTTCATCATGAGGCAGAGAGAAGGGAAAAACCCAATGTGGTAAAATTGCTTTTGAGAGAGGAAGAATGGCTGCATTACTTGGATACTTTAAGGATATTCATCATAGATTATTATGGCTGTAATTTGACGATTTTCATTATTTAGTCTGACCTGTACACACCAGGTCATAGAATTTTGCCTCATTATTCTTGCTTTCAAAGATAATTTCCATTTTTACATTAGTTCAGTGGCAGAATGACAGATATCAAGATTTTCCTATTCCCACAAAACCTTTTTTAAAGTCTTGTTCTAGGAAATATTTTCTAGAAGCTTTCCATGATATTTTATATTTCAGAAGCACTCAACATATGACCTTTTTGGAGAACTCTGTCCTGGAAGTAAAATAACAACACATATTGATTACTCATCTCTGAAAAATAACTAAACTATTTGTAGTTTGGGATGAAGTTAAATGAATGTTGAAGCTTTATCACCAGAAAAGGATTAAAAAAAAAAAATAGGTAACTATACCAATGCCATTTCATTTTAAATTGTAGTAAATAATTGGAAAATGTTTCCAATCAAACAAAATGTTTTTAACTAGAAGCTGATATCTGACACAATTTATCACAACCCATATGCGTGCCTGACGTGGCTTTTGAAGCCAAATATTACTTCAGGTTTTCTTTAGAAGAAATATTTATTTTTTTGTCTCACTGCTGCCTCTGTCAGATATTTTAATAACTTCATGGAGTTCCATTATGTGAAAGATATTATAATATTTGGAATCACCATCTTTATATAAATTGAAGGATTTACTATTTTCCAATCTGCCAAAGGTTTTTCAAAACATTCCCTTTTAAGGCCAGCCCAGAATGTTTCCTTTGATGTGACCAGGCCTTTATGTGACATACTTCAAGAGTTGATGTCATCAGTGGACTTAACAGTGCCTAAGAGCAAAATATTTTTTCTGAAATATATTTATTAAAAAATAGTAGCTGATTTCTTTTCTTTGCCTCCTGCAGTTTCACCTCTGTATTTCTTGACAGGTATGTTTGTGTTAAGCTCTAAAAACAACATACATAATGAATTTACAGGGTTTGTATTATTTGGAGCTATTTTGGAAGATATTTTATGTTTCTAATTCTCTGAAGAAATCTCTCTGCCTTGTCTCAACCTCATTTTTGACAGAAGGAGCTGACCCCACTAACCCTTGTAGGTCTGCTGGGGGCTTGGGGTAGGGGAAAAAGACAATATTTCATAGATCATGAGAAGCCAAATGGCTTCATCAGTGCCATAGTCATCTTCCATCATTTGCTTTTGGAAACACTGCTGTGAGGTGCAAAACTTGACATCTTATATTGCGGCTCATCTCTGTCACCGTCTGCTCCTCATCCTCCCCTGGGAACAACTCCTTGTCTCTGCTAACCTTGAAAAAGCCTGCTCAGCACAAATTGTCCGTGTTCATTTCACTGAGAATCAGGCAACACCAAATACAGATAATAGCCCATTTATGTTGACTTGTGTTTTCCCGCCTTGTAAACACCCTCTGAATTTATATTCTCATCATTCTTGCTCTAATACTGTTCCCTAAGCCGTAAAAAGAATAATTCTAAGCTTCTTGACAGCTAATATTTCTGTGGAGTGATATTAATGTATTGTAAGTCTGACCTTAATACTGATGCATCACAGTCCGATCCTACAAGGTACTGAGTTCCCAACAAGCCTTCAAACGTGCCCTGATGCTGGTGGAAAGCAAAGGTGCTCAGCAATTCATATGATCAGATTCCAAAGCAGCAGTAAAGGCACAAAGCAGAAGTAGGATGCTCACTGTCATTCTAATGTAAAGGTGAGACATATGTTTGTAGGAGCTAAACTCTGTTGGGAAAGATTCCTGTAAGAAACAGCATCCCTTGGGACAGATATCAGCAAGAAAATAAAAGCTTTACATCTTCATGTTGCTGTGGGCAAAAGCAGTGGTTGTCAGTGAGGTCTGTGCAATTCTAACTGAACTCCAAAGACTAACATGCACGGCACGTTGGGTGGAACAAAGTTTAGCTTTGGGTTTCTTTATCTGTACAATAATTTTTATGTTAATCACTGCATCTGCAAAAACAATGTTCTTAATAACTTTGTGGCATTCACGCTATGTGAAAGCCACGATGGCACTTGGAATCACTGTCTGCTCAAAGAGCAACAGGCACCTAGTAAAAAACCAGTAATCACGAGCTATAAGCACACACACACCTCCACACAGGCTGCATTACATCCATTTCTCACACATGTGCAAGAGCCATCATGTACCTGAGACTGTAATTTACACAAAAAGGCATCCCAACACAGTTTAATCTCAGTGCCTCTTGGACAAGAGAGGTTAAAGACCTTCAGCAACAAAACCAGAGAGCTCTCTTGGCTGACTTGGTTTACAGAGTTAGGCTCTGATTCTTGCTTCATTCATTTTTCTGTGTAAAGATATTTCTAGGTACATCTAGTGTTGCGTACTGGTCTGCAAGTCATGATCCTGGAAGGGATGTGAGGAACCAAAATACAGAGTAGTGGGACCAGATCACACTCTAACTTCATTCTACTCTCCCTCCAACCTCCCCCCGCACCAAGGAAGATGATCCTAGAGAATTTCCTCTTCTCCCTAAAGGACCTTAATGCAATCAGAGCTGCTTGACGTAGCTTTTTTTAATTTCTGGTTACTCTAGCTCTGACTGATAAAATCATTGAGACAACAAGAAGCTCAGCCAAATGAGATTGAGATTCCCAGCTGTGTTGTACTCTGGGAAGGCTGGCTCTGCTCTGCACACTGCAAAGCTTATCCACACTGGTCAACAAGGCTGGGCCTTGCCCGTCAGCTGCTGGCTGCACCCCGAATTCTGCAGGTGAGCAAGCTGATAATGAAGATTAAAATTAGTATTTTCTACAATAAACTTCTTGGTCATTTTCCTCATTTTGTTGTCTCACATTTGAAGTAACGCCCAAGTTGGGTCCCTGGGCAATTATTAGAAGGTAAAAGCTGCAGGCAAAGATTGGCACATTTGGGTACTTTGGAGGAATTAATGGATTAACTCCCAGTCAAAACCACTTTAGCATTCTCCCTTCATAGTCTGCAAAGTTAAATTATTCTGGGCGGTGAGGTAGAGCTACCAGCTTTTAAAAAAACCCCAGAAACTCAGTTATAATTTTCTCAGGCCTCCAACGTGTAGTGATAGCACATTTTGCTCACGTAGCACTTTGTGGTGACAACTCTGTAAACTACAGAGGAGCTATGAGGAGGTGAGGAGCACGTCTGTGTCAGGAGCTGCCACCAGCACAACCCACCATTGTCTGCAGATGGGAAATATTCAGAGGAGGGGAGGGATGAGAAAACAGATCCAGCAGCTGGGAATGGCAGGCAGATGGCATCGGACTGGGAATGCAGCACCCATTTCTGTCTGGGAGGGATGCTGGCTGTGGGAATGGGTCTTCCATGGTCATGTCATGGATTTGCCAGCACTTGAGGCTTAAGTATTTTCTTTTTGCTTTTAACAGAGATCACTGCAGCTTCTCCCAGAAAGCAGAGCATGATCTCAGGATGAAGGTGCTTATTGCTGTGGAACTTAGATCAAAGTCTTCACTGGCCTAAATCTGAACTTAGTGAGCAAGTAACACATTGGGGAAATGCAGTATTCTCTTTTTCCATTAACCCTGCCCACTGCAATGCCTACTGCCTGCAGCTGACATATCAAAGGCCCACTCAACTTCATTTTCAAAATAGACCTTTCAGCCTTAAAGGCCTGTGACTCCAGGGTGGGAAAGAGAGCAGCAAAGGGAAAGGTTGGCTGAAACATCTGCTTTTGCACCTGTGACTTCTTCATGTGGCTTCATGTGGCACTCAGACATGGTGTCCTGGGCATTATCACATGCAGGTCACCAAAAGCAAGTCAAAGCAAAGGAGGGATTGAGCTGCCATCTCCTTCATTTTGCCACAGGCACCCCCTCACACACAGAGAAATTGAGGTTCATACTTGCAGCCTAAGGATCTCCTAGGTTAGTAACTTACATGCATCAGCAACCATTTGACTGGCAAATGCTTGTACACACGTGGTGTAGGTGGAAAAAATGACGCCCACTTGTCAGAATTAATTTCTGGGCATCTGATTTATGCAAAAGACTTCCTTTAACATCTCTCAAGCACTTTGGAAAACCTTTATGCCAATGCCTGCCCTTGGTATGCTGAGGCTGGAGACTTCTTGGTTGTTTTTTTTCCCTTTCCCTTGAATGCCCTGGATCACAGCAGCTACATTGTGCTGTAGCACTATCTGCTGTCACTGCTTACTCATTGAAACCCCCAGATGGGATGTACAGTTCACTTCATTATTGTGGCAGGAAAAATTTTAAGTGCTGCAGTGTCAACTGTTGTAAATCAGTGTAAGTCAAGGGCTTGGTTAAGCATGTCCTGGTCTCTGAGTTTCATTCCTCCAGGAATTTTGCAAGACTTTGCTCTCCTGAAACAACATACAGCAGTCAGGTATTTACCTCATACCTTGAGCCATATGTGCCCTATGCTAGACAATGTGATCCTCAGACCTCGCCCTCTCCCAGGGCCAGGAAAAGTTGTCCCATTTATTCCTCACATTACCAGAACAAGGATGTCCATGCTGACTAGTCTTGTATATCCTGGGTATGAAAATCAGCTGTTTCTTTTTAACACTAAGATAACTTCATTATAGAGCCTTATTTGCATGCATACTGAAGAACTTTTGCATCATTCTCCCAACTAGAAACAGTCATATGTGCAGTGCTGAAACCCAGAATTCAGGTCCTGAAGGTCATTGTTGTAAAAGAAGCATCTAAGGGTATCCCTGTCCACACTATGCCATTGTCAACCCAGCAGACAAACACAGAGACATTTGCTTTGATCTGGAAATGCATCTTGTGGAAGGAAAGAGAATGAGGAAGCTGAGGAGCAGAGAGGAAGATACGACTTAAAAATATTGGGCACACCATGGAGATGCATTCTGCATCCTGCACTTAACTGAAAAGCTCATTTCAAGTTTCCCATGTACCATGTTAGAAAATTAAGCTGTCAGATCTGCTTACGGGTAACATGCCAGCCTATGAAACACATTTTCTCTGTTCACTGGCATAGTGCACTTTAGCAAATCTTCTTTTTATTATTCCCTCAACATTACTGTCATTCCTAGCATGAAAACCCTCTTCCCTGCATGAGGTGATGAGATCTCAGTCTCAAGGTGCCCTCGGTTGATAGATAGTGATGGTGTTGTAGGTTTGAAAGACGCTAAGGACCTACATCAGAGTTTCACGCCAGATCTCAGGCTCGAGTTGAGCAGAAATATGTTCAAAAAAAAAAAAAAAAGGGCACTTGTGACATTCAGCCTAACTTCTGCTCGCCTCCCTGGTGTGCCTGTCTCTCCACCAAGTATACAAGGAGCAGACTGCACTTCTCAGTTAGGTGTTTCACACAGTAACAGCGGTGATCAATCCCAGCATACAGCTTTCTGATGCTCCTCGTGTGTTGAGCACTGAAATTTATCCCACTCTGCACACTCTGGGGCATGGCTGTAGACACAGAAGGGCAGAAGCCACTGAGTCATGGACTGTGTCTCTCCTTTAGCTATAGAGGAGCCTGATCTCAAAGAGCTCTACATTTGTATGAGTCAGGAAAAGGTGTAACCTTTGTCAAAGTTACCACACCAAAATAAATTTGTCTCAGTCTATTGTCCTACAGGAATGGTTTTCTTTCAGCTCAACAACTTGCACTAGAAATCTATCTAGAGCTCTATTTTATCATTCCAAAGAAATTAAAATTACTGTGCCAATGTCCTTCTTGCTAGCAAGTTAATGAAATTAGACATCCCAAGCTGTAATGAGCAAAGAGTTGGCAATAAAGAACATAAAAGACATTTTGGCTGAAAGGATTTTGATGCCAAAGGGAGCAGACTGGATTGCAGAAAGATAAACTGCAGGATTTGTCATCAGATTACTCTTTCTGCAAAATTATTCCAAGAGCTAACAAATGCTTGTGAATGTGTTGAATATCTAAGAGCTTTGAGGAAGTATGGCATGAATAATTCTGCAAGGTACTTGCTTTTTGCTACTCTCCTTTTCAAAAGGGGAAAATAAGATCCTTGTGGCAAATCAGGAATGTCAGCATTTTTAGGGTAGCTTCTCCACTGGTGTAAAATGGTATGTGTCTCCTCTGGTCCCAGTGGGATCTGTGATGGGAGTGAGGTAACTTAGAAACCACTGACTAGCTGAAGTTTGTTAGTGCAAACTGTTTGCTGAATAATTGGGTGAAAGTAATGAATTACAGCAGGGAAGAGCAGACAATGGCCATGGCCAGCATCCACCTGGAGAAGGCTGAATGGAGATCTCTCTGTGAGGTCTGGCAGCAGGAACAGCGTAGGAAGTGCTGGATGGCACTCAGATCTGGTCAGTGGCCTCCTTGCCTTTGCCCCATACATTAAGCTCGAGTAGAACATCCAGTTATGATGGATGTTCTTTATCCTCTGATAAAGGGCAAAGCTGTGAAGAAGGGTACATCTGCTTTGTTTTTTCAATATAGATGCTTGTCCTTAGAAAAGATTTCAAAGCAATGGCACTGAGCACCACTGAGAACTTTGGGCTCCTCTTATTCATGATGTGACTTTTCAAGTGGCCAAGTGTTGTCACCAGCACCAGGAAGCAAAACCTCAAAGAGGGAAGGGAGGGGGCCTGCTGGACCATTTTGCTATTAAGAAATGATTCCTGCCAGGAGAATGTTTCAGGACCTTACACTAGGAATGTGTAGATCAGCTTATGAACAACCTGTGGACTTGAAAAAAAATGTAATTTTCACACAAACTTGCAGGGCATTATTTCTTTTAAAGGCTGTGAGTGTCGTTTTCTGGATTTTCTTAATGGGAAAATAATCTTGAAAGGAAATAATGTTTTTGTTCAGTACTCTTCTGCCTTATCCCTCTTTGACTTAAATGCCACAGCTGCTGAAATGCAGCTCACAGAGAAGTGCGTAATGACTTGGAGGGATTGCAGGCTAATTTTAGTGCCTGCAGGCACATGGTGACCCATGGACTCTACGCTTTTACTCTTATCTGTAATTCTTTGCAGAGCTCTCTCTGCCAAGAAGTATGTACAGTGTGTTGGTGATATGTGTGCAGTTATTAAAAAGGAAAAAAATATACTAAAAATTCATTTTTTGGAAGCAAGCATTACATTTTTCCCACCACGGACTCATCCAGAGGATAAGTTTGCTTATGGCTCCTACTGCCCATGTACCCAGTCCAAGACTTTCTGCAGTCAGGGTGAATGTCAGTATTTGAGTGTCTTGTGGACTTTGAGAAGAGTCTGTCCTTGGAAATACCTCACAGAGATCCTTCTTTCCACATGTGGGTGGTGTGCAAAACCGGTAGCCTGCACCTGGAATATCCCAGCCAAATCTGGGTGAGGAATTGGTTAAAATTCATGCTATTCTGTGTCACCAGGACATCATGTTGGATATCCCAGTTCTGCACTCACTCACTGGTCTAATTATAATCATTACATGGAACACACAGAGGGGTTATTAAATAGCTGTACTGTTTAAGTATGTACTAATTATATAAAGCACAGTACAAGGACAGCACAGAATATCTCCTAATAAGAGTAGCCTGCATCTCTGGCATCCATCTAAATTAAAAATCTTCTCAAAATAATAACCTTAAGTAACTATGCACTTCAGAGGCAGCTGTGAAAGAGTTGGAACTAACTCAATCAACTAAATTATGTGTAAATGGCTCCATTTTTATTAGCGGTCTCCAATGTACACAAATTTCAGTGGTAAAGCAGCCACAATAAAGGGATTACTATATTATCTCTTATCATCTCTTTCCTTTCTGTCAAAACATTTCTCCAACCCTAAAGACTAACTTATAAACTATAAAATCAACAAACAACCACAGCAGCAACAGAAAATCAAACAGAAAAAAAAGAAATCCCTGCTTAAAATTCCATCTCTTCGTTGTTTTTGCTAAAGATAAAAGGTGCACTCTGCACTGAGATATTTGAAAATGCTGTAGAGGGGAAAGGAAAAGGCCATTTTTACTAGACAGTCTTTGGTAAAAGCACTCCAGACAATTATGATGCCTGTAAATGCAATCTACTCCAAACACTGCTTGGATAAAAAATACATGGGAAATAGAGAAGAAGTTCCCCCATCAGCTTCTCTTCTTGCTTTCTCAATATAGGCTGCCGCAAAAAAAGGATCTATACAAAAGAAATTCTCATTGACTCAACAGCAAGGGTGGAACTTCAGCTGCTTGGACAAAGCTGCCACGTGATGAACTCTGTGATCTGTCCAGGATGGGCAACTGTAAGGCTCATAGCCCAGGAGGTGACTATATCTCACAGTGGAGAGGTCTGGACATAGCCTGAAGACACATATGCTGCTACGAGAGGCAGAATATCATTGAAGGGGATAAATGCATAGTGGGTCAGAGAAATTTTCAGCTGAGATGAGAGAAGAAGAAAGATGTCTGCCAAACTCAGTAATGAAATTTAGCCTAATTTCAATACACAGTTTCCTTAGTCAGAGGCTAGTCCTATAAACATAATGTTGTGGAAGGGATTGCCTTTGGTAGGTAAAGGCTTTCAAGACAAGCCAAACCACGCTGAAGCACTGAGGACCCGTGCACAGCCACGGAAAAGGGACAGCATTTCCTTTTGTCTCTTGTGCCTGAAAGAACAAATTCAGCTCCAGAAGAGCCAGATGTGTCTCCCACCATGCAGGGGATGCATCAGCACAGCCATGGTTTTTGACAGGTAACTATTTCACGGTTCCAAGAGAAACTCACTTTGGATGTCCCAGACATGGGGCTGTGATGCAGAAAAGCAGACACAGTTCAGTTCCCTGGGCACATGTGTAATGGAAGATGTCATAATCATCCTCGAATAAATAAATGCCTCATGGCTCATTCTGCGCCTAATGAGGGCATTCCAGCATCTCTGCCTGGAAGAGCATCTTTGCATACACCAAAGAACATTCATAGCTGTTTCCTCCACACCTGCCACTGCCAACTAAGGTCAAGGGCCTGAAGTTCTAAGTCAAAGCAGCCTGGGAAAAGCCAGGTAGGCTCCAGTCCTTGGTCGACCTGATAGGTTGCATTTGCAAATGCTTTGTTTTTATTTATTTTCATAACGCATCACTCCCTTGGAGCTGCCCATTATCCAGGACAACAATATGCCAAGAGTAAAGCAAGGAAGAAGCTACTGTTTAGTTCAGGAAAACAGAGGGGACAGCAGAAGAAAGAGTATTGGTCATATTTCAGAGATGGGGTATGAAATGACAAGGTACAAAGAAAATCAAAGACACAAAATAATACTCAGAGTGGATGCACTCTGCACTAAACTGAGTCTTAGTCAAAAGACCGTTTATTCTTGGAACACCCAGAGAAAATCTGATTTTTTTTCTGTTTAAATTTTGGACAGTGGTTCCAAAAGTCAAGCCATGAGCTTTGCATAGGAAAAGAATATCCTTTCTCTACCCTTAGGGTTTCTTTATTTTGGATTGTTTTTACAGAATTTTCTGACATTGATTTATCAGTGTCATTGTTGCTCTGCAGTCAGTGGCTGGTATGTCTTAAAGCACTGAAATCCCACTCCAGAAACATGGATATTCCCCCTAAAGCCATTGGATGTCATCCAGAACACCTGGTGTGCAATGCCAAGTTGGAGTGTTTGAAAACTGGCTCACTGGAAAGCTTATCTGAGGCAATCCTGACTAGAAACTCTACTGAAAATACAATCAACAGGGATTATATTTCCTCTATCCATGCCCTTAGTAACTTCTTTCACATACAGACAAAACCAAGAAGCAGGGGAAAAAAAAAGGAGAGATAAAAAGGTCCACATGAACTAAGCATTCCCTACCAATTTGCAGAGATCTGGTAGGTGCTGGGTATTTCCTGTACCTCCAAAACTTGCCCACCCCACCTTTAACAAAGTGCTGTCCCTCGTCTACTCTTGTCCTATGAGCGCTTTATGTGCTTGACTCCTGGTGGGTTCACCTGGACTTTGGTCTACAGTGACCTCTCAAGGTTGATCTATAAATAACATCATATAGAAGTAAGGGTATGTCCTCCAAATTTTGGGGTAAAGGACTGGGAGCGAGGTAGCGTGACTGCTACTCAGCTTTGCCAAAGACTCTCTATGTGGCCTTGGAGGGGGTACCTTTAGTGCTGATCTCCACCTGTAAAATACAGATAATAACTCCTTCTGTATGGTACATCATAGGGTTGTTGTGATGCTTAATTAAAGCATTTAGAAAGTCTTTCAGCAGCATCAGTCTATAAACATTAAACGAGGCTGTTATTCTCCTTCTCCCATGGTTACCATCAATTGTTTTATTGATCTAGTCCATTACAGACTCAGGAAAAGACTTGTTTATTGCAGGGACAACTTAGAATCCAAATATATCTTTTCTCCTCACTACGCACTACACTGAACTTGCTTCCACAGATGTTTTTAATCATCAAACATGATGACTTAAGTCTACAAAAAGCAGCAGGAAAATACTGGGTATTGTTCCCCACTAACTAAAAGCCTTTTTTTTCCTGATCTTTCTGTAGCAACTCACACATTCAGTTTACTGGGATCTATCGGGACTTTCATATAAAAGAACTTCAACAGAAAAAAATATCTCTGCTCTTCAATTATGGCTGAATGAAAAACTAGTTGATATCAATAGGAGCCTTCCTGCTGTTACACAGGGTTTTAAATCACATTATTAATGTACTGCAAGCTGATGGTACATAAAAAATCTCCAATGATTTCACTGAGAGTTTTGCACGCAAAGAGATTGCAAAATCTGTCCTCAGCATTTAAATGCTTTTACAGCAATTGAATTGATGTCAGTATATAAAAAAGATGATTAATAGCAAAAGATAATTTAGCTGCAAGCACTGTTAAATTTTCTTTCTCATTACTATGAATATGTATTCACGCTAAAAATCCAAACCATGTTGTAGCAGCTCCATGTAAAAGCAGAATGTCTAAGACGTCTAAGCATCTTGGTAGTCCAATTATTACTTGTAGAATCCCTGAAAATCCTAAGTGCTTACATTATATTTTTAATTAGTTCACAAGTTAGGCAGCAGTTGATAACGTAACATTTAACATTTCAGAAAAAGCTCAGCAATAAACAGGTGCTTTGCTACTGTGTTCCTTTCTTTTTCAATTACAGAGGGAGTAATGTTTTTACAAGGAATCAAACAAAGGTTAATTTGCAATTAGAATTTTATTATGGGAAGAGGCTCTGTTGCTGAGTTCTATGACTCACAAGTCCATCGCTGAGACACAAAAAGGAAAGGGAGGTCAAAGAATTCTCCACAGATTTGTTCTGACGCTTGTCCGTTGGACAGCAGTTCCCAGCTCAAATTATGTCCTATTAATGAGGAGATTGAGGATGAAAATTTATCTACATAGAGTAGATTTTTTTTTTCTTTTTAGGAGGAAAAGTGTTATTATCCCTTGAGAGCAATGGGAAACTGAAAGATTAGGGGGGTTGCCAAAAATTGCAGCTGAAATAAGAAGAGAACTGCTATCACTTGGTGTTTCATTATAAGATAAATTCTGATTGTAGGTTCTTTCTTCTGTGCTGCTACATAACTCTTTGTAGTCTAGGTGGGGGTTTGAATTCACAGGATAGCAGTTAATCTGCAGGAATAGTCCATGGTCACTTACTGTGATGTACTGGAGGGAATGAGGAGAGGATGAGAACCTATATTCAGGTATCTGCTGGAGACCAACTCTTGCCTGCCCATACCTGCAGTAGTCACACCATTGTCTGCATGGCATCTGAATCGCTCTGCACATTTTGTTTGGACACTGAAGCAATACTTGGGTAGTTTCAGTGAAATAACATTGCAATAATGACTAATTCCCAGTCATCCCTGAAAACGAGATGTGTGTGGGGGAAAGAGAGAGATTCTCCTTAGAAAGGAAAAGTCTTAAATAAAACAAAGTCTAGTAAAGTCCCAGGAATTGTTTGCAGTGGGATCCTGTGTCCTTGGTTGACTTGACCTGCCCTTCTCTGATCATCACGATAAGAGGACACCTCGCTCACTGTCAGCAGCTAATGAAAGGTGATCTCTAATTCTGCTTAGAAAGGAAAATAGTCCTTGGTCCTCCTGAGAGACAGCACGCACATCCTTCCACTGCTAATGTCATGCCTGGAGATTGGCCTTATGGGTATGTTTAATGTGCAGGATACTGCAATGGCTAATGAGTGTGAGGCTCCTGTCCTTTCCCCAACAACAGAAATCTGCATGTGAAATGGCAGAGCAGGTGTATTTGAGACTGTAGGCGAGTCCATGTTCTGCCACCCAGGGCTGGAACAAGGATCACAACTCTAACCAGCCACCAATTTCCTTATCCTAAGATAATAGCTGAGCAGATCTGTAAGGCTTCCTTGCTATTCAACTACCTTTTTTTGAACAGAGGTTTAATTATAAACGCAATGCATGCATTTAACTTCAGTGCAGCACAGGCAAATCTGGACACTGACTTCACTTTTTTTTCTAACTAGCACTTGAAATGGCTGAACAAGAGGGATTTGTAGATTTGTGGATTTTGGCAAAGCCAGTGCCAGGTATGGCCACAAAATGGCAAGCAAAGCAAGTATGAAGGATGAGGATATACAGTCTCAGTAATGCAAAGGTTCCTCCATGAAAAAGCAGTGGGCAGGTGCTCCAGGTACCTTGGCTCAATTGTTTGTGAGTATTTCTGCATCTCCAAAGTCTTCGATATTCATCATAAATCAGCAAAAAATAGTACAGGAAAAATAAAAATTCAAATTTGTATAGGTGATCTGACTTTTAAGCCTTTTAATCCTTTGTATTTTACTGTTAAGCTGTTTGTAGCAATCACAAGGCTCAACTGTGCTTTAAAATGAAATCTGGCATTTGACTTCCAGTATAATGACTCCAGAAGCTAAGTATCTAAAAACAATCCCAATAACATCAGGTTAATTCTAAAACTATCCTAAAATTATAGGACTTGACACCTGCAGACTGACAAACTGGCACTTCCCAAGTCTTATGCCAAGAGTGGTGAGGAAAAAAAAAGGGAAAACCAGCCTGCACCCAGCTTGGAATTAACATCCCTCTACCTGTTCCTCACTCACCTGGAGAAGCGTACCCCATTTAAGTAGGATACTTTATTACCCATGCTTGCTTTTTATTCTTTCTTCTGAACCCTTGGGTCTTTCCTTGGAGTTAAAGATGGTAGGAAAGGACTTCTGCTTGGATGCTTACTTCAGGAGCTGAGACGGTATGATCAACTTAGTGGCACATGACAAAGGACTGAGTACCTTGTGAGTGACTGTGTGCATATTGGACACTTGCATGCACTTCCTAAGCTAACACACCACGATGGAGTATGGTGAAGTGTGGTTAAGGCACCATCCAGCACTCCTGAGAAACGTGGACCCTCCCAGAGGATGGTCCCAGAAGAGGGACCACAGTGGTCTCAGCTGAAGCGGGGCAACTTCTCTTCAGCTGCCACAAGTCAAAGTTGTTTACAGACACTCCCTGCTATCAAACTTGCACTTTCACTTGTTGGGTTTCAAACTTCATGACAAGGTTTGGAGAAGCAGCCCTGGAGGAGCCCAGAGAGAAACAAGGAGCGGCCCAAATGCCGAGCACTCGTCAGAGGGAGGCACGACCATCCCGTGCTGTGATAGATGGCCCTGGCGCCAGGGCCAGGCAGTGCACGCTCCGGAGTGGTCATCACCACGCAGCACCTTAAATCAACCTGTCTTCCCTCACATTTAAAACTTCCCTTGATTAATGATGCTGAAAACCTGATAAATGAGAATCAGCTAAGTTGTGCATACAGATATCTGGGCAGATTAAATAATTAATCATCCTGTAATTAATAAAGACAGATACTGGCTTTTCCTGAACTTTCCCTCCTCCTCTTCACGCACAGACTTTCAAAAGGTTTTTGACAAAAATAACTGCAGACACCAACCACTAATCCTGCTTTGTGGGGGAGGGGGACCCTGCTGCTATATTAATATGGCAAAATCTGTGCATACATTTGAGCAGTAATGAGATCTCCAGGGCAAAGTATGACATCTGCTCCAGAACTTCTAAAATACAGGTTAATTTACACCAACCAAACCTCTTTTGAAGCCAGGCGGTTTGATTTTCACTTGTAGACTTAATGTAGTAGTATCTGACAAGCATCCAGCCCGCAAAGGCCTTGCCATTACTTAGCTCCTGGTAAATGAGCCTATCAAAGCACTTTATAAATAATACAACCAAATAATCTGTTGGCTGAGGAGCAGCTGAGTCCTTGGGCATCATCATGCGAGTGGTCACTTGCTCCTGAGGTGTCCATGCCTATGGGGATGGACCAAATGCCCACAATATCACCATTATTTCCACTATGAAAATCAAGAAACTCAAGCACCTGAGGATCAGATAAGAAAAGACAAATGGAGGATCTAATAGAGCTGGGAATTAAAAGAAAAGGCAAAACTTGAAGTTAGAATTGTCTTCTTTCAGGATAGAGCAGGCTACTTATTTCTACTTATTTCCCCTCCTTTTGTGGTCAAACATTGCATTTCCTGTTTCTTCTGTTTTGTTTTCAGTTTGGTTGGTTTTTTTTTTTTTTTGCTTTGTTTTTCAAAAAAGAGGGAAATAACCAAGGTATTATAACAAAATTATCACAGTAGTTAAAATTCTTTTGATACATTTAGAAGTCTGACTGAAGCCACAAAATTTGCACCGTCAGGGACCATTTGTAGATGACTGAACTGGGCTGTTGGTTCAAGTGCTGTACAAAAATGCTTCCAGGTGGTGGTCCATTCACATCTTTGCACCTTCTTGTCAGAGCATACTCATTTGGGACCCTGTACTTTGGGTCCTCATGGAACTAGAAATGGTCCCTAGGTGAAACACAATGGAGGCCAAAGGGTAATCTGGAAGCTGTCTAACATGAGTTCAGGCACTGGTGCTCAGCAGAACTTTTCACTTTCATTAAACCAATTTATCTTAAGCAGTTTATCCTCGTGAAGGTTAAGCAAGAACTCAATTGCAACCTATTAGCACTTGCATGTGGAGATTTTGTACAGGACTCAGTCCTACAAGCTGAAGTAAGATTCATTATGGGCCCTAAGGGGCAACAGTTGAGGCTGAGCAAATTCAGACTGCAAATAAGGATGTCACCTTTTTCCTCATTTCATTTTGTTGGTTATTTCTGTTGTTGTTAAGAATGTTTGCTAATATCTACAACAACCTACTAGGGGAATATAGTGGCTTATTGATCAGCTGCAGACCTCCAAGCACGTCTTTCAGAAAATATATAGCATTTGCTTTTCAGAAGTTATGGACTTGATACAGAAATTACTAGATAATTTTCTAATGCAGAAGAATACTAGATCACAATGTTTTCTGGCCTTTAGAATCCACAAATTCATAAACTTGAATGAATAAAGCAAATGAAAAACACAGGCCACTGGGACAGAGAATGAGTCAGGTGCAGGGATGTCTTAAGACAAATCAATTTATTTACCCTTGTCTGAAGAGCCCTTCTGACAAATTATTTAATGAGATTGTCCTAAATCTTTTTCACAAAAGTCAGCCTCAAATCTGGTTTCAGAGTTTACCTGCTGCAATAATCCAGACATCATTCCTAAAATGTGCTGGGCCCAGTATAGGACACATCTAGGCTACAGAAGAGTGTAAATACCCCAATAGGCCCTGCTCATTGGGAGTCCCTAGGAAAAGGTACTGTCCATCTTGCACACTTGCCAACCACAAATCAGAATTCAAAAACAAACAAAGAGAAAATCAAAACCCAATCAAACAAGAAAAAAACCAAACCAACAAAGAATCCCAAACCAAAATTAATGGAGCTTTATGGACACTATCAGGGATGCAGCAAGAAGTAATCAAGTACAAGATCACATTGCTTGTGTCACTGTTGCCATGACATTCAAAAAGCACTTAGTGTTATCATAGACTATGAATATTCTGTTGGCTGATTGATAGTCTGTGGCTTTTTTTCCTTGTAAGCAAATGCAATGACAATATTAAGCAATTACTGATAATGTCACCCAGCTGCTTTCCTACTGCCTGGGTGACAGGAATTCTGAACTGCAGGAAAAACAAATTTATTAAAGCATGGAGCATTCCCCTCTGCTTGCTGGCGTTGTGTTTGACCAGGGACAGCACAGCAGAAGGTTCCATTTAGAGCAAATGAAAGAAACACATCCTCAGTAAACTTTACTAGGGAAAGTACCATGGGGCTTATTTAGCTCTGATTAGATCAATGAGACTCTCTAAACACAGCAATTAAAAATACAATTGGTAGCAATGTAGCCTGCTTTAAGCATCTGCACGCCTGAGAAGTTTACACAGGAATAAACTTGTTAAAGTACATTTCCTGATTAGTAAATAATCAATATGCAAGGTACATGGTAGCTTCATATGGAGCAGCGGTGAGGGCCAAATTTTCCTCAATTAAGTGTTGCACTAGCCCACTGCCAAGTCATTGCATTGGGCTTAATTTATGGGTGATTTACAAAATCGTGTCCATCTTTTCCCTTAATTATCCAGCAGGCACTGTATGTCCCAGTGTGCAGTGTGTTACTGTGAGCCAAGCAGAAGTTTGGGCTTGGATCAAAGACTGAATGTTGGCTCCTGCTGTTGTTGGGTGTGATGGAGTGAGTCACTGGAAGCACACTGGGAAGGTCTGCAACTGAGAGCTTAGTGTGGGACTTGGAGTTGGTCTTTGGCTACACCTTGACCTGGATCTGCTGGGCAGCACCAAAGTATCAGCACCTCAGTATTGTAAGATACCTCTGTCATTTCATGCTTCAAAAAGAGGAAATTTTGGCTGCACTTCTGTGCCAAGTTTTATAACTTGTCCTGGAAAAGAGACATCCAGGTCACACTTCAGAGATGCAGAGAGGCCATCTCCTCCTCCCACCACTTATGCTCGTCCCTCCTTCCACGCATGAGGTTCGCAAGGTTTAAGAACATCTGGTCCAAAGTGTACAGTGTCTCACTCAGTTTTATGGCTTACGGTGGAGATTAAAGGCTCACTTGCTGTGAATTGTATGGCTAAAAGTGAAGTCAAAGCAGATATGGCAATTTACACAAGATAAAGAGTCAACCCTAAATTGATAGGGGTTTGTTGTAGTCTCTCTAAACGTTATAAAATCTAATGGAGATGAATATTTTGCTCATGGGGTTTTAGAGCATTTTACAGCAGGGTTTTTATTTTATATTGTATTAATTTTTATAGGACACTTAAAGTAAACCTGTAGCAATAATAGCATTTTCTGTTAAATTTTTCAACATTTTACCAATAAAAATTGGCATGTTGCTACGTGCAGAGAGAAAAATATTGGAGGTTGACAAATTAGAAAAAATGTGAGAGGTTTCACACAATAAAAAGCAGCAGC
Source organism: Myiozetetes cayanensis (assembly GCF_022539395.1). NCBI lineage: Eukaryota > Metazoa > Chordata > Aves > Passeriformes > Tyrannidae > Myiozetetes > Myiozetetes cayanensis. The sequence continues at coordinate 6,695,503 of NW_026087521.1, forward strand.
TTATCAGTTGGGTAAATCTCTGTGCCACGTAGAAGATAATTTTAAATGTTGTTTTTTGAATCCCAGACTGCACATGAATCAACAGCAAAATGCTATATTGAAAAAAAATTATCTATCTATCTATCTATAGTTAAAGGCATATCTCGTCTGAGAGATGAGTTCAGGATCATGAAGCAAGCATCTCTGGGACTTGGAGATTGTGTGCACATTTACCCACCCACTTCTAAGAAATTATTGAACAATTTCTGGAAAAGGGCAATGGGAATGATTATGGTTTAGAAAACATGACATTATGTAGTTTTCTGTGGTCCAGAAAAGAGAAGCCTGAGGGGCTGTGAAACAGATTGTCATGGAAAGGTGGAAGATAGGGCAGGGACTAATTACAAGAGAAGGACAATCTGGCTTACTCTTCAGGGATAAATGAAGTGGGCTTTAGGAAAACCTCTTTAAGGGTGAGACTAGTTGAGCACAGGAAGACAAGATGGTTACATGGGGGTCAAACATCCCATGCTGGAAATACTGAGAACAGTTTGGACAGACTCCTACTGCAAACAGTGCAAATGTGCCTATTTGTTCTCCAAGCCTGAGAACTTTCCAGGCCTAATTTTTTAATAAATAAACTTCGCTATATACCGAAAGAGTTTGGCATATTCTATTTCCTGAGCAGTTTACAAACAGACAGAGCTTCAGAATATTCTTTTGAAAAGTGTGTAGGTGGGCAGGTATTACAACCTCAATTTAGAAAACCAGGGGAGAGAAAAACATAGGTATAAGTAACATCCCTAAGGCCAGGGAAGCAACAAGCATGTCAGACGAGGTTCATCTACAAGCATTTCTGCACCCAGCAATCCTCAGAAGCTCACACCCACCCTTTCCTTCTCAGAGCATCTACCTTTCGGGGTTCACTTTTCATCTGGCTCTATTTTCATGCAGTTGCCTGGCAGCTCCCTTGTTTTTTTCTCCTCCTGAGCAATTGCTAGTCACCACATCAATAATTGCACACCTTGAGTTTGTAGCTGCCTTATTACAGGTGAATACAGCTGCTTCCAAACCCTACTACCAAAGGTCTGCTGAGCTGCATAAAGCACAGGATTGACCCAAGGTTTTGTTCCAGCAGGCAAAAGGCTGCCACCGATGACACCACCAAACCTTTAGTAACAAGAACTGGATTAGACTGGAGAATAATTTGCTTTCTTGTCTGGAAAATGGTCTAGTCAGCACATGGCAATGAATGTGAATGTATCAGTGCTCATTGCCTGCCCAACCCCAGAAAAAAACCCCTCCTGGTCAGCTCAGAATAGCAGTTTCAGAGGGGAATAAGCAATCTTTAGGACTTCATCAACTTTCATATGGCACTGGGGTAAAGTGAGGGCTGGTGCTCTGTGAGTTTTTTGCTGAAGGAAATTGGTTGCTCTGAGGACACCACAAGCTCACTTAAAGATTTGAGAGCTCTTGCCTGCCAAACACAGCAGCAGCATCACTTCAAATAGACAACCATTGGTTTTTGATTTTCTTTGCTCCCTTCATTGTTTTTCAATTCATTTAGAAGGTATCCTTGGCCTTGAGGGAGTAGGAACAATCACATTAAGAATAGTACATATGTAATCCAATACTTCTCACTCATTCCTCATTGACACTTACGTGCTCATTCACCAAAAATACCCTTCCACTTTCTTCTGCCCTTCCACTTTCTTCTGCCTTTCTACAGAAGGTATGGAATACACTCTGTATTTCTACAGAAGGTATGGAATTGTGCTGGGTATTAATTAATCTCTCATAATCAGCTGGCTGGAGCACCCCTCTTATTACCATGGTTTCTTTTACATTAGAGTCAAGCCAGAAAACCCTGACGTCTTGTGCCTGAGGATTAATACCAAGCCAGGGCTGACTTCTCCGTGGAATTGCCTCCTGTATTTGCATTAACCCCAGCGCGGATCCTCCCGAGCAGCGCCACCGCTGCGCACACCGGCAGTCACAGCTAATTTGTGCATATGCTGCCACTGGACGGGGGCCATGCAATTAAGAGGACGCCCTCGAGGCATTAACATTCCTCATCCCGCAGTGAGTGCAGTGGGAGAGCGCAGCAGAAGTTTATAGGGTGTTATCCACGGGAGTGTGTTATTTCAACAGTATTTGCACGGATCTGTGAGGACGACTGCAGAGCTGGGCAGGGAGCCAACACAAAGAGGTTTCTGAGGCCGCAGTGGAAAATTCTTAAGTCCCTGTTTGCTGGAAGAAGATGATAGTGTTGGACTGGAAAGTTCGATTTCCCTTCTGACTTGTCCTCTCTGGGACGTGGACCCCAGGGCCTTACCCACACTCTTTAGGGTTTTTGTAACCCCTAGTCCCAGGAAAAGGCTCAACAGCTAGATCCCTGTGAAGCCCTGATGACAAAGAGCATATCAAGGTCTTCATCCCTCCTGGGGAGGAACCAACAGCACGGACATCAATGTTCTTCAGGGCCTCAGTACCAAACCAAAGGACCTACAAGCTCTAAAGAATTAGAGCCAAGAGCTTGCCATGACAGGTTCTTTCCACCAGAGCACTGAGGTACAGGGAGCCTCTGGGTGAGTTTCTTTGGGTGATCACAGAGCCCCTGGCCTTGGGGAAACCATCATGTGAGCGCTCTGTGATACTACTGCAACCTTAACTTAGACTGGGAGAAAGTCTGAGGTTGACATGCTTTGACCAAGACATTCTGGAAGCAAGCAAACTGGAAAAGCTTTGACAGGAAAATTTTAAGCCAAATTTCCACCCTGTGTTGCTCTTAGAGACTCAGTGAGTCCCATTACTGTCTGGCAGAAGGATCTTGGCTTCAGGGTCCATCCCAAGCTGTGTCCAGACGGTTCATCTCTAGGACTGCCTGGGAATGGTAAAAGTCTTTGCCTTTGCAAGTCTGGCATGGGCAGGACTGTGTTTATCCTCTTTATCAACATATTACAGGGAAGAAAGCACTTGATGCCACTCACAAAATATATAGAATAAATGAATTCAAAGTGCTGCACTTTCAGCTGCACTGATTCTGAGAGAATGACATTCACCCCCACCATTAGTGCATTTGTCCCCTGGTGCTAAAATGATGCATAGTGAGGTTTCAGCTCTACTGGCTAATTTAGGAGTGTTGTCATCATCATAAAAGGAAGAAAATCGATTCAAATCACAAGCCCACAAATGAACTATGACCTTATTCAAATCAGGAAAAAACCCCAAACAATCCCAACCTCTGACAGCTATGGTAGGATGTCAGAGGAGCCGAGAAGCCACGCAAGATGCACAGCATTGATTACTGCGTAATAATGATTTCCCTTCAGCCCGCAGACTCCACCATATCCTTCATTCTGCATTCCAGAGCACACCTCTGAGCATCACTGGGGCTGGGAAGTAACACACACCAGACATCGCTGGGGGTTGCAGGTTAAGTACTGCACTTAGGTTTTATGGAGCAGAAGAGTAGATAAATTCTGTCAAATTAATGTAAATGCTCAGCAATAATTTTTGCCTCTGAGAGTCTTTGAACGTTTTTTTTAGGGTTTTGGAAGTATTTCTGTATCTCTCATTCTGTGAATCAGCATGAATCTCTCCTCGTTTCTGAGATTCAGTTTGGTTTGATTCTGGTTTTGTTTGTTGAATTTACCAGGTGATCTCTAGTAATGGAAAATTTTAAGGAGTTCTTAATTCTTGGTCCTTATTCTGCCCTGTCTGGAGCATCACACAGACAAAGGAGTGGCCACATTCCCAGCTCAATACAAACTGGGGCAGCTCCTTCATGGTTGGTGGTATAACACGAGTTTGCATTGCTGACTCTCTGCCCTGTATTTCATTCCCTTTGGGTTTGGTCTTTTCTTCTCTGACACTAATTCTTTTTACAACCATACGTAATAGACAACGTAACCTTATTTCATCTCCCTGTTTGTATTATGGGTGATATCTCCCAGGGAAGATTAATGACTTAAGCAGATTTAATGGTGTATATACTTTTCACAGGGAGGGGGAGGGGGGAAGAAAAAAAAAAAAAGGTAAAGAAAATCTTCCTTTTTCTGTCCAGATTGAAAAATGTTATAGTTTCTTGGGTTTTTTGTATTTTTTCCTCCACTGATATTTGTTGTTTTCCATCTTTTGATGGTCTTCCCAACAACTTTACCATCTTTCTGTTCATCTGTGATATCAGTGTGAGTCATTCTCACCAACAACCCTGGAACTTGGTTGCATCTATGGGAAAGTACAGTTCATCTCTACTGAGTTTCAGTTTTGCCAGGAAAGGCTTTGACCCTATGCTATGTAGTGTCAGTTACCTTCTTGTTCTTCTTGCTCTATCCAGGAGAAAACACAGCTCAGTTAGCAAAAGAGGTTTGTGATGTCTGTGGGTGAGGTTTGAGATGTTTAGCTGATGCCTCCCCTTGCACTTGCTGAGGCACCAGAACACTGTTATCACCTGTTTAAGAGGATCTTCCAAAAAACCTCAAACCCAGACATATGTGACGAAACTGTGGCCTAAGCAAAAAATAAACAAACAAATACCCAAAAATATTTAGAACCTATAAAGAACTGGTTGGAGGTTAAAGAAGTGACAAAAAAATATTTTTGTTTAATGTTTTTTTCTTAATCTACCTGACAGACTACTTTAATAATGTGGTGTTTACTAAATAGAAAATTTACACTCAAGAAGAATGCAAAGATCGTCAGTAAATGCACAACACTGATTTAGAGTAACTACTGGCATATGCAGTCACATATTTCTAAAAATGAGTTGCTCACATCGTAAAAGTCACACCCATTTTATGAAGCTTTCTTTACTGCCCTGTCAAATGAGGGAAAATAATCAGATGCAGCTTTCATGTGGACAAAAACATTTATTCAGGGCAAAGATGGCATATAGAGAGATGCAAATGGGAGGACACAAATTCCTCCCCACCCTCAGCACGTGGTTTTCCCCAGTGCCATATTTTCGTTCGTGCATTCAAAAGCTGCCTGGCATTTTCATACAGTCAGTTCAGCCCCACTCACACCTACTCCCACAGCTGTCTGCTTTGTCAGCCCGGGTTACTCCGAAAAGGTGCAAGAAGGAATGATTAACTGCAGTCAGTTTATCTGGAATTCTCAGAGGGAATGAATAACACTGGGTTCAGTAAAAACAGACAGATGACAGTAGTCATATCTTGTCGATGTCACACACGTGGAAACTGCACTGGGTGAATACCAGGGTGAAAAGTTAGGAAATGCCAGGCATGAGTGGATGTTTTTATGATGCAATTTTTAATTGCAGGATCATATGCTCCCTTCACCCCGACCTCTGCACCCATGGTTTCCTTCTTCCTTGTGTAGAGTGGAGCTGCCTTAAGGATGAATCAGTGAAGGTGTCTGCTTTCTAAAGGGCTCTTTGGCATTTGTGCCAGACAGAAGGTGCACAGGGAATGAGACTGAGGAGCACTTGCAGAAGATGAAGCAGTCTTTGGTTGAAGATGTTTGGTGATGAGTGACTCACATATCCCAAACTTTTACTAGTGATCCCTGACATCTAAGTTTTATTTTTGGGTTTGTGAGTGACACCCCTGGCACATGACTTGCAGAAAGCCTGGGTTCTACCAGAATCAAGTGGTGAGGAGCACAATGAACACAGAAAATGCTGTATGATATGAAGGATACAGAAAAGCCAGAAATGGCCCAAAATGGAAAGAGACCTTTAACGATTCCTTCATGGCTCAATTCTACATCAGTTAAATGGAAACAAATCCAGAGTCTGATTACAAGTTTTTATGAACTTTGATACTGTTGCAATTAGTGCTTCAGAAAAAATACACAAGAAAATGAATAATTCTGTTTTCAGGGCAGTATTCAGTAAATAAGACCTAGGGTTATTTGGTAAGAAACAAGGAGAATGCAAAATAAAGAATAGCTGCTCATTATCAGCACTGTCCATCTTATGCAGGAGACAAGAAGAAGCCTGTGAAAAACCAGTGTAGGGACTTCATAATTAGATGAGACAAGGCTGCAGGGATGTCCCTTGCTCCAACATTTCCCTACTTTGCATCTTGATGTGTTCCCTCTTTACAAAGCAGCTTTACATGTGTATTTTATCACCCACATCCAGCTGGGACACAGGGTCTGGGCTGAAGGGGGGTTCCAGGTCATGGACACAAATCCTTCACCTCATCTTTGCCCCTCTACCCCTGACTCGTGCTCTCCAGAACTTATCTGTTTAGTCCTCGTTGCCACTTCTCAAACTCCTTACTCCAGTCCTAACGCTCTGTCCACATCCTCCCCTTCTCCTAGACTGTTTATTCCAGCTTTATTCCCCTCCACTTTTGCCTTTTTTTCCACACTGTTGTGGATGTCAGCAGGGATCCTGGGGATGCAACATGGACTTCCTACCCCACACATTTGGAGTTGCCAGTCTAATATATTAGAGATAAGGATAGATCCTGGCTTAAAGCTCAGATGAGCTGTCTTCAGCCTGGATGTTTCTCAGGCATCCCTACCCAGGTCCCATCTCTACCTGTAAATGTGCTACCCAAATACCAGCAAGGGTGTGAGGATGAGCACTGAGGCACTGGTGCCATGGAGAGACATTTGATGTTATGAAGACACATTTAATCTCCCATCTCAACTGTTCTCTTTCTAAGGACCACAATACATAAGGGGAGGGTGTGTGCCAGCCATAATGAAGCTAAATATTGCTTTATTTGTGCCATATAATTCTTGTGCCTGATCACGGAATATTTGCTGAAAAGATTAGTCCTGTAAGCAATTAGTCTTTCTGGAAAAGAGTTTCAGTGGCACCAGATAATACTCTTAATTCCTTCCATCCAAAATAATTTAATCTCTTCTAAATAAAATTCATTTTTCTGAAGGAAAATGAACTTCCACAGTATTATTCTGAACCTGGCCATGGAGAGATTCAGCTTTAGAAGAAGCAGAAATGATTTCACCTAACTTCATATTTTGACTCCTAAGCTACTAGAATTAATTGAGCGTGTAATTAAGGAAGAGTTTTCTTACCAATATGATCATGCCTGTAATTAAAATCTCACACAAATGTGTATGTGGAAGAATAGGACAGGGTAGAGCAGGGAAGAGACCAAAGTGTCTGACAGGTTTACATCAAAGGGCCTGAGCTCCTGCAGCTCTGAGCCAGAGGGAAGGGAGGAAGGGAAGGCAGGACTAGCTGATAACTGACTTGATATATTGTTTTTGACCTCCTGTCTTCAAAGCCTCAAGTGGTTTGAGTGTTGTCTACCTAGGAGATTGCTTCTATCTTTAATGTTCCTTTGCCAGAGTCAAGCTTTGCAAATGTTGTGCTACCAGGCCCTGGATGAGTGGAAGAGCGATGATATCTGCATGTTTTCAGAGAGACTGGAATGTCTTTAGCTGCTCCTTTGGTTTGTGCCTCATCAGTGCTATGGCCCAGGGGACCCCATGACATGTCATGAGAGCCACCTCGTTCCTCTGGTGTTTGTTGCATGGGAAACCTGTGAGCAAGATTTTGTTAAAAAAGGGAGTGGCGTGTTTTTATTGATGATATTTATACTGCATTTACTATTAAATCAGCCTCCAACAGCAGTATTCAGCCTGTGTGACCCAAATAAATGGCTCTGCCTGGGGACAGCTGTATTTAGGGAGGTTTTTGTGTTCTGAGCACGGTGAGATGTTGGGTGCAGGGAAACTGCAACACAGCACCACCACAACAGCTGAGCTCCTGCACAAAAGGAAGGAGGGCTTTCCCCCAGGAAAACCCCAAAACCAAAATGGGGACTTGGAGCTCTAAGAGAAGGGATTGACCCCCATAGCTGGTCTTCCATGTGTTGTGGTACCCTGTGACTGTATTAGGGAGGGGAAAAACCCTCCCTCATAAGGTAAACAAGCCAAGGACCAAGACATTAAGGAAAAACACAGGTGTTGCATGAAAGAAGCCACTCTGAGCAGGAAAACTGCTCTGTCATTTGTTTGATATCTGCTGTGGTCAGGCAAACAGGACTTTGTGTGTTTGTTGACACTGTAGTACGTTTATAAATTACATCAAAAAGACACCTGTATTTGTCCTCAGGTCTTCTCTGAACTGGAACAACCTGCAGGGTCTGGGCTTTTTGTCTTGCTGGTTGAATACCAAATGGGGTCAGAATTTTGGTCTAATAGATTTGGTGGGGTTTATATTGCAATGTAGATAAGAGGAATGCAAGGGAAGTTAAAGTACGTTAGGTGTGTGTTCTCAGGAAGAAATCCCACATGCCCAGCTGCACACATCTACATTCTACATTCTACATTCTACATTCTACATTCACTGAAGTCCAGTAAAACATTAAAGAAATATCTGATCATTACTGAAGTGCATGCTGAGGTGCTTAGAACTATACTGGTATCCACTGGTCATGGATCAGACGTTTTGTAAGTGAATTATGCATTGTTCAAGTGCTTTACAGCATTCCATGTAGTCCCAAACACAACACACACAGTCCCTACCAACAACTGCCTTCAGAATGACCTAATATATCAGGCAGACATGCAGGAGAGCTGTTTTCCTCCATAGATAACTACCACATTGGCACTTTGGACAGACAGAATTTTTTCAGCTTTCCCATATTTACAGCAGTTAAGACTTTGAGATCTCCCCAAGGGGATACAACCTGTGATTCACAGCTAAAGAGTGGTCTGCTCTGTGACTTCTGCTTTTGAAAAGAGTGGCCAATTACCTCACCACCAGCTGCCCATTAAGCAAAATGCTTAATGAAATTACTAGGAAGTTGGGTGCTCACCAGTGTATTTTCTCTGCCCTTCTGAAAAAAGCCTGTAACTCACACACTGAGCCAACAAGTTTTATGCTCTTAATGCTGTCATCATCAATTTTCTTTGATCCCTCCATTCCATTCCTTGTCCCACTGCATTTTAAACATTATTATTCATTATCAGTATGTTGTTATTGTTATGATTGCTATTATAATTTCATTTTGGTACCCCCGTGGTCTTAACATAGCCCCCCAGTGTGCTTTTCTGTGAGGTCCCATGGAAGCCAAGGGACTTGGCCACTTTCAGGTAACCTCAGCCACAGGAAGGTTTGCAGGGACCATGAGATGTTCCTGGGCACCTCTGCTGCAGCCTGGGTTTGCACAGGTTGGGCAAAACACAGAGAATTGATGCCAGGGTGAAGGATGGCTTCAGCTAGGACGTGGTGTCTGGACAGTGGGAGGTGAGCAGAGCACCTGGGAGCAGTTCCTATTTCTGTCTCCTGAAAGGACCCAGTGGCATTTGATACACAATATGAGAACTCTGGACACCAAGGCATGCTGTGATCATTCCAAGCTCCAACACAGCAGGGTACCATGGTTAACCGCACCTCCCAGCGATGTAGTCCTGATGCTCAGCTGGTGACGGCAGAAGGGGGATCATTGTCTACTAAACACAAAGCAATTCCAGCACTGTGATCACCCTCGTCCGTCTCAAAGTCTGATAGTCATCCTGGGGTTGGTCAGCAAGAGCTGAGCCCACTCAAGTTGGTGTGCACCCACAGGTGCCTCGTGCTGGGATAGGTGTAGGCCAGACCCGGTTGTGCTCCTGAGAATGGACAGCACCACTTGGCCATTGGATCATGGGTGAGATACCAGAATCTGCACTGCAACCCTTCCTCCTTAAAAAACAGAGGCAAAATGCCCCCATTTCCTTCCAGCCTTCAGTAGGGAACATGTGGGGACAGGGGTTGTCTTCTCATGATGTTTTTGGCCAGCAATAATCACACAAGTCCCTGTGCTGGACTTTGACTCCTAATGCTCTGCAATGCAATTCTCATTAACAGTGCAGTGCCCAGCTCCTGCCCAGGACACACAAGGATGCTTTCCCCTGTACAGTAAATAACCCACCCCAGCTGCAACTGTGCACAAGTGCAGAGCCCAGTCAGGCATGGAGCTCACTGCTCTGCTGCAAAGCACAGCCGGGGAGGAAAAATAACCTTTCGGTTTTATGTTCAGTGATATATTGTCTTTAAATCTGAATGGGTTTAGGAAATGTTACGGAACAGAAAGGGCTCTGCTTTTCCAGAGGCATAATGTTATGGTAGAGTTATTCCAAAGCCAAATTCTGCTCTGAGTTATGCCCCTACATCCTCTCTCCCAGGTATTTATAAAATTATGATTAACAGTAGCAGACATAGGACTTCATTATTTCTTGAGTTGCCTTTCTTTTTAACCATCTACAAGCTCGGAGAATTACATATGGCCTCATTAACCTCTGTGTCAAACTGGTAATAAGGCAGGGAAGGAAGTACCCCTTCAGCTGCTTGACAGCCTGTGCAGGGGCCCTGTGGAAGGGCTGCCAAGGAAGCTCCGGCACTTCCCAGTCCATGCTACGGGCTTCATGTGGCTGTGTCATCTTGTGGGTGGTTCTCAGCGTCTCAGGAAGCTGAAAGGTTTGGGTGCTCACTGCCCAAAGGAGAGGTTGCTCCACCTGGGAGGTCTGAATACCCCAAAATAAATGGTTTTGGAAATACCTGTTTCTAAGCGTCATTAGCACCAGCATTTTCTATCTTGATGGGATGTTCAAAATGGGATTGAAATACACAGTTGTATCAAAACAGAGATCTGCAACTCCATAGGAGGAATGTGCATGCTGTTGGAGGGATGGGAGTAACTTTTGCCCCTGGTCTTTAAAAACACCAGGAATGGTTTCACAACATAGGCAAAGGACTTAACTCTGCCTCCTGGCTTGTGCAAGAGTGCAGTAAGGTGATTTTAAGATATGTAGCTGTCGATACAGTGCAGGATCCTTACTTGAACTTCTGCAGGACAGCTTGTGAGATTAAAGTTAAGAATCTGTTCAAATGTTTTTCTAGGTGCAGTCGCACGCTATGACAAAAAAATCTGATTATGTAAACTGCTTTTCAGTTACCATCCAAGAGGGTGAAAGATTACAGCAATCTCATCCACAGGGGTAACCCAGATTCCAGACTTCCCTTTCTCTGGGGTAGATTTCCCCCCTGATTTCCTCCCATGGCGATTTCAAAAGCCAGCTGCCACAGGCTTCTGCTATTTAGGACTCAGAGGGGATATGGTACCTCCCAAAGTTTCTCTGCCACTCTGAACTTCCCTAAGTAAGGCACAAGGACAATTTAACCATTCTTTGTGAGAGATCTAGTGGTCAAAAACTAAGTGGCTTTGAAAGTAGAGCCAACAGGGTTTAACAAACAAACAGCAACACCATGGGAGTTCACTAATCCCCAAAATCTACAATAAACAGATAAAGTTAATAAGATTCAATAAGAGAGAACAGCCCCATTAACGTTTAAACAGCACTATCTAAATACTACACACATTATTTACTGAGTTCCCTTGCTGAATTCGCTGTACACAGGAACACTCAAAATTCATTATCTTTGGATGCAAACCTTAGTAAATTTGACGGCAATTAATCTCCATTTACCCTCTGTGTGTTTCTGAACAGACGAAAAGTTCATTGAAAAAAGTTCTTTCAGCCGCTCTGAAAGAGAAGCAGTGCTTTGATAAACAAAAAAGCGCCAAACACAGGCTTCTGAAAGGAAAAGAGAGCAGTAGCCAGTTCTGCGTGGTTCGAGCCAGGTGCTCATTGCAAATTCAGTAGCATGCACTGGCAAGTGTCAGCAGTAGAGAAACTGAAATTACTGAAATTCTTATGCCAGTGTAATTTGCTGAAGGCGATGCACTGAGGGTTAAGGCAAATTGTGCATGTGTTGAGGATTATAAAACAAATTAAAATGGAGGCTAACAAAAGGAGTGCAATATTTATGCATTTCTTCATTCTTTTCACTTCGTGGTACTCAATCGACTTCACAGTCTCTTAAGGTGGCATGGGGACATTGCTATTGTGTCTATTCATTTGCTCTTGAAAAGGGAGCTCAGATATGCTAGGCTACAGAATTTAACTGATTCTGCTAATATTTATAAGTATCTTCATTAACCCACTAAATATTTACAACCCACCATTACTTCTAGTGATGTGAAATGTAATCAACACAGAAAATGCAGTGAATTTCCCCTTCAATGCGTTCTACTTATCTGCTTCAATTTTGATATACCAGCCTGTTTTACCATGTATTCCTACAGTTTGCCTTGAAATCCTACATTTGTGCACCCTAGTTATACAAAAGCAGAAGCATGTTAATCACCCATAGCTAGCTTGCTGCAGTGGAGGTTTGATACTCAATTTACTAAATGTTTTGAACAGCTTCTATTCTCACTCTATGATCACCTGCATGGCCCAGTAATCAAATGGTTTATTACTTTGTAGAATGGGAAACAAGTCCCATATGAAATATGCTCCTGGTTAGGGTATATTCCCAGCCCTCTGCTGGCAAACCCTGCCATGGAGCTCACTAAAGAGGCGACGACATGTGCCCATGTCTCTGTCCTGCATGCAGTGTCCAGTGTCTCAGTTCCAGCACCCTAAATAGGGCTTTTGAAGTCAAGATGTGCCCACCTGTCCCTGTGTCAGCTCTGATGTGGAGTGAGAACCTCTGTGAACAACAGGGATCAAAGATCTGACAGCAATCAGATTCACCCAAGCCCACCTGCAGGGATTTAGACCTCATCTTAATTTCAGAGACTTTTGCGTGTTTGGGTATGAGAGGCAGATATATGATGTCTTCACCTACTGGTGACAGACTGTGAGAAGCATCTGCAGAGTCAGCCCTTCCTCCTACTTACCCATGGAAACAAAGAAAATTGTTTGGTTTTAATTTTTTGTCTAGATTTGAGCAGACTGAATAGAGCTGCTTGGGACACTAAAGATAAAACTGAGCTTTTATTTGAATTTCACTGTAACATAAGAGATGTTTTTACACAGATTAAAGTCTTGGAGCTCCCAGATGTTCCAGAGGCTCACTCCAGGCAGCACTGCCAGAAATGACCATTAACCCACTGTCCTTCATGTCAATGTACAAACCAAAGGACAAAATAACTTCTAACTAGCCTCCAACAGTCACAGCCTGAGTGTAAAAGAAGTGACAACAGATGGGATCAGACAGACGGGGGAAGAGAGGGGAAAAAAACAAGGCAATATTAGGGAGTGTGACAGGCAGGGGTCTCAGCACATCAGCAACCTCACTGTTGTCAAGGTTTTTTCTTTTGTAGCCATCACATGTTAAGGTTGTATTTGGAGAGTTAATAGATTTTACACTTGATTTTCTGGCAGGGAGCAGGGAGACACTGCCAGCCACGAAGCATCTTGGAAATGAGATTACTTTTCAAGTCTATTCAAGTGATCTATGCATTGTTGTTTCTCTGAAAGGTAAAGATGTAAGGGCTAAATGCTGACCTTTATTTCACAGAGTCTATTTGAATATCTCCTTCAGCTGCCATGGAGCTATTTCAGATTAACAGCAACGTAACACGGACGTCAGGATCTGGATCTTCAAGAGAATCCCGTTTTACATCATTGCATTAGATGACTTAAAATCCCATTGCTTTGGCTTGAGAAGCTTTTCCAATACACAAAGGAAGTCAGAATCTCTCCCTTTCTCTGATGTTAGAGCAGACTGTGATCCAAAGGATCATGTCTATATTCCCAAGTGGTTCCTTCTACAGGATCAATAAATAACCTGATAGTGGTAATTGAGATTACACTTTATGAATGGGGTTATAAGAATTTACGTTCCGGCCGCAGCTACCAAGCAGATCAGATGAACAAACAGAATGGCCAGTCCTGGATCACTTCCCTTACTCTACTCTGTCATTTTTATAGCTGCACACATGCTGCAGGTGCTGATAGTACACACGCCTGACTGTAATCCACACGTCAGCCTGGTAGCACACCAGCCCTGGGAGACACTGCCTCCAGCAGTCGTTTCAAGCCTGGTTAAAGGAGCAGAATGGAAACATCAACTAAAGTGATGAAAGTTACGTTTTCTAATAATGGAAGTGAGATCTGTTGAGCAGCTGTTAGGAATTTTTTTTTTTTTGTTATCTGATTTTTAAAAAAATAATACTGAGAAATGCCTTAAAAAACCCCTAACATTAGTGTACGCATTCCTCAGTAATGAGAGATATGAATGGCTGGGTCTATAATCCCTTATAAATCTTTCATTCTATAAACTGCCCATAGCATTGTTCTTGGTAATGGAGAGCTATATGAAGTTGGCAGGTCCTTTTTCAAATTCCCAACTTACTGGGCAAGACAAAAAAGGACTGAATTAAAGTGGAAAAAAATTACTCCCCTGGAGAATTGCAGTGAAGCCATTTGCTGGCAAATTATTTTCATTTAAATCACTTTTCTTGCTTTTAATATTGAAAATAGTTTCAATCATTGAAGAGCCTTTAATTTACGGTGGTGGAGGTCAGGGATGTAATTGAGGAGACCAGACTAGCAGATCTGCCTCAGCACAGTGGCTGGACCAGACAATTTCTTAGAATTTTTTCAAGCCTGGCATTTTTATAAAGCAACCCTGGTCAGATTGCACCTTCAAAACTGTTTGCCTTTAAGACATATGAAAGACACCTTGTTGCCAGCAAGAATTGCCTTTGAATCCCAGTTCTTTCCATCTTGAGATACAATACAAGAGGGGTGGATTGCATGCGCTGATGGACTGAAATCAGGATTTACCCAAGGCAGTTACCACATGGGATGGAGGCAGTAACTAAATAAAATACAATCAGGATTCAGTCTATCCCCCAGGACCACACAGAAATAATAGCATGGAAGGAAATTTTACAAACTAAACCATCACTGTGTCTGTCTCTGGCTTTTCCCCAGTGAAATTCAAGTTTCCTAATAATGAGGATTAACATCAAACCTTTAAAGAGAGTTCGGAGCGTGAGAAGGCAGCAGACAAGTGCAGCAATTCCTTAGCTTTGCACACTCACTCTCTTTTACAGCTCTCTAGTCTGGGTCCACACCAAGAGATCTCCCACCCTGGCAGGGTGTTTGGGCACAAAATCACCCACTTTGCTTGTCCATGCATCCCTTGCTGCTGAAAACACCGTACTGGGGTAGCCCACCAGCAGCATCGCCTCCCTGTGCCGCAGGTACGCTTTCCCCAACCGGCTCCCCTGGGAGCACGCACAGACACACAGACACAATGAGAGCCTCCAACTGGAAATTCAAACAAAAATATGGCTGTCTACTCCAAAAGGGAAACTCATTTACAAAGGTCATCTCTGTCAAGGAAGAGTGATGTGTTACTCTCCTCTTGGAGGTGACTGCTGTCGCTCCTCTGCTGAGTTACATTCATGAGCATAGTTTTGAAAGAGAAGAAAGAAAAAAAAAAGAGAAAAGAGACAAAAGCCTGGCAAGCCCCCTATTCACAGGGCTAGCCCTGCAACTCCCCTTCCTCTCCTCGGTTAAATTCAGCTTCAAAAGACATTAACATCTTTTCCTACCTTCGTTCTCATCGGAGACAGAAGCCCTTCCATTTTGGTCCAATCCTCATGCCAATCCTCGTCCCCAACTTAGTATCTCGTTCCTCTCTCAAGCATCCCACACGAACAAGAGCATGTCAGGGACCGCCAGCGACACCTTTCACGGGAGCTCAGCCAGCTGCCAACCTGCCAACTTGCAATCCTCAGTCGCGTGGAGCACCGTTCCTGGAGAGACCTTCCTCCGTCTTCCCTCCTCTCTCCCTCTCTGTGCATAATCTGCCCGCAGCTATGTTTGTACCATCGCGGCTGACAAACGATCCCTGCCTTACGTAATGCATTCAGCACAGGACAGGCGATCCCAGCCCAGCCGCGGGGACCCGGCCGGCGGCAGCGATGGGAAGGAGCGGGACTTCGCCCTGCCTATTGTGCCGCTGGGTTTAATCTGGTGAAGTCCCCGTGCGGGGCTGATGCTCCTCCGCTCTCCGCGCTAGCGAGGGGAAGCACCGAGGAAACTTCGTCACCGTGAGAGATTGTGGATTCCCTGGGACTGACTTAAAAGGGTGTAATCCCGATTCCGAGCTTCAGCCCAGGAGGCTTTCCCCGCTCGTGAAACGCCAGCAGTTGGAGCATTTTCTGCTAGGCGCGTTTGCTGTCAGTGAGTGACCAAACCCACGCTGAAAGGGAGTTCCTGTCAATTGTCAGCCGGGAACTCGGGGAGAGAAAGAAAGAAAGAAGAGAGGGCTAAACAAAAGGAATATGGTCCTGCAAAGTTGGTCAGCAAAAGATACTCCGTGAATGCATTTCTGTTAGCATTCTAATTCAGATCAGAGCGTGCCTTTGTGAAAAATTCCCTAATTGCTCCCACTTCCCGCATTTTATTTTCCATCATGGAGTGATGTTGAGACTGAATCTCTTTCAGAGAAAAATCTGACTGAAAAATGGGCTTTAGACCTACAAATATACTAGTGTTCAGTCCCCAGGACTGGACTAGACCAGTCCAAAGTAAAACCCCTTTGAAACACCATCAAATGAGCATCAACTGCCCATCACTGCTCCAAAGGTTGGCTACCCCCAGGGCTACCCCACTTCCTAAAACATACACAAAAGACTCCCCTTTCCCAGCTCAGGGGATAACCTTACACATGCCAGTACCCAGTTGCTGTCGAAAAATGAAATTAAATACCCTGTTACACCACTAGAACTTGATTTTTAGTGTTGGAAAATCACAGTCTAGCTGGTTGGAGCATACTGCAGGTGGAAATTTCTAATGCCCTTTAGCATCAGCTCTTCTTTTAGGCCCCAAAGCTACATCCTCAGGGAGAGTCACCATCAGATTCAGGCACTCAGTTAGATCTGGTTAAACTCCTGGCATTGCCATGATTCCCTGGATGATGGAGATTCATTTAGCTTTCACCATCTAAAACTCTGTTTCCTGATCCAAGCCAGCCACTGAGGCTTCTGCAAGACCAACAAGAGAGACAGGTTCTTTCCCAAAGTGATTCGTCCCAAATGTACCATGCCAAAGAGAATCCTGTCCTCTGCTCCTCTGTGGTTCCTCACCTCTACATAAACCTCTGCTATTTCTCTGGTTTCATGCTTTGGCTGCTCAGGCCAAGGACTATCTCTGCTCACATGTATCCATGCTCAGTCTAGGCTCCTGGAGGCTACACCAAAGGGGGAGAAGATGCAAAGGAATATGTTCATGGTGGTGTCACGGTGGTTCATGGCATCCTGGGGTGCAAAGCAGAGACAGGCACAACTCCTGCCCTGCAAGCCCCAGCAAAAGTGCTCCAGACAATGACACAGATAAGGGTGTTCAAGCCCACGCATCCCTTTTCCTCTCTATCTCTCCCAATCCTTTTGGCCCTGTAGACCTTGCAGTTTTAGGCCATTTTTCTTATTATTCTTTATGGGGTAAAAACAGGGAGGGGAGGTGCCCCCTACAGTGATTAATATTCATGTCAAAGGTAATTAACTGTTCTCAGCCAAATTCAGGTCCTTATCAAATGTGAACAAATCTGATCATATCACACTGAAAGCAAAGATAAGTTTTCCAGAGCTAGAGACATGGTACAGTGCTGGCAGGCTCGTCCACTTCTTGCTGGATGTATACAAATGTTTTGCTATTGGTATTAAACAGACTTTAGTAAGACTTAGAATACATGGCAGCAGGAATTCCAGGCTCCTGTAAAACAAGGCAGTTGTGATTTTTCTGCTGTACAATGTAGAGTCAGACTCAGATGAGAGATTTACAAGTCTGTGGATCTGTGAAACGTCCAAATCATCAGGAGAATTGGAGTCTCCAAAATGTCAAGAAGATCGTAAAGAGAGAGGAGTATTTGGGTATTTTGGAGATCTCAGGCCGGGTGATCAAGCTTTAATACAATATGATAATGTGAATGATGCACCCACAGTAGCATATGAACACCCAGTTCTCCTAAAACTCAGTTCTGTCAGTTCTGCTTTGTACTAGGCTAAACCACAGTGCCTCATGAGGATTCCTGTCTTATCTTTGTTTACAAGCAAAAAAAAAAAAAAAAAAAGAAAGGGTATTTCTCCTAAAGCCCAGAAGAGTAATTCAGTCTGGGACCAGAAAAGCAAGCTGGTGCCTTTCTGGTTCAGCAGAACTCAAAGCCTCTCTGATCTGAATGGATTGGGAATTGTGCTGATATTGCATGAGTCAGAGCAGAGCCCAGATCAGCAGGATGAGCAGGAATAGGAAAGAGTATGGTGCTGTTTGAGCAGCACCCGTGGCCGTGGCTGTGAGCCAGCAGTGAGTCTACCTGTCCATGGAGTGCAGGCTGTGACCCCTTGCTGCATCCCAAAGGATGCTCTGGGTGAGTTATCAGCTCCTGCATGGCATTACCATGAGCCACAGCTGAAGTGGTGTGTGACAGCAAGGTCTGTTCACATCCACCTCCACCAGTGGGGCCAGGGGACCCAAGTGGCTCTGCCTGTGCACATTTTGTCTTGGCTCCTTGGAGAGTTTGGCAATTTCCAGTTAAGAGCTGGAGCAACAGTGGATGGATGGGTATTGTGCATCATGTCATCCTCCTCTTGAGTTCCAGGCACCAGGCAGAACTTGAGCTCTACTACCATCTAGGCAGATACTCCGCTTTAGCCTATGCAGCCACCAACCTGTCCTCCTTGTGCTACAGGAACAGGACGGCCATTCTTGGCATACTCCAGCCTGTTTGCAACCCCCCTTCACATTCAGAGCAGTAATTTTACGTCTGTGGGAGCCAGAGAAGTTTTTCCTCACTTTAAAATGAGAGCTTTAGTTGCTGGAGCCAGGAGAGCAGCGCTGCAGGAGCGTGTGCCATGGTCTGACACTTCGTTCCTCTACTGGGCTGCAACTCATGGCAATGCTCAAATTACCACAGACTTGTTCTGCAGCCTCAGCTCCTGTGATTTTCAGATCAAAGGCACTGCAGAGGCTAAAGGAGCATGTGAACACTTGCAATCTCATTCTCTTTCTGGGGAGGGGAGCAGCATTTGACTCAGATCCTGGGCAGCTACACCCAGCATATCTCAGGTTCTCCATCTGCAGAAGAAGGGACCAACTTGTCTAGTTCGCACAGGTGTTGCAGAGGTTCACCCTGTCCTGGATTCAACCCCACATCCTAGAAGATGGCAATATAATCACTCTTAGCTTCTTAACTAGTCATGGGAGTGAGATACCTTGAAACCCCCTCATATATTGTCATAATCTAAATGTCTGCTGGACTCTAGACAGCAGACCAAGGTAGATGTCTACCTAGAGCTTAGTACATCCTACCTGGATTCAGCCTTGGAGATGAATCTCTTTCTAGACTCTGCTGACTATGTTGACAGACCTCCATTGACCAGAATGAGAGCAGAGATGTCTCCTGATATTAAGCCAAGTAGATGTAAATGGCTGATTTTAAGTGCTTTACTCTGCAGCTGAATCTTGCCCTGTGTAGCCAGTAGGAAAAAATGGCCCAAAAAAGCCTTATGTTCACTGTCAGGCTGTTGATTGAGGGTCCTAAAAACAGCCAAACTCAATGGTATGTAATTGAACCCTCAGCTTTCCTCTTGTTCACCCTTTGTGGATGCGTCCGAGATGAGATAAAACTTCTGTAAATTAAACCCTTTCTAACCTTTAGGGTGGGGATGCCAACACAGAAACAAGTTGTGCTGACTGTACTACTCCTGAAAGACAGAGGGAATTTGGATTTAGACCCAGTTCCCATTGCTCTGTGACGCAAAAGGCTGCCACCTCCTCCTGCCTTCCACCCCCAGACCTGTAGGTTAGTGGGACAATGGATGCTGTGGCAGCCCAGCTGTCCCTGCGTGTGTGCCCCTGGCCGACCCGGCAACTGGTCATTTCATTCACCGAACAAAAGGTAGCATCGCCGTGTTGCCATGGCGACACCCCGCCATCCGAGTGGCTACAGCATCGTACAAGGGAGGGGAAAACATCCCAGTCACATACCGGGGCTGCGCTGAAACCTATCTTATATTTAGAACAGGCAGCGCGGGGAATACTAATGAATATTTAACACTCGGAGTGCCTTTCATGCTGGCTTTTTTTTTTTTTTTTTTTTTGTTGCATACTTCCCATAAGCACAACATTTGCTTCCAAATGATATGAATGTTATTGCTACTGCGCTTCTCTCATCGCTGCTTCTCAAGGTTTCCCCTGCTTTTCATGAAAGCAAACTTTTTATGGGTTTTACCTAAAAAAGGGCAAATGTTTATGTTTTACAAGAACCAGTCCCTTTTAGAGCCTTTTTTTTTTTTTTACTCTCATTAAAAAATAGCTGCTTTCAACAATTAATTCTCTGTGTTGCAGAAAATAAATTAATCAATCAATCAATCATTCCAACTTCCTTTCATTCATTCAGGGAAAACACACACCTGAAAATGTCCTGAAATTCCCTTCTTCTGTCTTTTTTCCCTAAATGGTGAATGGTGAAAAAAAGGGGTCTAACCACCCAAATTATGAATAATTTTATGTGCCTTTTTATAGGATACACTTAAAAAAAGAGGCAAGAATGATGAGCTCATGGTGTTGAGTTCCACCCAGTACTGCCCAGGCTGTGCAGATACATTTGGAACTTCCTTGTGATGAGCAAGCTGATTTCTTTTGAGGATGGTAAAGGGAAGGAAGACCAGCACTGCCTGGGGTGGCATGGGGCACAGGTGCCCACCCATGTGAGTGCAGCTCATAGCCTTGCCAGCCTGGGGACTCCCATATCCAAGAGGTGCTGGGAGGATGCAGCACAGCACAGAGTGGGCTGTGCTGATGGCTGGGTACATCCTCTCTGGGATGGCACTTCCTCTCCAGTCTCCTGTTTAGCTATGGATTATGTTATAAGCAAGGCTAAAAAATGTGATATATCAGACCTTGTTCTGAAGCAGCTCCTGGCACATATAAAGCTTTGTTCTCAGAAAGGTCAAGTTCTCAGAGTGAAATGTGCTCTTTTTACTAGCCAGCGGCAAGGTATTGGCTCCTTTTTGAGCCTAGCAGCCCTAAAAAAGCTGCTGGGATTCTGAAAGCTTATCTGTGTGCTTTCTGCTTGGTACCATGCCAGGACACCAAGGATACAGGCGCAATTCAGCTGGCAGCTTTGTCGGTGATGCAAGGGGAGGAACAGTGCTGTACTGGGTGTGTTGCTTTGGCAGCACTGACACACAGGAGCTGTGTTTATTTGTTGCTGGTTGTAGGGTGTGTTTTCAAAATGGAAAATGCTTTTCCCCTCCAAGACTGCCAGTGCAGTCCTCTGAGATCCGCTCTGTATCTTCAGAGGGAGAGGGGCGTGCCTATGGGGAGGTTGAAGAGGGAACAGACCCGCGCTCTTTGCAAGCTGTTCCACTGATGCAGCATTTGCTTGAGTAAGTGCTGTTAAAATCATTTGCCAACTTACCCTTATATGACACCAATTCTAGTAAGGGTTGGAAACACCAGTTACTTTTCTGGAGTTCATCTTTAAGGCTCTAATGAACTGCTTTTTCAGGACAGTTAGGCTTTTTCCACAGAAAGCAATATGATGAATATCAAATCTTGAGGTATTAATTGGACAGATTTAGCTGCCTTCCAAATTTGAAAGGCAGACATAAAAGAGTCATATGTGAGGACCATAGGTCATTGTACAAGTCTGAGAGAGAAACTGATCTACAGCAAAGCCAGTTCAGCATCCTGCCCTGGCTGGCAGGGCCATTGGGGTCTGTCCATCCTCCTCCAACAACTGAAAGGCATTTATCTCTGTGACACATCAGTGATCTCAGCCATTGTTATCACCATTCCTGTTAAGCCAGTGCGACAGTTTAGGAAGGAAAAGCTGCCTCTCGACCACACAAATAAACCATCCCAGCAGAGATGGGGACTGCAGTGTTTGGAAAAGCTGATTCAGCTCAGTGGGTCCTGCCCAGGATCAGGCTTTGGTTTGGTGACCCGGGCAAGGCTCTGATCATGTTATTTTTTCTTGCCTGCATCCTGGCTCACTAGGAGGATCTATAGATGCTTTCAAGATCTACAGATGAAAAAGGGGAGCTGTAGAGATGGGGCTTACAGACTCAAATTGACAAATGCTGTGCAGAGTCTATGCCCCAGCCGAGAAAATGGCCTCTGGCTGTCCTGGCTCCCAGCAGGTACAACCACAAGGCTGACTATCCTGCTTAGTCTTCTGAGAAAATGTGTACTGGAAATATGATGGGGCTTCCTTCCCTAAATAGCAACTGAGCTGTATTTTCCTTTTGCTGCTAGATATATTTGCTGTTCTGGACGTTAACAGTCAAAACACACACAAAGCCTTTTACTAGAGCATTAGGTCTATGCATGCATTTTCAACAGTCAGATGATTTATTCATCCACTTCAGTAACTGTTCAAACAGGGCATGATGTAGAAAGCAACAAACAACCGAGTGTGTTTGGTTTGCAAGAAGAAATCAACAGAACAGGGTAACAGAAGCTGTTTTTCCAATGTAAAGGATTCCCCTGCCATCCCTGTCAATACCTCTGTCAAATTAAACACCCTTTCCCAAAGCTACAACTCTGCTAAAGCACAGTTATTATGCTCTCAGTTAGAAACCTGATTATAACCTCTTCATGTCTGCAAAAACACAACCTCTGATGCAAGGTGACTCCCAGATACGCTGCGAATGCTCATAAATGCACTTGATGCTCTGTGGACACATCTCTGTGTGTACTGGGAGAGGAGCCCAGCTCTTGCAGGGCAGACAAGGCATTAAGTAGCCATTTCTCTGAAGTGAAATGTCATTACATCTGTGCAAATCCTGGACTGTGGTATTTTGGCCTGGGGAAGAGGAGACAAGGAGGGAATGAGTAGAAGTGCTTGGGATAAAGCAGAAGCAGAAGACAGGGGCAAGGGAAAAAAAGGGGTTGACAAAGTACAAAAGAATAATAATAATTTGGGGTTGCACAAAAGCAGTCCTATAAAATATTATTTTGTGCTGTGATCCTTTAATCTTCCTTAAAGGTTAGGTTACTTTTGAAGCAAATCAGAACCCCAAATGAAAAGGGCCACCAGAGACCATGTGTTCTCCCAAAATGTATGTGCAGTTTTGATCCCTCTAAGGGTGAAGGGTGATGGAGAATTTTGCAGCTGTCCAGCTTTCAGATGATATATCTGATATATGTGAAAACCCCTGTAGGCAGGAGGATCATCTGGATGGCAGAGTCTGAGGTAGGTCTTGCACACCCCTTATTTGATGGCTAGAGACTCCTTCACATGACATAATCAGGTGCCTGAAAACAGGTCCCAGGGAAACTAGTGATAACTTTTTTTCTCTATGATGATCCTACATTTTTTTCATTTTACATATTTTCGTGTTGGCTTGTTCAACTCCTAATGAATCCCACCCTTTAGAACTGTTTGTAAACTCAGAGTTATCCCTATCACTTAGATTTATCTTCTGGCATAAGAGACAGACACCCCTCCTCTTTCATCTCAACTGGGGCTCCCAAATAAAACCTGTATTCAGCTGATGTCAGAAGGATGTTGCTGCCTTATGTTGTAGTGGATATTTCTAGCTGTGCATGTGCACCTGCTTCAGTAGCTGCCTGCAAGCCCCTCCTGGGGTCACCATCCTCTTTGTGCTCCAAGCCTTCCTTTGACCCAGCTATTGGTCACTGCATGTCCCAGTTGTGGTGGTTTCTAACCACTGGCATTGAAAAGAAGATGAGAGCTAAAGTGACTCAGAGGTCAATTCAGCTCATTTAAATTCTTGATCCTCTCAAACCCTTTCACCTCCCAGATTCAGTTCCTCAGGGCAGGGGCTCTAAGTGTCTGGAGAGGTATTAGCCCCTTTCAGGTGCTCCTCTCACTGCATGTACCACAGTCTCATAGATGTTATTTTGAGAATATTTCTGATCCTAAGTCTCCCTGCTGTCTCATTTCGCCATCCTTACTGGGCTAATGGGACATTTATCTATCTCCCAGAATGTCAATAAAGATGTAAAATAATGATGCCAGCACAGCATCCCCAGCAAGGCACAGGAGAGCTTCTACATATAATGAATATATATCATCAGCCTGTTTTCAGTCTAAGCAACAATCCCCACTTACATCAAAGTCTCATCTGAATTAATATTTGATGCCGGATTTCATGCCACTATTAAATGTTGTTAAAATTCAGGGACCCCAATCTTTCTTTATCTGGAAACAACAACAGAACTCACTGAGACAGGGCAATCTTCAGAGGCTGGCTCTAACTCAGTTGGTTCATTGTCATTTCTTTACAGTAAGTGGAATGAACTGGCACTTTTAAGACACCCAGTTCCCTTGACCTGTGTTAGGAAAAAGTGACATGTGCCCTTACTGTCTAACAGAAATGCATTTTTTTGTTTCCCATGCCACAGTCCTGGTGGAAGTAAGGATGACAGCGTGTCATTAAGGTTTCTGCTCATTATCCTAACACCCTGATTGCCCATCTCAGATATCTTGCATGCAATAAGACAGGCAGTCACTGTGATGATGGAGTGAACTTTTTAAAATAATGGTAAATGATCTACAATATAGGGCAAAACTCAGAAATTGTGGTATGAAGAGATAGAGTAAAATTGTACCTTTTGCCTGAAATCTGCTTGTTGTGCATGGTATTTGCAAAGGTGATTACCTTTGCAAAGTTCAGTAAGTTAAACAGTTAATTAACATGACACTAAAGTCTTAGCATCACCTGGATGTAATGACTGTTAGACACCCAGTTTTCCTCCAGATTTCCTATAAAGTGTTTCCTCACCAGCTTTTTATCCACTACTACATTTCTTTCGATATCACCACTTCTTAACTCTCCTTCCCTCTTTATCTTACTTTGCTTATTAAAAACAATGAAAAGGCAGCATCACTGTGCAAACACACAGCTAAAGGTCTGGGGAAGGATTCAGTTTAGTCAAGGAAAGAAATCTGTTGCATGGAGCTTGTTTCCTATTGATCCAATGGAGGCTAATGCTTGTCTTCTATTAGTCCTTGCAGAAGTTATGCAGGCATAACCCAAAGCATGTACTCTAACCTGCAGCAGGTGAAAGTCTTCCACAGCTTCCAGAGGGATGAAGTTCAGCTTTACAGCTGGAGGATGGAGCTTTGATTCCCCAAAGAGCTGTAGCCAGGACTGTTACAAACATTGATCTTCAAAGCATCAGCGCGATCGATGCAGGCGGTTCTGCGGTGCAGTTATTGACACGGGGATAACTAAAAATAAATCCAACCCCAGGCTGGTGACAATGGCATTTGTCCATGAGCACTGGCCTGACTTGTGCCTCGGGGTTCACACGTGTGGAACAACAGTACCTCCACGCCTCATGCTCTGGACAGACCCAGCAAATGCTTGCTGAGCATTTTGGGCAATGCTGAGATCCACAGGGTGCAGTGAGGTGGCTCATACCCATGTGGAGCATCACATCTTGTGCATCTCCATGGGAAGAGGGACCCTGCCTTCAGGGTGCAGAGGAAGGACCTGGCTCTGCTCTGTTCTCTGCTTTGTAATCCCTTGAGGGCTTAGGGCAAGTTGTGTCTCAAACCCCTACGCACTCAGTTTTATCACTCTGAAAGTGGAAATAATCTGTACCTCAGAGGAACATTGCATGGATAAGTCAATTAACCATGAAATCACAGATGGAAGATGCAAAAGAAATGCAAAGGATTAGTTCTGCAGATCAACCCTGCCAGGCACAAATACATTTTTAGATCTTTTTTTTTTTTTTCTCCCCTAACTAAAAATCACTCGCAAGCTGCTCCTTATAGTCCTGCTTAACCTGTTAATGGGGCATCTGCACCAATATGAGCTACACCTGTGGCTGACTGTGCAAAGGTGGGAGTGAGGCCACCTGAGCTTAGCATCCTTATGTGGGCAGCCCAGGTGGAGATCACTGCTCAGCCTTTGCCTGGCAAACACTGAACATCCAAGGGAACAGCAATCTCTCCTCATCCATGTCATAGATGTAGATCTAAAGCAGTCAGAAAACCATATCAGGAGTCAGGAATCTCACTGCTGCTGTTCAAAGGTGGGATGAGCTGAGGGGGACTCCACACACTGGACTTCTTGTAAGCTCCCCTTGGACCCAAGGGTAAGATCAGGTGTGGGCAAGGTCTAGTGAAGAAGAGAGATCCTGCTCCTAGATTAAGTCAACTGAGCACATAAATTATAGGAAATATTGCCAGCAGTAAGTTCTTAATATTAATGAAATATCAATAGCAATGGGTCTAATTTCAGGAGAAGTTACTGAACCACTTCTTGGCAGAAATCACCAAGAGTATGCTTGTCAGATGTGTACTGACTCCATTCCCTTTTGCATGGCAGTGATCTCCAGCAAGGCCAGCACCTGTACTGTGACACACTCCCACATGATGTTGTCCCTTTGCTATTATTAATCACTTCCTATTACATGCATCTGCCTTTGGAGAGCCAAATCTGCAGGTATGTTCCTATCCTTGCCTCCCTGTTCCCTACAATTAATCTCTCTGCTTCTTCCCTTGGAGCTACTCTTCCTCCAGCCATGGTCCTCTGCAGTCACCCTGCTGACATGCTCCTCAGAAGGTCTCCAGGACCTTGCTGTGTCTGGGCTTGAGATCACCACACTGCACTATGGCCTTTATCCTCCTCTTCAGGGTGTGTTTGGCTGCCAGAGCTGACCAGTACTGAGTTGCTGTAGTTTCACCTCGAGGTGTTTTTCATTCCTGCAAGACCTCACATAGATTTGGAAATCTATTAAAGGGTGGTTTGGGTTTTTTTTTTTAAGTGCCACTTAAAAGCATCTTTAACATTTTGCAATTTGAAAAAAAATATACAGACTATATGCATTTTCTCTAAATCTGTGTCCCACAGATAATTAAGTGGTCTTCATTTTGAAAGGTTACTTAGAAACATCATTGAATTTATCATCCACTGGTGAAAACCATCTGGGGGGGTATAATTGTCTCACCTGAGGAAAATGTAGCCCTGTAGCCTGCAAGCACCAGTGTCAGACATGCAGGCTGGGGTTTCATGTGATGATTTATCTAGGACCTCCTGTCCTTCCTGGGCCTGTCCAAACCCAAATCCATCTCCCAGTCCTCAAGTCTGGTGTGCCTATCTACCTGGGAGATGTTGGCTTAGAAAAGCCACCTCATCTAAAAGAAAACAAACATGCAAGGGGAAAAAAAGAAGCAGAAGTGAATAAATGAGGTTTATATTATCTGCCCCTATGAAGAGCAGTAAGTTACAGCAGAAGGAGCCCAACAGCCATGAGAAGGCATAGGCTTTCATCTGCTGGTAGAGAAAGTCTAACACAGGACTTCTGTTTCTGCTTGAAAAGTCATTTTCCAGACCACTGATAAGAAGCAACTTACTGTATTTTGTTCTTTGCTTGGTTGTTGGGTTTTTAAAATCAGTTTTTCTTATATAGGGAAAGTCCTCAGGCACACTTGGGTTAGCAAAATAATGCTTTTCCTGGTGATCTATTTTGTTAAAAAACTTCAGTAAACTACATTACACAAAGGTCTCTTTTGCCTTGGGCTGCCCAACCCAGGAGGGTTGGACTGTAGATCAAACCTTTACCAATAATCCTTTAAGAATGCGGAATAGGCTGTTGTGCAGATCAGCTGCTTTCCTGAGTTTCACATAGAAAAGAAAAATGTTTTACAGTCCTTATTGTAGCCTCAGGTATCTAAAATTTCAGTATTACTACATCTTCTAAAATACAGGGGTCAAATACTGCATTTGCTGGATTTTGAAAGAGCCCACAGCGGTTGTACACTCGCTGGATATTTCATAAATATAGTTGCAATAAGAAAATAGGAAAATACTTCAAAGTGAGCAGCATGCAGACTGGTTTTGTACCTACTCATCTGTCTTAGTTTGTTGGTAGCATTTCCAGTTGATGTGAATAGCCCCCTCTTGTCCAAAGGACATTAGCTTAGACCCGATGGTGACATTTCCAGAGCAAATGTTCATTCTTTCTGCAAAAATGTCACTATTTCCTTGTCACACACATTTTGTTGCAAAGACGGGAGAGTGATTGTGGTACAGAGAAGAGAACACCCTCTTGTTTTCCTGATGCTAGGTTTCTCAGAGCTCTGTCTGGGATCTGCTGGATTTAGAGCAGCTGGGACAAGGACATTCTGGCACCTGGGTTAGCACTCCTATAGCAGGGCTGGCTGAGCTGGGTGTGTGATGACTTCTCACTTGCTCTGGTTTCAGTGCAGCCTGTTCAGGTAAACTATTGACAACACTGCAGCTCAGGCAACTCTGCAAAAGGGAACTTGTTTTGCATGCTCTGGTAGGAAATGCAAATGTGAGCACCTTTGTAAATCTAATCCTCCCTCATGAACAAATTGCTTCCTGCTTCTTGCCATACCTCTTTTCCCTTCTCTTGCTTCCCAGAGCTGCAAGCAGAAAAATGTCTGGACCAAAGCTGTGTATGGGCACCACTTTACCGTATCTCAAGATTTAGCATGCTTGGCCCTTTCTGGACAACAAACCCCTTAGTTCTGCCTTCCCAGGAGCCAGGTTTTGAAGCACTTCCTTGCACTGAAAGGTGCAACCTTGAGCCAGATCACAACATACCACATGCTGAAATCTTTTGGAGAGATCTGTGCCTCCCATTGCAGTTGCTCAGTGTCCAGGAGAGCTGCAAGAATGACACTAATTTTCAGGCATTTCCAGCTTGGTTTTCTAAGCACTTCCTTGTAACACTGAACACTGTTTAGTTTCAGAGTAAAGTGTCTTCCACCTGAAGCATCCCATCCTCCAAAGCGGTTTTGCTCCCCCTTTCTCTTCTGTTGTGTTGGTACTTCCATCATGCCAATAAGTGTACACTAAAATCATGGGCCCCTCATGTCATGAGGAGGGTTTCTTCACACCAAAAAGGCTCATCAGAACAGGAAAAAATGTAGTAAATCAAGAGTGTAGTGTCTCAAAAGATGTTTGCAAGAAGCCAAATGATCAGATACACACATTAATCCTAACTGTGCATCACCATCACTTGAAAAGCACCTATGGCCCAATTCTACATATTTCAGCTCTCTTCTGTTCCCTTGTGTCCTGTGGATAAATAAGCTTTGGCTGCAAATATGTGTTAGAGCAAACTGAAAAAAAAAAATGCCCACCCTTCTGAAGAAACATGTCATTATTGTG
The DNA here is from genome assembly GCF_022539395.1 of Myiozetetes cayanensis. Lineage (NCBI taxonomy): Eukaryota > Metazoa > Chordata > Aves > Passeriformes > Tyrannidae > Myiozetetes > Myiozetetes cayanensis. The sequence continues at coordinate 6,724,407 of NW_026087521.1, forward strand.
TGATAATGGCAGAACTTTCATTATTTAAAAGCAACACCTTTTTGCCCATATTTTTTGACAATCATATTTAAAAACCAAAGCAAATTAAAACCTGCATATTTTCCTACATACGAGTATTGTTGGAATTGTCACACCTAATAAGAGCACAAAAAGACAGATGAAGGCACTGTGCTCTTTTCTGAGCAGCTGGGAACGGCACTGAGAAAAGCACAGCAATTGAGATTAAGAGAGAGCCTTCACAGCGCAAGATAACCCAGCTGCTTGGAAAATCAAATCTATTGAACATACAGATTTCATGCAGCAAAACAATGCCTTGCTGATAAAGGAAAATAACAATGCTCACGCAGGGTTCTACAGTCTTCGATTCAATTTGGAGATAAATGGGCAGTCCTATATTTTTCCTCTTTAGAAAAAGTCAGAGTTAGCTTTCTAATTGTGACTATTCATTGTCTCTTTTTGCCAACTCTGAAAAATCAGCTCAGAGGTTTTCATTTGATAATAACATACCGCACAATTTACTGGAAAGGGCACCTGCGTGGGGAATGAGGACATGCAGGTCTCCTTCCATGGTCTCCTCCTAAAGCCTCACACTGGCATTAGGCACCTCCTTCAGCTCTCCTTCTACTCAGTCTTCAGTGTTAAAGAGACATCAGTGCCTTTGTGAGATGTTTTGACATCTCCAGAAGAAAAGTGTTATACCACTATCCCAACATTTCCATGCTCCTAGCTGATTCATACTAAGAAGTCAGGAACAGTAGGAACTACAACAGCTGATCAGAAAATGTTGTTCCCTCTGATGTAAGCTGTGTACATTATAAGACACAAAGTTTCCTCTGAAAAACGCTATCTGGGCCCAGCTTTTTGAGAGAACTGGGTATTTTCTCATGGGAAGTGGTACTTGTACGTGGTCTCAAAATCTTTAGCTGAAATCTGCTTTTCTATTGAAAAATGGTTATGTGTGTTCATTTTTTTGATCAGCTGTGGAATAACAAGCTCCTCTATTGGGATTTTAAGTTTTCATTGCTATCCAAATATAACATTGTACCTATCGTGAATTTTTGGTCCAGGTATACAGAGTTGATTGTTCCCACCCCTTCTCCATTCTCTTTTTTGCACTATGAAAACTGTGAATGTAAGAACACTTTTCCAACACCAAGGGCCAGCCTTCGTTCCCAGGCTCAAGAAATACATCAAAAACTAGAAAGGACATCATAAAACACAGTTCTTTCTTTCCTTCAAGACACTGTATTTTCAGTAACCTTCCAATAACCTTTGAATGCGTATGATATTAGCTTAGAAAAGTAATAGTTCTGAAGTCTTTGCTGGATATAAAAGAAATATAATAGTCTTAATTCCTCTAAATGAAGCCTTTGATTTATCCATGCCAAGATGGCCAATATGTTCCCTCTGATAGCCTTTTGTTATGTGTTTGGCATTGTAATAACTCACCAGTCATTCCTGCTCTGGCTTTTTGTTCTGGCCAGTTTTTTAATCAATGACACAATACTTTACGTTTCACCAAATGCCTCTGGTTTCCTTGAGACTTTGTAACAAAATTAATCAAAGAGTTTGCAAAATCCACGGAAATCATTATTGACCAGTTTTCTTTAGGCTCACTATTGTATAGGTGCTGAAGACGTCAGGTAGCTTGGAGGAAGGATATCATCATTCCCCACAACAGGCTGTTTAAGTTACCAGTAGAGTTCCCTGCAAAAAGCTACCGAAGGTGCCACAGTCGGAGTTCCTTCCTACTCCTGCTTAGACCAGCAATAATATATATTACAACTTGTAGCCCTGAAATTACCCTCTTGGGATAAATTCCTAGCACCACAAGCCCTTTCTTGAGAGGATATAATTAACAGTGTTTTGATTCTCCCTCCCTTCTTCCAGGCAAATCTGGACTCCAGCCCTTACATCTTTGCCTTGGTATCCTCCAGCCCTTGTGAAAACGATGTGAGTTTTGGCCTTAATAACAAGCCATGTAAAATCTACATAATTGACCCCTTTTCTGGAAATATTTCAAAGCTTTCTCTTTAATCTTTGAATATGCATGTGCAGAAGGAATGCCCTCATTTCAGCAGACCCCTGTTGCATACAGCAGCCTTCTTGCTGCCATACAGAAAGAACAACTAGGGAGTTGTAAGAAACGGGGGTTTTGCCTCCCAGATGCCCTACTTTTCCTTTCTGTGTGATTTTATGCAAAGGAGCTCAGTCTCTTTACTTCCCTGCCAGGCATCCCTGGCATTACTGCACATAAAATAATCCACATATCCATGGGATATCAGGAGGGTGGGGTCCCATGTTGAGGCCCATGGGCCAATGGTGATCTCTGGGGATTGCATGAATCGTCCAAAGTAATTTTATAGCAGCACCCAGGACAGAAACCTTCCTGTGGCTATCTTCCTGGACAGAGAGGTGTCCCAACCAAGTCTCAAAGGTGAGTTGGATCCTTGATCCAAAGGTCTGGAATCTGCTCATCAAGAAATGGGATGTGTTAAGACACTCCTGCCTTCACTCAAGGAGTGAGCTGGCAACATGATAATTTTCCACTGTGTCTCGTCTGACTGATTTCAGTGCTACTGACTCTCATGAGTTGTGAGCAACTCAAAGACCACTTAGTCCATGACACAGCTCCTTTTATCCTGAGGGGACCTGAGGGTATGAATTTGAAACAGTGGGGGAGAGGGGGTTTTGTTTTGGGTCTGGATTTTTTCTTTAATTACTTACAAAAATTACAAACTCATTGTGATCTTTTTTTCTACACCCAAACGTTATTCTCTTTCCCTCTAACATTTCAATATCATTCAGATGTCCACCTCTTATCAAACACTGGACCATGTTTTACTCATCCCTTCCTTACACTGCTCAGTTCATCGACCCTGGTCCTCTACCAATCCATCTGAAATTTTTTTATTCTTCATTCAATTGCAAAGCCTGTGGTTCTTATCTGCCAACAGGTCTGAGAAATAGGATGCTGAAAACATATTGTGATTTCATATCTGTGACTGAAACCTGCCTTACACAGCTCCAGAAAGGGACTTAATACTTCTCCATCCTTTGGATTCAGTCAGTCCTTCCACTTGTTAAGACACAGCTCCTCCGAGTCAATATTACTCACGTGTTTATTCAAAATCAATACTGCTTATTACAGCTTCTGCAATTGTGTCTCACTATCACTGTCACCTAGTTAGCTCACAACCTGCCTGGCAGACTCCCAGCTTGGTGTGAAGTTGCAAGATTGAGGAAAAGATAAAGTCAGACAGAGACAGAGACAGAGACCTGTTGACTGGGGGTGTCACATAAGACAGATTGCCAAGAATTCCCTTGTCTGCTTCTCGTTCCCTGCACTCAGACACATATGACTGAATGGGAGACAGTCACCATCTCCAAAATCTTTGTGCCACTCTCAGTTTCTGCTTTCTCGCCTGAAAAGCAGAAAGGCACAAAGATAATCAAAGGGCTGGAGCACCTCTCTTGTGAAGACAGGCTGAGAGATCTAGGGCTGCTCAGCCTGGAGAAGAGAAGGCTCCAGGGAGAACTTAGAGCAGCTGTAGTACCTAAAGGGGCTACAAGAGAGCTGGAGAGGGACTTTTGACAAAGGCCTGTAGTGATAAGACAAGGAGGAATGGCTTTAAACTGAAAGAGAGTAGATTTAGATTGGATATTAGGAAGAAATTCTTTACTGTGAGGGTGGTGAGACACTGGAACAGGGATAATGGAATGAGATGACATTTAAGGTCCCTTCCAATCCAAACCATCCTTTGATTCTATGATTTTAAGTGGTTAATTGCACCTAGTTCATGGGTCACATAAAGGATCAGCCACTGCTCAGGCAAAATCACCATCTGAACAGTGTGCAATATTTTTATACCTTGATGCCGCCCCTGCAAGCTTCCACTGACTTTAATGAGGCCATAAAAAGCCCATAGTGTGCATGCAATAGGTAACAGCTCCTCTCTCAGCCCACGCACCATGAGTGCTGCTTTCCCTTTTGTTTTCTCCACGGACTTAAAAAGCCTTCACCGGGACCCTGTGGAATCCCAGCCTCCTCTGGATAGAGCTGGAGAAGAACAGGAACCAAATTCACAGCAACAGCAGTGGTGATAGGAAAGGCAAAGCGAACCATTAGGAAATTTAAGGGAAAGGGTTGAGAATGAAACACAGACTTCATTATTCCACTGCAGAAATCTATGTGCACCCTTATTTTGAAGATTCTGTGCTGTTCTGATAACTTCATCTTGAAAAAATAGAGAAAAGAGAGAAAAAAATGAGAGACAGAGATGATCAAAGGTTTAGAAGGACTTCCACAAAACAGAGGAAATGGAATAGAGAGCATTTGGGCTTGGAAAAGTGATAAAGAGAAGCTAAAGATAATGGTTTGTAAAATCACAAATAATGCAACCAAGAGGAACAGAAAAATAGTACTGGTTTGTTTCTCATAACATAGGAACTTGTAGGCATGCAGCAATATCACTGAGCATTAGTTTAAAATGAACCTAACAGAGTCCTTTTGTTATGATGTGTCATTAAACTGAAACCTATTGCAAAAAGATAACATGGAGCCCATGCCTTAAGTGATGCAAAAGGAAACATAAAAGAAAAAAATTTTAGAGTGTTTAAGTCATTTCATAGCTGTTAAACACAAGGGTCCACCTACAACTTTTAGCTTGGGAAGAAACTTTATTCACTGCTGGGAAGCAGTATGATCCATATCCTTATTCCTTCCTCTAAGCACCCATACTGTACACTGGGCTTTTTGGCCCTGCCCCACAGTTATGGGGTACCTCATACATGTGGTACAGACCCTATCCTATGAGGGTAACACAACTGCACAGCACAGTTGTCTGTGTCTGGGATGAAAAAATCAAGTCTGGCATAAAAAGGCAGCCCTCATGTCACAAACAGAGCTGCTGTTGCCCTGTATAAGCTGAGGTCTTAGCTCACAGGAGGCCCATGAAATAAATGTTTTGTGTTGTCATTTCCAGTGAAGACCCCTGCCCCTTGTGTCTGCAAAAGGCAGGAGCAAATACCTTTATTTGTAACCTCTAAGACTTTGAGACTCATTTTTCCATTGATTACCTTAAAAAACAGGGGCTATTTATACACATTATGGTCTATAACTGTCAGCCTTGTGACAAACCACCCACCCAGTGCCTTGTCAATGATGTGGAAAATAGTGGCCATATAAACAGATCAAATGAAGTGGAAGTTAGACAGAACAATGGTGTCAGGCCATAGCCTTTGACATCTCAAGGCCAGAGGTCAAATCTGTCTGCACTGAGGAGTGAAAATGACTTGAGGAGTTCACCCTGGTACTCAGGGAATGATGAGCCAGCATCCTTTCCTGGGACAGGTACAGACACTGTAGAGGTTAGCCTGGGGTGCTTGTGAAGTTTTGCACTGATTGGAGAAGCTCTAGTTAGAGAAGACTCCAGTGGTGTCACCAGACACCCTGACCAGGAAGAAGGTAAGTACTAATAGGAAATGTGAATCTCTGGGACAAGTCATATAGGACTAATAAGAGGCTTGTGGGGAAAAGATGCTCCTGTGTTTCAATCAAGGGGCATTCAGTTTGGTACCACTCAGAACTGCAACCAGGACGGTCTCCTTTGCTGTTTGTTTTGAAGCAGTTTAGGTTTATGCAATTATTGTGATGAACTGGCTAATGAGCAATCTTAGGCCAAGTCACTTCGCTACAACTTCACCTGTGTTTGTGTACAGAACAAAACACCCTTGATTATTGGGGAGAAATAAGTTATTTTCAGCCTAACAAAAACACCGGCTTTTCCGTCCCACCCGGGGGGACCATCCCTCTTATTTATTTTTATTGACCCACTCTGCTTTTCCCATTTGAGTTACAAGTTGGCAATTTCCACTAAGTGCACCTTTAACAGTTTCTCCTGCCTGCTTTCAACACGTGAAAGCTAAATACAGGGACAAGAAATACATTAAAATCCATTGCACTTTTAAATCCCGGTGGGCTTTTTTTTCTGTTGTGGTGTTTTTGGTTTTTGTGTGTGTGGTTTTTTTTTCTTCTTTTTTTTGGTTTCTTTGTGCGAGCCTATCAGCCATTCATCATAACATTTTCAACTACATTACCTCTTGCAATTGATAAAAACATATTTACTTGCATGCTATGCAGGGCTTGCTGTACAAGAGGGGAGAAGGCAGGAAAGGCAACACAGCCATCTTCCACCCCTCCTACTGCCTGTATGGACACTTCCATTGCCACTGCTTCCCTGGGACAGCACTGACCCTTTGGCTATGTTCTATATTGGATGAAGCATCAGGGGTGCAAAGGACCTCTGTATTCCCCAATTCTGAACAACCCAAGGGAGCTCAGAAAAACCTGCACTTTGTCAGAGCAGCCAAAGAATAGAAAATGCTTTTTTTTTTTTTTTTTTTTTTCCAGTTCCAGCCTCTAAGGGGGTAAAGCACTTGTCCTTCTGTTTGACAGCAGACCACCTGTTCTGCTTCCCACAGTGAATAATCAGTCGCACGCGATGTGCTTTCACTGTCTGGGATTAATTCTCTTGCAGTCACGTGAGCTCAGGCTCAGCAGACAGGTACAGCTGTCACCTCACCCACGTTGTCATCGCTGCTTATCAGGCAGGAAGTTCACAGACTCGGATGGTGGCCCAGGGGCTCACAGCAAACTGTTTTTTTCAGGGATGGTGGAGTTGATCTACAGTGCCAACACAGAGCGGTGTTAAGACATCTGGCTCTGCAGGTGCTGTGGGGCTGAAAGGAGCCCCTCACAGCACCCAGGCACCTGAGAGTTTAACTGGGGGAGAGACCCACCTACCTCATGGGACCCTGACTGACCTCCCAGACCCTCATCTCTGCCCCACAACAGCAGTGGGACAAAGGGGCAGGTCCCTAAAGTTTCTCTTCCCTTTACTCCATCCAAAAAAGGGGACAGTCATCAACAGGCTCTGAAGAAAACCCAAACCCTAATATGCTCTAGAAATACTTCACATCCAAGGTAGATCTTTCCCAAGTCCAGCCTGAAGGTGTGACCTAGGCTTACTCTGAGTTAAAACAGTCATTAAGGGAATGATTTTTCTCATCTGAACTCAGGCACGTCAAAATAAGATGTTTAATTTAAAGTTAGTCACCTCATGCTATGCTTTCTTCTAGCCACAGGTGTCCAGAGGCCACTCATATGATCTTAGATGCCAATTTTGGGCTGAGATGAACCACCTGTTGGAGACACCTACTACTTTTGATCAACCATAGAGAGACAGGAGGGTGAGTAGCCCGGAATTAGATGTCTAATTTTAAGATGTCCTGAATTAGGTCAGAAGAATCGCCTCCTGCCCTTGTTGTCAGGGTTGAACCCCTTGGGTGAATGCTCGAGGGACATGAGCACAGCCAAAGTAGGGGGTATATGGATGAAGGGAAGGACAAGAGTGTCCTGTGCCCTGAGTGAGATGAAGAAGAGTCAATCCTAAATGAACTCTGGTCCAGACTACACAGTCAAATATATTACATGTGATATATAGTCAAATGGGGTGCAGTAGTCCAAGGATCTCTCAATGAACGCAATCTCAAGATGACAGAACTCCAAGAGAGGATAATGGAGCCGAAGAGAAGCCACTAGGGATAATCTAAGTGCAGGCTGGTCTTTCATTTCTTTCCACCTGTTCTTACCAGCTTTGCACCTGTGTTGTCATCTTTGGGGTTTGTAAATAAATGATTTTATCTATTTTCAGGTTAACAAATAGTATTGAAGGAATTTTAGGTAAAATTAATTAATTAGGAGTAAGCGTAATGATATTCAGGGTCAGGATTAAAGCATGACTAGACTTGTCTTTAGTAAATTCTGTTTTATGTATAAAATAAATCTACATTTCAACCTCATAATAGGCATCTTGGTGACTATCAGTGGCAGGAGTATGAAGAGCAGTGTCTCCCAGTGACCACTGTCAGCCTGGCAAGCTCTTCAGTGACTGGGAAGAGAGCAGGGAACAAACCTTAACATCCACTGTCTCAAAAACAGCTTGGCCACAGCCACGGAGCAAGTGGCTGTATCATGAGCCAGAGCAAAGTGGGGCTCACAGGACTACATTAATCTACTCTTTCTCAATCAATTGTTACAGTGAGATTATCGCAAACATGATGGATTGGATCACTTAATCCAGTTAGACGGCAGCTCAAGCAGATGGGTAAATAAGGGGAGCCAGGAGTCGGGTGGCCTCTACTGACCCAGAGCAGCAGCTGGTCAAGCTTTCAATGCTCTTCTTGACCTGCTTCTTAGGATTGACATTGCTAACAAAACACATGCAAGTGACACAAGAGGTGTGCAATTTCAGGCAAAGCTTTTGCCATCAGAAGGGAAGAGGGTGGAAAATGGCATTGGTGGCCATTTCCTCCTTACCTTATTCATCTTTAGGAACAAACAAAAGGTTTCTCTTTCGCAAAAAAAACACCAAACAAACAAACCTAAAAAAACCCAAACCAAACGAAACCAAAACAAAAAACAACAAAGAGAAGGAAAGAAAGCTTGACAACCCATTTAGCTGCTCCTATGCAAGACAGTGCTTTGAATATTGGGTATAATGGCATATAAGGCTAGAAATGGTGATTGCACCACTGGATTTTGGAGGGGGATGCAGCACAGCTGAGCTGTGTTTAATGAGGGTGCCATGGCAGCACTGGATCTGCACAGCAGCCAGTCTCTTGTGAATAAAATGCAGTCATTCCTGCCTTGTGTTATTTGGTATTAATCAGCACAGTCACTTAAAATTTAACACCTGAATTAGAAAGATTTTGATCACTAATGACTGCATGCAATGCCGTGCTCAGCATGAGCCATCAGACAGGCATTTTCATTTTGTCTATGTAAATCCTGCAGCTGGAAAAAGCAGCATTTTTATTGTTTGGGTTTTTTGTTTGTTTGTTTTTAAATTGAAATAATTCCATGTCTTACCCTTGATAACACCAATTAAAAAGTATGCTACATTTTATTCCCCTTTCTAAGAAAAAAAAAAAAAAAAGAATGTTTACAGTCAAGTAAAAGCATGAGTGTGTTAATCTAATATATGCAATTCATTATGGGCTGATCAGTGATTAGATGTGGCATTCGACTCTGACCTCTTACTAAGTTTTATTAGATGGGAGAATTAGTGCCTGGACAGGCAAACAGGGGAGCGTTGAGATCTAGAGTTCTGTGTATTTATACTGAGTAAGCAGATATCAAAGAATTCTCACATAGGCTGTGGGTGAGGATTTTGTTTGGAAGGGTGAGAACAAATCTTCCTTCAAAAGCTCAAAAATTCAGAGGAAAAAAATGCATTTTGCTGACACCAAGCATTGAATTGACACAGTCAGAAGATGCAACCAGAGCCAGAAAAAGGGAAGAAACAGCAGAAATTAGTAGCAGAAGTCCATTCTCCTTGAAAAATCACCTCGTACATGGGTATGTAAGCACACAAATACACATTAAGATATATTTAGCTTACAGATGTTTTCAAAACTTTTAAAATAAATAACAGGTTTTTATTATCTGGCAAACCCTGTATTTTGAGGTAATTAAGGCTGATTGCTTTCAGAGCAGCCTGTTAATAGGCTTTCCTTATTTATCAAGGGTCATTTAACATTTGCAGTGTAGAAAACATTCCCCCAAATCATCAAGGCATTTTCCACGAGCAAGCCTGATTAAATAGATGACATGATGGGTCTGCACTGGACCTCTCCACGGCTCACAGTGCCTGATACCAAATTCTCTATTTACGCAGCAGTTTCCATCCCAAACACAGCAGCAGCAGCTTATTATGGGTTGCTTGAGCTGCCTTTTCCTTAAAGCTGCCCACGTGGGGGGTTTTCACCTCTGAGGTTTGCAAAACTTGCTCAAGACTTTTGTCCCATGCCTGTATAGAGGGACCATGACTGTAGAGTCTTTGGGTAATATGAGCAAAAAACTCAGAGTCACTTCCATGAATCAAAACCTGGGATCCCCTGAGAGTCCCCTCTCTGTAAGGTTTGTCTCCAAGTCATCCCAAAGGAGCAATGCCTGTTCCACCCCTTCAAGATCCGAAAGAGAAGCTGGAAAGCAACCCTTCGGTCCCTGCTGATCACATTTAAGGTCCATGGACATCACAAACTATCCTTGAAAGGTCTGCAAGAGCGAATTGCTGACCACTGACACAACTGGAAGTTGATTTGAACAGAGGGGTTGCAAAATGTCCTGGTCTTCAGGGAGGTGAGGGATGGAGCTGTGCTGAAATCAACTGGAGTGACATATTCAGAGGTGTTTGCACTGTGTGGCTTCTCAAGAGCCATCATTCCCTAGAGCAGCCAGTCTGGAGGAAATAGGAAGCAGCTGTTTTGTGCAATTATTTCTTCACAATGTGTGTATTGTAGGAGAGGGCATGAAGATGTGTGTTTCTGCAAAGAACCTCTCTTGTGAATAGGTAATCAGCAGTAATTAAAAACTCCAGACCGTTTCTTCAGGGGGAAATCCAAGTCATACAGTGACAGAAAATGAGTGTGACAATTTGCTTCCTCTCCCACAACCACAGCTTGTCTGTAACGATCTGGCAATAGTGGCTGAAAAGCCATATATGACCTTCCATGGGTTTTGTCTGAAAACCACAAAAAATTCTGGTTGTTTTTCTTAAATCAACTCTCATCTTAAGTACCTTAATTTACCAGATCTGCTCTACTATATAGTTTGATTGCATTTTTCAAGTGGAGAATAAAAGTGTCAGAGGAACGCCAGGAAAAAACACAGATACTGCCTGACTCTAAGGGAGGGCAGTAGATGAGTAGGAGATACAGAAGAATGAGACTAAACTGAAATAATTTCACACTATTTGAGAACTGCCAGCTTCCATCACTGTACTGTGAATCTAACAGCATTTCTTTTTTTTTTTTTTTTTCTTTTTTTTCTGAAAGCCCCAAAGAATACAGGGCTCGCTTCTATATACATAAATGCCTTGTGTTTCAAATAAAACAATGAAAATAACTCCAGGAATATAAACCCCAAGCAAATAGAAGGTGGGAAAGAAACAGACCTAACCCTCTCCAAACTTATTTCCTACCTGTGACATTAGGATGTATATGTGGAGCAGACAGCTTGAAATATATGATGGCAAAATTAAAGTGGTAGCTTGGATCTCTGTGGAAAGGTGGGACTTATGGAAAATTGCACTTTCCCAGCATTTTTTTCGTATACATTTAAGAAATTTTGAGAATGTTTGTTTAGTTTGGTTAAAATGCTGAAGTCTGAAAGCCAAACCAACTGATGAAAGATACTCAGCTTTACAGTATGCAAATGTAAATGTAATCATGTTTTATTTAAATACACACACATGCACTCTCTGATGGATAATATGAGCTGAGTGAAAATCACTTGCTCTTGCTACAACACACTGAACTCGAGGACTTGGTGACGCAGTTGCCAATCCCTCGTTCTCAAAGACCATCTGCTCTTGAATCTCAACTTGGATGCTTGCAGACACATTTTTAGCATTTTTGAACATGTACACCTCCTGGTACTTCCCTTACACACCTCTCAGAAAGCCACAGTCTGAGAATGGCTGAATTTCTTTCTCTTAAACGACAGACAGAAATTAAAGTGTCATTAAGTTTCAGAGCTAAAATCCCCCTGAGTCAAAGAGGTCAGACTGTCTCTTCCATGATACTGTTTCCCTCTTAGATGTGGGAACATGCAAGATCAAATCTCATCCAGAAGGTTCTCTTCATAAGGAGACAGACATGACGTCTTTTAAAGAAAGATAATTCTTAGAGGACTGATGAGGTCACTAAAGAAACACTGACACAGTGCATTAACAAGGGCCAGTCTGATCTGACCTCTGCCGGTACCACTGAATATTGTGGGATTGCTTTTAATATCGACTATTCTTCAGGGAGCAGGAGGTCATGAGCTACATTTTTCATGTGGTATGTGAGTGGTTTGCAGATGACTGATGCCTGCTGATCTTTGGGGCTCCATGGATCACTTGTAGTGAGAGGCACCACGTGTGATTAAAAATAACTCTTGGCTCACTCAGGATTGCTATGGGGCAAAAGGTTATTAAACCTGACTGAGTTCATACTGAGATGAACTGAGATGTGTAGGGGCATTCACAACATCTGTCAAGGCAGCTGAGGCTGCGAGGTAGGGCCCCTCATCGTTGGGAGCATCTTAAAATTGCTCAGATTGCATCCATGAGCATGCATCCACCTTTGACTTAGCAAAGCAGCCATGCAATAATCAGCCTTCTCCTTTTCATCTGCAAAATCACTGCACAACTCTGATCTGCAAAATCACTGTCAAACTCTGAATGACCGTTTTGTATTACTCTCAGTTTGTCCCAGTGCTGCATCTTGTAGAGTTTATCTTGCAAAGCCTGTTTTTACAATCTTTAATGTCCATAACTTTGTGACCCATACTCCTATAAAACACTGACAAAAGTCCATTCATGTTTACAGTATGATCAGCAGAAGCAACATATTTGCAAGCTTGATTACAACAAACCTATTTCCACCAGCCAGTAAATTTGACTCAGACAAGCAAAAAGCCTAAGAAGTCTCTTGAAATCATAGCTCTCGAGGGACCACAATGGCTACTGAAAACGGTACAGTGGTGCTAAGACCTATACCAACATCTGGAGTGGATATAGAAAGATGCTCATCCATACCCACACCAGCTGAAACTTCACAGCAGCCCCAAAGTGTTACCAACAAACCAAGTCATCCACAGTGACCTCAGTTTTTATGAGTTCAGATGAACTTGATACAGTTTTATACCCCTTGGCCAACTCCATGGCCAATGTCACAGTCAGAGCAAAGGATGGAGCTTGTAGGCTTTCATCAGTTTATCAATCAACTACTGACCAAGGTGGTTTCTCCTGCTTTTGTTTTGACTCCCTGTTCATTTCTAGACTATATTGTTGGGTTTTTTTTTTAAGTACCTGAGTGACTTCATGCTCAGTGAGATTTGCAGGATGAGCCCTGTTGATTAGTGATGCTCTGCTCTAACAACTCTCATCTGTGAAGCCATGAACCATCCAACTTGTAACAGATCCTGAGGAGGAGACAGCAGCCTCTCTAACCAGCCTGAGGACCACCACACAGGTACTGCCAAATGAAAGGAGCACAGCCCTTGCACTTCTGCCAGAAAGCACAAGCGTGGAGCCAGTCCTCTGTGCCTGGACCAACCACTGCACCTTGCCAACAAGGAGCACGTGGAAAGTCATGTGTGATTTTACATGGGGAATGCTCATTTGGAGTGAATTTTCTGGTCGTCTCCACTTAACAGATGTGTGGTTCACCTCACAAAGTGGTCTTGAAGCACATAAGCTGGGTTCTTTTCAGGTGAACCTCATGAAATATCACGCAGATGCATTGCAGGAACACACCTGATGTGCTCCAAGCATTGATGGACCAGACAGTTTATGGGATGTGGTTAAAGCTTGTCTGGAGCAAATGCCTTGAAATTACTCTAGTGTGTAAGTGAGACCCCTGGCACCAACTATTTCACTTTACAGACCTGCTGCTGTTGGGTCACAGTACTTTCTTAGGAAACATTGCCAAATGCTTCAGACACTGTGACTCTACCGTAAAGCTCATTTTTTGTATTATGGGGTTTCATTAACAAATTTTCTGACTACAAGACAATTTTCCCTTTGTGCAGAGAAAAGGATCCCATCTCTTCAATTAAAAACACAGATACAATCATATAAGTAAAGTATCTGTACTAACTCAGCCTAAGTGGCATATGAGAGATGTTCATGAGCTTAACATGACAAGGACCCCTGATTCATATGCTGGCAAATGTTAAATCCTTTGTTACTGCATCTTCTCTGCTCTTTTCTCCCCACTTATCACAGAAGTGGTGAACAATTGCCCCTCACCCCCCCCCCTTTTTTTTTTTTGCTTTATACAACGTTTGAAGTTGTCAAGGACTTTCCAAAGGTTTCATTCAGAGGTCACATTAGACAGCCAGGTCTGGACTGAAGTGTTCTTGACTGATGACCATGACAGAAAATGCTGGTTTCAGTAACTGAAGAACTAGGGGAAGGAAGGGCTGGTGAATAAGGTTTGAGCTAAAATATGTCATAGACCAAACTTTATTAGGGAGTTCTCCTATCCCCTTCAGAGCTGTGATAGGTCCATAGAGTCTGTTATGGAACAGGGTGACATAAACAGAACATGGACTATATATAGCATATATCAGGTATTTATTTGGTGAAATGTATAGCAGGATGGAATTCCTTATATTTTAAACACATCATCTGTGCCCTACAGCTTTGTGCCTCATCTTTTTAAAACCTAACTCCAAAAACCACAGAATTAAAGTTCCCAACCTTTAAATGCGAAATTCCAAAATGCGGATGAAAAATATAAAATGAAAAGACCCCAAACACAACAAAACACAACCTTTCCTTTAATATAGTTTTCAAGCCAACACCATTAGGGAAGAGAAATGACTCATGATTTTGTGTGTATGGATCTGTCACTCCATTATAACGCAGAATTTAAATGAGTCCTTTCTCATACGATGCTTCATCTGTCTGTGAGTTGAAGTGCAGTTAACATACATGTGGTGTTAGACTCTGTATGGCACTTGGTAAAGGCACAACTTGAATGCAACTGAGACCTGTAGAAAAATAAGAAAGGGGAAATTCAGGAGGAAAAATTAATTTTCACTCTGCCTGTGGTTCAGATCTGACCCGTGGTGTCAAAGAGGCTGTGTAACAAAATCCACAACAATTCAACAGAGTCTATAGACAGAACAGGTCCTCAGTGGAGAGAGATTGAAAAATTAATTCCGTCTGCCTCTAAGAAACAGACAAATGTCACTGAGGTAGGAAAAACAGAGAAGGGGTCATTACTGAGGTCTCACTGTGCACAGCGTAACCTGTGCACATTAGGACAGGAACCACAGACAGAAATGCACCAAGATCTTTCCTTCTCTTTGAGTAAGAACATGTTTTATAAACTAATGCATAGCAGCTTGCATATACTGTTTAATTTAGATCCTGTCTATTTTCTTATCACAAACCCCTACTTTCTTGTGGCTTTTAATGATGTCTTATGTAAACTGCTTGGACTCCCTCTCCCAGGACGAGCAGCTGCAGCAGGTTGGTTGACACCCCACCCCCAAGAATTGGGAAACAGGAGGTGTGTCTGTGTGGGGAGAGCATAATCCGTGTGGGATTTCAGAGCACCTTTGAGCAGTGCAGCTGAATCATATAATATTTTGGGTTAGGAGGCACCTTTAAAAGTAATTTAGTTCCAACCTTCCTGCTATGGGCATGGAACCTTTCACTAGACCAGGTTGCTCAAAGCCCTATACTAACTGGCCTTGAACACTTTGAGGCATGAGACTTTCAGAGCTTCTCTGGGCAACCTGTTCCAGTGCCTCACCACCCTCACAGTAAAGAATTTCTTGTTCATATGTAATCTAAACTTACCCTCTTTCAGTTTAAAGCCATTTCCCCTTGTCCTGTCACTACATGCCCTTGTCAAAAGTCCCTCTCCAGCTCCTTTGTGGACCCCCTTCAGGTACTGGAAGGTGCTCTAAGGTCTCCCCAAAACCTAATCTTCTTCAGGCATCCTCAGCCCATTTCTGGACATCCACATCTCCAGGAGCACTGTACCCATGTCCAAAACAGAGCCCCAGAAACCCCAAAAAGCAAACTGCCTGAGGGAAAAATCAAACATGAAATGCAAAGAAAAGAGGCTGAGCTGGCTCCACTGCCAGCCCATCACAGGCACCCAATTGCAGCAGCCTGTCTCCCTCTGGAGATGTCCAAAGGCACTCACCTCCCTTTGCCGGTCAGTCACACAGGGATCCTCAGTCCCACCTCCTAGGACTGAGTTGCTAGGCACTTAAATTATAGATACCAATTGGGACCTTAAATTAGGCAGGCTCAATCCCACACCTGGTACTTATATATTATGAAACATCCTTTCATTATACTATCATGTATTTTCTTTTTATTCTCCCCGAAGGACTGGTGCTTCATTTGGGATGCAAGGTGGTCAATGGCTGAGGGTGCATTGTGGCTGAGTAACTTAGGAGGGTGATGCCTGTAGACTTTCTGAGTCTGGGAAGTGTGCAAAGAGTGTGGCAGAGAAGTACAGGAAACAAAAAGTGGGTTTAGGCTTAACAAAAGTGCAGGCAGTTACACAGAGAGCTGAAATGGGCTTCTGTCTTACACAAGTTCAAAATTGGGATTTTTTTTTCCCCCATACCATGCCAGGATGATGAGACAAGTCCCTGAAAAGTGCTGCTCTTTGGTAATTCAAACACTCCTTCCTTCCCCTGGATACAGCAATCACTATTTCAATATAAGTTTGTTTTTGCTGGTAATGTATAAGCTTCAATTTGCTGGTAATGTGGAAATCCCTTAACATCGTCTTTTTCCCACAAAAACCTCCATTTTAGCTGACCATCATTTTCCTGACCATGACACACCTTCTAGCCACTGTCAAGTGCTCCTGATCAGGCCTTGTTGGACACCCAGGCAGAGACCTGGGCTCTGCCCCTTGCTCTGCCACTGCCTTTCTTCATGGCACTGGGCACCTCACTTAATCTGCAGCTCTCCCCCATTTTGAGATTTCCCCTTTCTCCAGGCTGAAATCAAGAGGAAATCCTGGAATTTGATCTGGCGTAATACTGAGTACTGAAGTCTGTCTTAGTAGTGCTTCTAGTATATACTGTGTTGTACAACGCTTTGAAAAATCAAGTTCTAGGTGTTTCCAATAATGTAGCTAAATTGAGTGGACATTTTTGACCTTAAACTCTCTTGTACTGCAGCTCCTCATCTGTAAAATGGTGATAACAGCATCTCTCTTTTCACAGAGGTGTTTATAAAACTGACATTTCTGAAGGTCCCTGATAATATATAGTGGGGAGAACATTAAAAGCACCCGTGAGGCAATTTATAACTCTGCCTTCAAACCAGCATTTCAATAGTAGTCAGTAATAGTGTACAGCACATTATACATGGGTTTTTTGGTTGAAATTCATATTTGATTTTTCGGTGTCTGTCAAGAAAACAAAGTATAAAAGTTTTTCTCAGTGACATCTTTCTATATTCAAATGAAAACCAAACTAGCAAGGAAATTACATGATCTTAATTATGCTTTGTGCATATAAATCAGCTGCAAAATAATTTGAAACTCTTGTGTGTTTGGGATCTTTATCAATGAGGCAGAATAATTACCAACAAACCTCCATTAAGCCTCACTTTAAAAAGAACTGGTTATTAAATATGAACACAATTCTGCACTTCAAAGTCAAAATGACTCCCCAGTGAACTGGGCAGATATCAAGGCTTGTATGCATCAATGTGCATATCTCCAAAAAAATTAAATTATAATTATTTTGTGTTTAAAATAGGAATTCCCCTCTTTACCTTTTATCAGGGCAAAAGATTGCTGTGACCTAGAAACAAAGTTAAGCTCGATCAAATGCAACATGGCAGTCAAATAGCCAGCCTAAATGCAATGTCAATAAACATAAAACAAGCATTGATACAATTCTCAATAATGCAGATTCTCAATAAGCATGGAATATTTTATTCTCCCAAGTAGCAAACCATGTATAGATCAAGCAATAAAAGACATCAGACTCTCTCTTCGATCTGGTCCAGTGAACACCGATAATAGATCTTGCAAGACATGCTGAAAAAGGTCTATTGCTGAACAACAGCTCTGAAATGTTAAATTAAAAGTTCCCATAAGCAGAACTGGAAGGTTAATAATGACCTCTTGCACAACTCAACACCCTTTTCAAAGAAGGCAAATAACCTACTCCTGATTTTACACTTGATGAAACAAGTACCGTGGGGGCGAAGCTACTTCCCCCAGCTTGGTCAGAGCTCCCTCACTGCCATACATCCCTATTCACATGTGGTGGCCACAATCCACCTGCTTGGGGTGACCCACAGTGCTCCCCACAGAGTGACACGAGTGCCCATCAGTGCTGGGAGGCACTGCAAGACCTGCTCCCACAGAGCAGACACATGCAGCCAGGCACCAGGCGGAGGTTTTAATGGGGTTTTAATCTGATTCCCTCCTAAGTTCTTGTAATTAGTCACTCATTTCATGGGCGAGGAACAGAGCACCCAAAAACCAGTGCAGCTGAGGCGGTATCCACAATCCAAGGGCAAATCTTGCTCCTGCCTTTGAGAAGGGACAGTCCCCGGCAGGCTGTCCCCAGGCTCGCAGCCACCACAGCAAGGCTGGGCTCTGCAGGGGACTTTGCTGTCCTGGGAAGGCAAAGCTGCGGGGGCAGGACACACTTTGCTTCTGCAGGGACATCCAAGGGAGGACCTGGATCTGCTCCTGGCTCAGAGTCGGGCAGCCCTCTGGGAAAGCGCTGCTGCAGCTCCCTCTGCGGGCCCTACCTTCGGATGGTTAAAAGCATCCTCCCTTCTCAGCCTCCACTGTCCAAAAGCAGAGAGAGGCTGAGCAGGGGTGGACAGGATGCTGGATGTGGGGGTTCTTAGGCAGATACATGAGGATCCCTGCGATGTCCCTGGGATAACAACTAAATCTGAAGGACAATGACATTTGCTCCTGTGGGGTTTTAGGATCGCTCACTTGGTGAGGAATAGGCAGCACACTTTCAAGATAGAATCTCTGTTTACAGGGAGCAGAGAAAGATGACTTGGAAAAATATTAAACCCTTCCACTGGACTTATTTCTTAAATCAGTGTCTTTCTCCTTGCTGGAGCAGTTGGATCCCTCCTGGGCAGCTGGAGAGGGAGCTGCCACATCTCAGCACTAGAACACCTGGGACAAATTCAGCCCTTCTTCCAAACACAAACCATGTTGCACATGAAGGAACCAGTATTTCACAGTGGATGTGGAGGCTCTGCAGCAAGCCCAAGGCATTGTATCACCTTACTGTGCCCTTCTCTGTTTCTCAACCATCTCCTGCTCCCACTTTCAACAATGAATTTCAGCTGAGTCTCTCTGATGTGGATGGATGTCTGCTGCAGTCCCCAATGAGGGAAAGTCTCCTCAGACACACTTTGGGGTGTTTTTGGAGGCCCAGCAGCACAGATGGCTGCAAACAGAGCTTCTTATTAGGATTGGCTGAATGTTAAAAGGAAGATTATGACACCAGAACTTTTTTCCATGAGATTATTGCTCAGCTCTGACAATAAAAATATGCCTGATTGCCCACAGTGGAGTTATTCTTACACAAAACATCATGTTCAGGCTTCCTGTATGAAAGAACATAAGTAACTATTGTAAAGGTAGAAAATGGAAGCAGTTATAAATGTATATCTGAAATCCAATACAGGTGCATGCTAAGACTTCCTTGTACACAAACTCCACCTCATATTCCTCAGCCACCCCTTCATATCCATTTGAGGGGATAGGAGAAAGACAGGATACATTGTCAGGCTAAAGCCACCAGAGCCAGAATGTTGTCTTTCTGCTGCAGTATGCTGTGTGTATCTGAGGAATCCAAGAGTAAGTTCCCATTCTCTTTAAATCAAACTATCACCCATCCATGTGGTGAGAACTTGCTGTGTAGCTGTGCTCCACAGCCTCTCACAGCACTGACAGCTCTGCCACTGCCTGTATCCCCATGCCTGTGACACATGCCAGCTCCTCAGCCAACTCAACAGACAGCAGGGATTCGGTGCAGACAGCCTCAAACAGCCTCCTGCCCCAGGCACCCTCACCCGACGCGAGGATGCTGGGTCTCCCGAGGACAGGGATGCTGGCTCAGCCTCTCTTGGCTGCCGTGCCCTGCTGCGACACACACTGGCCTGGCACAGGGCTTTCTTCAAAGCTTAGTCCACATTGTGAAGCCTCTGCACAGTCAAGCTTTAAAGACTTTCAGTTTAGAGGCGTCTTAACATTCCTGTCGCAAGGGTCTCTGCTCTGGCGCTTGCAACACTTCCATTTCAAGCACTTAATTTCATTACTGAAACTAGCCCAAGGGCCTTCTCGTCTGTATTCTCTGCCTTGCAAGAATTGATCCGAGATCTACCTTCCTATCTTGGAGTAAATGTAATTGAGGTTTGAAACAACCAGCTTTAGCCTATTTAGAAGCATTAATGTTCTGTGAGGATAGAAGCTCCATTACTTTAAGATCCCACGGCTAAAATTCCCTTGTAGCTGTTTATTGACCTATAAAGATGTGACATAAATGCATCCTTGACATAAAGAAAATGGTGAGGCAGGTATGACATTTCTCCCTGAGGCAGCTGCTGCAGCTTCAATTATCTTATCTACAGGAAAAGTGGCTACAGAAACCTAATCACTGCTTCATTTACTTTTAGCCAGCCAAAACCAAAACACTCAGCAACTGTACTTGGCGCTCTGTCCCTGAACACTCCCCCACTAAGGGCTGGAAGTGATTATCAGATGCACTAACAACCTTTCCAGCACTAGGAAGGGAATAGTCAGGTTGCATGGTCTTTTCTGACAAGCTGGCATAATTTTCTAACCAAGAAACTCTGCTACAAAATCAAACATTTTGGGAAAAAAACCCACACCACCAACCAAAACCACTGGCTCTAAAAGGTCAGTAAGGTTTCTTTTAGTCCTGAATTAACTTGCAATCTAATACACCATATGAGCCCTGACGAATACAGAGACTATATAGATCATCCAGATTGGAAAGGGTAATAGGAAGAGGAGAATTAACATTTGGTCAGTAGTTAAAGCAAAGAGCTGTAGGAGAAAGCAGAGACCTACAGACACAGTTCCTCCCCCTTACATATCCCTCTTCTAATTACATTTAGCTAATCCACTCAATTAACATTGATGAATTTTATGATGAAAAGCATAATGAATCCATTAAATACAAAACAAGTATTGGCATAAATCCTTTTCACCCCAGGAAGTGAATTATATCAGAAGAGCTACAGTAATTTACTAATAAAGTGATCTAATGAAGAAAAGAAGCCATTCATTTTGCGGCCAGTTAAGATCCAGGCTGGCAGAGGCTGGATCCTCCGGATCAGGTGCTGATGCTGAGGGACTAGCTCCGCTCCCAAGCTGCAGCAATTGGCAGCAGAATTGGGCCAACATGATACGTCACTCGCTGCTACCTAATAATAATGTTACACCGACACTGTCAGGATTTTTCATCTCCCTGCTCCTGTTAGACTCTTCTATAAAAAGCCAATTTGTTAAGCACTTAGTCACTGCTTTATAATTCATAGACTCTCACGAAAGTTTTAATGAGAAACCACAAAAGCAGTAAGAGGAAAGTACAGGCTGAGACGACTATTTATAAGCCAGCAAATATCCTGCTAGAACAGTCTCCTCTCGTGACGTGTGCGTTACATTTCTATCATATGCACGCTAAATTTATGTGTCATGCATTCCCTTAACAAGACTATTCATACAACTATGATAAATAAGACCATAATCTGTGGCGATTTCCATCCTTCTGTATGCCAGCAGGAGTCTCTTAGCAACCGTTGTTAGGGGCAACGCCAGCATCCAGCATCTTTCGTGGAATTCAGTGGCAACAGAGCTTTCACCAGCTTACGATGGAGGCTCCAGCTATACCTCAGAGAAAACAGAGCTTCCCTTCCCCCTCCCACAAATCCATGCTACCGAGAGACACTCAGCGCACAGTGAGCGAGGCTCAGCAATTATTAAAAATTATCAATTTAGCACAATCCAAGTGGCCATTCCGGACACCACACATATCCCGCCTCCTTTCGCACCACAGGGCTATTAGCCTGTTTTCCAAGATCACAACAGCCTTGTCCTCTCCCCAGCCTGCTTAAAATTCACGGCAATGTCTTTAAACGAGGCTAGGGAACCTCTGTAATGTGTTACAAAGAAATCCCTTTACTAGTCCCCTGTTGAGATATGTCACGGATGCACTTCCAGAGCCATGTGCCATGTGTCTGCCTGTAAAGTGCAGCCATGATCTTAATGCTCCTTTAATATTTTATTCTGACTGTAGCCTAATGCTATCTCCTAATTGCTGAGCATCCCCCACAAGAGAAGTTACTACAATTCATCTGCTTTTACAGGATGCCATTTTTGTTTTCAGTGGGAACAGACAGTCCTTCTGAACCAAGACTCTCCAGATCATGCCAGAATACTGAAGGGCCTTCTGGATTAAAGGAGAAAAAAACTGGGTAAAATCCAACCAAAAAAGTGATGGGGCTTTTATGCCAGTCAAGCCAAAGTGTGTTTTGAGCAACGCCAGCTTTAATGATGACATCTGTGATATGGGCTGAGAAGGGCATTGGGCTGCCTCTTCCCTGGGGATTATATGAATATTTCATCTCAAATCAATTACTGAGTTGCTATTCCCACTGCTCCCCTTAAGGCTGTCAGCCAACTCACTTTAAACCCCCTGTTCTGAGGCAGTTGACATCTCAGCCTTAAAGCAAATCCAAAAACCACACACACAAAACCCCCTCTGGTCTGAAATATGGCATCTGAAGGGCTGTAGTGTCCTGAAATGACATCAAAATGTTTTGATGAACGGAAAACTTTTCTTCTTTTAAAAAATTCCCAGTAACTTTCATGTACCTTTCCCTCATTTGCATTTAAATTAATTCATTAGGTGGCGTGTCATTTTCCTTGTGTTGTATTTGTCTTCCAGGAACTATTTCTTCCCTCTCTTTCAAACTTGCAGATTTGGCAAGTTTAACTCAAGCCCCATGTTGGAGCAATATTTAGATTCAAATCAAAAGAGCAAGGACTGTCAAAGTTGTGGGCAACACTCTCTTCATTGTAAGCAGTTGCACAGTTGTCAGATAAGTACCAGAGATGAAATATTATTTGCCATAATACTTAGGCACCATTGGTTGACTTATGGATCTTATGTCAGACTTAGATTTGAATTTTCTTGTTTATCCTACAGTTGAATAATTGCCTTATTTCTCCCTCCCACAAGAACTGGTCAAGAATTTCAAGCTTGTATTTACCAGACAAGGAATTATTCTGCTCTGCTTGGAATCAGCATCGCTTGCTCACCCTCAGTTGATTAACATCCCTCTATCTCTTAGCCTTCAGTTCTGATCCGATCCTCAGGATACAGCAGTAAGCCTAAAATTCCCTCTTCACAGCTTTCAGAGACTTTTGGTCAAGAAAATTTCTCAATTAATTTTAGAGCCCTGTTAGACTTACATTATAGCCTAACCCTGTATTTTATATAACCCTGTATATATATTTCTCGTAGTCAATGAAACAAATGACGCTCACCAACTCACCCTTGGGATGAGTTGGATGAGTTGGATATATAGGGAAATGACAGGGCCTTTTGACAGTCAGGTACCAAAATTTAGACAAAACTCTCCACCTTTACTGCTGAGAAGAAAAGCAAGACCATGGAGCGAAAGATAAAAAAATTAAATCTCAGCTGTATTGTGACATTCTACAAGCTATTTCAGGTTAGACATAGCCATCTGGAAAAGGGAAAGACCTCATTTTCTTACATTGCTTTGCTTGCCTTTAAGAATCCCAGCTCTTTTGGGATGTCTTTGTACAGCCCCCAGCCCTGGACAGATTTCCTCTGGAAAGGATTTCCAGGTACTGCTCTGACAGCTCCTCGGGCTGAGCTCAGACTCTCACAGTAATGCAGACCCCTGTGCGAAGGAGGGTGAGGAATTATAGTAAAAAAACATCAAAGTATGAGGTGATGGGAACAGTAGAAGCAGTGCATTAACCCCTTTTCTCCTGAACACCATGATCAAGTGAAAGGAGCAGGGAAAGGCATGGTCTTCACTTCTGAGAAATCAGAGTTGCCTGGTTATTTGTAGTATGATCACAGATTTGTTCAGCCTTAATTGCAAAGCAATTCAAGTGCTGGGGAAATAATGGAATAGAAAGAAGAAGAAAAAAATCTAGAAAAGAGAGAGGAAGGGAAAGAGGAAAAATAAAAAAGTAGAGGGAAGAAAGATTACAGATCATGAAAAAACCACTTCTTATCAACACAATGACATGATGGAAAGCAGATATAATAATGGAAAAGAAGTTCAGCACAGAAAGAGGCATTTAACCGTCTTTGCCATGTGATTCCCTGTCTCAGTGGGATGAAGCTGCTTGATTCTGGTGTAAAAGCCACAAAACCTTGTCTTTGGATTCAAACAGGATCCTCACGTTTATTTATTTATTTATTTGTTTGTTTGTTTGTTTGTTTTTAGTTGCCCTTGGCAATTAAACACACAAAGTACATTAAAATTTAGGAGTGGCTTTTCGAAGTGGCTTTTGAGAAGACAATATATAACAGAGTAAATATTAGACTCACTAGGCCGTCAATGCTAACTGGTACCACCTCTTTGGTATCTTTAATGTGGGTATTCGTTCTATAAGGCCAAGCACGCTCACAGACGTATTTGACTTCTTGCATCTGACACGAAGAAGTAGCCTTCAGGAAAATGCTAGTTGTAGGTTTGCATTAGCTGTAGAACAGATACAATTTCTTTTGTGACTGGAACTAATGCAATCTGCAAGAAAATCAATGCAGGTTCACAGGGAAATAACCAGACAGTTAGCAGAGCGTAGTGCAGTCTAACAGAGACATGGTCTGCTAACACTGAAACATGCTCAATAGTCATGCTTTTGATCTTGCTTCCTTCATATTACAGCCAGGCCTTCCAGACTACCAGAAGTGCATCACACAGCTTCCAAACATAACAATCTTGCACTCACTTTTACCTGTCTGCTCTGGTATTTGCATTATGAAGACTGATCTGATTATTCAGTGCTGGTTCCAGAAGTGAGCGTTCTCCACGGTCACTTGGATTATCAATATGAAAAACATACTGGCAGGACTAGAGACTAATTATTTTAAGATGGATTATTCTTTTCTCTTTTACAAAGGCTCTATTTACTTGATGCCTCCATTCAAAGATTCATTAAAGCGTCTCTTCCTATCTGCAAAGGAGAACTTTATTCAGGGATGGTGTATCTGTGTGATTCCTAGTGCTTCTTTTTATTCTCATTTCAAATGCAATACTGGGTTGTT
This sequence comes from Myiozetetes cayanensis, assembly GCF_022539395.1. Classification (NCBI taxonomy): domain Eukaryota; kingdom Metazoa; phylum Chordata; class Aves; order Passeriformes; family Tyrannidae; genus Myiozetetes; species Myiozetetes cayanensis. Next base: position 6,749,335 of record NW_026087521.1, read on the forward strand.
TGAGGGCTTTTGTTTATTTGACTTTACTTTAAAAAGGCTCTGAAGCAATCACCCTTTATGATGCCAAATCAGTATGGAAGCAGGAAAAAGTAACAGGTCCTAAATCATCAGGGCAATACTGGAAGAAATTCATGTCCCAGAAGAGGATAAAATGAATGTGAAAGTAAATGGTGAATGAATTACACCATTTATTTACATATACCATTGCAGAGCTAAACACAGTGCTGGAAAAATGTAAAAATGGTGCCATACACTGAGAGGAAGATTGACTATACCCAGGAAAGGAGAGTAGAGCTGACACAAAGGGATTGATTACCTTCTCATGTGGGACTGCATGACAGTTGGTGCGAAAAGCCCAGAAGCAAAAAGTGTATCACTGTACTTTCAAAATGCTTATATTTGTGCTAATCTGTAAAACACAACATGTAAAAAACTGCTGTTTTCTTTGGTGAATGAAGAACACTTGGTATAAATGGATACTTGCAGGTCAGGAATAACTTTTGCCTCGGACCACCACGGAGATATACATTATTAAAGGGGGGTGTCCCCCTGAGCTAGAAAACCTTTTCCAGCTTGCTAATGATTTTCTTGGGTTTAATAATTCAGGCTGAAATTTGGAGTTGTTTATGAGAGTAAGATGGGAGGGCAGTGTGGGGGGGGTGTAGTGAAGGCTCTTTTCAATACTTCCAGTAATATGTGAAATTGTACAAACCTCAGGCCATGCAGCAACCACTTGAAAGTTGTTAAGAATCGCCTGTGCACCGTAATCACTCCATAAAGTTTTGCTCTTCAGTGAAAATCTGCCCACTCAGTTAAACCGTGAATGTTTGCAAAAACATTTGCCCAGCACAGGACTTCCCGTGGGTCACTGCCTGCTTTTGGCTTCCCCTTGCTCCAGCATGGGGTTCTCCACGGGCTGCAGGTGGATCTCTGCTCCTATGGATATGCATGGACTGCAGGGGCACAGCTGACTTACCATGGTCTGCACTATGGGCTGCAGAGGAATTTCTACTCCAGCACCTGGAGCACTTCCAACCCCTCCTTCTGTACTGGCCTAGGTGTCTGCAGGGATGTTCCTTTCATATTCTCACTCCTCACTCCACCTGCAGTTGCTGCTGCTGCTGCACAGCAGCTTTTGCCCCTTAACTCTGTTATCCCAGAGGAGATATCTCTGTTGTTGATGGGCTTGGCCTTGGCCAGCTGTGGGTCCATCCTGGAGCCAGCTGGAACCGACTCTGCTGGTCATGGGGGAAGCTTCTGTCAGCTTCTCGCAGAAGTCACCCCTGTAGCCCCCCGCTACCAAAACCTTGCCGTGCAAACCCAGCACAGAATCCCCACACACCATCAGGGCAGGGTGACTGCAAGACACAACCATGTAGGCTGGTTGCTGCAGTTGACCAAGGAAGCTCAAAGCATTTTCTAACTTGCACGTGCGTGACTGTACTGCCTAATATTACTCATTCCGCTTTTTTTTTTTTCCTCTCTAATTACTTTATTAAAAGTCAAAGAGCAAGAGAGTTTCTTCAGGCAACAGCGAAGTCTCTCACAGAAATCTCCCAGGATTTGCTGCAGGAAGCTGTATTTAATACTATGATTGCTGATGTGTGATAATGGGTCAACAGCAGGGCAAGAATCAGAGCACGTGGGTCACGGCGCAGAGGGCTTGCTGCCATGTGCCAGTGCAGTGCCTTTGGTATCTAGGACAGCTGATAGCAGCAGACTCAAGCAGGTGTTTGGAGATGTGGATATACCACAGTATCCACTGAAACCAAAGCTCCTTGTCTTAGTGAAACAAAGCCAAAGTAACAAGGACTGTTCAAAAGGGACCCAATGTTAGGTCCTCAACAGTCACCTCCCTGTAGCACAGAGTGATGGGTCTGGTTGGATTTCTTGAAAACACAAGGCATGGGAAGTCTCTTCAACTGTGGAGTGCAATTGGAGAAATACTTGGTAAGGTTTGTATAAAACACAAGAGGAGCCTTAATGCAGAAACTCAGCTCTCCTTGTCCTTTGTGGTGCTCACTACCGAGGTGCTGAGCGGAGGAGCCCTTATCCCGTAAGAGCAGAACGTGACAGCCTGGTCGATTCTCTGCAGCAGTTACAAGAATTACAGTGAAGATAAAGCTGACATTGAACACTGTGATAGCACACCATTATTAAAAAAAAAAAAAAAAAAAAGGTTTTTTTTCTTCAGTTAAAACTGCAGTTGAGTAAGCAGTTTGTAAGGTAAATCAGGACAAGAACTGAGGTCTGTCAGGCCTCACCAGAGATGCCTGCTCTAGGATATATGGATTATGGGCACTGTATGGAAGTTTCACTGTCAGCTCAGCATCCCCTCAGGCATGAGCAAGTGGTCAGTGTGCAGATACCTTCTGTCGTCTTCCTGATTTTGGGCACCAAGCATGATCAATAGTGATATATTGAGGGCATGTAGATTTTCCTGGGAGTGCAGAAGTACCAGATTTGAATCCCAAAGAGGATAAATTTATTCTCACAGAATTACCTGAGAAAACTTTAAACTAGGGACAGCTGACAGATTATACCAGCAAGGCCAGTTGCATAAATATCTACCAGATCTCTAACTGGGAGGGATTTATTGCTCCCATGAGATCACACAGTTGCATTATTATCAATACAAAATTGGTCAGCATCAAGCCAGCGAAGCTTTGTACTTGATCTATAGTTACACCTTTTACAGCAGAGCAGCCATAACCTCCAACCAACAACCACCTGGTTTTATAGGCAATTAAAAAAGGATACTATTTTAGTTCTTACCTATGGTTGGGTAAGGTGGACTAAAGCAGATCAAAAACTCAAGCCCAATATACAAGCAGATACAGGATCAAGCAGATATATATGACCTTTAATATCCACAGCCACAAGTAAACCCATTTTCACTGCTATCAGTGGAGCCTGAAGATAGTGGCAGCTGCTGATTTGGTCACCAAACTGGAAACCTTCATACCCAAGCAAAGAAACAAAAATTGTTCTCAGGGACATACAGCCATAGTCTCCTAATCAACAGCATGGACCAGGCAGTAAGGCTGTGCTGAAGGGTTTCATGCTGTTGGTCACTGTCTTGTTGCTTGGTGAGAGCCTGGATGGGGTTGCCAGCAGCTCCTGCCATCAGGGACACTCCCAGCTCACAGGCACATCTCTCTCCTTGGCTGAGGTTGTAAATTTTGTCATGAAATACAGATGACCTTTAGTGAATGTGTCTTCTCCGTACACAGAGTGTCAGTCACAGCAAACCTCTGTTGGATTGTGGGATCATGTTGGTCTCCAGCTATTACAGTAATAAATGTGATTAACTGCTGCTATAAAAAGCAATTTCATTCTGACTGCTAACCTCATAAAAGAAAAAAAAATTAAATAAACCAAAGAATGGATCGCAATATGACATTTTTACATCCACATTGGTTTATCTTCTGACTCTGGACTACGACTCTGACAGCTTGTCACGGGAATGACACTTCCTTTTGCATGGTCAGTGTTTGCCATCACTGCTCTGTGGGTTGGAGGTGACACAGGTACTTTCCATTACAAGGAGGAGGGAATTGCAGCATCTTTCCAAGACTGTTTTAACCATTTGCAAATATTGGTGACTTAACCATTTTGTTATGCACCAGAGCAACAGGAATCTTTTGCCAAATCAAGTAAAAGCCAATCTTGCAGCCTCAGGTGATGAGCAACCTCTGCTGAATGAACGGAGTTGCAAAGGGCAGGGCTGAAATTAGTCCTGAATTTACTTCATCTAAAATACAGGGTCTTTAGAAGGGTCTGCTGCTGAGGCTCAGAGTACATAGTGTCATGAATGTACACCCAATAGGCACTGCATGGAGAACAGAGCCCTGTGTAAAGTTCAATTTTCAGAAAACTTAAACCAAACTGAACTTCAAACATGTTATTTGCTGTTTTCTATTCTTTGCACCCTTTTAATCATCAGCAGAACATGATTTATCTCTTTGATCATCTTGAAGAATTCACTTAACATAAATGATTTTACTGAAGAGTGTTTTGATTTAACAGAAAATGCTGTAACAATATCCAGTGGTTGAAAGCTGAGGCTGGAATATAAATTGAGATGCATATTTTTAACAAGGATAATTAGCAATTTACCCAAGGATGAAGTGGCTTCTCCATCACCTATGGCCTTTAAATAGCATTAGATTTTCCTGAAGGATTTGACATTTCAATGTCCAGTATTCAGAGAGAAGATAGGATCTCAGAGCTAATGCATATGGGTTATGCTGGAGTAATTTCCCATGACCTATGAGCCTTTTCACTGAAAACAGAATTTTCCCAAAGCTTTTTGTAGTTTTTATAGTGTCATTTACAAAATTTTGTATGGTATTCTCTTAACTTTCCAAACAAAGCTGCATTTATCATGTCTTAAATTAAAGGGAAACTTGAATAGATACTTCACACAAATATTCACAGCTGCATAAATCAACTCAAAGAGAAGATTAGGTATTTATCAGCAAGAAAACACAAGCTGTAGGAGCATGCTTTGTACCTTCATTTATTTGTGCTTCTCTTGTAAAACATTAAGGATGTCCTAAGACGAGGCAATTAGGTAGATAGTGTATTAAAAATAAAGGCCACGTACCCCTCCTTCTCTGGACAGCTTGTAACTCACTGTTTATTTCCTCACTACAACACAGGTTTATCTGCAAAAGCTGCACTGACCTGATATGGAAGATGTAAAAATATTTAAATATCAGAATTTATTCTGATTCTGGTTCTGTGAGTCAGGGGAGTTGAAACCAGCGCCATGCAGCCCCAGCCTGGAGCTGTGGTCTGTACCCAGTCCTGCATACAGCTCCCATCTCCGATGAGAGGGGTTCTGTGGTCTTGCCCCATCCCACTCCCATCCCTTTTCACTGTCCTCCTCCTTTTGGCAGTCCTGAAGGGTTTTACAGAGGCATGTGCTGCAGCCAATTTTCCATGTGAAATGTTTCATCCAGGTGCTTCCAGACCAGCTTCGGTTATAAGACAGCAGACCCCTGTCGCTGGGATTAGGTTGTCAGGGCAACTTTTGCCCTGAAAAACTGGACAATGAGAGAGATCTTATCATACAGGGAACTTATGTTTTCCTTACGTGGTCCTCTGTCATTACTTCTGCACTTAAGAAATTGAGTGTCGAGCATCTGCACGTGGGCTTCAGTTGTATGCCAGTGCTCTTCCCCGTGATTTCCACTTCTTTAGCCAGGACAGCTTTCCATGCTGGGCATTTGTTCCTTGGCAGCAGTTTCATCTTTCCTTGCTTCTTCTATCCAACCAAACAAGGTATGGAGAGTACAGCCATTTGGAGAGGAGCAGGAAGGGAAACCGGGTCAGTGACCCCTTTGGACGTTCCAGCAAAACTCCTTTCAGATATTACAGCACTGTTAGACCAGCCTGGAGGCAAAGGGATCTCAGAGGGGGTCAACAGCTACTTAGCTAAACTAGAACCATCATCTTTATAGAAAAACCTACAGATAGACCTGACTTCACAAGTAAACCCTACTTTATTTATTTGTCTGCTCAGATATTTAGGACAATTCCCTCTAATCAACATGTCAGTGGGGGTTCATTGGTTAAAAGGGAGTCATATCTAAAAGCCTTCTCTTTTATTTTGAATTAGGTCACGTCAGGACCATCTGGATTCCAAGTTTGGCCATGGCAGAGCATTTCAATGAACATTATTAAATTAATTGCATGTTAGGTTTATAAGACATGGCCTAGCAGAGCAAATAAGAGCTGCACCCAGAGCTTCCTGTGGAATAATGGAGAAATATCTGCCCCCTCGGGGGTCCATGTATACTTGAGGATTTTAAGGCCAGAAAAGAGCGAGCTTGTCCATCCACCCACATCTCACAAAAGAAAGGAGAGAAGGCATCATTCCTTCTCCATCAAGAGCTGCTCAGGAAAAAAAAATTACCAAACTTTTGTTCCAGGTTCCTCAAAGCACATATGTATCTCAGCCATATTTACAGAGAAGATGCTGTGGTTTTAGCACATGTCATGTTTCCCCCACTGTTGTCTTCTGTGTGACTGGAGCAATGTCCACAGCCCAGAGTGGCTGCTGGAAAAGCAGAAACAACCTTATGTGTGTAAGACCACTCTGTCTCCCTCTTGGGTGGATCTTGGGCCAATTCTTTCCACTGGCAGAATTAATAACTTACATGATTATCCTATATAGGGTTCTTCTGAAGACATGGGACTCCAGGCAAATATCCCAGGCTCTGACAGCAAAGCCTTCAAGAATGCCACCTCTCTTCAAAGAACTCGAAGTCTCTTGAAATAATTTGTTGTTCTCAGGAAATATTTTTTTAGCAATAATTTAGCCCCATGAAAAAGACCCTTAAAAATAATAATTAGGAAAAAAAACCCACCTAAAACAAAGTAAAACAAAACCCCCAAAACAACAAAGGAAAACAAAGGACTATTTCATGGGATCTTTCAAAGTACTGTAGTCCAAGACATGTTTTTTACATATACTTGTCTATTTTACATAACTTTTGCCCCAGTGCTTAGAAATTCAAACTCAATGTGCCAAGGTGTTTTGGTTTTTTATGCTTTCTCATATCCCTGTTTCCAGGCTGTGTTGCCATTTGACTCCCTTCAGTATTTACCTATGCTTGTCAGCTTGTGAGCATTAAAAATTCAACTCCAAACACAGAATGACCCCTACTTCACAGACTATGACAACTAATGCATTATGTCCTTAGAGTGAAACAGCTTTATTATAACAGCTGTACTCTTGTTTTGTGTTTTTGTCTCAGTCTCCTCAGGGTAATTGAGAAGTGAAGTCAATTAAGACACAGGGCTAAGATAGATGTTGAATTTGGAGTGCCTTTATATGAGAGTGACCCCACACTTCAATTATTTATCCGTGTTATCACAGTATTTAGGAGCAGCTGGCATGGAGCAGCTGCCATGCTGCTATGACACTAGGAAGACTCCCTTTTTTGGTAAGTGTTTCCTCACTTAAAGGAGATTTACAGCCTGAGACACTATGAAGGCAGACAGACAGACAGAGTGAAGGAAGCAAGAGACAGATAAGCCATTTTGCAGCAGTGAGCTGCCAAAATTGCCAGCTGTCCTGTGTCAGCCCACAGCACAAGTCCCAGTTCACCTGGCACTGCCTGGTCAGGCATGCTGAGCCCAGGCATCCCATCTCCATCAGGCACAACCACTCCCTCCAAACAAGTTTGAGGAACTGCCGTGATTTTTGCCAGTGGACTCAGAGCCTTGGAAATGCCAGCCCTGGAGGCTGTTGCTTCTGATTAGGAAAAGCAAGGGCATAGCTTCCTAAGGGCTGTGCCTCCAGTGAGGCCTGAGCTGGTCCTCCTGCAGCCAGGTGATGTGAGGGCTGCTCTTCTCCTCCTGCCATGGGTCATGCCAGTGCCACCATCCCCCTGCTGTCAAGAGCAAGGTAAGAGCAAGGTCTGTGGAGCACCACCTGAGCATCAGGGAACCCCAGTAGTGCTAAGAAGGACACCTGGGACAGAGCTCCTGCAATCTCCATTGCTCTTCAGGCAGCAGGGAGGATGAGGTCAGGCAGGGAAGATGAAGTCAGGCTCATCCTTAACTTCAACCAACTCAGGTTAAGCTGGAAGGAACACCCAAGCCGTGCTTCTTCCAAACTCAGACATTAACAAGTCCCTGCAGGAAGTGCATTTGGTTGTTCTCTTGTTTGGAGTGTTACAGTGAGCCCAAAGCAAGTAGATACAGTAGCGTATATATGAATATTTCTCCCCTGCTCTCCAGGCAGCTGAAGTGAAACGCACTAAGAATTGCTGTGTTAAAGTGTCTGTAAAGTGTCAGTCAGCACCTGGGAAAGGTCTCTGTCCTTGAAGCAGTTGGTTGGGTCCCCAGCATCGCTGCGCAGTTTATTCTGTAGGGAGAGAAGTACTTGCTGCAGAGAAGGATTTTCATTTTCCAGGGCCTTTCTGACACAGAATTGCTCATCATTTTCCTTGTCAATACCTGCCTTTGCAATTTACTCCGCACAGGATCACTGTCAGCCTCATTTTCTTTGCTTTTATATCCATGCAACTGGGAAAACAACTTCAGTACAAAAGGTAACTGTGTAAAGACAGAATGGAAAGGCTACTAAAGGCAATCGCAGGCTTTGAATAGGCTCCACCTCAGAAACCTTTCCAGTTGTATTATTGGAATATTGCCGCATATTTTTTTTTTCAAAAATTTGTCTTTTTTCTGTCCAGTCAGTTTATTCCACCTGAATTCTGAACAGGTTGTGCTTGCTCTAATGCAAGCTAATAAGGAAGATTTCAGCCTCTGTAGCAGAACGATTTGGCAGTAGGGGACAAGCCAGGTTTCTCTGACAGATGCAAATATTTACACCAGATAGCAAACATGTCACAGGGTCGAGCAGCAGAGCAGCTGCCATACCAGCATAAAGCCACATAATGTTCTCTTTGGCTCCAGGTTCACATAATTGATTGAATCAGCAGATAATCAGTTACACTAAACACCCACTAAATCTCCTCTTTGTCAGCAAAGATGCAGCTTCTTATAGAGAGGGGCATTTAAAGGATGAGATAAAGCTGTTTCCCAGAGTCATGTGTAAATACAAATGTCACTATTTAAAGTGTGCATTGCACATATTTAAACTAGTCCCTCTGGCCTATGGCACAAGCCAGGGTACTCATAGCTCGATTTTCTCCACAAATTACCCTGAAGTAAGAAAACACAATTTTGCAGCACAAGGTTAGAAAAGGATGTTCCCAGCTGAGACACCTGATCCAAGCTGGCTGCTCAGGCTCCCCTGTTCTCTTAATGGAAACAGGAGTGTTTAGGTCATGAACCATCTCGTCCTATTTTAGCTAAATTGGGATGAGATGAGTCAGGTCTTCAAAACATCTGTTTCTCTCCTCTGGTAATACAAGGTGTTGAGACAAATAGCACATATGCAAGCACATACATTGTGGAGACTACATAGGGTCAGATGTTTTCCCTCCTCAGCATGCAAATGAACCTCGCTAAGCACTGGTAATAAAAACCTACCAAGCTTCCAGTTTTGTCCAAAATACTGAACTTCTGTAGAAATCTGTCTTCCTTCTTATTTCCCCAGTCTCATCCCACCTGGTTGTACAAGTTTCTGCTCTTGTTTGTCCACGTTTCTGCTAAAAAGTGTCTCCTCCATGCTAAGCCTCGGAATAGATTTGATAAGGCTTCATCCTGGCTTATATATCCCAAAAATTCATTCTTGTCCTGTTGTCCATAGCAATACTTGATGATTTGTTCAGGAAAAAAACACCCTTTTTCACTGTTGTTTCTCTTTCCTGTCAGTTGCCAAGAAGCAGACAACTTGTGGTCCAATGATACGACACTGCTAGGGCACAAACCACTATTTAGGAGACATCTGGAAGGCTTTTAACAACTGTAAGCCACACAGATAACATAAAGTTAACAGCCAGCCCAAGGCCTTTTGTAACACTGATGAATCCAGGCCAGTTTATAGAAGGTTGTACAGACACCTGGCTTGAGCAGTTTTTTTGGGAGATACCTCTTCAGAAGAAGGTGTTGAGTCAAATGGTACCTTTGGGGCACTCCCAGGCAAAGACACCACATTTCTTATGACTCTGGAGTGTAGTTAAATGCTGGGATTTAATTTTATCTCCTAAAATAGCTCTACCCAAATTGTAAAAATGGAGGACATAAAAACTCCTTCCAAATGAGCTGACTGCTGCAAGGGGAGGGTTGGTGGGAGAGACTGTGGGGTTTTGCTTGGTTAGAGAGGGCTGATGAATTTGGACTTTGAATAGCCATCAAGGAGACCACATCCATGCACAGCCATGCACTTGTACCCAGAAGCCTTTCTTTATATTCATACGTATGACTCGAGTATCACTTCTTTTCAATATTTATTTGCCTCCTTTTGTTGAAGAGAAATATTCCTCTTTAAGCCAATATCTATGTGAGCTTGGATGGAAGGAAAGGGGGATCAAAGACTCTCACTTTGCAAGTTCACAGATAACAGAAGGCCTAAAGGTTGCTTTTGACTCTGTATGTGTGTTTCCACAACTGTTTGCCTTACCTGCAAAATCCCCTATAGTAAGAAAAATACACTCTGAGATCAGCTGAGGGCATTTCAATGATGCTGAGACAAATCTGCGTTTAGAGTTTTGAGGACAGCTTTGCAGGATGCTGTTTCCTTTCAACATACACCAGCCTCCCCATTAATGATGAACATCTCCTCCTTGGAGAGCTAAGGGATAAAAAGCAATCCAAACTGTGCAGACCTTTTGTGGTGCTTTAGTGGGAGAAAGGAGAGTATCAGTTGATGCTGTCCCACAACATTTTCCTTTTGCTGGTGAATCACTTGAGTGTTTCCAGTAGGAACAATAGTGTAAAAGGACATCATGTTTTAAAAAAAAAGAAACCCCAGAGTTTAAATGTATGGCTCAACATAAATAAGTCATGAGCAGAGGAGCTTATTTCAAATTCATAGAGAGGTAAATGAAAGGAAGAGGGAGCAAAATCTGCCTTTATGAAGTAAGCTTCACATCTCTCTCAGGTGTAAAACCCCAGTGACTTCAATGGAATTGCACCAGGGTCCCATATATTTGCCTTAAAGAGTTTATCTGCCCCAAAGCAATAGGTTGTCCCTGGAGGAGTGATAACAGCTCTGATGTGCACAATGGGGGAGGGTTGGTACCTCACTGAATTAACCAAGTAACAGGATGTGATAGTGGTGCAGAAAAGGACTCTGGAGGAGGCAGGTTTGCAGAGGGATGCTCCATTTTATAGACCAAATTTGCATTCAACAGCAGTTGCCTCACTCTTCCCCCCACACCTGGAGATGAAACAAGGACAACTAAAATTAATCGATTTCTGCAAAACTGAGTCTGGGGCTCAAAGGATTCCAACTCCTGCCCCAGCTCTACTCCTGGTGGGAGCTTGAGACCCCACTGGGACCACAGAGCTGGCAAGGGCATCCAGTAAGGCCAGACTCCCAGTCTTTTTCCAGAACAATTTGACTTGCTCACTCTCATTTTGTTGTCACCCACTTTTCACATGTTCAATTTTTTCTGCTGTTATTTCACTTATCAAAGTTCTCTTCCCCCCACCCCACACACCTTTTGGGGTGTCCAAGATACACAAGTTCAGACCATCTTGGACTTCGGTTTTAGTACTTGTTGTTTAAGGATTTGCTGTGATCTTTAGTTGTAAGTGACCAAGGGGAAATAGTAAACATGTATTTTTGTACACACAAGTACAAGATCCATGCCGAGGAGGGAGCAGCTGTTTCTCCAATAGGCTTGCAATATAAGCTGAGAAAGGTCAATTAATGCTAGCAAATGCTGAGGAAAAGGAAACAACGGATGTAAACTTGACAAAGGCCATACAGGCATCTGGTGGCAGAAACAGGATGCAAGACCCATTCCAGCATCCTCAGCTCAATATCATCCCTTTTCCAGCAGGATCCTCAGATAAAGCAGCACTGACTTTGTAGCTCTGTCCAAAACTGCAAGGCTAGCAACAAACCACAGAAATGCAAACATCTGTACAGCCAAAGGCAATCTTCTGGTGAGTCTAGGGCTCAAGTTCATAAGATGGTATCAGACAACAGAAGGAAAAAGCTATTTCTTGCCAGAAAAAAAAGATGTATTTTAGACTGAGTGCTGTGGACAAATATAAACCTACTGTATATCAGAAGGAGGATTTGGGTACTTAGTTTAGTCTCTGATTGAGTAAAACTGCCTTCCAGGAGAATCAAAGCTGGGATGTCTTCTTCCACTTCACCTTCTAAACCTCCTCTGACTCTATTACACTGCTTGGAAAGAGGATAAGTTGTTAATTAATTCATATACAAAACCACGGGTGAGAGAGGGGAAAAAAAATTAGAAATCTACATTTTTTTCCCTACTACATGAAGTGAAAGAGTTCTGTAAAGTGATGCATCTTGATCAGTCTGAAAACAGAAATCAACAACAACAAAATGAGAGGTGAGAGGAGAGACCCAGGCAAAACAAAAATTGGTTTGCACAGTGATTACCTGGTGAAAACACAGAAAGTTAAATGAAATGTTTTGCTGCCTTTCTAAAGAGCGCTTTTGTCTCCATAAAAGCATTGAACTACTTTAATGGTATTGATTTCAGCAGAAGTGTACAAGCCCTTCAATGTGGAAACACTTATGTTGTTATAAAGAGGCTTTATTTCAAATGCAGGAATCTGGAAACGAGAATAAGTAACTTTCCTGTATAGATATATTTGGCCTGGAGATTATCTTGGTGTCAAGATTTAGGATAAGCTTCTCTTACTAAAAAAAAACCCAAAAAAAAAAAAACCAAACCCCAAAAGCAAAAAAAAAAAAAAAAAAAAAACAACCAACAACAAAAAAGTAGATAAAACACTACCCAAAAAAAGTTAAACCACTACAGGACTAGGACTAAATACATACTTGAATTTGAAATGTCAATTCAACTAGCATTAAGATAAAAGGTTTTAGCCTATGATAGCTCAGGAGGGAATATATTTTCTGCCTGGATGTCCCAGTGGGAGTCTCACAAATCCTGACAACAGTCTCTGCTGATGTAGCAGCCACACCGACTGTCCAAGTTGCATCCATTTACACGTGGGAATTGGACCCTTCAGTTTAGAAGAGACTTTAAAGATTGATTTCAAGAAAGAAGGTATACCTGCCTTGCAGATGAACAGATTGAGCATCCCCCATTGCAACTCAATTTTTTCCTCTGGCTTTATCCCATATCTCTCTCACACACAAGAGGGTTGTCCCATCAGCTGATGAAGACTACTGGAAAAGGCCAGAGCTACCTGTAACAGAACAAGAGCTGGGCCAGGCTCCAGCACATTTACAGAAGGAGGTTAGTGCTTAATGGGTAAGAGCATACCATTGAGACTAGGGAAAAAAAAGTAAATAATATATCCCTGAACCAAAATCTCATTTTTATCCCAAGGACCACTAAACTGTTTCATAAGACTCTCTAGGACTATAACAAGAATGATTCAAAATACATCCCAGGGACTCTTCCTTGCAAATAAAGAAGCCAGATGAACATGCTGTGCCACACTCCAATTCATAAAGAGAACCAGAGGGCAGACTGTAAACAGAAGGAAATTGCAAGAAGGCCAATAAAATGAAATTCTGATCTCATACCATCAGCTGGACTAGGTAAGAGGGGTAAATAAAGTCACAGACTTCTCTCATATTTATGGTTCCTTACTGTTGTGGTGCTCTCCCCAGAACAAAAACGAGTCTGAAGAAAGGCAGTCATGCTCCTTTCGAATGGCAATGTTTAAGAAAGGAGAACCATATGGTTTTGAGTTGACTCAATTGTGGCAGCCAGGAAACTAATCCACAGATTTATTGGAGCTGGCATACATTACAGAGTGGCAATGCTCCTTTCATTTGCTGCCAAGAAACCCTCTGTGGTGCAGAGCTTTACCTTGAGCAGCAATTGCTTACTGGGCATATGGGCCTTATTTCTGCAAATGGGAGTGGAAGAGAGTCAATTTGCAAATCAAATTGGAATTCTCTTCCTCCTGCTGCTCCAATTTACTATGCAGACTTTATTCATAGTCAAAGGAGACTGCATTTCTCTCTTTTTTTTTCTCTTGAACTTGTTCCCTTGATTTAGGCCATCCAAATGGGAGGAATATGATGAGGAGAGAAGAGGTCATTTAAATCATTGTCACTGACTAGATAAAAGTTATTGCACTAAGTACTTTACCTAATAGCTCACTTGCTGGAAGACCCCTAGCTATTATCCTCAGAGTTCCTGACATCCTGATTTTTCTTGAAAAGGTCATATGGAAATGGAGAATGGCAGATCAGAGTCAGTAATCAGTCTAAGGTATATACGATCATCTGTTAGATAGTTTTTCCATTTGGGCAATGAAGCACAATAAAAAAATCTCAAGTATCCTTTGGGCATATTCAAAGAAGGGTTTTCAGAGTTCCTGTGGGCTTACTTGGAAAGAGGTATCAAAGGCTTGACTTCTGAAGGGAGACAAGGTGGCAGGGGGTGATTGATAGATGAACTGCCACTCCTTACAAGTGCAAATGGAAATATGATCAGGGTTTGGAATCAGCCCCATTCACCTGGGGAACAGGCAACGCTGCATCTGAGGTCTGCAGCAAGGCACAGAGAATTTCAGGAAGAGACAGATGCTACAGCAATATTAAATCTGCTTCAAAGATTTCCTATAAATAACAGCTAAACACATAAAGAAATTTATATAATTTCTCTGGGAGGCTATGCCTGAAAATTGTGTTATCTATTTTACAGTAGATAGAGTACTGTTTTCTTTACTTCAGCAAAAGAAGATAACAAAGGAAACTGGAAGCACTTTGCTTGTTACGATCAACCATCGATCATAATACAAACCTATTGTGCTCAGAGTGCTGGGTACCAGGCACATCAGAGAAAGGTAGGAATGCCCATGCATGGGCAGTTCTATAACACACCTCTGTCGACCTTATCTTTGTGTCCAATTTCCAAGGATGTGTCTGGAAACGTCAGTGTATCCAGTAACAGCAATGACCTATGAATATAACAGCTCCATCAGCCCCTGATGCTAATCAGTGGAAGTCTGCAACAAATTAGTGGAATAAATCATTATGCTTTTAAAGGTTAACATTTTCCGTCTTTCTCTGTGAAATGATTCCTCTGTGAAATTAAACATTGCTCTCCACACAAAAAATATTATTGAAGAAGTTAAATTGTCTCCTGAAGGCTATGTTAAATCTGCAGATGGCATTCAAATCAATAGAGTATAGTTCAAAGCAGTCAGCAAAGACAGTCCAACCTACAGGGGCTCCCATAGGTCACACAAGCCTGCTGTGTCCTTATTTGAATACATCTCTTACAAAATGGGTCAACAGCACTTCTCTTCAGCAAGTGATTCAGATACAGTTCCCTCCTTTTATTACCTGCTACAGGTAAAAACCCCGATCTAAATTCAAAGGAATAAAAAATAGATCATATTTATATATCATCATCAATATATAGCACATACACCAACAAACGTAAAGAAAGGCTTGAATTTAGAGAAGCCCAGTGTTCATGCAGGTATAAAGGGCTGCTTTGATTTTTGTATGTCAAAGTACCTCACTCAACACATGTAACAATACAAAGCTATTTGCAGACAAACACCCTGGTTTTCATTCTCTTCCCTGTGGTGAAGAACCAACTTTGGGCCACCAACCCAGTAGGAGTCAGTTCCCATTTGTGTGATGGGGAGTGAGAAGGAAGAGAGATGAATTTTCACACCTGAAGAGTCTCATTACTGTGTTGAATTGCCCATAGGTAAAGCTGTGTATATTTTTCGTTCTGCCTACTGAAGAGGCAATAAAGCACATATATGCATGTAGAGCAATGAAAAATTAATTACATGGGAATAATTCCCTATTTTACAACTTTAGCATATTGCTTTGGTACAGTTGGCAGTAAAAATTCTTCATTTTGAAATAAGCATCTACACATATACAAATATATTAGTCTATATATTTGCACCATTGAACTAAAGTGCCATAAAGGAAGAATTCCATCATCCACCTCATGAAATTAATGTTTTTTGACCATATAACTGATTTTATTTCAAGAGGTGTTTTTTGAAAGCAAGTATCAATTACAGTCATAAGCCACTTGTGCCTGAATTTGTTTGCAAATTCTATATGAACATTAAAAACACTGAATGGTAAAAAAAAAAAAATCAGATAGCTGTCAAAATAACTCTACTCATTGTGCAGAAAAAAGGAAGCAAAAAATATTTAGTTATATCTGTACCACATCACTGAAAAGCAGCACATGAGCCAACATTGGCCCACAATAGTCCTAATACCATGTTCTCATCTGAAAGATGGAGGACAAAGCCAGTCTGATAAATCTGTAAGAAAAGGGGCCTCTATTCACTAGTGAGAGAAGATAGTGTGATGTATCCTTTGAAATTGCTTATAGGATGATGTGAACAGACAAGAAACCATCACATTCCCAGGCATCAGTTAATAAATCTTTCCTCTCTGAGCTAAGGAATTAAATCATTTGGAATTCAGAACATGTTGCTACCCAAAATAAGATCACCATCTAATGAAAGGAAGAAATTGCCTTGTACATGCACCTGGTGGGGCTCTGATTCCTTCTGCTACAGAATAATCCTTAAAAGAAACTGTTCTACCCCTTCCTAGCCTACACCTGGGGTGAAGAAACAGTCCCTCTGTATTTATATAGTGCAATCAAAGAATGGCCCAGGCCTGACCATTGACTCCAGGGCCAGGAGTTGCACTTGGTGATCCTTGTAGGGACCTTCCAGTTCAAGACATTCTATGAGTTCTGTGAGATGGTATTATTCCAGTATACATATAGCTACAAATTGCATCTGTTAACTGTTATCTTACTAGCTGCTAAGGAAGCAATATTTAGTGCCAGAGACACAAAATATATTACTTTAATTTCAATCTTTGTTTACTCTCAAAACATGTCAGGTATTGGTCTTGCAAATGTTATAGCAAGAAGTTTCGTTTGCAGCAAGAAGAAACCATTTTGATATTCCACATAAACAAGTCCTTTTTTTAAAAAGAGAGGCTCACATTTCATGTAGTTTCAGTCTTTTAACATTACAGATGCTTGCAAAAAAGAAAATAAAAATAAGACAAGCGAACAAACAAACAAACAAAAAACCAACAAGAAAACCAAACAAAACCTTGAAGATTTCTCTCCACTGCTTACTCCAAGTTTAAAATGAAACAGCTTATTTCTGTCCACAGGGTCTGCATTTCACTTTGTCAGTATAAGAAAACAGTTCCTCACATTACCCTCCAAAGATGTCTTCCACTGCTGGTTGTAATCCATAATGAAAATGAACGACAGATCACACAGCATGAATTTTGTTTGCAAATCTCTGAAATCAGTGAATGTATCTTAACACCTCTCATCTGTATCACTTTGTCCCCAGACCTATTTGCTTATTACAAACAGGCCTGAACACCCTGATTTAACAGATTGCTGAGCTCTCCTGTTCACTTCCCTGTTCATTAATCCTCATAAAACAATCTGGCAACAAAAATTGCTGGAGTTCTCCCTCTACTACCTGCTGCACTCTGGGCTCTAGCGAATAAATGGAGGGTATCTAATATGTGGAGAGGAAGGTTTAACTCTGTATTCTTTTATGCATTGGAATGTCTCCAGCCTTTGTCCCTGTGGAATGTAAAGCTCTGTATAGATTGATTTGCTATGCAGGGCACACTCAGCAGGACCAGCTGAAAGCAGGTTGCGGAGGAGTTAAAACAATGAGGTAAGTTACAGGTAGCACAGCGCTCTGTGGCATAAATCATCCCCTGCCACAGGATGAAATTCTGGTTTTTCCTAGGCAATGGTTGCACGAAACACATTTCCAAAGGAATTCTCAAAAACTATTGATTTTAATCCAACAAGAAGAGTATTCCATGCAGTGTTTTGCTGCAGCAAAGGTGCCTGCAGCCTGCAAAGCTTGATCCTGAGCTCCGATACGTCACATTTGTCATGCATGGAGAGTTTCACCCATTGCTTCCGTAGGAAGCCCAGAACACCTAGGTCGCCTACAGCAGGTTGCTCAGGGCCATGTCCTGTTGGGTTCTGAATATCTCCAAGAAGGGAGACTCTTCAACTTCTCAAGGCAACCTGTGCCTGTGCTCAGCCACCTCCACAGCTGAAAAAGCTTTCTCTTAATATCTGACAATTTTCTGTGCTTCAGTTTGTGCCTATTGCCTTGTCCTCTCACTGGGAAACATGGAGAAGAGCCTCACTCCCTCTTCTTCAGTCCCTCCCATCAGGTATTTACACAAACTCATGAGACACACTCTGAGCCTTCTCTTCTCCAGACTGAACAATCCCATCTCTCTCAGTTTCTCCTCATATGACAGATACTCCAGTCCTCTTCATCCCTTCATGGTCTTCTGCAGGACTCTTTCCAGTGTGTCCCTGTCTCTCTTGTACTGGGTAGCCCAAAACTGGTCACAGCTCCCCAGATGCATCTCCCCAGTGCTGAACAGAAGGGAAGGATCATCCCTCTTCACCTGCTCTAATGTGGCCTGGCAGGTTGCTGGCCTGCCTTGCTCCAAGGGTATGTGCTGGTACATGGTCACTTTGGTGACTACCAGGACCCTCCTTTTCTGCACAGCTGCTTTCCAGCTGGTCAGACATGGCATGTACTGGCACATGGGGTTATTTGTCCCAACATGCAGAACTTTGCATTTCACTTGGGGGAGTGTCATGATGTTCCTCTCAGCCCAGCTCTCCTGGCTGTTGAGCTCCCTCTGAATGCCAGCACAGCTCACCTGTGGTATCAACCACTCCTCCCAATTTTGTGCTGTCTCATTTTGAGTGCCATTTTGAAATCTCAGTAGCCCCAGGTTAGGAAGCATAGCTGTCTGTCAAGAAAAATACTTCTCACTCTTGGAACTCTATCTGATGTGTTTTGTAAAGGCCAATTTATACAGGCTGTGGCAGTAAGTTCATAGAATCATGGAATATTCTGAATCCTAGAATATTGCAGAAAATCTTGAACTGGAAGGGATCCATGGGAGCATCTAAGTCCAACTCCTCACCCTGCGCAGAACAACCCCAAAACCCACACCATGTGCCTGAGAGCATTGTCCAAACACTTCTTGAACTCTGGCAGGCTTGGTGCTGTGATCACTTTTCTGGGGAACCTGTTCCAGGGCCCATACACCCTCTGGGTGAAGAACCTTTTCCTAATATCCAACCTAAAACTCCCCTGTCACAACTTCATGCCGTTCCCTCAGGTCCTGTCACTGATCCCCAGAGAGAAAAGTGCCTGCCCCTCTGCTTCAGGTCATGAGTCTGAAGTAATCGGATTAGGCCAGTAAATTGTGGCAACACCAGAGGTATAGAGACTGTTCCAACAATATATTACTGCTAAAATGGACATGTCTTTTGTCCTAGTTTACAGAGGGCAGACTTCATAGGCTTAGTCAGATACAGATTTTTTTTGTACAGGAAATATTGCTCTTGGACATAAATTCTATTGACTCTCCATATTGACAGGAGGTAACAAGAGACTTGAAAAAGCACTGACTAGCTGTGCCTAGCTCAAGAGAAATTACATATTGAACTACATTGGACATGTCCTAGATGGTAGGGAGACAAAGACAACTTGCATGCTATTCATCAGACCACTCAGTCACGTAAATGGATGTTATTTAGTCTCCCTTTTAACTAGAAATACAACCTCAAATTAATTTCATCCTAAAAAAGCACATGAGACAGCTGACCCATGTTCCAAAGCTCTGTGTTTTAATGTGCTATCTGCAAAGGGAAGCCAGAGCAGCTTGTTCTGGTGGAGGCAACTCAGAATGGACAGAACAGAAGGGCTGAGGCTTCTCCAAGAACTGCTGAACACACAATGGGTCTGCTGCAGCATGAGTGATGCCTTGTTAGGACAACAATAAGATGAGGGTGTTATCATTTGAAAATATACTTTATATGAAATTCCTTTTCTAATGAGTGCCACTCGGCTTTGTGAGAGCTGACAGTCAGTCTCCTGCCCCACAGAAAATGGAGATGATGCTTTCATCAGCACAAGGCTGAATTAAACACTCTTTTCATTGGCCTAAAATTGACAGCTTTTGAGAATCCCTTTGGAAATGTATATAATGCATTTATTGCCTAGAAAAAAATTGAGGATTTTACTCAGACTTGCTGAAGTGATGCCACAGTCTACAGTCCCTAAATGTGGGGGAAAGGAACATGCTTTTCCAGCTGAGCCTGATGGTGACTCAAGGGCTCATATCTCAGTGAGAAGAGCAAAAGAAGAGAAAGAGAAGACGCAATAGGTGAAAGTAAGATGGAGAATAAGATGGAGATTATGGGTCTGCAAGTGCTGTTGCTTTTCCCCCAGTTGAGTGTCATGCCTGAGAAAGAATTTTTCATCTCTTATGGAAACAATGAAGAGAAATGTTTCATCGCTTTTAAAATTTCTTAAAATGCATACTTAAGGGCAACAAATGCAGTAAAAACTGTCTCTTTCTTGAACAAGAAAGAAAATATGAGGTTTGTTTTTTACATCTTTACTATGAACTGCTTTGATATGAAATTGCTGATCAATAATAACATCACAGGAAACAGGAACTTTCCTACTGGTGCTCATTGTGGAAGATAATATAAAGTGATTCAGCTTGCTTTTGTCAATATAGATCTTACATCTGCACCCAGGCTGAAATCCAGACATCCCGTGGTTTTAACTTTACAAGATACACAAAGCTGGGATTCTCCTTGTTCAAGGTAGATCTTAGGCCCATTGATAGGGGGACATTTTGCATTTCAAAGCCTTCTACAAATTATTTTTTGTTGTGGCCTTTTAAATAGATCACAAGAAACAAATAATTACCATATTCCACCCAACATTTCCTCCATCTCAAGCCCACATTTCCTCTGTACCTTCTTCAGGGGAGACCTTGCCTGTTTGAACAAATTTAATTAGCAAATGTCAATAACTATAGATGTGCTCACTGCAACAACGCATAATCATCGTGATTTCCTTGGAGCATTATTGTGCTTGGTATGAGGAGAATAAAAAGTTTTATGCTCCTAAATGTGAATATTTTCAAAATGGATCCATTAAAAATGCATAAATTACAGGATACATGAGGATTTTCTTTCTAGGAAAAGAGTTTTATGAAATGCATCTACTTCAGTCTTGATATACTTTTATTGTCAAGATGTCATGTAATTTTAAACTGAAATTAGCAGAGTATTTAACTTCCATGGCTGTGCTGAGACCAGACCAACAACAAGCATTTTTGAAAGGATCTGCATGTGGGAAAAGTAGTTTTCTCCCCCCACTTTGTGAAACAACAGAGTTATAACATTATACAGAGCACAACAGAAGAGATGAGAGAAGAAAAGGACTGACAAGAGAAGAAAGCACAAGCAGGGACACACAAAGCTTTGAGCAGAAGAGGGATGAAACAATATATTTTGTAGCTAAATGGTAGATTGGAGGTGACTGTACATGGGGGTTCAAACTGAGGGATGCACAAGAAAAAAAAATCTTATGTCACAAAATAGGATCCAACACAAACTGCCAAAATATGCCTGGGGAAGGAAGGAGGGGAAGTGAATGAAACATGAAGGGTTTCTCTCTCTGGATCCAAACTCTCCCATGTCTCTACCTGCTGAGGTAGAAAAGAGGGGGCTGTGGAGTCCTGTGTAAGCAATGGCAAATATATTGCATCCAGATTTGCATGAATACTTGTAGCATGCTCCAAAGGAAATTATTTGCAACCCAGATTAGCAGAGAGCAACACAACTGGATCTCACAGCCACCTTTTATGAACAGATGCTGACAGAGGGTTTCTGCCCCCCCCCCAAAGAAGAAGGCTCTGACATGTTCAAACAATTTTAGCCAAACAAGACACTATGCTGGGGTATTTAAAGCTCTTTCTTTTCATCCATTGAGCACCCACTGGAGCCTTGGAGTAGGTGGAGAGGGTTGATAGGCTACCAGACAGGTCTGTCTCTGGACATGGGCTAAAGCAAGCAGAGCCCCAGATGGGTGAATTGTGCATTTGTGATGCTCTAGTAACAAAATGCCAGCAAGTGCCTTGTTCCCAAAAGAAGGATTTGGGCATTCAATGTCCTGAGTTTGGGGGAGGGAAAAAAGCAAAGGCTGACGGTGTGAAAGAACGCTGTATTTCAACAAAAGCTCTTTGATATCAAATATCACAGACCAAGGGAAATAAAAGGTTTAAAAAAAAAGAGAGAGAGAAAAGAAAATAGGAGGGAGGGAGGAAGAAAGCAGGGGAACTGGAGAAGTCTTGATGTGAATTTTGCAGCTGAAAAGCATCTTTAAAGGACTTCCCTATCTGCCATTTATTAGGCAACATGTGGTAGGACAAGAGTCTGCTCCTGCTGTTTTAACCCTACACCCACTGCCCAGGGAACACACCTCATGTCAAATGTTACCTGCAAATGCCAAACTGCCCTTTGAGAGAGGCCACTGGGGTGCAGGAGAACATCAGCAGCGTGGAGCCAGTCCAGACCCCCTCAGAGGGGTCCTGATCCTCTTCCCATGGGATCTGATGCACTGTCTCTTGGACCATGGCCTATGTATTTCATCCTTGCTGTTTTAGAACAAGGTATCTCAGTGGCAGCACAGCCCTTAATTGAGCTGATGAACCTCAGAGAAATTTTGTCCATTGCGCAGATCAAAAAATGTTTTCTCCAATAAAAGTTGATTGATTTGGTACTAAAATAGCATCAAGCTACTCTTCAGACCACAGCCTGAAACTGTACCCCATTTACCCCTTCATCTCTTTCCTGGCTTTATTGCAGTTAAGATGGTCAAAAGTACTGCATGTTGTACTGTGATCTCCAGAATTTTTCAGCTGAAACACATGGAAAAAAGACCCAAATTTCTCATCTTTACTGAAGGAGACAAAGGTATGGTCACTTTATGCACATAAATAAACAAAACTAAAATCAGGACTCTCCCAAGGAATGTTTCTGTTAACATTGTGAATCTCCTCCCTGGGTCACAGACAAGTCTGGACTGAGGATTTATTTGATTTTCATGTTTACTACTAGCATCCCAGGCAGGCTTGTTCTCTTTCACTATTAAAAAACAGTGAATAGAGGAGGCTATCAAAATATTTCAAACAGTAAATAGAGACTATCAAATATTTCAAAAACAGAGCATTTGGGAGGTTGGCAGAAAACTTTGCTGTTTTCCAAACACAGAGTTGTATATTAATATATTTTCTGGACAAAAATTACTTATTTGTGTATTTCAGTGTTGATAACTTTGGTATTTCTTGCAGTCCCAGTTCCTAAGAAACAAAAGTGAGGGTTTTTTCTCCTCTATTAAAATCCAAAATTTTTTTGCTATAGTTGACAGAGGACTTTTTCAGGTGTGAAGTTCTTGGTGAGAAATCAGCTCTTAGTTCCATAACTAACAAGGTCAGAAGTCTTGTCAGGTGCATATCAAGAGTTTCATAAGATTCAAAGTAGTTATGATGCTGCACGGTAGCTGAGGATGTGAATTAAATTCTTGAAGGGGAAAAAAATTACACTTTGAAATTACAGCAAGATGTACTCGAGCTGTCTATAAATTAAGACACCTTCTCACAACTCACAAATAGAACAAATCTTTTAACAAGTGTTAAAAATTAATAAGGAGAGGAGAGAAGGAGATCAAAGCTGGGGTAGATGCTTCAGAAAACTGTCAAAGCATCGAGAGAAGAAATCTTTCAGCTTTAGTTCATAAGAAGAGACCAGAAAAGCATTTCCCCTTTGGTGGAATGAAATGGTTTGAAATCAAATAGAAGAGAATCTGAAACGAAATGTCTACAAGAAAAATAGTCTCTTAATTCTCCCACGGGGGAAAACTTGCTTGACCTGAAATCAAAAGTTGTGGACTGATGATTCGCTTTCTCACCCACAATCATAGAATGGTTTGGGTTGGAAGAGGTGTTAAAGACTGCCTTGTTCCAAGGTTTTACCGTGGTCAGGGACACTTCCCACTAGACCAGATCACTGAGATCCCCATCCAACTTGTCCTTGAACTTTCAGGGATGGAGCATCCACAACTCTTGGAAACCTCTGCCAATGTTTCACCACAGTAAAGAACTTCTTCCTAATATCTAATCTAAACTTCTTTCAATTTAAAGCAATTCCCCCCCTTGTCTTATCACTGCATACCTTTGTAAACAGTCCCTCTCCAGCTTTCCTGTAGACCCCCTTTAGATACTGGGAGGTGCTCTAAGTTGTACCCAGAGCCTTCTTTTCTCCAGGCTGAACAACACCATCTGTCTCAGCCTCTCCTCACAATATATCCAATTGCCTTCACCAGTGAAGAAAGACGACACATGAAATCCTTTAGACCAAGATGCAGAACGTGCACTTACAGCTACAGAATCATCCCACCAGGATCACATGATTCTGGAAAGAACCTGTTCTAGCTGCAGGTCCCACCTTCCAGGCTCCTCAAGGCAGATTTTCACCGTGTTTATTCCAGAATAAACTTTCTGCCACAGACTGGTCATCTGCTTGTTGTTACTCATCTTGATTAGTTTGGGTCCTGACACCATTGGGTGATGGGTGCCGTGAGCCATCCACTAACACCGCATCCCTGCTGCTGGAAAAAGTTCCCTTCCTGGCACCTTTAAGGAAAAGGATCCTCAGAGAGTGGCTCAGGTCAGCAATTTTTGGAGATAAGGACTGACTGTGACCACAAAGTACTTTGAATGGTCTGCAGAAATGCAGCGAGGAAGAGGGAAGAATCCTTCATACCTTCAAAGCTAACCTCCAACAACCCTCAAAAATTAAAGGATGTGCAAAAAAAAAAAAAATCTTGACACTGCAGCTCCATATCACACAACACCAAACACAGAGAGACACCTTGGTGACAACTATGGAGACTGCAGAGATTATATCTTGCTCAGACAGGGATTAACACAGAGCTCAGACACTCTCACAGTCCCACAGAATTCCAGATGTTAGGTGCTGGTCCAAGGTAGCCAGCTGGGCTCACACTATAGTTGGAGAGAATCAGAAGCCCCCAGTGGGAGGTTTGTCCCATTTTTAGACAAATGTCTAAAATAGTGGATCAGTCTCCCTCTCTTGCTCTCCCCTCCCATAGGCAGAGTCCTCCATCAAACCAAAGTCAAAAGTCTTAACTACCGAGAGCCTGATACTGCAAGAGTGAAATCTAACTCCACACAAACTGCTTGCCCAAGGCCACATAAGCAGCTCCTTGCACGGATCCAAAATTTGAGTTCAGCCGAGGCACTTCTTCGTCACTGTTCCCTGGCAACAAGGTAGGACACAGCTTCAGAGCTTGCATTCAGCCCTGCAGCCTGTGCATGCACGGATAGCAGAGGCCCACGCAGCCTGTGACAGGCCTTGCAGTACACAGGCAAGCCAGAGAAAGATAAGGGCAGGTCACAGAACATATCTATAATTGCTTTAAGGAAAAAAGGAAAAAAAAAAGGAAAAAGAAAAAAAGTTGGTTCATTTAAATCTTTCACAGCTGTCGGTACAGAAACTAGATTTTATTTTAGGTCCATCCTGCCAACAAGTATCATTTTGATTTCTATGTGCAGAATGAAGATAATTAAGCTTACAAAAAGCCAGTACTTGGTAAAAATAGCCATGGTTTTATTTAGCAGAGTACAGTATTTCTAAAGAAATTCTTCAGCTTCCATCTTCCAGTCAAAGGGCACTTTGTTGTTTTTTTATGCCAGAGTTATCGACTTTTGTCTATTTTGAGATCACTAGAGAAAAGCAAAGGACAGAGAACTAAGGGTTGTCCAACATCTTTCAAGATGTACCGAGAAAGTAAGAGTTACTGTCTCTCTCCAAGCAAGTACCAGTAATATACTGCACTGCCCGTGTGTCTTGGACACTTTGACGCAGTCTAGTTCCACTGAATCACTTCTGATTTACACCAGCATTAAAAAAGGAGGGGGAGAGAGAAGTCAGGCATCGTAAATCTTTTCACTGAGTGACATTTCGACTGGCTCGTATATCACTTCGAAACTAAGGTCTAGAATCACAATACAGATGACCAGAAGAACGGCTTATATGCCCCAAAGCCTCTTCTCCTTTCCTTAGATATCATTTGCTTTAGTAGGAGGTATTAACTCTTCACACAAAGCCTGTCTCAATGGAGTCACAAAGGCATTTAGAAGCCAAAGTCCCACTGACTGTAAGGCTTACACCTCCAGGACAT
This sequence comes from Myiozetetes cayanensis, assembly GCF_022539395.1. Taxonomy (NCBI): domain Eukaryota; kingdom Metazoa; phylum Chordata; class Aves; order Passeriformes; family Tyrannidae; genus Myiozetetes; species Myiozetetes cayanensis. Next base: position 6,775,039 of record NW_026087521.1, read on the forward strand.
TTACTTAATACAACCCACTAATGTCAAAGGGACAATATTTCCATGAGTTATACAGCAATTTAACAGCCTGTTTTTCTTTGAGCTTCAGGGGAATAAAGTTTCTAAATCATTCGTGAAAGCATCAGCCCTTTTTAGTTCATTATTTATACTGCATAAAAGAAGCAGGAGTTGGCAGTCCATGATCTGGCTGTGCAAAGACACAGCTGTGACCATGAGAGGAGATGTTCATCGATCAGGCACTCCATGGCTCTGCCAGCAGCTCTGAGCTAGGGGCAAGATGAAGCTGTGTTTTACACATTGCAGTATATCCCCATTTCCCCATTGTGTAGGAGGTAGAGTAATAAAATGGGGTGTAATTCCAGCCTGCCCTAACACATACTTTTTCATACAGTATCAGATTTTCTGCCCCCTGCAGATGGCAGCTTATACAGAGAAGAAAGTGAAGGCAACATCTCAGCAAAGTGGCTTCCCTGGATCTCCATTTTCCAGCACTGATTCAATATGCTTGAGACACTTGTGTGAATCTCACTGGGCTGCAACAAGGGTGCTGAGCATCACCCCACTCAGCAGCACTGTTGGATCTCAGATTTTGAATATGCTTGGGGACAGATTCAAAGTTTTCTTTAGGCTGAGTTTTTGGCATCACAACAGGTTATATGGATACCACTACAGAAAGACAGAAAAATGCAGAACCTCTTACCAGAGAACACAATATAAAGCAGTGTTGTAATAATGTCCAGTTTTAATGAGTTAATGGTGGAGAAAGAGCTTCCAGACTGGTAATCTTATCCATAACAGGATCTGTGTCACCTAAGATTACAATCCAGATCTGAGCATCTAAGCAAATTGTCTGAGACTCCCTCCCATCATGGCATTTGATGTCTGATAAACAGAGTTTAGAGTGCAACTCACTTAGTCAAACCTTGGCTGCACTGACAAGAGTCTGTATTTGAATAGCTCTATTTCTATTATAAAGGGATCCTAGGCTCACCTAGATTTATATCGTATAGGTATTGCAATATTTTAGATGAATCCCAAAAAAAGCATTTCAAACAACTGAAGACTGATTTATTACTATGTGGAGAAAAGAATTAGAATTATCCAGCTTGAATGGTCCAAGGTCCTCAACCACAATAGACTTCAACCACGTATGCATAAATGGCTTAAACCCCAGGAAAATCCACCAGCTCACAGGCAGGACCATGACACACTACCCTTGACCTGATGTCATATTCAATCTCAGGAGTTTTATCTAGTGGTGGTGATAAAATTACTGAACTGCTGGTGACTACTGGTCCTTAAGGCTGCGTTAGCAATCAGCCTACTGAAGTACTAAAGCTAATAGTTACAGCTCCAACACAACACACCATTATACAGTAATTCAGAGACTGAAAGCATAACTGATTATAGACTGAATTTTGCAGCAATATTGCAAGGCAGGTGTGGGCAGTTACAAAATACTTCCAGAAACCTGAACAAAGACTTTTGCAGAGGATTATAAAACTAAGTCTCTGAAGAGCAGAAGTAGCATGTTAGCCGTGTCCTTTCCTCAAACCATATTACTACCCTTTCACTTACTTAGCAATGGATTAGAGTGCTTTGCACTGGAATCCTATTAGTAGCTAACACCAACACAACACAAATTCTGTGTCTTGGAGGTGCAATGTTGTGGCTGTGTCCTACTTGTGGCATTGGCAGAGGTGGTAGGAAAGAATGGCTCAAAAAGTACAGTGAATTTAAGAACACCTCAGCACAATTTTTAAAGCATGTGACTGTTGCTACCATTTTCCTGCCACAGATTTTTTTTTTGTTATTAATATAGCTTCTATTTTCAAAACTAATAAACACACAAACGAAAATGTTAATAATGCCAGGAAAGAGGGCAGTGAGGCTCACTTGTACGTGTTTACAGAGGCTGGGTTGTGTCTTTGGGTACAAGCTCCATCCATCCTCCCTGGAGATAGGTCAGCATTCAGCTGCCGTGCTCCAGTGGGGGACTAAGCCTTAGAAACATCATCTTATCCACTGCTTTTTCTCTTAGGTGTAAGTTTCATTCTTTGTCTCCACATTCCACAATTTCCCCATCCCACTCACTCCTATATATAGTAAAATGAGAAAATACCATCAACAGGATACAATCTTGTCCTGAGCTACTGCAGGGATTAAGAGATGTGTATCAATACTGATCTGGCAGAACGGCTCTGGAATCTTGCCCTGGGCCCAAGGATGCAGACTTAAGCCTCAGTCCAGACTGAAAGGCAAGGCTGGTACAGAAATGCACCTACAGAAACACCAGTGCCTGGGCAATAGAGTAACACCTCGAAAGACATCCTCAAAGCCTGTAGTTTATAGTTAAGAGCAAGCCTGAGGTTTCTGACTCCCCTTTTGCCAGACAACAGCCCACTGAACAAAGCCCAGGTGCCCACACACAGGAGTGTGGGTCCATTTGAGCTGCCCTCTAGAACTTCACAGCTGCTCCAGAGATGTAGAGATGTCCTTCTGCTCCTGGGTCACATCCACCTGACAAAAGTGGATGGATATCTTGGATATCTTAAGGTATCTCAAGTAGATCTGGATTCCTGTGAACTAGGTTGCTGAATCTCACTCACTGGTCATTGGCCATACCATCAGCGGGTTTCAGTTCTACCTAAAGCAGTTGCCTCCTGCTTGGAGCACCTCTCAAATCTTCTGCTTAGATCTCCACTAACAGTAGTAACGTGAAGCTGTACTGCACCTATAAGCATCCTAATAGAGTGTCTGAATTTATGAGCTGTCTCTTGGAAGACGTGGGTCGCAACCTCAGTGACTTAAAAGGATTTCTGACAACTGATCTTTCTAGTTTCTTTAGATTTCAGTATTCTGTAGACACAGACTCTTTTTGAGGTTGGCCTAACATGCAGTCATTTTTTGCCCTCAGTCATTTACACTTTAAATAACATTAAATCTAAAGCAAACCAGAGCTGTGTCCAGGTGGTCCAAGAAATTTTTGTGTCAGAAGTCTCAGAAGGAACAGAGAGGTGAAGTCCTCCAGGTCACAGCATGTCAAGTGCTCCAAAATGGGGCAAACTTTTTACTCTGCTAAAGAAAAGCATCAGCTTTCCTATGGCACAATGGAGCATCTTGCTCACCATCACTAGAACATGTATCTTATTGAAGTTGCCTATGAATCTCACTTCCTTTGGGAGTTTACATATAGAACCTTGCCTAAAATCACTGAAGAAATGTTATTCTGCTTTCCTTGCTTACATTTCAGGTATTATTTCTCTGATTTATATTTGTCAAGGTAGATTTAAAAAAAAAAAAAAGCCAAACCCAAAAATCATGTCAATACTGATGATGTTTCCTATCAGCAGACACCCAGATTATTATTTCATTTTAGCCAGAAAATAGTTTATACAGTACCTTTCTCAATGTCACTGTGTAAGAGTCAAAGCAGACAATCTTTTGTAACTTGGCTGTCTGCCGTGACAACTTTCCTGATCCAGTTTCCATTTATTAATATTTATTGTTTCCATTTTTTAGCCTTTTCACAGCAAAATACAGTGGTACAAAGAGATTGAAAGTGTCATAAGAGACAAAGGCAACATTATGAAGAGCAAAACGGCTCTAAATTTCCAAGCAAAATTCTGTATGGTACATAGCCCAAAACTGATGCAGTTGCATTTCTCAAATAATAGCATCAGTACTTTAAGTCCCAAGTGTCATCATTTTATTTCAGCTGTAGAATATTTATTGTAGAGGCTCTAAAGAATAATCTCTGGGAATAAACCCTTTCTTCTGTTTGTATGATGATATAAACTTCAAATGGGCTGGCAAGCAGGACCAGCTGAATCATCAAGGTCTGCTGATCAGTCTCTTCATTAAGCTTCAAGATCAGGTATTTTTCTCTACTTTTTAAAATTCACTTTTTTTTTTTTTTTTGGTAACATCAATAAATAAAGATCTGTGACAACTGTGTGGTGAAATTCAGGACAGAAGTTCATGACTAAATATGCATGTTTATTGTTTGCTCAAGTTATAATTCTGTTTGAAAACTAAAGTCTAGCTCATTAGCTGGTAAATCACATTTTATTTTCACATAATTTATGAGTCCTGAGGTGTTTGGACAGGGCTTAACGTGACCGAAAAAAAAGCTGTCTGAAACATCTTTTCATTTGCTTTTGGTGTGGTACATGAAATAGTCTATTTTAGAAAGCTTTTTCTTCATGAATCAACATCATTAGCAATCAAAGAAACAGCTATGAGCATTAAATGCAAATGTTTGAACTTCTGTAATTTGCATGTCATTAATAAGCAGGCTGGCAGAGTATGGTCATAAAGTTGACTTTGAAAGTTCCCACTGCTGTTATAGCTTGAGTCAGGGCAGTAATGGTGAGATTCTCAACTCCAACTAAGGAATAGTTTTAGGGAGCCAGGAGTCCCATCATCCATAGTGAGGGGCAGCCTGGGGCTCACCCATCATGGCATGAACCTCTGCTTGCACAAGTCTTCCTTGATGAGGAGGCAGAGTTTGAGTCCCCTCCAGCAAGATCACACTTTTTTTGGCTTTATTTTCATCCTTGTGCATGGGTCAGTCACCTGCTTTATTTCTCCTCTTTCTCATCGTTGGATTAGTGGACTGCCAAAACACCAGCACACTGGATGTGCACAAAGTGGTCCTGCAGAAAGGACATTGAGCCCGTTTACAAAATCATTAATATGCTGAGAGGTGAAGGAGACTGCCCAAGGGCACAAATAAAATACATGTCAGTGCTTGAAAACAGGTCCTCAGAATTCAAGTCTACTATCCAGAGGCTTAAAAACCAAGGAGTAAGATTGGAGAGCTGTCATTGAATTATTAGTAAATTGCCTTGGGGAAGCCAAAGTAAAAGACCTTGTAGAATGCAGATACCTAGAAGCAGAAAAAAAATCAAACAGAATCAGATCAAGTAAAACTAGTTACCTTGGCAAGTCAGGTTTCCTATGTCTAAACTTCATGATCTGGATGGTTATTTTCATTATCTCAGTGAGCTGCAACTATCAGCAGCGTGATACGAACCAAACTGACAACTGGGGGAAATGACTCTTCTCTCTTTGATTAAAAACAATCAATAATGCAGAGTGAAAGCCTTCAGCAGGTAGGAAGGGCTGAGGACTCAGGGGGCATGAAGGAGAAGGCCAAGTGAGCAAATCAGAGCAGCTTTTCCCTCCTCTCCCATGGCTGCCGGCAGAAGCAGCGGGGACACGGCTCTGGCTCCCAGGCAAGTGCAATAACTCTGCCGAATATTGCAATCTATAGTTCACTGACCCCAAATGATTACTGCACTCCTCTCATGCGTTCAGTAATTTTCTTTCCTGATTCAGCGGGATTCAAGTGGGTAACCCAAAAGAAACAAAACTCTTTAGCCCAGCTTGGAAAATAGAATAAAAAAGGTGAAATCACAGCCACCTGGTTTCCCCCCTTGTCTTAACATAGTGTTGGAGAATTGGTTTTAAAACCTCCTTCAGATCTAGCCACAAGGGTATCCACCTCATTGATGCGCTGTGAAAGGGTCTCATAGCTAGAGAGGCATTTTGAAACAACATCCAAACAAACCTGCCAGTGCAAACTTGTGCCCCAGCCCAGAAAGGTGATGAGGGACAGGCTGAGCCCCTGAGGCTACTCTGGTGCTCCCAGAATTCACAGAAGCCCTAAAATACTGGCTGTGGTCAAGCAATTATTATGACATTAAAACAAAGTAATTTCTTCAAAGACATATAACACAGAAGAACCAAGAGTCCCAGGAATTTGCATAGGCAGAATTTTGCTGCTTTAAAGCCATTAACCTTTGTGCTATGGCTACACGTCCTTGTGAAAAGTTCCTTTCCAGGTCTCTTTTTGGTTCCAAAAATTTACTATTTGATTTGATTTATTTCAATCATTAAATTATTTTCAACCCATGGGTTTTCTCACTTTTAGCCTTCCAATTCTGTCCCCAATTCCACTAGGTAGGAGTGAGGGAGCAGCTGTGTGGGGATGAATTGTCAGCTGGGGTTTAAAACCTTGACAGTCCTCTAGGTTTGCTGGTCTTCCTGAACTGTTCCAGTATGATCCCACAGCTACCATTCAGCTGGCTACAACCACCACCATGCTCAAGTCAGTCCCTTAGCTTAGCCCAAGGCCAGAAAGTGACAGTGAACAGACATTTAATTGTTCAAATATTCAGTGCATGAGGCAAATTTTTGTGTGAATATTTCATATGGACAATTTTTAAGTATAACACTACTCTCCAGTGAATCTGCTCTATCCAGAAGACATCACTTGTGTTGACCACTAGAAATCAAGAAAATAACATGGGTCTTCCCAACACAAGGTGAAGGGTTTATTTGCAGTTTAATATTATTTCCTGGTTTTACTGCAGGCAGCAGCATTGTCTGTTGCTGACACTGTAACACAGATGAGTTTTAATTCTGTTCAGCACAAACACGTGCATGTCCAGTAGTCAGCAACAAAAGCAAAACAGACTCAACTCCTATAAGCATCAAACACAGCCTGCATACCCAAGTTGCATAAAAATGTTTGGCACAGTATAAAAATTTATAGCAACCCTTCTAGTGTGAGATGGATCATAGCAAAATCTTGATTTGACTAAGTGTTTGATATTCTCATGCAGCCATTACTGCTAACAGGATTCATAAGTCACATTCCTTTAGCATATGCAACTTTAAATGAGGACCATTCACTTCGTATTTAAATCTTACTATAAATTTCCTCAGAGGAAAAACTGCAATGGATGCAGTCATCCTTACCAGCCAGGGGAGACAAATGTCCAGTTTACAATGATACAAAATATTTGGACTCAAGAATGAAAAGGAAAAATTAATTTTTTTACCATGTTTGCAAAGTTTCTGTTACAATAAAACTCCTGACCCCAGTAAGAATCCAGGGGCCATACTAATGCAAACACAGCAGCAGCATGGTGGCACAGAGATGTATGACTGTGAGAGAGGCAATAAGGTTTAGATGATCCCAGCTGATTGTCGGGATGTGGAAAGGGAGATAGCAGTGAATTCCTAGCAGGAGGCCAAGTCCTGTTTATAAGGGGGAAAGAAAGCAAATCCACCTACCATTGTCAGTGATGCCCCATCCTGTGCTAAAAGCTTAAGCACAGCTTCAGAACGTGACATTTCTGGGTTTTTTAGACAGCTGCATGAATAGTGCAGTAGGGAATGATAAGACTACCTCAACTGTCAGAATTGAAGCAGCTGAAGTTACTGTTCCTCAGCTGACACCTAGGAGTTAAATTTTTTCTGCTGCAAAGAAAAGGAAAATCAATTCACCCAGACTGTCAAAGAAGAGCACAAAGAGCAGAAGGTGAGCGTCCGCATGCCCAGCTACCGCACCTCAGCTGGGCTGCAGGTAACACCTACACTGGCCTGATCCCTTGGATGGCAAAGATCATCCCACAGAATCCCATTCCAATTCCCTGCAAGCTTAATTTTCAGCTACAGTTATCTTGACTTCTGTCCCGTGAGGGCTTTTCTTCCCCACAACTAGCAAAGGTTATTTTAAGAAACACAGAGACCTGTTAGGACAAGAGAGCCATCGATTTCTGCTTCCCAGCAAAGCCCTTCAGACTCCTAAGGGAAACCTCTGATGGGAAACATTTCCCAAAACTGGGGAACAGAATATTAATCTGTAGAAGCAAAAACAAAATTTGTTTCAGCTGTGGTCTGTATCTTGAGACACCTCGCATTAGGTTTTAAATGAGAATATTGACAAAACCCAACTTAACTCAAAGAGGGATTTAAAGATCTAATAGTGCCTCTCTTGCTCTCACCAATTTGGGACTCAGTACAGTTCGTACTTGCTGCTTACCAGCAGGACACCTTCAGATAATTTGATTCTGGCAATAACACAACCCTTTTTCTAATCACAGCAGAGTCCCCCACCAGATCTTGTGCTCTGGAAGCCCTCGCTGTGGTTTCTCACACCGTGGTGCCTTTGTACACGCTGCAGCTCGTATCTGCCACGTACAGCTCTACATGAGAGAAATTAAGACACTTTATGTGAAGCTTTGAACACTTCTCTGAGGGGAAGCTGCCTTCTTATTTAGACTGCCAGGACCAGAATTGAACTGAACAAAGCTGTAGTGGAAGAGACTTGGAGGAGAGAAAACTTGGTTTTTTTCCCCACAAGGAGGTCCTTCCAGCCCACTGCCTGGGGGAACAAGGGACTAGTCCCCTAGGGTTGCTCACATATTTTTGGAGATCCAGTGGGAATCACAAGCTGCAGCTTGTTAGCACACAAAATAACCTGAGCAGTGCTGCAGAGGGCCAAAGCAACTTTAAAGGTTTCTGATGAATGTGTATGGTCTCCTGCAGGTGATGCCTCTGGAGGAATGAGGTGTCACCAGAGCTGCTAAAAGGCAGCTGCTGTTTGGAGGGCTAGTAGTAGAACCCCCAAACACATTGCTTGGTTTTTCATGGGGACATTGCCTCCGAAGAAGGAAATCACCATCATTGGCACTCCTAAGCCTGCGGGATGTGAGCTCTCAGGAGGGCTCCATAATTAGGCGTTCCAGAACACATTCCCCTCTCCTGCCAGGACCACAAGGAAAGGAAGGATCCAGAAGGCATATCTTTCTGCTTACCCTAAGTTTCCTGGTCTGGGAAGCACTCAGTTGGATGATAGGAGCCCTGTGCTCCACGTCCCTGCTCCCTGGATGAGTCTCCACTTTTCTTACCGCCTGTTCTATACAAACACAAATGTGCTGCAGGAGCTGCAACAAGCATTCCCCTGCATTCCCACTTCCCAATGGGCACTGCCCCTCCACTGCCTCTTAGTCCTTCACGCTACTGAAAGCCAAGTAGTTCCCTATATTCAAGTCATTTTTTAGGAACTGCAAACCTGGTGAGCATCCAATGAAAATTATTTTTGACCTTTTAATTTGAATGAAAGCTTAAATTTGTCATTGGAGTTTCATTTTTAAGCGTGTGAATTAAACAGTGATAGAAAACCCATTTTGTTGACACTTGGTGTTAACAGGAACTGAACACTTCATCCCACCAGTGTCTAATATGCAAGACCAATTGCTCTATGGCTGATTTATTTCTCAGTTGTACAGTGCAATTAAGAGAATAAGCCACATTTCAGCCAAGAGAGTAGCAGCAAGATGATGGTATTGCTGAGTTAGCAGATGTTTGTCACAGGGAGATGCTCAGCATACTCCTCACAAGATTTGGGGGCCCAGTTTCGTGATGCCTCCATACCTGTGCAAGTTTCCAGCTCCTTTTAATCACAGTCCAGTTCCCTCTGCATACCTTTCTCTATCATAATGTCTCCTCATTTCTTGTGTGTTCAGCTCAAGCACTGCACTACAAGTGTTGTGAGACTGCAGCCTTCCCCTTCAGGGGTGACCTTCTCAGTAACTATAAGCCAAACCTGAATATGAATATTTATGCAATAAACATATCCAAAAGCTTGTTCCATGAAACAGAGACAAATACTGGAAATAAAACTTAAAAATAAAACAAAATAAAAACTACAAGAACACACAAGCAACAGTCTGAAATGTCTTTCCCTCACATCTTGTCATTTCTCCATGTTAAAGAGACCAATTAGACCTCAGCTAGAAGACACATGGGTAAAATTAACCATACATTGTGCCCTAGCTGGATTTCTGCTTGAATTTATCACAGAGCACCCAGCAAGGCTGTGAATAAATGTCTTGTGTAGAAAAGCAGTTCCTCTCCCTACTGCAAATGTTTAACAGCATTAACATTGTCAGCTTCTCCTGTGTTGTCCCTCTGGTTCCCCTTAACTTGGTGGATTTCTGCAGACAGCAACAGAGATGTGAAAAACCACCTGAACAGAACCAGACTTTTCTGCAGCGCCCTGCACCCTGTTTCTTTGGATTTGACTCCATCTCCCTTCACCAAACACTCCCCTGCAGCCCCCTTGTTTTATTTCTGCAGCATCCTTAGCCTGTTGCTTGGTCCTTTGCTTCCACTGCCTCTGAAGTGACATGCTGTAACCATCAGCCATGATGTCCTCTCCGTGTGATTGGACTATTACCATTAGAGACTTTGAAATAGGAGAGCAAGTGCTCAGCCTTGGGAAGACACAGGGGATCCTTTTGGATTATGCTGAGTGCCACGTACAGGCAATGCATTGCAAAAGGGGAACAAGTTGCAGCAAAACGGACCTTGGTTTCTCTGAGCACCCAGAGAGCTGACTTTTCCTGGGAGCCAGGTATGGGCTGAGGAAATGATCACTCAAAATGTCACTTCCAGCAAAGCCAGATTCAGATTCTATACCACCAATTTTTCTTTCTTTTGGAGCCAAATGCAAAGCCCTGGACAATCATTGCCATTTCAAAGTGAATTTAACCATTGTGCTTAAAAGCCACTGCTGTCAAAAAGAAGGGCAGAAACATAAAATAGAGTCATTAACCTCCTGCCACTGAAGTTACTGGTCACATTTGCTTTTATTTCAGCATTCAGGTCTAAAGTATTCTCAGAAGAAGAATCTTAGAAGCCACTCATAGGGTAAAATTTACACCTGCTGATTGATCAAGATTTTAGTGATTGAATTTCCTAAAAAAGTAGCACATCCATGTTTTCCCATCTGTTCAGAATTCACTGCTGTGGTTTCTATCTCTTGTTTTTTATTAAATAGCCTTTACCCTAGAGAAAATAGTTCTTTTGATGTTACAGTTGACCTTTCGGGTTTACTCTACATAAAATTTTTCCCCTGAAGAAGGTTTCCACCTCTGCAAAAAAGGAGGGAAATTAAAACAACTCTCTTTTTTATTTTCTTTTTTTTTTTTCTTTCATTTCTAGCTACAACCTACATTTAAATCAGTGCACAAAGGTAACCAGATTTTGCATCAGCACTTTACATTTTCCCAATAAGTTCTCCTATATTAAACAATGATCCTACAGGAATAAGCAACTCCTTTTGAAAACTTGTTTTTTACTTATTCACTGTATTCCTGTAAGATTTTGGCTTAGCTCTCCACAAATTATCTTTTAATGAATCCATCTCCTGAGTATTAGGGATGGTAATGATACTTCTGTTAGGAACATGTGAGGAGGAATTTCTCACATGGGTATTTAGGATCATACCATACAAACAATTACCAGCATTCAATGTCTGCAGAAAATCAAGAGGCAAATCAGCAGTGAATGTCAATTATACATCTGCAGCATCACAGAGGCAGATGGCACTTTAATTGTACATCCGAATCATTATGGACAATTTTCCCCAAGCCAGCCTCACTGAAATATTGGCTTTAGCACCTAAAAATATCAAGACAGGATATGTGTGCAATGACTCATCTAAGAATTCATTTCAGTTTGAAGATAAATATTCCACCAGTAAACCAATAACAATCTCCAAGATTCATAGCTCGAACGTGCCGTCTTGATCTAGGTAAAAACTTTTATTGATGAAAAGCAATGGGGTGACTGTACTGCTCATACCACTCAACTCAGAGTGTGAAATTGTCAAAGAGTTGGAAGATCAATGAGCCAAATTCTTTTGATTGCATCTTTAGAAATTGGAAATGTCATGGAGATAAGTAGAATAATATGGATTTACACTCTGTTCCCAGCATGACCCAAAGAGAAGAAAGCTCAAATCCTTCTCCTTCAGACAGGAATGGTTTTGTGGAATGGGGAAAGTTTTATGGAACTTAAACAGTCTCAACTACACCTACTGACCATGGAAAATCAATTGACACCAGCCTACATATGAAAGAATGACTCTGACTACCCAGAGACAGTTGTGCTAATGCACAAATACCAGACGTGTTGTGAATGCTTACTTAATTAAAGATTATTAAAAATTAAAACTGACTGCTCTCTTATTCAGAGATTACTATATATTATTCAATTTACAAAAGCTCTGGCAATTAAGCCACCTCCTAATTTATTATACATGGACAATGATGCAGATTCCAAATAGGATTTGTGATTTGTTCCTTACTCCCTCCATGTACAAAACCGCTGTGGTTTTTCAGTTTGTCCACATGTTCATACAGTCTTAAAATGTCCAGTAACTCTCTGCCATCAGTTTACATTTTATCATGCTAGTGGATAGCATTCATTTCCTCCTCTTCTCCCCAAATATATTCAGGGTTAGTAACAACAGACACATTTTATTCATAGTGTGAGCACAGGTGCATTTTCTTGAAAGAAATGTAGGAAGTTACTGTTGAAACCTCTTTTTGGAGGAGTATCTCAGGTAAATCCCTAAACAGAGACAAACTAAACAGGAACATTCAAAACAGAATCTGGGTCCAAGACAGCAGGCACCTCTGGACTTCGCAGCTAAGGTTTAATTCCTACTAGTGAATCAAAGATGTCACAGAAATTTCACATGGATGACTCTTTATTTAGCTCTTCAAATTTAAATGGGGCATCCAAAAATGCTAAACTCTCTGAAACGGCCTAAACACTACCTGATCAGAGAAGTCTAGTAGTACAACTTTGATAAAAGAATGGCTCAAAACATTCCCACAATGCAAAAACATTTGTGATGAAACTAGTGTAAGCAACATGTTTAGTTTATTATTTCTTACAAGACAGTGAACAGCAGCTACTGCAACTGATATTAGATACAGAGGAGATTAGATAGAGAGTTCAAGAGAGGCACTCCATCAGTAAGGGACTCTGAACATGTAAGCCTTTACTTACACATTGCGGTAAAGATGGTGACAAAACAAGTTTCTGTATTGATCAAGAGGGCAATACAGGTCTCTTCTTATGGAAACTCCTGACTACAAAACAAAATTTCAAAGTGGAAAAAACCAAAACCCACTGCTAGGGATGTCAGCAAATTACAAAACTTCCCCATCACTTTCCTTGTGCCATCGCTATATCTTCTGCTGTCTGTAATTTTGTCTATTTGAAGCTTAAGTGCTTCCTCACACCACCATTCAAGCCAGCAGTCTTAGAATACTGATTCAAGGACTTTTGTCTTGAATATACTCATCCTATTTTAAAGATATGATTAGAGAAAACAGCATTCCACATAAAGCTGAATTTAATATAGTAAATAAGTGCCATTATTATTACTAATGTCTTGCTAAAGGAAGGTACATTCTTCTGCTCTGGGAAATCTGACCCACAGAGTTGTTTGAGGAACAGCAGAAACACAAATCTCCCTAGAGCTCCTTCTTGATCTGGAAGTTAGAAGCCCTTCTGTAGGCAATGGGATAACAACAAGAAAAGCTTGTTTACATGAGAAGGCTGATTTTGGTCCATCACCCAAACCTTGGGAATGCAATCCAAATCAGAGATATCAGGACATAAACACCACTGGTTTGACACTGTGCAACAAGTGCCACATTTGCTGCACATCCACCCACCCCAGAGTCTGTGCCTTGCTGCTAAAGAAGCCAACATGAGGGATGTGGGTTGGGTTTTTGCTCAGTCGTTGTCCAGCCCCACAGGATTGACTTTATGAGCAAAATCTGTGTCAATCCTCTGGAAAGGCCAATATTTTAGGCCACGTAAAGCTAAGCAAACAATCTCTCAAACACTCCAATTAACTGATCTCTGGTTTTACGAAGGTGGTCAAACTCTGACCCCCTGAAAATTAATGTAAGTGCAGAATAATTGAGAACAGCCTTTGCTGCCAGACCTCTGAAATGAGACCAGAACAGGCAAAATGGGTTTTTGAAAAGCTCATACCAACTCTTTCCTATCACAATAGCTATATAACAGCAGTAATAATGACCTTCACTAGACATTTCCTTGAGTACTAATGACCTGGGGTTAATGGCCCAAGGCACAGTTTTACGTGGTCAACTACCACAGCCAGCAATTAATTACGAGGAAATACAATGTGCTCTGACCACTACAGCTCAATTAGCCTCATATTATTAAAAAATGAAAAACTTGTCAATCTTATTTACTGCGAAGATGCCCTGGATTTTATTTTAGTATATTAGACCAAAAAAAACCACTTTGAACCTATATTAAGCCAAACATATGCTCTACAGCACTCCTCCATTAACTTCACACAAATTATGGGGAGCCAAAGCCGAGTGTCTTGCAATACGAGGATTATCACAGCCTGCCCACAGATAGAAAAATATTGTGGAGCAAGGCTCTGTGTGAATTCTGCTTCTGCGCTAGAAAAACCTCCCTAAAAATAATTTTCAGCTCTCTGGTGGTTGTAAATGGATTGAGAGAGGGGAGAACAGCAAAGGACACACTGCAGAGAGCATCCCTTCACTGGCAGGAGGTGGGCAGTGTGTGCTGGGGTAAGGACTGGAAGGGGAAGGGATGTTCTGTTTTCACCAAACTGTGTGGTGTTTCCGTATCTCTGCAACTAATTTACAAAGATAAGAGAGTAGATTATTTCTGTACCCAGCTTTGTGCTCTCCCAGTTTATGTTCATTCATTACATTTTATTATTTCAGCAAGGCTTTTGCAACATGACCTGAAAATAAAGCATTTCGGGATCAAGTGTCATTGCTCTTGGTCAGCTGTTTGTATTTCAGCACAATCACTAGCTTTTTGGGGACCTGAAAAGCTAAGGCTGAGCACAAGAGCTAGCACTAGGAGGTGCTGACTTTAATTTGGGAGTTACCAGCTTCAGTCCCATGAAGGATGCAAAAAGCTGATAAGGTTTTTGCCTGTAGATCCATTCCTCTAAATAGGTTTCTGTCATTCACCGTGGCTTTTGTGCCCACAAAATACAGACAGACACTCTGTGGATCTCTTCATGCCTGAGAGACTTCTCAAGGAACAACTGCAAGGTACCACAGTGCCTTCCAGCAAGATTTTGGAAATATCACTTCATCTCTGGCATTGCTGCTGGATAAATGTGTGCTATAAGGGCACTTAGGAGGACTCACTAATATGATTAGACCATTCAAAAGTGCAAGCAGGAGCCTCAATCGTGTTTTGAGAGCTTCAGCTTCAGACCATCCTGAGAATTCCTTTAAACAAGAAAATTCATATCACTAGAAGTTGGTGATGGGTTCATGTCAGTTTGATGCTCAGTGTCATTAAAACCTGATTGTGAAATGGCTGATTTCAACTCACTTCTGCAAGTTTCTGCGCTTGTTGTTAAAAGCAGAAAGAATTAAGACATGTAGGGGCAAAATGTTTGTGTCTGCCTTGAGGAGAGCAGGGAGGTGTTTACCCAAGTTTTGCCAGTGCTGTCAGGGGTGGAAACACACATTCTCTGGCAGCCTTTATGGTGGCTGTGGAGGGCTGGGGACAGTGTGCTGGCTGGGGAGAGCCCAAACCTCGATCCAGTCCCTCTGACTGACCCCCATCCAGCTGGTGGCTTTTGTTTTCAGCCAGACACATGAAGCGAAGCAGCCGCCTCTGGCACTGACAGATTTTGTGAGAGCCTGCAGGACTGGCCACCTGAGCACAACAGCTTTAGGTGCCACGTCGCAAAAATCTGCATTTTCATGGGATGCACTGATGAAGGATCCACGTGGGACTTTTGTACGTCTCGGAGCCCTGACGTGCCAACCACATTAGCCTGTCAGTGGGCTGGATCGCTGCCACACTGAGAAATTATGAGTACAGTAATTACGGAAGTGTGACATTCGTAACCAGAAGGCAAAGAATAGGAAAAATTGCAATTGCCCAATGTTACAAGTACTTCCATTGCATTAGTAGCTATTCATAACATTTCATTTTTATTATGGCAATTACAGCATTTTTAACATTTTATTTTGGTTTAGCGATATCAGTCAAGTTTTCCAAGGCATTTTATTTTTAAAAAGACAAAGTGATATGATTCTTTTATATACTGTCAAAAGGAGTTGTCATATTTAGTGATCTTTTCAATCTGTTAATATGTTACTTTCCTCCTAATTGTAAAAAGTCTCCAATTAATCCTAATGATAATTTACTCAAGTGCCCACTAATTCTCTTCTACAAATAGCAATGCTCTATAACACTGGGGGGAGCGGGAGTGGAAATCAATAGCCACATCTCTGATGAGATAATTTTATCAGTCATTCAGAACGAGCAGCTGGAATACAAGGCACAAACCATATTCAAAATAAAAGAAATAATAAACCTGTAATCCCTCCTACTCCTGTTTTAAAGCGCAGTAATAAACAGGGGAATTCAGATGTTCAAACATTATGGTCTGCTTCTTCAACAGCATGTTCATGCAGAGGGACAAGGAAAGGAAAATTGATGGCATGCACTGGAGCAGAATCGAAGGATAATGATTTTATAGTCCTGCCGCTCAGATGGGTAAAAGGTGACATCCACCACAGGGAAGCCAAGAGTAATCCCAGGGAGTGTTTAATCTCATTCAGCTGAATTAAATCACTGTGTTTGAAGTCCTACTGCAAGTTTACAAAGGCAAATAGTAAAGTTCAGATGGAATTCAGCGCTATGGGGGAAATTATCAACAAGAAATGGCTAAATTCCCAGTCCACGGCAGCATGCAGCCACACAGCACTGAGCAGGAATTTGCTACTCTCATCCCATCCTCTAAAAGAGCAACCAGCACAGCTCAGCTATTGCTGCTCATGAAGCCCATTAGCAAATTACTGCCTGGCTGGATCGAGGACAGAGCCAGGGAGGAAGGGAATTCCTGCCAGCACAGCTCCTCCCCAGCGACCTCCGGGTGCCGTGGCGCATTATCATCTCCCGCCCAGACCTTCTGGGAAGGCTGCAGGTGGAGCCCACACACCTGCACGGTTGAAATATCTGTGGAAGGAGTGTGGAGAGGGCTGCATAATCACCTCCCCTTGCTGCTCAAGCATCCCCACAGACCTCATTTTGGGCATGAAGCTGGAGAGGGCCAGGTGTCAGCGGCGCAGCCGGTTCCCAGGGGAAGGCGTTACTCGTTCCCAAGCAGTGCTGCTCACACCCAGACCGATGCATATCGGTCATGCACTGCTGACACGTCACACTGCTTCAGCATCAGCTGAGAGCTGCATTAACCTCTGCACCGTGCAATGGCAAGGAATGAGTGGGTTTTGTTTTTGCAGAAAGAGCGTGCCAAGCACTGACCTTCCAGGTCAACGTGGTCTGTGGATGAGGTTGCAGCGAGGAGGTTTGAATGTCAAGGGCTTTTGCACGCTGTCAACATAGAAATAATTTAAGTCTGAGATGAGAGAGGCAGAAAATGACCTCATCCTTCCACTGTAACCTTGCTGCTCCCAAGGGTTTTAATATGATCCTCCAAGCCGAGTTGTGCTGCTGCAATCTGTCTAGAGGCTTGAGGGGGACAGAACACAGCTTTATGGGGGGAGGGGGAGTAGTCCTAGGTCTAAATGGAATTTGAATGCTCTATATCTTTTTAGTTAGTTGCCAAATTTGTCTTCATAAAGGCAGACTCCAGGCATAACACTTAGCAGTTAAACATGTGAAATAATTAATGGAATATCTGGAATGTTGTGAAGTCCAGCACCTCAGAAGCTCACCTGTTAGGGCATGGCCCTCACAGCATTTAGTAAAGATATAGTTAAATCTCTGAATGTGTTTTAAGAGCAGTGCTGTACAGTTCAGTGCCATGCTCCAGAAAAATGATCAGATCACAGAGACTCACGTTGTTTTGAGGACTCCTGTGTATCTTTGCTTGCGGGATGGAAGGATAGTTCAGGAGAACCCTCTTAAAAAGAAGAACTGGAAGCACAGCAGAAATTTGGGATTTTCAGTGGACAATGACACTCAGATGCCAATTATTTATGCTACAGTTTAGAAACAGAGCAGTTTTCACAAGTCTTCCTGTTGCAAGTATCTGCCTTAGGCATTCATTGAAATGCCTTCAACCCCAGAAGAACAAGGTTGGCAGCCTTGATACTGGGCTTTTCTCACTGTTCATCCTGGGCACTGCGAACACCACAGACTGAGTTAATGCCCCAAATCCCCTGTTTTTTCTCCTTGAAATACAGAGATCACCAAGTCCCATGTAGTGAAGGTCACTCAGGATATCTCACATACAGCTCTTTTCCAGCCTCAGCTTGAATGCAGCTCAGACACAAAATAATGAATTTTAGTGTGGGAAAGCATCACACAGTCCCCTGAAATTAAAGATGTTCCTCTAAACACAAGCAGTTACCGTTAATTTACAAGTGTACTCGTTTTCTTATGTTATACTGTTATTTCTTCAAAGAAAGTATTTATATGTACAGACCAGAGACAGTAAACCTGTATTATAAATAGCAAAAAACTTCATTTTGATGGAAAGGGTGAGAGCATCTAGTTGGAGCTAACTGGAGCCAGCTTTCCTGGAAACAGAGAACCATGCTTCTCTTCCCTAACATTTGAAGATCATTTTATATTAATTGGTAAACACTGAGTTGTATGCCTTGCTCATTGGAATCTCCATTGTCACTTAACACAGATTAATTAGTGTTAGTGTTATGACCCACAGTAGTTTGAAGGTCAAGTCCTTAAGATCTATTTTCATGAGATGCAATAATGCTGTCTCAGGAGACACCAGGTATCATAACTTATTGTGCTGTTACTATCTGTGCAATCAATATGTCTGCAGCTTTAAAATTTTACAATATATTAATAAGATAGTCATAAAATCCTACTGGTATCACACTCCCATCAGCATTAATGATCTTAACACTGCAGGTGTTACTGTTCCTAACAAGACACGGTATTTGCTGTTTCATGCTTAGATGCTCCCTCCTCTTGATTCACAGAAGCTGAGGAAGCTCTGTTTTAATGATTTGATAATGCTACAGGCAGAGTTACTTTAGGAACAGTTCAGCCCAATTTACTCCACGCTGAACCAGGCAGCGTCTCTCATCTGCTGTGATCTCTGGAGCAAGGTAAAGGCAGGAGTCCTGGCAGACCAAGCAAAATCCAGAATCATTTGTGATGCAAGATATTTACCAGAACAGACAAGTTGCAGTTATATTTGCAGATTGCAGTCTTTATATTAAACCAATATCTTTATGTTAGGAAAATATAAGTTTAAGACTGAAATTCTCCTTCATTGAGCCTTTTCCCTGAGCTGGGAGGGAAAAAAAGAAAAAATAATCAATACGAACAGGGGAAAAAACCAACCTGAGTATTGAACTGTATAGAAAGCATTATCAAAATAAAAACCAATTCACTTTAGATTAACTAATTATATGGTCAATTTTTTTTTTTCACTAAATAGAAGAAGGATCTATCCACCTAAGCCTGTAGGTGTAATGAGATTCTCTGGTGGACTAACACCAGCAAGGTACAGTTCCCCACTGACCTGCTGTCAGTAAGTTGCTTTGGGCCACATCAACACCATGTCCTGGTAGCATTTACCAAGATTAGGTAAGTCATTATGAGCTGTCATTGTGGCTGGCACCCTGAAATGCCACATGGTCCCACTTGCTGTTCTTTCTGCTGGGGCACAGTGGTGCTGGATACCCATGTCCTATGGATGGTCCTTCTATAAGAACGAAACCTATACCCCAAAAATGTCCATCTTTCTTAATTGACCAGAAAGAAGCTTGGGATGAGCAAACTCCTGATTTGGATCACTCAATTTCAGTGCATTGAATCCCAGGAAGGCCAATTGATAACCCTGTACCTTGGTTTCTTTACTTGCAGCACAAAGTGCTTTGAGGTACCCCATCGAGAAGAAGATATTTTCAGGCTCTGATGCAGCACTGCCAAATGCTGCTGCTGATTATGTCTCATAAAAAGTGGATGGTTGAATGCACATTCTGCATCCTATTGCAGGGGAAATGCAGTACTGAAATACTCCTCATTGCTAAAAGAAAACTCTCACTAGAGAGTGCCCATCCAAGTATTAAAAGCAACTTCTGTGGACTTCCCAAAGGCATCTAATCTTTGAATCTCTGGAGGGTGGCAGTTTTAGAAGAAATGCCATTATAGCTGCTAATTGTGGGATGAATTATGCAAGAATTTATTATTGATTCAAGGGGAGCCTGCTCAGGCGTGCAATCAAAGCCAAGGCAGAGCAGAGGGGAAAGGATGAGCCTTCTGTAGTTAACTAAACTGATTCACAGCCCAAGAAAAATCTAAGGCAGTCTGCAAAGGGCAGTATTTTACACATCGAATCACCTTTTCAACACCCATAACCAACCTCTAGTACCAGACAGTCCTGGAGCAGAACTCATAGCATTGCATGAATCCTCTCCCAACTCAGAAATACATCCCCACCATCACCACCAGCCATCCACGGGGTCAAAGGCAGAACCCCTTTGGCTGTGGACCCCCAACTCAACCCTGCCCATTCATGTGGGTCTAGGGGCAGCCCAGGGCTGTGTCCAAGGTGAGGAGACCCAAGGAGCTGTGATTACAGGCCAGAGCTGTAGAAACACCCGACACATCTCAAAATAACAACTGGGGCAAGGCCATGTAGCCGCAAAAAGCCGTGATTTAGGAGAGAAAATTTGCTGGCAGGTTGGCACCACACCAGAGCTTGACAAGGTCTGTTCAAGGAATACAGAGATTGGTGAAAGAGGGTTTTAAGTTGAGAATTCAGAGAGTAGTGAAACTGAAAACATATTGAGCCCAAACAATGACACAGGGGTGACAAGCACCCATCAATCTATTTTTGAAAGAGAAATAGAAAGAGGCTATTTAAAAAGCCAGGAAGGCCGGAGGTAAGCAAGAGGATATAAAATGAGCTTGCACAGCAAGCAAGTATAAAACAAACCATGCAGAGGCTTAATAGCATGTTTAGCATTTTGAGTAATGGACATAAAATTTGCTTTTCCCAACTTGACCTCTGTTAACAACCTTAGGCATTACAGGGCTCTTATCCTGCAGCATTCCCTTTACTTAACTCATCATATCTCTGAGTGCTAGGGACCATTTCCTAATGCAATCAGGAGAGAGATCAGTAATGATAATTATATAAATATATATATAATGCCCATATATCTATGCATTCACACGCACACGTGCGTGCACACATGCTCCTTAGAACAACTCTCCAGCAGAAACATTACAGTGACATTTAGGCAGAAAAACATCCAGCAGAGATCTTACACTAAAACCATCCCTGATGCTGCTGCACAGAAAATGGCAACAGGAGTACAAGAGAAGGAAAAAAAAAATAAAATCAGTAAAGCTAAACATCTCTCTAATACCCCACCAAAAAGGGTTTATTTTAATTGCAGCAGAACACTGGCATGTTTCTGGAGTCAGCCACGTGCTTTGCTAAATAATCTTCTTTAAAATATTATAAATATGCAGAACTTTGAGAAGTAGGTCAGTGGCTCAACATGTTGTAGCAAATAGCTCGGATAAATACCAGTCATTACCCCGCGGTCTGCAGTCAGTAGGAGATCTGAAACACTCTGCAGATAGTTGAATGGCAATTCACTGCATTAGAGGACCATTCCCCAAGTGATACCACAGCTGAGTACCCGGTCACAGTTAACAACACACCTCTAAGCCAGCACAGAAATCAAGTTCTCCCTCTCATCATTTAAGTTGTGTCACAATCAGCAAGGGCAAAAGCAGGAGGAAGCAGGAGGATGTGGTAATTCAAGGCTGATAAAATGAACAAAATGAAAAACTGCAGCTCAGGATAAACCCTGAACACAAGTGCCAGCTCTGCCCGAAAGGTGACTTCAAAATCCTGCCTTGAGCATTGGTCCAGATGCACTAAAACCAATCTTGGGAGGAATGTCTCCACGCAAGCCCTACATGAGCCCTTTGCAAAGTTCCCTGGGACCTGTAAAAGCCAAGCAGCAGCTCACGCAAAATCATCCCGTGGATTTGGAGCCCTGATTCCATGCGGTGCAGCTCCCCTCTCCCACTCCCCCCCCTTCCCAAATGGATTTCAGCAAGCACTCACCATCAGCAGGCTCAGAGCAGATTCGGGAGCACGCTGCACAGCCATCTCCTCTCTTCCTACATACAAATCCTCCACACGACTAGGTCAGCCCTCGGCCCTCCGTCACGGCAAAGCATCCACAGAGTCCACAGCGAACTGCAGGGAGAGAAACCCCAAATCAGGGTCGGAGAGCATTTGCAAGAGGAGGAGAGGATGGATGAGGGGGTGGGGAGGAGAGGAGGGAAGGAAATAACCTTCACAGCCAGGGAAAGAAGCTTAAGCTAGGCCAAATTTTACACTAGAGAGAAGAGGAAAATGAAACAGAGAGACGGCTGGAGAAACAAGATATCGAGAACTGCAGGATATTTAAAGCTCAGGCACACGCCACCACAGAAAGCTGCAGCAGCACAGGACACATATCAAACACCTACATGAGAGGTTAGGTCCAAGACATCCTCCCCCTGCACTCGGACTGTCATTAATTGCTCTTAATTGCCACTCTCCTTCCTCCACCTAAATAAATCCTAGGTAGCACAGAACTGCCGTGCCCCTGACTCTGCATCTTCCTCCCTGCCCTGGTGATGCTAGCGCAGAAACAACGTCAAACATCGCCACGTACCGCTTCCAACAGGGTCAAACCTCTTCTCTCTTCTCGCAAAGCCCTGCTGCGCCTGGTTTGGAGAGCAGACGCCTGCATAACACAGACATGAGCAATGAGTGAGAGCAGCCAGAGCCAGGAAGCACCCGGTGCTCACTTGAGAGCAACAATTACCTTTATCATATTCGAGAGAGAGCTAGGTTACTCCCTGACCCTTTTCACCTCACCCGCCTTCCCCCCCGCAAAGAAAGTCTCTTCCTTCTCCTCCCCTCCAAATGGACTCAGCTCCCCATGGAGCTAGCACACTTCCCAGAAACATGTAATTACACAGGCTGTTGTGTTAGCGCTCTGATCACGCTGCCTGTACCGCATGGAGACGGCAGCCAGGCAGCCCCCCCTTCCCTCCCTTCGCAAGGAGATGCTGCAATCCCCCGCCGGGCTCCCGCGGCTCGGGGGGACACAGACGGCTAATTGTGAAAATGTGGCCGGTTAAGACGGAGAGACAAATTAGCCTTGAAAATAAGCCCCTTGTTTAAACGTGGGGTGTAAATGGGAGGTGGCTTTTGAAAGCCTTTAAAAAATAAACAGAGCACCCTGGCAGGAAGGCCAGTGCTCTGATGCAGGTGTGCCCTGACCGACCTCTCACACCCCTATTTTGTGGGGCTCAGAAGCCTCCTGGATTTCACTCATATCACCCCTCTGAACAAGCAGAATTTTGGCTTCATTTCCTAAAATGTTAGGCTTCATCTAACGACAATGTCTGTTCATCTTACAACTCCCACGTGCATATTCTCCCCCCCGCCACCCCCATGATTTTGGAACCCAATTAAAAGTTTGAGACAAATTCAACCAGAGTTGAATTCTCTGACACATGTCATTCCTGCAACTTTTATAGAAATTGGCACTAGGATAGAAAAGAGAATCAAATTACTGTCTCCATGAAGGCAGCAGCAATCTTTCCTCGTGCTCTGGAAGTTACATCTGGCAGGTCAGCTCTGGTGTGCAGAACACCAGAGTACTTGATTGTCCAAACTCTGTTGCTCACCTATCATCATGTTTTAGCAAAGGGGACACAGTGACGTGGGAGATTGCAGACACTGCCCTAGGAAGGTCATCCAGGATATCTGTGGCATACTCGTACATCCAAGAGGTCCAAGGAGGGATCAACCTTATTGTGAGGTGTGTGGCAGGCAGGGAAACTCGTGGTTTTTTTGCCTTTTTGTTTGTTTGTTTGTTTGTTTGTTTAATTTAAATCCATAAAAGAGTTAATGCACTCACTCCCCCCACAAGCTGCAGCACCAAGCCTGGGTGTTGTACGGTGATGGCAGGGACCTCCTTCCTCCCAGCAGGTTCTCCACCAAGAGGTGTGGGAGGGGGAAGCCACCTGCACACAGAGGGCTCATCTCTCAAGGGATAGCGTAGAATCACTCATGGGCACACAGAGAAAGCATTTTCTGGGGTCCACCCTTCTTGGTTTTGCATTACAGACATCAACACTCAGGGACAGTCCCTTGTCCTACACCTGGGGGTAGCATTTACTGCATTGTTTCAGAGACCTGATTTTTCTCACTGCAGTGAGTGTAGCTCCTGTGAATGCACATGTGCCAGCAGTCATGCTTGTCTCCACCCTTGGATATAAGTCATCTTCACTGAGACCAGGGGCCCAGCTTT
The DNA here is from genome assembly GCF_022539395.1 of Myiozetetes cayanensis. NCBI lineage: Eukaryota > Metazoa > Chordata > Aves > Passeriformes > Tyrannidae > Myiozetetes > Myiozetetes cayanensis. The sequence continues at coordinate 6,799,017 of NW_026087521.1, forward strand.
GTTAAATGTATTAAGTTACCTAAACACCAAAGAGCTCTGGGCTTCAGTGATTTTCTCCAACCAGACCAGAGACCTGAGGCAAAGATTCCTGGTGCTTTCTAATCACAGGGCCCATCTTGGCTGTCTGCAGTGGGTCATCCTTTGCCTCACAGCCATCTGAAGCAATGAACTTCATATAAAATGATCTGCTCCCATCTCTCCACAGAGATTTGCCTTCATCCCTGAAGATGAGCAGGTTGTTACAAGGAAAAGAGAAGCAGGCTACTTAAATGTCTCTTGAAAGGGGAAAATATGCATAATAAAAGATTAAGGTAAGTTTTAAAATATATTTTAAGGCATCAATTTATAAAATATGTGAATAAATCTATTGCAACAGCACTGTGACAAATATCCCAAGGCTATTACATTTTTCCTTACACTAACCCAACCTGAAGTACTGTAAGGAGGGACTTTCAGAAACAACACATTCAGTAGCTCTTGGGTCTGACAAGGAAGGTTTCTCCTTTGCCAAGTGATTTTAAGGAGCCAGCCTATGCCTACGTTTTTGGCCGAGGCTAAAATGAAGAATCTGGAAGCGTGGATGTTTCTTCCTTCTTTAGCTCCTGAATTCACTCTGCGGTTGAGCAGGGTAAAATCCATCAAACACCAGGAGCTAGTTATGATTTGTGGTGTCCTTGAGAAAATTCTAGGTTTTTCCTGAGCTCTGCAAGTCTCAGAGTAATGATCATCTGTAGGGAGCCATCTGTGTACAAGTATATGATCTATGGCTTCAAGGTATATTTGCAAACTTACCTACAGGTTAGCTGTTTTCTACTATTTAGGTGAATAAATTTTGCAGCACAAGAGGAAAAACATAGATCATTATTCACTGCAGAGTGTCAAGAGATAAGAAGAACAATTTTTAAAAGGAAGTTGTTGGATAGATGGCTAAAACTATAGACCTGTAGTTTTGTTTCAAGGCCTAAACCTGTTAGCAAAAGAAAAGAGTTGATTAGATGTCTTGATTTTTTTTCCCCCTATATTTTAAGATCATTAGGTGCTACAATTGGTTAATAGATTCACTGCTTGAAATCACTGAAAGAAAAACTATTATGGCAAACTTTGGATCTTACCTGATACCAGTAAGAAGACATAAAGCACTGCAGACTGGTGTATATGGAGACGGATCCTCCAAATCCAGTGTTATCACTGGTGGTACATTGACAGGGATAATAGAAGAATAGATATGCCATGCATTGTTAGAGCTGGTGGTTGCTGGGCTTGTAATTTGAGGTTCTGTTAACACAAGGTGGTAGGAAAACCCTCTGCATGTTGTCTATTCAGGGACGTACAGAACCTGATGGGCACCTGTTCTCAACAGGAGACTGAGAAGAAGTTGCTATTAAAGGTATGAACAAAGGCAATACAGAGTTCAGGGTTAACTGCAAGACTTGATTTCAGCTAGTTCAGAGCTTATATTTCTTACTATTTCTGTTTTTTCTCTTCAGTGAGCAAACAGGAATTCTGGTTTTCAGTGAAAGTAAATTTTCCATGTATTGCTACTATATATGTTTAACCACTAAAAGTCAAAGTCCTCCCTCCAGTCACCTGTGACATTTGTGAGAGATGAAAATCCTGATACGAATTGTGATTTGCCTTCTTCCATCACAGATGTGGGTTAGAGTGAAATGCTGCCTAGTGACATGACAAGGGCTAGGAGGCCGCTTGTTTCAGCAAATGTGTATACAAACAAAATTGTTTTATCAAGATGAGCTGAAGTCTTTGCCTCAATTTATAAGGAGTTAATAAAGCAAGTCCTGTTATTATTATGGCAGGAAAATAGTACATTAAAGTTGATGATGCTACCATAACCAGTGACATGACCTGACTCATACCCATTTACAAGACAATCACACATCCAAGAAACCAATGGATAGCCCAACAAGCATCTTTGGACCTTGAGATATGTGAAAGTTCATGCCATGCCTGTAAATATTTAACCTGAAATTTAAAAGACAAAGAGATCTCAGAGGTGTGAAAAGAATATATGATGTGAAAGTATGAAAAGCTGTCTGAGTTTACTGAATTTCCTTTAGCCACTCGTGTGTTCCTCATGCATCTCAACTGTTTGCTGAATGTTCGATGATTATTTTCAAGTATGTGTTAGTCTCAGAAACTGAATTTGCATTATGAATGGCCATGGCAGAAGTGCTTCTGCTTTAATTCACAAAGGAGGAACCACTTCATACAACAAACTGCAACAAGGAACACAGCTGGGAAGTCTAAGATGCTTAACCAAGCTATAGAGAAGTACACAAAACAAATATTCACATAATTCAAACAGACAAATTTGAGGACCTACATTTTGCTTGTAGCATATCCCCAAAGAAGATAAAAGCCTGATGCCAACAAGTAAATTATTCATTGTGAATTATTCACTCAGCTTTAAAAAAGATCAGGAAGGAACTTATTGAATTTGCTTTTCTTCTTACCTTCCTATGCTCCCTTCTATCAACCCAATTGCTCTAAAAGTCATTCCTGTCATTCCCCACAAACAGATCCCAGCAGAGCTGGGGCTGTTCCTTTTGAAAACTTTCTTAGAAGCTTTTGATAATTATAAACGCAGTGATAAGGATGATTCTCCAAGGTGCAAAAGAAATACTATGTAGGAAGAGAAATGTCACTCCTGGAGCCATCAGAGTGCCAAATTAAGCCACCACATGCAGATATATGAGGGAAAGGGTCTCAGGTCAGCCTCTTCCTCCAGTACCTTCACTCTGGAGGGTGCAGTTAGCAAAGGATTCCCTTCCAAGTGTTAGAGAAAATATTTTCTTTCCTTCCTCTATGAGGAGGTGTTACAGAAAACATTTCTAGAAATCTATCCAGGTTGGGTGGACACCTAGAATATGACACAGGCTGGGAGAAGGATTGATTTCAAACTCATCTCTAATTTGCTGATTGGCACATTTCCCTTGCCTTGTTTTTTTTTGGCAGCTGTTCACTAAGAAAATAGTGCTGTTCATGAGTGATATAAACCAGAGGCTCTGGCTCCATCCGAGTGTTGAAAGCTTCCCTGATTGAACCTCTCTGAATCATTTGTCTGTAGATCTGTGCAAGCAACCCACAGGCTGCTCATTGCTAAGCAGTCTCACTCCCCAGATGACTTATGTCTGAACACTAATTAGGTTTGACAGACACTGCTCTGGAATAAGAATAGTCTTAGAAATATCATCTGTTGTAAGGAAAAGGGCAAGATACAACAGAACTGTCCTGATATACCACCGTAGCTAGAGACAGAAATATTTCTTGGACTCTCTGAAGACACTTCCTCATGATGGTGACTATCACTGGAGTACAAAGATCCTTCCAAAAATTTGCATACCTCTTCCACAAGTGTAAGGGTGAGACCTGGTAAAACAAGAAGACTAACCCAGAGCCCTCTAGCAGACAGCCATCTGGGCTGGGAAGAGAACTGAGGCTTCCTGTGGCCTCTGTGTCAACCACAAGGCAATGTCCAGACTTATACCACTTTCAAAACACCTCAGCAGGACAGAAAAAGCTCTTCTGTGTAAGTATAAGAACTGGAATGTCCAGAGAGAGTTATGCCAGTAGTAAGAATTCTGGTTTACAGCAGAATACTGTACTCACATACAAGAAATATGAGTGGGAAGTGGGGTGGCTTACCATCAGCAGCAGTGAATGTACTCTGACCTACGAACAGACCTAAGGCCAGGTAAAACTGCCTCTCTCAGTTTTGAGATGAGGTTGGTCTGCTTTCTTCTGCCTTTCAACATGAGAAAGACACCTGTCTTCCAGGTCTTCAGCCTGTGCAAGATATCTGGGAGACAAAGCATCTCCCGCTGGTCAGTGGGAGCTGACACCCAGTTGCACCTCCTGCATCTCCCATCCATCAGCACCCCTTTTCTGTTCTGAGCTCAGCAGGAGCTGGGCAGCCTTGGCCATGAGCTATTGCTACCCTAAACAGGGCAGGTTCAAGCAGACATGGCATATCCCATCACCCATGAACAGCTGTTCCAGCCCACAGCTGGGCTGACTTGTGTAATGTTTGGCGCTCATACAGAATTTTGCCTGAGCTCCCATTCCCCTGTGTGGCTCTCACCCAGTTTTCACACCCCACACCAAGCAAGCCAGGAGAGCAGTCCAGTTCCCAGCAAAACTCTGAACTTCCTCTACTTCATGAAACAGCCTGTGGCATTTAAACCTCTTGCAAGAAAAGATGTAGATTAGAGGAAAAACCTGACATAAAAGCTGACCTCCAATGTTCTTCCAGCTTGTATTCTATTTAATTTAGCATGCAAGAACTTAACACTAATGGTGTACTGGGACAACCCTAATTTAAAAAACCCTGAAGGTTAATAACTAGAAAATAAACATGTCATAACTCAGAGTATGACTTAATAGTGGCATAGTAATTAACATTCAATAACCATCTTACTCAATTTGAAAGCCCTGGGTTTCATATTATGATTGTTTAATATTAATTTGACATTTATACGATTATGGTCTCAGCAGACTCAGATATCACGAGTCCAGCTGACACAGAGTCCCAGTACAGGCCGTGGAGTCTGCACATGTGCATCACTGCTGCAGTTACATTTGTTTTTTGGAAATGCAGTCCCCAGTGCTGTCGCATGATTTGTCAGGCTCTACTTGTGCTGTTTGACCTAATTTGCACCTGAGCAACTGAATTCAGTGAAATTAAGCTGCACTTTTCAATCAATTCAATTTGTTGTTGTTGTGGTGGTGGTTTTTTTGTTTATTTGTTTGTTTTTAATTATAGTATTCACTTAAAAGAACCTGGGGAGAGCGAACTCTCATCAACAAGGCTAGTTTCTCTTCTGCAGTCAAGCTTTGCATAGTTGTGCTGAAAAAAAATTCAGGTTTTGTTTTACTGTGCATTTTTAATTTCCAACCTGCATTTATTGATAACTAGTGCTTAATCTTTTACTGACACTATATTCCAATAAAGTAGCTCTAGCTCCTAATGATTTACCTCTACATGCACTTGAGATAACCAAACTTCTTCTGAGCTTTTGTTTCACCTTCTATGGATTTTCCAGCAGTCTGCTGAGCAAAAGACTGTCTCTTTCCATTAGAAACCCTTTGCTACCCACATCAGTTAGGATTTATCTTCCCTGAGCAGTACTGACCAACACCATCTACATTATTTTAGATGAGACCTGACACCTTCGCTACATTGTGCCTCATATTTCTACATATCATGCAATTTTCTTTTCCTCTGGGAAAGACTTTAACATTCAATTCCTTTTCTTCTCAGTGCATCTCATTATGCACTCACCTCTGAAATACATTTTCAGGCTAATGCATTGCACCCACCTTTAGAATCATCCCATTAAAAAATCAAAACACAAACAGAGATGAGTACTTACGTACAAAACTATATGTAAGAGGCTAAGGATTATGGAAGGTCTGGAACTTGCAGTCATTGCCCCATGCACTGTCCTTGGGTCTGGAAGGTGTATTTGACCTTTGGAAAGTTCTTTAGCAGAAACCTCAGCACATCAGGTTGACCAGTTTCAACGCCAGGGAAGTCAGGGTTTGAAGGATCTACATTTTCAACTGAAGCCCCATGGGTTGCCTATATCCTCAGAGACAATCTGTAATGCAACCAGGAGGTGGGTGTCCCTTTCTTCAATCCCACCCATATCCCCCCATGAAACTCCTTTCTTCTCCTCACAGAAGCTTCTGCCTTTCAGCCTCAGAACAGCTTCTGCACAGTGTGGACTTCATTCAGATTTTGTTTGGCTGAATGTTAAGTAAAGTGACTTCTGCTACATATTGCTTTAGGGCAGAAAGTCAGTCAAGTTAAATCAAATAATATGTACCTGAATGCAAGTGTCACTGAGAGCAGTCTATTTTCAGCTTCTGTCCTTAGACCAGGAGTCACCCAACATAGTAAAAACAATTTATGACTAAGATGTCTAGCCAAAGATAACCCATTAGAGCTTCCTCACCAGTCAATGGACTAATAAATGCAGCTACAGAGGGTAGGTTACACACCCCATTAATCTTCAAACAGAATGAGTGCTCTCTGGAGAGCCTGAACTCTCTCTGTTGGATACTGCAGAATCCTAAAGGACTATTTTAACATTGTCAGCAAATCTCAGCTTGAGCATCAGCACTGGGAGCTGCCCTCAACTTCCAGTGTTGCTGGTTGCACATGCTGTGAGCAGCCCAGATCAGGCCTTCCAGCCTGAGTCAGGAATCACCACTGCAGTGCTGGGTGTGCCTTGGAGGATGCATGCAAACCACAGACTCAGGTCCTGGGGGCTGCTGACCACTCAGGATGCTTTCATTTGTTTACCATTTCCTTCTGCCACAACTTGAGGCAAGCCCAGAAAGAGACAAAAGTGATGCTTGGGAAGGTTTGTGTAGAAAAAGAAGATCATACCAAGAGCTGTAGCAAGGACGGGATATGCAAAGAGATAGGCCATCCCTGTTGAGTTGAGGAGTAAAAATAGCACAGGTTAAAAATAGAGCATCTACTCTTGATCTCCCTGTCAAAATTACTAGTTTGTACCACAGTTGCATTTTGGATACCCATCAGAGATTTAGCTGACCCTGTGGCGTTAGGTGTTGTACATATACCTTACTAGACCAGGATGTTGCTATCTTTTTACCAGTCACACTTCGGGTCAGATCATGAGTGCCCTTCACTTCAGAGCAAAGTGTGGGCTTAAAGAAGAGGAAAGCAATGAATACTTACACAACCTATTCACCTGGCTTCCAGCACAGTACTGTAACCTCTCAAAGTACCACGGCTGTTCCGGCAGTGATTGCTGAGGCATGACCTAAGTAAGATGCATTGCTCACACTGTGGAACTGACAATCCACAGTGAGATGGAGGGGCTAACAATGGTTTTAGAAGGGAAAAAAAATTGCACTCACAGCAGTAAGATGCAAAGGCTTTCTGCACTCAGAATATTTACAGCAATCCGTATATTGGTGCTTGCCAGAGCAAGTTATCGAAGCGTTAAGGGTTTATCATTCAGTTGCTGTTTCATAATGTAGTCTGGGTAACAGTGCCATATTTAACAGAAGTCAATTTTAAAATAAAAAGGAAAATTAGTTTTATTCATTTATGAATTACTGCTACAAGTAACTAATTTATAGGACCAGTAATAAAAGCAGAAGTGTGTTCACTAGGTAACATCTACAGTTCCAGAGGAGTACGGCCATTAATAAACAGAAGTGAGTGCAGAATTTTAAGTACCCTTCCTTAGCCCAGAAATATGTTCTGTGAAAACCTCACATAAGGGAGTGAGCAATTCAGCTCAGCCCATTAATTGCCTTAAATATCACGGCTGGTAATCTGCAAATTAGATTATAAAACTTCATTGCATATAAACAAATGCCAGGATAGATTGTCTCTGCTTTCTCGGCAATTAGTTTGCAGAATAGTTACTGTATTTTATGTTTAACAGTATTAAAGAGCCAACAGTGATTTCACAGTAAAGCAGCTTCATAATGAATATTGGTTTTATGAATCCTAAATCCAGTCATTTATGGTTGCCCATCTAACTCAGTTTTGAGAGATACTTCTGGTCTTCTCTTTATCTAATCAGGTTCTCCCTACAACATCTCTGGGCACCTTATTTTTCTCTGTTTGTGTTTCAGCTCCCTTCAGGAACCTGGGACTGCCAAATGGAGGGCCAGCATGTTCCACAGTGCCGAGCAGTGGGGAAAGCTCTTCCATCTCCTTATTTTCAGAGGTGTTGGCATCCAACCGAGCTCATATGATATCACAGGAGTCTGCAACCCAAAAGCCCCTTCTGCACTCAGGCACCCCAGTGGGTCTTTTGGAAACCTGAAAAATTGCTCTTTTCAGTGGAGGAAGGTACAGATGAGAGATACTCAAAAGGTAATTGCCTCAGTCAAGCACCAAGAGGCTGGGACCCCCAACATTGTGGGACACCATGGACTGGTGCACACAGTTCACCACTGAAGTTCAAACTCATGTGATTCTGTAGAAACTCAGCTTGGTTGTCTGCAGGACTTCTTGGCAGTGCTTAGCCACCCACAGTTACTTCACCCTGCCTTGCAGAGCGTGGATGCATCATCTTGCAGATTGAATTCCAGGGGACTCTTCCAGATTTCAACATCTGCAGAATAAATAGCACAGAATTTATCTCTGGTCTTCCTCTCTCCAGGAAAGGAGCTCAAACGCAGTAACTTGTCTCCAAGGTCCTACAGTGGTTTTTCTTTAGAGGATGTCTTTTTGTACATTATTGCAGTGTGTTCTGGGTGATATCTCTGAGTTTCAATAAAACATTTAACAGTGTCAACAAGGGGGAGACGAGAGAGCTGCACTTCACCCTCCTAAAGCAAAAATGTGAGGGACACTGATGGCCCACTTGGCTCCACATGCACGTATAACCCTGATGCTTTATAGTGTATTTCTGTTTCATTTTCCTTCCCTTAATTTTCCAGATGTGAATGAACATGGATTTCTTCCCCCCAACCCAGACACAGATGTTTAAGTGCTGTCAGCCTTGCACCAGCAGTTTAAACATGCCATTTCACTTACACAGACAGCTGAAAAAACATGTTTCGTTCCATTCCTTCCAAAGCAAACACATGTGAAATAATATTTTACTCTGCATTTCAAGCTACACTGGGTGTCTAAATTAGAGTCTGCTGAGCTCAATGGATTTTCCTACTGAACTTAAGGAGGATTTAGATCATCTTCTCACTGAGAAAATATATTTCAGCTCTTCTGCATGCACGCAAATAGCCGGTATCTCAGAGACGTGCATTTTGCTTTGAGTACCTCCCCTTGGATAAGCAAACGCCTGTTAATTTCCACAAGATGTTGCCACTCGGTGAAGTGCATGCTTGAGCTGAGGGCAATGTTATCTCTGTGACATTGCACAGTCCCAGTGTTACGATGTCTAAGTGCTCAGATATGCAAAGGCCCTGCCGAGATGCAATATTCAGACCATGAATTTTGCACCGCTACCACAACTTGACAGCTCTCATTTCCCCAGTGCCCTCAGCACAGTGTGGAGTGGCACAGGTAGGACTGTGGAGGAACAGTGCCTTTGGAGTGGTCGTTAACAAAACACGGAAGCAAAGCTTAAAAAAATGTGGCTTTAGCTTGGGTCTGTGTCACCAGGGAACAACACTCCATTTGCATGACTAATACATGGGATTTTTAGAAGAGGATAGGAATATTTGTCATTGCATTTCCTTGAGATCCCAAGAAGTAGTTCTTTAACACAGTCACTCCAAGGATCTCTGCCATGGCTCAGGACTCCCAGATGGACTCCATGCTCAGAAATGCGAGTGCTCTCCCTTCTCAGTGGAGGTCTGCACCACTGCTTTTGTCTTTCACATGTCCCTGAGGACTGCACTCTCCTCGTGGTCCATGTGATACATGAGACCATCAGGTCAAATCCAGGGTCATGTTCAACAGCCCAATCTACCCAACATGCTCCTGAGCAGAACAGGTCTCCAGACCCTCAGGGTAGATGAATCCTGATTACTCTACTTGGGTTCAGTGACACAGTCACTCTCTTGGCCAGTATTGCTTAATAATCCGAGCAGACAGTGCACAAGTCATGGATGGTTACATTTGGTCTTGCCCTGTTTGAACTCTTTATAGCTCCATGCAGAAGCCATCACAGAGACAAGACATCCCATTTAGGTATAACAGGCAGCTGTCCATATGCTGTTTAAAACCCAGGCAAATAAACAAACAAAACCCACACCAAGCTCAGTTGGTCCAACTATATTTTTCTTGGCCAGTGAGTTTGACAAATTGGATGTCCTTGGGAAGTGAGAGCCAAGCCCAGCATCTGGAAATTAGGAATCAAGCGGCTGAAGATCATCCATGAAACCTACATCTCCCTTCTCCTGGCCAGGGAAATGCAACCCATTCAAATTCTTCCTTCAGGAAGAATTTCCCATACAGATTTGCCATACAAACATAATGTTGGGAATTTATATCAAACAAAGCTGTTTCCAAGGTCAATGAAATTATAGACACCTCACTGGTATCTCTAATAATGACTCTTCCTTCTTTCCCAGAAACCTCTCTCCACACCCCCTTAACTCCTTCATTTAAAACCTTCAAAGGATTTTATAATCTGTGGGTCGGTCTCACCTGGGAGGCACCTGAAAAAGGACAGGTACAGCTGTGTCCAAACACCACCAATGCACCAGACATCTCCTGAGAGTGAGAAATAGCTGGGAAGATGCTTTTTCCCTTAGAACCTGAGCCAGTGCTAAGGCACTTTCCTATAGGATGTGCAAATGCCAGGCAGGGTCAGTGTACATGGATGGGTGCTGGAGATCCCATCCTCTGAGAATGACAACACATAGTTAGAGCAACCTCAACCTCCTGGGTGCAACATCCACCTATTTGTTAATAGATGGTCTTGTCTTTCCTTGAGGGGCAGTATTTGAATAGGTAACAGCACACAGAGATGAAATAGCCCCTTTTCCTCCTTGCACAGAGTTTAGCAAGAGACGGGTACGTAAATGAAGAGAGGAAGGAATTTCTCTGCTTTGCATCATCAAACAAATGGTACTAAATAGGGATGTTACTTCAAGTTAAGATAAAGTGAATTCCCACGCACCCTGGTGGAATCTTCATCACTGGGAGACCACTGAAATCAGTGTCCTGGCAAAACCTCATCTAACGTTTTGTCATTAAGGATGGCACCGAGTCCCTGTCACACGTCTCCTTCCCCACCATGGTGAGAGCATCTCACTAGCTGAATGAATTTAGCCACTGAATAGTTTTTTTGATGCAAGGAAACTCCTGTATCCTTGCTAGTGAATTTAAAACAAGAGAGAAGTCTGAAAGTGTTTAGATGTGTTCCAAAAGCATTGAGGATTGTGGCCATGTCAACAAAAGACACCAAAACCCCCACAGAACCAGACTGACTAGAGATGCTCACAAACTGCAGTCACATCTGGCAGACAGTGTCCAAATGAAAATCAGTGGGAAGAAAATAAAATGGGAACAAAATGCTTTATTTCAGTAAATGTTATACTTTATAATTAGGTTTAATGTAGACACGTAGTTAAAGTTATACCCCAATAATAAAGATGTATGTGCTTTGTTTGGGAAAAAAACAAATGTTGAATTTTATTTTAAAAAAAATTATTAAAATGAAAAAAATTACTTTTGTTTAATGTTGACCTAAAATGTTCTTTCCACTTCTGAATTTAATTAAACCGAAAAATCAAAAAAGTCAATTATATGCTAAGTCTTGTGAGTGACACACACAGAAACAGGTGATTGAACTTCAGCTTCTCAGATTCACTATTTCATCCTCCCTTTCTTCAGAGACAAAGAATGCTGGTTATTTTCATTAGCGTACAGTTAAACACGCTAATTCTACTAATGCAAATCTTTCCAAGTGGTTTTTGTTATTTAAGGAGGTCTACTTAGAAGTATGTGACCTTTTACAGTGCTGGATCTAAACAAAATGAAAACAGTCTTCTTTACAGTCATGCAGAATGGCTCCTTGTGAATTAGATAATGACAATTTCCTTTAAAATGTCAGGTTAACTTACAATCAATTTGGTGCTCCCAGCCTGCATTATGACTCAAATGTTCTTAGGAAAGTTCTTATCCAGACAACATATTTAATGCTAAGTTTACTGCACATGGCATAAATAAAAGACTATATAGCTCAGATTAGGTAGTGGTGTTTGTTAAACAAAAATGTGATGTATTTGTTTTATGTTCTGGGAATACATCTAGGAAGCAATTTGTAGCCTCGATATTACCAATGGCTGAGTGATTGCTGCCTGAGTGCATGTGCTGTGTGCCTTTTCACAAATAATGAGCCAGAATGTCTTTATTGCTTTGCTAATTAATACAAAGTTTAGTTTAGGGCTTTAACTTAGCATGAGATGTCATATTTTTTCCTCAGCACAAGAGTGCTTGAGTTTCCCTAATTGAGTTGTAAAGAGAGGAATATAATTTCTACAGCATTTCTAGGATACTCTGGTGGAAATCAGTAGCTTGGGTAAAATTTTCTGTTTTGTTTTATCAGAGACTATAAAATGCTAAAAGTGAAATGGAGGGTCATGTCATTGCTATTGCTACTAGAGCCGTTTTATAAGGCCAACAAAAAAACCCACAAGAACAAAAGAAAGCCAAAAAATCAGAAAAGAAAAATCAGATAGAAATAGATAATGGAAAATTTGACAACACTTTTTCAAAAGAGTGAAAAAAAGCCATTGAAAGAACAAAAGGTGAAGAAAGACTTTAGCAAAAAAAAAAAAAAGATTTTTGGATGTTCTTTCATCCAGAAGCTCTCTTTGAAATCAGAAGCACCAGTAAGTCACTCTGAGCTCAGCTGACACTAGTCAGCATGGTTTGAAGGAATTATAACAATGTATGTGTTTGTGTGTGCCAGAGACCTAACAAGAGCGACATGAAAAAAAATAAAATGAACTCTAGGAGATCAATAAAATGTAACTCTTTGACCCTGTAGACGATCACTGTCCATTTTTCACTTGGGTGATAAGAACAGTAGAGTATAAGGTTTTAATCTGGCCATTACTGCTATCTTGCATCTGTAAACTTGTGCATTCATTTACCACACAGATCTATTTTTAAAGGTAGATATAGTGACTCTACAGAAGAAACCAAATTCCCAGTTAGTATTAAAACTGGCTTTGGTAAGATTAACATTTGTACTCAAACTGTTACAGTTCTCAAAGCCTATCTCAGGAAAAGAGAGGGCTCTGTCTTTTCTGCTACAGAAAAAAAAGGCAAGATAACAAGGAACGGAGCAGATGGAGTAAATTTTGAGAGCTGTGTGTAGGAGTCAAGCATTCAGATCCCATTAACTAATATTGGAGTTGGAAGATCAGACTCCTACTCACCAGGCTTCAAAAACAACAGGTTCACATTTCTCCAGTTTCACTTGTTTCTTGCATGTCCCTGATGCCATTCTGGCTCCTCTCTACCAGACTGACATTTACACAACAGCACAGGGCCAAACGTGTTTTACACTTGGGGCAGGACTCCTCATCCAGCACACAGAATTGGAAATGAGTGAAGAATAGATCTGAATTCATGTACAGACCATGTATGCTTATGAATGTGGTATGAAGAAGGATCAAAAGGGTGCAGTGTCTTCATCCCACAACGAGAAACAACCATACATCATCAGTATTTTGGTGAAGACACTCCTAACATTCATACTTTACTCCTTTGGAACACATGAAGGATGAGAAGCAGGTAGATACAGTTGGTACAGGTGTTCAGTGAAATTCCAAGGTCTCTTAAACAATGTCTGGCTGTCTGTATCAACCTTGCAACCCCTTAACCATGAAACATGCACTGTTCATGTGTATGCAATGCACTCTCTCAGTAAATATGTCTTGTACCAACCTTCTGCACAGGAGGAGCTAACGGGCACAGCTTTTCCCTTTGCATCCATCTCCTACATGCTGGAGGTGTGCAACAGCCCCACATGTTCAGCTGGGATGGGCATGTGTTGTCTAGGACTTGTCTCCTCCCCTGGGTCATCTCCACAGTTTTCTATCAGGTGACAAAAAATTCTCTTCTGAAAAATCGGGTTCTCTGTCCTTGGCAGCGAATGAGAAGCAACCATCGTAAGCTCCACTGTGTTTTATCACGGTAGCTTTATTTTTAACTGACTTTAATCACCTAATTATTAAGAGTGACACAGCACTTACACCCTATCATTGCAATCTAATTAATTTCTGATCCTATAAATCATTCTTGTAGATCAAGAATGTAGTATCTCTGGGCTGAATCTCTTATTTTCTCCACAGGGACTCTTGGCATCAGTTACAAGCAAAATGCAGTAGAAATGAAGAACAAAGCAGTTCGTGAAGAGGATATAGAGGGACTCTCTTTCCTCCCTCCTGCTAAGCTTAAATTACCTGCAGATGGGCAGAAAAAAAATAAATAAATTTTGCCTAGCTGCTACTCAGGGCACCCCAAAACACTGCACCTCCCCCAGAGCTCTGGGGGAAAGCAGAAGATAATTTGGATTGCTATTTATTTCCCCATTTCTCTGCATGTAGAGGATCAGCAAAGCTGGCACAGACTAAGATTTTGCTGACTTGCAGCGTGGAGCTATGAGATGTGGTCTCCTGACCTGTGTGTGACAGAGGCAGATGCCTGGCCCTTTCCCTCCTCAGTCTGAACTAGGAAGGACCCTGGGGTCACCCCTTCAAGGGACACACTTTCAATAGCACCCTAAGAAGTAATCTCTTTGGGTAACAGCATCCTGAAAGTCCTGTAAAGCTTATACCAGCATGCTTGGCAACACGTTTGTTTGTAAAAATACAGACCAGCACACAATCCTGGGAAAGTCTGTTATAAGGAGACATCCTGTGGACGCTCTAGGTCCATTCTCTTTCCTCACCCCAAAGGCTCTTCTAGACAGTTCTAGTTATCAGAAGATGTTTCTTCCTCTTCCCAACCTTGGAGCAGCCATTTACAAGGGATGTTTTACCACTTCATATGCAAACCAGAAATCTCCTTTAAATTGCATTAAGGTAAAGTGAAAATAAATAATTTTGTTCATACACCTGTTAAAAACCCCAAACCCAAACCCCAAAAACCAACCAAAAAACCCAAGCAAAATAAACCATAAGAAACTCCAACAACTAAAAAAACCTCCACACCCAATTTTGATTATCAATACTTATAAAAGACATAGCTTGAAGAAATGAAAGAACAGAAGGAATATACTTGAACAATCTGGTCGTAGGGAGATTAATTCCACCTGGTCTCTTTGTCTCTCTCTCTCTCTCTCTCACAGCATCTCAACTGCACAAACCCTCCTGACACATCCTTTGTCAGGGGTCCAGTCTGAGCTTCACCCTTCAGAGAACCTGTTCAGGGTAGCTGATATCAGATTTTATAGATAATTTTCCTTTTGGAGCTTTCAGGAGTGCCTGGACAGATTTACTCCTTCCTGTTGAAAGATATTTATTTCTAATATCTCCAGGAGAAAAAAACCCTGAAGTGTGTTTAACAACACCAAGCATTTCTTGGAAATGCCAGCATAGCATTGCTAGGGCAGATGCCACATCCTTAATGGTCCTGGACTCACTGAGAGGGAAAATTTCCCCTCCCTCCTCTCTTTATGAAGTGTATCCTTAGCCTGAACCTTATTTTTTGTGTGAATCTACACAACAGCAAACTTAGTCTCAACATTAAATGCAGTGACAAAGGTGACTGGCTACAAATATCCTTCTAGGTCTGTGGGAGCGGTCAAGAATCCCTGCATTAAAACATGGGAAGTTAAAATGAGGAGGGGTTTCATTGCCTGGCAAGGCAATGAAATGACATGAGGTTCAACAGAAGCCATGTTTCCAACATGAGACACTTACTCCAGAAGGACATGGGCTCTGATCTCATCCCTGGAAGAAGGTGATGACCTGAAGTTGCAAGCAGAGCATTAAATGATCATGAAGGAAACGCATCTGAGGAGCAAGGCTGAAATATTGCTCCGTGCAACTGCATCCCCACACCCTCGGCCTGAAATTTTATGGATGAGGGTGCAAGAACGTCCATCTGTCACTGCACCACCTGGTCACGCAACTCAGGGTCCCCCTTGCCAGCCCATGGTGGCTGTGCTGCTGAAGCTTGATCACTGCAGTCACATCCAATGAAATATGATGGCCTCAGTGAAATCTATTTTGCTTCCCTTGACTAGATGATCAGTGCTCCTAGCAAATCTGACAGCTTCAACCATCATCAATTACTGCTTTCTCTACGTAGTGGCTCTTTCTGTGTCAGACTTTCTATTACAGAGACCTTTGAAATCTGCTTTATTTAAAGCGGGTAGAACTAAACCAGGAAAGTTCAAAGCAATTCCGCTTTTCAAATCAGTCTCCTACCAAATATATTGCACCTTAATAATAGGAACTGAACAAGAGTCTTACCTGATGTGGGAATTCTTCCTCACAAAACTGGCAGGCTGCCTGTTGCAAAGCTATTCTCAGTAATGCAAGGCTATTACCCATGTCATTTTGTTCTTTATAGCTATGAGTCTACTGCAGTGCAGAGTGAAGCCATGAAAGCAAGTTCCTTGCCTGCACAAATTCCCAAATTTGGTGGTGTTCTTGGAGTATCATCGTTCCTCTGGTCCCTGGTCCCTCCACAGCAGGTTCTGTGTCAGACACCAGTGAGAATGGAGTGCTACATCTCCATCCTGCATGGCTAGAGGGAAGGGCTTGCAGTGTTCCATCTCCCCACCATGTGGGGACCCTGTAGGGTCGCTTTCCCAGGAGGGAGAATGAAACTTTTGCCATAAGCATTGCACTGAGGTGAAAGAGAGTTGAAGGGCTGATTTCTCCCAAAACATGCCTGAGGTACTTGGCCACTTCTCCCTTCTCCACATCTCCATTCCAGGAACAGCCACCGCAGTTGACTGTGATGGCAAGGCCAGTAAATGTGCCAAGGATGAGGCAAAACTAAAGACCAAAAAAATCACCCTGAGAAGATGCTATACTCTCAGGCAGCAGCATGGCAGGATTATCTGCCATCACAATTGTTATCTGGGAAGCAAAAGAGCTTTGGTCTTGGGAAATAAACATTTACTCACTTCAAAAAAAAAAAAAATCAATGCAAACACTAAGTTGTAGTACTCAGAGATCAGGAGTCTCAGGTGAGCTGAATTAGGCTTCAGAAGACCTGGGCTTCATTTCTGGCAGAGCCCCTGGTCTTTGAGTGACAAAGGAACAGTTTATTTTCCTGCTCTGTGCCTCAATTTCTCCTCCTGTGAAATAGGGCCAGTGACACAGATTTGTATCCACTCTTGAAAAATCTCACATAAGCACTATTATTATTTTTCCCCACCCAAACACAAGCTGTGGTGCTTTTTTCAAATATCCTTAGCAATAAAGAAAATACGATCTTGCTCCCTGAGTGCAGATCTGTATGAAAGCATTTCACAACAGCTTTTCTTCAAAGGGGTCCAAAGCACTGGGGCCCTTTTAATGGGTGTGATTCTCCTTCATATTAATTTCCTGCTTAAGGATTATTCACAACAGTTATAAGTGTTATGTTTTCCTATACACAATACTGAGCTACCAGCAACCTCAGTTAGAGGGACCTTTAATTTCCTAGTAGGAAGAGCAAAATAAAAACCAGTGAGGAGTCTCTACAATGCAGGACAGTGTGTGTCACAGCTCTCAGCAGCTGAGCAAACCTGGCAGCTGCCTCCCAGCAAAAGAAAGGGCAGCCCACAACACCCCTCCTACAAGGCAAAAAAGAAGGAGAGGGACACAAAAAATTATTTCACAGGGTCTCATTCAGATTGTGGAAGATGGAGACAAGGAAATTCTTGAAGCTGTAACGCTTCCCATGGAAATGTCTTTTAAAGGCATTATTTGCAGCTCCCACCTAGATCTATACCTACCGTCTCCAGGGTTGCTGAATCCCATGGTTAAGGTTGATGTTAAGTTTTGGACATGGGGACATCTTCCAAACATTGCAAACTCGGTAATTAGGCAACCTCAAACTCTGGGATGCTCAGAGACCTAAACCTGTCTAAGTTCAAGTTACCTCTTTCTGTCATAGGAGGTTATAGGAGAAACAACCAGGTGCCTCCTTTGCCTGCTGCATGCAGAGCAGAAATCCCTGCATGACTTCCAGGGCTTCAGCTTGTCCACAAGTCTTCATATAAACTAATCACTGTGCAGTATTATTCCACTTGTCAACAGATTGGGAGGAATTGACAGATCCTGGTTTAACTATTTAACTCTGCCAGGGGTAATAAGTTCCCTCATGCATTAAATTAAAAATGACACTTGAAAATAAGCACATTATGGACCAAATACAGCACACAAATGGGGGGCAAAGATTTAAACTGCTGCCTGGTGGAGGATTGACAGTGAAGCAATAAGGATCTCATTATCCAGACTTACTCTGAGCACATCCACCAAGAGGGCCCTTTGCATATAGATGCATTTGCTGTGGGCAAATGCCTGCTATCAGCCTGGGCAAACACAACTATTTATTTTCCATTGTAACTGATGTTTGAGCTAAAATCCTACCAAGGGCTCCTTATAGTGGGTAAATTCTGGACAAGGCTGTCCCTGCTCAGACTCAGCCCCATCATTCGTGCCTTGTAGCCCATGGTCTGTTGGCAAAACTCTCCTTCCCTTCTGCTGCCATTTGACAACCAAGGGAAAACTGAACTCCTAAGACACACATACTCAGTAGGATAGGATAAGAGAAGCAATAACATTAATAAAGACAATTTTCCTTGTAGGTGGAGTTCCTTTCAGAGAGAAGGACATTTCTTTACAAGCTTTTGGTTCAATGGTCTTGAGTTATGCCACCTTCTTGCACTGTCCAAGGTTTCTCTTTCTCTTGCAGTGACCCCATGCCATTTCATACAGAGGTATACACACCTCTATTCACTCCTGGTGCTTGAGTATGTTTCCAATCCACTGATAGGCCTTTGAGTGGGCTTTGTACCTCTCGATTCAAAAATGTAGTCATCTCTGTGAGTTGGTGCCCTTGAGAGTCAGTGTGGAATTACAGAAACCTGAAAGGAAGAATTCACCCAGTCTTTCTGAATGAAACGAATTACCCAGCCAATAAGTAGGTCTTATCAGCTGAATCACTTCACGTTTTTCCAGGTTGCCAAACAGCAGTAGGAAGGGAAGACTACAAATAGAAAAGAGCCAGTTGGCTCAGGTTTAGCCATCACTTCTGCAGACATCTGAAGTCAGGCCACAGGTAAGTTATAATTTTAAGTGAGAAGACAGCTTAAAAAGGAATGTTGGTTGAAGAATATGTGAAATGCTATGGGCCACTAACATGAGCTGAAAAGCAGGAGGTAAAAGGAGATGTGATGAAGACTTGAGTTTGCCAACTGCTGAGTCACAGGCTGGAGTTGGGACCATGCAAGGACCAACCTCCATAGACAGGATGGCAGCTCTGACAACTGACATATGTATTTATATACCTTCTATGGCAGGATATAGATGTACTGAATGGCTTAGGCACTGCAGGCAGAAAGCAAACTCCTGCAGGCAGGTACGTGAGAGTGTATCCAAACATCCCCAGCTAAGTGTTGGCTGTGTGCTGTGCCCATCTGTTCCAGGAGGAGAAGAAAATAAACACCAACAAATTATTCTTCCAATTTTTCTGCTAGTTTCGAATCTTTCATGTTCTCCCATAATAACTTCAAATCTTGCGTGTCCTTTGAGAAATAGTCACAATTGCTAGAAGGTTGCAAGCTGATTATACAAATGCAATTGCAAATCTATGCCCTGGGAGAGGATATTGAAAATTCTTACTGAAAATGTGTTCTCTATTAAGTGATGGAGATTTGTAGAACAAAATTGTTACTGATCGGACACCCCTTCAATTCTATGAGCAATATAAAAGGAATTATCTTAATGAAAACAATACTTGTCAAAGCACTTATTACACTGAGATTGCAAGGAGATATTGGGATATTTCCTCTGACCAAATGCCACTGAAGGTAGGAGAGAGACATAAATGAGAGTTTTTGGGGTCAGACCCTGCACACTATGTCAGGTGTGGGAAGATACCCACCTCTAGAAGAAATAAAAGCATTTGTTAGCAGCTACTGAAGAATAAAATTAAAACTAATGTGGGGCTTAATCAGAGTCCACAGTCTGGGTTTGGAAGTGTCCCTCCTGAGCCTTCCTGTAGAAACAAAACATGATAGACCATGGGAAAGAGGAAAAGCAGCAAAAGTAAAGCTCCCATCTATACTTAAATGTCAAACCAAGCAAGCCCTGCTTGAGGCTTGTTTTCGTCTCATTCCCCAAGTCCTGCTACCAGGGCAGTGGATGTTTAAGAGAAGGCAGTGAGTGGTTCCACTCATTTTGCCAAAGTACACTGAAAATGTAGTCCTCTATGTCTAGAAACTGAGGGGGACACCCAAGCACCCTGCTCACAGCTGGATCATTACTTTACATTAGCTCAGGTAGTTCATACTCCTGGCAGAGCATCCCTGGTGACTGGTTCCTACAGGCTGTCATGGCTTCATCCCATGAGCCAGAGAAACCCACTGGCAGCATTGAGGGTCTGGTGGGACTTCACTGTGCAAGAATTCCCTGAGAGGGACCCTCACCTTGTGTGGCTGAAGGGGAGAAATCAAAACCAATTTCTCCTCAGCAGTCCCTGTGTGTCATATCTCAGCACATTGCTGCTGTGCTGGGCTCCCTCAAACAATGCCTCAGGTGCAAACAAAATTCTCAGAAATCCTTTCCTGGATTACTCAGAGACATTCATATTCATTAGGAGTTATCAGCACGCAAGCAAGGCTCACATTAATTAAATATCTTTGGCATTTGGGAATTGAGGAGTTTGGTCTTGTTTTGTTTAAGTTTGCTTATTTATTAGAAGTATTAACTTATTCTGACCCAACTTTCTCTGAAATCTTTCCCAGTTGCAAGAGTACAGGCTTATAAATCCAATAGCTGAAAATGCATCCACAAAGATGAGGACAGCACAGAGGAAATGCTGTAAATGAAAACTCCTACCTCCATTTTTAAAGCTCATTTTAAGGCATCAAATGAGAAAAACATGGGGCATGTTCTTCCACCCTTGACTCTTTCTCAATAAATCTTTGTACCAAGAATGCTAGTAGCTTTGGACCTGCATCTAAATGAAGCACTTCCACTACCAAAATAACTTATATAAATAATCCCATTTCACTAGAAATATATTCATAATGTTAACACTGTGATGGATGCACTGAACCCCCTTAACCAAACACACAGAAGTTTGTAACAGCCTCCAACGGAGACAAAGGCCTGCATTTCTTCAGGGACATGGTGTGATTCATGGGGTGTCCAGCAATGGGTCAGGAGTTGGACTCCACACAACAAGCCTGATGGGTCCTTTCCAACTCATCATGTTCTATGATTCTATGAGGCATAGCTGGGTCAAGAAATCCACCAGGAAACCCACAAAGGGACAGAGTGATCCGGTAGGCATCATGCACTGGATGCACATGAGCTTGGAACACTGATTATGAATAGCAAGTGATTTTTTTTCCAAGACTTATTTGTAAGGGAAAAACGAAAGTTTTGGGCACAAGGAGCCTCAAGCATACCCTTCCCATAGCATGCAATTTGACTATGAGTCAACCACTTTATCCCATAAATATGACAGCCTGAGTGAGCCTTCTTTGAGATCTCTCTGCTAGGCAGTGTACCTGTTTGGTGGGTGATCTTTCCCTGAGCTGGGACACTCCTCAAAGTTTCTCCTTGAGGCAGAGAGACCTTTTATCAACAACACGTCTTTGGATAAGTGCAGTTCAAGCTCTTTCTCAGTTACAACTGGATTTCATGCTGGTGACTCTCTGCTTGAGCTGGGATGTCTCTCAAGGTTCGACATTCTTTACTTGAGGCTCAGAGATTATTCCTTTCCCAACGTGAAAAGATCCCTTGTTACAACATATCCTGAGTAAGGTGCTGATAGCATGACAAATCAATGCTAATCCATGTAGTTCATTCCTTTAGACACTGTAAATAAAACACTGTGAATAAACCATTGTCCAAGTTTGAGACTAAGATTGGACCTAGCCACACTTAAGCTCCATCAGGAGTTTAGAAAGCAAGGGGATTTACTCTGGACCTCGTGACTAAACGGTATCATCTGCCTTACCCTTTTGCATCTCTGGTATCTATGTAAATCATTCCAAGTTGATTCTCAGTTTTCCTTTGTATGTTTCATCCTTGTAGTAAGTTATAGTGTGAAGCTTGCCATTAAACTTAATTATTAAGTCACACTTTGATAAATTCATATAAAAACCATTTTGTCAATACCTTTGGTGGTGGTTCTTGGAGTGGCCCTAAATCACTCATTCAGGGCAAACACATCTGGCAGTTTAACAGCATTGCAGTCAGAGATGTGCATCTCCTTACAGATCTGCTGCAAAAAGGTACATTCCCCCTGTTCAAAACCATCATTTTCACACTAAGTTTCATTGCCTGATTTTATTTTCTTTAAAAACATTGGTCTTTGTAGCTTAACACAATACCATTACCTACACGGCCCGCAGGGTCCTGTTTCAGCAATAATCCTGCAGTGGCTGCACCCTGGCATTGATTTATGCTTGCATTTTTGTAAGATAGAAAACCTTTCTATCATAATAGTTTCCTTGTTTACTGAAGGGCAGAAAAACCAGCTAAATTATTTCAAAAGCATGGAGTAATTTGTAACAGGTGCTATTTTACTGATATGAAACAACTGCTCTAATGGGGAATAAACTGCAAAAATATTAACCATTACACAACTTTGCATCACAAAGAAATGACTGCAGAAATCTTTTCTGCAGGAAAAAAGGCTCAAGCCTACCTCATCCATGAAGTCACACCCGTGTCATTATAATCCCTCACCTCATGCAGCCTGAGCTCCTGGAAGGGCTGAGGATTTGAGGCAAGGGTTGAGATTTACAATTAAAGGTGAAAAAATTATACAGAAAACCCCTCCTAATGCTGCTGGATGAGACTTCCACAGCAGATGAAGGGAGATGAGTGGGAAAGAGTAAAACATCTCAGACCCAAAAGGAATAGCAAAATATTTGGACTATGAAAAATCACTTCTTTCTCCCTACTCTTTTTTTTCACTAATACAAATTTCTGCTGCTCCTATACTAATAGCACGTGACGCTTTCCTCTGAGCCATGAGAGTTACATATGCTTTATACACATATTCATAATGAAGTAGAATTTTTATTAAACTTGTCTGTGGAATCTATTGTGCAGTCTGAATTTTATTTACTACTATATAATAAATTTCCAAAGCAGTGGTGACACCATGGTAACAATATTGCTAATGTAATTATTCCTGCCTCTAAAATAGTCAAGTCTTTGTCACATGTAGAACTGCTACACAATAATTGAATACACTTAGGTTTCCTTTCTTCTAAGCAGGAGGTGAGGAGCTGAAAATACACTTCTCCATGGTAATTTGAATCAGTAATTATTTGCAGAAATCAATGTGAGGAATTACCCATTCACACCCATAGTCTTCTGTTTGGTTGTTTTCCATAAAACAGCTACAATTGAAAGGAGAGATTTTGAACCAGGCATCCTACCAATTCAGGAGTGAGGTGGTTTGTTCAGGTGTGTGCACACACAGAAGGAATTGTAGCTGCTGCAAATACAAATTTTTGCAGAGCTAATCAAATAAAATCTCTTCTATATTTTGCATTTTAACATTGTGTGGCAAATTTCTGGAATATAATGAGGAAGAAAGACAATCTTACTCACATACTACGATGAAGTGTAATTCCTTAGCTGCACTGCCAAATTTAAACTTCACATGGAAATACTTAATAGAATTTTATAAGCCTTCCTAACAGTACTGGGAGAAATGTCTGAATGAGGAGGAGCCATGAAATATCACAAAAATGTTCATCTGTAAAAATAACCAATATCAGTACAACATCAATGGTAATTTTTTACTATCCTCATTAAATCAGTGTAACAGTAATCACATATCTCTGCTCCCATGATACAAAAAAGACATGAAAAAACAGGCACATGAGCCCCTCAAGAAACATTAACTTTTTAAGCATACATTTACATATACAGCCACCAAATGAAGGCTGGAATTACTGTGCTGGGACATACATTGATGTGGCTCAGCTGAAGGCAGTTAAACTCCATTACAATCTGCATGAGAAGATGCATCTCCCTCATGCATTTTGCTAATGAGGAGAGAGAAGTCTTTCTGAAATTATCCATGTTAAAATTCAGTTTCCTCATTTAGTTTCATCTATACAGAGAGAAGGTATTTGATGGAGTGGAATGGAAATCTCAAGGAAAAGGGGCCACCTGTGGATTTCAAAATGTTCTATGCACATTTGCTGAACTTAGACCTTGGCCTCAGAAGGAGTAGGAAAACAAGAATATTATAAGGACTGTAATTAGAGGAAAAAGCTGTATTGCATGTGGAAGCATGGTAGTCCCTTGAGTGTGGAGAAAGAATTGGGTGCATTTTAGGAGACGTATTCATTGGTCACCTTTGTCCATGCCCTTCACAAAAACTGCTGAGCATTTGTCACACGCCTGGAAATACAGTCAGGAAACACCTGAAGGGAGGCAATAAAGGGACCTCTATCAAAGGAGACTATTTTTTCCAAATGTCCATTGCAGTCAACAGCATTACTTGCAAGCTTAATGTTAAACATGCGCTAAAGTGCTTTGCTGGACAGAGGCCAGGTGGCTCAATGCTTTAGAAAACCGAGCTCTAACCAAGGCTTCTCTGGGGTCTGGCTGTCCTTCAGTATGGTCTTCCTCGGCCTTGTCACAGCACATGTCCCTAGAAACCAAATGCAGATCTGTTTTTCAGTTACACTGGTTCAGAAATGGCCCAATCCTCTAGAAATTCCTACAACAAACTGATGAGAGTAATTCATTTGTTAAGAAAATATTAATTTGGAGCTATTTTGGCTTTTAATTGTGTAGTTAGACATTGTAGAGGCTGCATTGCAGGCGAAGGGGCACAGCAATGCCCTCTGCAAAGTGTTTGGTGGGTTGGGGTCCTATTTCAAAAGCAGATGGCAACTGGAGCAAAAAGTTCCCTATGGGTAGACAGTGCAACCAGTGAGCATGGGAGTGCTTCCAGGCCTGCCAACAGAAATCTCCATTTTGGATCTCCAAATCTCCATTTCTTGAGCCTAGGAGGTCTTTATTTCTCACAAGAACTGAGCACATTCCCATTTTCTCTCTTGAAAACACATCTGTGATGTAGTCCATCCTCCTGTCTTTCACTCTGCAGCCCACCTGGGCTGTAGGAGGCTTCCAGTAAAGGTGTGTGCCAGGGAAAACACACTTCTTTCATGAAATGACCCCAAAGAAAGGGTCAAAGCAATGCGTGCTCCATCCTCCTGAAGAGTCAGCAAAGGACGCCGGTTTCTGGGGCAGAGAGAAGCATCAAGGCCAACAAGGAGTAAGCAAGACTCAGCAGCAGGACACTGGCCTGGGACTGACAAACCAGAGGTACTCCTGGGTTTTGTTTCGTGTAAAATGTATAAAAGGTGCTGAGCATCGACAATCACCCACAACTTTCCTTTTTCAGACAGATGTTCTAATGGCCATCATCAGTTTTTGTGAACGCTCTTTGATCCTTTGCTTTTTCAGAGCCTAAGCAAACAGAGACGCTGAGTTACTTCCATTTGGATTACAGCTGGTGAACTACAGCCAGGCTGTGGTCGAGGTGATGTTGATATGATTTCCTGTACCCAGCCCAAAGATAAAATTTCAGGAGTTCAAGTGCAGGTGAAGGGAAATGAGGCCCTTGCACAACACTTTGTACTGGAAAAAAAAAAAAAGGTTAAATAAAAGCTTGTTTTCAACTGAAACTAAAAAAAACACCCAGAGTGATCTTGTTTCTAACCTTAAAACCCTGTCCTTTAATTTCTAACCCTACTGCTAGAGTGATTCAGGCAGGAGCTGTCTGACTATGAAGATAAGAATAGATGTGATGACTGGTCTGTACAGTGATATATGCTTTATTGTGAAGCCAGGTGCTGTGTGAAGTCAATAAAGCTCATAGCTATTGATCATGCTGGAAAAGGAAATTAATGCAGACAAGGCTTGCTTTTGCAATATGAGAGGTATGTCTGCACATCATCACCTGACAGCCCAGAGCTGTTTGTCCTTGTTTGAGTTGGATGGGAGGCAGCTATCCAAAATCTCAGTAGATATAAAAATCAGTGGTGTCCTTTGTGAAACTTCAGAGTCGTAATCAACATGTTTAGAAAGGCATCTTGGAAGTGACTTAAGGGATCTTTTTTTGTTCAACATGGCACATTAATTGGAACTGGAATAAGCACAGTGAGAAGTGAGAAGTGAGAAGTGCTCCAGCCAGCATCCTGCCCTATCTGTCCTATCTGCCTGCTTCAAAATATCTACAGAGACCGAGGTCCACATGATTTGCAGGTCTCATCCTCTTCTTTTCAGGTCTTCCCCATCTCTTTGTCAGTCAGTAGGACCAAACTGCTCCCTGTTACAATCCACTCCATGGCATTCTTAACCATCCCAGGACTGTCACCCAGGTGGGCACCAGTCTCAGGTCTGGCACTGCCAAGAAGCAGCGTATGGAAAAGCAAGTGGAGCACCATCAGCTTGTTTGCCAAGGGCTTTTCATTCCCAAGCCTCAGCCCAACTCCTCTGACCTGCTGTGAATCTGCAGGTCCTCCCTTGCAGTCAAGGCATTATAGATGGATGTAAGGAAACTCTGCCTCTATGACCACTTATATTAACCATACAAGATACAAGATTTCCATGAGTTTGAAAGGTCAGCCCGTGCATTTTGATTTCTGCAGGCTTAATAAGTGGGGATTTCCAGTGTGGCTCTCGAGTGCTGTTTGGAAAAGGGTGCTATCGAAACTGGCTGCCTCCAGCACACAAGTCAGGCAGCTCAAAGGAGTTTAAGACTGTCTGAAACTATGCTGCACTGGGGGTCTAAATAACCACAGAGTGCCCTAAGTTCATCAATTCATATTTCTACTGCTCATAGTTATAAATCATAGCAGTATCCCACTCTTACCCAGTCTCATATAGATTGGTGTTTTTATTCACAAGCACATCTACAGACATGAAAGTCAGTAGGGGGCCAAAAAACTTGCAAGGCACTTCCTTTACTTTGTTCAGGGTGCTTTTACTAAAGATATTACAGGTATTATAATAAAGTTCCTGTTTTTATACTTTGCTACATTCCTCCAGTAATCCATCACTAGCTGTGTCATGGAAAAACCCACTGAACTTAATCAGGTGGAAGTAGTTTTTTTTTTCAGAGGAAGAAATTTCCCCTGAACCACAGTGCATTATGAATTTTCCAGCCCTACTAGACTGACAGAATGATATTTGAGTCACAGTGAGAAATGGAGTTGCATGGTTGGATAAAAGCAGTGAAAACAATCAAGTGCCTTGCAGAGCATGTGGTGCTGCTACTCTGCTTGCTCCAGCTCTCCAGGAATTATTTTTAGTTTTGCTGCATCAAATGAAGGAAGACACATTGGAAAACCACTCGAGCAGAGAAGTCTCAGCTCTGCATAGATTTCTGGACTTCTTTGGTAGGCCATTTAGATGCAAAAAATTTCCTATTCCAATCTTTCAGTCTACTAGCTTGCAGTTCCTGTCTGGCATCACACAGTCTGTACAGAGTCAGCATATACACACCCGAACCAAAACAAAAAATCACACAGTTGTACCAGTGCTGGGTGTTCCTCTTGCTGATGCTCACAGCAGTGGAGATGGGATTAGTCATGAAGGACACAGTTACAGCTCCTTGCAGTCTGCCTGCTGCCCCAAGGCAGGAACCATGATCCCTTTTATCTCCTTTTGCAGCCCTGACATGTCTCAGGCCTGCAGAGGTTCTCTGCAGATATGTACTTGTCCCATAGCCTCTCCTGCCCTTGGGTGACCAGGCACTTGTCAGAGATAGGAAATATGAGCCATCAGAATTTGCTTATTTTGGAGCAGGGAACTGACTTCCCAGTGCAGCCAGTGTCTTCATGAAGTGCTACAGACAGGGGAGTTGGACTGGAGTCATCACGTGCCGATAATTCTCATTTACAGCCTTTGCAGCAAGCTTTAATCTTTTCTAAACAGCTCTCTATGGCTCCAAAGGGACACATCTGAATGGCCCTAATAGGTTGTCATCATTTCACTAATGGGGGTTTATTGTCTGACTTATGGACAGACCTAATTCCACCTCTCATCACTGCCCTGCAGAGTGTGGTCCTGCTTCACCTTTTCCCCTGCCCATGTCCCTCTGCCGATAGGTGTGACTGTGCTGACATTAGGAAGGACTTCAGATGAAGAACCCAATTCCCTTCTGCAGTTTAACTAAGCAAAGGACTTTGACCTCCCCAGGCTTTTAGTAGAGATGGGTGGGAGGAGAATTAAAACCTTTCTAGGACCAGATCCATGCAGTATTTCTATTATTTGCTTCAGTACTACCACAGAATCATGCGAAAGCCATCTACAGTGCAATGCCCAGCATCTCATCAGAGCAGACATGAAATGGCAGGAGGTGCAATGGGAGGAGAAAGCTCTATTTTTAAAGTATTTTGAGTGGCTGCTGTACACAGAGACTCCAAAGAGAGAGAGTGGACTGGGCTCTTGAGTAGGTCTCCCTTGAAATTTGCTCCCCATGGGAGGTCAGAAATAGCTGGGAATCTTTCACTGGCATCATATTTAGCTTCTGTTGTGCTTGTGGTTATTTCCTGTATTTTTTAAGAGCCTTCCAACAGAAGAGATATCAACATCTTCTGGCATTAGGGAACAGAAATATTTTCAGGCTCCAACTGCCAAAACCTACACCAAGGCTCCAGCAGAGTACATGTAGGCATACATGCAGGATGTATGTATGAGCTGTGTGGCACACACTGGACCAGGGAAAACGTGCCTTTGTCTCAGACCTCTTTGTTGCTAGCTCTCCAACTACCTGCAACAGAGTTTGTATCCTGTTCCTCCATAGGTGCTTTGAAGAAGGTGTTGAGAGGTTGGGGATCAGAGTTCTTCTTTCTAATGGTGATGATATAGATGAGACAGAGTTGTCCAATGAAAGTCAAAAGTGACTGAGAAAAGCTGAGGCAAAGAAAGATAGAACTGGTCACAAGAAAAGATTCTTTCCCCTAGGAGTGGTTAAGCACAGGAGGAGGATGCCCAAAGAGACTGTGTAATCTCCAGGGTTGGCAATCTTCAGAATTCAGTTGGACTAAAAGCCCCAAGCAACCTGACCTAATTTGAAGTTAGATCTGCTTTGAGCAAGAAATTGGACTTTGGACTTCCTGAGGTCGCTTCAACCCTTATTAATCAATGAGCTGCATGGGTGGTTCAGAAACTGGGTTACCAGCATTAATACATTCAGAATTATGGAACACCTTGATGTCAGCCTAGTCTTTTAAAATCACCCTAAACTTCAGAGATATGAAGCTTAATCATAAATCTAAAACTCAAAATAAACAAAAAGACCAAACTATCTATGCATTCAAAGATCAAATTCATTCACTCCTTCCTTCTCCATGTCCGTTTGGGAAGATGAGGTGCCTCAGACAGAGTATGGTACCCCAGCACTCTCCACTACAAACTTGGGGTTGTCCTTACCTGGGAGATGCCTGTGCTCCTTTGAGCAGGCTAAATCCTACAGCCTTCATAAAATCCCGATAAGGACTCACCCCCGTTCTCTAAGGAAGTGATGCAAATATCTCAGTGCAAACCTTGCCTATGTGTGATAGTTCACACCAAGATGGGATTCCCAAACCTAATTTTTGATTACTCTTCACTTTAGAGGATGCCACTTATCCCTCTAGCAAAGGCTGGACCTACACTGCATTTCTAGCCAAGAGAAGAGAAAAGGTGGGGACACTGCAAAAATTAGTAAATGAAAAGGCTGTGGGTGTTCATCACTGTTTAATGGCAGCACACTGCTCAGCATGCACTAATTGACCTAGTTTTTCAGCATCATGTGACAGTAATTTCAGCTAAATTACTCTGAAAAGAGTGCCCTGACCTCACCCCTTCTGCTGGGAGGGAAGTCCTGCTTCAAACCCACATCCTGGCCTGAATTCACCAGGGGCTCTTACAAAAGCAGGAAACATATTAATGTTAAACAATGCTAATGCACATACGTTAACCCAGCAGTGGGGATCAGCTGTAGGAAAGTGAATCCAGAGCACGAGCTGTAATTGCCAAGTCCTGCAAGTCATTCCCTAGGCTTCTACCTGTAATTTTCCCTCAGGTTTCCCAGCTATCTCTTTTGCAACAAAAATGTGGGAGGCTTCTACCCTGCGGGAGAGGCAGGGGAGCTTGTTTGGGGAAGCTGTACTTACCCTGCATCCACCCTATGCTCTGAAATTGGTTTTTCTCCCAGTTCAACGACCCTGTAGTTCTAGTTCACTGATGTCATGTTTTTCAGCTCTACGTGCTGTGGAGTGTTGTGTTTCATTGCTGGAAAAGTGCATCTATTTTCTTTAATACCCCATCCACATAACGCATGTATCAGTAAAGAATGCAATTTCACCATAAAATCTATGTGTTTCATTACGTGCTCCATATGATCTATATATTCTATCATGAAATGTTGCCCTCTGTTTGCTACTTTATGTTACATTTCTCATGAGGTTATCTTGACTTTCATGGGGCTTCTACACTTGGTTGTTTTTTTTTTTATGTCCACATAACCTTTTAACATATACATAGTTTTTGTTACAGGTACAAAAAGAGTTAGATTCACATATTGCAGCTTTTATTAGTGCTCACAGAGAGGTCTCATTACACTGAAAAAAACAATAATACCTCCTTTAAGGCAAGACTTTATCTTTTCAATGGCTGTAGAGGTTCCTATTGTCTGCAAAGTAATTTTTTTTTTTCTTTGGTACTAAAACAGGAAATGTGCAGTGAAAAAAATGGCCTGTTCTTTATTGACTTCACACAGCCTTTTTCAAACCATTTCAAGGGAGGTAAACCATTGCAAAGGCAGACTTCACATCGATAGTGGGAGCAGCATGTCAGACAGACAGCAGTCCTGAGACTTTGCTGCTGAAAAATCAATCCTGGTCCATTGGAGTCAAGAGCCAACAATGGTATAAATGAGAGGAGCAACTGACCTATTTTCTTAGCACAACTTTTCTAACATGACTAATTAATTGGCCTGTGGACACCCTTTGAAATCACAGCCCTTTGTTTTCCTTCACCTTGTCCCAGTTTCAGACTGCTGGACTACCACTGCCAAAGTCCCAGCAGTCAGAATGGGAGCAGTGAAGTGCTGAACCATTGTCCCCAGGTCCACAACACAAGCGTGGATGTGATGGCCAAAGAGAGACACAATTTCCTTGGCATTGTGTAAAGGTGTGACCAAACTTGATTTCTTCAGCAGGCTACTGTGTGCATTGAGTAACATCACGCACTGGGCAATGAAAGGTGACTCCCACACATGATGTGTGGGTGGCAGACAGACCCTCATTAAAAAGAGCTCTAAGTGATCTTTCCATCTGAAATGAGTGATTTCAGGGTGCAAAAAGCTTTCTGGCCAGAGTGGGATTGCAATGTGGGAAGCTGGCAAGGTGTTTGAACCCATGTTGTGTAGACATTGTGCAGGTTATTCTAATCCTGGTAGTTTTTAGTTTCTCTTCTTATCTGAGATGAGAGCCCCACAGTGACCCTAAATCAGCCATTTTGCTCACTTTTTAGTCACTGGATAGAGAGATGTGTCCAGAGGGAAGTCCAGATCTAAGAGAAGAATAATTTCTTCCTGGATCTGTCTCAAGAGGGAGCAGACCTTAATGGTGTTAAAAAAAATGTCATTAATCAAGTGAGACGATTCTGAGCCACTTTCCTCAAAGTCAAACATGGAGCATGGGGTAGAAATAGTGACACAGAGAAAAAGTTTGCAGCTTATGTCAGCAAAAGGTGAAATTCATGTTATATGATGCAGGCATCTACATTGCATCTGCATTTTAGGTACCAGTGAAGATGATCTTTTAGGTGTCAATATAAAGTTGATGAAGAGAAATCAAGATCTCCAGAGTAATGCAAAAAAAAAAAATGTTTGGCTCTTTAATCTCTATCCCTCTCCTTTCCTAGGATTCCTAGCCCATGTAGGGTTTTTCTTAGGGCAACAGGATCAAACGGTGTGATGAGTGGTCTGAGCTCTGTTGTACAATGTCTAATGATTGAGGAGAGATTCAAGAGGAAACCAAAGAATGTTTCATTTTTATCTGTCTAATACATTTATCAAGTGACTTGAAGCAAGCCTTTTTTATTCCTTCTGTGTCCCTGTCCCCTGCTAGTACAGCAGAATTTATATTTCTGAAACTCAGAGGATTGTTTTAAAGTAGAAGAAGTAATATTTGTGAGATGCTGAATCCTCATACTGAGAAGCTTCACAAAAGTTGCATGGAAAGTTCCCTATTTTCAGTGCAAGGGAATTGTTGATTTAATTTTTCATTGAGGCATAAATACCTTGAATTTCATACACTGACTGAAGAAGATGTGAAGAAATTCAAAACTGCTACGCTGCACACTGAGAGTGCATTTTTAAAAAAGATAAAGTGCATATGTGAAAAGGGGCAGAACTCGGATTAACTAAGTTATCCTCATTTTGCCATTTAGTGACTCCTGAGCTCAGGGTTAAGCTTGCCTGCCCTGGTGAGTGGAAGAGTTTTGCCAGGAATGTTAATAAGAAACACCATTTAATTCTTCTTTATTTACGTGCAACTCCTACCAATGTTAATGGGACTCAAAAAAACAAATGCAGGAAGGTAATGAGGAATAGAAAAAGAAAGAGGAAGGGGAAGGGGGAAAGACAAGAGAAGAAAAAAGAAAAGGGGGAGGAATTTTGGTATTCAGATGGTATTTCAGTCATGGAATTTAAAAAGGGAGCTGTATTTGCAGTTCCCTTCGCACGAGCAGAGCCTCGCACCCTTGATTTTCCCTTGCCTTTCAGCTGGTATCCTCACTGCACATCCATGGAAGCATTGCCATATTCCCAAGATGTTTCATGCTCATTTCATAGTAGTCATCAGCTAGAGAAGATGGACAAGTAGAGCAAAGCTCTGAGGATTAAGAACAGAATGTACATCTCCAGGGTGATTCTTCCCCCTAAGGAGAGTTCAGCCCTGAAAAATATTCATAACCAAAATACCGCTAGCAGTTGAAAGTTTATATTCCTGAAAATGCCTTTTGTATGAAATTCCTATCATGTATTTACAAAACCTCTGCCCCTGCTAGATAATAACAGATTACAAATTACAAATGAATGCAGCTGTATTTCATTATTAATTGTTACATGTTCCCAAGCTGTTCGGTCTCATGGTCTGCTGATCATGCCTGACCCACAAATGGAACTCTGCAGCACAATAAAATTTCACACACTCTCGGTGTCCTTTCTAATTAGTGGATGAGTCATGCCCTGTATCTGCAGAGCGGAACTGCACTTCCTTTCCTAAGAGCGACTATGGATTGGTGTGCAGATGTCAATTCAGGCTGCACTGCACGACGCAGTTTCGGGAAGGATCAGCAGATTGGGAGCTGAGTTTTATGCTGACGCTGTCAGCACTTCCACGAGTCTACTTTTTTTTGGAGCTGGATCCTTCAAAATCTGGTTTGGGACTGTATTTTAATTTTTTTGTGTGTTTGGTACACTTAGGAGGTTTGGGTGAGGTTGAGCACTCTGTGCTTGTCCTTTTGCTTGTGTGTGACAGTGAAGCATCCTTCAGCTGGAAGGGGGTGCAGAGAGGCTGTGTGTGAGGGTGTTTTCTGGGCAGCACCACACAATTAATTGTGATGTACTGATGCTACCCCAGCTGAAGGGCTCTCTGCTGACAGCCAGGCTTGATCTGTGACTCAAAGGCTCACTGCCAAACAGTTCCACTGTTCAGGAAAAAGAATAGGCTGGTTTAAATGAGGTCATTAAGTCACTTGGCCAAATTCCTACCCCAGGCATTTATCCTATATGTCTCCTCCAATTCTGCAGCACAACTGTTAATTGAAAGCTGGATTTTGCCTGGGAGTAATGCAAATCTCACCCTGCCAAGCCCTCTGAACCACCAGGGAATTTGTAAATCAAAAATGCCTATGGAAGCCAAAGTGACCCTTTTCCCATACCCTGGGGCATTGCCTCAGTGCTCATGGCACAGATCTTATCTCCCTGGACAACATAATGCACAGGCAGTCAGAATCTCCCATTAAATTACTCCAGAAAAAGTCAAACTGCCTTCTCTAGCAAAACATTCCAGATGGATTTCACCTGATAACTGGTCAGAAGGGCTGATGTGTTTCTGACCAGCTGGCACTCCTTCCTTCCTCTGCAGCTGCTGAATTGTCCTCTCAGCCCTCCCATGGCTTAGAGAAGAGTGGCAAGGGCACAGCAGAAAAGAAAGGGAAAATGGCTCTAGGTGATGGATTTATTCCAACCTCTTCTGATTTGCTGGACAACAGAAGCTAAATTTTTCAAGTTTTCACAAGAAAGGGACAACTCTTCTAACTAAAATCAGCTGAATACAAACACCACCACTCCACTGGGCAACTGAGTATTGCTGTTGGCCACTCCACAACTCTGTGAGAGCACATGATCTACCTCCTTCTGAGCAGAGGTCTAGGACCACACAACAGCTTCATTTTTTGGCCAAATGGATGGCTTGCCAGTTCAAAGAGCTTAGCTGTTTTCTTCTGAAGTTACTTGATTCTGTCATCCCCAGGTCACCCTGTAGACATAATTACCACAGAAGTATACATATTGGCATACAGAGGGTAAGCAAAGAGAAGTGGAAATTAGGCTGCCAAGGGTTTTAATGGCACCAGCATAAATTAAAATGTTACTTTTCTATCAGTCTTTTCTTTCTACTTTCTTTCTCTTCTTTATTTTTTTTTCTATTGGATCTCTTATAAAATTACATCTTAATCTAGTTGTGTTTCTTTCAGTTCAGTAAATTTCCCTGGTGGAATTACTATTCTCATTATTATCAGCAAGTGCAGGCTGAAAGAATGAGAATGAAAGGAAAACACACACGATGAATTCATGAGACTGAAGTGAGCTCTCACACAAGGTTACCAAGTACTGCCCTCACAGCAATGGGCCATAAATACAATCACAGAATCACAGAATGGCTTGGCTTGGAAAGGACCTTAAAGATCATGGAGTTTAACCCCCCTGCCATAGGCAGGGACACCTTCCACTAGACCAGGTTGCTCAAAGCCCCGTCCAGCCTGGCCTTGAACACAAATAGAGCACAAACCACAGAGTAATGTGTACCCCACGCAGTTTCTATGTCCTCGTTCTTCTTGTCTCAGAACTTCCTGAGAATGGTCTGATTCATATAAATATACATAAAATGCCTTTGAAAGTCATCTCTGAATGACTTGCTTAGAGTGACCCACATCAGTGTCTTCCGTGTGCTGTCCACATCTCCCGTTAGTGAGAGATTCCAAGGGGATTTTCTTGATGACATCATGAAAAAAAAATTCTCAAACAATTACAGTTTCCCTGATGGTGACACAGGGGAAACAGCTGGTTCCTAGAATGTAGGGGGATAGACACAGCAAAACTAGAGTTAATTACACCATGGTAGATCTAGGGCTGCACTGATTTAGACCTGCCAAATTTAAAAAGACAGTTCTCAAAATATGTGCCTGGAAATAATCATCTCTTGATGCTTCTGACATGTAGAAAAAACCAAGCAAACCCCCTTCTGCTAAGATCCCACTCATATATTTGGGGCACAAGATTCAGTACATAGGAGCACTGAAGGATGAATAATTCCCCCATAACTAGTATCAATACTAATGTTTTAATATCATGATAATTTTACAAAGAGTGGAAAAATATGCAGAATTTGGTATAAACTTGAAAGATCCTTTCATGAATACCTCAATAAAATAAGTTGGAATTCATTCCCTGAGGCCACAGGACAGAAACAGTAACCAGAGCCTTCTTCTGATAATTGGTAGCAGTTAATGAGACAAGTCCATTATTTTCCCAGCATCAAAGGGATGGAAAGATGGCCCAGGTATCTCCCTCAGCCCTAAAGTAACTTCTACTCTCAGTTC
This sequence comes from Myiozetetes cayanensis, assembly GCF_022539395.1. NCBI lineage: Eukaryota > Metazoa > Chordata > Aves > Passeriformes > Tyrannidae > Myiozetetes > Myiozetetes cayanensis. The sequence continues at coordinate 6,834,549 of NW_026087521.1, forward strand.
TGGTTGAAGGGGTGACTTTGTGTAGGGAAAGCTTGAGTGGAGTCACTGCTGAAGCTGCAAATCAATCAGACTCCTAACTAGAGGCTGAAATTAAATCCCTTTTTTGAGAAGAGATTGACATAAGCCCCTGATTTTTCTAATGAAATAATAACTCTGCCACATCCCATGAGGAGCTGTGAGGCATAATAAGCATTTTAAGGTACTTAGTCTGGCAGCCAGAACCATCTATATGTGAGAAATCAGCATCATATGGACCCCTTCAGAAACAGAAAGAGGAGCCTCATATCACAAAAGCACAGACTTACAGACAATTTAGGTTGAAGGTACCTCTTGAAGTTCCTAGGTCTCCTCTACAATGGTGGGGTAACTCCCTAATTAGGTGATGTTGCTCAGGGCTGTGGCCAGTTGAGTTCTGGAAGTCTCCAGGTGTCCAAGAACTTCCTTCTATCCAGCACATGACCATTGCACCTCTGAGAAGAGCCTGGCTTCCTCTCTGTGGTGGGTTGACCCAGTACAGTCTCCCATATCAGCCCCTCCAAGTATCAGTTACACCCTTGCTTATCTCTTCCAAGTTAACCAAGACCAGTTCCCTTTGCCTCTCTGACCACATGCTCCAGCCCTCTAACCATCTTCATATCTCTCTGTTTGACTCTCTCCAGTTTAGCAATAAATTCTTTCCTTGCAGAAATGCAGTGTTCCCAGAGCCATCCCACACTTCAGAGCTGCCCTACAATTGTGTGCTTGAGAGGTAGTTTAAGTGATTCTCATCAGCTTCTGAATGTATTAGTTATATATGTCTCCATTTTAATGTTCTCAAGGCATGTAATTTGGACACCTGGCTTTACAGATGGTCAGACAGTAAAAATATAAAAATATTCCTGGTACATCTGCTTAAACATTTGCAAAATAGCATCTCCTTAGAACTTACAGCATCTGCAGCCTATTGCCAATATCCCAAATGTATAATAATTTCCAAAGACACCACACAGTTAGGTGGGGTCGCTTTCTGGGTGCTGCAGGAGAAGACCAGTTGGTCTCAAAGAGCTCAGCCCAAGGAGCTTGCAAACTGGGCTACACAAGTGCAGGAGAAGATGCAGAAGAGGGAAATGGAATATGTTGTTCACAGAAATTGTCAGCTGAAGACACAGAAATAAGACTCTCAGATCATTCTTCTACATGCCTCCCCTTTTCCTTTTGCTCACCTTCAAGGATTTACTGGGTCATCTGGAATGACACTTACAGAAAGCCTCTAAAGTCTTTAGCTTTTGCAAGAACTATGAATAATGAAGTGGCTGACTTCTGACTTAATTCATTAAAACCCTTATTTTCATTCTCTCTCTCATGTGTGTTTCTGCTCTGGATTACTTCCCAGTACTGTTTTTGTGCAAGGGCCAATGCTGAACACCATAGTGCTATCCTACATTCCTGTATTCTGAAGTGGATAGAGAAACCACATTCTTGAATTAATTTTATACACATAAATAAAGGCAATATTGCTGACCTTCAAAATGAAACTTTCAGCACAGCAGACCATGAGGCTGAAAGGGATTTCAGAATTCAGCAGGAAAGTCTGAGCACCAAAATCCATCAAGGGGATGTTCAGCACTGCTTGTAGGAACACAGGACAGAGGGACCTCTTGACTCACAAGCCAAAGACATTGTTCTGATGGAAAATGGTGCCATATAATCTCATTCAAAAGTTTGAAATTTTCTTCCTCTTCCTCTGTCAGCTCTGTATTTGGCAACCAGCTTAAGTGGAAGAAGACTGCAGAAGCCAGAGCCTCATGCAGGATCACCAGGTGTGAACAGCAGGACTCTGTGCAGCTTCCTCCTGTGCCAATCTATATGATAAGCTGGTTAGTTATCCCTTGACATGTTCAAGGAGCCTGCTATTTATAGCACAGTAGTCCTCCCCATCCCATCTTCACATAATCTCTTCATCCCCTGAGGAAGTCTGACATATTTAATCTAAATCCATGCTCTTCCATACAGAGGAGGGTTCAAATGCAGATGGCTGCTCTGATGTAAATGGTCTGCTGGTCTTTCAAGGGTGTGAGTTAATAATTTTCCTGCATCTCCTGACAGTCATTCTCCTTACACAGATCCCACCCACTGCAGTCTCTGGAGCACCTTGGTGGAAAACTGTCCTGTCCTCTCCTACCAGGAGCCCAGCAGTAATTAGAAAAACTGTTTTAAACCATGGCAGTTCTTAAAACAAGTGTCAGGATGGGAGAGATCTGCTCACTTTAGTGTATTTTAATAATCCCCTCTCCCACCCACAGCACCTGCTCTTGAAATGCAACCAGTTTAATGGGAAGGCAAACCACAGGCAGAATGAGTAGGGACCCAAGAAACAAATCTCTTTAATATATAAAATAAAGCTTTTGATATTGTGATGCCAAATGGATTATCCAGGAGAGTGTGCTGAAAGGAAACAAGCATCTCCCCATTCAATATTTATATATCCCTAGATAACAGCCTTCATTGAGATGGATTTGTCAGAGTTACAGTGCTGAGCATCCTTTTATGGTTAGTTTCTCAATTTTAAGCCTAACAATAAATGGCAGCAATGCTTTCTATTAGAAATGAACAACAGCTGGATTTGGCAAGGAGTTCAAAACCTGATTCCAAAAATGGCAGCAATTTATGAAGCTTTGACAAAAATACATAAATGCAATAAGAAAATATTGATTCTTCTGACTTCCGCTTCACAGATTTGACACGTGCACTTATGGCCCAATATAAGTGAATAATAACAACAGTAAGAATGATTAATTTCCTTAAGTCCTTTCAGATTTCACCTTTGAAACTCTGTGTGGATTTTCTTACCTCCATTACTGTTCAAATTCCCTCACCTTAATCTTCCTTTTAATACTGTTGGTTACACTGCAATACCTCCAGAAGCTGCAGCAGTTTGAGGCTTCATTGTAAAAAAAATGGGACCTGTTTTTTCTGTTGTCAACAGACACAGTCCCAAATCGAAGAGTTAATGACCTAATAACAGGTGAGACAGAAGCAGTCAAACATATACAACATGAGAACATCTCCTACTGTCTGTTGTAATCTGCCTTAATCCCTCTTTTCTCTCTTTTATTCATCTTGTCATTCTATGGGTGGATGGGATGTCTTCCCATTGTTGGTGTACAGGACCTGTACTAGCTCAGTTCAGACCTTAAAGCACAGCTCTTTGGGAAGCTCCTCATTGCCAGTTCAGCTGAGGAAGCCTTCATGCTGGCAGAAGCATCATGACCAGGATCTTAAATTTGGGTGGACACTGAGCCTCAACCCAGGAACAGTTCACGATGGTTGGTACCAGTCTTGGCATCACAACTTACCTGGACAAGAATCTGTTTGCTCCTCGTATAAGATAGGAGAAAATATTGACCAGAAGTGCTGATAAGAATTTTTGCTTCTTGTACCAACAGTTTGCTTTAAATTAAAAGGTTGGAGTCTTGGGAATCTGCATTATTTTTCCAGTGAGGTTTAAAGCAATTTGCCCTGAGTGAGAACTTTTGCTGACTTATAGAGTTTCCATAGCTCTCCAGATCAAAGAGGGAAGCTCAGTGAAGTGAGTTGAGAAGCAAAATCTAGAAGATACAGTACAAACTCCTTGTCTTCTTATTTATGACTTCTTCTTTTTTTTTTTTTTTTTTAAATCCTCATAATTCTTGGGCATCTTTGATGTTTTTGTGAGGGCATAGATCTTAAAGCATGAGAGTTCAGATTCTTGGTCTAGAAATCAAAAAGGCTTTAGAAAAAGGGATTTGTCATGACTTCTGTTGAGTTGGAGACTGCATGGAAACAATGCCACACTGGATGGTCTTGATCAGTGCTGAAACTGGGCAAGTCCATAGACATTCCCAGGAGAATTAATTAAAAGGACACCAAAGAGTCCTTTTCCAACCACAATTGAAGAGTTTAGATTAAAGTCTTGTCTTTTTTAGCTACAAATTATACTCTTAAAACTTATATTTTATTTAAAAGTCTTTCAAATACTGGAAAATTGGCATAAAAGAACAAGTAAATGAAATGCCTAAGAGGAGAGATGATTTTTTTTTTTTTTAAACTACTGAAATCCAATATACTGAACACAAATATTACCATCAGGCTCAGGATTTCTGCCTTATTTTTCTGTGTGATTCCATTAATTGTCTTTCATACACCTGGAGGGGAAAATTGCTCAGAAAAAAGCCTTTGATGTAATAACATTATGTCCCTACTTTTTTAATAAATATTGGAAAAGGCTGATAATATGCATCAGAGATCGCTGAGTCACTCTCCAAAATCAAAGCACTTCCTTAATATATTAAAATGCCAAAATAAAGGCGTCTTTTTGAGGACAAGCGAGACAAAAGTACTTCCAGATTTCTTTTGATGCACGGAGAGAAGTGAACCTTGGGGGGAAATCCTGGTTACTTTCGTCCTTCGTGAGTTACCTTTAGCTACTGCAGAATGTCACCACTGAGTCATAGGTGACAACTGCATCAGGTCTTGTCGGCTCTGCCGATGTCAGTGTTTTCTCACTGCTCCCTGTTCACAGGGAAGGGAGGGAACAACAGGAGCCCAAGCAGTTCCACAGCTTCGCATGAAATGGCTGGGTGTCTTTGGACTTCAATCTTAAGTTGTCCTCATCCACTTCAGAGCAAGTCTATCAATCTCATGCAGTGTCTGGGTGTTATTTGTAAGGTGCTCTGAGCTCCTACTTCTGGAGTGCACAATATTGCAGAGACTGTTGAGGGCAGATGACAGTGAAAATCTATGTTTTAAACTAAGATTTCAGAAAGAGAGAGAGAAAGACAAGCATCTGACAGCTATGTTAATCATATAACTTGCAGCAACAGGGGATTTTTTTAATGCATCAGGTCTTTGTGGGTATTTCTGATGGATCAGTCTACTCATTGGTATTCTGGAGGGGCTCTGCAGGAATTCAACTCATATTTCTTCCATCAACACATTTTTTCAGCAACTTCTTAGAACATCTGACATATTATGAATATATGGTTGTGGAATCAAAAATACATCAGGAGTGAGACATACACTTCTGACACTTGCCATATAGACTGAAGGTATTTTACTCTCTTAGGAATCCCCGCATCCTTTTGAGAAATGTCACTCATAAGAAAAGAGAACCCCACACCTTTCCTAGAAAGCCTTTTAAATATCAAATATAGCACTTAAACATGCATTTCATTTCCCCCCAATCCCAGTAGCTCATACAAGGCTTCTTTTGATTAGAAAAATGTATTATTTACTACAGTAATGAGGTTTGCAGTGCTGCAAATATGAAAACAATATCATCTTCTGTTTCCATTCAGCTGCATTTCCATATCACTGCCTTGTACAGAGCTGAACCCCAGGCAGATCATGGACTTTCTCCCCATCCATTTTTATAGGGAAGTAAAGGTTTTAAAGCAGATTTGCTCTGTGTTCTTTGGAACACGAAAGGACTTTTTCTTAAAACTCAGTGACTCCAAGATTTCCTACTGAAAAGCCTACATGTCATCATCACCCCCTTGCAGATTAGGGAGCTTCAAAGATTGAAGCTGGAGTTAAATGTGATTACCTGGGTAAAATCACTTTAGAGAAATGCTGAATATACTGGCTTTATAATACAGTAGCATCTTCATAATGCCAAGGTATTTTCAAAATAAACGTCCTTTGCTACAAAATATCTGGTTGAGATCTTGCTGCCTAGTGATTATAGATTTTTGTGCATCTTGAAGCAATGCCTTTGGTTTGCTCAAAAGAAAATTGTTTTCAGTGTTTCAGGCTCAGTTTGAGTAAAATTTCCTTTATGGTGTGGTCCTTCCTTCCTAGAGAAGGCACTAAGTGTTGAAAAGACCAGCTGGATGGAGGAGACTGGACCTGTATCAGCTGAAGAGATGACAACTTAGTGTTCATCTCAAACTGAAGGCTCAGGCTTTCACTTACACTGGGTTTACCATGTTCAGGGACTCAATAATCACTAGGTAGTTGTATCTGTGCCAGTGCATCATTTCCCCACCTGCACATTTGGGCTGGAGCCATTTCTCTGCGTGATAAAAGCTTGGAGTTGATAAAAGCATGTTTTCATGGGATGGCCATCACAGCTAATACCTTTGTGGGCCCCTGCAGCAATGAGGGATAAGATAACATTCTTTAATGTGGCCTGCTGAAATGGATGTTTTAGTTTTTTACAACAGCTAATACTGGATAATAAGTGAAGAGATAAGAAACCGTGTTATCCCTAACCTTGGCAGCTCCACAGAGCTTCCAACCACCAGCAACACAGCCAAGGCTCACGCTGCCTCTGGGCCATCATGCTTAACAGTACAGGATGGATGTACTTTCCACAGAATTGTCCAGCTTCTTTTCAAATCCAGCTTAACTTTGGATTCCCTGATAACTTTTTACGACTGCCACAGTTTTACTGGTGTTTTGAGAATACATATTTCCATTGCTCATTTAAAATACAACTGATTGCTCAGTCACTGTGAAGATGACCCCTGAGCACTGTGCAATAAAACCATAAGGATGGATAGATGGATGAAGGCCAAAGGAGAGTCCAGCCAGTGACCATGAGTTTTCCACGGAAGAGGACAAGGGTAGGACAGTGAGAAGGTTGTGAGCCCTACCTGAATACTTTCCCCAGACCCAGAAATCTGTGGCTTAAAGGCTTCCAGACTCTGACTCAGTGTCATTGTATTATATGGTCTTTAACAAATTTTTCTTCCACTGACTTGTCTAATTTCTCTTTGTAACCTCATAACTTTTCAAGATCATCCCAGGGCAATGAGTCCCCTAGTTTAAGTCTATGTTCTGTGAGAAAACAACTTAGTCCCTGCAGTGCACCCTTGCTGCTGCACACTCTTCCTGCAATGGCTGTGTCCTCTAGCTTGCTTTCAAAAGCCTGGCCCCTGCAGGTCTCTTTTGGTGCAATTCTTGACACCAAAAGAGAAAGCATCTCTGCCTCAGGCACCTTCTGCCTTCCACTGAGACATTACAGCTTTGCTCAATCCCTTGGCCCCCCTAGACACCTTTTACCAGCTAAGAACACTCAGTTATTCTGTACCCTAAACACATTCTCCCTGAGACCCCCACAGAGCTCTGGCACATCTGTGGTGCATGATTTCTCACTACAAAGTCATGCCTATTCCCCTAGATATATTTATTCTTGTGCCCACTGATTATTTTATATTAAAGTTTCAACTGATTTTCCTGGTGTGGAAGTCAAATACACTCATCAGATACACTGGTAAACAAACACACTTGCACAATTATAGTAAATAGCTATTCAAGTCCATGTAATAGTTCTCTGGACTCCCCAGAGTCCTTTTTAATGCAGAACTGATTTTTAACAGAATTTCTCTGCTAGTGCAATTGATTCCAGTGATAGGTTACACACCGCTGCAGGTAGTTTAGCAATTTGCTATTGGAATTTCTTTGAACTGAAAACCTCCTTTGGCTCACTTCCATACACGTACCTCTCACAAGGACTGTAAATCAGGAATTTGGGGCTCACTGCAGAGTATCAGCTCATGCTAATTGCAGGGTCCTCTCTGCTCTTGGGCAGCTGAAGATCAGTACAGAGAGGTGTAATCAGAAAACACCTATTTTCCCTTATTGGAAGTGATTTAGGTCCTAATTTCTATCCTTTTTCATCTAAGGTTTCACCTTCACTATCAAGGAATTAGGTGTGGTGGGGTATCAGGAGATGGAAGCTGTCAGTGATGAAGCCCCTGCTGCTCTGCTGTGGGCAGTTCAGGAGGATTCAGTTTAGCTCAGTGCCTTGCACTCAATATCTCCACCACACAGGGGTTTTCAGGATATCTGAAGGCCTCGTTGGACCTGTATGTCCCATTAGAAATGGAGACCATTAGCAGTGGTAGCAGAGGTTGTGTGTCCTCCAGAAGGAATCCAGCCCATGCACACCAAGCCCTGTATGAAAACCTGTATGCTGCTTCAATCCACAATACCACATTGATAACGTCACTCTGTCCTTCAGAATCAATGCACACACCAAGTTTTGATTCTATTTAGGCAAACCGAAATAGGAACATCTCCATTTCCAGAGCCCAAAAGCAGCTATCTGATCCCCATCTATGTGGCTGAAAGTTTAGGGCGTTTCTAAGCTGTGTGTAGGAACATTCTCAAAACTCCTGCCCTTATTCAACACACCATTGCACAACATCTCCTTTATCTTGCCCACAGCACTGTGGGTCCATGGGATGTCTGTGTCTACCCATGCCCTCTCTGTCTGAAAGCTGGTCCTGGTGTGTGGCTGCTCCTTTGTTGGTTGGGAAAAGCAATGGCCACCGCCCTGCTAAAAGGCTTTGGAGAGGAAGCTGGAGAGACATCAGGGCACAGCCCTGTCTCCCTGACCAGCAGCACAGAGTGGTCAACAGCACTGGGAGGAAGCAGAAGTCCCAGCTGCCTCCTCAGCTTTGTTCTTCACCACAGCCTGTGTTCCTGCAGCCAGATGTTGCCATCCTGGGTGGCCCCAGACTCCCTGTGCTGTGGAGGAGAGGTGGGCTCACCCCATGAGGCTGTCTGAGTCCTCATGGGTGGTGGATGTCAGGAGTTTCCTGTTCCTCTCTGCTGACCAGGCAGGAGGCTTGGGGCAACAGGGCAGCATTCAGACTCCAGAAACCCAAACAGGAACCTGGGTGGAAATGGGCTTTTTTCTTTCTTTTTTCTTTTTTAAAAAAAAACAAAACAAAACAAAAACTTTTTCATCCCTTCAGATGGAGATGTTTATAGAGAGACAAAATAGAGCTGTGGGGAGCTGTTTCCTAAGGGGTCATTCTGGGAATGAGAGACATGTGTGCCACTATCCATCATCAAACCCTTCATGCAGTGAGCTGTCCCAGGGACATATGGGATGCAGCTCTGAAGGGCAGTATTTGGCCCATTTAGCTAAAGGATTTAAGCCCTATTTGCTACCTTTGCAATCACCTGTGGCTGCAGCCAGCAAGGCAGGATACCATAAGCTACCAAGGCAGCCCTGCTCATTTCTCTGCATGAAAATGTTAGTCAACCACATAAGAAATAATTACATCAGCACATGTGATAGGGATCAGATTGGGTTAATAACACTGACCCTGCCCTCTCCTGATATAAAGTGCCCTGTTTCTTCCAAATTAATGTTCCAGATCTGTATTTCACGTGCTGTGTGCAGGAACCACAGCACTGTATTTACACAGGCATCTTTGTGTCTCTCCGCCTCAAAAAAATGAGTCTCTGTGTGCATCAGGTACTTGGACTAATATCTGGGATCACAAAGAAGCCACACACTAGCCCCTCCCTATCCTTTTGGAGATATCTCCTAATCAGGGATGAGTCCTGACTATCACCCAAGGACAAAGCAGCTCTGCTGCCTCCTTCAGACCTGACGCCGCACCAGTGCCCTCTCAAGAGCAAGACATTTGCAGATGACAAATAAGAGAGGGAAAAAGGGAGCGTAATGAGGGGAGGAGGTGTGTGTAGGGGGGAAAGAAAGCAGCAGTGCTCATTAGGGATACATAGAAACGATGCCTTTCATACCTGCTTCGCTCCCTTTTGCTCCTTCCATTCTTCAGACAAATGAGATACCCACGGCGCACGCAGCGCACAGGCGAGCTTCCTCAATTATTAATGGGAGATGCTTTGTTTTATTTAATGCCATGGTTTTGATTAGTTTATTCTCCTGGGATACGCTTTTTCCCCCCACACCTTGTCTCCTCCTTTCTCTGATCTGCCTCTAATCCATTTTTTTGCCTTGCAGAATCGAGGCACCTGTGCTGCTGCCTCTGCCACCAGGTGCTTTGGTAACCCGGGCTCAGGTGAGTCAGGCAGGCACAGTGTTCCTCCAAAAGGCCACACACTGTCGGAGCCCCTTCCTGGGAGAGAGTGAGCCTTGCTAGAAAATAATGAGAACTGGCAGGTCTGATGATCCAAAGCCGAGAAGCATATGCCTGGGCTGCCTCTTTCATCTCTGTAATTGGGTTTTTCTACTCCTGTCAATTAGGGTTTTTTTTCCTCTTCCTCCTGCCCTGGTGTGTCTCCTTTCTCAGAGCACAGTGTGAGTGTCTGAATGGCTGATCACAAGGGTGGCTCTGGGGTAACTGGCACCGGGGTAATGCACAGAGAGGTAGGTTTGTACGGGATCACAGGATCCCACTGGAAAATCCTACGGTTTCTTTGACAGGAGAGGGAGGACTACTTCTACCAGAGAAAGATTGATACCTCTGGGCTCAAGGAAGCGAAGGTCTTATTTTCTCTTATCTCCAGAACAGCCTGAATGCTACAAAAGCAAGGCGAGATTTTTTCCTGCTTCCACTCCAGACGAGAAGTTTATTCCCAGTGGTGCATTTATGGAGGATTACTCTCAGCTCCTGCACTGATGGTCAGGCAGGGACTTAAAACAGGTAGCATCTCTTTTGGGAGAGCAGAGCCTGCAGATTTGAATTTGCACCTTTCCTCAAGCCCTGGCCCCAGCTCTTGGCACCCAGGGCCATGAGGCTGCAGACAGCAAAGGCTGCTGCCAGAGCCAGGGAAGCCTGCTGTAATTCAGCCTGGACAACCTGTCTCATAGTGGGAAAAATGTCAAACTCAACAGCCCAAGAGTTGGTGAAAAAGGTGAGAACTACTGATTTAAATTCTGCCAAATGATGTGAATGGCTTATCCCGTCCTTAAGCAGGACAAACGCTCATGGCTTTCATCTCCATCACAAACAGCAGCTCGTTTCAAAGGGGAATGCAGCACTGGGAATCTCAGCTGCCAGGCTGGAGGCAGTGACTCTCTGTCAGCTGCAGCAGCCACCCCTGCAGTCACCAGCTCAGTCACCGGTTTGCATGCACTGGTACAACTGGAAAACACTGAGAATTTTTCCACGAAGTGGATTTGAAGATATTTTTGCCCCATAAAAGAAAAAGAGGCAAAAACTATTAACATTGAAAAGTATTTTGAATTTCACATTGTTTAAGAAGACCTTCCTCCCCCCTCCCCTTTTTTTTATTGGAAAGGTAATGCTAATAAAAATATATATATTATTTTTAGCTTTTCTTGGCAACTGCAAAATAAGATTCAAAAAGAGCTACTTAAATATCAGTGTATGTAAAAGTTCCAGTTATAAATGCAGATGCAGAAAGCTGATAAAACCCTTTCTTCCTCTTGTTCTCTCCTTGTATGTTTTGATCTGGTGTTCAGAATTCTGCTGAAGGTATCTGATATTTTGTGATTCGGGCCAGATGTGAGCAGATGGAGAGCAGCTGCTCCAGGATCCTGCTGGACTCTGCATCTCAATACTTGGGTGTTTGCAGTAACGGCTCCAGCAGTGTCCAAACCCTCTGCAACCTTCCAAATGCAAGGATATTGATTTCCCAGAGAATTGGGCTATATTATAGACATTGTGGCTAAAGCTCTCCTCTCCTAACCCAAACATGGTGGACTCACAAATTAGACTTAAAATATTGCTTTGCATGTTATGTAAAAAAACCTGCACAGATTTTACTGCCAGGCTATGCCCAAAAGTGGGGCATGGGTTGGGTGGCTCTGCACGTCTGTACATGCAGGAACAGAGACAGCCACATGCTCCTTACACTTCACCAACTTTTCACCTGAAAAAATACTGCAATGACCAGTTACTGTTGTATTTCATATAATACTCATCTTTGCACAACCAACAGGGTTTATCTGAGTAGCTGTCACCATCAGACACGTGGGGGTAGTTATTTATCAGCCTTGCTGCTCAAAAGAAACCATGTGGTCAGATTCACATAAAACAAATTATTCCACAAGACTGAACAGCAATTAAACATGTATTTCATTTTCGTATAATACATTGCAGGTTTCTGCAAGGAGAGTAAAGGACGTATTGCTGGCTGTCTCCTTGTCTGTGCACGTGATTCCCCCGATCTGCAGGAAGGGGGATGCAGCAGCAGAACATGGGTCCCTCCCCAGACCCTTGCTCTGATTACATCTGCTGGTTTTCCAGCCATCCATGGGCACTGTGGAGAGGAAGCACAGTTTGGAGGACATGAAAAAGGGACGTCCCAGAGTCGAGCTCTAGAGTAATTAATGTTCCCGAAGAATGAACTCCAAGGAGTCTGTGACTGAGGATAGAGATGCACTGATGTGTCTGTTTAATCAGGGCAGAGCAATGAACAGATCCACTGAGTCTGTGTAGATCAAATTCCACATGGACACTGTGACTGAAATTATGCCAGACTCTGTTGAATATTGAGGAATTATTCTAATTTGAGAAAAGATGCCATACCCTGCAGGGGACTGACACCTTTCCAAATCTCATGGGAGCAGGTGAAAACAACAGAAGAAAACTGAACGCCCCACCAGAGGCCTTCTGGTGACACACAATGCAGTTAAACTAAAATCTTTAAGATTTTACCTTTATATCAAGGTAAATCAGCTGCTGTTCTTGCTGACCACTCTACCCAACTTCCAAGAACCCAAATGGCAAGCCAGAGAGTCAGGTTTTAACCTTAACCTCTCAATCTGTCAGAGGACAGCGGCTTGAATAATAAGCTCAGCCTTAAAGCTATAGCTGGTGTCATGCTGCCAACCCATTCTTCACAAAGTGATGATCCACATAATTCTTTTTTAAAAAACTGGGCACAAAATAGGCTATATCAGTTTAAAATCTAGCCCTGAATTCTCTTTAATAATAAATGAGGGCGTAAATTTAAATATTGGGCCTTTAAATAATTTACACCTTTTAAAGTACATATTACATTGGTATAATGCCTTACATTTGCTGCCTCTCCTGAGCTTCCTTATTTATTTCCCCTTCTTCCATCATGTCAATTATCATGGAAAGTGGATAAACGCCAACAAAGACAGACACAGCTTACGACATCTCAAAATGCCCAGGAGGAAGGTGCATCCCTGGGGAGGCAGGAGCCTGAGACAAATGCAGATTTCAAGCGAAGCAGAGGAGGGACCAGCACCTGGCTCTTTCACACTCGAGAGAACGATCTAATTGCTGGCTGTTGGTCCCCTATATGACTCAGAAATCTCTCTGTGCCCAGTGCCTCTCACCAAATCTAAACCCAAGACCTAGTCACTGGGAATCGGAATTATATGCAGAAACAGGGCAGTAGATCTGGCAATAAGCAAGAAAACCAGGAAGGAAATCTGACCCTGACCTTTATTTTGTATATTGTTTGCCACAGGAACCACTGAGTTTGTTTGGACACAGCAGCCTGAGGATTTTGTGTCCCAGCTTCCAGGCACATCAAATTCTGCTTTGGCAAATAGAGCTGTGATCCAGAAGAGACATCACTGAATACTCCATAAATGCAAACACCAGTTTCAGAGTCAGACTCATGCTTTCCCAGCCTTGATCCCTTTCTGAGAAGTGGCCCCAGGTGCCCAGATCACATTCCCTTCTTTTCTAGTGAATCTCAAGTAGCTTTATTGATCTCACTTGTCCGAGTGCTGACTCCAACCAAATTCTGATCTCAACAAAATTCTGACCACAAGGAACTACCTTGGGCGAGATGAGGGAGATTAAAACCACAGAACATGCAGCTTTTGTAGAAATTAAGCTTAAGAAATTAACATCTCTTTTACCCTTTACCAACTCTTGCTGAATAAGATTCCCAGTGCAATACCCATAAAAACAGCAGAGAGATTCATTTCCCACTACAGCCCTGATTTTATTTTCTTTCCAGCCTGTCTGAAATCCTCTGATCTGCTTCACTACATCCTGACAGCTCCAGCATCTCGTGGCAAGAGAAGGGGCCCACTGAGAAAGGGCTGATGCCTTTCCCCCTTGCAAACCCTGTCACACAGCTTGGACCTCCCAGGTCTCTGCTGCCTCCTGGTGAGCCCCATCTGTGGTGGATGGTGAGCCTGTGCTCGGAAGGGGCAGCAGGATGTCTGAGAAAAGCCAAGTGCTGGGCACTGCCTGGGCCAGGAGCCACAAACCCACAGATGAGCTGGGACTCCTCAGCCTCCTCTCCTGCAGCCGCAGCGCCCGCTGTGCTCCCTCGGGACGTGGTGTCTCCTTTCCATCCAGAATAAAAACACGGGAAGGCCACGCTGTGCTGGTGGCAGCAAGTGAAATGGAACACCGGTGCTTCATAACTGAGAAATGTGCAGCCCCAGGAGGCGGCGGGGAAGGAATGGCTTTGAAGTTTCGTGAGTCAACGCGTCCCTCTGGGTTGGGTGGTTGTTGTTTTATTTTTTCCTCCTCCTTACGCTCATTCTTCGCTTTTTAAATGTATGTGTTTTAAATGGCTGTGTAAATAAATGAGGATTTGCTGCAGCACAGAAAGGAAAGAGATTTTTATGCAAAAGACAAAGAAATAAATCATGAGAGGACGTGGTACAGCCCCTTCCCTTGGTAGCAGTCATTAATAATACCAGGCTGGAGCAGTGGTGTTTGGATGTGCACAACTTTCCATGCTGCACTTCGCTGCACCCTCATGTATTCACTATTTGCAGCCCATAATTGAAAATCTTCTCATGCTCAGAAGCCCCAGGGAGAAACATCAAGAGAGGAAAACTCTCCCACTTCCTAATAATCCAAAGCTGAGGGGGAAGACACCAAACCCCCTTTCAGTCCTTCCTGTAGGATGAACCATAAAGGGCTCCTGCAGGATCTGGAGCTCCACTACTTCACATATATTCTCCAGTAATTTGGGATAAAAGAAAAAGCAGAAGGGAAAAAACCAGTAGGAGGAAAGAGATTCTTTCCTCTATTCCATAAGATTATGTTTTCTTATTAACTGAATTAAAAATCAAAGCTAAATATATTATCTTGAAAGCAAATTTTAAAATTGTCCCTCCAAATTTGCTGGCATTTTAAAAAATCAAAACAAGTTAAAAAAGAAAGTGTTAAATCACTTAAAACAAGCTGAACAATGTGAGCTGAGATCATTCAGTGCTGCGATAGGCATGGTACTTATTGTTTTGTATCCTCTCCTTTCAGACTGGAGATCAGAGGAGGAAAAAAAATGCTCATTAGGTGATGAAGAGTAAATCAGAATTGCTTCAGCACTGAAGCTCGACACATTCTGAGAGATTTTAAGGTCATCTTGCTAGACAGAAAAGGAAATGATTACAGGAAATATTACACTTCATGCTTCTGCAGCTGGATTAAGTGTTTTATTACTTACCACTGAGGACACTTCTGTTTGACACAAATATATTTGTTAGAGTATTTTATTAAATTACAGCAAACATCTGAATTCAGAGTGGGGCTATTGAGGAGCTAAATGTAAGAAGAATTGACATTACAGTGTCTCAGCAGCAGTAAAGCTGTAATCAGTGTTGACAGATCTCACTTGTGCTTTAGGCTCAACGAGAAGCTGTTCAGATACCACCATGGAGGAGAAGAGAGCGAATTATCAGGAGTTCCCTGGGAACACAGCACCATGGAGAAAGGCTCTCCAGAGGCTTTTTCATCATCACTATTTTTCACCAACAGCACTACAAAACTGAGAGCTATATGTAAATAACTGGTAAATCCTTTTGGTATTTAGAAAGTTTTGTTATATTTGTTAATAAGTCTGCCTCCTGACCATGCATGACTGCATAGACAGCTTATCCATCACTTTAAAACACAAGCTTCTGGCCCCTGAAGCTGTAGACAAATTGTAGGTAGAAAATGCAATGATCCCACTGAGTGTTTTTCAAGCTTTTTTTTTTCTTCCTTTTTTTTTTTTTTGAGGCTTGTTTCATGAATTTTAAAATTCCCATTTGAGGTTTTGAATGTTTGGGAACAGTAATTTAAGGTCCTTGATTTTGCTGCTTCTGGCAGGAGAATTAGGAAGAGCTGGTTGATGGTGCTTGATGCACTCCAAGAAACCCTGCAAGAGCCTGGCAGGACAGAATCCCAGGTCAGGGCAGCTGAAGGGCAGCAGCCCACTGTTTCCTTCTGCCTTGAACATGGGATACAGGAAGAGAGGTATAAAACAGTATCAACAGCAGGGGATCCGCAGTGGGATCCTCTGATTTAAGTAATTTTTAATTCCAGGCCAGAAGGAAATTCTGTTCAGCAACAATTAGACCGCTGGTTCTGTAACAATGTGGGATCAATATGACCCCATTTTTTGTTAGCACTCACGTGAGAACTTCCATGCAGGGAACGTTTTCCACATCTCCAGTTGGCTAGAGGCATTTTCCAAGGGTTAGAGGCCTCTTGCTCATCACAGGACAATGAATTTCCCAGAGGAATGTTCTCAGGCTCACCCCTTTTTCCTTTCACTCTGCTCTGAAGTCCTGGGAGTCATTAGTGCACAGGTACATCTCAAGGCATTTTTGCAATACCTTAGGAATTGCACAGCTGAGATTACTTCCTGCCTCCAGCATGCAAATCGCCCCCAAAAGGGTTTTCTTGGAAAACAATTCCTTACATTTTTTTCCCAAAGGTATGTGTTCTTTTATTTGTCAGGGATCAAAATGCTTATGTGGCAATGCATAGGGAGATATTTAAACCCAGAGTTCTTTGAGACAGCAGCTTTTCTCCATTTTTTTTTCAATTCTTTTTTTCCATTCATCAGCTGAGTCAGAAGCTTGGAAAAAACACCCCCACATTTAAGATGGATGTTCAATGTCTTAGTATGCTGAAACCAGCCAGTTTCCCTGCAAAATTCACTTAAGCACCAGATGATTACCTGTAACCTCTTGTTGTGAACAAGTTTTTTCTTTTATAGACTACTTATACTTTTATTTTCCTTATTCAAAATTTGCATGTTTGCAAGAGTATCTCTTGCAGAGAGCTCTGTCCCACCTGGGTTCAGTGGTGAGGGACTATCCTCAGATGTCTGCTACACTTCTGTTGAAGCCTCTTGACCTCAAGCTTGTCCTTTAAGTCTCCATCCTGTAATGAGCAGCAGGTGCCAGACCAAACAAGGTACTACATATTTGCTCCTAATGACAAATCCTCTTAAAGTATCCAAATCCCTTGTGTAGCCAGTGGAAAGGGAGAGGTGTCTTGGAGGATTCCCAGGGACCCTTACTCAATTGCATCTCACTGAAGACAGACACAGGTGGTCATTCCCAAGGTTAAATATCCTGGATGGTGATATGAAATGCAGGCTCATGTTCCAGCAATTTCATCAGGAATTAAAAGCCAAGACCCAGGTCTTGGTAAATTGTAATTTGGCCACCCATATGTGGACTGAGATTTACATAACAGAGCAAGAGGAGAGAGCTTTGTTGTCCAGTGAACTGACGCTTCAAATTCTCCAGTAGTTTATGAGTTCAGACAGACCACCAGCCCCTTGGGTTGTGTCTCCTGCCCACTGCTAAAACCACAGCCTGTACTAGAGCAGAGGGAGCTGCTCCATTGACTAACTCCAAGGAGTCCTTCCTCCAGACTTTGTTTTGCTGCTTCACAAAAACAACAGTTACAGTTTAGGCAGGTGTTTCTAGTTCCTGGAAGTGGCCCTCAAAATAAAGCTGACTGATAAAGTCGTGCATTGTTTTTCCCGGTGTCAGCGACCCCGAGTCAAAGCCACTGGAAATGATAGCAACATGCAGAGGAGTTCAAGGGTCTAATGCAACAAAGGACCTGTGTGTTCAGCTCTTTTTCTCCCTCACAGGAGCAAAGTCTTATTCTTTTTTAGTTTCCTCTCTGGAGAGAGCTGTATTTAAAATTCTGTTTGTACATTTTTTTTTTTTTCCATAGTGCCTTTGGGCCTTGAGAAGTCTGGAAGCTCAAGAATTCAAACTTCAAGGAGGTTGTTTAGAAAAAAACTTCAGTGTGCTACAGCATTTTGTAAACCCCAGATGCAGGCTGGTGCCTTTGATTATTCATACATGCCATTCAGGCTCTGCCTCTGTCAAACATTTTTTATTTCCACACTATTGGATGAAAAAATTCCCCATCCAGCAGTTGCCTTGTGAGGCAGAAAATGCTAATGTTTGTGTCTGTTGCAGTGCACCTCTGGCAGGAGAAAGAGAGGCTCTGTGCAGGGAAATCTTAGTGTTGTCAACCCCTCCTTTTCAGGTAGAGCGTGCACCTATGTCATATTTTTATATAATCACTGTAGGTTGGTCTCAGCAGAGAACAAAGAGCTTAAATTTATGGCTTGCCTGACTGTGGTTGTCCCCTGCAGCTCATTTGACTATTCATCATGCTCCACACCATCAGCCCTCTGTGCAGCTGAGGATGTCACCTATCAGAGGATAAACCCTTTGGTCATGTCATAAATTCAACATTATACGTTAAATATCTGTATTCTTATAATACTGACATAAGATGTTTTATGTGCATTAAATCTTTAGAACTACTTACACAGAGTTTTTGACTGTCATGTCCCGCTCAGGTTGTAGCTCCAGTAATTAACACAATATTCCTGTCATAAGGGACCAGAATTCCAACTGGTTGAAGAGCCAAAATCAGTGCAACGCCACTACAGCAGCTCTGGCAATTCACACTGGGGACAGGCAGCACCTTCCTCCTCCTCATCCTTCACTCCAGCTTGCCAGGGACTGCACCCAAGCCCAGCATTGCCTGTGTGCCTCAGGCAGCAGAGCTTCTCAGCCAGGAGAAAGAGGGTTACCCTCACCTAAATAAACCCAAAAGGAGAACCCAGAAAAACAAGAGGGGTATCCAACTGAAGGGTGAAGAATGTGATCATCTCCACCCTTGGAGATGATGAAATTATAGAATATTCTGAGATGGAAGGGACGTACAAGGATCATTGAGTCCACTGAGACACTAAAAACTCAGCTGGATGAGGCCATGAGTGATCACCCCTAAGCTGACCCTGACAGACAGAGACATCCAGAGCTCCCTAGCAAGCTGAATTATCCTACAAACCCATGTTCATAGACGGGATAAGTCAAGATGAGGTGCACAGGACAGACTGGGGTTGCCAACAAAAGGTCTTGCTCTGAACCCTTCAAAAGACTGGGAGGGAAAGATATGCATCTCACTCAGTGTCATGTTATGGTTTGATTTTCCAGAGAGAAAACACAGCTTGAGAACAAGTGTATTTATTTGATTTTCATTAACTAGGCACAGAAATAACCCCTGTCAGTTAAACTCTCCTCGTGCTTTTCAGTTTCACAGATTTTTCTCAGAAAGCTTCCAAAACTTAGAAATATTCCCAGGCAACCTTCCAAAACTCAGAAAGCAGAGAATATTGAGCATCATTTTCCATCCTCTAGACTCCCTCATTAATTTTAATCAGCAGGGAATATATTTTCAAAGTGGCACTTGGAGGCAGACAAATCATGTTAAAAAGTAAGGGGATTTCCATCCCTAAATCACCATGACCAGCTTTAAATCATACCTGAAAGCAGCTCATTTTTCTGTCCAGGCAAAAAGCAAGGCAGAGGGAGAAGCTCCAGGTGCAGGAACAAGGTTGAAGCTTTCGTACTTGAGGAACCCACTTTGTTTTCTCATGTCTAGGAAGGACCCCAGGAGCAGCTGGGATCTGTGTCCCACAGGACCCCTGTGTAACCAGGTTTTTGCTGCTCTGGAGCACCCACTCCACACAGCATCAGAGCCTGTGCTGTTTTAACACGGGGTGTAAGAACAGATGTTAACTCTGCAGGTCCACACCTAGGTGAACAATTCATCAGCCAAAATGGCATCTATCTTCTCACTGCCACAGAAAGATGTCAAGTTAATTGGTGTTCTGGACTTGTGTTCTCACACTCCATTTTTGTTTTAATTATTCCTCATTAATTTTTGCCTTTAAAGCTTACAAATGGCAGTGAGAAACCCATATGTAATTACACTCACCTCCATTTTTCATGCACCCTCATTTTTTTCCACTCTGAGTACACGACATACGCAGCATATTGACACCAGAACACTTGGTACCAGAAAATTAGGTCTCAAACACAAAAGCATTTATTCTGTCGAGTTCCCACTGAGCTCAGTGGGCTGTTCAGAGTCTCAACAGGAGCAAAGAGCTGCGATGGTTGGCTGAATTGGAGCCTCGAGCAGGAGGCCAGGACCGCACAGTGAGCTAAAAAGTGTGCCAAGAATAAAACCCAGGAGCTTCCTGGCTCTTTGTTCCCCATTCAGGACACAGGATCAGGCTTCCTCTCTCCACTGATTCCATGTAAGAGCAGTAAGGGATGACATACGACCGTACGTGCTTTGGGGATGGCCTGTGCATCCTTGCATACACAGTGACTGATGCTCCAGGTAACCAGCACAGAAAACATTTGAGGAGAGGGGTGTAACAAATCTGAACACACCTAACTGAGAGAAAATAAAACTGCACAAAGAACTGCGTTGAAAGCTAAGATCTAAAAGCAGTAATAAAATACACAGGTCACAATGTTATCTGTGGTCACAAAATGTGATGAAAAAATGGACTTCAGGGAATGTGACATGTAGATTTTCGGGAGTACTAATAACTTTGAATGAGGCTCATGTTTCCTCAACCCTCCTTACAACAGAAGAATGTTAAATCACACAAAAAAGAACACTAAATTTTTAACAGAAGAAACTGTTAAAGTGGCCATTCATGACACAGTGCCACCCTTCAAAGCATTTTCTTTAGCACAAAGGAAAAGAACAAACTACACATATGAGATGATCCAAAGAGCAGCCTCTACTTTGTTTTTCATAATGAATTACCCTGAGGGAGTTTTCCCCTGGCACACACACAAAAACTCACGCTGCAGGAGCTCTGCTTGTACTGCTGTGGGCTCAAGCCACGTTTAAACACAATGGAGAGCGCTGGAGCCACGTGTGTGTGGAGCACCATCTGCAAGCATCTCCAGAACCACTCCCAGCAGCTCCTGGAAAACACTGACATTCACAATGCCTGTAATGCAAATATTTCTGAGCTTAAATATCAGCTGAGATATTTCTGGACTGCCCTCAGGGCTCTTTCCATGAGATAAAACTCGCCTCAAGGGGGTGAGACACAATAATCAGTCAGTCATGGCTGGAAGGAGGATCAAGCATGTCCTCTGGTCCCATTCTTCCTATGTTTGAGATAATCATGACATTTTGAACACAATGGGTGATTTTTTTAAACTTCCTTGGCTGAATATTGGCCTTTTTCAAGATGCCTGCTTTGAAGGAGCTATACATACAAAATATGCATGTATTCACTGAATACCATCACTTAACTTCATAGGTATTTTCTTAGACGGTTTCCTCTTATTTGGAAGCTTAGACATTCCAAATACCTTAAATTTTTATATTTGCTCAAGTTTAGGGATGTCATCATTGCTGAATGTTAACTCCCTGGTAACAAAATCCAATTACAAACTTAGCCTGGAATACAGAATGAAATGTAGTAGATAGAGCTAAAATCTTTAGGAATTAAAATAACTGCTGATAAAAAAAAAAAAAAAAAAAAAAAAGCCATTATCTTTTCCTGAATGCTTGACTGCACAAATCCAACTCAAGGTGAGAACAAACAAATTTGGGAGAACTTCTTTGATTAATCCTAGTTCACAAGGGCTTGTAAAACAGCTTTTCAGAAGCACTGCTCTGAAGCAATACAAACTACTGAGCCTGAACCCCCTCTCACGCTCCTATTAACAACCCTACATATCAGGATGACTTAAAAACTGGGAATGGAAAATAGACCCGGCCTCAGAAGGTCACAACTTAATGTAGGCTGGCAGGGTTAAAATGCCCTTGAAATGGAAGGTGGAAAGCCAGGATCCATCATACACACCTATTTGGATGAGCTCAACGACAGAACTGTGCTTTCCCTAGAGAAAACAGGTGATGCAGGATCGCTGGTGTCACGGTGATCTCATGCTGGGAGTTCTTCCATTTCACTGGATAAGTCAGCTTGGGTGAAGGCACATCTTCTGCACCGCAAATCACATCAGTACCTGTGCTCTTGCCCTGCCTCTGGGGCATCCCAACGCTGGGGAAGCCTGCCCAGTACCACTGGACATGCAGATTTGAGTGGGAAGCAGCAGGTTGGTTGATCAACCAAGGTGAGGACCAGAACATCTGAGCTTGTTTGTTGCTGTCAGGATGGCACAGCCTGGACCTGCCGTGGATTTCAGATGAGCCTGCTTAGAGGCCCAGAGCGCACCTCTGAGCCTGCAGCAAAAAAAGGGGCAACTGAGGGTATGCACTTATGGGAGCAAACCTCTCTTTAGAAAGAGAACCTATAGCATTTACCAGCTTCATTAAAGGTATTCTCACTGCTTCCTTGGAGGCTGGAAAACTCAGCACAAAGGGGCACCATCCCCCGTGGTCACAGGAAGAACATATGTTTCCTCCTGACGGAAGAGTGGCAGTAGCAGCTCAAATTTGTCCTGAGCCCCTTCCCAGTTATTAAAACCAGGTTGTGTGAAAAGTCCATCTGTACACTGAGACAAAAGCATTTTGCACCTAAAATTCATTTAAAAAAGAAAAAAAGAAAAAAAAGAGATTAGTAGTTTGGAACAAAGAAGCTCTTGAAACAAGAAATCCAAGAAGAACTGAAAGAACAGCTCTATAACTCAAAGCTCCAAATACTAAGAAGTAAATTTATATTGTGGTTGACACCACAAAAAATACCAAAATATCAGTAGCTGATATGTATTTCCAGCTGCAGCCAAGGCAGCAAAACCTGTTCATTGCTACAAGGAGCAGAAATGGCCATAAGTATTCTAGAGCACTTTACAGCTTTCTTGTTTTGAAGTCATTTCATTTCAGGTAGTGAGGGTGAGATAAAAATGCCAAGGAGCTGGAAAATTAAAAAATGAGCACAAAGGTACTTTTGGGGAACGAACTCTCTGCAGATCTCCTTGGCCATGTACCTCGCTTGTCAAACAAACAGCCCTGGAGGAGAGCAGCTCCACAGCCTTGCCAGCCCACTTACTAGAGGAAGCTCCACTATTTAAGGTTTATTTTGTGAAATCCTCAGATTTCCCCTGACCTACAGCCTGGTATGCTGTAGGGAAATGCTACAGATAAAGCATCAGCTGCAGTGCATCGATATCCTGAGGTGATGAGATGGCAGAGGACACAGAATCATTCAGGTTGGAAAAGTCTTTTAAGACCACTGAGTCCAACCATTAACCCAGCACTGCCAAGCCCATCACTAAATCATGCCCCCAAGTGTCACATCTACATATATCCTTTAAATACCTCCAGGGATGGTGACTCCAGCTCTTCCCTGGGCACTCTGTTCCAATGCTGGGCAACCCTTCTAGTGAAGAAATTTTCCCTTATATCTAATCTAAACCTCCCCTGGTGCAACTTGAGGCCATTTCTTCTTGTTCTATACCTGGTAGAAGGGACTGACCCCCACCTGGCTACACCCTCCTGTCAGGGAGTTGTAGAGAGCAAGAAGTCCCCTCTAAGCCTCCTTTTCTCGTGGCTGAGCCCTCCCAGCTCCCTCTCACAGGACTTGTGCTCCACACCTTTCCCCAGCTGCACTACCCTTCCTGGACACTCTCCAGCACCTCAATGTCCTTCCTCTAGTGAGGGTCCCAAAACTGCACAGAGGATTCAAGGTACAGTTCCTGATGTCCATCCAGTCTGGTATTAGCCCAGGAGGCTGTCCCAGGTCTTTTTCAGCCCCAGAAGGTGACCAGAAGTCCTTGTGATGAGCCCTGGGGACAGCAGTTTGCCCAAGGAAAGGGCAGCAGAGATGCAGCTGGGGACAAGGAGCCTGGTGCCAGCTTTCACTACCAGAGAGGAACTCACCCTCTGTCACCTGCATCTTCCAGTCTGCTGCTCCCAGCCCTCAGAAAGGCTTGGAGAAGGGAGTTTTTGACTGGAGCTCATGACACAGGCTGGAAAAGCCACCACAAATGTCTGCTAGCAGAGCCTGCATGAGCTCAAGGGTGGTAGGGCTTGCTCCCCTGCTCTCTGCTGGGCCAGCAAGCTCTGCCCACAGGACCCACATGCAGCTTGCAGTAACAGAGGGGATTTACCAGCACCACGGATACTCCCTGGGCTGGACGTGAGGCTCAGGCCACAGGGCAGGGACACTCAGTGACTCTGCTTTAGATTTATTTTATTTCCCTGCACTTTTGCGATAGACACACCTTTCAGACCAGGAGACCAGGATACCAGCCCTGGACACCTCTCTTTCACCATATTTTGAGCAATCCTCCCCATTTTCATGCATTTGTACCTTAGTCTGTGTGGGGTTTGTGGGCCATAACAGTGGTGTTTTGGCTTGGAGGGTGTGTGGGGCAGCTAATTTGGTCCACGTCACAGGTGTGGACCCAGCTGGAGGGCTGCAAAGTATGCACAGAGGGAAAGGAGGCACGTGGGGTTTGCAGAGGGCCAGCTGCCCCCCAAACAGAGCAGTCTCCCCCTTGCAGGCAGATGGCAAAGACTCGAGGAAGAAGAGAGTGTGTTCACACATAGGGAGATGATTTGGATGCAGGCAGGGAAATGTGGCAGGGTCTGGCCGATTTGGCTGGGCTGCTGCTCGTTGTTATAGCAACAGGAGGAGTCTGCTGTCAGCCGAGAGGATGGAGCCGAGGATGGGGAAGGGGGACATTTTTAGAAAGCAAAGGAAGTTGTTTGAATGGGTAAAAGGAGGGACAAGTTGTAGATCGGGAAACCAGGATGGAAAAGACAGATGGACGAGTGGGATATGTGGGGATGGAGGATTCTCCCCACCTGCAGTCAGATGGTGTCCCATTGTGCCCCTTCCCCGGGGCAGAGCAAGGGTCTGGCTGGGATCCCTCTCATGAGAAGGGCTGCCAGGCCACAAAGGGCACATAAGTGCCCTCCAGGGTGGCAGCAGGATGAACACCACTGTTGATGGTGAAGGCAGCGAGAAGGGGGCAGAGGGGAGATGGCACAGAGACGTGCTCACTGCTGGAATTGCCGCGGGAGGTAAATCCTCTGCAGCGACCCCAGAGTGGTTGTGGCCATGTAAGGTAAAGGACAGGCTACTGGGGAAGGCTGTCCCAAAAACAACGCCAGCACATTCGGGCTCGTCACACCCCCAAATCATCCTGAGAACACTTTCGATCTCTGCCGGAGCAAAACAGCTCCGGTGACTCCACAACTGCCATCACAAGCTCCCCATGGCAAACCAGACTGAGCATTTTAACACAGGAGACACCAAACATCTCTTTGTGAATCCAGCCCCTGAGTTACTGAGATCTTGAAACACACTCAAGGCTTTTTAACACGATGTCTCAGCGACGCCTCAGCGCAGCGGAAGCGCTAATGACATCTGCATAACAAAAATCGCGAACTATTAATGCCTTTCTCCAGAAAAGCACCAGTTTACAACACAGCCGGTCTAGAGAGCTCAGCGCTGCGGTGCTTTAGGAGGAAACCCTTGGAGCGGGAAGGAAAGGTAACCCCTCCATCCCGCTCTGCTCCGCTTTCCCCAGGAGAGGGCAGCAGCAGGTGGGAATTCAGCGCGGGGCTGCGGGACCATCCCTGGGACATCTCGGCCCCGTGGGGACCATCGCGTCCCACCCGCCCCTGGAACCCCCCCTCGCTGCGGGCTGGGGAAAGGAGGCAAATACCTGCACTGCAAATCCTTTAAAGGGGCTTTTTTTTTGTGGCTTTAATTAGAACACTTTGACCTCACCCAGGGATTGCTTCGAAGCATTTTAGGCTCCTTGCTAATCAGAATGGTCTGGGTGGGAAGTGAACTTAACGATCACCTCGTTCCAAACCCCTGCCATGGGTAGGGACACCCCCCACTAAACCAAGTTGCTCAGGACCCCATCCAACCTGGCCTTGAACTCTTCCACGAATAGGGCATCCACAACTTTTCTGTGCAACCTGTTCTGGTGCCTTGACACCCTCTGAGCAAAGAACTTCGTCTTCCTAACATCTACCTAAATCTCTCATCTTTGATTTACCCTTCCTCCTTATCATGTGATAATCTACCTATATGAAAAGTCACTCTCCCTCATTTTTATAAAACCCCTTTAAGCACTGGAAGGCCACAGTGAGGTTTCTTTGGAGCCTTCTATTTTTCCAGTTCTCTCAGCCTGTCTTCATAGGAGAGATGCTCCAGCACCCTGATCATCCTTGTGGTCTTTTCTGCACCCGCTCCAACAGGTCCATGTTTTTCCGTGTTCTGGGGACCCCAGAGCTGGATGCAGCACTCCAGGTAGGGTCTCCCAAGGGCAGAGGCAGGAGAGGAGGAATCACATAACAAACTTTTGCCATCCTCCTTTTCATCCCTATAAGGCTTTTCTCATCACGAGGCTTCTGTTTAATTAAGGCTCCGAGATAAAAACTTTGATATGTCCACACTAGTTGCTCATTCATGCTCTGTCAGACACCCACTCTGAATTTTTATTCCCATCTGCTCCTTCCCCCTGCATACTCAGTATTTCTGTTCTCCACTCCCCACAGACCAAGGGCTTGGGCTGACTTTCCCTTCACTCTGCAGTTGTCAGCCTCAAACACCCACTTCAGGATCCATCCCAGGGATTCCTCGCTAATTAAATGCCTTTCATTACAAACCTGCCCTGGGAAATAATCCAAGGGCAGGGAGGCCTGAATAGGCAGGAAGAGCTTGGGGTGAAAAGAGACAATAGAAAAGGAATCAAAAGCACAGTGAGGCTTCAGGGGGAGAAAAAAAGACACGCGGTACACTAGATGTGAACACAGATTCAGGCATCATCCCCAGAGTTGTTGTTTAACCTTGGTTACGAGGTGGAAACATTCATCAGTCAGGCACTTGCCTTTCCACTGTCTTTTCCTCCCTTTTAGCACCACCTTTTTCCTCCCCAGAGAGCAATCCCTGCTTTCCAGCATCAGGATTGAGTGGGTTACCCTCAGAGGGGCCTGTAGGTAGTTTGCAGTTCACCTCTAGTCTGGTTATCAGCAGCACAATTTCCTAATAATCAGGGAATAGAGTTCTTGGTATAAACCAGAAGCAACTCTCTTGCTTCAGGAAAACAATAAAAAAATGCAAGATCTGTGTTTGAAGGGAATTTACTCCTTGGTATTTAAAGTTAATTCAATTTGTATTAGAAATGAGAGGAAAATTTCCCTAACAAACCACAGATTGTGAGGTATGGGGCCCACTGTGCTCAGCAAATTCCCAAAAGCCACTTTGCTGCTGAGCTCAGCAAGTGAAGGTGGTCCCCTGCACTGAGGAGAATTCACCTGAGCGATTGGCACCAAAACAAAGCTGGATGAAGACAAGTGCTGAAACCAAACCTTAGGAGAAATCGCCTCTTATGGTCCATGGTCACAGTGATGAAGGGCTTTCTGGGTTTGACAATGTAAGTTTAAAGGGTCCCTGTCTTTTCCTGTTGCTACTGATGAAAGCAAATTCCTGATCAGCTCTTCATCAGAGAATCTTTTAGGATTTACCAGAGGAAGAGTTAAAGGACAGGTAACCTGTTGGACACAACCCCTCCTTCAGGGAGACCATTTCCCATGGGCTGGGCTGCCATGTCCTGACTCCAGAGCAGGTGGGATTCAGCTCCCTTTGCCTTTCTATATGGAGTGATGCATCCCTTAAATGAATTTCACCAAAGGGGTTCAGGCTTGCTGGGTGCTCTTTAATTTTTGAGCACAACGAAGCAGACTTGGCATTTCAATTTCATTATGAAAACTTTGTTTCCCAATAGCTGAAGAGGGTGAAAGAAGCACGTTTCTCCTTCCCACCTCATCAGGCTGAAGTTTCCGGGTGCCAGCCTCAATCTGTGTTAAATTGCTCATGCCATTCACCCGGAGAGATTGGACTTGGGTGCATAATAGAAGTTAATTCTAAAAGTGATTACTCAGATAATTAAATACTACAGCTGTAGTGGGTGATTCTGGCTCCCTCTCTCAGGTGCTCTGCATCCCCTCCCTCTCTCACACCACTGTGGAGATGCCACCTCCCCTCCCAGTGGCTGGTGCTTGGCCTGGGGCAGGTCCCTTCTCCCCAACCCCCTGCAAGTGTCCCCACAAGCACCAGGGCTGAGGGCTCCATGGCTCCAAGCACCAGAGCCAGTGAGCACAGTGGAGAGATGGGCTCTCTATCAGCCAAGGAGCTACAGAGAGATAAAGGTCCAGATTTACTAAAGGTATCCAGGTGCCTCATGTATGCCAGGGAGAAAAATCCATGAAAATGAGCAGGTGTTTTTGAGGTGGCTTTCGAATTGCCCAGCTTCAGAATCCTTGCAATGTTGACAATGTTCCCTCCGAGTCGGGGAGTGTGGGCTCCAGCTCCACAGGGCTGATTTCTGTGCTCTGATGTAAGTGAAAAGCAGATGATTAGCTCAAATGCACATACCTTAGGTTCAGCAAAATAGACCCCTGGGTACCCACAGAACAGGAGCAGTCCCCACTAACCTCAGAGAGGCACCATAGGCAGTGGGATGGACCCAGTGCAGCCCTTACCTTGGTCTGAAGCAGTGCCAAAACACAGGCTTGGAACACAGGCACTGGGGTGGCAGCCAGGCTGTCTGTGCTCTGTCACCATGATCAAATGCTTCCTCTGGCCGTGGTTTCTGCCACCTCCATCAAGAATATCCATCCTTATTATAGACAAGAGTGCCACAAACCTTTACTCTGATAGATGAAATATTCCAAGTAGAACACAAACAGTTTAAAGTGGTAGGGGGAGGGCGAGGATGTCTTGTATTTCCACTCCTCCAGGTCTCATTTGGCCCGTGCTCTACCTATTGCCATGCCTTGAGAACACAACTTGCCCTTCTGTTCTTCACCCTAGAGACGTCAGTTCTGACCCTGTGGAAACTGCACCATGGGAGTTCTTCAGTTTCCAGTTATTTTCTTAAGTGCAACTGGTCACCACAAGTGCCACCAGCCATTTTAGGTTACAAACACTACCCACTGACCCCGTAACAGCAGCTAAGGACCTCGAGGTGCTTCTTTCCACATAGCTATGGCATGACACAGTCCATCTGCATGTGGCCACAGGAGCACATGCAGAGCCCCCAGCAGACCAGGACTTGCAAAGCCACATGACAAAACCTATTAGCTCAATGCAATGCAAAGAAAAAGCACACAAAAGGAGGATCATCTTTTCCGCTGGACACGCTACAAAAGCAGATCACGTGCCCTCACTGTTCTCTTTGTGGAGCTGGAGCGAATATCAAAGGATAATTCAAAACACATTTGGATACACTTGAGGAAGGAGAGCACAGGGCAGTATCTCCAACAGGCCATAGAAACTCACCCCCTATTAACTCTGTTCTTTCTTACCTCCCCCATATTTGACAGCTCCTGGAGTGGGTCCAGCATCATTGCATCAGCAGTACTGCCAGGACCCATTCCACATGCTGAGCAGTTTCTGAAGGAAAAAGCATTTCCTGACATCTGTTCTGAATTCACTGCTCTTCTCTTCTCCCACTTCTTTTCATCCTATGCTCCTCTCCAGCTTCCCCTCTGTTGCCACCTGTCCCTGGCTGACCAGGGCTCACCAGTATGAGGGAGGATCTTTGTGGAGATCTGATGACCCACATTTCTTCCAGCCCTGTTCCTACCCCTGCTACCGACACAGGATTTTGCTCTTACCAATGATGCTGAGCAATCTGACCCTAACCCAGCAAACCATTTGTGCCTGCACTTTCTTTCACATGCCCAAGGCCTTCCTACTACAACCACAGCTTTGAGCATTGGCTACATTAAAAGAATCTTTGTAGGACTTGAACCCAGGACCCGGCTCACTGCTATCTTCTCACTGCCTTTCTGAAAGGAGCTTTTGCAATGCTAACAATTCTAAGGATAGTGAATGATTTCCACAATTATTTGACTCTCATCTGAACTTCTCCCTCATGCTCCACCTCACCTTGTGCAACTGAACAGCACCTACACAGTCCTGTTAAAAACTGTCTGCATCAAAAATATTCAAAATATAATACTGCTGAGAGACACAACCAGCTCTTCCTGCCAACTAATTTGCCAATCATTCTGCATATACAAACGAGGATCCATTTTTAAGGAACCAAGAGTCATCATGTTTTTGATACTTCCCCCTGCATTGCAGAATTTTAAATAACCCAGATATCTCAGCATACACCCCAACATTTTGCTTTTAGCAGGATATGACAGACACCACCACATACACCAAGCATGTAGTAGATTTTATTAAGCATAACTTTGGTTCTAAGTATTCCACCCTCATTCTCATAATACCTTTAGTTAAAAACAATTATACAAGAGCAAATACAAAAAATATTAAATTATGAAAACAAATCCATTAAGGCTCCCTTTTTATATTTATATATATTTATATATGTACACTCAAACAAGTGCAGATATTAACAGAAGGTTAAAGCCACAAAAATGCTAAAAAATCTACTACTATACTATCAAAAGCAAGAGTTTTAAAAAAGTACAAAGTGGTAAGTGAGCAATTTTCAAATCACTGAAGTATTTGCTGGATTGCTTCAAAAACCCACATAGCTAAAGGGCAGAGCAGGAATTGCTTACGCTCACTGGCAAGCAGTTTCTTACTTGAGTAGCCGCACAGGACACTTGTGGTGTGACTAGCTGGCCCCCCATTCAAGGGTTGCCCAATCCTGACTTCAAAGACAAGCTTTTGCCTGTCAAAACGACATGGAGGTGGCTGGGGTTCCTAGACTAAAGGGTTAGCAGGATTCAAAGATGTTTCAACACACACGCTGATGTTCTGTTCACACGGAGAATTAATTCCACTGAAAAAACCAAAAAAAAACAACTTCATGCCTTATGTACAAGGGAGTTTTCTGGCCTCCTGTGTTTCACAAAGAGAAACTCTACCCTGAATCTCAAGCTAGCTGGGGGAGAAAGCAGAATGCGCTCAACCTTGAGGGGCTCAGTCCAGCACACCCACTGAAGCCAAAAAAAAAGGTCCCTGTTCCCCACCAACCCCGGTGCCACTGACTTCATTTCACTGTGCACGTGTGGAAGGAGTGCCATGTTCACCAAGGGGAAATGGCTGACAAGGAATGGTCTGCTCAAGCCAGAGGAGGATTTCCCCGCTGACTTCTAGACTTTTGCATACGGAGCAGAAGTTTAACAAGGAGTTGAAAGCAAGAGGCTGATGCCTGGTAGGCTGGGAGTGGCTAACACAAAGCATGAGCGTGGTGTGGGAGGCTCCTATATACGGCTGTCTCAACAACATGAAACAAACTCAGTCAGTGCAAATGTTTGAATAATGTGCTGCCAGAAAAGAAGATCCTCTCCTGCCAGGAGAAGTGAAGGAGACAGTGAAGAACCTGCAGCATTCAGCGTGTTCCTTTGTTGAGAAAAAATACATGGAAGAGTCCTATGTTTGGCCTTTGTCTTTTGTATGTCCCTAATCTGAACAATCTGTTAGACAATCTTCACATTTAATCTTCTAGATGTGAGTCACACTGTAAGTCTAAGTCAATGGCAATACACTTATCACAATTCAATTTACTCTCAATCTGATTATGTCGTTGTAAAAAAATGCCTGTATCTTGACAAATTAAAGTCTGTACCTAGGAAACATTTCTAATTGTGAGCATTTTGTCCTAAGTGCTAGGCTGAAACTATATTTAAGATGGCCAATACTTACAGGAAAAGCAAAAGGAACTCAGAAAACAAACCAACAAACCCTCCCCCACCACCTTTACAATACAAACACGTCACTGTTGATATTAATAAAAAGTGTTCTCAAGCAGTTATGTCCAATGTAATTACAAAGTAGAAATTATTGTGTTTAGCATCCTAAGGCAAAGGCTAGGGATTAGATCCTCAGCTGATATGGATGAACACAGCTTCAGTGACAACTAGGACTGTGCAGAACAAGGAGGATGAGGATTTCTCCCCAGTCACACTAGGTAAGAATCTTTCTGCACCCAATCACACCAGGTAAGAACCCAATTCTGTAATCCTACATGGGCAATCTGTTCCCCACTCCTCTTCCCAGGCTTTCCTGGATAACTAGTAGTCATAAGCATGAAGGATCAGATTCTGTCATCCCTGTGCAAGCTGAGCAATATTTTATTTAATGGCAAGTCACAGGGGCAACTTGTGGAAAGGTAGAAAATGACAGAATTGGACCTGAAGATCCAGTAGTAACACATTTCCCTTCCTTCCTGAGGCTAAAGGAAAGGCGGGATAAAATGAGTTTCATTTTATGCCTTACTTTGAGGAAAAAAATTCCATTTCAGTATATTCCAATTATCTGTTTGGTCTGGCTTAGACAATGCTCTACTGCAGAAACTGCAAGATGTTCCTGCAAACAAAGATCAGCAACTGATGGCAGATAGGAACTGATTTCAGTTCCAGCAAATGAGTTTGAAACTACCAAGTAATGTGTTAACACTGTGATCAGTTCAGCATGTCCTTGGAGGAGAAAGGCCACAACACCAAAGAAAGCAGGATTTCAAAACACAGAAAGAAGAAGACAGGTCATTTTGCTTTAAGAGGTAAATTCACAGGTAGCACTGCACAGCCCTGTTCACAACAGTGTAAGTTACAGGCAGAGATACATCAGTTTCTGGAGTCTCCCTGGTGAAAAGATCATCAGATTTCTGCTCTTTCATAGCCCAAATTCTACATGCCAAACAGCAAGAAATGGGCTTTAAGGCTGCTTAACTTTTCACTGCTGGTGAATTTTAAGCATTTTCATCTTGCCCACACCTGCCTATCCTAGTGGGGATGGGCAGCAGTGATCAACATATCCTCCTAGATTTGCTAAAAATTCCAACACAATTTTTTCTGGGATATGCACAGGCTGTAGGTCTAGATGGAGGAAATCTACCTGCACAGCAAAGCTTCATAAGATATCACAGGAGGATTTTTGTTCTGTTTTAAAGCAAAATATAAATCTGTGTATCTCCACTCAACTAGGATCACAAGAGTTAAAGCAGTGCAACACTGAAGGAGTTTCTCTAGTATCCCTGGTTAAAATCTCTGAGTAAGCACGTCAGCCTGGTCCATGACACTGAACTGACAAAGACACTCCTTATCCATTGATCTCAGGACTGTATTTGGCAAGTCGATCTGTTTACGATACTGTCTTTTTAATCCACACGTCCCAGGAATTAAAAATCTCATCTTCAGTAAGTGTCAGCTGGATGCCCTTATTTTCCCTCTCGAGGGGCAAATGTGAGACAACTTGCAAAAGCCTCTCTCTGCAGGAAAGCTGGAAGTCTTAGCAGGCGCTGGCTCTAGGAATCCGGTGCTTCTGTTGCTTCCTGGACCGTCCTCCTCAAGTTGCCCTTGACTTTGACAAATTCAGGCGCATTTTCCTGCTCTTCCTGTATCTTTTGTTTCTCCAGTTCCAGCTTAAAAGGGAATCACACACAAAAGAGAAAAGTATAGAAAACAGATCATTGAAACACAAGACAAAAAATTTAAGGTTTCAACAACTGACAATGCCAAATGCTTTAAACTGCTTCCTTTCTTTGTCTCATGGAAAAAATAAAGTTGCATTTCTCTGGGAGTATCTGTTCTCATAAACAATAAATCTTTTCAAATCCTTGGCTCTAGCATGTTCCAGATGTCCACCTTTGCCAGATGGACAAAACTCTGCAAGCCCAGCACGAGAACAAGATGAAGCATTTTTGAAGAAATTCTTGGACATCTTCATTAAAGAAACAACAATAATTCCCTTCTCTGGCTTTTACAGCAGAACAAGGAATAATGTGCCTTGTGGGAGGACATGTGAACAGCTACTACAAGCACACTCACAGAGCTGATTTCTGATTGTTTAGGTACGGTACTGAATCTAACCTGAGCCTCTTTAGGAGTATCTCGTTTGTCCATCACAAAAGCAATAAAAAAAAATAAAAATCCTCCTTGGCCCTTAGTTGTTCATTTTTGAGAGCCCATTTACTGGCATTTTTAACCTAGCTGGACTTCTGCCCATGAAGACACTTTGAATTTCCATGGCAGGGTAGACATGGCTGTACAGTGCCCACAGAGCACAGGCTTGCATGTGGCACAGAACATGGATTGCTTGATGATCCTCAGGGATGGCAGGTAAGTTGGCAGAAAGGAAGAAAAAAACATTTAGAAAACTAACAAAAGAGCCTGAAAGGAGCTGCCTTTTTTTTATTTTATTTTTTTAAACAGACTAAGGTCTCCCTGATGAATGGGGACCACGTACAGCTCACCTAAATAATCTCTCCTTTGTCTCTGGTTCACTGGCAAAGGGGCATGCCTTGTTTCAATAAATCACAGCAATGTTCCTCCATGAATCATGTTGTCAATTAATGCCATTCCTATGATGTTTCCAAAGTCAGGGCACTGTTTGCAATAAGCAGGTTTTTCCTCTTCTAATGGAATTTTCTCATCTACATAATCTACATCGGATAGCTCAGTTTCAAATCAAACCTTCCCACAAGCTGAACCATTCAAAGCTGTGCCCTCAAGAGTAGATAAGGAAAATGACAGGATGATACGCTTAATAATACAATAACTTTTCCCAAAAATATTGCTAAGCCTAATTAAAACAAAAAACACCAACCTATAATAAAACCCAAACCCCCAAATAATTACTGGATTATATGTCATTTTTAATAGAGTAATTATTTGGCTTAATTGGTTTCCACTGAGAAAAACAGGAGATACTCTTTTAAAGAATGCATTTATAGCATTCATTTATTAAAAATAAACGCAATGCTTAATGCACAGTGACTTCTCTGACAAGGTGTTTCACTGGAGAGATATTTCCTTGTAGGTACACAAAATGTTTTCAGAGGCACAGAGACATTTGGCTGGCCCTGTGCCTAGCAAAAAGCTTCACCGCAATGAACTCCAACTGCACATCATCCCCATGCTCAGGGTCTGAGGAACTCTTCCTTCATTTGAAAATACCAATGGGCTAACATGTTTTAAGACTACAAAAAAAATCTTTGTAAAGTAATCTAGTTTCTTGTATGATGCAGGAGAATCAATTTGTTTTTTTAAAATTCATTAAATGTGGTTTTGATGCACTGCAGTCTAATAGCCATTCTTGTTGGATCACAGACTACAAAAATTGAGTAATTTACCATTTTAATGGTTAAGTAATGTCAGTGCTCCACGAACATTCCTGATGGTTGGTGCAGGATTTATTTGACCAAAGGCAGACCCCATATGCAGTTCCTACACAGCAAGTGACAAAAAATGGGTAGTTACAGAGTGTGATATCTCATCCTAAAAGAGATATCTGCTGTGATCAGAGGAAATATGCCAAAAATTGGCTGCTGCTTCTTTCCTGTCTGCAAAGGGAGCCTCAGGTGAGTTAGCTCAGATGCAGATGTGTACAGGTAGTGTTACTCCCCCTCTTACCTGCTCCAGTTTCTGCTGTCGTTTCAGTAGCTCTATTTCCAGGTCTGATTTCTTTTGTGCTTCCTTTTCTTTTTGTTGTTTAATAACTTGATCTCGTTTCCTTTTCTCCATCACCTTCTGTAGCTCCGGTTTGTTCTGAGGTGCAAGACCCCTTCAAATTAAACGAGGGAGAGAAGAAAGATCAGTTTTAAGTAGCAGAAATTCTCACAGAATTGCAGGCAGGTTTTCTAAACTGAAGCAGTTGCCTATTTAGATACATCAGGATATAAATAATGAATTAAAAGGAGAAAAAACCATGCAGACATTTGCCTAGTTTCTAACCAAAACCCTAAACTAGGATTTAAGCCATATAACCCACTGTGGATATTTAGCATGCATGATAGTATTTCTCCTGTATAATTCATTATTTTAACTTTCATCTTTAGTTCTCACCCTATTCTCTCACTTCCAAAAGAATGGATTAAAAAAAATAAATAAATCACAAATCACTACGCTAGCAGAGCTAAAACCAAATTTTGGACAAGAGAAATTCCCTTGTTGGCTGATAACTCAGAATGATTTTGTTTAGGCAGTCCTGTGCAGGGTATTCTACCCATAGAATTTTGCATGGACAAAACTAAAAAGTGGCCTGTCACACTGCTCCTGGAAATTGTGGACTCTCTCCTTTCCTTGAAAATGTGACAGCTTTACCCATGCTTGGCTGTGAAGCTATTTCCAGTGAGAGCTCCCAGGCTGCACTCAACATCACAAAGAGCCTAAGACAACAAAAATCTAGAATAAAAAAGTTGCCGTCACCTTGGAGACCAGACAAAGCCTGGAGGATTCTCCCTCTCACAAGCCTTTGGGTACTACATCAACTGAATGTTTCAAGTCTGTTCAGCACAAATTGCTTTCCAAGCCAGTTACTCCGGAATGAGAAAGCTCCCTCTTAGGGAAGATGCATGACGTTATTTATACAGGCATGCTCATGGATACTCACTCCTACTCATTTCTGTGACTTCAGTTATTTCTTTTATCTCTGTTATGCTATGGTGGTTTCAGAATTTGTTATGATTAGATTCAAATCTCTCCCTGTTATTCAGGTATTAGCGTCACTTAAGGCAGAGCAGAGAGATCCCAAATCTGTCTTTGTTATTGTCATCTCCCCTGTGAAGATGATTATGTGAAAGTATCCAGCATTAAGTTGAACATCAACCATTTTTTATTTCAACTTGAAGAAATTCAATAATCTGAATAAGCTTTCAGAAAGCATATTTTTACCCTTCCCTACTTTCTATACAACTGTGGTTGCCTAATTATTCATTAATATGCATATCTGACAGCATGTCCAATAAAACATTAAAATGCCATTTTATGGTAGCATCTAGGAATGACTCCATCTATTATGCAACACTCTATCCCTGCACATACCCTGACAGAAAAATCAAATATTTAGCAACACCAAATGCTGTTCCCTATTTCTCATAATAGATCTCATGGCCTCAAATGCAACAGAAGCTACAAGATCGTGTTCATATTTTATGTTTCATGCTACTTTAAATATATTTTAACACATAAAACTGAAGTCAGGCAGGACAAGTTGGAGTAATTTTCTTTTTTTTTTCTTTTTTTACTACTAGTACTACTACTACTGGATCAGTGAGAGCAGAATCAGTGGAATATTCCACACGAGTAATCAGTAATCAACACAGCCACAAACCAGAGTCCAGCTGCTAAGTAACATTACTTGTTCCTGCTTTTTCCAGTCAGGTTGCACCATAACAAAGCAGAGACACGAGACTGATTTAGATGTGCTGCAGCTGTAACAAAGGGGACCTGCAGAAGGCAGAAGTAAATGCAACCCCTCAGTCTAATCAGATGGGGTTGCCAGTCACATCTGTAACAGAACTGTAATGTCAATCCTATTTTCAGTCTCTTATGTAAAAAGGAAAAGCAACCAACTGGCAGGTACTGCATTAAGTGGGGTCGTGTATCACCTCCTAGTGATCATTCTGGTTAAATTAAAAATCCTAAAGTTTTGATATAGAGGAAGCAAAGTGTGCTACAACACTGGTTAGAAATGATAGGGTTAAAAATCTCTGGAAAGGACAGGATCAATATTCTGCAGAGCTGAGGTTGACTCCTAGTAAGTAAAAATAGTTTAAGATAAGTGACCAGTGCCTTGAGGTAGCACTACGTGAACCTTTGCTTGCCCAAAACAACCTCCATTTCTGCAAGTAAATAGCTACACCAGTTCAAAGCCCAACAGACACTGCTCAGAGTGAGTACGGAGAATGATCAGACCAGTGCTGGCTAATATCTTCCAACACCCATTTCTGGCTGTTCAGAGCTCACTGGTCAGAAAAGTGAAGCTGCTGGTGTCTACACTGAGCCTCCACAATAAAACAAGCAGCACGTTGAGCAGACTTCTAAAAGAGCACTAGAAGTTCTCCATTCATATGACAGTTTGCTGTAATGAAGCAGAACACAAGCCTAATACCTACATTACTGAAAACCCTCCTAACAGGGCTAGTGCAGTGGCACAACTCTCTTCTAAAAAGTACCATTTTTTCTGCTGGTGAAAACCCTCAAAGTATTTAATTTCTGCACCAATAAATAAGACTCTAAAATTAACAGCTGCAGCTAATCAAAATCACAATAAGGGAAGAGTGGGTACTGAGGGCTGCACAACTTCGCTGTGTAATAGGATATTCTCCTTGAAGAAAAGAACTCCATACAATTTAAAAGTGCTTTATGCTTTCATAAACTTAAAAGAAAAAAAATAGTCTTAATTTATTGCAGCCTCCACATCCTTTAGATTAAGATCATAAGTCGGGAAACTTCAACTATTTTTCTTTCAATGACTATAAACTTCTTGGTGCTAGAAACTGACTTTGATGTTTAATCCCATTAACGAAAAATAGGACAAACACCTATTTAGGCCAGTTTCTTCCAATTCAGTTGGCATTCTTAAAACATCTCTACTACTTCATCACTAAAGAAATGCTATATTGTGTGTGCAATTCATTTAGAATTAAGTCTCTAAGCCCAGCATTTGTGAGGATTTTGCTATTACACATAAAAAGACCTCTTCTCCCCTCAAAATACTATACTGCCAAAGGATTAGGAAAATAAGAAAAAAAAGGAGAAACTTCCATATTGTGACTCTTCCTACCAAACAGACAAATCTAGTTGTGCTGGAGTAGCCAAAACCACAGCTTTCTACTCTCTTTTGTCAAGGTCCTGAGTCTCAAAAAGCCTGAATGGCTGCTACCTCCAATTTTACTCTCAAATGAACTCTGAAATACCGTTTTACCACTTCTGTTTTATAGATCCCCAAATCTAGACTTTGGAAAGTCTATTTTGGGTGGCTTAAATGCAGCAAATCACTGATTTATATCATAATTTTCTGTTGGTTTGAATGAAGGAGCATCAACAGGCTTGGTGGCTTTTCCTCCACCATGTGTTTTCTAAATGAGTTCTCTGTTGCTGCAGAGATTTAGTAACAGAACTTCAGCTATTTCTGGGCCAGGTGCTCATGTCTCTGAAACTGATGAAATAAAGTTACTGTTATTTACATCTTTAAAAGCAATATATAGAGAAACAGCTGTGCATCCCACCCCAGAAGGAAGGAGGCAGCATTTGTGCAACACACAAAGAAACACTTGTGCAGCAGCAGAGCAGGCACCAGACCATGACACTGCACTGGGAGTCAGAGCAAGCAAACAGAGAACAGTTTCATGTGAAAGAAACTATATGATTTCTTTGATTTAAAAGTGGCCTCTTAAACTCAGTGTGCTGGGAATGGTGAAAACCCACAGATTTTATCATCCTGCTGTTAACTGCAAAATTTTGTCAAATACTTGATAAAGAGTGAAAGTCAAATTACAGTGCCCAGGTACCCTACATGAAACGTGACTGGGAGAACTGAACTCTTTCCTCCCAAAACTGACCCTGTGAATATTCACAAAGACAAAATGAGAAGACTTCTGCAGCAAGCGTTTGCAGAGAAACTGAAATTCAAACAGAAATAAATGCTACGGTTAAGAATCGGAGTCTTTTAATTTACAAGATCTGAATCAACAAAAATTGTCTGCTGGGTTTTAAGTACAAAGCCATTTTGAAGAAACTAAAACTCCAGCTGTGTCTTTCAGGTGAGAGGGTGGCAAAAGTGATTTTTAGACTCTTACCTTTTCTGATTCATAAGCAGTTCTCTATGGAGTTCTTGATGATTCCGGGATGACTTCACAGGATTAATTAATTTCTGAGGTCTAATTAACTCAGGATTGTCATCGTCTATGTAGTCTGGTTCAGCCATAATCTTTCTTGGAATGGGATATGGATCTTTGGGTTCAGGGTCCTTGTTCACAGTATCTGTAAAACAGGGAAAAACTGTAGTAAATCTACACCAAAAGGCCTTTTAAAGACATAGTAAAACATAAAGGCAGAATGTTCCTTTGTCAAGTTATGCTTTTCCTGGATTTATTTTGTCTGTCATCAGTAAAGGCTCTCAGAGCAAACATCAGTAGCATCTTTTTAAGTAGACAGCAATTTCCTAACAGTGGCATCTTCAACAGCCTTCATCCAGCGATTTGGAGACACAACTTCCCACCATTTTATGAGGAACTAGACAAATAATTCAGGTTAAGTGTGGGAAGACCCCTATTGATTTTAATAAGCCTATTCAGATGAAGCATTTTTAGATCAGCAGTACTGAGTCCCCAAAAGACATTTTTAATACTGACTATATTAAATACTATGAATGAGACTCATTTTCTGCCATCAGTATCATGGTCAGTTACTGGGAAAACACCTGTGGATAAGCCCTGAACTGTACTGAGAAAAGGCTCCCCTGTGGAAATTGTCAGATCTGCAGCTAATGGGGTGGGGGACTGATTTCTGAGTGGAAAGGTAGAGGAAAAAAGTTAGGTTAGGTGAGGTTGTTTCTTTAAGGCCACAGAAAAATCCACAGAAATCCACAGATCTGAAGGCAATTGATGATTTATATCATTTGGAAATGCGGCATTTTCCTATCCTGCTATAGAAAACTTACCTATAGAAAAGTTATCTGCACATCAAATCACAACATTATGAATCAAAAGCTGACAAGTAAATTGTAGTTTTCAAATAATTTATATGTAATCATTCATACCTCTTTCCATTAAAAAGCCTCAATCACAAGAAGTTCAGCATCCAAAACAAAGTACATTCAGAGCAATTCTGCCTGCATCAGAATCTGCAACAGCCAGTTTGATGAAACACTGGCCCCTCAAACAGAAATGCAAAATATAATCTCACAGCCTGTGGGTTTGCAGAGATGCATCAATGGGACATGAATAAAAGGCGAGAGACTTCCACCCGCCTGACAGGCAGAGCAGCTGAATGGTGCGCACTGTACACACGGGGCTACGAGACAAATCAGAGAATCACTGGGATTTGCTGTGCATTTTCCAGTAAAAGCTGAATATGTGCTTTAATTTAGACCAGCCCTTCCCTCCCTCTCTCACTCCATGGGCTACAAAACCTTTGTTCAGTTGCAGTTTAAATCCCTACACTATTTTATTTCAGTAGGAATCTCATATTGTTGCTCGAGTCTGATCGAAATCCACTTGATACAGTTGAAAGATTTCCATTAATACTACGGTACCTTAAAACTGAATAGTACCATCATCACCCAGCTTGGGCTGCTTACAGGCAAAGAAGCAATTACAGCATTAAATTTTCAGCAGATGAAGGGAGGACACTCTGGCTTTGAGCGTGTCCAATGGACCCAGCATAGACCTTTCAGCTTCTTTGTTTGAATGGATGATGGGGACGGTGTTTTCTGAGTGCTACATCTCACACATCAAGTTTCTGTGGAGTAACTTCGATCACAACATCCGTGTGAGCTGCTCTCAGGGGGGCTTCCTTCATGAGTTTTTTTAAGGCAAGTTCATATGCAGCATTTCTGAACGCTGTGGGGGTGTCAGGTCTCACAGGGACCTCTGAAATTAATATAAAAATTGTCCACAGTTCCAAACCATGTAAGTGTATTGCTGTACATGACACAAACCTCTTACTGACACTGACCATGCAATAAAAATATTTCTCCCATCATCCCTTCAGTCTTCCCTGCTTCAATCAACCAACCATCTATCACCATATATACAATATATATGGTGCCAAATATACAGGATCATTGGAAAACTGAGTTCAGAAGAAACTTGAAAAGACTTCTAATCCAACTTCCTGCTGAGAGTAGGAACTGCTATAAACTCAGACCAGATTGCTCAGTACTTTACCCAGTAAGGTCCTGAAGCTCTCCAAGGCTGCACAGCCTCTGTGGGCAACCCTCTCACCTGCCTTCATGGTGGTTCTTCCTTACACCCACATGAATCTCTTGTTTCAACTCATGCCTGTTGCTTCTCACCCTCCAACCGCGTGCCCTGGTGAAGGGTCTGCCTCTGCCTTCTTGGTAAGCACCTCCCAGGCAGAGGAGGCTGCTGTTTGGTCCCCCAAGGCTCTGCTCCGGGATGAGCCATCCCAGGTCCCTCAGCCTCCACCACAGCACCTGCATGCCAGCCCACAGCCCATCTTGGTGGCCCTTTGCTGAACTCATAACTCAAATCCCTCACTGTTCAATAGCATCCAATATATAAACAAAAATCAACCCCCCCAAAACCCCAAACCTCAGCAAACTTCTCAACACACACGACACAGCACCTGTTATATGCTGTTAATAAAACGTTTGTAGAGGTCTGTTCTCTTTACCATAGACAGTGAATAAACTAGCTACAGATCTTTTTTTTTTTTTTTCTTACGTAACATTTCATACTTCCTCAGTTCATTTCAGGCTTACTACAACTAAAACAACTCAAATATTACACATCCAACCTCCACCCAAAATAAACACCCCCTGTAAATATTTATTTTGCTGTACTCCTCTATCAGTTCTGTTGCAATGATGGGGCTGTGAGCCTTCTAGAAGCCATTTATCATGAACAGCTCTCCGTTAAAGTAAATCTGAAAATAACCTGCTGCTGCTTCAAGATAAGTCTTGTTTGCTTAGGCGAAGATGAAAAATGCAGAATTACCTACAACTGTCTGTCATTAAAAGAACTACAATTTCTTTTTTTTTAACACAAGTCCCTGAAAAACAATTTGATTCAATCATTTCTCAAAGTTTGAAGCAATATTTTGCAGCACATAGATTTGGTTTGAGCAAGCCCTTAGAGTGAAATCTATTTATTCTTCTTTCTACTGTCCCATCTCTATTTTTAAACACATGTATTCAACTCAGAGGTCAGGAATTGTGGTTTCCCCACTGTAATATGAACTCTACTAGCAGCAAACATGAATGAATAAAACTCCCCTGGGAAACTGAAGACTCTTTCCATGTGTGATTAAGCTGCAAATGATTTCGGCTAGGATTTCCAAGCAGAGCCAGCACCACAGGGCACCCAGTTCCCACTCAGTGAATCCTCTCACACCCTTTGCAAACCTCCGCCTGGCTGGAGGCCACTGACTCAGTCCTGTGCAGTCACTGTGTAGTATTATATACAAACAATACAATTAAGATAGTGTGATCTCTGCCCACACCCTTTCAAAGCAAACATTTACAAAAGAACAGGCAAGTTTCACATAAAAAGGAAAAAAAAAGGAAACTGAGGCACAAAGGATTCACCACACCAAGGGCTGACAGGAACAGAGCAGTTTAGCCCTGAGATTCAGGTTCATACCAACAAACCAGCCAAGCTCGATGACAGAATCCCTTAAAAGTCCTTACACAAAAATTAATCAATGTTCAAGCAATAACAATTAAAACATTATTAATTCCACGAGTCTCTAGTGCTCATCACCACAAAAGTCACAGCCCATAAAGCTGCTTTCAGATCATCACTAGGTGCTACAGTGGGACATTAATAATCCAAATAATCACTTAACAGGAATATGCTGCCTTAAGAGCATCCGAGAGGCTCCTTTTAACCATCTGCTGTTACATGATCAACTGAGAACGCACAATCCCTTTCTGTGTTTCCCCATTACCTTGCTCCAAAACAAAGGAGATTTGGATTCAGGGGATGTTTTAGCTCAGCTTGACTCAAGTTTAATACACCCACTAATTTGGCAGGTGCTTTTCCAGTGCATTTGCTGAATTAGTTATTGCTGCACAAGCAGCACAAAAACATTTCTCTATCTTATGTTGTCGTGCCTGAGTAACCCTCATAGTCTTTGTCTGTGACTAATCTTAGGTACATGTGGATTTTCATCAAGAAAGGAAAAACGGGGGATCCTGTATGGGAGAGGAATTTTAACTCTTCAAACAGAACTGTGAAGCAATTTCAATATCCCACTTGACAAGAAAAATGCCTGTGTAGAAAAATTACTTCAAATATCCTCCCAGACAGAAGTTTAATGTTTCCAGATGACAAGATGCATTTAGAGCAATCAAGTACTACCATACAGGTACCTCAGTCTTGAAGAGCCAAGACCAAGTGGTCACATACTCACAATTCTCTCATTTAATTTCCTTGGAAGGCAAGTAAATTCAGGAAGAAGAGAATACACTGTTCAAAAGTTGATCATACTGAGGAGATACAACCAAACCAGAGCATGCCAGAAGCCTGCGAGTCATTTGGGGAACTTGTCCAACCAGATACGTTTTCTTTCAATGTTTTTTATTTTTTATTCTATCTACAGAGTTGGGTTTTTTTCCACAAAAGTCCCTTAATGGTAGTAACACTGGAAACGTGTACAAAGAGAGCTGCAGACAGCCACTAGTGTTTTTAACAGATTCCAAGTAGATCTTAACAATGCCAGGTTGATTCAGCAGCTGTCAGAGCTTTTGCTACAACAGGGCTCCCATGGCTTCCACGGGAGAGAGGAGTTCATGCAAACCTCAAACCCTCATGTTTATATGGCATTCAGGGAATTGCATTTATTTTCTATGTGATGTTCCTCATACCAGAAATGGCCCTCTACATATGGAGTCTGAATATAAAAATTCCCGTGAGACACCATATATTTATATTATTACACACATATATGGTATTTTCACCCTTCAGATGATTCCCACAATTATTTCCAGCTGTGAAAGCAGAGGCAGAGTTGAGGCCCCTTAAAAAAGCAGATAAATAAATGCCTAAAAATACCAATGGACTTGAAAATAATAGACTTGATCAGATCCAAAAGTTACATTAAGGCTAAATTCACGTGATTTCCTTTTTGCTTTAATAAATTCTTGAACTAATATCTTCCACAGAAGCATTAGCTCAAACACTGAATAACTCCTGAAAAAGATTTTATTCTCAAAAAAGCTCCAACATCTGTTCTGAGCTGCACTGTAAACCATCAGACGCTATTTTTTAAGACTTACATTTTTAGCTCTTTAAACCACCGCGTAGGCTTGCGGTTTGTCACAAGTAACCCAGAGGCCTTCTTTGAGGAAAATAACATTGCTTTACTCTGCCCTTTCCAATTTCATGAGAATTGAAATAAAAATTCTTCAGCACGTCTCTGCTCAGATGTTACTTGACCAGCACCACCTCGCATCAGCCAGAAAAGAGCTACATAAATGCAGAGTGTGCTTTCCAGGCCCCACCTCTGCACTGTTTGCACATGAAAGCTCACATCGCTATTGTCTTTATCTATCTGTTCTCAGTGCAGCAAGAGGCACTTGATTACAGAGATCTACTTGATTAATCCTTGATTATAGATATCATTAGTAACTTCCCACAG
Organism: Myiozetetes cayanensis; assembly: GCF_022539395.1. Taxonomy (NCBI): domain Eukaryota; kingdom Metazoa; phylum Chordata; class Aves; order Passeriformes; family Tyrannidae; genus Myiozetetes; species Myiozetetes cayanensis. The sequence goes on from NW_026087521.1 coordinate 6,879,287, forward strand.
TTCACTCTTTAATTCAAAACAAGAGTTTCTGAAAACAGAATACAAAATACTCTTCCTAGCCAAGGTGCTCGAGCCAGACACTGTCCAAGGAATTTTGCTCTTATTCACACTGTCTTCCATGGCTGAAAGGCATGAGGAGGTTTGAATCGTGGTAAAACACAGCCAGACTGCTTGTGGAGGGAATGGGGAGGACCAGAGAGGTCCTGGTGGCTGCAATTCCTCCCAGCACCTCATGCTTTGCTCAAACAAGCTGCCACTTCCCACCTACAAGACTTTTGCTACTAGATCAGAGTCTTCACTCACCTCAAAATCAAACATGTTTAGGGCAGTGTGAACCTACCGTGCCACAGGGATCGCTCACTGAATACTATCCTGTTACCAGGTTACTTACTACATTACTATTCTTCAAACAAAATTAAGATCACTGGACTTTTAAATCCTTTGGCAGGCATCTGGCTTTTATTATGGTTCCATCCTTGCCTTACTCCTCTTAGGAAGGTTATTTCATCCCTGTGTGCCCCAGCTCACATACATACCAGAAAAGAGCATCTTAGAAACCACCACAAACTTCTGCAAGGCCAATCTCACTGCTCCTTGTCACGCACTTCAATATCTGCGGATTCCAGCAGGCTAAATGAAGTAGCAAGAGTGACAAACTTCTGTCCATAACATGCCAGGACAGTTTAACTCACAGCATCTCCCTGACACTGGGGTATAATCAGTTAACAGCTTCATTAGTTGCATGGCTGCCAAAAGACTGACAGACCACATAGACTTGTCTCGGAAACAAGGGTGCTGATCACTTGATCAGGGCAGCCCATAGCAATCTCAGTGATGTCAAGGATATGGAAAGCAGCAGAGCCTGCCGGCTACTGAAGCTGTTCCCGTTGTCACTTTAGAGAACGTTAAAATCAACAAAACTACTAAAAAACTCACAGAAATCCAGTTAACGCTCATTTTCTACCCTTAAAGTACTGCTGGGAGTAATGTCAACAAAGCACAGATAAAACATCCACTAGATAAGAAACCAGAAGAAAGGGGGTCATTTTAAAGATGTTTGCATTGGCACTGACACCTAAAGGGAGGCCAAGTGCACGATCTGGGGCACTGCTCCACACTGTTACAATTTTCTCAAGTGCAAAAGAGCTGCTTATGGCTCCCATTCAGTTTAAACACCACCAGGCAGTCTCTGTTCTGTGCTTTGAAGTTCAGTCAAGTCCTGGGTGCGAAGGGAACAGCCTAGACTCCCTGAGAGGCTGAGGGCTAAAGAGCAATGCTGGTGAGGACAGAACGGCTGGTTTCTTAGTGTCTACTTGGAAAAAAGATGCAGGAAGACAGCTTTAAGAATGGCCTCACACCTTCCACTAAAAACCCCAGGTCCAATGAGCAGGAGTTTGTATTAATCCAAAAGAAACTTCCCTCAAGCTGCAAGATCTACAGTGAAGCTCTCTGCCAATTGCTTTGAAAACAGCTCAAAGTACCAGCTCTAAATAGTTGCCTTTCTTTCTTCTCTTGCTCGGTTAAAATGCTGAGGAGGTGTCAAATGCAGCTGCGTGATGAGAGGTGCCTCTCCCCTCCTACCACAACAGGAGGTATAAGAGTTCTGGGAGAGGAGATGGAGATCTTCCAAAAGGTCCCCTTTTCGTCAGACAAAGACTAAACTCAGGTACAGATTTTCCCTGCAACAAACTAGTTAGCATCTTAACTTAAATACAGGCAGTACAAAAGACACTGGATGAAGACTGGCACACTGTGAACAGCACCCATCTTCCCTAAATCCTGGTCTGTAATCCACTTGCTGTAACACTGTGATTCCAATCAGGGACTATCTGCAGATAAAGCAGACAGTGCATCTTACATCATTTATCTTTCCAAACCTTCCAGCACGTTTATTAAAGACTTTGTATTCCCCATACTCATTTCGCTCAGGACATTGTGATTACTGAAATCCCTGGAACAGGGTTAGGAATGCAGAAAGCCATCCTGATGGCAAGGAGAAGACCCAGTGTTTTGGACACCTCTCAACAAAAAGACCCTTAGTGTTTTCATCCCACAGAACAGCATGTGGTGCACACCCCACACCATTTCATCTATATTATTCCTTTGAAAGGAATAAATCATGACTAGCAAAGGCAGGAAACTGAATATACAAATAACTTTCACCAATACACTGCACAGGTAATTATTATACCGCAATAAAATGACTTTCAGGAGATAATTGAAATTATGCCTCTTAGGAAAGGCACTCAACAGCACAGTTTGCCACTAGATTAATCCCCAAACGTAACAAGCAATTTATTTATACATGGGTCAACAGTGACTCACATGCACTTCTGAAATGACGCATTTTTTAAAGAGATTTTAAGATTAGAAAAGCAAATAAGATCAGTTTATACTCCCTGCAGCTACAGTGTACCATCAGTGTTGTAAACCAATCAGTGCAGGCCACTAAATTAAAAATCAGGGCAAGTTTGGTTGAATAAAATTTAACTACATTAAAAAATAGGATTCCATATGAAAATAGAGTCTTGATTCAAAATCAGAAGTCCAGAGAGTGAGTGGACAGTTTCTTCAAGGGCTTCACTGTTGCAAATGTTAAGAACAATCAAACAGTGGCACCCAGTGGTAAAGGACTTCCTGCAAATAGGAACAGAATAGAAAAAGTGGGGGGAGAAGGGGGGGTTAAAGGGAAAGACTGAGCCAAATCCATGTTTATATAAAAAACCGCTAAACTGAAAGAGCAAACAGACTAAATTCCACACCATTTTACCAAAAAAATCTCATTTCTAAGTCATTCTATTTCTGCAAACATCAGCATTGGAGGACAGCGATTCTTCAAATACAAGAGGTTTAACACCAAACAGGTGTATTTTTGAGGGAGAGGGAGAAATCCAGAGCAGGCAGCACCTCTTATAAATTGCTGAGTGGAAACATTTCAAACATCTGACTCGAGATACCTAAAAGGAGACTGGGGAATCTTGACTGCTCTTAAAATCCAGTTTACAGGACTTCAGCAAGATTCAGGGAAGAGAGAAACACGTGGATGTTTTTGCACTTGTTCTGTATTTTCTTCACAAGACCTAGAGAGTAACACGTGCCCCAGTGAGGCCAAGAAACATCCAGGATCAAAAGGGAGTATGTCATACTCCTGAGCCAGAAATCCTCTTCTGGATGCTGTGATGATAATGAGGATGACAATGATGGAGGGTCCTAGCAAATATTCAACATTCAAGCCATTCAAGTTTATGTCAGATATAATTCAAAAAGGGTAAAATTACCTTTGATATACGGGGAAAAAATATTCTGGAAAAAAAATATTTTGGAGCAAGAGAAGAGGCAGGTTACTTGGCACCCATGTAAACATGACAAATAGCAACCAAACAGCACAGTAAACACAATTTTCTTAATTATAAAGAAAATAGGAAGTTAAGAAGCAAACGAAGAACAACATCAATGAGCTGAATATGCCCTATATTGAGGCAGTTCTAAGAGCTCTGCTCATTTGACTTTTAATAAGTGAAAATTAATACCAGTCTGATAATCCTATAAGCAACAAGCCTGACAATGGTTTAAGAAATTTTGTTGACTGTCTAGAAAACAAATTGCTTAAATAAAGAGCACATTTCAAAGCGAGGGGAATAAATAAACCCCTAGATTTAGTAAAAGATTTGTGTTCAGTGGCATGGAGATACCAAATTACAGAATCATAATTATCCCTTTCAGTTCTACAAATTTAAAATCCACGAGTGCAATTAATAAGTGTTTGCAAGGGGGTCAGAAGATTAAAATCTCTGCATTAATCAGGTAGTTATGCATTCAGTAGCTTGAGCAGCAAAAATGAGACCGAGCAAAGTATCTCACACGCTGCCTCAGTTACTCCAGCGCTGTAAAGCCCCAAGTCTTGCCAACCAGAGCACAGCGGGGCTGCTGAACCAGACTTTGCTTCGTGCCACGTGCTGTTCCTCAGGGCACAGCAGCATCCTGCCTGGAGTTCGGGCACAGCACGATCTGCTGAGCTGTCACAGCTCCCCTACCCTCTGGGGCTTTCTGAATGACAACTTGAAAGGAATTCTAACCACCCATAAAAGAAGCCCATTTTCAACAAGTTTAAAAACACTGACATAATGAAAAACACACAGTCCACTGCAGCTTGCCAGCTTCCTAAACACTCATACGTAGTTATGTAAAAGTTAAGTACTTCTTCAGACGAAGCAGATACGTATCAATTACCTGCCAACTCAAAAACTCAAGTTCCTTTCATTTTCTAGGAAAAAACCCTTTTCCTAAGAGGGAAAAAAAAAAATCAGCACTGGTAAAGATTGCTTTTTTTCTTCTCTTTGGTGACAAACAGCTCAGAGCAAGCATCCAGCCTCTGTTTTGATTTCTTAAAACACGATAATTTCTTAGAAACAGTGAAAAGGAAACAAAAAGAAATCATTTCCTTAAACCTATTGCTACTCCAAACTAACACACTCCCAGCTTAATCACAGGAAAGAAATAAAACATTCACCTCAAGGAGTTAGTCTTGGCTCAGGCAACTACATCCACATTCCAGCCTGCACTGTGTCCACAAAGAGACACCCTTCATTGCCCAAACGTGTTTTATCCACTCAGCTGGCGGAGATACATTTAGGTATGTGGCTCCTCACTGCACCTCAGTTGACAAAGAAACCACTACAAAGAAAGGCAAGAAAGACCTGAAAGAATAAGGCAAAAAGAAAGAGGCAAGTAAAACTGATGACCAATCTTCCAAAAGTGAGGTAGAGTAACAAATTAAAGAAAAGGCTGTTCCACACCCTACTCGTGACCTTAACCAAAGGCACGATGCCCTAATGGTTTAAAAGCAGTGAGTGGGTGTAACAACGTGTGGCAGCCAGAACAAGCCTCCTGGAAGTGTGTGCTACAAGAGGCAGGGCATCCACCATAAGAGCCTAGAAGAGCCAGACCTGATACACATGATTTTATTAAACTGCAACAGTGATTCACAGGAGCTCTGCAAAGAACGTGACATGCCGCAGGGCATATAGTAGCACATCTTCTGCTCCCTGTTTGCTAGAAGAGAGTTCTGAGAAACAGAATTTATAGAAAGTAAAAATGGACAAAAAATGTTGACACTGGATTACATCTGTCAAAGCTCGTGACTTTTTAGCTGTGCTCTCGATGAGCAGCTACAATCGGCAGCTTCTACTGCAACCTCGTAACTCAGGAAGCTGTGACACCAGGGCAGGGCTGAGTATCAGCCAGTGTGTTGCACATGAAAGGGTAGCACAGCCTGCCCTGCTTCTCAGACGGAAGGGCGTTGTTCTCTAAAGAAACATGCCTCCATCTCAACAGTGTATTGATGTGTTGCTCACACAACTGAGTTGCCTTCGGCTTTTCAGCCTTCCTGGAATAAAGAACCCAGTATGTCAACACCTAAAACAAAAGCAGTCACACAAGCTTAGCGTGTACAGAAGGGTGACTTTAGCTTACACTCTGGCAGAAGAAATTAAGTTGTGTATGGTGACATAGGACTGTTTCTAGGATGTTTTCTACATAGTCTTCTTTCTTTGGCCTTCTTAGAAACGCTTAAAGAGGTTCAGGAAGGGTGAAACAGACCACCACTCCCTAATCCCTCAGAAAGGAACTGTTCAACAAGTTCCAAGTTAACAAAGAAGAACAAGAAACTAGAGGGATGACCCCAGTGTCTTCACAAAGGGATTGTTTGTTGAGCTTGTGAGCTGGTGGCAGGAAAGGAATTTCCTACAATTGTTACCTTTCTGCTTGAGAGACCACCTGGAGGAAAGTCTCAGGCTGTCCCTCCTCAGTAGCACTCACAAAGAGGGCGAGCTGTGTCATTGGAGATAGTAGGACCCCTCAGCTCTGCTCCTCACATCCTTCTCCAGGGCTTGTGAGAGGATGGCTCACTTGCTTTACGTGCTACAGAAGTGGAATTGAACTGGACTTAAACTTGAACTGTAAGACCTCTAAAGTATGAAAGTTGAACAACTGAAAAACCCTCAGTAGTCCTGAAAGGCACTTTGGGGATCTCCATCAAACCACTTTTATCTCAAAAAGTCACAGGCTAGTTCCCAATGGTGGCAATAAGCGAAACAAAATGTGACATTCTCGTCTCTTCACGCCCCAAAAAATAAAGAGAAACCTTAAGGAAGCAAAAAACTGAAGTGCTGCAAAAACAAGACCCCAGTAGAGCCAAGAAAGGGGCCTGAAAGGCTTTATCATAAAGCTGAGGCTTTATCATAAGCTGAGGAACAAAAGCAGCATGAGGTCACAGCCTGGCTCTCGCTAGTCAAGGTTCACAAAAGCAGCACACAGAGCCCCCAGAGGAGCGAATGCCATTTGTCATTTGCAGATAGCCTGGCAGCCACCTCTCTGCAAGGGGGTGCTGCCAGCCCAAAGAGAAGAGGGTTTTAAAAAACCCTCCTCACGAGCCTTGGAGCCCTCTTACTAACATCATTTCACAGGTGACTCAGCTTAGTATACAACAGGCAGGCTGAAAAGCTGTCCTCCCGTTTTAACTGCAGCAGCTTAATGAATAGGATGAATACTTATTGATGGGCAGTCCTAACTTCCACTGCCAGCTGCACCTCTTCACACCCTAGGCCAGCTCTGCTCTTTGTTCCGCCTGCTGAACACACAACTCAGGGGCTCTGAGCACCTGCTGGGCCTGCGACTGAAGAGGGAAACTTTCAGGCCAACAAACTTTCTATGCTGGCAATAAACTGCACCTGAAGGACTCCTTAAAAATGTCACCATGCGGTGTGGTCAGCAGGACATCATCTCACTGTCTCAGATGTTTGTAAATGGAAGAAAGAAATGGCAAGAAGTGTTTCTGCCATCCTCTTCCTGTGCTCCTTCAATAGCTGAATGGGCTATTTAAGTAAAACAAAAAAACCCAAAACAACAACAACAAACAAACAAAAAACCCAAAACAAACCCAAAAAAAACCCCAAAGCAAACCAAAGAAAAAAACCCCCAAGCCAGAAAAATTATCATTAAAATTCCAATGAGCCCATATGAGCCCAAAACACTTTTCAAAAGGTGCTGTGCTGCATCCCAAAGAGCACTGCCTCTTGTGCTTCCTATCACTAAATTAATTACTAATTTTTTCCATGACTGCATAACCTACAAACATGATATGGACTTACCAGACAGAGAAGAACTGTCTTTATGATCCAGGGTAAAAGGTGAACTGGTATTTATGTATGCATCTCATGCAGTGCTGATTCCTCGGGTCATACCTCTCTACAGGAGAGGTAGTCTGCAAATGTGAGCACTGTTTCTAAAAAAAATAAAAGGAGGTGGAAGCACCTTTCCTTTACTGTAAATTCTTGACCTGTTACTAGTCCCATGAATCTGAATAAAACACACCAACCTGCCACAACACTTTCAAACATTTTGACCCATGTTGCTCAAGTTCCTGAACACACCACTACTTGTCCATCACCTTACAATACAATTACTTTCTCAACCTGCTTGCTTAACAAGCAGTGTAGAATTCCAGATTTCAAAGTAGAATATTAACACCTGCTTTGTTTTTGGTTTGGTTTTGTTTTTAAATTAGACAATCACATATGTTTTAAAGCTGCAAAAAAATTACTGAGTGTGGGGAATTAATCAAAATATGAAGTGAGACTGTTCATTAGAATGGTCTTGGTCACGTCAGAGGCTCAGTAGGAAGGCTGCCCCACAATTACCATGAGGAACTGAGTCAAGACAGAAGAGAGAGGTTCTGTTCTCAGTTCTACCAAAAGCTGGATTTGTGATGCTGAGCAAGTTGCCGAGGCTTAAATTACTCTGGAACAATCTGTGGTTGTCAGCAGAAGACAATATGTTGGATACCAAGCATGGAGAGAGCAAAACAGGCTTTTCTGGACGAGCAAATCAGTAAGAAACATCATAAATTACAACAACACTATGCTTTGTTCTGTTATGAGCAGCATACTTTTCAGAAGTTTTGGAACTGTTTCATGTTAAGCACTCTTTTTTTTTTAGGATTGAACAAATGCTTGTTTTAGAATCAAGAGGCAAAATCCAAACAGATAATTTGCTGAACAAAGTTTCGAAAATTAAATAGATGATGTTTAAAATAAGGTACAAAGTTATGGATTAACAGGTACACAAAAGAAAATTTAGAGAGATATTAGAGTTACTAACACAGAGGCTGTGAACTAGGGGCTGCAATAGAAATGCCAAGGATTTGCAAGCCTCATGCCCGAAGGACTGACACCATTTTCATCCTAAGCCTATTTTTATGAATTTCTTCCTTCCCAAGTTATTACCAAAGTCCCCAGTGTTTTCTTTTATTTGTTATTTGTCTGTGGATTTATCTTCTCAACAACAAAAAGAAACACATTAAACACATGCTTTTTTAAGCTGCACTAGTAAACATGTTCTCAGAAATGACTCCAAGATGAAAATCCACATTGAAAAGCCGGAATGAGAGCTGGGAGCCTGAGGGCTTTCCTATCCCACTGCTGAATACAACATGTTCTTCTTGAGCATGCTAGCAATAAGACAGAGACCCATTTATCAAAATCTGTCCTCTTTAAAACAGCATGTATTCCTCAACAGCCCTGGTGCTCAGCAGAGTGTAAATGCTGCACCTTCAGCCACTACCCCAATGTGAGTTTATATAATGTTACACATTAGTGTTAAAGATTACAGCAAATGTTTGCTACACTTAAGTCCCATTTCATCAAGAGAATGTTAATAGTCATCCTTTAATGTGAATGTTTACAAGTCAGCCAGAACTTTTTTTGTATCATCGAAGATAATACGATGTTAAACATAATATTCTGACCTGCTACACTGAACCCAGCAGCCAGGTTGCCCAGAGGATGTTGTCCCACCTGCTGCAACATTGATCCCCCAAAAAGATCGGAAAAACTGCACAGAAACACAACAAAGGCAGCAACAGCATCCATTTCCAGTTTAGAAATGCATTTGGCTATGAAAGCAAACAGGCTGGCAGAATTAATCCAGGAGCCTTCCCCTGACAGATTTGTCAATAATAATTCTTGTTCTCTCACCTGCACCTTTCCAGCACTGCTGAGAACAGTAACACCACAGGTAGCAATGGCACCACTCTACAACTGGTAAATGTTTGAACACGGTGAATATGGTTTGAACACAGCGTTTCCTTGTCCAGGTGTGTGCCCTTAAGGATCTTTCCAGCAGAAAATGGTGAGCTCCACCGGTCCCATATCCCCATATTGGAGAAACTCTAGAGCAACTTGTGCTCTACCTGCATGAGCAAACAGGCCCTGCAAGGAAGCAAAACCCTCAGAAGAGACAGACATGGTCAGCTGGGATGGTGCAGCTTCTGCCTGTGCAATGTGCCAGTGAGAATCAGCACCTGGGTCTATCTGTGTCAGTATGCAGTGAAATTACTCCAGAGTGGGAACAGCTGTGCCAGCATAAACACAATCAACTACTGCAGAGAATCCTACCACTTCAACCCTACAGACAAAGCAGAACAACTTGCAAGGAAAGGTTAGAATCCCAGCGACACTGAGGTGACAAGATTTCAATCATATTTAAGATTCATTAGAGCTCATGTTATACATTTATTTTACACAAGGCAATTGGAACCAAAATTAAAACAACCTCACTGTTCACACACACCTGAGGGAGTCACTATGCTCCACCAGTCCACACAGAGAGCTGAAACATTATCTCCACTTTATATTCTGTATTGTACTGGAAACCAAAGGCCTCTGGGATATAAAATAGGAGAATTTTTGTAAATGTTAATGACTGCCTTCAATGTTGCATCTCTCCAGAGAGACACAGCTATCAGCTCATCTTTCACACAAAGGTAACATCCCGCTCACATTTTAGGCAACTGTTTAGTTCAAATTTTCCAGATAAAAAAGATGTTGATTGCCACCTTCATCCCCAAACCTTGACCAGAACTATGGACCTGTTTGCTGCAAACTGGGCCACAGGAGGAGCAATATTATGTGCCTTTGAGGAGGGTGACAGTCACCCCCATGAGAGTCCACCAACACAGCAGTGTTTGGTACGTAGCTAAGCTAACAACCCCACAGTTTCGGGTTAAACACCCTCTTTCAAGAGCCATTTCCCTCTCACCAACACACGTAATTACACATACACCTCAGGGCCTGGTGGAACAAACAGTGTCTTTGTGGTTGGACCGGGGTGCAGGTTTTGACTCAGGAAGTGTATGTCTGCAAATTAATTTTGATCTGCACACCACTGTGCTCAGTGCTTTCCTATGGCTTGTGTTCAACATAAACATTTACTACCATTGAAAACCCAATGCTTCCAGGAAAACAATGTTTAGTTAAATTCACACAGTGATAAAAAAACTGCAATAAGACCATCAGAAGTTTGAAATCAATGGATGAACCTTGCCAGACAGCAACAGCAGGTTCACTAAAGTGCATGCCAGCAGTTCACCCTCAGAAGTACCACTCTCACTATTAGGGAGATGAACAAATTTGTTAGTTGTTTCTAGAAGAGCCAAAATGGGTAAGTTCATAAAGGCTAGAGTACAGACACTTATCAGGAAAAAGAGGTCTATGGACAATTTCAGAGTTTTTTTCAGTGTCATCCAGACAGTATTTCTATTGCCAGAGGTGCTGACATCCATTTAACAGAAGATGTCTGAACGTGTCTTTTAAATATCCCTTCCCAAAAACCTCCTGTGGGACAGCTGCATTACTTCAGCAAGTGGGTCGAGAGGCAGGAGGAGACAGTACATTAACCTGAGTAAGGCAGACGCACAGAAGGCCACAGCAACAAGAATTTCATCCAGTTTCTCACATCTCATTCTATCCTTCTTTACATCAGATAAGTCAATGTAGTTCAGCTGTAAATGCCTTCTCTTAATCTTACCCAATACCGCAGTTAAAAGCACCGACTGTCTCTGTCTCTCTTAAGACCTTTTACACATCCCACTCTAACCCTTATTTATATCATTATGATTATTATCTAATTATAAACAATGACTTGATTAAAACATACATATTTATAGAAGCAGTCATGTCACCTACCTTTAGGCCTTTAACTGCTGCAGCTAAAATGGGAAAGCAAGCTCCTTATAGCATTAGCATGGTTATCCAGAGGGCAAATCAAAGCAGTGCTAAAGTCAAATATCATCACTCTCAAGCAGCTTCCAGACACCCCTGCCTTCCTCCTCTGGAGTTATGAGAAGTCCAAGGAACTCCCAAACTGCTTTTTAACAGCAGTGGGCAAGGTCCCTTCAAAAATCAAAACAGCTAGAAATTCCAGCCCAAATTTCATAAACTACAAGAATACTGAACAAATCAAACCTGCCACTGCTTTCTACAATATCTCCAGGATGCCAGTTACTCCCAGCTTCACAAACTGTATGGTGTAATACCATGGAAAATACTCGGTTTAATCACTTCCTGTATTATTCACCACATTGTGTGCAATACCTTGTGGATTAATTATCTAGATAACAAAGTGACTGCAAGTGCCATTAACGTTGTCGGTCTGAAGTAGTCACCTAAAGAATGAGAGCAATGTGCCCCTGCCATCTACGGTGTGAGAGAAGCTGAATCGAAGAAGAACCCCCTCCTACATGCTACATATGGGTGACAAAAACCCACCTTCCTCCCTGCGCAGGAAGGTGACTAAACCATTATGAAAGTGTGGAATGTCCCAGTGGTTGGGAAAACTGAAGAAGGGAAAGAGCTCTCACACCTGGAAGTCGAGTGGTTTAGAAGAACGGAAGGAAGGGTCACCAAGTCTAACACATCTGAGTTTCCTTCACTTGAAATCCAATGAGGAGCCAGAGCCTGGGAAGTAAATGCTATATGATGAAAACTACTTTTTAAGTTCTCTGTGTAGAATCCCAAAGAGTTGTGCAATACCATCAATAGCTGAACTCACTGCAGATCCCCAGCACTGCCTGGTGAGAAGGTGGCACACATACACCCTGCCAGGCACCCAAACTTGGCCAGAAATGCTCATCTCCTGGCATGGAAGTGGCTAGTGAAACATCAGGCACAGGGCAAGGGTGGAAGAAAGACACAGTCACTCACTCAGTTGGACAATCCACTTCCTCTAGCAGTGACATCTAAAGGATAATGTGCCCAGGCTAAGCTGGTCCTTTTGGTTGAACTAAACCAATCCAGACTTTTTAAGCAGAGGGAAAAAAAAAAAAAAAAAAAAAAAACAACACACAAAACAGCATTTATCCTATGAATAAATGCTGAAGAGGGGGCTGTTCAGCCTGAGGAAGAGAAGGCTCAGATAAGACTTTACTGTAGCCTTTCAATATATAAGGGCAGTTCATCAGAAATATGGAGAAGGACTTTTTATCAGGGTCTGCAGCAACAGGACAAGGGGCAACGTGAAAAAGGGTAAGTTTAGACTGGACACAAGGAAGACACTTTTAATGATGAAGGTGGTGAGGCCGTGGCACAAGTTGCCCATAGAAGCTGTAGATGCCCCACCACTGGAAACATTCAACGTCAGGTTGCACGGGGCTTTGAGCAACGTGATCTAGTGAAAGATGCCCCTACCCACTGCAGGAGGGTTGGACCTGATGAACTTTATAAAGACCTCTTCCAACTCAAACTCTTCTGTGACTCTATGACCGATCACAATTATATTAGGATAGGATAGACATGTTTTGGAGGCGCTTGTACCGGTGAACAAAAGCAGTCCAACACCCAAAGGGACAGAGCTCCTCTCTAGACCCAGGACACCCACACAAGAGAAGGAAGCCCTCGAGCAGGAATTACTGCTCTCCCTAACTGCAGATGTGGCCACGTACCACCCCTGGGAACACAGCAGGAAACATCTCATTTCCGTGTGCCCTGGTTAGGCAAAAGGCACGGATTTCTGTTTGAAGGCAATCTAAACTGCACTGCTGGAAATACCAGTGGAAATATTTCTGTTATTTCCAGACCACCAAACACAAGTAGCACTTGCTAGTTTACTACTCTGGTTTCCAATTTGAGAAATGCCTTTAATGGAAGCGCTTCCTTGAACACCAACCAAATGCCACTGAACATAAATGTGCCTAAACTATGTCTCCAAGAGAGCTCTGTTTTTAAATTAACTGAGCATGTTCTAACTTAAAAGGGGGGGAGAGGAGTGAAGAAAAAAAAAAAAAAAACAAAGAGGAAAAGAGGAAAAAAGTCTCTCTTGTGGTATTATTCTTTCTGTGAACACAGGAAGAAACAGGTGTTGATACAAGAAGAAAGGAAAACAGATTTACATCTCCCAATCTCAAAGTGCTATCAGCAAAAATATTACAATATTGAGGCAGAGAAAGAGGAAGTTGCAAAACTGTTTAACATTTCAAGAAGCTGTGGGGCTTTTCACTCAGTGCTGTAGCTGGGGAAAATAAACATAAACTTTAAATATCAAAGAATGCTTTGGGTTGGAAGGGAACTTGAATAACATTCAGCTCCAACACCCCTGACATGGGTAGGGACACCTTTCACTAGGCCAGGTTGCTCAAAACCCTGTTCTGCCTGACCTTTAACATTTCTAAGGATGCCACCACTTCTCTGGGCAACCTGTTCTGCAATTCACCATCCTCACAGTAAAGAATTTCTTCCTAACATCTAATCTAAACCTGTCCTCCTTCCATCTAAAGCCATTCCCCTTGCCCTATCATCACATGCCTTCTCCAGCTCTCTTGTAGCCCCTTTAGGTACTGGAAGGTGCTCTAAAATCTCTCCAGAGGCTTCTCTTCTCCAGGCTCAACAATCCCAGCTCTCCCAGTCTGTCTCCATGGCAGAGGTGCTCCAGTCCCCTGATCACCTTCGTAGCCTTCTCTGATCCAGCAGATCCCTGTCCTTCCTACGCTGAGGGCCCCAGAGCTGGGGTAGAGCAGGACTTACCAACTCAGTAACAACAGCCAAACAAATTAAATGCTGCATCCGTTGCTACAATTAAATTATGCAATTACTGATAGAATCATGTATGTTTTCCCCTAGTGTACCATACCCTGGGCAGAGATATTCTGTAGCTGTACATATTTCCTGGGCTATAAATTAAACACAAGCCAAATTCACCCTTTCCGCAATGCTATTAAAAATCGAGGGAAATTACTCCAGGGATAAATCTGGCCCAGTGATGTTTTTCAACAAAAATGAGTTTCAGAATAAATTCTACTAAAATAGGGCTGTGTGGAAATACTTGAAACATTTTCACTTGTGTTCCCAGAGCACTTGTTTAAAAATATATTGGAACAGATAGTTCCCAGTATTAAACAGATGGAAAATTTGAAGACAGTATTTTAGAATACCCTATTTTCAGGTGATCAGCCTGATATTCTTACTGTTTTTGTGGCAGATGGTTGTGTTGTTGTTGATATTTCAACTTTTATTTATTTTGTGGTTTCTGCCCTTTTTTGGGGAAGGGTGTGGGGGGGAGGGACTGTGGGATTTTTTGATTGTTTTGGGGTTTTGTTCCTTTTGGGGATTTTTTAGTAATTCAGTATTTGCAGTCTTAAATAAAGGCCACCCTATATGCAGCTCAGGTTGTGTACCACAATCTGAGGAACTCAAAAATTACAAGTGCACGTGGAAAATCAGACCCATGCATTCAAGATTTCAAATTTTTTTACGCTGAGATTACACAATCTGACAAAATACTACTACAAACAGCATCAGGTTGGACTCTCAGGTGGCACGAGCCGGAGCCAGTCTACTGAAATCAATTAATCTTCCTCAGCTTATCTGACTCACTCAGGGAACGTGGGCAATATTAACACTGCAGTTATCCACAAAGTCACACATGCAGAAGTGCTGGCAAGGGCAGTGGCCTCAGGTAACCTCCACACACGGCAGCACGACGCTGCAGGCCTGCACGGACGCACCCGGAACGCTGCTCCCACAAAAGAGTGCATCAACTAGAACGATGGAGACAGTCATAAAGCACAAAGCTGCTGAAAGCAATTTATCTACGGCAGTTTGCACAGTCAGCAACCATTGTAACCATATTTTCGTAGAAACACAGAAAAATCGGGCTGGAAGGAACTTTGAGAGGCCACTCACCCCTTCTCTGCCCCAGGGTGAGCTGTCATACACCTACACACCCCTGATGTCTCCTCCTTCTGAGGAAGTTTCTGAGCCAATTTTTTTCTTTCTTGATCTTAATCCAAAGATGTGATTTAAACTCGGTTGTTAATCTCATTTTAAGCCCCAGGCGTTGACATTTAAGGCTAATAAATATACAGGACGTCAAACTGGTTGGTTAGTTCCGATGTGAACATGGAGTTGAGCCTTTACTAACATGGAGACAGCAGAAGATATAAACAGGTAGGATTAATGACTTCTTCAGAGCAGGAGTCAGATGTAACAGAAATATAAAAATCTATTCACCAGTCTTTTTTTTTTTTTTTTTTGACTCCATTGGAGGAGATATTTTTAGCACATCTGGAGGAGACCACAGAGGTCATGAGAAAACCTGCAGTGGTCTCATCGAGGCCATCCTCTCCTCCACAGGCACCGAGAGGCAGCGGGTGTTCCCACCACCATATAGAAGAGGCCACTCTGTTCCCAGAGAGAGTGTTCTCCCCAGCCTTGCTCTGACCAAGCCTGGTTTTGACCCCCCAGCTTTTACAAGCTTGTCACAAAGTCCCCTTGCAATAGCAGAGGGGCCTGTAGTTCTCCTCCCCTCTGTTTTCCCACCAGAAAGTCACAGGCTCAGCAGAGTCCCATGGAGCAGACAGCTCCCAGAGCCCCTGCCTCCCAAACCTCCCAGGACACAAATCAGGAGATGGAGTCTGTGGAGGAAAGAAAGGGTAGGGGAAGGCATTAAATGTGCCATTTTGCAAAAACAGCACTTGGATGGCTCTCAGCAGCACAGAAGAATTCAGGACTAACAGTGCTATTGACAGCTCTTCTGGGATAAGGTAAAAGGAGAAGGGTCTGGACATCGGATCCTGGTCTTAAAAAAGTTTTGAATAATTGAAGCAAGGCCTGGATTCTTGTAACAAGCCACTGCAGCTTATTTAAAGAAAATAACGCACTAATAAGAACATTTATTTCCTTCCACATCTTCCAAGCATGGAATCGCTAGGATCTGTTTGGAAACGTTTCCATTGCTTCTGCCACAGTCCTGAAAACAATCTTGTGCTTGTGAAGAGATGCAACCCAGTCTCCTCATTGAGATTCCATGCCAGGATATCTATTTCTTCTATTTTTTCCCCCTATATATTTCTTTGCATGCAATTATTCAGAAAAATCATACTCCTTAATCTCCTAGGACTCAGTTTATTGCAATAATTGAGAGGGTTTTTTTCTTCTCTGATGTTCTGTTTTTCAGGGCAAGATTCCTTTTTGTGTGTATGATCCTTTTTCAATTATGCAAAACCCAAGGCAAAAGCGTAATAAAAAATGCAGCAACTCTGTTGCTTATTTCTGTGGTTTGACATTTTCATTTCATGTCATAATGAGTCTAATCAATCTCTCCTGCATTACACACATATCGTATTCCTAACCAGTAGCAATTAGAAATAGATAGCCATTTGCTTTCTTCCAGAATTGCAGAAAATTAATGTCACTTGTCACAAAAAGGAGTTCTGACTACAAAGAGCAATACACAAAACACAAAGTATTTTAATTTAACACCATTCTTCATGCAGTCGTCAAATCAAAAGCGACAGTGTTAAATTCTATTATTAGTCATCCTGCTTGGATCATCACTCTGAATAAAGGCATTATTGAGATGGAGACCTGCAAATCATTTTCTCAGAAGCCACAGACTCGCAAAATTAAACAATTTAGTCCTAAGCATTAAAAATCCTCAGTAAATCCCACAATCACCAAGAAAAGGCAGAAGTACCGAACAAGAAGCATTTGTAGTGGCTCTGTTGCTTTTTGTACAAGTGACAGGCAGGATTATCTCTTGGGTGACAAATGCATGATGCTTCCCATGACCCACATTAGAGATGTTGTACCCGCTGTGATCAGGAGCTGCACTGGCAGATTTCCATCCCACAGCTCGAATTCTCACAGCTGCCCACACAAAGGACTTTCCTGCTCTTCTCCAACACACTTTCCCTTGTTTTTGGAAAGGCAACAAGCACAGTTGTCCCAGTTAAGCCAGAGGTGCCCTGCATTCGTTCATGCCCTCCTGAAGACCCAACTGGTCTCACATTGGCAGCTGCAGTAAAAGCAACTGTTCTATATCCACAGGCAGCATGCAGTTGCTGCAACAGTCAGCTCTGTCCCAGCTGACAGAAAAGGGAGATGGCAGTGCTGTCTTCATATTGGTTACTGAAGTCTGGCCTTTAATTTCACTTGGAAGCTTGTCACTGCCTACTGGGTTTGCTCACTTGGTCCATCAGACTCTTATTCCTTAAAAAGTTCAAATACTGGGAAAGGAGGAGGTAGAAGCTGGTGTAACACTGAGCTGTTTCATATCTGTATCTCTAGAAGTGGCCATATCACACCCGAAGTCTGTTGCCCCACCCTCTCAGAGGTCAGAAGGCCACCTCGGTTTCAGTTCCCACTGCTGCCTGTCAGTTCCCATTCCTCAGCTCTCAACCATCTACTGAGATGTGACACCCATTTCATAAAAACATCCGCCTGTTCCACACCCATTAATGGGGAGAAAGAAAGAGTTGAGTCTTGCAGATGTGCAAAGCTCAGACAACAACAAACAGGTCACTGATCAGAGAAGCTCTCCAGGTGTATCCACTGTGAAAGACAGCACCAATTTTGTTCCCTCTCAAGGAAACCAGACAGACAGACAAGCAGCAATGCCTATTGCACAACTGCTTCATGAAAAGCAAGTGACACAATGGGGGACCCAGGACTTCTGCACACAAACCCATTTAAGGGAAACCCACACAGCACAGACAGGAGTGGGGGTGCAAGAACTGCACAATTGTTAGCTGGCATATTACTCGAATCTTGGACAAAATGTCATCATGGCCAGCCATCCCGGGGATTTCCAGGGCAGACTTAGGAAAGTCTAACAGCTCACCAGCTGCTACTAAAATCTGTGCTCCACAAGAGGCAAAAAAAAAAAAAAGTAAAATAAAATACCAGGTGATCTCTTATTAGATCCCAACATGCCACTGAACAAAGTAACAAGACAGGCAGGATCCAAAGAGTCTCCTTTATTACAGAGATCCCTTGAGTGAAATAAACAATTGCAGATTTTGAACACTGATGGTTATTCCTCACCCATATTTGTACATATCTTCCAAGTGCTGAGTAAATCAAAACCCAGGCAGAAACATACAGTGAAGGCCAGATCTTTCATCAAGTATATGGTCTGAGCAACTCTTCATATATAATTACACTGCCAAGTACTTGGTGAAAGAATTGAGTGGACGACAGCATATGCTTCTTGTAAAGCAGACCTTTGTCAGACAAGAATTAAATTAAGATCCACTATAGGAACTGTATCATACAGCTTAAAAGAAAACCACATGTGCAGGCCAGAAATTGGGGGTAAAAACCTTGAGGAGAAATGTCACCTGAGGTCCGCTCCTTACACAGGAGGTTCAACAGCAAGGGATACTATTATCCATTGCATCCACAGAACCGGCAGGTTGCTGCTCCGAAGCAGCTGCTTGATTATTTAGCTTGAAAGTTGGACTATTCCTTGCCTTTTCTCTGGTGTGGCTTTCAGCTGCACTGCTAAACCCTCTGGTGGCACAGCAGTGCCAGACAGCAATGTGCTTCATGTGGGACCAGTGTCTTCAGGCCGAGTGAGGGCCTGGGACAAACTACATGTGGTTTGTAAGGCATCCTGCAGTGGGGACCACAGCACTCTGCTAATGCCAGAGGCACCTGGAAGCTGTCATGGAATTTTTGAGGACATGGTTCAGTACATTCACACCAGCAGGTTGACACGGGCCATTCTCAGTGCTGGCTTCTTGTCACAGAGAACAACAAAGAAGGAAGCAGTCAGTGAGAGGCAGAAACCTGTGCAGTCAGCAGAGCAGCAAGTGACTCACACACTGCAGAGGTGCACACAAGACTAGTCCACGCTTGTCAGCGCTGGGTATTACACATAATAACTCCAACAGCCTGCATGGTACAGATACCAGGTTTGCAGCCTACACATCTGCCAGTTTTCTTGATAGATACTGAAAACCAGCATCCATCTAATCACTTACCAGCAATGATTCCCTTTCCTGCTGCAATCTTCTGTTACACAGTGTCATCTGGTCCCAGAGACTTAAAATATACAAATAAAGAATATCTGATTTTTTTTTTTTGTTAGAATAGTGGAATAATTAACTGATACATTGAAACTTCAAAAAAAAAAAAATTGAACTTCACCAACTGCAAATAATCTGCAAAGCAGTGATTCAGCTCAGTGTGTGATTTTACACACATGCAGAGACACAGGTTTTCCACATATTAAAATAACACTACTAATTAAATGCTACTAATGAACAAAAGATGTGGTCAGCTCTCCTTTGGAAAGCCTATCACACAAGTATGGCACTTAATCAATAGGGAGACAACGGTAGTCAGATACAATGTGGCAATTTCATTCGAACACAAATCCTGCTGGCACTGAGGCTGAAGACAAAGAGTGTCAAGGAAAGCGTCCAGACCTTTCCTGCTGTGAACATTTCTCGTTTTGAGAGAAGCAAGAGGATTTTGTATTTAGAAGTTACTCCAACAGAAGCACACACTTTTCCCTTTAACATTTTGCTTTAAATTACGGATAAACAACTTGTAAGATTGCTCAAAGATCTTCAGCCCCCAAAGAAGCAAATCAAGAACTCTGCCAGAAAAGCTGTGGGCAAACAAGATTACCTGTCTTGCTTGCAAGTGAGAATTGCCTGTTAAAAAAAAAAAGGCAGAATCATGTTTCCATGTGGAACACTTTAAAAGTATTATTATTAAATATAACATTTCAGATTTTTCCTCTCTCTTTTATTTCCAGTAATACACACACTCGTCTCTGCTTGTTCCACTAGATAACAACAGGTAGCAGAGCCAGTCATGTTCTTATTCAGTGTTCGTGTTCTAGGATTTGAGCCCTTCCCTCCAGGTTCTCCCAGAGGGCAACAGACCACAAGGAAACAGCCAGGCACATGCCAGGAGGAGAGGAATACAAAACAACCTGCATAGGGCTTTCAGACCCATCTTCATCACAGGCCTCAAAATATCCACACAGCTGGCAGAATTCCCATACCAATCTGAACTGGAGAGAAGGGAGGGAAAGACTGAAATATCAGGATGTTGCAATTTTGAAAATGTCATTAAAAATTTTAATTCTTAGCTAATTATATGGGCAGTGAGGGAATTTAAAAAAAAAAAAATCGAGCAAAGAGAAGTCATGTAATATGGCACCTAGATGGCAAGAGAGAGGCATTTATTCTGCCACACTGAGATTTTATATTCGCAGTCATCGCTGCAGTGCTGAGTGACGTGAAGCAAAGCGTTGCTGCTTCTTCCTTGTACCATTTTCTGCTACAGCACCCTCTGCCATCCAAATTCCTGCTCCCTCTCACACCTTTACAAAATGTCATTGCAGTGACTTTCTAGGAATTTGGGCCAAGTTCAAGAATCCCCATCTGCTCCCGCTGGAGAGGGATGAGATCAGACTGTAAATGCATGGCAGACTCCTCACAAGGAGACATGCGAATACAATTTGGACACATATAAAAGTCAGTCCCAGCCTTCTCCATTTAAATTAAAAACTTTAGACTCTCGTCTGTCTCCCTGTAATGAAACATTCATATAATCAGTTATTCATCCATTTAGGCTGAGTGCATGTATAGGCAAGCACTCTCAAGACATTTCATTAATCTACATTTATCTTTAAGCTGTTTAGAATTGCAGACGTGCGTGTACAAGATGAGTTTTTCAAGACTTAAAAGCAATTAGGTCTTGAGAAAAGTGGCTTTCATAGTACATGTTCTCACAGTTATTTAAATAAATTCAAATTAAATATATGTTTAAATCAGCACGAGACCTCTCATTAGACACCAGCGTTTTTTCCAATTTCAAGAGCTTTTTGGCACTGCTCTGCACTGCATACGTAGGAGCCGGCACCTGTGCAGGTAGTCAGCTTGCAGGATGGCTCCGCCTTGCAAACCTGAACACACACAACATGGGTTCAAAAACTGAATTTATAATAATTTTTTGTTATAGTTGGTAGCAATATGGAAATAAATATGCAAAAGGTATCACTCTCTGTAGGTTTTTCTCCACACCTGACTGGTTATCACGATAACCCAGGGCTAAAGCCAGGAGCAGAAGCATGATATTCATCTACTAACTCTTCCCAATTTACCTTCATGGTGCTTTCTAAAGCTGAGATCAAGCTTCCATACTTTGCAAGATGATGAACATTTAAAAAAAAAAAAAAAATCCAGAACACAAATCAAGTTACTTGAGGAATTACATGGAACTGGAAACGAGAGTTGGATCAGTAAGTCCCAGCCGAGCCACGTAAAGATAAGCCCTTCTGCATTTAAACAAGTCCTACACTTCTACACGTGTAGTAATTTCTAATCCTGCCTACTTAAACTCTAATGGAAGAGTCGTGAATTTTCCACCATTGGAAAAAGACCATCCTATCTCTGGTAGAGAACATTAGACTTCTTCATAATCCCAAGTGTGTCTCTCTTGCTTACATCTATTTATTCTCCTTTTAAGTCCACTAATGGACCTAAAAGGAGAATAAATAGTTCATTTCTTGCCCACAAATGTGACCAAGAAAACCCAATGTGATTACATTCTGTGTGTGGCTAGAGACTGAAGCCTGCTGTTTTAAAACATACACATGAACACACAGATACATATGTACATACCTACTCACACATGCAAACTTTGTTGATAATCAGAACAGGTCTTGATTAATCACCTCTACTTGATATTTTTACAGTGTTTCATGTAAAAAAAAGTTCCCCAAATGTGCAAACTATTATGGAAATATGTGAAAAACAAAGTCTGACTGGCAGATTAAAGTTGTATGCTGAATAGCACATAAGCCTGTTTAGTATTAATGCCAGAAGAGAACCTTTCTCACTCTAAAAATCTGACATATCATTTGCTTTATTAGCTCTAAATCAACTATTCACTTAATTTACATTAAAAATAGGAAAGTATAAATTAATACAGATTATTTAGAACTGAAGCCATGCAAAAACAGCACTTCTTTTTCAACAGACTTTCAGTCTGGAAGTAAATATTACTGTACACTGCTGAATTGCTACAACAGTCCACAAGGCCAGCACTGGAAGTCTGTCGGATTCAACCATTAAGATTTCATTTACTAAGAGTTAATTGACTCAAGGCTTCCTTTTCCACTAATTAATACCACAAACTGCCTCCAACTATTATAAGTTTAGATCTGAGTGCATGAGCAAGGAATGACTATCTTAAACACCCCCTAGAATCACAATTTCACAGATCCAGGAAATGAAACCTGTTTAAACTGGGAAAAGAAAAAGAAAGGCAGGATAGTGCTTCAGTCTAGTCAAAAAGTCACTGTAGCTCAGATTAACTTAGAATTCATGAAACTCTAGTCAAGAAAGTAAAAATGAAAGTCTGACCCTGAAAAAGTAAGGCCAGATGTTCCAGTCATTTCCTCTTACATTTTTGCAAACCACGTGGCTCACAGTCACAGAAAAGTCTATTACAACTCACAAATATGCCTCCAGAAGAGATCCAAGAATTTCCCTTCCAAGCTAGAGACGATTTCCAACAAAACAGAAGACACCATTCCAGCACCAAGCTGAATAAAGTGAGCCAGAGGTCATCAGCAATCACATCTAATGGAAATGAGGATACAGAGAACCAGCTCTGCAGGCAGAGCCCGTGGCTGGCGCAGCTCCCAGGGCATCGGGGCGATTAACTCCAGCAGAACAACACTGCAGTCACTCAAGCCCCTGCTCACTGCAGGAGTCTTGCTAACATTTGTGTTTGCTACTCCAGGTCAACGCCAATAACTTCACAGTCCTTATCTACTCAGAAATGCTACCCCGCTCTACCTTTAACCTGCCCCTCCACGTTCCCACACTACTAAGGACATGCCTCTCACTCCAAGCACCTCAAAACTTCACCTAAGACCATTTTAATCACACACACAGAGGCCTTCTTCCCTTCCAAGATTTTCAGTGAACATAACATTAGAAGAGGCTGAAAATTTTTCCTTTCTTAATCTTGAGAAAACCCTTTTCTACTAAGTCCTCTCTAACAGGGCTGCTGCCCAGCACCCGGCTGGAAACAAAGGGTTTCTAATGGAAATGGTGAGGTAACCTCAGATGCTGTACCGAGCTGCACGAAAACCCTGTCATGCTACTGGCAAGAAAACGCATTTAAAGCCTAAGAGGCTCTGTCATCACCATAAAATGCACACACTGCTGCTGCATGCCCTCAAACTTTATTAAATGGGCCTGGGCACAGCAGCAGTGAAGTGCAGCCCCCCCTGACTTCGTACAACACATGGGCTCACTGCCACCACCTCCACGCTAACAAGAAAGGGGAAGAGAAAAATCTGCATTAAATTAGCGATCACAAAAAGAATAAGGGAAAAAAATTGGTCTGAGTAGAATTCAGTGCTGGAGGGTTACTCTCACTACCTGGCCATTATACACTACTCTTTTCTCAGCATTAACACCTACCCATTTCTCCAACCCCGTGACTCTCATTCTCATCCTCATTGCTCTGTTGTTAGCAAACCAGCCTTCCTCTGGGAAAGGTCTATCAGCTGCAATGAATGCTGGCCACTGTGTTTAGCATAAAATTTGGAAATTTTGAAATTAAGACAGTAAATCACCACTGTCCTCTGCACATAAGAACAAGTCCAGATATGACAAAGATATAATGATGCTCTTTTATTAAACTGATAAAAGAAAACTGAAGAGAAGTGAACGAGACTCAACTTAGTGAACATCTGAAATTTAATAACACTACATTAATAACTCTGATGAGGACTGCTGTTACAGAGATCTCCAGGAATTTAACATAGGATAAGTTTTAATAAAACTATACTTCCACCTAAAGTGCTCTGGATTATTTAAGATTTATCTAAGTGAGAGCAAGGAGACCCCATCTAATCAGGAAAATGCTGTAATAGCCTATGATTCAGAAGCCATCAATTTACTTTGTGTTCACAGACTGTGTGCAAGATACCATAAAATGAAATAATAAAAAGCAGTAAAAGGACAGACCTTATACAGCAAAAGACCCAAGCACTGGCAAAGAGGGGGAAGCGGGTGGAGGGAAGGATGTTTTAAAGACAAACTACCTGCATGTGCAGTTCTGAAATTATAGCTCCCAACTTCCCTATCTCATTACTGTGTGAGCTGCAGATGAAACAAAGCAATGGAGAGTAACAGGGCCATGTTGCCTCTCTTGAAAATAAAACTCCACCATAATGGAAAGCTAATAAAGAAAATAAAAGCAACAAGCAAGATTAAGAAAGCAGAGAATGCAAAGTAATAGTATTGATTTAAGTAGTTCATTTTTTATTAATGGGTATTCTTTCCAGCGGATATCAAAGAAGCATTTTATGCCTAATAGGTGCCATCACCGTGCAAATGTTTTCTAAGCAAAAAAAAAAAAAAAAAACAAACCTCAACAAAACCAAACCCACTCTTTACCAAGGCAATAAATGGCTTCATAGCAGACAGCCAGATGCAGAATTCAAGAACCAAAGTGAAGCATGGACAACGTGAAACGAAAGAAAACCAATCCTCAGTGAAAGCCCTTCTGCATTGAAACAATTTAATAGAAGGTGGGTGCTATAGATTATACGTTTTCATTTGGTAACCCTGGGTACGTTCTCAGAGAAGGTGTGTGTATTACTGACCACCTCTCCGAGGGCTTCAGATGAAACAAAAACCAAAAAAAAACAAAGCAAAAAAGACATTTTAAAAAATATGCACCCTGTGCCCTCAAAGGACCAATGAAAACTTAATCCAAACCCCATTCTGGGAGTGCCACTGAACAGCAGATGTTCTTCCCAATGGGTCTGTACTAGTGACTCCAGTTCACTGCAGTTGCTGAAACAGCTTTTTAACAGACTACAGGGGAAGACAGAGATTTCAGCTGTATGGGCAGTGCTAGACAGGATGAACACAGGTCTGTGGAAACTCTTACAGAAACCACCAGGTAGGTGCTTATTGTACTGACACGGCACAATACTGAAAATCACACATTAAAACTTTGACAGTTAAAAGATGATGCTTTCCTTAAAAGAAAAATCAATATACAATAATCAACATGACTAAAAAAACAAAAACCCAAAAAACAACAAAGTACAACAAAACCTCCCACTGAATACATAAGCCTTATGTAGAATACATAAGCCTTACAGAGAGCCTAGTTGCTTCCTACTTCTCCCCCTTCCTATTCCCACTTCTAGTTTAAATTCTTACAATACTTAGGTCCTGAATATTTATTCCCGATTCACAAACTTTAACTATAGAACCCTAATTCAGCTAACAGATTAAATCTCACTGTTTACACTACAAATTTTAATCCATAATTAATATGCATACCAATGTCTGTTTATTTTGCATAAATTGTTCTCCTCCCCCAGTCTCCATGAGATAGCATGTTGCTTCCCAATACTTTACTTCATAATCTCATTAGCAGCCTCTTCTTCCCTCTCCCATCGGTCAGGTTTTGTATTCAGATAGAAATGTCTTCAGATACTTCCTGGCGGTATCCTGGAAGCAATCACATCTAGTTGGAATTGAAAACGTTATTTATCTACTGTGATTTTGCTGATATCAAATATTCAGGTTAATAGTAAAGACAACGGTGGCAGGGAAATTGTAACAGCTTTGGAAGGATGTAACACACTGGGTACCCATTTCCTTCGTTTACTTAGCAAACATGCTGCCCTTGGGCAAAGGAGTATCAGATGGCTAATAGTCTCTGTGCCGAAGGGAGCCAGGAAGCAGACTGTTAATGAAGCCCAAAGGGTACTGGAAAGAGGCACTGGGATAGCATTGGCAATCTTCTTTCAAAAACCAGAGCCTCACTGGTGCAGCTGACCTACATTCTGCAACTCAGGGTTGAAGGCCCAGTCAAAACATGCATAAATTAAATTATGGGTCCATTTCAGCTGGATCTCCAAGCATCCCGTGCTGGTGAGAACAACCCGTCTCCTCTCGTGTACTACTCCAGCACAAGCCACAGATGCTGAATGTGATCCCAAACCCCTCTGTTTTAACTTGCATAAGGCCCTTTACAGACCAGACTGTTCCTTGCCAGAGCTTCGTGTTAGCTTGCTATTTATTGACTCCAGGGTTTTAAATGACCAGCATAACCCTCGCCTTTGAAATCTAATTCAAAGCAGTTTTAAGACTTCCTTCTTATGAGTAATTCCCTTTAACCAAGCATCTATAAGATTTAAGGAAGAAATCATAGCAAGCTTCAATTTTCAAACTCGTTTTTACCCAACGTAATCTTTCCCTAAAAGACCACAAATTTTCTTCATGATCTGCACATCTAAGTATCTTCTTGCACAGCCAGGGGCAACGTCTGCGTATCGAAAGCTTGCAGTCTGTGGGTTTCACTGTTTTATGTCAAGAGCAAAGCACATGCAGGCTCAAAATAATCCCATGCCTCCATTTTTCACTTCAGCTAAAAAGGATCCAACAAGACACATCAGAGGAGAATGCACTGGTGTTGATTTGTATTCCAGAAATGAACAGATGCTAAAAAATGAAAACTATTTAAGCAGAAATCTTGATTGCTATTCTCTGCAGAAGGGTTGCTGTAACATGAGCCTTTTGTTTGCTGAAGAGCCAGATAAATTGCACCACTAATTTGTCCCATATAACACACACTTATTCAAATCTTTATAACACATGGAAAATGACTCAGTTCTAATGTTCTAAGTGAACACACTTTCAGCTGTTATTCCTATCAGCACTGCATTAAGAGAAGTAGGTGAAGGCAGAGTAGGTCCACAAAATCATCAAAGCAAAAGCTGATTTTATTTACTTAGATAAAACCCCTGAAGCAGGCTGGGCACAAAGTGGAACAGACATTTTGTTTATAGATCAAATTTATGAAAGTAATTATTATCTCAAGTTCACAATTTGATGATTATTGGTCCTGATTCCAGATTTTAGAACTACTGGAGTTATCTTTTTCTATCTTAATCACATTCCTGATTTTTCATCACTGTTTCTCAGCTTTGGAATAACTGTTTATTGAACTGTAATAATTATTTGCTGAATTCATTGAAAGAAATAACAATCAAGAAAATATCTCCTAATTGGACAGAAAGAATACTGCAAAATTTTGCTTATTTCTCAAAAAAACTTGTTCTGACCTCTTAACCAACAAATTTCAACAGGTCACAAAGAGATGACTAGACCAGGGGGAAGGAAAGTTAAGGTGCTTAGATCAGGGGGAAGGAAAGCAAAGTTAGACTTCACAGTTATATAAAACTTATTTATAAATAATTTACAAATATTTACAAAAGTTATTTACAAATACTCTTATTTGTAAATATATATACACTTTTATATATATCTAATCCAGTTAAAATTCATGTTTTGATCTGCACAATCCTAAGGAACTACCCCTATTTATACATTCAATAAAATACTTAAAAACTGTCTTCAAGCAGACAAACCAAGGCACCCCATCCTAAACCAGCTCTTTGCCAACCTTGAATTTGCAGTTAGCACTTCAGTCTTATTGCCCCAACGGAGAATCTAAAATAAACTCCCCTGACCTCACCCTGGACAAGGCTCTCCTGCATCACAATAATGGAAAGACAAAGGCACAAACACAGTGGATTCTTCCATACCTCACGGAGCCACCAGTTAGACCTGCAGCGAAGACCACAGCAGTACGGCTTTACCACTCACCAGAGCACGATCAGATTCACATCAGCCCTAGGTCTGGCAGAAAGTGTCCAGGCTCTGGTTACCTGCACTGATCTTCCTTGAAGAAGCAGAAAACAACTCTTGGAGGCACAAGGCCCCAGGAGCTGAAGCTTTCTTCTTCTTCTTCTTGCGACAGCCCAGCTACCTGCACTCGGGCAATGGATGAAGGTATAGGATGGCCCCCCTTTCCTGGCCTTCCTTTTATCCTCACCTTTATTGGCAACAACAGAAACCACCTGGCTCCCTATATCAGATAGCAGAAGCCATCCTAATTACCCTGCAGCAGCTGCCACCCATTCTCCCATGCTCCTCACTTCTCCCATCTCCCTGCACCAGCCCTGCTCTGGAGTCAGTAGTTGCATCCAGGATGCAATGGGAATGCAGCTCTGGCTTGGGAGGTTTCAGTGACAAGAGCAGTCCAGCACGGAGAGGTGGAACCACCTTGTAATCTCAGCCTGCGTTGGCTAAAAAATACCAAGCAAACATGGGATTGCGTGCTTTTGTGTACACACCGGGGTAAAAGGAGGCAAAGATGGTCAAAAAGATATGGCTGCATAAGTGACTGCAGGAGCACAAACACAGGTGTGCCAGGGGGATGTGCCAGAGGCTCGGGAAGCACAGCAGATGGAGAGCCATGACGGACGTGTTACAATGAGGGCAAAGATTAGAGCACTGTAACAGAGAAACCTGAACTGGTTTAACTGGGTCCTTCTCCTTATAAAATAGTTATAAAAAGAAATGTGAGATTCCAGGACCAGCTGAAACTGCCGTGCTAATAAAACACAGGAAACCATTGATCTCAATAAGAGTTATTTGCTTACAGAGAAATGAATCTGCAGAGCTAAAATATCTTATTAGTTATCATGAAACTTTTTTTAACATGCACAGATCCTTGTGAAAGTCAAAGACAGCAACTGGAGAGAACCCACATCCAAATGATTCTACAGTGATAGTGAGTTTGCTGAAATTCTGAAGGCAGAAGATACCAAAGTGTTTCCTGCTTAAATGCAAGGCTGACCATTTAAAAAAATTTTTCCACGACCTGCCAAAATAACTAAGAGAATATCACACCAGCTCAGAAAACCCAAGGGTAACAAGGTCAGAGAAAAAAAGCAGAAGTAAATACAATTTATTTTATCTTCACATGAATGACCATGCAACTGAGGTCCCTTTAAACCTAAATGTCTCTAACAGATTAGCCAGTAGCACAGAAAGCCAAAAAAGCAGAACTAGAATACAAAAGGAGAGATAGAATTTACTTCAACAAGGTCTACAATAGATCCTGGCGCATCTCTGCCTCAGGGGGAAAAAAAAGAAAAAACACAACTCTAAAAAAAAGACACTTACCACAGAATTTTGTAAATATGGGTTGATGCTCACATACCACTCAGTGTAATATGCAAAAATTCACTCTGTCTCATGAGCTCAGATGCACACACATACACCCGAAAGTACAAATTTATGCCAGCTTTTGCTAAAACCAGTGAGACGTTTTCCTTTATGTTCACAGCTGCTGAAGTACTATTTCATCTGCACCCTATCATGTCCAAATTCTCCTGGCTTTTGAAACGATCCACACTTCCTATTTAAAGCTTTGAGCTGGAATGGATGGTTAACTCATTTCACAAAGAGTTTGGTTATACATCTCCCCTGATGAAAAATTTAAATTGTTTGGCTAAGAAGCAGTGTCTTTTTACCCCAAGACGCTCCTCCAGCAGCAGTTCAGTAAATAATGCGAAACAAAACCAGGGAAAGGAACCAAAGTGTTTTGTAACACAGAGAGGGTTTTGGTTTGTTTTCATAAAGTTCAAACAGAAGAAGTTTTATGACTTAAATAAAGGAGTGCAAAAGGGTTTGGAGAAGGAAGGTTTCCATTAAACAGATCAGGACTGGTTCAACAGTAATTTGAGCTCCCTATGAGCTCACTTTTTGCTGTGCCACAGTCAGGAACGAAGCAAAAACTTCACAAAACACAGGAGGGAGCTGATGACAGATGAGAGGGCAAGAGGCAGTGCAGGGGCCAGCTCTGAAACAGTTACTTGCGCTATATTACAGCCTGCCATGGGAGAGCCTTTCCCACATTTTTAAACCTGCAAATGTAAAGAGCAGCCCTTGGGAAGTCCCAGCTCTCAAGGGAGAATCCCACTTGTGGTCACCAGGGCTCTCCATCTGTAGGGAGTGGATTTCCCCCATCCTGCACAGGCTGTCACCAGAGGCTGCAGTCGGCTGTGGCAAACCCCCCACAGGGACAGGGAGATGATGTAAGGCAGCTCAAGTGCCCTAAGCTCAACTGCTCTGAGACACCCCAGCCTAGGGAGTCGTGTTTCACCTGCATCTAAGTCAGCTCCGGTTTACGGCAGAATAATAATTTTGGTGGTGAAAAGCAGCTATTAAAAATGCTTTCTTGCAACAACACTGCCAAGAAGAAGCTGAGCCGGGAGACTCTTTAAGAGCATCTGCAATTTATGGGAAATGAGCAATCAAGAAGCCCTCTTGGGCCAGGCTAAGTGGTAGGTAATGCTGCCTGGAGCTCATCCCTGGCCACCAGCACCCACATTGCAGAAGGACAACCTGAGCACAGTCCCACTGGTTCCTGCAGCAGGTGATGAAGGTGAACCTTTGGAAAGAAGGCACCACAGTCCCACAGCATCAGCCCACAGGAGGGTGACTGGGGAAGAGTCACACCAAAGGTGCAGCCAACAGGAGTCCCAGCTCACACCTGCTGCCAGGGCTGCACTTAAAACAGTGCAGATGTTGTCCCTGCACTCTCCCCTCCTGTGGTACACACAGGATGGCACCCAGGGACCACTGGGCTCTGGAAGGACACCATACATAACTCCTGGTTTGTCAGATGGGGATCTAACAAGGCACCACTTCACCTCAGGCAGCACAGCAAGTCTCCCTTCTGACAGCTTAACATTTGACCTGCAGATCTGTGCATAATCAGCTCAGTGTTAGAATCTGCAGTTAAACCTCATTCACCGTCTGAGCCCAAAGCTTAGAGACAAAAACCAGGAGATACAGGAACAAAAAAGTAAAGCAAGGCAGGCAGAGTTGTTGTTTCCCTCCTCATTACTCATGACTGTAACTGCAGCCTAAGGACATCGACTTGGCAATTAGCACCGATACTGGTTCAATCACTTCTGGAGTGGTGGGCAGGCTGCTACTGATCTCCAGCAGAAAAACTTGAGAATTACCAAAAACCTCACAGAGGATTGGAGCAGGGAGGTTCACTCCTCCTGGGGCAGGAAAGATGAGTCGCCATCTGCACTGAAAGCCCAGCTGCCCAATTCCTGCTCAGACAGTTTAAATCCTGAGTTACCCCCTTTCCATGAAGATCTTACATTAACAGGAACCAGGTTAATGGTACAGGAGAAGGCAAGGCACAGGCTTTGCTGAACAGGAGTTTTTCTCTCCCAGGAATTCTGCAGGTGGCATCTTGCACAGTGCAGTAAACAGAGACAACCCTGGGAGTGTTCAAGGCCAGGCTGGACAGGGCTTTGAGCAACCTGGTCTAGCGGAAGGTGGCCCTGCCCATGGCAGGGTTTGGAATGAGATGGTCTTTAAGGTCCCTTCCAACACAAACCTTTCTGTGATTCTACAAACCCTGGGCAGACCTTACAAGAACATCAGCAGGAATTCTGCTGTGGAACCCATACTTTTTGCATGTACAAAAGTGATTTTAAAAATGGATTGGCTTGATAAAGGCGACTCTTTAGTACCCCAGTGCAAACATGCAAATGTAGGGAAACGCATAAGCTGAAGAATCAAGATTTCTTTGCATATTGAGACTTGCTAGGCAACTCTTCTTCAGCTTCATGTTGGGATGGACATGGAAGTGTAAGTATTTTTGATAACCAATAGTAATGACTTAGGAGAGTCTCTCTGATTTTTATATATTACATGGGCAAGAGGCCAGACAGAGCATTTAGTTAATTAAAGTTTTATTGATAGCAGTAAGTGGTACCTTTCTGACATTCTCCTACCTTTTTCTGCCTGTATAATGTGATCCTTAGCCTTCCTTTATGTACAAAACAAAATGAAAAGAAAAAATAACTACGTAACTTCCTGCAAAAGACAAATAAAAAGAGGTATCACAAAATAAATATCAACCAAATTCAACATTCGACATAGCCACATCCATAGAGAGACTAATTTGCAGATGAAATGGGAAAGAATCTTGCCTAGGCTGCTAAGGAAAAATGCTGTATTAAACAGATAAATTTCAAATACAAAAACAAAGGCAGGAAGTAGGAAAAAATAATGAGATCCTTATAGTCTGCAAGTTGGCCAAATGTATCAACCCTTGTTATATTTGGTTTTCATGTGTTACTCACTAGGCATGTTCGTGCACTGGGAAGAATACCAGATAAAACATGTGGTTATTGGCCCACAGAGATAACAACGCCAGAACGCAAGCTCCGGTCTGCAGCAGCTTTCCTTAATAAGTATTCCCTATTTAAGCAAAGATTGATCCTACATGATGTGACAGGCCACTGATACAAATAAATTGCTTTATGATATAATCTGTGACTGTTAAAAAAAAAAAAAAAAAAAAAAGCAGCCAACATGTATTCACTGTGGGCTTACTGAGTTCCACACTAGCGTGTCTAAGTTTCCACTTCGTGTAAAATCAACTTTTATCTCTCTGTGATACAACCCAGCAGTACATTGTAATCAATTTTTAATCTTTCAACTCAAAGGCCTGAAGCCAGTTTACAACTACATAACAATCTGAAATAATAGGAGTTTCCGATCCATTCCAATTTTCAAGTTTTGTGTTGCACATGTCATTGAATTACCAGAGCAGCTCATGCAGTTACAGAAAGCTTCTAGAAGGGAGTGATAAATTAACATTATCCTTTATTTTTGTAACCAAATGAGGGGACTGAAATATATTGGGGTTTTTTACCCCCCCTTCAGCTTTGCAAAATTTAATACGGTTCATTGGTCAGAAAGTCAGCAAGAACGAAAGCACATCTACTGTTCCCCACCTCGGCTACCCACGAGCTGGCAGTTAAACAACGCTGAAGGAAATGGGTGCGGTTTGCTTGCACAACAGCCTTTCTAAAAAGGTAGCAACCAGGCTGTAAAGCATTCACACAAGAAGCAGGACAACTCTGGGACACTATTCTGATGCCCACATCTTAGTGAAATCAGCACGGCTCTAGCAGAACCAGACTGCGAGAGCCACCACAAGGAGATCCCTTGGTACAAAGTTAAGGTGCAAAAACACAGCAGAAAACACAGTTTCTCTACAGAGAGACTGTGCCATAACCAAGACGCAAATATATAGGGCCAGGTCACGATTTTAAGAAGATAAGAATTTAAATTAAACAACCTTCTTAGATTTCTTGTGTAGTAATTTAAATGTGCACTTGCATCCCTCCTCATAACTTTTGGCTGGTTTCAGCTGAATCTTTAAAAGGTTTGAAGGTTTTAAAGGTGTTAGAGGATTTGAAGCTTTCATGAAGCTCTCCTAAAATGTAAACTGGTGGCTGAGCAATGAAAGACTTCAGCCAGGAGTCCAGGTTCTGACAGGCTTTATTCCAGTGCTGCCAGACAACACTTACAATAACAGCCTTTGGAAGAATGTTAAAAGCAACAAACAAGCAAACAAACTTTTGAATTTAATCGTCAGAAAAACAAAACCAAGGTTTATGGAAGGCAAAACTGGAGGATCCCCACACTGACCACATGTGAACTGTATGACAAAGGGATGTAGTTATGCAACACAGAAGAGGCCAAATATGTGATGATAGAGTGAAAGGTTCATGCAAGCTTATCTCATGCAGATCAGCTAGAAAGTTTACAGCTTCAGGCTGTAGCAGAAATACATATGGTACAAACAGATATACCAGTCTTTTTTGTTGTTGAACTTATCTCACATTTTATTTTCTTTCCAGTCCAATATTATAGTCCAATCCACTTTCTGTCAAAAATTTATCAAACATGAAGATGAAGAAACAATCAGCTCTAATGTACCTACCTACCTGCCTGCCTTGCTTCTGAAAGTAGGTGTCCTGTAGGACAATTTTGGCTTCTGTTTAAAATACAAAGACCTCTTCTATTAGGAAAAACACACCAATATGATGAAAGAATCTGAAACTTTAGTCATGTTCAAAAACCACTTTCAGTCATTCTACAAATTTCCTGTTGCTTGTTAATTACAGAATTGGCATCTACAATCTAAGACATCTTTCACTTTCGGGGAAAAAAGACAAACTACTAACCTTTAAGAAATTGTCCTTTATGAGATAACATGATAAGGTCTAACTCTGCTGCAATGAGAATAAACCCAGTTTAATCCTCCAAACCCTAGATTAAGTTACCAACTCTGTGCAAAGGTAAAGAAAGCCCTTTTAAAAACGTTCTTCTACCCCTCTTCTAAGGACTTCAAAGCAATAACACTTACATCTAGTCTAGACTTCCAATGTCCTGAACTTGAATGATTCAAGCTTTTCAGCTTCCATTCAACCACTCTTCATTCAACAGTTTGTTTACAGAAAGATATTTAAATTGTTCTAAAGAGCACCACGGCTCATTTTAGGGCCTTTTGATTCTCTAGCATGCACTGTCACTTATTTACTTTAGGTTTTCCATTATTCAAGTGCTGGCTAGTTCACATTCAAATGAATCACAAACACCAGAGCAAACAAGACAGTTAAGGCAAAGGAACCCAATTCAAACAACATCCAGTTCAGAAGACATTTAGAAGACCAGAATACTAAGAGAAGTTCTCTTTGCTTTTTAACTTAGTAAGCTTAGAAACGAAAAATTATCATTATGAAAGTCTTCTGAGGTTGCTTAAAGTTATACAGTAATGCCACTAAAAGCTTCCTACCTCTCAATTTTCATCAGTGACACAAAGGCATTGACTGAAAATGCTAGATACTGCAATTAATTAAATTCTTTCCAAAATTATTTCTAAACAAATTTCCAGAAGGTGTTGGGGGGGGAGGCAAATCCCAAATCTTGTTACAGGACTGCACTATTCTCCCAAAATGCACAAAACTGAAGTGGGGCAGCAAATGTGTGAGTGCTACCAACCCAACAGAATGCAGCTTAGAGAAGCAAGTGAAAACTCTGCTTTGAGATCCATTGTCCTTTGCATCAAAAAAGTAAAGGTGACAGCCCTTGTGATCCAGAGAACTTATCAAAACCAAAAAACACATTTATGCTATGCTCAGTGTAAATTGCAACGAAAATGAGTATTTGACCAAGACAGAGGAAAAACAGCCATTTAATGAAACTGAAGTTGGTGACATTCCATAAAATGATGCCAATCACTTGCCTTTTGAGTCAGCTCCATTCCCACATTTCATACAAATGCTCTGAGTGACTCACACCAATAATCTATGTGGGAGATAAGTAAAGGAAATCTCTAACATGATTTTGCTGCAGCTTTTCAAGATGAAGTGTAATTTGCCTGGTTCTCTTTATATGAAGTTAATTATTTGAAAATTTAATTTAAATTCCAATTTGTCTTCAGGAATTTTCTCAGAAGCAACAAGCTTAATGGGGATAATGCAGCACAGACAAAACTGGCAAGTAAGGTAATGATCTGGTCTAACCAGTTCCTGTTTTCAGTAAGGAGCAGCTTTTTAGGCTGCCTACTTGCCTAAAGGCATTTACAAGAAGATAATTTCTATATTAGGGTAGTGAGTTTATGCTTGAAATATAAAGTTTATATTATCTGTTCATTATGTTTCCATTTGCAGTGTTTCATCTGTTTATTTTTCTCTTGGTTCAAAGTCCCAAGTTCAAATTCTATCCTTGCATTAATTAGTTATAGCTGTAGGCAAGTCAATTCAGCCTTTGTTTCTCAATCTGTAAAAGAAGGACAATAATAAATATTTATGTACTTTAAACAGATATTGGAATGATTTGTTTACCCTGACACAGTTTTTCAAATACACCACTCTAAAATTCTAGGCAAAAATTACCTACTTTAACTACATTAACCAGAGTGATTGCAATTTTTGTCAATGGCTTGTTGAACTCTCATAGCCTTTCCTTCCTCAGGGAGACTATTTCCTACAGTACACTTCTAAAGCCTCCCATTCAGCGAGCCATGATACCCTGAGCTGAGTTCATGGCATCCTAACAAACAAACAAACAAAACAGTACATTGATTACAAAGACATTTAATCTTAAGATTTTTTAGCGTGCAGAATTTTTTTCCAGTTCCCTTCCTGGTGGAAAATACCCAGAGGAATATGAGCTCCTTTTGTCTTTGCTTTTACAGTGATAAGTTATCTGTGATATTCGATGTTTTGAAGACCAGTATGTGTAATCTGGTGCTTTCTAAATCCAACCCTTGCCTGACTTCCTCACACTCTGAACGTGTGCACTTAGAGAGTAAATTCACTACGTCTGTGGCTGTTTTAGCAACCAATTAAACAGCTTCCTATTAGGAAGAGGAAATACCCTAAACCCAAGTGAGATTTTGGAGACAAAATGAAGATGAATCTCAAGCCTTGTGAAGCATCAAACCTGAACAGAGAATCAGCTGAGGCTTCTTCATCATTAGAGATAAAATAGGAATAAAAGAACTCAGCACCAGCTTGAATTTTAATTCTTAACTCTGTGAGTGCTGATGTTACTTGCAATAAAGAGATTAAGATCCAATACTAAAATGGGAGGAAGGGATTGGAATGATCCCTTAAAGCAGTTATTTACAAAGAACTATTATATCAATACATGCTATACCAAATTTGATGGGACTCTTCATTAATTCAATTTCAATGTTGAAAGGAATAAACTCTTTGAAAACACACACCCCTCTACTTTAAAGTTCATTCTAAACTTTGCCTTTCAGTGCACAGAACAGGCACTACAAGTGCAGCCCCCCTCTGTATGCTACCAGACGTTGGCAGTCAAAAGAATTAAACATTAAAACAAAGCCTTCCATCAATACAAAAATAGAAATCCACAGGAGAGTAAAACAGGTGACAGTATTGTCCTTCAGCAACCAGAGTTTCCTTCTCTTGCATTAATTCTGAGGCAAAGGATAGGGGGAAAAAAATGCTTCAAAGAACAACTTTGCTGAAAGCTGATATAAGGATGTTTCAGCAATTAAAAATTATGGACAGCAGACACCCAGACCTTAATCAGCATAACATTATAAACCTGGGCATCCTTCTGGGGCAAAGCTGTGCCCATCACACACTGAGCCGACCGCAGCCTCAGCACCACAGAAGTAAGAGCCTCTCCCTGACAGATGCTGCCTGCAGTCATCCTGTCCTACCAACTCCGTGACAGCTTTGAGGGAAGGAAGAACTACTCAGCCATAGGAAACCATGGCAGCGGATTAGGAAGAGACTAGACAGACACAGGAATTACAATTTGAGCAGAAAATTTAGCTACTTAGGTATCCATATGGCCCATGGCTACAGCATACGAGAAGTCTCCCAGCTTTTAAATACATTACTTTCTTTTTAAGTTCTTCACCCTGTTTCTTTAAAAAGCTGTCTCAGTATCCCTGACCTGACTGACTCTGCATTTCAAACCGGCCCCCAATTTTTAGAGTTGTCTGCTAAGACTTCGCAAATAAAGTTGCAGAAATTTTCTAGAAAAAAAAAAGCACTGGTCCGACTTTTATTGAGCCTCATTTTCTTTGAAAGTAAGATTTACTATGTAGGCCTGTGCTTCTCCCTGCAATATTTTTGGCTGAAGCTGGCAAATGGATTACATTTAGCTAAAGGAACACGTCGTCTTGGATCTGCTAATCCTATTAGTTACCTGGAAATAGGTAACAAGGTTGAGGAGATGCCTTTTTAGTGCTTCTACAGAGAAAAAGTAGCCCTAACTATCTGGAAATCATATAGATCCCTATGGGACAGCTTACAGTGTCAGAACTTCTTCCTGCAGTGCAATAAACATGAGCAGTGAAGCACCTTTATATAGATATATAAAGACACACTGGAAGTTTCAGTAAAAAGCTGTCTCTCCAGCAAAGCAGCTGCATTCAGTGCAAAACTGATCTCTGA
This sequence comes from Myiozetetes cayanensis, assembly GCF_022539395.1. Lineage (NCBI taxonomy): Eukaryota > Metazoa > Chordata > Aves > Passeriformes > Tyrannidae > Myiozetetes > Myiozetetes cayanensis. The sequence goes on from NW_026087521.1 coordinate 6,917,078, forward strand.
TGCAAGAAAAAATTTTCTATTTCAACTCTCAAAACTACTGAGCAGGTGTCACAAAAAAAACCCGACCCACACCAATATGCTTCACCTTTTTGTGTCTTCAATATCCATTCACACACTCTTCCTTATTTAAACTGCAAATTCTTCAGGGCAGAGACTGTCTCTTTAGGACAGTGCTAGGCAGGAAGGGCCCTTAGGCTACTGGAAAACAAAACAATACTTGGCACACTTATTTTCTAACTTCATGTGCTGACTTGTCCTCACACTCTCAAGTAAGGAAATTTATTTTATTCTGCTTACACACTACATTAAAAAAATATATATAATCAGCCATTACACTTTGAAGGTTCAGCACTTTTGCATGACTATGAAAAGGATGTAGCATATAACACAACCAGCTGATGCCTCCAACCTTTCCCTCTTTTTGTTCAGTTTCATGATTCACTAACTACAGTGAAAGCAAGAGAGGCCCATGAACTCAGATTTGAACTTCCCCAAAAGAGGGTTTTGATACAGTGGCATCTGTAACATGTGCTTCAGCCTTTTAAATTAAATCCTTCACTTGAGACTGACCAGCACAGACATTCACAAACTCCAGTCTTCATAACAAGCTTCAAGGCTGGCTTTCTGGTTGCTAAACTTCAGAAAAATATTTTTTGAGACTTTTTGACAGGATGCGGCTTCACACTGAGAGAAAAATGCTTACTGCTCTTCAGAGACATTCAATATTTTTAATTGTACAGCCAGCTTCTAAGGTGTTTTCTGAAAAAGGACGAATATGTTTGCTCATGTTTTGCGTAAGAAGTTTATGATTTGTTCAGCCTTCTTGTACTTGAAAGAACAAACAGATCAATGAAGAGTACCAGGCATGCCAAGACTGCCTTTGGAGAGCCACCCTGCTCCCACAGTTGCCATCTGTGGTAACAAATAGCACACACAGGACAACCCCTTGCACAGCCAGGGCTTCCTTCCAGAATACACCAGCCTCCCTGCTCCTGAACACTTCTGATCTGTATCACTGCACTGCTCACCACGACAAAGGACACAGGGGGATGGTGGGACAGTGGAAGGCAAACCGTGCTCACCTTTGAAAGGTCACCTCTTTGCCTGGCAAAGGCACTGCCCACACACCCGAGACCTCAGGTACAACCCCCAGCATTCCCATTTGCTTCTGCACAATACAGAGAAGGATGGCCTCAAACATACTTGAGGCTTGGAAGAAAAAGGTTGTTTACTTTTAGAAGTACCAAAGCACCACCTCCCAGCCAACGAAAATCCCAATACTACCATGACTCCTTCCCTATCCTTTCCTCCATTCTCACCCAAACCTGGGTATAGATTTCTGACAGACTGCTTTCAGTGAGCAGCAGTGCTGTGCCAGGTATTTTGAGAGTTACACATGTGTATTACAGCTTGCATTATATGTCACAGCTCATCCTTAAGGACAAGTAACCTCAAAATTCTAGGATTAAAAAGCACCCCAATCACAGTATAAAAGAAATCATAACCCAATCAAACTCCACCTTACTCTCTCCAAAAATTGACACCATACGTCCCAGTGGCTTTACATGAAAGTTATCTTTCTTCTTCCAGCAGCCAAGTCCCCAACTGCACCTCAGGGTGAGCCCAGGCACCCACTCCTCCTTGAAGAGCACCAAGGAGCTCATCCACCACAGCAAGTCTGAAGGACACTGCAGCAATGCAGTGCAACACTCAGTAAGTCACCTCTGTCCCCAGTGACACTTCAGAGGAAACTGAGGTAGCAGAGATATTTCATTGGAAACAGCAGTGCACAAATTTGAAAGGCTGCTCAGCACGTTGCCCTGCCAGAAAGAAGAAAATTTCCTTTGACTCAAACTAAACTTCCAGCTCTTCAGAGGTACTGAACAGTAAAGCTGTACTCTGTGGTCCTCCTAACATACAAAGCTACTCCAGACCATCCATTCTGATCCCCGTCCTTAAGTGCTCCACTCAGCTAGAGGTGCACTTCATCCAGCTGACAGCATAAACTCCAGCTTCCCTGAAATCTTTTCAGCTTGTTTAGAAGCATCCAGCACAGGCACTGGCCTAGATTGGGAGCGCAGTTATGCACACACGAATGGTCTTGACCCACTTCTCGTCACATCGTCCTGGCTATTCAGAGCTGTGAACTCTATTTATTATTAGCACCAGAACAAAAGCCTGTGTATGTACATGAGGCCTGACAAATACCCACTCACTGCACAGGCAAGGAATGAAAAGAATTGTTCTATTATTTCCCATCATCATCATCCTCCTCTCGCCAACCCACTGAGTGCCATTGCTACTGAAATACCTTTGACTGGCAGTGTTTGCCTCCCCTTCAGAGCAGATGCCACAGGGCCTGGTGAGTGAGTTGGCACTAGTGGGCACTGGTGAACTGAATGTCCTTCACGATGGACAGAAGAACTCTTAATATTCAAGTAAGCAGAAACAGCTTAACGTGGGTTTCCCTCTACAAAGCAACAAACAGTTTCCCCTCCATAAAAGATACTATATGCAAAGCAGAGATTCAACCACAGTCAAACAAGTATGAGCACAGTTTCTCCTTCAGAAACATTTGTCGGTTTCAGATCTACAGCTTACAAGAAAGGTAAGCAATTACCAGGTACAAGGTGAAAAATAAGACTCATCCCATCATGAAAAGCAGCAACATTGCTTTCCAGTGCATTAAAGCACCCCTGATAGCAGCAGCACTTTTCATGCTTTGTCATCACAAGCTCTCTACAGGACTCTAATGCAGCTCACACTGAGGGGCATTAAATGTAAAAGGTTGAGACTGGCTAAAGGGCAGAGCAGAGGTTTTACAGTTCATCCTGAAGGCACATGTGCTGCCCAAAATTGCCGTGTAAATCTAAAAATAAATAAACTGAGCTTGTCTAAAAGAAAGGGATTTGTTCCACTGTTCCTAAATGACTGTGCTACTCCTCTTTTTGACGAGGAGGGTGTATGTGCCCAAAAGGCAACCTTCTGCCTTCACGTTGCCAGAGAACTTTTTAAAATGTAAGCAAATACAAGAGTTTTGCTTCTAGGATAAATAAAGCTTAACAAGGCAAAGGTTATTGCATTTGTGCATTTTTGCTACCACAAAACCTGCCCTTCCAGCTGTAGACCCAGGCTTAACCATTAGAGTAACTACTGATTTCAAGAGGTATTTTAATACGTGACACTGACCGGCAGACTAAGCACTTCACACAACTGCTCCAAAGTCTTTCTGGCTTATTCTTTTATAGACACAACTTGGAAACGCTGGTCTCCCACCTGTGAGTTTCCTACCCTTCAATACACAAAACTTACAGCACTGGCCTAAACAAAAGAAGTAGTCCTTCAGCTCAAAACATGTTTAGAAACCAAAGTTACAGCTGTGACAGATTTCGCAATGATAACCGCCAAGCACCAAGCGCAGCGCTGTAAGGAAAAGCATTACTTCAAACTTTCCTCAGAGTGACAAAACACAGAGGTAGCAAGTACCCTCCAGTGCTTCAAATTGTACAGAAAGACCACATCCTTCCTTTTCTTGCAGACACCAATACTCCCTGCTCACACAACCCCTGAAAGATTTCTCCCACAGCAGAACTGCCACACGTAGCTCCCCACGGTCATGCGACACCCACAGCCCTTCACACCAACACCCTGAAGCAGAAGAGCAGCCACGTGAGAACAGCAGCTACGTGAGTGCCCGTGCATAGCACAAGGGACAGCAGCCACCCCTTTAGAAAACACTTTTAAAAAGAAGCACAAGCCCGGTCTCTCAGGGTGGAGATCTGCACTCTCATCACCTCACCCAGGTGGTGTGGTCACAGAAAGGCAGTCCCGGTCTTGCCATGACCCTCTTGGCTCTGCAGAGCCTTCTCTGCCCTTCTGCTGGCACCTGCCACAACTCCACACAACTGTACAACAGGACAGGCTGTACAGACCTCCCCAAAGATCCAGCCAGAGACCCATCTGTAAAAACAGCACCCTCTATTTGAAGGCAGGCGTAGAAGGAGAGGAAAAATGTCCCTTTTTTTTCTCTCTCTCTCTCTTGTGTATGTCAAATGTCTTTGTTTAAGCATTTATCATTTAACAACCCTTCTGTTTTTCAGTCTAACAAAGACCTACATGCATGGAGGTGGTGCAAGAGCAGTCGACCACTGGTTGCATTACAGTCAGGCAACCCAACTGATTTTCATACTGTGCCTCTTCTCCTACTCCTTCTTGCAGGGGGGAAGAACTTTCATTTCAACACTAGCAAGTGGCTCAGGAGACATGAGTTCAAGTTATTGCACCACTTTCCAGTTCCTGTGGGGTCACAGATGACCTATATACTTGCTTCTGCTTTCATTCCCAATCTGCAAAGGGAAGGTGTCTTCCCCACAGCGGGAAGATGGGGTATCTTTACACCTCAGCACGGTTTTAGAAGATTAATATAAATTAAGCCCGCTCAGAGATAAGCTTGGCAAGAGCATACAAGATGTTGGAAGGGGAAGTATCACCGAGAAATGTAGTTGTAGCCACATCATTTACATTTCTCCTAAAGATATGATATGTTTTTCCTACCAAATTTGCAGCTTTATGTTCAGGTTAGCATGTGACCAATTCCCTTTCCACAGCTGAACCCTTCCACTGTGTTATGTCAAAACAAAACATCAAAACCCCAACTTACAAGCTTTTCAAGTAAACACAGAAGAGCTGCAGGCTCTTGGCAACATCACGTTAAGCTGCAAACCATACTTCCACTGATACTCAAAAACACGCCAGGTCTGGCCAAACCAGAACAAACTTAACACTAATCACCGGATTGAAGAAGTACTAAACACATTTTCTTCCCCTCCACAGTGAGACAGTGTATGAATTTTGCTCTTTGATTCTGTGTCACAACAGCATCAGCCGCGAGTTGTGCCTGACATGCTCTTTTCGTGTCCTTATGAGATGCAAATAGATACAAAGTTGTTCAGCGCAGAGACGTCTGATACAAAACTGCTCAGCACAAGCTGAGCATTGAAATTTGGTCTGTTAACAACTACCACAGCCCCAGAACAGACTAAGAGTTGGCCACATGTATTTAATACTGTTAACCACATACAAAGATAACATAGTTTTATTCAATGAAATCTTTTTTTCTTTTTTTAAAACTTTGATGGAGCCAAGGTTCTGTTAGAGCCAACTACTGGTTAAACAGTTCCACTCTTCTTCCCACAGCTAGTAAACATGAGTATTTTCTTCCATTTTTCCTTTTTCTCCAATTTTTAGGTGGTTTCCTTGTCCTTACTGATGTCATGAAGGAGTGTTCTCAAAACCCGAGTGACTCCCCCACCCCCAGCCTGGTCTATTAGTCTCTCTCAAGCCAGGCTGTTCCACTGCGTGACTCTGACAAACAATCTGCCACTTCAGCACATGCACCAACCAGAGCCACCACACAAATCAGCCTGTAAAGGAGAGTATGTGCGAGAGGATCTCCCAACTGCAGCTGCCACACAGCTCCTCACTTACCCAGTCGTGCAGGGGTGGTGGAAGGTTCAACACAGGCTGCCTCAAAACCTCTAAATGCTAGACGGTGAACTGGAGTTCAGAGAAGCTTCTTAATTTTGAAGAGAGAAAAAAAGATGCTAAGACTGAAAAAGAAGGAAGAGAGTAAATTAAGGGATATGAGATCTGAAGCAGAAAGGAGAAAGTAAGTGGGAAATTATTGTGAGGACCTGATGAGATGACTCTCCCGCCTCTAACTTTTGGGAAGCATCAGCATACCATTTTAATTAACAATACTCAAGTGCTGAAGACAATATAGCAACATTACTCTTGAGCATTATGGACACAGAAGTGACACTTCACCTGCCAAAATCATCCCTGGCAAAATTCCACCAACATCAGTGGAACTACACCAAGCATGAAATTGGCCCACTGTTGCATTAAGACAATAAAGGCTTTGTTTCAGGAGATATGGGGCATTTGTGATTCTTTATAATAAAGCTCAGCAAACAATTGTTTATTGTCCCTGAGCAAATATTGCTGACAACAAGCAAGCAGCCATCACATTCGTCGTACATATTGTCTGTCCATATATTGCTAGGAAAACAGCTATCAATAAAGCAACAGATTCTCAATGTCCTGCTCATATCACAGGGAATCTAAGGACAGTTTAAATGCCTCTCAAATTGCCTACCAGATCCACAAGCAATCATTCTCATTTTCAGCAATGTTCTTCTACGCTCCTACTTCTCTTGCTAAGTCTGTGGAAGTTGAATTTCCTGACTGGTGCTACAGGACTTAGTACACACATAGGAGTACCACAACACAGAGCAGCTCTGCTGCCAGAGTTATTCAACAATACTCCCACCACAAACTATACACAGCGACCACACTAGGCTCACACAGAAGCATCTTTTCCTCCTTTTGTTGCATTTTTGTGCGACTATGCGAATTCTCAGCGAAACCCCAAAAGTTCACATGTTGCTGCCTCTCTCTTGAGTTTGCCACAAGCATGCCCTGGACTTACAGACTCTGCTCCAATGCCAGGCATGGCTGTACACCGCACTCTCACAGTATTGATTTATGCCAGAACTCATTAAGCTATGAAAAAAAATCCAATGGCCGAAGCAAACAAGTAGTTCAGTCTCACAGAGCTCCTGCGCTGCACCCTTTCCCTTCGTGCACCCCCAAAACACGTTTATCCATACAGTTATCCTGGCCAGCTGTGCAGCCTTTCACCCCAATGCACAGGAAAACCTGGATATTTGGACTCTCCTGGTCCTTGAGGGAAACTTTGACAGATCCAGGTTGGAGCGGTGGGAGCACAGGAGACAGCAGCTCCTCGGGGCTTGCCCCGCTCCAAGCTTCTGCTTGTTTTAAAGATTTAAGGAAACAATCCACTGCCCACACCAGAAGTTCAGCTGCTCCTAATACTCATTTCACAGGGCAGCACTTAGAGGAAATAAAACACGTATAATTCTTATCCGCCTTACCTTTTCTTTCCATCCACCACCACGCTCCCCCGGCCCCACCAGCCCGCACCCATGGACCCGGCCGGGCTGTGGGGGTGCTCCCACCGCTGCAAGAGTCACCAGAGAATCAAAGCTGCCCCACGGAGAAGCTGAAACACCCACGGGCTCCAGGGCCCCGGAGGACCTGGGACACCGGCGGGGGGCGGCGGGACCGGCAGCACCCCCGGTGCTCCGCACACCCCCTGCTTGGTTCCCCCTTCGCTCTATGCAGAGCCGCGATGAACTCCTCGTGTTTCCCTTCGCGACTGAAGGCGAAGAGACGTGGCTCTGCCGCGGGACCCCCACGGCCCAGGGGTGACCCCCGGGAACACCCCGCTCCCCGCTCCCCTCCCCGCCGTCCCTCATCCCCCCCGGGCTGGGCTGTCCCGCCGCTCCGCGCCAGCGCCTTTGTGTGCGGAGCAGACACAGAACCCACCTCGGTGGGGCGGCTCTGCCCGCCCGGCAGCGCGGGGGTAGAGGGCACGGGGAGCCGAGGAGGGAGGCTGGGAAGGAAGGAGAGAAACGGCAGCCGCCCGCTCGGTGCCCGCCGGAGTGTCCGCCCGGCCCCGCCACACGCGCGGAGCCGGCCCGGCCGCGCCTGAGGGGAGCGGCGGGGCGGGCCGGGGGCGGGCCCGGCGCTGAGTCACAGCCGCGGCCGCCCCGCCGCCTCCTTTGTTGTCAGGCGTGGAGAAATCCGCCGTGGCGGGGATGGCTGGGGGGAAACCCCGGGGGAAACGAGGGGGAAAGCGGTGTGTGTGGGGCGGCGGTGAGCCCGTGAGGCGCCTCTCCCCGGGAGGGACAGCACGCGTGGGGCAGCGTGAGGGACCGGACCCACGGGCGGCCCACAAAGTCCTGCCGAGGCCGCGGGTCCGCTCACCTGCAGGAGATACCCCTCCCTCCTCATGGAAGAGAATCACCTCACGGCTGTGCCTCCCTTTAACTTTCCCCGAGTGGTTCTTTCCCCTTTCCCGTGTCCGTGTGGATATTCCCACCGGTCATTCTGTAGGAATCAAGGTCCCCATGCAACTAAGAGGCCAAGAGGTCACGGCCAGCCAGCCCAAACGTGCCTCAGTGTACCCAAAATCTAGTCTCCTAATGAGTTACTACACGATGGGGACATGAGAGAGAGCCTGGGGCACAGCATAGCGTGCACAGACTTTGGGAGTGAACCCAAACAAAGACAGACTTTTGGGGATGAAATGTGTGTTTATACACTGGGGTACATGCTGGGATTAAATAGATTTCTTTTGTATATTTATCACTAGGATTATTTTGTGTTTCTTCAAAGCAGATGACTTGAATCACAGCATAGCAACTGGAGTCATCTCAGGGATGGAAAGCTTCAGCCTGATCTCAAGAGCTCAATAACTTGAGGAGCTGAACATTCAGCATCACTGGGGCTGCACAGGCAGGCCCTTCCTCTCCAAAACCCCCAGCCCCAAAAGTCCCAGCAAGAAGACTGTTGGGTGCTCAGTAGATGGTGCTGTTTCCACCGAATTTATCCTAGATAACCCACTGGCCCCGAAATGTGTTGTCCATGTTCACAGTATCAGCCCTGACAACGGGCAGTTTCTTTCCTCAGTGCCTTTTCCTTTACAGGAGTGTTGTCAGATATAGTTGCTCTGTATGTGGTGCTCATGGATACTGTATGGAGAGAAACCTCATAAAAAATGATATTTTTTTTTGTTGTTTAATAAATGGGGTAAATGATGTGCCTAGATGAATGCAGCAGTATAAATATTGATTAGTTTCCTGTTCTGTGAACAGCCCTCAGTCTGAGGTATGGAAGGGGAAGTGGTGTATGACCAGGCAATAGTAAACAGCAAGGAAATAAAGTGAACTGCAAGGCCAGCGGAATGCTGGATTTCCTTATCTTTTGCATTCTTGACCTTACAGACCTCTCCATATCATTTCTGTATGCAAGCATTAACCATGTCTATTCTAAAGACACTCTGTAGCCCTGATCAAGTTTTTATCTCTCTTAAGACACTACACAGGCAGTTGTCCCTGCTCTGAAACTTGACACTTTGCATCAGTGTTTCCCAGCCCTTCCTCTGCTCAGACAGTTATTTTGCTGTGATACATACGATATTCCCTGCAGATACTGCACATCCACACCTTTAAGTGCAATGTAACACTTTGTTTAAGGAAAATTAGAAAAAAAAATTCTGGATATCTTGCCATGGTTTGTCAAAAGAGCACAAGTGTTTTATACGGTTGTAACTACTTTGTTCCAGACTTGCATTCAGTTCAGGTGTGTGGTATGTGGCATCACTGGCAGGTGCAGATTTAGCAAAGTCCCTCCCCACACAGACTATTATCTTATCCTCTGTGAAATGACTGTAATGCTGTGCAACCCCTAAGCTACCATGGCTGTATCTGGACTTGAAAAGTATTGCTGGACATAACTGAGAAAGGAAAAAATTTAGGAGGGGCAGAAAGTTGAAGGACTAATCAAGAAGACACCTGAGGACCAGTGATGGCTGATATGAACCTGCTATCCTGGCGTCTTAATTCCTCACTCAGTGCCTCACACAAGACAGTGGTCAAGTGATAGCTCTGAGTCAAACATCTCACAAGCAATTGAAGGAATATCTTGAGTCATCACATTGCCTGGTTTTGGTGCAAGAGCTGCCTTGTAGCCCAAACCCCTGAGTCAGTCCAGCTCAGCTCCAGTCCGTGAGTGAGGAACATGGTCATATGAGGAGTCAGTATTGTCTCCCATCTGTGAGCCACTCTAGTTTCTGGCTTTCTTATTCCTCCTCTAAGGCACATCATATGTGTCTCTTGCCTTTTGACCACATGAAAATTACAATGTGTGGTTCATGTGATGAAGAAACTTGGCAAAAACTGCATTTTACTCATGACAAGCCTTCTCTCCCCCAACACTTTGAAACTCCAGAAAGTACTCGAGAAGGCCTCAGGGATCCTTCTAGATGAAAAGCAATATATAAATATAAGATATTACCAGTTATTTTAAATGAAAAGCAGTGTATTAGAATGCAAAAAAAAAAAAATAAACTGGCCTCACTTTGGAACAACTCTGACAGAGAGTGATGCACTGGAAATACTTAACATGGTAAATCCCCTTTTTATTAACATTGTAGCCAAAAGTGCACAGTCATTCTGTTGTGTAAGTATCATGGGACATATGTGGTATGTAGTTTGGCGTTTTGGTATCTCATGAATCAAGTATTATGTACTTTAATTGCCTGTTGCTGTTTGCATTTCTTTTTAGTCAAACTGCAGAAATAAAAGCAAATTCATCCTTTAATTATTTGAGTTGTCCTCTTTGTGAGGCAGGGAATTGCATTTTACTCCATGCTTGCACCATACCTGGCCTTTGAGTGTTACCACATTATAACCGTAAATAATGGTAACAACAACTTTACTGTGGCAGAAACAAAGTGGAGTCAGCTGCTGTGGGATTCCCCTTGCTTAATTTTAGCTGTCTGAAAGCAGACATCTCGTCTAAGCAGGTCAGGTGAGCTGGGGGAAGAGGTAGGTACCTCCAGAGGGAGATCTGTGCCTCCTTCCTCAGGTGTCTGTATTAGAACTGGATTCATTTCTTCTGGAAGTGCTTCTGCTGGTTAAACAAGGCAGCACCTGAACAGCTTCAGCTAGATACCGTCCTCAGAATTTCTTTTTTTTTTTTTAATTCCTTTACCCAAAGTGGAAAAATGCCTCCCCATTGCCTGTTCCCATTTGTAAACAAGAGCTGAGCGCTGCCTGTACACCAGGATTTTTATTCCAGGTAATAATGGTGAAGCACTCACATGAATTATAGGAGAATGTGGTTTTTCTTTATTTCCCCGTAGCCACTTTAAATGTTCATTTTTCTAGATTTTTAATTTAATAGAAGTAAATCAACTGAAATGCAAGTTGTTATGTAGGTTTTTTTCTGTACCATAATTCTGCAGAAACATCAGTTAAGTATCTGAAGAAACATCTGCTATGCACATAGATATATTAATATATATAGGAGCTGAACAATATGACTTCAGAGCTTGCAGAGTTTTCTTTACACAAAGCCAGGGGCATAAAAGGGATTTCCTCCAAGTTTTCCTGTGTATTAATAATGAAGATCAGGATGCCACCTTTGTTTCCTCCCTTCTGAGCGTACAGTGAAAGGAAATGGTTCTGGATAGAATCACGAAGAGCAGTGGAAAAAAACAGACTACACTCCACACTGGCACTCAGAAGTTTAATTATCCAGCATGCTGCATCTTTATGGAAGAAGGAGACAGATAAATCCCATATGTTAATAGTTGGCCCCCTGTGGCTGACCTTTGGCTCAAATATTCCATATTGTGATTAATGTCGCGCAGTTGGATCCAAAACACGCTCATTCCCCAGGCTGCAGGGAAAGAAAGGGGATTTAATTTACCTTCCAACAGCAGAGTTTCATTTGATCGCTCTTTCGGAGACTGATTTTATCCCTGCCTGTAGTCTGGCCTCTAAAGAGCTGTCCTGTGTTTCCTCTGCTAGGACTCTTAAGACCCAGCTTCTTATATTGCCTCCACTACTGGCTCACTCAGCAACCTGAAATAAGTCATTTTGCCTGAGGTTCTGTTCTCTTGCTCAGATAGAACAGAGAAAATAATCGTAACTTCCTTGCTGTCACAGTTTGAAATTTGCAGATAGAAGACACTAAGCAAGGTTCATCTTCAGACAAAATTGTGTGTTGACCTCTAGAATCTAGAGGTCTCACAAGAATAGCTCAGAAAATCATATATATGCTTGGATTGTGGTTTTCTGGCCACCTTCTGCCATAATCTTGCAGTTCTTATGTGCCGTAGGTTGTGTTTGTCTTCTCATGTCATTATAGTAATTTTGCATCATGCTAATAAAAAACCTGTACCCCTGGTCCTGGCACAGGTAAGCAGGCACCAAGATCTCTGAGCTTATGTGTCAGTTTGGTCCTGAAGGACACAGGATCCGTGGACAAGGTGCACGTCCCGTATATTACAAATACACAGTGCCTAGAAATTCGTGGCACTTTTCTGAGGAAATCAGATTCTCAAACATACAGCTACAGGTGGGCTCAGAGCTGTAATGAAGAACATTTTAACAGACTCAACAGTGTGTCACTGGCATCTGCTGTAGGGTCAAAGCCTTGAGGTGCTGCAATTAATAATACCAGAATTCCTCCCCACGTGACTTCTCTAGGGTGAGGTCTGACACAGAAAGTCTCATCCATAGCTAATTAAAGCCATTGGTAAAATTGCCACAGCCCTCAAGTGAGTTTAGACGGAGCCCTCATTTCTGCCTGCCTCCTAGATTAGATAAAGCAGCAAAGCCTGAGGAGGGCTTGGACACTGCTCCTACTCCCTTGGAGATCATAAGGACTTTTGCTTGGACTGGACCTATAAAGACATGCCCAGCTGTCTTCCCATGGATGACAGAGAAAAGTCTGTGAAAATACAGCTGTAATAGCTGGAGATACAAAAAAAAATATGAGACAAAGCCTCTGAGGAGCTCTGTCCCTACTTCCAGCCAGGACACATGGACTGTTGTGCAGGCTGGGCAAATTTTTCCATTTCCAACCTGATTTATTTACTGAAGATGACAGGCTGCTCTTGGGCTGACCATACAGCAACTGGAGCAGACAATCTCATATAATTTCCCACTACAGCAGATAATTAAGTGTGCTTTCCCCCATGAAAGGAAAGATGGACAGATTTCTCTGCGCTCTGAACCATAAAGTACATGCAAATTGCAAGGAACAAGTGGTTTTATTTCTGTCCTTTGTGTAGGAATGGTTGCACTCCGAAGACTTTCCATGGGCCACATATGTGTTTGCAGAGGACCATGCATATGGATCGAGAGTCCACAGCATCTTCCATCACAGGATCTCAAAATGCTGTTAATTCTAACAACTTGTTCTGGTTTGGGCTGGGATAAAGTTAATTTTCTTCCTACTAGTTGGTACTGTGAGATATCAACAACCATGCTGTTTGCAGCGTGTCCGTCACCAGAATATATAAACGTTTAATTTAAAGATGAAAAACTACAGATTTTCATCTTTTGAAAATTGCCTACACTAGTTGGAGTTAATGTGAGACTTAGAGATCATCACAGCTAAAAATAAAGGGGAGGGGAAGGAAAAGGGGAAGGGGAAGGGGAAGGGGGAAAGGGAAGGGGGAAGGGGAAGGGAAAGGGGAAGGGAAAGGGGAAGGGAAAGGGGAAGGGAAAGAGGAAGGGAAAGGGAAAGGGGAAGGGAAAGAGGAAGGGAAAGGGGAAGGGGAAGGGGAAGGGAAGGGAAGGGAAGGGAAGGGAAGGAAGGGAAGGGAAGGAAGGGAAGGGAAGGGAAGGAAGGGAAGGGAAGGGAAGGGAAGGGAAGGGAAGGGAAGGGAAGGAAGGGAAGGGAAGGGAAGGGAAGGGAAGGGAAGGGAAGGGAAGGGAAGGGAAGGGAAGGGAGAAGAAAAAAGAAAAAAAGAAAAAAAAAGAAAAGCCACAAACACCTGCTACCCTTTGATATCTGAAAGGAGAAAGTTTATCTCTAGCTGTTGAGCTTCCTATATTTCTATGTGGGTTTTCCTATGCAGAAATCTGTGAGTATGGGTTAGGCTGTGCCTAGCAGAGAGCCTTGAACAAGCTCAGCATCTTAGACCTTCTGTGCAAGCTCTGTAGACCTGTTGGGTACACACCCAAGTAGGTTTGAGTGTGTCCAAATCCCTTCATATGGGCAGGTTAGACCAGCTTATCACACCACAACAGTTCTGATGTGCATCTGGAAATCCTTAATTTTAGCCAAGCTGCTCTGGTTTTCCATAATTCCCTAGAAAAACATAAAAATCCACAAGATGACAGATAATCTAGAGTGTTAGGGTTGACAGAGCCATCCAAGCCAGCACACTGGGATAGCAGCAGTTCTGGGATCAGGAATCAGAGCTCCAGGTTCTCACCATCCCAGTAACAGGCAGGTTGCACACTGGAGTCTGTCTCCACCACAGAACTGGTTCAGGCCTGTGATCTGCATGTGGCATCTCTGGTTGACTCAGGCCCATTTTAGGCAGTTACACCATGAAGTTCTGCTGGATTATCTCTGGCCCTGCATGCTAATGGGACTTCTGGGGTCATTCTTCCTTGGGAAGTTGTTCTAAAGTAAGTTCAAAGTCTCTCTGATTCTTTCTCAATGAGTCATTCATCATGGGAGTGCTTGTCTTGGTCCTCCAGACACATGGGGGAAAACTGTGGGAAGAAACTGAAGAGACCAAGTAAATGTGTTAGGATCCCAGGGGAAAGCAGAGCCATAGTCTGCACTTCAGCTGTGGCTGCAAAGCCCAGTGACAGTGTATTGTGTATGATCAAGAAAGAAAATACAGGGAACACTGTACCAGAGCCTTCAGCAGTGGGTAGTGAAGGCACAGTGTGAGCACAGTAGGTCCATTTCAGCTTAATCAGTTTACAATCTCAGCTGAGTCTCGTCACCACTTCTACTACAAATAATAACAAAGAGTAATGACAGCAACATGAGCAATTAACAGAAATAGGTTTCAAACTTTTTTCCTGGTTTCCCACTTGAAATAAATCATTGTTCTGTCCTTAACTCTTCATTTTTATTGTCTACCCCCTGTGGTTTAGTAACCAGCTGGCATTCCTTACAAAGAAATCAGCAGGTTGATTGACACTGTGGCTACCCTGAAGTCCTCCGAGGCTTTCTTATTGACTGACCATATCTTAGATAAGGCTGCCAGTAAATTATAGTTCTGCTTAAGAGCATCTGCCTCAGGGCTGCTCTCCCCTCATTATAAATCCTGATCTAATCCTGCATGTCTCTTCAATTATTGGAGAGTACAATTCAAGAAGTGGCTTCCCCAGTGAATGTGAAATGAGATAAACTATTCCTAAGTAGGGTAAACATGAATACTCAAAAGTTAAGCTAAGCATTTCCAGGCCAGTCTCCTTCTGATTTTCATGTGGTTTCCAAAGGAACAACATGTCACCACTCCTGCTAATGTTGACTGTTATTTCACCAGAAGTTAGTTTTAAAAATCAGTTTGAAAGTTCTACCTGTCAGTAGAACTTCTTGTAAGTGTTTCTGTCTGCAAGAACCACATGTATGACAACTCAGGTGACAGCCTTAAGAAAGGTATTGGATAAGTCACTCACTTTAGAGTTCCCAGTCTGCCACAGAAAGTCTTGGGAGATGCTTCATCACCAAGATACAGGAAAGACATTTAATTTAGGAAATCAATGAATGTGAGTGAGCAAATGGAAAAAGAACTAGCTTATCTTAACATTTTTGCACATTAGGCAGATAAATGATGTCCTGGATTGCTGGATGTGTTCAACACATCAGTGCTGATGGAGATGAGTTAGTCCATGTTACAGACCGGTGAACAAAAATATCTCATTTGCAGAAGCATCCTACCGTGCTGAATAAAGGGTGAATAAAGGAGCCTGTCAGTGCTCCTGTTGGATCAGTACCTGCTCCAAGTTCCAGTAACTGGGACAACTGCCATCACTTTCTGTGGTCTTCCACACACATCTGAGCACCAATGTCCAGCTTTGCAGGTCCTACCTGAACTCTGACCCTCGCCTTTCACGAGCACCCTTTTGCTGCAAGAAGCATTATGTTGCATGTTGCCTTTATACAAATCTAAAAACTGTGTTTGAGCACTAGTAGATAACGTGATTTTTATTTACAGCTTTGTATTTTCACCTGGATAAATAGAAGGAAGCAGAAGGATTTTTTTTCATTTGGGACAAATGTGCATCTAACAACGAAATTAATGGAATCTGTGAACCCACGCCAAGGTTATATAGCAGTTTGACTCAATGTAATGTTAATGACTTATTGTAATTGTGCATTAAAGCCCAGATTTTGTTTTTTTCCACAGCATTTCTCTCTGCCTAAGGGAAGTTTGTTGTTCACTGGGCTTCAAATACAGAGTGAATTTTGACATCTCTGGTGGGAAATCAACAGTGTGTCTCGATGCTGCTGTCATCAATGTGAGCTGTTTGTTAGATCATTAATTTGTGCCAAGGAAGGCAGGATAGATTGGGATGTCAGATGGTAGAAAGAGGAGCACTCATCTGAGGGCATGGTGGGGCTAGACACAGATCATCCTTCCTCAGCCTCAACCTACATTGCCAGCCCAGGGAGCCTGTCCTGCAGACAGGACTCAGGACTCATAATATACCCATGGGAACCTCTTTTCTTGCACTTCCTCCTGATCTGTCCTAAGTATAAAGACATCAAAAGACTGTAAGACTGGCTGCAGTATTAAAATTACAATTCTGTCTAGACCCATCTCTGGCTGTGAACAAAAGTAAATTCCCAAGGAATGCTACAAGGAAAGGGTAAACATACATGATACCCCAATCACAGCCTCTAGACACCCACAGCTTCCTGGCTGTAGATTTCTATTCATTTCTACAAGTAGATGAAGATTTATAGATATAACTGCTGATAGATCTTTTTTTCCCTTGAACCAGTCCAGACTCCCCTTAAATTCATGTAAGATTTTGGCAGTATCTTTTGGCAAGAAATTGCAAAGCTCAGTGATCTCATTCTAGAGAATACTATGCTACACTAGTTAAAAATATCTTTTGTAAATAATAAACACTATCACTGAGTAAAATTTTTCATATAGGAAACGTCCACAGGCTTCTCTGCTGTTGGATCTCAGAAATATTATTTAACCCAGGCCCCCTCAAAATCAGCAAGAGATTTTTTAAATTTAGTTAGATCCACAATTCCCAGGAGATGGGAAAAAATAGACCAAATTACAACTTAGTCAAAGTGAGGTTTGACCTCTCCTAAGTACCCAATATCCTTTATTACAGTTCTGGCTTTGTAATCCTGCTTTAGTTTCTAGCAGGATTCATCAAAACATTAATTTCACTTCAAAAAAAGCTACAGAGTGTTTCTTAAGGAAAGATGAAAGGCTGAATGGTGAATGGGGCTGCTCCACTGCAAACAATTACTGAAACAAACAGGTCCAATAAAAAAGCTCTACTCTCATTTACACAGCTACAGCACTCATCTAGCTAAATTGTGGGCCCTTTCATCAAAGGTTTTAATCTGGATGATCTCCTTGTAATTCCCTCAGATTTATACCATTTGTACCCTGGTTTTGATCAGCTGTTTCTTCGGTGCTATTCACTAAGGCAGAGGCACCCTGTAAACACAGTGCACTTCAGTGGACTCCCTTATTTATGTACTTACAGATAATTTCAATATTTCCCCAAACAAGACGTGCCACCGTGACCCATGGAGTCAATACATATTGCATTTGCATTCTTTTATAATGCAAGGCAGTTGTAGAATTACGTACAAATAGACCTCCAGGGGCCTGACCTCCCAGCTGTATTAAATAAACCCCCTTAGCACAAAGGAGGAAGAAAAGGAAACAAAGAGCTTCCTGCTGGCTTTTCCTGGATGCGTAGAAGTGAAATAATTCACTTCAGCGTCCTGTGGAAATAAAGGGTGGTTAGAAAACATCAGAAATGAACCTTTACAAAAATACAGCCCTAGAAGGGAGAGAGTAAACATCTTGCCTGTGGAGAGGAGTGGAGTTTTCCCAGGGCATTCGCTCACCATCACAGCCCTGCAGAAAGCATTTAGTCTTTATTCAGACTAAAAGTCCTTGTGCTGTGGAAACCATAAGGGGAAAGTGTACCACTTGGATGGACATAGTTCCAGGGTGGGTTTTGGCAGTAGTTTATATAAACCCCTCTGAGATGATTTATACTGAGCTGCAAATTTGAATCTTTATTGGTACACATACAAATAGGCAATCTGCCTGTGATCTGATAAAAGGAGCTGTTTAGACATAATTTCTGGTTTTCTTGCAAAATATTTAAATGAAAGTTTCAAAACAATTTTGTATCAGTTTAAAATCAAACATTTTTTTCAGGGTTTGTTTATATATTAACCAAAACCCACATGCCTTCCTAAAACTTTTAACAAATATTTCCATTTAGTCAAAAAAACCTGTTTCTGGAAAAGTCTTCTTTTGGAAATACCAATCCTCTAAGAAAACTGATGTTAGACTTTTGGTGATTCTGGGCAGACCTTGTAAAGTGGATGATTCTCAGTTTGTTCTGCCCTGTGGGCATCTTCTGCATCTATGCATTAAACCTGAACAAATGGCATTTCCATTGCCTTTATAACCAAGTCCTCCCCTGTGTGCATCTCACTGTCTGTATTCCCTGGATTTAATGGCAGTGGAGGGATATCTCATTCATGTCCTGTGATGAGTGGTGGTTTTCCATGTGTCTGTTCCCAGAAAGAGACAGAACGGAAAATCAATGGGGTTTTTCTAATTTATGTGAGTGTTAACAGGATGGATCTGGAGAGGGAAGCTCAGTAGTGCTTACTCATGACCCTTTGGTTTTGTCCACCAATGTCACTGTCCTGGTCTCACAGCATCCAGAGCAGAGACACACATTTTGTCAGCAATTAAGTGAACGGAAAAAGGCTGGCAAAGGTTTGCCCTGTGGCTCATTTCATTTCAGAGACCATTGAAGTCAAGGGATCAGAAGGAGAAGCTGAAGCTTAGCATGTGTCACCAGCCCTCCTAGGACCTGCCATGTCTTGCATACAAATGTGGTTTGACCAATCCAAGCGCTGAATCTGAAGCCCTGTTTGCATATGACAGCATATGCCAGATTTTTGTTTGCAAAATCCAAAGTGGGAATGACTGGGACATAATCAAAAGCCCCTGACTGGGAAGTGTTAGATAAATGGTTCTGGTTCTGGTTTCAATTCATCTCCTTTGTTAATCTTATTATTCAGTGACTGCTTAGAGCCATCTCATGCTCATTTAAACTAAATACATAACCCAATTAAAACAATCCTGAGCTATTTAGATCTATAGAATTAGACTAAATTTCAGTGCTTCTGACAGTTTAGATCATTCAGAGCTCTAAAGCGTGAATATCTATATCATTAGTTTATCTTCTCTCATCTCAACCATCATTACTAAATTGTACATATGGGTTGGGAGATTCTCATATTTCCTATATGTCACAACAGTTCCAACCAATTTCCTTAATAAAGCAGCACCTAAATGACTGGATACTGTAATCCCCTGGTATGGCTTTATGTCTGACTGCAGGATACAGAACGTGGGTCTGCAAATCCACTTGGGTGCCTGGGATCATTGGGAATGTGCTGAAGTGGTGGCAAGAAAGGGCAGAGGAAAAAGGTGGGGCTGGAAGAATTTGGTTCATCAACACAGCTTTCCTAGCAGAACTGGAGCCTTACCAAAGGCCTGATGGCCTTTTTTTTCTGCTGTAGGAAATAATCTGCTAACTAGAGAGTTCACAGTGGAAGGAAACAAGGAGAAGGGGGTAGTTAGGCTGAAACAATGAAATGCTTTTCTCATCAACTGTGCTTAAACCCAGCTGCAAGTTGATCTGTTTTGCTAGGAACAGGCAAGCAAGGTATTTCCAGGGGATTCTCACAAGGTTGTGATTAAAAACAAGGAATATGCAAGAAATTAAAGTAAGAATTTAACTAAAACAAGGACAAGAAACTCATGGCAAAAGGGGACCTTAGCAAATAACCCCAAACATAATTTGTTCCCTGGATTTTGTACCATTTATGTTCACAAACTGTTCATGAGCAGATTGCAAAGCTAAAACAAGCAAACAAATGAGAAAACATTTATTAATTATGGAATAAGTAATATACAATATGTTATGAGTTAGAGATAATTCTTGGTCTCCAAATTGTATGAGCCAGGATTGTGTGAGTCATACTTTGAACAGTGTCACTTTGTCACACTAGTCAGATGGCTCTGCAAGGACTCAAAACCAGCACAGTTCATCCCAGCAGTGAACAGAAAGCTTTGATATATCAGCAGGGACCTGGTGGAACTGGAGAAGGTACGGGGGAAGACAACTGAAGTCAAGGGGATGGAGCAGCTGCCTCACAAGGAGAGGTGGGAAACACAGAGGTCCTTCAGTTTGGAGAAAAAGCAGCTGAGAAGGGATAAGACTGAGATCTGCCAGTTCACAAAGGTGGTGGGTAGGTTCAAAGGACAAAGTTAGACACACATCCCTCAATATTTGTAGCAAGTACAGCAACCCAAGAGCACCAGCTATTTCTTGAGGGGACCCATGAGCTGATGCAGAGCTGCCAAGGGTGCTCTACCTGGGGATGTGACAGCACCAGGGAAGCACGGTCTCCCAGATAAAGCAGTGGTTATGGCCAAAGGGTGGTGGAGAAAGACTTGCAACTGGCCCCCTGATCTGAGCATTCAGGCCTTTCTTATGTCCTTACCTCATCTGGTGTGAGATAACACAGGATAACTGAGCTGCAAAAAAAAATGAGTCCCAGTTGTATAAAATTTTCAAAGGTGTGAAAGAATCTGTGTGAATATGTTTGTTCAGCCTGAAGAAGAGAAGGCTTTGACCTAATTGCACCTGCCAGTACCTGAAGGGAGCCGACAGGAACAATGGAGAAAGTCTATGGGCAGAGAAATTGTGGATGCCCCATCTTGGGAAGTGTTCAAGGCCAAGTTGGAGAGAACTTTGAGCAACCCAGTCTAGTGGAAGGTGTCCCTGCCCATGGAGGGGGTTGGAAGGAGATGATCTTTCAGGTCCCTTCCAACCCAGACCAGTTTATCATTCTGTGATCCTATGGCACCACCTTGATTTTGGTTTGAACACTTCAGGTCAGATTCCACCTCCCTGCTCATGTGCTTGGACTAATGCATGGATTCTTTGCCAGTCACACAGGAGCTGAGCTTCCCAGCATCCCACATGCTATAAGTTAGAAGTGGTGGAATGAATAGGATTCCACTACTTTCATCAGTAGAATGAAGTAAACTCATAAAGGCAGCATATCTAAATTTAACTGCACAAAGGTTCAGCTATGGGACATTCCTGTGCCCATCTCTTTGGGCAGTGGAAGACATCAAGGGTGAAGAGTTCATTAATTATCACTCAGCCCTCTGCTCTGTGTTTTACCTTCTCAGTTTGCTTTCCTGCTTTCCTGACACAGCTTTAAATTGCTTGAAGGTACTTCTCTTCCTCATCCACGCCTTCTCCTTTCCCTCCCTGGTGCCTGTTCAGAATCTGAATGTGCATTTGAGCCTGATGGACACAGGTCCCTGCTCTGCGACAGAGCCTTGACTTTTTTCTTCATTTTTAAAATATTTTCTTCTTTTGTACCTGCAAATTACTGTGGGTGTGATTTTCTGTCATCAGGTATAGGGGAGGATAATTTGTGCCTCTCACAGGGCGTCAGCAAAACCACAGGCACTGGTTCTTTTGTGCCCAGTTCTAGAAAACAAAACATACCTGCAATTATGCATCCATGGATGCAAACTATAAGGATAATGCTTAGACGAGTCTGAGAATTTTCCACTGAGGTGGATTTTTGCTAGGAAACAAAGAAAACAAAGCTGAACCACCTGAGCTGAGGGGGTTTGTGGGAATTTTCGCATCAGTTTCAACAACAATGGCACTTCTGGGAAACCCCCATACAACATGATAATCAGCTTGTACCACCTCAGATTAGCAAGAATTCAGAATTTAGAGCATTTTCATAAGTTGAGGGAGCCACTGTCGAATCCTACTGTGCCTAATTGACTCTGAGGTCTCACATCTCAGGGCATGCCCTGCCTGTGAGGCTACCAATGACTCCTCGATTTCTGCATTTGAAGTTGTCTCACCTAAAATATTGAGTCAGCTTTAGGAAGTCTGGCTGAGTGCCTCAGCACTCATGGGACTTATTAAGGCTGAGGATCGCAGCTGGGTTTTCGTTTAGACAGGACAAAATCAGTTCTCCCTTTTGACTGAAAATGGTGTAAAACTTTTCAAGCCCTAAGCACATTATGCATCACCCTGTGCACTCCCCATCTTCTTGAGGCAGAGCCAAAAAAAGCTTTGCTAGTGTTGTTTTCTTAAAATGTCTGTTGATAGCTATAAATAATTTTGAAATTCAGGCAAGGGTTAGTCCAGATGGATCCAGGTGCTCCACGAGTATTCTGTGGGCCATATCTACCTCCTTTTTCCAGTAGGAGGGTGGACACATGCGTTTTTCTCCATGTGAGAAAACAGTCCACATATTTTACAACCCATTTCCCTCTTCTTAAAGACTTAAATCACGTGAGAAGTAACCAGCTGGTCTAGCCCCCAACAAATAGCCCTGGTCAGCTGTAGGGGAAGGAAACCTGGTAGTGAAACCATATGAAGAGGTGTCTGCGGCTGTACATTGGGCTCCTGCTTCCCTTTCCGTGCTGCAACACAGCTGAGGCTGGAGACGAGACCAAGACAGGGGGTGAGATGTGTCTCTCACAAAGTTGCTGATGTAGTTCCTTTGTCATTCCTCTCTTAGATTCAAAAGTCCTAGTCCACTTCCAGGACCAGGTGCCAGAATTCTTTCCACCACTGATGCTGCGGAGTCCTGACCTATTTGTAAATATGATGGTGAAAAGCTGTGTTGAAAACGAGAAATTTGGAAGGACCTTTTACTTTTTTTTTTTCTGGTAAGAGCCTCTTGCTTCTAAAGAACTGATCTGAAAAGGAAGCACTTGGCCACTGCTCAGTCCTCTGAGCTTCATTGCTCAGTGACAGATGACATTTCTCAACCTTCTCGAAAAAGAACAGCACTAAATTGAAGCTCTGTCTCAACCTGCTTCATTAGAACATAATGAGGCAAAATTACAGGGTTTACTGGCACTGCTCAGCAGTTCAGCACAGTGATGAACCTCAAAGCCAGCAAAGGAGAGAGCTACCAGCCCATCCTGCAGCACCTGGCACAGGCTTGGGTTCAGTGCAGAACATCCACTCAGGCTTTTCTAAGGAGTCTGCCATCATGATAGCATCTGGCATACTGAAAAAATCCTAAATAGCCCCAAAGGGACCAGGGGCAAACAGAGCAGATGTGGCAGCTGAAAGACACTGGAGCAGAGCTGCTCCGGCACTGCCGTTCCTAAGGGCTGCAAGGGGCATTAATGGGCCCCATGTGCTGCAGGAATGCAAAGCTCTGCGTGGGATGGGAGATTTATGCTCTTGACATTGGGGGGACTTCCTGGCTAAGAGCTAATTGCTTTGGACTGTGTCTCTGCTCTGAATTACCATCACTTTATTGAACAGTTAAACCTAAGGAAGCAGCAAAGCTAAAAACTGATGCTGTGTAAGATGCTACTGGTTTAACCTCACATTCCTGAGGATGTGGAGCATGCAGTGTTTTTGTTTAATGAGGTTTGTGTTTAGTTGTCATCTAAGTGTCATTAAAAGATGAGACTGGTCTCTTGATGGTTGTTTTCTAGTTTCTGTCTTCGACAAGGGCCAACAGTGAAGATGTGTGGAAGAATGTAGGAACGGAGCAAAGCTACAGTGCTTTCCCAGTCCTCAACAAGGTATGGCATGTTCTGAGCCACAGATGGTGTCTTTGTGTTTGAGTAACTTTCAGTCATTTCAGTGATTTCTATGAATTTGTCCATTAGTGAACTCATGTAAACTGCTGGTAGTCAAAATATCTCATAACTCAATCAAACATGGAGTGATTGACTGTCTACTTTCCTCTGATTTGTACTTGCTGTTTGGCAGTACTACACTTTTTACATGGTATTTAGGCAGTTGTGTGGGTTGTGATGTAGTTTAATTGACAGAATTATTTACTTGAGACTGACAGAATAATATATTTGAAACCAGACTCAGAGATCCAGCTGTCCCATTTTTTGTTCATCTCGGACTGCTGACCATCACACCTGCAGCTGAGCTCCCTGTGGTGAAAGAATCAATGCATTTGAAGGGTCTGCTTGAGGTGAAATCACTTGAAGACATGGACATTCAGTCACAAGTTCAATGGCCCAAGAACTTTGCTTTTATCTGTGTAACCCATTGAGGCACTTAACAAAGGTTTGGATGAGAGGAAATGCGAAAGCTGATAGAGGGACATAGTACAAAAGGAGAAGAAAACTCTGAGATGGAAAATGAATGAAAAAAACCTGCAGAAGACACATGCACAGAGGTACAGTAATGGATGGAGATGTCAGTGGGATGGAGGGAGGAAAAAGAAACATAATGTTCAGTGATTTAGTTTGGTCTGTGCTTGGTTTGCAATAGTTTGTTTTGATAATGTACAAAGAATTAAGAAAATCACAGACCATAAGAATGATAAAACCTGAGGAAAACAAGGTCCCTTCTGAAGGGACTCTCCCTCTGGCCACCACATGGTTAACAGAACCTTTAGTCCCCAGCCCCTTATAAACACATAATTGTCAGGCTCTAATGTGAACCTTGAATACTTCTAATTCATTCCTCTGGTTCCCTGAACACTCAAACAAGACAGAAATTTAGTCGGGTAACTTATTTAGGAAAGCCTTCTCCTCTTTCCTGTGCTGCTCACATTGCAGTATATTACTGGCATTGTTTAATGTGTTACTGGCAAATAATATTGCTTTGTGCATTATAAATAGAAATCAGGCAGAAAATGGAATTAAATGTGGACTGAAAGGCACAAATTCCTGAGCAGAACAGTCTGTATGTCTGACAGGAAATAGACAAACTTTGTTAAGTTTGCCCAGGACCAGCCTAATTTGATCTTGTTTTTGTTTTGTTTTGTTGTGGTTTTTTTCAAATGTGGTTTTATATGTCTACAAAATGTAGCAGCTTCTTGAAACTGAAAACAAAGCCACCAAAATAAGATCTCTCCAGAGCATTCAAAAATTTTTAAACCTGAGCTTTTCCAGTGTTCATGTGCAACAGATAACAGTAAACAGCAGATTAAAAATATACAGGGAGAAAGTAACAGCAGACGTTTGTGAAGGACACATTAGGAACAAATCCCTCACCTGGATGGTGGGATCAATTTTACCCTGATAAAATTTGCCAATGACACCAAAATGAGCGGGGAAGCAGACACTTTGGAAGGCAGAACCACCCTGCAGGAAGGCCTGGATAGGCTGGAAGGGTGTGCTAACACAAACCTTTCGAAGTTCAAGTAGGACAAGTGTAAGGTCTTGAACCTGGGAAAACACAATCCGGGAGTGCAGCACAGGCTGGGACCTATCCAACTGGGGAGCAACTCTGTGGAAAGGGACTTGGGGGTCCTGGTAGACAACAAGCTCAGTAAGAGTGAACAGTTGCTGATGTGACAAAGAAAGCCCACGGTATGCTGAGCTACACCAAAAAGAGGATCACCAGCAGAGAGAAAAAATCATCGTCCCACTCTACCCATCACTTGTCAGGCCACACCTGGAATTCTGTGTTCTGTTTTGGTCTCCACTGTGAAAAAGAGGTGTGAGCAGGCTAGAGAGGGTCCAGAGACAGGGCACAGAGATGACCCATGGACTAGGAAGTCTGTCATATGAGGAAAGACTGAGAGACCTGGGTTTGTTCAGATTTGAGAAAAGAAGACTTAGAGGAGACCTTATCACCATGTTCCAGTGTTTAAAGGGTAGCTACAAAGCAGATGGAGACTCACTTTTTACAAGCTGTCACATAGAAAGGTGAGGAGTAATGGGTACAAGTTATTCCTGGGGAGATTCTGATTCAACATAAGAAGAAAACTTTTCACAAGTTTCACAGGTTTCACAACTTTTCATAAGACAACAATCAACCCAGACAAGTGGTGGATACTTTAACATTGGGCACTTTAAAGATTCAACTGGACAGGGTCCTGGGTCATCTAGACCACACTTTTGCAAAGAGGGAAGAGATGAGGTGATCCTTAAGGTCCTTTCCAACTGGTTGTTCTATGATTCTATGATATTCCAATTCCTTAAACTATGTAAAACATCAACTGTGCTGTAATCCAAGATGCTGTGCATGCTCTGCTGGTGAGGAATTGTGCCCATCTTTCCATCAGGATTTTCCATCAGGTTCTATACTACTCAGGGATCTGTCACATAAAATATGAAGCACATGTAAAGTCCTCACCAAACTTCTCAGAGTCTTCAGCTTATTTTTGTATATCTTGATTAATTTTATTGATTTTCTTTTTAGTGTTGCTTCCAGGTGTAACTTCCACGAGAACATTGTGAGCGAAGAATGTCAAGTTTCCAATAGCGTCTGTCATTTTCTGCTGGGGTAGCAAGGCCTTTTGGAAGATTAAGATTAATCTTTCCTTCTTCCTGGCTCCTAAAGATAGCATCCAAGCTCTCCCCTAACTGCACTGCAAGTTTATTCCACTAAAGCTAAAAGCTCTCCTTATCAAAGATCTGTTCGTACCCCTCCCTCTCTTCTTCCTCAGCCTGCTTCCTCTTTGGCATTTTAGAAAAAGATTTAGCCACTGTGAAGTTTCCATATCAATGCTCAACACTGCTGAGTTGCAAGAATCCAGTCTGGTAACAGCTAACTGGAGATTTCCTCTGCAGGAATCTTTTGGCTTTTTGTAAACCCCCCAAATCAAAAAAATGTTGGGTTAGAATCAGATAATTTTCAGTTTTGTATTGAAAACCTTGAAACAGTTGTGTTTTTTTCCCCCGTGAAATTTTTATCAGAAGTTTCTTATGAAATGTATTTAGTCTGAAAGACACATTTTGGAGAAGCCCAGCTTTTCTCTCCAGTTCTGCTGGAAAAGGAGGAGGAACCAATGGCAGCTTTGCTTTGCTGCAAAAAACTTTTTCAAACTCTGCTGGGGAGGAAGGGCTGTGTGTGTCCCCAGAGCACAAGGAGAGCTATGTAGAGATCTGAGCTCTTCTTTAACTAGGCTGGACATGGACCTGTTCTGATCTGAAAGCCAAGTGGGTGAGCATTCCCAAACTCCTTGTCTTTGCAAGTCAAGTGCTCCCATTTTCCCACTTTGTGTAGCAAAGGAAGAGGCGTCGAGTGCTGACACCCAGCATGGGCGCAGCGCTGAGGCACCGAAATCACAAAAGAAGGATTGAATCGTGCTGAGGGCTGTGCTGAAGTCAGAGTGTCCTGTGCAGACCCAGACACCTGGAGTGCTTATTCCATGATCATGGCCCAGATTGGTGTACGTGATCCTACACTATGGCAAAGCTCCCACTGGTCTTCATTAAGTAGGATGAGGATGTGAATGAGCTGGGACTGAGAGAATACTTAAGGCACTAGAGACCTTTATAAGTATTTTAATTACAACCCCTTGCTTTAAAATTGTAGCCATGATCTACACTGATAATTTGTGCTGCAGATTGGTAGTAGAAGTATTGCACAGTCAGTGTGATATTGCAAATGGGAGTTTAATAATTGCTGATTACTTTAGAAATGTTGCCTTGTAAAAGAGACATAGAAATAAGTGGTAATCAAGGGCGAAGAGATTACTGCTGTTGATTTAAAAGCTTGCTGAGGCAGATTCAAAATCCCTAAGCCAGAGCATTTCTTTTAGCAAATAAAAATGCAAAGAACAGACTAGTGGAGCCCTTCCTCGAACAACTGGCAGACAAGTAGCAATAAATCATGGAAAAAAAATATTTCCTAAACTTTCCCTTTTAATAAATTAGGTGTTGTTTGTAAAACAGCTTGGCAGAACCTGCTAATACAGAACTGCTAGCTATGTAACAAGCCAAATCCATCTCTGCATTTCAGCCCAGTTGCACCAGGGATGAATTTGGCTCCGTCTCTCTACAAACATGAATCAAGCTGTTTGCATTTTGTCATTACAGTATCCCTGACCCAAGAGGATACATTTCCTTGGCAACAGCAATTAAGAGCCTGGCAAAAACCACCAGACATTATCTGCATAATTTTTTTTTCTTCCTTAGCAAAAGTTGTATTTTCCCACTCCTGCTCTTCCCTAAGTAAGGAAGATTAAGGGGCCCATCCAGTTTCCTGTGAAATCAAAGATAAAAATTCCACTGGTTTTGACAGCAACAGCAGTGCTCTCTTCATTTAGTGATTATTTATTTGATTTATGGCTGAGCCAGGCAGCAATCCCAGACCTGTTGGCTCTGTGCTTGTCTTATAAAACTTCTCTTGTCCATGACCATGTCCATTTCCTTCCAAAGAGAAGAGGAAGGTGCTGCACTGGTGATGTGCTGGGAGCCTTCTGAGTTCCCAGGTGTTTGCGGGAGATGGCAGCAGTTGACAGAGATTTCCTCAGGAATTTCACCAAAAGTAGGAGCTGCACAGGTATTTTGGGATCACATACATCTAGTTAACCAAGAGATTCACATGGGTTTAGTTCTCTGTAGAATGGGTTTATTCTCTGTAGAACATTTTGAGGAATGTAAACTCTCTTCCAAACCCTTATCAGACTTCCCTTCCTGACTCAAAGCAAACCAAGACTAAATTAAGTGTGTACCTAGCAGTTGCAAGAATTTCCATCATGGCTTTTCTCAGCTAGATATTACAATTAGGATGAGAGAAATCACGTATGCATCAGTTATAACAGATAAGATGCTACTTACTGAGCATCAGCAAACCTCTGCTCAGAGCAGTGCAGAACACAGCCCCTGTCTTTCAGGAATATTCTATGCAAAATAGTTTAGTCCTGTCAAATTCGATTTCCAGAGGAAACCCCAATGAGTGTTTCAGGCTTTATGGTCCCAGGCTTTAGACAATCACTGTATCCTAAGTGGTGTATTTATTCCCTCACATGGGAGCTGTTGACAATGCAACCTCTAATGAACATTCACCTCTGCTGGAGATAAAACTTGCTTCTGCTCGCTTGAGTTGGCTGAACTTGACTTGTAGGCTTTTAGCTGTCGTTGCAAGGAGCTGGGAAATGACCAAGTCATCACACACAGCCACTGCAGTAAGTTTTGCAGAACAGTATTTCCATTGGCTGCATCTGAGAAACCCACCGAGGTGCCCTGTGAAGTTTTTAAACCTGATTGGTAGTAAGAAAAATAGGAAGAGACCAAAACAAAATCTGTTTTCTTCCTGCCTTGCATGTTTGCATGGCAGCACAGTAACCTCCTGTTGGAATCAGCAGCCCTTTCCCTTTAGCAAAACTAAGCAGTCATTACCACTACACCAAAAAAGAGCCCGAATCTGCTTTTTTGCTGCTTCTGAATGACAGGCTGCAGGGGGGAGGTGAATTTTCCACATCTGTTTCCTCCATTCACCTCTCATTTGCTGCTGCAGGGCAGGAAACAGATTGCTCCCTGCACCAGCAGCTGACCCCTCCGGGAATCAGCCTGCAAGCAGGGCTGGAAGTCCTTCACACTTCATCTGGTGGAACTTTGAAAACATGGATTGCTATTAAACCCAGCCTGACTTGCTGTGTCAGGGCAGGAGTCTGAGCTGAGAGTGTGTTTGCTTTGGGTGTAGTGAAGAGAAAAGAAAAAGGGGGGAAAAAATCAGTGAAGGGAAGAAAAAACTATGAAACCTGGCCTCACAAGGCTATTTGAGATCTGTGCATGTCAGGGTGAGGAGATGGCTCCTTTGTGGACATGTCCTGGCTGTCCTTTCACACTGTGCTGCAGGTTAGTGCTACCAAGAGTTCCCTTATTGCCCTCTTCTCTCTGCTTCATGAATCTCCTCCAGTGTGTCCTCTCTGTGGGAGGAGCCATGTTTGAGCCTTTTCTGCTATGAACAGGGTCCCTAAAAGTCCATCACCAGGATGGAATGACTCCAGCACTTCCCTGTCACAACCGAAAGAGCCCAGTCCCAATGCAAGGCTGTCACCTCTCTGCCCTCCACCCCTGACTACCATGAAGTTCCCCTTCAACCTTTATGTTCTTTGGGGTATCACCAGCCAGTGTTACACCACAACATAATCTGACAAGAAACTTTCCCACTTGCTCCAGTGCTTTCTCACTGCGCGTGGCTGTCGGATCTTGCAAGAGTCGTTTGCCTTAGCACGGATTTGTTTCTTCTTCTACGACTTCATAGCATAGAAAAAGATGTTGTTCTTCACCTCCCATCCTCTCCTGACAAACAATGATTATAAGCAATTGAAGATAAACACTTGTCATGAAAAAAACTTGTCAACTCTTTTCCCAGTAACCTCTCGGCATCTGGCCCCTGTCTCTACTGCAAAGCCAGATAAGTTCCCTTCCTGACTTCATCCAGACTCATTTTCACAATTTCCAAAACTTGAAACTTGTGTGCTGATGAGCCCTTGAGACTGATTGAAAATTGCCTGTCTTAAGCAAAATCACCAGCCAGGCCTTCACAGTGCAACAGCCTTTCCCAGAATATCACAGAGCACCTTATCTAGTGCAGTGGAGGCCAGGGTGTCACTTCAGAAGTCAACTCTTCAGCTTAGGTCTCCCAGCGTGACTTACAGGGGGGCCCTACCCAAGGTTGACTCCCTCAACAGCAGGGAGAGGAGACAAAAGGGGAAAGAAGTTGTAATTTTAAGAGATTTCTAGCTCCTAGAGCAGGAAACAAGAACTGATTTGCACCCATGAAGAATGCAATGGCTTCCTCTGCAAGGCAGGCAGAGCATGAACAGAGACCATCAGGGTCTTTCTGGCAGAGCTGTGCCCTTCTGCAGATGGGGAGTGTGCACATATGGGGAGCTGCACAGATGTGGAGTGTGCAGGGATGCCTGCTGCTGTGTCGGGGGGACACCATGCAAGGTAGGCAGGAGAGCAAGAAATGCAGAGAGCTGTAGAAGAGCCAGGACAGAGCGAGGTGCTCTGACATAATGAGTTCCTTCAACATTTGTCGCTTCACAAGCAAAAATCAGTCTGAGGCAGTGTTGTCTATCTCACACTGTGAGGGACCTGCCTTCATCTTCACCTCACCCTGACCTTTTAATCCCACACGTTCTCCTTAATGAGACGTGCTCTGAATGCTCAGCAGAGATGAGTGCAAATGAATCCCTGGCGTGCACAGAACTGCAGGGTTTGGCGTGGGGTGTTGATACAGCTCTAGGATTATATACAATTAGACTGTCTAGACCACATTCAGGAGGGATGTGAACGGGATTACCAGCTGGGAAATCAGATATTCAGTGAGAGGGTGGGCAGCTGGGTTGAGGCAGGAGAGGAAGCCAAGTGGAAATGTAAGAAAGCACCAGATAAATTGCCACTGGCCCAGATTCATTGTACACCCTCAGCTTCCTTGCACTGGCTATGCCCTGTGCTCCTTCTGCAACAGCTCAACCCTTTGCACTCTTGCACGTCTTTCCTCCTCCACATCCCTGTTAACATGGAAAGTGGCATTGCCTTCCGTTAACCCTGGTCAGTAAGACACAAACTGGATGGTGATTATAGAGTTGTTTAGGTTGGAAAAGACCCTTAAGATCCTCATCTCCAACCATTAACCCAGTGCTGTCAAGTCCACCGTTAAATATGTTCCCAAGTGCTACATCCACATGTCCTCTAAATCCCTCCAGGGATGGTGGCTCCACCACTTCCCTGGGTAGCCTATTCCAATGCTTCACAATCCTTTTAGTAAGGGAATTTTTCCTAATATCCAATCTAAACTTTCCCTGGCACAATCTGAGATGTTCAGGTATGCTGAGCTTCACCTCCCATCTGCCTTCTATATGTGTCCTGGTGCTTTGGACACACCAAGCCTAGAAGCCTCTTGAACAAAAAAAGCAGGCAGGACTCTATTTGTGCCCATTCTGTCCTCTTGGTTCAGGCAAAGGGTTGTGGCAGACCAAATTCTGAACCAAGGTCCCCAGGTTGTTCTTCTAATCCTTGGACCATCTTCCCACTCATGGTACTTCCAGTCTCCCTGGATGTTGACCTTATTGCCAGGTATGGGAGTATTTCTAAAGAAATCAGGGCAGAGTCACAAACTATTTGACATGCTGCAGTGATTACTTCTCACACTGAAAACAAAAAAATGTCCTGTTCCTCTTGATATTCCCAGGAGGCAACTGGGCCCAAATCTAGCCCTGCACCAGTGCTGAAAATCAAAGAGATGCACAGGGGAGATGACTTGTCCCTCCTTGACCTGAGGCTTGTGGCAAATCCCAACAGCACTGAGTGATATTTTTACTTGTACCCTGAGCTTTAATACCCCGAAGTTACCCAGGATGACATGAGCTCTCCTCTTCTGCCTCTCTGGAGTATTCTCCAGGGAAGTAGGTGTAGATCTACTTCATGGACACTTCGCATGGCTCTCTTGGGACATGAGGGGCACAGACCACCCTTGGTGGATCGCTCCTGTTCTTGCTCCTTTGCATTGGACCAGGCTTTGCCTGGCACTGGTGTTTTGGAGCCAGATGGTCCTGAAACCTGTTGCTTCTTGCAGTTGGGCTCTGCCAGCCTGAGCAGACGGATTGGAGGGGCCTCGGCGAGAGCAGGAAACGGTGTCTGCTGAAGCGTAGGAGCTGTTTTAAACACATCAGCAAAGTCTAGCGTGGAGAAGACCCTGCTGCCTCAGAAGCATATTTAGCCACTCTGATACAGAAACCTGACATATTTTACGGTGCACATCATTTACCCAGCTCCAGGCAGGGCCAGGGACTGGGAGGCTTCATGGAATTCCAGCCATTAGGAAGAGGAGCCCTTTCTCCAGCAACCAGTTGAGGAAGACCAAATTTTTCACTGCATGGACAGCTGAAAACCAAGCACCTCAGTTCGTCTGTATCTTTATTTACTCATCCCTCGGTGCTGTTGGGGTACCTTCAGATACCTTGTGGCATCACTCTCATTTTCCCACTTTCCTCACTGAAATAGAAGTTTTGGCAGAGGGTTGTGAAATGTGAATTTTCTGCAGCACCGTTTAACCTGTCAACACTGCCCCTGTGGGCAGCAACCAGGCCTGCAGATGCCCTGTCTGCTTTAACCTCAGAGCATCAGGAGCTTTTGTCCTTGCCTGGGCTAACTAACTGGTGCTACACTCAGGGCATGTGTTGGTGCTGGAGTGTGTGGGTGCTATTGTGCTGTTTGTAGCAGAAAGAACAGAAATTAATCTCTCTCTGCTCTTGTCAGTCCTTATAGCACAGATATTACACAGTGTCCAGCTCTTTGTAGTTTCCAGTAATACTCCTGGGCTCTGTGTAACACCTCAGTGGCCTTCCCTGTCTCCTCTTGACCCTTCAAGATGTGCTGCCACTGTCTGACATCCCACTTTCTGAAGGATGCAGGCAGGAAATACTCTGCTAATCTTTTTGGCTCTAAGGATGCGCTTTCCAGTCCGAACGAACCCCAAGAGATCTGAAGTTTTGTTCTTACTGCATGACAACCATCAGGAGCCAAAGGTGTAGATCCCACCACACCACATCTGACAAAACAAATCTTTCCACAAAGTTTTCACCACCTGTCCAGCTTCCTCCCGCAGGAAATCCAGCCTCCCCCGCTCCCAGAGACTATAGCTGGACCTTTGTTTGCAGCTCCCCTGTCACATATAAAACCAGTGCTGACTAGTAAACACAGTGCCACTAAACATGGAAAGAAACACCCAAAGCTTGGAAGATAATGATGTTCTTTTCTACTGACTTGGGCAAGAGGAACTGCCAAATCCTTGAACTGTGTGCAAACCGCTCCTTGCTACTGGCGTTTTCTTTCCAGCAGCATCCGAAAGCCCCAGTTGGGACTGGGGGCCTGCTCTATACCTGCTCTGAAGAGCACACATTTTCTGCCTCTTATGCAATTGGTTTAGAGGCTGGTTGGGATTGTAAACTGAGACAATTAGGGCTGTATCCAACCTAGATCCAAAACTGACTAATCGGGAGGAGTTTAGCTGCGAAGAGTGTGGTGTGAAAGTAGATAAAAGGTTCGTGAGGATCACTGCACTGGATCTGACCTGAAGTCCAGCTAACTGAGTATCCAACCACCAAATAAATGTACCACAAGTGGCTTCAAGAGCAGATAAGCATATCCCTTCAGCCATGAGGATTATATTTTCCCTTCTAGAAGTGCTGATGGTTTAAAACCCCTTAAATTTGGTCTTTTCATATCTCTCCTGCCCTAACTAGTCCCATACAAGCTCTATGTCTCCCTGATAAACAAAAGGGTCTCAAGGCTGAAGAATGTGAAAAATGTTAACATTATATGAACCTCCATTTACCTCCTCGATATATATAGTACTTCATTGTCTTGAGTTAAAAGAAAGGAGACTACAAGAAGAAGAAATAAGAGGGTTAGATTGGATATTAGGAATAATTTCTTCACTGGAAAGCCTGTCTGCTAGAGGCTGCACCACACAAAGAACACAAAGTCACACTCTCCAGAACAGGAGAGGGAATGTCCTTCCTTACGCAAGCAGACTTGGAGAGGGACGGTTCATCTGGATCCTTGTATACAGACTTTACTGAAGTATGACATGACATGCAATATTTTTTTATATAAAAGCTAATTATTTTTTTTTCTTTTCTAAAGTAATTTTCTAAGAACTGTTAGCTTGGAGCTGCTGGAGAATCCCAAGTGAGAAATAAAAACCTGAACCGAGCCTATAGTGCCAAAGTGGCTGATCTCCCACTGAGCACAGAGGAAGACCTAATCCTGGAAAGAATCTGTAGGATACAAAAGGCTGGAGGAAAACTCCTTGGAGGAGCTTCCAGAAGAGGATTTCTATCTAGCAGGTCTGCCAGAGGCTCAGTGCTCCCTGAAAACCAAGCTGACAACAGATTGTTCCCCTGGAATTTGCTTTGGGAAATGACTTTTATGATTAAGAGCAAAAGTTTTAAAAGGTCAGAACTTTTGCTGACTCTGTTTCATGGATACTGATATTTTAATGGAGAACATTGGATTCTCCAGTAAGAAGTTTTTGATGGCTAGGGATCTGTGGTGGTCCAAAAGTAATTTAAAAATAAGTGATTTACATTTTCTATAAAAAAAGGCAGGAGGTGGGGAAAATTTCACTGAGCACAACGAAAGAACTCTGGATTTATATGGAATAAAATAATAACCAGGCTGAACTGCCAAACCCTTTAATGACCACGTTCCTTTTTTCAGAGGTGGAAAAAAAAGGGACTAGCACCTTTTTTTCAACTTCACATTTCCAGGAATCTCTTTGCTTTGTTTTTCACATCAGGATTAGAAGAGGTAGGGGTAAGCTATGGAGACAAAGGTCATCCTTAAGTATATTTAGTCTGATTGGAAGTAGGAAATACTATAAACCCCTCCAGATTCCCAGTTCCACTTGGCCATTTCAAGAAAGACAGATAAATCCCCCAACATCTGCTTGCTTATCAACCACACCAAAGGGAGACTGCAAACCATCTGCTTTTTGGAAAGCAATACCCAGTGCAGTTTGTTCCTGCACTGGCTGGTGCTTCATGCCCTGAACCTTCCCCATGTCAGTGACTGAGGGCAGGGAAGGGACATCCCTGGAGAGGGACATCCCTGGAGAGGGATATCCCCAGCTCCCTGGCATCTGGTGGAGCTGCCAAGGAACAGCCTGCCTCTGTCTGCTCACCTTCAGATGAGCTGTGCTAAAGGCCCCTGCTCTCTGGAAAGCCAGGTCAGGACTAGTTCACCTAATGTGAAAGGATCTGCTCTCTGATCCCTGACATGTTACGTGGAGTTTGTGTTTCGGATCCAGCCACATGTGCCACGGGTTGCTATTTTAAATTATATTCAAGGTGTGTGCTGTATATTTGCATCCTGTGCTGCAGGAAGGGATATTTTTGAAGTTCTTATTTTTAACTCAACGTAAACAAACGAGCCATAATTTGGAAGAGCATCTGTGATGATGCTGATGCTTTGAGTAAGAAGACTTAGTTTTTTTTCACTGGAGGGTAAGCCACGTTTAGGGAGCTTCTCATAATAAAACACCCACACAACTCCTGTCTTTTCTCCTTCTTCACTTCCAGCACTGCCCGTGGTTTTCATGTGCAGATGGCATTGCAGAGAGGAACACGCATGAACCCTAAGATATGGGTGCTGTGTAATGGATGGAAACAAAATCCACATCTTCCTACCCACAGCCTCATGCTCCTGCTGTAAGGTCACACCTGACTTGACCATTGGTCACACTCACAAAAACTGCAAAGTGCTTGAGGGAGGTGGAAGGGAAATAAATCTGAATCACGGAGTATTTTCTGGTTTGCAAGACCCAAATCGATCTCAGATTGAAATTCTCTTGGCACCAGTGGGTTACTTCAGCAAAGTATTTCTTTAGACCCTGCTTCATTTGTCATTTTTTAACCTGTGGCTCCACTTCTGCTTAAGCAGCTTTTTGGCCAAGGATAGAAACGCCTTGGCCAGTTTAGGCTTTTCTTGTGTCAGAAACTATCTTAGAAAAAGATAAAGTTCCAGATCACAAAATATTTAGTTCTCTGCTAGCTGAAGAAGGAAGTTGTGGCTTTCTGGAGAAGCCCAGCAAGCAGCAGAGAGCCACAAGCAGAGGAGAGACCTGCTGAACCAGGAAAACTGTGTCTGTTTTGCAGCTGAGCAACAATGCAGTTGCTTCAGCACTGGTTAAAAATACCTGTGGCTTGATCCTGCTGGAATCAAAGGAAGTCTGCCCTGGGTTAAAAAAGGCATTTTAAAAAAAATCATTTTGCAACAGAGCAGATGTTTGCCTCAGTGTCACCGGCAGCACAGGCTGGCCTGAAAGGCAGCAGAAATGGACACACGCCCATGTCTTACTGGGCAGCTCACCATCCAGTGCTGGCATTCTACCTGCTTTATCACTATAAGCTGATTAAAGCATCTTTCCTGGTGCAGAAGCAGATGAGCAGCACATCCAGTCAGAACCCTTAATATCTTAAATTACTGCAGCTACATCCACTTGCCAGTTACCTGCAAGCCCTCTGAATCCTGCTCAGAAATGTGCTTTATGCTTTGCTTGGGTCATGGCCAGTTGGCTTCTGGTGCAGCTGTAACCACACCATGGCAGCAAGAAGAAAGGAGCCACCCTGAGGGTTTTCTTTAGCAAGAAGCCAGAACATTGTTTTTCCTTCGTTTCCCTTGGTTTTCTACTTTGGCTTTGCTTTCGGGGTTTGTGGAGGAGGGATGGGTGGTTTTCAGCTGGTCTGTGGAGTTGACCTTTCCCTGGACACCCTGTCCCTGTGGCACTCACAGCCTGTGCCAGCACTGCTCTTGGAGTCTGTGCTGGGAGAAGTGGTTGGTGATGGGGCTGGTGAAGATTCAATTGCAAAGCAGTGGTGGGAAGGCTGACAAAACTTGCTCTTTAGATTGCATGGGGCTTACACTAAATCCATTTGCACAGATCCTTGTGCCACAGATGTTTAGGTCATGGCCCAGAGCTAAGGAGGGACCTGTCACAAGAGAGCATGGGGAGAGGCAGGTGGCAGCCCAGTTTAGCCCAGAGAACAAAGATGGAGCTGGCTTCCTGCAGAAAGGTTAGAAGACACTAACAAGAGGAATTCGTGACAGTTTCCCCTCCTCTTTCACTCCCCAGGCAGCAAAATGTCCTCTCCCCTTTCCCCCTGGTTCTGCCTGGAATATTACTCCTTCTTCCACTCTTTGCAGCTTGTTGGAACCTATACATCCACCAGGAAGGTCCTCAGCAATATAAAGATCTGCCTGAGGGCAGAGTTAACCCCTTTTTGCAGTAACAGGTCATGGGCAATCACAGGAGAGGCAGGTATTAATCTAGTCCCTACCTAGAGGCAAGTTTAAGGAGGTGCCAAGGGGAAAACTCCCTCAGCCTCACTATGGAGGGCCTGAAAACCAGCTCCACAGCCACCTAGCACATCTCCTACCAGATTCCGTGTCCAGCCTCTGGAACTGGATTGGGTCTGGACTGGGAAATGCTGTTCTGTGCTGCAGAGTCATCTGCAGACAAATGCAGATGGCAGCTGGACATCGAAGTGGTTCCCAGAGCTTTGGTCTCTCCTCCAAGTTCCTCTTGGCATCTTGCTGGTCCTGAACTGGGTTTTGTTCAGATATGCATCCCTGGAAGTGTTCAAGGCCAGGTTGGATGGGGCTTGGAGCAACCTGGTGTAGTGAAAGGAGTCCCTGCCCATGACAACAGGGTTGGAACTAGATGATCTTTAAGGTCCCTTCCCAAAGCATACTAAGATTTGTTAAAAACAACTCCTTTTGTTGATTTTTTTAAGCATATTTTCTTCATGAACTTGCCTTTATTTAGTCATTGTTTTATTTTTAAGCCAGGAAAATATGTGGTTTTCATTTTTGAAAAAGACACATTCCTGTGAGCAGTGTCAAAAAACAACAAAAAATCATGTCTGAACTTTTCAGACTTTACAAGGAAAATATTTGTTATTCATTTGCTCAGAAAATTAAATAAACCATGCCTATGTTTTTTCTTTAGTGGAATTTAGACAAATCAGAGTTCAGAGGGCTCACTATTGATCTGCAGTTGACTCTTCGTACACCAATCCCAGATCTGTATTCTTCTCAGAGCATCTCTGCTCACTAATTTGCCTGTTGGATCACAAATGCCAGAGCCAGGAGGTTCACTTTCATTTCTCTGCCACAAAAAATAAAAGCAACCTTGCGACTGATTCTAACTGATGAAGGGTAAGAGCTACATTGCCACAAATGTTTCATTTCATTGCTGCTCCCTTACAGGGCTGCCTTCAGGACATGCCACAGATGTTGCACATGAACCCCGTGTGTCACTGCCAGGCAGACTCAGTGCTGACATCAGTGGGGAAGATAAAAGAGCTCATATTTAATGCTTTTTTCCCCCTACATTTTTTTCCACAGCTCTATCAGCTCAAATGCCTCATCCCTCAGCATTTTAGTCCTGCTACAATGCTCTGACCAGCAGCTGCTCAACCGGATGCAGTGGCATTTTCCCTTCTCCAGTCCCAGCATCCTAAATCTCAGCATCTGCAGCTGCTGACAACCATTTGCACAAGGGCTTGTATTATCATAAATAAACAGGGGATTCAGGTTAGAGCTCACATATGTTCCAGTGCTGAATATTACCAAGCAAT
Organism: Myiozetetes cayanensis; assembly: GCF_022539395.1. Taxonomy (NCBI): domain Eukaryota; kingdom Metazoa; phylum Chordata; class Aves; order Passeriformes; family Tyrannidae; genus Myiozetetes; species Myiozetetes cayanensis. Next base: position 6,955,655 of record NW_026087521.1, read on the forward strand.
TAATTCACTTGCCCAAAAAATTTTAAACAGCCTTAAATAGATTCCCTGGCAGTTTTTCCAGGGGCTTTTTCCATCTCTGATCTCTTGCTTTCTGCCTGAGTGGGCCCATGTTAAATACTGGCTCTACTTCAATCTATAACCACAGATTTGCTGAGAATATTTTATTTTATTGCTCTGCACATAACAAACTAGGCAGGGAGGGAAAGGTGGGAGAGACCCTGCACAGCTGAAACTTGTGCTGGACTCTTGTTTGTTTTGCCTTGTTATGCCAGAGGATATAATCCCTCTGGGTCCAACCTCACACACAAGGCTCCCATGGCATCAACATGTGCTCAGCACTTCTAAAGATTTTGGGAATCTGGGATAATAAGCATCTGTGCAAGAAGTATGGATGCTCACTACTGTACACAACTGGAATCTGTGGTTATCTGGGATCTCCTCCCTCTCACTGTTGAAAGGTGAAATCCATGTCTCAGAAGCTGAGGGAATTTCACTGTGACATCCTTCCACCCAGCCAGCTGCTACATCAAGTATGACTAACAGAATTCATACAGTTTTGCCAAAGCACCCCAAATTTAAGTACAGTCTGCTCACAGACCAGATTGACTATCCCTCTGAGTTTTGACTCTATAAAGACAGTGCAGTATCTAGATTTGAGAAGTGACAGGAATACTGATGGTGGAGGCTTTCTTATCAGGCCTGAGGTCTTTTTTTTTTAGAAAATAGTTCTTGTCCATTCCACTCAACACATGTCTAGAAGCAGGAGGTGCACAAGATTTCCAAAAATAAGTCTGGACAGGTAAAGGAGAAGAAGGAACTTCCCACCAAAACAGGCTCAGAGTGGCAGAAAACAGACACTGCCTGATACCTTTTTAACAGATCCTTTGGGGATTGCCAATGATTTTAACAGCCAGATCTACCAAACTGGAGTTAACAACCTTCAGCCTGGCTGTGACTCATATCCAAAGCTTTACAGAGAGGTTTCATGGCCCATTGTTTCCTTCGAGTGAAAAGAGAATGAAGTTCTTTAAAGGGGGAGAGGGACAAATTCCTCTTTATTCATGCTGTAAGAACCCGTCTCTGCAGTGTATGGATTGAAGGAGAGAACAAATACTGCATGTACCATAGTCACTATCTTTGCAGGGGAGGAGGTCAAAGCCAATTTCAATTGCATTAGTTGCAAATGCCTGACCCATGGAACCGGCGTGTTAACAAATTGAAACAAGTCCCAAGAGGATAGACAAGCTACAACAGACATGAAACAACTCCCAGGCCTGTTATCACTGATATCTCTCCTTTCACTTGCTGTGATCTGAATGGCAGCACATTATCATCCCAGCTCAGGCCAGTGTAGAAAAGACTGGTTTTAATTTGCACCACAGAGTGGATGCAAGCTCCGCACATCACTCATACCTGCCAAGGGCTCAGTCTCCAAGACTGGTAAATCCAGCTGCTTCTGTGGAGACTCTTCTTCTTCTTCATCTTCTTCTTCCTTTTATGTTGCATTTCCCAAGAGAAAGCAGAAAAGAAAAAAAAAAAAAAGAGAGTGAAAATGCAAACCATTAAATTGTTTGTCAAAAAGAGACAGAAAACTTTGAATGGTACTAACACCAAACAGAAACATGGATTACATCAAAAACATCTTTCATCAAACAGGCTTTTAATTCATACCTGGCATGAAAACAGGGCTCCCAAGAGCCCTGTGTCAGACATCACCTCCCCATAATGCCAGTAGTACATACAGAGAATGTGGAGCTCAGAAATCCTGTGAAACCTCAGAGAACTACCCAGTGTTGCCTGTCTCATGCTCCAGGAGAAGACATTAAGCTTCTCTGTCCATTTCATAGGAGAAAACCTTACTAGAATTATTCAACTTTTCCTTATTAAAATACTAATTTGAAAATACTCCTTTGAAAAATCAATTGATGCCAAACAAAGCAAAAGGTTGAATTATTATTTTTTTCAGAGACTTTACCGCTTGGTAAGTGAATGTCTTCAGCATTCAGAGGAAAAATCTGTTCACAGCTAAAGATTGGACACACCATCTCCCAAAGTTCAGTTAAGAGAAGCAGCCCAGTACTTTTCATAAATAGATTTATCTAAATAATGGTGTAACCTGCTGGCCTCTGATGCTGTCTGTGCAGGGCACATAGAGCTGCATCCAATGCAGTGGAAATAGCTTTGTTATTGTATCTTGCAGAACAAGGGGAGGATCACTGTAGGACCATGAAGGTGGCAATGCAAGTCCCTGGCTCCTTATCAGTCTTTTTACATGTCTTGGGCAAGTTGTCCCAAGAGGGATCCTTCTGTCCTCAGCTTTACCTTACTCAAGTCTACTCTAACTTTGCCCTGTAGGCTCCAGGGACAGAAACCTCCTACTGGGGACTTGTCCAGTGTAAGGGAGTCACCCAAGATAAGTGAGGTGAGTCTGAAGAGAGTTTATAATGAACCAGAGACTGTCCTGGGACAGATGCACAGATCTCACATGTCTTGAGCAATATCAGATGGGCCCTGCCATCTATTTTATCAGCAATAGTGTGTCCAGCAGGACCAAGGCAGTGATCACTCAGGGCACATAGAGAAGGCAGATGGGAGGTGAACCTCAGCCTACCTGGACACTTCAATTTGTGCCAGGTGAGGTTTTAGTTGGATATTAGGAAACATTTCTTTACCAAAAGGGTTTTCAAGCACTGGAACAGGCTTCCCAGGGAAGTGATGGAGTCACTATCCCTGGAGGGATTTAAAAGACATGTAGATGTGTCACTTGAGGACATGATTTAGTGGTGGCCTTGGCAGTGCTGGGTTGACAGCTGGACTTTATGATCATAAAGGACTTTTCCAACCTAAATGATTCTGTGATTCTGTACTGTGATGGACACTGAACAGATGCTTCATGGATGTAGCTTTGCAATACAAGACTGCAGCCAGATACAGTCTGGAATTAACATTGTGAGGTGCAGTTGAAGCTGAGCAGAAATCAAGATTTTTCTTTTAGCACTTTCAAGTCTCTTGGGGTAATGCCTGTCAGAAATATCTGTGTGATGTAATAGGGAAAAAGGAGGAACATATTCAAGAGATCTGGATGGAGGTTTCAGAGTGTGATGGAATCAGGTTTCATGGTGCCAGGCTGGAAGATGAATGTTTCTCTGGAGAACTCAGAGCAGCTTTGGTGACACAGTCCATGATCCTTCTTTGGTGTGAATAGCTTTCCTGCATTTAAAATACTAATTGCCGTTTTTTCCCTTTAATGTACTTCATTACAGCCAATTGGACAGCTTGACCTCGCACAGGGAATACAGCCAAGCAGATATTCATCAAGAAACCCAAAAAAGCTGTGATTTCATCCAGCTTGTCAAGATGAGCAAAAATACCATCAGCAGAGCTTTCTCAGCAGCGATGGCAAAATGATAGAGCGTGGATCATGTGCTCTGTCAGCAAGTTGTTCTCACCACGGCACGGCCCAGCCGAGGGATGGGGTTCCACCCCTCCTGCTCACACGCTTCCATCTCTCCATGCCTCAATTTTCCACCCACGAGCAACAATCCAGCATCCCTCCTGCAGGCTGTACACTGGTGTACAGGCTGTACAGGTGTGCACACCTCTGCTGGGATAGCCAGTGGTGAGCTGGCCGTGGACAGGAGCGTGAGCGATGCAGCCCAGAGGGCTCGGTGCTGGCAATGGCAAAATGCCATGGAGCTGCTGGCAAGGCAGGAAGGAGCTGCCAGTGCATAAAGCAGGCAGGAGATATCATATTTGTCTTCCAGAGTAGTATTTCCAGATTAAATATAACAGGGAAGCTCAGAGAGGTCAGAGGCTGAGATTGACTTTCAGAACGGTGCCTCTGACGTCCAAAGAGGGAGGACAGACTTATTAAAAATGCAGTGTGGATTGCAAATCTGTCACACACCCAAGGCACCACGTGGAGCTGGAGGATGGATGAGGCGGTTATGGAGAACCTGCTGACAACAACAGCCTCTCGAGTGACGGGTCAGTGAATAGTTTGCTGCTATTCAGCATTGTTTTGACAGAAACTACACAAAGTAACTGTGTGGGGGCCAAGGAGCAAATGTTCTCTTCCACTTGGAGGCTTGTTTATAATCTTGTGGTGGGGAAATAAGACCATGAATGAGAATTAAGCTCTGCATTGATTCAGGAAAATCAGTTTAGTGAGGCAGAACAGGGAGAGGAGAGAAGCAAAGGGGGAAACGTGGGGGTAGAGGTGATGAGATGGCAACAGCAATGATGGAGAAGAAGAGCAAGGAATGCCATTGGGACATGCCGGGTGAAGGCTCCACCAGCTTCTACTGTCTCCCTGGCTTCCCACTCCTGTGTCTGCTCTGGAGCATACGGGGTTCCACCTGCTGTACCATTTCTTGGCCGCAGTGAAAGTGCCTCTAACAGACTAAAGCTGACAGTGTCCGGCACAAAGGTAAGCCAAGCAAAGAGCCGCATCGTCTGCAGGCAAAGGTTTTGTGTGCCCTGCACCATTTCACTCCCCCTCTTCTCTCATCCACAAGCAGCTGCCTGATAGCTGCCTCACCACCTTGTTGACAGCACCATTAACTTGCTGCAATTTGAACCTTTCCCACAGGAAAATCCTCAATGGAAATTTCTTCGTGTTTGGTGAAAATTTGAAAACAACAGTATTCATCAGACATTGAAGGCAGTGACTCTTGGAATGTTGCCAAGATGCCTCACAGGTGTTTAGTTTGGGTTTGAGCTCATGGATGAGTGGGGTATGCTACAGGTACTCCATTCTCATCTTATAAGAGATACTCTAAAACCATCTCCTATTTTCAGGAAGTGCACATTTCAGGCAGATTTTGGGGAGATGGAAGCCAGATATCCTGGAAGATACAGATCAGGGTGCAGTGGAGACCTGAGACAAGGGAATTATATTGTATGAGTCTTTACTGCAGGATACCAAAATTTTTGTAAGGGAGGCATTTATTGTAGTTGCAAGATGGAACATCAAAGCATCCAAACAACTGTAACTCTCTACTGAATGGGGCCACCACCTTTTCCTGGCAAAGTTTATTCAACCTTAATTATCAGAGAAGTTGTGGATGCCCCATCCCTCAAGATGTTCAAGGCCAGGTTGGCTGGGTCTTTGAGCAGCCTGGTCTGGTGAAAGGTGCCCCTGCCCATGGCAAGGAGGTTGGAACCAGATAACGTTTAAGGTCCCTCCCAACCCAAACCATTCTATGATTCTGTGATCTCAGACTCATGGAGTCTGAAGAGCATTTTCCTTTCATGTACTTGTGACAGGATTGGAGAAGGCTTAGAGGAGGGCAGTAGGAAGAATGCAAAGGGTCGGTGACTTCACACGAGGTAGCTGAATAACTACACAGGACAGAAGCTGGACCGGGGTTCCTGAATGCACAGAAACCTCCTCCAGCTCACACTGTCCCCGAGCTAACTACACATGTGGGAATGCACCACATACACCTTGCCTGTTCTCCTTGTGTGTAAGTAAAAACTTTAACTTACACTACACCAAAGAAAGAAAATCTGCTTAGAGCCAGATGCAGTGTCCAGCAACAAAGTGCTTCAAACACAGCAGTAACCAAGGAAGTAAGACTTACCATCTCTGATTTTTATCCATTAAAACTACTACTTTGTATCTGTAATGCACTAGCACTGATGCTGCACCAGACACCAGCCTCTGCAAATACCCCAGCTGCATGCATCAGCCCGCCCCAGAGAAAGAAGATCCTCTCTCTAAGTTGTGTTTAGGATCAATAAGAACATGCTATCGTGGTAGCTCACAGCAAAAACCTGACTGCAAGAAATACCTTTGTCCTCCCCACTCCTGCTGATATATAAATATATCAATACAGATAAAAGTAGGTGCAGCTTTAACGCATATTGTGTCATTCCAGGCACGGCTGCTCACATGTGAGTGCACATCCCTGCATTTGAAACCAAAAATTTATTGTGAATTCTGCTTAGGACTCAGCAACGCGTTCCTGAATGACTTTCTCCATGCACCTCCTGAGACTGTAGGACAAAATGACCCACTCCCAGTGTACTGTTCAGCTGAGAAAGTTTTCTCCCTTTCTCCCTTCTTTATTTTCTGACTACTTCACATGTCATTTGTTTGCCACTGTCAGTGGGATCACTGTGCTGGTGGGAGTGAAGAGCAATGCAGGATTCATTAGTCAGGAGCTGCTGGGCGGATCCAAGGGGAGACTGTCACTTTTCTGCTTTTTTATTTCTTAGGATAAATCAATTTTTATATCTCTCAGAAAAACAGCTGCCTTAGGCAGTAAAGGGAAGCTAGGAGAGAAGCTACGTGGGGTGACACACTCCCTGCCAGTAAGTGCTGTGAATATCTTCTCAATGCCAGCTCCCAAGGACCCTTCTGAGGGAAAGGAGGATGCTCATATCCCTGGGGCTTACACCAGGCACCCATTTAGCCTGGCTTGGGTCCCAGGTAAACTTTTCCACAGAGCCAAGGCTCTGGAGGATGAAAGCACTGAGCCCTGTGTCTCACCTCACGAAGGGCAAGAACCAAAACTGAGGTCATGTGCCCAACCCAAATGGATCAGAAAACAATGGGGGACAAGCAGTCCACGAGTGCTCCTCTGTGTTGGGAGTGGGCTGATAAGGAAGGAATGGAGTGGTTCATGAAATGCCAAGGGGGTGAAATAATGCCTTGAGTGAGAGCATGGTGATGGGCAAGAGCCATACTTATGCGTGTTCAGGGCAAGTAACATTTCATACGTATTTCAGCACTTCCAAGATAAAAAGAAAAGGTTTTCTTACGGGCCTTGTGGGATAGATAAGAGGATTTATAACAGCTACATTTCTGGCCCATAATCCTTGGCAATATGTGCACTTGCTCTGCATGCCAGCTATGACATAGACATGAGCTACATGATCAGCTCATTCCATCGTGTAATTTGGGCTGTAACAATTAGAGCTGATCTTTTTGCATTTCCCCTTGGCCCAGCAGAGCGTGCAGCTGCATCACCCTGCAGGGAAGTTTTCATATGGCTGAGAGCAGACCATGGTTGGGGCAGTTGGGTGCAAGACTCTCACCCCAGGTCTTGGCTGTTCAGCTCTCCCTTTTTCTCTCCTGACCCACCTCCTCCAGAAAGTCAACTCTGGTTTCCCACCACCACAACTGGTTTAAATTCAGTGACACCCTTCTCATATGAGAGTTATTTGGGAATCTGTCCAGCAGGCACTCATCACCTCCATCCCTCTGCAGCACAGTCATAACTCAATGAAAATTTGGGCACAAGGTTTGGCACAAGGGGAGAGCATCAGTGAGCAGAGCCCTTTGCCCCCACAAGTTGGCCCCACAGAGAGACAGAGCTGGAAGGGCTCTGCCTGGGGAAGAAGCATCTCTTGAATTGGAACCTGAGGTTAAGGGAGATCTTGTAGCAACAGACAGAGGATCACTCCTGGATAGAGGGATTCCTTCACTTTGGCTGCCAACAGTTTATTTGAGCCCGAGATATTGGCTAGAGGATCCTTCCCTGTGCATTAGCATGTGTTGTATTGGTATGCAGGATGGAGCTCTAAGGTTTATTTCTCTTCCCAAGGTATTCCCTTGCTCCACTGGAGATTGCTTCTAGACCTCTGTGAGATGTAGTAACAGCATCCACTCTTCTCCCCTGGGATATGAGGGCTGTGCATCTCTCCCCAGATCAGATTTGGGAGTGTTTGACTCTCATGGACAAAGACCTGGTAAGATTCAGAGGCTGGCAGCTGGGGTTGGATAAATTCAGTCTTGCAGTCACATCTCATGTGTGGTGCCTGGTGGCTCCTGGACACCTCCCTAAAACACAGGGCCCAATTTTGTATGCCAGGATGAGCATCTCCCTGAGATGTCCAACCCTGGAAGGGATACCCAGGTCGCACACAATTAAAAAGGAAGGTCAAGCAGCAGATGAGTGACCATCCTTGAAGTTTGAATAAGGGATCACTAAACCTTCCTAATTCATCTCCCCAATTATATGTCAAGGGGAAGGAGACAGATATGAGGAATATGGCTCTGTTCAGACTTGCAGCTTCGATCATCACCTGTTTCTGATGTGCCTCTGCTGCTCTCAGACCAGACACAGAATTTTCCCCTTGGTAGAAAATCTGCCTTTGTGCCTCTCTGACACAGATTGTGCCTTTTTGGTCCCTGACAAAGCACAAAACCCACCAAGTCTCCAGGGATAAATGTAAAGCTTGGAGAAAGCTGTGGGATCCTGGAAAAACCATTGATAACAGGATGCACAGGAAGGATGGAGGATGGGTGTTCACATATGTGCTGTCTGCTGTGCCTTTTCACTGCCCACCAGGCCAACAGCGAGCACTTGATCTGACAGATGGTTTTCTTCAGCCTGGACAAGTCATGGGGGACATCACACCCACCCACACTTCCCAGCTTCCGCTCCCAGGCCCTCCTAAATCCCAGCAAAGAACTCCACTGCCCTTTCACACAAATGCCTGGAGACTAGTAGCTGCCCTCAAAATGTCCACATCCTCCTCTGAGAACTGTCAAATTACTCCTTCTGAGCAGAAAGGACTTTCTGGTTTGTCCTGACCAAAGCCCTGAGCCCTGACACAGACACAAGCTCCAAGTGTCCCCTTCAGGGACACTCTCCTCAAAGTGGCAGGAAGGTGACACCATAAAAGTCACTTTGAATCCCATGCTTACAGCATGATCATCACCACACTGAGCTCCAAATAATCCAGAATAGTCTGTGAACTGCTCATGCACACCTGAAATTGCCCACTAGGACCACAAGAAGGTGACAAAAGTCAAACCAAAGTCTCCTTAATCCAGGACCCAGGTTTGGTGAGGCACAGCATCAGCCATTCTGGGTGCCAGATGTAATCTCTGCCTTCAAAGTGGTGGAGAATGGAGTCTCTGTAATCCATCTATATTGGCACTGTTTGTATGATTGACCTCAATAAACTCATATGTAAGAACCTGGCTTGATCAGGGCTACAACTGGCTCTAGTGGGAATCCCAAAAATGTTTATTTCTAGGCATATAAAATTGGATATAAACTAAAAGAAAAAATCCCATCTTGTTCCCTCAACAAAGGCACCAGACTAACCTCAAGGTCAGAAAAAAGCTGCTGGGCCACACAGCCATCCATCCCTCCCCCAGGTCAGAGGTCCTTGAGAAGGTTCCCCTCATCTTCAGTTTAGGGTGCGGGTCTAAGGCAGGCACATTTTCCCTTTAGCAGTGAAGTCACACAGCCCAAAAGCATGTGGGAGCCAGAGGCTGTTCTTGGCTCAGGGTTTTCAGCTCTAGAAGAAGCATCCAGATGTGTTATGGGTTGGTGTGCACTGCCCATTGCTGTGGGATCTGAGCTCTTTCTGCAAAAAATCAATAGCAAATCTCCAGACTCTTGTTTGCTTTCTCTCTTTTTCTTTTTTTTTTTCTTTTAAATGTACAAATCGATGTATAGAAATAAATACTATTTCTCAAAATTATATTTGATGGAATTTTTTGATTTTGAGAGGATTCACTCCTCACCTCATGGCTGTTAGAGTCACGAGGTTAGTGGCAAAGCCAGCATTGCAAAGTGGCATTGTGAAGTGTCCTTTTCATGGTAGAAAGGCTTTTTACAAAGAGAGGTGACATTTTGGAGGGGTTTAAAGCCAGTTAAACCGGTCTTGTCTGATCTCTTCCTGCAGTTCACTCCCTCTTGCTGGTTTTCCTCAAGCAAGAATGCTTTGTCACAAGCTCTCTCCAGCCTTGCCCTGGGCTTTGTGATCAAATGCTGAAGCCCGTATAAACAGCCTTTGTACTTTCTGCCTGGAAAACCTCTTTGTCTCCTTACAGAAACATTTTCTCACCATTTCTTTGGGCAGAAATCACTTTCCAGTTGAAATAAAAGCCTCACTTTGGCTGCCTCTAAGCCTCTTGATTTTATTAAAATGCACTGGATGCATCAACAAATTTTAATTCCACCTCGAGATAAAAAAAGGCTCTCGAACACTTAACTCTAATGTCTCAGCTTGGGATCATATTCCAGTCTCCATCCTGTTTGTCAAAAATAGAAGGTCAATCTTGTTTTTCCACCCTCTGGGTCTCAAAGGTGGCCTTGAGAGTAGGCTGGGCCTGCAATATTTGTGTGTTTCTAAACTGAGAAAAGGTTTGCAGAAATAAACTGAATGAAGGATGATCCCCGGTCTTATAACAAATACAGGGTAAAAAAAGCAAAACCTTGCTGGCATTTTATAGATTTCTTGCAGAATGCAGGATGTTTATGGAAAACTTTGAAAGCTCTTGCTTTCGGACTGCTTTGAAGAAAAATCAAATTTTGCTTGTTTTTGTTTTCCCAGGAATAATATACTCACCAGAAAGAGACTGTGATTTTCAGAGACTTATTTACAACCAACTCACTGCTATGACACAGCACATTCCCTAGCTCAACTTGTTGATTTCCATGTTTTTTACTCTCCTGTTTTCTGCCTTTCCTGCAATATTTGCTCTGCACTTGTGAAAAGACACACACAGGTTCTAGAGTACAGGCTGATCCCGCTCTCCCAAAAGAGAATTTACTGGCAATCACCTGAAATAGCCTCATTTTTAATAATGATAGAGTGTCTAAAGCATTGAGGAGAGTGGGAGTTAGATTAAAGCTACTTGTCATTACTCTGGAAAGCTGAGGACACAGGAGGCTACAACAGAAAGGATTGCTCAATATTTGAGGAAAAGAGAAATCTCTTTATATCCCTTTTCTAAGACCTTTGCAACACTGTGATGAATTTTCCCCAAACCAGAAAGGGAGGATGAAGCTCACAGAAATCGATTGTGAGTGTCCAGTGCCAAAGAGGAGATGGAAACCCACACACAGCAAACAGCTTAAGCAAAATGGGGCCATGAGTTATGGTCCCAAGTTTGTCACTGAAGAATCTGGTCAGAGCTTTCTCTGCATAAAGGAGCAGGTCAGAGGCAGAGAAGAGGAGATCCATCCAAAAACTGGCAGCAAAATGTCAATGCAGCAGTTACACAGGAATTTCTGGGCAGTGGGAAGAGAAGCTGAACACAGGCAGAGGATGAGCCAGGTCTCCCTACCTGTGCACAGCAGACACATGGATACTTTCCTATACAGAGGGCACAAACACAAATCATGTTTATCACAGTAACAGTATTTGCACGTTTTTTTTCCCAAAGAACAAGTCATGGAGGCTTCCTTACTTCTTTCTTTACTTTCATTGACATTTGCCTTAAGTCTTGTCATTGAGACGTTTAATTTTTTGGTAACAGTTTCCTTCTGCTTCCATCACATCCCACACTACTTCTGGTGATCCTGCCAGGGTGTGGCTGTGTTTGAGAGACTGGATATTTAAAGAATACAATCTAGAAGATAATTCTCTTGAACAAAAATATTTTTCCACCTCCTCACCCTTGCTCTGTGCTAGTGGCCTCAGTTTTGGTGCTGAGGGAAAATGCTGTTGCAGTTGAAGGATGCAGAGCAGCTGAGGGATCTGGAGAAAAGGAGGCTCAGGGGGGACTTTATAATTTTCTACAAATCCCTGAAAGGAGTTCGTAGCCAGGTAGGGATCAGTCTCTTCTCCCAGGCAAACAGTGATAGGACAAGGGGAAACAACCTCAAGCTGCACTGGGGAACATTTAGATTGGAGATTAGGAAAAATTTCTTCACTGACAGAGTGGTTAAGCAGTGGAACAGGCTGCCCAGGGAAGTGGAGGAGTCAACAACACTGGAAGTGTTCAGAAAAGGAGTAGACGTGGCACTTCATGATATGGTTTAGTGGGCAGGATTGTCCTGGGTCAAAGGTTGGACTTGATGATCCTGCAGGTCTTTTCCAAACATAATGATTCCATCATTCCATACCATCATGCCCCATAGCTAGAAAAGACAGGCGGGCAAGTTTACCCAAAGCAAGAAAGCAAAGTTGAAAGCAAAGGGGTAAGAGAAAGACAAAAAGAAAGGAAATCCTCGTCAAATCCTCATTTATGTATTTGCCCTTGAAGCAGCAATACTGCCAGATGGCTGAGACACGAGGCCAAGTTGTGCAATGCTGCAAAGGCTTTGCAATAAGAATTGAGGAAGCAGAAGCTGCTGGTTTCTGGTTAAAACCGGCTGCCAAACACCCAGAACTGGAAAATGTCCCACTTCGGGGCAGTACCTGCCTACTCTCACACCACTGACACCCTAGCACATACTGCAGGTGATTTCTCCCAACTCCCAGGAGACAACTACAGCGAGGAGTCTTCATGGAGCCTCCCTCTTCCCTGGGAGTGGGTTGTTCTCTGAGATACCCCCAGACCAACTCACATCTCTCACTCCTCTCCCTTCTCTCAGAGCTCCTTAGCCCACGCTGTTGCCCCTGGGCTTTTGCAGGGATCAGAGATGCAAACCAGAGATACCAGCACATGAACTGCACCACAGAAGCAGAGGAACATGGAAGATGGGAAACAGAGGGATACAGGCTCTGTGTCCCACCGCAGTGCTCCCGTGCTTGATGCAGGAAGCACTGGGGATGCACAGCACAGCTTCCAAGCAGGAACACCACCACAATCCACTAGCAAACCACAAACAGGCAGCAAACTGCCTTCACACCAGCTCTGCAAGGGGATTTACTGGATTAGCAGGGCTTGGGTATTTGGGTAAGAGGGGTCCTTTCCAGCAGAGCTGGTGAGGCAGGGGAAGGGACAGGTGGAAAAGTTGCAGTCCTCTCTCTTGATTTTTAATTGAAATTTATTTAAGAAGAAAACAAAAATTTACTCATGCATTTTCCCTTCTCTGTCCACCTTTTCATGCTACTGTTAAAAGGGAGGAAATGGGGAGAGAACAATGTTTCACTTCTCAGTTTGGTGGAGAACTTGGAGGCTTCGGAGAATTACAGGTGACTGTGGGGAAAACATTTTCCAAAAACATGAGACTTTGTTAGAAAAGTGAAACTAGTCATTTTCTCATTGTCAGAAATTAGGATCTTAGAGGATCCCCTGACCTGCAGGTCACCCCTAGACAAGTGTCTATCCCAAGGCCAGGTATGGCAGACACAACACAGGTACTGTGTTGTATTGCCTTTGCTAGAGAAATACTGGAGATAATCAGATTATAAAAGCAAAGATTGAAGCCATCAGCACTGTCCTTCACCCTAACTGCCTCAGGATAGCTTTTAAAGTGCTGGTGAATGTTCATCATTTCCCAGTAAGTCTTCTTCCAGAAGGTAGGAGCAAAACCCCCTTGCAGCTGTTCCTGTGCTCCCACGCAACAGGGGAACAGCTGAGAGATTTTTCCTTCTAATTCTTCCCTTTGTAACACTCAGCTGATCTCCTTCAGGCTACAGCAGTGGAAGGAAACAATACTGCTCTGGGATGGCAGAGGATGTTACATGCCCTTAATCCCACACTTGGATGTGAATGTGGGTGCACATCACCTGCCAGGCTGTGAACAGAGGCAGAAACCTGTCCTGTGAATAAATGAGCACTGCAGGGCTGCATAAGGGCAAAAGTAGATGCCAGAGAAAACCTGAAGAATGTTTCCAGCATGAATCTTCAGTATTTTCAGGCCTTTTCTCCAAGACAGGTGGCACAGTAGAGGCCTCAAGTGACACAGCAATCCAGATGTCACTTGGGTCAAACATCCAAGGGTGTCCTCTATGGACAGCACATCACAGGACGTAACTTCTTCAGATCCCTGGCTTTGCACTACTTGTGTGTAGATACCACTAGAATTCACCAAGCAGACCTTTCTGTTCAGATATGTGTTCTCCATTACCTGTTCTCAGAATAGTTAAAAACAAAAAAAAAATCCCCAAAACCCAGAGCAAGAGACACAGCCACTAGAATCAACCTTAAAATGTCTCTGGTTAGTCTTGTCTCAGAGCCCGGTGATTCAGATTGTTCTGTACCTTGCAAAACTCTCTGGGAGCTAAAAATATGTGACCTCTACAAGGAGAAATACATAAATCTGCTTGGCCTTCACAAGTCACCAAACTTTCAGGGTAAAGAGCGTTCTGCAGTCTCTGGTTTATTTTCAGCTTCACTTCTGCAATCATAAGTGTCTATTAGTGCTGAAAGCCTGGAATTGAACTGCCCTTTGGAAAAACTAGACCTAGATTAATGTACAACTTGGTCTGCTCAAAAGCACAAATTAGTCACACAATAAAACATTGAGATAAACTTCTCAGAAAGGCAAGTGTCTTTCTTCCATGATTGGTACTTGGTTATGCAGCAGGGGCACGTGACTATGTCAGGCTGGAAAGACCCTCCTGAGTCATGAAGTGATCACCCCCAAACTCCTCTGCAACCCTACAGCAGGGGATGGGCCAGCCATCAGAAAAACAGCAGCAGCCCCTATGCTCTTATTTCTGATGATGCTTAGTAGAGCTTTTGGGGGAGGGAGGGTTTAGATCTTTATCAGCAACGTAGCTTTAATAATTCTAACATTGAATGTTTTGTCTAGCAGAACAGTCCTATGGGGCATGAGCAGTAGAGCCTTTTGAACAGGGTAAGGGTAAAGTAATGGGGAGTCCAATCTGAAAGAGGTTTGGGTTGGATTCAGAAAAATAACAGAAAGTGCAAAGGAGGGGCCTGAACCCACTTGATGGGAACTTGGACTGCCATAATTTTGCCTTGGAAAAGTGGAGGTTTCTAAGCAGTGTTCAGCATAAAAACATTGAAATCAGCTGCTGTGGTGTGTCTGGCTGTTCAAACTATTGCTCTTTTTCTCCCCACAGGCAACCAGAGCTTCACAGCAAGTGTGGTCAGGGTGCTCAGCAGGGAGCTGTGGGCAGCCACGAGCCTGCAATCCTCTCAGTCTGGGAGAAGAGCGAGAGCTCCAGGGAGGGACAGCTGGATGCTATTTCTCTCCCTAGGTCAGCAACAGCACTGAAAACCATGAGGGAACTTCAGGGGAGCAAACTGAGTTGGAGTGAAGGTGTTTGCTCAGCCAGTGTCAGCACTGTGACCCTCTAACAGTTCCCCATCCCCAGTCACCCTGTAAAGCACCAGTTTTCATACCAACAAAAGGACAGCAATGAGGGGATGGCAGGGGGAGAGGGTGGACTGCCCTTTTTAGCTGGTCTGTAACAATAAATTTCATCTTGAATTTATTCTGTGGGAGTATTCAAGGAAGGCTTCTCTGCCTCAATCATTCTGTCCGTTCCCTTGCCTTGTTGTAGCCCTTTCCCTGCATCTGTGGCTGGCTCAGGATTAGGTCTCCCATATTTTCAGCTGGGGTTTTCCAAAAGGAAAACTCCTCATTGTGGTTTGGGAAGTACAGTGCAAGGACAATGAGCAGCTGCAGCAGTGATGGCTTGGACTCCCTGGACACCAGCACCCAGATCAGAGGACCTGCCCTTCTCTGCTGGCATTAGACAGGAAAATGAAACCAAGAGCCTTGAAAAACCCTTTCATCTAAACATCACCAGTGTTGGTAGAAATACAGTCTAAAAATGTTCTGCTTTCACAAGATGCAGACAACATGCACAGCCCTGCGGCGCCTCAGCACAGGGGTTTGTCACGTCCCCCCTTAATGGGCACGTTCCTCCTCAGTGATTTATCCCCAGCTCTAGTCCAGCCTCCCTCTGTGCAGGTGGCATGTGGAGGGGCTGAGCTGTGCATCAGCCCCAGAGCAGGAGGCTGAGTGCAACATGCAGCACAGCAGGAAGCACGCAAAAAATGCAGACCACAGGAACGATATCTGGAGAAAGACATCCCCACACTGAGGGTGTGTTAAAATGCGGGAGCCAGGAACAGCCCACGTAATGTGAGTCCTGGGGGAGGACACAGCTGCAGTGGGAACAGAGTTGTTAATATTGCACGACTCATTAAATGCATGTTACACTGGGTAGTAGCAATGTGGAGAGGGTTACTCCCTCCTTTATGGCCCCAGGAAACTCGTCTTTTCACCCATGAGCAGGGAGTTCAGGAGAAGAAAATGTTTAGGGACTCCCTGTGTCCCTTCCTGCAAATACATCACTGTCTGTCCAAGGGAGACACCACCACCACTTCTCACATGGGCATTTGAAACTTCATAGCAGCAGGAGTGCAAAGGGTTGGGATTTCATAAACCAGCTCCTGACCACAACAAGCCTTGGCAGGGCAGAACTGGTGATGTGCTCCCACATGTGGGCACTGGCCAGGCTGCTGGGCTTGGGTCCCATCACACTCAGCCCACACTCTCCATGCTCTGGTTGCAATCAACACCAGCCTTGGTCCCTGCTTATAAAACCCTCTGAGGGAAGCAGGACCTCACTGCCCTGGACCAGGACCAACACTGTTGTGACCCTTCCGTCCCTACGCCCACGGTTCACAATTTGTTTATGCCAATCTAAGACCACACTGTCACCCCAAGATGTGGTCCTGCCTACTCCCTGCCCTGGTTGCGTGTTTCTGCTTGCTCCCTTGTGTCAGCACAACTTGTGGTAGAGCTACCAGCAAGTTGGATCGGTTTGGTGGGTCATTTTTCATCCAGGTTAGCAGGATGACCTGCCTCACTGTTTGGTTCCACAGCTGCTAGCCTGGCACAGTGGCAGTGTCAGGAATGCACAGCCAGGAATGGAGTTGGGTGGGATGGGACAGCGAAGCAGGACTGTCTCTTTTGGCAGCCAGGCAGAGCTGGATTGGCTTGAACTTCTTATGAAAACCTGCTTTTAATTTTCCCTTTGGTAAATACGAATAATTCTGTTTTAATGGGGAAGTTGTGCGGCTCCATTGTGTTTTGGAGTCAGTCTAACCACAGCATCTTTCTGCAGATCATAACTGAGTTAAGTGTGTTGAGCAAATAATATTTCAGCTGCTAACAGTTGAGTCAACAGCAGGGTGATCACGATTTAATCTTCTATTTCGCAGGGGGAGGCTGCACTGCTATTTTACAAAGCCTTTTTCATCACAATAGGATTCCCTGAATCAAAGGCTTGCAGGTGTGATTTTTGGCTGGGAACAAGCAGTTGCATTCCTATCAAATGTATTCTGCTTTCCAAGCACAAATAGCCTTCAACTCCATGCCATTCGAGAGAATTGTTTTCCAGAAAGGGAAGGTGTTGCCTTCGCATGAGTTCAAAGGCCCATCAGGAATGTGGTGGTTAGGATGCTGCTAACAAGGAATCTTTCATTACTGAGGAACAATTCCTAGAAGTTAACCAAGCAAAAATGCCTACAGTAGGCTCACACTGGCAGAATTTAGAGAAAGCAGTAAATTCAGCCATCAGCAGTGAGATGAGGGCTGCGTCTCCTTTTCTTTTTTTTTTTTTTTGCAGAAGTTGAATAAAAACCCACAGACTCCTTAGCTCTAAGCAATTCCCCTTTCAAAACTGATGGAGTAAAACGGACATCTCTTTCAAAGACAAGCTGTAAAGCTGCTGAATTTTCTTGTTGGTCTTTGTGGAGGTTTTACTATATAATAGTCAATGGCTGTGCTCTTTGGGAGGTTAGATTAGATGTGCATAAAGATTCCTTCTGCCTTTTCAGGCTATTAATTTTATCATATGGATTTCTTTCAGAGTGCTTTCTTTTTATTACATCAACATTCTGAAGATGGGCAGTGTTTTCTAATTCTCTGGAGTGCTTTGCATGACCATATCAGCAGAAATGAGCAATTTTATCCTGCAGGGATGTGGGAGTACCATAAGCGAGAGGCTCACAATATGCAAGATGGAAAGGAAAGCACTTGGTTTCCCAGGAATGTGAAGTGGTCAAACCTTTAACAGCCAGCTAGGGTCTGATTTCAAATATCTCATGAAAGATCAGAGGAATTTGATACAAATTCATTTCTTCGGCATTTTAGTTTTGACAGACTTCCTTGCAGAATTTATACAAGCAGTGGATTGAGGCCAACAGGTCATCTGAGCCTGCAGACTGCCTGCCAGGGCATATCCTGGATTAAGGCAGGAAGGTGGAAATAAAAGGATGGAGCAATCCTCCCATCTGGGTGGGATTTGTCCATATGCAATGTTGCTCTGTGGGGAAGCCATTCACCCCAACCTTTTTAGGACAGCTTCTTATCATTAGGTTAGGACAGAAAAGGTTAGAGAGCCGGGAGCTCAGTGGAGCAGAGAGCCTGCATCTCACCAGCTACTGCTGACCACAGTGAACCCCCATGTTTGCACAGGGCAGAGCAGAGCCCTATTGCAACACCTGCCCTGTCTGTGGGGTTACTGAAGTGAGACTCCTCCGTGCCCCGCCAAAACCTGCTCCAAATCTCCTCATCCCCAGCTGGGGATACAAGGAGCAGAAAAAACAAATAGAGAGGGCAGAGTGCAGGTAAGGGTGAGGTTGATCAACGTGCCAGCCTACAGGCCAAAGCTGTGAGAGGGGTCCTACCCCTGCAGCAAAGGGCTCTGGAGGGGAGGAGGACTCTGCTGTGGGGGGAAGACAGGTGAGCAGCTGCTACACAAATCTGAACCATGTGCTGTTTGCATGTGCTGTTCTGTGAAATCTGGGTTGAAAAAGGAGATGATGGTCCAAAACTGGAAGAAAGTCTCTCTTTGTAATACACATGCAATCCAGATGTGATATCCAGAAGGAATGGTCACCCTCATCTTCAGCATGTACCTGGCAGGCCTGGGGTACTGATACTGCAGACTTTTCTCTGTAGAAGAAGTTTTTGCAAACAGAGGGCAGGAGATTTTATTTGTGAGAGTCTCCCTGAAGTAGGGAGAAGGAGAGTCCACAGGATTCCTTAGGAGGCAGTCCACAAGCTGAAAACAAACCACCATGCTCTGTACTACATGGTTTTTGCTTAGAGAGCAGAAGGAGCTGAAGAGAAATCACTGGCAGAGCTGTAGCAATTTGGGGGTGCAGCTGTCAGAACCACTGTAACGTGCCTCGATATGGTGGGAAGGGGGACAAGACAGTAGAAAGGGAAAGGGAAACGAGTTATTGAGAGGGGGAAGCCACCATTATTTGCTTCTCTCAGCAAGGCAGGGCTTAATGTCTTCTGCAGACAAGGAAACACCCCTCCACCACTGCCCTTTCCCAGCCCATGCTCACAGCAGATAGCAGGGTAATAAATCTGTCAGTCCCTCAGCAGAGAGATGCCTCCCCTCTGCATTCCTGTGCAGACCTGCAAAGGACTATTAGCTGAATATCTCCCTTTGAAATCAAAGCTAAACTTCCAGAGCTCCTAATCTGACCCTGGCAATGTATCAGCTGCACAAATCTCCTGATAATAATAGATAGGATATGACATAATTCACAGTAAGGAAAGCTCTGCATCAGATCCCTGCATCCAAGTTACCTGGGAGACTCCTTTCCAAACATCCTCGCCCTTGTTTTCAAGCCAGTCAAAGGGCAAGGATAAAAAAGAGGTTGAAAATTAAAGTGGAGTATCTTACTTCTAATTTACTGCTGGAAAAAAGTTGCCTTGCCACGTTAGAATTGCCCATGTGCCCTGAAAGACCCAGAACATTAATTGCATATGTTCACCACACTCCCCCTGGGTAAGAAGAAAGATGATGGGATGCCAAATTCCTGCCTCAGTTCAGTAATTCTGCTAAGCTGCTCCTTATTATTTCACTTACAGACCCAATCTTTCATGTAACTGGTTTGGGTTCTTTACCCCCAGCTCCCCCTGCACTGAGAGGGCTGGCAGGAGGAGTGAAGCACAGCGCTGGAAGATACATACCCATTATCTTATTAGCCTTTACCATCACCAGAAGTCCATAATGACTGAGGTCCAAAATGCACTAAAAGCCTTTGAACCGATCATTTACAGAAAATCATCAGCTTTGTTGTAGTTGGGTATTTCCAGAGGTTGGCAGGTGTCACACTTCTGATGCATTTTGTGATACAGCCAGGAAAATCAGAAGAGCAGAGCCTAAATGCCTGCCCTGGTATCGAACATCAATACTTTATTAAGCCGTATTATGAAACTAGAGCTTTCTGACATACAGTCATGATGAATATTAATAAACTTATTAGAGCTGATCCAAGTTTTCCATCTTGGCTTTTTGCTTTGT
Source organism: Myiozetetes cayanensis (assembly GCF_022539395.1). NCBI lineage: Eukaryota > Metazoa > Chordata > Aves > Passeriformes > Tyrannidae > Myiozetetes > Myiozetetes cayanensis. The sequence goes on from NW_026087521.1 coordinate 6,975,551, forward strand.
TTTGTTTGCCAAACAACAACAATAAAAATTCCTTAAGCAGAAACAGAAATAATTTCAGGCAGAATGGATGCTTGGGCTTTGAGATAATGAATAAAAGACTGAAGTTGCAAAACACATATTCAGGTCTATGTGCTGCTCTTGTTCAAACCACACTGACTTTGGGAGGAACAGGAGAGGAAGCAGGATAGGACTGGTTTCTGTCACCTCCCAAAACTTGCCTCACTTCCAGCTTTTCAGCATTAGCAGAGTTTCTATTTCCCTCCCAACTCTGCCTTCCTGCTGCCCATGCTCTCGTGCTGTGATTTCTTGGGTGATAGGCTGGGTTGGGGAGGCACATCCCTCTGCATTTAACTCTCAGCCCTCCCAGGAGTCCACCGCCCCTGCAGCTGAACTTGAATGAACCTGCATTGGGTCTAAAGCCATCGGCAAAAAGAGCTCACAAAGCTCACCAGTCCAAAAATCTGCATTATTTGTTTGTTTTGGAGGGACTGGGAAGGAAGCAGGGCAGCAGTGTCCTCCAGATCCCCTATCTAGCATTTCTTGTTATACATTACACAGTTTTGCTGAGGCGTTTCAAAGGCCAGGTTAAGTTTTACAACAGCAAATGCACTTGAGGGAGAAACATAAAGAAATAATAGATGAAAGTTAGGCTTAGAGGAAAGGAAGGGAAGGAGTGTGGAAAAGAGTGGAGATGCCAGACCCACATAGCTGTGACAGCTATCAGAGCAAAGGGGGAAATCACAGAGACACCGTATTTTGGAAAAGAAGCCCTTCATGAAAAGCTCGTCAGATTAGATTCGATTCTTTCCTCCAACACATTGGTGCATCTTGGAGAGCAGCATGGTTTCTTTAAATAACCTACATGTTTTACATGGTCCTGCAGGTTGGGGAGAGTGTCCAGGATACACAAAAACTCCCTCTGGGCTCAAATACTCCCCCTCCTGTGCTGGAGCTTGGGTGCTCATGCCCCAAGGGCAGGTGGAGCCGGTGGCCACTCTTGCTCCTCCAGGACAGGGAGATAAGCACGAGCCCATCAGAAGTCCCCCAGCATTTCACCCCGTAAAAGGGAGGAGTGGCAGCACATCTCTGGCTATGTGCCCATAGGGGCTGAGTGAGACTCCACCTTGCTATGTCAGTGTCAACTAACATGACTGTAGCTCTGTCTAGCACCCAAAGTGAGCTGGGTACCAGATGCTTCTTTATACCTGAACGTTTGCATTCCTCCCTCTTGGGCTTTAAATCTAGCTAAGCTTTGCAATCAGCTTCAGCAGAGCTGCCTCTTCTCTCTGTCCTCGCAGCAAATGGTGAGCCTCTGATGGGAAATAGCTCAGCATTTGCCCATTGGAGGGCAATATAATAACCAGCTCACTCAATCCATACTTTCTTATTTATCTGCCTGTTCTTCAGAGCTGAGCAAAGCCTGACCTCACACCCTGCCAGGCCTGAGCAGCTAATCCCAGGATATTCCACTCGGGGTGGTGTTTATTTTATTACTTTAGATGGCAATCACAGCTGCTAATGAACCAACGCGTGGGTGAGGAGAGAGGGAGAGCTGCTGACTGCGGGGCAGGGAAACACCCCCTCTACCTCCCCACATCCCTGCTCCCCCTTCCTCCAGACCTCTGCTGCTGCGATGCCTCTGATTTACAAGTCTCCCATCTCAGAGCCCTACAGACAGTACCAGTTGCTTGTTATTTTTGTAAATTTTATTGACAAATGACGCCTCTAACCAGGCAGATCTAAGTGAGATATTATGCCTGTTGTCTGCATGTGCAATTCTGCTGATTTTGTTGGAAAATCAAGCTCCTTCTTATTGCTGGTAACATTTGTTCTTCGGCTGAGAAATGATGGCTGAAGGGAATGGAAACAATAGGATTCAATGAGCATTTGCTTCCAGGGGGTTTCTTGCCAATGCAATTCCACAAGCAAAACTAACAATGCTGAAAAATTACGTAAGTGTTAATACTATCTCTGAGAAGAAGTTGAATTGCACAAGCCCGAGGGAGCTGAAAGAATGGTTTAATTAAAATCTGCTTGTGTCTGCCCTCTTCCGTACATGTATGAGCAAAGCCCACTGGGAAAATCCTCCTGCAGGAAAGACAAATCCCTCTGAAAACTGGAGAATTCCTGAAAAACTCATAGCCAGAAAAATAAGGGCAAGCAGTTGCCTCAGGCCAGAGCCCAAATAACTGGATCCAGTCTCTGTGGAGCTGGGGCAGAAGCATCAGGTGCCCATGGGCAATTACTGTGGCTTTCAGAGAGAATCTTGTTGCCACAAAAACTCTCTTCTCCTGATCTCCTACCTCACCTATACATCCACCTGTATCTATCATCTCATGGCCAGTTTTGGACCCTAAATACTTTTATTTTTCACCACTCTGAGCTGCACGTGAGCAGACTCCCTCCTACTAGCGAGATTCTTCTGCCAACGGATGGTGACTCAGAGCTAATAATTTTCATTTACTGCTTCAGTTTATTGTTTGTGTTTCCTGAGAGATGGTTCTGTCACTCTTCCCTTTCAGGAATTGTGCATGATTTCAGACCAGAGGATCTTAAAATCTGGGTCTTGATTTCACACACTTTTCTGTTAAACAAAGTTATAATACCAGATCACGTATTGCCGAATTGTTGTGCAATGAAGACAAAGTTGTCTTGAAATTATGAGGTTGTTTGCAACACTTGAAATGATTTATATGATTGCATTCAGCTGAAATACGAAAAATCTATCTTTCTGGGGGTTTTTTAATTATTCATTTACAAATGTCATAATTTTTGAAAGCTGCTAAGAGTGAAGGTTGTGTATAATGGGAATTTTATGGCACCAGCATAATGAATATTAGATGCTTCTGTCAAAGGATCATATCTGATTGAATAATAGCTGAGAAATGGGAAGAAAAATTTCTAGGTATGTCCTCCAGGGAGTGTAGAAAAACATAACAGAAGGGACTGAAGCTCACTCAGGTTTTGAGGCTGAGTAGAAGGAAGGAGAACTGAAACTGGTTTTTGCATAAAACATATTTGCTACAAACATCTAGAAGGCCTCATACCTTCTCAGCAGGGAGACAGCTGGTACCAAGAAGGCAGATTTTTGCTCACGAAAAAAAAATTTAAGTCTGAAAAATGCCCTACTTGGTGGGAGATGGGCCTCATCCCATGCAGGTATCGATGCTTTTCTGGATCACTTGAGCACTCTCCCTAGTGAAGAGACCAGTCAGTCCTCAAGAAATTGTACCAGTTATCTGAAATCTCACTGAGCTGAAACCTGGACATCAAAGTCACAGTGCATTTAAATACTTTTTCTTTTTTTGTCTGAAAGGTTCTAGATCACACAGCTGGGCTATGGAAGATTTAGGTCTACCACTGAAACAAGGTCCTCCCCTACTACAACTTTTCACTGCCCAATTTTGGTTAGCTGGGGTTGCTTCCTATAGATGCCAAGTGAAGAGCTCACGTTCCTCAGCAGCAAGAAACATCTGTCCAAATTTCATGTTAGGTATCTAACAATTAATTCAATCTTTTGGCATCCAGCCACTGTTTTTTCATAATAAGCCAAAGGACAGGCCCACATTCTGTTAGCAAACAGGTCAGACGGATCTTTTTACGAATCCCCACTATTAAGATCTGAAGTGGCAGAGCAAAGGACATGTGGTTTATGGACGCAAGTCTAAATATCATTCAACAACTTCTACCCACTGAATGATTTGTTAGCTCTGTTTATATGCCTGTGCTTAGCTCCTCTTCTTGGAGCCAGGACAACAGCAGGGCTGGAGGCAGCTTTGTGTGTGTGTAGGTGAGAGGACTGTCCTGTCCCCAGAGAAGGCATGGTCTTCTAGCCACAGCATCTGTCTGCTCTGTGCCAGGGCAGGAAAGCTAAGGGCCCCTTCTGCTAGTGCTGTGGCATTGTCCTGCCTAATTAAAAAGTTACAAAAGAGCACTCATTTAAACAGAGCAGCTGGAGAACTGTGACTGCTGGTGTATGGAGAAGAGGGTGACAGAATAGGGCTGCATTCAAAGTGTATGGCTGGTCCCAAATCACAGCAACCTGCCGTTATTCTCAGGGGGGTGTAGCCTCTGTGTAGAGCCCTGTGGGATACCTGTCTAAAGAGCAGGCTGTGGACAAGCTGTTAGTGGGCCTTAAGCCTGAATCAACCAAGGACTTTACCTCAGGAAAAGTACTGGCACTGATGTCAGCCTGCAAGAATGCTAACTGTGAGATAGCAGCAAAGAGAAACAGGCGGAGAAAAAGGGCAGAGAGAAAGTGCAGGGAGAAAAGGCAAGAAGATGTGCCTGGACAACTACGTATGAGCCAATCACAGGATAGCAAGTACTAAGTGCTGAAAAGTGTGTTTAACTATTTCCAACCAATCGTGTAAGAACATGTATGTGTAAGAAAAGTATATAATGGAAACTGTAACGCATAATAAACGGGATTCTGCCTCTTGATCATATTGGTCTGCGTGTAGTTTCTCCGTACCCTCTCGCAGTGACAGAGCCCTTACCTAACATAAAGCTCCATGTGCATATCCTGAAGCCTGCAGAGTTCAGACAACAGCATTTTGCATGTGATGCTCTGAAATCAATGACAATCTCCCTTGAGATGGGCCCAGCACATCAAACACTTGGGTCTGGCTGTGCCCAATTGTTTCATTAGGGGAAATAATGGCCCGGACGATTTGGGGGTTTTTGTCACTGTTGGCATACTATTCGTGGTCTAAATGTTTCCATTAAAAATAATCAACAGTTAAGACCTTTCTTCTTATGGTTTAAATAAGACTTTTTTGAAGGTCAGTATTTAGATGTGCTGGTTGGGAGGAGGCTGAGTGCTCATCTCATTGTAGAGCTGGACAACTGCCAAGCCATCACCTTTAAGATCAATATTTTGTGTTAACACCCAGTCCCAGTGCATCAGGTATTACAATACCTCTAAGTATAATAGTGTTCAACCCATGGAACAAACAAGGCAAATGGCTATGGAACTAATGGGACAAATGACTATGGAACAAATAAGAAAAATAGAAGCAAAGATAAATGTTGTCATGTCAGAAGCATGTCATGCCAGAGGGCATGAACTCTGAAGGTCCTGAAATAGCCGTATTGCAATCTGTTATATCTGAATATAGCTATATATCTATAATGATACACATAGTATGTATACATATTTATATATATAAAAATAAGATTTAAAAGGTTTGGGGTTTCTTGAGCTCCAAGTCTCTGGGCCAACATAAGGTCATGTTCATGTAAGGCTTGGTCTTGATTCACAGGCAGAGTCCCTAAGGTCTAAGGCTGAAAAGTGACTTCCTGGGGGGCTGATGAGCAGTTTGGTGCTGCTGGATCAGGCTCCTTAGGTACAGAATTCTCCTTAGGCTACTAAAACTAACCCCAAATCCAGGATGCTGTGAGGGACCAAATCAAAGGCTTTCCAGAAGTCCAGGTAGATGATACCAGTAATTCTTCTCATGTCCACTGATGCAGTCACTCCACCAAGGAAGGCCACTTCCATGGCCACTTAGTCAGGCACAATTTGCCCTTGGTGAAGTCGTATCAACCTTTCTCTTCCACTTCTGCTACTGGAAAGGGGGTGGCCATGGCTGTACCAGATGGGAATACTGCTCAGCAGCCAGCCCTGGACTGGTAAGAACGCACAATATTGACAGAGTTTGCTTTATCAATGACATAAACGCTGCTGAGCCACAAAGCAGCAGAGCCACAATGTGTCAAGTCATAAATAACTCATCATGAGGAAAGTGTGCACTGTCTGGGCAGGGAGCCACAGCATTCATCCTTAGATACCCATTCAAATCAGCTCCATTAGTATCATATTCTTCTGTAATTACTCCATTGATTCAAACTGCATCTTATCTCCCCTCGAGAGCTGCAAACACCCTTTAATTTACTGAAAGGAGGACACTTCCACAAGATTCACACTGTGTCAGAGCAGGACTATGGAGAACACGCAAATAGGGCATGAACACCTATGGGGGCTGAACAATACTGGTGCTGCAGGTGCTAAAGTCAGCCAAAGCCAAAAACTGAATGCCAATGGGATACCAGTGTTTACTTACACAGCAGCATCCCAGCACCATCCTGCTCACCATAAGAGTGCAAGGGGTATGAACTCTTCAGTGACCCTGGGCTGTTCTGTGTTGGTGATGAAACCCAAAACCTGTCAAGTTTCATGCGGTCTCCAATTTCCTAGAGGAGGTTTCAAAGTGCTCCTGTTACAATATCTTGTTTTCAGAAGTACCTTTCATGAAACTTCACAAATTCTCCTTAATCCCCTTTAAAAGAGGGTCTTGTGACTTCCAAGAACTCCCTGAAAGCTACACTATTTCTGTTATTATTGTTGGCACAGAGGAGGTTCATTACTACCAAGAGCTGTTGGAATAGGTTTCAGGGTGAGAGAGGACATGAAGGAAGCTCTTGGGCTGTCCCTCATCACTGTGCTGTGCAGGAGATGCTGTAGAACAGCAGCTGAAGTGCAACCGCACGACCCCTCTGCAAACAATAATCAGGCTGACGCAAGCTGAGGAAGGAAGAGGTAGGAGGTAGATTTAGAAAAAAACCCCAAAAACAAAACCAAAAACAAAACAAAAAGAAGGATTTCTTGTCAAATAGAGGAAACTGTACCATTTTGGTTGGGGTCACATCTAGAACAGATGTTTATCAGCTAAAGCAATGCCATGTGAAAGATGAAAGGGAAGGTTGCTGGATGGGGAGTGCTGCAGGCAGGAGAGGGGCAGGCTGTGCAGAGACTTGCCAGCCTAATGCCAGCAGCACTGCTGTGCACAGCCTGGGACGGGACACGGGGTCTCTTTGATCAGAGCCTGCTGCTTCCACCACTAGGATGGATTTTATTTTGCATATGTGCAGGCCACAGAAGAAAATGAGTTGTGCATTGGCCAGGATGAAAAGCTCTGTGCAGTGCCATTTACCTCTGTGTTTGTGTGGGAGTGGAGAGCAAAGAAAAAGTGTAATAAGAAAGTCTGGTTTCACTTAGGTGCTGTTTATGTTGAGAGTCAAGAACTGCCGGCCCACACACACTCCCTGCAGACAGCTGCCAGCTACAGAGTCGAGATTAAGAGGCAGAGATGAAGGGGAATGTTACAGTAGCAGATTTTGGTCATAAAGAACAAGGAAACAGAGTCTTTAAAAAAATGAATCCTGTCCAAGTACTCTCTGAAGCCTCTTGGAAGGCTCTGGCCAAGTCACCAAGGCCATAATCTCCCAACTGAATTTGCCAAAGCATTAAAATGTAAATGTAATTTCAATAAATGACACTGTTTTATTAGAGGTACTAAGCTCCTGCAAATACTGGAGGGGCCAAGGGTGTTAATACTCCTCTGGCAACCACAGGGGTGGTTGAGCGCCCAGCTTGAGCACTTTGAAGGGATAGGGTTTACCCTCTGGATTTAATTTGATTAAATTAAAGCAAACTTGCACCAGAGCAAGATCAGGAAAAACAAATGTACCTTTTCCTTGTTGTACTGGAGGAAAGACTATCCCTATGCAATTCCTACCATCCCACTGATAAAATGATGGCAAACCTCTTCTGTTGGGGGGGGCGGAGTGAAACCTTTGCCAAGGTAAGCAAAGGAAACAGCTCAACATCAACCAGCTGCTGTTCACCAAGTAATGATGTTCATTTCCTGCTAGTTTTCAGCTGCTAACTACTCATCAAATTACTTCACAAGTCCCAAAGTGTACTCGAAATGCTTCCTTCGACACTTGGACACTCAGGCCTATGGGGTCATCCGGCACCTTGGGAGATGGTTTGAACACAACCACTCTTGGCTATTTTCCCAGGAGAGCGCAAGAAGTGCCAGGAATCCTCCCAAGGATTGTGTCCCTAGGAGCTGGTACTACAAAACCATGAGTACATGTGAGTTTAACTGTGAGAATTCCCATTATTTTCAAGGAACTTTTGATATATTCCATGTATTTATGGAGTATACCTACGGGGTATAACTTCAGTGTAGGCTTTCAGCTGGCATGTTTTCTCCATCTCAGCTGTGCTCATCTCTTGCTGCCCTGTTATCTCCATTCAGTGGGCACTTTCCCCTCCTGTAAACCTGTGACATGTTGTGATCAGTTCCGTTTTACAGCTGATCTGCACTGCTATAAACAACTGTGCAAAGTGTTAAGCAGGGAGGAATTCAGTTCTCAAGGCCGTGCTGAGTTAACATTTGTACTCAATGACCTTAGAGGTCATTTCCAACCCTAATTATTCTGTGATTCTATGATTCTAAGTCCTTGATGTAATGCATTACTTGAACCCCTTAGATATAAACCTACACAGTGGCCAGAGAAAGATCCAAAGAACAAAATAAAGATGATAATAGAAATTGCACTGGGAAATTGAAATGACATGGTTGAACTTGTGAATCTGTCACTATTATCTTCCCAATGTGATTAGTTCTGGGCCAAAGCCTGGTAAAGTCACTGGAAGTCAGTGTGGTACCAATAGCCTGTCTGTTGACATCCACAGTCTTGAAAATGAGCTTCACTGCATCAAATCCACTATCTGGCTTTTCTAGCCAAGCAACTAAACTAGGCAGCAAAAAGGTGCAGGTGAAAAAGAGAAAAAAGCTGCACATTCAAGTTTTAAAAGTAGTTGTGGGATCCTCTAAAGGGTTCTATGTACTCTAAATGTTTGACCGACACTTTATCTAGAAAATTGCAGGTGAGACTAATTCCCCAGGTGCCATGGGGAGCCTCATCAGACATATCATTCCCAGGATCTCTCCATTTAAGGTCTCAGCTCCTGATTTTCTGATGGGTCAAACAGCTTGAAAGGGAAGAAATAATTCCATGATGCATCAGACAGTGTTTATGTTTCATTTGTTTTTGAAAAGAACTCAATCTGAACTCTGAAGGTCGAAGAGTTCAAGTCAGGTGAATGATACTGCTAGCAGAAAGGGCCACTGATGTGCTTTTGTCAACATTAAACATTTATTGGAGTCATAGCACAGTTGTTTGTTCAGAACAATAAGACTTTCTTCTAAGTTTCCACCCCAGAGTTTATCAGTTGCTAAAACTGGACTTGGAAATAAAAGATGGGAAAATTTTTTCATGTTGTAGCTGAGGTTGAAAGACCAGTCAAGCAAAGTTTCCGTGTTTAGTTCTGGCAGCTTTGATTTATGGCCTTCTAAAGACTGATAAAGGCTCTCCAGGCAGCACACAAAATACAAAAGAATTAATTCTTTACACATCAGAATCAGGACAAAGATGCAAGATGTCGAGAACTTTATTGACATTTAATCATGCTTTATTACTGAGGCAACCTCTAAATATTAAAGTGATGGTTGGTTATTTACAAGCATATTGCTGTCATGGTAATTTGTGACCAGACAAGTCTAACTCAATCTCTTTGGTAATTACATTCAAATCTAATTTTTGTTGGGATCATGTTTATATCGGATTTAAGGTTGGCTCCATCTGGAGCAGATGCAGTCTTCTCATAAAAGGAATAATTGATCAAATTCTGGATTTGGTTGCATGCATGCAGCTTCACTGTAATCCAAAATATGTGACTACATGTCCCAGTGGGGTGGGTCAGCTGGAAGATCTTGTTAATTAGTATATTATGTGTTCAAACTAGAATTGTATGTTATTAGTGAAAAATGGACTCATCCTCTGCTTGAAAAGGATTCTGCTGACAGGTAGACAGCAGGTCTCTTGCTGCTGAAAGTTCCAGGAATATTTGTCATTACCCCCTTGATGATATAATTTTGAAAATGAAAGAGACAAAATACTATGAGACTTTTTCCAGACGTCACTTCAGCTTTTGTCAAAGAACTTGATGGAAGAACATGAATTAAAGGTCTCTAGGTTAGGTCTGTGAGATTGGTGTGTTGACACAGAACATTTGCCTTTGCCACTTAGCAGGTATATATTATTTTAATTTATAGATTTCACCATGATTGCATGGGAAAGATGACAAACTCTGTCTGATTTGTAGCTGGAGAAACTGAGATACAAAGGGAAATTCAAATATGTCAAGGAAGATGGAAGCTTGTGTCTTCTCCATGGGGCCTCACTGGCTCCCTTAGTAATGTCTGGATATTATTATTATTTTAGGACAGGCGAGAGCTCTGCTTTGGGGACTGAAATACTTCCAGTCCCTGTTCTCCATCAGCTCTGTGCTTTCTCCTCTTCTTTCCTCTCCCTCCTCCCACCAAGGCCACCCACACCATGCTCACGGAGACCCTGTGCTCCTCTTTCTCTCCTCATGGCCCGTATCTCCCCTCAGTCCCTGCCCTTAGATGTATACCAGATGTCCTGTGTGCCTCCCACCAGCTTTTCTCTCCATCTTCTTCCTCCCTCTCATGCCAGGAGCTGTGTGTCTGGTCCCCAGCCCACCACATGCCATGACCATAACCTCCTTCTGTCTTCCCCACTCCCCTTGCTGGGACCCTCTTATCCCTCTCCATATTTAAGATGTTTCTTCCCCAACAGTGGCACAAAGTCTAAACCCTCCAGTATCTCCACATGCCACACCTTCATCCTCAATCCATCAGAGTCACATCCTGCATGCCTTCTCCCACCCGCTGCACTCCTGCCTCCAACCAGAACCTGCATGAATAGCCCCATTTTCTCATTTCACTTCAATTATTTATTTTCTTTTTACCTGGGAAGGCAATCACTGAGGCCACTAACACTTTAAAACTAGTTGTGCTGATGGGCAGAGCCGAGGGAAGACACTGCTTTGCTTTAAGGCACCGAAAACTGCCATTTAAGCAAGTCTCTGAAGTGCAGACTCTCATAGAAAAGTTGGTTGTGGATAGTCAGACACCAAGGCCTCTGTGGGTCTTCTGGTACCGACATGCCACCAGAGTTGCCTCATCCCATTGGTAGCAGAATGCCCTGACACCCTGGGATTGATCAGATGCAACATCTTATGCCATGGAGAAGTAAGTGGTCCTTGTGTGTGGGACCTGGAGTGTCACCAACATTGACAGGAAGGTCTCAAAGCTGAGGGGCAGCAAAAAGCCCAATTCCTGTTCTGACAAAGAGTTTCCTCATAGATCTCCCCAGTGACAGCAAAACACCAGGGTACTTATAAGAAGTTGTTCAGCAGGAACTTCAGGACAGGGCCACACACCATGCTGGCAGATGTTTTTGTAGCTTGTTCTTAAAAAAAATACCTAAACCCAGTGATGGACTATTTGACTTGGGTGATTGAATTTGAATCACCCAGACTGTCCAGCGGGCTGGGGCCCATTCTTGATTTCTCCTCTGATTGCAGGTTATAAATTTGCATTCCTAAATTGAGCCATGTGTACTCCTAGAGAAACCCCTGACACAGGTGAGTCAGCAGAATCCCTGCTCCACCACTGCAAAGGCGTGGGAGCACCTTTGGACCAGTACAGCATTGCCTGTTCCTACACCACGGACCTGTGGAGGTTCGAGGTGACTGTGCCCAGCATAAGGAACCTCTTCTGCTACAGTGGCCAATCATGGCATGAAAGAAGCATTGGCAGCACAGAGACGAGCAGCAGGTGAGCAAAGGCAGGGTGAAGTGGTTGGAAGGGAGCAGGCAGGAGAATAAAGAGGGGAGAAGTTGTCACAAAATCATTGTAAGGCCAAGAGCGCAACTGGCTGTGTTGTTGTCTCAGGCACAGCCAAGAAATGACACAGCCTGACCCTGATTCCTTGTGCTTATAAGCAGCACACATGCATCAAAATCCATACATCACACAACCACAGAAACTGTGATTGCAAGGAGCCTCTTGAGGTCTCTTGTCTAACATTTCTCAAAGCAGTTTGGCTGCCTATGGTACATCATTTCAGCCCTGGTTTGTCCAGCCAAGTCTTGTAATCCTCCAAGCACAGCACTCCCATCACTTCTGGGTGACCTCTTCCCATGCTGTACTACCATCTAGGTGAGAAGGCCTTTCCTAACATCCAACCTGAACCTCCCAAGCCAAAAAAAAAAAAAAAAAGCAAGTGAAACCAAAGCAATGTGCTGGTGTGGGAGACTTTTGATAGTATCTGCTTGGGCTCCTTGAATGTCAGCGGGAGTAAATATACTTACTTCATCTCCAGATAACAGCCAGCTAGCTCTTCTTCAAAATCTCACATGAAAGAGATCCCAGCACCTCCACAGCCAGACCTCCTTTCTACACTTAAACAAAATATTGCTCTTAGGTAGCTCCATTTTTTCCACATGTTCCTCATGAGGGCTGTGGTTGATAGCAACAGGACTGTGAAGGTCTGAAGAGACCCCAGCTCTGGTAATCTCAGCACAACACACTTGGAAACCCTGATTCTGATAAACTTCTTAATTCCAGCAAATATATCTCGTATTAAACTTTTTTCTAGCACTTGTTCTACAAGAAGGGCAGATATCTTTGCCAAGCGTGGTATTACCTGACTGCGAAGGGGAAGCCAAGAGCAACACTCAGAATATATGTGATTTGGAAGAGGAATGGACTACTAAATAAAAGCTGTGGTATAAAAAAAGTTGAGTCACACATGTGGCTTCTATTCTTCACTGTTTATTGGACGGGGGGGGGAGAAGCCTGTGATCTCCAGTTACCTAATCAAGAGAAAATGAGAACACTATTTCTCCATTACTATTCATTATTTTAGTAGTAACAATGGTAAAATACTCAACTTTGTGATCTTATTAAAGCAAGAACAAATTGAGTTCTTCAAAACTCCACTCAAAACTTTACTGTTGCCTCCAAGCACACACAAGCTAAAAATAAGATGGAAAAAGGGTTGTGCAGTAACTGGTACCACAGCCTTGGGGCACCTGGTTGAGGTGGCAAAAATGGAGCATTCACTCAGGTCAGTGGGAAAAAAAGATGCCTGTTCTTTTCAAGGGATTTTGGATCAGGTCCAAAACAAGTGAGGATCACCAAAATATAGGAAGACAACTGATCGAAATATATTGTAAAAGTGCCTGGTATTTTACAAACATCCCCTAAGGTTTCTGATAATAGTGTGGGAAAGCTATAGCTGTCATATTGCATTATTCTAGTAAGAACAGCCATTAGTCCCTTCCTGACTGCATGCCAATCGATACAAGATAAATGCTCCTATGGATTTTTTTTTTCCTTCCCTTTCCATACTTCGTTAAAGAGAGCCAATTCTCTTACCTTGTTGGATAGCGACTTCTAGAGCACTCACCTTTGGCACGTGGATGATGGATGGCCTGGGGATGTGAGTACAGAGTGCAATAACATCCTGGCTCAGCTCACTCACAGCAAACACGGATGACTCAGTGGTAGCAGGCACTGCCTGAGCAGCAGTGTGATTGCTGGAGTTGCTGCTTGCACGGCTGTGTTTTCCAGAGCATTTGCTGGCTTTGAACATCTCCTCGCTGTCCCTCTCTCCTCCGTGCCTGATGCTGCTGGCCGCTGTTGAGGATGGCTGCAGGCACACTGTTGAGGCTGCCTCTGTCTTCTCCTCCTCCATGGACACAGGGCTGGCGTTGGGCTGCTCAAAAGGGGTGTTTTCGTGTGTGTTTCCGAAGCAGGTGAGCAGGGCTGAGCAAGGGAAAGGATGCATCTTGGATGTCAGGTTATCGGATCCGCTTAGCCTGCTTTCCACATCCACATAATCAACAGGCTGCATTCACATCCAGAAGAGCGCCCAAAATGAAAGCCCTGGCATAAAGGCATTCCAGCCTTCCTAGGAGAGAGCAACCCCTTTTCTGCTGTCAGGAGCATTCAGAAGTGGGGTACTACAACACCTCCTGCTCTGTCCTCCACCGAAGTCAGCCCACTATCTCCTCACTGCCGCCCACTCCTATTGTCTGCAAGGCAAAGAAGCACAATAAGAACGTTTGCAACTCTTGCATGCTCCTGCCCGGAGCTGTCAGCAGCTGAACAAAGCCCTCACAATAGCCCCAAAGCCCCACCGGGCTATGGTTACAGGAGCGGACGCCGCAGCACCCGGCGGTCCCCAATCAATAGTGCTGCGGCCTCAAGTTACCTGGCGAAAGAGGCAAAAAGATAATGTAGCCCGAGCTCTGCAGCCATAAGAACATCAACACGTGTATCAGTGTCATCATAACAATAGTATAACTGGCTCCGGTTACACTGCTCGGGTATTTGTCAGCAACAAACCCCCAAATCGTTCATCTGTCACTGCCTTAGATCAAAAATGTGCTTTCGGGCTTTGGCTGGGCTGTTCATTGTTAAGAAAGGAAGATGAGTGGCTGGTTTGGTCAGGGAGCTGAAGATGGAGTGCTGTGTGGGCATCCCATGTCCTGTCCAGCTCACACTCCCACAGCACAGGCAGGATCGATCCCCACAGCTCCTCCTCCAGCCACAAAGCATCCTCATCTCCCAGCTCCTCTCAAAGTCACCTGCTGTTCCTCCTGGCCCTCTCCATTCCTCGGGGGAAACTAGGGAAGCATCCTACTAAAACTCCTCTGTTGCTGGGTGGGTGTAAGGGGAGACGTTTCCTTTTTCAACGTGCAGCAGTTCGACACTGGCTGTTAAACAAAAAATATGCGGGAAGTGAGGGAAAGAGGGAGTTTGTGGTTAGAGCATCTGCTTCCAGAAAATCCCGGTTCCTTCTGTTTTGTGCTGCCACAGGCTTCCTGTGTGATGTTAGAGATGTCATTTGATCTCTATCTCCATCTGCAAAATGGAGGAGAGTAATCACTTCTTTTTTTTTTTTTTCCACCCACTATACATATCCTGTCTCTTTATAAAAGGTTATAAACTCTTGAGGGCAGCAGCTTGTTCTCATTTGCCTTTAAGCTGCTGGTACAAAAGATCTCCAAATACAGATGTGGCATTTACCTGCTAATAGCATCTAAAGAGAAATTTGGGGGTTCAGTCTCTCCCAGCAAACCAACACTCTTCCATTCACTTTTCTATCCCTGTTTGCTGTTAGGTGTTGATAATGTTTATCCAACCTTCCCTGTAACTGTGCCTTTCATCTTACCATGAGGCTTGACACCGGGCAAAAATGTGACGTATTAAGAGAAGCTCAGAGGAGAAAAATGCATTGCAAAAGTGGCAACTCTATAAATGAAGTGTATTATGTGTATTATGGTCATGGAAGAGGATGCCTGCCTGAAACATTTGGGCTCTATTTTGGGCAGCAAAATAGATAAAATAGATAAAAGTTCAGGTTTTTTTTCCTCTTAACTTTAAAATCTCTTCAGTTCTTTACTGTTTCTGACCTTGAATGCTTCTTTCCCTTGGTTTCTAATTTATCAAAGGTAGGTGATAGCACTTCCCTGTCTTGTAGTTGTTAAACATTGTGAGTTTTTCGTGTATCACAGCACTGGGAGTCTCATAGGATCAATCTCTCAGATCAGGGAACTTCAGAAGCAGAGAAAGTACCCACAAGCCTGGGATCTATTTGAGTTTTACTTACTCATTGAGGATATGAGGCTGGACCTGTGTCACAAAACAAACTTTCCTATGGGATTTCTGGTGCCTCCATTCAGTCCTGGGTCCCAGCACGACAATGGGCACAGGCAAAACATTTCCCAGAAACTACTGAGATATTCATATCCTCAGAAGAAGATCAGTTTGAGTCTAGACACAAACAAAAGTTTAGACACTATTTTATGTCTTGTAGAGCTAAGTCCATTTCCCTTTACTAATCTTTTGGCTTGACAGAAATGCCTGAAGAAACCAGTGAAATCCTCTAGGAGGTTTTTCTGTGTTATCCTCTAAACTTAAGCTCTACATTTTTGAGGTTTTATACATTATCCTATGGTTGGGCTAGATATGGTACCACTCGGGTTCTTGATGTCTTAGCACATGAGAATATTTTTAAAGTCATTTCACCATGATCGTTTTACAGGAGGGAGAATATCCAGAAAATTCTGGATATGGGTTGCAAAAAGGTTTTGTAGAGCATAGTGTCTTAGACTCCGGTTGTGGATAGACACCAGGCTAGGTGCAGACCCAGGCAAGCAGTACAGATGGCACTGGGCACAGCCAGACAGGCTTCATGTCCGTGAAAGGTCAGACTGAGACGTAGGACTAAGCAACCAAAGAAATAACTGCTTTTATGTGGAAACAGTATTTGGGACTCAAATGGGAAGAGTCAATTTCAAAGTGATGCACAGCTAAGACACATCTTTAATTACATAGTGAGCTGCCCTTGAAACTAAAATTATTCTTTCGGAAAGTCACTCAGCCAAGAACCTACATTCAATTATCTCCAGGCCTTCAACTGGCCATTCCAGTTTTACTTCGACTCCCTCTGTGATCCTAGTGAGTTTATAGGGATACCAGTCTACACAAAGACTAGGAGTGTGCAGGAGTGTGTTATGACCACTTAAAGTCACCATGCAGCACAGATGCATGTCTAAGTTAAGAGGGATTGTTCTAAAAATCAGGTGACTGCTTGTATTACCTCTGAGAAGGGAGGATGTTTAGTGCCTGCTGTCTGTGACAGCCACAGAGATACTTTTTCAGCCAACAAAAAGGGCTAAATGCTCCATTGTACCTGCAAGAGCAGTGATCAGGACAAGGGTAATTAACCACTGAGTCTTGTCTTGAGTTCAAAGACAACACAAGAAATCTCACAAGCTGAGAATGTCCAAAAAGAACTGATGGTGGCATCTAAGAGGTGACAGCCATGAATCCCAGCAGTCAGACCTGGGTTTAGTCTCCTCACAGCTTGGGCCTATGGGGTTTTGGCTTAAGTCCGTCATTCTAGGTAACAGTAAAGTCGTGATTCAAGGTTTATTTTGTTCAAGCAGATCTCCTCGCATGAATCAACCACTTGTACTAACCACATTTTTATGTGGCATGAGATATTACTAAGACAAGAAACAAAACCTACTTTATTCTTCCTGACGTTGCTTGTAAATTAATGATGAGCTTAAATGTTCTGTCTTAACGCCTCAGGGAGCTGGACATGTCGGGTAAATGGAGAAGGTGAATTTCAGCCAACTCTTGACCTCTTTTCAGTATTATTCCTTCAAGAGAAATTTTTCCTTCGTGTGTCTGATATCATACTCTCTTCTCAGCAGGAGACATGAGGCCAGATTTAGCTCAGATGCCCCAGGCCTACAGCAGGGACTAAGCCTAGCTGGGTCTCTCCCTTTGCAGGAGCTCGTTTTACAGCATGTCATCCTGCTTTTGTGCTTCTGTGCTGTGCCTCCTTTCCTCATCACTGTGCTCCCACAGTAGCACTGATTCTCTAAATATCTCCCAAACCCATGTCTGTCTAGTGGGGTTTGGCCATAGCTAAACTTCCTTCCTCATCCTGACAAAAGCCCCAGGCAGCCTCTGCTGCCTCTGTGCTGCCTGAAGAAGGAATATGTTCGTTGCACCAAAGTAAATTTTAGGTTAAATCTGAGCTGATGATAGTCAATAGAGTTCTACTGCCTTCAAATTATGGGGAACCAAAACGGTGATCAGAGGAAATAAATCCAGTCTCCTGCTATCTCCTCTATCTCCTTTTGGACTGTCCAAACTTTAGGTGTAAACAAGCTGAACTTCTGGCTTCCCTCACTTCATTTATGAAATGTATTAAATCTGGCAGAGGGAAGGTTTACAAGAGATTAGGAAGAAATTCTTCACTGTAAAGTGGTGAGGCACTGGCACAGGTTGCCCAGAGAAGTTGTGGCTGCCCCATCCCTGTAAGTGTTCAAGGCCAGGCTGGATGGGGCTCTGAGCAACCTGGTCTGGGGAAAGTTGTCCCTGCCTATGGCAGGGGGTTGGAGCTGAATGATCTTTAAGGTCCCTTCCAACCCAAACCATTCCATGATTCTGTGAGATCTACTTGCTCTATACACATAATATATACTTCCTACAGAAAAAGATAAGTAAGATGTGAAGAGAGTGTACCTAAACCATGAAATCAGCTGGAAACAACTTGGCACTACTTGGATGGAGCTTAGTAGAAGAGAGTTCAGAGAACAGCAATGCGGATGGCAGAGGAACCAGATCTGAAGGGAAGGTTTAAACAGCTCAGCTGGAGATGCAACAAGAAACCAGTAAGATAAGCAATAAGATAAGATGATCTGTGTTTATCTGAGATGCAAAGGGATTGAGGCTGAAAAAGAAGCTGACTATGGTAGTCAGGACACTCCCTAATAATTCCAGAGGTTCTTTAATCTTCGGTTATACTTGCTATTAGGCATCACTGAGGGCAGGTGACTGGGTTAGAAGAACCATCAGTCTCATCCAGTTATGACAGAGCCTGTTTTTCTGGGTAGGAAAAATTTAGACTGATTAGCAAAAGAATTTACTGGTTTTTCAAAATGAAGAGGAAACTTTGAGGTTGTTTGTTTGGGGGTTTTTAAACTAATTTTAAAAAATTTCTAAGTGCTTTGATACTTCCAATGCCAAACAAACAAACCAACCAAACCAAAACCAAAACAAACAAACAAACAAACAAACAAACCTCCTTTCCATTGTACATCTGAATTCTGAAGATCTTGATCAGACCTGTTCAAAATCTTTCTCCCTACAGGCTACGAACCCCCCCTGTCCTGGAATAGTGAAAACCTGACAGGACTAACTGATCAGCTGGAGACAATCTGAGTACACCCATCTGTCTTCCCAGGAAGGGTCATAATTTTCAGGAGCTGTGAAAATGCTTATTCCCTTAAGGTATTCCCACTGAGTAGCTGGGAGAAAAACACAAGTAAAAAGTTAAACCCATATTATAAGATTACAGAAGACTGGAAATGAAGGGCTAAAATTAAAGTCCTTTTCAACAAATTGTGCTGTTCTACTGTGGAATTAAGACCAGGATGATTCTTGAATTTGGATGGATGCACACATGCACTCTGAAAGTTAAAGAAAGTCATTGTTCAGGTTTTCCATTTCTGGCCATGCAAATAGTATTCATACTGAACCAAATTCCTGGGTCTGGGAGCCAGAGGCTTTCGTAAACCAAGTCTTGATTCTGCTGCTGAAATGGGTACAATAGAGATGATGACATTTGTTTTGTTGTCTTCCAGCTGGGCATGTTGCTTCCATCACTGAAAGCCTGGAAAATCAGAGGGCTGCTTAAAAAATTTGTTCTTTCATAACAAGTGCTGCTAGTTTCTGAGGTGGATTTAGAGCCTTGCTCTTACAGCTGGCTTAACAGCAACTGAAACAAAACTTCTGTCTGAGCACAAGTTGTCCTTGAGGCAGCAGTAGAATCTCTTCCCTTTGTAGTTTAAAGGATTCGAGATTAAACCCCATACCATTGTTTTAAGATGTCCTTTCATGCACTATTGACACTTCAAGCTTCTGAGCCAGAAGAACATTTTCGTATAATTGACACTTTGTAACTGATCAGCTTCATTTACTTTCTGCTCTTTTCTCAATTACACAGCCAACTTTCACAACTTTATGCATTTACAGCAATTTTCCGGTTTTCACTCTCACCCACTGGTATTAACGTGGCGTGACTGCGAGCATTAAGTAAAACAAAAGAGCAATGGCAAAATACTTCCTTGAGCTTCAGTGATTTTACTTCATAGGAAGTTTTCCTTTGAATTTACAACTATGCATTCTAGTCTCTTTGCAGCCCTTTTAGGATAACACAGACCTGCACGATGGCTGATTTTTAGTAATCATCACAAAAGATAGGTAACCTTCAAGGAATTAAAAAAAGGGGCATTATCTTGTTTGTAACTTAGAATCATAGAACAGTTTGAGATAGGAGGGACCTTTAAAGGTCATCTAGTCCAACCCCTGCAATGAGCAGGTTCACCTTCCACTAGACAAGGTTGCTAAATGCCCTGTCCAGCCTGGTCTTTAACACTTCCAATGATGAGGCATCCACCACCTCTCTGGGCAACCTGTTCCAGTGTTTCATCACACTCATTGCAAAAAAAAAACTCTCTTCCTTGTGTCTGGTCTGGATCTGCCCTCTTTTAGTTTAAAATCATTACCCCTTGTCCTGTAACAACAAACCCTGCTAAAAGAATCTGTCCCCATTTGGAATAGGCTGCTCAGGGAAGTAGTGGAGTCACCATCCCTGGAGGTATTTAAAAGACATGTAGATGGTTGGACTCAGTGATCATTCTGTGATTCTATGACCTTTCTTATGAGGCCCCTTTAAGTATTGGAAGGCCACAATAAGGTCTCCCCAGAGCCCTCTCTTCTCTAGGCCAAACAACCCCATGTATCTCAGCGTGTCCTCACAGAAAGGTGCTCCAGCACCCTGACCATCTTCATGGCCTTGCTCTGGACCTGCTCCCACATGTTGATATCTGTCTTACACTGGTGTCCCCACAGGCTCTTGCAGTACCCCAAGAGAGCAGAGAGGAAGAACCCCCAGCCTCGACCTGCTGACCACACTTCTACAGGCTGGAAACGTATCTTAGATACAGCAGACACATCTGTGGAGCCACGTGGTCTGATCCAGTGCCCTGGAGCCATTCTCCATCCTTGCAGATGGTGGCGGGACAACTGCTTTGCTCTCTCATGTTGGCATATGAAAGGAGCAGACTGCCAGATGCCCTCTTGGAAAGGGATGGGCTGAAGGCCACTCTCCCAGTGGGGATTTTCCCAAACAGCTCCAATTTTTCCAGCCTCTGCCTAACGCATGGGAAAGGCAGAGAGGGTCTCAGCCCTCCCTTTGCGGGTCTGCAGCTGTGCTGCTGCTCCTGGCAGCAACGGGCAGATCCACTCGGGCATACACAGAAATGACAACCAATCCTGGACTGAGGGAATCATTCTCTGGCTGCCCCTTCCCTCCTCCGCTTGTAGAGCCAAACCCTTTTCCAGTTGCACACCACAGATGGCTAATTAGGATCATGGAGAGAGGAAATCTGCTCTGTGGCCGCCTGTGCTGGGAATGGGCTCTTGGTTATGCAGATGAGATCCATTGATGGGTAATTCTGCCTTTACAGCCTGCAAACACAAGAGGCAGCCCTCATGTTGCAGCTGGGGCATAGTACATCACCCAAGGCTACTGCACAGTCCTGCCCTCGGGGACCGGGAATCTGATTTTGGGCATGGATGGGCAAGCAGAGAAATGGGGCATATAAAAAGAAGGCAGCGATGTCTGGGAGCAGGAAAGATGGATTTTCAGGTTCTTTTCATTCCCACTCTACTTTCATTCCCATTCTGATTTGAACCCTCCCCATATCCACCTAAGAAATATCGCTAGTGCTATTTAACTTTGAGTAATCGACTATGCCAATTACAATGTGACAACTACCTCTCAGTATAAATTCACCCAGTTACTCTGTGAGTCCTTAACAGTCTCTGTGGCTGACAGAAGGATCCACAGGTTTGAGAGCCATAAGGAACTGGGCCAGGTACCCTGTGTCCCACATGGGCCACAAAGTCTCTCTCTGAAATGTCTGATGCTGAAAGAAACACTTGTATTTCCTTCTTCCCCCACAGGGGCTGGAAAATACATCATCATAGAGGATTTCAGGCATATATTGTAATTTGTGTTCTGAATGCTTGCTGAAAAAAACCCTGTCTTTGACTCAAGGCAGCAGTTATTTGTAAGTAATAAAACCAGAATCCATTTAAAAGGGCAACACAGTGAGATGTTTTAAAACTGTATAATTCTATTTTGGTTTTTATTTCCCTGTGAACCTTTGGGTGTTTTGGAGAAACACTTGAAAAAATTTAACATTATTCATTATTTACATGAAGAAAACCTCTTTTTTCTTTGTATAAAGAAGTCACATTTCTTGATAAGAAGATTTTTCGCATGAGGGGATGGAGGGAAAGCATCATCCAAATCAATTATCATCTCAGGAAATGTTACTTTGATAAATGTTCTTTCTGGTTTGGGTGCCTATTTTTATAAGCTCCAAATAAAACCTGCACTTGCGATGGCCTTGGCCAGAACCACGTGATTAAGCAGGGTCCTCAATCATTTTGCTTCATTCAATTTACTTTTGGCTGTGTCTGCACATCACTTAGCTTTGTTTGCTTTGCAACATTCTTCCTTGATGCTTGGGAAAATGGATGGTCGTGCCTGCGGCCAAGATTCTGTATTTAATCAAGAAACCAAATCAAGGAATCACAGAAAGGTTGAGGTTGGAAGGAACCTCTGGACATGGTCTGGTCCAAGCTCTCAACTAGGACCACCTAGAGCAGTTGCCCAGGACTGTGACTGGATGTTTTTTTGAATATGTCCAAGGATGGAGACTCCACAACGGCCTGGGGCAACCTGTGCCAGTGCTCAGTCATCCTTACAGTTAAAAAGAGTTTCCTGATGTTTAGAGGGAACCTGCAACATTTCAGTTTGTGTCCATTGCCTCTGGTCCTGCCACTGGGCACCACCAAAAAGAGCCTGGCCCTGTCCTCTTTGCACTCTCTTTTTGTGTATTTACATACACTGAGAAGATCCTCCTGAGCCTTCTTTTCTCCTGGATAAACAGTCCCAGCTCTCTCAGCCTCTCCTCAGAGGACAGAAGATCCAGATCCTTCATCACCTTCATGGCCTTTTGCTAGACTCTCTCTGGTATGTCCATGTCCCTCTTGTACTGGAAAGGCCAAAACTGAATAAACTACTTTAGGTGGGATCTCAAGAGAGCAAAGAGGAAAAATCACTTCCCCCAAACTTCTAGCAGTACTTAGTCTAAAGCAGCCCAGGTTACCATTTGCCTTCTTTGCAGCAGGGCCATTGTGCTGGCTCATGTTCAACTTGGTGTCCACCAAGGTGCTTTTCTGACAAGCTGCTTTCCAGCTGGTGGCCCCCAGCATATATTGGTGGCTGGGGTTATTTTCCCCCTGGCGCAGGACTTTGCTTCTTGTTGAGTTTCATAAAGTTCCTGCTGACCCATTTCTCCAGCCTGTTGAGGTCTGGATGGAAGTATGAACCTTTGGCATATGATGCACTCCTCCTAGTTCAGTGTCACACAGTTTATTACTTCATAAAATACATCTCAGGTAGAAGTGGGTGACTTAAACATCATTCACTGAGTCCAGGAACCACAACAATCGACTGTCAGAGCAACAGGCTCAGGTCTGACAGCAAAAGCTGGGGACTGACTGCCTGACCCGAGTCCATGTGGGAGGCTGGTGAGGGTCTACCCTTCAGCAAAGTGCTGCCTCCTGCCCACGTGCACAATAGGGGCAGTTCCCAACCAACTGGCTGAAACCTGTGCATGTATTGATACAATGCACTTGTTTCATGCTTGCTTACAGTGCCTGAGTGAAACACAGATGGCTGGGTTTGCTCCTACCTCTGCACTAGGGCTCTGCAGGCATTTCACTGCCACAGCTCCTCACTGAGACGTTGCAGGCAGCAGTCCAAAGGCATCACTGTGGTATCCTTAAAGCTAATTATCCAGAACTTCAGACAGTGGGAATGGTAACCCAGCTTACACAAGTTTTAGCAGAGGATTGCTGGTTTTGCAGACAAGCGGAAATTTTCCTAAGCACAAGTGAATCCTCCGCACAATGCTCTGAGTCCTCTCTCAGCTGAGCCTGCAAAATGATCCATGATGGAGCTATTACCTTTTAACCTCCGTGCAGCTTCCACACTTCAGGTTTCATTTGTTTGATCAAATCTTTAAATTTCTTTTTTTCTGTTTTGCTTCCCAACCCCACAACAGGAGCATACACAGCTCGCAGGTGCAGCTTTCCACCTACTTGACTTGTCAGGTCGGTTTTGCTGGCTGCAGCTGGCTGCCTGATTAAACAGGCAGGAATCCCCATCTCAGTGCCCACAATGCATCTAACAGCTGTCTTGCTCTCACAGACTGTGCTGATTTTGATGAAAATGATTTTAAATAGCTGTTTCCCTCTCACACCCACCTTTTGACTTCACTGCAATATAATCAGGTCATGATATACCACAGCATGGGTATGTTTGACTCTGCCTCCAAGAACAAATATGTGGCAAGAAGAAAAGTCCAGGGGCACTTTCAAGGTGCTTCAGACTTGGAAAATCTGGACATTTCATTCACATGCCTCAAATGTGAAATTTAAGAAGCCACTTTGAAAAGTATTATACCTTTTTGCAGTAAAATGTCTTCTGAAGATGGGAGGCAACGATGATCCAGGGTGTGATTTAGGCATGAAAGGCCTGAGCTGAGCAGTTTTAGGGCTGTTTAAGGCTGGATGAAGGAGTCAGTTAAAACTCTTGGTTCCCAGAGGCACGTGAAAATGCCAGAATTGCAGCTTCCACATTAAAAGTATGTCTCTGAACCCTTGGGCTTGTATAAGAGAAAGTTTACACTGGGAGCAATCAGTAAAACACTGACATGTGGTTCTGGCCCTGCACAGCTTCTAGCAGGGGAGAGACAAGGCCCTTTAGTGGCGGGAGGGAACAGATCCTTCATCACCACACAGCACTGGGACAGTGACCCACACCACACCTCTCTTCTGCTCTGCACTTCCTGTAACACACACAGAGCATCACCCCATCAGTGTCCCACCGGATACAGCTGCATCTGCAGGGCAGAGGAGCAGCAGAGGCAGCTCCTGGGGGGACCAACACAACACATCTCCTATGCCCAAAGGCACCTCATCCTGCTGCTCTGACACTCTGGAGCTGATGCTGAAGGAAGAGAGAGAGAGCAGGCACAGGCAAGGACTATTCAGAAGGCAGATTTTAGCAAATAGAAAAGATGCCAAATTTGGCCTGAAAGCTGCTCATCCTCCAGGATATTATTTAGCTGGGCATAGCTACCAATTTCATAGCTGCGTTTTTGATATCCATGGGAATTGCCCAAGTGTCAGAAATCTCTCAGTGGAAAGACTGAGGGGAAGCATTGTCCGTGTTTCCGACATGGACCCGGATCTCTGCCCCAGCACTGACAGTGCTGTTTGACTTCCCAGGAGCTCTTGGCTCAGCTCAGCACACAGCCTGTCTCCAGTGCTCCCAACAAGAGATGGCTTCACCCATACACAGTGGCTGGGAGCACAGAAAGGGAGGTCAGATCCCAGCCTGTGTCCTTCCGGCAGAACCCTCCTTTATGGCTCGCTTGCCAGCAACAGTAGTTAGTGTTTCACAGCTTCTTCCTCTGCCGCTCGCTCCATTGTGGGCGGACAAAAGGCTTTCTCTTGGCATGAGATGTTGGGAGACAGAAGGCACCTCTTCTGCCAGAGTCTGTGGAATGGTGTTCTCAGCAGTAGGGGAAAAATAGCTTTTCAGGCTGCTGAGCTTGCTGGCATCAGCAAATGTTGACTTACACAATGAGACAGCTCCAGAATGCCCTGGGCTGGCGGCAGCTATTTCTGCATTGGTTCATTGGATGAGGGAGTCCCACCTGGTACACGAAACATTCCCACTCCCATGTTCTGTCCAGAGTGAATATTTTCATTCCTAAATTCTAAAATTTTAAAACCGCTGCTTAAAAATGTACGTGACTTGAGCGTCTTTTCTGCTAGATAATTTTGCATAGGATCCCACACGTAGCCATGGGACGATGGGAATTGTTTGGGCTCTGCTGAGCTCATTTGACTCATGGCAACTGCAAGTCTGTCCTTAGGTGCACACCTGGCTCTGTGGTCACTCCAAAGGCAAATAACACATAGCTGAGCAGGCAAGAGGTCTTAAACAGGACCTAAATATCTGTCTGTCTATCTATCTATCTATCTCTCTCTCTCTCTCTCTCTCTCTCTCTATCTATCTATCTGTCTATCTATCTTTTATACTCTTGGCCACAAGAAAAAATCTGGTACTTTACAAACTTTAGGCAACACAATTCAATCCTTCTATTGAAATGCTTTGACAATGAAATACAAATGTATGTATCTTGTACGTAGTTTTATACCCCACTGCAAAACATATGGCAGTTTTGGATAGGAAATGCAGAATATCTTATCCAGATGTACCTGGAGGGAAATGGAGGTAGATAAGAAGGTTTAGGCAAGGCGTGTTTGGTTATATCCCCAGAGTTAATACTCTGCTCTTCTATGAAGTGATAGAAAACCTTAACAAGGTGGGAGGATTGAGGAACATGGACTTAACTTCTGTGACAGAGCAGATCCAAAAGACAAGTAACAGCTAAAGCAGGTTCACTACTGATGGAGAAGAGGCAATTCCTCTCCCAAATTACCTTTACTAGCATGAAGACTGAATTACATACCTTGGCTGATAATGAATTTCTACCCCATCTCCTCCACAACATGGCTACTAGAAGTGTTGTCTTGGGGTTGCTCTGCCACTGCATGGAGGAGGTGAGCAGCAGAGTGCTCATGTTGGTTAAGCACCATCTCAAGACACAACCTCCAGAACTGGCCTGGCCACCACCACATGGCCTGCTGTGAAACAGAGCTCTCCTCTCTGAGATCCAGCCACCTCACCTGCAAGTGGAGGCAAATCTCTTCAGGAAGGTGGCTAGATTATTAGTGAAGTGTTATTAGAATTATTATTAGTGAATAAAGAGAAGAAACTTGGTGGTTCTAGCTCTTACTTTTTCTTGAGAACTACTATAAATTTTTGTGTTACAGGAAAGACTGCTTCCATAGTCCCTTCCTCAGAGTGGAGGAAATGGCATTTTTAAGTTCTTCTCAGTCTAATATGGTTATGATTTTTTCTAAGCCCAGGTCAGCTTGGGAGATCTGAATAGTCTAGAAGGCAGCAGAAGATCCCTAACTGGAAGAGCAATCTTTAGGAGGTTTCAGTTATTGGGCTACAAGTGAATTCAATGAAACCAACAGACAAACAAGTTGCTGCTAAAGTCAAAAGACTTGCATCAGCAGAGACTACAGTTTCAAGGGTTTGGATTTTCTGATTGCTTACAATAATGTAACTCTTGAGATCCACAATCTTCGTCTTCCATCTGCAAGATCAGAGTGTTGTCCCTAAGAATGTAATCCATCTCTCCCTTAAATGAGCTGCACTGATGGCAGCATTCAAGCCCTCCAATTAACTAAGAATAAGCCAACTGGTTTGTAGTAAAATACAGTGTATCAGTGTAAAATCTGTTGAGAGTCTTTTCCTGCTCATCAGAGCATTTCAACCACATTTGACAGATTAATTTTCGTGTATTTTTCCACTTCCCTTTTTAAAGCAGATGTACCCAAATAACTTACAGATATATCTATCTATAGATAGGTATAGATATAGATAGTTACCCATTAATCTGTCTACCTCTGTTTGTGACAGGAGATACTGAAAATTCATTGCAAACCCAAACAAGGTAGCCTCTATTCAGTGACCTCAAGACATTTCAAACTCTCTTGGCTGAAACACCAAGTGTGGGTCAATGTGACATGGGACCTCCAGGAGATGCCCATCCTTCCAGCCCAGCTGGGCATGCCAAATGGCACTAGAGATGTGTGCGGAGTCAAGAGGTTCAAGTCCAGGCCTTCCAGACCAGATGAGGCTGCCAAGGTTCAGATGTGAACTTTTAGGCATTAATTAAAATAGTAACAGCTTAGAAGTTTGCTTTTTACCAATTTTGCTATTACATTTAAGCAACTGCAGTCCAACTCCTTTTTCTGCTGGTGTTTGACGTGGCACTGAGCTACAAGAAATAACAGCACATTTCAAGAGCTGCCAATGCATGAACTAGGTTCTTTCCTAAGTACTGCATCTTGCTTTGTTCTGCTCTTCTAGGCATTAGAAAGTAGGTCTTGCTTTTTCCAGGATGGGTCAAGTTACCAGAGGAAGGTTTCTCCCTGCTGTTAAGGGACCTGCTGCCAACCTCAGACTGGGACCAGCTCAGATCCTGCCCATCCAGGATGAAGCTGTTGGCTCAGGACTCATGTCATAACCTGTCCTGCTGCCTCCCACACCTTTCGTGGTGTGAGGGTGCCTGGGCAGCCCAGGATGGGAGATGGCACATTCCTTTCTGATGTGGCTGCACAGGATTCTGCTCACTCCCACAGGGAAACAGGGATTTTTTGAGTGAATGAGCCCTCTGCTTTCCTTTTATGATTTGCACCATAGCCTTCTGCTGACCTTCCTGCACCTTCATTTTCTGTACTTTAAGTTAAGCTTATAGGCCCTACCTGTCAAATAATGTCAAATAATCCCTTTAAACAAGCAGAATGTCCTGGAAAAGTGGGATTTTCTGGTTGTGTTGCCATCCATTGTATAGATTCCTCATTGCAAGAGATTTGAAGAACACCAAAACAATAAGAGAACTGAGAGCTCAGATTCTATTGAAATCCTCTGAAAACTTTAGTTTAGCAGAGTAAAATGAGGTGGCAAAGCCCTTGGATATTCATAGACTGTGGCAAAGCCCTTGGATATCTATAGATTTTGGCAAAGTACCATACACCAATGTGGGAAGAGATGCGTTTAGAGTAGGTCTAAAAAACTCGAGTTTTCATTTATAAAAGCTTCAAGAGCATTAGGCTGTGTATTTATGGCAAACTGATACAAAGACAACAAGCAAAGGAGAACACAGGCTTGTTCAAGAATCACTCCCAAACAGCAAAGATCCATGGATTAGGGAATAATCCTCACAAAGGAACATACATTGATGTCACACTGATTGTCCCATCCATTACATGATTACACATGCAAAGTGAAACATTCATTTTGTCCTTTGTGCCCTGCAATCAGATTTTTGAAAAAAGAACACTTTGTTGTTTTTTTTCCAGGATTCTGCCTTATTCACTACTGCGCACTGGAAAGGGTTATCCGCAGGGACCCTGCCTCCTTCCTTCACCACTAAGATAAATAGCAAGAGCCTTCCAGGAAAGCCAAGGTGGATTTGTGGCCAAGGAACTGCCTGTGGAAGTTGCTGGTGGTGCCAAACACCTTGATATGAGATGATAAGATGATGTGATTTCTGGCTGCTGCTGCTCAGTGTTAGCAGGGAGTGCTCAGACTGCGACTTCTGCTGGTCTGTGCTCTCCTTGCCCTGCCTGGACAAGGTTGTGGTTCTCCCATGTTGCTGATGGCATCGCAGGCACAACCCCTTCCTAATCCTGATAGCACAGGGACATGCTTTAACTAAACTCGCCTGAAAACACACTGAAACAAAAGCAATACCCATGATTTTTGCTGAACTTCAGTTTTCTGACAGAACTGCACTGGGAAGCGGTGACACGTGTTTTATCAGGAGACCTCACGTATCAGCAACCATCAGCAGACTGGGAATGCATCACTGGAAAGCCACCTCCAGCTCCCAGCCTAAATCTTAGCAGAGCTCAGATACAGTTCGTGCAACACAACCAGAGAGATTTAAAGCTGCCTGGCATCAATATATCCTGAGCTTGTAAATGACAAACTCTACCTGTGTCACACACACTTAAAGTCAATGGCAAAGTTAATCTCCACTGCAGCTGGGTATTGATTTACCTGCATTGACTTAAGTTCCAATACAGTAAATCGATAGAGCTCCCTGGCATTGACACAAAAACGCAGGGTAAAGGTGCTTATGTCAGTGTAGCTTCTACCTAAGGGAAGTAATTTCAGCAGGATTATTTTTTTTTCCCCCAAGTTTCCCTCGGGATACGGTTGGACAGTCACAAGCAGGCAGGTTAATTCCTTAAGGCATATAAGAGGCAACAGCAACACTGGAAGGAAGAAACCTCCAGGAGGGGCTGGAAAAGCAGAAGGCAGCACAGAGTGCTGTGTCCTGCAAAGCTCAGCTGTCCATGTTTGCAGATGCCCAAGTGCATGTGGGCATGTAAATTCTGCCAGTGGAATAACTGAAGCCACTTGCACCAGCAGTATGAGGTTAAATTAAACCATCAGGAGATCTGGAGAGGACTGGATTCTGTGCCAGCTTGTAGTAGAAATTTCTTACTGAGTCTGAGGCAAGGAATATTAATAAGAAAATCAGGAGAGTGGATGCATACAAATGGCAGCGATGCATAGTAAGAGGCAGATTGTTTCCTAGCAACACAGGCTTTAGGCTGGTTAGTTTTGGTTTGCATTTTCTGACTAATAGCTGCGATTTGTATCTGTACTGCTGCTCACTTGCCTACCTGTGCTGAAAGAGAGAGAAAAAGCAATAGAAAACATAGAGTAGGATCTGCATGTGCCAGACTAGGTGTCTGAAGGTGAGATCTTCACACATGAGGCACCTGCCAGTGGTCCAAACACTAATGGGCTGAAAGTGCCTCTTCAGATGCCCATTTCTGCCATGGGTGAACTAGCTCAAACCTGGACCTTGTGCTTCAGGCAGCTGAGCCAGGGCACACGAGTTTCACCCCTACTGTATTTTGGCACTTCCCTTCTTCCCTGTCTCCATTCCATAGTTGCTCATGCTCCAGGAATACCCCATGGCTAACTCTGCTCTCAGTATCATCAGCAAGAGACCCTTGACATCACTGGTAACAGGGCAGAGCCCTTTTATTTATTCATGGATTTTGTCTGTGGCTTTATTTACACCATGTCCTCAGAGAATAGTGTAGGAAAACAGTTCTTCTGTGTGTGTGTTATATATAGGTTTTGGCATACTGGGACCTCTGCTTACCTAATGCAAGGTAAATAATTAATGATTGTATGTCTGCTAGAAATCTTTTCTGAAGGTGTTTGACAAATGTGTTGCACTGATAGAGTGCTACAAAAGCAATTCCTGATTAAAATCCCAACCATCCCTTTAGGCATTATCTGTGACCAATATGGGCTTGATACTGGTGTCAGCTCAGGATGTGATCCAGGCTTTCCACAGGTACACTTTGGGACAAGCTCTGCTTTCTCCACACAGACCTTCCTGACTTCTCTCCAGCCAGTCAGTACTTCCAGAGTTCAGCCTCTCTCATCCTCCTGGAGAGATCCGTGTATTATAAGTCCCGTTTCCTTTCTGCAAGAGGAAAGAATTTGAGAGTTGCTTTATAGTGCACATAAGTTTTCACGTTGTCCTTGACTCCTCTGTGCTGCTGGAGAGGAAAAAATCACCCTGTTTACTCAAAAGTAAGTGGTGCAATTGTGGAGCAATTGCTGTAACATAGGGTAGCTCAGTCAGGAAGATCAGTTGTTGCACCCCAAATGGGCTTTCAGTCCGTGTCCTACAGTGATTTGCCTGTAGCTCCAAGTATTTAAAGCCAAGGGCCAGTGCTTTACCACAGTCCATGACACCTCTATAGGGGTGGCACCAGCTCCTCTGTCTCATTTCTTCCCTCATAGTTTGTGATCTCCACAGCCTGCCCCTCCACAAGAGCAAGGCTGTAGAATAAATCTTACCAGGCATCAGAAAAATCACACAGGAGAATAAGTCTGAGAAGTGCCCAGCCATGAGAAAAGCTCATGCCAATCCCTGCACTTTACTAGGACAAAAGCAGCAGATCCACAAGTCATGAAGCCATTGGAAATGAGGCTTCATTCAGTGCATGGGACTGTTTATGTCCTGCATTCGGTTTTTATCTACCACAAAAAAACGTCTGGGCAAGAGGAAGGCAAGGAGGTTTTTGACGCATAAAAGAAAGCAAAGCCTGATTAACTGAAGAGGGAAAAGAGATTTCATTTATTTGGGTTATTTAAAACTCAGCAGTCTTTGTTAACAGCTGCTCAACTTGAACAAGCAACCTCTCTCTGAAGGAGTCTCACTGCTCGTCCTTCACAGCAGAGTTGGGAAAGTGCCCATCCTCATCCATGAGTCATCCAGACAGGCCTCCAGCAAAGGCTGCTCTGGCTAACAGGGAACTGTAAGCCCCAAATTCTCTACTTTTCTGGCTTCAGCTGAAAGTAGATGAGAAAAGGGTGGGAGGGATTACAGAACTATTTATTTCCCTTTCTGCTTAGGTTTAGAAAGGCTGTAGAACAGAAACAGTCTGCGGGAAGGTACCCAAAGTGACTACAAACCAAGATCCCAAAACAAAGCAATTTGCTTTAAAACCTTGACCTATTTTTTCCAAGCTCACCAACATGAATATCTTATACTTTTCATGGATCTTTGACAGGGGATGCTGCAAAGCTGGGAAGGCTTGCACAACCCTAGAAGCCCATGAGAGTACAAGGCACCATAAATTCAGGGATGTTGACTGTGACAAGGCACATCCTAAGATCATGGGACTTCCTTTTCCATGGGGTAAAACGCATGGCAAAGAGCAGAGCAGAGCAGTACCAGGCCTGCTCAGAAAGGATGTTGCAAATGCACAAATAATGGATTTTCAAGGTGACATTGAATGATGATGTTACTATTTCACAGCGTTTTGTTTGATTTTGTACCTA
Organism: Myiozetetes cayanensis; assembly: GCF_022539395.1. Classification (NCBI taxonomy): domain Eukaryota; kingdom Metazoa; phylum Chordata; class Aves; order Passeriformes; family Tyrannidae; genus Myiozetetes; species Myiozetetes cayanensis. The sequence continues at coordinate 7,007,483 of NW_026087521.1, forward strand.
TAATAAATCCTGAAGGTAAGCCTTTTATTGTGTCCGTCTGTCACATGAGTAAGTGTAATGAATGCACAATTAAATTAATTAATGAGTAAGGTGATACAGCACAGGAGTGCTCCTCTTCATGGTAGAATGCATCCCATGAAAGTAGTGGGAGTTCCTACTGGCTTTGACAGTGTAGAGGAGGAGAACAGACAACATGTGGTTCAAAATCAAGGATGAGGCTCTTCCAGCTCAACCCACCTAATCTATCCCACCAGGACCCATGGTCTACAAGCACTCTCCAGCTCAGGGGCAGGAGGATGACCCAACAAAACCTCTGCCTATCTCCTGACCAGACTGATTCACTGTTTCTCTGCACCTCAGGGAATTCCTGTAGGTTTGGCTCATTTCTTCACTTTTCACTTCCATTATGACTGTAAGTTCTTCAAGCGGATCCTGACTTTTTGCTATGTGGTTGAACAGCACTCAGAGGAATAACCTCTGGGCATAGGAACAGGCCAGGAAAAATCAAAAAAAGGTAGTTTGGGAAAATCCAGAGCTGAAAATCCAGCATATGACTTTCTGCAAAGGGTAGGCCCAAGGAAGAGATTGGTACTGAAGATGTGCCTGCTGAAGTTAGCCTAAAACTGCTTCCTAGTGGAGTGGGATTTGTCCTGTGTGAGCTACCACAAAGCAGTGCACCTTCTGCAGCAGCTCTTCTGTGAACCCTTCAAGAATTCTCCTCTTTCTTCCAAAGAAGTGAGAAGTCCCTGCAGCCGGACTGACAAACATCTGAGTGTGGAGAGATTTTACAACACAAACTGCCTGATTGCACAGCCCTGCTGTGGATCAGGAGGTAGGATCAGTTGATGTAACCTGTCCCAACCTGTCCCAACTGCGCCCCAGGTCTGCCCCGAACAAGAAGTTTTTCAGTCCCCATAAAAACAGCTTTCTGCAGAAGTGGCAGCTGTTCTTTTGGAGGCAGCCCTCTGGGTCCAGGTCATTAAACCCAGAGCATCACACAGTAAAACACACTGGGTGCCTGAAATACCTCTGAAGCCCTAATGCTGTCACTGAGGAAGAAAAGTGCATCTGTCTGTTCATCAGCCAAGCAGCTCCCTCCTCTGCACCCCTGGCCTTTCCCAGCTTCCTCTGCAAAGGTGGAAGGGAATTTCAGTGTATCTATTCAGTCATCAGCTGATGAGCTGCCAACAGCAATGTTAATTTTCCCCTGCTGTAATAGGCTGTTTAGGGCCCCAGCCAATGACCAGGGAAGCTGCTGGAAAGAGTCCCACTGATTTCAATGGCTGTCCAACAACACACAATATATGCTGAAAATTAATCACAGATCCTCCAGATTTGCTTCTCACAGGCCACAGGACTGTCCTCTGTTGCTCATAATTATCATTATTATTGTCATTACAGGATTTGAATTAATACCCATGAGTGCAGATGGACAGAGATTTTTAACCAAGACTTTCTCAGAACATAAAACAAAGGATAATGGTTCCAGATGCCATTCTCTTCCTTCGCATCTCCACAGCTGCTGACCAGCTATGATGTCCACAGCAAAAACTGAATTTCTATAAATGAATTGTAAAATTCTTTACATACTGCAACAAGAAAATAAAAACCTTAGGCTGAACAACAGAGTGCCAACAGAATGTTAACAAGTTAACTAAAAACAAGGATCATTAACACTTAAAAAAATATGACTGCTCTGTAGTTTAAAGAAATACTGTAATTTCATCTTTTAGCTTTATAGATAACAGTGGGATTGTGGGAAATGAAACAGTTCTGTCAGCTCTGCATGTATCCCATTAACACTATTTTTAATAAAAGGAGATCAAAATCTATCACCACTCTGATCTCAGCTCAGTAAAGCTAATCTTAGTGTTGGTTTTAACACGGACATTTAATTGTGATTAATCAACTTCTGCAAAAATCAATTAATTTGACATGCTACTGACCAGGACTGGTTAGCATAGATAAGGAAGAGCTGTGTGCTAACTACTCCATCCTATTACACTCACCTCAAAGCAGACAACTAATTAACGTGGTTATCCTCAGAACACCCTTGGGAGGAAGGAAAAGAGCTACTCTTGTTTGTTTGTCGATTTGGGTTTTTTCAGACAAAGACCTCAGGAACCAGTAAAATTAAATGGCTTCCTCAACTGACATAGTAAATCTCTGACAGTGCACAGAATGGACTTCTTGCTTCCAGGTGGCACCCTTGTGCCTGAATCTGTTCTTTGCCTAAGATGAAGATATTTTTCACTAACTAATCTGATGCTGATCACAGCCTGTTTTGGTAGTTTGCTCTTCCTTAATTGCTGGTTTAAACCCCATTTAGTTTTCATCAAATCATAGAACCAGTGAGATTGGGAGACCTGTAGGAATATCAAGTCCAGCCCCAGCACCACTGTGTTCACCACACCCCCCAGTGCCACATCCACATGCCTTTTGAACACTTCCAGGGATGGTGATTCCACCACTTCCCCAGGCAGCCCGTTCCAATGCCTGACCAACCTTTCAGAAAAGGATTTTTTGCTAATATCTAATCTAAACCTTCCCTGGCACAAATTGAGGCCATTTCCTCTCGTCATTTTGTATTGACCTTGCCCTGCAGAGTATGAACTTCATGGCAGTGCTCAATGAACACAAGGTTTTCCACTCAGAGCACAAATGTGAATTTCGGGCATGTTTTACCATGAAGTTTGCTTGGAAAGCTCTGGGCTTGCCTCCTGGCACCCTTTGTAATTCATGCCACAACTTAGATCTGCATTATTAACCATAACATTTTAGATTTACAGAGCCTCCTCCAGCCAAGGATCTCAGCACACTTCCTATCTATTATTAAAACCTTTCAACATGCCTGCAGAGTGAATTTGATGTAATTTAGTAGATGGAAAAACTGGAACATTGAGAGGAAAAAGGCCAAAAATTAAAAAAAAAGAAGTTGTTTTATTATTTTTTCTATTATTTTCCTTTGGAAGAAAATAATTTGTACATATCTTAAAAATTTCTCAGGCTTCACAAGCATAATAAAGTTGTTCAGCCAATCACCATCATAGATGTGCCCAGAGATGACAGTGCCTGACACAGTCAACAGCAATTCCCCAAACAGCAATGAGAATATTACATATTTTTTGTTTTATTAACACAGAGTGTACGTGCAATTATCTGTGGCAGGTGCTTGTATTTACTCTACAGAAATTCACACAAATTTGATTTTCCTAATAGCCAATTTCCAACAAAGCCCTGTCAAAGGTGACTTGTGCTAGTTCTGTTCTAGCCATGCAGTTATGTTTGCCATGCTTAATTGGCCTTCAGTGGCTCCTTACTCCTGTCAAGGATAATCTGCAACTGGCTGAATGGCAGCTGAGAAGAAATGTACCAGACTGACTTGGAAGAGGTTCCTATTTTTAGGACAACAATGGAGTCATTGGCAAATTCCCTTGGGATCCTTCAGCATGGGTCAGCAGCTCATCCAGCGAGCACCGACCAACGCCCCAGGTACAGGCTAGAGGTTTGGTTCTTTTGGGTTGTAAGAAAACCAGATTTTTCCTACTTTGTGACTCAAGTTTGTCAAGTGGAGTGCAATAAAGGATGGTTTATTTTGAAGGCACTCCAAGGTTTTTCAAGAAAAGACAGAAAGAAAACTACCGTTCTTGACTTACAAGCAAAATCAGAGATGTTTAATATGCTTTGTGTCATCTAAAATATAAACCAATCTTGGGATATTCTCTAATAAGCGTTCCGGTGTAAGTAAAAAAAAAAAAAATCTGGCTTCAAATTTCCTGCAAACCTTCGAGCTGCCAAACAGACTAAATGCTGCAGATAAGTTGTAGCACTGCGATTCCATGCTGCAGCTATGCCACCTACAGGCACTGATACCAACTCTACAGCAGGTTTGCCTGCCAAACTGCTGAGGGAAGACTTCACTTCCTGACCTTCGACCCATAAGAACATTTTGTCCAGCTTATTAAAAATTAACACAAGTATTTAACTAACTGAGCTGGCTTCTTCCCAGTCATTTATGTACTGTGACTATGAAGCAACGAGGCTACTGAAATCAACGTTATCAAGTGACTTTTGTACAGGTGGGACGAGTTACAGCAAAGCCAGAAATAGCTACGGTTTCCACTAAAACCCAGTTTTGAGGGTGATATACAGACCTCCCAACACCATGTATTCCTGTGCCCAAAACAAGCGTTGCAATACGAATAATGGTGGTGTAATTACTCCAAGGGATTTAGACAGGCAGTTTGAAGAGACTCTCTATGCAAACAAAAAAAAATCTCATTAATGTTTTTATGGCAGCAAGCAGCGGGGAAGGAAATTTTCCAACAGAGATGTCAGCACCTCCAGTGAGACTGTACAGTGTCACTCTGCTGTCTTGGGGATGGGGCTGTTTCCAAAGCCAAGGCAAAGTTAAGGACTACTTTCCAGGTCCCCTACCTTTCGAGCTCTCCTGCAGCTCTGCTGACAATCCACTCCTCTGGCTCCGTTCACATCCCCAGGCCTGAGATGATCACAGTATTGCAGCTGCCATCTCAAGTCTCCTTGGGGCTTAATTTCCTGAGAATTAAGTCAGAACATACAGAATATAATTAAAAGATGTTCTCTCATCCCTCTTTCCTCACCCCAAGGGACATTTTAGAGTATATACTATTTACCAGTTGCAAAACAGTCTGTTGTCCAACACTTGCTTCCAGTTTAAAGGCCTTTCAGTATTTAGAGAGGGCCTGTGAGAAAGACTGGGACAAACATTTTATCAGGGCCTATAGCGATAGGACAAGGGGTGATATTTTGAAATGAGAAGAGAGTTGATTTCTATTAGATATAAAGAAGAATTTTTTACATTGAGCATGGTGAAACAAAGGCACAGGTTGCCCAGAGAGTTAGTGAATAGCCCGTCCATGGAAACACTTAGGGCCAGGTTGGACAGGACTCTGAGGAATCTGATGTAGTTGAAGCTGTCCCTGCCCACTGCAGGGAGGTTGGACCAGGTGACCTTTAAGGTCCCTTCTAACCCAAACTATTCTGTGACTCTATGAACAACTCAGCTGATTATTGCCCTTATTTGTCTGTGACTTTTCCTACATTCAGCTGGTTCAGACAGTGCCAGGGAGATGCATTTTGTATTCAAGCCTCTCAGGCTGCTGAGAGGTCTCAGTACCAAAGACATTGGGTGAACTCCACTGTGAGCTAACACTGGTCTGACAGAGGGTGCTTTGGTTTTTGGATGGCTGAGAGAGAGAGATGTGCCATGGACTGGTAGGAAAGGGACAGCTCTGATGCTGGGAAGGTTTGTGCCACTGCTTTTTCAGGTGAGAAATAATACTAAGGAATCTGAGGTGGGTTTAATAATGGGGCAGCGTGGTGAGCTTCTTTGATGCATGTAGGTGCCTGAAGGTGTGCGGGACTCCAGTCAGATTCGGGCTGAATGATTCTCCTCCTCCTCGTGACTCAGAGGGACAGCTCTCACGAGGTGTGAAAGTTTAATTTCTTTTGTATCCTGAATCCAGGATGTTGCTTCCACTTTTATTTAGCAGTGGGTTGTTTGCTGCATCTCTCACCTCACTCAAGCTCAGTGCAGCCTGTGAGCTTCCTGTTAGCTAAGGACACTTCTCAAAAAGATAAGAAGGACACAGACAGACAAGGGATTTCCACTACTCAACAAACACTACTTGCCCCCACAAACCTTGGCTAAGGCATTTCTTGCCTGCTCTACTCAGGCTTTTTTACACCTGGAAGGAATGTTAACTGCTTTAGTTAAGATAAGCAGAACCTCTCTGTGTCCATATAGATATGTCCATGGCATAACAACAACTGGAAAATAACTGTGAATGCACTTAGCTGTGTAGGAGATGTTATCAGTGTGGCCACAAGCACTTTTTAATGCACAGATTATGCATACTGGTCTAGGTTCTAAATACCAGTGTGTTGCCATAAATGGTACAAATCAGTATTCAGATTTGGGGGAAAGCATGGAAAAAGAGTTCTTGGTTTCTGTACTGTGGACTTCTGTTCTGTTTTATGCTCCTGTCTTCTGTGTCTCTTCCTAGACTCTTCTTATCTTTTCTTTTGTCAAAAGCATATCACTTTTATCACACCTTTATTCTACAATACCTTTTTCCGGTCCCCACAGGTCTCTCACCTCTACCCTTTTTCCCTTTTAAGTCCTCCATTTACAAATGAGGACGCAGGAAGGAGCTACAGTTTGGATAAACTTCAAAGGTATTGTTTCCAGTAGTATAAGGTTTGCCTTTATTGACACTGCCATCATCTCTATCCACTGTCAGTAAGATAAGAAGGCATGATCTTAAGCTCTGCCAGGGGAGGTTTAGGTTAGATATTAGGAAGAAATTCTTTACAGAGAGGTTAATCAGGCATTGGAATGGGCTGCCCAGGGAAGTGGTGGATTCTCTGTCCCTGGAGGTTTTTAAGATGAGACTGGATGTGGCACGTAGTGCCATAGTTCAGTAACTGTGGTGGCAGTGGATCAAGGGTTGGACTTGATGATCTCAGAGGTCCTTTCTAACCCAGCTGATTCTATGAGTCTATGATCTCCCAAGCACAGACTGCTGGCATCTGAGCTCCAGCCTTTGTTCAGACTTCAGCAAGCTCAGTTACCCAAACGAAGATTATTCTGTGACTTAAGAAAGTCAGGATCCATTTTGGGACACAAAATCCCTTTGTGTCTTTGACTCTGGGTAACTCATTTCACCTCTATATGATCTTAATTCATTGTTTTAACTTTCGACATATCATACCTAAAGGAGGATAAGGACAATCTTGAGAATCGATGCAGTGAGATGGTCCAGCAGGGCATTTAGACTCCCTATGGAAATGAGATGCAAATGAGCACCCAAATCTGCACGAGTGCTGTCATCTGTACAGTGTGAGGCTGCAAACATTAGGTGACCTGCTCTCTGGTAACTTTGCACTCCCCTTTGCAGGGACGCACAAAATCTGAGGAGCCTTCAGCATGACAGCTCTGGCCAGGATGTGTGAATGATGTTCTGGGCAAATGGCGCTGATTTCTCCAGGACTGACAATAGAAATGTAGAAATAACTTCCTTTTTTTTTTTTTTTTTCCCTCTCCTGTGATATTGAGGATGGGTTTCTCCAATAGCAGTGCAACATTACGAGACACTGAGCTTTGTTTTCAGACACCAGTCCTGCCTTGTTAGATGATGCAAAACCAGCGCTTCAGCTCGACCTGCAGCAGTGGATACAGAAATATTTCCATAATATAGAAAGGTTGGACATTAGGAGGAATTCCTTCACAAAACGGTGATTAAAAATCAGAATGCAATGGAGTCACCGTCCCTGTAGGTGTTGAGGAAAGACTCAGTGTCCTGGTCTGGTTCACAGGTTGGATTCGATGACCTCAGAGGTCTTTTCCCACCTAACTGATCCTGTGATTCTGTGATTTACAACGTCTCCATGTGCTCCATTGCCTGCATTTAAATCACGAGAGGTGCCGCGAAGACAAAACACACACGCCACAGCACGTTCATGAAACAGCTGCTGCTTTCTCCCCTTTAATCTCTACTTCCTATTTTAATGTCCCTATTTTCTAAGCTCTCCACCTCTATTTTCCCCCCACTCTGGGTGTGCCGGGGTCAAAGAGCCCCTCACGGACCGCCCGCCCCTCAGCGCCGCTTCCCGCCAAAACCCCCGCTCCTCCCCCGGAGTCTGCCCCCCGTTGCTATGCGCCGTGACGCGATCTCCTTGCTTTTCTCATTGGCTGCCCCGCCCGTGCCGGTGGGGCGGGGCGGCGCGGGATTGGCTGGGGGCGGGCGCGCGCGGTGCAGGTCGGGGCCGATGGCGGCCATCGGGGTGCACCTGGGAGCCACCTGTGCCTGCGCCGCCGTCTACAAGGTGGGGGACGGGGTTGGGGGAACGCTTGGGGGTCCCTGCCGGAGGGGTCGGCTCATGGGTGTCTCTGTCTCTCCCCTCAGGATGGCCGCGCCGACGTGGTCGCCAACGACGCCGGGGACCGGGTCACGCCCGCGGTCGTGGCGTTCTCGGAGAGCGAGGAGGTGAGGCTGAGGGCAGGGGGGCTCTGCGTGCTGCTCGCTTTTTTTGTTATTATTAGTTTGGCTTTTTTTAATTTTTTATTTTTTTTTTTTAATTCAGGTGGTTGGCTTAGCCGCAAAGCAGAGCAGGATCAGAAATATTTCGAACACCGTAGTGAAAGTAAAGCAGATCCTCGGGCGGAGGTAAGAGGACGCGTGTGGAAGGAGCGGTGAGAAGTTTGGTTTTCTCCCTTAAAGCTGGTCGGTGGAACCTTTCAGTGCTAATGCCGGAGGCATTTTGATGTATTGTGACAGTATTTAATTTAACCTGGCGTTGACATGTAATCTCTGTAAAAATCATTCTGTTATCATAGAGTCACAACGCTTTGGGTTGGAATGATCATTTTGTTCGAACCTCCTCTGCCTTAGAGGCACGTGGAAGGCACACTTTCCACTACACCAGGTTTATATTATTAACTTCTTAACCTCCATCTCATTCCAGGAGCAAAGAGGTGTGTAGTATTTTAGAGTCGGAATTTGTCTGTGAAAATCAAATTACAAAGTTTAGTAGCAAGTTGCACATATGCTTTTTCATATATACTTAAATTTCTTAACTAAAATGACTTGTTACTGGGTTGTTTTCCTGTGTGTAAAATCCACTGTGGCTTTGTTTGCATGAGACTTTGTATTGCTTTTATTGCAATAGTGAAACACACTGTTGTGATTCCTCGGTTAGTGGAGCTGTGATGGTTTGCACTGGTAATTACAGTGACTAGAACAAAACTTGGATTGTTCTGGGTGGTTTTGGGTTAGACCTGGCATCAGACATGTATCAGAACTTCTGAGTGATGACCCAGCTGTGTATTACAGCCCCTTCATGTTGTCCATTCTGATGTATTTCCCAGCACTTTTCACATCATAACTTTATTGACATCTTTTATAGGGGCCATTGCGGATAGCAGGTTAAAACAACGTGTTGGATTTTGTTTTCCCCTTTCCCTAACTAGTAGGTATGTTCTCAACGATTAGTTATGGAAAGGAGATTGAAAGTCAGAACTGTTGGTTTTATTTCTACTGTATAAATTTATCTGTAGAGTGGAAACACAAATTTTGGTGGAAGTATAGTTTGATATATTGGAGATGTTACAAGGAATATCAATAAGGTGAATTTGTGCAATTACCCTTGAGCAAATGATTTATCTTGTTATTTTGAATTTGTCTGGACAGTGCTGGTGACCCACAGGCAGAGAAATATATTGCAGAAAGCAAGTGCACTGTGAGTATGATTTGGGATTTTGCTGTTCCCAGAGTAATTTACATAACTTCGTATTTTTGTCCTTGTTTGTACCATTTATGTCTGTGTTCTATAGTGATCAGCTCTTTATGTGAGATCCATTTGCTACTCTGTTTCTGTTTTTATCCAGTAGATAACCATGTTCTGAGATCTACCAGCATGATATAGGCCAGCAGAAAAATTCTTATCTATCTCTTGGCCATTCTCTAAAAGGATGAATCTTAATATATTTGGGTGGTAGCATTGTGGGTTTTCTTAATGCTGGTAGAAGGTTCTCAGGTCACAACACCTTATGATAAAAATACTTAACCCTTGATTTAAATGCAAATTTAATTTGAGTAATGCTGTGCTTGTTACTAGAAAATTTTGAAAAAAAAAGGGAAAAGATCACTCCTGGAAATTCATAAAGAAGGAGCAAGTTTTTCTCTGGGTTTTGGCTGTTCATACTGATGTGCTTTTATAAATTGCTGGACTTTTTCTTATGGGATGTAACCAGGCAAGCACTTTTGCTCTAAACATTGGTTTTGTACTAAGGAAAACTTAATAGAAAAAGGAAGTCTGGAGTCTTGGAATCTTTGAATGTCACTGTTGTGTGTGTCAGATGATCCAGGTCTTTTTGTAATCCTTGATAAGCATCTTGGAAGCATTTATTTCCTTGTAAGAGAGTACTAATGCAGAGAATATTTACACAGTCCAGTTCTTTTTACTTTGAACAGAAACTAAATTAAGCACTGCTTTTTTATTAACCATTCTGCATATTTAACAAAGGTGTGTTGGTTTTGCTTACAGATAATTGAGAAGAATGGAAAACTTCAGTATGAAATAGATAATAAACTTATTAACCCAGAAGATGTGGCAAAACTGATTTTCAGTAAAATGAAAGGTATATAATAATTAAAATCATAACATGTTTTAGCTTTTTAAGCTATCCTCGTGTTTTTAAGATGTGGTATTTTCGTTTTTTATGCTTTTAATAACATGTTCTGCCTGTGTTTATAAACAGAGACTGCTCAGTCTGCTTTGGGTTCAGATGTAAATGATGTTGTTGTCACTGTGCCATTTGATTTTGGAGAGAACCAGAAAAATGCCCTTGGGTAAGATTATTAAGATTTTTCTGTTACTTAATGTGCCTAAAGAAGACAGGCTGGAAGATCAGCAGTAGGAATTCTCCTGCCGGACTTCAGCTTGTGACTATCAAGATATGAGATGTCATTTGAATGGGGAAAGTATTAAAGCAGGAGATGAAATCCTGGGTTTAGAAACTTTTTGTGGAATTTGCTGATGTAACCAAAAGGACATTCTGAATCATTTAGAGTGAAAAGGAATTTTGGTATCCTCAAGGACAGAACATCATTTCAGATCAGGATCTTCAGTGTCCTCTTTCAAACTATGAAACAGTTTCTCACCCTCCTTAATTTCCTTTCACTTCATACTCACCAAACCACGTGGTGTTACATGACTTGCTGAGGGCTCTTATCAGAGTTCAGGTGTGGAAAATACACCACTATGCTATTTTGGAAAATTTGGAATCACTTCTGCTGTTACAGTTCCTGTGTATGAAAACATAAGTATGCTTAAAGCTGAACGTAATTGGCAGCATCTGCTCTTCTGCTTTCTGATATGTGGAAGCCCTTATGTTGAACTGTCATGAAATGCTTAAAACATTAGTGAGCTGGGTATTTGCAGTATTTATAATGAAGCATTCTATTGCTCTGGAATAACAGTTTCAAAATAGTTTGGAAGTGGAGGAAACAAGATGTAGGACAGACCCAGGGTTACTGAAGCTTCAAGAAAACATGTAAAGAAAGTGTTACAAGTGAGGCAAGGTAACTTCATTTTGAAGTACAGTGATTTTTTTTTTAGCATATTACCAGTAGAAATAATGTCTCAAGAACTTTTAACACCACACTTGAAGATAAGTTACCAAGTTTGACTGAGGGTAGGGGTTTTAATCTTGTAGTTGAAGGGGGGTTTGCAGTTTTTTGTAGGCTATGTAGATATATGAGAGTTTTCTTTGACAGTAAGTAACACAGCAGATCCAACTACCTCAAGCACACAAGAGCAACTGAACTTGGTACCTTCCTTTTCCAGTCACTTGGCTTTGGTAATACCATGCTGTAATCAAGTTCTGGGTTCAGATGAAATGGGACTAGCGTGTGACTATAGTGAAACCATTAAAGGAAAATGAAATGTTGCTGTGCTTTACTGCAGGGAAGCAGCTGCAGCTGCTGGGTTTAATGTTATGAGATTAATCCATGAACCATCTGCAGCTCTCCTTGCTTATGGAATTGGCCAGGATTCACCCACTGGGAAAAGGTAAAATCCTAATATTTTACTTCTTAAATTTAAGCTGCTGTGCTTAAATCCCAGGGAACCTTAAATGAGGGGATGCTGTGTAGCCTTAGCAGTCAATACAAAATTAATGCTTTGAGGCTTGTTTTTCTTTTTTTCTCTCAATAAAGCCAATAACCATTTAGAAGTTGTAATTCCATAGTGTTTTAAATCCCTTTGGTTTGGTTTTTATATTTTTAGAATTGTCTTTGAAGATTTGTGCCCAGATTTGTACTTTCTCTTTAATGAACTGATTGGCTTGAAGAAAAATGCAACCCTTTTTACCCTTCTCACATACTTCTTGCCTGTAACCTTGAAAGTAATGTTAGTTCTCAGTTGTGTTGAAGGAAAAACCTTGGCCACTCTCACCGTATGAAACAGATTAATTTTGTTCTCTAGGGAACGTTGTCAAGTAGTCAGGAGTGCTAAGGTGCATTAAACACAAACACCCCAAATCAAATGCTCTTGACAAAACTGATTAAAACCTACAGTACATTATTTGGTGGTAATTTTTATAGACAGTGTGTCAAAATTAACATCTTCTTTGCTGGCTTATTCATGCTACTTTCAATTTTTTTTTTTTTTTTAACATGGCAGCAATGTGTTGGTTTATAAACTTGGTGGGACATCACTTTCTATCACAGTCGTAGAAGTAAACAGTGGGATATATCGTGTGCTTGCTACAAACACTGATGACAGTATTGGTGGAGTTTGTTTCACAGAAGCTCTGGCACAACACTTAGCTTCTGAATTTCAGAGGTAAGTTTTGAATTCCAAGCATGTTCCTGGGACAGGAACTTCATTATCTAGTGCTTGATTTAAAAAAAAAAACAAACAAAAACAAAAACAAAAAAAACCGAAATCTAGCAGACTGTCTGTGAGTGAAATGGCTCAAATAAAGATATTAAAGGAACAAGTTGTTGGGGCTGAGGAGAAAGACTGGGAAATGCTTGGGTTTGTGTGGATGTTGCCTGGAGGTGCTGTTGAACTATGAGGGCTACTGTGAACTCTGCTGTGTTTTGAGTGATGTGTGTGACTATAGGCTGCTGCCATACTTTCAGTCACGAGGTTTTTGGGTGTCAGGGAACTGACTGAGGTTTTGTTTGGTTTTCCTGGTGTGGAAGCCAGTGGAGGGGCTTGGGTCATCAGGCTGAAGTCTGTATGGCACATCATCCTGTGATGAACCAACGCATAACTGCTAGCTCGGTGGTCTTGAGGTGGTCAGTTGCAGATTGTCACAAAAAGACTTTTTGGATAAAACTTACTATTTTGCTGACATGTCTAATGTTCACTGTTCTATTTCTTCTTAATCTGCGGTTAAAAATCAGTAGCTTGCAGACTTTTTCTTGCTGTTCCTTGCAGTCATTTACAGAATTTGTTCAGCTGAGAAATTGTATAGAAAGACTTTAATCAGTATGATAAGCACTAATGCCGGAGTTCAGAGTGCCTCCTCACAGTGATCTTTAGTTGAAACTGAAATAGGTACTTTTTTTTTTTTGGCAAGCTTTCAGTTGTAGTTAATACTAAAATGTCTACAGAAAAAGAGTTTAATAGCTCTAAAATGTTTTTCCTTACAGAAAGTTACTGTTACCAGTCAAATTCCTGACTTTCTAAACTGGTATCTTCTGGGTGTTTTTTTAATACAGGTCTTGTAAACATGATATCAGAGGAAACCCCAGAGCCATGATGAAGTTAATGAACAGCGCTGATATTGCAAAACACTCTTTATCGACCCTGGGAAGTGCAAACTGTTTTGTAGATTCGTTGTACGATGGATTGGATTTTGATTGTAACGTGTCCAGGTAAGGCAAATCTTGAGGCTACTTCCTTTATATAAAAACTGTTCTTGAAATCTTCCTAGGTGATATTTCGGATGTTCAACAAGCTTTGATTTCCAGTGGCATTTATTTTAGAAACAGAAGACAGAAGGTCAGCTTGCTTTGTTTCATATTGTTGGTTCTGTTATGCTGCAGTCTGTATAGTTAGGGCAGTAACACAGTGTTGCCCTAATGGTTAGAAAATAAAATGACAAAAGGCACAAGGAGGCCCCATCTCTGGAGCGTGGTTGTTGATGAAAGGGAAATAGATACTGTAATGAAGCAAGGTGGCTGTTTCCTCCCCCTTAGTGTTTTTGTTGTTGTATCTTCCCTAAAGAAAAGAAGATTTTTGTACTCTTCATCTAAATGAGCTCCAGAATGATAAGAGTCATGGAAGTCTTGATGCTACCTCAGTGACAGCTGGAGGAGAAAGATGTTCTCTGTCCCTGTTTACACTGCTGTGTTCTACTCTAAGTCTCTTCTCCCTTGGGATGATACTTACTGAGATGTTTAGCTCACTTGGATTGCTCCTCCAGACATCAGCAGCTTTAGCAAAATGAAATAGACTTTTCCAGAGCTGTGCATCCACTGCTGCAGAAGTTGGAGGTGCTAAAATAAGGCACAGCATGTTTCCAAGCTTGAGAAGCAATTCTGTGTAACTTGGGTTTGCTCTCTTTTGGATGAGGATGCTAATCCTGTGGACTAGTGCTGCAGACTTTGACTGGCTGTGTTCCTACAGACTAAAACTTCCTCTTCAGGCTTGAAAGAGATGAAAACAAGCACAAGGTTGTTTTTTTAATTTGCTTAACCTATTCCCTGTGTACAAATCAGGACACTGCTTGATTTGCCTCTGAAATTTAAAAATTGAGTCTTTGTGTCCACTTTAAGGGTGATGGAACAGTTCCAGGATGTTTGCTGCTTGATTTTTTCATGTATGAGTCGAGAGAGCAATGCTGGGTTTTGTTGAGACAACACTGTTTTTATTCTAGAGTACACTGAAGAAGAATGAATGTGCCTTCCATGTAGGTGTTAATGGTGGAATTAATTCCAGATCCTTTTACAACAACAGAATCACTTCAAGAGTAATAATTGGAAAAGAAGATTGTTTTTTAAATTCCTAAGTACCAAGTATAGCTAGAGAACCAAAGAATATTCTAAAAGTTATCATTTTTCCATTTCAGGTATTTGTCTCTAATAGATGAGATGACCCTTCTTGAATGTTTGTTTTTGGTTTTGTTTTTTTTTTCTAGGGCCAGATTTGAACTTATCTGTTCTTCACTTTTTAATAAATGTGTAGAAGCCATTAAAAGTCTCTTGCAGCAAGTTGGATTTACAGCAGATGATATTAATAAGGTAATAATAGAAGTCACTTGTCTGTAGTGTGCTTAACTCCCTAAGATCAGTATTTATGGGGCCTGTTTTCCTTGCAGACTGAGATTATTTCATGATATGTTTAAGCATTTTTACTGGGATCCAACAAAGTCTATCAAGATAGCTAGAACTTATATATTTGCTTTGATTTCAGTTATTTGAAATTAAGTATAAGATAGAGTCAAATTCAATGGTGTGTTTTTACTGCTGCTTATTGAATAAGTGGAGAGGACTGGTCTCCATTTTGTGTGTTTGTGTAACTCTTGGTAGAGCTGAGGAGTACTTTCCTTAAGTTCAATATATGGACTTGCTTCTACCTTCACTGAGCCTTGGGTGGGGTTTGCTGAAACTTCTGAAGAAGATGGCTGGTGCTTTTCGTGACACTTGATGGTATTTCAGACTCTTAGTGAGTGTTTGCTGTGTCACATCTCAGTTTTCCTGGTGGATAATGAAGCGTCCCAGCCCAGTGTTCAGAGAGAAGCTTTTGTCCTCTGGTGGCAGTATTTTTTTAGTTGGACTTTTAGGCTCTCAGGCGTCAGTGCTTGGGAGGGGGGGAACACTTTAAGTGTAAAAACAAATGAACCTGATTTACAGCTCTTAAGTTATGTTGTACATGAGGAAAAGTAGGAATTAGCTTTGTTTCCAAATCTGGCTGATTTCAGCAAAGTCACTGTAATAAGACTTGGACTTATGGACAAAAGCTGAATTGCTCCTTCCTACAGGTGCATGATGGAAGGGTGAGTGGCAAGCAGCACAGGTTACAGTATGGGGAAATTTTAAATTGCAAGCAAGGAATCTGTAGTGTTAGGGAAATCAAATGCTGAAATAAGGGCCCACAGACTCTGTGGAATATGTATCTGTGGAGATAATGTTCTGAGCTGGTTGTAACTCTGCCTGTTCTAGCTGGGAGGTTGGACTAGATCATCTCTGGAAGTCTCTTCCAACCTGATGCTATTTTTATGATGAATTTCTCAACTTCTAAAAAAATTACCTTATCTAGCTGATTCTTGCTATAAGAAACACTTTTTCAAGACACCATATTTCCTTTAATTTCAAATGCAGAAGTGTCAGATGTCGAACAGAGATTGCATCAGTTTTTCTTGTAACGACTACAGATGATCAAATATCCCAGAGCAGTTTGTGTTTTTGTACTGCAGGTTGTGACCTGTCTGTTTTATTTGACAGAAGAAAGGTTTGAAATAGTTATGTCGTGTTTTCCAGGTAGTTCTGTGTGGTGGGTCTGCTCGAATCCCAAAGCTACAGCAGCTGATCAAAGACATCTTCCCAACTGTGGAGTTACTGAATTCAATTCCTCCAGATGAAGTTATTCCCATTGGTGCAGCCATAGAGGCAGGAATTCTGCTAGGAAAAGAGAATACCTTGTTAGAAGAAGAAGCACTGATTGAGTGTTCTGCCAAAGATATTCTTCTAAAGGTAAGGCTAAAATTAGAATATTAGAAAATTTTACTGCTGCAGTGAATATACAGCACTAATGATTGATGTTAGAGAAACAGTATTTTTTTTATTACTTCTACAGATTGTCTATAGGTCGATAGTATGTGTCAACTTGGATTTATGGGCAGAAAAATGACAGGAAAAACTGCTTGATTTTAAAGAGAGATAGAATGTATCTTTTCTCTGTTGTAATAGCTGGACTTCTTATGTATAGGAATGTCAGTTGTTTTTTTTTTTTACTTGCTGTGATGGTAAATGTGGTAGAGGGAATGAATGTTGGATTTCTTTTCTTGTGGAGCATTGTTGTGACAATTCCAGCTCAGTGAAGCACTTAAGAGAAAGGCATGAACTCTCTGTTTTTTTCTTTTAAAGGGAGTAGACGAGTCAGGGGCTGACAAATTCACAGTGCTATTTCCATCAGGGACACCACTGCCAGCTCGAAGGCAGCACACCCTGCACGCCCCTGGAAACATTTCTTCTGTGTGCCTGGAACTGTACGAGTCACTGGGGAAAGGTCCCATGAACGAAGAAGATAAATTTGCACAGGTGAGTATGTACACATTCCATGGGCACTTTTAATAGCAACCACTGGAAAATCTGTTGGATCTGAAAAAAAAAAAAATGGAAACCGATCTCACCTCTGCCAAAACTTGTTAAAAAATGTGCTTTCCTTGGAAGGCATCAGGAAGGGGGCAGATGTGCCTGAAATGGATAGAATATTTGAGAAAACAGTTATTCTACCTTAGTCCTGCCCAAATATCTTTAGGGGCATAGGGAAAAGATGTTGCCTAATAATTACAGAACTGATCCTAAGTAAAGAGAGATGCTCAGCTCTTACTGTGGGCTGTGGCAGTGATAGGTCTCCAGCTGTCTGGGTGATAGATCCTGAAACAAATCCACAGAAATAATGGTACAAATAGCTAAAAATACATAAAGTTGCACTACAGCTAAAGGAAGTCCCCTCAGGCATGGTTTGATTTGGAATTACCAGTACAAGTTGCTAAACAGAATGAATTGCACATCGTAGCCGTTGTGTCACTTCCATTAAACTGCTGTGCAGGAGTTTGGAGAACTCGATTATAGTTTAACTTCCTTTTTTTTTTTTTTTTTAAATAGATTGTACTCCAGGATTTAGATAAAAAGGAGGATGGCCTACATGATATACTAACTGTTCTCACGATGAAAAGGTACCCAAAGTATTTATTGCTCTACTGTTTACCTTGCTGCATCACACTTGTGACAAGCAGCCTTTGCTCCTGGTACAGAATGTTTAATTTTGTATTGAGAAATTTCAGCATTTCATTGCTTACAGGGTTGTACAGTCCTGGCAGGGGCAAACTCTGTAGGAATGCGGTTTTCCTGCAGTACCTTCAGTGCTTTCATTGTTTGATTTCTAAAGAAATAAAGCTTAACACAATTGTAAAGGTTATTTTTAGGAACTTCTGAACTGTTGATCAGGTTAGCTATGCCTGAGAGCAGTCAGGATCTCAAATTTCCTGTGGAAGGGGTTGGGTAGTTCTGCCCACATTCTTGGGAAAAACTGAAGGATATTTTGTCTTTTTTAGTTACAAAGGAATCAATGAAGCATTGCAGCATTTACAGGGAAAACCTGAGGCTCTGTCCCTTCAGAGGCAGATTTAAGTAGAGAGACAGTGCCACAGGAAATCAGGACTGAAAAATCTACTTTTTACATGTTCATCTGGGGACTTCTTGTAGGAAAGTACAATGTTTCTATGAAAGTATGTTTTATGGCAGAATGGGGATGATAGGATATTGTAACTTCCTTAGGCCTTAATAGGAGTGCTTGGGCTCATTTGAAATAGTTTAAATAGTTTATAAAGATATCAGAAGGTGGAATTCTAAGTAGTCAAGGCATGTTTGTCTTCTCAAGGCTGCTCTGAATTTCGTATTATTTTCCTAAATGCTGGGTAGGTGTTGCTGAAAAACTAAACACCTGTTTGTTATTTAAGTTCAAAATACTTAATTTTCTTGCAATGGCTATCACATGTATTAATGCCTGTTAATAGACCTCACCTAAAGTACCTTGTTTGTCATGCAGAGATTTGCACTTAGCACTGGTAAGAAAAGCATCATGGGGATTATGGATGCAACTCTGTCATGCAGAAAAACGACATTATTTTAAAGGAGGTTTAAGTAGTAGGTGAAAAATGGATAGAAAGTTCAGTGAAGCACATTTATTTCTATCTGAATATTTTGTGTGTTTATGTCTAGGTGAAGTGGGATTCAAATTTCTCTTAATTCTTGGATTTTCAAAATTAAGGTTTTCCCTGTTGAAGAATATCCTTGGAATTTAAAGACTACTTACACTTTTTTAAAAAAAAAGTTGAGTTCTCACATTTTGATAAGATGTTCTTATCAATCTGTTGCTGTTACTCAGTTCTCACAATGAATATTTTGAATAATATTATGCATATTCTATTTAAAAACCTGTACTAAATAAACTCAACTGCAGTATTTAAACATGTTCCTGAGCCTGTTTCAGTATATGTGGAGAAGATAGATGCTATAAGGGCAAGAAATGCTTATCTAAACACTTACTAAACCAAACTTAATTTCCTAAACCACTCTCATCTGTGGTGAAGCATTTTCTTCCCTGGGTATTTTGATGCTGATCTTTCTTCCTTTCATTGGTGTGAAGACTGTTGTTTATCCTCTCTGGAGCGTGCAGTAGCATCCTGAGTGTTGTGTTGAGTCCTAAACATACCCCTCTTTTTTATCTAGGGATGGGTCCTTGCACGTTACCTGCACGGATCAAGATACCGGGAAGTGTGAAATCATCACTGTTGAAGTGGCATCGTAGCCTGTTGTGAAAAGCAACATTTTTTCTAAGTTGATTTCTGTCTCTTACTGCCTTTTCTGCCAAAGCAGCGACTCTCTGGGATGTCTTCGATTCTTAGAGGACTGTAATACACTCAAGTAACACATTAATTTGCCACCAAGTCTGTTTGGAGTGGAAAGCATGGTGCAAAATGTTAATCAAGACGTGCAGACAGCAGGTCATTGAATTATCAGCACTTGATTTTAAAAATTCAGAGCACAAGTGCTTGTGCCTGTGGTTCAGCAACAAGCATATTATATACACAGTCTGAAGATTTCTCCTTTCAGCTACTTTGCAGGTCCTGTACCTTTTCAGCCAGTATTCCTGTGGCTTCAACAGCTCCAGGTTCAATAGCTTTGAACCAATGAGAGTTAGACTGGTGAATATCCACTCTCTGGTAACTGCACCAAATTGTAAATGAAATTCCGTGAGGTCTTGATGTTGCCCAAAACCGTGAAGGTGGTGCCTATTCATGCTGGCCTATTGAGCTGTTTTGTGTTGTTTGGGTTTTTTGGGTTTTTTTCTGGATTAACTGTAAAATGGTTTTGTGGTATTACCTGGATGATATGTGTAAGAGTTAAATGTGCTTATTTATGTGTTATTAAAGTCCTTTTTTTTTTTTTTTTTTTTTAATGTAGATCTGGCATTCTCCATTCTGCGTGGCATTGTTCCAACCTCTATGCCATGTATCTGGGTATAAACTGCAGGATTTTTCAGTAAGGAGATGGAGCAGGCAAGTGTAGTTATGGGATTTGAGCGTCTCAGCCTAATGTGCAGTTAAGGGGCAACAGTTCAAGCTGACAGCCAGGTGCCTTAAAATACTAAAAATGCCACAAAGACCCTCAAAATCAGAAACTAGAGCAGGGCTGCCTGTCTGGATTTGAAGAGACCTGTGTTCAATTACTTGTTTTAATACAGGCTTCTCAAATTGTCTTGTATTTCAATATTCTTCCTATCTTACAAAAGCAATAGATACTGTCTAGCATAGTAGCCTGTGAAAAAAGGAAAAAATTAGGCCTGCCTTATCCCTGGCTGTGGAAAATGAGTAAATAGTTCATAGGAGCATAAAATATCCTGGAGTTTGAACAAATCCACAAGGATTATCAGTTCAACTCCTGCCTCTACACAGAGTAACCTTAAATCTCACTCCATATGTCTGAAATTATTGTCTCAACATCCTCTGAACTTGGACAGGCTTGGTGCTGTGACCACCTCCCTGAGGAGCCTGGCACTACCCAGCCCCTGTCTGGGTGAAGAAGCTTGTACTAATATCCAACCTCAACCTCCCCTGGCACAGCTAATGCTGGTCCATCGGGTCCTGTTCCTGCCTGCTCCTTCTCTCTTATGAGGAAGCTACAGGTGCTGAGGTCTCCCCTCAGTCTCCTCCAGGCTGAACCGATCAAGTGCCTTCCCTCAGCCACTCCTCATATGGCTTCTCCTCCAGACTCTTCACCATCCTCAGGGCCATCCTTTGGACATTCTCTAATAGGTTGATATCTTTCTTATATTGTCGAGCCCAAAACTGCCACAGTATTCAAGGTGGGCTACCCTAGAGCAGAGCAGGACAATCCCCTTCCTCACCTGCCTGGCGATGCTTTGCCTGATACCCTCAGGACAGGGTTGGACCTCTTGGCTACATATTCAACTTGCCATCAACCACGATCCTCCAGGTCCATTTCCACGGCACTGCTTTCCAGTATCTTGTTCCCCAGTCTGTCCCTACATCTGGGGTTACCCCAGCCGAGGCCCAGAATCCAGAACCTTCTCTTGTTGAACTTCATAGGGTTGGCAATTGCCCAGTCCTCTAGTTTGCCCAGGTCTCTCTCCTCCCAGTTTAGTATCACTACCAAACTTATTTAGTACCCCTTCAAATCCTGTGTCCAAGTTGTTAATGAAGATGTTGAAGAGCACTGGGCTGGGGATGGAGCCCTGTGGAACCCCAGGAGTGACATGAATGCCAGCCTGATGTCATCCCGTTCACTGTAACTCCTTTGTGCCCAACCTCCGAGCCATTGCTCACCCACTGTGTAACATGATTAGTTATCTGTATCCAGAAGGATACTCTGTGACACAGTATCAAAAGCTTTACTGAAATACAAAAACATAGCACCACCTGGCTTCCCCTGGTACTGAGGGATTCCTTGTTGTAAAAGGAAATTCAGTTTGTCCAGCAATGTTTTCATGAAGCTTTGCTGATGTAATAATCTCCATAATTTTACTGCTGAAGTGAGACTGGCAGGCCTGCAGTTCACTGGTTCCTATGTGAAAACTTCTAAAGTGGATCTTGGAAAAGCTAGTGTCAGGGAATGTAGGGGCAGTGGAGCTCTACAGCCTTATAAATAAATACCCATGAAGACACAGCGAGGCACTGTTTGGTTGGGTGCAGGTTTGTGGGGTTTGGAGCAAACTTAAAAGCTCTACAGCTACCCCGAAGGGGGTTGTAGCCAGGTGGTGGTTGGGCTCTTCTCCCAGAAAACCAGCAACAGGAGGGAGGACACAGTCAAACTGTGCCAGGTTTAGGTTGGACATTAGGAAGAATTTCTTCACAGAAGGGGTGATTGCATGTTGGAATGGGCTGCCCAGGAAGGTGGTGCAGTCACCGTCCCTGGAGGTGTTCAAGAAAGGACTGGACTTGGCATTCAGTGCCCTGGTCTGGTTGACACGGTGGTGTTGGGTCACAGGTTGGACTCGATGACCTCAGCAGTCTTTTCCAACACGACGGATTCTGCGAAAGCCACGTGAATAGGAAACACCTAATCTGAGGAGGGCGCTGCGATCACGGTGTAACTTTTTTTTTTTTCCCCACAAGAAGAGCCTGAACCGTTTCTCCGCGGTTCCTGCTTTCAGCTGTGCCGCTGATAAGCGCGGGGGAGCTTTAGATCCGCCCCGCTCCATCGTACCCTCCGTCCCGCCGCGTTCCCGGGCGGGCCCCGCCGGGAGCCCCTCACGGCCGAGGCGCGAGGGGAGGGGCGGGGGCGGCGCGCGCCGGGGCCGCGCTCTGTGCCCCGCCCCCTTCCGGCGGGGGGCGGAGCCCGCGCGGGCCGAGCGCTGCCCT
Organism: Myiozetetes cayanensis; assembly: GCF_022539395.1. Lineage (NCBI taxonomy): Eukaryota > Metazoa > Chordata > Aves > Passeriformes > Tyrannidae > Myiozetetes > Myiozetetes cayanensis. The sequence continues at coordinate 7,029,651 of NW_026087521.1, forward strand.
CCCCCAAGATGGAGGGCTGGCGAGGAGGTGAGGGGGGAGCGCGCCGGGGTCGGGGCCGCCCGGGGCTCTGCCCGCCCCGCCCGGGCCATGGGGGGGCAGCGAGGACCGAGCGAGGGCGTGAGGGGAGGCTCCCGCCCGCTCTGGGCGCTGCCAGCCGCTGCCGCTCCCCCTTGCCCGGCTCCGCCAGGACCGTCCGCACCGCCCCCGCCCTCAGCCCCTCGGCGGGGCGCGGAGGGAAGGGACGGGCGGGGGGTCCTGCCCGCTGCCCCGGGGGGTCCGCCCGCCTCCCTGAGGAGCCCGCCCGCTGCCCCAGGGCCGCTGTGGGAGGCGGGCGGGAGGGAACCACCGGTCGCGGGTGGGAGGCGGGAGAGGCGCTGGGTCCTGGCGCGGCCGCGGAAAAGGCACCGCCGCCCCCTCCCGCCTTCCCGAGCTCCCGGCGCCGGGACCGGGAGAGCCCCGCGGAGCCCCGAGCGCGGCCCCGCCGCTCCCACGCTGCGCTCCATCCCATCCCATCCCGGTGCTTCCCGGGCGCTCCCGCCGAGCCGCCCCGCGGGGTGTCGCGTCCCCCGAAACCCGCCCGGCTGACGGGGCACCCGCGATCCTTCTGGAAGAGCGCCGTGGGTCTCTGCTTCCTCGTCCCGTCTCCATGGCTGCATCGCGAGTGGTCCGTTGCGCTTGGCTACGGAAATTTGGCGGTCTGCTAAAGAATGGAGGTTTCCTTCTTGCCGTGGTTCAGTTATGGGATGCTGTAATTGCAGGAAAATTGCTCGGTGCTTAGTGCAGCTTTAGCCCTCCAAAATATTTGCTGTTCTTTATAAATGTACGTACTGTGCAGAATAAAGGTGCAGGGAGGGAATCACTGGCGTGTTTCAATCGACCCGTTAGAGAAGGGTTGAGTTTCAGACGCTACTGCTTAACAAGAGACTCGTGGACTGCTGTCACAAATGGTAATGTGGGGACTCTGGGATAAGGCAATAATGATTTCAATTTAGCTGAGACATTAAATAGGATTCTTTACCAATTTTCTTATTGTAGCCTGGTATGTGCCATGTCTAGCTTCACTTGAGACCCTTCAAGAATTATGTAGGAAGGAAAATCTCAGATGTAAATCCATTGGAATCACCAACAGGAGTCTAAAGAGTTATGAGGTGGAATATTTGTGTGACTACAAGGTAGAAGAGGTAAGAGAAACACAGACCAATCTGATCACTCTTTCAGCTGAAATTTGGAAGTGAGCTAAAGGTAGTTTTGCTCGTAATATAAAGCAGCAGGGAGGACAAAGCTTTTGCCCTCATCAAATTAAATCTCTTTTAAACTTTGAGCTGTAAACTGAAAGTGGTGTAAACTGCTGATTTCAGCCTGTGGAAGGAAGATCTTTTCCTGAAATGTTAGAATATGAAATGTTTCATCTTTGTGTATCTAGAACTTAAATAAGATGCTGTTGCTTTAGGTGGTAGCTTGGTATGAATTATGATGCCTCTCCTTTATTTGCAGACAACCATCTGTATTTCTCTTTTGACACTTTCAGTCTGTTTGATGAAGAGTTAGGGCCATGTGCTGCAACTGGATTCCTTTGAAATTCAGTTTCAGGGTTTGGCCTTGTTACAGTTATTTGGCCTTTTTAAAACAAGTACAAAATGTATGCTGCTTCATTGTAACCACAATATTAAGTGTATCAAACTAGTTACTGCTTTGGGAGGATGGTTGATGTAACAAACGATAGGGTTTAGACTTTTCTGCTAAATTTTGGATTTTTTTTTTTTTTTTTTTGCTCTGTATGTATTTCAACTACATTCTACTTGTGCATACGAGTCATACAGCAAGTTAGCATAACTTGCCACCTGCCTTGACAAACTAGCCTCCTCCTCCAGGTATGCTGTTAGGGATCAGAATTCATCCCACCTTTTGATTTCTTTGCCCCTGGAGATGATATGTAAAGTATGCAAAATTGTCCTTAATTTGCCAGCAGAAAACCTGATTTTTCTCTTTCTCCCCAACTGTAATTGTTATGGGGACATCAGGGCCCTCTGCACTGTGTGCTCGGTCCTTAAATCCAGATCTCTTGTGCTTGTCTGTGTGCCCTGTGATGCTGGATTGCAGCAAAAGGAGCCGTGGCTAAATCTGTATCTGTTTCTGTGTTTCAAGGGCAAAGAATACTATCTTGTGAAATGGAAAGGATGGCCAGAATCTTCAAATACTTGGGAACCTGAGAAGCATCTGAACTGCCCACTGCTTCTTCAGAACTTTCTTAGTGACAAGAATGAATACTTGTCTCGGGTGAGAGAAGGCAAAGCACTGAAAGTGAGAAACCACATTAAAGCTTTGAAACCTGCCATTGCAGATTATGTTGTGAAGAAGGCCAAGCAAAGAATAGCCCTGCAGAGATGGAAGGAAGAACTCAACAGGAAAAAGAATCACAAAGCAATGATTCTGGTAGAAAACACTGTGGATCTTGAAGGCCCCCCGTTAGACTTCTACTACATTAATGAGTATAAACCTGCTCCGGGGATAAATGTGCTCAATGGAATAACGACTGGCTGTGAATGTGCTGACTGCCCTGCTGAGAAGTGCTGTCCAAAGGAGGCTGGGTTTATTCTGGCTTACAATAAACGTAAGAAGTTAAAAATCCAGCCTGGCTTGCCCATCTATGAGTGCAATTCCTATTGTAGGTGTGGGCCTGACTGCCCTAATAGAATAGTGCAGAAAGGTACACCGTATTCCCTTTGCATCTTCAGAACCAACAATGGCCGTGGCTGGGGAGTAAAAACCCTCCAGAAAATTAAAACCAACAGTTTTGTGATGGAGTATGTTGGAGAGGTATGTATCTCCTTAGATGAATTACATACAATAAAGGAAATGTTAGATAAAATCGTTGAGCTTTCTCTCAGTTTTAACACTTCTTGACTTCTTCAGCCAGAGGCTGGTTGGGCACTGAAACAGAGAAGTGGTCACAGCACCAAGCCTGACAGAGTTCAAGGAGTGTTTGGGCAGTGCTCTCAGGCACATGGTGTGATTCTTGAGGTGATCTGCAAAGGGCCAGGAGTTGGACCTCAGTGATCCTGGGACCCCTCTGGCTCAGGATATTCTGTGGTTTTACTACATAGTAGATCAATCTGCTTTTGAGTAGAGAGAGAAATAGACATTCAAGTCGCCAGCAAAATTATATTGTCCAAAACATTCCTTTATTCCAGAGCAGTTGTAAAAGCTCGACTGTAAAGAGAATACTTATCTCATATACCACTGAAGAATTATTTTAGATACGTGCCCTAATAGTATTTCTAAAGGCAGGTCCTCCATTTCTTTTATGACAGTCATAATCTTCATTCTTCCCTGTTCATCTTTACTGTAGTTTTTGATGTTCGTATGACATGGTTGTTATGAAACTCCCAGCACAGTCTGTCAGTCCCTTTTCTGTTTGGTCTGAACTTTTAAGGTCGTATTTCCAAGCATATTTATTACTTTTGATTTATTTCCAAGCAAGAATAACTCTTGTAGTACGGACATTATCTGTTTATTCAATCTCATACTATTTCAAAGAGAACTTTTACGTTATAAAGTAGAGACCTTGAATTACTCTTGAGGTTTTGTATTGCCCTGTGTTTCTGTGGTTCACCCTCTTCTCTGCTTCAGGGCTCTTTGCACCAGCAGTTTCTGGCAGCCTCTCTGATCCAGTGTGTTACATTTCTACCGCAAATCTGCCTTGCTACTGTGTTGTCTCAGAATATTTCCTTCTGTCCCTTTGTACAAAGGTTTATGGTGTTATTTGTATTTCCTCCCTGCCCCAACTCTTCTAACTTATCGTGTTCCTACCAGACATTCCAAATATCTCTGTGGAGGGGTTAATGCAGAAAGTTGATTATGTAACTTTGTTGCTTAAAGGAAAAAGTGTGCATTTACCCTTTCACCTGAATCTACTTCCAGCTGCTGAAGGAGTTCTCAAAACTCATTGGTCAGAAAGATTTCAGAGGAATTTACAGTTCAATTCCATCACATTTTGTATCTGTCTTGCTGCCAGATTATGATTTCTTTGCTGAAATCATAATAAACAGAATGCATTTAAGGTAACAGGCTGCAGATAAAGTAGCTTGAGCTGTTTTCTTCTGTCGAAAGTGACAAGCCCACCTGATTGCATAGACTGACCTTCATGAAGTGATGGGTCTGTCTGAGTTGTTAGGACTAGGATCTTCCGTTGCAGTCAAAAATAGCAGGAAGAGATGCTTCTGGGGAGGCAGGAAATGAACACCTGGCTGTAAATGTGACAGGGTTTTAAAGGCTGGTATCTGTTGATGTTTGTCTGTGCAAAAGGAGAAAGCTGAAACTTGATTTTTAGTAAACAAGGCTTTCTGGGTCTAATGAAAAACGTGTATATAGAAAATTTATGTAGAAACAGTTGATAGTATTGTCATCAAATCTCTTAGTAGAAGGTGCTTTTCCCTGAGACAAAATAGTGCTGTGCATCAGCTGTAGAGAAATTGCATCCAGAGAAGCCTCAGTCACTAATTAGTTTAGTTGTATGCATGTATTCTTCATTCATTTGAGATGGAATGCTATTTCGACATCAAAAACTTAATGTGGTATTTTTTACTAAGTAAAGCTTTTCTCCTAACTTGATTTTGATTTTTGTTTTAATTTAGTAATAGTTAATAATATGATGCAGGTTTCTTTTTTTTCTCTCTTTTTTTTTTTTTTTTTTCAGGTGATTACAAGTGAGGAAGCAGAGAGGCGAGGCCAGCTCTATGACAACCAGGGAAATACATACTTGTTTGATTTGGATTATGACTCAGATGAATTTACAGTAGATGCAGCTCGATATGGAAATGTGTCCCACTTTGTGAATCACAGCGTAAGACCCTGTTTTGTATACTAAGAACTTGGAGAATTATCCTAATTTTGTAAGAAATACCTTCTCATATTGTAAACATTTTCTTACCATATTCAGTTTCTGGGGAGTAGTTTCATGCCAGTCAGTCAGATGACATAGTAAATAGAATGGAATGCTTGGCCTTACTTGGACTGAGACTGCCTACAAAACTCCAGGAGTGAGATGCTGCCTGAAGTGGACATTTGGTAGGACTGGGCTTGTCATTGAATCAGCTGATTCTAGACAACCAGAATGGGGTTGGTTTGCTGTGTTTTCTCCAAGTAACTAAAATACCTAATGTATGACAAGTCCTTAATAGAATAAAGGAGGAGTCAAAGATGACAGGAATTGATGTTATTTTGTAGCAGGGCAGGATAGGGTGTTGTGTTGCATTTCATCCTTCAAAACTTGGTAGGGACACAGATGAAATTTCCTGTGCTTTCTTAGGTATCTAGAGGGAAGAAATATCATTTTCCCTCCTAAATCGAAGCTTGACAGAGAACTCAAAAGTCAATTTTAAGGAGCAGTTTTTTGGTAGTGTTTTACTGAAGTTCAACTGGAATACCTAGAGGAAGAAAGCTGAACTGCATTTGTAAAGATTCCTGAACTAAAAATTATTATTTCTTACTGATCCAGGGTTTGTGAGGTATGCAGCCAGTGTTCTACAAATACAGAAAATTCATGTTTTCATATCTGTGAGATGATGACACCTGTATTTCATGCAGGCTTGCCAGGGAGAAGGATAAAGAAGAGTTTTAGATACAGCAGTTGCTCTTCACTTGCAGAAATGGGAGTGAAGTATTCTCGTTCTTCAGTGTAAAGTTAAATGTCTGTAACTTCACTTCTGATTCTTTAATGTGGGATATATTTCACTACTGCAGAGCTAAAAAGCAGGCAGTGTTTAACAGTCTCAAGGAGACTACTGGCTTCTGACACTTAATCCAGAGAATGGTGAAGTGGTTTCTAGTTCCTGCTTAGTGTCCTGCCACCCAGCCCATGGCAGGGAATTCAGAAGCCAAGCAGGTTTGCAATTAACAATAGAAGTTTATGCACAATATGAAGATGTTATTTCTGACCTGGAAGCAATGCTTAAATAAATACAGTCTAGTGAGTGTGTGAGGCTTGAAATGCTATGTTCTTTTCAGTTTTTTTTTCAACTTTTGTTCTCTTTATGGGTTTTGGAGGTAAATACTAACCTCTGAATGTACCTCTAATTGCTTTGTCACCATTTTTGTTGTCACCTTTGAAGATGCCATTTTTTTTTATAGGCTGCTGCATACTATGTGATCTGTGTAAAGGTTGCCTTCCTGGAAGGACTTGAACATGAGCTATGAATGTTCTCCTTGAACGCTATTTCAATTTGTTCATTTCAGACTTAGTTGCAGACTTCTGTCACTGAGAGAAGAACCTGTTCTTCCTTTCCTGTGACCTTGGTTTGCTTAAACATTTCAGCGAAATTTAGTGTTAATTTTTCTTAACAGAAGCTGCATTCCCTTTTGCTTGCAGTGTGATCCAAATCTTCAAGTCTTCAACGTGTTTATTGACAACCTCGACTTGCGTCTTCCTCGAATAGCACTGTTTTCTACCCGAACCATCAAGGCTGGAGAAGAGTTGACCTTTGACTACCAGATGAAAGGTCTGCACATTTTAACAAGGTTGTTGTGGGAGGCTGGGTGCTGGTGGGTTTTGCTGCAGCCTGACTGATGGTAGCGTTTCAAACGTCACAGCATTTCAGCTCAGGCAGTGCCCTCCCTAACGCATCTCTGGATTTCAGAACTGCCATTGCTCGTGGCATGTTGTGCAGAGAAGATCACACACAGAAGCTTTTGCCTTCATCTCTAATGCATTGCCTCCCTCAGCACTCCTAGCTCACAGCAGGGATTGTGGTTGGATTGTCTGATGAGGCAAATGATTTTGAAGCTTTGTCCCAGGAATGCTCAAAGGAATGGTCAGGCTGCCATTAAATAAAGCTTCCCTTTATGCAAATAGGCACTTCAGATAAACTATTGATCTACTTTCTAAGTAATCTGTGAGTGATAGTTGCTACTCCTCTATGTGGTGTCTGTGACACTGACAGCCAAGGCTGGCTGCACTCTCAGTTGATCCTTGTGGATACAGACATGAGGGAACAAGGCTTGAGTTTGCTGAGTTTTGGATTCTGATGTGTATGCTGGATGTTGTACAATAGTGGTAACAAGGGTGTTTGTAGAGTTTGAGGAAAGCTTCACACCCTTTGATCTGAGGTGTTAGGCCTTTAGAAGATATTTGAATATCAGGCATGGTCTGGGTCCGTCTTTTAAAACTTTATTACTTGTTTTTATCTGTGCTGCAGGTTCAATAGATCTGACTTCAGACTCTGCTGATGGTCTTAGCCCATCCAAGAAGAGGATCAGAACTGTCTGTAAATGTGGAGCTGTGTGTTGCAGAGGTTATCTCAACTGAGTTCGGGTATCCAAAGTCACAAATACTTTGTTCTCTTTTAAATGTGTTTTAAGAAGACTCTTCTTTCACGCATATATTCAAGTATTCTTACATCTAATGTAAATAAGGGCAGTGAAAACAAGGCATTATGTTTGTAATTGAAATGGCATTGGCCAAAGAGATTGTAGTGTTTCAGGCAAATACAAAACTGATACCGGGGATTAAAAATAGACTTTTCTAGAACTGTTGTGTAGGAAGCAGTAAAATGTATGCAAAGAAAACTCTAAAATGTACCTTGATTTGAATATTCACAGAATCCTAGAATATGTTGAGATGGAAGGGACTCATCAGGATCATCAAATCCAACTTCTGCCCCTGTGCAGGACACCCCAAGAGTCACACCATGCACCTGAGAGTGTTGTCTTGAGCTCTGTCAGGTTTGGTGTTGTGACCACTTCCATGGGGAACCTGTTCCAGTGTCCAAGCACCCTCTCAGTGAAAAAGTTTCCTGATATCCAACCAAAACCTCCCCTGACTCAGCCTCATGACATTTCCTTGACTCCTGTCACTGGTCTCAAGAGTGAAGAGACCAGTGCCTGCCCCTCTTCTTCCCCTCACAAGGAAGTTGTACCTGCGATGAGGTCTCCCCTCAGTCTCCTCTTCTCCAGGCTGAACAGACCAAGTGCCCTCAGCTGCTCCTCATTGGGTTGCCCTCCTTTGGACACTCTCTAATGGCTTAATATCTTTCTTACATTGTGGTGCCCCAAACTGCCACAATATTCAAGGTGAGGCCACTCCAGAGCAGAGCAGAGCGGGACAATCCCCTCCCTCGACCGGCTGGCGTTGCTGTGCCTGATGCCCCCCCTGGACAGGGTTGGCCCTCCTGGCTGCCAGGGCACTGCTGACTCAGATTCAACTTGCCACTGACATTCAAATGTGAGCTTACAGCCTTCAGGAGCTGATTCCAGACCGATGAAGTGATGTTACATGTTTTCTGTACCCTGAGAAGTCAGAAGGCATTCGATCTGAATCCTAAATCACAGCTGACAGTTCTTTTGTTTCGAGAGCTCGGCAATAACCTTTATGGCATCAGGGAGAGGGATTAAGGACAGCCAGTGTGCAAATGAAGGTTCACAGGAATGACAATTGCAAAATGTCCATGGAACTCCACGCGAGTGAAGTAATTGGTGTTAGCAGATCCCAGATCCCCAGATCTAAAAGCTTGGAACTTTTTAGCTGATGTTCTGTTATTTAGAAGTTTTTTCAGTTATGTTCTGATTTTTATTTAGGATGTTATAGGAGGACCGCAGTTCTACAGAGGATTTGTAAATACAGGATTGTTGGTAGTAACATTTGCTGTTTGTTTTCATTGCAGAAATTTGGCGGTCATGGCTGAAACAAATTGCTGACTACAGTTTGGAAATAGATAGCAAAAGCTAGGGAGAGCAGCCCATTGTCTAACAAGGTTAATGCAGGGTGGAGATAATGCTCAAGTTATCTGTTAGGTGCAGAAGTACCCTGGAAATTGATGTATATTCACAACTGGTTTCCATTAAGTTTTTACATACTGTGACTTTTTTATCTAGTGACAGACTTCTAAGATATTAGGCCTATATTTTCTGTTTGCAAAAATATTAACTTCAGTGAAGTTAGACTAGGGATGAGTATACCCATTTCCTGTAGACATTTGTAAGATGTTTTTGAATGTAAAGGCTGAGAAACATGCTGTTCTTCAGCTGCTTGAGTCGCCTTTTTTTTTCCTGATCATTTTAAAGTTGTCTTGATCTATTCATAACATATGCTAAGTTTTGCTTGGCTTCAAAACAACAGTTGAAGGGGTTTGGGGTGGAGTTACAGCCAAGGTCCGTGCTCCAGGGATGATCCAAGTGCTTTATTCTCATGGATTAAAAGCTCGTAAAACTTGCATATTACATGTCATGTAAAAGTTGACAGGGTCAGGCAGAACAATGTTGCTCCATAAATGGATGCTCCATAACTGGATGCTAGCTATGTATCATAGGTCAGCTAATTACCTTTATAAGGTGCCCAGCATGTAATTGTTTACTTAATGTTAGCAAATGCCTTAAATTCCATGTTAATTACTAGCACTTGAAAGGATAATACAGGTTGCTCGTTAAAAAGCACAGTTGCATTTGCAGTGAAGATCTGGCCCTTTGGTAAAAAATGACATTTTATATGCTACTAGCCCAGATCAGTATCACAGATGGGGTGAAGAGCATGGGCCACTGGAAAGGCTGTGTGAGTTTTGTAATCTCCAATACAGAGATACATGATAAAATAGAGACTTTATATTGCTTAATGAATAGGAGAAACTTTGCTTAGATTTGAAAGTATCTGATGTGACCAGGCTCACCTGTATTCACGCACTTGGAATCTAGTCAGCTTTTCTCATGCCACACTTCTAATGATTATTTTTTTATTTGAAGTGGAATGTGGAGCTTTCATGTTAGCGAACTCCAGATGATCCTGCATCGTTTGGAGTCATTAGTGCTTTCTCTTGCATGTAGCCCGAGCCAGCGGTGCATTCCATGTGGATGGAATCTGCAGTCTCCAGCTCCTTAATCCGCTGCAGTCGGCAGCCCGCCCTGTCACTGCGGGATGGAGAGAGCGGCTGCGGCAAGAAATGGATTCCTTACTGTGGCCTCGCCCGCGCCCGGGGCACAGGGCGGGCTCCTGTTTCTGTCTCTCGATGTTCATGCCCAGTTTGATTTAAATATTGCAAGTTTAAAAGATAACAGTTGTGGCAGTTGTACCCCGAGCTCAGCATCTGCCTTGTCTGAGGCAGGGAATGTTATCACCAGCGCTGGAAAAACGCTGCTGTTCGCTAAGGATATGTGTGTTATCTTCCGCCATAAATAAAGATCCGTTAATTTATGTTCTGGGAGGCAACAGCATTTTGTATTTATTTGAAGTAAATTCATGTATCCAGTTTCCAGTTTAGAGCCTTGAACAGTATTTTCTATTTACATATGCGCAGTGCATTTTGGATTGCCGTCAGTGAATTAGCTCAAAGGGACACTGTGTCACTTTTAAAACTCCTTTTGCTGTTTCTATGAGTTTGGCTGAAAATTGCCAAATTGGAAAAGGAGAAAAATCTATTTTCAATTTCTTAGGGAACCTAAACCAGCCCAGCTTCTGCCTTTGTTTTGCTTTGTTGGCATTGTCATGGTCACCGGTTCAGTTGTGTGTATGCACTTCCTGGGGACTGGTGGCTTGTCCTCCAGCTGTTCTTTTTTGTTGGGGTTATTTTTATTTTTTGGTAGCAAAACTAAAGCTGCAAGATCACCTGTAAGAAAAGCTATTGTCTATTTATTTAATCTCCAAATTAAGTCAATCTTTTGGTTATTTCTAATGTATGTTTTAGGAACTGTGTACATTAGAATATGCAGTTTGTAAGCTCAGGAACATTTTCTTTTCATACTGTGTGATCTCTAGTATTGCTATCTTCCTATAGTTTTTGATAAAATAAATGAAATCTAGTTTTTCTCTTGTTGTTGTCATTCTTAAAAAAAAATAATAAATCTTAGCCTGTCAAAATTAGCTATAGCAGGAGAAGTTACTTTAAGACTGCAACCTCTTAATTCCTGTCCTGTTCCCAAAATTTTCTAGCCTTGTAAGGACTCCAGCAGAGTAACCATGAGGAAATCATGTGTTTTCAGTTTAGAGCTGGTGAGAAGTGGTATAAATTTACACTGTCAACTTGCCTGAAGCAGACTGGGTTCCTCTGTATTTGAGCACCCTATAAAGGCAACCCTGAACTTACATGCACAGTACAGATATGAAAGAAGCCCACAGAAGTTGTTCTGCTCCATCTGGCTTTATTCACAGAGGTAGTTATAACAGCAGTTCCATTCAGGCTTGCTAAAAACCCCAGAAGTTGATAAATCACATTTGGAAATTACAATAACAAATCCCACAAACACTGGGCGAGGTATCAGTGGAGAAATACATGGATCTTGAATATCCTTAAAATCATATGCACCTCAGAGCAATGCTTTGTTCCCTCCTGCCCCTGTTCCCAGTGTCAGAATGCAGGCTGGTTTAACATTCACATATCACTAAACATGGCACAAAGACTCAAGGCATACTTGGAGGGCAGAGATGTTGTGCTAAAGGTCTGTTTAATTCTTTGGGACTTGAGACCACATGGATGGGAAACCTCAGGGATTTTCAGATGACTTCCTTGGTTTAGATATTTTGTAGGCACTGCAGTTTAACTAAAACCTGAACTACATTTCCATGGTACAACCTAAGAATTTTGGCAGAGAGAGTTATGATGGCACACATGCATAGGGAATGTATTGTCTTGATTTAAAAAAGAATGCAGAGGAAGTGAAATTTTGTAGTACAGAAGCCTCAAGTAATGCAACCACCTGTCTGGGATAACAGGTTACCTTCTGTTGCTGAGTCACCTGCCAGAGCAGGCCAAGGCTGGTGGCTTGGGAACCACAAGATTTTATTTTTAAGTTTTTCTGAAAAACAATTCAGAACAAACCAAAACATGGAGGAACTGATGACAAGTTGTATGCAATGAGTGGGAGTTAAAGCACAGACAGTGGTGTGTAGTACCTCACTCAGGAGTTAAAAGTCAGATTGCACCACTTGCTCAGTGTAAAGAGACACTTATTAAACAGTTTGATTTGACAACAAATTAAAACCCCCTCGCATTCTCAGTAATTCTCTGATCTGTTCTGCGGTTGTTTTTAAAAATAACTGCAGTGAATACTAATTAAATAGTGATAATAATGATAATAGGCCTTGTTTACATGATCATTCCTATGTGTTCCTCCTCACGGTTAACTGTGGTATTTTATTAAAACCTGAGATCACATTACAAGGGCAAACTCTTGGAGCTCATGATCAACACTAAATTTCATTTAGTGCTTAGTTTTTCTGGTCCATTTTCTGGCTACTTACGGTCCTGGAGAAACGAACCTCAGGAGGTAGAAGGCTTTTACAGTCCCTCCTAGGAATACTTCCTTTTCAGTATTTCATGGAAGGAACAATAAAGTTACACAGGCTACAAATTCCTAGTTCTGACAGTAAGATATTTCTGGAAAAAAAATTTGCATGAGTCAGCATAGCTGCAGATAGTAATTGGCACTGAAGAGAAAAAGAATTTGGGTATTAATAAACATTTGGGGTATCACCACGATGTAATCAGTCATACCTGTCCTCAGGAGACTTTTTTCTCACTGAGTATGTTTTCCCCTGCTGCAAGCTTCTTGTATAAATGGCGCAGTTTATCTGGCTGAGGCACTTCAGCATCAGGAGTCAAGGGAATTTCAAAGTCAGAGGAGCTCTGGGAGTCCCTCCTCAGCTCCAGGTCAGGAGTCCTGGAGCTGTCACTTAGCTCCACCAGTGCATCCTGAACACGAGCGGTGTCAGTCTCTGCAGCTTTCTCACAGCCTTTGCTTTTCAAGTCACAGGCACCATCGTAGACACAGGGTCTGCTCTGCCCTGGTGGCTTCCCCCTGCTGCTCTCCAGCTGACTGTCCCTGGCAGTCTCCTGCAGCACAGGAACAACTGCTCTGCTCCCACCTCTGCCGAAGTCCAGGGCGCTTCTCTCCTGGGAGGTGATGAGCACTGTGTCCATTTGGCTATCCCAGCCCTGGCTCCCCTGCTCTGATATGTGTGTCGACTGAGAAGAATTCTGGGAGGAGATGTGTGTTGAGTCACTCACTCCATCCGAGTCACTGAAGAGCGACTGGGACCCACCAGCATCTGCCGAAGAGGGGATGTTGTCCTCATTTTCAGAGCTTTCCTCTAGTTTATTACACATAAAGAATTCATCCCAGCGAGGGACATCAGCATTAGAGTCCTGTTGGTCACTAGTTACTCCACTGAAATTTGCTGTGGAAGTGGCATCTGGCTTATGGGAAAGAACTTGAACTGTATTTTTTTCAGATTCTTCTTCATCATTTTCATCATCTTCATCATCATTATCATCATCATTTGATTCCTCACAGTCCACAAAATCTACCTGGAGGGAGGTGTAAGTTGTGGTTGCTTTGTAACTTTCTGTGCTCTCCTTAGTATTTCCTTCAGCATTTTCAGACTGTCCTGTGCTGGATGGCCTACTCTCTCCTGTCTGCTGTTTTGGAATCTTAGGCCTTGCAGAAGTTAATTCTGAATCAAAGAGATCATCTTCATCTGTCAGGAAACGAACAGAAAAAGCAAGTCACTAAGAGAAGTTCATATCTCTGCTAAAATCTTGTTGAGAGCAAAGTTTTAATAAAAATTCATTTAGTATAAATTGAGGAAAAAGTTCTTTAAACCAGCTGGAGACTTTGTAGGACATTATTGACAGTGTTTGTTTGCCATGCCTTGTCCAGCTCAGTGCCTCACAGAGGGGCAGTTAGAACAAGCTTTCCTACGGCTGGTCCAGGACTGCAGGAAGGAACTCTATCCAAAAGCTGAAAGGACTGTTGAACAACAACTACATTTTAAGACTGCAAACAAGTGTGTTTTCACACAATTAGTGCTCTTAAAATCCAAAGTTAATTTATGTTTTTCCTTTCAAACTCTTGTTTTGAACACAAAGACAGACTGTGGTGAACACCGAGGCTTTTGGCACCTCTGCTTAGTCTCAGACTTTCACTTAAGGTGCAGTAGCACCATCAGAACCTTTACCTGTATCAGATGATTCTCTCTTGTGGACTCTCTTCAGTGTTCCTAAGGGCTTGTACCTGGGTTCCGTGTTTCTCCTGTATGACCTGCATAATGGCTTTAAACTGAGGGGAATGAGAAAAGCAGTTAATGCTTAGAACACAGCAGACACTTTCAGCAGCAGACGTAAAACTTTTAACTTGATGTAAGTACACTGCTCCATGCCTTTCACAGACACTGCAGCAAAAATGTTAAAGCAAAGGCAGCAACACCTAGAGCAAAGCTTTTGCTTCACTGGTGAGCTTGAGCAGCTTAAAGGTAGAGATCTGCCATTTCAATATATTTACCTTAAAACACGTACATCATTTGGAAACTATCTTGTAGTTCCTTACTTAGTGAGACAAGATGAGAGGGTTCAAAATCTAACTACAGTTTTATTCAATAACTGATCAGTGTAAAGTCTCCTTTCTTAATAAAGAAGGAAAAGAAAAAAGGAACAGAAAAAGGAGTCCTGGTTCTGTTCAGTCTGAGTGACACCACTGCTCTGTGAGGGTGCTTTCTAAGCTGCCAATACCTGCAGCAGCACAAGAGAACTGGCCTCTGATGCTGTGCAGAGGGGAGGAGTTCAAGACCTCAAAGAAACGGTCTTCAAAAAGAAACTTCTGAGAAGTTGCAATGAAATGGAAATAGGTCACAGAACACAGTGAGATGAATGCGTATTCAGCTTCCAGAGTTTACCAGCAGGAAAGCCTCCACACATAGATAGAAGTAGTGTGTGGAATACAGACTCTCACACTTAGCATAAAAGTGTGCTCCAGAAAGCTCAAATTTGTGGGACTGCATATAGTGAAAAAAAAGAAAAAAGAATTATCAGACCAGTAAAGCAAAAGGTAGTGTCCCCCCTGAGAGGCCAGGATTCAGGAGGGAAGTTGTTCTTTCAAGAACAGAGAGTTTGGACCACCTCCATCCAGCAGCCATTTGTCACTTACATTTCCATTAGTTTGTCCTCTGTCCCACCCAGTGGCAGTACATTGGGATACACATTCACAGGACAGATATAGCTCAGGAAATCCTTAATCTAAATTCCAGAGAAGAAGAAGCAATTTGGTAAGTTACATCAACAGCTAAGAATTTCATTTAAAGGCAGTACTGATGCAAGCATACCCAAAAGTACTACCACTGGTCTCATGTAAAGACTAATGTGACCCATGAGCTAAACTCTATCCAAGTGGATAGCTCTGGAACAAGAAAACATGTGAAAGGATTCTGAGAACTCAGCCTCACCTAACACCTCCTTGCAATTATCAGCTTCTACACAGACCACCACCATCTCTGAAAGAAAAGGCTGGACACATTTAGAATGTGATCCAGCACTTCCCTGTCCTTACTGCTGTCAATCTTTTCAAACCTGCATTTTGCTTACTGGAATTCAAGTCCCATTTGTGCAGATCAGGTATTCCCTTCCTCAGAGACTTTTCCTAAAGTCTCCCTTCAGTCCCCTGTAAAAGCCCATTTTGACAAAACACATCTGTTTTTCCAAGTCTTACTCTGTTGTTTTCTGGATGCTCTCCAGAAAGTAAATTTCTTGAAGTGTGTTCAGTTTGCAGCACTCCAACTGAGGCTTTGTCAGTGCTGAGCACTGGAAACACTTGCAGGTTGCAGATTACACTCCTATCTGTGCAGACAGCAGAGGCCATCTAGTTTTGGGTGTGGAGGAAGGAGTGTTACACACTACTCCCCATAATCCACCAGCAAAGCTGCCACGTTGCATGTCCTATGCTGGTACCTCCATTTAAAATTCCTCATGGCAGAGCAAATTAAAACCTAAAAAGGATCTTAAAAAGAGGACTGTCTTCCTGGGGCTCTGAGTAATCTCCATTTTGTATGAGGCAAAGCTTTGTTACAGGTTCCTTATTAGCTTTGATCCAGCTTCAGTTTTTTAGGAGAGAGAAGTGTTTTTAGAACTGTATCGAGTCACATTAAATGAGTGTGTGATTCTGGGGAGGATGCTGCCATGACCAATTTCCTTTTAGTCCCTAACACAGAAAGAGGAGTAGCAGTGGCAGATAGGATGTGAGAAAATGCTGTTTACATGTGTGGGCAGGGAATAGAAGGCAAACCTACCTAAAACTGAGTCACAGTAGATAAACAATGCATTGAAAACCAAAACACCCTGCTTTAAGCATTGCATAGTTACCCAATAATCTAAAATACGAAGGTAGGCAACAAACTTATGACCTATACACTGAGAACAGAGAACAAAAAATAGGCTTGTAATCTGCCCTTCTTTAACATGCTACTCTGCAGCTATATTAAAACAAGTTTATCTGTCTTCAGCATCCAGACTTCTTTTCCTCTTATGTCTCATTATTGATGAGATTTTATTTTTTTTGTGTGTCAAGTCATGTCATTCACTCCAGAACAATCAAATCTCCTTTACATTGTCCTAATCACTCTATGTTCAGAACTAGAAGTATACAAACCTCACTGTATGAAGAGTGGAAAGAGAAACAAGCTCTGTACGTTCTTTCCCCAGTCCTAAAAAACAGAGGAGGCATGAAAATTAAGTAACTGCCCTTCATCCTCAGTCAACAGTCAAGCATAACCTGCTCTTGAAGTCCATTTTAAGATTTAGGTATACAAGTGTCAGGCAAGATACGCTCCTGAAACAACAGGTTTCTGTGTGACCCAAATGCTCACCTCACTATTACATTGGTTTTCTTGTTCCTTTCCCCAAACCACATAGTGGAGGGTTTGATGCTGATTATGTGCAGGGGAGTTCCATTTTGGCAAGTCAGCCCACAGGGCAGTCTGTTCCCTCGGAAGCAGTCATCATCCTGCCCAATGCAAGATAAAATTAAGTGCAATAGGAACCCTTTCCCCCCCCCCCCAGGAATTAAGCAACATGGTATCTAGGTAGAATAAGTTCTCCTCTCACTTCCAGCTCCTTTGAAGCACTCTGTCACACACTGCTTCCTTAGTGCTGCTGGCAGAGCAAATCAGTCATAGAGACCAATGCCCCAAAGAGCCATCTCTGCTTCTACCTGAGCTCCTCCAAGTTGGAGCCTCCAGCTTGACAGACATCCTGGAAAGGGAAGGCCACACAGTGCATGGCTGCAGCAGGCATCATCTGAGCTGCTTTTGATAGATACATTTAAATGGATAATACCTGACTGATCTAATCTGCTGCTTTTTTACTTCACTTAACACCATTTTCAGGTTTCAAATATAATTAAACTATTTCCATGACAGGCTAATATATTTTTCCCTTTCTTTTTTTTTAAAAAAGCTTAAATCCACTAACTAAAGTTCTCACTCCTCTTTACATTAAGCCACCATTTCACCAGTCTTTGTTAGCACAACAAGCCCAAAATATAGCCCCTATAGCCACACTATCCCAGCAAAGTAAGCAGAGGCTCTGCAGAATGATACACACCCAAGGATGTCGACAGGCATGGATCTGAGTGTGTCTGTCTGTAGTAACATGGCACAGGATTTCTGGCATGTTCCTGAACATATCAGCTTTGTTCATGTGCACCTAGAGAAAGGCAGAGTTTACTGTTCATTAGCTCAGTGTGTTTGCCAGGCTGCAGCTGGAGCATCTGCACAGATGTGCTTCTGCTTTCCCTAAATGCCAGCAGGCATTTAAAAAACTACTCCCACTAATAATGTCCAAGCAGAGACGTGTAAGCCAAAACTTGGACATCCAGAACAAGTAGAAAATATCTCTTATGCTGAGGAGGGAAGAATATCATCAGAAAGTCAGAATATACCTGCTAACTATTAATGTTGTACATGGCTTTTATTATTCACAAGATAAAAAGGAGAGAGGTAAACACTGAGCTTGAAAATTGGGAATTAACTTGTCTTTGGAAACTACAGATGCCATTGCAGTCTACAACTTCCTTGTGAGGGGAAGAGGAGGGGCAGGTACTGATGTCTACTCTGTGGTAACCAGTGACAGGACAGGATGAAATGGCCTGAAGCTGTGTCAGGAGAGGGTTAGGTTGGATATTAGAAAAATGTTCTTCACCCAGAAGGTGGTTGGGCACTGGAACAGGCTCCCCAGGGCAGTGGTCAAAGCACCAAGCCTGACAGTCAGAGTTCAACAAGCATTTGGATGATACTCTCAGGCACATGGTGTGACTTTTGGGGATGGTCCTGAGCGGGGCTAAGGGCTGAACTCAATGATCCTTGTGGGTCCCTTCCAACTTGGCATATTTTGTGATTCTGTGATTCTGCTCCAGACTGAACTTAACTAGTTAAGTCATTTTAACCACAACTGCAGCTTCTTAAGGGCAGTTACTGAAAGCAGGCACATCTGTGACACACAGCAGCCCTCTGAACAGCCATTGCCAGCTCGGTGACTGGCCACAATCACTACTGAGGATCTGATCCAAAGCAACAATCATAGAAACATTACCTTGATTCCGAGTTCCTCACTGAGGTTTACGAATAAATATTCATATCCATAAGCAGCTTTGCAGTTCAGCCACACAACATGATAGCGGGACAGTGAGGTCCAGCTTCGCACTAATTCCAAGATCCCATTTAAACATTCCTCCTGAAAAGTGTAGAAGATGTTGTGAATCATCTTTGAAGATAATTCCTATGTGTTGCAATTTGGTAATGCAAAATGGCATTGCCTTGCAAGACTTACCTAAAAAAGGGATGGTTAATAAATTAGCAGTTTTAAGGACCTTTTCCTCTCACAGCTTATTTGGACTTACCCGGCTTGGTATGTGATAAAATTTGGGATCACAAAAAGTAGTGTCCAAATACACACTCTGGATATCTTTTACTCTGGAGGAGAGAAATGTGATATCAGAGAATATTGCATCACAGTACTAAGACACACCACTTCCTCTTTTCAAAAGGAAGCAACTCTACCCCTTTGTTTCAAAGAACAAATCAAAGGGGGTTTGTAACTTGCAACAGCATTGCAATTATATTTAATCCAGAATAAAAAATGAGGAAAAAATTAGTACATTATTCCTGAATTGTCCATGCCATATGATCCTTTATTCTTTCTAAATCCCACAAATAGCTCACCTGGTCCCTGAATGCAAAAGCTCCATTCTGGCTGCTTCTCCTTTTGCAAGCCTGAAATCCCCTGTGTACAGCACAGTGCCATTCTCACCTTCAAACAGAAACCTGCAAACAGCAATAGCTGGGTCAAACTCAGCGATATAAAACATTAAATGTCAGGTGGTGATCTGTTACCTTGCTTAGGACAGTTGACACGACTAATGTAGGCTGTAATGGAAATACTGGGCTCAACTTGGTCCTACAGTAATTTCAGAAATAACTCAGACTCAGTATGTCTGGAAAGTAACCTGTGCCTGGCCCAGTTAGAGCTGAAGACAAAAGCCTCACAAAATCAATGAGGGTGGCCCAGCTGTCTGTTGGAACCAAAGGCATCTATTGGGCGGCTGTATCTAGAGCTGGGCACCTTCTTTTTAATGTCATACTTAAGAAATGGAGGATTTATTTTCAGTCATAGTTTTGTATGTAATTTTTAAGTATAGTTGAAATCACTCAGGCACTCAGGGGAAAAGTAACCTGCCCCACCAAGGCAACAACTTCCAGATGGACAGATCCCAGGTAGTAATGTGGTTTTCCAACCTTTATCAAAGGTGGTGGGCCCTGCCACAATAGTATTTTCTCCAAGTAAGAATTTTAAAGTCACTATCTTCTTCTAGTTGGAAAAAAAAAAAAAAAGCAAATCAAACCCAAAACAAAACAGCTCTTAATGAGAACTCTACAGGACAAATCTCTCAGAAGAAATATTTAAGGTACTGAAAGCACATACATGACTGAACCTGGACAGTGACCAGCTGGCAGAAGTGTCACCACTACATCTTCTTTCTGAAAGAGGTGGGTTAGCATTATTTACACAGCATAGCAAGTACTACCAGTAGTTTTATCAGCACAATGAAAGTAACACATTACTCTCCACAGTCTCCTGCAGAATTTAGCATTTAAATCGAGAGTCTCTTCACATCACAACAAGCACTAAAGAGCAACGAGCATCCTGTCACATGAGAAGAGAGGACCAATTATTGCAAGGTGCTTATAAAGCAAGGTGGATATAAGACAGTTCTACTTCCCTAGTTCTGGTGAGCAAGTAGAGAATCACAGAATGGTTTGGGTTGGAAGGGACCTTTAAAGTTCATCCAGTCCAACACCCGTGGGATACACTTTGTGTGGAGATGCTCTGCTAGACCTTAACGTTCTGCATTTAAAGCTTGTTAATTAAAATAAGCCAGAAGATACAAAGTGAAAAAATCACAAGAGCAATAGGTAAGTTGGAGATCACAAATACCCCAGAAAGGCATTACCAAAAAAATGCTATGATAGTAAGAACAAAGCAGGGTAACATGTATTTTAAAAATAACTTCTCCTCTTGGGATTTTACAGGTAGGATGTGTTTCCCATGCTCATATAAACAGCATTACTGCCCATTACTAATATATGAATCTTTTTTTGTGTGTGTAACTTACCTCACCAGATGTTTCATCTACTAAAGAAATCTGAGTTGGAGTTTCAACTTCCAATGCAACCTGTAACAAAATGTTTAATTGGATTTACTGGACATTGTGTTTCATGTTTATGGCTGGTATTCATTATCTAGATATCTCTAGCACTCACTGTGGTTATTGCTAAGCCTGTAAAATTAAACTCATTTTCCCACAGTCATGAATTTCCATTTCCAGTGGAAAAGAAGTTTCCTAGGAGTTGTCTAAAAATGAAATGGAGATACCTCAACCAAGGTGTGCACGCCTAAAAAAGTTAGAGCACGTTGGATTTCTTGCAGTAACAACTCTTCTTTCTGTGGCTGGATCATATGCCTCATTTTTGGATGGCTGCAAAGCCCAAGACATCGCAGTTCTAGAGCACACCAGCGGATTTTAAATGAAGCAAAAGAGAAATTAATTAAGGACAGGAGCAAAAAGACACGAGCAAGGTAAGGAAATGAATACAGAGATACAAATGATCAATGTAAAGATGAAGGCCATGTAAAGTTGAGGGTGAGAGGAAAGGAGAAATTATTAAATGGCACTAAAGCAATCCCACACAGGAAGCAGCAGAAAAGGAACACCGCTGGCAACACTTAAGCTCTGAAACACTGTATCAACACCAATGTTTAGGCATTTCTGAGGAGCAGAAGCTTCCTCTTTCTGAGAATCACTGCTTGGAAAGCGTTAATTTAAAAATAAACGCAAACTCACAATATGATTCTCCCAAAACTTGTATTTCCAGTTAGTCAACAGCAATTCCTTAGTTACTGGTGAGCAGTACAGTTTAACTTTCAAGCTGTGAGGAGACAAAAAACACAGAGAAGAGTGTTTTTTAAAGTAGAGGCGAGGAACAATCTAACGACACATCAGCACCTGGCACCCAGCACATCAAAACCTGTGCTCAGAACCCTCTCTCACGTGAAGAGACCTGCAGAGCAGGAAGCCTGCAGCCTTTTCTTCAGCACAGCAAACCCAAACTTACCTCTGTGTGCCCATGCCTGCATGGGTTTTTGTAGACACAAATGAAGTGGTCACATTTCTGTTTCAATACCCCCACCCCTGGAACAGGCATTTGGGACAGTCAGCATTCACCAGAACACAGAATGCTCCCTATTAATCTTGTGCACAGTGCAGAGACCTGACGAGCAAAGAGAGGTTCTCTGCTTGCATCTGAGGAGATGCGACATTTACTCTAATAAATTAAACAGTCCTACTCCCAAGGCTGCAGGCATCCAGTTCTCAGCCTCTCCTCACACATCACACACTCCTGCCCCAGAATGGTGTGGTGATCCTGCTCCAGAACACCTGTCAGGGTGGTTTTTTTTCTCCAGGGGAGCCCAGGACTGAACTAAATATTCCTAAAAGAAGCCTCCAAGTGCTGGCCAGAGCAGAATAACTTGCTGGCCTCCTTCACAGCACAAGCACAAACAGGGCTATCGGCATGTACTTCCAGAGAGCAACAGCAGAGATCTCATCAAGTTCAACAAGGCCAAGTGCACCTGAGTTGGGGCAATACCCAGGATTAATAGAGGATGGAGTATGAACGGACCAAGAGCAGCCCTGTGGAGAAGGTTTTGAGGGTACTGGTGGATGAAAAAATGGACATGAGCCAGCCAACTCACAGCCCAGAAAGTCAACTGTATCCTGGGCTGCATCTCCAACAGGTCGAGGGAGATGATTCTGCCTCCTCTGCTCTGCCCTTGTGAGACCCCACCTGGAGTGCTGCGTCCAGCTCTGGGTCCCCAGCACAGGCAGGACAGGGACCTGTTGGAGCAGGTCTAGAGGAAGAACAAAGATGGTCCAAAGGCTGGATCGCCTCTCCTATGGAGACAGGCTGAGAGAGCTGGGGTTGTTCAGCATGGAGAGGAGAAGGCCCTGAGGAGCCTTCAGTGCTGCCACTATTCAATACTTAAAGGCGGCTTGTAAGAATGAGGGAGAGGGACATTTTACAAGAGCAGAGAGGAATGACTTTAAATCGAAAGCTTAGCTAGATGAAAGGAAAAAAACTTCGCACAGTGAGGTTGGTTATGCACTGGCACAGCTTGCCCAGAGGAGCTGTGGCTGCGCCATCCCTGGGAGCGTTCAAGGCCAGGTTGGACGGGGCTTGGAGCACCCCGGTCTAGAGGGAGGTGTCCTTGCTGTGGCTTTAACCCACAGCAGCTCCTCATGCTTTGCCGCGCCCCAGCCGCCTCCCCCTCAGCGCTTCGGGTCCCGTCCCCCCTCAGCCGCCGCCGTACCTGCCCTCCAGCCTGCGCTTCAGGGCGGGCGCCCGCAGCCCCTTCATGTGATCTGTGGAAAGAGAGAGACAGAGGCGCGGCGGTCAGTGGGGTGCGTGACGCAGCCGGGGCCGCTCCCAGCCCCCGGGGCGGCTCACCCTTGTGGCAGTGGGACAGGAAGAAGGCGCGGGCGCGCAGGTTGTGGTGGTCGAAGCGGTCGATGGACAGGGCCGGGTACTCCCGCGTGCGGCCCCCGAACCGGCTCATGGCCGCCGCCGGCGCCGCGCGCTTCCGCCTCCACCCCCGGCCCGCAGCCAATCGCGGCGTGGACCCGCCCCCAACCCTGACCCGCAGCCAATCGCGACGCGGGCCCGCCCCCCGCCGGCCTATCAGAGGCGGGCACGGCCCTTTCAGAGCGGCCATGGCGGGCGGTTGCCCTGGCGACCGTTGGCGTCGTGAGGGGCGGACGCGCTTGAGCGGCCCCGCGGCGGGGCTGGGGCAGCCGCCACCGCGCCTCGGCCGCCGCTCCGCCCCGCCTGGGAGGAAATCCCCCCGGTTTGCGGCTCTAGAAGCGAGGTGGGCCGTTCTTAAAGGCTGGGTGGGCGGGTGTGGGTGGGAGCAGCGCGGGGTTACGGTCGCAGGGCTGTCACGTCGGGACGAGACCGCCGCCTGCGCACCTGGGAGCGTACGGGGAGCTATCTTGTAGAGTCTGTGGAAACTTAGGTTAGATATTAGCGAGAAATTTTTTTATAAAGAGGGCGGTGAGGCGCTGGAAGAGGCTTCCCAGAGAAGCTGTGGCAGCGCCGTCCCCAGAAAGATTCAAGGCCAGGTTGGACGGAGCTTGGAGCAACCTGGTCCAGTGGAAGATGTCCCTGCCCATGGCTGGGGGGTTTGGAACGAGATGATCTTAAGGATGATCCTTCCAGCCCAAGCCATTCCAGGATTCTATGAGATCTCTTACTGACTTTTCTGGGCCCCCTGTGTTTGCTGACTTGTGGTAAGTGATGTAGGAAGCACAGCCATCTCCTCCCACTGCTCCCAGGGCCTCTCCTGCATGGGGACATGGGGCTCCTGCCTGAGCTGAGGGTGCTGCAAGACCCCCTGTCCTGGACCCAAGGTGCCTCTATCCTTCAGCTTAAAATTTGCTGGTAAACATGGGTGTGTGCCCTAGGATTACCAAAGCTGGTTAAGATACAGACACCCCTTCTCCCCACTATCCAGCACCAGGCACACAAGCTGTGACCCACAGCCCTGCTCCATATGCTGACAAGGAGCCCCTCACTCGTGACAGTCCTGCTCCTGCAGCTCATTTTTCAGGACACATCCTGTTCCTGCTCCAGTGGATGGAAGTTAAAGCCCCCCACCTGCTCTAGCAGCTGACATCACAGGCCAGAGGTGCCCTTACCCCCAGTCTGACTCCAGGAGCTGGCACCAGTGTTCACTCACACACAGGTCTCTTCAGCAGCTGGCACCTTGTCCTTCAGCACACATATATGTGGGATACAAAGTGAGATGGTTAAGATTTAAGAAGATACAATAGGGTGGGACAGTCTGTGATGATCAGGCGTGGGGCTCAGTCAGGCATGCATTCCTCATGGGTCTGTACAGCTCCATGGATTCCCACTCCTCTCCAAGTCTGGGTCCCCCTGGTTCACAGTGCTATCAGGGCAAAGCCCAGGCTGGTCCTCCTGATGCCTGTAGTTTCTTGATAGCCCCTCCACTGGTGGGAGTGACGAGGTTTGTTTCTTGTCATGGTCTTTCTTTGTTTTGTCAGGTCCTTGTTTCTTTACATTTTGTTTCTGTTTTCCCCCTTTCCCCCAATTTCCCAATTGACAAGGGGCTCTGATCAGATAACCTTGCTAGAATAAACATTCTTCCACTCCAATTAATGTGACTGACCAGGTCTGGTTCTCATCACCACCTCCCTCATTTACTGCTCAGGTTTGGGTCCCCCTATGTTCTTGTTTTATGGCTTCCTCCCTTTCCCGTAATCCCTTACTGCACTGAAGAACAGTCCTCGAGCAGATGCCCTTAAGGAGCCAACACTCTCCTCCCACAAACCCTTGTGTAACTGTTAAGGAAACCACCATATGCCAGCCCAGGCTAGTCAGGATTCCACAGTAATTGTGTTATGATTAAATCAGAAAATGTGTTCCCAGAGCCAAAACAGAGGTGTATAAAATCTCACTACTTACCCTAAATGAAGTGTAGGCAAACATTGTCGTCTTTAACAAAGTCCCCTTCACTGCTCAACAATTCCCCTTAGATGAAAACTGCTGGTATTACGCTGAATATTTTCTTACCACTCTCTTGCATTCTTTCATTTGCCTTTATCTGTCTGTTGTCTTCTGTCTCTTCCCTGAATTCCTGGCTGGAGTTCAGCTATCTCCTGCTCTGGTACAATGAAAACAGCTCTGTGGATGGAACTTGGACACACTGCAATAGACAAAGGGTACAAATTTTTAAATAGCAGCTCAAAAACATCAGGATGGGGCTTTCATTATTTGAAGTCACCAAGCTGGAACTTTCAATATATGACCTTTATATCTGTTTTTTGAGCAGGAAAGCCTGTGGACAGGCACCCTGAATTAATGGTGACTCAGGAAGCGCCAGACCTATCTGGATGTCATGAAGAAGCACATTCATCAGGTGAATCCAGCACATCTTGTCAAGAAGTACAAAACAGTAGTAACATGTAAGTTATCACAACACCCTTAAATTCATCATAGTTTATAATTTTTTAAGATCTAATGTTATTGCTAATACTGCCTTTCTAAAGTCAATATTGACTGACAACAGTTCTCATCAAACACTGATGAGCATATGCAGGGCTTGAAAAAATTCTGTGATGGCTACAAAAGAGCCCTTTGCAGCACAGGAGGAAAAAAAATTATGTGGAGATGGACAACTCAAGACTACTCTGAAGATTTAGGGTATTAGAATATTAGAATAAGGATTATCCTGTTAATTCATATGTGACACCTCATAACTGGATGGAAAAACTACATTTTTATTTTAATAAATGTTTGCTTTCAATTGCAAAATGATACAGAGCCTGCCAAAAGAGTGCTTGGAGCGCTGAACTGCAAGAAATAGTTTACTGTTGCCAGAAAAGAGCCCTTGTGCAGGTTTTTATTGATTTTTATTAAAGTGTATTCTCTAAGAGATGAAAAGGCCCTTTCTTTGTTTGCTGAGGGCTCCCATACAGTCAGATGACAGATATACAGAATTCTGCTAGTTCCATATTATGGTAACAATAATTCTTAACGTAATTTCCCTGAAGATTTGTATGCTGTGTTGCAAGATTTTTTTTCTAATTTCTGCTTTTCTAACAGACCAGTGGCATTTGTGCATTTGATAAGATTTCAGCATTCAACTTCTCAAGCTCTCAGTTGAAATAGGAACTTGCTAAGTAGGGAAATTGCACTCCGTGCACAGGGTTTGGAGGCAGCTTGATACCCACAGGGAGGGAGGCTGTGTTCCTCCTCTCACTGCAAAATCCAGAATCTTTCTCTCATTTCTTGAAGATGCCTTCCTAATTAGGAGGCTGAAGCTTGGTGACATTACAAAACTGAGAAAGGATTCACCTCTGATCATACCTGCTAGCCATGACAGTGTTGTGTGTGTTTTGCTTGCAGATGCAATAAAAGTTCCATTTTAGTAGCAGAATAAGACACATTCAAGCAAATGCAGTAAAATTTAGATATAAGGTAGAAGTCAAATTCTTTTTTTTTTCTTTTAAATAAAGTTCAGATCCTTCCCTGGTTAGGTTACATTGTTTGCAACTTGTTTGTTTGTTTGGTTTTTTGTTTTTGGTTTGTTTGGGGTTTTGGTTTTGGGGGGAGGTTGTTTGTTTTTTAGGTTTGTTGTTGTTGTTGTTGTTTTTTTTCAGTTTGAGTTTCATCTTGTCCAAGTTCTGCTCTGTTCAGGTTTAGCAGCTGATTAATCTATTTACTATTTCTCAGCAAACTGAACAAATGGGTTTTGTGTGAGGAGGAAGTCAATGGCAGTCAGTGCAGGTTTTGATTGGGCAAGGGGAGAAGAGGGTGAATTTTGGTAGGTTGTGTGCTTTGTCTCTTTACCCCGTTTATCTCTCAAGATCTCTTGTCTCTCATCTGCACTGTGGCCATGAGACTGGCCATGCATTTCCCCTTTCCCTTCCTGAGTGTCTGCTGTTCTTCAGGAACAGCCCAGATCTTCATTCTGTGGCTCTCAGTTTGGTGTCACTGCTGGAGGAAGAAATGAAAAACAGAAAGGGACAGCAACTGCAAAGATGTGAAATATAAAAATTGCCTTTTTTTTTTGGATGCATCAATTCCCCCCATTAGATTTTAGTAGGTTAAGTCAGGATGTATACTGAGGTATAGATAAGCTGGCTTTATTTGAGGTCAAGTAGTGTATTTAATTTAATTCCAACTGCTTTTCACTCCCTTTTAACTCAGACTTTGAGGTCTGTAATTTCCTTATTTTAAAATTTTAGTTTACCCATTTCTGTATATCCTCAACAAAATCACCTACTTCTGTTTTCTCTATTTAATTTTTAAAAATCTAATTTCAGGAAAAAGTCTGAAGTTCCTGGAGTCATGGCTAAAGCTGACATCAAACCAAAATCTATGCATCGTGCCAAAATATGGTCAGATGATGTAGAGAACTTATACAGATTCCAGCAAGCTGGATACAGAGATGAGGTGGAATATAAACAAGTAAAACAAGTTGATGTGGTAAGATTTAGGACTTTGCAAAATAGCAACCAAGAGGTTAATACAGCAAACAACACACTATATTTATCAGAAGTCTGTAATTTATCTTCCAAAACAGCAAATACAATATGAAAAATCCATTTTTAAAAGATCTTAAATTCCTCTGCACAGAAGAAATAGCAAAATGTTCTTAAGAAAGTAACTCCTTATCCAGTTAATCCTCTCACACTATTCACAACACAACAAAATGTTGGTGTGCATAAGATACAGTTTATTATTTTGTTGTGGGCTCAGTTACCACTGTAAAGGTTGTGGTGTAAATTCCAGTAACTGCAGAAGGAAATCCTGTAATTAGTGTGGTAGGATCTGTGCGTTTAAGATTTATGTCAGGGCACAACCATTGGCAATTAAACCCTGATGAACGTTAAAGAACACCACAGACTCATTGTAAAATGAGCGTGTGTTCTGTTCCAACCTGCCAGGGCCTGGCAGTGATTCTCTTTCAAGCACATTCTGAAATGTCTTGTTTACCCTATATTAGGTTTCTATAATGCAGCTGCTGCTAATGATGCAATTATAATGTAGGTAGAATGAAGATAAGGGCTGTTATGTTTAGACAGACAATGCAAGTAACACAGCTGTATGCCTTGAAGCAATAAGGTAAGTGATGAAACCGCTTCTGGGACCCTCCAATTAGAGAAAGCTCTAGCGTGACATCCTGTTGTCAGCTCTGTCTGGAGGAGAAATGAGGTTCAGTTTGATCAGAAGCAGTTCACAGGTGTTGAAGCTGCAAAGAGCTACTAAAGCCATAAAGCTGTTGAACTTGCAAAGTGCTCAAGCCTTTAAAGTTTTACACTGTGCAACACTGAAGAGCTCCAGGGGGGTGCTGGTTTGTTTCATGCAGGACTGATCCTGCTGTGACACATGCAGCTCACTTTATTTTCATGAAGTTGCTAATGAAAAGCATGTTAAGCATGTTTTTCATGGTCAGGAAGAAACCTTTAAGTATATGTCAGTCTTGCAGAAATGGAATCTTTCAGCCTCTCAGATTACTCAATAACTGAATAGTATCACTATTATATTCCTGAACAAGGTATTTTAAAAGCTTTTACTAGTCAAATTTTAAATTAGTCCATCAAATATCCTTGGATATTCATTTCTAGTATTTTGGGTCACATAACTATTTATAGTAAACCTGAAAACTGGTTTCTGACATCTTGTTCACAACCTGGTTTTAAAAGTTCAGCAAATTAATAGAAAAGCACTATTTAGATGCAAATGAGGTTTTCCCATGGAAATATATCCTATATTCCTTGTAAGATAATGCACAAACATGGTTTAATGTGAGCATGTTCAGGTGAGTGTATATCCTTTTTATTCTATTTGTAGGTAGAGTGTTGGCCAGAAACTGGATTCGTTAAGAAACTTCAGAGAAGGGACAATACATTCTACTATTACAACAAGCAAAGAGAATGCGAAGACAAAGATGTCCATAAAGTGAAAGTTTATGTGTATTAGTTTTGTTGTTGTTCTAGTTTGTTTGTTTTTATAAATCTGTCTGCTAAGACCTGCAAGTAAATGAATCGTGTAATCTGAGTTACCTTAAGTATCAATGCCATGCTTAGATAGAAAGGGGGAGTGCTGGAAATGGAGAGAAGCCTGGAGCTATAGACTTAGGAACTTCCCTTTTTTTTTTCCTCCTATAACCAAAAGACTTATTATTCCTTATTTTCCTGGTTACAAATGCTTTGACATAAAGATAAAAAGCTGGTAAATGGGCATCATATATTTGGGTTAACTGTGTGTAACATCCATTATAAGTATAGGCACCAAACTTTATTCAAAACAATATAATCTTGTTGACACTGGCTAACGTCAGCCACAGCCTCTTGGTGTAGGTAAGGGTTATGAGATTCCAGGGGCTAAAGGGAGGCCAGAACACTGACTAAAGAGCAGTGCAAGAATAACAAGCAAAGAACTGAAGTGCAGGACACTGAACAATCAAGTGGCAAGGGCCAGTAAAGAGCTGTAGATTTAAAGACTGGTTGTTGTGATAGAAAGAGTCACAACAAAAAAGCCTTTCTGAGCAGTAGGTAAGGTACCCCCAAAGTATTTTAGTCAGGTGTAAGTATAAATTACTCAAGGAGGAAGTATTAATTGACTTGGTAGCCTTTATATGCCTTCTTGAGGTGGGGGATGGATTGTGGACTTACACATGGAGTATAAACCTTCAGGGAGGACATGAAATCCACACTAGATAATATTTAAGGTTAGGTAACTTCCACAGATGATATGTGGAGTTTCTGGGCAGAATTCATCTCATCTAACTTCAAATGTCACACTCAGCATAACTGACCATTGACAGATTATTGCTATGTAAAGCAGTAGATATGTTCATGGTAGTTACAGAAAAAAATGTTATTAATATCTCCTGTCTCTAGATTGTCAACCAAGGGGTAACTAAACTGAGCTTTAGGCATAGATCAGCAGTGTATATTTTACCATTTGTTTCAAGGATATTCTTCCTTCATTTGAGCCTAAGACAGAGGCGTCTCAAGAGGCCTGTATGAAATAGAGGACTTACAGCTCCTAATCTAAATAAGTAGTATGGGTGCAATATTCAAAAAGTCTCACTGACAGCGGCTGATGATGATCTTCTCACTTACTGAGGCTGCTTGGAAAATTTCAGCTTTGATTTGTACAAGCTCTGTTAAAGAAATGACTGGAAGATGCTCAGAAGCAACTGTGAAACTGTTGTCTTCCAAGAAGGTTTTAATGGCACATAGAGAGTTACTGCAATGACAGAAATAAAGCATTGCAACACTAAATGTGTCTTCA
The DNA here is from genome assembly GCF_022539395.1 of Myiozetetes cayanensis. NCBI lineage: Eukaryota > Metazoa > Chordata > Aves > Passeriformes > Tyrannidae > Myiozetetes > Myiozetetes cayanensis. The sequence continues at coordinate 7,059,838 of NW_026087521.1, forward strand.
GCCTTTCATTATGATTTCTTTTTTTATTTGGAGTGCTCTGGATTTACTTCTTAAGACAGGACTTTTTGCATACTTTGCAAGTAAATAGTGGGAACAGAACAGTTACAGAGATAACCCATCTATTTTGTCACTTTAATTTAGTGGATCTCACTTCGTTAACTTCATAGACTCCTAAAAAAGAAATATTCTAGTGGACATGAAAAGAACCTTTCAAAAAATTCATGAAAAATAGATGTGTTGTACAACCAACTCACACTTATTGACAGAAATTATTGCTATCAGCAAACGCAGAAGAAGGGAGAACATTTGGTACAGCCATTTTCTCTGTCTATAAAGAAGACACAGTTGCACATTCAAGAGCAGGAATTAAAACTGCAGGGAACATTTTAGGGTTTGATTTTTTTCTTTTTTAAGAAAGACTTTTAAAAATTGAAACAAATGCAAGAAATTATTGTAGTATTCCCTCATTTTACCTGATTACTCCTCAATATTTTTTGCCATACTGCTGGATGCTTCTGTCTATATTTTAAGACTAAGAGTTTGCATTTCTTGCAGCCTGTGGGTATTTCATTTCAGATGAGTAGCATGGGAATTCATGTTCCACTTCTGAAATGCTGATTTTATATGAGTTGGCAGGTTCTTCTCCCTTTGAGAGAGTGAACTACCTAGATTTTATTATTTATATTTTTTCAGCACTGTCAGTGTGTGAAAAGATTGAATCTCACTGTAATGTTTGGAAGATTAATGGGATGAAAAGGAAAGACAAGCCTTGTAGTCAGTGCTGGAGGCCAGTTGACACATATAGCCTTTATCAGGACTCTGCTGAATTTGGGAGTTCTCTCACTTCATTGCCAGAACAGCGGGTTTTGTACTGGCAGTGACAGTTTCAGTTATGATTGTCCTTTGGCTTCCAGTTCATACCCATATTTCACTCCAGTTCATGCTAAAATTAAGGTAACATAACCACTCCTTCAGCCTGTCAAAGTTCTTCTTGACCTGGCTTTGGTGTTCAGCCCTTTTGGCTGAACATGATGGTGACACTTGAGTACCAACAAAGTTTTGTCTGCTACACTTCTGCTGAACGTGTCTTTCACTGCAGAAGTGCTGTCAGTATTTTCCCTTATCTGACACATCTGTAACTGAAATGTCCCCTAACCCAGTTTTAAGCATGTGAGGAAATGTGAGCTTACTTTCATCTTAATGTAATGTCACCAAGTTGTGAAGAAGTGCTGGGAGTAAGCAATCTGGAAAAGATATGCTTTGTTTTAGGGGTGCCACAACAGTTCATATAAAAGAAATAATTTCTAGACATCATTACAGAAACTTTTTTACTGAACTTCAGTAACTTTAAAGAGCTGGAGATAAAATCTCATCTCTCAGTGTTAGTGCCTTGGGATGAAAATATGTGCTATTTTTCTGATAAGAGCCCTAGTAAAAAGTAATTCTGTGAAAATATTTTCCAAGGTATTTTCTTATCTGTTGGTATTGCTGTTATCAGGGAATACTGTAATGCTCTCAACAGCTGTTTGCAGCAGCTCAAGGAGAGGCTGGTGGCAAAGCTCGCTGTGAGCTTGCACTGATGTACTTGGGGTAATTCTAATTCCCTTCATGGCTTTGTACAAGACAGGAATAAAGTCTTTCTGTGCCTGTTGAAGTTCACAAAAGGAGGTAGAACAAACTTCCAAGACCTGCTTTTCAGGCTTTGGGTTTGACATCTACATGTGAAACGGCAAGAGTGCAACCTTGTGTGTTCCAGGCTGGTGTGCTCTGATTTCAGCCTTTACTTGAATCCATTGTGCAACAGTATTTTCTCACAGTGATACCATGGTTATTTGGTTGCTTTGCAGTCACAACAGCTCAAAGCACATGCAGAAAGATGATTTAAGTGTTTTAATTTTCACTTAGGCACCTGAGTGGACAGTTGTTTTTCCAGCTCTGAAGACAGTTGAACCTCAACCTTTTGGTTTTCAAACATGGTTCCCTTGTTTCAAGGTGTTGAAAATGATTGATTGGCTTCAAACTTGTTAAAGACAACTTTCTAACTCAGCAGCTGTTGGTGCAGCTGTTCCTCATGTTGGTTGTACAAGTGAAGGCTGCCTGAAAGCAGCTGGAATGGAGTTCCCTTATGCTCTTCGCAGGTTCTCTCCTAGTATGCCAGTTCCACTGGATTTATCTTTATTTATTGGATCTGCTTTCTCAGTACCAGCCTGTGCTCAGCATCTCTTGGCAACTTGTAGTTACTTAATAAAACACATTTTCTTTCTTGTTGCAATTGAGACTGCATTTACTTCAAGTCTGAAGCCCAGCACTCTCACCAACAGCATTTGGGAGGGTGACTGGTGAATGTCTACTGTCAGCAGAGTTCCAGGCTGGCACCCAAAAAGTCCCTGCAATGTAACTTTGAAAAAACATCACCATTTGGATGGATACTTTGTTCAGCCAGTGTCTTTACACATCTCAGTCTTGGGATAGAGTATCTTTGCTGCTTGGTGCTTTCATGGATCTTTTTTCCATCAGTACTCTTCCATACTGTCAGCCTCCACAGGCACCCCACACTCATGGGTCCCTTGAAAATCCTGTCGAGTGTCCTCTACCCTGGCTGCCTCAACCAGCCTTGGCTCAAACCTTGAGTCTTCTCCAGGGGCTGGAGTTAAGAATGGGATTTAACAAGAAGACAGGCCAGACTGCAGGGATCAGGGTCATGGCCCAGTCAGGTGAATGTCCTGCCCAAACACCTGCTGACGTGTCTGATCCCTCCAGCCTCCCTCCTTGCCGTCTTCCCATACTTATTCCACTCTGATCCTTCACTTCCTTCTTTGGTCCTTCCCTTAAACATCCCGTAGTAAGTTTTGTGCAGTCCCCCAGTCTTCTTCAAATACCCCCTAATATTCACACTAACCATGTTTTTCCCTTCTTATCAGTTGCAAAATTGAGGCTGCCCCTCTCCAAAGCCGGAGTAGCGCCATCAGTGCCTGACAAGCTCTGGCTTCCCTTGTTATCTCTCTCATCACCTGCTCCTTAATGGTTGTGTGTCTGTGTGTTTAATTTACCGTTTTCCTTGTTATTTGTATTTCCATGATAGAGAATAAACCTCAGCCACACAACTCAGGGAAGCAGATGCTCTCCTGTTTCACACATCCTCCTGGCAGCCTCCCCAAGGTGGGTGCTTGGCTCTGCAGGATGAAGCTGTGTAGAGGCACCTACGCATCAGGAGCTCTGTGGTGCTGCTGCTGAAGGTGCCCAGGCAGGCAGCAGCTCTAAGGACAGGGAGACAAAGGGAAAGGAATGCCTAAAAGCAGGAGGAGGAGGCGGATGTGGTGGGGAGGGAGGGAAGAAGGGAATGGGTTTAGGGAAGGGTGAGCACATTAATGAATCAACCACACAGATGTGTCAGCCTTTTGCCAGCAATCTTGTACCCACAGAAACCTCTTCCCTTGCTGGCAGTAGCTCAGCTCTTGCTGGCTGGGGAAGCAGGACACGGTCCCAGCTCCTCACTGCAGATGTTCCTCCTGCCTCCTTCCTCCGAATGTCTCATCCAAGGGGAAGATGTCCTTCTTGGGTGGATAAGATGCTGGCAGCTGCAGGGGGAATGGAGCAAAAAAGCAGGGGGACTGGACACATGGCAGGTTCTTCATTTCTGCTCAGGGTGTCCGGAGGATGTCTGCTGCTCTGTCCTGGGGAGCATCCTCGTGCCAAACACATGATGCTTTTGAGGAACAGCCAGCGCTGGGATGTGAGTGAGGGAGAGCCAGCAGGTGGGCTGTGGGTGCTGGGAGATAAATGCTAGGATGCTGTGCCTGGAGAGATAGACTGGAGCCAGGCACGCTCCATGCAGGGATGTGTTGGGCAATGTTTCTGGAGGAGAGAGCATGGTGGCCCTGCAGATCTGCCTTTTCCCCTGGCTCTGGTCTCCTGAAGCTACAGGCAGTGGAGTTTTTGCCCTGTGTCCCCATTCTGTGACTGTGGTGCTTAGAACCTTCCAAATCCTATCCTAACCTCCCTGACAGATCCATCTCCATCTTGATCAGAGGGAGCTTGACTCACAGAGAAGAAATATAGATATAGATATGAACAATAAGTTCAGAAGTGGTATTTAGAGAAGAGATAATCATTGCTAGTATGTATATTGCAAGCAGATTATTGAGAATGCAAGACAAAAGAAACAGAAAAAATATAAAAGCTTAAGTATGCTACAGACAGTAGTAAGATATTAAAATGCCATCAGAAATCTTTGTTTAGGAAAAGCTTCTCTGTTATTTACAATTTTACCATTTATATCCCTCAGATGGGAAAAAAATCACACCAAATGTTCATAATTCCTTTTTTACTATATCAAGTAAAGTAGTTGGATCCATCTACACCAGATGAAATGATTTACTATGTAACCAAAGAGGATATGAAGCATCACTTGCTAAATATAAACACTTTCAGTTCAGAAGTCCAGGGTCATGTACACTCTCAGTAGCTTAGGACTCTATTTCATGAATTTTAGATCTTAACAAACTTCGGAAAACTGGAGAGGTGCCAGAGGATGGATGGAGGTTCAACATGAGCCAGTACTTCAAAGGCAGTGATACTAGACTGAATGAACAGATTTTAGTCAGGGATAAGCTAATGAAGTGGTTACAGTGGGACTCTTGTCAATAGAGGTTAATAAGTATTTTCTACTGTGCTTCACTGATCAGACACATCTTGTCTGACACAGACAAGATGGATACAGAGGTACAAGACAGACACAGAGAAGGCAGAGGGTTTGTTTCTGGAACATTGTTTTACTGCCTGAGGAGTAACACAGTTTCTAGACACTGTCATCAACCTCAGCCCAGAGTTACTTAATGATAAGCAGTGACTTGTGCAGTGTGAGATCCCTAAACAAAAGAAACACCTAAACAAACACCTCTCATTTAGAATGGGATGGTGCATCAATTCAGACTCCATGAAATCTATAAACTCTTAGTAAGATAACAGCTTCCCTGTGCAAACAGGATTTACATTACTTGCTTTTCAATTCAGAGGCTGTAGCTGCTGCAGGTTTTGAATTGCACAGCCCGTGGAGAAGAAAAAGCCTGTGGCTGGGGCAGTGCCAGCTGGAAACATTTCAGCACAGGAGGCAACAGTCTGGATTCCAGGCAGGTGTTTTAGTCACCCTCTGGCTAGCCCTTGTTTAATGGAGCGTGTGCCTCGGGAACACGGAGTTTTGGGAAGAAAATCTCCTTCTCCTTCATGCACTTGGCTGCCAGGAAGCCTTGAGGTGTTTTGGGCAGATGGAGGAGTCACGCAGAGCCTCGCTGCTGGTGGGAATGACCTCTCCTGGCACAGCAAAGCGTGCTTGCTGTGGGTGAGGAAGGTTTTTCGTCTCTGCAGAGAGCATCACAAATCCTGAATTTCAAGGCTGAGGTGGTGCTAAGGGGACCATATGCACATAACGAGGAAGGACAAGGAGAGGAGATTGTTCTTTGCTGTTCGTCCTGCTGTGGAAAGCTTAAATAACAAGATGGAAAACCTGCAAAATCAGGAGGTGGTACCGCTGCTATAAGTACTTCTGTGTTTCAAATTAACATTTTTTCTCTCTTGAAGATCAGTAACAATCCAGATTTCCCTGTGATGTTCCTGCCACCCTGGCTGGGCTGACAAGTGACGTTGCCTGATTTGCAGACGAAGCAGACGAAGGGCTGTTTTGCCGTTCTGTTGGTGTGTAATGACCGGTGTCAGTCCGAGCTCCTCCCTCTGCTCTTCAAAGGGGTGTTTGGAAGCAGCCCCACAGCTGCTGCCCCACTTAACCAGCCTCAGAGGAGAGCTGGGTGTTGGCAAACTGATTATACAAGTATCAAAGGCTCAGAAAGGAATTTTTCATTATATATGCATACACAAATTTATATTAATGAAACCGTTATATTTTTGAAAATATTCTCAAAAATAGAAAATCTTGAGGACATTTTTCTCTGAATCTTCTATCAAACACTATGACTCTTTCAGCTGAGATTTTGGAGCATGAAGGAGCAGATGGGAAAGCTTCTGCAATACATTAAATAAGATAATGTAAAAAGGGAGAATCCACAATCCTCATGAAACTCAAAACAGCTGGAAAACTCACAGGAGAATGAAGATTATAATGAATAATTCAGACAACACATCCCTGGATCAGAATGTTTGAGCTTCTTCATTTGTTCAGTCTGTCATCTGATCTCTAAAAGCTAAGTGCAAAGGTGGAAAAAGTGAAATGCAATAGTTTTGCAGAACCTTTTGAAGCCCCCTGCCTGCATTCCGGAGTTTGGAGGGACTCTGCAGGCTGAGGCTCGCACTGAATCTCTGAGCTGATGCCTCCCTCTGCTGACTGCCTCCCCCACACCACTCTCTCCTTGGCTGCAAATGATAAAGGGCCGTGGTTGTTTTTCCCCTCCTCTTGGGCTGATGTTCCTTCCCGTGTCCTAGGCAGTAACTGTAACATCCAGGGAGCTGGTGGATACAACCTGCTCACATCAGCCCGAACCCCGTGGTGCCAGTGGGTGTCACTCCAGCAGTGCTCTGTTCCCCCTGTGGTACCTGCCCCGTGGGTCCCACTGCCACTGGAGTTCTCCAATAACACTAAACTAATGCATGAATCCTTGTTTAGGGGAAAATCTCTGAAAGCTGTAAGGCAGAGGCTCAGGGAAAGTTACCATAAACTGAGAGATGCAAGCAGGGACCTTTGCCTACATCATGAGATTACCAGCTGGGGAATACTGGAAATATTTGTGATGAATTTTAATTGTTGTTGTTGTTTCTGTTTGAATATGTCTGTAACACCACTGAATATCAATTTAAAAATCTCTCAGTACTTATAGGCAGCTACTAAGTAAAACTGACTGTAGGAACTCCAAAACTTAAAGCTTTTGGTTTTTCTTCTCTTTTCACACACCCTCTGCAGAAACCCATCTTCTTAGCAGAACATGTGCCCCTGCCACATGCAAGGGCAAGAAATGTACAGTCTCAGCATGGGTAGATTAACTGGAAAAAATCATATCCCTTGCTCTGGGGTGGAGGAGCAGTGCTGGCAGTCCTTGAGCTGCTTTTCCATTTGATCTGCCAGGGTAGGGTGACCCTTTCTGTAGATGGAGACAAACCCAGCACTTCTGGGATGATGGAGAGGGATCTCAGTGTTGTAAATGTCTTGTTCCATTTATTTCTCTTCCAGAGTATTTGCTCGGGTTGAGGGCTGAGAGAGATGAGAGGAAAGTCAATTTTAACAAACAAAGTCTATTAATCAGGTTCACTTTGGAATCGAAAACAAAGATGAAAACAGTTCCTGGGTCCTCCAGGAATTTGGGGTTGTGGAAGCTTTGTTAGAAAGCTCCAAGGAATACAGTATCCTTTCAACATAAACTGTACCAAATAGAGTAGCCCAAGGGCCATCGTGCTGGGAGCTGAAGGCTGATTTAATAGCACAAAACCCAATTACCAGGCTGTAATCACTAATGGCTGTGTCAGGAAGCTGACATCGCTACGGGGAAGGAGACAGGAGAGCTGTGGCTGCTGCTGCTGGAGCTGCAACCAAGATATATTGCAGCAGAAAGCCTGGAGAGTTACGGGATAAATTGATGCATTAGAAGCCCCAGCACATCAGATCACTTGAAAGGACACGCAGAGCACCAGCGAGCCGGGTCGGTGAGGAGCTGAAAGCCTGCCCAGATGAGTTACTGACCTCTGCCCTGGGACTCCAGCTACCAACCCGTGAGTTATGGAGGCAGCAGCATCAGTGACAGTGATACATAATTAGCCTTGGGATACATTGAAATTTTCATATATGTGCTGAATTAAACCTTGGCCCAGAGTACAGGAGGAAACACATCATGGCCTTTAATATAAATAAAATATTAGACAGGAGAGAGCATATATTATTCTACAAATCTATGGTGCTGATGTTCTGAAGAGACTCCAAAGCTCTCTGGAATTTTATGGGCCAGATCTATTGCTTGGAAGCAATGCCAGGAATGTTTTTGAGAAAGAAGAGCTACAGCTCAGCACACATACCTTGGATCTGCTCTAACAGATGCAGCCAGTTGCGATAAATGCAAAACACACCAAGCAGGAACAAGGGAAGGAAAATTGTGTCCAACCTGAGCAGAACAAGCCTTTGTAACGTTAAACTACCCAAGATTTCCTTTAATATTATTTCCTCCATTAAAAAGTGGGTTGTTTTTGATTTCAGACCTGAGAAGTGTAGGTGTTTTTCACTGAAGATTGATACACTTACTCTATATTGTAGAAAGAAGTGAATCTGTTGGGTCTGTTACGTTAATGGCTCAGTCAGACTCCTGTGCTTCCCAGGTCCCAACTAGACCCCACAAAACCCTTGGTATTTAATCTGGGCACAGCCAGATGGGCTCAGGAATATTAATATACAAGTGCTGAAAAACGAGCATAAACCCAACCATTCTGCAGGTCAAGAGCACTTGTGTGTCAGGAAGCCACATCCTTCACCCACCATGGGATTTTTTTCCCAAGTGGCTCAAGAGGACATGAAGAGCCTCTCCACCGAGTCCTGGAGATCCTGAGACTTCCTTCACCCAACCGTGAGTGTGGGAACGGCTGCTGGAGGGTTACAGGAGGCCTTTGTGAGTTCCCACCCAGTCCTTCAGCTCAGGACATAGTCGAGCTCATCGAAACCTTGATAATTTTCCAGCCTTACTTGAGTTTAGTGCTTCCCGTCTTCGCAGCTGCGGCGCTTTGGTCTTTGAGCTGTTGAGCTCGGGAGCCGGAGAGGGGCCCTGAATACACAGCACGGGCCTGAGGTCGAGCGGCCCTGGCAGCACTTTTCACCTAAAATGACCGAAACATTTCGCAAGAGAAGCCACTGGTTTCACTGCCCTCTTGCTCAAGAGCTGGGGAGCTCCCACGAGCCGTGACCAGTGGCCTACGGGGGGATCTGGGATGGCTGGGGGTGGCAGGAACTGGATCCACCAGTGGAACAACTGCACTGACAATTCATATTTGCGGCTACTTTTCTTCTTCCCGGTCTTTTCCCCCACAGATCCAGCCTCTAAAACTTTTCTATCCAGCAAGAGGAAATGCCCATGTTATTTCTGCTCAGTTCTACTGGTATTCAGTGGAATTTGTCTTTCAAGGCAAGAAGCCCCATGGAATTCCTGGAGAGGTGTATGGCAGGGAGAGCAGGGCCAGGGGAAAACCACGGAGCTTGTTTGAACAAAAAAATTAAAATGTCCTGGGAGCCACGACATTTAATGCATCTTAATTGGTTTATTTTCATCCTAAAATGCACCTGGGGAAATGCTGAGGCCACGGTGGCCTGGGGGATATTTCGTGAGAGCAGGCAATGTAATTAAAAAAATTAGTTAAAAATAAATGAAAAATTAATCACCAAACCCCAAATTAAATAAAAACTAAAATAAATAAATATGAAAGTACATAAAATAAAAAAAAAAAGGAAAACAAAAAAAAGAAGATTAAACTAAAAAAAAAAAAAAAAAAGCCACAGCAGCACATGGGATTTCACTTGGTGACTCCAGGGGAAACTTTGGCTAATGAATGCATAGAGCAAAATCCCAGACCCAGGAATAATCCCTCCCTTTTGTCTAGTTTAGGTGGATAACACATGTAGGTGACCAGGAAGAGCACATGTAAATTAATTTTTCAGCTCCATCAGCATCAGATGTTTAAAAATAAAATAATTTAAATAAATAAATAAATAAATACACCCCACACACCCCCAATAAAATGAAGTAAAATAGAATAAAATAAAAAAACCCAAACAAACAAAATTAAGTATAAAATAAAAAATAAAATACAATAAAGTTAGGTTAGATATCAGGAAAAGGTTTTTCACCCAGAGGGTGGCTGAGCACTGGAACAGAGTCCCCAGGGAAGCAATCACAACAGCAAGCCTGACAGAGTTCAAGAAGTGTTTGGACAACACTCTCAGGCACATGGTGTGACTCTTGGGATGTCCTGCACAGGGCCAGGAGCTGGACTCCATGATTCTCATGGGTCTCTCTCCAACTCAGAATATTCTTCGATTCTATGATTCTGTGAAGGCAAAATACAATCAAGGAAAATAAAATGAAGCAAAAACCTAAAATGAAATATAAACCAGGGAAAACGAAATAAACCGAAATAAAATAAATGAAATTAAATTAAATTAAACGAAAAGAAATGAAACAAGACGAAATGAAATGAAATAAATGAAACAAAGAAACGAAAAATGAAATGAAATGAAATAATATAAAATAAATTAAATTAAATTAAATTAAAATAAATTAAAATAAAATAAAATAAAATAAAATAAAATAAAATAAAATAAAATAAAATAAAATAAAATAAAGCTCATTTCTTCAGGTCACCGTATCACCACCAACAACGAGATTTGCTCAAACACCGCAACTTTGTCGAACAACAAACCCACACAGTCCGCAGCAGAGCGCTGACCCCGCCCCCTCCGCATCCGCGGAGTTCCCGCGGAGTTCCCGCGGAGCCGGGGCCCCTTCCCGAACTGCCTCTATCCCCAATTCCCCCCCGCTCCCAGCCGGGGTCCCTCCCGCGGGGGGCGTGTCCGTGGGATGGGCGCGCGTGTCCCCGCCCTGGCGCGCGCGGGGCGCGGAGCGGGCGCGGAGGGGCCGCGGGAGGGAGGGGAGGGAGGCGGGGAGGAGGAGGAGGAGGAGGAGGAGGAGGAAGGCGCGGGATGAGCGGGACGAGCGCGCGCCCCCCCGCGGCCGCCGGCGCTGCGCCCCCCGCGCCATGGAGGGATTCCCCGCCCGCGGGTACGGCACCGGCGGCGCCGACCACCGCCCGCTCTTCGGGGAGACCTCGGCCAGGGTAAGGCACGGCGCTCCTGGCCCCGGCGGGCACCCACCGCCACCTCCTCCTCCTCCTCCTCCTCCTCCTCTCCCCTGCCCTTCGCGGAACGAACCGCAGCGGAAAGTCCCGTAGCGTGCCCGCCACCCCCCAGCCGGTGTAAATGCCCCCCGGGAATGAGGACCCTCCTCCCTGACAGCGGCAGCCCACCCACCCACCCACCCACCCTTCCCACCACCACCCTCGCTGCGGTTCGCGGAGGACCGCAGCCGGCCCGAGCGAGGAACCTGCCCAAATCCTGCAAACAAATTAAAAAAAAAAAAAAAAGACAACAACACCCTGTAAAATAACAAATTTGGTCTCCTCCCACTCCCCGCCAAACCACCATCGAAAATCAGAAAGCTGCATCCCCGATGGGAAAATGTAAAAGGAGCCCCCCCCCCAAATTCCAAATGAAGGAAACGCTGCAAATTGGCAGAATTATAATAATAATTAAAAAAGCAGCCTGAAATAAAATCAAAACAACCCCCTCCTGATCAGTGCCCCGAACCAAAAATAATCCATCAAAATCTGCTCAGACACCCTTCAAATTTTAAAAAACCCAAACCACATGCCCAGAACTGTTTCCAACCCCCCTCCAGCAAGACCCCTTCCCCAAATAAAAAACTCCAAAACAACCCTCTCCCCCCCAAAACCAATAAACTTTCAAATAACCCCGCCCCCTCCCCCCAAACCAACACCCCCCCAACTTCCAGGGGAATTGGGGCTCGGGGTGCAGAGAGCCCCAGCGTCCGGGGGACCCCCGGAGCGGGGCTGGGAAGGGGCGTGGGTGCAGGCAGGGGGTCCCGCAGCCGCCGCGTCCCATCCAGGTGCAAGTGGCCCGGCAGCCCCCCGAGCCGGGGCTTTAGGGCTGCAGCGCCCCGGGCTGCCTCTCACCCGATTTTGGGGGTCTTTGCTGGGGATGGGGCTGGGGAGCCGCGTTTGGTGCCCTGGCGGTAATTTATTTTTCTCCCGGGATGGAGGAGACTGCGGTGTCTCTCCTTGGCGGCGGCTGACGTGTGGCAGCACCGACTCTTCAGGTGTCAATCCCCCGTAAGCCGCTCGGCCGGGCGGCTCTGGGCGCTGCTGCGGGTCGGTGCTGTGCGGGGGGCTGCGCTGGGGACGGGGGCTCCCCGGGCACTGCCCGGCATCGGGATCCCTCGGGAATCACGATACTTGGTGGTGTGCACCTGTGTCCAGTGGGGTGACATGGTTTTGTGACTTAGGGTTTGTTGCCTGTTCGGAGAGGTTACCCAGCAATGTGTGTGTGTGTGTGTGTGTGTGTTTGGGGGGCGCAGGCTGAAACTGCGCAGGGTTATTGACAACTGTACCAAACGCATCATTCCCCCACCCCCTTCCTGCCTAAGTACTTGGAACTGCTGCTAAAATGGTAATGTTTAATAAAAATATAAATAAAGCGATACCAGCCAAATTTTCGGGCGAAAATAGGTTGATGTGGGATAGGAGGACAGGCAGGACCCCGAGAAGATGAAGTGAGGGGGACAGGTCATCCCCAGCAGAGGAGTCCAGCCCTGAATGGGGAGTGCTGGAGGTAAGAGTACCTCTGTTGGAGCAGTGCCCTGTGCTGGGGACCTGTTGGCTGTCCTTGGTCTGGGATTTTGAGAAGCTTCCAGGGATGAGCACTTCTAGGGACTGGGATGTGCCATCGGAGCAGGCAATTCCCAAACATTTCAGACCAGGTCAAGCCTTAAGTCCCGGATCCCTGTCTTTCTCCAGCTGTGCCTCTGCTTGCAAAGGAGAGCAGTAAATAATAAAGATGGGATGCTAATTCTAGTTCCTGTGCTCGAGCGGGGATCCCGTATCCTGCACATCACCCCCGGCCCATCTCCTGTGGCTGTTTTTGGGACCTGTCGTGCAGGCCCAGCAGCAGCCGATGGTCTCTCCAACAGACAAGGGATCACTGTGCTGGCCCGGGGTCGTTTCCTCCGTGATTCACTGGGGTTGCTTAGAGACGGAGGCTGGTGAGGTCCGGAGCTGGAAACCTTCCGCGTCAGAAACGGAGAAGCAAAACTTTGCCTTAGAATGGGAGCAGGTCTGCCAGGAGGAGCCTGTCTGCCCATGCCCCAGTCTGCTTTCGGGTCTCTGCAAGCGATGGCTGGTCTGGCACAGTGGGACCCTCTGCTGGGGCTGGGCATGAGGCCACAGGGAGAGGCAGGGCAGTGCTTGTAACCCCAGGAAGCCCTGCACCCAAAATTAGGGGTCTTGCACCCTTGCCAGCAGTTGGAAATGGATGTGGAGATGGGGGTTTCCCTCTTCTTGCCTTCTTACGCTTTCCTGGTCTCCAAGCTGGTGACTTGGGGGTTAAAGCCACCCTGTGGGGATGGCAGAGCTTGGCAGCAACACCAGCCTCCTTCCCCTGCCATGGCCCAGCTGCTCCTGCCAAGCTCGCTCTCCCACGCTGACTGAGAGGAGACTGGGGGCAAGGTGGTCCCAGAGAAGCTGCCGGTGGGAAGAGGGAATGCTGTGGATTCAGCTGTGGTTACCAGGGATTCAGCACTGGCAGTGAGGGGATATGCAATGACACAAAGCAAAGGCCCAGCAGTGCAGTGGCAAAGAGGAGACCAAGTGTCACAGGTGTGGGACTTCTTGGGAACAGAGTTGAAAGTTGGGTTCCTCCATGACAGAAGCATTTAAATGTAAGTGGAAAAGTGTTAATTGCTGTGGGTTGAAAGCAGAAAGCACTAGAGAGGCTGAGCAGTCCAAGATGGGAATGAGGAGCCTTCAAGGACACACCAGCATGTCCCCATGTCTTGCAGAGGGTCAGTGTGGCCCTGGGCACAGCTCTTCTGCATACAGCCTGTATTGCCTGTGATTCCACGAGGTTTGGGCTGGCACTAGGTTCAGTGATCCCCTACGGCTGCAACAGGCTATGATTGCTGCTGACCATCTGGACTTGCTGATGTAAGACATAAAAATGGCCTTTCTGTCATTCCTGCAGAGATGGCACCAGTTATCCACCCTCTAGGGGACCAGCCCGTTCCTGTCCTGGCCAAGCCTCTGCTTGGCTCAGCCCACAAGTTGCTACCTTGCAAAGTGCTGAGCTGGAACAGGGCAAAGAGCGAAGCAGTTGCTCTGTCAAAGCCTGTGCAGCAGGTGCAGTGGTGAGGCTACACCCTCAGTCCCACCTCAGTTTCCCTGTTGCTCCAAGTAACCTTTACTCAGGTCCCAAAGGATCCTGGATTGTGCCCTCCTGCTTTGCAAGGACTTGACACTTCCTGACCTTGGCTCCTTTCCCAGAGGCAGGTAGAGGGAGACCTCGGCACTGCGGCAGCTCCTTGGGACAAGCCTGGTGCCTCCAGCCCCTGCAACACCCTTGACAGAGTAGGAGGAGAGGCCATCAACCCTCCCATTTCAAAATGCAGCTTGTGCAACACTGGAACATGGAATTCATCTCCTGTCTGGCCAACAGCTCAGTATGGCTGCTGAATGGGAACTCCCATCAGTGCACTGCCAGGGTGCATCTGAAGTTGGTGCCCATGTGCCAGCACCCTGTGCTGGTGCAGGTGACCTCCAGCAGCTGTGTGCTCTCTGTTTTGGTGTGCATGCTGGGTTTTTTTTTATCTTCTTGCTCTAGCAGCTATTGTAATTCATGGTGATGCTGGAGAAAAATCCTCCCTGAATCAGCTGTGCTGGTTGTGAGAGCTGGCTGTGCCAGCTGGGTGACATGGCATGTAGGAGACACGGCTCACCACAGCCCGTTTCTGTGTGCCCAGGATCCATGAGTGTCTGCCCGGGCTGGGCTGTGCACTTGGACACAGTGTGGAGGTGAAAGGCTCCGTCATCCCCAATCCCTTTAGCCGTCTTGGCCTCTGCTTGAGTATTTTTAACCTTTTTGCTGTGCTAAGCTGCCTGGGGCTGAAGTGTCAGCAGGCCCGGGGGAATACAGCCTCTTACTGCTTTGCCAAGCCCAGGATTTCAGGATCAGTGTCTCTAATCCCTGAATCCTGAAATACCTTCTTCTGCCGGCAGTGCATTTGGAAAATTTGAGTGACTGCGGGTTTAAGCATAGGGAAAGGGATGCCCTGACCCACAGGGACCAGCTGCCACATGGCAAAGCTGCTCCACTGCCGGCATCTGCACCTGATTCAGCTGTTGCTGTGATATCCATCCCTCAGTAGTGTCAGAGGAGAGGTCCCTCTACTGGGGGTTGCTCTTTCCCACACTCCATGAAACAGTCAGAGGGAAATGTTCCGTGGTCACCGCCAAGTCTGACCCCCTTGTTTTCTCCTGTCACACCAGTCTGAGTCCTGGCAAAATGAGTGAATTCTCCCCATCTTAAAATTGTTCCTCCAAGTCTGTAGTTGATTAGGAGACAAATAGTCATGGCTGAGTTTCTGGATGGTGTATCAGCCGTTGTGTCCATCCCTCCGAGCCTCTCTGTGCAGAGCTGGCTCTGACTGCACCTTACTGGGTGAGCTCTACAGGATGGTGACCCATTGCTGCTCTGCAGCTGGCTCCTTGCCCTTCCCTCCCTTCTGTGCTGTTGGAAACCCATCTCCTCATGGCACAAGGGATCCAGCTGCTCACCTCTTGCCACCCTGAATGGAGGAGCTGGGGCCGAATTCAAACTCTGATCCCCCTCCATAAAATTGCCTTGGTGGGCTCACCTGGGTCTGCAGGACAAGGGCAGAGCAAAAACACCATCTTCTCCTGGTATCAGAGTGGCTTCTGGGGGTAAGGACCCTTCCATATACCATCTAAATTAAAGTTAGCTTTAATGAATTTATGTTAGCTTAGGTGCAGGAGTCCAGCTCAGCTGTCATGACACACTTTCATGGAGCATTTTGTGCTTGCTTTTCACACTGTTGCTTCTGTTATTTGCCTGGAGTTATTTTTTTTGGCTCCTTTTTTGGGGTCAGTGGTGGGTACCTTGTAGAGGGCTCCCAGAGGCTGCTGTTGTATTGCTGACCCCATGTGTGGAAGCGCTGGTGAGAAGGGGTTTGTGCCTGGCTGGCAGGAGATGCTGGGGACAATTTCCTATGGAGGTGCTCCCACGGGAGACTAATAGAAGAGGTTTCAAAGAGTCTGCTTGCTGTGGCCCTGTCCCCTGGGGCGTGAACACAGCCAGGGCACAGCATCTCCCTGTGCCTGAACCACCTGAGCCTGAGCTCCACTAAGTCTGGTGGTCTCCCACCAGAGCATGATTTGCTCTCTGTCCCCTACTCTTTGTTCTGCTTTTCTCCTTGTGCCCCACTGCTTCAGTGTGTTACTTCTTCGTGATCTGGGGTTTCTCCCTCTGCAAATCCAAATTCTAGGAGGGAAGAAGGATGAAACACCAAGTGGAGGGAAACCTATGTTTTCCTGCTTGCTGGCTGCGATGTCTTGGGCAAGATGCTTGAACTCTTTTCTAACTTTCCTTTAACCATACCTATTCAGTGACTCTCAGTGTAATTAACTGAATTTTGGGGAACTTTCTCTCTGCACATCTTTACTGCTGTAGCTGCTCTTCTACCCTTTGATTTGGGGAGTCAGCCATCTGGGGTGTTACAGCTGACTGTGTGCAGCCCAGTCCGACTGTGGTGATAGATATTTATACTCAGAGCAGCACCATGGAGACAGGGAGGAGGCAGGTATCCCAGCAGGGATGGGAATGTTCTTCCTTTTCCTTAAATTGTTTTTTTTCTCCAGTAAATGCATCAGTATGAAGTCCTGCCCTGGGTGCTTATGCAGCCCAGTGTCACAGCTGGTCCTTTCCCTGATGCCACTGGGGTGGGATTGCAATGATGACACCTCTTCCCAGGTGTCAAAACGTTATGTCTTCCCAGTCAGTTATTTTACACTGATGAAGAGAGGCAGAAAGAAGTGTGTGTGTGGGGGGAGTATCTGTCCATCCAAGCAGAGCCACTGTGCAGTGCTCAGGTCTGCTGGTGTTCGGGTGGAATGTTTGGGGTGCAGGCAACACTTCACCTCCTTGCCAGCAGCCCACGAATTCCCACCTAAGACACTATCAAGCTATTAATTCTCAGGCAGCGAGGCTAAAATAAGCTTTTTCTGACAACCTCCATCTGTGCACTCCCACTTTGAAAAAAAACCCCTTGAAAATAATTTGCACAACTGTAATAGATTCGGACATAGTGAAAAAAAACATTTGCAAACAAGCCAAGCTGCTGCACGAGGCCTTGGCCAGTACAACCTCCTTGGGGTCCGTGGAACTGGAGGGAGGGAAACTTTCCTGTGTGGCAGAGCTGACCAGGGAGCCTCAGTGTTGTGCTGGGGATAACGTGGGTCTTCGGTGATGCTCTCAGCGTTGTTGGTTAATGGCCTGTTTCATGTGGGGGGTTTTTTTTGGTGGTGGTGTTTTGGTTTTTTTTTGGCAAGGAGTTCATACATGTAACTGTCTTCTCTTTTCTTCAGGACAGAATCATCAATCTAGTTGTTGGTGGCTTAACAACCTTGCTGCTTGTAGTAAGTATCCCACATCCCACCCCAGGTTGTGTACCTCCCTTAGGTGACAAGGAACCAGAGTTCCTCCTCAAAATGAGTGGTGAAACTTCCAGTGACCAGACAGGCTGTAATTGGGGCCCAGGCAGTCACTTTGGGACACACTTGTCTTTTGAAGCTCTTTGACAACGGGAGAATACCTTTCTTCAGGCCTTTTTTTATGAGCTGGCTGTTAAATAAAAAGCTGAAAGTTCTTTGCTAAATTATCCATCCTGGCTGAACATGGGCCTGGGTGAGACAACAAAGCGCTTATGTCCCAGGAGAGTGTGTTTGCTTCTATTTCCTTCTGTTCTAACTGCCCTTTAATTATGGCTTATGAGAGTCTTTCCAAAATTTGTCCCTTTGTCTTGAGCTATGCTTTTCCCAAGTTTTACAGACAAGCCCAATGCCATTGTGACTGGTGAGCATCAGTTCTGTGGTCCCTGGTGGGTGGCAGCATCATTTGAGCTCAGGTGCAGGGAGGCTGTAGGGACAGTCAAGGTGCCAGCTGGGGAAATGCTTGGCTGAAGGAATGTTCCTACGTGGGCAGAGCGTACCCCTGTGCCTGCTGGATTTATGGGTACTTGGAGGACGGCAACAAGCCTGAGTAGCAAAGTTTTCATCAATTTTTTACACCCTTCTCGGTGTCCAGTTGTATCAAACCGTTTCTCCTCCAGAATTTCACATTTCCCTTCAGCTCCTCAAGGGATGGGAGTTAAAGAGGAGGGAGGGGTGTGCAGGGGGGACGTGAGCATTGCGGTGCCCCAGCTGTCAGGGTGAGCCTCTTCTCACCACAGCTCTGAGAGCAGGCGAGAGCAAAGTCTTCATCTTTGTTTTCCTCCACACAGGTCACTCTAATCAGTGCTTTTGTCTTCCCGCAACTACCTCCAAAACCTGTGAATGTATTTTTTGCTTTCTGCATCTCCTTGTGTTGCATTTCTGCTGGCATTCTTGTAAGTACCGCCACGTTTGCCGTGCAAGCTTTTGAGTCTACGGCTCTGAATAAAACATGCTTTACGTGGTGCTGCCTTCTTTTTTTACATTCTCCTAGAAAAGCTTTCCTGCCTCCGTAAGACAAGCTGACAATATGAGCGGTAACCAGTTTCGTTATTCACTGCAGAGCAAGTGTGTGAGCCGAGCCAATTCTTGCAGTCCAGCTGTGGTGCAAGATTTGTCACCTCTGTGGCTGTGCCACCTGTAGCTGCCAGGGGAGACAGAGTAGGAAACCAGGGAGCAGAGCAGTGAGATGGGAATGGAGAGATGGGCTGTGCTGCAGAACACACTTGAAATGGTGGGGCCAGCCAGGCACTTGCAGGAGTCAGTGACCTTTCAGGCACAGGGGTTACCAGGGCAGGAAGCTACAGCAAGTAGCAGATGTTTCTCTACTCAACAGCTGCAGAATTCTAAGAGAGTTGGTCCCAAGCACTGGCAAAGGGAACTGGCAGGTCAGAGTTCGTAGAATCACACAAGGGTTTGGGTTGGAAGGGACCTTCTAAGACCATCTAGTCCAGCCCCCTTCCATGGCCAGCGACACTGGTGGCTCCTCCTTCTGCTGAAGTGTTTCGTATTTGGGGCATTCTCCTTCCCCGAGCTGTGACCTGGAGTGCTCTGGTCCTGAGCCCCTCACTGCTGGATGAGGGTGAGATGGGAAGTTGCTCTGTGGTGCCTGGTTAGTCCCAGTTTCTGATTCTACAGCTGGTAGCCACGACTCTGTCCAGAACAGACTGTGTTAGTGCAAACCTGATGTCTGTCCTCATCAACCAGGGTGTAGCCAGATTTTTTTTGTTTTACAACATCCCCAGCTAACACCTCACCCACCCTCCCTCTTCAACAAAGCTGACCAGACAACCCATGTCTTCGTAACCAGTTCCACAGACAAACACACACTCATTCTCTCTAGCCAGAAGTAGCTGGGTTGTCTTACAGGAAAAAACAGACCTACAAGTTGCCAGTTCAGTTACCACCATGGAAAGTCTCCGCAGAAGTACCTGGCTTTTAAAAGTAATACAGACTCTTTTCTCTTCTAGATCTACTGGTATCGACAAGGAGACCTGGAGCCTAAATTTAGAAATCTAATTTACTATATATTGTTTTCTATTGTCATGTTATGTATATGTGCCAACCTGTACTTCCATGAAGTGGATAAATGATGGACATTGGGAAAACCCAGCAATGATGCTACTGTATCAGAATGCTTTCAGCTCAGCTCTCAGCTCTGCTTGAGACATTTAAGTGAGAACAATCAGCCTGAGAGGAACAAAGTGGGTTGTGCAAGGATAACTCAGTACATGATTTTCATGTAAATGTATATGTAATGTCCCTCTTGTTAGGGAGAATTATTGCCATAAGACGTGACATTCCGCTTTTTTTTGAAGAGCTACTGTTGCGCTTAATGAACATTCCAGTTGTACTGATGTTTCAGAATGGCACAAGCTTTTTCATTTTGGAAAAAAGCAGCACTTTTTTATTACTGTACAAATAAACTGCAGCATTGAAAGGATCTGTGGCAGTATAAATAAATGGCATCTTACAGTCAAGTAAGACAAATACTCTTTATTTTGCTGAAACTGAATATACAATTATTTCTGTTCCCTAGGCAACCATTTAAAACTACAACTTATTCTCACATTAACAAAACCACAGACTGAAAAAGACCAACTCTTGATTATGAAGAGCTAATTACAGAAATAAATAAAATAATTTATACAAGAGTCTTTAGTTTCTATAGCTTTTTCTCTTGATTCCTAGCTAATAGGCTGCTGCTCAGCCTAGTGTCTGTTTCAAACCCCTGGATGTAGGAATTAATTGGCCTCCTTTGCATCCGGGCCCTATGTCCAAACACCCACAAGAGCTATTCCTCCAAGACTTTGCCACCTCCACATCACTCCCCATCTACTAACTTGCTGCAGAAATCACCTCTGGAGAGGTGGCTGGTAGTGTCAGGTAAACAGCAAGAGAGACAAATGTTCCAACCTACTCACAACAATCTCAAAGAAGTTACAAGCCTGTGGGGGTCCCAGTAGCTTCCCTTTCTCATAGCCCTTCCCTTTTTATTCAGCTTGCTGTAGTGATGAGAGAAAAGAAAAAGAAAAATAAAAGACTTTCCATGACTGATCTTTCCGAGCTCTGTCTGTTGCCAGCAACAGACTCCTCAGGAACAAGCAGACCAGGCAAGTCCCGTAAGCTTCTGTGTCTTCTTCCTATGCCACAGACATACTAACGAGTCAGATGAGATGGGAATACACACCATTTCTTGATGATGCTGCCCATGCTCCCTGAAGCCTTGGATGGAACTCATTCCTTCCTGAAATGTAACAGTAACTCCATGTATTACAAGAGTCAGTTAAGTGCAGAAATCCTCACCCATTCTTCATGAGACCTGTGCAAACTAATTCTTGCTGCGGCACTAAGAGGCTACAGTCCACGATCCTTGACTTCTGTGCAGTTTTTCAGATGCAGTTCAGCACACCAGTAGCAAGTCAGATCAGAACTGTCTGGATGGGTCCTGGCAGTGAGCGCTGCAACAGAGGCTCCTCAGAACACTGAACACCCTGGCTGAGATGTGGCACCTCAGGCCTCGGCTGGCTGCTCGGTCACCCTTCACAGATGAGGGAAAACAGCCTGAGCAGAGAAAGTGCACCGTAGTCATTTCAAACTGGAAGTTTCTGTTTAAAGAGACAGACTGTGACTGCTTTCTTTGGAGATGTGGCACAGGGTTGTAACTAATTTCACAACTCAAACATGGTCGATAGAAAATGGACACGGTTACTGCTTCTCAGTGACAGCTCACTAAATCCTCAACATCCTTTGAGTCTTCTGAGTCAGGACTGCCCAGTGATGAGCCAATAATGTGTGACCCATCTCCGTGATGCTGTAGGATAGGATCTGTCAAGAGACAAAGTACATTAGAACTATTAATACTGTGCCATTATAATAAGATATAAAATACACACTTTAGGAGGCAGGAAATGCAGTCTGGAATTTTAACCAATTTTAAGCGATGTTGGGCAGTTTGCAGTTTCTAGTTTCACAGAATCACAGAATGGTTGGGAACAGAAGGGACCTCTGGAGATCATCTCGTACAACTCCTTGCTAAAGTTGGTTGAGCTGGAAGCACATTGCACAGGATCAGATCCAGGTGGGTTTTGAGAAGGTGAGCCATGACTAACGTGGATGCAACCAGCATGACTCGCTTTTGGATTCATGAGGTATTACACTGTCAGGCCTACTGCTGACCCTCTGATGGCTCTGCAAGGAGATCCTTCCTCTGGAAGGCAAGTGTTTGTTAGGTACTGCAGTGGGAGAACAAACCTGTGCTGCTTCCAAGTCTGAGATGACTCTTGGCATTAGAAAGTGTGGCACAATCTAGCACGTCCTTCCAGCTGAGTGCTGGGCCAACACACTCACAAACAGCTCAGCCCCTCCCTATGAGAGGCATCAAGTGCATTGCTCATGCCTCTGGTCTTCTCTCAAAAAAGATGAACAAATTTCGTTCAAGCACTAGGCATGAAGAAATGCACACTACAGAAGGAGCTACCATCCTTTGTGTACTAATTCAAGGCTCAAGGGTGATGGGAACAGCTCAGCAAGCAACGAAGCAGCTGCTGTTTTAATGCTTTTCCCACAAGGTTACATGGGACCGACTCACCTTAAAATTTCATAGCCATGACATGGAAAATTATTTAAGAGAAAGCAAGGATCTGTGAAGTGTTGTCTGCAGGGACTAAGAAGTGCTATATACTGCTTTAATGACAGGGACTGTCATACCTGTCAGAGTCGTCAGGGGCAAGACTGATTCACTATCAATATCATCCGCTGCCTGGATAAAACCATGGGAAGAAGGAACAATCAGCACAGTCTCATCATCTATTGTAGGCTGATCAACTTGTTCTTCTATCGTTGGGGAACCCAGGCCCTGCACAACACAGAAGAACAGGACATGAGAGTGTACTCCTGCTACCATAAACAAAAACCTGCTTTGCTCAGCCATACTCCGTAGTAAGCAATAAATTCTGGATGAATTTTATCTCATTAAATTGAAATGCCAGCATCTGAGATAAGTTTACTTCAGCATTTACAGGGTGTTTTTCATCTTAGTGCAGGCACCCATAAACAAGATGAGAAGAATTCTACCCTGTGAGCAATATCAAGGCAGGGGGAAAGGAGAGACTGCAGGGTGGTGATAAAATGTTCTCTTGCAAGTCTTAAATTTTTTCTATGAAGAGGAATAATTAAGCTTTCCCACTACTTGCTGCCTAGATGTTCTGAGAGGCTGAAGCATTACCTTTATAGTACTTACCTGCTCCACAAATACAACAGCTTTACCTGAACTTAATACTTAATCTCGTAACTTCTGTTGTTGAGTTTTAACTGACACTGAAAAGAGCTCAGAAGACCCACTTTACTTGCTGTGCCTTGCTTGCCCTCTCACTTGGTGACTGTAGCTTGGCTCCAAACTTTTTTGCTGAACCTCTTGATATCAAAAATTCACAACACACTGACTCCTTCCAGGCACAAGTTGTCAATATCCTCCCTCTCTTCCAGTCCTGTTTTAATTGATGCTGTTGCCTCTTCCCTGGGTCCTGCAGTACTGGAATGGCACTAACAGCTCTGGCTTACTCAGTGTCACAGCACACTCTGGACTCCTGGTTCTGCAAACACAGTGAAAAGACATCCCAGACAGTTCTCTCCCAGAATCAGCAGATACATTTGGATTCCAGCTTTTGTGTGTAACGTGTGTAGGGTTTGTTCAAGCTTCAGGAATCCCTGGTGTGGAATGCTGGCAGATGCTGCTGGCAGAATGGAAGGTATCTGGATTTATCACTGTTTTCAGAGGGAGCAGGAATTGTTTAGGAGAGGCTACAGCCCTCTGTGTCTAAGAAAACCCTGCCCTGACATCCCTCCACCTTGTTTTTTTAGGAAGACTTGTTTCCCTGTGTAATTCCAAAATATTTTTGCAAAGGCAACTGCCTGAAAATCTCTTCCCAGGTGCTGCTGAAGAGGAGTTGCCTACCTGTGCAGCAGCTCAGTGAGCCGGACTGGGTCCAAGCATGTCCCCATTCACACAAGTGCCTGAGCTGCAAGGGCAGCTTTCTGTAGAGTGCACAGCTCAACCTACATACAAGCAGCACTGTGTGGAAAGGCTTGAAACTGGGAAGAGGAGGCGTGAAAAACTGAAGAAGCCATTGTGGTAAATGGGCACCTTTCCCAGCCAGAAATAATAAAACCCTGCAGCATGACTGCCTGCTTCCCACTACCCACCCACAGTGACAATACAACACTGGCAAGTGCATAAAAATAACACTGACTTAAAGAGAGCAAAATTTAGGCATGTTTTTCTAGAGTAACTTTTCACTCAGAATCACTCACAGACAGTTCACTATTTCCTAGAATTTAAATACACACATCAAACTTGAATCTGACTAGAAGTGTAAGGCAAATTAGAATTACAAACTCAGTTTGTAATTCTCCACTTAAGTGGAGAAGCATGTTTAATAGAAGTCCTCGAAAATGGAAACTGTGGTACACCTTGAAATATATTATTAGATTCATGAAGCAAACTCAGTTTGTAATTCTGTATAGAAAAAAAGTTTAGTTTTATGTCCTGCTAGCCATAAGCATTTTCTACAAAGTTTAATTAGGAACTAGGTTTATATCAAAAATTTATTTATTCTACCTCAAAAAGCTAAAATTCTAAACTGAAAGTAGAAAGCTGATGGTCTGCCTCAACTGCTGAAAATCTTATCACAACTATGTCAATAATGAGAAGAAGAAATGGGAAGAATAACCCCCAGTTTTGGATGTATTCAGGATTCAAACACTTCTGTAGTAGCAGACTTAAGACATACAAAGATCCTCCCCTTTGTAAGAGCACAGTGGATATGCAGTGTCTATTTTAAACTTTGGCAAAGACAAAGCTAAAGCATATCAATGATGGATTTTCAAGACTGACAAAGCAGAGTTACAGCTATTGTAGAGTACAGTGTTTTAGAGAACATGATGGGGGTATTTCACTCTAACTGATCTCTTCCCACATTCTAACCTAATCAAGATTGTAAGGAAAGAGGTATTTTCTACCCACTAAAGATTGTTATCTTCTTTTTAGCACCTCTGATTTCTGTGACTGAGTCATTTTCATAAGCAACAGAACGATGGAGGAATTTAGTATAAATAATCCAAATACCTGTAATCATTTGGATAAACTCACTTCTGCATCTCAGGTGTTGGAGCAGAATAAATCTGAGACCAGAGAGAGAAGTAGCTTAAATGCTTCAAATTCCAATTTAACAGATACTTAAGTGGAGAAGCATGTTTAATAGAAGTCCTCGAAAATGGAAACTGTGGTACACCTTGAAATATATTATTAGATTCATGAAGCAAAAACTAAATACCTCACCTTCCTTGCTCAGCGGTGCACCTACCTGTGACACAGGCATGTTGGATAATTAACAGCCTATAAAGCAACAGCATCAAACAGTAGTTACACAAAGGCAACTGTTTGGTGCCACTAATATTTCAGCTTTCCACTGTCACCATGCAAACATACCCTTAGTAGTGAAGCAACTCCACAGCTAATGAGGTGTTCAGTGCTCCAGATGAAGTAAAATATAAGCCTCAGTACCTAATTAAATGCTGACACTTTCACACCCCATAACACATTAATGAAGCTCAAGGATAGTGGATCTGAACACTGGTAGAACTGTGATACAGAATTTTAGAATGGTTTGGGTTGGAAGGGATTTTAAACACCACCAAGTTCCAAGCCCCTACCATGGGCAGGGACACCTTCCACTAGACCAGGTTGCTCAGAGGCCCATCTAAGCTACTGTTGGAACACTTCAAGGGGTGGGGCAGCCATAACTTCTCTAAGCAACCTGTTCCAGTGCCTCATCACAGCAAAAAACTTCCTCCTAATACCTCATCTAAACCTACTGTTTTTCAGTTCGGAGCCATTCCCCCTTGTCCTGTCCCTACATGCTCTTGTAAATAGTCTCTCTCCATCTTTCTTGTAGGCTCCCTTGAGGTACTAATGTACATGAAACTACTGACATATTTCATACAAAAAACTTAATATAAAGGTCAAAGATGCAATTAAATCATTTCCCATGCAGAAATGGGGAAAATATC
Organism: Myiozetetes cayanensis; assembly: GCF_022539395.1. Taxonomy (NCBI): domain Eukaryota; kingdom Metazoa; phylum Chordata; class Aves; order Passeriformes; family Tyrannidae; genus Myiozetetes; species Myiozetetes cayanensis. Next base: position 7,085,233 of record NW_026087521.1, read on the forward strand.
AAGTATCATGCACTCCCTTACCTCAGTAACGTAAGTGCTGGGTAAATCAGAGTGAGAATCCTCATCCTGTTTCAGGCTGGAATCTGCAATCTCCTCCTCAGTTCTTACCATGACTCCATCCATCAGTTCACTACCATTCCTGCTGCTGAATTTGGAAGCATCATCTTCATTGTAGGCTGACTGTTCTTCATCACTCAGCTTGGACTGATGGATATCATCTGGGAAAGTATTTGTTTCTAGGGTATCAGGAGGATCAGTCAGGTCAGCTGACTGAATGTCTGAGTCAACAGTCAGTTCTGTCTGGGTGACAGAGGAGGGGATGTCTTCGGCAGCAACGGTGCGGATTATGACACTCGGCGTGTGGCACTGCACTGTGACGTTGTCACTTGTGTTTAACAAATGCTCTGGCTGTGAGCAGCATTTGCAAAAAGAGACAAAACCCCAAAAAAAGACCATCAGAGACTTTCCTGTAACTATCTTCAAATCTTTCAGCAAACACAAGCAAAAAGATTCAAACTGCTAAGTGGAATTTAGAGTTTTATATATACAGTATGCCAGCCCAGATCATGTGTTGACCTTTCCTGGCCCTATATGATGTCTTTGTGGACTGAATTTGGTGTCACCTATAAAGCAAATACATAATATAAAGTTGTAACCATTCAGGTGAGGACAGCCATAGATTCAAAAGGTAAGAGGTTTCTTCCCCTGAATTTTGTATCACTTTTGTGATTTAAACTCCTGTTTGTTTCCCCTTCCCTCGCTCTAACAAAAAGCAACACCTGTCACTACTATACAACTTTTTTGAACCAATAACTATTTGTGAGAGTAAATGAAAACATCAGGAAACCATTGGATTTGGTTTTGCTGGGGGCCGAGCCACTGTATGGAGACATCCTGTTCACCCACAACAGAATGACGCTGCAACTTCCAAGTTGCTTTTTAAAAACAACACAAAAACCCCCAGAATTCTCAGTCCTCAGGATTTTTAGCAAAGTGACACTGTTATGACTTAAGACCTGCTTTGCAAATTTACCATGTGTTACAGATGCTCCCCTCCCCCAGAGCCCCAGCCCTGGTGTTCACTGCTCAGAGCACGCACCGATAAGGCGTGGACTATGATCTGCTCCGGCGAGGCCGGAGCGGCCGCGGCCGTCAGGGTCATGGTGGGACTGGTTGTCAGTGTCAAAGGAAGGCCTTGGCTTGAGCTTGTCTGCAGTAAGTAGGTTCCTGGTGTTCCAGTCGGCTGGAGATGGAAAGACTACAAAGACAACACAAGTTTAATGCCCAAACTCACTGCCCAGGCCACACTGGGAGCAAGTTGATTCACATGAACCAGCCTAAATGCAACTCCCTGGAAAACAAACACACAAATCCAACTCAATCCAATCCCTTCTGCACTGACTCCTGTATTGTGCTCAAGAAGCAGAAATCTCTATCTACAGCCTTAGGCTACCAAGACAAGTATTAAGAGCGAGAGCCCAGCAGGTCTGCATTACGCTGTACAACAGCAAGTAAGAAAGGAACAAATTCAACTTACTTTTATATTGAGATGAAAGAGAAACTGTGCTATAAACTACAGGACAATGGAAATGAGACAACCTTTGCTTGCTGAGAGCTTTCTCTGGCTTCCTTATGCCAGATTACAACAATGAGGAAAAACCCAAGCACAAAAGAAAAGCTTCATAGCACTAAGGCATTAAGACAGATTTAAAGCATTTAACTGTAATTCAGTTTTTTCCACAGCCCTAATGGATTACACTTTCAGAAATAAGTTTCAGAGCTCTTAACTTCCTCTTTCCACTTGAAAACTTTTGTTATTGAAATCCACAGTTCTGTAGTCTAAGAAGCAACTGGGCTTAAAAGAAAAAACCACAGTAACAAATACCAGTTCTCTGTTACTTACTGGAAGAATCTCAAAGGTCTGTAATGTTCCACTGTTTAGTGTTATTGTCTCAGAGTCAACAGTAGCAGCAGGGGAATCAGTTGAGGCTGCAAAAGGAAATTAAAAAAAAGAAAGAGAAAGTATGTAAACCAGAATGTTCAGCCCTGCAGAGAGCATAACATACTATAATTACTACATGGCAGGGTACTGTTAATTCCACTAAAAGGAAAAAGAAAACTGGCTGCAATCCTAATGACAAGGTTCTCTAATTGGTACCAAAGACACAATACTATTTAAGGAGAGCATTCTACAGTCCAGAAGAGCAAAGAAAAGTAAGTATGGGTTTAGTGCACAGAGATAAAAGCAGAAAAATAAAGTTTGTTTGATGCGATCTAATTACTTTTGCAATGAGATTTGTAGGAGGTTCTAATGTAACAATACCCTTTGGTGTAATGATACCCTCTGGATCATGTATTGTTTTAAACAGGTGTCAGGTTTAATATTGTTGTGTTTCCCACAGACCTCTTTTTTTTTTTTTTGTATTTTTAATCTCTTCTGCCCCTCGATAGTGTGCTCACCACTGATAAAACATCAGATGCTTCCCAAGATATTTACCTATCCTGTGTGTTGTGACTGTAGTGTATAAAAGCTGTAAGTATTTTGTGTAATTACTTATGAAATGATCTCCACTAATTCTAGAAGTAATGAAGAGAAGCATTGAAAACTATTGATGCATCAGGTATTTCAAGATCACCAGGTCCAAACAACTTGTACCCAAAAGTTTATAGCCATAATTACGATTTCTACTTACTCTTAAAAAAAATCACAGGTTCCAGGAAGCTCAAGGCAAATTAATCCTTTGCCTGGGATTATCTAGTAATTTGCTAAATACCAAAAGGGGAAAAGACCTACAAGATTACAACAGTGATCCAAGCACTGGAAACTTTGCCATCTCAGACTCTGTAAATTAGAGTAATTTTGATCTCTTAAGATAAAAATTCCAGTTTTGAAGCTTTTATTGTTACAAGTTCAAGGTTTCCTGCTGCAGGATTCCTGGTACCCAGTAGCAGAGCTGTGGCCCTTCAGTCACCCAGCCAGCTGTGTTCACAAAACCTGCAGCAACTGCCCCTTTGAAACCTTGCACCTTCTATCAAATGCAGCTGAAAGTGGCCAATAGGTTCAGCTCTCATGGGATAGGGAAAGACACACCACAAAAGTCACTTTGATTACACAACCAGATATAAAGCAGACTAAAATGGGGAAAAAGGATTGTTAGGCAGACAGGGGAAGCAAAGGCACAAAATAACTGCTACAGGATTCAATTCAGAAAGGACTAAAGGTTACAGAATACCAGCCCATCTTGCCTGCTCATCAAAACCCAATAGCTTTGACCAAGCTTTGTTCAAAGTCTGATACTCCTGACGTATTATGACAGATAAAAAGTTCTTGGCTAGGTGTTGTGTGTCATTCTGATTAAAAAATAAACCACAGAAGATGAAGACAGCACTTAATAAGTAGATAAAGATAAGCTAACCTAATGAAATTATAAACAGAAAATTGTTTACCAAATGCCTATTTAGTCATAGTCTGATCAACTAACTTGGTAATCAGCAAGACCAAAGCACTATATTTTCCTAATAAAATTTACAAACATGAATAGTGCAAAACAGTATATGGTGGAGACCGCAGTCTGCATATGGGGTGACTGGAGTTAATAAAATCAGTTACAAAATCAAGCAATAAAAACTACAATCAAAGTAGACTTGGTAATAAGAGTTTGATAATGAGCAAAGTTCATCCTTAAGAGAAGCACTAGCTTAAGAAGAAAACACATAGTCGTTAGAGCAGAACATTGGCTGAATGTCAGTGTGACTTGGCAACTAACACTTTCCAGAGTGTTTGTGCCTAGAAATAACTGCATAATGAAGAGCAGGACTAGAAAAAACATTATACACCTTCTCTTCAGTGTCCTTCATCAGAACTGAGGGACAGCAGTGTATATAATTTACAAAAGGAGTCCTTGTACGTGATATTCATTGTTCTGCACAAGAGCCACCAGAAGAAACTTAAGGAATAAATATATATATACTGCATCTTCACTAAGGGGCTTGTGTACTGAAGACTTTTCAAAGAACAGGCTATGTGGCAAACTCCTGTGTGCACACACACAGACAGACACCTACAACACACGTGTCCAGGTGCTCCAATTGTAGCTTCTTGGAATTACTATCACAGCAACATCTATGTTTACCTAACAAAGTTAGAAACAGGTAAATGGAACCCAGAAATGCTTCACCTGAAGTTATGACAAGACCAAAGCAGAACCGCTACAATTCTTTAAGACATGCCCACTCCTCCTTCATCATCTAAACATAAGAAAGCTTCAGGTTTCGTTAGAAGACAGAAAGTAGTTCATTCCAGGTACTTACAGACATGGGTAATCTGGACTGGAATCTGCAAAGCTGCCATGGGGCTTGGGGCACTGCCCGTGTTCTCCTCCAAGCGAGCCACGCGAATCTGCACGTGCTGAACCCCCGAGCTGGAGTTAGTGTTTGGTAATCCACTTCCAGATTTGTTCTCTGAGAGCTGGTGCCCTGGATTGTTTTTCTGGTTCTCATGGAGTTGTTTAAGACCCTTTATCAGCACTGAGAGAAAAAATACTCATGCTAAAGCATGTTGAAGAAGCACATTCAAAATGCTGCACGTGAGATTTATGCAAGATGAAAAAAGCAACCAAAATCCTTCTAAATTGGGAACTTAATTTATAAACATACAAAACCTAGAAATTCAGCACACACATAAACCACATGTATAGTCAACTACTGCAGTGACCTTGATTTTGTCATGGAACCTAGGCATTTTAGGATGCTGGGGGTGGGGGGGAAGAAAAGTTTATAAGATTTTGCAACTCTCTAAAAACACGTACAAATGTAAACTACAATCAAGTGCCAGTATCACTAGTTGTGCAACGCTGCTTCCAGAAATAAACTCTCCAATCTCACAAAACATGAAAGGGGATTTGTTCAAGAGCTTGACAGAAGTGTCACTGAAATAGGGAGCAAGAAAAAATTACTCTCAAGTGACTGTATTACAATTCTTCACCTGTGCATGAAGAGGCCCATTGCTCCAGGAAGGGAGCAGCTGATACAGGTTACAAAACCCGAGGCCTCAGCTTTTCTAGCACTCAGTACAGCAAATCCCTTAAACATCTCCCAGTTTTGGAATCAAGACATTTTATCAGGGGAAAGAGAGAGGAGCCTGTTGATTCAGTGATACACCTACACTATGAATTGTCTGATGCAACAACTGCCTATTAATGTGTGGCAAGCAGAACAGTGCTCCCCTCCCAACTGCAGCCTCCAGGCATAACTAATATAGAACCACACTGACAACCACAGAAGTGTCCATTAAATTACACCTTTCATTAACCAGGCCATGACTAATCTCTCTGATTTTTTTTTTTCCTCTCCTCAAGTCAGAGAAGAGGAGGACTGAAGGTCACAGAGACTGAAACAACCTTTGGCTCAGACACTGGTTTCTCTAACCAAGAATGAGAAAATACTATGAGATGTATTTAGGGAGCCTTATACTCATGATTTCTCCCCTCCTCCTCAATGCATATAGTAGATCTACCTTCTGTCTACAGATAAGGCTCGGCACCTGACACAGATTACATTTTAACATGGTAAAGGTAACACATCTGACCTGAGGCCATAGTTAGGCTGCAGATACATATCCTCTTCCACCTGAAGAGGTCACTGCCCTCCATACCAAAGATCAGCATCATCTGAGATCTGCCAGCTGAGCTGCTTATACACATGCTCTCACTTTAGCCTAAGTGAGGGGAGATGGCAAAATCTGTTTAGTTGTATACATCAGCTTGGCTTGTTTCGACTGAAACACTTTAGGATTGCTTGTAGGAGCAATTCAGCCAGCAGATCCAAGGGGCCAGTAACTTCCAGCAAAGGAGCAATGTGCTCTTTGGCCAGCAATGCTGTAAGCAGACAACAAAATGCAGCCTTATTTCTTTGACATTTGTGAAAGGAGTTCTTAGAGGAGAAGTGTGCAAGCAGTACATTACCAGGGAATGAAACGTCTTTGTGGTTTGCAATCTGCCTTTTAATGGTCCACCATTTACTCCGAAGCCACTGTGGTGAGCGGACACTACTCCATCCCTCAGCAAGTAAATCCCAGTTGATGTCATTTTCATCAGAAACTTCAAGTTCCGCTATCCTGGCAGGATACAGAAAACATTTACCTGTTAGACACTGCCCTCCAGACCGGCAGGGGTGTTGCACATCTCCGGCCGTGTCACACGTAACAGCGCAGAATGACATGCTAGTGACCAGCCCACCAGAGCTCATGAACTGACACAGGCTTCCAAGGCTCCACGCTGCCAGAGGTCAAGCAGAATCATAAACAACAGAAGATGGACTAGACCTGTTAGATGATCCAGTCCATCTCCTTGCCATGCAGGATTATTCTCCTTATTTGCTTATTCATTAAGACTTAGGTCAGATTATCGTGAAGCATTCCAAGTGGTGGTACTTGCATCTTTTCTTTTTGAAACAACCATTCCCCGAACACATCAACAAGGCAGGAAACACTTCCTGAGATTCACTCTGAACTTTCACTTAATTAATTTCATGTTATTTACTTCCGTTTTCTCCTAAATAACAACCATCCATCCTTAACATAGATTTTTGCCTTCTCTCAGATGCTTCTTAGCCAAAGTAGATGAAGTTAACTACAGCATTAAACAGTTCCTCATAAATCAATCCCATCAGGCTCTCCAGGTAAGGGACAGTCTTCTCTACCAGAATCTGTTTGAATACAAAAAATATTTCTGAATTGCCTCCAGCTCATCTGTACATGGAGCATACGAAAGAGAGGTGAATAGTGAGAGGGAGAAATATTTTTGTGGAAGTTAAGAAAAGTTCTCTTCACAAACGAAGCAATAGCACTGAACACTCTTTGCTAGCTAAAGAAAAAAAAAGTAAAAATGGAAAAAACTACCAGAACCAACCCTGCAGGATGAGTTTAGGATATCTGGACAGACCAAAACAGAAATATTAAGATTTATAACTAGCACATTCTGAAATGTGGAATCAGGGTCCTCATTTTGAGCTAATGTCAAACAGCTTCAGTATATTCGTGAATATTGCTTTGTAAGTAATCCTTAGATTCCCTGGATGTCTTGGCTCTTTATTCCCACCCAACCATAAATATCCACTGGCTAAAAAGCCTGAGTTAAAGGCATTCAAAATGGGAGGAGGACTGGAGAGAGCAAAAGATTTCCAAAGTGACTACAAGGCTGCCAGTTCAAATGTAGTCAGAGATTCTGATATCCAATCAGTGTCTGGTGGCCTACATGAAATTAATTTGCAGTCTCAGTTTAGCTCTTTGTAGACAAGACGTCCACATCACAGAAACCACCACCACACTTGACCCTTGTTGGTCATCTCAGCAGAGAGGCCAAGGACTGAACGGGCAGGGAGACTGAGCTACCCTCCAGTTAAGGGTTAAAGCGCATCGGTGGGGCCACGTGTGGGAAGCTTGCATGGTTGCTGCCTGTGCTGTACCTTTTCTGTGGAATAAAGAAGACTTCAGTCTCCAGGGTTTTCAATCTGACACCTTTCACGAACACTAACATTCACTAAAAAAACAAAAAACAAAAAGTATGTTCAATAATAAATCTCTGGGAACTGTAAACACAGCAGTGATTTTTGGAGGGTTCTAGAGTTTTCAGTGTCTAAGGAACCAGCAAAATGGACCCCAATGGAATCCTGCCAGCAACCTGTATTACAAGCCTTTAAAAGTAACTAAAATAACAAACCTCATGATCAGATTTATTTCATCTTCCTTGGTCCACTCAGTGCCCCCACTTTGTTTCCAGTTGAGATAGTTGAGCCATTTTGAGCGGCATTGCTTCTCGGAGCGCGTCCCGACCCGCTCTGCCACAGCAGCCCAGGATACACCTTGTGTGACAATGTCACCTGGCTCTGTGCTCGTCAGCTCATGCACTACTTCTGCCAGCCTTTTTTCTTCTTTCTCTGTCCACTTTCCTGAAAGAGAGAGAAGCTCTCCAACTTTACTAACAGCAGATATTCTGTTTTGATCTGCAACACGCCAACAGACATTTATCTTCTGTGCCTAACACCTCATTCCATATGCAACTATTGACTTGTGCAGAAAATCTAACTGTTCTTAATTACTAACAACTTATATTGTTTCTATTCTTGATTAACAAATGCACAGTTTCATTGTTCTGCTGCAAATTTCTTTCTCTTCGTCTTCCAGATGAACAAGTTTTCCTGCCATTTGAATATATACATTACAAAATAAACAATACTTCTGAAGTGCATCTGTCTGTTAAGTGACACTGATATACAGTATATGTTTATAAACAGCAAACACAAGGGGAGGGTTTTTAATCCACTTCAATAAAATATGCTCCAGTGGAATAAACATATTATGGATAATGGACTGCAAAAATAAACTGAGTATTCTGATCTTTAAGAAGTAAAACTGGAGAAACTTACAACAAATGCATTCTAATCTGACCCCAGATTTTCACCCAGTGAGTTCCTCAGTTCAGAGTTACATCCTTCTGAAAACAGTGATGACAAAAGGTGACAGAATTTTAACCAGAACATCCATTTCTGACACCAGCATTTACCTCACCTGTGTTGCAGGTATCCTTCATCAGTCTGCAACGATCTTTTACAGAGGAAGCACTTCTCCCCAGGGCAGCTCCTATTGTGGCCCAATCGTTACCGTGCTTTACTCTCAGCCTAAAGAGAAACATGCTCATATTAGTACTACAATTAGTTAGGAAATTACCAAAATATCAAATCCTCTCTAATAAAAACAGGGTGAACGTGCAGTTCACAGGCTTAAAGACACTTTGATACTTCAGTATTTTTCTATCATCACTGCTATTTCTTCTGTGTGTTTCTAGAAGCTTTTTGGGCCAGCTAAACCACAGGATACTCCTTTATTCAATGCTTAAAACATCCAACTGTCTCGTAGGAACACTGTGAGGCTTAATGACTGTTAAACGCAATATAAAGGTTGAGATAAACAGCCAACTTCCATTCTGTTACAAGTTCCTCAAAGATTTTCAGGTGGTATAGAGAGCACTTGAGAAATCTAAATAATACCTGATGAAAACCTAGGCATCCTACAATTAAAATGAAGCAAAACACTGCATAATCACGTTCATAATTTTAACCATTATTTTCCTCTCTCACATTACAGCAAGTTGCTTAAAATGTTGAGCCCTGAGAAGTTCTGACACATCTGGAACCACAGGCTCCTTATGAACGAGGCAAACCAGCTAAATTGATCCTATCAATGCAATGAAATTAACTCCCTTTCCTCCTTCAATCCAACAGTTTCTTCAAACTGCTCAACCCTGGAAATCTGCAGGAGGGGACAAAGTCTGCAGCCCCATCTCCTTGATCTATCAGGTTTATGCTCAAAATAAGACTCTTTGAGCTGTACTGACAATTTATGTATTTCTGTAATACTTCATAGGGGAGGTCTTATTCTTGACCTGCCACTTTCTTCAGAAATAACCTTTGCTCAGATTTCCTAGAGAAATGGAATTTCTGTTTCTAACAAACATAACCACAAAGATTGACTGCTCTTGTAAAAATCTGAAACATTCCTAGTTACAACAGAAGCTTTGCTTTAGAACTTTGTTGCATATTGTTGTCCTGAATACACATAAGAAAAAATTTTTAAAAATATCCAACAGTTTCATTTCTCTTCAGATAATGACCACTATTTTTGGATAGTGTTGGAGCAGTCAAATTTACTTGTAACTTTTCAGTGATTTCAAATAAAGAAACCTGTAAAAACTGCTCAAGCTACTAAATACAAACACAGAAGAGTGACCTTATTCATAAGACTTACTCTTTAAGCTTTTCAATTTCCTCAGGAGTATACCTAGGCAACAGGTAAATAAAAATACATTATTTTAAACAGAAAGCATACAGTATAAATACTTTTATTTTACTAACCACACAGTACACATTCAGTTACAAGAGATAAAGGAATTTCAGCAGTAAGAAGCAATCTGACTGAATGCTTTGAAAGAACGTGAGGAACAAATGGCATTTTCCACATCAGTGCATTTCTAACGTTATCTGGTCTAACACTCCTCTCATTTGTCAGGAAAGTTCCTTGCTCTTGGTCCTCAGCTACTAAGAACAGAATTAAAATTTTGAGTATTAAGTCTCTCAAATAAACAACTATTTCTTCCTTCCTGTCCCAATTCACAATCACCCATAGAGCTGGCTTTGCATAAAGAAAAGAAAAAAAGAAAATCAGCACTGAGAAGGTACTTTTAATTTTCAACTACCTTCAAAAACTAAAATCCAACATCCTTTCTGGATGGCACCAGACCACTGCTTTACAGAAGGGCACAGGGTGGAGATCAATTACCTCCAGGTCAAAGCTCTAGGAAAATGTTGCATCTCAGCAGATCCATTCTTGTGTCCAAGTCTTCTAATCATATCAGCATCTGCTAGAAACTTTGTTTTCATTTTTTTTTCCGTTCATCTGTTTTTTTAAAGTTGTGAATAGCGTCAATTTAACACAACTACTGTCAAGGTTGTTTTACTGGAATTCAGCAGAGGTGACATGATCAGGAAGATGTGTTTGGCTACAACCTTCTGTCTCACACAGAACATGTCAAACATAAATACATGACCCTACTCATACCAATAAAACCATGCAGCATTAGAGGTTTTCATACTTTCCAACATGGTTTCTGTCATCATACATGCGAAGAACTCTTCTATAGACAGCAAAGAGAGGCCGATTCAGACCCCAAGCTATTGTCCTGTAGAAATCTTTTCTTTCATCTTTTGACATTTCAAATATAATTTCAGTGGCATCTTTTATTCCACGGGCCTAGAACAAAGCATTTAAAAAAAACAAAAAACAAACAAAAAAAACAAACCACAAACAAAACACCTTAGATAAAAGTCTCCTGGAAATCAAAAAGCAGAACACTTAAGAATTGAAGCCATTATGCAACTTTTTGTGTATTACAAATACTACAGTCCAAAAGTAAAACTGAGTATTTATGGATTAGCTCCCTCAAATACAAAACCCTGAACACTAGGTTTTGTTGTTTTGGTTTTTTTTTACACTGGAGTCCAGGTAGACACAGAAGCTCTAACTTCCATCCACATTTAAGAAAAAAATCTAATATTTTAAGATCAAAAATTGAACCATCGAATAGAACATCATGGAAAATGTACTGTGGTGGAATTAGCCTGGGGTCATACAAGAGAAGGTTGTCAAACAGTGTTATATCAATTTATTACGTAATTTTAGATATTACTTATCTGAAAGCAATTTCTTTTAATTAAACTATTAATCTTGTTTTGATGGAAACTCAAAGTAAATACAATACAAAAGCACTGAAGTATGAAAGGAATGCTTTAGTTTAACTATATATAACCTCTTACTTTAACTTCAGCTTAAACTAAGAATCACTCTATTTAAACTATTCAAAGCAGTACAAGAAAGCAGGTAAGTGGGAAAAGACTGAATCAAATGATTTACCAGTAACTCAGAAAAGTTATTTAGCTAGCTTCAAAAAGCTTCACTGGGTATAAAACACAGTATTACCTATGAATGATTTTGTGGCAGAAATTCTAATACATGTGTGGGCAGAAACACTTTCTACAACTAACGCTGTGGGATGAACACTAAATTCAGGGTTTTTTTTTTTTTTTTAAACCACAAGTGAAGGATGGTGGAAGTGTAATATCCAGGCTATAAATTCTCAGTTGTACGAGCTCAGCTCAAATATCCTCAGCTGCAAGTCTACCACAAATAGGACTTATGGGTAATTAGCACCATCAGTGTGTTAACTGCAAGCCCATTTACACTGAACTCTGACCCCAACACATTAAGGGGAGGAAAGCAGACACAGCCATCCTATTACTGTAGTAAACAAACACGGATATAGGATCAAGGAACTCTGGAAGTTGCATTCCATGCTCTGTAAGTAAAATTATCTCTACTGCTAGTGCAATTTTTTTTCTCCATCTTCATCAAAGGTTTCATCAATAACCAATATGTATTTAAAGACATTTAGTCCCGTAAAATGTCATGTCAGGATGCTCAAAATGGGCAATATTCAGTATAAAAATTAAAAGCAGACTTGAATCCTGTGCCTGGATACAATTTTCTTACGTATTTCAAACGGGCAATGACCATTTCTCCAATGAACCAGTCAGAATCACTTATGCATATTCTGGGAAGTCCTAAGGAAAGCTGGCTTCTAGCAGGAACTGCATCACCACACCAAGGAGCAGCTAACATGCTCTAAACATACCTTTAAATAACGCTCAATGTTACTCATCAAAATGTCAATTTCTTCCTTTGACCACATCCCTTGCTTCCACTTATGGCCTGAAAATAGAAATGGCAAAGTAATTACCAAAGTGAAAGCCAGAAAAACAGCAAGAACAGAAGTATCTGACACACGACCCTCACACTGCAATTAACAAAGAAAAGACTAATTTTAGCTACTAAAGAGCTAATCAGAATTTTAAACAGATGTTATTTCATAACTGACAGCAACCATCAACTGATGTTTCAATAATGTGAGTCAGACCTCTCTTCAAAAACATCCATATTTTAAAAACAGAACATAAATTCCTCTATGTGCTGTCAAGTCATATTTTCAGAGTTTCTCTTCAGCCGCAACTAGAAAATTTGTCTTTAAACTGACAGCTGAAGTTTCCATGCTTTCAGAATTATTCCAGAAGCTGGAACTGAAAATGTGACTCATAATATTACTTGAGGAATTGGTAACAATGTAGGCTTCTCTTCTATGCCTTAACACTCCCCAACATGTGAGTAGTGCCACCTACTGTGAATGTTTTTCACAGAGGTAAATGCTCTGCTTAGTCTATTTTGACAAGCTGGTCCCCATTTATCTCCTTTTTTTTTGGACTGAGAATAATGCTCAGGGGACACAGTCAAGATAAAAACTCGTGGTGAGAGTTTTATTTTCCCGAATAAAAGCGGCAAACAAATAGAAACAAACACAATGTTCCTCTCTAAGTCCTTAGTAACTACAGTGTCAGCTGCGCTTTAAAGGCAAACCCAACCGACTTTGATATTCAGGGAGAGAATTTCAAATCTTAAGTCTACCAACTTAATAAAACATTCCAACTATAAAATACACAGATTGTCCTTTTTTCCCCTTATGGTCATACCATACTTTTAATTCAGATTATGACAGTGTGACCCACTTTACATACTGCTGTGTGCTGGCTACCTGCCCACCTCTGCTCAGAAAAATCAGGGTACTTCCTTCTCAGCCTGCTAATTACCAGAGCTGGGAGGCAGAACACATGAAAGAGAGTGTTTACTCAAATCCAATTATAATGAAAAGTACAGGCATTATTACCAATTCCACTGGAACTCATGAGAGAAAACTCTTTCTGTGCACCCAGTGGCTTCAATCTCTTCTTCCAAAATGACAGAGACAGGACAATAATCTGTTACCATTGCTGTGGTTCACACCTCTATCCAAACCTCTGACCTGACTTAATGGGACACTGCTACTCTTTATATGGAATAACCTTTAATACCCAACTACTTTAGGAAAGGACATATATTTTCCACTTCCCTTGTTTGCATATTCAGTGTCAGGATTATCATAACCTGCCCACAGGTCTGGAAATAAAGCATTATCAGGTGGAAACTGCTATAAAACGATGAGCTCGGGCAACACACGCCAAATTCTGAGCTACTGTAAAAGAAGGCACATAATGGCATTCCTCCACTGCTGATCTCTGTGACAAATCACAGAGATCACAAAAAAGGTTCAGCTAGTACTGGTTCTCAAATATTTTTCCTGGTGTATTTTACTAGAAATGTCTTCCTCAAATTATTAATCTCTTAATTGGAATCTCAGTGCCCTCATCCACTTGCAGCTGTAAATGCCCCTTGTTATCACTATGATATATAGTCAGTTGATATGTCTGGGAGACAGCTACAAATGCAGTAGGTTTATGAATACACTGAATAGCTTTGAAGCCCTTTAAATCTAATGAATTAGAGGGACAGAGAAAACAGGAAATTACTTATTATCTGTTAGAAACAACTGTTGGTGCACACATGGGATCAGCAAGTGGTCACTGACAGAGCTGCTCAGCTCCTTTGCTCTGAATTTTTCATATCCAACACTCAGGCCATTTTTTCACTGACTCAGAAGTACACTCAGCTCACTGGACTGAAACTCACTGGGTAAGAGATCACTTGCTCCTGTGAAAGAAAAGCATCACATTTTTTCCTAAATGCTTCTAACAAAAAAGGGAACTGCTTTGAACTGACTGAAAAAAAAATTATTTTTCTTCTACAAATAGGAAAGGTCAGAACAAGAAAAATAGTAGAGACACTGAGGAAACTAGAGAGACAACACATCTTCATTTGACATTAAGTTGTTTCTCCAGGTTCAGAAAGGCACTTACCCTGGGGGAGAAAGAAAAAATACAAGCTCTCAAGTTCAGCAACTACTACATGATTGCACAGCTTCATTCTGAAAGGGAGGAATGCCAACGGGGTAGAAGTTTAGGAGTGGCAGTGATTATTTCAGTAGATCCTGGTCTGCATGAGCCATCTTCTCTGAAGCACCTCCATCCCAGAAACTGTTTAATATGAATCACAGCAGCCAGACTAAGAAGCCCTGCCTGGAGGAAGATGCACTACCCCGAGGACAGATTGTTTTTTTTCCTTGGTGTACTCCTGTCTGCTGTAGCTTCCCACCTCCTGACCAGGCAAACACAAGTGTCTGCCCCATCTGGGCCAACACTCAGTACCTATAGTTCTTCCCTCCCATGGCACTGCAGTCACTGTCACCACTGCAGGCACAGCCCATTTCCAAAAATCCAGACCAGAGATTACTTTATGCAACTTGCAAAATGTTCTGAGACATTTGGAATAGCTTAGCTTTTCACAGGATGGGAGAACTGCATTTGATATCTCCTACCTTTATTGGTTAGAGAATCCTTATCCTCTTTGGTTGTGAACCAGGCTTGACTAACAGCTGACACTTCTTCATTGCCCATTGGGGAGATTTCATCCAGCTGTTCATTCTGAAGAATCTTAAAAAGACCAATATGAAATTACCCAGTAAATATCTTCCATTTTTTACATTACCTTGCAATTAACACGGAGGCATAATTTGAAAGAAAATGGAATCAGCACACCAAGTCACCTTGTTGACTGTTCAAAAAGTGCCTTTTTAAACATGGCACTGAAAGTACATTCACCTTTCTTGAAACACCTGAGTAAGATTCAGCACCTTAACATATAGATGTTCTGAGAATCATTTAGGTAACATTCTTTTTCCTGTTTAATGCAGAGTAAATAGGAGTCTCACTGGCTTTGGTGGGAAGAGGACTATACCCAGCACCTCCATTGTAGAACTCAGAAACATGGTACACCCACAATGAGAACTGCATGTAATTGTTAGACAAAGCCTATTAAGGCCTGTTATAAAACTGAACCTATAATCAACAAATGACAGAAATATCAGATTAATTTGTCTTCTATGCAGATCACCACAGAGTAAGTGATTACCAGTGGACGGTCACCTCTATTACTGTTTGCTGTCTTGCTCTTTGCGCAGTAAGATACACTGCAAATAACCACTCTCACACATAAAATGATTCAATTACACTTTTATAGAGCAGCATTTTATAAACCAGATCCATGCATAAATACACTAGTTTCATATTAAAATAGTTTTGTTAATTTAATAAGCCTTTATGGTATTTATCTTTTCAATTTAAATAAAAACATGTATCAAGGAGATAAAATTTTGAAGTTTTACTGTACCTGAATCTGTGTAACAGTTCCTTCATTAATCTCATCTTCAGCTACCTCAGTGGTAGCAGTCATGGTCACCTCAAAGCTCTGATCATTTTCTGAAACTTCAGAATGGGTAAGTCAGTTGCACACTTCACCCTGGAAACATTTTTTATGCTACCAGTTTTATAAATTGCTACCTTTGAACTGAAAATTCTGAAAGACCTTTATTCAGTATTTGTTGACACAGTAAAATAATTAAAATGATTATCAGCTGCTCCCCTTCATAAAATTTAAATATGGGTTTTGAAACCTTCAGTTTTATATTTGACTACAACTAAGACCTAACATGGAACATTTAAACAAAAGGTGTTTGATATGATGCAAACATTTGGAACTGTATTAATATTTCCTTTCCAACCCTATCTCTGGTATTTTCCAGTTACTAAAGGATAAAATTCAAATCTTTTGGCTGCACTCTTTTTTCCCAGTTCTCCTTCAATTTCAACGTGATAATGCCTTTGCTTCTAAGGAATTTCTATTAAGTTCCACCAAATAAAGAGCCACTCTAGGTATTGCAAATTGGTATTTTAACTAGATCTGTTTTGCCTCCCCCTCAGAGATTAAGTTCACCTAATATTCAATAATCTTCCTTAGATTAATTCAGTATTCACCCTACCTTCTTTACAACAGTCTCTACCTTAAAAGGACCATACACCTCAATATTACTTAGCACTGAAATGCTAACAATACTGTTTGATCATTAAAATAAGCTCGTCTCTCTTTGCAGGAGGAGAGCATCTCGTTTGCTGTTCATTCACTTATCCTTCAACTTATTCAATGCACCTGTGCCTGCAGGTCTCCATCTTTAAGGCAAGTCTATTTTGCCAGTTCTGTACAGATACCAAACACTGCAAACCATCCAAGGGTATCAGAGATAAAGATGATACCAAGTGTATTAATAAAACTTGAAAAGAAAAAAACCCATGCAAAATATTCTAATGTGATTCAAAGAGTCCAGTTTTTACCAACAGATATCTTTGCTGCAAGATCACACAAAAGAACTTACTTGGAACTGCAACAACGGAAATGCACGGAGCGGAATCATCCAGGCTTTGATCATCCTCTGATAAGCAAAGCCTCTTGTGTGGAGGTTCAGTGCTGTCTTCAGAGTCTACTTCATCAGCTTCTAACAACAGAAACATATGTAGGTTACTTCCTGGTAACTAAGGGCAGCTTTGGACAGAGTTCTAACAAAGTGGGCCAAAACAAAAAGTAGAAGCAAATGTGACAGGGTGGTTCAGAGCTTTATTGCTGCCCAAGAACTCGGTCTAAGTTACGGGCAACAACAGTTCACATACTTTCCTCAACACATATTTTCTGTGAGATTTTCTTTGTAAATTCCATCCACAGTCTGTCACACTAAAACCAGTCACTTACTACACAAATTTGGGTACATGCTTGGTTGCAGGGATGTGCTTCCACTGAAATAAACCAGAGCAGCTATATCCCTGCTGGGCACCTAGAGGCAATTCTGGGATTTAGACCTAAATCCACACTTTATTCTTCTTTAAACTGAAACAGAACAAATTGTAGCATCATAAGCCTCAATTGTAGCATAGTAACCCCAGTAGCTCGTAGAATCTGGGGGCAGGGGAGTATGGTGGTCAGATCAATCAAGAAAAAGAATTAAAAAATACTATGCAATACAATTCTATACCATTTTGAGGGCAATGAAGTATAAGGTTCCCTTCAGTGTCCTGAGTCAAAGTCACAGAGTTCACGGTTTCTACTGTCACTGTGTCAGACTCTTCTTCAACTGTGCTCATACTCAAACCTGAAAGAGCAACACACAGATTACTTTTCTGCAGTTGGACTCTGCCTGGACCATAACTCTGCTTCCTGTATCCCAAAATACCAGCATAAACTTCCACAGTCTGCTCCTTCACATGAGATATCCACAACCGAAGACATTCACCTACCTTTACTTTCCTGTGTACTTCTACATTGCACAGGGTGACATCAGAGCGCTTTAAGGTTACTTTTCAAGTAAAAAATAGCAGCTACTCTCCCCATTCAGAAACATTTGCAACTTACTAACAGTTCGGGGGGTTGGTTTTTGTTGATTTTTTTTTTTTAACACAAACCTGAGCCATTCCTTTTTCAGTATTTCTAAATTCTTCAGATCTGATGCTTTTTGTCTAATATTTGTTTCACCGTTCATTTCTTAATTCTACTAAATATACTAACTCAAAGCTAGTCAGGACTGACAAATATTTTTCTAGTGCAATCAGGGCAATACGAAGTGCTTATGATAATCTCATTTCCACTAAAAAAGTACCACAAAAACCCTCAAAGTTTATAATAAATTCTATGTAAATTATTGCCATGACTAATTTTGAAATAAAATGGAGCAAAACACCCCAACAAAAGTTCTAACCCCCCAAAGAAATCTAACTAATTTTCTGCTGAAGCTAAATGAAATCACATCTGAAATATCCAAAAGCTTTGCAATAATTTAATCCATCTAAAGCACCTAGGTTTGGTGACTTTGGCAGAGATTTGCAAAAAGAAAATATGTCTTTCTCCTTTGAGTGTTCAGCCCTTTTAATGTGTTTAGACATAGGCAAAAAGTCCTCGAAACTTTTATTTTGAAGCCAAAATACTGTTATCAGCAATTTTACTTACATTGTTAAAAAATCATTGACTTTAGTGTTAAAAAAAAAAAAAAATCACAATTAGATTACAAAGTTTCCATGTACCAGGCAGGGATACTCATATACCCATACCTAAGTGGAATTTACAACCTGGATTTCAAATCCCCTCTATAATGTTAATAACACTGCTTCGGTGGGCAATGATTTAATTTTTAATCAAAAAACATGTTCTTTGGTATTGAAGATTCCCAGGAGAAATGTCTTTCTATACGGATAAAACTACTGCCAGTCCTTCAATAAAATTACTTATCACCCCTTGAGCTTGTTGAAGATTTGGCAGATCTTTAAGTACATGTAGTAGCTGATTCCTGGAATGAAGTGGTATTACCCCTCTGAACATGCCAAAAATTTCAGATACACTGAAATTTTGTATCGGAGGGTTCTCAAATTTAATTTCACCTCTACCATTAGCAACAGCTCCTTGCCATGTGCAAGTGTGAGGAGGGAAAAACTTGGGATTCATCTCCTTCTGAGTTTGACAGCCTGTGCTCTATCCTTTACTGGAAGCTGCTGTTTGCTTCGTGGCTGTAGTACTGATTTCAGGAACTCAATGAGGCATCCTTAACATGAAGAAAGACATCCAAAGCATTACAGCTAAATTAGCAGACTGTAACTTTTTCAAACTAGTTTTGAGTTGTTCATTCAGCCTTTGGGGAGTGAACAAATTGGGCCAAAATACACAGATTCCCTTTTTCATGTTCATATGCACTTTCTGAATAACTTTTACTGCTGTAGTAAAAATCCCCAAAGTTACGAGAAACACCATGGAGGATTATTCTTTAATTTTACATGAACTTGTAGTGATAACATGCCAAAAGCCCCTATTTTCCTTTTCTAAAGGCTTGAAAGACATGTGATTTCTTTTATTAAAACACATCAGAACAATCACGTATTTCACCTAAAGCTCTTGTAAAATCAGTGGAAACTACAGCATCAGTCATAACAGGAGATACAGCAGACCATTCCTTCTTTTTTATTGAAAGACTGAGCACAGAGATAGCAAAGCTGCGTCGTTCTTTCAGCAGTTACTCAGGACTCGCTGAAAATCAATGAGTATGTTTACAGGATTTGGCTCCCAAATCACAAGCACGGGGCGGTCAGGGCTGTCCCTCTGCATTCTCTGCCTTGCTGGTTTGCCATGTTAGGAGAGAAAAAAGAAACAGCATAAAAGGGGTCCATCCAGAGATCCAAACACGGCATTTCCAGAGGTGGGGAGGAAGATACACCACACGATCAGTAGCTGCCCCCCTGACACTTCCATACAGAGCTGTAACGGAATAAACAGCCAAAGCTGAGGCAGCACATCCAACAGCAGCACCGGCTCCTCGGATCAAGCTGTCAGTTCCAGCTCCCAGGTACTGCAGAGCATCAAACACTGAGCACTGCACATTGTTCAAGAACTGGGACTTCCCAAGAAACAATTCCTCAGTGTAATTCCTGGACTGAGCAGGGTTTTGTAACTTTTTGCCGACGTCCCAAGAACGGTTTATCCCAACAGTAAGTTGAAAAGCCAGTAAGAAAACAGGCTCTCCAGAAAAAAATTATGTTCTATGTAAGATACTTGAGATTTAGCATATTCAGAGTTTTCTGAGTGAAGGCAATAACCACAACCAAGTCCTGATAAAAACTTCGGAAGAACCAAATCCTTGAGTTGACAGGAAAAATTCCCATCAACTTTAATGGATATGGCCTTGGACCACAACTGAAAAGTGATTGGAAGGAACATAAGGAGTTAAGTCAAAGTCAAATGCATTTATTTTGGACATTATTTTTTATTCACTGGACTATACAAATACAAGAAAATTGAAGGAAAAAACCAACCAAGCAAACTTGTTCTTTAAAGACACATTAAACCCCGGGACAGGGGTGTGAATCTATGAGTGCTTGGATCAGTGACCAAAACCAGGAATAACTGTGGTAGTTGTTCTGACTGAACAGGAAGCAATCTCCAGACCACACCAAAACCCACTGATTTACCCTTCAATGATCAGGTGTACCACAAATGCTGAACATGCACCAAATGTGACACACAATGGGACCACTATGGTGAGCTCAGTGGCCAAAGCCCAGTGCTGCTGCTGGAGCCAACGCTCTCAAGGTTTCTTAATTAGTGCAAATTATGTCATAAGTAGTCTCATCACCTCAAAAATACCACCTTATTTTCATATCTTCACTAAGTGTGCTTTTGAAAATGCACAACTTTCTATGTTAAACAAAAAACTCACTCCAATATTTAATTTTTAATGAACGACCCAAGGCTTTTTCTCTAACCCTTGATTCAGACACACTCTGTAAATTTACAGAGATGCCAATCTATCACTAATATTTTATGTTCTGAAGGAGGGTTTGCTCTTGGGGAAGGGAACACTGTTGGATACACCTACACCAACAGTGTGGATGGCATAATCTTAGATTTCTAAGAAAGCACCTTAGAAATTGGTGTAAATTCAGTAAGCATTTTTTTGTCTTTTTGGATTTCTGTGTGTATTTACCAAACCCAACATTTTCAGACCTGCATTACAATTCCAAACATGAAACATGCAACCAAACAGATGGGAAAATACTTTGCCTACAAGAAGCACTTAATACAGAATTCCAGTATAAGTTTTCCACTAAAGCTACATAATAGAGCAGTCCTTATTTATTTGGGAAGCCTGTAGCAGATTTAGGCAGGAAAAAGCCTTGCAAAGCTGATTTCATACCAAACTACAAAAAATATGAACATTTCAATACAAAATTCTGTAATTCCAAATCACCCTCATCAGGCAGATGGGCTCAATTATTCTGTGGGCTGTAAAAATTAAACACTTCTAAAAAATAGTACTTTTACCTTTTAAGACAAAATTCTGTCATTGCCCCTAGTTATTAACTGAATGTTAAGTCTAGTCTTCAGTGCACTGTTGTAAATCTTTCAAAATTTCTATATGAAATTGCTTTAAAGGCTGTGTTCTCTGCACTGGGCAATTAAGTATATTCATTAAGTCCTGTAAAAAGCAAAAACTGAAGATTATTAAGAGAGGCTTCCAGCTATTGTGCCATTAAACTGGAACAATCATATGGAATGCACTGGGATGTCAAGGCATTCACTGAAGAATAACACACAGGAAACAAAGTCATTACAGGACCTCGTATTTGGGGAAGCCTGAATTTTAAGTGTATTCCATACCAAGTCAATACTTCTGATATGCCATGAGGAGTTTTTACTTTTCAACTAGGGCCAGTTCTCTTATGCTGTTATTCAACAACAAAAAAACCCCAAGTTTTTGTCACCCCAAATGAGTTACACTCTAAATTAAAATTCCACCATGCAGAAATTGCCTCTAAGAGCTGCAAAAATGGATACGAGAAGGAACCAAACTGGACAGACACCAATCACAAGGACCCAAGGGCCTGAGTTTAAGGTATATACAAAGATTTATTAATCTGTATCAGCATAAGGTTACAGTCCTTTAGGAACAGTTACATTTGACTCTTCAGTGGTATTTAGAGAACTGGGCCATCACAGAGATGGAATATATGGGAGACACAATGGGACAAAGTGTTCTCATTTGCATTGATCCAAATTTGGCAGAACTCCATCAGTTCTGGCCTATCCATTGATATTTTCATTAAAAGCATGCTTTAAATGTCATACGGGAAAAAAAATAAACAAAAAATAAAAGCTATGTTCCATCTCTTAAAAAAAAAAGAAAAAAACCAAAATCACCAAAACTAGAGAGTTAGAAGTTTTCTTTTTTGGGAACAGAAAATGGCTCTCAGGGCCAAGGTTACGCCTATGATTAAAAGATCTTCGTAAGTATGGTATGTACTAAAATTGCTTTTCCTTCATGTAAATGCAGTTTCATTCAAAGCATTACAGTAGCCTCTTCACCTTTATAAACAATGGGCAGAAATTCTGCATGCAAGAAAAATATAAACAGTTATTATCCTAACTGATAAGCAAAGAGACTTCTCTCTTGCTTTCTGATGGGCAGATGAGCACAAAATTAATGCTCACACATAAGGAATTATTAGAACATGTAAAACACAGTGAAGAGGTCTTTATACACAAAAACTAGTATTTTTAGGCATTATACTTAAAAAGTTTTAATTGATATCAAATCTTTTCAATAAGTCATAAAACATCAAGTTGTTGATTATTATAACCACGTGCAATGATGGAAATGAGAATCTGAATGAGATGCGTCCACCTCACTGCAAAAAACCACATCTCCTGGTTTTGCAAAGGAATTTTAACTATGCTGTCAAGAGGCCAAGTTACATCTGCGGCCAGAGCGGCGCTGGCAAACAAACAGCATTTTCTAGATTACTTCAACTAACAATGGCCAGGTGGGGCCGAACAATGGTAACTCTTTGTGAATGAACACACACAAACACTGTGCCTCAGCTAAAGAAGTAGCTGGTACAAGTGTAATACGCTTCACCCAGCTCAAGGGCACAACCAAGAACAGAGACCTCAAAAAGGAGGTGGTGGGGAACAAAAAAAAAAAGGAAAAAAGGCTTTTCTTTTGGCAAAACAGAGAGCATAACAGTAGCGTAGAAAAAAAAACTGGTACCGCTCTCAGATGAAACCCCTGATCTTGGCAGAGCCGCACATTTCGGACTCCACTTAAAAACAAAACCCCCAAGCAACCACAAAACACAAATCTCGGTGTTAAAAAAAAAAAAAAAAAAAAAAAAAAAAAAAAGGGAAAAAAAAGAAAAAAAAAGGGAGGTTTTGAAAAAAAAAAAGATAAATGCCACAAGCTTAAGACACCTCAAGCGAAGGGAAAATGGGAGATTTAAACGCGATCGTGCAGGACGTCTTTTATTATGAGACATCCAATGCGGGGGGAAGGGAGTTTAAAACAGAAATAACCACCATAAAAAGTATTAATTAAAATACAGCAAATATAATAAACGCGCTGGCCGCCCTGCCCTCCCAAGGGTGCCCTGGTGATTTCTGTCCATCCCCTTCCCAATTTCCCCCTCCGCAGCGCTCCCGACGGCCGGGCAGCACCCCGGGAAGGCGGGGAGCCGCGGCCCAGGGCTGGCCCAGGGCTCTCCCAAGGGAGCAGCCGGCGGGAGGCAGCGGCCCGGCCCCGGCACTGCCCCCGGGGCGGCGGCTCCGGACCCGCCTCAGCGCCCGCCTCAGCCCCGCGGCCGCAGCGCCGCCATTTGGCCCCGGGGCCGCCGCCATTTTCCCGCGTCCCCGGCGGGCGGCGGCGCGGGGTGACCCCGCCGCGGGCCCCGCTGCCCGCCCTGCCCGGCCCGGCCCGGCCCTGCCCGCCAGGCCGGTCGGAGCGCGGCGAGCCGCGAGCCCGCACCCGGCCGCTCCCTCCCCGCCCCGTCCCGTCCCCGCCGCCGCCCGCAGCTCCCGGCCCTGCGATCCCGCAGGGCCCCTGCGCACTTACTTCCTGTTTTGGGTCCGGGCACTTGAGAAACCAGGATGGAGACTCCCAAGTACCAGGATGGAGGCGCCGGGCGGGCGGCGGGCGGCGAGCGGGGGAGGCGGAGGCGGTGGCGGCGGGGCGAGGCGCGGCGAGCCCGCCGGAAGGGCCCGCGCCCGCCCGCCCGGCGCTTCCGCCCGCCCGGCCGGCGCCACAAAGCGCACGGAGCGCGGCCCCGAGCGCCCGCGGCGCCACAAAGCGCACGGAGCCGCCTCGCCGAGGGGCGCCCGGGGAAGGACTCCCCCTCGTAACACCCACACGTCCTTCCTCACAGTGTCGATTACGCTCTGAGGATATCGAGTTCGATCTGTGGCCGAGCACCGCCATGGCTCTTAAGTCCCGTGCCCAGTATTTCATTAAGCACCTCCAGGGACGGGGTCTCCACCACTCTGCCCTGTTCCGATGCCTGATCGATTTCACTGCTCACTTCCCTCGTGCCCAACTACCTCGCCAAAACCAAGGCTTATAATAGAAAATGAGCTGTAAAGCCCAGAATAAACAAGCGTGTTTGCGGCGTTTTCTGCCCTGTGGGCTGGGTGCCTGCAGGTGCCACAATCCATGGCGAAATAGAGTCCACCCGCTGAGCCCCCTCACAGACAAACAGTGTAGATAAGGGCAAGAGGGCACCTGGCATCCCCTGCCCACAATTTTTTGTCTAAAATCCCCTTGAAGCACTTCTACCACATAGTCCCTTTTCGGCCACTTCCCTCCAGCTGCATCCTCCCCAAACCTTGAGAGCTTTAAAACGTGCCCTCGTCCTCTGAGAACAGCTTTTTCGTCAAACCTTCCTCACAGGCGGTAGGAAGCCTGACACCTTGGGAGAGGCCAGCAGAATCTGTTTGCCAAGCAGGATTCAATTGTCCTAAACATCTGGTGCCTTTAATACCTCAAACCCCTAAAAGCCTCAAGAATGCCTGCAGGGAACTGGGCAGCATGACCAGGGAGCCCTGTGTGCTTCTGAGGCAGCAGATGGAGGGAGGCAAGGCAGGACCAATGCCCCATCTAGCCTAAGACATCTCAGATGGGGTTAGATGACCATGATTAGGCAACTGCATCTTGCCCATAAGGTTGCAGGTCCCTCTGGTTGCCCTGAGTATGCTACAGCCCTGAGATACTGGGGCAAACAGGGTCCTCCCAGCATGGCTCTGTGTTTCTGTGGAAAGCAGTGAAGTAGAAAAGGACCCAGGGGTGTTGTTTGACAGCTGGCTGAATGTGAGTCAACAGTGTGCCCAGGTGGCCAAGAAGGCCAGTGACATCCTGGCTTCTGTCAGGAATAGGGTGGGCAGCAGGACCAGGGCAGTGACAGTGCCCCTGTACTCAGCACTGCTGTGGCCACACCTCAAAGCCTGGGTTCAGTTTTGGACCCCTCCCTACAAGAAAGACATTGAGAGGCTGGAGCGTGTCCAGAGAAGGGCAACGGAGCTGGTGAAAAGGATGGAACACAAGTCTGTTGAGGAGCAGCTGCAAGAGCTGTTTATCTCCAGGATAAACACAGTGGAGGTGTCTATCCTGGAGAAAATGAAGCTCAGGGTGACCTTGTCACTCTCTACAACTCCCTGAACGGAGGTTGTAGCCATGCAGGGGTCTCTTCTCCTTGGTAGCAAGCAACAGGACAAGAGGAAACGGCCTCAGGTTGTGCCAGGGCAGGTATAAATTGGATAGTAGGAAAAATTTCTTCACTGAAAGGGTGGTCAAGCTTTGGAATAGGCTGCCCAGGGAAGTGGTGGAATCACTATCCCTGGGAGTGTTCAAAATACATGTAGATCTGGCACTTACGGACATGGTTTAGTGGTGGACTTGGCAGTGCTGGGTTAACACTTGGACCCGATGATCTTAGAGGTCCCTTCCATCCTTAATGATTACAAAGCTCAGTTTTGCTGTCTCTTACTCTACATTAAAACAGTCATGAAGAAAAGGTGGGGATTTGCACCTGTGAAACAAAGGCTTGTAGGTGGGACTCAGAATTGTCTTGGGAAGGCAGAGCAGGTTAGGGAGGAGACACTGCATATAAAACTATAGTGGTGAAAGAATGGAGATGAAATGTGTAGCTGGGACAAGAAGGTAGCTGGGATAAGGAGCCGAAAGCAAGATTTATAGCATCTGTTTTGTTCAATGAACACTTAAATTGGTTGTGGTCTCTGTGTACTTGGTATTTCTGTACATCAAACCTTAGGAATCTCAAGTTCCACACCCTTTCCCTTGAATTCCAGGGAAGAGTTTAAGTATCTGGTGCCCTTAGGCACTAAGTGACCAAAACAGAGGTATAATTTGCTTTTCTCGTGTTGTGTACATCTGTTGGACTCACCAGCCATGATCTCTTGCAACTTCTTTTTTTTTTTCTTTCCCCCAATTTTTGCCACAAAGGACACATGGACCATACATTTGCCTTGCTTTGTTTTGTTGCTGTTGTTATTCTGTGTTTTTTTGTCTCTTTGGAGGGGTTTTTCTGGTTTGGTTTGGTTTGGTTTCAAGGCTTACTTTAAAAATTATGAGATATCACTTCCTTGAGCTGTACCAAAATGCATTGTCAGGAGGCTGAGCTCAGACTGTGCAGGAAGCAATATTTCTGACATTTCGTAGAAGTCTTCACCATATGAAAATTTCTGAAATGACCTCCTGCACTTAGCAGCAAACAGAAAGAGGGCTCTTTTCACACCATACTTAGTTTCCCCTTATGTAATTCCCTCAGTTATGACCATTTTCAGGGCTGGATATGAAGTCTTTCTCCTTATTTTCTTTTTATCTTATTTATCTGGATGTACCTCATAGAAAACAATATTTTAACTGCAAAATCTGTACCTCCTTTTACATAGTGGTGTTGTTCGGGGATGTGCTATAGTGAGATACAAAGATGATAAGCTGCAAAGTGGCAGTACTTTGAGGACTAAGCCACTGGGAATTTTATGCCACCATTTTAGTCACAGATCTGCAAGACTTTGTGCACAGTTTTGCGATGATGACCTCTGTTTGTGCCCCATTCTCTGTTTATGCAATAGAAAGGATATCACTTACCTCACAGATATGTGCTATATAACCACACTCAGGAACATCTACTTGATATCGAGTTCAAGATAGATGTAGATAAAATGGTGACTGGAGCTCTCTGGTGTTTCAGGAGCGGGATGAAATCTCACCCGGTAACGCTGTTTTTCTGTGGAGCAAATGAGGTTCATGCATCCTGAGTTATCTCATGTTAATGGAACAGTTACATGCATCTGTACTATTTAAGTTGATGAAAGACTCAAACACAGAGTTTGCTATGGACCTAACAATCTCTTTTTTTAAATTAAGTTAGCATTTTATCAACTGCATACTGAATTTTATTCCAGACACCTCATGTTCCTGGTAGCCACCAGATGTCCCTACTACCACATGCTCCAGACCCACCAGTTGCATCCCAGAGACAGAACATCTCTCCCTCTGCTGCAATGGAGTTAAAGCCCAATTAGCATTGCTTTGTAGGTACAGTACACTCCCTTCTCATCAGGCATTAGGGGAGAAGTGAGACTGTAGCACTGCTTGGTAAGATGAAGAGGTAAGAAGGAAGATCAACGTGCTGGTGACTCACTGTAAATCCTGAGGCCAAAGTGTGAACTTCATAATCCAGAATCCATTTAGGTGGGTGGTGACAGAAAGCTTGGTATGAAGCCTTTTCTGTAATAGAAGAAATAACGTTTTATTCTGCAAGATTCAAGAGAGGAAATGCAAAAAGCAGAAATTACAAAAAATTATGTGTACTAAATGCTGGGAGGTGCTCAGGGTGGATGATGTACAAGATGGTATGAAGTGTGTCTGGCCTTAGCAGCTTGCTTTTGAACTGAACCATAAAAGTGTGTATGGTGTAAATATGAAGTAGGTAACCGATAGGAGTAGTAGTGATCAATATAGGCGGCCCTGGAACAGGCTGTTGTAGGTGGAAGAGAAAGCAATAACTCTAATTATATTAGCTATCCTATGGTCTGGTGCATGAACATGTTGCTTACTGCTTTCTGTCTCCAAGTTAAGGAGACTGACATCCCAGATGATGTGCGGCTGAGCCCAGGAAGGGCTGGTGAGGCACTTGCAGAGATGAGCTGATACAGGAATCTCCTCAGCTCTTCGTGATAACATGATGTCAGTAGTGTACCCTTTATGGAGAATCTCCTTCCAAAAGCACATCTGCAGCCACATGTCCTCAGCTGTCTCTCTGGCTTTTTACCTGTATCTCCTACTTTTGCAGCTGCCTCACTTTCGTAAATCTTCCTGAGCAGGGGCTCCACGTGCTGCCCCAACCAGCTACTGTTTTGGCACGTAGCAGCGTTTACAGCAGTTTCAGAACTGGCCAGAGCAGATACAAGCAGCCTATGCTGCAGGAAGGATGGGAACTTAAGAATTTTGGCTTCTGTAAGTTCATTAAATGATTAAATGAAAAAGGAAGCACTAATTTCAGTGGACATGGATCTCAACAGGGAGGTCTCTGCACTGACATCAGAAGGAACTTTGGTGCTCACAGGGAAATGGTCCTTCTCCTCTGCCTTGGTATATAAGATGTACCTTGCTTAATGCAGCCTGGTGTACTGGTCCCAGTTCAGACCCTGGACTGGTTTACTATTCTTGACTGTGGCTTTCATGAAAAGATGCTGCCACAAATGGTGCCTTTTTCTGTAGGTCATTGCAATCCAGAGCTCCAGAAGTTCTCCTCATTTGGCTGCATGTATTTATCTGTTGTACCCACTTAGCATGAGCTACTCCCTCTGCCCCTTTGTGTTGGTGGAGCTGAACCACTGATTTGACCCACCAAATGTCCACTGCTGTAACTCCATCCATTCCCAGTTGCATTGCAAGATATTTGGGTGCTTAGCATCAGTTCAGGGTTCACATTCCAAAAATGCATCTTAATTGTCAGTCATAAAAATTTTGCTCCAAGCAAAAATCAAGTCCACAGAGAAGAGCTGGACTGTCTCTTGTGGATTGTCCACTTGACTAGCCTTTGTACACGTTTTTTTTCATCCTTCCCCAAGAAACTGTATCTTTTGCAGACATGGAGATGTTACTCTCTAGGGCAGGGAATTTCTACGTGGAAGCAGTAGTTGACACAGTCTGGAGGAAACAAACCTGGAGGGAAAGACACCTCCTTTCCTCACTGCACGGTCCTACAGACAGGCTGATTCCTGTTTGTTTATGAGATTTTTCATACTTACATGGATTTCTATCTCACTATATGTGTATGTATCTAATTACATATGGGTACAGCAAATATATTCATTACTCATTGACAGAAAAAACATTTCTATATATAAACAATCTAGTATTTATATAACACTTGCTCATTTATATGCTCACAGTTTGGTAGGGGCTGGCTATGGAGGATTGCTCAGGCTCTGAAGTGCTGCTGTGAAAGAGAGAGATGCCAGAGAAGGAGTAACAGAGCTTTTGTGGCGTTCTTCACTGCAGAATGAATCTCCTCTGGGAAGAATTATTACCTTGTGGCCTGGGCTAGGAATAATCCTATAGAGAGCAGTGCTTCATTTTGGGACCTTGTCTGTGGTGACAATCTCTTACTTTCCTCACTTGCACCTGCGTGAGGCTGTAATGAACTGACCCACCTTGAAAGTCTCTATTGATACATTTTGAGTGTCTGCTGTGTCACTTACTCTCTGTCAGAGTCCTGGAAAATATTAAGGAATGGCATTGTGTTCAGGAACCTCAACACACAGTTTGTGGAACTGGGAATGAAGGCATTTTCCTGTCTTTTTTTTCCTGAAACCTCTACTGAGACACCTAAATTCTGATTGCAGTCAGCCTGGGCTGCATGACAAGCACACCTACCACCTGGATTGCCATCTAGAGGAGCCCAGCTTTTCCCCCAATCTGGAACCATGGCAGCAGTCATCCCACTGAACCCAACCCAAGACTGGGAATGGTTGTGCTGATATGGCTCAACGTGAAGAAGAAGAAGGACCAGAGTCCCAGAGACAGTGAGCAGAGGGCAAGTTGCCATCAAGGCCTACATGAGTCTGAGCTGTCAGTGACACTGCGATGAGGCATTCATCCTGCTATTGAGTATAGCAGGGAGGCAGCTGTGCAATTCACAGTATCCATAAAGAATTTGGTGGCTGGAGCAGGTATCTGGGAGAACAGGAAGGAGGTTTCTGTGAAATGGTGTATGGACAGCAGAAGAGGAGAAGGAACAAGGCTTCACAGGATCACTGGCAGAAGAGAAGGGAGAGAAATGGACAGAGCAGATAGGAGGAGCAGATGGATCCCAGCTGGGAAGTGATTTACTGTATGCCACTGAAATCAGAAGTGCTGATGGCAGGGGGTCACAGGGAGAGTGGGAGCTTCAGACAAAATTTATTACAGAAGCCCTCTTCTTGAGTCACAAGGTGCAGAAAGGATCCCCTTGCTTTCTAAATTCCTTCCCAGAGAGGAGTCTATGTGTGGCTGGATCCAGTCTGAGATTGTCAACTGCCAATGTGTAATGGATTATATAAGTGTAATCATAGAATCATAGACTCATAGAATCAGATGGGTTGGAAAGGACCTCTGAGATAGTCAAGTCCAACCTTTGATCCACTACCACCACAGTTACTGGACTATGGCACTCAGTGCCACATCCAGTCTCTTCTTAAACACCTCCAGGGATGGAGAATCAACCACCTCCCTGGGAAACCCATTGCAATGCATGATTACCCTCTCTGTAAAGAATTTCTTCCTAACATCTAACCTAAACCTCCCCTGGCAGAGCCTGAGACCATTTCAAACCTTTATAAAACTTTGTCCAGCAGGATTAAGGATGGCAAACCAGATATGTTTATATAAATATATGTGATTTATTATGATAATGATTAGACAAAAAGATCTTAATCGGAATTATTTACTACACATTATAGGAGCTGTAACAACTATTATAATATAGTGCACTAGGAAGCAATATTGAAGCAATTACATTGAAGCAATTGTATTAAAGCAATTGTATTCAAGCTAGCAAACCCAATTATTAATAGAGATTGATGTTGCTCACCCATACCAGTGACCATGGGCAAATCTCTTCCACTCAACCTCAAGTAGTCACCTTGGAGGGCATCTCCACTTGTGGGAGGACTCCCATATGTACCTCCCAAGAAGAGGTGTGTTGGAATACTCCAGCATTAAATTTGGGACTTGGCTTTTATAGTATAAAGTATTTTACCAAGTCTACCATATTTTTATCTCACTATCAGGGTGTTTAACTTTGAGATTGGTAAGTCAGACTGGTTTCAGCACTGTTGAACACCAAAAGCTGCTTGATGCCCCCTTCTTTATTTACCACTAACAGCTTTGCAAACAGGGCATCATTTGAGTTGCTTTCTCCATTCCAGGCAGAGCATCCTGCTACACAGAGGGAGGCATGAGGACAGGGCAGCAAAATTTAGTTCTTTCTGCAGGAGGGACAGGCAAAAGTGGACAGGTGCTTTCTGCATCGTATCGTGCACTGGTTGTGTGCAGGGGCCATGGGTGGGCAGGGGGGCAGCAGCTGTGTTTGGGAGGGAGGGACAACATGAGGGCCAAGAGCTGTTTCCTTGGCCTATGTCATCCATAAAATCCATAAAATTGGAGCTTTATGGTCACGGTCTTGAACTGTGTGAGGAGCTTTGGGAGGACAGTGATGTATTCCACAGTAAAAGAGTGTGTCCTGTTTTGGAGCTACAGGTCGATTCAGCTTTTATGTAGGTTCAGCTTTTTGGCAGTGTTTACCAAATGCTGGCTACCATGAAAGCAATGACAGACCTGTGCATTTAAAGGGGACAAAGTGTTTCTTCAGGCAAAATGTGCCATTTATCATGTAATTCTACTCTCTGCTGGCAGATGGTGCTGTGATATACCCAGGATCTGTGAACTGGGTTTTTCAACTCCGAGAGGATGTGAGCAACCAGCATCTACTTAATATTTTTCGTTCTGTTTGTTCCTAAATTTGTTTTACTAGGACATGAAATTCTTTTCATCTTTGTTGTTCTGCTTCCACCTTCAACTATCTAAGCAGGTCAGCCAGTTTTATTTCTGTCTTTGGGTTATCACAGAGCTGGCAGGCAGAATGCAACTCCAAACTCAAATCTTTCCATCAAAAGATAAGCTATTTGTGGCATTATTCCCCACAATGCAAGATTTTCTTATGTTTACAAAACGTGCCTTTTGGGCCCATGCTGCTTTTGCACTCTCCCTTTCGTAGTAGCATGAAGTTTCTGTCAATACATACACCAGAGACACAACCTAAACAACCTCTGATGGTCACTTCTGCCCTAGTTTTAAATATTTCTTTTTATCTCTCATGTTTGATAATGTAATCCATTGTTGATTGTTCTTCTTGCAATATACAGTGTGACTAAAGGTTTCTCTCAGTGGTTTCTTTCTTTGAAACAAAAAGCCCAACAACCAACTCAAACCCTTTTATATGGAAAAAAGAGAATATTTGGGGGAATTAGTAAAGGGTGGAATTAACCTATTTAATCTCTGAATTTAAAGGTCTAAAAAGCTGCTGAAAAGTCAGGGATAGATCTCATCTGCTTTCTAGAACTGCTGTCCAAGAGGTGCTTAAACTCTTCTTGCTTTGCTTGAGAGGTCCCTGGAGCCCTGCGCCCACATTCTTGGAGAGTGGCTGAAAGGGCTGGAGCTGAAGACCAGAAACACCAAGAAAAAGAACGACCCTATTCCTGCAGCCAGCACACTTAGAGCCAGACAAGGATTTCTTTCACTACCATCAGATTTCTCCTGTGGGGATGCAATGCAAAAGTCCTTCATACTCCAGGGAGCTGGATGTGAGACCCTGTTTTTTTCCTGCCCAGCTGAGCATCAGGCCTTCTGCCTTGGGTTTGTGTCAGGCTCAGTGTAAGAGGAGAGGGAGCAAATCCTCCTGCCCTTACCATCCTGCCAGAATGCTACATGACTGAAGTGATCTGGGTTAAGAAAATAGGTAATTTTTGCTGTTTTTCTGCTTTGTCCTGGATCTTTCCGGTGACCCACTTTCCAGCACAAGCCCATAAAGATCTTACAAAGCCAGAAAAGAGAACTGCAGGGTGTGAGCAGGAGTGTTTGCAGAGAGACTACCTTAGATATCTCTTTGCATGGCTTCACCACTGAGGAGAATATGCCCATGGACCCGTGCTCCACACTGAGGAGGAGCCTGGACAGAAGCCTGCCAAATCCCAGGGAAAGGACTGTGCCAGAAGCTATCATGCAAAAAGAAGTGAGCACTGGTTCTTCCCTTTTAATAAAGAAACAGTCTATCAGGGATCTGTTATAAGGTGATGTCCAAGTGGATGGGTCCTAACATATAGGTGCCTAACATTTCCTGTGGATGCCTCACACTCAGGAAGAGACAGAGGCCAACTTAGGGAGACAAGGTTATCCTCCAACATCTTGAGAAATGTTTGCATTTGCCTCAGAAGCACCAAGGAGATCCCTCTGATACTTAAGCGTATCTGGAACTCAGGTAGTAGGTTACAAACTCAGCACTTCATAAATAACATCAATAACATCAGTCCAGTCCTGCACCGCCACGTTCTTCAGAAACATTTATCTTGCTGATTGCAACTCCACCTGAAGTCACAGAGAATCGATGGGTCTTGGTGCAAGATTACACCCAGTGCTAGGACCCAGTTTCAGTGGTGATTTAAAGTGCCCATGTCCCTTGTCTTGGGCTTTCTCATCTGTTCAGAGCAAGGCTCAGACGTGCCAGGTGCTCTGTGGAGTGGAATTCCATGCCCACGTGCCAATGCACTGATGTGGGGAGGCTGAGTATAAGTGGGAGAAGTTGTCTTTTGGAAAATCTATTGCAGGGTAGGACTTGACACCCAAGTCACAACTGGAGAATAATCTCCAGAAGCAATTAAAGCAGTAAATTAAATTTGGCGATTTACAGGGCAGTGGCCAGGATAACACTGTCCATTTCTAAAAATGACGGTGATATGTTTCTGGACCTCAAACAGGGCTGTATTTCCATGTGATTTAGCAGAAATATGTTTCACGTTCTAATCTGATTTCCTAGGCTAGAGAAAGTGTCTAAATGAGCTGATAATACCTGGCAGCTGTCAAACGACTTTTTGCCATCTAGGGAGAAATGGACGAATATATGTTCTGATCTCCTGCTACTTAAGTTAGAGGATGAAAGAAATGGAAGGGGTTTAAGTTGGAAATGAGATCATGCATTATGCCCTTCGGACAGCATGTAATCTGGCTAATGGCATCATGGAGTTATATAAATAACTTCATTAAAATGAACTTGTTTCAAATGAGCTAAATAAATCAGACTCATTTGTCAAAGATCTGGGGTGAAATAATCAGGTTAATTTAAAGCTGCTCGCTGGGGGGATGATTCCTGAATTTGTTCCACCACTGAAACTGCCTTCGGTAGCTTCAGTCACCAGTGGGAGCCCTGATCCCAATGAGAAAATGAGGACTGGGCTTCCACATCTGCCTTTTCAGGAGCCTCTCTCTTGTGTCTGTAGCACAGTCTCCAGAATCCCAGGCCTGAAGGTGTGTGTTCCAGGGCATCCAAAGGATTGTTCAAGACCCACCAGATCTAAACCCTTTGGTTGTGAGCTGTTCAGCCCCCGAGTCTGCACTCTGCTGTTTGCTCTCTGCCTCAGAATGAATTGTGAAATAAATGTTAACTAATTGCTTTTGGTACCTATCCCTGCCTTGGTGGGAGGACTACATGGTGCTGCAGGTCTTTTCCACGCACTTAATTCAGTGCTCTGCACCTGAATTTTCCCTTTCTTCATTAAGCCCTTTGCTTTAGCAGTTTCTGCAGAGGTCAGAAGGATAAATCCAGTTCTTCAGGCTGCAGATGAACTTGCTCCTCTGCGGTAGGGATGAATAATTACCTGCTATAAACCCACTAAACTGCGGGAGTCAGTTGGGCTGTGCAGATTTAGATCAACTAAAGATGTGGTTTTGTGGGGAGTGAATGAGTAGGAAAACTGTCCCATACAGATACAGGCTGTCTGTCTGTCCTTTCTCAGGCAAACCTCAGATTTTTGGTTGTACTCCAATGTAAGAATAACTGCCCATGTGCCATCACCATGCTCTGCACATTCCACCTTTACCATATGACCAGTTTTCTCTTTGCTGCATTTTGGATACTTTTACACAGTAGAGGGAAAGGATGAGAACATGGATCTCATGGAAAATGAGTTTACAATCAGCATTTGCTGGCAGCCACATTTCAAACAAAGGAGCGAGAAATCGATTCTTTGTGTTTATATCTTCCAAGATCAGAGTTGTGAGTACAGCACATTGTGCTCTTACACAACAAATCTGCCCTGAAGTGCCTGTAGCTGACAGCTATGGATTTATCATATGAGAAATTGGGCTATGAATTCAACTTTCAGCAATAAAAAGACTTTCAGCTCTTTAATACATCTCAGTCCTGCCCCTTGGTTGTGTTCCAGCACAGGTAAAGGGACATGTGAATGACTTCAGATTGCAAGAGAAATTCTTTGTTCCCGAAGCACTGATTTATCCAGCTTGGTTGCTGATGGCAACCTCTGGGCTACTCTAGCCCTGTGAGATGGAAACAGCTTTGGTATCTGTTCACCAATCTCATCCCCTCCTTCTGTCTCAATCAGCTGGCTGACATCCTGCCTGAGGACTGTCCTAATCCTAGCGACAGGACATGAGGGAATGGCCTGAAGCTGTGCCAGGGGAGGTTTAGGTTGGATATTAGAAAAAAGTTTTTCACCCAGATGGTGGTTGGGCCCTGTAACAGGGCAGTGGTCACAGCACCAAGCCTGACAGAGCGCAAGAAGCATTTGGATGATGCTCTCAGGCACACGGTGTGACTCTTGGGGATGGTCCTGTGCAGGGCTAAGAGTTGGTTTCAATGATCTTGTGTGTCTCTTCCAACTCAGCATATTCTGTGATTCTAATCACAGTTTATCTTCCCGTTCCCAGCCTGGTCTGTACCTGCAGACAGATACTTGGCTGTGCTTCCCAGTGGAGCACTCTGGCCCTGTAGCATTTGGGTTGTTTTTAGCAATTTGGGAACTCGTGGTTATGATGAAAGCCACACAGTCACCACCCACCTCTCAGTGGGGTCAGCTCAGGGGCAAGTGCTGGGCAGAAGCTAAAATGCCTTCCCAGGGTCTTGGATACAGGGGAGCATGAGAAAGAGAGCCCCAGCTACGAGCTGCAGGATTCAGTTCACAACCAGCTCAAAAAGAGATTGAACTTAGAAATTCTAGACTTATTATCAGGGTTGTAGCATGTGCTGAGATTCCCTCTCCCCCCAGGTCTCCTCTGACAGCCATTAACAAACGTGTCAGCTCACTGAGGGCCAGCAGAGCTGCAGCGTTCGTGCAAGTCACATCCATATCAAATAACTGCTGTGTGTGTGGGGCCAGAGGTTGTGTTGCTGCAGCGTATGGGATGTGATGCTGAAGGATGTGCTAATCCCTTAGCAAATGTCAGTGTGCTGCCTGCAGTGGGGATCAGATCGTGTCCAAGCAGAAAACTTTGCTTCAAGCTCAAAAGCAGTTTGTATTGCTATGAATTTCTGTTACGATAATTTTGATAGTGCAGGTTTCTCTGTATAGGACTAAAACATGTTATTTTCTCACTTTCTTGAGGGGATAGGAGTCATCCTTCTAGGGATTTGAAAGCATATGGGAGATATTGTGGTTATATGATTTTTTTATTCATTCCAGGTGTGTCATATCCTCCTGATGTATATTGCTGTAAATCTGAATTTATCCCACCTGGATGACTTTTGTCAGAATCTGTCCAGTGTTCTTCAACAGATTTTCAGTCTAAACTGATGGAGTTAGCCAGCAGGATCACTCTTACTAGTGAAGTGAGCAGGATTTACGTTCATAGTATCAGACTCACTCTTCAAGTAATTTGTAAAAGCTTTCTAACCATCTTGAGCCAATCAGAAATAAAATAAAGAACAAAATATTACACTCATGAACATATAGCCACTTTCCTGCATTGTAGCAGTTGAGTGCTATACTGCAAACTGCATCCTGCTTCCTCATATAATTTATTTTTTTATCTGTTCAATCTTTTTTTAAATGAACTTGTTCTCAAATAAAATCAGCACAAATCTTTACTGTGGTATGTGATTACTGGGAGGGCAACTTTCAGTGCAGCTTAGTATCTAGAAGGAGCAGGAGGCAGGAGAAGAAGATGCTGGTGATGACAAAGGTCACTGGGTGACAAAAAGAATTTTAGAAGGGACATTTCAGCTGAAGAATATGTATTTACATCTCCTTCTCTCACTAAAGTCAAACACAACTTTCTCAAGCGTTGATAACAAGGCAAAGGAAATGAGGCTTTATACACTAAAAACCCCCATCACTGTAAAGAACAGTGAAAGGATACTTGGCCTGCCTCTAACAGGTGATTCTGAATTGTCTGTGTAGGAAATGCTTTTTCATCTCTGCAGCTGATGAGGCATGTCATTGGTGATCAGAAAAACCTGTGTTCAGGGGGAAAAACAGTAATCTCTCTCAATAGGACTGACAAGAAAAACAAGAAATTACAAAATCCCTTTGTTTTCCCCCTCAAATGAATGATATGCCAATTGAAATACTCTGTCATCAATCAGCTACTTTGGAAAGAAAATCTAAAATCATCCATGTTAAGATCATAGTCTCGAGATCTGCTTCTTACATGTTCTTCCTTTTAAGACAATGTGAACATCCATATGAGCAGAAGGAATTAAAATTATCAGCCCTCAGGATTGCCAGTGTGTAAAAACAGAAGTATATTCTCAATTTCAATCATGAATGGTTCTATGAATTTAGATCAGGAACATATATGCTGGTATCTGAAGCTATACAATTTTTTTAATCAATATTTGGGTATTTGGGGCCTTTTTCAGACTGGCTGAAATCCAGGGAGTCATAGAAGTTAAAGAGCCTGAATTTGAGGTTCTTGCACAAATGTCGCAAATCCCTTTTAGCCTTTTTGCAATTTCCCTGCTGAGAAATATTGTCAGCAATGATGAGTAGAAATATTTGACATGTATCAGAAATATTGCCAGCTATGGCAAACAGCCCTATGATTAGAAAGCTTATCAATTCCTAATTATTTTTGGAAAACAATTCGTTCTGATTGCGTATTTGAAAAAATCTTGATAAGTACTCAAACTTAATGCATGGTTGAAATAATGCCAGTTGTAACATCAACTCTTTTAGGTATTTTATAGCACCTCAGCCCTCTTGAAAAGACAGCTTTTAATAATTCACATATCCCTGTAGTGTGGATTAGTCACCACAGACAGTTATGAGGAGTAAATAGAAAAACAAAATGGAAAAAACCCCAAGTGCACTGCCATTGACAGTGAATATTGAAGTTATAAATTCAAGAAAAGAACAAATAAATACGGTTGAGATATATATATGAAGTGCTGAACGAAAGGATTTAATGTGTTGAATGGGTTTTGGTTTTGGGGGGTTTTGTGTGCAGGTTTTTTTATTTGATTTGTTTTGTGGTTTTTTTTGGGCTGTTGTTTCTTTATCCACCCCCTTTTTTTTTTGCTTTTCAGAACTATGCCTTTAATCTCAGAGCTGTTTGCTGCCTGCAGCAGCAGCAGCTGAGAGTCAGGCCAGACCATCTCTCAGGTCTGATGCAGGATGCTGCACACTGAGTCCTGGCTTTTTCCTCTGTCTTTCCCTTTTTAATGGTGGTTTGACCACAGCATCTCTTCTAATTGACCGTAGAGAGGCTCTAGCCTTTTATACCTTGCTCTTTCAGGCTGGTGTAATTGCCTTCAGTCTGTTCATTGGTAGCAGCAAGTCAGACTCCAGCATTAAAAAGTAGGTTTCAGGTGTAGATTTCCAATGTGCTCCGAACTCATCTCTGAATATTTTCTAAATGTGGCGCTGCTTATGTCTGAACCCAAGGCAGAGAGGCAGAAAAGGTCACTTTTAGAGATTATATCTACATCCAGCCTTCTCCCAGTTTTCATAGCATTCAGAAGAAGGGATTTGGATGTGGACCCTGTCAAAATTCAGTAGTATAAGATATTTTTGCCCTGAGTGCCGCATGGAATTGTGTGAAGTCACTCTCGCTCTGTGACCTTCATAGAATCTGCCATTCAAGTTCATTTTTTCTATGCAGCTATTTTTTAACCTCTCAGCGTGTAATAGCTCCATTATGTGCATGAAGAGCTGAGGGAGAGGTGAATATTGCAATGGAGGAGTGACAAAAGCGTGATGTATTTTCTGAGAAATTATTTCTAGGCAGCTTCATTACATTGGTTAGTTATAAAAAATTGCAAAGAGAACTAACATCTGAGAAAATTAACAAAAATTACCTATCTTGTGTGCTGCCAATAAGAAAAAGATGAGTCAAATTTATCAGAAAGAAAAAAAAGCCTAAAAAACCATTTCACCAACAGCCCAGCAGCATGTATGAGACAGACAGATTTCCTTAGAAATATCTCTTTTTTCTATTTTCTCATTGCAGGTAATCATTACCTTTTGATTTGAACAGCTCTGTGCAAATTTGTTTTGTTCTGCTTCTGTAAATAGGAAATGGAAAGAAGTGTGGTATTGTGGTGGGGCTGCACACAGAGCAGGCAGACAGGAATTCTGTCTCCTCACTTTGCCTCTGTGTTGCTGCTTAATCTTCCATGAAGTACTTTTGCCTTGTCCTGGTCAAAATTTAAAAATACTCAATTTTCAGTTCACCCCTGTTCCAAAACTGAGGCTTTTCTCTAAAAAAGTTGTTGATTAAACAAATAGTAGTAACAACGTTTGGATTTGATCACCAAAAAAAAAAAAAAGTTTTAATATCTATTTTCATCAGGAAAATCATAACCAAAAATATTTTTTCTAAAAATATATTTTTGTTTTCCTTACTCTAAGGGGGAAAAGTCTGAGCTGTCCTTTTAAAATACATAAACCTCTGGAGCATCATCTGTACACCACTGTTCTCATGGTGTGACATCTCCCAGTTTGGGCTCCTATCCAGGTTTTCATGGTTTCATGACATGGTTTATAACACAGTTTAGTTCCACTCAAACATATAACACCAGTTTAAATGACAGTCCAGTCACTGTCACATTTTAGTGTGTTTTAGCACCTCTTTCCTTATCTCTCATCATTGTGAGCATGGCAGGTTTTCAATTTTTGAGATAAAGAGAATGTTATTTACTGTCTCAAAACGTGATGAAGTTTGATTAATATTGATCCAATATCCTGAAACTACATAATTAGTACATTTGTATTAATTTATTTTTTGAATTTGAAATTGCATCTTCAATTTTGCCTTCCAACTTGGCCACTCAGATAGCCATTGCCAATTTCAGACAATTTTCAGAGCAGAATGGCTACTGTGCAGAGGTTTTTTGACTCTTCCCCCATTTCCCCATGACAGTTTGGGAACCACTATCCTCATTATAGGATGGGGAGCTGAAGAAGAGCTTTTTTTCCCCTCCATCTGTCTTTGAGTTTCAAAAGGTAAAATCTCCCTGTGTCAGAGACAGGACAAAAATGGTAGATGGAGGATTCAGGCTTGAATCCTGACCCAGACCTCAGCCTACCTCCTGCATACCCCAGGCACTGCACCTGTTGGCTCCATGGAATGATTCTTAGTTTTTCTTGTGAGGTCTTTTGCACTTTCTTTCATCAGTTAAATAATCTTTAGGTCAGTCAGAGATTTCTGTGCCTTGGAAATAACCAGTTTGAAGACGGTTTGGACGCAGAGGTGCATTCCCTCAGCCCAAGAAAACACATTTAATACAAACTTATTGCCTATTCTAAATTTTTATTTTCCTCTACCTTTCTACAAATGAGTTTGCTCCATGATGCAGAAAGCAAGAGGACAACAGACTCCAAAGGTCACATGATGGAAAAAAATATTTCCTGGCCACGTGTATTCAGATTGTTGCACTGACAAACAAAGAAGTAAATAATGGGATAAATTGTTTATGGATCTATTAGGACAATTATGGGATTTTTCTTATGATAAGCATGAAATCTGATTATTATTTACAGATATCTGAGCGCTAAAGCTTCTCATAGGAGCTGAAAGTCTGGATCAGTATCCACATCCATGTGGCTCAACATCCTGCCCCCGGTGTGTCTGTACAGCTGCATCTGAAATCTCACACCAGCAGATGGGAAAGAAACCAGCTCCAGCAATGACCTCACCAAGAGCAACCTTCTCTGGGTTTTGACCTGCTATGAATTAATATCCTCAATATCTGTGTGAATGCTGAATCTCTTCCCTAAACATTAGTGCTTGGATACCAGTGTGAGCTCTGTTTATTTCCAGGGGCTCTGCAAGCAATAGCGATTAAGGATGAAATATTGTCTATTACTGTTACAACTGTTGCTGTAGATCCAAAGTGTCAAAGCCAAGACCAGAATCCCTTCATGTGACCCACCACCCCAAAAAAAAGAATAGAAAGATGGTTTTACTCTAAACACTTTATAATGTGTTTCTCAGAGAAGAGATGGCAGGTGGGTGCAAATCAACAGACTGAGGAATACTGTGAAACAGGGAGCTTGATCAGCAGGATCAGCAGCAATTTCAGTCTTCCAGGTGCCTTTTTGTTGTCCATTTGTTTGGAGGGACCACTCCTGCACTTGCTGGGAACAGAGGGACTGCTGGAGTGGGGAGCAGTTGTCTGCATTACTCATAGAATCAATGTTTGGGGGTTTTTTGTAACCCACACTTTCATTTTATTTGTTGTTTTGAACCAAACCACATTGATAAAAAGCAAGATTTTACCTTTGCTCTCACTTTATTAGCATCCTCAGTTCCAGCCTGTTGTTTATGACCATTACCTGAAATTCATATGTGTTGAGCAAGCTGCTGTTTGCTTTGGCTCTTGTTTGATCTTTTTCTGTTATAGCTTCAGTGGAGGTTTTATCAACTTCCCCTTTCCACAGTGCTCAGGGAGAGGGTCAGAGAGAAAGAATGTCTTGATTTTTCAAGTGGATGTAGGCAATCACCTCTACCTAACTCACCTCTTGTATAGCACAGACCTCCAAATTCCACATAGTAATTTCTTCAGGGAGTGGGAAATTCTGTTACAGCTGTAGCAGTCCTTTCAGAATAATGTCTGGCCAGGATTTAAAGATTTGTGGTAATATACAACCCACACAACCCTACACATGTTGTTCCATGACTCATCTTTCCTGTCACCATTCTATGCCTTATCTTATTTTTAACGTGAAATTATTTAGCATCAGCTTCCAGCTGGATCTGATTCTCATTATGTCTTTTTGTGGGGGAAGGAACCACCTAGAATCCGAAATACATTTCTTGTACAGGCTGTGAACAAGGCACCTGTGAACAAAGCACCTTTTAACCTTTGAATAAAGTGAGGAAAAGGGGTATATTTTCCCTCTTGCTGCAAGTCGTGCTTTCCAGACTTATTTAGGTTAATGATGTGTCTATTTTTTTTTCAACTGCAGGTTGGACTGGGAGGCTTAGATGCCTGCTTTTTGGTTCCACCATTTCATAGCTTCAGAAAATATCTGTCTATGGCTGAGCTGACAGTCTCATTCTATAAATATTCTGTGAAAAGGTACAAACCATTACACATACATATTTTATAGCCATGCAGAATCGGGGACACTCAGCACTGCAGCTCCCATGCACTGAATGAAATGGTGATCATCTTGATTAAGGAAAGAATCTTCCTGCTGAATCAGAACTAACTTGAAGAGCTGTGATTTATGGAGCTGCAGAAAGCCACTCCTTTTCATTATAATTCTGTTAATTATACATGGGAAAATGAACCTCATCAGGTATATCCTTGCTAGAATATAGTTGCACATTTCCATTTCCTTCGATAGCTCTAAAGAGATCTGCAGGATCTTGTTTTCCTCTAAGCAGCCCATGGTTTGACCTGGGACATGTTAAGTCAATAGATTTGTCCAGTAAACAAATAGTTAGCAGCCAAATAGTTCAATGTGCTGTCAGTGTAGGATGTCAGAAAAGTATTAAATAGTCAAGAAAAAAGAAACGGGGGATAAGGAGTTGCAAAGCCTCTTTAGTACTTTGTCTGTACCCTGCTCATTTCTGCCCTGAAAATCTTTAATGCACAGATGCCTCTGTTTCCTTTACCAGTCACGGGCACACCTGACCTAACCCAGTCCTACCTGCTTGCTGAAGGACTCTAATTTAGTTTCCATTTCCAAGGCACGTTCAGGAATTTCTCTTGATAGTATGAAGTCTTTTCATGTGAATCTGGAGCACAGATGGTCATGGGCTCCTGAAAGCTGCCTTTGTGGTGGTGTGTTGTTTTTCTTCAACTCTCAAACTTCCCAGGCCAACAGCACCTCTCCATGTTGCTGGAAGTTAATGACATGATTCCCTCCCTTTCCTCTCCTCCCCTCCCCTCTCTCTCCTCTGGCTGTTGTCTGGGTTGGACAGGGCTGTCAGAGCAGCAGAGCTGGTTCAAAGGGACAGAGACAGGGTCAGTCCACAGCAGTGGAACAAATTTTTGTAAAAATTGGCTGGACTGTCAGTTTATTGCCAGGAGACAAAATAGCTTAA
Source organism: Myiozetetes cayanensis (assembly GCF_022539395.1). NCBI lineage: Eukaryota > Metazoa > Chordata > Aves > Passeriformes > Tyrannidae > Myiozetetes > Myiozetetes cayanensis. The sequence goes on from NW_026087521.1 coordinate 7,128,585, forward strand.
TTCCCTGGCAAACCCTGAAGTGAACCTGCACTTTTAGTCCAGGCGTTTATATCCTATTTAGAGTATTAGTGATTTGGAAGGAAATAGAGGGAGAAAGGAGGGGGAGGGAAAGAAGGGGAAAGAGAAAAGCAGGTTTGTGTTTGAACCTGATCTTTTGAGTACAAGCCATCTGGATCCTGCAAGAGCTCTGACATACTTGAAAGTACAATACTTGGTAAATGGAAGAAAGCTCTCTCACTACTTGTGTTTAAGCTTCATGGGTGTTTTAATGCCATTGGGATGTTTTACGATGTCAAAATACTAATAAAATCTCAGTATCTAGCTTTCAGAAAGTCGCTGACATGAAAATCCCTGTGATGCTTCAGCTCTGTAAAAGGAGTTTTGGTATTTAAAAATCAGCCTGGAATAAAAGCGCTTGTGCTTGTTTTACCATAACATTGTTTTGATTTTTTAATGAGAAAGTTTCCTGTATAACAAATGCAATTAATTACACTTAAATAAGGCTGTATATCGAAATGAGATGGGAACAGGGGAGGTTCTTCAGAACGCTTGCACCAGAGGGTCACAGTCAGTGTTGTGCATCTCCATTAACTTTAACAGGATTGCAGCAGAGCCTCAAGAAAGCTGCAGGTCACCTGCAGAGGCACTGGAGACCTCACCTGCACAGGGCAGAACCACCCAAATCACGTTGTCAATACTCCGATGAACAGAGAAGGGCAGAATTGCTTTTTGAACAGGTGCTCCTTCCACACAAATTAGCAGTGATACCAATGAGAAATTTCATGCCTGGTGTGCAGCTATTTCAATCCTGGTGTTCAGCTTTGTGCTTTATTCCAAGAGGAGAAAACAGCTCAGGTTTCATTTTGCCAAATGGGGCAGAGCTTGCTCAGCTGGGAGTGCCGGAGTGACACATGGAAAGGCCAGAGATGACAGTTCAGCTCTGCCTCCCAAACTTCACTGGCATCAATGTTTGTGGACATGCAAAAGAAGAGATAAAAAGAAATGAGGAATTCAAGAGGGACTTCCTCTCTAACCTTTCCTCTCTCTCCTATCAAAGTTTTCACCTGTGTCTTTATTAGTAATATTCTCTGCATACTTTGAGATCCACTAATTGGCAATACTCCTCTGAATTCCTATAGGTAACTTCAACAAGTGCCTTAAAGATGTGTGATCATTAAAATTAAAAAGGAACTGGTTATTTTCTGTGCAAATTTTGCCAGAAATTTAGCATCCTACAAATTATAATTGCAAACCGTCACTATGAATATTCATCTATTAAAAGAAAAAGGTGATGTGAATGATTTATTAGATTCTGGGCAGATTTGGAAGCAATTCTACAGCTGGCATAAAGGAAAAGAGTGAGTTTGTCTTCATGAGGCTGCAGTCATTTAGAGACTGAAATAACCTCAACAGTTTCTGTTTGTTCCCTGAGGCTTCTATAGGAAGGCACTCAGTGTTTCGTGGAACCCAAAGGCATATTTCACAGTAAATATGACATTCTTAAAAATTTCCTCATGATTACATCTGATCAGCTTATTTGTCTTGGCAAAGGTACAGGCATTTCCAACGCAGGCACCTCGGTTCACTGGTATGCACAGCTCAGATAATTTTTCCTGTACAAAGTATCTACAAAGTAGCTGCAAAGTGGGCAATACTGAGAGAGTGACAAATGTGCAAATTAAACAGGAAAGACAGAAATAATTGGAATAAACCTAGTCTGGTCTGATCTGTTATATTTTGATATATGAGTATTAGATTCTGTAGCAGCTGGAGAGAGCTTTTTGGCTCCTGCAAACTTATGAGTATCACACTAGCAGCTCATAGAATCACAGAATATCCTGAGTTGGAAGGGACACACAAGGATCATTGAGCCCAGTTCCTTCCTAGCCCTGCACAGGGCACCCCAAGAGTCACACCATGTGCCTGAGAGGATCACCCAAATGCATCTTGAAGTCTGTCAGACTTGGTGCTGTGACCACCTCCCTAGGGAGCCTGTTCCAGTGCCCAACAACCCTCTGTGTGAAGAACATTTTCTAATATCCCACCTAAACCTCCCCTGACACAGCTTCAGGCCATTCCCTCAGGTTCTGTCAGTGGTCACCAGAGAAAAGAGATCAGTACCTGCCCCTCCACTTCTCTTGTGAGGAACTTGTAGACCACAGTGAAATCCTCCCTCAGTCTCCTCCAGGCTGAGCAAGCCAAGAAACCTCAGCCACTATGGCTGAAGATGCCTGTATTTGGGGTGGAAAACAGTACTGGAGGTGAAATTTGAAGGAGCTGGACATCTCATTTCCATTGTAATCTAAAGAGTACCTATTCTGTCCTCATCATCCCCATTATGCATAGGTGAAAGGGCAGGATTGCTTATACCTTTGGAGAATTAAAATGTACTCGTATCCACATGCTTTTAAAATAACATGACCTGAATAATCTAAAAGTCATCTGATTTCAATTATTGCTTAATATAGGTTAACAAATCCTAGAAAAATCTGTGTGGCATTTGCTTTTCACTGTAACTCTTCTATAAAATTAATTTAATTTAGCTTTTCCTTAACTGGGTAGAGGGAATAAATTGTATTAACTGCTTTTTTTTAGTTTATTTGTCCCAGAGCTGAGCAAGGCACAAATGTTTGATTTTAACTCCTAATTTTCTGGACAACTACAGCAAAAATATATGAAATCCAAATATTAATGTTTTGGGAATGTAGGATTTCAGTAATTTGAATATGTTTTCTGAAGTATTTTTGAATTACAGATAATAAAGAATGATAAAGCCAGAATCTATATAGTTTACTGAAGAAAAGAATTTTTTTTCCAATAATAATAATAATAATAATAATGAGTAATTAATGGTTTTTACCAAAATTAACAGGGACATTCCCAGCTTCCATGCTACACTTGAAGTTTTGAATATTTTTATGTTTCTAGGGAAACACATGAACACACACAAATCTTGCACTTTTTAGTAAGTATTTTAAGGGCACATATGTGTCTTGACAGTAGATTTGAGATAAGCAATGTTACAAGGAATGTGTGCCATGACTTTCTCTGGAATACTTTTTGGTATTTTACAGTTTTGTTAGCTTTTTGGTCCATTACTCTCTTTATTTTGGGGTACAAGTAATGGGTTTTGTCACTTGTTTTATTTCTCATTATGTTGTAAATCCTAGAGAACAGCAAACAGTTCTACCATAATGCAGGCCCTCGGTCAAATAATTCCATATTATCAGGAAAATCTATAGAATCCAACATTTCCAAATGCAACGACCCTTCCAGGATTCCCTGTGCTCTCAGTTTCTGCTGCTCTCTCCTGGATCCCTCCCCATCCTTGCCCAGGTAAGAACAGCCAATCTCATCTACCCAACCCAGCCCATGGTTCACAAAGCAAAGCTCACTGTGGCCTCTGTGACCACCAGAGATGACTAAATATTCAGTGGTCAGCTCTTCATAAAGACAAGAAAATCTATGGTTTTCCTATGGAAACACTGTTCCTCTCCATCCCCAGTGTCCAGAGATACCATGGATGCCCCAACCCTGGCAGTGTTCCAACCTAGTTTTCATGAGACTTTGAGCAACCTGGTCTAGGGAAAGGTATCCCTGCCCATGAGAGGGGGTTCCCTTCCAACCCAAACCATTCCACTGTTCTACGATTCTGTGTGCCAGCCCAAGGGCAACACCTGATCTGGTGGTGCTTGAGGGGGAGTCCCTCACACAAAACAAGTTCCTGCTGGGTCTTTGCCTAAGGATGATGTCTTCTTAACATGGTTCCTCTTCCCTGCCTTTGCCATACAGCAGTGTCAGTCCTGCCAGTGTGACCTCACCTTGTCCCCTTGTTGCAGCTGTCTCAGCCCATTGTTCTCTGAAGAGGCTTCACTCCTCATTCAGCTCCTTTGTGGGGGCCTGTCTCACCTTCCTGCCTCTGATTGAGTCCAGTTTCAGCTTTCTGAGTTAATCCTGAGTTATAGTGTCCTGACCTAGCCTAAAGAAGTACCAGGTTTTGTTCCATTCCCAGGCTGTGTCCCACCATGGTTGAAGAAAACCCTGCAAGGTCATGCAGTGCCTCTGCAGTCAGGCATAGACGCTTATTTTGATATGCATGAAATTGTATTTGAGGTTCCTAATCTTTTTTTTTGTTTGTTTTTTGAGAGTAGGAGAGTCATCTTTCTGCCATTTTAAATTTCTACTCAGTCTTCATTTTGTGGGGTATTCACTTTGCTATCTTACTATGCTGGGATAATGAAGTCCCATTTACATATATAGAAAAAGACTCTTAAATGCTCTGTAATTAGATGATTCAGAGTAAGAGCCATTTCATTCAGTCTGACCCAAATCTGCTGTTTATAACTGTGTACAGTCTGAGTACATGTCAGGGTTTTATTCTGTGCTTGTAACAAACTCATCAGATTTGTGGGGAAGTCTGTTTTTATTGTTCTCAGAGAATGAAATACTGCTTTTTCTTTTCTTGGTCGCCATGAGAAAGAGCTGAGAAGCAATTTTGGAGATGACAATTTTGTGAGGCTGATCTGGAATACTAATGCAAAACTCTTAAAGTCGCATTAAACATCTGATCAAAGTGTTTTGAGTTCCATTATCGTGGATTTCTTAAATAGAAGCAGATGGTATCTTACTGTGTGAAAGCACTGAGATTTCCTTCCTTTCAGTTTTATCCAGGGGGAATACTATTCGTGTGAATTCTTATGTAATTCTTAAAAACAAAAAGATCAGGTCTAGAAAGCATGATTCATGGAACTCTTCCTAATGAGGTAACTTGTCCACCTCCATGTTGCTCTTTATTGCTCTTACCAAAACAGAACTTGGAAGCCCCAGGTTCACTGTGACTAAAACATAAGCATGTAAACAGGTTTTGTGTAGTTTATATCTCTTGGTTCATTAATGTTCCCCAGTAATAAAATTTGAGCAGGAAGTGATGACTGTCCTTAGGCATCACTGTTGACAGGACTTAGCTAGAAAGCAAGTCCCAGATAGCATGGTCACATTGAAATCCTTCCTCCTGTAATTTTAATAACAACCTGAGGTAACATATAATCTGAAATGTTTCCTGAAAATGGCGGTGGGGCTCCACCCAAATTTAAAGCTCTGTCCATGTAATCAGCTGGCTGAGAAGGGACCTCAGATCAATGTTTCTGTATTTTCCTCCTTAAAAAAGTCATTTATCAAACAAACACAAGTGGGACATCGCTCCCTCCTCTCCATCAGCTTTGCTTCTGCTTTATTTATTTATTCCTTGCACCAGAAGTGCAACTCATTTACTTTGTAAATCTGCAGGTATGCCTCTACTTTGTTTGACGAAGAAATGTCATTATTAGGCTCCAAGGCTGCAGTGAAGGCTAGGAGAGAAGTTTACTCTTTTTTCTGCTCTCTGAGGCAATCCAGGGCAGTTCTGCAGCACAGCAGATCTGAGAGGTGATTCTCCTAATGACGTGACTAAAAGCAGATCTTCTTTGGGTGACAAAAGTGGATTTTCAGGAGATGATTTTATGAATTAAGCAGGCAGAACTAGTTCTGTAATCCAGAATTTGCCCTGTCTGGTCTAAATCAAAGAGAAAACTGATTATATATATATTTCTTTGCTGTATGGAATAATAAGGACCTCAGGAGTGTCAGACTATTACCATGACTGATGTAAAGTGAATCCTGGCTCTCGGCACTATGAATTTTGCATAGAGGTTAAGAAGGATAATGATCTTCATAAAAGCAGCTCCCAGAATTTCTTCACGAGTCTGGGAGTTTCAGTGCCTGGAATGTGGATGAGGTGTCCACTGCCCTGGAGATTGCTTCCAGACCTGTGTTTCTAAGATTAGCGAGGGCTCTGCTTTTGGTTATCCTGCATAATGGTATCATGTGGACAAGGCATGTTTGTTTAATATGAATTGCACATTGCACATTTCTGCTCAAACCCCCCTCCCCCCCCACAAAAAAAAACGGACCTTTTTCTCTGGCCAAATATCAAAGCACTGTTAAAACTTGTAAAGCATTTCAAATTCAGTTTCATTGTGGAGAAAGCTGCAGGTTTTTATGGTTTTAGAAGATAAGGAATTCCAAATAGGGCAGTTCAGCTTCACCAACATTACTCTGTTGTGAGTTGTGGACCCTGGCTTGAAGAAATATCCTAATATTTGGATGCAGTCATGGTAAAAACAATGAAAACAACAGTCTCGATATAGGGTCAAATAATTTCAATACCTTGTAGGAGCTTTATAGGGTCACATTTAATCCTGATTGGAACAGTGGAAATATTCTTAGCCTTGTCAGTGATTTTTAATTATCCTCTGAAAGCAGAACTAGTTTGTGATGCCCCTGAGCAAAGGTGCATCTACAGCACAGACTCCTGCATTTCCACAAGCTGCCTAGGACTATCCTAGCCAGTGGAAAGAAATAGGTGTCTGTCTGACGTCATTCATCCTATTTTAGTGCAGATGTCTGAAATAAGCCATAAGAATCCAAATGCACAGCAGATGGCTCTGAAATGTTTGATACTCTGACTGCTCCACCCTAAAAATCAGAGAGAGCTTTAACCTATTTTTATCAGATCAGTGTAACGGGAAAATCCTTCAATAATTCAATACATAACAATCATCCCACCATCTTTTTTGATCAGAACTGCAGTTTTAGAAATCACACTTATTCTTAGCTCACTACCTAAGCATGTGTTATAAACTCAATGCTACAATTTTGTGGAGACCCCATGATCTCTCCCCACACAGCCTTACTGGATATCACAGCAGCTTTGGTTGACCCTTGCTAGTGAGAGCCCCTTTTCCATAGACTCAGCCACCAGCTTTGCATCAGCTCTGTAGCTGCCAACTTTGGGAATTCCTGACACCGCTTCAGGATGTTTGGCACTGACTTTGTTTTAATATTGCTCTTCCTTGCCTGTCACTCTGCCAAGAATTTTTTAAATCTCTGAAATGAGTAAAGAAGCTTTAGAGCAAGAGTAAAATGAGCATCACTTAATCAAATGCAAAATATGAAATCAGTTATTAGATTTAGAGTGACGTATCAAAAGATAAAGGATAATGTACCTTATAGTTTCCTTTGTGCTGGCAATGGGATGTCTGAAAACTATGTGGTGAATGTACTACAGATGGAGAAGACCCTGGTCAGCTGGCCTGAGCCAGGCTTACAATCCATCAGCACAAAACCCCAAGCATGTTGGGTGGCAAAAAGTGGAATCAGGCTTCACGGCATCTGTGCTACTTTTAAACCTTCAGGATCTGGAGGATTTTTGACCCCATGCTCTTCCACTGCCTCCAGATGACTTGCTTTTAGTTGATACTTTATTCATGAAATCCCATTTGCCTGTGTTTGCTGGAGACACACAAAAGGGTACCCACTGAAAGTAGCTTTTATGGAAACTGGATCTTCACGTAGGTGCCTGTGTAAAGAGGGCAACTGCAACTGGAGCAGGATGAAGCACACAATTCTTCTTGCACAAGTGCCCACAAAATGCTTAAATTTTGCCTCACTATCAGGGACACAGGCACGTGGTTGGTTCTCCTTTCCTTCCAAATGATGAATGCTTTCCTGTGATTTCCTGGGCAGAGAAAAGGGAAAGTACTTGGCAGTATAAGCCACCTGCATTGACTAGACAGGGAAGTGTTGCACTTGGAAAGAAATTATAGCTTACTCATTTTCTGTTTCTGACATTGGACTTCTTTGTGATTTGGCTTCACGAGTTTTCCCCTTCTGTGTTTGTTTTGTGTTCAGCAGATTAAAGACCTGTTTACCATCAGCCTCAGGCACTGATGGATTACCAATAGGGCAGCAGCCTGCACATTCAGCCAGGCAGAGCATTGCCTGTGTCCATGAGTGCCCAGTGACGTCTGTCTCTGTTCAGCTGGTGGTGACACAGCAAGCAGAGGGCTGAGTCACCTCTGTTATCCTTGCTGCTTACAGCATCTTTGCCTGTCAGGTCAACTGGAACATTTAGGGATCAGCTGAGTGACCTCTGTTTGGCCACATCAGTCGCCAGTAATATATATAGGTATATGTTAGATATTAGATACACATATGGTAATTAAATATGAACATAAAATAAATATATCTGTATTTATTTAACACTGAAGTTTAGCACAAATATGCTGGGAAATAAGAATATTCAGTCTGCACGATTTGTCTCTGCATGTGGCAAAGTGACAGAGACGCGAGTTGTGCAGCTACAGCAAAACCACCTGGTTGTTACGACGGGTGAGCTGATCACAACCTCTCATCAGGTTTTGAAAAGGGCTGTAATTTCATTACCCTGATAAATATCAAGGGTCACTTTAAGTCTTAAAACAGAGATTGCTTTGACAAAGCTTTTAACCGTAGGCTGACATTTTACCTTACCTACACAGTAAAGCACATTTTTAGAGATTAATTCAAACACACCATTCACTTTGCAAAGTTAATTTCGAATTCACTCGCTCTGATCTCTTGCAGGTCTATGGGTTTCTAATGACGTTAGTGTTTGTATTTTTTAAAGCCAAAGGTACTAAAATCTCACCTTGCCCTCACCTTCACTATTTCTCAGTAATATCTAGGGATGAGTTAATACATAGTTTCACAAGGGGCTTAAACAAATCTTTCTATCCCTCAGCAGGTGATGAAATGCAGATAAAACAGAAGCAGAACTCTGTCATCTTCTTGGTCTGAGATGGCAATGTGTTGGCTGTTTTGGTCCCATCCTGAGATACCCAATCCTCTTTATGGCCCTGGAGACCTGGCTGACCCCCCCTCTAATTGTTTGTGCCCAGGATCAGGCTCCTCAGGAGTCATCCTGTATCAGTCCTTGGGTAGGTCTAGACTGGAATGAGTGCCAAGGACAATCAGACAAGTGCTCCAGCATGAGCATCTGTGGTCCTGTAGAAGTTTGGATCAAGGAGACTTGCATTCCACTGGCCAGATACTGCACTTTTTGGCCACAATCAACTGGCAGGCAAACCCTCCTGTCCTACTCTAAGTCCATTTCATCCAAACATCTCAAAGGCTGAGTAAATACTAATTTACAGAGAAAGACATTGAAACAAAGGAATAAGAAGTGGTTTCCATGAGAGAACAGAACCCACAGTTAAGTCTGGTGAGGAAGACCCATATAAGCATCATTCATCTCTCGAGTCTATTGAAATCCCACCTTAAGCCTTTAGCCAAGGTGTAAGTTTTGAGCTGATGTTCTGCAAAAGAATAAATTTTACCTGTGATGAGTCAGTGGCAGTGATACAAGTGGAAAACACATCCCTGGAGTGCTTGTTTTACCACCACACACAGTTCTCTCACAGGAACTTGTCTTTTTAAGTGCTGTTCTACATCCTCATAACCAGTGGGGCTGGCACATGAGCAGAATCTTTGTTTGGAAAACAGGGTTTACAGTGAATCAGAGTGCCTCACAGGCTTTTAATTAAATATATTTTCTTTCAAGTGAATTCGTAAGGGAAGGGGAAAGATGTTGGGAGAAATGCATCTTTGGGTAAAGTAGTAAGTTAAGGGGGCAGGGTGGAAATCAGACACCAGCATAAGTGGTAGTGAGGAAAACAAATTCATGAGGGAACAATTAATAAAGCATAAAAATTACATTTACAAATATTCTACTTAGCTTAGTGCCACTTGAGCACTAGGATGTTAATGCAGCAGGCTATTTATAGTGCAACAAATCACCTCACCCCTTCAATTGCAAATTTACCTTTGTGGATTTTGAAGGCTGTGGTGTGTTACCAAATTTAAAGGTGCTGACAGAGCAATCAGTATTTTTGTGGAGCAAATCAAACTGAGACTTTGTGTCAAAACAACATCATCCTGAGGGAGCTGGAGAAGTAAATGATGTGCAGTGCAATGTATTCCCTGTTTGAGTACTGGCATATTCCCTGTGAGGGAAGCAGCTTATACTCCTAAAGATGCTATAATACTCTTTAATCTATAGGACTCAGAGCATCTGCTTAAGACACAATTCACTCTGAAACCACGTGGGGGGCAACCAAGGCTGACTCTGAGACATCTCCTGAAAGTGGGGACAGGGCTGATGTGATACGTACACTTCTGCTCCCTCTTCCTGCAGAAAACCAAGCAAAGCCCAGCTGTCCTCCAGATCTGTGCCTCCCTTCCCCCAGGCGAGTGGTCCTCCCTCTTGGCAAGAGGTGAAAGCCCCCAAAATGGGGGGGCTGCTCCTCTGCTGGGTTCAACCCCAAACCCCCTTGTTTCCCTGAGGATCAATAGAGTGAGCTGGGTTTAGGGAATGAAAGAGTGTGGGAGTTTTAGGAGAGGAAGGCTGTAAACTCAGCAAGACAGGCGAAGAGTTTATACATTGTTTATTTCTGGGTGTGCAGGCATCTGCCTGTAGCACCTGAATGGCTGCAGAAATTGTTTTCAGAAATTAATCATAATCTAGCCTGATGCGTTGGGTAAATACTCTGTGACTCATACAGAGCTGAACTACAGAGAACCCGAACAGTGACTGCCGCAGCATTAGGACAAAATGATTTCTCAAGCAGATGATGCATGTGACAGTTAGATGTGCTCATCTAATTGGAATAACCAAGAGAGGGAAGAAGAGCTCGTTACGAAGGTTTTGCATTAGCACACACATTTGATTATATTTATTGCTTCCGGGACTGGTGATGGTGGAGGCAAAAGGCTCTCAGGTGCCAAGAAAGCTTCCAACAGCGCTGTGCATTTTAAGCTTTCCCTGTCATAGCTGCAAAACTATCTGACAGCACTATCTAAAGCTCTGCTTTAGCTCATGTACATCCTTACCCACAGGAGCAGCCTGATCTAGTGGCATCCCTGCCTGTGGCAGGGGGATTGGAACTAGTTGATCTTTGAGGTCCTTTCCAGTCCAAGCCATTCTATGATGCTGTGATATGGAGTCAGGCACGTGTTCCATGGCTATGGTCTCCTTACAGCTGAACCCCCACAAATATAGGTGGGACTCTACACTGACTTGTAGGTCAGCCTGTCAGGGTAGATCAGACTGCTTGGTCAGAGCATCACTTTGAAATCATCTTGGAAAGACATATTTCAGCCACGTGCTTGAATAAGGCCAGGGCAATTTCACACCCACGTATGTGAGATCAGAGTCAGTCTTCTCACATGATGCATTCCATACCTGGCTTATACTAAAATGACTTTGGTACAGTCTCTGACATTTGGTTGGGTGCTTTTTGTTCGGAAAAACTGGGGTTTGAAAGTTTACAAAGGCTCTCCCGGGAGCAGAAAATCAATGCTGTTGTTAATACCAAGTTACGGTTGTTGGCTGCCACTGCTTGAGTCAATGCTATCGGCAGTGTCAGCAAAGCTCATTTTGCTACCAGCCATAGCAACAATAAGGTAATAAAATACGGCCTATCTACAAAAATTCCTGTTTATCGAACAGGTGGGACCTTCAAAGCATTTTGATTTTGGCTCAAGATGGCTCCCATGAATGTCCCTGGGAGAGCCTGGCATTGCTTTCTTTGAAGCTTTTGAAGAGTGAGGAGATATTGTCATTGATTCGGAGGAAGCAGAAAGACCTTTGAGAAACCATTGAAAATTCAGTGTTTTAATCACAAAATCTTTTATTAAGAGATCAAGATAAGTGGGTCAATACAAAATATGAGCCCAGTTTCCTTCCAGGGGACAGTATCACAGAATGATAGAATGGTTTGGGTTGAAAGGGACCTTTAAAAGCCATCTGGTCCAACTGTGTGAAAGCCTTGTGACATTTTGATTTTTATTTTTTTCTGTAGACCAAGATGCTTCTGATAGGGTGGATGAGAGGGGGAGTTCTCCCCACCATGCTGTGGGGTAGCAGGCCCTGGCACTTTTGTGATGGTGCAAGGGATAAATGGTGATTGAAGAAGTTGGGTAACATAGGGGGAGTCTTTGGGCTGAGATATAACACTGCGTGGAGGCTGCTCTGCCTTCTGCTCCTTCCTAGAGACAAGGATGTGCACCTGCAGAGCCCTTACTAACCTAGAGTGAGGGGTGATCAGCCTCAGTATGCCTGGCATCACAACAGAAATGAATACAGGATTAGCCCAAATAAGTGTTCTTTACTGCAGAAAGCTATTTATTCTGTGTCACTCCTCCTAACTTAGTTCACACACCAAATTGACACAGCCAGAGCGTATAGATTTTAGCTTTCTAATAGTTTACACTACATTACTTCCCAGATTGCTCACCCAGCCCCTCCCAGCTGGCATGTCCTCTTTGGACATATCCATGTCACAATGGGTTCCTGCGAGTCATCTAACAAGGCTCGGTTTTGCACGCAGAGTCAAGAGAATCCTCATTACTCAACACCCTCTTGCTACTCGATAGTAGATAAATAGCTCTGCTGGAAAAAAGTGCCTGTGGTTGAATGCTTAAGAAATTCTAATAGCAGCAGTAAAAGACTCTGGATGCTGATCCTGCTCTCTGCCATGTGTTAGCTTGGAAATATTTACCACTTCTCTTCCTCCTTACTCAAAACAAACATTCTAACTGATTTTAATGCAGTGATCACATCTTTTTATTCTATATGCACTGGGGGGGGGGGGAGAGGAAGAATCAGATGGTCTATACATTTTAAAACTGGAAATTAATATTTTCCCCTTACTTTAGAAAGCTAAGAAGGAGTTGTCACATCATGTGGCTATCTCAAAAGCAGAGAAATTCTTCTCTTACAGCTGAATTTCTTGTGAGTCATATTCAAGTAAGGCAGCTTACCTCTCTAACCTCTCTTCTCCAGGCTTGTAGATAGAAATGGTGCAGGAGTGCATTGGGTCTTTTATGTCTAACCTTTGCACAGCTAATACTAAATTGTATGTATTCAAGGAGCTCTTCTGGTGCCAAGACATGAGGAAGATTTACAGGAAAATTCAATTAAATTCACAATGAGAGAAAAGATAAACAAAGAAATCACAACTGGAAGGCTCCCAGGTGTTTAAAGTGGATCCAAAAAGATGAAGTCTGCTAGAAAAGCAAAATACAGGTAGTCTAAACCTCTCTGGGAGAAGAGGTGAAAATACAGCATTCAGGAGTGAAGGTATTAAGAGAAGAGAGAAAAGGATAAATGCTGAGTGTTACATATAGAAGTGAGAATCATGAAGAGGCAGTACATCCGATCCTGGCTTTTCTCTAAGCAGAAAGCTTTGTTTCCAGGGTTTTTTGCAGGTGTGGGTTGACATTAGAAGGCTATGGCTACATGACAGAGCCCACACAATGACATCACACAGGCCAGCAACCACTGCCCCAGGTCCCTTTCCCTGTGCTCTGGTTTTGATGCAGATGGGGCTATAGAATGTAGTGTATAAACCAGTCAGACATGTACTGCTTAATACACACCCAAAGCTGGAGGATATGAACCTCATTTAAAGAGGACACTCAGCAGCAGAAAATTATCTAGAGTGGGCTTCATTTCACCATGTGTAGGTGTCTGTATCTGAGCTACCTATGCAGTTAAAGGAGATAAAAGACATTCATCTCCTCCTCAAATAGATAATTAAAACATGTCTGGTGAGTGCTACCTTCCCTTTCAGCTCTGGATGCTTTCAAGTACCCTTTTAAAAAAAAGGCTTCTGATGTTTTTTTATAACGTATTTTTTAGAAGAGGGCGAATGGTACTGTCAAAGCACTCCAAGCTGTGGGTGATCAAGTTAAGTGAGGTGAATCTCAGCATCAGGTTCTTCCATGGGTTACAGGAGAACCTTAGAGAGATCCCACTGCAAATGCCTCACATTTTTTACAGTGACTGCTTAGCCACCACATCAGCTTTCTCAGCAGGGTTCTCCAAGACCTATCCTAGGGTGGAGTCACCACACTCCTTGAATGATTTGAAAGTAAAAGCGATGTCTAAGTAGGTCAGAGCTGAACCAGAGTCGTGGATATAAACATTCTTTTTAGTACTGCTCAGTATCTTGAGTTTCCAAAGAGCTGGAAGCATTTGGGAACCCAAAAGAACGTGTGTGTGAGCAAGCATGTATTTTAAGGCTATCTTGAACGGCACTTAATAAAGCACCAGGATGACATGATGTCTTGAAAGAGTGTTAATTTTTGTCTCAGGTAAAGTATTCCCTCATGGAGAATGCACAGATGTCCAGGTTATATGGAAAAATACATGGTTCACAAGAAAAAGGAGGTGTCTGAGCAGGACACGCTGTGACAGAGCTCACAGACTGACGTGTTAGCAAGTTAGAAGAACACGTTACCTTCTGTGGGAAAATCGTCTACTTTGTAGACCTATGACAAAATTTAACCACGTACAGAGTCAACAATGTTACAAAGTGAGTTCCAGAGAAGAAACTCTGCGAAATTGCTTTGTATTGATTAGATTTTCCAAAAGTCTCAGCGAAATGCGAGTACAGGCAAGCTCTTTAAGGCGATTTCATCAGAAACAGGCAGAGCAGAAAAGGGTTAATAACTTCATTTACCGGGTGATGTATTCCCACGCAAGCCACTGTCAGCCTACAGGCCTGACTAATCCCAAGTGTAGTTGCTAATTGCTGTCATCCAAACAGTAGCTGGCAGCCATTTAATTTTCCCTTTCACTTGGTGTCATTAACATTAGTGACATATGGCTGTTTCCCTGCCCCAGCTCTGTGGCTACCGGGGAAACCTATGGCTTGAGCTTTGGAAACATAAAAGTCCATGATTAACTTCCAGTGTTTCACTGGTGTCAGGAAGAGCCATTTACGGATCTGGATCCTAAATGCCTGAAAGATACTAGGTTTTTCTGGGCATAACTTACAACAGGAGTGCAAAGGTACACTTTTTAGGAGCATCTTTAACTTATGCCAGAGTGATGGAGAGGCATAATAAAATGCAGGCAATTCTGGATATGTACCTTGAAACACATTGCACAGTTGTTGTAGTATAAATTATTAGTTACTAGTTTGCTCTTTTCCTTTCTTTTTCTTTTGTACTTTAATGTAGCAGAGCAGGGCAATTGTTTATAACTCAGATTGCATGAGTCTTCTGAATTACTTTTGTGTTCTCTCACTTGACTGAAAATGTTAGGTCAAGATTTCAGATACAGATCCCAAAGCTCCCAGTTTCACTGCCTGCTGTTTTTGCCAGATTTAAAACTCCTTTACCTTTGCTGCCTCATATGTAGGTACTACCTTTTCTTTGGTGTTAAGGTTACACAATATGTCCCAAGTCCCACTCTACTTTCCTCTACCTCATTTGTTCCTGTCTAAGATCATTAACTTTTTAAATAGTGTATATATATATATATATAAAAAAAAAAATAATTTTTTTCCCCCTGCTGGCCAGATGATTACTACGCACTGCCACCCTGCTTTCAGGTAAGATTTGCAGGATTTAATGTTACAGGCATTTCAGATCCTATTCAAATAGCACCGCAACCCAAGTGACAATATTGCTTTTAAAGCTCAAGAAATTTCTGGACCTTCTGTCATTTGGAAACATAAAGTAAGACCAAAAAAAAAAAAATTCTCAGATCTTAGTGATTTTTCTTGCTGGGAAGACAGCAAGTCCCACAGAAGACAGTAAGAAAATAAAATACAGTGAGTCTTTTATTTGTAAATTGGCTTCTTCCTATTCTGAGTTCTAAGAATAAATAATTTAGGATGACAAAACACATTCTGGTACTTCCTTTCCTCACCCATCCCTCAGCTGAATGGGAGGTCAGCTCACCTGAACTGACTCCTGCCAGCCCTGTTGCCTCCTTGAGAGTCCCTGGGAATCAGTGGTGCATGGAAGGCAGAAACCCTCACACTGCAGAGGGCAATTCTGCAGGCAGCCCCCAGGTTTGTTTCACACCCTGAATTTTTATGTCAGGCCTGCATCTGAAGCAAAAATTGCATTTTTCTGCAAGTTGACCTTGTACCCATTTTTCTGGCATGAAAAGCATGCTAAATCTAATGAATATGTTTTTTTTTCCTCATGTATTTTCAGAGTGAGTCCCTTGCTGCAAGCCTGGGAGAGCCTGCAGCTTTGTGTGTTATATTTCAGCAAAAAAAAAAAAAAAAAAAAAAAAAAAGGGAACCGCTGCTACAGCTGAAATCAGTGTTCTTCAGACATTGGATTTTATCTTGCAGTTAAAGTCAGCAACAAATCCTTGGGACCGATTTTGTGACCTACCTGGTCCAGGAGCACAAAACATAAAACAACAACACAGTTTCTACCTTGTTCTCCACTTTTTCTGGAAAAATAATTTGACTTTTTTTCATGTACCAATTTACACCATGAGGTGCTTTGTTTGTCACCCTGGTGAGCAATGGGGACCATCAATGTAAGCAGCATCACCCACTTTTCTTTCCTCCAGCTAAAAGCAGAGCAAGCCTTGGTATGAGAATGAAGTGAAAATACAAACTTGTCTTCATTAGCAGAGCATCACAGACTTCCCTTCCTGGCTGCTCCAGCAAGAGCCTCAAATGACATAAAATGAGCAAATTGAACCATTTTTGTGTTAGCATACAGACACAGCAATGACACCAGCCAGGGATGGAGAGAGGGCTTGCGTGATGCAGGCAAAGATCTGACTCTCCCCTTATACACCTCATCTCTTTTCAAGAGGTGAGTAAAGGCTGAGTCAAACCTGGATCGCTGTGAGCAGCAACAGCAGTAAAATTACAGAAAATTAAAAAAGGCTCTGTATTGGAATTTGAAAAGGTAGATCAATAGGGACAGGAACATCCTGTGCTAGCCACGAGGAGCCCTGTATCTGTGCTGGGTCTTGCTGGTTAGATAAGAATAGGCAGAAAGGAAGAAAGACCCAGGAGGGAGCAGGGAAGTGAGCAGGTTTGGCAGAGATGCCAGGGAGGCAGAGGACAGCCAGTGCCTGGGGCAGTCACACACTTCATTAGGAATGAGTTGTTGGATATTGCTGGGGAAGGGGAGACAAAATCCGAACTGAAAGGCAACCACCGAGGGAGAAATGTACATAATTCTGGGGATAATAATGATTTGGGTCAGGCCACGAATAAGCTGCTTTCCCATCTCACGGGACAGAGTCGCTGCCGCGCTCTGGCCAGCAGCTGAACTGTCCAGCGTACATCTCGCCTGGTGAGATCCTTTCTCGAGGAGGGGCTCGGACATCCTCGGAGGAGCAGGGATGAGGGTACAAACAGCTCTCACCGCCTGGCGCTGCCACGGGCAGGGATGGGAGCGGGGGTGCCAGTAGCCAGGCAGAGTTCGGCGGGGGATGCAGGGCCGAATTCCACCCTCCAGTGCCGCTCCCACCCCGCAGCCTTTGGGGCCGGGAGCTGCAGCCGGGAGGTGCTGCCGTGCTCCGCAGCACGGCCCAGGCTCCCGGTGGTGCCTGCCGGGTTTCCCTCCCACCTCGGAGCTTTTTGGGGCTGGCGAGATGCAGCCGGAGGATGCTCCGCGCTCCCTTCGCCACGCCGGGGCTGGACCAGCCTCGGCAGCGTGCGCCTGCGCCGCCGGCCTTCCTCGCTCTCCTCCTCCTCCTCCCCCCGCTGCCGGCCCCTCCTCCCGGCTCTGGCGGTGCCGGCTGCCGGGGCGGGCGGGCGGCGGGGCCGCTCTGTCCGTGCAGCGCCAGGGTTATGCCCGGCTGCAGGCGGGGAGCAGGGCCAGGGGCAGCCCGCGGCCGGGGCTCCGACGTGTCCGGCAGGAGCAGGGCGCGGTGATTCCCACCGCCACCACCCCCCCGCTCCCGGGAAGGGGTGCGCGGGCGCTCCGCGGCGGGGGAGGAGGAGGATGCTGCTGCTGAGGATGCAGAGGATGCGGCGGGCCGGAGCGGAGCGAGGGTACGCGGGCAGCGCCTGGGTGTGCTGCTGGCTGCTGGGCTGGCAGGCGGCCGCCCTGCAGCTGCCGCCCTGTGAAGAGGTGAGATTTTCCTCCTCCTCTTGGGGCTTTCCCTATTCGTAAGGGCGGGGGGGGAGGGTTTGCACCGGTTCGGGAGGAGGGTGGCACCCCAGGAAGGGGGTGTTGACGGTTCTTGCTGGTCCCCCCAAGGTTGTTCGTGGGACGATAGAGGGGTCAGACCCACGGGGAAGGACCCTCCACCGCCGTGCAGGGGGGGGAACTCTGTGGGGCGTCCAAGCCCCCCTCTCACGCTAGAGCGTCCCACTTGGCCGTCGGTCGCGATCCCCTCCCGGTTGTCGCTGCTCCCTCCGGTGCACGGAAATATCAGAATCCCCCCTCCAAACCAGGGTGACGCGGCTGGCCTCCTTGTTTTTAAAAAATACAGTGTTATATCAGCGCAAAGGGGGAGAGTAAAGGAGGGATGGTGTGTGAAGCTGTCCTGCACCCCTCCCCGTGTCAGCTCGGGGTGTCCTGGGCTGAGCCGTGTGTGTGACATGGGGAGAGAAACTTTCTGCCTCCCTCCTGCTGTCAGAGCCCGAACCAGGAGGGACTCGGTACGTTCGCAGCAGGGGCGCTCCGCACCGCTGTGCGGGATGCGGGCTCTGAGGCGAGCGGACAGGGATGCGCAGCCCCGCGTGTCCCCGGAGAATCCCAGTCGGAGGGGACCAGGGCTTCATGAAGCTCTATTCCAGGTTTTCCATCCTCACTCCTCCAAGCAGGGAAATCCTCTCTGCTGCTCTTAAAGAGCAAGTGGGTCTTTCCAACGTTTTAAACCGGCTGTAGGGGTGAGGGCTGGGTACCACCTTCCTTCTACCCACTCCGAGGATGCTCCGGGAACAGAGCTTCCCCACCTCTCATATTGCAGTTGCACCGTTTAGCAAGAGCTACTTTGTATATTCTCAGATGGATTGGGGGTGGGTGACTGCAGCCAGCGGGGAGCACTCGGCTGGTGAGGGGTCTTGATCCATGCTTGGAGGCTATTGCAGTATGGGATATCCTCTCCTGAGGGTGCAGAAGCCCGTGTCTCCTACCTGTGGCGAAAGAGGGCATCCCTGACCCGGGGAATAGTCCCTCTTTACCTGTGGAATCCACGTTTTTGTCTTACAGAGCTCAGTGCTAGTCTAGCGTGGGAAATCTTGCAGTAGGGGGACATGTGCGATAAGCAAATCAATGTTTGTTTTGGGCATATTTCTTCTAAATATTGGTCATCCTCAGAGAGGGGGAGTTATGCAGCCACTTGCTTTAAATTACTTTCTCCCTTTTTGGCTAGTGAAGGGAAACAGATCTTCTTCTAAGGTCTTTGCTTCAAAAAATGAACCTCTGCAGATTGTTAAAGGTGACAGACAGCTGAATCCATGCAGAGGTACCAGAAGCAGAGACATGGCATTTTGAGCATCACATACCGGGCTTTAGGTGTACAAATTCTCTCCTGAGACCCACTCCTGTATCCCTCTGGACCTGGACCCGAGTGCTTTTTCTTTCCTTTCAGAGGGATGGAAAATGTTGTTTTACTTCATTTTAATACTATTTGAGACAGAGTCAGCCCTCACTCATATGGTCAAAAAGCTGGGCATTAGTTGTGCCGGTGTGTGTGTGCAGCCATGCAACTGTATGTCCCAGGAAATATAATTACAAACATGTCAGGATGGAGAGAGAGAGAAAAAAAAAAAAAAGAGCTTGCAAAGAAACAGGATAGCAGATGAGCTGATTTACAGAAGGGAAGAATGGAAGTTAATAGTTCACAAAAACATGGCTATTATGTGTTAGGTTCAAAACTTTGCCGTTTGTCCTAGTTCAGCCCAATTTGAATGATCTGGGTGTATTGCCATTAAAATCACGGGAGCTCCCAGGGTGATTGACTCTGGTCCGGGCAGACTCGACAGGGGATGAAGTTGTGCAATAAGAAAGCACAGGCTGTCAGAGGGTGTTGCAGTCCTTTAAAGACTTAGTAGATGCCTTGTTGTTTTATACCCAAAAGGTTTGAGAAGCACAAGGCTTAATGCACTAGCAGGTAGTTAATTTTCAATCTAAAGGGCATCTTTCCTTTATCGGAACTTTTCCCCCTCCTTTCTTGACAGCTTGTTTTTCTGTTCCCTCACTGTTATGAGAATACAGATATCTGCCAGCCTGTGAGATTTCTGCACCGGTACAGCATCTGGAGCAGTGGGATCTCTGGCTATACCCGAGGCTCCGTGGTGCTCTGATTACATAGGCAGTAAAAATAATAATGTGTAACAATGTCACTTTCCAGAAGCCTTTTTGTCATTGGCTTTGTTTGTCAGGGGCTGTAGTAGTTCAGCACACTGGATTTAGGAAAGGTGTGTTTGTGCTGCAAACCAAACGTACAGGCAGCTTGAATGAATGTTCCCATGAGTTTTTGGAGTAAATTGATACAGCCATAAGGTTCTGATGTAACAGTGTTCAGTCCAGGCTGTGATGACCATTCGCATCGTGAGCTCTCCCTGAGCTCTCCAGTGCCAGCAGCTAATCTGAAAGCGAGCCATGGGAATCTCCAAGAGTTGGAGGCAGGCTCAGCTTGGATGGCCAGGGTACCTCTGGGTGCAGAACCTGGGGAGACCCACGGTCCTACTCTGTGCCTCTGGTGACTTGGTAACTCAAATTAGGACAGTGGTAGAATGTCTTGGTGAATTCTTTCTGCTATGGCAATGATGATTGGAGTCCCCATGCAAAGGTTTCATGTGTTGCATAAATTATGACTTTGAGCAGAATTGATGACACCTGTGTTTTTCACTGCCATTAAATACACATTTGGCTGTTATGCTGGAAACAATCAGATATTTATGCCTGTCTTCCTGCTGCTGCAGGGACAATCTTTGTTACATCTTATGTTCCAGTGTTTGGTGCTTTTTCTAAACTTTCCCAGTTGAATGAGTCCTCTTCAGCTTCCCCCCAGAGATTCACCCAAATCCAAGCAGATTTTGCTTTTAGGACATTTTATCTGATACTCAGCCTAATTGGGTCTTTTCTGCATTTCCTCTTTCCTTTCCCTATGTTGTTTTTGGAATCATAAAAAAAAAAGCAACCCCCTCCTCCCCAAAACCTCCAAAAATCAACCAAAAAATCAACCAAACCAAAACCGCTGAGAGACTCTTCTCTTACCTCCCATTCAGCCAAATTGCTTGCAAAGAGAAATATGCAGTGTCCAAGCTGCTGGCAAAGATGTTTTCTTTCATATCACTGTTTGACTCTCAATTACTATGCAGATTGAGAACAAACACATGACTTTGATATTGGTAATAAATGTGATTCTGATACATTGCATGGTTTACCTGCTGTTTCAGTAAACAGGTAAATGAAAGGGTATTGCTAAATGCTTTATTTAAGGGAAAGTATTTTTGTACTAGTCTGCTAAAATACTTCTGGAAAAGACAAAAATTATATAATTGTAAAATGAAACAGTCTTTTAGAAAATCACTTGCAAGGCAAAGGTAAGGAAGTCTTAATAAAGAAGGGGAAGCATGAACTTGAAATTAGGTCAGGCATGGTGGATTAGGTGTGTTGAAATGGTGCCAGTTTTCATAATGAACAATAGGGTGTGTCTAAATTAAGTGTGAAGTATTTTAAGTATATTACTATATTAAATCAAGATACTAGGTACTGAGCTAAGCAACCTGGGAAGCAAGGTGAAATGATGCCTTTCCATGGGTAGAGGGGAGATACATGCCAGCCTTGGAAGGTTGTTACATAAGCCAGCATGTCTGTCTCCAAATATACATGGCAGGAGCAACAGGGATGTCTGCTGGAAGGAATCTGAGTATCTGAAACACTCTTATGTCATAAGTGAACTGTACCTGCTTAAAAAAAGGTTTGGGGTCATTGTGGATGGCTCTGCAGGGGCATCTCATGTGCTGATGGTGAAAAAATTTGGATGTGTAACTAAAAAGAAAGAAAAGAATCAAACATGTCAGAGTGGTTCTGAGCCTTATCATTAGTACTTAGGGACCGTGAAGGTTTAGTTTGTTCCATAGCTGGTTAATGAGCGTACAGTGATCACAGCAAAAGGTGGTGCTCTCTAGGTAAGCAGGGAATAGCTTGATGGAGGAAAAGAAAGAAGAATATGCATTAATGCATGGGGTAGAGAAAAGTAACGAGATGCAAATCTTTAGGATGAGACAGAAATAAAAAAGATTTTTGTGCACTTGAAAGGCTAAATGTTATTACCGTTAAAAGGTAATCCTTGGTTATTTTTATGCAATTGTAAACAGCTTGGGACTTCTTGATCTCTGAGGTTCATTTAGTCTCTGCTGGCCTTAAAAATCTCTGAAGAGATTAGCTCACTGTTAAACATTTTGGAAGAATTTTCCTGAGATGACTTTCTTGCTGTCCCTTATTGGTACCCTTGTCCCTTTCTGTAAGGCATCTGCACTGGCTATTTTGGCAAAAGAGCTGCTGGGGTGATTCAGTGTTGTATTCCTTGATTTCTAACCACCCTGAAAGATCTTAGACTCTTAATCTATGAACAGCTCATAGTCAGCAGAAGAGGCTGTGGAAAGATTCCTAGACAGACCATATTATTTTTGTCACCTCTTGCTACGCAGATTTGTGTCTTTGTGGGGAAAAGAGAAATGTATAGCTTCCATTTTCCATGGTGATGGAGGGTCATAAAGATGAGGAAAGAGGAGCAAAAACCATGCTATAAAACTGCTGACAATAAAGTTGATGGATGTAAACATGTGCAGAAAAGGTGAGGAGACAGATGCTGAGACACAGGTACCAGAGCAGAAAGAATCCCCACCGAAGCACTGAGGCAGACCAGGGTGGGGAGTGGGAGAGAAGCACAGGAGAAACTGGTGAGATGTCAGAAATTTAAACCTGAGAAGGAAGACAGATGCTGGCATGAAAACTGGATAGTGAGCCATGGCTATAATGATTCAAGAATAAGAAAATTTGTCATGGTGGAACTGCTGTAACAGACCATAAACTCAAAAGAGAAGTAGCCATTAAACCAACACAAGATTGCATTTCTCCCACCATCAAGCATCACTCGATCATTCAGGATGAGATTTAACATCTATAAAGAAGTCCATGTTTTTCTTTTTTCTTTTTTTTTTTTTTTCCCCATCCCTTTTTTTCTCCATAGTGTGAGATAGCTTGGGTTGAGTGAGGATGTAAGCTCTGTTGGGATTCCTGACCCATCCATGCATGGTGGAGTGAGGACCATCAGCAAGCCAGGTTTATGCAGTGATTTGGGCTGTCAGCTCCCTCCTCCAGGCCACATTTTCCACTAGGTGTTGGTTGGGAAAGCTTTAGCAGTACTGTGCACTGCTTTATGCTTTATGCCAGATGATGGCCTGGGTCAGAAACGCTCGAATCACATGAAGGAAACCTTTGCTGCAAGCCTGACTCTGTGTTCAGTGAAGATGTTGGCTGGGCTCCCACTGCCTTCAAGGACCAGGGAGGCAGAGCCAGGAGGTTCTCAGGCCTGCAGGGCTTAGTTTGTGGGCAACTGGCTTCCTCATGTCATATGTGGAGGTTGCAGTCAATGTCTGCTGAAGGAAGGAGCAAGCACCAGCTAAATAGAAGAAAAAATTAGAAAGTGGAGAACAGATAAGGGTTGGTAAAAAGAAAGGTAGCCTTGAATGCCTCATACTTGAGATAGGAACGAAACAGTGTTTGGGAACAGGTCCCTCACGTCTCCCAGACATTGCCAAGGTTTTTCTAGGGGCTGCTGCTGTGAAGGTCCCATGCTTTCCTCTGGCATGGCTATATCTTCCCTAAGTCTTACACCTACTTAGAAAAGAGTATCCCTCCCCCACCTCTTGCTAATACTTTAGTGCTTATCCTGGACTTGAAAATACGTTCAGATTTTGACTGCTAGTAGTGGAAACATTTTGGTTTGCAGTCTTTTGAGAATGAAAACCTCTGGTTTTGAAGGAGAGAAATAGTTAACCCTCCTCCTCCCCCCCCCCATTTTTTTATTGAAAACTATGTTTTAAAACAAACAAACAAACAAAACCCTTTCAATTACAAAACACTAGCCAAATCTAATGATGACCTTCACAAAATAATCACAAACATTGTGATAGTCTCTTTGATAAATAGTGCCAGACAGTAATCTCTGTGCACTTGGGACACAGGCTCAGAGCTGATTTAAGATGATCTAGGACGACATGTGCAGATGAGCTGCTAGCTCCCCTGTGTTGGTGCTGCTGATCCTGCCACTGTGCTGAGTCAGAGCAAATGCTGATTCGGCTGAAAACTCACCTGCTAAAAAAAAAAGGAAGATAAAAGAAGAAGAAAGAAAAGAAAAAAGGAAAGGGTGAGTGTTGAGTGTTTAGCTGGGTGAGTGGCAGAGATGACTTCGTGTTTAGTCTCTGGAGGGATAGAAGTGGTACAGGAGGCTTTGGGACCCACTCAAAGGCACAAGTCTGGTCTCCACTTATTTTATTTCTAGACCATAAAATTTTGGTCAGGTAGAGCTAGTCTGGATTTACACTGAAATAATGGCAAGGGGATTGTATTTCCTGATGTAGGAACAAGAAAACAAGAGATATGTGTTAAAGGTGTGAAGGACCTGGATTGCTGGTCTTTGCTGTGCTCTGGCTTCAGAGATGCAAGTGCCGTCTCTTTGCTGGCTGTAAGATATGTTTTCAATTAAAGGAATAATAATTCCAGATGACGGGCTATTCCCAACTAGAAAATTTCTTTGACAGTGAATTTTTACTGCCAGAAAGAGAAGACAAACCACTCATCTCATTTTCCCTTGCTGATACAGGATTAACCTCTCTTACCTGTTCGTGTTTTGCGGTCAAGACATACAACACATAACAGAGATGGTTTACGGTGATACTTGAAGACTATTGGAAAGTACCTACAAAAAGTGATAGGAACTGTATTATTTGGTGGTGACAATCCTGGGTAGCTCAATTTTCATTTAGTTAGATTTTGTTCCATGGCAGGGGTACAAATATTTTCCAGCGACAATTTACAGGAAAGCGGCTCAAGGTGTTTGGGATTGGTTAAAAGGATGTGCCCATCCTGCCGAGAAGAGGAGCGTCAGGAGAAGATACTCCTGTAAACAGCATGAGCCAGTCCATGAGTGTGGACAGATCCCTGACCCTCTTCTAGTTACCAGGGTAGACCCAGTCAGAAAAGCTATTTTCTGTATGATAATTACCAATGTGGGTTACTAGTGCTAATCTTATAATCCAATTTGATGAAGAAAACCTGCTTTGGGGAAAGGCTGAACTTTCCCTCTGAGGTTGGAACTGACTTGATCGTGCTTAGAGGTGTTTTTGGTGTAAGGAATGTGGTCAGAAAATTGAATTGCATTAGATAACCAAGCTAGAAGGAGAAGTGATGGGGAGTGCAAAACCTGAAGTTGCCGTTAACATAATTGCTGCTGGATTCATAAAACACAGCATACATTTAATAGCAGAGAAATCAGAGTCTAAATTGATCTTACTGTCACAGAAAACTGAAATGCACTAGGATGGTGACTTTTAGCAGCAAACTGAAGGGTAAAGGTGATGCAGACCTCAGCTGTTGATGCTTAAAGTGTTAATTTCCCACAGCGTTTCTTGTGGTGTGCGAAATCCTTCTGGTTTTGTACTTCCTCTCTGAAGTTTCTCAAAGGAAGATCTTCACACAGGCTGGTCGTGTTTTATACACACATGGGGTGGTGCCGCGTCTTTTGAGAGATCTGCATCAGGAATGGATGACTGCTGATTTTTCCCAGGCTTTTATATCCATGGCTCCCTCCTGCTGGCAGGTCAACAGTGCTGATCAAATGCTGCTTGTTTCTGGTAAGCTGCTTTTTATCTCCAGCTCTGTGGTTCCTTAAAGCAAATGAAGTAAAGGAAGATTTCCCAAGACAGTTCTTTTCTTCTCTCTTTTGTTTGGTCTTATTTAATCCAATTTTTTAAAAATTCAGACTTCTCTTGAAAGGAAAGAATGAGGGGCCCTAACCAGCCTTCTTTATAGCAGGATTCATGTTTGCCTGGAGGGACTATGAGCTGATGTTCATCTCAGGGATGCTGGGGGAAGGCTGCATGGTAGAATTGGAGTGGAGAAATGATTCAGCTCATCATGCTGCACCTTTCTTCACCTGCAGACCTGCTGATGAGCAGGTTGTCTCTCCTTGTGATGAATGTCAAGTGTCCTGATTAGTAGGGGAATGGCTGTCACCCCTAGAGTTGCTCAAGTAACAGCTGAACCCAGGCCAACATTCTGCTCTTCCAGAAGACCAGGCAGGATAACTTTATTAAAGCCTCATTTTAATGCTGAATCTAGAAAACACCAGAACTCTGAATTTTCTTGTTTTTTAGATGGAAGCCCATTGTTCTTTATGTTAGTCTCTGAGCAGAGAGAGAAAGTGGATCCTGAGGCATTGCTCACGCCTGCACCAAACCAACATGTCCTGTTAGTGTCAAGACATCCTTTTGGGGATACACAGACCAGGTTTCACAAATAGTTCAACACTAAGCCCTGCACTACTACTGAAATAGCTGTGATCAACGATCACACATTCACCCCAGCTAAGAGGAGGCATAATGTAAAAACCAATCAATTCCTGTGTCTTTTTGGTTTGCAGTATTTTTAACAGCATTAAAAGCCAACCCTACTTAAATGTTTGGTGGCTTCAACGAGAAGCCGTTGTTTTTTAGTTCCAGCTTTTAAATAACAACAACAACAAAAAAGCAGCTGGTTTACAGTACTGGAGATTGAGATACTGACCTGCTAATCTCTTGCACTGCTTTGCTAAACAAGGGAAGAGATTTCCTTAAAGCCTAATCATGTGATTATGGAGGAATCACAACTTCCCTTGTAAAAGGTGGGGGAAAGAAAGGGTAAGCTGGATCCTCAGTATTGCAGAGAAAAGTGAAAAATGTGAACTTTGAAAATCTGTAAAGTTAAATGAAGTGGAGTTAAACTGTATAGTGTTTTAAGGTCCTGTGGCACTTAAATAGGTCGAATGAATTTGATGGGGTGGAAGCAATGATGCCTGAGTCAAGGTTTTGGAAGGCTTTATGTGGCTGTTACTGAAAGTACAATTTGATTAACAAACTTTTCCATTATTTAAATTTAGCATTTACACTGTAGGTAGTCTGATGGTAAGACCTGGAACTGCCTCATTGGGCACCACACATGCTAAAAATAAAAGTAAATTACTGGGGTGATGTCCTGCTCTTACAGGCAGTCTCCAGCCTGCTAAACAGGACAGACCTAAAGAACGCTGGTCCTTGAGTCGTTCAGATCACACTCAAGTTTGTCATGTGCTCCTTGGCAGGGATTTGGCCATGGAAGCTGATATGGTATGGGACACTGCAATAAAAGCTCTGGATGAATCCACAGTATTCCCGTAGTAAGGAAGTGATAGCAGTGAAGGCAGTTTTGTCATGGCATGACTATAATGGGTACAGTTACTTGAATATTAACCATGTTAGAAGGACACATAGCACCCTCATACTTCTTCAGGACAGCAGAAAATCAGTGTGAAGAGAAACCTTGCTCCACTGATCCATACATAGTCCAAGCATGAGATCCTGATGGTGTGGATGTAGCTGAGCCTAGGGCAGAACCAGCATTTCCTACCATGAAGAGGACTTACCTCACTTTTAACTGTATAACTTTAAATGTCAATTTGTCAAGACTAATTTTTACCATCCTGAAAGGGTGGTGTGATTTTTCTGCTGAATGTGCCCATTTTCTTCCGCTGGCTACAGAGGGATGCTGGCTTTTGCCAGGCAGATGCTCAACTTTTACTTATTTAAAGTAAAATAAGGAATCATCAGTGGAATCAATCTCCACTGTAACTGAGGTACATTGGCTGTTACACAAACTACAAGGTCACTTTGCAGCACTCTATAAGCTGCAGGGGTGAGAGTGTTTTGCTAAGGCTGGGACATCACAGTGGTGCAGGTAGCTCTCTGCAGTGACCTAATTACACTGGAGAAGGGACCTAAATCTTTGCCTCTGATCTGCTGAATTAAAAGGGGAATGCAGCAGGAGCACAGTCTTGGTCCAGAGTTCTTGTGAACTGTTTGTGAATAAAGAGTTTAATTGTTTTTGTCTTGTAGCAGCTTCCTACCAAAGGTGCATTATCACACAGCAGAGTCCCTTCCTATCCAGGGAATAAATAACATCAAGCTCATGCCAGAGTAAATCTCTGTCTATTATATATGCAGGAGATAAATATATATATATATACACACGCATATACATACACCATACACACTCATATATAAGCTTGCCTGTAATGATCAGCTTGTAATGCATTGCAGCTGTTTGTCAAATGGGCTAGGCCTTGCATTTGGATTTAGTTTTGCAGGGCAAAAAGGCAGGTGCACAATTCCTGATGCCTTCCAGTGTGCATGGTTACAGGCTGACTGCATTGCCCAGGCAGGCTAAACCAGCTATGAATGCATTTCTTTATTCGTGTCCTAGACTGGATCGTACGTGGTGGGTGCAGTCGATAGCAAGGGACAGCTGAGGGACTCTGCCTGAGCAAAACTCTGATCTCTCCCTTCTCCTGCCTTTCCCCCAGTCCATGGGCTGATGAGTTGCTGCCGATTGATTTGGCTGATTCAGCCCCTGCAATCACAAATTACCCTGTCCCTGGTAGAGGGTTTAATGGGGCTACAGACAAAACTCTGCCTACTGCTCTCACCCCCAGCTCATACTTCACCTAGGCTTGGTTTGATGCAAGAGGGAAACTTGTAGCTCCAGGCGCTATCTGGCTGCTAGAAATTCTAACAAACTTGGATTTGTAGCTGCCTAAGAAGCTGCCCTAGCCCCATGGGTAAATCTGGACTTCAGAAGAATTGTGCACTGAGTAGGTCTTTGCTAGACCCTCTTACTGGAGGTCATTTTAACTGGAGTTAACACCATGAATACAGAAAAGAGTCCAGAAGCTGAATACAGCTCATGGCCAAGTTAAATCTAAGATGTGTTTTCTCCATCATTTACTTACATCAGGCTGCCTTGGGCTGCTAGTTTCTCCTTGGTTTTATTTATTAGTTATTCTTGCAGTGGAGATGGACTCTGTGGGCTTGGAGATAGCCCAGGAGGGCAATATTGGATGAGGTTTCCTCATAAGTATATAGGGTTACATATTTTTCTTGTCAGGCTGTGATTTAAGATGTTGCTTTGTTCAATGAACAGGGTTATTTCAGACACATAAGACAATTAAGTACTCACAAAGGGCATGATTCTATCCTGGGACAAGTGGTTACAAGACAGGCAGAAGTTCCAGAGCTAAATATAATTCCCCTCTGGTGTTACAGGTGTCATCAGTCTCTTTTTTGTCTTTTTTTTCCTTTCAAAATGGTATATTCACAAAACCATGTAACACTTCCAAAGTTGAATATCAACAAAGATTCAGCTAAAAATTGTAAAGAAAAGGTCTTATTTGCTATGAGTTGCTTTTTTTTTCCTTCCTGTTTGAAAATACTCAGCCATCTAGTCAGCAAACAAATAAAATGCTGCATGATATTGGCAGAAAAGCATCCACTGAAAAACAACAAATGGCAGAAGGAAACAGTTTATAGTCTTTCTGGTGGGTTTTGGTTTTGCAATTTTTTTTTTTTGCTGCAGAGAAGAATTCTGAGTAAAATTCATATTTGTAAGATGCAGAACCTGGCAACAATCTTTAGATAAGTAAATGCAGCTTTTGCAAAGCTTAAAGTCAATAAAATTATTTTTATTTATTAGGTTCAGAGAAAGAAGCATATCTTTTCCACATTTTCAGAATCAGTACTTTGTAATATTATATGTGTTATACATTAGTGTAATATAATATTATAAGTAATATTATCTGTAAGTGTAACAAACTCCTGGCTATAAGCACGTTTTCTGTCAATGGTGACCACTTTGGTTCCAATTCTGGGAGCTCAAGTTCTAGTGCAAATCACTTGCATTGACACAAAAGTGACTAATACTTGTAGCTCTTATCTCTCTCTTTTTTGGAGGCTTTATATATTGGTAGAGGGGACTTTGTATGGGGGTACCAGTCCCTTCCACATTAAAGGTCTTTTTCACCGTTTCTCTCCCTGGCTGTACCTAAAACTCAGCTTCTGAGGAAGTCAAAGTCTGAAGGGGAAAAGCTGAGCTCAGAATTGAGCCAAACTCATCCATCTCTATGGGGTGAGTGAGGAACACACTGTGAGCACACAGACCTTGGTCACCAGTGACAAGGAAGTGAGGGATGGGTTTTTCACATCCTACCCTGTGCAAGCCAAATAGATAGTGGGTGTTTTTTCGTAAAGTAACATCTCTCAAGAGAAAGAAAAACGTGGAGCAAATGCGTTTGGTACGAAATTGTAGAGGAGGTGACAGGGCAGAAAAATGATACAAGATCAGATGAGTGAGCATCACCCGGACTTCCCTCTAATAACAGTGTTCCTTTTCTAATATTTTTCTGCTGCCTGGTGTGAAAAATTCTTACACCTAATGGAAACTGATAGCCAACAACAGAGGGGCAGAGCAGAAGCTTTCCAAAATGCTCGTGCATGTGCCTGCTTTTAAGCACATGAATAATTCCTCTGAAGTTTGAAAATGAATGCCTTATTTAAGATGAAGTTGATGCTTAAATACCATGCTGGATTAAGGTCAGGGAATTCTGTGTATTGAAGAGCCAATACTCTGACATAACTGAGATATATTATTGAATTTAAATCTCTTGCTTCCAGTAAATTGAAGATTTTCCTTTAGGTGCAATGTTGAAAAAATGTGTTGACCTGTGTTCTTTAGGAATATTTAAATGTTAAGTCAGTCTGGTGCTTATTTCATGCTGTCTTTTGTGGGTTTTCATGGAAATACTTCTTTTATTCTGTATACGTTCTGCAGACTTTTTAAGACTTAACTGATGATGTCC
Source organism: Myiozetetes cayanensis (assembly GCF_022539395.1). Lineage (NCBI taxonomy): Eukaryota > Metazoa > Chordata > Aves > Passeriformes > Tyrannidae > Myiozetetes > Myiozetetes cayanensis. Next base: position 7,159,162 of record NW_026087521.1, read on the forward strand.
TTTTATATGCTTTTTAAAGTGGAATTGGCGTAGCAGATTGGACAGGATGCTGCTGTAGAGTTACTGGAGGGGAAATGCAGTGGCATGGGCCATGCTGGTTCCTCAGATGATTAAATCTGGCCATAGTTCAGGTCCTCACAGGATTAAACTTGTCAACTTGTAAAACTTTATTACCTTTATATTCCTCTACATGAACCTGCTGGGAGCACTGTGAGGATGAGGCAGACAGTTTGGCAATAGTTAGTGAACTGAATCCTTGAAGATGTATTTTCCCCATGGATACTGTAATTGCAGAAGTTAAACCTGGTTTAGAGCAGTGGCTCAGTGAGGAAGTGGCTGTACAGAAGGAGATGCACAAGCTCTTGAATGCACTTGCACATGCCTAAAAATATTAATTTTGAGCTAAATTGTTCACTCAGATTGGAGGAGCCTTGTAGACAAATATACTATAATATTGAACATTAACATTTGCTCCATCTGGTTCATTTTTCTCAAGTACAAAGATATATTTTCCTCACTGAAGTTATCAGCTCAGATTATTTTACTCCACTCAGCTGTTTTATGTCTGATGTAGCTCTAGTTTTTTGATTCTACACGTCTCAGGAGCACCCAAAGTGAGACTTTTCCCATGTCCTTTATTTTGAGAATATAAAAAAAGGACCCAAATTTATCATCTTGTCTTGTATCTGATAAAGAAAGGACATGACAAGGCATGAAAAGAAGTGAGTTTATTTGGCTGGTGCTTAAGGAACTGCTTAAATTTGGCGCAGTGTTGGTGTTGGGGTTCAGAAAGAGGACAAGGAGCAGAAATAAAAAGGAAAAGGTTGTCTTGGGAGATGGAAAACTGAGTGCCCAAGGGAAACCTGGGGAAAGCTTGTACATCTGTTTAGTACAGGCTGCCTGGGTCTGCTCACTCACTTTGAGGGAATTAGCTCATCTCCTTGCTGTCCATCTCCTGAGCACAGAATCATAGAATAGTTTGGCTTGGAAGGGACCTTAAAGATCATCCAGTTTCAACCCCCTACCAGGAGCAGGGACACCTTTCACTGAACCAGGTTGCTCGGGGCCCCATTCTACCTGACCTTGATGGCCTTGAATCCTTCATGAACTAAAGTTAAGCAATTTTTGCAGTGGCTTAATTAAAGCCATTTGGGATGCTATAGGTACCTTAGGTAATTGCCTTCTTGGGATTTGCTTCTGGACTATTAAATAGTTATACCCTGAACTCCTTCTGCACAGATTTTCTTCTGAATAGGCAACAGTCAGCAACATCCATACTGAAAAAAAAATAGAAGCTTCTCATTTAATTTACGAGTCTTAAGCCTTGAATAGCTGGGAATAAAACATCAAGGTTGAAAAGGAGGAGGAATGAATAAAATCCAGCATATTAAAAGTTATAATTAGAACTGTGATCAGCTTTGATACTGTCAGGCCTTCTCGACAGTAATAACTGAGTAGCTCTGAATAAAAAGCCTCACCATATTGGCAGAGAAACACGAATCTCGCTCTAGGAGAACATTTTGGCTTATTGCATGGTGCCAGGGTGTGTGAATTGGAGTGTGCTGTGCTGAGATACAGCGTGTGGGTGGCTTATCTAGCGTCCGTATGCACCCAATGTTTGCGTGAGGCGTGCGGTGCAGTTGATGTTTGTGAATAACAGGCGCTAATATTTACTTTGCTGAAAAGGGGAGCTGGTTTGTGAGTGTGGAAGTGACCTTGTGCAAACAGTTCTCTGCCAGTCTGTCTGGGGGCTGCTCTGTTAGTGTGGCAGAGAGCAGGAGAGGGGCACCCAGCCAGCCGGGCACCGTCCGTCCGGGAGCATCCGGAGTCTCAGAGCACTTTGGGGAACACAACTGCTCAAAGCCTTCCTCGCCCTGGGGAACACAGAGGAGTGTCATCATGAGGGTGGTCTTGGAAGACCCTTCACTTGTCCCCATGGGTGCCGCCTGCAGCTCCTGGCTGAAGTGGGATGTGGAGATCTCCTCACAAATGTGTCACCTGGACTGTGTCGTTGTTCCTTCTGCAAGGCTCTTGGTTGCTTTGTGCTCACGCTGGTGAATATCAAGCAACAAAACACGAGGATTTAGAGTGTTTTCTCCTTTACAGTTTTATAGGTAGGAATTTATGACAGTGTGGGAAGGAAAATAGTATTAAATCAAAAGTATGTGGAATTACACCTCTTTCTATCTTTTTTTTTTTTTTAAATTGATATAAAGGAGGGGTTAGGGGATAGGTTCCTCGTAGTTATCAAAGCAACTACTTAAGCTATGCATAGAATGCTTAAATATTGATAGATAAAAAACTGTAGCCCATTAATGCTACTTTGATGGGCCTTCATGAGACTGTGAATTTTGCCATTAAACCTGACATTTTTTCCTTAAGCCTGACATCGCTGTTAATGCTTGATCTTTCATTCTAGTTGACTTCAATAATTGCAGATTTAAGCCCTGAGAGCCAACTTCAGAGAGGCATTTAAGGGGTTGGTCTTCTGGGGTTGAGGTAAAGATGTGCCCAGTGCCACTGTGACCCTCTTCTCCACTACAAACTTGTACATTCAGTGACCCGAAAAACTCTTTTAACAAACAAGAACAAGTGGAAAAATGTTATTTTTAAATACTTACATTAAGTATTAAAGTAAGCATTCCTGCTTTGGAAGACAGAACCTCAGGAAAAGGCATTATCATTGAAAAGGATGGAAAAACAGGGATCTTGTACCTCCTGAAGAGGCTGATTCTTGCAGTGTGGGAGCAAAGTGATATGAGTCAGTGGGGTGAATATTTGTAGAGTAGTGCAAAATCACAACAGATATTAGAAGTATCACTGAAAAAGTTTAGCCACATAGCAAGTTGTGTGTGCTTATTAAACTTAAAATATTCTTATGTGTGGATTTAAATTTATGCAATAAAAAAACCTCAGAGCAAAATAACAACTCATTGTGGATAAATTTTATACTGTAAGACTTTTGTGTCATGAATAGTACAGAACAGTTGCCATGTGTAATAAAAGTCATTCTCAGTTTGACAAACTACATTTATTTGGTTGTAAATATAGGAGGAAAAATTACAAAACCTCATGGAAATCTCGTTGCAGTTAATGGAAAAATATTCAATTTATGGAATGGGATTAAATCTGTCCAAATATTCTTGATGGGTGACTAAAAGGCTGGATGACTCAATAACATCAGGGCAATGAAGATAAATATATGTATAAACGTCCTTTACCACCATGTTCTTTACTTCAATTTTCTCTTTAACCTGACTTTTTTTTTTTCAGAAGATTTAGGAGCTCACTGAAAAATTATGATTTCCCAATCAATATTTTTTCAGAAGCAGGAGGGATTTGCAGGTGAATTTCTTAGGTTTTGGGACTGAAGGGTTAGAAACTCCACATGTAATATCATGTTAAACTTGCCCATTTTCTAGGCTCCATTGGAACTTGCTGGTGGGAACTGTGAAGCTTTATACAGATTGGCTCTTCAGGATAGTTTCATGTTGCATTGCCTTGGTCAGCAGTGTCATATCCCTCCTGCTCTCATAAGAAAGGGACATGATGGCTGTGGCGGAGAAAGGAAATTTACGTCATGAAAGGAATAATTGTGGTTTTTACTTTGCTTGTGAATTAAACTCCAGTCTGGGTAAATGACACCGAAGAACTCCCTGAGAAGAAAGGTTGGTCAACTGAGATGAAACCAAAATGTTATAGGGCAATTAAGGGCTAATTGTGGGGTAGTTAAGGTGTGGAGCAAGCTTTCAAAGGAGCATTTGAAAGGGTCAACCACTTTTGCCTGTTCAGAATGTAATGGTCAAATTTTCTGTTAAATAACCCCCTAATCTGAATTCATATGTGCAATAGCATGGGTTTGGGTTTTTTTTTAGAATTTGAGTTGTTGGGCTTCTCTCAGTGTGTGAAGTGGAATTCAGCACTGCCACCTTCAACCTGCATCCCATTCTATCCTGCCTGTCCTAGTCCACCCTCTGCATGTGCTTCTTGCCCACACAAGAACTCCCACCATGTAGACGACTGAAACTGGATGAGGTGAATCCATCCCTCTTCTGCTGCCGTTTGTCTGGCAACGGTGGCAGGGGGACAGTGTCAGTATTAGGGAGCTGGAGAAGTCATGATTTGGAGGTGTATAAAGGCTGTGATGTGTGGACACTGTGTGAGTGCTTTCAAGAACACGCTTTGGCCCTTGGAGAGCTGAAACTAAACTGGGTGTGGTGTGATGGGACATGCCCTCTGGCCCTGTCCTCTCACTGGGTGCAGGAGTTGCCATCCCATGTTGAAAGGTTTAGTATTTGCTTTCCTCGTGCCAGGGACTTTCACTGACACACTCCTGGGAAGAAAATGGAGAAGTGAGAGGAATTTAGTAACAGTGAATTCAGCTTCATAGAGGTTAATTTTCAAGAGGTAAGGCTCTGAACTATCTGTTGGGCTCTTTTCACATTTGTAGAGCTCTATGAGGATGAAAAGCTCTGTAAGTGCTGGGTGTTACAGTTCACAGAGACTGCAGATGACATGTCGCTACCCTACAGAAAGCCACTGACAAGTCTGTTACCAGCGAGGTCTGCCTGTGGCTTATTGCATTCAACATCTTTTTACAAAGGGTAAAGTGTTTTAAAGACTTTAAAGACTTCTGTGAGAAAATGATTGTATCCAGTTTCTTTTCTGCACACCAAAGACAATGCCAGTGTCAAAGTAGCTGACCTACTCCAAAGCAGCTGTTATTTAAGGCCAGAAATGGTAAAATCTGGCCTTAGAATCAAATACAATGTGGTATTTAGACAGTAAAACCTTTGAGAAAGGTCCTCTGGATCAGAAAGTGCAAGACCCCGGGTGACTTAAGCACTGTAAGTGAATGAGTGTGTATCAGAAATACAAAGGGTTGGTACTGGGAATCCTGAAAGGCAAATTGACACATCTCAGGTTAGCAAAGGTTAGCAAAACATTAGATGTATCCCCAGGAATTGGAAAGAACAGTTGCTAAATGTGTGGTGAAACATTGACAAGTGAGAAATGGATACATAACATCATGTCCTGGCAGGTGCAAGGCTGTATAGAAGGAGGAGATGGGGATGGGTAGGGCAGCCCATTGCAGCATTTGAACAGCTCCCTTGTCCTGGAGGCGGGCTGGCTGGAGATTGGCTGGGCTTTTTTTTTTTTGCACCAAAATTATAAAAATTTATATTATAAACTAAATTAGTTTATATATTCTATATTCTTCTAACTAGGCAGCTCCTTATGTTTTCCTGCTCATGAAGTTTCTTTGCATTAATCCAACAAATGCTGCTGGATTACAAGGCACTGGTTATCACAGAAAGGGTTGTGAGGTTTGCAAGCTGCAGCTGTACTGGCTAGAAAGGGCATCTCCATCTCTCTGCCGGCCCCTCTCCAATCTGAGTTTAAAAACGTGAGAGCTGTGCTGGTTCACTGAAGTTGGTGCAGGGGAAGGAGGTGTGACATGAGCTGGTCATCCTGTGCGTGGGAGAGGGGAGGAAAGGGAGTGAGCTGGGCTGAGTAGCAGATGTGGAGAGTATAACTTTGTTCATTGACCTCAGTGACATCCAACATAGTGTGTGACCCACTGTGCTTAGGAGCAGAAGGTCTTTGCCATTTTTGCAAAGGGCGGATCTATGTAATTGCTCCTGACAAATATTCATTGAATTGCATTCAAAATTAAGTTAAAAAAAAATTAATGAATTTTGGTGCTATTGGAGAAAAAACTTAAAGGATTGTAGACTGTATGGGAAACCAGTTTTTGATTGTCTGTGGTGGGGACCCCAGTTTGCAATATTCCAATGCCTCACAGTAAGCTATACATGTTCTCCTGCAGCCACTGTCATCTTCTAGCCTTATTTTACAGGTGAAAAATAATAGTAGCTGCAAGTTTATACATACCGGTTGCAGCTCAGAGAGGATCGTTCCCATTTGTTTCTGGAAAATGGCCACTTGATCCCTCGGCATATCAATATTCCCATGCTCCTGGGCTGTGCTGGTGATATGAGTCACTCCAGGGCTCCTGCTTGTGCTGAGATCTCTGCCCATGTGAGAGTAGAACCATCCTGGACCTCTCTCCTGCTCCACCTGCAAAACTGCATCTTTCCAGCACGCTGTCAAAACAAGGTTTGGAGTTTCCTCAGGACCATTTATTTGGCTTGATTATTGTGGATTTCTTTATGATGGAAAGAAATGACATCTTGAGTCCCATGGAGGTGGAAGGGGAAAGGGTTTTACAAAGGGTTTGATGTTGGTCTAGTTTAGTTTCCACTGAAATGGGTGGAATTTCTGCTACTGATGGAAATGAGAGTGGACTTTGACTGTTTTCTGAATGTCTTATCTATGTTTTTTCATCTGTTTCATGGTTTCCAAAACTGTAACATGAAAGTCTGCACTGAGGCCTGGGTTGGAGCCATGAAACAGGGCTTGAGAGATGGGGATCTCAGTGGTGATGAGACTGAGCACTGAATCCTCCAATGCCTTTGTGGAAAGCTCCTCACTTGTAGATCCCCTTTAGGTAGTGGAAGGTGCTATAAGGTCTCCTTAGAACCTTCTCTTGGAATGTCTGTCATAAAACAGCCCTAATGTTCCCTGAGCTAGGGGATAGGTAGTAACTTTATACCTCTCACCTCCTCTTCAGGGGATTAATTAACTGTGCTTTTCAAGACACGCTGACAGTCTTGAGGTCTTTGTCTCTAATTATTATGATCTGTTTTATCTCAAATGTTTCACCTCTAGAATTGGGCAGCATTTTCCTGCCTTTGGGCACTTTCAGTGTCAAAGCTGTTATTTTCACTCAATGTTATGGCCTGATGTAATTTCTTCCTCTAATTCTACAAAAGAGAAAAATTGACGTCTCAGTTTCTCAGCCTCCTATGCAGGGCAGCACAGTGCTTGCCTTTTATTCCCAAAGTAACAGAGTTAGTTAGCAGTGGTAAATCTGGTCCTGTTCTCTGTTGCTGGAGAAGTAATAAAATAAAATGATAGAGGAAATTGTTCTCTTGTTTGTTGTTATTTTGCCTTTAGGATTAAATGATGTGCTACTGAAACTGGCGGCTTAATGATGGTTTATTCTCTCTCCATTATTGGATGTTGCCTTTTGAATCAATCTCTAGGTCTTTGAGCTAATTATTTTGAGGAGATATGAGGATGCATCAGTGTTGCCTCCCCTTCCCCATGCTGACATGGCCTGTGAGGAGGGAAAGGACTCACACAAAGTTGGATATAAATGCTGACCCTGTCCGAGTAAATTAAGAGGGAGGTGCTGGACTCCATAATCCAAAACAAGAACGAGCATTCGATGAGAAGTGCTTTGGATACTTACGTGAATCCACAGTGAAGTTTTAATTATACCCATCTGTGACTAAGCCTAAATTGCTGCCTTAACAACTTTCCAATCAGTAAGACTGATCGAAATGGTGTTAAATAATGTCAGTGTTTTACAAGCAACATTTCTTAGGAACAAGGAAAGTTAATTTTCCATGAGAAGCACACTGTGCTGTTTTCTGCTTTGCTCCAGCTCCCTCTGTTGCTGTTGGGAAGGTGCTCACCCATGGGAGCGGGAGCTGACTTGCTGTGGGCAGGCGGCTGCAGCCACGGTGGGCACATGAGCTGTCGTCATGATTCCAAGAGCAGCAGGACCAATTCAGACCACTGAATGTCCAGGGGAAACCAAGCTCCCAGTGCAGTCAGGAGAGTTGGGATCTGCACCTGAATTTTTTTATTTAGGTGACAAATGTTGAAGGGGGATACGGAGGGGGACCCCAAGCTGGAGGCTTTTCCCTTTTACCTCTAGTCCTGGAGGGGGAGGTGCTCCCTCCCCTCCCACCATCACGAGGTGTCCATGGCCCCTGCAGAGACCACAGGACAGCAGCAGCAAGGAGAGAGGCTGAGAGAGTTTACTGTTCTGGGTAGCGACTTAAACAGCTCTTGGGGGGATTACAAAGTGACCACTGGGAGTTCAGGAGGTCTTACAACCAGCCAATGATAACAAAGGGTTAACAACCAATAGATAAGCTTTCAGTTATCTCTCAGACATGTCAAAGGTAGAGAACTAAGACTGAGGAACCTTAGGAAGAAGAAGGGTGAGTTTGCACAAAGGGTTAAAAAAGCCGTTTTGGAAGCACGTTCACTTAAACAACCTTAAAACTTCTGCATCCTTTTATATATTGTACAACTATCACAACATTTAGGTGCATGGCTTAGGTTTTGCAGCTATTTGTCTTCCCTGACCGTATGGGGTGATGGATGGGGATGAAACCTGCTTTACTGCCTGCAAGTTAAGCAGCCTATAAATAATTGTGCCTCCCTTCCAAGTTTTCCACATTGCATCACACAGTGTGCTGCAGCCCTTAGTCACTAGCACAGGTGGACACTGACAAGACTGTGTGTGTACGTATGATCATACCTTGTAATACCCATGTCTTGTGGAAAAGTGCTTTATCAAACTGTGCTTTTAAGGTATTAGAGATGCAGAGAGTTAAGTGGGTGGCCCAGTGGTACTTTCAAAGCCACATAACAGCTCAAGCTGGCGGCAGAAGGAGGATGAGGAGCTATAAGCTTTATTCCCAGGGTTTGCTCTTAACATGAATGAACATGACTTTTCCTAATGCAAAGCCAAAGCCTGTGCTGTGAAATATCCAGGGGAGTGAAACTTAGGATGCTTATAAGCCAGTTATCTTCAGCTCTCCCACACATTTAATGCAGAGTCACAGTCCTGACTCACTCTTCTATACCACTTTGAGTAATCAAGCTGGTGAAATGATGGTAATCTCTGATTACAATTGTTTATAGCAGTTTCTCATGTTCAGGGAAAACAGTGCAACTAATATCCAGCTTAAGGTGACCACCCAAACTACTTACAGCATTCATTCTTACATGTACATTTTCATTGTACTAGTCATCACAGGACTCCTCAGTAAGAAAAAGAAAATCATGCAATTAATTAGATGGAATATTGGAGAAAAATGGGTGGAAAATGAGTCAGTGACTCTAGTTGTTATAGTACCCAGATGTGCATGTTATGGACAGGTCTAATAGTTTCATTTGGATACATACTCATGAGTAATTCCCTATTCCCTTCTGCCACGCAGATAAGAGCATCTGCACTCTCATTTATTATTTATATGTGAGCAATGTTTTTCTTTTAATTAGAAATGTCAAGGTAAAATGATCTTTTCTGGGACTAGAAATGGCTCTTGTACATAAAGGATAATGTGTGCTTGGAAAATGTTAATACATTTTAATTAGTGAATATCATGTTTAAGCTAGCATAGTGTACCCAGCTTTGTAGAAAAAATGCTTTGGAGGAGATGATAAAATTTGATTAAAATACCCATTATATTTTGTCAGCCTAAGCAGTCATTTATTGTTAATTAAAGCACATTCTTTTTATGTGGTATAATATCATCTCTGTATGTTATAAAGTGAAATGTAATGTGTAGGATGAGATGCACTGCTGTACCATGCCTATGCTTTCCACTTACACCCGTTTCACATTTGGTCACTTCTCAGTTTGCTGCATCAATTGCTATCTGTAATTAAATTCTCAACAGCAAATTCAGTTTCTGAATGACTTTGGGGGTGAACATGTTCCTCCTGTGTCTTCTTGGATGGTGTTGCAGATAAAAGCAAGGCAGCATGCAAAAACTGTCCAGTAGGAAGAGTTGAGGAAAGTACAGAGAGGGTAAGGATTAATTCTGCCAGTCCTGCTTACCTTAAAAAAACCACTCTTGAATTCATGGAAAAGGCTGTGTTTTTCTGGGATATGGTTTCCATTCCCTATCTCCAGGCAGCATGGCTCTGGGAGGGTGGATGCTGCAGATGCTGTATCTTCAGTTCCAGGATAGAAGCACTGGAGCAGGGCACTAACATTTAGTGTTAAATGTCACCCGGGGACCAGAACACTTAGGAAAAGATCTGTTCATATTAACCTGGGAATGCTCAGACCCAGTGTGCTATTGACAGACCTTTCCACATGGCTTCCCACTCTTTTACATGGCCAAAGGGGTGTCCAGAACCTTTGGGTTGTCAGACTTTGCTGGACAACCCAGTTTTTCACCAGCAGTAAACCTTCCGACCATTTTTAAAAAGGAGCAGCTGTAGGAAGATTAATATGTTTGAAAGCATCAGTTGATGACAAATGGTGTTTTTTGGCAACTCTGGCTCACATGGGTAATTTCTCTCAAGTCAGTGGGATGACTTGCTGGAGTAGAGGCCATTAGTCATAATGTCTGGCTCTGTACGGCCCTAATGAAGCGCACGGTGCTGAAGGGAAGATGCTGCTTCTAAGGGGAAGGCACAGATTCAGACTTAACGAGTAGATGATGTTGTGGGCAATCGACACTGCTCCGTAGTTTCATCATTTTAGGAAACGTGACTCAAGAAATTGTTTCCTTCAAAAATTCCCGTTGTAATTTTACTTGGATTAGGTTAGCAGAAAGTAGCCAGTAGCCTGGAAGCTATGTGCATTCTTGGCATAAGTAACAATGTGTAAGCCAGTGATGAGGACTTGGATGGATTTGATAGCCCAAGTCTGCTAATTTCAGTAGTCATAATTTCTTTAGGAGGATAAAATAATGCAGACAGACAGGGATATTGTGAAACTATTTCCCACAAGTGTCTAATAGAAAAGCCACGACTAAGAAAGCTACTCAAGTTCAAGCAGTATTAATGCTTCCAACTTTTCCCAGGCAGCTGCATATGAATTTTCTTCAGGTAGCAATGCATTTTATGTGGTGCACTATAGGGTGGAAATGGCTTGAATAGAGTTTGCAGCCTGAGTGATGCTCCTTTTAAAATTTACTGAGTTTTATCTGGTGATCTAATTCAATGAACTTTTGATATGGATTGTAGCAACATGCAGCTGATAGCAACAAAGGTCTGCTTCCCTATAAGCTGGGTACTCAACAAGACTTGGAAATTCTTCTTCTTATAAATAAATAAATAAATGAATAAGATTGACCAGAGCAAAACTAGACTGCAGAACCTGATCCACTAATCATGCTGGTCATAATGAAAGTGATTGGATTATCAAAACAGTGGGGACAAAAATATCTGCTGTGAGACAAGTAAACAACCAGATGACAACATCTCTGACTAATGCAGGAAAAATAGCAAACAAAAATGAGGAATTATATATATTAAATAAAATAGGTGAGGTTGGCCAAAATATATCAAAGAAATGGAGAGAGGTTTTAGACTCCTAGAGAAGAAAGAATAATGTTTGCTTTACACTAACTCCATTACTGATAATGTCTTATGTGTTTTATGATGAAAGCATACTCACTCATGAAATACTCTTTATGGAAAATAATTAGCAAGTAGCAAGAGCTTGTGCAATAATTGGAAGGATGATTTGAATCTAGAGAACAAACATTCAGTTAATGTATATGAAGAATTTGGTGTGATAAGGAGTAATGGAAAATTCTGAGAAATGTGAAAAAAATGATGCTTACTGTTTTTCACAGAAAGACAGCCTTGGCTATCACTGGCCCATAAACTTGACTCAAACAGTGTAATGAATAATGGAGGAGAGAAAACCATTACCCCCTCAAATAGCAAAATCATGGATTTCGCTGGAACAAATGATGTCAGACAAATTTCATTGCTTTTTCTGATAGAGACAAATCAGTAGATGAGGGTGACTACAGCTCACATTATTTATGTGTCCTGTGACAGAGCACTTGCTATCACACTGCATTGAAAACCCCTCATAAAACAAATTCAGCCTGTGCTTTGAATCCTGTCTCAGGCATTGATAAGTGGCTGAGGAACTTTAAACAAAGCAACGACCTGTCCAGACAGAGATTCATAGCAGTTCACAGAGCAAAAAAGCATTTTTATTTAGCGTTTCCTTTGATAAGGGCAGGTTTAACTGTCCTCAGAAACTGTGTAGATGGTACTAAACTGGTAGGTATAGGAAATACTGAGGAAAAAGGAATAATTCATGGCATGGAGATATTTGATTGCTAAATGTGTAACTTAGTGACAGAGCATCTAATAAATTATTTTTACACCCTCAGTGTTTGCTTTATATTCCTTTAGTATTTTAGGTGTACACAAAAAAAAAAAAAAAAAAAAGACATGAAGCTTTTCTTGGTTTCTGTGCAAGAGAAAGGGTTGGCCATATGTGGTGAATTGATTCAATGTGTCTTAGCAGCAGACTGGTAGTGCTTTTCTCAGAAGGAGACTGAGCCAAATCTGACCAAATTTGCAATGGAAATCTAATTCTTTCCTACATGTCTTTTAAAGACTGTTCCTGGGCACTTAGACAGAGTTTTGTCCATGGACATGTTTCATAATTTAAAAGTTGCATCCCTCCTCTAAATGATCCAACACATATCAAGACATGCAACTGATAAGAGAGTATGTAGGTCCTGGCCTCTGATCAATCAGTTCCTTACAGATACACACTAAGTTCTAAGATTGGGCTGGATATGAGAATACTCTGTATTTTGGGTTTAAATGAGTGGTACAGAAATGTCAACACATGCTGGAGTGCTCTACTGTGTAACTGCAGGTGGGAATGATCTCCTAAATGACTCAGTTCCCACATGATAGCTAATATCTAGCAATAATTTAAAAATTACTTTCTAATGGCTTCGTAGAGAAAGGAGTAAAAATTACTTCCACTAAATAATTCAAGTATCTGTAATAAAATAATCTAAAAGACATATTCAGTAGAGGGCAGAAACCTGGAAATAAGGAATTTCTAAAGAGATACAGGGATAAAGGGTGTCATATAACAGATGATATTTAGTGTAGTGAAAAAGATCAGTTTTGTGACAAAGTGTTAGTCTGTCTTGCAGTGGCTTTTCCTGAGGGAATAATAGAAGATACCAGTGATGAAGGGTGTAAATAAACAGCTTATGGAAAAGTCCAATTAAAATTCAAATTTGATTCCAACTCAGCTCAAATTAAATTCAAAAATTCAATTCAAATTCAAATAGATTGTAAGTGGTTGTAATGGAGAGAGAAAATGTGACTACAGTTTCATTCTGCTCTTTATGGCCCCCTGAGCGCTGAGTTGAAGCTGAGCTGCCTGGAATACCAACAGGATGAGATGAGGACATCTCACTGCTATCAGGGTGACCGATTTGAGATGACTGTGGTGACTGGGACTGGCTCCTGAACTCCTGGGTCTGTCTCTGCATCCTGTGGGGGCAACAGTGGAGGCTTTCCAAGAGGCTTCTTTTTCGCTGGGGAGCAAAGGCGTGATATAAAAATATTTTCCTGGGAAACTGGGGTGGATTTAGACCAAATTTAGACCAAATCAAATACAGGTGTCCTGAGGGACAGTGCTGATGATGCTGCTGGCTTTTAAAAACCCTTGCAAATGCAGGTTACCTGCACAGACAATTATCAAAACAATCTTGACACAGCTTCTGACTCTTTTTCACGTTGCCTTATCAAAGCACCTGTGTGAGCACCTGTATGATCCAGGGAGCAGGCAGCCTGCCGTGACTGGCATGAAGAGTGAATCATTTAGGTCCACCTCTGATGGCACCCCGTGTTGCTAAGGCTGCTTGAGGGCTGAAAGCTTTGTCCCCTCCTGACACACAGCTCCCGGCAGTGTCTGAAGCCTGAGACACTTTAATGAGCCTGCCTCTCACAGCAGTGGAGATGAAGGGCCAATTATAGGCAGTGTTTAGGTTTCAGGATCATTAAATTAATCAGGAAAATGCAGCCTAGTTCCTGTGAGGATGTTGTGTTTTGCAGCTGATGAGACTGTTCTACCTGCTGCCTTTGTCCACTGCCCAGAAAAAGAGAAAAAGGCTGAAAAAACCCCCACAAAACAAACAAACAAAAAGCTTAATGTTCAGTATTGTAAGATGAAAACAAGCCCGAATGTGATATGTTCCGTTGACTTGATGTAACCATGCTGCAATATTATCTGCATTTACCTAGTTTACTCTGTGAATGTATAACATGGTAGCTAACACATTTCTAATGTATCCCTTACAGTTAAAACAACCCCCTACCTCCTATTTGGCACCAATGACCTTACCTTCTGCCTCCACCTTAGTTTTTTCTTCCTTCTCCTTACAGTCCTTTAATTTATCTCCTTTCTGTACTAGCCCTGTGCTTCTTCCCCTCCTGTAGCGCAGGCTGGTTTAGAAATGATTTTATGAACTGAACTTTACAGAGGTAAAGAGCCAGCTCCTGCAAGTCATCTGTACATAAAAGACCAATTAACCTTGAGAATCAATCCTGAAGGAAGCTGGGGAAGATTTTTGCTATTCATAAGCTTATGGTATTCTTTTTCCCCCTTTTTTCTTTGAAATGTGCTGTTGAATCAAGCTGTAAAGAAAGTCCATCGACTTCAATGGTGCAAATGAAATTACATTTTGATACTGAGTTTGACTTAGTAGTTTCCTCTGAAGAATGCATGTTCTAGGAAAAAAAGCACTATGTTAAGCTGTAGCTTCAGTAAAGATATAGCAGGGTGACTTTGGACCAAAGAAATGTCTTTTAATCAAGAGAGCTGCAGAAATCTTTGCAATTTAACATTTTTCACTGCTTTCTCTCTGGAGCAGAAATTCAGTTTTGTGAAGTTGGATGTAAATGCACGAGGGGTCATTTTACAGACTGTTATTGTAGATAGGAGTTATCAAAATAGAGCAAGTAGTTTGTTTAAGGAAAGAGAACACAGGCAAGGAAGATAAAGACAAATATTGGCAACCAATTGTGTAATGCTGAAGGATAACTTGGTGACAATCAGAAGGATTTAAATGAACAGAAGTTTCTAGATGTGGGGTGAAACCTTCATATTTATATTGAACCTGTGAAATACATTGGGATCTCTTGTTGCTTTCTTGGAGCATTACATTCACAGAGCATTGACTTTGTTTTTAATGTACGAGTGTGCTATATATAAATACCCTTAATTTCAGTAAACAATCGACTCTTGGTTTAGGGAACACTTTTCACCAGTCCAAATAGGATCTTTAGTCTGACATGATACAAGTTGGGAATTTATAATTTTCTCTCCAACTTGTACAAGACTTTATTAAAGTCAAGCTAAAGGAATGCAATTATTATTTGGTTATTGAATCGTACTTTGGAGTTAAAAAGAAATCACATTAGGGAAATGCGAGGAAGGAAACTCTTACTGCTAACAGGAAACTGATAAGAAACTGTCAGTGAAGCCAAGTTGGAGTAGGAGCCTGGAAAATCATAGATATTTGCAAATTGCAGTGTGGCAATCCTAAGAAGCGTTGAAGTTGTTCTTGAAGTCAATAAGGGATGAGAAAGCTTGTCTCCTCAGCTGAACTCTAGGACAGTTTTGAGCTCTGAAGCAAATATTTTTGGGTTTTAATTTTAAAAATGTCTGAAATGCAAATCTCCCTCAGCTTCTACTGAAGGAGGATGGATTCCAAGCGTGCTGAAGGCTGGAGAAGTTTCTCCTCTGAATTCAGAGGTTTCTTGAACTGCTCTGTGCCCTTCTCTCCATCCATCTCTCACTTACAGCCAGTGCTCTCATTTCTGAGCTGTGTTTTAGCTTCTTCACAATGAAAACACAGAGCTGCTCTTTTTATGGCTGGCTTTGCAACAGTGTCATAAGATGCTGTAAGACTAAAATACAGTAAAGTTACAAGGATGTATAAGCAGTTCCAGTCTATATTAAACCTCATCTTCATTCTGGTTTTGCTGTCTAGTCATGCTGCGTATGACTATACACACAGCTAAACAAAGGAGTAAGGTTGGGCGATAGACCTGAAGACTTTTATGATTTTGAGCATAAAAATACTGTGCCATCAATGAAGATCACCTTGTAACTAAACCTTTTCACCAGGGCATTTTGGAAATGGTGAATGGCAATGGAGCTTTCTCCCCTCCTCTTGCTTCAGTTATGTGATTCCCCTTGGAGCTGGTTCTTCTGGGGTACGGTGAGGAGAGCTGTGTCTCATTGGTCGCTTTACTTTTGTCCGCCAGGTGTGGACATCCCTGTCCCAGGCACCGTAATGCTGATCTCCTGGGGCTCACATTCCTCTTGTCCCTTACTAATGCCACATTGATACCCATTTGCTCAGTGTTTCAGTGGGCACGAGGTTACAGTAGGAAGGAAAGCAGGCTGGGGCTTGGAAGGACTTCTGGTTTCTTGGTGAGTTCAGGGCACACTCAACATCACACAGAGTTACAGGTGGTGCAGCCCTTTCCCTTTTGCACCAGTTTTTTTCACAGTTCCCTGTGATGCTGATTCTGGAGGGCTGCTATAAATGTTTGGACAACCTTCCTCATACTTGTCACTTTTCAGCTGATGGTCGTTGCAGCTACATCTTGATCCCCATATGTTGACATAAACTGCTGTTGACATTAACAGCACTATGTGCCAGCCAAGGGGCTCGTAAGGAGTGACATCCTCATGGCACGTGGCTGGGCACGTGTGGTGTGAGCCCCTCCGATGGTGGGATGCCATCTCCACCCCAGGTTTCTGGGATACAGAGCACCAAAGTGGCAGATACAGGTGGCTATTGATTACCAATTTCTGCATCAGCAGACAAAGTCCACCACATTTCGGGGCAATCTGCTCTGTTTTCTCTGTGACTCCAACTCTGTGGAAAGCCCAGCTGAAATCTCAGCTGCGTGGTTTGTCCTCTTCGGACCTGCTTTTAAAATATTTTTTTCTGTGTGGAGAACTTTCCTTTTAGAAAGAGATTTTTCCTTCTCTCTGTTAATGTCTTTGTCCACACTAGATTTACTGGTTCACAAAGCTGTCAACTTTGCTCTGCTCAATTTGTCTTACTTAGGACTTCAGAAATGTGGCAAATGCAGTCAGACAGAAAATAGCAAAGTGTGAGCTGCTTCTCCAGCAAAGCAGAGGACTCTTCCAGCCACTGGAGAAACAAATAACACATGTTTTATCAAAGAGTTTCTCTGTTGACAGATCATATTACATTTTTTTTCTTACTAATTGATGGGAGTGCCAAATCCCAAGTGGCAGGAGGACTTTGTGGATCAAATCCCAGGCACCCTTTCAGAGTTTCATTTTTTAAAGGGTGCAGATTTATTACAGTGTGGAAGTGAAGAGAGTTTGGTGTATTGTATGGTTTGGTCCTGAGGGAGAATTTTTTTGGTTTTTTTTGGATTGGCCTGCTTGAAATTGGTTGAAAGATAGTTACTGATTTAGTGGATTTGAATGGTGGCCCTTTTCTGAGTCAGTTAAAAGCTGAACTTCTCTGGAACCAGCTGTTCTTCTGCTCAGCAAAAGCTCAGAAGAAACACGCTCCAGTTTAATATGGAAGCCAAGCTTCATTTTTAACTAAAAAGTGGCAAAAGAAATCTGAAAAAGACTACAGGCTAAATGTTGAGTTTGTCTACTTGGAGGTTAAAGTATTCTGTACCATTTGAGTGAAAAAGTGGATAATCTATATATAAAATGACTAATGACAACACGAGGGCAATAAAGATTTTCTAGAATGGTTCAGTTTGAACAGTTTACAATAATGTGGTTGCTTCCCACAAAATCTCTCAGGAAACTGATGCTTTTCCAAAGAGCAATTTTCCAACTAGAAACTCCCAGGCAGTTCCTGTCCATAAGTGCTGACCTTCCAAGCCAGATCTTCTGCCATGGTATAAGGCCAGATGAGGCCCTCCTGGACAAGAAATTTGCCCTGCTGTGGTCTGGAGCATTTCAGGAGCAGCAGGAGCTTTTTGGGGTCCTGTGGCCCTGGGAGAACACCTTCCTGAGACCTGCCATCATTGTATTCCCTGCTCTGGTAGAAGAACAGGAGAGAATCTGTATATCCTGGATGTATTTATGGAGTAAGAAGACGTTCTTTGCGGGGTGATCCTTGTCTCTGGCAAATACTAAGCGCCTCCTTTCCTAAGTTTAAAAACAGTTATTTTTTTCCTCTAGATTTCCTCCTGCTCCTATTCCCAGAACAATTTATTTTCTGTCTTTTCATGTGTAACCTCTTAGCTTTAAGCTTACAAATGTGCTGTGTTTGTGCTGAATATAATCTATTTAATAGAGACTGATTGCCTGAGGGTACACATCTTAACCAAGCATTAGGCAACCTAATTCATCTGTGGTGCCTACTGGCCTTCAAAAGCCAGTTGATGTTTGTTTGTTGGATTTTTTTTTGGTTTTTTTTTTTTTTTATTATTTCCCCTTTCATGGCTACATAAATCTTCAGAGAATCCTTAGTCACGTGTTAAAGCTTGCTTGGCCTGAGGAGTTAATCCTTTCTAAGACAAGCCTTTTCTCTCTCACATGTGTGGGTATTCATGAAAGCTTGGTCTAAATCAAAAAGAGTTTTCCCTAGAAACTCATGGCCTTTGCTAAGATAAGTACGTTATTCACCTGAGGAAGATACACCAAAGCTGCTATCTTTGACATTTTCTTCATATATCATAATCTTATTTTAGAATCATCTCTGCCTTAACTTTGGAAATGTAAATTGTTTAATTGCTGCCAATTTGTTTTTTCTCTAAAATAGGGAGCACAGACTCCCTCCCCTGCCCCATCTTTCTGCATCTACCCTCCAACCTGAGCTCCGGGGGTTCAGAACTCTTATGCATTCCATGAATTTTAGTAGGGTTTGAGATCACAAAAAGTCCATGGTTCCATTTCTTTCCTGCATAAATTCTGCTAATGAAAAATAGTTTTTTAGCTGTTTAGGTAATTTTCATGAATTCACTCTGGTTCATTGTGACTTTATGGCAAGCCTGTGACTGAACAAGCTTATAAGAGAGCACTTTTTTTTTTTCCCTTGGGATGAAAGGATTATGGTTATGTGAATTGCAATATTGAATAATGAGGCCATTTGTAACAGAAAGAATTATATGTGAGATCCTTTTAGGTAAAAGTACAAACTTTACTTTCATGTGAGTACTAGAAAACCTTTGTACTTTTAAGATTGCTGAATTATATCAGAAATTTTCCTCTCCCATCCACCCAGCTAGGGTTGTATTAAATCCATGAGCTGCAGACACAAGTAATTGCACTGCAAACTCCCTAAATGTCTAAGCAACCTTCTCCTAGAGCCTGTACAGTCCTCCAGTTCTCTGTGACCTCTGTGACCCAGCTCTGCGGGCAAAGTCTTCCTTTTTAGCTCTGCATACAGCCAAGCATACACGACACAGGTCATGTTCCCTAGCTCCATATGTATCTGTCTCCAAGCCTCCAAACCATCTCACCCTTTACACTGAGACACAGCCTGTAACATCAGTTAAGCCTTGCTTTGCCAACCATGTTGCTCTCTGCTTGTTGCCAAACACCAGCAGAGATTTAGGAGTTCAGCTGCTAGTTCATGTTCTG
The DNA here is from genome assembly GCF_022539395.1 of Myiozetetes cayanensis. Taxonomy (NCBI): domain Eukaryota; kingdom Metazoa; phylum Chordata; class Aves; order Passeriformes; family Tyrannidae; genus Myiozetetes; species Myiozetetes cayanensis. The sequence goes on from NW_026087521.1 coordinate 7,178,420, forward strand.
CACTCTACAGGCTGTCTTTGGGTGATTTACCAGTGTGGGAGCTCTGTTACTACCAAGGACCCAGGTGGGTGAAGTATTTGTGAGGGGAAATATTCTAAATTGTGTGGATGGTCAGCTGTGCCTTGCAGGCTGCAGGTTTTTCACCACCAACCCAAAGGTGGGACCTTGCTTGGCAATGAGTTTCCCACAGGCAAAGAAAAACCCCAAAAAGCTGACTTCTGCTTCTGTCTATCATCATCTAACATGATATAGCTTAGGATTTGGGTTGCATGTAGTTGTAGAAGAAAAACATAGTTGGAACTTTGTTATGTGCCTGGTAGCATCATCTGCATCATTTTTGCTTCTTTAAAAACCACACTGAGTTTGTAAGTGCAATGGCACCATGCAAACAGCTGCTATTCAGCTGCATCATTATCATTTCAAAATATTGAGACTTAGTCTCTGTGCAAGATGGAAAATGGTGTTTAATGGTCCAGTTACACTCATGACTGACTACAAAATTTAGGTCCTGGCTCTTCGGAGTGTTTCTCCACTTGATATTGCTGACAGTGAGAGCCAGTGTGCTGGTGTGTGGCTCCTGGCAGCCCTGGGGCTGCAGGCAGGACCAAATCACTGGTGCTTATAAGTTGTTTGTGGGCAAGGGATGATGAGGATGGGACTTTTCTGTCTGTCTGCAGCACTCTGGCTTTCATTGCACAGCTGTAATGAATGGTGGAGAACAAAAGGTGTCAGGATGTGCACCATTATCCTCCACTGTCCATTTATCACCCCTCTCAAGCAGTGAACAACATTTTCCCTGTCCTTTCTGTAAGTGGGATGCTCACTCCATTGCAGTGGTAAGGTTTGGTGAAGCACCTCCCAAACTCACAAGAGGGTGGGTTTTAGTTGCACCTCTGTGATTTGCCCTGTCAGGCTGTGCCTCTTCACCAGGTGCTTCCTTCACCTTAAAGTGATTCCCAGCTTTAAACCCAAAGATTTAAAACAGCTTTAAAAGGTGGTTTAAAAGCAGATTTTAAAGCTTCCCAGCTTTAAACCACTCTACAGGGCACCCATCACCCACCACTGCTATCATATGTCCCTGTGGTCTCCACAAGGAGGATGTGGCCCTTGCCATGGACAGAACTGGGCCATTCCCACAGGATGTTCATGCCTTACCAAGCCTGAACCCGTCTGCATCCCTCAACAACCCTGCTTCCTGATCATGGTTTTCACACCAAGCAAACAGCTGTGTTGCTCTGCCAGCAAGGGAAAAACCTCTTAGAGCTCCTCCTCTGCTGTTGTCTGGCCTGGCTTCTGCACAGGCTGTTGCTTGCTGATCAGTCCTGCCATTCCTCATATGCATTTTTATCCGTAAGGGTCAATTAAATCACTAATGCTATCATCTGTCTACCCAGATGACTCCCAAGCACCCAACATTTTGCTGTGTAATAACACAGAGGCACTTATTTCTTTGAGGCTGTCTCCGTGAATCACTGTAATGTATTTGCACAGAGAAAGGGATTTGGAATTAATGCAGCCCAAGCCGTGGCTATTGATTTAGGCCTCCTTTCGGTGTGACACTGTTTATGTTTCTAACGAGGACGCAGCGGCTGCTCAGTTTGTACTGTGCTGAATCATCGTTCATAAATCACCAGGTCAGGGTGGTTTTTTATTTTATCTTCCCTGTATGGGGGAGTGGGGATAGTGGTGCTCCAGAGGCAACTAAGCCCCAAGGGGATTGGTCACTCCTGGGTTTAATTTTGTCCTGACTTACTGCAGCATCATACAGTAAAAAAAAACAAACCAACAAATAACAAAAAGCCAAGCAAACCCCCAGTTTAAGGCAGATGGCCTGTGCTGGTAATCCTTCATCATAATGGCGCCTGACAGAGCAGCTGTGGCTCACTGCTTCTCAGGGTTTTCCATCAGAGACAACAGTTTTGCTGGGATATGAAACTTGGCTGTAGCAGTTTGCTTCACTCAAGCATCTCTCACAGAAAAGGACAAGAGAGAAGAGTGAATGACTCTTCTAGAAAGGGAAGCAACCTCATTCCTATTGAGATAATCTGATGACACGTGACATTTGCTTACCGCCTGTGCTTATGTATTTTTAAATATATGTTTCAGACTTTAAGTAGGAAAGCTTTTGTAGAGGCTGGAGGTGAAGGCTTTCAGAAGTAAAACAGCTTCAAATGGTCACAGATCTTCATAAGAGACTGACACAGAGGCAACAGTGAATTAGGTAGTCAAGGGTTGCTCATTGAGGATTTGATTTAGCACTTTATTCCTTCTCTTTGTGGATCCCATGGATGGAAAGTTATTTCTTCTACAGGAAACACCCAGTATTTTTACTGGGGGTTTCCTGCAGAACCACCAGGTTATTTCCTGCAGGAAACCCCCGGGAGGATTTACTGACTTTGTCATCTCTTGTATTGGATTTTCCAGTGCTTCCTGAGGTATCAGGTGGGTAGAAAGTGTGTCCAGTTCTGGGCTCCTCCAATTCAGGAAGGATATTGAAGTACTGGAGCAGGTCCAGAGAAGAGCAATGAGATTGGTAAAGGGACTCGAGCACAAGTCCTGTGAGGTGTGGCTGAGGGAGCTGGGGTTGTTTATCCTGGAGGAGGCTCAGGGTTGACCTCATCACTCTCTACAACTCCCTGAGAGGAGGTTGTAGCCAGGTGGGGATCGGTCTCTTCTCCCAGGCAATCAACAGTAGGACAAGATGGCATGGGCTTAAGCTCTGCCAGGGGAGGTTTAGGCTGGATATTAGGAAGAAATTCTTCACAGAAAGAGTGATCAGGCATTGGAATGGCCTGCCCTGAGAGGTGGTGAATTCACTGTCCCTGGAGGTTTTTAAGATGAGACCAGATGTGGCACTGAGTGCCATGGTCTGGTAACCACAGCAGTGTTGGATCAAGGTTTGGACTTGATGATCTCAGAGGTCTTTTCCAACCTGATTGATTCTATGATTCTGTGATTCTATGAAAAGCTGTAATTGAGATTTGCTGCTTTCAGTTCTGTGCTTGCCCATATGTGTGTGAAATACTCAGCCAGTGGTAGAGGATTCATAATTATTTCTCTGTCTCTGTGCTTGACGGTGCATAGTTGTATATTGATTTGCTGTAGTCGAGATGAGCAGCATAATTACAATGTTTCATTACAAACATTGAATTATGGCATTAGGCAGACACTTGTATGGTGTGTGACAGGTTTTGAATAAATATTGTAGGACATTGCACAGAGAAAGGCACGTGCAAAGCAGTAGGTTGGGAAGGCATGGAGTGACTTTGTCAGGGCTGTTCCATCCCTGGAGTCTCCCTGAGTGCTGCAGGAGACCCTTAAGTCATGTAGGTTGGGGTTATCTCTGCACTGGGTGTTAGGATGAATTAGTGTTGATGGTGTCTCCATCTAACACGACAAAGCTTTGGCTCAGTTTTCTCCAGCTCACGTGCAAGTGGAACAACTATGTGGATTGCAATGTTGTTCTATTCTGAGTCTTTACAAAATATGAAGTTTGCTGCATTTTAAATGAGGAGAAATGTTTGCTGGGTTGGTTTTGTTGTTTCTATTTTCTTTTTTTCTTAGGAGCAATTGTGCTGGGTGGGATTTGAAGTCTTCCACTTTAAAAGGAATGTTTTCTAATGCATTTTGACAAGGGCAATTATAGCTGGAAAGCAAGTCATCTCCTATTGCATGGATATTTCAGAATGAAATATCCTTTGCTTTTCAACTGAGAAAACCCAGCAACTCAAACACTCCTCTTTTCTCCCCTCTCTCCTTCCAGCCTTTAGAGCGAATGACTTGACATCCTGAGTGGTTTCATCTTAAAGAGTCTCAGGAGGCAGGAATTCCTCTGAGATGACATGTACCATGCTCTGGAGGCCCTACCTCTTTCCTTGAACAGTGAAAAGAGACATTTAAACTTGTTTAAATGAGGACAGAAAACTTCCAACTCAGGGCAGATTTGATACTGTTGAAACAGGCACAGTTCATGGAGAAAAATGGAAATGTAATCACGCTGTGGCTAGTGCTTAATTCTGATTTTCAGAGCCAATTAAGAATGTATTTGGTTGCCCAGTTCAAGTTACAAGCACGTGATGCCCATATGACATGTATTGATTTCCACTTGTCCCTCTTTGAACGCTGAGTCTTGCTTAAAACTTCAGAGCTTACAAACCCCAGCGTGGACAGTGTTGTGGGAGGATGCTGTGGGAACCCATGCCAGTGTTAGCCTGAGAAATGCAGAGTTAACAGGATTTGGAAATCAGCTGCTTTATATGCATGTTACCTTCCAGTGTATTATTATTATTATTATTATTATTATTATTATTATTATTTTTGGTTTTTTGTATCTTGACTATGTTAACCTTGTGCTGGCTCGGTCAGGCTGGCTGACACAAGATGGATGGTGTTGGTGGCCTGGAGTAGCAGCTTACATGACAAGGGCCTGTTAAAGGCACCTGCTGCCTTCAGAGGGGGAAGCCTGTTTGCTCAATAAAGGCATGTTGAGCAGCACTACCTGCCTAATTGTCTGGAGAGCCCTGCGACCCTGATTTTACGTGATGAACTTTCCTCGGCAAGAAAGCAGATGGATTACCAAGAAAGCTTTGCAGAATGACAAAAAATGGGGCTAAATGTTCCTATTTTGCTGCTTTTTGAAGCCCCGCAGAGATGCTGGTTGGGATTGCCATGGCGAGGGCTGCTGCAAGATTTCCTCCACAGTGAAAGCAGCTCCCTTCTACCAGTCTCTCAGGAAGGATCAACACTACAGATTTAGAATGCTCTTCAGGAGGGGTTTGATCCAGTCTTTCAACCCTCAGGAAACGTTCATTTGATTTTCTTGTGTGCCACTTGTCATAGCACTCGGGTCATGACTCCAAGCTAGTCAAGAGCCCAGCTGCTGTAGTAGTAGGTGCCTGGACAGAAGCAAAGCTCTTGTGTACCTTTTACAAACATGGACCTAAATGTCCTGGTTCTGAGCTCTTGTGCAGAATTAAATTTGGGATAACAACACTTGTCTTCCCTGGGAGTGTTCAAGGCCAGGCTGGATGGGGCTTTGATCAACATGGTCTAGTGTGTGGCACCCCTGCCCATGTCAGGGAGGTTGGAGCTAGATGGTCTTTAAGGTTGCTTCCAATCCAAACCAGTCTGTGATTCTGTGACAGGAAGATGCTCTGAGGATAAAGATCACCCAAGCTGTGCTTCAGTATTCTGTGTCCTAATGAAACAGATGGAAGCTAAACACTGAATTAGAGGATTTTTTTATAGACACTTATTTCAGATCTTATACCTAGAGCTGAGAAGAGCAGTACAGAGCAGGTATGGACATCGGGGATGTTCTTACCCATTTCAGTGGGTGTCACCACTACCTCAGAATTTCCAGGTTTCCAGTTAGGGTGGGAATATGAACCACTGCAGACAGATCCTGCTTTGGACAGGTGTCAAGTGTGTGTGTCGTGAGTTGGTCCAGAGCTCCTGCGCTGAACTTGCAGCATGCTGAGAAAACTTTTGCTTAATGGAGACTGACTTGAGCAGGGAGTGTGATCTTCCCTCATACCTAGGCCTCAGCTTTGTAGGTCTATTCTGTTCTTATTATTTCAGACTTGCTTTGAATTTTGCCTTTGGTGCTTTTGGGCTGATTCCTGTACATTTTAGTGTTAGGTTGTCAGCAGCAGCTCCCTCCCCATCTGTATGGCAAGGATGTGGAGAGTGACTGTGGATCTGTCGCAGAGCAGTGCAGTGATCCTGAGCCTTCCTTCTGTAAATTCCTTATTATTTACTTCCTTGTGCAACGAAAACACTGATAAACTCAGAGGGAGTCATATGCGAATCCTGCAGTCCCAGGAGCAAATATGACACCTCTTTTAGCTCTGCGTGCAATCAAGCCCGTGCAGCTCTTTCTGTGGTTGCTCTGTTGTGGCAGTCAGTGAGGTCTTGTTTCTATTTCGAGCCTCAGCTGATGGAACTGTTGTTTGCCGGGACTTGGCTCCGTTGCTCCATGCTACCTGAAAAGGAACTGAGGGAGCAAACGGCTTTCCTGAGCTATTGTTACTGCCTGGGACAGATCCAAAGGCAGATCCAAACAGCTTGACCGCCCCACGCAGCCCACCCTGTGGGGTGGCCAAGGGGGCATGGAAAAGATGGGGAGTCTGGCACCTGCTCCTTGCTGGAAGGATGAGGCTGGTCTGGCTTGGCGAAGACACAAGGCTCAGAAAATTCCCACTGGCATCTCTGATGTCACGAGAGAGGGCAGAGGGTTGTCCCAGGAAAAGGTTGTAAAATGTTTTTTCTGCTCCGCTTGCTAAAGAGTGGAGGTCTCTGTCCAAATTTTTTGCGACCTTTTCCCATGGGAATTCTGCATAGGAATAGGAAATAAAATAACAAAAGGTGGGAAAGTAATTATGTGGAGTGTGTGGGGAAATATTACTGCAGCTGGAGCTTCAGGTCACAGTCCTTAAAGGAAAGGGAAGAGCCTTTGCTTACTCCTGGTTTATCGTGCAGGTCTGAATGCCTTTCTGCTTTGTCCTGAGTTGTGTGTTGTCCCTCCTGTATTTCTGGGGCACCTGTATCCCAGCCAGCTCTTGTCTCAGGCCAGGTTAGGGTAGTCTGCTAGAAACCACTCTGAATCAGAGCAGCATGTGCTTTCCTTGAAGCATGATTTTTATCTTACCAGAGCCACAGGTTTGTCTCCACGTAGCTGAGGTGAAGCACATGAAGCACACACCAAAGCACTCAGGGTGCTATGAATGGGCAGTTGCACTTCCCCCAGGGTGTGTTTCCCTCTCAGCGTCCATCAGGATATTTTCTATCCAGCTCCACAGACCACAGGAGCTCAGATACTTGTTTCCTTGCCACTGACAATCCCTTGTCAGGCTGATTTGAATCTCTGTGTAGAGGTTAATTGGAGTCAAGTTTGTGTAAGTGCATGTTTGTTGGGGTGCCACAGAGACAGAGGCTGCAGGAGAGAGCACGAGGCTGGAGTAGTGCTGGGCAAGGGAATAGATTTGTAATCAACAGAAAGGAATAGATGGCTTTCGTTGTAATGCCTATATTTATATTTAATGCTAATATTCCTCCCAGAGCACCAGCACTTCAGTGATATGTAACACAACATAAAAGCATATGCCAAGAGAGGGGATAAGAGAAATGGGTTTGTCAAATCCCAGGAGGAAATCCATCCATGGATTTAGCCTCAAGGTTTCAGTGGGTGTTAGTGACCAGAGAAGGCAGAAGTTTGACACAGCCCTCCTTCAGAGCACTGTGGGCATTGCTCTGACATGCCCATGCCCTGGGTAACCATGATGGGACCCTGGAATGGAGCAGTGTTTATGCCCAGTGCCCCAGCGGCAGCGAGATGTTATGTCATGAAAGGAACTCTTTTCCAGAGCATGTTTTTTTTCAAACATAGGGAAAGACATCAAGTCCCTGCTCTGTTGGCCTTGCCATCCCTGTCCTGACAAGGTCAATACCGTCTTCTTTGGCTCCTTATAGCATCTCCTCACGTTGGTCCGTGGTGGGATTTACCGGCGTGCTTGGAATTGCTTACTGATTCGTTCTATGAATGCAATTAGTCACCACCAGCACACAGGTGGAAGATGAAAGTTAATTCTGTGGCACCTAATTAGCTGTCATTGCTGGAAGGGTTTGAGAGCAGAGACAAGAAGTTGTGGTTCTGGCTGCACAGCTGGGGGGGATCTCATGGAGCAGTGGTGAGACCCCAGACTCCGCCCGAGACCTGTGTGTTACCCGTAACAACCTTTTGGCATCCCATTAGAAGATAAATAAGAAGCTTGAGTCTCCGTGGGTGTAAATCAATGCAGCTCTGCTGCAGACAGCAGAGCTGCACCAAATTTTATCAGCCAGGGAGAGATGGAGCCTGTGGATTAAACGATGACAGAACTATTCTTGTGTGAGTTGCTCTGTGTGCGTATGGAAATGCACAGGCAGGTGCGTACGTGCCCACACACTCCTTAAAGGTGACTGCTTTTTCATCTGTTTGTATTTAGTGCACCTTGGAGGCCCTACCTAGACAAAAGTCATAAATGAAATGTCATCAGATCGTTAACACATCCCTGACTTGTTAACAAATAATAGCATGATTTGTAGTTAAAAAAGCCAATTGAGAGACTCACTGAGTAATATTCTTCCCAGTTCTCTGACATGTGCATATATTAGAAATCCATGTGATACAAAGCATAGGACAAAAATGATTGATAGCAGGTTACAGTGCTCTTTATTACAATGAATTAATTGATCATGTCTACCAGATTTTCCCCCCAGCGGAATCTCTGGATATTGGACATGTCTCTCTCATTTCTCTTCTATCCTGGCTGTTGGAAATGTGCCAGGCAGTTTTATACCATCATTTAAATTTATTTGTGACCTGAGAAAGTTGTGTTGCCCTTGAGACAGCTAACTTTTTAACTTTCAGCTAGAAAGTTTGGTGATATTGTAGAAGACATGGGGATGGATATTATAAAATGTTTTCTGATGAGATGGAACTCCTCAGTGCAGTCCTGGTAGGAGGTCCCACCTGAGAGTTGTGTTGAAATGTTATTCCTGATCCTTGATCCTCTCTTATTTTTCTGTCATCCTATTCTAAACCCAACATACTCCAAAGCACAGTGTTTCATAGTCCTGGGCAGTGGAGCCCAAAAGCAAATGCTTGCAGGCAGTATCCCTTCAGCTCAGAGATCTGTCAGCATCAGATGATGACAGGGATATGTTGGTAGAGAAATAGAGTGGGAAACTTCTGCTGTTTTCTGTGCCATACTATTTGACAGCTTATGCCCTCTTTCTGGTAGGAGCTTTTGGCAACTGTCATATGTGGAATGACCTGTCAGAGACACAGAACAGTTTATTATCCTTTTGTTTTTACAAGCTCTATCCTGGCAAAAGTGTCCTCTTTGTTGCACTTGTAACTGGTCTATTTCAGAGTCTTAAATGTAAAGAAATAAGTGCTCCAAGCCTTTCATTCCTCTGAACCATGCAGATCGTGGGCAAGATGCTGTGAAATTGCATTAGTAAATTTAGTCTGTTTTGTGGTTTTGCCCTTTGTGTGTAGATTTAGCAGTATTATCTGTTTAAGGACTCAGCTTCTGGATTCCACTCCTGCTTTGTCTCATAATTTGACATTAGGTAAGACACTAAAAAGTGGTCTGGCTCCCCAAATAATTTGTAGAGAAGTGTATCATCTCCAGGTGTGCAAAATAAGATTATAATTGCAGGGCAGGTGAGTGAAGACATGTTTGAGGGTCCACAGCAAGCCGGCCGTTGATGAAGGAGTAAGACTTATGCCTCTGGTCTGTATTAACCTGCCTGTGCATTGTAAAAGAGCCCTAATCCTTTTTACCAAAGGATTTGAGATCTCCTGACATTTTTACAAAGTGCCATTTGCTACTTCTGTCTCATGTGCTACAGCCTTTACTCCCACATCTCCAAATTATTGAAGTCAAGAAATGGGGAGGGGCAATGGAGCAGGGAGGGGAGGGTTTGACTCCTACTTTCTCCTTTAGGAAAAGAATATTTTAGATCTGAAGATACCACACAAGCCTGTATCATCATCGTTCTTGCTGCAAATTGCTTTATGCAAAGCAAGGGGTGAGAAGTATTAAGTCAGGAATCAGCATTTCACCAAAGATGCAGTTAAAGCACAAAGTTTATTCTCTTAACTCCCGATACTTTATGGTCTGATTGACATTAAAAAGTCTCTCTTTTATGAAGATTTGTAAGGCTTTGTTGTTAAGAATCAGAATATGCACTTGGAAATTCTGTTGAGTGGCTGTGGAGATGTGTATCCCTAGAGACTGCTTTAATTTCCATATTCATTAAACTGTTCTGTGGTGCCTGAGAGACCCAAACCTTGAATAATATGGCTGTGAAAGCTGGGAAAGGAGACATTAGGATCAAGGAGCATTTCCCTATCAATTTAACCCAGTCTAAGTCTCCATGACCATGGAGAGTCAATCCTATTCCTGACTGAAAATACTTTCTTCCTCTGTCCAGCTTTCCACCTCGGCCACCACTCTTTCCTGTGTCCACAGCAGTGCTGACACAGTGTGCAATGAACTGGATCATGGAGCTGTTCTGCTGAAAACTAGGAGAAAAAATGACTTCATGATAGATTAGGGTTTTTAGCTGTAGAGCTGTAGAGCTGACACAAGGGAAGAAGTAAAACATGGTTTGGGTCAGGCATAGTGCTCAGTATCCCTTATTAACTTATTAAGCCATCACTGGCGATGCTTCCACAAATATAGTTTGTCTGGCTGAAAATAATATTTTTGAGGGCCATTTTCTACCATCCTGTAGAATTCTGTATTTGGTATCTCCCTTTATGAAATTCAATGGGATTGTCTTAAAAGGTAGAAAAGTCTTTGCTTTCTCTAGAGTTTTACTTGCAAGGATGGCAGTGCCCATCCCCTGTTATTTCATGCTCAGGGTGATGAGTACATGGTCTGGTTGACTGTGCATGATCCTGTTGTCCTTTGAAGTGAATGGATATCTTTTATTGGCTTAACTGGGCAGCAGATAAGGCCCTGGATGAAAGAGCCAGTGTTTTACTAAAAGCTACTTATTTCTGTAGGTTGCAATAGTATAATAAATAATGCAAAATAAATAATCCCAAACACTTTTAAAGATGGCTGGAGTAAGGCTGCACATACCTTGTTTGTGAAGTTTTATTTAAAAGAAAAATAAATTTTTCATAGTCAAAAGGCTGCTGGCTGACCTGACCTTTTCAGACTGAATACGGTCCCTGAAAGGAAAAATAAGATAATGATAATAAAACCTCTCCTAGTCATTACTGGACTGCTGCTGAAAGGGATTTGGCAAAGACTGAAGAAATGTCAGAGTGAGAGAGCACACTGTCTCTGCTGAAAGATGACAGTCTCTGACCTGGCCTGTGCTCCATGAGGCTGGGCAGATCTCCACTGATTTCACCCAGGGTGAGGGTGGCTGACAGCCAAGAAGAGACACTGATCAGAGCAGAGCCCTGTAGTTTCATGCAGCTGATGTGCTATATGGGAATGCACTTAACAAACTGCCTTCAACAAATCATATAATAAATATATAGCAGATGTATAGCACAGTAAATGCAGTTTCCTGGAAGGACACAGCCAACCTTTTGCCCCAGCCCTGCTCTCTGAACCTCTTTATATGTTGAAATGGTATCTCTGGGGCTGTGCTTTTTAACATATAAACCCTCCATCCCCACATATTTCTTCTATCTCTTGTGTTCAGCTTCCTTGCTTGTGATAACTGCTTCATTAGCTGTCTGATGAATGGTCTGTGCACATCAGCATCGTTTTATCTGGCCAGTAACTAAGAGCTTTACCCTGCAAAGCTGTGCAATATCCATCACTGAGGGTTTTCTAAGAGGTTTGACAAACCTCTGCCAGGAATGGTTTAGGTGTGGGGGGCAAGAAGATGGACTAAGTGGCTTCTGAAACGCCTTTCTAACCCTGTTACCTCTTACTTCAAACCCCTGCCATAGTAATAGCACATGATTTCTATGACAAGCATCCCTGGGAGGCTCAGTGGAGAGGTGGGAGCCTCATGGACTGGAAGCTGTTCAGAGGCTGCAGCAATGCATTCAGAATGGCAATGGCAGCCCAGCAAGTCACAGCTGGGTGAAGAGGTAGAACACGAAGGACTGTCCGACCTAACCTCAGGTGCTTGTGTGGAAATGAGTGTGTTCAGACTCTGGAGCTGTGGAGGAAAGAAAGGGATGCAGTTCACATGCCCTACTCTGAACATCTGAGATGTGCTGGCAACAGCTCCTGGTCATCTCTCTCACGGCTATCATCCCATGCTGCAGCCTGCTGACCAAGGGCAAAGGAAGTGCTTGGACCTGGTTAGTATGAGAGCTCACTACCTTTCTCATTTCCAGTGGGACACAATATTCATCCAAACGCTTTTCCATCAGCTGTTTTTTTCTAAATATTGCTAAGGGTTGTCTCCATCTTCCTCCTGCTAACAGAGCTGCTCATGGCTCTCTGAACTTCACCCATCATTCTGCAGAGATCTGCCCACTGCAGGTCACTTCGTTCACTGGGTAGGACTAGACATTTGTTTTAACACATTTGGGTTAGAATCCTGGTAATTATGTTTAAACAGGTTATAAAAAACTTAAAGAAAATATAATTTTTTTCTGATTCCTTGCAAATATTGATGATATACTTTTGCTGAATTCTGGCTTTCATTCAGGAAACCTCTTCAGTTCATCTTTAATTTGCAGATGGTTTTGGCAGTGTTCCAACCTCAGCTTCTGGTGCTTGAAAACTAGTGCTTGAATTAGGCTCAAGATGCAAATAGCCTGATTTTCAGAAAGTCTGAATACGTGCAGCTGCCTTGTGAAGTTCTAAGTAATGCAATTAGGGCTGGGATTCTCACTGCCAAAAAAACCACAAATGAATTAGGAGTCCAGAAAGAGAAATGTGGCAGAATAAACATAAATGTCTTTAGGAATCTGGGGATTTAGGAAGCCTGGCTCAAGTTTACAGCTGAAAATCACTGATATAAGTAATTTCAAAGGAGATTAAAGAGGACTGTGATCTTGTTGGGGAGAAGTGTAGAGCTGGGCATTAGGTCTGAATGAGTGATGTCACAGAGCCCTGCTGACAGACAGATCTGCTGCTCACTCATGGGCTGGGGGTGATATGAGCACAGAGAGGCAGCAGGGATATTGGGCATATAATTGGAAATAATGAGCGTGGTAAAAGAGGAGGAAGGGCTAGAAGCCCAAAACTAATGAGATATGGGAACTTGCATCTCCTCTTTCAGAACCTGAAGTAGAAGTGACTGATAGACAGCCCTTGAAAGCTCTGGAGTAGTCTCAAAGTGTTGAAAGCGTAGTCCCTGAGTGTGTTAGTGCTATGGATGCCAGACATGGGAAACAGCCACGCTGGGAGTTTGCCATGTCTCTGCAGCTGCTGTCTTTTGGGATAACGTGTCTTGGTGTAGCAGGGAAGTGAAAATGTTGACTCATTTTCAGTGTGACTAGTCTGGGGGGATCACAGTGAGGTTGGATTCCCTTCTTATCTCTTCCTGTATTCATTCTTTCCTTAAAGGGATTTTTGTTTGTGAGGAGGTTTTTTTTTTAAATAAATGCACAGCTAATCCCTGTTGTACATGTAAATATAGACAGCACATAGGTCTGTAAAGATTATGGATGCCCCTTTTGGCAAGTGGTATCTTTTAATAGCATTGGGTGCAGTTAATCGGGTTAAGCAAAAGTATCACTGGAACAAGGAGTCCAAGTTCAGAAAATGATTAAGTGACAGATCTCTTTAGAGTTGCTGGTTACCAATACTGTGGCAGGTTGCTCAGAAGATTTTTTTTTTTCAGCTCAGTGATGTCTGTGCTTGGAAAATAGGAAGAGTAGAGCAAGCTGTTAAATTGCAGGAGAGTCTTGCTATTGTATTTCACAACAGATATGGTAAATGTTTATTGCTCCTGGGCTTCCTCCAATGTCTTCTGCTCAGATCGAGTGTTCAGTGCATTGGGAACTGATTGTAAGGACTTGTGCCTTCTCTGCTCTTCAGTTCTGATTAAGTGGGAAGGAGTGCAAGGCATCTCCCATGTAGGTGAAAGAAAGGAATGAAAAAACTGGTGTAGAAAATTAGGAAAGGCATTGAAGAGGGTGTTGCTCTGTGCCATGGAAAAAGCTCATTTCTACAGGGGATTGTCTGGAAAAAAACCCTCCAGTCAGTGGAGAGGAAAATAATACTTGTAGAGTTTCAGAAATGCCGTGAAATAGGCATTTACTTTAAGACAGAGGCTCTGTGCCCTGGAAATGTCAGTCAGCTGACAACAGTCAGCCAACTGTTGTAAAGGCCATGAGATGCCTAGCTCAGATGTAGAGGTCTGCACTGGAATCATCTGGCATTACATGGGTGGGTCTGGGGACCTGGGAAAGGAGGAGGAGTCAGTACCACTTAAAGTGTAGACAAAGATTGTATGAGAAGGGGGGGCATTGGAGCTGGAGGACACAGTGGGTAGGACGTGCCTTGCTGAGGTGTTGCTTTGTCAGCTCATGGTGTGCTGGGAGCTGGAGCAGGGCTGCAGGGCAGGAGGTGTGGGTGTCCCCAGGGAGGCAGGAGGTGTCTGCTGGAGGTTGGCACAGGACACATGCGAGGGTGGCAGACACACACCATTGATCCCATATTGATGCTTTCTGAACATAGGACACTGGAAAAATTCTGTCACTTTTTCCTACCCCTGGCAGAGCTGTGACCAGTGCACCACCTCTCTGATGTCATATGCTGACACAAGGGCATTGCTTTTGTACACGGTGCCCTTCAAAGAGAGTGTGTGTACGTCAGAGAGTTTCTCACAACAGCTTTGCATAGTAGTGCAGGTGTGATTTCACTAATTCTTCAAGAACAATAAAGCAAAATTCAGCACAGGGTAAGGCAAATGCACATTCATTTTTTTGGTGGCATTTTTCAGGTTACTATTAACCTTTCATTTGAAATTTAATGCTGAGGACTACATATTGATCCTGAGCAGTTCTTGGTCCTGTTCTTGGAACAGCATCAATTTTCCATTTACAAAACTACTTTTTTTCCAAACTTAACCCTATATGGGATGTTGTTAATTTTTTCCTGAGAGACACTTTCCAATGGAAACTTACTTTCTGGATCAGAAATTCAAACCAGTTTTGCCAAAGCCTAGGAATTACGAGAAATAAGAAAGGAAATGCTATAGGAAATAAGAGCTGAACTAGGGGAGGGACATGTTTAGAAGATCATGTCTAAGTGCAGAAAAGTAATTAAAACAGGGTCAGAATTACAGTTAAAATTAAAACAGGTCTGTGGCCAAATTTATAGATACTGCATGTCTGGATGATAGTGGGAAAAAACATTGAAAACAAAATCAGAGTAGTAGCTGGCAACACATAACATCTGGCAATGGATTTGACATGAAATTCATTTCAGAGAACTGGTGGGTGAAGAAATTTCTCAATTGGGAGGTTTGAAATTAGGTGATCTTTAAAGTCCCTTTCAACCCCAGCCATTCTATGATTCTGTGAAGCAATCCCAACATAATTCAATGGCATTTTTCCATGAGAAGCAAAGGTGGTGTAAGTGTCCCACGGTGCTGAGAAGGCTCCACTGCCAGCCTTCTGTATTTGGAAATTCAAATTCCTGATGCAGATAAGAAGCGCTGAGCCCAGTAAGACAGAGTTAATGGGCGCTTCCAGGGCCAGCTTTCATCATGTGTGCTTGAAGGTGCTGGTGCTGCAGTCAAGACGTGCTTCCAGCTCATAGGGATGGACCTGAGCTACACTGGCTGCTGAGGACATCACCCTGGCTGCTAAGCCAGCTTGAGATGCCGGATCATTCAGCTGAACCAGAGCCTCATGAAGTTATATTCATGTGCTGGTTAATTTGAAGCTGGCCAGTGGTGCAGCTGAAGTTTGTGCTCCTGCCATGCCTGTGATCCAGCACAGATGTATTCTGGTTATAAAGGATGGATGCAGATGGGCCCTCAGCATTTTTTTCATAGAACCATACAATGGTTTGGGTTGGAAGGGACTTTAAAGATCATCTTGTGCCAAACCCTGAGCCATGGGCAGGGACACCTTCTACTGGATTGGGCTGCTCAAAGCCCCATCCAACCTGGCCTTGAATGTTGAATGTTTCCAGGTACGGGGCATCCACAGCTTCTCTGGGCAACTTTGGCAATCTGTGCCAGTGCCTCCCCACTGTCACAGTAAAGAATTTCTTATGTATGTCTAACCTCAATTTCTCTTCTTTCAGTTTGAACCCATTACTACTTGTCCTATCACTATTGTGTGACAAAGAGTTTCTAGGTAAAGAGGTAAAGAGTTTGTAGGTAAAGAGTTTCTAGGGAGAAGAAGAAAAAGAGAAGGGAAGAAGAGAGGGAGAGGGTGAGGGAGAGAGGCTCTGGAGCAGGTTGCCAAGAGAAACTCTGGGTTCATCATCCCTGGAAGTGTTCAAGGCCACGTTGTATGGGGTTTTGAGCAACCTGGTCTAGTGGAAGGTGTCCCTGCCCATGCAGGGGGGTTGGAACAAGATGGTCTTTAAGGTCCCATGCAACCCAAACCATTCTGTGGTTCTGTGGTTCTGTGATTCTAAGATTATAGCATTGGTAGCTGGCAGAACTTTTTGGAGCTGTATGTGTGTGTGTGTGTGTGTGTGTGACCAAGGGCAAAAATTAATTTGAAGAGTGTTCAGTACAGTTGATTACCACAGGAACAACCAAGTCCATGGAACCATTATCAGACATAAAGCTGAGTTAGAAGTCAGATAGAAAATGAAAAACGAAGAAAACCCCTCTGCTCTTCTGGAAGGGAACTGAGCACAGCAGGGAAAAAAAGTAATGGAAAGAGACTGTGTGATAACTCTAGTTCTGCTGTACAACATTTGTGAGTCTTGTGACTCCTTTGTGGATATGGCTGCATACAGGGATGGGGTGGTCAGAGGGAAGGGCATGTGTTGGGTCCATCACTACAGAAACCTGATTTGACTGCTTAAAGCTGGAGAGATTTCCATGGAGGAATGGAAACCTGACTCATCTGTCTGAGCTTGGAAGGAGAGAAGAACACATTTATCCTTCATAATTTTAGTTACTGTCCTGAATTTTGAATCTCCAGTGATAGTTGACAGATATCCAACCAGTAGAGGGATTGTTTCTGCACTGCATGATGTGTCCCTCACAGCTGCACCCCTTCGGAGACCCATTCTGGCTGCAGAGGGATTGAATGTTGGCTAGACATCACTAAAGTGTGTTTTGAGAGGGTGGCTACGAGAGCAACCTGGACTGTTGATACCAAACTGCTCTCTGTAATTTTTTTGACCTGATATTAGATGGAAAATGGATCTTAACATGAGTCAGATTCAGAGTATTTCAATATCCTTTCCTTTTCTTCATTCTTGTATATTTAATTTAACAGATTTTTTTTTCTTATGTCTCTTATGTCATATGAACTATGAGATGGATCTATTACAGCTGTTTCATTTATATATTCTGGTTGCCTTTTAGGCACACTTCATACCATGATGATCCAGGACTGTTTTTTTATTTTGTTTTTGTTTTTTTCCTATTCCTAGAAGATTGCATAATCAAATGAAAGGGGGGAAATATGCATTATAATTGAATTTATTTGTAGAGTTGGGAGCGTGTTATATTTCATTTGTGGATCTGGGTTTGACAGTATCTTCTACTGCCTTGATTTTCTTATTTTTGGAGACAAATAGTTTTGCTTTCCACTGTGCTATGACTTAGGTCTCTGAACCATCGACTGCGCTACAAAGACAATTATTGAGCCATGAAAATATTAATTCCAGAGAAATCAGATTATTATTTGCACTGGGATGCAAAATAGCAAAGGCTTCAATGATGTTTAGGTAGAACTTTATTAACATCTGAATGTCTCAGGAGAGCTGTGGTAACAGTAGGAGAAGTATTAAACTCAGTGTTGTTTGCTTTTCTACAAGTAAACATAGTGAGAGTGAGCTATGGCAGCTAAAGAGCTCTTCTGCTTGTGCCTTGGGCTGTGGACATGTCCACTGCCTCCCCACTCCCTGGTTCATGGCCAGCCCTGCCAGGAGAGGACAGTTAAATTGAAAGGAACCAACCAAAGTTTATGGGTCCACCACACCAGTCTGCCCCAAAGCTTCATAAACACCGAGCCTGTGGCTAAGTTTTCCTCAGTCCCATGATTCTGTGTGTTATTTTTATGGGCCATGAAGGGATGTGCAGAGTTAGAGGTGGGGTTCTTCTGAGGAAATGGAGAAGACTCTGTCCAAATTAAGTGGCTAGTTTCCCTCTGTAGCCAGTGGAGAGGAAGAAGTGTTTCTAGGATGTATTATCTCCTTGTCCCCTCTGCAGAAGGTGTCTAAAATAGGCACAGGGACAATGTTTTCCTTTCACTGACTGCAAAGGGAGCTAGAGGTGGCCTTGCTCACATGAAGACATCTCATGGAGCTTGCCAGGATGTGTCATTTTAACATAGATCTGTTCCCCCTAAAGAAAGATAATCACCATTTCTGCCAGCTTCACCCAAACTCTTTCTTGATAGCAAGCTGCTTAAAGAATGAGAGGTTGCTGAGATTTATTTTAATAGTAAAATTCTGGGCTATGAATTTGAAAACAGAGCCATAAGCACAAAACTAAAAACGTAGTTAAATGTGAGTCTAGATTGTATGTGGGATATGAATCAATACTATTAATAAGACAAATAATATTCTTTCCTAGCCAATGCTAGGAAATTTTGTACTGCTTTTCATTTAGTCTGCTCAGCCCTTATCTCGGTCACAGGGACTGATCTCTCCTCCCACCATTATTCTGACTAGAGGTAATCCTCAGAGTTAGCACTGGATGGCATTTTCAGAGGTATCCCAATACTGGGTTTATCTCCCCTAATTTGCCTTGGGCTTCCTCTGAAATTGATGAATAAGGAAGGGCACTCTCAGAAGGTGAATCATCTCAACCATCTTGGACATCCAGCCTATCCTGGGATGACTTGTGCTCTGAGTGTGGCTTGCTCCATTAATCAAAGCAGAAGCCTCATCGGCTACTGTAGATCAGACACAGAAATTTGGGATCAATCCTGCTCTAAGAGACAGGGGAAAAAAAAATCTAGTGGAATCTGTGTCCTGTCTCTCAAGCGCTTTTGCAAATCCCACCTTCTGCCTTCGCATGTGTGCTGCACAGCACCTGGTGTGCTCTGTGCTTGCTCTGTGATGATACAGGGTGATCATCAAAGCGGCAGAAGCGCTGCACAGTATGTTCCACAACAACTACTTCCTTTCTGGTTTAATTATCACTGAGTTTGCTGCTCCCAAGTCTTGATTAATGAGCTTAATATGCAAATGTTATGATGAAACTGAAACTCTTTGTAATTGCTTGCAGACAGATTACCACTTCGAGTACACAGAGTGCGACAGCAGTGGCTCCAGATGGAGGGTGGCTGTCCCGAATCCGTCAGTGGAGTGCTCTGGACTACCTGACCCCGTGAAAGGGAAGGAATGCAGTACGTTGTGCCTTTTCATTTTACAGACTGTTACTGGCTTTTTGTGCTATTTACCCTTGTAGGGCTTCTTAGCTCCGTCACTGATGTCCTGAGTGTCCCTGAGTTAGTCCTTCCCCTCCAATCCTCCTGTCTCCTGGAGCTGTGGAGCAGGGATTGTCTTTGCAGTGGAGCTGTGCAGCTCATTGTCTGCTACAGGCACCTTTGTATGCTAATTCACAGACAAGGCATGTCTATGACAACACCCCTTGAAAAGATGTGGTTGCTTGTCTTGAGCTGCCCTGTTCTTAAGTTCTGTAGCTCTCCAGTTCGTTTGTAGCTGTATTGGCAAAAAATGGAGACCAGGAGTGGTCAGATTATATTTGCATAGTGTCCACATTCTTGTTACCTTCATCATTTAGCTAATTAATAAACTGCATGCATAAGGAATGGTAGATGTCTTATTTGCCTGAGTTATTTTCATGACAAAGTTCCTGCATGTTATTTATTTATGTATTTATTTTTAACAACTTGGAATGTTTTCATATCACTTGGTTTTGCGTTTTTTTTTTTTTCCAAAACATTGAAATACTCCTTTGCATCTGGGAACATAAGTGAACTGCTGCTCTGCAAACACATCCCTCACTGTTTTGTAGCTTCCCAGGCTGAATGTTCTTTCCCATCACACTTCCTTGCTCTACTAATTCTCTCCACAGTAGATCCTAGCAGTAATTTGTATCAGGGGCTATAAATTGTCGCATCTGACAAATAGAATGAAAAATGGCAACAACCTTTCAGCTCCACTCCTCCTCTAAAGGTTTATTGTTCATTTCTTTATGACATATGTTCTAGTGTGAGGCACATAAAATTTTTCTCTAGCAGATCACTGGAAGGTTTCTGACTGCTTGCAAGCATCATAGAATCAACTGGGTTGGAAAAGACCTCCAAGATCATCAAGTCCAACCCTTGATCCAACACCACCATGGTTACCAGACCATGGCAACTAAGTCCCACATCCAGTCTCATTTTAAAAACCTCCAGGAACAGTGAATTCACCACCTCCCTGGGCAGCCCATTCCAGTGTCTGATTAATCTCTCTGTAAAAAAATTTCTTCCTAATATCTGACCTATTTTCTCATCATTTGAGAATGTGTCATTCCTGATATTTGGGTTTAGTTTCTGAGGTTTTAAATGTGGAATCTTTGTATATCCTTAGGATGTGCTTTTTCAATTACAGAAATATAGAGCTGGGAAGCACCTCTAGTGATACCATAATTCATCCTCCAGCCCAAAGAAGTGTAGTGGCAGTGACTGTGTCATTCATAGCTGATGTTTGGCTGGACTGTTTTCATGGATCTCTTGTGATGAAGAGCCCAGAAGCTCTCCAGATATTTGCTCATCTATTTTGTTCTTTTCATTTTCCTTCCTGCTAAAGATTTTTCTGCTGTTGAATCTCTCGTTATACTTCAAACCTATTACTTTTTGCTGCCTGTACTGTAAAGGAGCAGATAGTTTTATTTCTTCTGCTGCACAACCACTTTTGGTGTACCCTGAAGTACATAGGTATAACTCATTTTTTCTGACATACATTATTTCCTCTTAAATCTTGTGATAAATGGTTTAAGATCCAGCAATATTACACTCTCCTGGACTTTCTGTTACAGACTTCGACAAATGGTGCACTTCCCTCTTCATCTCCTCTTATTTGTGTGTCTTTCTGGTCTTAGATCAATTCCAATGAGATTTCAGCTGTTTTATAACAATAGATGAATTTCTGGCTTCTCAACACCTGTCCCCCTGGTCGATAAGGTGAAAACTTTTCCCAGTATATGGTGTGTGATATTATGCATCAAAGTACAGGATTCTGTTAAATACACTGGAAAACTCATCTCAGGAGATGCTTCTCCTCCTTGGAGTGTTGCTGTTAATTCCCATGGAAATTCAGCTTGTTTGAGAAGCAACCAGATATTTGACTTTTTTACTGTAACCTTCAGATCTTATCTCTCTGGGCTCTTGTGAGTGCAGAGGTGTTAATGTAGTTCTACTTTTTTTTTTTTTTCCTGTGTCTGTAGTAGATTAACTGGCTTCAGGGGCTGTCTGGCTATATTCTGATGGCAAAAGTAATTTTAGGTTTCTCATCTCTTAGTCTTTCACCTTTTGCTTAAAGAACAACCAATCTTTCAGCCTGAAAACACGCATCTGTCAACAGCAGTCAATCACTGCAGGAATGTGTTGGGAACACCTCTCCCATTCAGCTTTGCTGACATGGTGATTTTTACTGCAAAGTGTTTGAACCAGTGAAGAGTTTGGCTGACAGTCCATTCTTCAATGGGTGGGATATGCCGGGAGAGGTGGTTTTTGAAAACTGACTGCCCTGCAGCTCTCTAGATTTTTCACATGGGCATCTGTTGTTGATGACGAGTTGCGTTGAAAACGCTGACAGGCAGATATCCCCTCACTGACTTATTATGTTCTCTAAGCTGGTGGCTTCTGTCTCATCTGACCACACAGCAGCTGGATGAAGGGCATCTTATACTAAAAACCTGAATTTCGTCAGCCTGAGGAATACAAAAGGTTCTGCATCTGAGGCTGCTACAACTCACGTTCTCAGTGGATTGTGTACAGAGTGAGATTTGTGCTACAAACCTGGCCAGAGGTTGCATACACATCTCACATTAATGGCTCCTTGAGATGTCTTCCTTCTCTCATAGGCCTAGTGCTATTTTATCTCAAAGTTTATTAAGAAATGCCATAACTATGCCATGTCCTCTGAGGTGAGTCTTTCTGGACATTCTACAATTTTTTTTCAGATTCTCCTATGTCTTCTAAGTCCTACCCTATGCCAGGACGTATGGCATTTGGTAGAGTTCTGGAGTTTCCTTGGATACCCAAGGAAACCCTTTCAGCCCTTCAGCCTGCAGAATCAAGTGTCCAGGGTGCAACTACCCCAGGTAGGATGATTTCTGACATTAGAAATCTGTTATCTTCAGAAGCCTTGATTAATATCTATTATGTCCGAGACATACCAGAGCCAACTATGTCGCTGCTCTTAAGAGAGGGTTGCAGTTGTACAACAGTTGCAGTTCTAGAGCATTTGCAGTTGTATAGCAGTACAAGATCTTATGGCTTTTTTTTTTTTTTTGTCTTCTTGAGGTTGGCAGAGCCCTCAGTTGTCCTTGGTGGCTGTTAGGACACATCAGATATGGGGAAATCTGTATGAGAAAGTGTTTCTTTTGGGAACGTATCTGCCATCACTGCTGATGTTTGCAGTTGTTTTCATCTACTCAGAAATGCCTGCCACTTGAGAATATCTACCACTGATCTTTACTGCTCCCTGAAAACTGAACTGACGTGCAGGCTGTCATTAATTTTGAATCCTGAAAATACTGTGCCAACCTCTCCTTCTTCCAAATGCTCAGCAGTCATTCTCTTTAAGTCGTGCCTGAACCAGGAATTCAAAGGATGGTATAACAATATGTTACATGTCTCCATCTCTGTAAATACATCCAGACTGTGGTCTCCAGTGGAGTGGAAAGACACTTGAGATTGCTAAAAACACGTTAGCTCAAGTCCTTCTGGAGCAATTGAACTGTGGCATCAGAGCTCAGTTGGTGTCTTAAGATGTCCTCATTTTCAGGATGCTGTGTTTTACTGCATTTCATTTGAATGAACCCATTTTAAATTATGCTGGATACCTCTGTGCTCTGCTGCATTTTGGAGAGCATGCTGACCTGCAAAGCACAGCTGACTGTGACCCGCTGAGCATGACTGCCAACACTCCCCGAAACAGCCGCAGTCTCCGAAACCTGGCAGGATCCTGCCCTTTGTTTTGACTCTTCAAAAACTTCATCAGAAAAGTTTACCTGCAGGGAAGACAGGGTCCTCTGAGAAATAGTCATGGGGTTCATAGTAGACAGGGCTGTCATATTTTGACTGCTTTGTGACCTGGTTATTAGAAGAAGGGATTTTTTTGCCTTTATCTTGCCATGAGTACAGAGCAGCAGGATGACCAACTGTCCCCTCCTACTACCCTGCCCTCCACATCTCTCCTATCCAGGTGGTAGGTGGCAAGAAGGAAGGAACCTCACATGACACATGTTTGTGTCATGCAGTGCAGTGTCCCAGATATTTGAGGGAAGCTGCAGTAGCAGCTTTGCAGTTGAAAGGCACTGAGACAACATGCCCCTTTCTATATTTCACTTCCTTCTTTTTTTCTCATCTCCTTGCTCTGTGGGGCTGCAGCCATCACCACTTCCAGACCCTGCATCAGGTTGTCAGCCTGCATTTTGCCACGCAGCGTGGTGTGATACCTCAGTGCTCAGTGCCCATGAGGCCACGCTTTCTCTGGACAGGCCATGGCACAGCCACACCAGACTCCCTGGTGACATCTCTCAGGCTTGTGTTTGTTCAGAACTGAGTCATATCTTTGATGCTGCCACATCACGGTCGCAAGGGTTCCTGTGAAGTGATACATTAAAAGTGCAGAAGAGATCTTGGCTAGGAAAAAGGCAATATTTATTACTCCTAGAGCTACTCTGTGTGGCTCAGCTCTGCTTCCCATTTAAAATGTCCCCTCCAGGCATCTTCCCAGCACTGTTCTGGAGGTAGGGAACATACATGGAGGCGGGGGTGGCAGACAGAGAACCTCCCTCAGCAGAATCCAGACCTCTGAATCACTCTTGACAGTCGGGAATGTGCTTTACTAATTTGGTCTCCTTCATTTTTAATTACCACAGATCTCCCTCTGATCTCCTCATGAGTCTGATAACAGGAAGGGAATTTAACTGATAAGGATCACTGCCATCAGGGCAGTGGCTTGGCTTTTTAAATGGAAAACATTGATGGTAGTCCAAGGGAGCAGTTTGCTTTCTGGGCTAAGCCCTTCCCTGCACCCCCTAATGGCTGGTTATCTCTAGAAACCCTCTGCTTTGGTGTGGGGCTGTAGGCAGTGCCTAATGGGGACTTTTTGGGGTTTGGCAGTGGGAACAGCACTTGGCATCGTGCTCCCGCTGACACTGCACTGCAATCTGTTCCGGTGGCCACCATCAGGCTTTTCTGCCAGCCTGACCATATGCTGCTTGTTTTACACTCAAATTAAAAGTCTGTATTTGGAGCCTTCATTCCTTCCCTGTCTCCTTTCCTTCCTCTCCATCTTCCTTCACTCAAGTACAGCCCAAATACCTGGTTCAGAGTGTGCCCTTGATGTGCCCACGGGCACTGATATGCTTATCTCAGCAGAGTTTGTGACCAAAAAGAGCTTAAAGGATTCACATTTTGACCTCAAATTCTTTTAGAATGTTTACTCTTATTCCAGAGAATATAGGTAATTTTTTTGTCATCCTAAGCAAGACTAGATTGCACTTTATCTCATAAATATCTGTTCATTTCAGTGGTCTGTGTCCATAAACGAACTATAGTGAGAATAATAGAGCATTTTTAAAAGGAGTTGAATTTGCCATGTTCAAGGGGAAAAAGCGCAGGTAGAGTCACTGCTATAGTTACCATCCAAATGCCAATTATAATTATGATCAAGAAGATTTTTTAGGAAGGGAGACAGAAAAAATATTGATAATATGAAATAACTTGATCAAATTATTAGAACAGGCTGACCAGGGAGGTGGTGGAATCACCACCCCTGCAAGTGTTCAGAAAAGGTCTAAATATGACACTTGGGATCATGGTTTAGTGGTGGACTTGCCAGTGCTGCATTAATGGTTGGACTCGATGATTTTAGAGATCTTTTCCAACCTTAATGATTCTGTGATTCTATGATTGAAAGTATGGTGCCATGGAGTTATTAATGGCTCTGCTCGGTAAAGTGCTCCTTTACCTCATGCCACTAAGGGGGGACCAACCCCTTTGAAATCAGAAATGTGTTTCAGTTTAGAAGTGAGTTTTGTGAGTCTGTACCACATGGCAAGCATGTGAAAAGCTCCACTGGCTGCAGAAAATAGACTGGCCTTAATTACAATGGGCTCTACTGGGGCCTAAGAGCAATATTTGACCTGGTTTATTGCCGCTGAGTTGTGTTTGTTGTGTATTCTGACTTGTGTAATCTGCTCCCAGGATACCACAGGAGGAGATATAGATCTTCCTGCTAATTGCAGACACAATTAGGGCAAATGACCTTTTTAAGTCTGTAGGTTTTATAACACTTTAAGGCAATTTAAGTGATCTGCAGGAGTTTAAACGTTCTGCTTTCATAACAGAAAACTTTAGTAGAAGGTTTTGAGTTTGATGTTCTCTCAGTCCCTGGTAAGGTTGGGTATCCCAGTCAGGAAAGGAGTGGGCCTGCTCCTAATTCCCCTGAGGTCAGTGGGCATCTGCAAATTTTCTATTCTCATACATATCTCTTTAGATGTACAATACAAAATGAATGTTACATGTCTGGCAAAACCTGTGTGCTTGTGTTACAGCCTTCTGACATAAAGTTTACATCTGTTCATTGTCAACTAGATTTGCATTCAGGCAAACTCTGTGTAGGCTTTGTGCTAAAGAATTGGCTCTTCTGGAGTGTTACTTAGGATTTTGAAATTTTAGCTGCTGAAGAAAATATCAATGATATGTTTTAACAGTTTCTTAAATGTTTGCATCATTGCACATGTAGATGTGAATATACATGCAAATACTTCCATGAGAATGGTGCTAGTTATTACACAGTCACATTTGTTTATATTATCTCAGAAGGGTTTGTTATGTAATTAGAAAATGTTATTATCACCAAAGTGTCATTCTACTCATATATGAATGCATGTCAGAACAATTTTTCATAGGGCTTAAGTCAGTTCAGAGTTACAGCCTCTTGAAGCAAACATGTGAATCCTAACATATTGTCAGAGGATTTTTCTCCTTTTTTGTTTGATGTTCACTGAGGATTACTTCTGGTCTCATTAGCAGACTTTGAAATAGTTGGGATTTCTTTGTTTGCACTGAGGAGAGGAAGTATGGTGATCAGCATAGCTCTGAGGACAAGCATGTGTTCATTCTCATTTTTTTTTACCATGGTTTGAAAGCACTGGATCTTCTCTTCATCATCCTTGATATACTAAGGTTTTTTTCATTTTTAATGTTATTCAGACATTGCTTCTCTTTGGGTATTCACCTTGGAAGAAACAATGAGGTCAAGCTATTCGTGGCTGCTGCTGTTTAACTGTGTCATTTAGATGTGACACATGCACATAGATAAACTTATGTATGGTGACTGATGCTTCTGGGTATCCTGAGCTGTGGGAAAGTACTATTTTGAGACAATGTTCAAAAAATATATGCAGAAGATCTCCCCTTTCATTCCTGTGTTCTTGAGATTGCTCACTCAAAGGTATATACTGGTCTCCTTCTTCATTTTGATTTACACCTTCTTTTCTCCCCTCTATTTTGAACAGTCATATGGCTTCCATGAAGATGCCTGTCAACATGTAAGAGTCATATGTAGAAGGTTGCTCTCTCAGAACTAATACAAAAAAAGTGGAAATCCAGGGAATCTGAGGATTTCTTGATATGCTATAGGTTTGACCCTTGGCCTGTCATGTATTACCAAACTATTAAGGATGTCTTATAGTAAAAAACACAATAAAACTCTGGCTCTGGAACCTCCTCTGATGTGAACTGCGAGATGTCCAAGAAATAGATTTTAAAGTCATAGGCACTTTTTATAGGTCACTTTTGTGTGCGTGGCCTGCAGGACTGGCCAACTCAATTTTGCCTGTGTTTTTCTGTATCCCAAGAAAAGTTTTTATGTCTTTTCTGAAAGAAAAAGGAAAGGCTCTCCCACTAGAGCACACTATGGAGGGCACTAGAACACAGCAGCAGAGGCTGCTCTGAGGAACACTGTGAAGCTGAGGAATTAATGGAGGGCTGCCATGTAGCAAAGCTGTTCAGGCAGCAGTGGCGTGCACGGCACTGTTTGAGAGTTGCTGTTAAAAGGCTGTGATTTAGCAAAGCACTCAAGCAGATGTTTATTCCTGTTCCTCTTGTTCCTGTCCTTGCTAATTCATGTTCCTAACTCAAGTCAGGTGGGTCAGTCTTATTGATGGCATTAGGTTTCTCATTGGTCTGAGGCTTGAGGACACATTTTGCCATGGCATTTCTAGGTGGATGTATTCCTAATGTGGACTGATACCCTGAGAGATACCCCAGTTTTACAGGTATTTTATCCAGAATTTCTACTCTGTGCACGAGCACGACACTGTCTTTGCAAAACAAGTCCCATTATTGGCTTTTTGAAGCACAGATTCTTTTAGGTAAATAGTTAAAAAAGCTAAAGAGTTTGCACTGAACCCACAGAATTTAATTCCTGGAGAAGAGTTACTGGGAACTGCAAGTTGATGTGTGCATTGAGACTCTCAAGAGAAAGAATGGCCTTAGTGTCTTTTGATGAATTCTTCACCTTGTTTGTGTACACGATGTAATTAAATAAGTTAAAGAGAGATTCGTCTGAGTCACTGATCTCTCTTTCAATGGGGAAGCATCTGGCAAGACCTTGAGATTTGTTATCTCTTGGTAGAAGGACGAGAGGCAAGGACTGTGTGTTCGTGTGTGTGCAGAGGGCATATCAAACGGCACTAGAAGCCATTTGTACCAATGACTTTGCCTGATGAGTAATCAAAATATGCCTGATGGAGTCAGTAGGACCTGGAGAGCTGCTCACTCTCCTCGAGGTCTGTTTCCTGCCATGTTGTATTGGGTCAACTCTCCAGACATGTCCAATGCCGAGCCACAAGGATGGTTGTTGAAACCCTGTCAGCAAATGTGCTGTCCAACCCCTTGGTGATGGCTACCTTCCTCCACTCTACACCCCACTGCCATGAATTGATTGATATTCCTACTCCAAATCCATACCTTTCAGTGTCCAAATGATGCAGTAAAGTGATAATAAAAGTGTCCTACATGCCAGGCCAGCTGGGAAAAAGGTGAACTGGAAAAAGCGTTGCTCTGTTTCATAATTTTTTGGATAAAAGGAGAAATTATTTCTTCTTAAGAAAAGGAAGGATTTCTTCCACACAAGGTATTCTTTCACAAGTTATATCAGACTTCAGTGTGATCACATTTCAAACCTAAACAGCCTAGACAGACTTTTTTTTCCTTAAATTAAGATTCAGTCTGGTTCCTACTAACACATTGGGATATAATGACTGAAGAAAACGAACATCAATTATTCACAGTCTATTGGAGAAGCCTCGTATAAATTATTCACAGAAGACATTCTGAAGCTGGCGAGATTATAGGAAACATTAATAATGAAGCAATGATTTCCTCTCATCCTTTGGCTTTGTTTTTTTTTATCTCTCCGCATTCTGTTTTTTGGTTGGTCCTTGGATCCACGTTGTGTGGACCCTGATGGCTCACAGTGTCACTGAACAGCCTCTATGTACTTGTCCTTGGCCACATTTTCCCCTCCAGGCTTCTGCCATGTGTCACACAACAGCTGTTCAGAGGGACAATTCCCTGATGTTGCCAACCTCATATTTCCTTTCTGACCTACAATTTTTACCTCTGCCCATGGGAGGCTGAGACAGTTAAGCCCAGACTCTGCCTTCAGGAGATGGCAGCATCTCATCTGAATCTTTGATGGTGAGGCTTTGGATGAACAACATAGGACTGGAGAGGGCAGAGATGGAAAACCAGTGTTTGAGATTATTTTTCTTTGTATTTTCATGGGTTTATGTAGAATTGCTCAATTGCTATCCCATAATGTTGTTACAGTCTGGTAAAATCCAGTCCTGTGTCTTTTTTTTAAATTGTAATACATCGAGATCCACGGAGACGCAGGATACATGTGAATGTGCACATGCTCACTGGCAACAGAATAAACAGAAGACCTAAAATAATTTTAGGTATTGTTAAGTAAGAAATGTCTGGAGACAAATGTCTGCTGGGAAGAGTGATGGAGGTAGAAGCAGCAGCTCCAACTGGTGTGGGATGGGAAGCTAGATGAGGGAAGGGGTAAGACTGGGTGGCCAGGGCTGCATAAGGGAGGAAGACAACTGAATACATTATAAATTGGTGTTGTAGGATGCAGGATACTGAGATAAGATGAAGGATATTGAAATCTGGTCAATCTTCTGGTGAAATCTCAAATATTCCGATCTCTGTCACAGCACGGCAGTATCTGGGAGATAATCAACATGAGAAAACACTCCAGAGGAAAGTTTCAGACCTCAGGAGGGACTGAGTAGCCGTATACATGTGAAGATCTATTCTGTTAGTCCAGCTGTGCTCATGATAATCCCATCCTGACCCCCAGCATCAGAGAGTTAAGCAATGTGAGATTGTTTGGGTCAGTTACCAGAAAAGAAATGTGCCAACTAATATTGATCCCAGTCCACCTAAGTCACCAGGAGGGCCACAGCTGTACTAAAAGACAGAATGTGACCCTGGAGCCTTGCAGTCAAAGGGCAAATGAGGCAAGCTTGTTTGTGGTCTGTTTTGCCCTCTGGGGAGCTGTTTCCATGTCTGCAAAGTGATTGTAAAGTGCAGTCAGATCTGCAAAGTGATGTATTGCAAGCACTCCTTGGAAGTGGTTACACAGTGGGCAGGGCTCCTCCTTCAGGATGCCCCACATCTTCAGTGGTGTGTCCCAGGAGGGAGGTAAGATACCACTGATCTTGACTCACAGAGTTTAGGAGGTGGGGGTTTAATTAGATTTCCTAGTTTGACCTCCTAGGCCATTAAAATGCATCAAGCTAGGCTGATGCTGAGGCTGATAATTTGTATTTGGCATGAGCTTTTCTTCCATATGGTGTCCAGTTATGGTACGAAGCACTTGAGAGACAAAGGGTCCATCACATGCCATGACAGATTGTTCCAGCAATCAGTCATTCTTCCTATTAAAAATCTGGGCGTTATTTCCAATTTGAGTTTGTTTAGGTTCAGCTTCCAGAAGGTAGCTCTTCTTATGCAGTTCTCTGCTTGATTAAAGAGTGCAGCAGGATCCTGTGTTCCTTCCCCTTGGAGGTGCTTATATATTAATCAAGTTGACTCTCAGTCTTCTTGTGATGAACTAAATAGACTAAGCACTTTAGATCTCTCACTGCAAGACATTATCCCTAATTTAAAAACCATTTAAAGTCCTTTTGCTTTGTACTGACTTCTCAAAAATGCCAAATCACAACTATATGCAGTACTGCAACAATCTTCTTCCCTGTAATACACACGTTTTGTCCTACACATCTCTACCTCCACCTTTAAATATATCCAGAGATCTCACTAGTGCCTTTTTTGGATGTCTTGCTAGTGGAAGCTCTTGAATAGTGGGTCCACTCCAATTCTCAGGCTTGGTGCTCTGCAGGACATGTTTCAGCACTCTGCAGGCAGGGCTGGCACTCGTTGCCTTCATCAGCTTGTCTTTACCTTTGACTCTGTTAAAACACACTGACTTTGAGTGGACTCAGTCTTGGCAAAAGCCTCTCACCTGACAATCTTAAATGCCATTCCTGTTTTATTTGCCTGTAGATCATCGATAAAAGTGTGGGCAGCCATCAAACTCAGTCCTGGACTGGCAGAACTGCCCCCTTCCTCCCTGTTTCCTATTGACAGCCCTGCCTGAGATCTGTTACTCAGGCAGTTCTCAATCCCTTTAAGATGTGCCTTACTGGTACTGTGCAGCACTACCTTTCTTCATCAGAGTGACATGCAAAACTCAGCTAACTGCATTAGAAACCCTAAGTCTATTACACCCACTCGTCACCTTTATCAAGTGATTGTAATCCTTTTAAAGAATGAAATGAGGCCCGTTTGACAAGACTTACACAATGGTTTCAGTGGGTATTAGTTCTGTAGCTCATGGTAGTTTTTTATGAAGTGAATCTGGTGTCAGCTTTATCACGTGAGTGTATGAATGTGTGTGGCTGCTGTGGCAGTGTCTAGGTAACAGTACTTTACAGCATCTTTTTTGTGAGCAAGACTGGTCACCTGTACAAACCACAGCATTTTTTCCCCCTCTCTATTTATGTAAGGAAGCTACAGCTACGAATCACCAATAGTTGCATCAGCTCCAAAGATCTACTGAAGGCATCAGGGTATCCAACACCACAGTGTGTCACGCTGTTCTTAACTGCTTCTGAAAATGTTTTTCCAATTTCAAAAATATCAATGATGGGGCAAGTCATGAAACCTTTTCATGCATGAATCATAGTTTTCTTCACAGAAAGAAAGAAGATCACATTCTGTCTTCACAGTGTGTGTTGCTCTGTGTAGTGTGTAGCACCCTAACTAATATTGAAAGGTGTAATAATAAAGTTTGCAGTCAAAGAGGGAGAAGAATAGTGATGTCCAGTTATTCAACAGAGCTGTGTTCTCTGAAAATTAAGTATCAAATGCCTAAACAAATGGGTTCAGGGGTTTAGGGCTGATCATGAAGGCTACCTCTTATACAGGAAACTAATTTGTCCTCTGGAGTCTGAAGCAAGAGGGAGAGTTTAGTGGAGGATAAATTAGAGCACACATCTAAAATACAGGATTTAGATTCCTGAAACTTCACATCACACCTTAACCTCCTCTGTTGTGATGCTGTCCTTCCTGTTGGCAGCATCCTGCGTGTGTCACCCCCACATACACGGCAGAGCTGCAATAATGTCAACTGTTTTCTGTGGTCACTGACCAGCGCTGCACCTGTGCTCAGCTACCTCTTAGTGAGATGGAGCAGCCACAAAAAAGGCGAAGTGCCAGTGCCTGGAGATGGATCATCTGTCTGTGCCCTGTCCCACCACAAGTGCCTCTGACCCACTGTGGGGACAAAGCCATAACCTGCCCATCTCCAGCTGGGATGACCTCCTGAACTGATGCTGCTTAGACTAAAGAGGGTTCACCCTGGCTTTTTTGTCTCCTTGCTAGAAGACCAGGTTGTGTGACACTGTGAGACCATCTCCATGCTCATCACATGCTGTATTTCCTCCCCATCCCCCTCCAGCCGCTCCCGACCGCCTGGAACGAGACCAAACGTTGCATCTGTTCCAATGTCGAAAGTGTTTTGTGTTGCCATTAGCCACGTTCAGCCCCAAATTGAACCTGGCAAGCAGCTGGCATGCTCAGAGCCAGTTTGCTTGCAGCCCCGATGTGTTTTGATGGGAAATGCTGCTGCCTTATAAATACAATTCTTAGAAGAGGGAAAGAAGGTAATTCCCCACCTGAATAAGAAAAAGGCTCATCTCTTTCCTGGAAGGTGAGAGATGGAGGACATGTCCTGTGTGGCAGGCAGTCTGGTCTCTTATACCCTTTTATTTCTCTCAAATGATCAGTCTGAAAAGGGTTAAAATGTATTAGTTCAGTTAAAGTAATTATCTCTGCTCAACCTCACTGCAATGAAATAGGAGGCTCTGCTGCCTTCTGCATCTTCATTATGGCAGTGAATCGCTCATGGTTCTTGACTCAGTTGAAATTCACG
Source organism: Myiozetetes cayanensis (assembly GCF_022539395.1). NCBI lineage: Eukaryota > Metazoa > Chordata > Aves > Passeriformes > Tyrannidae > Myiozetetes > Myiozetetes cayanensis. The sequence continues at coordinate 7,210,756 of NW_026087521.1, forward strand.
ATTCTGGAATGGGTAAGCAGTGCTCTTAATTTTTGCTATTTAGCTTTCTTTAAAAAAAATGTTCAGACTGTTGAAAAATTCAAATATGTCAGGAGAGAGCTCACTTTTCTACTTCCCTTCCTGATGGCTTTTCTCTGCACTCTTCAAAAGGAAAAAATCAAGGTTTATTAATAATGCAAAAGCAGTGAGACAGGACACCTTTACATATTTAAGGTGAAAAGCTGTACAAAGTGTGGCCTTACTTCAGACACACAGGAAAGTGCTCACTGGTTTTCTCGGAGTCTCTGGAGAAAGCTGTTTCTGACTCCAGCTGCAGGTATATCCTGTGGCTTGAGCTGAGGTCCCAGAGTTACTCAGATGGGTTGTTAGCTGTACTGCTGTATCATGTGCCACTGCCTACAGAAAACTATTTGCCCTCAGGGAGGGTGGATGTTTTTGTGTCAGTCTTTCATAAAATCCATTGCAGCAGGATTTCCTTGTGAATCCCCACCCCAGCACCTGTCCCTGCCTGAGTTCTGCCCACTTTCCTTCTTGGTCCACTCACCAGTGAGCAACAGGCTCAGAAAGCAGTTGGCTTGAAGTCCACTGGTTCAAATTCAGAGTATGCTGGTATGAGCAACAGGGAAAAATGACCCTTTGGCAGATCTTTCCATTAAATGGACCTTTTATCTGCTTTCCAGTGCCACCCGTCAAGGGCAATTACACGAGAAAATGCTGCAGGACCTGGCACAGAAATGGAAGCCTGAACTGTTGGTTGGATTCAGATGGGAAATGGTGTTATGCAGCCATGAGTTTATCAAAGTACTTACAGTCAAAGAAGTTTTTCTGCAGATAAACATCAACACATCTGTGTAACCACATTTGCTGGGACTGCAGCTGGCGTCAGTTGTTTTGGGCCATTTCACCACTTTGACTGGCAGTCTGGTCTCATCCTGCAGTTTCTCAGGCTAATGAGTTTATGTCTGTCAAAGAGGGTGTATGAAATATCTGTCAATGTGCAACGTGGCATGTGTGACACAGTAGGAAAACCCACTGTTTCTTGGGATGTGAGTTGTGTGTGTTGCTCTGAATTCTGCTTTGGCTAGACTGGCAGAGTTAAATTTAAAAATCTGCAAGCAATGTAGGAAGTACTATGTGCTGCAGAAAGTGCTCATTTGTTCTCCATTCAGGATGTTGAGTCTCAAAGAGGACTTACTGGGGGCAAGTGGGATGGCCTGCCAGTGAAATGAGTGTCCAGGCAGGAGTTAGGATTCCTGGCACAGGCAGGGAGCTCTGGGCATACAGGAATTCAGCTGCTCCAGGTTTCTTCTACATAATGAGAATGATCTTCCCTTGGCAGGCAGAGGTGTAACCAGGGGGATAAGGGGCATGCAGTTATTTGGAGGAAATAATTTTAGAGACATCAGTAAAAAAGACATTTTGTGAATATACCTCTCATTATACTTCCCCTAATTACACAGGTTTTGAAAACTGTCTTTGCTATGCTGACAGCCAGTGGTTATTTTCTCAGCATGTAATGTCCCCCCAGTCAAAGATCCTCATCTGCTAGACAAAGACCCATGGGTGACCTTTTCCAAGACCACCTGGTCTACCAGGCAAGATGTTCAAGGCTTTGTATACAGTTCATGTGAGCAGAAACATGGAGAGATCCTCGGATTAGGTCTGTTACTCTCAGCCAAGGTTTGTAGTGTTGTATTACCATCAGTGCGCTGCAGACATCCCTCTTAGCTGCCATACAAGTGGGTGAGATAAGTCCTTTCTGGCTCTCAGGTACCAGTGATTTTAATTAAGCTCAAGGTGTAATGGTTGGGTGAGCAAGGCTGAGGACAACTGCATTATAAGTCCTCATTTTTGCAAAGTGCTTTTAGACAGAGCCTGTCAAGAGAGATTTTGATTCTAAAATCTTGTTTTGCCAATAGAGAAAAGCTGCAAATCAGGAGCCATCATTTGGGATTTGGTTTCAGTGCTGCCACATCAGTGAAAAACAATCTCACATAAAAACTGGTGAACATCTCAGTTTTGCAGCTGATAGCTGGTAGTTCAGCTGTTGTGTTCCTGGGACCGGGGCATTCTGTTTGGTTGCCTTTAGTGGCAGTTCAATCTTAATTAAGCAAGTGGCAGAAAAATAATGGAAATTAACAAGGATTAATGTATCCATTCACAAGTTGTAAATGATTGTCTCCCCAGCTTTCTCCTGTGCCTCTGGTGAGTACCTCGAGATGAAGAACCAGGTGTGCAGCAAGTGTGCAGAGGGGACCTACTCACTGGGCAGTGGGATCAAATTTGATGAGTGGGATGAGTTGCCAGCAGGATTCTCCAACGTGGCGACTTTCATGGACACGGCGGTTGGCTCATCTGAGAACAAGGCCGACAGCTGCAACAAGTAAGAAGTTCTGTTTGCATTTGGGTTACACAGCCGTGGGTAAACCCGAGACAGCTCAGCAGCACAAAGCTGCTTAATGACTCATCTAAGCTCCCCGGAGGGTAACCAGCCCTGCTAATGGCAAACAAGAGTGGCTGGGAGGTGAACTTTGTAGCCATCTCTTTGCTGTCGGCATGGTCTCCTTGGGCTCATCAGCAGCTAGCCAGTCTACCACCAGCCTGGAGGTGCTCTTATTTGTAGCTGTAAAGCTCCAGGGTCCTGACATAGTAAATGTGGCTAAAAGGTCCTTTTACAGCCTATTTAGAGACTCATGGTGGTTGCAGAAGGCTGTTTCTGAGTATAATTGAAGGTGTATTGAACCAGTGGATAATAAACCTTTCTTATGTAGGCTGGGTCATCAACTTTTTGTACCATACTCTTTCACATGCACCGTTTTAATGAAAAGTATTAGATTTTATATTATTAATGTAATATATAAAAATAAAACCAGATATAAAATACAATTACTATATCTATTATATCTATTAGAGTTGAAAAATAAACGGTAATCCAGTAATAAATTTATAAATTCACTGCAGTTAGCTGTTGTGGCATTCTGGGTTCTTTATTATGTAACATGTTTTTGTATGGTAGTGTAAGAATAGTCACCTCAGAGTCTGTGATCTCAGTTGAGGTTTGTTTTGTTTATGTTCATCAGCTCCTCATGGACGCCTCGAGGGAATTACATCGAGTCGAACAGGGATGATTGTACAGTTTCCCTCATCTACGCTGTGCACCTGAAGAAATCCGGTTCTGTCTTCTTCGAATACCAGTATATTGACAACAACATCTTCTTTGAATTTTTTGTAAGGCTTTTTATATGGTGAATCCAACCTTACATTGTAAGAATTCAACCCAGAAAAACACCATTAGAAGCAGCTTTACCTCCCTTTACATCCCCTGTATGCCCATAGTTTGTTATGGCTGAACGAGATAAAAAAATCTTCTTCCCCTTCTGTCACTTATGCTGTCTTCTGGTATTTATCTCATCTTCAAAACTCAGGCAGAACTGATGCTGTCTGCCATGCGCTGGGATTTTTCCATTAGGGGTCATGACTGCCCCAGTTAGTCCAGCCTTTTGCAAGACAGTTATTGGTGAGAGACGCTTCAAGTTTGGGGGTGTTTGACTTGAGATGTCAAAAAGGGACTTAGTGTTTAAAAAGACTTCTTCCAGGGTAGTAGTATGTGGAAACCTTAATTCTGATTTCAGGTGAATTTGTGTCCTAGTAATTAAGATGAAAAGAAAAGCAGAAGTTCAGATGACTTTCAGTGGGAATTGGGAATTAGATTTTGACGATGCATCTGCATTGTGAAACGAAGGGGCTGGACGGAGATCATTAGCTCTGAACTGGGAGCAGCCTGGCTGGGCTTGCACCATGCTGCACCCAGATTGCTAAAACAGTCTGATCAGCAGCGACCAGAATGGGGAAGGAGATCCTGCTCTGCCCACGTGGATGGACTGGTTGTGGTCCAGGCAGCTGTAGGGTTCCCAGCACCAGTATCTGCAGTGTGGTGTAGATGCCCCAATTTACTGAGATGCTTTGGAAGGTTCCACTGACACCTGTACCTGTCATTTGGGAGAGAAAAAAACGTAATGGGAGGGCAATTCAGAGAGGGAGATGGCTGAAAATTTTGTTTCCTCTGTTACTGCCTCTGTATCTGTCTGACGAGCTCTGTTTTTTTACCTGAAAAACATAGCTCATGGTACCTCACAAGACTGAGAAGTCTTAGCTGATGTTGGTTAATATTTCGTGAAGTTTGGAGAAAAGTACAAAGTATCCTTACCCTTAGTAGAACTGGGAAAGGAGGACAAACATTACCTATTGGAGGCACCCTCTTGCTGCTACATCAGTGTGATAGATTGCTATTGCACTTTGATAACAGATGGTGCAGGCAAGGCTATTTAGCCATTTGAGTTTTATATTAGACTATCCTGCCTCTTTCATGGGGAGAAAGCAGCAAATATACTCTCTGTTGTCACATGAATGTGCCAGGATTATGAATCCCAGCTCCAGTTGCTTGACTGACTGACAGATCTGCTCCTGCAATGGAGCAAATGTTTTGTTTCTCTGAGTGCTGGCTTTGAAAGTCGCTTTTTGGTTATTGCTTTTATCCATATGCCATTCATTCACCTCCTCTAAATTTATCATTCCCTGTTCAAAAAGCAGCATCTGCAGAGTGGTGCAGTCCATTATAGAACTGCCCATAAATTCCTAGTCAGCCTCGGTATTTCAAGGAAACCATATTTAACACTCCTGAAAAGTCAAATTTTTTTCCCTCCCAGCTTGTCTTTGTGCTTAAATATATTTAACAATGGTGCTTTAGCTCTGGACAGTGGCACTTCAGTGGCAAATGGTGAAGTGTATGATCTTCCCTTCTCTGGCTCTTCTTACGTATTGACGCCCTTTACACCTGGTGAGAAGAGACTATACATTCTTACCTCCTTTTTGCAGATGGAAACCATGACACAAAGATGCTGTAGCTCATGTTCCACGAAAGAATTAGGGATCTACCTTCTACACAGGTGCTTCTTCTCACCTCTTTTCCTCAGTGCTGTTGATCTAGGTGGAGATTAAGCGTACAGATGCTTTGGAGGATGTGGGGTTACGCAACTTCAGACTTGACATGGAGCAGCTCTGAGGAGGATCCTTGACTCTAGGTCAAGTGTCTGAAAGTGTTGAATTGGCTTTTCTCCCTGGTGCAATAAAAGCTGAGTATGTGATCTCATGCATCAAAGGGACATGAGACTTTTCCGTCTGAGAAGAGAGTTATAAGAAGAAAGAAGTGTCCCAAATGCTGCTGTAAGGAAAGGCTTTTGAGCTGCCCTGGACCTGGGTGAGGGACAACCAATCTCACACTTCTGCCAGGACAGACTCTCCATGGCATATTGCCTCTCCCTTGATAATGTTACTCTCATCCCTAGGTCAGGTGGCAGTGGACCAAAGACACAGCAGATATTGGCTGCAGAGAAAGCAGTTCTTCTAGCTTTGGCCCATCCATTCCTACTTCCCCTCTGACTTAGAAGTCCATGGCCTCTGGATTTTAGAGAATTAAGTCTTGGTGGGCTCAGGAGAAGGAGGAAGCAGGCAAGATATAATGCTCAGCATTCTTGTCTGACCAGACAGTGAGAGGATAACTCTGAGTTCTTCTCCTCCTGCTGCTTTTTTTGTCATCTATGTCAGAGGTGGTCACTGGAGGCACTATTAAGCTTTAGCAGATTTTGAAAGTTGGGAGTTTATTTTGCCACAGGTGGTGTCCTAAATATGTTGACAAGAGGAACAAAGCTGAGTCTTTTAATTCCCATCAGTCATTATGCTGACAGAGAGATGCACCTGATTGTGGTCACTGATCTTGTGTTTTTATTATCAGATACAAAATGACCAGTGCAAAGAGATGGAGTCCACAGCAGACAAGTGGGTGAAGCTCACAGACAACGGAGAGTGGGGCTCTCATTCTGTAAGTGTACGAAAAATTGTTTCAGGAAGTTTCTTTTCCATTTATAAATGTATGTGATTTCCTCTGGGCAGACACCAAACGGGTTGGCTCCTGGGAATGCATTTGAAGAAGCACAGCTTTCCCTAGTACTGAGGGGAAAAGTCACAGAGATCCCCAAGAGGTTGATCCCAAAGCAAATGATATAGATGCAAGACTTTGTATTGATTTCCCTCGGCTTTGAATCAAGTGCTTTATGAAGTTAAATAGATTTATGCAAATCCACACGCCACAGTCACTTTGCACGGCTGTAATTGAAATCTTCTACAACAGTTGTTTACTCACGAGAACACAAGATTATTCCCTCAGCAGAGCAGTGGACGTGGTATGTGTACGTGGGGACAAGCAGGACAGATTTTATTCTCAAGTGTGTGCAGAAGAGCTGGACTGCATCCAGCTTCTGCTCTCTGGGGACTTACCTATTTGAAAAACAAGCTGGCAGCACCAGGGCGGCTCCTGCAGCACGGATATGAGCCTGTCCATGTTGGGATCAGGAGCCCTTTGGCTGGCCCATGACCCAGCTGGCTGAGTTTGCTTTATGACAGACCATGCATAGACCAACTCATTAGCTGAGGCCTGGCTTCTACTGAACCATCATACTCTTTTTCACAGAGCCATATCAGCAAAGGCCCAGCATAGGTGACATTATGCCAGAAGAAAAAGGCTTTTATGGGCACAGGCAGCAGCATACTCTTCATTGTCCACGGTCTGCTTGTCCTCCTGGAGGAAAAACCATATTCCTGAGCCAGCTCTGGTTGGCAGTGCCTCTTTGCTCAGATGCAAGACCAGTGCAAGTTACATTGGGTGGCTGGAGATCTGGGTGAGGAGGGATGAGGGTCATGAGTTATGCCATAGATCCAAAGCCAGGACATGGACCTGGGTGAGCTGAGGGGTGTAGACAGAGTCTTCACGGGAGATGGTGCCATCTGAGCTCATCATCTGAGGTGTGCAGGTGTCTTCCCTGGCTATGAAGGTTGTTGAGATGCCTGGCTGAAATGTAGGCAAGTGAGCCAGATGAGATGATGATTCTGGCGCTCCTTAAGTGTTTTTTTGAGTGCTGAAAATCCTGTCACAGTGGCTTCTCTGAGCTCAGTCTTCTGGTTGCTGCAGCCTCTGCTCTCAGCAAGTGAGCCCTGCTGCACCAGAGCTGATGTCGGGTGCCTCTACCCCACACAACACAATGTTTGGCTCAGTATGATCCCAGTTACCTGTGGTAACTCAGCTCTCCTCTGCCCCCTTGGGTAGTAGCTGCTTGGGTGTGGGAGATACAATAGGCTGTATTTTCACTTTGCTGAAGTTTTGAACTCTTTAACCTGGGTGAACAAAAATCATGGTCATGCCAGACCTGTACAGCACTGCTATATATCACATTATCCTGGACTCTTATGCTGGTAGAGTTTAACCCTCTTCTTGTGTGAAAATGCAGCACCTTCAGGCCAGTATCACTGTGTTGGCAATAGGCATCTTGTACTGGGCTAGTAGGTGTGATACAGCTTTTCAGGACAGGTAGGGACTTGGTAAACCTGCTGTTTTTATTGATGAGAGTGGCATTGTAGTTACATAAGCGAGTTGAAGGCAGAAGGCACCAACACTGCTGCTGAAAGAAGTTCTCTGCCTTCTTTCTGCCCCTCATCCCAACCATGATGCCACCACCCTTCCCGTGCCAGCACAGGCGTGCAGCCACTTACTGAACCACTCCACAAAAACAAGTAGGCCAGGGTAACTGGAAAACAGGTTGTTTTCTGCATTTCATCTGCTCTTTGGGGTCAGAAATGAGCAGGAAGGTTGGGATTGCTGCTGGGGACAGCTCTGGTTTATGCCTGGCTTATCGATCACTATGCTGTAGTGTTAGATGCAGGCAGAGCTTGATTTTTAAAGCCTCTAAACAAAACTCTCTTGTGAGCCTGCATTTTTAAACTCTGGGTCATGCTGAGTTTCTTTATGAAAGCGTATCTCAAGGCTTTAAAAACAAACTGATTGACTATCTCTGAACATAGAGCTAGAGATAAAAGCTTCTGAGTGCCGGGGGTAGATGGATAAGGGCAGGAACAGCGTTTTCCAAATTCTGCTTACAACAAGGTCAGAAACAGCTCTTGGTGTTCTTCCGTAAAACTGGGTGTTGAGAAACTTTTTTAACAAAGCTTGCTTTGACACTCCTCAGAGATGTCTGTGCAGCACCTCCCTACTTCCTCTTGACTCACTAAGCAGCTTAGGAAAAGCCAGGATCACTGCTAGGATGCAAGAAATCTGAGTAGTGGAAGTGGGAAATAAAACAATGTCTTGATGAGGGGATGTCTGATAACTGTCACATGTGTTATTGCAGGTAACTCTGAAATCAGGTAGCAATATATTATACTGGAGAACAACAGGGATTCTCATGGGCTCCAAAGTAGTAAAACCAGTTCTGGTGAAAAACATCACAATTGAAGGTATGAGTTATTTGTCTTTTAGGTCTTATCTCACTCTTTCTTCATAGTGTTTGCCAAGTCTATTTCTACTGGTGTGCCTACAGCATTGAAGTAGATTTGTGTAGTCCTTTGTCCCCTGTCTGCTCCTCTAAAGAGCAGAAACAGCAAAACTTCACACTGGTAGGAAAAGGCTGAAAAATTAATTTATCTGGTAAATGACGCCGTCTAGTGGAGAAGACTGTCTTAGCACATAGAAAGAGAAAAATAATAAGCAGGGTTTCTCTAGTGTAGTATAAAAAGACTATGGTTATTGGTAAGCCTCTCAACAATGATAAATGGATATATATCATAGCATTGACAGTTAAATATAATTTACATTATTTATTTCATCTGGGGTTGCTTTTTTAGTCCTGTTCTAAGTGTAATCAAACTTGAAGTGTCATATAAGGTTTCTAGGTGGGTCAGACCTGCATTGAGGAGCAAAGATTAAAGACCTAAATTATGAGTCAGCAAAGCCAAAGTGTCTAATCAAGTGGTGAAATTCTGTGGGTTTTATGCTGTTTTATGCAGCTGCCTTGCTCTCACCCATGAGCAGGTAGACAGCAGTTATGGAGTGTACCTCTCTCTTTCAGTGTTTTAATTTATTTACAGGAGTTGCATACACGTCTGAATGCTTTTCATGCAAGCCTGGTACCTTCAGTGACAAACCAGGTGCATCTGGCTGCCAGGTGTGCCCACGAAATACTTATTCTGAGAAAGGAGCTAAAGAGTGCACCAAGTGTAAAGAAGAAATGTATTATGCAGGTACATAAACCAAGTGGGGTTAAGCAAAACCAGGAGGGTCTGAGTACGTGAGGTCATCGGATGTTTGAGGTGTGAGAGTGGTTGTATACAACAACTAAGTTTAGTCTCCAGTTGATATGAAAGGTGGAAATGAACGTGGGACTTCCCAAAATATGCAGAGGGTACGTATACATAGCAGACCACAGTCGAACTTGGCTAAGGTCATCCACGTTAACATGAAGGGATGGAGATCTTTATGACCTGGAAGGCAATAGTTCTTCTGAAGGATTTAACAGTCATGCTGTGCCCTCTCGTGGTAACTTGTGTTACTGGTTGGTGATGACATGCATTTGCTTCATTACTCCTTCAGAATTAACACGTTTTGAGGAATGTCCTTTCCAAATACTCTCTCTGGGCTTGTCCCTGCCTCGGCTATTCTTGGAAGGTGTGGTGAGCCAGTTGCAAAACCTAGTCCCAAAGTCCTCTGCATTCCCAGCTATGGTTAGCTGGTGACCATCAAATAACATGGTCTTAATCTATTCTTCACTGTCAAAATGTCTTCAGTTTTCTCCATTGTAGTAGTTTTCTCCCTTGTAGTAGTTTTCTTGAAGAATAAGTTACCAAACATAGGACCCACTATCACCGATTATGGCAAATGCTTGGGCATGTGCCTGTACTCACAGTGGGAAAGGAAATATTGCAAAAATATCTGGGAAGAGGAAAAACTGGGCCAGTGCTGTAAGGAAGTTTCTAACAGGTTGGAGTAATTTTGTTCCTTATCAAGTGAGAACATATTCCCATGGTGGCAAACTGCACAAATTACTGCTTGAAGGTGAAGGGTTGGGGTGAGGGTTTTGGTAACTCATAGAATGGCTTGGGTTGGAAGGGACCTTAAAGATCATCTAGTTCCAACCCTCCTGCCATGGGCAGGGAATCTTCCTCTAGACGAGGTTGCTCCAAGCCCCATCCAATCTGGCTTTGATTGTTTCCAGGGATGGGATATCCACACCTTCTCTGGGCAAGCTGTTCTAGTGTGTCACCACCCTCATAGTAAAGAACTTCTTCCTAATAATTCTCCCTGGGCATACTGAATCAATGAAGTTCTTTGTGGCAGCACAAGCATAGCTGGTATTTTCCCTCTTCCGACACTTCAGTTTGGGGGAATGTTCATGCAGACTCCATTAAGAGCTTGATTTTTCATTCTTGTTTTGTATTTTTCTGCTGACTCATTTTAATCTCTATATTTTAAGCTCATTATGTTTGTTTCCAGGGATCATTTGATAGTTTAATATCCTGTTTGTCACCTTTTCTTTTTAGATGAGGGATCTAGCGCATGTATAGAGCGTCCTCCATGCACAAGCAAAGACTTTTTCCAGATCCATACCCCATGTGATAAGGAAGGAAAAGTAAGTAGAAGGCATGATACTATTTTTATGCTCATTGAGCTTACTGCTACCTCGGAATTTGAAAACAAGGTAGGGTTTCTAGGAATCCCTTTCCCAATTACTTTCCCAATTTTACTTCCAGCATTGAATCTCTCTGAGGCTTAGGGTTTGTCCTTTAGCTGCCTTCTCTCCAGCCTTTATCCCTCTGTAAGAATCTGCCCGTCATGGGTCTGCTTAAGGGATCTGTTGTTGTGAGATGATAAGCTCCTTGCACTTGTGATGAGTCTGACGGGGTCACTGGTGCTACCTTCATGCTTCCATGCTGGTTGGAGCAGAGGTTAAGTACTGTCCCAGAATAAACCTGGCTCTTTGGTTGTTAGCAATCTTTCCTGGCATACTTTGAGCTTGTGATAATTTGCCCTGTCCCAGCAGTGCCCGGGCACAGGATCATTGGATACGACCATTCCTATTTCAAGTGGAAGAGTGTTTGGCTGCATAGGTATGATGGATGTTATGTCCCTTAGTTTTAGTGTCGAGGAAGGGCCCGTGATCTGTTGAAATAATGTTGTATACACAGCCTGGGAGTATTTGTGTTCAGCAGCAGAGCTTAGCTGCTGGTGATGTGCTTGCCATGCCTCATATCACCTGGACCCTCAGGAGATTGTTTCACCCAGAGATCTTAGGTCCAATGGGTATATCATCTCATAGAAGGACCTGCTGGTAGAGCAACCTGGATTTGGAGCTTTCCTGCCCTTTGTCCTAGCAATCAAGTGGGAATTTTGGTGGAATTTGGAGAAGAAACTCCTGTTTACTGGTATAAGAAGCTCACAGAGGTGTGGACACAAGGTCAGTCCTCTTTTGCCTCTTTCCTTACCCATCTCCCTTAGATCTGGATGGGATTGCAAGCAGTAAAAATCCCTAGCACCTCTATGTTGCTGGCTTATATCTGCTAGCAGGATGGAGTATTTTGGAGTCTCCTGATCAGCCAGTTCCAAAACGCAGATGAGATCTTGAGTGCTTTAATAAGGAAGCATCAGTTTGTTTAGCCCAAGAGCTGGAAGGCTCTGCAACCTGGTCTTGACTCACTGATTCGTGCTCTGTAAACTGCCTCTAATGACTTGAGAAATTAGCAGTGGTGTTTGCTGCTACACCCCCAGGTACTGCTTTAATTGCAGCCTCCTGCAGATTACCCTGTCACTGCTCTGTGGGATCCAACTCTCCCTGGCACTAAATAGGTTCCTACTGTTGACCCTTTCCGTGGCTCTCACTGCTTAGTGCTCTGAAGCTCTGAAAATTGGGCCAGGTTTGCCATGCCCCCCATCCATCTCTCCATGTGATGCAGCTCAGTGAGAGGGTCTGACTGTGCAGGCCATCTCAGGTGAACTGTGGCTGTAAAGAACCAGCCTACTGATCCATAGATTACTAAAATAAGCCAGGATTTTCTCTGGACGTTAGATTAGATTGTTGTCTCCCTCCTGTCCCACTCCACGTGTAGAAGGGGACTCAGGAGATTTAGGCACTTGACTCCTCTTGACTTTTCATCTACCTGCTGCTTTCAAAATCCCAGGCTGAGTGCTTCATCCTCAGTGTCAGAGATCCTCACCCCATGGCTGCAGGGACCCTCTGACCCTCTTCTCCCTGCTCAGATACAGTAGGATTCCTGTGGTGTGCAGTCTGTTTGGGTTTTGGGCTGCTGGATCCATAGGAACGGGTGGCACTCTGACAGCAGGAGCAGTCCTTCAGTGCCTGAGCAAAGTGGGCAAAGCAGATCCAGTGGCCAAACTGAGCCAAGGTGGCCAAACAAGTCCATAGAGATGAGACACGACCCATGTGAAGCTGGGACACTGTGTCCATGGGACTGCCAGGATGTGTGTGGGTCAGCCAGGGTACATTACCTGGCACAGGCAGGGCTGCAAAGAAGTACAGGCAGGGCTGCAAAGAAGTACAGGCAGGGATGAAGTGTGAAACCCTCAGCTTAATTGCAGCTCCCAGGAGCCAAGGCCTGAGTCTGAACTGAAGCTCCTTCCAGCTTATTTTTTGAAACAGTTTCAAAGAGGATCGATACTACTTGAAGTGCTCTGTGTTATCAGAGGGCTAACCTTGAGCGCAAGCAGCTCAATGCCCAGGATGACAGGGGGTCTGGATCAAATTCATAAGGTGAAACCTTGCTTACCTGAGCTGCTGGCCTTAAGGATCCCTGATTGCACTGCTGGGACCAAAGGGTGGAAGTACCCAGAGCAAGAGCTGAGGTCAGGTTTAACTCTTGCCAGATGGGTTTCTCAGTTATGCAATTCAACTAATTTTCATCTTGAGATATAAAGAGATATTTCAGAGATAGACCCAAAGCAAGATGAAATTTGAAACCCAACTTCACAGGTTATGGATTTCACCTAAAGCCTCTCCTCATAGAGAGGTGATGACAGAGAGGCCATACTGCTGTGTATGGTAACACCATGGACTGACTCATGCTGGTGTTCATAAATGGCTCCTTAGGTGATGCAGAGGGACTGGAGGGGGGCTGGGAGAGCTCCTGCATGGTTTTGGCATTTGCTTAGTAGGTTGAAAAATGGTTGGAGAGAAATTGAGGACTTTTCAAAGAACAGGTCAGTATGGAGAAAAAATGAAGAACTTGTGGTGTTCTCTAACAGATACCTTCCCAATTTATGATGCAGAAGGTGTATTTTGTGTTATTACAATAAAAATGCAGAGATTGCTTATGCAGTCATTAGAATTATTTATCTGACTTTCCTCAGAAATGTCTCCATGGGGATATTTACTAATTAAATAGGAATGAACAGTAGTAATTATTTTAAGCTTCACATTTTTGTTTTGTACTTAAGGTCTGATATCTTGGAATCTCCCATGAACCCAATTACTTCTGTTTCCCTTATCCATCCTCCCCTTTATAGTCCTGGATGTACAATGTCTTGTTTTGGCCTCAGTCATTGGGAAAACCCTGATTTAATTTACAAGGGGGACCTTGGTGCATCTAGTCCTAAATCTTCATGGCACACTGTGTGAGCTCAGTGTCTTCTCATTCCAGACTCAGATCATGTACAAATGGATTGAACCCAAGATCTGCAGAGAGGATCTCCCTGATGCATTGACCCTACCTCCTTCTGGAGAGAGGCAGGACTGTCCACCCTGCAATCCTGGCTTCTACAACAATGCCTCATCTTCTTGTACTCCCTGCCCGCCAGGCACATTTTCGGATGGGACACAGGGTAGGAGTCTGCAAAACAATTGCATGTGTCCCCAAAAGCAGTTGTCTGATTGCATGTGACTTATTTAAATGATACATCATCACAAACCAGAGTCCATTTTGCACAAAATACTTGTTAAATGACATTGAAGAGAGGGAGCTGGATATCTGTTTTCTCTCAGAAGTCCTTTCTTATCAGGGATTGCTGCTCTAAGTTGACCTGCTGTGTTCTGGATTCATTTCTTTGCTGATATAAACATCCTGAGAGTTATTTTAAGGGATTCTGAGAAGGGAATCAGAATTTTTACAGTCAGTAATTCCTCCTTACCCCTTCTTCTGCCCAAGCCAAGTTCTTTCCTGTGAAAACCTCATTATAAGCACTGTCAAATTCATAGCCTGACAACATTGTCTAGTCTAAACTCTGGCTTGTTGATTCTGAGATGTATTAGCTCAGTGGTCCCTTACAGCATTTAGTGAGAATTCTTGTTTACCAGCATGATCAAACCTTCAGCTGAACCCATTAAAAAGGAAATGTAGCTTTAGGGAGCAGCTGCTAATTACTTACAATGAACTTATGATCTACAATTTATAAAATGCTGGTCTCATTTCCACTCCTCTGGTCCTCGTAAGTCTTTGACTGTTTAATTACAAAAAAATTAAATTATTTTCTTTGGTTATTACTTGCACCAGAGAATAAAAAAGTAGTACCTATGTTCTTTAAAACACTGAGATGAGCTTTGGCCATGTGATATCCTTTTCCTGCCCTCTTGGCCTGCAGAGTGCAAAGCCTGCCCTGCTGGGACTGAACCAGCCCTTGGGTTTGAGTACAAGTGGTGGAACATCCTGCCAGGCAACATGAAGACATCTTGCTTCAATGTTGGCAACTCGAAATGCGATGGCATGAACGGTGAGTCCGGCTCCCTGTGTTGCTGTGTGCCTGCCTTTCTCCTGCATGGATCACTGCTGTAACAGAGCACCCATCAAAATGAGTGTGCTCTTTGCTGCATGACTCACAACACAGTTTCCCCCCCTTTTCTTTAATTGCACTAGGCTTGAAATTTCCTGTAGGAAGCAATGTCACAGTATCACAAAACAGAAATGAAAAATCTCTCGTACACCAGAAGAGGGCAGGAATTGCAGCCTGTGTGAAGTCCCCTCAGCCAAGGACCTATCCCACTATAGACTTCAATGTATCTTCAGATGCTTTCATATTGAAAAAAGCACTGTTTGACTTCTCCCTAGCTTATCTCATTTTGTTACAACTATGCTCATCAAGCTTATACATAATTCTTTTGCAAAACTTAATCAAAGTCTGTGATTCAGTTCATTTAGCACTCAGAGCTTTCTCCCTGCACATGTGTTAAAATTGCAGCAGAGAGCAGTCACAGCTCACCAGTGAAAATGATCCCATTTGGGACTTCTTCCACCTCCAGCCTCCTCTGACAGATTTTCCTGTCTGATCCACCGTGTCAGACCGATGTAACTCGAGCTTTGAATTATGTGTGTTGAGCAGAAGGGAACTGAAGTATATGCTTAACATTTAGCACACGGATTCATTGATTCATCTGTTTTAAGGCTGGAAGATATCAGATGGATCATCCACCTTGAGCTGCACAGCACAGGTCAGGGAATTGCAATTGCTTTGCTGATTTCAGAGGTGACAATTGCCTGTATAATCAGCAGTTCATACAATTGCTAAAATTTTTCATTGAAAAGCATTATAATATTGCTCTATAGTTTATACCAGGTATCTTTAAAATACACTGAAGTACTGAATTGCTTAAAAAATTATGGGAACATAGATTCTTTTCGCTATCCATTTATTGAAATTTTGTTCTTTTTCTGTCCTATGAAGGTTGGGAGGTGGCTGGTGATCACATCCAGAGCGCGGCAGGAGGCTCTGACAATGACTATCTTATCTTGAACCTGCACATCCCGGGATTTAAGTAAGGAACTATTTTCTTTTTTTTTCCATATATTTCTTGTATATCTCTGCCTCTTACACCTATTTGACACTACCCCTGAAATTATCTGGGTTTTCCTTTCTGAAATGGAAAAATGTAATGAATGAGAGACAAGAAGAAACTTGGATTTTATTCCAAGTAGTGCCCAGTCAGTCCATTGAGGCAGACGAGTGTGTAAGACTTTAGTTTTTAGCAGTGTTTGTTTCATTCTACGATACCAGACATTTGGTTGTCTGGAACCTGAGAAGAGATACTCCTATCCCTCTGGTTTTAAATTGTTCCAAAGCAACCAGCTAAACCTGCCATGGGGTGGATATTGGAGCCTGCCCTTGCAGTATTTTAGTGAAATTCAAATTACTTTGCCCTGTGGCTCCAGGCAGCCTGCACAGTCTGTGCTTCCCCTGGAGCCAGTGGGGAGATGCAGGCACTGCAGGAGAATGGGATATCCCTTCTGTCCTGAACCCTTGGACAGGGTGAGGTGGTTGTGTCTCTGTCAAAAGAGTGAGATTAGACTACTAGCTCAGACTGGTGTAAAATAATGAGACAGGTAAGGTATGGCAAGAGGAACATCAGCCTTCCTTCACTGAATTTCAGCTGAAGGAGTTGGTGACTTCTTACACCCACTGAGCAAACCCTGATTTTTAATTTACAGTATGGGCAAGCAGCAATTAAATTAAAGGTAAATAATAAAGTTTGGAAAAGACCTCCAAGATCATTGAGTCCAACTATTAACCTAGGACTAAACCAAGTCCCCAAGTGCCACATCCACATGCCTTTTGAACACTTCCAGGAATGGTGATTCCACCACAGGGCAGCCTGTTCAAATGCCTGTCCACCCCTGCAGTGAAGAAATTTTTCCTTATATCTAGTCTAAACCTCCCCTGCCACAACCTGGGGACATCTCCTCTGGTTCTGTCACTTGTTACCTGAGAGAAGAAACCAACCCCCATCTGGCTACAACCCCCTTTCAGGCAGCTGTAAAGAGTGATAAGGTCACCCCTGAGCCTCCTTTTCTCCAGGCTGAACAACCCAGCTCCCTCAGTCACCCCTCATAAGGCTTGTGCTCCATACCCTTCACCAGCTCCATTGCCCTTCTCTGGACATGCTCCAGCACCTCAATGTCCTTCTTGTAGTGAGGGACCAAAAACTGGACACAGTATTCAATGTGTGGCCTCACAAGGAGAGCACCCTGAATACTTCTGATTTGGTTGAAACTCCTGAAAAGCATCCCCCATCAGCAGAGGGTAGATGCAATTACAATGGTGTAAAATCACTTTAAACATGCAATGCATTTTAATAAGGAAACTCCCTACAAATATGGTCAAATTTGGGTGCTCATTAGAAGGAGGGGACTGTACAATAAAGAATTCAGACACTCAAAAAATGACCCTGCTGCACCTGACACCCAGTGCAGAGCCACTGTGAAACCTGCCCTCTGCTGTTCTGCAAGGACAGGCTTTCTGTGACAGGACTTTGATAGTTTCAACATCCCAAAAGGAATTTGAAGGATTGACTGCTGCCTGTCTGGAGAGCACTGTTTAAATGTTTTGTTCCTTCTCTGTTAAACAGACCTCCGACATCAGTGACAGGAGCAACTGGGGCAGAACTAGGACGGATTACTTTTATTTTTGAGACCATCTGTTCAGCAGATTGTGTGCTGTACTTTATGGCAGTAAGTGAGACCTCTTTCTCCATGACTGAGGACTGAGCCTGATATTCCACATGTCGCTCTAATACCTCTACATAGGTGTGATTAGTTGCACTTGGTTTATTATGATTAAGATTAACTACGACATTAGTTTAGTATCTGCAGTGCCCTTGCAGGAAGGATTTAATGAATGACCTAGAGAAATTCCTCCACCCTGTGAGTTATGAACCATTCCTGGTTATCTGTTTATTCTAAGAGAAGTTATTGGACACTAAAGAGCCAAATTTTCCTGTTAAACCGAGCGATGAAATTATCAGTGTCTCTTGTGCAGTTGAGTTGGCCTCTAGTGACAGAGCTACAAATCAAGATGTGGGATGGAGGGATGGGAAGTGGACAGTTTGGAGGTTTAGACTTGATCCTATCAATGACCTGGGGGGATCAGTAGGGCAGCAGGCAGATGTTTGTGAAAGCAAAGTACCATTTTACTTACATTCATGGTCTGCTTATTGAAAGCCCATCAGCTGAGGAAAGTAACTGGATCTGTGACAGTTCCCTTGCCCCTTCCAGTGAAAGGGGATGCTGGTCCTTTTTTGTGTTTAGTGGCTCTTTAGAGGAATCTGCTCTTAATTTAAAGAGAATTGAGTGGAAATTAGGTGGTAATTTAAGAGTCTGCCTTTAGTGCTAATGTAAAGGAATCTGTTTTAAAGGAAAAGCATCTTTCACTGGAACGTTTAAAGCCAATAGAGAATAAGAAATATAGACATAGATTGAGCAGAGTTTTGTCATGTAAATCTTGGTGCTGTATTACTGGCCTTAGTTCTGTTTCACAAGAGACACCATCAAAGTGGGTATCTGAAGATGTCAGAAACTACAATTTACCATTGAATTTTTGCCTTCCCCTTTCTGTGCTCCTGTGCCTGCAAGTTTTACATTCATTTTGTTTTACAAACAAAATTTCAAATCTGAAAGAACCACTGTGCTGATTTTGTCCTCATAATGGCTATAAACTACTACAGGACTTTGAACTTAGCTCTTATATGAATCAGAACATCTTTTGAGATGGACACCCATTCTCAATTAAAAATTTGCCAGTTGTGGAAAACAGAATAAGTATGTTTGCTCTCTTATATTAATTGTTAAATGTGATTGTAAAGTCCTTTTTATATACTAATCTTTATATCATAAAATGCTGATGTTTAGTGTACTATGACCACACTTTGTGTGTGTGTGTGTTTTGTTTGTTTGTTTTCAAAATATATCTATTTTATAGGATGTTAATCGAAAAAATACCAATGTGGTGGAATCATGGGAAAGAAGTAAAGAAAAACAATCCTACACTCACATCATCTCCAAAAATGCTTCCTTCACCTTCACCTGGGCCTTTCAGAGAATAAATGAGGGCCAAGATGTAAGTACTTCTTTACATACAGGTCTTTAGAACACAGCTTTCCTTGGACACTCATCCCTAGGGCTCTCACCCTCTGTTGAAGCTCACAGGCTTCCTGTAAGGGGTGAGCGGCTCTCACCATAAAGCCGCCCTGGGGAGGCAGCTGTGGATAAAAGATCCATGAGGAGGGACAGAGCCATGGATAAGCTGATGCCTGAACTGATGCATAGATAGGTCTGTCCATCTATGTCCAAACGCAATGGTGTGGTGACACCAGGGTGGTTTCCTTGGCTCTCGTTCCAGAGCAGACAGTTCATCAATGACATGGCCAAGATCTACTCCATCACGGTGACCAACGCAGTGGATGGAGTGGCCTCTTCCTGCCGGGCCTGTGCTCTGGGCTCCGAGCAGTCCGGCTCATCCTGCGTGCCCTGCCCGCCGGGACACTACATCGAGAAGGAGACCAGCCAGTGCAAGGAGTGCCCGGCCAACACCTTCCTGTCCATCCACCAGGTCTATGGCAGGGAGGCCTGCATCCCCTGTGGGCCTGGCAGCAGGAGCACCAAGGTACAGGAACTGAGTGTTCCTGAGTGACGGGCAGACAGGGGTTTTTTGGGCTATAAACCCTCAAAGGGCCACTTTTAGTGCTTTCCTACAGGTATGTGCTTTGTGAGCAGTGTAGTATAGATATAACCAGTGAGCCCACTCTTCCAGAGATGTCACTAGTCTAATTTCTGTTTGCAAACATGCAGTAATAAGATAAAATTGACAACATCAGCTCAAAAAACGGGTTTGTTTCAAGGAGCTGTGGACATGTACAAACAGGGCAAGCATATATCTTGCTTCCACCTAAAACTGTCCCAGACACCTGCTGTTTTAAACTCAGGGACTTTCTCTGCTGGATGATGTGTCTGTGCCTTTGGAAACCTCTAACAAGTTCTTCTTATGTGAAATTGCCCTTAAGCCTGGGTAAGCATTTATTACATGCAAGGAGCTGCACAGGTACTAGAAAAACTGCTTCAATTTGTTCATATTCTGCCTGACTTCAGCTGGGTTCATATACAGTCCTTCTGTTTTGGACTGTTTGTTGTGTTTCCTTTGCAAGATGCAAGTGTAACCAAGGGCATGTTCTGGTCTGTTTACAGGGCTTTAAGCTGGAACATTGGGATCCTGAAAGCATACAGAACAAAACAAAGAAAGAAACTACATTTTCTTGGCTAATGCAGCAAACAGCAGGACAAACAGGCTTGGGGAACATTATAGTCCTGATATGTGATTGCAAGGGACTGAAACAGGAATGGGAATTCTCCCAAGGGAAAGATGAATTAGAGGAATAGGACAGAGTTGCCCTTCATCCTTAACAAGGAAAGCAGTCCTGTCTGCACCTGCTTGCTTTAACTCCCAGAGGAATGGTTTGCTGCTGTTCCATTACTGCTCTTTAATGGATGCCTCTCCTTCCTTACAGGACCACACTGCCTGCTTCAGTGACTGCCTGGTGTCCTATGTCAAGGATAACCAGAGCCTGAATTACAATTTTAGCAACCTCAGCCGGGTGGGCTCGTTGATGAGCGGACCCAGCTTCACTTCCCGAGGGACCAAGTTCTTCCACTTCTTTAACATCAGCCTGTGTGGGAATGAGGTGAGCTCAGCTGGTGTTGAGAGCTGGGGGGATGAACCAATTTGTTGCCTGTGTTGATGATCTGGGGTCACACTGAGGCAGGACAAGGACTCCCCTTCAGCTGAATTGTAACCAACACTGTGCAAACACTTCCCTTTGGATCTTGCTTAGCAGTGCAAGAAGACTTTTGAGCAGCCGAATTATTTTCCAGAGCAGAGATTACAAAGTTTTAGGCCATAAACAATTCTCAGAAGAAAACCTGTATCACATCCCTGCCTTTTCTTAGTTCTTGTGTCTTCAAGTCACTTGGGTCACAACCCTGACCTCTGTGTGCTGCCACCAAGGAGCTCAAGTGAAGAGCCTGAGTCTATCACCTGACAACTTCTTTCCATGTTTCCCTCATGACTTGACTGGAGATGTTGTCAGCAGAGCCCCTGGCCATCCTGCTGTCTGCCAGTGGCCAAGGTTCCCAGTGCTGACTTGGACCAGCATCCTTTGAAAGTGGTAGAAAAATGTGTTTAGTTGATGAATCAAACAGTCTCTGTCCCAGAGTCAAGAGACCTATCTCTGGGGCTTGGACTGTACCAGAGCTTGTTGTCACATACATAAATTGACCTTTCAGAGCAGTATCAGTGTTGTGCATTGTCCCATGAAAACCAGCACATGTAGTTTACGTTGATGTTCAGCCCTGTAAAGTTCTGAAGTCTTTTTCCCATGTACCAAAGGATTTGCATGAGTTGAGACAGATGAATAGTCACATTTCTTTACAGCATTCTACATACTTTTAGGCTTGAATGTGTGTTTAACTACCACCTGGATTAGAGCTGCTGACAACTAGATCAACAAAAGTGCAGATATGCTGACTCCCCTGTGGATCTGGTCTTAATTTTCCCAAATTACTATGATGGTACTACAGTACTACCAACCATGATTAGGTGGTGAGTGCTTGACATTTTGTCAGTAAAACTGAGTCTGGTGATTTGTCTTTCATTGCTGTTGCTCTGATTCTAGCACTGGTCTCGAGATGTGACATTAAGACAGCCTTGAAGGCTATATATCTGTTTAGGGATTTCATGTATTTGTGCTTTGAAAATATTTTGTCAGGATTAAATCCCAAATAAAGAGGTATTCTACATTCTATTATTTGAAGGGAAGGGAAATAGGGTTTTCCTTTGCAAGCCATTTTATTATGCTCTGCAAGTAAACACTGTGCTGTCAAGATAAACTAAGAGGAGTGCTCCACAGCACAGATTTCTGATAAGACACATGCCAGAGGTGACATTGTGTTTCTGAGTCTGTACAAGGCTTTAATCAGAGCTTTCACAATGGCACAGTTTATTGCTGCAATTTGTCCCTCTTATGACAGACACATAGAGACATCAAGTTGTTATAAGGTAAAGTAATGAATCTCATCCTGTTCGCAATCAGAAAGTTTGCAATCTTTCCTTTCCCAAACTTTTTTCACATCTTATCAACAACCAACAGCTTCCCCCTTTTTTTCCTGATTGTCCACAGGGGAAGAAGATGGCAATTTGCACTGACAACATCACAGACGTTACTCTGAAGGACATGGTTGCAGAATCAGAAGATTTTTCCAATTTTGTGGGTGCTTTTGTCTGTCAGTCCACCATCATCCCGTCAGACAGCAAAGGTTTCCGAACAGCCCTGGCTCTGCAGTCCAACAGCCTTGCTGACAGGTTCTTAGGTATATGGTTTGTCTTCTGTGTATTATTATCATGAATGTACTCTTATGTATTTAGGGCTGCAGAGTAAATTCTTTCTGGGCTCAGCATTACCTTGGGAGAAGAGTGAAGGAGCAGCCTGAGATTCAGTTACAGATGGTTCATAAGCTGTGAAGCAAATCCCTGCAGGTGCCATTGTGTTCTACTGATGTTTCAGTTCAGGTGGTGGCTGGAGGAGAAGACTAAAGGTTGTCCCCATTATTTGTTTTCCACGTCCATAATACTCACTCTTCCTTGAGCTTGGCCTGGTGGGTCCCATGCTGCACAGAACTTCAGCACATAGATCTGGATAATGTAATTAAAAAGCATGGGTTTTCTTTCATGGTTCCTGCCCACCCTGCTCAGGGCAAGACCAGTGACTGTGGTAGTCACATTAGTTTAAGTGTTTCTGCCCATGCCAAGACCCCACTTGGGCAATTTCAGAAGAAGAAACTGGTGTTGGGACATAATTAGTCAAGAAAGGAAGAGGTTTGGGGCAGCATGGGGCCGCACACATCATTAAGTCTTACACTGGTCTGGCTCCCAAGTTCCCAGAGTGTGAGGCCAGATTAGACAATGAAGTCATTTAGTCTGCTCACCTATCCATTACAGGCACTGAGTGCTTGTACATTCTCCCTGGCACTGAGCCCAGAATCTCATGTTTGACAAAAGCACATCTTTGGAAGAGCATTCAAGCTGGACTTTTAAGACTGCCAGAAATAAAAGCTTTGCCACAGTCACTGGTATTTTTTTCCCAATAGTCAAAGACTGTCTCTGTGTGTGATTTTAAAGCAGACTTGTTTCCTATTTTACTTTCCATGGCTTCAGTTTTCAGCTCTTACTTCTTGCTATTCCTTCTCCATTTCACACTCACATTTTCTTTGTTGAAGAAATATTTTGTATACTGGAATCCTCACACCATCCCCAGTGTGCTCTTCTGATAAACTAAGTAGACCAAGTTCTTCTAAGTCTCTCACTATCATGTATTTATCTCTAGCAACTGAATAATTTTGAGGCTCTTTCTACAGTTCTGTAACCTTTATTATTTTCTTAAAGCATAGAATGGAACACTATTCCAGTATTTAATTCACTATGATGGCAATAAAAATCACTTCAGTCTTTGTAATCCCTGAGTCCTTCTTTCTCCAGACTCAAGGGATTTCATGATGGCTTCTTGGTTCTGATCTGGATCTTTCTTCAGAGTTAGAGTTTCCAAAGGAAAAATTCTCTTCCTTAAGACTAGCCTGCCTGCCTTGCTCCACTTGTCTTCACTAAAATATATTTAGTTTTGTTTGGGACCATCTTATCAAATGAACCAAGTGCTCTGTATTTTGTTATTGTTCCTCTTAATCTTTATCTCATCTACACACTTTACCAACAGTGACTATGTAGTTACTGGCAGACCCCTACCAATAATCTTGCATTTTGGCACTTCAATATCAATGCCTAGAGAAGCCTGGAGACATACCACATTTCATGACAGTTTCCCATGGCCAGATAATTTTTTAATTACTTAGCTAAATAGTTTTTAATTCAGAATGTGCACTCAATTGCTATTACACTCCTAACTTTTTAATTAGAATCTCATGTGGTAATTAGTGAAATACTTGATAAATTTACATAATTTTTTTTAGCAACCAAATTCATCAGCATTCAAGGGATGAGAACAGATTTGTTGAAGAGTTGACTTTCACTCATTGTGTACCTGTCCATGGACTGAAACCCATTTTCATTTACCATTATTTTGCCTCATGCTGATAGCTACATTGTAATTTGGGTCACCATATTTCCCCTCTATGAGTCTTTTGACAATTCACTGTCATTAAAAGCTCTGTTAAAGGTCACTTCGAGGTATGGGTTTGCTAGTTCATAAGCAGGTATGCCAAGCAGATATCAATATCCTCTCCTGCCACTGAAGGAATCAGGTGTTCAAGTCATTGTCTTGGAAAGCAAGGAGATACTCCTGACTTTTTTTCTTAATACAGAGAAAAGATATCAAGCTCTTCTGCTGGCTTTTCTTTGTATTGATTGCTATATTTTTGAATGGTTGAAGTTTGTCTTTCCTAACATAAGAAGGATGTGGAATTGCTGAAGTGAGTCCAGAGGAGGCCACAAAGATGATCAGAGAGCTGCATCACCCCTCTTGTGGAGACAGGCTGAGAGAGCTGGAGTTGTTAATTCTGAATAAAAGAAGGCTCCAGGGACACCTTAGGGTGCCTTTCAGTACCTAAAGGGGTTACAAGAGGACTTGTTACAAGGGCACGGAATGATAGAACAAGGAGCAATAGCCTTAAACTGAAAGAGGGTAGTTTTAGATTGGATATTAGGAAGAAATCCTTTACTGTGAGGATGGTGAGGCAGTGTCACACATTTCCCAGAGAAGCTGTGAATGTCCCATCCCTGGAAGTGTTCAAGGCCAGGTTGGATACGGCCTTGAGCAACCTGATCTAGTGGAAGGTGTCCTTGCCCATTGTAGGGACACCTTCAAAACAAACCAATAAACAAGCAAAGGAAAAAAGTAAACAGTTCAGTTGCGCCCTTAGGTACAATTCTTACCACAGTCAACAGGGGGCATTGTTGGATCACCGGAGATGCAGAGTTTGTAGTGTCCTGTGCCAGTCACCAGGTGGTGCTGTTGGATCACAGGAAAGGCAGAGCCTGCAGTTCTTTATGCTGTTCAGCAGGGGGTGCTGTGGAATCACTGGTCGTTTTCACGTGGAGTGGCACCCTCCAGGATGTGTTGGAGAAACTGAAAATGGATTTCCCTTCCCCCACACACTGGGAAAAAGGGAGAGAGAGGAGAGGAGAAACAACAACAACAAAAAAAGTCCTCTCTAATGGGAAAAAACTCACTCTGTTCGGCTGGTCGAATTTTGTTTATATAGTTTTCCTTCTCCCTTTGATGTGCACAAGAACCACTGCTAAGGAAGAAACAAACAGGAACAGGGAAGAGAAAAAGAAAAAAAAAACCAAAAGAACTCCTGAACTCCCAAACAGTTCCTCTCTGATGAAAAAAATCCGAGTAGGATCCACAGCTGGCAACCAGGCTGAGAACTAAACCCCACTGTGCTTCCACACCAACCTTGTTCCAGCCTCTGCAGTAAGCCCAAACTCCTCCCCCCGTTTCCCAGGGACGAGATTCTGAGCCATTAACCAGCAGGCAGCTTCTTTTGTGCTCCTTAAGTGCCCACTTGACTGTCCTGCACACAGTGGGCAGGGGGAAGGGAAAAATTCCTGCCTAGTTTCCAAGAACCAGCAAAACCATGACACCCATCCTTCCACCAGTTTCTGACTTCTACTGCTTTCTCTTGTTGTTGTAGCAATTTTTCACCTCCCTAGAAGGATGCATTCCCATTTGTACAACTCCCTCTTCTGAAACATTGCAGGATCTCACACAGTACTGCAGATTGCTCAGTCATTACATGGCTATGATGTGTGAGGGTTATACATTCAAGGTAAATGCTTTGTGTGGCTGGATCAGATATCTTCAGCAGTCCTTTGCCAGCCTACATTATTTTATGATTCTTTAATATCCAATGACTGCTGTAAATCAACATGAAAGACTAAAAATAATTACACTGGTGTTTTACTAATTTTTTTGTTTTGCTATGTCTATGTGAGCAAATCAGACTGTATGAAGAACACATAAATCTGCAAGGTTTAGTTAGAATAAAAGAAAGTTTGTAATGTATAGTAATAGCATTAATTACTATTAAGTGAGCTATATATACCTTTCAGACTGAGAAAATATTACATGTTAACTGATCAAAGATCCATTCTTAGTTTGCTCCTTTTTTTTCCCCTTAAATTTTAGGAGCTACAGTTGAAACAATGCTGGAAAATATCAGCATAAAGGCAGATATGTTTCCTCCCTCTCCAAGCAAAATACCAGATGTGCATTTCTTTTACAAGTAGGTAAAAAATACTGTTTACTGCTATGTCAAATTTCTTCATTTGTTTAAAGGAAATTAAAACTGTAAGGGGGGATCTGTAATTCAACTTTACCACTTTAATCAGGATCTGGCTGATATTGATTGGCATGTTGAAGAACATCTTATAAAGTCGGCAAACACTGTTTACTCAAATCTGAATTACCCTTGATCTGTAGGAAGTGATACCAGAGCTCTGATTCATCCAGAAGCCACTTCCAGTGTCCTGTTTCTTTCCGTATTTTCTCATATATGACTTTGATATGTCCACTTCCCTTTGCATATTTTCTTTCACTTTCGTTTGCATTTACTTTGATGCTACCAAAAAGAACCAATCAAGTTTAACAGTAATTGTTTGAACATGCACAGTTACTACTATGCTTTTCCTATTCTTCACTCTTCTCCACAAAAAGAATGGAGAAGAGTGAAGTGGAGAAGATGATGAAGATCATCTCAGTCCAGATGTTTACACGCTGGTGTCTTCATGGCAATTAGTTTTCTAAGCTGGGACTCTGGAGCCCCTGGGGCTGTTCAGCTTAAGGCACTTACCTCTATTTGTCCTGCTGATTGGCTCTCTGGATTGTGCTGGCTTTAGTGACAGATCTTAACTGACTGTAGGATTTTGGATATCGGCACTTCATGCATGTGTGAAATTACATTTATGATTCTGCAAACTGAACTACTCCACACCAATGACCCCACTTTGAGGGTATTATGAACCTGGCTTACAAGTTCTATCACACTGGAATAAGGTCCATCTTTTAAATCCACTTTTCCTTGGGGTAGTTCAGGACAGTGTGGCTCTCAGATTAGCAGGTGAGGAGTGAGCCATCATAAGCTCTCCAGCAGAGTAACACACCAACCACAGCACCTGTAATTCTTTTTTTCAGTTGTTCTATTCTCCTTTGTGGGAAAGTTTATTCCTTGACTCAGCAGATTTCAAACTAGCTAGAGAACCAGAGCAGTTCCCTGAGTGGCATCTCAGAGCACTTTGAGATTTAGATGAAGTGGTGAAACCTACCCTGCTTCTGTTTCTCCTTTATTTTTTCAGCTGACAAAGTCAAAAGTGCTGTGGTAAAGGGTTATTTCATCAGTATTGGCTCTGCATGAACGGACAGAGACCCACGAAAGAGCAACACATATTTACTGTGGGAAACTTGTTACTTTTCTCCTCTTGTTTGACATTAGGTCTTCAACAGTGACAACCTCCTGTGAAAATGGCCGTGCAACTGTTGTGACAATGAGATGCAACCCCAACAAACCAGGCCAAGGAGAGCTCTCTGTGCCCAGGTACTTGAGTGTTTGTATCTTGGTAGTGCCAAAAAACCTTTGCTACTCAGGTAATCTTTATAAAACTCATTGGTAATTTTAACAGCAGTGAGGAATGCTGTCGCCCTTATCAGCCATGCAGGAGGTCTCACTTGTTTTTCCTGGGTGTCCATCACCTCCCAGCAGACAAACTCATTTGTGTTTAGTCTGTGTGATGAGAGACATTAGAGCTCAGGCAGGTTGTTCTGAGCTTAAAGGCAAAAGAAAATTTAGTGATGTTTTCTCGTCTTCACTTCTCCTTTATTTCAGTTCCTTATTTTAATCTTTGGCCTCCTGATTAGAACTGCCTGGTCAGGGGTTTGAGAGGTAGTTTTTCTTCCTTGATCTACAGTAGTGGCAATGCTTATGTGAGCCCTGAACTCTGCCTAGTTAAAGTTTGAGATGTATTTATTTATGTGTCTCATCACTCCAGTTTGCATCCTAACCCCCTTGTACCAATTGTGTTTAATTTGCCTGACCTTTTCCCTTCTCTCTGATTCAAGTGACTTCAAAAAGTGTCTTTCTTCCAAAGTCCTGTTTATGCCTGTATAAACATAACTTAAAGCATACTGAGAAGTTACAGAGAAAAAAATTAATTTTTAATTTAAAAGAATTAATTCTATTACTCTTTAACAACACCTTGTGATTCTTCAGAAGTTCCCCTCAACTGTGATGACCCTCCTCTTGGGTTGTCAAGGGCCATCTTAGGGTGTCTGGATGTTACCATAAATCTGCTGTTAGCCCTATCACTCATCCCCCTTCCCAAAAGCTAAGTCCTCTTCCTAAGTGTGAGAAGTGTGGGATCCTTTGATCCCTGTCTCTCTTGGGACAGAGGAACCATGCTCAGCTGAATGAAGGCAAAGCAGCATCTACTTCACAGGTGATGGATGATTGATTGATGTTTGAACACCTTGGGAGATACTTACTCAGTTTCTGAGGGACCTGACACACTACAAACTACACTGGGCAATAAGCCACTGCCTATCAGCTGCTGTGTGAAAATCCTCCAGCTGTTCTCCTAATGTCACAGGTTAAGCATGATGTGGGCTGTGATAACTCACCAGTAGTGAGGGAAGAACAATCTATCTTGCTTTTAAAAGTATGAGACTGGGCAGAAATGACACACAGCTGACATATGTACCTTATCTCAGTTTGTGTTGACTTCTCTCTTCCTATCCCCCTTTGATTAGCTCAGCAGTCAGACAGCAGTTTTCACACAGTGAGGTACCTGATACATGTCAAATAATACAGCAGGTAACTCCTTGATCCTTCAGACACAGTGTTTAGTATCACAGGAAGCTACAGTATAAGATGAAAGCACTTGAGGAGAAAGGTCTGTCAGTGCTCTTGCCATGTAGTTTGAAAAACGTTCCATAGTCCAGAGAGGAGAGTTGTCAGGTATTCAAACCAGGATAAACCAGAATGGGCTGCTATGGCTGGAGATTTTTCAGTGCTTCAGATCAGGATAACAGGTTTCCAAATGATATAGAACAAAATAATTTTAAATGCATTTCTGGTATGAATATATTTCATATTTACATAACTGAGCTTCTTGCACAGACTTTTGGCCATTGCTGCGGTTAGACCTGATGTGATTGTCAATAACAAAAGCTATGTGAATGTCCTGCCATTGCCAATACAACTTCCTTCTGCAAGCTGAATACAAAATAGGCCATTAGTTTTCCTTAGACTAAGGGAAGCTGTTATCTCTTCATTAACTTGAGAACACCCTTCTAGTAATTAACCATGACAGGACAAGTCCATTCCATATGGACTAAATCACCCAGGCATCATTAGAACAATATCAGGAACCAGATAGCAGCATTCATGTGGAACATCACCCAGTGCAGGAGAACAGCGATAGAGGTGTGTGCTGGGCTAGCCCATGCTGGTGAAACACTGCTGTAGTTCTGCTCCTCTTCCTCATCTTCATCTCCTCCCCTCCCCTCTCCTTCCCTTCCCTCCTCTGTGCATGAGTACCACTCCCTGCCAGGAACTGAACTGATATTTTAGACCTTTGACAGCTCAACATCTGCTTGAGAAAAGCATTTTACAAACTGGGGAAAATTCTTCCCCAGATTTTTCCATCTGCTGACTTGATGGATGTTTACCCATTTCCTGTACTTCCCATTCCCAGTCTTCAGCAGCAGAATGTGAAGTGAGAATGCAAACCCCAGAGTGTTTAATAACTGATCACTAAGCTTTGCTCTCCTCCCAGCTCATGCCCTGCGGGCACCTGCGATGGATGCACTTTCTACTTTGTTTGGGAAAGTGCAGAAGCTTGTCCTCTCTGCACAGAGCAAGACTACCACGAGATTGAGGGAGCCTGCAAAAAAGGATTTCAGGTACAGGACCCGTGTCTCCACATGGGTTTGTTTGGGTATAACTCAGACTTTTGTTGAAATTTGGTGGGCAGACTGGTGTGTCAGCGCAGGCAGAGTCCAGGCTCTGAGCTGCCTGGGTGCAACCACACTGGGGTGCTGTGTTGAGACTCAGGAATGTTTGTGCCAAAGGCAGTGTGGTTCCTGGAGTAGACCTGGCTTGTGCTGACCAGCTGTGAGAGTAAGGATGTGAACTCTCTACAGATTCATAGATGCAGGCAAGTTATTTATGAAGGATGGAGTGCCCAAATGAGTCCAATTCTCGGTAGCCATAAACATCAGGGGCAGGCTAGGAGAGGGTTGTGAATTTCAGTTTATAAATTCATCCTACCTTGCTTGCAATAGTTTTACTGCTGCATTCTCTAGTCAAATATTAGGAAGTCCCTCTACAGCTTCAAACTCTCCTATTGATCACCAGCTCCAATGCAGGTACAACTGATTCCCAATAGCTGTCTAACCCATATTGTGTCACATGAAGAGCCCTACAGAAGAGGAAATCTTTTTGCCATGCCTGAACCTTCAGGCACAAGTAGGGGGATGACTGATTAGACAATAAAACTTTACCTACAGTCTGAAAACCTGAAGTACCTATTTTGGTTTGCTTTCAGTGAAAAATTATTTGACCTTTCTACTTCAGAACAGCTTGTTTTCTGCAACTCTAAGTAGTCCTCTGTTTTCCTACAAGCATCCCACTTTTTGGTGTTTTCTGTTTTCTGTTTGAAAGGAAACCTTGTATGTATGGAATGAACCAAAGCATTGCATTAAAGGAGTTTCCTTGCCAGAAAAAAAGACCAGCACTTGTGAAACAGTAGATTTTTGGCTTAAAGTTGGAGCTGGTGTTGGTGCTTTCACAGCTGTTCTGCTCATAGCCTTGACTTGCTATTTTTGGAAGAAGAACCAGAAGTAAGTACTGCAAATTGTGTTCCATATAAAAGTAAGCTGAAAGCTTGATGGAGTGAACAGAAAGACTTTTCCTGGATCTGACCTTATGACAGCATCAGTGACAAGTACCGTGTTGATTCATGGTTTATATCCTTGTTTATATATCCTTGTTTATACATCAAGTTGATGTTTCTTCTGCCTACAGTGATGAGGAAAGTGTAGAAAATCCACAGTAAATTTTTATGACATAATTTCCCAATAGGAATTAACTGTATTTTTAACACCTGAGAGTTGGAAGTTGACCTTAGGTTCTGAAGCAATGTGGATTTTTCAAGGTCTGAAGGCTAAAAGGATATCTTTAGCCTAACTATCCCCTTTCAGGTGGGTTAAAATAAGGTTATTGACTATATATTGCTTAGTTCTACTTTAGTTGTTGCCCCAACCAGCACACAGGTCTCACCTCTTCATGCAAGAAGCCCTCTTGACCTAATTGTGGTCTTTTGGGGAAACATGGTTCTTTTATAAGGATGGAGGACTAATCTGGAGAACAAGAGCTTGATGAATTGTTAATACTATTTTGGTTATTACATATTTTTAGTGATTGAAAAGGATCTGATTTCCAGTAAACACCTCAGAAATTACTATGTGGGAGGACTGGTAGATAACCTAAATTACAAAAACTTTGAGTGTGGGACATTTGTAAAAAAATCTATGCCTGTCTGGCTTTATATCTTCAGGTTGGAGTATAAATATTCCAAATTAGTGATGACAACGAACTCAAAAGAGTGTGAACTGCCAGCTGCTGACAGCTGTGCTATAATGGAAGGAGAAGATAATGAAGAAGAAATAGTATATTCAAATAAGCAGTCACTGCTGGGCAAGCTCAAATCCTTGGCAACAAAGGTGAGTAGTAATTTCTAATATTAATACTAAAAATAATTCTTACATGTATTTATTACTGGATGTGATGAGTCTGTGATGGTAATTTGCACATTAGTGCAGCCTCCCACAGACACTTCATCCAGTCCATAGTGATCTGCTGAGATCCACAGTCTGGATAAAGTTAATAAATGTTGCAGGGTATTGAGTAAATGCTCCTTCCTCCATAGAGAGATTTCAGTAGCATTTTTTATTGTATGGGTGATACCTGAAAAGAGCAGTTAATGGTTGAGAGAACCTCTCTACCCAGAGTCCTGCCAGACACCTGCATTGCTGAGGCAAACACAGCTATTAAAGATATTAAAAATTAACCCTGGGAACACAGCCACCACCAGCTCTTGCAGCTCACCTGGGTTTCCTTCATGGCTGACTCAAGAACCATTAGAAGGATTAAGCTGAGGAGGAGGCATCAGACTCAGACTGTTGCCCAATACAACAACTTCCTCCAGTTCAGTGGGAAGCAACACCAAAAAGCATTTTTTTTCTGTTGCACATGTGATGTGGATTGTTGCATGCCTGAATTGATAGCACAAAAATCTTTGGTGTCCTTTGAACATTTCTGAGAAGAGCAAGACCAGACCATCACGGTAGGTCCCATAAGCACTTTGGTGTTTGTTCCAAATGGCTTGAATTCTGTGCTATAGGTAGGGTAGCGTTGTCTTTAAGGGAGTCCAGCTGAGGCATCTGATATAATCAGGATGAAGGTGAATGAAATTTTCCCTTTCAAAGAGTTTTGCTGAGGTGAGTTTCTTAGGAAAGTTTCTTAAAAGGAAGAACCTTCATAGGAAGGTTCTCCTAAAAGGTCATCATAAAAATTAATATTAAAACATCACACCCTTCTTTATTGTCCAAATAATATTTCAGAATGTTGAATTTTAGATTTTTTTCTTGTATTCTTTTTTTTTCTTTCTGTGGTTGAGTGCAATGTAATTAAAACTTGCGTGCTACCTTTCTTTTCCCTTATTCTCTTCATTTTTTTACTTTTTTTATTGGACTCATGTCCACTTCCCACTCTACCTTCTCCCCAGATATCCCTCCTAGGAGAAGTTACCATTGCACAGACAATATGCAGAACTTCCCTTTGACCCTAGCCTGGCTATTTGTCTTGCAAAATCAATATTGTTCCTTGTGGCAAGGGCCAGAAATTCAATATTAAATCTTAATTCAATATCGAGAATATTGAAAATGTAAATAAAATCAAATCACATCAAATTTTCTGGTGATGTTGCAAAAATAAAAGTTGATTCCATTTTGAATCCTACAGGGACTAACTTTGAAATACTGATGTTGGTTTTTTGTCCAAGAAGTGCCTTGGCTGGCTGTGGCTGAGCATAGTGAGCAGTGCTGCTGGTGAGGGTCATGTTTTGTGGGACTCCTGATAAGTGCAAAAGTTTTGCTAACTCTATTTGCAACACCAGTGACTGGCTCACTCCTGGTTTAGATTAGATATTGTTGGATATTATTACATTAAGAAATTCTTCACTATGAGGGTGATGGGGCACTGGCACACGTTGCCAAGAGAAGCTCTGGAAGGCCCATAGAAGACGTGGCCTCATCCCTGGAAGTGTTCGAGGCCAGGCTGGATGCAGATTTGAGCAACCTGTTCTAGTGGGAGGTTTCCCTGCCCATGGCAGGGAGGTTGGAATGAGATGATCTTTAAGGTCCCTTCATAGAATCATTCTGTGATTCTGTGAGAAGTGGGTTTTTTTCCTTTTTAAAGTAAGCTTGGTTATTTCAGTACTCAGACAACTTGAATGCCTATTTGGAGTTTCTTAATGTTCCTATATCCATTGTAGCAGTTTCCCTGAGTATCCTCTCCTTTTTAAACAAGCCTGTCAGATGTTTCTAAGCTTGTTCCTTTTTTACTGCTAGATAATCATAGCTGGCAAACCCAGCTTCCAGTACCTCATTAGCTTACTGAACTCTGTGTCCTGTATGCCTGCAGATAACATGAATTTAATATAAATTTATTGAAAACAAATGTTATAGGCATCATTTTTCATTTATGCAAAAGATGAGGAAATTCATCTCCTGCTACATATGCACATCAAATATGGAAAAAATATATGGAGGAAAACGGGAGAAAAAAAGGAGAAATGTAAAATGAGATATAAGAAAAATCTGCAATATCCTAATTCTATGTTCGTGCTTCAGGATTTCTGCCAGCATGTTATGAAGATATGAGTTGTTTTGAGTACCCAAGGAATCTGAGACTAGGCCTGTAATATAGAAAGGGGTGTCTTATTTTTAATGAGAATATGGAAGCTAAAGAACTACAAACCTGTTTCAGATTGGAGGCTGTTCTAGTTCCATCTGCTGCCTCCAGCATAACAATACCAGGTTCTTCAGAACACATACTCTGCAGTAGACTAGCACAGGACAATTTCTCCCCTTCTTTCTCACCTCTTCACCAGGCTGTCCTGATCTGACTGAAATGGCTTTAAAAATCAGACTATTAAGTTAGCTCTGCATAGTTTCCAAACTATTTGTGTACATGAACATGTATAAAAGGTGGGCACGTGAAGCAAGAACCAGCATCTTCTAGTGAGTACTTTTATTAGAGCTCCTTCATTCATTGCTTCTGCCTGGACCTTTGGGTTGGTCACATGTGCAGTAATGTGTATGTCCACATTTCTCACCCTGATGTCTGCTGACCGGATGGCCTAGGCTGTCACCCAGCAAATGAAAACAGAAAGAAAACTCAACCCTGATTTTTAAGATAGCAGAGGATTTGTAGACTGTTTTTGTCCTCCCAGAGGAGGAGCTGAGGTTGGAATCCAAGAACAAGGCTGTGATGTTCACAGTCACAGATTTTGCTCCAAACATTTTATTAATTGTAGGAAACACATTAAGTGATAATAACCATAAAGATGATTATCTTGCAATTCCCCAGCTCTGACTACCTGCCCTAAACTATGAGTATGAAATGTAAACTTTCCATGTACCCTCTAAAATAAGTAACATGAACAATATCTGTAGCATAATTTTATTAAGTTTGCAAGTTTTTTACAGAATTGGAAGTGTTATTAAGTATTAAAGGGTCAAACTATGCACTTAATAACTGTGGTAAAAATAAAGTTTTTGGCAAAGGATATAGAGAGAAGTGACTGTGGTAACTGATGGTAAGAATTTGAGGAGTGCCAGTTGATAAGAGCCTATCTTTTCTATTGCAGGAAAAGGAAGATAATTTTGAATCTGTTCAGCTGAAATCTTCAAGATCACAGAATATATGAAGAATTAATGCTGCCTTCAGAGAAACAAACCTAATTTCTATTTTTACAGGACCATATTTTAAACATATTCTGGCACACATTGTAATGGTGATCTTGGTGAGAAATGCTTAGCCATTTAGCAAGAAAGAAGAGAGGAAGCAAACCAGAAAATTGGATTGCCTTACCATGTGATCGAGTATCTTGCCAAAAAAAGAATGCAGACGCTTGGATTCCATACTGGGAATGAAATTCAACTCAGGAAGAGATACACATACTGCAAATAACACGAATTTTTTGCATTCACCTGGGCATTGCTCAGGCATGCCATATGATTTATAGGTACCTTTCATTTCCTCTCTCTCCTCCTACGCATATTCCCAAGAAATGATTTTCAGAGAGGCCTGCAACCTCCTGCTAGTCGCTTACTAGCATAATTATGAGTCTCTCTCAAAATCAAAATTGGGAATGGTACTCAGAATGAGCCTCAGGTGAGTTTTGAACTTTGGAAAATACTTTTGATCTATTGCTTTGGAGATCTAGATGATCTGTGTTGACCTTTATTACAAGAGGAATGGTGTTGCACCTGCAAGTTGAACCCGTTCTGACGCCTAAGTTATGGCCATCAGGGTTGGGGTAAAACCTAGTGCTATTAAATTTAGATGTATTAACTGCTGTTGTATGAATTGTAGGTGTGGGCCCACAGGTTTACAGGCAGTAGCAGGTTCAAACTCTGTAAAGAGAAGTAAAGTGGTACCTACAGTGCAAATTGCACTTGTCCCTCTCTGTGAAAGCTTGTCCTTTCAAGACAAGCCTTTTGGCAGATCCAGTGTCCTCCCTTGGGCTGCATATATGTCACCTTTCCCGGGTTGTGAACCAACAAATCCTGAACTGTGGAGGTACAGGAGGAGTTGCTACTTTTGGAAATCAGAGATCAGCTTTGTCAGTTGGGAGGCTTAGTAGAAATACTCAGCCACCTTTACTCCTGGACCCATGGAAGGAGGAGGATGGATGCCCAGCAGAGCTGAGTACGGGTCATGTACTTGCCCAGCCCAGCATGTAAATTCTTTCTGCTGTCAGTGCAAGTACCAGTTTTGGAAGAAGGGCACAAAATGGTGCCTCAAAAACTGGAGGCTAGGTGGACTTTTTCATAAAATCAGCCACATTATAAGCATGTGACCTCCATGATATCCACAGTAATAATTTCCTGAAATTCCCATTGAGGTTGAACTCAAAGGAATCTGAAACTTAGGCAAAAAAATATTTGAGTAAAATTATGCAAGACTTGTATAGAGACAGGAGAAAATGAAGAATGATTCTTGTATTGACCTCTGGTCAGACTCATATTTCCATTACAGCAAATTTGTGTGAATTGTGGAATGCATCAAAACCAGAAAAGACACATGGGTAGAAATGGTCTTTTTACTATAAGGAATATAGATTTTTGATTTTATATGACTGAGCTAGATCTATCAATAAAAGAGGGCCCACTTTTAAGTAAAATTTAAATTAAACTGAATTTTCTGCACTCTAAATATTTTATTATACTATAGATGTGGACAAAAATTTTATGAAGTTTAGATTTTTTTTTTTTTTATTAGCTCAGTTATTTTATAGTTCCCATCAAAGAACACACGCTTTACTCTTTTGATGGGACATACTTCAGGCATCCTAACTGAAGTGGTGTACATTTTCTGTTGGTCTTGAGAAGGCACTTCACTTTCCCAAAAAAAGATTTTTATGGGGTATTGTTGAATGTATATTAAATACACATTCCTTTTTGTATATTTTGTACCATTGCACACTTATTGTACATTGTATTTGTTGTCATGATGTCATTTATATATGGTTGTCAAAGATGATATGCTCACAGAGTAAATGGTTATGGCTTTGGGATTTCACTTCTTGGATCTTTTATGATGAGGGGTTTTATGTTGTTGATTTTTATTCAACTAGTGTGTTGTAGCATCAAAGATATATATCTGATGGACATTCATAAAATAAAGTGAAAATATATTTGAAATTTTGGACTTGAGATGTTTGGTGGCACTGCAGCCTTTCCTGAACATTGCGGATCTGCAGTGATGGGTAGAGCTTTTCACTGCCATCAAACTGCATCTGTCTACATCTTTTTTAATTTTTTCCCTTCTCTGTCCATATGTTTAATAAGCAAAAATTACAATTCATTCTCCAGAACACCACTTCTTTTTTCATCACTGCACCTAAATCCCTGTAATGCAAAAAATGCCTTAATTTTTATGAACTATATTTAATTTGACTTAAAAAGGGTTAGTTTGGTTTCCTTCTTTTTCCATTTTATTTTCCAAATAAAATACACTGGATTTTTTTGACAGCTGTGACAGACTTTGCTGTATGACTCTTCTCAGCTCTGCTTCCAAATGGTTTGTCATGATATGGAACATTCTCCCAGGCAATCTAATAGTGTATCTGGTGCAGTGCTGACATAATGGGATGCAAACCGATACTGTAGACTTTATTTACCTTTAAATAAGAAAATTGCATTTCCCAACCATTAAGCAGGTATAAACTGGCATATTTTATCTGACTTCTGCTATTCCTTTCTTTCTGTTAAAGCTGTAGTAGAGAGAAGTTTCCATTTTCCCTTAAAAGATGAATTTTGGAAGCCTTTAACACTTCATTAAGAAATCAGTTGTTTGTGACCTCTTCTACTACTCTGCCAAAATATACTTACAGCAACCTCCCCCTTTTCTCCCACATGGAATCACATCAGAAACTGTTATTTGATGCCATAAAACAATGTGAATCAGTCTGTTAAGTGTTCACTTGATTAAACGGAATGCATTTTATCGCTGCATTTGCATGCTTTTCTTTGAAATCTGGAGTCAAACAACTGAATCTCTTTGAGGATTAAGCCCATTTTAGGGGTTTCTCTGTATAAATTATTGGTAAATTAGCAGAACTTTATTGTCTCAGATTTGGCAGTGCTTGCTAGGGGGGAAATGAGCAAAGAATGGATTCGAGCTTGGCTCTGATTATGTTGTTGACATTTGTAATATATAATACGATTGATTAAGGTTTGGGGAAAATTAAGTGCCTTAGAGCCACAGTGGGAAGTTACTGAGTAGCTTCAATGATCTGTCATCTTTGTTCAAAGAAAGGATTTGTCTTTTGGTCTTGAAAAATGGGTTCAGGGATTCTTTGTTAGTTAAGGGGAAGGTTTACAGTATTTGTCCTACCAGAGCCAGTAGTATGCATAAAATCAAGATAATTATATTCAGATAGCAGCAGGTGTTGCCATTTAGGAGCCAGTGGTTGTTGACTCTTGTCCAGCAATGGTCAACATAAATGCTTCAGTGTAAGAGTAGAAGCAGCTACAATTGGTGCTGACACATAATGGGGATGACATTTTCTCCTTGACAAGGAATGCTGCTGGTTGTTGGTCCATATCACGAAACATAACTTAATATAGCTATTGCAGATAATGTAACATTCTAGGAATGATCATAGAATCACAGAATGTTTTGAGTTGGAAGGAACCTTAAAGATGTTCTAGTTCCAATTCCCCTGCTATGGGCTAGGACACCTTCTATGAGACCAGGTTGCTTAAAGTCCCATCCAGCCTGGCCTTGAACACTTCCAGGGATGAGGCATCCACAGCTTCTCCAGGAAACTCACCTCCCTCCCTCACCACCCTCACACTGAAGTATTCTTCCTAAAATCTAATCTAAATATGTCCAATTTTACTTCAAAACCATTCCCCCTTGTGCTATTATTGGCTGCCCATGTAAAACATTGCCTATTTATGAACCCCCTTTAGGTACTGGAAGGCTGCAATGAGTTGTCTCCAGAGCTTTCTCTTCTCAGTGACAGCCCCAAGAGAACCCTCTCGGGGTTATTTTTGGTGGTGTTATCTTGCTTATCTTTCGTGGTGTTCTGTCAGTCTTTCCCCTTGCGTACTTCTTCCACTGAATCCCCTTGTTTTTATTTCTTGTTGAAGACTTGTGAACTGTTCTGCTTTGTAAATCATGTAAGGAGGCAGGAACAGAAATAAAAGGTCAGGCTTATCCTGGTGCCACAGTGTACAGTGACATCCCTGGCTGGATGTGCCCACACTGAATTGGTGCAGCAGGAACGAGGGAAACACAAGAATTGAGTTGATCAGTTGATCACAAACTGCCACTGCCTTTTGGCTGGTCCTCTGGATCTGTAGAGGGGGATCTCACCAGGAAGAATTCTCAAAGGTTCACCATGTCCTGTGAGGTTGGTCCTGTAACAGCACCTAAAAGCCAAAAGAAAGCTGTGTGATGTGTATTTGCTACCCCATCCCCTCCCTAGTGCAAAACCAACCCAGCCTGGCCCTGACCCCTTTCTTCTTGCAGTCACAATGCTCAGTTTTTTCTGTTTATCTTGCTGAGAAGCTTTGAGGTGGCTCTGAATAAGCAGCTTCTGCCTTAAGCACTAATGAACAGGCAGTGGCATCATGGACATCAGACTGCATTTAGTGATGAGTTAAGGGTTTGTTTTGGTCTCCCTTACTCTAATTTTGGGTTGCATTGTAAACCTCTTTAACCAGAGTCAAAATTTCTGGGTGGAGTCAGTATATTTTGGACATTTTTTTGCTGATTTTTGGGATTTGTTCTGTTCAAGTGCAACATGATTTTTTTTTAAATAGGTTTTGATTTTTAAATTTGAAAAGACAAGTCATTTTGAAATTGGTTTGGCTATGACTGAAACTAGTCATGTTTAATTCAAGAAAAACAATCACTTGAAGACAAAATAAAATGTTTTGATTTTTTAGAGTACATTTTGGTTTTGTTTTCAAACTTCATTAAAGACTTAAAAAACAAATACTTCTTGTAAAAAAACCACAAAACCCCACACTAAAACAACACATCCAAACCTAAGAACAGAGACAAAACCCCACAAACCTCGTTCACTTCAGACTGACCTGCAATGATTTTTTTGAGTTTTATTTTTCTATTCTGCCAATACATACAAAGTGCTCAGTTTTTCACAAACCTTTCTGTCCCCGTGATTTGTATTAGAGAGCTGAGGTACTTGACTTACAGCTTCTGAATAAAAAACTGGTTTTCTTCAGCCTCCAGTAAAGCACTGTAAGGCAAGGTTAAGCCTTGCTCTCATCCACAGCATTCCCTCTGCTTTCAGCATTTCACCCCCGAGTGTGCAGGGCTCAGAGCAGTGTGATGACTTTCAAGGCTCACAGCTGAAGTACTTGGGGCTTCCCTCCACCCTGTGAGGAATTGCTCAGATCTTTTCACATGGTGGGAGAAATAAAGAGCTCAGAAGAGGTTTGTACTCTAAACCCAAGTTTCACAAAAATGGGAACAAAACCTATAAACTGTTTTAAACAGAGAAACTAAAATAATTATATGAGACAATGGCAAAGAAAAAAAATATTTAAAATTCCCTTTGTCAAGAGGTTTTCATAAAAGTACGGTGTAGAAAGCCTCTGCCAGACTTTGACACTTTCCTTCTCTGATCTGCTGTCTTTTGAAACTGGATTACTTGAATCAACATGCAATACCAGATAATCTGCATCCCTGGACATCCAACAGAAAGTAGTGAAAAGCTTTCAAGACAAAACCAAGTAAAGTACAGGAATGTCAGGCGCATTCTGTGGGGCTGGATCTCCAGAGCTGCATGTTTTAGTTGTTGGGAGTTTTTTTGCATGAAAAACCCACAGGCAAGTGGCTTTCAACCCAACTAAGTATTCGTTACATGTCCAGACACAGGTATTGGGTCATTTTCTCAATAGTGCCATTGAAACGAATGAAAACTCCAGCACAGTACAAACCTCACCTGCTACAAATTAACTTCAGTGGGGTCAATTTAGATTTTGGGGTTGGAATCACCTGACACAATGCCTTCATTTTCAGGTCAAACTCCGTGATCTGAGCAAGCTGTGCTAGCATTTATTTGAAGAGATTCATCCCTGCCTAAAGTGGCAGTCTGAGATAAGCCAGGGGATTATGCCTGCTTCCCTCCACTGAGTACAAAGGGAGAAAGGGTTGACAATTTCAGATGTAGCTATTTACTTAGTCATTGTAAACAATAAGTGTTAGATGAGGTGCTTTTGACCCTAATTGTGGCTTTCCATAAAAATTGAGAAGAAACTCTCATTGTCCTGGCATTTTTAAGAGCTCCATAAAGATGGGCTGTCAGCATTATGATCATATACTCTAACCTTTTGCCACACTGTGAACAGCCTCTTAATCCACAAAAGAGCACACCAAAGTCAAATGGATGTAGCTGCCCAACCTGAGATGCTTTAAAGGGTCTTAATTTGGAAAGCAAGACTCCCAACCTGTCAAAACTTGACTCTGTGCCCTGCATTAAGGTGGGAAACAAACCTGAAATATTAGGCATGCCAGAAGTTGTGGAGAGAAAAGAGTTGAATGCAAAGCTCTGCATACAATGCAGGCTGACAATATTTTGGGGACAGTCACGGGGATTTCTATACAGGACAGCTCCATGATGCAGAGGCTTAAATGGCAGCCTGTGTAGCCAGTCACAGAAGTGTTGACATCAGAAGGTCTTTGCCGGTGGGTATTCAGAAAATACAGGTGTCTATCTATGAATAGGAATTTTAAGATCCTTCATCTTTTAATTTTTGCATTCCAAATAGCAGCTACTTCCAGTGCTAGTTCACCCCTAGGGACTTGCACCTTTACAGAAATGTGTAAAAACCTCTGCAAGTGCAGGAGAATTGGGCTCCAGAGAACATGTACATCCAACAGTGTGTATCTCTGGTGTCTGACTTTCAAGCCTCGGTGATGCTGCCTTTGAAGTCAATGAGAATTTTGCTATTGACCTCAGCTGGAATGAGATCAACGGGAACAAGCCCTTAGGTAAATATGCTCAGACACATTAATCAAAGGTGTGTTTGTTTCCTTAATGACTTTTTGGACCCTTCAGAAGGGAGGATTTCAGTTTGTTTCAATAGAGTGAGGGCAGCTTTAAGAGTAGCAGTTATAAAAGCCAGACTTTCAAGGTATTTTGCAATTGTCTAAGTAGGTGGTATGTGTGTCTTGAAGCATTTGGTTTGAACGCAAAGGTCACCCCAGAGACGTGTGTAAATGTCTCCTGGATTTCTCTTTTTTGACTGTTTTTTGCTCTTTCTCTGCAGTGCTCCAATTACCTTTCACAGCACTGTTGATGCAGGCAGACTGAACCAGCTTTGTTTTGGCTGGAGATATAAAACAGTCTCAGCTAATTTTCTGACAGATTTTCTTCCAACCTAATCTAAAATCTCTTTGTTTTTATGTGCTACTAATCTGTTGTGTGCATGATGGCATTAAGTCGTGCCAAGTGAGTGAACCAGCGATCAAAAACTTGTTGCTAATATCTCATTGAGATGCAATTAGACATTTTTACTTTTGAAAATTACATTTCAATAACAAAAAGAGAACTTGTGATGCTTTAATAATGTGCCTTTTTTTTTTTTTTTCAAGAGAAGGAATTTCTATTTGACACCGACAAACTATTAATTGTAAGCACATATTATGTGCTATGGATTTCATAACACAGGTACAGACCAACACAAAGATACCTGTGTGCACACACTCCAGACTTTTTATCCTTTTCACCTAACCTGCTCTCTAGAAGAATGTAATGACCTTGAAAGAGGAAGAAACAAAAATGAAACCATGCTGAAAAACTTTTACCTTTTTATTATTGGTGCCTTTACATTAATACTGCTGTTTTGTGCTGAGAAAACCAATCTGTTACACATAAGGTAACTGTAATATACAACATAGAAATGCAGTCTAAGTTAATTACAACAAGGAGCTACAAAAAAAATTCGTAGGAAAGAAGTCACCTAACATTGCAACTGTGCTTGCAACAAATCACTCCCTTACTGCAGGACTATGCACATTGTGAACCATGGTTATTTACATGTCCCTTACGACCGTTAACAACAGAAGGGCTAAAATCAGTCTAAAAAGTTCCAGAACGTCACTATATACTGTACAATCCTCAAAAATAATTTATTACACTGTTTCTAAAAAAAGGTACTAATTTTGCTTTGATTTCTTTTGTTTTCTGGTGTTTTCTGGAGTGCACAACATGTGCAAAGTTTTGCCTAACAGTCTAAAAACTCAAGAACTGAACCACGAGCCACAATCACAGAGACGAAGTGGTGGAGTCCAGAACTTCCCTCCCATTGCAGACGGTGGGTACGTACATACTGGCAGATGCTGAAAGAGAAAGAGAGGGGAAAAATCAACTCACTTCAGGACAGCAAAAAATGACAACACACAGGATTAGAATTTATGTCGATCCGGACCATCTCACCCAATTTAGCCTAATGAAAAGTCCCTCTACACGCCTGTGTCAGCAGCGGAGCTGATGGAGGTGCTGCTTGCACCTCTACATGGCAATTCAGACCTGAGGCTGAAGCATCCCCTGGAGAAACCTGATTTCACTTTGCTGACCACTGGGAACACGCAGGGTGATTACACTTCTACAAGAAGTGTTGGAATAAAA
Source organism: Myiozetetes cayanensis (assembly GCF_022539395.1). Lineage (NCBI taxonomy): Eukaryota > Metazoa > Chordata > Aves > Passeriformes > Tyrannidae > Myiozetetes > Myiozetetes cayanensis. The sequence continues at coordinate 7,253,924 of NW_026087521.1, forward strand.
TACATGATTATTTTTTTTTTGATGAGTCTGCACCAGTGGGTCTCACTTTATAGCACTTTGCATGTTAGTGTGAATTAATACAGCTAGAGTGGTGCTAAGATATCTCAGTAGAAGTAAAAAGTGAATCTTTGGATTCTTTGTGTTTTATTGGCAAGAAATAATAAGGTCTGATCCTTTGAGCTTTCAGCTAATTGGAGTGGACATTCTTGTAACTAAAATATATGTACCTTTAAATCCACCTCTGCATATTAGAACCCTGGGTTGATCTACTTTTTAATTACTATAAGAATTATAATTAGATGTTGGATGAAGTGAAGAAATTTTTGAATAACTGCATTTAAAAGCAAGATTATTTCTCACCTAATCCCAGAATAATTTCTACCTGTGATACACTTCATTTCTAGGAGCTCTGGATCAGGATTCAAGATGCATCCAGAGACGAGGGCCAGATTCTGATAAAATTGTTTGCAATGTATAACATTTTATACATCAGCTTTTCACTGCTCCAATGATATCAGATGGTAATTGAATCTGAGTACTAGAATCTGCTTCTAAATCTATTTTTGATTGTAGAATATATTACCCCATTCTGCTAAAGTCTTGTGGATTTTAATTTAAAAGCAAGCTGGTTTGTCCATCTTTGTTAAAATTATCCACTGGTCATCAAGAATGTGTTTTCAGTTGCTCTGTGACATCTCTGCCCACAGTACCACAAAGCTGTTTTTTGAAAGATACATTAGGTTAATGGTAACAGTGACCCAGAGAAATGTGATGCCTTCATCAAAGAAAACACACGGCAAGCAATGACTTAGTAAACTCAATCATCCAGTGTAAAAAGCAATTTATTCAGCTGACAAGGGCATGCTCAATCTTTCAGATCTGGTGCTGGCTACACTCTCAGTTGCAGACTGGTTCATTAAAGATGCTCAGCATCATTTTTAGAACAAATAATTCTTTCCTCAAATCGGCTACTATTTCTAATTCTTTCATTGACTGAATTAATATTTTACGTAAAAGAGAACTGCTCTAAAAAGAGAAATTTAAAGCCATGTATTGAATTAACTTACTACTTAGAGGGCAGGACATATTCCTGATAAACAGGAGAGCCAAGAATGAGCCCCTGTTCTGGATTAGGTAGATGGAGTTTGATATCTCACAACACAGATATGTGTTTTGAGTCACAGATGTGGAAGCAGTCATTGTAGGTAGAAGGCCACAGGGTATCATGTTTGCAGTTTGGGAAAATTAACTATCAGGTCTTGTGTTCTGTTTTTCACTGGGTATAATGTGGCAGCACATTGACCTAAATTCTTTACTATTGTTGTTACTTTTATTTCTACTTTTTTTGGAAAGCAGAAAAATCAGTTCTGTTCAGGAAACCTGATTCAAATCCCCGTTCAACTGCAGTATGGCTACAGGCAAAAGCATTTTTTTCCCCCTGAACATCAGTCACTTATCCAGTACTTTTTTAGCTTCTGGGTTTTTTTTTGAAGTCCAACACATTGATGAGCATGAATAGCTCAAATAGTACGGTAACTGGGTCAGGAGGATATCAAAATTGGACAGAAATATGTGGTGGTAGACAAGAAAGTAGTGGCCTTGCCTTTTGAATTCTCAGGATTTCTCCACAGCACATACCCCTCTCGTGCTGTGCTGGGATGAAGTTATTAACTCTGCTGGATGGAGTAAAGAGTTCACACCAAGCATCCAGCTCTCCTGAGACAGTACAAAAGATCTTGCTTTTCATTACAGACCTCAGCAGTGTTAACCACTGGCCCTGCAGGGTTCTGAGTGTCCTGTAGAAGCAGCCAAGGGGTTTTCTGAAATATTGCAGGATATGCAAGAGACACTTCACTTTCATTTTGCCTTGTGTTGAGACCAAGGGCAAAGGTGTGACATCACCAGAAGTTGTGATTTGGCTCCAGTTCATGCTTTTGATCTCCTCTTTTCTGGCTGTCGCTGATTTTGCTTAGACAATCCAAGGAAAAGAACCAGAGGTACAACGCAAGAGCCAGCACTGCTGTGGCCACCTTGCAGCATTCCTACAGAGCCAGGAATGGGGAGATCCCAACATGCTGTCAGTGTGTCACTTAGAATCATAGAATCATAGAATATCCTGAGTTGGAAGGGACCCACAAGGATCACTGAGTCCAGTTCTTGGCTTTGCACAGGACAACCCCAAAAATCACACCATGTGCCTGAGAGTGTTGTCTCCTCTGCTCATGCTCGTAGCTGAATAACCATGAGTTAATCATATATAAAGGTCATATACCAGGGTTGGTTGGAACAAGGTTTAGGAAAATAAATTCAGAGAGAAAAAAATGTACCAGTCTGGCTATAAACAGTAGCTTCAATTCTCTTTCTGACCCATCTGGAGGACACCTGGAGGAGCTCAAGTGTGTGTGCAGCTCTCCATGTGGACATAACTTGGAAGAATGATATCTTCTGGGTGTAAAAGCTTAGCCTTAATCATCTAGGCACTTAAAATCAGTCCTGAGCTCTCTAGGAAATTTTACGAATGCTGAAATCCACAAAATAGGCCTTAAGAAAACTGGGGAACATCCCATTGGGGGAAACACTACAGGGGAAGCAGAACTTATGCAGCACCTTGTCAAATGGAAATTTTCAGATTCAAATAAGTGTGTACAGATATATACATTTCAAAACACATATACCTAGTACAGACTTACCCTGCCTCTATTCATCCTAAATCAATATTCTTTTTTTTAGTCCAGACTTTAGCTATCAAAATGATCAACGCTTGGTGCCTCTAAAACAAGTTTCCTTGCCGAGTAAAGTATTCACCTCTGCTTGCTTTCTGCAGAGCATGTAGCAAAGAAGAGCTGTGTTCAAATGACTGCATGAGGTGCTCAGTTTAACTCTCATGACCACTATCACACTACAGCTTATAGAGCTGACCATTTACTCAGGCTCTCCCTCCACTGCTCAGTTTAGGGATGTCATTGTGACACTCATTTAGAGCTAACACTTAGACTACCCAAGAGCATCATGAGTGTCACTTACCTTTTCTCATAGTGTTTGAGCAGTTTTCATGGTTCAGGGAACTCTGTTGAGAACTGTCTGTGTGTCTCTTGCTGTTCATGACTCACTATGCTCATGGAATTAACAATCAATGGAGTAAAGAGGTGGTGGCAACCTTGAGATGCAATGGACATGGAAGTCCATGGGAGACAGGAAAAATACTGCCCATTCAAGCAACTTGGGTACTCCTGACCTCCAGAGCTCTGATAATGAATAAGAACTGGCTTTTTAAACATACTTGAATGCCCTGATATCAATCTGATATTAAGAAGTTTCTGAATGATGAAAATACCATCAAGACCAAAATAAAAACAAGCTGACAGGCCCAGGACTGATGACAGGAATATTTTAGACATAGATTAGAATCAATATGGATGGCAACCTTTTTGGAGTTCTACAAATGACTAAACGGTTAGGAAAAACAATAGAAATTGATTTAAAATAATCTACAAAAAATTGGAAAGCAGTAAGGGAAAATTTCTCATCTTGAAAATACTGGTATTTTGATAGAGACTAAATTCTCAGCATTATTTTCCAAAATAATTGTAAATATAATTTTATTTATTTTCCAGGCTTTTTCTATTTTATGTGATATACCTTTTAGCTCTAATTCCATGTCTTTCTATGGTTCAAAAATTCAACAAGACATCCCATATTCAATTAGTGTAATCAGTGAAAGTACAAGCCTGGAGCCACCTTTCTAAACAATGAAGCAGAAAGAGATTCTAAGTCTGGATTTTTATGCTTTTCTTAATGTTTTAAAGCTACTCACAAACCTGAAAACACAGGCTTTAATGCAAAGATGTGCACTGAGGATGTCTCTCTGTTGCATGCATGCTTGCATGCACACGTTATCCAGCTGTTAAAATGAAAATATCAAATTCCAAAACCCAATCCAGAATCCCGTACAAAGTATTTATGAATCAAAATGATTTCTGACTAAGCTTATTCTACAGCATGAGAGTATTAAGAAACTTGGTAAGAGCACTTACACAAAACTCCCAAGGGATGAAAATAATCTCATGGGACCAAACTTCTCAGGATTTTGGGAATCCATTGGTCCTTTGGGAATGTTTAGTACTTTGGGCACACAAGGCCATCTCATTAAGTTTTCCAAAATAGCAAGGAGTGTTTGCTCCCTGGTGTCAGGGCTGGATGCAGCTCTGACTCTGATGAGATGGCAAACATGTAGAGCCACATGGCTGCTCTCTTGTTAAGGGACCCTGGGCATTCACGTACAGTGTGGTTTGGGTGGGGAGAGCTGGAGATGGTTGGGATCCCTTTACCTCCTAATCCCTGCCATGGTGATACACAGCAGGGTTCCAAGTTACTTCCATGTTCTGTCTGAAATCTGAAGTGCCAAAGGTTTTGAGCCAATTTTGAAATTTAGGTGACACTTAAAAACCTCAGCCTAGGTTAGTGTGAACTTGCTAGCAAGCCTTGTTCTGTGCCCCTCCCTCCCACCCCTTTCTTATTCCCTTCCTCTTTATAGCTGTAGTGTGATTTCAATTGGAATTCCAGGGTAGACACGCTGTCCACAGTGCTCTGCTAACAAGGTGCTGTGTGCTCCCATCTTTGACTAGTTAAGCTAATTAGGCTAGATTTAAAAAAAACCAAAACAAACCCCAAAGAAATATACAGGTGACCTTTTTTTTTTTTTTAAATCCAAAAATATCTCTGAGAAGCTCACACAGATAAGGAGCAACAGCCTCAAAACAAAATCACAGCTGTGAATCTGCTTGCAATGAAGAGAGTAAAGATGAAGGAAAGGAGCGAAGCAGAGCAGATGAGCTGTCCTTGCAAAAGAGCACTGATTGCTTCTCCTGGCTGTGGCACTAACAAAGGGTATTGATCATGCTCTGCATACAGATGCCATTTATGGCATCCCTTGGATGCTTCTGCTGCAGACTTGGTGCCTTTCCTGATAATGCAGGTGATGAGCCATTGAGAACGTGCTGGGCTGTGACCAGGGTCCTGCCAGCACGTCACTTTGACAGGAATACTCCAAGGCAATCTGTTCCTGTCACAGCTGCCAGGGTGACAGTGAACCACAGGGTCTATTTGCTTTGCGCAACATGCTGGAGTCAAAGCCCACCAAAAACTTTCTGCTGACTTCAGTGAGCTTCAGAGCACACTCTGAGCTGATTCCCCTGGGAAGGGGATGGATTTTTCTCTCCAGACACATAGAAAGTGATCCTTTCACAGGACACAAAGTTCAGCCCATTAAGATATTTTTCCTGCTGGTAAAAGACCTGTTTTGCCTTTACCCAAATTCACCACAACCCCACACCCTTATAGAAAAGTGACAGTTTTGTTACTTACACTGGGAGTAAGTTGTCCCGGTCCCACTGACACTGAACCTGTTGAGATGGAGTCTGTGAGTGACCACGTTCTTCTGGGGCTGGAAAAGGATGATGTGCACCTTGGGTGCAAACAAGCAGCCCAGCACAACGAAGCCGCTCAGGCTCACAGAGATGCACATGGTGGTGGTTTGCACCTAGGACAGAGCGGGCACAAAGCACTGTGTTTCAGCACAGAAAACTCTGAAATGCAGAATACTAGAGACATTATCATGCAACAGCAAAACCACAGTCCTGGGGGTTTGCATCCTTTTCTTCCACAATCTCAGGATTGCATGAGTGAGGTGCGTGGTGCTGTGTCTCTTCATATCAGGGGGAGATTGATTGAGTGTGTTCTCCCTCTGTTTAGTACAGAAAGGATAGTTCTGCACTCTTTCTCTCACACCCTTGATTTCTAACTCGATGAGGGAACCCTCTGTAATGCCTTTCATGCAATATCTGAACAGTCCTGGCTGCAGTGGGAACCAGCTCACACACACCATACATCATGTGGGTTTATATGTCTCATGCAAGGCATCCATCTGAAAAACACTTTAGTCTCCAGCCTCAATCCTATTCAGAGAATTTGAGTAATCCCTTGCAGAAATATATGTGTAATTTGGAGTAAACATAATAGCTAGTGACTCTTGTCAGAGTGGGCCTGAAAGGTGTCCTAACTCTGAGACATCAGTTTTTGAGCTAAGAATTGAATTGTTTGTAAGGCTGTAGGATTTTAGGGTAGTTGCTTCAGGGCATTTGTTAGCATAGCTTTGATGGCACTGTCTTTTATCCTTTTTATTCAATAGTATGACTAGGTGCAAGTTTACTGCCTCATTTTCAGTTTATATTCTTTTCTTCCAAGTAGATTCCTTAATTAAGATGCTGAATTAAACTGCTTTAAACTCTACTGCTTAATTTGAATGATTATACATCCACGGCTCATTTTTCCTCAGTTACACTCCTGTAGTTCTTGGAGATTAGCCTTCATCCATGGGAATGCTTCTCATATCTCCTTGTCAGAAATAATTGGTGCAAATTAAAAAATAGAGTAGGGAATGGACTTTGTTACTTTATATATATACTGAGCACGATTGGTGTTTTGTCATCAATAATTATAATTAATGTGATCATATAATAATCACCCTTTACACAACGTGGATGTGGCAAGCACTGTGAAAATGTACTCAGCTTTCATGGGGTGAGTGAACATGGAAGGTTCTACAGAGGCTGCATGAGAAAGGAACACCTTAGTTGTACTTTCACTTCTCTGCATTTTGTCCATGGAGCTAAGCTGTCAGTTCAGGTGGGTATTGAACTGGGTGCTGTACAGATAAGACAGGGAGTTTTCTTATAAAAAAAGAATAAATGAAGCTACCTTTATTTTCATTAGTTTCAAGGTAAGTTCTCTTCACTATCAAAGCCCTCCTCCCCACTCTGCTTTCCTAGGGTTTGTGCCTCCTGGAGCAGCTCAGCTGTGCTGGTATAATTACACACTCAATCAATTAAATGATTTGGGTTAAAAATAGCTCCCTCCCACAGGTTTCCTTTTAATCCAGGTCACTCCAGTGGTTCAGTGTTTAACCTGGCCTCACAGACTGGACTGGTGTGCTGGTGGAGTGGAGGAAATCCTGCTAAACCATGTGTTATGCCGAGGCACGTGGAGAACTGGGAGCTGATTCAGGACAGACAGCACAGCTTCACCAAGGGCAAGTCCTGCCTGACCAACCCAGTGGCCTTCTGTGATACAGTGACTGCATCAGTGGACAATGGGAGGGCTACACATGCCATTTATCTGGACTTCTGTTATGCCTTTCACACAGTCCCCCACAACACCCTTATCTCTAAATTGGAGAGAGATGGATTTGATGAGTGGACTGTTAGATGAGTAAGAAATTGGTTGGGTGGTCACATCCAGAGGGTCAAAGGCTCAGAGTCCCAACAGGTATCAGAGACAAGTGGTGTCCCTCTGGGATCTGTACTGGGACCAGTGTTATTTAATATCTTCATTAATGACATAGATGAAGGGATTGAGTGCACTCTCAGCAGGTTAGCTGATGAGTGGTACAGCTGACACACCTGAAGGATGGGATGCCATCCAGAGGAAGATGGACAAGCTTGAGAAGTGGACCTATAGTATGGTTTAACAAGACCAACTGTAAGGTGCTGTAGCTGGGCTGGGGCAACCCCGGTATCAATACAGGCTGAGGGATGAGCAGATCAAGAGCAGCCCTGCTGAGAAGGACTTGGGGATGCTGGTAGGTGAGAGGCTGGACACGACCCAGCAATGTTCGCCTGCAGCCCAGAAACACAATTGTGTCAAAAGCAGCATGGCCAGCAGGCTGAGGGAGGTGATTCTGCCCCTGTACTCTGCTCTGGTGAGACCCTACTGGAGTGCTGCATCCAGGTCTGGGGCTCCCAACAAAAGAAAGACATGGAACTGTTGGAACAAGTCCAGAGGAGGGTCACTTGGCTGATCAGAGGACAAGATAAGCTCTCCTATGAATGCAGGCTGAAAGAGTTGGAGTTGTTCAGCATGGAGAAGGCTCCAGGGAGACCCTAAAAGGGGCCCACGGGAGAGCTGGAGAGCGACTTTTCACATGGGAATGTAGTGACAGGAAAAGGAGGAATGGCCTTAAGCTGAAGGGTAGAAATAGGTTAGACATTAGGAAGAAATTCTGTACTATAAGGGTGGTAAGACACTGGAACAGGTTACCCAGAGGGGTTGGGGACTCCCTGTTCCTGGAGGTGTTCAAGACTTGGCTGGATGTGACTCTGAATAACTGATGGTGTCCTTGCCTGTGGCAAGGGGCTGAAGCTAGATGATCTTTAAGGTTTGTTCCAACTCAAGTCATTCTATGATTCTATTCTATGAAACACACCATTTGCCTGAGAGAATTGTCCAAGAGTTTATTAAATTCTGTCAGGCTTGGTCCTGGAATGGCTTCCCTAGGGAGCTTGTTACAGTGCCCAGACACCTTCTGGGTGAAGATCCTTCTTCTAATATCCAGCCTCTCCTGACACAGTTTCAGGAAGAAGAAGAGGCATTACTCAGATAACTGGAAGAAGTCTCCTGTTTGCAGGCTCTGATTTTCTTTGGGCAGTTCTCAGTCTAATACTGACTGGAGGGACAACACAGAAGGGCAGAAGAGAGGCAGAGAAAGCTCCAGCTGCTGCAACCAGCAAATGGTGGAATTCAGGATTCCAAAAGAGGATAAAGCCAGGCAAAAAGTCCATAGAAGTTCAGGCAACTTCTTGGAAGAATACCATAGGATACCTGGAGAGTAGGGCGGTCAAGGAAACCTGGCTGCTTTTCAAGAATCATTTCGTCCAAGCTTAACAATGGCAGTGGCCCATCCCAGTGGGCAGGAAATCAAGTAAATGTTTTGGGATGTTTGCATGGATGAGCAATGGCTGTCAACAGCATGGACTGACACAGGGAAAATTGTTTAATCACCCTGAAAGACTTCTACAGTGAAATGACTGGCTCGGTGGATGGTGAGCAAACAGTGAATATACTTTGTTCTTAGTAAGGTTTTTAACAGTCTCCTATGACATCTTTGTTGACAATATGATGAAGTACAGACTAGATAAGTGGTCAGTGAGTTGAAATGAAAACTGGCTGAACTGCTGGGCTCAAAGGATTGAGATCAGTGTCTCAAAGTCCAGACAGAGGTGGGTCACTAGTTGTTGCAGGGGTTGATATTAGCACCAATGCAGCTTAAGACCTCCATTAACAGTCTGGATGCAAATAGCAGGTGTATTTGCTGCAATCTCAACATAGTGATAACATGCTGTCAAGTACCTGTCATATAGGGTTCATAGAGGAACATTTCTGCTTCAGTATTGGTATGAATGTATCCTATGTTGAACTACTTTTTTTTTTTTTTTGTTCTTTAACTACTGTGGTGAGTTCAATAACAAATCTCTGGATAAATTCTAAGGAACTCTCCCTTTATTTTTTTAAAAGGGTGAGTCCTAACTGATGTTTGTGCTTAAAGATGAAATCTCAAGCCAGACAGCATTAATTATTTTATTGCTACTATTATGTTTCTAAGGTTTTTGTTGGGGGTGCTACCAGAATTGGGCTACACTAAGATGGCACAAGTTGACTCATAGTCAACATGTGACACTGCATGGAAATTAAATATGGGTTTCTCAAAGCAACCCCAGCAGTGCAGACTTGTTGTGAAAGTATAAAAAAGGTGTTAAAAGCATTTTCTGCTGATTTTGTAGGACTTGAGTTTGCTTATTTGGAATCTTGAATTTAAATTAAATGCCTACAAGTGGTTTTGAAAACCCCACTCAGGACATAAGGCTGTAAAATTCTGCTTGAACAATCAAGTCATGCTCCTCTTGACCATTACTGTCAGCACTGTCCACTCATGTGACTGTCTGCACTGATATTTCCTGTCTGCTGAGTCTGTCTTCCTGATTGCTTTGGGTGTCCAGAGCTGTTCCCTAGTGCCTTCCTTAAACTTTTCCATCATTAGTTTCAATCCATTACTCGCTATTCTAACTTCTCCTGAGACTGAATAATCCCTTCCTCTCTTTTTGTTGCCTGGAAATTATTTATAGTCTGTGATCACGTCTCCCTGGGTTTACTCTTGTCTAGACTAAATATATTTAGCTCTTTTACTGTCACTCTGCGTGTCTTACTGCGTCATTTGTTAGCTATCCATGTTTTCTCGAGGTTTTCAGAACCTTTCCTAAGATGAGAAAAATAGTACTAAATACATTGTTCCAGGGTGGTCACACCAAAATTAAGTTAAATGACATTATTAGCTCCAGTTTTATATGCTATTTCATGTACACTCTAATAGCAGTAATACCCACCTAAGCTAATCTACCTTTCTTCCAGGCAGAATGTTGAACTAATTTTCTGAAAACTGCTGTAAGAGCCAAATCCCTCACTCATTTCTCACATCATAATAACTGTGAGATTTCAAGTGGAGCAGATCTGAATTTTTTTCTCAGACAATTTCCTTCCTTTCAAAAATACGATTTTATTGAACTTGAAGCTTTGCAACACTATGTGACAATTTAAACAGTTTAATATTTTTAGAGTTTGTTGGTGTAGGCTGACCAATATTTTATGCTCAATGAGTATGTGTTTTACAAAGTGCAGAAAGAATAAAAAGTTCTATCTATTCTTCTTAAAGAATAACATTTGTTGGATTTTTTTTTACCAACCGTGTTTAATAGGAAATTTTGAAATTCTATCCTTTTATTTTTTACTTGGAAGAAAATACCACATTTCAATAGCAGAAGGAGACTAGGTATCTCAGATTTTATTTTAAGGCCCATTTCTGCCAAATAACTCATTATGACTCATTCTAGCTCATGATCTACTAGGTTTTTCTGTTAGAACTATGATGTCAGATATTCATGAACCTGTATGAATACTTAATCCATACTCTGTGTCTCTATCACGATCAGACTGATAGTGCTAATCCTTTCCAGCTCTAACTGTACATGTTCTTTTGGAAATGAGACCGTCTTTCTCAGAAGTAAGCCAAAATCTGCTAACACTGAAAGAGAACTTGTTTGCAAGGGATCCAGGGGACAAAAGAACTGAAAGAACCTTTTAGTGAATGCTGACATGGTCCTCTAAAGTGATTCATATGATTTACGGAAACAGATATCCAAAGACTTACTCTGTAGTCACTGGACGTCACATAAAATATAGGGAGAAAGGCCAGCCAAATGATGCACGTTGTGTACATTGTGAAACCGATAAACTTGGCTTCATTGAAGTTCTCTGGACATTTCCTTGTTTTGAAGGCATATACAGTGCATAAGACTACGAGGATTACATCGTATGTTAAGGAGATTAACATACTGGAATCCTTGACATTGCATTTCAGTATGACAGTCTCTCTCTTCTCGGGAACAGTGTACCGCCTGGTGCCTGGGGCCTCCAGGATGAGCCACACAGACACCACCACCACCTGGACCAAAATGAGACTCAGGCAGATGAAGACCTGAGAACTGGGGCTGATGAACTTGGGCCTTTGAGCACCGTTCTTTACACCATCGAATATTCTGGCTATGCAGTTCGTTTTTGTCAGAAGGGCAGAGTAGCAGACGGCAAAGGAACTTCCCAGCCCCAAGCGACGGAGGGTGCAGATGGCTGGAGAAGGCTTGGCTATGAAGAAGAAAGTCATGCTGTAAGACAGGAAGACCCCAAAGAGCAAAATGTAGCACAGTTCACGGCCAGAGGCTTTGACCAGGGGGGTGTTGTTGTGCTTGATGAACACACCAATAACCATGAAAGTACAAATAAAGCCCAGGCATGCAATGGTAACAGGACCTATTGCCCAAGCATCTTCCCACTTGATGTAGTCTTCCGGTAGGTCGTAACAGCCAGTCAGGTCAGCTGTGGGCCATTTCCCAGGTCCGCAGTCTGCACAAGTGAATTCATCAGCCAGGTACTCGTAGGTTTCACAGGGAATGCAAATCCAACAGCAGACATCTCCTGGTTGCATATTCTTCATCTCGTTAGGAGCGCAGGGGTCGCTGCACTGGGAGACAGGGACAGCGCTCCTGGACCACTGGATAGAATCCACCTCAAGTGACAAAGTTTCTGCCCACTGACCAACTTTCACGTAGGAGTATTTGTCTCCAGTGTACTGGAAATTGAACACGTTGTATCGTCCTATCCCATCTCCATAGGCATCAAATTTGACCATGCTGTCCGGATCATTGGGAGGGTTGAAGGGAGCTGTGGGGAAAAAACAAACAAACAAACAAACAAGAACAGAGAATGTTATTACCAAAGCTGCATCTGACTTTTTTTCAACCCTTTAGCAAGCACAGACATCTGACAGCTCATAGAACCCAATTGTCAACAGGTAAGTCAAAAGGTCTGTATTTGCCTCAGTTTTGAACCTGGAGGAAGAGAAGAGCTCAGATACTACAACTCTATTTCACTTTGCTGTATGACATATATTTGTAAGTGTAAGATGACCAATCTCCTTACTGGTTTTTGTCTTGCATACAAATCAATTCTCCAGTTACTTCCCCCAGTAAGCACTGCTGTTACCTTTCACATTTTCTCTTGAATGAAAGAGGTCTGCTTCTAACTGAGACTCAACATTGTTTGGTGAAACTTGGCTGCCGTGATATAAGAAAATTCAGATGGTCAGATCAATAAATGCTGTTTTGAGGCCAACACTTTGGAATACAGTTGAATAGAGGATTAATTTTCAGGATGATGGAGAAGTAACTGTGAAGTCCTCAACAATTTCTTACTATGTCTTTTCACTTCTCCCTGTGTAGTAGGAAGTTTTGAATCCCTTCTATTTTGTTTCAATTTTACCAGTTTCTGATATTTCTTGTGTGGTCTGAGGTTTCCAGCACATGCTGCTTTGGTCCTGTATCTTGTTTGGGGAATAGATGAAAAAACCACAAACTGTATCTGTGACCTTCTGTGAAATCAATATTGTAACACTTCCAACTGCTAAGCTCCGGAGAGTTTTGTTTTTATTCCATCTGAGGCTTTGGCAGGGAATGAAGAAATATTAAAAATGTAGGAGGAAATTGCATTTACCATGTGATTTATTGGCCATTTGCTGTAGCATCAAAGGTGAAAGACTTTATAGGCAGGAAGTGAAAGGGGTTTTTTTGCCACTGATGAGCAATAAAGGTGATTTTATTCTCCAGTGTTTTTGGTTACAGAAGTAGTTCCACTGCCATTGCTGGAATAAATCTCTTTCCCTACCTCTGTGCCCATGCTGTGCTTGAGCATGAGCAATATTGTATAAGGGTGTAATATCTTACTCCACTTCAATTTCCAGATACTTTGGATTTCTTGTGGTAGATTTATTTAGCTTCTTTAAAGCACTGAGGCCAAATTCTTTCACCTTTATTCCTGCAGAGTGTTACCTTATTTTGCAATACACTGGCTAAGGTCAGTAAAAGGGACACTGGACTTTGGCACAGAAGCCCCTGCTGGAGTGTTGAAATGTAACCTGCATATCCTCAGGTGATGCACTTGGAGGGCATTTCTTTCCCAACTTTCTGCTTATTGTAGAGCAATACTGGAATATAATTTAAGTCACCTATACTCTCTTCTGGGTTTGAGTCAAGACTGATTGTTCTTATCCCTGCTCACTCCTGCACTTTATCACCTCACCTGTGTCAGCTCCAGTGGTGGACAGCCTTGGTTTGTAGGATTGCAGACAGAATTACAGAATGATTTAGGAAGGAGGGAACCCCTGGTGGGTCATCTGGTCCAACTGCCCTGCTCAAGCAGGGTCATCCTAGAGCACATGGCACAGAATTGAGTCCAGACAGTTCTTGAATATCTCCAGTGAGGGAAACACCATAATCTCTCTAGGGAACGTGCTCTGGTGCACAGTCACCTGCACGTAAATGAAATTCTTCATGTTCAGGTGTTCCAGTTTCTGCCCATTGCCTCTCATTTCATTGCTTGGTACCACTGAGAAGTGGCTGGCTCCCTTCAGATACTGATATAAATTTATGAGGTCTCCTCTTAGTTGTGTCTTCTAAAGGCTGAACAGGCCCAGCTCCCTCAGCCTTTCCACATAAGAGAGATGATGTAATCCTCTTATCATCTTTGTAGTCCTCTACTGGACTTGCCCCAGGAGCTCCATGTCTTTCTTGTATGGTACAGAGTAGGAGTGGGTAGCCCAGGAACTTGTAAGAGGTTTATTTTATCTTCTTCTATACTGTTGGCATCTAATTGTACCACTCTGCAGTCCAACAAGACCTCTGAGTGCACAAAATTTAAAAGCAGCACAATACTCTTCCAAATGGCCAGTCATCCTGGAAATTACATGCTCTAAATTAAACAGGTATTCAAAATATAGGTCAACAAGAAGAATATTAAGCAGCTTCCCTTTTCGTCCTCCTCCTCCTCACGCACAGGCATGCGAGTTCTCTCATCCAGGAGCAGCATTAAAACGAAATCATAATGCAGCACTTAACAGCTCTTCAATAATGTGTTGTCATTGCCAGTGTCTTATTTCATTATTCATGACACTCATATAGATTGTAGAAGCTGTTAACACAGCAGCCCAGCTTTAAGAGCCAATTTATTCACTTCAGTGTTATCCAGGCCAGCTCCTGGGATGGGCTGAGAGCCTGTGACTGCTACTGGTGCCAGTGGAGCTTCAGGTAAGCAAAACAAACTGCAAACTGGTTGTTTGGCATCAAAACTTGAAGGGCACAAACACCCCAGTGTAAGTTACCTTACGGTCTGAAATACCAGCACTTTTCAGGAAGGAATTTCCTCTGTGTAATATGTTTAACAACTTCTTAGTTCTGATAGAATATTTATCATTGAAACAGAGCAAAGTATTTTCCTTAGACTTTGCAGGTAGGTACAGAAGGCAGAGCAGGTAATCTCACACAGAGTTAGCTTGAAGCTCATGAATAGTTGCCTTCCATGGGGCTGTTCTCATGCTACAAGTATAAACAAAAGATTTTTGTAGGATAATATATTTTAAGTTGACCAAAGCTTGTAGCTTGAAACATTCATTTTTAGTAGCTGCTGATACAGGAAAATAAATCACCCTCTTTCAGATGGAAAGGATGAAATCATTAAACCAAACAGTGATGTATTTAATTATAGTATAGTAAGCCAAAGCCTACAAATGAGCCCACTGGGTGGCAGCAATTAATATATCCACTGATTACATACAAAATCACTAAGGCATTTTAATGTATCATTTATCAACATAGTCTAGATCCTGTAGGATCACTTTCAAAAAGTAATGTTTTCAGAAAATATGGTGTAATATTCAGCATAAAAATAAGACGTTTATAGGCAAGAATGTAATAGCACAAAAAAAGCAGGACTTTATTTTTAGTGTTAAAAAAGGATAATTTTTGCAAATTGCTTTTCCCAGAGATGATGTCAGTCTATGTCATAAGTCAGTCTGCAAATTTTCTCCAGTTACATTTCAGTTTTGAGAGGAAACCTACATTCTTTACAGCAGGCATTTCTGGTAGGTCTTTTTCAGAGCTAAGCTGGTTTGGATTCATCCCTTGGGACAGGAGGGACTAGAGTCTCTGATCTATCCACCTGTTGGCTAAGAAGCTATCTCAGTGACAATACAAACTTTGTCTCCTTTGAGCAGTGTCTTTCAATCTTGATCTTCCTTTGCACTTCATGAAATGAATTATCCCTGTGCAAAGCAGTTATCCAAGAAAAATTTTGGAAAATAAGTTATCAAGGGAAAGAAAGGATAATTAAAAGTGACTTAAAGATAAACCAGTGATGCTTCGTGCTCCAGCTTGCAGCAGTTCAGCAGTGAAGATGCCACAGCAGTGATGTTTATGTGCTCAGAAGTGCAGAAGACAGAAACTTATGGAGACACCTCTGTCAGCTGACTGGAGAAATCCTACTGGAGGACAGGATGCCAGTGTGCAAGTGGAGGACAAACTCCTTCAGCTTCAGATAGAGAAAAATCACTACAGATTTATGGCTGTCTCAGTGGCAGATATGGATAAGAACATAAAATAACATCATTAGCTTTTATGTAGTGAATTATATAATTTGTTTCCATCTTCCTACAGTGGCATCAATTTTTTCAGAAGTCAGGTAACTTGTAAATATGTGCTCATTAGCATATGTGCACATTACCAACTGCTGTTGGAGGCAGGTGAGTTGCTTTCATTTAGAAATCTTTATTATTTTTGATGTGAGTGATGTACAGCTCTTGGTGACATGAAAAATTTCAGAAAGAAAGTTCTGAAGGGGGGGATTTGTTTTTTTTGAGGGCAAGCCCATGATTTGAAGAGGTGGTATCAGAAGTATTTTTAAAATGCTTCTAAATCTGCCTAAGTTGGGTGAAAAATACTACAGGATTTTTTAACCAGGAATGAGTAGATGAGGAAAACAAAGCAGTTTAAAACCTAATTAGGTACTGGGAAACTTTTAAGAGACCAAGCAGCCTAGGAAAAGATGAGTGTCATTTTAAGTGGCTTGGAATCAGACTGGGTTTTGTTTATCAGCATCTTTGGGCCAGAAAAGGTATTTTGCATCTGTCACAGAGCTGAATGTATAGATGTTGCCTTATAGAAAACATCCGCAATAACACTTCCTGGTAGGGATGATGACAGATAAGCCTACATCTGAGAACATCTTTCATTTCCATAAAACACACATCTGTTCTTTGCTTGCTAAGTGTATTCTTTCAAAACAAGATACAGATCACTACCTAGGAGGCAATTCATTAATAGCAAGGCTTGCTGAAAGCGCTGCAATTTTTCAGCTTGGCAGTTTGCAAATCTAGGAGGTTTCATGGGGTTCAGAAAGAGATGTAAGAAGAACTATTTTGTGCACCACAGGTACCTTCTTCCACATCTTGTTGGCCCCAAAGACTATCAGACCAACAGACTATAAGAAGATCAAGATTAAATGGAAATGTCAGTGTAGAGGGAACAGGCTGGAGTTCCTGAAAATTGAGTAAAACCTCCTTAGTCTCACTAGATGGTGCTGCAAAAACTCTGAACTTCTGATTTAAGAATGAAAAACAAGACATTTGTTTATGTAACAGAAAAATATAGTTATTTTTTTAATCCCCCCTACTCCTTCCTGTTACATATCCTGGGTAATGCCTTTTTAAAACACTGTAAGGAAGAATCTTGGTAATAATATTACAGAATATGGTGTGTTTGTCCAACAGGCTCATCTGCATGTATGATACCTTATCTTGAAAAGTATCAGAAAATATCCTGAGAATGCACATATCTTTTAATTCTCTTTTATTTTTAGCTAGATATGGCTTGTTGAGTCGAAGTGACTTATTTCTGCTTGGCTGAACATTGACCTGATGCACTCACTCCTGTTTCTATCTCAGCATAATGCAGCTGGTTTCATACCTGATTGACAGAAGGCACGTTGAAATTCGGCAATTTAAAAGTTAGCACAGGGAAAGCTCAGAGTGAAGTGTCACTGGTTTGCACCTCTCCACAATTAATGAATAATGAACGGGCTTAAAATACCAGATTCCACAGAGACAAGCAGTCACTCTTAACCTCTGCACCACAGTTTCTTGATGTGTTTGGGTCACTTGCAGCACTGCTTTCTTCTCATTCAAGAAGCAAACAAGACAGATTAGTCTTCTATAAATGTAGTTTTCCTATCTATGTCTACAGATTTTCCATTCAGGTCTGTGGTTTCTCTCTTAGGTTAGATGCTTGCTGTAGGGAATTTCAACACCTCCCACAGACACCCCCTCAAGAGTTTGCAGTGGTCAGAGACAGAAATGTTTCCCCGGGCCTAGTTGCAAAGATCTATCACATATCACAGATATTTGTAGGTAGGTTAGTTATCCCAAGCTTCCATCCTACAAAAGAGAATGAGTACTTCTAGGGTTCACCTTAGAGAGGTATTTAGCCCAGCTAAACTGTACCTGCTCTTTTTCTGCTGACCATAATGATTGTGAGTAGCTAAAATACATCCACAATACATGAATCTGCAGTCAGGTGAGATGAATATCAGCAATATCTGGAATGGAAAGACTCACAGCTGGAGCACCAAGTGATAGCAGCTCGTGCAAGCTCTCTGTGGTGCACCTGTGAACGGGTGTCTCGTGCAAGCTGTCCACACAGGCTGCTGTGGAGGCTGTTGGAGAGCATGCCTGGGAACACTGGCAAAACAAACTAAGAAGGGTCTGAAAGATTAGAAGAACTTGTTCAGCTTGTCACTATCCTCAGCCTGGCTGAGCACAGAACTCCCCAGCTACCTTTCCTGTGAAATGCTTACCTCAAACATCATGTTTTACATTTTCAGGTATATGTTGTCCTCTTGCTTGTGTGGCCCTTAAGCATATGTGTGGTCTACAGAACTCAGGAACAATTAACTAGATGCTAACCTTCACCAAGGAAGTTAAGAAATTACCTTTTTTTTTAAAAAAAAAAAAAAGGAAATTTGAGGAATTTAAAAAATAATTTCTTACTTCTTACCTGGAAGGTAAAAAAGCAGGTAAGAATTCTGCACTCGTTATATTTCTCCTTAAAAATACAAAACATCTCCTCTGAAATTAAGAATATTTCTTGGAGTTTTTTTGTAAAGGTCACACCAGTGCAACTTCAAAAATGAAACAAACACTCATGGAACAGTGTCCAAGGTGTTTTTCTTTTTAATGTCTGCTCGGTTGATAATTGATATGAGTGATTTGTGAGATTCCAACACAGTAATGCATTTCAACTGATACTGTTTTTTTAATTTAAGACTATCCACTTAAAGAAATGGTTGGCACAAGAGGCAAAATGCATGTAAAGTAATTCATACCAGCAATCAACTTGCAATTACAAAGGAAATTAAACCATGACTTCAAACTGCCTAACTCCTCCCTCAGGCCAAGTAGTTAGTTATTTTGTAAACAGAAGCAAAGGGAACTCAGTCCCATTATGAAGAATTATGGCCACTGTTAGGGTTACAACACACACTCAGGAGCTGGAACTGTAAGTTCTGGGTTGGCTTTTGGTAGCTCATGAAATGTTTTGGTCTGAGGAAAAAAAAGGGATGGTTGGTGAGTTATCTGTCAGTTACTGAACATTAACATCACTGTCAGAGCTTGAGATTTTGGCTGAGACTTTCTGCCAGTTCAGAGTTTCCTGTCTTCAATTTAAACTTCTGTTGAAGGACATTCCCATTTAACCTCAAAGCTGGGAACTGGTGCTATACCTTAACCCTTCTCTCCCCAGTACATCTGAGGTACAGCTGAAAGAGACTGAAGCTGTGTTTTAATTTTGCTAAAATTCACTTCTGGACTAAACGAGGGACTTGGTTATATCACAGGAACACGACTATTTCTCTTTTTGGAGGCACCATTCCATGATGTGCTAATTCCACCCCCAGACTGCATATCTAGCTGTCTAAGGAAGTGTTAAATACCTAATAATATTTTTTGTCCTTCTTTGTCAGCCCGAAGGAAATACGAATAGATTCAGTTATTAAGATATTAAAGGGACTTGGTTAAAACATCCTCTTCTCTGTGGGGACTTGAGGATTAGAGAGGTGTTTCCAGACACAGCTCTGAATAATTTAGTTAGATAGTTTGCCCTTAGAGATCAGAACCAAATGAACCATGAAATAGACCCTCTGGCTGTTATTTCCTAATTGATGTGATATGAAGACACTCCCAAATCCGGTGGACTGATATGGACTTAATGAATTATACTGCAATATTATTATTTAGCAGTAGTAATATTGCAGCTGTTACATTCCAAGATTCAAAAAATTTCAAGTGCATGAGAAAGGTAATATTTCTTGTTAGAGTAGTCTATAGATGGAAGAAGTGCACAAGCCTTCAGGCACAAGGTCAGTCCATTAGGTTATCAGAAACATTACTCAATAAATTTGACCTTCTTTTCTTTTGAAGGAACAGCTCTGCTCAGAGTTTAGTATATCAGGTTTTTATCTCCTCCTGGAAACAAAATTTCACTTTGCAAAGAGCCTCATTACTATCCATTTACAGGGTAATTGCTGAAAAGCTTTTTGTTCCCTTCTTTAAAAGTATGTAGTTTAGAAACACAAGGGATGATCAAGATGAAAGACAAGATATGACAAAGGGATGTTATGCCAAAAACTTCTGTTTTTTCCAGATATGTGGGCAGCCTAATAAAAGTATTGCCTCTTCCTACATATCTTATGACTCTATGCTATTATTTTTGTTAAGGAGCTACTGAAAACTTTCAGCAATCACCCTACAAATTGCTAATAATGAGGTAATTTGCAAAATGAAATTGTATTTGCAGTAGGAAAATAAAACCATAAGTAGTGAATTCTAAAGAGAACACCTATTTGAAATAACTGAAGCTCAAATTTAGTGAACATTTTGCAGAAAAAAAAAAGAAGTTTTAAAATGCCTCAAAACCGGAATAAAGAAACACTGCTGTGGTGAAACACTGGAACCTTTATGCTCAGACATGCTCAGCTCAGTTACAGCATTTACCACATCTGACATAATGTTAGTGGAGGACAAAGAACACTTGGAGTTCAGCTGGAAATATAAGTGTTTCACACATCTCATAGTGTAAGATTCTGGAGTGGATCTGTTTTCTCTCTGAATATAATATGTGAATGAAAAAAAGTGGCCTATATTTCTTTAGCCTAAACTTAATTAGTATCAATATGATGCAGTTTTCTCACAGAGCTCCTATAATCAAGTGGAGAGAAATAGACACCGCCACAGGTGGGCTCTGGCTAACATGAGCTGCCATCAGAAGGGTGGGTAGCTTCCTCCATTGATAGTTCTACAGTTATTATATTACAAAGTGTATCAAAAAACACATGAAAGCTGGCTGGCTTGAATTTTGGCCACTAAAGAAGAAATCAAACTAATGCTTTCAGTAAGGCTCACTACACATATGAAACGTGTTCATCTTCCTTTTTAGAGGTTTGAGTCTGGATTTTATTTTTACTCATTTCCTTATAGTAAGGAGGTGCACTGAAAATGCACATCTACTGAAACTGCAAGTTAAATCAGTATTCAGTAGAGTTTATCTCATGTCTGGCCAAATCTTGAGTCAGCCAGTCAAGAGGTGAAAGTGGGTTTCTCACAACAATGAAATTTCAGTAAAAAGATAGTGAGATAAGGGATAAGAAGCCTTGGCTTTTAAGGTTATTCATGCATATTACACACCAGCTGCAAAGGTAGCACGTCACCTCTCCCAATATCATCAGTGTTCATTGGCATGCCTTATGGTACAACATGCAAGATGGGTGTTCTATTAATACTTGCAAATTCTGCTACTCTCAGGAAGAAAAGATAAAGCTGAAAGCACAGAATCATTTCTGTTAATGTTTTGCTCCACTGAATCAGTTCAGCAACAGCAACCACTGGACCTCAGGGAAAAATGTGAAATGAAAATGTTGATTTATTTGCCTGTTTTATGGTGGAAGCAGAGACACACTGATAGGCTTTGACTGATAAAGTGTTTCAGAGATCTAGAAAGGACATCAACAGCACTGCCACAAACCTTCCTCTGACCTGAGATAATTTCTTCTCCGAAGAGCCTTTAAAGATGGGGTTTTTATTCTTTCAGTTACGGGAGCATTAACTAACCATTAGCTATTTATTCAAGTAGATACACAAATGCTGTTGAGGAAGTTTAACAAACTTTTTCAGCACATTTCCATCAGTTCCCAATAGCAGCTTCATACAGTGTTTTATCAGCCACTGTCTGGTGGACGCTTGTCCTGGCACAGCAGGCCAATCTTTGACACAAAACTGATCACTTGCAGCAGTGATCAGCTTCTCCATTCATGAGGACAACAGAAAAATGTAATGCAAAAAGTTCTGTTTTTTCAGCAACCATAGGCAAAATTTATTTACAGGTGTATAATTATTTATGTCAAGGGAAGGAACCATAAGAACACAACCTCTGGCTGTCACAGGCAACAAGGATATTGCTGCTTAGCATAGAAGGGTCCAGCAACCCCACTCCATACACTCCTGCATATGATCAAGCATGTCCTAGTGTTTTGGAGCAAAGAGACCTATTGTAAAAGATAAAGAGTGACAAAGAAATTGTTCCCACGGGAAGAGAGCAAGAGAGTTCTGTAGCAGAAGCAAAGGAAGATGCTCGAGGCTCCAGAGGTGTACACAGTCAGCTACTGATCACTACAGAAATTTAACCTTGGGAAGAAGGGAGGATTATTTTTAGGGTATAATCAGTATAAAGAAAAGCATGTATGCAGCATATGCAAAACATCCTGCGTAGGGTGAAAAGACAAAAGTGATAACAAGAAGGTATAATGCCAGTAATGGCCTCTGCAAGTAAAAGAACAAAAGGAAGATTGAGAGAAGAATCGCTCTGGAACTGTCCCTGGTTGTGGATGCTGGAACTCATCAGTGCTGCTACCTCAACACAAAGAGGTTCTCCCTTTCCTTTGATGTGGAAAGATAGCTGCTTTTGGATTTGCTGTTCACTTTTTACAAATGCAAACTGAACAATCATACATGAAGTTACTATGTTTTATTATAGAGTTGAGTTCAATAAATTTAAAAAACAGTGAGTGAGTGCTGTTGTGAATGTGTCTGTGTGTGGGTGCAGGCCTGTGTGTGTCTTTCAGTCCAAACTTCCTGTAAAACAGTGTGGTTGATACTGGACCACAGAGTCAAAGTTATATCACATTCCACCCTGGAAATCCAAATCAGCTACAGAGTCACACGGAAATTCTGTGGCACATATATTCTTTGTGAGGACTTTGTTAAAGGCTGTGCTTCCCTCAGCTTTCTCACACATGTTTTCCCTGTTTCCTTTTGCATCCCAGCAGTGAGCAGGTGAGTTGTCTGTGGCTGGAGCAAGAGGTGAGAAGCCAAATCAAAGGATTGCTCCTGTGGCTGAGCCATGCTACACTAGGATTTTGTGAACATTTCAGTTAGAAGTTTCTCTGCTTCTGATATCTCTCTGCATGAACATGTGTGTTCCCTGTGCCTTGAAGAATTTTAGTATTCTTTGTCTTCACTTGTTATATCCTCAGATGAATATACTTTCATTGCAGGAAGAAGGAAACAAAAGGAAATGACTCACCCAGATAACAGCAATGAAATATATTTTTCTATTATATTCTATATTTGCTAACAAAATAACCATAAATGGTGCAGTGATGCCAAGGCAGACATTCTCTGAGATGCTTTTAGAGGTGTTTAGTAACATGGCTCTGACAGATGAGGAAGTGAAAGAAAGTCAAACACATTTGCCTGCCAGGTCCATCCAGTTTATAGTTGATGGGAATTGTGTAGAGGGTCAGTTTGTGGTGAATATGCATAAGCAAAAGCAGTTTCTGCTCTGTGAAAATATAGAAAATACATAAAAAATTTTTGGAAAAATATTTTAGTGGAAAAGTTTAAACAATGGCTATTTGGAGTTTGGGTTGAGTTTCTTTCTCCCTTTTAGATAGAGAAGAGACTTGTATCACTGAGGGGTTTTTTCTGTACTGTGAATCAGAAACAGGCAAGACAAGCTTGAAGGGAATAGTTCAGGCTTCCCAGAAAGCTGAAACAGATTCACATGCTCATCTGGGCTGCAGTTTAACAAGTACAGTACAGCAGTCGTCTTGGGACAGGTTTGTCTGGAGACATGCTACATGCAAGTGATGGAGGATTTAGACCCTGTTGAGATTGCAACACCAGACTGGGCTGAGTGTCAGTGTCCTGCTAATGCAGCTATACTGGTCTGGTTCCTCCTCCTGTTTAGTCAGTGTTAGCCTGGAAATATCTTTGCACTGTGCTCTACTGGGCAAAGAAAATTTTCCAGGGATGTTGTGATATTCAGTTTATTTCAGGAGAAAAGATGCTTTTCTACAGATTATGCTTTCACTTCTGCCTTTGTAGGATAATTATTATCTGCCAACAAAGATAGAGGTTTCGTAAAAATAACATAACATTTGATTGTCTTTGGGTTTAGACATCTAGGTTTGTGACTTTCTGTAGTTTTCTTCATCACCTTTTGGAAAGACCATTTTTTTCAGGCTCATTGGAAGTCCAGGACACAGATGGATTAATCAAAAGAGTTAAATGGAATCTCCTTCTCATGTTCTTGTCCTAATCCTCATTAACACTTTTGTGGTCATGTTCTGAGCACAACCTCTGCCTTTGTCAGCCCCTAACATATATCTCAGTGTCCAAGTGAGACTAACTGATATTAGTTATGAAAGTGCTAAACTGCTCTTCTGCAGCAGGTAGTACAGAAGAATCTTGTCCTCCCTTGGGCTTTTTGGAGACAAATTAGATGCTAAAACGTAAGGGATAGAAATCCTGAACCAAATTCTTCTCTCACATGATAACTTGTCCTTCCAGGCCACAAGCAGAAAGAAGCAGACCTGACATCACTTATGTGTGAATGTGTCTCACAGGAAAATCTGCATGAAGAATAAGAATATAATCCCATGGTTGCCCCCTATCACAAACCCCAGTAGGACTGGAAAAGGGAGTGTGCATATTTGGGGGATGAAAAGGTTGTATGAGACTTCCTGCTCCTTTGAGGACTTGGAATGTGCAGACCCTTGGTATTTGGGATTCACATGACATTTTCCATCAAAACAAAAGACAAAATAATAACAATAACTATTATAAAACAAGCAACAGGCAAACACAGAAGTCTGTGATTTAGAGAAATTAGGTTACCAAGCCTTCTGTCTCTCAAATATGTGATCTGAAAGAAAATCATTGCTCAGTTTGTCAGTCATGTGTTTCTCCATAAACACAGGGTGTCTAATCTCATCCTCATTTACACATTTTCATGGATGCTGTGATATCTAGAGATTTATGGATGCCTAAAGGCCACATTATTAATATGAGATAAGCAGCTGACTATAATTTACATACAAGGCACAGACTATTTAATTTTATGTTCAGTATTTCCTAGCTCAGCTGAAGTGGTGGGTTGGGTAAATATTCAAGTAGAGGAAACTGAGATGGAGAGCTATTTGCAATTTTAGGAATGTCAAAGCACCTTCACCTAAATATGCCATTATAACAAGTTTGGGGCCGTTGCTGGCCTGTGGTTTCTGCAGTCTTTCCAGGAATGACACCCAGCTGGGTAAAGGCCGAAGGCAACATACTTTCAGAGACTTCCTGAGGACTATGAAGAAAAGCTGTTGCTGCTCTCTGTCCTGCTAATGCTGCATTTCCCATCTTTCTGTCCATGGGAACTCAGTGCCTAGGTTGGGCAGAGAGTGGTGACAGCAGGCAGAGGTGGCAGTGGTGGCAGTGGTGGCTGCAGGCAAAAGTACCTCGCTCCTGAGTCAGGCAGGGAGCAATGGCCCAGCACACCTTGGCCTCAGCTGCTGGAGCTTATCTCAAGGGGTAAAAACACAATTCAACCTCTGCCCTGCTCACTCAGGCTAATTACTGTGAATTAGTGCCAAATGAAAGCACGAAAAGGCAGCATTTTACGATGGTCGTTGGCTAGACAGCAAACACCACTAACAGGTAGGTCACTGACCTGCTATCATGACATGAGAAGTTTTAATGAAAATTTTATTTGGAAGTTGTGCCCTAGGGATGATGATTCCTGTGTCCTGCTGCCAGCCCAGGTATCCAGTTTACATGAGTCAGTGTGTGACACACAACACACCTGGAGTGCAGATCAGTTTTTTGCCATCATGATACCTCAAAACTAAACCAGAGGATGAAAAGGTTCTTTAGTATTTGAATCTATAGTATATATCGTTAAATATAGATAGAAATGCATATATATATATAAATTACATAAATATATTAATATATACACATATGAAATGCTTCAGGAAGAACTAAGCAGAGATTAGCTTATTTACCCTTGGAGGGGTAAATTTGCCCAACAGAAAAGAACTGCATATCCCCATAAGGTCTGTGAAAAGACAGCTGGAGGAAGAAGAAAGTAGATGGGGCCACCAGGAATACCATGCCATCAAAATCTCTCTAGAGCTCTCTGCGTGTATAAACCAACGTAACTCTAAGATAGAGAGAAATATGGGAAAATACTGCACAAGTTCAACTCTTCCTTTGCTTTGAAACAGCAAATATCAAGTGTACTTTCAGAGACTGTCCCTTAACTGCTTGTAAAGTTTTAAATTCTATGACACATTTGTGGTCCCAGGAAAAGGCAGTCATTTTTTCTATAAATTCTAGACATCTTTTTCATGTGCACTTTTAATTAGTATCTAGGGAAATTCACTCTGCATTTTCCTTGGTTTTATTAGCTAGAAATCCATCATGAATTACACTTTTACAACTTTTATGATTAACAGGGTGTTTAGATGCCTTCTGCACATGTAAGTTTTGCCTTCATCTGAAAGCTGTGTTTTGTTTTCATTTACAAATAAGCATCACAAGGAAGACCAGGAGGACCTCGCTGCTGACTGAGTGCTGAAGGCAAGGGGGATCTGACCTGATGAGAAGGAGCTCCTTGGGTGCAGTGACAGAGTAGCAGGGCCCTCTGCTGCAGAGCCTGGGCTTTGAGCTCTGTCTTTAGCCTGCACATCTACTGACAGGCACTCCCTGCTGTAAACTCATACCTGGTCTTTGACGTTTCCACATCTGTAATCTGCCCATGATAGCAAATGCAGAGTTTTTGGTCTGTGCTCCATGCAGCCTGGCCAGGCATTGAGTTTTGAAGTGGACTTTTGAAAGGAAGTATTTATGGCTAAATCCCAGAGCAGGCACCATGCAATGCTTCTGTGCTCAGAAGTGAGGTGACATCTGCTTGTTGCAGACCGTGACTTTTAAGCTCTTTCTTACTTGGATGGCACAGTCACGATGGAAATGGTCTGTGAAATTATGTTCCCACAACAGAAGTCACCAGTGTTGAAGAATAAATGAGAAGGTGAATTTGTGTTTCTGCTTCATATTATTTGAGTGTTGACAGGGGCACAGTGAGGAGGAAGAAAAGAAAGGAAATAAATCACACAGAAATGTAGGACCAGGGAGGAATAAAATTTTTGTCATAAAGTCCTATGGATGAAAGGGAACAAATCAGACCTGACTTACTTTTCTCATTTGGAATAGCCATTTGGGTTAGCTACAGGAAAGGATTTTCCCCAGTATAAGCTAGGTTTGATGACACAGGCTTGACTGGAGAAGAGATGGACTTCTGAACACAATACAGAAAGGAACAGGACTGTGACTCTTGTACCTCTGGACAAAGAAAGGGGTAGGAAAAGAACTGAGTTCCCTCTCTATGCTGCCCTTCACCAAGCAGTGGCTGGCTGAGGTGAGAAGTTGAGTTTGTGCTCTTTCCCATGGAGCCCTTTACTTATGTTCAGCACTTTGTTGTTCTGGTAATACAAGTTAACAGCCTCTTGAACCAGCTTCTCTTTATCAGCAGAAAAGCATCATAATTCAGAACATCAAGTGCTGCACTTGTGCCCTCAGGAGGGAATGCAGAGGATGGGAAGATCAAGAAGATGAACCAGCCTATATCTCTTTGAAAGGCCAAACAAGCACTGAGATAGAGCGCATTTATCTAGGGGCTTTGGATTCTCACATCCTTCTGCTGAAAGCTGGAATCAGACACAGGTGTTTCTTTTTTTCCTTCCTGAAAAGATTCAGGATATCATGACATTTGTCATATATGTCTCACTGACTTGCAAGAAAATTATGTGCTTGGTGTTTCTCACAGACAATAAGGAATGAAATCTCACGCTGCCTTAATGCCACACTTCAGTTCTGTGGAGTTATTTCAATTTAACGAAAAAGGAGAAATAAGTAGGACCCCAGAGATATTAATGGAATACCTGTCACACAGCATGTCAGCAGCAGTGGCAGGATGAGGGTGCACAAATCCTAGCCAGTCCTCTACTCCAACCCTGCTGTTAGCTGGTCCCTGAGTATTTCTCTGCGAATCACATTATCGCTGAATTTGAGAGCCTCACTTCAGGCTTTCAGCTAAATGGCAAGTGAAAATAAATCTTAGTTGCTCTATGCTCCATCTGTAGTCAGTAGGCGAGAGGTGTAGGGGCAAATCATACCTCACATGGGCTGGAGCACACTCTGTAAGTACTGATCCCCTCCATTAACTGTAATCAAAGACCAGCCAAAATTAATTTGAGTGTGAAGGGTAAATATCTAAAATTGCACAGTCCCACACCAGTCATATAAATGCACCTGATCATTTACTCAGACTGGTGTGTTTGAAATGCACCATCAGATGTTCCTGGAAAATGGGAGAATACATTCAGAGCCATTTGCCAGACTTCTTTCATGGAAACCTGTAGGTTTATGCATGCAGGGCTCATCTATATGTACCTCTGCCTTTCAGCAGCGGAGGCATTGCTTAAATAGCTGTTTGTGTGTCTGCAGATCTGCTTATCACTGTTCTGTTTCGTGCCTGCTTCCTTGAGGTGGGTGTGAACCTCTACCCGGGCTAAGGAAGAGAGAAAATCCACAACCTGACTTGGTTGCAGTGTACCTGATGGACTGGTAGCTTCCAGGCCATCCTCTCTCTGCACTGGGAAAATATTCTCAGATTTCGAGGTGGAAATATGAGAATATCATTGATCAAATATCCCATGCAGCAAAGTCCTGATTTTCCATTAGCAACACACCCAAACACTTTCTTCAGCCAGGAAAGAGCAAAGGATAATTCTTGGTCCCATAGAAACAAGACTTATATGTATGAAAACTTCACATATGTATGAAAATTTCACACCTTTCTGAAAGGAGGAATTCATGGGAGATTTGCTGATTAACTGCTACATGAAAATCACTCACCTTAAAAAATAACTTATATTAAAACAGAAATTTGCATTATAATGGAAGAACTGATAACAAAGAAATGAGATGAGAAAATTATGTTGTAATCTGGTAAAAATATATATGGAACAAAGCCACTGGAAAAGAACTTGACAGGTTTCTTAATGTTTTAAATTGGAAATGAAAGCTCTTCAGAGTTTCAAAGATTTCCATGTTGATTTTAAAACTAATTTTGTTCAAAAAAAGAGCCTTCTGTTTTCAAAACTGCACAATTACAAGCTTCAATTTTTTTTTTCCAGCTTTAACAGCTTCAACTTCCAAATCATAAAAGTATAAAAGATATTTCAGTCAAAATAAAAAAAATATTTTTTCTGTCTGTAGCTAAATAAATATTTTCCTGGAGTTTTGGCTGAAGAAAGATGGGGTTGACTCTGTATCTAGATGTTGAGTGGGAATATGCTTGGGTGCTTAAAAAATGTCTGCATGTTAGAAAAATGATTAAGAATCCTGTACTGGAACCAAGATTGCTTGGTGCTAAACCTACAGTCTATTAACAGAGTATGCATTTAAGCCCATAAAAATACCTGTGCTGTCAGAAAAGGTTTCAAAATAACTTGAGATATTAAAATGCCTATGCATTTGGGTAGGTCATTACTGTCCTGAAGTGTCTCCCTGCCAAGGACAGAAGCACACTACACAACTCTGCCTTCCCTTATCAGCATGCCAGGAACCAGCTTCCATGAAGTGCTATTCTCCTAAAACCAAATGATTTCAACAATTTGGAGACATTGAAGTATCTCTGAGGATAAGTGAGAAAATAGTTTCTATGTTTTAAATGCTGTGAGGAGGGGAAGGAGAAAGGATAATTCTTAATTTCCGGAGGTCTTAAACCAAAAAGGTTGTTTCATTCTGACTTGTGCTGCTTGTGATATTAATAAACAAATCAAATGCAGTGACGGAATAACACATGCCGTGTGTACATTGTCTAGGTGTCTGTAATGTCATGGTGTGTGACTGTCTTCACTGATCCACCATTTTTTTAGTGCACGATGCACACAAGCATCGTGTTGCTCAGGCAGGACGTGGCTTCAGCTGCACTGCATGCAGCACCCAGATGAGGGTTTGAAGCATCTCACTTTGCAGCTGCTCTCACCTTACTTTTCCTTTGTGATTGAATCTTTATTACCAGAGTATGTCCAAGATCGTGCATCCTGCTGAACCCCTTCCTGACAGGTTAAATGCAGCAACGCACCAGTCCCATCTGTCCCTTCCTGATTTCTGTGGTAAAGAAATCCAGGCACATGGGTTGCAGGAATTCCTGATGTGCTCTAAATTTGTCAGCTACTCAGGTATCAGGATCCTGGGAGGCCAGGCATCCTAAGGAGCTCTGCAGCATGTGCTGGGAGGTACATCAGCAAGTACCCAAGAAAGTGGAGTACTTGGCCACACCAGCCATATCCCACTGGGAGTGAGAAAAACACAAGGGATGTGGTTAGTAGTATCTAGAGATGGTCTGAAGCAAATGCTGAGAAGAGGGAAAAGTTCAAGCTCCAATATGACAGTTTCACATAGTTTCCAGTGCTGTTAGCATTTTACAATTACTGAGGATCTCCTGGGACTGAGTATGCTGAATCCTACACATATTTATCCTTCTATTCCTCTTGGAGTTAGTTCTCACACAAAGCACAGCATGATGTTTCCTTGCTATCAACTCATTCAGCCGAGAATATCAGTTTAATAATACATAGAAATGCAAGTTCAACGTAGATGCTTCAGAAGAAAGAATGTAACAGCAAAAAACCAGGATGCTCTACAGTTTACTTGTTACCTCTGTAGATCTATTTAGCCTTGCTGTGGTGTAATATTGCTATGGTGTAATATTAATCACAAAGCTAAGATCAGCCATATGTGATGGCAAAACCACAGAAATATCACGTGACGCGTGGTGAGTCCCCATGAAATCTGCTCATATTGTTCCCAGATTGTCCACCCTCTCCACTTCTCCTGCACATGTTTAATGTAGCTCTTTTATAATTTGTCATTAAACCTGTAGTTCTGTGACACAGGAAATGGCACTATTGCAAGGACCTTGGCCATTGGCCATGGTCCAGTTATTATGTAAATTCATAGGAAAATAAGGAAGAAAAGGCCAAGTCTTGGCATGGGAATAACAGGCAGCTGCCTAGTGTAGCAGGTGGTGAAATGACCATCAGCTTCCAGACATGTCCAGACTGCCTGTGAATTAAATGGATGTTGGTGTGTGGAATTTTTAGAAGATCGAGGGTAACATTGCCAAGACCAGCTGTTGCCACCTTCACCTCTTCCTTCTGCTGGAAGCAGGAGGAGCATCGAGCTGGTTTTTTTTGGGTTCTCCCCAAACTCCTGGTCCTTCTTTCTGCCTTCCTGTGACAGGGTTGGCTTTACCTGGGTACCACCCTGGTCTGAACTGTGATAAAAGTTCTATCAAGAATTCAGCTAGCTATTACTGTGACTGATGAGCATTTCATTAATTGCAGTGATATTTTTTATGTATGAAAAGAGAAGTTATTACCTGTAAAGTTTACTTTTAGGAGATAATCTTTGTACAGCTTCCTGCCATCCAGATGCTTCATGGCATCACAGAGCTTGGTGGTGTTTGGACAGAGAGTCCTCTGCATTTTATGCAAGGCATGGGCCATTGCATACACAGCGTTCACAACAAACATGATCTTGGATTCTTGCTCGTAGTTGGAACTGTTGATGGTGAAGTGCTTTTCACAAGCCTTTTTATGTGGTTTTCGGTTCTGCAGATTGCACTGGAATTTTTGCTCCCAAAAGTCCTTGAACCAGGGGTTGCGCCTGTTATTGTAAGGGCTGAGACTTTGGAAGTACCTGTCAAACTCTTTAACTGGATGGGAAGCAAGCTCCAAGGTTATTGCCCCAGAAGCGATGCGCTCATTGCCTTTGACGATACTCTCCTGTGCTCCCCATCCGTCGCTGGCGATCCAGGTGAAGGACACGTTGAAGCGGTTGGCAGCTGCAATGAGCTCCCGAGAGTCATCCCCTCTCATGAAGAGCACCACCACCCTGGCGTTGGGTTTCTGAAGCAGCTCCCTGATCACGCCATCGTAAGACTTCCTGATGTTGGACCGTCCCACCTTCTCGGAGGTGGCGATGCAGATGTTGCGCAGGCGAGCTTCCTGCTCAAAGGCTTCGATCCCCGTCTCCCCGTAGTCGCCCTCTGAAGCAACTGTGGAGACGTAAGTCCAGTTGAAGTACCGCAGGATCTCAGCCATGGCTTTCGCCTGGTAGAAGTCCGGAGGCACAGTCCGTGCGAAATAGTCGTAGCGGGATTTGTCGCTCAGCTTGGCACTGGTGGAGGCGTAGCTTATCTGGGGGATCTGGAAGAGTCTGAGCAAATTTGCCACCTGGAGAGAGAGTGGGAAAACACAGATTGTTAAAGAGTGGTGTTTATAAAATTGGACAGAAATATCCGGGGAAAGGCATTAACAGTGTTTTTTTAATAAGATGCGTTCTGACAGTCACAGATTGAGGGTGTTGATAGAGGATGCTGATAAACTCCAGTGGGAGCAGTGCACTGTGCATAAGCACAAAAGCTGTTCTGCTGCCCAGTTAATTCCCTGGGTTCTACTGGAACTAGAATGGACATTTATTTTTGTGAAATTGAGTCTGTTTAAATCAATAGAGAATTAGACACAAAATAGACAATACACTTCAGTCTCAG
This sequence comes from Myiozetetes cayanensis, assembly GCF_022539395.1. Classification (NCBI taxonomy): domain Eukaryota; kingdom Metazoa; phylum Chordata; class Aves; order Passeriformes; family Tyrannidae; genus Myiozetetes; species Myiozetetes cayanensis. The sequence goes on from NW_026087521.1 coordinate 7,286,188, forward strand.
TCTGTGTTCCTCACTAAGGTCTGGGGATTTGTATGCCTTTGCTGTTCATAGTGGGATTCATCTTCTCTAAGATTCATTGTATTTGATAACCAAATACACTAATAAGACATAAATTTCTCATTAGCGCAAATATCACAGATGTACCAGTGGTTTGGAGAACTTTCTGATCCCATTTATTCAAGCTCTCCTAGCTTTTACTCATTTAAACTCTTTTTTCTGAGATGTTCTGACTGCAGACCTCCTAAGATGGCATATTTGTTGCATGTTAGTACTCCAAGTACTGCACAATGTCATGATGACCTAATGTTTTTCATAAATGATAAAAACTTTTATTAATCTCTATTTGCCCATCTTGTGTGATTTATGTGGTCCAAAGTCCTTTTTTTTTTCTTTATACATTGCTATGTCCAGTGATTATATATTCCCAAATCTACTCTCTTGCTCTCATAAAAGTGTGTGTCCTGATCATATCTGGAAAGAAATCAAGAAAGGCTATGGCATTTTTTTTCCTATGATAGCTTCTTAAATGACAAAGGGGAGATTTTGGAGTTCTCCTCTTGGTCACTAGAAATTGTGTCCAGTAAATTAAATTTAAAGCTAAGAGTACAGCCTGACAAAACCATTTGAAAAGCAGTAGTGTACTTGAGATTCCTCAGGGAAAATTATTAAAAAATGCCCAATCATTTTCTCCAGATGTTTCTCTGACCACAGACTATGTCTGTGAGAATTCAAAGGCAAAGGACTGTTTTGAAAAACATGTTGTGGAACAGGCAAATTTTGAAGGCTCAGACGTCAGTAGCAAATTAGACAGTCTGGTAAAAACAACCCAAAAAATCAGAAGAATTTTATTTCTTTTCAGCAACTGTATTCCTTGGGATTTTATAGATTTAGATTCTGTCTTTTCTGTAATGCAGACACTGGACTAGTGTCCTGCTGTGTCTCAGTCTCACCCTGTAAGCTGGTGTAATCTCATCTGGGCCAGACTCTGCTGCCAACCATAAGTGTACAGTGACTTTCACAACCCCTGGGCCACATGGAACTGAGGACTTCAGGAGGTTCTTGCCCTCCTGTCCTTCTGGGACACCAGGAAAGAGCAGGTGCGATGTCCTGGCATCTCAGCTGTGTATGTGGAGTTGAAGCTTGCCCTTTAAAAATAAACCAACAAGAGTGGTTTATTTTAGTTTAAACCAAAATAAAACCTTCTCTACACCTCTTGAAAGGGAGCTTTAGCTAATGCTCTTTGCATTTGCCAGTGGGTACAGGATGGGAAGTGCTGTGGTTGAACAAGTTACTGTCCCTCAGAAAGCTGCCAATGTGTCCTTAACCTCCCTGCTAGATGGTAACACACCTTAAACTGCCTTATACTGGAAGTGTGGGATTTAATTTCCATCGTGGTGATGTAAATGAACAGCTTTAAAGCAACAGGATGGGCAGAGAGGCTTGTTTTGTCACCAAGGTACAATGGATGCTTTGAGAATTGTTGAGTCTGTGTGGCTTTTTATCTTGACTATATGGTGACACATCCACATGATTTGGTTCACATGTCCTCTCTCAACAAGAGCACTATGATTTGGTGATAAGAATGTCCTCTGTGTAGCTATTATGGAACATCTCTCTCAGAACCGTGTGGGCTGGAATTGCTATTCTTGTCTCAGTTTATTCTAGCAGAAATTATTTTATTTTAGCTAAACCATAATGAGGATAGGCACACATATCATTTTGCATTTTTCCCCTCAAAGTGGCTAAAGAAGTCCATTTTCCAGCTCAAGCAATGCTTTTCAGTGCATAGACAAGCCTTCAGCTCACAGAAAGATGCTCCCAACAGATATAGCAGCTTCTTTATTGTTTGTTTCTGTGGTTATTTTTGTTGTTGTTTTGTTTCTCTTTTAGTTTAAGCTGCAAAAGCATCCATACACAGGCGAACAGAACTACACTTCCAGTTTACACAGGGGCTTCCAGCCTTTGAGGTCACCATAATTCTAGGGTCCCTGCAAACAGCTGCAATTCTGATGCCTGTGCTCTGGGGAGAAGAAAGTTTTTGTGTGTTTACAGCTGTTTGCTGTAATGCTCTTCACTGTAAGGCTGTCCAGACGTATGTTTCTCGTAGACTAAACATTATAAAATATAATATATAATATAATTAATTACAGAGGATAGTGACCCAATCATCCCTGAGAACTGTGACTGCTCATGGAGTTCAGTAAAGTTGTATCTGTTATTAATTCAGATCAGGACGCTCTTTTCGAAATTCTCGAGCTGGGGATTTCATGCAATGTTGTAGTTTCTTGATTTTAGAGACTAATTTTCCAAAAGAGCTCAAGCCTCAGGAACTTGGCTGATGTAATTGGTTTCAGAACAGTCCCTTTTTCCAGACATTTCCATCCTGATCTGAATATCTGATCCTGAAAATGATATCCTGATTAAGCAACCAACTAGATAAGAGCCCAGGTAACATGTTCTGGAGAGGAGCTGATATCTAAGACTTTGTGTAGTAGATTCAGTGCAGTAGAGGACAGTGTAAACCAGAGTTATGTGCACTGAGGTTGCATCACTTGAGGCACACCTCCACCGTAGCTCCATGCTGCCTTGGGACGTGTGCCACAGCTTCAAAACTGCAGTGCACATCCGGCAATCGCTAAGTGAAATAATCTATTTTGGCAAAGCTCCAGGCAGCAATTTAATCAAGTCATGGTGCATGCAATTAGTGCCTGAAATCCATATGTTGGCACTTAACGGTTTTTTTACTGTCAAAACTAGTGGGTTTTTCAGATACCTTTGAAAACAAGGCTGGATGTTCCGCATCTGCAAACCGGAACAGTCACTTTGCACAGCTTGCTGTGAACAAAGCGTGTCAACATATTCAGCATTCGCCGTGATGGGAAACCTTTATTTGCCCTCACATTGCTGGGTTTATTGGTGTAGCCACTGTCCTGTGCTAAAGTGTCCAACTCCCAGGCAAAACTGGCTCTCACCCAGCTGCTGGGATGGTGGGTGATTCGCTGCCCAACATGAGCACAGGAGGAGTCCAGTGTGAGCCACGTCCCTCCACAGGGACATACTGCCCCAGCAAATCCTGCAAATGGAGTGGCCAGGGCAGTGCCAGGGGATACTGATATCCCTCTCCCAGCATTGGAGTCACATCAGTCAATTCTACCTCTTTGAGCACCAGGGACAGGATAAATGCCTGTGGGAAATTGCCAGTCTTGTTTATAACACTGAAAATGGCTTCATAATAAGCACCTGCAAGGAGCCATGAATTAGGTACAGCTATCAAACACATGAACCTGGTTTCTGAGTGTATTCCTGACCATTCAAGAATCTTGCTGGTAAATGGGGACAGAAAGGTAACACCCCTCTGCCTTAGTAGTCTTGGTCTGTCTTATGATTTATTGAATCTCACTGACATTTTGCCTAATGTTCATAGGACCTTTTTTTGATGGCAGTAGGATTTATTATGATGGTTTTTTATTAAAATTTTCCTTTTTGATGGCCCAGGGACTGCTACATGGATTGTTTTAATGTGTATGAGACTGAAGAACACAGGAAACATTTAGGAAAAAAAGTTAAATCTCAGAAGTGCTAGAACAGATTGGGTTTCTTCAACACAACACACAAGTGTTTATCGCACATTTGTTGGACAGAGGAGGCCCCTTGTTGGATGACAGTGCTCTCTACCCTCCTGAAATTTAACCATGCGAGAATCTCAAGGGACTTAGTACGGCTTAATGAACTTAATTTCATAGAGCTCCTTTGAGACAGGCAAGAGCTCCTGTGCCAGTTTTGAACAGACAATAAATTAATCTGTGCAGCAGAACAGGATTGAGGTAAAGGAGGTTTGTCTCTATGGAGAAACTGGAGAAATCCCTCCCTCTCTGAGCTGCAATCTGTCCTTATGGAGATTCCGTGGCTGCCTTTGGTCTCCTGAGAAAGTATTTCTATTTTTGGGGATAAGTTTATTGTCTGGATTCCCACAGCAAGACCATGGCAAAGCCATTTCCCAGAGATTTCCTAATGTCTAGATCATTACTATAACACAGGGGCTGAGCTCTTGCTTAGGAAATACATGTACCGCTGCCAGTGTATGTTGTATCTAGTTCCTAAGTGATGGTAATCTACATTGTAGGCTTTTTGTCATTATTTGGGCAGTGGGAGTCAAACTACAGCGAAAGCATTCATTCCGATAAATAATACAGGGGTTTTTTCTTATTTAAATTCTTCTTGTTTCTTAAACCCAAAAAGATACCAAAATCTTGTCAGAAAGCGCCATTTTCAAAAGGGAGAAAAGAAACACTGCTTCTGAATGGGCTGGGATGTGGGTGTGTGATAAGTGGTGGGCATAAACCTAATGTAAAGGCAAAATGAGGTATCTCTCCAGTCAACTGCCTCCATTGGCCTGTGCAGCCTCCCCATGATCCCAACTCCTGATTTGTACATTTTTCTTCAAGTTAGAATCTCCCTTCTTTCAATTAATAACTTTTTTTTCTGTCCTCTTGTCATGCATCATGTCAGCAAAAGCTTTTGCTTTGTGTTCCTGAGACTGAACCCGTACATACTGAAAAGCTCATACCAGATTGCCACCAAACCTTCTCTCCTCCAGGCTAGACACAGTCAGTTCCCCCAATTTCATCTTGTAGGGCATGTGCTCCAGATTCTCCTCCCCATGATCATATCCATATTTATTGAATCTTTTTTTTATTGAGGGGCCCAAAGTTGGACATAGTATTCTAGGTGTGGTCCAATGAGAATAAATAGAAATAATTCCATCTATCTACTGGTTATGTTTCTGCAGACAAAGCCCAGCAACCTGTGAACCTGCTGTGCTGCCAGATTGCATCACTGGCAATAAATTTGAGAAATACTGAAGAGTTGGGCTCCACCATAGCTTTCCCTGTTTTCTTGGGATTTAGTTGGTTCAAAGGCATGGCTCCTGCCTGGGGACAGTATGACCCAGTGTGACTCATTCTGGGCCCTTCTGACATACTAATGTAGTTTGGGAGTATTTGGGAGGGAGAGAGTTCAGTGATGCAAATGCAGATGCTCAGCTCAGACACCCCCTCCATAAAAAAAGAATCACTTCAAATTCTGATTTGTTTTCAAAGGGAAATTAGGACCTTAAGCTGATTCCAGAATTGAAAAACCTTTATTGTGGTAGAACATCACCTCTCCATAGCCTATTTAAAGCTGTGGGTGCTGTGTCTGGGATATTATAACAAGCACTATGAAAAGCAGTGTCACAGGGGCTGTGACATGACCTACAGCAGAAAACACCCACCTGGCTTCAGCTGAACTTCAAGCTCTGGCCCCAGGAGTTCATTTGGAATGCCAATATCCTAGTTCTTTAAATCAACAAAAGATCAGTTGCAAGGAACTAACCCAGATGCAGTGAGGTTATTTAGGAGTCCCAGCCTGTCTTGTGCACATTGTAGGACTGAAGCAGTGATTTTCATCAGCTTTCTCACTCTTTGGTATTAAGTCTCCTAGTTCATAAGTAATGTTCCTTAACAAAATTCCTTCCAAAAGGTAACTCAGATGAAGATAATTCACTATCAAACAAATAGAAATTATCTGGCACTTTCTGTTAGCAAGGAAAGGGAAGAGGGCAGCACTGTTTTTAGCTTTGCTCTTCTGGAAATTTAGGCAATGAAGCTGGGAAAAATACAGCTAAATATTTGCAGCAGACTCTATAGCTGTCACACACAGAGAATCAGTGTTTAAACTGTGAAATAATTGCATCTGCAAAATGAACATCAGTAATAAGGAATACTGTCACAATAACATCTACAATTTCTGCAGAGGAACTGGGAATTTCTTCTTATATGCATGTCTGTCCTGTATAATAAAAAGTAAACCAGGGAGGGTATGCAGAAAAATGTGCTTTCAGAGAAGAATTTTTTTGGAAATCTTTTTTCCTTATTTTCCTGCAGGGGATGGCACAGTGAGCTGTCACATATGCAGTCTGCCTCCACACAGCATTAACTGTTGAAGTAAGCTGAGTGCTGAGCACTAAGCTGGCACCTTGAGAAGGGACCTGTGTGGAAGACTTTGCTTTGCATGAGGAGTGCAACTGTTCTCAGAGACTTCCTAAACCTGATTGTGAGTGACTCATGCCACATTTACAAACGATCAGAAAAAATACTAAAACTGGGACTGATGGTTCTGAAAGCAATTTCAGAAATTGTTTCTGAAGTTTAAAAAGCTATCATTGATAAACATGGTTATTTGAGACTCATTAACTGATGTGTAAGTCCTAGTCAGAAGGGGTAGAATGAGTGTAGGTGAAGTTCAGATGTCCTTAGATAGTTCTTCTTTCTGTCTACTTTCTCTTGTAGTTACATCCTTGGAACACTTGACTGCTCACTACAATTACCTGAAAGGAGGTTGTAGATGGCTGGGGTTTGTTTTCTTCTCTCAGGTAACAAGTGATAGGACAAAAGGAAAGGGCCTCAAGTTGTGCCAGGGGAGGTTTATATTAGACATTATGAAAAATTTCATCACTGAAAGGGTGGCCAGGTAGTGGAATCAACATCCCTGGAAATGTTAAAAAAATCTGTAGATGATTTAGTGGTAGTCCTGGGTTAATGACTGGAGTTGATGATCTTAGAGGTCTTTTCAAATCTTCATAAGTCTATCACTCTTTGGTAGGGCTTCTTCCTTCGTACATGTGACCTCAGGGGTTACTTACCCATCCCTGTAAAACCGTATAATTTCCCCTTGGCAAAAAGAGAAAATGGTCATTCTGAAGAGAAAAATAAATCCCAAGCCCAAACCAAAAAGACTACAAAGGAGTCAGTTACAGTGGGCTTTTCAAAGAAGCCAGCCAGAGGGAGGTACCCTCATTCCTTTGAAATCTCTAGGAAAGAAATATCCAGTGCTCTTTGGGCACTTTGCAAATCGCAACCTAGTGGCTGTTCAGTTTCTGAATGTGGAATAGAAGAAACAAAGAGAGGAACAAACAGCAAGGATCTGGCTGAGAGGTAGCAGAGAGAGAGGCACAACAAAGAGAAAGGAGGGAGAGAGTTTAAAGGAGACACATGGAAGTTGGCAAGGGCATGTGTGGCTTAAACGCTGGTCGTAGGTGGTCCGTCTCACAGAGTAGATCTTTTAATAAGGATTTGGCTTAGTTTTCAAGCACAAAATCAGGAGAGGCTGTTGTTTCACAGTTGAATGCAAAGCTCCTCCATAAGCAGAGCACAAATGGTGTGTGTGAACTGAGGTTCCTGGTGAAATCCCTGCAGCCCCCTGCATTTTTCTCCTGCCAGTATCCCTGCTGGGTCCACGCACAGTGGGACAGAGCCCCATATGTTCTGGGGTTTTTTCTTTGCATGTAGTTCTTCTAAGGATTTTGCACTACTTTCAGTGGTTATGGAAGTCACAAGCTATCGTTAAGACTCTGTTTGAAAGATGGTTTATCCTTGGAGGAAGGAAATGGATGTGATTAGCTTTCAGGCTCCATGAGTCTTTGGCAGACTTTTGTGGCTAAGCAGAAATGACAGCCAGGAAAAGACTGCCAGTAAATGAGTACATACTCTGAATTTCATGCCAGATGGTCACTCACTTAGGAGTGGCTTTAACTTTTGTGATAGCGGTAATGTACTGTTAAACCTTCTCCAATGGTTTTCTTAGAGTTTACTTGAGACACAGTGAGGAACTGAAGAGAAGACAGCTGGGCACTGGTTTCTATTCTGCCATTTTTACCGGATGAGTCTCTAACTTGGAAATAACTTTCATGACTGTAATCTGGAGGTCTTGTGAGCTGGTAGCATAAAAAAATATTTACATACACCTGAATAGAGTGGATATGGAAAATCAAAGCCCAGCCCAACTAAATTAATATCTTAAGTTTTCTAAGAGATAACTGCAGGGAATGGACCCCAGTCTTCATTTTCAGAAGATGAATCCAGTTTTCAGAAACAGAGAAGAACAAATACAGCACTTGAATAATTGCATTCCTGCTTCCACAAGCATATTCCTGACAAGAACTGACCTAAGTATTTTAAATATGGCATGGGGATTGGCTATGCAGGTGCTCCTCTGCAAATGAACACTGTTTTTCTTTTATCCTTTTTAAAATGTCATTGAACATCTCCAAGAAAAATGTTTGAAATTTCTGTTGTAAACTAGGAAAGAGTGGATAACCTGCATCAGATGAAAAGCCATGAACCCAAAAGAAAACCCTCCAAATTTTGAAGCATTCTCCTCCTGATCCCAGATTCAGCTCAAATAAGAATTTTATTTCATGAAAAGAGGGTTGTTTGGGGTTTTTTTCCTTTTTTTTTTTTTTGCTTTTTTTCATCATGAGTTTTCCATTGATTGAAAATCCAGGCTTGAGTTTTGAGAGATCAAATGCTGTACAGATTGGGCTCACTGCTAATTTAAACACAACATCTAAAAACTAATTATCCAGATCATCATTAATGATAATAGCCTAGTCTGACCAGAAAATAATTAAGCATTCTGCATTCTCTTGTTGTTTTTAGACTCTGCAAAAAGTGCCTATCGCACATACTGACTCAGTGGGGAAGGTGTTCATTGCTGATTTACCAGCAAATTCTTTTTTCCTTAGTGGAAGGATAATGAAAGAAGTAGAAATCTGACAGCAGGAGCATCATGAAGTGATTTGGCAGACAGCTGTCCAGACAAAAAAACAGGAGAGGGAGGGTGACAGAAGGGGAAGAAAATGTATTGAAATATAAAGAAAAATTCACAGAAGGAAAGAAAAAAACAGAAATAATTTTTGTATGAATAACTCAGCATGTTTTATTTTAAGGCTAAAAAACTGCATTGTGGACTCTATGATGTTTACAGCTCTGAGGAAAAGAGAAATGTTTGACAGGGCTACATCTGGAAGCATCCAGCATCCCCAGTGCTGCTTGAAAACACAGGGAATGAAGATGTTGAGCCTTGTACACACACCTGATGAAGTATTTTGACTTTCAGCAGTGGTGCAATTACAGTTGTTACTGGAGCTACTCTGCACAGGTGAGTGGTTTTGAAATTGGGTAGTTTCTTCTTCTGGCGTGGCACCAAAATGCCTGGCATTAATGCTTCAAAGTCCTTACAACTTCAGGCTTGACTCTTCAACGTCTATTATTCCTGACGAGGATTTTCTTGTGAAATAGAAGTTGTGACTGGCTAACTTAACAGGACGAGCAGCAGGAGTGAATGGCTTAATTACATCATTTCTAGATAGTGTGAAATCTAAGGGAAAGCTAGAAAAGAGAGACTGAAGGAGGGCCAACACAATCTATGCCAAGGGAAAATAAGCAACTGAATACTTCTTTTCTAGTTGGAAAATGCTCAATGACATGTTGAAAGATTTGTGAAACTAATTTTTTTATCTTTCTGAAGAACTGTGTTACAGATCTTTTGTTTGAACAACTATTGGCAACTACAGGGAAGCTGTACAGATCATAGAGTATTAGTAACTATAACTATTGTTTCATCATCCTTCATAGGTTTTGAAAAAATGGAACGACATACAGATAGGCATACACCTACACTGCCATTTTTACATGTACTGAATGAGAAACTCTCTTATCAAGACTTCCAATTTCCATTGGACAGCTGCTCCAAACCAAAGATTTTGGAATATGAAACTTCTATATACACTGTATTATTACATTCAATGTGCTCTGTATCCAGTCTACTGCCTTAGATATGGATTTATTCTTAGATCAGTAATCGCCAGAGACTGGTTTCAAAGGGACAGATTGACAGATGTTGTGCAAGAGGCCACAGGACACTTTGGAAGTGTGGCCTGACTCCCTCAGGGTTACTGGGAGGGAATGGCCAATATCTTTGCCATTTCCTCAGCTCTAACTACACTGATGCCATTTTCCTTCTTGGCCAGCTGGGCACGTGCTGGGTCATGTTCCACAGGTTGTTGAACAGTACCCCCTGTTCCTTTTCCTCCAGGCAGCTTTCTACCCACTCTGCTGAAGCTTGTAGTGCTACTGGGGGTTGTTGTGACCCAAGCGCAGGACCCAGCACTTGGCCTTGTCGAACCTCATACCACTGACCTCAATTCACTGATCCAGCCTGTCCAGATACCGCAGCAGAACCTTCCTGCCCTTCAGCAGATCAACATTCTCGCCCACCTTATTGTCATCCACAAACTTACTGAGAATGTCCTCGATCCAGACTAACAATAAAGATATTAAACAGGGCTAGTCCCAGAACCGAGCCTTGGGGAACCCCACTAGTGAATGGAAGTAAGATAAGGATTTATTCTTTTATTTCAAACCTATATTGTTTAAATGACAACTGTTGCATTCATGCAGCATGGCGGGCACACATACATTCAGAAACATAAGAGGTATCACTTATGATTGATGTGAAAGCAGAGATCTGCACTTAGAGCTTTAAAAGTTTTAAGAAATGCAGAGTTCAAAATAAATACTAAGACTTATGGAAACTTCGGATGCCCTCAGGATGCCCACAGCTAGAGGAAGTGGACAGCTGCCAGAGGTTTAAACTACAGCAGGTGTTTTGAAGAGTGAGTCAAACTAATACAAATTCAGCAAAAATCATATGCTAGATTGACCCCCAGGGTAAAGTGACCAAACTTAGACTTGCTTTATTGACAAACTTACATAAGCAGTGGTTCTCTCACTGGAACTGCAGATGAACAGCTCTCACCTGATGGCGCTCCTGTGACTTACCTGTATGGAGACGCTGCTATAGGAACCGCCTATGACTCCTGCAATGAGCAATGGCAAATTCTCCTGGATGGCATACGAGCCGTCAGGGCACATATACTCTGTTTCATCTACTTTAGTCAAAGATGCCCTGACAAACTCCAAAGACTGTTCTAAGGCATATGTATCCCTGGAACACGTGTCCAAGATGTGAACTCCAAGCTTAATTCCCGGAAGCAAGTAGTTGTCCTTGTTGATTTCATCAATAGCAAACAGCATGGCCTCCAAGCGCTGGATGCCTCGGTCTTCATTGATTCTCCCACATTCTTCTATCCCAGTGCCTTTCTCCTTGATTGGAAATAAACCACCTAAGACCAGGTCTCCTTCTATCTTAATTTCCTTCCTTACAAAGCTGTGGTCACTTAGGGAAAGGAAAACTCCTTTGGAAAAAAAAGCTAGCGCAAGGACTTGGAGTCTGGTCAGCATCTTCATCGGTCCTGTTTTAGCAGCTCCAAGAAACACTGGTGGGAGCAAAAGTGCTCTTCAGTCCTTCTGATCCATTGCCAAATATAAAGTGCTGTCCCACAAGCCAGTGAAGAACAAGCCAAGTCTTTCCACTGGACCTCTAAAGAAGAGATAGAAGGAATTAGAAAAGGCAAAAGGAGACATGAAGATGTGAGATGCCTTAATCATGAAACCACCCCTCCTTAAGGCAAAAAAGACTCTCTTGCAAGTAAATTAAGGTAAATACATAAATAAATAAGAGAGACATGAAAGAGAAAAAGAAGAGACACGACAAGGAGGAGTCTTGTGTTTGGTGCTTGCTCAGAGCATGAAAATGCCTATGGTCGGACTTGCTCTCTTTAATGTTAATCACAGTTTGGTGCTTGGATCAAAGGGAGGACACAGCAGTGATGTATGTACTTAGGATATGATTTTACTCTCACTAAGGTCAGGACAGTTTGCCAATTACCTTAAAAGGAGAAAAATCAAGCCTCAGAGTGAAGATAATGCTGTAACAATTTTGTAAATAAACACACATACGCAAAGTCTATTTATACAACACAGGTGCATGACTTGTCCATAGACTCCTTGCCAATATCTCTTCAAATATGTCAAAGTGGCTGCCTTGATCTCCCAATCCTGAGATAAATTGTGTGGTAATAGTTAAATAGATCACTTCAATAATTCAGTTCTGTACTTACTTTTTCCTTAACAGAGGATGTACTATTATTAGAGTTGCAGGGTTATTTATAATTTAGAAACACTTAGCACAAAGAAATTGAAATAAGCAACAATTAAGATTTAACACTGACTAATGGCTGAACATGTTTATTGCAAGGCAGCTGTTTACCCTGGTACAATTTCCATGTTGCTGTACCAAATGGTGTGAAAGGATAGCTTTTTATTCATATTTATTCCAACATTTTTCTCTCATAAATCAGTAATGGGTCAGATGCACCATTAAAGGTCTCTCTCTGCTATCAAACTAGTCTGAACTGCAGACTGTCTCAGCAGAATTTAGTGATGTGTCAATGGAAAACAAGCTTCCTTCCCTGTAAGTGATGAGAAGCTAGTTTGCTTATCACCTGTGGTTTATTAAACAGGTCCAGAAAATATATTTTCTGGTAACTTTATGAGAAGTAATGATGTTGACCGTGTTCATCAGTACATTCTGTATCAGACTTAGTACTATAATTTACTAAATATTATTCAAGTGTATACAGGGCATCTAAAATGTTGATACTGCCCACTGGAAATCATTATCAGACAAAAAGGTGGCATTTGTGACATAAATGGCTGTGTTGTTAATAATTCAGTTGAACTGATTTCCATTGTTTTCATCACTAATCCACCATTTGGATAAAAACAGGACTTGGGATTTTTTTTAATGCAATATCCATCTTTTTTACTTCTGTGGTTTCTGCTGTAACGGTGTCTCAGCAAATATTCACACATTTATCCTTATAACACTGGAAAAATATTTGTTTTACCTGTTTTACACTTGGGGGAAAAAGAGACACAGAAAGATGAAATAAAATTCTCTGAAGGTTCTCAATTCAGATTACGATTCACTCGGCACTCACAATCACTATCAAACTTTGGAAAGGTCTCTGTTTCCCTTTAGGAATCGAAGAACGTGCTTTCAACCATGCCCTGAACCCCCTGGTTCCCACTGAGGCATTGACTCTGAAAAACTTCCTAAACAAGCTGGTGTCTTTTCCAAGCCTGTTCCTGAGTGATTTACTTAAGGTCATCAGCACAGCCAAGAATCAAACTTTGATCTTTTCCAGTGCTCCTCTGATACCTAAACAATAAACACCTGTTGTTTCCCACTGCTCCTTCTGGTTTTTATGACAGTCTTTTATGAAGTCATATTAAAACAAACTGCTTTCAACAGCCCTTCAATGCTACCAGGAACAACTGAGTTACCCAAAGGAAAGGGTTGTAAATGGGGTTCTCTATAAGGTTTTCTGAAACTAACCTGGGACAGAGCTACAGTGGATTTACCCTAAACAGCAGGGAGAATGTTCTCATCCCCTTGACTCCTTCATAGGAGCTGGTTTCTGCAAATGGCATCACCCTTCACCTTCCATCTCCTCTGTCTCAGGACTCTGTGTGACTGATACATCAGCAAGGTTAAAAAGGTAGGAAAAATTATTTCAGCACTGCACATAGAGAAGTGATTTCCCCTGCAAAGAGCACAAAGGCTTTCTATTTCTATCACTTGAGCACTTGTTACAGTGCTACTAGTGAGAGAAACTGCAATCAGTGATGGCACAGCAAAGGATCAGGCCCTGCAGAAGTCAAGGGACAATCAGAGAAGGCAAGGATTTGGAATAGGCATGACCATTACACTGTTTATTCCCTGTCACTTTGTGTTGACGACACTGGCCTGAAAGTGTCCAGGGATACGAAAGGAGGAGATGGTGGGTACCCCACCTGAGTTGGAGTACACAGAAGACTCATCCTCATGTTACTGCTCTGTCTGTCTGGGAATAGAGGGACACTGCTTGGTAAGGGATGCCCATGGGTGGCAGCCGCCTACCTACACCAATTGTCTTTCCCTCCTCACAAGGCAGTGCCTGTGAAGCTCTTTTCACAGGGGCTTTGAGACTGTAGGGAGACACCACGGACATAGAGTACTGCTTCCCAGGAAAACAAGATAATTCTATTTTCTGTGTTCAAATACTGTGCTTATGAATGGGAGACAGTTGACAAAAACACAGCTTAGGGTATGAAATGTGTTTCTCTCCTTCTGCCTTGGTAGCCTGTGCACTGCTTGCTGTGTAGTGGCATTGCAGTGTCCTGCCAAGGACCGGGGATGCTGAGCAGAGGTTGGGGAGTGAAGGCATTAATGAAAAGGCTGATTTGTCAGGAGAGGTTTCCCCTTTGGGCTATGAGGGAGGGATCTGTCCAGGATTTCTCAGTGCCAGGACTCCTGAAGGAAACTATGAGGCATATTTGGGTGGCCAGTGAGCAGCATCACCATGGTGACACTGAACAGACAGCTTGATGTGAAGAAGGGAGACTATTTTAAAGCAGATCACAAAGATGGGCTAGGAGCTCAGTTCCTCTGCTGCTCTCTCTTGCATGCACCTCCTACATGTTTTCTCTGCACCTTGCATAACTCACAAATATATATAGAAATATTTCATACCTATTCTGAGCTGACACAGCCCATATTCCTTCCCTTAAACATGGTGAAGGTACCACTTGCCATTTCCTATCAGAAGTGATTTCACTATAGTGACCACTCCAATTCAGTTTTGCAGTACCCTGGGACATTTCAAAAAGAAGCACCTGTTGATCAAGCTGCAATTCTTTAATTTTTCATTTATGTTTAAAGTTTTAACATCAGCTACAGGCAGAGTTGTGTTGTTTTAACTGTTCTTTTAATATTAAAAATATGTACATTCCAGCCCTATATACTTTGGTGGAAATAGAAGTAGGGTCCAGGTGTAGAAGTGATCCAAATATCAAAATGAGAAATAAATAGGCTGAAGGAGAAAAGTTTCCATGTTTGAATCAGAGCATTTCTGCCAGCTACACTATCTGAAATTTAGTCAGCTTGTGAAACACCTTAATTTGACACTTCGAAGCCCCTTCTCTTTCCACCATCAAAAGTCCACAGGGGAAAGCCACCTCTGCCTTTGGGGACCACTGTCAGCACTTCCCTCAGTAAAAGCAACTCACTTATTTGTGTACAGCAGCAGCTGTGCTGCTCTCATTGAAAATCCCATTCCCTCTAGGTCTGAATCATCAGTTTTGGAGGACTATGTCTGTGCATGTGAAAAAGTTGATTACACAAATTTACTATTTCTTGGTGTAAGTTTGCTTATTTACTAAGGACTGGCGCATTTCTGTTCCTGTGAAAGTAAACTGGAATGAGAAAGACGATGTCTGGGGTTTCTGCATTTAGTATCCCACTGATATCATCTCCAAAATTAAATCTGTCTTCCAGACTCACATAACAGCTTTGGTCCTCTTCAGACTTTGTGTCTGCAGCTCACAGAGTAGGTCCACCTGTGCTGTTGGTTCAGAGATGAATTCTTATCATACTATGTGTTTTCAGTCTATTTTTCTAGTAGGTACCAAAATCCAAAGAGAATTGCAGTTGAATCTTTCATTTAGCCAGATGACTTACAAATCTAAATCATTGCTTATACATCAATGCTAATTTTGTTGATACCTTCCAGCATATCACCAGTGCTTGGCACTGGCAATTCAGCATCCAGCAGCCATTCACTTTCAATTTTCCATTTATAAGGATGGAATAGGAAACCTTACTGAGAGCTGAGGCACTTCAGATCTCCTAGCTATTTTTCAACACCATTAGCTAACAAATGGGACAATCTACTGAGCTAAAACTCTGGAGAGGTTTTCTCTCTTCCTTACCATGTGCTATATCCTAAATTCCCCTACATTTGTTCCCCTTCTCAGTATTTTGTGGGGCTCATCTGTTTCTA
Source organism: Myiozetetes cayanensis (assembly GCF_022539395.1). Classification (NCBI taxonomy): domain Eukaryota; kingdom Metazoa; phylum Chordata; class Aves; order Passeriformes; family Tyrannidae; genus Myiozetetes; species Myiozetetes cayanensis. The sequence goes on from NW_026087521.1 coordinate 7,301,795, forward strand.
CAGCTTCCTGACAAAGGATGCAACAAAAGCAGATGTTGGTGCTGGAGAAGATTAAACATAATCTTAATTGTGGGTGGCTCCCCCTGGCACTCATGGGTTTATACTTCAGTACTCAGGACTATAATGTAATATTGTGGTGCCTGGAGCCATATGTTAACATGGTATCAACCTGCCATCCTTTGTAAACTTTCTTTGGAGGAGAACCATGCTCACTGTAAGGTCAAAGAAGAGGTTCCCACACCTGTGCTCCTGTGGCATTTTACAGCATTAAAGATTATTGTTTCATCAACAGATCTTTCTCCAAGGTCACCCCATCAGAAAAGTATCTTTCCCTGAGCCCTTGCTACACCCTACAAATTTTATCCTAGGGAAGCAGGTTTCTAAAGCCATTCCAATTTCAGCCCACCGTTCTGGTGCATCTTTCAAGACTGACACAAGAAGCTAAATGCAATGATTTCTTTCTCTCAGAGATCATGGATAACTTGCACAGCAGCATTGCTCATCCAACACATTTATCACGCTTATATGTGTTCTGCCGGAACTTGACCTTAATGCCTGATGAGAATTACACTGAAAGATTCCTTATTTCATTGGAAAAAAGTGATAGACAAGCTTGAGTCTCCTTACCAATTATAATAAGAGATGCCGTCGCCTCTGGAAGAGAAATATTTATAAAGGAATCCAGGCCTTATGGTGACAGATATGTGCCAGGTTCACAAATTGCTCACATCCTGATTCTGTCTGGATGAAATCTGATAGCTTAAATCAGGATGTAAAGGAAAAACCAAAACAAAACAGGAAAAAGTCGCAAAAAGATAAGGTAGGGAAGACAAGTAAATTTCCTCTGTGGAAATGGAGAAGTTCATTCATGAAATGTTAATAAGGTGCTGACACATAAACTTGACAAAAATGGCGTTCCAATTGGGTGATTTAGTGCCCTTCACTTCATCTTGGAAATCCATACATGAAAAACATTAATTAATACAATTACCACTGACAGCAGCATGAGACTATAAGCCAGACAAGTTCATACCATGCCTAGCATATTGTAGAAGAGTTTGAAAAGCCCTGAAAATTTAGGGGCAATTTCAATATAAAGACATATAAAGCAAGAGATAATATGTCAGTGCAGAAGTAGATCATTGGTCTTAAAATCTTCTACTCTGTTACTTTAGAACAAGAAGAAAAAATCAGAACACTGTGTTAGTTTGTACTGTGTTAGCATCAACAACGGATGCTTTATGTTTTCTACAGTGTCAACATACAACAGATGCCCAGCCCTCTCCTCAGAGATCTATGATCCCGTTTCAAAACAGAGAATTTAAAACATTAATCACGCAGGAAAACAGATGTCTCTGACGTGCTACTCCTTAAGTTTCCGGATATTAAATATCTCTATAGAATAGAGGTAGGTGTATTAATTTAGCCTGGTGAGGAACAAGGAGACCCTGAAGATCACTGGACATTAATGTGGTGTGGAAATATGGGCATTTGTTACTCGTTAAATTGCATGAGTGCATTTGGCACTGGCTGAGTCCTTCTAAAGCAAGTTTGGTCTCAGGAGAGGGAGCCACAATGAGCAGACCACCAGAGCTGGAGACCTGGGTCAGGCCATGCAGGCTCCTAACTCGTTAAGAGTTTCTCCATACTTTGACAATAAGTACATTCAAGTGCATTGAGAAGTCCAGCCATGGGCCTGAGGCTTTGTGCCATCTGGACAATTTGTGGCGTAATGATCTTGATGTAATGCAGGGTTAGACCTTTGAGAGTCTCACCATCTTCCCGTCTGTCTTCTTTGGAGTGAGCTGGATCCTACTGCTTTTTGTCCATCTGCTTGTTTCTTCCAGGCACTGGCGACAGCTGAAAGCCCACCAGCAGAGACAGCAACAACCAGGCAAGTGCTGCCTGCTTATTGATTGCGTGTTAGCCGACTTTCGTCTCAGTCTCCATGTGTGGTCCCAGAAAGACGTAGAAGAGGAAAAATGGGAGTATAAAGACTTTGAGGACAAAGGAGCAGCTGGCTTCTGTGACCTGTGGATGTCACAGCAATCATTCCTGCTAGGTGATGTGGGGATAACGTCACCATGGTGACAAGGTCAGCAATGTTAAAAGTTGGGTGAGAGAGGTAACTGCACAAGTGCAGAGTAGTCTTGCCCAAAGTGAACCATGATGTTTTCAGAGTGATGAAGCATTCAGAGGGATGAAACATTTAGCTAAGAGAAGATTTAACAGTTGTGGTTAATGCAAGTGAGGCTTAACTAAGTGATATTAACACCAACCAAAGTATAGCCTCACTAGGGAGTATCTGTGCATTTAGTCTTTAGATACGTATTTAGCCTTTCCCTCTAAATTGATTCTTAAGCATCTGGTTTTTCTGCCCTCACAGAGATCATTTCTGCCTAGTGCCTCTAATCTCTTCTCAGCTCTCTGCAACACCTGCAGGGTTTTCCTTGAGGCTGGATCTCCCTGTGAGTCTCCCTCTGTGCTCCAGCCGAGGTGCTCTGCCTGGGCATTCTTGGCTCACTTCAAATAGCATCAGCGTGAGCTGTCAGATTTCACTCTCATCACTCCCCTGCCAAGATGTTTCCCTCACATTGCAGCAACATGGCCAAAATATGGCTGAGCCTCTGCATATGTAGAGGGCAGAGAGTCCTTTCTCACTATGGCTTCTGCTGCAGCTCAATCTGGCTGCCAGCACAGCCAGCTTCAGAGTCACACCAGCCCCACAGAGCAGCAGAGTGTGCACCCTTTCTTTCCTCTGTCTCTGTGTGGGATGATTTCTGCTGCCACCCTGTCTGCTCTGATGGGATGCAATCCTGGCCTAGACTCCCAGGCAGCAGCACCTGGCTTGGTGCTCTCCACATTACTGGTCAGGACAGGAGAAACTGGAACAGCAAAGGTGATGGTCAGCAGTGGGCAACGCCCCTTCTTTGGCTCCTTCTCCCTGCCCCAACTTAGGGATACGTCAAATGTAAGCCTTCCCAGGTTGGAATGCTCCCATCCCTGTCTGGTCTGAGCTGTATCTCCCAGCTTCTCACAGGAGTGCCTAACACTCAGTGGGAAATCTCCCAAGTTAAAATGGCTCCTCTCATTTGTCGATCAAGGCAGTATTTCTCCCTCTGACATATGCAAAGCAAGCACTTCAGTGCAGGAGCTGTTGCTTTGCCCGTGGCTGTGCAGGGCTGAGCTCTCGGCTCATCACCATTGACCGTTCACTGATGAGATTTGATCTGCCTAATTTACACACCAACATATGGCAACATTTTAGCCACCTTTGACCTCCCCCAGGAGAATCTCCTGCCTGTTCTGGTTTAAGAAATACACCAGGTGTCTCTGGGACCCCCAAAGGCATAAAAATATTTCTAATGAAATGTAGGCAATTGCTTTAGGGATACTGGTTCGCCAAGCATCTATAATATGCGGTCAAGGTAGGTGCCTGATTGCATAGACAGTGTCTCACCTATTAGCCACTGGTTTTGTTGTGTTCTTGGTAATAACACAAAGCAACAGCAAGGGATCAAAATATGGAAAGAGTGTTCAGGTTTTAGGGAAAGAATTGTTTAGCAGTGGATTGTAGCTTTTTACTGCTTAGCTGTTTTTATTAGTGTTTTATTTTTTTTTTTTAACATAAAGGGATTGCGTATTTAATAACAGTAGCCTCTCTTGAAATGATCCCTTCCTCTCCCCTCCCCCCCACCAGAGCCCAGACTGGTAACTCTTCCATCACATGAATGTTACCTCCAGGCTACAGCATTCAGCGGAGTGTGAAATCACAATTAACAGAGCAAGTGTTTTGTAAGTGAGGAGAGACGGCCACAAATTACATCCTGCTATTAGCTGATTTTAGAACAACATTGTTGAACAGCTTCATGATTACTGGGCTGTGGCGTGTATTAAAAAAACATTAATAAAACATAATTGATTGTGAATTGTGCTTACTGCCTTTACAGTTTTAATTGCAAAAGTCACAGAAGTTTACGGGAAACAAAAGCTTTCCTCAGCTATTTATGTGAACTGGAGTGTTCTAAAAATTTACAGAACGTGATTTGCAGCTTTTGTAAATCAGCAAATTACTGAAACCATACTATAGAGTTTGTTGACTGATGGATCCTCTTTGCATTTTTTTTTCCATTTGGCAAAGAAAGGTATGAGAACTGCCTTACCTCTGCCAGAAAGCACCACTGGAAGTGTGATGGAAATAGTGTCCTTAGTCGCTCAGACCTGCCATGCACCAGGCGTGCCCTTAGATGCACGTAATGTCACTGGTAAGGGAAAGAGCTGGTGCTTTCTATTTACTGAGAAACAAGCAAATAAAGAGATACACCTCAAAAATATTCACATTTATGTCTCTCTTTTGGGCCCCAAATTCAAACCTTAAATGGTGTACTCTTACAGGAACCCAGAAATGTTTAATTCTGATCTGTGACCCCTCTGGGTTCACACAGGGACAAGGTATAGCATGGGGATTTATGGCTACGTTTTTCACACTTGGATGACCTGCTATGAATTTATGACTTTAAAATGGCCATTAACAACTGGTCCAATGTGGGACTTTGACAGAATTCAGGTCCCAGCCAGTGATGCAACCTTTCTGCTCTTCTGCATCAGTTAGTGCTATGGGGATCTAAATCTTGCTCTCAGGCAGAGAATTCCCAAAACATTTAACTTCAGGCACTGCCTGCACTTACTGATCAAGGTGACACCTAACTCCACTTATAAGCCAAATTTAGTCTCTGCCAAAGTCCTCGGGGAAACAGGCTCAGGGATGTGGGCAGGATCTTGCCCTACCTGCAGGTATTTAAGCTCGTAAAGTTTTCTCACCCCGCAGAGTGGTGGTATAAAGTGAAGGAATAACCCTCAGAAGTTCTGAATCTGTCTGGCTGTAACAACTAGAAATGCTATTGCTAGGAGTGCAAAAAAATATTAGAAGTGGACCTGAAGTGAGGTAATACAATGCGTGCATTATTTATTGACTTTTTGTCAGCCTGTGCCCTGGTAAATAAACTTGTATAAACAGTGGGAGTAGACTGCTGAAAAGCATTTCCTGTTAAAGAGCTAGCAGTAAGGGTTATTTTTAATAAAAATAAACCAGAGAAAGAAAATTTTTCCTGTTTCTGCAAAGATTTATCTCATGAAGGCAGTAACAAACATGCCTTGTCGTGAGCAAGGGAGTGACTTCTACTGCTATGAACTGAAATGTAAGTCAGTTACCACTCAAACTCGTTCCTGTTAAGAACAGATCTTTGCAGGTGTATCCTGGAAAAAACAACTGCAGCCTGCAGCAAGTTTCTCCTTATTCCATACCACCTGTCCACCCCTCAGGTCTGGTGTTTGCTTGGCTCCTTCCATGTAGCTCCCCAGCAGTGTATGCACATGCAGACATATATTTTTATGTGAAGAGCCAGAACCTCACTCCCCCAACACATTCACTGCCTTCTCTCACTGTAAATGGCCATTGCTATGGCAACAACTGCTTAACTCAAAATTTAGAGAGGTACTTAGCACAAATAATGAAAGAAGAGATGAGATTGTGTTCTGGGTAAAGCCATACAGTTTGATGGTCCATTGTGGCTCCATTCACCAATTGTTTCAGGACACCCTGGGGACCTTGCCTCCTCTGGTGTGGCACCTTCTGCCCCTAATGGTGCAGGAAACAGCCTTCTCTAACACGGGCTTTGTCTTTATTCTTTTCTGTGCTGACAGCAAATGGCATTTCCCCACAGATCAGCCACAGAACTGAATTTGCAATCTACCCAGCCTGGTATTCAATACCTCTGCCAGAATATTTCATGGTCTGATAGTGAAAGGGGGGAATTTCTTGCTAATGAAGGGAAGGAAAGACAGGCCCTGTTTAAGAGTATCTTGGACAATGCTGCTGTTCTGCATCAGCGTGCCTGGAGTCAGATGAAGGCCCAGCTGAGTTGCAGGATAAAGTGTACTCCATGTCTGTGACTCTTCTTGCAAGGGGTTGCTCTGTGGTGCCAAATCTCAGACATAATGACAAAGAAGAAGAAAGACCAGTTTGAATAATCTCAACGATTCCTAGCAAATTCACACCTTTCTAAACCTGTACAAACTTTGTCCTATGTTCTTACATATGGCCACGTGTTATATAAGTTGAGATGAAAGATCTACAAGAAAGCTGAAGAACTTTTTAGAAGGGCATATAGTGATAGGACAAGGGGGAATGGCATTAAATGAAGAAGGACCAGATTAACATTAGACACAGCGAAGAAATTCTTCACTGTGGAGATGGTGAGGCACTGGAACATGTTGCCCAGGGAAGTTGTGGACTCCCCATTCCTAGAATTTTAAACATCTAAAGTGAGGTTCCCTCTTTAGTTTCCTTTATAATGGATGGATGAAGATAGGAACTTCCAAATGGCAACTCCTCCCCTGGGTGGGATAAAATGCTTTCTAGAGATGCTGCCTCCACTGTGGAAAGCAGGAGCTTAGGGTGAAAACAACCTAACTTCAGCAACTTTAAAGTCTAAAGCTAAGCAGGATGAATCCTGGTCTTAACTGTGCTCCTTCCATTGCTTACTGGAGACAGACAGAGTTTTGGTCAAGGAAGAGTTAAAAATGTTTTGCATGGATGTTTGTATAGAGGTTTATTATTTCTTGGAAGGTACAGTCCACAGTAGGATGTACTCCTGCCTCACTCTGGGAAGAGTTAGATCTGATTTATTTTGGGAGGGCCAGGGCTGGATGTTCTTTCTGTGTGGCCTGTGTGCCTTGTAATAACAAGCTTTCTTGTTATTACAATTCTCATTGCAATCTAAGATTAATACTTGTTTCCTAAATTTCACCGAAGCCAGCATGAATGAATAATAATCCCATTAAAGAATTCAAGAACTAGCCAAGAGTCACTAGCTGTATTTGTTAATGAAACTGAACCAGAGGTATGGATTTCATTGTTTGCCTGCACTTTCTGGCTTTGATCAGGGAGAAATTCCATGTTTGCCAACATTTCTACTGACCACAGGAAGGCCAGCAGAGCCATCCACATGGCAGCAGGCACGCAATGAATGTTATTCTGTGATAATTGCCCCAAATTCTCCTGTCAAGCAGTGATTAAAAAATGTTTGCTGAGAAACCACAAGACCAGGTGCATGAGAAAAAAGTAGGTTAGGAATTGTACATGCCAGATTGTGAACCAGGCTGCGCTCCCCTTGAGGGCATATTCTTCCAGTCCCACAGCTTGTTTCACAGAGAGGAAGATGATGGAGAAGAACCCTCTCTGCAGATCCTCTGTTCTTCCCAGGGCTTTGGTGTTACCCATGTGTCAGCCCCAAGGCTCTGGGAGGCAAAGGGCCCTACATAACAGGTGATGAACTAACAGTTGATGAAGTGCAGAGGTGTCTTTGAGCAAGGAGAAAAATCAGGAAACAAACAGCAGCCCTGGATGTGGCTCTGCTCCAGCGGTAGCTCATCAGCTCAGGGCATTGCTGAGCCTCGGGACAAATTCTGTGGATCTCACTGACTCTGCCTGGGAAGAGGGGAATTACAGAAGGATAACAAGCATGGAAATGTGAAGGAATTTGAGGGGAAATTTTGAAATTCACTTTATAGCTTTATAGCTTTGACAAAATCCTAGACCTTTAAGCTACATGACAGTTTGTGGAGAAAAAGAAGTGCAGTTCTCTAAGTTTTTAATTAAATGTGCTTTTTAGGACTATCACACCCAGTTTGGCAATAAGCAGTGAAATACACTCCCTTCGTGGCTCAGGCCCAGCTGCCTTTTTCTCAGGAAAGCAAAATCAGCGTGGCCAACATCCTCTGCCTTTTCTATTCCACATAGAAATGAAAAATATACATGGGAAACAGTGGAGTCCTGCGAAAGCAGGTGACAACATTTAAAATGGGAAATCCCGTGGCATCTCTCCAGCATTAAAATGAGGACAACACTTGAGTAACAGCCTACATTTATCACAGACTGCCTGTTCTCAGTATGTCCTAATAGGTTGCAGAACAGACATCTACAATATGATGTCAGAGATGGTCAGTCATCCTGACCATCCATTCTCAGTGGTTTGGATAAGCTACTAAATATTTTGGTGGTGCCCTACCTGTAACTTTCTTGTCTAAAACAAGGCCACAAGGTGTGAAATCAGGGTTTACTGAATTCAGAGCCAAGCTTTCACTGATGTCTGTCAAACACAGGCTAGCCTCAAGTGACACTTGAGTTGCTGTTTGACTGTTTTCTTTCTGACATTGCATGAGACCAGGGCATTTTACTTTTTCCAAGGCAGATACATTATCTGACAGTTTCCAGCTGATGTAAGATAGGTTACAACAGTGATTCAGCCCATCTGAGCAAAGGACCTTATGGAAAGTCTGTTTGCCTGTGGTTTTCTCCAGGGGGGTTTCTGATGTCTGCTATGTGTCTGAGTTCACTCTTCAGCCTTTCTTTATCATTGGGGTTTTAATCTCATTCTTCATTCCTTTATTCCTTTATTGAGCCACCTCAAAAGGAAACCTGTAACAGATTAATGTCTCCAAGGTCAGTATTTTCTACAATTTTGTTGAAACTGGCTAGTATTCAAACTTGATAGGAATTGACAGTTAATGAAATTGCATAAGCCCTATTTCCTTAGGAAAACAGCCTTCAAAAGACCAGGGCATGCTTTGAGAACTCTTCTATCCTTGCAATGTCCCAAGCTGTAACTTTTAAACCTCCCCTAATGTTATGTAAGCCAAAAGCACAGCTTTACTCCTGGATTAGTCAATTATAGGACATGATTAATCTAATATATCTTAGAGGTTGGAACAGGATGAAATAAATTGCACCCAACTATATCTATTTTTCTCCATGACAGCAAACAGGGTCTATAGAGTGGAACAATGAAATTTTCTGCATGGAGTGGACTCTTCAGACTCTCATTTAGGATTCTCAATGAGACCAAGAAAGCCAAAGGATACTTTGGCATGAAGTTAATTTCACAGACTTACAGAATCATGGAATGAGTCAGATTGGAAGGGACCATAGTGGGTCATCTGGTCCAACCTTCCTGCTCAAGCAGGGTTGTCCAGTTCTTAAATATCTCCAGCGAGGGAGACTTCACAACCTCTCTGTGCAATCTGTTCCCATGCACAACCACTCTGACACTAAAGGAATTCTTCCTAAGATTCAGGTAGAACTTCCTGTGAGTCACTTTCTTGCTGTTGCCTCTTGTCCTATTGCAAGGCTAAACAGGCCCAGCTCCTTCAGCCTGTCCTTGTAAGAGAGATGCTCCAGTCCCCTAATCTTTGTTGCCCTCCAGTGAACCTGCTAAAAGAGTTTCATGTCTCTCTTGTGCTGAGGAATCCAGAACTGGACGCAGCAGCTCCAGCTGTGGCCTCACCAGGGCTGAGTAGAGGGGCAGGCTCACCTCCCTTGACCTGCTGGCAATGCTCTTCCCAGTGCACCCCAGGATACCATTGGCTTTCTTGGCCCCCAGGGCACAATGCTGGCTCAGGGACAGCTTGTTCACCAGAACCCCCAGGTCCTTTCTATTTTCGGCTGATTCACACGCTACACTCTATTGACTACATTGATGAAATCCACAAAGAGTCACTTAGTTCACGTGCAGATGTCAAGAACAAAGCTAAAATGGATTAGATAAGATGGGTAAGATGGTCTAGATAAGATGGATTCCCCGTCATGCTCTCTTAAAATTTCAATCTAGCTAAGGATGGGTCCCTCTCTCACATTATTTGTATGTTATCAGGCCCTGACAACATCAGACCTTGTGCCTTAGTACTAAAAGCCCCCCTCTGTGAATAGCAGCAATACTATATGAAATAGGGAGAACTCACATTTTGCAAATCCATTCTCTCTGTGGACAGTGTTTCAGTTTCATTCTGGGATCATTGATTTGCTGGCTTCGAGCTGTTTTCTTCATCAGGCCCAGAGGATAAGCTTTTTTTGCACTGCATCTTTCTCTCTTCTATGGCTAATGCTAGTTTATGCTCCTTCAAATCTTATGTAAAGCTTTTACAGGAGAATACATCTGTGATATGCTCTTCGGGTGTTTTTTTTTTTTTAAAAATATGAATAAACCAGAATAAACTAGAAGATTGTCAGTGTATTTTGCAGATTATCTGTGTTCCAACTCTACTCACAGGAAAATGCAAAGTCGATTAAAACCCACCCAGTGTAATAAATATGGTTTTTGATTCTGTCAGCATGGCTAAAGATGAAAGCTAATGGCAAATCCATAATACAGTCATACAGATCAAATGATCTATCAATCCATAAGCTTGCATTCATGAGAGATAAATGCTCTTATTATCTTCACAGCATGCCCCAGTTAGTCCAGCATGAACTTGGTGAGTTAACTTGGCACTCTGCAGTCAGGGTGCTGGAGTGTAGGAAGTTTGCTCGCTACAATAGGATTGCAAATGCTAAAAGTTCCATTTCTTCAGTCTGTGAACTGTTCCTTTCACTGATCACTGCTCAGCTCAGCAGCAGCTCTCAGGTGTATCCCATTCCTTGGTCCCCATTGTGGTTTTCCTGTGTTCCTCTTCCAAGCCTTCCCCCTCTTCATGCCAGCAGCCTCTTTCTCCCAGGTTATCTGTACACTGCAAGACACTTTAGATGCCCCTAACATTTCAGTGGCAGGTTTTTTTTCTTTCATTCTACCCAGCTATGCTGACAATGGAGAACAGACTCTTCCAGTGGTCAGCCCTACATTTGTTGGCTGCCGAGAACAGCAATGGCAGTAAAATCCCAACTTTGCCTCTGTGATTTTGTTATTCTTGGTGTGGATAAGCTGGTACCAAGAAGACACAGTGAAGCAATGCAACTTCCTGCTTTATTGTGTGGGATTATTCTGGATGGCACTAGAAGCACGGAGAGGCTCAAGTGTTTTAAGTGTGGACAGACTCTTTAAAGGCTTCAGCTACTGGTATCTTAAGAAGGTTTTCCTCAGCATGAGTAAGTGGTGATTATGTTGAAGGGCTGGTAACAACCCATGTTCAGGACATTCTCAGAGGTTTAGCAAAAGTCTCAGTCACATGACTCATATCCTCACTCTCAGTGTCCTGAAATGAACAACTGCAATTGCTTTTCAAGGAAAAGCTTGCTGGAACTTTTTAAAATGGCAAAGCAGCAATTCTTCCATCTCCACTTCTCCACTTGTACCTCTTACACAGTTCCTGTCTGAAACCTTCTCAACTTTCTCACCCTTATCCCACTCTCAGCTCACCTTAAACTGAGCCTCAAGCAGAAAACACCCTACATTTCCATTCACCTGGGGCTTTATAGAGCCACATGACAGGAAATGTTTGACAAATTTAGCAACAGGCACCGCAGTCAGAGAAAACTTGTACATTTTTCAAGCTGAATTCAAGAAATTGTGCCAGTAGCTGTACCAGCATCCAGTAGAGTCAACATAAGACTTTGGTTTGGTTCGCTGGTTCATTGAAGAAGGGGTATTATAGCCTTGAACTGTGAGTTCTCTTGCACCAATGGACTGTTTTGAGCAAGGACTATAATCACAAGGAATAAAACACTATGCAATGCAACGGCCAAATTAAGTACCAGTGAAAGAGGCTCCATTTGTGTCAATCATAGTTATCTTGTTGATGGATCTATCCCATTGCTAACGTTAAAACCTTTTTGTTCCCTTGTTCCAGCTATTCAGAATTATTCATTCATCGTGAATGAATATTTTGTGCTTAAACTGAATCTTAGTAGCTTATTTAGAACCACTTAAGATCTTAAATTAAATATGAGTGTAATGTGGGGAGGCAAAGAAATGAAAGAACCATAATTTTTCAAGTGGAAAATTAAATTTCCTCTCCTTTCTCCTCTTACTTGATGCATCTAGTACAAAGTTTATGGAATTTGAGTAGGTGTACTAAGAAAGTCAGAGAGCTTTGGTAGATATCTGCATGTGATAGATATCTGGCTCTTATGGACACACTTGTTCTCACTGTCTGGGGCAGCATCTGCCTGACACATATGCAGGTGACCAAACCAGTTTTGCCAGATGCATGCTGGTGACCCTGAGTGACTGCTGCAAGTGAGGGCAGGTCCTCATTGTGATGATATTGAGTACATGGACCACATTAAAATGGCTACTGGTGGTCCACAGGAATATACCAATTGATTAATTTAATTTCTGATAGAAGGTGCAAACTTTCTCCGTTGACACTTAAAGGACAGCAGGACCAACCTACGAATTTGTTCCTGTTTATCTGTTGCATCTCAGGAACCACGGGGAAGAAATTAAAAGCTCATCATCTGGCCAGCATGGAAGCTCAGAGCTTTGATGCTTTCAGCTGTTAAGCCTGCTGTTTCATAGAACCCATTTTCCACTCCTTAATCTGCTGACCAAATCAATGAGCTGATGTTTCGTTGGGAGCAATACAGTTCCAGACAGGGTTAGCAATTTATAAAATTTCCATCGGCCTAAGCATAGCAGTGAGCATATATGTGTATGCATGCATGTGGTCTTTCTGGCTGCTTTCAGCATTTGGTAAACAATTACAGGAGAGCATTAGCTGTGCTTCAGTGAATATTGTGAGTCTAAACTAATGTCATGATCTTCACTCAGGGACTGATAGCATCCCTGATGGCTCAGCAAGGCAACAGGGAAATAAAGCTGCAATACACCTCATTTTCTTTAGGGTGCTTCTCTCTTTTGAATACCTAACCCTTACACTCAGAAATATTTTTTTTCATGGAGTTGTGAATAGGTCTCTCTTTTTCAGTAGCTGTACAGATAAATAAGAATAGTTTGTATTTCTCCACCACTACAAATCCCTTTATGCCATCCCTGTATTTTACCAATGAGAAGCTGTGGAGAAAACAAAGTATGGCATGAATTAACGGCAGAAGAAGCAAAGATCACTTCATTCCCAGTGCCAGGATATAACTCTCTGAGATCATCAATGTCTAAGAACAATGAGAGAACAAGAAGCTCAAGGCAGTGGGGTATTACCAGTCCACAAACAAGAAGAAATGGTTCCTGTTATAAGACTGATATAGCTGCAAAGCCTAGACACCATTTAGATTACCAAAACACCTTTTCAGGTCTTCATTATCCAAAGCTCACTTGTTTCTCCTCAAAAACACTAACTGCATTCCCATTTCTCTTTACCAGTGTTGCCTCACTTAAACTAGACAACTAGGCCACAGAGCTTCACAAAGCTATTTGTTCATGAAGGTAATGAATTTAAATTAGGAAATGCATTGACTGCAGCAGAACCAAGAGATAAGACTCTACAATAATAGGTCAGAACTGCTTAAAGTGCCCTGAATACTCATTGTTTTGTTGATGAGAAGGAGGAAACCCTGGAATTTTGTATGAAGGTGTCCTTCAGCACTTTTTGATTGTATGACAATCATCTAATTTAAATACTGACTTGCCCAAATCTCAGGAAAACTCATGTACATCATATTTTTCCTGCAGTTGGCTCATTAAAGCACATGAGTTATTTTTTCAAGAGACTTTGGGCTCACAATACAATATGTAAAATCCTCTTTCATTTGCTGGAAAGGCTCCAGTCTAGTAAGTAAAACAGGGCACTGAAAGTTGGTTCTAGTTTCATCTCTGCCTTTGGCTCACCTCTTTGTACCTATAGAAAATAGAGATAATATTACTTTCTGACCTTGCAGTTGTGTCCTAAGAATTAATGCTTGTAATGCACTACACGCTCCTCCAGTGAGTGGTAGTCTGGCCAGTGAGTTCACTCTGTTCTTCTTTGCATGGAGGTAAATTAGGTGTGCCTCTGATGGCAGCAGAAATTTGGTCCCATTGGATAGCAGCACGAATCCCATGTTCTCCAGGCATTAGACAGATTCTTTCAGCTGGCTTCATGCCTCAGACCTAACTTCAGTGTGGTGACATACCTTGCCAGGAGAGATTTTTTTTCTAGGTTGTGAGACAGTATGATGACAGGTAAAGAAAGAACTAGGGGCACTCATTCTGGTCAAACAGGAGATCTCCTCTGGAGAATTACATTACCAGCTCCCTCTGAAAGGAGTGATGGCAGAACAGTTAAAAAGGCCTGTGGGGTCATCTCTGCTGCTATCACATAGAGAAAAAATCATAAGCTAGCCATCTTCCCAGGGCTCCCTCTCCTTTCTGGGCACATAAAAGTTCCATAGGAAAATTCCATGGGATTTTCAGAGCACCTGGGTTTGGCTCCTGCTCCAAAGTGCTTTCTGGAGAGCCTTTCTAGTGGCTGTGGGGAAATGTAGGGAAGCCAGCTGAAGTATGAGGGTGTCAATAATGTCTACTGAGTCTGAAGTGCCTCGGGACAGAGCTGCTGGTGTAGACAGACAGCCTGTAGGCAACGGTGCTTGGCTGACACTGCTTTCTGAAGCCAGCCTTCATCTTACAGCCATCAGCAGTATGTTGCTGGGAACTCCTCCTCACTGTACTGAAAATAGCCAGCCTATAACTTGGGTTGCAGCACACAGTGAGCTGGGGGATCTGGACACAGAGGAAGCCCTCTCCCCAAACAACCCATGACAAGTATCAGCTAAAACCTCATCACACACCAGTCTGGCAAGCACCAGTTACTGTTAGCATTAATTATTCATATATTTCCATTTTACTTAGTAACTGACTTACAACTGTTCATGTTACTGTCTCCTTACTCCAGCACTTACGGAGGCTTAAAGGGCAGATGATAAATACATTTCATACTTCCTCAAATGCAGATGTTTTTGTTTGTTTTTTGATGTTTACTTGCTTGACTGGAGCATTCCACTTGAGTCTCACACCCTAGTTAGTTACAACAGATTGCAAAGTGGGATTCATGCCTGGGTAAGGATAGTTAGCTTGCTTCACAACACCAAGAGAGATGCCGGTCTGAAGCACTGTCATGAGGTCAGTCAGGTCTAAGATTTTAAATGCCAGAAGACTTACATTCCCTATTGACACACCCTCTGCTCCTCCTCGTCTTTTCCCCAGCAATAAGACTCGTTTAAAGCTTTAAAATATGGGAAGCAGAAAAGGAGTGATTAATTTTACTTACACAACAGCATTCACACTTGTAAGGTTTTGACAGCTTTCCTAAACCCAAAGGAATTCAGATAGCTAGAGCAAATGAATGCAACACCAATACTTGCATTGAAAAGATGTAGTTTTCAGGGCTGAACACATATTTTTTTCTTGCAGGAATCTGACAGTGATGTGAGTACGTAGGATGCTTTACTACCCCATTCACGTGATGCTACTTAATTCCCCTCCTCATCTTGATCAGCATATTTTCTTTGTGCTTCTTAAATCAATAGAACTGCAGCGAGTCAACAGATTATTTCAATATTTCATAGGATGATCTGCCCTTACCACCATACTTAGTACCTATTGTTTTTGGTAAGGCAAATAAAATCTTTAAATGTTAGATTTGCTACTTAGAGGGAAGATGACTGCGTGTTTTGGGGGATAAGAAATTAAACTGCAGAAAGCTAAACGTATATGGATGGAGCTGAATGCTTTTGGAAACAAATTCTGTAGGCTTAAATTTTTCGTATCACTGTCATGATTTTGGACGGAAAATGTAAAACTTGTCATGAATTCATAATAGGCCATTGCATTTCCATCTGAGACGGAAGGAACGTGCTTACTTCTTTAGGAGGGAAGACAGATGAAGGCAGGCAAGCTGCAGAATAAAACAAGAATTAAGTGATAGCTGCTCAGTGATCATTGTTCTGCTCTGTGTCCATTAGCTGTCTGGGTGTAGGTAGCAAACACCACATGAATTTAAATAAAACCCATTACTCACACTCGCTTACAGACGTGATGATAGGAGTTGCTTGACAGGTCCTACACAGGGAACTCGGATGTAATTGAGCCCGTTGCTCTCTTGATTCTCCTCCAGCAAAATCCTCTACCTGTGCAGGAATATTTTAAAACCTCACTAAATTTGACAGAGTGTTAGGTTTTTTGCTTATTTGATTTTTTTAATCATTATTGGGTCTCTACCATAACAGATGGTGAAATCTCTCCTGAGTAAGCCAAATGCCAGTGATTTTCCTTACAGGATGTCATGCAAAAATACTAACAGCTCGGCTCCTATTTGTACTAGAAACTAATAGGCTGGCTCCAGCACCTTTTAAAGTTCCTGGGTGTCTTTGGATCAGCTCCTTTACATATCTGAATGAGGCAGGCAGTCTGCTTTAAAGACTCCCATATTATTCCCAGAGTTTCAGTTTGGCATCCTATTAAACAGATTAAAAATCTTTCTTTAAAGAGCACTTTCTTTTTAAAATACACAGGTTCCCATATACACTAATATAGTCAGGGTATAAGGTCAGGGCAGTTTGCAGGTAAGTTTAAAATATCTATTTATTTTTTCCTTCTTGAATGAGGGACTGCTCACTTCTGAGATGGCCACTGGTTGGTTGTATTTGCTGGAAGCAAACACTTATAAGATTGCACTTGAGGAGATTAGACAGGTGAGAATCAGCTGGACCAGGTTTGTCTTTCCTTGGTCTTTTCCTGTGTCTCTTGCTGTGCCATACTGAAGGAATAGGGCTTAATGGCTATAAAGGGATATTTGGATTTAATTCATGCTCCTAAAGCTGTCCTAATTGACTCTTTTCTCTCATCATGGTTAACTTATCAGCTGCTGATCATGAAATCTCAACTGAATTCTGTGTCAGTCTCACAGTTCTGTGTCAAGTGGGCCTGCGGTAAAATTTCTCCATCTCTATAAGTCCCATATTCCCCACTGGTGATATGAAATACATTGGAATATTTTCATCACATTGATGGGGCCGTGAGAATGTTTGGATATATTTATAAAGGACATAAATATAGATTTTCTTCTATTCATATCTACCTGCATGTCATGCTGTAATTCTTATTTTCAGGCATATGTATCTATTTATGATCACTTTTTATCATTTAGATTTCCTTTTGATTTATGGATCAAAAGATTGTAGAAGAGACATTGCATGGAATACAACTGTGAAATGAATGAATTGAGGAGTATATAGATATCTCACAATTGCAAAAAATATCAGCAATTGGCTGCGGGGGGTGTCGGGGAGGAAATGAGCTGATAAACATGTTTGAGAAGCACCTGTAACAAAAGTCATAAGACACAGGCTTTTGGTTTACTGTGCTCAGCGTGTCACTTGCACATGAAGAGAACCCCTAGAAGAGAAGACAACTCTGAGCAGGGGGTACCTTAATCTAGCGAGCAGGGTTGGGTTAGTCCTGGTATGCCTTCCTCAGAGCTGTACAGCAGTGGATGGAGGTGCTTCTGCATCGTTGTAAATCATAGCATTGATCCTTTTCTTCATGTATTCCTGTTGCAATATGCTTTCAGGATATAAAAGAGTGCAGAGGTTTGTGGTGTTCTTGAAGTGACCACGTTTCCAACATGGTGATTGCGACCCTTTGTGTAAACTTTCTTGCTCCCAAAACCCCCCACTGTATCCCTGGACTGCCTGAGAGATAACGGGAAACTCACCTATTGGCTGTTAACCCTTTCCTGTAATTGGTTGGTTTGTAACGCCTCCCTTCCTCCCAGAAGCCTTATAAGCTGCGGGAAATTTGAATAAACTCTCTCTGCCTGTTTCCCTGCTGCCTGGCTGCTGAACCGGTGTCCTCTCTGCTGGGAGGCCACGAGGTGCCGCGGGGTAAAGGGGGAGAAGGAGGGAGCATCATTCCCCCTCGGAGCAAAGGGTAAAAGGAAAAGCCTCTCTCTCCGGGGTTCCCCTCTCCCTATCCACTTCAGTGTTCGTCATATTCCTTCCACAAAGCTTGCACATACTTCACTTGTGTCCTCAGACACCATCAGGGGAGGAAGAAGTATTGGTGGTCCCGAAACAGAGAGTGTTTTTCTTGTTGGAACTCTGCTCTGAAAATGCCCCAGACCTGAGACCAGGTTTGAGTCTTTCCTTTGCACTTAAAGAGAATGGGGCAGAAGTGCTTCTCCTTCCCTTTCTGTTTACTCTGCTGAGATGCCTGAATTTGTGCCAAATATTGTAGTTTAAGCAATGTGTAAGTATAACCAGGGGTCCTAAAGAGGCAAAACACTCACTACAGTAGGCTTTCTACATATGCCAAGAGTCCTTCCTTCGTCTCTGGGACTGTCTGTGTTGGATAACAGTCAATAGATGGTAATGGACACGGAGTGACACAGTAGCAATGGGGACAAGATGCCTGCCAACCCGATACAACCCCAGTTATGTACAGATATTCATGGGTTTAGGCTTTCATTACTCTAGGCCCCTTTGTAAGTTCTGAATTTATCCGCTTTGGCATTTTCCTTGAGAGAAGAGACAGATAGCAAAGACAGAGGAAAGAAAGTGGTTCTTATGAAATGTCTTTAAGGAGAGTTAATTTCTCTTGACTGATGTCTGTGGAATTTTCATATTCACTTGGAAGGAAATCATCCTCAGCAATTGTCATTACCTCCCAGAGAAGGGCTGCATCTGTTTGAAGGTATATTTGGCACATATTGTGTCAAAACTCACTGTGTCTCATACATGACATCTGAGAGCTGAAATGATTTGAGATGCTCCAGTTAAAGGAATTTGGAACCAAATTCCCAGGGGCTGTGGATAGTTTCTGTACATAAAGCTCTCTTTGAGTATATAAAGTAGATTTTTCAGATGCATTCAAAATCATTTTTACATGCTCTGAATAGAGTTAATTCTGCATTCTCTTGATCACCCAGATAATTCTTCACTGCATCTGATCCAGTTTGGCTAAAATTATCTAAGCAAATAGGGTGGGCCATGGACCACTCTCTGGTCTGGATACCCTCTGGTAGAGCTGTTCTGTGCCCTTACAGTGAAAATTGCTGGAGCTCCAGGATTGCAAGGTCCCATCCCAGAGGTCTGATGTGAACACTGCTGGGGCTAGGACAGTCTGCAGTCTCTTCCCAGGAGTTGTCTTGGGAAAGTTATCTTGGTCAAAACTCCATGCCTAGAGACTCTCTTAAGTGATATGATCATATTCTGGTGTCTGTCACTGTTTAAGAGCTGTAGTTGCAATCTTCAAGCTCCTCTGTCATGAGTGCAGATGATCAGAACTGTGCACAGTCCTTCAGACAAACAGCTGTACAATTATCATGTCAATATCTATGTCTTGTCTTATAAACTAAATTCCTCTGGGACTGTTCTGATGCAATGAGAACATTAGGCCCACAGTTGTGGCCACCCATCCATCTACCCTCCCCCAGTCTCTGAAAAAGGGGCCCACATTGAGAATGGATATGGTGAATGGTCCCCACTATGTCTTAGTCCCAACACACATCTAGGAATTATTTGAGACAGTGTCACGTTCCAAAAGAACTCCATGACTCAGGTCAGAAGTATTCCAGGGATCATTCCAGCAATTTCTCACTATGGGCAATCAAAATTGTATTGTCAAGGACTTTTCCCTGGCACTGTTTAGCTCATTAGTAATATACAAAGACAGTCCTCACCACCTCTGCTAGAGCAATCTTGCCTGATGTTTGCTAGCACTCAATTTGCTTTGCTAATAGCTGCATCAAGATTGTCTCTGGGCATCCTTTCATAGATAAAAATCTCATGTGTCTCTTCCCAAAAGGTCTCAAGTACAAGCTTTCAGGTGCTAACTGAAATTCCTCATATTTTCCTAAAGTTGAAAGCTGCTTTGTTGAAAACAACAGAGGAGATTACGTGGGTGCATGCAGCAGCCAGTCAGTGAATGCAACTTCCAGGACACAGACAGAAAGAGTATTTTCTGTAGATGCAAGGTGTTGTTGGTGCCATTGCACAGGATACCATTTAAAACTTGTGTATAATCCATGTATTAAGTGTGAAACTAATAACTGAATTAGGAATAGATAAAGAGAAGCACTACTGAAAAGAACAGGGGAATGATGAGACTGTCTTAAGGCAGGAGACAATGGGACTTCATTTATTTAGTTTAGTGAAAAGAAAGCTAAAGTTTTTGACAGCTATCCATAGACACCTCAGGGGTCTGAATATTCAGAAGGGAGGAGACTAAAAACACTTCTGGCATGAGAACATATGACTATAACCTGGTCCTGAATAAACAGACATTGGAAATTATAAAGAAGTTTCTAAACAGCAGAGGAATGAAGTTTTGAAAAAGCTTTCTGACAGCAGGAATAACAGTCAAAGAAGCAAAATTTAAGAGGGAACTGAAGAAATCCAAAGAAGGAATTATATGACCTGATGGGTCATGACAGTGGGAACTGAACTCAGTGACCAAAGAGGTGCCTTCAGGTCCTGTCTCCGATGATCTGAAAGGTATATAAGACCATGTCCCATTGAGCTGCAATGACAGAGAAGGTGGAGACTGAGTCTCAGACTCTCCAGATCTAAATGCAAGGTGATGCCCTTGAGCAACAGTCCTGCCATTCCAAATAATATCAAAAGAGCCCAGGAACAGCTTCTCTGGAGACGCTCACAGTAACTTGATTTAACATAGTTGTGAAAGAATGGACTCAAAGTGTTAGTTTTTCTAAACTGTAGTATCTTTTCTCCTGGGTATGTTAGAAGCATGAGAAATAAATTGGTGGATATCTAGATACAAATTTTAAATCTACCAGGTCTTAAATTCAAGAGCTTTTGTATCCAAATGGCTGCTTCATGCCCTAAATTCTCTGAGTTGTGCTTAATTCTCGCAGCACATAAGGCATGTAAAAACCACCCACTCACTACTTCAGAGCCATTTTTCTTCATCTAAATGAAATTTCTTTGGTTCCATTCATCTTTACAGCTCATTCAACAGGTCCCTCTGCAGCAGTGAAGGGAAGCATGTTTCAGTGTGCTAATCCAGCTCGGAGATGGATTAATTGACTCACAGCCCCCTCTGATCACTAGCCAGATGTCTCTCCCCAGCTGGCAAGCCTTACTAATTTTCTTGTTGTTGTTGTTGTTAATTCTGGGTTTCCAGCCAGCGGGGGCCCTTCTAGGCTCAATCAAGGGCAACATGCCCTCTGCCGACATTTTGTATCCTTTGGCCTGCTTTCCCTTGGGCAAAGATATTCAGCTATGAACCTCTTTTCCTGGCTCTTTGTCATCTGGCCTGTGGCCCCTGGAGAGAGCTCTCCTGGTGCAGTTACACTTGGGCGTCCAGCACGTTGGGCCAGCACAGGGCAGTGCCATGGATATTCAGGGTGGGTGATGGAAGCACATGGGCCCTGCAGGGCCAATTCCAAGAACTGATTTCAGGTCTGTGCATTTTGGGGAAAAAAAAAAAAAGAGACTCATAAGAAGAGTTAGAAATATTTCCTTCACCAGGCTGGGTGCTATGAAATGTCAATGAGAGAGAACTCTCAAGAATGCTTAGAAGGACTGCACGTGACTAAACTGGTTAGGTCACTAAATTGGGAAGCAATGTAGCATCAGGGGTGGTTTGAAGATGGGATATATGTGTGCCTCAGGCTCCACTTATGATTCTGTCATTGCCCTGATGTCGTGAGCAAGACTTTTCACTTCTCTTCTACTTCCTCATGCCCACATAAGTTCAATGATAACCTTTTTTATTTTTTTTTTAAGATACTTGCAAATGAGCAAGACACTGTATAAATTAAGTAGCATTTGCATGACTGAATATACAGGCATGTATTTCTTCTACAGTGAACTGCAGTGATTTGGGTAAAACCATCATGTTGCCAAATGGAAAGGTGTTGATTTTGGCCAGACTGTAGAGCATTACTTCCTCTTTCCCAGTGTCTTGGGTCACCGCTGTGATTACATTGAATGGAAACTTAATGCACAGGAATTCATCTGGATGGTACAGTCTTTATTCACCTCAGCAGTGAATTCCTCAAACTCAGATTATGGGTGGTTAGTGGTCACTGAGCGACGGCAGAAGTAGGAATATTTGAAGATTTGTACTATTTAACACCAAAACTCTGAAGTTAAGCTATGCATATATACATCTGAAGCATTTTTATCCCTTCCCTTCCCTTCCCTTCCCTTCCCTTCCCTTCCCTTCCCTTCCCTTCCCTTCCCTTCCCCTTCCCTTCCCTTCCCTTCCCTTCCCTTCCCTTCCCTTCCCTTCCCTTCCCTTCCCTTCCCTTCCTTCCCTTCCTTCCTTCCCTTCCCTTCCCTTCCCTTCCCTTCCCTTCCCTTCCCTTCCCTTCCCTTCCTTCCCTTCCCTTCCCTTCCCTTCCCTTCCCTTCCCTTCCTTCCTTCCCTTCCCTTCCTTCCTTCCCTTCCCTTCCTTCCCTTCCCTTCCCTTCCCTTCCCTTCCCTTCCCTTCCCTTCCCATAATGAGCTGTCTGAAATTAGTTCACCAGAATAGAAAAGAAAAGCAAAGACTTCTCCTTAACTGCAGAGTTATTTTGGTGGTTTTTTTTCATTAGAAAAGAAGTTGCAAAATATTGTTTCATGACAAGATCAAGAAGAGTGAAGCTTGAGAAGAGAGAAGTAAGAAGTTCATGTAAGGTGTGAACATTAAGAGTTCAGCTGCATTTCTATGGAGCTAACACTTCCTACTCCAACTAAAAATGGGGAGGAGGTCACTTCTTCAGCATCAGAGCAGTTGCTTACAATTCATAGGGATGTAAATAAGAAGAAAATCTCACTCTTTTAATTTAGCATCTTTGGTCGTTTTTAGCTTAGGTACGTGCCTTGTATAAATCCCACCACAAATTTCTTCCCACATCAGGCACAGCCCCGGGGAAGTTGTTTTACAGGGAAATAAAGGCTTCGACCTTTGATCACTGTAACCTGCCTTCTCACAACCCTGAAAACAAGTGTCTAAAAAATTGAAATGTGAGCAACACACACCATCAATATCAATTACTGCGTTGTTAGGTGGTAAATTTTCCCCACAGGGGGTGAGCAATTCACTTGACATATTTGGCAAAGGGTTTGATTCTCCTCCGCACTGGCAGCACTATGATGCTGACATCTCTCTATACACTTTGGAGGGGAGCAGAGCAGAGTAAGGGAGCAGAACAACAGGAGTAAGAATCAGACCTGAAGCCTCTGCGAGTGCAGAGAGAAGTGGTGTCTGTCAAGAGAGGGTTTATGCAGTCTGAACAGCAAGCTCCAATCTTTGAAGAAAAGACTTCAAAGAGAACAGGAGAAAAGAAACAATGTCTAATCTTCATACAAATGTGCTCAGGGGTCGCTGAAATTCAGAAACTTCTGGGATTTAAGAATTAATTATCACTTGCCAGAGGGAAGCTTTATTCACAGGTAATGTTACAGCAATCCGAGTCCTTTAGGTGTAAAACTCATGGAATTATATTGAACTGATTAAAGCTCAGTAAATCACCCTATTTCCCTTTGGTGTACTTGCATGCTTTCCAAGTGTTTGATGTTATCCTTCACATTGTTTATGAGGGACACATGACAGCAGCTCCTAAAATTTCATCTTTGAAAGGAGATACACATGGAAGTATTTTGGTACAAGAGTTGTGACTTACAGGTTCACATTAAAACATGCAACAAAATGATGCAGCTCCTCAGGTCCTGTAGAGCAATGCAGCCCTGTTTGCTTCTCTTTAACACAGCAAAAGACAAGACTCTAAATCATTTGTCAGCTCCATGGCTGTATAAACAGCAAGGAGCACTGTGGGTGACTAAAAGCAAAGCCCTGCTTTTCTGACTCCTCTTAGCAGAATGGTGTGTGTAAAATGTCCCTCAGGCCAGGTATTTAGGATATCTCAACAACTCACAGGCTTTATTGTATTTTTTCTTATAATACCCTTTAGAGTAAGGACTCCTCTTACATCCATTTAACACTTGAAGTTTGAAACCTAAGGAGGTGATATGACCCGTGGTTGCTGGGCAAGTTAGTGGTGAAATCAAGAATTAAACATGTAAGTATCTGGAGGACTCAGCTACATGATGGAGTTAATTGTGCTCAAGAAAGTGAATGATTTAAGGTGGATATCTGATCAGAGACATTCTTAGGCCATGGTAGTGTGTAGTTTAAATCCTGCGTTTACTGAAGCTGAGGTTGTGAACCCAGCTGGCTGGTGTGGCTCAGCTGCTGCACAGAAACACATTAAACCACGATAACTTGATTTTGCATCCCAGCACTCTCTTCTATAAAGCACTACCTGTCTTTCATCTTTAAGACTTCAATGAAAAGAACTGCTGCAGAAGTTCAGGAGAGAGCTGCACCGCAGCAGGGAACCAGTTCCCTGACACGAGCAAGAGGGTCCTCAGACCCAGAGCAGCTACATCTGATACACAATAAAAAAACTACCTCTTCTAAAATATCAGTGAGCCAAGGCACCTGCACAGAAGGGAAAGAGAACGGAAAATAGAGACCATGTCCAATGCAGATATTTTGAAATAATGAAATTCTCTGGCAGGTTTACAATTGCTTCATTTTATGTTTATAGCCATATGGCTTTGGAGGTTAAATGGAATTTGTCTTGGTATTTGCCCACCAGCAGTCAGGAGGCATCTGTGACAGTTGTCTCCCTGTACATATGAATACTTTGTATCCCAGTAATAAGCAGACCCAACCTCTGTGCACCACTGGCATTGCCGAAGAGATGGCCAAAAACTGAGTGGATGTGGCAGTTCCTGACATGATTTAGTGGGCATGGCGGTATTGGGTAAAAGGTTGGACTTGTTGATCTTGGAGGTCTTTTCCAACTTTAATGATTCCACAATCCTATGATCTGCTACTGCTTGGGAGTGTCGCTGGTTATCACAGAAGATCCAAGTAACACAGGAACATTGTATTATCCCATGTTAGCATCCAGAAGGATTCAAAGGACAGAGTTTGACCCTGGTGTTGCTTTACAGGCAGGGCTGTGGGTGTTTGTTTTCAAAGGAAATTTTCTGCGAACATTCAGAAAGATCCCAGGCAGCCTTCTCTCTGACTGTGGCAGCTCCCAAGACAACAAAACCAAAGATATCTGGTGCTGCCTCTCTCTCCAAATGGGAAATGTTGATATTTCAAGTATTTGTTTAACTGAGGATAGTTGACACAGCTTGTGAGAAATTATTCGGGGAGGAAAGCAAACCTCCCAAACTCCTCCACTTCCTTTGTCTCTGACTCCTCTTGGCTCCCACTGGGTGATCTCAATCACCCCACCAGGAATGTCCCTGCCCCAGAGCAGGGTCCTCCACCCCTTCCTCAAGGTTAGTGTTCTCCTTCAGCCATCACTCCTTCCAGAGCTGGGGATCCGGGGGTGCACAGGGAACAGATCCTTGGCAGCCATAAAGGGGTTCAGCTCTCCTGGCATCAGTGGGGCCAAGCTGTGACACCCCAGCCCAGATGGGGTAAGTCAGGAAGACTCTACCCCTGAGAGACTTTGTACCAAAACAGGGAATCTGGTACTGAGCTATTTTTGCCCAGTGGGGGATATTTGCTGTGTTTGTTGTAAGATTTTTGGTGTCACTTATCACATGCTTGGTATAATGCATTGCCTGAGGCATAATTAAATTCAAAGGGCATGTCTGTGTTGAAAGGGAGGGTTGCAATTTGTTGCTGTTAGGATTTTTCATTAAAAACCAAGCAGTTTTTCTGACTGGCAGGAACAATGGTTGCAGAACAAAAATGCTGTTAAATAAAGAGAAGGCAAAGGCTTTTCTTTTCTTTTTATTTTGAACAACTACCTGCCTGACATTCCCACACTGACTTGGAATAAAGTACAGAATTTAAAAACAGTGGGATTGTAACAGCAAGCCAAGGCAAAGAAAAGAAGAGTCTTGACATTAAGAAAGGTCTGGCAGGTGATAGGTATATTATATATACCAGATTATATATGTATATCTATCTATGCACACAAATATCTATATCTATGTGTGTGTGTGTATGTGTTTAATCTCTGGATGAAAAATTTGCCTTTGCTGCCGAAGTTTCCCTGAAAGCTCAGTTAATTAGTTCTCATAATACCCATGGAGGCAGACATTAGTATCATCCTTATCCGCAGATGAGGAGATAGGAAAGAGCACAGAGAGAAGGATGCACAGAGAGATTAAGGGATTTCCACTACAGTGAATTCAGTGTGGAGCTTAGAATTCAGTCCAGCAGGCAAAATCCTAACCCTATTAAAAGCAATGGGAGACTAACTTACGAGAAACCTGGGTTTGGCAATTTTTTTTTGCTTTGTTGAAACGTCTCTGATCTATTCAGTTACATGTGTCCTGATGATGCTTTCAGAAGAAAATTGTATGTCTAACTGTGTACAGCTCCTGGTCAAATCACAGCTGAGTCCTTCAGTCCCAGAGCTTCAAAATAGGGTCTGAATCTTTCTTTGAGGGACTCTGTAGCATACATTTACATATATCTTAAAAATAGTCTGGAGTGATAAGTAAAGTAATTTAAGATCTTCCTAAACAGATTTCTATATTCTCTTAGGCTACCAGGGTCACAGAACTGAATTTTTACATGCCTGGTTGCTAAATTCCACAGCACAGTGCTATCAAGAAATGACTGGAGGGTTTCAGCTAAACAGATGAGCTACTTTTAAAATAGATTGGGCAAGGCAGGCTCATTAAAGAAAAAAAAAATTAATGTCCTCATTTTATAATGGCTTTGTTGCCTTCTTGCTTATATACTTGTTCCAGGGCAGTATTTTCATATTATTAGGGTGTTTTCAGCTCTTATTTTTAAGCTCACTTCATTAACGTTGGTGGAACACTTTGAAGTAGGAAATGTGAGTGCTAAGTGGTATCACTGACACACTTTCAAGGCAGCGCTTTTGCCTTCCCAGAGGTCATGTGAAGCAAATTTGTCACACCTGCAAATGTGCACAAATTGGTGCTGGCAGTAGAGGGACAAATTTCCCTCCAAACTGCTGCAGCAGCTCTATGCTGGCTGCAAGTACCCAGAAGAGGATTCCTCTGTCCAGCAGGGAGCTGGGGTCTGCCAGCCAGGGAGCGAGTCCCCATCCTTGCTGTGAGGAATCTGGCAGCGAAGCAGCTGTGGTGCAGGGCTTCAATATCTGATATTTATGTGCTGGATAAAAATCCCCTAAACTCATCTGAAAGTCCCCCAATGACTCCTCCAGTGTTGGGCACCAAATCTCCAAAGTTTCTTGTTTCTCAGCAAGACAGTAATGGACTGAGGAGTGTTGGGAGGAGCACAGTGTGCACTGGGTTTTGTGGGAGAGGAAAGGCTGCTGGGGTGGGCAGCAGATGCACTTGCTGTAGCATCTTTGAATATGGGGAGAGTTTCACAGAATTGTGGAAAGACTTGGGTTGAAAGGGGCCTTAAAAATCATCCAGTTCCACTCCCCTGCCATGGGCAGGAACACCTTCCACTGGGCCAGGTTGTTCAAAGCTCTATCCAACCTTGCCTTGAACACTTCCAGGGTGGGGGTGTCTATAGCTTCTCTGGGGAAGCTGTTCCAGTGCCTCACCACCCTTATCTAACATCTGTGTCTTTGGGCTTGTCCGCTGAACAGGGGTTTAACAGCGGCACAGGGCTGTTGAACACCAGGCTTTACTGCTCACTTGCCTCCAGCCTGGAATATCCCAGGGCAGAAGCAGGTTTCTAACACTTCAGACAAGGGCCACGGATAGTTGTGAAGAGTGATCTCTATGGAGTCCTATGGCTAGTTTGTGAAATCTGTGGCATCAGCTTTAGTTTTGAAAATCTGTTACTGAAACCATGGCCTGGCTACCTGTGTCTGTTCTCAATCACCCTCTGGGGTGTGGGATCACAGGAAGGATCCTGTCTATTGATCTCTGGGTCCAGTTTGGACATGCACTCTCTGCTGCTTGCAGAGAGAAGAATGAGAAGCTTCTGTATGGCAGCCTTTGTGCTAAACTGCAATAGCACAGCTCCCTGCTCACCCATGGCTCTGATTTATTACCTTGTCATATTTCAAAAGCTAAAGCAGGTTGAACTTGGTTGATGCTTAGATGGAAATCTCTCCAAGGAAAACACAAGAACTAGAGGAAATGTTCCCTGAGTCAGAGTCAGGGCAATAATCCAGTGTGGTGTTAGGGATGTTGCTTTTGGTCTGATTGCAAAATCAATGTATTGGCCACTGGTGGTCTGTGGGGAGGGACTGTAATACCTACCACGACTGGGCAATAGCTACCAGGTAGTTCTTTTCCTACAAGGGTCAGCTCTACAACAGGTGTGAATTGGATGAAATGAAGATGATGAATCTGGCCAATTGCTTTCCCTGTTGTATCCTGATATATGGATTTGGAGGTTTGGTTGTTTTACTTTGTCATCTTTCTTTGTATGTTGCATAGTTCCTTAATTGGCAATGAAGTACACAAAATACAGGAAAATCCATAACTTAAGGGTCCCTTTAAAGTTTTTTTCTGCTAAACTATTGTTACATGGTTTCTAATTTTCCTTCATCATTCCCACAGAATTATCTGAAAGCTCAGGATGCTCACCACTGTCTGCAGAGTTGGATCCATCCAGTTTCTTATAATGAGCATCATCTCTGTGCCTGACCCTTGAATTCAATTGGCTACATCTCTTCCTGTTAGCTCTTTAGATGTGATTCAGGTATTGGATTCTCTCTGCTGGTATCTTGGACAGTGCATTTTTCCACAATGAAATGTAAGTCCTGATTATTCATCATATAGTTTTTTTGAGATTGTGCCAGTCAAGGAACATTGACATTTCTTTTCTTTGAAGCAAGCTGCATGCACATAATAAAAGTCACAACCTCTTTTGTATTTGTAAAAAGTGTATTAAAAGAACACTGATCTGAAGTTAAGGAGATAATGAAAATGAACAGTTTCATCCATGCACCAGTCTGGCCTCTCTGGTTTCTAAACAAATAACTGTTCTTCATTTATCCTCCATTTGTATCACAAAAAGAAACATTTTTCACTGGGATGATGGAATCCAAATTCAAAAGCTATATTTTCATGCCCTGATTCTTTGTTTCTAGTTTAACAAACTGCAAATTTGAAGTAGGAAAGGTGCTAAATGATCCCATACTGAAATCAGCAAAGCAATGGGAGCGTCTCTACCCACTCTGTTACTTTAGGTGGTCATTTCAAGAATGAACCAACCAGGCAGCTTTGAGGATGGCAAGGTGTTTAAGAACTACTGCTGCAAACACTCTGTGACTGTAGTAATTAACTATGGCTCTCCACTGGGAAAGCAAAGCCTTGATAAGCACGTTACAAAACCACTGTCAGGAGTACAAATGCTTTGAAGAGAGCACTGAAAGGAATTTTGCTTCAGAGTATAAGAAAGTATGTAATGTGAGTTCTCTCAAAGGAGAGGAATATGCTTTATTTGGGCTTTTCTATACAGATTGAGAAGCAGAATGTGAGAATACTTCACGACTTATTTAGGAACACAGATATTTGCAGGCTGGATTGCACCCAAGCCTAATCTAGCCCAGCGTTTTATGTCAGAAAGGGGCCAGCACCAAATGATGCAGAAGAAGGTACAAGAGAATCTGTAGAGGTTATGTTTTCACAGGTGGGGAAACTATCTTCCTAATTTCCAGTTATTGTTGTTGCTGCTGTTATGTGTAGATTTAATTTCTTTTTAAAGGACAAAAATTAAGCAGAGGTGTCTATTTCAGGCTTTAGATATCATTGCCCAAAGCATTAAATGTTTCCTCCCAGTTATACACTGAATGACAAAACTCTCACTTCTTTCCATGCACCCAGTACCTCCAGTGCATATTTCCAGTATATATAGCCATAATATGCTTCAGCGTGGAAATATCCACTTTCCTTTGGCCACACAGCAATCAAGGAAAATAGGAATCTACCCTGTGGTTTTGAACAAGGTGAAGGACTTTTCCTGACTGTCACATCAGCAGATCAACACTAACATCCCCAAGCCCTCACAGAGGGGACACAGAGGAGACCTGGCCCAGGCTGGGACCCTGTTGATGGGGTCCTTACTGGTACTGACTGCCTTACAGATATTGTACTTATTGATACTGGGCAAGTTTTTTCTTATCTCTGTGTAGCCTCTACAGAGTAGAGATACTGACACTTGCCTTCTCTGCAAAGCAATGTGATTGACAGCTGTGGCTAAAAAATAACTGTAGAACATAACAGGAGAGTTGTACTTTTTTTTTTTTTAGGATTATCAACCCCACCACTGAAACTGTTTAAAACCACCCACAAACCTCTACTGCAGACAGAGAATAACACATTCACCTCCATGCAAATTTTCTCCTTCTGTTCCTCCTGCAGAATTAAGCTGAGCCTTTGACTTTTAATTCTGGGCATTGGCTTTTTTGTTATTATTATTTTTAAAAACAGACAATGTAAACTTAACTGTGGTCAGATCCCTCACCGAGCTGTGGTGGAGGAACGGCATTTGCAGTGGAAATTAATATGGCTGGCATGTCTGCACTGGTTTTGAGAATAGTGTTTTCATGTTCTTTTCCTTTCTTCCTCAGCTTTCTTCTCTTTTGTGTCTGCCTGCCTCTTTCCCGTTTCTTTCACAGTCGCTATTTTTGCTGCAAGCAAAGAACTCAGTCATGCTCTCCCCCTCTCATGGGTTCTCTGTACGCTTGAGGTCAGGCAAGCAAACCTTACTGGAGCCAAACTTTGCATCCTTCCCCTGCCCTTTTCATACCCTCTGCCTCGTCACAGTTTTCTGTCCCCTGGGTTTTCCCCTGTCTTGCCGTGCTCCCAGAGGGCAGTAGTCCCTTGCTGCTGGCACATCTGGCTGGGGCCAGCTTGGGTTCTGTCACTGCCTCAGATGCAGACCTCCTGTTGGACACTGTGCCAGTCACTCATCTCTCCTCTGATGTATTTTATCTGTTTCAACCACATGATTTTCAGGGAAGGGGACAGTCTGTTACTCTTTGTCATTACCCACTGTAGCACAACACAGCTCCCCTGAGGTTCAAGGCACCATATGCTTCTTTAAAATACACAGTCACTTTGATGTGCCCTCCCATTCCTTTGAAATCACTTTACCCTCCTGTCCCTCCTTCTTCCTCTCTCTACTCTTCATTTGACACTGTCTTCCTTTTTGGCAATGTGATCCTTCTTCCTTTCCCCCACAGTCCCCTTGCCCTCCTCCAGAGCTGTGCTGTCAAGCCTTGGGCAGCTGTCCTGTGGTGGAGATGGGACCAGGATCAGGGGACAGCAAGGATTTGTCAGGAAAGGTCAAGCCACTCTGACCTCTCTCCCTTGTGAGGGAACAGGGATTTCTCTACCTGATCCTAAAGGGGCAGAGAACTAAACAGAAAGAAGTGGCAGAGCTGTCTAATGAACCCAGCAGAGGGGACATGGCTTGTAGAAAAGACTGTGCACTGGGAAGCAACCCTTGCTGGAAGGATTGTTTAACATCTGGCTTGCAAAGCCTCATTCCTTGGAGGTCTGCAGCCATTTTTTTCACTTTCCCTGCCTTTCATTTTCATAGCTTCCATAATCTGTATGTTTCCTTGTATATAGTTTTCTCCAGATCTGTTCAACCCTCTTCCTACCATACCCATCAGTGTGGCCTGTGGGCTGCTTCCCTCCAAGCAATGTTCCTAAAGTTTCTTGATTGGGGTGCTCCAGTGCAACAATTAATTTCTCTATCTATAATTTGTTTATCTTCTTCTAGAGAGTCTTACAACAAGCCTCAGGAGAGGGATATAAATGATGAATGCAGGTTAATAACACAGGAGTCTGTGGAAAATTGCATTAAGATGGCACAACAATAAGGGATATAAAAACAACTGAAGCATGTGGTGAAGCCCCTACTATATCAAAATATTTCCACTGGTAATATACATTATAGTTTGTGCTTAAAAAGTCTGAAACTTAAAAGGGATAAAAAATTAATACCTCCAAACTGCTACTGAGAAGAAAGAAGGTTAGGCAAATTATTCCCAGTTGTTACAATAGGTGAAAAAAATAAGCAAAATGGGTAAATTTAATCCTATTTAATTTTAATTGTTCAAAGGCCTGGAGCCTAGCCATGTGTATAAACAGAACTCCCTCTCTCATCAGTGCAGAGTGACAGAGACCTCAAGGGAAACAGATTCATCCCAACCCAGGAAAAATGCTTAAAAAGCAGGGATACTGACTCTCCCTTCACTGAAGAAGACTAATTCATCTAGTCTTATGTAGGCAGGATGTCTGACCCTTCCAACAGCTACACTTGGGAGCTTCCTCCTTCTCAAAGACATTTAGAAAAACTGACCTAAGGTGGCTACAGCCAGAGTAAGATTAGCAGAACTGTTTGTGGTTTCTGATATTCTGAAAAGGCGGTAAGGCCATTCTATTTGTTTAATAACACAGAGGCAGCTCGTCAGTTTCTCTAGATGGAAAGTTTCTGCAAGATGTGAGGTGTTGGAAGCTGAGCTACACATTTGTACCAGACACTCAGGATGCTCAACAGCCTATATATCTATTTAAAATTTTGTGTGCCTGCATATGACACTAAGGGGAAGCTACCAGTGTGAGCTGATATCATAGAGGCTTCAGGGTTCAGGGTTCAGAATAGATGCCACAAATCTTCAATCAGGCAAAGAAACCAGAGGAGCTTTGCCCTCTCATGACAGTTTATCATTCTGCTTTAACAGGTTGAAAAAAGCTGTCAAGAAGAGATGTGGGAAGCCATCACATTGATATGGAAAGGGAAATCTGCTTCATTTTTTCCAGTAACAAACAAACAAACAACCAGAATGAGAGCTGGACACTGTCTTTGGAGAATCACATCTGGACAAAGGTCTAGGACATCTCATCCAAACCAGAATACGTTCTCTGTCAGGACACAGGCATTGTGGAGATGCAGCTTTCAGGCTGATGGGAAAATGATGGGAGCTACGTGCTGAACTAAGAACACAAGCAGGGTGTGCCATCATAGGAAGATATGTTTCTATTAAAACCTTTCAGCATTAATGACACTGATGTTGGGTTTTGGAGTGATTAAATAGAGATGAATTGGATAAATTCTTGGGCTAGAGGTGCATTCCTAGCGAGCCAAGAGTGCAAAATCCCACTTCAGGGGGATAAAGTAGAAGAAAGTACTGTGGAAAAGACTTAAATGAAGAAAAACTTAGTTCATAAAATTGTCTGTTCATCCAAAGCATTACCAGAAGTCTGCCTGAAACACTGTTTCTCAGTATGTGATCTGGTAGCTCAGAGACTGCTTCTAAAGTAAGGATTTGGGTGTTTTATTTTCATTTTAAATGCAATTTCCCAATAACAGTAAAATTTCAGTTTTCAACCTCTAGTCTGTGAATCTGCATGGGTCCCAGATTAACTTCTTGTTATCCATGCTTTTGTACTTTTCTGAGAAAGACAACACTTTTCTGTTGACAGAATACAATGCTGACAATACATTTTCAGCAGAACCTGCATCCACAGGGAGAAACAGGGAGGGTTTAGCAATGAGGAGTGAAAACCACTGGTGCAAAAGGGATATTTTTGAACTCAACATGAGAAAACTGATCAAGATTTCCGTGGCTGTTTTTTTTTTTTTAAATGGAAACATCTCGATTAAAGAAGTAGCACCTGCACCTGTAAGAGGAAAGACTGAAATACAGAGAAGATAGAAGGTAATAGTAATTGATAATGTCAACAATGACACTGTCATTGTCCAGAGAAAGTAGTGCAGAAAGTGCTGAACTGCAGTTAGACTTGCTAAACTAATCACTGGGATTTGGAGAGTTAGACTGTGGCTTTAATCTCCAGCCTGGTGTGTGAGTCATGGCCCTTTGCTCTGAGAAGGGGAAGATCTGAAGTCTTACCATCACCCTTGATGACAGGGGGATCAAGCCAGGAGGCAAGAGGCAAGTAGGAAGTGGAAAGTGCTGATTGCCCTTTTTATTGCAACAATATAAACATAGCATGGGACTCTGCAAGTTCCTAGCCAGCTGTTCTTAGATAATCATGGAATCTATTTTAGCACAATGCAGATTTTGGGGGTATTATATTATGCAGCAGGATGACTGGTCTATAGAAGAAGTGTTGCCAGATTTGCCACAGCAATCTGCCAGACACAACACCACCAGCCAAGTGGTAAAAATATGTGCATGTTAAAGGTATTGAGGATTCAGACTGATCCATGTCCTATGCAGATGAGACTGCAAAGTGCATTTCCTTTACCTGTCTTGAGTTTGCTCAGTGGAATAACAGTCTGTGAGGTAAAAATAGCTCACAGAAAGAGAAAATGCATTTCCTCCGTGTTGTTTGTGTTCCTCACTTGCTACATGTTGAGATGTTTGTTTGCTTCTGTGGTGAGTTTTTGTTGAATATCCAGTGGAGAATTAGCAGGTGGAATAGAGATCAAAGGTCTACCCTGCTTAATATCTGCAGCATTTCTCAACTCTCAGAACCAAACCACACCAAAAAATCGTCCAGGAAATAGACTTTCAACTGACAGAACAAAACCCATGATTAGCAGTAACAACTAGGCAAAGTCCACGTCTTTGAGTAAATCATGGAGGGGGGTCCTTGAAATGACAGAGCTCAGATGTATGATACAAGCTACAAATAAAATTTTATTAAATTACAGTCTTTGCTGTCATAATAATCTTTAGCTGCTTGTTGATCTGTATTTGTGAAAAACATGGCCTTAACTCTTTCAGTTCATTATGCCCATTTCTTTTTAAGAAGATAGTAGCATTTTTAATATTCTCCTAGGGCTGTTTTGTTTGACTATGACATATTTATGTCAAAGACAGATGTCCAGTATTATGAGATGTCTAGCCTAATATCACAATTTTTTTTAACACAATGAGACATTAGAACTGAATAATTGTTAGATGAGTTCTGTACCTCTAGTCATCCATTGACAGTTGGGATTTATTTTAAAAAATATAGAGCAGTTTATTAACAGTTTCGACCTAATAATATGTGATTCATAAAGACAGTTGCTTCATGGTTCTGTGAGTACTTTTTGACTGATTTAAGCAGTAAATACGTAGCCTGGTGAGACATAAACAAAGGTTGATCTGGTTTATCTATTAAAAAATCCCCCTTAGTTTATTTAGCTACAGCTATGATCACAAGAGAGTTAGTACTAGCAGATTTGTGAATTCAGATGGTAGAAAACAGTAACTTGGTTTGCTTTCCTGATGTTTATGGTGCTGTAGCTAAGAAGTTATTCA
This sequence comes from Myiozetetes cayanensis, assembly GCF_022539395.1. Lineage (NCBI taxonomy): Eukaryota > Metazoa > Chordata > Aves > Passeriformes > Tyrannidae > Myiozetetes > Myiozetetes cayanensis. Next base: position 7,336,673 of record NW_026087521.1, read on the forward strand.
GCGAAAATCAGTGGAGACAGATCCCTCAATTTCATGTTGGAGTGACATTTTCAGCTGTAAAGACATAAGAAAAGACATCCCTGGACACAGTGGGAATACATTATTATTAAATTTCAATTTTTGTAATTCAGTCCTAGAGTAGGAAAAACCAAATCATCGAAACCACTGGTGCAACAGCAGGTCAGTCCTTGGCACCAGTGGCAGCAGGGTCAGGGCTACGAGCAATCCCTGTGTAGGTCCAGTGACTGCCTGTATTGTAATTAGTCCTCTGGCACATTAACAAATATTGATGCAAAGGGGTGTATGTGTGTGTGATTACAGACCCTTGATACAAGGCTAGAACATGAAGTCGTGAAAAAGTGAAAAAGTTTCCCCAAACCCCTGATCCCCAAAGTTAAATTCAACCCAGGCTGTAAGGACTGACCAATGCAGATGGTGCACTCTCTTTAGGTTCAGCAGGGGAATGTCTTTGTAATTGTTGCTTTTACCCAGTTATGCCTCTCAAAGCCAGAATGACCATCTTGAACTAATAAATAGGACAATTTTAATATGTAAAGGAATGAACCATATTAACCAAAATCCCACCCACTGAGTAGATGGTGGATGTTACAATAGCCTTATCCTGATCATGTTAATAGTCCTGTCTTTTGGGGTTAAAAGTTAGCTGACTTAATTAGCAAAAAGAAAGTCAAGCAGGTTTGGAAATTTTTGGGAGATTACAGAACATGGGAATCTCCAGGAAGCTTTGACAGCCCCAGGAAAGAGCTCCCTGAGCTCTAATTGAGCCAGCCTCAGAATGAGAAATACCGCAGAGTGCAGCAGGGGAGGAGGAATAAAAGGTAGCTTTGAGGAGGAGAAAGGAGCACACGAGGGAAATCATGAGGGGGCTATAAGACTCAGATTCATGCTGTTTTATGCAGAAGGGGCAAAGTCTTGCCTTTAATCGGAGAGCTTCAAATGCATGACAGCTTTTAGCAGAAGACAGAAAAGGCTAAGGAAAGAAAAGAAAGAACTCAACCCATCAGGCAGCAAATTTAAACTAAACTAAAGTCTGATGAACCCTGTCAGGAAATTTGTGCTCAAAAAGGAAATTAGGGGACCTGAGGTCTCAGGAGCTCTTGATGTGAGGAGGAAGAGCAGGTACTTGTGATACTGCAAACGCCTCTACATGAAAACCTGGAGTCTAGCAGAAGTCACTTTCTGACAGCATCACTTGGAAGGAAATGTATTTGCTTTAATTTGTGCAGTGCAACCTCCTCCACACTCAAACCACAGAAGCTCTGAGCCCAGTTCAGCTTTATGAACAAGAAGCAGTGTTTTAGTTAAAGAATGTTAAATTTTTGGCTTAGGAAAATGTTGGTTCAGTCCTTATTATAACCAAGATGAAAGTTATCACATATGCATGGTATGTAAACTGAGAAGAGTTTGCATATTTGAATACTTTAATATTGGACCAGAGTGTTGACACTATGTGATGATTGAAAGAATAACTTAATATTTTCTGAAGGTCTGAAATGCAAATCTTTCAAATCAACAAGACCAAGATTAATAGTGAGTTTAGACTTGAATGCTTGCCAGGTTTTCTAATAACATATTTTTTTCCTCAGTTTAGCACAGTTTTAATTTGGCACCCCTGAAGATAATGGATGGCCAATTCACAGATCTACTGAGTCTAAAGGCATAGGGGCCATAACTGATCTTCCAGCTTGACCTCTCGTATAATACAAGCAAAGGGACTTTCCTGTATTAATTCCCACTTCAAGCCTAACAGTTTAGCTCTAAGAAATTATGAAGCTTTGGGCTGAGTTAAACCAAAGATCTCTGTAGCCCATGCCTCTCAGAATTCAGTCTCTGACAGAAGTCATCAGTGTACACTTAAGGAAGGATAGGTAGGACAATGCAAGAAATTTCCACCAGTAAACTGTTGCTTTCATGTGTGGTAAAAATGTTAAACCTCAATGGAAAGGAAAACTCTTAATTCTGGGAGATAAAATTCCTTTTCCAAGATAAACTTATCTCCAAATAATAAAGATTGTATCTTAGAATCTCTGACACATTTTGATTTCCTCCTACTGAGAGTCTTGTGTTGCAGAAAGGTTTCCTTTTTGAAAGAGATGCAGAACAGACTCTTGTGGAAATAAATGCAGGAGAACAACCTGGCAAGGATCAGAGAAAAAACAGCAGCACAAGCTTTTCCTCTCTCACTGACATGGCATTTTGTTCGAGGTCACAGATCAGGCTCTGAATAAAATTGTGACTAAAATTTCAATCATGTGAGAAACATAGGTAAAACTAAGCCTGAACTGCTGGAGTCCCACCCTAGGACTTTAGGTGAGATTCTTTTAACCAAACATGGATTAGATTACATGGTTCTACAGGTGATCTGGTTATTCAAAGGCCTCCTTATACTCTCTTTTATAGAAAAAACCCAAATTTTTTGCATGATTCCTTTCTTTCTATAGTAGATATCTAAAACAGGTCAGTTGAATCACTCCTTAAAAGGGTAATTCTTTTAATAATGAAATATGACTTTCCAAAGGTATGGACCTCTATACTGTGGCTGTCTCCGTCTTCACCTTATGTCTGATGAGGTAAATCCTACCCTCAAATGCTTCTTTTCCTGGATTTCTACAAAAAATGACGTTGTGGAATAAAATGACCAAAAGAAACACCAGCAGTAGTCATAGAAGGGGTGAAAAGTGCAACAGATACTTCTTTCCCCTGCCCCACAAGGTCCACAAGCTTCTTCTGAACTGAGGAAAGCAAGATTATCTCATAGAAAGGGCAATGGAGAGAGACTTCTTGTTTTTCCAGACGTCTGAGTGGGAGTCAAGGCAGTTTCTGGTCTTTTAGTGGGACATGAGGCAAATATTACCTTCACTGTTGGTATTATTCACAAGCAAAAGGCTTCAGTATAAATACCTTCACTTGACTTGAAGTGGAAAGGACTACTTGCTCGCCTGAGAAAGTTTTCATGTGGTGTAAATCTGAAGTGTCTCAGATGAACAGCAACTATTTGGTTAACTGCAAGGACTTCACAGGAAGACTAAATGGTACTTGAGACCTAGAGGCAAAACAATTAGCATAGTTGTGCAACCAACAGAGCCTTTACAGTTGCTCTCCACACACTTAGCTGGGCTGGAGTAACAGATGACCCTGAGGGCTCAGGGCACAAGGTTCTCAGCGCTGCAGGCAGCAGGAGGCTTCTGGGCAAGAGTGAGGACACCACTGCCTACATGCCAGGCACAGATCCAGGGCATATGGTACTCTCTACAGGCCCAAAGGTCCTCCATGGCACTGTAGTCTTACTCCAGAGGAATGTGCCTGAGCTGGGAAAATGACTCTGCATTGTAAATTCAGGTATTCTTGTCTGCTGAAAAAGCCATTCATGGGTGTTAGACGTTAAAGAGGACCAGCTTCCCAAGACGCAGGAGGTGAAAAGGAGCTTGCTAGGCAGTCTGTCCATAGTCTGAAGACTCTTAGGAAAATTTCAGGGAGGAAAGTGGCTTAGAAGCATCTAAAGGATGCCATTAAGTGTCTTCCTGGGCTCTGCAGTGAGTGGGAGGATTAGATAAGCAGAGGAATGCTTCAGGCCCTAGAGCATGGCTGACAGTCAGTAATGAGGACAACAGCCCTGGAATAGCCTGCATATCTCTCTGACCACCAGACAATGCCAACCTCTTTCCCTCCCTCTCAGTAAAATGAAAATGAATTGACCTCCACTGGCACCAAGTGGAGGTAGAGCAGGAGACAGGAAAATACTGTAGTGAAGGTCCTCAGCAAGGAAATACCCCCCAGCCTGAGGTTTAGTCAAGGCTGCTACCTCCAGTTGCTTGGAAGAGAAGACCAAGTCCTAGTGAAGAACAATGAACAGGGAGGGTGAAGTGATACCAGTGACTGTTTACTCAGGAAAGGTTTTGAACCATTTTTTTTTTTCAATAATCAACTTAGGAAGCACTATGGTCCTTGAAGGAGATTTTATTGATCATAGCAGAATAGGCCACTAATAGAGAAGAAATTATCAGAGAAAAGGACATTTCTATCATTCTCAATACCTTTTCCATCAAGCTTTTTCACCACCAATAGTTCTTCCTTTTACTTACATTCTATTTTATTTTCAAATTAATGTTATTTTCTTCACCAAACACTAAATATTTTCTTTAATGAGCATAAGCGACAATAATGAATCATGTTAAGCATTAGTTGTAACCATCATGGAAAAAAACTCAATGCCATTTAAGAAACACTTAATGCACAGGCAGAAATTTGTCATCTCACTAAAGAGCATGAGATTAGTGGTGCTGCAACTTAGAAATGAAGCATAATCCCACTGATGACATTGTGCTCTCCTTTGAAATGCACCCCACTGATCACACAAACAGTCTGAAACATGTCTTATTTTAAGGACCCTAACAGAATGTTCCTATAATGGCTGACAAAATAAAAAAAAAAAAAAACACCACACCAATCTTAGAACTTCTTTTTTTCACAAGTATTACTTTGAGTCTTTCCAGTGGCAAAGAATGTTCCACTGTTTGATGACCAATTCAGCAGACTGGAGGCTGTCTCAGACTGAGAAGTGGGCCAGTTTCAGACAGCTAGAGAAGACATAGACAGACCGGGCTGAAACTCACAGTTTTCCAAATCCAATCAACAGTCTCAGGTTCATGACAGAGGTGGCCAGACCAGATTGTAAGCAAAGCTGAATCAAGCTGAGGGGGTGAGAAATTAATTGGGATGACAGGAGAATTTTGGCTTCAGTCGTTAGCTAAAGCAAAAACGAACTTAAACCGTAAAAATAAATGTTTAAGCTAGTCACTGGGGAAAAGTGTTCTCATCATAAAGGTACTGAGGCACAGGGACATGCTGTCTGGGAGAGTTGTGGAGTGTCTATGACCAGAAGTTTTCAAGAAAAAAGTAATCTTTTTCAGAAGTGGCACAATAATACTGACTCTGCTTTGGGGCAGGAGATAGATTGAGTTGTCTCTTCTGGCTTTATTTATGTTGCACAACCCCCATATTTCCTGTATTTACAAGCTACCTCTGTCCTTGGAGTTTGTAACAGTGCAGTTACACTGATTTACACTAGTTGGGGGATTGGGACATGTTCATGACTCATGTTCTCATGCCATCAACTCCTCAGCAGCTTCCCACTGGTGATGGCCAAGCTCAGAGTCAGAGGGCATTATCCAGTCTCAATTACAAGGGCAAGTGAGCATTCCTGAAGGTAAAGCTTTATTGCAATGCAAGGGCTATGCTGCAAAGTCCTCTCTACTGCTTGAGTAAGAGCAAGGGAAGGAAGCTGGCTGACTTTGAAAACCCAAAACTGCAGATCTTATTGATCTCTTGAAGCTATTAAATGATGGAAACGCAGCACACCTGACAAACTGAGCAGCATTGCCAGTTGCTGTAACGTAGACCAGCTCTGTTGACTTTGTTGCTAATTTATCACAGTCTTGTCTTTGACCCACTGAATCCTGAATTAAATTTTTATACATTTGTGAACTATTTATTCTGTATGAAAAATCAATATCTTTTTATTGTTCACCTGATTTAGGACAGATAAAAGGAATATTTCAGTATTCTCCAGGGTCAATGCAGAGAGGCCTTGAATGATGAAAGATATGGTATCTTTTGAATAGAAGAAAAATTTCAGGGTAGAAAGAGTGTAATTTTGGCTAAATATCTTTTCTATCAGTCATATGAATAATACATTTTTTCACTACCTCATGACAAAACATAATGTCTTTTTGGAAGACAACATCTAATTCTTTATCTCTCTTTAAGAAATAATTATTAATTTTGAAAAAACTTTCTTTCTGAATTTCTTTGCATTTTATATGAACCGTAAAACCTCCAAGGAGTTATTTGAATTTCAATACTGTTTCCCACTTTTATTAAAATATAGTATAACCCTGCTTCAGTAATTAACATGAAGATAGGACTCTTACTCTAAAAACTGAAATCTCTCAGTTATTTCAGATTTTCCTTAAGTATACTTTTGATTAAATAATTACTGAACAGCAGTATTAACAATTTATCCATGGTAGGGAGAACATCACAGATTTCTTACTCACGTTGCTGCAGTTTATGCTTTTGCCAGTGTGTTTTATGAGTATTTATTAAAGATGACGCCTTGAGTTAATAACATAAACTACCTACTAGTTTCATAATCATCACTGCAGTGCAGAAAGCTTTAGAGTTACGGTAGTTCTGCATTGACGACGTCAACAGATTTACTGCATTCATTTCCTTATGCAAATATTCCAAAAACATACATAACTTTATAACCTTATATAGTGCACTGCCTACACACAAGGGTATCAAAGCCTATGAACATGCAGAGTAGACTTTAAAGTTGACAGCACGAGTCGTGCTGCTTCTTGCTTTCTTATTTATCTGCTGTCCTAATATTAGAACTCATTTCATGTTGGGTTTTGTAGGTACAGTTCTGCACAGTCCCTACAGTAAAGGGTGGGACTGCTCATGGTCTTTACCTGACAGACTACATGGCTGGCTGTGCTGAAGGCACTCATAAAGAGTCTGCATGTGAACTAGGCAGAGACTTGTGATGCATTTTTGCTCTCTGTACATACGTGATTTGCCCTTGCATGGCAGAGTTTGCCTCTCCCTTGCAGGAGAACCTTGTTTGCTCCTGAAATTTGTCCATTTTCCCCCCCTCTTCCCCAAGAGAAGCATGATGTTGTCTGCTCTGACTCCTGCACCTCACCAACTTAGCAGTGGAGGCTCTGCTGAGCTGGCAGGTGTTTAGACTGCAACAGAAGGAGAGGTTTGCAATACAGAGGTCCTGGGATTGGAACCCTCAATTAAGTCACTTAGAGAAGAAGAAGGTTAGGAGAGATCTTGAAATACCTTGATCTTCCTTTGCGATTACCCAAATCAAGATCAGTTTTACTTATGGCTTATCTACTTGGTTAGCTTGTTTTTAAACACTTTGGTGACAGGAATCTCCTGGATTTCCTAGCAGTTTAATTCTGTCTTTCCCACTCTTTAAAATTAAAATATTTTCATAAGGTCTAGTCTTCTGTGAGACAATTTAAGTCTTTTACTTACCTGTGATAAATCTATTTTTTTTTCCCATAATTCTTCATGTGGATATTCTCTGCACTCTGAAAGATTTATGTTCCTTCTTAAAACATAATTCTCAAAACTGGGCACCATACTCCAAAACTGTCCCTACTAGTGTTGAGTAGAGATTAATGTTTACATGCCAAAACTTGAAGGCAATATTCCTATTTATTAATCCCAGTAGGAAATTTCCCTTTTCCACAGCAATATGATACCGTGGTGTTGAGTCATGCTCTGCTTCTGAGCTTCTCTAGCCTTAGATCCATTCCTGTTGCACTGCTACCTGGCCTGTTGCTCATTTCTCATATTTGTGGCAATAGCTATGTGAATAATTTTATGGTGAGCCTATTTCCCTCCAAGGGTTATTTTGGAAGCCAGAATCCAACAATAATAAATTGTAACTGAACTGAAAAAGAATTGCTTTTTGGAACTCAGAAGACATGACAATCAAGTTAGTTACCAATAACTCTGTGTCCTCTACTTATCTGGCAAACAGATAGTCAATTACACATCAGAATAATGTACTGAACCAATACATAATAGCCACCAATTAGCAATTAATTTTAGAACAATTCTTTTTGGTCAGGTACAGTCAGGACCACTTTCATAGAAATTGCATAGAACTATGTATAATTTTGCAGAATAATATGTCTTAATTAAACATGAAGAGTATCTGGAATCGATACAGATGGAGAATGCATTCACATTAATCTTATTGAAGGAATTTAGGTTTTATTTTAGGAAAAGAGCAGTACAGAGAGTTCCAGTTACATCTTGAAGTCCTTCTGCTACTGCTGTCATGGAAGTTTTGCTTGAGAAAGGACTATAGGATGCAAGACCTGCATTTCAAGGGAATGTTTTTATTAGTAAATAAACATAGATGTATTAATACATGCAAAATAATTTTAGCAGGGATCATAATGGAAACAGATAGAAAGAATATTGAATGGATTAGCACACCTAATTGGTCTTAGGTTGCCTAATGCACCATTAGCCTACTGTTTAATTTCTCTCAATCCATTACTCTTTGCAGTTCTTACTCTCTAAAGATAAATGTGGGTCATTCCAAACGTGCTTTTGTTTTTGAAACTACTTATATTAGTATTTCATTGTAATCATTGGCCTGGAAACTCTGTCATAAATGGGAAAGGACAAAAATGGGACATGCTGGAGCACCTATTACTTAATGCTTAAAAAAAAGTGTTGAAAAAACCTCACAGCACTCTAAAATATGACTGTGATGAGTCCTGTTGATTAAATATAGATGACTCTTTACACAGAAGCTGTTTTTTTAAGGTCTTGGGAACACTCTGTTGACCATTCAATAAGTGGCGTTACAGTGCTAGGCCCTGCTGACCATGATCGGGCAGTGCATCTTAGGTACTTGATTTATTTATTATGATCTATGTTCAAGAGACAGCATATCAGATGAGTATTTGGTATTGCTTTATTACCAATTGAGGGAAAAACCATCAAGCTGCATCCCATGGGTTGCCTGAAGGTGGCCCCTGTGTGTCTCTCTATCCCAGACTGTAAAAAAGTTCTCTCACATGGAGACCACTCTTCCCTTTCCCCCAGTGCATCCAAGGAGTGCTTATTTGGCAGTCCCAGTGTGACCAAGTTAGAAAGAGGAAAGAGACTGTTCTCATATATAATGGTGGCTTGTGCTCTGGTGGAGTCATGCCACTTAAATCTTCAAAGCAGCTGCTTACCTGTTCACTGGGAATTCAAGGCTTGGAAGTTAATGGTCAGGAACTAATGAGTTGTGTTTTAATTTACTGAGAGGTATTAAAACAGCATGTTGATTAGCTTGAAGGCCAGAGGGAACGTTTTTGTTGCAATGTTAGGGTGCTCCATGAATTACTACAGATACTCAAGTAAAAGCTTTTAATTTTGTCATTCTTTCTGAGTTTTTTTGTTTGTTTGTTTGTTTGTTTGTGGGGATTTGTTTTGTTTTTGCTTTTGGGTTTTTTTTTTTTTTTTTCCAGTAGTAACTAATACTCTCTTATGCCTGAACCTTACAGATGCAAAGGGTTCTCTAAGGAGCCTTTGTGGCAAGTACCTGTGGCAGCTTCATTAGGACCCCTCTGACACTACCCATGTCCTGGACAGTTTGGGAAATGTTCTAGACTGGCCAGGGAAAAGTTTGAGTCTTAATAAAAGAAGAGAAATTAAACAAGTGAGGCACGAAATGTGTCTAGGGGGTATGAAGTTCTGGATTCTTGCCTAATGCCACATTCATCAGGCTTAATGTAGATGAACTGTGTGGGTTTGCCAGCAGCAAAGTCGAACACCTCATTTGAGACCTCCTGATGCATTGTTCTGTGGTTATGATCATGAAAGCAAAAACAGCTTCTGCCTTTTCATAGACCTGCAGCCAGAATACCCAAATGAATACCAATTCCATATTTTTATCCATCACTCAGCTCTGCAATGTTCTTTGGTACATTTTATGCTTGGAGCTCGTCTGGAAGCTTCCCTTTTACAAACTCTCCTGGGAGCTTTTCTTTGACTTGTGGACAGGTAGGCTGCTGGCTGATGTTAGTGACAATTTCATGCTAAACAGGCTAAACCTGTGTCATTCTGAACATGCTAGACAATGCAGCAGTCAAGTATGCCCTTTCTCTAGCAATGACTGAATCAAGAGAAGTCATCGCCCATGCACATCCTTGTGGCAAAGACAAAGCAACAGGTTGTTCAGACTGCCTAAAAAATTTTCTTCTGAAATGTTAAGGAGGATGTGAGGGCTGCAAATTGTTTGGTTGGAGTTGTAGTGGTTGCAAACCAGAAATGACCACAAGCCATCAAGAAAAAATGTAGCAAATTAAAAGGTGACAGGACAAGGACATCACTATGGCTCAGGGAGCTCCTGAGGACTGCTCTGTGGGCAAAATGCTGATTGGAGTGACACTTGGAGTGTAGAACAAAGTAATAATACAAAGGATTTCTTTGAAGAGTGTTGTATTCAAGACAAGTGAAGTCAAGCCATTCATTGCCTGTACTCATCTTTTGGGTATGAGTCCAAACGGGCTACTGGAGAAGGTCAAAAGGAAAACAGAAAGAATAACAAGAGACTAAAAAAAGCAAATGGCAAAAAAAAAAAGCAGTTATTTCACTGAGTCAAGATGAGATGACTGAGGAGAACATTACATAAATGAACGTTAAACAGCTGAAATCTAATACCTTTGCAATATAAAAGTCTGGAATGGAAAGTACTAAATTGCTTTGAATTTCCATAGCAGAGAGGATAGGATAGGAGTGATAGGCTCAGTTGCAAAAAGTGGGATTTAGTTAAACTTTTGGAGACCTTCTGTCCACAAGAACAGTGAAGCACAGACATATGCTGTTGCAGGAGGCTGTGAAATTTCTGTCATTGCAGATTTTAAGGAAATCGTTCAACAAGTATTAGTTAATGAAGATTTTAAGACAGTTTATGCCATCTTTGGAGGGGCAGATGGATCAGATGAAGTCCTTACTGGTGTAATTGTCTGTGGAACTATAATTTCCGAGTTCTAGGCAAAGGGAACTTTGTGTACAATCTTTGAAAATGAGGAATCTTACATAAAAAGGGCCTCTTTCTATCTGTTTCTACCCTAATGGATACTGCACTCTTTCAGGATGTTCTAATTGGAACCTTGTGCCTTCGCCAGGAAATTACAGGGACTAAGAAGCCCTATTACTTTCCTCAGCTTCTCCCTGGACTTTGATTTAAGGTATTTAGGTCTAAATGGAACTATTTATCTGCTTTCCTCCTTAAAACTGGTGAATGTGGAATAGACAGGCAGGTTGAAAGGATTATATGGAGACTTGACTTCACCTTACCTACTGACCAAAATAACTGCATTTTAGGGAGCAGGAGCATTTCCCAGAGATAAGCAGACAACAGGGCACTACTGGGTCACACCACTCCCTGATATTACAGTTGCTGCAAGCTTCAATTTACATTTCACCCTTTGGCCGAAAACCTGGGATACAAGTTTATGTCCCAGCTCCCAGAACCTGGTGTTACTTCCAGGCTAGACTCTTATTCCTTTCTTCACAGTGAATAATGCCACTAGGAATATGTTTGTCTGAGCTTGATACTTAAGGTATTAGCATTAATCTCTAAGATTTGTCGTGGATATCTGCTTCTGGGGAAAATTTTGGTTAGATGACTGATATTATAAAGAAATTCATAGTCCTTGGAAATCTCAGAAAGGTCAATGAAACAATAAAAATAAGTCAATTTTCCCCTATTCATCAAAAGTCTCTAATGCTGTTGAAGTGCCTGGTATTACCAATAGTGTTTTAGTCTCTGAAACTGTTAAAATAAAGACACCTTTCCCACATTTTCCTTCTCTGCATTTCACAAGTGATGGTTCTTTTAACCTCTTTCTCCCCTCTTTGTTTGCTTAGAGGATCAAAGCTTTTTTATTTATTTCTTTTTCCTCCCAAACAGTTTCTGGAGTATTAAAAAGCACCACCAGTATACTGAGTTTACATTACAAACAAGTTAAAATTCCCAGTCTTTCAGAGCTTTTCTCCTAGGATACCAAGGAAAGCAAAGTTCAGCTAAACTGCACAATTAATCGGAGATCACTTCTGAGTGAAGAAGAAAAGGTTGCTTGAAGTGGAGTTATTCTCTTCCTGGAGATTTAAAATCCACTTCAGAAAACAAAGTTATTATTCTCTGAAAGTTATCTGATTTTATTTGTATTCCTGGACCTACTCTATTAGATCATCTTTCCTTTTCACTCATAAGATCATCTCAATGAATCAACTGTGGGACTGGCCATATGTAAATGTATCATTGACAGCCATGCTGACAAGGAAATGAATGAAAAAGACATGGGCTGCGTGTTGTTTTTGCTAGAAGAGCAGTGAGGTTTGTTCTGCTTTCATGACCCTGAGACAGGTAATTTATTTCTTTATTATGAAGAAAATGCTCTTTCTTTTTTTTTTTTTTTTTTTTGAGGTAAATTTATTTTATAATAATGGTAAGATAAAGAAACATGTGGTGTATAGTTCGGGAGTATTTGGCTAAAACAGACTTCCGTGTTTGTCTACCATTCCCACACAAATTCTCTCCTTTCTCTTAACTTCTGAGAGCGAAGACTGGACTGATAACTCAACCTGGCACATCAGTCGATGTAAGATGAGCTCACACCTGTCTAAGAAAATGCACTGTCTGTTGGTCTCATTGTCTGTAATTGTCAGGGCTCTTCTAAAACCTGTGATGGCTGCAAGGTAGAAAGTGAGCAAGCACGATTAGGAGATCACAAGGGAATACACTGGAACAGTTGCATGGTGGATTTGACAAGTGTACTTCATTGTGTTCTTACAGTGTTTGGAAAAAAATCTAAGAAGATTCCTACAAACTCTGTAAATGTCCTAGTAAAATGTCATTTTGTGGACACATATTTCATAATAGGGAAAACAAGATCCTTATTACTGTCTATGCAAATAACGTGCTGTAACACCTAGCGAGCATTGTAAGGTATCGTTTTCACACAGTTTAATCCAATATTACTATATTGATGTCCCACGTGGGTGTTTTCTTTCCCCTGCTTTTTGCAAGGCAAAGTTAAATACTGGTAAAATACATCTGTTATAAGGTAAAATCAAGATATTTAATTTGTTGTATACAGAAACACCCAGAAATTTTTCAGTGGAACCAAATGAGGTGTCAGTTGATGCCTCATGAAGTTGTCCTTCTGATGGATGAAGGTTAGTAAAAATGCCACTAAAAATCAATGATAAAAAGTGAAGAAGTCCACAGCCATATTCTCAACTTGTGAGACTCAACACTTAAATACATACACAATCTTACCAAAAATTATAATAAGCCTTTTTGAAAAGTCACTTGTTATAGCAAAACCACTTGTATTTTTGCATGAAAATATAATTTTTTTATTATCTTGCAGGTAAAGATACTTTTAGACATTTCTTAACCATATGAGCTTATCCAAACAAACTCTTTTAACACCTTAGAAGTAAACCCTACATGTCTTACAACACAATATCTTTATTTTTCTTTTTACCTCCATTCCTTTGATTGTTTATCTGTTTTCTCTTGTCTTGAAAATACACAGAAATAAGAGGAAAAAAAAATTCATTCTATGATTTCTGAAAACATCCCCAAATTTTGCTGCTTGATTTTCCTTAGATCTCTGGCTATGTGACTCTAACAGCAGGGCAGCCGATTTCTACTAAGCATCACAAATGTAATATTTTCAAATACTAACAGAACAATGTCTTCTCATGCTTTCCTGATACTTTCTTCACTGGTTGATATGACCACTCTTAATGAAATTGATAATAGCAATATAATATATACTGATTACAAAGCAATAGAGAAATTGCTAAGCAGTAAGTACTGGATTGAAAAATATCTCAGCCAAAAATCTCCCATAAAACACACATGAAGAAATGTTTACTCAGAACCAGCTGCAAGTGTGTCCCATCATGAAGGCACGGCACATACAAACAGTATTGGACAGTACTGGATGTAAGGATACTTAATCACAGCTATATTATGAAAAATAGAGAGCCATCCTGATGCAGTGAGCTGTACATTAAACTGGTCCAGGTCAACAAGGTCAGGAATGGTCTGGGAGCCTCTCAGAGAACATACTAGCTCCTTACAGGGCTCCATTCCTCACCAGGGAGCAGGAGTGTATTTAGTCTGAATTCCCAAAGCAGAGACCTAGGCTTGCTGGACAATTTCTTCACCATCTCAGCCCTGCTGTTACATGTCGGTGGAGCAGGGAGCTACACCACTGATGAAACAATATTTAGGAATTTTTAGGGATAAAAACATTTAGCAATACATTTAGGGATAAATTTTAGGAATTTAGGTATAGGACAATATTTTTTTTAAGATTTTAAAACCCTTTTCAAATGATGTTCCACCCTATGCTTCATAGGCTGATGTAATGGTCATTGGTTTGATCCCACAGTATTCAATGACTGTTGCAAACCAAAGTCCCTCAGCGTTAGATTTGGCATCTGACACACTCATTTTGCTGGAAGAGGTTTAGAGTCTCTAGGCACAGTCAGACAGCCCCTTGTTGCCCACTCATCTAGGCATCCTCTTTATAGGGCTAATTCCAGGGAGGAATTCCACTACTGCCAAATCTCAGCCTTGGTGAATTGCCTACAGCATCCTCCTGTGCAGACTGCAAGGCAATGTCTCAGTCAACCTAACAACATGTGCAGTTGAGCACCAGCCACCACCAAACAGAGAGGCTGAGGCTTTGCAGAGTCCCAAATTATGTAGTTGTGTTAACTTCTCCGGATACTGCATTTAGGTAATACAAAAATTGTCCCTGGTTTGAGTGTGGGCTTGTCAGTGGAGCTTTTCAGGGGAATAGAAGCTAATGCATAAGTTTTACTGTATTTCTCAGCTGAGGGTGCTTTGAGTCACTACATCCTGCACATTTTCTTTTCCATCAGCATGTCATCTTCTAGACAAAGGTTTTCCACAGTTTTCAGGTTCCCTTCAGCTCTTTTCCCCTGGCAAGCTCAGGCCCTACCTCCTCCTCTGTACCAGTGGGAGGTGACTTCCCTGTACCACCCACCCTCTCTGTTCCTCTTTTCTTTCCTTTTCTTTTTTTTGGCAGTCTTTGCTTCCACCCTTTGTCTGTGCTTTTTCTCTGATGTAATGTCAGTCCCAATCCTTTCATTTTTTTCCCCCTATTTTATTCTTCCCTTTGTCCTCCTCTCAAGTACTCCTCATTTTCTCAAGAGCAGTTCTGTTTCTTCTCACCTGTATACTCTACCTCCCCTTCTCAGCACCTCTCCTTTCAGGTACACTGTTCCTTAAGGGGTACTCCAAGCTAACATATTCGTCCTTCTTTTCATGAGAAAATAATCATCCCACTAATTCTGCTAATACAGTTCTGACCTATGAATTTGCTGACTTTTTGGTCAACCACTTAGCTTTTGACTTCATTCTTCCTTGTGTGCACTTGCTTGATTTTCCTTTGGAGTGTGACAATGTCTCCATTGACTTCAGCACCTCCATCTGCCTTACAATCTCTTCTTCCCACAACTGAGTTATCATTTAATTTATTTTTCTTCCAGCTTGAATACTCATTTGAATATCTTTACTTATCTTTTTTCCTTTTCTATCAAGCTCTTTTCTTCTTTTTATTTTTCTCATTTTGTCGCATACAGAGGTATTTTCCTCAACCTTCTTTTTTTTTTCTCCCCCACAATTTTTTTCCTTCTCTATTCACTCTTCTAATGGAGAATTTCAAGGTCTCACAGAATCCACCAAGAGTTTGCTCCAAGTTCCCATTTCACCCATGAAAAGTTTATCAACCGTTCCTTATGCACACACCTTGCCTGATGCATATTTTATATAGTTTAAAAACTTGGTGATCATATTGTATGCAACAGGAAAGTGACTTTCAAGGTCAGGGTCATCAGTACTATCAAGTTCAAGCCACTTGCCAGACCTTAAAGCACTCCAAAGTAGGGCTGCCTCAGTAACTGGAGTTAAGACCATGCTTTTGCATGTGGTTAAATTGGGTCTTAGGAGGTCTGGAAAAGCTGCTACCCTGCTTCCTAGGTTTTTGGGAAAACCTGTTGATTTACGTGAGGAGCCCACATGTTCCTATACAAGCAGT
This sequence comes from Myiozetetes cayanensis, assembly GCF_022539395.1. Lineage (NCBI taxonomy): Eukaryota > Metazoa > Chordata > Aves > Passeriformes > Tyrannidae > Myiozetetes > Myiozetetes cayanensis. The sequence continues at coordinate 7,352,374 of NW_026087521.1, forward strand.
ACAATTGCTGACTACATAAATGCTCCCATAATCTCAGCATGGCTATGAAAATGAAAGCATGATAATAATTCCAAAAACATAATTTTATATGTGAGAAGATGAATATGAGATAAAAGCAATATACTTCTATAGCCTATTTTTTGGGGGGTGTAATTTGCTGTTGCTCTAGTAAATTCTCTTCTTTTTGACTTTAATAGGTTCACAGCAATTTAACCCTCATGAAAATTTGCTTCATTACTTTGAAAAGGCTGGAAACAAGACAGTATATTTCTTGTAGTATTTTTGAAAATCTGCACATCCCTGAAACAAAATGTCTGAAAACCTCATAAGACAGTAGATAAACCAAGCAATCTATTTAGATTGCACAGTGGATTCTGGGCTTACCTGAAGAAAGAGGCAATTGCATTAATCTGCAATAGTTAAAACACTTCTAACAATGAACTGTGGTTTTGTCTCAGTGGAAATACCTGACAACTGCACTGAGGCTGTTCCCAAGCATCATTGTGCCTAGGAGGAATTCTTATTTTTTTGTCATTTTGTTCCTACTAGTAAATTAAACTCAGGATTTTCAGCCAATATGTATTTTTGTAAAATGAAATGTTCCCTAGATTTTTCTGCCAGTTTAGGCCTGGATTACTACCGTAGAAGTTGTCTTGCTAAGTTCATAGCAAGAAACAGTCAGAAGCAGAGACTTAGGAAGATGGTACCAGCCAAAGGATACTACACTCCTTTCCTGCCGCTTTTGGATCCCAGGTCCACTGCAGTTGAGCTCTAGGCATTCAGCACTGGCTGCAGGGACAGGGTGGCTGATTATCCCTTTGGTTACCCCTTCTCGGTGCCTGGGAGTACCCCTCTATTGCAAATGCAACCCAACCCACTCAGGGGTTAAAACACAGCCTTATTCTCCACACTAGTAGAGAGCAAGAGGACAATCTTCTCTTTAACTCTCTGACCTGGACTACATTTTTGATTAAGCTTTAAACCAGCTCGTAGTTTTATATCAATAAGCAGAACACCTCCCTCCACCACCAACAGTCAATATTACATGATCTTCACAAGAGCTCATGTAGCTTACCACAGTTATACACATTCCCACACAAACAGTAATCCTGTCTGATCCTGGAGTGTGTCAAACACCTTGGTGTTGTTCTGTGGCAACCTGAGAGTGATTTTATCAATGACAAAAATTCATACCACCTAATCAATAACTGTAGTACAAAAAGTTGGAGCAAATGAGGAGCAGAAATCCCGATAAACATTTTATAGGGCTTTAGAAACAGCTTTTAAAAACTGATAGGAGAATGAACTCCCTTCAGCAGGATGCTGTTGGCAAGTTTAACAGCCTCATAGACAGGATCTCATGCCCTGTGAAAGTTTTAGGTTGTATTCTCCAATCACTCTGCTAAACCAGGCTCTTGGTGGATGCACACTTCATGTGATCCTACTAAATTCTTGTAGACAAATAGAGAATCTGGCCCACTATATTTAAAGGTAAAATTGCAGTTTGACTCAGCATAAACAACATTAGAACCAGGTCATTCATGTCTTATAGGATTCTAAATTGGACTCTGTGACCTACACCACAATGTATATTCTGTAGGACACTTCCATAGGTGGGTTGTGTTCACACAAGCATCCAAATAGCTCTTTCTTTAAATGCCAGTATGTCTCCCTACACTGTCTTCATTTCCAAATTCAGCTCCACTTATGTAACACAGACCACTGAACTGAATGATAGCATTGTTTGCAATGTATTTCTTTTATTTTGTCTTTCCAGTCTGATTTAGTACTTTGCTTTGTCACATTTATTTAACTATAAAAACATTATGTGAATCCAAGAAGATACTTTACCCCTGCATCTTGCTTTAGATCCACTCTTTCAATGATAAAATTAGAATCTTACTCCTAGACAAGGTGTCAACATTTGCCTAAAAAAACTTTATTCCCTTATTTGTAGAAGCTTATAAGTAGGTCATCAGCACAAGTAACCCAGGCAAACATCAAGAGTGATTAGAAAAGCATCTTGGCTCCAGGATGAAAGTCTAGTTTTACTGCAGTTGATACCAATGCCAGTGCTTGTTTTTAAGTTATAGAGCAGTAAAACAATTGGTGGATTTTCTATTTTGAAGTGTGTTTTATTTTTGATATATAATGCAGGGCTCTAGAAATATTGAGAGTAGCGGTGGACAGCATCATTCTTAAAAAAACACAAAACCCAAACCCAACCAAACAAGAAAAAAGCCACAGAAAGTATGAAATATTCTAGTGAAGCACAAATTAACCTTCATAATCAGTTCATTAAGAAGGATTTGCATGAATTGTTACTGATTTCACTCAGAGGATGAACATCACAAAAGTACAATTTTTCTATTACCTTAATTGTGAATATAAGTAGTTGATGTGCAATTTTCCCCAATATAACCTTAATTGTGAATAAAAGTAGCTTAGTATGTATTTTTCCCCAATATAACTGAGGAGCTACATTTTGTTGTAATACATTTATCAACATAAATAAGAGCAGAAGTCATCATGATTTAGGTGCATTTGAAGAAAATTAAAAAAGTAATTTTCCTAAAATGTGTATTGGATCAGGTGGGTCCTGTGCTTTTCAAATTTTTTTCATGCATATTTAATCAACGTGAGACATATACTTATGCAAGCTGAAATAGGTACAATTCTGTGTCCCAGGCTGTTCTGTTTCACAGTTTTCCATTCAAGATTTTTTTAAGCTGATTTAATTAATTATTAAAAACAAACAAACAAACAAAAACAACCTAAAATAATCTTCAGCAGGTGGCATAAACTGAGAAAAAGCCAAGGAACTCAAACTACCAGCAAACCCTTAGTTCAGTTCGGTGCAGTATTGGTGAGACGCCTAGTTTTTCAAGAATTGCTTGGCTTTTATCAAGATTACTGAAATACAGGGATGGATATATAAAATGATCCACTGAAATACTGAAGCACTACAATAACCTGGGAGGATAAAGCCCCCAAAATTACACCCTTCCCCCAAATCCTACCTATACACTGGCATAGAAATATACTTTCTCACACCCACATGTGTATTTTGGCAGAGATGTGTGCCTGGCACACAGAGGGATGGAAGGTAAGTACCCACACACCTCTGGGTCTACAGAGGGTTAGATGAACACCGTCTAGGAATAGAAGAACATTTCTATGAATCTGTACATACCATACATCCATATGCATCCAAGCAAACACATTAAGCATGGATATACACACCTACACACCCAAAGACACAGGGACATAGGCAAGGCACATGCACAGGCACAGACAGCTCCCATAAGCACACACATATACCTACACAGCTGGCTGCATACTCACATGGACAGACAGATATACAGGCATGTGTGTGAGGGAGAGTTTACACTGGCTCCATCATCCCTGCTAATTTTTCCTTCCTTTTTGAAGCATTCCAGTTTTAGGATCCTGGGGTGAGCCAGGTCCCTGCAGGGGAGATATTCCCAGAGGAACAAAGCACTTCCAATTTCTTTAACGTTCCCCACCTCTCTCTCTCTCCCCCAACAGCAGATTCAGGGAGATGAGCTGGGCACCCAGCACGGATCTCCCAGCTGCTGGCTTGGCACTTTCCACCCCAGCTTAAGGAAGGGTATAGGATGGCAAGCTTAAGATCTTGCCACTTCCCCCCCAAACCCTGAGGGAGAAGAAACCTTTGGGCAGCATCCGGACATAGCTCCTTTCTTCACACCCCCTGCCTCCCCTCCATGCCCCCTCAGCTGTGGACTACAGGGATCCCCCTGCACCCTACCCGTTCTCTGCAGGTGTGAAAGCCCTTGCCCCCTCCCACTCCACCCTTCCCCGTTTCTCCTGGCCCCCGAATCCGGCCAGTAAACCTCTTCGCAATCCACCACTCTAAACTTTTTCCCGGCTGCACAACCCGCAACCCCCCGGGCAGCGGCTGCATCCAGTCCGGAGGGCAGGATGGGGCGGGAAGTGGGTTGCAGGGACCCGGGATGCAGGGATCAAGGCTGCAGGGTGTGGGATAGAAGGACTGGTATGAAAGGACTGGGATGCGGGATATGGGGATGTGAGGACCGGGATGCACGAATCTGAGACGCAGGATGCAGAGATCGGGATGTGGAATGCAGGGACCAGGACGCGGGATACCGGTGCCCAGCTCCTTACCGTGCAATGAGGGTAGGTCCTGGCGAGGGTCTCCAGCTGCTCCTGGGCATCGCGTGCCTCCCGATGTGCTCGTTAAAGATCCACCGGGGAATCTCACCCCAAACTTGTGTGAGCTACTTCCTCTGGGAACAATCACCCTTTCTCCCCCCCACCTTGGATCGGATCCCGATGGAAACTCATCAAGGCCTCCTAAGCGGTCAGAGATAAGGTTGTGAGGGAAGGAGAAGAAGAGGGGGGGGCAACGGGACGGAGAGGTTGCGATCACCAAGCAATGATCCCCTTCCTTTCTCCTCTCCTCTGGAGCACCCGCTTCCCGTTTCTCTGACCAACTTTGACTCTGCTTGGCCAGGCAGCGCCTGGGACCGGCGCTGTGAATTGGGGTCCCTTTTCGCAGCCTGGCATCTTTCTAGATTTCCTCTCCTTTCCGGGCAAAGGGGATTGGTGCAAAGCTTTAAATTAGGAGGCGACCTAGAGTTACAAAGGCAGGGAGTGGGAGCTGGCTGGCGTTCGCAGACCGCCTCCCCCGGCACTAGGTTGCGCGGAGGGGCCGGCTGCGCCTTATCCCTACCATTTATTAATTGACTGCGCTCCTAGTTCTCACTCTGGAGCTGCCTATCGCTCCTGGCACGGCCGGGAGCGGGGCTGTGGCAGGAGCCCTCGGAGGGAGGAGAGCTCCATGCTGCGGGGCTCCCCGCGGCTGTTTAACTGCGCCGGCAGCGCGGGCAGGAGCGCAGCCCGGTCCCGGGGGGAGGACACGGGTGATGAGGGGGGACGGGACACGGGGACGCTGCTGTCGCCTGGCAACCCTGCATCCCTGCCCCGAGCATCCCTCCCCCAGCGCCCTGATTGGACGAGGCCGCGGTGTGTTGGAGGAGGGGGGAACACACACACACGCCCCTCCGAGGATGCTGCGCCCCGGCACTGCGACTTGTCGCATCCTCAAAAAGCCGGGAGCGGGCAAGGGGAACACGGAGCAGCCGGGAGAGCCGAGGTAGTTCAGGGCGTTGTATCACCTTCCTCCTGCTGTCTCCCTTCCAGCTGGCTTGATCAATTTGTTTCTGCTTTACATCTCCTAGAAAAAGAATGTATTTGTCTATGTATGTGCCTACGTACGTGTGGATGGATGGATGGATGGATAGATAAATAGATAGAAAATGTACAAATATATGCATATATGTATAAACAAATATGTATTTGTATACACAAATAGATGTATATGTATTATCTATAATCTCTACATTATCTCTCTATATTCTAACTCTCCTATACAAGAAGAAAGAAGAAAATTAGTTTCTGAGAAAAGAACACTCTAGAGTGCAGCAAAGCTGGATGCAAAAGGAAAAGAAAGCTACTTTTTGGGTTACAAATGCTTGAAAACCAAAGGTTTACATCACCTGGAGTGTTAACAGAAGGTTGTGGTCCTAAAGAGAGAATTAAACACAGTGAGGTGAGTGAGATGTAACAGTCAGTGAGGATGGATGTGTCGAATTCAGAGGGGGTGAGTTTAAGCTGTGCTGCATGGGGCTACTGGTATTATGTGTGGCTTCATTGCTCATTCTCTGCTATGGGGGGACAGTGAGCAGCTGCTTCCTGCTAGTTGAGTATAGTATGGAGAGGGTGCGTGTAAAATCCCAATACCTTTACACCAGAGCTCCAGCTGGGGCACTGTGAATTTCCCAATCTTCAGCAGGGAGAAGGCCGTCGTCCACTTCTCACTGAATCCTTCCCCCCACCTTTGGACTTGACCCCAGGCAGCTCCCCGTCAGTGCTCTGGTAAAGCGAGGAAAGAGACACTGCAGTCAGGAGCTGCAATCCAGCAGCTCACGTGGGGCCACTATTGTTTCACCAGCCAAGGCTCTGGTAAGGAATTAAGCCAAAGTAAAAGGAAATAAACCAAAATAATCTGTTTCTGCTTTGTAATATTTTATGTTAAGTTATTTAACATCTGTTTACTTTTGTGACCTAACAATTACATTTGAGCTACTTGGCTAATTGGATGAGTTTTTTCTTTCTTGTAAGCCAAGGACATTTGCTCAGATGTGCATGTTAAACTGTGTCATTAGGAGCTAAAGTTAAACAGGGAGCAAAATGAAAGAGATCCGTTTCTCTCACTTTTCACCTTAATGTAAATTTGAATAAAATGTACATGGGACATTACATTAACATGAGGGTAAAAAGGAATGAATAGAAATCACTCCCATGTCTTTCAAATCATAGCACAATTTGACAAATAGGCTGGAATATAATTATTTGGACAGTCTTGCAGGCTGATTGCCAGGAAAGGCTAGTGGAAAGAAGAATCTGATTCTGCATTGCTTTGTACATAGCAATCATAGCTCAAAGTGAGTATGAAAGTAACTTTTTCATTGGGTAGGATATAAAACCCACTGTGTATGAAATTGGCCACCACAGGCACCAAGTGGAATTTGGCTGAGATGTATTGTATTATTTGCTGCAGGTCACTTAGAGGCAAGGAGGTGACCGAGTCATTCATGTCTTTGCTTCAAGAAAGCATCCTTGGTACTGATGATACTCTCTTTCCATGCCTGCTGCTGTGCAGTGTCTGATAGAGCCCCTGGTGGTCTAGTGGTAAAGGCACCGCGCTATCACCGCGGAGACCCGGGTTCGATTCCCGGTCAGGGCCACTCCCGGGCAGATGGAGCTCGTTAGCCCTTAAAGGCAACCCACCTACGTCCTAAGGACCTCACTGCCACTGTCCAAGCTCGCTTGGCCCCGGCAGATGAACCTTAGGATTAAAGGGTGGGCTCAGTTCCACGCACACTGTGTCTCACCTAAAAAATCCAATGCGCAGGCTGGAAGGTGGAAAGACCTTCCCCGGATCTTCGCTCACGAAGACTGGCCATTAATTAACTTGCATTTACACCTGATTCATGGCTCATGAGGAGCAGGAAAATATGCCTGGACAGGCAAACAAGCTGTAAGCAAAGTCACAAGGATTTTGTTCCCACTTTCTGCCAGGGCAGAAGATGCAGTCGTGTACTGAGCACGATGTGGAGACTTACACAGCGTTACAATGCAGGGCAACCCAAATGTCTCAATGGAGCCTCGTGCTAAGCTGTGTTTGGGTGCTACTAGGGAAATCATTCACTTGAGGCTCAATCCAGCACCTCACACTACACTTGACTGTGGATGTACCCTGGGTTAGGCACAGCAATCAGACTGTGTAAGTTCTGCCAGGGGACAACCCTCAGTGTCTTTGGCCTGGATCCAAATAAGGAGTTTTAAATACAAAATGTATTTATTTATTTTCTGCCTGTGACACAAAGATGGTAAAGCAGCATTGAAAGTTTTTGAAATAGGAATATTTTTCCTTTGTGAATTATCTATTAGCTAAATAATAGTTGTAGCTAGTCAAGAGATTGATTCCTTTCAAATTGAGTTCCCACATAACACCAAATGGAGTTCGTAGAAAGCTTTGATGAGCTGAAGAATTTGTTTTTATAAAATTCATGAATGTGATTAATTAGGAAGTTTACGACCACAAGTAAACAAATGTGTATTTTTTCCTTACACGGAATTTTAGCATGAACTTCAAGACTGTACACATGGGAACTTTCCAATCTTACATTTGATGGCAAGATACTGTTCCAGCAAAACACAACTGACTTGCTATAAGCAGCTGTTTTGGGACACACTCATTTGCTGATTAAAGCCTAAAGCGATGCTTTAGAAAAATTGCAAATGTGCATGTACAGCCAGTGAGTGATCTATGGATTGGGCCCAACCTAACTGAATAATTCATGAGGTTTATGGTCTTTCCTCCTTTCCTGAGGACCTTACAGAAATGGACAGGAATAGGGCCATGGATCAATGATTTTTTTTCTAGCAAATTACTCCCTGCTACCTGATTTCCAGCAGCTCTGCAGCTTCTTCCTCTGTGAGTGGGAATGATTCAATTCTACAACAGTTTCCCTGAGCTAGCAGTTACGGTCATCACTCCAGAAGCAGTCCTGGCATGTCTCACCCTAGAGATGTAATCTCCTAGAAGTCTGCCAATCTCAGGGTGCAAAACACCAGTTGGATGGAACAGAGCTAATTTCCCATTTTTGAGTAGTCACAGGGGTGTAGATGTGTCTCCATAACCCTATGGCCAGGTCATTCTCTGTCTTTGGAGACGCAAAGACAAAAGGTTCATAGTGGCTGATGTGGAGATCTACAAAACCCCACATTGTCTGGCTCATCCCTACCTGCCGATTGCAGGTGACACTGACATACCCCAAAGGAACAGAACAATGGCACACAGCTTTCAGAGCAACATAGTGGTTCCTAGGGAAGATCCACACTATGAAGAGTGTAAGGGGTGTTGCTCTGTCATACTCAAGGACCTCATGGATTGCTATGGAAAACTGTGCGCTCTTATGGTGGGTTGGCCCTGGTTGGACACCAACCAAAACCCCTCTACTGCTCCCCTCCTCAGCTGGGGAAGGGACAGAAGGTGTAACAAATATACACACTTTCTTTTCTCTTAACAATACTGATGGCTGATTAACTTCACCATGAAGCTCAGCATCAAAATGGAATGTCTTCTTTTCTTATTGTTAAGTGGTTTTGAAGCGATTTTAGGTCAATACGCAGAGTGAAAAAGTCCCCATGTACACTAACAATGCTGATCCTCTTATGGCTGAGTCATGTGGCACCCCTTGGGCCTTCAGTGACATTGTTATTTTCTGTCAGATGTCCTGTGATGGCTTTTTCAGCTGACTGAAGGGATACTGGCCTAGCACCAACATGAAATATGCCATGACATACTCAGGCTTTTTTTGTACATTCTGAGCCTTTCTCATGCACAGGGACACTAGCAACTCTGACTACAAGGCTAAACTGGCAACTCTAAGGCTAAACACAACAAAAACTTGGTTTCATGTGGTATGGTCTGGAAGAAAGACAGAATTCAACATGGTCTGGGCACATGCAGCAGCATCCTTCCTTCTGCCTCCACCTCCCATGACCATCAGTGTCTTTACCTACCTCTTCTTCTCAGCTTCCCTCCAGCCAACTTTCCAGTTTCCTTCAGTTTCCCTTGGCCTTTTTCACCTTCTTCCTTTTCACTCTTTAGACAGTTGGCTGCCTGCTCATGCCTGTTGGCCATGTCTCCAGTTAACCCCAAGGTCTCCTTGCCTCTTCTCAGCAAAGAAACCTCTTTTTACAGAAAAAACCCAGCAGCTGTTGTTCATCAGCTACAACAGGCGAAAAGGTCTGACTTCACTCTGGGAACCAGCTGCCCTCTTTCCACCTCTGCTCCCTTCTCAGAGTTCAGGTTTCCCAACATACTGCTGGGGACACATATGACATCCAGATGTTGTCCAAACGCGGCTTCTTCATAAAAAACCATGAGCAGCAGGGATCTGTCCAGGTCCCTGAAAGATATACAAGTATACACACTCCACTTGCACTCATCAAACTCTCACTAACCAAAGTCCTACTGCGGTTTGTGCAGGTGCAGGGATGAGCATATCACAGGCTCTGCCTGATGTATGCCTGATACATGCAGGGCTCCTTAAATCACCTCCAGTTTCCATTGCTCGTGACGCTGGGTCCAAGATCCACCACTAATCTGCATCTTCTCACTCTATACTTCCCAAGTCTCTGATATAGGAGGTTATATTTTCTTTTAGGGGACTCTAACCTTTCCCAGGAGGCACAGGAGTCTTCCTCATGAGGGAACAGGGCATGACACAGTAGCACATTTCAGTCTCTGCCATCTTTAAATTGATACGAGCAGATGACCCCATTCTACAAAATCCTGGCTGTTATATTTTTTTCTTACAGTGTGAATAATTGGATACCAAATATCAGAATCACCTACACATTTTGCTTTTGACTTAAGTCACCTTTATGTTTCTGTGCATTATTATTCTCTTTATTAGTATTTGAGCTTCTAGCAGTCTGGCCTCTTCAAACTGCACCTCCCTCCTCCCTGAAAATCCCCTAACAACGTTTCTTCTCTTTCGAAACACTTTCCCTTCCCCCATCACTCTTCTCTGTAGGAATTACTGCATTTACATATTTTGTTTAAGGTGCTTAGGAGTTATTGACAAGTTTGCCTTGCCCCTGGGGAGGTGATGCAACACAATCAAGCTGTGAACCACTTAAATCTTGACTAGCTCAAGGGGGATTGCTTGGGACTCTGAATTAGGGCACGGGCCAAGAAATGTAGCACAGGGCTGTCAGAGGCTGTGGCACACAGATCCATTTCCTTTATAATCCTATCATATCTATGACCTACCACATACAGAGCAACGTAAAAGACCTACATTTTCCCATTAGCTCAAGATACAGGCTTCCTGTGAAATAAATTTACTCACAGCCTCTATGCCACTGCTTTGGAAGCCTGAAAACCCTGGTTTTATTATATCAGTGAGTGTATTTCAGAAATCTTTCACACTGAGAATCCATCTGGATATACTACTTTCTAAATGTCCTGCTGAGATTCTGCTTTGCCACTAGTTAAAAATGAATGGATAAATTTATAAACAGGAAGTTTATTGTATTTGTTTTCTGAAATAGACTCTAGATTTTATCTTGGCTTGGATTTTTGTTGGTGGTGTTTTGGATTTTGTTGTTGGGTTTTTTTTTTTTTTTTTTTCTTTTTCTCTGCCATTTAATTTTATTAGCACCCCTGGAAGTAATAGTGAGTCCAGAATTAGAAAGCTGAAATAAAAGGAATGAAGTTCTTGGAAATGAGACTGGAACAAAAAAGCAAGAGACCCAAATCAGTCCCAAGCTAAGGATTTCGACTTCCCCTTAACAAAGACAGACCATTTTCCACAAAGGACGACATACCTGTTCTTGGAAAACTACTACTAGCACAAAATATAATTGAGTCCATAGTGACAAAAATAGCACTTGGTCTGTTTAAAAGCCCTTTATTGAATATCACTTTTTTCTTCTTTTTTTTTTTTTTTTTTTCCCCAGAATGCTATTGTCCTCTCTAATTTAAGAAAGTCCAGGAAATACAGGTGAATTGAGAGAACTGTATGATTTTCTTCAGCTGGTTCTATTTAAATTGCACACCAGCATATGTAGTTAAGAGAATAACTTGAAGTTTCAAAGCAGTGAGAACTAGCATTGATAGTGGAATCTTAATTCAGCTCCCTTGTGCATGTGTGTACACTCTTTAACTGGTTTAACACCGTCTTTTCTTCTCTTTCAGAAAATCCTGACACATTCAGCACCTTTAAGAAATAGGGCGTTGTCGATAATTTGATTTCCCTGCACTACTCGTTGAGTCTGCCTTGCACCTTGTATACTATGCACTCCTCCTAGCCTGCCTTAGAGGGTCCATTTCTTTTCAGAAAAACATTTAAGTGTCTTACCAACTTTTTTTTTCATTTAGTTTTACTCCATTCCTGAGGTAATGGCCGGTATTCTGGCTTTCCATTTCACAGACAGGACACAGGCATTAAGACCTGAAAGTGTGACCGCAGACTGCCTGATTTTTTCACATTTAGGAGCTATACATTTTCAGTATAGTTTACATTATACCTTGAGAGAATGGCTACTGCTCACCAGATTTTAAGTTTGTGGTCCCAGTTGCTGGGTTTTATCAGGTCCTAGAGTTTGACTGGGAGAACAATGTTTTCTTAGACTCATTCTTGACTAAATTTTTTATGTGAAATTCTGCACAGAGGCAGAGAATTAACATGGAAAAGTCCACGTCAACAACTAAATTTTGGCAAAGGTGCAAGCCATCATAATCTGGGCTTCATGACGGGAAATGCTCCGTAGTTAGACTACTGTTTGATATTAATCCCTGAGTTCTAACAATAACTCGGTATTAAATAAAAGATACTTTGGTTTAGAATACCAATTAACATTACTGAGGTAATGGTGACACATTATCCAAAGATTACTGACACCTTCTGTCTGCCAAGCTAATTTCATGAGTCCTGTGACATGGTAGGGGATCAAGTGTCTTGTTCTTTTATTTGTATCTGTCTCTTATAGGGGCTTTACCAAATATGTGTTATTTTCAAACTTTGTAAGGACATACATCTGTGGGTCTTTCTTCCTCCTTCCCAAATAAGGGGAGGCTGAGATGCCCTGCAGATATTTGATAGAGATGGGGGACTTTGCTCAGTCTTCCTGTTGGAGGGACTTGCCATTGTTGGCTCTTATGTAGCCATAAGGCTCACGATGTGCATCAGTACCAGACAGTTGGACTGTGGATACACAACAGCTGTTTACACATCCTAATTTTCCATGCCAAGTCTTAATGAAGGTGAAATCCTCTTAATTTTCCAAATAATAAAAGGCAACCAACATCAAACCCTCTCACTGCAGTATGCCCTAGTGTTACTACTGGGCTTTACTTCTAAAAGGTCTGGATTTTGGCTTACTGTGATGAAAGGCTTTTGGAAAAGAAAAGAAGAGAAAATAAAAAAGGAGAGGAGATTCGAGGAGATTTGAGAAGATTAGGGGAGAGGAAAGGGAAAGAAAAGAAAAGGAAAAGAAAAGGAAAACAAAAGAAAAGAAAAAAGAAAAGAAAAGAAAAAAGAAAAGAAAAGAAAAAAAGAAAAGAAAAGAAAAGAAAAGAAAAGAAAAGAAAAGAAAAGAAAAGAAAAGAAAAGAAAAGAAAAGAAAAGAAAAGAAAAGAAAAGAAAAGAAAAGAAAAGAAAAGAAAAGAAAAGAAAAGAAAAGAAAAGAAAAGAAAAGAAAAGAAAAGAAAAGAAAAAAGAAAGAAAAGAAAAGAAAAGAAAAGAAAAGAAAAGAAAAGAAAAGAAAAGAAAAGAAAAGAAAAGAAAAGAAAAGAAAAGAAAAGAAAAGAAAAAGAAAGAAAAGAAAAGAAAAGAAAAGAAAAGAAAAAGAAAAGAAAAGAAAAGAAAAGAAAAGAAAAGAAAAGAAAAGAAAAGAAAAGAAAAGAAAAGAAAAGAAAAGAAAAGAAAAGAAAAGAAAAGAAAAGAAAAAAGAAAAAGAAAAGAAAAGAAAAGAAAAGAAAAGAAAAGAAAAGAAAAGAAAAGAAAAGAAAAGAAAAGAAAAGAAAAGAAAAGAAAAGAAAAGAAAAGAAAGAAAAGAAAAGAAAAGAAAAGAAAAGAAAAGAAAAGAAAAGAAAAGAAAAGAAAAGAAAAGAAAAGAAAAGAAAAGAAAAGAAAAGAAAAGAAAAGAAAAGAAAAGAAAAGAAAAGAAAAGAAAAGAAAAGAAAAGAAAAGAAAAGAAAAAGATCCTCCAAGCAGAGATCCCAGATGGACTGTGCCCTGGTGGCTCTCTTATGGTATGGAAGAAGCATCTCACGTGGTGACAGCTATCAGATCCTGGCCTGGGTACAGAAACGGCTTCCTAAGAACAGTGCTTTGTGATCACATCAAATGTCCATTCAGGACAGTATTTTCTGTCTAATCCTGGTCAGTAACATATGCTTAGAAAAACTTGGAGACTGGACAAAGTAGGACATTTTTCTCTTGATATACCACTTACTGCTTCCGGCAACCTGTGCTTTAGGGACTTTAATCTTCTTTTGATCCCATTATTCTATTTGCCTTTACAAAACCCTGCTGTGGGGATTTCCCTCACCAAAATAGGTAGTGTGTGAAAAGCACTTCCAATTTTTTTTTTTTTTTTCATTTTAAACCTGTCTCAGCAAGAACCCTGATCTACTGTGTTCTGGGCAACCACGAATACTTTTTCCTTCTTCATCCTCTTCACATTATTCATGGCTTTAGACATTTGTCTTATCCCTCCCCTGCATAAAAGATGAAAAATTCCAGGCTATTCAGTTTTCTTTTCCCATGATTTGCTTCTGACCACATTTTTGTCCTTCTGAATTCTTTTTCTAGCTTCACAGTCCTTTTTCTCAGATCAGCACAGCACCATGACTCCTCAAGGTGTGGGAGAAATACCTATTATATCATAATGAGGATATTGCTTTTAATTTTTTTTTCCTCTTCCTTCCTGAAAAATTCTAACATTTTCTTTGTCATTCTGACAGCTGAGCTGGCATTTTCAGAGAAACTAGCATAAGGAGTAATATTTAATTTAGAATCAATTGTATCATACACAGAGCTCAAGTTATTTTGTGTCTCATCTGCAGTTTTTCACATTCATCAACAGTCACTTTAATCTGCTATTTTATTGTCCAGTCAGTCGATATTGTGAGATCCTTTTGTGCCTTGTAGCTGCTAGTTTGACTTTTTACTACTCTGAATATCTCTCCATGTAAGTAACAGTCTCATATCTCATTAGTCAATCATTTTCCAGTCTTTCTAGACTATGTTAATCGGTATCAGTCCCAGAACAGACACTGGGAAACTCACTGGGGGGCCTTTTCCCTCATAATGAAAACTGAACGTGAATCCCTACCCTTTGCTTCCTTATATTCAGGCACCTTCTACCTGCTCTCGTCCTTGCTAAGTTTCCTTGAGACTCTTTTATGAGGATACTTGTCAGAAATGTTGCAAAGATCCAAATACAGGTCACCTGGATCTGATTGCTTAAGGGCTCCAAAGTGCTCCTACAGCCATGTGCAGCACAGCTTTCTCCATATCAAGAACATATTCCCAATAGATTTTCCATACACTAGTTAAGGCTATTCCTTGCTAGTTTTCTTAGCAATTTTCTGGTGTGACAGATTTATTCATCACCCCCAAAACGTTTTCAAACACTTGACTTATTCTACTCCCTTGGTAACAGGGCTGAATTAAGAAACAGGTTACAGATAAAAGGTAGTAGATCAGCAGTTTCTGAATCCTTTTATCACTTGGTCTATAAATTTTTTTGTTGTTGATTTTATTATTTTATTTTATATATCTTTGCTTTTGACAACTGGATTTGAGACAGATCCTCAGAATTGTCACCTGTAAAGAAAAGCTAGGGTGAACACTGATGTGTAAAGATTATTTGTGTTTTTTGTTATAGCCTTAACATCCTTCAGTGCTTCTACTATACCTGGACTATTTATTGACCCTCTAACTCTGCCAGCTTTCTTCTGATGTAGTAGAGGGAAAAAAATTGCCTTTGTAGTTATGCTTTTTTTTTTCACATTTAGCCTCAAAATTCATTTCCATTTAATGTATGACACTGAAGATTTATAGATCATAAAGCAATTGCCTAAATCCTATCTCTAAGACCAATAGGTAGTTGACTGCAGAAAAGGGAATAATGTAAATAAGTTATATTAAGGATGAAATTTCCAACTATTAGTGAAGGCATGGATATTTGTGGCTATTTGAATGGCATCTGAAGTGTCTTGTACAAGTTTGAGGTAGATGCCAGGACCCTTAAGTTTAATTTAATGGAATCTCAAAGTACACTTCCAGCTACCTCTTCCATCAGTCCAGGAACACAGGTTTACTTCATCAATTCTTGCCCAGCTGTCAATGCTTACTGTAGAAAGTCTTGCAAAGAAGTAAATGGGAAATACTTTGCTGACACTACTCAAAAGAATTCTCATTCCTTGGACTGGCAATTTCATTTCTGGCTCCCTCACCTTTCTGGTCATACTCCTCAACATTAAGAGAGTCAGAGATATTACCCCAGCAGTAAAACACCCCTTTTTCCTTCTCTCTGTTTCATATTTCCTGAATTGCTTTTATGGGAGCAAAAAAGGAGCTGGGAAGTGAAATGCCTAACCTATTACACCTGACTGATCAATATATGTCTTTTTTTGCACTACAGTAGAAAGATGAAGTTGGCTTAGGTGGTTTCATAACTTACAACTAACTTTCTTTACTTCAGTCTAGGCAGACATGAAGGAAACCTGTGCATACTAATGAATAAAAAGGTTTGAGGACATCTGCAGAGAAAATACTTCCCTCTGGTTTCAACTCAGTGGGTCTTGTCGACATAATTCAACTAGAGAAAAAAGACAACTAGCACCAAGTGCTTGCAGAAATCCTGGGAGATTTATTACAAACACCAACTACCTTCATATAACATATAAACACACACTGCTAAGTGCTTGAGATAGCCCTATGCTCAAAGGGTAACTGTTAAAATAACTTTTAACTTCCTGAATCTACTGGTCTAGATAAACATCTGCTACTGATGAAGCAGATGAGACAGGCAAAGGAAAGATTTGATTTGCCATAGATTATGATCCAAGCAACTGAGACAGAAGGAAAAATGTCTGAAAATCAGTTGACACATCAGTTGTGAATTGTGGCACAGAGAATTAGACCCCTAGAGAGTGAAACACCTGTGGCATAAATGGGTACAGTGGAATAGCCACTTTTGGATCACTATATAGTCAATGGGGAGAAACAACACTTTTTTCCTCCTCTTTGTTTTACTTTAAGCTGTTTAACTGATCTTACCCATTTTCAACAACTCTTTTTAGATGTAGGGTGTTAGATGACTCATATCTTTAAGCTGCCTGTTTCCCTCTGCTAATTGTAAAATGAGTTTTTGGGGCTATCTCACATAGAGTTGCATCCTGGGCATTTGACCAGATGAACAACTCTGTAAATGCTATAACTGATGTCTGTGTCTGAACCCTAAAAAGAGCCTCAGCAGCGCTGTGGTGCCCAACCCTGCAGCTCACACAGCCACATTGCAGGCACACCACAGCACTCCTCTGCAGTGCTACTAACACTGTCACTTACTGAAACCGAGAGGATTAGAAAAGAATAAAGAAAATCCCTACTGCTTTTTTGCCTTGGGGCAGCAGAGGAACGGACATGCCAGGATCACCTTGAGTTATAGAGTGGCATCCTAGTCAGTCTCATGTATTTAATCCTTTTGTGCCAGCAGGAAGTCGAAAAGTCTGGCCTGCAAAGATTTAATTATATACTAGTAAGGCTAATTAAAAAAAGGAGATGAGAAAAAAGAAAAAAGTCTTTTTAGAGTTTATAAAGTCTTACCTACTCTAAACCTAAAATTTATTTCCATGTGACTGAAGGCTTTTCTCTAGCAAGGAAGAGGAAATAACATTGAAATGGGAAATAAAACTGCAGATAACATGCTTTTTATTTTTGTCTTATAACCTTGGAGAAATGGCAGCAAATATTTTTGTATACTGTTTTGCTCTGACTGACACATTCATGTTCAAATTTTAATGTTGTTAACAGCCGTTCTTACAGTAAAAACATGGTTTTTTGAATAAATTCTGCTTATGTTATTTCTTACAGTGTTAAAACTTTGTCAGATAACTATGTCAAATAAATACGTATCTGTGATACAATATGAATGGGATAGAGTAGAGGTGACTGCATGGAAAATGAACTCTGTAGCCTTTCCCTTGCACTGTTTCCTAGTATGTTTCTCTCAGATATTGGTACTGTAAACATCTGAGATGCTCCTAATAAAATTCTAATAAACCCAGCAAAATAAAACTCAACTCATTTTAAAAGTAGATGACTTTCTATTAAATAAGTATTCTTCACTTATTTCTTTGTCCCTGGAATTACACTTGTCTCAAACCTAGAAAAACTAAGATCCAACACGACCACATTCTACCCTATTTATTTTTGTTTACACACACTCCCCTAAACAAATCCTTCCACTTTCATACTTACTGTCCTTTTTTAGTGTGGAAGTCAAGTTGTTATCATGAGAAATGTGGTAAAATGGCCCAGCTTTTTGAGAAGACTTACCACTTCACAGAATCACAGAATCACAGAATCATGCAGGTTGGAAAAGCCCTCTGAGATCAAGTCCAACCTTTAGCCCACCATTGCCAAGTCCACCACTAAACCGTGCCCCCAAGTGCCACATCTACACATCTTTTAAATGTCTTCAGGGACAGTAACTCCATCACTGCCCTGGGCAGCCTGTTATTTTAGTATAGAAGACTTCTAAGTATTTAAGTCTTTAATGCCCTGACTTATTCAAACGAAATTAATTTTGGGTGTTTTGGGGATTTGGGGATGAGATTTGCAAGCAGAAATTAAGGGTTTGAAGATATGAAAATGTTATCTAATGCAAATTCCTCTGGTATTCTTAAAATCTCATCTCATTGAACCTCATTTTGGATGTGTCTGGAGCCTGCTGCTGCACAGTATGGAGGAAGCCAGCCCCCACCTCTTGGGGAAGCCTCACAGGCACCAATGAAATAATTATCTGTTTGCTAAACATTCCCTACCTTAGCTGAGAAGCCTGATCCAAACCTGCTTTGCCTGTGACCTTTCACAAATCCATTTCTCCAGAGCTTTTTACACCCGGTGGATGCTACAGGGAGCCTGTGTCATGTTTGTTCTGCACCTGCAGGCAGTGAGATGGCAGCTCCCACACCACTGGCAGGTGCAATGCTTGATTTCCCCTTGGGTCCCTGAGTTGTGAGCTTCAGTTTGAGGACACTGTGGTAATAGGTGGGATTCATCTCATTGAAGGCAAATATTAACAATGCAGATATATTTGTGTGAGCTATCACTCGAAGCTTGCTGTCTGTACATCTGCCTAAGGATGAGATGAAGTGGCCTTTTGCCCTCCACTGCTTCCAAAGGCAGCCTCAGACAATCAGCTCAGGTGAAGATGTCTGTCCTGCAGAATTAGGAGAGATGGATCCCATCTCCTGTAACAACAGCCTGTTCCTCCGAATGTCCGTGTATGGGTCACGCTGTGGGACTGCTCATATTTGCAGGGTTACTCATATGCCTCAGTGTTTCCTGAGTGGGTGAGGGTAGTGGAGCACTGGAATAGGTTGCCCAAATAAATTGTGGACTCCCCATCCCTAAGAGTTGTTCAAGACCAGGTAAGATGGGTCTCTGAGTAACGTGGTCTAGTGGAAGATGTCTCTGCCCAGGGAGGTGTCCCCTGCCCAGGACAGTTGGAAAAAAATGATCTTTAGGGTCTCTTTCAACTCAAACCATTCTATGACTCCATGATTTCTTCATCATAAAATGTTCGAGCTTTGCCTCCTGATTTTGGGAAGCCTGAGGCTTGTAGTTTTGTTATATTAATCTGTTAAATTCCACTAAACCTTACCTCTTTCCTTGCCCAAGGTCTCATTTTCACAGGGACTATTTTACAGCAATTAATTTTGTACATGCCTGTATTTAAATTAACACTTCATCTGAGGTACATTTATTTGTAGATAAAAGGATGTAGAAGAACTGGACTAAGAAAAGGATCTCAGAAACTTGGTTTGGTGATGGGAACAAACATTCTTTATATTGCTATGGCAGAAAAGCTTTTTTAGTCTCAGTCTTTTTTTTCCATGCAATGCTTTTGTTTGGATTCTGAGATTAATATCACAAATACTTAAAAAATAGGAGTGATCTTGAGTTAACACCTTTTTTTTTTTTTTTTTTGTGTGTGTGTGTGTGTGTGTGTGTGTGTTAATGAGCCAGTGCAAACAAGGAATACTCAGAAACCCAATGCTTTGCTTAGTGGTATTTGAAAACTTTATAGACCTTGTTCCTTCCCTGTTTTAGGGGGAAAGATGAGACCCTCCTGTTTCACCTGTTCTACTCTTTCTTCTATTGAATAGCTATATTGTAGAAACCATAAAACGTAAAATTTACAAGCTGATATCTTTCAAAACAATTATGTTTTCCCTGGAAAGAAGTACAAAGAGTGTATTTTCTCTGCTGTGCAAGTTCACACAGCTATTTAGCCACACATTGATAAAAAGCATAGCAGATAGAGAGAACTGTAATTTCTTACTATTTGCTTTTTGGTATAGTGTAGAGAAGTCACATTAAAATGACAGTGCTAGTTGGGTGAGGTGTTACAATATGAGCATGATAAAAAGTGTAGATAACAATTACCTCACATAGAATCAAAGGATCTTTAAGGTTGGAAAAGACCTTTAGGACCCCTGAGTTAACCCAGCACTGCCAAGTCCACCACTAAACCATGTCCCCAGGTGTCACATCTATACATCCTTTAAATACCTCCAGAAATGGTGACTCCATCATTGTCCTGGGCAGCCAGTTCCATGACAACCCTTTCCATGAAAAAATGTTTTGTAATATCCAATCTAAACCTCCCCTGGTGCAACTCGAGGCCATTTGCTCTTGTATCCTTTGTTACTTGAGAGAAGAGGTCAACACCCACTAGGCTACAACCTCCCTCAGTTAGTTGCAAAGAGCAATAAGGTCTCCCTTGAGACTCCTTTTCTCCATATTAAACACCCTCAGCAGACTTGTGCTCCAGACCCTTCCCCAGCTCCATTGCCCTTCTCTGGACATGCTCCAGCACCTCAGTGTCTTTCTCAGGGTGAGTGGCCCAAAACTGAACAAAGGATTTGAGCTGTACCCTCACCAGTGCTGAGCACAGAGAGACATCACTTCCCTGGTCCTGCTGCCACACTATTTCTGATACAGGCCAGGATGCCACTGGCCTTCTTGGCCACCTGGCACACAGTGGCTCATGTTCAGCCACTGTCATCCAGCATCCCCAGGCCCTTTTCCATTGGGCAGCTTTCCAGCCACTCTTCCCCCAGCCTGTTGTGCTATCCAGGGTTGTTGTGACTCAAGTGCAGGATCAGGCGCCTGGACTTGTTGAGCCTGCAATTGTCCTCAGTCCATTGATCCAGCCTGTTCAGATCCCTCTACCTTCAAGCTCTAGTACTTTAAAGTTAAGCTTTGGATGCTTGTGGTTCAAATCCCTGTGGTTTGCCTGAAAATACGGTATTTCAGGCTTCTCAGTAAGGAGACAAAAGATGGGGAAAAAAAGAAAGAAATGGCTCCTTTACATAAACTAATGGATCAGACAAAGAGATTAATACATCAAAGTATTTGCATGCCTAATTTCTATTTCTCTCAGAGAGAATGCAAGCAGATAAACATTTTCCGAGATTTGGCCCAGAGGCTAAGCAGAGGACTTTCAAAGAATATATCACAGCCAGGTAGTTTGCAAATAAATGATCTTTAGGTGCTGCTGCACTGAAGCAGTCTGATTTTTAGTTTTCACATGGATGAAAATTTCAACTCAGCCTTTTAGACACAACTGTATATGATGTTAAGTTGGACAAGAAGGCATCCCAAGGAGGCTAAATTACTCAGATCTTTCTTTCTAGTATGAAGGGCAAGTGGGACTACAACCATGAAACCATCCTGGCACACAGAGAATAAGTCCAAAGTGACCTCAGAAGTTCATTGGTCCCTATTTCTGCCTGCAGGCAGGAACTATTGTGCTTAAATCTAATCAGGCAACTTAAAAATGACATATAATCAACAAAGAAGATAAGGAAAAGGATACTGCGCTCCTTCACCTTAAGACCTTCTTTTGATCCTAATGTTAGAATAGAGTAGCCACACCAACTTGTCTCAGTCTGGGCCCACAAACCATGTTACTTCAAATTACAACATATTTCTGCTTTGTCCTTTCTTCTACCTCATTTAAACTTAATGGCCCTTGGTGGCAGCTGTTCCTCATGAGGCCTGACAGAGAAAGGACTGTGTGCAAAAGCCAGCACACCAGTTTATCTGGAAAATTGTTTCTTGGCACTCTTGACTCTAAATTTTTGAGTGTGAATAATCCCCTGTTCTGTATAGGCGGTTTCATATGAAGTGTCTGACAAAGCCAGGACCTAAACCCTTATTTCCTGAGTTTTATTCCAAAGCCTGAAGTATCATTTCTCTAAGCACTCATCAGTGTGAACCTACATCAGCTCCTTCACTCTTGAGATGAACTGTACTAGCAGAGACTGTATTTGGTCTACTCACAGTCAGCAACATCCCAGGAAGGAAGAGTGGGAGTGCTCACAGCATGGATGGCTACACCTGACTGTGCAGTCTGTGCGTAGGGAGGAGATGAGCTCCTGAATGGTGGGGTTTTTGACCTTTCACAGAAGTTAACGATGGGAGGACTCATTCCCTAGACTTTATGGACTATTTTGATTTTACCCCCTTTAACTGGAAGGGGAGATTAGATAACTGTTCTGAATGTGGCACCTGGGGTGTGTCAGTCACCTAAGTGAAGGCATGGAACGGCATTTCAGTTACCCCAGAACACCTCAATTACCTGCCCACCCATAATACATAGGAATTACCAGAGGCCCATAACTCTTTGGGGCTGCAGCTGGAGGCCAGTCAGCACACTACAGTAAGTTTTGTTCTGACAGTTGATTTTCACCCTATCCTGCAGATACCCCTCATCTTGAACCCGTCTCTACAGGTTAGAACCATTATATAAATACAAAACTAACATTTGCAGTCCTGTTAGTGATGGTAGGGGTAGATGCTTTTAGGATATTTATTTAAAAAAATCTCAGGCAATCAAAGGAGAAAATATCTTGTTCATCTCTTTCTTGGCTTCGTCTTGAGCTATATAAATTACTAAGCCTTTGGTCAAAATAAGTGAAGTTGTGCCAGTTGACTTGATGTGGGTATGTCCAAAGCTTAACCAGATCACTCACCTCAAATATAACAAGAAGCCAAGGACTGCATCTCTATCTTTCAACCTTGAGTTGCCTAAATACTAATTTAGCTCATGCAGTGACCAGGGACAGTTTGCCATTAAAAATGTTCAGGGGTAGTTAAAAGCCCAACTGCTACTCATGACCAAAATTCAAAATGGTCTTCAGATTTATTTAAAACTGCAGTATGATGCTTTTGATACTCCCTTCACTTGTTTTGTTGTGGAAATTAGAGCTGTTGTGGCAGAGCAGTGGGGTTTTCAGTGACAGATGATGTACCCAGTGAAATCTCTGGAGTGAATTTCCCTCTTCTGTTGTAAAGTCAAAAGTAACCCCTAAACCAATTAACAGAGTTACACAAGTAAGTTACATTTATATGGGAGTATACCCTAGGCAGAATTACTTCCTTAATTGTACCTGGACAGTGTTAATGAGGGCAAAACAAATTTGTGATATTAGCAGGGGAGAAGATGGCTTAATAATTCATCCATAAAATGTACATGATACAAATGATGGTGGATTCCTTACAGAATCAAAACACAAACAGGAATCTCTCACTCTGTTCTCAGGGATGAAACCTGTGACATTTAATCTATATTATATTTTAAATCTACCATGTAAACATCTTTTTAAAAGTCGTTAAATTTGAATGTAATTGCTACCACCTCTTGATTACATACAGATTACATAATCTATCATTGAATCAAATAATTACTATTACTACTGGGAAATAGGGAATTATGCAAGAGCCTAAAGAAAAACACTGCATGGCAGGTGAGAAACAAACAAATCAGGGTTGGGCAATCAATCTCTGTACTATAAAATGCTAATGTTGTCCTAATAAATAAGAATTCTCTTCCATTACTTGATACACTCCCTACCAAGCAAGTCACTTAGCCTGTGGTATGCTTTAGTTTAGTTTGAAGTGGCATTACTATTAGCACTTTAGTAAAATAATATTTATTCCTTTTCATTTTCATAAAAGTAATTAAACTTATCAGTTTTCTTGTTATGCAACAAACCAACCAATAAATGGACAAAAAAAAAAGTTCAATTTGTGGTATTTTCGAATTAGCATCCTATGCACTAGGGATTATTCAGATATGAGGTTCTGAAATAATGATTTTTTTAAATGAAAAAAAAAAAGAGGAAGTAAGAGTGACACTGGAAGAAAAACATTCCTGTCAGTTCCTGCATTGACAAAATTATATTAATTATAGGATAGCTACTAATACTTCATTGCAAGATCACAGTTTTTTCAGATAAAGCTAACCTGATGACTCCAGAAGGAGACAGAAATTTAAATTGCACTTAAATTAAAAAAATACCCTGACATGGTGAGAAGATAAATGCATGTTTGGATGGACTTGGGCTTTTCAAGGTACACTGAACCTATAGGATGCACTGAATGGAAGGATGCATTCTACTCATGGAATGTAAATTAAAGACCTCTGAAAAGGAATTGTGCCATGAAATCTGCTCAGAGATGTGACAATGAGCTAAGAGAGGAAATAATATTGTTGGAGAATTCATAATTTACATTGACCAGATATCAACTCCTTCATGAATACAAATGCCCAATATATTTTAGAACCAGTCCTAAAGAGTAGAAGGCTTTATTAGATTTATGACCTAATGAAGAGACAGAAAGATGGGTGGCCCCTAAGTCTATTTTGTCCAGGTGATACATTCCCCGGTCTGACTTTTAATGTTCCATATGATGAGACTCCCTATATTTCGAAGGTCAGTTATGCCAGAACAGAAGTCCAGCAGGAACTTTTATCTTCTATCCATATGCTGGCATGCAATAGGGGATACCTGCAAACTCACCTGTCTTGCTATATAAGCAGGAGAAGAAAAATAGATATGTGTGTTAAACTCAATTGATTTCACCTCATTACACCATACAGCCAGAAGGGACTGTTGCTTGGATGTGTTATCCCTGTGCCTCTGATGGCAGATTAGGAACAGGGACAAGGAAGCTGTTAGATGGGAACCTACCAAACACAGTATTTCTGGTCCCAAGATGCTGAGAGCTAGGATATTGCAAATTTTCTGAATAGCTTCTTTTAGGCTTTCTGACTCAGGAAAGTGATCAGTGAGGATTTACACTGTAACAAGAATTAATTTTGCCCTTTTGTCCATGACACTTTCATAATAACCTTTAATAAAATGTTGTGCCTTATAGTCATTGCTTTATAGTCCTGTGGGTAAGATGCTTGATGTGACACAGATGACACAATTTTGTTGTGTTGCAAACCTTGTCTTGGACCAGATCTTCAAAATTGTTCAGACAGGAAGATTTTCAAGTCTACTAGCTTAAAGTAGATCCTTGATTTCATTCAAGGTTCTGTACTGTAGGAGTGTATATATATGCAATATATACAATTGAACATCTCACAAGGTACTTATATTTATCAGCCTACTTTGCCCTTAATTTCTCAGCATAACAGCTGTCTTTAGGTGACCTTAGTCTTTAGAAAATGAGCAGGATCAAAACTACTTTTCTGTTTTCATATACAAACACAGGCAGCACAGCGTGAGCAGGCAACAGGGCTTCTGTGATAGCACTGAACAGGGTTTCTGCACTTAATTAGATGATCATAAGATCTAAAAGCAAGAAGATTGTCTCAAATCAATACAATTTCTAAGCAAGTATTTTCAGCAACTAGCTTTCAACTTGAAAATTTTGTGAATTGGCAATGAACAGATGCCTCTCATTTGGGGATCTGTGACTTCAGTGAACCTTAACTTTTCAAAGCATTGGTGGAGTAGAGCTTTGTTTTGACTCTCTGGTCACATTTGGTGGTAAACTTATATTTTTATTAATTTATGTTCTTTAATATGATGGGCAGGAAGAACAAATACCTGTCTCAGTGTATAAACACTTCACTGGAAATGAGAAGATGAACAGATTTCAAACCCAGAAGTTTTCCTCACTTTAGTCTAATTAGCTTTCTTATATAAGAAAGGTTGTGGTATTTCAAACAGTAAAAGAGGCTAATTTTCAAGTTGAAAGCTTGCAGCTAACTCTTAAATAAATCTGTTAACTTATTTTGGAGACACATATGGAACAAGATTTTGATTCCTCCAAAATTCCTTTAGTTGCTGAATATATTTTAATCATAGAATCATTTAGGTTGGGAAAGACCTCAAAGATCATCAAGTCAAAAAAAGCTGGACCTGTGAGACCCATGCAAAGTAGCACATGGAGACAGGAATAAAATCTGAATTTTGGAGTCTTACTATAGTGTTCTCTATAGCAGGAGTGTTGACTTCTATTAAAACCAACACCTGGGTTTTTCTTCAAACATCTAACACCTACCAGACTGCAGAAGCGGGGTAACTCTGGTCTATACACTAAACCAAAGTGACAGAGTGTATCACCAAAACAGCACATTTGTCAAAAAAGTATTTGAACATTATACAATATTTTAAGAGAGCAAACAAATCTGTTTTCCCACAGCTGAAATGATTACTCTCCCCACCACAAGTTTTAATGTGTGTTTTAGTGATAATCTCTGCTGCCTTGAAATGCACAAAATAATGAACAGCTGCTCTGGCTGATGAAATGCAGAAGCAAAGTTGAGGTACTAATCTCTCATGAAAACAGTTTATTGCATCTGGAATAAAAAAGCAGTAAGGGGTTATTGTTGATGCAGAACAAACCATAATAGAGATAAGAACAAAATAAATGTATTCATCTTCTTCCTTTCTGAAATCTGACTCTACTACCTTTGTAACAGACGTTTGGATGATGTGCACATCAGCTTGCTTTGGGAAGGGATGATCTGCATTCCTTTACAGGTGCTGTGTCTGGACACAGTACCTTACCTGTTCCTGGTTTCAGTTGGGATATAGTTAATTTTTTTTTTTAGTAGTTGGTACGGTGCTGTGTTTTGCATTTAGTTTGAGATTGATGTTGATAACACACTGATGTTTTAGCTGTTGCTCAGTAGTGCTAAATCAAGGACTTTTCAGTTTCCCACACTCTGCCAGTGACCAGATGCACAAGACTCAGCAGGGGAACATGGCTAGGGTGGGTCACCTGAACTGGCCAGAGGGAGATTCCATACCACAGAACACTGTGCTCAGGCTAGAAACTGGAGGAATTTGGCCAGGGAATGCCAGTTGCTGCTTTCAGGATGGGCTGGGCATCGGCCAGTTCATGGTAAGTAATTGTATTGTGGATAACTTGTTCTTCTCTTCATTACAATCACTGTCATGATCGTTGTTGTAGTTATAGTTTACTTTATTTCAATTTTTAAACTGTTTTTATCTCAACCATGATTTTTACCTTTTTTATGATTTTTCTCGCCATCCTGCTGGGAAAGCAGCAGACCAGAGGTGAGTGGCTGTGTAGTACTTAATTGCTGACTGGGGTTAAACCACAACTCTGCATCATTTAAACTAGTATTTAATTACCTACTGGTTATGTTTTTGAACTACAAGTGAACTGCGTCTTTTCTTCTTTTTACACCTATTAATTATTGTTATTCTAGACAAAGCTTGCGAGCTTTTAAGGAGAGGAGTGTGTAAGGAACATACAAGGAAATAATTTGAGGAGGAAAGAAAAAGCAGCAAAGGCCTATGAAGTTAAGCCAGCTCGATGCCAGAGTTAAGACAGTGTAGTAAACCTGGCCTTACTCTGCCCTTATCCACTCCATTTCTGAGCTGGGAGCACACCCATTTGAAATGGTGGAATGAGATCTGGGGAGATATATTTATCACTGGGGAACAGCAGCATTTCACAGGACTTAATATGTAACATTTGCTGAGGAGGGGATAGTAAAAATTGAATCTTCTCTCCTCCTGAATATTACTTTTCAAATCTTGGATGTCTAGTGTGGCACTCTTTTTCTTTCATGCTCCTTGCCTGGGAGCAGGTCATCTTGGTATAGGCTGATAGAGGAGTCTGTCTCACTGTCCTGGTTCTGGTCCGGACAGGGATAATTTTTCCAGTAGCCAGGAGGGGGCACAGCCAGGACCTGGAGGTTATTGGTCGAGTGATGGTCGGTTTTGTTGAGCTCCACCAGGTTATAGTGGTGAACCTTTGCATGTGAATAACTCCCCTCTCTTGTCCCCTTTTGGTAGTAATACTGTTGCTGTTATTGTTTGTTTTCTTATCTCATTACTGTTTCCAGCAAATTGTTCTTATCTCAACCTGTGATCTTTACCTTTTGTGCCCCCAGTTCTTTCTAGCCCACCAAAAGGAAGGGGGAGGCAAAGGGGAGAGTGGGCAAGTAGTGCATGGTTTGGAGTGTTTCACTTCGAACACTGAATTGGACAATACCATTTCTAAGCCACAACACCCGCTTTTTCTCTTTGGCTTCCTGGGTGAAGGAAGGAGAGAGAGTTTCATAAATTTGTCTGAACTGGGGACTGTAATTTTCCCACACTCCTATGCAAAGAAAATAATCCTGTTTATCCACATAAGATCCATAGTCTGACCCACCTTCAACTGGGCCTTCATCCTGCTGTCCTTATCTTTGTAGAATCATAGAATATGCTGAGTTGGAAGGAACCCATCAGGATCGTTGAGTCCAACTCAATGACATAGGACACCCCATGAATCACTTCATGTGCCTGAGGGTGTTCAAATGCAGCTTGAACTCTGTCAGGGTTGGTGCTGTGACGATTTCCCTGGGGAGTTCCAGTGCTCAATCAGCCTCTGGGTGAAAAATGTTTTCCTAATATCTAACCTAAACATCCCCTGAGTCAACTTCATTTTGTTTTCTTGAGTTTAAGATTCTTTTGTTGTGCATGCTGGCTGTGACCAATCCATTCAGGCAGAGGGCCGTATCTGTCCTATGATGACTTCTCCTCTTTGCTGCACTGAGCTGAAACTGGGTACAGGGAAGGATCTGTCTTGTGGTTACCCAGCCAGGGCAGTGGAAATGAATTGTGAAAAAATTGGCTATTTTGACTTGAAAAGTTGATTTATAATCCTTTTTGTGTTGTACTGTTTTTAAGAAGATAGTTCACAAATAAATCTTTATAAAGTCATGGATGTCCAATAAATCATCTGTGTACATGATGGGTTCTGTGGAGAAACAGATACTTCAAGACTGAAGCAAAAGTTTTATTTAGGAAAGCTCTATGTGCATATTTTATACCCTTATACTTAGTGATTTAATTGAAAACAATTCAAATTTTGTAAGAAATAACAACACAAATGCTTTTAAAAATGGTCATTGAATATAAAAGATCAAGCAAACATTGTCACACATGAAATTTTATCCAGGTTTTCAATCCCATCAGGACATTACCTTTTTTTAGAGATTAATGGAAGGAAGAGGTGAAACATGCTGGTGGTTCAAACAGAAGCAGGGCTATTGTCAGAGGATCTTCTCAGTGCAGGTGTGTAACACATCACTCGCTGGAAGGAATCAATCAGAAGTGAAGGTCATGGAAAAACAATCCCAAACAGCATAGTCCTAACTGGAGTAAAGGGTTGGGCCAGAATCACAGGTGGTGCAAATTTGCAAAGCTCAGTGGAGATTTGTTGAGTTATAGAAGCAGGGAATCTGCCTATCTGTACTTTATTTTGTTAATATGTGGATACAAATGACAGAAGTGTTAAATGCAGAGAGCCTGATTTTCTTCTCACTTATGTCAGTGTTAGTCAGGAATAACTTCACTGAATTTACTTAACACGCTTTTTCTGCCCTCTGGCTGCCTTGTAGTTAGTCTTAATTAGAGTTGTGCAAGGAGTTGGCTGTGTAGGTCATTCTCTAAAAAAATAAGATTAAAAAATATTTTAAAAAATCTAGGATTTAATAAAGGAACTTAGGTGCCATTTGTTGTGCCAACGAGGTTTTCTCTTGATTTGCAACAGAGAACATGTTTATTTAAGTAGTAAAGACTCAAATGACTTTGAGGTTTAAGTGGTGTAAGCAGAGATTCAGAAAGGTTCTGTCTGTACTCAAAGTCAGGTAAGAAGCAGTTTGGATATGGGTTTCCACACATTGCAGGATATTTCAGTATCTGAGGTGTGTGTAAAAACCGGGAAAATGGGCTCCAGGTTTGTTATTAGCATCTATTTTTTTTAAATTGTTTCCTCTCAGAAAATAAGTGTTATTATGGAAATGTCAAACCAAAACATTTTGGTGTTCTGAAGAGTTTGGTTTTTGTGTTGGTTTTGTTTGTTGTGTTTGTTTGTTTGTTGTTTGTTTTTTTAATCCTACATGAATGTTGTAAAACTGATAGTTTGTATCCCTGAAAACCTTTTTTGTGTAGGACAAATAAGGGATTTCTAGGGTTGTCTTCCCCCCTCCCCTCAGTACTACTTTGCATCTATGTAAACCAGAAAAAATTCAGACCAATTAGATTATACCAACAAGTGCCTGATATAAGCAAGAGGAGAGTGGAACCTGGCAGTCTCTGATGGAACCTGACTGTTCCCTCAGCCCAAGTAAGTAAAGGTCCATTATTCCAAGGCTGTATCATCAACAAAGCAATTAAATTGAGGAATTCTACAGACTTCCCACATAGTTAAAATGAACAAAACCAGATTGAATGTGGAGCATTACACACAAGAGGAGGAGAATAAGAAGAGTGGGGTTAGAATATGAAAATCCCAGAGTATAAAACAAAGAGAAGTCAAATGCTTACACATAGGAAATTATTATTATGATAGTAAAAAAGAAATGTATTATTGTTCAGAGGATTTTGGCTCTGTTTTATGAACCCTGGTTTGTATTTATGACCTTCTGACCTGTCTGCTAAGACTCCTGTGCTCAATTCTCCATGTGCCATGAAGTGTTTTTTAGACCATTTGTAGTTATGGGTTGAATCTGTCATTAACTGTAAGAGTGGAGATACGGAAATATCTGATTGTTCCACAAATAACTGCTGTACGCCCTGTCTGTGAGGACTGACCAATATCAGCTTCTCTTTTCGAGCTGTGGAAGCACAAGTGTCTGCCTTGAAGTTGCATGACTCCTTCTGGGACTTCTCTGAATCCAAGTAATCTCCTTGAGCAATGGATTCACTTGATGGTTCACAGTACTGCTGCCAAGAAGAGATTTGTCATATCTTTAGACTAAGGGGAGAAATTCTGCAGTACTAGCTAACTCCTCTCCACAGGGGAAATCAGCATATTCTTCTGGTTATACTGCAGTCCTGTGATCAATATATTTGTTCACATTTAATGCTACATGTAAAACCAGCATTCTTATTTTCACAAACAGCTGCAAGCAAATAGTGACCTATATATAGGATTTGTCCTCTTTCTAGCTCTATTCTTAACAGAACTTATCTGGAATTAATTGTAAATAGCTGGATTTGAAGGTCTCTTGATTTTTTTTTGAGAAAAGTTGGCATTTAAATCTTTTTCTGCCTAGCTAGTCAATAACAATGTTCTTAGCTTCTGAAACTTGGACAGATTTGTAGCTTCAGCAAACTCTTTCATATTGCCATTTTTAAATACGCATCATATATTTCACAGAGCTTCTCAGCAAAATTTTTAGACATGCCAATGCGATTTAGAAGTCTAGAGTATATTTAAATACGACTGAAGTGTTTGGGAAAACAAACCCTAAAGGCTTTCAGTAAGATTTAGACCATCCTCAAGTTAATTTCCAAAATGGCACATGCCTAGATGTAAAACCATCAGATGCTCTGATAGCTATGACAAAGATATTAATCTTAAGATCCCTCGTTCTTAACCAGTGGATGATTAAGTCATTAATAGCTCAACTTCCTATGCAAGAGTCTGTCAAGTCCATATATTTGTGGTACTCAGCATGTGAGAGCCAGTGAATCACTGACAGTGCTGGGAAGACCACTGAATCCCATGGCTACACATCACCCAGAGTAACAAGCAAAATACAAGCCTCTAACCCATCCCAGTATGGCAGCAGTCCTCACATAACCACATGTACAGACAAGGAGCAAAAAAAAGAGTGTTCCTGGTTTCCCAACCTTTACTGTATTCAGATGAGGTGCAGAAAGGCTTTTTAGGCTCGAATGCCTCCACTTCCTGAGAAAGATCACAGAATTGCAGAATATGCTGAGTTGGAAAGGACCCATGAGGATCATTGAGTCCAGCCCTTAGCTATGCGTAGGATCGTCCCTAAAAGTCACCCCACTTGTCAGAGAGTATCATTCAAACACTTCTTGAACTCTGTCAGGCTTGGTACTGTGACCACTTCCCTGGGGAGCCTGTTCCAGTGCCCAAACACCCTCTGGGGGAAGAACCTTTCTCTAATATCTAACTTAAACCTCCCCTGACACAACTTCAGGCCATTCCTTCAGGTTCTATCACTGGCCACCACAGAGAAGAGATCAGCGCCTGCCCCTTCTCTTCCCCTCAACAAGGAAGTTTGTAAACTGAACTTACAGCTGTCATGTACAAGGAAAATATACTGCCATGGGAAAAGGGACTCTGAACTGCTCCTCCTGAAGGTTCCTCACAGCAAATGGGACCATTAAAGTTGACTGAGATGGAAGCAAATGTTGTGAGGAGTCTTTAACCCAGATAGCTAAAGCAGTTCTCAACAGAAGTCTATTCCCTACTTACCTTGGAAGTGATGCTTAAAGCTTATTTTGAGGATGGGGATCAATGTCTATTCACAAAGAAATGGGATTTATGTTGAGCTGTCTCTTCTATCTCCTTATACTTTTCTAGGTTACTGGGTACCTCCTATCTCCATATACAGTTTCTAGACTACTGGGCCACCTCCATAGGGTCCCTGAACTTGAATGCTGCTACGGAGTGCTGCACAGTGAAATTCTGCTTCAAAAGTAACTTTTTTCCTTTTTTTTCTCTTCCCTTCTTAATTTAGCTTGATCCAGGGTGGGACTAAGTCTGCAAGATTTCTGCCTAATGTTTTCATCAGTTCCACAGCTGTACTATGAACTGCAAAACGATCAAGTACATTAAAATTCTTGCATTGTCCACAAAGACACTTTCAAAAGCTTTAGAGTTTCAGAAAGGGCTTTCAAGGACCTGGTGTGTTGACCCTGCAAACCCTGAAAATACCTGAATGGAGCTAGGCTTTTAGACTGAACTGCAGAAAGCCTCAGTTGCCACAAACCTACTGAAACCTGAAGTGCCTCTCAGATCCTGGGAGCTGTCTCATGGCTTCAAGCCATAACTAAGCAGTACAATCCAGCTGGATGTTTTAACAAAGCTGGCTGTCCAGAAACCACAAACCCGAGGAAGACTGGCATAATCAGCCCTAGAAGTTTCCTCCTTACAGCAGAATGTTTTGGGCAAAACTTCTGCGGCTCAATGAGTACCAAAAACCTATTCAAACTGGGCCAGAACTTTTATGGTAAAACTGGATTGCAGATTATTGTGTTGTAGTCACACTTAGAAATGCTACCTGATGTCTTTCAATATGTTTACACAGCACTTATTCCAATGGAAATGAAAAGAGCAGAGCTTAAATATATATATTTTAGGATGAACCTATTAAAAACTCCAAGCTGACCTATACCAATTCAATTACCTTTGTGATATATACTTAGTGCTAATTAGTTCTAAAAATACCAACTCCCATATTTTTAACTGTAGGATTTTCTGGAATTGTCCTTTCC
This sequence comes from Myiozetetes cayanensis, assembly GCF_022539395.1. Classification (NCBI taxonomy): domain Eukaryota; kingdom Metazoa; phylum Chordata; class Aves; order Passeriformes; family Tyrannidae; genus Myiozetetes; species Myiozetetes cayanensis. Next base: position 7,385,342 of record NW_026087521.1, read on the forward strand.
TGTAGATGTTTGAGTTGGATGAGTGCCTGAATTACACAGCACGTAAGTCTCTCAATTGTTATGAGCTAGTAGGTTGGTGTGGACAGAACTGTGCAGTAGTATGTTTTTGCTCCAAGTTAGTTTGTACAGTTTTTTATCTTCCTAGATCTTTGCTGAACTTAGGTTTTAGGGTGACAGCTAACCCTGGAAACCATTTCCAGGCTCAGTGAGGATGGCAAAATCCTCAGGAGTAACCAGCATGGCATCACTAAGTGGAAGGATGAGCTTGACCAACTTAAAAAATGTGTATGATGAGATCTGGCCTGTTAGAGGAGAGGAAAGCACTGGGAATTGCCTACCTGGACTTTAGTGAGACCTCTGGTTGTGTCTCCCATAAAACATTCATAGAGAAGCTGTTGATGAGTAGACAGTAAGGTGGGTTGAAAAGTGGTTGAATGTCTGGGTCCAGAGGGTGGTGATCCAAAGTCTGGCTAGAGACAGTTCCCCAGGGATCAATACTGGGTCAAGCATTGTTTGACATCCAGATGATGAGGCAGAGTCAGCTTCTTTCCAAAACTTCAGCAAGTGTGCTGATGACACCAAACTGAGAGGAGTGGCTGATACACCAGAGGATTGTGCTGGCATCCAGAGGGACCTCAATGGGCTGGAGAAAGGGGCTCATAGGAACCTCATGATGTTCAACAAGGAGAAGGGCAAAGTCCTGCACCTGGGGAAGAGTAACCCCATGCACTAATATATGCTGGTAGCCTCTTAGCTGGAAAGGACCTTGTCAGAGAAGGATTTGGGGTCCCTGGAGGACACCAGGTTGAATATGAAACTCTCAGTAGTACTAAAAGTGAATATCTACACAGATTCCATTTAGAGATCTACTGTATATCCCACAGTTTTCATGTTGTGGGTGCAAATTTATGTGATTGAGGGCCATCATTCATTCTCCAAACCTAGTTAAAGTTGTACTTCATCATGATTTTCATATCCAGCTCTTTTGAATTTGCTGTTAATTCCTTCTACAAGTTATTGGAAGAAAAAGCCTAGTCTTAATAACAAAATACTGATCTGAAAATGTTTCATAATATTTTTTTAGGGCAGGATAATTTTACCTGGGCACATTCCAAAGAAACTTGTTATTGGATGAGTCTCACTTTTCAGAGTGAAAAGTCACAGTGCATATCTGTCTCCTCATCTAAAATCTAAAGACCGTTTACATAAGGATAATCAGGGAAAGGACAGAATGATCAGGATTGCAAGTGTCTGAAAATAAAGATAAGACCAGATCTGCCAGTATGAGCTTCCTCTGTGGTGCATCTCAGATGATGGAAAGCAGCTGTAAACTGGTATAACCAGCATTTGTGATTGTCTGCATCAGTGGAGCAATGCCAAAGAGTTCTGGTGTATCAACAAAATCCAGGGCAAGTGGCAGCTGCATCTTTCTAGACAGATAAAGCTTCTTCTGATGAAAGTAGTTGGAAGAAAACATCTGCATGTGCACAGTAGGGTATTTGTTTGTATGTTCCATACATGTGTGTTTACACGTACACAGTGCATGTGGTGGGCCTGGTAAGACCATCTGTTATTAAATTTACCCATCATCTCTGCTGATAAGAGCAGTTGGCTAAATGCTAGTCAGAAAATTGAAGTCTTCTATATCATCAATAATCCTTTTTGGACTCAGGCGGAATAAAGGAGAAAAATTAAAGAAATTGTCAAAACAACAAACAAACCAAACAAACCAAGCAACCTCCAAACGACTACAAAACAAACAAACAAACAAAACCCCCCAAAAAAACCCAAAACCCCAAATCAACTAACCAAATAAAACAACAACAACAACAAGAAAAACCCAAACAAAAAAACCCCAACCCTAAATCTAGATGCACATATTAGGTCAAAAGATCTGGTGGGTCTGGGCATGTGGAGGAGGAACTGGAACTGATTGATTCCAAGTGGATACTGGGACGGCTGGGGTGTGTAAAATGGACAAAGTACCACAGAGAGATGGAGTTTCAGATAGTGAGACAGTTTGGAAATTTTTTGCAAGCCTATTTGTTGGTGCACAACATGGGGGTTAGGATGAGAATCTGGAATCTGGAATATATATGGATAGGATGGCTAAGAGCTGCAGATCAAAGGGAATAAGAGATAGCATCAAAGTGAAAAAAAGGAAAGATCTTTGTGCAGTAGGGGAAGAGACAGAGATAGCAGTTGTTCAGGAAAAAAGACTGGCCCAAAAGACCAAGAAGGGGAAGGAAGTGAGGGGTTAGGTCAGTACTGGGTGGGTCTTTGGTCCAATAAGTTGGTGCTTGAGTTGGGGCTCAGAGATGAGGTAAAAATGAGGGAAGTCTCAGGGAAGAGTAAAGACAAAACTGCCTGGCCAAAGAGATGGGAAGTGTTTGGGTCATCCTTGTTTGCTGTGTGGGAAATGATGGCTGGTACACTCAAGTACAGACGATCCTTGCTGGGACTGAAGCATGCTCAGGATTGTGTTATTACTAATTTCAGTTGCCAGGCTCAGAATAATCTTTCTTAAGCAAACATGAACTGAGATTTTCTTTTTCCCTAAGACCTGAAATTTGCTCATCTCCTTGTAGGTTTTCTTATACACACTAAGTAGAACAGCCCAAATTTTCAAATTCCTCCACAAAACACCCTAGAACGATTTAATCTTTCTAGGAAAAAATCATGCTTATAGTTTTTTCTCATGTTGAACAACAGTATTCTCATTAAAGGCTTAGCTGTTTTGATTGAAACAAATTAATTTTTAGTCTGCCTGTATAGCACTAGGAGGGAAAAAGCCTTAATCAAGATGTTTAGGAAAGTTACGAACAACTAATAAAAGACCCTGAAAGAGACAGTATCGAGCAACACTAATTACAGGAAATGCTGGAATATTTATAGACACATACACAGATATTTATAGAACAACCTCTAGGCTTTCAACTTTCCTGGCCTAATCTCTGTAGAGGCACCCTTTCAAGTAATAACCTAAATATTTTGGTTCAGTATCTTTATAAACAACCCCCGGATTTCCTTGAAAAAAATGGAGTCTGGCACATGGTTGGGATTGCAGCTGACTGCATGGCTTATTCATTAGGGAGTATATTTTGCTATAAATGCTTTCTTTATTTGTTTGGAAGAAACTGCATTTTGACTTTATGATTTTTTGCAAGATAAGGCTGAAGCAGTTGTTTACAGTCATGTTTTATTGTATGCTGAAGCTTCAACTAGCACCTAATCCAATGATTGCTGAAAGCATCTTTGGTTCAGAAGCAATTTATTTTCTCCTGTTACCAGTGATGTGACGCTTTGGGGAGTTCCTTTGTATCAGAACTCAGAGAAGTCCCACTAGAAGAAAATTTGGCTTGATTTAGGTTTTTGAGCACTAGAATCCTTCATACTGACCTAACAATTATGCAGGATGGTCCAAAACATATTCAAAATGGCTGTAATTTCACATTCAGCCTTAAAAGTTCTGCTTACTGTTTGGTGTATGGTATGAAAACACAAATCACCAGCTATGGAAAGCCAAGGATATTGCAGTGATATTGAGTGCTTAATTGAACAGACTTTTGCCAGCAGAGCTCTTATTCACAGAATTAACTTGTATTTTCCCAATCATAATGGCACCGGGAAACTCTTGTTTTAAACATAAATGTTATTATAGGTTACTGTGGATTACAGAGAAAAGAGCCTGCTTTCTTTCCACACTCCCTTTGCCTTTTGGTAGAAAAGCAATGGTGTTCTTCTTGACTGTGATGCCCAGTCTGGAAACTCCTGCTCAAACCCAGGCAGCAGGAAAGGTGCTGTGTTGATTCATCTGGCTGCAGGTTTCCTGCTATATTCCTTCTTATAGGGCACCCTCTTTGTTGCACACCAGTCTGTGCCCCAGTAACAAACACTGCTGTGTAGGCTTATCTTCAGGCTAATGTTCAAGGGTATGACATTAACTGAGGTGTTACAGGAAATGACCACTTAGGGCATGAAAACGAAGGATAGAAAAAACTATCCAATAGTAAAATACCAGCTTATTGGACAGTCTTAACCACCCCACTGAGCTTTGTGAAAACATTCCTTTACACCGTCTAAAATCTTGGACTGTGATCTTTTAGGATAGACATCATCTTCTCTGAATTGCTTGCTAAGAGGAAAGACAGCACTATATTTGCTGCTGCTCAGCTAGCAAGCAGGAATTTATCATGATGCTCTACCGCAGCTGTGTCCCACTGCTGCTAGGCATTATCTTAATGCTTCTTTTTACCTAAGAAAAATAGATGGGCATCACCTTTGAGATTTAGTTACAAGTGCAGTTCATAGGTGGAAAAATGATACCTTGCAAGCAAGCTTCTTAAAAAAAACAAAATGGAAAAAAACACCACAACTCTCCCAAATTGTGAATCTCAGGAGATATTAATTAGAAATGGCTACAAATAGCAGCAGTGAAAGTGTTACATCTTGAAAACATTACAGGTCCCTCACTAATCTTTAAGTCGAGCAAATCTACGAAAGAAGTGGGCATTGGTGTTTCTTTTACTGCTTACATGAGCCATAAAGTAAAACGTTTCGAAAATACCAATGTTTAATGACAAATGATGTAATTTAGAGCACAAATAATTCTTTATTTATCAGAAGTGGAATAATATAGCTCAACACTCCCAACTTCCATATCAACCTGCTATTCTGTTCCCTGATAATGGTTTTGGAGTAAATAGAAAAGTAAAATATTTCCTTGAAAACACTCAGATGATTTGTTTCAGGGCTCATAAACATCTTTTATGAACAGCAGTTTAGAATACCCAGTATTAAGTAATACCAGTGGTGCTGTAACTAATCTAAAGTATGGATGCCAAAGAAATAATGTTTAGAGAGTTTTATTAGACTGATCTAATTGAAAAATGAGATCTGCTTTGAGGCACAGAAAGCTTGTGAAGCTTGTCTATTTTTTTCCCCAGTTGATGTGATGTTATTGTTACATATATTGCTTTGGAAGGCACACAAATGCTGAGGGCAAGCAAAATGTCCTTGGGCCTTTTGATGCTGGATTCTTACCTTGCTTATGTGTGCATTCAGAGGGTGGCCACAGCAGGCGTGCTTCCCATTCCCAGATGCTCTGGGAATTCCGGCCACCTTGATCTCGTACAGTGGAGCTGCACACTGGATGAAATAGCCCTCCATGGGATACATTCCAGGAAAAGTGAGTGGGCTTTCTCCTTTTACTTTGGTTTCTCAGAGACCTCAGTGAGCCAGCTTCAGATCGAGCGCCTTCATGCTTAGAAGAGTGCTTAGATGTGCTGGGAAGTGGTGTTTTAATATCTGCTATGACATTTTATGTTCCCTCTTAAAAGAACTTTCTGTCATGATGTACACAAAGGTTGACTGTAGTTATGCTTTTTATGTGCTGTGATAACATTCCACCATATTAATTAACAGGATGTCATTAACATGTTTTCTGTGTCCATCTACTGATTCCTGCCTCAGATTTTATACTGTGTGCTTGTAAGCATCTATACAGCACTTACTGTGCTGAGATCATGGTCCATCACTACATTTCCTACCTCAATAACTTAAAAAACAGCTCGACCCATTGGTATCAAAGGTACTGTGGTGGTTTTGATGACTTACTGTGCTGGAAAGTCTGAAGCAGACAAATAGCTATGGGTAAGTAAAATGATAGGTGGACTGTTTATGCTGGGAACAGGATTCAGCTCAAAGACAGATATGTAGTAGGAAAGACGAATAACAAAGTGTTTTTCCCTCTTGTCTTCTGAGTATGAAAAAGATGTTTCAAACACATCTTACCTAGATGCCTCTGGTATCTGCAGCGTCTTTTCATATTTTATTATAAAAGGAGCAAATATGTCAGCTCCAGAGAACAAGTATCAATAAATAAGTAAATAAATAAATAAATAAACATACCTATCACACTTCTTTGAAAAATGCTGGGATGCTTAAGTCAGGCACTTATATTAGTGATCTGAATGCAACTGCTGTGCATTATAGTATCAGAAACTGTAAGTGATAGCAATAACTCTGGAAAGCTTTTATCAAATTAGGTGGTGGGTTTGGATCAGCTCCCAGCAGCTACAGCTTCATTTCTCAGAAACCAACAGCTGGTTACCTGCAGCACCTTTGCTTGTTGTTCCAGCAGAGACCTCATGGCCTGGAAAACTGGGAATTGTTTCCAGGCTCTAATCAGTCCAGTAGGTTAAGACAGTCTCACACAGCTGTGCATGGGCTAGGATTAGTCCTTTCATTGAAACATTGCAATTTGAAATAGGAGTTGTTAATTTTGGTTGACAGCATCTTGGCAGAGAGGAGACAGGCAGATCCCTTCTCCTCCCTCAGTAGTTCTTGTTTCTGCTGTTTTATTAAAACAGCTCATCATATTTGTAAGCTTCAATGAACAATTCTTCTTAACATACTCCCACACAAGGATCCATTGAACAACTTGCATTGTCTCAGCTATTTTGAGGATAAACATTTCTTCAGGAATGCTCATGAAACCTGCAATCACTAAAGTTTCAAAGATAATAAGTGTCACCTTCTTCAGCCAGTTACAGAGGGTAGTTTCTTTGCTACTTGCAAAAATATAGGTTAGGAGAAATTACATTGCCCTTAAAAAGAATGTTGAAAAACTATGGTAGTAGAGTAGGACCTTGGCTCAGGAGTGTGGTAAAAACTAAGTTCATTCCTGGAAGGAATGTTAGATGAAAAAATATTAATCAGTTACTAATGATATAAGTAACCTTTAAAATGAAAGAATCACCTTTCTCTGGGTTTCTTAGGGGTTGTTTTCATATTCCTAAAGCACAGACAACCTTTACCTAAATCAGACAGGATGATTAAAGAATTTTAGTGGATAGTACAGTGAGAATTTACTAAATAAAGATTGTGTAGAGACCAATTTCCTGAAGTGCTTTGTTCCTTTAAACTTATTCCTACTTTAAAGTAGAATTCAGGGGTGACTTAGACTTTTGTGAGCCTTGCATCTCTAATAATTTGTGGGAGTAAGGCTCCTCCATCCCTAAAAGTGTATTGCATTCCAGCTGCCTTAGGTAGCTCTAATGTAATTTGCTTGGATACAAAAAGCAGTATAGTAGGGTTGCATGGCAGTTTGCCCAGACTAATATAGCAACTTCTAGCTATGTTAATTAGTCACAGTGGAGCTCCACAATAAGGCTTGTTTGTTCAGCACTTGCTCAGGTATCTTCATGCTGCACTGCTTTATGACATATTAGGTAAAATCTTGGGTGCTTTCTAAAATTGTAATTTCTTGCCTGATGGAAAATTAACGTAAAAATATCCATGCAGATTCCATCCTTTTTAGCTGCTTGCTGTTTTCCAGATCAGATGCTCTCAGTCAGGGCTGAACCTCCCCTGCAACATCTCATTCCATCAGCAGGGAACTTTTGGCAGCACTAGGGGTGAGCTGAACCACATTTTAGCCCTTGCCATGCTGTTAAAATGTGAGCCATAAACTCCATCTCTGTCCTAATTGGCTCTGTTGTTACAGAACTAACTCAAATGAAGCATTATTCAAACATATTTAGAAGGAAGGTTGCCTTGAGTAAATGATCCCCAATAGGAAGAGGACTCAGTAGGACTCTTGTATCTATGCTATAATTTCAGGAATACATTTAGACTTCATTCAGAATTGTATGTCCAATTTGGAATCAGTGCTGCAAATACAGTGGGAAGCTGCAGAGACCAGACTGCATCCAGTTTTATTCTAGTTAAACTTTGTTTGGGGTGGGACTATTGGGAGTTCAGCTTCTCCTGCACTGGAATTGTGGTTAGATACAAACTCAGAGAAGCAATAAGTGAACCACACAGTTAACTCCTTTATTTTTCAGCTTTCCAGAGGCTCTTCTGCTGTCTTTCTACCATTCATTAAGCTAGGAATGATAACAGGTGTAACGCTTAAGAAGTAAATATTTTGAGAGAGGGCACTTTCTATTTGGCCCTTTGTCCTGTTGGATTATAATTCCACCTTTTTCTTCTTTGTGCTTGTAGCACTGGTGAGAGGTGCCAGACTGACATGCCTGGAGAATGAATAACTCTTTTATGCACAGTTGGGGTCTGAGTACATCAGAGGTTTTGGGCTAATAAATCTCCTTAATCCCAAGAAGTAAATTCCTAAAAGAGGCTGTTGGTAAATGTTAATTATTATCCCTGAGACGGAACTCAGAGAGAAAAGGGATAAAGAAACGTGGACATGCCTGATAATTCTGAACATATCACCAGGCCTCTCTGCCAGGTTGATAAGGAAGTGCCCTGCTCTCTCATCTTGCTTTGAAATGTGCCTACCAATTTCCTATCAAATGTCACAGCCTTCAGCCACTCTGCAGCTGACCTATGCAATGCAAACACAGAACCTGCAAAAACTCAGCCTTTAGCTCCCGGTGATGCATTTTCTTTCAAGACAAAACAACTGTGACAGTTTTTCTTAAAATGTGAATTTTCTACTCATGAAAAGCAGCAGTTCAGATTTCTAAAAATAACTGGTATGTTTGCATGCCAGACCTGAGAGGTCTGAAGGAATGTGCCAATTAATTGACTAGGAAACTTAAAAATGGAAACCTGTCAGATGGATGTGTCTGGACCCTAGACTGGGAAGAAAGGAACAAGGAGAGCAATGTGTGTGCTGGCATTTCCACCCAGTCATGTAGCTTGGAGTAGGCACTCTGAGCCAGGTGATACTAACGTGGAAGGAGCTACTGCTCCCCAGCCTCTCTCCTTTGCCAATCTTAAGTGACTCACTGCTTCGGAAATTCTTGGCTAACATATTCATTCATTTCTCACAGAAACTGAGTGTTGCAGCTAGAAATAAAACAGAAGATGGCTAGTAGTGATATCTCTATGAAGAATTCGCAACGCATGATTTCTCAGAAACTTCAGAAAAGTTATAATTTATTCCTTTTCCTGCTCTGCAATATGTCTAATACTTCTGGTATAAAAACTACAAGATCCAACCGCTCATATTAGCAGCAGTATTGGAAAGTGTTTAGTGGTTATGAACCCTTCATTCCAGCATGCACAATATCCAGGTCGCTGAGCTGCCAACTGCACACCTGATAGAGGAATAATGGGCTACCCTGAAGACTGATTTTCTTTGTGTCTGTGCCCTTAACATTCCCCCTGTGCAGCTTACACAGTTTCTAACTCCTTCCTGATTCCTCTAGAGGTTTTCTGGGTAAGTCTGATGCCATATGCTGGCTTTTCAAAATTATGAATGGTTGAATATTGGGCAGGACCTGCATTAAGTGGCTCTGGCTTCCCTCTCTCCCATTACCTAAGGAGCTGCCTTTCATCGTGCTGGTGGAACTTCTTTGAGTCTCTTATCTCTCTCTACCAACAGCTTTTATCAAATGCTTATGAACTCTATCCTTGGAATAGAATACCACCTGTGTTCCAGTAAAATTAAGATGCTTTTTAGCAGGCAAATTTAGCAGCTAATCTACTAGATTTAAAAGTTATTCTGAGCAGGTGTCACAATATTTTTGTTGTGTCAAACGCTTGGACAGCCTAAGCCTTGCTTTGGTGCTGGCTGATACAACGTCTATCTGGCCAGAAAATCTCCAGCAAAACTGTTTCTCCTTGGAAAACTAACTTTTTAACAGAAGCATTTTATAAAATACATCTGTTTTTGATGGATAATTTTGATATCTCCTCCAAAACAAATTTCCCATCTATCCCAAATATTTTGAATGTAAAAATGCTTTATGACAGTTGTCACTGATGGTGTCTGAATGCAGCAGGTACCCCTCTGCTCTAGGTCTTTGCTTCCAACCGACTGCATTGCTGACTGTCAGCTCCCACAGTGCACAAACCTCAAGAGGACAGGCTTATGATGTCTCATGGGAATCAGAGTTTGATCCAAAGAGATTGTCTGCAGCGCAGAAATGGACCATCAGGGGTTAGGGAGTCACCTCCCCTAAGGCACTGCAGAAACATTTCCAACAAAACTTTTTTTTTTCTCTTTAAAAAAGTATTTTGATTTTTAGGGGTAGACCCTTTTCTGATATCCACCAGCATATTTTTGGATGATTTTCTTATTAATTATTCAGTTTTCCTGTGCATCCTTCTTGCCAATAAAACTCTTAGGTTGGAGACAGACATCTGAATGCAAGGACAGTCTGCACTGATAGCACAGACAGGATGATGGAGTCAGCCAACTCAACCAGCTGCCATAGTGCTGAGCTGTCCACAAACACAGAAGCATTCCAGAGATGGAGCTATGACTGCAAGAGTCTCACAGTCAGCATATTGATTTGGTTTTGAGGAGTAATGTGTCTGAGGCCATATGGTGGAGCTAATCTTGTTTATCACTGCTTCCCCATCCATTTGGTTCATAGCAGGAATTATCACACAAATAGCTGCTGCTGGGACCTTCTGCAGAGCCAGAGATGGGTGTGTGTGGTCTGGGGAGGTCTCAGCAGGAGAGTGCAGTTAGAGACTGAATAGACACAAGAAAGTTAATCCTTTCTAAGTTACACCAAATCACCCAACATGAGATGGATAAATAGCTCAACTCTGGGAGAGATTTCTAGTGGACCTAGTAAACTGTTCTTACTTGAGCTCCAGACTTCTGCATTTTAGTAAGAAGATTCTATTACTAAAGGTTTGTCTGTTATGAATTTATTGACCAATTCCTATGTACTGATACAGAGTCGAACCTAGTCTAATTCCTTAATAATAAGTTCCCTGTTTACTGTTTATGCCTGTATTTTTTTGAGATTAACTCACAATGCAGTGTTTATGCTTCCTCATCTTACCAATAACCTTCCTTTGTAGTTAGTGTTATTTCACTGTCCACCTTGGGCATAGGTGTCTGCATGAATTTGACACTCACCTCAGTCATCAGCCACTGATCACAGACATTGCCTGTGAAAGGTCCATGCCTTGAACTATTGATAGGTAAAGTAAATGCTAGACTACGAGTGAAAACAAGAGACCCCTCCTGTTCACCTTGACAAGGCTTTGAACACACTCAAAAGGGCCAAATGCCTTTTGGATTCAGTCCTGAGTTGGCAGCAGAGTTTCATCCTCTACAATTTTGCTGTCATCTTTTTATTTCAAGAGGGTCAAGATTGCTTCCAGTGCGAAGTTTGCCTCTGACTCCACTGAGAATAGTCCCTCACCCTTTGTGGTTCAGTAGCTGCTGGAAGAACGTGTCAGGGTACCTGCCAGAAGAGGGATGCCAGCTACCAGCTCCTGTGTCTGCTTAGTTCCATCAGGAGCTGGTGTATACAACAGCTAATTCACTGCTTGAACGCCTTGATTCTAATGGGTGAACTTGTATAACATCTTCCTTTTCACACTCCACCCTGAGTCATGTTAGGAGGACTACAGAGTGCCAGCTTTCTAGTGTCTGTGAGAAGCGGAGCAGTGTTCTCACTTCCCAATGCATTAGTCATTCAAATCCACCCTCAGTCTTTCTTCTGTCACATGTTTATTTGTGCATGAGCAGGTAAGCTCAGAATAAGGTAGAATCTCTTTGTGGAAAGAAGGAGCCAGGTAAGGCAATTCTGCACAAGTTTTAATACATCCTCCAACTCCACTGATGTCTGTTTTACTTCTGTCTGTGGCATCTCTAAATCTATCAAGTTTGTAAGACCTGGAAGTAAAAGTTGTTTGCATGCTTGGGAAATGATTTTGAGTTTTCCTCCTCATTCTCTCCGAATTATCAAGAAAGAAGGATAAACCATCCAAACCCGTCTTAATCCTTCTGGCCTTCTTGGCACCCACTTGCACTTTTCACTCCTGAAGCTTAGTTACAGACAGTGCAATCACTACAAACAACAGACCACCTGGAAAAAGTGCCTGGATAGATGATGCTATCATGTCAAATCCCAGAGAGTGAAAACACAGGAACAAATTTAGCTCTGTTGTGAATTCTGAGAAAGAACAATGTCATCAAATTTGCCTGTGTTTCAGTCTGCTTCTGCATGATTTATGTATGTGTATGTGTACATATATGTGACCTGAAGACAGTCAAGACTTGTAAGAAATGTTCAAAATCATCAAAGAATATACTCTTTCTACATTGTCTGGAATTAAACTCTTAAAGAACAAAGGTCAAAATATCTGCATAATACACAATCCCAGCACCAGATTAAACACAGGAGTAAACTTTTCTCTCTCGGTAGAGAAACGCACAGAAAATTGAAAAACTGGGATCAGTACCCTGCAAGAGCAAGTGCTTTGCTCTTGCCAGTTCTTCAAAGAAAACAGATTCCAGAAAAAGGAGATTTATTTCCTCCAAAATTATCTTTTCTTCACACACACATACACACGCTGACAGGAACTGTTTTGTGATCAGTATACAGCAAACACAACAGTAAATAGAGCAACTTCCATTATTTAGAAACAAGAAAATTGAAGAAGCATTGTATCTCCTCCAACTGTGAGGAGGCCTAACAAGCAGACAACTCTTCTGCAGTTTTTTCCCTCTCCCTCTTTGCAGCACTGGCATCACAGAAAGGAAGCAGCTATGCTGTCTCATAGACCAAGAGATTATGTTGTGCTATTAATCTCCTCCTTCCCACCTCCAGGAACTTTGATGTGCTGGCTCTGCCCATTCTCATGCTGAGTGGTTTTCCTGAGACATCAGTGTCTGTGAATTTGAATGAATGAAAGTTTGCTCTTATTTTCCCAGATCCATACCCTGCTGCTGGAGGGTGCTGCATGAGCTGCATCGAAGAGACATTTATTGGACAAATAAAAGGGTGAGAGCCAAAAGATAGAGCACCAGCCAGGCATCCTTCCTCAGCTAAGAACAACAGAGTGGTCTGACAGTGGGAAGAAGCCACTCCCAGCACCCTTAGCCCTGCAGTCTATGCTGACTGCCAGTGTTTTTCCTATTCTTGATCACTTACCCTTAAAGCTCAAGCCTGCACACCAGCTATCTCTCACCAGAAAAGAACTACTTTGCTTGACAAAGAACCTCAGTGATGAATGTTTTTTGTCTGTGACTACTTGTCTCATTCTTCTGCAGATCTTGGACATGGCTTTGGGAGAGGTTCTGCTGACACCATGGCTTGAATCAGCAATGAGACACCAAGCTTTCTCCTTTTTTTTTTTTTTTGAAAGAGAACTTATGTCTACATCAGTGTTTTGCATTGAACCAGGAAGATACTTTTTGGAGGTGATCTCCTGCTTTTGCTCAGTTAGCATAATTCACTTCACATTGGTGGTTTCTGAACATGCAAACCATGCCCATTTCATATAAAGCTAGAACAGGAAATGTGCCAGACCAATACACTCAGTGTGCTTCTGAGTGTATAATAATAGGTGTTTGATTCAAAGAAAACAAATGGGAACTAATCCTAAACATAGCCCCCTAAATGAGCCTACATCAATGAAAGGTCTGCAGCATTAAATGCTTCACCTTTCAAATCCCTTCTATAGACTGTACTATTTAGCAATGCAGACAGATGTTTCCTCCTTTCCCATCCTTCTGCCTTCCTACCTGCCTTGATAGCAAAATGAGGCAAAATTTGTGTTATCACCAAAACAGGTCCGTCATGACCCCAGCACTGCCTCAGACAAAGCCAGCACCTGACAATCTTCCTATTCAGAAAATCACCATGCATTTCACCAGGGGTGCATTCCACTCATCCAGAGGCACATGATCATCAGAGTGATCATCTGAGTTACACGGAGAGGCTGCTAGAGGTGTGAAATTAAGAACTGGCACTGTTCTATTTGGAGCAATGTGAATTCAGACAGTGGCCTAATATGAGAAAAACATATGACACAAGTTAATTTTATTTACTAGATTTTTCTGCAAATCAACTAACAAGGCCAAAAAAAGATGCAGAATTAAAATACAAAAAAAGGGTCACAACACCTGTTTTTTTTTTTTTTTTTTTTTTTTAAGTTGTAGAAAAGAAATGTGACTAAAAGCTTTTACAAAAATTAGGAATATCACTCCACGACTACCATCTCTGGCCCAGATTTGGGCAAATACTGTAAATCTCAATGAAAAAAGATTACAATTACATCTCATTTTCTGTGATTAAACATAGTGTTGATGCTTATTTTAATTTAAAGAAAACTTAGCTTTATTTAACTTTACAAATCATAGTTCTTTTATGGGTAAGAGTGGCCTCAGATAGTTGTATCTTTTAAACTGTCTCCCACTGAGGACTAAGGGCAGTGAAGAAACTCGATAGTTGTCAAAGATGGGTTTTGTTGGTCAGACGATATATAACTCATTACCTAAGCCATATCTCCAAGGGTTTGATTCCCTATTGGCTAATAAGGATTTCCTCACAGAAATAAGCTAAAAATTATTGTGTTAAAGAGAAAACGTCTGAAAAGGAATATAAATAGTGTACATCTTCTATTGTGGGAACTATATGGGTTTTCCTAGAACTCATAAACAAAGGAAAAAAGTAGTTCTGGCTAAAACAGTTGTGAAAAGCTCACTCCTACAAGCCCCACTGAAAGAAAACTTCCATCTCCAGATTCAGTCTCCATTATCCTACAGATAATGGAACTATCTGTAGGAAATGAAAAAAATACCCACAAGGATTATAAATGGGATTCACCTAATCTAACTTCATCTCCTTGAAATTTAAGTGTCTAAATTAAAACCATCCTCTTGGCTCTCTACATGGAGTACAGAGGGGGAGAAACACCTCCAGAGAGTAATTAGTCTTCTCTCTTCTAGTCATCTATCTTACATAGGTACAAGTTGCCATCAAGATGTATGTGTGTCTCCATTGATTCCTGAGAAAGCCCCAACAGGCTTAGTGGAAAAGTCTGGACTATGAAAGGTCCAAGTATGCACAATCCCATGGGTCAGAGAGTGGTTTGGTCATGCCCAGGGAGAGTGGAAGGCAGCAGTTTGTTTTGGCTTGGAGAATAGCCTAAGACAGGCCCCAACCTGCTTGATACGAAGGCATCAGATACAAAATACTAAGAAATTTGTATCCTTTTTCTAATACTGTCATAATAGATGACCTTTTTTTTCTATTTAAAAGACAGTGGTATTGTCTTGTAAAATAGTTGTCCTATGAACACATTAAGAAAAATTTTGAAAAATGAATATATGTGGACACTGAGAGTTTTTGTTTCCCCTTAACTCACTTCATTATTTACAGCAAGTGGTAAAGCGAAACCAAACCCACTGCAGAAACATGCACTCCTACAATGTGTTATGGATTTCCAGTGGTGAACTATTAGGCGTTTTGCAATTAACACAGCATGAAAGAACCATTACTTCCACGGATCTCTGAGTTCACACTTTCCTCTAATGAGAACCAAGATAAGTTATTCCAGTTTCAGTGTATTGGCTACCAAATTGACCCTGGTCCACAGCTCACTTCAGGCTTCTGTAATTCCAATAAACTTGTAGTATGTTCAGATCCACCAACTGAAAATGTCTAAAATTCACTCATGTTACTGCAGGAGCCAAAGCCAGAGGAAAAACACATATATTCTGCTCAGGCTTATATTTTTTCCAGTCTCTTCCTATGAAATATAACACTTGTATCCATCTACACTGGTATTTTTCCCAAAGATGCAAGAGGGCAGAACCTGACCTTGTGTCTTAAAGGAAGTCCTTAGCAACAGAATTATCCTTATTAATGGATGACATAATTTCTCCTTCTCAAAATGCAAAAGAGGCAACTCTGTTCATGCTCACACCATGTTTAATAAACCTTGTCCGCAGAGGAGTCTGACACTGCACTTTCTATTCCGGGCCCATTTGCACATATTCTTGAGAAGAGGCAGCACATGAATGAGGCTGCTGATTGTTGGTGTCAGCATCCAAGGTGGATGTTATAAAGGAATGGATGAGGTTACTTTTCTGCACATCAGCACTTCCCAAAATTCACCTCAATGATTGCACACTGCGAAATTTTAGTGCTCATGCTGGGCATGTAGCATATGTGGAATTCACAGATCAGAAATCTTCCTTAACAGCTGTGTGATGGGGCTCTGAGAAGTTTTGAGGAGGTGAAATTCAAAGGAATTTCAAAGGTCTTACAGAGCAGCTGGTTATAGTTAGATCCTGAGAACACCCTTGCCCCTCCTGGAGGTCAGGCCTGCCTGCTGGGACTCAGAGAGTTCCTCATGCCCCAAGGGGATCAGGAGAGGCCCAGAGCAGCCTGTGGGGAGGTTATAGCAGGATCCATATACCAGTTCAGGACACCTCTCACCCTCAGCTGCCACCTGAACAACAGCCTTAGAAAACAGTTTGTGAAGAGCTGTCAGAAGAGATGCATAACATATAGACAGGATTTTAAAATTACATAGCAAGCATTATTTTTTTTTTTTAATAAAGTCAGATTCTTCATTAGTCATGGAAGTTTGAGGGATTTTCATAGGAACTGTATCCAAAGCAGGACTGCCTCAGGGACTGAAATTTGAAGATCTTTAATCAGCGATAAAGTGCTTGAAAAAAGACCCAAGTTTATACTCTGCATTTTCCTGTCCTTTTCTTGATGTTTTCTGTTATGTTCTTTGGTTCTTGAGATGCTGTTGTATTCTCTGCCTGGGCTGCACACGCAGAGCAAAGGGGCTAGAGATAAGGGCCTGATTTGGGATCTCAGTCTTTCACTCAAGGAAAGCAGTAACCTGATTCCCAGCCAGAGCAGCAGAAATCCCTTGCTTCTCCCATCTCTGTGAACTGCAATATCCTTCGGGATGCCAGATATTCAGGTATCACTTCTGGATGACACGAGGTAAGATTCCTTTTCAGAAAGAATTTAATGGTCTAGGGTAAACACTGTCTCAACATGTAGCTTCCTGCTGATTTACAGTGGTATTTGACTTCTGTCAGGCTGTTGGTCTCTGAGGGAATTTGAAAAATCTCTGTTCATGGTAATGCAAATTCCTGCTTAATGTTCTAACATGAGCAGAGCTTTGCATTTGTGTTTCTAGGAACTGGCCAATAGATCACTGTCCTTTGCCTGATTGACCTCCAACAGAAAGGAAGCCAAATCCAGCTGAGTTGAAGTTTGAATATTATTTCTTGGAACATAAAAAGTAAGGTTTTTTCTTCACCTATAAGGCTTAGATGCTTGCTTAATGAAATACAAATAGTTAAGTGTGACAGTTTTTCTAATGCTTCTTTAGGAAAAGGTTTCTATATCACTGCCTGTGATCTCGTGTATCATAAATCTTCAGCAAGTAAAGCTGGAAAGGATCTTAATTAACTTCCTAATCCCATGCCCTGCACTGAAAAAGGAGAGTAATACGTAGTGAGGCCACCTCCTACAGATATTTGATTTATAATCTCAAAGAAAAGCAATTCTGCAGCCCATCTAGGCAACCTGTTGTAATACTTCCTTTCACTGTTAGTTAGAAAGTTTCCCCTTGTTATCTAGCCTAAATCTTTGCTGCTGCAAATTAAGACAATTACTTCTTGTTTGACCCTTAGTAAACTGTCTGAACAACTGATCATTATTCTTTGTTGTTACTGTAAAAACAATAACTACTGGAAGACTAGAATCATGTCTTAATTTAATCTTTTCTAGATTAATAAATCCAATTATTTTAAACTTTTATTTAGTATGTGTTCCTAAACATCTACTGTTCTCCAGTATCCTTTGAACTTTCTCTAGCTTGTCTCAGTCTTTCTTATAGTCTTAGAGGTAAAAACTCCATGTTTGTCTCATAATCAAGTCTTCTAGTAACACATTTCACATTGCTACATACCTTTTTTAAAGTAATATAAATTTTTCCTTCCTAATATGTACATGATATGCTTTATTCCTTCAGATACTGCTTTGTGGTAGCATACTTTTTTTTTTTTCTGTCTCAGTACTGGATTTCTTTCTTTCAAATGTAGCATCTTTCATGTTTTTATTAAATTTCATTTGATTATTTCTAACCAAACCTCCAGTTTATTGAGATCACTCTGTATTTTGTCATCTGAAAGTATTATTTCACAGATGAAATGCTTTCACATACCTCTGTGAAGCACCACTGACCTGAATTAGGCTTCATTTCAAGGGCTTTTTTATTGAGATTCTGGATCAGGTCCATGTATGAAGTCATTACACGGTCAATTATATGCCAGTCTGCCACAACAGTGTTTCAAGCACATGTACTGGCACTTTATGCGTGTGAGAAATAAGATGAAGAGGAAGAACTTAAAAATACCTAAACTCACATTTCTGCTTTTCCGTAATAATCTAGAAGAGTTTCTATATTTCCATTTTTATTGATATGTAGAAATGAACTTGTGCACCCAATGTTTATTTGCCCACATACTGTCTGTTTAGGGCTTTGCATATTTCTGACATACAACATTCCTTCTGTACTAATTGTTCAGGTTCTTTTAGGCTGCTCCAGTGGTCTCTTAATGATATTTTTTCATATGTTCTTTTTTCCTCTCCCTGCAATTATGTGTTTAGACAAAAGAGCACTTGAAACTGAATTGTATTTGAAACCAATGAAGGTCAATAGGGGTGACTCTATTATGCTAATTTAACTCTTGGTTCCTTTTATATGTTGTCCAAACCCATTCAGTTTTAAGAGTGAAGAACTGAAGCTTTTATGTTGCAATGTTTGCATGAGTTTTTCCTTTTTGCTGAAGTATACTGGTTGATATTTACATTTAACTAGGGCTTAACTAAAGGTGATATTTGGATGTTGGCTTCATTAAGCTTGAAAGACGTCCTTGAAGCAAATAAATATTAGCATCCTGGCTAAGGGAGGAACTAAATAAAATAACAGTGATGAATTAAGAAAAAAAAAAGGGAGAAATATCTTTCACACATCACATGGTTTTCTCCAGATTTATGACAAGAATGGAAAAAATACTTTGAAGATGGGAAATTACAAATGCAGAAACTGTGTCTTCATATCTCCAATACATGTTGCCACATGCTTCAAATGAATATGACTGATAGAAGTGTTACCAGAAAACTGCGGCCAAGAATCAAAAAAGGACTGCTGGATTTTAAAATGTGTGATTCATTTTCATGTCATTAAGGCGAGAAATGCGTTTTCTTTTTCCTCCTCTCTCTCTGGTGCTTGAAGCTTTTCCATACAAAGGGTTTTCTGGAGGCAAACTTAAAACTTTGGTGTGTTTTATCGTTCTCCAGCATCTGACTAGGAGGGAAGAGCAATGAGCTTTCTTTCTTTAAATGTCAAAAAGTCATGAGTTGTCATCTCCATGTATCATCTCAGTTTCTGAAGACACAGGGGAGGTTTCCTTCTGAATGCTTTTGTAGAAAATCTGTGCAAAAATGAGTAATTTAATAGGCAGTAAGATATACTTACTCTTATAATGGAAGACAGTTTTGAAAACTTTGAAAATTACAAGTCTAGTGGACAGTTTTGCCTTCTAAAAGATCCCAATTTTCAGAAGATTCTATATCAAAAGAAATAAATCTACTTCCAGACAACTCAAATTAAACATGCAAAACCAAAGCATGGAAAATCTAAAGCTGCATTCAAAATCCTTCCCTTAGTTACCAGATTTTAGTCATAATCCATCTGTTGCCAAGGTCTTAAGGCCCAGAGTACCTCTAATCAAATTCTCTGTTCATGGGACAAAGTTTCCTTTGATGCCATCACTGGTTTCTTATCAGCTGAACCCTTTTCGCAAGGAATTAATCAACAGGATGACATTCAACATAAGCTTCTTGGTAACCTGAAATGAGAGAAATGTGTCAAATTGGAAACATATAACAATGTATATTTAATTTGATTGAAACTAATAACACTATATGAATTATTTTATCCATATAACTTTGATTATTTTTATTTTGTTTCATGTATTTTGATCAATATTATTTTTCTGTATTATTTTAGTTAGGTTTTTATTTATTTATAATTGTTAAATGCTAATGACAGATACTAAATTTGTGTCTAATTGTACATCAAATACTAAGAAATCCTTTGGGAGGAAATAATTGTTGATTAACTAATTTATTTGCTGTGAAGTAGAAGCTATTACATTAATCTTTACTGGACTAAAAATGACAGTCTTTGTTATTGCGAGGGACCTGAGCAATCGAAGAGTAAAATGCAAAAATTCTGAGTAGGAAGCTGCAGTCAGTAGTCAGCAATGCAAAGTAGAATGACACATGCAAATTAAAGTGCATACGGTATTTTTCAAGCTCTAAATCACATTTGTTAGGATAAAAATGGTGATTAAAAAAATCAGACCTGCTCAAATCCCATTTTCTGAGTTGATTTGAGAATCGTGAATCTCATTTTAGGTCATTGAAACCTAAGCAACTGGAAGGCAAAATCCAAATCTCATCACCTGTATTTCCTAACACCTAAAAAAATGGGGCATCCAGGCTTACCTATGATGTTTCCCGATGTCTCAGACGAGCTTCACTCTTCCCAAGGCCACTTTCATGTTACTGTGGAGAGTCTATACCTTTGATGAGAGTTTGTGTTAAGGGGAGAACTGATGAATATGAGTGAAAAGACAGCTGACACAAAACAGCATGTCAGGTACTGCATCCCACTGGAACTGATCACACCACGTGTTAAGTGGGCACCTGGAATATGTATGGCAGTAAGAGACCTCTAGATCATCAATCAAAATAGGCTTGATTTGGTTCTAAGTGCTCACATAGGTTGTGGTCTCTTCACTTACAAAGTTGTCAAATGACTTTGACTCATATTTCTTTCAATGGTCTGTCCAGTCTTGACTTTGGGGAACAGATAATGATGAACTATGTTTAAACGTAATAGAATTGACTTTCTGGTGGGCTATTTCTAGCTTCTAGTTCTAGTTTCCAGATAGTATTTGTCTCAGCCACTAATGAGATTGAAAGTTGCTTAGCCCAAGAACTACTGTGATTTTTAAAAGACATTGTGAAGAAGGCAGTTGTAGATTTATCTACTTACCCTGAGGTCTCTCTAGTCTGGTCCCAGCATAAAGGGTATCAGTGCCTTTTACTCAAATAACCTTCATAATATCAATAAGATTTCAAATGATTATTAGCACCAATGTTTTCCCTGTGCAAGAAAAACACACTAAATTAAATTTACCATCTCAAATGTTTTTATAATACCTGTTTAGAATTACTTTGATATATCAGTCCTAGGGGCAGTAGTATTCATAATTTCATGCAGGGGACTTTTATACCTCTCCTACAATGAAGCAGACTGGATTCTAACGATACTATGATACTTTTTTTTGTTTGTTTTCACTGACTTAGGTAAGGATTTTGTTATTTTTCTACCCAATAAATGATGATAAAATCTTCACATTTATAGATGCTGCAGCAACAGACTTGAAACTTGCAGGTTTGAAGTACTGAATGCATATTTATACAATAGATACTTGCTGAATTTCCATGACTGTTAGAACTCTTCTTTGAACCTCCAAAATCTTGAACAAGATTTTCCAATGAGCATGTGGATGTGTTTCTGTCTGCTGGATTTATTTTAAGAGCATGGCAATTGAAGAGATTATGTAAAGTGAAGAAGCAAAGACAAGCAAGGAACAAATTACATCAAGTTGGAGGAGTGTGCAGAGAAAAAGTTTAAACCGCAAAGCGGCAGCACTAACGCATCAAGAGGGAAAAAGAACCAAAGACAAATACCTTGGATAGTGGGAGGTGTCTGGAACTCTTGTGAATGATGGTAGACAGCATATTGCATGTGGGTGTCTACTGTGATCTGTTTCCCCCCAGCAACACACGAACTGTACCTAGTCTCAAAGTCATATTTCCTCATAGTTATAGTTCTATATGCTTTTTATTTTTATGCTTCATGCCCTCCTGAAATGTTACATTTGAAATGGTTTCTGGTCTGTTCTGAACATTTTATTCCTAGAAAGATAGCAACAAAATAGAGAGACTTTTAAGAGGGGTGAGAAAGAAAGACTGTGGAGGTGACCTGTAGTAAAAGAAAGTATTCAAAATAGGTACCAATGGTTAACCGTGATAACAGGGGTGGCTGCCCATTGCTCACCATCAATTTCAACATATGTCCTTACAAAATGCCATAATCATATTTTTTTTTTTTTTTTTAAGAGACATTTTGAATTGTGTAACAGTATGTTTGTGTATTTACCAAGACATAGAAAGAAGACAGGATAATGGCTTTAAGTTCTGATTGCTAGAGCTTAGAGAAGGGAGAGTAGAGGGGAGGAGATAACCTGTTTTAAATGCATATGTTCAAGGTTTCTCAAAAAGAAACAGAAATGTAGAAGAAATAATAATAATAATTAAAATGCCTTGTATTTTGAATGTGGAAATTCTGAATGAAAAATTATAGGCAATTAATGAAAGTCAGCTGGATAAAATAAGCCCTGAATTCCAACTCTGCAGCAGCTGAATTTTCAGGTTTTGCTCTCTAACTCATATATCATTTAGGACAAAGATTCTGATGGGCATTTATCCTGGTGTCACTGAGATCACATTTTGAGGACAATGGTAGAATTGAAAAGGAGATTAGATCATGGTTTGGCTAACACAACCTCTGTTGTCATTGGTGTTGTGTCGGAGAGAAAGGCCCACTGTCAGAAACCAAAGTGGCTCTGGGTGAGTGGCTGTGAGGGAAAACTTGTTTTCCATTTGTATGATGAGAAAATCAAACCTAGAAGTGAGAGAGGCATAATGAGTAGAGGACAGCAAATAAAAGGCCCTGAATTTTTGATAAATAGATTCACTATTTACAGTAGGTATTAAAATCCAGCTACCAAGAGTTATAATTATTCAAATCTTTATTGTTTAGACACTTGGAAGCCATCCATTAACTCATGTGCTTCAGTTTCAGAGTAATCAAGTAGAAACAAAAAATCTCCATAAAGTAAGGAGCAACTAATCTCAGAACATTAAATCACAGCAATTTATTTTGATCTGGACATTCACATCTTAAACGGAACATAAAGTTCTCAACAGATTTGATAATATGGGCTTTATTCTTAACAAATAGCAGTTTTATGTAGTTATCTTTGTGTTGTTTGCACTTACAGGGCTACTGTTATAGATGAATGTGTACTATGTTGTAAACCATAATTTACTAACATAGATTTAGGGGAAAAAATGATGAATTTTGATGGATTAATTACTACTTCAGGTGATATAACTGGCATCAAAATAGCAAGAAATTGAGTCTGTGCTTCTGAATTAATACCTGAAAATGCCACTCGTTCACTTCAGAGACTTAAGTTGTAGTTGCAGCCACTGAAAGCAGCAGACAGTATGTTTGCTGCACTAATATTTCCAAACTGTGCCTTTACCACCAGTTGGTTTCTAAGCCTTTCTTTCAGTATTTCTTCAAATCTGGATATCAATTTCCATTGGTGCCTATCAAAACAGGAATGACATTTCTAGGCAAAACTTATTGAAGTAGTCATTTAGCACTGTCATCATATATTAGAGAGTGAACTTTAATTTGTCAGGTAGCAAACCTGCTTAGAGAGATAACAACACAATGAATATGGAAAACAATTCATGTTAAATGATGGACCTAAACTCACAACTATGCATTATGTTAGCAGTGGGTACTTTGTGCCTTTATAGAGTTTTGACTCCCCAAAAGGTGCATGCTGTGGCTTGGCAGAGTGTGTGTATCAATGTGTAGAACACTTGGGTGTCAAAAACAACCATTTGTGACAATCAGCCAGTCAACAATCTTGAATACCTTCCAGCTTTGCTTCATTTATTGGCATCAGTAAATAAGGCACTGTGTTTTCATTTATTTTTTTCTGCCAGCTAGTGCCAGGCAACTTAATGGAGCCTCTCAACATTGCTTCCCTATGGAAATAACTTGAATCAACATTGTGGTTTTTTTACCCCAGCATAAAATGTTCCTTCTCTCTTTTACACTCCTTTTGCTTCATGAGCAAACAGCTTCATAGTAAACAACTAGAGGGCCCTTGTAAACTTTGCTCTCAATTACTTAGATTTATTTTTTGTGTTTCTTTTTTAATAAATAGTTACATTAAGGAGGAAAGGAGCGAGAAATTCTAGTTCTACAGCTGCTGGTCCTCAGTTCACCCTCAGAAGAAAACTAATGGTCTCCAGGTATGTAGTACAGCTGTTTAACTTTTGAAGAGAAATGTGCTTCAGTCTAGTCCTTAAAAGTTGAACCAGGATTTTAACATTGTCTTTTTTCTAATGGCAAATGAATACTTTTTTTTCTGTGTCTTGGTTTACAGCTGGGTTCAAAAAATGCAGCAGATGACTTTCCCCCTGCTATTTCCCCTCTCTTTTTTTCTTTCCAGTTCTTTCATGAAGAATGACATCCATAAAGTTGAATGTTTTCAAAGAATCTCAACATCTGTAACAAAAACCCCCCCCCCCTAAAATGACAAGAGCAACAACAACAAAAAACCCCAAACAAACAAACAAACAACACTCCCCCAGGGACCTTATAGAAAATGTTCTGGATTGTGGAAGAAAAATCCTATAGCTGACATCCTGCCTTTCAAATGTACTTTCACGTTTGACTTCAGACAGATTACTTGATCTCTGCAGTTCTGCATCTGTATGAGCTCAGCAATATTTTTTACTATACGGATACACAGGAACTAATATTCTTATCACTGCTGCTACATTCTGTTACAGTTTAGATAAAACTATCTTCATAAGGATTTAATAGTGTTTAAGACAAAATCGATTTTATATACAAGTTACATTTATTCCAAGAAAACAAATGGAAGCAGAAAATATCTATGCATTTTTAGCTTATCTGAACAAAGACTTTTATTAGCTGTTTCCCTGGCAACTTTTTTTGCAAGTAACCTTTAAAGATAACTTTGCGTCTGGGAGAAGAGCAACTTGAAATAAGAAAAAGGCTATGGAGAAGCCTTAATACAAAGGCACAATGTATCCCGAGAAAGCATTCATGATGTTGCTTTTATGCATGAATCTCCGAGGAAAAAAACTATTCTGCAAAGAAAGACACAGCATGAGAGCAAGGATGATCAGATGTATTAACACACAGAGATAGCAACATCAAAGCAGATAGGTCCTGCTTTGGTTTTGGTTTTGTTGGATGTGGTTTGGGCTTTTTTCTGAGACACTGCACTAAGCTCAGTAGCACTTCTCCAGCTGGGAGACTCTAGGGCAAGAAGCAATATTTTGAATTCCTTCACAGCAGCATTTCCTAAGTAGTTCAGATGTGTCATGAGAGATGATGAAGGGTAATTTGTAGAACGAGATGATACAATTAACAGCCACAAATAGAAAGCAGAAGCAGACAATAAATATTTCTGTTCCTTAATTGTAAACAGGCAAGAGTAATGTACTTGTACAACATAAAGATGATGAAGTACCTTTCAGTCCATATATCATCTACAGATGATAAACAATTTGTGTGACCTAGATGACTTACACATCGCAGTCCAAACTATTGATGAACATTTCAACAAATCCTGAAGAAAAACTCAGAAGAAGCTCCAAAGAGTTACAACAACCTGTAAAAAGTATTCAAATGGGATATTTCATTAAAAATATTTACGTTTTTCTAAGCCAAAGGGAAAATAATGGAATTTGAATTTAAGTAATGTCAGTGTACTTTATGGCTGCTAAAAAAACCCTAAAAATATTTTCAGGGAGATTAGAATTTTTGGATGCCAAAAGTACCTGAATTATTCAAGTCATTATTAATTCTTACATTTCTTAAACTTTAGTAAGGATTTAGAACTTTGTGACATTCTAATTAAAAATATAGCACTGTGAATTACCAAGAAGGAGCTGATGAATGATATAACTGATAAGGAGTTGTTATTCATGGAGAATTTTCATTATAGGTTTTTCTAGTGGGAAAATTTACCATATAAAATGTACCTGATACTGATTTTTATTAATGACCTGGTAGTAAAGATATCATCACTACCAATAAAATCTGTGATTGGCACAAAGAGTAGAGCAACAGTGAAAAATGATGAAGTAGAGCAGATGCAAAGTTCAAGACTACCTGTTGAACTGGTTTATTCATTCAAGATGCTTTTCCAGTTCAGATAAATGCAAAATTTTATCCATAAGGCATGCAGGTCATTCCTACAACAGAGGAGTAAGACTCCAGAAGAAGATTTAAAATGTATAGGGATCATAGTAGAGAAAGAATCAGTGGATTCTGCAGTGGTTTTCTGCATCAAAAAATCATTCATGCCAAGTCTTGTTTGTGGCAGCAGTTGAAATAAAAAACATCTTCTATAGTACTGATAAGATTAATATTATCATACTGCTTATAGTTCTAGAGTCTGGAATTTCAAAGGAATATTACAAAATTGAAAAAAAACCCCTATATTAGTTATTGAAGATCTGGGGAATATGCATTGTAGTGAATCATACTGGAGGTTTTAGCCTTTTTATACAGCTGGGAAAGCCCACTGAAAAGGCTGGACACCAAAGGTCATTCATTTGGGAAAGACATGAGTTTTCATACAGTGATTACTCAGTAATTAAATGCAAATGATCTTGAGAAATTAATCAAATTGTGCTAGATTCTTCCCTCCTAATTTCTTCATACCAGACAGAAGGATGTGTTTTGGTCACAGAGAAGCTGTTACCTCCTTAAAGGAATAATATGATTAATCATCAATATGTGAGACAGGAAAAATGTCAGACTAGAGGATGTTATAATGCTACCTGATATGGAAAGAGATGGTTATGGGAGGGTGAAACCTACCACTGGTGACAAACAGCCAACATCTTTGGATCAGATCTTGGCTGTGTCAGCTTTCAATCCAGTTGGAACAGTTTTAAGCTTGTGGCAAGTTTTAACTCTGACTAGCAGGCTAGTAATTCCCAGTGGCCCATCATCAGCATTAACAAGTGATTAACATATCTATATGCATAATGTAATAGAGATAATAGAAGTTACATTTAGAGAAAGTGTATATTATAAGTTCCTCCCTCTCATTCTATCAGGATGAGAGCTTTTAGTATCCACTTTATAGCTATAACAACTGATATTTTTCTCTGTAGAAGTAATGGGTTAAATCCTGACAATATCAACCAGCAGAGCAGCTATCACAACATCAGCTCCTATGCTGATAATCAGACAATTTTCTTGATAGCACTCCTGAGTATATATTTTATGTACTACTGCTAAAACTATCAATTTTATTCCTTCTTTAGTAACCTCTTCCAGACATCATGCATCAGATTACATATCATATTTCATAAATAACTATCGTACAAGGAAATTTAACTTGGTGTAAAAATAAAATGTCAATCCCATTTTTCTTCTGCAGAAATGTCCTTATGCCAAGACAAAATGAATCCTTCACCAGATGGCTGTAAATGAAACAGAAAATATGTGATCTAATGGTTCTATGTTAGCAAACTATTCTAATTGATTTATTTTTCTTAGTAATTACACTGCTAGAACATATCTATGCTTAAACTGACACCAGCTCTGTCTAATATCTTCTATTTTAAACATTGGGCAATTAATGCAAAGAAGTTGTCATATTGTCACAGATGATAAATTAGGGCTTTGTATTTCCAATACTGCCTGAAAGTGATTGCATTTTAAAAAAATTATCTTAATTATAAAATAAATGTAAATATTTATTTGAGCCTGGCTATTAACCCAAAAGACTGGGGTGATAAAGAGTAAAAACAATTCAGTCCCTTTTTGTTCTTTTACTGAATTTCTGAGTACATACAAGAAATGTTCATATTGCAGATCTTATTATTCTTGTTTCAAAGCTGTATGGATTTTTTTTTTTTGCTGACTTGCCCCATCAGAAGGGATTGAAAACCAGAATATACTGGCAAAATTAAATGCAAAAAAAGGAGGGAGAGAGCAGAGAAGTCACTAAGCAGAAGGTTTTGTTTTCAAATCATTGAGACAAAATTTATGAGATAACTGGCCTCCAGAATTTACATTAGAGTTTACCAAGTCTTTTCCAAGTATTCCATAGGAAAGTGGAGAGGAAAATCTGCACATTTTTGTGTGAGGATCCATTGTTTGTAAAATCATTGATATAGCTCTTTAAAATAACAAATGAAATATTAACAAGTTCCATCAGAGCAAGCATTAAGTCTGAATATAATGGTGTGATTTTATGCTATCCCAGGAGTCAAGCTTAAAATAATTGGGAAGTCAGACATTATTCTGTTCCTGGTACTTTCATGTTTGTTGAAGACACAGTATGGCATTTCACTACCTCATCATATCATCTGAATACTATTGTCTGCTGTAAAAGTGTCTTCATGATCATGGCCTTCAGAGCCCAGTAACCCACTGAGCTGGAAGGATAATTACTGGAAAATGTAAAAACTCAGGGAATGCCTCAACTTCATCATAAAACAGCTCTCAGGAAATGTGTTACAAATGTGGATTATGGCAAAAATTATCTTTTTCCTGAGCACAGCCGTGATCCAATGCCTATTCCAGTTGGTAACAGTCTCCATGGACTCCATGGATCAAGCACTTAAACCCTTTTCAATTTTTCTTACAGCTGGACTATGTTGTCCTTATTTCCCATTGTGAGCATTGCTTATTAGAAAGTTAGAAGACTCTTGATGAACTCCTGCTGGAAAGGTCAAGTTATATATTCCCATGTACCCATGTACAGCCCCATTAAGAATGAATCTCCTTCTCTGGTGATATCCAGACAGCTGTGCAACATGACAACAGACTCCAACCTATCATCCAAGGAGTATAATTCATTATTCAAAGCAACCTGTTGCAGACATCTGGGAAAACTGTTGTTACTGTAGACAAAGCATCATCAGGAAAATGATAGTTTGAAGAATATATTGAAGTTAGCCATCAAACGGAGTGTAGTTAAAATCAAATGAGAAGAGTAAAGGATAGCAGTTAAACAGCTGCTGCTTGTGAATTTTTGGTATTTAGCCTCCTAGAAGCACTCAGGTTAGGAAGGGTCTCTGGAGGATTTGTAGTCCAATGCTCAAAGCACAGTTATATCAGGTTGTTCAGATTCCTGCCCAGCTGAGCTGGCACAGTGCCCCACTACAACCCCTGAGGAATATCTCTCAGATTGATCTGGCTGGTCAGTTGGGCCTGGAATCATTGACCACCATCTTCAAGGCCAGGCTGGATGGAGCTTTCAGGAACCTGGTCTAGCCAGTGGCATCCCTGCCCATGTCAGGGTGTTGGAACCCGGTGATTCCAAACCATTATATGATTCTATGATTTCTTGGGTCAAGCAGTCCAGTTTGCTTTCCATGCACTTTGTGGCCCAGCCATCCAGACTGCATTTTGGATGCAAACCTTAGTTGGGTTACTAACTGTTTCCTGGATAATGTGTTTAAATTTTTTAATTTGTTTAATTTGAGGTGAATAATATCTACTAATCTCCTCTCATTCGCAGGCTCAGACATTTCATTAGAGAAGGAACTCAGGTTCATTAAACCTGACTGATCTTAGTAAATCAAAGGTTCACAATCACTTTCTTGTCTTTCATGTAACTTTCATGAATTGTTCTTGCCTTCAATGCACTAAAATTTGGGCCTTGTTCATTCTCTTCTTTCTTGCTTCTGAATTTTTATTCAAACCTACAATTTGATAAAATCATCATGAGAATACCATATTACATGTTATTTCTTCAGACTGGGTAAATAATTTTGATAGTGTTTACTCAATATAAGTAAGTGTTTTAACATAGTCGTGTAGGAGGGAGTATATGTTAAACAGATCATATAGTTACTCATTATTTTGAAGTTTGAATTGATTAAGTCTTGAAGAAATGCTTGGTAACTTGGAATCTAACTTAAAATTTGTTTAAAGTATTTTTAAAGCCTCTGTAAATTTTTTGTCTCTTGAACAGGAAGAATTTAAGTAATCCATTCTTTTTCCATTTTTCCAAGACTTTTCAAGAGTAGATTTTGCTTGCCAATTCAGATTTTTAATACACATTTTTCAGACTAATATCAAAAATGTAGCACCTTGATCCAACATCACTATCCAGATAGCAATTTTGTTTTCAGGTGTTTGGCAGTTCTTTTCTGAAAATCTCTTTAATTTGCCTGTCTCTCAGTCAGTTAATTCTCCCCTGATTCAATAGGAAGCAGACTGAAACTAACTGTGGTTTTCATACAGCTTACTGAACACCAGCAGACAGGAGATACATCTTTGCTCCATGAACAGCTTAGGCCAGACGCTTTATGTGTAACTTAGCAGTGAACTGCTCCATATTTCATTAGCAGTTTCCAGCACAATTTGGTGTTCCTTGTGCTTTAAGCGAAATGCAATAAATTACAAGGATGACATGCAGTGCAGGAGAGAGGAACATTATAAAAGGAACTATTTAGAAAGTGAGAAGTGGCAGTGCTCACTTGCTTAATATTTGTATAAAAAACTCTTGAAGATGAGAGGAATAGAAGCATTCATTATTTTCCTTTTTTTTTTTTTTTTCCAAATGCATTGGTGTGTTGCACGTTCTAATTGAAACCTGTGGAGCAGAAAGCTGATTTTGCAGTAATGTTTGTGGATACAATTATGGAAATCCTTTGAGCGTGATTAAATTATACAGTGTCTGGATATGGAAGTCGTTTTGATACTTATGTCTGCAGTAGAGTCAGTGGCAATGTGTGAGGTGGCACCTCCCTGATCAATCCATTTAGGAAAGATGGAATGTGTAGCAGTTTCCCAATTAGCAAGCTTTTCAGCAGTAAATACCAGCCATAAAAGAGTCAGTTCAGCATGGTCCATCGGACAAATTTGAACACATATGATGTGAGACCATCCTTGAAAGATCACTCAGAAGCAATGATCAGTTTTAAATGGTCATGCAAGAGAAGAAACGGCATGTCTCCATATTAACTGTAGTTTGAAAAGTTTTTAGTTGATTATTCACTGCAAAACCCAGGTCTTTTAGTGCCCTTTATAAATCTAGGTGTTGGAACTTGGTACAGTTATTTGTTTGAGCTACTGTAATTTATTCACCACCACAAAAATGCTGGTTGATTTAGTTCTTGTTCATCTCAAAGAGGTGGTTGATTTCTTTTGGTAAGTAAAAAAAGTTTTAATTTATTATCTGTTTTGAACATCTGGGCGAGTGTCCAAAGCCCCGGGATTTGTTGTTAATAAACAAAACTTGAGAATAGAGGAAGAACTATTTTTGCACAGAAAAAGCCTGAAAATTTTATCTAACATAAAGATATATTTTAAAAATAGTGTTTTCTGAGAAGAAATATGGTCCATCCAGAATATTAAAATTCAAAGGCTTAATGGTTCTCTTTTTATGAAAAATCATATAACTCCAGCACAGTGTAGTTCCTTCTCAGGCTCCTAAAATTCATGAAAAATCTTCAGACTAAAGTCTGGCTTCCCATAGGACAAATATCTTCTAGCTTTTTCCTCACTAGTAGAGACATTCATTTTTAAAAGCCATTATCAATTTAACCATCTCCATAACTCAGGGCTAGATTTTACCCAGGAAGTGTTTTAATCACCTTGATAACTCTCAGATCATTGTAAATTCACTTGCTTTTCATTTTGAAAGAGTATCACCCATGGTCTAAAGACTCTGAATGAAGACATATATTCTATGTCTTTTAGTAATTGGTTCAAATGGTTGAGTATGCCCCTGCTAAAAAATTGCATCTCATTTCCAGTTTGAAGGTTTGGCTCTCAGCCACTGCGTCTTGTTATTAGAGATGAAAGAGCCCTCTGATATCAAGCACCGCTCCCTGCGTAGGTGGAATGTTCCCCATGTTGTCCATATTAATCTGATTCATTGCTGCTTCTGCACTATCTTTCATCAGTTTTCCTAACTGTCAATTTTCAAAATAGTACTAGTTTCAATATACTGGTTGTTTTTGTAGCTGAGATGCCGTGAATTGGTTGGAGAGGACTTAAAAGAGATCTTCATCTGGATGAATTATTACTGATGGGGAAAAAAAAAATCTACATCTTTGAAGGATGTCGTATACTTCAGACTACAATTTTCTGGCAACTTTCACCACAAAGGACTCATGTTTGCTTTAATGAATGACTGAAATACCTAGGCATTTATTTTCCCATGCCTGGTTCCTGAAAAGAAAAATGAAACTCCTGTGGTGGGCACCTTAGCTCAAGTTTTTCTGGCCTATTTTCCAACAACACCCCCATGATTCCTACTTGCTATGTACCCTAGCAGTAGAGATCCAGCTAAGAAGAAACCCAAAGCAGATGGATTTACATGGAATTTAGGAAATGTCCCAGTGCTTGGAAAGTGTTAGCCACTTCAGAGTAATCCATGCAGTATAGCAGATAGCCCTGAGAATGACTGTAAAACTGCTTAATATAGTAGAGTGTCTGAAATTCTTCCCCTCCTCTGCAGCTTAGACATATGGCATAAAGCTGATGGAAAAAAGGGGGATTCCAGAATCCAGAACCCTCTACTATGAAGAATTCTGCAGAAATTCTTCCCAAGAACTCAGAAGAGATTGCAAAAGAGACATTATCTTCTCCTTTCTCTAAAACATCGCAATGGTTTCATGCATTGGCTTAACAAGTGAGAAAAGAGGCTATTTTCATCAAATTCACATGGGCTCTGCAAACATCAGGATGTATGCACAGGCCCTTCTTATCAAAGGTGTACAAGAGCATCAAAAAATAGCCCTCACAGATCTCTCAGGTTCAAATTCATCCCTTTTGCATAAAAATACAGCAAATTTTATGTACCAGTTGCACAGTCACGTTTACTCCATTTTTCTTTCATTTTTTTATGTGACTTTCTGAGCCATGACAAGCATTTTTTTTCCTTTTTCCCCAAATGTGAGAAGACTGTTGGTTTATTCAGGAGTGTGAATTAACAACTCAAAAATCAAAATAAAACACAATATGGCTGTCATACTTGTATTCAAACTGATACAACACACACTATGCCCCCCTCCCTTTTTTTTCTTTATGTCACACCTTTCTGCTTTGTGAAAAGCTTGTTTTAGAGAATAATGGACAGAAGAGTGAAAAGAATGACGTGTCAGAAGCTGTGCTTTCAAGCTATTTGAAAGAAAGATTTGGCTGGCTGGTTACTCTGAAATTTTTCAAGGTGCTTTTTGCTCAGATGAAATCACAAATAAAAGTTCAATTTGAATGTATTGTTGGTTGGTTGAACTTATATTGCCTGTTGCAAATACAAGGGGCTACCCAGGGGCTGCTGTGTGGTTTCATTCCATACGTGGGAATAAAAGACAAATTGTTATTTACACTTGAAAGATGATTTTGAAGATTTAAATAGCTCCTCAGCTCCACCCAGTTCATCTATGCAGATTCTTTCCTTGCCCTTATCCCTGTCATTGACCATACTGAATATTCTCCTAAAGGAGAGAGAATTAGGATGTGGAATGAGGCTCAGAGAACAAATCTGTACCTCATCTGGAGCTGGTGGATGACAAGACTCTTCAGATAAGACTTCAGATAAGACTTTACCTCCATAGTGAATTCAGAAAAATGTAGAGAAAAACAAACAAACAAATAAAGTACCCAAAGAAACTCCACGAGATTTTAATGCCCTCTGACATTCCCTGATTTGATTATTTTATACACATCTTTGTTTACAGACTTCAAAGCTGCTCACTTGTGTAGCGAGAAAACAAAACTTTTCAAGGTAAACAATTGAAGGAGTTGAGAGTAACAAAGTGACCCTCTTTGGCTGACAGGATTCTAGAGCCCATAAAAACCCAAAACATGTTCCTCTAAGTAATTGTGAAAACACATGAGAATGACCCAGAACTTAGTTCCTCTTTAGGTATCAAAATAAGCATCAACATTATGAGGATAATACAGCACTCAGAGCCTGGCCTCAGACAGCATAATGTGAACTGACAGCCTTTCTGAGGATTTCTGAGAGTTTGGCTTTAGCTGCAGTTGCTTCACACTTCCAAATTTGGCTCTGAACACCAATAAGAGGCATTTAGCGGAACCAAATACTGGATCCAATTGTCCGAATGACTGTCCGTAGGACCATCCTTCTTCCCAGACTGAGATATTCTACTAACAAATGACACACAGACGACATCCTTGACACCTTAGTTCAGAGTCTGCATCTACTATACTGTGTCACAAGGAAAGGAAGAAAAATGTCAGAGCAAAAAAAAAAAAAATTATCAATCAGTAAAACAAAAAATATCAAACCGGCTTCCTAAAATAAACAGATGGAAGAGGCAAATTAATAGTGAATACTTGTTTTCTAGGAAAGCTGTTGGAGGAAATAGGAGGAATATGGGTAAGTAAATATGCATAGCATTCCTGAAGGTGAAATAAATAGGGATCCTATTATACTACTGCTTATGCACAGCTTGGAAACTTCACTATAAAAACTGCAGGGAAAAGAAATACACTCTGTGCAAGCAGAACGTCCTTGGACTGTTTATGACACTACATCCATGACATACCCTGAGGTTCCTATAAAGTACTTATTATTTGCCAGTTCAAGCTGTTTGGCTTAGCTGTGAATTGGATAATATTTCCTTCCACTGGAAGAAGTGTTATGCTCCTGGTACAGCTGGAGTGCTACAGCAGCATATCCTCATCCCTTTCAAATTGCTCATAAGTTTGCAGGCCACAGTTATAAACCCCATGTATTCTAAACTTCAAGTTATTCTGCCTAACACATGGATCAGTTCCCTAGGTAAAGCAGGGAATATGTACCAAAATTTCAAGTTCATTTGCTCCTCCATTTCCATGGCTGTCTATCTGGTGTCACAGATTTAAAATGCATTCATTTTCCTGGACTCTGACACACATACAGAAGTCCAGGGGGATCTCTCTTAATTGCAGGGCAGAATATAACAAACTGACAGGCTTTTTCTAAGTGAAAAACAAGATTTTTCTTGTTTTTGTTTCGAAGAATTTTCAACTTCAACTACTTTAATCATTGTTTAAAAACACCAAGAAGGAAAGGCAAAACAATGACAAAACTTGAACTCTTCCACAGAAGACAAGGAAGCTTTTGATTTGAGAGAAGACAATTTGAGAATAGTTTCCTTTCCTGAGGGTGCACCTACAATCAAAGAAGGATACTAACTATTGCAAAACCCTGAATATAGAAACAGAGGAGTTCCTAGTGCGTGGCCTAGGATGGGAGAAATTCCTCAGGATATATCTGTAAAAGCTCCAAGGACACAAAGTCTGGAGCAAGCAGGGCATCCAGAGGAGCTCACTCCCAAGGATAAAGCACACCTGTGCAGAAGCTGGAAGGGAGTACTGGAGAGACCTGCAGTGTGTGTCTTGTGTTGGACTGTGCTCTGCTGAGCTGCTTTGGCCAGTTGCATATTCTTTTGCAGGACTGATTTCTCTGCCACCATTCCCAATTTTCTCTCGACTTTGGAGCACACAGAGCCCACTACAAGACTCAATGGCCATGAACAGCCTGAAGGCTCAGTCATAGAAGGATTGGGTTGGAGAGCCTCACTTTAGAGTGGTCAGGCCATGAGCTTTTTACCTTTAATGATGTGTTCAAGGGTTTCAGTAGTTTACCTGTGGAATCAGAGCTCATGGGGAATTTTACTCTAAAGGAAGTCAGGGTTCTTTTCTCTTTTTCTTGGGATACTAAATATTCTCTCAGGGTAAACAGTCTATCTGATGATTTTCTACTGACTGATATTTAGCTCTGGGAAAGGACAAGCTCATTTTGCCAAAATTGCTTCTGGATTAGGATGTTGCATACCCCATTGCTAGGGACATGGCATACTGCAGAAAACATTAAAATTTAATTATATTGCTGGATGCAATATTATTTGTGAAATAAAATTGCCTTATTAGGATATTTAGCTTTCTTGGGTCTTTAGAGAATCATTAAACAAAGTAATTCCCTATTACCTGAGTGAAAAGGAATTAATGAGAAAGGAAAATTATCAGAAAGGTCTAAAAGCAAATGATTATGAGTTAATAATGTTTCAGGAATTTAAATGTATGATCCTGCTAACAATCAGAAGAAATAGTTATGCAGGATCAAACTATCATGCAGAGCCTCCCACAATGATTTATTCACTGAAGATGAGGAAAATTATTTTCCATTACTCCAAAGACTAACCTCACAGTGAAAAACAAATTGGCATTTATAGTGCTTTATCTCCAGAAATTAACAGGAAAGATATTTGTGACTTGCAAACAAAAGATTTAATTTTATTAAAAATTAAAAAAAAAAAGATGAATAGTTCAATTCACTTTCCTGAATATTCTTTTCTAGCATTTTCATATATTATCCAGCTATGTGATAGCAAAATTATAGTCTAATCACTATGATCATCTGACATACTCTAACTGAAAACTTTGTAGTTATTTCAGTGTTTTGAATGGTCATTCTCAGCTGCATGGAAATTTTCCTTTCCTACTTGACTGAAAGGTCCTAGTAAATAATTTTGGCTTTAAACCTCCTGTTTTTGGCAGTGCCTGGAAGTCTCAGATAACTGGTAGGTATAGTTATAGCCATTTTTCCTCTGAAAGCTCTTAGGAATTCTTGGAAGAGTCACTTCACAGTCTGATATCTGCATATAGGAAGCCTGTGAGGCTAATGCATGATAAATATGTCAAGAATAGGGTATTATAGAACTTCCTTCAACCAGTCTGATGAAAGATATCAAATGAATCTCTTTGGGTATCCTACACCATCCCTACATCATCTAATTCAGTTGCCTATATTTAGACTTTTAGTGTTCTTTGACATATCCCAGATTATTCAGGCATCAACAAGAGACAGGCAAGTGCAACATCAGACTTAGAGAACGCCAGAAGATGTCCATGTTCTGGAAAGCAGCTATTCAGGGCAATGAATTTTGGGCAATGGAATCCTACCTCTAAATTTTTGGATGTAGGATAGGTGTCTGAGCTTCTGTTATAGATGGATGGGCTCTACCCAGAACGATCCATGGAGCCTGTAGAGCCATTTGACTGACCTGTCACTAGAACTTCTGTAGCACATAAGTTTTCCTATAGTTCCTGTGTTGCTTGTGCCAGCTGAATGGGAATGGGGTTCAGACTGGGTATCAAGAAATTTTTTTTCACTAACTGGGACGGTTGACAGTGGGACAAGTTGCTGACAGGTGTTGTAGTCTCCATTTGGGGAGTTTTCAACACTTGGTGAGACAAATAACCCAGAGGAACCTGATTGGACCTCTGGATGACTCTATGACCTCATGGATGAACAAAAGGTTGGAATAGAGACCTCCTGAGGTCCCTTCACTCCTGAATTATCCCATGATTTCATGATCCTTGGATACTATAGTGCACCTCAAACAACACTAACATCAAACACTGAACTTCTGGCAACTACAAGCTCTTGAACAGCTCTGGCAATAGCTGGAGCTTATACACCCAGACCACATGCAGACATTTATATATTGACAGCTAAATTTGGGTCCTAATCAGGAGATGACGAATCCTGCTTCTCACATGACAGTTATGTATATGCAAAGAAAAGCAGGATTCATCAGACATGTATTTTTTCCACCTACTTCACAGTGTGTTTATCCATGTGTGAATGTGAGATGCAGCATGCAGAGGTACTAGGAAATACTATGTCTGTTTTTCTCTGTCTATTGAAAAAGAGGTTTTTTGAAAAAAAAAAAAGTTTCAGAGTGGATTAGAACATGGTAAGTGTTGTTTTATTTAAAAATCAGAAGGTGAGTAAACTGCTTTAGTTAAAACAGCATCAAGAGGTGCTTTAGAGGGAGGATTTAAGGTTGTCAAGTTCTGAACCACAAGATGAAAAAATGTTGAATACTTTATTCCAATGTAATTTACTCTAATTATTAAGCAAAGGGGGAACAATCTCTCTTTCTAAAGAGGTTTCCTTCAGAAAAGCCATGATTGTTCTTCATATCAAGTTTTTAATTTGGAAAACCAGGCAGAGAGGTGATTTTAGAAGGTTTCATTTTGAATCAGTTTTCTAGTTCATACTGAAAAGAATCAGAGTGCTTTTTAAGCAGTTTATCTGACTCATAAACCCAAGAGCTCTGAATGACGGTGCTGATGTTGAACTTTAAATAGTATTGCCCTTCCTTCAACAGCAACTTAAGGAAAATTTGGAAATTACATGGTCTACACAGATAAATGTTTTTTTTCCTTCAGCTGGCCAACTCTGGGACTGGGTTACTGAGTTCCAACTCATAAATAGTAAAAATTTCTGCTGGTAAAATTCTGCCAACTTTGAGAGATATAAAGGAAGTATGAGAAGAGAAATATCCTTTAGAAGCTGCCTTCACTGCTGTAAGGAAGCCATAAATTTTCCCTCTTGTACAGATGAAACCCAAACTTGCATAGGTCCTCTCTTCTGTCAACATCTGAGCTAATCATCTAGGGCTTTACTCAGATATCTAAATACAGGCATTCAGTGTCATTTGATGTGCCTTTACAAATCTATGTCATCTCTAGCTATCAGTCCAGAAAATCAAAACTCTCCCAAAGATTCTGTGTCAAATATCAGTCCTACAAAGACTTCTAGGATCCTCCAGAGTATCTACCATGTCACTAGGCACACCTGTGCTGTTAACTGAATAATTGAACATTTAATCTCCTCTTATAGTCAAAAGAAAGCAGTAAATAACTTCAAGATGCAGTTCACGACCTTTGTTCAGACACCTAAACTGTTCTGATGCATTACAAATGTAATCTGACATGCCTTTAATAGAGCTATGAAAGACTGAATAATATTCCATTTATATTCAGCTACAGTTGTTTTATATTTATATTATATGAGATGCTGAATTTAAAACCAATATGACATAAATAAGTGTGGTCACATAGTTCTTAAGGGATCCTTCTTGTAATGCACTACCACAACATTGCAGGTGTTTCCAAGGGAATGTGAAGCTTCCAGGTGTGATCAGATGCTGGCAGTGGGACAAAACACCAGCTTGGAGAAGCAAAAAGACCTCTTCAAATGTTTTGAAATTTTTTTCTGAAAAAGTATTTCAAATTGTAGCAAAGTCTCTGAGAAGCCATCCTGGGATACATCTTCCTGAAAGGAGGTCACGAGGTGGGGGCACATCTCTTCCCCAGAGTAACAAGTGATAGGACAAGGGGAAATGGCCTCAGGTTGCAGCAGGAGAGGTTCAGTTTGGATGTTAGGAAAAGTTTCTTCACCACAAGGGTTATCTGGCACTGGACCAGGCTGCACAGCAAAGTGGTGGAGTCACCATTGCTGAGGGTATTTAAAAGATGTGCAGATGTGACACTTTGGAGCCTGGTTTAGTGGTGGACTTGGAAGTCAGTGTTATGTGTACAGCTGGACTTGATGATCTGAAAGGTTTTTCCACACTAAATGATTCTTTTTTTTGTGTTCTCTTTAAAGATCTCAAAACATCTACACTATCAGAAAGCTTCCATGCTTTCTGAAGGGTCTTGTCTTGCCAACCGTGGGAGAATGCTGAGATCCTGGCATTGAATGAACCTGCTATAAAGCACAGACATTCACAGATAACTGAGTCCATCTGTGGTACCTGTAGGAATCAAATATAATTTTTTTCAATTCTCCACCTTTATCACATATCCACATAAATACTGTTTGTTTTCAATTTTGACATTACCAGGGTCAAAATCTTCCTCTCCTTTGTTACCAGCTGTTTCTAAATTACCCAGTGTTCCTTTGGAATGAAGCCCATGAAATATTTTTAGTGATTATTTTTTTCATAGACAAAGTTTCAATGGTAGATTATCACAACAAATATTCCTAAATCTAAGTAAAAAAATTTGTTACTGGGGGACATGCTCTTTATTGTCAAGAGAGAGGAGTAGCATCTTCAGTAGATTAAATTTATTCTTTAAATTCTACAAACTGCAAAGCAGCTAATGTAGAATTTGATATGAATGAAATTATGAGAGGTTTTGAAAGAAACTACCAATAATTTTAATTTTAATGCTCACTGGTGAAACTGAAGATGACACACAGTAATTCAGTTTCATCAAAACCAAATATTATTTTGATCCATGTTAGTTACATTTATAGACTTTTTAAAAAAGGTGAACAATGTATCTTTAAAAATAAACTTTTGAATTAAAATGCAGTTTAGAAAGTGATAAATAATTATTTAGAATCCTGCTTCTTTTTTTCCTCTATATTTTCTGTATAGAAAATTCAGAAATGTAAGAAATTCGTAGTTTTACTGTCAATAAATCAACACTTCCAAAATACTGACACACAAGTCTTTTGACAGAAATTATCAATGAGTTTAATTGATCACTTGTAGCTCTCAAAAAAAACCCAGCCCGAAACAACAAAAAACCCCAACTGATTGTGACTGCAGTTTCTTGAGAATATCTTTCACTTGCTTAGATGCTCACTTTCTAAATCTTAGTTTCAGCCATCCAGATCACAACAAAAGTAAGGTCTGTCTAAGTGAAGTCTGAATACTTCTGCAATACAATTTTATATAGATCCCTTAAATTCTCCTGACACTTCTGGTTTAGAATCACAAGTGTCCACATCCCAGTTGCTATATGGGTTTTAAGGTTTTCTTGATGTTGCTTTTACAGCAGAGCTGTCAGTTCCAAAAGATGCACACTGCATATGGCACACATACATTTTACAAGAAAACCCTTACACCACAGTTAAGATCTGTGCTGTTAATTGCTGCTTTTGAAAAATACACCAAAATTTTCCTTTTTGCCAAGCTCAGAGGAAAAAGCTACTTTTGCAAACCACTGCATAAACAACCACAGAAGGAACTGATAGCAAATAAAAGAGAAAATCTCTTAATGTACCCTTAGAACTGTGCTATTTCTAGAGGGCAGTTTTTTTATAGTGGTTGTTGTGATTGTCATTCTAGAAAAAATGTATTGCCATTTATGCATATCTTATTATTTTGCTACTTTGCATAGTAAATACTATAATCAATAGTTGCTTACCATAATCACAGCAATTACTATGCAGCTTTAATACTGCACCATTGCCAAGAATATTTTTCAACATCAAGATTGTCCTGCTCTTCTCACTGTAAACATAGCAGTGTGTTCCAGCCCGAACACAGCAAACAGGGACAACCTTTGTCCAACTGTGCTCTCACGAGATTCAGTGATTTAGGTCAGATCCTAAACAAATGATGCACAAAAATGAGAGAATGCTGATACATCCTAAAGCCTTTACAGGCTAGAGTTACAAGGAGATATAATTCCAAAACCTAGACATGAAAAAAATTAATTTTATTATTTATTTAATATTAAAATACATTCTAGTAAAAATATGCATAATTGTGTGGGAATGCACACATACAAACACGTATCTATTAACACATCTGTGCACCCATACCCACAATCAAGCAAAAATGCATGCATCTATAGACACAGATAAAACTTCTTGCATTTTAAATTTTCCATTTATGAATCTTAAGCCTGAATAAAAAAAATAGCAGAATAAATATTTGTTTCTGAGTGTATCGCAGTAGCTGTATCTTTTCTCTGTAGGACTCCGCTTTCAAACTGTTTTGACACAGATGGGATTACTGCAAAATTGGTTGTGAAAGAAAACTAGTCTTTTATTCCTATCCCAACCGTTAGTATTTTCTTATCTGAAATGGCAGTGCTAAATCTGTAGGTAAATACGAGTTTGCTGGCTATACTGTAGCTTCAAAAGATCAGCATCCTGACAGGAGAGCCAGTAAAGCCCTGATGCTAATCTTTATTTCTATAGACAGTTGCTAAGTATAAATATACTCTATCAGCTATTCAACTCTAATCTAAAGTTGTTTATTGCCACACCAAAATAAGAAGTGGAGTATAAAGAGTTTGAAAGCAAAACTAAACTTCACAGGATATGGCAATGATCGGTGACATTTTGTTGTTGTCAGTTGTTATTTGTATGAATAGATAGCGCAAGGTTTTTTGGAAAAGAAAATCTTTAAAAATGCATAGGAGTGTTTGAAATAGGACCATTCAGTCATTGCAGGGTCAAACATGGTAAAAGAGATGGGATAAACAGGTGATATTTTGTCCACTAAGAATGTCAAGACTCAGTAAAACAGTGGGAAGGGTCCAGTATAATTCTACCTTCAAAGACTGAATAAGGTTACTGCATGGGCTGGCTCAGTTCAAAGTAACCCAGGATGACTTCTATGAGACTGAGCCATAATTTAAAACTTTTTTTTGGAAAAGATTTCAAAACATTTAGAGGCATTTCAATACTTCTCTAAGCTGTTGTTTTGTCCCAGTGCCAGCATCTGATCACACTCGGCAGCTTCACGTTCCCACAACAAAAAGCTGTGGTGTTGTAGTATGTGCATAAGAGGAAGAATCCCTTAACAACTGGTATTCCACAATTCTGTGATGAACTGGGTGACCACATGTATGTGCACTGGCTTTAAAGTGTAGCTGAATACAGATGAAATTTTAATCAATCTTTCATGCATTTATTGAAGACATGTCAGATTGTCTTAAGTTCTTTGGAAACATTTTGAAACCATTTGAAATAAGAAAAAAATGTATTTCATTTCCTTTTTCTGTTGCATAATTGTCCATTTAGGCAGACAGGACCTTTTCCCATTCAGTCATGAGATCTTGATAGGCTGGAGAACTGGGCAATCAAAAACTGTATGAATGTTAACAAGAGCAAGTATTGGATTGTCCACCTGGAATGGGATAATCCTGGTTATACATAAAAATCGGGGGATGGGAGTCTGGAAAGCAGCCCTGTAGAAAGAGAACTGAGGATTTGGGTGGATGGCAAGTTGAATATGAGACACGTGACTAACCAAAAGGGCCAACCCTCCCTTGGGGTCCTCCAGCACAGTATCACTGGCTGGTTGAGGGAGGTGGTTGTCCCACTCTACTCTGCACTGGTTTGGCCTCACCTTGAGTAATGTGCAGTTTTGG
The DNA here is from genome assembly GCF_022539395.1 of Myiozetetes cayanensis. NCBI lineage: Eukaryota > Metazoa > Chordata > Aves > Passeriformes > Tyrannidae > Myiozetetes > Myiozetetes cayanensis. The sequence goes on from NW_026087521.1 coordinate 7,427,987, forward strand.
GTGCCTAGAGGTAAGAAGGATATAAAGCTGTTAGGAAGAATCCAAAGGAGGGCAGCCAGGATCATGAAAGTCCTAGAGGGCAAGACTTATGAAGAGTAGTTGGGGTCACTTGCTTTATTTAGCTTGGAAAAGAGAAGGCTGAGGGGTGACCACACCACAGTCTGCACCTTTCTCCAGGGGGCAGTGGATCTCCTCCCTCTGGTGACCTGTGACAGGACACGATGAACTGGAATCAAGACAGATGAGGGGAAGTTCAGATAGGACATGAGGAAAAGCTTCTGCACTGAGATGGTGATGGGTCACTGGAACTGGATGCCCAGGGAAGTGGTCACAAATCAAACCTGTCAGAGTTCAAGGAGGGTCTCGATGACACTCTTAGTCATATAGTTTAGTTTTAAGTAGTTCTACAAGGAGAAGGGAGCTGGACTCAATGATCCCTAGGAGTCCCTTCCAACTTGAGATAGTCTAATTTTATGATTCTAAATCAGATACTACAATCACTAAATTCTTGCTGAAGTGTTTCACTGCCACTCTGCTGAGGTTTGCTCTTGCTTATACACTCAGCATGGTTGTATTGTTTAGCATCTGTTCAGAAGGAAGACAAAGTTTCAGTGGTGAAAGGCCTTTGGGGCAGATTCAGCTTCAGAACAGATTTGGTTCCTTCGATTCCTTGTCTCCCTAAATATTCACAAGATGAATGCGTGCATGCATGCAAAGTTCCTCATAGAACTCGATCGTGGTCTCAGAGATCATGTTTCACATTTTCTTCCTTACTATTTATGTTCTGCTCTAAAAGCAAATGAATATTAAATTGAATCAGCAATTCAGGCTTGCTACATTTCATTGATCTATGACAGATCAGAGCTTGATGCTGAGCTAATGTGGCCCCAGGCATCAACCTTTACCACTAATATGGTTTTAAAATTCTCTACTCAAGGCTATTTATTATGAATGTAATCTGTTTTAGGAAAGCACCTAAATCTCTACTAATGATTCATTCAGACACATGCAGCATCCTCATTTAAAATGTCCAGGTCAACCCCGCTTTCTCTGATTATTTTAATAGTGCACATTGTTCTATCTTAACTGGTTTGCTTCCAGTCTCACTCTGTTTCAGATATTTTTTGCCTGACTCCCACTGATGGCAGACTGGGATGATTTATTTCCTTATGCAATACTCTTTGTATTCTATAGTTATTTTTTGCCACAGTAACAATTTATTATCTTCCTCTCCCAGCAGCTCACTCTCGCAACTGCAAGTAAAATTCAGGAAAGTTTTCTGAAATTTCTTATCATCTACCAGCCAAAATTTTATCTGGGATTCTAGACCTCAGATTCTTAACTCAAAGAAAATTAGCTCTGGTCTTCAGTGCTTCTCCAATGATTGTCATCCATCAACACTAATAGGGAAGTGAGTGGATTCAGCCTCCTGATGTCAGCAGGTAGAGTTCAAAAACATTTATATTTGTCATCTGGCTTGTCACCTTTGATGAGTCCCTTTCTTTACTCTCTCTACTTCACTTATTTGATCTACTGCATCCCCTTCAATTTCTCCTTAATTTCCTCACATGTGGTTATTCCTCCCAAGCACAAAGCAGGGAAATGGGTGTTTCTGCTTATTAATTAAACTAAAAAATAAAACTCTGTATTCAACTGAAATTTTAATATTTTTGTCTTTCATCTAAAAATTCTTAAAAGAAAAGCCAAAAAATCCCCAAGTTATTTTCAGTCTCATGTGCTTGTCAATCCATTGTACATGACCCTTCTTGCCTTGGGGTTATCTGTTTTTTATTTTAATTGATTTTTCCCTAAAAAGCAGGTAATTTTTCAAATCAAATGCCAAAACTATGAAACATAAAAGAACATTTAATTTTAGAATTACTATTTAATATATTTCAATATTTTGCAATGGAATTCTTTGTTGAATCATATTGGTTGTAATTGGGCTTTAAACTGCTTCTCAGTAGAACTTGAATTCATGAAAATGTGAATTTTTCAGCAAACCTACTGTCCATAGAAAATTTGTTGCCATCTCTACTTTAAAACAATGAGTAACTAAATACTGTTACACCTATTACTCTTGGCTTAAAATTTGTAGTGTTTTGTTAAAATAATTTCAAAACATGTTCTGATTCCAGTAAATGCCCATAGTGCTTCTGATGAACAGGGTATTAACTGCAATCAACTTTGAAATTTAAGGGCTTTGGATTTAATAGGAACATTCAAATGGAAAAATTCAAATTTATCTATATATCTCATGAAAACATTTTCAATCTCTTGAAATTTCTCATCTAAAAGTTATAAAATGATGAAGTAGCAAGCTTTCTGCCATCTTGAATAGCAGAAATACTTCCAACCGTCTTGCTCTCTTAAGGGTTTTTTTTCATGGCAGTTTTCAGGCTGAGCTCAGATTTGTCCTTGAACAAAAACTCTGTTCCCTGTTTGGCTGTAAACCTAGGTTTTAATTTTCTGAGGTACAATTCTGGTATGGCAGCTCATTGTTTCAGGGGAGTTTAAAAAGCCCTGAAAAGTCATGTGCATCGCTGTTGTGCATTTCTTCTTGTTGTCAGGGAAACCACCCCAGGATTCCTGGCAACAGACTTCATCTCATTCGGTAATGGAAACACCACAGGTATTAGCCAGTCAGTCACCTCCCACTGGGTGCTATTTTGGGAACAAGTCAATAGATCAGATTCTCCTCTTCCAGCAGCTCTGGAGCTCTGTGAGGGTTTGTCGTGTGCCTTTGTCTCCACGGGCTCGGCTCCCCGGCAGTTTCTCTGGGCAGCGAGCCATCTTAGAGGTGAGGCTGGTAGGAGTGCTTGCTGTTAAACAATGCTCTCGAGGTAAAGAAAAACCTTCAAAGTGCTATGGTAAAGCTGTCTCTAACTTTCCTAAAGTCTGGAGTGAGGGCTAAAAATTGTCAGAGGGAAGACAGTAGCCTTTGTTTCAGATGGATGCTGATTCTCTTCACGTACCAAAACTGTAAAGCAGTGCTTAGATTTACAGCCTTAAAGAAAATAATAATGATTTGCATATTTGTGGTGGATACTTATTTAGTCATTAAATGTCCTGAAGATGTTACCTGAGATCTCCAGTCCTAGGAATGGTGTAACACTATGGTTATGTTTCTGGGGTCTCCTGTGAGGGCTATAGGCATTTACCCAGACTGAGAGGCAGGTACTGTCCCTGCTACCAGCCTGTTCCCAAAACGAGTTGGTCCAGAGAGCATCCAGAAGGATAAAGTGATTTATTTTCATGAAGGGGAAAGTAAAGCTTTATGTGTGAATGGGGATGTCCATAGGGAATGACAGAGCAAGCTGCAAGAAGGTTACTTCGAATGCTAAGGGCAGAAAATGGGACAGGATAATGTGGAAGACAGATGAGAGGAGGAGAAGGAAAACCGTGATGTGTACCTGAATTGGGTGTATAAAACAGGGTTAGAAACCTGTGGGATGGGAATGAAAGAATGATAAGAAATGTCACAGTGGGGAGAAATGGTTGTGGACAAATGAAAAATTAAGAACAGGGAATTTGTGGTAAAGAATGGATGGACCAGGACTGAAGGAAGGGGAATGGATTGGAGGGAAGGAAAGAGAAACATGTCTGGGATGGCAATATTACAGTTAAGAGTCCAGCAATATGATATTAGGACTATCTGGAACAAGAAATTGCAAATGGAATGAACAAATCTGAACAGTGGTGATCCATGAAAAGTTTCAAATAATGATCCAGATAACAGCATGGAGATTGAAAGTGGATCCTTTGTGAGGAAAAACAAAACATCATGTGAGGAAGAAAGAGGCAGAAAGAAGATATACTAGTCAAGGAATACTGAGATAAAGTGTGGCAACCAGGGTATAATAGGATTGAAGGATGATGGTTGGATAACAAGACTAGAGAAAATGCATAGGAGTACCTGAGCTATCGCAATAAGTGTTAGCAGTGGTGAAGAAATTAATATTTTATCATCTAACTTTAGCATGTAGGTGTTTGTAGCTGAATTAATTGTTTAAATCTCCCCTATAATAATGGAGAATTAGTCAATACAGTCACTCACTTTGCCAGTTGCTGGCACCTGCATTAGAGTGAGGTTATTGACCTCTTAACTCCAGTCACTGTGCCACTTACCATTAGCACTGTTTATTAAGGGGTCCTAGGAGACTTCTGTAGATGTAGGCATTCAGAGTTAGGCACAGGAGTCCTATCACAAGAGCCTTTGATTCATAGTCAGGACCAAATATTTACCTTCTGAAAAACTATGTGAGTGTGTCCTGGATCTCCATTTATATGACCAAAGCCCATTGGAAAGGATATTTTGAGCTTGGTAGAACTCCTTCAAGAAGAACTGAGAAATAAACTGAGTTTTGCTGCAGTTTCCAGGGACAATTTTATATGTTTGGGGTTTTTTTCCTATCACCAATGAGTGGTTTCTCTTTGTGCTGCTTTTGAGTGGGGTAGAATTAATTTTCTTCACAGTGACCAGTATGGGGCTATGTTTGGATTTGTGCTAAACACAAGATTGATAGTATAGAGGTGTTTTTGTTATTGCTGAGTGGAGCTTGCTCAGAACCAAGACTCTTTCTACTCTTCATACTGCTGTGTTGGAAAGGGGACTGGGGCTGCGTGGGAAGCTGGGAAGAGACACAGGTGGGAGAGAGAACCCAAACTGACAAAAGGGATACTCCATAGCATGTGACATCATGCTCAGTATATAAAACCAGGGGGGAGGGGGAGAATGAGAAACAGGAGTGACATTCTGAGTGATAGTGTTTGTCTTCTCAAGTGACCATCACATATGATGGAGCCCTGCTTTCCTGGGAATGGCTGAACACTGCCTGCCCATCGCAGGTAGTGAAAGGAAACATAGCTAACTTATTTTGCTTTGCTTGTGTGTGTTGCTTTTGCTTCCCCTGTTAAACTGTCTTTATCTGAACCCTTGAGATTTCTCACTTTTCCTCTTCTGATTGTCTGCCTGATCCCACTGGTGGGGCAGTGAGTGAGCAGCAGCGTGGGCCTGAGTTGCTGGCTCAACCTGACACTATTGCAGATATTTAGTCAGTGAAAATTTCTCACAGTTTGTGGAAGAGCATGTTCATGGTAGACTGGAAAAACTCATGGTATGGATTTGAATTGCACATCTGCTTCTCCAGTAAATGGCATGATTAATTTAATCACAAACCAAAACAATGAGATTCTGAAAAGTCAGTATAGCCTGATGCTGACTTCAGTGGGGATATAGCTTGGTGCCTATGTGCAATGACTTTGGACTTTTAGATGTTTACATGAGACTAATCAGTGTGGATCCACTCAGAAAAGGGAATGCAAATGACAGAATAAAGCCGGGACAGCTGGTGAACTGCTGTAATCAAGTGAAGAGAGTCCAAGGAAAGAAAATGGAAACTTGGACTTAGCTAACAGCGGTACTAAGAGAGAGCAGGTTAGCAACCAGGAAATCAGAAATAACTATGATATTGAAATTGTGAGCTTGTTTTCTGTGGGATGAATAGTTGAAAATGTACCACTTCCATTTCAATAGGAAGTTTAAAACCACTCATGTGCTATGCAAGGAAGGTCCTATCTATATACCAGATCATTTGATATTAGTTCTCTAATTGACTCCCCCAAAGCCTTTCTCTATGGAGGAGTTCAAACCAATGACTGCCTAGGTTGTAGTGCTAGTCATCTTCCCTCATCCCTAAGGACTATTCTAGGAAAGAGAAACCCAGGCTGAGAGCTGGGAGAATCATCTCAGCTTCTTTCAGTGTTGCCTGTGCAGGAGCCAAATGCTGGATGATCTCATGTAGGCTACTGCAAGACCCATGGTTTCTTTGTGGCTCAAAAGGAATCAGTTCATGAAGAGTAGTCTGGGAGAAGCTGTCTATAGACACATCCAGCATAGCATTCAGTTATAGTGAAGACATGCATTCTTTGTTGTCCTTCTGTACATCTTGCTCTCCATGCTGGAAAACAAAAAAGTATGGTAGAGATGAAGTTCTTAGACAAAAAGTGATTATAAAAGGAAACAGAGTTAATGAGAGAACTGTGATTAATTGTGGCACTATTTGAAAATCACTGCAAGGGACTAAACAACCTAGTCAGTTCAATGTTTAGAGGAAATCAGTTCCTGGAAGGAAGAGTGAAACAAATAATCACATTCACCTGAAAGTCATCAAAAGATTACCAACCATAAATTGAATAAAAATAAATAATATCAAATCAAACTTAGTTTAATTGGTTATAGAGTAAGAGGACATGTTGAAAACATCCTACATTCCATAGCTCAGCTTCAAGAGTAAGAACTTTGATAGTTTTCCGCAATAATTCATAAAAATAGATGAAGAAAAAAATCGAATAGAGCAACTTAGTGCCCAGTATACAAAAATCCGATCGGTAAATGACGTTTAATGGTTCAGTGTTGAAACTGAAGGATGAATTTAATGTTGTTCCTGAAAGACCAGTATTGAGTCTGTTGCTGTTCAGTATTGCCATTAATGAATTGTTATGAGCTTTGCAATTTTGCAGCTGCCATTGAGGGCACAGTGCCTGAAGAACTGGAGGCAGTAATTCAGGTATTGCTTTGGAACTGGGAGTGAGAATTGAAAAAAATGCTGAATTCTTCATGACTGAGATATCAATACTGTTCTCAGGCAAAACCAGTCAGCTCTCCAAATATTGGATAGTATAGAAATAGGTGGCTTGCAAGTTTATAGACAAAGGTGTTTTTATTGCTCACAAGTTACCATGAAACACAATGACAGGTTGTGACAAAAACCCTCCAAATTCCAGACAAATCAGTATAAGCAGGAGTAAGCCACATAACACAATTCATCTCTCCATTCAGAACTCGGGGAGGCCCCAGGTAGAAAGCTGGGTCCAGTTTTCCTGAGCAGTCAGGAATACACTGAACCAACAACCAAACCAGTGCAAGCAAAGTGTTGTTCCAACTCAAACTTATGATACCACAAGTATGTTGGACAAGGGTAAAAGGATGAAAAACAAGGCAAATAAAAAAGAACTGTGCAAAGAGTAATGCAGCATAGGGCAGAAGAATGGGAAATTTTTGCTGTTGAGATTTGATAGAATAGTCACATAAAAACTTAGTCGACCTTTTAGTTGAAAAGTTAGGTGGGAATTTCTATTTAAGAAGGATAGAATTGCCATAAGAAGAGAGAAAAATGCTACTACCAGTATTCCTTGTTTTGGAGTTCTCAGAAACTCAATACTACATGATCTTGAATGCTAATAGTTCTGTTTTCTAACAAACAAACCCGGGAGGAGACATGAAGACAAATTCGTTTGCCAGACAGCGTCTAAACTGCAGGACACCAGTTTTGGAGATATATAGGCAATGTATCATATGCATGTTCATATATATCTCTGATGAAAAATTACATTGAAACCTTTTATATTTCTATCACTAAATGGGCAGAAGTCACAGAGCAAAACTCATTTGTATTGAATGCGTGTGATTTGACTGCCTGACTGCTTGGTAGCTTCCTGTAAAGCAGTGAGCATGACATGGTTGTATAAGCTATGCCAACTTTAATGTTTGACCTTGCTACTTCAAAAGGCTGGCTAAAAAAATCCTCAGAAATACTGAGTGAAGCAATAATTGATAGTGACAAGGAAAAATATACGGTCAACATAGTGAAAAAACCAAGAAAAATTTTAAAAGCTTAGTAAAAGGATGGAAGCAGTTTTCTGCACTCAAATAATAGTCCCTTCTGGTCAAAAAAAGAAACAGAACAACAATTAGGCAACTACAGTTAACAGCATTAGAGAAAAGCACTAGAAAATCATGAATAGAGGAACCAGTGCCCTGTTAATGCAACTGGAAAGAAACTTTCCTGTTATTAACTGTCTATTCCCTGTAATTTTAAGAATTTCATTCTTCTTTTATAAACCAAAGAAATGAAATTATGCTCTTTTTAATTTATCTCTCCATCAACTGGCAACTGACATTTGAAAACTTGAATAACCTCACAGTTTCCTCCTGTTCCCCCACAGATCCGTGTTCAGACTCTCATTCTATAGTCCCTTCATTATTGTTCCCTCCATCCATATCTTCCTACATGTCTCTCTTTCAAGGAGAAAGTTATGGGAATTTTTCCTAAGCAGTGGGTTCCACACTAAGAGATGGAGATTTGTTCTTTTAAAAGCTAAACAGAATTTCATGGTTATTAACATGCTGTTTTTTTCAATGCAACTTCTCTATGTGCTTATTCTAGGCAGGGCTGCAGGAATCAGCTTTTATTAAGCTTATTCAAAACTTTCCATTGTAGTACCAGTTTTCTTATAGGTTTCAGAAAGCTTTGATTTTTTTCAACCCAAATTTGTCATGTGCCATTTGAAACCGTGTTTTTATTTTATTTCTTTTTTTTACACTTGAAACACCCTGTCAAATATTGCACAGAAGAAATATGGGTAAAAGAATAGCAGAGAAAACAGTTTCATGTGTATGACCTTCATCTGTGTGGGCCAAGAGGGAAAAAAACCATGGTTTGAATTTTTTGTAGAGAAAAAGGATGTTTTTTAACCCCTAAAAGAACAGTAAAACAACTTGCCACTCTCATCAGGGCAGGAAGCAGTGTCACAGAGGGTCCTAAGTGTCCTGAGGTTGGGTGTCCTTTGAGAAGGTGGAGGAGACTGATCTGGGGTTCTTCTCACTCAAGAGTTGTCAGGCCACCTTCAGGAACCCCTCTCACTGTAACACTGGAGACACATGTTTCTCTGACACAGAGCTTCAGGACCACAGACAAAATATTTAAATTCAGTTTTCCACAATACACTAATAAGAGAATCAATAGATAAGAGGAAAAAATATCAGGGAACAAAAATTTTGTAGATGAGGAAGGAGATGTATGTCACACCTTGTAAATCCTAATACATGATGTTCAGAAGTTTATAGATATTATGTCTGTAGCTACAGCTGAACACTGATTCATGGAAAAGTTGAAAACTCCTGGCAACTTAAAACCCAACAAGTTGAAAAAGGAGAATAGTTTAGATGCTGTCAAAATGATCATGAGGATAAAACAGAGCACGGCAGGAGTGTATAAACCCAGGTTAATTCATGTTAACAATGACAAATAGAATAATATAATCCTCCACTTTTTTAGGTTGCTTATAATGTTTAAGACTGCAGAATACAATCCTTAATCCCGCACTGCCAAGGCCACCACTAAACCACGTCCCCAAGTGCCATGTCTTTTAAATCCCTCCAGGAATGATGAATTCCACCACTGCTCTGGTCAGCCTGTGCCAGGGCTTGACAACCCTCATTGAAGAAAGGTTTCCTGATATCCAACCTAAACATCCCCTGGTGCAACTTGAGATAAACTGAGCACATTTCTGGCTCATGTTGAGTCTCCATTAATGAACACTCTCAGATCCTTTTTTGCTGGGCAACTTTCCAGCCACTCTTCCCCTAGCCTGTAGCACTGTGGGGGGTCGTTGTGACCAAATTTCATGACCTGGAACTTCGCACCTTACACCACTGGCCTCCTTCCAACAATCCAGCCTGTCCAGATCCCTCTTCCTAACCTACAGCAGATCAATACTCCCACCCAACTTGGTGTCATCTGCAAACTCACTGAGGGTACACTTGATCCCCTCATCAGGATCATTGACAAGGATATTAAACAGGGTTGGCTCCAATACTGTGTTTTTTACCCAGTGAACAGTTCGCCTGCCCACTCCATGGTAAGCCAATTTCTCCTGAAGAATGTTGTGGGAAATGGTGTCAAAGTCTTTACTAAAGCCTAGGTAGACAACATCCACAGTCTTTCCCTCATCCACCAAGTAGGTCACCTTGTCATGGATGGAGTTCAGGTCAGTAAAGCAGGACTTGCCTTTCATAAGCCTGTGCTGGTTGTCCTGCATGTGCCACGTGATGGTATTCAAGATGATCTGCTCCATGACCTTCCATGGTACCAAGGTCAGACTGAAATGAGTCAGATTACATAAAGGAACAGTGGAAATTCCATATTAAGTTAGAAAAGTCTAAACTAATCTGATATGCCCAGCATGGACAGTATCAGTGATATAAGGGGTTTTGTATATTATACAACCTGTCTGATGAAAAGATGAAGGTTTTATTACTCACAGAAATACCTGATCTTTTTCAAATCCTTTTGTAAGACTTAGCTCCATTATACCTTGTGACAATGACTTGCATAGATTAATTACTTGACTAATAAACCACTTTCTTCTTCTCAGTATAAAACTTGCCTCAAAATTGTATGACACATCCACATTCCCCCCTTCACTATCTATCATATCTTTTATTTGCCATGTATTGAAAGGCAAATAGCCATAAATGAACACTGCTTTGTACAGATATTTTTTCATTATTTTAGTAATCATAGCTGCCATCATACATGTTTTGTTTGTTTGTTTCATTCTTCTATTTCTGCCATATCCTGAAGTCAGTGAACCTTAGGAAATCTATAAAGGTTGCCCTCAATCCATAGTCATTCTTTGCTATGGTTTATATAGTTTGAATTTGAGCAGCTAAAATGTTGCCAATAGTTTTATTTTTTGTCTCTCCTGAGTACTTTGCTTGCAGCTTCCATATCAATATAATGATAGCTTTATTTTCAGTTTTTATTTTAAGGTTTTTGGTGAAGATGTTGCTTATTTATCTAATTCTCTTCCAAGAGGCAGAGTAAGAAAGGTCTGTGTCACATCTCAACAATAACAACCAAAGTACTCAGTTCTCAATCCTATAAATAAGTGATGAAAATAGTGATGGACAGCTGAGTTTAATAGAAAAGTAATGATCAAAAATCTACCCTCTCAATAAAGGCCATAATAACGTCAAGTGGTATAAAACTGGTTTACAGCTAATGAGTCCCAGTGCTAGCTGGATATACTGTATAGTGTATAAGGACTTCAGAAAAATTGCCCTACATTTTCCCTAGAGCAAAAAAAGGAATCAGGAGCAGAAAATGCCATTATAATTAAAAACTGGTTCTATGTACAACAGTCCAATTGCACCTCTCATGTATCACAGACAAAAACCTTTTTGGTAGTTTGGCAGGATACAGTAAGTAATTTGGACTTATTTCAATAAACTATCCATATATTTTAGCCCCAGCAATGATATTGCATTTCACTGGACTAACATAAAAATATTTTTTGATCTTTATTCTCATCTAATAATAGATGAGAATAAAGATCCTCTCTCCTCAGTAGGGGGAAGAACTTCCCTGAGGTTCTGATAGAAAAAAATACAAAGATTTGTAATATATAAAAAATCTTCTAAATCCAGTGTATTAAGCAGCACCACTCAGAACTTTATTGGATATTAAGGTAAAAAATTAAGAAAGTTTGATGAACAAAGCAATCCCATCAAGTTTTCTAATTCTCCTTCATAGTTTACTGACATGAAGGTAAAGTCATTATATTAATACCCCTTATTCCAATTAGCCTTATTGTCCGTGACAGGTCTCATAAAGACATAACACTTCATTAGTTTCAAGATGCATTGCTGTACAGAGTATAAGAGGATGAGACCTGCCCCAAACTATTGCAGCCTCCACATGAGTGAGATTGTCCTACAATTTCATTATGTTATACATTAATATATTAACTAGTGAACTAGCTAAACAAGCATCCTCTTTCTAACCTTCAGTATTTTCTGAATAATAGATTCATTAGTGTCACCCACTTTCCTTGCTGTCTCCTCAGTGATTAATTGATATTGAGCAAATTTTTAAGTTTTTCCCCTTCAATACAAGTGGAAGGTACCACATTACTGACACAAATTCTCAAGTAATGTCTGTATTATGTAAGTTCAATCAGTAATGGTAGCAATGCATCACAGAAGTCTAGGTGGTATGTCAGATGTATAATAGCAGGGTACAAATTTATTCTTGTTTCTGAGAACTTATGCTGATGAACAATAAGCATTGTATTTTACAGAGAAAAAACAGAGGCCCCAAACCAGAAAGTGTGATTTACCTCACTTATTTTGGTATTAAAGATCTAAATACCTGAGTTATACTTTAGAGTCAGTGGCAAAGAGTAGGCAGCTCAGATGAGCAACTCACATGAATCAGATGCTTATTTTGAAGGAATATAAATTGTATTGGGTGCCTGGGTGATTAAGAGTTATCATAGTTTAACAATCAGCATCTCAGCACCACACAGCTGCTCACTCACTGCCCCACCAGCAGGATCAGGGAGATAGAATCAGAAAAGGAAAAGTGAAAGAACTCGTAGGTTGAGATAAAGATAATTTAATAGGGGAAGCGAAAACTGCACACACAAGCAAAGCAAAACAAGGAATTCATTCACCACTTCCCATGGGCAGGCAGGTGTTCAGCCATCTCCAGGAAAGCAGGACCTCATCATGCATAACAGTAATATGGGAAGACAAACACCATAACTGCAAATTTTCCCCCTTCTTCCCCGTAACTCTAAACTTCTTCCTTCTTCCCTTCGCTTTATACATTAAGAATAATGTTTTATGGTCTGGAATATCTTTTTGCTCAGTTGGGATCACCTATCCTAGATGTGTCTCCTCCCAGCTTCCCGTGAACCCCCAGCCTCCTTGCAAGTGTGGCAGTATGAAAAGCAGAAAGGGCTTGGCTCTGTGTAAGCCCTGCTCAGCAATAACAAAGACATCTCTATATTATCGATGTTGTTTTGTAACACACATCTAAAATATAGCCCCATAACAGCCACTGTGACGAAAATTAACTCTACTCCAGCCAAAGCAAGCACAAAGGTGTAGGTACATTCCCTGAACATGTGCATCTGATGACAGCTGCACTGGTGTATTGAAAGCATGCAAAGAGCTGACAGGTACAGCAGAGAAGATGTGGTAGGAGTGTCCATATAGTAGACATTGAAATTTCAGTGTCTTCATTTATGAGCTGAATCTCGCCCTTAAGTTAGAACAGGCACTCCTAGAATGACAAACAGTTCTGTTTTACCTAGCACTTAACTGAAAGTTAGGTATGCAGTCGAAAGTCAGAGGAAGAAGAGAGTATCAAAATCAAGGAAAGCACAGCCACCACAAATAGAGGCAACACTATCAGATTTCTGCTATTCAGTAAGAAGCCTTTAGGACATTTCACTGACATGTTGTAGGTATTTCTCTGGATTAATTCAAGAAAGAAAATTAACTGTTCCAGGCATCAGCTACAGAAGCTTGTCTCTTTATCTTAAGCTATAGCATTTTGCATTTCCTATTTAACATAGACAGCCATAAACTGAACATTATTAAGATTTCTTCTCAAGTGGACGAAGAAAGTAGAGCTCACTACAGTGTCCTCTGTTTCTTTAATTTCACAGCTGAATTACCAGAGACTTGCTTAAAAAGAAAAGGCTACAAGAAAATTCAGAGCTGCTGGAAACATGTATATGTAAATATAAATATGTCCAACCCTTTGGGTGTTATTAGAGTGGAAATAATATCTAATATATGCTAAAGCTCTGTGTAATAAAGAAAGGGGGTCATGCATTTTTTAACAGGAAATGACAGAGGGTATTTCATCACTGCAGAACCATGTCGTTTTACCTAAGCTAGTTTTAAAATAGTTGTCATAGTTCGTATTTTTAGCAAAGAATTTTTCTTTCCTTTCCTCCTGCCGTGTGTGTGCTCTGTGATGGGCCATTTTAGTTGAACAAAGGAATCGGCTCGAGCCTTAATGGGCGAGATTAGTTGCCTTGACAACGAAGGGGGTGGAGGCTGGGGGAGGAGACTCTCTTGCTCTGCCGGGGTGAGAGGCTGCTGCGGGCTGCAGACACTGCCGGGCTCCTTTGTTTTTTTTTCCTGTCGGAGGGGAGTTTCTGGCTGCTGCTCTTGGCTCACCTCCGGCTGACTGCAAGCCCTGCTTACAACGGACCCTAATCAGCTGAAGTTTGTGAGTTTTCTTCCATTGGGAGAACTTTCTGTTTTATTGCTGTTGTCTTCCCTTCCCGCCTCCTCCCGGTGGCAGCCAAGGATCCAACAGCGCCACCTGGTGACGGGCACTGGACATTACAAGTTCTACTCCTCCCGTGATCCAACAGCGCCACCTGGTGACTACAATAGGACACTACAAGTTTTTTACACCTTCAGTGACCCAACAGCGCCACCTGGTGAATGGTACAGGACATTACAAATTTTGCATCTCCAGTGACCCGACGGCGCCCCCTGCTGACTGTGGTTGGAACTGCACCAAAGGGTGCAAGAAATTGAACTATTTTCTTTTTGCCGGTTTATCGGTTTTGTTCTTAAAGGGGATTATTGGTGGGTATAGGAGTATTACTTAGTTATTTCACTTGGGGTTTTTTTTTATTTTTCCCGTGTTCCTGTTAATACACACATACCTTTTAATAAAGGGCTGTTATTTTCCCTTTTCCATAATTTGTTTTCCTTCAATCGGAGCCTCTTAATTTTGGATTTATAATTGGAAAGAGAAGTTTGGGTCTTTTCCTCCTAATTCATCCTCAGCAAAAGACCCTTGTCTCATTTAAACTGGGACATCTTTTGGCGCCCAACGTGGGGCCCGAGAGAGGAAAAGTGGAAAAGGAATAACTGCCCTTGTGTGACTTTATATGTGTTTGTGAACCTATAGGCACCATGAAGTCTAAGATCGCTGCTTTTCTGTGGTATATAATTATGCCGAAATCTATGTCCCACCTGTCGATGTTTTTCAGCTCAGACACTATGACCCTCATTGCAATAAGTATGTTTGAGATCTCGCACTGGTTTTATGACATAGTAAACTCAGTACCTGTTATTTTCCTTCGGGAAATGTTCTCAAGGATATATTACTGCTCTAACCTACACTGTCTCCTTTGGGGTTTTAAGGATAATGGCACCTATTCCTATGGAGAAACACAGGGGAGTATATTTGCCCAACCCTTCATACATTTTCCCTTTGGTTCCACTACAATAGCCTCTGAGAGATTTAAACTCTCTTTAGATGTAAGAGACATTTTACTTTTGGGGCTTCTCGTGCAAGGTGTCATATCTATTGCCACGGTGTCATATCTAATATTCGTAGTTAGGCCCAGGATTTACCAGGACCAAAAGGTGCTCGGTATGGTGCAGCCCTCACAGGGAAAAGGAAAAGATGAAAGTGAGAGGTCTGATACAAGGGTGACTCCAGATAAGGCCAGTTCCAAGGAACCAAACAAGTCAATGGAGGTTGCCCCTATCCAAAAGAGGAAATATAAGACCAAATCAGTTCGCCCAGTAGATGATGATGGGGAGGCAGGACCCTCACAGGTAGCCAACCCGGAGCCAGAAATCATCACTGAGTCCTTATCATATGACAACCTCCGGAAATTACGGTCAGATGTCATGCGTCACTCGAATGAGCCCATACTGACCTGGATGATTCGAGTCTGGGACTCCACGGGTGATACCATAAACCTTGATGGCGGTGAAGCAAGGTTCTTGAGGTCTATTGCCCAGGATGTGGGCATTGAAGAGGCATTTGTGAGAGAATCAAAACCCCTGTCTCTCTGGGCACGGCTGCTGGACGCTGTGAGAGAGAGGTTCGTTTACAGAGAGGCTTTGCAGGCAGACCATTTGGTGAAAAGCTGGAATACCATGGAGGAGGGGATCCGACGCCTGAGGGAAATGGCACTGTTGGAGGTTCTGTTTGGAAGAGATATGCAAGCTAATCACGATCCTGACAAGGTTAGGTTTACACCATACATGTGGTGGACCTTCATACGTATGGGGCCATCTGCACACGTCAGTTACTTGACATCATTGGAGGCTGGGGAAAAGAGTGAGCCAGTGGTGTTTATAGCAAATAAACTTCGGATGTACGACAGTATGGTCCAAGGATCACTACAAGCCCGCGTTTCCTCCGTAGAGACCTCGATCAATAACCTGACTAACATAGCTACAAAATTACAAGATCAACAGGAGAAAATCCTAGAAAAGATTGAGAGAAACAGCTCCCAGGTGGCACCAGTGAGAACCGGGCGCCCCCCAGCTAGAGAGGGTAGACAGACCTCACGAACTGAGCTGTGGTATTTCCTATCTGGCCATGGAGAAGACATGAGACAGTGGGACAGGAAACCTACCCATGTCTTGGCAGCCCGAGTACAAGAGTTGAAGGACCAGAGAAAAACAAAGTCCGTGAAAGTGAGTGCAGTGCCAGTATCCCGTGGGCAGGGATCTGACCCACTAGAAGGTACCTCCCGCCGGTATTTGCAGACGGAAAACTGTGACGAGCAGGATAGAGACCAGTATTAGAGGGGCCCTGCCTCTAGCCAGGTAGAGGCACGGGACAACCGTGTCTATTGGACGGTGTGGATCCGATGGCCTGGCACATCAGACCCACAAGAATATAAGGCTTTGGTTGACACTGGCGCTCAATGTACGTTAATGCCCTCAGGACATGTGGGACCAGAGGCTATTTCCATTTCTGGGGTGACAGGAGGGTCGCAGCAGTTGACCGTGCTGGAAGCTGAAGTGAGCTTGACCGGGAAGGAGTGGCAGAAACACCCCATTGTGACTGGTCCAGATGCCCCATGTATCCTGGGCATTGACTACCTTAGGAATGGGTATTTCAAAGACCCCAAGGGACATAGATGGGCTTTTGGAATAGCTGCTGTGGAGACAGAGGCTGCTAAGCAGTTGAATTCACTACCTGGCCTCTCGGAGAACCCTTCTGCTGTGGGACTGTTGAAGGTTGAGGAACAGCGAGTGCCAATTGCCACTACAATAGTGCACCGTCGGCAGTACCGAACAAACCGAGACTCTGTGATTCCCATCCATAAGATGATCCGTGAGCTGGAGAGCCAAGGAGTGATCAGCAGGATCCACTCCCCCTTCAACAGCCCCATCTGGCCTGTGCGTAAGTCCGACGGAGAATGGAGACTGACTGTGGACTATCGTGGCCTGAATGAAGCCACCCCGCCGCTGAGTGCTGCTGTTCCAGACATGTTGGAGCTCCAGTACGAGCTGGAGTCTAAGGCAGCGAGGTGGTACGCCACTATTGACATCGCGAATGCATTCTTCTCCATTCCCTTGGCAGCAGAGTGCAGGCCGCAGTTTGCTTTCACGTGGAGGGGCGTGCAGTACACGTGGAACCGACTGCCCCAGGGGTGGAAACACAGTCCCACCATCTGCCACGGATTGATCCAGGCTACACTAGAGAAAGGTGAAGCCCCAGAACACCTGCAGTACATTGATGACATCATTGTATGGGGGGACACAGCAGAAGAGGTCTCTGAGAAAGGAAAAAAGATCATACAGATTCTCCTGGAAGCTGGGTTTGCCATTAAAAAGAGTAAAGTCAAGGGACCTGCCCGAGAGATCCAGTTCCTGGGAGTAAAGTGGCAAGATGGACGTCGTCAAATCCCGACTGAAGTCATCGATAAAATCACAGCAATGGCCCCACCAACTAGCAAGAAGGAAACACAAGCTTTCCTGGGTGCCATAGGTTTTTGGAGAATGCATATCCCCGAGTACAGCCAGATCGTAAGCCCTCTCTATCTGGTAACCCGCAAGAAGAATGATTTCCAGTGGGGTCCTGAACAACAGCAAGCATTTGAACAGATTAAACAGGAGATTGCCCATGCTGTAGCCCTTGGGCCAGTCAGGACAGGACCAGATGTGAAGAATGTGCTCTACTCTGCATCTGGGGATAAGGGCCTCTCCTGGAGCCTCTGGCAGAAGGTGCCTGGCGAGACCCGAGGCCGCCCACTTGGATTCTGGAGCCGAAGCTACAGGGGATCGGAAGCCAATTACACTCCAACAGAAAAAGAGATCCTAGCAGCTTATGAGGGAGTACAAGCTGCCTCAGAGGTGATTGGCACAGAAGAACAGCTCCTCCTGGCACCTCGGCTGCCAGTGTTGAGTTGGATGTTCAAAGGGAAGACGCCCTCTACTCATCATGCCACTGATGCCACCTGGAGCAAATGGACTGCCCTGATCACGCAGCGCGCCCGCATTGGAAACCCAAATCGCCCTGGGATCCTAGAAATCATCACGAACTGGCCGGAAGGTGAGGATTTTAGTCTAGCAGAAGAAGAAGAAGGAGAACAGGTGGTACGGGCAGAGGAAGCCCCAGCATACAACCAACTACCAGAAGAAGACATACGCTACGCACTCTTTACTGATGGTTCCTGCCGTATTGTAGGGATGAAACGTAAATGGAAAGCAGCTGTATGGAGTCCCACACGACAAGTTGCAGAAGCTATGGAAGGAGAGGGTGAATCAAGCCAATTCGCAGAGCTCAAAGCTGTCCAGTTGGCACTGGACATTGCTGAACGAGAGAAGTGGCCAAAACTTTACCTCTACACGGACTCATGGATGGTGGCCAATGCCCTGTGGGGGTGGTTGGACAGATGGAAGAAGACCAATTGGAAACGTAGGGGAAAACCCATCTGGGCCGCTGATATATGGCAAGACATCGCTACCCGGGTAGAGAAGCTGATTGTGAGGGTCCGCCACGTAGATGCCCACGTGCCCAAAAATCGAGCCAATGAAGAACATCGCAACAATGAACGGGCAGACCGAGCTGCACAAGTTGAGGTGTCACAGGTGGACCTAGACTGGCAGCACAAAGGTGAACTGTTCTTAGCACGATGGGCTCATGATGCCGCCGGCCATCAAGGCAGAGATGCCACCTACAAATGGGCACGAGACCGAGGGGTGGATCTAACCATGGATGCTATCTCTCAGGTTATCCATGACTGTGAGACATGCGCTGCCATTAAACAGGCTAAGAGACTGAAACCCCTATGGTATGGTGGACGGTGGAATAAATACAGGTATGGGGAGGCTTGGCAGGTTGATTATATCACACTGCCACAGACCCGTCAAGGTAAGCACTATGTGCTCACCATGGTGGAAGCCACCACTGGATGGCTGGAGACGCATCCGGTGCCCCACGCCACTGCCAGAAATACCATCCTGGGCCTCGAAAAACAGGTCCTGTGGCGGCACGGCACCCCAGAGCGGATTGAGTCAGATAATGGGACACACTTCAAAAATAGTTTAGTTACCACCTGGGCGAAAGAGCATGGCATTGAGTGGGTCTATCACATACCATACCATGCAGCAGCTGCCGGGAAGGTTGAACGGTGCAATGGACTGTTGAAGACTACCCTGAAAGCATTAGGTGGAGGGACTTTCAAACACTGGGATCAACATCTAGCAAAGGCTACATGGTTAGTCAACACTAGAGGCTCCGTCAATCGAGCCGGCCCTGCCCAATCAGAGTCCCTTCACACTGTAGACGGGGACAAAGTCCCAGTGGTTCACATGAGAGGTATGTTAGGTAAAACAGTTTGGGTTAACCATGCCTCGAGCAAAGGCAAATCCATTCGTGGAGTTGTCTTTGCCCAAGGACCTGGTTGCACATGGTGGGTGATGCAAGAAGATGGAGAAACCCGGTGCATACCCCAAGGAGATATTATCTTAGGGTAAACAGGTCATAACTCTACCCATATTTGTATCTATATGTATTTGTGAATATGTACATAGTCTAGAATGATGTATGTATATGTGGAGTTAAAAAAGGTTCCATTTGATAGATGTATGGTGGCATGAGAAAAGGAAAAAAAATTAGGGGTGGATAATGTCATAGTTCGTATTTTTAGCAAGGAATTTTTCTTTCCTTTCCTCCTGCCGTGTGTGTGTACTCTGTAATGGGCCATTTTAGTTGAACAAAGGAATCGGCTCGAGCCTTAATGGGCGAGATTAGTTGCCTTGACAACGAAGGGGGGGGTGGAGGCTGGGGGGGAGGAGACTCTCTCGCTCTGCCGGGGTGAGAGGCTGCTGCGGGCTGCAGACACTGCCGGGCTCCTTTGTTTTTTTCCCTGTCGGAGGGGAGTTTCTGGCTGCTGCTCTTGGCTCACCTCTGGCTGACTGTAAGCCCTGCTTACAACGGACCCTAATCAGCTGAAGTTTGTGAGTTTTCTTCCATTGGGAGAACTTTCTGTTTTATTGCTGTTGTCTTCCCCTTCCCGCCTCCTCCGGTGGCAGCCAAGGATCCAACAGCGCCACCTGGTGACGGGCACTGGACATTACAAGTTCTACTCCTCCCGTGATCCAACAGCGCCACCTGGTGACTACAATAGGACACTACAAGTTTTTTACACCTTCAGTGACCCAACAGCGCCACCTGGTGAATGGTACAGGACATTACAAATTTTGCATCTCCAGTGACCCGACGGCGCCCCCTGCTGACTGTGGTTGGAACTGCACCAAAGGGTGCAAGAAATTGAACTATTTTCTTTTTGCCGGTTTATCGGTTTTGTTCTTAAAGGGGATTATTGGTGGGTATAGGAGTATTACTTAGTTATTTCACTTGGGGTTTTTTTTTTATTTTTCCCGTGTTCCTGTTAATACACACATACCTTTTAATAAAGGGCTGTTATTTTCCCTTTTCCATAATTTGTTTTCCTTCAATCGGAGCCTCTTAATTTTGGATTTATAATTGGAAAGAGAAGTTTGGGTCTTTTCCTCCTAATTCATCCTCAGCAAAAGACCCTTGTCTCATTTAAACTGGGACAATAGTTTACTTAGCTGGTGGTAGCAGAGAGTTCAGTAAATGCTGAGAAAACTGTAAGCGTTTGCCTTTTTTCTTAAGTGTGGTGGGAGGTGTTTCAGCCCACAGTGACCCCCCCACTGTGACTGACATCTGAGCCAGCTGAAGCTGCTAGATTAATTTATGACAGAAAAAGCAGTGAAGACACATTGAGAATTTGTACACCAAGCAAAACTTAGGTGCTTGAAGACTTAAAACATTTGATCTTTTGACCACTAGTCTGAAGCAGTGATTGCTGGCATTTTTTGACAGACAGTGGGACTGGAAATCTTAGATATGTGAAAATAAGTAGTGGACATGAGTCCAAAACAGCTCCTCCAATAAATTTGAAGACGCAGTGATGATAAAGACAGCATTTAGCATGCTCAAAGTTCTGGAAATTAGAGACAGGATTGTTTGTAATGACAGAAATTTGCTTAAAGCATTAAAGAATAGGTTGACTCCTATCTGTGCTGCTTTCAAATTCATCCCTTATCGGAGATGATTATCATCTGTCATCTTCAAAGGATGTATTTGCCATGGTTCCCAGGGACAAGCATTTTTCTGAGATAATTTGTCCACAAAGGTGATACAGACTGGTGATGAGAATTACCACTAAATAAGCACACATATAGGCTTAGTTCACTGTAACAACGTGGTAACATCCATACCTGCAATACAATGAAACGACAGGTGGGGAGGGAACCTGTCCAGGACATGACACTGGTTCTGGCATCTAGGGAATGTGCAGGGGCCTAACAGTCTTCCAGAGACACTTGCCAGGCTCCCCTGTATGTTCATCACTCCTGGCTTGAGGGAAGGCTCTGTTTGGCAAGCTTATCAAGTATTGTAATGGTACACCTGTGGTAGTGTGAGAGGTTATACTGGACAAAAATCAGTGATTGCCTCGCAGGCCTGGCTTCTGTCACGCTGTGCTCCTCACTGTGACATTTGTGACTGCAATGAGCTGCCACCCAAGAGTGTACCGAAGAAAACCAGGCTCCACCATGGTTCCTGCAGTAGAGGAAAAGGGCACATCTCTATGAAGGTGTTTCGTCAGATTGTGAATCACTCATTTGCTGCTGTTGGGCTGGCAAACACAGTCTGAAAGTTGTCTGACCACATCAGTATGGCTCTGAGCCCAAGCCAGTACCTCAGGCTCATCTGTGGTGCTTGCTGCACCCAAAGGTCTTCTGTTGGTCTGGCCATGCTGTTTTCTGTCTGTCTATGGTAGTACTGTATGACCTACACTCCTCTTCCCATACAATGCATTCATATCTGATAAGGTCCTCATTCTACCCCTCCTGCTTGCTCTCCAAGTATCATTACTTCTTAACTAAATATAGATGTCTAGAATCAAAGAGTCAGCTCCTGCCAATAATCATTTTACTTTAGTCAGGGAGTAGCTTTCTATCTGTATCTGGGTCACTATTAATCTTAGCTTCCAGTGTTAATTTTCATGCTAAATATTCTTAATTTGTTCCTCTTTTATAAGAAACTCCTTGATCCAGTAAATCTTCTTGTCCCTCCTACAGTGTCTCTAGTTATGAATTGTCATGATTCAGTGAATCTGCAGAGAAACTATTTTAATTATCCTCCCTTTCTCTCTTTCTGTCTTCTGACAGGATGTCCAAGCCTCCCATGGAGGGAACATTCCTATCCTCCCTCAGTTCCCCTGAGGCAGTCAGAAATTTTTCATGTCAAGTTATCTTTTTGTCTCCCAAATCACACTGGATAAGCACTTCTCAGTGCTGAGGTTGATTTCTGTGGGGAGATTCCAGCTGCAGGGGAAAGAAGATGTAATCTCAGGGGAGACTGCCAGAGAAATACATAGTGTCATTTATGTAAGACTTGGCAAAGCTGGAGAAAGGCCTGGCCTGCTGCATTGTTCTCTGGACTTCAAGTATCATAGATTTTTGCTTGACTCAGTGCAAGAAGAAAAATCACATTTGCAAAATTTATAGCTGGTGGCTGTTGTTTTATTATTGATTCTGAACCCCATCACACCTTTGGGATGGGTAAGCGTGGGGAATGGGATGGAGAATCTCCAGATCTCGGATGTGTTGAATCCAGCCCAGAAAGCAAAGCTGTCTCTGCTCAAACTCAAGTAGTTTTCTGGTCTCAACTGGTTTCTGGGCATCCCAAGACCCTGAAAGAAAGCATCACAAACTTTGCAAACAATTAGAACTTTGCTTCATGCTCTGACTAACAAGGCAATTGCTTATACACAGCTTGAGTGTTGGTGCAGTTAGTTGAAAAAAATAACAAAAGCCTGGATAAAGTGCTTCCCTCTCAGGCTCAGCACTGTCAGTCATCTATTCAGGCTTCAGAAGTTCCCTGATGCTCTTTGTTCAGCAAGAGGCTTACTGGAACCACCACACACTGTGTCAAACTACCAGGAAAGCCTTTATCAGTACATCCTTTTGAAACTGTCATTGAACTGTATGGACCTAAAGAGTGATAAGCATTAATAATACCATGTTCTTTTTATCCATGTGTCGCAGTTTAGTCTCAGTTGACTTTATCTTGAGCTCAGGATTTTCAGTTCAAGCTAGTCTGCTGCAATACCCCCTTTCTTGCCCTTTTAAAAATTGTACTTAACCCATCGCATATGGATCCATAAGGCAGAAAAAATTAAACCAATTCTTATCTAAGTAAAAGAATTATGCCTTTTCTTCACATCTTGGACTTCTTTAGGCAAGTGCATGAACATCCTGTATACCGAGGTCCACTTGCCTAAGTCCCACAAGCAGCAGAGCTAGTCGGAGTGTTCGAGCTGGGGCTTTGTTTGTTGAATTTTTTAGTTTATTTGATTTTTGTCTGTTTGTTTGTTTTTGTGTGTGTGTGTTTTAGCTTTCAATTAATAAAACAGAGGTGGGAAGCAAGGATCTGATCTCTTTCTATATTCATTCTGATTTTAGCATCATCTGCCTTTTACAGTTCATACAGCCACACCCGTTCATCCAAGCATAACAGGATCCAGAAGAATCAGCTGAACATCTGGGTACAAAATCCACTGCTCACTGGCCAGCACAGCTTCAAGTGTGTTTATCTTCACTTTTTGCAGGAATCCCAGTAAATGGAACCAACATCCAAAACTGACTGCATGGAAACCGTCTTGTAAAAAGAATTAAACCCACAGACCAATGGCTTTTCTTTACATGGTGCAAGGAATTTGGGCGTATTTCAGCAATACATTCTCTGTCATATATTGGGGATGGCTTTGGGACAGCTGCCAGGCGATGTCACAGAAAGGAAAATGTAGTTCCTGCTCCTGGAGGTCATAATAGATGATATATGGGCTAATCTGAAATATGAGTGTAGACAGACAGAATACACTGCTCAAGTGAAATCACTCTGCCAAAGATTTTACAGTTTTAAGAAAGGCAGCTTGGTTAAATCAGCAAAAGAGCACAAGGATGTAAATGCAACATGAGGCAACTAAATCCCAAATCTGCAGAACATCTCATTTTTCTTCTATAGACAGAAAAACCTGAAATCTATAGAACCTAACAGTGCCCTGAAATTCTGTGGGTATATTAACAGTCTGGAGCAGATAAGCACCCAGTTCACAATAAATCCTGCCAGGTGTTGGACTACCTCTAAATGTCCTGCTACTTATCTTATGCAAAGCTTTTCTCCAAATAGACATGATAGAGGTTACAGCAAAAAACCATGACTCTTTAGAACAGAATAGAATAGATCAAAAATCAGAGCAGGATAATGAGTTGTAAACCAAATCTTAAAAACACCTTCACCCTACCCCTCCCTCCTTCCGGGCTCTATCTCCTCCCCCTCAGCAGAACAGGGAGTTGTGGGATCGGGGTTACAGTCAGTTCATCATATATTGTTTCTGTCATTGCTCAGAGAGAAGAGTTCTTTACAGTTTCACAGAATATTCTGAATTGGGAGGGACCCAAAAGGATCATCAAGTCCAACTCTTCCCCTGCTCCAGCATGGGGTTCCTCCCACTGGAGACAGTTCTCCATGAACTCCTCCACCATGAGTCCTTCCCACAGGCTATAGCTCTTCACAAACTGCTCCAACGTGGGTCCTGCCCCACAGGGTGCACTTCTTCAGGAACAGTCTACTCCAACGTGGTCTTCAGCATGGACTGCAGGGGAATCTCAGCTCCGGTACTTGGGACACCTCCTTCCCCTCTTCTCCACAGAAATTGATGTCTGCATTGTTCCTCTCACATATTCTCACTCTTCTATTCTCTGAGCACAATTACATCTGTGCAATAACTTTTGTTCCTTTTCACATATATTTTTCCAGAGGTGTTACTGCCATCTCTGATGGGCCCCAGCCTCAGGCAGCTGTGAGTCCAGCCTGGAGCCGCCTGGCATTGGCTCCATTGGACATGGGGAAAGCTTCAGGAAACTTCTCACAGAAGCCATTCCTGCAGCCTTCATCCTGCCCCTGCTCCCAAAACCTGGCCATGCAAACCCAATGCAGACTCAAAACCACATCTTCAAAGAGATTGAGCTGACTCTGAGCCCAGTCTGTATGGAGGACAGTGTTCTCAACACACTGTGTATCTTAATGACATAATTGGAGTGTTCATTTAAAGAGTGGGTAACAAAGCAGACAAACCTAGACTAAAACCTATGGGTTACAGCATTTGCAGGAGGAGACCTGGTGTCCTTTTTCTTGTCCATTAAATGCACCACATGGATTACAGTGAAGAAATAAACAATGGCATGAGGAAAATGAGGGGAAAATTGATTTAATATTTTTGTTTTGGTTTGGTTTTAAGGTTATTGGCAGAATTAAGAGCATTGGGAACTCTGCTTAGGAACTTTCACTGCTTGACTTTTCCTTCTAAGGATAGATTTTTCAGGAAGTGGAATTTAAGAACAGAATGATCGCCCCATGGATCAGCTGAGGGCAAAATATTTGACAGCGCAACCACATAAGCCACCTCCAGCACATGCTGACATACTTATAGAGGCTGGCATGCCTAAAGGCTTCCTATAATTTATTCTACTTTTCCTACAGTCCCTGAAGCACAAATAATCAGAAAACTATGAGGTCTTGCTATGCTCCAGCTCTCTTGCTCCCCCATATTATATTCCCTAGGGTGAGCAAAGGAGCAAAACACAACTTATAGAGCTCACAGTAACATAAGAACTCATTTATATATGGCTTATTATTGGAGACCCTTGTCCACCCCATTTAAGGATGCTGGATACTAGGCAACAGAATAAATTTCTGTGCAATAATGTTGGAATAGTTCCTCAAGTTCAATGAACTAGTTGAAGATATTTTCTCTCCCTGACCAAAAAAAAAAAAAAAAAAGAAAAAAACACAAACCACAATTCTCTTTTAAGGCTGTAAAGAATTGTAAAGATATTATCTATCTGGCAATGTTTAATATGTTTAATAAAATATTTGCTGTAGCCATGACCCACTTTTGGAAAAAGTACAGGTTTAGCTACAGTAAAGGTGCAGTTTTGGAACGGTATAAATATGCATGGTAATATTTGAAACAGATGTCAATTATTAATGCAATTTAAGGGCTTGTCTTTAACCTACAGTTATGATAATATTGACTATTTTGTCCATCTATAAGAAGTGCTTTAAAAGAAGCAGGACTTCAAAAGAAAGTCTTACTACTGAAAAACCCTGATTTCTGGGTCTTGAATGTGAAACATAAATAACATCTTCCATAGTGTTTATGTCTGTGTGTAAAGATTTATGTACACTACCACTGTCACCAACTAACAGTTACTCCACAGTTAGGAACAACATTGATTTTCCACAAGTCTATCAAAAAGGGACACCTTTGACGCTTCCATTTGGAAAGAACATTTTTAGTAATAATTAATTACCTTCTTCCACACTGCTCAGCACCAGAAGAAGCTGAGTGGTACCAAGGAGTGGACAGGTCTTTATCAGTCATGAACTCTCTGCACCCTCAGAGTAAATTGCTACCTCCCACCAACCATACTGCTGTGACTGGCACCACTGCAAGTTTCATCTGAGTCTTCATTAGCTGCTGTTCCATTTCCCTTGATGGATTTCCTGACCAAGTACCATTTACTTATCTCTCTTTCTGTTCTCACTATCCTTGCTCTGCCCCTCTCTGTTCATCCACCCGGTCTTCCCTGTTCACCAGATGCATTTGTTGTCCTTCACCCAGGGTTCCCCTTTCCAGCTCTTTAGTCATATTTTTGACAGGGAGGCACTAGTCAATCAGACTAATTTCTCACTACCCACCCACTCCTCTTTTCATGCTTGCTCAGATTTTCCTGATCTTTCCACCTCATTGTTTCCCAGTCCAGCTCATCCATATATCATTCCCCATTACTCTTTCTCGGTCATCTCCAGACTCCACCAACTTTTTGTGACAGTTATTTTGCCTCATACAGATCCTGTAACTGCTCTTCTCTGCACAGTTTCCTTCCTTATATTATTCTCCTCCTTCAGCTCTCCTTGGTCTTTGCATTCATATCACTGGTCCTGATACTTGAAGGAAACCACACTGGGTTGAGAGATACAGAATTCATGCTTTAAAAAATTGCATAGAAAAAAACATCTCCTTCCTTCCAGCCCTTCCTCTAAATATATAGAATAGAGAGGAGCTGGATGTGAACCATCAACAAGAATTTGCTGACTAATATTATTCCTTAGCAAGGTGAACATGAGGACAGTAAAAAGGCTGATATAACAGTGTACTTCCTTGCCAAGTCTCTAATTCCTGTTCCACAGTTTAAGGACACTGGATCTTCTCAAAGGTTAGGGAAGTTTTAATATGGATAAAACCAACTTTTTTTTTTCTCCTAGTTACATTCTTGGAAACAGCTGAATAAACTTGGTTATAATTACAAAAAGCAGCCAGAAGCAGATACCAGCACAGAAAATGTCATCTTGAACAGTCGAATTTAAAAACATTTCAATTAGTAAGTGAAAACATGGGAAATATTCCTATAAGAGGAGGTGTCATCCAAACCTAATTATAGATTATGTTTCCGTTCTTGATATAATGTGATTTAAATTCATTATCCATCTGTAGAGAGAGAAGAGATGCATTTTAATTCATGTGCCTCATCCAGCATTGCTGAGTTTAAAAACCTTGATAGATAGTGATAGATTAGAGATGGTCAGTGTCTTATCAGATGGAGGAGTTACTCGTTGTGAATTTGGTAAAAAACCCTGCAAATCTTCAAATAAACTAACAAATTCTCAATATAGACCCTAATCTGATAAACACTTTTACTTTCTGAGCTTTTTGCATATTGGTAGAGCTGTGTGTGATTGTGATATGACTATCTAAAAAATATATATATAAATAGGTCCTTAAATTCCTCCACAGTGATGGTTAGATACACTTTTCAAGTATACAGATGGTGTTTGCCAGCCTATGGAGTGTAGAGAAATTGGATGCTCAGTGTAAGCATCAAGCCTTTGCTGAGGTACATAAATAGTGTAATGTTATTTCTTACTCTCACGCACACATTCTTTCAAACTGAATAATTTAGTCCAGCTGTTAAAGCCTATTACACTTTCCATTACAAATTATTTTAGAGAGCATAACATTTAGGTAGTTTTAAAACTGGATGAATGCACTAAAAGAGACACTGTATTTGCATAAGCCCAAACTATTGTTTAGGGTTTTTTAGCTTTTTCAGCTAAGAAGCCTTTGTTCTTTTCTTTTCTTGTCTGCTTAGGCCTTTTCTTAGCTATGCCTCGGTATCAGTTTCTTGAGCTGGTTCAAAGCATTAACATGAAAACCAGACTGGACTAAAGCAATGAACAGACACCCCTTGGAGATTTTTTAACTTTTTTAGTGAATTTGAGTTTCTGAATGTGCTATATATGGTCCTGCATCACAAATGTCACATTTTTGTCTGTAAAAAAAGTGGTTTTTATACAGGTACAAAATATGGTGCAGTGAAAATACATGCTTGAGCACAAACAGACACACACACACATGGTTTAATTGCTTCACCATGGCCTTTCAGTACTTAAAGGGAGCTTAGAAGAAAGGTGGAGAGGGACTTTTGACTTGGGCAGATAGTGATAGGACTAGGGGGAAATAAGTTTAAACTAAAATAAAGGAGATTTAAATTAGAGATTAGAAGAAATTCTTTACTATAAGGATGATGAGACACTGGAACATGTTGCCCAGAGAAGCTGTGGATGGCCCATCCCTGGAAGTGTTCAAAGCCAAGTTGGATGTGACTTTGAGAAACCTGACCTACTGGGAGGGGGTTGGAACTAGATATCTTTAGGATTCCTTCCAGCCCAAACTACTCTATGTATCTGATTTTGTACAACACTCTACTAGTGCTCATCATGAAAATTTCCATGACAGAAAGAACATAGGAATTGACATAAATTCTGTTTTACATATGCTTACATCAGTAGTTCAGTGATGATTTGCACTGATTAGACATCTGACTCATTAATCCACAGAAAACAGGAATACCCATCTGGAAAAATAACACAATGCCTTTTCCCCCAAACCACTCCCCCACCCACCCCCACCCCCCCAAAAAAAAAAAAAAGGAAAAAGCACTTACCAAAACTAAACAAAACCAAAACAACAACAAACACACAGTCACAAGCCCTCTGAAAATCAAACAAAAACCTCCAGTGGCTGGAAGCATTCTTCTTAATATCAGCATCTTAAAACAGGCATTTATTTCTGCAAAATAATGTTTTTAGATCTGAGTGTTTATTACCTAGTATAAATAAAAACTAAACTGTTGTAGCTGTCCAATAAGATGTAGACAAATCTATACAATTAGTCTGACACAGGTTTCCATCAGAAGCAGTTGTCAGGCCTCAAATGATGCTGAGCAAGTAAGGACTTGAGAAAATAAAGGGGAATGCAGCCAAGCCCTTGTCTTTTTAATCGAGTACAAGATGAAGTGAAAGATGCAATATGAGCTGGTTGCTGCTCAATTACTGTGAAGTTTTGTTAAATGAGTTAACTGCTATCTTATTTACATAAGAAAATCTCCACTCATGCTTCACTGAGCCTCAGCCAGGCCTTAATTGAGAATTTATGATTGAGTTCTCAGTGGAGGTGAAGAACTGGAACGTTAATTCCAAGTGCAGAGGTTGGCCTGAATTCAATCGTATTCATGACAGTGATGAGCAGTGTCCATTGACGCAAAATTCCTGTAACAAGTGAAGACCTGAGCTGAAATTAAACAAGCTGATGCCTAAAGTTTGAAGTCAGGCCTGAGTGCACCTGGATTTCCCTGTGTGTATGTATAAAGCAAAATTACATTTTCCCTGGCTTTTCTCTGGCTCCTGTGTGGATGCTTGTACAGAGGATTTTTTTAAATTAAGTCAATCTTCTTTCTGAAAATGATCAAGTTCACCACACTTGACAAAGAAAAAGGAGATGGTTTTCTACCCTTTGAAGTTCCACTCAGATTGCCCTTATCTGTTCTGCATTTCATCTGTAAGTAGGGATTAATACAGAAATAGGGACAAAGAATGGTAGAAAGAGGACTATTTATCTCACAGAGGACTTGATATGTTCAGAAAGTTCTGTAACCATGTTGATAGATGAAGCATGGGTTGCTTGGGTTCAGCCTTTCCTGAGCGAACTTTGGTAAACTACTTAAGACCCAGCACTCCACTTCCCCCCACAAAGTCAATAACTTTGGGGATGAGCACCAAAACAGAAACAAACTTTTAGGTTTCTTAAACATGTGTAAAAATTTGTTCCCTAAGCAACTCATTGGAGTAATCCAGGTAGAATTTAAGACATCTAAATTTAGTCCTGTACATCCAAGCACCTACCAGAAGTCCAAGTGGCCCAGTAGCTGTTATATTTGAGGGTAACCAGGCTGATTTTCATGTTGGAGCCTAGAAACTGAACTGTACTTTCTGGGCTCCACTGCCAAGGGGCTGGACTCAGTTGCCTGAAAGCAGGCTGAAAGGTTGATGCCTTTTCTGACTGTATAAGTTTCTCCATCATAAGTTTTCAGTTCTTCAGGCTTGCAAACAGCAGCCACATATATGATACCTGGGTCTCAGGCAAAACTCAAAACAGGGCCACTGATGTGGAAGAAATCCTCAGAAACTCTGGTTGACACTCATTGGTTTCACTCTCTGGGAGGGTATGCTCAACACTCACTAGGAAGCTAGGGTGAAGAATACATCTCTAAATACGACAAAGAGGGCTACTTGGGAAATTACAAAGTTAATGAGATTAAATGGCAGAGCAGTGAATATAACAGAGGTGAGAACAGATTCTTTCTAGTTAGGGTTAAGCTACTGGCTTTCCTGAGTATTCATTTTTTTCCCCATTTTCTTAGTAAACTTACCATACATAGTTATAGATTTTAGCGTTGCTTACCAGCAGAGAATAATACTTAATCTACA
The DNA here is from genome assembly GCF_022539395.1 of Myiozetetes cayanensis. Classification (NCBI taxonomy): domain Eukaryota; kingdom Metazoa; phylum Chordata; class Aves; order Passeriformes; family Tyrannidae; genus Myiozetetes; species Myiozetetes cayanensis. Next base: position 7,458,832 of record NW_026087521.1, read on the forward strand.
AACTTTTCCTAGAAAGCCTGGTTGTTCACTAGAATTCGATTCTTTGACCAGCAGCTCTTTATGGCCCTAAGACAAACAGGTTGTTCTCCATCTACTCCCCACATCACTCACCCCATGCATAGTCTGTGTTTCTGCATCAGTTACCGGGGCAATCTGTTCTGAGCACACTGGTAGACACATTACAGCCCCTCAAAGGCTTAGGTACCACAGGGAAGCTCCAGCCACCTGCAGAGCACAGGTGTTCTCTAAGATGACTATTTGCTTGTAATAATCAAAGGAAGTAGAGAAAGGAAGAACCGGTGGAATAAATCTGCCTTGTGTGAATTCAGATGCTTAGGATTACCTTCCATAGCCAGTGACACGTGACTGGAATAATGTCACATGTCGAGAGAATTGGCTTTTTAGAACTATTTCATTAAGATTTTCTGTTGGTATGGGGATGGTTATGTGCTATGTGGTGGGCAGGGAAGAAATACAGAAACATACAAATAAGTAATTCTTGCCCCTGTGCAAACCTCTAGCAAACCTAGAAATACACAGGTTGGATCTTAATGATTTCCCTGTCCCTGGGGATACATTACATTATCCCTGGGATACCTCAGTCCTGGAATACTTAGCCTGAATACCCATAGTACCTATTGGAGCACTCCTCTTGAGCGAGGAAGCTGCCAACCCCAAAGGGCTGTACTGCACCTTGGCACTGGACATTCCAGGTCAGGAAATCTTCCATATTAATTGGAAAAACCTGCATGTAGTGGGAAGTGCCTGGGGCTGTGCCTCAATTTTTTGCTCACGTATCCATACTGAGTCTTCCATGCCTAGCTACCTGTTATTTCCAGAGTTTAATTACTACTAGAAAAACTCCTACACTCATATAGGGACAGACAAGATTTCCATGCAGTATGTCTTGGTTCTGGATACTGAAAGCAGCGGTGTCAGAGCTGAGGTTTTCACACTCAGAGTCCCTGACAGAGCATCCCACCTGGCATAACTTGTGTCACCCACACTGGCAGTGTTGTGAATCTCACAGCAGCCATGCATTAATAGAGAACAGAAATCCCAGTACTATTACAGGCTCTAAGGTGAGCCTCACTGAATCCCTTGGCTTGCATGGAGAAACAGGACTTCTGGTTTTGTGGGGCACTGCACACACAAAATAATTAAGGCTATTTACTCAGATTTTGAAATCAGTTCAAACCTCTCTGCACCCATGGCACGGACTTTCCTTCCAGCAGCTGAATTTCATACAGAGTTTTCAGATCCATTTGCTGGAGGTCTAAATGCAGCTGGTCCCTTCGGCAGCCAAAGAATTATACCTGAACATCAAGGGTGTACCAAACTCAAATCCCTTGGATAGCTACTGTGTGCCAGGGTATGAGGATCTCTAGAGCTCTCTTCCTTCAGAGCTTCATCAACACCTACTGATGGAAGCACAAATTTCACATTTCACTTACAAGATTAAAAAAAAGTGAGTTTCCCCATGGAACTGTTTCACAAGACGCAGTATGTCAGAAGAAGGACAGACACACCAAAAAATCCCTGTCCCATGCCTTTCTTTTAATTCTAAGATTTGTACTCCAGAAAGACTTTACTCCTGCAATATCATCTTGGCATGCACACAGATATAGCCTATGAGTCTTATACCATACAACTAACCCCCTCATCTTTGATCTTCAAGGCTGTATTTGAAAAATGCTAATACTTTGTACTACATTATTTAGGGGCTTCCTAGAGTTCAATATACTAACACAGTTCATTCTATTCAGCAGTGAATAGATTTCCTATTTAGGAAGGTTATATTCATCTGTGCGGGAGAGAATGTGAGAAATAATCCTGTCCTGTCAGGCAATTAAAGCAGTATTATTCCCTGCAATTTTAGGTTTTAATTTACTATATGAATACCTACACTTTTAAGTCAAATATTTTTATAGAAAAAATCAGTGACGCTCCACACAATAATGTTAAAACCTTCCACCTCCCACATATCTTCATTATTAGAGTATTATGGTCTGGCACACAAACAATATACTTCACTATTTAAACTTAGGAATTTAGGAAATGAGCTGCATTGTTCTTAAACTTATAGACAAATTAATCACTTAAAGAATGTTATTTTATTGATAAAATTTATAAAAAGTACAATTAAAGTTAAAATGTGATTTTTGTTCTCAGTTTCCCTATTTTTTATGTCTTTATTTCTAGTCAGTCATTTGTAACATTTTGAAAATTAAATTGTGAACTGGAATTTTCCAGTCCTACTTACAGCTCAGCAGCAATTCTGAGGAGGAGTGAAGATCTGAGTAAAATTGGTTTAGATGCTTACAACTTTAGACCAAAACTGAAATACATTCTTCAGCCTGGCTACTGATCAGAAATCTTTCATGAGAATAATTTAAAAACAGATGACTATGTTTTGTTCTCACTTAGCTTATGATTTCTTGAGTAAATTCCTTTAATGACTTGGTAGTTTTATGGTTATAAGCATGAAAACATTGTTTCATAGATGCACAGCATAATTTTCTACATGGCTTATTTTGTAAAAATTAATTTTAAGCTCTGCTTCAACAATGTGCAGAAGTAAATTCAGCTGGTATTTTCTCATTACATGGTCATACATCAAAAATATGCATTTGTCAAACTGAAGTTTTCAGTAAGAGCATGTCAGTTATGACAAATTTTACTCTGTCAGAGAAACTGATGAGCGTTTTCAGTTTAGGGGAGTGAGAAAGGCTGTAATTAGCCTCATTAAGCAATATCTTTGGCCAGTGTCTCTATCTGAATGTGTGAGAGCCTCAGCTTTCTCTAGCCTGTCAAGAGAAATGCTGCTCCTAAGGCATGAGTCAGATAAACAAAAAAGAGATGTGTAAAAGCACCTATTTCTCATCATCAGTTAAAAAAGAGGATTAAATGCTACTAATTAAGATGAAGATGTTTAAATGGTATGTGTCTGTGTTGGGTCAGATACACCTTCCAATGATATTTTCTGTTGTTGTCTGAAAATTTATTTGAAAAACACAGTAGAAAGTGTTCAAGTCCGTATTTCAATAAAAATTTGCTGTGCAAAGAGGATCAGACTGATTAACCTCAAAAAACCACAGATACAAATAATGCTTCCATGGGCTAGTAAAGGATGAGATTCAAAGAAAATATGCAGGTAAAGCAGTCTTCAGTGCTTTGAAGGATGGTGAACTCCTCTGCCTCCTTTGGCCACAAAACACATTGGTTTTGCACAAGAAGTAGTGGAAATCCTCCCTGATCCTTGAAAGAGAGAAGAGAGAAGAGTAGGATTAATATAATACAAATGAAGTCAGTTGAGGTGATATGAACAAGATTTACAACTGCTAATGAAGAAAGAACAAAAATGTTGCAGAGATGTTTTTTGAAGTACTGACTTCCCTTTCTGACATTTATGATGAAATTCTGCATAACAGTGAGATTTCCTGCTGTACTTAGCTATTTTGAAAATGTGACTACCTCTTTAATGGGCTAAATAATGTATGAATTTACTGAAAATTTCGTACCTACTCTCACACATAGAGAAGGAAGATGTACAAAATTGATATACCTGTCATTTTAACTTTGACAGCAGGGAAGATACTAGAACAGATTGTTAAACAATCAGTAGATAAGAAACAAGAGCAAAATGAAATACTTGAAAATGGCCACTCTGGATCTATCAAATGAAAATCATGTCAAACATATCTAATTTCCTTCTCTGATGAATGGTCCTGCGTAGCAGATGGGGGAAAATCATAAAATGTGAAGTATTCTGACTTTATTGAGCTTTTTGACCTTCTATACCAGCAAAGTAAGGAATTATTAGCCACTGCGTCATATGGAACTGACTGAAAAATGGCACTTAGGGAGTAATTTTCTTTCCTTTCTGTGTCAAAAAAAGGAGGGTATATTGGGTAGGGCACCCCTGAGGTTAACTTTGGTCCTAGTCCTGGTTATCTTTATATTTGTGGTGTGGATGAAGGAATGAGGCACACATACAAAAGTTCTTGGGCGGCAGGCTGACGAGGGTTGTGTGTACTTTGGAGAAAGGGATCAGAATTCATAACCATGCTGCTAAAATGTAGCAAGTGTTTGAACCATGAGGATGAAATTCAATAAAGACAAGTGCCGTGAATAGTAATGTCTGTGGAGGAAACCTGAAGTGCACAAATACAAGTGGGAGAATAACTGGAGGAACAGCAGTATAGTAGGAGAGGTCCAAGGTCGTCACAGCTCACAAACTGCGTGTGAGTCGACAAGATAATGTGGTTGCACAAAAGGCAAATCTCATTCTGGGATATATTAACAGCATGACGAGGGAAGCAATTATTTCACTGTACTAAGCAGTGATGAGACCTCCGCTGGTGGACCATTCCCCAGTCTGAGAAGCAGCATTAAGATAGATGTAAATAAACTAGACAATCTCTGAAGGAGGGAAAAAGAGCAAGGAATAGAAAGCACAGTTTCTGTTAAAAGGGGTGGGAACATTCTATTTATACAGTAAAAAGAAGATCAGGTGGAAACATAAGGATATATGAAGTGGATTTGATTAGTTTTAAGAGAATGATGGTTATTTTTTTCTCTACATCCTATATATGTATAGTAAGAGATGCTAACTTCATTCAAACCAAAATATTTCAAGTAGAATTTTCAAAACGAAGTTGTAAAATAGAGATTAAGAAAAATTTCTAATTATCAGATTAGCAAGGCCATAGAACAGATGTTTGAGTGAAATACTGGATCTCCTGAGCTGGAAGTTTATTATAAATAAATCTCTGAAATAGTGTCTGCATTTATATTTTTCTGCTTCATAGAGAAAAGACAAAGAGCTGATCACTCAGCAGTCTGTCATTCTTATGTTTCTATAAAAATATTACTTAAATTATTATATTAAGGTATTTAATATGTCTATATGGTTCAGTTTTCCATCTGAATGAGAGTATGAAGAATTTTTCATAGCAGAAAGAAGGCTCTTTGAAAGTTATGTAAAATTTGCACTTTGGGGTTTCAGAGTAAGATTATGCTTATATTAGAAAATGTCAGTGAAAACAAGCAAACACACAAACCCTCCAAAGAATAAATTGTCTCCTTAAGTAGAAATGTCACATTCTTCAAACAAAATTTTAAATTTAATTTTTTTAAACAAAAAGTAAAGGCTTTTGTAGTAACAGAATCTTTCCTGAAGCATTCAGTGGAGCTGCAAACACATTTTTGATGAGTTTTTTCTGAAAGAGTTTTGAACAGTTCTATTAGTAGTTGTGAAGCCACTGGTATTTGCAGCTATGATCCTGTAGGGCAAAGATTTTGTCCTGTTTCCAACCTTGATGTCTTTGAAATAACACTTTTTTGTTCTTTCCTCTGTTCTTTTCACAGTCTCTTTTCCTAAGGGTTCTTTTTTTCTTTTGTCTCGCACTACCCCAAATAATTCTTCCTCTAAATGGCAAAGGGAAATTAAAGAAGACAAGTTCAGACAGGCAGATAACAAGAAATCAGGGAACATTTCCACAATGGTGTCTTTGTTAGAGCACTTTGAAATCTGTCCTTCACTTCCCGGAACAACCCATTGCTCTTGGCAGAAATGATGGCACTGAGGCAGGTAGCCTTCTGGAGTAATGTATTGTTCAGAGCCTGTAACACTCACTCACTACTACAGCTGCTGTTGTTATCCCTGTGCTGGCACTGCCATTCTACTCCTCCTCATGCATGGTCTAGAGAAACTTATTTTACACTGAACTTGTATCTCGTTTGCAGTGCATATTCTTTCTGGGTTGAATTTAGCAGGGATGTATCCAAGCTAATTCTATCTATCTTACTCATTCACATTCATATTCAGGCTGCTTCTCTGAAAGCCAGAGGTTATGGGGTAGTTCCCTAGCACACCTGCACCAGACTGGCAGCACCTGAAACCCTCTGAGCACCTTCCCTGCTCCTCCTCCTCCTCCTGCTTCCAATCACTCCCACCTCTTCTGCTGAGACTGGGACATTTGCTCAGGGTTTAGATGAATACATTAATGGTTAAAGTCAGAAAACACCACTGAAACTAAGTTTAGGAAAGGTGGCTGCTAATCAAAGAAACTTAACTCTTTCTAGGCTTAAGAGTAATTCAGAAACAACAGAATAGTTGAAGGTGGCAAAAAAAACCCCAAACCTGCCAGGGAAAAGATCAGAGATGTTGTGCCTTGAGTCAGAGTAATGGAGCCAGATGACATGAGTTACAGTCTTACTTGTGTTAGGATAATTAGCCAGCTCTTGCATCTTTTACAATCTCAGTAATGTCTTTGTAATCTCAAATGAATTGGTTCCCTCATCCACAGTACTTCCATAGTAAAGTATTTGCAGTAGAGATAATTTTTTCAATATTTTATCACAGTCCCTGCTTTACTGGCTCCAGGCTCATTAAGAGATCTTTTGGTACTCCTGCAATATGAATAAATATCTCTGAATATATGAATATATTTTAATGTTCATATAAATATGTGAATAAAGCCTTATCCCATCAGAGTTACACTGGCTTGAAGTGGAGCAATGCATGAGTGACTCATTGCTAGCTCGTCCTAACAGCCTTTAATTCGTGGAACCCCTGTGAGAGGAAGCATTATTGTTCCTATTTTTGCTGTGCCTCTTGTCACATTTGGAAAGCCAAGGGGTATCACTTTTTCAGCTGGGGTGCAGTGGGCTTCTAAACTTCAATTCCCCCATCTGCAAATCCCTAATGGTCAACCTCTGTTTTCTCCTGATGTTTTTTGTCAGAGGCTCTAGGTGAGACCATGTTCCCTGGCTGTGGTGCAGAGCACACTTTACACATCTGGTCCTGTCTGGACAGGCTCGAGAGCTACTGCACGAGCTGTCTTCTGTTTGATATGGTCAAAGGCTTGTTGTTGCTCAAGGGCCCACTCAAAATAGTTCTTCTTTTAAGTCATAAGCTGACTATAACCTGGAATATGTATTCTCTAGAATCCTGTAGGACCTAGGAGAGCTTGTGTTTCCTTCTTAGCTGGTGGAGGTTGCTATCCTGTTTATCACATCCATATGCACATGACATCTCAAGGGAATTTACACAGACACTCAAACGAAACATGGTGCAAAAGGTGCATTGAACAAAGGGAGCAGTTTCATAAAATGGGCCTGGCCCAATTGCTGTTCTGAGCCTCTGAAGGCAGATTTTAGCAACAGGTAAATAACTCTCATATTTCAGCCAAAAGGTCTTGTTCATGTTTAATTATCCCTCAGCAGATTAAGAAGTATGAAAGCTGCTTCCTGACTTTTGAAAAGCCATTTTACCATTTGTTTTCATGGCAATGCTGTCCAGGCAGTCTGCACATCTTTTATGTTTCTAACACAATTCCATTTCCACGTATCTGATAATGGTGAAAATATTAATTCTATTGGTTGAGTGATTAGGAATTTAAAAGCATAGGTCTTTTCCATGAAAAATCATTCCTGATCTCTATTCATTTTGAGAGAAAACAACTCAGTTTTTAAGTCATGGCTGTTACTAGCTGAGAGCACAGATTCTTGTTATTACTCTTTTTAATACATTCATGAGAACTGCAGCTACTCAACAATATTTCAAAAAAGTGATTCAAAATGTAGATCTACTGAAAACCAAAGACTTTTATCTAGCTGCAAAAGAGCCATCTGATGACATTCATTCTGTTTAAATAGCAGTTATTAGGCTTTTAACATTTTTATGCTTTAAAGGATAAAAATCCTACTAAATTAGTTCTTCTGGACTAGTTTTAAAATCAGTTAATCATGTATGATTAAGATGACAGCATTTATCACCATTGTAGCTGATGACAGTAGCTCTTACTGTATTCTGCATCTCTAATATCTATCAAATACTTAGAAAGTATGATGAGATAAACCATGTATCATTACACATATTAGAACTTGAAAAAGCTGCTGAATGATGCTGTGTTTCTTGTGTCTCAAACACGTCATTTATTCTTGTGATTCACATGTGATATTTTCTGAAAGCCTGAGTTTTTAAAGACTTGGATTCTAAGATGCTGTCTTTTTTAATGTTAGAAATCAAACAAGTAGAAAGGTAAAGAAAGCCTTAGAAACATGAACTTCACTATATAAAAAGGAAAGTAATTAAAGTTTTATAATTAATGAGTAATAATAGAATATATAACTTTAATACAAATTAATACTTTTGTGGCTTTAATAAAGATATTAATAGCCTTGATTTTTGCAAAAACATGCCAAAGAACCCAACAAACAATGCTACTTCTTTATTCATATCTATCATCCTCTGTATTTTCAGGCAAAAACAAGTTTACCAGTGTGTGTATGCTGTAAGGTGACTGAAGACACAGTTCTGTTAAGCACATATCTTCCTTCTATTCCAATCTGACCAGGTCTTGGATAAATGCTGCATTGCAGTACACTACCAGGGCTCCAAATCTATAGAATGAAAGGACTCCTTGGAGTATTTCAGTCTGTGCTGCTATTTTGGGGTGGTGGAAAAGGCGTTAAAATACTTTAGAGACAGAGAACAGTGTTTGAGGTGATTGATTTTTCTACTTATATTAAAAAACAAAAGCAACTTCTAACAGCTGCATCAAAGCTGCTAACAGCTACTGTTAATTTTCTGTCTCAAATCCATTGGGCTTTTCCTCCAGAGTTTAATTGCAGTTATTCACTTGCTTAGAGAAACCTCAGTTCGTGTCTCATGGCACTCAGCAGAGTCCTCGTATCTTTGTGATTGATGAGAATGGTCTGGACAACAGATATTTATTATCTTATATTTTTTACACAAAGCACTGAAATTAATTTTTCCAGTGTTGGATTGGATTGGTACAAGCATATTACACATATTCTATTGCAGATACACTAGTATAGATATCTCCATGCCAATTTTAATCTAACCAGCCCTTTAGACAATATGCATGAGACCCACAGCAACACAGGCACCAATGTAGTCAGCAAGAATGCTGTCCAAGGAGTACTGAACATGCTCATGAGGCTATTCTGTGTATACCTCCACTCTTTCACAGCCAGTTTGACAAAGATTTGTTTTTGGGGTTTTTTTCCATGTGTGGCTCCTGCAGTATGGATATATAACAATGGAAACACAGACTTGTACCATTATGACAACTGGGTTATCCTACCAGTAGTGTCTGACTGCAGAATCTGAAAAGCATCCCAGCTACATTGCTGTGGTCTAAAGTTTAATCCAGCTACAAAACTCACACCAGATCCTACCCAAGGATTCAGGAAGGCAATTAAGTTAATGGTGATTTCTCAGCTAAGTTGTGGTTTATACAGACTGACCTTGTAGAGCCTTTTATTCAAGGGTGGATAAAATTGCCACCATAAAATGACAAATCAGCAAGCATACATCTTTGCAAGTGGTATGGCTGTGCTAATGAATGAGGATAAACAAGTTGCCATGGTCAGAACACTGCTGCAACCCTGCCCTCTTCATCACAAATTGTAGAGGATGGTGTAGGGACACTCAAGCTAGAGAAGAGCATTCTGTATCCATGAGCACGAATGGAATAGTCAGGCGTTCACCAAACTATGACCATGCTAATGAGCTCTGATGAGTGTCAGAGGCTCAGGTTCAGTGTCATATTTGCATGAAATTCTGCATCTAAGTCTGAGTTGACTTCTGCTCATTTGGAGTCTCTGGCTGAGTTGATGCTGGGTTTTCAGCTCTACAGTATACTCTGCTGCTTGGATTCATACTTTCTGAGCACACTCCATCAAGCCTTAAGTTTTGCACCTTCTGCCTGTTTGAGAGGGGAACATTAAGATAGTCCCAATCAGGCACCAGAATCAAGACTTAGTTTCCAGTTTCAGTTAGATATTGATGCATAGGGCTGCAATTCTCTAGAAAAGAAAAAAAAAAAAAAAGGGCAAAAAAAAGTTCAATGAACACCTTTCATTGACAAGCATCTATAATAGAGTATTCCTGGAGATTTAGAACTTGAAGGAGCCACTGAAATCCTTCTTGGTTAAGGAAACTGGCGGTTCTGTTTACCAGTAAGATCTGGATTTCCTGTTTCTATTTCCCTTTATCTGATTTCCATCACTGTGAGAGGTTATCTCTCAATTGCCTCCCCCACATTTTCAAGAAAACAAATTCCTTTCTTTTTCCTGAAAGAGTTTATGGAAAGCAGAAGATACCTTTTCTTCCTGCACCTATGTATCAGGGGATTAAAAAAAAAACACTTCAAAGACTAAGCTAAGTCCTGTGGTAATCAGCTCATTATTAGATATGTCTTACCCTTTCCTGGTATACTGATTTTAAAGAGTCTATACAGGAATATTTCAACATACACATTCAGTCACTACCTGTACTCAGTGCAAGCACACAGACCATGCAACTTTAACAAGCTGTTCATATACCCAAGGATATTCAAGTACTTTTATTTCTTTAGAGTCATAATTCAGTCTAGACTTTAATCCAATGCAACAGGAGAGCAAGCAGTGAAGTTTATCAAGGTGGAAGAAGTAGCTTGCTGGTTTAGGGTAGCCACTACGTCAAAGTGATGCTGCTCAGAGCAGCTCAAAGGAAGATCCTGTCTGCTAATGGCAGCCCATGGTGACTGTGCTAATTCTGTGAAATATGAGGGTCCTGGGAAGAAGCAATTGTCATTAGCATTCTGTGAGCTCCCTTCCGTGGGTCAAGGACAAAAGCTAAATTAAACTATTTTCAACCTCTTTGAAAGAGAGTTTCAGATGCCATCCTCAGACATGTAGCAGTAGCTGTGTCCCCCTTACAACTAAGTTTTCTTAGAGTTAATACAAAGTGATAACTAGCCTTTTCATTAGATTAGTCATATGAACTTCTTTGCTTCCTGTCCATTATTCCTTGGGGCAGTGATTCTTCACCTTTAGCAGATCATAGAAATAAAACAACTTCCATTCTTTTTTTTCATTACGTAGTGCAAGCAAATTTCTGCAATACAAATAAGTTGGTATCAGTTTCAAAAACATAGCTGGTCTCTAATGAGGGTTGCACTAAAATTTCAGCATTATCTGGATTCGGTAGCAGTTTCCTCATTGTGTTTTCAGCATTTTTATTTTATTCATTCAGATAAAAACAATATAGAATTTGCTATTCATGACAACCTCCTCTGCTGTCATAATCCTACCACACCTTTAATTGTCCATATGACATCAAAGATCAACTTCACAATTTCTAGTGTGGAAAAACAACAGATTAAACAAAAATGTGTTTTTAAAGGATATTTTCAAAGGACTTTAGAAATAAAACTGAAATATTTTGATAAAGAGCAGAGGTAAGGAAATCTCTTCCTTAAGATCTGTTCTAGTGTTACAGTTCACTCCAGCTTACTTGAATACGTCACCACATGAGAACATGGTAATGGCTAAGATTTTACTGTATTCAGTACTAAATAGAAGCTGTCCAAAGTACCATAAAGATTACTCTCAGAACACAAATATACTTCAGGAACTGCTCTGAATGCAGCTGGCATAACTACTGCACTCAAAACTGGTCAGCAGACAGCAGCTAAAAGATGGTTGTAAAAAACAGAATAAGAACTCATACAGCTAAGTTGCATCCTCCTGCCGTAAAAAGCTGATCCTTTTTATTTAAAGCCAAATCAGACATGTTACGTGATCTGCAGTGAAAGAGGCATAGAAACTCAGACCAGTGGTATTGTTGCTATGTCCTTTGTGGTCTCTCTGAGATCTGACTTCACCAGATCTTGTCTTCTGCATGACTGGGATTCCAAACAAAACATCACAGACCAGCTGGGCAAAGCATCGCTGGTGTGGACTAGCAATGAGTCACATGCCAAAGGACGGGGGGTCCCTTGGGAGAAAGATGTGATGCTCTTCAGGAATGTCGGATTAAATTCAAGCATGCTGCCTTTCTGGGCTACCAGAGAAGCAAAATATTCACCTTTGGGCATCACAGTAAATATCAAAGTCAGGCAGTGAAAGGGAGGGGAGCAGTTTGTGTGGATTTCCTCTTTAGCAGAGTTGAATGTGTTTTATAAATGGATAGGAAAAGCTTCTGAAAAATATCTATCCTGATTTGGCCTCTTTCCTCTCCTCTTTCTTCTCCTCTTTCTCTGGCAGTTTCTTACAATAGACCAGTTAGGATGGGCACAGAGGGAAGCTAAGGTTCTGCAAAATTGTTTTTTTGTAGAGGGGAGAGGAAATGAGTAGGCAGGACTAACTGCTTTGTGTGGAGGGTAGGCATTCTGGAGAATTCAAAAGGTGACTGGAGAGAAGGACTGGAGCACAGGTAGGGCTAGGACAGCTATTGGTACAATCACTAAGTACTAACTACTAGGGAAAAGAAGGGTGACCAAATCTAAAATGTTTGCTATTATTTAAACCCTTTCTTTCTGTCTTGCACAGTTGTGGCATACAAGGGAAGTCCACATTTTCTGAAACAGTAGGACTTATTTGACCTTGCTTTGCTTGTGTGTCTGTCCCTACAGACATTTTTTGAATTGGCTAATTTCCTCTTTATTTTAGGGACGAGAAGAAGTCACAGAGCTGACCATTATGAAGGTGTATGGGAATTGATGGCCAGGAGAGACAGAAAGCTTTGCAGAGTCCTGGAGAGCTCCAGACTTACTTCACACACTATTAGACCTCAGAGAAACTGCTCTGGATGCAGCTCAGCAAGCAAAGCTTGAACCAACACTTGTAATCAGCCTCATCCAGCTTATTCAGTTCTGCTGCTCTTGCTATTATTTGCTTCCTAGTGGGATAGATTTCCCATTCATTTGTGTTATCAGGATTTGTTTTTCCTCCTGTTACCTTCCCATTCTTTCCCTCCACGCAGTAGGTTTCTTTGTTTGACAACAAGTGATTCTAATTAATCATTTTGTTCTGCTTTTGAATTGTGCAGCTCTGATTAATTTGGGGGACTGGCTATGGGGTTGAGCCAAAGTGACAGTGAGCCATGAACATGGGCTCTATTGTCTGCAACAGTACAAAATGCTTGTGCAGAATGGCTTGAAAATTTAAGTATTTCTTTTGTCTGTAATATACTATGTTTGCTTAAATCTTTCAAAGCAATGTTCCCTATAGTGTGTAATAAGAGATTACTCAAAAGTTAAGAAGATGATTACTCAGGTATTGGAGAATTATAAGTCAGAGGCTAATATGCCTATTACTTTAGTCTCACTGAAGATTGGCATTATTTTTATTATTATTAATACTAATAAGATAATTTAAGAATCGTTGTATTCAGGGACTGAATATGATTTCGTAACTATAATGCTGGTTCCTCTGAATTCCTAGAAATTTCTTGCTGTTCCAGTCCAGTAAAAATTTATTTTTCCTTTATATAGACCTATCAGGATAACATAACAACATATGAACTCATATAGGTCATCTAACCCACCTACTGTTAAAACTGGACTGTTAAAATAAAAGGTGTGAGTCCTAGCAGCAATAAGAGCTATCAGTATGCAAGATTTTATGTCTTGATTCAAGTCTGCTTTCCTAATTCTGTCTTTGTACCTAAGTGGGCATCATATATATAGAACTATGTAAATACACATGTAGAGAAATAACTACAGGTAAAAGACTGTTTCTCAAAAGGGGTATGAGCTTGAATGTGACACTGTGCAGCTGTGTGGCTGCTGCTCCGGAGACTGGGTATGGATAAATCCCTTCTCCCAATATTCCACTGCTCCCAGCTGTATGGGTGAGGATAAAAGGGAAGGTTTTCCCTGGTAAACCTCCATCTCTTCAGGCTCTGATTTCTGTGGGGTAGAAGCCTTCCTAAGCTTTTGAATGCAGAAATGTCTGTGTTTGTGAAGTTTTTTTCTGGTGTACAACTGAAACTCCTAGGGATTAGCAGAGTACAAATACTAATAAATAATGAACCATGAAAAACAAACAAGACAGCTTCAGAGATCACAGAATCAGAGAACATGCTGAGTTGGAAGGGACCCATCAGGATCACTGAGTACAGCTCCTGGCTCTGCACAAGACAACCCAAGAGTCACACCCTGTGCCTGAGAGCGTTGTCCAAACCCCTTGAACTCTGTCAGGCTTGGTGCTGTGACCACTTCGTTGGGGAGCCTTGTTCCAGTCAGTGCTCAAACACCCTTTAAGTGAAAAAACCTGATACTTAACATAAACCTCCCCTGACTCAGCTTCATGCTGTTCCCTCAGGTCCTGTCACTGGTCATGAGAGCAAAGAGATCAGTGCCTGCCCCTCTGCTTCCCCTCCTGATGGTGTTGAAGCCTGCAGTGATCCAAGTCATCTCTCTGAGTTCCCTTGATGGAGTCTTGCAGATCTATGGCCATAAGTAAAATCTCCTTTACCCTTCAGAACCAATGTAGAGTTTAGCCTTAGTTGCTGAACATTAACTTTATATGTTTTAAGTAAAAATATAAAAACTATCAATACACATATTTTTCTCCTGGTAAAATGTTGTTTACTCAGATGAGCAACTGAGGTAAAGGCAAAGGTGTCAGACTGACTAAGGAACTAAGGGAATTATGACGTGGCTGTGAGCTGGATATCAACATAAAAACTTCTGGGATTTTACTATCTTGTCAGTTTATTATACTTTCCTGACAGAAGGTCAGCAGGCTGGGAGTTTGTTTGGAGACCATGCATCAGAACTGATGAAAAGTAAAAGGCATTTCTGTCTCTGAAGTCTCACATTTTTATACCTTTTTTTTTTTTTTTCTTTTTTAAATTATAATGCAGTCTGCAAAGAAGCAGCTTTAAAAACTCCAGACAGCAAGGGAGCAGAAATATAAATCCTTGTTTTGTTCTTTAAAGCCATTAAGCATAAAATCACAAAATGATAGGTGTTTTCTGAATATCTAAAACATCATTTATTTGCTATACATAATCTACTGAACACCTTTATTTTAAGCAGACTTGGCTACACTAGGAAGTATCTGGAGTGATTTTGTTGGCTTCAAGTTTATTACAGGGTTTTCCATCTGGATCAAGAACAGAGTGTGAAGGAAATCACAGAGTTTCTATTGCACAATGTTAATATAATATTATTAATCTAATAAATAAATAGACAAATTTTATACTTGAAAAAAAGAAATATTAAAACCAAAATGGAATGGTGGACAGGCAATAATAGGCTAATATAAGCTGGAAGGAAACTCTGGAGGTCATATGGTCAAAGCCTTAACTCAGGACAAGATAAATTTTGATCCCATTAGAATAAAACATAAGTGAAACACATTTTGCCTTGCAAAACACATCTGTAGTGATGGTACAGAAAAAGATGGGGTCAAGATGATGATTCTGTTGCTGTGTGTGGCACTAAACTCCCTTTGTGTATGTGGTCAAAGCCATCCTGCGTGACTGGCCCACATGCTTCTAGGTAAATTGAACCCTTATCAGATGTAATAATTTTAATAGATATGGTATTACTAAGTGAATCATTTCAGGACCAGGTTAGAATTTCTAGTGGATGTCTGATTGATTCATCTAGTCCACTTCAATAGCACTAGGATATAAGAGGTACAAAGAACAGTTGTTACTCCCTGTGTCCTTTGAGCAGTAGAAATGAGTTGAAACAGCAAATGTTCAAGGAACAAGGTCTGTTGAGTAATGACATTCTCATCTCACCTCTTGTAAGTTAAAGGAAAGTTTGCCATTGAATTCCCTAGGACTTTGCTTCTCCCTTCCTTTTTTTTTTTTTTTCTTTTTTTTTTTTTAATAAATGTTCATTTCATTCTTAATAAGTCTTTATATTAAAAAGTGAATTTGGCAAAAGCGCATAAAGTGCAAAATATAGACTCATCTGTTCTGTGTTGATGTTGTTTGCTTGCCCAAGCAATTGAGCTATTTTAAAACTACATTTTTCCATCTCTGAAGAGATTATTAGGTATGTCTAAAAATACACAAGGACTGTCATATTTCCTGGTTCAGTGGCGTTAGTTCAGTCCTTGTTCCACTGAATGTTAGACCAGCATTCATCTAAAGACAATTTTATTGGTGTCTTATGCTTAATGTGCATATAAGATGAAAATCTCCAGGCTATATAAAAGATTTGAATATCTCAGTCTTGCTAAAACACGTATGGAACATTCCTCCAAACTCATTTGGGTGATTTTTTATGGGTGATTTAATGTTTTTTTATGAAACATCTTTAATTATGGCTAGGGTGGAATGAAGCTTTATGGCTTACAATGTCAGTTTCTATTATCTCCCAGAGCAAACAGAGAACCTGTTCATTCTCTTCCTGAGTAGCCCTATACAAGTCCCCTCTCTGCTCAGTGCTCCCTGCAAAGTTGGTGGTGTGGTTGTTCATGGTGTTCCTGGGATTCTTTTTTTTTTTTTTTTTCAGACAGAGAGATACAGACCTCTCAAGTCAAAGCACTAGAGCTCTGAATTACTCTTTGGAAATGTGCCCCTCTGGACTATGGCAGTAATTTAGCATGATTGCACTCCTCATTCAGGGACCTCACTTAGCTGTCCAAGGGAAAGGTGAACTTTTGAGACTACCCACTGAATGGCTCCAGAAGAAGATGGTGATTATGTTTTTTCACCTTTACAGAGGTGAAAAAATAGTAAAGACAGTTCTGCTGAAGAGGAATTTTAAAATCTCTGCAATTAATGAAAGAATGGTTTTATTTTTGAAAGGTCAAGCAACTGAAATGTTGTTGTGAAAGAGTCATTATGCTGCTTCTATAGCTTCTATAGAACTGTGAGAATAACAGACTTTGACAGGAAAAGCAGCATGTAGACTTTTGGTAAACACTGTCAAAGGTAAAGAAATGTACTGGTTTCTCGTTTAAAAAACGACCAAGGGACCAAACAAAAAACCAAAACCCCCAGTCGTTAAACCCCTCCACAAATATTTTTTTAAATATTGCCCTAAGCTATATTCAAACAAAGTACAGCACTGAAGTGTTGCAAAAAAGAAAACCAGATAGGTCAGCTCATATAGAATAAACCATTTAATTATTGCAGATGAAGGCTTGGGCTTGCTGCTCCTCCATTTGACATCACAAACAAGCATAAATTATTTTCCATGAAGAAAAGAAAACCAACCAAACAACGTGAGGTCTTCTACCTACCTTTAAAGAGTGGATACTTCTTTTAAGAGCATGTAAGGGGCAGCCAGAAGGGAAGGGAGAATAGGCTGAAAGCTGTTGGTACATTATTGTCCAGATTGATTTACAATAAGCATCTGAGGTTTACTTGTACGGAATCTAAGGGCAGGAATCCAGGCTCAGAAAATGAGCTCAGATGAAGACCAGATGAGACTACAGACCAGTAAAAAAACCCAAGGGATTTATGATTTCAATGTAAGAAACAGACACTTAAGATTTGATCTTTTTATACAGAGATCTGAGGCTTTATACAATTTTTGGGTCCATTCCAATTTGTTCCATGGAGGAGGGAAATTATTTTGTAAATAGGGTGTTTCCCTGCTGCATATTTAGATGTTCAGAGTGATTTTCCCATTCCTTGAATCCTTTGAGGTTTCTGGTTTCTTTCTTCTGACATATAAATTCTCCAAAACAGATGATCCAGAGCTCAGCTCTGCCGTTTAGAATCAATCCTCAGGGAGAATCCCTGGCTCTCACTGAGTGGATCACACTCTTTAGCTGCCACTGAAGCACTGGAAAGTTAACCAGTGCTTTAGGCAGCAGCTCCTCAATTTCCAGTGCAAAAGAGGACATATGATTTTTCCTTCTCATCTGCTGCATCAGTTCCCTGCAATTGATGTCTGCCTTTAATATTGGCTAATAGATTCCAGCCTGAGATAGAAAATACCTACATTAATTAGAGGCAATATGATACATTGCAAATGCCCAAACCATACAGCAGTTTGACATAAGGATGAACTAAATTTCATGTTCAGTGCAGCTGATTTGTATCATTGCTGATGGAGGCAGTTGTCCCTTTTCCTCTTGGCCTCAGCCAAGCATTTTTTCACCCACTTTCCTAATATGAAGACAGGTGTTTGGTCAGTCAGACTGGGATGTTCCAAGTGTGGCTGAAAACAAATCCACTTTTGTGGATTTTTAATCAGACAACCTTGTGGGAATCTTTGGGAACATATAGCTGAGAATGGAAGGAAAGGCAGAATCATGCTTTTTTTCCTGGAGCTCATCCATACACTGGATTAAATTGGTCATGAAACTGCATCCCAAAAGTGAAAAATCTATTGTAAAGATTGTCTAGTGAGCTGCCAAGAACTTTTTATTTAAAGAAGTCAGCTTCTTAAACCCTAATGAACTCCCATGGATTTTGATGAAAATTTAATCAAACTATGCATCTTGAATATCTTACTCTAAGTTATTGTATAATTTACCTTTCCTACAAGACCTGTTCAGATAAATACATTTTATTAAGGAAAATTGATGGTAATATATCAGTAAGACAGATTAAAAAAGGTGGTGATTAAGTTATTTACAGCTCATACAAATACATCTAAATCAAAGACCAGGACTTTTCTAACCTAGGCATGGGGCATGCCTTTACTGTTGATGTAACAGTATTATTTCTCCTCCTGGATCTTCAAGTACCTACTAAAAACCATCATGTAGTTAATTGTAACCTTAAATTTGTCAGACTGTCCTTTGCTATAACTGTAATATTACAGAGCAGGCACATAGAAAAAGCCAGTATTTCTTTGTAGGCATCTTTGCTTTGGACTGGCCCTTTCCAGCATTTTTAGTACAGAAATAACACATAATCTGGTGGTATTATACTTATTCATTCCTGAGTGCTGGAATGCCATTCAGAAATAAACTAATGTATTCTTTTTTGCCTTACATACTGAAGAGCCATTGAAAAGTAAAGCTGATAACACGGAAGTACAATTGCAAGAACTCTGTTTTGACTTAGTTAGAGATTCAGGACACATATGCAACATAATTTGAAAATAATTCAAACTGAACAAATACTCGAAGTAGTTCAAGGATGCGTGAATAAAATGTGAGTGGAGAGCTGTTATTAGTTACATTCCTCCAAGCTTGGTCTTAGAAACAGACCTACTGAGTGTACTCAACAGAAACATATTCTTACACCTTGGTATAACAGCTAGCTATGAAAGTTATGGTTAAAAGTTATTGGCAATAGACAGATGATCATACAAGGAAAGTTTTTTTTTTACCAGCAAAATACAAAGAATGTAAAATGCAAAGTCTCTAATTTAGAGATTCATTGAATAACTTCTTCTATAGTGGTTGGATATCAACAAAAGAAATTAGATATCCTTAGGATCCCTTTGCTCTTGAGACAAATATGAATTCTTAAGGGAGTGAGGCCATAAAACAATAAAATTATTGGATGTATCAAATTCAAAGGTTTTTTTACAACAACAAGTAAAATCTTAAGATCACTGTATAAACCTTTAGATGGCCTGATGTCTCTGAATGATTGGGAAAATTCTGAACACACCTTAAAAGATTAATCAGCAGAGCTTGTCTTATCTAGTCTTGTGAGATAGAAATTAGTTACTTCATATAATTACATTTTGGTATGAGAAGAAAACATTTAACAGTAGCAATAGAGTAGAAATATTTATGTTAGATGATTATTCTGGTGGAAAATCATATCATGGATATGTTTACACTGAAAATTAACTGACATCACAAATGTTGAAATAGATTCCCAGATAAGACAGATAAGGTCAGAATAATGCATTATTCCAACATGAAGCTAATTAAGCTTATGGGGAAAAATGATAGAAGAGAGACGAACCCAGAATGAAAAATGAAATTCTGTGAGAGGAAGTTATGGATTTTTAATCTACTGATATTCCCCAAAATGAAGGCAGGAGGATATGAAAGGATGCAAACTGCTATCTATTGTGACATACATGATAAATCCAAAGTACTACTGTTTGCCTTCCAGGGCCAAGAATATCTTTTCTGTCGTCTAAATAACTTAACTGCCATTATTTTTTCCATTTCTGCTTTAGAAAGAAGATGAGTGTCAAAGCTTGAAACAAGACATTGACTGAAGAGTCTTACTGCTTATAGTGCTTATGAGAAGTGTCTTGTGACCGTGGCCAGTGAGACTTGCCAACACAGTGACCTGGTTAATCGGTGGATTTTCTCACAATCAGACTGTCTTGTGGGTTTTTTTGCAATTATTTCAATGTGGATCTCAGTTCAGCCCACAAAACTCCTGCTGTTGCAGGAGTATAAAATATTGAAGGAACAACATAATAATATACCACAAATCTCTCAATAATTTGCCTCCTATAGGCCAATAGCTGCTTAGTGAACGAGCCATGAAATGTTTCCCTAGCTATGTTTAGGAGTTTTCTGAGGAAGGATTTTTTTTCTGCAATAACTCTAAATGGTTACAACCTCCATGCCTTTAAATCAGAAACACCATAGATTTCTTAGGTTTTTTTCCAGTTTTGGAATACAGAGTTTTGCATCATTTGATTCCATTGTGGTTTGATGGCTTTGAAGGTAAGAGGGGTGAGAAGGACTTCAAGTAGAGGTTTGAAAGGCCCATCAGACTAAAGATTGTAAGCATGAGGTTTAGCAGTGATGATCTATGAGTCATACTCATCCTTTGTTCCTGCATCATTTAAGTCAGTCAGTCTTCAGGCCACCCACAGCTCTTTGTTTAATCAGGTTCAGTAGAAGTAGTCAATAATTAATTTAGATAAGATCAGTTAAAGAAAAACAGGGACACAGATTACCCCCATATACATGTGGCTCAGGTGTAAAACTTGCATTACAATTTTTTTCTGTCTGGCCAAAGACATGCTCTGTACAAGAGGTTTGATTATAAAACCATTAGGTCAGTACCTGATGCTGTGCATAATAAGAAGTGATGAAGTGTGACAGCAGCATATCATGTACATTATCATAATAATTTCTAGAAACACTGGCTAGAGAACTGCATTGAGTTATAAGGCTGCCATCTCTGAGTGAAGAAAAGAGCTGTGAGAGTGTTTATGGGTGATTAGGGCATTTGGAAATCACTGCCTTTGCAAGGCTGCACAATGTGCTCTTCAACAGCGTGACAGTGGACCTATACTAGTAAAAGCAAACTAGCACCTGTCATAACTACTAATTTTCCTTCTTTCTTTCTTGCTGAACCGAAATAAATGTAATTGAATATGTACTTAAAGATTAGTCTTTGTTCAAAAATGCACTGCAGTTAATATAGCAAAAAATTTAGAATGTAACAAAGTAAAAAAAAATTTGATTGTCTTAAAACCACAGTTCTTTGACTGCCTAGCTCCCTTCTTCCCCAAGAACCTGAAAGTTCTGAGGAAAAGTAGAAATGTAATGTTGTCCAACAATTCACTGTAAAAATGTTTCTGTCTTCATTATTGCTTGTTGAATGTCTACGACTGAAATGAGTGTAATGGAAATGAAGCTTGGCCACTTGTCATTCCACACATAGGTCAGGTATGGAAGAACAAACAAGGAGTAAGGATGGCATATTATCCAGCTTTTTATTTTTACCTTCCCATTTTACAAGATATCTGAAGTATCCTGCAGGCTTTTCATCGTGAATCAACCAGTTTTTGAGTGGAGCTGCCTTAAGTTTTTTCTCCATATGGCTCTGCAACATGATACAATAAAATCTTTCCCAAGAGAGAAAATTCATCCAGTAAAGATTTAACAAACAAATTCTGATCTTGTTTGTACCCAGGAGCTCCATGGTGCCCACCAGTTCTTAGTTCATTTGAAGTCAGCTCCAGGAGGAGCAGCATCTGGCTTTCACACTGCTGCCATCAGTGAACTTAGTCTGTATTTACACTCATGACAATAAAATCAGAATTTTCTTTTAGTATTCTAGAAGTGAAAATCCACAGACACCATAAATAACATTTCTGTACAAGCCCCAAGTACCTCAGAAGGCTCCATGTCAATGAAACACAGGTTGAATTTCAAGAAATGACAGGTTATCACATATTGTAAGTCTCTAAATAATCAGTTTATGTTGTAGCAGTGCTTGTCTCCTTCGTGGGAGAGAAAGAGTGGGGGATAGGGAGAGAAGGTGAGAGGAAAAAGAAACAGACATAAGTTTATATTAATAATATAAACGAAGTTTTACTCCAGAAAAAACAGGAGTCTTGTGGTTTTGACCTCTCTACATCTGAGGTTCCAGCAGTTATGCCTGAACATTTTGTTACTATAAATACTTTGACTACGTATCTTAATCATAAGACTGTCCAGAGACCTCATTCTTGGCTTAAAATATTGTTCTTTCCAAAGCTGCTGAATATATTCTTTCTGAGTAATTCACAGTAATAATAAAAAAACAACCAACAAAACAAACACACAATAGGTCTTCATAGATGCTGGATATTTCATAGTAGGGACTGACAAAGTAGGAGCTTGAAGCACAGGCGCTCTGAAAGACATATTTGAGAGATACAAAGGTTCCATGTTCAGACTGAAAATCTGCCAGTACTCTTAAACACTGATTTTGGGATTATAAAGTGCAAGCTGTCATACTACCCATACAAAATTGCCAACCTTAGAGCTACTTAGAGTGTGTCTCAGCCATATGTATCTTTGAATCTGCAGGCAGGTCTGTACTGCTGTGTTAGATTTATCCAGGAGTTCTGCTCATGCTCTAAGATGAGCTAAAATTTGGCTCACTCTTGTCTGTGAACCATTTATCTGCACTATCATATCCATTTCATAATGGAAAACTTAGCCTCTGCCTGTGGCAGTAAGAATGAAACGACTGTGCCTGCAAAGGAAACCAAGGATGCAAATTGCTTTTACACAGGGAATTAGATCTCTGAATTTCCTCCATACTTCTGTTTACAGTGAATATTCTCTGCCTTTTTTTTTTTTTTTTTTCTTCCTACTAGTCTGAAATCAAAATCTACTCTGTTCCAAAGATTTGGTGTGTAAGCCTGGCTTTTTTTGTTAACATATGTTGCCTGTGGTATCACTCATTGCAGGCATAGATGAAGGCTAACACATTGTTATCAACATATTGAATGAAGAGGCCTACTTACGGAATTGTCTAAGTAATACACCTGCTTGTTTGCATTGTAATAAGGCCTGATGACAAAAACCCTCCAGGTCTCTTTGTCTGAGTCTTTACAGAATGTAAATATGGCTGTAATGAATTGTAACTTGTAGAGGGTACAAATGCACTTGGATGCAAACCATTCAATTACTTCAGCAACCTTTAGATGCCAAATCCCACCTGTGCCCTTTCAGAGGCTTTCAGTGGCTTTGCTGAGGTTTGAATCAGATCAATAATATACAATGGGATAACTCAGTGCTGGAATTTTAGGACTATGTTCATTCAAAAAATTGTAAATAATGCCAATAAAACTCCTAACACCAGAAATAACATGACACAGAGAAATGTAGCATTGGGATAAATTTGTCTTAATTTTAGGTATATGGATTGGCCACAGACACACCTGTGAGTGTTTTCTGGATTCCCATTTTTGTCAGCTAAAGGAGACTCACTGTTCTCATCTTCTCTTGACAAGTAAAATAGGTCCAACAAATTACACTTTAGAAGTGTCTATCTGTGTCCACTGAGCGTAAAGGTGTGTAGAAGACCAGCTCTAATTTAGACATATGCACTGAAGACATTTGGAGCAAGGTGGGATGAATCCCACTTCACAGGTTTTAAAATGAGACTGGCACCTGAATTTTTGCTCTTCTATATATTACTCAGACCATTCACTGCCTGCAATGGGTGGGACTCCTTTCACTCAACTGTAGATATAAGCCTGATGTAGACGTCTGTGTATAAATGGATAAATTTAGTCTCCAATAATCATCCATGAGAACAATTAGACACTTGCACTACAGGCAGTTGTGTGTGTCAGATGAGTTGCACACAAGCAGTCTTTATTTGCTTGCTTTGCCTGTTGAGGTTAGGCACCCTGGAGAACAGAAAGTTAATGGACAGGTAATTGCAGATTCCCATAACTCAAGATTCTCAGAGAAGATGGAGCCATGCACTGAGGTGCATGATGAAAGGATCAAGAGACAGTTGTCAAAAGTGGCAGCAAGTGGAATGCTGGTTGTAAATAAGGCAAAAAATTCTTCACTTAGGGAGGGCATATATTCTAGTCTGCGAGGTTAAGAGAATATACTTTGTCGCTGGTGGTCAGATGCTGAAACACATTGCCCAGAGGGGCTGAGAAACCTGTCACAGCCCTGCTTTGGCTGGGAAAAGGGACTACCAATCTGATTTATTCTATGACTCTGAGGTATAAACTACTATAAAAAGGAAGGGGGAGGGGAAGGTACCTGAGACAACTCCTCATTGAGTATTCCACTGGTACCTTCCTGCTCTAGAAGGCAGTTTCCACCTGTCACTGAGGTGAGGTGGGATCTATCTGATTAGCTGGGGCAAAAAGTTAAAAAAACTTCTTTTTTACAGTCAATGAATATAGTAATTACTTCTCAGCAAAGACTCTTTTTCCTAGAGCAGACATTTAAAACAGGTTAGATGGATGCACCTTGAATGCACTCTCTCAGTCTTCCTCAAATAAATAAAGCTGGTTGCAGAGTCTGAATTCTCACTGGAAAAATGCACAGGCTCCAGAAGAGGCAGTGCCTTGTGCCTCAATGAGTTACTGAGCATCAATAACACTCTGTACTGCTGCTGCTTTAATTGGCCTGTGGTTGATAGTAAGAAAATGAGGTACTCTAAAATGCATTTATTTCCAGTCTATCCAATACTTGTTAAATTTATTTTTTGTTTGTACTCTGCAGCTGTTTTCTGCTGGTTCCTGCCCAGGGCAGCCCCTCTAAGTATAGAAGGTTACACAAAATGTGAGCTGGGGCATGAGTTGCCCTTTGCTTTAAGGGCCACATGAACCTCCAGCCACTGAGATTCAGAGCAGCATGAACTGCCTGCAGCATTGAGAGCTGCTGGCAAGGCAAGGGACGGGCTGTGTGCAACACAAGGCTTTATTGTTGTGACTTCCAGGGTCTGCTATTTATCAGTGGCCCAGCAGACAGCAACCTCTCCTTTATCTTCTGTTCCTGGATATTGCAGAGGAAGCGAAAATGGGAATTGGATTTACCTGACTTAGCAATGCTGGGTTAATGGTTGGACTCAGTGGTCTTAGAGATTTTTTCCAACCCAAATGACTTTATGATGCAGAAAATCTGATTTGTTTATCAGGAGATGTGAGAAATGGGAACTGCAATTTGTGCCCTTCATCTAAACATGCTGCCATGCAAGGAAGTTAACTAATAGGTTTTCAGACTGCATTTTCAGTCTCCTCTTACTAAACACACATGAGCTTTTAAACTAAGAGTTACACCTTAAAGATGAGCTAGTTGGGAAGAAAACCAGCCTGGCTAAACAGAGAGCTTTGGCTGGAACTCAGGAAAAGAAGGAGATTTTATGGTCTTTGGAAGAAAGGGCAGGCAACTCAGGAGACCTACAAAGATGCTGTGAGGTTTTTCAGGGAGAAATTTAGAAGGCTGAAAGCCTTCTTAATCTGGATACTGCTGTAAAAGACTATAAAATATATTACTATACATATATCAGCAGCAAAAGGGGAGTTAAGGAGAATGTTCATCCTTTATTGGATGTAGTGGGAAACATAGCGACAAAGGAAGAGGAAAAGGATGAGATGCTTAATGCCTTCTTTGCCTCAGTGGAGCACGACCCTTCTCTCTTTTTGTGGGCTATGGTCTCCTCCCCTCAGCCTTTAACTCTCCTGGCTTCTTTGCACAACTCTCTATAGTAACAATGATTTAAGGCAATTAAAAAAGCCCAGTTCCCCACAGATGGGTACACTGATTGCTGGGTAAAAAACTGGCTGGACTAGGCCCAGGTGGAGGTGGAGAATGCTGCCACATCCAGTTGGTGTCTGGTCACTGGGTGGGGTTCCTCAGGGCACATTACTGGGGCCAGTCTTGTTTAACATCTTCATTGAGGAGGGGATTGAACGCACTCCACCCTGAGATTGCATATGACATCATGTTGGGCAGGAGTATTGATCTGCTGGAGGGTAGAGAGCCTCTGCAGAGGGAACTGGACAGGCTGGATTGATGGCCTGAGGCCAACTGTATGAGGTACAATAAGGCAAAGTGCTGAGTCCTGCCCTTGGGTCAGCCCCTGCAACACTTCAGGCTCAGGGGAAGAGGGGTTGAAAAGCTGCCTGGCAGAAAAGGATCTGGTGGTGCTGGTCGACAGTGGCTGAACATGACCCAGCAGAGTGCCCAGGTGGCCAAGAAGGCCAATGGCATCCTGGCTTGTAGCAGTAGTAGTATGGCCTGCAGGGCCAGTGATCTGCCAGGGCAGTGATCCTTCCTCTGTACTGGGCACTGGTGAGGCCATGCCTTGAATCCTTTGTTCAGTTTTGGGTCCCTCACTCCAAGAAAGACACTGAGTGGCTGGAGCATGTCCAGCAGCTGAGAGAGCTCAGGTTGTTCAGTCTGGAGAAAAGGAGGTTCGGGGGAGCCTTATCACACTCTACAGCTACCTGAAAGGAGGTTATAACCAGGTGAGGGTTGGTCTCTTCTCCCAGGTAACAGCTGATAGGACAAGAGGAAATGGCTCCAAGTTGAGCCAGGAGAGGTTCAGATTGGATATTATGAAAAACTTCATCACTGAAAGGATTGTCAAGCATTGGAACAATCTGTCCAGGGTAGTGGTGTAATTACTGTCCCTGGAAGTATTTAAAAGATGTGTAGATGAGGTACATGGAGATGTGGTTTAGTGGTGGACTTGACAGAGCTGAGTTAATTAGACTTGATGATCTTAGCAATCTTTTCTAATCAAAATGATTCATTGATTCTATGATCTATAATCAGCTGACAGATTATCTTACAGAGAGGGTAATCAGGCACTGGAATGGGCTGCCCGGGGAAATGGTGGATTCTCTGTCCCTGAAGGTTTTTAAGATGAGACTGGATGTGGCACTTAGTGCCATGGTCTGGTAACGATAGTGGTAGAGGATCAAGGGTTGGACTTGATGATCTCAGAGGTCCTTTCCAACCCGGTTGATTCTATTATTCCATGATTCTATGGTTCTATGATTCTATGATTCTATTATTCTGTGATTCTATGATTCTATGATTCTATGATTCTGATATCCCTAAATCACAAAGAATGAAATAAGATCTATTCTTTGAGCAAATACTGTTCAATGGGCTATGTAGGAGAGGCTTATATGAAGACACTGATAAAAATCTGCACTTCATTCACAGAGGATTTATTTTGATGGGTAATGACAGCCTGTTAGCCTCCCTAGCAACACTTGCCTGTCTACCTCTGACCCATCAAGAGGAAGAAGTCAAGGGTTTTCTTCCCCTTTTTGATTTGTCTGAAACTCTAGAGCCTGAGGGAAGAAATCTTTTGCCCTATTCAGCACTGTGTGAAATCCTTGTAGGAAACAGTAAGCAAACTATTGTTTTTCACAGATGCCATTCTCCTACATAAACTCCTCAGTAATTAACCAGCAGCATCTTCAAAGCATTGTGAGGTAAATCAGAAGGAGCAGGAATGACAAAGTGATAATACCCACGTGTTTTGATGCAGAAATGACATGGTAGCAGTATCAAAACAGGTCATCACTGTCTGAGATCTTGCTGATGTTTATACCAGTTTTCAAGCTGGTATATCACAGGAGATATCTGATGCAGCCCAGGATATGACAGGCTTTCTGGGCTGCAAGTGCACATTTTCAGGTTGTGTTGAGATTCTCATCAACTGATACTCCCAAATCCTTCTCAGGGCTCCTCCCAGTCCATTCTCCGCTCAGCTTGTGTTTGTGCTTGGGATTGTCCTGAGCCAGGTGGAGGACTCCTATTCCCTAGATGTCTTTCAGCTTTCTCAGCAAGATTAGGAATGTCAACAAGGAAACATGCTCAGATCAGAATACTTTTTTCCATCAAATCCTTTTGCAAAGGACAGTTCTTTAAATTTCGCAAAAAAAGATAATATCCAAAACATACTGCACAAAACATACTGCTTCTCAAGCTGTATATCTTTGTCAAAATGTTCATAAGAAGATATACCATGTACAGCTTCTGTCATTGATACCAGGGAAAAACAGACATCAACTTGCTAAAATAATGTGTCTTAAAATTAATATATTCTTTGTCTGCTGCTTTTTACTCATATTTATGTGAACAGACAATACAGGCATATCTAGGCCCATACAAACTATATTTATGAAGTATACATACTCAACAAGTTTTCTTGACTAGTTTTTGTTAGCTTCTAGATCAGATAACACAGAGTATGGGGCTTACTGAGTTCTCAAGCAAATATTATGTAATTTTAATATGTAAAAATGTTTACAGGTTTTATATTTCATTTAGCGCATTTTCCTGAACTACCTTATCATCAAAAAAGCATTGTATATTTGTACTGATGTATCATTGAAATATTTTTCTGTATCTTACTGAGTTTATGTATTGGGTTATATTTCTCCTCTCCAGCTCTCAGCTGGAGGAGTGGAAGTAAAATTCATTCTGTACCCATTTAGGCGAGAGGGCAGTCAGATCAATAATCTGTGGTAGCTTCTTGGCAGAAAAATAAAGATACTTTCACAAAAGTATTGATTCCATTAATCCATGTTCCACTGCAAACTGCCAACAGGTCAGTTCAGTCACACTTCTCCTCTTCTTTTAATTGAAAACAAATTTATAATAGATTGCAAGGAGTAAGGACACTTACCTCAAGGCACCTCAAGTGCTTAAAAAACAAGATTTGTGTTCCCCCAAATCACAGGACTCCCTTAAAAAGATTGTGATATTTAGGATTTGGATAAATGATGTTCTGTGTTTGTTTTTTTTTTGTCTGTGTGTGTGTATGTGTCCTCTGTTTCAAAACCACCAAAGTCTGCTTATGTCACCTTGAGAAGTTTTTAACTGAAACCAATAGAATAGAAAAGATGCCAGGACTAAAACAACACATCAAATCTACATTGGAATTTGTACCTGACTCTTTCTTCTCTCTAGGAAATTCTGAATCTTTAGCTCTCCTCTGGCTCTTGGAAAATGTTTTCTTCTTCTGCCTCTTCCTTCAGCTTATGCTCTCCCAAATTCAAATATGACATAAAAAATGTTCTAGTAAAGACATGTAGTGTATTGCCTTTTACCATCACTGCTTGCCAGCTTTCATCATTGCTGTGCCTATTCTTTTCCTGGAGCAATATTATTTTCATGTTCTGTTAAAAAAACCTTGACATTCTGTAGGAAAATAAAAGTCTGCAAGACAACAAAGTGCATGTGTGTGTGAGCACGTGGAGCTTTCTTGGCAGCTTCTCTGTCTATTGCTTTACCTCTGATCATATCAACATTATTTTCCCTTCAAGCAAACAAAGTGCTTTGAAGTGATGTCTCCCTTGACACCACAAGCCATTGACAAACTGTCAGGAGTAGACAATAGAGAAAAAGGGATGTATGTCATGTTTGAGGGAGCTGGGACAGTACTGGTCCACATCTTCAGCTGTCAGCTGAAACTCACAGGGACCATGACATGTATGTGTGTGAAGGACGTGGGGTAATAGTGGGAAGCACTGAACTGCCATTTGCTTTATAAAAAGATACTCAGTTTATACATGGAGAAAGTGAAGTATCAATCAAAAGTATCAATCAAACGAAAGTTTGAGATATGGAAAATGCCTGATGGAAAACAACTGGCAAAGAGAGAGGCAGATATGTAGAATAATGGAGTCATGATTGTCTGTTAACACGCATAGAATGAATCATTAAGTTTGGAAAAGACCTCCAGTATCACAGTGCCCAACTGTTGAACTGTTAACCATTATCTGTTGGACCTCTTTCATGGATATGTCATGATTGGAAAGCTTCCTCAGAAAAAAGGAAACATATTCTGGGCCAACAGTCACAAACACATAGAATTTATCCCTTTGTAATTTATCTTGAATAGAGATTACTGTATTTTCACCATCACATCTGAATTGTTAGACAGCTGGCTTGACCAGTGGCTTCTGTTTCTCTAAGAAAAGGAGGATGGAGACCCCCAGCCATGCTGTAGAAGACAGCACCTCATGCCAAGCAATGGATTAAAGGACTACCAGCTCCCTCCATTTCTCTTATAGCATCTGAGTAATTGCTGTGGTTACTCCCCAAAAATTGATGACTCCTAGGACAAAATGTAGAGCAGATTTTGTGTCAAAATATCCTCTAACACCAGCACTGGCTCTTTCTCTGGGCTCTGGGAGGTAAATGAGCAGAGAAGAGATTAATACTGCCTACTTCCAGGCATGAAGCAGCTTGGAAGTTTCACAGCTTTGAGGATTGCTGCAAACCCAGCAGCAGAAATATAGCCACATGAAACATTTCTGCACAGTAGCAGAGGTCCCTTTGAGCTTGGCACCAGTGATTTTGTGGTTCTAAATTTTGTACTTTCACAAAGTGACAGGTAGGCACCAAAACCTTCCCCAAGGCATTTTTGTCTGTGCATTCCAGCTATTTTTCAGCAGTCTTTTCTTCATCTATTTAGGGGAGATGATGTGAACTTTGTGGTAGGGAAGGTCCAGATGATGTATGAGTCTTAACTCCCTACACAGAGGCACGTAAATTCAGTTGATACAATAAAATTAGTGTAATTCATTAATTAGGTCAATTTCAATTACTTATGTATAGAAAGTAAATTTTCTCCTAACAAGATAAATCTAATTTAAAAATCTTGTCAACTCTTTTTTTTTCCAAGAGATATCCACAAATGGGCCTTTGGTGTTATCAGATGTGTGAAGCAACATCACTGTATATTTTCACACCTAGTTGATTACTTAACCATCTGTTCTCCTCAACAGCACAGGATGCAAACACGGAGGAAGAGAAATAAATGGAAACATCACTGTGATTGTTTTCTAACTCGTTTCTTAATTTTTCATTTTAACCATAGATCCCAGGGCAATTTTAATTTTTATATTATAGCAGTATGTGTGCTAAAACAAGGCCTATATATAAAACAAACATTTTACAACTCTTTTTTTTTTTTTTTTCTTTATCAGAATAATGGAAATATATCAAAACTTTCTTCATATCCTCTTTGGATGACTACAAAATGGAGGTGGAGGAGGAGAATTTTGTAGGGAGAACATTACGTGCATTAGACAAAAATCAATTACTTAGTAGCTCCTATTTAAAAATATTCACACTTAATTCTCTTCATTCTCTAGGATAACTGTGGGTGTGTTAATCTTTTGGATTGATAAAATCATTCATCCAGATGGTTAGGTAAGAAATTGACTTCCAGTTTTCAGCTACCTTTGCTCTTATATGTCCTCTTTGGCTTAAATTTATGTTTCAGAAATCATTTAAAAATAGAGGCCCAGATAGATTTTACATATATGGTGAATTACTCCTTTTCAATTATAGATTTTGCAATTGCTAAAAAACTCAAACCCAGTAACTTTACAATATTTTTCCCTTGACATTTTCACTTAAATACAAAACCAGACCTCCTTCATTTTGATATCTTTGTCCAGAACAAGTATTTTGCTATACCTTACTACGTTATCTCTCCATTATAGTTATTGATTCAGGCACCATGAATTATGAAAAAAAATTCAAGACAAGAAACTTGTAAAAAGCACAAAGGACTCTGTAATCAGAGAATCTCACTGAAAAGGGCTCAATACACAGTTGATACAGCCCCCTTTGAACTAGCATTGCATACACATATATGGCCATTGCCAACTTCAAGAATAGCCATTAGTGCAGTTTTTCTCTTTTTCTTGTCCAGCTGAGATAACAAATTTGTGTGAATGAATGTCATGGAAGCAACATGTTAGTCATACAGAGGCATTCCTTACAGGAAAAAAACCCTTTCTCCTATGTTAAAAGAGTGACAAAAACTAGGGGTAGCTAAGGTTAAGACAGACTTAAATCACCGCTTTTGTGGACTACAGTGGCTCTTACATAGCTGATCAGATGCCTGACTTCTGCAACTTTGGCACGGTAAATCACTGTTACTCAAAGACAGGGACCAGCAAGTTGAAGTAATGCACATGGTGCCTCTGGCTTGAGTGACTGAGCAAGTCATAACAGCAGTGCCCTGTGAGCTTCTTGGGATTTTGGGATGCTCAAAGCTCTGTGGGTATTCAGAAACAGCAAAAGTTAATGTGATAGAAAGTGCTTACTTGGTACTTTTTTGTTCATATCTGTTTTCTGTCCATATAAAAAGAAAGGACTGGGTGAGAGGTTTGTCTTTACCTGACAGATACAGAACAAACGAGGTGAGGAAATCCAGGGAGACTTTGGTTGTGACTGTGGGGGCAAGATGGGTAAGAATCACAGTGGGGAAGTTGGGAAATACAGCAGATTCTTGGGAACAAAAGACTGTCATGGAGTGTAACTTACAAGCCAGGAAGTCATCCCATTAACTGAAAACAATCATAAAATCAAAGAGATCTCAAGGAAAACAGGTGGGTGGGAGAAAGTTGTGCACAAATCCTGTTAGGCACTTTGATGGCTCTCTGCATAAAAATTTGAAATATTGTAGTTCTTACAGAGTAAAACCTATGTTTCTTGTTTCTTTGAGAGGTCACTTGTAGAGAAGATCTAGAAAGAAACAACTCAAAGTTTTGGTAAATATTGGATATTTCTGTAGACCTTTGGTAGAATGGACAAACAAGGTTGACGTCAGTGGGTCTGAGTAGACAGATATGTCTTGGGGGAGGGAAACAACTGTGCCAGCAGCAATGTGGGACCAGATTTTTGTGTCAAGGAGTGTATGGTGAGGGTCTCTGCTCAATCAATCCACAGGAAGGATGATGACTGAAATTGTGGAATCACAGAACTGTTTAGGTTGGAAAAGATCATCACGTCCGAACTTGTAAACTGAACACTGTCAAGTCCGACACTAAGTCATGTCCTTAAGAGCCACATCTACACATCTTTTAAATGTCTCCAGAGAAGCTGACTCCCCCACTTCCCTGGACAGCCTGTTCCAATGCCTGACTACCCTTCTGATGAAGAAATTTTTCTAAATATCCAATATAAATCTCTCCTGGTGCAACTTGAAGCCATTTCCTCTTGTACTTGTTACCTGGGAGAAGAGACTGATACCCACCTCATTACAAACTCCTTTTAGGTAACTCTGGAGAGTGATAAGGTCTCCTCTGAGTCTCCTTTTCTCCAGCATGCTGGAAATTAGTGCACTTTTCTTCAGCTCAAGCTATTGAAGTATTTTTTTCTACATGTTTTGAACTGAAAGCCCAATTCTAATTTCAGCTTAGTGGATCAGGAGATGAATTTGTTTAGGGAGTTTACCTATCAACCCTGTGTGAAAATACCTGTGCTTGTTTCACATTCCTTCAGGTATCATACTTTAAAAATAAGAGTATTGACTAGGTTTTGCTTTCCAGAAAACCCCTGCCACAAATCTGTGGTTTAAAGCTGTAAGTTAGGTTTTCAGTCCATCATATTTCAGATCGATACACTACAGAGAGCTGACACAGATCCTGCACAAAGACAGATTGTACTTTCAAGGGAATTTCATGCCATTTAAAAATGGAATTAACCAAGACAGAAATGCTAAAAATACATGAAAGATAAAGTTTAAGTCACTAAAGGAAAACCCTGTGTGTTATTCTGCTTATTAAAAGACAACAAACTGCCACAAAATAAATATTCCCTGCTAATGAGCTAATATTTAATCAGCACAGTGCCCTGTTCTAAAAAAAAAAAAAAAAAAAAGGAAGCTTTTTATTGACCAATTTTTTTGGTGGTCCCTTAAAAAATAGATAGAAAACTCAAGCACTCTATATTTAAATTACTCTTTTGTTTTTCTATGCAGTCAAGCAGGAGTGAGCTCTAGTGCTTACCGTAATTTTCTTTATTACCCCAAGCCCTCAATTTCAAATAGGAGAGAAAATGGAGGTCACACTGCTCCTAATACATGTTGTCATGCAGATGTGTGCTCTTCATACAGAAGTGTGCTTTCACACAAGATGTTTAGTTCTAAACCTCAAGGTAACACACATTTTTTAATGGTTTCCACTGTAGGGTTTTTATTTGAACTTCATAAATAGGACTGCTGCTGCTTGTCCATCTCATTGAACATGGAATCTGCTGAATCCTGTGAGATGTCAACATGTTGGCTGTAGGCAGAGTTACCTATTTTGCACCTTAGGGCCCAGGCTCCACCAGTACACTTCTACAGGAGGCAGCTTGGCAATGGAAGAGGAAGAACAAAGCACACATTGGGGACAGGAAAGAAGATTCTTCCAAAGAACTGGATAAAGAGTGATAAAGCCTGTCACAGTGGTAGGCTGAATTTTGACAAATTGCCTTCCTCTTCTGCACCTCACTTTTCCCCACCTTTTCAGGTTTAAAATCAATATATTTTTCCAATGAACTTTTGAATAGCTACAAGATGTCTAATTTCCTATTTACAGCTGTGACTGCTGTATGAAATAGTATTTCAAGCTGTGCAAGAAATCACCACCTGGATAAAATTTACCTGAATACCCTCCCTCTGGAGTAGACTTTTTATTCCCAACAGGCCAAAATATTAATGCTGATTTCCTCACTCTCAGTGGATTTTGCAGATCCTATAGTATTTTATCAGGGATATAAGGGCTCTGATTTGTTGTTTAATCTTTCAATAACATGTTAGAGACTAAATTAAAATCTTTTTCTTTCCCCAGTGTCTTCTAAAGCACTGTTGCCATTTGCTGCTATAGAGTCAGCACTGTAGACATTTGCTGCAAGAAATATATTGGTCTGCAAAAAAATTATATAGATCCTCCACATGTATTCTTGAATCAACAGCTTCATCATTCTGGATTATGCCATTGGGTTTGGGATTCTCTGTGGCAGTTGAGGAATTTGACTTCCTGATACTTTTATATTTCTTCCTTCTTCCTGGGCAGCCTTTCTTCCTCTGACCACAGAAAATCTTCTTGGTTTATATTTCTTAAAAGTAGAGCATTGCTTACTTTTGGAGTCTTTTTTTCACTCTTCTATGAACTACTAGGATTTGGTATCTTCTGGCTCCAGCCAGCTTCCTTTAAAAAACAATTATTTGAACCAGAGCACATCTGTTAAGTTTTATGATTTCCATTGTATCCAACCATGGAGAAAGATTACATTCTGCTTTGTCAAGAAATGCTAAATGCAACATGCTCACAAAAGGAACCTACTGATACAGCAATTTTTATAGCAGTGTCTTCTCATTAGCATTTCAGTTTCTCTGATTTTGCCTAGACAAATTCCTGAAACTCTTATACCAACCAGAGATAAAAAGAGGTTATATGGTCAGAAGGCACAGTGCAACATATTTGTAAATGGTGGTAAAGTAGGTTTGCATTCCTCCTCTAGAATAATTTCTGCAGTCTTTACTAAAACTGTGAGTCACTGGGACTAACTATATTCAGGTGTAGCGAGTAACTACTGAGGTTCAAAGGTGTGCTGAAGACTGCCTGTTCTCTTCAGTCTTGGTTTTAGTGTTTTCAGCTAGAGATTAGAGATCCTTTAAGTAGTAACAGCACCAAGCAGAACCTTCTGGACATGGAAGATCAGTCCTGTTTCTGGGGAGACACCAAGCCTGTTTATGACAGAGGAGGTGCAAGGACTGACAGCAATGGTAGCTGTTTGAGATGCTCTGAGAGCCTGACGGGCCTCCAGCTATTGCTCTAGAAGAACATGGTCTTCCTAGAAGTCTGTCATGTCAATGAATGGATGTTTCTGCTTGCATAACTGCAACTTCTGTTTTATATGTCTCCTTTCATCGTCTGAAATGTTCTCTGGGCCCCAATTAGATTTAATTAACTAGGTCTCCATCAACTACAATGGAGTTGAGATATTCAGCTCATATAGTGACAGCTACATATAGACACTTATACTGTGTGTCTCATCTTGAGCCAAATCTGATCCCAAATTAGTCACCACTAGGAATGAAAGCAAGAAGTCAGCTGTGGTCAGGAGAGGGCTGTGCAAGAACTCTTTCAGTCTTTCCTTTTTGATCTAACTGTTACACATATTTTTTAATTTGGTGAGTTAACTGTCTTAGCTTTTACTCTAACAGAGCCTGTTTTTTAAAAATTTTAAAACCTTGTAATCTTTTTTGAGGAGCTCCTTATAGAAGACTCTATAGATCATTAACCTCAATGTTCCATCCACTGTACACATGAAATGTATATGTGCAACATATATGCAATGGAGCTATGACTCTTGTGTTCTTTGGCTCTTCTATCTGACATGGTCTTTGGCTTTTGCATTCTCTCTGTTTTCTCCCACAAGCTGTAGTCACAGTGTTTAGATCAATCTCAGTTCTTTCTACAGCCACAAGCTCTTGCAATAGTGGTATTGAGTAAGAGGATATATTTTCTGGAAATAAGCCTTCACACTGCTCACTTGATATCTAGATAAAAATATTCTTCCAGCCTTTAGAGTCTCATATAGTCCTGGATGATATGTCTCTTTTCTTCCCTTCTCTTCTGTCCACTGACTGAGACTTGCTGTGTAATGTTGCTTGTAATTTTTCTAGCTTATTTTCAAGTCTGGTTTTTTTTTTTGGCTTTTTTTTTTTTTTAATTTATAAGAGGTTGCCTGGTTGCAGGCACTCTACCCCTTTGACAGATGATTATAATCTTCAATATGTCACATTGATTCATAAGCTGTGTTATCTATTAAATGAATAAGTTGGTTGAGGTTCCTTGCTAAACAAGGTATCACTCAGTGCAAGTAGTGGGGTTAGAATGAGACTCTTCAAATTACATTTAAATTGAAAAGGTAAAAACCAGCGTGTCAGATAAGATTGAAGACCATCTAGTACAAAACCAGCTAATCTAATTAAATAAAATGTACCCACTTTGGTTCTTAAGTAGGAATAAATTCCCCTGCTCCATTGCTGTTATTGTTCATGCCTGTATTACCCTGTTATGGGATGAGGACAAGAAAAGGAAGCAGACACAGACTGTCCTGGTCAATCCATCACCTAGAGACAGACTGAAGAGTAACAAGCTACTGAAGTTCACCCTATACAAGTAAGGAAGAGTAAGAGAAAGCAGATAGGATCCCTTCCACCTTTCAGTGACCCATAATGGTACTCACAGCCACAGGCATGCTCAACTCAGGCTTCAGAGGATTAATCTCAGCACTTGTGTTGGTGTCAGAGATCAATAACTCTTGGATGTTTATTTATGATCTCTACTGAAAACCTCTATGGTTCAGCTTGTGTTGTTCTGAGTTCTGTTCTCTTGTCCCTTTGAACTTCAGTTTAGAAGTGCAGATAGATAACATGTTCTAGAGAGATGATGTGCCTTCAAAGTCAAGATATTTAGACACTGATTCTAAGCGCTAGTGCCCTGTTGTTTCTTCCTTTAAAATTTGCTTATTGCATTGGATCCATGGGGAACTGATCTACATTGCACATAAGTTAGAAAAATATGTTGGCATGTGTACAAAAATGATTACAGGTGTATGAAATGTTTTGCAGCCAAATAAATTCCCTGACACAGCTGAAGAGGTGACAGGTAAACCCCAGGACCAAGAGTAATTGCAATGGTGGAAAGAGAAAAAACTTCCTTAGGCATTGGTGCTGCTGCACCTTCTGTGTTGTAAACAATTCAGAAATTCTTTATTCAGGCACTGTGGTATATATATGGCAGATATCTAAAGATTACTTTTTTTATAAGTACAATATACATTCAAAGAGACTGCATTACCTGTTTGCTAACTGGTTGCAAGTTGTACTTTTGGATTTGGCATGCACATCTGCTTGCATGGCATCCTTGTCATGTTTGGATCTATTCTGACTTAAAAATTGCTTTCTGAAGTAGATATTATAGGGTATCTGTCCTTAAATTCAGGTTGGGGCAGCTAACCTGTAAACCCTTTGTTCTTAATTTGGTGATACAGACATTCTAATATCGATGCATTTAGTGTTACCCATTTAAGAAGAAATCTTCTGGAGCAATTGATGACTCCCCTGTAAATTGTTTCATATAGTTTTTATGTTTGTTTGCTGGTTTTGGCTGGGGTAGGATTAATTTGCTTCACAGTAGCTGGTACGTGGTTGTGGTTTGGATTTGTGCTGCAAACACTGTTGATAATTCAGGGTTGTTTATTGTTACTACTGAGCAGGGCTTACACACAATCAAGGCCTTTACTGCTCCTCACTCCATCCCACCAGTGAGGAGGCTGGGGTTGCACTGGGAAACACAAAAAGGACAACTGACCCCAACTGACCCAAGGAATATCCTAGACCATATGATGTCATGTTCAGCATATAAAGCTGAGGAAAGAAGCAGGAAGGGGGGGACATTTGGAGTGATAGTGTTTGTATTCCCAAGTCACTGTTCAGCATGATGGAGCCCTGCTTTCTTGGGAATGACTTAACACTTGCCTGCTCATGGGAAGTGGGGGAATGAATTCCTTGCTTTGCTTTGTTTTGCTTTGCTCTACCTATCAAGCTGTCTGAATCTCAACCCATTAGTTTTCTCACTTTTATCTTTCTGATTCTCTCCCCAGTCCCACAAGGGCCAGGGTGGAGAGAGCAGCTGTGTGGAGCTGAGTTGCCGGATGGAGTTAAACCAGGACTGGTTTTGAATTGTTTATAGCTGTACCCTGTGTGATGAAAAAAAGAAGGCAGGCAGTAGTTGCTGAATAGGGAATGTGCCCTAAAGCCATCTGGAAAAAAAAAAAAACCTAGATCCTATCTAAACATATTTGGCATAACAGAGGAGGTTGCTGACAGAGGCTGCACCAATCCTATTCAATGCCTATATAGGATTTGTACTTTGCAGAGGCTGCATGATGAACTCTTGACTTTGCAAAGTGCTATACAGGAAGGAACAGATCCTTGGGCTCAAGTTATACTCTGTTATTAGATGATCTTCAGCTAGTTTAATTAAGCTATCTGCAAAGGAATGCTAAAAAAACCCTCTTGCTGAATAGAATGGCTATTTACAACATACTTAACAAATAGAGCGTCCACAGTTCTTTTGAATGTCAGCACAAGGTGGGATTCTGCACAGCATATCTCATCTTCTGTGAGCCGAGATTGTTTACTCATTTGTCCAAAAGCACAGGCAAAATCTAGGCTGGGTAAACCAGGCAGAACTGAATCTCCATTGGTTGCAGTGAAACGTGCTTTTCAACTCAGGTGGGTGTCCAGCTACAAGGTTTAGATAAAAGAATTGTTAAGGTATTGTTGCAATACCCACTGGATGAAAAGTTGGTTGCTCTGGTAACTCATATTTAATGTTTAACTGGTGATATAAATAACATCAATGTACATTGTAGTTGTCATGGACTATCATGATAAGTGATGTAAGAGATGCCACCAAATTCAGTTTTGAGATTTCTACAAAGCACAATACTTTCATACTTGTGTGTGTGTGAGAGAAAGGGCTCAGTGTCCCTTTTTTAATAACATAATCCCAATGTAAAGGCTGTATAGAAATATTATTCCATTCAGATAACACTTTGAAATGTCATCAGAAGAAGTATCTTTTGTATAAAGCCATGAGAAAATAAAATAAAAAAATGAAGAAGAAAAGAAAAGGACCTCTGATTTTCTAAAGCGATTGAAGCTGTTCTATTAAAAGTCACATACACAATGCTCTTAAAGACAACCTGGCTT
Source organism: Myiozetetes cayanensis (assembly GCF_022539395.1). Lineage (NCBI taxonomy): Eukaryota > Metazoa > Chordata > Aves > Passeriformes > Tyrannidae > Myiozetetes > Myiozetetes cayanensis. The sequence goes on from NW_026087521.1 coordinate 7,498,274, forward strand.
TCTAGGAAAACAAGTAATCCAAAAGTTTCCTTTAAAACTAAACCAAAAAGAGTAAAATAGACAAGTTGTAGAAATGAGAACCTGAGTTCTCATTTAATTATTTTGCTGCAGAATTCGGTACAAAATCAAGGAAAACAAAGAATAATATCTTAATAATGAAATGTGCTCACTTCACAGGACTGGTGCATGCCATGGTAAATGGTTTCAGTGGTGTATCCATGACCTTTTCAGTCCTCCTCAGTAAATCTTTTTTTCCAGACAAATTATTGACCTCTGAACTAAACTTCCCAAATTTCTCCCAGTTTGTGATGAGGGTCTAAATAACCTGCTCTGAACACGTGCATGGGTAATTCAGTCTGCTACTGGAGTTATCAGAGGTTATCATGACAGTTTGTAGTTGGTCAACACCAAGACATTAGAAAACATTACACAGAGTTAAAAGAGAACTGGTTAGATTAAAACACCCTAAATGCAGCATTTGTGCAAATGGTTTAGAAATAATATCACGCTTACTGGCTACTTAGTACAGTTAGAGGGTGTCTTTATTCTGTACAGTCCATTCACTGAATAGTGTTGAGAGGAAGTAATAGAAGAAAATTATAGATAACTGAAGACACAGGTATTTCACAGTTCACCTCTTTGTGTAACTACTCCTCACTGGTGACCAAGGTGTGTGAGGTATCTGAGGCAGCTTTTCATAACTCAGTATAGAGATTAGTTTGGAGTCCATTGGTGGCCAGCAGGTCTGGAAATTACCCAGTTTACCATGAGTGTTTTGTAAGTTTTGTTGAATTTACCATAACTGGTCTTACACTCTTCTTCAAGTCAGTTAAATTACATCGTTTTAGCTACATGAGCTCTAGTCACATAAATGATGGCAGCGTAACCTTTTCTGCAGTGATGCATTTTAAGTAATTTCAGTGACCAAAACAACTTGTGGTTATTATTGCTTTTCCAGTGGAGTTGCACCTGTAGATTTGAAATGTCCAGCTTCTCTGTGACTGCTTTGGGGGTCAAAAAACAGTTCTGAGAGAAAAAAAATGCTTAAGTTTACTCTTTTCGTTTGTTTTGGGAGGTTAAAAAGTAATCACAAATTTAAACAGGTCAGTTTACTCTTTCAGCTGCAAAGGAAGGAATTCTTTCATTTGCAAATCTACTCCTTCCAACTGTATTTTGTGTCTCAAAATGTTCAAATTAGTAAAAATAATGTGGATATTATAAGTGCAGTGTTTCCTAATGACTTTTTGTATGCAGCAGATCTTTCCTATGAGTTCTTTCATGTGAATGTGGTGGGAAGGTTAGACAGCACAAAGGTAATTCATTTAATTAGAGCTTCTTTATTTCCCCTTTCAGCTAGAGACAACCTAGAAAATCAGTATCAGCTTTCCAACTAGCAGGAAGCAAAGGCAGAGTTGGTCAGCCAGCGGCAGTTCTATATTTACTTTCTCTCCCTCAAGTACAGGAAAATCAAATGAGGGGAAACATAGAAAATGCAATGAGAAGAGTGGGTATCTGACTTTTAAGCCATATTCTGAAACAGAAAGCAGGAGGGAGAGTGAAAGAAGAGGATACAGGCAGTAATCTGAGCATACTTGAAAGGACACTAAGCCCCATGCACAACCTGTCCCCTTGGGCAACACAGCAGACTGTTATTCAGTCAGTTTGGGCCAGATTCTTGTTTGTATTGAAACCTATTAACACTGCTTTAAAATGGGGCTCCATATAAATAATTTCTATGTCCAGTAGGTATTTTTTGACAAACTTTAATAGTACTGCTCTTGCTATGCACATTCATTCCTGAGAGGATGGATTGCACTGCTGTTTGAACTTGTAGTTCAACACATGAATGACATTTTTTTGAAATAAACACAGAGTTTGCTTGTTACAGCAATTCTCTTTCTTACTCATTTCACATTGTAACTTGTATATCCATTAGTGGTAAGATGTTCCAAGGGAAAATGTTGTAATTGCACATATTTAAAGGGTACATCAGTTACCTTTATTACAACTCTTGCTGCAGCTGCGGTCTCAAAAATTATCCCAGTGTGTACAACCATAGTGGTACAATTAGGAGAAACTAGTTCTTTGTCTTTATAATCCTTCTCTGGATGAGAAATAAGAGCATCGATGGAGCAGAGAAAGCACTGTACTGCATTATAACTCGGCCAGTCAGCCCGGCCCCATGACAGTTCCCAGGGAAGTAAATCAGACTTAGAGAGTAGTTTGGGAAGGGAAACCGAGTTAGAGCATTTGTGGTAAATATAAGAACTGGTGCGTGGGCGTTGCAGTCACAAATCCTGTTATATGCTAATACGATTTATGCGCATAACACCCAAACACAATTATCAGAGTTAACTCCTGTGTACCTGTTGTATTTAAAAATAAAATTAAGTGATATAGAATTAAAATGAAATGCTATTTGTGCTTTCAAAACATTTCATCTATATTACACTTGAACACTTAATATTTTAATTTATTTTTACTGACTGTATACACTGTGCCAGACCCGACTCCTTTCACTTGAACAATGATTGACATTCTTCATGAACCTGATAAACCTTGAATTCAAATAAACCATCTTTACTGCAATTTTAAAATAATGAGTTTTAATGAGGCTATTCCTTAGCCAGGGAATGAAGGATACCTTAGGAGACAGTTTGATACATTGTGCTGTATCAAACTGATGTTTAGCAACAGTTTTCAATAAAATATGAATTCTGGAGTTCTGAAATTCTTAGTGAGTGGACAGGAGACACCCAAGACAATTAAGCAAATGAGTGTTTTCCAGTCTGGAGCTCTCTTCAGGATCATGGTGTTAATTAGTGTGTTTATACTGACTTCATCCTCTGTTCCAAGAAAAACAATATTTATTTTCTGGACCTCCTATTGCACACCTGTTCATTTGCCTCGCCCTCCCTGCATGGAATTTAGGGCAGTCCTTGACTTGGTCACTGCCTTCCAGACTGTTCTTCACACGATGTATTTTTTGTGTTCAGCCAAATATAGGTATGAGCCAGTTTTGTTAAGGGAAAACCTTGCTGATCTGCTACAGAGAAAAATTCTGGCTGATTAATTTGTGGACAACCAGCAGACTGAGAGTGATCAAGCTGCTGATGTTGACCTACTCGTCATGAATAGTCATGTTTAGGCTTTGGTGTAGCAAAGCATTCCTACTCTATTATTATTCAATACAATTACTAATTCCATTAACTGGGAACTAACTCTCCTCCCTACAAACTGCTAGGGACTTCCAAGGAAGATCCTTTAGTGTAAAACTAGAAAAAATTATGCTTCAGATTTTAAAGATTGTTGAATTCTGGAATGTAAATTCAGCTGCACACAGCCCTGGGAGCAGGAACCATGGAATTACATACGCCTTCAGCACACAACTCACTCCAAAAAGCTGTGCCCTTGTACCCTTGTAAGTGATGGTAAGGTATTACTCTATTTTGACTAGTGAAAAAAAAATGTATGGACTTAAGAACGAATTTTTCATTTTGAAAATGTCAAAACAAAGTGTCACCAATTCTGAAAAAAAAAGTCCCTAAGGTTTGTTTGTTTGCCTCTTCTGATTTGAAACAGGATTTATGAAAACTTTCTCTGAAAAAGTTTGTTGGTTCACTGTATTTTCTAAAAAGAAAAAAAAATAATGCAAAGTCTTTCTAGCCATCTTGCTAATTCTCTGAATTTTGCTGCTCTAACCACCGTGGACAAAGAAGCGTGGATAAATGTTATGAAGGAACAAGGAAATTTAGGAGCAGAGCTATTGCAAGCATCAGAAAGCCAGCAATAACTCTGTTTGCCACAATGTGCTATGGTCCTGGGTATTTTTTTTTGTCATCTTGAACTCAGATCAGATTAAAATTCTATGACCTTCAAGAGTCACCGTTTTGCTGTGAAGAAATTTATTCCTTTCAGTTTGACTCTTATGCTCTTAACTTTGATACAGGCTTTTGCTTTGCCGGAAGGATGTCTGTGGTAACTCCTTGTTAAGTAAGTTATACACAGACTTCTAGAGTTTATTATGATACTTAGTGCAACTAGAGCTTTATTCCCCATCTCTATCTTGATCAAAATACTGAAAGTGTTCTAAATACTAAGGACTCCTCTGTCATTGCGCATCAGGCAATAAGGACCAGGTCTTTCCGTATGTATCTTGTACCTGTTACAGGACCCATTAGAGGAAAATTGTGCTGGATTGCCATGAAAATGGTTAAGACTACAACTTAGCAGCCCACAGAACACCAAATAGAAGCATATAGTGGATTCACACAGGAAGAGACTATTTTTCCAAGAAAGACCTAGTCCAACACACCTTACTTATATTAGCAACACTTTATGACCTATTCTTAATATGACCATCTCCTGTAGCTGCTACAGTGGTGAAACATGGAAAAACTCTTCATACAGTGGTTTATTGAGCAAATTGTGCAAGATGCTGTGTTTGTAATAGCCAAACATAATGTTTCCACTGTGAAATGTAGAGAGTTCCTCAGTCTTATCTTAAAAAGGGTAGCTGCAGAGTGCATAATGGTTTCAGAAATATTCAATCCCTTCTCCAGGTTCAGTTGTGCTGTTAGCAACAAAAGTAGTTGATGAAAGCTTTTGAAAAATAAATAAAATAATCTGGAAACCAATTAATGGTTTAATTGGCAAATAAACGTATTCTTTACTCCCAAATGTTTCTGGAGACTGAAAGTAATGAAGTGGAAAAGATAAGCATCAGATATAATTGCGGAAATAGTACAGAAAAAAAAAGCGCAAGACAATATGAAGTCAAACTCAAGGAACATGAAATTCAACATTCAGTCTTAACTTGGATGGCTGGGAGATACATATGAATTGAAATCTTTACCTCTGACTTACATACCCCATAAACTCTGAAATTTTTGAAGTGAGGATGCTCCTATTTACACAATAAATTTATAAAGCATCAGAAAGTATATCCTTTTTTAATTGCCAATAATAAACCCTTAAGCCCACTAGCACAAAATTTTACTATCCTGGACATTAATAGGATCCTGATAAAAAATAGTCTTCCCTAGAAAAAGCAACAGCTATTTTACAGAGAACAGAAGTTCTAAAGTTGTAAGGAACTTGCTTCAGGCCACAAACCAACTGCAGGCACAGGAAGTTAAGAACAAACTTCTCCCTATGAACCCACTCTTCCTTAATGATCCATCATCAGTAATTAATGAATGATTGGAAAGTTAATTTATCTATTTCCTTGTGTTGTCACAGTAATTTGAAGCAGAGAAATCTCCAGGAATAAATGGCTAATCTTTTGAAGATCTGGGAGTTAGACTGCTGCCTGTCAGGACTGGAATTAAAACAAATTTGCTCCCTTGTAAGTTATATTAGACTGTAATAACATGAAATGCGTGAACAACTGTCAATTATGATACAATGCCAAGCTCATGCAAATACAGGCAGTTTATAACTCCATGTCTTCAGTTTTTTGGTGAACTTGTATATGGTTTGGGTAGAAAAATTCCATATGGGTGGAGTGATAATATTTCCATGGAACGAGCACATTCAGGGCCATTGAGAGGAGTACCAGGAAAAGTGGCACCCAGTCAGTGTTAAAGAAATACTAAAAACTACACTTTTTCTCCAGAAATACACATGGATGTTGAATACCAAAGAGCAACATGAGCTGCTGTTTCTGTAGGCTCAGAAGGAACTGACTGATAAATCTGGCTACTGTTTCCACACTTAAAACAGCTGAGTCTCTATGGTGGACACTGACCTGCAGAAAGACAATATGAAAAAAAGGTGGATTATAAAAAAAAATGTGGGATATATCAGGACCAAGCCAGAAAAGCAAACTCTTCAGGGCTACAGATTGTTTCCACAGATCAGAATGATATTGGAATCATGTGCAGAACAAATTCTAAAAATCAAAATTAGGGCTTCTTGCTCTTCAGTCTGTCAGATGTCATTAAAATAGAGAGAAGTAAAAGAGCAAAGATAAGTCTCCAGAAGGCCACAGGGAAAGCTTTGATTCATGATGAGGATTTCTAAAGGATTGAAAGACTCTTAAAAAGCAATTTGAACCAAACCACTTAGCTTTTACTCAGAGATCTATATAGAATCAGAGAAATAAATCTCCTACTCCAACCTGAAGAGTTGATCCTAAGGTTCTTCTGGTTATACATCTGAGGTCCTGTTCTCCACTAAGACAATTGCCACATGATAAGTGGTAAATTAGTTGCACCCCTGGAGTGTGAAGTGTTGAGAGATACCAGATACCACTTTCCTTTCAGAGAAATTGGGCTTGCCTTCTTTTTTCATTTCTCAAAGTGAAAAACTTTCTTCAGACCATGTCCTCTTGTTTCTCTGCTGTCACTACAGTGAAAGAGAACAGGAACTTAAAGAGAGAACCAAGTCAATCCCAGACCAAAATAAAAAGTGATAAGTAGATGAATATCTCTAGTCTTCTCCAGAGAAGGAGAATGGCAGATTAGAGAAGAGTACTGGGGAAATATAAAGTGGATGCTTGACAACCCAGATCTTCCAGAACTCAAGGGTCTGGTCAGGTTGACTACAAATGCTAAGGTGTACAGGGGGTAAAACACAGGCTAAGCCTTTCACAGTCAGTTTCAAAATAATCAGCTGTGAGTTGGGTTTTCTTCCTATTACAAGTGCAGAAGACATCAAATAAAATGGAGACACACTTCACAAAGTAGAGCTACCATTCTCCCAAATGCACTGCAGCACCACATCTTAGAAAAATGTTAGGTCCCAGTGAACAGGTAATATATTAATAGATCATAAACTAAAATGTTTCATAGAAACAACTTGAATCTAGCAAGTTTCTGATAAAACAGAGTCAAAGACAATTCACCCAGCAGGCTGCAAACGAATCCAAGCTCAGTCGTAGGTGCTGTCTCTCACAAGTACATTCTGTCTTCAGAGTCTGAGAAATAAAAATTTCAGCTCTACAGCTCAGAGCCGCAGTGCAGGCAGCTGTGGCAGCAGCCTCAGCCTGGAGTCTTCAGAGGTGCAAGGCCCTCTGTTAAGAAGTTTGAGAAATATTGGGATCACCTGGGACTGAGATTCCAGCCACAGAGCTGTAGTTTGGATACTTGCAGATCTGCCGTGGAATTAGTCCAAACTCAGCAGAGTTGTACAGTTCTTACCTGGAGCTCCTGCAGTCTTCCAGGGCTGATCCAGGTGCCATGACTGAGCTGGAAATTGCTGAGTTTAACGTCCTAGAATTAAATTATATTCTTTACAGTTGTTTTACAAAACTTCTTGTTGTGCTGAACTTTTTTTCCCTATAGAAAATTTGAAATTACTGGTTTAATCTTCCTTCCTTTCTTCTTTTCTTTTTCTTTCTTTTATTTTCTTTTTCTTTCTTTTCCTTTCTTTTTCTTTCTTTTCTTTTTGTTTTTTTTTTCTTTTTCTTTCTTTTCTTTTTTTCTCTTTTCTTCTTTTCTTTTCTTTTTTTCTTTTCTTTTCTTTTCTTTTCTTTTCTTTTCTTTTCTTTTCTTTTCTTTTCTTTTCTTTTCTTTTCTTTTCTTTTCTTTTCTTTTCTTTTCTTTTCTTTTCTTTTCTTTTCTTTTCTTTTCTTTTCTTTTCTTTTCTTTTCTTTTCTTTTTCCCTTCCCTTCCCTTCCCTTCCCTTCCCTTCCCTTCCCTTCCTTCCCTTCCTTCCCTTCCTTCCCTTCCCTTCCCTTCCCTTCCTTCCCTTCCCTTCCTTCCCTTCCCTTCCCTTCCCTTCCCTTCCCTTCCCTTCCCTTCCTTTCCCTTTCTTTTTTCTTTGCTTTGCTTTTCCTTTTCTTTGCTTTTCTTTGCTTTCTTTCTTTCTTTCCTTCCTTCCTTTCTCCTTCCTTCCTTCCTTCTTTCCTTCTCTTTTTCTCTCTTTCCCTTTTATTTTTTTTTATTTCTTTCTCTCTTTCCCTTTTTTAATTTTCTTTATTTCTTTTCTTTCTTTCTCTCTTTCTCACATAAATGGCTGAGACAAAGGGCTGCTGATTTCCTCTGACTTCTATTTTCATGTGTGTCAGTGAAGGTAAATGTTTCCATGGCACAAAAGAGCACTATTCAATTTTCAACACATTTTATTATGTATTTGAAACACACTGAGGTGTCAGGGACATCTACCCTCTACAGCAGCAACTGGAAGCCACATGAGATATTATAAGGTGCCTAAAATGGAATAAGATATTTAAGTCTGGGCAAATGTCTCCTAATCCAGAACACCTTGCTCCAAATTCAGATCTGACACAAACAGATACCGTAATCTCAGTTCAACAACATGCATCCAGACCTGAGCCCTCTGATATTTTATTATATATTTCACTGTCTATGCTTGTGGTACTGGAATAAAGCTGGTTTTGGCCTTTGTCACTTTTATTTCATAGCAGTGATCAAAATAGCACACTGTAAATGCTTTGGAGCCTTTGCTGCTACAGGCAATAAGAGATTTGCCACTAACTTCAGCAGAACCATTTATGAGTGCCACATTTAATTAACACATAATTCAGAGTGTCTAATAGGATTGATGTGTATCTGAATTAAAACTGCAAATGAAATGGTGCTAAGGGATAGAAGCAGAGAACAGACTTTAAATTTCATTTCAGGACTTGGGCGCAAATGGCAAAAAATACCATGGGTTTCACAGACAGAGAAGAACTTGGCATGAGATAAAAGACTTAAGCCAGGATTCATTCAACTTCTAGTCTTGCTCAAAGGATGAAAGCATGTGAGATTTATATAGTCCCAGCTTGACTTGCCCACTATGTATGCGGGGAGCCCTTACACAGGGGTTTGAATGCCTCTGGAGACTGATTTTTAGAGGACATTAGAATGGCTGACATAAAATGTTGGATGAGCAGTCTCCAGGAGCCTTCTGGCCAGTCCACAGGCTTCTGAGCAGTCAGAAATTTTGGGATTGAGGGTGGTTCTCTTCCAGATTCACATAATCTCATTTGTAGCTTTCCCTCTATTAGGATGCAACGTGAGACAGCCTTTCAAGCCCTTTCCTCTGGGGCTAATCTACCCATGAATATTGACTCAGGGGCTTTGAAAAATTGCTGAAAAAAATGAGAGATCAATGAGCATTTTTCCCTTCTCTGCTTATCTGCTCTAGTGAAATGTACCCTTTTCCCCAATGGGGATAGGAGGATGAGAAAAAAAGAAACCCAAAGAAACCTAAACCAGAAATACTATACTGCTGTTTAAATTAGGAAGATTAGGTCAACAGAAGCATTGGCTATCTGTGACCCCTAAGAAATCCTATTTGTCTTGTTGTTGCTGCAACTGTGTTGCCTGGACCAAAGCAGGTGGTTGCTGTACCCTGTCACACATCTATCCATTCTGTTCTCCCTTGTGCCTTAATGTCAGGTTGGGGTAGTGCCACACTCCCATTTTTTATGAATTGAACATTCACATGATAATCATCCCCTCTCCTCTTCCCTCTCCTCTCTTCTCCTCTCCTCTCCCCTGTGTTTTGGAGAGAAGAATCTGCATTCAGCCTCCCCATTGCCTCTGCAGAGGTGTTGTGTAGCATGTCTCAGCCAGCCAGGAGAATCATGCTGCTGGCAAAAGCAGCTATTTCTGTTTTTCTAGGTGGGGGGCTCAGAATAACTGAAAATATCTGAGAGCCACATTGACTCCTGCAGAGGAAAAATCCTTATATCAGGAAAAAAAAGTTCTGCCACAGTGGGTGACAGACAAAAGAAACTACCTGTCATAGGACCACGATGCAAATGGGCAGCCAGAGCTCCCACGTGGGACACAGGGAAGCAAAGAGCTGTCATCAGCTCAGCCTTAGTGTCTTGCCTGTATTTAGGTCTCAAATTCCAATGAGGCTCAGATCCACACTCCCACTTTGCTTTCCCCCCCCCACCATTTTTGTCTCTGCTCTTGTCTTTTTCTTTTTGACCTCCCCCTCTCTATAGCAAGTGTTTGCTATTGTCTGGAAAACTGCATGGTTTACAGCCCTGGGAATTGAAATTTCCAATAGGTTCACAGGCCAAGAAGAAACAGCCTCTTTATGTGTGTCACAGGGCAATGTTGTGTCAAGGATCCAAATTTCCTTTATTGTCTGCTTGATTCCTTGATTACTCAGTGCAGGTATCTTGGCAATAATATCTGATACTTAGACTGGACAAGAGCAAGAAACGTGATGTATATTATGTAGAGGTTACTAACTACTGAAACCTTATCAGCAGCCAGCTTTGATTCATATTGACATCATCTTCTTCATCCTTTCCTCCCTAACTCCCTTGTCACATTTTTCCCCTCTCTCATTTGATTTCTGCTTCACTTTTTTTTTGTTTCATCTTTTAAAACTAAAGCTATAAAAACTTTTCTCAACTTCTCCCTCAAGCTCCTTGTTCCTTGTAGAAAATATCCTGAGAGCACAGATTTTAGTTAATATGTCATCGATGTTAATATTGGACAAGACATTAATTTTCCAAGTATAATACACAATTTGTTATTTTGGGTTAAAGTGGGTATTACAAGTTGTATATAATTGTTCTGGTTTAACAATTTTATCTAATAATAGGTGCAAAATAGTACTAAGGATAAATTAAGGAGGTAAAAGAAAGTCTAGCAGGAATGACGTCTGAAGCAACAACATTTTTTTATGTGAGGCACAAATCTTGGAAAAGATATTCCTACTTTTCATCACAAGAAAGAAATAAGTATCAGCAAAGTGTAATGGAGAAGTGGCAGTGGTTTAAAGGTGGTGGTGGTTATGACTAGTCAAGTAGACAGAAGAAATTGAAGAGCCAGACTTCCTATAGCAACAAAAATGATAGAAATAGAACTTTTATAGCAGATCCTCATTAACAGGGCTCAGTATCTCTCAGCTTTGGAGATAGAAACAGCGGTAAGCCTATGCAACAAGCAACATGAATTTCATATACCTTGACTCGTCCTGAGGGAATTCCTCCAGTGGCATAACATTATCAGAGACTGCTCTTATTACCATCAATGAGAAAATATGTTTACATACAAAAACATATTATTAACTTTTCAAATTATCAAGCACACATATGCAAATCCCTAGTAAATTTGTATGTTGTCTATGTCCATTTGGATGTGACATTAATAAGGTCAGAACTTGATTACTACACTCATTTTCTGGTAACATGTCTCAAAAGATGAGAATCCTAAAGAAAGCTGTCCTTTTTAACTCCATGTTCAAGAGTAGTTACAAAAGTTTTTCAGCCAGGTAATCCAGGTTCTTGTGAGTTTGTTGAGTCAAGAAACTCTCAGTAGCATTTGTGCTCCATTTTCAACAACCACTGAGTAGGAGGAAGTTCATAATCTTATAGGCATGTTAATGTTATACCATTGCTTTTAAGGGATAAATGAGATAAGAAATCTGTCTTACTGTCAGTCTGATACTGATCTCAGAACTTGAATAGCAAGGATTTGAAGGAGTAAAATAAAATTAATACCAACTAGTATGGGAAACAGATGTTGTTAAACTGACTTTTATAGAGAGTATTGATGAAGTAGACTTACATTTCTGTATTTTGACACAGTACTGCACACATTTTTCCTTAAGAAAACAAGCCGGCATGACTTTAATGTGGCACATATCAAACATATTAAACATAGCACAATTGACAGTCCTCTGAATAAGTGTATAAATGGCAATTTGTGCTGAACAGGTTTGTTTCTGTTGGACTGTACAGAGATGAGCTATTGGGTCTGTATTATTTGTGGTATTTATCGATGTTTAGGAACCAAATGCAGTCTCATTGATGATAAATTTGGTGTTGACTTTAAGGTCAGGAAAGCAGGATGAAGTAAGATGATGGGTGATTGATACAGAGTGATTCAAATCACCTGTTAACCAGGGTTTATGTGAATAAGGATTAGAGTAATTTGCCCTTCTGTGGTCCTTACAGAGTCAGGCACGCAAATCTGACCCCCAAGTTCACTTGTGAACTGCAGAGAGCAGTGCACATCTCCAAAGAGTGGTTTTTCTCATTCTGACAGGATGGTAATGATAACTCCTTTCCCCTTATTGTTCAGAAAAGAAACACAGCTCTTCAACTCCAAAGTAGAGCAATTACCAATACCAAAATGGCTAAAGCTGTGAGAGTTGCTAAAGGACAGTTGCACTGCTGCTCAATTCACTTACTGATGAGATGTCATAGAATTAACTGGGTTGGAAGAGACTTCTGAGATCATCAAGTCCATCATGTCTGAGGGATGATTTTGTCATATGTGTAAATAGAAGTCATGGCTGATGATTACATACAGGTATTTTGATAGTGGAAGCATGGCACTAATTTTTAACAGCAAACGCTGTTTATTTCCCGAATAGTTTAAGGACAGTTGCTCTATATCTTGCATAAGATTTTTGTATATATTTAAAACAGGACTAGTCTTCACTAAAACTGCCGTCATGCAAAAAGGAACAAATTCAGTGAAACTCATGCAATTGATAAATCCAGCCAGATGTTCACAGCACACATTTTTCGCTCTGCCAACAAGTAACTGTACACATTCCTCTCTTTAACAGTATAATGAGAGGCACAGAAGAATGGGAGAGGGAGCAGTATCAAGCATGATCGCTGCAACAAGATGCATTCGAATTCTTTGTTAGGATTTTACTCTGGTTTACATCAGGGAACCAGCTGTAGTTTCCAAGCAGCTAGGTTAACTTGGATTTTTTTTTTTTTTTTAAGAAATATTTTTGCACTTACATATTTTCTTCTTTTGTTTCAGAAATACAAAATCCTTGCCTATGAACTATAATTTTCTGTTCTGATCATGCATCTGATCATACATAACCAGGCTCTTAGCCAAAATTAATATAGCATTCCTACATTTTGTCAGAATAACTAATGAGGATATAGAAAATCGATCCAATACCTATTCCTATCCCTGGGGAACTCCAAACCTACCTGTGTCCTGTCCTTTTATTTCATGCCATTGACCCCTCCCTTTTAGTCATGCTCCGAATTTCTTCTTACTCACAAATTTTCCTTATGAAGTGTCCATCTCCCACGGGGTACCAACAGTGTCATTGTGATCCAAAACAGCTTTTTGTGCATGTCAGACAAAGTTTTGTGATTCCCAGGGAATCTGTCCCTAGAAGGGTCTTGACAGTGACACAAACAGGTGGGGAGGCCCATGGCACACCCCAACCTCCCACCAGCTTTCAGTGAGTTCACTTTTCTTTTTGCTGCTCTGCTGTAAGAGCTACGAGCACCAGACCTGAGCATTTCTCATTTTCAAACAAACGTTCAGGCTTAACACAAGCTTGATTTTCTCAGGGAGGATCTTCTGGAGCTGACTCCGGCTTCTTGCCCGGAAGCTAGAGTGCTGTTCCAGTAGAGATGAATTTCCTTTGATATGAAAGCCATTTGCTTCAAAACCAGAAACAAATTACTTCAGCATCTACTAATAACCTCTCTTTGTAAGAACTCAAAAATTAAAATATTTTGTTTTAAAATATTCAGCTATTTGTGAGCCAGAACAAAAAAATGCCAAATAAAATTAATATTTTCTACTCTTCAGTTTAGGTAGGGAACAAATTAATTCATAATTAATAATAAAGTGCTGCTGTTACTTTACATTAAGGACTGAAAAGGTTATTAAAAAGAATAAATCACTGCATAAATACAAATATATGGCTTCCATTTCAAAGTCCTGACTGGCTTAGGGTAAAAGGTCCTAAGAATTAATTGTGCCTGTAGATGAATCAGATGGCATTTTCAGAATTGCTTTGGGTTAGATTTTTCAGATGTTTTAATATTCCCTCTCTTGGGTTCTGCCCAAATAATACCATTACTGGGCAGAGCTCCAGAAGACACTGGTTATAATCCCAGCTCTGCCAGTACCTACCCCTTTGTACATACCATTGTATTTCTCTGAGCTATCTCTGAGCTTTCAGTCTTCAAAATGAAATCATAATGCTGATCATCATGTATTCAAAATGTGCTAATAAAGTTTATTCATGTCTAAGCTAGAAATGATCAATGAAGGTAGTATTTATCTTTCCTGACATTTCTGTTACATCTGTTCTGCTTCTAGGGTGGGTTTCATCTGAGCATACAGGTTATCTGAAGTACTTAAAAAAGTGCGGTGAGAAATAACCAATCCTAAATCATATCTCATCTGATTTGGATTAGGTGTCTCCCTTCAGATAGGCTTAACGAAGAAAAAGAGATTCCAACAATACAGATGTCTAAAGCTAGAAGATGCCAGCACTACCCAAAGTGATTAGCAGTCAGAGCCTATGCCTTCCAGAGACTTAGAGTCCTTTATCCATTTTATATTAAAGAGTTTTATCTGGATAATTTTGCTTCAACCTGTATGCTCAGAAGTCAATAATAAAACATTGGGTCCTTGAAGTACCCTCATGTCATGTCATTTAAACAATTCAAAGGTTGATTTTCTCCTCTTGGCTAAGAAATAACTAAAGAATAAAGCTTTCATGAATTCTCATTTGCAAATTGTAATTGCTTCAGGAATAGAAGCACTTAACATGCATTTCTGATATATACAATTTTTTAAAAAGAGAAAAAAAAATCCTAGCTAAAGAAAAAAGCACTACTCACTCCCAGAATCCGTTAACAAGATTCAGACCTTATAGTAACTAATAGGAAAGGTTGTATAGCCTAAATTACTTAGACTCTGTCGTGGTTTTGCTCTGGGTCAATTTGCTTTCATACCCTGCACACAATTACTATTAGTTGAGAGAAGGTTTATGCAGACAAAAGAGACTGGATTTGGGGAAAATAGTACTAACATTTTCTCTTTTTTTCTTGCTCTGTGTTGGCCTCCAGGGCTGGGCCTACCCCCTCCTGGGCTAGGACCGGAGGGTGGGGAGTTACCCAGGCGCTGAAGGTTTTTTCTTCCATCGTCTTGCAAGGGGACACTTGCTTACCATGAATCTTCTTCCACGGGGTTACAGGGGATAATGGTTTTTGAGTCCACCCCTGTTTCACTATGGAGGTCCTTCCCCATGGGAGAACAGTCTTTGATAGACCTCTCTGGCATGGGTCTAGCATGGATCCCACACTTGGATCCCAACATCCTACCCAGGCTGTCTCGCTCCAGAGTAGGTTTTCCTCAGGGTCACAAATCTTCAGCAGGACTCTCATAAAGTCTCAGCTTCTTCATGCATCAACTTACTCCAGTGTAGGCTCTTCCATGAGTAGCACGGGGGTCTCCTCACCCCAACAAACTTCCATAGGTGGCAGGGATTTATTTTTCAGTCTTTTCCCTGCTGAAGGAAGAAAGTGAAAGGGGGGAAAAAGCAGCCCCCCCTCCTTCGAACTTTCCTTCTCTCTCCTGCAGCTACCAGCTTTGACCTTGGAGGTCCCTTATCTCTTTGCCAGAATTTTTCTGCAGCGGTTCTTCATCCAAGCAGTCAGTCTTTTAAGTTGTTTTTTTGTTTGATTTTTTTTTTCCTCACTCTCTTACAAGAGAGAAGGGGGGCTCCAGTGATACACCTGCCCCCTGCCCAAACCAGGGGAGGAGAGGGTCTGACCCCCACCTGGGGCTTGCTGCCTCTCCTACATGGCTGCCGCTCCTAATTTCAACTGTGCAACCAGCCTTCTCTTCTGTTTTCTTAAATATATAATTAGCAAAGGCGTTACTGAGAGTTTCAATTGGCTTCTTGTCCGGAAATCCACCTGGACAAAACCATTCTCAGACCCAGAGGCTGGCTGGTTGGGCAAAACCATGACAGACTCTGATGCCCAGCTAAAATTGTATATAAAGATACCAGTAAAAATACAACTTTGGATCATAACATAGTTGAAATGTATGCATATTATACAATGTATAATGAGATTTACTGACTGTAATTGCCATGCACTTTTTATGCCTCCAAGAACTAGTGAAACATGAGGATTTACTAACTGTGCTGAATTTCAAGTATGTATCAGAAGTAGGGCTGTACAAAACATAGAATCATAGAAGGGTTTGATTTGCCAGGGACCTTAAGGATAACCTTGTTCCAACCCCCCTTCTATGGGCAGGGACACCTTCCACTAGACCATGTTGCTCAAAGCCACTGGCCTTGAACACTTCCAGGGATGGAGTATCCACAACTTCTCTGGGCAAAATGTTCTAGTGCCTCATCACCCTCACAGTAAAGAATTTCTTTCTAAAATCCAATTCAAACCTACTATCTCTCAGTTTAAAGCCATTTCCCCTTTTTCTATCACTGCATGACCTTGTAAAAAGTCCCTCTCTAGGTCTCTTATGGGACCCCTTCAAATACTGAAAGGCTGCAATAAGTTCTTCCTGGGAGCTAGGCTGAACTTCTCTAGGCTGAACAATCCCAATCTCTCAGCTTTTCCTCATAGGAGAGAAGTTCCATCCTTCTAATTGTCCTTCTGGTCCTTCTCTGGACTCGCTCCAACAAAACATGGCAGCGCATCCTCACAGGGGCTCATCTAAGAGCTTCCTTCTCAGTGCCAAAGCAGAAACCAGAGCCTTCCTTTTTGTCACAAGTTCCTCAGAAGCATAAATTTCAAGACAAAACTCAAGGTCACAGCCAGGGTTCCATCTTGTTCCTATCAAAAGTCTACCATTTACTCACAGAGTTCAGAACTTAAGGGTAGAAATAGCATACTAGAAAACTATTTTGTCTCACCTGTAAAGGGTAAGGGGATTAACCTCATCTTGCTGGAGTGATTTGAAAGTTTCATGTTTAATTTGACAATACTATTTAAATTCTTTTGTTGTCAAAGGAGAGAGAGGTATTTCTGGAATGGCAACTCATCCCATGGTAATGAGATTTCCTCACCTATGCTTCTAAGATAAGCAGGAAAAATCATTCTTTGGAGATGCCTGTCTTTCTTGGTTGATTAAAAAGAAACCCAGACAATTAGCTTAGGCTTATCAGCTTTTAAATTACTCAAGTTAGGTGAGACAAAGGAGATTCTAAGGCTGAAATCTAATGTATTGCACTCCAAAACTGCAGTAACAGCAGGTGCTTTACTTTTGCTTATAGGGGAAAAGAAACTTCAACTTTTGTCTGAATTGCACACAAAAGCATGAACAAAGAGCTAGGATTTACTTTTCTGAGTACTGTTATCACACTTGGCACAATGAAAGTGTTGTAATGAGGTTATGTTTCTCCCTCATAAAAATTTCATTGAATTTCTACTTAAATAATCCACAAGGAGGAGATTATTAAGATAAAGCATTTTCATTTATTAGTACTCTCAATATAGTATGAGAAGCAAAGTTTTCAATTTTTTTCTTCCATTACATATTTATTTTAGTAATACATACTAAACTATACTATATTTTAAGTCAACTTTGAGTGAGACCTTTCCATTTTATCAACAGGATGTTTTATGTAATAGCAACTTTCAAATGTAGGATCATGGGAAATGATGATAATTTAAAGTTCAATTTGTATTTTTATGTAGAAATGTCAATATATAGAATAAAAGAAAATTTTTAGTTTTGATCAGTGTTAAAATGAGTCTAATATACGTTTGCATGAAAATTAATACATGGGTTAGATGAGAAAATTGTTTCCTGAAAAGTTTGCGAATTAAAGAGGAAAAGGGAAGACATTCCCATTCTCTCTGAAGAGCAGATTAGTGAGTAAATTGTAGATAAAACAGCATAAAACATTTTATCCAGTTCAATTTCACAAGTTCAGTATTTAGAAACACATATAAACCTTCTATGTAAACTTAACCTGCAGGATTTATTGTTTCAGGCGCAGAGGGAAAAGGGAATTTATTCAAATTGGAAAAGTATTTGAAATCATGTACACTCTGTAGAATGCTCAGGAACATAAACTACACATAGGATAACTTGGTTGTGGAATCAGATGTCTTTTACCTCTGATTACCAAGGTAGGATGAAGACTGGCTCTATTTCCTTGGGGATTTTGGTTTTATGCTAGCCAGTAGAACACTTAAAACCACATATTCTTTCAGTGTGATATGAAATAGCAGAAACCAAGATGAAATAAAGTCAGTACTGGAAGTCTTTACACAGAAACTCAGATGATAATAATTTCTATTGAGTTAATTTTGAAGCATTTGAATTTCAGCTTATCCCATTTTGACAGAAAAGTCATGTCTTTCTCAGACTCATCATTCTGGATCTCATTATTGGACAACTGTAACAACTGCATGTGAAAAATATTCACCTGAATCAAATAAACTGCTGAAAATTTATGTCATAGAAATATAAACCCCAAATTTATTTCCTTCTTCAAAGATGGTTTCTTTGTTTAATTTCCCATGAATTTAACCTGGGAATTTTCCATTAAATAAATTTGAAAATGTTTCTTCATTTGCTTTTTGATTGGTTTCTTTTTCTTTCTGTCATTTTTTGTACATTATTTTATATTCTTCTAAATATACAATTGAGAAAATAAGATTGATATAATACTCTAACTTGCCTTAAATAACTAATATCTTCTTTGTATTTTATTTCATTTTTGACCCTACCAAATACACAGATTAAAAAAAAATGAAAAAAACACCCCTACCCTGGTGTAAATTTTCC
Organism: Myiozetetes cayanensis; assembly: GCF_022539395.1. Taxonomy (NCBI): domain Eukaryota; kingdom Metazoa; phylum Chordata; class Aves; order Passeriformes; family Tyrannidae; genus Myiozetetes; species Myiozetetes cayanensis. The sequence continues at coordinate 7,516,744 of NW_026087521.1, forward strand.
CCCATGTGACCATATCACAGACTGGGAAGCATGTGGCAGTGTTTCTAATATCATAAACAGAGCCATAACTGTTTATTTAGAGACATTTTGAATTACTACATTTCCTCCTTCAGGTCTTTGGATTCAATTCAAAACTTGCTGGAGTCAATAGATGTTGCATCATGAAGTCTGTGGCTTTTATTCATCAATTTAATTCAGAATTTTGTTTTTAACCATTCATGGAATAACAATACTTTTTGATAAATGTAATATAACAGTTGCTTAAGAAAATGGCTTTTGATTAAACAGTATTTTCTTTGAATAACTTTAATTATCCAATTAATAGGTATTAAAAATCAAAATGAATGCAATTGAAGAAAATCTCAGAAAAGGAATAATACCTTGAATGTACCCCCTAATCACTTTAATAACAAAAGCTCACAGTATTTTTCTAAGTTTAGTAAGAAAATTACTTGGTTATTGTTCCTACTTAATAAGATTTTTGCTATTATGTGCATTTTCACATCACTGGGCCATAAATCTTGAAAAATAAATATTCTGAAGTGGAAATATAAAGATAGTAAAGTGGACAGGGCAGATCTATGGATGTCCTCTATCTGGATTTCTGGATGGCCTTTGACACAGGCTCCTTAAAACATCCTTCTCTGAAGTGGAGAGATATGGATTCGATGGGTGTCCTGCTCAGTGGATAAGGAATTATCTGGATGGCTGCATCCAGAGAGTAGGGGTCAACAACTCTCCCAGGGGTCAGTATTAGAACCAGCATTATTTAATACTGTACAAACACAGACTAGGTGGGGTCTGCCCTCTTTCAGTTTGAAGTCATTTCCCCTTGTCCTGTCAATACATGCCCTTTGTAAAAAGTCCCTCTGCAGCTCTCTTGTGGGACCCCTTTAGGTACTGGAAGGTGCTATAAGGTCTCCCTGGAGCCTTCTCTTCTCCAGGCTGAACAACATCTTCATGACATAGACAGAGAGACTGAATGCACCCTCAGCAGGTTTGCAGGTGACACGGAGCTGAGTGATGCAGTTGACATACCTGGTAGAGACGATGCCATCCAGAGGGACATGGGCAAGTTCAAGAGGGGGGCCCATGGGAACCTCATGATATTCAACAAGGCCAAGTGCAAGGTCTTGCATCTGGTTCAGAGCAACCCCTGGTATCAATAGAGGCTGGGGGATCAAGGGATGGGAAGCAGCTCTGTCAATGAGGAATTGGGGGTGCTGGTAAGTGAAAAACTGGACATGAGCTGGCAATGTGTGCTCACAACTCAGAAAGCCAGCTGTGTCCTTGGCTGCATCACAAGAAATCTGGGCATCAGGTCAAGGAAGGTGATTCTGCCCCACTACTCTACTTCTCTGAGACTCCACCTGAAGTGCTGCATCCAGCTCTGGGGTCCTATGTACAAGAAAGACATGGACTTGTTGGAGTGAGTCCAGAGGAGGGTGATGAAGATGATCATAGGGATGAAACATGTCTCTATGAGGAAAGCCTGAGAGAAATGATGTTGCTAAACATGGAGAAGAGAAGGCTTTGGGGAATCTTTATTGAAGCTTTTCAATACTTAAAGGGGGGATATAAGAAAGATCAGGACAGGACCTGCTGTGATAGGACAAAAGGCAATTATTTTAAACTAAAGGAGGGTAGATTTAGACTAGACATAGGGAAGAATTTTTTGATTAAGAAGGTGGTGAAACACTGGTACAGGTTGCCCAGAGAGGTGATGAGTGCCCTATGCCTGGAAACATTCAAGGTCATGTAGTGACCTGGTCTAGCTGAAGACAACATTGCTCATTGCAGGAGGGTGGAGTACATGACCTTTAAAGGTCACTTCCAACCCAAACTATTCTATGAGTCCACGATAAAAGAAAAAAGAAATAATTAGCTTCAAGGATTCAGCGATGTGTTCTGCATATCTGTAGAATACAGGTCATGAATTTAGACTTCTGTATTCAAGATATGCTTTCAGACCTTCAGATACTGATGAACTGTTTTGCTAAAGTGCAGAAACCTCTGCACCCATCTTGTATATACTTCTCTTCATCTAGTCATCCTGAAGCAAGTTTCTACCCTGCTCTGGAAAGAGCAACAGCAACAAGACTTACAACATAAAAACTACTTTTGTACCTAATTATGTCTTGGACACGGTTTGATGCACCCTTGACTGCCACTGATTTCAGTGGGAGTTGAAATTTCTCAGCACCTTGTAGAGCAGTGCCCATGCCTTGGAAGGCCAAGCAGAGGAGAAACTATAACATTCACAGCATGTGCTCTTCATGGACCACGTGCCATCAACTTCAGGATTTTCACAGTATTCCTTCCAGACATTTAGTTGCCACATCACATAGCTGTGCTGAAGGTCAGCGCAGGGAATATAGCTTCAATTTACTCTCATTCAGGAGCTTCCAAATCCAATGCTCTCTGTGGATCTGTATTTCTAACCTCCCCAGGCTGAGGATACTTGACCAAATCTTCATCTCTCCAGGAGCTCTCCCTAGGCATTCACTGAAGAATTTGCCCCAGGCTGCTTACCTGACTGCATGAGGCAACAGGGGATACCGATCCAGCTGGAGTCAAGGAAGGAAGGAGAATTTGAGCTAGGTCATCATTCCATGCAAGTTGTTTTTGTTGCTTCTAGAACAAAAGGCTACATAGTTATGTATTCAACAAACATGTTTCAAATGGTATTACTTCCATGTTGCTTTTTTTTTTCCTTTGTTCTTTTTTTTTTTTTTTTGTCGTATCCTGTTATAGCTCTTCCTAAAAACTAATGACCCAGGCACTCTCCTGCTGAGCTACAATAAGTGAATGAGAACAGATAAGAAAATCTCTGCACCTCTCTTAGAGCTGGAGCATCCTGCTGATATCTCCCAAGGTTGTCATTAGCCCTAATGGAAAAGCAGCTCAGCTCCAGCACAGCTACACTGGTTTTCACAGAGCAGGTACTTGTGCGTGAAAGAGGATGTATCTGCAAATATTCCTTCTGTGCTACAAGTGTAAGACATTTAACCACGTAGCCTAACTTGGGTGCCACAGGGATAAGCTAAGCCCAAACTTCACTCCAGAAGGAAAACTTGCACATGGAATTTCTTCTTTCCCTTAAAAAACACATGCATAATGCGTGCAACCCTGACAGATGAATTTGTTTGTGTCTGGAGTCTTGTATAAGCTAGTTAGTTATCAACGAAATTTTTATACATGGGAAAGATTAAAAAGACAGCTCTAGGATAAAGCTTACTCCATCCTTATAAAGACACAGCATAGGTAGGATGACTCATTATCTAAGGTGCCTTCCTCTCTCCACTGATGGTATGAAAACCAAGGGACATGATTCATCTGATCTCAATTAGGTGTCAAATTAGAGGTGAGAGGAACTGTTCCCATAAAAATACCTGTTTCTCCAGTGATGATTATAAGAGTAATGTTGTCAGAAATAGATATTCACTTTTAGTTAGAAGAATTCCACTCTATTTGTCTAAATATAGGCAAATATATGGGGTGTGCTGTGCAGGGCCAGGACAGCTCAAGATGATCTGATGGGTCCCTTCTAACTCAGCTATTCTGTGATTCTATAATTTTATGAAATTCCGTAAGACTGAAGTATTTAAAATCAATTCATTTGAGATCATTGTGCATCACTGAATTCCAGTTTTCACAAGGTTTCTTCAGTTTGTTTCTGGAATATTTTTGGTCTTTATATGCACACTGCAGATCATATCAGACCCTTATTCTTTACTTGGTTTTGAGTTCCAATTCCTGCATAAAATTTCTAAATAAAAGTGGAGACATTAATATGGGGAAATGTGATGATGCTACTCTGGAAACTTCTTGCTATTGATACCATAAGAAGATAAGTATAGTCACATTGGATCAGATCAGTAGTCCTGTCTGAAGCAATGGCCAAGGGAAGATACCTTCTAGAAGAGCATAATAACCTGTAAACAGCTTTGTCATCTGTCAGAATCCCCACAGCCAAATAGCTGTAGCTTAGGTACTTTAGGAGTTGAGGTTTATTTCCACATAAATTTCAGGCCTTGCTGGAGGTCAAGGTTTAACTTTGAGCTGGATCTTCATTAAAAAGCATTTTTTCTCTGACTGAGATGTAAATAGCTATCTGTTAATTTTCCATGAATGTCAGGAAGTGGCTGGATGCACAGGTTACATTATGGCTCCCTGTGCTCCAGGAAAGAGCTTATGACAAGGAAAACAGCAATACCTCATCTGTGCTAATCTGATGGGTTGGCTATCTGAATTTGATCAGGTCAGCATGCTGGAGGATCAGACAGACCTAAACTTTGTGCAATATTTTATCTCCAGCACATACTGCTTTAAAGCTCAGAAAATCATTAAACTCCAAGCTGGCACAGGGAATGCCTAGTGGGATTAACCTTCAAAAACTAATTACCAAGGAGATCAACAGAAGGCAGTCTGCATCACCACTGTTGTGACAGCATACCAGAGGAGTGAGTGGTGTCAGCAAATGTTGAATAAAAAACCCTAATTCACTGGAGATCCTTCTCCTGTGTAGGTAGTGGTTTCCAAATTATTACCAATGTCAGATCAATGGAAGTCAGGTTGCTAATTATAGCTAGGGGTCAGGGTACAATTGCTATGATGATCATTTTTATTTTACCATTTTTCCATTAGTTTATAGAAAAGGTTTTCAATGAAGTATTATACTAGGAAGGATCAGCTCCTGTGTTGTAGAGGACTGGGCCTAGCTCACCTCACTTAGACATTCGCTGAGTAAATCACCCTGAAGTTTCAGTGATGGTGAGTGAAGAGATAAAGACATTATGAGTATCAGATTTATCTGAATCATCTGAATAAGGCCAATAACACCTCCAAAATGCATGCCTTTTGTCTCTCTCTCTCTCTGTCATATTAAAGGAGCCTGTGATGGCTGCCTTGAATATGCAGTGTGGGTTTTAAATGTAGTGAAATGAATTTCAGCTGCATACCAAACAGACAACACAAATAAATGCTGCGCTGAAAGGGTCAGTACTCCATCAGCTGCCAACTCCAAAATAATATAGACTAATGTTACCTGGAAATTTGTTAATTGCTGCTCAGATTTCATGTCCCATGGATGAACCTGATCTCAGGTGATGCTACGAAAAGCCAGGAAGCAGATTATTTTACACACAGGTATATGGACATGTAGGTTGTGTGTATGTCTATGTATTTATTTATAACATGACATGTATAATATGTTAATATGTTATAATAAGTATTTGAAGATATAATTTTACACAATTTTTTATACATAATAATATACTTTTGTATATATTGTATGTATATGCATCTATACATATATATATGCAGGTGTTATAGCACCAATAACTTACTCCAGTCTCTAGACACAAAATTTTAAAGTAATAGAAGTTTGATCAACAAAAAAAATCCTAAAGAAACAAAGCAAGCTGATTTTCCCAATTTTCTGCAAACTTTAGGTTAACAATCCCTCTTGAATATCAAGCTTGTTAAAGCTTGAATAAAACATTTTGGAAAGAAGAAATCCCAAAGTTCATACCAGCAAAAGTAAAGAATCCCAGTAAGCTTGGAACCCTGCAGTCTTACATGCTGGACATGCTTCCCAAAGCTACTGCATAGCTGATGCTGTGATCAGAATTCTGGGAACACATGCTAGTTATATAAATATTTTTAAATCAGTCTGATAGCACTAGTACAGACCATGCCCTGACTTCAAGAGATCATTAGGGAGGACTCAAAAGAAATGAGTACATTTAATTACCTTTCTGAAGATCCCAAATAAAATAAATGTCTATTGAGTTTTCCCCCTCAGTTTCAGACTAAAATCAAAATGCTATTACATTTTAATTAAGGTGAACTTGTTTTTCCATTTGGTTGTTATTCTATCTTGATTTTTTTTTCATTATTCTTACAATTGAATAAAGATGCTAATTGGGGATTAGTTTGTAATAACAGCTGACAGGCCCTGAGGATCCAGTCTGCTATCTAATAGTCTGTGGATGCAGAACAATCCATAAGGCAGCATGGGGGAACCCTTCTTTTACCAGAAGGGATCATCTTCATTCACAATTAAAGACTACACACTACGATGAGCTTGCTCTGGTGAGATATTCTTCTGACTTAGAACCTGTGCACTGCTGCTTTCCAGATCTTGGTTGTTTGCTTTGACCCAGGGAGAATAAGGGGAATTTGTCATGTACATGACATATTTACCTGACAGACAGTGGATAGCTCATGTTCTGAGTTCTCTGGAGATGAATCAGCTTTGGAACAGGAACACAGTAGTTGACTGAACACTGACAGCTTTCAAAATGTTAATAAGGACATTGCACAGTATCTGGGTAAGAGCAGAGGGATTTGTCTCCTTTAGGTTATTCACCTTGACATTTCTAACACTAGAAAGATGATGTTCAGTGGTGTCACTCTATTCATTTACAAAAACCCCAGATAATTAAAAACTGGGTATAGACTGTGAAGGGGAATCTTATATCACGTCACAATGTAAAGTTTCCAAAACTTAAACCACTGAAGATCAGGCGAGTCAGAATGGAGATGGTCCTCAAAACAGCAAAGACCTCTATGTATTATATTAATTCATAGTTTTGTTTGGTTCTGTACTAAAGGGATACAGTTTAATCTCCAGGTCTGCATAAAAATAGGGGTACTATTTTTCAATATTTACTAACGTGGTCCAGCTAGAGGAAAAAGCATAATTTCAGAAAATGTTTGACTTCAGATTCATGATCTTTATACCATATCTTTTCCTGAAGAGATCAAGCAGTATTGTGTCTCCAGGAAGTCTTTAAAAATATATGAATTTTAGTTAAATTTAGGAAACTCCCACCTTTAAACAGAATTATATTTATAGTTTCAGTTCACTGATAGACTAGTGTATTGCAAGCTTAACTATGAGCTGAGAATGCAAACCCTCTGCTTGCCAGATGCCTGCTTGTGAGGGGTTACCTTCATTCTTATGAAAATGTTGTAGCCTTAATGTGACAAAGATCTTTGAAGCTTAAATGAGCATGGATGTTTCCCTCAGATTGTAACTGAAAGCAACAACCAAATTCTACCTGAAGTGTGACCTATGTTTTAAAAGAGATTTCTTCAAATAGGGTAGGACTGAACCCTAAACTTATTCTCTCTTCCAAACTCAAAAGATTTGACAATTTTGCAAGTTACAAGGAACCACCAGGATGAGACGTAAACATCTTCTCTCTATATCAGATAATACATCAAGAGAAATAAAGCAAGAAATAAAGAAGAAATAATTCATTCTGTAATATTTTTCTCACTCTGAGCATTTGAACAAGATATCTTTCAGCAACAATGAAACAAAGTTAATTTGGATTTTATTAAGTTTTTGATGTGGAATCGGTTATGTTGAATTTTAAGCAAGATTCATTGCCAGTGGTGTTATGTAATGAGTTAATGGAATTCTTAACTCTGGAAAATTTGAAGACCATATTTGGTAAGGTTTGTTTGTTGTTGGTGGTGGTGGTTGTTTGTTTGTTTTTGGTTTTGTTTTGGTTTGGTTTTTTTTTTTATTTTTTAATTAAAGTGATTTGCCAAGATCTTGGTTGATAATCTAATAAGGGAATACAAAAAAAGGGTAATGAACTACACTACTACACTAAAATACGTCTATATACAAGTCAGATTGACCTCTATCCTTTAATTGTTCTATTGCTTTCAGCCTCACTGGGGCAACATTTAAAACACAGTACAGAGACTGCCTGATACAGCTTAAGGAAAGGAAATGTGCTGAGGAAATGTTGAAACTGACTCTGTAAGAAAGGAGTCAATGGTCTAATCTGGGCTTAGCTGTGTAGTGTGGAAGTGTTTCTTTAAAAAGCCCTAAGGGTACCTTTTCTCTGACTTTGGAGAATGTCATTGTGGTAAAAAATAATTATGTGAAACAAAAAGAGGACATGTATTTTCATGTGGACTAAATAAGCTCCTCTCATGGTCTGGGAACTCATGTGAATGGCATTAGAATCAGATGCTGGTAGGAAGTCCTTCTGGAAAGGAGCTTTCAGGTATCCCAGCACAGCACCTGCCTTCTGGTGGAACCAGCTACACCAACACCATTGATAGCACGCATCTGCCTAATTTGGGTTTACAAGTCCCTAAAGATGCAGAAAGCTCAACTTCTCAGGCAATCTCTTCTGATGTTTAGCTGGCTGTTCTTATCCCAGCTAAGCAAAGCTGGCTGAGACCAGAAACATGAGACTGTATAACGTAGAAGTGCATGAGTGCCCATATGCTCCCACGATGCTCACAGTTCCACTTGCAGCAGAGATGTTCCCTCTCTCTGTTGGTCCTCATCTGAGCCTCAGTGACTGCTGTGGCACGGGTGGTGGGGAGCCTGGTGAGTCACTCTGGCTGCCCACAATCCAGCGGAGCTGTGAGTCTATTTCTGCACAGAGTCAACAGATGGGAGAACTCACAAAAGCTAAATTTGGAAGACATTACTGGAAGTCTCTGAACAGCCCTCTGTCAATTAGGTAACACAGTCTTATGAACAGAAGAGACTAAGGGCCATTAGCTTATGAGAACCAAAGAAAGGCAGCTTCTTAGCCCCAAAGGCAGAACAACTTTATATAGGTTTCAAAATTGGTTTGTGTGAAGTAAGTAATCAAGAAAAGCAAGAAGTAATTTACAGTGGGGTTTAAAATAGAACAGGTTGGCCATCAACAATAGCTTAGCTCTCTAGAGCACCTTGCACCCACATTGTACCTAAACAAGCTTTGCATAATAGAGGAGAGTTCAATTCCACATGATTACAGTTATAGAGTCCCCCGAGGAAAAAGAACAACAAAGAGAGTAGGCTTTTCATCACCATTTATAAAGACTTTGGAGGTCTGTTTGAAATGGTAGAATGCTACTTACTTCCATTATACAACACTTTGAGGCACAGAGCTTTGATGAATGCACCATTTAGCTGTTTGGGATTATTATTAGTTAAGGTCTTTCTGTTTAGTGATTTGCTTTATTTCAAAAGCCTCCATATTTTCCTGTTACCATACTAATTGCAATTTTTTTTTTAACTTCCCCGATTAAAGTAGCAAAAAGCCATGAATGCAAATTTATTTAAAATCAAAAATAATTTTACAAATAAATCTGAAAAGTACAATGCTGGTTCATCTATTTAAAAGGTCAATTTAAAATTAATATTCATGCAGACTAAATCAACTCATTGGATCATGGAATAAAAGGTAATTAAGTGAACCTGTCAAATGAGAATTAGAGCTTAATGCAACAACCCTTGATCCCGCAGAGTAAATCTTGACTTGTGTGATTAGTGCCTCTGCTTTACTTGGGGAAAGGTTTGTGGCATCATACCCAAAAATCACTTCTTGATCCTGGAACTTGGACTACATGCATGCACCTCTGCAGCTCTATGATAGATGTAGAAATGCATATGTAAGTGTCTCTAGAATGAGGCAGGATCCAAAATTAAAGTCATATATTCTATATATATTTCAGTGTCCAAATGAAAATTTCTGGTTATTTGAATAAGACATTACTTGCCTCTGGCATGAACAATGACACATTGAATTTCAACATGGAAAGTCTATTCTTTTGCATTTTCCATTGTTTTCTCATTCTATTTTTGCTTAAGATATGTCAGCTGTACCAAAGAGAGTTGCTGGATGCTCTCTCTGGATTGGGTGCTGTTCTTTGAGACAGGATTACCTGTTAAAAGGAGTTTAGAAACATGAATTGCATTCCAGTTTGAGTCACTGACCTTATGAAGATCTGTGTGTGATTGTACTGTGTAAATCCATTTGGATTTCACACAGGTAAAGTCAGCTGATCTAGTGTTAAGGAACATGCAAGATTTCAACCTGCTCTTACTGCTGTCTTGAAGAATCCATACTGCACTGTCCAGGGGTGAATGCTGATAAGGTTATAATGGCTCTAGGTATGAACACAACTCAGTACCCTCACGAGGTTGTAATAAAATATTCAGAGTTTACAAAATTTTGGATTAATATTTAAAATTACACCTTTTGATCTCTTCCAGTGGAGAATAGGAAGCTGGAGAAAACATACTACAAACAGGCAAAAGGTTGAAGAGGTCAATCAGCTTCTCTGATTGAGAAATCAGAGAATTGAAATTGAAAATCATAGAGATTCCACATCCAGCGCATAACTTTTTCCTCCCACTTTCCTGAAATTCAATGATCAGTTATTATGTAGGAGAATTACGCATTTAAAAGTAATTTTTTTTCCAGGAAGGGCAATTTTATTGGAGGTTTATTTACTGATATGCAAACACTTAAAATCAAAACACATGTCTTGATAATAGAAGATAATAGATGTTAAGTTTCAGACAGTTAAAAAATGTGAAAGCAAAAAAACCCAAACATATTAAATAAAGTCATGTTATTTACACTCAGGATCCACAATGTTCTCTGACCACTAACCAATTCAAAAGAAGTGATTCTGTGCTGCCAGAAGTTCTTCAATAGATTCCTCTTCACCTTTTCACTCATTCCACCATTTTCTCAATACCTCCTGTCAATTACTTCATAAATATGATAATATAATTGTCCTCTGGGTACCTCTCACCCTGTTTTATTCACTTGTCGCTATTCTTTCTTTCAGATCTTTTCAGTTCTATTTATACATGTTTTAATGTGGACCTTTTGTTGTCAGTGAACGTCCCCTCTTCGTGTCTTAGTGTGAACTAATTCCTCTGTGGTGGGAAGATCCCACTGCCTCAGAATCTACAATACTGAGATAAATAACATATTATTCTTAGGGGGATTATAGACACTGAAGTTTACAGACCACTGCAGAGCCAAAGTTGTCTTTGCTTACTGATAAAAATTTGCAGAGAAGGAACCCAGGTTGTAATCTCTGCTCATGAAATTTGTGCTTGTGCATTACCAGGTCATCTGGCAATATACAGATGGTCTGAAATAGGAACAATCACGTGTTTACATTTGTGACACAAATTATTAGAGATTATCATATCATCCCCATGTGGTCTTCTAGGACAGCCTTTATGCTGACTGTAAAAGCACAAGGTCCTGCTGTGTCTTGCTTAAATTTCTTCAGTACACCTGAGAGAGGAAGTGTTTTCCATTTTGTGTCATGTGGAAGGAACTTCAGAAATTCTTATCAGAAGTTCTAAAACTGAATGAATCTTCTCAGGAAACCATAGGCTTAGCTCTTCTCAGTATATAAGATACAGCCACTTTATTTAAACCTATTTCAATAAACCAGCTTAAAAAATCAGAGTTTGTGTTGTAACCTATTGCAATTTAGTATGACTTTGAAGCTGTCCCGTCTTTGAGCAGAGGTTGGACCAGATGACTCCAGATGTTCCTTCCATCTTGACTTTTTATGTGATTCCATGACTTAAGATCTTAAAAAAATAAAACACTGATTTTAACCAAGTGGATTTGCTTATGCTAGTATGAGAAAGATTTACCTGAACTCAAAGAAAATTAGATCTCCCTCATATAAGCACTTCTATTTCTGAAGAAGAAAGGGAAGGAAAAAAATAGGTTACAAACCATCAGCGCCAGCTTAATTCTTTGATTCTCTTTTCACTTCTTGTATGACCTTAAATACCGTTGTCTGTATTTCAGAGTTCTGTAAAGAAAATAGTAAAAATTGTCATTTTGGCCAGTGTTATGTGAGGAGAAAACCATAAAGGCTTCTTAGATACTGCAGTTGTGAAACCAGGTATTTATGCCACAGATAAAAACTAAGATACGTTGGTGTATCTCTCTATATAAACATATACCTTTACTTCCAGTGTTGTAAAATTTTGCCTGTGGTTGAAAGCTGGAAAGGGACTGCTTCCCCACTGGGCAGATAAAGCCAACAACAGGTTTTCAAATAAAATGTTCCATGCTGGAGAATATAACGTTATTTTCTGCAAATTATGCAGACCTGTGAAACAACAGGTTTATGGCAGCAGGAAGAGATGCCTCCAACTGGCTCCACTTTGTGCCCAAATTACAGTGAGGTTCTAACCTGGCATGCTGAAATGAACAGCTCCCAAAGAGTGCAGTATATTTTTGATACTACTCTGCCTCCCAAAATTTCAAAGGTCAATATGAAAGTCTGAGGCAGAACACATTCTACACACAGAAAAAGACCTGACTCAGACCGAGAAGAAATAACTTTGCTCTAAAAAATCAGATCAGCTAAAAAAATTGCATTTCGATAGTTTCTTGCACCTCTGATTTGAAGGCACAAGTTACCTCAAAGATTTATTGGTGTGATAAATACAGATCTTTACTAGTCAGCCAATAATTTGAAACTTGCAGACTCAACTAGAAGAGAACATGAAATGCCATAAAATAGCAAATCAGATAAAGTTCCACATGTATTCCGAGCCACAGATGCAAAATAGCCTTTAAAAAGTTTTATCAGTCTGTTTCCACCTAAGACCATGCTGCCTGCCTCAGGTTCTCCCTGTACAGGCATAAAAGTTACTGTTTCAAATTAATTTTTCGTTTTAAAAAGTGCTGAGACCACAACTCTCATTCCCACTGGTAGGAGGTGTTGGTCTTATGCATCTCTGAAAATTAGGCCACTTATTTTAGGCACATAAATACATTGGCCCAGGCTTCCCTGTGTCACTCTGTAGATGCAAAGCAGCCACATACCTGTCTTAGTTGGCCAATTAGTATGAGATACTGGACTAAAGTAAAAGCAGCACTTGTGAAATTAACCTGCTATATATTTTTTTTTTTCTGAAGTGCTATAAAATGCTTGCTAGGTGTGCTAGATTTATCATCGAACTGTCTAGAGTTGGGGAAATGATCCAAAATTCTTAAAGCTTTGGACTAAGATAAGTAGCCTGTCATAACAGATTTAGCAAGTGATCATGCAAACCATAGGAAAAATACTCAGTCTTGTGGTAAAGAAAGAATGTCCTATTTACAGAAATGCTGTGTTATTTGCTTTTGGGGGAAATCAGAAGATTCAGTGCCTTTGGGGTCCATTAAGCAAAGCCTTTAAGTACAGCTGCATTGCCAGCTCTCACTGTTTTACTAATATTGAAAGGATAATTTTTGCTCTGTAGAAGCATCTGGGCTAGTTTGAGTACTGGGCAATTTTTCTTTTACAGGAAAAATGCAAACTTCTTGCCAGCTCTGTCACAGAAGGCGACTTGGAAGAGTGGCCTAAGTCAAATATAATTGATCCAAAAGATGTGTGCATGTTCATACTACACATATACATATATATTTATACACATATTATATATATACACATACACATGCTATACTGATGATATCAGGAGAAACATGATTCAGGATGGAAGAATTATTAAGATGTTTGTTTAAACAGGATTGTTTTACTGAATCCAGACTGACGAACCACAATCAACAGATCCATCTACCACCTCGGACACTTGAGCTTCCTCTTCACTAGACAGAAAAAACATGATGATTTTTTAAAAGTTTTTTTTCTTCTGTGTGGATAGGAAGGGATCAGTGGGGGGAGGCTATAACATTTCTATCTTCTAGTAAGCACAAAAGGGGTTTCAGAGGAGGTAGATGTTAGGGGGTTATTCTGGGGAACATATTTCCTGTCATTTCTTTTAAAGCAAGACCATGGCTTAGTAGGAAAGCCTGCCTCTGACTTGGCTGCAATATAAATATCCATATTAGGATCTCTGTTTCACTAGAAATAGACAGGAATGAATGAAGTAGCACTTTTTGTTTTAGAAGATATAAATTTTTTGACCTGAAATATATTAAATCTGGCTACAGAACCTATAATTACATCTACTGCTAGTACACAGTTATAATTATTGAGGGACTTTGCCATACGTCTTTGTTATGTCAGAACTATGAAAACCTTGACATAAAAAGTATTTTATATAAGATAATTTAAAGGATTTTGAGGCTTCGCATCATAGGTACTTCTGGTATTTTATTGTAGACCGAAATCACAGTTCAGCGTTATTTCAACTATTAATGTGTTCTATATTGTTTCCATGGAAACTTCTCAACACAATTCTCGTTGTGGGATCATCAAACACACTGTTTAAATAATGCTTTTATAATTGGAAGCTATCAAGTAATAATGAAGCAACAAAAAGACTCTTGTTTTAAGGCAGACTGTCTAAGGCAAGCAGGAATCAAAAGGCAGGCTGCTACTTGCACCAAAACACCTTGGATAATGTGTAGTTTGCAACACATTATAATGCAAATTTATGAAAATTCAGCTGCATCTCTGAAAGACAGGAATTAAAAAAAGAGATCACGTAGAAATACTTTTTTTCCTCATTGAGAAGTTTTGTTCTTAAGGAAGGTGACCACCATTCCAGTATTCTTATAGATCCCAAGCAGCTAGAGCAAGGCTGTTCACAAATATAGTTCCTAAACTGACACACAAATCTAGAGGGTTACAAGACAGGCTCTTGCAAACCCTAAGCAATCCCTAAATTTCCTACATAGAACTGGAGTCGATATCTCAGGGAGGAGCAACTTGCTGAAGGACAGCATTTGAGAATCAGTGTTTTACAGACATTCTTCCTTTTTCTGATGGTAACAAATACCTCTGATCCATCAAGGCCAAGGGACAGCTTCATCAGTGGCAGTTGAATTATCTATGGGTCACAGACTCCTTGTAATGCCTTTTGTCTCTCTCCACAAGGTCAATGTCAGAGATGCTCTAAACTGATGTTTTAGACTCTTTTATGTTCTCCTTTTTGTTGTCAAGAACTTGCTTTGTATGTTCACAGATTTTTTTTCAGGTTTAAAGTAAATGCAAGTGAAGGAAGCTACGTGCTTTTAAGAGGAACATTAAACCTAAAACAAAGTAGTGCTGCAAATCAACAACGGCAGTGACTGTAATTCAAGACAATGTTGGGAACTTGAGGAAGGAATGAGTTTCCAGCAGTACTGTAAATATCATCTTAGGTAACTGATATCATGTAGAATGTAAAGAGATGGTTTCCCAGGGGACAGTCTTTAACTCTGGAAAGAAAGGGACATTGGTCTGTTAACTTATGCAAGAAGAAATTAACCTCTTTCATGATACTCATGATAACACCTGCAGGATGATAACACCAGGAGCTAAACATGTCTATACTTAGAAATCTCTCCACTGGGAAGATTCAGTGCAGTTATTTTTTTTTTTTCTGTGATGGCTGCAGTGTCTGCAAAAGCTGAAGTAGTTACAAGATATTTCATCGTTGGTCACTGTATCACCATAATATCTTCAGAGACCAGAAAAAGAAAGAAAACAAAACCAAGGCTCTGGGCTGGTTTGTGTAAGACTGTACCATCAAAATATCAGCAAAAGTGCAGTCTCCAGGAAATTAGCAGAAATTCAAGGGAAAATTAGCAGGAAAGAATGCAAGTACTCCTGTGTCTAGGGCATGTAGAAGTCAGGTGATACTCTATACCCACAGAGAGAGTCGTGGGGTATTCCAGCTGTTAGGCTATTTTTTCTTAATGAAAAATCAATTCTGCTGTGTCTCCTAATGAAATGTCACTGAATCATTTATATTTGTAAACTGCATAGTCTAGAGTAAATTCTTTTAAAATTGTAAGACACCTTACCGAACATAGCTTTCTTAATTTATTTTAAATTTGATTATATTCCACACTCTTACGAAGTGTTGTTCCATTAATGTGAGATATGGGTTTTTTAATTGTGTTATATGTGTGTTTCATTTTATTAAATTTTTAATAGCTTTGCTATCCAAGACATTGGAGACTAGTTTTAAGTTTCTAAATTATGATATTAGAAGGTAATGTAATATTCAGGAGTGTCAAGACAGCACATAAATTAGTTAAAAATCCAGATGGGCAACTGCAACAAACTCTTAAGGGTTTATCATTAGTATGCAGTTCTGAAAAGTATCTTCTGTCAGTCACTGGAAAAGATCAAGCAAGTTTTCACTTCATGGAGACTGTGCTTTAATTAATATTAACATGCACTCATTCAATTTTTTTGGCCTTTATTTTTAGCACATAATTAGTGTGAACAACATCATTACTGGACTGAATTTACTGAGATCAGTGTAAAACTCTCCTAATTTTTTTTTTGTTGGTTTGTTTTTTGGGGAAGGTTGCTGTTGGTATTGCCTTTGGATGTATCTTAATTAAGCTTTTCAATCATAGATAGTTGATTTCCTAGGATCACAATTATGAAGGAACAATATGTCCAAATTAGCCAGCTTTGTAGCAGAGTTGGATTTACCCTGTTTGGTATAATGTGCATTAATAGTTGTAACTGTGTCTGTGCAGTTTCATTCTAAGGATTATCTCTGAAAATTCCCATTCACACTTAGTATGAGCCTGAACACTATTTTGATTCCTTCTCTTGGAGCGAAAGGTGTTAAAAACAAAACTGACCCTTTCTTGGCAGATCATTACGATGCTCTTGTGACCATTCATTCAACTTTCAGTGCTCTTAAACTTGTGTTCATTTAGAATACTGTAAGTTAATAACTGCAAAACTGGTACTGATGATTCACAGGAAGGAAGAAGTTGACCTGCATTCACTACTTCTGTTTCTGGCCATAACACACTGTCAGCTCGATCTCACAAAACTGGGCAAGGATAGAAAGTTGTCCAGTCAGAATCAGATCAGACCCTTCCTCTCTAACGAGTGTATGGAAAGGCATTTTAGTACATATGATTCATACCTCAGTGCTATCTCATTTTTCAGCCTTAAAGGACACTCCTTGCATGCCCCTGTAATGTACTTTTGACGTTTACATTGGGATGAGATGATTAATTTCATAGAGATGGCTGATTCTCTATGATAAACAGTGGCCTTACTAAAAGGCTTTTAAGCAACTACCTTGGATAAATGTCATTATTTTGTAGAAGATAAGAGGTCTCTGTGCCTGCATCAGAGGCTGTGATTTAACCTCATGTGTTGACTGCCAGAAAACAATTTTCAGAATGAATGCTGTTTGCTGCAACAAGCGATTTCCCCCTAACAAATTGCAGGAAGAATGAAAACACCAAACAGGGCATTGTCCCAGTTTAAATGAGACAAGGGTCTTTTGCTGAGGATGAATTAGGAGGAAAAGACCCAAACTTCTCTTTCCAATTATAAATCCAAAATTAAGAGGCTCCGATTGAAGGAAAACAAATTATGGAAAAGGGAAAATAACAGCCCTTTATTAAAAGGTATGTGTGTATTAACAGGAACACGGGAAAAATAAAAAAAAAACCCCAAGTGAAATAACTAAGTAATACTCCTATACCCACCAATAATCCCCTTTAAGAACAAAACTGATAAACCGGCAAAAAGAAAATAGTTCAATTTCTTGCACCCTTTGGTGCAGTTCCAACCACAGTCAGCAGGGGGCGCCGTCGGGTCACTGGAGATGCAAAATTTGTAATGTCCTGTACCATTCACCAGGTGGCGCTGTTGGGTCACTGAAGGTGTAAAAAACTTGTAGTGTCCTATTGTAGTCACCAGGTGGCGCTGTTAGATCACGGGAGGAGTAGAACTTGTAATGTCCAGTGCCCGTCACCAGGTGGCGCTGTTGGATCCTTGGCTGCCACCGGGAGGAGGGGGAAGGGAAGACAACAGCAATAAAACAGAAAGTTCTCCCAATGGAAGAAAACTCACAAACTTCAGCTGATTAGGGTCCGTTGTAAACAGGGCTTGCAGTCAGCCGGAGGTGAGCCAAGAGCAGCAGCCAGAAACTCCCCTCCGACAGGAAAAAAAAAAAGGAGCCCGGCAGTGTCTGCAGCCCGCAGCAGCCTCTCACCCCGGCAGAGAGAGAGAGCGAGTCTCCTCCCCCCCAGCCTCCACCCCCTTCCAGTCACACATCAGCCAACTCCCCCCTTCGTTGTCAGGGCAACTAATCTCCATCATTAAGGGCTTCTTTTGTTCAACTAATTGGCCCATCACAGAGCACACACACACGGCAGGAGGAAAGGAAAGAAAAATTCCTTGCTAAAAAAAAAATACGAACTATGACATTATCCACCCCTAATTTTTTTTTTCCTTTTCTCATGCCACCATACATCTATCAAATGGAACCTTTTTTAACTCCACATATACATACATCATTCTAGACTATGTACATATTCACAAATACATATAGATACAAATATGGGTAGAGTTATGACCTGTTTACCCTAAGATAATATCTCCTTGGGGTATGCACCGGGTTTCTCCATCTTCTTGCATCACCCACCATGTGCAACCAGGTCCTTGGGCAAAGACAACTCCACGAATGGATTTGCCTTTGCTCAAGGCATGGTTAACCCAAACTGTTTTACCTAACATACCTCTCATGTGAACCACTGGGACTTTGTCCCCGTCTACAGTGTGAAGGGACTCTGATTGGGCAGGGCCGGCTCGATTGACGGAGCCTCTAGTGTTGACTAACCATGTAGCCTTTGCTAGATGTTGATCCCAGTGTTTGAAAGTCCCTCCACCTAATGCTTTCAGGGTAGTCTTCAACAGTCCATTGCACCGTTCAACCTTCCCGGCAGCTGCTGCATGGTATGGTATGTGATAGACCCACTCAATGCCATGCTCTTTCGCCCAGGTGGTAACTAAACTATTTTTGAAGTGTGTCCCATTATCTGACTCAATCCGCTCTGGGGTGCCGTGCCGCCACAGGACCTGTTTTTCGAGGCCCAGGATGGTATTTCTGGCAGTGGCGTGAGGCACCGGATGTGTCTCCAGCCATCCAGTGGTGGCTTCCACCATGGTGAGCACATAGTGCTTACCTTGACGGGTCTGTGGCAGTGTGATATAATCAACCTGCCAAGCCTCCCCATACCTGTATTTATTCCACCGTCCACCATACCATAGGGGTTTCAGTCTCTTAGCCTGTTTAATGGCAGCGCATGTCTCACAGTCATGGATAACCTGAGAGATAGCATCCATGGTTAGATCCACCCCTCGGTCTCGTGCCCATTTGTAGGTGGCATCTCTGCCTTGATGGCCGGGCGGCATCATGAGCCCATCGTGCTAAGAACAGTTCACCTTTGTGCTGCCAGTCTAGGTCCACCTGTGACACCTCAACTTGTGCAGCTCGGTCTGCCCGCTCATTGTTGCGATGTTCTTCATTGGCTCGATTTTTGGGCACGTGGGCATCTACGTGGCGGACCCTCACAATCAGCTTCTCTACCCGGGTAGCGATGTCTCGCCATATATCAGCGGCCCAGATGGGTTTTCCCCTACGTTTCCAATTGGTCTTCTTCCATCTGTCCAACCACCCCCACAGGGCATTGGCCACCATCCATGAGTCCGTGTAGAGGTAAAGTTTTGGCCACTTCTCTCGTCTCAGCAATGTCCAGTGCCAACTGGACAGCTTTGAGCTCTGCGAATTGGCTTGATTCACCCTCTCCTTCCATAGCTTCTGCAACTTGTCGGTGGGACTCCATACAGCTGCTTTCCATTTACGTTTCATCCCTACAATACGGCAGGAACCATCAGTAAAGAGTGCGTAGCGTATGTCTTCTTCTGGTAGTTGGTTGTATGCTGGGGCTTCCTCTGCCCGTACCACCTGCTCTCCTTCTTCTTCTTCTGCTAGACTAAAATCCTCACCTTCCGGCCAGTTCGTGATGATTTCTAGGATCCCAGGGCGATTTGGGTTTCCAATGCGGAGCGCTGCGTGATCAGGGCAGTCCATTTGCTCCAGGTGGCATCAGTGGCATGATGAGTAGAGGGCGTCTTCCCTTTGAACATCCAACTCAACACTGGCAGCCGAGGTGCCAGGAGGAGCTGTTCTTCTGTACCAATCACCTCTGAGGCAGCTTGTACTCCCTCATAAGCTGCTAGGATCTCTTTTTCTGTTGGAGTGTAATTGGCTTCCGATCCCCTGTAGCTTCGGCTCCAGAATCCAAGTGGGCGGCCTCGGGTCTCGCCAGGCACCTTCTGCCAGAGGCTCCAGGAGAGGCCCTTATCCCCAGATGCAGAGTAGAGCACATTCTTCACATCTGGTCCTGTCCTGACTGGCCCAAGGGCTACAGCATGGGCAATCTCCTGTTTAATCTGTTCAAATGCTTGCTGTTGTTCAGGACCCCACTGGAAATCATTCTTCTTGCGGGTTACCAGATAGAGAGGGCTTACGATCTGGCTGTACTCGGGATATGCATTCTCCAAAACCTATGGCACCCAGGAAAGCTTGTGTTTCCTTCTTGCTAGTTGGTGGGGCCATTGCTGTGATTTTATCGATGACTTCAGTCGGGATTTGACGACGTCCATCTTGCCACTTTACTCCCAGGAACTGGATCTCTCGGGCAGGTCCCTTGACTTTACTCTTTTTAATGGCAAACCCAGCTTCCAGGAGAATCTGTATGATCTTTTTCCTTTCTCAGAGACCTCTTCTGCTGTGTCCCCCCATACAATGATGTCATCAATGTACTGCAGGTGTTCTGGGGCTTCACCTTTCTAGTGTAGCCTGGATCAATCCGTGGCAGATGGTGGGACTGTGTTTCCACCCCTGGGGCAGTCGGTTCCACGTGTACTGCACGCCCCTCCACGTGAAAGCAAACTGCGGCCTGCACTCTGCTGCCAAGGGAATGGAGAAGAATGCATTCGCGATGTCAATAGTGGCGTACCACCTCGCTGCCTTAGACTCCAGCTCGTACTGGAGCTCCAACATGTCTGGAACAGCAGCACTCAGCGGCGGGGTGGCTTCATTCAGGCCACGATAGTCCACAGTCAGTCTCCATTCTCCGTCGGACTTACGCACAGGCCAGATGGGGCTGTTGAAGGGGAGTGGATCCTGCTGATCACTCCTTGGCTCTCCAGCTCACGGATCATCTTATGGATGGGAATCACAGAGTCTCGGTTTGTTCGGTACTGCCGACGGTGCACTATTGTAGTGGCAATTGGCACTCGCTGTTCCTCAACCTTCAACAGTCCCACAGCAGAAGGGTTCTCCGAGAGGCCAGGTAGTGAATTCAACTGCTTAGCAGCCTCTGTCTCCACAGCAGCTATTCCAAAAGCCCATCTATGTCCCTTGGGGTCTTTGAAATACCCATTCCTAAGGTAGTCAATGCCCAGGATACATGGGGCATCTGGACCAGTCACAATGGGGTGTTTCTGCCACTCCTTCCCGGTCAAGCTCACTTCAGCTTCCAGCACGGTCAACTGCTGCGACCCTCCTGTCACCCCAGAAATGGAAATAGCCTCTGGTCCCACATGTCCTGAGGGCATTAACGTACATTGAGCGCCAGTGTCAACCAAAGCCTTATATTCTTGTGGGTCTGATGTGCCAGGCCATCGGATCCACACCGTCCAATAGACACGGTTGTCCCGTGCCTCTACCTGGCTAGAGGCAGGGCCCTCTAATACTGGTCTCTATCCTGCTCGTCACAGTTTTCCGTCTGCAAATACCGGCGGGAGGTACCTTCTAGTGGGTCAGATCCCTGCCCACGGGATACTGGCACTGCACTCACTTTCACGGACTTTGTTTTTCTCTGGTCCTTCAACTCTTGTACTCGGGCTGCCAAGACATGGGTAGGTTTCCTGTCCCACTGTCTCATGTCTTCTCCATGGCCAGATAGGAAATACCACAGCTCAGTTCGTGAGGTCTGTCTACCCTCTCTAGCTGGGGGGCGCCCGGTTCTCACTGGTGCCACCTGGGAGCTGTTTCTCTCAATCTTTTCTAGGATTTTCTCCTGTTGATCTTGTAATTTTGTAGCTATGTTAGTCAGGTTATTGATCGAGGTCTCTACGGAGGAAACGCGGGCTTGTAGTGATCCTTGGACCATACTGTCGTACATCCGAAGTTTATTTGCTATAAACACCACTGGCTCACTCTTTTCCCCAGCCTCCAATGATGTCAAGTAACTGACGTGTGCAGATGGCCCCATACGTATGAAGGTCCACCACATGTATGGTGTAAATCTAACCTTGTCAGGATCGTGATTAGCTTGCATATCTCTTCCAAACAGAACCTCCAACAGTGCCATTTCCTCAGGCGTCGGATCCCCTCCTCCATGGTATTCCAGCTTTTCACCAAATGGTCTGCCTGCAAAGCCTCTCTGTAAACGAACCTCTCTCTCACAGCGTCCAGCAGCCGTGCCCAGAGAGACAGGGGTTTTGATTCTCTCACAAATGCCTCTTCAATGCCCACATCCTGGGCAATAGACCTCAAGAACCTTGCTTCACCGCCATCAAGGTTTATGGTATCACCCGTGGAGTCCCAGACTCGAATCATCCAGGTCAGTATGGGCTCATTCGAGTGACGAAGGACATCTGACCGTAATTTCCGGAGGTTGTCATATGATAAGGACTCAGTGATGATTTCTGGCCCGGGTTGGCTACCTGTGAGGGTCCTGCCTCCCATCATCATCTACTGGGCGAACTGATTTGGTCTTATATTTCCTCTTTGGATAGGGGCAACCTCCATTGACTTGTTTGGTTCCTTGGAACTGGCCTTATCTGGAGTCACCCTTGTATCAGACCTCTCACTTTCATCTTTTCCTTTTCCCTGTGAGGGCTGCACCATACCGAGCACCTTTTGGTCCTGGTAAATCCTGGGCCTAACTACGAATATTAGATATGACACCGTGGCAATAGATATGACACCTTGCACGAGAAGCCCCAAAAGTAAAATGTCTCTTACATCTAAAGAGAGTTTAAATCTCTCAGAGGCTATTGTAGTGGAACCAAAGGGAAAATGTATGAAGGGTTGGGCAAATATACTCCCTGTGTTTCTCCATAGGAATAGGTGCCATTATCCTTAAAACCCCAAAGGAGACAGTGTAGGTTAGAGCAGTAATATATCCTTGAGAACATTTCCCGAAGGAAAATAACAGGTACTGAGTTTACTATGTCATAAAACCAGTGCGAGATCTCAAACATACTTATTGCAAGGAGGGTCATAGTGTCTGAGCTGAAAAACATCGACAGGTGGGACATAGATTTCGGCATAATTATATACCACAGAAAAGCAGCGATCTTAGACTTCATGGTGCCTATAGGTTCACAAACACATATAAAGTCACACAAGGGCAGTTATTCCTTTTCCACTTTTCCTCTCTCGGGCCCCACGTTGAGCGCCAAAAGATGTCCCAGTTTAAATGAGACAAGGGTCTTTTGCTGAGGATGAATTAGGAGGAAAAGACCCAAACTTCTCTTTCCAATTATAAATCCAAAATTAAGAGGCTCCGATTGAAGGAAAACAAATTATGGAAAAGGGAAAATAACAGCCCTTTATTAAAAGGTATGTGTGTATTAACAGGAACACGGGAAAAATAAAAAAAAAACCCCAAGTGAAATAACTAAGTAATACTCCTATACCCACCAATAATCCCCTTTAAGAACAAAACCGATAAACCGGCAAAAAAGAAAATAGTTCAATTTCTTGCACCCTTTGGTGCAGTTCCAACCACAGTCAGCAGGGGGCGCCGTCGGGTCACTGGAGATGCAAAATTTGTAATGTCCTGTACCATTCACCAGGTGGCGCTGTTGGGTCACTGAAGGTGTAAAAAACTTGTAGTGTCCTATTGTAGTCACCAGGTGGCGCTGTTAGATCACGGGAGGAGTAGAACTTGTAATGTCCAGTGCCCGTCACCAGGTGGCGCTGTTGGATCCTTGGCTGCCACCGGAGGAGGGGGGAAGGGGAAGACAACAGCAATAAAACAGAAAGTTCTCCCAATGGAAGAAAACTCACAAACTTCAGCTGATTAGGGTCCGTTGTAAGCAGGGCTTGCAGTCAGCCGGAGGTGAGCCAAGAGCAGCAGCCAGAAACTCCCCTCCGACAGGAAAAAACAAAGGAGCCCGGCAGTGTCTGCAGCCCGCAGCAGCCTCTCACCCCGGCAGAGAGAGAGAGAGAGCGAGTCTCCTCCCCCCCCAGCCTCCACCCCCTTCCAGTCACACATCAGCCAACTCCCCCCTTCGTTGTCAGGGCAACTAATCTCCATCATTAAGGGCTTCTTTTGTTCAACTAATTGGCCCATCACAGAGCACACACACACACGGCAGGAGGAAAGGAAAGAAAAATTCCTTGCTAAAGAATACGAACTATGACAGGCATCCACAGCAATTTGATTAGCTATAAACAATTCCTTTGTGAGCCTTCATTTTTAATTGGTTTTGTGCCCCTCTCCCTTCATCATCCCCTAGTTAAAGAAATATAAATGCGAGGTTGGACTCTTTCATGCTTCTCTGTTTAAAGGCAGTAAATGCTATACCCTTCTGCTTCCTCACCAGCTCTTGAATGCAAATTCTTCTTCAGTAAGACTGACTCAGAGTTGCCTCTGAGAGATGTGGACTTTGTGATTGCCAGGAGATAGTTACCATGGCAAGTAAAAAGTTTATTTGTTTTGATTGTTCTGTTCTGATTAACAGAAAAATAATAATAATAGAAAAAAAAAATCTGCTGATCTGGGGGGTTTACTGAGTGTTGTTTGAAATAATGCAACAAAACCAAAATCAACAACCTGGTTTAATTAGCACTCTAATCCAACAAAATCAAGGATGGGAATTTTTAAACAAGTATCCATTTGCCAAAAATTCTCAGAAACCTCTAGAAAAAAATGAAACTTCATGCCTGCATAGGATACCCTACTATGATGCTCAGGCAAAAGCTGGGCCTTAAATATTATAAGTGTATTTGAAAAGAGCACAAAGACATTGAATATAAACAGATGAAACAATTTAAAAGAGAAGAATCTTATGGGAAAAAAAAAAAGAACAAACACAAAAATGTAGTGTGTTGGAGAGATTTTCTGGCCGAGTTGAGGAAGGCAATAATGTCACAAAATGGGTAATGGAGAACTTTGCAAGGAGACAGTCCAGGAGTTATCCTTATAAAACTTCTGAACACAGATGTGAAATGGATCTAAACACAGAAAACTCACTGCTGCTTTTGAGTAGTCTGCCTGGTTAAGTCTGGCATTTTGCTGCTCAGGCTTGACTCTTCCTCAGAACCAATTAAGGTGAGTGAGGGGTGGGTCAGGCTCGTTAGCAAGTGCTGGGGGAGGCTATATAAGAACCTCCAGGAGAACTACTCGGCCATTTGCTGCTCAGGCTTGACTCTTCCTCAGAACCAATTAAGGTGAGTGAGGGGTGGGTCAGGCTCGTTAGCAAGTGCTGGGGGAGGCTATATAAGAACCTCCAGGAGCCACCCCCACAGGAGTAGACTAACAGGGTGTGGCACAACAATTTCAAGGCATTTCAAGCCTGCAGGGCACAACCAGCTCCCTTTTCTTGTAGGTGAGTGTGCTTTTTAAAGCTAACAATGGTTTCCAGAAAAACAAAAACTGTTACTGCTGTTAATACTAGGAGTGTGTTTGCTCAGACACTCCCCTCGAAGAAGGATGCAGCCACCCAGGTCTCTGGGTGTGCTGGAGTGTCTGAGCCTGACGTTGGTACCGGAGGATGGTGTAGGAGGTAGCTGTGTACGATGCGAGCAGGTGAGTGATTTGCTGTGCCTTGTAGCAGAACTTAAGGAAGAGGTAGAGAGATTAAGGTGCATTAGGGAGAGTGAAAAAGAAATTGACTGGTGGAGTCAAACCCTTTTAAACCCTAAGGAAGTCCAACAGGAGACGGCGAAGCCCTGCCCCTCCTGCCATGAGGCAGATGGAGCAGACCAAAATGATGGGGGGGAATGGAAACAGGTCCCTAATAGGAGAGGTAAAAGAATTCTTTCTAGACCCCCATCACCCCTCAGGGTGCCCTTGAAGAATAGATACGAGACTCTGGACCCAGACAGTCAGGTAGAGGACAGCCAAGATGATCCCTCTAGAGAGCCTCCTTGTTCGGCCCTGTCCAAAAGACGGATTACAACCACAGGTATAAAAAAAAAAGAAGGGTAGTTGTAGTCGGTGACTCCCTTTTGAGGGGAACTGAGGGCCCTATATGTCGCCCAGACCCATCCCAGAGAGAAGTATGCTGCCTTCCTGGGGCCAGGGTGAGGGATATTAGTAGGAGACTTCCTGAGTTAATTCAGCCCTCAGACTATTATCCTCTGGTGGTAGTCCAGGCTGGCAGTGAGGACATTATTCAAAGAAGTGCCAAGATAATTAAAAAGACTTTAAAGCACTGGGTCAGTCAGTTCAGGGGACAGGAGCACAGGTGATATTTGCCTCAGTTCCTGTACTATCTGGGATGGATGAGGAGTTAAATAAAGAGAGGAGTAAAAAGCCCAACTCCTCAACAGATGGCTAAAGAATTGGTGCCACCATCAAAATTTTGGTTTCTTTGACCATGGGGCAAACTCCATGGTACCTAGTTTCTTAAAATCAGATGGGATTCATCTTTCTAGGAAGAATAAGAGGACTGTAGCCCATAAGTTAGCGAGGCTGATTAGGAGGGCTTTAAACTAGGTTTGAAGGGGGAAGGGGTTGAAACCGGGCTCTCCAGTGATCAGCCTAAGGATGGAAAGCCTGAGTTAAGAATTAAATCAACAGCCCACCTGAAGTGCATGTACACTAATGCACGCAGTATGGGCAACAAACAAGAGGAGCTGGAGGCAATTGTGCAGCAGGAAGGCTATGATGTAGTCGCCATCACAGAAACATGGTGGGATGACTCGCATGTCTGGAGTGCTGCTATGGAAGGCTATAAGCTCTTCAGGAAGAACAGGCAGGGGAGGAGAGGTGGAGGGGTGGCTTTATATGTTAGAGACTCTCTGGACCCTGTTGAACTTGGAGGTCAGCAACAATAAGGTTGAGTGCCTGTGGATCAAAATCAGGGGGAAGACCAACAAGACTGACATCATCATGGGTGTCTGTTACAGACCGCCCTACCAGGATGATGAAGGGGATGAATTATTCTACAAGCAGCTGGCGGATGTCTCAAAATTGTCAGCCCTTGTCCTTGTAGGTGACTTTAACCTGCCGGATATCTGCTGGGAGCTCAATACTGCAGAGAAGAGGCAGTCTAGGAATTTCCTGGAGTGTATAGAGGACAATTTCCTTCATCAACTGGTAAATGAACCTACCAGGGTAAGGCCCCGCTAGACCTGCTGTTTACAAACAGAGAGGAGCTGGTGGGAGATATAGTGGTTGAAGGCCGCCTAGGAAATAGTGATCATGAAATAATAGAATTTTCAATACTCAGAGATTCAAGGAGAAACAACAATAAAACCTCTACGCTGGACTTCCGGAGAGCAGATTTTGACCTATTCAGAAGTCTAGTCCAGAGCATACCCTGGGAAACAACCCTTGAAAACAAGGGAGTCCAGGAGGGATGGACGTGCTTCAAACAGGAAGTTTTGAGTGCACAGGAACAGGCCATACCGGTGTGCCGAAAGGCAAGCCGGCAGGGAAGACAACCAGCCTGGTTAAACAGGGAGATTCTGAAGGAAATCAGGGATAAAAAGAGAGTTTATCGACTATGGAAGAGAGGGCTGGCTACTTACGAAGAATTCAGGAAGACAGCTAGATCATGCAGAAAGAAAATCAGGGATACAAAAGCGCAATTTGAAGTTAAATTGGCCACTTCTGTTAGGGATAACAAAAAGTCCTTCTATAAATACATTAATAACAAAAGGAGGGGCAAAGAAACCCTCCATTCTTTGATGGACTCGGAGGGAAACATAGTTAATAGAGATGAGGAGAAGGCTGAGGTACTTAACACCTACTTTGCCTCAGTTTTTACCAGTAAGACAGGTAGCCCTCAAGGCAACTGGCCTCTGGAGCTGGTAGACAGAGAGAGGAAACCAAATAGCCCCCTGTATTCCAGGAGGAAATAGTTAGTGACTTACTGAGCCACCTGGATCCTCACAAGTCTATGGGACCAGATGGGATCCATCCTAGGGTAATGAGGGAGCTGGCAGAAGAGCTTGCCAAGCCGCTCTCCATTATCTTCCAACAGTCCTGGCTCACTGGGGAGGTCCCACATGATTGGAAGTTGGCAAATATCACCCCAATCCATAAAAAGGCTGCAAGGCTGACCCTGGTAACTACAGGCCTGTCAGCCTGACCTCGGTGCCTGGCAGAGTTATGGAACAGATCATCCTGTGTGCAATCACACAGCACCTACAAGATGGACAAGGAATCAGACCCAGCCAGCACGGGTTTAGGAGAGGCAGATCCTGCTTGACCAACCTGATCTCCTTTACGATCAGGTGACTCACCTGGTGGACAAGGGGAAGGCTGTGGATGTGGTCTATCTGGACTTCAGCAAAGCCTTTGACACTGTCTCCCATAATATACTCCTGGAAAAGCTGGCAGCCCATGGCTTGGACAGGGGCACTCTGTGCTGGGTTAGGAACTGGCTGGAGGGCCGGGCCCAAAGAGTGCTGGTGAACGGGGCTGCATCCAGCTGGCAGCCGGTCACCAGTGGTGTCCCCAGGGATCAGTGCTGGGCCCAGTCCTGTTTAACATCTTTATCGATGACCTAGATGAGGGATTGAGTCCATCATCAGCAAATTTGCTGATGACACCAAGTTGGGAGGGAGTGTCAACCTACCAGAAGGCAGGAGGGCTCTGCAGAGGGACCTGGATAGACTGGAGAGATGGGCTGACTCCAATGGGATGAAGTTCAACAAGGCCAAGTGCCGGGTCATGCACTTTGGCCACAACAACCCCTGCAGCGCTACAGGCTGGGGACAGAGTGGTTGGAGAGCAGCCAGGTGGAAAGGGACCTGGGAGTCTGGATTGACAGGAGGCTGAACATGAGCCAGCAGTGTGCCCAGGTGGCCAAGAAGGCCAATGGCATCCTGGCCTGCATCAAGAACAGTGTGGCCAGCAGGAGCAGGGCAGTGATCCTTCCCCTGTACTCTGCGCTGGTGAGGCCGCACCTTGAGTATTGTGTTCAGCTCTGGGCCCCTCAGTTCAGGAAGGATATTGAGGTGCTGGAGCGGGTCCAGAGAAGAGCAACCAGGCTGGTGAAGGGACTTGAGCACAAGTCCTATGAGGAGAGGCTGAGGGAGCTGGGATTGTTTAGTCTAGAGAAGAGAAGGCTTAGAGGTGACCTCATCACTCTCTTCAACTACCTGAAGGGAAGTTATAGCCAGGTGGGGGTTGGTCTCTTCTCCCAGGCAACCAACAACAGGACAAGGGGACATGGGCTCAAGCTCTGCCAGGGGAAGTTTAGGTTAGATGTTAGGAAGAAATTCTTTACAGAGAGGGTGATCAGGTATTGGAATGGCCTGCCCAGAGAGGTGGTGGATTCACCATCCCTGGAGGTTTTTAAAAAGAGATTGGACATGGCCCTTAGTGCCATGATATAGTAATTAGAGTTGGATCAGGGGTTGGACTTGATGATCTTGGAGGTCTTTTCCAACCCAATCTATTCTATGATTCTATGATTCTATGCTGAGTTTCTGGATGTTAGGTGGGCAGAAGATCCCTTATAAGCACAGTTCAGACTCTCATGGTCTCTCTCCCAGAGTACCCAGGAAAGGAAGGACTTGACAAATTCCTCTTTGATGATGCCACCTAACCCACTCTTTCTTCTTATGACAACCAACCAAGTAAAACAGCCCATGAATGGTAACAGAAACAGCATTCCCTTAGGGGTCATATCAAAACATAAATCTGTGCTAATTTTTGTGTCTGTGCTCTAAAACCCCATAGCTTGGCAGAGCAGCTCTTATCCTTCTGTGATATGCCATGTTGAAACCAACATTGCACACGGGGTCGCATCTTTCAACATGTTTTGTAGACAAATGAAACTAAGCAGCATGGATTAGGTGATCAGCAGGTCTCAACTTACATATCTCTTGATTCCTGTTGCCAAATAATTCTGTTATCAGCTGTGATTTTTACAGACTAACTCCTCAGCTGCAATCTGTATTAAGAAAAGCTGTTTAATCCTTCATAACCTTCCATGGAGTAATTCCTCTTTTACAATAGTAGGCTCTGGACCTGTCGGTCAACTTAGTGCCTGGAATAATAATGCATGATGAAGTATCTTCTCATCTCAAGAGCAGGCACTTACCTGCATAAATCTCTCATGTAGAGATAAGCAATAGCTATATACCCAAATGAGCTTTCCTTCTGAAAGGTCAGATTTTGAAAGGATTTCCTTAGTCTCCTGGAGCCTTAGCCAAAGATAACATTTCAGAATTTGTCTTCTGCTTTCTACTCTATTTAATTAAAGTGTGCTGTTCATTTTGATGAAAATATGTTTCCCTCATAATTAAAAAGCTCTTTTGATTAAATCATTTTAAACAGACAAGTGACCTGTAATAGTAATAAATTAGAATATTTTTGAAACAACTTTCTCATCTGTTAATAAATTGTAATTCAATTCTACATGGTAGTTGACTGGTACACTGAATACCTCACCCACAGTTGAATCTTTTACTGTCACTGGTCACTAGAACTCCTTCTAGGTGGACTACAGTCTTGATCTTAAGCAATAGAGAAAGAAAGTGGGAAAATACCAGTCTGAATCAGTGCTAAGAGATCCTATGTATCTCGGCTAATCTTGTAAATTGAAATGCAGGAAAACACAGTACAAAGGGAGTTGAACTAGCTTAATGGAAGTGTTCTGAACTCTTAAAGATCAATAGCTAACATAAATAGAGCATTAATCCTGAAAGAATAAATCTTTCTGTATTATTTCTAACCATCTCAGGTCCCTAGTGTAATTCTCTCATTTGTGTTAATCTGAGATGACAACGAGCAGAACAAGCTTAGGTGTCTCCTTATTCATCTGTGGCAGACATGTTCAAAGGTACAAACAGCATCTTTGGTCTGTTTAATGATAGATGAGAAGCCTGTAGAAAAATAGGAAATAAAACATTTCTCTAGTTTGATTAGACTGTCTTCTTCATTACTTAGGAAGAAAGAAGAATATTTAGACAATAAAAATAAAAGGATGTTTAATCTGCAGTAAACTAGAGACACTAATACCCTATTATCTGGGCTGCTTGTATCATGATGGTCCTTGGGGATGGAAATACTTCCTTTCTTATCAAAATTAGGATCAAAAAATCATTTCACAGTAAAGAGAAATTGCACTCTCTTTCTTCTTCTGTATTATCAGAGAGGAGGCTGTAATACTTGACAGAAAAAATATCAGTTGGGTGACTAGAGATTATAATTGTTGGCCTCAAAACCCATTGTTTGTTATTTGCACTAAATTTTATATTCTAAACATTTATATAAATGGTCATTGATATTTCTGAAAAAAACCCACAAAGATATTAGATTTTTTTTTTTTTCTGGTCAGTAAAAAGATTGTGGTAAGGAGCTCATTTACTATGTTAAACCCAAACTCTCAGGCTTAGTGACCTCAGCTCATCTGGAAATTAATGCCTTCACTAAGCTTGTTTGATCCTGGTGTTTTTGAAGCAAAGGCCAAGATATATATGAGTGACAGGCTTTTATCACCATGAGGCTTAGCTGAAGTCACCAAGCTGTGACCTGTGCTGGATAAGAGTTAGGTCCCTCAGAGTTAACAGATAATGAAACACTGGGCTGCTGCATCAGCTGACTTTTCTGTTCATCAGCCCCAGCTAAAGGTCAGATGGCATGTCTCAGGTGACAGAGAGGAAATTAACTTAATCCATCATTTTCCCTGATCACTTCAAATGTGAAAGTAAACAAGGTAAATATTTTGGTACAAGTCATCATCTAACTGCTGTTGACTGTTACAATTTTACTTTTTTTTTTTTTTTTAATAGATGTACCAAGTAATTGCAGAATCTGCACTTAATACATACGTATTTTTGGTATCTAATTGCAACAGGATGTATCAAAATGCTCCTTGAGCATGATCATATTCATTAAACCTCTTCTAGGACTGATGGCACAGATGGGATTCCAGCAAAATCCTCAGGTCACAAATAAAAGTGACATGAATCAGAAAGACTCTTTTATAGGAGAAAAGCATGCTGAAGGAGTTTTAAATTACAGGCATTTCACAGGGAAAGGATTATTTAGAAATCTCAGTCTCTCTGAATCGGTCCTGAAAACTCAGTCTTAAACGTGATACCAAGCTACTTCACTACATCCCACCACAAAAGCAGTGAAAACTGAGAAACCTCAGCACTTTAGCTGCTCTGCTCTGTGTGGAGCAGCAGGGGAGCAGAGACATCAGAGCAGCTGAGATGCTCTCCTGAGACTGAGGGGAGACAAGTTTTCATCCTGGGTCTGCCACTAATCTACTTTGAGCAACCTACACCTACCTCTTCTGGTTTTTTAAATGTCAGGTTTTCCAGAGGCTGGCTGAGCCTGTCACAGCACAAGGGATTTGCAGACACTTCCCAGGACACTGAAGCTCCTCAGGGAACCTGACACAATTACCTGCCCTCGACCTGGCAGAGCTGGGCTCTGGACTCTGGGGAGGTGCAGGCTCAGTGTTTGTGTGAGGTCTGTGCACTCCTGCTCACATTTGATCCTCCTTTTATGTGCACAGTATCTCTATTCCACTAGAAGATGGGTGTCTGCACACACAGATGACATTTTCTTTCACTTATTTCAACACATGTAGGGAGGTATTTTCTTTTTGCCCTAAATTAAGAAAATATGTATCTCTTGAACTGAGAGGAATATGCTGGAGGCTGATTAAAGTGGAACAGATCAGAGATCCTAAAATGGCACATTTAAAAGAATCTAGTTGATTTTGAATATGCAAGTAACTAAATACTGGTCTTACAAGACATTTATATATACTGCTGTGTGCCATTCAGGTCTAATATCATCTTATATTACCCTGGGTTAAAATGTACATTGCCAAAGAGGTAGGGCTATTTTTTCAAACTCCTCATAAATGTATAGCTTATTAAATTTCCTTCTTTTCTTTCCCTATATAAAAGCACAGTTTGCCTGCTAACTTAAGCAATTGCATTTGCATGGAATTACTCTGACTTCAGTGCATGGACATCTCCTCTTTATTCCTTCCCTTGAGCTGCTTGTCACAGCAGAGAACTAAAATATCATCTCTGCCCATGGCAGCAAAAACAAATGTTGATTAAAATATTGATTTAAGACCAAGAAAATCCCAAACTTCAAGCTAATGTATTAAAATTGTGCAGTTTGAAAAAAGGCATTACAGCCTGCAGAATGTTCTGATACAGCATTATCACCTGCATAAATACTCGAGGTAGAGGAATCTTTTAGATTTCTCTTGGATGCTTGGAAAAAGCTAAGACACACCTAAGACACAGAATAGCTTACCTTGCAGAAGAATATGCCATTTCCATGAGAATTGCACTGGATCAGAAATTTAATTTCCCTTCCTGAAATAACATCCTCTACAGAGACAAAATATATCTTCCGTATTTGTAACACACAGTATGCCTAACTGATAACAAAAAATGGTATTTAAAATAACCCATATATTCTTCTTTGTTTTCTAATTCCTTTCACTAAGGAATTTATTCACAAACTTTTCACAGTGAAAGCTCTTTTAAAAAATTTCCTTAATTCAAAAATATTATGAGATATGAAATCACTTTTGTTTCAACAGTTTCCTGAGGAAAAAGAAGTAGAACATGCTTCTGACTATCTCAATAATCAAGAACTTATGGAATTCTATTTCAGGAAATTGCTCTTAAGAGGGGAGTATCAGAGAGAAAGAAATCTAACCAGCAATGTTCCCTTCTTTCTGCCTCTGTCTCCCTGAACAGCAGGATTCCTCATTTACTGACAAGCAAAGAGGTCTGACACCCTGTCTAAAATAAAAGAAGGCATTGACAACAAAAGAAAAATTAGTAATTATCTAGTATGCCTTACTGGAATACCATTCTTTTGAGTACCTAGGAAACCTGTAAATAGCCAAGGATATAGAAGTGTTGTGACATTAGCCTGTCAAATATTTCAGTATTAAAGCTCTTGTTAGAGACTCATCAATAGTGGAGTCCTCCTTCTGTGGAGCTGTTTATAATTTTCTGAACAACTTATTTATCTGTGAAACATTTGCAGATCCTGAACATTTTATCAGCTTTTATCATAAAGAGTTGGAATGTAGAGTAAAAGCAATATTTCTGCAGGGACAACACCCAGGGGTTTGGAGAGCAGTGCTAGTGTGAGACTGCTTACAAATAAACCCACGGGGGCCAACCACAACCTTAGATTTTTTTCACTTAAATAATTCTGGTTTCCTACAAAACTGCTTTTTGCTGCCCCATTTCTGGATAATGAGGAGGGGTTTAGACATATAAACACAGAAAAAAAAGTTATTTTGATAACTATTTTATTTTATGAAATGTCACCATCATCTAATACAGGTGGAGGTACAATGGCATATATCTTACCACAATGGACATTTAGTATTTTGTGGGCATCCTGTATACTAAAGTTCATTTTCAAAATATATTTGATTGACATATGGAAAAGATAATTAAATGTCTATAGACCATAACCAGAAGTAAAACCGGGCTAGGAGCAGAATACTTTTCACAGCAAATCAAGAAATTGTTTGAAGATAATTTCCCTCTTTTCCAAAAGTACTTATATTCTGTCTTTTATGGAAAGGATTAAATCCTATGGAAAGCTATGATCTGTAAAGGAGTCAAAGCTTGTGGTTAAGAAACTACCCTACATTCCTTGGAAGTTTGAAGGAATCAATATAAGGGCAAGTATACATGAAGAGTATCCAAAATGGTATATCTTAATGCCTTTTCCCTTTGCTTTTAGCTTCCAATGGAATTCACTGTTGACTTAAAACATCTATAACAATATATCTTACAATTTGCACCTCCAATCCATAGATCAGCAGTGCGTAATGGGTCTGTGCTAACCAGGAGTGTGCTAATAATAAAACTTTTTTTAAAAATGAAGACTCCTACCAAACAAGCTGTTCACCACAGCAGATGCCATAGAAAATACGGTGTTCTCTGTTTAGCACCACCCTGAAGAGAGATTCCTATAAAGAAGCTGCCCTTGGTGTGCTGAGAGGAATAAGAATGGGTAGAATGTCTATAAAAGACTGCTAAAAGCTGTAAATGTTTGTCTGAAGACAGCTTTGGGTGGAAGGATTTTAAACTGATAGTAGATGTGTTCATTTTGTTGGCTTTTGGACTACTGGAGCTGAGAGATCTGAAAGTGCATCTGACAGATACTGAAAGCAAATTTCTCATTATGAAGAGACCCAGTCTCTGGAAACTGTCTTAACACCTGTATTTCTAGAAGCCTCCATTTTCTCTTTATGTCCATAATTTAGAGTTATTTGACCTGAAATTATATAATGGCTGCCTTTATTTCACCAGTTAATTAGTAGACCAACACTTGCAGAATTGTCATACACTATCTGCCACACCTCATTTGCATTGCTCTTCCTTCTTTACCTAAACTTCTACATGATTCCTTTCATTTAGATAGCTGGTATTTTGTCTTCAACAGTAAAATATTTATTTAAGAACAATTCACAGAGGCATGAAATGGCACAAGTTCTGAGGAACACTGTTCTCTTACAGCTTTGAGGATTACACATGTAAGGGAAGTCCTCTGACCTTCACAGCTTCTCAGGCAACCAGAAGTCATTAACTCCAGTAGGAGATTAAGCCCTGAATATTTTGGAATAAGTGTTTGATAGATTTACCTGAGTTCAAAGTGATGTTCAACAGCAGAACAAATATTTGACCACACATTTTGGAAGGATTGTGGAACAAGGAAATCATCCCTTTCTCTTTAGGTAGATGGATGGAAAAGGAGGAGGATAAGTCTGGGTGGTCAGTGTTTGAGGTTATCCACTGTCAAGGACTGTTTTACAGTTGCACTGCTGTGCATGAGCAGTTTTGAGACTGGGCTTTAGGCTGAGATACTGCCCCAAGTCCTGTTACTGCAAGGGGAGCCCCAGGGATGGCTTAGTGATGGTGCTGGGATGAGCAGAGCAGTCAGTAAATAAGACACCAAAGCTCACTTGTCATCTCTGTTCATGAGCCTTGACAATAGCAATAGTCAGTTTATCTAATTTTAGACAACTAATATGAACATCTATTTTAGAGTTAATTATTCAGAATATTCTTATAGGCAACGGGAGGAAAAAAACACTTCTAAAAAATGACACAGTTAATGGTTTTAGACATCTGCCTTGAAGCGAGAGGTAATCTGTTTCTCTCCACTAGTGTGAAGAATCTAGACAACTGGCTTATGTTTTGTTCCACTAGATTTTGTCTGGTGAATATTTGCCTAGAAGACTACTTCAGATAGAATGCCCAGCCTTCAGACTGTGAAGTGCCTGAATTTCTCTGTGTACAGTGTGGTAGTTCCTTCCTGATTGCACAGGCTCATCCCAGGAGGGTCTGCAATATTTGGAATACACAGGCAGAAACAAAGTCTTGGTCTGAAGGTAGTTCTGATGTTTTCCATCTTTAATACTGAAGATAAAGTACCTTAGTATTAGGTATTAGAATGAACCTTGGGACATCATTAGGGTGAAATGTACATGTCTGATTTGCACAGAAACCAGACAAAGGTCTTAAAGCTTTAATCTATTTTCACATTTTCTTGTGTTTTAGGATTACTTATAACCAGAATCTCTTTTAACAATCACAGTGTGATTGATGTGGGAATGGACCTTTCAAGAATTTTAAAGCAACTTCTCTTGTCCAAAGCAGATCAGCTAAAGAAAATAGGCCTGGACTGTGTCCAACTGGGCTTCTAATATTTCCAAGCATGGAGACTTGACAACATCTCCATGGATCCTGTTTGGTCACCCTCACAATAAGAAAGAGTAGTTTATGTTTAAACGGAATTTTCTGTATTTTAGTCCATGTCCATTGTCTCTCATCCTGCAATTGGCACCTCTGAAAAGAGTCTGGTTCCATCTTTACTCCAATTCAAATGATATTTATTTATACAGATGGATAAATTTTCCACAAAACATCTGGTTTTAGACTCAGAAACCTCAGGTCTCTCAGCTTTCCTCATATGACAGATGCTCCAGTCCCACAGTCACCTCTGTGGTCATTTGATGCATTTACTCCAGTAT
The DNA here is from genome assembly GCF_022539395.1 of Myiozetetes cayanensis. Classification (NCBI taxonomy): domain Eukaryota; kingdom Metazoa; phylum Chordata; class Aves; order Passeriformes; family Tyrannidae; genus Myiozetetes; species Myiozetetes cayanensis. Next base: position 7,553,497 of record NW_026087521.1, read on the forward strand.
GTCCATTACTGTGGAGCTCAGCATTGGACCCAAACACCAAATATGCCTCAAAAGTGCTGGGCAAAGGAGAAGGATCACCTGTTTTGACCTGCTGGCAACATCCCTTCAGCAACCCAGGATGCTGTTTCCCTGCATGAGCACTTGCTGGCTGGTGGACAGAGATTGTCTACCAGGGCATCATGTACCAGTTCTCATGAGGAGAAACCACCCTGTGCAACAGATATTGACTGCATGAATGACTTCCTGGAATTTCAGAATTCATGATGTGTCTTTTTTGAGACCCCAGAGACAACAGGCAGCCTGCTTTGCTCCAGCAGGAATGTTTCCATTGACGGATGCAAATTACCTGTCCTAAGATTGTGTCTGTGTCAAAAGAGATAATGTGTTTTTTTCATTCTTAAAGTTGGTTGGACAGTTGACTACACAGCTCAAAACCCATCCCAAAGTCAGGAAGATTGCTGGGTATCTTTTGCAATATTACATTTGCAATACTAAGGACTGCTGCTCTGAGACGACACTCATGTCTTACAATGTTATCTTCCCAAAACTCCCTGATGCCCATTAGCCAGCTTTCCACCAGCTAAAATTGAGTGTGTTAATCCAAGCAATATTGTTTTTTCTTCACATAGCTTTGTTAGAGATTTTCTCCACCAAACTCCAGCAGCTGTGCTTAGAGAGAAATGAGCTGCACAAAAAAATGACAACTCTGACAGTTCCCTGTGAGCCACCTAACTTATTAGTTTAAAATCAGAAGAGAAATTTTCACTAAAGACAAAAGATCGCTTAAAATACACATCTAAACAGTCCAAGGACAGGCAATATTCACAGTTCTTAAGAAGGAGGAGAGTGCTGACATCAGTTAAAACTTGAAAAAATTGGATTCCCAGCATCACTTGTATTTTAGACATTAAAACTTTAGAAGAACAACTAGAGGACATTAAAAGAATCTATTGATGTGGTTCTGTATGGGATTTTGGGCCAAAATTTCTACAAAAAAAAGAAAAAAATTGTGTTTGACAAGTATGGCCTGAATAAAGAACAGCATAATAGCCATACATTGTCCCAGAGCTTGAACAGTCAATGGATATAAAAGAAAAAATGTTAATTGTTTTTGTACCATGCTCAGGTATTCAACTCAGAGTTTGGACAGGGAGGAATTCAGTTTTGCTGAAGGGGATTGAGATGCACATTGTCACGAAAAGTCAGATTTAGGATGAATTTCTGTGAGGCTTAGATTGACAAGATGAAGATCTTAGTCTTTCTTCAAGGTTGGCAGATGTAAAATGCTGATGAAAGAAATGCACAAACCCTGAACTTCTCTGGACCTGGCCACAAGAAGACAGTCAGAGATTTCACAGCGGGATCTGAGACAAAGACTAACTTTCTAAATATGTGGGTTTTTTTCCCATTCTGGGATCAACATTTTTCAGTTCTCAGACATTTTCTCTAATCAGAGCAACTTTTCTACCTGTCCATTTCAGCAGGTCATTGTTCCTATTTACAGTGCTGAGCGTGATCAGTGAAGCGTCAGAAATGTTTTGTGTCTTTTGCTCATGTGCTGAACAAAACAAGACAATTTATCACACTTTCTGCTCCTGTTTTCTGCTTTTCCTACAATAGGTTATTATTTTGGGCATGATAGTGCCAGCAGGAATATGTAAAAAGAAAATACTTGTACTGGAGATGTATTAACACTTGGCACAAAGAGGATCCCTCCTCAGAGGGACTCTGTGTGTGTAATATTTTAATTATTTTTTTCCATAAGCTTCTCATCTGAAAACTGTGATTAGCTGACAGTTCTGCCTTGCCTAGAGCCAAGGTGAAACTGAACTCTGTGCCAGCAGCCTACTACCAAAGCAGATGAGCAACAAGAGAGGGAGCGTTTTTCAGCTACCATTTTTCAAGGAATTATTCCCTGCAGAGAACCCTGGAATGCCCGTCCATTCTGTGCTTAGTGACCTGTGCCTGAGGACAGTTGCCAGAACTGATTCATCTCTAAAATGGATTAACTTTCACAGCTTCTTCATATCACTAGTGCGGGACGGATTGAATGAGGAACGCTGTGAAAGATCAAACACATAAAAGAGGCTCCAAAATGAAGCATTTACCCTTCGCTTTACCCTGTCCATGAAATGGGACTGAGTAGGCTTTAGAATACAGAGGCCTTTTTAGGGCCTCTCTCCAAGGGTTTTATTTCAAGTGTGCAGGAAAAAAACACAGGTTCGGGTATGCTGTGTGTAACTTTATCAAGGGAATCAAAATACAGACAGATAGTCAAGTACTGAGTGCTAAAAAGCCCCATTCAAACCAGACAGGCACCTAGAAAAAAATATACTAGTATACCTCATCCACTCCAGTATGCAAAGGTAAATGTTCTTTAAACAAACAAACAAACAAAAGAATACAGGACCAGGTCTTCAGTAAAAGTGTTTCAGTATATTTATGTTAATATACACTCGCTTGTACTTGCTTAAGGGTGTGTTTTGCTACACCAGGTGTAAACCCACTGCTGTTCTCCATCCAGTCCAAGGACATTAGCTCCTTTTCCAGGTGCATTTCCATTAGTGCCTCAGTTCAGCTCAGCAGTGCACTCCTTAAATGTATCTCCTTATCATCACCACACAGCACGCAGATTCAGATTGCAGATGGGGCTCCTCACAAACAAGCTGTAGTCCTTTAGGACAGCATTACACCAGAATAACATGTCAGCATTTAATTTGTGCTAATTGCTACCAGACATCCAACCTGCAGCACCAGAGCTAGCCTGAGGCAGAGCTGCTGGAGGTGTATAGCGTAGATGCCAAGTGCTTAGCATCTCTTTGCCTTCTTATTGGGCTCACAGCTTGCTAATGTAGATCCAGTCACTTTTTCTAAGACAGAAATTTCTTCAAAATCTTGTTTCAGCAACTTTGTCCTCTCCTTCATGGCTATATCTTGCACACCATGCATTGGTGCATTTTGCACTTTATGCCCTTGCACTTCTATAAACACCTGTTACCAAGGGAAGCCAAAATCAAACCAAGATAATAATAATAAAAAGGTACTTCCAAACTGCACAATAATATAAGTAAACAGCAAGTGGGAAAGATCAGCAGCAATGCATAAGGGGCTGTGACGAAGCTGAGCAACACAGGCACTGAGCTTCCAGGGACTTGGAAGCTGCTAAGAGAGCAGTTTTACGCTCCAGCCCCAAAGCAAGTACTGTAAAATTCCATTTGAATTTTTTTTTTTTTTTTTTAGCTGGAAGCTCAAACACTGCCACATGCTGATAGTGATAAATCCAAAGAGACACAACCTTTGCAAAGCAATTTTTATCAACACTAAGAGGATGCTGCCTCAGCAGCCTGGAAATGCAGAAAACGTTGAGCTTCCTCTAACATATATGGAAATTTTTGCTAAATTTTTGAATGAGTGGTGAATTTATTGCTGTGTTAGAGGATTTTACAGATAGTTGTGTTCACTGCTAATTAAGGTGATGTTAAAAAGGCAGAAAAAATGTTAATAATATTTAGCCTTTGGGCAGGGTGTTACATTTCTAAAAGGCCTCTCACAGCAGTCTTGTGCAATGAGGGTTCTGCTGTGCAAAATCACTTTATCAGCTGAAGGAATGATATTGGAAAGGTCAGTTTGCTATAATGCAATGAAGCCAATAATATTTTAAACCTCATTGCTGTCCATTAGACACTGAGCTTCATCGTTAGGTTCCTAAGAAGGCAGTTTTTCCCACATACTAATCAACTCCTAATGAAGTCAATGGAAATTATGGCTTCACTGGTTTCTCAAAATGAGACTGCTTTATAGCTGCATTTTGTGGTGGATTCTGGTTCCAGTTCCAGAGATCTGACCACACAGTTTGTGAACTGCTGCAGCTATTTATGCTTTAAAGAAAAGTATAGAAAAACAAGAAACTATTCATATGATCTAACATATGCACACACACACACACACACACAAAAATTAAAAAAAACAAACCAGCTGAGATGTTAGGCTACAACGTGATTAGATTCAGCCTTGGGATTAGCTGGTGCTTTAAAACTACACTTACCTCAACTCCAGAACAACCTAGAGTTCTGCTTCCATGTTTATCTCACAGGATTTAGGCTACATAAGTCTGAAGCATGTGGGTGAAATTCTGTGTTTGGCTGAGATCCAGAGGTTAGGGTTCCTCTGCTGCTTTCACAAGAGCACCCTTGTTCATACCTACAGAGCAGTTCCTACAGAAGATGTGATGCTGTGAGTATTGCTGAGACTGCCTCTCATTTTGCCCACTGTCCTTCTCATTGAAATACTTTCTACATTGTTGAATATTCACGCTGAAATTCCCTTATACCAAAAGAACTTACCAATTGCCCTGCATTGTTCACAAGACCCTCTTCCTCATGATAAGGGTGTAATTTCCTGGCTTCATTGCTCAAACATCAAACCTCTCACATGTTTGAGACTCACATTTTCTTGCTTTCTGCTCCACTTCTTGGTGTCCTTTTTACAATCTCCCCACAGTAAGAAGTGAAATAGATCCTACCTACTTTCAAACTTCTACCACTTCCCATATCTTTGAATCAGGACATGAACTCCATTTTATGCTTCTTTCATATCATCTAATCTCGCACATACAGACTGAGAACTCAGTCCTATAACCCCTGACATCTTCCACATTCCTGCTGTCCATCCCAGCTTATGAGTTCCCTAACACTCCTGTCTGCAATCCCAGTCACGAATTCAAGTTCCCAGATGGCAAAGCTGCTGCAGAGTGAGCACCAATTAGTTGCAACTTCACTGTTCATTATATATTATTGCTCTGGGGTTTTTTTGCAGATGGAGACACTGAGGTCAAGGATAAATCATCTGTTAATTTCTAAAACACTTGGAATCCAGCTCACAGGTCAAATTCAGTGCCTTCAAATGACTAATTGGGTTGCCTGGGTCATGTGAAGGACACTTGAGAAAGAAGGTGACAGAGAATGAGTTAGAAGATGGAAGAATTATTCCAATAAACTGGTCTTTACCATTTTCTTTCTCAGGACTTTCTGCCCTACCTCCCTTGGTTATCTGACTAGAAATGCACTTGCAACTTGACTGGAACACTGACATCTCTCAGAAGAGATTACTTTCCATTTACTTGTTAGGAGCACTCACTCTGCTTCAGTCCTTGTATCAGCTACCTAACACATGCCTACACAATTGTTCATACCATGGGCCAGAAAGCCAAAGTGCCTGCACATTCAACACAAACATCTTGGTGTATTGGTTGAGGACATCAGCATGAAGACCCGGAATATCTTTAGGAATATCTTGACCCAACATTTCTCTCTTCAGCATCACAGAGTTTTTTCAGCCTCCCTCTTTAAGGTATTAGAAAGATTGCAATATGAAAGTATTCATAATACAGTTTTTGAGTTAACAAATAGATGAGGGGAGTGTGATTATAGTTCCTACCTCAAGAAAGAAAATTGGTTTTGGAGGAGAAAACTTATGAGTAAACTTAAGAATTTTTCACTTGAAGGTAATGCTGATATTTTATATTATCACTGCCACGGTGTCACCATGGACACCCTATCATCTTATGGGAATGCTGGCGATGTGAGCATCTGACATTCTAGCAGAGTCAGCTCTACATGTCACTGTAGGTCACAGAAACTAACTGCTAGCAGATAAAGTAGAGCTCTAAAAGAAGGAAAAGATTTTTTTTTTTCAAGTATGCCTTAGGAAAGAAATAATACCTGTGAACACAATCAATCTGGAAAATATCAAAATAGCTACCAGTGAATAAGAGTGTTCCAAAGATCCTGTTTGTCCAGTGGCAAGCTGGTTTTTCCTTTACGTAACATGGGCAGTGGTGTCTATGTTAGTCTGTTGTGCTCTTGACTCCTAAATAACACTGTGCTCTACTTTTAATGAGTTTTAATTATTGACAAGATTTAACACCTTATCTCTGTACTTTGGGATAAAATTGATGAATTTGACATCCCAATTTATTGAATCCTGAAATAGAGGAGATGACCACTACCATGAGAGTAGAGCTTCATGAAAACCACAGAGAAGCCACTAGTAATTCATTAAAAACCACCTTGGAGCTACTGTTTTTAGGTAACACCAGCTGAATCCCAGAAAATGCTCAGGAGGGTGAGTGACCTGAAAAGGGACAGTCTGCTTTTCTTGTGTGGCCTAGAGGTTAAAGGGTAGTTAAGGTTTCACCAAGTCTAGTCAGCTCAAATCCTTCTACCCTCAATGTAGAGATGTATCATGTACAGACTGACCCAGGGGTAGTGCTGTCCCCTCTCTCATATGAGGAAGACTAATTTGGGCACCCTAGGAAAATTCATACGGTTGGGTGAAGGGAGCCTGGCTTTTTCAAAAAATAAAAAGATAGAATTAAAAGAGCAAGTGAAAAATAAAAAGACCCAAAACTTTCAGAAAAGTTTTATTAACTAGAGTCTTCTATTGAAGAACTGAAAAGTAAACCAGAACTGAGAATCTGGAGCTCTAACAACAGCAACAATAACATAACTTACTGAGGAAACTTTAATTCTGGACCAACTTCCTGAAAAAAAAAAAAGGCAATAATGTTCAACTCAGGTGGCGGGAACCTAAAGCTCCATCTGCCAGGACTGAGAACTCACCTTTCTCTGTATTTAAAGACAAAAACTTGGATGAATGTTTAGTTCTCTCAAGAAGCTTAAAAACATGGGTACAGCAGGCATGACCTAAATAAAAATAGTTCAGAAAGAGGTAGAGAACTTCTAAGGAGTTTTATGCTGTCCCTGTTAACCAAGACAGCTTCTCCTCCATTCTCTCACTGAACACCACACTCAACTTTAGATACTTCAAAGTGGTTTCTGTCAAAGCCAGGTGCTTGCACCCTTTTCACAGGCAGTGAATAAGAACTGGTGCTGCCAACATGAATTTTTTTAATCTTATGCTAAATCTAGGTTGGAATTAAAGTCCCCTCCAGTCTCAACCATCTTGTGACTGTGGGATATATTATATGACTGTGAAAGTACATGCAAATGACAGGTGAAAGTATAGATACCTAAATTCTAGGTGTCTGAGTTAGAGCAGAGGAATCCTTTGAGAAGCAACATTTCTTTGAGGAATATGAAATGGACTTTCCATCATCAGTACAAATACCTGGTTACTTTAGATATCAGCAGATCAGTGTATACTTGCATATTCAAATACCACCTAACATTTTTTTCACTGTCTTTTCCAAGCACTCATAGTATTTTGAAGGGTTAAAATAAAGGACTGATGGGGCTCTGAGTAATTTCAAGCCATCAAACATCATCCTTGATGCAATATTCCACTTTTACCCCTTCTGATCCTGGCTGCATTTGGTGACCTTTCTGCATAGATGTTTTGCCTCAGCGCTATGCAAGAAGAATGCTTATGAGGACAGGGAATAAATAGTGTTGCCAGTAAGGTGGTTTGCTCCATGACCAGGGGAGAGGAAAGCAAAGATCAAGCCATCCAAGGGATACAGAGAAGAGGGAGGGTCATTACACCACTGTCAGAAAGCAAGACCAGTGGACTGAGATGTGGAGAGATTGTCAGTTTTAACTTCCCACTGATCCCAGAGGCTCATCTGACAGGGCTTCACAGTCCATGATGGCTCACTGATTTCAGCTGTGTCTTGTTTATACTTCAGCTCTGCTCCCTTGCAATACATTGTTATTCCAGCTGTCCCTACTTGAATTCATCATCATTTCCCACCTTTGTTAGAGAACAAATTAAAGAAAGCAGAACTATGTGCTTAATAAAAAAAGAGTAAAGTTTTTCCTCTGGCTGGCAGCACATCTGATAGGGCCTTAATATGTTTTTTTAGTATTAAAAGATTGCTGTCATCTCCTGCAATTTGTGAGTCCCGCTTGAGCAATGAACAGTTTGGACTTTCCGGAACTTACATTTGTTATTATTAAAAAGATCTTTGTAATGGTTGAGAGTAAATGCTGACACTGAGTTGGGTTTGTGATTTTATTTACTTACCTGATTCTTATTTATGAAGACTTGGCCAGGTAGTGAAGCTTCTCGGTACTGGAATAAAGTATCATTAGAATGAAGCGAGGAAGCAAAGTGAAATAAAGGTGATGTGAATGCTGTTCGCTTGCTTATTCATTTAAATCGATTTTTCTTTACTGGCTGAGAGCATCTATCAAAAGAACAAAGCCAAAAAGAAAAGAGAAAAGTTGACTTTGGAAGCAGATTTCTTGCAAGCCATTAAGACTTATGTGATCTACAGTATCACTGTTTCCATCAATGGTAATGGCAATTTTTTGCCATGGATTTCAGCAGGAGAGAAAAGAATGACAAGCATGAGAAATCAGACCAATAAAACAAATGTCAGCAGTCATAATTAGTGCTTGCCAACTCTCATAATTTCATCAAAGTATAGAAACCATTCATATGCTCAAAGCTCCTGGAATCCCATCATTATGAACAATTTATTTTAAAAAATTATACTCTGCGTGACTGCAGAAGAAAGCTTGTTTCTATGAATCCCAACAGGTAAAGGAATAAGGCAAGCAGACAAATCTGTAATATGCTAATTTTGCACTGATCTCATGATTCTGCTGTGCATTGTGTGCTGAAATAATTAACAATCTCTTTTTGCACACCAGGGGCCAGATCTTCAGGTGATAGAAATTGATCAAATACCATTGATTGAAGTACAACAGCTGAATTCACTAAGCAGTTGAAAGTACTAAGTTAATTTACAACAGTTAAAAATATACCTTGTTGTTAAGAACTGTGACATTAATGTATATTTTAACAGGATGGATATTCTTGTGATTCTCATGTGCTTTTCCTCATCACATCTGTTCGTTTTCCTTATTTATACTTTTCTATGATTTAAACAAATATTCTCTTGAAGGGGGGAAGGGGTTGAAACCGGGCTCTCCAGTGATCAGCCTAAGGATGGAAAGCCTGAGTTAAGAATTAAATCAACAGCCCACCTGAAGTGCATGTACACTAATGCACGCAGTATGGGCAACAAACAAGAGGAGCTGGAGGCAATTGTGCAGCAGGAAGGCTATGATGTAGTTGCCATCACAGAAACACGGTGGGATGACTCGCATGTCTGGAGTGCTGCTATGGAAGGCTATAAGCTCTTCAGGAAGAACAGGCAGGGGAGGAGAGGTGGAGGGGTGGCTTTATATGTTAGAGACTCTCTGGACCCTGTTGAACTTGAGGTCAGCAACAATAAGGTTGAGTGCCTGTGGATCAAAATCAGGGGGAAGACCAACAAGACTGACATCATCATGGGTGTCTGTTACAGACCGCCCTACCAGGATGATGAAGGGGATGAATTATTCTACAAGCAGCTGGCGGATGTCTCAAAATTGTCAGCCCTTGTCCTTGTAGGTGACTTTAACCTGCCGGATATCTGCTGGGAGCTCAATACTGCAGAGAAGAGGCAGTCTAGGAATTTCCTGGAGTGTATAGAGGACAATTTCCTTCATCAACTGGTAAATGAACCTACCAGGGGTAAGGCCCCGCTAGACCTGCTGTTTACAAACAGAGAGGAGCTGGTGGGAGATATAGTGGTTGAAGGCCGCCTAGGAAATAGTGATCATGAAATAATAGAATTTTCAATACTCAGAGATTCAAGGAGAAACAACAATAAAACCTCTACGCTGGACTTTCGGAGGGCAGATTTTGACCTATTCAGAAGTCTAGTCCAGAGCATACCCTGGGAAACAACCCTTGAAAACAAGGGAGTCCAGGAGGGATGGATGTGCTTCAAACAGGAAGTTTTGAGTGCACAGGAACAGGCCATACCGGTGTGCCGAAAGGCAAGCCGGCGGGGAAGACAACCAGCCTGGTTAAACAGGGAGATTCTGAAGGAAATCAGGGATAAAAAGAGAGTTTATCGACTATGGAAGAGAGGGCTGGCTACTTACGAAGAATTCAGGAAGACAGCTAGATCATGCAGAAAGAAAATCAGGGATACAAAAGCGCAATTTGAAGTTAAATTGGCCACTTCTGTTAGGGATAACAAAAAGTCCTTCTATAAATACATTAATAACAAAAGGAGGGGCAAAGAAAACCTCCATTCTTTGATGGACTCGGAGGGAAACATAGTTAATAGAGATGAGGAGAAGGCTGAGGTACTTAACACCTACTTTGCCTCAGTTTTTACCAGTAAGACAGGTGGCCCTCAAGGCAACTGGCCTCTGGAGCTGGTAGACAGAGAGAGGAAACCAAATAGCCCCCCTGTATTCCAGGAGGAAATAGTTAGTGACTTACTGAGCCACCTGGATCCTCACAAGTCTATGGGACCAGATGGGATCCATCCTAGGGTAATGAGGGAGCTGGCAGAAGAGCTTGCCAAGCCGCTCTCCATTATCTTCCAACAGTCCTGGCTCACTGGGGAGGTCCCACATGATTGGAAGTTGGCAAATATCACCCCAATCCATAAAAAGGCTGCAAGGCTGACCCTGGTAACTACAGGCCTGTCAGCCTGACCTCGGTGCCTGGCAGAGTTATGGAACAGATCATCCTGTGTGCAATCACACAGCACCTACAAGATGGACAAGGAATCAGACCCAGCCAGCACGGGTTTAGGAGAGGCAGATCCTGCTTGACCAACCTGATCTCCTTTTACGATCAGGTGACTCACCTGGTGGACGAGGGGAAGGCTGTGGATGTGGTCTATCTGGACTTCAGCAAAGCCTTTGACACTGTCTCCCATAATATACTCCTGGAAAAGCTGGCAGCCCATGGCTTGGACAGGGGCACTCTGTGCTGGGTTAGGAACTGGCTGGAGGGCCGGGCCCAGAGAGTGCTGGTGAACGGGCTGCATCCAGCTGGCGGCCGGTCACCAGTGGTGTCCCCCAGGGATCAGTGCTGGGCCCAGTCCTGTTTAACATCTTTATCGATGACCTAGATGAGGGATTGAGTCCATCATCAGCAAATTTGCTGATGACACCAAGTTGGGAGGGAGTGTCAACCTACCAGAAGGCAGGAGGGCTCTGCAGAGGGACCTGGATAGACTGGAGAGATGGGCTGACTCCAATGGGATGAAGTTCAACAAGGCCAAGTGCCGGGTCCTGCACTTTGGCCACAACAACCCCCTGCAGCGCTACAGGCTGGGGACAGAGTGGTTGGAGAGCAGCCAGGTGGAAAGGGACCTGGGGGTGCTGATTGACAGGAAGCTGAACATGAGCCAGCAGTGTGCCCAGGTGGCTAAGAAGGCCAATGGCATCCTGGCCTGCATCAAGAACAGTGTGGCCAGCAGGAGCAGGGAAGTGATCCTTCCCCTGTACTCTGCGTTGGTGAGGCCGCACCTTGAGTATTGTGTTCAGCTCTGGGCCCCTCAGTTCAGGAAGGATATTGAGGTGCTGGAGCGGGTCCAGAGAAGAGCAACCAGGCTGGTGAAGGGACTTGAGCACAAGTCCTATGAGGAGAGGCTGAGGGAGCTGGGATTGTTTAGTCTAGAGAAGAGAAGGCTTAGAGGTGACCTCATCACTCTCTTCAACTACCTGAAGGGAAGTTATAGCCAGGTGGGGGTTGGTCTCTTCTCCCAGGCAACCAACAACAGGACAAGGGGACATGGGCTCAAGCTCTGCCAGGGGAAGTTTAGGTTAGATGTTAGGAAGAAATTCTTTACAGAGAGGGTGATCAGGCATTGGAACGGCCTGCCCAGAGAGGTGGTGGATTCACCATCCCTGGAAGTTTTTAAAAAGAGATTGGACATGGCCCTTAGTGCCATGATATAGTAATTAGAGTTGGATCAGGGGTTGGACTTGATGATCTTGGAGGTCTTTTCCAACCCAATCTATTCTATGATTCTATGATTCTATGATTCTATATTTTTTTCTGTCTTCATCTTGAACAGACAGGAGATTTATTTCCTTTATGAAAATGTGTTGGTGCTTTTTTCCCCACTAAGAGCTCAATGCTCCTAATGGGTCCCTTCCATCTCACGATATTCTAAGACATTTGTTCTTGAAACTTGGTTCAAAAACCTGTAGGCAATGAAGGTATCACCTCTCAGGAAGCTGTAGTCTTCAGTTTGAGGGATCTGAGAAGCTTTTCCTGACCTACTCTGGCAGTGTCAGGTATTTCAAGCCTTGCCTGCTTACTCTAGCCTGTCCCTTCCACTTGCAAGAGACACAGGAGGAATCTGTTTCTATGCCTCAAGCAGGCCAGTTTGCTGTCTCGCTTTTCAGCTTAAGCAATTAATGAAACCAAATTTATGCTTCTGTTCTGGGTTGTAAATGCTGCTGCTTTAGATGGGGGCATGTAATTGTAGACATGGTACTGACTTAAGCAAGTTAGACTTGATGGAGCCTTTATTGTTTGGCAATAGTGACCATGGAGGCAGGACCTGATCAGGGAGCACACATGTATCTGACTGTGGGACTTAACCTGACTAGTCAGCAGTTTTGATTAACTAATGAGGATTTGAGGGGCGAGAGTAAAATCTCCTTCATGGTCTGAGCTGGTTCCTAATTCTCCACTTAAACCAAGCATTAAAATTATCTCTCTGGGACATGAGGGAGTGTCTCAGGTGACAGCTACATCCATGCCTAAGTTGATAAGTGTTTTTTTAAGTCACAGCAACTTGACATTTTAAAGTTCTGCAAAGACGCTTTTCAGATTGTTTCCTTTTGATTAGGCTTCTTCCTCCCACTTGATTTTAAAATTTCTTTTGCCTTTTTTTTTTATTTCCATTTAATTTTCATCTGCTATTTTCTTACTTCTGTTGTGTCATTTTTCTTACTCAGACCTTCTCCCCCACTGTGTGCATTACCCATATTGTATGAATTGTGACACTGGAGCAAACTAATGCAATGTGGGGTTCACTGGGTATAACTTTCTCCCGAGATTGCTGCAGGTAATATGCTTTGTCTTAGTTTTGGAAGAGGTCAGTTGGATGTTTCCTACCTAATCTGCCATTACTCCTAACTGAGGCAAAGTCTCCTACACAGAAGGAGTAGAAGTACTATTACATTAATGGTGAAACAGAGATTACATTTGATCTTCCTTCTCCTGTTCCACCTACAGTCCTTTCACAAGAAGTACCTGTTGGGCTTGAATTTAGTGCCTTTGCATAAATTAAAGCTACTAAAAGATCCAGTCTCATTTGGTTTTATGTACTTCAGTTCTTGGCTACTGAAGTACTGAAGTGTCCACTGAAATACTGAAGGGTCCATGTTATGGACCCTGATGTGGAACATGGCTGGGTTTTCCTTTTATCAATCCTTAGTGCTAAAATGGGTTTTAGATCACTGAAGAGCACAACATGAGCAGTGGCTTTTCCAACGTGGTTCGGAGACCTGTCAGATGGCTTTAGCTGTACTTGTCTCTTGTGTAGTGAAGCACAGCTTGTGACACTGTGTTTGTTTTTGTTCCCACTTGAAGGAAACTTTGGATGCAAAAGAAGTGATGTCAGAAAGGATATTTCTTGGCACACAAAGACTTGCTAAAATTTTCATATGCAGATGCAACGTATGAAGCTTGAATTTCCAGAATAATGCTGAAGATTTTTTTCAATAGCTCTCTGTCCTGTTTGGTTTTCATTGAAACACTAGTGAAAACATTGTTAGATCTTCATTTATTGTAATGGACTTCTACATTTCATGGGCTTATACATGTATACACCCATACATGTGAGTGTCTATCTTTTTTCCAGGGTAGCAGGTGATAGGACAAGAGGAAATGACCTCAAGTTGTGCCAGGGAAGGTTTAGATTGGTTATTAGGAAAACAATTTTCACAGAAAATGTTGTAAAGCATTGGAACAGACTGTCCAGGGAAATGGTAGAGTTACCATCTCTGGAAGTATTTAAAAAACTTGTGGATATGGCACTTGAGGACATGGTTTAATAGTGAACATGGTAGTGGTGCTGGGGTGATGGTTGGACTTGATAATTTTAAACATCTTTTCCAACCCTAACAATTCTATGATTCTATGAGTTTTAGATTTTAAAAACTTTCTATCTTGTCAGTACAATAAATAGTGCCAAGATACTATCTAAAAGAAAAAACAGTTCAGCTAGGGTAGCATATAAAACTATAGATTTTCTGATTATATAGTGCAATAATAAAGCACAGAAACCATCTTATGATTTTAATATACTTTTCTGGAGTTGTCTTTATGTCCATAGCCCAGGAATTATACCAGATTTCTTTTTTTCCTCCTTCTGCCAGATTATTGTCATTAACTTCACCTAGAAATCTATAAAAATGAAAAGACTGCTGCTCCATAGACAATCATAGAGCTTGGGTAGTGACAAACAAAGCAGCATTTGCTAAAGAGCAGACTGTCAAGCAGAAGTGACAGACAAGGCCAATTACCATATGCAAATAAGCCAGCATTCATTATATAATTAAAAAAAAAAAAAGGAAACTGTCAAAAGTACTGCTATTCAGAAATAATTCTCTAGCTGGATGAGCTCTGTGGAGTTTCAGGTTTTATGAGTTTCTGCATCACTCTTTTTTTAGAATGGTAAAGTGTATTTCTGTTCCATTTTTATTATGGTTTAACATATTACTTTTCCCAGTTTCTCCACAGGAAAATGTTGAGTACCTTTAAAAATAGATAGTTTATTGCCATTTTGCACCCAGACTGGTCTGTCTACTCTGTTATTCCTTCCCAGAAAACTGCAGGGAAGATACAGGTAACTGCAATACAGCAGTTTGTCTCATTTTTGAGGCAATGTCCTAGCTGATTTGAATATGGCCTATGGCTTTGTTCCTTACCTTCAAAATACTGACCTAGGTGTTATGTGTATGATCATGGCATGTTTCTCATGACAACATATCTATGTGGGGCTGGTGTTACAGGGACTGGTGTTATATTCCTATCATCTCCCTTGAGACAGAACAGCAATAAGCCAGATTGGAAAAAACTGCCTTTCAGAAAACTGACCCCTAAACGCTCAATGGTTTTCTTTCAGTTAGACTTATTAACTTACTTGAGTGGTTAAGTGAGTGTATGAATACCGTGACTCATTCAAAGAAAAAAGCAGAAAGGGAAACGGGTGACCAAAGGTGGTAGTGAGGTGGGACAGCTGAATTTTGTGGCAGTGCCTTCAGCTGAAAATGGCTGTGGAAGCCAGATGTAATGTATAAGAAGGGTAGTGTCAGGAAGGGGCATGAACATGTTATCCACAGCATCTCCTCTGTCCATATAGATTTAGGGATGCAATCTGAAGGTCTGCTGATAGTGGCAGCTCTCCTATAGGAGCGTGCAAAGCATTTGACTTGGACTTGTTCTCTGAATGGCCTTTCAGAGAAGCTCATTTCTGTACACTCGCTGTAAAGAGCCTCAGCAGATGAGACTAATGTAGATGGCCAGAAAAGCTGGGGTTTTAGGGTTATTTCCTCCAATACAGAGTAATAATAGCTCTTGTATAAAAGTTTCTTCTTCCAGTTTGGCTAACATAATTAGCCGATTATCACGGTAATTACCATTCACACTGGCAGTCAAGAGTAAGTCTCAGTTCCTTTAAACCCTGTGGAGCTGATTAAGATGATCACTGACCCAGGGAGTTTATGGACTTAAGAAAGTCAGTGAATGGCTTTCCCAGAGAGAATAAAGGCAGATTTCTGGAAATAAGACCCACTGCTTGGATTCCTGTGGGAAAAGTGCTAACATATTCACCTCTCGCTCACAGTCTCCATCATTTCTCCAAGCTTTTAGTCTCCAGAGCAGAACTATGAAAGTTGTACATTCTTGTTTGCAAAGCTGCCATCAGTGCTTTACTAGCAGTGCCCCAGCTGAGCATATTTCACTGTGTGTGATGGCTGTATTTAGCAAAAGCAATCATGCTGACAGTCTTCATGATGGAAGCCCTAATCTGTGCAGTGTCATGCACTATGCATCACCATGAGGGAATCTCTAGTGACTCTGTATTAAAGAGAGGGAAGCAGTGACACTGTTATTATTATTTATGACTTATCCTGCTCCACAGATGTGTAAGGCACTTTAAAAAACAAATAAAGATGGTATCCCTGCTGATAACCATGCAGAATATCGAAGCACAGTTGGCATCCTCACAATTCCTGCTGCAGAGGGTCTAAAGAGAGAAGGCTGGGTAGTAATAGCAAGGACAGCATAATTTTCCAATGCTGTTGAAGAGATCTGGGCAAATGGAGAGTAGTCAGCATTGCAGGCCTCTGAAGAGACAGTGTTAAAAAACCACGTAGATGTGGTTTAGTGGTGAACATGGCAGTTTTGAGTTAACAGTGGAACTCAATGACCTTAGATGTCTTTTCCAACCTTAATTATTCTATGATTCCATGAAAATTCTGCTTATTATTTCTGTTACATAGTGTTCTAGTGTATCCTTGTCCCTTCCCAGATTAAGGCTTCATGAAAAAACAGTATGAAGAATTAACTTTCAGGCTCACTTTTCCCACTGACACAAATGGTAAGGCAACTGCTTTATTTCCCTAAAACACAGAATATAGGAAAGCAAGGAATGTGTTTACTTTGTCTATCTCTCATGCAGTAATTATTTCTATGCAGATACTATCAGTACCATGTCTTGACTTTTGAATATTGCTGTGTTTTCCTCTTTTGTAACTCTTTAGAGTCTGGAGGCCCTGATCTGAGACAGAGGCAGTGACAGAGTAATATGAAGTATATGCAGGGGACATAAGTCTTTCACTTTCTGCTAAATTTTGCTCTAAAAAAATTTAAAAAATCCATTCAGCATGCCAAAACTGTTGATTTCTCCTGTGTAATTTTTTTTTTTCACTTTCTTCTCTACTTAATAACTTGCTTCTAGTGCCAGCTTCTCTGGTTTGCAGGTACCAAAGTGTATTGAGGCTGAACTGGTATGTCCCAAAGTAAAAATGGACTCTTAAACAGCAACTCAGGAGCTGTTTACATCTTCATTTTTTCATATCCTTCATGACCAAAGCCTGTTCTTTCCAGCTGGCTAATGTACCAGCCTTGGTCAGAAAAAACATGCACCCTCAGTCACCTCTAACATAAAGTGCCAAAAATTATTCAATACATATATTGAATATACACAATGAAAGTGAAAGAAACCTTACAAGAGATCAAACCCACCATTATCAATACTGATAGTGGTTTGGCACATCTCATGACCTCGGATACATCTGTGGGATCAGTGGTTCTTCCAGAAAGGTCTCTAGATGGGAGAAAGCCATAACCTCGAAATGGAATCTTTAAGTCCTAAACTTATTTCCTCATTTGGTTCAACAGGGAGAAAAGTTTGATGGTGTTCATGGTGCACTGCAAAGTATATACCTTTATTCAATCATATCTTAACTGAATGTTCAGCTTGATCTTAAAAAATCACTCAAAATTGGCTTGTCTCTCCTCAGTTTCAAAGAATACCTTGATTTCTTCCTGTTCCTGTAAATCTGACAAAGCTCAGTATCCCAATTTTAGCTTCTTATAGTATTTATTGCTATGGCTCTGTTTTTACTTCATTGCTTTTTATGTGACATTACAGAACAGCTTGCAAAACATCTGGCAGTAAATTGCTTGTATTTTGAGGCTATCATTTTGCATAAAGAACTTTAGAGACATTAATAAGTTTTGGATAAAAGTCATTGTCAGAGTATAGTACTTTGCAGTCTTATAAGAAGATCAGAGAAATTTCCTCATGAAATCAAAATCTTGAAATAGTTAAGAATTAATTTTTTTTTTACCTTGCTAGCACAAATGATGTTATAACAGAAACTATTGTTTCTAATTTTGCCATAGCTGTAACTTTGCACAAGTTTGTTCTGGTTTTGGATGAAAGAAGAATGATATTTTCAACAGCACAAACCCACTAAAAGCATCACATTAAATGGTTCAAGGGAGTAAACT
This sequence comes from Myiozetetes cayanensis, assembly GCF_022539395.1. Lineage (NCBI taxonomy): Eukaryota > Metazoa > Chordata > Aves > Passeriformes > Tyrannidae > Myiozetetes > Myiozetetes cayanensis. The sequence continues at coordinate 7,571,293 of NW_026087521.1, forward strand.
TTTATTGAGCTTGGTGAAGCTTTGCTGATCTACTGCTATAGCCTAACAACCAGTTCTGAGCAATGTAATAAAACTGAATATAGTTAAATCATACTGTAGGTAGTAAAAACAGTGTCACTGTTTCATAAAACCTATGAAAAAATGTGATGGGTAAGTATGCCTTGATGCTACTGCAGAAACACAGGTTTCTGGGGTCAGGAAAAAGCATGGGCATTGCTGTTATGACAATATTAAGGAAAAATGGGTGGAGAAGCTATTGCAATTAAAATTATGGAATACAAAATTTGCAGTTATACTGGATATTTATTTAATAAGTGAAACATAACTCTTCATATAAATCTCTGAGAACTTACAGAGTAGCTTGTGTTAAAAGAAAGCTTATTTTGCCACAATTAACTAATTCAGCTAATTTTTTTTATTCATACCCAGAAGTTTCCCTCTTCCAGTATATGAGACTAGACAGCTTTTACTTTGTGTATATGAACCTCAGTGGTATGAAGTGACATTTCAATTGATTCAATTGAACCTTGTATCTCAAATATGGGTACTATGGCAAATTATACATTAAATTATGTACCTTTCCTCACAGTTAACACATAACAACACAGATGTAATTAGAACCAAAGTAACCAAACACAGAGGATCAAAGTCACTGGGCTCATGACTTTATGAGGATTCATGTCAACAATCATAAAAAGGTTAATGAGCAGCACAGACATGGCACATCAAACACAATATGTCCCCATCTAATCCTAAATACAAAAAAGAGCTCAAGTTTAGAAATAAGAACAGTTACAATATAATAAAGGAAAATCATATTTTTTTAGTCTCTCCCATTTGCTTCTCTTTCAAAATAACTATAGGATATACTGAATGCAGAATGAGACAGAAAATCTTCATATAGAAAAAGCAGAAAATAAGTAAAGAGAGAATCGTTTAAGATCAACGATATATTTTTAAATTTTTTTCTCTTCCCCTTTTTTTTAACCAGCCTTAGGCTGGTGCTTTGATCTATATTTCAGTCACCAAGGTCCCTTATCAGAGAAAATACAAGAAAAGGATAGTGAAAGATACAGATAGAATGACAAACAGATGCACCCTGAGTGACTACAGAGTGACTTTTCTACTCTTCAGAATGAATTCTATCTAGAAACCATATCTGCAATGGGAATGGACCAGAGAGAGAAAGAAAGCCTTGCCCTGAGGGTCTAAGTCAACTCCCATTGATTGTAAAAAGCCCTTTTTGATATGTGGGAGACCGATCAGACTAAAATTCAAGGGGATAAAACAGTAACATGAAACATCCTGATGTTCCTTGGATGCTCCTTTTTCTGCTCCCCTCCCTTCCCACATTAAGGGTAGCTTCTCTGTTCCTCCATATGCCTTTCTTTGTGTGTGTGCATACACCTCTCTATCTTCTAGAAATAACTTTTACCTGCACAATGTAAGGCATACAGATCAAAACTACACCCTGCACAATACTCAGCCTCTAACAGACCAGGGACAGATGCCTGGGGAAACAGAGAGACCAGAAAGCAGTGTTTACCCTTCGCTGCTCACATTACAGGTGGTATCAGGTCACCCTTGGTGGATTCTCCTATCAGGCATATGAGGCACCTTTACCACCACAGTAATTTTTTTGCATCAATAACTTTGTCAGCGAAAGGTTTCACACATGTATAAGGAATTACTGCAGTTTGCTTGCTTGGAACTGAGTATGTGGCAGAATCTTCTCATGACTTTAACCTCTTGTATTAGAAGTTAATCCTTCTTCACCTCCTCCTTGTCACCCCTAATCTATACCACCTCTTCCCCAGGTTGAGGAGTCTCGGTCCACTTCATTGTTTCTTTCACAGGTGGCTTCCACAACTTCTATTGGCCATCCTACCCTTGTCTCTGCCTTTCTCACTTCTATTCCAGCTGAAATAGACCAGAAATGCACAGAGCATTGAAGGTACAAGCATACCAAAGATTTATACACTGGCATAATAACATTATCTATTTTTTCTCTATTCATTTCCTGATATTTCCTAACATTTGATTTGCTTTTTGACTTCTACTGAATATTGAGTTGATGTTTTTATATAATAACTAACTATGATATCCCCAATCTCTCTCTCTTGAATGATAATAGTCAGCCCAGAGCCCATCATTTCGTAACTAAAGCTTTATTGCGTTTACCTATGTGCATTACTTTACATTTATCCACATTGAATTTCATTTCCCATTTTATCTTTCAGCCACTTAGCCTTGTACAGTCTTTTTGCAAATCTTTACAGTCAGCTCTCATTTTTACTAACCCAAGCAAGTTCATACCACCAACAAATTTTGTGTCCTAATTCTCTTCGCCTTAGAGACTTACATTTTCCCAGTGTTTTCAAGCAGCTAATTCAGGGTCATAATACTAAGTAAAGTGAGATGAACTAGTCTACCTTACCCTTCCTACAGAATTATTTGTACTTTATTCTTTCATATTTTTGCATAGCTGGCTATGGGCCATCATCTTCCCATCTATTTTTATCTGCTTTTTCACTCCTTTTCTCATATTCATTCTCCTTATAGAGCAACTGCATTATTCATCTCTTTGGACATGCATAGCATTTTGAGATAGAGTTTGGAATAGATCTATTTCATAGAGACAACAAAGCTTTCTCCAAAATAATGTTCAGCTTCTGCTGGGAAGCTAGCAAACTTATGTAATGTTGAGTTAAGAAAACAGGGAAATGATACTGTATGCTTAGCTGTCACACTGGATAAAGGTGGTTAGGGCACATTAATATTTGCAGCCAGTAGTACACACTGAGTGACATGACCAGCAACATATCAACCTGGCTAACACATAACTGTCAGGTACACACTTCCACCTGAGCCAAGATTAGGTGAATTCAGAAAGAAAATATAGAGTGCAGCTTTACTCTTGTTTCAGGATCCATAATAAAAATACCTTAACTTTCCTGACACAAGATTTAATTTGGTCACTGGCATTCTCAAACATAATTTCTTTGGAGATTTGATCCTGTTTCGGTTTCCTCTCTTCTTCTGCAGATATTCTTCTAACCTAATAATAATGGCCAGTCTTCGCGAGCGAAGATCCGGGGAAGGTCTTTCCACCTTCCAGCCTGCGCATTGGATTTTTTAGGTGAGACACAGTGTGCGCGGAACTGAGCCCACCCTTTAATCCTAAGGTTCATCTGCCGGGGCCAAGCGAGCTTGGACAGTGGCAGCGAGGTCCTTAGGACGTAGGTGGGTTGCCTTTAAGGGCTAAGGAGCCCCACCTGCCCGGGAGTGGCCCTGACCGGGAATCGAACCCGGGTCTCCGCGGTGATAGCGCAGCGCCTTTACCACTAGACCACCAGGGGCTGCCTTCTAACCTAGAGGCTCAAAGAAAGGACACAAAATTCTGCCTAGTGAACACACATACCACCCTTCCCCAGAGGAAATTGGCAGGTAGGAAATCTGGACAAATAGTTCAGCTGTACCACTGGTGGGATGAGATGGTGACTTGCACAGCATTACACATACAAGTTCACATGATGATTTTATGGTCCTTCATAGTTGTCTCAGCTCTTAACTAAATCCACTTGATTTGCATGTCTAACAAATGTGGTTAATTTGCTGAGCTCTTCCTCTTTCAGACTGTCTACAAATATGCCATCATGTCCTCTAAACCTTACTTAAACTTCCTGAAAAACAGTAAAAACAAACTTCCCCCCATAGTCCGCAGCAGATTTCAATGGAGCTGCTCATGAGTATGGACTCAGCGATCTGGCATAGACAAAAAACACTGGTGTGTAGGCTACTGCACCACTAACTCCTTTTTACAGCAAGAATAAAACATTATTCCTTCTCCTTTTTCCCTATCTCCTAGTGAGCTCTTAATCCATGTGAAATTTTACCTCTCACTCCATGGTTACCAAGTTTCCCTAACAGTTTCTTGTAAGGGTCTTTACCAAAGGCCTTTTGAAAGACTGAATTAATTTTATCCACCATTTCTCCCTTATTCTCTACTTTGTTAATTCTGAATGAGCGTTGGCAGCTTAGAGAGGTATTATTTAGCCTTGAGAAGCCTGAGGGTTTAGTCCTAGCAGTTTGTATACATTAAATTAATATATAACTCTATCTTTCATAATTTTCTTGACTATTTTCCTGCTGCTGAGGTATGTCCTGTGTTTCTATAAAAGACAATTGCCTCTGGCACTTTATGAAAGATTTAGGCAGTCTTGGCTACAACCCAAATGACCATGGGAGCAGGGTTTTATTTCAGATTTTTAACAATAAACTGTGTATCTTTAAACAGCAATTCAGCTGCTTCATTATTTAGTGCCTTAGAGCTCCTAGACAGCTAAGACACAGCAGTGATGATTAATTACTATGTAATGTGTTATGTTACTCCAATACCTTCTTCTCATTTTTATTTTGGGTTCTCAGAGAACATCTCACCCTTGTTTCATGTTGAGAATAACACCTATTTAAACTATTTTTGTAAACAAGAGTTTAGTCTCAGTAGCATCCATCAGTGTACTTTTTGCTCAGCTGCTTTTTGATGTGGAGAAGAATGTGTGTGACTGACACCACGTGAGAAGGAGTTAAGTGACCAAGCTGAGACAGCAGGCAAAACACAGGCACAAAATATAATCAGCTCTGTGCATGGACTAGAGAAGGGCTGCAAGAAACTTGAAATATTGAGACTCAATTCAAACTATTCCACTGCCTTGCAGCCCATCCTCAGGCAAGTCATTTAACCTCTTCAATGGCATTTCCCCAGCTATAATAAATGGGTGATGGTAGTTACCAGCCTCCTGGGCACGTTGTGAAGAATAATCAGGTAAATTTTTTTAATTGTTCTGATTATGTTAATTTCAGAGTATAAAAGCATGTTCTCCCCAAAGGAGAGGTAGCAGAAGGAAAAAAAAAATACTTCATAATACTGATGAGGGCAAATTATTCTCTTTGAGACTGGGCCAAATAGTGCCCTCATAAGTGAGCATAAATTGAATTTGCTTTGAGCCCAATATACATTTGAAGAAAATTAGTGTAATTTTATTGAGGCACATGAGAAAGTCGTTTACACCACTTGCAGCACTGGCTCATTTATTTCAATGAAGTTTTTCTGCATTTATGTGGGTGTAAACCAGAATAGCACTGAGTTCACTGTTGAGGTAGTAACTTTGCTTCTAATCCTGTGATGATTGGTAGATAAAATAGTCAGTGGGATACTGGCATGAATGAAACAAGAAAAGATGAGAGGAGAGGGAAAGGAGAGAGAGAGGAGAGGAGAGGACATGGAGGGGAGAGGACACAGAGGGGAGGGAGAGAAGAGGAAAAGAAGAGGAGATAAAGTGCTCCACATGCAGAAAAAAATAGTTTTTGTTGTTTATTTCCCCAAAAGCTAGAAACTTACTCTCATTCCCATTATGCTAGGCACCACAATAAGTTGTTTAGAGTGCTGTTGAAGCAGTAACTTGTTTAGCTTTTTTTAACACTCTCCTTCTTCCTGCCCCCCAGTTAAACTGTATACTTAAGGGCCAGGCAGAGAATTAGGGCTCCTGGGCTGGGCTGCCTTGGAAGCAGCATACTCCAGCCTAATTCCTTGTACCCACTTTAGTGTTTCTATCACTTCTTTGTGCCAAATACAGCAGAATGCAGCACAAAGATAAAGAGAGAGACAATACCCTGCTCAAAGAGCTTCCAGCAGAAGCAGACACCTTCCAAGGAGGGAAATGGAGAGGCAGTCTGCCTGAGCTCTCACTAGAATAGAAAACTAGAAATAGAAATGAAACAGTAGTTCTTGAGACCCATATGCCTTTACAATGTGGGTTTCTTAGACAAAACACATCAGGTAATGACACCTTTCTTTGTTGGGTGTTGGAATTTTTGAGTACTGCTACTCCAGGATTAATTGCAGCCTTTGAAAATACTTTGTGTTATCTCTCTGTTACAACTGATGATGATTTGTTTCTGCTTTGCAAGTTCGAGATGGTTTATTGGAAATTTTATGAGGGTAAAAGAGGTTTATGGAGGTAAAGAGGAAGAATTATCACTGTATGTTAAAGGAAGAGTTATTACCACTACTCATAATAGCAATAGGAAGGATTATCACTTGCAAAAGCTCAGGAGGATTACTTGGGATTCAGCAATGTACAGTAAACAATCTTTATCTCTTGCAGAATGTCAGTGCATATTTTACAATATAGTTGGCTTTAGTGATCCATGAAAAAAATCTGCTGCAATTTGAGTTTAATCATTCTGAATCTTGGAATTAAATTAATATTCAGTTGTCACAAAACCAGTGGAAAAAGAAGCTGTTTATGAAAGGAACAGGAAAAAACACTGTAATTTCATTTCAACCTAATTCCAATTTAAAATCTTTGTATCAGCATCCTCTTGGCAAGTTATCAGTAGATTCATGAGAGTCAGCAGAGAAGTATGAGGAGGTAGATAATGTACATAAGATCACCTAGCAAAGTAGTTTCAAAAGCTCCTGGTTTATGTTAAACACTTTTTAAAAAGTACACAATATATTCATGACTTCCCTCTGTCACAGTCATAAATATCAACCGACTAAATATTGTTCTTTCTTACCAAAATACCAATCCTTCAAACACACTCACAAGCATACACACACAGTTACATCCTGTCTACAGAGATTAAAGTCAACACAGCTAGGATTGACAAAAAAAAAGGTAATGAAGATAGTATAAATGAAATCTATGTGATTTTTTCTGGTAAGAAAAAGGAAAGTAACCAGAACAGAGTTACATATGATAAAAGCATTTAATATTCTGCTGGAAATTACTTGGATAACATGAAGATAGGCAGCATGTAATGTAGTGAAAAGATGTAAAAGATGTAAGGACAATGAGCCTATCTAGAATGTGATGGAATTACCTGAACTAATATTAGTTTTGCCCTGGGAAATTTATATTCACACTTACAATTATAAATATAAAATCAGATTTATAAATCAAAAATACCCCAAGATGAATTCTGTACATATTCTTACCACCTTATTCACTTATCAATGGTGGGTTATAAATCAGCCTCTACTGGAACTTAGGAATGCTCTGTTTTCTTTTATAACTCTTTCTTAGCTTTAAACAGTAACAGTATGGAGTCATAACATATGTATATATACTGATATATATATATTTATACATATAAGTATGCATAAACAACATACAAGAATCTCAAATCTCTGATCATAGTGTTTCCTATTGGAAAAAATTCGTGGTTGTTAGCGAAAAAAAAGACCCCCTAGACAAATTGGCATGCTAGTTATGCATTCCTTCTGGTCTTCAAGTTAAGAGAACACTTGTACTATGAGTTTGTTTTGAAGTCACTCTTTTGCAACACAGTTAAAGTAATGGAAATTAGGGCTGGAATTACAAAGATGGAAAACTGTGAAAAATAAAAATTGGGGATGCTCTGGATCATTAAAAAGGGTAATTAAGATTATTTTGCACAAATTATGGAAAGTTCATGCAAATTACAGCTTATTTTAAATAAACTTGTTATGCATATATGTATACTAATTTTGAAAGATGAGTTTTCTAATTTTTAGAAAATAAACTAAGTTGGGAAATTCATGTTCTCATATTGATGTATTTATTATGTTTAGGGATTTACTATGTTTACGAAAATTAGATTCTCCTGTTCAAAGCACAGATCAATCATGGACAAAACCATCTTTCCCAAATGCATCCAGCAATGCATCTCAAATTTCACCTGGAGTGATCATCTCTAGGATATAGCAGTGCAGGCAAGTTAACCATAGTGCTTTGTCAACCTTCAAAGTCGTCCGAGTTAACAAAACAAGTTAATGGTGACTGTGAAAAAATTTTTGTATGAGATCAATACTTGTAAACAGGACAAGTTTCTGACATACTCTTCAAAGCAGAAAGATCTAAATTTCCCCTCACACTTTGTTTCTACAGCAAAAAATCTAGGTATTTAAGATGAGAAGGGAATATACCATATCAGTGGAAGGTAGTTTACACTACCTGCGTTTCATCCACATAGATGTTCCAGTAGATCCATAAGAAAATGTTTTTCTTGGAAGATAGCAATATCAGTGTGTATTGTCAGTCCCTAACACAAGTTCCTGTGCATATTTTTCCTTAGCTATACACTGGTGCATTCTGCTTTCGTTTACAGGTGGTGAAACATTACCTTCTTGAACTGAAAAAAACTTGTTTTACATAGAACTAACACTTTGGGTGACAAGCCACCTCTTTATTTTCTGCTTTTGGTAGGTGATTCAGGACGATCAAAGCTCTTCCACCTTTCACATGTTATATGCCCAGCTTTCAAAGTAATTCTTTGGAAAAAGTCTATTGGGAGCTTGGTGTGTGGTTTCAGCAGGCAGAGGGGGAAGGCAAACCCTGAGCAGGGCACAGCAGGATGCACAGAGGCAACGAGATCACTGACACCCTAAGGCAGTGTCCGACACAGACCACATTAGCAAGCACATCTCTCCTTTCTAATGGGAACTTTACTGAAACATTTTGGCTTTAACAGTACATAATTTCTTATTGCAGTTCCATCTCTTTGAAATTGCAGCAATGGTTCTCCAGTGGCAGTTTGACTGCAAGGAGTCCATCCTCCAGCAATTTCCAAACTTCCACTCAGGTGACAGCTGCAATCTATTTCCATCATGTTACCCTTTAAATCTTGTCTTACCACGTAACCTCTTTTCTTTGACCTTCAAGTCAACCAGGATCATGTGTCATGACGGAACCATGTGACATTTACTTAGTCTGGGATTTTCAAGGTAACGGGACCAACTTTGGTGTCAAGCAGGGTCTCTGGCAGCCCCAGCCTGCAAGGTACTCCTAAGTCTGCTAAGTGGTGTGAAGATATAATTGTGATAATAATAGCACTGCTTAGTCTCTCTTGAACTAAGGTGTTCTGCTACACTTTTGACCCCTGCACATTTATCTACCTTATCCTGGCTCCTGACATGTTTTCAAAAGGGTTGTTTAGTGCTGCAGTGTCCTTGATGTGCACTTCTAGAGGCTGAGCCAGCAGGAGCTGCAGTGCTTGATAATCTTAAAATGCTTCAGTGCTCTTGAATACCTCATGTGTTTTGTAGTCTTCCTCTTTTTTGAAGCAGCTTTGAAAATAGGAATACCCAACAGCAGTTCTCAGGCACCTACTGGCCACTGTTCACATCATGTTGGCAGCATCTGTTTGCCAAATGAGAAACACAGCCTGCGTCAGATAAGCTCTGGGTCTCTGCATAACAAATCTGGAGATGAGCAGAATTGTGTTTTGCCTGTCTCATAAAGCTACTGTTGTCATTGGTATGGAAAGCAACTATGTTGTTCCAGGTTTGTCTTGTCAAGAATGGCAAAGGTGTTTTCACCTACTACATGTCAAGATGCCTGAGATCCACTTACTGCTTGGCCTACATCTTTTCAAAGAGTCTACCTAGAATAATAAATTCTCTATCATCTCTTTGATCACTGCTTTGACTGCCGCTTTCATCTGTTAAACAAAGTGACCCATGATTTCTGCTATTCAGTTGGACTAACAAAGCATTTCTAATGATTGTCATTGTCTTTATACACCTCAGGATCTCTACCTGCACTGTCACAGAATATTTCTTCATCTCCTTGGCTTTTATAGATGTCTATGTTCTATATGGATGCCTTTATCTTTTGCTTTGGTATCTAAGATTAGGAGGTTCATGTACATGGTGTAGGAAATGATCAGTAGGTATGGATAAAAGGCTATTTTGGAGCACTGTAAGGTGCTTTTATTTCATTCACAACATGTTTGTTGACCAGAAATTCTGTATTTTGTCTTTATCAAGAAATACATACCTCATTGATTGGTCAGGCAAAGAGGGAATTATAGGCAATATGAATAACAGACTGTAAACTAGACTGTGGTTTACATTGTGTACCAAGTAATCATTACTATTCTCTTCTCCTTTTTATTGCTTCTAAAGTGGAAACTGAGACTTTGTACTATTATGTTGGATGTTCTTGCTTGTGAAGGCACTAGAACCAGAGGCTCATTCTGCTAGATTCTGTGTGCACATGGAGTTTGGTTTCCCGTGTAAGAGTTTATGTACTCTTTGGTGATGGAAAGTGATACACCACTGCAAGTTACAATATACAATACAAATACAGGCAAAAATACCAGTTATATTATGCATATCATGTAGAATCAAACCACATCCCATGAAATGCAGTCCATTTCATGACTGAGGTGGTGATTCATAAGTACTGCCATGATGAATCTAAGCTGATGCATACAGGGTAAGCAATTATCTGTCACCAGTGACAATATATAGAAGCATTAGAAAAATCACATTGTCAGCTGTCTTTGACACATTAAATCTAACAGTCATCACTGCTAACCACATTAATTCCAATAGATGACTTAAAGCATCCATGTTAAACAAATTCAGTTAACTTTGTTGGAATAGTCTGAAAATACTGGACATGGTCAATTATTTCAGCTCAGTTAATCAGACACAGCTTTTTAAAGTCAGGAGGTTATGTTTTGTAGAAATTTTCTTCCTATATATATTTTCATTCCTTCACTTTTCGTGTTTGTACTTTTATCTTTTAAAAGAACTATTCAATATATCTTCTGCTTAAATGTGAATTCTGTTTTTACTAAGCATTTTAATATAATCAAAATTAATTAAAGAACATGTTCAAAGGACAGTGCTATAAATAGAAAACTAGTTGAATTTGAAGGAAGAAATATTTGCCATTTGAAAATACGATATAATTGAAACAAAGGAACTATCATTAAAGTTGTTTTAACTATGAAATGACCATTCTGAAATTGTAAAATAATGCTTCTTTACTATATTAGCTATAGCATATATTTTATATATCAATTTGTTGATATATAAATTCATCATTATATCCATTTCAATTTCAATGAAATCAGAACAAAATTACGCTTTTGTAATGACATCTTGAAACTACAGTTTTCCTTTATCTTTTTCAGTTTGAAAATTTTAAAGAGAAAAAAGTTATAAGACTTCTGACGTAGACCTTTTTTTTTTCATTATAGACTCAGATTTAAACTAAAAAAGAATTTCAAAATTTTATCATGCCCCATGCAGTATTACTAACTAACCATGTACAAAATTTCTCTGTGAAGAAGTCGTTTGATTGTATAGTAAAGAGGTTCCCAATCAGTGCCTCTTTAATGAACTATGCTCACATTAAAAGGAAGGCACAGCCTGCAGTGGAAGTCAGTACATCTTGCTGCAACCAAAGGCCACTTTATAGATTTGAGGGTGTCCCGATGAGGTTATGGAGGTGCAGCTCTACCAGTCTGTGACCGTTTATTGGAGAAACAGGAAATGAGATCCTAAAGGATCAGGAGGAATCTGGTGCAGGAATAGGCATTGGGGGACAGAGTGAGGAGGGTAGAAAAAACCAACAAACTGCAGCACCCAAATCTGTTTTAGTGAAGTCTGAGGGTCATTGCTGACTGAAGAGTAAGGCAATTTACAGTAAAGGTCATATTTGCTGCATTGGGACATCCATTTTTAATGAAAATAGCAGGGACTGTGGGTGCTTATGAATGAATAACTGTGCATGAAGAACTTCAGTTCTGCTGTAACAAACAGATAATGTCCATATTTCACCTTTCAAAGCTATTAATCTTCCAGTGCTGTTGTCTGATATCAATATGTTATACTGTTCCTAACTATGCAATCAACTTCACACTGTCTCAAAAACCACATGGTCAAATAGAGATTTTCATGCTAGTGCACCTTTAATTTAGGGAGAATGTTTTTTTCTGTTAGTAATCCTTTTAGTCACAGCTGTTTAGCCTGGTGAAATGAAATAGTTCCCAGTATGCTGAAAGTCTGTCTACGATTAAATGTAATCAGTTTTTAATTAACTGGAATTTTCAATATCTTGCAAGTATTCTTTATGAAGTTTTATTCAAATGAGGGCATGTTTTGCTTTAGTTTTTAAAGTTTGGAGCTCAGAGAAAAGGCAACAGAAGAGACAGTACAGATAAAATGGAGCTTAGGACAAAAAGGACAATACAAGCACAAAATCTGCTTAAAGGCTTTGCAGGGTGTGTGCCCAGAAATGGACCTTGAGCAAGACCTTACCTGTGTATTAATCTACCACAAACAGCTGTACAGCTGTTCGTAGGTATCATTATCCTAACTGTTATGTTATTATTAACTACTATGGCTGAAACTGTAATTGAATTAATATGTATGGTAGTTTCAGCCTGCTAAAGCAGTGTCACAGAGAGCTCCAGGTGTGACATCTACCCAGAGTGTCCTCTCCCAGAAAGTGTGACAGGTGTTGTGCTTCAGCACTGCTCTAAAGAAGTCTCCAGGGCATCATAAGCCAGATAAAAACTTTCAAAGCCCCATGAAGCACAGAACTGCATTATTACAAATTTACCTTCCTGGATCAATGGACAGACAAGTAGAAGACCATTATAAACCAGAGCAGAAAACTTACTATTATTTCTTTTGAAAACAACAAAGCTGCATGTTTTCCATGCAAAAATATATAAAAATGTCTTTCTAAAAATAACCAATGTTTTTATTCTGCCAAACTGAAAAATCTCAATTATATAAAGAACCAACCTTTCATTTCAGTAAGTACGTACCATAATATCATATATTATAAGCAATATAGCAATAGTATAAAACCATACTGAATATAGTATTAACTGAAAAAATAAAATTAGAAACAAATTTATCTCATAAAAATATAATTAAGATATATTTTACAAAATTTATGAAAATTTTTAACACCTTTTTCAAATTTTTGACAAAACAATTAAAATCAACAGTGATCTATTAAATATTTTTTCAGTCATATTTATCTTCTGAATTATCAACTGTACGTAGCCATCCTCTTTCAAGCACGTAGAGTGTTGAACATGCATGAAATTAATTTAAATATATTCCTCTATTTTTTGCTCTAGTGGTTATTAGTGCTACTCTGCCTATGTCTGAACATCCATTTAAAATGCCACCCACCCACCCTTCCCTCTGACGTGAATTCTCAATCTATTGTACGATCAAATGGAGCAGGAAAGTCTCGGGCTAATTCTTGATGCAGATAAGACGAGACAGATGTATTTCAAGGGTTGGAAACATATCTGAGAGAGGCATCTAAACAATAAAAGCCAATTTACTTGATTCAGGCTCGGGCCAGGCTTCCCTGATTGCACAGGTCCAGAAGGAAGAGGCAATCTCTGCAGTCAGCTTTTTTTGCTTAGACCAAAAGAAAAGCAGTTTGGGAAATCAGAATTACAGGATCCTTTGAACACTCTGCCCCGACTGGTTTGAGCTGGGTGTCAGCCTTCTGGTCACAGGGTGGATGTTTTGTCTGGTAAGAACAATCTTTCCTGCCCTCAAGAGTAGGGGTGGAAGGAGGGAAATCATACAGTTTGCTACTTTTCCTGAGATTTGTGAGGTGCTTCTGCAAAACAGCATTGGCACTGCCTGGACCTACACTGGGGTGGCACAGTGCAGCTCAGGGGAGTTTGGGATACCAGACACCTATTCACTGTGTGTAAATACCTCTGTTTCTGAGAATTCATCTCAGCAAAATAAAGGAGTGGTCAAGGATGCCCTATTTATCTCTTTACCCCCATCTACATGGAGATATTCCCTGAGAGAATGGGTTTCTCTGCACCTAGCAAGGTGAAGGAAGCAATCATGGTGAGGAAGAAGCTCTTTGTGTTCTTCCCACGGAATGGTAGCAACATGGGTTTTTTTGTTGGCAGTGTGAGACTGTGAGATGGGTCACTAAATGGGACTGCAACCAGCAAGCATCCGGTTGTCGGAGCTGGGAAGGGGCAGCATTGGAACAAGTAAAAAGCAGAGGAGTTTCCTTCCTTAGGAAGAGAAGCAAGCAATTGGCTTGATTTAAAAGGGTCCAGCTTCTAAGCTCTAATTAAATCTTCAAATGAAGGGGAAGGGGAGGATGAAGAGAAGGCGATTGTAGCACTTTCTTCTGCAAAAACTGTGCAGTCCGGGGGTCCCATTCATCTCCAGGCAGAGATTCAGCCCTCACAAAACCAGCCCAGCCTGGCACCAGCCTGCACAGCCCCGGCTGCTCATTAAAGCCAGGCACAGGCGCTGCAAGGACGTGTGAGCCGGATGAAAGGGGCCTTGGCAAAGCTGCGCAGGGAAGTGTCTGTCACTCATGGCTGTACCCGCACAGGGCTTTCATGAACAGCAAAGCTGCTTCTCATCCCCTGGATGGTCTCTGCAGCCTCATTCCCAAGATTGCTATTCACACAGCTGACTGAAGTCAAGGAGTGGGTTTCCTTCCAAAGGAGGGTCAAAGTGGGGAAAATGCAAGGCTGAAATCTGTTTTCAAAACGTGTCAGAGACCTGCTTCATAGCATAGACATTGTGCACCTGGCAGCCTGTAGGTCGGAGTGTGGACCAGATCTGAACTTGCATGTACATAGCCTGGCTGAAGCAAAGATAGTTTTTTTACTGCTGATGAATATATAGACAAAATAGTGTTCAGAAAGCACCAAGGCCAAGTAAGGCATAGTGTGGGCTGCCAGCCATGCTGTCAGGGAAAGCAGATGGAGAAAATGTGTGGGAAATGACAGCCACTGCTATGGCACAGGAGGTTAGACAAAAGGATGTTAAATTTTCTGGGGGTACAGGTTAATGCAGAGGAATCCCAAATGCACAGTGGATGCACATTTCCATTTTGCCCATAACAACCTTTTCCTTTCCCATTTAGACCTGAAGTCACAAGCTGTGGGTTACCTCCAATCAGATTGTATCCGAAACCCGTCTCTATATATAAAGACATTTTCCACTCTGTAACAGCTACCTGTGCAGCAGGTGTGAGCCTGTCTCCATTTTGGGCAAAGCTGCTGTTTGTCAGTGATTGAGACAATTAAGGGTTTGGATGGGACTGTGAGCTCAAGCCTGCAGATATCTGGCAGCACATAGTCTGAATTTCCTTTCCTCAGGGAGGCTATGTCCTCCCCTGCATAAATATATCAGTATTCTTGCTGTGTACATCTCCCCATTTTCACTGAGAGTATCTATACATCAATAGGGTTCTATATTTTTAAATGAATACATCATCATGTACTGTCACAACTCTGGTAACACTGACTTTTTCCCATTAACATATTTTTCAAAAAGTTTTTATACTGTTAAAAGAAAAACTGCCTTGAAAAATGTTTCTTTTCCCTTCAAAATATTACAGTTTAAAATATTATCATTAATATTAATAATAATATTCTAAGAAATATTCTTGCTTCTTCTAAAGTGGCAATTGAAAGCAGTCCTGAAAGATTTTTATTTTCTTTCAGTGTTGCCTTTCTCAGATTGTGTATCTGGCAGAAGAGAGTGCCTGTGGGGAAAGGAAGAGAGAAAATACCACAGTCACCAACACAGAGTATTTTAAGACAGAATCCAAATGAGTGCTGCAGCCTTTGTTTGTGTAATAAAGGAACAACTGATGTAGTGATAATATACTTTAAAAAATAGCCAATGTTCTGATACAATAATGTTCCCATTGCTATAGGGATTTTTCTGAGTTATTTAGTTGCGTAAATCATGTATACATATATATATAAATAAAATCAAGCTTCATACCAAATCTTCAGGCTATTTTTACAACCATTAGCAAGGCAAACATCAAGTACAGAAAGTTTCTCAACACAGAAATAAAATAAAATTAGGAAAAAAATGTCCTTTTACGAGCTTAAACCACCCAAACAATGCATCTTCTATCTACAGGCACATAAGCACACTGGAGGACACAGCCTGTCCTGACTAGCTGATAGTAGATCTAGAATCATAGGAACTCTGGGCATTAAGGCATCCTGTTGTTCATCCACCTTCATTGAAGCAGTACCAAAATATACGTATATTAGCTGTCCTTAAGAACCTCCAGTGAAGCAACTCCTCTAACCTGTTACAGTATTTCATGAATATTGGGAGGGTCATTGTGTAACATTCAACTTAAATTGTCACATATTTAAAAAAACTTCTTTTTCAATCCCAAGGGTAATGTAAAATAATGAATCACTGAGGTTTTTAATAGAAATTGTGTGCATTGGAAAACTGAAAATAGCATTTCTCAGTCTTGTCTTTTCCAGACTGAGCCCAGTTCATTCAGCTTAATCTTGCTACGCTCTCAGGGTTCCTGTTTGCCTTAAACTAACACTAAAGCTGACATGCAGGCTAGATGAAGCCTCATGATGGACAAACAACATTGAACAGTGAAGGGAAACAAATAAAAGAAATACTTGCTCTGGCAAGCTCATCATACATACCACTGGCTAATATCTAGTTTGTCTTTCTATTGATCAAAGACTTATACAGATCAGGCCAGTTCCTCCCCTCCACAGTGCTTTAGCACCACTGAGTGCACAGACACTGCTGCCCTCATTTGCACAATGTGAGAACCTGCCCCCAAAATATCTCAAAGTTGTTTTAGATTTCTATTCTGCAGAAGAAGCAGTATTACAGATCTAGCAGTAAGTAAGCTCTGCATAGTGCATCTTCTAGCCAAATGCTTTCATTTTCAATAACTCTTTCTTTTCTTTTTTTTTTCTTCTGCAGAGTGCAGCAGCTCAAGATTCAATGGTGCTAGAAGTGGGTAGACTGTGTAAACTCAATCAATAATGTTTAAAATTTAATTAAGCAGTTGTGTCTGAAGAACTGACTCCGAAAGTGTATATGCAATCCTTCATGATACAGCCAGTGATGTTTCAACTACAGCAATATAAAAGTGTACATCTTTTCATTGCAAGCCTTTGGCAATATGATATTTTTCTGCAGAGAGACAGAAGAAAAGAACAAAATCCAGCCAGGAATTCCCTGCAGTTTACTTTGAAGTGTTCACCATACTTTGACCTTCATAGCTAAGCATCTCTTCAAGCCCTACAAAACAGACATGGATTTCTGATCCTTGAATGTTTGATTTTCCCAAGGTGTTTGGCTGTCTTTGCAGAGAATTATCACTGGAAAGGATAGCAGGAAGAACATGGGCAATCACAGGGCAAATCCCAAGCACAAATACAGTCTGGGAGAACAGATTGAAAGTGAGATTTGGGGGTGTTGGTTGACGAGAAGCTCAGCATGACCCAGCAATGTTTGTTTGTGAGCCAGAAATCCAAACATATCCTGGGCTGCATCACAAGAAGTGTGGCCAGCAGGTCGAGGGAGGTGATTCTTCCCCTGTATTCTGTGCTTGTGAGAGCCCACCTGGAGTGCTGCATCCAAGTCTGGGGCCCCCAGCACAAGAAGGACATAGAACTGTTGGAGTGAGCCCAGAGGATGGAAATGAAGGTGCTCAGAGGGCTGGAGCACCTCTCTTATGGAGACAGGCTGAGAGAATTGGGATTGTTCAGCCTGGAAAAGAGAAGGCTACAAGGAGACTTTACAGCCCCTTCTATTACCTAAAGGGGCTACAAGAGAGCTGGAGAGAGACTTTTTCCAAGGGCATGGATCTTTTTCCAAGGGCATGGATTTATAGGACAAGGGAGAATGGTTTTAAATTGAAAGAGGGTAGATTTATGTTGCTTATTTGGAAGAAATTTTTTCCTGTGAGGGTGTTGAGGCACTGACACAGGTTGCCCAGAGACACTGTGGATGCCCCATCCCTGGAAGTGTTCAAAGCAGGGTTGGATGGGGTTCTGAGTAAGTTGATCTAGTGTGTGGCAACCCTGTCCATGGTGGGGGGTTTGAACTAAATGATCTTAAAGGTCCCTTCTAATCCTTCTATGATTCTGTGAGTTGTTTTGGTTATAATTGTTGTACCTCACTTGTAAAGGGAAAAGAAATGCTCCACCTCATAAACTGTGAGTAGAGGTGGGTTCTCGAGAAGTTAAAAATTCCTCTATCACTTGGAGCTAGCTCCTGCTTGGAGCTAGGAGGACACCAGGACTCCCCTGACACATCACATAACACTGACACTAGCTCATTGGGCTTTGCAAGCAGATGTATCAGAACCTCACACAACCTTTAAGTTAAAAACTTTAAGGTGGCAGCCTAAGCTTACAGTAAATTAAATTATTTTACTTTAAAAAGTATGTCCTCAGTCAACCCGACAATTGAAAATTTTACCTTTCTGGCTTTTCATTCTGAACTTTTTCCATGGTTCCTATTCCAATTAATAATAAAGAAGAAGAAAAGAAAAAAAATTAAAAGGAAAAAAGACTATTATGCATTTGTACATAATGCATGAACAGAACTTTATACAAATTTAAAATATTAAAATGCAAGTTTATTATCTTGTATAATAATTATAATAATATTATATGACTGTATGGAAAATTTCATAGAGAGATATTTGAAAAGAACTTAGAACATGGCTTTGTCACAGCTCCTTCAGTGCTCTATTTTTATGTGTTCCAAAATTATTCTTTTTTAACAGGCTTTGAATTTCTCCACATTGTGCTTACTCTGTCTCACCCTGTGTTAACACCACTGCATTGTATAATGCTCCAGAAGAAGAGACAGCTGGTTATGGTATAGTCAGGTGGTGATGTTAACAAGCTCCTTGATACACTGAAAAGCCAGGGAGAAAAGGGTCATGTTGTAAACATGAGCTTTAATTCTCACTAGAGGCTGTGGGAATATGCAGGCCACATCACAAGGTGTTTATATGAAATATCCTGCAGCAGTAAGATCATCTCCACTAGGCCATGGCGATTGCTTCTTACAGTAAATGATGACAAAGATCCCTCCTGCCACGTCCCAGGTACTCACTAGTGCAGGAATGCCACCTGAGATGTTTACAAAAGGACTATAATATACACTTTTAAGTTTATACAAAAATAAATAAAATGTCAGAAGTTTTTTACTGAAGTTCACAGTTTGAACCAGCACTGTGCCCAGGTGGCCAAGAAGGCCAATGGCATCCTGGCCTGCATCCAGAACAGTGTGGCCAGCAGGAGCAGGGAAGTGATCCTTCCCCTGTACTCAGCACTGGTGAGGCCACACCTTGAGTATTGTGTTCAGCTCTGGGCCCCTCAGTTCAGGAAGGACATTGAGGGGCTGGAGCAGGTCCAGAGAAGAGCAACCAGGCTGGTGAAGGAACCTGAGTACAAGTCCTATGAGGAGAGGCTGAGGGAGCTGGGGTTGTTCAGTCTGAAGAGGAGGCTCAGGGGTGACCTCATCACTCTCTACAACTCTCTGAGAGGAGGTTGTAGCCAGGTGGGGGTCGGTCTCTTCTCCCAGGCAATCAGCAGTAGGACAAGAGGGCATGGTCTTAAGCTCTGCCAGGGTAGGTTTAGGTTGGGTATTAGAAAGAAGTTCTTTACAGAGAGAGTGATCAGCATTAGAATGGCCTGCCCAGAGAGGTGGTGGATTCACCGTCCCTGGAGGTTTTTAAGACGAGGCTGGATGTGGCACTGAGTGCCATGATCTGGTAATCACAGTGGGGTTGGGTCAAGGGTTGGACTTGATGATCTCAGAGGTCTCTTCCAACCCAGTTAATTCTATGATTCTATGATTCTATGAAATATAGCCACAGTTACAGAAGTTGCCATGGCACCTTAAAAGCTGGATAGGAGCCTCACCAAGATGCATCACTAAGCAATTACTGACTAGTTTCAAGCAAAGTCAGTATTTTTCAGCATATAGATACATACATTTCATGAAACAGAGCTGTGCTCCAAAAACATTTCTACTTTGGGTCTATTTTTCCAGTATAATTCATTTTTAGAGGAGTTATTCAAGATTTTTTTATCATGTTTTCAATGTTTAAACATTTTTTCAATCCAGAGAGCAGAAGAACTACAACTGCTTCAAAAATTGCTCATAAACTCATGTTTTTTTAAAAAAATACAGGCTATAATTCTGCCATAAAAGGTACTTTTTCTTCTATTTTTGAAGTGTTTTTCCATTGACTTTTAACAAGATAAAATTTCCACATAAACAATTTGAAATGGAAAGCAGATATCTTGACAGTTTTTGTAAGGTGTTTTGTGAAAGGCTGTTTTTTTGGAGGATTCAGGATTTTTAGTACAGAGGGAAATATCCTGGAAAATTCCCCTACTAACACTTCTGAGATAATTCCTTTTCTAGAGTATATTTGTAAAAGATGCTGCAGAATGGGTTGGAACAAGGGACTAATTGGACCAGGGTTTTGGTCTATGCTTTATTTGTTTAATTGTCCAGCAATTGCTCTGCATAAAAGACCCTAATTAGATATTGCCCACATGCCAATCATTTGGAGTAAAGGAATGTACAGTGAAAAGTAGGAGTCTTATGCTTACTGTACAAAGACTTAACAGTCTGTCCTGACTATGAGCAGAGAACTTCAGCGTATTTTCTAATGCAAATAAAACCAAATTGCTGCCCGCAATTATTTAGTCAAAAAACACTGTAGACTTATTCCATAAAATACTGACTCATTCTTGTTGCATTGCTTTAAATTTCTTTAAAAATATTGTCAGGTTAACTTTTTTATTGTCAGGTATCAGAGAAGACTAATCATTAACTATTTGTACCATACAGCAGAGTCTGGATTGGGTGCCATCTGTCTTCACACTTCTACCATCATGATGAAATAAAAGTTTGAAACTAGAATAAGTGTCTTATCATAACATCAGAAAATTGATATAAAAGACCATGCTTTTTGAGAACCTAACCAGTCCTTACTGGTAAACAGGTAATGTATTGCTGCAGAACTTCTTGTAGAAGCCTTCTACCATTTGGTCTGATCCAAGATTTCTCATCAAGTGATGTTCGAGGGGGTAGTTTGTCCAAGCCAACAACTTGGCATTTCTGACTTCAGATGTATCAAAAGATTACACTGAGGAATGATCCAAACCTCCAAACCACCCTCCAGGACTGTCTTCTGTACCTTGCTCTCATACTATGTGACAGGACCAACTGGACATCTTCTATTCCCAATAACCTGTTTAAAAAAAAAAAAAAAAAAAAAAAAAGAAATGTGCTTGCCTAGGAGTAAAACTTACAATAAGAAATAGGGTCATAAGTCTGGCTCTTCACACCTGTTGGGCCCCTGGCAGCCATCAATATACTGATGGTATGTATTTCTTTTGTGAAAACAACAGCATGAGAAAGTTAGTGCTTGTTTGGGACATAAAGTGTACTGTTGTTTCCAGATTTTATAGCTTTTGGAATATCTAATTCAGAGCTAAATTTCTATTGCTTTTTCCTACCTTAGCTCCACACATTTGAAAAATTGCGAGTGTTTTCTATCTGGCTTTTACAGGCTGATTCACAGATCTGCATACTCAGCTCAAGCTATTTAGCTGTATGTACAAGCAATTTGAATCAGCATTTTGTTTCTTCTACTTCATAAAATATCCATCAAGCTTAGACATGCATTACTGATCATTTTTTCCCCCCGAGATTTTTTTCAGACTTCTTATTCCACGGTCTCTTTCCTGTGTCCCCAGTCACTTATTTCCACTCCTCCTGCTGTTTCCAGCTGACTTATTGTCTATTTTGTAAACTATGAGCTGTAGGTTATTCCCACAGAACAACGTAAGTTAGCCCTGGGTTTCCATAGCTTTCAGAACCAGTGACTCCAACACAGTGGTTTGGCTCTTTTCCACTTGCCTTTCCAAAAACTCTCCCTCCAACATCTGCCTTATTAGGCTGAGGGACAAAACCTGCATTAGTGGACCCTTTACAAAGCACAACACGTACTGCCTCCAAGGAATATCAAATTCTGAGCATGCCCACTTGAGTAAGTCAAAGGCAAATGAAGAAAATGCTAGATACCAATTCCATATTTTTTTGTCCTAACTCTTACACAGCAATTCCAGTTCTAATGCTCTCAAATTTCTGGTGTGCATTGCCTATACATAAAGCCTAGGCTAAATACTTGAGTGACATGGCAAGGATAGCTTAGGTCACGGAGAAGTGCCATGAAGCTACCATAGGAAGACTGTCCTCTCCTACAGGTCTCATATTTGAAGCTTGCACCTGGACATACAACAGATGCGGATTTGGCTCCTGTGCAGAGACATGGCCTTGTTCCTGTGAGTGGTGAGTTAAGAAGGAAGATCTCACAGCAGAGATATGATGATACTGTCACCAAAGAGGGACCTGTGATCATTGAAGTAGAAATCTCAAAACAGTGGATCATTTTATATTGTATAAACATGGGAAATGTGGGAAAATGTGGAAATATGAGATAACACAATCACATAATAATTTATTTGGAAAGGATATGAGGAGGACATCATTAGCCAGCTGAAGAACATAATACCTCTCACCTTAGCATTGGATGTTGTGTGCTCCATGTCATAGCTTGCTTATCTGTATGGCCTGCTCATCTGTCAGCTATCATGCTACAGACCCTTCACTATTTGCAGTTATGGCATTTTAGACCACAGAAGCACTGACAGTAAAGACTATAAAGAGGCTTGGACACAGCAAAAGACACTCTCTTAGTGTCCACATGGATAACCAATACAGCAGGCAGCTAGAATTACAGTCTGAGAGGTTAGATAACTTTAGTTATCTGAAAGTACTAGGCTTAAAGTATTTCAGTTATTAAGACTGATTTTTTTGCAGAGTGCCTAGACATTTGTATGCAGAGTTTTGCACCCACAGCCACCTATGCTTGGGCACAGTCGAAATGTAGGATCAAATTTGCTGCCAGCATAAGCAGATGGAGGCCATTATTGTATCTGGAAATGTACTTACTATTGGTGACTGAATGCATTCAGTGAGACGGTGTTGTCTGCCTTCTGCACCCACAGGAAAAAAAGGCATAAGTTGAACTACTCACTTATCCACTTTGTTCACTTTTGTATTAACCATAACTGCTTAAGAAAAACACCAGCAGCAGTAGGTGCTTGCTGAACCTATAAACCTGGGAAGGAGTTATACAGTTATACAAAGTAGGTTGGTTGTAAGATGCTTTTGCAGACCACTGACCCTTGGGTCATTGCAGTAGTGTGCAGAGAGCAGAGCCTCAGTGTAAGACGAGTCGCACTTCCAAACATATCACTCTGAGTTTATAGTTCTGCTCACTAGATAATCTTTGCTCTGGTTGATCTTGAACTTATCAAATCAGTGATAAAATTGAAATAGACTTAACCTGATATAGAGTTTTGCCCACTGTGTTTGAAGACTGTAAGACTGAGCCTGAGTAAATTTTCCTTCCTTAAAAGAAATAAAATAGTAGCAGAAACAGACAAACCCCTCAAAAATGTTCTCAGTTCTTTAGAAGACTTTATATGGTAGATGACAATTCAAACCAGACCTGTTTTGGCATGTTACTAGGATAATAGAGAAGGGACACTTTCTCTGGGAAAACAAAAGAGCCATGCAACCTTGCACTTCTAGAGTAATCTACTTGCAAACCACATTATGTTAAATAAATTCAATAAGAATTCATAAGAAATTTGAAGCTTCTATCAGATCTTCTAGATGGAAAGAAAAAAAAAGAAACAATCACAAAAAATTAGAACTGAATACTTTCTGTTTTTCTAAACCAAAAATTTAGCTGATGTTAGATATGTTATTAAAAATGGCCTTGAGAAAAAGATTAGAATCCTGCTTCAGGTAAAGAACGGTGTAAGATTTCAGAATCACAAGACAGCCATTTTAGGGACATATCTTGGACAGAAGAATATATGAGGAACAAAATAATTAGATATAAATTTAATCTATGTTCATGACACAACAGATGAGGCAGTATGAAACTATATTGGTGGGGTAGAAAGCTCATTTAAATACATTTGAATAACTTATTTCCTGGAGTCTGGATAAAAATAGGACAGAGTGTGTGTGGGCTGTATTACTGAGATATGTTCCCATTCAAAACAGACATATTTCATCAGTTTTTCCTTTCAATAATCCAATTGTCAGTTTTATAGTCCATAAAAAAAATGTGCAGAAGTGATAGGAAATGACTTTCATACATATCCTGACTGCTGAGTTGCTCTGTTTCATTACATTGCCCTGCAGATGACTGACAGCTCTGTAATCAACTTCAGACTGGATTTAGTGGTTCCACGTCCCATTCTCTCGTTAATTATTGAAGGCATTTTTCTCTGTTGCACACCGGGTCGCTGTATCCACTGTGCTCATATTTGTGTCTCTTGAGCAGCAGAGGAGCTGCTGTTAATCTGGGAGTCAGGCATCAAAAGCACACACACAAGTAAAGATGAAGAGGGAGAAAAGTAACATAAAAGAACTGTAGAGCTGTTTGCAAGAGGCCTGGAGCAGCTCCACTGCTACCTGTGAGGTCTCAGCACACAGTGTTATGAAGCCAACTGGCGTTTACAAGAGAAGTTCTTGTTTTGCAAATGCTTTTGGTTTTATTCTAAAAAGAGAACAGTTTTTCTTTTTTACTGTTAATGGTATTATTTTCCCATTTCTTGCTATCTGCTTAATTGGAGAATGCAGAAGAAATGGAAATATTCCTGAGAACCCTGCATGTACAAATAGCACAAGAGTAAAAGTAATGCCCTCTAAATGCCATATATACTTAATATTATATTTTTCCTGAAATATTCAGTGAATGCTAAACAATGCTGAGGTCAGAGTTCTTTCTTGGAAAACCTGGTGACTGAATAAAATTGATTAAATATGCCTATAGAAATAGGTCAGGTACACGTTATCTCTTCCACTCCTTCTCTGAGGCAGCTCTGGTTTTGTCTTAACTAAAACCTGGTGCCTGGGTAATATACAGCCTTCTTTGCTAGGCTATAGGTGCCTACTTAATATACAGCTAATAGAAAGGAACCATGGAATCATAAAATGACTTCTGTGGCAAGGGACCTTGAAGATCATCTAGTTCAACTCGCCCTACCACAGGCAGGGACACCTTCCACTAAACCAGATTGCTCAAATCCCCATTCACCCTGCTATTGAAAACCTCCAGGAATGGAGTGTCCACAGATTTTTGGGCAACATCTTCCAGTGTCCCACCACCCTCATTGGAAAGAAGTTCTTCCTTATAGCAAAAATAAACCTGCCCTCTTTCAGTTTAAAGTCATTCTCCCTTGTCCTGTCACTGCATGCCCTCATAAAAAGTCCCTCTCCAATTCTCTTGTTGCCCCTTTAGGTACTGGAAAGTGCTCTAAGGTGTCCCCAGAGCCTTCTCTGCTCCAGGCTGAACAACTCTGGCTCTCTCAGCCTGTCTTCACAGGAGAGTTGCTTCAGCCCTCTGAGCATCTTCATGTCCCTCCTCTGGACTCACTCCAACAGGTCCTTCCTTTGTTAGAGGCCCCAGAATTGTCTGCCTTTCTCTTAGTTCACAGTGTTGTAGCATTGCATGCATACAGCTGTCTGGGTTGGATGACGCATGGGAGCTAAAACATAAACTGAAAATCTCATATCTACCTACAATTAGTTTTATAAATGTAAGTTAAGTGACCTACTCACCAGTTTCCCATTTCCTACTCCTAGGAACTCCAACTGTATTCTTCATAAGCATCCACCTGCCTTCACTGACAGGTGCATTATGACTGCACAGTGGTAATTCAACTTTGCACCAATATCCTGCCTATGAAATAGAAAAAAATACCAATTCCTGACCTTATTAGCATGTTTCATTAGCAACTTCCCATGCTTGGGAGAGAAAAGAAATTTAATTTTAAAGATAATTCTGAGGTTTCAAAATCAATCTCTTTCTAAAAGAGAATAAAGTTTAAAAAATAGAAATGAAACAAAAGTTGGGGGAAATACCTCTTTAAAGGATTTGAATTTGATAAACATTGAAAAGTTTGATTTTTTCAAAATAAAACAGTTGCTTTAGAAAATTAATTGGAAGTAAAAATTAGATATGTGCATTTCACATTAAAATTCTGACACTGCCAGACACTTCAATTTGAATTTAAAACAGAAAAGGCAACAGTATTGACATAACCTTGTAAAATAAACTATTTTTATAAGGTTTTTTTCTAATTATTTTTTTTACAACATGAATGAATGAATGAATAGGGACATAGCCCGTAATTGATAAGACCTTAATTCCACCTTTTTGTATATTGCCAAGGGAACATAAGTGTGGGAGGGACCTCTGATGTTACTGAAGCCAATTCCTTCATGTTAGCCACAGCATTATATATCTCAATAATGAGTAATACAAGTTACCAACCTGGACATTTATTTCTCAGTTATTAAGAGTGCATGTGAAAAATTCAGATTGTTAGTGCATACCTTCAGGGGCAGGAAAGATGTCTAAAAAACTGAACTGAGCAATACTGTACAAGTGTATACTTGATAACACTTGGAAAGATAAATTATCCATCTCTAGAAGATAAACAAAATGAACATTTTAAAAAATGGGATTTTTTTTTTTTTTATTATTCATGATGTCTGTGAATGGCTGGATTTGTGTACAAGCAAATACTTAAGTGTTTTGAAGAAATTGCAGATTTTGATCTATGATTAGTAAGTTAAATCAGATGAAAACCACCTTCAGTATCTTTTTGGACATAAGAAAATAGAGTTATTAGAAAGGTACTATGTTAGTGGAACTGAACGTGTAACATGAAATTTATTCATGAGTTTTGTCAAAGAAAGTAATAGTGCAATTTCACTAGCACTGGAAAGAAGAGCAAGCTTTCTTAATGTATACCAGCTGTGGAAAAACAGCTATTATATGTGAAATCATTTCTATGCATCTTGTGGCACAGTGCCAATATTGTTGCTAAAAGAAAGGATTGTTTTACACGTAAATACATTTAAGCACTTCAAATTGCAGACTGACAAACACAGGTCTATAAAATTCTTATTCAAAGTGACACCTTTAGCCATTAAATTTTTTTCTCTTGGAGTATGTATGAAATATTTTCTCATCGTAGAAGCACAACTATTGAAGTTAATAACAAGAGCAAATCTTTTAAGTTTCTTCCTATTCAGTAAGACGTCAGTAACAGCTCAAAAATGAGGTTAAGAGGGAATAAAATAACCATTTTCTTTCCCTCTCAAAAAGAAACATTCTTACTAGGATGATAGGCTAGTGCTTTTGAGTTTCTTCTTCACTTGACTTATAATTAACTAAAAGATTAACTCAGATATAATTACATGACAACAGAGAATGAACATAATAAATGAGAAAGTTTTGCTAATCTTACTCTCTCTTCTACTACTCCAGTGATCACCTAGAAAATTCTGAGTTATATTTGCTGGAACTTAAACTAATTAGCACATGGGATATCTTCATGTCAAAATCATATTCCCTTCTTGAAAATCTTTACTAATTACTTTCTTAATGGATTTTGTACGCATTAAAAAAAAAAATATCCTGTAGACAAAGGAATGAGGATTCTAATTCAACAGCTCCATGAGGAGCATCATGGGGACAGGGCTGATGTTTGGAGATAAAGTTGTAAGATTTAGCTTTTAAGATGAGGGGAAAGAGAAAGAATTTCAGAAGAATGTCTAGTAGAAGCCATTACTTTGGGTAGATTCCCTGGTCACTAATAGTCAAAAATTTTAATTGAAGATTTCTATGACAGCATGGGGAATCCAGAAATTCACTCTGGCATCACCTAACCATGTTGCCTCCAGTATGAAAAAATCCTTTAGCATGAAAGGAAAAAAAAAAATTATCATCATATCCACTTTACTCACATCACTGACAGGCCATAATCTTCCCAGCTTAGAGCTAATGACTCTGCCAGCCCTTTTACTAATATTGAGAAACTCATCAAAAATACTAATAATATTTCTTCCAATTTCCTATTTAAATGTAATTAGCTTCAGATTATACCTAACAGCTCCTGTGCTAATATAATATTTTTAGTTTAAATAATCTTTTTTTTTTCCCCTCTGGAAGTGTGCACTACATTCTCATTGAATGCTCTCTAGGAAGGCTGGAATTATCTCCTCTGAGTTGTCTCAGCATCACACCTGTCATATTTCAGAATGCACCATGCTGGTGGCCCATAGTCAACCTGTTTCCAGCTGATCCACTGATTACTTTCACCCTCACTGTTTTTCCCATCTTATAAACACATAGCTTTCTCTGTAAGCCTAAATTCATAATCTTGCACTTTGCCGTGTTACTTTTCATCCCATCCCCACGGTTCAGCTTTCAATGTCACTGCAGTCTCCTTATACAATATTCTAACAGCTGAGTGGTACCAAGACTGAGTATCAAAATGTCACTAATAATGTTTTTATAAAGATTATTTTTTATGGACAAGTGGTGAAAATCACTTAATCAAACCCTGAAGACTGATTTTCACCTCTTTGAATCTGCAGAATAGTAGAGGGTCTACAAGCAGGAGCTTCACACAACTCCTGCCAGAAAACCAGCATTCATATCTCTTTTTCTCTTTGAAATGGGACATCTATGGAGACCAGACTGAACTTTTGAGAATGCTGTTTTCCACACAGATTTCCAAAATACAGTTATGCATGAAGCATACATGCAGGACCTTTGTTCTGTTGTTTCTGGTAAGCTCACTCCAGCCTTCATGTACATGTTTCAGAGTGCCAGGATTTTGAGACCATGTAGGTCTTTTGGTCCCACGTCTTATCTGTGCATTTCTAAATATTAACCAGAGAAAACTGTAAGTGACTCAATGTCATTCAATATTTCTGTGGTGGAAATAAAAGCTTGTTTTGCCTCCTTCTAATTCAAACCTCTTTTCCATAAAGCTGGTACAGTTACAGTTATAGTTAGAGGGAAAAGCATCATCCCTTTTTCTGTGTTTATGAGTAGAGGTTAATTCCTGCATACTGACATAGGTATAAGAATTGGACTCAAGAATGTTCTACTTTTCTACCTGTATGTGCAGAAAATTTAAGAAAGTTGCCTAGAGAAAGATGTTGTCAATCTGTTTCATGAGCTGACAATGGAAATTTTTAAGGTTTAGCCTGATTTAAGTTCTGCATCTCCTTCAGGTAATATTAAGAAAGCACAAAAGAGGAGCAATGTTGTCTTCTTGTAAAAACATATAGCTGGATAATCTGGTTCTCCAGGTCAATAGGATATGAGACTGGGAATTTATCAACAACAGTACTTAGAAAATAGCACCTTTTTATTGAAGGCAATTTTCTAGTTATAAGGATGAACTGGGAAAGGAAATGGCAATGGAACAGTTGCTGTTTGGAAGTTGAAATGTGTGCAAGATAATTGCACAGATGAAACAACAAGTGAAACAGAACAAGTTTGCATGACAGGCACAAATATCAATTCATCTTCTGCTTCAGGAAGCAGCATTTTCTTGAGTCCTAGCATGCACAGTGATTTTTATTAGAAAAAAAATCAAACCTGTACCCAAATAACAATCACTTAAACTATTTGACACATCTGGGAAGTATCATTATTGTTATTTTCTGTATATGGCATCTAGGGTAAGAGGCCTGCAATGAACGAGGAAGTTATGGGTTCTTTAAATTATGAAGCCTGATATTTGGGTTAACTTTTCTCATATTGAAGCCTAAAATAAAGGATGGAGAATCTTCTGATTCAGAATAAAACTGGAATTTTGGCAAATCAGTGATGAAAGTCTGTTCTACAGTCAGCTTTCTGTTGGTTTATGAAGGAGGATGGGAGGTGAGATGGTGGGTACCAACTTGACATAGTGAGTATAATGAAGCCTAGACTTTACAGCCTCTGGAGGAAACCAGACATTTGCACAGCACACCTAATCTCATCCTAAAGCACGTTTCTAAACTGATCAGATGAATAATGCATTATTTTGCATATTTCCTTTTATGGACTACAAAAGTTAGCCAGGGTGATAAACTCAGGCATAAATATTGAAGTTGCCGCAAGCTAAAATTAGTGAACTGACATACACCCAAGAAGACAAACGTGCTCTAAAAAGTCCTAGAGGTGCCCTATTTAAAACAAAACCAAAACAAAACCAGTGCTTATTTCTACTCAGAATATGTAGTTGTGGTATAAAACAAGGGTATCCACATCCTCTAAGTATTCTTGAAGTATTTTAAAAATACATGCTGTGGGTCTAATTTAATATACTCATCTTCAACGGACCAGTGAGTTCAGATTTATTTTTCAAGTTTCAATGCTTTTCTCACCCTTACCACCCCTATGACTTTTCTAGCTATTTTCAAATACCATTGCTTCTATCTTCAAATATCTAAAAACCATGGAAACATAAATCTTGACAGGATCTCAAGAGAACTTGTTTTAATCTGTCCCCTAGATATGAGACAAGATCGGCATATCTTAACCATTTCTGCCAGATACTTTTCTGAAAACATTTTCTTAAAAATATCCAATGGGGTGGATTTTACAGCTTCCTTCGATACTCTATTTCAGTGCTTTACCCCCCAGTAGTCTGAATGTGATTCTCATTACACTTTTACAAGTTAAACTAATCTGTTTTTCCCTTATCCCCTGTGGATGTAGAAAGCAATTAATCATCACCTTTTTTTATAATACCATTTTACATATTGAAGATAGCCATCCTGTCTCAGTCTCTGTCTTCCCTTCTGTAGACAAAAGGAATCAATCTTTTTCAACCTTTTCTATAATTTATGTCTTATAATTTTTTCTCTTATTATTGTTTCTCCTTCAAACTTTCAGGGCTCTGTCTATCTCTCACCACAGTGCTTAAAATTTTCCAATTGAACAATGGTAGGTGCACTTTAATCATTATTTCCCATATCTTACCTCTCACATGGTCTTAATGAATCACAGAATGAGATTCACCAGTTTTGAATTATCCTCTCTCTGTTGACTTTCGTTCTCCTCATAATTTACTATCATTCCCAGGTCTCACCCGGTACATTGCTGCCTTGTGAACTATTCCTCATTTTGTAGTTACACATATGATTTCTTCTTCTGGGTTGCAGTGCCTTTTACTTCTCATTATTGAATTTCATCTTGTTAGATTTCATCTTATTTCCCTAGTTTCTCAAGATCATTTTGAATTTTAATGCTGCCTTGGAGGTTGCCTGTGACCTCCCTCCTGGCCCTGCTTGAATTCATCAGTGCTTCACAGATTAGAAAGAAAACTGATAATGTTACTGAGCTAATCAGTGAGAGAAATGGAAAGTTTAAAGCAATGGTAAAGAGTGAATAACACTGCTGGAATCAGTTGGGAATAAATACCTTGTGGGTAGGTGTCAGCTAGGAGATCAAGACTCACATGATGTTTTTCCTGATAGTGAATATTTTGAGAATATGCACTAGTTATTTAAGAAAATGGTGAAGCTGCAAACAAAACATACCTTTTAACCAGTCTCTGTCTCCTTAATGTGTCAAGAACCAGTGTCAGCCATCTACGTACCACTGTGATGGGTCTGTCTCAGCTGGTGATTATCCTGGGATGGGAGCCACTTGGGATGTCAAGTGAAGTGACTGATGTGTGTTGGTCTCACACCAAAGGAAAAAAATCAGTAGCACACTGTCTAAGGCAAAGCTGTGCAGGCCAGAAAGTGATGAAGATTGACTATTTCAGCAGGGATATTGATAACACTGGTGGTAAGCACACAGACACCACACCAATGTCTGCAGCTCGAGAATTAGAGAAGATCTGCACAAGAAACCTCCTATATTTTATCAATTTTATATTTTATACATAGACTGCAAATATTCCCAGCCACAGCATTTTAAGATGTGGAACTTGAACTAATAGATTCTATATAAGTTTAAGATAAAGTTGTCAACTAAAAAGTGCATGTTGCCTGGATGAAGGAGATAACCAAAAAGAAAAACGATGTTAGAAGTGATAAAGAATATATTAAATGTATGTAAATTTGTAGATTACATCTTCATATTTGGAAATCGTCTTCTGGATTTGGAACAGCAGGTCAGGGATTCTGAAACTCCTGAGAACCAGTCGTTAGAAGACTGGTATGAGATAGTAATCCTCAGCAGATAGGAGATGCAGACTCTGGATGGTACATCCAAAAACTATTAAAACAATTTAAAAATCAATAAATCTATTTCTTATTCCTTTATCTAAGTTATTACAGGAAATACCAAATTGATCAGGAACCACTGTATAGGTATACAGGGTACTACCTGAAATATCTTCATAGCCTAGCAACGAATCACTAACTGTGGTGGGAGGATATTTTTTATTCAGCTCATAGTGACTTTATCTCGTCCTTTCATACCAAATACTTAAGCAGCTCTTCTCTGTCTGTCAGAATTAAATCAGGAATGGCTCTTCAATAATTTCTTTCATCTTCTAAAGAAAAGGTTGGTCTTAATAAATGTTTAATGACATATTTCTGACTTCTACCGTATTATTTTTCAAAAAATATATATCTAATTCAGGTTTTTCATTGCCACCATTTATTTCTTTTTTTTTTGTAATTGTTCAAAGATGTTTAATATTTCCCTTTTACTAGGCAGTCTGCAGCACACCTCATACATCTGTTTTTCTCCTTTTACATTTATTCAGAAGTACTCTGTCTTTTACCTTTTACTATCACTTTTTCAGAAACGAGAGAAAATAGAACATATAGACAAATTTTACATATAGAAAAATTAACATATAGAAAAATGCATCTTAAGTTACTCTCAGATATTAGTTCCTTTTGTGTAAACATTTAATTTCTACAACTTACTCTAATGTGTCTCTTAAATGATAATACATAATTTTGATGGTGTTTCAAGATTTTTAATTTTTCCGATTTAGTCCTATTATCTGGAAATTCCTATATATATACCTCAAGTGCTCATTGGGTGATTCTCATTTTCCTACAGCAGCTTTAAGCTGTCTTGCACATTTTTAGCATCCTTGTCAAATGTTCTGAAACAACCTTTACCAGGTTGCTTAGTGGTGTTGTTCTAAGGTACTCTTCCCTTACTTTGTCAGCTGTTCCTCATTGACCTTCCTCAACAAGCACTGTCAAGGAAGCTCAGTGCCAGAAACTTTCTACCATGCAATTAATTTCATAAGAAAATCTTCCATAAGTAACTCTAAAAGGTTATTATCTACCTGTCTATGTCTATACCATTATATTAATTTGGGAGAACAGACAGAAGCACCTCTTGTCATTCTGATGTCTTCACCTTTGTTCTCAGAATTTTGTAGTTATTTCTAATTGGCTTAGGGTCACTGTTACCAATATGGATAAGCAGCTTAGAGTAACGTTGGTGTTTTCAAGGTCTTTGCAAGACCTTGAAGGTCATCACATTCAGATGCTTGGGCATGTCACAGCAGATTCTATCTGCAATTAAAATGGTGAGAATAACAAGAAGATTAATTGCTTTCTGTGGAGGTATTACAGATTCATATCAATGTAATTGAGCTCATAATCTGGCCCACTGACAGGTGAGTTCACTTATATGAAGTGATTTCATTGTTATTGTTCTTGCCACAGTACTTTCAAAGAAAAAAATGCAGTCCTCAATTTATTCTTGCATTTGAAATTCATTAAAAATATGCATAAAATAATATAATCTCTTTTAAAGTATATGCTTAACTAATTTCCTTTCATCTCAAATAAAAACATTGCTTATCTCTCCTTCATCTTTGGGTCAATATGGAACTAAGAGATGGAAATAATTGTTCTCATAGATGTTAGCACTGATATTGGTGGTAAGTATGGATTGGTGTCTGCTAGCACAGTAGTGAACTTGATTTCTGCAGCCAGACTGCTTCTGGTACTGGATGCAGTTCAGCTGTCAATAACTTGTACCATGAAGCCATGCTGTGGAGGAAAAACTTAAGTTACACAGTTCAAGGATTTTCAGCTTCTATGACCTTTCTGCCTGTGCTGTTCAATGTCACTGAGCAGCAGGCATCACGAGCACTAGTTGGAATCCCAGCATGAACCACCTCAATCACATATTAACTTAATGTTAGATTGGAAAATCCCTTCACTTCACAGTTATTGGTTCGTCTCTGGCAGCAGGAGACGCAAACAAAATGGCTAAAAGCCTGTGTTAAATTTTACATGTATCAGCAATATCGTAACTTCAGAGAAAACTGTAATCTTACAGAATGAGAGCACTTGAAATCAAAACTGTTGGCCCACAGTCAAGTCTTCTTATATGAGGGGTTCTTACCTGTGCCTGTTCCTGGTCATTAGGGTCTTCACTGCTGTGAACTCTGCGTGGACTAAGTGCAAGAGTCCTGGTATGAATTTAGTAGGTACAGTTATATCAACTTGAATTGAGCCATCACTGCAGAAATTATCTCACTTTCTCATCTAGGCTGCAGCAAAACACAGGTGTGTGTTATTGTTGCCACAGGACAATAACACATTATATCAAACACAAAAGAAGGTTATTCCCAGGTGTTGGAGAAACATTTGTTTTAATTACTGTCTTTGACTGAAACCCTTAAAAACACTTCTGATTGCTTTAATTTAAATTTGTGGAAATAGCATACATTTGGCAGGGAAAAGAAAGGGTTTTTTTGTTTGTTTTACACCCCTATTGTGTCTAAAATAAACACAATGGCGCAATCTATTGGTAAAATGTTTCTTTTGAGACTACTAGAAAAAAAAAGGATATGCTGCTAAAACAAACTCAAATGTAAAAAACACTCATTATTACAATATAGTTTTCTAAAAACTCCAACATATTCCTCCATACTCCCCACAAAAGCACACTGCCAGTATTTTCTTTTTATAAACAAAGGATATCAGAGATAAATTATTATGTAGAGAAGCAAATCTCCAACAAACTATAAAGACTTTAGATGATAGTGATATGAAGACTAAACTATTTGCATAACCTTGAATGCTGGCCAGCAGATGACAAAATCTAGTTCCAAGGTCACAGACCTTTCCAAGGGGAAACATGTAGCTTCAAGTCTTTTATAAATGAAATAGTAAATCTCTTTAAGTAGTGATTCTGAGAAGGAATTACATTCTTCTGAGATTTTGTGCTTGGAAAATTCATCCTCTGATTTCCTGTTCTCCCAATTTAGCAAAACATTCCTCTATTTACTGTATTGGGTAAACTTTCCAAATAATGTTAAATTAATATTGCACCTTTTATTTTATCTCTGTAACAAAATTACTTTATCCTGCATGCTCCAAATTTCAGTTTAAGTATTTTAAAAACATCCAAGTTAGAATGATTTTATCGAGATGCAAATTCTAAGACACGATGTGAGGAGATAGAACCCTTAGTCCTATAAATGACTGCAGGAAACTGTAGATATGTGCAACTAATTGCATTGATAAAATGTACAGTGGTAAACCCATATGACAAAACTTCTCGCTTATGTTTGTCATAGCATGATCTTCATGCTATTGAGGGCTCCAAGGCTTTACTGCTGTTACAATATGTATGCCATACTTTTGGAAAATATTTGGAAAATATATTTTCTTCTTTTGAAAACCCTGTTTTGTACTTCTGTATATTCTCTCACTCCTAGATTCTTAAAATCCTAACTCCTAACTGAATGCTCCCTTAACAATTTAGAAGTCCATAAAAATATTAGGAGCACAGATATTAATTGCATTAGACCTCTTATGCTATTGATATGTTGTCTCAAATGGCAAACATAGAAATTTTGTGACATTTGAGATGTCTTAGGATATTTCCTACAGCTGCTGCTCCAAAAGCTTTGGTCCTTAGGCCTCTATAACATTTTCAAAGCCTGTGAAGATACTTCAGATACCATAAGGAGTCTCAGTTTGCAGAGGACATCTTAGGTAGGTGGCTGATTTAAGTCTTACCTTAAAAAGCCAAGAAAGTTAGGAAAACAACTCAATTTTCTCCAAACTAGATATATTTGTCCTGTTACATTTCTTTGCTGGCTCTACTCATCATAACAAGAGATATTATTTATCTATAACGAGATCTTGAGCACTTAAATCACACTTTGAGAACTACAGAGAGACACTTAAATGTGTGTAACTTTATCTGTCTCACTCTAAATGTCAGATGTTGAGTTCAGTAAGGTTTTTGATACTTTCTCCTACTAGTCTCAAAAGCCAGCCATATAAATTTGGTCTGCTTAAAAATATTATGTTTCAGTTTGGGACCAAAAAAATTACATGGCTCAGGTTTAATTGTGATGATCCCCTATGATTAAATGTAGGATTTATGATATTTAGGAACAGAATTGCTGGAAATGTAATAGAAGTAGTGGCATTGTATCTGTGACAGTCTTATTGCAGAACAAGGTTGGTTTTCTAGGGAGAGGTAACAACCTTCTTTAGATCTAAATGTCTTTCACAATTAGAAAAATGTAAGTCCTGGGAAGACTTGTTTTAATGTGTTTCTAGATGAAAAACATGACAATAATGTATGGGATGGTGTGATTTGGGCTTTTTGGTTCATTTTGGTTTTTGTAACAAAGTTGTAACTAGACAGCTACTTTGGTGGCTAAGAAAAATGTTTTGTTTGTTCTATCATCAAACTGTGGTTTTATAGAACAGCTTGAGGTAATTTAACAACGCTTACTTTAAAACATAATTTCTGCTTAGGCTTCACTGAAAGCTTGTAAATACTGGTTTTCAACTTGCCTTTAGCCCAGTACACATTTTAATGCAAATTTACGGTAGAGAAGGTTTTGTTTTTTCCTAATTAGATTTATGGAACTTCAGTCTGATTTAAACCTTTCCTAAAATAAATTACATAGCACCGAAGTGATTTAAACCAATGGTTTAGTTCACTGTATAAATGCTGAACTACCCACAGGAGTTCCTCCATAAGGGGGAGCAGCTCACAGAGTTGAAGAATTGGAAAAGCTGAGCTAGAGAGGCTTTAGTGCATTCCTATTTATAAGTAATATTTACATTATTATGAAGTCAGCTTTTGCACAGTTTGTACAGTGTGATCCACTGCAGTTTGAGAAACTGGAAGGCCAGGATCTGACTTCAAGATTGTATGCCCAGAGACTTACCCTCTCTCTGCAGCATGGCTAAAGAAACTTCAGCGCTCTCACCCACTACCACATCCCTCTCAGCAGATTTTCACTTTCTTTATGTCCTTCTCTCTTTAAACAGAACCACTCTTATCCTCACCTACAGCCATCCACACAGCTGCTAAATGAGATGGTAGTTACTGATTTGTCCCAGCCTCTCTTCACTCCCCGACAGCAGCAGGCTTCTTTCTTTTCTGCCTTTATTGCAACCATCTTGCTCATAAATCTTCCTATTATTCTCTTCTATCAAGAGGAATACTTTCTTTCCTGCCCTTAAAGGACATACAACCACATCAGTCCAATATGGTTCTGCAAAGGAAAGCCAAGTTCCTGCCAGGGGGAAGATGAGGAGGAAGGGAACAGAGGATACGACAGATGACACCCGGGTAGGAGCGACCGCAGCAGCTACAAATGCTAACATGGGTCACTGCTCACCAGCAGAAGCTATCATCCCCCATTCTCACACCAGCAGCAGCAGTAGGCTGTCTGCTTCTGTCTAATAGAAAAGATAACAGGAGACAGAAATCATCTATTTGGGCAGAAATTGTTGCTGCGATAGTCAGTATCCTATGGCTATGAAGGAAGATGCATTGAACTCTACAGAAACATTTTGTAGGCCAAGTCAATCTGTAGAGTGCTATCTAGACTGTAGTTGTTCCCTATTACTTGCCCTAGAGAGCTGTATGGGTTAATTTTCCTCATTTTCTACCTTGGTTAATATCAAAAGAAAAGATATCTGTATATGATATCAGAGATGGCTGAATTAGTGACAACCGCTCCTTGACTCCATGGTAAGGTACTTCAGAAGGGATGGCATTGCAGGAAGAAGAGCACAAGAATGACCTGGGGCTTGGTAGAGAAGTGGTCAGTTAGTGAATACCTCAGGGAAAGAATATCTTTTTTTATTCCCTCCTAAGGTACGTTCTGTTAGCAGAGGTCCCAGATGGTCTTGTCACACTTACATGGATGTAGGTTAAGTCTTAGGGTATCAAAAAAATGGGACGCATTCATAGAAGAAGTGTGTGGTGTTCTTAGTCCTACATTCTACCTAATGCCCACTGAAATCATTCTACCTGCATAGTTATTTGTGTTTTACTCACTTTTTACTGATTGGAAATATTGTGTTGCTGGCTAATATCTGTGGCAGAACTGGTAGCGAGATGTGTGTGTCCTGACTCTCAGCTGAAGCTGCAAGTCTCTCTCTTTTGTTAAGTGTTGAAGTGATCAGGACTGTTTGCTCGGATGCACACTGTCCACTTGACACCATGAATTATCATTCTCCATAGAAGCAAGAGATTGGTATTGATCAAACATGGCTTCTGTGGCGTACATTGTAAAATCTGACTTATCACCTCAGCCTTGACAATATCTCACTTAAAATCCCTTGCAAGTTTGACATTTAATATCCTTTAAATGAAAGAGGATTTAACCTAAAGAAGGTGCATTGAACCATGAATCTACAAAAGAGCTCAAACTAGAAGCTGCAAGATGTGGGCTTGCTGACTAATTTCTTACCAGTGCCTGGAGAAATCAGTCATAAATGGTCTGCACAGGTAAATATTTCTACCTCATTTTTTTCTGTTTGGGAAAATAGCTCACAGGGCACGCTATGGGACTGAGTAGCTTCCCATCCCTATTACTTTTTTTAAGGACTGATTTAGTGGCATCCCAGCTTATGTGTGTATGTTTTCTTACTTCAGCATTGTATTCTCTCAACTTCCTATTCATCCAATTATCCCATCAGTTCTGTGACCACAGGAAGAAAAGATCTTCACAAGACGGTTTGGTTCAATTCACTAGTGTTCATGCCAAGACTGTCCAGCATCTTGTGACATTTATTTTAGTGTCTTATGTGGCCTACTGTATCTAGGAGGCCTTTCAAAAGTGCTGCTCTATCTATCTCCACACGGACCTCTTCTCCAGCCACATATCGTTCTTTCCCACAGTTTGTTATTACCAACAATCCTTGGTTATCACCAACCTCCTTCTCTGTACTGCCATCAATCCCTGCTTTAACTAAGTACAAATGAGTCCTGATATCTAAACATTTTTGTTTTTAAAGCATCCAAAGTAGTTTCTATAAACACTTGACTATGGGGTATTCCACAGGCACCTCAGTCCTGCTAGAATGCACTTATAAGTCACATATATTTTTCACTGAGCGCTGGTTTGGGTATATTTTTGTCATCAAAACAGAGAGGACTCTATCTGTGAACACTATCGCAATTAAAGTCAAGCGATCTCTGAGTTAATTTTTAAGATAACTTTTCAGATAAGAAACTGAATCAAAATAAACAGGGAAGAGGAAGGACAAATAACACACTAAACCATGAGGCAATGCAAAGTGTTTATATTCCCAGGGCTGCAAGAACAGTCTCTCAGCGCACTGCCATGGCCACCCAGAACAGGGCTTATGCTGAGCCCCCTTTTATTTGTGTGGAGGCCAGAAATAGGTGGCAACACTGAGAGGTGACCCAGCTGGCTCTGCTGCTCAACTATGACTCTGACTGAGGCAACACAACTGAGCACAGCTGCAGGGACTTACCCTAAACACTCATTTCCACCCTTTTTTTTCCTCCATGGGACACCGTTCTCTGGTGCTTTTTCATGGGGGCACAGCTTCCACAGCTCCTCCCAACAGCTCTAAAAGGCTCATGGCTGTCACCAGTTCTGTTCCTTTCAGAAGCCTCAGACCTGTGCCCTCTTCATCAGGATCGTCTGTGGGTCCTGACTTATCTTCTTAGAGAATCCTTCCTCTTGCTGTTCCTGACACCTGACATGATGGTATGCGCCTGCCCTAATAAGACTTCTGAAGTGACTGTATTTTTCAGTTAGGGACCCTTTGGTTCCTAGAGTAAGTTAAATCTTCAGTCAGTATCTCAATGATTCCACCTCAAACATACTTCCCTAACCTGGCTCTGGCAGACATTTCTTTTGTTCAAACCCTTTCAGTTAGCAAAAAACTCATCAAACAGGTAAACGACTGAACCAAAACCCTGTCATGTTATTTAGTATGAATCAAAGCAATATATTATTATTAGATGTGCATTACTGCAATTCATAAAGAATAAGGCACAAACAAAAATTCACTTATTTAATGAGAATGAAAGCAGACAGAGCTCTTTAAGTGCCACAAACGTCAACAACCTTAAATTGCTAAACTGAAGGAAAAACGCATTTGATGGATGATTCCGGCTAAGAATTTACTTTCCCAGAATTTTGACAGCCCTAGCAAACAAGGCATAGTCCTGTAGGAGAGACATCACCCATGAAACACACACAGTGCAAGCCACATAGCTTCCACTAATGGAGACTGTTAGAAGTAATTGGTCAGGCTATTCCAGGTGTACCTTCCCAGAATGTCTAGAAAAGAATAATTACAACGAGAAAAGGTGAAAGGCAGCTAAACTATTCTCTTCTGGAAGGAGAGATGGAATATGAGAGTCACCTCTGAAACCATGAAT
Source organism: Myiozetetes cayanensis (assembly GCF_022539395.1). Lineage (NCBI taxonomy): Eukaryota > Metazoa > Chordata > Aves > Passeriformes > Tyrannidae > Myiozetetes > Myiozetetes cayanensis. The sequence continues at coordinate 7,611,471 of NW_026087521.1, forward strand.
GGGATGGGTTAATTCACAGTGGTGTCTGTTTCTCCATAGCTCATAAAATGTGGACATCCATTGAAAGGACCAGGTAATAGATTTCTAAACCACATTTGATCCAGAATAGGGAAGGTGTCACTTTTAGGTCTTGTAGACTTTATCAGTGGGTTTCACTGAGGCAAGACATCACTGCATTTGCACTAATTTTAGAATCACAGGATCTAATTTTAGAATCCTGAGTTGGAAGGGACCCACAAAGATCATCGAGTCCATCCCATGGCCCTGACAGGACAGCCCCTAAACTCATTCCATATATCTGAGAGCATTGTGAAAATGCTTCCTGAGCCCTTGCAGTCTTGGTGCCATGACTAATTCCCTGGGAACCCTGTTCCAGTGTTCAACCATCCTCTGGGTGAAGGAACTTGTTTCTAATATCCAACCTAAACCTTCCCTGACACAGCTTCATGTTTTTTCTCAGGTCCTATCACTGCTCACCAGAGAATTCTTTTTTCCTTAGGTTTGTGATATTGTTCACTCCAGAGACAAATGCTACACTAGGGAAACCCTAGCTAGGAAACCTTTTCATTTACCCTGCAAAAGGCAGAGAATAGCACAAAAATTATGTATGGAAGTTATATGACATGAATGGGGAGAATCCTTGAGTAATTATTGCACCAAAATTAGGCAATTAACAGATAGCTAAAGATAACAAACATGTGGATGTTTAAATATTAACTCTCAGAGGTATTTCAATACTCAGCCATGAAGAGTATTTTTTGGAGTGCCAGGTTTATAAAATCCTGGTTTGCTACTTTATTTGCAAGTTTGTTCAATCTCTAGATTTTGATCCATTATTATTCTCTACTACCATTCAAGAAACAGGAGACTTCCAGTTACAGACAGTGGAATCTAAATTTTCAAAGCATGTTTATACTTTTTTCATAAGGAACAACAGTCTCATGAAAATCATTGTCAAAAATAACAGAGTTCAAAGAAGGACTGGACAATCATGTGGATAATGAAAATTAAATGACCTGAGATGGCCATAAGACAACCACTAATGGAAAAAGGTTAGCTCGGAATTGCCCTCGTGAGCCTTCTTTTATCTCTCTTGGAAACACATGAAACGTGCTACTGGCTGAGAAAAAATATTCACCTGGCCCATAATGACAATTCCTAAGTTCCTGACAGTCATAAAGATAACACTTTATGAGAGCTTTATCGACCCAATGTGGGGCTTGTTTTTCAAGCCTTCCCTTGCTTTTATGGTCCCTGACAACGTAGCTTTTTTTTTTTTTTAAAGCCAAGTGAAAGCTAGGAAATTCACACACCTGATGTGTTCTTTACACTGTCTCATCTTGACAGCTTTGTCTTTTCTGAACAATGTCAGTATGAGCACCTTTAGGTGGAAGATTTCAATGCATTTTCTGATTTCAGTCACTCAGTAGAGGATACAAAAACTTCACATATCTGGAAATCAACATGACTATAATTAATAGAAAGACAATAGGATATTTAAACCAAAGGCTCCTTTCCTTATGCATTCTTTCTTTTCTATCAGCTCCAAAACATTACTCTTTTCCTTTTCTTCCCTTATTTCCCTCAGTGTTGTATAGATTTATGCCCATTTTGTGTGTAAACCTTATTTTCAATTTTTTAGGTTTACCTCTACCTTTTGTAAACTTTGCCTAAATGACAGTAGCAGTGATCAACTCACTCATTCTGCATATGGAGCTTGCAGAGCTGTTGTACAACTTCTTCCATTCTGTCCTTTCCATGCACTTCTCCTTCTATACCCATTTCTAAGAACTGGCTTTATATCCATCATCTGTTTGGCCACTCAGGTTCAAATTCCTTTCCTGAGGTTAAAATATGTTCTACAGAGAATCATTAATTGTGCATCAAAGACATGCACAGCTTCTCGGTTCCTTTTAAACATTTATTCCTTATTGGATGTAATGAAATTCCTTGAAAACTAGCAAAGTCAAAGAGAATTAGAAATAGTTCAAAACTGGCAAGTCTTCTCTGCTTTTACAGATGCAAACCACCCTGGTGCTTTGCTCAGATAGGAGAAGGAAAGAAGGTACTGCAGTTCACACAGAGACAATAGGCAAAATAAGCAAGAAACAAAAACACAGTCTGAGAGCACCTATTAGTTGGCGTGTATTTGTCCTCTATTATTTTTTTAACTCAGTAAAGGGTTTTTAATTCTGGAGATGTTTATCATTTATCATTATCATCAAATGTTTTATATCATATGTACATTAGAACAGCACATCCTGAGTTTAACTTCTGGTGTATCATTGGCTCCCAGCAGAGAGATTTTGTGCTCCGTGATAAGTAGACTGGGAGTCAACACAAGGTGATGCCAGTATGAACTTAAAAGTCAGACTGAGGGCAGACACTGCCATATGTTATAAACCAGCATTATGGCCTAGATAGCAAAATTGTCAGAAACATAATTGCTAAAAATTAATAATAAGTGACTGCTGAGTTATAATAATTTCTGATGCTGTTTACAGTGGAAGATAGTCATGGACTGAAAAACAAAATTCAGAGGGGAGCCTAACTATATCTTCTTTAATGTGCTGCATCTGCCCAGCCCTTATAATGACAAAGATTCATTGCAATTTAAAGATTGATTTTTAGGAAAATGTAAATAAGCAGTAAAGGTCTTTAGCTTTATAATAGCAATGATTTATAGCTAAAACACCTTCCATTTTACAGAAGAATTTAATTGTTTCTTTTTGATATGGACTTGGAAAGATATCTTCAAATAGAAACTTCAAACTTCTGAGAAACTTCCTCTTTCAAATAAAATAAAAGCAGAAACTACAGTAAGTAAAGAAAAAGAAGAAAATAAATATTTTAAATGGTGTTACTCAACACAAGTGATGACTTTCTGGAGACGAGAAAATAGTTTTTGTCTTGCAGGCATGAATTTCGAGTTATCTTCTGACAGTACTTCTGTTGTGGGCTGGTTTGTGACTGAAGGAATTCATGTCTATGTGTGACATAAGGAAGATATGATTGCCTTAAATATGCACATATTCAGGTCTGCAGAAGATCTTTGAATCATCAGTCTGAGGGGTCTGCATGAAGGATGCATTTTGTATCTGATGTTTTGCTTGTCTTGATCCAACCTGAGATGTCACAGCTAAATCCGTGCATGTGCTTGCTGTCAGGTGCTTTTGGTGTTGATCAGTAAAGAGAAGGAAACCACGTCATGCTCCCAAGAGGAGAAGGGAACTGGATGAATCAGATTTAAAAATTACATTAGATTCTAGGCTTTCCTTAACTGGTAGAAACTCCATTTAGCTCTATAGGAGGTCTTCATTCATAGACCTCATTTGGCTCATATACGCACAGATAGAGTCTCTGTAAGGTAAAATAGTGTGGCTGGGCATCTTCTGGTTTCGTTTTGGGTTTGGTTTTGGTTTTTTTCTGGTTTAGGTTTCTTTGGGGTTTTTTTTGTTTCATTACACTGGGCAAAATTTTGCAGCAGTAATCCTATAACACTGTCTTCTCTCGGTGATCAATTGTTCCCTATTAATTGTGATAGTTTTGTTAGCAAGTGCTTCTTCTGTTAATATTCTGTATGCAACTCCGTCCTAACTGCCTTTAATGTTATTAATTTCATTTCTTGTTTTGACAGGCAAAAATTGATCTTATACACAATCCAAACTGTTCCTAAGAACTCAAAGTAATTACACTGTCGTGTCATTGGATAGAAATCACATTTAACAAATACCCAGACTGTGGATGTTGGCAATTGAACAGCGAGCTTCAAGGACCATAGTGCAAGTGGTATTGAAAATGATATTCTATAAATAATTTTAAAATTTAAACATTTACTTTAAAAAAATAAGGTCTTTTAGTGGTTATGATTATTATTTTGTATATTAACTCATAAATAATTGAAAAATAAACATATTTAATTAAACTCTATACCCCTATATCCTTTGCTCACAGCAGGCCTGTAAGAGTTGATTTTGCTTAATAAACACATCTACAAAACTCATATATGCATATTTCATGCTGCGTAATTCATGTGGGTACAGCTTTAAAACAATAAACACTGCACAATGCCTGCTTTAGAAACTGGAAATAAAAACACAAAAGAAATCCAGCTTTTAGCATCTACAGTGAAGGCAACTACCACCTGACCTGTGCTTTGCAGATGTTCATGCTTAAAGCAGACATTTTTCAAACTATGAAATATTTTTTACTGGTGGAGAGGTAATGGTGTTTCAAACACACAGAATCCTAAACTCAGTTGTGGTATAAATGGGTACAATTTAACTACTCAAGCTGTATAAAGTATGTAAACTATGTCTGGACATAGGATTGACTTCTTGTCCAAACTGAAACACAAAAAGGATGCATATCAAGGGTGGAAGCAAGGATGAAGTTAGGAAAATTTAAGCACAAATCAAATTCAATCTGGCCAGGGATATAAAAGACTACAAGAAGGCTCCTATAAGATCATATATAAGAAAAGAAAAGATGATTAAAGGAATAACACATCTCACATGTGAGGAAAGGTTGAGAGAGTTGGACTGTTTAGCTGGGAGAGAGAAGGCTCATGGGGTATCTTCTAATGTATATAGATAACTAATGGAAGGGAGCAAAGAGGGTGGAGACAGGCTCTTGTGGTAGTGCCCAGTGACAGGACCAGTCACGGTGAGAGTGACTGAGCACAGGAACAGCCTGCCCATAGAAGCTGTGGAGTTTCCATCTTTAGATATACTAAAAAACTGTCTGGACACTGTCCTGAGCAATGAGCTCTAGGTGGCCCTGGTTGATCAGGGGGTTGGATAAGATGACCTTGAGAGCTGTCTTCCAGCCTCAGCCATCCTGTGATTCTATGACTCAGTCACTTGGATCAGTGTCAGCACTGGCCTAAGGTAAGCATACTATTTGTTTAGATGTGATACAGACTGTAAAAACACCAGTATTTTTGTTTCCTTTCTGGTTGCTCTGAGTGACCACATTTTCATTGTCTGCTTAACACAAAGTTAATCACCCAAATCTCAGTTTGGGGTGACAGCAGGGCTTGGGTGCTGAAGCAGTGCCCTTCTCTGGTCTAGCAGAGTCTGTGCTGCAGCACAGAGGATCTGAGGATCAGACACATCTGAGGATCAGACTCATCCTGGTGAGCCTTAAGAGAGTCTTGTTTGCACTGAGAAGGACAGGGTAGAAGTAGTGGGGAAGGTTTACCATGACAAAAATCAGGCCTCTACCTTTCCTTTGTATTGTTTGAGAACATTCAAGCTCCTTCTCTGAAACACTATTTGAAGATGCTGTGTTGCTTCCTCCTGTGAACCCTTGGGAGACCAGAGCTAACCAGAGTTAGCCCTAGTGATTCAGCCCTCAAACCTGGGTGTCTACAGGTGGATGCTGTAAATATTTCCTTGTCTCAGCCCCACCACATTGTTAGGATCATGTTTGCAAGGAACTCCAAAATTTTGACGATTGGTAGACACATAAAAAAGATATTTTGACTTTGTGATGATGAGCACAAAATGTTGTTGAATTTTATTACAGTGCTATTTTCTCTAACTTCACTAGGGGACCTGAAAGAAAAATGTCTCCTTCAAGTAAAACAAGTTTTCATAATCTCTTCAACAGCTTGTACTTGAGAATTTTATGGGGACAAAAATCTCTATCCCTGACATACTGCAGATGTGCATAGATATGTGGATTAGAATAAAGTTACGTTTGTGAGTTAAAACTCTGTAGTTCTAAAAAGAAAGCTCTGCATGAGAAATGGTCACAATATAGTGATTTAGGTGCAATCCCTTTTTAATTATATAACCTTTAATTACCTCTGCACTACACCTTGGGAAATGCACTGGGGACTGATAAGGAATCTTGTTTCTAAGGTCAGAGGAGGATAAGCAAAAAAAGATAAAAAGTGGTTTGTATCGAGTGAAGAGCTTCGTACATGAAATTAATTGGTAGATAAGAAACTCATGGCTGCTTCCTTCTTAAGCTAAATAGTATCAGGTTTTTAAGGGTTTCTTTTTTTGTTTGAATAATCTGTATCATTTATAAATCCCATGAACACCTCAACAGCCACGAATATTTATTCTTGGCTTTGATTATTTATGCTTGATATCAACGATATTGAATTTTTTTTTCTCATTATTACATCAATAAAATATTTCCAAGATACTAATAAAGGACATTTTCTTGTGTGTTTGGAGGTCCTTGCTTCTGTTTCCAGGTGTAGATTTAGCAGAATCTATTGTTACTTTCCATCTTTCAAGTTATGTTGGCTTGTAACTAATGTTTTTTACAAATTGTATCGGGCTCCTAGGTAGAGCTTTTCTCTTCTCTTGCATGCATGCTGATCTGTTTATGCCGTGGATTTTTTTTTTTTTAATGGGTTGTTGGGGTTTTTTTTCTTTCTCAGGACTTCGTATAGATTAACTTCAAACCATCCTTTCAGACTGATGCCAAGTTTCATCTATATTCTGTTTCATTACAAGAGATAAATGGAGGCCTCTGTTCCTGTTTGGTTGCCTCTGATCCACCTCTTCCGTACCTATGTATGGATGCATGCAGTGTTGGCTTTTATCTTTCTGCTTCTTGTGGACACCTTTCAGAATCATTCCTTTCAAAAATTAATGCTATGGAGGAAGTGCTTTATTCTTTCTTCATGTTTGCTTTTACAACATGGGAATATCTGGGGATGAATGGTGTACTTCCAGTTCTCTATCAGATCAGAAGCAACGGACTGAACTCTAGCTTAGGACAAATGTAAGTGAAAACAGTTGCTGCTCTGAAATACGTCTGTATTTAATGTTAGATGTGGGAAGAGATATGTTGTACACCTGGAAAAAAAAACCCAAACAGGTAAGACTGTGTAAGTAAACTAGCTGAGGAAGATATTGCTATGCCTGGAGTTCAACTCACAAACTAAAGCTGTTTCTCCTGCTTTTAAACATTCTATGGAAATTGGGAACAATCACAAGAGCCAGAAGCAAGATTTATAGAACATTTGCAAAGTCTCTCCAGTACTTGTTTCAATTTTCTTCCCTTTCAGAAGCTTTACTTTTGATACTATCTTACAAAGTAGGTTGGAAACCTGAGGTCAGCCAGGAATCATAAAGCTATATTCCACAGACCACACTGTGATGTCCCTAGAGCAACACAAAATCTTCCTCTGGCTCTGCCAGTGTTTCAGTAGCTATTACAATGGCTGCGAAAAGTCAAGTGGCCTTAATTTGTCCCATGAGTTTTCTGGCTTAAGTATTTTGTCACGTTCCATTAGCATTTCACCAAGGACATTTCAGCGGAATAGATGAATGGAAGATCGTGTGAATGTTTCAGCTTAATATTTACATACATTCTCAGTGAACATCAAATGACATTTCAGAGGTTGCTATTAATATTGTCAGGAAATACAGTTTAGCTCGAATATCACTCCCAAGGGTCCATGCTTTTGTCCTCAGATTAACAAAAAGAAAGCATTTTTGAAAAGTCAGCCTTGCACATTGGTGTCTGAACACACCAAATTGAAAGAGCCTGGGTTTGAAGGAGAATGACTTTAGTTCCAAAGAGTTCCTAATTAGTTCTTATTAGTCCCTAATAGTTCCTGATTAGTTCCTAATATGGGAGTGTAATGGCTTGTTGGCCCTGTTTGAGCCACCCTGCAGTATCCTTCCCAGCCCTCAGCAAAGCTTGAGGTGAGAGGAAACCCTATGTCCAAGCTGCTTACATTAACAAACTTTCCACTAGGCAAGAATACAATATGCACATGCCAAAGTCATTTAGCTTGTCTCACAGATAATGATTTTCCCTTGTTTGATTTTTTTTATTTATTTATTTGCCTCTCACATTCATTATTGGCACATATGATGCCAAAGAGCTTCTTCCATGAGGAATATAAATTCTTTTCTTAAACATGGGTTTGAAAATCACAGAATCTTAGAATATCCTGAGTTAGAAGGAATACACAAGGATTATTTCTCCAGCTCCTGGCCCTGCACAGGACAACCCCAGGAGTCACACCATGTGTCCAAGACCATTGTTCAAATGTTCCTTGAACTCTGTAAGGCTTGAAGCTGTGACCACTTCACTGGGGAGTCTGTTCCTTCTGGGTGAAGAACTTTTTCCTAATATCCAGCCTAAACATCCCCTGACACAGCTTCAGACCATTCCCTCAAGTCCTGTCACTGTTCATCACAGAGAAGAGATGTCCTGCCTCTCCACTTCCCCTCATGAGGAAGCTGCAGACCACCATAAGGTCTCCCCTCAGTCTCTGCTTCTGCAGGCTGAACAAACCAAGTGACCTCAGCTGCTCTTCATATGGCTTCCCTTCTAGAAACTCCACCATCTTTGTAGCTCTCCTTTGAAAGCTTTCTAATGGCTTTATGTCCTTCCTATATTGAGGCACCCAAAACCGCACACAGGGCTCGAGGTGAGGCCACACCAGCACACAGCAGATCAGGAGAATTAAGTCCCTGCGTCATCTGGTGATGCTGTGGCTGATGCACCCCAGGACACAGCTGGATTTTAGTTTTAAAAACATCCAAATAGAATATTTTCATAGTAGGGCTCTTTGGTTTTGGTGTTTTTTTAATGATTTTATATATTTAGACTAAATTCCCTTAGAGGCTTTCCAAGGAAATTTTCAACAACTCGTCCCAGTGTGAAGGCAGAGCGGCCAACCCAACCAGTGCAGCTGCTATTAAGCTTGGCCGTAGAGCCCTGACACTAGCAAGGGGAGCAGAGGAGGAGACCCAGGGCAGAGGAGACGCTCAGTGTGTCACCAGAGTCGCAGATCCCTCCGGGAGCCCCGCGTGCCCGGGATCTGTGAACGGCTCCGGCCGGGAGCGCCCCGGGATATGGAGAAGCACCAGCGGCACCTGGCGGCGGCTGTGCCTGAGCTGCGGCACACACCGCCTTCGGAAATACCGAGGGGAAAACTGTGCTTCACGCAGGTGCTGCCATCCTACTTGTCTTTTCTCCTCCAGCAGCGCCCACTGCTGTCTATGCAGGTAGATGATGACCCATCCCTGGAAGTGTTCAAGGCCAGGCTGGATGGGACTCTGAGCAACCCGAAGGTGACCCTGGGCATGGCAAAGGGGTTGGAACGAGATGATCTTTAAGGTCTCTTACATCCCAAACCATTCTATGATCTTATGATCTGAAGCTCTCAGCTGTATTTCTTTTTATATCCAGGATGCTAACTACTGCTGCTGGTATTATTAGGTCCCTCAGAGCTAACAAGCAGTTTTCCACTTCTGCGTGCTGTACATAAGGGCACAAAGCCAGCCAGCCTATGTTTCTCCCTATATGAAATCACCATCAACCAGCCAGGCTGAAAATGGCCACACAACCATGAATAGGGTCATGGCTTTAGGTAAACCAGTTTTAGGATCCTAAGTGATGTGACATAGTACTGCAGAACAGATTTTGGGCTGTCCACTCTGCATTTATTCAACACTTTTGAAAGTGCGAGGCATTTTGTTGCTCTGGGATTAAAGAAATAAAGAAAAAAAAAAAAAGGAAGAGTTAAGAAGCATTATTATTGTGTAGAGGAGAGGCTGTAGCAAAGACAAATTAAAGAGTTTGCCCCAAATCACAAGAGAGATCTGTGATACATAGCAGGAATGGGACTACTGTGTATCAGTTGAATTTAGTGCAGTAAACACAGCAGTGTTTGTCTTTTATTGACGTAAGTCCTTTGGACTTGAGTCTGCTCTGGGCTTAGAAAAGTGGAGTTAAGAACAGGACTTGCTTGATAGCCACTTATTAGAGCCATTCTTCACCTCCCTGAGAATTATCAGCAATCAACCCTTCGGGGTTATTGGCAGAGAGGGGAGTGAAGGGCAAACATGTCATACCTGTGCTGTTGTGTGACTAACCCTGAGTACAACAGAGGTGAACAACTGTTTGATCTGCCATCCATGATAAAATATTTCAGAGTCACTGACTGACAGCTTTTCTCTGGGAAGTGAAGAAATGTAGGAATAAATGTCTCAAGAGAGAAATTCTATTCTTGCTGGATCTGTCTGCAAAGTCTTATGTATGTGATCAACCATTTCCAAGTAGTATAATGCATGGATACCCTTAGTTTGCAACAAGACTCCTGCTTAACTTCAGTCAAATTAATTTCTGAGTTCTTACTCTTTGAATTTAAACCTGATGTTAACACTGAAGTCATGTCTGGATGGATTCAACTCTTGGTACTGCTGAAAATCCAAAGTCAATGAAGAATGTTACTTTCAATTAATCAAGCGATTTGCACCCCATACTTTAAATCCAGAATAGGTCTGGGTTTTTTTTTTAGAATAACACAGCAAAAGAAAATAAATTACTGTGTGGACTGCTTTGCTAAAGAGTATGTGGGAAGTAATCTGTTAGTGTCAAGACAAAATTAGACAGGATTTTTTAAACTGAGTAAATTAGGATATATTAAGTACTTTGACTAAAGTTAAAGATGACAGCAAAAGCCATAATAATTTCACTGTCAGTTAAAAGTGCAATTGCCAGAAAATTGAAAGAGTAGGGAAATTCTCTGCTGTGCTTGAAGAATCAGTGTTGGCCATCTGTGGCAGTACACAGCTTCTGTGGAGAAGATAGAACTGACTGATCTTTTCAGTGCAGGCTCTGATGCGTGAAAGTCATTACGAAGTTTAATTGAAGTTGGGAGAAGAAATTTCTGACAGAAGACATTTGTTTTAACTATTTTGCAAGAAATAAATTAAATCTTTAATTTTCAACAAGTGAAACACTCAGGCATTCATAGATAAAGGTGAGTTTATTAAAATTATCACCTTCTTCCATTGTGGGAAAAGAAACTCCTCAACCAAGGTAATATTTCAAGCTGTGAAAATTGTTCTTCTTTTTCCTTTTTTTTCTTTTTTTTTTTTTTCTTTAAAATCAGGAACCAAGCAGTGAGTTTCCTTACAAATATAATTAAAGAAGGAAATTCTAACATGGCCTGTCATCACATCTATCAAAAAGGGTGTTTAAATCTGACTCAAATACAGGTGCACTATGGCTAGTGTTCAAATCAGTAATTGCAGTCTCACTACTGCTTTGCTGCTGCTTCATTCTGTGCACTTAGAGTAGAAGACCTTCTGGTGAGAGATCTCCCTTTCATGATGCATGTGGATAATGCTTCCTGGATGGATGCATAAACAGAGCACATAGCTGCTGCTGTAGCACTAGTAGTAAAAGATATCTGTTGTGACCTCCTAAAATCCCTTTGCAGTGCTACCTGTACCATTCATTAATTTTGAAACAAGCTTGGTCCTACCAAAATTCTGTGGAACTGAGCAGTGGGAAGCTGTATTTTCCAGAAACTGAAATCCTGACTGGCATTCAGTGACTGAATTTTATCTGTCTGCCAGCATACCATCATCTAGCACCTCAATTTCCTCCTCCATAAGCAGAGACAATGCTATTGATCCCTGGCGGTATCTGCTCTGAGATCTGCAGTTGGAAAGTGTTGAACATATATTATCATTGTGTCATTTTTGAGGAATCAGACCTTACCAGGACTGTTTTCAGACTCTCATTCATCATTTTCATGACAACCAATTTACACTCCCAGTCTATACACCAGCATAGATTTGTTTTGTTCTGTTCTATAACTGACATATGCTGCTGACTTGAAGGTGGGATTATATACTTGAAGTTAATAATAAGCTTATGAAATGAATATAATTCTAGGACACACGGTTATATAGAGATCCTTTACATTTTTTTCAATGTAGGGACCATTTTATGTTATAAAGACATATTGTTGTCTTTGCAAATGTTTCTGTGCAGTACTATAGAGAAAAATTTTAAGCTAACAGTTTCAGAGTAAATAAGTGACTGGTTTATGAGGATAAATTACTATTTTATTACATATAACTTAAAATTTTCCCTAATATTAAATTTAATTTTATGAATTCTATGATATTTTGATTTTTAAATACTTTATTTGACAGCATTAAAGGGTAAAACCACCTAAATTTGAGACAGCTTTAAAGGGTACAGACATTTAAAAATCATAATGCTGTAACACACAGTATGGGCTCTACTGAAACATGCCTTTCACCAAGAAATATATCTGTTAACAAAATGTCATCTTATCTATTCAGCGATTGTAGAAACGGAAACATTTTATGAATTAACTTTAAAGGGTTATCTGAGGATTTAAATAAAATAATCAGTGAGCAAAACATATTGACATATTAGTAATCACAACCTTATCCTGTTTTGAACTGATGAATGACACTGAACAGACTCTCAATAGCACTTGTGTGTTTGGAGCTATATGGTGCATTCAATGAAGAAGACTAGGGCAACTTCAAAAAGGGTATACACATGCTTGTTTAGCTAGATATTAATGGCTAAAGAGACCATTATTAAAATGAACATGTTTATACTTTTCAAAATATAAATGCATATATATAAATAAATACACAGAACATCATCAGAATTCTTGCTATAATGACAAATAAAAGGAAGATAATGGTGTTTTCAGTCCTTACACATTGGACTTCACTGAAGAGGAATGTTATCTCCATTGTACAGGACAGTCTTTCCTATTGTTATTTTAGGATCTGGTGGTTCCCTGTGATTTGAGGACCTGCAGGGGCAGTTCGTCTTGTATTTCTTCTTGTTCCCAGCAGTTGCTATTTCAACCACAAGTCTGAATTTCTGCAGCAGTTAACTCATGACAGCAACCCCACGAGAAGCCACTGAAACCATTTTTAACTGTTACAAACATCCTCTACTTTTTGGCTGCAAAGGCTATCACAAATACAATTCCCTACCATGGTATATTTTCTGTTTCATTAAATCTACGTGCATGCATTTGCAGTACCTTTGTTGTTAGCATTGGGTTGATACCAACTAGGCTGTTTATAAACTTTATAACAATATTTTAGAAGTTTAACAGCTTAAAATTAGCAGTTTCAAAGTTGCTACTCTACTTTTAGTAGTTCCATCATGCCTTGATCATTGTCATCAGAATAACCAAGAACAGTTCATGAGCCAACGTGGAAGTGCCTGCTCACATTTAAGATGCTTGCTTTTCTTAGTTGACTTCTGCTGTTAATCCATAAATTTGCCCTGTTAATCCTGTTTTATCTGTCAATATCACAGAAGTGTCTTGGAAAACCTAAGCACACTTATGGGGTCTTCAGTGCTAATCATTTGAAAAATTAAGTCAGTGCTTAGACACCTGGTTCACACACTTGTCAGTAGACAACTGTGTTGAAGTGTCCATAATACAGGCTTCTGCCTTGTCATAGGAAGGAACATAAGCTCACAATGTGAGCAATAGGAAATAGCAAAGGCAGCCAAAAAAACTCACAGTGTGATTCTGTCCTCTGATTCTCACTCAAAAGACCTTGTGGATGTCCCATAGATGTTCCGTAGCTCCTGTGCTGTATCTGTCAGGTAGGTAGATGTAGTAAGTGATTTCATCTTGTTAGGTGTTTCAGGTGACATTAGGGTTGCCCTGTTGCTTGGGGAATTGAATCAAGTTACTAACGTCAGATAGATCTTGCATTTCCTAACACTTGCAAATTTACCTTTCCAAGACATTGATTTTTGCACCTAGCTCTGAGGTATTCAGAGTAGAAATAGTCTTTCCATGATGCAATCTGAACTTTACCTATGTTCCATGTGACCAAGTTTTCTTTTCACACACTTAACTATATCCTCAGCTATCACAGTACCTTGTGCAGGTTTTAAACTTATAGTTAAAGAGGTCATTCCTGATGTTTAAAGTAATAGTTCAGTCACAGTGCCTAGCTACTCTTGAGCAAACCCCATCATGAAATGTTCCCTGAAATAGTTGTTAGTATTGCAAATATCTCTGTGTAAACTAAAGAGCCTTCTCATTCTATAAAACATAAGTACTATACTTCTTCATGGATAAATTCTTGTCCATCTCTGCAGCCTTTTGGAAAATGCGTTTGAGTCTTGCAGATTGACAGTCACACACGGTGTTAGGACATTGCCAATGTCTGCCAGTTTACCCTTCATCAAGTGCTCTTTCCCAATTCCCACTTTTCTTCAGTCCCTTGGAGTTTTACTTTTGACTTGCCTATGATACTACTGTTTTCAAAAAATCAGCCCCAGCTTTTCTTTTCTAAATATGCAATCTGCTCTGATTGCATTCTGGAAAATAACAGCGTTGCCTTTTAAAGATTGAGTTGCAATGTTCTGCCTCAGGTCTCTGAGCATCGTCATAGTCTGTTCTCAAATCAGGGATTCCACAAACCCTTCAAAATTGCATGTCTGGCTTAGTAGCCTCAGAGGTGGTATAAACGCATCAAAAATATCTCCCAGTTTTTGATCTGTTATGAAACTGATATAGCTCTTTCTTTTCCGTGGAAGTACAATATAATTTCAAATCTCTTTAGAACAGTTAGATAACAGTTCGTTCTTCTTTCTGCTAAGTGCAGTCACTTAAACAAATGCAGTGCTTCTGACACAGCAAAATAGGGAATATAGAAAAGTTTTGCTCATGTTAGTTTTCAGTAGTTCTGCATGCTATCTTGGAAAAAACCAGATTTTTTTTCTTTGAACCTCTCTGTGTATATATTACTCTCCTAGACAGTTTCAGGTGCAAAGGAATATAGAGTCATCTAATAGCAAAGGGATACTGCCCTATTATGCCATCTTTTTCTTCTCTTCAAGCACTTGTCTTTGTCTCCTATATCTACTTGTAGTCCCACTCAATGCTCAGAATTTATAGGCATAGATTTTATAGGTTCGAATATAACAGAAAAGAAGTTAAATGAAAGATTCTATGGAAAGGTTTGAGAGGGAGAGGAAGACATAAAGCTGACTTTTCCATTTAAAAGCTGTAAAAACAGAATGTTCCAGAGAGCTGGATTTCAGTTATAGCAGCAAAAGTCCACATAATTTTAAAACCCACTATTCATAGGACTAACATATATTTGAAGATATACACTTGGTAATTGCTTTGAGTAAAGAGCAAAAGGGAATGGGGAAATTATAGGATGTTTTTCTTTCTATGATGCTTTTATTTTCCTTTTGTATGTATATATAACTCTATATCCTTATTTATATGTGTGTGTGTGTGTGTGTAAGAATGTGGATGGCTAAATGTTAGAAATCTATATATTCATATATTTGTATACAAATACTGTCATATAAATATATATATACACACATATATATATGTATTTATGAAGAAAGTGAAGAAGTAAGTTTTATTTGTCTTTGTATTTCTTACTGGTCAAAGTAAATTTTTTTGGGAAACCTTAACCTATACCAAGTGATATACAAAGTTAAGTTACACAACAGGAACACACTCTGTATTTGATTTATTGTACAGCAAATAAATGCTTATGCATAAGTTTGCTAATGTAGTAACTGAAACATGAAAGAAAATTTCCAGAAATTAGGTAGAAAAAAAGATAGAAAACATTTATTTGGTCCAAAGTTCTTTATCTGGAACATTTTAGAAAAAAAAACCCAACATTCTTCAATAATCATCTTCTCTACCACAGTCTTTCCAGCTGCATAAGCACAGTTGACAGCTCTTCATTCCTGAGTTCTGCAGGAAATATATGAATTTTTTAAACAAGCCCACACCCCTTTCTTTTCAGGACATCTTCCCCACTGTGTCTTTTTCTGTTTAAAAATATCACATCTCAGTGTTTCCTGTCTACATAAGTATATATATACGTGGAATATCTATTTCCTTTTAACAAGGATGTGGCTTTTCCCCCCCCCCAGCAATAGTTGCGTGCATTCTGCGTGTGGCAACACTCACAAGAGGGATAAATGTGGGACATTTGCCCTTTTAGAGTCTCATTAATATCTTTTTCATAAAAATGGATTATCCATTTGCCATTTTCCTTTCTCATTACAACCTTTGTCATGTGTGTGGGCTCCCTGGGCTCTAGTGTCTCTTCCTCCACGAATTAAAGGGGGAATTCTCCTTTTCTTTGACCTTTTCAGTATTCTGCATTTCAGTGGGGTGGCATTTCCACTCCTTAAAGATTACAACCTGTGCTGACTAATCAGCCAATCAAACGCCAATTATGAATGTAAAATCAATTACTGCTGCCTTTAAAGCCAAACCTCATCTGACATATTTTGGCCTCCTCTGCCATCGTCCACTGAGAGGGTTAAAGCTCTAATGACAGGGGTATATAAGAAATGGGCCTGATCTTTTGACACGTACTGCAGAAACTTTTACTTGGCTAACACAAAGAGGAACTGAGTTTTACCTACTTCAAGGCAGGATGTAACGGGGAATTCAGGTGTTTAATCCAGTATTGCCTTTAGTCCTGTCATTTGTGTGATTTTCAGCAAGATGCTACATGCAATTCCACGCCATTCCCAAAGAAAGTATTTTAAACCATCATTGCTGAATTAATGTCTTTCTCTCTCCTGGAAGAGGACACTGGAGTGCAATGCTTGATCTGCACTGAACTTCCCTCTGAGTCCTTTCAGATGATTTCCCAGCAGAGATCTTTGTTTATTACAGTGTTGGTTACTTTCAGAAGTGGTCAGAGTGTCCTGAATTCTAAATATACTCTTGAGCCACATATTTCCTATTAATCACCTGTTGGCAGCTTCCTACTCAGCAGACAAGAAAATTAAATCATCTTATAGCATTTATAGCTCTAGGCTTTACACATGATAAGCAAGGAGATAAAGGTGTCTCACCTGGGTAGCTTTTATGCATACCTGTTACCTTTGTTGATTGGAGGGAAATTTAAGCATGTAAAAAGACTTTTTGAATTAGTCTTCCAGATATTCCTCTGTCCCACCAGGCTTCATAATGTAATGTGTCTTTTGTTGATTTTGTTGTTGGACCCTTATAAGTCTAGTCTAATTTTCCAGCTTTCCACCACAGACATCTAGGAAAGAGCATATGAGAGGCAGAGTGAATCTCACTTCTAACAGACCAGTTCTGAAGTTGGCTTCTCTTGCAGGAATTGCTGTGCTGCTTTTAAAGCTTCTTGAAACGGAGGCGATGAAGGTGAAGACATTTCAGGGAAGGATGAGGATTTTACAAACAAAATATTCCTGTCAGTTGTTTCAGATGTGTTATTCTGTTAGCTTGTAACAATTTTTATTTTTAACATGTGATCCTCCCTTATGTCTAAATGCTTCTGCAAAGACTTTACAGGAAGATGAAGTGTTACTTCATTGTGCTGATTTCCAGGTTCTTAATGATATAAACCCCAACAGCATTTAGAAAACTTTTCTTAAAGTCATGAGGGATAAAAATTTAAAATATATGAGTTGAACTGTTTCCTGAAAATCCCATTGAAGATTTGCAAGGAGTTGCAATCAGAATCCCTGGACATCACAAAAGGGATTTTTTGGTCAAAAGACTGAGTTTTTCTTTGTGCTGTGTCCCTTTTTTCTCACTTATAAAGGAAGAGATAATCAATTACCCAGGATGCTAGTATTATTCCTCATATGTAGCATATACTCTCTCATCAGTTGGATGGTATTTTGGGCCAAAAGGTAAGATTCATCTCAACTATCCTGAAACAGCTAAAAGTTAGGAATTACTTTTAGGGTTAAATTCAGATTTTTAAATTTAATTGTCTGAAGCCATCACCTGAATCTCAATCTGAACTACATGTCTGTTTTAGAACAGAGGAATCCCACCACATCTTTCTGGTCTAAACCTTTCTGGTCTAAACCTTTTGTATGATCTCCCCATATAAAAATACCTAAAATGAGACATCTAGCTTTTAGATGAGACACCATAGTTTTACAGATTACGTATGTCTCACCCTCCAAAGCTAACATGATTTTGGGATGAAGTTTTCAAATATCACTTGTGGCAATCCTCTTGCAAAACTTACACACAATGAAAATTCATTCAGAATGTCCAAGTGTGATCCAACACCCTCTACTATCAGTGGGAGGTTTGTTGATACAAACTGGAGAGGAAGCTTTTTAAGAAGGAAACAAACCTTGCTGACAGAATCCTGCTCTTCAGAAAACAGAGAAGTCTCGCTCGTGCAATGAAATATATTTTTTCTGGTTTTACAATGGAGGAGAGTGTGTCACGTACAGACTGGTGTATTTTAACAACCAGAGAAAACATATTAGCTGGTTAAGCCGAACAAGCATTGCTGAGGTACAGGCATCTCTGCCTTGGGGCTGTCATGGACAGTTCAGCAATCTATTGAAAAGATATTTTTCCTCCCCAGCATATTTTCGTAACTGAGAGTGAAGTCTGCATTGCACAGGGGATGAGAACAGAAGGTCTGCAACATTCAGAGTTATTGAGGTTTCCAGTGCATCTAAGTCATTCATAAGATTCCTTGAAAAAGGGCAGTTTTATACTCCGGTGTGCAAGGTTGTTAATGTGTCATGTTTTGTTTGTATAATTTGAATGGTCTGTAACATCACAGAGTTTGGAAACATCATTTCTCTCTTAAAAACAAACAAATTTCTCTAGCATGGTATATATAGTCAGGGGTAGCCCAGAGTTATAAGCAACAGACTTTAAGAGAAAATCAAATATTCAAAATGTGTACAAACAAATCCTACCTGTTTAAATGTTAATAGCATTGTACCTCTTCAGCCAAAAAAAAAACCTGCACTGGGGATGATCTGAGAAAGTTTTCATTGTTGTGTAATAATTGATATGGAGCCAGTGTATTTTCAGTGTGCCATTTACTTACTTTAAAGGTTAGACTATTTAATTTCAGTGGATATCACTGATATCACAACGCCTAGGAAGGAATCCCAGATCAGACATGCCAACACATAGCTGAATCAGCAGCTATCTCTTTGCCTTTGCTTCTCTCCATTGATTTGCAGAGGCTGCTCTTGCACAATCTCTCTACATGATTGTTACACAGCCTTACCTCAGCTCCCAGACATCATTTTTGGATGCCAGGAAAGCACAAAACCTCCTACCATGGGAAGGGACACCTTTCACTGGACCAAGTTGCCCAGAGCCCCATCCAACCTGGCCTTGAACACTTCAAAGGATGGGACATCCTCTTCTTTTGACAAGCTCTTCCACTGTCTCACTACCCTCAAAGTGAAGAATTTCTTCCAAATATCTAATCTAAACCCTCTCTTTCAGTTTGAAGTCATTCCCACTTGTCCTGTCACTACATACCCCTGTAAAAATTCTTTGTCCATCTTTCTAGTAGGCTCTCTTTAGGAGGAGGTCCTAGAAAGCCTCAATTAAACCCTTTCTTCTCCAGGCTGAAAAATCTAACTCCTCAGCTTTCCCTCATAGGAGAGATACTCCAGCCCTCTAATCATCTCGGTGGCTTCCTCTGGACTTGCTTCAACTGGTCAATGTCCTTTGTGCATAAGATGGAACATATGAGGCTTAAAAAGGTATCTCTGCCTAGAAATAAGATATTTTGGAATCTGGGATCCCTTCCTAACCAGTGGAATGAAATAAGTTACTCCAGAAGGCAAATCTTCCCACTTTTTTTCAGTAATTTTATTAGGATGATACTGATCACTGTCAGGAGTGTATGTTTTATCACAAGATTCAGACTTTGAAAAAGTTTTATGCAGCTTAGACTTTGATAAATAGCTAAAAGTGGCTTAGATCCAAAATGTGGATCATGTGCAAAAATGGGTTAATTAAATATTAATTATTAATATTAATATTAATAATATATTTTCCCCTCAAATGGAAACCTCCAGAAATATATTGAAGAATTAATCTATTTTAAGTTCTATCAGGCTACTTTAATGACGAGAGACATACATTTTCTTAACTAATATATTTTGTTCATTATTAATATAGGCTAAGAGAAAGAAGAGGAGCAAGGGAATCAGTGACTGGAGTACAAAGTTTCACAGACTGCCTATAGACATAATTTGGATATTTCAGACTATTCTTTAAACTAGTGACAAGTAATAGACCTCAGTCGTGCTCTTATACCTTCCAGGCAGATGCATTTTTACTCCCACTGAGAATTCCTATGGGATACGGAAATCATGTGAATAAGGAGCAGGGAGAATTGAAAAAACAGCTTGCTGATCACCAGACTTGGTCTATATGAATACAGAAAAAATGTTAGAGGAGATGACAAACCTACTATGGAATAAATTCTGAAAATCTATTAATTTTACAAGTTATACTACAAATGGACACAAAGAAGAACTTCCTGCATACCATGAGGAAGGACTTGCAGAGTGATTTTCTTAATTTATTGCCTGTCCTTTGGTTTAGGGCTCACTGCACTAGAGATTATAGCAAAGGAACATACAGTCATTATCTTTCACATCAGAGGAATGGATAATATGCTTCCAATGTGGTGAGTATAAAATATAGAGAGATCTTTTGGGGGAATAGCAAATAATAGAGCCCCCACATCACAGTTCTTCTCATCATTTTTTCCTAGGAAAAAGCCAGGGATTATTCTTACAGAGAAGCTAGAACAAACATTTCTGAACAACAATTCACCTCTTATTAAACAGTATATTTTGTCGGTAATAAAATTCAATAAATAACTCTAGAGCAGCCAAGTAAAAGCACAGATAAAATCCAATAAAAAGTGCATGAAGAAGATCTATCTCCAAAAGTAGATTGACTAACTTTCTAACTTAACCATTTATTTTTTCAAATAAAAAAATATTTAAATTTTTTTTTTTAAATTGAGATTTCTTCAGCACTTGTGAAATTACAAGGCATGGTGAAGTTAAAGTTAGGTAACCCCCACCTAATCTAAGTTTACTTTGCTATATCTGAGATAACTACATTACTCTCTAGGCTCTAAAACAAGAAAGAAGTATCAGAATCCACACGATTGACTTCATGTTAAGAATTTCTGCAGATTTTTTTTTTTTTTTCCAGAACTGTTAAAATTAAAGACAGATAGTTTAACAAAGCACTTCTGGAGGAAGGGACAAAAAATTGTCATCTGATCTCTGGTCCAATTCATACAGAATAATCCTGTGCTTCTACTCCCATGTGATTTCTTGAATCTTTCCACTTGTTTTGGCTTATCTTTTTCTTGGAATCAGCTCACTTTACACCTGGAAACTTCAGAGGATTAAGGCTATTCAGTTTTTTTCTCAGGATGTCTCATCTCCATCTTTCTCTCCTCATCACCAGATAAACTGTGTTTATAAGTTTCTTCTGGCTTGAAGATCATTCTGTTCTTCATGATTATCTTCTCTTGCACACCTTTCTCTCTCCTGACCCACATTGCAAAACTCTACCTTTAGAAGCTCTTCTTTCAGGAAGTAGTTGTTATTAATTCTAATCTCTTGAATTCCTTGGAATTTTGGAAAGCCCATGTGTCTTTCTGATAGGGAAGATGAGATGAATTTTGAGAGCAGATCTACTACAACCATCAACCACATTTATATCAGCAATGCTCAGCAAATGCCTTTAGAATATGTACAACATGGTTAACCATCTCAGACTGGTAGAAGATATACAGCGTAGTGTAAAGAATGAGATAAACCACAGAATTTTCCACAACAATTTTTTACAACACACACAGAGGAAGCAACAGAAAAACAACCTCAGGCTTCATGAATAGTTAGAAATGTTTTTCTTTATTCTTTTTAAAAATTCATCATTCCTCTAAAGGTGGAATACCATTAGAATGCATTTCACAGTCCAGCAGGTTTATGGCCTCAAAACAGTAGCTACAATTTTTGTGGAAATAGCAATGTGTTAATGTGCTGGATAATATTCATCATGAATAAGATTATTCAGGCTTCTGGGAGATGAAAAGCTTGATAGGTTGTGAGATATTAATAATACTGCACTTGTTTTGATGGCTGTGCCAGATTGCAAAAAGCTCATTTCAAACCACCTCAGGACATAAAACAGTCTATAAATAAAGATTTAATTACATAGTACCTAAACTGTATATTGCCTATAGACTGACCAGTCTTAAAATAAAATACTTCAAAAGCTGTTTCTAAATTTATTTTTTTTTTCTTTCAAGAAATTGTCTTTCAGGAGACAAACTGTATAAAATATTGGTTCAACTTTTTTTTGCTGTTTTTGATGACAGATTCCAAGAAATGAACAACTAGGTCTGCCTAGTAATATGTTTTCCTTGTTCTGTTATGTGTTCTCTAACAAAAATTAAGAGTTCAGAGTTAGACTGGAATTTGTCTGAAGATCTGGATGGATAAAATTCTTAAAACATGTATGGTGACAATATTCCACCAACACTTTTGACAAACTCAGTGTCAGGTTTCAAATGTGGTTGAAATGTGATGTGGGGCTTTGATTGAGTTTTAATCTATAGTTCTATATTTCTTTCCAGAGTTTGTGTTGGCTGCTGTTTAGTTAAATGAATGACCATGTGTGCACCAGCTGAAAGCAGCTCTTTAAGAGGTCTCTCCAGTTATCAATGAGTTACCAATGAGTTACCAATGAGTTATCAGTGCATGTTACAGCGTGTGTGAGGTTTTCATTCCTTGTCCTGGCTATGGGCCTTGGCACAGGAGAGCAGTAGACTAATCTAATTCAATTACTTACCCTCCCTACCCCCTGAACTACCTTACACAGTGGATGCCCCATGGGGAATAATATTCTGTAGCCAGGGAATTTTCTGTAGGAAAAAGTGCTAACAAAGACAGATGTAGTTGTTGATATGTGTTGTAGTTGATATCTCTCTGTCTTCTTTCTTTCATCTCAGGTGATTGATGTGTATAAGGATAATAGATCAAATGCTCAAACCTATATTTATAAATTTCTTGGGATTCTCCAAACCATCCATTATGTCCCTTCTTGCAAGCTGATCTTGCAAAAAAAGGTCCTTCAGTGATAAATAATTTAAAAAACCTGTTTCTCAGATTATCAATTTCTCTTCATTCTCTCTGACAATTGTTGTTCTGCTTGTGCTAAGTATAATATTGTGGTTACCTCTGAGATTTAATCTGCTTCTTGTTATCTGGACCTGAATTTCCAGACTCTGATGCTTCTGTGTAGCTCCATGTAAGTGGGCTGATCTAATCATCACACATAAAAACAGTATTTGAAGGGGACTTTAGGTGTGTCAGAATGAGTAATTAGAAGTACTGCCGTGCCTAACCCCACCCTTGCATGTTATTACTCTATTTTATTTTCTGTCAGAAGCCATACGACATACCAACATCATCTAACTCACTATGACCACTGGCTATCTACTGACATATGCAGCTTTAAGACTGAGTGAGTTGAGGGTTGACAAATAGGAAAAATAGAAAAAAAATTAGAAGAGATTTGGTTAATGCTGAAAATTTTTATCCTTCTAAACGACTTGTGGATTGAATCAACAAACTCAGTGTCTGATTTTTCCTCCCAGTTGAAGTCACTGATGGCACTGGGCCCACTACTTCCATAGCATATAAATGAGAGAATAGGAAGACGCACAAAGCAATGATTCATATGCAATCACTGAGAATTTCAATATGTGAAGATTACAGATAGAAACTTCCAGAGTCTGATTCTGCACCACCAGGACATGCCTACAATAATTCCCAAGCTAAGGTGAGCAAGACCCAAAGATGGCATAGTCATATCAATCTAATGCAGTTTGATCTCATACAGATCTCATACAGATAATTGGCTGAAGAGCAGAGATTCATTGATGCAGCCAACAGCATCTTGCTGAAGACATTTTGCAACGAGCTCTGACCAGTCTGCAGTCCTTCTGAAGAACACAAGAAGACTACAAGACAAAACCCTTTTTATGCTGTGTTAAAAGGATCCTTTTTGTTGTTGTTTTTAATCTAAAAATCAAGAGACTTGTAGATCTAGGCTACGTGAGTTTCATTTGTAGTCTTTTTAGAAAGGGAAATCTAAGATCTAGAGTGTAGGCTGAAGTTGTCCTTCTGTTCTTCTGTCCCTGGGTTCTGGTGGACTTTACATCAGACTCCTCCTTCTGAAGTGCCTTGAATAAAGTGGAAATCATTTACTCATTTCTTATGTAGTCTTCTCATTGCACTACAGAAGTAATAATCCAGGATATTAGAAACCAATCTCCAGTTTTCTGTTATATTAAATCACATACTGGCTATGCATAGATCAGAATATCCTTTTTAATGTATAAACTTTTTTCTAATATAATTTCTGTCTTGAAATAAATTAGACTTTGCTAGGAAAATCACTGAATATCTCTTTCTGTCCTCATTGCACAGTATTTGTAACAGAAAAGTCTTTCCTATTCTTATCAATAGCTTCCTCCTGAGTGCCTTTGTTCTGGGGTTATAAGGTTTAATGGAAGTTAATGCTTCAGGCAACCATTTACATCTCTCTTGAACTCTACGGATTTTTGAGGCAGCCTTTCTGAAAGCAGATGCTTTGTGTTGTAGTGACTAAAAGAATAAAAAGAATTTCAGTTTTCAGATTAGAAAACACCTACTGCAGCATAGGGAAGATTACATCAGGTCTGAGCAGTTTAACAGTAGTGGGCATGATAGAACAACAAGATTAGATGGGAGAGTAATCCAATTTGGAATTAACTAAAGTCTCCAATATTCAGTCCCAGGTAGCCTACTGGAAAAAAATATCAAAACAAATAAACCAACCAACCAAAACAGATGTCAAACAAAAAACCAGCCCCAAACCAAAACAAACAAACCCAAACAGTCATGTAAGGGCTTCCTCACAACATATAAAGAATACACTTAAAGTGCCTGATTGACACGAAAGTTTTCTCTTCAGCCTGGCACTGGTCAGTTTTGGTTGGCTCTTGTGATCCTCATAACACAACATAGAGCACATTAAATACCCCACTTTTAGGGGGTTCATTTAAAGTTTTTAAGATGATAATGAAGAACAGCCCACTTCCTTGAAGATTTCAGGGCCTGTTTTTTTGGCATGTTTCAGAAAGACACTTTTCTATCTTATCTAGTGAAGCCTAGTGGGGAGGAACAGCAAGAGGCATAAGTGGACTATGGGTACCTTATTCATCTTTTAGAAGACATTAACCCACAATGTTACAATGAGAAAGGACTTATTAATTAAACATTAGTTGAATATCCGTAGAGTTATTTGCACTGGAGGAGAAAAATCCAATTTCTGACAACAGCATGAGAAAAGCAATCTACTGCGGTGCTAATATCTGTTGAGCTCTTTGTCTCATCAAGAAGATACATTCTTCAGTGAAGGATGGTAGAAAATGATGTCAAGATAATAAAGGTTGCCCAGCCAGACACTGAGGAGTGATTATCGTGTTAAATTGCAGAACCATTACACAATGGAATAGCACAAGTGAGGAAGGAGTAACCATCTGTTGATATTATTTCTGATAGAAAATTGAGAAGAAGGAGTTGATCTGAATTGTTGGAACAAAAATAGGGAGAGAGAGAAATATGTACTAAACACTTCTATAGTTTGGGTTCCATTGATTTGCACCTTCATGAAGAAAGCCTTGATGTAGACATGTACACGTATGTATGTAGGTATGGAGAGTGGTGACAAATGGCTGGAGTATCAAAAGGAATGGTGTTCTGGGTGAATGCAGTTTTCACTTCAAGAACAGAAAGAAACTTACAATTTTAACATTTAATTTTTAATGTATCAGTGTTGCTCTCCTTGACAGAGCCTTCTTGTAGTTCGGGGAACTTTATGTGTCAGGGCCTTTTTTAGCAGAGACAAGATTGCACGAAGTTTGCCTCCCTACATGATATTCCAAATATCTTCATAAGCTTTGCACCATCCTCAGTGTATGCAAAACTTGCCTCTAGTTTCCAGTCCCTGAAACTACAACACTTTCTCACATTATTTCAAATTCCTTGAGTTAAAAAAAAAAACCCCACAAGAAAACCCAAAAAAAAAAAACCCAACCCAACCCAACCCAAAACAACGACAACAACAACAACAAGCAAAACAAAACAAAAACCAAGAAGTATTAGTTCTCTCTTAGAACAGTGGGAGTATGATCTACGGTTTACAGGAGACCCATACGGAAGATTTATGGACAAAACTGACTGTTTCCCCTTTACCTAAACTAAAGAAGGATTTTTTTATCTGACTTTTTATAAATAGTAGAGCTTTAGCTGATTACTGCTGTTGTCACTATATTGTTTAAATGTAGCTGATAACCATCATTATAAGCAGCAATTTTAGTGCTTTAAAGGTTTGACTGGGAAAGAACATTGTGGAAAATTTTATTTTGAAGAGTTTTTTTCTGATGTACAGAGGTCCACGCTATGCAGAGCAGTTCTCTTAAAATTCAGATCTTAAAAACCACCAGTTCTCTATCCCAAACTTTTGCTCAGAGAAGTTTATAAAGAACAATAAGTTGAACTCAGGTATTCACTTATAGCTTTGATAGAAACACCAAGGTCAAAATATAGCAGAAAAAAACAAATAAAGGGACCATTCAGTCAAAATCTCTACTGCAGTTATCTCAGTGTTGTTAGGCTTAAACGTGACAGAGTGATTTCATTCCCTCAACACCTGATATGGTGAAAAGCCAGCTCTATAAATAACAGCAGAATGAAGGTCAACATTTATATCCAATGTTCATTCACATTTACATCTAAGAAATAAAGAATTTATTGGAAGAGCAGTTGGATATAAATTCCTAATCTCTGACATGTTGTTATTATTCCCTCCCCCAAAACCAAAAATATAAAATTTTATGTCTCTTGCTCTTGGTTAAAGACAGATGGAAAACCAAAATTCAGGAACCTAATGAAGTAACCACCTTTACCATCACAATTGATTGAAATTTATTTTTTTAATCTGAGCTCTTGCAAACTGCATTGTTAGAAACAAATGAATCCAGGGACCTCAAAATCACTTTCAATGCAAACTAAGTTACAAAAATAAAACATCTCAATGAAACGTTCTGGCATCTGCAAAGCAGCTTATTTCAGTTCACAAACTTTCATCAAAACACCCGATTGGCTTCCAAATATTGTTTTGAATTGAATGCGAAACAAGTAAGATTTAGCAATGTTTTGAATGAAAACAGAATGAGGGGAAGGATGTCAAAGCATTCCTTACTGTTTTTCCCCACGATAAGTGAAAGATCTTCATAATTTAGGAAGAAACAATAGTTTTAGTAGTCCAAATAAGTTTTGCCATCTAACTCACGATGTCATATCAAGCTACTTCTATCTCTCTCCTCTTCCCCAGAAATTGCTAAAAAGCCACTATACACAGAATCCTTTTAGTTTCTCGCTATCTTGAAAATAACAAGATTGACGGACAATTGACCCCTCATAGATGAACCCAAACGGAAGGTTAAACAGCAATTCCCTGTTCTTTGGCAAATGCTGTTTATCAAATCTTGGACCTACAACTGGCATTTCAGCTGCCAACCTGACAGCTCTTTTCAAGATGATCTTTGTGAAATATAATGGAAAAATCCTTTAGGATGGTGCAAGGTAGATCTAGCATGATTTATTCTCATTGCCCCAAAATAATTGATTTGGTGCAGAAGATAAAATCCATTTTTCTGTCATTTTACCTTCTCTCTTGAAAAGCTAAATTAGAGCATGTTAGATGGAGGCTGTTTGCCATTCCTGACAGCACAGTTTGTATTGCATTCAGTGAGTTTCTTAATAATGCCATCAAAAAACTGCAGGTCACCAAAGTTCTGCCCAAAGGAGGGCCTAATAGACAATTTTTTCTTCAGCAGCTAAATCAACATGAGACTTTCCAGCCACAACAGCCACAATTTAACAACAGTTTTTCGTGCTGTGGGAGCCTTATCAAAGTTGCTGTAGCTTAAGTCCATTTTATTGATCACAGCATTCAAAGAAGCCCTTCCTGATCAGCTGGATTACGAACACTCCTTTTTACATGATAATGTGAAAATCAAATGAAAAAGCTGTTGAAAGCTTAGGTGATCCTTCATCATAGACTCTGCCATTAAATCTGTGAGTATTTCTTTAAATAAGATGCATTAGTGTGTTAGAAGTCCCTGAGCAATTTCAGCTTTGCTTTTATTATCAATTTTATCTAGCTTTTTTCAACTTGAAAATTATGCTCATTTGAATAGTGAGTAAGAGTGACAGGAAAAATAAGCTGTAAAGATGTAAGTAGAAATTGTCAATAACCCTGCATTTTGAAGCGCAGAGGGGCTTTTTTTGGTTGGTTTTTGTTGCTGTTGTTGTTTTGATTTGGGTTGGTTTTTGTGTTTTGTTTTGGGGTTTGTTTGGTTTTGGTTTTTGGTTTGGTTTGGTTTGGTTTGGCTTTTTTACAATAAATCTGTGAAGCAAACACAGCTAGAAACATAAGCAGAGATGTGAGACCATTAAGGTATCTTGGTCAAATTCCTGATTACCTGAACAGTTTGTAACTCCATACAACATGGAGAGGACTCATGAGGTATATTTCCTACTGCTGTATACAAATATCCACATTGTTTACATACTAAAAGAGTAATTGACACCATATGTAATTCCTTTTGTATCATATCCGAACCTACACCTTCAAGAGCCCCTAGAAATTTACTTTATTTAGTATTTATGCAAAATAATTAATGTCAAGGTACTAAAGGAAAGCCTGGGTTGCTCTGCTCTTAGGAATGTCAGGGGAGTGGTTGTTGCTCTGCAGTAATTTGCATAGTCCAGCAATGAGAACAAAGACAGTGGAACCTCTGCAAGTTTTTCTTTAAAAAGCAGTGTTAATCCAAGTAAGATGCCAGTTGCAACACAGTTTGAAATGCATTTCTACAAGTCTGTTCATTCTGTGAGCTGTGCTGCTTTGCTGGTCTTTCTGGACTGCAGGGCTCAAGCTTTTCCTTCTTTTTATAATTCACTAGATTTTTTGAGTTTGGGAAATGCCACTTTTATTTCTGTATCCTTTCTGCTTTTAGAAAAGGAAAGATTTTCTTCTACATGGACATGAAATGAAGAATTTATTTTCTATTTTAATCTATCTACCTTAACTAGTGTGGGGTACAGACAGAAAATGTCCTTCTGAAAGGGCAAAGAGACATACCTTCCTGGAACTGGAATGAGAATTATACATCTCTCAGACCACTTTTTTTTTGCCCTGGATTCAGTTGCAAACAGTTGGCAGCAAAACCCTCTGCTCCTCCGTTGTTTGAATAAAATGTGGGTCTGGGAATAGGTCCTAGAACAAGTGAGGAACAACTAGGGGATGAAAGATGGGAAGTTGAGTCCAGTCTTGTAGACATGTCCTTAACACCACTGAGATTACCTGACCAAACCTGCTGCATGACATTGGCCACCGACCCTGCACACTGAATGGTTGTGCAAGAGCTGAGGGTAAAACCAATAAATAATACTGCTGTATGGTCACTGTCACTGTCAAGGAACAACAATAACTTGAAGGAGAAGGAAACCCATTCCAAGAAGGGTGAGAGGGACTTTTCTAAGGAGACATACCCCTATGATAAATTTTGTTTAGTTTGTTACTTGTTTGTTTTTCTTTTCTCATGAGGTGCAGTGCAGTCCTCAGCTCTGGTGTATCAGGGTTGTGATAGTCTCAGTATTATGTGAGACTCCCAGTGTGCAGCCCATAGTGTAACAAATTAGCATGGCTTCTACCAAAGTGGCAGTGATCGACAGGTGATGGATTGGTTGGTGACAGCACAGGACAGCTGAAGCTGCTGCTCCACTGCCTGAACAGCTGAGCCAATTTTTTTCTACCGTAAAAAAAGTGAATGCAGTCCACATTTTCCTTCTTGTTGGGCTAGTGATCGCTCTCAGTGCAGGTGTGCCACAGAGGGTTTCCCTCCGTTTTAAGCAGAATATGGATAGACTATTAAAGAAATGTGAGAACATCACTTTGGAAATGTCAGGGTTCAGTTAATGGATGCTGAAGGCACATGTGGCACTAATTAAGATTAGGAGAGATGTGAGATGTCGACAAGTTATGATGAGGGTGGGTAAGAACAAGCTCTCTCTAGTGCGAGGCAGAAGAGCATCAGACCAGCTTCCCTTCTGCAAGGGGAGGGAAGGGGGGCTTATGGGAACCAAGGTTTGAATGAATCCCCATCGACCTCTACTGTGCTATGTTACATGCAGCCAGACATTCAGCTGTCTGTTCCTGGTTCTCTATACAGTAATGAAAGAGTGTTTTCAGAAAGGGAAGAAGGAGAAAAAAAAAGGTGAGAGAAGCTGCCAGAATTTCTTGCGGAGACCCAGGGTGCCATCTGCTCAGGAGAAAAAGTCAATCCTGATTTTAAGGATTTATGTGTAAACTCCTCTGCCTTGCTGCCTTTCATCTTTGTCCATTATCTGGCAGTGGTGGGAATCGCTCTTTCCTGCCACTGCCTTTGGTGTCTGTCTGCATTACCTTAGTGGTGCTGCTGGAGAGTGGAGCCACCAGCCTATGCCATGATCCACCTGCTCTGATGGAAAATTAAATCATCCTTCTCTTTCATTTTCACAACTTTGCTGTAGTTGACACTGTAAACAAAAAGTCTTGCATGACATTGTGCCCACCCTCTGACAGTCCCCCAAAACTCCAGACAGACAAGCAGACAAAATGTTTCTCTGGTAAGTTTACTGAATGAATCTTTTTTCAAACAACATCTATAGTGCTACGTGGTCTTTGAATCATTAAGGTTTTGTGAAGAGGATTTCAGCAATAGAGATGTTGTTTAGATTATAACTGTTACATTGGAATTCCAGTGAGGAATCAGAGGAAAGTAATAGCAATAGCTGAGGTAGTGGCTAATGTTGGATAAGAGAACTGTTATGTTGTAGATGGAGTACAGTATGGATGCTGTCCTCAGTTTCCTCATCTGTAAACTTAATACTTGTCAGATTCCTAAGCAACTGAGCAGTATATTGAGTACAATTTTTAGATCTCCAGGTAGGATTTATATATATACTCTTCTGTTAAGTAAACTGTGATTGGTCTGTTTAGCAGTGCTAAGAGAATAAACATTATTTCATTCCCTTCACTGTACTCATAAATTCAATAAATGGAACAAAAAAAAAAGAAAGATGAAGAGAAGAGGTTGTTTTAGTTACTTTACAACAATCATTTTAAAAGCAGAATTCAGCTTTATGACACACTGATGTGCAGTCACTGGAAACCCATTGAATTACATCCCTTGTCACACACAATATTCATGTGAAATCCATCACCTTTTCCTCTTCAACAGTCATTAGGAAGGTAGCTTGGGGTTTGCTGACACCACCTGCAAGGGTGAACGATCCTTTGAGGAAGTCAAGTGCAAACAGGCCTCTTGCAGAGCAAAGGTGGTGCAAATGCTCCTTGGGATGTGACAGCTGGCAGGGAAAGCCTAACAGTTAACAGAGGAAAGTGATGGCCTCAGTCACTGACTGATAAGTCTGGAATTATAATTCATTTTATGTCTACAGTGTGTTTGTAAGGTCTAGATCAAAGCAGTGCTTCCCAGTTGCCATAGCCCAGAACGTGGGCTGTGCCCTGTGTCTGTGGTTTGAATTCTAGTATGGGATCCTCAGCCAGCAGTTTGTGATGTGCTTAAATGTGCCAGGCTGGGCAAAGGCAGGAGTGGGGCTTGTGTAAGCTGCCAACCACTTTTATGCTGCACTCGTTCACCCAAGACAAATGGTACTGTGTCCCTGCATGAAAATAAAGCCCAGTGGAAAACTGATAATGCAGGGAAATGTTCAGATTATGCTGATTTCTCCTGCATTCTTGCCATATCTTGGAAGCTGATTGATAACCATCCAAACCTAGTGCTTCACTCAATTTACTTATTCCAATTCTCTCTGTGGAGAATAGGAGAAGGTTGTTGCTCAGATTTAATCAAATGTGCTCAGTCTTGACCGAATATTAATGGAGGAAGAAGTACAGTATAGCAATCTACTGGAAGTGTTGTATTTGACAGCTATTTACACATGCAGACAGTACTAAAATCACTTCAAAAGAGTCTCTTTCCTAAATGACACAGAGATAATTGCATCAAAATTTCTTATATGAATAAAACCACATTACTGGCAATAGCTTTTGTGATAGTATGGAACACCTGGATTTACTTTGGTTTTATGTAGAGTGTGTGGAAGGGTACAAAAGGGTAAAGTGCAGGGCATCAAGCACTTCTTGTTGTCAAAGGGAATAGTGATCACCCTTGATCACTATCACACTTGATCAGTGTGAAACTGACTGAGGAAATGACTTAGAGGTTTACTCTCTCTTTTCCTTTACCCACATTATGATTTTCTCTTCTGTGTTTGGAGATTCACAATATAAAGAATAGAAATTTCCCTTTTTTTTTCCTGTGGAATTTTCCATCCTCTCTATTGTCTTCTGCAGTTGTTTTATGATATAGTTAGGTGTGGGAGGGGGAAGACTTACCTCTCTAGTTACACATACTGCCATCAGTGAATTTGCAATATTGAGTTTAGATGGGGTAGACATTTCCAAACTCTCATTGTCTTGCCATAGTTTGTAGATGTCCTGGGACAAAGTCCTTTGAGTCATGGTGTCAACTGATGCATGCTTCCTTCATGGCATTAAGTTTACTTGGACAGGGAGAATGTAATTTTTTATATGTAGTTATAGAGATAACAGTTATGTTTGTCTGCACTATGGGATGAAGATTCCTGTTTGCTGCTACATCTCTGAACCTATTGTTCTTTATTTGTGGACCATAGGGACTAAGAACAACAGGATAGCAAAGTCCATTTTTGAAAGGCTGGCATTGGATGTCAGGAGACAGCTTGTCATAGAGAGTACAGATAAAAAACCCCAAGATTTTTAATTTCTTCCAAGATCCTTCAGAATAAATTTAAAAAAAAATCCCAGTGAGGAGATCTGTCTAGAATTTAAGAAAAACAGCAGATTGTTAAAAAGTAAAGATTCAGCCTAGGTCTGAAAACAAGCCTATGATGAGGAAGGAGAAAACAATGTCTACCAGGTATTGAACCTGTCCTTGCTGTCAGAAAGCTCATCTGAATGCTCATCCTGCACAGGGCCCTGTGCCACGGGATCTCTCTCTGCCACGGAAACCAGCAGGACCTCCTGCAGGACAAGGGCTCTCCTGGGCACAGCCCTGACAGCAAATCGAAATGAAGAAGGCTTCCAGCAAAATCCAGACATTTGCAAGCAAAGATCCTGACTAATGTAAAGTTTACTGTGAATAATACCCTTCCATGTGAGTGGAAATTTACTGCATGGCTATAGTGTATGTATATATATATATGTATATTTGTGATCTAAAGTGGACACTATAACTATATGTAATTTATAGTGCAGTCTGTAACCACATACACAAATGCTCTCAGATTATCACACACATGTGACATTCCATGACCCCAGCTCACACAGAGTTTTCTCTTTAACCCTTCTTTGCATTTACACTGTAGCCACATGGGTAAGCCAAAGACTCGATATTTTTATGGATGGGTGCATAAGGCGGATGTTACAAATGCACACTTTATTTCCCATGAGAAACACTTAATTATGGACAAAACCATTAGTCTCCTGATACAGTTTCTTAGAGGAAAAATCTAGTATTCAGGAATACCATTTGTTGTGTGTTTCTGTACTAACCAGAAACACATCTGAGGAGGAAGTGGATCCCTGAGATTAAATTAAATGCACCCAAATAAGAATTTTAAAAGAGGAGGAGAGGGGAGGGAAGGGGAGGGGAGAGGAGGCTGTACATACTTTGTATCTATTACAAGACAGGTGAAATAAACTAATAAATAAAAAAGTTTACACTAAGAAAATACACAGCTGCTGCATCACTGATTTTTAATTTTTTTTTTTTTAATGTTGCTTACAATTGAGGACCAGTGTGTTGGGCCCTGATAGTTTGGTATGGAGGCAAACCAGATAATGTGATCAATAATCAAAAGCTACTCAAGAAATCTTTACCATTGATCTGACCTGAACTGATTTTGTTATTGAAATTTTGACTGAAAGCAATATCTACATCAACAAAACAACCTAAAAAATTGCTGCTTATTTGTTCATTGTAGGAGATGGGAGTTGGAGGAACTCAAGCAGACATTTTATTATCTTCACAGCCATGTTATGAAATGCCCTGTCACCCTACTTATACATTAAATAGCAGTAGTAAAAATAGCTACCAATAATCCTGGCAGCACCCAACTGCATTTAAATGTTTTAGGCAGATTAGAATTCTATATGCTCAATATTCACCATTTTCTAATTTGAAAAAAACACTCTGTCCCATCTCAAGCATAAGGATTTACAATTGCATGCTCTTGTCACTTCCAGCTTTCCCATCTGTTGCTGCAGAGCTATGATAAATGAAGTTTCAATGCGATCACAAAAGCAGCCTTATCATTTCGACAGAAAACAAGACTTTGATCACAAAAAAATAATTATAATGCTCTCTCATTTTTGGAATGAAGAATTTTTGTGACTTCAGAGGGAGGTTTGGAGCATGGAACAAATGATGTGTCAGAATTTAGAAAAGTAGCACTGAAAACTGAATTCCTTAGAACACATAAAGCAACAATTTTTTTTGAAGGCAAAACTTCTTTAATTTCTTGGATACACAAAGTAGATGAACATTTGGGACTCTCATTTAACGTTTAATATTGAAATAGTATGTCAGGCATCATTATGCACCTCAGGTGTTGCATTTCTGATAGTATAACAGATTCATTAAGTTTGATAAATAAGCTCTGAGTATGTAACAATAGGGATATAGTGGTGTTTTCCATGATGGAGAAAATTGAGAGGATAATAAGCATATGAAATATCTTGAGGGATATTTGTTAAAGGATGAAATTTCTGCTCAGTGCCATGCCATACTTGGTTTCACAGTGGAGTGACAAAAAGCTGATCAGGAAGCCCTGCATTTTCATACCAGACACAGTCAATGCCTGAGTTACTGCAACATCCTTTAAAAGATACCCATAGCATAGGTTTTACTACATCAAATTCAGCATTTTTTTTTATTTTTTTTTAATTAGGGTATATAATTTGAGAAGGTAAACAAAATCTGGTATAAAACCTTCTTATGCTGGAAGTGTATCACTTTATCCAGAATACAAATGGCCTTTTTTCACTCAGTGGGGAGGATAAAGCTAAATGAAAATAGCCAGTAAGCATCGTTTTAGCTGCTACCGAGACTTTACAAATGAAGTTGATCTATTTCTAAGAGTAAGTTTAGGAGTTCTTGCTTCAGACTTAAAATTTTTTATTTTAAAACTAGAATTTTTTGATTTAGATTTAATTACTTTGAAAAAAAAATCAGTCGGTCTTATCTGTTTTTGAGGAGTCTCAGTTTTACTCCTTTTCAAGACAGGTTGTACCAGTGATTCACTACTCCTTTTTCAAAACATGTGATTTCTTTCTGGTCACTATCCAGTCTCATATGTTACATCAGACAGTTCCACCAAGAGAAACATTCCCCCTATGTGGACATCTGCAGAATATCATCAGATCTGTTCTTTTCACTTTCACACTACTGAAACAGATTGCCTTTCTCTCTCTGTCAGGCTTTCTGGATTTGAGTACCTTGTCATGGAGTCCATTCCAGTGATGAGTCACTTACAAAAACAGAAGCGTGTAGAAGCGATCCTCTTGGCCACGGCCAGTGACTGTACCAGTGCAGCAGAGCTGCATCTGTTCCATCACATTTAAACCCACAGAGGACTAGTAAGGTTGTGCAAGCATTTGTCCTTACAGTGTGAGCACTGAAATAGTGGGCTGTGTACCGGAACAGTAGCTGTTTGAGCCAGGGGAATTAGAAGCCTGCGGACCACACATGTTAAATGTTGGGTTTAGAGAACACTCTTCCTCCGTGACAAGACACTGCAATGCTAGGAGATAGAATTGGTTGTGTGACATCAAGTATCACAGGCTGTCAGGTGACATTTTCAGTAAGTTATATTAGAAACCTTTTATTATGTCAATGGAAAAGAAATCAGTTTTAAACAGAGATGTAGTCAAATAGATAACTGGACTCAGGAGACCTGGTATTTTAGATTAATAAAAGAGACTATCCCTTACATATAAGGCTTTTCATCTTCAAGAAATCCCAATCATTTTGCAAAACCAATAGGCTAATATAAGCTGCAGACAAAAGTAATTTCATGCACTACTAAAATGCAGCAATCTCTGAATGACATTTGGCAGATGGCAGACTACAGCCAGCAAAGGCTCAGAACGGCAAAACAAAAAATTAACAGACCTAATGAAACTTTTCCCAGGAATCTGCTCAGTCTTTTGAATGGATATGTGCATTATTAAACACAGCTGGCAACCTCCATCCAAGAGGGAGCTGCATTTGGAGGCAAGAATTGTTGCGTGATGTGTCCCAAAAAAGTACTTCAATCCCTTATGCACATGCAGATGACCAGCTCAATATAAAAGAAAAAAACCACCGTGATTATATTTATTCTGACTACAGTTTTTTGTTAAAAC
Organism: Myiozetetes cayanensis; assembly: GCF_022539395.1. Classification (NCBI taxonomy): domain Eukaryota; kingdom Metazoa; phylum Chordata; class Aves; order Passeriformes; family Tyrannidae; genus Myiozetetes; species Myiozetetes cayanensis. Next base: position 7,647,679 of record NW_026087521.1, read on the forward strand.
ATGGGTTGTATTCTTCTCCCCCCTCCCCCATTTAGGTTCTTCTCTGCAAGATTTATTTTCTTTTCACAGAAAAACCCAACCCTTAGTACAAATAACTGAGCAGAGGGAAAGATATTAAAACTTCAGCTTTCTGCAGAACTTCTGATGGTATGTGGAGAGTTTCTATGTGGTTGTGAAGAAGACTGATGTGCTAGTCACGATCTTTGTTATCCAAGGTTATAATGCAAATTCTGGATATAAGACTTAGCTGTGTCAAAAACATTACGCTTATTTTTCTGTAATACTAAATTAGGTAATATAAGTTGATGTGAAAAAAAAAAGCTGATTACAGTTACTTTATCCATACTGACACTTTCAAGCTGTGTTTTATCATTGAAAATAGCTGCATGATTACAGTGTATTAAGCTAGAATGTACTGCCAAGATGTCTACTGTCAATCATCTAAGTCAGATATTCTTTTACCTTTAAAAGTATTGGCTTTTATACTTCTACCAAAAAGTTTCAAGTTGATTTTATTGCTCATTTATTTGCATATTCTCAGAAACAAACATCTCTCACTTCCATTTTGCTAGGTCCTGTGCAAATACCGTAGCTACTGTCTAACTGAACTGAGAGGTTTGTGCTGAAGTCTACAGGTTACTTTTCTTATATCATTAATGCTATTCAGTTGTGAAAACCAGCATGGACTGGTTTCTTAAGTTCTGGGCAAACCACTGTTCATAATCAGTGGATTAATACAAGTATAGACTCGAGAAGAATGACTTGAGGGAAAAAGAGTGTGGAGAAAATTTGTCACTACTTTCCATTCCCTAAAAATAGCTTTAATTTATTTTCTCTATTCCTGATATCTGTTTTTCTAAGGTGTGGTTATGTTTTAAGTTTCCTGCCTCCTCTGCCAGCATCTGACCCATGAGGGTCTCACTTCTCTGCCACCTCTCCAGGCCTCAGCTCAGCTGGGCAGCTGTGGCTCACACCTCAGAGGACGTCGCTAAAGAGTTGAAAGAACCTTGAGAAATTTCACAGGCCGGAGCCAGGTAAAGGAGAACTAATATTGTGAGACAGAGAAAAATAGCACCTCCAGGATCTAAGAGAAAAATCACACCAAGAAAAGGTATTAAATTAAAAAAAAAAAAAAAAAAAAGGCAGAGAGCTGCAACATGGCAACTTGGCACTGACAGGATGTGATCAGAGAGTGATGTAGGCCAGACATCTCTTCTGCATTTCCCACATTTCCAATGACTTATAACTCAGAGATGATCTACAGAACAAGAGGTGATGGCATTTTATCCCTGCTTTCTCTTTTTGAAGTCCTGAAATTAAATAGGTCATGAGTTTGTCTCCAACGCTGAGGAGAAATTCATGGGATTGTCTGCAGCTGCAATACAGTAACAGTAATTTGTTAATGAACCTACAATAGAACAACTTATAGTTTGTCAGAATTTAAAGTGCATAAAAACAAAGAAAAAGATTAAAATAGGTCTGATGAACTTCTAGAAGCTTTTGAAGGAGTGCCAACATGAAAATATCTTCCTTGGTCAATCTTCTTCACTGACTTGGCTATAGCTAATGAGTCTGAGCAAAGATGTAGTTAATTTTGGAAGCTGAGGTTTCTCTAGGGATTGCTATGATAATAATTTACCCAGGAGCTATTTTAGTACAGTTTTTTTCACAGGGTCATGATCTAAACCTCTTTGAGGACTTTTCACATCCAGTAAGATTTAGACTGGGCATTCACAGCTTCTACTGATAGTTTTTCACCATATGTGCTAAATGCAAAGCAACATGAGTTAATCAGCAGTGAAGTGCAAGAGATCTGAAGGCCAAGGAGGAAAATGGTAATGGAGAAGAGGAGGTGGAATTAGGAAAATGGAAGGAGCAGAAAGAGAAGGAAAAATAAATGAGTGTCAGATGACAAGGGAAGCTGAAGGAAATAGAGTACCCAAGTTCTGGTTCACCTTTCAAACAGAATGTGTATCTTGAGATCCGCTGCTTTTGTGGTAGTACTAATATTCAGAATCTTCACTGACAACATAAGACTTTTATTGTTGAAAGGCTAATGCTGTAGTTGTGCAAATATTTTCTTTCAGTCAATTAAAAATAAGCAGAAGCAGATTTTGATTCAAAGCTAAAAATAAAGTTTGTTTTTAATTTAAACATCAGTTTAAAAAAGTGTTTCATTTGCATTTTATAAGTGAAAAGTTATGAATTTTAAAATGGAAACAACATTATGTTGGAAAGTTCTATTTTCTATATAATATGTATTTTGTATATTTCAGGATTGCTGAATACATTTCTCTTCTGTAAAAATTATGAAATGAAATCTGCATCCATATCTAAAATAGTTTCAGGAAAACATCCCTATGTCTAGCCCTTAAGCAACAAGATCTGCTTTGTACCAAGCTGAGAGACCAAACTGAGTACTGTCTATCCTAGAAAAAGTGATACACTTTCCTTTTCTGTGCACTTTTTCACTGCCTCTCTAGAGCTACATATTTATGTGGTTATACCTTTATTGGTTTTATATTCCTTTTGGTTACTTCAAAGTAAATTATTCCTGCTAGCAGTTCCAGAGGCACCTCTATCCTCATATAATTTCATCCAAAGGGAATTACAAAGACAGAGTAACTACTCAGTACAGTAGTTCATCCGCCTTCTAAATAGCTATTAGATGAACCTTTTCAGTGTAGATAAGAATAAAGTATGTAATGAAAATATCCCTATTCAAGTAGTGTTTCAGTAGCAGATAACTTTCAAGGGAAAGTTAAATTTTTAAGTGATTAAGAGCCTTAAACTTCACGTATTGTATTAACACAAAAACATTACAGCAGTTTCAGATAAACTCTCCTAAAAATACATTCCAGAGGCATATTTAGGTCACATTACCTATTCAAATTGTAAGTTTAGTAAAAATGCTAACTACTTAAATATCGAGCATCACATGCCTCAAATATATAGCATTTACAGCTATGCTTCTGTTTAAATTTCCTTCTCTTCCTGTATTCTACTCTATACAAAAAGCTGAAAAAGACCTTCCCTGCTGCTTTTTATCTCTTTAGTGTCACTCAATAATATTAGTTGAAATCCCAGTCTAAGGAACCAAGTAGGCACTTTTTTAGCTGATTATATCTTCAAATCTTCAAAATCTGCATTTCAAGAACTACGTCAAGTAATTTCTGGCCTCATTAGTTTATGATCTAAATAGACATAGAAAACTATGCCTGCATAGTGGATAACATGATGTTTAACAAGCACCTTTACAGAAGATTACTAAAAGGAAACATAATTGCTTTTCAAAATTTTCATTAAAATCCATCCAGCAGGTAAGCAGATTCCTTAATACCTTCAACACTTGCACAGGCATTGAAATAACAGGTGGAAAAAAAGTCCCAAAAATCCGATCTTGTGCATCTGACAATAGAAAGAGCCCATGTCTGAGCAGTTTGCAAGCCATGCATATGCTGTACACTGCTAGTGAACATTGCCCTTACAGTATTGTAGTTTGCCTCTGCCTCAAAATTGCATTTTTATTTCATGATTCTTGGATAATTGCTTTGTATTGCATAAAATTCCACTGACGTGTCACAGGATATTGTCAGCTGTAGCTGTTAGAGGTTGTTCTCAAAAAATATCTCTTTTGGAATCATTATATTTATATTTTAGCACTTCTCAGAGAAATAAAGTGTCATAATATTTAATAATCACTTAATCATTATCATAATAGGCATAAAACATGGGATGGCTGATAATATACAGAGAACTATGAAGCACTATAGAACATGTAATGGTTTAGAAACAGTGACTTGCTGAGATAATATATCCCCTTGGTATTTATTTCTTTAAATAGACAGAATTCTCAGAGAAAGAAGACTGTATTTTATGGAAATTGAACTACAGGTGATCAGCTTTATCCAAAGAGGAGGATGGGAACAAGATGCACAAGGGAAAATACTAAAAATTCATAAAGGTATAAAAATTTAGACTGTCCAGCTAACATATATTTTAGTTTCTTAATTAAGTGTTGGACCCTAAGTAAAACAAAAAAAACCTGCTACTATACTCTCAGTTAAGCATACAAGTTCCAGGGTCTCTCCTATTCACACAAATTCCAAGCCATGAGTGGTCTATGGATCATCTTGACCAATGGCTTAAGCAGTCTTCAGTTTATTGTTTAAAATGGACTGATAATTTCAACTGGTTTCATCAAAGATTTCTTCCAGTCTTTGCTTTTGGCAGTGACAATTCAAAACAAACTCTGTTGAGGAGAAGGCTATTCGGAGAAGTCAAAGGCATAAAGAAGCTCTAAAACATGGATAACAGCTCTGTGGGATAGGTCCTGTAGAGTAGAAAACAGAGCTGATTATACACGAGTATCGAAAAGCTACAGCTTATATATGGCAACCTAAAGAAAAATACTGTAAATGTTTGCCTGTGTAATACTGACTCAAACCAGAATATGCAAAGCAGATGAAGATTAGAATAGTGAATGAGTTCTGTATGAATTAATACCAGGATTTTAACAACAATTTTCAGAGTTCTCTGGGGATAACATGCTATGAAATGTTAGCATTAAATAAGATATCCTCAAAGAACTCAGGTAATTAGCATTTTAATTGATAAACCAGTAGAAAATCTATGGTTTGGACTGTTAAAAATAACTTTTCATTCAAGTGCACCAGTCCTAGACTAAACTTTTCTTATAACAGTCATTGGTCTGATGAAAAAATTGCCTTAATGCTGGTGACATGGCAACAGATCTGCAAATACTGCAATACAACTTTACATATAAGTGAGTTCTTTGTCCATATATTTGTGTTCAGTATATGGTGAATAAGTTACTAACATGCTTTCTACAGAGGCGTCAACACTGAAGGCCAAATTTCAGAGCTTAATCTACTTGAATGGAGAAACCATTAGGCTGGTACACACAAATCTTTCTTCAAGCTTTTTATGTACTTGTCACACTCATTCAGGCATACATCCACTTCTCAATAGGTAATCTGTCCAGAACTTCTTAATTTGCCACATTAAAGCAGGCACTAAATCTAAGACAAGATACCTTAGTGTGGTAGGAAATTATTAAATGGGAGAACGTGAAGAATGTAAAATAAAGGTTAATGCTCAATATACCAGATCCCACACAGTACATTCAGTTTATATTTAGCTCCTTTGCTTAAAAGTTGAAACTATATTATGCTATTTTTGTTTGCAGAGCTAAGATAATGCAGAAACCTTCACATTAATGAGTAGCTCTGAATTGGATGCAGCAGAAAGGATGGGTTGGCTGGTCTTTACACACGTGGCTCTGAGGGTAGGATTGTTCTAGTGTTAGAAGATGATCGTGAGTCTATGGGAATCTATTTGCAAATAACTATACAGAATTCTATATCTTGTAATTATTACATATTGTATCCAAAAGAATATAGAAAAATATTAAACCCGAGGTGATTGCCTTTTTGTAGTCTCAGCAGCAAGACTCATGGTATTTATTAATTTTGTCACTATCCATTTGCATGATGACTTAAGACTAAAAATACATTAGGCTGGGATAGATTATGTGGATTAGACAGTGGTATTATACTTCACGTCAAAGTATGCCTCTGTTGCAGTCGTAGGAAAAGCTTACCAAAGCTGGTTATCCATAATTCTAGAATTTCACAGGACTGCAATGCAGTTTTATCCAAACAAGTTTTGAATTAACCAGTGCTTCTACAAAGAGCTGGTAATGCAGCAGTGAAAAGCTCTTCATATTTCAGGTGACAATCTCTGTTTGAAAAGTTTGATACCTACTTACACATCTTGCTCCTAAGCAGATCCAGAGAGCTGCAGCTGGAACATGACCCAGATGATGCCAGGTTTACTTGTGCTGGGCTGTAGACACAATAGAAATTGCAACTGAGAGACTAGAAGACTTTGGTAAAATTATCTTGAAGACACTTATGTAAGTTTAATTAGGGTGTCTCAGAGTCGTTAGAGGGAGAGAGTGTAGATGCTGAGCTGCAGAGTGAAGCAGACAAGTCTAGCCTGTTCTCCATGAAGATGAGAACAGGATGGAGGAGGTGGTACAAAAAGAACTCCTGTCAGTGGATTTGGGGTAGGCGTGGGAAGTTCATAATTTCAGCGGACAGCATGTTAGGAGTTTAGGAAGAACTGCACCACTCTTCTGTGAAATGTCATACTATGTTTAACTGCCTTCACTGGTGAGAACCTGGGACAAAATGCAGTGAGAGCTGAGGAGATCTTTACTGCAGGCACCAAGGTGTGGTGCAAAGATCTCTGAGCAAGTAGAGAGGTAAATCATAACTTTATGTGAGGATTCTGAAGTGATACAGAAGGGTTCTTGTCTCTCTAACACAGAGAGCCAGACATTTTCCAAAGGCATCTAGGAAGGCTGCACAAGGAGTTCAGTCCCCATTGTGCAGTTTTCCAACATGGCATCTGGACTTTGCAAAGTAGTAACTTTGTGGTAGGCTCTGTGTGTGTGTGTGTGTGTGTGTGTGTGTGTAAATGTTCTCAGATATCTTCTGGCTTCTGGCTGATGTACCTCAAAAGAATGTGAAGCTCTTATTCCCTTTTTCATCCTCAGAGAGTCTTCCTCTCTTAGGGTTAAACACATAACAGCCAAGTTGTATAATATGCCCACAATAGTAATTCTTGACACATTTTGAGCATGTCTTGGTACAAGCTGTGTTAAACCATATGGAAAGAAGAGATTTTGCAATTATTTAGGGTTTTGTGCTTTTTACAAAACCGAATTTTTTTTGTCACTGATCTTTGTTTTAATTGCCTCAGGTTTGCTAGAGCCTAGGCACCTCAGTATTTTATTTATAATCTATTTCTGAACTCTGTTACAACTTCTTCTTTCCAAGGTATGAAAAGACTTTTTCAACAAAGCCTATCAACAAGCAGAAATGTAATGAAAAGGGGCTGATTTAAGTAAGACTTTTCTTGACCTTAAGCAGTATACCTGGTGATCTCAATGTGTTTGTAATGACGTTAACTGGTTCGTGTGAAGGGAGTACTTCCTATTAATGCACCATTATTCACAAGATGCCTCACCTGTGAAAGACATCTCTGGGTTGGTCTTCATTCCCCAGAGACCATAGTTCTTTATGAAGTAGAGACACAGTACATGTTTTGAAGCGCTGGGATCTGTTCAGGTACTGCCCTTGGACAAAAAAATTTTAAAGAAAAATTATTTTCACCTTGAAAACCAAGAACGAATGTCTAAGCATTCAGAACAAGTAGTTAGAAATTTTGCTTACAGATGCTGGCTCCGACCAGAGAACCAAGGGACTGAGCTCTTGTCTCATTCCTCATATCCAGGTGGGAATTGAAGTCTGGTTTTCACTGCAGAGGTAGCAGAAATAAAAAGAATTGAGGTGTTCTAATATATTATTTTTTTCTTTTACTTGAGCTCTATAACTCACTAGTATTAAAGAAAAACCTGAATCTTTTCAGCTCATCTCATGTTTCTCACTCATTAGAAATTTATTAAATTAAACAGACGCATGGATCTTCAGGTAGGACATTTCCTAAGCTTTCCTACCTTTGAACCTGTTGTCTCTCATAAACTTCCCAGTAAGAGGTAGCAGTGGTTGTTCCTGAAAACCTACATTACAGCATAGAGGTGCCTTCATTTGTGTATCAGAAGTGATTGAATATTTTTTTGTCCTGGTTTTTGTCAGCAAGGGTAATGTGAACAGGGAACAACTGTAGTGCAGTTGATCCCATAGTAACAGGTTTCCTGAGGGAAAACACACAAATCCATATGAAAAATGGTGGTAGAACTTCATCACACCTGATTAAATTACTTGAATTATTGTCATTAATTGCTTTAATTTCAGTTAATAAAAAAATTGCTGTTACTGATATCTTATGCAGGTTTTGAAGCTCATTATTATTCCTGAGGCTGCATAGCCTACAAAATCAATTATAGAATTAGTATTTAAGACCTCCTTTTCCACTATTTACTGTAAATCTTAATGAAAATTTGAAGTAAAAGGTGTCTCATGTTCTTATAAGCTTATGACAGCAAACAATTGCATGTTTGCAACTTGCTTGTGAAAGGCCAGAAGACATATACAAAAGACCTTTGCAATAAAGAAACTGGTTTTCAGAATACTGATTACAAGTAACAAGAAAATCTCAACTTTACAACAACTAAGGTAATGTCTCTTGTTTTGTACTAATCCCTTTTGAAAGGTGTACATCAGAATTGTCCTCTCGCACACAGGAAAGGGTAAATGTGAAACTTTTCAAAGGCTGATTACTTTCTTCTGTGGAACTCCTCAAACCTAGTCTTGAAATCTGCACTCACTGCTGAGTTTTTAATTCAGTCAATGAATTTAATTCAGTTATATTCATAATTAAGTGTAGTTCTTAGATGTCCCCAAAGTAAGGGCAACCTCAGATGCCCAAGTTCCACAAGAACAGTCATAGGATGGTGATTTATGCTGCTGTTTAGTGGTCAGAATTTATGTTACTGTTTAGTGGTCAGAATAAGGATTTTTGTTTTGTTTTCTTTCAAGTGACATAGAATTAGAACACTAAATATTGAATAAAGTTGGGTTCATATCTGAACCATTATTTCATGGTGTCTAGTCTTTTTTTGCCTTCTTAATCTGCTGTTGCCACTGGAAATCAATGAGGACTCTCTGTCAGAGAGCCAGATGAGCACATTGTATTGGTTTCCTGAAATAAACTATAACAGCAGAAGATCTACATTATCTTAGGGGAAAACATACCTCAAATATTTCAAAAGTGTGAGGTAAATACATACTACAGAAGAATTAAGCCCTATGGAGATAGAAATTGTGACACTAGAGATCATAGCTTCCCTGAAGAGCTTGCCTCTTTTTTGGCCAAGCCCAGACAAGGACAGAGGGGAAAAAGAGCAGAAGAAATAAAGCTGAAACACAACCTAGCATCTTTTTTTCCCATTTATGTGATCTATTTCAATTGCTTTCAGAAAGTCTAAGCCAGAATGACCCTACTTTTCTGAACTGGAACACCAGAAAAACATATCCAGGCTCTAAGGCTGCTGTTTTTCTCTAATAAAAACCAATGTCCCTTGGCGTTCTCATCACTAAAATGTCACAGCATAGAGCAGTGTATTAAAAGTATCTTTCCCAATTTAAATGTAAAGGGTCACTTCTAAAAAGGAAAAAAATAATGCTGTAAAATTGCACAAGACTGAAGTAAAAGTTTAAAAGCATTCTCAGAAAGTTTAATTTAGTATTCGCATGGAAGTCATGGGCCAAATCAGAAGTTTTGTTTAGGTGTGAACTTACTGATACTTGAGCTGAAATGGCTTTTGTAACTTGAAATTCCTGATGTATTTTTCAATAATGTTGTGGGATATTTGAAGTGTTTCTTCTTTTACAGACAAACACAAATAGTACTTTGCTGTTCTGTGTTAGAATATCAAACTTCTGAAGTTTTCATTTTTTTCTCTGCGTCAGTGTGTCTGGCAGCTTTGGCCTCAGACTCCTGAGCTGGGGCTAACTCGTGGCTGTACAATTATTGCTGCTCCCGTATCAACCTCCCCTCAGAAAGCTCATTCTGTGGATGAGGCACCTCCAGTGATCAGTGTGTGTGCAGCCAGGACAGGATCCTCCCCTCTAGCTAAACAGTCAGTCTCAAGATCCCCAGGCACATTTAACAGTGATTTTTGAAGGAAAGATATTGTTATCGTCCATAATAACTTGAATAAGTGAATTGCCAATGTTCATCAGCCTATGAAGTCTACTGATATTTTTAAATTAAAAGAGAACACAGAAGGCTTAACAAATTTAAATTTTTGATGTGAATGGCATAGCTGCCTTTTAAATCAAGTAGCTACACTTCTAGGATTCATATGTTTTCACTCCTGTGCCAAACTGAACAAAGACAATTAGTTTCATAAGGTACTCTACATTCTTTTGTAATTCTATTCCCTCTTATGTAGGATTTATCTACAGTATGGGTTTATCTCTAAACTTCTAAGAGTTACTGCTAAAGCAATTTATTGATGAAATGAAGGTCCCTGGAAGTTCAGTAGCTACCTATCTCAAAAAGCATACAGAAGCTTCCTTTTAGTATTCTTGCCTCTTCTAATATATCCATGATTAAACACATTACTTAGTTAGGAAAATATGTATAAATAGAAGCTGTTGCTTTGAAAAGATGGAGGAGACATTTATAAACAAATAAAGCTTATAAACCCCCTCTATTGAATCAAAGAAATAGACTAAGGTTAAAACCAAAGGTGGTTTATATCACCTGTGAAAGTCTGTGTTCGCATCCTTCTGTTATGTGTTTTTTACTGCAAATTGCAATATATGACCACGGTGTCAAGCCTAACTTTGGAAGGTTAGCTGAAGCCTCAGAACCAGGATGAGAGCACAATCCCTCCTTCTGTCCACATACAGGAAAGGCATGGGAACCCAGCTTTGTGTCTGTCAGAAGCTGGGAGCCTGTGCCTTGCCCAGTGACAAGGAGCCATGGCTCAACTCCTTGCACAGAGTCCCCATCTCTGGATCAGAGTACAGCATGTTGCCTCCAGCATGTTCATAGAATCAGAGAAACAAAAAATCATAGAATTACAGAATCATAGAATCAACCAGGTTGGAAAAGACCTCCGAGACCGTCAGGTCCAACCCTTGATCCAACACCGCCGTGGTTACTAGATCATGGCACTCAGTGCCACATCCAGTCTCATTTTAAAAACCTTCAATGTCTGATTGCTCTCTCCATAAAAAATTTCTTCCTAATATCCAACCTAAACCTCCCCTGGCAGAGCTTAAGACCACACCCTCTTGTCCTGCTGCTGATTGCCTGGGAGAAGAGACTGACGTCCTGGCTGCAACCTCTTGTCAGGTAGTTGTAGAGGGTGATGAGGTCTCCACTGAGGCGCCTCTTCTCCAGTTGCCTCAGCCTCTACTCATAGGACTTGTGCTCGAGTCCCTGTTACTGCCTTTCAGCTGAGCCACTTGGCCACCCCTTGCCCCATCTTTCCTGTGGCACCCAGGAGAATTCATTGGAGCAGGGACAAGAGGGTGGCATCACGGACAAGAGGGTGGCATCCCTGCTCATGGCAGGGAGGATGGAATGAGATGATCTTTAAGGTCACTTCAAACCCTAACCATTCTATGGTTCTATGATTCTAAGATGCTGGGTTTCAGTGAACTACTGCGTTAGGCAATGTCATATTCCTGCATGTGTCCAAAATGTGCTGATTTTCCTTAAAAATAGAGTAGTCCACCCAGTGCAAGAAGTGCACTGTATCATGTCAATTTGAGCACCATACCAGTTTGAGTCACGTCCTTGAAGAGATGATACTCCATACAGGAAACTGGTGTGGTGAATACACAATTTCTTCTAAAGAATTTTACAGGATGATTTAGATTAACTGTTATACATCATTAATATTTGTCCAAACACACAGTTCTTACCGTTCAGGAGAAGGACAGAGAGGCACCACTTGAAAGATCTGCCTAATGTAAAAAATCATGTTCTGGGTTGTAAACTCTGAATTAAGAATCAATGATGTACTAGAGCATGTATTCAGTGGGACCAAGGAAAACTCAGGAGCTGTAAGTACTTCTGCAAATTTTTAAATTTAAATTGGGAAAGAAAAATATATTCTCACATGTCTCCCTTGCAAGATAACTACTCCACAGTAGTTATATTCACTACCTTCTTACAACATCCTCTCAAAGAAATTATATAACATCTAAATAATTTATTTGCGCTTATTCTGAATGATCTTTGAATCATTACTCTGCTTAGAAGACTTCTTTGTCAGGCAAGCAAGTGCTTTTAAAAAGTACAGAAATCTATAATATCTGAAAAATGTAAAATATTTTTCTTTGCTCATTGAATTGTTATTGTCAAAATTTCTTTTCAGAAATCCTTAGAAAGAGGAACCTGTACATGAACTGAAATTCCATTTGACAGTGGAGGGAAGGAAATGTCTGTCATCTGAAGCACTGATGCTGAGCCTTTAAATTATTCTCATCATCTGGAAAATAACTCTAAAATTCACAAACTGTTAGTAGAGTTTACTATTGGAGCAGGAAATGGCTTCTGTACTACGAATCCATTAAGCTCCTGGGTATTTACACTATTACCTCTTTCCTTACTGTTGTCACAGTGTAGGACAATCAACAGAAAAGCATGACAAAGCAAACAGGTGAACCCAAACACTCAATTCATAATGGGCTGTGAGTTTAAGGCCAGTCCCATGTGAAAGTTCAAAGATTTTGAAGCAAATTCAGGGTGTTTTTATATACGACTTTCCCCCAGAAACAAGGGTTAAAACACTATACCTCAGCTATGTACCTAGTAAAGCTGACTGTTGTTTTCATTATTTCTGAGATTTGCTGACTGACACTGTGAATAGGGAGTCTGTATGAGTATGAAGGACTAGGAAGAGTCTTATATAAAAGAACAGATCATAAATAGGGTAAATTTTTGAATGTGAATTTTTTGCTTGATACAAACTCCACTGCACAATCTGTAGACACTATGAAAGCTGTAGACATTATGAACAGCTCATGAACTGTGGAAACACCTTTTCATCAAAAGGATATTGAGATTGAAAAAGGAACAGACAGAAAGGAATAAAAAAAAATCTAAACCAAGAAAATACTCCTTGTTCTGTTCCTCCTGTCTTCAAGTGATATAATAATGAAAACTCCAAGACCGCTTTTAAAGCAATCCACTATATCCCTATGGTCTCAATTTGATTTGTCAATCATATAGTTTTTTTCTGTAGCTGAAGTTTCTAGTTTTCTTGCATAATCTTAGCCAGAAGTCAGTTTTGCATTTTAACTATTTAATAATTCCTGAAACCCTGTCTTTTCTAGTACTTAAAAGATAGCTATAAACAATATTTTCCCATTTCCATATATCATGGGAAAATCATCTGTAGATGTTAGAACTTCTTTCCTTACCGGTTCTATTACTTATTGACCCTACATCTTGTACAGAGATAAAAATAAACTTTGAATCTCTTTGGGGTATATATAAATTCAGAAAGACAACTATACTTTTCATGTCCATACTAAATAGTGAAGGAATGACAATAATGATGGTGTTAAAAAATTCTAATCTTTTGGGAGTGGCAGAGAAATTAATTTATCAGTGATATCATAGACATATTTTGAAAACTTTTCTGTACAGATGGAGATTGATAGCTTTGTTTTCTTTGGTTTTCTTTCGTTGTTGTTTATGGGTTCTTTTTATCAGGTATCATAAACTTATTATAAGCTTTTCTATAATTTTCAGAAAAATGGATAAGCATTGTATGTATTTAGCAAAATGTAACTAATAAACTTGAATGCCCAAAATAATATTTATTCTTCATATAGAAGAATATTTACTCTTAATACAGAACACATCAACTAAAACCTTCACAAAATCCCTGAAAATCTGGCTCTTTCTGTAACAGCTGCTCTGACTACACAAGAGAAAACCTATCAGAGTGTTCAGCAGAGTGTATGCCTCTGTATTTTCATGCTGGCACATCTCTTCTGCTTATTTAACTGCTTAAATCTGTGGTACATTCTTAATAATATAAAGAGTTTGAAAAATTTAGAAAATCCCATTTATACATTCAACCTTTGGAACCGTAGACACGGACACACAGCTCCCACCAACATAAAACTAAAAGGAAAGTTGTTGATAAAAAAAAAAAGGCTAATGGTTTGGATGCTTTTCAGATATTTAAAGCAAAGGTATTATGAAGTGTGCTGATTACAGTGTGAAAATCTGATCCATTGTTTCATAAGCTAAAACTTTAACACTGACAGTTTTTCATACAGTTTTGTATCACACAGAGTAGTTTCTTCTAAATAACTCTTCAGAAACTTTTCCTAACTGAATATGCAAAATCCTCATAGTGGTTAGTCATTTGGCCTGCAATTGCCCTTTACTTTAAAAGATGGTATCAGAAAGACAATCATTCCAATTATATCCAATTGAATCTGCCTTTGGGAATGTGCTTATGGACCCTATTGAATTAAACAGGAACTGCATTTAAGAGAAAAAAATGTCTTTGTCATAATGCGAAATTAGGCTACAACTATTCCGTGAAATCCCAGCTCTTCTGTAAATACACATTCTTACATTGTAGGAATTTTTATAATATATTCTTCCAATGAAATGGCATAGGTTAAAGGCAGACTTCTTATAGGTAAGATTTCATCCTAAGTAAGTATAAAATACCATCATCAACTTTCATGTATTTATATTTTCCAAATCTCCTTCATATTTTTCAAAGTCACACAATCTAATCAAGTATAATCTGCTTTGTCCATGTCCTTCCATTATCCCTAGAATGGGAAAATACTTAGAAATTACCTTTGTCTTTCAACCATGAAATGTTTCCTTGGCAAGTCAGTTTAGTTTATTTTTTAATACTGTCACTATCTACCAATTCCATTCTTCTCTGGCAGGGATTAATCAAACTCAACTTAATAAAAATGTATCTTTCCACATGGTTTCCCTAAAGCATTCATACAGAGTACAATCTCTTTTGAAACAACTTTTTAAAAGTTTATGTCTTTTCAGAGGTTTATGTTATAAAGCTTTTCTTTTGCAGAGCAGAGATTAAATGTTCTGATAGAAACTCAGCAGAAGTCAGGAGATATTCCTTTCTGAGACAAAATGCAATTGATTACTTCACTGATCATATCACACCTCACTGTGGGAAGCTGCAGTTTCTTTCTCAAACTACTTTCTCAAAAGTAGTTCACTATTTAGTTGAGTCAGAAACTCAAAGCATCACCTTCCCATATATGTCTGCATTCAGTACTTCATGCTTCCAGCTTTTGACCTGGTCTGGGCCCTGTGTACCTTTGAACATCTGTGACTGTATTGTGTCCATTCATCTTGATTATTTTCACAGTATCTGTGCAAAGAAGTATATTTATCATTCTCCAGAAATGACCCAAATAAGCCAAAGAAAATTTCAGGATATTTTTTCCCCATGAATTAAAATTTTTGATGAACAATAATTTATCATGTATCTCTATTTGAAAGATAAATTATTTACAGCATAAATTGAGAAGTAATTTTGAAATCATGCAAATGAGTTGCAAAATAAACTTTACTACAAGTGCTTGAATTACCCTCAGTATGGAAAAAAATTCTGCAAAATTGTTCATGTAAGTGATCACTCACAAAACAATGTCAGAGCTCAATAATGTAGCACACTATTTAACACACAAGAATCATCCTGCTCTTACTGTTCCTTAAAGGTTAATTATGTTAATTTTGTTTGTTATTTTATGATGGCATTCCATCAACCTATTATGGTTTATTTTCATTTCAGATGTGTTACATCTTTCTATCCACTCCATCTAATTTTTTTGTGAGGTTAGTTGTCTGATTGTAATCCAATTATTGAATCAGGACAACAATGTTATATCTAGCTCATATCAACAGTTTAGGATAAGATGAGGTGATCAATAGAACCTCCACAAGAAAGAGAAACAAAGGTTCTGTGTCTGTTATTATCTGCCACTTTACTGATAAAATATTTAAAACCATTTAAAATTTCAGAATTTTTACTACATTTACATTAAATACATTTTTACCATTTAATCCTTAATAAGTATGATGTCAGGGGTTGAGGGGACATTTGGTTTTGTACAGTATGTTTCCAGGACATTCTTCATGAAGGTAATGGCTAAGACAAAATCCACTTTTCCTCATTTATACTCATCAAATTTAAATGAGAAATTGTTGACAGGTTTCAGAGGCCTCAGGAAATAAAATTCACAATAAATGTAGTAATAGAAACAGAAGGAGCAAAAAGATTCTCTAAAAATGCTCTAGAAAAAAAATGTTTGATGTTTGGGTTATTTTGATGACTGGATGGATACTGAAAGAAGAGTTTCTTTTGCACCCATAATTATTTGACCTAATTTTGGCTTCTGGGGCTTGCACAGCAAACAGAAACCCCTGTATATTGTGCAGTGCTAAAAAGCCTCTCCAGAGGTACAATTGTTGGAGTCCAATATCCTAAAAGGTCAGAACGTGAGCTCCTGAGCCAGCTGTGACATTTCTTTATATGAGAATATATTACTTTGTCTATATTAAGAGAAAAAAATCTGCATTGAAATTTTTATTTCAGCACAGTAAAATTAAGTAAAATTAAGCTGCTTTTGCAAATTGAGCGCTTTCTTTGGGAATGGCTTCTGGATGCTGCAGAACAGCAAAGGATGGGGTTGAGCTTCATCTTCCATCCTTTTGTGCTGTCGCAGAACGCAATGTCTTTAACAGACAATCCAGATAAGTAACCTTAAGCATTTGCATTTGGGGGGAAGGTTTCCAAGCTCCCACAGCTCTAGTCAGTCACAACTCATTACTCCTAACCTTGTTTTCTCTTTCAGGATGGATTTTATCAAGCCTCCCGCTTATTTCACAGCCCACATGCTTTGCCAGCTGTCCTTGCATAATGCAAAACTCAAGGCTGTTACCTATTCAAAAATCAAAGCATCCTTTGAACACAGCCTTTAGAGAAGCCTCTTCTGCAAACTTTTAAGATGAGCATTAACCATAAATAGTAGAGATAAGCTAAGATACTTCTCTTTTTCTTTTTTTCCTTTTTTTTTTTTTTTATTAATTCTCAAACCAACAAAGTACATGTATATGGCTTTGAAGGCAAATCACCTTCTGTCAATGGCATGTTTCGATTGGAAGGACTCTTGAGAGCTGTCATGCTTGGGGTCCCTAATAGTCTCTTCTGTCAGAAGAAAATTGGGTTCCTAGTAAAATGTTTGCTCTAAAACTGCATAAAAACTAATGACTGTATCAAGCTATGTACATTGCCGGAAGCTGCAGTTTGCTAGGAGAATTGCTTCTATTTGGAGTTTTGATATCTTCATGCTGTCAAGGGCCTCACATTGGCGTTTGGCAGCCAGGACAATGAGTTCATTGCACTTTTTATTACAGGAAACCTTACAGCCAGCCTGCGGCTCGGTCCCCAGTGGAGGATGATAATTTTAACAATGATGCTCATCCTGAAATTTTCTAATCAAAAAGTTTAGCTTCATCAAGTTGCTAAATGCTAAATGCCCTTCAAACTTGGATATGACCATTCAGAACACACAAAATAGGTGGTTATAGCTTGTGCTGCTTCTGAGATATTGGCCATGTAGTGCAAGCTGGGACAAAAACGTAGTGAAACTGCCTTATAAGTCAAACATTAGAAGGAAGCTGGAGAAAATTCCCATAAAAAAAAATATAAGCCAAAACATAAATCAAATCCTCAGCTCCAGCAACAACAAATGGTTATACTGAGGCATCTACTTCTTTCCTCATAAAGGAATGCTGTTTGAGAAAAATGCTGGTCTGAAAGGAGTGAGACCAAGAGAAAGAAAGAGTTTAGGGCAGGCACGACTCTGATCTCTTCTATATTAAAAATAAACCACACTTTTTTCTCACATCAACAATAACTGCCTGTAAAACACCTGTAACACAGAAACATTAGCTTCTAGCTGTCACATTTCTATTTCTGCACCTTTCCATGGGCACGTGGTGCCAGGGCACTGTGGGGACTGGCAGGTCCCTGGGCTAGGGGGTGACAGAAGCTTCTGGGGGGCAGCATAATCTGGAGCAAAGAGGGACAGAGGGGATGCCAGGACAGCTGTATCTGCAGGTTTCAGGCATATCCCTGGGGGTGGGACACTGGTCTGGCCCATGGCTGGGCAGGGTAGGGCTGTGGCAAGACTGGAGATGGTATCCTGTAATCCTTCCACTAGCTCAAGATTGCTCCAAGCCCTATCCAACCTGGCCTTGAACAGTTCCAGGGATGAGGCATACACAAGTCTTCCGGCAATCACAACAGGGCAACCTGTTCCAGTGTCTCATCACCCTCAGAATTTCTTCCTAACATATAATCTAAACCTCTTTCAGCTTTAAGCCGTTCCCCCTTTTCCTGTCACTACATACCCTTGTAAAAAGTCTTTCTCCAGCTCTCTTTTTTGTCTGAATTAACATTTTGGAAGAAAAAAATTTGACTTTCTGTCCTCTGAATTGGTCTAGAGTGGCTCTTAAAGTTTTTTCTCTTACAGGCTAGGGCAGCACTGTCAGTACTGATTGCAGAAGTCCTAACTCAGTGTCTTCTCCCTCAAGGTTCAAGCCTTTGGAAATGTTTGTCTTTTTCCACTGGTCTAATTCTGAATCAGAAAAATAACTGTCATGAAATGGAAATTCAATGGACTGTTATAGTGCATGTCCGTAAAAAATAACCAAGTTATCCAGCCAATCCCAGCATAGGGATTAAAACACTGAATGTTGGTGCTGCTTCGGAGTTGAAGAACAGGGTGTTCAAAAACACAGAGAAACAATAAGGCCTGATATTCCCTTAAGAGCCATCATTCCCTTCTTAGAGGATTTCCCTGAGGTTTACAGCCATCTAGCAATATTACTTCATGTCTCTGCATTGAATTAGGCCCAAGGAGAGGCACATCAACTGAAGCTGATGAAACCGAGTTCACCAAAAGGTAAAACAAGTTTTCACATGCCTTCACCTTTTCTAGTTTTTGCCCCATTTCTTTTTTTTGCTCATTCAACAGATTATTGACATTGATAAACTACATAAAAATGAGATTAATATTTGTGATGCATCAAATAAGAAAAGGAAGAGTTTGTCCTGTGTTTTTAAGGCATCTTTTAGAATGTACCACACGAACAAAACTATAATTTATGCCCATCAGCCTTGAATCCCTTCATTATAAATGATACAATTCAAAGCCCAAGCTGATGGATTCTTTGCTGTTGCATGAGTAATTTTAATTTTACTGATAGAATGGAAGTTTTGTTGTTAATTACAGTGGGACTAAGATTACACTTTAGAATTGACACCAAACCTGAGCACCACCCCGCACCAAGGCGGGATCCTTTGCTCCCCACAGCCACCTTGAGCTCTGCAGCTCAAGTCCAGCTGGCCATGAGCCAGGTAACCAGTGGCATATGGAGGTGTCTTAAGCACGGTTTGTGTTCCTGGCTCAGATTCAGGCTGAAATTTCTGCCAAACCGCAGAAAGTGCGCATGTGTCGTAGGAGTGTTTGGAATGGGAAAGGAGAAGGATCTGGCACCGAACTCAAGGCACCGCAGGCTCGAGCTAATAACATTATATCCTCAGGTTAGGGATGAGATCCAGGCAGGCACTTATAACACTAATATGCAGCTTGGGTGGAATACAGGCTCTGGAGTCCAAGTGGTTAGGACCTGTCCCAGGAAAGGGAATCCAATGCTCAGTACAACCATTTCTACACTTTACACACTTTGTCTGGTGATGCTTTAACACAGAGTTTATGAATAGCATCTTAGTGCTCACATCTCTCCTCAGAGAGTGTTATGAATTCAACCCCCCTGTTTTGATTTCTCGTGTTCGAACATGGTGAAATTCTCAGCAGAGTTGTCTCACTTCAGATCTTTCAGCTTTGGCTCTTACCTGCTGGTTAGTAGATTTTCTTGGGATGGAAAAGATTTAACTTGGAAATTTTCCACATCAAACCTTAGTATCTAGGTGAAAATCTTTAAAACATAAGACCATTACACAGGTTTGTAGAGGTCAGTGATTTGTTTGAAAAGTCTAGCATACACCTCTTGTATAACTATAAAAACAATGCACACATTGAAGTGTTGAATGGTTTTGTACAGCTTGGCCTGTGGGGTGGCTCAGGCTTTTCTTGCTCAGAATATTGACTGTATTAACCCAGCACTCTTTCTGTACAGTATATAAGATATATATAAGTGCTCAAGTGAATACCAATAATGCTACACAGTAAGCCAGTCATCTGCAGTGGCACCACAGTAAAGTTTACATGCTTTATCATTTTGCATAAATATCAACTTATCTGAGATCCTTTTGACCAATGACCATGATCAGTTTAAAAGACAGATTGTTTATTACAATGTGGTCATGTCCTGCCTAATTGCACTCAATCATACAAAAACAACTGGAGAAGAAAAAGATCAGAAAAATAACTTTGTATTCAGGTGAGCTATTGGGGTCCAGCATTAATAATTTTTATATGAAATTCAATAATTAGAGCATCATGTTGTGCACATGGTTCAACAATAAATCCCAGAAGCAAGAAACTGGGTTTTATCAAGTCAAAACAATGCACCTGCCACATTCCTAAGCACTATAAAACTGTGGTTTTCCTTTTCAGAAAACATGATATGCTCAGTACGTAATCAAAACTTATGCGACTTGGACCGATTCCCTTGCTTTAACAAATACAAGAAAGTATGAAAAGAAAGAGCAAATGGTCTTTTTTATTATGGGATCAGACTTAGAAATGGAAAGCAGGAAAGCTGAGATACGTCTGGAGAACAAGATCAAAAGTGAAGCTTTCAGACTCTACATATCCTTGTTTAATGAATTAATATTTTATAACCTAAAAGTTCATCCATTATTAAAAGTCTTAGTGGGGAAATAAGTTTAAAAATCTAATATGTAAACATTATTTTGCCTTGCTCTATAAAACAGAGATTGGCTTTCTGTCTTGAAACACATGACAAAAACTTTTTACAATCTGGCAATTTCTATGCTATAATTTGACATTCTATCACTGTAGCTTTTAAGCTGTAGTCTAGAATTTGTTTCTAATACTAAAAAGTTTTATAAATCAAATATTGTGTATTAAAATGACCTAAGATCGCTAAACAAAACAAAACAAAAGGAAAGAAAAGAAAAAAAAGAGGGGAGTGAAAATAGATGTGAAACCAGGTCTTTAGTGCTGAATAATTTAAAATTTTTCTGTCCACACATATTTAAGAAGGAAAATCCAAGAATGGGTCAACATGCAAATCATCAACCTGTCTTTAACAAAATAAGTTAATCCATCTGCAAATATCTCTCTGTGACCGAAAACGGCTTTATCTATGGCACTTGCACCTGAATTTAGGACTCCCTTCTGGAAGCAAACACAAGATTGGGAGGTTTGGACTGCAGATTGATTCTACTCTGATACAAGGAAACAGGTGAGACAGGATTTCTCACAAGAACTCCTGTACTCTTGTGGGTAAAGAAATGTTCAAAATTTCAAGTGCTGAAATAGTTCTACTGATTTTTACCAATTGTCACTATGGAGCAAAGCATTCATCATTTGCAGAGAACCCAGAGTCAGTTTTCAACTCTGTGGATTTCTCTGTTCTGTCACTTTAAATTATCACAAATTATCACAATTTCTAGTCATTAATCCTCACTTTTTCTTTCCAGGGAAGACATTCTGGATGAGGTTGTGCATTTTTACAACAAAACATGTATTTGCTGTTAGACAGAATGACACTGACTTAACTTTAGAATATGGTGATTCATTTGTAAACCTAATTTAGGATAATCTACAGACAACCCTTATGGTTTTTTGTCTCATTCTCTAGATCATGACGTGGTGTAGTCTCTTCTAGGAGCAATCATTATCTCATTACTCCTAAATAAACTAGTATAATGTAGCTGATGTTTATCAGAAAGATACCTAGGTTTTCCAGGTTTCCGGCAGTTTAACTGAGTTTAACTTGTCTAGTGGAATTATTTCCCATTAAAACACATTTTAAAGAAAAGCTGAACTACTGACTTTCATGCTGTCATCTTGCACAAACCTGTCCCTTGAGATTTCAGCTATGAAGATCAGTCACTATCTTGAAGGTTAAATATGACACTTGTGAAGTCTGATTGGCTCCAGATGCAAAGCAAGCTCAATGCATGCCTGCTAATGAAAACTTTCTCCTTTACTGACAAATTTGGATGCTTTTGTGTTTATAACAACAGCTTGCACAGCACATCCTTCACAGCAAAATATGGTGTGGAACCGTGTTTGGCAGAAAGTTTCTCCCCTCTCTCTCTTCTCTCCCACCAAACCTCCTGACTATTCCTCCATGATTTCCTATGCAAGTCCTGTGTTTCTTACCTAGGACCAGCTCTGCTGAGATATCACTGACAACACTCAGTTGTGTCTGCACAGCACATGAGATCTGCATGGGGTCATTCCCTACCCAGCTGCCACCACCTGGCCTGTTCCTCTGCTGCTGCGCCCTCAGCCTCCAGGTCACCGTGGATACTTGCAAACCTCCCACTGGGAATTAGTCCTGATCTCTCTTAATTTCCAAGCCATGCCCCATTGGTCTAGCTTGCTCAGATCAGTACCACACTAGACACCCTCTTAATATTTTAGATCTATGACCAGGAATATTCTCTTGCCCTAACTAGTACACATCTAGCCATAATGTCTGACTGTAAGTCATATTTTAAATAAAAATGGCCTGGGAAGCTAGAACTATAGGATAACAGTAAACATAAAGGAATTCAAATAAAAGCAAAGTTAATGCAGTTGTGATTTTCAAAAAGTATAAATAAGTAATAAATATTTCACAAACAATGGTTTGTCTATTGGTTGGAAACAAATATTTCTTAAGGGGAATTAGGCTGTATTTGGATGAGATGTAATTAAGTTTTGAATTTTCTATGGCATCAGAGATGGTTGCTTTTACATTTTTTGGCAGGACTTAAAAATAATCCTTTTATTGCCTTCATTTTTCTTGTAAGACATCAAAAATAGATCTATTTATACTGCATTTACAATAAACAATAAATACTCCTACGAGGTCTAATCCTGTAACAGTCACTTGCATGAGTTGGCCCATTAACTTATGGTGGATCAGGATTCAAGTTAAATTAGAAGAAGCTTTTCTATTTATCTACAGGGGTTTTGAATTACATTCTTGAGTGCAAACAATTCCTCTTTGAGTGAGTTATCCAAAGGTACATTAGCAACTTAGGTATATTTGGGCATCTGGACTAGTTCTCATTGTGAAGTGAGAAAAGCATTCACATTGTCAGTGAAAAGCAGTAAAGACTTTCTGTTCTTTGCCAAAATCAATATCTGTGCCAAGAGAGTTCAACAGACTCAAACTCCTTCAGAATTATTAGACCACGTATATACGAAATTACATCAAACATCTACCCGGGATACAGATTTTGGATTCTAGCCCATACAACAAACTCCAGCATGCTGTAGAAATAAAAATATATTTATTCTATGGGCAAATTAAAAAAGGGAGGACAAAGGAAAAAAAAATAAGCAAAAAACCCCACTCCAATTTTCTTTAGAATAGAAGATGTATTTTCTAAGGTATAATTCTTGGAACTCTTCAGCTTTATGTGAGGATTCAGTTGGGGGTTTGGACTTTTTTCTTGACTTTCTTTCTAATAAGTCAAAGTCCTACTTTCCTACTGTAAGCTTCATACAAGCTTTTCAGTATATATTAGGCCCTTTTGAATCTCTGTACTGCTATGAGGCACACCCCATTTTAAAGTAGGGGGCATAGGGCTTTTAAATTAAGGTTATGGTACTGAAAATGTGATATACTATGAACCTCATCTTGACTGCCTGAATCTACCTGGTCCTGTTTTTCAGTAAATGTTGTATTCAGTAGCTTCCATGGTTCTCAGTGGTTTCTCAAGATCTTTGTGAAGTTATTTTTTCAGGTTTTTTTTAAAATGATGGGGATGATTTTTTTTCATGACCACATAAAAAATATTGAAACAAGTTTAAACTCCCTAAGAATCCTACTTTGAATTGCACATGTTGAATATTAACTGGTTACTGCTTTCCCTTATGTGTTCTAGCCAGTAAACTTACAGTTAGAAAACATCTATAATATTCAAGTTTAAAAAAAAAATGGCAAAAATGAAATTTTCATGATTTGAGCACTTTTATTGAACAGCAAGGAACTGGCACTAGTTCACACTTTAATACATATGAGATGACATGTAGTCCATTCTTCCGATGTCATAACTTTTCCTCTGCCATGTACTTTCCAGTGGATAAGTTCTCAAACTTCTGCAGTGTTGACAACAACTTCACATTTCACAGCTCCTTCTCTTCATTGGTAATTCTTTCAGGCATCTCAGCATCTAACACTGAAATTTCTTACATGGGAAGTATTAGTAGGGAAAAGCAGTGTGTTTTCTGTGCACACCAGCATCTGGATATTCATAATGCCTACATTCTGGAACTACTGATGTCTCAGAAAAACACCAAAAGTCCTTCGGATTTGCTAGTGAATGACAGTCGAACGGCAGTGATCCAACTCTTTGGTCTATTCTATTTGATTTGATAATTAAAAATTAATGCTGAGATCAGCCATTTGAAGGCATGGATTTTACTAATCATGCAAAGCTATGTTACATGTTTATGAGTTCCAGACCTTTAACTCTTTGCAGATTACACTTAGTGCCAGTGGCACAGTGTATAAATTTGCCTTATGTTTTCTACTTTGAAATTCTCCTTACAGTCACATTGCCTGTCCAAACTATAACTGGACACTTGCAATTTAAACGCCAGGTGTCTGCCTCAGGCTGAATTTCCCTAGAAAGTTTCAACAAATCTGTCTGCTGAGAATGGGGTCAGAGGAGAATAACATTTCCATGGAAAAGTGCTGAATTAAATAAAATTGTTTTCCTTCAAACTTTCACTTAAAACCTTTTGCTTGGTGAGTCAGCTCTCTGGGACACCACATACTGCCAGACTGGGAGAACAAATAAGCTCTTCTCAAGTTTTTCTTCTGTCAGATTAGAAAAATGATTCTTAGCAATCATTTTGAGTGAAAGATGTGACTATTGGTCTATATGAAAGGAGTTAGTGGTAAATTTATTTTGTAAATCTGGTTGAATGAATGAAGACATTTGATCAATGACTGTATGCTTGAGACTGCTCCTCAAACACAAACCCTAAAATTCTCATATAAATCCCTTATGTGATGTTAGTAACATAATGTAGCAGTCTCTTTCTTATTTTTTAAATACCTTTTGGGCATATTAAAATCAGAATTATTTTCAACGTAACTTAATTGGTAACCTAATATACCTACATCCACAGTTTCTGGCCAGTCTTCGCGAGCGAAGATCCGGGGAAGGTCTTTACACCTTCCAGCCTGCGCATTGGATTTTTTAGGTGAGACACAGTGTGCGCGGAACTGAGCCCACCCTTTAATCCTAAGGTTCATCTGCCGGGGCCAAGCGAGCTTGGACGGTGGCAGTGAGGTCCTTAGGACGTAGGTGGGTTGCCTTTAAGGGCTAACGAGCCCCACCTGCCCGGGAGTGGCCCTGACCGGGAATCGAACCCGGGTCTCCGCGGTGATAGCGCGGCGCCTTTACCCCCTAGACCACCAGGGGCTCCGCACATCCACAGTGCATAATTCTGATTTCAACAGAAGATTCTTTTCAAAGTCCATGGCTGACAGCTGTGTAACCAAACCTCTGGTCTGCTCTTTCAGCACCACAGGAGTTATGCCCTTCTGGCTAAATCTGGGATATTGGATTAAAAATAGAAATGCTTAAATTCAGAAGTCTACTACCTGTTGTTTAAAATTTATATACACTGAATGCTCGTTTTGCCTTGCCAAACGGAAGCTTTTAAGCTATTAAGAATCATGTGGGGTTGAATGTTGTACTAAACACAGATAATGCAGAGGAGATTTTTTCCCACTGAAAATCTGGTCTGTAGCTTGCACACAAGCTCCTCCCGGAGGAGCTGAGAATTACTACAGCATAAGCAAAGAACTTTATTTTAAATCTGCATTATATTTACCACATTTTGCCTATGCCAACAGACAGCTCCAAACTCTCTCTTCTAAGCTATTCCAGCTGTTCCTGAACCTTTGACATTGGCCCAAAAATGCCCAAATATTTAGTGTCATTTCTCAGTAATAGCATCATTCAGGGAATCATACAATCATAAAAATATTAAGGTTGGGAAAGAATTCCAGGATGCTCAAGTCCAACCTTCAACCAAATTCCACCATGCCTACTGAACCATATGACAAAATTTCACATTTACCTGTTTTTTGAACACTTCCAGTCATGGTGACTCCACCACCTCCCTGGGCAGCCTGTTCCAATGCTTAATCACTCTTTCAGGGAAGAAATTTTTCCTAATGTCCAACTTGAACCTGCCCTGGTGAAACTTGAGGCCATTTCCCCTTGTCCTCTCTCTAGCTGGCTGGGAGAAGAGACCAACCCCCACCTCACCACAACCTGCTTTCGGGAGTTCAGAAAACAGTCTTGTTCAAAACCCTTTGGAGTGAGCTGTGTGTACAGATAATCCTTTTCTCAAATATCTTCTAGGTCACCCTTAGGTCCAAAGTCAAGAAAGCTGAGAAAGTGAAGAACTGATGTATTTATACCTTCTCCATTAGCCACCTTCATGTGCAATGTTTGGCCTGGGTGAAAGGAGGCAAGGAAATTAAACAAATGCAGACAATTGCACCTCACTGGCATGTGCCCATGTTTCTGCTGTCCATCCGAAGAGAGAAACTTCAAGGAATGTAGCTTTTTATTGCTTAAAAAACAATTTCATTCTTTTAAATTTTTTCCTAATGTATAAGAAGCAAAAATAGAAAATCAGACATAGTTCAGTCCCTTAACAAAGGACCAGCTATACTTTATAATTTCCTTCATATCGGTGCAGCATGCCCTTATCAGGCTGTGAAGATGCTGCCAAGCACATGAAATTAGAAGAACAAAATGAGGTTACCTTGTTTGATTTTTTTCTTTTTGGAAGACACCCAGAACCACACCCTTCTACTCCAAAGGAAACTGAATTTCATGGTACAAACAGGAAGCAACAGTGTTTGAGGTATTGATGTCTGGGGGTAGTAGATCTGGAAAATGTCTGACAGCCAGAAAAAAATGGATTTTTCTAAGCCTTGGGGATCTTATAGAAAAAACCCTTTCAGCTGCAATCCCTTTTATGTTATCAAAGGTTGTCTAAAATCAGTGTTTCTGCTTATTTATCCATGTAACACAGTGCCATGTCTGAAAAACAAAATAGATAAAACTGACAGTGTGTGAGAGAATCTTGCATAGGGATGAGTAGGATGGGAGACATCAGGGAGGAATAAACTGGAGTGGTTTTAAAAATTAAATTAAACCTGGATGGGGTGATGGGGTCTTAGGGGGAAATTCTGTTTAGTTTTGTAAAATGAACCTGCAAAACAAATCTCTGTGTGTGTGTGTGTTTGTGTGTGTGTATGTGCAAGGTCAGGGTGTGAGAGGAGGATTTTGAATCCATATGGAATTTTAAATACTCTTACTGTAGAATTCTACATGTTTATTTAAAAAGCCCTATGAAATGGAAATCATTCTCTATCAAATTTAAATTGAATTTTTAGGATTTTTCCAAGGGACTGATGTTAATCTGTGTTTCCACAACCAGCTCCAGAGAGATAAAGTATGTTTTTCTCTTTGAATTTTATAATCTAAACCATTTCTTAATTGGGTAAGGTGGATAACACTGCAAAGTAAATCCAAGTAGAAATGAACATTTTTAAAGAATTTTTCATTGCTTATTATCTCATGTCATTCATGATTAGTCTCAGAACTTTTTCTGGCAGAAATAGTGAAATTGCACACACTAAGCACATCTTACAAGGAGAGAAAAAAAAAGTGATTAAATACTGATTTTATTTTTGTAATAATCAAAAAAAAGACTCAGTTGCTTATCTGTTCAGAACAAACAGTACCATGTGGCCTGTGCCGTCATAGCATACATACTGTCAAAAACCAACCAATATTAAAAAAAAAATTCATTATTAAAACTGATAATATCCATTAGTTTGTAATATATCCTCATATTGCTTTATGCAAGAGGATAAAGGATGAAAATGCAACATCCAAAGGAGTAAATTATAAACAGAAGAAAATCCCCTATAGCAGTTATAATGCCACACAACACAGAACTCTGACTGAAAGTTGCCATGACAGCTGCAACGCAATTTCACTGCAGCTGCTCTTGAATTCTCTAAATAGGGATATAAAGTGTGGGTCTCAGTGTAATGACTATACCACAGTATTCAGGCTAAGCAGGATGTGTTGCATAATTTCACAATATTAATATTCTCCATTTCTCACTTTTCTAAGCACTGCCTGCCCTTTTCTCAGAAAGGACTGAAAAAGAGGGTTTGTACCTCAAATGTCAGCCTATCATTACCTGTAAGAGAACTTAATGCACAACATTTTCCTTTAAGTGCAAGCCAGCAGTGGCAGCACTTGTCCATAATTCTCTGCAGCTTTGAATTTGCGAGGTGCCCACACAAGGAATCCCCCTCGAGGGAGCAGCACCGTGGCTGGTGTTGTATCTGTGCCACAGTGGGCAGATTACTCTGGCAAATACTGCACAGTACAGTTGTGTGGTACAAGATCTCTCGTCATTTTGGGTCTTACCAGTAGATTGGTGGGATTTCAAAACTGCCTTCCAGAGGACCAAAAATACAGCTTGTTATAAGCTAGTTTTATAAAGTTATCAATAAGATCATACAGCAGGACTAATTAATTCATATTACAACCCAGGAAGCCAAATTTTACCCCGTGGTCTATCTCAACACATATGGGATGCTTGCTGCTTGATAGCTGTCAGCTGGTTGTTTGCCTGACAGCTTGATTCCAAAGTCACTTTGGAAACTATTATTCCCAAAGTGAAGCAAACAGACAACACCATTAAGAGTTGAAAATGAAGATAGCACTTCATTCCCTGTGGAAGGGTAAAGCTGTCAAGGGGAAATGGACTTCTTAGACTCCATACTTGCAGGTTCGTGGTCTTAATAAAGAAAGAAGAGTATAACCATCAGTGCAGTGGACAAACAAATCCATTTCAAACAAAATGATTGTGAAAAATTTCAGCTCCATAACCCATCCTGAAGAAAAATTACTCTCTTCCACCTTATTTATTTTGTATCCTGAAGATAACTTGAGAATGGGAAAGCTGCCCAAGAGTGACAACTGGCTTAATAAATGGAATAAATCTGTCACTGCTGTTGTCAGGTTCCAGTCTTGTCTGACAATGCATTCAGGTCCCAGATCAGGGGGAAAGTGAGGCTTGCAGAATATCAATTCCATTTAAATGAGCACAGGAAACTGCATCTGGGGAAACTCCTCTTGTTGCCAGGAATATATCAGGAGTTCAGTCTTATAAGTTCCTGAAACGGTCTTACTTCAGACTCCCATCCAAACCACCTCTCTACCAGTAGACACCTTGCAATATTGGATACATGTCAAAAGCAAGAAAGTTTCTCTCTCCCTGCATTTATTTTGATTAAGCACATTACTAGAATCACAACATATTTAAGTTTCAAAAACAATCAGCCCCTTCCTGTTAAAAATTTGCGTCACTGTAGGACACAGCTGGGTACAACTCAACATAATCTGCAAGTCAGCAGAACTGTGTTGCTTTTTGCTCTTGCAATTAATGCAATGAAGGACTGAGAGGCTGAGAACAGAACAGTGGCAAACTAACTAGCTTAAAAGCATTTGGGATAAGATCTGTGGAGTGGGGAAGAACTTTTCAATCACTGCCAGTACATGGCTGTACAGAGCTGTGCAGACCCAAGGCCCAAACAGCTCTTATTTTCTAGGTAAAAAAGAAAAACAAAAAGCTGAAAGTGGTTTTAATAGTTGAAGAAGCAAGAGCAAACACAAAAAAAAATGCCCAGGCATATTGGTGGGCAATGCTGGCACAAGAATAAACAAGGATGATTTTTGACAAAAATCAGGAGAGTTCTGAATATTAGATTTTTTTGTTATTAATATAATCCAATTAATTGTATGAACCAAGTTGTGGTACACATTACAGGAGAAAAAGAATGTTTAACTTTTTTTTTTAAGGTAAGTAAGGTCAATTTTTCAGATTTTTTTTTTTCACATGATTATTTGAAATAACACTGGATTTGATGCCATGACCTAGAGCCTTTAAGGCCTTTTTTCTTTTTCTTTTAACACCAAGGAGTGGATGGTAGTTTCTTCAACACTATTTCTATGTTTTGCCAATTTATATGGCTTTGACCTTCCAAGCTACAATAACTTTGGTGTCATAAATTACCCATGTACTTTTCAACTTGTCTGAATCCTAATGCATTACCCGTGAAAGCCAGCTGGACCAGAACAATAAATAATTCCTGTGAGGGAATAATTCCTTTCCAATACTTACACTACAGACACGCATTTGTTGTAGGCTTCCACAATTGTTTGGCTTCACAATGTTGTTTCCTGCAGAGCACCATTTCCTCAGACACATTGAAAAATTGTGAGCTACAGCAGCAGTGCCAACAAATATAGCTTCTATCTCTCAAGATTGATATGCACAGTGTATCTCTCCTTCCAAAAATGCAATATCTTTATATTAAAGAATCAGTGTGAATCACCTTAGAGCCCACTTTTGCCCTCTTATTTATAAGTGACAGCATACAATATTTTATGTGAAGCCAAGGCTATTACTACTGTTTTGATATATTCATATCAAGAATAAGGACACAGTTGTAGGCTTCCATGCAATAACACTCTATTATTTTTGGATATTCCAAACTCAGGTTAATTGAAATACTGCCATTGTTGCTTCAAACTTTTCTTTTTATATTTTTTTTACAGAAAGCCATATAGGACCAATATTAAAAGCTAAGCTAAGCAGCTCTGCCTCCAAAAAAATCAAATGACAGCTTCCTCATTTCAAGTGTGAAAAACTGTAATAGAAGAATACATTTTTGTGGGTGAATTATCAGTTCTGTTGATCTCAACTGACAGTGTCATATTCTCTCAGCTGAAGGATTGTCCCACCTTCCTCCACAATGACAAGCATATTTCTTGTTTGAGTCAGTTGAAAGCAGCAGCCTGATGGATGTGAGGTTGCTGTGGCTGTGCCCCAAGGTCCAGCCAGTAGCAAGGCAGAATATGTATTCACAAGACACACACCTGCATGGACCCATACACACATGCAGAGCTGGCCACCTGCATCAGCACAAACAGCAGTGCATTGCCAGCACCCACAGAAATGCACACAGCACTCACACAAACAGCAACAGTGTGGATGGCCTATCCTGTTCTTGATTTCTGTCTATTGGGGTGGAAATTCAGTGGTGGAGAAAAAAATAAAGTATATATATATATATTCATACAAAATATTAATTACTATGATGGTGAGCCTTAGATGTTCAGCCTATCCAGAAGCTTCTCCCCAGATATCCTGGTCCCCCCAGCTGTTGGTACCCAGACATATAAGCCCCAGAGATTTGCAGTTGTCCTCCAGTAGCTGGTCTCTTTTACCCTAAGAAAGTACCCCATAACTGGTACTTTTTACCCTATTTGCTGCTGAATTCAGTTTGAATTTCATCAGTTTTCACACATGCCCACTCAGAATAGAACACATATCCATACAGAAGTAGAAAGAGGATTCAATGAAAAGAATGCAAACTGCAACTATGAAGTACTGGTCTCAGTCTGACAAGTGGAATAAAAGACAATTATACCTGACCAGTTTGGTTTATTGTCTTTTCTCTCAATTCTTTCCTGCTTGTTCCTTCCTAATCCACCTTGACAGCTCCCTTTCTCAATTTCATTCCTCCCCTAAACATCTCATAATATCTCACACATTGTCACAATTCCCTCAAAATACCCCATAATAAGCTTTATATAATGCTCAAGTACTGCTTCTCCTGGTATCCCATAGTGAGGCCTCTACCCCTGCATACAGTAACCCCATCAGTCTTCAAGGTGTTCTGAAAGGGAGGGGTAAAGAAGTCTGCAAGGTGCTCTGAGGTCCTTAGTTTTTGGTGGGCTTCCCACTGGGGACAGTGTTCCCATCTGTCTCCTTGGACACTCCCAAGCACATCTTCCAGAGTTCCTCAGTCTGGCAATTGTTCTGTTGATTTTCACTGGGCTTGTTCTTGTGTTCTTCTGCTGATTAGTTTTTAACCACATAACTGTAATTGTCAGCTAATGATTCCAGTGAGACAAAGATCACTCTTCAAAACCATCAAGTGTTGTGCTCCTCAGCATCTCCACATTGCCAGGCTAGTGGTTTTGGCTTTGTGTGTCTCAATCTTCATCCACTTGTATGTTTGTCGCTTATTCTTATTACTAATGGGCATGGATGTATGAACTGTCACCAGCTAGATGCTTAGTACGGTCTTCCCAGAAGGACCTGGGGAAATGTCTGCCACAGCTCCTTTCCTTCTCTTCATTCTCTTTCCCATCTCCTCAACTAGTGGTAGTAGCATTTCTGTTTTCCTTTCTCCGCAGCTCATATCCAGTGTCTTTTTCATTGTTTTATCTTTAGAAAGTAGATAAACCAACATAATGGTGTTTATATATGGCTGTGACAACTTATTTTAATCCTCTTTATTTTATGGATTGGGGCACTGAGATATACAGTGAAAATCATGGAAAGCATGAGTTAGTCTTTCAAGTGTTTCTTTCCATTTCCACATTAATCATATTTTTAATTAGATTGAGGGACACTATTAAAAAGAAAAAAAAAAGTGGTGACCTTAATGAATTATGAAGTGTTATTCTGACTTTTCATATAAATGATACACAACATATGATGATAAACTTGTCACTTAGCAATGACTGATTTGTCCCTTTGTGTGGAGTCATTTCAAGGTGAAACACCTACATTAGTTGTCTCTATAAGCCAAATGTCTAAGATCTCATAGATCATGGCATTCCAGCCAGTACAGTCCGTGGAGCCTGCCAGAACAACTATAACTATATGTGAGATATCAGCACAAGGCTGGAAAACACACCACAGGAACTTTGTGAGTCAGTTCAGTCGCAAAAACCTAACAAAATTTGAGATACTTTTGGATTTCCAAAACTTTCTTGTGGGTTTCACAGCTATAATGAAGGACCTAGAGCAGAATCACATTTTCTGAATATTAAAAAAAAAAAAAAAGGGAAAAAGAATCATTGTATTGCTAGTGAAACCAGCACAAAATTAACCAACAAGAAACTGTTAGAGCACTATAATTTCTTTTCTCTGGAGGTAAAATGAAACCTTTAGACACAAAGTTAGGGTGTTTAGGTAACTGAACTGAATGCCAGACACACAGTGACTACTACCATGGGACCTTGGGCTCTAGGCGGAGTCTTAAATTCAGGTACAACCACTTTGACTTTTGAGATTTTTCTTAAGAAATTCTATCATTATAAGCTATAAAAAGCTGTATGATCATAACAATAATTGTTTGTTCCCCAAAATAACGACAGCTGAATTCATTAAAAAGCTTATCCCCTTATTAAAGTACCCATGGTCAAGTACATATCTTCGAAGCAAGTACCATTGAACTAAAAGTGAATGTTTTTTAACTTCAAGTGGATCTGGAGATCTGAGGATGAGACAGACAAAATGTGCTCTGACTTCTAACTGGAAACGTTAGAAACATTTCAAGAAGTTTCCAAAGACTTCAGAGGAAAGTCTGAACTGTTTTCTTAGTCTCCAATCTTGCTTCCAATCAGGTGATGAAAATTGAAAATGCTCAGGTAGATTAAAGGGCTCTAGGAGTGAAATGTTTCATACTGATTGCTTATTGTTAGCAACCCTTTGATTCTGGTGTTAAAGTGACTCCATACTTTCTGTTTATTTTCCTCTTTGTGAAAGAAAATCACCTTCCCTATCTTTTTTTTTTTTTTCTTTTTACGTAAGATTTTCTTTATTAATATCCAGTTAAAAATGGAGATGGAAAAGAAACATTTAGTCAGCTCAAGGAAACGACTCGAGATCAGATCTTTCATTCAACACAATCATTATAAGCACAGCTGAGTCACTCTGATGTACATCTTGAAAAGCCACAACTTAACTAGGGTTTTCAGGTCTTACTCTGGCATCTAAGTGCACCAGTATTTGGAACTTTGTTTCACTTTGGACAAGTCAGTTGCTCTGTCTGACTTCTGTAGCTGCAAACTGTGATTTTTAGCATGGCAGCTGTGAGAGTAGTATTGACAGTTAGAGAAAAATAAAGGGATGGATAATTATAACTAGAAAAAAATATTTATTTTACTACATCTATGACCTTTGTTGGAGGAATCCTGCTGTACTTGCAAAATATCTTTTCTAAGACAGAGAAGTCATGCTATATTTACTGACATTGGATGTAACCTCCAAACTTAAGAAGAGCAAAAATCCTTTAATATCGACTTTGGGATCTGCTATTACTGCAACTCTCTTCTAAAAGTCATAACAGAAAATGTTCTCTTTCACTTGAATTTGAAATCACAAATTCCTTAAGTACAAATATCTCAATGACAAAGCAGATTCAGGTTTTATTCTGCTATCACTAGTGTGAGATGAGAAACTAACAAAATATGTTCAGTGCAGACAAAAACTCCCTAAACTAAACTTAGTGAGTGAGCAGTGAGTGAGGAGAATCACACAGGCATTACTAAAGCAACACAAATGCACAGAAGTTTTGATATTTTTCTTTTACCTCATGCTTGTTTGATCCAGTGGGATTCTTGACAGTGCAAGAACAGCTCCTCACCTAATCTAGAATGGAGAAGCTCCCATAGCTTCAATGGCTCACTCTCTTTCCTGATTTACTACCTTTCCTTCTGCCTCAAACCATAGCTGTCCATTTCAGAAGGCTGTCAGTCCAAAAGTGCTGGTTTGTTTTGTTTCTCAGTTTATTTATTTATTATCTGTATTTATTTATTTATTTATTCCCAGTGTTTCTCTCCTGTCTGGAATATGGTAAAATTAAGCATCTGCTTTTCACGTGGGCCGTATGAATGCAATGGCACAGGGCTCAAACCAGTCCCATGGAAAGCCACCCTGGGAGCAGAGGGGAACCTTACAGCTCCATGGAAGCTCCTCTCTATGTTTCCTTCATGTCCCGTGTTTCCTTCATTTACCTGTTTGGTTTGGGGGACTAGTTGTTATTAAGGCAATAATACCAGACAAACACCACACTAAGCTTCTCTGACTATGCACTTTGAAATTCTGCCAGAGTTGTTCCAGTTGTTTACTCCATTAATCCTTCTAAATAAGCAGAGATTTTGTTGATCTCCGTCACCTAAATAGATAATCTCCACAAATGAATTAAAGCTGTTTGTTAGGATTCCAGATGACTCACTTTGAAAAGATACCACTGGCTTTGATGGTACTGTTCTTTGGTGTATATTAATAGGGTTCTGACAAAAAAAATGGCCAGTTCATAGAACAAAAAAATCAAAGAATGATGTTGGCAAGATGACAAACTAGTAGAATGCCAGATCCTGAAATGTAAATTATTTTTATTTCCCTATTAGATATGACTTTTTATTTCAACATCAGATATTTTCATTTGCTTGCTTCTTTTAATCTACCTGTTTTTATATAAGGTGGAATATATGTATTTTATAATAATGCAGATGTATTATATAATAATATATAATGTATTATATAATAATGTAGAATATATCATGTTTTATCTTTTATTATTAGAGCACCTTTGAACAGAGAAAGGTTGTCTTATTCTAATTATTGAAAATGTACAAAAGCCAAATATTATATTGTATATAATTTTGGTTCAAGCTAAATTCATCCAGTGTTTTTTGCTCCCTGCTAATCATTCTTCATCTCTCTTCCACCTGCTAATTAAAGGTAGATATTAGGTGCAGTCCTTTCCCTCTTATGTTGTCTTGTCTCTTGGCATAATCTCAGTTTAAATTGCAGGGAGGCATGACAGCAGAATATATTATAGAAGGAAAAATCTTTGCTGAAGAGCATTGTGTTCTCATTGAATAAATGTTAATTGGAAACCAAGAGAGTTTAATGCTGTTGCTTTTGCCAGTTTGATTCCATCAGTTAGCTCTCTAAAAGAATAATTATCATAATAATTACAAAGCAAAGCAAATTGAATATTTACCTACTGTAAATGATCCTGAAACTTCATGAATTTTAAGAGATAGATTATTCCTCCCTGTAATTCTTTTGGGCAGAGCTGATGTTTTCCATCAGCTGAACAGACAGATTTATTAAAAATATTTAAGGACTCAGACCTCATCAATTTTGGTTTCAGTTTTATGCCTAAACACCCTTCGCACTTTCCTCGTAATCTTACTGCTTTTTGCTTTTGGCAGTAGAAAACCACCATTTTCCTTAGAAATGTTTGAGGTTAAATTCAGTAAAGACAAATAGCTGATTAAGAATCCTATTTTAACACTAAGACATAAGAATTTTACTTTAGGCTCTGACACTGTGTTTAAGATGGGAAATCTATGCATCTCACAATCCTTGCATGACAAAACTTGAAGGATGCCTCAAAGATCTGGGGATATTTTATATCTGTGAAAAATATTGACAAGAACTTAAAAACTTGAGTTTCTGTTCAGCCTCTAATCATCATATTACTCCAGTGACACTTCTATCATATAATTCAGAGGGAGAAAGCCTACTTTCCTTTCTTCCTCATCCCCATAATTGAGGTAAGAGTCTAAAAAAATATCTCTGGCAATGTAAAGACAAGCCACCAGTGAAAGATATGGACAACTTTACCACTTTGGTGAGAGTCTCTGCAACCCTGGAACCATGGTACACTGCTATGATTTAAAACAAACTAGAATGGAAGATTTCTGGGCAATCTGTTCCAGTGTCTCACCACCCTCACAGTAAAGAATTTTTTTCTACCATCTAATCTAAACCTTCTTTCTTTCAGTTTGAAGCCATTCCCCCTTGTCCTACAGTTCCTGATGAAGAGTTCCTCTCCAGCTTCATTGTAGGCTCTTTCAGGTACTGGCAGGTTTCTGTGAGGTCTCCACTTAACTTTTGTTTTTCTGGGCTGAACAGCCCAAATTTTCTCAGGCTGTCTTCATAGTGGGGGGAAACATAGGTTATTGTGGTGCTTTACAAACAAGGAACTTCATACAGTTCTGCAGACTTCTATCAGCAAGGAACAGAGAGCAAAGGCATAAATTAATATGGAGATCCCTCCAGCACAACTTTCTTCATTATTATGTCTGTTTCTCCACTAAACCCAGCATTATGCATTTATTACCCAGTGCCAGCCTGCCTGACACAGATGGGAGCTCTCTGTACCCTTCTATAGAAGCCTGTCTCTTGGCTATTGGAAAATGAAGGTTTCACAGAAAAGAAAAACACACACACACACACAAACAAAACACACACACACACAAAAACAACAACAAAAAAAACCCCAAAGCCAAACAAAAAAATACAACAAAACAAAACAAAAAACCCAAACCAAACCAAAACAAAAAACACAAAAGAAAATAAAAAATCCCAAACAGCAACAACAAAAACAAAAACAAAACAAAAAAAAATTGCTTATTGAGGCTGCTGGATCTTCAGTAGCAATCAATTTAACCACAAAGCAGCTTCCACAGAATGGGCTGCCAAATTGCCTTGATACTTCCATTTTGGAAGATTGTTTATCTAACAGTATATCTATACATCTATACAATGCATCTATAGTGCAGACTTCAAACATCAGTAGACCTGAAACTCTGCATCTTTGAGACAGTCCTGTGACTCTATCAGCTTCTAGATGAAGCTGATGTTTCTATTCCTTGTCTGGCTAAAGACTGGTTGTCCTCAGTTGATAGAAGCATGTGGTACCTCTTGGTGTAATAAGGCAGAAGTAGCCCTCAGCCTGCAGCTGTGGTGTGGGATTTCTAGTTCAAAACTATTATGTTGTGAATTGTGCAGTGTGATACATTCCCTGGCACAAGTGCAGCTCCACAACTTCTCTTGTTTTATGACTTCATATACTGGACGTTGCCTCAGGTACTGGCTCAGCAACAGAACAGGCAGTAGGGAGACAGAACATGTGCAGGTTGTGCATCTTGACCTGCCAAGAGTTACAGATGTGATTGATCTTGCTTGCATGTTTCCATTTTAGTCATTATTTCTAGCCCGTTTTGTTGCTGTGAGACAAAAGTAGCACTCACATAACGTCAAATTTTTAAGAAAAATAGGTTAATCCCCACACTTTTCTGGAATGCTCCTCATTCTATTTATTTTATTGGTTTGCAGTTGGTTCTCCTCCATCCATTTCTGTGGAATTTCTTAATGCACCATTGCTTTTATTTACAGTATTTACTTCAACTGATTACCTTTAGGCTAGACTTTTCCCTAAGGTTAGGGCAAGAAGCAAAGTCTCCAAGGTATGGAACATATAAGAAAATAAGCACTAACAGTTGGAATTTTTAGGGATCCCAAAAGACAGTAGAAAGTTTTAAATAAATATTTTGGCATCTAGATCACATTGAATAATAAAGATTTACCCTTAAATACCTTCACTAACACAAGAAATCACTTTTGAAACTAGCTGTAGAGTAGTGTATGAGCCTGTGGTGAAGACAAGGTTGGGGAAATTACCAGTGTTATTCTCCATGTTGAGTTGAATCAGAGAATTTCTGTAAAATATTATGTGCCTTGATTTCTCTGCTCAAAAAACTAGATAGAACTTTAAGTATTTCCAAACTTTCCTCTGGCTTGCTTAGGGAACTTACTTTAAAAAGCTACTAATCCTTCACTAAGGAAAGCTCCAGTGGGGCTCTGATTATGAGCATGGCCTTGATATACTACAAAACCACTATTTTGACTTGCATAAAAAACTGAGTGAATGAAGTTTTCCATGCAGCAGATCCTTCACAAAAATAATAGCTATACCAAAAATATCTAAGTACTCCTTATATTCAGTTTTAAAGGTGCAAAGATTAATTCAGAAGACTAAATGATAGCATCAGTTAATAACTGGACTTTTTTCCTAGAGTTACCAGAACCTTCAGCCATTCAGCATTCCTGAATATTCTTTATTTCTATGCTGCCACTAGATGGCAGAGTCAGTCTTGTTATTGAAAATCCACAAGAAAAGTTGCTCCCCAGGATGGAATAAAAAATAGACCTTTCCTGCACGGGACAGTGAGATTTACCATGCAAAAACTAGAAGATTGAAAAGGGTTATGAACAATGATTAAGCAGTTTATTTGTTATGTTTTGTTGATGTCCAATACAATATCATTATGTCCTGAATAGATAATTCTATTTTTATTCCACTGATTATGTCTAGCTGTTAAACTCAGGATTCAGTAGAGAATCTCCAAACAATATCTGTCTTCAGGTCTCATATCCAATACAACAGAGTTTTTGCCAATAGTTATCTGTCCTCGTTATCTGTATCAGAATAATTTGCTATGCCTGTCTTTGAAGACTGAGAGTGAGATCTGCTAGGCTGGTACTTGATTGTTGAGCCAAAAGAGACAACATCAAATGCTTCCCAGGCTTCTCTTTTGAAATCAGTAGAGGTCTAAATCTGCATAAAAGTAATGTGTTGTAAAGAAATCATACCTTCCAACTCATCTAATAAAAGAACTCAACCAAACAAACAACTTTTTGGTCTCCATTGCTGGCATTAGTTTATAATTTTCTCACTTGTCATGGTCTGTCGTGGTTTTTTTGACGAAAATAAGGTGGGAGGGGTTTTGTTTGCTTGTTTGGGGTTTTTTTTTTGGTGTTCGGGTTTTTTTTTTTTTTTTTTTTTTTAAACCGCAGATATGGATGGTTGTGTCGCCTGAATCCCGGCATAGAAAGAATAGTGCAAAGATTTATTTTGTCCACTAGATGGCAGTGAGATCACACATTTGGAAGAAAGCTTCCTAAATTTCCATTCGAGTTTGTACCAAAAATTACCAGAACTAATCCTGTGACAGGTGATCATCAACACTCAATTCAGCCTTCAAACGAGTTTTATTAGCCTTAATGTTTCACTTCTACATAAAATCAGTTTTTATCTTCTGAATCTGTGTCAGTAGTCTCTGAAATTCAGACTTTCAATTCAGACTTTTTTTGTTTGTTTGTTTTGTGTTTTATTTGTTTTATGAAAAGAAAAGAGAAGAAAGAACAGAAACTAACCACTAGACATTAAATGAATCTCTGAAAGGTTTATAATAAACATAAAAATTAGGACCTTAGATATGTCCAGTGTTCTCTTTCCATTGGTTGCCTTCTTCAAATTGATTGAGTTCAGAAATATAGTGATAAAAGAATAATCAATAGATTATATGAATTTTCAAGTTATAAATTCTAATGTTATCTTCGAGAGACTTAGGGTTTCACTGGTAAAAGCAAATATCCATAAACATTATTAAGCCCCTCAGATAATTTTTTTAGAATTTTTCATATCTATGTCTCTTGAAAAAGTCTGTTCATATTTAAAGGATACAGCACTGAAGGCTTATAGTAGAGGGAAACATACTGTATCTCAGGTAGCTGAAAGATATGCTGCAGTCTGGGTCTCTGATACATCTCAGAGCTCTCAGAGTTTGTTTTTAGGGATAGTTCAGGTATCTAAAATGCCTGGAATACATTCTGTGAAAATAGTGAACCATCCCTGGATATGATGATGCAAGAAGGAGCCATTGTGTGTGCTGCAGAAATATGTCACCACTTCTCAGG
Organism: Myiozetetes cayanensis; assembly: GCF_022539395.1. Classification (NCBI taxonomy): domain Eukaryota; kingdom Metazoa; phylum Chordata; class Aves; order Passeriformes; family Tyrannidae; genus Myiozetetes; species Myiozetetes cayanensis. The sequence continues at coordinate 7,687,902 of NW_026087521.1, forward strand.
GACAGGCCTCAAGTGGATCAAGAAGTAGCTGCCTTAATTGTTAAGGACCATTTATAAAGTACTCCAACATCTGTCACATTTTAAGAATTGGCTTGTGAAAGCAGGCATGATGTTTCAAGCAGAAGGGAAGGTTGAGGTAAAACTGCCTGCAAATACTTTACCTTGAAAGGCCACAACAGAGCATTAATTGTGCCAGTACCTCTGGATTAAAGTCCTCTGCTGTTCCTTAAATCAGTGTTACCATTTCTGAACTCCCAGAAAGTGTGGCTTCAGTGTACCAAAACTGTTGTGAAACTTATCCCCCTCACAGACTTCTGCCATTAGGACTGTATTTTAAAATCTGTATACAGTATAAAGTATTTCAGAGATTTGTATGTATCGGGATGATATCATAATAACCACAGTTGTGCATCAGATGGATCCATTCTGGATCAGTTCTGAATCCAGTATACTAGTATTCTGGAGTTCTTTTGTTTTTTTAATATTAATCTGAATGGAAAAGGTGAGAAGCCCCTTGGTAATGTTTGTGAAAAATTTTATGTGATAAACCTAAAACTAACTAAAACATAGAGAATTAAAATTATGAATATTTTAAGACTAAAATAATAGCTCTCTCTTGTCCTCCTTTATTCTGTTCAAAACTTTGTTAGCTAATCTTTTATGCTGTCCTAAATTTCAGAAGCAAAACAAAGGTTTTCAGAAGGTTGAAAGTAGCACATTACTGGTTTTATTTGCTATATAATGAAAATTAAGGATGGGTTTTGTCTTTTCTCACTGGTCAAATATAAAAAAAAACCAAACCAAACCAAACCAAAACAAAAGAAAACAAACAAAAAACCCCAACAAAACCTCTTTTGAATCTGTCATTCTCCCAGGAAAATTTTAGTGCTGCACTTTTGCCTTGTCTTGCCCAGGGCAACATGACCCAGCCAGGTCTCCCAACACTCCTGTTAGCAGTCTGTCTGTTCTCTGAACAGCTGTTTGTGGGTGCTCTCCTGGATGAGAACATCAACACTGTCCCTGGTGTTCCACTCTAGACAGTTTGGAAAATACAAAAAATTAAACATTTTTTTCTTTGTTGTAACTGTGTCTGGTAAAAGTGAGATCCTGTAATTACAGATCTTGAAAACATAGATATAAAGGGACATAAATAAAGAAAAAATAGCTTTCAGTTTTCAAAGCCTTATGCCATCCACAGGACAGTTTTGGAGGGGTAGAGATGTGGGAACTCACAGCAACAATTGCAGGGGTACATTTGCTGAAAGGCAAGTCAGCTCAGACACCTCATGTCTGATAAAAAACCAGAGTCCCCAGGACTAGCAGCAGGTTTGCCAAGCCTTCTATTTAGAGATTGAAACCAGCTTCAGATCAGAAGTGAACATGTGGAACCCACATGTGTTTATAAGTTAGCTGGGGCCTAGGAGAGCCTCTGGCTATTTATCCATGTGTCTGTCAGTACCCTGCCTTCCTGCACACTGGATGTCAGGGTGCAATCTTTCTCTTGTGCTTCTGAGTGCTCAGATTTTTCTTTTGGGTTGTGTTTTTACACGGAGAAAATAATAATAATTTAAAAAGGCCCCCCAAACAAACCCACCTCTCAACACCATCTTACTGCAGTTAATGTGTGAGCTATGGTTGTTGGTAGCACTTCATTTCTATCACTCTTAGTGCTCTTGCTGTCACATAGAGGCACTTAAGCAAGAACATTTCTGTCACATAGACCCACTTTCTTCTAAACTTTAGCTATTACTGTACCAGGAGTCAGAAACAAGGACAGTAGCCTCTGCTGATAAGAGGAAATCAAAGATGTTGACATGGATAAGCTATTCCGCGTTTGGGATTGAAAACTCTCCCCACACGGTACAGTAATGTGCTGTGAAGATATGCTTTTTCCAGGAAATTTTACCTTTTCATAAATGTAGTGATAAGTGTGTATTCAGTGACTGAACAATACCCAGTTTTGTACAGGCAGACAACACATGCCTGGGAGAGCTCTGTGTAGGAGAGATTTTGGTAGAGCATAGGCAAGAGGTTGGGCTCATGGAGTTTGGATCATCAGGGCAATATTTCTCACACAGTCAGTACACTAATTTGAGTGTGATGATATCAGCTGTGCCTTCCGTGGCTCAGTGATTGGCTTTAAACACCCTCTCTATAAATTCTTTGCATAAAGGCCTGCTGTGGGCTGAAGTACATCCTGAAGAAGCAAGGAATGAGGCCTGTGACAGCTTTTGTATAATGGGATTGTAGGCTGATTAAAAAATTCCTTAAAAATACTGTTGTTCTGGTGCCTTTAGAACATTTAATATTACACAGGGATCGTACATTAGTTTTGGCATTAAAGCCACAGCGACTTGATTCTGATTTCTCACACTATGGAGTAAGACCAGACTTCAGCAGAATAAGTCCCATGTGAGACTTGTGTGTTCCCTCTTCTATATTCAGTGATTCCTTCTCTTCTTTACTCAGACTCCTCCCAAAGTATCTTTTTCATTTAGACTTTCTTGTTAAAGAAAATCAAATATCAAAGGTGGAAGAAGCAAGGCAAATAATTTGTTTTCCATATACTGCTTTATTCCTCTGTGGGACTTCTCTATCTGAGTCTTCTACATTGGTAGTTGAAGAAAGAGTGTATCTTTAAATTTCGTGTCCCAGTTCTGTAACTGCCAAAGGCTAATATAATTAAAAAATATTCGAAATGGAAGTACTCACAGAATCTGTGGCCTTTTTTTCTCACAAAACTGTGACCTTAGGATTTTTTATGAAGGTAAGCATGTAGGTAGAAGAAGAGACAATTAACATTCAGGTGGCTATGTGGCACTAATTTCCATTTCAAATAAGTAAAGCCTTGAAGGAGAAAGGAAAATAAAATTGTGGTCAACTACATTTGAGGTCTCATAACTCTTGTATATCCTTTTAATTTCTTCTTACTTCAATCTTTCAACAACAGTTGTGGCATTTTTCAACTCTAAACTCACAAGTAGAATAATTTATTTTAATAATGTCTTTTCTTTAGCTTCTAGTTGAACATAATTTGCAACATTCTCAAGCCTTACTAACTACAGAAGCATTACAGCAATGATTTAATTATTTCCTTCTCAGTATTTATTTGAGACAAAAGTTCCCTGAAAAATCTCAGATCTTCTACATTTGTTTTAGAAAAGGACCAAATGTCATGAATACTAAGCAGTCAGGTACTCCTACTGAATTAGTCCCTAACCACTATTTAATCATGTTAGCAAACTGTGAACATTTCTGGCCAGACTTGTTGCACTACCAGCAAATAATATCTTTGATGTTCCTTCCTTTTACATCAATCCCAATCCCTGTTCTTCATAATGAAATAGAAACAGCCATCATATACTACAGATGTACTTGCAAAGGACTTCCACAAAGTTTTGTCCTATGACACACAATAATCCTTATCTGAGGAGAGATAAAGGATCTGGAATATACAGTTTTTATGACACTTTTAAATATGAAAAAATAATTGGGAAAATGTGCTTTAACTGGAACACTTAAATAAAGCTTTTCAGGGAAAAGATTTTTGTTTCCAAAAGTAACAGGTCTGTTCTGGGTGACTGAGTTTCTTGATAGTGTCTTCTCCTGAGGGTGGTATAAAGGACACTTAAATTCACAGGATATTCACCTCATGCAACCTGATCATTGAGGAAGGGAGGAGATGTTTGAGAACACTGAAGAGCAATACCCTTTCCTGCCAAACATTGCTTTTTAGTAAGTCTGAAACACTGATGCTTTTCAAGTAATTGGGGAAGAGGGGGGTGAACCACAACAGTCTCAAACTAGTAAAAAAAAATTCCAACTTCTAGGTATTGTCCACAGAAAAAACAATCTGAAATCTCCCTCTATTATTATAGTTTCTTAGCAACTCACTGAATTTATCAGGTATTTAACTTGAGGACACACTGCTAACCATAGAATAGACTGAGACATATAAAAATGTGTAGGAAAGCGAGAGAAATCAGAGCAGGAAAGGAAAGAGAACCCAGGCTTTTGGTCTCTGTACATTCTGTCCTCATTAACTACAGCATTTGTCCCTACTTGAGGAATGAAACACAAAACAAGGGAGGATTGTCTACGAAGAAAGGGAAAATGTTTCTCCTTAACTCAAAAAGTTCCAACATGATGATGGAGTTGGTAAGACTGAAAATACTACAGTAGCCTAGCTGCAGCTGCCTCTGCAACATGGGAGATTGCCTCATCCCTCAAAAACCTTGAGTCAAACTTCCATAAGAAGCAGACAACCATATTAGGGGGTTAAACGATGAAAATATTCATGGCAGAAGATGAGACAATGAACCACAGCAATACTGATGTGTTTTGTGACGGAAGGACACCACCCTTCATACCCTTGAAGTACATATTAATAGTTTTCATCATCTGTTACCCATCTTCTTGATGGTAGGATATAAACGGACTGGTTTTAGCTTCTTTTTGTACTGGCTAGACCTACATCTCAAGGGCCACTGTGAACTGTGCTCTTGCACTACTTTCACTGTGATTATTCTTGGGTACCTGTAATTAAAACCATCTGAGAAAGCTACAGAGTCGAGATATCTCAGAAACACAGGCAACTAAAACAGTGATTACGTAAGATGAGTCATAGTGATGACCCTGAAATTTTGGCAAACAAAGCTGTACCTTTAAATTTAAACCTCTCTTCCCATTCTTTGCTAGTAATTTTTCAATGGACCTCTAATGAGTTAATAATAAATGAAAGAAAGGCTTTCCTATGATCTGTTCCTGACATTCATACAAATACATCCCAGAACACTAGAGTAACTTTCCCATGTCAGTCTTCAAGTAATTTTAGAGGGTGCTGACAGTGCTCAGACTTCAAGGTTTGTTAGGAACCAGCAGGATGCATGGGACTGGATTTGGCACCTGGAGATGGAGATAAATATTAATTAGAATCTCCAGAAGTAACTGTATGCTCAACTCCCACAGTTTCTCACTAATTAATTATCTGATTATCAAAGAAAATCTTGGTAGTTGCTCATCCTCAAGGCATTCCTAAGGCTACCATTCCAGACATAAGTCTTGATGTCAGAAGGTCTACAGTTACCATGTATTGTGGAAAAAAAAGATGTTTTTGACTTGAGAAATGTAATGTTCTGCTGCCAATTATATACCCAGTCTGAGCTGCTGACAGTTTCCTTTTCCTTTCACACTTAGGCAACATCTCTGGTCACAGAAAATGAAGCAAAGGCCTGAGGAAAGAAACAGAGAAATTTATTTTGAGGGAGAAAAAACTGAAGTTCCTGGCCAACTCTCCGATGCCTGTTCTATTGAGATTTACAGAGGATCTCCTGGGTCTGATTTATGAGGGAATTTTCTGGGCCAGAATGAATTTCTGAAGTTCATCATCTACACAAAGTAAAACAAACAAAAGAAAGCAGGAATCATGAGTATAAAATACTGCATTTACTTTCTTCCTCTTCTGAAACCACTTTTTGGTCAGATTATGTTGATCCTTTATCATACAGGAGAGCCATAGCATTGCTAGTAGGAATAATTGGAGACAAAAGGGACAAAAAGTAGGCAGAGATCTGAAACCACAAAAACATTTGGAGCTATAAAATATGGAATAGGGAAAAACACTGGAAGGCAGAAGAAGACTAAGACACATAATTAATTAGTAATGCACTACGACATGAAAAGATCTTGGGTTTTAAAAAGCAGTGGTAGGTCCATGAAGTTGGCTTTGTGTGCTTACTAGGCATATTTTGGGGTGATAAAGAACTTGCCTATAGGATATATTTGTGTGGATGTGGGGTGTTTCTTGGAAGAGAGAAGTTTCCTTCCTTCAAAATATTTTGCTCCTGTAGTCTTCGATGTAATGAGAACCAAATGCTTCCTGGATGTAATTATTTCAGAAGATCTGTTGAACAGACATTAGAACTTTCACCTGCTGTAATCTTAGCTCAAATACAGTTTACAAGGAGGAGGAAGACTACAGTGTCCTAAAGCCTTCTGGAATAAAATCTTTCCCTTTATAGATAATAAATCACTTAAAGCTGAAAACCACACTTAAGTAACACGTCATTGAGCCTTTTTAAAAACATTTTCTCTTGGTCTACCACATGTATAAATAGAGTTGAATAAAAATGATTTGTCTTGTTGATAATAAGACTAAAAGCACCAGTAGCAGGGTAATAATATATGCTTTCAGAAAAATCCTCTTAATGTTCTTTAAAATACTTCCTATCATTCAGACAATGGAAAGCTGTGTCTTTTGTTCATTATACTGGAGGAATGAAATATTAAAGCAGAAAACCTTCTATAATTTTAAAGGATAGATTTATTTGCTAATAGGGATAAAAGACTGTGTGTTTGAAGGACAATGGAGGAACTGTGCTGCCACAGTGAAAGGTGCTAACGTTTTACTCATTGGGGAATACTACTTTAGATATCCCAATATCCCAATATGAAACCACAATGTTATAATTGAACACAGGGGGCCACAAGAGATATGTTAGGAGGATAGAGAGTCCTCTCTTTTTATTTTTAATTTTTTTTTTCTTACCAAGGGGCTATTCTGCTCTTAATTCTTCTTCCAGAGTCCAGACTAGCTTTTCAGAAGTTGTGTTCACAGACAAACTCACCTTTCCAGAAAGGGTTGGGACTAGGGATTTTTAATTGCAAGATTGTAAGTGCCAAGGAAAAGGAGAGAGCTGGTAAATCAGTTACAACTGTGAAAGAGACACAAAGGAAAAGGCTGCCTCTTCCAAGAATCAAAGGAAAAGTCTACCTCTTCCAAGAATGACACAAATTGCTTTGATGGAAGTGTCTGCAACAGTGAAAGATTCTTACTTGTAAGTGTTTTCCCTATAAAAGCACTTATATTTGGAAAAAAAAAACAACTCTGAAAAAAAAAAAACGACTATTAGAGAAAAGAGAAGGAATCATATTATGAGAGAAGAGAAAAAGAAGGGAAAACCTTTCCTCCACTATCTCATACTGAAGCCATGTTTCTTGATAGAATTTTGGGTGCCTTCTTTTACAGACATCCTAAAGTTTATATATATGAAAATTTCTCTCTAGATCTTTAATTGCAACTCATGTATCAGAGATGCCCTTATGCCTTGTGAATACATTGAGAACAAAGTCAAATGATGCATTCAAATTACCTTACACAGATTTCTGGTCTTCACAATGGAAAGATCATATTGCAAACTAAAAATAAGTACCACAAAAAATCTTTCAGCAAGGACATCTTGCTGCTTATACCTCTAGGGTAAACTCCAGGATGTTGTGGTATCCTAACAGCGTTGAAGAGCCAAAGTATTGCTCAGGCATTTCTCAGATCATACATCTCCCAGAACTTGCTTCAGAAATTTAAGAAATAGTCATGGTTATTTTTTCCATGTCAGGGCATAATGAGGTATGTTACTGAGCCAAGACTCTTAGGAAATGAGACTGAAAAGCAATGAGCCATTCTTAAGACACCAGGCACATGGGCAATGCTCATTAGAAGGAAGTCAGACCTTTTCCTGGTAGATTCAAAGTACACAAGAGATCAAACCAACATCCTTGTTCAGCTGCCTTGCTTCTGACAGTTCTCAAGCTGCTTCATCATGCACTAAATCTAACATTAATTGAGTGTATTTCCATGCAAGAATGCTAATTAAAACAATGTACCTATCAAATACTCTTACTGCCTCCCAGGCAGCAAGAACACAAGAGACATCTGCAGTTCCACGTCAGAGTATGGGAGGATAAGAGGTAATTGACCCTGCAGTTGTTGGGTTAATTCACAAAGGGAAATCTCTTGCACAACTGGTGTTTCATCTGCTCTTGCATAAAAAACAATACCAGAAGCATTCTCTTTATATAAGCTATTAGTACAGAGTCATGAAGACTAATTACTTAAACAAGGAGTACCATAGGCACAGGAAATAAAGAAGTCTTGTGCTCATATATTTCTACTGCATGCCTGACTGACTTCAGAGTCAAAGAAAGCACAAGGCTCCATTTGACACTTTTCCTGTGTCTGGGACCTGCTTTGAAATTCTTCCCATGTGGGAGAGGCATGAACATGAACATCTTTTTACCTCCATTAGGCACAACAGAGTTTCACTTTGTAGCTGGTAATCCTTTTCCAAAAATTGGCAGAAACTGAATTATAGTTGATACTTCTATTCACCTGCTTAATTACTTTAACAAAGTATTTGTTTCACTGGGAGAAGACAGGAGGTGCAAAATAAGGAATACACATGGACAGGTACACTCACAACAAAAGCCTCATGTTACTGTAACAAAATTAAAACCCCCACCTGAAGTGTCAGATAAGACAATTTTCTTTACATACATGAGACTGTTGACTTTATTCCAAGGGGGTTTTGTCTGTAATAAGCAAACCCAGAAAATCCTGCAGGAACTCACAGAAAAGTCAGTTGTATTCAGTGTACAGAAGAAACCATGTAGGTCTTAATATGATGGTTGAGTGGCTTTTAACGTCCGTTATTCCTTGACTGAGAAAGAAATGTTGTTACACCCCTCAAAGGTTCCTTCCAAGAAGCAAGAGATAATTTTTAATTACTGATTGTGTATCTGCTGAAGAGCCTAAGCCACACCATTTGGATTCAAGCATGAATCTGAACTCCCTGAAGGTGCTCATGCCTGAGGTTTTGGGTTGATTTGATATAGAGATAAAATGACCACCTATGTGTGTTTATCTAAATCCCAGTCTAAAGTTATGCTTAAAAGTGGACAGAGTTTTGGGTTAAGATTTAAAGAAAACAAAGCAAAACTAAAAAGTCTTGATCAACTCAAAGTTATATTTTTCAAATACTTTTTATTTTGCTTAAGGGAAAAACTCATAGGAGTTTCTGGAATGTAGACAGGGTGGGTTGTTTAACAGAAGAGTTGAGCCCAGCCCTTTGGATGAAAATCTCAATCAAAGTTTGCTAAAAGAAAGGATGCTTTCCCTTTTTATCTTAAATGAAAAAAAAAAGCAAAAAACAAACCTGAACTTCCTCATAATGTTACATAATGAACTTATTATCTAACCCTGCCCACAAGCATGTCTTGCCTCTGCTGCACCCTGAAGAGGCAAGAATGGATTTTCACTAAAAGAATTTTTGAAAAACTCTGGCTTACACATGCAAATATTCACAGCTGATAAGTAGTGTGTTTTGTCTGAACACTGGATACCTTCTGGAATACCTGAAGCTAATTTAATTTAGTAATCAAGTAATTGGCAAGGAACTTAAATTAGATTAATACAGTTCTGTTCAGACATATCCAAAGTATATGCTAAACAAATTCATGCAACAATTACTGACGTTACTGTTCTCCAAAAGGTAGTTTACACTCTTATGTTGGAGCATGAAGGGGAAAGCATGTTGGTTATATGATCCAATGTATCAGTAATGCTGTCTGCAGCTGATCATTTTTCAGCTTCTGTTAGAGCACTTGACTCCTAATTGGGCAATTGCCTTTCATGACCGAGTAATTTACCCACTGTGAGTAAGAGCTGAATATTTTCCATGATAGCTCAAAGGCTGGTAGTTTAGATAGGAAGGTAAAAATCAGATTAGGTACTGCATTTTTTAATTTCCATGGCTCCCATAATTTGACTGAGGATTCATGGCATTAAGTGGTATTTCACTCCTTTTCTTTAAAGCATTGGATCTCAGATTTACAAGAAATTTCAGCTTTCATCTTCCTAAAATGCTGGTTTACTTCTGATTTATTTAAAATTTTGAATTTGTAGTGTAAAAGCAGAGTCATTACTATCTACTACATCCTAGAATTTTGTCATCCTTATTTTATGCTGATTTTTTATTATGCTTAAGGCTCAAAAATAAGTTATTATTTAGTGCTCCTAGGTGCCTTGATACAGTTATATACTTAGACAGAGGAAGAATAAAGTTGCTTAGCAGGGTATGACTGAATTGCTGTTAGACTAAACTTAATTTCATTTAGGCAGCAGAAAGTTCTTGAGCCTGAACCCTTGTGTTTTTATGATAGAAGCCAGATATGTGGTCTTCTTCTTGAGTGCCATGTGATAGAAACACAAAGAAACAAGAAATTTCTGGTAAACAAAGGGAGGAAATGAATCAATCCACTTTGGGCAGATTTTCAGTCTCATTACTGCTAAACAGCAGAGTATTTCATAGCAGAAAATTCCCAAGGATGTGTTAACACGTGCATTACTTATTTTTGATTTTCAAAATAACTGCAGCAAGTGAAAACAATTTTAAGGCATCTGTAACCTTACCTGGGAAAGTAGTCTGGAGTATGGATACTGAGAGATTAGAGAAGTTAAAGCCACCTAGTTTCCAGTATTTTGCAATTGCATTAATCGCACCTTGGATGGATCAGAGAGAACGACCTGTATCTGTATTCTAAAGGAAAAGAAAACACAAGGGACAGAGGAGATTCAGTCTTGGCATGACTATGTCACCCCATAAAGTGATATGAAACAGGACAATATCTCAATATAGCTTCAAAGTATAAGCCAACAATAAGCAATCCAAATAAATATTCAGACAGCGAAGGGGAGGGGGCAGTAAAGACGTTCTGCTCATAAGAAGAGAAAGACTTCAGAGATCTATGCCTTTGAGGAACAGCTGTGTGGTCTGATTTCATCTCTCATTCAAAGCAGAAATGGAAGTTTTCCTAAGTACATGGAGAAAAAGTCATCCAGAGAACTACGTTTTATGACATCCCAAAATGAGCTAGCATGTTATATGCTAACAGAGACGCTCAGTGATTTGTCATGGAGTTCTCTGCCACTTTGAAGTAACTACATAAATCACTCTTTACTCTTAGAACAGTTTGCCAACTGTCCTTTATGGTTTAATATTAAAAACTTGATGGAAAACACAACATTTGCAGCTAAGGATAACCCTTTTCAATGAAGTAGTGCTCTGCTCCTCTTTTTTGAGAATATCTCTACCTGAAACACAGTTGGTTACTCTCTCCTGTAGTTGGTATTGGGATACTAATCTGTTAGAACCATAAAGACCTGCTGACAATTACTTCTCAGCCTAAGACACATGAGTTTCTTGTTCACATCTACCTTATGCCTCTAGAGCCTGCATCACAGCAGTGAAACACATATAAAACAAAAAGATTCCCAGGATGGGATCTGTGAGCCAAAGGAAACTTCTAGGCAAAACTGAATCTACATTTGGAAAAAATTAGAGTAAAGACAAGACAGCCTGAAGGTAGAGTTATTAAATCTGAGCAAATCCTGGTATTGCCATAACTGCTTTAACCTGTTAAACAGCAACAACAAAAAAAAAAAAAATCCAAAACCCAAACCAAACCAACAAACAAATAGTCTGGCTAATTAAGAATATAGATTTTTCTTCTCAGTTAACTAACAGAAAAGTATTTAAGGTGACTTAAAAATCTTCAAATGACTGCTTAGGCTGAGACAATAGTAATAGGAGAATCAAAAGTTTGGTGGAAAGGAGAAGGTCTGTGGAGTAGCTCATCAAGCCAATGTAGAGGTGGCAGAAGTTCTCACATACATGTGCTCAGTCTCTAAAGAACCTCTCTGGGACATGGTGGACTGAGGTTCAGAGCCCTTTTCCTCCCAGTCCACAACTGGCAACAAATTTTATGTCTCTCACATTTCAGATTCATGTCCAAGAAACTTCATTATATGCCTTCTCATAAACTATTTGAGTAGTGAATAGCCCAGAAAGAGGAAGCAGATTCTATTGTCTAACAGTTAAATGCTCAGGATGGGTGTAGTTGTAGCTCCAAGTAGGTGGAGAGGTGTTTGGATCTTTGTCTCTAGTATTCTGGTTGAATACATGTAAATGTAGCCAACCTGTTCTTTCTATATAAAATGACTGGAAAAGAACACAAAATAGTTCTGCAGTATTTTTACTACCACTCAAATTTTATAGTGTTTATTTGACATTCCACTACCAAATTGAAACATCAGCTACTTGGAAACCTTGGTCTTTGTTGATAGTTTAACCACAATTGTTGATCTTAAGAAAAAAAAGTTTTCTCTTAAGACCATACCTGTAGGCATGAAAGACTTTGTCTATAGTTACTTACATGTCAGCAGCCTACATAGATTATATGACTGCCAAGGTGGATATCATCAATACTTGAATGTTTTTTCTTGGCTGCAGATATCAGTATACTTCAGTTACTTAAACTGAGAAATTAGTTTAAATATATTTTTAAAAGATTATTTATTTATTTAATTCCCCTAAAAGAGGCACCGTGCTTCAAAGGCTATTTTTTTGAACTACTGACTTAGATTTCAAGAAATGATTGAAATAAGACATGATTTGTGAAAACAGGCCTATACATTCCTTGTTTTTAAAAACACGTTTACCACAAGGTGGCAAACTGTGTCTGCGGGTGTAAATTGAAAACGAGATTGAGAAGGTGTCAAGACAACTCAAACAAATCTTTTATTTCCTGTGCTCAAGCAGAAAACAGTATCACACACCTGGTGTACCACTACTATGTGTGGAGGAGGAGGAAATTTTGTTCTTATGTAGCGAGACAGCATGCAGAGGGGGATAGAGGTGGGTGTTCATCATGTTAATGCTTTCACCACTTAACTCACAGAATGGGCATTTAAATAAACCTTCCAGACCTTCCTGAGAGAATACTCTAAATGTATCAGAAAAAAAAAGTGTGAGTCTATGGAAGCAACTGCTATGCTCGTGAATAATAATCAACATAGTTATAGGGCTTAGCTTGGTGGAACTAGGTTTTGCACTGGAGTCAAAACTTTTTCTACCGAATAGGACATTTTGAATGATTTTCCATGGGGCCTGGACTTGTTTGACATACAAAAGCACAGAAAGAATATTTGCAAAAATCTATTTTAAAAGACACAGACAAATGAAAGAGAATACCATAGCTAGATGATCCTCAATGGGCATATCGTAAAGATAAAGTTAGAATTTAATTTTATTTTTGTATGTGCATTAAATAGAATAGGTACAAAGTAGATTGTACTATTATTAGAATATCAAGGAGAAAAAAAAACAAACAAAGCAACAACAAAAAGCAAACTTCTTTAACAAAAGGCTTTCACAATAACAATGCATGTTTAATAAGTGTAGAGTTTCTTCTGGAGAAATCTGTAAAAAAGGAAGAATTCTGGACAAATTTCATTTCTGACTTTTATTGCTTCATTGCAGCTGCATTAAATAGTACTCTAGTGCTTGATGATTGTAGCCATCTAGATCAACTCATGCAATTGTAAATAGCAATGTAGTTAAGCCACTGTTCTGAAACAAAGAACAAGTGCAGTCTGAAGAAAACTTTTTGGTATTTTATCAAAAGTATAACTTAAAAATTCCTAAAGTAACCTGTTAGGGGTTTAAAGGAAACAAGTCAATACAAAAAAGAATAATAAAAAAAAAAAGACAACAAATTTTCAGTACCTGTCGGAGAGCAGATGCTTCCTGGTAGGATTGTGAGGACATTATTAAGGAAAAATAGAATCTGTATGGAAAGAAACTGGCTCTTTGAGCCTCAGTTTTAGGTGAAGGTCTTACAGTACCTCTTCAGATGTGATGAAGGAAAAGACTGAGATGATTATTCCTTCCCCTCCTGAGAGTCTGCATTTAGTTTTTTTTCTATCAGATCCTGTCACATAGTGTGCTAATGCTTTTTAAGCAATCCAAAGTGAACACTTAAGGGAGCAAAGCCTGAAGGAATTATGTTAGGCTGCCTTCTCAATATGGAGTTAAGTGACAGACCTGGTCTAATGACTCTACAAATGATCCATGAAGAAGGAGTCTTTAAATAGTTGTTGACAGTTAGTGGATCTTTCCTTCTCATTTTTGAGGCATTCCAGTGCTAATGAAAAAAACAGGAGAAAGAAAAAAATGCTCATCTGTATCCATTCCACAGAGACTCTTTCTTTATCTGCCATGCCAAAGCTTCATAAAACGTCCAAACCCTCATTGACACTAAGGAGTTAATGTCTAGGAAGAAATCCAGCTTTGGGTCTCCCAGACTTTGCACTTAAAACAAGACTGGAAACTTAAAAATAATTAACAGTGGATTAGTGTCATCGTGCTGTTGATAAAGATTCACAGTTCTCCTTGGAAAGATAAGTTTGGTTTACTATAGAAATGTGCTTTTTGTAAGGAAGACTTCACCCTGTGGCACAGATTTTCAGCTTGAAGTACCTAGAACTCTTGTCTCTGCCTCTGGAGTTTGGTGGTTAAAAAAAAATCCGTGTCATAATAGCTGAAAGATAAGGAGTAATTGTTCTAAACAGCTGTGTGACACGTCTGCAAACAAGGACAGCTGAGCCTTTGCAGAAATCCTTCACTACTGATGAGTAACTCAGCGGTGCCAGCAGGCAGGGATTGCTGTGATAGGCTGTAATCAGAATAAAGTCAATAAAGTCTGAAAGCCAGGACAGGACCTCTTGCTCAAGGAGATCTGTAAGGCATGGACACAGAGCATGGAGCACGTCTGGGATGTGATTTTATCTATAAATATGAATTGCAGAAATCCAGTTGTCAGGTACCAAATACCTATGTTAGAGGAAATGCAATGTCCTGGACAACTGCAGATAAAGTTTCCTGCTTGCAGGTGTCATTAGAGTTACATAATCAATGATGTGACCTGACTCCAGATGCAGCAGGTTCAGCTTGTGATATAGATGTGGATACCACTGAGCAGTAGCTGTTGCCATTAACCTGTGAGAGACCACACAGTGCAATAACTTGAGCATAATAGGAAGGTGGAAACAAAGAAGTGAGATTTTTATGTTAATAGTAAGTCAATAATCAATTATTCAGAAGAAAAACACCACCAGGAAAAGGTATAAAATCTGAGGAAAAGGTAGATTCAGATGATGATCTGCAATACTAAGGATAAGTTTACTTCAAAGAATGACAGAACTTCACACTTCTGCACTTCCCTGGTGTCAATATGGCCAGCAGACACTCCTCAGGTGACTGTACTGCTGTTTGTGAGTATATCTTATGCTATATCCTACCACATATCATCACCTACCTCAAGGTAAGATGTAGTTTTTCTGTACAACATATTTGTTCTAGCCTATGCCTATATGCACTAGCTAAAAATATTTTTTGTGGGTACCTGTAAGTTCTGTGCCTGATTTTGCCCTCAAGTCTCCCCACTTGACAAAAGAAGCCAAACTGAAACAGATCCAAAGATCTGAGATCTTCAAAAGAGATTTGGAGGTTAAGACATATACAAAAAATTACTGCAGTCTTCAGTTAAACAGACAGATGTTTGGATCCCTGTCCTCTAAATCTTCACTTTTCATTTCTTTAGTGTTAGCTACCATCTATTATTATTTCTTTGCTGCATATATATGTTTTCAGAGAGATTAAGTTACATCTTGTCAATTCTATTTCTCCCTGATTGCCATCAGAGAGATTTTCTTGGGCAGCATGTGAAGTTTGTCTTTTTGTGCAAATTCAAATCAGTGTTTACATATAACACTGCTGATTGCATTGTTTTAATGAAATTTGTTTAATTAAGAACCTTCTTCCACACCTCCCAGTCACATCATGTTCATTAGTTTGCTCTGGATTTGCCCAATCAATGTATAAAGGCTAACATGGATCAACATCCATGTGACTGACAGTGAGATTCAAATTGCAGTTATAAAATACTTGACTTTCCACCTTGTTTTAACTGGTTTTGTCATCTTCAAATGTTATTGTTACCAGAAAGCATCGAGCTGAGGCTTCAAAATTTTTACGAGTTATTCTTTCATTTCAACTGATTTACTGATTCCAAATAACTGTCCCAAAGCAAGTGCATGTTGAAAGAGGAGAATGTGTGCTGGGAGGAAGATCTGCCTCATGTTCAGTTCATTGTGGGCAGAGACCCATCAATCAGGCACAGCCCTTGAGAAACCCCTCAAAGCAGATAAACTAAGTACCAGACACACCCAAGACCTGCACTTTCAGCACAGATTTTCTTTTCCTACATAATTGAAATAATGTATCTATCCATTAAAAAGAAAAAAAAAAAAAGTTCAGAGTTGCATGTTAAATTTCTAACACTGAGAGAAATAAAAAATGTGATTTTGATCTTGTGTTGATCTCTAGGCAAGAATTTTGCATGGAGAGTTGCTAAATTCAAGTGCAAAGGTCAAACAGCAGAATGAATTAATATTTTCTGGTTATAGCTGCAATTCAGCCAAGAAATATGTCTATTAGAGCATATACTGTTTAATGTCTAGTATAAAAAAGTCCAGCTGAGCCCAGTTATTAGAATATTTTTTCTATTATTATTCTTTGTTTTTCTGTACATTAATTTTCCCTCTCTAACATGGATGTACTATTAGTTCTGCACTCCATAACAATAACAATATCCTGTTCTCACATATTGTTAAAGCTACATAGAACAACTTACAGAAGCTGTCCTGTTGACAACCTGTTGCCAACGTCCTGTTTGAATGGATGAAGAACTTTGGCATTACAAATCTCTTCAGAAATAGATCTTATACATATGGACTCATGTTCCTTTCTGCTCTTCACAATTGGTCTACCCAGTCCATTGATAAAATCTGTAGGAGAATGTATCAGCTTTAACTACAGTAACTGGTAGAGCTTGGGGGAGAAATAGTCAATAGTTTAGAGAAATCTTTCTTTAGGTTGACAGTGAATAACTTGACTGAATAAATCTAATGTTTGTTTAGAGAAAATTTATTTTACATTTAGCTGATTTTACATAATAGGAGTATAATTTATTGTAAATTCTATACCCACAATCTCAGAAAGAATCAGAGCCTGGAATAAAGTGTAAGTTAATGCACATTTAGACATTTTCTAAAATATCTTCAGGCATTTAGGACTTGATTAATACTTAATGTCTTTGAAATACGGGTACCCAAGTCCTATTTTCAGAACTAGCTGAGATCACTTAGGTTATTTTACTGGGTAATATATATAGAAAAACTTTGAGTTATTTCCACATGCTCAAAGGCTGAATTTGATCCTTCACCTCAAAACTACTTGAAAATTTTTTCTTGGGGATGATTTTTAGGGAATAAGTGATTAATAAATCAAGATGTTAAGTACTACCAGCTCCTACAAAGGTTAGAAGTGCCTCAGTGCTGTACCTCCTAGCAGAGAGTGTCAATTATTCCACTTCTAAGCTTCTGCTTTATTTCTGTGTTTTAAACAATACTGGACTTTTATTGCTTCTGGCGAGCAGTGAACATGTCTTTGATATAACACAGTCCATAATTTTGCACACAAAAGGGATTTTGACACAAAAATTGTAATGTCTTTGGATCAGTCCTCAGGAAAACCAGAGGAGTATTAGGCTTTTATTTTTTGTTTTCTCTACCAATTATATATCTAAATTCTTCCATGAAGGATGTCCTGACAGAACAGATAAAAAAGATTCGTTCTCTGTACAGTGGTAGAAGATTATAAAATACCTCAGTAATAGAGTTTTAAACCACAAAACTATTTTCTTTGTTAGAAATTGATTCCCTTGTTTTCCCTTTCATTTACAAAGTGATGATCTTGAAGAAACAGACTTTTTTGAGAAATGTAGAAGAAAAATGAGTTGTCTTAAAAATTCTGCAGAGCCAGCTCCTAAAAAAGCTCAAGAACTGATGGATCTGAACTGTGGCCCAAGATGCACTGTTCTGTGGCCAAGAGCTCATGATCCAATTAGTGTTTAGGAGCATTTGAAATAATACTTTCAGTTAAGGGAGAAGACAAGATAATAGGATGATGCATGGAAAAAAAATATTGAAAAGACATTGATTTAACATTTTGTTAACTGGTTTTTTTTTTTAAGTGTGTCTTAGTCTCTTTCTAATCTATTAGATTAAAAGAGTTTTATTTTATTACAGAGAGGACTCTAGGAATTCCATTGTTCTGGAGTGTTAGTCTTATTTATAAGATCAGAAACCTATTATATATATTACAATATAATAAGTATAAATAGAGAAAACTCTTACCCTAATAAGTTTAAAATAGGAGATGAAAGAAATATTTTGATGCAATACTGAAGAATATTACTTTTGATGTTGAGACAAACCATGGAGAACTTATCTTGAATTTACTGAGGGTTAAGGTTGTAGTCATGATTGGGCACTGCACCTAAGTGATATTTTAAGTGTCTGTGTCAGGGAGAACTGGTTGGTGACTTTAGTTAGATCTGCCCTTCAGCATATTTGTGATTCCAAATGAAACCAAAGGACATCATTGTGTAGAGAGAAATTGTGAAGCCTTTACTATTTAATACAGCTCAGAAAATTTTGTTTCTATGCCTTCCCACAAACTAGACAAGTGAAATAAGAATGAGGAGGAAAACTAAATTGCAGAAAAGACAGCCCTCCTTCTGAATAGAGACACAGATCACCCCTCAGCAGAAGTGTTGGGGGTCATGTTTTGTGGAATGACCCTCATGTTATCCTTGATGTAGAAAGAAGACTGTTGCTGTATCCTTCCCTTCCAACAAAGCTGGGGGTGCCTAAAGAGGTGTTCATCAAAGGAGGGACTGTTCAGAAAGGCTGAGAAATGGTAACATGGTGAAGAGGTGTATGCAGGTTTCTCTTCCCTAGGCAATCTGAAAACATTTTCTATTAGGTCTGTGACTTGTTCAAACACTTTTAGTGGCAGAACAGTGATCAGATATTGTATCAGATCAGAATTCCAATGGGGATCAGAAATGTCTATCTGTAGGGATTGGAGAGGTGTACCTTGGCAGAGAGATAAAGAATGCAAACCTGTAATGGGGTCAGCATGGAACAACTGTCAGAAGAAAGAACAAATGTTCAAAAATTATTCCTGTTTCACTTATACACATTTAAAAGGGAAATTAATATATTTCAAAATATAATATCCAAACTGGTTTGGGGAGGGGAGTGGGAGAAAAGGGCAGCCAAGATCAATCAATCGCTCAGATTCATATCAGATATATCAACTTAGAGATAAACATATTCATGCACCTCTGTTGGTTTCATATCTACTGAAGAATGTGCCTTGTGACTTCCCTACTTGAAGGAATTCAACATTTGTTTTCAACCTCCATAGTAATTTACATCTTCTTTAAGATTTGAGCCTGCAAATATTATGTTGCCATGGATTCCAGCCTCAGATACTCCAGGAGCTTTTCAGTACCATTTCAACAAAACTGCGAAAGATAAGTGTTTCTTTTATTTATTATCTTTTCTTAAAGAAGAGTCTGTCTGTGGCAGGTACAGACCTGGTCACTCATATGTTTTCTCCAGCAACAGGAACAGTGCTATATTGTTGATATGAGGTGTAAATTCCACAGAGGTGTGGCTCAGGACTGACATATGATTTTAAAAAGTTCAGGTCAGTAAAGGGAAACAAATTAAGTATGCTAAGCCTATGTTTAAAGGATTTAATATATTAATAAGAAAACGAGAAAAAAAGAAGATGGAAAGAGAAGCAGCTAGCCCCCTGGCTCTGTGTAAACAGAGGACTAGACTTAGATGCAGAAAAGATATTCAGAGACACAAAGGACTTTTCAAAATCTTCATCTATATTTCAAAGACAGAAGATGGTGAAAGGTCGTATCCAAATTCAGCTGAGGTCATTGGAAAGTCTTGTGTTTACTTTGATGAGGTTGGATCTAGACTTAAAACCCAAGCTGGTTTCCTCATATTACATGACAAATGTTGCTCAAGAGAAAGGAAAAGTACAGATAGACTGAGGTGTGTAGGCTATGCTTGGCCAGCTGGCATGGGATACATTGCTGATGATTTTCCTGTGCAGATGGTTGGTTTGGATGTCTGAAAGTTATTAGGCTTCCACTAGTCCACAAAAAATCAAAAGATATCTGAGGTACAGTTTGGGGCCACTCAGACTGATGCTCCTGGATAACTGTGGTTCTTGTCCAAGGTGACAGAGAATTCATCTTTTGAAATATTCTGGAAAATAAAGACCTGTTCTTCCAGGAACCATGTGAGACATTACTTCAGCCAGCCTATTTCAGCATTCAAATAACCTGTTGCATTTGCCCCAGAGGTATTCTGACCTAAAGCCCATCCTCTAGCTCAGGGCCTCAGCTAACAAGCTTAACTAGACTTCTGGAGAGCACTTATGGCTTCTTTGCCTGCATTAACTATGCAAGTGCCCCAAAAAGTTACAACTGAGTTCAGGAGTTTTAATATCCCAGCTGTAGCTGGTGTTTGTCCCTCCCAAGTATGGTATGACTTGCTTCTCCCTCTGCTTGAAACATACTTCCCATCTCATCCAGGTTTCTTACTCAACTCCACCCACTTATGCACAACCTTTCCCTTCTTATGAGCAAAGCAATCTAACTTGATGTTTCTTCTGTTGAATAGTAAAGTCAAATTGCCTGTATCTGGAGCCACATCAACAGTAATCTATTTTTTTATTTTTTTAAAATCTGGTGTCTTTCCTATTGCATGAAAAAAGCTTGACATTCTTTCACAGTTGAAAAATGTAATGAAAAATACATCTTTTACTTTTTATTTAGGGTTGCATTTTCCCTAGATAATCTCAAATTCACGGAAATAAGTTTCTGTTTTCTAACATGAGCCATTTGATGAGGAGAAGGCCCACAGCCATGTTTAGGACTAATTGACAGGAAAGCAGATAGTTTTGGTAAAATTATAATCTGCAAGAAGAGTCTCAAGTTAATAGGCAAGAGGATTACTAACAGAGGAAATGGAGAAAATGTAATGAACAATGAGTAGAGGAATAGTTGAAAAATATGTTTAAGAGCTGACAAGAAGGGTGGGGTTGAGTGAACTGGTGGGAGAAAAATCTTATGTTTATCAGCCAAGAAGAAAACTTTGAAGTTACCTTCAAAAGCTGTTTTCAATATTTCCTTTTTCTTATTATCAGCAAGTCTTGGTGGAAAAGAAACATGAACTTTTTAATTGGGAGAGAGTAAAATAGATAGCCTGATATCATTTGTGCAGAGGATGACTGCAGTGTAATACTGTTGCAGGCAACAGCAAGGCTAATGTCTTTAAGCCAGCTAAATCATGAAATGTTTATCTAACTTTCAAGACCCCTACAACTATCATCATTTCTTTTTGTGATTTCTCTCTTACCATTCCTTTTCCTTAGATGTCCTGTTGATGTTTCAGGGTTGACTTTAATGTCCTCCCAAAGGAAATAGCTGAAAGATCCAATATGGTTTCTTCTTTAGAAGCCAAGAATGTTTTAGCTCTTTCAACATATTTTTGTGTGGAAATAAGAATAAATGACACGTGGAGACTGCTTCATATCACTGTTAACAATTTGACGTTGCTTTCCCGAAATACTTTATTTATACAAGAATGAAGTCTTAAATAAAGATACATCTCTTATAAAGGGTATTTATATGTGATATTCGCTATTTGCGAACAGCTGTAGATTTTGAACCATGGAAAACATTTAGATCATTCTACTAGGGCCATAGGTATTATTTGGTTTCTCTAAGCTTGCTTTGCATCTGATTGGCAAAATTCCAGCCTGTTTTTTGAAAGCAGAAGCCTAATAAAAAACGCAAAGAACACTGGTTTAACTTGACTTTTTCCTGATGTTCTAGGGACAGTTACACACACTGGTGTTAAGAGACAGTGGAACAGACACACAAGAGTATGCTGGTGACAAAATAGGTAAGCGGTTTGTTTTCCTGATCAATCCCTAAGCAGTCAGTAATACACCCAGGGGACAGGTTCATTACATGTGAATTTGATCAAGCTGCTGTTAATCTGGACAAACTGAACTGCCTGTTGAGTGAATGACTCAACATCAAAGAGGAGTTCCACATTATGCTGTTTTCTCAGCTCTACCCAATCTCTTTGTTCTGAACCATACCCTTATTTACAGGTATTCAAAACCAAATGGGAAAATGAAATTGCCAGCAACAAAAATGAAGTGTTTTTTCCCCCCTTAAAAACATGTAAGAATGGTTATTTTCTTTCTTTTCTGAAATCTTCTGTCCATTATATTACATCTTGAAGTGCTAACTTCTTTTCACTTTTTTATTGTGGTTTTCTTTTTCCCTCATTTTACCAGCAGAATATTTGGCTGCTTGTATCTAGATAAAGAGCATTCCAAGACAGCCTAGATCACTGTCATGGTGCCATGTTTCAGTAATAACTAGTCCACTAATATTAACAGATGTAGTGGACAGAGCACTGCACGTTGCAAAGTGCCTTCAAGAAGCAGGGCAAATTACTGCAACCTGAGTTTCATATATGTAAAAGTAAACATTTACAAAGATCTGAGATGGTTATTTTAGTCATGTTGCTCTCACTGTGGTGAGTGTAAATCAGATGTATTTGGAAAGGTCAGTGTTTTTACTGGCATTGAAAAGATTCATCTTTATAGGACCCTGGTGTTAAGGTTCCTTGTTTTATAGTAAATTTAGCCTTTGCTTAACTTTCTGTCAAATTGTGAAGAACTTGTCTATTCTAACTATTCTTCAGAGGAACTGTGGGAAGTCACAGGATGCTTTCAGTAAATAACTGCTTTATAGCCCTCTCTTTCCTTGCCATGAGGGCAAGTTTCCATCCTGAATGGACACAACCACCATGTTTTAGCTTACAGAGTCAATCAGGGCAGCCACCTGGTTTTGTCCCTCCAAACCCTCAAGGAGGTGCTGGCTTACATTTGAGTTACCCTCGTACTATCTATGAATGAATGGATTTCTGTCTGTGGATAAGAAAGGTGGATTTGTATAGTAGCATTGAAGTTAACTCTGAATAAAATTACTTTATATGGCATGTGTGTGGATTTGTCAGACTAAGGGCTCTTCTCTGATGCGAAATGTGCTTCATGATGTTTTGGTAATCTCAGTTATGCAGGACTACGGCATGTTATTATAACAAACTAACAAACTTCCAGCTTTGACAGAAGTTGTGCTGATGCCTAACAGCTTGGTGTTGCCCATCCAGCTCACTGCTGGAGGTGACTGTATAAGAAGCGGAGAGAAGAAAGTAAATATATGGCAGAAAGCTTTTGCAATATTGCACTGGAATGCCTTTTTGCACCTCCACTACTCAAATAATAGTTTGCATTTATAAATGCTCATTAAAATGACCTGGGTGCTTTAATTCATTTCAGTTCCCTCCATGTCAGGGGAACAAGAAGCAGTAGAAATGTATGAGAAATACATATAAAGCTAGGAAACTTCTATTTTAAGCACTGTTTCCTTGAGAATTAAAGTATGGATTTTGAAAACATTCAACAGAATAATGAGAAATTACATTATTTTTACAAGAAATCAGTAGAATTTATGCATAAGTTGCTTTTGAAATTTCACTGGGTGATTGGAGACATAAACATTTCTCGAAATTCAGTGAGTTCCTAATAAGTGAGTCCAAGTTTGTATGGGATTAAAGCTTGAAAAAAATTTCAAATTGTGAAACTTTCTTTTCTATCTTTTAAGGGTGAATTTTTTCTTTTTTTTTTTTTCTCTTTTTTTTTTTTAAATTTTGTTGTAACTACATACAACTGCACTAAAGTGAATTAGCTAAAAGGAATGCAATAATGCACTTTAATAACTTGGAATTATCTTTGTTTACTAACAAGAAAATTGCTAAAATCCCCACATATGGTTCTAGAGTACTTATTACATTTCAGTCTGGAGACCAATGATTAAGTTCATAAATACTAGCTATATTAATAAATCCTTGTACTTATCTTGTGATGATGATTAAACCTTATTTCATGTACATTTCCAGGACAACTTGGCTTAGAGTGATTCTGCCTCACTTGTTTGCATTTTTGAAATGTCTACATCTGACTTACTGTGTACTTTAATGCTCATAGGAAATCAACCAGCACACGGTGAAGTAGTTACTGTCACAGCCTGAAAATTAAATAGAGACAGAAATCAAGAAAATAGCCTTGCTTAAGCTGAAGGCTTTTAGTATAATTGAGCTTTCTGGTATTTCACAAGATGCTTTATTATCTTGCAGTATATTGGTTATTACTTGCAAGCCACAGTGCTCAGTCCTTCATTTGGAAGTGCTGAACATCAAATGCTTAATTGACTCAGTCCAAAGACTGGATTTATAGCTGAGGTGAAAATGACTTCTTAAGTTTCCTAAGGCTCAATTCATTGCATACAGATTTTTCTGCTTAAACAGAGCAGCCAGTGCAGTGTGTAGGAGCCCTGGGTTTCTTCAGTACATAAAAGAGAAAAAAGCCTGGAGGGTTACTGCAGCTCTTTGGTGAACTCGTTTCAAGGCTCAGGTCTGGACAAAGATCCCAACAGGACCACAATCCTAAGATGTCTGCCTGAAACTAAGTCAAAAGAAACTGATTCCTTTCTGTTATTACTTATAAGTAAATCCTTCAAAACTTTTTCAATGCAGTTTTAAGTAGTTCAAGCCATTGTCCATCCATCACATTCCTTTAGATGACTTTTGCAGTTGGATCAAGATTTTCCTAGATGTGGAAATAGTTGCTAGAAATACTTTTCCATGCACATCCTCTTTGATATAGAGCTGTCAGTAAGTGTATGTCACCATTCACTTCATATAGTTTATGCCACATGTTGAAATGAGTATATAGGATCCACTCTTTGGTTGTAGGTAGAACAGCTTGAAGACAACTTCCACAGTTTCAGAATAGTTTTCTCTTTCAGCAATTGTTACTGTTCATGCATGTATATGTGCATAGAAACACACACATTTATGTATAGAAAGTCAGAATATGGTGCAGAATGCTGAAATGTCTCTGTTTTCTCTACATTGCACAGCTCTAACCTTAAAATTCAGCTTAGCAACAATTTATGAAAGATTCCTGTGGATATACAAAGCAGTGAAAATATTCACTGGATTGTTTGTAAGGAAATGGAAAGCAAATTTAAACTTACAAATTCCAGCTTGCTAAGATGCACCTGTTGTTGTCTAAAGAGCTTAGACTGAAATTATATATTCCTGTAGTTAATGGAAACTGTAGATGGGACTTTTGACATATTTAGTAACACATAAGGTTTAATTTTTTATGCTTTCATGCTAGAGTTTGGCTAAATAAGCGAGATGACAGGATGATTAACTTAGGTTACAAGACTATGTGGGAGACAAAATGTTGGCTGAATAGGTTCAGAAATGCCGATGATAAAATTTGACGACTTGACCTATGCCCCACACCTCCAGACTATGTCACAGCAGAGTTCTTTGCTTCCCACTTTTACTCAAAGGAGGATTAATGCATCCAAGCAGAGCTCATTTCACTCATTCTCCAGCCAGCAGGAATAGTCTCACACACTGCAGAGCAAAGAGTTGGTGGTCACCACTACACATCTTACAAATCCAAGTGGAAAGGGGGATAAGTAATTTTGTGACTCGGGTGATGCATACAGGAAAATTGAGACTCTTTGAGACCTTTTTATTGAACATCAAACGGTTCAGGTTATGATGCTTTTAAATTTAGGAGTGACTCTGCTATCCATGGTCTAATCTAAGCAGCTGCACTGGGATGAGCATCATTACTTTCTAACCCTTGCAGTAACTTGTGCATAGAGCCAGAGCAGACATAAACAAATGAGGAAAATATTATTCCAGACCTATCTCTGTAGTGTGCACTGTGTTGTTGTAAGATCATTTGTCAAGCTTCAACAACAGGCTTAAAAGCTTTGGCCTCCATCTGGCACCTTTCCGTTTTTCAGAGCTATGTGTTGGCCCCCTACAATGTTTGGATACAAAAATCAAGCTTCTTCCCACCTGGGCTTTGGCAGGGTTACATCTTCATTTGGTGCTAAGTTAACCTTGGTGGTTTTAAGTAAGCCCACAAAAAGCACAGACACATTTTCAAGTTCAGCATGGGTAAAATATAAATTTATGCTTGGTGGAGAAAATTAAAGTATTTGATGATGACTTTGCAATGCACAATGATAAAGTAGATTTTGTCCAAAGAACTTGTACTCCCAAGATGGCAAGACTTGCTTGCAGTTGTTTAATTTTTATTATTCATCCTTCTTATCAAAAAGGCATGTGTTTGTAATTTAAAAGTGCAAGTCTAAGAACATTATTCTACTTGTCTTGTTTAGGGGAAACTTCACTCTTCTACTTTACCGATCAATTTGCATAGAAATTGTAGAGTTTTTAAACACATTCAAAGAAATATTTTTTTCTGACAATGTTCTACCCTTAGAAATAGTTTACATGACAATAATTGACATAAAATAGAAGTTCTTGGTTGGTTTATGTTGCTTATTTCAAGATTGTTTGAATTGGCTCTTCCCCATATCTTCCCCACGTGAGATACTCTGCCTTCATACATTCAGTGTGATTCAATTACATTTAATAGGAAAGTTGCACCATTTTAGGCACTGCAGGGGACATTTGCTAACCTGCAGGTGCTGCTCCAGAAGGCTACATACTTGTAAAAAGTTCTGTTCTATACCCATTTGTCCTGTGGAATTAAATATCTCCAATACCATGGATGTGCCATTGGTGTTGGGAACCTGT
Organism: Myiozetetes cayanensis; assembly: GCF_022539395.1. Taxonomy (NCBI): domain Eukaryota; kingdom Metazoa; phylum Chordata; class Aves; order Passeriformes; family Tyrannidae; genus Myiozetetes; species Myiozetetes cayanensis. The sequence goes on from NW_026087521.1 coordinate 7,714,288, forward strand.
GTTTGGCAACCTGTGAATGCAGACCTGCTCCAGATGTAGAACAGACTCATTAATTCACCTTGTGTGTTTCTTCCTTGAAGAAGACCTGAGTCACTCAGAATGAGAACTTAGAGACATTTTCTTAAGCCCAAAACATGAATTAAGAAGTCCTGCATCCATGAAGAAAGGATTTGTTGATCTATTTATACCTTCCTGTCCCTCTACCCATTAAGGTTACTGAGGGGTACCAGGATCATGTACAGTGACTCCAAGGGAACTTGGAGTTACAACAGCTGGAAGATCAAGGGTTCAAAGTAACCCTCTCACAATGTGGAAATGTTTTGCTTCCAGTCTGTCCTGGTCCCCAGTTATAAGCAAATACACTATATGCTGTCAGGATGACAAGTAACAAGTAAACCGAATATACCACAGAAAATTTCAAAACTACTCAGTAACATCTTTTCTTTTCCTAATTATTTAATAAGAGAAATGTGGGCTTTTTTTTTTTCCTAATAAATCCCCTGTAACCAGTTCTGAAAGAGCTGGTCAGGGAAAAAAAAGTTTGCATATTTCTCCTGAAAGATTTGAAGAAGAATGGTTTTACCTACCTTTTTTTTTCTTTTTTTTTTTTCTATAATCTCCCACATGCAGATACCAGGGATGTATTATTTTTGCATATCTCCAATTCATTACATTACTTATTGGAATAAATTTTAGCTTATTTTTTCCTACTGGAAGCAAAAAAATTGAGAGTACGATATTTTTATTTCTAAATTATGGAAATAAATATTTTTTTGTAAAATTATATTTAATTTCCAATGCAGGTGAACTGCAGAATATAACATGTATATATTACTTTAAAAAAAAAAAAAAAGGTAAAAATGAAAATACCTTTCTGTCACTTCTCCTTGCAGTCTCATAATCAGGCTGTTAAAGTTTAGGAAAAAAACCATTCAATGTAAATTTCAGTCCCTTTTCCCTATCTTTTAAAAACTATTATTTTCCAAGATGTTACTTAATTTGGAAAATCCAACTTAGAAAATAATAAATCAAAAACTGGAGTCCAGAATATGACAAGAGAAAGCTGAGTATGGCATATAAAATTTAAAATTATGTGAGTTTAGGTGCATGTGTGCCTGAAAGTTAATGACAAAGTTTTTTTAGGTAGGTTCCTCAGTCAACAAATAAATCAACATAAAGAATTTCAAGAAGTCCTCTTTTGGGGAATAAAAATATGTGGCATTTGAATTACGTGAATATACCCCAAAGAGAAGGAAGCAGATTTGATTGTGGTTTGTTAATATTTCCTGTCCACAGTGAGTGTATGGAAGGCTGTTCCCTCCACATGACCAAAGTTCTACTTGAATCCCAAACATTGCATGTTACCTGTAGGTACATCAGTGTCTACAGGTGAAGTCCTTGGCCTCCCTAAATGTTTTTGCTGAGCTTGTGTCCTCAGTGCCTGAGCTATGAAGCTTTTGCCTCTCATCGAGGTCCTGTCATGACTTACAAGAGAGGCAGTGGAACACACTTACCTTTTTCTCTGGCTGCAGTGAAGCCTCACCTGAGACCACACTCAGCCTTTTTAAAATCTCCCCTCTGCCTGCACAACCATCAGGGGAAGGAAGAGGAGCTCTGCTTTTCCCTAGGAGCCTTGCAATGCAGCACTGCTCTGACTTCAGAGACCTTTGTATAAAATGAATAAATATGCACTGGAGCAGGGCCTGAACTCAGAGTTATGGGCTTGTTTTACCTGTGTGCTGCAGGGTCCTGGGCATATTTCTCTCTGACTCTCTCTTGTTCTCTCTTTCTTTTGCTTCATACTAAATTAGGCTATGCAAAGTGGTTGATCTTTCATAGAAGAAGATGCAAAACATCAGTACCAAAATACTTTATATCTTTCACCTAGGATCCCATTAGACATGTGGACTCAAGTCCCTGCAAAGAAAGGATAGCTCTGTACAGGCATCAAGGGAATCAGTTGTTAAAAAAAACATCAAAACGCTTTCTGAGACAGTGAAATCACTATTATTAATGGGAAGCTACAATGTCTAGATAACAAAAAGTTGGATAATATATTTAAAGAAGACATCAGGCATAAAAGCAGAGGAAGACAGAGCTGAAATGTGGGAAATCCAGTGCAGACATCCTCATGGTTTGAGAAGAGTTGCTGGAGTAAAGCTGGGCTTATTTATACTCATCTTAGTGCTGGTAATGCAAGTGGAATGGCTCCATCCAGAGCAAGAAGCTTCTGCATAGTCCTAAAAGTGTTTTGGGAGAGCTGAGATTTCTCACACAACCAGCTCGTGCCTTATAGGGCTTTTTAACTCAGGCTCAGCACAAATCACTCAAATTGTGTGCTGAGTCTGGGATCAGCAGTTTCAGGAGCAGAATAGCTGCTATGGAGAAGTTGTCCATGAAGTAATACAGCTTATTAGACCTAATTTGGCTTTATGTTGAGACAACCTCTGTGTCTGCATCCAGGACATGGTTAATCCAGCACCTTTTTCAAGTAGACTACAGAGCACTGAAAGTTAATGGCAGGCAAGCAGGGAAATAACACAAAAGGGATACAATTTGGGAAAAATGGGTACATATGAAGAGTGATGGTGAGGATAGTGGTGTTCACCTTCGACAGTCTGGGGTCATGTGAAATGCTGCATAAAATTCTAGATTCTATCAGTACTCATTTAGGATGTAATCAGTCCTGTTCAAAACACAGATTCCCTGAAACAGTGAAAAATGAGCAGACTTCACTTCATGCAAGAATGCACTAGAGACAGAGGAGATGTTCTAGCCACCTCTTTATTTTGGGAGCCAATGTGAAACAAAGAAAAGGAGTTCTAAATCCTACCCTGCCCTAAATCAACAGCCCTTTCTTTTGAGTTGTGCTGTCATGGTTTACATACTAACATTTTTTTGGTGCAACCAGATCAAGTCTTTTTTCTGGTTATTTTGTCTTATTATTTTAATTTCTTTCTAATGCAAGTAAAGTAACTTTCGACATTAAGACAGTGATGTTGTTGTGTAGCAGCAATTTTGCAGTAATGCATAAATTTAAAAACCCTAATTCCTGCTCAGTAATTTCCATTTCAAGATGTGGGTGGTAGTATTCCCAGGCACAAAGTCCATCTGTGGTTTCCTTAATAAAAATATGAATGCTGTTTATGCAGAGATATTTCAGGGAACTCCTAGGTAGTGAGGCTGCAAGAACCCAAATCCCCCTTAAAATTCATGGAAAGGTGGGTGCCTAAGTCCCTCTTTGTCTAAGTGGCACCCATATCCCATGGATTAATCCCCTCTCCACCTCCTGGCAGTGTAGACCTCATCTGAGCATAGTGTGACAGTCATGTATCCCCACTTGAAAGAGTGCTTATTGCAGCCAGATAAGGAATATTCCTTTGGCCCTGATTCAGATGGATTTGAAAAGTATGATTTTTCTTGGAAGAAAACTGAATCCCCTAAGTGTTTTCTCCTGCCACCACAGCACAGCTACTGATTTACAGCAGCATGAGGTCTACTTTTCCATCTACATAATATTTGGAGAAAGCTTATGGCAACATAACGTGTAAATGAGTATAGGCAGAATGTGTTTATTTTTTCTTCCTGCTTGTCCATAGAGAGATGATTTTGACAGTATCTGTTTTGTTGAATGCTGCACATCAGGGGTTTTTACACTGATGTTTGCACTGCAGGTGACAGCTACTATTTACCTACTGGGAATACGCTTCATAGTTTGCACATCTGGGAGCAAGAAAACACAGTAATTCTGATCTCTTATGGAGTAAAGCAGGCACCAGAATTGGTACCACCAGCTCACTGAATGTTTGCCATAGGAAGCCACCTTTAATAGCTGGATGACTTTCCTGAAAAATGATGCTAGGGGAGATTCTGTGAATCAATCTCATCCCTAGTTGGCACAGGAATTTTCTTACTGGGTTGTTCTCAAGATTTCTCTGCTATTCCAGTCATATGTCTGGGCTTCCCAGAGCAAGGTGTGGGTCAGTATCCAGTCAAGTCAATTCTCTGCTCTTGGACTTTCCCTAATCTACTGTTCATTTCTGTAATTACATGTGTAGCCCTGGGGATCAAAGAGATAAAAAATATAGCAACAGTAACAACAGAAAAAAATATTAATGATCTTCAAAATTAAAGACTATTCAATAATTCTGCTGTGGTTTTTGTTTGGTAGGGTTTTTGTCCCCCCCACAAAATCCTGCTACCTTTCTGGTAATTGCCCGTTTCTTCTCCTTTCCATGCTGGTGGTCAGGGACTGACAACATGCTCTGCTGGTCAGAGCAAACAGCTTTGAATTTTTATGTGTTTCCAATTTGAAGCATTACTGACTTTCATAGGGGGAGAATTATAAGTTTCCCTTTCAACTAGTTGCAATTTATTACTTCTCTAATTAGAGAATTAAATGAATTTGCTACAAGCCCAATCTTGCACTCAGGATAGCCTCAAAACTCTATCAATTGTAATGTGAATTTTTGTGAACTTTTCATGTGATGCATCACAGAATCGAAATATTCTGAGTTTGAAGGGACCCACAAGGATCATCGAGTCTGATTCTTAGCCCTACACAGGACCATCCCAAGAGTCACCCCATGTGCCTGAGAGCATTGTCCGAACACGAACTCAGACAGGCTTGGTGCTGTGACCACTTCTCTGGGGAGCCTGTTCCAGGGCCCAACCACCCTCTGGGTGAAGAACCTTTTTCTAATATCCAACCCATACCTCTTCTGACACGACACAATGTTGATTGATGGCTCTTTGGAACAACATTTAGATATTTCACCAGAATCCAATTTGACCATACGCTTAGTGAATAAAACATGGCCATACACATGAATGTTATTATTCTTCATACAGACATCAGAATCTGATGAGGGTACATTGATCTCCAATGTAAGTCCTTCTGCAACAAGCAGTAGCATGCAGTTATCTGGTATTAACATTATAGATATATTAAACTCTTCATGCCAACAAATCATATAATTACATAAGCACATACTATTAATTAAGCATATTTTACTGATGGAGAAGAATGTTATTACTCCAGATTGTATCTAGATAATTTTTTCTCTCTAACACGGTAGCAGTTTTCTGCATGGAGTCTGTGTTCCCTCAGTATCCAGCTCATACATACATAACTTTGTCTGCTAGATTAAGAGACAAAATAAACCAAAAGAAAGCATAAAAACAAACCAGCCAAACAACCCCCATAAAATCATTATCACATTTCTCTTCTTTTTGCCAGAGTTCCAGGCTGCAGACAATTTATCTTTTTTTTTTTCCCCTCAGACAAGTCAAGTCCCATTAGTTGTTTGATTGTCACTCTCAGTCATATTTCTCAAACTTTCAATTGTACTTCTGACTTTCTTCTGAACTCCTTCTAGTTGTTTAAACATGCTGCTTAGAGCAGAAGCACTCTAATAAAACAAAATAACCACAGAGCACTAAATATGACAAAGAGAGAGGTAATGGAAGCTTCCCACTCACTTTCTTTGTTTTTCATTATATTCTTTTTTTATAGGCATGAAAAAAGTGGAATTATATATCCACAGTACCAAACCTCCATTTTCATGGTCACTGCACTCCAGGAAGCACTCACAGATTTTAAATGTCTTGCCTGAATCTTTTTTATGAGGTATATACATTTTTATTGTTGGTATTTAGTACCCTATTAACCAGTTCTCTTTATTACTCTTCAATTTCTCCTCACTTATGATTTACCATGTAAAGAAGTGGGTGTTTTCAGATTGCTGATAAAAATATTGGATGGCAATTTAATCTGAATCATTAAAAAATCATGTGGAAACACACCCACTTGATAATCCCTCATTGAGGAGATTATCTGGAGATTTAGCAGCTAGCAAGGTTTTTTATCCTCATAATATGTCATATGTTGATTTTATAATGTACTCTTTTCATAGAACGTTGTGTGATAACAGTCAAATAACTTGCACAATGTATAAGCATCATTTACCTTTATCAACAGGAATGTGTAATCTCATTGAAAGATACTTTGACAAGAATTGTTTTCATAAACCCATGTTGACTGACTTTAACTAAATTACCCTACTTTAGATTTTGAGTAGTAAAGCCCTATATCAGCCATACTATTATTTTGACCTATGTCAGTGTCAAACTGTCCGGAATATAATTACCACATTGTCTTACTTATCCATTTAAATATTGGCACAACATTCCCTCTTTCCAGTTCTCTAAGATACTCCAGTATGCCAAGACTCAATCAAAATATTATTGTTGTTGTTGTTGTTGTCATTAAAAGGAAAACAGAAACACCATTACCCAGAGATTTCCTCACCTTGCTCTTACAAAACTCTGAAATTTATCCTGACCTATGTATTAAATTAACCCTCCCAAACTGCCTTCTGTCTGCAGGTAATCTTGGACTGGAAAGAGTAGTTGATACTGTTTTTACACTGATTTAAGCAGCTATTAAGATATTTTTTTTAATAAAATATACAATTAATTCTGTTAATTCTCACCCAGTACAAGTAGTCTAAGAGATGTAGTATATATTTGGCCATAAAAATCAACACAATTTTTCTATGTTCAGAATAAAAATAAACCTGGATATTCCTAAAAAATACTTTTAACATGCCAATTGAATCTAAGATATATGTCAGATACAATCCTCACCCTTCCCACCATTTTTCAACCAGATTGTTAAAGCACATACTAAAGGAGATGCTATTCCCTTCCTGTCTATGGAAAAACGTTTCTCCTTCCATATAAAACCCTGCTTGACTTACAGAGCAGTGATGCACACCCAGTTCTCACCGAACAACATGCAGTTGGCACATGATTATCATGTATACATTCCTTGGGGAACTGGGAAAGCCGCGTTGTTTCCTAGAGATAAAAGAGATAAAAAGCAACAAAAAAAAAAAAAATGGACTGTAGATCTTAACGTGGTACCAAGCACAAGACTTCAGCAGGCTTCAGGTGTGGCATTCCTCCAAGTTCCTGTAGAAATCCACTGTGTAGAAATCCACCTGAGCTAACTGTCAGTGCTAAGGAGAAGTTATCTCACTTCCAGCTATCCATGTCATATCAGTCAGATGAACTGCACCCTGGAACTCTGTGTCCTCTCTCTTTGGGTAAACAAGAGCTCCTCTGTTTTGCAAATGCACCTTGCAGATGTCTAGAGTTAGCTCTGGATGATTCCAGCTTGGGTGCCCAATTCCAGCACTCAGACTCTTCTTGGGTGAATAGTGATCAGTGTATGATACTCATCATGTAGATCACAGATGCTGGCATTGTTGCCACCAATTTTCTGTTTAGAAACAATGGTTTATTTAGACCTTGCAAGGAATACATGAAAATGCCTGTCCACAACAACTTCCCAAATTAAACTACATTGAGGATGTCTATTTCTGTGTGAGCAACTTTTTCTGAGGGGAAGAAGGTGCCACACAAATGGGCTAAGAAACTCCACTGCTTACATTTTTTGTGGGTTTACTTTATCTCCATTCCTCATACTAAGGTTTGCATTGTTCCCCCATGGCTGTTCATCTACAGTATAGAACAAGATCCAGGCTTTGGATTTTATGTTCATATTTAGCAGCAAGGCAGTCAAAAATTAAACACAATTATGCACTACCAGGTATCTAGTTTAGATTTGCCCTATATTCTTCAAAAGAGAAGAGAATAACACTGAAATATCCAATGACTTCTCAGAATAATTTTTTTTTTTATCTTTTAAGGTTTTATTGTTTTATTCAAAAGCTTTTTAAATATATAATGAACTTGAGATGGCTTTATTTCCTCAAGTGATACTGTGAGATATCACAGGTTTGCAAATGTTTTCAGCCTTTGTGTTTCTTAAATGACATCATTCTTAATTTAAAAAGAAACAGGACTGCAAATGATCTCACGTGTAAAATCAAATCAATGATTAAACTTTTCAAGTGAGTCTTATTCATTTGAAAAATATTTGTACAGTCTCTATTCACAAGCTTGCTTTGTTATTTTTTAAGCTATCTAAAACTCATGTTTAATTACTGGTATGTTTTTTTATAAAATAACAGACACATTTCTAGTCTCACCTGCCTGCACAGGATCTTTCTTTATATTCACTTCAGATCTTCTTGTGAAAAAAAGCTAATGACTTGTCTGTCTTCATTCTTCATTTAAAGAATTTTTGTTTATTAGCTCTGCAGAGGAAGGAAGTGTTTTCTAGTAACTGAGGACTGGATCCAAATCTAGCTAAAAAGAAGAGTAGTGTTAGTTCAGGAATTTTTTTATGGAATGTTTTCATCAGGAAATTCCAATTCATTAACACTTTTCAAAGGAGCATGCTGGTTTTGATAAAAACTTCATTAGGAAAATGAAGTGCATGTTTTTTTGTCAAAATCAGAAACAGATATGCTTTGATCCAAGCTACCAAGACGCCAGTGGCTGGAGCCACTGAGAATCACAGAATGGCACAGAATCATAGAATGTGCTGAGTTAGAAGGGACTCACAAGGATCATTGAGTACAACTCCCAGCCCTGCACAGGGCCATCCCCAAGAGTCACATCTTATGCCCGAGAACATTGTCCAAACACTTCTTGAACTCTGTCAGGCTTGGTGCTGTGACCATTGCTGTGGGGAGCCTGTTCCAGCACCCAACCATCCTCTGGGTGAAAAAACTTTCCTAATATCACACCTAAACCTCCCCTGACACAACTTCAGGACATTCCCTCTACTCCTGCCACTGGTCTCCACAGAGAAGAGATCAGTGTCTACCCTCCTTTTCCCTTCATTAGGAAGTTTTAACTGAAATGAGGTCTCCTCTCAGTTTCTCCAGGCTGAACAGAACAAGTGATCTGAGCCGTTCCTCACACAGCTTCCCCTCAAGGCCCTTCACCATCCTCATTGCCCTGCTTTGAACACTCTCTAAGAGCTTCATATCTTTCCTATATTGTGTTACCCAAAACTGCCCCAGTATTTAAGGTGAGGCTGCCCCAGTGCAGAGCAGAGTGGAACAATCCTCTCCCTTGCCAGGCTGGTGATGCTTTCCCTGATGCCCCCCAGGACACGGTTGGCCCTCCCAGCTGCCAGGGCACTGCTGACTCATATTCAACTTGCCGTCAACCAAGACCCCCAAGTCCCTTTCCCGGCACTGTTTCCAGCATCTTGTTCCCCAGTCTGTCCATACATCTGGGGTTGCCCCATCCCAGGTGCAGAATCCAGCACTTCATATAATTGGTGATTGCCCATCTCTTTAATTTGTTGAGATCTCTCTGCAGGGCCTCCCTGACTTTGAGGAACTCAACAGCTTCTCCCAGTTTTGTGTTATCTACAAACCTTCTCAGTATCCTCTCCAGTCCTGCATCCAAGTCATTTATAAAGATGTGGAAGAGCACAGGGCCTGATATGGAGCCCTGTGGGACCCCACTAGTGACAGATTGCCAGTCTGATGTTAATATAATAATATATAATGTCCAATCTTCACGAGCGAAGATCTGGGGAAGGTCTTTCCACCTTCCAGCCTGCGCATTGGATTTTTTAGGTGAGACACAGTGTGCGCGGAACTGAGCCCACCCTTTAATCCTAAGGTTCATCTGCCGGGGCCAAGCGAGCTTGGACGGTGGCAGCGAGGTCCTCAGGACGTAGGTGGGTTGCCTTTAAGGGCTGACGAGCTCCATCTGCCCGGGAGTGGCCCTGACCGGGAATCGAACCCGGGTCTCCACGGTGACAGCGCCGCGCCCTTAACCACTAGACCACCAGGGGCTCCCAGTCTGATGTTACCCCATTCCTTATTACCTTGTATGTTCCATCCATGAGTCAATTGCTCACCCACTCTATGATGTGTTTATCCAGCTGTGGGCTGGACATTTTGCCCAGAAGGATATTCATTGCTTGCAAGAATCAGATTCAAATCTTCCTTTGCAGCAGACTGGGCAGACATTTGAGCTTGAATATCTCTCATCCTACAGAAAGGCAATGGGTCAGCAGGTATTTGCTGCTCCTTACTTTCCTTCCAAGTGTGAAAAGAATCACAGTCAACATCTCTAATCTCTAGTGAGAAAGAACCTCACTTTGGCCTTGCTCCAGAAGAGATGGTCCTTCATCTGTGTCTGTCTCATGTTCTATTTCAGTACTCATGGGCAGATGCATGATCTACCAGATCCAGATCTAGATTCTATCTAGATCTAGAGCTGCTTCTGTGACTTTGTGTATTTCCATTGGAAAAATAATTTTAATTTCATCATTTTCAGTGTACAGAATCATATCAAAAGGAAAGACTTTGCTTTAAAAGATTCCCTTTGTTTATTGTCTTTTGGTCTGTCAGTAGATCATCATCATCATCATCTTTACAGAGAGGTTTGAAGGAGAAGATTTTAAAAAAACATCAAACAGGAATTCACTGAGAGTAACTCAGCAATAGAAAAACAACAGTTCATAGGAAGGAAATATGAGAGAAGCACTGAGTGTGGAAGGAAAAGAGCTTAGAAAAGGGATGCACAGATCAGTACTCATGTGTGAAAGGATTAACAGAAGCACTTATGCAGTATAGGAAACTAGTCTGAATGTTTTGAAATGTGCCAGAATGGGCAAGAATTTTTTATAATATAAAAGTAGATTATTTTCCTGTTATTATCCTCATAAAAGTTTTAATTTTTAAAGAAATTAAGTCATCAAACAAGTCAATTCCTAGTAAAGATTTCATGATTCCTTTCCTCTGCCCTTCACTAGCTCCCTCTTACAAGATAAGAGTCTTCACCTTGTAAACTTGCAGGCTTAGAAGACATGTTTAAACATGCTCTCTACCACTCCACAAGTCTGCCTACCAAAGGCTCCATTTTGCAGTTGACATCTGCCAGAAACTTCAGGTATCCCTTATGACTGATTTTATGGAAGTGCAGATGAGTGGGATTTACTCACAAAGGCCGAACACAAACCTTAGCATAACTCAGTGCTTTTTGGGAACACTGGGGCTTTGTTCAGGAATTAAGCCTTACCTCTTTAAAATAGGGCTGCTGACTTTTCCCTTTCTTACATATATCTTATTTGAAGTTCCTTCAAAGCAGCACAGAGACAGGAATGTGTATTTCTTTTTTGTGTTTGCTTCAAAGAGTTTCATTAAACTCATGAAGTTACAGTGTTGAGCCTACAACATAATGGTGAGATGCCTTCCTTACAACTAAGTGCTCACTTGATAGATTCTCCCAACCCCCAAAGGCTGTGCTCAGGAAAACCTTAACTATCAGGAAAGTGAACTAGATTTCTGTGTGACATTATAGTTGAGTGAAGGAGCTTAACATAAAGCCAAGGTAAAGCAAAGTAGATGAGAGACTGACAGATGAATGAAGAGCTGAACCTTTGGTTTTGTGAGCCCTTAGGGCATTCTTTGTTTGTTTTGAATCTCTGCTGACCAACATTTTTCTGGTTTCAGTCTTTTTCTACTGTCTGTTAGGTGGCAGGCAGTTTCAGATGAACCAAGCCCATAGTGTTTAGGCCATGTTTAGGTTCAGTGGATTTAAGCCAGTTTACACCAGTCCAACACAATGACCGTACTGACCTTTCAGACAACAAATCCAAAACTTAGAGGAAGCATTGTATTAAACATTCCAATTCTTTTACATGGAAATTAAAATACAGTTTTCCTATTGATTTACTGAGCTTGAATTCCTTGAAAATGAAGAATTAGATGTTTTGATTATTTCAACATCCTTTCCTTTGGCCTCTGGAACTTACTGTGCTCAGACCCATTCAGAGCGTTGCTCATTATTCCTGTACTTTTACAATGTAACACTTCTCTTTTGCACCATTGCTGGCTCTCCCTTCTCTACCAAATCTAACAGAAGCTTCTTGTCTTCAATATTAAGGTATTTTATAGGTTTCCAGCTTTATTTCTCTGTCATTACCTGAATGGTAAATCCATACCCATCCTGTGTTGTTTTTTCAATACTTACTTGCTCTCAGGCAAGGACCTTCATGTTTCTTCTCATTTTCACAAGTCTTGACTGATTGCCAAGCTTATTTCTAACACAGTGCTTTATGGCATTAGAACAATTTTTGGTACAGCAGATTGTCTGGAAACTAAATGTCCAAATCCTTCACCTGCCACATGACTGAAGTACAGCTACTGTGACAGCTGACTTCCAGAAACATTTCTGTGTCCTGCAACACTTTCTTTATCTCAGGGTGCACTGGGAAAAAGGAAAATGAACAGACTGGTGACGGAATGGATGGTTCAGATGTCCCAAAAGGATCCTGTAAAGCTTAGGGTCTGGGACTGCCTCTTTATTTTCTGCCTGGGGAGTACCTATTATAGTGGAGATTTGTTTCCTGATGGCAATGGAATATCATGAAAATAAAACCCATCATATTATAAAACCTTTTGGTGAAACAGTCTCTTTATGTAATTTGACCAATACAAATAGTCTTATAAAAAGCAGTTCAGTACAGTAGGAACATCCCAAGAACCAAAGGTAAAGGCTGTTGAAGATGTTCCAAATTCTGTTGCCTGGGCAAGTGTGAGCTTCCCCATTTTTATGTCTATTGTTAATCCTCATTTTCATTTTCATTTTTACTATGACTACAAATATGTAAAAGCACATTCAAAACCAACAAAAGTAATAGGGGAATAATACTCTTATATATTTGTTCAAGTGTAAGGTACAATATATAAATGTCTGAAAAGAGCACAAAAAATTTGAAATAGTATCTCTGACTGGGCTTCTTAAACTAAAGAATCATGCCAAATCCAACAGCAAAACATAAACCTTTGGTTAACCCACCAAGGAAGAGCCATTATGGTAAGAGTTATCATAGGTTCTTGGAATATCAAGTTGATCTGCAAAAAAAAACACATGAAGATGAAATAATACAATTTCCACTGACTCATAATTAAAAACACTGATGCAGTCACCCTATCCAGACTTTGGGTAACATGAGAGGAGTTCTCTGGCTAAACCATATCATTTTAGTGCATTAATTTATTATCTCACATATAGATTTTGCTGCAGTTATGAACAGCAGCTAGTGCTGGGTTAGCTGTGCTCACTACACAGTTCATATACCTGGTATAGGTAACAGGGTGCCTTTCCAAAAGATAATATGTCAAGACAAATCTACCATTTAAGTTATCTGAATAGGAAATGTACAGTCAGTAGCACTTGGCCTTTCATACACTAAACCCTTGACATAATCCCAAACACAATAAAACTGTCAGAATATTTCTTCTAGTCACTTCTAATAGGATATACATTAATTAAAACAAGCAATGGGTAATAGGATGCAGAACTTGCTCAAGTGTGCTCATGTATAGAATTTCAGAGAAGAGAATTCCTCCAGATTTCTGCTTTGCACTCAAACATTGAGTTTCTAAATCTTAGATTAATATGAGGGTGTGTAGACAGATGACTTATCCCTGCAGTTCAGAAAGTATTGACTATACACCACAGTCAGGTTCATGTCTCCATTCCACTTGAAAATTTTCCAATTCAGAACATTAATCGTCCATTTCCCTCTGGCTGGAGCTATGCTGCTGAGCCTGCTTGGCTCTCTGGAAGTCCCTCCTCTATGAACCATTTGGTTAATAGTTACAAAATCTCAGTTCTAGTAGAAAAGATATCATCATACATGCATCATATAGCTACCCCTCCACAGCTGAGTTCTTTAGAACATTGTAAGAAGTGAGAGGACTTTATAAATAAACTATTGGTACCAGTTGATTTTTAGAATACATTTTCCATCATCTGAAGAGAAAGGAGGGAAAACCTTCAGCTTGAAAAACTGAAAGCTTCTCATCTCCTCTCTTTCCCTCCTCCTGTGAAAGAAGCTATTACCTAGGTCATCCACCCTGTCATGAGTAATAGCATTTCTACTGCCAATGCAGATTTTTTTCCCATTTGATTGCAAAAGCCAGGAGGGCTAAAAGTTCAAGTATTGGTTTCCTGAAGATCCTTTATCCAAAACTTATTGGCCTAGAGAACAAAACTGAGAAATTCAAAAGGTTAATTACTTCCTTTTCTCCTGCTTTTTTTGTGTCTCCCTCAGTGAAACAGAACTAAATTAGCATTCACATTTCATCTTTATAGTATAGACTGATTCACAGTGCTTAGTATTTGTCACTATTGGTCGTGACAGATTCAAGCTGTTTGCTATCTGAATTTCATTGACTAAAAAAGGTATTGAATAAAAAAGAACTTTCTTTTTTCAACTATAAACCAGTGTAGAATATTCTTAATGTGGGAACTCATATCAACTGGCATTTAGTTCCATAATTAAAGTGGTTCCATTTGTTCTGTTGGTCACATGAGTACTTTTTGTGAATATGAATCATAATGTTTCATCATACAATGAACTCAATGGTCAAGATAATTGTCTTAAATTTAGTGAAGTTTATCCATTACCACAGGTGTCCCAAGGCACTGTATTCTATTAAATCATTAAAAAAACCTCATAGGAGTTGATGATCTCAGTATAACAAAGAGTAATTTTTTTCCCCTCTATTTCCCCCCCCCCCCACCAAAAAAATCTATCTGCAGACTTGGTCAATTTAAACTCATACAGGTTATTACCACAGTAGATAAAAAAAGACCTTAACTCAAATCCATTCCCTCATAAAAGCCTAAACTAGTTTGTTTTGTTTTGCTTTGTTTTTTAATTTGTATTTACAAATATATTTTAAACCAAAGACAAATTTATTCTAGCTCATATCAGCGCTACAAAGGAAACATTTCCTCCACATTTTAACATCTCTTCTTATCCTTGTTACCCAGGGTAGAGGAAAGAGCACATCTTTTGATTTACACACACATATACAGAGTTCCTCACATGGAATCAGTGAACATAACAGAGGTTTAGGACGGCTTTATTTTTGTTGTTTATTGGTTTTCAGCTTGGGCTTTTGTGCCTTTCCTGAGTCTGAGCTTGTACAAAAAAGGCAACACAGAGCCATAAAAAGTAAGAGAAACATATTATGCTCTCTAATCTGTTGGTTTTCCCTACTGTACCATGGCATCCTCCCTGTTTCTCTTCCTCTTTGGTGTTACAGTGAGACTAGAACCAAGAAGAGCTCTGATTTGCTCTCAGAATGGAATCCAGATTGCTGTGCTAGGTGCCAAGGTTTTCTTTGCAACAGCAAGAAAAAAGAAAAAGATTATGCTAAGCTTCAGAAAAGTAACCCAGCCAGTCCCCTGTGAAAAACCAGTTGATTGGGAGATCTAGGCAACAGGAAATATATTAGAAATGCAAGCGGTCTGTTGTCTGAAACTTTACCTCTCTCTGGAGCTTAAGTGCATTACTCCCAACTTTTGTGGTTGCATATTTAGTAGTAAGCAAAATAAGCCACAAACCATTTGGAGATCCTAGGATTAACTGGCATATGACATTTCAGCTAAACCCTCCTTCCAACCACAAAAGAGGAGCCACAACAGTATGATCTATTTGCCTGTGTTAGCTCCTGAATCAGATCTGGGCATTGTTCACAAGGGTGTTTCTTGGCCTGGGCCAACAATTCATCTGCTCCCTGCCAGGGATTTGTCTGTGTGAGTTATTGTATGACAGTTCATGGGCACATGACTTGGCTTTGTCATATTCACCGGTGTAGATGGAAGTTGTAAGTTATCTTAATCATCTCAAAATAAAGGAGGCATAAACACCTTGTCTCCTCTCAAACAATTTCGCTAATTATTGTGCTGCCTTTTAAGGGGAAGGAAACCTTAGTTTGCCTCATATCTTCTTGTTTGGAACTCCAGGTGTGACTATTACATTTTTGTTGCCTTGTTCCTATGTTCCTATGTTCCTATGTTGCACATACATGATAAACCATGTCAGCTTGTTTTCTCTACTTTTCTGTAATGACATCTTTGAAAATACCAGTTTACATCAGCTTGATTTTTCAAGGGTGGAACTGCAGCATTCTCATCTTCAAAGTCCGAAGTAATTTATATCTCTCATCTCTTCTGCCTGAATTTTGCCTGGGACAGATCCAAATAATATCTTATATCTTTAACTCTTTGGTTGTTTTAGGAATTTGCTATGACAGAGTTATTTGCTCCCTGTTGCCCTTCCAACTGTATGATTGCTTTGACACTGAAGTCCGTAGAGGGAGATTAAACAAACATTAATTACTGTTATTGTTACCTTCCCCAAGGTAGCAATATGGAATATTTAGCATTTACTTGTAACATTTTGTTTAAGAAGGGAAAAGATAAGTAACTGCTGTGAACAGAGTAATCCCACATGAGGCTGGAAAAGGGCACAGTTCACCTACACCTGCTGTTCTGTTCTCTGTCGATAATCCTAAACTCAGAGATCAGGATGTTTTCTTACAAGCATGAAAATTAAAGTTAAAAAGTTCTTTTATAACTTGAATTGAAGCCTTGAGGATATACAAACATTATCTAATTCCACATAACTTGCAGAAACATGATCATCAAGGAGTTCACTCGAGCAGACATTCATAACAGCAATTAAACAGCAATGCAGCACTCTTAGTAAACTGACTCTCCTGTCAGCATCCACAATTGTGACAATCCAGGTTCTCATGGAGAAAATTTCACCAAAGTTATGTAAAATAATAAGTAGATGGAGAGGGTAATGGTTGTTTACTGTTTTCCAGCACAAAAATGAGGGCCTATCAAATGAAGCTAGAGATTTAATAGAAACAAAAGGAGGTGGCTCTCTTACAGTGGGTAGCAGTTCTGCGACATTCCTTGCCAAAGGACATTATGTACACAAGAAGTCTATGTGTATTCAATAAAATATCAATTCAATATTTAGAAGAGACATCTGTTGGGGGTTACCAAACAGAAAAACCGCACCAGGCTTAGGAAATTCCTTATACCGAAAAGAGCGGGAAGACTCAAAAATATGATGTGGGAAGGATCCTTTATTTTTGGCTGCCTGGTTCCTCTTCCCTGGCATCTGTTGACAAACACTGGTCCTTGGGTTTGGCTGTTGGAAGTGCACCAGCCCACTGGTGATGAAACTTGAGACACCTTCTCAAGTGTTCTTCTTCTTTCAAAGGGCTTCAGAGAAATTCAGGGGAGGGAGGAGCCCACTCTGAAAGTGCTGGGAATGCCACACTGCAGCTGGGAGGCCTTGGGTGTACCCAGAGCCCTTGATCCCTGCTGCACATGGTTGCACAAGAGGTTAATTGGGGTACTGGTTGCCAGTGAGGTGGCACTGGGACTGGTGGGGTTTTGAACAATATGAGGAGTGCTGCTGTTATGAGAGATCATATCTTACTCTCTGTAAGTGTAAGGGTTCCCAGAGCCCCTCTGGTCATGGCATAGGAGTGTTTTTCTTCCAGTGAGGCAGTGTACAGGGAAATTTGTGCAGGGTGAGATCTAGGGAAAATGATCTGCCATTATCTTACCCCATCCACTGAGAACCATGCTCCTCATTGCACACTCATTCTACTATTCAATTTAATTCATTTGCCATGTCATTTTTACAAATTATTCCCATTAGGATGACTGGAAACTATCCAGAATGAAGTCCTAGGCTTAATCAGCAGGCAAACAAAGAATACTCAAATTGTGTACAGAGATCACTGGTGTTTACAACAGTGAAGGTGATGTTATAGCCTCCAGCACAGTCTGTACTGAACAGTTCAAGAATGCATCAGAGAAGGGATGGCTCCAGCCAATTGTTGTCCACATTAGGAGAAGAACAATAGCTTAGTCATCTCTTTTAAACCTGTTGCTCATGTAGGAAGTATAGACAAGGATCAGCTTCCAGTGCATGGCGTGTGCCAAGACTGAATCAGCAGGGAGAGGACGCATTTCTGTAAGGGTTGGACATGACATACCCTTAAACCATTGCTTTACATCCTGCTCCTGGCCCCTTAGGCTCCTGGGAAAAGTGGAGATGGACCTCCCATTTGAACTAGTGCA
This sequence comes from Myiozetetes cayanensis, assembly GCF_022539395.1. Lineage (NCBI taxonomy): Eukaryota > Metazoa > Chordata > Aves > Passeriformes > Tyrannidae > Myiozetetes > Myiozetetes cayanensis. Next base: position 7,732,138 of record NW_026087521.1, read on the forward strand.
GCTGTGCATATGCTTTTGATAGAACTTACCATAGATACAGAAATTCAGGCTCCCTATTCCCAACTCTTTCTCCAAGGCTAGAGGCATCTTTGCTTTTTACCTCCTTCTCTGTGATTCTAGCCTGAATGGCTCAGATGAGATAGACAAAGTAATGCCTGCTTAGTGCATCCAGAGTAGTATTCATGTGGAAGGATCAAGTTGCTCAGTGATGTCAGGAATAAAACACTTTCAGGTAGAAGTTTAAGCACCTGGAAATTTTAATCCATTAAATTTAGCTGCTGAAGGTCTCCTGGCATCTTCAGAAGGAGGTGGTAACTGCACAGGAGTTTTAAGAAAATGCTGATTTTAGCCCAGTGGTTTCCATCACAGCAGATGAGAGCATTCAGGGCTGTGCTTGACCTTCAGAATGAGCTATTCCTCTGTACTACAGGAAATCCCTTGACAAGCTGTTCCAGCAAGGGGCTGGGAATGACAACAGCAGCCAAAAGGGAGGAGAGCTATAGAAAGGTGAGGCAGGGAGCACACTGCAACAGCCCTGAGGGGTCACAGAACATGAAGTGTGCTTTATGTCACTGTGTCAAAATTATCTCCCCATGGGATGGCTGTCTCCTGGTGTACAGATATTATTGCTATGGAGGGGACAGCCTACTCTAAATCCTCAAGTGGAGGAGGTTAAAATAGAATAGATCATATTGTAAGTCTGAGGTTAAAATAGAATAGATCATATTGTAAGACTTCCTGTCCCAAGGGCAGTTTAGCATATGTCTGGAAAATAAAAACTTTTTAAATCACTTATTTTCAAAGGTTTATTCTCATGTGTCCAGCAGATTGTAGATATATATTTGCCTTGAGCAACAGCTTCCTTGATTTTCCTGTGAATTGCATTTATATGTACTTTTAACATAGCAATTTTCACAGGGATGAAGGCCCATCCTCATCAGACCATCACTCTGATAGGACAGAAACATTTCAGTTAATTTGCAGTCTTCAGAGTTGACTCAAGAAACAATAAGTACAAAAAAAAGTAAGTAGCCTCAATCACTGATATCATAGCAGCTCTGATATGTACATACTACTCCCCCTAACCTGGAAATCCATGAGAATTTCCTAGCCTTTTATAAAAGCAGCATAATTCAGAAAGCAATATATTTAACTCAGTGTAGATATTTAGAATTTTGGGTTTATGTCTTCCTGTATTTTATAGTTCAGCTACATATCCTGTTCAGCTATCCTGAAACATAGTGCAATGAATCTTTATTGTTTATGCTAATATTGTTATCTAGAACACAATGAAACTGCAATTGGATTCATTGGGATGAGAAGGGTTAATTTATATCATTAAAAATCTAACATAGTCTGCAAGTAATTGTGTTATACACACTGAGATTTTGTTTTTATTTTTGTCAACCTTTCTTCTTGTATTATATATATGCAGTTGTTTAATTAGGTCAAAAGCATAGACAGTGGATGATAATTTAAGAGTACTTTCCTGATAAGCAGTTTGAACAAAGTTTCTACAAAATCTGCTAGGATTATAACGTTTAAATCACTTGTGATGGCTTAGAGTTCAACTGGAGTAAAACTCATAAGATAGACCATAACTAAAATCATTCTTACTGATGAACAAAGTTTTGAAGCCAACACTTATACTTGATTAACTACAGAAATCTTGAGGCCATTATCTACTTTATAGGATTGTTTGTGATGTATACAATAGGTGAGTTATTGCTTGTACCTGTCTAAAAGTTATGAGGACATTTGTAGTGCCGAAAAAGGCTCTTATGTTTTATAAGTTATAAAACACAACCAAATGGAAGCAAAATAATTGCAAACTATGGTAAAAAAAAAAAATCAAAAAGAGTAAGTTCTGATTAAATAGTATTGATTAAAGTAAAGATCTATTATGCCCTGGCCAAACAGGGAGAGGAAAAGTACCTCTAGAGGTCATATAAGTTCAAGTTCTCCGCTGGTAGCAAAAAGTACATAACATTTGGAAAGGTCTGTGGAGCTCTAGAGGTTACTCCAGCAAATAGTTTTTATTTGTGTATCTGCAAAAGCCATCAGCTGCAGAACAACCTCAGGCAGCCTGGAGCAGATTTACTGTCCCAGCTACTCTGGGTAAGCAGCAGAACTACTGGTGTATCCTGACATGGCTGTACAGAGGCACAGCCTTCTGCTCCCAGCAGCGCCCAATCACAGCAGGTTTTGTGTATGTGCAGGGAGTGTGAAAAAGGAGACAATTCCCTGTTTTATTAAACTCAGACTCATCATCAGGATGGACTTGTTATGACAGTACCATGTGGCTAAGGATTTAGGTTTATCCAGCCAGTCTATGAATTTTATAACTGTTTGGACTGTGTTTTACCATCAGAGTTAATTTTTGGCTGATTTAGGTCCTTAATATTATTAAGCAGGAAGTCTTGTTGTGCCCCTGTTTTCATGTATATCAGACTATCAGTGTATATCAGAATATCAATCTACCAGGAGGCAGCATCCTTGGTAATGTCAAGTGGTTTGTCCCCAGTTAATTTTCTCTAAGCTAACTTCACACCAGTTGAGAAGTTTGTCCACTGATTTTGCTTGAGAAGGACATAAAACAGACATGAACTAACAGAGTTCAAGGGAGTCTTTTAGACTGATACATTGATTTTATTAATTTGTAAATAAAGACATTCTCTTTCCAAACTTTTCATTAGTGTTGATCCTTACAGTGTTCCCACATCAACAGCTCCTTATCAGAGTTTTATAGTATCCATGTCCCACTTTCTGTACAGTAATCTCATTTATTCTTTGAGATTATCTTTTTGCTCAGAGTGACTTTGTGCCTGGTTTATGATTTGTTTACAAGGATCTCCCTAGTTACACATATGTTGATGTAAGCTTTTGGATGAACTTTTCAGGCAATCCTCTTGGGGCTAGAATTCACCACACCTCTTTGCTGAGTGGTGTCCTCCTTTGCAATCGCTGCCAACTCCTCACATGTTTTAAACTTGATGTGGGTCATGATACAGCAGCCAAGAAGTCAGTCCCAGAAACGATTCCTACACCATTACTTGTGATGTAACCTCCTGCTGTTGTATAAAAATGACAATCATAACTTTGCTGTTGAAAGATGCAGTAAAGCTTGAAGAGTAAAGCTAGAATATCACTAAATTATTAAAAGCAGACTAATAGTGACTTTAGATCAGGTAAAGACTGTGGTTGTGCTGTTTTGTGATAAAACAGAAAAGGATATAAAAAATCACTTTTATAAGCTGCAGACATGCAGATTTCACTGCAGATAAGGAAGGACATTATTTTGCTTTGGCTGTGCACACTGAACAGATATTGCATTGAATCACAAATTGTCCCTACTCTGAGCGTTTTTGTTGGGAAGAGGTTGAAAACAAGTTGTCAACACCTTATTGCTGAAAGCCTGAAGGACTCACAGTTCTATACTGGATTTCTGAGAACACAATAACCTGCAGAGAAATGTGCAGATTCACCTTGAATTCAGAATTACTTTTACTGTACACCCAAGAACCTAATGTGCAACAAGTAAAAGGCCCTAAGGTAACCTTTCTGATTTCCAGGTGGCTCTCCAGAATTACAAAATCCAGTGTCGTGTCCACTTTGTAAAGTCTCAGACTGTACAAGATGACTATGTACAAGCAACTGAACAGATCCTCTAATATTCACAAACAACATGGTAGGAAACACATCAACATCTAAGGTAAGGAGTAAATAAAACATTACACCTGGAATACTGTGAATTTAGACTCTCTTGACTTAAGAACTAGCCTGATAATATTAAGGTGACCTGTCATTATGAGCAGCTTTCCCATCTTTCTCTTAGCTATACAGAAGTAAACCAGAGGATACCGAGGTTGAATACTGAAAGCTGTACTGGCAAAGCTCTCAGACTCAGAATTTGACAGATCTTTTGTTTTTAAAATCCATTTGCAAAATCCAAGGGTTTTTTAAAAGGTTTATTTTCCCCTCAAGGAGTCTAAGCAACTGGTGCCAGCAGGCCAGCTGTCAAGTCCCAGTGTTATATATCTGTGTAGAGGGAAGTTGGATTAATGGAAAAATTCATAAGAAAGCATTTCAGTGTTGAGATTTCCAAATGGTTTGTGTTAATAATAAAGGGGTGGTGAGAAATAATTTGAAATGATTGATATCTGGTTCTGGTTTCCCAAATCTGTCTTAACTGGACCAATGCTAAGACATGTCACATAGCTATGGCTTTGTGATAAAGGAGATTTATAACTCTTATAGACTCCAGAATAGGTAATGAATTGATTGCATGACATTATCAGTCTTTAATAATACAAAAAATAACAATATAGTCATTTTAAAATCAAGATGAATACATAACATCCATTTATATGGATCTCATTAACCCCATATAAAAAGAGATTTTGAATGGGATTTTGAAAGCTAATGATTCACTGGAGAATAGGGAATTTAAATGAGATGGATTAAAAGGACTAACTATCTAGAACATCTGTTAATTTACCAGTCTTAAAATAAACTTATGACAACAGCAGTATGTGCAGTCAAATCTGCCAAGTATCAGTTATTTATTAAGTGTGTTGAGGATTTTAGATAATTGCTTTACAAGAAATAGTTATTTTCCATAAAAATATTTTATTGAAGGATCAGAAAATTTCCCCTACTAGTCTAATATTCAAGTCCTTCACTTACTGGGATCTTAAGCTTACAGTAATTAGATGATTAGTCGTGCAGTTACAATCATTTGTTCATTTTTCTAAAGTAAAACTATGTTTTCACCCAGTCTGCTATATAACCTCCTTCTCTGTAAGCCAGAACATTAAAACTTTGCTCAGTGTCTTCAGCCTTTGTTCGACCAGTAGCTTCCAAAAGACCAGCTCTCACTTGCCCCTGGGCAGGAATATCGTCAGGCATCAGCACAAGTGGACCAAGAAGCTGGATAGGAGCTTTGCCAAAAAGGACCTGGGAGTCCCACTGGACACCAAGTTAACCATGCACCAGCACTGTGCCCCTGTGGAAAAGGCTGGTGGTATCCTGGGCTGCATTGGGAAAAGCATTGCCAGAAGACCAAAGGAGCTGGTTCTTCAGCTCGCCTTTGCCAAGACATGTCTGGGGTACTGGATTCCTTTCTGTGCTCCCCGTACAAGACAGACATGGCTGGAGCCAGCAAAGGGCCATGAAGAGGATTAAGGTACTGGACACTGAGAGAGAGGGAAATGTTTAGCCTGGAGAAGAAAGGGCTCAGGGGGATCTTATCAGTGTGTGTAAATATCTGATGGAGGGAAGACACTTGGAAAAAAGAGGGAGCCAAACTCTTCCCATTGGTGTCCAGCAACAAGAGGACACAGTTGTAAAGTGAAATACAGAAAATTTCATCTCAACATTAAAAAAACCACCCTCCCTAACGTTTTTCTTTGAGAGTGGTTGAACACTGGAACAAAATGTTCAGAGAAACTGTGGAGTCTCCATCCTTGGAAATATTCAGACACATAGTAGATAAAGGCCTGAGCAACCTTTTCAGAGCAGGCTGTTGGACACAATGCTCTCCAGAATTTGCTTCCATTCTCAACCAGTTCTATGATTCTTTTGCTTTCACTAACAACATGTTATTCTTTAAAGGCTTGAAGGGAAAAACATTTATCTTTTTGCTTCCAGTATGACAGCAAAATGTTTTTGCAGTGATAAAGAGATGCACTAGTTTACAAAGGAATGCCAGCTTTTAAAAAAATGGGGCCTGCAGACATTTAGGCAGCTAAGTAGCCAATTACATTTCAAAAAATGTTGAGCTTGTCTTCCTAAAATCCTATGAAAATCAGACCAGTATTGGTTTTGCACCCAGGAATGCCTAAGGCACCAGCTGGTTCCTTCACTGTTGAATTCTTGTGCATTTTTACATAAACTGCTTTTCTAGTACTTGTTCCGTGTTAGCCTGAGACTCAGGCAATCATCTGTATCACTGAAGTGAAACACTTTTTTCAACTTTCTTCAGGAAAAAAGTAAATGAGTAAAAATCAATCAGACTTAGAAAAGGGGTCTGGAGAAAGAATAAACACTGAAATGTAATTTGGACTCCAAAAAACTTGTTTGTTAACTAGGAGCAGGTGACAAAATCCTTACTGTCTCTTCCCTCCGAGGTGTCTTTGTTTTGTTGCTATAAATTTAAAATGTGTTCTCCTATTTGTTTGTTTTGGCAGGACTTAGCAGAGTTGTTCATTAATTGTGATCCAGAAAAATGGAAGTTCCTACAAATATGTTTTCTGAGATGAGCCACTGCTGTTGGGATCCTGGTCAAATTTGCTTCTTGCCGCCACTTTCTTTAGAAAAAAATGTGTCTACCAGAAAGATATTGATCAGAGTTTATGCCATACCTTAATGGTGAGAGCATTGTCTGCAGACTGTGCAGAGCTGGGTTTCATTTCCTGTGCAGTCTGAAAGGGTCCAAATTCAGAAATTCTCCATCCTAGGAAAGCTCCTTAACTCTGTGGCTGAGCTGGGAACAGTCAGACACTTGCATCCCTCCTTTTAGTATTATGCTATTAAGCAAAGGAATGAAAGATTTATGAGCTCAGCAAGCAAAACACTAAAAGAAGTTTAGTCTTTCAGCAGAAAATGAAGAATTTTATTTTGTTTCCTGCCTTGGTCCCTGTTTAAACGTTTTACATTAAGCAGTTGTTAAATGGAATACAGAAATGGGAGCCCAAAACATCTTCTCTTCAGCAGGGACAGATCCTTCTTTTAAAGCACTGAGAAGGCCATGGTGCCAAGGGTTAATTTGCTTCCTAACACGTACCAAACTGGGGTTTCAGGTCTATTTTGGCATCAGGGATTCAAAACTCTTTTCCAGAAGATTGCCTTACCCACAAAGGCAGATTAGCTATTTTGGAAGGAGATAACCATTGTTTTCCAGTTGGCTTAGTGTGCAATTCACAGGCCAAAAATAAGCATAAACAAAATGGAAGTTACTTTGTATTGCAAATTTGGGGCACAGAGAAGACCTAGTTTCTAAACTCTTCTTTCTTATTTTTTTTTTCCTTTCCAATGACTGTTTAATGTAAACTGCATAAACAGCTAACAGAGTAGGAAATTGAACTCAGACTTAAGTTGAAATCATCCGAGGTGAAACTGTGAAACCAAAAGGGCCTCCCTTTTGTTGGAGAGTTGCAGGAATGTTCATCTGTTACAAAAATGATGGCATCGTACAATTTAAAAGAGGTGGGCCTGATTTTTTTATTTCCCCCCAAAATTTTCATGGAGCTGAGATTTCAAATGAATACAAGCAGCCCCATCCTAGCTTTCCACACCACAGATTGGATGGTGAAAGAACACTCAGGTCCAAGCTTGCGATTGTTGTTTTTGACAGGTTGCTCCTGGGCATCTTTCCTTTTATTGTGTGGAAAGTGATTTGCTCTAATGAGACACCTTGTTCTCCCATGTTCTGTACTCAAAAGCTTCATACCCAATTGAGGGCACTATGGTCTAGCTCCTTGAGGCAGAACCTCCCAGTGAGGCAGTGTGGTGCCCAACTTGGAATGGTCTCCTCCCTTCCCCAGCCCAGGCTCCAAACTCTGCATCTGTTTTCTTGCCTAGAGGATGACTCTAATCAGACTTATTTGTGTATTTTTTAATACATATTCACTATTCTTTGAAGATTTCTAAATGTTGACTTACAGCAAACCCATTTTTTAATTCCACAGTAAATCTCCTGGCCCTCATTAAAATGAATAACATACATTTATATGGGTATAATTCATTTTGTATTAAATACAGCTACAGAAAGAGCTACAGCTGTAATACATCTTACAAGGTAAAGATCAACAAAAATGAATCTTGTGTGCTGTACCATTAGCAAATCACTGATTCTTTCTCCAGGTTGAGGCAAGCATCTCAAGAGGGGAAAAGTATTTCTAGAATGACAGTAAATTAGTTCAACAGTAAACATGTAGTAATGAATTCCTGGATTAGAAGAACATGCTCTTTGGTTGTAGAAATTGGCCAAGGTATTTGGGAAAACTATTGAATGCAGTCAGAAAGTATCCCAAATGGCACCAGAACCTAATAAATGCAGACACAATTTTCAATCCTTTCTTCGTTACTCTGTGTATGTGAAGTAGAAAAATATTTAAAAGGAAATTGATGTGCAACAAAAGTGAGGGTGCTTTGAAAGTACAGCTCCTCATGAACCTGACTGCATTCCCATGGTTACCAGATGGTTATCTCCTCGCCTAGCTAAAACCAGTCCATCTAAGGCATATCGATGTATCACACATAGTAATTAAAACAAGCACAGCTTAAGGGAGATAAACTGAAAACCCTGACAGTTCCTCAGCTGGTTTAAATCAGTATAGATCCACTGATGTCAACAGGCTTTTGCCAACTTACACAAGCTGAGAATCATGTCCTGTGTGTCAGTGTTTGATCCGAGCCCAGCTGGGACTCATTGCAGCTAAGGTGTGAGGTGAAGAAGATGTTTCTAAAAAGCAACTCTATTCCCTTTATACTGGAACTATCTTTGTGTTAAAGTGGCTTCTTGCCTAGTTTAGGGAGCAGTTCTGGCTGCTTAGGTACCTCCTCTAGCTGCTGCAGTGAGGCAGCTTTCAGGTCAGTAGCACAGAGAGAACCTCACAGGAAAGAACCCAAGTGAGGAGGTGAAAGAAAGAACAATCAGGCAGTTACAGAGGAAAGCTGAATGCTACTGCAAGCTTTGCCACTAAGCTTGCTGTAAACAATGGGCAAATCTAGTTGGCTTCAAACTATTACCCCATATTTTTCCAAGTCATTGACTAACTTCTGAGTCACTACAGAATTTTATACCCATCTATTCATCCATTCATCCATTCATTCTCTTGGTCTGTTGCCTCTGTAACAGTACCAGAACAGCTCTACAATTTATTGCAGTGTTTTTTGGACCTCCAATCTCCACCAAAATTTTTTTCATTCTTGAGGAAAAAAAAAAAAAAAACAAGCCCAAACCCAGATTTCTTAGCTCTTCCTTCCTCAGAGGTGTTTGATGTCTCGATTCACAGAATGTTTTTAATTAGTGATCACCATCTCCTGATGTCAGAACAAACTATCTGATTCTTGTTAATTTTTTTCCCACATTTACAAGGAGCTTTTGTGGTCACAGAACAGATCTATTTAATTTATAAGCTTTTCCTTTCCCTTTTTCTACAGATCTTTCTCCATCTTTCCTTTCCATTCATTTTATTTTTTTCTTTCAGTTGCCGGTATTAGTGTGATTTGTTTGGGTCACTGTTCTGTGCCACCTTCATTTTTGCTTCCCATGGCAAATGAGGTAAAACAAATGGACCCACAAACTAGTGTGGAAAATGAAAGTTTATTTCTTCTTTCTAAGTCATGCATATTTTTTCTGAGATTCATGACAACAAACAAGAGATTTCCTCCTTGATCCATTTAAATTTGTTGCAACATTTCCAGTGAGAAATTTTAAAGGATAAAAAAAAAACAAAAACAGCTGTCTCCTTCCCTCAGGAGAATTCTAAAACCAAATAATTAATTATTTTTAATTTCTACTTTATCAGAAACCAGACTGGTTAGGCTATGTTTTCTTGATTTTTTTTTTTTTTCAAAAAATTGAATGAAATTCTACATGTGTGGAGGACTGTACATTTATCCTACATATACAAATTCATGACGATTTTTCATATTCTTCTGGTAGTTTTCAGTATTCTATGAAAATTTATATTAACTTCCTATTCTTATCTTTAATTCTGTTATTTTGTTACCAGAACCATTCATCTGTGTGACTGTTTTGAGTAACCAAAAACTGTCTATTTTTTATTACCCAGAAATATTGGAGATTAGTAACTGCCTTCAACAGATAGATGGAAACAATGCCGAGAGATAGGAAACGATGTAAGGATTTATATCAAGCAGCACTGCAGTCTGACTCTCTTCTTTTGCCAGCAGTGCAATATCCAGATCTCACACACACAGTTTGCATTAAAGCTGGGGGAGGTATTTAGGTGGAGACAACCATGAGGGCACGTATCACCCCAATGTGTTTGACACATGCACAGCTTTGCACCAGCCGTGGCAGAACACTCTCACACGATATCTTGCCAGGGTGTCTCTCACTACTCAGAGAAGGGCCAGCTATTCAGTCCATGCAAATGAACACATCTCTATTGACAGAGAATTTGCATGATTTTGTCTTGGCTGGACACCTGGTCCTCAGGCCGCTACAAGGGACACACTTTCCTTCAAAGCAGCTCTCTTTTTTCCAGTGGTTATGATACTCCTGGGAAAAAGAGACAGAGGCAAAAGGTGAAAATGAAACCCAACATCTTTAGACTTAAAAGTTGAATTTGGATTTTGACCCTGCCCTTTTCAATAACCTTGAAAAGGGTATCATCTTGTATAAAACTCTGTTTGGTTTGTCTTGTGTAAAACTCTTGACACTGTTTTCTATAGACTCATATTATACATCCTACAGACCACACCCCTTTTTTCCAAAGAGATTTCAGTAGAGGAAAAATGTTTTCTACATATACTTTGCTTATAGTATTCTGACATTTAATACACTAAATCTTGCTTGCTGTTGAGTGTGTCCCCTTGAGGTCAATGGTGTTTGCACTGGATAACTATTAATAGAATATGACCATGAATTTACACCTGTATTTATTTCATGAAAACATGTAATTAGAGAAGAAAGAGACCCTAAAGATACAGAAAATGAAAATACTTGAGGCTTATTTTTTTCCCAATTGCTACATATTACATATTGAAATATGCCTGAACTGTTTTGCTCAGAGAAGATATGCAGTGATAGTTTGCAAGGGGAGACAAGGTAGAAGGAAAGACATGCCAAGGATATGCAGAAATAAAAACATTTCCAGACTGGAGTTTCCTTATTTTTTTAGCATCAGTCCTAGAAAAATATGTATTTTGGCTGGCAGGTTTTGCTTTAACCTACTTCAAGGGTAACCTTTAGTATGATTACAAGCAGGCCAAATACAAGTTGTTATAATGCTACTGATGACACTGGTTTACATCTCTGCTGAATCTGGCCCATGATAACTAAATCACTGTGCAATTAACAAAAGAATAAATTAAGGAATAAAGTCACTAAACCAAATATCATGTTAAGCCAGAAGAAGAAATGTGAAAAATCTAACACTGAGTTGAAAGACTTAAATTAGTGACAGTTTTCCATTTTTTAATACAAGATGTATTTCTCACTTCTTTGAAACTTAGTGGTTTTCTTCACTTCATGTCATATACTCCTAACATATATAAGCCATGCTAAGTACTTAATTCTGTAATTAATTCTGTTAATCACACTCAGCATGAGTGTGATTTTTTTTGTGAATCACTAGTGTTAAAAATGTTATTTTTTTCATTGATTTAATTAATTTATATATTTATACATTTTTTTATATTAGACAAGTATCAAGCACATATTAGTGAGAAAATCCTGCATTGTGTTTTTTTTTCCTTAATAGCGTCTTTGTAAATAATCTCTCTTGTACATTATCCGTGTCAGCTTCTACTTTCAGGAATGTGCACTCACTGGAGGGGAAAGCAGCTTTCTGTGAAAGTGTCTTTGTACTTGTCTGAGTACTTTTCTGAAGAATACACACAGGGAGAAATGCAAACATGTGAGGAAATGGGTGTCTTGTTTTGCATGCTGGGGACATACACCATTGTCAGGCATCCAGGTGTGTTGCACTGCATGGTGCTGAACAAGAGCTACTGTGCAGGTCCATAAATGTCACAAATCTTATCCGAGATCAAACCTGGTCCATAACTGTTAAGCTGTGTTTTCACTAACACCCCATAGTCCATTCTTTCTATCTGGCTATTTTGAGTTTTAGTGGTGATGTATTTTTCCAAAAGCCAGATGGAATTTATTATGATTTGAACTATTATAGCATTACAAAAATATGACCTTTTTTAAGATTATGCTGCTTTCTTAACTCTTTAGATGATGAATTCTGTATTCCTTATGACTTTACAGTTAAAACTAAATGTTTCAGTCTCAAAGAAAAAGAAACAAAGTGTTTAAGGATACACTAGTGTACCTGAAGTTTGCAGAAGCCTAAGACCTAATTTTGGCTCAGTGCAGAGCCTCTATATCTTTCATAAAGCTGTTTGGTCACTTGATAGTCAGGTTGCAAGAGTTAAAAATTTACCATCTGACACTGAAGTGATACGTTTGTTGGTTTGATAGCATAAAAATAGGATCATAAGCTTTCTTGAGGTGTCTACCTGGAAACTGTTGGAGGCAGAGAATCGTAGGGTCATTAAGATTGGAAAACACCTCTAAGATCACCTAATCTAACCATTAACCCAGCACAGCCAAGTCCACCTCTTAAACATGTCTCCAAGTGCCACATCCACATATTTTTTGAACACTACCAGGGAGAGTGACTCCCCTGGACAGCAACTCCCCTGGACAGCCTCTTCCATCCTATCAGTGAAGAAATTTTTCCTAGTGTTCAATCTAAATATTTCCTGTCATAACTTGAGACCATTTTGTTTTGTCTTATCTCTTGTTACCTGGGAGAGGAGACCGATCCCCACCTGGTTACAACCTCCTTTCAACCAGTTGTAGAAAGCAATAAAATCTACCCTGAGCCTCTTCTTCTCCAGGCTAAACAACTCCACTACCCTTAGCTGCTCCACATAAGACTAAATCAAAACTAAATGATTTATAAAGTTACCCCAGTTCTAAATACTTATTCTTCACTCATTTGGGAATTTCCTGCCAAGGGTTAACTAAAGAGTTTATGACATGCAAATGCAAATTCAGTGAGTTAGCACTGGAACTATCAGCTTTCCCTGGGCAAGAGTTGGGATGAGTTATTGAAGTGATAAATGATCCCTCTGTGTTGTCCATAATCCCAAAACTAACAGCAAAGTATCCAGAGGGTTAGCATTCCGAGCAGAGAAGAATCTTCAGCTGTTCCAGAGAAATAAAATTATGTCATCCTTGCAGTTGTTTAGAAGACATAGGACAGGGAGGTATTTAAGTGAAGGAGAATGAGTCAGATCCTCAGCTACTGTGAATCAGTGCTGTTGCACAGAGCTGATTAGATTAGCCAATTAACAGCACTTGGTGTTATACTCAAGAGACCGATAGTCAGAAATGATTAAGGAACAGGGGACTTTATCCTTAAAACCAGTTTTCATCTCATGTAAATTTGATATAAAGGTTCATAGTTGTTAGTATAGGAGTATCTCTTTGTTAGAACAAGTGAGAGTTTTACAACACCTCTCTTCTTCCTTTGATTTTCCAAAGTGCATTTAACTTAAATCACATTTGTGTTTTAGACCACTGCAACAAAATGAATAAGTTCAGTCCCAAAAGCTTTAAATTTGTGAGAGGATGAAATAGACTGGTAGCAATTCAGTGCCTATGAAAAAGTGTCAAAACTATTAAAAAATAACCCTGTAAGTCAACAGAAGAGAGAAAAAGGAGAAAACTACTGAAGGTCTTTCCAAAACAGGCATTTTTCAAAAATTGTGTCATTACAACTAAGGGCAATCTGAAAGTTTAGGCCAAACTTTTTCAATTTTTTGAGGTAAGAGGTATATTTTTAGTTTCATTTAAAATGTTTTTAATGTTTAAGCCAATTTTAAGCTTTTTTTCCTCAATTTTATTCGTTTCAAAACAAAATGTTTTATTATCTTGGAGCAGTATGATTTCATTGAGATAACCTTGTAAAGACGTAGTCTGATACCTTAAAAATTTCCCGGTTCCCTCCAACTTCTATTTCCATTTCAACTTTCTCAGTACCCTGTACCTTTTCCCTTTTTCTTATTTCGCTGAGATTCAAAAAATAAGATCCACATTTGAAGTTATTTTAATATCTGTTTTAGAAAAACCCACAAAGGCGGTAATAATGAGGGTTAAATATAACCATGTAAAGCACTAAGGAAAATCAGAGGAATTGTCAATACACACACAGAGTATAGACTCAATATTGTTGTCATCACACAACTTTTTACTCTAATTATTTTAGTGGGAAATTGAGAATCTATGCAAAGAAGTTCTGTTTTGCCTGAGGGTCCTGGACTGGTTAGAAGGGTCCCAGCCCAGACACCCCTGTCCCTCAGCACAGGTTAGTGGCTGCTGCCATGACCTGAGACAGATAATTTAGAGGTTTTTTGGGGGTCTCTACACTGCTATCCATTCTCCAACCCTGTTTTAAAATAGATTTATACATGTGTGCATTACAAGCAGATTTCCAAATTAGATTACTTTCCCCCCCCCCTCTTACCAGTTAAAAGAGTGTTTGTTAATTGTTTTAAAAAGCACATTTCCTATTAACATCCTGTTCCTTCTGGAAAAAATACATTTATTCTGGTTTTGTCAGTGTCATATGTATTGGATCTTTTTTAAAACCTGATAACCAGATTACTTGAGAAACTGGAACGTTTCCAAGACAGCCGTTTCAAGTTTCTTGGTAAATAGTCTGTACATTGTATATATTTGTAAAATGTACATTATTTACTTTATAAAGTCTTCTGATCTTCCATAAATCTCTGCTCACAGAGTAAATTTTAAGGCACTGTTTCCCACTTCTTAGGATCTGGCCTATTCATCTCTGTAATACCACACATGCAGCCACATGGAAAAAGGTTCATGAGGGATGTCTTTGAAGTGTAGCCATCGGACATCAGATGGACCTGCTTTTCAAAGTGAGAAATACAGACCGTGACTATTTATTTTCTCCAAGAAAGCAATGCAGAGCTTTGTTTAGAGTCTATCCTGACATGAGCACACACTCATCAGACATAGCTGAATGACACCTTTTCAATAACAGGAAAAAAGTGGTGAAAATAATGAAATGAAATCTTATTCTTGTATATGATTTGAAGTTTGGGGGATGATTTTTTGACATGTTTGGTGGTGGTAGTTTTGGTTTGTTTGGTTTTGTTTGGATGGTTTGTTTCATTTTGTTTGTTTGTTTATGTTTTGTTTTGTTTTATAAATTATGTTATTTGACTGAAACAGCACTGTAAAGAGAAATGATCTTGTACTTCTGTCACTCTTGGTGCTCACTTTCATGCATGCTGGTAGTTGCAGATTAACCAAGCCTGCTGTGCCCTCCTTAAGCCTGAACAGAACAGGCAGATTGCATTCCAGCTTGTATCTGAAAGCTTCCAAGCTGCATGAGAGCAATACTAGCCTGAGCTAGTAAGCCCTGGACATGAAGATTTGCCTATTATTTTGGGTGGTTTGGCTGTATGCTCACAGAACAGTCCCATTCTATGGCACTTGTCTCTGCAGGCAAGAATCACTTTGCCATCCAAATGTCTATCTTCACCAAACTGTAGGGATCTATAATAGAATTATTCTTCTTCCATCATGACACTAGACATCATGAGGTAGCTTAGCAGTCTTTGTGACAGAACCAGAAGCTGAAGCCAAATCTCCCATATAGTCCTCAACTCTTGTCACAATATGGGGTATCAAGAGAAATTTCACTGAAGTTAAATTGTTTTTCTTCTAAATATGTAGTACAGGCTGAAAAATTAGGTATGAGACCCCAAGAATTCCCTCTGTTTAGCAGGTATTTGCCCACTCTGCAATGTCATTTGGTCTTAAAAATAGCATCCTTTAAATAGAGCCCCCTGTTCTGGAAGAACAGTATTTTAAGCTTCTGATGCAAAACACCTCAAGGCTGGCATAAATTCAAAATCACACTTAGATCCAGGGCCAAATTTTGTACTGTTCTTCAATAAGCTAAGCCAAGGAACCCTCTCCTAACATCTGTGGATATTGGGGTATTTGAAATCCAACTCCAAATTCCAACTTAAGCCATGCTCTAATGTAAACAAAGTTAATGGCTTGTCAGCATGGGGCTATAAAACAATGTGGGTACTGTCATAATATTGATGTAAGGAAACTTTAAATATATAGCCATTTTTCTGAATAGAACAGTGGCTTTTGCTCTTAGGGAAAAGTCATTAAATCAGTATGTCCAGGTTATGTAGCAGCCAGAGAAAATATACAATTGTGGCAGCCAAGAAATTACATGGAAAAGAAATTGTGCCTTGACCCACTGACCGCAGTGCCAAACAGTGACTGCCATTTAGTGTTGTATCACCTGGGTTTTATACCCACGTGCTATAGCTCACAGGCAACACTGGTTGTATGGAAACAGGAGAAAAGTGCTTGACCTGCAGCACTCAAGGGACAACTGAAGTATGAGCCAGGCAGAGAGTTTACTGCTTGGAAAAGTAAAGAAAACAAAAAGGAAATACTGTACTGGAATATATCATCTATTTTTGGTTTGTACCAATGAGGAGTTGTTGTCAGCAGTATATCATTAATTGTTGAATCAATTTCAGTTTTAAAGTCTCAGGTGGAATTTCCCAGGTGGTATACTAAAAACTCAAAGTGTGGTTATTGTTGTTCAACTGAAATCTCTGCAAATAAATACACAAATGCATAAGGATTACCTTTAATACAACATAAAATAATCTGTTTTGAACTGATTTAATGATTTCCAACTCTTGGAAAGTAAGCTTAATTTACTCTGCAATGATCTGTACAAGCTGAGCATATCTAAGTATTTCAGCCCATCTCTGTAATCAATTCTTTTAGCTCCTGAATTAATTTATGCCAGAATTATTTATTTTCTCCAAGTTTACTGTCAGTTTGTAATACTGAAGTGCCAAAACTGTATTTTATATTTAATAATCCTTTTGCATCTTTGTTTTGCATTTTTAATCTACAGGAATCACTACAACATACATTTTTAGTGTGAAATTGTGGCCAAATAACTTTTTTTCAAGCACAGCAACAGCTACTCAGCGTAAAACTTGTGCTTAGACACATAATAATTTTGCTGAGTTTTCGTGAAGTGTGTTCTTAGACTATGTTCCATCTGTATCACTATTTTGATTTATACCAGTAAATAATCTCACTCTCCTTGTCTGTGTTACATTAAACTCAAAGTTGTACATTATGGGATGAGTTCGGATAAAGATTTGGACTGATTTTAGAGCTTTGGAGAGATAAAGCATTAATACTTTCCAAAACTTTAGCAATGATTTGGATTTGGGTAAGGGCCCATGTCTGATTATGTTTAAATATTTTGACATGCATGGTATTCTGTTTTATAAGATAGATACATCATAAGAACTTCATTTGTGCTGTTAGTCTACACTATGGGAACAAATGATGTCTCACCCATATTGAAGATATTCAGGATAAATAGATCACAGAGCAAATTATGTTAATATATAACCAATCCACACAAATATTGCAATTAAGAATTTACAGATGTGACTCAGGAACAGGCATTAATTCTATGAGAGGTAAATTTTACTAAACCCAAGATTCCAGATTAGTCACTAAGATGAGTTTTCAGCTTTCTAGGTTGGTGTAAACAAATATTGTGACAACATTTCACAGTGGTAAAAAACTATATTTTTAGTAAGGTTGAAAGGAGTGGGAATAAAGGTTGAACAGCTTTTCTTCATCTTGCAAAATTGAGGCTGGACAGTCCATACTGACCCTGTTCCTGAAGAACTGGGATTCTCTGAAGCCTCTGAGCTTGTTCAGTGTCAGTTGTGTTTCTCTCTCGATGCTCACTTGGGACATCTGCCCTGATGTCCATCTTGATTTGTGTCCTAAACCTAAAATTCAGCAAAGTAGATGTCTAACCTCCCCTTCAGATGCAGTCAGTGTTAAATAAGATTTACAAAACTGTAAGTCTCTTGTAAAATTTGCTCCAAACCAAGCGAGTAGAAGCTCTGCAAGGTGAGGTTTAAGAAGGATTTAGCTGACACCACTGGTTTATCAACATGCCAGTGGATACTGTGAGCAAAATCTGACATGAAGGTTGATCACTTTCATCGTTTACCATTGTCTTCTTTAAGAAGTGTGGTATAGTTTTATCCTATGTATACATTGTTCTTTACCAGTAGATCGAGGAGCATCTAGTCAAAAACTTACACCAGAAGGTCCACGTTTCGTAACAAGTTAACATTTAGCTTTCTTGCCACTCACTTGAATATTGACTGAAGTGCTCAGTCTTTAAATTTTGCACTCCATCTGATTTATTTTCCTGAAGATGACCACAGAGAAAATGCACTAAATGTGAGCTGATATTAAAAGTAATAGTTATTATGTGAATGTTGATTATCTTTTTTAATCTGTGACTGTATTATAAATATTGCTTATTTAATCCTGAACCATATTTCATAGAATCATAGAATGATTTGGGTTGTCAGGGACCTTAAAGATCATCCAGTTCCAACTCCTGAGGGTTGGAAATCACCCACTAGATCAGGTTTCTCAGGGCCCCATCCAACCTGGCCTACAGAGTTTACTCTAAGTTTGGATTATCTCTGCATCACAGTTGGTGTTATCCATCAGAAAACACAGGAAATACCAGACTAGACTAGATCCACATTCTTCAACTCTTTCTGCTGATTGTCTGCAATATTTGGATTCTTGAGAAGTTGCGAGAATTTCTGGACAGGAAGAGGTGAGCAAATCTACCTTTCCTCTTTCTCACCCTTTCCCTGCATTCCTACTTTTTAATACCTAGAAACTGTCTTAAATCTGTATCACAAATGGACAGATGTAACAATTAGCCTTGAAAAAGACATTGTTCTATTTGTATGTTGCAAAACCAAACATGAAACACAGAGCCACAAGGCCTAATTCTAACTCTGGCTGCTAAATTTGATTCTGCTTTTATAAATCATTACTTTGTTTAAACATTGTCAGTTGTAAGATATTCTTAAGTGTCATTAAATTGTAACATGTAAAGTCAGAGCACAGAATCGTGCTTTATGTACATGTCTTTAAAATTAATGAATTATGAATAAACTCCCTAATTGTGCTGAAGTACAGATGGAAGCAATCTTCATGAAATTATAAATAATCACCATGCTGCTGATTGCAACAAGTGGAATTTAAGCTTGCCAAGCAGTCTTAGAAGTTCAATTAAATGTACTAAAAAAGCGATTTGATTCTTTAAAAGCCAAACTGTTATGTGGCACTGAAGCAAATCAAAACTTCAGTTAGGTTTGCAAACCAATCCTTGCTGCTGACCTCAGAAATGCCAACATTCTCAGTTTAGAAATTTTATGCTTTGCAAGTTCAGTGCTTTGAATAAATGTAGGACTTGACTTTTGGAAGTATTATTTACGTGAAGCAAGAATGATTTTCAGACATTACGGATTCACATGATTAACAAGATCAGTAATTTTATATTGTATAGAGAGAAGACACCCTCTGTAAAGTAAGAAAGAGTAGGATGTACCAGATGTCATCAGGTAAGTTTAGAGTTTATGGACTTTAGAGAAATATAAGGAAGCTTATGTTTAAGGTTATCCCTTGACCTTTCATGACCTTTTGGGTCTGTGAATCTATGCTTAGAATAACTGGAGCAAGAGGAAAATTTTGGCAGTATCTTGGCTCTGTATCTCTCCAGTGAACTATCAACCCTGCACAGACATGTGTAACCTGGTGCTTTGCTCCTGGTAGACAGAGTCTTCCTTAGTCTGTTCTTCAAGTACTGCAGCTGAGCAATGCAAGGCAAATGTAGTGCTTGGCTTTCCCCAAAGAAATTCATATTTTATTAATTATTAGATATTTGAGTTAGGACATAAATGAAGCTGAAGTATAAAGGCTGAAAACCGCAACATGAATAAACTTCATGCCAGTGCCTCCAAGTCCCACACTTCTGTGCTGAATCTCTCCTTGACTTCTGGGGTCTGTTTCTACTTCACATTTAGCTGAAAACAGCCCTAACCTAAGAAATTCAGAGATTATTTCAGGTTTGTTAACAGACATATCTGGAACCTTTTCAGGTATCCTGTACAGGTTTTTCTTCCAGTCTGGAAGGGCACAGAATTTTTTTGGTAGGTATTTGTGTATGAACAGCTTTAGAACATCTCAAATCGGGACAGCTTGCATCAACCAGGGAAGTGAGCTGATGTCTCAGTGTTTACTTTCTATCTAAACCTAATCAATATTGAGGCAAAATGCTACTTCCCCATCTGAGTCTTTGACTGATGTCCTATGGCCCTTTTAAAGTGCATCTAATGCATAGAAAGATGATGACTCTTAAAAAAATCCATCTGAGACAAGCCCTAATGTGTGGACATTGGATCAGTAAGGAATTGCAGAGGTGGCTTTTAATATAATAATGTACCACTTACACTACTCTCACAGGAAGTGAGGAAACTGATTTCCCTTCCTTCCTCAGGCAGGGGGGATCAGACCCATATTTCCTCATTCCCAGGAGGGTGAATGACAACCAGAATTTATGTATGTCAAGAAGGCTAATGGCTGAGGGGAGAGGCACCTCCTACCTCTCCAATGGAGAAATGGATACAAGATTTACCGTCCTCCAGACTGAGTTAGAAGAAAAGAAATAAGATGTAACTGTGTAATTTAATGGTTAGGGCTTCTTAAGAAAAAGGGAGTCACAGATTTTGTTTCCTCAGTTAAATGCCTATTTTGTGTTTTCCAGTAAATGGTAGTTAAAGAAAATAACACTAGAAGTTAAAATTCCACGTTGTCAATTGAGTGACCCTCTTCAGTGTGTCAATGGACCTTTTTTTTATCCTTGGTTTATACTAAGCAGAAGGTGTAAAAATGTTCTGAAAGGGGGTTGTAGGCGGGTGGTGGTTGGTCTCCTCTCCCATGTAACAAGTGACAGGAAGAGAGGAAATGGCCTCAGGTTGCACCAGGGAATGTTTAGTTTAGATATTATAAGAAATTTCTTCACTGAAAGGGTGGTCAAGCATTGGAACAGGCTGCCTAGGGAAGTGGTGGAACAACCATGGGTGGATGTGGCACTTGGGAATATGGTTCAGTGGTGAACACAGTGGTGCCAGGTTAATCATTGGACTTAATGATCTCAGAGGTCTTTTACCACCTTAATGATTTCATGATTCTATATCTTTTCCCCTGAAAAAAAATTTGGTGTCTGGATGTCTGAGAAATTAGAGATGCAGATCAATTTTTTATTAAGAGAAATTGAGGACTAAAATGTACATCCTCAACTGTGCCTTTAAACATGCAGCATGCTTTTTTGGAGGAGCATATGGAAATGGTTAAATTTGTAATTAGAAAAAGTAACAATGCAGTTTGAAAAGACTGTTTTGTCTTCTGGTACCTCCCCAGTCCACTCCAAAATTGCAAGCTGTATATACACAGGCAACATCTGAAACACACCTTAGGTTTTTGTGTTATATGTTGGTTCTGTAGCTGACTGTAGTATATGTGAAGAGCTTTTGGATGCAGCATGGAAAAAAAAAATAAATGGGAAAGCAAGAAAGTCACAATTGCTTTAAAAGATCATACTTTCACATCTGCATTGCAGGATATTTGGCAATTTCTTTTCTCTGTAGAAGTGGCTACATAATGAAAGCACCAAGTTCCTTTGATCTAAAAAATCTCTGTGGGATTTAATAATTTATAATAGAATTTAACAGCACAGTTGAAACCCTTTTTATATACTAGAGTAATTTTGCTTCTCTTTTGTCAGATCAGCTCTACTTGATACAGAGACTTGCTATTAATGGAACTGAACTATATTTTAATGTCCCAGATATTTTGGTGGTTTTCATTCTACCATATTTCACTCTGGTCCCAGTTCAACAGAGATCTTAAACACATTCTTAAATCTAATAATTTCAATGGGACTGAAGACCATATGTAGATGTTTTATAAAAATTGGGCCAGATTATGGACTCTTCCTTATGATAATTTTGATGAAGAGTAACATGTTGAGGCAGATGCATTTTCTTTCATTTTCTGTAGTAACTTACTCCACTGGTTGAATATTCAATAAGGTACAAATATGAGTGGTAGAACTAAAAATCTTGTGGTTGTCCTCTGCATAAAGGTATAGTAATAGGATTCAGGCATATCTGATCTAATCTGTATAATACATGCCCTCATTTAAGATAGACATCTATGTTTTCTTTAGTGTTGTTATGTAGAAATATAGATATTTACAGTTCAGTTCACTCCTACTTGATACAGATACCTGAAACAGTCCAAACTTTTGTACTCCAGGAGTGTCTGTTGCTCCTATCTGATATGAGGAAGACTTTCATGTAGGCATTTACACAGTATGTATCTAAGTGTGATGGATGAAGTGACAGGCATCCCATGGGACATTTAGAGTAGAGGAGAGAAGGCCTGTCAGACCAAGATGCTCCCTATCTACCATCTTGTCTCTGAGACTGGGCAATAGCAGACAAGTAGGCAAAAAGGGAAGAAGAAAAAGCATATACAAAAATATCTCAGTCTAGCAAATTTTTCAGTAATCAGTGGTTTCAGCATTCCCTGATCCAAATTTCTTTCTGGCAACTCATGTTTAGTAACACCAGTTGAATAACTTTCCACTAATTTGTTCCCGTTTTACATCCATGTATATTTTTTACCTCCATGAAATCCTGTGGCCATGAGCTCTACAACATAATTATATGTTGTGTGGAAAAAAATACTCCACTTTGGTATATAAGTTACTCCTTAATGCTTTCATTATATGTCTGTTTGTTCTTGTCCTTTGAGATGGAGTGAATATTCGCTGTGTTCACATTCTGCATATAGTTTATAACTTCAAGCCCTCTGTCATTTCCCCCTATCAGTCATCTTTTTCCAAGCTTAAGAATCCTAATGTATTTGCTCTTTCCTCATATGGAAAACATTCAAATCTAGGCATTAGTGATGTGAACAGGATTTTTAAAATCTGAATTTAAGTGGCTTAAGTATAAAGAAAGTTAACAATGGCAGGGGAACTAGACTTCATTAGAACAAATCCTCACCCTACAGTGTGATATACAATAAACCCCACACAGATATTGAATGCTTATTAATCATTGTGGAGTCTATTATTTCAAATTTATGTTGCTATTGTGGATGACTTTTATATCAAAAACAAATTTAAACTGGTTATTGTTTTGGCTATTAGAGAAACAAAATAATTCAAAAAAAAAAAAGAACACTAGGTTATTTCTTTTATCTCCATTTTTATATATGAGACCCTTCATGTTGGAATGAAGAGCATGCTGACTCTTCATCTCTGTATTAACAGTTACAAATCAGCCAATATCTGATGGCCATTTGGTTGTTTGCATCACTCTGAGGAGATTGTATTGTGGTATGAATTGGTGGGCTCAGTCCAATTCCTAATTGAAAGAGTCATTAACTCACAATGACAGAAGAGAGCAAAATATTGAACATGCTTAAAGGTACTTCATGTCTCTGAAGTTATTTTTGTGGCTCTAAAACCAGTGGTGTAGCTAAGCTTGTATACGAGGTTTGTTCCTGTTATTTATTACTAATATTAGTGCACCCCCTGGAAGCTCCCATCAAAAATGGAGTCCCACTGCGGAATAACATCTTGGTTTCCAACATATTTTATGCACACATCATTCAGCAAGAAGTGTGTCTTCCAAAGCAAAGCAAAACAAAACAATGTGTTTTACATGATTCACTACGCTTTGCTGCAAGAAATACAAAATAATTGAGCAAGACTGCAGTAACACTCCAATACTTTGTTACGGTTTTTAGCTGTACTCAGCAGAATAAAGTGACCCTGGTTCACAAACTCCCAAACTGCATTTGGGAAGGTGAAATTACACACTGAAAGGTTTCTGTAGAGAATATAACTCTGAAGGCTGACATTTTAAATCAGTAGAGTTCATGCAAAGACACAGCGATTGAAAAACAAATGCCCTTTTCTCTATGATGTGCGACAGGTTCAAGTTACTGCAATTTTGCTCTCAGTGCTTGTGTCAGAGAACAACACATCCACAAATTATCATTCACATTTGCCATTTGAATTTTGTGGTGTTTAAAGCCCCATGCTTGTCAGCTATATAAAGTGGGGAGGAACATTATTCCCTTCCCTGAAGAATTCATGATACAAACGAGAGATGGAAATGGGAAGGTGGGGGTTCAGGTGAACAGACTGGCAGACCTGCTGTGGTCTTGGTGCACTGGCAAGAAAATCCTGGTCAGAGAAACCTTACTTTGGTGTTCTATGCTTTGGCAGAGCAGAGCTCTGCTCAGCTGCTCTATCTCATATTGGAGCAATCTTCACCCATGCCTCTGCAGTCAGCATGAGAGCAATTACCAGCTCCGTGGCCATATAAAGCCCAGAAGAGTAATCTGTGACAGATTTGATGACAGCAGGGGAAATACTCATGAGAATTGTAATTGTAAGGGCTAACTGCAGACCCAGATAGCTCTCAGCTGATGAGCAGGAACAGCCCAAGAGTCAATGGTTACTCAAGCTTCAAAGATAAGAACATGCTCTGATTTAAGAGCCTATTTCTGTGGGCAAGGCTGTGAACTCTTACTGCTGTTGAAGACATCCATCAGCCCTTTGACATTAGTGGAACTAATTCCTGATTAGGAGGGCAGCCATCTGACTTAGTGACACTGATAAATTTCTGCTTGTGTATCATCATTTTTCCAAGCATGCACAGGAAAAAAATAAAGGTATGAAACATTTAAAATATCTCCACTAATTGCATACAAATTCCATATGCAAGGATGTATAAGAATTGAGTATGATTCTGAGGATTTACCTCAGAATGGATCACTTATTTCCTCATTGTCAGCTTATTTCAGCCTGGATGCATTTCTGTATCCTGTCTCTGATGCTGTTGTTGCCTGGTGTGGTTCCCATGGATCAGTCTGTGTTACAAATAAGCACAAGGAACTAGAAGAATCTGTCTATTTACCAAAGAAGATAAGCTAATGTGTATTATAGAAAAGGTCACCTTTAGGCATGTTGTATTTATTTGTCACATTCTTTCAGACCAGTCTTTTCTATACTTTCTTAAACTCATTGTAAGGTGCAAAGCAACTTCATTTAAACATGCTAACACAGTTCACAAATTCATGGGTGGTGAATGTTCCTTTTTGCCTTAATTTTATGTAGTGTAATTAAACAGTTTCTAGATGCCTCTGTAAATAACATAGATTAATGCAATTGTTCTGCAGGTGAGCCAGTATAACTGCTCTGCACATGGACTAGGTGATATTTCCCAAGACTGCTTGGGTTTCCAGCCTGATTAGCACACAAGGATTGGCCTTCTTTTGTGGTGCCAAGATGGGTGTATCACAGTAAGGTGAGAGTATTCTCTTGGTTAAACATTTCACTCAGTTCAGTCTGGGATTTTTAAGGACATCCCTTTGGTGACAGAATAAAAATTGATCTCCATGTTTCCTGGGCTCTTCTGAAGCGCTACCTACAACAGGGAGATGATCAAAGCAGCAAAAGTCTGGCCTCAGCTGAGAACTACAGCAACGATCATTAAAGATTTGTTCAGTAGAAACCAGATTATATTTAGCTCTCATCTGAGATTAGATGGCAATAGTTAAGAGACAATAAAAATTTGGGCTTAATTTAAACATATGACTAATCCCATAGCTACTTCAACCTCTACAGTGCCACCAAGGACAGCAGTCACAATTCAGCAGCCAGACAGAACCTGCTATCTGTGATAAAATCATTCATAAAAATGTAATCCTAAACAGAAAAATTAACATTCTCAAGTTGATTGCTGAAACACACCCTTCCAGTTCCAAATTTTTACACCCATTCCACTGATAAGAAAATGGATGTCTTTGGTGTCTAGTTCTCAGACTAAGACTTTAAAATAGAGCTTTCCCAAGTTATTCCTGTAACTGTGCTAACTAATTCATGGATTAAACTATGAATTCTCTGCAATGAAGTAACAGGGGCTGGTTTAATTTCATTAAATTTTCTTCTCCAAATTCCAAAGTGGGTACTTTTGAAAGAAATGTGCAATTTGTTGCCTCTGAATGCTATATCTAATAACCATATTTTTGTGTTATGTGTTAGAGAGGGAAATAAGGAACTCTGGATCAGACAAGCCTAGTTTTCTGTGGTTTGAGCTCATCAAAGTTCATCACTGGAAATTACAACATCTCATCTTGATTATGAAGTGGCCCAGAAGAGGGCCTAAGACATATCAACTAATGGTTACTTCAGTGTGGGGTTTGAGCATACTTTGTGTATGGAATATAAAAATGCAATTCAGATGTATTTATATTTCATACGCCATAAAATCAAGGCTGTATTACTCTATAACATTACACAAGCATGGTGTCATAAGATGAAGCAAAAAATCTCCCAGGCCTGTTTCTTCAGTAATGCTTGTGTTTTGGTTCAGTCCCCAAGGTTTCTGGCTTATCAGATGCAGACAAAGTGAAAAGAAACAGTACCAGTGAAAACTGTTATAGATCCATACATCGCGTGATGCAGTGCGGAATGAGGCTGAAATGTGTTCTTTAATAATGAATACTAAAGTCAACATTTATAATAGTAACAGGAGATACTGAGTTTTCTTTTCATTTGAGGGTCAAGAGTTAATGTCATATCTCAGCTAGGGAGCTTAGACATACAGTGCCCCATTTATTACCACTGCAGCGTGTCAGTCGGACACCGGCAGACAGTGTCAGTACCTGGCACAGTTTCATGAGAAATGAAATATTTAAAAATACATGATGACTACTGTATTAAAGTTTGATAATATTATTTCCAAGATAAACTGCAACATCTCTGCCACTAAATGTTTTCTGTCTGACCAAAACTTTTGCTGTGAAAAATGACATTTTTTTGCCTTGTATCCATTGTTCGCTTTAGTTATGGAAAGGAACAGAGTTGGAACACGCTTCCTGTCACAGCATTCACTAAGGCAAAGGTGTTCTTTCTGTTCTGAACCCACCATATTCCAAATCAATAAGCTAATAAGAGAAGTCCATCTGTTCATCTTTACACTTATGTGCATGTGTTCGTAAGAAGATTGACATTTGACCATGAGTTTTTGCCAAACACAGACTTGTTCTGTCAAGACCAGTTGCAGAAATAAGCAGAGAAGTGTGAAGAGAGCCACATGCAGACTATTGTGTATACATCAACTATGGAGGTAAAAGTAGGACCTTAAATTAAACAAAAGGCTGCTGTGACTTCCCTTCCTTTTTGTTTTCTGCACCATCCGCATGGCATCCATGTTTTCATCCAGTAGTAAAGTGAAATTAAGACTTTTTTTCTGGATTACTTCTGCGTATCTCAATTAATGTTATGCCTCAGCTGAACAACGCATCACTTGCATGCTCTTTGGTGAATATTCACTTGTATATCATGCACTTTAATATTCCCTATTTCTTCCTTCATTGATGTGGAAGTCATGGATTAATCAGAATTGCTGTTACCCAAATGGCTGTTACTCAAAATGCCTCTGAAATTATAAGAAATCTGGAGCACAGGCACTTCCAGATGGTTTTCTAACATAACGATGTAAGAAAATACTGAAACCAGGTCAAATCTCCACTTATGTCTTATAAACCTCTTCTAGTAAATATATTCCACATATTCAGATGGTCCACTGTGGTTGCTAAAGCACATATAAATTTTGACACATCCTATTCAGAGACTTGAGATACCACCTTAAAGAAGTGAAAGTGTTTAAAAATTTGCTGTATGTACCTAATTTAAGATTTTTCAGAACTCTCCATTGAAGAAGGTACAGAAGTTTGACATTAAAATCACAGTGACATCTAAGTTTGTGGGAGCCTTCAGAGATTCTACTATAAATAGAAACCTTTTCACCTGTTTATACTCTCAAGAGAGGCATCTCTTCTCTCCTCTGAGGTAAGGAAAGAGAGAACTGCACAGACAACAGCTTGGTGAGGGTATCTGTTGCTATTGCGTGACTTCTGGTGGGGAGGAGACCACCCTCTTTTTTTTAAGTGTCACAGAACACAGCTTGATTTCTGTGAGCTGGGGCCAACATTTTCTTTTTTTTTTTTCTCCCCCCCCCCTCTCCCTGCTCCCCTCCTTCCTTCCCCCACATGGTGTCTGCTTTCAAGATTGCTTCAATGGCCAGCATTGTAACATACAGAGATGGATTTCCACAAAATTAATTTCAGCACTTGGATAGGAACTGATTATGAATCTTTGTAGTCCTAGAGATGAAGTTATTAAGACAGAACTCAGAGTGGAATGCAGCCAAGGCTCTGAGCAAGAGCGTTGCAGTGGTGGAGTAACAAAATATGGTATGACTAAGAGAAATGACAGAACAAAGTTATTTTATACCATTTGTTAGTTTCTCCATACAATGAAAGAACACAGTGGCACATGTTAAATCAAACCAGGCCTCTAAAGAAAGTAGCGAAACTACATGTGTGATCCAGTAGGATTTTGGGGTGAAAGGTATTTGGACAACTCTTAATCGTCACAAATCTGTTTGAAATACATCCATACTATTGCAGTGATTTCTAAGATGTTTGAAAGAACCATTTAAAGTTCTTCAGATGTAGTAATGCAATATAGGCAATAGAATTTTAAAAATTGCAGCAGTGGATGTGGACAACTCATGAAATTGTATACTCCGTTATAAGTATATAAAACAGACTGATAATTTTCCATCATATTTTTAATAAAAATATTTTTCTTGACTTTTTTTTTCTCTTGGGGAGAAATAGCAGTAGAAAAAGGAGAGTGATAAGTTCCTTAATTAAACTAAAGTTTACATCATGTAAAGTTTCTTATGGTGTTCAGTTAACATTATCCACAGCATTCTCATTAACATAATCTATCCTATTACAGGTGTTACAAGATTAAATTTGCTCTAAAAAACTCTGGCTTATTTTTCAAATTAGTATTTAATGTTCAGAAGTAGCATTTATCAGTTAAAAAAAACTAAAACAAAACCAAAACCAACCAACCAAACAAACAAAAAACCAAAACAACCCAAAACAACCAAACGAAAAATAAGTCTAGGTTTTTAACCCCAAGAATTTTCAGCTGAATGCAAAATAAAGACAAGATTTAGACAGGATACATGTTTAGGATGGATTAATTTATTCCCTTTTCTATAATTCAGCAGTCCACTGTGTAAGACTACCACTTGGAATCTGGAATAAAAAGGCTCAGTTTCCTCATCTATCTGATTTACACTAGGGATTTGCAACACATCCCAGAAGAGGAATCTCAAACATAGAAAAACAGATCTATTGAAAGATTCATAATCTGTAATTTCTGCAGCAAGGAGGATGAGATAACTAGCTGAGATATAAAAATGATCTGGTAAACAGCTGAGACAATTCTCTCTTTGAAGTTGGTTATATCTACAGATACAGATAAATATGTTGTTGAAAGCAAGCATTTCTTGTTCTCCTCTGTTAGTGCTGCCCATATGTCCCATATTCTTCTAGCTGTGTGACCTAAGCAGTTGGCTGTAATCCCACTCTCAGATATTTAAGAGTTTTGTGTAAAGTCAAACTGCTTCACAGGGAAGAATCATGGGAGAGCATCAGGCATTATTTCATAGAATCATAGAATGGTTTGGGTTGGAAGGGACCTTAAAGATTATCTATTCCCAACCAACACCACCCCCTCTACCATGGAGAGGGACATCTCCCACTAGACTAGGTTGCTCAAAGCCTTACCCAAACTGGATTTTATTATCTGTTTCTTTGCATTACCTATTTCTGGTGAAAGGATTTAATTTCTGTTGCAGGTTACATCTACACAACCCAATGGTGTGTTACCCAGAGAAATAATTTTTCTCAAAACCATATCAATACATTATAACAGACACATACCAAAGTCATTGAACTCTTCTAAGTTGGAGCAGCTTTATACTGATTTCTCAGGGCTCATTTCAAGGCAAGTCCTTTTCCTCAGGTCTCTGTGAATCACAGCCACTATCAGAGTTGCTGAAGTGGCCTAAGATAACTCAGGTAGAAATGGGTTTGCTTCTTGACATAGCATTGAGAGTGGTGCCAGTTCCTATGAATAACTGTAGGACTCTAAGTTTTCAATTTCTGTGTCTGTGTGAATTTTCCTATGCTCTATTTATATTCAGTGAAGAGAAACAGAAACTTTTGTGTCCTGATTTATCTCACCTATTGAGATATTTCAGATGAATTGCTGAGATATTTCAGATGGATTGTTAAAATATTCCTTTTTCTGTCCAGTTATTGCAAAGAGAGCATCTATTTCAGCAGTAGATGCTTATACTAACATGGGTGAGAAGAATCTCACCTTAGTTGCCTGTCACTTGCTTCACACTTCTTGCATACAAAGAACACATCATTATACTGGTCCTGAGTGTCTAAATGCACCACTGAGAACTCACTAATGCACTGGGGATTGAATAGCACAGAGGAAATTCATAGATGTGAAAGCCTTAAAGTGACAGTATGTATTTGATATTATGAGCTGATAAAACAAAAAAGCAAATAAAGCAGCAGAATTGCAGAGAGAGAAAAAGTTCATATGTGCTGACATGCCTGTCCTGGCATAGTTTAGCTTAATCCACCCTACTTGCTTTTTTCACCCTATTCTTCAATCCTCCCTTCCAGAAACAGATTTAGGTATCCCTTTATCTCTGTAAGACTGTACTTCAGTTACCTTCACTAGTAACTTATTCCATATGTCTCTTTCTCTGAGAGTGAAGCAACCCTGCCCAAATCCCTATTTGCTCATTGTTACCTAATATTTCAATTTAGTCCCTTAGTTTTCCCCTCTAAGTAATAATAACAAAAGCCCACCCTTTGAGCTTGCTTTATATTTTCACTCATCTCCCTTTCCTAACACTGAAAATTTCAACTGCACCACTTCCTAGGTTTTTCTTTTCCATGGAGAATAAGGCCAGTTCCCACAGATTTTCTTCAATTATATATATATATATATAAAATTGAAAATTTTAAGAATAAAAATTAAAAATTTCATATTTTTTTTTCTGTATCACAGAGAAAGAACTTGATCCTGAAAAATACACTCTTTAATAATATGATTAATCCAATTAATCCAATATAGCAGACATTTAAGAGTGTCTAAATGATAACTTGGAGAACAGAGAAACAGAATATAGTCTCATGTCAGGTAGTCATAACACACATTGGCTTCTCCAAGTCATATCACCAGGAATAGATGGAGTATTATAGTATAAGGAGGACCAGCAGGAAACAAGGAAGAAAAGTTCTGAAATGCTTTGACATTTCTTCTTGGAAGGGAAAAGTATTTTAAACATTTTTGCTATTAACGCTGTGCTAATGTTAAAAAATCAGATTTTCTTATCTAGAGAAACATAGTGAAATAATAAAACACTGAGGTATCAGAATAACTCTCTCTTTTTTTTTTTTCCTTTTACAAAGGCAATATTTAATATAATTATTTTCATATACCTTCAAAGAAGATTAAAATTGAAGAGATAAAAGTGGAAAAGGGGAGAGGAATGAGAAACTTTTTACTGCCTGATTCTCTTCCTTCTTACACTGAGCTTTGGTTTACACTGGCATCTCTCCAGTGGGTTGCCGTTGATTTATACCTTCATTTGTGAACTTCAAGATCTGAGAACAGGCTGCTGTTATGGTTAATACACTGGACTCAGATTCAAAAATCTGACCTTTATTCCTTGTGTTGCCAAAAATGTCCTAAGAAAGTACCTAAGAAAGATGTTTCTGAAAGCAGATATGTGATTTCGCTAAGTTGCTTAAATACTTTCTCTGATCAGTTTTCCTTGAAAAAGGGTTCTTGGCTGTATTCACAAAGAGATTTATAGGTCTGCACCTTTTGATGCTAAAATGAAAACTGAATTTCTCATGGACCACCTTTTGAGCTGCTCAGCCTTTTCAGTTTGCAAGTACTATAGGTCCATTTCCTCTTTTTTTGGAAGGTATGTTGAATCAACTTCAGAATAAAAATCTGCCTCAACTTCAGTCGTGCTCTCATCTCTCCCATGTTGAACTGCACATGCAAAGACCTCCTGCCCTGTAGGGTTGAATCCACTTAGTGTTCTTCAGTGTACTTGGAATATGAGTTCTGCACAAAATATTGATGAAGATTTTGCAGTCCCAGGTTCTGCTATTAATACTTAGCTCAGGGGTTAGGACACTTATGAGTAAAGTAGAAAGGCTGACTTTCTTTTTAGCTATGAGGAATTTGAACTTAATTTGCCCCACTGTTTTTCAGTTGAAACTGCTCCACTTTATACAGAATAATTAAATATTAACTGGGCCCAAGACAGTGACTTGGTTTACTTCTAGTCCTTGTTCTACAAACCAGTTAATATAAAACAGGGAATTTATTAACTAGAAAAAGAAATAGAGCTCCTGTGCTGACCTAATTAATACTTAAATATTCCATGCAAAATACAGCTTTTTCCACAGGAAAAAAGGTGCCTTTTTATATCTGGGTCACATCAAGTATTCTCTTAGAGAGTAGCACAACAGATTTGGATTACTGTAGGTATTGTGAAAGAATAGATTAATTTCAGGCAAAAAAAAAAAATTCCCAAGAGTAGGCATAAAATAGGGGGATAGAGAGTGGGGAGGGTAAGTGTCCTGCAACCCTACAAATTCACTTTTCTGTGGCTGTACTTTGAAAGACAAAAGGAGACCTTAGAAACCTACAATCTTAGAGTAAGGTTGCAGTGCCACTGGGGGAGCTTTTTGTATTTCCTAGAGGCCATAGTAGGTAGCCACAAGCTAGGGGATCTCAGATAGCAGGGCATATTAAGGGTGCTTAGATACTACAGGCGGTACATTTTGCTTATATGACCTCCCAAGGGAATTCACAGCCTCTGAAATAGTTACATCAGCTTTCCACACAATGAAGACCAAAAAATAAGAACTCAAAAAGAGAAAGCCAGAATTTTGAGTGAATAAATGCCCATAGTCAAAATGGAAACCCTTAGGAGAAGATAAGCATTATTTAAGTAGTAAATCCTTCCATGAAAAAAGAAAACAAACCACTTTCCCTTCACAGTAAACAACTCAACACACAGAGAGCTCTGACACTGAATTAGATAGCTCAAATTCAGAACTGACTTAAAGGCCTTAAACTTACAAAACATACTTTCACTGTCTAAATTCTCAATCAATAAAACTCACCGAGGTGTAGCTCTTGTTGAAACATGACTAAAAATAACATCTAAGAGAGCAAACAGGAAAATAACTCTCCTGCAGGTGACTGTCATACTTTCTTGAGAGACAGATTTAATTCTGCTTTTATCTCTTTCACTTTAAGTTCTTCTACTGTACTACCCAGCAGTAATCTTGTGGCATTTCTCAAGCTTGAGGCATGTGACAACTATTTGCTACTGGAATAAAAATACTAACAATAGGATCATATTGAATCAGTGTTCTTCTCAATTTCTGATTGGTTTAGGCTGCCTGTGAGGCCTAAATCATATAATTAACAAATTTTCTATTAGAGCTTTTACCTAATTTGGCAACAGCTGTTAAAATGTGATTATATGCTGTGAGCTGGTTCTATTATAAAATGGCTCTATAATGTTTTTATAGAAAAAAATCTTAGTTTACTTTTCTTGATTTCATTGTAGCATGACTTATGTTTAACACCTCTGTTTTCCATTGTCAGCAAGACCAAGTACTTCCAAGTGCTCTTTTTACTGATCAGAATTTTATGAACAGTGCAAAAAGCTCACAACAAGCTGGTATTCATTACTAGAAGCATAGAATTTTAAGATTAAATTTATAGTTTAATAACTCACTGATATTTTCACCAGGAATGTGTTGACTGTTGGATATCCAGTTAGTTTTTTAAATTTAACCCAGCCATCAGAAATTAATGCTTGATTTTTGAACTTAATCTGATTTATAAACTACACAGGATACACACACACATGTCCACACTCTATCATCTTACACAAAGTGTAAATGATAAGTGACATGACATTGCACAGCCTGTTGCTTTAAATCAATATTGTCAAACCCTAAGAGTTCAAAGCAATGGCTTACAGGAATTCCAGGAGCAAATATAGCATATTGTTTCTTTTACTCTTGCTTCTGATCTCAGAGTTTCAAGCCTTTCTCAGCGATGGAGAAAAATAACAAGGATTTTCTGCACCATCAGAAGAAGTAATTGTTGGCAATGTCTTGTCACTGACATAATACTCTTGTGCTACATAATTCAATACTTCATGGTTCATACACATGTTCATACATGCATACATAAATAAAAATATAAACATACACATGCACTTCTACATTTGAACCTTTTAAGCAGCTCCACACAATGAAATGGTCCTAGAAGTAAAACCTTTTCATCGAGAATAAACATGTGTAACTGTGCTGAACCCATCACAACTATATCAGGTGACACTCAATAAAAATTTGGCCCAATATCAGGTAACACTAAATAAAATTTTGGCCCAAATCTTGTCATCTTGACTCACACAGTTTAGTAGTCTCTCTTGTCATGTCAGCAGCTAGGTTTCAACTCATGGAAATGATTATTAATTCTACCACCGTGATGAAAATAGTTGGGTTGAATACTGTTTAATTCTTGTAAACCTAAGGTGACAAGAAGCTATAAATACTCATATTTCCCTTTAAAAGAATTTTCTTAGTAATGAAGTAGCACAGATTGAATCAATGTATAAGTAATGGAAATGAACAGAACCAATAGAATAATCAGTGTAGGGACTGCTGGGTTTTTAAGCACATTTGTTAAACTGCTGAGGACAGTGGTGTAACTCTATAAAAGGCAAAAACAAATATTCCTTTCAAAATAGAAAAAAAAGTCATGTGTTGAAGGAAAAAAATATCTGACGTGAAATAAACATCGGGTTTATATTTAGATTTTTTTTTTTTTGTCTGATACAATATGTTATTGCAAGGCTCTATCCTATTCAGCTGCTGATGCCTTTAAAACTGTTCTTTCTTCTACAGATATACAGGCATAAAGATTTCAAGAAACACGTCAAGTAACATGTGAGAAGACAGTATATACCAAAACCATGTTGGTTTCCCTGAAGTAAACCTAGATGTTAATCTGAGTTGAAATTTATCCATGTTTTTGATTTGACAAAAATTTTGAGAACATTTGACTCCAGGCTGAGGGAAGAACCACTTACTCTCAAAACCGTATTGCCAGTCACCTGGGCATAGGCCAATTTCATTTGAAGATCAATTAGCTTCAATTTACACAATTATAGATCCATACTGTTTGGCCAAGTAATGATATTAAGGTTTGTAAGCTGGGAACACAAAGGCTCAGTAATCACTATCTTTAATGACCTCCCCTGAGAAGGCTTGAAACACTACAAGGATCAGAATTTAGTGTTCATAGGTGCTCTTAGCAGACGAGCAGGGAACCTGGTCACAGTCTGTATTTATCAGTGAGGCTCACTGGAGTTAATAGCAGTGTTTGATTTAAATTACACACAGGTATAAATAACTACCAAAGG
Organism: Myiozetetes cayanensis; assembly: GCF_022539395.1. Classification (NCBI taxonomy): domain Eukaryota; kingdom Metazoa; phylum Chordata; class Aves; order Passeriformes; family Tyrannidae; genus Myiozetetes; species Myiozetetes cayanensis. Next base: position 7,767,340 of record NW_026087521.1, read on the forward strand.
GGAATGTGGGCCAGTGAGTTTCAAGCTGTATTTGCCTTCCTCTCCTCAAGATGAAATCCTCAAACATATGTTTCCCAACCAGGATGGTGTTCTTTTAGAACTTTAGATTCAGCATATTTAAACTAACTCCAGTCAATCTGCTTTAGGCTTTTTCTTCATTTGTCTGGAAAGCATCCAATATATGACATGATTTCTGTTTCCTCTGCATCAGTTATTCTTATGCTAAATGAAGATATGAAAAGCACAGAGAATTTCCCAATATCACTTACTCATTTGCACAGCCTTTTACCCTCCCACGCTGCCTGCTGTGCTGAAAATCACTTTTCTTCAGTTACATGGTTAGTTAAATAGATTTCCTTTAATCTTAAACTATTTCAAATGTAAATCTTGAAGGTCACGATATTGCACCCATTGAAGTCTTTCCAATGTGTAAAGATGGCCCAACTACAAAGAAATATCACCAAGGGAACTCTGTTTCAGTGGGAGAGATTAAGGCATTGAACTAAAGGCTGAATAAAGATGACAGTATTTCATGAGTGAGCATCTTCAAATGTAGATGGCAATGTTGTACTTTTCCTGTCACTGGTGGATCTCAGAAAGTCAATCTCTATGAGACCAGAAACTTGATTTCACCATTGTGTCCTTCTTTGTCAGAATAATCAACAATGAAATTCTTTTTTAAGTTCTCTAGAGGCCATCAGCAATACACTATAGGTCTTTTGCTTCTACTTTTCTCACAAAACCCTCTGTGAAGACTCCCTATTGCTTTAGACCTGGTATAATAGAACTCTGCAGCTTTCACAGAAATTATAAACGTAGGGAGTAAATGAACAGGGCTGTATGATCAGGAGATCCAACACAGTGAATATTTCCCTGTAGGTTGTTGTAAACCAAAAACCATCAAAATCCCCAAAACTTAGAGCTGGTACTAGTTGTTGTGTTATTATTGTTATTGGAGAATGGCTTTAAACTGAGCAAGAGAAGGATAATATTAGATATTAGGGTGCTGAGGCTCTGGCACAGGTTGCCCAGAGAAGCTGTGGATGTCCCATACCTGCAAGTGTTCAAGGCCAGGTATGGTGGGGTTTTGAGCAAACTGGTCTAGTAGATGTCCCTGCCTATGGAACTAGATGATCTTGGTCCCTTCCAACCCAGTCTTAAGAGAAAGTAACGTATATCATGAAACATATTTTCTGACAAACAGACACTGCTGCTCACAGCTTGAAAAATGTGGGAGTTTTCAATGGTACTTTCAGTAATTAATAAGTGTATGAGAATTCCATGGTAATACAAATGTTTCAGACATTTAACTTGGTTTTAATTTTTTTTCCCATGAAATGTTTTCACATATTTTCCAAGCTAAAACAATAAAAGCCCAGAGGAAATGCTTGGATGTATTATATAACTGATAATCCATAGATGTGTTTAACAAGAATTGTAAGCAACTGGAGTTATTCATATTCTTTTACTCCTGCTCTTTATCTAGCTTAACTCAAGAGCGAAAAGTAAGATTTGAACAACTGATTCACAGTTGATGGATTTGCTTTCCACATTTTGGTATGTTATGGTAGATTTGGAAATGGAAACCTTGCAAGTGAAATAATTTCATGTTGCTGTTAGTATTCTCATATACCTCTTTCCCACAGCTTTGCTGGTGTTGCTTTCAGTTAATGTCATGCAATAAATATTTCGTGAAACATAGAACATTTCTGTGGTTTTATTAAGGTATATTTAAAAAATATACAGCTTTACAGCATTTCCTGAAGGATTTAACCTTGATTCTCTTTAATGAACAAGTAACGCTTATCACAAACCTGAAATGTGTTACTGTAAATTTTCCAGTGGTTATAAAACACCTTTTTTTCCAGACACTTGCTTTAAGGAGCTATTGCAAAAAACCCCATGTCCTGGACCCTTCATTTGGTTATAGAAAACTGGAAGCCAGCATGTTAATCTGGTTACCATTTTTAACCCTCATTAAAAAAAAAAAATCTTCTGAACACAAAAAAAGTTGAGCATTCATTTCCGTATGACCAAATAAGTCTAAAAGAATAACAATTAAAAATATAAATTTTAGATTAAAAAAAAAGTAAAAAAATCTAAAGTTTTGTTCATGGTATAGCAAGTTAATTCCTCTAATACTAGAGTATAGAGATGAGTCTGAATTATATAGTCATATTAGGTCAGAAGCAACCTCCAGAATTATCTGATCCAACTCCTTGATCAACAAAAGGATTAATTAAATCAGGTACTCGGGACCTGTAACTGCTGAATACCTCAAAGTACATAATTTGTGAAAACTGAGCCTTTTTTCCAATGTTTGATCATCGTTCACTAAAAATAAAATAAAATCATAACATGAGAATTTGTTTTGCACCTCATATTAATTGTCTCTCATCCTTCAGCCACGCACCCCTAGGAGTCTGTACATCATTCTGTTAAGTATTTTTAGACCTATTTTCTTAAGATTAAATAAGCCAATTCCATCCTTAGAGGTCAAATTTCACTATTAATGTCACTTCTGTGTTACCAGTCTCTTACAAATAAGGAGAAGTATAAACCCTGCATGTACAAGGTTTAGTGCAAGAGGAAGCAAACAGGAACTTCAGCATCTGTAATTTACACTGAATAAAATTAACTTCCTTTCTTGGATCATGAACTTAGCCTATGTCAAGACAGCCTGTAGCTCAGACATCCTTAGGATGATACATAGATTCCTTGCTGCTCTACATAGACACACCCAGAAGACTCCAAGAACTCCAGCTTTAATAATTGTTTTTTGAAAAATAAATAAAACCGTGATAGAAAATCAGTAATTAATTAATTGGGGAAAAAAAAATCCCAAAATAACTTACAACAACAACCTTACAAAACAAAAATGTAGCTATTAGTAGTTTTGAACTAAACCTCAACCACTGTCGCATTTCAAAACCTGGTGAGAAAAGCATGTTGCTCATATTAAGAGTGTGTAAACTTCCAGTTAAGAAACATAATTTTCACTCAGGAATTCCTATTGATGAACTAATACTAATATGAAAAGTTAGTACTCAGCAGAAGTCTGGGTTGTGATGCTGTCCTCTGCTACAGGTTTTCCCATATGAAATCGCTATAAGCCCCGGTGGTTTTTGCTGTGCTGTGCATAAAGCTTTTTTATATCAGACTATGTCTAGGTGAGACTTGTAGATCTCTTCTTTCATATTTTCCTTTATTTTCTGCAGAAATAAATCCATACAGTCAGTGTCAACACAACTATAATCTCACTGACTGCTTGTTGGCTATTTCATGTTCTGTTAACTGATAAAGCAACACCCAATAAAAAGGAGATTATTCAGACCACAAAGCTGTTATGGTTAGTTATTGAAAATAGAAGACATCTTTATCTGAGTTTTTTCAGTGTAATGAGAATAGAAACAAATACACTGTAGACAACCAGATCATCGTGTTATTTATAATTTTCCTTTAAAATCTGGAAATTTCACGGAGAAGCTGCATCATGAACTGATCTGTACATTTTAAACAAGAAATATAATCTTACTGGAATATGCTTCAGGGTTCTGGAGTTCATGAGCCTACAAGATAAAAAACAAATCCTGTGCAAACTAAAGGAAGTTTAAAAGAGGATTTTGGAATGATCTGGTGCAAAGACATAAAAAGTCAACAAAATCAATTGAGATAAGTTAACTTACAGCAGTAGAAGATCTGGTCAGAATCTTTTCCTATAGGAATTCCAATAACTTTTTAAGGATCGAATTACTCAGTTCTCCTGGAATTGTATGGAAAACATTGTGACATTTAGATAAATTTCTTGGAGAGATTTTCAGTATTTTCTGGGTTTGAATAGGCTGTGAAGATCATAAAAACCCTCCCTTCTGAGCCAAATGTAGTAAATTTAGAAATACAAACACATAGCTGATCTTCGTTTTCTTCATCCTCAATGAAAAAGTTTCAGCTCAATTGACTCTGAGTTCTGATTCATTTCTTTATACTAGAAATGTCATCTATCCATCTACCCTACACATATTCTTGAAATATGTATTATATTTATATAATACATATTTCAAGAAAAGATTGCAGGATTTCAGGTTTAGCAAATAATTAAATCACTCAAATACTGGATTGTGGTCAGAAGAGTTAAGATTTCTCATTAACTTGGACCTCGGTTTAAAGATCTTGCACTGAAGTTGTAGGTTCACTAAAGCCAGTGGGATTGTTGCCATTGTTTTTCCACAGCTTTGGGATTTCAAACTTCCTTTGAATATGTCTTGTAAAATATTCCATCAGAAACTATTTCTATCAGATTCAAATTCTCCCCTCTTTATCAGGATATGGTCATTATTATCTTTTGCTTAGGCTTCAGACTGTGTTTGGAATAAATGTATAGAATTACCTTCTATTACTCCTCATAGGTGGCATGGCAATAACTGATTTTTTTTCACTGGCTATTCTCCATGCATTAACTTAATTGTGTTGCAATAGAACAATTGGAAATAAAGCCCATTATTATCCAAGAAGCTAAGGGAAGCAGTATTCAGCCAGCCTTGAAGTCAATAGCAATTGTACACTTAATTCCTTTAGGCTTTTTTGACTATTTCATGCCTCCAGTTGATAACAAAGTAAAGTTTTTTGGCATTCTTTATAAAAAAATATTCTATAAATCCCAGTGTACCTTCCATTGCAAAGGAGCTCTTCCCTTCTCATTTTCTAAGTTCCTTAATTTCATCCACATGCCTCTCATCAGTGTCTGGGGCCAGACTGAGAAGTGAGATGTGTGTCCAAATGTATTTCTAGGAACAGACTGCAGAGCCTATCAGGCTTTAAAACTTGATTACCCATCAGCTGCTCTCTGCAATTGTTTGCTTCTTTTCTAACTTTAACAGAATACAGAGAGGCTCAAAGCTGAGGTTACAATGTGTGCATTTTAACTCTTTCTCTCCCTTTTTAATTTCACATTATTTTTACAAGTCATTCCTTAGCATCTGTAAGATGGGATCTTAGCCCTGAATTTCTGCAATTGGGAACTCCCTGAAGTGCTTTAAATTCAGCAATGCTCACACACATGAAAAGGTTACAACAATATTGTAACATCAGGGCCTGTTCTCGTTTCTATCTCTGTGTTGATATAGCAACTTGCTCTTCGCTACAGATGGCAGGGAGAAAATCCTCCAGTGGAACAAAAAACACTGTTCCATCAAAACAAGAATGTTCTGTGAAAACATTTCAATGCTGAATTTATTTTGTTCAAGGGGAAAAACAGAGGGAAGGATGCACAAAAAAAAGGAGCAGGCCTGGAGTCTACTCTCCCTTATCTTAATACTTGATTCCTTTTTTGAGACAGTGACAATATACTCTTGGGTGTAAAAGTAGTATCAGCATCAGGAACCCACATATGGTCTGCTCCTCCTAGCCAAGATATCGAGGCAGACAGTGCTGGAAGAGGCTTGTGATCCCTCTGGCCCCAGGATCCTTGTCTACAGCAGTTGCTGCAGTGGTCTGGCTTCAGCAAAAGGGTACAGAGGACATGGATTCTGCTGAGTGGTTTGGGCACTTGCTTGAGAAAAAGTAACTGCAGATCTGGGCAACTTGAAGTGAATTTGTACAGTCTGAATCTTGCTTCTAAAGTAATTTCAAGAATCCTTTCTTATAAGTACATGAGCTCAGCTTTCAGATATTTCACTTAGACATGCATAAAGCTGAAGAAAATCTTTCCTCTAGACTAAATGTTATATAGTGAAAAAACATTTTGCAAAGTGATTAAAAAAAAAAATATATATGTACTTCTTGCTTTCTAGCTTTAGATTGTGCTGGAGTTGCAATTATGTATAGACTTTCACAGATTCAGATAAGGAATCAACATTTACTTTTCTTTTTCTTGATTTCATTTTGAGACATTAGTTCAAAAATGAGTCACCACTCCTTCAGCTAAATATGGTGTGTTCCAAGTTAATATCTTTAAAAATAATGCAATTTTACCTTTCTTCTAGTGTGTCAGATATATACATATAAATGTTTCACACTGTAATCTACTAATCTGTGACCTTCATGCATTTTAGAATAAAAAGAATTGTTTATGCATAATTTTTATGGTGTAATTTTTTCTAATTGGAACATTGTTGCGTCGTTAAGACAAAAAGTCTGATTAAAACAAACACATGGGAAACTCAGAGCAGATAATTACCCAGAGATCTCTAAATAGAAATGTTATGCACCTCCAGTTCTAAGACAACATGTGTTTAACAGAAATTTGAAAAACATGTTTTTACTCTTGATTATACTGATCCATGAACTGTTGTCAACTGGCTGAATGTCCTGGGATAATATTGATGTCCCGTACATGTTTGGCATGTAAGAATCTCATTTGTAGTGACTTGAAATTGAATCAAGCGTGTCAAAGGGAACTAGAGTGCCTGTATCATATTTCCAAAGTTTAAGAGAGCAGACAACATTCTCTTTTCAAGCTTAATTAATATAGTACTCCACTAAATGCCTCCTGGTCATTAAAAACATCTTCCCAAATGCATAAATTTTTATAAGATTCTAAGCTAGAACAGATACTGACAGGACATATTTTAAAAGGAACTAAGAAAAAATTGTGAATGTGTAAACTTAAAAGAAAAATGGTGCATGGGCAGTGATTTCTGCCTTAAATTTCTGTTATTTTTTGTTGATTTTTTTTTTTAAGAGAGAAAGGAAAAAGGAGGCAGAGAACACACTGTGTCCCAGAACAAAAATAAAGAAAAGGATAAAAAGCCAATGCCATCCAAGATGATCAGATGTTACTGATTATCCTGCCCTCTCAGGATTCAGGAAAAAATAGAGGAATCAACTCTTGTCTTCACAGCCATTGTTTCAATCCACCAATATATTAGAGATATGACAATCCAAGTAGTAAAACTCTACAGGTTTTCTGTCAAGCCCAGCAACATAAATGCACATTGCAAGAAGCAGTCCCTGGGGGACTTTGCCAAATCAAAAGGTTGATCCTGGCCTTATAATGCGGAAAATAATGCTATAAAGATACATTCTAAATATCAAGAAGTCCCCTAGGAAATTTCTCCTGGGCATAGCTTGTGATTTTTGATCAAGTCAATAATGTATAATGGGCTATGAAAGGATACTCGTCTATAAAGGGCAGAGGCATGGAGAAGGACCAAATCTACCTGCTTTTAGGGTCCTGATTTCAGTTTATCTTTAAATTAGACACATGTGACATCTGTGTGAGTATCATACACTTTTAATAATCAGAATTCTGGGGAATCATCATGTAAAAAAGCTCAAGGAAAAAATATTTTTCATTTTTCCTGTGGCTACAGAACATTATAATTGTCAAGGCCTTGTGTCAAAGGGTTCTTTCAAAATGTGCCACTGGTTCTGATATCATCTGTATTTAAATCTGGACTTTTGAAAACACCTGGAAAAATACATCATAAAATTGTGAAAACAAAGGTTTAAAATGGAGACTGACCTAAACCATAGTGAACTATTTTTCCTTCCCCTGCAAAAATGTAAATGTGATTGGGTTTTGAGTCTCCCAAAGCTCATACAATCCCTCTTTACTGTTAAATTCTTTCATACCTCAAAGCTGCTCTAATATCAGTTGAACCTGTTTGAACTCCACACCCAACAGAGCCTTTGGCAGTTGCTTGACTTTCAGCTTACATAAGTGAGTATACCTAATAATTAGTCTGTTATTTTAACTCTACATCTTAAAAAAAAAAAATCTACATTATGTGAGAGAGTGGTAAATTCAGTTTCTCTTCTTTTTGTGGATTTTGTTTTGTGTATTCAGTTTTGCCCAAAGCTCCATCTCCATGTACAGACAAGAAGTGAATTTCAACACTTTGGTGATGGTGACAGTACACTGTCACCAGACTTCAAACAACATGAGAAAGTACAAATAGGTGTCCTTGGGCTTGCTGACACCTGTAGTGCATTTTTTCTCCTAAATTTTGGTCGTGACTCACTTTCTTAATGCAGGCAGTCTGAATACACTACTAAAATTGAGTAGCACTGCTCACTCAGGGAATACCTAAATGAGTGAAGTGTTAAAATAATAGTTTGCAGGATTAAAATGCCTTTTCTGAGTGTTACTCTAACAGTCCTGGAATACATAATGTCTTCCATAAAATTATATCTATAATTCATTTTTTTTAATTACAATTGCATATATTATAAAGATGTTTGTGGGTTTTTTCTCAGTTCCTCTTTCCTAAATAAGTTTTCAAATAGAATTTTAAATTCCATAGCAGTTCAGAAGAAAAGTACATCACACGTTCCTTCCACCTCTGATAGAAATAGAAACAATAACAACAACAACAACAACAACAAAAACAAACAAAACCTAACAATAAAAATTTTAAAAAGCCACATCTAGACTCAGGTTCTTGCTGTCACAGTCCTACATGTTTAAATTTAGGCAGTAGAAGTCATCAGATCACAGCTTATTTCAGGGAATTATTCACATGTACAAAATCTAAGGAAGCATAAATGACCCCAGAGTCCAGGGCTGTTGTGTTACATGGGTGAGGTGAAACATGGGGGACTTGCACAAATCATCTCAATGTTAGAATCTGAAATGCCAAAATATTTCCAGTTTCCAGATATAGTTCTTGAAGAAGGAGCATATGATGACTCCGACAAAGTGACACGAAGTGGTCAGAGAAGAAAGAGATTTGCTTAAAGCAAACTGCAAAATGTATGTGCTTTGGATCTGTATTTACATGCATACGTATCAACAACTATGTTTGGGTACATATAAACATGTATGTACATATTGACATACATTGATTTGTTATGCTTTCAATACTTTAAAATGTATTATTTTGAACATATAAACTTATGAAGGTGTTTCTTGTAGCAGTCAGCCTCTGACAATTGGTCATGAAGAAAAAAAACTTGACCTTTTTTTTTTCTTTACTTATTTCTTTACTTTCTCCTACTACTTTTTTCCCTTTCTGTATTTTTTTTAAAGTCCTTTTATTCAAACATAAGCTGTCTGCTAATATCTAAACAGGATAGAGACATTTACAAGTAAGATGACCAACGTGCCAAATCAAACAACATTTGTTTTAGCAGGGGAGAGGAATATGTTAGAAGAGAAATCTGTTTTTACATTTAGAATATATTGAAAATGTTTGAAGGGAAGCAGAGCAATCTCCCGCAGTTTTCTCTCAACAGAACATACTGTGTCACCAGTAAGGTTGTGTCCAAAAGCAACAGTTTTACCTGTCTCTTCTTCCAATTTTCCGCCTCAGTTTTTCTCTTCCTTGAAATGGTTCATGGAGAAACCAGAATAGTTATAAATCAACGAGTTTGCAGCAAATACTCAGATCAGCTGCGTACTGTGCCTTCCTCTGAGAGCACACAGCACACTGAGCACCTCTGAAAGCCAACTTGCTTCCTCTGGTGCATCACTAGGGGTCGAAATCCTTTGAAAATCAGTCTGCAGTGATAGGGATGCTTAGGAGGATTTGACCCTAAGTGTATGGAATTGTAATAAAAACTCTGCAAAGCAGCAATCACCAGCAAAGCTTGTTCATTCACTTGTTCTCTCAGGAAAACCGCCCAGTAGCATTAGTCCCTTGGCATACACTCTCCATCTTTATAAGAACATTTTGACACTTTATCCTTAAATTTGTTCTTTCTAAATTTACAAAAAAAAAAAAAAAAAATCCCCCAAAATCCAAATCAAATCAAAACACCTCCTATCCTGCAAAAACCTCAACAGTTTTATAAGTTATTAATATTATTTTAAAAGGAACAGTTATTTTAGAAAATCCTTTATATTGGCTTCCTTCTTCAAGAAGCATTCCAAAATAATATGAGAATATTATTTTTTTAGATTGTGTCTATGAGGAACAAGCATTTCTAGATATAATCTAAAATGAGTGGCACATGTTCACCTGTGTCCAAGCACATCCATACCTGCATGAGTGATGGCCTTGTGTGATAAAAACACTTTATTTTTTTGTGTGTGTTTGAAGAGGGTCATTTACTTCCATCTCGTAACATATCTGACACAAGATATAATGATGGCATTTTTGACAAATACCTCTATGGATAAACATGTTTTGAGTCTTGGCATATTTACACAAAATGGATTTCACATTTACTGGACTCTTTCCTTCTCATTATTACTTTGCCACTAGTTGGTTTGGTTTCCACTTGCCTCTTGATTCTGTTTCCAGACAATTCAGTCATGGCAGAGATAATCCCTGAAACTGATGGGAGGTGTGGTGAACGAAGTGTGTATTGAAGTTTAATAAAAAGTATCACTGAAGAAAAATTAATTTAGATATCAGGATTGCCCTTTTATGAGGTTTTATCCTCTGATGACACACAACACAGGCTTGAGACAGCGATGCATTATCAATAATTATTCATCATATTCTTGACTTTTAAAACTGAATTATCCTGAGTACCTCTATTTGTTACTCCATCTCTTTCTCAAAACATTTCCCTGCCTTAATTGTTTTGACATTAATTGACATTATAGCCAGTATTTCCAGGACTCATTAATCTATGCATCTTTTAAAAGAATACACCTTTAAAACACAGAAACTCTAAAGAACATGCTAGTATAGCTCCTGAGGACTGAAATACACTGGTTTCTTTGCTTCCATGCATCTCACTGAACACTAAGCAATGTTCCACTACACCCTTTTCTAGACACCCATGTACCTGACAGGAACTTTTCTTCTTAAAGCTTGGATTTTTCTAGGGTCTTGTTTGATTATTGCCTTTCTACTTTTCACTCTTTCAAACAATTATTTGTCCTTCTTTAGTAGTTTCTTACTCTGTGATTGAATGTTCTATTGCTTTACTGCTTTGCTTTAATATGAGGTTTTTTGTTTATGCTGACACTTGTAATACACTATCAACCAGTTCATGTCTTCTGTGCTCAACAAACTGATTTTCAGTTTGCCAGCTACTCAAAATATCACTTGATGTGGCTCTGTGCATTTCTGAAGTGAAAGACACAGGCTTTCATCAGCTTTTTCATAGTCTTTGCATCAATAGCCCACAAAATTTTATGTTTTGCCCTTTAATGCTGAATTACTTCACAGCTACATTTGGTGGATGCATTTCTGCCATCTAGTTTTGTATTCTATTATACTTTCCACTTTAAATTTTCCCTTTTCTTGATAAATACATTTTATAAATTAAATCAACATGGCCTGACCCAGCGCATATTAAAATGCCATTTGAATCAGTTCCAAATTCAGGTGCTTATAAAAACAAATTTGAGGAGCAACTGTAATTCCAATCCCTCCTATGTTATGTGAGCAATTTAAAATTATGGAAATACTTCCAATTTTATAGGCAATTTGAAATGGAAAACAAGCAGAGTTCTGGGCATGTGCTCTGTATATAGGGATTTTGCAAATAGAAATGCTTTTAAAGTTAGTTTCCATATGCACCCAGTTACCTGGTCCTGTATATGTTCCAAATGAAAATTGCACATTTATATTTTAAAATTCAAAATGCTGCCTTTATTGGACTTCCAGCCAATAAAGGGAACATCTGTACTATAACTGCAATCTGTCTGTTCAATTTGTACTAAATTCACAGGTCATATAATGGTTCTATGTATTTACTATTTTTTCCATCTAATAGAACACATTTTCAGGGGAGAGGAAGAGAAGAGTCTAAGTACTCATTGGCTCCTTAGGCAATAAAATGTTATAATAAAATATCTAATCTTCTACTTATGCCTACATACTGCTATAAAATAAGCACACATAATCCTGACATGTAGAGAGATGAATCTCTATGTGTCATACTTAAGTTTTCTTTATTCCTTGCACACATGCATGTGATCTTGCTTGATTGTATCCTTTTTCTGCCACAGTGAATCTGTTATTTACAGCAGATGGAAGCAGTAAAGAATTAGGCTCAACTGTGAATATTAATGGTAGAACTTCACTTAAACAATGTTGCTGTTTATTCCTACATTAAAAGGACAACTATCTACTAGTTTACACCTTAAGCACCTCTACAAATTATGAAAATTGTGTAATCAAAAATTAGGAAGACTTCCTATATAATAGGAATAAATATTTAGCAAACTAAAACTATCTTGAGCCAGTATGGTTTATAGAGACCTGTTGTAATGATAACTGTCCCTGAGGATAAATGTTGCAGTTAATCAATAATACAGCAGAGACATATTTAATCATCTCAATGTGGACTTACCACTGTAGGCTTACCCTTACATATTCAGAAGTGTCTAATCAATAATAGAAAATTAAATAAATAAAAATTTTAAATAAATAATAATTTAAAAAACTAACAAGAATCTAGTTCCTTCTCTGAGGAAGTTGTGGCTATATTGTATGAAAAGCCATGGAAGGAAAGGTTGTTTAAAGCTTGTGTTTGCCAGCTTTTGTCTGGTGTAGACCACAAGAGCTCCACGGATGGATCCCATGTGCCCATATCCATGGTGAGGATATCATCACTCACCAGAAGTTGGGGTTGCTCGAAAGAGAAAATCCAGAGCATGCATGATACTGGAGGACTATAAATTAATGCTCCACATGACCAGGCAGAAATTTGGCAAGGCAAAGGGCTATGATAACCCTGAAAGCATAGGGAAGAGTGGTTCACGTTTTTCAGGAAGTTATCTGTTTGAAGATACAGCATTAGATAGAGGTTTTGTCTAAACCAAAATGGAGCTAAGGGTCTAAGGAGAAAAATTTAAACTGAACACTGCAGAGAGATCAAAGGTACAGAGAGGTACAGTGTGCAAGATTATACATTCTTTAATGACAAAGATTCAAAGTTTATTCTTTTGCAAGAGAGTCAGTAAAATTTCCTTGAAGAAAAACCTGTTCAAAAAAAATCTTAAAAAATTCATATATAAAAACTAATCAAAGGTTAATAATTTTGAAGACATTTTCTCCAGCACAAGAATTAATAAGCAACAAAAACTGGAGGTTAAACTATTACTTTAAAGGAATGCTTTTTAGAAGCAGCCCTCCATTTTCATCCTGTCTTTAAATTCTCCCCCAGGCATCCATCAGTGACTTGCTGACAGAATATGTGACTGGAAAGACTGTTGCCAAAAGCTACAGCTGTAGCAAATGCAGAATACTAGAGAGTTCAATATCAAGTAAGCATTCTCTTAATCAGAATGCAAACAATTGTTAATATACATAAATCTGTGTTCCTGAAAATTTCAGAAAACTTTCAGAAAACTTTCTCTAAATTAAAGCAGTTTTGTCCCAGTCATGCCTACTGTGAGATGGCAGTCCTTCCAAAAAGAAATGTTAAGGAGATGGTCAGAGGCTCCTTCCACTTTTCTGCCACAGCAAGATCACATTGGGCAGGCACTTCACTGCAGGTGGGATTTTCTTTGCATTTTCAGTGGGTCAAACATTAATTACGCATTCTTGTGTAATTATATGACTCGTGTCTCATAATATTATATTATTATGTTATACTATTAACTCACACAGAAGCACAGAATGTATGGGTTGTATGAGATGGAGCCTTGCCCCTTATTTGTCAGAGAGGCGTAAAAGCGTAACTTTAGTACATGCAGTCTGAATTTCTGTTACCATCTCACCATACCCAGCATTTCTTTGTGTGTCTAGGGCTCGGTTTCTTTCCATCCAGCTCAGAACTCTGAAATCTGAAAGGTTCAGAGGTCTGTGTTCTTCTGTCAGTAATTCTTGAATTATAAATTAATGGCCACAAGCTAAAATAGAAAGAAAGGATTTTTTCTTTTAATGGCATGACATTTTCTGTTTGTTTGTCAGTTTCTTCATTAGATATTCCATCATAACCTCAGAGTAGCTACATATGTCCTCTGGGATAATGTCATTCAGCTAGTTGTGGAACCACCCAGCAATTTCATCATTCCAATGTCATTTGAATTTTTTTTAAAATAGGCTTTATAATTTTCCTATTATTTCACCCAGATTTTCTCCAATCCTAATTTACAGTCTGGCTCTGTATTTCAAAACTGAATTCTCAAATGTGAATTAAAGAAAATATTTGAAAAACACATCCATCAGTTATGTCTGTGGTATTCCACATTCCTCAAAGGCAAGTTCATACTTCAGAAGGCAGTAAGACACTGGGCTTCCCCTGGCACTGCTAAGGTCACATCTGGAATACTGGGTCCAATTCTGGGCCCATCAGTTTGGGAGACCCACTGGAGTGGGTCCACAGAAGGGCAACAAAGCTGGGGAAGAGCCTGAAGCACAAGTCCTATGAGAAGCAGCTGAAGGAGATGGGGTTGTTTAGCATGGAGAAGAGGAGGCTCAGGGGAACCTTATTGCTCTCTACAACTACCTAAAGGGAGGTTGTAGACAGGTGGGGGTCGGTCTTTTCACTGAAGCAACAGGAGAAGAGAACATAGGCTCAAGCTGCACCAGGAGAGATTTAAGCTGGACATTAGGAAGAAAGTCTTCACAGAAAGGATGATTAGATATTGAAGTGGGCTGCCCATGGAGGTGGTGGAGTCACCATCCCTGGAGATGTTTAAGGAAAGACTGGATGTGGCACTCAGTGCCCTGGTCTGGTTGACACGGTGGTGTTGGATCATAGGGTGGACTCAATATCAGAGGTTTTTTCCAACCTAATTGATTCTTTGATTCTGTGAATTAAGACAGTCCTATCAGTATAATTTTTACCAATATATCTCACTATACCTTGAATACCTGTCCAGATCTCCAAGAATTCAGTGCATTTGCAGTTCATCCTACAGAGGAGTTATTCAAGAGTCCAGGTGTGATGAAACCAAAAAAGTGAGAAGTTGCAAAAAAACCTCACAAACCAGATAATAAAATTAAAACCAGATTTACAGTGCAATGATTTTGGACCCTTTTAGTTACAATGAAGCTGCTGAAGCTGCCAGTGTTTCTGTGGTGACTCTAGAGGAAGACCAGATGATGAGTTAAGGCAAAAGTACTAACATTTGAACAGCTAAAATTAGGGTGAGTTAAATGTCACCTACATGCTTACGAAGGAGATGTGAACAAGCTCATGAATTGTTAAAACCGCAGTCAGTCTAGAGATGGTAAGGTCTTGATGAAAGAAGGGAAAACCAAGAAAGAACACTTTGGCAATTTATTCAACCACCCTGTCCCAGACAGCCCTGCTGTGCATGATCAGGATGATTCATTCAGTCAGTCCCAATGCCAAGGAAAACAGCCCTTTGCAATCTCAAATGAAAATGGGCCGTCATGAAGTTGAGGAACAGCACATTTCTCCAGGGTGGATAATATACATGCAAAACTACAGAGGCAGAAAGGAGACTTTAAGACATTTTTTGGGTTATTTATCATTCTTTCAGAAGTGAGTTGGATGGCTGCTTTTCAAGTGCTGAAGAAAGAACAATCATGTAGTGTGGATATTTGAAAAAAAAAATATCCCAATAACTTGGACATATAGTCCCACTGGATTTTGCTGATATCTGAGTGCAGACTATTTATTTAATCACACCAGCAGAGGAAAACACAAGTCTACAAAATAATGTAGCGAAAGAGCATTCTTGGCATGATGACCAGGACTTGTCTGTCACGGAGGGGAGAAAGTTGATTGCACAGCTTAGGAGAGAACACACTGAGCAGTGACTGTATGAGATGTAAAGAGATAAATAGAAGAGGCAAAGATTGCTGAGGAAGGTTACAACAACACTGATCTGCCAGTGGATATTCATATGAATATTAGGAGATAGATATATATGTATATATATCTCAGCAGTAGCACAGGCCACATGGTGTGATTCTTGGGTTTGTCCTGTGCAGGGCCAGAAGTTGGATTCAACAATGCTCTTGAGTCTCTTCCAGGACAGCATATTCTATAGTTCTATGATCCTATGAATAGCCAGTGTATCGAACACATGCTGCTCAAATGGACTTACTGCTAGGACCATGCTTATGTACAAAATAAACACATACTTGTGTGAGAGCCTGAACTTTATTGTAGAAACTGCTGCAATAAGATTAACTCAATTAATGGCCATGCAGACTGCTGCAATCTGTGCTGAGCTAAAACACATGTGTCTGGTGACTTTGGGTCCAAACACCTGCAAATCCCTTTGCATTTTATTCAGTGTATTTATTATGGTTTTATCCTATTTATTTTGATTGGGTGACATTTGTTTTTCCACAGAGCCCCAGGTATTTTAGAAACAGAAGTAATATATACGTTAATGTTTCATTATTATTGCTGTTTCTATTACCAGATCTGTAGGTTCAGGAATTGGCTTGGAGAAGTTTCCCAGATGTTCAACAGAGTTTGTATCAGTGAGCAATGAGCAGGAGAAATGGGATAGAACAAACGTGACGTGGAAGGAGCAACTGTAGAGTGAAGGGAAAAATCTGAGAACCATCCAAGGAATAGATTTGACACCTTCTGAATCTGCAACAGACCTTTCTACCACAGGGGAAAGCAGCATGATGAAGGAGGTTGTGATTTAGCGATTGCTATCTTAAAATTTTACTATCAGCAGCCAATCTAAGTCTCATTAGCATCATTAGGGAGAAGAAGGAAATTAGGGAACATTTGTCAGATTTAGAGACGGTTCCTAAAGCTTCCACACATGATTATTAGTATTATTTCCTATCAACACATTTAAGATGACTGTTTCACTTGGAGTCCATGTCTAAGAGAAGGTCTTTTTTAGGACTGAGATCAGAAACTGATTTAACTTGTAAGGATGATTGTCACTTAATACAGACAAGAACCTTCAGATAAAAATCAGTTTATGGGACGACAGCACAGTGAAATGAGAAAAGTGTGACTAGATATGAGAGAAAAGGAGATAAGTACTTGGAGACATGGCTACAAATCTGTTTTCCAATGAGTTCTTCTGATCTGGAGTTACTGTCAGCACCCTTTGAAGACTGAAACTGGAAATTCTGTATTCACTGTGACCAAATCAGAAATTCAGGACTTTTATTGAACCTGGGTGGACAGTTCAGCAGTTTTCTAAAATTACTCTGTTTTCTTCCATCAATATTTTTTTCCTAGATAGTTTCCCTCTATCCTTTGTCTTCTGAAATTTACTGATGACTATGAAAACAAATCATGAACATGGGCCAGGAAGAGATTCACAAATGTACCTCATTTTGCATATGTCATTAATCTGAATGGGATACCTCATATGCTCATCACATTTAGATAATTTTCTTGGTGACAGCCACTGGTTGTTAACTCACTGAAGCTTTGAGCCTTCTTCTGGTAGGGTGGTATTTGTACCACATGACCAAATCACACAGTAATGCTTTTGTTAGCTCTGACTTCAATACCTATTTCTGACTTTATGAAAACCATTCCTTTTTTAAATGAATTTTCCTTTGAGATTAAATAAATCTCTATTAACATCCTGTGATTCAGTTTGTACGGAAATCCACTTAAAAACTCCCTAAAACTCTGTCAAGAAAGTAGCTAAAAAAGCACAATAACTACTTCCTTCTTACACTCTAATTCCTTCTCTTCTTACCAGAAATCATTTAAAAAATGAAATATATTCCGACAAAAACTGAAATTTGAGTGTTCTTTGTAAGCAGAGAAAAGGATAGTGCAAGAAATAGAGAAAAATAAGATGAATTTAGTTGGATTTCTCCATATCTTTTTAATCAGCATTCATTCATACTTGGAAAACCACTTCCCTTTTGAATGTTTCCCCAACATGAAGGCCAGAAACTTTCATCAACATTTTACAAGCATGACTGAAGCTAAACAGCATACTTTTACTGGATGGCATCAACCCAGTTCAAGGAGATTGCAGCTGAATGTGTTGATGCAAAATTGCAATGAAAGGAGACATAATTTGTAGTCTACTCAGAGATATATCAAAAATGTGAGCAGTTGTTGCTTTAACTCAGACCTGAATGTTCCCAAAGAATTTGGGGGACTGTTTGGTATTTTGAATGTCTGCCATGGAAGCTCTAACATCGACTTGGAGAAGAAGACTCTGTACAAAGTTATTCCTCTGTAAACCTTGAATTATTTGGGTTGGGATTTTCATGTAGGAACACATGTACAGGGTCAAATTAAATGTTAATCTAGTCTAATCTCCTGTCTCTGACATGTCAGTCAGTGGACATATCGGGGGAGGACACGGTATGAACGTATAGTGGCACTTTGCAATTATGGTCTTCCAGCTTCCAAGGATATCTCCCAGCCCCAGGACTTTCTCTGCCAGAAATTGTAATCTTGTGGTTTTGAGAACATTATAGAAACAAGTCCAAAATTTGTAGTGATTGAATCCAGCTTTTTTTTTTAAATACATTTC
Organism: Myiozetetes cayanensis; assembly: GCF_022539395.1. NCBI lineage: Eukaryota > Metazoa > Chordata > Aves > Passeriformes > Tyrannidae > Myiozetetes > Myiozetetes cayanensis. The sequence continues at coordinate 7,785,587 of NW_026087521.1, forward strand.
ATAATTCCCCAAACTATTGGAAATATGTACACTGTTTTTTCATGCTTGATCATGGAAAGCATAGATATTTCTCTCTTGTGACTTATGATATGTCACAGGAATGCACTCCCTTGCAAGTTTCTGTAATTTCAGGTTTCTAGCAGAAGCTGCAGTACTTCAAATATACATATAAAAAAAAGAATGTGTGGTTTGGACCAGTGCCTGCCTTACTGCAAGAAGGAATTATCAGAAATCTCACAGGGAAAATTATTCTTTTGAGATTTTGCCCTTCATTTTTAATAAGAGTCAGGTACTTTGTAATTTTCTTAGATAGTTCATACTGAAAGGACAAAGTGTATTCCCACTTTTATAAGAATTTCAGTTTGAATTATATTAAGATTAAAAAAAAAAATAAAGAGATCAAACTTTATACCAAGGTACTATTCTACTGTTATTTATATAGGATAATAAATTACACACTTGTACTTATTTATATATGAACTAGGTGGACATGAGGCCACTATGATGAAAAGATGTAGGTTGTATAGATGCATACATCAGACTCAGTTGTGTTTTTTCCCCATGTTGACATGCAAATTAATGTAGGACCCAATTTTGAAGCAGATGAGTCAAAATTCCTGCCAGGCCCCTGACTCTTATAATCTGGAAGCCAAATCCTCGTAGTCCTCAGACCTCCCTCCAGATGCAGAGTATAACTGTCAGCCAGATAAATGTGCATTTCTAGAAGGTTTTTGTTTATATCTTGGTATAATGTTGCATTTTATATGTAATAAGTCTGTAAAATAGACACAGAAGAAGGACCACAGAGAGAAATTTGCCACGACCATTCCTCTGTTTCTGAGAGGTGGTGGCACAGCACAGCTCAGATTCACATTTCCCTGAGGAACAAGGTCTCCTGAACACTGTCTAAGCACTGTCTAGGAAAAGGTACAGACCAAAACCAAGGTAAAGCCCAGTCTAGCACACTGCAAAGATGAGCAGATATAAGTCCCTGCAGCACTACAGCACTTAAGGGCTTTTCTGACAGCCAGTAGCAACTCAGACTCCTGTGGTTCCTGACAACATTATTAAAAAGAGCTGTAGGTGAAGATCAGGAATAATTTATTTATGTTATAACCAGCCTTACTGGAAGGCTTGGGTGTGCAAGGGCAGCAAGGCCATTATTTGAATTTATGCAGTTTAAGAAAGTAATTTCACAGCTAACCTTGGAAAATAGTGTAGACCTTGTCGTCGCTTCGTTTTCTTTTAGTATAGAAGTGGGTGGCTATGCTTGTTGTGGAAAGCTTGTAAAAGTAAACAGTGCAATTATTTTAATCTCTTAATATGTTTGGAATTACAGCTCATGGCTGTTCAAAACACTCTAGTCAGTGGGGTTTGCTTAACACGTATGCCATAGAGTCAGCAAATGTCTACCATATGAGTAACAAATATAGAATGATAAAATAAATTCAAAAGAAGACCTTTCCCACCTTGGATACCCAAGAGATAGGAGAAGCAAAAGCAACAGCTGTCTTCAGCAAGAGAAAATCTATTCAAATATTGTTTTTCAAAGGATTCCTCTAAGTAAGGAAGATTTATTTTACCATAGGCATGCCAGAAATGCCATGATGTTAGAAAAAATATTAGAAGAGTTATCTGAGACCCAAAACTCCACCATACCATGAGTCAGTTATTAAAAAACAAATAAATGGATATGTCAATCCTCAGGCACGCAAAGGAAAGTAAAATAGGAAGGTTTTTGCCACATTTTTCCCTTTTGTCTAGGATGTATTAATTTCCTATATTATTCAAAAAAAGAAATTAGATTCAGACCATGACAACAATAACAACATTGCATAGTGAATTACTCTTTCCCATGCAGATTACTGGGAGTACTTCTGGATTAAAAATGCCATTCTCAGGTGGTTAGGTATGGTAATTTTACTAACTGTGATTAGAAAAAACAATACTCTATAAAGTAAAGCATCCCGTTGATGCTTTTTATTAAAATGATATGCATCTTAACCCATATTATTCCATTTGTTTTTTATATGAGATATGGCAAACATACTGAAGTATGAGAACCTTTCTCCTCAATGTCTTAACTCAGAGTTAGGATTGTTGCTGACTCTTTCAGTTTACCAGGATTCAGTAAAAAATTTCTGAGAAGAAAGCCATGTGTTAAGGTTAAGACAATAAATACAGCATCTACTTGCTCACAGACATAAAGGTGAAATTAACATTTTTTAAGATAGTGTTTCTCCATGTTATTAAACTCACTTCCTAAAACACAGTTCATGTACACTGTATCTTTGACCACAGGTGTGGGGTTGGATCCTATCAAATGCCCATTTCTGGTCTCTGAATATATTATCAAAAAGCTCTGATGTCACTCTGTAGTCTACCCTTGGTCCCCCAATCAACCGTCTTGCACAGGTGCAAGCTCTTCTGTGCTATTTTTCAGTATCAACCTACTTGTTTATCAATTTCCACTGAAACTTTCATTTGAAGACAGCTTTGTGATGCAACAGAACACCAATTAAAAATCTATATTTTTTCTGGATAGATTTCTGAGCTTTACCACAAAACATCCATGAAAATAATTTAACATCTACAAAAAATGAAGAAAGTTAACACAGAAGAGTCAGTCACAATTTTTGTGTGAAAAACAATTTCCCAGAAAGTACCACAAAACTTTTGAAAAGCCATCAGAATTTTTCTCCTATTGATCCTGATTACTGTGTTTAGAAGCACAAAGAATGAACTGAACATTGCATCAAGCACTAAGCAAGTAGCCTCCAAGGAAGGCTAAAGATAGATCACCATCTATAAATTTACAACACAGCACAAGAGAACAAATTCCAGAAAGGAGTTGTTGAAATATAACATTAAACTCCTTTATAAATCATTTTTAGTAGGGCTTTTACAGGTAATTAAACAGGGGGAAAAACCATAGCAATTTGGATTAGATTTGGGACCATATTTTACAATCTATTGTGTAACTCCTTAGTCTACATGAAAAATTTCTACTTGAAATTTATATTCCAAGTGAGAATAATACAGTCCATAAGTGAAGAATAGCAGGAATAACCTGATGAATGGAAGCAAAGATATGATTGTTCTCCCTGAAGTTTAGGATAAAATTTGAAAGAGTAAATATGAACAGAAATATCTTTTTTTTTTTTTTTTTTAATCTAACACAGCAGGAAGTATGAATCACAAACGGTTGAAAAAATATTATATTGCATATGATACTTGTTTAAAATTAAACTTGGTTAATTCAGTAGCACACAGCTTCAGTCTCTTTAAGTATTATAGACTTAGTAAATCATTGTCAAGGAGAGAGAAGCTGAGATTCAAAGAAAGCAAGGATCAAGCTAATGAAAACATATGACTGTGACAAAGTTTTCTCAAAATAAGTGTTCATTTCATTTAAACTTGAACAATCAAGCTATCAAAGATTATCAGATATCTATGGTTTTATTCTCTGCTTGCCCTCATAGGAACTGACCATGTATTGGAAGGTTGGCTAGTGAACACTGTGGGGTCTTGTTTGGGAATTGGCTGTTCTGAAAGACTTAAATATAATTTGACGAGATCAAATTACAAAGGAAGAATTCATCAGCATCAGTCTTAGAAGTACAAACATCTGTATTTTACTAATTAATTTAAAAAAAAAAAAAAGTGATATTGTGGAGAAAGTAACAAAAATATTCTGAGATTATGAAAACTGTACCTGAAGATGTTTAAAGTACGTCTTGAATTTCATCTAATTTTGACTCACTTCAGCTTAAAGTTTTTAAAGTGAATTTAGAATATTCTTTTGTATTAAAGGCATTTGTAGGAAACTGTATAAAAACCAGTGGCATTCCCATCCAGAATATCCCATGTGAGCAAGCCATGCTGTGCTGCTGATCCATTTGCATTCTTCCTGGGCTAAGATTTGTCTGTTGGGGACTGTCTAAGCAAACACCTTTGCATATGAATGACTTCAGGAAGCAGGAGTCAAGATGCACCTGACAAATACATTTTCAGCTGAAGTGGCTGGAAATGGTGTAGGGCTTTAGAAATTCATCCACTAAGAGAAACTAAGCAGAGTTCAACTTGAACTCTGCTTCTGTAATGGGAGCTCGATTTGTGATGGTGTCTTTCTAAAGATGAAGGTCATGTGGGGCCAAGAGGGAAAGGAGGAGCCCAAACACACTGGGGACTTTATGCAAATCCTGAGGCCAACTCCTAAAGACAAATGAAGTCAACATCAAGCCTTCCTGTGGTTTCAATGGCCCCCAGATATATATTTGAACTTTTGCAGGCCTAGCAGGTCTAAACCTAAGCTCTTGAGTTTCGTTTATGATTCCTCTGGCAAAAGCTGCTGTTAAGTCTATTCAACAACTAAAATGAGACATTTCTAAAATCTCCTTGGCAAGTAACTAGTGCATTGGAGCTGCCTTTTGAAACCATCCACAACTGTAGTTCATAAGGATCACTTCTTAATGCTATTCGATAGGAGATGAAAAGAGGGGAAGTCTGACTGGGGTTGAATATTGCAGAAGGCAATTTTAGTCTTAAGAAAGGAAGGAGGTAATTTTAGAAGTTCAGAGCTTAGAAGTTTAGAACTTCTAAAATGTATACATATATGTGTACATGCATATAGATGTATAGCATGTATATATGCATACATATATATATATACACATCATGTGTATATATGCACATATAAATCTACCTCTACATATCTAAGATTATAAAAATATTTTCCCAAATTGTAACAAGTTTCTTTTCTCTGAAAACAAACCATTAAGCACTCTGCAAGTGTGCCAAATGCTGCTTTAAATAAAACGAGAACCACTGACATTGTTTCCAGCCTGCCAAAATAAACCCACCCGGGCTGCTGAGATGGAGACCAATGGGACATATGTGTGTGATAACCTCATTCCAGAGTAAATCCAGCCTCAGTGCTAAGGTGTAATTTGAATAATAAAAAAGTTTCATTAACTGTAAATCAAAACACATTTTATGCCTGGAAGGCAATTTTGAGCTTTCTTCTTCTTCCTACTCTCTTCCTGTATCCTTCATTACAATATAATCAATTAGGAATGAGCTTGAACCAAAGCTGGGAAGCCAAGAAGCTCTGAACACCAAAGAAAATTTGAAAATGTGTATATTCACAGTCAGTGGATGATTACACATTTCTGACAGAATTTTAATAAACCCAGTTAAAGTGTGTTCTCACCAGAGGGTAGGTTTCACGTGAGTGGAATGGGTTTTGCCCCTGACTCTACTAGTAGTAGTTTTCTATGTGACCTCCTACCTTTTCCTACTTGCACAGTAATATGCTATGCCTTTAATCTCCTGCGTAATGGTTTATGCTACAACACTGAATACACATTTGCAGTTAGCAAGAATGTTATGGTCAGCAATCACAACTGGGCTGGAAAGCAATAATGCATTAAGCTGTGATAAATTAATCACTTGGAAACTTGTGAACATGTCCTAAGGAACTTATGGTTACCCCTTAGCAGAGTATTTTTTCCACTCTGTCATTTTAATAGCTTTAGCCTCTCAGCACTACTGTGACAAAAGCAAATTCTCTTTTCTCTCTTTCAGGTTTTTTTTCTAAAAGGGGAAGTTAAGGCACAGAGTGGAATGGTTGCATAGAATGCATACATCTGAAAAGGAAATTAAGGCCTAATCTTCTCAATTTTATATGGATTCACTAATTTCTGGACAATCTTTCCTCTTGGGTTATTTTCAGCCACAAGTTTTTAGGCATTTGGGTGGATGAGATGAGGGTGGAACTGTATTAACTTTAGGAATAAAGAAGATCAGATTCAGATAAAATAGGAGTTGGTTGAAATCCTTCCTCAAACCTCAAAGCCCTTCTGAGGTTTGAAAGAGTTTAGTACACTCCTTTTATTTTCTTCATCTGCTTCAATGGCACTTCCTGATACTGGGGAGGAGGGCAAGGGGGGGGCAAAACAGTGGAAATACTATGTGAAAAGCTGTGGTTTGAGTATGTTTTGCCAAGTGTACAGTCTTTTTTGTTGAGGAATTTTTTTTTTTAGATTTTTTTTAGATTTTTTTTTAGTTTTCTATAAACAGAGCAAGCAGTACCAACAAAGTACACTCAGATATCATAGACATCTGAGCATCAGGCCTAAAGAATGTTGTGGTATGTGGACCAGACACAGCTCCCTAGGCTCCAGATCTTCAATCAGGCCCTTTGGATGGACCATGGCATTGCACAATGGCTTCAGGAAGGCTGTAGGGAGCCCATGAATGGAAGTGACATTGCCTGCTTAAAAACTTTCATGGCGGTTGTCAAATATGTGGAAAAAACTGTAGGATGGAAAGAAAGGAGGTACAAATTCACTACCAATGGAACCTTTCTATTTTAATGATGTCCTTTCAAACATAATGTGTGACAATTGTAGAAACACCAGAACACCTTCTGGGATGTCTGAATTAATCAGACATCGGTTATACATTTGTCAGATCACTGGAAAAATATTTTTAAGAGAACATGCATGAACATGCATTTGTATTGTCATCATCAATCTCACAGAAATTCAGAAATTAGAAGAACATCTCCTTGTAATGCTGAGGTGAAATCATGCTTCATGATTATAACACCTGATATACCAGACACCTCCTGAAGTGTCACGAGATTTTTTGTTCAGGCTTTTGCAATAAACTGTACTCCTTTTATTGAAGTTTTTAAAAAGTCCTGCATGTGTTCAAGGTGTTGCAGAGTCACCATGAGTTTTAGGGTGTATTTGACAACTGCATTTTTTTTTTACCTAGTTAGCCCACATTTTAGTATATGTATATGATAATCACAAGTGAGAGTTTGTGACTGAAAGATCCTGGCAGTTTTTGGTCTAGATGAAATGAGTTACTACTATCAGCCGACCATCTAGAAACCTCAGCAATTCAATTAGCACTAATTGAAATGGTAATTGATAATGTCAGTTCAAAGGCCGTAAAACAAATGAGCCTTAAATCCGAACTGTTCCCTTATCTCCAGTATTTAGATTTATATCCTGGAAATGCTTATTGACACAGAAATGCATTTGTTGGCAATTTCATTGGAAAAATTACTGGAAGTGTATCAAGTAAAACTGGAAGAACGACTCATGAATGTACTACAAGGTATAACTCTGGCCTGGGAGGAAGGAAAGTAAAATATCCAGATGCCAGATGCTATTATTTAATTATAGGACTCATTTTCCCTAACTTTATATGTTCATAACTTAAGCTTCTACTTCTCAGTTATGGTTTTAATTCAAGGGTCTAGTAACAGGCACATAGAACCATTTTTGAATTTTTGGAATCCTGTGTGATGCCCAGCTGCTGCTCCAGAAGGTCACAGGTTTTCTGACAATTCTATGTCATTTTTGGAACTACAGATACAGATGCATGTTTGGGATGCCATGGAACATCTCAAACGGCAGTGGATACCAAAGCTGAAGCAAAGGAATCATAGACATTGTGCCTAGACTCTTTATAGGGAAACAGACTTCTTTATTCAAGGAACCAGAATCCCAGTTTCTGACTAATGCTGACAGGCTGCCCACGTGTAGATAAGCAGTGTGGTTTCAGATGCCTTAGGACACTTGGTCTGGCCTTCAGGTCCCCCAGGAGTGCACAAGTCTCTCATAATTCACATCCCTCAGCAAATATAACAGACAACCCAGGGCACCTCAAATAGCACAGGATACCTATGTGTGGACAGCTGAAATGAGCCCATGTATTTCTGAATTTGTATCTACATATCATGTTTAGTGTTAGGGGAAGTTAATCTTGTCATTTATAACCTGAGTTAGGAGTATCTTCTGGATGTATTCTGTGATTCAATACCAGGAATCCAGTGCAAAAGAGAGGACATTAGTTTTCCATACTGTGGATACAACACTCCCACTCAGCTTTGAAATTGAGAATGTAGATGTGAGAGTGACACTTATACGTGTGGATCTCAGCAGTTTAAGACTAACATTAACCTCTAACCTTGTCTTAGAGGGTTATTTAAGCAACTGACTGGGCTGGATTATTGACATAAATCTATTTTTGAAGTACCCATCCAGAGTTATCATGGTAAACTTATACTCTCAGACAGAACAAATAAATAAGGACACAGAAAACATAGGGCCAAATCTTCAGCTGAAAAAAATTTAGCAAGTACCTGGCTAAATATCAGTCCTTTGAACAGAAAACTGTCTAGCAGAAAATCCTTTTCTGCAGTTACTGAGGGAATATGTGTACACATGACACCCGGTGTGCTCCAGAGGGAAGCCATAGGACAAATGAGTTTCCTAAACTTGTAATTTATCAAGGCCGTGGTCCAGAAAGACATGTAAGCATCTTGATATCTTTCATCATTGCTGTGAAAGGGAACAGGCCTGCAATCTTGCAAGAGCTTAAATATCTTATTCTAGTTTGTCAGAAAACTACTTTGTCTGGCTGATCTATAAAGCTGCTCTACCCAGCTGGAAAACGCCCTGCACTTTCATGTCCTATATCATTCCACTGCTCTGTTTATTTTGCCCATTAATGAAAATGCTTTCAGAGTGGATTAGATATAATCAAAATATTATGATCTCCCCACCTTCAAGGTTTGGCAGAACATAAAGCACGGGCCAGTATAGCTGACCAGCCAAGGAATAGATTAGCTGTGATAGATAGTGTCATGTTGCTATTGCAAAACAATTCTCTGCATGTGTGAGTGGCTGGAGGGAATGCATTAGAGAAATAAACTTGCAAAGAAAATAGGATATATTTGTAAACACAGAATGCTCATCTAAGAGTTGCACAACCTAACCACTGCCTGTGAATACCACTTGAAAACATACTAGTATACACAAAATATACTTTAAAATGAGGATTTAATGATAAGATGACAGCACATTTCCTAAATGAGTCCAACTTCAGAGAATATCAAAGTTTACCAAAGGTGGTAATTTATGAATTAACGAAAATGTGTGTTAAAAGTTTTTGAGATAGCAGTGACTTCAGACATAAAACTTATTTTGACCAATTGCTCCGATAAGCAATGAACAGTTCCATATTTTCCACATAATAACAGATAAGATTTTTCCAGCAGATGTAAACTGCAAGCTTACAGAGTGTAGCCTTTGTATTAGGGATCATTATAATGATCAAATCATCATAACACACTGAAGGAATCTAAATATGAGCAGTGCCATATAAAAATAAATGAGAACACAGTGTATATTCATATGGTTCCTTCTCCAGAAGCAAATAGAGGTTTAAGTAACTTAATGAATGATGATGAAAAGACAAAACACTACAGTAAAATAAGTCCTGCTGCAGATACACACAACCCCATTGACAACCAAATCTGTTGTTGTCCAGAGCCATATTTAGGATAGGAAGTCTCCATCCCTACACTGCATTCATTACTTCTGTCTCACACATTGCTCCATTGTTTTCACTAAATGGAGCATGTCATTTTCTTAAATAAGTGCCTGACCTTAAAAAATCCCAAGTGTATATAGAGCACGGCATGAGAAAAACAGCTTCCTATTCTGATCAGTGCCTTTGATTTCACAAGCCCTATATCTGTCAATAATCACATTCAGAACACATTTATTGTAATTCCCCAAAGCACTGCATTTATATGAGTGAACAAACTCCTGTTATCAAAGTGGAGTCCTGAAGTGGTTCCACAGTTAAGCTGATATAACAAACTTGACCACAGCTTTTGAGAAAGTACCAGCAGGTAGATTTCAGGCTCAGACAGCAAAGCTGGAAATGTGAAGCTCTTGCTATCAATCCAAGTTCTTTGTGATCTGGATTTACCTGGGTTTTCTCTCCTGGAGCTGTAACACAGAATCCAGCCCCTCTGCATGTTTTAAGAAACGGCAGTATTCAGGTACTCATGCCAGAGTTCCTACAAAGTTCAATGTTACAAGAAAAAGTCACCAGAAACTCCACTGACACATTCCTTGGTTCTTTTTCCCCAGCTATCAACACCAATTTTCTCTTTTGCATGCTGAAATTCTTGTCTGAAATATTTGCTTGGATTTCCTTTCAACAGAACACCTGGGTGCAAACAAGAGGTTATTAAAATACCGAAATTTCTGGGAGATTGGCACATTTGCTGTGTTAAGTATAAATTGAAAATCAAAAATTTTCTGATGGGTCAAAATAAGGTTAAGGTTTTGTTTACTTATAAAACCATTATGCCATGATACATAGTTTTTGTTATAGACTAGATTACATCAGCATCATAGTTTATCACTAATTGGCAGATCATGATATAACTGTTATTTCCTGCTAGCGATTAGGAATTTTGAAAGTATGCCCATCTCTTTATTTGTGTCCAAAGAAGTTTCATCAACCTCAGAAGCACTTCTATCAGATACATGGGGAGGAAATCCATCCAGTCCGAGTGTCAGGAGGAGACAGTGTTGACTAGATTCCTTGAATTAATTGGATGTTTGCAACAGCCTTCAAAAGTCACAGTGGATTCCTCCAAAAGATGTCACTTCACTCCTGAGGAACAAGTTGTCTACTCCCGTGCAAATGTAAATTATAATTGATGTGGAAGTAATTGAGACTCCTCCATGCATTTTAGAAAGAGTTGGATTAGAAATATTATCCATCTCTGCTCTGAGCATGTAGAAATTCACAGTATGTAGAAATGCCAATATGAGCAGTAATGAGTACAAACCCAAATGACTAGTAAAAACAGTCCAGATTGAATAAAACTCAACTTTAATCTCCTGTGCATCTTTACCCAGTCTCTTCTGGGATGACATTGCTGTGTTTGCTTCATGGATGCATAAGAAAGGTAGGCAGATAAATGGACATACATTAACAGTTGCATGAAGTGTATGCAAAATAAAAATATAACCTTTATTACCGTTAATCCTACATTTAACTGAATTAACTGAAGCATGGAACCAGGGTTAGGAGAGGAGTATATTGCAGAAAAAAAAATGTCAATATATATGCATTTAAATGTGGGAGAGGATGGAAACATATGGTTAATAAAGACAATGTGACATTCCTTTCTCTCCAGTTTAGAGTAAATAAAACAACCCTACTTTCTTTCCAACAAATCAATCAAACCACACCACAAGTATGATGATACCCTATTGTTTCTTATGGCTTCCAGAATGAATGTGAAGTTATGTGTGTTTTGCTTGGCACAACTGAATCTTCTGCTCAAATCCCACCAGCCAGGTCCCAAGACTTATCTTTCTCTGTCAGAATCCCCTGCAACTCATTATTTTTCATTTGAAGAATCTCTCTGAAACCTTTCCTGCACTTCTCATTCCAGGCATCTGTAGGGATGATGTGGTGTGTTTTGGAGCATAAGGAAGTGCTGTTTATTTTCAGCTCCCTTACTGTCTACACCCAGCAGCCTCTAGCATTTTTAAAGAAAAGTTGAAATATCCTCAATATCCTTCTCCTTCTGACTTTAACTGCAAGGGATGCACGGGAATTCTGTAGTGAAGTGCAGGCAAGGACCAGGACCAAGGACACAGCTGAAATGGAGCTCCTGGGGTAAGGAAGAGATAGGTGAGGCTTCTTACTGTTTTCCTACACACTTTTCTGTGTTTGCTAAAGTTTGATCCAAGGTTACACAGCTTCACCATATCAGACCTGACCTTGAACACGGGCTGCTATACCCCTTGGAAGAAGGAAACAGATCCCTGTTGATGCACATAAAGACTCGACACGTCCTTGACCATGATGCTCTTTATTTGTCTCTAAAATGTCCTTCTCATAATGCCCCAGAATGGGCACTGGATGGCAACAGCCCATATTGTCCTAAAAGGGGATAGGAGAGCATTGGTTCTGCACAGCTCAGTGGTTGTGGATCAGCAATATGAGCTGTGTTGCAGGCTTTTTGTGATCTTCTCATATACCTACAGTGGTGTTAATGAGATTTGGCTCTGCAAGTCATAGAATCACAGAATATGCTGAGCTGGGAGGGACCCACAAGTCCGAGACTTAGTCCTTCACAGAACCATCGCCAAGAGTCAGACCATGAGAGTATCATCCGAATGCTTATTGAACTCTGCCAGGCTTTATGCTGCGACCACTACCCCAGGGAACCTGTTCCGGTGCCCAACCACCCTCTGTGGGAAGAACTTCTTTCTAGTATCCCACCTAAGCCTCCCCTGACAGAACTTCAGGCCATTCCCTCAGGTTCTGTCACTGCTCACCACAGTGAAGACATCAGTGCCTGCCCCTCCTCTTCCTTCACAAGAAAGTTATATCTGCAACGATGTCTGCCCTCACTCTCCTCTTCTCCAGACTGAACAGACCAAGTGCTCTCAGCCACTCCTCACCCAGCTTCCCCTCAAGGCTCTTCACCATCTTTGTTGCCCTCCTTTGGACACTCTCTAATGGCTTAGTCATGCTCAGACAACTTAAAATGGTGCTTAGGATACACTCTAGCATCTATTAGGCTATAAAAGCTCAAAAGTCAAAGAATGCAAAATTCCCTTATTCCAAGGGTGTCAGATTTTATGGAGTTAAAGGAGAAGGGTAGGATCTTTACCTGAACTGCTTATCATAAGTGATCTGCAAACTAATAATTTCTGATTGTGTTGGACTTAAATACCATTACAAATTCTTACCTCCATTTTTCTAGGTGATTTAGGCACATCTTTTTGAAACCAAGTGGTGGAATTTATTGCTGTAAATATTCATGTATAAATATTATTATTCAAAACCTAATACAATGAATAGGAAACAAAGGCCAGTCAGGATACACGAAGTCTTCTAATTTTCACATTTCTATGCTTTAATTAACATTTACTCAAAAGAAATTAGATCTGCCCAGTGATTTCACACTCAGCAGTTTGCCCTTCTTAAAACCTTCTTTTAGTCCAGTTCAGCAGTAAGTATGTGTTTAAACCACCAATATTGCTTTTAAGCACTGTAGTCATGCTCCTGACCTCACTGCTCAGCTTCAGCCGTGTATAGAAACAAACAATACGAAAAGGGACTTGTCAATGTAGTTCATCTGTCACTGATGTCACAATAAAATGATGCTAAAATAAAATAATGTTAAGGAAAAGGACTGTTTGCAGCTGTAATGGTTAAGTGTTTGTGAGATGGCAGGAGAGTTTGTGAGATAGTTCTGGCAGACAAACTCCTGGGGTTTTGTGGGCTTTCTTTAAAATTTAGTTTAGCAACAGTGGATGCAGTTGCACTTGAATGAGTCTTGTAGTGCCTTAAAATATTTGGTGTCACAATAGGTTTATTTCAACTACATTAATTGCATCCAAACATTTCTGTTTAGTCCCACAGGAAAAACAAGATTGCTGGGAGTCTTCTGTATGCTCATTTCTTCTTCCAGTTTCTTATTTGCTCGAGGCGAATGATTTTCCGAGAACCTGGTATGTGATTAAAGATGCAATAATTCTTCCCAGAAAAAAGCAATAATACCATCCAACAGTATCATATTCCCACTTCTTAATTAAGGTTCTATGCTTTTGTTATTCACTGACAGTAACCAACATACACATACTTCTGCATAATTGTACCGCAGGTTCGTTAGGGTCTGTGCATATATATGTGTTTGCCATTTGGAGCTCACATCCATCCACGCCTGACAAGTCATTTCAGCTAAATGAAACTACTCTTAAAGAATGAAACATAGTAAGCTATGGGCAATGGCAGTTGAACATTTTGGAGAAATTGGACTTTGTGAGGATCATCATTTTTCCACACTAATTACAGAACACAAATGTTCCTAGTACGAGCTTGGGAAATGTACAGTAATAACCAAGGTACAAATTTGTTATATAGACAATGTTGAAATTTTGCTTCTAATATTACTGGATATGAACTCCAGTTTAGTTTGAGTAGTGTAAACTTGGATGTCACGCTGGGATTTAACGTGACTTTCTAACAGAAAAGTTTCTGCAATCAACAACAAAATGCAAAAGCGTGAAGTTTAATGACTATGGACTAGAGTTCACGAGAGACTTTATAGTGATGCCTAATTTAAAATGTCCTGTGCAGCTGCATCTGTCAAGGCATATCTTCAACAAAAAGCTCTGGAGACTCTTAGCACCAGATAGATTTTACCTCAATTTAAACATTTAACTGAGACATTTAAGAAAGGAGTGTGGTCACTGTAGACTCTTCATTAGAGTTAATGAGGACAGATAGAGACCTGCAGAAGGCAAATTGGTTGTTAAGTAGATAGAAAAATAACCTGGCTTGTGCATGGAGCTTAAACATCCTCTGAGGTGCACAACTTTCTCTTGCCTATTGACTGGCACCTGAAATGGAGAGCAAGGAATCCAGCCTCCAGAGTACTGCTTCTGCCTACTCATCATCCCCAGCTTAAATATTTCAGTGTCAATTCTGTATTATGTTTATGCTCTCTGGCAAGCAGGCAATTTGGATTCTGCTCCCTCCTCAGTCTGGAAAACTACAACTCATTTCTCTGAAAAGTGACCTAAACACCTAAAATGGAGATTGCAAGCAGCATCTGTTGAGTCCTCCCACTGAGAATATATCTCTGTGCAGACACTAATATGGGGAAGGGGGGGGGGAGAAGAAAAAAAAAAAAGAAAAAAAAAAAGAGAGAGGGAAAAGAAAGACAACTGACTTTAGCTGAGGTATAGCTGCATCAGCCTGTACTGGACTAGGGACAATGTCTTGAAATTAAATCCAAGAGTTTCGAGAATCTCACTGCCATCCAAATGCTGATGGTTTACACCCATTTCCTTTATGGGCCTGACACTTAAATACTTAGTCCTAAACAGATATTCACATGGTACAAGAAACATTGGGAAAAATCATCACCTAGGTCCTGGTGTACCAAGGACAGTGCTGAATAAAACCTATGAAAAATAACTTTGGAGAAAAGTACAGGATGTATTATAGTTCAGTGTGATGGATTCATCTAAGTTCAGTCAGTGAGTTGAGAAAATTTAATCTTCCAATTGATTTTCTTTGTGTTCTTATGTGATTCTCTTGTTCTAGGAACAAAATCTTAGTAAGAAAAATCTTAGTAAGCTGAATTTTTTAACTTTTATAGGGACCTTCTATTATTAAAATTTCAGCAACATTTATAAAAAGAAGGGAGAAACTTGATAGATTAATTTCAGCATTACATTGTGAGGTCCCATTTCCAAACTACGAAGAGATACCCATTCAGAGCAGGACCTCTAATTGTAACTAGTTATATGTTTCCCATAAAAAAATGAAGTGGAACAAATTTCCCTTTATGAACTTACCAGGCTATGCCAGCTGCTGTTAGCTATCTCCACAAAACAGCTAAGGAATGATAGAGCAAAACCTTAAGTATGCCCCTAATAATGAATTTAATTTTCTCATGTTCATTAAATGTTGTTCTGTTACTGAAATATGAGTTTTTAAGTTAACATATCTTTTTTAATTTAAATCTTCTTTTTATAAAGCTGATTACGAATAATGTTGCTGCTCCTAAGACATCCATCTTTTAGGGTAATGATTTCTAAGTGCAGGAAACTGAAACCCATTCAAAGCAATCAGAGCACTTGCACAGATTCCCCAGGGTTCCTAAGAAAGATCTTGGATGGTTGAATGAGCTAGTGTGAGTGCTGGTAATTCATGGATAAAAAAGAGAAGAATGTAAGGTAGCTAATATTAGCCAAGACAGCACTGTGGTGTCCTTATGTTTGAACCATGAGAGCCCCGAGAGAGTTCATAACATCTGCCTAGAACTCTAACAAGGTTAACTCTGCCCAATGCTCACTCAACTTTTGTTAAATGAATCATGACATAATGGCAAACTAAGTATTCTACTTACACAGCTTTAGGTGTAAATCATAGAGTTCAGCTATAAAACTCTCACCTGTTTCCAGATACTCAACATTTATTTTTCCTTCCCTAATCAAGAATTACAGTAGTAATAAAGAAAGCTCAGTTTGCTCTGCTGTTATTCCATGGCATCCTAATGATGTGAAACACAAGCAAGCACGGTTTTATTGTCTGATACAGGATGTCCAATGTCCTTTTAAACATCTATTGTATATACACTTCTTGTGGGTTGTAAAAACCCATCTACTAAAACTGCCTCTGTAATGAGACCAAAGAGTAAAACTCAAAAGAAAATCTACTTTTGTCAGAGTGAAATGGAATTCATGTCTGATTATGCTGTCTTTCTAAAAAGTCATCGCCATGATATGCTCTGGGGAATCTCTGCAGGGCTTTCCAGTCTATATGAAAATAAGCTATTGAAGTTAGAATAATAAACAGTTAATTAACTGGTCCTTCTGCATGGTAGCTACTGGATACTGAAATAATAAAGAATTCTCACAAGTCATATTATCAACTTCAATGTTTTTTGGAGGGCTGTGTTTTTTGTAGGGTTTTTTTTGTGTGTATGTGTGTGGGTTTTTTTCCTTTTAGGACAGCATTGTTAATTTTTTAAAAACAAATTCAGTAATATAAAAGCACAATTGTTTTATGTGCAGCTTATTCTTCATAGTGTTTAATTCATGTTTGTCTCACAGAATTACCCAGTAACTGTTTGCCCTCAGTATTTTTTAGATAAGTAAGAAATCACTAAATGGATTTCAGAAGAGTTCTCATAAGAGTTTTGGGGTTTTGTTCTGTTTTTAAGCCACAATTCATACTAAAATTTCACTAGGAAAGTTTTTGAAGACAGAAGACATTTGAAAAAAAGAAAGTTTTAATTGTTTATGAACACTGCTGCAATCATTTTAATCTGCATTGAGATTCAGATTGTGCTCATCAGGTTTCAACACCAAAATTTGTGCATGCAGTCTCAGTCAGAAGCATAGGCTCATTCCATAATGCAAAAAAAAAAAACAATTGGAGAACTCCACGGGGAGTTTGACCTGTCTTCAGACAGGTCAAATCATCTTTCAGAAGCGTCTGTATCTTTGGACTGATGAAAAAGCAAGCTTTAGTGATGAATTTAGTCCAGAGATCTATTTTAACTCATGAAAGTACTGACAAAATGAATACCACTCTGAATGAGAAAAGAAAGATTTCTAAATGACTTTGTGTGTTTCCGTCCAGAAGTTTCAATATTTTATATCTCAATTAGCTATACCTGAAGAATTTATGGACTCCAATATGACGTTAATATGCTCAGTTCTGAGTGTAACACAGGCTGTGTGCTCCTGTCTTTGGGGCATAATTCTGAAAAAACACACACAGGTATGAGGTGCCCTTACCTTCAGCACCTCAGTAATCTCAGTGAAGGCAAAATTAATTGTGACTTCATGCTTAGATTCACAGAAACACAGAATTTGGAATTTGGAACATTGGTCCTCTGGAGATCATCATGTCTACCCCCTGCTCAAAACAGGGGTAAATAGAGCAAGTTGTTCAAGGTTGTGCTTAGTCCAATTTTGAATATGTCCAAGAATGAAGACTCTATAGCTTCTCTGGGCAACCTTTAATATCTATTGTTTAATTCTATATGTTCCTTAATCTTAGTATTTTAATGCAATTTTGTAGGTATAACTACTTTGCTAATTTTATTCAGAGATATAGCTGCAGTTACTGCAGATATATTAAAATTAGTTTTAAACTGTCTATTTTGGGCTTTGGTGGTAATGCAATAGCAACAGAGGGCTGCTGTTAGAATGAAATAATTTCACTTTTGCTTGATTTCTTTAATCCTGCTCTTTTCTGTGCTACAGAAGCATGGTTCATCAATATGTAGGCAGTGGCCAAGTACTAGAAATATCTCCATACTAAGAGAATTCAGCCACTAGTGCAAATGATGCAAAAATTGTGAGGAGTATTGTTGTGTTTTGAGAGCTAAATCCTTCATATGTTGCTTTTACATGTTTTTATTTTTAGAAAAGCACACTTTATTGATGAACTGACTGAGATGTTAGAGGAAATCTGTCAGTCCTCAGTCTGTATGTTCATGCTCTGCAATAACTGTAATCTCTTCCTCATCATGACTCTCCTCCCATATGCAACGTAACAAGTATCCAGCTATTCCAAATCTGAGACACTTTCCTGTGAACTCCTTCCCCAGTACTTAGCTGATTGCTGTCAATCGATTGTGTTGCTGAGTTCCCCTGAGTTTTCTCAAGCAGGAGTGGCTGGACAATAATTTTCTATGGATGATCATGTGCAGCAAGGACAAGCTGTCCTTAAAAGAAAGATTAAAAATGACTTATGAAAAACAAAAAACAAAAAAGGAAGTGCATTAAAAATAAGTGAAGCAATAAAACTCATGTTTCATCTAATGGAATGATAACAGGCATTGACATGTGATCTAGTAGAGCTGGACTGCCTTCGTAGTCAGAGAACACTGCATTTTTAAAGTTCAGTTCAGTCTAAAGCAAATACCTGGAACAGGTTAGACAAATTATGTTACAATTTCTCCCTACTGACTGCAAATGGAACACAGGGTAACCAGCTCAGCTATCGACACCTATTAGTGTAAATGCTTAGAGTTAGGTGAGACAAATCCCACCCTAACAGTCTGCAAGAGGATATCTTTTTCAATCCTCTTCTTCTGTCTCTCTTTCTCTCTCTGGGGTAAGATGGAATTTCTGGGAAATCTGGGTTGTTGCAAGAAAGGAAGTTACAATTACAGCAAAAAGCTTTGGATGTATAAAGAGCCTAAGAATGTTTAGGCCTCAAAACACCTGTAACAGCATCAACAAAAATGGATTGTTTTTGTTTCCTAGTTTTAAAAGGATAATAATTTTCATTTTGTTATACATACTTAGAACAAGATTGTTGATTTAATCCTCTCAAAGGTCTCTATTGCCTTTTACAGAAGGCAATAACTAGCAAACCATGCAGTACTGAGGATCATATCCTCTATCATTAGTTCACTTCACTTGAACAGAGGGAAACTACGTGTGGAGATAGAGTCCACACCGTGTTACCACCATGCAGAGACAACATCAGCAAAGGAAATGCCTGAAGGAACCTGTATCCCAGCCTCACTGCACAGAAACATTAACAGGGCAATGAGCCCAATGACATACTCAATTATAGAGGGTAACCAAAACTAGCTTAGTTCAAAGATTAGAGACTTCCCAAGTTTCCTGCATGTGGGAAAGGCTTATAGAAAGAACAGAAGTGAGTTAACTTTCAGTTGACTTCGGAGAATTCAGTTTTTCCCTAAGTCATTATGGGAATAGATTCTTCCATAAATTTAGCCTTTGTGAAGATATGTAGGATCCTACACTGAGGATTGAAGATGTATTTCCCTTTTTCAGGATCAATTAAGTTTTATGAAAGGAGTAAGAAAGTAGTTACATGCAGGAAAGGATACATATCATATTGCTACAACTTCCCAGCAAAGAGGTAGGTGAGTAATAAAGCTGCAATCCAGTAGTGATGCTGAGACGGCAAAGCACTGGCTTGTTCTCCTTCAATGAGGTCATTTCATAAGGTAGATTGAGTTTATTAAGAATAGAAAGTAACATTTTATTTTTCTCTTTAACTTTGTAAGTGCTCATGTTAAAGTCTTAAAAAGTCTGTTCTTCTAAATCTGCTTGCTGAGAACCACACAATACCATATATACTGTGTTAACAAGCCATCTGACCTCTTTAAATATGTGCCTATGTAGTCTAATAATATTAAAGAAAGAGATTCAAATACAAATGATAGACTGTTTTATATCTATGTAGAGAGAGAATCCAGTCATTAGGGATGTGGGATATGGGGAAAGACACTCGACTGTGTAGGTCTGGATTAGAAAACACTTCCAGTTGCTTCTGTGTTTGGTGCTGTGGAATTTATTGGCTTTGTTCTTGTAAAGTCATAGGAGAGCTGGTAGGGAAGAAATATAAAACTGTTTGAACCCCCAGCAATACCAGGTGTACAGGATTAAACTAAAACCTTTAAAAGGTTCATATCAAGCAGACTCTATGAAGCATATAACTCTGATCTATTCTTCCCTGGGTAAAAATCCAGTGAAAGGGAAAGAAACAATGCAGTGTGTAAGTACAGAAGGTTTACAATTTTCCCTTCTGTATTTGACATTTAAATTGGATGGACATGGGCCAACGACTGGAAGAGTAGAAGTTACATGGGAGAAGTTAATATGCATTGGCACAGAGCTTTGTGTTCAGGCTTGCTTGCATAGCTCCTGCTGTTGTTATAGAAAGCTCTGGATATCCTGTTATAAGACTCGTGTACTTTTGCAATCCATACTGGAGAGAATTTTACTGAAACAAAATAATAACTCTATTCTAGTAATGACTTTTCTAAATGCCCTTTTCTTGCCATAGCAAAGTTATTTGAAAAATATTTGTGTTGCAAATTCAAACCAAAGAAAATTGGATATATATGTAAACAAACACATTTTTTTTTTCTTCCCGTCCCTTTCTGTACAACTCTAGTATTTAAATGCCCTAAAGCCATTGCTCCAAATTACTGATTAGTATGCCAGGTCCATATTTTATATCAATAATGGAAACATTTTGTGCTTCTTTTGCTGACCACAAGCTGAATACTAGTTTACCATCATGAAGGTTTGTTAATGCTTTACTGTTATGAAGTTGAAAATATCCTCCTTTAATAAATGGGAGTATATATATGATAGGATCCATTCTCCTTTTTCATTCTTTGTCATCTTCCTGCTCCAGTATCACCAGGTAGTTTTGTGGCTTGATTCTGATCATGTGGCAGAATGTATCTGTACACATCAATCCTCCAATTACAGTGATAAATATTGTGGTCATGGTTACATGGGTACTAAAGAAACACCTAGCAAAAAGAAACACTTTATCTCTCTTTCTTCAACTAAAAAACAATAAGAACAATTTCTGGTTTTTTTGGAAAGTAAACCAGAATTCTGATTTGAAGACTAATTGTGCACTTGGGATAGGATTCAGCCACAGATTCAGATATGTAACTGGAGGGTTACAGCTAGACTTCTATATGCGAGTGAGGTATATGAGCCACTGTTGAAATCCGTGAAGGTTTAGTCAATACAAGCAAGAGAGCTGAAGAGGGAGGGATGTCACCTTTATTTCCAACTTTTATTAGGCTGTCTTCACCAGTATTTGTCATGCATCTTTGCTCCCTTTCTCTACCATCTGCTGTCCCAGACATCCTGCCAGCAGTGATAGAAGGTAGAGACAGTTTTGCAGCATATTGGATGTACCAACACATGAAGACAGGAACACCACCTTAGCTACCATTACCACTTTTCTCTCTCTTCCGCTTTTGTTCCTGCTTCATCTCTGATTGAACCCATCCATTGCAAGGCTGATATAATGCTGCAGAGAGGACTGAACTGAGGAGTCAGAGCTGTGAGAAGATCAGGACCTCGAGGTCCTGCATCACCCACAAGTGTTACCTGGAGGGATGCAGTCAGGTTCTGGACCACGCCTCAGCAGTCAGTGTACAAACAAAAGTAGCTCATCCCTCCCTCTAAATGGCTTTACTTTACTCGATCGCTTCTATCAGGAGCAGTCCTGACTTGTGCCATGTTTGAATCATGCCAAGGCATTTCTGAAAGAGTCAGAACTGACACAAATCAACTGCTTATCAAGGATGTAAAAAAAAGAAACACAATGTGTAGCTACATCACAGTGCTTGAACTGGTTTAATTTCCACCATAGATGTATCTTGACAGACTAAGGCAGCAATATGCACACTTTAACATGCATCCAAATTGGTCTTACAAATGACAATTTTTTGGAGTGGGGAAAATCAATTAGTTCAATTTAAAATGCACTCGAAAGATGGGTTTGGGGTTTTTTCTTCATTCTTGTGTGCTGTCAAATTGGGGAGAAGGAAGAAAGAAGATAAGCACATAGTTCTTAAAAGAAGAAATCAAGCTTGAAAGAACACTGGAGAAAAGAAAAAGCAAAACACCAAAAAAACCCCACAACCATCACTTCAGAAAGAATCAAAAGAAATATTTCTTTCATCCTTTCTTGAGACTGAAATTATTTGTTACAACAGTATTCACTGATTTAATTACTCCTAAATTACATTCATGGAAATGGTTCTGTTGGTCTGAAAAAGCCAACAGAAACAATTTTAATAGTTAAAGGTTACCATTAAAATGTCTTTTGGGAAATTATTTTCTTGAGTTCTCATTGTTGTCTGTAGTAATGTGGCAGAGTGCCTGGTATATCTGGGAATCCAGGTATTGAGACTATAGTCATGTCAAAATTCCAAACAAAATTAATCACTTCAATTAAATCTATAGGCATTACATATGCAAAATAAATATTTTTATTTTTCAATGGCTTTACATTTTGTGTAAAAAAAAAAAAATACTCTTCAAAGATGGATAGTAGCACCTATGTCAAGTGCCAGTTTAATCTTATATCATTGGGAAATATGAAGTTTCCCTCCCAACTGCTTCACTGGAAGCTTCTGTGAATTCTACTCCCTGGGAGAATTTTGTCTGGGAATTGTGGCCTGGTATATGTTAATTTAGGTTCTTGTTAGTGCTCCATGGGGTCGAATCACTGTCGTGTCTGATAAGTTTCCCTGTTATTTGTAGAGGATATGTACATAATCTAGTTTCACCTGGGGTAAAGATTACATTATTTATTGCTGTTTCTAAAGTATTCTGAGTGCTCAGAGTTAAGTCATGCAAAAACAAAACATGAAAACTGAAATCTTGAAATCTTTCCAGTGTGTGTCTGCTTCATAGAGAGACATGAGGCAAAAAAACCCAAAACCTCAGTGTTCAAGCTGTTGAGGCTGTTTCTGTACATAATATTCTCTTTATTTTAGAATGATCCTTCACTCTATTCTGAACATGATATATAGTGCTACATGGGTGTACTTTCATTGCTCTAATTTTAATTTCAAACAGTTTAGAGATGCATATGGACAATTATATTCTGATTATCAAAAATCTTGACAAGCAAAATTGAGGTAAACATTTTTTTTTTTTTTTTTACTAGTATGGTCTCATCTCCTACACAGACTAAGGAATACCAAAGTCCGGAAATAATTTTGTTTTCCTTTGGTCAGCCTTAAAACCTGATTTGGCTGAGTTAAAATGAGCAATGATTAAACATTCAGCTTGCTGAACACATGAACACTGCTCTCCTCTTCCTGGCTTTTGGCTTGTGTAAAGTTTCCACTAGTGACAACCCTCCTATTACTCTAATGCTTGTTTGATCACATCTCTCAAACAAATCACAAGAGCTCTTTGCACCTTTTGCATCCATTGTTATATAAGTGACAGAAGTGAAATTGCAGCATAAGTAGGAAAAATCAGTTCAGTGCAAATAGGGGAAACAGAACAAAATTAATAGTGTCCCAGTCAATCCTCCACCATGTTGATGACACATCCTACTCTATAGTTTAGACATATTTACTTGCCCTATTTCCTTTACTTTAGTCCTTTTCAACAGTTAGGACTTGGGAAAAACAAATTAAGAGTGGGAGTGAAAGGGAAAAGTAGAGCTGTCTCATAATCAGTTAATGTCCTCCAGAAAAAACTTGAACTCAAACCTCTTTCATGGACTTGTTGAGTTTCCTACTTTGCATGTGAGATCCTTATAATTTGTATATCGTTGTTCCCCATTCATAGGAAAGTCTCAAGTGTTTGAGCAGACCGTACTAAAGACAACACTCTTCTGCAAGTCCAATGTTACATGTTCAAGGGTTTTTGTGCTTTTCTTTTCTCAAACTGTCACATGCTTAATGTTCTGGATAAAGAAATGGGAGAGAGGTAGGAATATTCATCTATTGTAGCAGTCATTTTCTACTTTCACATATATTCCCTACTAGCAAAAAGGATATGATATATCAGAATCACAGGTCACAGAATCACTGATTGGTTGAATTTGGAAGGGACCTCTGGAGGTCATCCTCTCCACAACTCCTGCTCAAGCAGAGCCACCTAGAACCAGTTTCCCAGGACAGTTTTTTAATATCTCCAGGAATGGAGATTTTACAACCTCCCTGAGTAACCTATTCCAGTGCTTGGTTACCCCTACAAGAAATAAAAAGTGTTTCCTGATGTTCAGATGACACCTCATGTATTTAATTTTTTACCCATAGTCTCTGGTCCAGTCACTGGGCAGCACCAAAATGAGCCTGGTTCTGTCTTCTTTGTATCTTCCCTTCAGTTGTTTGTACACATCATCAGAATCCCCCAGAGGCTTCTCTTCTCCAAGCTAAACAGCCCCAACTCTCTCAGCCTTTCCTCATAAGTGAGGTGCTCCTTGCTTTCGTATAATTAAAATGAAAAACACAAAGAACTGGATTCACTAAGCATATGTCATGAGATTTTTTTGGCTTAAAAACGTTGCTACATTTGCAGAACAGCCAAACACCAAAGGATAGTACTTTTTAATTAGTCCAATTCATTTTTTCAGTAGTTCAAGTGTATGAACAAGCTGAAAATCATCTTTTAAAAGGTTCAGACAAGGACTCAGCATTGTATAATGTCTGTCTCATTTCAACAGAAACTTCTCCTAGAACTTCCCTCTAGCTACATCTTGCTGCTCCAGACATTATTTTTTATGATCTAGTATTTCAATACAGGAGGGAAATGCAGTGATTTTTATCCTTCTTTATTAAAACACACTTGGGATCTGTATTACATGCAGACAGCCTGGCCTTTATTGCTCGCTCTGGTTTGTGCCATTAGGAGAAACTCTTCTCTGGATGGTGTTTCACTGTGTCAGTTTGGGTATTGTTTATTTTTCCCTTCTCACAGTAATGACAACTGAATATTTAGCCAGAAACATATAAAGCAGTTGCAGACCTACTTTACAAAAGGAGATCGTTGCACAAAAGAGATCAGCAGTGGGACATACTGAGGCCACTCACCCACTGACAGCATACAACAAAATGGGCTTCTCTTACATATTCCCTATTCTGCTTCAACAGACATACTTCATATTAAGGTCTTCTTGTCAGAGTTTTGATAATGCTGTTTTGCTTAGGAGCTTTGGAAGGCTAAAGAAAAGATGAGTGTGATCTTAGTGTTACTTGTTGTAACATATTTAGGTGGTAAATAGAGATGCAGGTGTGTGAGTGTGGGAGTACCTTGTTGCCACTGCTTGCGTAAGCTGTGGGAGGGAGAAGAGATCAATAAATCAATCTCACTCATGTCTGTAGGGCCAGAAAATCTAGCCAGATGCAGCTGTAATGCATCCCAGGTACCTCCTAGTTTGTTAGCTGGAATTGAACTCAGACTGTGGTTAAACGGTAAAATAAAGTGCTCCTCCACCAGCAGACATTTAACCACTCGACAATAATTTTGTCCCAGAGGGCAGCTTGGCAAAGTGCTATTAATAAAGGAGTGTAGCAATGTGGAGAGCTTCCTGGCATGGTTTCTGAATACTGGCTGGTGTTATGCAGTTGTAACTGGAGCTGTTTGTAAATGTTGTGGTACAGCTCTGCTCCTTCAGAAAGCTAAATCTGAAATCTTCTGGTCACAACATTTGTTGAACATCTTCCACCAAACGGAATGTCTTGACTTCTTGCCATCTGCTTCATCCAGTGGCTGACAGAGCTCCAGGCATGGATTCCTTTGCCAGGGAATCGATCTGGGACCTCGGATTGCTGGAAGCATCGTGTCTCCGGGTCTGTGGCAGTGTACCATGGGAAACACCAGGGACAAGAGGCACTCCAGGGACTCTGGTGACTGGAACACACCAACTGGGGGATATTTATGCATAGGCAACTACAGGCAGTTGACAAAGACATCAGGATAAGGGGATAATATCATCAGCTCCCTGTGGACTTTTCCCTTTGGACTGCTGAGGATGGGTGTAGGTAAAATTACAGCTACACGGAAGGTTGTGCACACTTTCCTGTTTGGAGAGGAGCTTGTACTTTGTGTGTATGTAAATTTTTGCATTTTTAGCTGGATTGCATTCAGAGTAATGGACTTATATGTCATTCAGTCACTGCTAAACATCTTTCAACTGCCTTAGGTTCAAGGCCATCAAGCATAGCAATAGTTTGCATTGCAGGTATCACTGCAGCCTGACAACATGATCAGACTTGTTGGGAGTTAGCAAAAGAAGAAAAGGGCAGAAAATTCACTGGCTGCACTCTGCCCGTAAACTGAGTGAGCTTTCCTGTCATTGGTACAGCAATGAATTTTCTTGCAGATAGAATAAGGGCAAAATTGTGAAGGAAAATATAGACAACAAAATGCACAATGCCATAAATGCACAATTTGATGGAAAACCCATACCAAGCACACATCTGCACCAGGAGGTTTAAATTCCTAATTCTTTGAATTCTCTGTGTGCTCTCACTATGGCTGCCATCTTTGGGCACTGTACACTTCAGGAATTTTATCAGATGGGTTTAGAAAGCAACATTGTTTTTTCATATGTAATTCTCTGTATTTAGCAGTGAACCTCCCCTAGGCACACCTGCATTGTAATTCCTGTATTAGCTACAGCATACATATCTCCTGGACATTGTTCATATGTTGAAGATTTCACATTAGATAACTTGCCACATCTTTCATCAAACTATCGCAATGGTGAATTACTTATATGCTAAAAAGGCATGCCTGTGAGAATTCAAGTCTGAATTTGCCTAGGATTTGCTTCTGGCTGTTAGATCTCACACCTACTGTTTCTGATCAGTTAAATACATACTGTCAGAAATCTCTCCCTCCACAGCACCTTTGCAATACCAGATCTCAAACCAGCAAAATATCAAAGGAAAAGGGCTCTTTAACTGTTTGTGGTACATGTACCTTGCACTCTGATTCTTTCTCCTACCTTCATTCAGCAGTCTGAAATGCCTCCAGCCAAAGCAGGAACAGTTCTCATGAGCCTTGTACCTTCCCTGACTTCTACTGTAAGACAGGGGCAAAAAAAACCAAAACAAACCAACCCACAAATGTGAAAATTAACCCCCTGAATATGTTTCTTTCTTCACCTCATCTGCAGGGGGAGCCTGGTGAACTTGGGAGGCCAGGCAGCTTTTAGAAAGATGGATCATAAGTGTGGTGGATCCCTTTTTACGTGACACAGGCTGTTCAGAAGGACAACTAGTACTTAGATACCACAGAGATTGGCACTCTCAAATGAAAATACAGGGAATGAGTCCAGCATGCCTAAAAGCCTTGCTTTCTGGTTGTCAGCTGTGACATTTTAAAGTCCCAGCTCTGTATGTGCGCTAGTGAGGCTTGTGGGAACCCTCAGATTTCTGACTGCAGCATAACTGAGTGGCCCACCAATAATTTGCCTTTACTAAAGTTCATTTAACCTTCCATCTCAGATCTGTCCAGGCCCATACAGCAATCAGAGGTCCCTGGTTCAGCAGAAAAGCAGCATCACAGAGTGAGCCCAAGGCACTGTGAGGGCTGACCACAACCACTGAGAGATGTATGCCCACTCTTGGTGGCTAAATGAGAGGCAAGTGTTGGCACTGGCAGGCTGAGGGTCCAGATGTGCACCTACAGCCCTAAGGAGTCCCAGATAGGAACGGAAGGAAGGGGACCCGACGTGATTCACAAACCAGGCAGTGACCTCATTGTGTTAGTGGAGAGCAAATGAGAAAGGAGAAAAACAAGGCAGCCTTATTATGAAGCCTTATTATTTTTTAGTGTTGTACATGGTGAATGTTAGATGAGGTGAGGGCTCTCTGTTAACATTTTGTGGAAGACTTTGTTAGGTTCTCAATGTGTCTTTCTATACTGCTTAGAACACAAAAACTACTGGCTCTGACTCTCTTCTAAAGAGTCTCTATAAGAACAGACTTCAGTGAAACATTGTGTGCACGACAATGACCAGGGATGTCCAGGTCAGAGTGGAGTTCAGAGAAGAGCAGGTAGCTGAAAGGAAGAACATGATTCCAAAGCCTTGGAGAAGCAAGCCAAAAACTTGATGGAGCCAGACCACAGCTAAGGCATATCTGCCTATTGTCATCACCTGCAACCAATTTAAATTCTGAAGGCCTGCTGGAACCTCAAGGCAACCCACCAACTATAGCTACGATTGACCAAGGCACAGAAAAGCTGTCCTTATGTTGTAGGTTCTTTTCACTTTTTTAAGCAAAAGGCAGCCTCCATGGACTGCAAAGCAGGATGGACCAGAGATTTTGCCAAGGTCCCTCTGGATGCAGCTGAATTTCCTTCTTACTGGACCAGAGTCTAAAGATACTTATAAACTGATGATTATCTACAGAGGAGGTAGACATCTGGGTTTTGTTCTCATATGAGATAAAACATCCTACATTTTAGGTGAGTGTCCTGATTACTCACGATTGTGTTCAACTATGAGGGGATAAAATCTGTTCCCCTTACTCAAATTTCTGAAATGCCCTTTCATGTCTAGCACTAAACAAAGAATTTGCTTTCAGCATCTCCAAATTTATTACTATTTCTTGAATGAACAAAGTCCAATTTACAAACTGCCTTAGTTCCCCAAACCCACATACTGAGTGAATAAATAATTTCTAGGGAAGGGAGAGGAGAGCTGCTTTTCTTTCAAACAAATTGTGGTGGCACAGTCAGACAATTCCCTTCAGAGAAATCTAACTCACTAGTATTGTGGATAATCTGTCAGTTAGATTAACTTTTTCTACAGTTATCCAGAATTTAGGTTGTAAGAGTACTGCAACTGCTGCTTTATTTTTTTCTTGTTGTTATTTTACTAATGCAACAGGGTTTTTCTTTCAGTTACCAGTTGTCTGTTATTATATTTAGATAATCAGTGCTCCTGAACTTTTACTCAGAGAGTGCTTGGCTTTTATTTCCAAAATACAGATATTTCCTAATATAATGAGATCACAGCTGACAAATACTATTTTCATATTAGTAGCAATAAAAAAATAATCAAATTATAATGAAAATAAAACAACTAAGACTTTCTCTAATGAAAGGACAGTAAGTTTGCTTCTGCACTTCGAGATATTTTTCCATCTGCAGATGGGAGACTGGAATCATTACCAAAGCCCAATGGCAGCATTACCCAGTTTGCTGTGCAGTGGAATCATAGAATTAGGCTGGAAAAGACCTCTAAGATCACCAGGTCCAACTGTTAACCCAGAACTACCAAGTCCACCTCTAAACCATGTCTCTAAGTGCCACATCTACACATCTTTTAAACAACTCAGGGAATGATGACTCAACCATTTCCTTGGGCAGCCTGTTCCAGTGCTTGACAACCCATTCAGTGAAGAAATTTTTCCAAATACCTTATTTAAACCTCTATAAGCACTTTAAGGCTGTGGTGGTGGCTACTATAGGAAAATATATTTATAGATGAGAGATGGATAATATGATCAGTGTAAGCTTTT
The DNA here is from genome assembly GCF_022539395.1 of Myiozetetes cayanensis. Lineage (NCBI taxonomy): Eukaryota > Metazoa > Chordata > Aves > Passeriformes > Tyrannidae > Myiozetetes > Myiozetetes cayanensis. The sequence continues at coordinate 7,814,754 of NW_026087521.1, forward strand.
TTTATTACTCACCACATACTCCCATACTCTGAAGCATAGAAGTATATTAGGAGCCCTGCTTGGACTGATATTGGGCTGCATTTTTTTGTTTATGGTCTGCTCTCTGAGATTTACTGCATGCTCCAGGCTGGAGCTTGGCAGGCTGTAAACACCAGAGTTCAGGCAGAGAATGAATTTTTATCTCTGAGTCACCAGGACAGGGTAGGTGACCACAAAGCCCTGTGTCCACCCAGCCATAACGCTGAGTCAGGAATCACATCCAGCAGCAGCCCATGGCATGGGCTTTCCACATCCCCTTAGTGCTGAGTCTCAGCAAAAAGCTGAAAGGAGGGGATCTGAGTGAAACCACAGGAGCAGATTTCTCCAGCCAGCACAAACCCTCTATGTGACGTAAACAAGGAGGGCAGAAGTTACCAGTAGGATTTTAGATGCATTAGTTTACTTCAGGCACTTCCTGTGGGGAAAATACATGTCAGGGGAGTAGTAAGCACAAACACACAAAGCGTGCTCTAGTTGGCTTTGTAAAATTAATCTCTAAACACAAACATACCAGAGCTATTACAAATTGTAAACCTTGTAGTGTGCAGGGCTTTTCCAGTCTGTTTATAACCCTCCTCTTGCTGGCAAGTGCAGAGAGATATGAAAACCCAGAGTTTAAATTGTGAAATGAGCCACAAAGGAAGCAGAGACACTGGCTGATGTAGCTTTTGGTTTCAGGGAGAACAGCTTGTGAGCATGACAGGGATGGTTGCATGCATGTTGAATAAATACTGTTTCTTTCCTCATTCCTCCTTCCCAGTCCATGATTTGCTCTCAGTCCTTTGCCATCCCTTTACCTGTTGCTTCTGAAAAATAAAGAAATTAATAAGAGTAAGAACTATCCTGCTTTTAACGTGGGCATGTTCTTACCTCTCATTCACAATCCATCCACTCAAGCAGATGACTGAGAAAACGAGTGGGTGAAGAATGGGCAAGCAGTGCCAGAAAAAGCTGAGGAGGTGGCAGGTATTGAAGTCATGGGGGTAGCAGAGGGAAACTCCCATGGAACACCAGTCTAGATGGCCCTGTCTTTCAATCACTCCAAAAGACTGCTCATTACATTGGTGGGAGGTACTGGGATTCCTGGTGAGAGGCCAGTGAGCCTTTGCGTCAGCTGTTGCACAAACTTACAGTGAAAAAGCTGGTTCATGCCCTGATTTGGTCACAAGTGCAGACTCTATAATCAGTCATGTTTTTTGGATGCTGCAACAGTAGTTTAAGATACCACTGCCTCCCTCTGTTTTTTACGAACTCTCTCATCAAGCTGGCTATCCTTCCCACATCAGTAAATGCCACACAAACATCTCTTACACTGCTTATTACAACCCTCAAAGCCACCCAGCCCATTTTGCTCCTACCTGATCTTTTACCACATCTCAGTTATAGAAATGATGAGTCCTAGGTCTTGGGCAGTCAGGCAGCTTGAGGTATTTGGTAGACAGCTTCAGTGTATTTGCTAAATCTGCCAGAGGACACCTGAATATGTCTCAAAAGCAGGAAAAAATGGCAGGATTTTACTAGACCTAGAAGAAAAATATACTCTAAACACTGGAGTTGAGAGACATCCACAATATAAATTCAAGATCTCATATAATATTTTAGCCATGCCTGTAGAAGTGAGGCTTTATACTTGGAAATCATGAAGACAATGCATAATCAATGTTATACTGCATAATTAACTTAATTCCTGTAGGATGTGTGTTGTTCATCTAGTGTAGGAGTGGGTTATGAAAAGAAGAAACTTCATGAAACAGGTCCTGCTCACCGATCAAGATACACAGTTTTGGTGTCTGGATGTAAATTTTGGACATTTCCCTCTCACCACTAATGATCTAGTACAGATTGGACAAGGAATTATGCAGCTCTCCATAAAGTGCACACATTTGGATCACCTGATGAGCTCTATTGGCAACAACTGGGACCTTGGCTTGGTTCAGCTGGACGCACACAGGAAGCTTACATCATCTATGGTGATCCAGGAATTCTGCCTGGTCATCTCCTATCCCTTCAGGAGGTTATAGGTGTCTCTTAGGAGCCCATGTCTTTTCTGCTCCTGTCTTGAATATCATCTGGCACCTCATGTGGTAAAAGACAACCAGATTTAGGCGGCTGAATTCCATCCCAAATATCTGTTTCATTCTAAAAAGTGTCAACAGAATGAGACAAGCAAATCAGCAGAGTGAAATAGTCCCATGAAAAACTGAAATGAAGTCTAGGGGGTGCACATTCATGCTCCCAGGCAGAGAGTCTGTTGTAGGTGTGGGCACAGACAGTCCTTGCCTTTAGGAGCTGACTACCCAGCAATGTCATATTTAAATCCAATGAATGGTTCTGCCTGTATGTTTCAAGACCAGGTGGAACTGTGAGTAGTGAACCAGAGCTGCTTGTGGTTAACAAAATTCTTATAGTAACTCTGGGAAGCTTACATTGGAGCACACATTGATGCCTAGCTGAATATTTCCAAATAAGAGCCAAGGGGAGCTGCCTCTTTGCTGCCAACACCAGGATCAAGTACACATTAATTTTTATGTATTTTGTGTGTACATTGGCTCCAGGCCACGGTTATACCTGAGGTGTAGATAAAAATCACCAACTACATCTGCTCCGGAGGTGCAAAGGTCTTCAGAGTTAGCTGAATACTCTGCTGACACGATGCAGAATTAGGGGTAATCCTGATGTGGACAGGCAGGCGGAATGTATTAGAAGGTGTGATGCACAGGCTATGTAATAACATGGTAAAGGTGGTCCCTGTGTCTATAAATACATCTTTTCCAGAAAAATTTAAGAGATAAGAGCTACATAAGCAGTACTATGGGCAAGATGACCGGAGCAAACCAAATGAAGTCAGTCACCCCTGTATATGCTTGGCACCACAGCTCTCCTTCCACCTGAAAGTTTTGTAGATGTCTGCAGCTTTATTTTCACATGTGTGTTCAGGGGTTCCTGCTTTTCTTGTAAAATATGTGGTTGAATTCTTAACTTTAATAAGACCTCTGTGCTCATTTTTTTGCTCAGTCTCCAGGGATTCACAACAATACCTGTTATTTTGCTAGTGCAAAAAAGATGATTTGTCAATGACACTCTACATCTTACCTGGAGAGTGTGGCACACTGTTCAGAAAGAAGTTAAAATTTTGTGTATTAAGAAAGGAACATCTGCTGTTACCTAGGTTAGGATATTTGGATGAGGAGTTTTATCTCTGAATCCCTATCCTATGATGTATTTTTATTTACTTGACTAATTAGGTACAAAAACCCCCTCAAATTAATTATTCAACCTTCACCCTTCAAGGTTTTAGAAGGCCTTGGTTAGCTTCAGCTGAAAGTTTTGGCTCAATCTCTCGGGATAGGCCACATGACATATTCTGGTGGAAGGAAAGGGCTATATGCTATAATACTTCCTCTGCATGAGACTTAGACTTAGTCTATCTATGTGCAGTATAATCAATTTGTGTATGTAAGAGTTCTTATTTCTCTGGAGCATGTTGGGCTTGCTGCAGGTTTTACATGTCTACTGCACACAGTCACTCCCCATTTGTGCTGAGTCACCTTCTTCCTTAGTGGCCTATTTGGAAATGATTAATTTATCTATCATTTTCAAAAGTAGCAGCACCAAAGCATTGTTGGGAATCTCTCCCAGATGTTTTATTTCTCATCAGCAGTTCTGGGAACTCTCCAGGACTGTCTGGTGCTGGAGCATACGTGGGCCATTTCCACATCCCCTCTGTTGCCTGGTCCTTAAGTCTCCCAAAACTTAAGAGAGGAGGAACATACTTGCCAAGTAGCTAGTCAGTGAGAAGGAAAACAGCAGCCAACATCTGTAAGGCAATCAGAAACAGCTTTCTAAACAGCTATGACAGCTGTACTGCCCATGCTAACATGGACCGTGACACCTCTGATTCTAGAACCACCAAAGCTTTCCAAACCTTAACCAGAGATCAACATAGTCCAGGCAGAAGTCTTTAAAAATGTAAGCTTGAGAGAAGATATGGTAAAAGGCCCAGCTCATGTTTATGTCAAATTCATAACGTAGACAAAGACACAGTTAAGAAACTAGAAAAATTTGAGCTGCTCTCATTCACACACACATGGTTCAACATGGCCATCATTTAAAATACGTTTTTCAAGGACTGTATTTTCCCAAAGCAAGAGTAGACATGTCATCTAGTAGTTTAATGAGGTAAGTTGCATACTTGCAAACAACTTATAAGAAAGCTGAGATGATATCAGAGCCTCTCTATAGCTAATATTAAACTTGATTAATAAACATCTTCAGGCAGCATTTATTTTTATATTTATTTTTGTATTCAGACCATTTAGGAACCTATTACTTGGAAACTAAATCCTTAATGTCACTAAACTGCAAGACTTTTCAACCTTTTTCCGTACAGAAGCACACAGAAAAATATGTAATTTGTATTTCCTCTGAAAACTAATCCAAACTGTACTATAGTAATAAAAAAAAGATTTTATTCCAGAACCCACATGATTGCATCTCTAACATCCCAGTACAGAATTGCAGCTGAAATCCAGGGCACTATGAGTAACTTAGTTCTGGTGTTACAGCTCATTTCAGTATTTTAATACAACAGTCTCTAAAACAGTGGGGAAAATATGTGTTTCACAGTGCACCTGCTGGGACAATGTGTGAGTCACTGGCTGGGAGGTGTTTGTAAGTCAGCTGTCATATAGCTGGAACATTAACCACACATCTTATTACTGTCATCCCCCATCAAGAACATGAGTAATGTGGAAAGAGACATGCAAAGAGAATAAATATACACTTCTGTTCACTTACAGTAAAAGTTGCCATTTTGAACAGAAGAAGCCAGAATATCTCCAAAGTAATTTCATCCCTTGTATGAGGCACCTTCTGTAACATCAATAACCAGAATTTATTTACCTTATGAAAATTACCTCAGTGCTATAGAAGCATCATTCATCCTGTTATGCTTAAAATTATGACCGTGTTTCCAGTAAAACCCTCACTTCTTAAACATATAGAATTCAGCTGTGCAAATCTAGGAGTTGAAATGAAAGTACACATATGGAATTGCCACTGTGGTGGGACCTCATACAGAGAAATGTACACAGAGGTTGTATGGACCTGGTAGCCCTTACATTACAGAAATCCTCTACGTGGGCAAAAAAGCAGGAGGAAAGAGATGGTTTCCGCTCTGCTGGCTCTGCCCAACATAGGAGGCATATGGAGTCACAGGGAATGGAAGCTTGTGGTCTCCTCCTTCCTTCAGACCCCAAAAGCCTTCGGGGTATATCCCACCTCTCATCACCCAGACTGGAAACATTCTAGTTCACCATGTAAATGGGAGCAAGCAGCTGGAGTATTTTTGCCTCTGGGTTGTCCAAGCCCAGCCACACTGCCCTGGAGCGATGGGCACTCAGGCAGATGGGCTGCCCATGACAACAGCTCCTCAGTAATTGCAATTTACAGAGCAGAAGATGAAAGCAAATCAAAAGTGCTGATGTTTTATTTTAAAATACTACACCACAAGCAGTGCTGTTCTTTTTCCATCAGCAGCTTAGTAGAAGGATCTTTTGTCACAGAAACTGTACTGGCCTCATGACCCCTCCAAGTATGTCTTCATTAGCGTTTTAATTTACATCAGAAGTGTGCATTTGAAGCAAGTTGCCTATTGTCCCTAAATATTGTGCTATTAGTTTGCTTAGAGAAGCAGTCCCAAGGCACACAAACTGTTTCTTTTCACTAAGCCACAACTGTTTTCCTAAACCAGAAGATACTGTCTGGGAAATGCACTAATGCCAAGGGGCTTCCTGGCAGATTACAACTAGTTTGAAGTTTTATCCTACAGATCCACCTGTCTTGGGCTAGATTTCAGCTAATGAACGAAGTATTGATACTTGCAGGTTACATCTCTGATTTCCTGGAGGATTTGGTCTTGCTGGATTTTTTTTATTAGTGTTGATGCTAAAGAAAAAACTCATCATCCCATAAAAATCTAAAATTTTCAGCTGACAAAAGACGGAAAGACATGAAAGGGATATATTTTGATTGATGGTGCTGAAAAAACCAAAATGTTGAATTATACTAAACACTGGCTTTTTTAATTCTATTCTTCCTCAAGGAGCTGGTTTTGTTTGCTCTAGAAGATAACCAATGCTTTAGCTGCCTGGGAAAAAATAAATTGGACTTTTCCATATTCTTTCTATACTGTTTTCTTAAATCAGAGAAAAATCTCTTCTGCCATTGATTAGGTTATAGTACTTTTCTTAGTACATGCTCATGTTAAATTCAATCCACTTAAGAGTCAGTAGCTGGAGAAAGGATAAACCTATTGGAGAGCACTGCAGGTGTCCAAAGCAGCAGTTCCTTAGGGAACTGAGCAGCAGTTTGAGAATTACTGTGCCTGCTGGTGTAAATATGGAAACCATCAGAAAGTTAGGGGTACATCAAAGGTCTGACAAAACTTTGTTTGACTAACAAGAAGTATAATCAAATCCTCACAATCTGCACTTATGTGGTTGGTTTTGGACATTTAATGACATGTTAACTAAGCACAGCTGACTAAAACGTCACTAATTGGTCAAACATATATAGCCTGCTTCTCAGCACAGTATAATATAACATTTAAAAGCACATGTGTTTTATATCTGTCTTCAGAAGCTGTGTGTGAAGGTTGCATGCAGGTTACAGCACTGTATAGCTCTAAAGTTTATGGAGCTCTTGCATATGTTTACAAAGTATGATACAGGTCCTGTCATGAAATTTTCAAATAGAAATTACTTTTTATACACTATACATACTGAAAATGAATTGAAAAAGTTTCAAATTTGACCTCTGTGATGTACATTGTCACAAGTTGGCCATATAGGCTATCTCTCTCTACAAGGGATTACAAACAGCAGATAAAATCTTTTGAAATTAGGAAAATGAGACAACAGTAGCGTCCAGCCAGCAAAAAACCACTAAAAAGGATTGTGCTACCTAATACAAGAGACACTTGAGACTGCCCAAGCCTTTTCAAGACCAGAGTGGGTTGCAGCCCGGTGGATCAGGGAAGATCCCAGACAAATGCAGATCCTTCCCTCTGAGCTCTCCAGGTATGGGAGACTCCAGTCTGCACCATCTGTGGAAGGGAGCCAAATATCATCATTTTACAGGTGAGAAAATGAAGCCCAAAGTAATTCCCTGGATTTCTGGCAGCGAGTCTGTCACACAGACAAGAGTGCAGCACGGTGCTCTCGTCCCCAGTCATGCCTTTTTGTTTAAGTCCTCTAAGAAATTGGAAATTACTCTCTTAAAGAAACTCCACCACTGAGGGGAAAATCAACACAATTGTAATAGTTCTGATGAACTTGAGTTTATCTTAATGGCTACTGCCTTAGAATAAATGAAATTTGATAATTAATAGTAATATGCCATAGCTGACAGCAATGCCAAAGCTGATCAAGGTTTTTCAGATGTGATCAGCTCAAACCTAACATGCCCTAACAAACTCTGACTTCTTACCGTCTCGCTAGAGGTTCAAATAATAAAGTCCCCGTGTGAAAGAAATAGCTTTTTTTTTTTTTTGAAGATGTTATTTCCCTGGGGATGAAAAGCATTGAGGACACTCCCAAAAAGACTGAGTTGTTTGTCCTTGACACATATTTGCTAGAACAAACCTTCCCACTTGGCTACCTTCCCGTAAGGCTGGCAGACCACGTGGGAGTGAAGGTGTGTTTGACATTTAGTGTCGCCATGAAGGGCTGCTGGAGTTGCCTTTTTCTAACTAGTGGAGAAAATGTGTTTTTCTGAGTTAGCTCACTCACTGTTACCATATGTAGAAGGGAAATGATGGGGTGCTGACTAACACTGTGGGGAAGTTTGGAAAATCCTCTGAAAACTGAAATAGGAGACTATCTTAGGCATTTCCTTCACCTCTGTCTTTTAGGCGTTTTCTCTTCCCATCTGCTCAGTCTACAATTGTTCCTGTGTTCTACCTTCTACATTGCTTATTTTGGGCTTCTGCTGGAAACTGTCTTGAAACTAGAAAGGTGTTTGTTTTAAGCTAGGCAAAACATTGGAAATACATGACTAGAGTGACAGGAAAAGAAATAACTATTTGAATTTGGAGTTTTCCTATTTGTAGCTTCCATTCTTTTCCATAAGTTAAAAATGTGAAAAGAAACATTTAGAGACATTTTTTAAAATGTACAATTTTATGCTTATGTTCTCACAGAAGCCAAAGAGAAATCACGACTGACGTTAACGGGACAAAAATAGAAACATTATTATCTTAAGCAAGGACATTTTAAATTTCTGCTTTTTGGCACTGAGAGAGAAACACAAAAAGGAAATGGCCACAAACACATTACTGTTATTATGATCACAGTTCTAAGTTATAAATTATAATTGCTAGACATACTTCTTCATTTGTGTACTTCTGGTCATCTTGTAGATAACCTGCCAGTGTGTTACCAGAGCAGTCCCTGAGGGAACAGATTTTTTATAAAAGCAATGAAATGGAGACATTACTCCTCACAGAAAGGGAGGAATGACAAAAGACAGAAACTTCTCATAGAAAATCACAATGAAATGGATGTTAGCATCCCCCTTGGCCAGTCCTATGTCATTTAACCTTATTTTTCCCCAACATGCTTTCTCTCCCTCCTCCCATGGCTACTTTATAACAGTAGAACAACAAGTCCTTTCTTCTTCAGGGTAAAAATGTCATTTATACTGTTGGGAGGAAACTGCTTCTCCTCACAGCTGAAATTTCAGTGACATTTTTAATCTGTAAAGTATCGGTACATAACATTTACAGCCAAAGTGTGCCACGGGCAATTTAACAACTTATTTACTATCCCTCTGAGCTAAATGTGTGAAGCTTTAAATGTGTAAGGAACAATGTATCAAGGCCCACAAAATGCCAGTTTGTTTCAAGGAATTACATTTATATTAATTACATGCTAAAATATAAAAGAGAACTTAGTGCTCCCCACACTGTTTGTCGGGAAGTGGTGGTCTCCAACAGCTCACATTGTGCAAAACCTTTTGGGTTCACACCAAACAATGTAGCCCTGTCTGCAAGGATCCCAGTATTCATCCTCTGCAGAAGTAATATCTGTTTTCCCCTTCTGAGGCCATTTCTCTTTGGTTGGATGGATAGGATTTGTTCTTTCTTGAAAGAGAACCATGCTGATGTCCCCAGAGCTGGGTCCAGAGATGGCTACAGCAGATTTGTGTTAGCTGAGCATCAGCTCAGCCCTGCTGAGCATCAGAGCTGCTTAAGTAGGATGGTAAAGTATCTGTGCTGTCCTCATGCCCAAGCTCGTGGATACAATGCCATACCATGGGCTGCAGGTGGATAGGTTTTCTTGAAAGGAAGTCCAGCATGTATCCCTAAACTCTTGGAAGGAGATTTTCTGTGCAGATTTTACCAGCTTCATCCAACCTCAAACACTAAGTAATGGTTGTTTAAAAACATAATCAAGTCTTATGACTTCTGCTTTGCTCTACTGTTTTGAACATAATGTTGAGCTATATCATTAACTATCTGGTCACATGGAAATAAATACTTGGATTATGACCCTGTCTCTCTCTGGGATGTGCAGGGAAATTATCCATTGCTTCCCTGCTAAAACAGTAAGATCTGTTTTCTTGTTCGTGTTTGCACAGCTTCTAGCACAACACTGTAACCACAACATTGGCTGTAAAAATAAATCTGATGGAAGACAAAAGCTATAAACCCTTGGAAATAAAGGGACATGTTAAATAATATACCATTTTCTCGGTGAAAATGTTGCCTTTAGAAAGGTGAATTATTTTCTCCTTTATTTTTCACCTTTTGGAAAATGATTTTGTCCACAATGATTTTGTCCATTGCATCTTACTCAAACATCTGGAAAATGTCCTTTAAGGGTGGCCTAAAATTGTAGAACAGAGAAATACAAACAGCATAATTATAGCTTTATTTTGGTCAGCTCATAAAATTGAAGGATTAGCTGTACAGGCCAGCTGTTACTCAGGGAGGTGGCTCTAGGTCAGAAGGTTATACTCTTGACTGTGAAGAAGATCCTTGGACTAGGGAGAAGAAAGCTTCAGATAGTAACGAATTGATGGTTTAGCTTAGTCTCTTAAGAAATGAGAGTTTATAGGATCACTTATGTATATCTACACATTTTGTCTCATCCCCTTCCCCGCAATACCTTTTGAATCCATTTGTCAAACTCAGTGCATTTTGGCAGAGATCCAAAGTTCTCAGAGATATGCTGTCCCTTCATGTGTTGAGGCAGCTGACTAAAGGGGGAGACTGTATTTGTTTTCCACTGAGTGAAAGACTTTATTGGAGGCTTAGATTCACCAGAAAGGGTGAAACACAATGAAGTTGCCCATTAATGGGAGAACTTCTATCAAAGCTCACCCTGGAGACCCCTGCTGTGTTGCATCCATCAATAAGAAAACAGAATTACTAGGTAATAAATTTTATTGTAGGGCACATGCAGTAGTACAGTTAAGAAGTTTATGTAAAACATGTAGTAGTGTGTATACAGAGATGGGTGTAGTTTGTTGTGATCTGGCTCTACCTGTCCTTTAAGCTGACAGAGGCAGCCCCAGAGCAAAAGTGTGCTAACTGTGCTAAGGCAGAGATTTGTTTGAGCTGATGTCTGCCTTCCAGCAAGCTTTTCGTTATCTCAAACACAGAATGATATCCCTACATTTGAACTACATGGAAAGAGAAAGTGAATGCTCAGAAAACAATACCAACAAACACTGTAATCAAAGTTTTCTCCAATTCAGTTTAGCAGGGTTCCTTAACCACAGTTTGCTTAGTGGCTTACATTTATCCTGCTGAAGGAAAAGACTGATATTTAAATCAGGAATGATGTGAGCAATGGAAACAATGCAAATGGGTGTTTGGGGTGTTTTTTTGTTGAAAATTCTGGTATCTAGCAAGGGGAGAGTTTTGACTGAAATACTGCTTAGCTGTTAGGCAATAATCTGTCTGCCCCTCTTCCCCCTCTCCCTTCAGGAGTGTCCCCATAAAGATCCCTCTCTTTCTTGTGTGTTACTTTGTTCACTCACCTTTCCCTTCCCCTTTCCCCAATGCCTTGATCTTCCTGGAACTAACTTTCCTCAGAGGCAACTGTGGCCAGCAGCTAATTCCCTGTTTATCTCCTGTTTTCTGTTTCTCCTGGAGCCATTCCCATTCATCATCATCTTCCACTTCTTGTGTCTGAAGTGGCCTTGTGGGACATTCTCATCAGGCAAGGCCTATACATCTCTTCCATAGTACTTTTGCAGTGATGACTCTGCTCCAAGATCTACACAAGTACAGGGTGAGACTCTGGTTAACCCCATAACTACATGACATCGTGTTCGTGACCTCACGTACTTGGTGAAGCATATGCTGGGAGCAGGCAGTGAGATCTGAAGGAGGAAAGAAACACCTATTCCCTCTGGGAAACACGTTGAAGGAGAAGCAAAATTAGCCACCAGATTTGGCTTGAAACTAGAACTGAGAGTCCCAGATCTCTTCGTGCCTTTTCACCAGCCAAAGTTTTATTCTGTTCAATTTTCTCTATAAGAACATGTTTTTACCTGTTTCACCAACATAGCTTTGATATGTAGTGCACATAAATTGTGTAACAGCATAAAACCTTCAGTAAAAAAAACTGAGCTAGATCTGTCAAATTCAGTGACTTTGATCCTTGAACAAGGCATTCAAAGTTGGATGCCAGAAGTTAAGTATCTAAAATAAATATGTGGCTAGATCATTAAAAGCGTAGGAGCACCCTTCAGTGCTGCTGAAAATCAAACACAAAAGCCAACCAGAAACCATGCTTGTCACTCTGTCAGAAATAGGAAAAAAAAAAAAAAAAAAAAAAGTCGACCAACAACCCACCAATCAATTTATACAGATCATCAGACTACAACCTTAAAAATATATTTACATTTATAACTGCAATCTAAAATATGGAAGGCCTTTAAACTCATAAAACAGCAAACTGAAGAAATAGTATATAGATTCACAGAAAAATGGCATTCATTTATATCTACTGAGCTTGCCATTCATGATCTTGAAAGAGATTACAGATTTTTAAACTTTACCTTACTTATCAGGCATGCAGAAAAGTCCAGGTGTTAATGGAAGAAAATGTGGAAGTTTCCAAATTCTTTCTTTTGCTCTCCAGACCCCTGAGGCAGTATTTACTTAAAAAACCACAAAACACCTCAAATCCCCCCTTAGCTCAGAGTTTCTTGAGACAGTCCCTAAGGGGGTAGTGCCATGCATATCTGAATGACAGATTCCTGGACAGTGAGATCCATGAATATCCATACTCCCTATCTCCAAAAGAACAGAAAGGTAGGAGACTTGACAGAATACAGCAGGACCCTTTTCATGGGATTATCTCAGAGTTCACTATCAAAACTACATTCTTTTCTTTTGGGGGTTTATTGGGGCCTTTGTTGTTGTTCCTTTTCATAATGCACAGGGTTGAGAAGGTTTTCTGTCACTGTCAAAAAGGAACAGATTTACAGAGACTGAAAGCCACCAAACCTGAAGGTGCCACACCTAAGGAGGGGCAGAGTTTCCTGAGCTTGGGTTGTTGTGCTTGGGTCAGGATTGTCCAACTGAAGTGAATAGCATTCCTTCAAGACAAATAGCTGTCCCTGTGTTTTCAATGGGCACTCAGGGAAGAATAAAAATTCTTGGCATGACTTACAGAAGGTTGAAAGAACCGAAATAGAAGTAGGAAATCATGTTCCCTGTGTGGAGGTGAGATACATCTCACCTCATTTCAGCTATCTATGGGCTAGGACTTGAGTTTAAGCCATGTCAGTACTCTGTAGTTTATGAAGAGACAGTCACCTACAAAGGACAATTCATCTTCCCCAAGGACAGATGTGTATAAGGGATGAAGTGGAAGTCTGTCTTTCATCAGAGACTACTGGGGGAGCCCAGCTGATGAGCTGAGGCCAGATGCCTAACCTTTAGACAGCTGATGATAAAGGAGATGAATCTGTGACTTTATCAGAAGATGAGAGGTGACTGTACTGCTGTGTGACCTGACAAACAAACTGGTTTCTGGAGGAATATGTGCTATTGATTTTTTTAAAATCAAGCTGCTTTCTCTTCTGATAAGAAAAACACATCAATATTTGATACTTAATTCACTGGACAGCCTTTGCATGAGTTTCTCCATTAATTTTGGATGATGACTTTTCTGACAGCAGAACTGGAATGTGTCTAGTGAAAATTCCTTAGAAAGGATGAGAGAAGAAAGGACCATAAAAGACACAAACTTTCTATTAAATTGTGTGACACTAAATAAGTGCTGCTTTAAGGATCAGGGTGTTATACTGTTGCTCTGAAGTGCTCGGGTTTTTAAAGTATTTTGCAGGACATGGAAATAATAGAATCATAAATTTTGCTGAGTTAGAAGGGACCAATCAGGATCATCAAGTCCAACTCCTGGCTCTGCACAGGATATCCTGTGCACATCATGTGCCTGAGAGAGTTGTCCAAAGACTTCTTTAGCTCAGACAGGCTTGGTACTGTGACCACTTCTCTTAGGACCTTGTTTCAGTGCTCAACCACCCTCTGGGTGAAAACCTATTCCTGATATCTAACCTAAATCTCCACTGACTCAGCTTCACACTGTTTCCTGTCACTGGTCATGAGAATGAAGAGAGTGAGGTTTAGCAGTGCTTCATGCAGTCACTGGAATGGATGGAATCAAGGCTCTTGTTGACCCCAAAAGAGTACTAAACACATACCAAGCACTGGTGGGCTTTCTACCATTACCCTCATACATCTTCAAAGTTAGATCTAAGAATCACAGAACCACCGAATCACAGAATCACAGAATCACAGAATCATAGAATCATTGAATGGCTTGGGTTGGAAGGGACCATAAAGATGATTTAATTTAAACCCCCTGCTGATCACTTTTCACTAGACCAGGTTGCTTAAGTCCCACTTTAAGTAATGGGGCAGCCTCAACTTCTCTAGACAGCATTTTCTAGTGACTCATCACCCTCACAATAAAGACTTGGTTATCTAAAGCTACTGTCTCTCAGTTTGGAGCCATTCTACTACCTTTATATATATACTACCTACAGCCTTTATACTACCACTACATGCTCTTGTAAATAGTCTCTCCCCATCTTTCTCTTAGGATCCCTTCTGGTACCGGAACGCTGCAATTAGGTCATCCTGACGCCTTCTCTTTTCCAGGCTGAACAATTCCAATTCTCTTGAATCTTCTCATAGGGAAGATGCTCCATCCCTGTAATCATCTTGGTGGGTTTGCTCCAACAGGTCAATGTCCTTCCACCCCAGAGCTGGATGCTTAAGGAGAATAATGCAGGCACCTTGAACTACCTAAAAACCGCTTTGCTTGTTCACAGAGTTTAAAGATTCTTATATGAAGGCTTTTCACACCCTAAGCTACCCAAACATCACATCTTAGCATTTCTTTCCTATATAAAGCATCATCTTGCAACTATGCATAACCTTCCAGCAGACTCCTCTGAAAGGCTTATTTCTCAAAGGGCATTTAACACACACAGACAAACTCGTTCCATCACCCAGGACAGCTGAGTTAGCCCTGGTAACAGTAACACCTCCCTGTTGACTTTTTACATAAACAGAGGGGTGAACCTCCGAGTCCTGGGCTGTTCACGTGAGGCATCCATGATGTATTTGCAACACCTTACTAGCCACAGGGGTCCCTCATAATGACAGTACTGTTAGATAACATAAATAATAATAATAATGGCCAGTCTTCACGAGTGAAGATCCGGGGAAGGTCTTTACACCTTCCAGCCTGCGCATTGGATTTTTTAGGTGAGACACAGTGTGCGCGGAACTGAGCCCACCCTTTAATCCTAAGGTTCATCTGCCGGGGCCAAGCGAGCTTGGACGGTGGCAGCGAGGTCCTTAGGACGTAGGTGGGTTGCCTTTAAGGGCTAACGAGCTCCACCTGCCCGGGAGTGGCCCTGACCGGGAATCGAACCCGGGTCTCGGCGGTGATAGCGCTGCACCTTTACCACTAGACCACCAGGGGCTCCGATAACATAAAAAAAAAAAAAAAAAAAATACAGGAGCAAATGAACCAGATACTGTTGTTCATGTTACTCTCATTAAATCATCCTTGACACCCTTCAGCTTAGCATGTACCTGGATTATGGAACCTTTAGGACTTTTCTTCTCAGAATCATTCCTTCCCATGGGCTTTTTCAAATTTGTCTTTCATTTGTATGTTCAGAGCTAACTGGTTTGCTGGATAGACGAAATTGCAACCATGCTTAGTCTTCTGAACTAGCATGGTAGAGACTTATTCTTAGGAGAAGGTCCTCAGCTTTAGACCAGCAAGAAGTAGAAGGTGACTGCTTGCAGCCTTCAGTCAAATATCAGATTTTTCTGGATACATCCCTGTGCTCCTATTTCTCTAAGGTAGTTGTGTAAATGACCCAACTGGCACACGATGCTTTTTAAGGTACTTCATTCACCCAAAACTTTCTGTTAGAAAATTTGATCTCTGCTGTACTAAGAAACTTCTGATTTCCTCTCCAGGGGATCGATATATCTAAAAATGAAGCACTTTAGCATTTAACTTGCAGACAATGAAGCCTTTCACTGGGCCTAGCCCTTTCCCTATAAATCATGTCAGTAAAGGAGAGGAACTAACTTGTCAGTATCTAAGCCATCTACAGCTACTTATGGATATAACTGGGCAGGTGTGGTGTAGTTTTGGGTTTCCTCCTATATGCCTGTAGCCATATTATGCTTTACAGGAGACAGACAGGAAATTTATAGCCATGCAATTATAGAATAAGCTGAAATGAGTCCTAGGGAAGCCTCTTTGTAAAGGAATCCCTGCAGGAAGAGAAAATTCCATCTAGTTTTCATGCTAGTCTTCTGCATTGATAATCAAAGCAAAACATATCTACAGTAACATCCTGCCTCTTAATTTACTTGGGAGTGCTTTCATTTTCTTGCCTTCGGTGGAGAAGAACATCAAAGCTGCATTAGCTCTGTTGATTCTCATACATCTGCTTGACAAAGTAAACTCAATTTCTACAGAATATTTCCCATCAAACATGATTAGTCCCATATTAAATAACTAAAATAACTACAATCAGTTGTCATAATTAACATACTGAGTTCTATTCTTTCTCCAACTGGGGCACCAAAAGATGTTCGGTTCAAAGGACATGAACTATGACTTCATGAGACAATAAAACTATTTATAACACTTTTAATACATGATCAAAAATTCTACAATCATATGAAACAAAACACATCTAGTCTGTGTTTCTGGTTTGCTCACTGTGCTGCTCACTTTGCTAATTTAAGCTTGTTCCTAAAAATGTGACTGGCTAACTTAGTTCCAGGAGGTCACCTATTAGCTCTGCTCCTGCTGCTGGCATGAAAATGGAATTAGCTACTACACAATTGTATATCCTTACCTGTCCTTGTGCATTTTACAAATCCTTGTGTCATCTACCTGAACTGGAGGAGTCAGCTGGAGCCAGGACATCACTGTGGCAGCTCTCTGCACAGAAAGGCAGTGAAACCAGTCAAAGACAGTTTTGGACTTTTCTTATAAATGCAGGACACATAAAGGTATTTTCTTTTTTTTTCATAGAAGTGTATTTGGGGAAATGGTTCTCAGAAAGTTTTCTTTTCTGTAAATTAAAAAAAAAAAAAAAGAAAAAGCTTTTATGATCAAATAAAATCTGGCCTACAAATTCAGCTAGTAGAACAGATGGCAAAAATTAGCATTGTAATCAAAATACACACTTTTGATGTTTTCAGAACATTTTTACTGTCCTAACTTGTATCTGCTTACTGGCACTAAAAAAGTTGGAGACTTACTTTCTTCATGCTGATCTGTGAAAGGGGATCCTTGATTTGTTTGTTTATCTTTTTTGAAAAGTCCAAATCTTACAGTTTGAGGAAAACATCCTCTTGCTCAGCACAGCACTCCCCATCGACTTTAAAAGCCTGTCAAGCATCTTTCTGTAGTTCTGATTTATTGAAGCCATGCCAAAGGTGGACAGCACAACTCTGTGCTTACTTGACCAATTCAGATGGGGTGTTTATGGGCAGACACTGTGGCCCAGAGGATGTTATCTCTTTCCCACCCCCTGCCAGGATGGAATCTGACACTTCTCACTTCGTTGATGTTTTCTTCTCCCTTGCCCCCGGCTGTGGCTAAGTGATTGTTTATGGCATATACTTTAAATCATTATCACCTCCTGGGCCTTTGAGCGTGGCTACACAATCTACTGTTGCATCAAGGAAACTCTTCTCTCAGTACAGAAAAAGGCCAAATGTTTATCTGGTGAGACGATAGTCAAAGTGTCTCCTCTAATATTTAAAAACAAACAGAGCAGTGTCCCTGCTCTGTCGCAATGAGCACCAGCTGGATGAAGCCGAGCAGTATTCGACGCAGGACTCCTTGGATAGCTGTTTGATGTTTGTTTCCAAAACATTAAAAAAATATCCAGGGAACTTGAAAGATGACAGAATATACGAATAAGCTTCACGAAATATGGCTGTGTTTGTGGCACTGCCTTAGCACTTTAACCCGCGGGTGCCTTTGTACCAAGGAGAGATTTGCTGCGGTGACCATTCCGCAGACAGCTGGGCAGGGCACCAGGAGGTGCTGGGGGCACCAGGAAGGTCACGACCTCTCTGCCCAAACTGGGAAAGCAAAGCTTGTTGTTGCTCCCAGGGGAAAGATAGGAGTATCAGGGCTGTGATTACTGATTGTCAGCCAACCATGTGCAACCTGGGCTGCATCGAAAGAAGTTATTCCCCCCCTCTACTCTGTTACTGGGAGACCTCACCTAGAACACTGTGTCCAGCTCTGGGGACCCCAATATGAGAAGGACATGTTGCTGGAGTGAGTCCAGAGGAGGCTACAAAGATTGCTCAGGGGGCTGGAACATCTCTCCTGTGAAGACAAGCTGAGAGTTGGGTTTGTTCAGCCTGGATAAGGGAAAGATCTTATAGCACCTTGCAGTGCCTAAAGAGGCTACAAGAAGGCAGGAGAAGGACTTTTTACAAGTAGTGGTAGGATTATGGGGAATGGTTTTAAACTTAGAGTAGGTTTATATAGATATTACACAGAAATTCTTCACTGTCAGAGTGGTGAGGCCCTGGCACAGGTTACCCAGAGAACTTGTGGCTGCTCCATCCCTGGAAGTGTTCAAGGTCAGGTTGGATGGGGCTCTGAGCAGCCTGGTCTAGTGGAAGGTGTCCCTGCCCATGGCAGTGGGGTTGGAACAATATGGTCTTTAAGATCCCTTCCAACCCAAACCATTCTATGATCGATTTTATTAAACCAGCCTCTCCCTGAATCATCAGTGACTACAGCTATGAGCCTTCCAGATCCCTGAGAAGAAGGGCTCTTCAGGAATGTCTTCCACAAACACACCCTGGATCTTGCCTCCTTAACTGTGCCTATTACTCTCAGTTCTCATCCTCAAGGCAACAACATTCAGCTATTTTTAAGGGGTTGAAAGAACTTCCGCAGGCTCAGTCAACTGCCATAGCAAATCTCACAGCTCACTAAGGCTTTCTAGTGGTTGTCAAGTAGTTTGTTGGCAGAGTTCAAAGGAAAGAATGGAAGGAGCCCTCTCAGTTGACTGGTAATAATTACAGAGCTTCTCTTACACACTGTGGCCAGGGATACATTCTGGAAAGCTTCTATTTGAAAAGGAATTTGAAAGCAAAAGTCTCACCTATTGAAAGTGCTCAAGTTTGTACTGAATATGTGCTGAATGGAAATTGGCCCAAATTTCAAGTCTTAGGAGTTTTAGATCACTTGTTACTAAGTGAATGAGAAAAACATTGCCAAATATTACTGTATAAAAGCTTAAAATGAGAGTTTGTTTTAGAATCCACATGGAATTTCATATTGAAATCAAAGTTTAATGATTTGCTTGATAAGGAGCTGGTGTTAGTGCAGGAGTTGATGTATAGGCTTAAATTCTGGTTCAAATTATTTTCCTTAGGGCTTTGGCACTGACCAGAGCTTTTTGGAGCCTTTTTCTAAAGAAGTGGATGCAGAGAGAAGGAATGAATAGGGGACAGTGATTAAGAAAGAAATAAGCAGGTTTCATGGATATTGCCATTGTTCAGAGGGAAGCTTGCTGTCCAAAAACATTATCATCAACAGAAATGTAATGGGTTTACATTTCTGGTTAACCATACAACACAGCTGTTACCTCATGTCACTGTTCAATATATTGCAGGTTTAGTGCATGAAATCACTCTGACATCTAAACTAATCCAAAACATGGTAGCAGGAGTAAACACAACTAACTAAAGAAGTCCTGACTGTGGCTTTGAAAAATTCCTACTGTTGTACTGCATTGAAAATGTCCAGAGTTGTCAGTACAGCCAAGGCTGACTCTCAGCATGGGTGCCTAAGAAACGTTTTGAACAGCTAAAGAAGCTGTAGTTACAGTTCAGGATAGACACACAGAGTTATTTTGTCCTTTCTATTATATTATCCCTTTCACAGTAATTTCCTGACAAAGACAATAGTGGGGAACAGCATAGGAGGGTTTCTGTTGACTTTGCCCCCGTGAGCATGAATTAAAGGAATATCTCTCTGTGCACAGCAGCAGTTAAAAGGTAGCATTGTTTTCTGGTTTGGGCTACCAGGGACCAGACATGGACTATAATGACCTAATGAGATTTACATTTTAAACATTCAAAGAGAGCATGAGTCTGGCCCTTTCCTTATTCTCTTAGCTTTGCATTTAAAAACCTCTCCATATTGAATATGTTACCTTTGCACTCATGTCTTTCAGAGTATCCCTACTGTTGTAGCTACATCCCCAATGCTTAACCCACCAAGCTAAGCCTGAAAGGACATTTAATCACCCAGCTCCAAAACTTTGTGAATGTGACCTGAGCCATCACATTTTCCCTCTTTCATCTGACTGACATTCTCCTCATTTTGACCTAAATGCCTAAGCATTATTCCACATATTTATTTCTCATGGTTTATAAATAAACTATTTTCTGCCTCACTGCAGTCTCTGACACAGCCTCACATCAGCCTTCCTCTTGCCCAATGTGGTCTATATTTTTTCTTTCTGTATATAATCTGATCATTGTATACCCAACTTTTTTTTTTCCCTGCCTCAAAATCCTGTATAATCTTTTTCTTTTTATCTTTCTTTGCTTGCCTCTCCCTTTAATAACCTCAGGATATGAATGACTCCCTTAAAATGGATTACTTTTACTTACTCTTTTATCTCAGCACTTCCAGACTGCACAGTCAGTATGAGGTTATTTTTGTGATATCTCCCTTTGACATCCTAGTTCAAACTTCAGTGTTTCTAAGGAGACAGACGTACCAGTTCTTCTTGATACCCCTTTCACTCATTCTTCTCCATAGCTGTTGGAAGCTTCGCTTCTCCATGTTCACATTCTTGAAGTAATTTGACTTTGTCTTCTTGTCTCCCACACTTCCAGTTTTCAAGTAATTTCTATCATCTTCTTGTTCAATAGCATCAAATTTCTCTCTCATCAAACTTCTGTTGTTCTGCTGTTAATCATCCTCACACCTGTGTTATCTCTTGCCTCAATTAATGTAGGCTTTAGCTTTTCAGATTTTTCTGGAGTTTTAGTTATTACGTTTGTCCATACCGTGCCTACAATGTCTCCTGTGGATCAAAATATTTTTCACTATTAGAGTGTCAGTCACTGTCAGGTTCTTGTACAATTTGGTATTTAATGTCAGCGTCTAAACAAAAATTTTAAGGAATGATCCGATACTAATTTTTTGAAGCTTTTCTTTCCCCTGTGTTTTCCCCTCTGGGCACTAAAAGTGCATGCAAAAGGCTGATTCCAGACTGAGGAGAGAAGAGATGGTGTTACAATATGTTCTTTAATGAATAGACCAGAGTTATGTAGGATTTGAAACATTCTGAGTCAATTATTAAATAACCGAAGGAGAATTTAATAAGAGCAAGAGATTTCTTACCACCAACTCTAGTCTGAGAATTCTTTTCCATAAACTCTTCAGGCTGTGACTCCTTAATGTTGATATCTCCTGTGAAACCTGGTCTATTCTTCAAAATACTTGAGTGTTCAATTAGCAAGAAATTAGGATCTGGCTATCCAAATTGTTAGATTGCAGAGTTCTTTCTTTTCCTCAGTTCAATCCTTCTCAGTATGACAGAGAGGATTTTTAGTGTAAACTGTATATCAGATTATCCTATCCATTGAGTTAAAGGGATCCACTTGCTCTTGGGATGTAAAAATTAAAGGTTAACACATAGGACTATTATCTAAGTAACTTTCTAATTTTTTAATTTGATAATAGTTTTGGAAAGACCAAAGCACGTTTTATACAGTGATTGGTTTTTGAAATCCAGCTAATTCCATCTGATGTAACTGAGATGCAATCTGACTTTGGTGGCATTTTTATTTGTAGTAATGTACTCTGATCTATGTAAATCTAAAAGAACCAGAAGAAGAATATCGAAGGGAGTTATGGATATTTTTATCCTTTTGTTGGAGATCTAGAAGAGATTTCTTTTGTTTATTTTAGTTTGTTTTATATTTCCTGCTTGAGTTACATTATTTAAATGTAACAGGGGGAGGAAGGGGGAAGGGGAAATAAAGAAAGAGAGAAAAAAAAAAAAGACCTACAAGGAAATGATACATTTAAATTTTGCTTCCAGCTGACAAAAACTATGCACAAACTGAAGCTTTTGCATTAGCAAGAAAGATTTAGAAAAATGTGTCCTCGTTGGAACTTGGTCTCTAATGTGGCCAATACTTGAGAACTTTAATTGCCCTAAGGAGGGAATTCTGCTGTACCCAAAATTTTATTTGAAATATTAACCATCATGAGTAGGAGGAAAGGATTATCCTTTTATTTCTACCTTCTGGATTGATGAGCATTTCTTTTCCACTGACTGTAGTCACAACTACTTGTTAAAAGATTTTAATACACAGTGCAATGGAAAGGAACATCAGCTATGCATCTCTGGGGAACACCATTCATACTGTCTTAGATCATAACCCAAAATGAACTGTGGATCTTAACAGTTCTCATTTCTTAGCAGTATAAAACCACCACATGGTTTAACACAGAAAGAATTCCCTGTTCAGGGAAAGCTGTGGCTTTTGAAGAGTGTAGCAGGTTTAGTATATAACTAAACACAAGAAATACACCAAGACCAGTGTTGTTTAAGCACTGAACTAATTTGCACATGGAAAGAGTATGTTATTTGTGTTTTCTAACACCAGCTACCTTCCTGGCTTGATTATTTTTTCCTTGTCTTTTAATTCTGTGATCCTTTCTAATGAAGGGTTTCTTATTTCCTACCAGTATTGTGGAAACAGTCTAGTCAGAGTATGTATGAGTTCATTGTCTAGATGTCTGCATCATTTAGCAATAAACACAGCTGACACTGTTTTAGCTGATCAAGTCAAATTAAACCTTCCTTTCCCAGCAAACAAACCTGACCTAAAAGACAGTAACACCTTGGTCTATTGCATGGCCTCTCATTATTTTCTGAAATTAATGTTAAATGAATAGGGTGTTGAAAAAGGTTGTTTTGGCTTTTGTGCATGTGAAACTTGATTCTGCCCTGAACTGTTGCATGCTAATTAAACTCTTCACTATTGGAAGTCAACACACAATTACATCTTCTATGTCAGTGTTCAAATTTTGCAGAGGAAGTGTTCAATTAGCATTGTCAAATGAAATAGTAGACATTCACTATATAGAAGGAACCTTTTGTTGATTTAGAGTCAAGCGGTGTCAAAAAGGCACAGCAGGAAATTGCCATTAGCCAATCTGGACTTTCTCAACATGCAGCTCTACATCCCATAATCATCAGCTTCTGAAGGAGAGCAATTTAGGTAGCAAGTCAATCACATCTGTAACTTTGGCCAACCCATCTATGGCATGCATCCACAGATGGGATGAAGATTGCTTACACATTCCAGTTCCTGGATGTACTGCTTGACTCTTTTCTTTGTCAGATGTGCCAAACACCACTGGGACATTGCTGTTATTGTGGAGGCAAGAGATTATTAGCTTATCTTTAAAGTTACAACAACTGTTTCATTTTATGAAGCCTGTATTGCCAATATTCCAGGTCACATTTGGTAATTGATATTTATTGTCATGTCCAGGAGAAGAAATTGTTAAAAATTTGGACTAATATTCAAATGGAAGACTGAGTCATATGGAATGTTTCTAAACACATTCATGAAGATGTGTTGAGTATAAGCCCACAATCCACTTCCAAAAAAAGCCAGTATTGGAGCCATGTGTCATGTTTGTCCCATTTTCCAACCCCACAAGTGATGCACTGTGCTGTGGTTGCATGCGACAATTGTGAAGTTGTAAGCTCTGGCTGACATTGTGCAGCAGCTGTACCACAGTGGGGGAATGGGCTTCCAAATTTCTCCCTCACTCAACTGTAAAGAAATTTAGCTCACAGATTTTTTTTTTCATAGAAAACCTTACAGAACTTAATGGAATGAAAATTTTAGATGATGTTCAGGGTAAACTGTGCCTTTGTTAAATAGAAACTGCAGCTATTTTAGTTTTAACTAAAAAATGAAAAGGCTCAGCATTGAAAGGTGCTATAAGGATTGATTTGCTTTCTCTTGGAAATTCAGGTTAGTTGTAAGCTCAAGGACTAGAATTAAACAAGCTAATTACTTATACCCAAAGATACTGATAAAATGTAGCTTCATTCTTACTCTTTGTCTCATTTGCTTTTGTATATCTGTAAAATGATTCAGATCAGATGCAATTTCTATAACTTTCATATTGAATGCAATGATTGGAGAAAATAGTACAAATAGTAGTTTGTTTAAAAATGTAGTTTATCTGGAGGGGGAACTTTGCTGAAGATGAGTAGATAACTATGGGTAGCAATAAATATCATGAGGTAAATGTTATCTTAAACCAGCACCCTTTGTGTATTTATTGCCTAAAGAGGGCACATCAAGAGATAAAGCTAAATATTCCTTTAGGCTGTAGATACAGAGTATCATCAAAGATTGAGTATGCTGCTTGCAATCAAATGCCTTAGTGAGGTTTAGCAAGGTTGCCAAATAAATTCCCTGATCTTAACCCTTATCTATTTTTTTCACATGAATTTGCCTTTACATTGGTTTGAATAATTGCTGAATCTAAAGCCAGGCTAATTTTGGCAAAAAAATCCAGAAATACTGAAAGGACTGATATATAGGGTGATAGAATCATAACTCAGCTGACAGATGGAACAAATTCTGGTATGCTGCTCTGTACTTGTCCATTGCAAAATTATCCCTGGCTCAAAAAAGTGGTTCAAATCTTTATGGAGTAATTTTCAGTTGTCATATATCAGAAGACCATGTGTTCTTACCTTGAATAGCCATGAAAATTTATCTGAAAATAGCTGTTGAATTTTAAGTTATGTTCAGTGGTGACTCAGTTGCAAATCCGTGATGACAGAATAATTGATGGTATGTCACACTACTGATGAGATAATGTCATTACTGATCTACCCTGTAGTAACACAGCAAACATCATGATTACTTCTCTACTGGTGACCTAATATCCACCTTCTGAAAGAGTAATAAATAATTCACCTTAGAAGATAAAACACGCACAAAAAGAAACCATTTTAAAGCAGGTTGAAACCATACTTCCCATGTTTTATGTTATGCAACCTTTAGTTATAGTATGAACAGTCAGCAATTTTCCTCATTGGTAGAAATACAGCTATTTTTGCAGGACAGTGGAAAACTAGTTATTTGATTTTTGTAACTTTAAAAGAAGATTTTACTAGATATTAAGTGTGTGTAACTTCCCTTACAGATGAGATCAGAATAATAATACAAATGTGTCAACATACTAAAAAAGATCCAAAATTGAAAAGTTTATTCTATGGGAAAATTAAGTACTTCAAGAGAAGTTTTATTCTAAATCTGAACAAAACCCAGGAAGTCTGAAGTTCCTCCTGGAAAACAAAACTCCAAAGATTCTGCCAAAGATTCTGACATTGGGGATTCTGACCCTGGCTCAGAAAGACCTTGACAGTGCTGAAGGAAATAAGCACTGGTAACATGGGGAAGAAAGATTTCCCTACATCAAATAAGAAGCCCAGAAGACCAAGATAACCAGAGAGCTCTCCCACAGTTTTAGGTCATCCAATTTTCTGATCCAAGTACCCAGTGATCAAGATGTTCCAAAGAAAAAATATAAAGAGATAGAGAGATTCACATTACATAAATAAAGATTCATAGATATCAGTATAATATCCTAGGAAGGAAAAGGCTCTACAGGAATTCCAATTAAAAGGTTCTACTGAAAATTTTCTTTTTCAGATCTTTTCTCTTGTTTTGTTCTCTTGATTATTCCTGAGAACAAACCTTAAGAACTTAAGTCATGAATTTTTAATTTTTCTCTCTGCTGATGAAAATACATAAAAGTTGTTGACTTTAGTAACACATGGAGTGTATACAAAGGCAAACAGGACAAAGATATACTTCAAAGGCTTCTTACTTGCTCAGGTGCTATTAAGTAGGGCTTGAAAATTAGAATATGGCAGTATTTTTCATACTGATTTTTACAATGTGTTTGTGTAAAGGATGATACATATTTTTCTGGTTGTTTGTAGTAATGACCTGGAGATCTCTGCATCTGATAAACTCTCCTCTCCCTATTGCAAATAAGTGGAGCACTAAATCTATTTTTTCTTTTTTTTTTTTCTTCTTTTTTTTTTTCAATTTATACAAAATAGAATTTTGCAGTTAATTCCTGGGTTTTTTTGTTGTCATGAACAAGTAAGTGTCCAGAGAGTACAGTTATCACTACAACTGAACACTTTATCTATACTGTTTATGGATTAGGTATTAAGCACTGACTCTTTCTGATCCAGTCTGGATTTTCTTCTACTGGAGAAGAGGGAATATTTTTTCTGAAAACTCTTGTACAACACAAAATATTTGGGTCACTTTAGAACTTTGCTCAATTATTAAAAAGAATAAAAGAAAAAGTAATACACAGAGGTTAAGGAGACAAAGTTAGAAGACCAGATGAACAGCTTTGGTAAAGATGGTAACAGATAAGTCATTTTGGGCTCTGCTGTGTGATTTCATTACTAAGAAATTAACACCCCCCTGAAGTTCAGCCTAAAAATACTTGTACAAAAACCCCTATATATACTGTAACATTAAAATCTAATTTTCATTCCATACTGTGACTTTTGCTATTACAAATTCTGGTTTTGAATTAATTTTTTTATATTATTATTTATTTTATTTTATTTATTAGGTCTTCAGAATTTCAGATCACGTGACACAGAGCAATGGGAAAAAAATATCACAAGCTGGCTCTTTGTCTTTGTTATGTCCTAGTTAAAAATATCTCTCTTCTTCACTCACACAATGCCACATGTTATGAAATAAGTTTCCCAGATTCTTGGTGTTATTGATAAGAATGTAAAGAACTCTGCATCTTGATCATGTAAGTAACTCAAAGAAGCAAAATGCTGTGTTCAGAGGCTTCTGTTTTTAACAGAGCTACGAGTCATGATCTATGCCAGTCCATGCTTTTAAATTGTCTGGTAAACTGTTAAGAATACCAGTTAAACCTTCTAGCTGTCTCTATTTGTCCCATTATTATCCTGTTTCTATGATTCCTGCTATATGCTTGTTAAAATTGACTCTGATGTAGTCTGGCTCCAAAAGCCTCCTGAATATAATTACTCTGAAATTGCTTGAGAAGAATTAGCAGTCAGGAATAATGCATGTAATATTGCTGGCATTAGGCAAGATGAGTGCAAGATATGTTTGTAGGTGGGTTAGGAAGGATAGAATGAGAAGTTGGGAATAAAGAAAAAAAAAGAACATTTCATGGAGATTCCCTGTAAGATAAAAATACAGTATATTTGTTGTACTCGGCTATTACATATTTTTACTGATCCCTTAGGAATAGCCTATTACTATCAGTCTTTTTAAGAGAGATCTCAGTGATGGATGCAAAAGTTACAGATGGAGACCAAAAGAAAATTCCTCTGCTTTTGTGTGAATTTAGGGTCTTGTGAAATGGTGGTTTGGATGCTACAAGTTATAGTTCTGATTCAGATTTTCATAAGCAATTAGACCTCTTCAGCTTACATTCACAAAGGGATGGATGTTCCCTTATCATTCAGGAACATTTTCAGTAAAATTCAGTTTTATAACCTGTGTTACCCTCATTTTCCTCCTAGGTTGAGTTTGCCTAACTTCTCTTCAGGTCTGAGAAAAATAATCTCTCTAAACCATGACATTTCATATTTCCATTATAAAATGAAAAAAAAGAAATAAAAAAGAGAATGTATTTCTACCAAATGAAAATGTGTTAAATCTATTGTGGAACTCTGATTCAGTGTAACAGCAGGGTTGCATACACCTGAAAAACAGGTTTGTAAAGGAAAAGCTTCCAGACACTACTTTATAAGAATGATAACAGGCACCAGTACGTTGAAGACACAGATAACAGCCCAGTTAAGGATGTTTTTCTTTCATTGTAGAAACATGCTATTTAAAACCATCTCCTGAGTTTCATTCTTGTGTCATATCCTTGTGAATTTTTCCTTCTATGAAAATGTAAATTCACTGCTTTATATTTATTTTTCTAATGAATTTACACTTACTGTTACTCTCTAAGTAGATTCATTAGCCATCTATAAGATGAAGCACAGCATGGTCTGAGTTAAATGGAGTGATGTTCAAAATGTAAAAAGCATGGCTTGCTTTTTCTGTCCCCATTTATTACTATTTTGGCTAATGTAGTTTGTTATTATTTGACTAGTATCTGTAGATGTTATTAGTCAGCATATTAATACCTTTTTTTCTTTGGTTCTGCCAAGAAATCCATTCATTCTTAATTCTTAATGAGACCACTTTTTGTCTTCAATTATACCTTGCTGCAACATTATGAACAGAGAAAAAATTGTCAGTGAAAATCTTATTTTACTCACCCTACCATTCTCTTCCCCCTCCTCCCCTCTTTCTTATCACAACTGAAACAGTCTATTTAGTACAGTAATCCTGGAAACAAGGATAAAAATTGTCTTAACAATTCTGATAACCATCAGTTGTTCACCAGACATTACAAGACTGTCTTATCTTCTAATTACTCAGGAAGGCAGAAGTTGAGCTTTCAGGGCTTTCCTGAAATGCAGTGAATTTCTATTTTAGTTGTACATCAGTCTTTTGCTTCTAGAGAAGCAAGAGAATGGTAGAAAAGTCTTCCATGGAAACCACTATGCAGTTTCCTGACCAAATGTTTTTGAAGTCTCTGATCCTGAAATTGGACTTCATTAGTGGTAAATACAGCTACAGAGATGCAATGAAGCCAGTGAAGGTCTCCTTGAGTTTGTGTATTGTAATAGATGATGGTAAGGGGAGCCCTAAAATCAAATGCCTGTAAATCCAGAATATAAAATCAGTATATGAAAAGTAAAGACTTGGAAGATTTAAGAGTCTGTAGGAATAAAACCTGATGGCAAGTTTGTTTCATCACTCTCAAAACCTATGGGATAATTTAAAAAAATTGTTCTCTTGAGGTGATAAGAAAGGGAAGGTTTAAATGTATGAAGAGAAAAGAGGAGGTGTTAGGGATGGTATGAGTTTGCTGGATTGAGTGATTTGGCTCCTAAGAAGCTGTGTTGAGTGATGAGGAAGGGAGAAGGAAAAATGGGGAATTCCATTCTAGTAAAAAAAAACATTAAGGAAAAGCATTGCAGGAACAGCTCATTCTTTTGCAGCTTGATTCCTCCCTGCTGAATGTAAGGGCAATAAATTTTAGTGTTTTCAGGAGAGAACACACTGAAAATTTTTGTTCCAGGAACTGTTCCATATTTTTATCAATGATGTTGAATGCTACATGTAAATAGTTACCAGGAAGGGTAAAGTGATAAGAAAAGGTTTAATTTACTGATGGAAAACCTGCATGGACAAGGTTTAAAGAAATTCATGTCAGTGATGTTACTTTGAAATAACAACAGTATGTTTCCTTCTTTATAGTCAGAGAAGAGCCATGTTCTGCTCTGCTAAAGTATTTCCAGTTTTTGGGAGAGTAACCTGCCCTAACAGGATCTAAAATAGCCTCTACTAAACTTGAACAGGGTAGGGTTTTGTTCTGCTGTTTCTGAACAACCCATTCTTATGAGCAAAAGTCCTTCTCTGAGAGGAGATTCAGGGAATTTCCAGACCATCCTGGAGATGGGAATGAAAAACGACTGAGATACAGTAGTGAAACAGACAGAATTTGCTGTATTCTTTATGCTCAGATCTTTCTCAGCAAATATCTGTTCATCCAGAAGCAGCCAAACTAACCATTTGGTAGTGACTTGTTCCATCCTCCTTATTTGGATAAAATGCACAGTGATGATCATGAGAGAGGCCTGAAAGGACAAATGGCAGATGTAATAATAAGTTATTGTCATATTTTCTATCCCTTGCAAAAATGTGGCTTAGTAGTATCTGAAGGCTTATGGTTGTTGATCTATCCTGCCCTTATGACAATACAAGTTATGAAGAGTGGGCATTCACATTGTCACAATGTCCCTTTCTCAGTGATTCTTCCTGCAGAGCAGACCCTGACCTTTTTTTCTCTGCATTTACACTCATGAAACATAACTACAGTGGGGAAGATGGAGCCTTTATCTGTCTGTCTGTGTGAGAGTTGACCTGTGATTCATAAGAGTGATCCTCCCTTTCCAACTCTTTTCCTGAAGGCTTCCTGCTCAGGTTTGATTGATCAGTGAATGCATTTTCCAGATATGCTTTTTTGCTATTTTGCTTTTTTTCCCCCTCTCCCTCCCCTTCCTCATTTCTGAAATGCAGGAATAAGGGGGAAGAAATGAACTGTAAAAGAAGAACAAAAGCAGAGATTTGCTGAATGACAAGAGCAAACTCAAGGAGCCTTCAGGTAAGAATGGAGTAATTGGACAACAAAATATCGTCTGACTTCAGGACATGACGTGACAAGCATTCGTATGACATTCAATTATACATGTCCAAATACTGCTTTGCCTTCAACCACCATTCTGGGACCTCTCTCTGTATCATTTAACTCACAATGAAAGATACTTTGTTCCTTTAGGCACAGAAGGGTTTGTCAGATATCCTTCAGCCAGTGTTTAGGAGGAGGGGAGGATGTTGTTTTGCAGCCTGTCTCAGCAGCACTGCCTGTCGTGGCAGGTATGGCAGGTCTGTGACATGGACTGCCCACACAGCTGTTCAGCTTCCTCTTCTTCCGATGTGGTTTTGATACTTCTGCATCCAGTCCTACTTTCCTCAGCCCATCAATCTTCCCAAATGCACATCCCTTGGCTCTTTGACTTTCGGTGCGTTCTGGTAAATGGCTTTTGGGTTTATAGTTGCTCAAGACGAGTATTTATCTCCTTTCAGAAGTTTTAGGCCTCAGTGCTTCTCTGAAATTATGGATGAGGGAGGGAATTGGGAATAAGGCCTAATGAATGCGAGATCAATGTGGTGCCTGAGATCTTTCCTATATGTTATGTACTTCCCAAGCAGGAAACACCGAACCTCTTCCTTTTCTTCCCTCTGAATCCTCTGTTTAGGCTGGAGGAAATCTCTCTGCAACACAGGGTTGCATATGGTGTGAGAGTCTCAAACCTCCGTGACTAATGAAGGTGCAGGGGATGGGAGTTCCTGTCTAATCACAGTGTGAGATCCAAAGCAGCTTTTAAAAAAGCATTCTTTAAGTTAGGCTGATTAGTGCTGCTCTATTGTTCAGAAATGTCTGTTTGTATTTAGTGTATTTTTAAATGTGCTGCTATTTCAAACTTTATGAAGTATCCAAAATGAGTTTTGTACATGTGTAGCTACATATAACAACAAATGGTATATATGAGATACATTATGTAGGAGTCTTGACACTGGTTTAGTCACATGGGACATTAATTTTCTTAATATTTCCTTTTTAATAAATAAGATTCAATTTCTCATACTTCTATGCAGCCTGTAAGTATTGGGTATAATCTTTCTTTTTTTTTTTTTTTTTTTAAATTAGATTTACAGGTGTCTCCTGACACATAAATACATCATGTCACGTAAATCAGTTTTGAATATACCTCTTAAGACAGTTTTTGTCCAGACCTAGCCAATGTGGCATAATTATAACAATTGTTCTGTGTCTTCAGGAAGGAAAAAACCCACCATTTATTCAAGCCCATGAAATTTTATTCCTTTTTCTGATCACTATAAGTCATTAATAGACTTAAAATACCCACTGGAAGTGCCTATCTCAGGGATATGTGCTGTGCCCCATCCTGTCCCTGAACCTTAAAAGTGAACTGGAGTCCTGTTAAGGTTTATACACAGACAGGGTACAACTGTAAAGCCTTTAAGTCACTGAAATTTACATCCACTTGAGCGAGTTGCATCTCTTCTTTCAGTGGAAGAGGAAAGCTGAATGTTGTCTTGATCACAAGAAAATGAGAAGGGAAGATCTGTGGAAAGTCAATAGTAACTGCTGTCTCCTTTCTTGTGACTGAAGCACCTTTAAAAGAGGTTTATTTGTATCAGATAAACCACGTAACATTATAGTCCTGCAGCTAAACAGAGAAAACACCCTGGGAACTACGCTTACCTCTGCATTGAGAGCCTGTATTGTTTGAACCTTTGGCACAAGGAGGCTTCTCTCCCATCCAGAGATAGTGGAAAAAGTACAAGCTAGAGATTTTTGTGCACACAGAAAGCAAGACGATCTCTTATTCCTTTGGGTTTCTCTCCAGAAGTCTTCTGTTGCATCACCTTTTCCTATTGCAAAATCCTCATAGTGGCGTTGCGTGCAGTATGGAATTCAGTCTGCCTCACTTGCCAGCCATTGTACTTGCTTTTTTAAAAATTTTTTGCTTATTTGTTTTATACTCTTCTTTCTGTGGCTTTGACTCTGACATAAATGTTTATAGACTTTTGGATTTCCTTTTGCTGAAGGCATTGGTTTTAATCAGCATAAGCTCCTGGGAAGTTATCAGTCCAGAAACCAAAATGTACTTTTCTCTATGTATGATAGCAAAAGAGGAGCATAGGAATCTGTTCCCTCTTCTCAACTAGGAGTTGTTTCCTTTGCTCTTTGTACTAATGCTTCTCAAACCTAGGCCAAGAAAGCTGTATAACTTTTATATCTGCACTGTTGACCCCAATAAGATCAGTGAATACGGACAAAGATGTTCTATCTTATATTCTAGTGAACAAAGAATAGAAAGGAAACTAGTGACTGTTTCCAAAGTAGCTACACTTTAAAATCACAGAATAATCATAGAATGATTTGGGTTGGAAAGGATCTTACAGATCATTTAGTTCCAACCTCCTGCCACAGGCAGGGACAACTTCCTTTAGAGACCAAGTTGCTTAAAGCCCCATCCAACCTGGCCTTGAACACTTGAGGCATCCACAGCTTCTCCTGGCAACATGTGCCAGTGCCTCAAACCCTCATAGGAAATAATTTCTTCCCGATATCTAATTTAAACCTAACTTTTTTTGGTTTAAAGCCATTCTCTCGTGTCTTATCTCTACATATCTTTGGTAAAGTCCCTCTCCAGCTTTCTGGCAGACCCCCTTTATGTTCTGGAAGACTGCTATAAGGTCACTCTGGAGCCTTCTTTTCAGCAGGGGGAACAATCTCTTGAGCCTTTCCTCATAGGAGAGGTGTTCCATACTGTTAACTATTTTTGTGGCCCTACTCTGGGTTCACTCCAACAGATTTATGTTCTTCCTGTGCAGAAACCCATCACTTTCATGATGCTGGTTCATTGCTGAGATGGAACAGTAGCCTATATATCCCATCCAGTATCTTTTAAATGAAAAGTTCCTAACTAAGTCCCAGGTGCCAGCTCCACACTTCACCTTCATACCAGCACTGTGGTTCAGACAATGCAACCCCACGTGTGGCTGCCCCATCAGGTTTTAAGCAGTAACACTGATCTGCTGGTGGCAGCATTTTGTTTTTCATATGTTCACACACCACAGTAATTTACGGACAGGGGTATAAATATTGGATCCCCAATATTTATATTTTCATCCCAGTGAACCAAAGGTATTCTAGTGGAGGGAGGAGGAGGATATATTGTGGATAGTCATTGTTTGGGGGAAAGAGGTGATGGTATGGAAATAGAAAATCAGAGGTCATACACCTGCTTCTGAGAGCTTGTCACAGGGCCAGTGCTTTGGGCTTTTCTGAAAGGGTCTTATGGACAGTGCTAACATGGCAAATTAAACCTGGGATCCTTTCCCTAAAACTTTTCATCCCTCAGATACATAATCTTCCAACACATTCTTTGTTACCTCTGTAATATTCCAAGAGAGATAGAATTCATATTGATCACAGCTGTCTCTTCAAGATTCCAGAAGCCACATGTTCATCTCCATGACATTATCACGGGGATTTTCAGGGTATTTGTACTGATCTGACTGAGGATAATAAGCCCTTTGCAGTGCTGTCTTCCTGCACGAAGGGCTTAAGTTTCTAGTGATGTTCTTGCAACTTGGGTGCACATTAGTCACTGTGATGACAGATATTGAAAGTCACAGAGATCAGATCTGGATTTTATCTCATGCATGAGTATCCCCACCACACTGATTGAACTGTTTAGTCATGTGGAGCAATATTCCTATGAGTCAGCACATCCCATGTTGCCTACAGTGTTTCAGTGCACGTGGAAAAGTAGGTGTGTGAACTCATCCTTATCCACGTCTTGCTACAGCTGAATGCACCATATTACATCCATAGATTATTTGATCAGTTAATTTACAAAGAAGAAGGATTGTAATGCTTCAAACGTTGGTTTGTGATGCTTTATTCTCATCTGTGCAGCTGCTTCCTGAGAAGGATGGTCCATTTGCTGTAGGTAATGTGAATGGTACAGTACAGTAAGTGTTAATGTGTAAAACCACGTAGCTCCACCTGCATAGATCCTTGGAATTCCTCCCCATTCACGTGCAACTGTTCCTCGTGTTGATGAGGAAATCGTGTTTTTTGAAGGGGAAATAGAAGCATCACACTTCACATCCTAAAACACCCAAAATGTTTTTTCGAC
The DNA here is from genome assembly GCF_022539395.1 of Myiozetetes cayanensis. Lineage (NCBI taxonomy): Eukaryota > Metazoa > Chordata > Aves > Passeriformes > Tyrannidae > Myiozetetes > Myiozetetes cayanensis. The sequence goes on from NW_026087521.1 coordinate 7,848,861, forward strand.
ATGCCAGAGATAAGTAGCATAAGGCACAAATACATGCAATACTTGATTAGGTATCTTATTATTTGATGAGATACCATAATACACATACTCACTCAGCTGTCTTCCAGTACACATGCTGAGACTATCAATAATCACACTTGGTTTGAATTTCTGGGTAATATCTTGAGTTGAATTCAAATACAAGTATAATCTGGCACTAAGCATTTTTTCTGTGTTACAGGAAAAGCAGAGCTAATTTAAAAATATTGTATTCCATGAGAATTTTGAAGCATGTATCTGCAACTATTTTGTGCAAATGAATTTTTTTAGGTGCTTTACACCCTCTTTCTTCTCTGTTTTAACTTAGAAAAGTACAGAAGAAGAAAGTAATGATTTATTTTTCTTATATTTATGAGAAAATTGTGAAAAAAACCCAACATAAATTGTGTCTCACTTTTCCTTTTTGAAAGAAGTTTGGCTTTTGTCAGCTGTCTTTGAAAAACAAAATAATAGCTACAGAAGCTTGATCGGACTCAAAGGTCAAGCTAGATCAAGAATCATAGTCAAAGAATTCAAATACATGTAACAAGCCAAAAATATTATAAGCATTTTAATGAAGTCATAGAATTAAAAAAAAAAAAAAATTGACTGGCAGACTGAGCACATGAAAACTTGCAGCTGGCAAAGAAAAGAAGTAAATATGTTCAGTGGAACATTTTAGACTCATAGATTGCTCCAGCAATTTAGAAATAGGGCTTGTAATAGAACCTGTAATCCTTAAGCAGAGCCTAGCTGGTACTTTTGTTTTCCACATTGCCAATGAATCAGGAAGTAAATGCCTAAACTGCTCTGCAAAAGGCTGTGGGGTTTGTACTCATGCTATTATGTTTGCAAGCTCAGGATCCTGATCTACTCATGTAGCAAAAACTCATGACAATGAATACAGATGTAAGAAGAGTGCTGTAATTCACCTAATTTCTGTATTCAGTAAAATAGAGCAAAATTTGGTTATAAGTGGCATGAAATAATCATTCTAAGAAAACTCCATCTGGATGTATATACTGTCTTCAAAGAACTATAGATAATTACCTGGAAATGGACATTGTTTGCAAGACTAATGGATAAAATTTCAAAACACTTTCATGAGATGAGAGCAAAAGTAGTAAACTAACCTAAATACTAAACTGCTCTGAGTTGTAGGAATGAGCAGAGAGAGTAAAAGGATGAAATAGTATCTCAAGTCCCTACTTTGACATGTAAACAGGACTCTGAATCAGCTGCATTTTGATGCTTCCTAATATGTATCCTGTTATAGTTCCAACTTTCTTCTTTACTAATTACATTTTTTTTTCTCCTTTACTGACTACATTTTTTGTGTACCTTTGTGTGCCTTTAAGGAAAATAACTCCCATGAATAAAACAAGTTCACTCAAATCTTCAGAAAAACACAGTGGGGTTTTTGGGTTTCAGTTATCTCCTAGCTCATGCTATGTTTTTATTGTTAGGGCCCTATTACTGTTCCCAGAGGTTACATAAAAACGGGTTTAACTCTTGCACTGATTGAATTACACTTCCTCCAGATTAGAAGACATGGCACCGAACATGGAAGCCTATACTGAGGTACTTTTGCCCATGTGATTCCACCTCAGCATGAACATAGGACCCTAACTGTCAATAATTAGGATGATATCATAGTTAAAGTTTTCTTTCTTCAAGAGATTTATGAAAAATGTGGGTAAGGAATTTGAAGAGCCAGAAGCAGGAAACATGAGAATCTGACTACTAATACAGAGTAACGTGAGTCTGGGCTTTGCAATGCCCTTGACATGGGGCATTACACTTTTTCCTGTCTATCCAGAGTTTGTTCTCTACTGCACTTCATTTTCTATTAGATAAATATTCATTCAGTGTTGGGTTTTGCTGATAGCTGAAAAACTCAGCACCTACAGTCAAATGTCTTCTACAACTTGGAAAGAAACAGGAACATGAACAAATGTTGCTGAGGAGGATAAAATAAACAGAAAACACATATTTAAAAAGTCAGATCCTTACATGCCCTCTTGCACAAATGTGTTGCAGTTCTATTTTATTGTGTTCTATTTATTCCTGCAGTACAACTATATCCATCAGAGCACATGATGAGCAGTATTTCATGAGTGAGACCATTGCATCTTTTTTTCCTTTGTTACCCTTCAGTATAGCATTATATCTCCATTACTGCATTCTAGATTAAGTCTACATGAGGAATCTTGTTTGTTGTTGTCTCTCTGATTCTTATTGCAACAGTATTTAAGCACATCTTCAATAAAACAAAACTCCTCCTTAGATCCCAATTTGAGGCAGAAAAGTATTATCCACATTTGTCAGAGGCAGAAGAGATTAAGCCATTTGCTTTCTATGATATAGGGATCAAAAACCAAGGGCTCAAAAAATATCCAGCTCTCTCAAACTGCACTCCAGTGCCCTAATTCATAGAGCAATTAGTCTCTTGTGTTTGATGGCTTAAATCACTACATAATTATGATCTCTCTGCAAAGAATGTAACAGTACTAAGACTAGAGAACATGACTGGGGGCAACGCACTTCAGGACAGTGCTAAGTTTGGCTGCCCCTGCTCAGCAAAGCAAATGGCACGTGAGCATTGTGGAACAAAGAGTACAGGCCCATCTAGCAAAGTCCCAGATCACTCTGGGTTTCAGCATCTGCTTCCCTGCTGAGTGTGTCACTGGGACAGACTCACGCTGGTTTTATTGAACTGTGCAGTGGCAGAAGAAAGAAGCAGTTCCACTTTGTAGCTCTATTTCCTGAGCATATATTGGACAGTAGTCTGGAGAAAGGACAGCAATGAAATGACAGAATTGACTCTATGATTCAACACTGATATGGTGGCAAAATAGCTGGAAGTGTCTTCTTGCTGTGCCAGATACTGCCTTCCACAGCCAAAGGACCTGGTATTTTATATTAGTCAGTCCTACTTGAAGGGAGATAGACACTGGGGAAAACAGAGTTTTACCACTTCCAATGTTTGCTGGCTCCTGGCACCGTGGTAGGGTAGCAGGTTGCCCTTAAATTTTGCCCCTAATGTTGCTCCATCCTCATGGAGCTCTACTTGCTCCATTTCCACTAGAATTCTCATTCACAGGGAAGAATGGGGAGGCCTTTTCTTCTTGAAGGTAATGTAAATTTTCTACAAGGAAGTATGTTTACTTTCCTTTTGCATTGTTATGAAGAACTGCTCTGCAAAGCCTGACATCCCCCAGTATGGCTGATTGCTGCCATTTGACCCTGAGAGGCTTGAGAAGCTGATGTGAAATCTGTGAATTTCAACAAGGCCAAGTGCAAGGTGCAGCACCTGGGTCAGGGCAATCCTCAATATCAATACAGGTTGGGGGATGAGCAGATTGAGAACAACCCTGCTGAGAAGGACTCGGGGGTGCTGGTGGATGAAAAAATTGGACATGATCCAGCAACGCACTTTTGGAGCTCAGAAAGCCAATTGTATCCTGGGCTGCATCAAAAGAACTGGGCCAGTAGGTTGAGGGATGTGATTTGATTCTGTCCCTCTGCGCTGCTCTGGTGAGACCGTACCTGGCTTGCTGCATCCAGCTGTGGGGCCCCCAACACAAGAAAGACATTGACCTGCTGGAACAAGTCCAGAGGAGGATCATGGAAATGGTCAGGGAGCTGGAGCACCTTTTCCATAAAGGCAGGTTGAGAGAGCTGGGGTTACTCAGCCTGGAACAGTGAAGGCTCCAGAGACAGCTTCAATTCAGCCTTTCAATTTACAAACAGCATTCATAGGAAAGACAGAGAATTTTCACCAGTGCTTGTCGTGACAGAACAATGGGCAAGAGTTTAAAACTGAAAAAGGTCAGAGTTAGGTTGGACAGAGGGAAGAAGTTTTTTTATAATGAGTGTGATGCGACCATGACACAAGTTGCCCAAAGGACTTGTGGATGATCCACGCCCAGAAGAGTTCAAGGCCAGGCTGGGCAGGGCTTTTATCAGCCTGATATAGTGAAAACACATCCTGCCCACAGCAGGTGTTTGGACTAGAAGATCTTTAAGGTTCCTTCCAAGCCAAATCCTTCTGTGATTGATTCTATGATTCTGTGATTCTGTGAGCTAAAAACTACTCTAGAAAATCTACTATTCTCATACAAAAGGTATTATATATGTCCTTAAAGCTTTGACATATAATTCAGTTTGCTCTTGTTTTCCAGCAAGTCTCTGACCTTCCTATTGCATTTCAAGTAAAATCCTGCAGCCATGATGCATTTGAGAATCAGTGGTAAGCTTTTCTAATAATGCGAAATACACCATTTTCCATCCATACTTTAATTTTGAAGATTGGATTTTCTAGGGAAAAAATCATTTAGGACTATTACTTGGACTGAGAAGAAACAAGCTATTCCAGATGGAAAAATTAAAACAGAGAGGTACACGGAACTGAAGGAGGTCTCAGAGAAATCTTTGTGTAGCTTTTAGTGACAGGGATTGCTTTCCATTCTGACTATATCAAACATGGATTTCATTGCAGCTTCAGCTCCAGCTGGGAGCCCAGCTATGCATGATGTAAAGTAATACAGAAGGAAAGGATAGTTGTGTGGTAACAACAGAATACTGGGTATCAGGATCGACTAGCACAGAAATAAACTATTTGGTCTGTTTCTCTCTCCCTTGGAATAACTGCTTGTAAAATTAATGTAGTACTTACATACCTGTTGGAGGAGATGGACTGCTAAGTTACTTTCATGGAGGGCTATTTTGGGTGGAGCACAAGGTGCTGAAACATCACTTACAACATTTGTGACAAGAGTATTCCCTTTCTGCTTTTAGCATAATTCTCAATCATTTAGCTAAAAATATTTCCAATGGTAACATGTTTTAGCAAGTATAATTGGTATAATCAAAAGGTGTTTAAATGTACTGTTTTGATGAAGGGTAGGCTTTTGGCTTTGATATTCTTTATTTGTTTATTTGGTTGGTTTTTTAAGTATCAAAATTTAAGCTACTGGAAGTCTAAATTTAACTTAACAGAAGTCTTCCTACATTATCTGTATTACCCACAGAAAAGATTATCTTCCTCCAAAGGGTCATTCTGAATCCCTAAATTAGATTTTCCTTTTAAACTGGCTTTGAGAAGAACATTCACTGACTATGAAGTAACTAGAGGATAATTAAATATGGGTTGCACCAGGTTTCAATGCCTGACAGGTACATGTCTTTACCTAAACGAGTCATTTAGACTCAGTGGAGAGAAATAAGCACTTCAGACTACAAAATACACATTTCACACAAAAGATGCATGTTTGTCCAGGAAGCCATAAACAGAATTTACAGAGCTGATATTAAGTAAACGTTTCCATTGATGAAGTCTCCAATTTTATTCCTAATGTTTAAATACCTCTTTCTTTCCTATCCTCTACCTGTTCTGCCATGAAACAGATGTGTTGTTGTTTAACCTTAGGCTTTAAACACTAATACCTTGATTTTCAACATACTAACAACTAAAGATTATTATCCTCAAAACATAAGTTCTGGCAATATATAATTTGGTCTACCTCTTACTCTGCAGTGATAAAACTTTTGTTGAACCAACTTCTTGGGTTCAGGATTTAATTTTAAGGTAGGAATGCCAAACTCCAAAAGCCCAGCACTCAGGGCAATCTGCCTGATTGAGAAGAGGAACACAAGGCTTGACTCTTTTCATGCCAGATGAGAACCTTATCCTCCACATTGTTGGCAGCTTTTCTCTGGGCCTCTCTTTTTCCTCTACCTCCCACTCCCCTTGTTTCCTTTCCTCCACCTCTGAAAAAGTTTTGCCAGGTTTGATTTGATTTCCTTCTCCATCAGAACAGAAACACATTTTACAGTCTAAAATCTAGGAAAAAACAGAAGCTTTGTTTTCAGGTCAGTCTGCTTATAAGAATCTTTAGCATCAGCAGGACAATGTAATCAGTTTTCCCTAAGTGGTCAAAAGCTTCTGTTTAAAAAGAGAAAAATATGCATTGCAGGAGCAGTAAATGAAAAAAAAAAAAAAGTATTTAGAAAATGAAAATCAAGATAGTCTTTCAAAACAATGTATAAAAATGTTTCATTTCATTTTCTGGCTCTATTCAGTTTTCTCTTTCTATGTGTTCCAGTTGCATTTTTGTAAAGAGGTGTATTATTGCATTCTTTTTGCTGTAGACAGTGGTTTGTGGTAAACAGAGTTTGATCCCTCTTTTTCCAATACTTTTGTCAGGCTAAAGAAAATTGTTCCAATGCTTTCTGAGTTTTGTTTAACAAGAAGTACACTAATATTTTCTGATTTAATTTCTTTCAAAACTTCAAAACTTCTTTCAAAATTTCATATCTTTCATTCTTAAAGAATGAAAAGTCATTCCATCTGAATGTTTTTTACACCTTCATTTTTACTCTTTTTAAATTTTACTCTCTCTGCTCTCATCAAACTAGTAGAACTACATTGGGCTGTGATCTGGGAGACTGTCAAAGGAAAAACAGCTCTTACACAAATGATTTTTCTGACCAAGGGTTACAAAAGTTTTTTATGAGACTCTAGTTGATAACAGAAAGAGGACTCTAGCACAGTCCTGTTCTGAAGATCCTTGGGTGACAAAACCCGTCTTTATTTATCATAAAGGTTTTCACCTTGTGCTTGGCCATTATTCATCTTAGTCTTGTTGTTCACTGTCTGTTCCATGATCCTCTTATCACCTTTTTCAGAAGAAAGGTGCCTCCAGAACCCATGTTACATTTAGATAAATAAGTTGCTTGCTCACCCCAGGCCACTTATATCTCTCCAACTGTTTGAACAGTGACATTACTATGGAGAGAAGAACTGATGCACCTAGAATCATAATCATTGAATCATTAAGGCTGGAAAAGACCTCTAAGACCAAGTACAATAATTAACCCAGCACCACCACGTTCTCCACTAAACTGCACCTGCAAATGCCACATCCACATGCTTTTTTGAACACTTTCAGGGATGGTAGTTCCACCACTTCCCTGGACACCTTATTCTAATGCCTGGCCACCCTTGCAGTGAAGATTTTTTTTCCTAATATGTAATCTAGATCTTCCCCTCTGTACCAGGCTCTCAAAGCAGTGGAAAGCCCAGGTGATTTTCAAATGACTTCTGCTCTGTTCTTTGTACTACAACCTGCCCTAGATATGTTGTGTCATTGTCTGCACAACTACAGCAGCTAGCTCAGGATGTTTCTGCTCTATTTGATTCTCATCTGGCTGTTGATTGTGTGCTCAGTCTTGTACAATGCTTAAGAACATATTGTTCTCTCACAGAAGGTCATTGTATATGTATTGGATATGCAATGCAATTCTAGACCTCAGAAGAGCTCTCTCAAAGTGATTTTTTTTTTCACTTGCTAGTAAAAAAGGTCAAAAAACCACTACATTTTTCAGTCTGAACCAAATCAAAAACAGAGCTGGATGCACAGGAATTTGTTCTGCCAGAGATGATGTTATGCTTAGAGCACAGGGGTCATTAAATATATCAGTATGCTCTTACAAGAATAAGGTACAAAAGCTTCAACTTCAGTAATAGATACTAAAGGTATTATAAGATAGACACTAAGGCCGATTTAAATCAGAATCCTCCCATGATTTTTGGGGTCCATCTAATAAATATCCATGTACTTCAAATTTTATAATCAATTTCTCAATTCCTAACTACTGTCAACTACATTTTTAGAAATGAATTAAATGATTCCTGTGTAAAACACTTTTTGTGAATAAAGGTAAATTTATGTTTGCTTTCATCAGGAGAAAAATCTCCAACCTCTCCTGGTTTAATTAAAACACAGGTTTAATCCCAACATGTCATCACTTCAGGAGTTGAACATATGTTGTCTACAGAAAAAATAATTTCTGCCTTTGAAATGGCAAAGCAGACACATAAATATCAAATGACTTACCATGAATGAAAGGTAGACACAAAGTCCAACCTTTCAGACTTCATCATTTGTACCACATTTTCAGAGCTAGAACCTGGGAATGAAATCTTGCTTTCATTATGTAGAGTAAAAAATTCATCATCTGCTTTGAAGTCAGGTTTTCATAATGGGTTTTTCTAATAAATTTATTTGAGTTCAAGAAAACCTCTGTCAGTAGATAGTAGGAGATATTTTTCTTCTTGAGGCAATTAATTAAAAAGTGTTGCAGCCACAAATACACAACTAGTGCTGTAGTTGGGACAGGTCTTGTTGCAACAAATGAAATGACATGTTGCGCATCTCATCTGATGTTGTTAGATGTCTCTTATGTAGATGTCTGTAGCAGACCTGACTATTACAGAACTTCCAAAGAAGGGATATGAAGGTGGTAAAGGGTCTGGAGGGGAAGTCATACAAAGAGCAGCTGAGGTCACTGGCTTGTTCAGCCTAGAGAAGTGGAGACTGAGGAGAGACCTCATGGTCGCCTGTAGATTCCTCATGAGGGGAAGCAGAGGGGCAGGCACTGATCTCTTCTCTGTGGTGACCAGTGACAGGACCCAAGGGAATGGTCTGAAGCTGTGTCAGGGAAAGTTTAACTGGGATATTAGGAAAAGGTTCTTTACCCAGTGTGTGATTGGGTCCCCAGGGCAGTGTCTACAGCAACAAGCCCAAAGGAGCTCAAGGAGCCTTTGGGCAACACTCTCGGGCACGTGGTGTGATTGCTGTGCAGGATTGGGAGCTGGACTTGATGGTCCTTGTGGGTCCCTTCTAACTCAAAATATTCTATGATTCTACAGTTTGTCAAGAATATCTGTTTTCTCCATCACCTTTCAAGTGACTTTGCGGTGGCCTTCATATCCTGCCACTGGCTTGATGGGGCCTTTTCTCACTATGCAGCCATATTTTCACAATTTTCCAATTGCAACTGTGCTTCCATTTCAGCATTTGAATCCAGCTCCAAGGCTTCTCTGTCAAATAAATCCCAGAGTGGTTTAGCATCTGTACATGTGACATATTGCAGACACAGTACATTGAAATATGTCGTAAAAATTCAGATTTTATGTGGTACTTTAGGTTACTTAAGTGAAAGCACAAACTGTGCAATCCAAGAGCAGATGTTAATTAATCAGCCTTGTATCATGTGTGTTCTTTGCTCTTTATTGTGCTGTTTCAGAAGTATATTTCCAGTCTAGCTCACCAGCCTAAAAAGACAGTTAAATTCTTACCTTTTGGACAAGATATTTTGTCTGAGCAGTTCCATGTGTGTTAAAGCATATCCTTCTGGCATCTCTGAGAGAACTCAGTGTGATAAATATTACGACAAATTAACATAGTTTGAAACCTTGGCTCCAAAAGAAGGTTATAATTAACTGTATTTACTGAATGGCCTTGGGATGTGTTTAAAGACTACTCCCTGCAGAGACGTGAAGGTAAACAGAGACTTTGACACTGCACACGTGTGTTTTTGTGTGGACACATGTATCCTCTCAACTTTTTTCTTGTCCAAAATACAGGCTTTATTTTCTTGTTCCAAATGGAATATTCAGCAGCTTAGTCATTGGCAGTAAAACTTCTGGGTGCCGCAGCTCTTCAAAATAAAATGTCAATAGCTGGGGTTTTTAACATATGACTCAGGGTAAAAGTGTTATTGCCAAGGTTTATCAGTCATTAAACTTTCACTCAGTGCAGATACAATCTGTTTGCCTGGGAGTCGAAACAAGAAAGAACACGTATTCCAAAGTATAAACAAAGATCTCATATGATTATAGTGCTGACCTATCTTTGGTTAAAATACTTCCCAGAACAGCAATGGATAACCAGACACATACTTATGGAGAGGTATTTGTTTGGTAGATTGATGGAAGGTTCTCCTCTTGGCAGCAGCAAATATTAGGTATAGGATAGACAGCAGTAGAGAAGCAGACGGTTTTGTGAGGAAAGGTGAAAGTAGCAGCAGACGATTATAAAGAGCAACTGGAAACACTTCTATGTGGTTAGACAGATGGAAATGGATTCGGACAATTTGAAAAGTAAATTAAATTATAACTCAAGTATGTGCAAAAATTAAAAGAGTGCTAGCAAAAGACATTGGGAAAACCTAAAAATAAAGAAAAAATTATTCAACTGCTCAGCTTTGCTGTGTTAGGTGAAATAAAACTCCAGATGGACCAACACCAAGATATGCAAATATAGTGAAGATACTTCAGATTCGTATCATGTAACTATATTGTACACTTAAAGACTGATCCACCTGCAAAATATCACACTTTCATAGTAATGTTTTCTGGAAGACAGAAAGAATATTACTTCACAGAATGATACTGAATCAGGTCCTCAGCTGATGCAAATTGGCATAGTTACCTTGATTTCAGTGGAGTTATGCCAGTTAATTCTGGACTAAATCATCAAGTGAAGTTTTTACATGTAAAAGTTTCAAATGTTTCATTTAATACCTTCTGTGCTAGAAAAATCCTCTCTTCCACTTTTCATGTATACTTTTAATTTCTTCCTTTAATTTAGCCAGCCTCTTTTTTCAGTGATTAATGCCTTCTTTTGAATTAATTAAATTAGAATAAATATGTTACAGAAAGATGTAATAGGAATAAGAAATGTGTCACTTGGATTAATCTGAAACACAGAGGTACACCAGTCAAAATGGTGTTTCAATTATTTATTTTGGGAATCTACAGTTACACTGCTATTTGTCTTTTATTTGTTGGAATCTGGAATTGACTTTTATCATAATTTTGGGGTTTTTATAATACCCTTGATTTGACTTAGTGCTGTACTATGTCAGATTTGGTGTCAACATAATATGTAGATATATATATATATTGTCAGTTTTCTTTTGAGTTTAAAAAGCTGAGTCTAAAAAATGAGTAATACATCATTTTAATATATAATATATAACATACTTATATAATACATGGTGACATTAAGAATGATAGGGCAACCCCTAATATGTTGCTGAAGGTCTTAAGAAATTGGACATGAAGTTCCTAATTCAGAGATTTTTTTTATATTATCCTTGGAAACCACATGATTTTTTTACATCAGTTTCCTTTTACTTGTCCGGGTTTAACCCCAGCCAGCAAAGTCCCATGCAGCTGCTCATTCACTCCCCCACCAGTAGGATCTGGGAGACAATAGGAAGAGTAAAAAGCTGAAAAGCTCATGGGTTGAAATAAAGATGTTCTTTGGTAAAGCAAAATATGGAATTAATTCACTGCTTCCCATGGGCAGGCAGGTGTTCAGCCATGTCCAGGAGAACAGGACCCTGTCACATGTAAGGGTTAATTAGGAAGACAAATGTCATCACTCCAAACATACCCCCTCTTCTTCATTCTACACTCCAGCTTCAACACTGAGCATGATCTCACATGGTCTGGAATATCCCTTTAGTCAGTTTGGGTCACCTGTCCTGGCTGTGTCTTCTCCCAACCTCCCATGCACCCCCAGCTCCTCACCACTGTGGAAGTATGAAAAGCAGAAAAGGCCTTGGATCTGTATAAGCCCTGCTCATCATTAACAAAAACATCTCTATTTTATCAACCCTGTGTTCAGCACAAATCTGAAACACAGCCCCATACCAGCAACTGGGAGGAAAATTAACTCTACCCCAGGCAAAACCTGCACATACTTCAGCTTAACGACACACATTCTCTTTCCTTATCAATAGATAGTGAGGATAAAGCTGGTGGTACCTGAAATGCTATCTTGACATGGTCAGGTGAAATCTGATTCATCCCACACAACTTTGCCTTCAGTGCTGTAGACTTTAGTCTGCCTTCATAGACAAAAGAGGAAAAGGTACTTCCAGAGGATTCTTGGTCTTACCCATCTCATATTCCTCTCTTATGCCAAGGTGAATCAATCCCTGGGAATTCCATTTTATTCTCCTTGGGCTAGAAGGATCTAAGATTTCTAACCTTCAAATACCTGAAATTAGAGGACATAATCACACATGTGGTCTAAATATTGGTTATATATACATTCAAATAAACAGACTAAAATTTATAAATTGTGATGTACGTATACCTATTCACATAATCACTAATGTTCATTGCTGGCTGGGAATTTCCCAACAATTCATAGCAGAAGTGTGTGAAGGAGGAATTTGAAGGGGAACAGATGATTGCAATATAATCAGTTCCATCTGTCGGGAATATTTTGCAGAAGATCAGTCATCAACTATCTCTTTGTTATAATCTCCCAGGTATTAGACAAGCCATGTGTGAGTGCTTCTGAATTTGAAGGGGGCAAAATATTCATGGCTTGAAGCAAAGTTATGTATATGTTTATAGGCACTGGGAAAATATAAAATTAAATTTAGCCTGGCTTAGGCTGAATTACAGGACCATTACAGATCTATCTGAAGGCTTAAATGATGTGTCACCCTTAAGATCTATAAACTTGCCTGTTACATGGGCTACCCACTAAAGTGATTTCATATGCCTAGAGGGGTTCAGCTCTCCCTCATGTTTTGTTTTGTTTTTGGTTTTTTTTTAACTTTTTCAATACTTAGGTTATTGGGCAGGCCATAAACTCAAGACCTCTACCTGGAAGGCAGAAGCTCTTTGTTTGACCTGTGAGTGCTCTGTTTATGCCAAAGGAGGTTGCAGGAAAACACAAAAATAAGTTAGACCTCTGTCACTAGGACGAATTTTCTTGACATCAGCTTGTTTTACTATTGCTGCCACATATGTCTAGCAATTATCTAACATTTTAGTTACTTTGTCATTCTTCTTACACCCTGTTGCTGGCTGGTAAGAGGAAGTTTTGTGTTCCCTTCAAATCCAAAGCTCCTACAACAGCTCTTGGGCAGATCTTGAAAGATATATATGTGCATATACAACGTAAATGTATTCTTTTTCACCATGATTCAGCCCCAATATTTACTGTAAGTTCACCTTCAAACTGTTTCAGTTTTGAGGTGTTTTTTCCCTTTGCAGTGAAGTCTTTCCCACACTCAAACACTCTCTGGAAACAAACAAACAAACAAAAAGAGTGATTCAGCTTCTCAGTTTATAATGGAGTTTAGTAATTAGTGTGCAGGGGTAAGTTATAACTACCACCAGCTGCCATTATCATCAACCAGCACAATATACATTCCTGCAAATCTAATAATCAGAAGAATGTATTCTTCCCTGTTATTTAATGAGGTCTAGAAGAGATCCAGGAATTTCTTAATTCCTTGTCAAGAGCAGGACAATCAATTTTCTTGTGGGGTAGAAACATTTGCATGATATACTTTGGCAAAATCTCAAAGGCTTGTTACGGTCTTTCACCAGGAATGGTGATGCTCAGGCACAGCATCCTATGTTAATTTGCGTTTTGTTCATGTGTTTTAATCTCTGATCAGCAGTCTGGATTGCCAGCTAGTGTTAGGGAGCCCAGCAGGTTTAGGACATGGTTGGGCTCGCAGTGCAGATACAGATCTACTATATCAGGATTACATTTTCTTAACATGCCACTCGGGAGGTCTGCTGTGTTAAAATCTACTGACCGACTCTATGGGAAATTACAGAGCTCTAAAATACTGCTATCCTAGCAGTAAACTCCTGCATATTATAATTCATATATTAGCCAAGATTACCTTTAGTGAACTGCATAGTCGAAATGAATTTTGTGTTCCACACTGAAAATTAGACTCCTCTATTTCTCTCAGCCATCTGTTTTCTCCTCTGGTTTTCCCCTGCCTTCAGAGATGATACACTGAGTCTCTGCTGCAGTTCTTTATGCAAAGCAACACTCACTGACAGCATACTAAAACTGGAGAAGAAGTCAGACTAAGAATTTTTAAAATGTGAGTATAAGACACATTTTATGAATAGTATAATGAATAATTTTAATTAGTTTTCTTTACACCATATTCTGCAAACCTCAGTGCATTGTTACATTTTATTAACTTTCCATGGAAAGTTTTTTATCCACCAAATTCAGAAATATATATCTGATTAAAATATATTAAATCCACTGCAATATTTTAAACTAAAACCACTCTCTACACACACAAACCACATTAACACACCTGTGTAGCTTTCTTTTGACTAAAACTGAGAGCAGCTCCAGACAAGAAACTCCTGGACTAACTTTACTCTTGTATACAACTTCTTCTACTTGGTTCTAACTCACTGCTGACTAATCAGCTCTCTGGCAGAGTCTAGGGTATAAAAAGCATCAAAATAACTTAAAGCCACTTTTGTTCTTCCTTTACTTATGGGAGGATCTACAAAACACACAATTCAACTCATTGTGCTTTATACCACTGCACAACCAGCCCTCATCCAGTTTTCCTCTCACTAATGGCAGTAAAAGGATGCTGACTGACTTGGGAAAAGTATGGCCTTAAATGCTGATGATTTCCTGAACACAGTTCAGATGTTGCATACATTCTACCTTTGTGTTTCCTGGGATATTGGCCTAACTACCAAGAAAAGTACAAAAACTTAATTCACATTTCTTTTTTTAGAAGCAGAAAGGGATATTATGTAACTTGGAAATTCGATAAAGATTCGTCTTCAGAGATCGGGTGGTTAATGGAGGCATTCTGGTTTCCTCAAAAGAACTATGTCTTTTTGCAACAGTCATGGTTGAAGAGTCCCCCAGGGCTTGGAGTCCTCTTCTGTACTACTTAAAGGATAATATTTAGAACGGAGACAATCAACTATTCATCCCCTGCCCTGATTTATGTCATACCCTTTGGATAACACTCATGCAGTAGCGGAAGTTGTCAAAGCTCTGTCTATCTTTTAAGCTCTGGGTAAGGACGGAAGGGGAATAAGAAGCTTGAATGAATCATTGAATATGATACACTCTGCTGCTGTGCAGGGTAGTTATAGACACATTAATATGCCTCTCTGGAAATACTTTTGACCTCAAGGTGTTCAGAGCAGCAGCTTAGCACTGCTTTTGCCATGAATAAGATCTATTCGGCTACAGAATCTGTTCTCTGAGGCACCCTAGAGAGTGACTACCATAGTTTATTTACAGTGTGACACGAGACTTAAGGAAACACCCAGAAATATCTCGGGAAGAGGAGAGAATATTAGAAGACAAGGAAGACAAGAAGACAAGACTACATTCATTACAGATGAATAAGTAAATCCTTAGCTTGGAAGGAAAGTATGAGGTTTGGACATGTGTGTTCTAAGACACGCAACTGATAACTCTGAGAAGAATAGAGAATTTTTGTTTGATGGTATAAGAATGCTGGGATAAGGATGACAACTGATAGGTGATATAACTTATTCACATTATGTTTAATAGTTTTGGTATAACTCAAAGAAAATATAGTCCTTTTCTCTATGCTTTTAGTAATGTATTAGTCTTTGGGCCACCCAGTTGCACCACTGAACAAGTTCCCTGTAGGCAGCAGTGGGGGGTACTGGAGGGATTATTCTTCAGACAGCAATAACCCAAATTTTTTTCCAAATAGGTCAGTGGTTCTCAAACTAGTTTTCCTTTGCTTCTCAATGGGAGGCCTTGGGATAAGACACAGTAATAATTATTTGGCTCTATGGCTCTCAGGAACTATAGCCCCTATCTTCTTCTGCTGCTTGTGCGGTCCATCTGTGCCCCTAATCAAAATTACTTCCACAACTGATAGATACTTTTTGACTCTAACTGCCACTGCTTCTGGTAGGAATCTGCCTGGCAATGTGCCCCTTCCTATTTTCCATTTTCTTTGCCTCTAGTTTGAGAACTCTGATCTTAAGACCGATTTTTCTTATGTATATGTATTTATATATTTGGGTTTAAATTTAAATTTAAATTAATTGGTCTCCTGAGGCTTGCATCTTTCTTGAGGACTTTGGTGAATCATTTCAGACCTTTGCCTTGCTAGTATCTTCTGTATTTCTCCCTTCTCTTTTTGTTTTCTAAGTTCTCCTCCCTCATCTTCATGATATTAAGTTGAGAATTTTGGAGGGTGGGGGAGGAAAGGAATAAACCCTTTTTATTCTCTCATTTCTCTGTTTTACCTCTATTACTCCTATTTTAACCCTAAGAGGAACCATTATGATATTGTCATATTTTTTCATTGGCACAGATTCTGAGTTCTGAACAGAATGTGTATTTACCAGCAAACGACTTATTAGCATATGAATGGCTACAACCCTCGTTTAAACTGTTAGGTGTTCTAAACACACAAGGAGGGTTTATTTGGGAAGTGAAGGTTTTGATTTATCAGGCATTCAACAAAGAGGCAAAACGTACTGGCAAAGTGGAAAGGACCTTCTTGAATTAAATGGAAATGTTTACAAAAAGTGTAAAACAAGAGCTTAAATAAAAAAGGGAGAACCCTACCAGAGATAATTTTTTCTTTACTTTGTCTTGAAAACCAATCTCAACAAGTTAAACCAGGAAGTCATGGGGAACCCTGCCTATGACTGTTCTGGACTCATCAAAAATATGTTGTTAAATGAATCACCTACTTAATCAGGTGTTAATTGCTCCTTGTAGTTGACAGTGTGATGGATTGACCTTGCCTGTCTGCTAGAACCCCCACTCAGAAACTCTTTCAATCCTCCTCCTCAACAAGACAGCAAAGACAATGAGACAGAAAAGTTTGTGGGTTGAGACGAAGACAATTTAATGAGAAAAGCAAAAACTGTGTGTAGAAACAAACCAAAAAGTTATTTATTCACCACTTCTAATCAGGAGGCACATGTCTAGCTTGTAAAGAAGTCCTCAGTATGCATTAGCACTTGCTTGGGAAGACAAATGCCATAAACAGAAATGCATCCTCCCCTTCCACTCAGCTTTTATTGTTGAGCACAATGTCATATGCTATGGAACATCCCATCAGTCAGTTTGGGTCAGCTGTCCCATTTAGGTCCCCTCCCAACCTCTTACCCACCACCAGTGTACCAGCCTTGGTGGGCGTAGTTAGAGAGAGGGGCTTGATGCTATGAAAGATCTGCTCAGTAATAACCAGAACATTGGTGTTTTGACACTTTTTTAGCCATAAATACAAAGCACAACATCACAACAGCTGGAGTGAAGAAAGATAATACCATCCTAGGTGGACCCCGCACAAGTCCATCACCAAATAATGATAAAGTTTTAAAAATTTGTAGTAAGTGATCAAATATTTTCAAGAAGTACAGGCAACTGAAAGATGCTTGGGGATAAAAATAGTAACAATTTTAAGGAAATAAATATGATCCTGTATTTATGGGACGTGCAAGTGCTTTCAAGTGTTTCCCTGACATCCTTCCTGACATAAGTAATGTTCTTATAGACATTGGCTTGCCTACTGCAGTGCCTGGCCAGAAAGCCTTCACATACAAAGAAGGATGATAAACAGAAATTCTGTAGAAGAGGAAAATTCTCTGGGATTAATTACCTGATTGGCTTCAGTACTTGGTATGGACCAGGAAAGCTCCTTCAGACTGAAGCTCAGTTCTGTTGTCTTTGCCTCAGCAGAGACTAGAATTATTTGAATCAGAAGTTAACATTTGAATACTCATGTCCATGTTCTGAAATTAAGATAAAATCAGTTGGCTTCTCAAATTATTTCTTGTATCCAATGGATTTTCTCCTTTTGAAGGTAGAATTACCATTTCATGAAAATGATATTCAATTAAAGTTCATATACTGAATAAATGCATTCCCTGAAATTTAAGTACTAGCAAGTGCAGTACAACTAAAGACCTGAGATAATTAAATAATAATGATAACAAAAAAGCATGTTGGTAATTTAGATCTATTTAACTCTTAAACCTGTGAAAAAAATCAATTTTTTCATCAATTTGGTGTGAGCGGGTGGAGAGAGAATGCAGTATTAGGCAAATGCATAACTTTATCCAAAAAGTCTTATATTTTTAAACAGTATAATGTTTATATGTTGACCTTTCCAGAAAAAAACCACTGGGAGATATTGTAGATGATAAAGTTCATTGTGAATGCTGTAATATTGAGACACAGTCATAAGCATTCCTATAAAAGTACTCATTTGGGATGATAAGTCTGACCAGCCATAAAAATCACCAAGCCCAACTCCACCTTCTGTGTCTGATACTGCACAATTGTACTGTCAATCATTATACTCAGCACTGGGATTTGAAGTTTTCAACGTGACTGGAAGTGCTTATATGATTAAATTAAGCTCATGAAAATACTGCCAACTAGAAATCTTCATTGACAAAAGGAGGAAATGTCTAATACAGATGCACTTAACCCAGTTTAACCCTCATTTAGCTTGTGAGAATAAATCTTTGGGTTTTATCACTGTAAAGAATAAATGTGTGTATGTCATTGTTTTGAATAGGTTGGATAACAAAACCATTTAAACCAGTCCAGCACTCCAAACATTGACCATACTTTAATCACACTCACAAGCACTGGCAGGCAAGGGCCTTAAATTCTAAGAACATGTCCCAGTGGAAACGTTAAAGACCTTGCTAGTGGAAATGGGCTATCTAATATCACATTGGATATAAATCTGCTTGGAAAAATCATGATTACCCTGGAAGTCTAACAAATTGAGGCACTTGGTTTTTGGTTCAGAGAAAGCTTTCAAGTTCTGCAAGTGTTATCAGCCCAAGTTAATGAGCCATGACATTCATTCCACCTCATGCAACACTTCTAGATTTATGCTAAATTTTATTATTATTATTTTTTAGTTTAACAAATTGTTTTAGAGCTCCTGTGGCTGAGGCTGTATGAATTAAAGTACAAGCTTTGAGGTTATGAGAAAAGCATGTTTGATCAAAAATAAAGAAATTTAAAAAAATAGTTAATCTGTTATAGTCCTTCAGTTTTATATTGCCATTATCAGATCTAGAAAAATTACAATGAACTATACTTAGTATGTAATTTGAATTTGGCCAGTGTCTAGTGTGATGGATTACTTCGAATAAATGATTTGAGTGAATCTTATCTGCCAAGAAGACATTTATAAAGGCCTTATGTCCATATAAATGTTCATCTCAGACCTTATAGTTTCTCTTGCACACAAATAAATAAATCATTGTTTGGGAGCAGAAGAAGGAAATTTTTCATCCAAACCATTAATTTTTTTCTATTAGACTAGTCACTAGAGTTCTGAAAATAATCTTCTGTATGTCAGATGAAAATGGACTTCTAGGGAAGAAATTTTTTTTCTTTGATGTAATAAAAGGAGATTCTGTGTTTATTAGTTGTTATTCAGGGGTTTAAAATAATAAATCTTCTGAACAAATCCAGGAAATATTGTTTTGGTTGAAAAACTACCAAATTTCTATTATTTGGCTGATCATTATGAGCTTCAGGCTATGTATCTTACACTGGATTGATACCACCAGTTACATTCATTAGTATTATCAATGTCTGTGTGTTCTGGGTAACTCCTAATGCTTTGATGTCTTCTGGATAAGGTCTAAAATCATAATTTATTTTGTACTGCCTTTATATGCTTTAAGAATTTAAATTATTCATGTAAAGTGGAAGTAAGTATTTGATATAACTGATAAACTCTAGACATCAAAATCTATAGTTGGTCAGCTGAGAATCTCTATATAGAGTTACTTAGCAGAGTTACGTTTCATCACATCTTAAAATGGATGTCGAGAATAAGTCAAGTGTGTCACACCCTGGAAGTCCTTATTTCTGCCTGCTGACATTTACAAACTCAGCTTTTGATGTCTGCTGCAGAAATCCAAGCACAAGTGTTTACACTTTAATTGTCAGATGTGATTAGGAACTTGCAAATAACACTGAAGTGATTGAAGAAATATTCCTGAGGCCTCCAATCCAAATCTGCCCAGCTGAAGTGAGAGTGTGTTGGTCAGAGAGGGAAAAGCAACTAATTGTTACAGTGGAGAACTCAATAGGATGAAAGAAGATAAAATCACAAGCTAAAGGCCAAGTGATTCTTTCTGTGTATTTCAGAGTTGCTGATAATTGACAGTTCTTGGATTCAAACCAAAAGTTTTGCTATGTTTGATATAAAGATAACCTCAATAGCTTGGAGGGAGTGTCAAGAGTGTATCTTATCTCACTTCATGAAAACGTGTATTTTTAAGTGATTAGTTCATTTCTGTAGAGTAGGAAAGAAAGGTGTGGAAAAATGACTGATTTCCAAATGTGATAAGAAAATAGGTTAGTGTTTAGTTTAGAAGATGTGTCTGAGCGCAAATTTTAATTTATATGCCCAAAAGCCTTAGAAAATCTGGGGAGTGAGGAAAGAAACCTTAACAAAAATAGAAAAACTGTAATTCTGAGGTATAATTTACCTCCATTGAGGAGGCAATACACATCATGCCTTGTTTTGAGCAAGGCCTCTGGACATACAGAGAATAGATCCAGTAGGAATTAAACCATTGCCTCTGGAACACTGTGTATTTTCAGATCTGTAACCCAGGGTAAGGAAAAAATTACATTTATTGAACTGCATGAGAAAGAAAGACGAAAAAAGACAAAAATAGAAATACATGTTGTTTATCCAATATTAAAAAAAAAAAAATAGTATCAATACCCTCAAATCTTTGTTCGTGAAGCCTAGCCATGATGGAGTATCAGTACATAGGATACAAGATTGAATTATCATAGTTTAACTCATTAGTGTCTGTCACCTAACTCAAACTGTTTTCTAGACAATAATGGATATTATTACCCCACCACCAGTTGTGAGGCATAAATTAGTTGTTTTGCATTGCTTCATGTTTGAAACAGGATGAGCTCAAATAAGAAGACACACGTGAATATGCAATAACTTATCCTACATACTCAAGTCATTGAGCTATTGGATCTACACACAATCAGAATCACTTAAGAGTATGGGGCATTTATTTAATGTCTGTGGAAAAAAGAATCTTTATTTCCCCCAGCAATGAGTTTGTAAAGTTGGCTACGCCAACTTTCCCATTCCAAATCAACATGATTTTTGAAGATGACAGCAAAGGAAATTTGCATTGAGAAAAGGCAGACAGTCCAGTTTCTGGGAAGCTTTATTTTATTGCAAGAACAGTTTTAGTCCAATGAGATCAAAATCACACACTTCCAAAGTATCATGTGGATCAGAAATTCTGCAGTGTTCATTTCTGGTTTTTTTTTTTTTTTTTTTCCTCCTTATTCATAAAACCTGATGTACAGGGAAACAGGTCTTGAAGTTTCATTAAAACTAACTCTGGTGCAATTGGCCAAAAGTGAGTAAGTATTTCATTGAACAGTTGCACCTCTCTTCAAGGAAGACCATCCCTGAAGACAACAAAACCATGAAAAACCATGCAAGACTGATTAAATGCAGACTCTGTTCCAGAAAACTGGGGTTTGGGGCCACTGGACTCCTCACTGTAATTCTAAGTGTTTAACCCCGCTAGAGGTCTGAGACTTCAACAAATCAGGGATTACAGTCTACCAGATGAATCCCTCTTCCAAGGGAGAGCAGGAAGCTGCGGCTTGACCGTGTTTTACAGGGAGGGAGAAGCCGCTTAACCCTCTCTTGGTGTTAGCAAAATGACCATTGAACTGGGAATGTTTCAAAACAGTCTGAGTTCAATAAACCACTCCTGAATTAGTGCTGTTAATTGATTTTCCAACAAGTTCTGAAGAAAAATATTTCAGCTTCTGGGTCCTTCAAATTACGGTAACTGAAAGGAAAATACATTTATAAATTTCTTTCCAATGTAAATTAATCAGGTTAGTGTAAACACAAGGGTCCATTTAGAAAGAGAAATGAGAAGGAGTTTTGATTGTTCAACAGCCAACAGACTTATCTGCTCCCAGCAGAGTCTTTTTGGTGTTGAAATACCCCTCTAGTGTCTAAACAGAAAGCAAAAAATGATCTGTTTCAAGAAAATTCTGGTATTGGTGTTCGATCTTGGTGTTCTGTTGGTGTTGGTGTTCGTAAGTCTAAAGAAGACTTATGAAAGGTGGGACTTTTTAAGGAAACATGCAAGCTTCCTATGTGCAATTACCACATGCTGTGTTTATTCCTTTAAATCTAGTACAGTTAAACATGAGCATGCTTGGCAACCTGTAGAAGGATCTACAATAAAAGATGCAATCTGTTCCAGTTACATTAACCTGCAGCAAATATTTCATAATTCAGAACTGTGGAGGCGTTGAATCCATACCTGAACCATTCACATTCTGAAAACATATAAACAAATTCATTGTCAAAGGAGTCTCTTCCCACAAAGTTTGATTATGAAATTAAAATTCCCACCTGAGTCTTCGGGGTAAGAATGTTAACAGCTGAATTAGAATAAAGTGCACACTAGGTAGAGTTTATTCTTTCAGACTGACTTGCCAGAAGTAGTTTCACTTCATATTCTTTCCATAGAGCCTGATGTATGAAATAAATGTATTAAATTAATGCAGTAAATGAAACTTGATTCTTTGTGTTTCAAACACAGATGTGTGTGTAAATAATTGATTCCAATAAATGTATGGCTGTATTTTCCATGATGCAAAGACATTTTACATAGTTATCAGCTGCTAATGATGTTTTAAGAAACTGCATTTTTAAAAGTCAGGCTACATGCAATATATCTGGCAGCCTCAGACAAATCCTGTCACATTGAATAAGTTATTTTTCTGGGAGTTATCTGATAAGTGGCCTGTATCCCTACAGAGCTCTAATGTAAATCTTTTAAAAAATATAAGAAAGCCTCAATATGATCACAATATGGTCCTGGATGTTTTGTAAAGCCAACAACTCTTCCAGCCAACTTAATATTCCAGCCCTGGGAGGGACTCCTCCCTGTGTTTTGGGAGCTCTACAAGTTCTTTCTGAAATTCCAATATAATCACTAGTTTTATACCAGAAATCCCATGGAAGAGGCTTGATTGGAATGTATGCATTTTAGAAAACTGTATGATTTTTTTAAGACTTATTTTGGAGCTCTGTTTAGTGGAATTGCCTCCAACCTCAGCCTCACAAGTACACAAATACTTTCCTTTCCAACATGTCAAAATATGGTCACTTGTTCAGCTTCAGAAAGACTGTATTCATATTCCTTTCCATGCTGCTTCTCATGCCACAACCACAAGGCTATCCCTTTAACTTTCAAACCATTCCCTGGACTGCTTACAAATAAGCAAGCTAACAGCAGCCTTTGAACTGTGACCACTATTAGTCATCCCCAGGTAGACCAATTTTATCTCATTTCCCTAAAAGCCCTGGGCTGCCCATGTATATCTATTTCACCTGCACGTTTACTTCTCAGCCTTGGGTTCAAGATCCAGTGTGCTTCCTCTCTTCACACGACATAACTACTGTGGCATTTTCAAAAAGTAGATTTGGTATGGCATTTAGATCAAGATTAATATACTTACATGAAAGACACTTTCACTTGAGGTATTTAATATCCTTTCTCATTTAGTGACAACATAGCCAACACCATTAATAGAATTTACAAAGCCGTACAATTCACCTTTATAGAGGCACAATTAATTCATCTCACTGTCTTAGGCATCTAAAGCTATTTAGGATGCTTTAGAATATTCAAGACACAGAGACAGAGCTAGCAGATTCAACACACTGTCAGTGTTCTACTGAAGTAGCACTTCAGGTTATTTCAAATTACACTGGAGATCTAAATTACACTCTTTGTTTGAATTCCACATTTTGCATGTAGAGGTAATCCAGATTATGTAAATTTATTCTGTAATTAAGAAAGAGAGCCGAAATATCTCTGGTAAAAAATTTAGGAAGTTTGTATGAGTGCTGAGCTACCTGGAGCCCATTAAATATTATCTTTATTCAGATACATATCCAAATTTCTTCTTTTCTATTGATACCTTCTTGGGGTTATTCATCTGTTCATTTGGTGGTCCACAGTTTGACAAATTCTAAATTTCCAAAACCATGCAATTCCTGTGATTAGTGCCTGATGCCAAGGCTCAGGAAAAGACAAGGCATGTGCCTACACTTCTCAGAATTATTTCCCTCTGAAACAGTCTGTGGTGGAGACCCATAGACTAAACCCTGGATCTGTGTTTTTGACAGTTCTCTATTCCCTGTACTTTTATCTAATGCACCCAACGCTCACATCACACAAACTATGCAGAACTGGGACCTCTGAGCTCCTGAAAATGAGTCATTAGTATGTTAGAGCAGATATTTCTGTGGATGTTCTTGCTGTCCCTCTGAATATCCTCCCAGTTAAACCCCTTAACCCCATGTGTACATAAAAGAGAACACTTTCTGAAAGACTGTTAAAGAAGAGTTATTCTGATCCAACTGGTGGTTAAACTGGTTCTGATCTAGTAATTGCTCTTTTAAAACACACTTTCTACAGTACTGTAGCCTAAATTTAGCATAGTGAATGTTTTTGTTCAAAGGCCATGCTAGTCAACAATTTCCAGTGCTGGAAAATATTATAAAAATTACTGGGAACAGCAGGCTGTCTGTTTTTTCCAATAGCATTAGAAATTACCAGCTCTGAAATGAGACCCAGGCTCCCGGCTTGCCTGGAAAAGAAAAAGAACCACCTATTTCTCCAATACAGATCTTGAATTAATTCTGGCTTCTGGTTGGAAACATAATTCCTTTTCCTTTCATTTCTATGCTCTTGAAAGTTTTTTTTATTAAAACTGGGAGGTGACATGAGAGGATAATGCCAACTTTATGCTGCTTGTTTCTTGAGAACAAGAAAACTGGTTCCCCAGTGAAGACCTCATGGAAAAATTCTGTGACTCTGAGAGGGAAGAGGGAGTGAAGGAGAGAGGGAAAAGGGAGAAAAGTAGAAGAAAGTGGGAGAACAGTAAAAAGAGGAGCTGAAAACAGAAAGCTATAAGGTGGATATTGTAAAATTGGGTGGTTGCTTCCAGGATTTAGTCCTTGCTGAGCGGTGTTTGTTCTGCACACTGGGAAAGAAGCAAGTTTGGGAAGGTAGAAATAGGCTCTGGCCTAACCTATCACAGTAGGTTGCTGGGTCGCTGTAGGGAGTCAATTTTGCAGTGGAGGTGAGACAAGTCTGGAGACAGGCTTGAGCATGGAATAAGGTGAATTTCAGAAGTCCCAGGTTTTCAAAGAAAAATGAGTGGTAATAGGTTGTGTAAGGTGTTGAAGAATGTCTGAATTAGAGAATTTGGCTATGCTTTTATGGCACATACATATACAACTGTTTTGTCTTCACTGAGTGATGCTAATTGAAGTGCCTTGCTGTAAGTTGATTGTTGGACGTTGGCAGTTGATAATCAATATTCTTCAGAAGTTAAGGTGATAATATTTCAGTGAAAGCTTATCAGATTCATCTCTGTACAAACATCCATAGTTAGCTATCTCAGAGGCTTTAAGTAAATTTTAATGTTTTCATAATTACAGAAAAACACATTACTGAATAGGAAACTTTGAGGTAATCTGAAAAAGTTTCTTAAAAACCCCCAAACTCAGAAAAAAACAAACAAAAAAAAGGAACAAAAGTCCTGTATGAGAATTGCTTCATTTTACTTTATTTCAGCCTTGAGTAGTTTAGAGAAGAATATTTTATTTAAGGAACATGTTTTAAGAATAAATCTCTGTTCAAGTCAGCACTGTAGTAGTTGCTTAATTTCCATTGGCACCTCTGGGACCTAAGCACATGATTCATATTAGACAGATGCTTAAGTGCTTCCCTGAATAGGACTGTGACACAGTGACCCAGCCCCAAAAGTGTATTAATGTGTTATTTGCAGCCTCTATAATATGCCAGTAAACCAGAAATACAATGGCTGCTTGTGCCAAAAACATCTCATGATATGTAGCTTGCAGAATGGTTTACTACTGTAACTCATTTTTATCACTGCAATTCAGCTGATTTCCTGAGAGAAAAGGTAAACAGGATAGAAGAATCAGTACTCTGTGATTCCTCTGTACCTAAAGAGATTTAGTCTCAAATAAGCTTAGGAGCATTCCTTTTGCATTCTGAGAGACAGCAAGCAACTAGAAGAAAGGCCATGCTATTCCCAGGGCTCTCAAACAGTAGGGAAATAAAAGGATTCCTAAGACATAGATTGAAACTTTCAGAATTCAGCAGAAAATCCTCAAATGTAAGTGAAAGACAGAAATAATCTGGAAGAATAAATTAATTCAGCAGCTCCTCAGTACACCAGTTGAGAAATATCCTCCCATGTGACAACTGGGATAAGACAGATTTTGTTTCCTTATTTTTATCAACTTACATTGGAGGAGTTTCCAATTTTATAATTAAGTACCTTACTCTTTTGCTTAGCTGGAATATCATTTTTCTTCCTATTAGCTCCAGAATTCAAACTGATTAGATAAATCTGGAGGAGTACATAACACATGTTCAAGCAAAAGACCCAAATAAATCAGTGGTGCAAGTTCATTAGAGGGCCTATAGTTTGAGAAGACTTAGGGGATTGAAAGAGATGGTGTGCTCCTTGCTAAATTCCAGGGCTTGTTTAAAGGTCTAGAGGGAACAGAAATTGCTCCTAGATGGTAGTAGGCAATTTATGACTTAGAACTACATTGTCTCGGGAAAATAAATCTTGAACTTCTCTTTGCATTGGAAAGTGCTAAAGCTGGAAGACTAGGATGGAAAAAAAAGTGGCATGTGGAGCTGGAGAAGGTGGGTGAAGATGTGCAGGAGGTGAATTCAGCAAGGCAAAGTCCATCCTCTGTAAATGGATGCAGTGGCTAAAGGAGCTCAGAGCACAGAGGAACTCTAGTTGGGGAACCAAAATTCAGGGAGGGATCTTGAATGTGTGAATACCACACAGAAGATGGATCCCATGTGAGAGGGTGGAACATGGAGTGTATACCATAGAATAAGATAAATCTAGAAATTACAATGAAAAATATTATCTCCTGCAGGCAGGTATCATTGCTGTAAACCCTTCAGTAAAGTACAAAGAGAGCACAAGTAATCTGTGGCCATACAGGTTTGCATCCAGGAAGATGAGGCGAATCCAGGACACTCAGAGGACTCCAGATTGTCTCATCAATGCATTTTTATAAAATTCCTTCAACTACCTTGACTTAAGGAAGCAATAAATTTGCTCTATGTGGTAGCAGTGAACTAGTCTGTTGCATTCACCCTACAATCCTGACGAGCTGTGACAGCAGTAACAGCATGAGAATTACTTCAGAATTACTTCAGATCGTCTACTCACAGATGATGGAAATGTCAATTCAAGAGTCAAGCACACATATTTCCATGAAAACCAACTCAGCAAAAACGTAGTGAACAGGAGATTGCAAAGGTCTGGAAAGTGTTACCAAGGAAAGTGGTTATGCCAGAGAGTAGCAAGGGCCATCTACTTCCTGTGGGACAGAGGAGACTCCTCAGGGTGAAATGTCTCATCCACGGCCAGTCACCCTCAACCAGTAGCAGGGCAGGCCAGGGGGCAGCTGGGGCTGCCCCAATCCTGGGCATCAGACACCTCCATGGGGATGGGAACAGGATGGAGCCATCCTGGGACATTGGTCTATGGGTAGAAGTCAGGATCAAAATCAGGGAGAAGGATCAGAGTCAGCCCCAGACAGCAATGACCATGGGAGGCAGTGGGGATGGAGCCGTGTTACTGACTCCTGAATGCCAGGAAGTCCTATGAGTGTGTAGCCACGGTGATATGTGCACTGAGGAACAAAAATGGCCCGTGAATTTCAAATTTTAAGTGTTGAACAGGTTTTAAGCAACAATGTTTAAATTACTCTGTTTAAATTGATTACCGTAGTTTATGAATTGAATCTTAATTTTGGTACAATGATTGAATTGCAAGCTAACTGATGAAAGACATACATGGCTGTTTCCCATGTTGCTGCCAAATAATCAGTCAATAATCACACTACATTAATACTTGTTACTTTTTCTAAAAGTAAAACCACATATTTGCTCTGATTTGATTGATATTTTAATGTTTTTCATGGAAACTGATTTTATTTTATGTTGCTAAGATGGGCCTGCAGGTAAACTTTCTAAATCCTCTGATCTCCACTGAAATTACCTCAAAGAAATGGGGGAAGTGGGCTTGATTCCCACCTTACCCAATCCAGCCATAGAGACTTGGATTTGATGGAAATTATCTTCTCTCAGAGGACTTACATAGAAGACAACTGCTTTGCATTCCTGGGTTGATACAGACCTGAAATCATCATCCATCTCTCTCTTCTTTATCTTCAAAAGAATAAACAAAATTCCACACAACCATTTAAATGAACCTAAAGTGCAATGTGTTAAAATGTTTCCCACAAAAGACTTATCGAGGAAAATCTGTTCAGTCATTCAGGCATGTCCAAATCCACGGTTTGCATATTCTTTTTTCAAATAAAAGTCTGGGTAGGAAATACTAAAACAGAATAAGGAGTTCTAAAAACAAAAACAAAACCACAAACCAAACCAAACCAAACCAAAAACCAAACAAACAAACAAAACCTCCCAACAACCAAACAAAACCAACCCCAAACAAACAAACAACAAAGACCCTCAAAACCACACCAACCAACCAAACAAAAAACCCAAAACAACAAAACACTCTGGTCTGATTGCAGTTGTAATCTATTTGAGTGTCTAATGCATCACTACTGTGTTGCTTTGCAAATCAAAAACCATTTTTATTCGTAGATGTTCTTTCATCCACTAATGGAATTTCTAATCAACATAAACAATTTCCTCCTTTGTTACCTTGCTATAAAGTGTGACAAAGATCCTATTTACATTGGGTTGTCACAGAATAAAACTTCAAATATTGCAGAAGTAGGTTGTGAATGTCCACAATGTCTAATATTCAATGTAATGTTAGGTTGCCTAGTATAATGTGGGATGGAAGATGCCTCACATAAAAAAAAGGGCAAACCACACCCATTATCTCAGTGCATTTACTTGCAAAAGCAGATCTGCTCTGCAAGGTAGCATCCCAGGCAGTTACCTGTGCCTGAAAGTAGGAGTAAATGAGTTTCTTTCTTACTTCATTTGGCCTTGCTTTGTCTTTCCTCGTAATCCAGACTCGGTATCAAGTGTATAATAACCATTTGAAGGTGAAAAAAAAATAAGAAAGCACAATGCATTTCTTGACTTAGATGCTTATTCTAAGGCAGAGCTCTTTCAGAACATGGAGCTTGGCACGCAATGTCTGTATTCAGGCAAGGATTATGAGCTGGGTGATAAGACACTTCCTCCTAGCCAGACTTTTCCTCTTCCAGTCTGTCAGATGCTATTTGTCCTTTTTCCCTGAATGATTGTGATCCTTAATCACTTAGGACAATGCTCATATAATCATCAGTGGAAAAGGTTAAGGGTCTTAATGTGCCACAAGCTCTTTAAAAGCCTCAAAGAGGTTCAGTGACTGAACAATATTATCTTACAGGCTAAAGACATTTTTTTTCTACTTAATGCATATAAGTAGACATGCTTTTACTGTAATGAGTAGAAGTAACCCAAAACGTCATTGATAATAATCTACATTTATAGAACCATTTAGAAATATTCTTATGTATTCACAAAATCCATGTGGAGGAGTTATTAAATCATTTCCTTTCATCAGGTTGGCCAATGACACAATTTTTTCTGCTATGTTTTTGGAACATGGCTACAACTTGGAGCAGTAGTCAGGAATTTGGATGTATGTGGCTAGGCTGTTTCATGTTATTCAGAATTAATAAAACCTTTACCTACTCAGGGACCTTAGGGAGACTTTTGCAGTTCCATAGATAAAAAATAATGGATATAGAACTCTGAGACTGAGGAGATTCAAGGAATTTTTCTCTTCTGTCCAATTATGAAAGCAATCATGACCTACCTAACTGATATTTCAGTTCTAGATTTAGTTAGCATTGATGTCTCACATTCTATTTAAAAGCAATGAAAATCTGATGGCCTGCTACTATTGTAGTAGACATTATAATGGGTCACAGAACTTTTTTCTCTGAAGGGTAAACTTAAATACAATGCACACACTAAATTAAATAGTTCCAGTAACAGGATCAGTGTAGCCAACTTGGCTTCAAATTGATATGTTAGCCTAAAACACTAAGTAAATCCTCAGGGGGTTGGTGTTAAGATACCAGAGACACTCTACCATTGACATCCAAAATACTTCCAGAAAGTAGTCATACATTTCTGCTTCAACATAGGCACATCTGAGGGAAAAAGGGGCTCAAGACTGAGTCATGTGGTTATGGAGGCCTGTGAAGCTTTTGTATGCATTGTGTATAAAAAGAGTATTTCAGGGCCTGGGATGTCCATTTGGCAGTTCTTCAAGAATGTGAAAAGCAGGCTTAAATGAAAAATTCAGTGTTCTGAAATAGCTGATTTTTTTCAAATAATAAGAGATAAAACACTTCCCTCCTTTACTGAAAGCTAAACCTCAGTCCAATAAAATAATTCTAAAAGCAATAAAGTCTTTTTTTTTTTTTTTCCACATGATGTGATCAAGTATATTTGTCATGGGTAGTTTGGAAAAGGCATGTCTCTGACAGTGTGTTCATCACGAGATTTGTACATTGTAAAGGCCCAGTAAAAGCTTGGAAAACTGATCCCTGCTCATTATAAGTAGAGCATGGAACAGACTGATATCTGAGCATCGAGTTAACAAATGACCCATTACAGAGGTTATTTAAATGTTTGGAATAAAAATGGTAATGCCTCTTCAGGTACTGCCAATGGCAACTCAGGAGCTTGAATACTCTGCTGTGATGACAAAATGCTACACAACCTAGGGAGAGGCAGCCCAAAGTGTTATGTCCTATGAAGGTCACATTCACTGAAATCCATGTATAAGCCATTTAACTTTTTTCCTCTTTTCTGCACTTAGAGGCTATCATTATCCAAATGTTTTACACAGGAACATTCAAGTTTCTCTTTTATGAGTGAGAATATAACCTACTTTCTGTATGCCCTGATGGTGGCTACTAGAGTTCTGTACTTTTCTTTACCTTTAGCTTAGTATTTTAGAATATTAAACACTGGCAACCCAGTCACTTTCAGCACCCTAAATTCATTCACAGTAAAATCAGTATTTCCATATTCTACACAGTGAATTAAAAAAAAAATAAAAATAGTGGTTTTATGGAGCATCAAGTGTGAGGGGTTTTCATTGGAGATGAGAGAGCCTGAATTCCAGACTGGAGGTGACAAGATTTACCTTGTTCACCTCACAAAGATAGTGGAATTCTGTAGGTACTGCAGTCTAGACTCCTGTGCAGAATGACATGTCCAGAAGGTGATTCAAGTCCCCCATTACAATCTCAGAATCACAGAATTACAGGTGGAGTCAGGTTGGAAAGGACCACAGTGGGTCATCTGGTCCAACACCTCTGCTCAAGCGGAGTCCTTCTAGAGCATGTGACACAGGATTGAGTCCAGATTCTTCTGGAATATTTTCAGTGAGGGAGACTCCACAACCTCTTTGGGCAACCGGTTCCAGTGTGTGGTCATCACACAGTGAGGCAATATCACCCATTGAGTACAGTCTGTTAAATTTAAAGGGACTTCATGCTGACTCTTCCTAATACAGATGTCAGACTACAGCTAGTAGTGCTTATATTTATAGGGAGGCTCATAAACATTCCTGTAAACTGAATAATGCTGGAATTGTCTTTAAAACATAAAGGAAGGTAATTTTTCCTTTATGATCCCATGAGTCTGAAGCTTCTGGAAAATTTCAATTATTGTACTTTATTATGAAATACTTTCTATTCACAGAGAAATGAGTAGGATTATTTAATACTGACACCTGAAAGACTTGGAGATCTAAGTATTACAATAGAAACACATCATCTTACTATATATCCCCAGAGTCAACCAATGTTCCTTATCATCACTGGATAAGAAATTCCACTGTCCAGAACTTGTTTTTCTTAAATTGAGATTGTTTCATATGGTCCTCAGAAATCCAGCAAAGCAAACCGACCTAATAGCTTTGTGTTTCATTTGCCTGAAACAACTATTCTGGTCTTTTCACTTGGAGAATTTTTTCACTCAGTGGTGATGACTAGAGTTTGGATAATGTTTTTCTGTCTGGTCAACCTTAGGTTTTGTTATCTGATACATGGATAAAACTCCATACAACCCAATCTAAGATAAGCAAAACAAAACGAAACCTCGGTAAAATGGAAACAAACAAATGGGAATTGGAGAAGCACTGCATGGGATGTACAGCAGCAGCAGGCTTGCTCTGCTGAACAACATTTCAGCTAAGGAGTTGAGAGCTTTAGACAGTTTCTTTTCTCCCATCTATAACTCTGTGTTCATTTTAATATCATGGGCATAAATGCAGCTGCTGCTAAAACACATAGAAACTTATTCCCATAAAGCTGAATTTGTTGCAGTAAACAACACTTTTAGTTCATACAAGTAGAAAAACTCAGAACAGTTATATAGTACAGTAACTAGAAACAGTTCTTTAGCAGAAGAGTTTGTCTTGTAACTAGACTGTATAAGGGTATAAGTGATGGAGCTTCAGCAAAGCAGAGAATATTCATGGGAAACATGTGGCTATACAGTAGGGTTATAGCTAATATTAGAATAATTTAAACTTAAGTCACATTCTTTCTTGTAATCAGATAAAGTGATTTCAGACCATTCTGACTTGTAGTCATTAAGACTACTAAATCCTGAGCAAAGGTTTATGCTTTTAGATCTGTCTTTACACTGGTGATGACCCATTCAGGGAAACTATTAAATTAGCCTTCTTCATCACATTAGAGACAAGTAGAACAATATTCTCTTTCATTTTTTTCCAGACCTTGTCCTACTGTTAGGTTTAATTCATAGCCCTGTGTATGAGGTCTACCATCTAACTGTAACCAGTCACTGATCACGACAATGTTTGCCCTTTTTTATGAGCAGTCTGTCAGCTGTTATCCGCCACATTTAACTTTTCAAATGTAGTTTTTAATTGGAACATCAAGTTATAATCTTGATATTATCCTTTTACTTATATCAATCAGACAAACTAGAGAAAAAAATATATACCAGAGTAGAAAGAAATTAATTTTAAAAAGAACTAATGAAAAGATTTTCTGAACGGAAATCACAGATGTTTCCTTACTGTTACTTCCATGACCTAAATCAGAATGGTGTAGTGCCATACAGCCTGAAATAAAAACACAATTTTTTACTTTGAAATTAAAAACTGGGAGGAAACAAAAACTGTTAACAACTGAGCAGTTAGTAATTTGTAGGACTCAGGTCTAAATTTGGACCCCTAAATTTAGGAGTCTATGAAGTAAATATCTTCAGGTGAGTGAGAGACATTGTTCTATGTCTCATAGAAGTCAATGGAGAGTAGCACCTAATTTAGTCTTATTAGATGTCTGGAGGCATTTGAGATACCTTATGGCAGCTGCTTGGCCTCCCTCTGCCAGTTGAGAAGGACATGGCTCTCCTGTGAGAATTTTGATGTTGCTTTCGGTCCTGTGCAACAGTCTCAGACTCCCTAAGGCATTTCAGCTGGTGTCAGACACCTTCATTTAGATAACTGAACACAGTAGAAGTTGGAGATCACAGTTGTCCAAAAGCCAGGTTGCCTAAACTAATCTAATCTAATGCCATTTGAAATATTTCATAATATCTCACCTGGGCTCCATCTATCACTTGGTCTGAGCATACATCTCCCTGTTGTTCTGTATCATCTGATAAACAGCATGTCTTGCATGTATCATGCATAGACCTGTATTCTCAGAGGAGCTGAATGGCTTTTCCATGTTCTGTTGATGGTATTTTATCAAAATCTCTGTTTATAATTATGAGATCTTAGACACCTACTGAATATATTAAAGTCTGCATGTATGTTCCTAAATTTACACACATTTTAGACAATCTAAATCTGAGGTGTCATTGAATTTTATTTATGACAGTCCTTTTATAGTTCTAAATAGCCCTGAAGAGGGATATGCTTTCCACCTGACCAGGTTCAAATATACAGACTCAGGAAAACAGCTGGGAGTGTCTAGTATATGGACATAAGTCAGCAGCGGACAACAGTAGCTGGTAGTACTCCACACTAATGCCCAAGAGACCAGCTGACCTGTGGTTTTGGCTTTGTGCTTCACAGTCCAAAAACATTCCTGAGTGTGCTTAGTCCCAAAGTGTTGTATTTTGCTGCCTAATGACCTTGGTTAGACAGCAGTTCCAAATGGAATGCTGTCCAGGCCACCTGATGAGAGGCTGGTCTTAGTTTGTTGGAAGTAATATCAGGTGTGGAGAGATCCCTTTGGAAACAAAATGGTCCAGCACAATTTTTGCACTAATGCAACATGTGTTCTTAGTTTCATTTGCATGAAACCTTTTCTGTTCATGTGCATTTATACAACTGTAGAGAAAAGGTAACATTATATAAAAGTACACAATGCAACTTTTGGAAAGCAAAGTGTTTGTTTGGGAGACAACTGTTCACATCAAGGCTTGGTTAGATTTTTTTTTTTTTTAATACCAGGGTAACTCAATAAATCTAATGAAACATTTTGTTCTTGTAACTGAACAAGATTTATCCTTGCTGTGTCATTTTTACCACTGCATTGGGCACAGCGTGTTTATCTTCTGCCCAAAAATGGGGATTCTTTCAGAAATGCTTGATGTGATTTCAGTTTACTGCGTGCCTCTTTCTGTCTGCATTTCAATAGTGCTTGATGTTTCCAGGTATGTAGCTCTGGTGTTTGAAACCTGAAGCATAAAATAAACCTCAAAAAATAAAACCCCCCAAACCAACAGCAGAGCACATTCAGAGTGAAGGAAACCTAAGCATGGAGCTTAGCTCTGTTGGAATCTAGTGGTGAAGATGGGAGCTAAATTAAAGGGTCTGAGGAGAAAGCTTGAATCACATTCAATTTGGATTTTTCTTCACTAAAGTGTTTGGGAACTTTTAACATAAACTTTTGTTTATGTTAGCTTGTTGTAACCTGGAAGAAATTATAGCTGTAATAATAATCATCTGTGAAAATCTAAACAAACTAATTATGTTTAGGCATGCCTGGGCTGAGGTGTTACCCTAATTTAGGGCAACGTTTTGTGGCTTAGAGGTGCAATAGTCACAAACCATAAGGAAATATTGAAGAGACTATTAAATCTCCTTCTAGCAGGAAGAACTGTGTGTGGTCCTTCATCCTACATCTCTCAGTAAAATGCAGAAATCACTGGAAAATAAAGATGATTAGTGGAGCAAGAGCAGCTCAGCACAGTGAATGGCAGCTCACATTTCTGGGTCAGCTGGAACTTAGATGTGTCCTTACTATATTTCATGACTGCTGTCAAAACCTTGGAAACTGCAAATTGTGAATGGAGCATTAATATAGAATGTCTGGGAAGCAGCCAGTTGCCCACGCAGATGCTTCCCAAGAAATTAAAGGAGAAGACTTAAAATGTTTTTCGGAAGTACTTTGGGCAAAGAACAACTTCTTATTGTGTATTTTGCTTTTTTTATTGCTCCACATTTCTAAGTCCACCTTCAGAAAACAATGTATTTGTCTCCTTGATTGCAGGAGCACCTACATAGTTCAATATAGTTTTACCAAGATGCTCATTGGGGGATATAATTTGTTTTTATTAATGATCCTGGAAACTTAACCTGGCCTATAAAACTGTCTGGCTGAAGGATTACACATGTATAACTTTATTTACTCTTTTCCACTCTACCTGGCAAACATTTCACAACTGCACATTGCATTCCAGTGGAAAGCAATCATTATATTGCCCATGGCTAAGAAGAGGGTCTCCATCCTCAGTTGTTGTAAATTCACCAGTCTTCAGTGAGCAACACTGATTAATCCTGATAAGTATGTGATTCTTGAAAGCTGTGGTCATAGATAGCATTGCAGATCTGGGGTGGAAAACTTGGCATCACATTTCTGTTTAGAGTGGCACATTCACATCTCCAGTTGCCATATGTTTTGCATACCTTAAAATCAACAACTGACTTACCTAATCTGGCAAGAATAAGGCAAAATGAAACCATAACCCTTCCCCAACACTCTTGTGATATGGAGGGATATTAGAAACAAGCCAGTATACCTTTGTATCTGTCATATCTTGCTGATTATTTAGCATTCCTCTGCTGTTGCAGCAATTTCTAAACATGAAACTTCAGTGGTGTGTGTGTGGTGGGAAGTTACAAATTAGACCTATAGACAAATACAAATCTGAGGCAATATATTCATGTGGATGAGATAATTTTTCTATTCACAGAAAAAGAAGGTATTGTTTTCACTAGAGCTGTCAGTGACTCCCCTATCCCACCCAAAATATGAGATAATGGTCTGTAGGAAAGAAATTTGTGCTAGAAACCAACAGAAGTAGCATTAATAGGTCTCTTTTACTTCCATATTTAAAAAAATTCTTTCAATACAAGTATGGTCCAGCAGATATATGGGGATTTAACTGAAATATGGTCATTTCCCTCACATTCTGATAAAAACATGTACACCTGAGCCAGATCTTTTTGCAGCTTGTAAAACAGAAGTGTCTTAAGAAGAGAAATTCTGGTCTAAGGAGTTAAACATCTGAGCCCGAACTTTGTTCCTACTCTGTGTGACACTTTTATCTGTCTTTTTAGTTTCCCTCCCATTTGAAAATTGTCTTGCAAGTGGGGAGATGGTTCTCTCATGATTAAACACAGATTTTAATAGTTTGCTGTATTAACAATGTTTCTGTTTCTGCCAAATGTTGTTGTTGCTTCAGGATTCTTTAGTGTGTACCAAGAGCTGGCACATCTTCCTGAATTTGTTCTGGCACTTTTCAGTCCCCACAGTGTAGCAGCACAGGCACTAAAAGAGTAATTCAGCAAAAAGCCCCAGGGACAGAAATGCCAACCAACCAAAGCCTGACTTGAGTAATGCAGCCAGTATTACTCGAACTGTCCTGGAAAACAGGAACTGGAGGAATAGAATAGAATTTTAAAGAAGATGTTATTTAAAAAAACAAAACAAAACAAACTAACAAAACAAAAAAAAGGTTTGGATTAAGTTCAGTTTTAAAGCTAATGTGAGCCTGAGCAGGGAGAAGAGCATAGCTGCTCCCAGGGAATAGCAGGAATCAAAGTGGTCCACATTTTCCCTGAGAGCATGAAAATGATTGATGGCAGCTCTCTTACAGGCATTGATTACTTTCTGCTTAGTGCTGGCTATTAGAAATGAGAGATGCCTGCCATGCATTCCCACCCACCTGGTGAAGAGGGAGGCAAATTATGACCTTCCCTCACGAAGCCTGAACATCTTCCAGAAATGCAATTGTCCCCATGAGGGACACCGACCTGTGTCCTCCTTTGCAGGAGGAGTGCTCTGTGCCCATCAAATGTGAGACAGGAGCACACAGAGGTTTGGGGGCAGAAACTCGAGTGCAAAGCTGAAAATGTAACTGCTTCATGACCAAGAATCCACATTTGCACAAAACACCAGAGAACAGCAGTGTGGGAGGACACACGGAGCACAAGCTGTGATTTGAAGACAAAGTTTCCAATGTGGCACATGAAGTCAGCTCTGTGATCTGCAGTGTATAACGGGGAGATCTCCAACCTGCAAGCAACTTGATCATGGTTGGGTAACTTAACCCACAGAGATCTCTCTGTCACAGGAAACAGACACCTCGATGGACTGAAAGTAGCTTTGTTCAGACAGCTTGGCCTCCGTCTCCTGAGGAGACCAAACATGTTCCAGCTCTGTTCCCACCCTAATCCTGGACTTACAGAGAAGCTGCAGTGAAGCCAATTTGCCACCCTATCTGCAGTATGGGAGCTGTGGTTCTTGCTCAAAGTGCTCCAAGATTTGCAGCTGACTGTGAACTATTGATTTCTTTGTTCACCGCTCAGAAGAGCTCTTGCTTCTATTTAAGAACAAAATATTTTTTCTCAGATCAGCAAGTAATTTTTTGGCTCTATCCCAAACAAAATTATTATTGCTTATATTATTATATTAATTTTCACTTATTCAAACATGTGAAAAATCTTATTCAATAATTTCCAGTGCTGTTCCAGAGGCTTTTAAAAGAAATATAATTTATCTGAAGAGTCAATTTTTAACACAGTGTTTCTATAGACGTTAATTTATTTCTTTAGAAAGGACAGGTAATATTTTCTTTCTGGCATCCCACTGACATTTTGACACTCTTCTGCTTCCCTCTGTTCCTGGATAACACAGAATAACACTTAAGAAATTACAGGGGGTTTATTTACAGAGTGACACATTCATCAGTGAGGTGGCAATAGCCACTCTGGTACTCATTGCAACCATAAGAGCTTAAACAAATTCCCAAACAGACAGCTGTGATGCCTACTGTCTCCAGCTGTGCTGCCCATGACTATTTTAAAGATAATTTATGATACTCATGTAACAGCAAACTGTTACAATCTGCCTGCAATGTAAAGGTTCCCTGACTAAACGAATAATTTTCCAGTACAATTCAAAATTGTTATTAATGGTAGGGATCTGCATATCTCAAAATATAATTATATGCTTAATTTATCTTCTAATTACTCCAAACATACAGTACTTCAGTAATGATCCTTTGGACTGTTTTCTCCCTTCTTGCTGAATTAATCCTGGCAGCTTCCTGACTCTAGGAATTCATAGTAGTATTGCATAGATTTCAATCATAGTATTGAATCTGAGTTTAGTTGCCATGAGTGCAGCTGAGCAGTGTTCAAGTGTTTAAGCCTTTCTGCTACCTCAACACCTTTTCACAAAGGCAGCCTTTCAGTGTCCACCAGGAATTAGCCATCAAAGCAAAGGCAGTTACCATAATCTGGGGAATCACTGAAGCATCAATCAGGAAGCCTTTTTTCCCCTTTATTTACTTGTTACCTAGGAAGGAACCCCACTGTTTTTATATTTGATTCTTCCTTGATTGTTATCTCAATAAATAGATTAAATGTTAGTGCTCTGTAGGGTCAGGCCATTCCTGCTGCTTGTTCTATTAAAAAGATACTGTCAGTTTGCTTCAAACTCACTAACACATGCGTTTCAATTTAAAACTGAAATCATCTCATACAGATCCAAATTGTCTTGTTGCCACCCCAGGGATTTTGCGAATTGACATTCCCCATCATAACCTCTCCAGCTTGTGTGTTCCCTTAGAGCAGCCGCTTAAATTCCTCCTTACACCTGCAATATTGCTCCCTTTAGAAAGAACTGCTTTCACTCCACTGGGATAAGTCAGAATATAGTTGGTGGAGGCCAAAGGAGTCTTCGAAGAAGACTTATTATATTTGGATTTGAATAGTAGAGGTTTCTCTGCAAGACTGCAGGTTCGCAGAAGTCCACTTAGATCAAAATCTTTTTAGCATTCAAATAATCATTTAGAAGGAACTCAGCCACCTAAAGAAACTCCTTTCCACTTCATCATCATTCTGGGAATCAAGCCCTGAGACTTGTCCAACAGTCTGATCCCATGGAGTTAGTTCTACTGGTGTAAGACTGGTGTAAGAGGAAAATCAGACTCAGAATTTTCAATTTTTCCAGCTATTAAGTGCCTTTCAGTTAATTTCCTTTTTTTTGCTATTAATACTGAAAAATGTCACTTCCCTGACCTTTTTCATTTCCCCCTTTTCCATTTGGGTAATGAAAATAGAAGGGTAAGACTCATGGCAGCATTACAGCAATGAAATCATATTAACAGTGCCTTCAGTTTTCCCTTTCTGAGCACCATGCTCCCTTAGCTAGTTTGTATATATCTCCTTTTTGTAAATAATATGAACACAGAACACCTTTTTTATTTTATTTTATTTTTAAACAAAGCAATATTAAATCCAGTCATTTCTTTAGTTTCAAAATTAGCTCACTTGATATATCTCTCACTCATGAAAGCTCTTTAGCAGCTCAACTGACTTCCAGTAAAATAAAGGAAGGGTGAATCAGGATTGGGTCATACCTAAACTTACTACAGATTAGTTTACTTTCTACAGAATAATTTAAACAATTCCTTTCTACATTTTTACATCATACGTATGCTGTTGATGGTACATTGTGGGAGTAGCATATTGAAACACAAGTGCCATTTGCCTCCTCCTCAGGCCAATCATCTTATATATTTTCCATTTCAAAAACTACCGACTGAACCTATTTGCAAGAAAATAATCCTGCATTAAAAGATGTCCCTGTGAGTAAAGGCTACTTTGTGTAGGGCAATGCAAATTCAGAGTCCTTAAATTATAATGTTGGCATTTCAGCTCTTTAGTTTCAGACTCCCAAGGGTTGTTTCCACCTTTTTGAGGTGGAAATAGTAATTTCTATTAGAATGTGACAACATATTTCCCTAGACAGTGCTTCTAAGGGAATTTTTGAGAAATTTGTTTGAAACCTCTTATTTGGTTCAGTACATATTGGGAGACTGACAGTCAGTTTTCATGGTTGCTTGGAATCCTCTGTGATAGAGAGTTCTATTATATCTTTTTTTTTTTTTTTTCTTATTGTGAATCCCTGGGTTTAACATTCTCTGCTGCCATGCAAACAGAATAAATTGTGGCCGTGGTATGCAGACAAATATGTTCCTTTGTTTGTAGCAATCGCATAAATCTGTGTGTATTGATACCAGTGCAGAGGTCTCTGATGATCCTGAAAGAGAGCATTTGGGCAGGATATCAATCTCTTATGATCCTGAAATAATGCCATGAGATCTTTAACTTCCACTTGAACAAGCACTAAAGACTGAGAGATGGAAACTTGGATTAACTTCTTATCCAAGTGACACCTCTCGCAATGTTTTTGACCCTTACTTTAAAGCTGTCACCGGTTGCCTTGATATATGGAAACACTATCCTTTTAAATCCTCCTCCCTCTTATCTCTGCAGGCAGTTTCCTGATTTGCTTTTCTTTCTCTTAGATCATCCATATTATTTCTTGACAGGGGCTGTGTGGACAGCCACACTTTCGATGGTACTAAGAAAGAAAAATGTTTCTCTGTTTTCCAGTCAAACTTAAAATATTACAGACAATCTTAGTAGTTTCACTCAGAAGACTCCAAAACTTTTTGTTTCAGGTTACAGAAAGAAAAATAACAATTTTAAAAAATGCAGAAAAATATCCCTGCAAACTCCTTTTCATCTTACTCTGATTTCACATGCCAAGTTTCCCAGGAAAATCAGAAGTGTACTATAGTAACAGGATACCATTTCCATCATTCCAAAGAGCTTTCGTCAGTAATAAAGAACCTGTTGGGCTGACACTGTTTCACCAACAAAAATAAAGCTGGTCCCACCCAGCTCCAGAGATTATGTTTATGCTAGTACAAAGCCATGACCAAGGAACAGGTAGGAGCACAAGCTCACCAACACCTCTGTTATTTAACAGTTGCCATGGTCCCTGCCACTGTTTTGCCTAGCGCCATTTAGTGTTTACCAGACAATACCTGGGCCCAGTTCAAGAGACAGCACATGTCTGTGTCTGTTTCCCATGGGCTGATTTGGGTGTTTTCATCCTGGTGTCCTTTGGAGAGAAACGAGACGAAGTGTGTGAAGTCAGGCCATGCCATGTGTCACCGGGGGTCAGGAGCACAGAACAGTCTTTGTCCATTGTTACAGACACAGCCAGAGAGTCTGTGGCTGAAACACAAGAAACGTGGCAACAGAGGAACACAGTGGAGTATCCTCCCAGTGGAAAGAAATTTTGTGAGGCAATGCATCACCTGGAGAAACATTGTCTGTGTTGGCATAGCCTGGACTGTATTTAAAAAGAGTTCTTCTAGAATGGGGTGGTGAAGATGAAAGAAATAATGAAGCCTGGCCTAAATGCTGAGAATAGGTAATAGGGTAGGTTGTTAATTTTTGCTTTATAGGTAGAAATACACATTAGTTTTAAAAATTATAAAGAAACAAACATTAGCAACACTGTTATTATCCCCTGCCCATGCTGGTGGCTTTCACGATTTCTGTTGGAGACACTCAAAAAGTTAATTCTGCTCTCATACAAAAAAAAAGGAGTGATGAGGTGGGACACGAATGAAGCAGAGCACATTTCTCCTACTCCACTGGTGGCTGATCTGCCTTGTGGAAGCCTGACCTTTCCCAGACGCTCATTCACACACACCCCATAAAATGCTCAATACTCTCTATTATGTTGATTTTTGTGCCATGGGTTGGAAAAATATTAAAACAGTGCCAGAAAGGTAATTTTGCAAAGATGACTACTGTTAAGTTGTATAACCATATAACAGCCTTATGGTTGAGACTGACATCTCCTCTGGGATGTGAGAAACTCTAGAAATAGACTAATAAGGATTTGAAAATAAGAATAAGCAAGTTGTACTTGACGTACTTCTGAAAAAGACAACCACAAAGGGAATAAAACCAGAAAAAAAGTGTACAAAATCATAAGTCAAATATACCACTTGAATTTAGACCAGTGGTCTCTGCAGAGTAATAACTTGAATGACAAAGGTATTAAGGAGAGGGGTCAAATCCCCTCAATGTGAAAATAATTATGAAATAAACCTACCATCAGCAAAGTCACTTTCTTTCTGATATTAGTATTCAATGTTCTTTTGCAAAGAGATCGAAAGTGTCCCACCGTGATTAATTTACATGTAAAAGAAATTGGGAATTGTGATCTAGAAACTGTAAGTGGATTCATAGTTTTTCTTGGTTTTCTTTTTTTTTTTTTTTTTAAGTTACTCTGGTGAAGAAGTGAACTTTAACATGAATGTCAGATCCTTCTGCAGACAGCATCTCCTG
Source organism: Myiozetetes cayanensis (assembly GCF_022539395.1). Lineage (NCBI taxonomy): Eukaryota > Metazoa > Chordata > Aves > Passeriformes > Tyrannidae > Myiozetetes > Myiozetetes cayanensis. The sequence continues at coordinate 7,891,325 of NW_026087521.1, forward strand.
CTGCTCCAAACCAACTGAGTGGGTAAGATCACAAACAAACAGCCAGCACAGTCCCAGTACGCTCCCAATATCCTGAACTTCCACTCATTAAAGCTGGGCCTTACGACAATACAATATGGCTTCCCCAGAGATACCTTTTCCCCCCAAAAAAAAATTACGCTGAGTATTTTAGCTTTTTTACCCTGTCTTGAGACTTCTGTGATGAAGCAGGGAAAGTGCAACATAATTTCATTATGTCTTGAATATATGCACTGTGAATATTAACCTTTTTAGTCAATAAAATTAAATATATCTTGCAGATTCACAGCTTCAGTACATGACCAGCACAGTTACTCAGGCTGCAGGTACTTTAAGAACATGCCCAGATTACAGCTATCAGGAGCAGAAAATTTTACTCAATATATTTATCGTGCCTTTCTTAAATGACTTAAAATGTTAAAAGTTGAAGTCCTCTTTTTCCTGAAGTCGATTACCATAAAGCTATGGGAGAAAATAATTTTTTTTCCCATATGAAACCCAAGTTCTTAAGCTCTGTTCACACAGCTGGGCATGCAGAATCAGCAAAGCTCTTAAAAATTCCCCAGGGAATTAATGTAACTTAATGGCAGTGCAACAATGGGATAGGGCTTGTCGCAGTCTTCCCAGTGACTTCCAAATAAAATAAAATATAAGAAATAAATAAAATGAAGTAAAATAGCCATTCAATTTTCTCTGACAGAGACAGTTGAAATGGTACTAACTGACAAATTTGTTCAGACTGAGGCTGTAACCCTCGCTGTGTTTATTCCAATGAGATCACTGCCACAGTCACTGGAAGTATAGTATGTGAAAATTCTTCATTGTTTCTGCACTAGTTTGTTCTGCTACAGTAGCTGAGGCAATTTAAAGGCAAACTCATGGGAATTACTGCAGCATAAACTTTAAATGTGAACATTATGCTAATATCACAAGCCAGTCTAATTTAGCACTTCTGCAGCTCTTGAAGGCGTAGTACTAGATAGTCCCTTGTCTCCTTTGAACTGAAAATATGCCTTTTCTTACTGTGGGGACAATTTTCAACTGATCACTGAGAGACATTTTGGCTGAGTATTTTGCATAATTTTACGGTTCTTATAATCCTGATTATTCTTTAATAGAGAAAAATTGGCTGGCTTTCTCATATGAATCATTCTGGTGTTGAGAAAGCGAAAGCAGCCAGCAAATGTTACAAAAAACCAGGAGGGGAACTGAGTTACAGGCGTATCCCAAAGCATCCAAACCAGTAAAACATCACATATTATTCGTGAACAGTGCAGCCTCTTCAGAGGTACCGGACTGCTCCTCCAAAGTCCTATTTAATATGGGATTGACAAGAAAACTGTCTCATTTAACATATGATTTACTAGACGCCCTGTCTTGAAGCTGACTTGACTACTGGCATAGATGGAGAGGTCTGCTTTCATCCTACCAAGCCTGAGCACAGACAGGTCACCCTGTGTCCATTATCTCTTTCCTGCTGTCAGAGCATCAGATGTATCCCTGTTCAGTTTGGGTTTCTGTCGCCTATCACTCCAGTCCCCAGTGACATAGCCTGGGGAGATGCTCTGTGCTCCCAACTAGTCCTTGTCTTCTCCTTCTTCCAGACTTTCCTGCAGTTGTCTCAGCTGTGAGGCCCACAAAGGTGTGATAAAAATTAGACAGCTGGCATAGACTTGGGGGGGTGGTGGGGTGGGGAGGGCTGTGAAAATAGTAGACCTGCAAATTTATTTATTTTAGTTCCACAACTGAATCAAAATGAGAGAGGGAGAAAAAGAAGGTCATATATGACTAGGTGCAGAAGGAAAATCAGTTCAGATCTGGAAAAAGTAAAAACTGAAAACCTGTTCCTTTCTCCAGAAACCCAACCTAAAAGGGAGTTCTGAAAAAAAGCTACTACTAGAAAACAGGTTGATGCTCTTCTGACTCAATATAGTCAGTATAGGCTAAAAAATCTTTGGTCAGGATTTAAGGTTTTTAGGATTTTTCAGGATTTTAGGGTCAGGTTCAATGCATCACTCTGCCTGAGGACATTTGAACCTAATTCTTCCCTCCAGAAGAATACCTGAATTACAGTTTCATGGCAGCATCATGATTCAACTCTTTCATGTTGTATAAATAAATATTCACAAAAGTGGAGCATAACTATCACTTCCAAGTGAATGACTCAAAAAAAGTGGTTGGGATAGCTAGTGCTAATATTTTTCATGGAATAATGTATATTTAAATCAGAGTTCTCAAAGGAGATACTAGAGGAACTTCTAAAATTTCTGACATTATAAGATTGCCATACTAATTTGAAATCATACACTGTTTTATTGAACACTGAGAGGATTGTTGTGGGAAGAGAAAGATTTGAATTACTTTTTGTTTTTAGAAACAAAATTTGATCCTATTTTCCAAATTCTAGATGAATTCTACTATGACTGAGGAAAAATGGAGACATTGTTTCTGTTTGTCTTTAAGGCAGATTTAAGAAACTAGTCTTTTTCCTTCCAAACTCATACAATTTCCTGGACACAGAACTCAAGAGTTCTACCATTTCTCAAAAAAGAAGGAAAAAAAATTAAAATTGCCTAGATATGACTTTAAATTTTATTCTTAGATTTAATTTAATGTAACCTAATCCAAACCTCTCAATTTTCTCAGATGCACGACACAGTTCAGGGTCTCTTTACTGTGTCCACAGGTCACTGTTTTGCCATTTGCTTATTCTGAAAGTCCTTTGCATCACCTAATTCATATTGCAGCTATGTGACTGATATATGGGCTTCCTGATACAGTGAGGTAATAATTCCTGATGGAAGGCACTCTAGAAATTTTTGGGAATTCAAGGGAGAAATCTGAAGAAGCCAAATAAGAGTGACAAAGTATATATTGAGAAGAAGATATTATTTTTACTGCCTGATGTATCACAGTAAGACTGTGTTCTGCACTGCATTTGCTGTGATATACATTATTTGAATAAACACAACTCCCATGGTACAATGATTCCTAAAGCCAAAACTGAATATACACATAGAACTTCACTTAAAGAGAAGCTGAACTCTAAAAAGGACCTACAATAACAAGGTGTTTCTAGATTAAATACTTGAACTGCTTACTTTGGAGATCACATCTCAAATTAACATATCTGCAGATCATGTTTTCCAAAGGGTAACAGTCTTGATTTCTGTTGGTTGGGACATAAAATTGTTGAAGGAGGCTTTTGTGGAGCATATTCTTTAGGTGAGTGAGTTTCAGTTTAGATCATTGGACTCTGAGATGAAACCTCTGCTTTGGCAGTTTGCAAAAAAAAAAAAAAAAGAAAAGATAAAAAAAAAAAGCCTTGGGAAAGGCATTGGCCCTGGATTAAGGATATCTTTTCCAATCACTTCTTTTATGAGGAGTAGAAAGGAAGGCTGGGGGCACTGCAGACAGAGAGGGAAGCCTAATTTGGAGGAAGGGAGGCAACAGATCTAAATGATTATTTATAATTTCTTTTGTTGTCATGACATTTTATTGCATTTGGCATGGAATAGCTGTGCTGCTATAGGAATTTATGTTCATTCCTCATTCAAATGAAAAAAAAAAGAAAAAGAACATTTGTTTCTAAAATAAAGAGAACATGCAGGAGCATCCACAAGGAAAATGACCTCTTTCATTTAGTCCATCTTTAGTAATGTGTAAAACACAGGAATTTACTGACCAACTAGTTTGGTCAAATTCTTCTTCTTGGGTTTGTCAAGCAGAGGAAGAAATCTGCTACCCATGTTCAAAACTGAAAAAGCACAGGTAAGATTTTCAAAGCTTGGTGGGCCTTCAAAGACTGTTTCACTCAAGTTTTTGGTTCTGGTTCTAGAATTAATTACAACAATTATCCATTCCTATCAGAATTTATCTAAAGACTCCCTGAGAACTGAACACTGGGTAGTGTGTGTGAGGCTGGATACACAGACTTGAAGAGCTAGTCAAGCGAAACCAGTGTCTGTGGAGCCTGGTGTGAGAAAACAACACATCCCACGTCTGTCTAAGTATTTGCCTCTTTCCTGTCTCATCTCAGAGGTGGAACTATCAATGTCTCCATGTATTTCCTCTGAAGCTCCTAAGTTGCTTTTAAAGCTGAGTGATAGCAACACTTGCACTAAAGAGAAGTGGAGTTTAAATTTGCTGAACCAGAGTTCAGTGTCTGTGGGTGTTCTCCCAGTTAGACATTGGTGTGCCCATGGCAACTGACTTCTCATGATGTCCACTTTGTGGTGTTGTTCTTGGATGGCTGAAATAGCGAATGCTTTTAAAGCTTTTTGCTTCACTTGACTGAGGGTGGAACGGTTCCAGTTGTGTAAATAGCTCCTGGTGCTCTTCCAGTTTTTCTCCTCACTACCCCATGGAGATACGTTTTCTTAAGCAGGGCATAGTAGGAGAAGAAGCTCTGCTGGATTCCTCCTCACAAACCTTCCAGCACATCTCAGGCCTGAACTATAGTATCTCTATCAGTAATGCCCTTGACCTCTCCTTGAACAAAAAGAACCAGTTTTACCACGTTAAGCCATGGTTTTGTTGGATGGACAGTTAAGAGAGACAACTGAACACATGTGACTCTTGCTAGGACTTGGGCCTCCAGAGACAATCAGTTAATATCCCAATCAACTACACATTTCTCTATTCTTATACAAGTCCCATGAGATAACAACTACACAAAAAGGAATATTATCTAATTAACACATGCAGTTGGAATTTGATCTTCCATTTTCTTTCAGAATATCTCAGTTGAAACTGCACTCACATCACTACAGGATTTATGAGGATTACTCAAAGTGCTTTTTCCCATACACATGGTGAGTATGAGTTTCATCCATCAATGCAAACTTGCATAAGCCCTGTGAATGAAGGGTTAGACATGACTTTGAAATCCTATCTCAAGCAGCAGAAAAAATGGAAAGTGCATAGAATATAATATACAGTGTGTGGATATGCATTTTTTCACACTGTATAGTTGTAATGTGTAGTTTATGAGTATTACATTGAGGCTGGAAGGTATAACATTTTGTATAACATAGTTTTCCTTTGTTTGTTTGATAAATAAAGAGCATGGGAATTACAAACCATGTTTTGATAGTCTATATTGGAGTAATAACACCTGAATCTTACTGCTGATTTTAGAGGCTTGCTTCCCTCAAAATATCCAAAGTTACAGAGGAAAAGAGTGAAAATTAGTACTTGCAATCCCCTGGCTCCTAATTTTATGACCACGTGCCTAGATGCTTCCTGGAAAAATGATGGAGAAAGGAAGATGCCTGTGTTCTGGTCTGATACAGATTGCTTGTAGCTACGTTTGTTTCTGGAGTTACATTGTTGATGTCTACTGAAGATATGACACCGTTAAAAAAGCATTTAACCAAAAAAATAAAACTATTCACTGCTGACTCACAAAAATTACTCTCCTTCTCCATGAACAACAGACAACACAGCATGCTGAGACTGAAAAATCCTATCAGACAAGAGGTCCATCAACCTTTCCTCATCTAGTGACTATTGTCTGATGCACATGAAATAAAAAACACCACACACAAGTAAAAAGTAAAACTATAAAATGTCCTTTTTACTATTATGGTCTTTAAGCATTGTTAAGATCTCATCCAGATCTTTGAAAGAAGTGGGATGCTCAAAGCTTTACAGTACAGACCATCTTCATTCTTTCTTTCTCATCACTAACTTTCTTTTCAAGCCCTTCAGTATACTTAAACCTTCTTCCCCAAGGAAGTAGCAGTAACAACAGAAAAGTCAAGACAGAAAAAAATGTATTCTAGAGGCCATAGGGACAGGGTAGGCAGTAGAAGAATAACAGTTCACAAATAGAAGAGTATTCATGAAGAGCTGATCTTTGCACCCTCTGGCTTTTTCATAGGGGTGGAAATCATGCCAGTTCTTGGGTTCTTCAAAAGAACAGTGCAAGAGAAAGGCCAGCAACACCCTCACTAACTCTGGAGGAACTGCTTTTGTTTCAAAATCATAAAATGAAGATCCCCAGAGAAGTAGGTTTTGAGTTCAGCCTCTGTAATTTCAAGAGACATAATGTGAAGGAGTGCTGAGCACTGATCTGGAAAATCAGTTGCCAACAGAGATATCTAAGAGGTGGCACCAAAAATCTACATTGAGTTTTAACAGCTGAGCCTATGAAATGCAAATTCAAGTGCTCAGAGAATCCCTAATAGCTAAAACAATCTTGTCTCCTACACTAGATACTGATCAGGATGCTTTATTTGAATAATTTCTGAAAAATAGGATCCTATAAAACATAATGTATTTCCTGGTAAAAAGATATTAATTACGTTTGTACCTCATTCTGTCCAGCTGGATTAAGTTCTTGCTGAGCACATCAGACAGCTTTTATTTGCTTCTTGTCATGCTAAGTAAGAAGGCATTTAATACCAGAAAATAGCTTTAAAACTATATAAATCCTTGCAGCTGCAAAAGGACCCACTCGGACTGAAAATCCTTGCTTTTTAAAACAAACTTGCTTTGTTAACCTATTTTAAATCCAAATATCCGAAGTAATGTTTAACCCTTGTTGTCTTTCCTCCCCTCTTACATGATACCCTTGCTCAGTTATTGCAGTATACTTGATTTAGATTACAGGTCTTCACTTTTTCCTCAATGCACAGTATTTTAGGCATGGTAAAGTCTCATTAAAGCAAATAATGTAAACTTCAGATCCCACTCCACCTTTGGAACTTTGTATGGCAAGAGAACCATGCATGTCTTGTACTATGGAATGATGTATAACAATGAAAATTATCAGAAAGTTAAATGAACAAGCCTGGATCAGATATTCTCTCAAAAATGTCATCATTCTGCAAAACTGAGAAACTCCATAGGACCCTCTGCATGTCAAAAAATTAATCATTTATATGCAGGGGGAGCAGAGTCTAGACTTAGCCAAGTCCAGGCTTTAGAATTTAACAACATACTATATTGCTTAAAATAAGATATCTGACAGATATAAATCTGTATTTGTCTATATTTGTCATATGCATATGTAGACTTTATATTTTATTTTCATAATTCAGTTTTCATAATGAAAATATTTCTGGATCATATGATCACCTAGTTTAAATATCATAATAGAGAAATGTGACTCATTTTAGAGAATGTGGAATATTTTTGTATCTAAAAAGCTCATTAGAGTTAGAAATTTTTTTTAAACTATCCACAAATTGAATTACAGACTATATTTTGAAGAAAAAAATCATGAATCATAAGGAAAAATGATTGATTTAGCCAACAAGTCAGTCCAAAATACTAAATGAAGAGAGACAGGACAGTGCTGCATCTGGAAACCACGTGTTAGAAAAGGATGCTAATTCCAAGACTGGACCCTGGCTTAGGCTTCTCTGTTTTGTTCAGTCTTGAGTTTTAACAGGTATGAGCTTCATTGTTACCTCTAAATTCAGACAGCATTACCAGGATTTATATTGTCTGTGTCCATATTCTACTATCAAATGAGCTGGTTATTCCATTCCAAGAAAAATTTTGATTACCTGTGTGCTTGCAGTGATTTCCCATTCTCTGTGTCAGCAAAGATCCATGACAGTAGATTTCGGGTTGATTACCAGCCATCAACCAGTTATTCTACCTAAACTAACAAATTAGTTTTTCTGGCTGATATTAATCTGGGACACACCTTTCAAGTAGGAGCTAAGCTAAAACAACCAAGATAATTTTTGAATGTGAATTTAAGGAACTATTTGAAAGATCTCACTAGAAAAAATTAGAGAGAAAATACATACAGGTCACCTGTATGCAGAATGAAAATGAACTGCCCTGCCAGCTTCTTGCTGAATTTCCCTAAATATTCCTATATCACTGCTTTTAATATGAAGATTTGGGGTTCATTCAACTGGTATTGCAAAGTCATCTGCATGAAGGTTTATTCATACAGTCTTTATTTCATGTGTGCTTTGATCAGTCAAGGCCTAGAAAGGAAGAATTCTTTTAAATGAACAAGAATTAATTCCAAGGATGAGAAGATATCCCTCACAAGTTTCAGAGGAACATGAAGTGTGCAATATTATCAGGAATTCTATAGGCCAAATGAATTGTTACCATTCCAAACACTGGAAAAATCAGCTATTGGCTTACTTAAGAGACTAGAAATCTGTAGTGGTTTCCAAGCATGGTTTCCAGATATCTTTTATTTGCTTTTTATTGCTGAAGTTGCTATGGTTTGAATTTCCAAGCTTTTCTCTGCCACAGGCTGTAAACTGATGTTTTATCTGTGTTTAATGGAAACTGATCTTGTATGAACATAAAGCTTGGAGTTGAATGTTCAGAAATCCTTCAATTATTGTAAGTCTTGAGATAATACAGTGAGACTTGGAATTACAGAGGACAGGTAAGAAACCACCCACACAACACTGAAAATGTATTGCAAATTAAATACTGTGTGATAAGATCAGTAGGACTTTACGAAGAGCAGAACTTTCCTTTGCAGTGCCTTATGGGTTTCCCAGGCTGGTTAGACACTGAGAATGGCCAAAGCTTTTGGTTGCTTCGCTCAACTCCCTTAAAAATATATGCCCAGGTCTCTTTCATTGACCAAGTGAGTAACTGACCTGTCTGATTGGCATTTGATAGTGGGAAGCATCATGGCATTTTGCTTCTGTGATTCAGAAGTCACTTGTGAGCTTTACTTCCCAAATGACCCCAGTGTTTTACTGGAAAACCTAAGACCTGTTCCATAAAAATCTTGCTCAAAAGAGAGCACCGTAACAAGTTTGGCAAGGCCCAAGAATTCATCCTTTGGGATCTTTCCATCAGACCCGTGCACTTCTGCATCATACATCTCACATAATGAGGGAGGTGGCAGAAACCATGTTGCTATGTAGTGCTGCATCAAGGTAAACTGAGAGAATCACTTGCTGTCTCTCTATAAGAGAGGAAATAAATCCCAGAATGTGTGAGGGACCACAGCACAGTAATGCAACTGACGCTTGGAAAGCTCATTAGCTATATGCACTGCACTTCTTTCATTAGACTGTAAAAATTGTGAATCTAAGGTAATTGTATGATGTCTTCCTTATGACAGTCTTTGTGCATTTATCTTCTCAACAATTTTCAGGGAATTGGTATTAGACCTTCCAGTAAACTGGGAGACAGGACACAGAGATGGATTATCTTGGACAAATCTTCAGAAGAGTTAAACCTGTGCTATCACCAGACCACACACTTCTTCCTCACCCAGACAGGTGGAATTCACTCTTTTTTCCCTTTCACGAAAATAGATCCCCTTATAATGGCACTTAGAGTTTAAACTGCACTTTTAATTCCTCCCAAGCAAGACACTAGAGTCATAGCAGATTAATCTGCCTTTTCTTTCTGTCAGGCAAATAGCCTGAATTTTTAACTGACCCACTGTGATTTCTGAGTTGAAGACAAACAAATAGGGCTTTTATTAAAACCAAAATACTTAGCTTTTTTGAAACACCCTGCTTGGTGTTTGCTTTCTACACATAAAACCTGTTTTTCTTTTATCCCTCCAAAACATTGTGATGGAAAAAAGACCCTCAAGCCTTACTATAGAGCAATTGGGCCTTTAAAAACAAATTTTGGGTAATATGAGTTTTTACAACACATTTATATATTTATTTCTTGGATTAGTGTATTTAAGGACTGTGAGGAGTTGAGGGGACTGACTTCTTTTGCTAAACCACATGGGGTTCTTTTGGCATGAGTGATGAAGCTGTTCTATGCCAGATAACTGAGGCTTATGAACAAAGCTACTTGATTTAAAAGTTCATGCACAGGTTACAGAAACACCGGTTGCTGTGAGCAGGTTTTCTTCTCCTCGCCTCTTCTAAACCTTTAAACACCTATTTTTGCAGCCACCTCTAACTCCAGCTAAGGGGCTTACATATGCCTGAAGAAAGCAAAAAGACTGTGCTCCTGCTTCTCAAAGTGTGCTCAGTAAACGTGGACACAGGTCCTGTGGCAAGCCTTCATTTACTGCTTAATTCTTTTTACAGGCAGCAGGTATTAAACAGGCTTCTTGCAGCAGCTGTTCTGGGAAACACTGGCATGACTGTAATCCTCCCAGCTGAAATACTCCAAGGTATTTACTGATTCTGACTGCTCACAGCTGAAGAGTCTCCAAGTCACTGGAGCCAGACTAACTCTGGGGTCCTGGTATTAATAGCCAAATGGAAAAATGAAGAAAAATGTATGTTCAGGATCTGAATTTTAGGTTAAACAGGAAAAGTACACAGATCAAAGGCCTCTACAGGGGGACACCCAGGAACTTTTGGTTTAGCTCTTGAGTCCTTTTCAAAACACGCTTTTTTTTCCCTTTAAATTTAATTCAGCTTTTGAAACACAGAATATAATTTCAAACTGGAATTAGAAACATATTTGCTTATGCCTCAAAAAAGATAAATCAATGGGGTTTTTCACCCTGGTTCTTTGTTTTAGTTGAACCTACTTTTCAGATTTTGCTTCCTGATTTGGTAACTCTCAAGTCTGCGGGGCGTGTATTTTATTTATTTTAAGTGATTTTAGAAATAAAATATTTACTGAAAAGCACCTCCCAGCACTGGAAAATCACTTTGGAAGCAAATATAATGACGAATATTCTCAAAGAAAACACTGAAAAGGAAATATCCTACTCCAAGATGAACAGAAATATGAAAAAACATAGACTTCATCAGGCAGATCAATTCCTCATAATAACATAATCTAATAATCAGGCTGACTAAGGACTTTGTATCCTTTGGTGAAAAGAAAGATGTAAGGAATAGCTGCATGCTAAAGTCCTGGTTCACTGGCTTCTCTCAGACACTTAAGTTTTATATTACTGCCTCAGCTGAATTTTTTTTAATATTATTATCATTATTTTTTTAATACTAGGCTGCTTTAACTTCCTTATCCAGGGACTAGAGTTTTATGGATTCAGCAGACAGCGTACCAGAAGCCGAAGTTAAAATTCTTAATTTCTTCTTTTATAGAAAAACAGATCATTTTGAATGGAAAATTTTGTAATCTTTGTAACTAAGATGGCAAGGTGTTTCTCAACACTTTTCATTCATGGAATAACTAAGATACATGAATTTCTCTGTCTAACTTGGGGATGAACTAGAAGCAGTTCTAATAGGAGCATAGAGATGGCTGAGCTTTCAAAGACTGGATGGGATTTCAGGCAATACTACAGTGTACCTTTACCTCATTAATTCACTTATTTTTATGGAGACAGATCATAACAGAGCATGATGCTGTATGTAGAAAAGACATAGACAGAATGAGGTTGTGAAGCATGTTGTACAGAAAATCTCTCAGTGAAAAATATTCAAACGCTAACATTCTTTTTTTCAGCCTTCCCTGCTTATTTTTCAGCATAAAATGGTATATTTGAAGAAATTTTAATGACCATTGCTTCCTTAGGCTCATTGTGCTATTGGATGTGTTTTTTACCTGCTCATTGCTCTACAGGGGCAGTAAGGCTAAACCACAGAAGTTAGCACTGTCGTAGGCAGATTATGAATAGTTTGCCTTTCACAATAAAGAGCAAACCATAACTATCCCTGTCTGTGTTGGAGGGGTTGGAACTACATGATCTTCAAGGTCCCTTCCAGCCCCAATTTTTCTAAGATTCTATTATTCTACTATCAGTAGTTGGAAGTTTTCAAATTACTTCCATATTATGGTGCTGCCTGGCATTTTGTTCCCATTTTAATCCATCTTTCTACTGTTTGAGTATCAGACTCCATGCACTGCACCAGTTGAGGTCTTACCATGTGTCATTTTTTCCCTCATTCTCTACAGATCCCATACACATCTCTACAACACCAGTAGCTCACAGTCATGCTGTGAGTTCATACTACGCATTCTGCTACTATTTGTTACTTTCAAACCCTCAGCATCCAACCCCTCCAGCAGAAAGTTTTATTACTGCCTAAATGAATCTTCCCACTTTTCATGGTAAAGATTCTTTCTCCCTTTTTATCTCTCTAGTAAAAGACTTTCCAGCTCTTTCTTTATGGCATCCCTATCTTTCACTACAGTGACAACAGCTTCAAATGCTGTATTATCACGTTTTATTAATTCTGGGTTCCTGTACAGAAGTTATAATGAAAACATTACATCAAGTTCGTCCAGGTTTGATCCTTGAGAAATTCCACTGAAATGTCCATGTGGTTTAAGGCTTCTCATTTAGATACAGCTTATCATCTTCACCTAAGCCATTCTTTATTTAAGTTGCAGTTCTTGCGTTAGTCATCTCCATCCCAAGAAATTTCCTCTGTGGCCCAGTCTCAAAAACTTTGCTGAAGTCCAGATATGTACTGCATCTTCCTCGTGAAAAATTGAAGCCCTTCCACAGCTACATTTTCCAGAAATTTTGAATGGATATTATTCTTTCACTGTTCCTTTAGGTCAAAACATCTAACGTCTCTAATATCTTCAAAAATGACCCTGTCACTCTTAAAATTAAAAGTTACTTCTCTCCAGCTCAGTGTTTATTCTTTAAAACATTTGTTTGCTGAAACAACTGGAACATACCAACACCACCAATAAACATTTTCCAATCTGTATGCAAAATTAATCTGATACATATAGAGTATTAGAAATTATGGAATTATTTAGAATGAAATTAATTGGAATGGAATGAAATTAATAGAATAGAATAGAATAGAATAGAATAGAATAGAATAGAATAGAATAGAATAGAATATTTTCAGTTGGGAGGAACCTACAATGGTCACCTAGTCCTACTTCATGACCACTTCAGAGCATACATTTATTCATGCTTTGTATAACTTCTGTTTTGGGCTGCTGTTCTAGGATAAAAACCTACAGCATGAATACTACCAGACTTGTGTCTTCAGTTCTCTGATGTAGAACATTCAGCTGGGAGCCTTGAGCTCTGATTCTGTTTGACAGCAGAGAATGACCGGAGTCCCAGATAACTACTTTGTTTTAAGAAAGAATCAATACAAGAAATTTTTATGTGGAAACCTTTTGTGATTCAAATCCCAGCCTCCTCTGTTAGTCCTGAGAGTACCTTTATTACTGTCATATGTCATTCCTGAATTTCACATCCTCATCTGGCATCACTAAGACTAAAATGATACTATACACTGACAAAACCAAAAGGCTATAGTTAGCGAGTTTGAAGATGAAGGATTTCTAGTTATAGGAAACTGGAAATTGTGTACTCAGCTGTAACACAGAAAAGGTCATTACGTCACTGTCATGATGCAAAGGATGGAACAAATTAAGTCTGGGCTCTGCTGATATAACTACAGAATTACTTTTGACCTTCACCTCTCATGAATGCCCTAACCATGATAGGCTGCATACTTCAGACGCCTCACCCTCCTTACAAACGCATTATTGAAATGATACATGTTTACAGAGCTGTGGTGTCAGTGTGTAGGCATTTTTTTCATCAAAGTGTCCTAAATTATTTTCTTAGAAAGTTTCTGATTCAGTTCTTTAGGCCCACTCAAAACCTTGAGGTCCTATATAAATAAAACCATAGAGCAGGGAGGCACTTTCCAAACAAACACAAACGATTTATCAAATTTGATAAATTTGATTTATTCAAAGTTCTCCTGATGATGACTCATCTTTTAATCTGCTAGGGAGCACAGTACATGTCTTCATGTACTGGAGAATCAGAAGCTGCAACAACCTCTTAGCCATTTTAGCTTCTGTTATATTGTTTGGAACCCAGAACTAGGTGAGATGAATCCCACCCTTCCTTTCTGATTCTAAACATTACTGTTCATATGGAACAAGACTTGTTATAAAAGCCCACTTTAGGTAAAGACAGAAAGGATTAAGGACATTACACATGTTCACTGCCTTAGAAACGTGTGTGATGCCAAGTGTGAGGTCACCTGAGCAGAATGTATAGTGATATTTAGTATCATAGGAGACAAAGATAAAAATTAATAATTTAGTAAAATCACTACCACAGTCAAAATAAAAGAATTACATTAAGCTGTTTTAGAGCAACTGATGGTAGGTTAGAGCTAATCAATTAGCCATGCAGAATACACAGTAGCCACTACACTAGGCCATCATACAAGGGCAGAAGATGGATTTTTGAAGAGTACTAAAGAGACTTAAACATCAAACACACTGATTTCCATTATCTCTTCACTAAATCTTTTTATAACCCCAAAATAAATTACTTGGCTGGTATACACTGACTTGGGTCAGTTGAGCTGAGTGGAGTTAAACAGATTTACCAGAGCTGGCAGTTAATTCCTTACACCTCCTTTTCCCCCCGTTCTGCTTACACAACTTAGCTTTCCTTGCAATTTCAATCTTTTTGGGTGGCCTCTACATCTTATGAGAGGAAATTCTATGCAGAAGTTTTTTATTAAAAATAAGTTTTTACACTATGAAAGTTTCCTTGGTTGAATGTCTCTTTCCTCCCTTGCACCTACACTTGGTGATCTCTGAATTTCTTCACATCTGACTATAAGGTGGGGAGGAGGCATTATTATTTTATTTTTTCATGTTCCCTTCACACCAAAATATGTCATATTTTTTTAACATTTGCTCTGAACCCTAGCACATGTGAGCGGTTTTGCTGACTCCATTATTATGTGGGAGCAAAAAAGGTTGCAGAGAACCAGTCTTCTGTGAATAGCAAAAAATGTTTCAAAGTACATTATAACCCCTAAACAGTAGACTCAAATTTCTGAATGAGCCAGCTTGAAATTTAATGTGACCTCCCAGATCTCTGCAACTAACTTTGATGATTTCAGCTGACATTCCTGCAATGACAGCTTGCACATTCAGATACTTTTTATAGCTCATAGAATTGGTTTTTTCACACTTTTTATCAAATCAAGCAGAGGAAAAAAAAAAGATCTAAAATAATCGATTTATTTAATGTTTCCCAGAAATCCTTTGCTATTTCTTTATGTATCAATCCATCACTAGAAATAGTGGGAAAAGGTTAAAACAATCAAGGGTGATGAAAATCTTCGTGGTAATGTAGGTATTGGTTTTTATGAAACTGTCAAAAAATACTGACATGCAAAATTTCAGTTCTAATATAATAGCTTAAATAATTTTGTTATTTTTATTGTAATTCAAACACATTCTGGATTTACATATCTACCAAAAAAAAGGAATCTCTAACATGCATTATGGACCACAATATATAGGTGTGTACTTTCACATAAAGCTGCTTAATATATACATTTTTTAAAAAGGAATGCATTTCAACCTCCAGTGTTTGAGGCTAGTAGGAAAACTGTTATACACTGAGTGACCAATTCTGATGAGGACTGAATTCTTTGAATGCTGAAGCTGCCACTGGGTTTGTACATAGTGTTTTGTTTTAATCATTCTTAGCAACTCTGCCTTGGATTGCTGAACATGATTTCAACTTATAATGGTATTAACACAGTAGTTGGTTGCAGTGTCATTTTTGGGAACCATGAAATAAGACATGAGAGTTACTGGATTAGTTCATTGGAACATGGGAAAATTTCATCACAGAAATCATTCTCTTGGGACTTAATAGTTCAGACTGGGATTTTTTAACTAGAACAGGACAGGCACTAAATATTTCTGGTTTGTATTGGAGTTTCTTTTGGAAGAAGAGCCTAGAGGGGGTGAATTTGAATTTAAAATTGGTATTTATTTTTTGTATTGATCAGAAAATTCCCAAGTGTTCACTGGGATCCCATTGGTAAACCTATATCCTGTGTCATTTTGTCTGCAAAATATTTTTTCTTATTTCTCTACCTGCTCAAGAATAAATCAGGAAATTTTTCTAACTACCTTATGAGTATCGTGTGCAAGCACAAACATCTTTTCAGCACTTCCTGCAACATAGGGATATGTTTCATCATATGGGTGACATACCCTGTGATATTGGGGCACAACTTCTTGCTAGGGATGATGACAATCTCCTTGCACACGGGCTGCTTATGTGGAAGTTGTTCCCTAAGAGGGTGTAGTACTACTTGATGATCACCTGTACAGCCTTTTTCACCCTCTTTGGATGCATCCCATGTCATTGGTGTACGTGGAAAGAGGAAATGAAGAAAGGCTGAGGTAGTTGGATGG
The DNA here is from genome assembly GCF_022539395.1 of Myiozetetes cayanensis. Taxonomy (NCBI): domain Eukaryota; kingdom Metazoa; phylum Chordata; class Aves; order Passeriformes; family Tyrannidae; genus Myiozetetes; species Myiozetetes cayanensis. Next base: position 7,907,405 of record NW_026087521.1, read on the forward strand.
ACCTGTAAGTATCTAGATGTCTGTAAGTATCTGAATATGCCAAGAGGATGGAGCCAGGCTCTACTTGGTGGTTCCAAACAATAGGACGAGAAGCATTGGGCAGAAACTGGAACACTGAAAGTTCCATCTGAACATAAGGAACAACTTCTTTACTGTGATATCACTTTTCTGTGATAGGGACCTTCTAAGGTCAATTTTTATGATTTTTTTTTTTTCCCAGTTAGCTTAATCCTTATTTTAACATCCTTATTTTGACATCCACCATGGCCTGCCATGGCATAACCACAGTTTAACCCTGCAGTGTGTGAGCAGATGTTTTCCTGATAGCTGGGACCTGATACTGTGTAATTTTTCTGACACTTACTGTTTCTTGCATCACGGGAAAAAACAGTTGTTTCCAACATGACGTGATCAAGAGTAGCACAGATAAACAGCTAAATCTGATGTGCAGATGTGATAAAGAACCTAAAGGACAACTATAAGCTTCAAATGTATCTAGCAGAGAACATAGGTTCTTTTATGTCAGCAACCACTCCGAGAAATACTATTTGTTTAAGCTTTAGTGTTTAGTCATAAACAGTTTAGTCATAACACTTTCGTGACTTTATTCATAACCTCCTTTTCCATTTGCTCCGTGAGTACATTTACTTGTCAGAAAAAGTCTGTTCTTTTCTAGCATCATCACTCTGAAATTGCATCACATTTGCCTAAACAGCTGGAACCTTGGATCTTCTGCACATTGAGGTGAAACGAAAATTCTATAAAACACCTGAAATGATTTTGAGATGTGTAGCAGAGAAAAGGCAGGTGGATATTTTGGCAGTAGCATCTGGATGGTGTCAGGGGTGCAGGCTCTGTGTTGCTCTCACAAAAACCCATGCCAACTGGGTCAGCATGGCAGGCATTGCACCCACTTCCATGAACGTAAATTCAGAATTGTTTCTAGGTTGTCCAGCCTGGCAAAGTCTAAGCACTTAGTGACGCTGAGTAGAGTTCATTCATAACAAACATCTCCCTGCCATTTTCACTCCTGGGAGTTTTTTGTTCCTGATAACAGCCCCACTCTTCTTCAGGTGAATATGTCTCACAGGTTGCCTGTGACAGATCTGTACATATGCTGCAAAATGTAAACAGCAGTACTGTCTTTCCCTAGAAATGTTCAATATGACTTTTTTTAATAGGATCAAATTTTCTTCACACATTTTCCAATCTGTTTGTTAATAAGCTGCTAGGGCTACTTTGGCAATAGTAGAGTTCCTGCTAGCAAAACACCCTATCCTTGTGAAACTTGAAAAGATGCCATTTTGCCATGAGATTGGTTACAAAACTATTTACATAGGCATTTTAGCCAATAGCTCATCTATTACCTGGGCTGCTCTTTTCCCATTGCATGTTCTTGAGCGTGGAGAATTCCACACTGTTCTTTCCAATAAAAGTGAAACCCTCTCCTTCTGTAGCAAAGGATTCAGTGTCAATCCCTTGTGATAAATAAAGAATGTGATCACTTTTTGATGCTTACTTGCCACCTCAAGTGTTAGGATGCTTATTCAATATCCTCACTTAACGTCCTATACTTAAGGCTTTAGGACAATCAGGCAGTTGTGTTTCCAGATTGGAAGACTTTGGATAAATCTAAGCAAAGCTAATTATTTTGGCTATCCTAGAAGAGAGGCCTATTTTTAACTTTACAACACTAATAAGCATGCAACTTAGTTCAAATGAGAAAGATTAGTAAAGTTAGAAGGAAACATGAAAAAAACTCCAATCATAGCTTGTTCACAGGATGGTAATACAGTTTAAAAGAATATTCTAGTAAATAAGCATTGTGTCCCATTATTTCAATACTTCTTTTAGCATCTGAAAATGCAAGTGTGCCAGCATGATGGTTCACTGGGACATAGCAACTCTTGGAGCAATTTAAGAACATTAAATAGAAACACTGGGTTGAGTAAGTGAAAACATGCTCTCTAATTTCTGCTTTGACAGTTTATTTTATAGTACTGCCAGACAACATTATTTATAGAATTTGAATGTTTTTAATGAAGAAAGTTAACAAAAATATGTTCCTTTCATCAAATCGTCTGGTTACCTTTGCACAGCAGAGTATGTTGTTTGTTGATGTATGAAACTGGAAAGGCAGTGGGCTTGGACACATTTAATCCTCCCCATGGAGGCTTTCAGGCTGTAGTAATCATCCTCACTGAATTAGATAACGCTCCCCTGCTGCAGCATGACTTCTGCCTTTCACGGCTTTATCTGCATTCTCCTTTTATCTGATGGAAACAGACATTTTTTACATGACAAAGCTGTTAATTACTTCTTGATAAGATTGATAAGGACTTGTTTTGTAATAATTAGAGCTAATGCTGTTACTCCTGAGGCTAAGGCTGTGCTAGAATAGAGACTAATAAGCTTTGTAGGTAAACATCAATTCAAAAGCACTTCATAAACAAACCTGTTCTGTGAAGGTTTAATAGACATGGGCATGGAAAAGCTGTGTATACAATGTGTGTTTTGTAAGAACATATTGTGTGAAGGAAAAACAAATTTTCAGAGGATGTAATGGAGTATAATATAATAGAGTAGTTGTATTTCTCACAGGCATCTACATTTCTAGGCTAAACACCCTGTCTTCACAGTATTGAATATCCAGTGCTAGAAATAGAGAAAATTAGTTTTTCTGTAGAACTTCTAAAATGAACACTTTGCTAAGGCTAAAACTCTTCCTTCAAACCCTATGCAAAACTGTCAGTTCCTTGATTATTTTTTTTTTTTTTTGATGATTAGAACTTAACAGGAGGTATTAATAGGTAAGTCAAAAAGAGGATGTAGTGGTTTCCAACCTGGGACAGAGGAGTAACTATGTATTACTTTAAGACATAAAAATATTTCATCTTAAATCCATTTCTCTTTGTCCTGTCACTACAGACAGGCAATAACATCTCCCTGGAGCCTCTTCTTCTCCAGGCTGAACAGCCCCAGCCCTAGCCCTTCTTCATAGGAGAGGTGCTCCATCTCTCTGACCATTTTCATGCCTCTGCTCTGGACCCATTCCAACAGGTCCACACCTTTCTTGTACTGAAGGCCCCAGAACTGGATTTAGTACTCCAGATTGGCTCTTGCGAGAGAAGTATAAGAGAGATGTGGATTAAACATACAGAAATCATGGACTCAGTACACACTTGCAGGATTAAATTTGCATGACTTAAAATAGATACTTAAAAGTAATAACCTCTGAGTTTTGATCTGATAAAAATGTGCTTTATACCAGAAGAATTAAGAATCTGGCCCAAACTTCATTGACTAAGAGAAATGAGCATCACTAAAAGGTTTTAGTAATACAACAATTTAATGTATTTCTTTATTAATGTATTTAATATTAATGTATTTCTTTACTATGAAACAAAAGAGATTTTTTATTATTTAAAAGTATCTCTGTTTTAAATATATATGCAAAATGCACATTTCAGATTAATTTCTTAATGTAACAGTCTGCAAAAATAAATCTGCTTTATGTTCTTAATCCAGGATCTCTGCTTACTTGCACTGAGAAAGCATCTGCTTAAAAATGGATGCAAGAATGCTTCATATCCATAAGGTGTTATGAATACCATAAAAAGTCAATTTTTTTTTCTCAATACTGATGCAGTCACTTAAAAACAACAAAACCATAAGTAGCATGAGAAAAGGTGAACAGGGAGCAACTGCTGACAAGTTCTCAAAGTACATGAGCTTTATGGTATATGGGCATCAAATGCTGTGCAAGATGAATGCTCAGAGAATCACATGGAGGTAACTATTGACATATAATTAAACAATGGAACTCATGAAATGTTGTGGACAATCAGATGAAAAAGCACAACTGATCAATTGAAGTTCTGTGAAGTTATTTTTTGTAATTTAGATATGGTGTTCAATGTATTAAATCATAAGGAGCCTTCCTGTTCAGATAAGGTATGATGGATGGAACTTAAGCAGGGAAAAATTCAAAAATAGACTTAAAATGCTGACTCCCTGGTAGTTTATATGGTAGTTTAACCCAACTGTGAATTAAGTAGAACAAAGCCAGCCTGGATATGGGCTGTTTGGGTGGACATATCCTTGGGAGCCAGACTGGACAGATGGTCACATGCATTGATGCCAGTGGAGGAAGCTGGTCATTTAGAAAACATTCCTCCTGCCTTTCTTCCCAAATTTGCTTGCATGTTTTGAGTCAAAGGGAGTAGGCATTCTGAAGTCCCATTTTTGTGTCTCTGGAACAACTAGCATGCTCTGACCACTGAACTATAATAGCTTATGGATTCACTATGAAGCACCTCATCTGGTGCTTTAATCTCGGTGCTATAACAGTGCTTTTGGCTTAGAAGGCAAGAACAAAAGAAAGTGTCTTGAGAGTGTGGAACTATGAAGCAACCACATGTAACATTTCTGAAGTAAAGCACATTTGTTGAACTTCAAACTGATCTCTTGGTAAAAAGAGAACACATTCTTGTACAAGCAGTATTCCCTTCTTCTTAAACTTGAGTACAGCTGCCCCAGTTTTGACCTTATCCAGCTGTATAGAAAGCTTTCTGTGTGATAAATATGACTTAACTTCAGATGTTAATAATTTCTCCTCTATTTTTTCCAAGTCTTGTTTCTAACCATACGAAGCATTAAAACTTCAAAATGTTTAAACAAAAATTCTAAGAGCAGGTCATTTTATAATGATATAATTTATAAACGATTATAAGGAAGCAAGTACTCAGATTGGAAAAGCCGTGCCAGGAAAGTCCTTATGTTACTTGAAACAAAAAGAATTTGCCTAAAGTTAGTATTCACAACTACAAACAGATTACAGGTGATCTCAGAAGCACTTTCAGCATCTGAATGCTGCACTAGGGATGCCAAGACATCGTTTAGATGCCACTAACACTCATCAAAATCCCACCTGTGGGTACCTTAAGTGCCTAGTTTAACAGATTAAGGCACCAGTCACATAATTTCAGCATCATGCTGCTTTTTCTGGTATTAACTGACAGAAAGTAACTCCTACAGGCCGAGTCCAAGTAGCTACATTAGGCTTTAGTTCTGAAATGCCCTTCAGGACAGATTTTTTTCTCTGCAGGGAATGAAAAGGTGAACATTAGTCTCCTACATGCTCTCCTCTTTTCTCCTCTATTATTCCACATAATTCCCCATGTGACATCTAAACTGAGAAACTCCAGAGCAGAAGGTTCCTGATCTGACTGTAAATCTTAGCCTGTCCTAACTCCACATGAGAGTGGGATTTAAGCACCCCCCAGACATCTCCCAAATCTTGTTTACTGGGGAAAGATAACTGAGGCACAGGCTGCCTGTCATCTATGGTGAACTGTTAAGAGGTCTTTGTTTTGAAACACTGCAGGGTCTTCCGTGGTGCAGAGCTTCAGGTCAACTTAGGAGCAGTTCAAGACATTTTCATTTTTGTGTCAGGAAATGTCTATTTTGAGGATTTCCAGGAGAAAGGTGCTAAACTCATGATTTCACCCTCTAGAATGACTTCATCCTGTTGTCTTGCCTAGTCCACCTGCATGTCCAACTCTAAAATAGATCAACAAATGTAGTGTTGTTACCTACCCACACACTTGATATTTTCTAGGTTGTACCTTCCATTCCTTTGAGAGTAAAACTGATTTTGAAGGAATTACATGACTATCCATTTGAACAGCAAGTGGAATGTAATTTTCTGTACAACCTGTTCATGTTCTTGTTATAATTATCTATAAGGTTAATTAAATCATGGGGAGATGTGTGCTCAAGGCTTTTCCTAAAGAAAATCTGTTTTCTGCCTAAATCAAACTAAACAATTTCTTTTCAAAATCTCCTGCCAACTGGAAACACAGTGAAACTTTTTCTAAGATTATTTTTAACAAAACCTAGGGTCTTTCTAATAATATTTTTTTTCTTTCAAAAAATCAGAACGTTTCCAGAATGTTTCAGAAATCCAGAAACTACACTTTGAATTTAGAAGGGACAAAGTTAGCAGGCAGCTTTGTCCTCTTTCTCACTACTTTTCAGGTGTCAGAGCTATTCCTACTACCCTCAAACCCCTCCCAAATCTTTTCCTCTTCCTCAGAGAAATGCTCCATTCCCAACTCTGTTACTCATCCAGAGACAGCTCAGACTTTGCTGTTACCAAGTGCAAAACTGATGATGAAAAAACTGGGCAACACCACAAACCTTGTCTGTCCTGAAAATGAAAAAAATTTTACTTGCCTATTCAGTAAACAAAACAAGCAAAATCAATCCAAACATTGCATTGGACATTTTATTCTCCTTCTTGACAGAAAACAACGATGGAGATGATTTGCATGTGAGAGATGTTCTTCATATGTAGAAATGATTATAAAAATCTTGTCAGCACATTTTCATCTGAAAAAGGCTGTTTTAGCAACAGTGATATATTTAAATACAATGTTACACTGTGTCCAACAGGAGATGCTTTGATCCAGAGAAATGAACTTTTCATTTATCATTTCATTAAAAAAAATACCCTTTGTAAACTGCTACAATTTTTCATCTTGCATGTTAGTTTTGGCATTTCACAGAATTTTGTAACTAGCACATATGTAATCACATAAAAATTAATAATGAAAATGAAAAGAATCTGGAAACAGTATTCAGGACTGCTCAAAGTTCTGTTCAGCGCCAGCAACACTCTTTAACGCGTTTAGTGCATGGTTACCCTCCCAGCTCTACTAATATACAGGTAGTTATATAGCAATCCTTACTATGATAGACGGATCGTGGATTTTCCACCTCTTAAAACTTAAAAACTTATCTTCTCTTATGTTCAGGTCGTAAAAACAAACTTCCTGAAGAGGTTTATTCTACAGGGCATCAACTCCTGTAATTATAGTGATTTAAACTATATCTTTCATAGTTTTGTATATACAAAACTTCCTGCCTGATTTGCTCAATTTCCCAAAGTTTGAATAGCTTGCTTTGTCTTTTATGCCATAATTTTCTTATGGTTTATTTAAATTCAGTTGATATACTCAACAACTCACACCCCAGAGTAAAGTCCCTTCACATATTTCTTTCCATATGGAGGAATTAGGTGTCTTTTATGTGCATACATTTAAGTTATTCAAGAATCATCTTTCTTATAGGCTTACATTGAGAAATAGAAAGTATTTTCTTTTTTCCCTTTCAAGGTAAAACATAAACTTATCTTTTTTTGCAGTGAGCCAAAACCTTGTCCTGTTCTCACACATAATGAATTTTTAAGATTTTCAATAATAATCTTAATGAACAAGTCAGGGAATTAGTTGGCTGCACAAGTGACTACGATCAGGTCACTTAAAGGGTAAGACAATCTTAAAATTAGTGGGGCACTGGGGAAGGCTATTTAGACCATTTCAAAATGTATACACTGAGATATTCAAGAAACCTTTTTAACTCCATCTTTTGCTATAAAGAAAAGATCTCCCACTGGCTGAAAAATGACAAACCATCCATATATAATTCAATTTGTTTTGTATAATTTTACACATTATTTTATTTGGAATGAAAGGCACAACTTTTCAGGGCTTCTCAGCAAGTCTCTACTTTACTTGAATTTCTGCATTTTGGTAACGCGCAGCAGGATAAATATATGCAGCTTTTCTTTCACCCTTTAAGTAATGGAGACAGACAGCGGAATGGAAAATGGAATCTGTGAAAAGTACTAAGCGCAATTGCTTTACTTCAGCAGGTCAACAGAGTAGCAGTGGCAGCTGATGCCACCTGTTTATGATGACCACAACGTGCATGGTGTGCAGGAATGTCTTTCCCTCTCTTTTTATGGTCTCTTTTTATGTTACAACGTACAGCAGAAATTCTGAGTCTTGCATGGATGTGGTCGTAGAAATTTAAAACGACACAAGGTAAAACAGAGATGATAGTGTGGGTTTGCCTGACAAACAGAAGCAAAATAAAGCAAAGATAGGATCAAACTGGTATGGAACAAAAAAATCATGATGGCTGTGAACACTTCAGAAATACTTTTATATGAACAAGTAGTATGCTGTAAACAATGCTGATATTTCACAATTTATTATCTCTGCTCATAGCTTGCAGAAGATCTGTGTAGAATTCTAACTCCATAATGACAATGAAAAGCCAAAGGCAAAACTCATCCTGAGGAAATTAATGTATGTCAAGGTAAAAATGCTTTTGAAGTTCACGTTTTCATTTTTTCTGAAAAAAAACCCCAAACCACCCCAACCAAAACCCCACTTACTGCAAAATGTTGACACTTTGAAGGTATTTTACAGCTTTCACTTTGCATATCACATGGGGTCTGCTTACACATAGCACAAATTAGCCATTCTGTATTGAAACTGATTTTTCTGAAGTTATGGCTGCTATGCAGAGAAGACTATCATGTTTAGTATACTTTAGGTCAAACCTACTGCTGCAGTGGAAAATGAGTACTTTCTAATTTTATTTTAATAAATTATTTCACCACTTGTTCTTTTTTGAGAAAACAGACTGTATTACTTGGCGTAAGTGGCAGGATATTGTGCAATACACAACAGAGTTCATATTTTCAGCCCATTGCAATGCTTCAGCACAGCTTCACCGAGGTCAGCGCTGCTGCAACAAGCTGCATCAGCCAAGGGTCTGCTATTGAACTGAGCTGCAAATTTAGTGTGTAACATACATTGAGAAAAAAAAATGCTCTATTCAAAATGAAAAGGCAAGAACAAAGGCTTGAGTCCCAAGTCAAAAAAACCCCTGCAACCAACACAATATACAGTTATTGTTAATTTTGATGACTCACAATTCACTCTTCACTAAGCCATATTTGTTTTGGGGTATTTTTCTTGGATATACCAGATACTGAAAATAACACAATTCAAAGGTCAAGGAAGGGGCACAGTGACATAATGAAACACAGACATAGAGAAACCAGCAGAGATACCAGGACAAAAAAAAAAGCACAACAAAAGATCCCCTCTCAGAAGTCTATTGTTTATGTCAGTAGAAAGGCTTGACATGAAAAAAGAGTTGAAAATGTAAAAATAATTTCCTTTTTTTAAAAAAAAAATTACTTTAATCAAATCTGAGAATCTAAAGTATCTATGTAAAATCCCTCTTTCTGGTTCCAGAAATGAAAAAAAAAAAAAAGAGCACAACTATTCAAAGCAATAACAAATCTTTTTCTTTCCTCATCCTGGTTCCAGCAAATGCCACTTTTTTTTGTTTCAAGTTTTGGAGGAAGGTGCAAAGATTCCTCTAAAGAACACATGCAAAATAATCCGCTACAAGGACAGCTCTGCTTAGAAAAATATATGCTGCTTTTGAATGTTGCCTTCACTGAAAAATGGTAGAGCTGAACCTTAAGTCTACTTTCACACGTAATCTTTCAAAATATATATCAGACCTTGAATGAAAAATGTTAGTGCCATTGTGGGGTATCAGTTAAGAAAAATACGGGAGGTTTTTATACAACAGTTTCCCTCACAAATTGGTGAGTTTATGTCTGCCAGAAGATTATCTGGTCTTTGGAGAACATATGTAATATGACAGTTGTAAATTCTATCACATTTTTCTTCTTGAGTGTTCATGGACAGGATGCTGCACTTTAAAGGAATACTGTGAGACTAAAACTTTGAGGCCATTGGGGCTGGATGAGTATAATTGAGTAGACTTTCTATAATTAAGTGGCTGCTCCTGAGAGAATAATCAGCTGCTGTTTCTCCTAACCTGAAGATGTAACCACTCAAAACTTTAGGAATCATTCCCTAAAAGTTGAGATTAGCAGTTGAAGCATCCATCCTGTGACTCATGGGATCTCAGATTCAGCCCACCACAAGTCTTAACCTCCCTTGTTTTGCAGGGGAGTAGTGAAATTTGGCTCGTTCTGGAAATTTTCTCTGGAGTTTCCTATCTTTCCTTAATTACTCTGCAGACTTCTAACTTGCCCATGTTCTCCTTGGAATCTCACAGGAATGAGAGTGACCTGCTGGGGCTATGGTGCTTCCTCCTTAAAAAAAACCAAAATCTTGAGGGCCCTTACCCCTCTGCAGCAGTAGCTATGGTGAATGAGGGCTATGTAGAGGTCTTCACATGAGACAACTTTGCACTGCAGCCTTGAGGGGAGCTCATAGTGCAGTGATTGCAGGTAGAAATTCCCATCTTCATCTCTGTCCAGCTGCTTGGTACACACACTCCTTTCCACAGCTGTGCTCTTCATTCAGTCCTTCTAAATTTGGCTGAGGTGTTACTGCATTCTCAGCTCACCTCATTTTTGCATGATGTGTTCTTCAACACATCCCTCTTCCTCTCCTTTGTGTTATTTGTCACTTTACCCATTGCAGCCTCTGGTACAAGGTAGATCATTAAGAAACAAAATTAAGAAAAAACATGTCCTAGATTGAAAAACTACAGAGTGCTACAGATTGCATCTCTGCAATTGTTCTGGTTTTCTGGTGTTTTTTGAGGATTAAGATGAAAATTTGGATCTCCTGACTGTCTTTAGATAAAAGTAAAACATAATATTCTGTTTGCAGAGGGATATTCCTTTTTTATTTTTGTGCATGTTTGGTTTTGTGTTGAAAACCGATTATAATGACTTCTCCTAATTCTTTTTTAATGTAGGGTTTGCAAACCCTCTCATTGTTCTATCCCAGAAATAAGCATGACGTGCATGAGCTACTTCTCTTGGTGCACAGAACTTGATTCTGATGGCCGCACATGAAAGGAGCGGAACTAATGGGCATTGTCCATTACAAAAATACCAGTTTGATACATGGTTTGTATTTTGCCCTGTCAGTGGTGTGGTATCACAGAACTAGGCTTAGATTATTTTCAGTGAACTCCAGGCTAACTCTTTTGGAAAATGAAGAATGTAAGACTGCATCGGCATCTAAAGATATTCCATAAAGCCATCAGCACAGAACCAATTTCTACCACAAGCACCTCAAAAACCAGGAGTAAGTGGCTTTGGATCACTCCAAAAACCACCTACATCCTTGCCAAGTCTGTTTTCCTTTAGAGTTTAATTCTAGAGTCAATAAACACAAAGAAAAGGTCATCAAATGAACTGTATGCATGTAATTTACAATTAGAACATGCAATTGGTGTTTCATAAAAATATAGATACAGTTATGTCTCTGGGCCACATTGAAAGAACCACAAGTTTTGACAACTTGCACCTGCAATATAAATTTGCTGGATTTTTAGAAAAGTAAAGTACTACATAACAAATACACAAAGTGCATATTCCTTAGCTATGGTGCTCTTTTGAAACTGAGATCCTGAACAATGTTGCCAAAAGAAACAGCTTTTGTGCTTTCAGACAGCCAACATCTTATAAAACCAGGCAGATGAATGATGTTATGCGTAAAGGATGAATAAAAATATCAAAGATCTGAAGTTCCAGACAGATTTTGCAGGCCAAGAAAACTGTATTAAAATTCATTCCATAGAAAATAAAAGCAAATAACATTGGGACCAACCTGGGCATTTAGTTCTGCTCCAGAAACTAACTGCTTGTGGATATTCCTGAGGCAGAGCAATCCTTCATTTTGCAGTCAAATTTCCTAAGATTTTACACATGTTGTTACAGTGGGTTTGTTCATTGACAATAAAGGTATGACCTTATGGTTTATGAAAGTTTTGTGGTAAGTGGGTATCTTTATTGCTATTTGATATTGATAATATTCAGAGCTATGCTCTTGCATTCTGGCTTCTGAATTTCAGAGGAACCTTTTACCATCAATGTCAGAAGACTGGGATTTCATTCTGACTAGAGCCGGAAGAAAGATTTTGATAACTCAGACTGACAGCTTTCATAATTTAAATTATAGAAATATATTCAAAAGAAAACAACTTACTCTTGACTTAGCACCTAATAATTCAACTGCATCAGTTTAATTCCTCATTGATCCTTAGAGTTATATATCAGTGTACAATTTAATAAAAAACTGCCCTAATTTATGTTAATGAAAGAGTTGAACCCAATGTTAATCAACAAAGGCACACACTGCTTTTAAATTTTCTCTTGCCAATAAAATATGCAAGTGAAAATATCTTCTGTGTTCTTCAGAGTAGTTATCAGATCAGTCTGCTTTCATTTATATATATGTAAAACATAAACATTGGTACCATAACTAAAGACTTAAGAAAGAGTTAGATCTTTTTATCAGATGTTATACAAATACACAGGAAAATTCATTATTTTCCTTGGCTACACCTGATTTTAATCAGAAACTAACAACTCATCATCGAAAATGATAAGAAGAAAGGCAGTATACATTCAAATGTCCCCTGTGGGTTAGTTATGGGTGAGAGGCATCTCACCTGACTTGACACATCTGAAGATTAAAGTTCAGACAATGAACTAGTCACCATGCATTGCCTTTGGGGGGCTTCTCTAAAGAAGAAGTCATCTGACCTTTCTAGAGCAGGATCATGTATTCTTTGGAGGTGCCTGTTTCCCTTCTTGGACTAATTGGTAGTCTCAGGTGACTGGATCATAATTAATGCCTTATTTTTGGCTTTTACTTGCATGGTTGAGCTTTCTGCATGACCAAGGAATATCCCAAAGAGAGGAACAGAAGAGGTCACAAGCTGAAAGATAGGAAGTGAGGAAACAAAAGTGCACTTTCACCAGTATTTTTTTAAATGCTTATTTAATAAAAGTATTCCTCCTTTATCTTATTTTTTGTCTCCTCTAGAAAAGAGTTGCTCTAATGCAGAGTGATTCTGGCAGCAGTCCTCACTGTTACAATATAAATCTTGGAAGAATGGAGGAAGCTGGGTCAACCTCTGTCCCTCGGTCACGTAAGTTACAGCTTAGTTATATATTTGAGCTCTTTATGACCTTGCAGATGCTTCTATTGTGACCAATCACTTCATTTGTTTCCCTCATTCTAGTTTATTTGTGTTTTATTATTTTCTATCGAAGCACAGATTTTTAATCATGGGGGTTTGGGTATTTCTCAACAAGGAGCTTCACAAATAGAACAGTGTGTTTCTTTGATCCCTTTCGACATCCAAATACAGGATAGACGTAAATACTCCCAGGTAAACTCTAAAGCTATCACGTATTTTTAGCCTGTTTAGACATAACCTGGGGATCCCTAACATACATCTGGATCTGCTCTGTTTTTCAGTTTTACTGACAATACATTTATGTCCAGTAAATGGTCTACAGAGTCGCATGTATTCAGAGGCCTTACATGCCAAAATAATTTGCTATTGCATCTTTGCCTTCCAAAAATCAGGATGATGAAACATACTGTTACAATGGGATTTGCTCTAACATCACTTAAAAATCAGTTATCTTGATAATGATCATAGTTATTAGCAATTGGAACAATTCTTCAGGGATTTATCTTCTTTCTAGTTACTTGGCTATTTATACTCTTTCCAGTTACTTAGCCCAGGACTGGCATTTTTTTTGTGTATTTATCTGTTCCAGCTCAGCCTGAGGTTGAAGGTTGAGCTCAGAGATCATCCACTGAAATTCCTGAGTCAAGTCAGAGTTAAGTGATCGAATCACAGTTTTGGCCTTAAAGTATTTTTCTACATAAATGAAGTCTTCTCCTCTGACTGACACTCATGTGTAGCTGTTCAGTAGCTTAGACTGCAATAGTTAATAAATAATAATAAATTATGGAAACATGTCTATTGGTACCAATGAGAAAAGATATTAGTTAATCTTAATTTCCTTTTATTCCTTATTTCCAATTTAATCAATATATAACTGTGAAAACATGAAACTGATAATATTTTTTCTATGCTGAACAAAACCATTGAAAAGTACCTGATTTGCAGAAATTGCAGCATTCCTTTTTAATTTAAAGCACTGTTTCATTTCTCTAGTACTTTTACTTAAGTTTCTTTGTGACATGAAAGCACCTTTGACTTGGTAGCTAAAGCAGCTTTCCACATGTAAATACACTTGGTGTGGATGTTTGTTTTCAATAGCATTTTGTGAGTGTAGTGACTAAACTGCAGCTTCTTTCTATGCCCTCAGGTTCAGCTCTCATTGCAATCAATGACCAAAATCTTCATTTACTGAAAGGAGAAACTTTCAAAGAGAAAATGTTAAAAACAAGCAAACCAAACTGATCTTCACAGTGCATTGTACTTCCTATCTGCAGTTTGCTAGGACAGAAGCTATCTCCCCAACCCACAGTATCAAATGCTGGCTCTTGAATGAATTGGGATCCTTCCCATTTGGGTTCAAGTTACAGTATTCTCAGCTGATAGAGCCACTGAATATATAAGCATTTTATATAGATGCATGTGTTTTCAATGATGCTAAACTTTTTAGATTGTTTTCCTTTTTTGTTGTTTTTTGAATTTTTTTAAGCCCTAGCCCTTAAGACTGAATGGCAGCCAGGCATAGCCACATCTAGAAATGCTGCTGATGTAAACTGAATAAAATCTAGTATAAAGCTGAATAAATGATTTATATTTAGAGTAGAAATAATAAAAAAATAATTAAAAATCTGTTTGTTTAGTTTGAACAAAATATCTTTCTGTCAAATGCTGATGGTAATTTCATTCAACAAGGAGCACCAACATGTGGCAGCTCTGTTTCCAGGTTGTAATGTTGAGATGAATAGCACCTTTCATAACGGAGTCCTCAATAACCTCTGGACTTGATCCTGAAAACACTTTGTATGTAATTATGTTGGCTTCAGCTGTACTACTTCAGGGTGGGTTTCACTCACTTAACATTAGACATTTAGAAGCAGACATGTAGGCTCCCTCTGCAGTCAAAGGAGAGATACGTAAAGCACTAAAGAACAAGTTGTATTCCTTGTCTAAAGTATTTTTAATTATTTTTTTAAATGATGGGATGCATCATCATAGAGGGAGAGTGGCATCAATCTCTGTTTACTGCATAAGAAGCAGCTATAATTCAACCCTAGGTTTTACGCAGTAAGCTGATCTGCAAACTTGAGTGCACATGTTTTTTTGAACAAAGTCTGGGATCCATACACTAGTCAACTGAGATACTTGTGGAGAGACCCAATCATCACAATATCCATCATTTTATTTAGTGTAAAGTATATATTAGCAATGAATGATGTCCCCTTTGGTAGGAAAATGGTAGTCTAAAGGCCACAGGTGCTGTAGAACAATCAGACCTGGTTGCAGTTATGGTGTAAATGGGAGTAGTATGCGAGAAGGACCCACTTCATCCTATGGACCAGAATCATAGAGGTAGGGTGAAGGGTCCATCTACTACAAATTTCCGCCAGGCCTTGTGGAAAAAGTGAGTTGTGCTCCTATAAAAAGTTCTATTGAATTGTGAAGGGGGAAAAAAAAAAAAAAAAGGACAAGAAAATAGTACTGGTGTTTTCCCAGCAACTGCCCACGAAATACATTTCTAATTCAAAATGCAGCTTGCTGTGGATTGTCAAGATAGTCAAAATATGATGATGCAGGGATTTCACTAAGCTTTTGGGATTTGGCTTCCATTCACTGGGATTCAGATGCCTCAATAACCTCTTTTGGTTAGGCTATGTTTCTTGTATAGAGAAACCCAAGCTTAAACCTTTGAAGTTTCCCTTTAGAGCTCTCAAAATCCACAGCTTCCATATATATGCCTGTCTGCATTAGAAATGATGTGGTGATCTTTAAGTTAAGAGCCCCTTTCCTTCAAGCCTGTTGCAGGTATTTCAGGAAAGGATTTAAACAGAACACCAACACAGAACAGAGGAAGCATAATAAACCAACCTACTATACCAACTTACTGTTTTCAGCCTTCTGACAGTGCTGAAAACTCCTATATTCTGGACAAATTTTGTACTGACTTGGCCAGTAATATATTATCTTAAGCTACTAACAACAATCTGTTCTCACTGAGGAGCCTATAACAAATTTAATGTTTAGACTTTAAGGGAGACTATCTTATAATACAATCAAAATACTTATTTATTGAGGACAGTGAACATGAACCCACATAATGTATGCTGTAAATCACTAAGGCATGTGGTTCCATTTAACACTATTTTGCTTGAAAAGTGATCACTTAGAGGTAAGGTTTGCCCTAAATTGGGTAGGAAACAAAAATATCCAAGAATAAATAATAAATAGGGTGTGTTTTGGACAAAGCTATCTTTTAGAGGCAGAAAGAACGTTTCTATCTGTAGAAGCATTGCTTGGATTTTTGTCTTCTGTTAACCACAAGTACATATTTTCACTTGAAAAAAGTGGCATTTACAAAGATTTGTTCAGGCTAAGGATAAACAGAACTAGATATCCTGTCTTCTGAGATAAGAAAATACATGGAACCATTTCTTACAATAGTATTAATGTTTTATTAAAATGAGGGGGGGGGATATTATTTCTACAACCACTGTTGAGGGGAAGTCAAGTTCCCTGGACACAGCTCAGAGCTGATTTTATTCTTACCCTCCCCTGCTTGGTGCTGAAGCCCATAAATCAACACAGCAGTCATTGCCATTTAGGGAGAGTAGGATAATACCTTAAACCAATTAGTTCAACCACCAGTTTCATTGGAAGTAGAAATATAGAACTATAATTTATACAAAGCTGGAAAGTGAGCTTCAGTTAATTTTTCATGGAAATTAATTTCTTGTCTGACTCATAAAATACATAAAACCATGAACTCCCAAAAGTTGATTTTCTTTCCTATCCTGGATATAAGTGGAAATACAACAAACTATTTTCTTGACATATTATTTATTTTACAGAGACTGAATTCATATCCTAGATGTGATCTGTAGGCAAATTTTTTATCCTTCTCACCATATTTGGGCCAGATCCCACATGCACTGTGTGCCTGTCCTGATTCCAGCCAGGACAGGGTGAATTTTGGCAGCAGCCAGTAGGAGCATGGCCAGGACCCTGGGGTTATTGGGTACCATCTCATGCCATGCACAAGGGGGATGGAGCAGGGGTGGTGTTTTTTCCTGGTTTTGCCCGGGTGTGGGGGGTGTGTGGTCAGGCAGTGATGGTTCCACATGGTGAGCAATTGTTTGTGAATCATTTGCTCATCTTGTGCACTCTGCTATTAGTGTGGTTGTTGTTACTTTTCCTTTTCTTATATTGCTGCTGCTTCCAGTAAATTGTTCTTATCTCAACCCATTCTGGTGGGCACCTTTTTGTGCCTCCAATTGTCCTCTCCGTCCTGCTGCTGGGGGAGGTAGGGAGTGATTGAGCTGTCTGTGGTCTGGGGTGTTTCAGTAGGAACATTAAACTACAGAATCACAAAATCACAGAATATGCTCAGTTGGAAGGGACCCACAAGGATCATCGAGTCCAACTCTTAGCCCTGCATAGGATCATCCCCAAGAGTCACACCATGTGCCTAAGAGTATCATCCAAATGCTTCTTGAACTCTGGCAGGCTTGATGCTGTGACCACTGCCTCAGGCAGCCTGTTCCAGTGTCCAACAACCCTCTGGGGGAAGAAACTTTTTCTAATATCCAACCTAAACATCCCCTGACACAACCTCAGGTCATTCCCTCAGGTCCTGTCACTGGTCACCATAGAGAAGAAATCAGTGCCTTCCCCTCCTCTTCTCCTCAAGAGGAAATTGTAACTGCAATTTCAGTCTCCTCTTCTGCAGGCTGAACAGACCAAGTGATCTCAGCCACTCCTCACACAGCTTCCCCTCAAGGCCCTTCACCATCTTCATTGCCCTTCTTTGGACACCCTCTAATAGCACAATGTCTTTTGGCCGAAACTGCCAAAATACCAAAGGTGAGGACACACCAGTGAAGAGTAGAGCAGGAAAACTGTCTCCCTTGCCCAGCTGGCAATGCTGGGCCTGATTCCCCTCAGAACACAGTTGGCCCTCCTGGCTGCCAGGGCACTGCTGGTTCATATTCAACTTGCCATCAACCAGGACCCCCTGTCTGTACCTACAGGGTGCCTCATCCCAAGTGCATAATCCGACACCTCCCCTTGTTGAACTTCATAAGGTCGGTGATTGTCTAGTCCTTTAATTTGTCGAGGTCTCTCTGTAGGGTCTCCCTGACCTTGAGGAAGTCAAAGGCTTATCCCAGTTTTGTGTCATCTGCAAAGTTGCTTAGTATCCCTATCGGTCCTGCCTCCAAGTAATTTATGAAGAAGTTGAAGAGAGTTGGGCCTAAAATTGGTGAATGTCCTAAACCCTGACAGTGTCAAAGCTTGAACTACTGTCCTTTGAAATTGTAGGTGCTTCATGAGAGAGTTGAAGTATTGGGAGAGGATGGGGACTAAATGATGACTACATGGGATGTGACATTGCTTAATTTGTACCAAACACTGTGATGTGCTATACAAAGTCAAACACTGTGAGCTCCAAAGGCTTTTAAACATGCTCAGTGTTTCAGGATCAGATCCTTTATGACTAAGTTTGGATAGTTACCCAGGAATTTAGCAACAAGAGAAAGATGGATATTAAACTTTTACGTAAATTTTTTAAGGGATATTTTTTCATATCTTAGACCTTTTTTTCTGTACTTTTTCTAAAAGTTGCCCTTTTTTGAAACATCAGCCAAATGTAGACAGATTACCTCTTACATCTTCTGGCAGTGAATTAACTGAAATCTGTTCTTGGGAGCTGCAGGGGCTAGAAATGCCTCCCTTCATTCATTCTCACACCCAGTAGGTGTGCAACGTCACAAACTGGTAGAATTGAAGGAGCCCTGACCTTCTCTTTCTGCTCTGACTGCTTCTTGTTCTCGATGCTTTAGGATTAGATAGAACTTGGGATGATCAGGTAAAATACAAAACTATAGGGCTTGGACAGACCCTTGTCCACAAGGGTTTGCAGGCACAGTCAGTGTTTGCAATATTATATTCCTCAAGCACTGTGTGTGGTGGGAATCAGGATGCAATACAGATGCTTGATTCCCTGGGATGACCTGCATACATTTATTCTAAAAAGAGAAAGAAAGAAACAAACAAACAAACCAAGACAAAAATCTGTTTAAGAAGAAATACTGCCATGAATAAATCAGATTACAAGTCCAGTGCCAAGAATCTGTCCAAGTTATATTATAATGAAAGGAGAAGATTCCAGCCCTGGTTTTAACGCTTGTTGAGGTGGAACATAAAATCAGTGTGTGCTACTGTGCAGGTCTTGGGTTTATCATTGCCAACGCTGGAATAAAACAGATTCTCCTCTTCCTAAACTGGTGAGAGAGAAGTGAGCAGAGGAATATTGGTCAGTCTTGTGTCTGAATTTGACTTTATTGCAAGTGTGGAATCCAGTCGGCCAATATGCTTGCACAGTAACTGTAGGAACTTAGTGATGCAAGGCTCCCCGAGGAAGCAAATTTGGTGGCTGAGTCACAAATACAGGCACTTGAGTCTGACTGGACCTATGCCCAGGGGATTGCTCCATCCCCATCCTTACAAGGGCTTCCCCACTTGTGGATCCTTCACTGGTCCAGTTTGACTTCCAGTGGATGAAGGTAAATCAGTTCTGCACTTTGGTGCCTTTATTTATGATGTTTGACACTTTTGTCTGCTGCTGGAAGCAAAGGTAGGGATGGATGGCTGGGAACAAACACTTCAAGGACATCCAGGTTTGTAAATTGACACCTTATTTTTGGTCTTGTCAGTAAAGAATGGGAGGTCTCCTTGAAAATTTTCAGAGTTGAACATGAGTTACAGGATCTTCTCATGAAGGACCTCTAAGTCACCAAATGAATAGTTTTTCAGCTGAAAGAGACTCACTAGGTACAACTTAGCCCAACATTTGGAAAACAATCTCTCTCATTCAGAGATTTAAGCAACACCATTGCATTGCATCATGCTGCAGGCATTTGTCACTGCTTACAGAAGGAATAAGACTGCTCAGCACAAAGATAAACACCTAGAGAAGTGTGGCAGCATGCTGCTGTCTCATGTTTCTCCTGCAGTCTTTACTAAAACTCCATCTATTTGCCTTGACAATTTAGCTCACATGAAAATAGTTTTGCCTGAAATGTGCCAGTTTGGCATTACAGTGTCTGGACAGAGTTCAGACTTATGATCAAGCATAAAAGGAAGGGAATGGAAAGTAACAAAAACAGCTGAATTCTCTTCCTAATTCTAGTTATTTGTGAAAGATCTATTTTCTCATGTAATTCATGCTTGTATTATTGTCCAAGGAGAAAACAAAAATGCAGATATCCAATGATGAACTTCTGTTCTTTCACAAGCCACTCAGTTTTACAGGAGATTTGAAGAGTTGCTCCATGAACTGGGTGTGGAATTTTGTCTTAGGGGAGCCTCAATTAGCTACAAAGAAAAAAAAGTGGAGCAAAACCACCTCACTTTTCAAATTCATCTTTAAAAGAACCTGTTGAATACTTCTTCCCTCAATAGTCAGTGTCCTTTCTGCAGGAAAAATAATGTCATCATCCTCACCATCATTATAATCATCACATCTTCAAAATGTGGAAAGAAATTTTCCTATGAAAACTTTAGACAATTTCTGTAAGGTTGGCAGAAATTCCTATATTTTTTGGATATTTCCAACACTCTGTTAAAAGAAAATGCAGTCCTGGCCAAAATGGCCACTCAAAGAGGTGGCATTAATGCAGACACTGAGAAACTGATGTCTCCCAGCAAAGCTGTACTTATCTGCTCTGGGAATTTCTGAACAGTGGTTTAAAATACATTGCCAAGGAATGCATCAACTGATCATTTACAATGATACTGTGCAGATGGTGACTGTCTCCTCAGCCTGTGTCCATGGCATGACCTCATGTAACCCTGTTTGAAAGCCTTAGTAACCAGGAACACAAAAGCATGTTCATTCTCTGCTGTCTGCGCAGAAATGTTACGAACTTCATCGACTTTCCTTCAACCAACAGCCACAAGAGGGCGGCTTTTTTCCTGATTTCTTCCACTTCACTCAATTAGGAGCTTAACTATTTCACAAATTAGTTTTTCTAATTCTTGAAAGATAAATCTTCTGCTATATATTCCACAAAAAAAAAAAAAAAAAAAAGGTGCGTTCTCATGATTTTCAAGAAGAAAAAGTAACTGTTAAAATAAAACCATTTCCAAAACCTTTTATTTCTTTTTTTTTACTTTTCACAAAGACTGTAGACTGGCTTAACAAATAAGAAAAGGAGACATTCATGCTGATTTCTTTTTCATAGGAGTCTGAAACATCTCCAGAATGTGAAACAAACAGAACTCTCTAGCATGTTTTGTTTTTATCAGGATTCATGTTTTCAGAGTACCTCAAAGCCCTTTTCTGTAGTCTTAATGAGTGCTTAAAAACCCACAAGGATTTGTCTGCCATCAACCTACTCCTCATTTTCTCTTTGTTGAGCTTCTTCAGGTGCAGAAGGTGGTTATCAGCAGAGTGCCTGAGATGTTCAGGGAGTGGGAACAAGGTAAACTGCAAGAATTATTCTACAGAAATTCAAAACACAAACTGGGCTCAAATCTGCATCATACTCATCACAATTATATTTGTATTGGGCAGTGCCATCTGGGGATTAAAACAATGGAAAATTTTATCAATTATAATGAAATTAATGTGGAAATTTGGGTATAAAATCTTCTTTCATTTTTTTGAAGGCCTTAAAAGGCAAAAGCCAATAGCAACTATGAAACAACCTGTCTTCAGACTCCTCCCTTTGTCTTGTGGGAATATAAGACACATGTAGATAAGTGGAGTCTGCATTTGTGTGTGCAGTTTATAAAAACAGTATCAGTTTGTACTGTAGTAACAAACTGCTTTAAAAAAAACTTAGGTAAAAAAAAAAGTAAAGTTGACTTTTGGTGAACTTAAAAAAGCTCTGCTATTTAGCTCCTGTCCTGTATGCCCAGACCACCCATCTGACTTCTGTGTGAATGATAGGTAAGGATGAAGTTCTGCTGAGGTGAGTAACATAGTGGAACCTCTAATATATTTCTCTGGACTTCTTTGGTTCTGCTGTTATTTCATGGGAGCAACAGTCGGGGTCTGTTCTGCAACTGAGTCGCCAACTGAAGACTTTCAATCTGAGCTCTTCACTAAGGGAAACACGGTTTTTGAAAGAACCCCAGTGTGTCTTGTCTGGAAGTGTCTGATACTCTGTGCCATGTGTGCAATGGCTCTCAGCCTGTGGGCAGGAAGGCTCTTCCTCGGGCAGCCACAGAAGGAAATATGTTGGAGAGACTGGTTTGGTGTGGGAGTGGGTTGGTCCAGGAGAGAAATTCTCTCTTAGGAAGTGGTCTGCAGCATGCAAAAGCTGGAGAACCACCAGTGTAGCACATTCCAGGGGTCAAAACAAATAAATGCAAAGGCAGATGTCTCCCTGGCAGCTACAGTTCTGCACGCAGGCAAAACTCTTGAATGCACACCAGCCGCGACCTCCGGGCCACTGCCCAGCTGTTTCCCCCTTATCAGTAAGTGTGGCGGGCTGGCTTTTTTTTTCCTCACTCTCAGTCTACAAGCCAGCGTCCTGCAGTTCAGCCCCAGCGGGAATGTGTCACCGGAACATCCTCAGTGCATCTGAGACAGCTTTAGAGACACGCCGATGAGGAGCTGCAGCTGTGCAGGGAAATCCCAGCACTAGGTCGGGATGCTCCTGTGCTACGTCTCAGGTGTGTGATGCGGCAGTGCAGGAGGGGTCTGTGGTCCAGGGCAAAACACGCGGGCTCAGGGTCCCTGGGCGCCCGGTCTCGGCAGAGTGGGCACATCGCTGCCACGCTCTGTGTTTGTGTTCGCACTCCGACCCTTTCTAGGCAGCCGATGTCCCTTGCGCCGAGGCCGGGACCTGCGGCGGGAGCAGTGGGTGTGTGCCTGAGCTGGCTGACACACACACACACACACACACGCCCTCGCAGGCAGCAGCCCATTTGCTGGAGGGGTGTGTGCATGTGCGTGCGAGGGTGTGGAAAGGGGTGGCGGGATGGAGGGAGGGCGGCCGAGGGAAAGTCTGACACTCGGCGCAGAAGGAGCGAGACCCTCCGCCGCTGCCGCCGCCGGGGAGGAGCCGCCGCGCTCGCAACGCCCCCGACACCCGGGCATCGACCCCGGCCCGCGGCAGGTACCGGCGGGGGCACTGTCCCCTACGCGGGGAGGGGGTGGAGGGCGGTGTGGGAAAGTGTGCGGGGACCCCGCTGCCTTGTCTCGGATCTTCTCTGCGTGTCCCGGACCTTCTCTGTGTCCCTTCTCTGTCCCGGACCCTCCGCTCGCCTCTGCCCCGGCCGCCGCCGCCGGGGCTGCCCCGGGAGCAGCGCAGCGGTGCCGGCACCTGGCGGCCCCCGGGCCACCTGCCTGGATGTCACCGGGGAGGAGGGAAAGGGCGGTGAGGGGCGCTGGCTTGGGAGAACCCCTCTGCGGGGCTCTCCCCTGGGAGCGCAGGAGTGGTGGGTCTGCGGGGTGACGGGAGAGAAGGAGGCAGTTTTGGGGAGCGGAGGCTTAAAGGCTGGGGAGGTGGGAGCGGCGCTGGCGGAGGGAGCGGAGTCCCGTTCTTCCCGGCATCCAAGTGCCTGCCCCGGCTCCGCAGGGGGTCGGAAGGACAGCAGGGCATGAGCAGCCCATGCTCGTCAGCAAGAACTGTTGCTTGCTGGAGCGGCAACAAAATTCCTGCCTTTCCACGCAGTCCTCCAGCATCGCCATGAGCGCGACTGCTGAGCGTGTCCATCACCGGGAGCTGCAGAGCACCTGGCTGGCCCGGGTGCGCACTGAAAAGGGATTATTCCTCTGCTCACAGTGACCACCTCCACTTCACTTTGTGCATTAGCTCAGGGAGTGGGAAAGGTCCTTGTTTTGCAAGGAATATTACAAAATGAAAGTTGTTACTTGTAGAAGGGAAACATTCCTGAGCACCTTAGGTAATCGGTGACTGTGTGCTGGAGAAGCACAAAGCAGCCACCTATGTTTCCTCAAAAAAGCTTCACTTTGATTTCAATTTGGACAACTTGTCCAAGAACAGTAGAGATCAGTGGGACAGTCTGACCAGGAGCAGAGAGTACATTGCTGAGAAAGCAGCAGCTAAAACTGTCTATGGCTCAGAGAGAGGCCAGAAAGATTCAGATGAGAAACTGTGCAAGAATTTTGACATGTCAGATTTTCTCTTTTACTGCTTACTTGCAAATCTAGGGAATGAGTAAAGAGACTTGTTTACCCTTTGTTTACCATTTGGAATTGTTTAATGCTGTATGGTACACCACTTTAATACTGGTTTTCAGATCCTCATTAGTATAGTTGATATGATTTTCATCTTTACCTTTTAATTAGTTTATTTAGTGTATTGTGGGCTTGATCCAGAAAAGCACATCATCTCCTGCAAAGTATGTAAGGGCCAAAGCCTTTATTAAAACTGTGAATGCTGACTGTCTAAAGATTTTTCTAAGAAGGAATTGGAGTATTTTAATTCATAATTGTAAACTACTGTCAAACAGAGGTACTCAAATCCTGCAGGTGCCACACATCTTTTTCTTAAAATTTCTAAGACAAGTCCTGCTCTGAGATGCATCATAAATTGAAGCATTTTTGCCTTGATCAGGCTGAGCAGCTTGGCTTCACTTTTAGTTGAACTTTATTTTGGCTTAGACATCCAGACTAGCCTGTGATCCAGGAACTAAATTTGCTTTCCCTCTTCTTACCACTGGATCGATCCAACAGGGTTTCGCAGGATATGGGCAACAGAGCAGGTTTGCATTAGGTGCAGTGCTGAAGCACAGAGAGGTGTGCTCTAGACCAGGCAGTAAACACATACTCCTACAGGCAGTATGTGGGCTCTGCCCATGGAGCGCTTTAACCTGAAATGGAAACAGCAGCTCCCCATTATCCTCTGCTGCATCTCAAAATACAAGAGTGACTTCAGTTAAAAGAGCTGGTTGGTGCTTGTGGGACAATAATCCCAGGAAGACAGAAGAGCCTTTCAGTAGTACTGAGTAAAGTGACTTAATATCAGACAGATATAATTTCGAGTTGTATTCCTGCCCTCAGCTTTAGCTTAGTGGGCAGCTGCTGTCAGATTCCCATAAGACTGATAATGCTTTTGGACCCCAATCCCAAGTACTGTCCTCTGCCTGCTTCTTTCCAGCTGCAGGTTGTGTCATCAGTTGACCTTTCAAAACGCTGTAATTGCCCTGATCTTACTCTGCATCCCAATGCTTTTTTTTTTTTGTTTTCTGGGGGGTGATGTTTTCACTGCAGATACCACTGTATTCATTACACAAATTTTACTGCACCCTGGACATTCTACTGGGATTTTGCAATTGAATTAAATGAAACAAGGCCCTAGGGGGGGAAAAAAAAAGGCTTTAATTAAGGTAGAATGTTAAGTGGAAGTAGATGTTGTTCATTGGGAAATAGCTCTTTAAAGTATTTGAGGATACTGCATCTTTATTACTCAGAGATTAATCATAATTAAGCAGATCAGCCATGTAAACAGCAAGGTATTAAAAAGCAAAGCCGAAGAATGAAACACTCTCAACAACACCTGTCCCTGTTTTGATCCTAGCAGAAGGGATGTACTCAACCTCTCTTTCCATGTTCTATCATAGAACAAGTGGAGGACTCAATGTCCTCTGCATGTCCTGGACCCTCACAGAGTCAGGACCTTTACAGTTTAATTTGCAGAAAGCCATAATGGCTAGAGTTACCCTTTGAGCCTGCTGTTAGCTCAGAGTGGTCAAAATAATGGTGTATATCTGGATTCTTTTTGAATCCCTGTTTTGCCTTTTCTCTCAGTCTTTTTGCTGTAAAAAATACAGCAGTTGTAATCTCACATGTCTCTTCACTATGTGCCACTGCAATGTAGACACACTGGTCACCTGTGGCTCCAGAGGGGTTGATTCATCAGCTGGGAATCAGCTGCATTCCCATCCCATGCCAGCATTTCTTTGGCTAAAACCCCTGGTACTGGAATTGGCCACTGAGCCACCTCTGTACTCTTTGAGGTTTCCTACATGAGGGAATCCTTTGGGGCTGGTTAAGCAGGCTTTCCCACCGCGCTCTCCTGGCAAGGCAGCCTGCGGGATTGCCGGAGCTATATTTGGGCTTTTGTCTTTTTAACCCCTGGAAAAAGCCAAAGGTGTGTGCTCAGTGTCGTTAAATCAAAAGACGCAGGGAAAACGTGTGATGTGTTTGTTTTCCTTGCTTTCTGGATTTTCTCCAACTGCAAACAAGCAACAGAGAAGCTCATAGTAAAGCCATGTGCACAAGGCTTGAATTGTACTGGCTGTATTTAAGCTATGTGTGAAGGAAATTTTGCTCCATGGGTGTGCTATTTTTAACTTTTTTACAGTTCTCCACCTCTGTTGCACTTCTTAACACAGTTTCCCCTCGCCCCAACAATTCTGTCTGGGTTTTATATATTTTATAAACTTAACAATGCCAGTGAGTCTTTATTTAAGTGATCCCCTTATAAATCTTTAGTCCTTTTATCTTATCCTTTCTATCCCTGTGTGTTCAGAAAGGCCCCTCTCTGGTATTGTTATTTTTCACATTCTAGAGACATGCTGTGACAACATCCACGTGTTATCTGACAGTGGGTGATAGGAAAAAAAAAGTCAAAGAAAAAAGCACAGCCCTTCTATTCTACTCTCTCCAGCTTAGATGGATCCAACGTCATATGGAGGAGATCCAGAATGAGTCAGGGAGCAGTGCTGTGGTCCAAAATTCCAGTTTGCAGTACAGCTGGGAGGTAGCATTTAGCATCATGTGGATTTATTTTCTTTTAACAGGAACAGCAAAATAATTTATGGAAGTCACATAACCTAATGGGCAGAACAGATAACAGTAAGCCAAGAAGAACCTGGATTCCCATCTGGGTTGGATCATTGGCTCAGCTTGACTATCAGTGTGATGGGTGTGGTATTTAAACCTAGGACATTATATTGGCCTTAACCAAGTCATTGCACTTCCCCACAACATAACTGGGAAATATGATTAATGTGCAGAGCTCTACTGGTACCTGACAGTTTACCTAATAACTTCCCTGGTCAGACTGAGCACAGGACATTAGAGGCATTTATTTTCAACCTTAATTTGCAGGACAAATCCTAAAGATTTCAGGATATATAAAGCTAAAGACAGATTCATGCTTTAGAGCTTATATGTACATGGAGACCTGTAACTTGTGAGGACTTTCTGCACTGCATGAATTTCACACTGTATGTATTACTCAGCTTTCAGGAACATGTATCTTTTTTTACATCTTTGCATATTTTTCTTCCTGTGCTTTTATAAACAGAAGGACAAGTTGTGTGAGCTTCTTCTTATAATGTGGTCAGTTTAAAAGCAAAATAAATAACCATAATTAAGCTGTTTCCAATTTAGTTGGTCAGTGAATCAGGGGACTTGCCGGAATCAGATGTCATGCAGCAGAAGAGAGGCTGAAAGCTCTGTAACATCTAAACATACTCCAATGATGTGCCAGGTTGTTGTTGTTCTCTTGTTTTCTCCAAAGAGAAGTTACCAATTCTTCTTGAATATCCTTTTCCAAAATTCCTGAAGACATTGCAGCTCTGAGCCTGATCTCATCTTGTGTCAACATAACTCAGGACTGAATTCACTGGGAACAGAAAGCCTTGGATTAACTAAAATTATACAAAACTAAGGCTGTCATGAAATGAAAGACTTATGCCTGTTCTCAGTCTGTCTGTACTTAGTGACTTCAAGGGACTTAAGCACTTGTTTAAAGATAGACTGCTGTGTAAAATGCTCTCTTGAAAGAGTTACTTTCCTGAAGTCTAAATCTTGAGTGAGATCGAGCCTTTTAAAAGTTGGGTGCAGTCCTGGGGACTGATGTGGCCACATATTCCAATTTAATCTTGGCTAGAATTTTAAGATTTTGAACAGCTAGATCTAATGGTATGTGCCTACCTAGCTTGTTATATTCCCCTGGAATTTATCAATGACACACTCCATATAATTGTGGTTACTCTTTGCCTGTCTAAAATCCTTTTTTGGTTTTGCAAGGGAGAGGCTGCAAAGAAGGAGTATGTAAAAAATTCTTTCTTAACCAAAAGCAAAAAGTTGATTTTTTTTTTTGTTTTTCCCTTCCACAATGAAGAATTAAAACAATGTCTGTTGCTCTCATGCTTAATGTCAGAATCTCTGCTAAAAAATAGCAAGAAGAAATATGATGAATTTTTCATATGGAACTTATTCCCTGTAATTTTATAATGCACATATGTGAGGTTTTATGAAGGCTTTTACTAAAAGGTTTTAGAACAGCTTAATAAAGGAAAAGTGCTCATAATGTCCTTCAGTATCTAAAGAGCTCCACTTTGAGAGAGAGAAATAAAATAAAGGGCAATGATAAATAATGGTAGACTTGCAAATGCAGTTCCTTTTCTCCAAGATTTACAGTAAGAACCAGCCCTGACTGTAAAGTTCTCTGCACTATCATAATCTGTAGCTTTGCAGGATGTAACATTCCTATATCCATTCTCTGACTTCTGAAAGAAATGTTCCACACGCATATAAATTACTAATCCTTTACTCAACTTAATGTTTTACTTCTTTTTTTAAACAGGTGCTTGAAAACCTTTATTAAGGACATAAATAAATCTTTGAAGCTGCTACTATACTATGCCCTACTAACAGAGTGATTGTGTGTTGCATCTCTGGAGATCCATTATTGTTTAAGAGAAATCAGAGGGGACACAGGAACAAATGTATCACTTACGTGTGTATAGTCATTAGTTATAAGGAGTGGATCTTATTGAGAGAAGTTTTTATTAATTTATTAGCTATATTTCAGTGGTGTTGAGAGAACCCTGTCAAAAATCATAGACTCATCATAGCATCGTACAATGGTTTGGGTTGGAAGGGACCTTGAAGATCAAGTTGCTACCCACCCTGCCATTGGCAGGGACACCTTCCACTAGGCCAGGTTGCTCCAAGCCCCATCCAACCTGGCCTTGAACACTTCCAGGGATGTGACATCCACAGCTTCTCTGGGCAATGTGTTCCACTGCCTCACCACCCTTACAGTAAAGAATTTCTTCTTAAAATCTAATGTAAACCTCTTTCAGTATTGCTTACTTCTTTCACAGGTCCCCTTGTGTTTAGCAGTAGTGATGTATACAACTAAAAAAAACCAAACCAACCCCATTCTCAGCTATGGTGTAGGGCAAGACTCAGCAAACACAGAAGACTGAAGAGATGCAGGTTCCTCAAACAACAAAAGCAATTCTATTTCATTGAATAAAGAGAAGTCTCAGCCTGTTTTTTTTGTTGTTGTTAAATGATATAAGCATCAGGGCAAAGTTGAATTTGTAATGGCATTATGAGATCCCCTGTTGTGCAAGATAAATAGCATATTTGGCCTAATGATGCAATAAATTAATTACATTGAATTAACCTGACTTTTGGTTCCTGTGACCTCCTTAGTTTAGCAGATTAATTTCTGAACAATACAGCCTCAAAAAATCCACTTTATTCTGGGGAGGTGTATTATAAGTAAGTTAGAGGATTTTCTAGATACACAAAGTCTACACATGAACAAACCTGGAATTCTTGGATGCATAGAGCCATGTAATACTTTGAGTTGGAGACTAAGCCTTTGTTTTTCAGCTGGAACAGAACTTGTCTTCAAAAGAAAGAAAAAAAAATCTGCTAGAAACACTATACAGAAACACAAACCAAGAAGCCGAACACACATTTCAGATCTCACATCTGTTAATGTACCTCAGTACATCAATATTTGAGACAGATGATGTCATCCAGTTTGCTTTGTAAGAGCAAATTATTGTAAGTAGTTAACTTGGAGAAGTGGATCAATCGAAAGGAACAGAAATCCAAGCATAAAGGGTGAGAAAATACAAGCAGATATCTTTATTACCTCTATCCCCTTCCTAAAGGTGAGATGTAATACTATTTGTTTTGTAATAAGCCTTTTTTTTTTTAGGTCAATATTTTTTTAAATCTGTGTGTCTTCATTTCAGAGTTTTAAGTTAATAAAGTATTATTCCTGAATGGGATCCTGCAAAAATAGTCCTGGGTGAGGGGGTCTCATAATGATCATTTTAATGAAAGGAAAGCCATCTGCAGATGGGTGGATTTTATTTTAGTGCAAGCCCCTGTACTCATCCCCTTAATGTAATGTACTCTGAGACTGAGGGGCAAACTTCTGCTACAGCTTGCAGATGAAAATGCTTCACTGAGGAATTGGACAGTGTCTATGGGAATGAAGGTAGCACACAACATCACGTTCCAAGAAAATCAAGATATAACAAGCATTGTCTTAAGTTGTTGTAAATTAGAGATGCGTAACTGAAATTAGCGAGTGATTTGTAATAGCTAAGGGCAGTCCTATGTCTTTAGAACAAAAGACCAGGTCTGAAAGCTGAAAAGGGAAAGCAGAGATTTAAGTTAGTGATACACATCAAAAACATTTGGGGAGAAGAGTTGAAAAGAGCAGCTAGAGACTGAAGTACTAAGCAAGTGCTATCATTTCTTGTGCACTGCTGAGGTGATTGAGGTGGGATCCCCAAGAGCCACAAGTCATGAGGAAAGGTTGTGTAAGCCATGCTGTAGAAAGTTAAGAGGAGCACTCAGCAGCTTAAACCCTGTGCTGCAGATTCAGTTGGGATCCTCAGCCTGAGCTCTCCCAGCAGGCAGTTACAGGTAGGGTCAGTCTTTTCCTTGGGACAATATTTTAGATAAAATAAATTGTAAAAAAATATCTATAGCACATCATTTCAGTGGTTCAGGTACTGAGGTGACCTGGAAGGGCTGTTTCCAGAGCAGGTCTGAGCAGTGATGTTACTGGTGCTGGGCAGTCTGGCTTTCTCAGCTACCTCGATTCCACCTTCTTACAAGTGCTCTGTTGTCAAAGGCCCAACAGAAAGAGTCTTTGGCTTGGCATAGTTGCTTCATCATCTTCCAGGGATAAGATTTCTCCTACTGGATCTGTTCCCATTAATGTTTTTGTATCAGTGTTGATATTTTCTATCTGATACTGAACGATGCCGTTGAATTAACCATTAGGAGTCCAATCCTACCTGTTCCCTTAGGAGTGTGCTAGCCCTGGGGATGCTGGATAAAAGGTGTGGGGAGAGGTTGGATCCTCTACTTTCAGTCTGTGGGAGAACTGGGCATGCTTGGAGCCCATCCCAGCTTTGCAAGGGAGGGGGGCAGAGCAAAGCCCGTTTCTGAGCACCACAGGCACTGAGCAGTTTGGAACAATCCCAGCTCCACTGCATGTACACCCAGTGGCCCAGGTGCCGTGGGGACATGGTATTAAGCAAGTTTGGCTACATGTGAAGCCTGGAAACAACAGAGGAGAGGTTTTATCCTGGGCTTGAATGTTGAACCTGGCTGACTGAAGAGTCAGTTGATATCATAAATCTCTGTTATTAATCTGATCTTTTGTCTATAAAAATTTTAATAGGCAAGGATGCTTTGCATAGCTACTGCCTGAATCATTGTGGTCAGTTGATCTGATGTCTTACACAATCTGTAATCTTGTCAGAATTGAGGTTTTCTCAGACCTGATGAAATCCAAGGTGTTTATTTTAAGACCCAATTTAATTTTTTCAAGTTGAACTCAAAGCTTTAAAGGCTTTAAGGAAAAGCTGACTAGATGTAATTTTTGGAATGTCAGCCCCACCTAACTGAGGAAAAAGTGAGAGAATTGATGCATCTGAGGGAGTTAATAAAATTTTTCAGGCTTAAGGGTCTTTTAGGTGCTCTCTCTAGAAGGAAAAGTGCATTTAGCTCTTCTGCTCTGTTCTGTCTTTTTGAGATTAGTGTCCTGGGTAATACTGTCTGCAGTGCACAGGTTTGTTCTGGAGTTACAATTTCTTGTTTATAGTCCTCTAGGGACATCTACAAAAAGCAGATATTTCATCTCATAAAGCTGCCTTGGCTTGAAAAAAAGTAAAAAATGGATCTGTGGAAAATAAATGTCTTCCCCAATATAACATCCTTATAACTTGTTCAGCTTTCACTGAAATTAAGGGAGTTTTTGCATGAGCAGATTTTCCACCTTTAGATAAAATCATTATAAAGTGCTTAGGCTGAAGATTGCTTAAACTCACAAAATAAAATAAATGGGAAGGGGGAAATGGTGGACAGATATTCTCAAGGTAACTGAAAAAAATCACGTATTTGTAATTTAGTTTTTAGGTTTTGTTTTTGTTTTGGGTTTTTTTTTCCTTCCCTAGAGTTTTACACTTTAAGTACAGATCAATTACTGTGCTGTCCTCAGGAGCCTGAAGCTCCTGTGTCCTTTGCTTCCTGTGACTTTGCTACAGCTCATTACTTTCCTAAACAGCATCGTGAGCACCATTATGAAACTCATAACACAGACAGTTATCTCTTCAATGGTACTTAAAATCAAATCCTCCCTACTTGGTGATAGATGAGTTATTGTGCTTCTGCTCTTAAGGGGATGGAATGATGGAAGGATTGGGATTTTTTTTTCACAATTTGTTGCTGTTGTAACATTGATGTGTGAGGGTGAAGAATACTTAGGCACAATACACCGCTGAAAGCTCCAATACCAATTTCTGTAGCTTTGCACAGCCTGACAGAAAAGCAGGAGGTACGTGCAGCAAACATTGCATGGAGTTTGTGTCTCTTAATCCCAAACATCTGGTTTCGAAACAACAACAACAAAATCAGAATGCAATTGTCTTACTTAGTTTAGCAGCCAAGGTGAGATTCTGTGTAGTTTATCCTTGGTTTTTCTGTTGTGCTGGTCTGTGCCACTGCCAGCACATCCCAGGCACAAGGGCTTGTTCTCTCCTAGATTGGAATTGCCCATCCTCACCTCTTTGCTGCAGCAGTTCTCCAGGTGGTTTAAAGGCACAGGACGAGCTGCTCCTGCTTCCAAACTCTTTTCCCCTCTGAAATTTCATCTCCTTCCTACAGTTTAACTCTCTCTTGTGTTTTTGTAAAAGCTCCAAGCACAATTATCCTGTATCCTGTCAATCCCCAGGAATGGTCCTGGCATGATGAAAAACTCTCACTCCCCAGGGATACTCCACTCACTAGCAATCTTACATGTGGGGTGTTGAGCTGTTAAAGAGAGAGAATTCAGACAGCTTTCAGGTCTTGTGTCAGGTTTTCATGACAGTGGTAGAAATGCCTTTGTGATAACATTGATACGACAGGCACAGCTGTTCTGCAGTTGGTCAGTGGTGAAATATGGATAGTAATTTTCTTAGTAAAGACAGGTTTTATTTCTATTTTTATGTTAGCTTTCCAATCTGTTTTGAGACTAATAAAATCTGCTCTAATAACTGGTATTAAAAAAAAAAAAAAGTACTTTCCATCCTTTCTGTTCTTTCCTTCCTTCCTTCCTTTCCCTGTAAACAGGGTAAATACCACTGAAGTGATGTGAGAAGAGCATTTTGGAATGTGTTCAGATTCATTGTGTTTTGTTTTCCATCCAGGAATTCAACATGACACAATGGAAAGTGGGACCTGACACCTCCAAGATAAACTGTTAAACTATGTATAAAGTGCTGCACTCATCTTTATAAGTGAAGTAGTGTGTAAGGCCAGAGTAACTGGGACACAGTGGCTTTGAATACAAGCAGTGTTGTTATCTTTGGTGCAAGCATCAGCAGAGATTACAGTGGCCTGTTGTGATGGCCCTGAGGGAATCTCACAAGGCCTTGCAGTAGGCACTGTACTATTTGTTTTCATTCTTTTCTCAGCAAAGCAGCATTCTGATGCTTGGAAATCATGACCCTGTTTAAATTGTGCTGATTCTCTTCATTCTTCTTTGAGCCACATGGGAGAAGAGGTGCAAGCAAAAGCAGTTAGAAAAGCTGAAAAGGTGCTGATAGAGGATGAAGAAATTAATGATTGACAATGAGGAAATAGTTTGTTCTGAAGAGCCACCAAAAGACTGTGAGTGATATGTTCAGGTCGATTTAGGATCCTCAGCCAGTGTATCCAGTGTTTTCTCCTAGAAGATCAGTAGCTTTTTTCCAACCAGTTTTTATTAGATACCACTGATGGGATCTGGTCTGAGCTACAAATATATTATATTGTGGAAATCTTCCCAGGCTTAGCCTGTGTGTGCCACTGCTCAGAAAGAAAACCCAACTATGCTGTGGAGGCTGCAGCAATTGTTCAGAGCTCGTTTTGGACATGCTCGAGTTGAAGATGTGATCTCAGTCCCAAGGGTGTCTTTTCTTGCACAGCTGTCATTTCCACCTCCCGCTATTCTGTTAGGCTGGGAGAAAGTCCCAAAATGGGCATTTGAGTTTTTGGCAGTGTTTGCTGCCTAATCACTTGTTCTTCATTTGCCTGCAGAGATATGGTGGTTCGTGGGATTCTCTGTGTGCGTAAAACTCAGAAGAAATTTGTTCCTCTTGTGGTTCACAAGACACAGGTTGGAAATCCTGACACAGAACAAGCATGTTTTCTTGTTCTGAAGCTGGGGTGATTGGGCAGAATGTTGTCATTTTGGTGTAGGGGTTTTAACTTTTTCAGTTTCAGAAGCTGGACAAGGCAATTCTATGTAAAGGATGTTGCAGAATCTAATTTTCTGGATATCCCCAGAAACTGAATCCTATTTGGATGATAAGAGCTAGTCCATAAACAAGCTACTGGATTCCAAATAAGAGTAACTATGTAAGGTTTCAGTGGTCTATTTAATACTGGGTATAATCAAATGTCCCTCTAATAATCCGAAGTCTGGAAAACCTTTTACAATTCTTTAAACATTCATGATACTTTACCTGTATGTTTCCCACAGGCTTATGGTTTCTGAAAACAAAACATGGATAGGCTTTGGTGATAATTCAAGGTTGATAGAGGATTGTTTTGATTAGTTAGGGATCAAGGCTGCTGTCCTAGAAGGGGAGAACTGCACTTGAGTAGTATCATAAATACTGTTTTATCTTGCCATTTGTTTGAATAGTGTGGGACTGACACCTCTCTCTCCCTACAGAAACTCTTTTTCCTGTTTCACCTTATTGAGGTAATTTCAAAAAAACAAAACCAAAAATCTTCCCAGATGAAAGGAACAGAGCCTATTTTAGAAACTGACCCTTATTGTGACCCAGGTGCAAGTTCCAGAGGACATGCTTAGCATTCAGCAGTTCTCCCAAAGATTATTCTAAGAAACACATATCACCCAATACTGAAGCCTGCTCTGGGCTGATAAGGTTTGTCTACACGAGGAAGTCAGTGTGCTGTTCAACTACAATAACAGTGTGCAGTGGTATCTTCTCACACTAAGTCTCTGCATGACCTGTTGCAGGGCGTGTGCCCTAAGGCTGCTGTTGAAGTGAAGCAAGTTGCTTCCTAATTAAAAGTCTTCTAATACACACCTCTGTGTGATGTGATTGCAGAGCAGCCAGTGTGCTGCTAATTGACATCCTACTGTGTCTGGACTCTCCTGGTGACAAGCCCTAAGTATTTCATTGTCAATTATTTTTGTAAGTGCACGGAGACACAATATCAATGCACTGTACTGTGATTCAGTGCTCAGGTGCTGCATACCAGAGTATATCTCAGTGACTATTAAAGTGAATATAGTATTTTCACCAATTTTAGTGAGAGATCCAACTCTGTGCTGCAGTTCCTGTGTTTACTTGTATCACAGTAACACCTAAAAAATCCAACCTGGAATTTTGACCTCATTGTTCTATTACTGCTAAGTTAAGATCTAAGGAGAGCTTAGAGAAAACCAGTAAAAATGAGAAGGAAGGCTTTGAGTCAGGTTTGATTTATAAGGAAAAGTGAAAGGCTTTGAGCGTGCATAGCTTGTTTGACTTTGACAAAGAAGACATGACTGTAAATACTTCAAAAGTTTTATTCAAAAAACAGCAGAGGATTTGCTTAATGTTAAGGACATTCCAAAGGTTAGGACAGCAGCTCAGGAGACCTAGGGTTAATTCCATGACATATGTCCTTAGGCAAGTCATTTCTGCTTAGATCCTAGCAAATTCCTAAGGGCACCCAACTGCCACTTCTTTGTCTACATCACTGAGTGTTAGTCAGCTGACTGAAAACCACCTAATTTAGACAATTAACTTTCTAAATACCTTTACAGGTCTAGATCGTGGCCTCTACCTGCCTCGGCTGTGTATGTCTGTAAATGAGCAAAAATTAACCTCTGTCATAGAAAGAGTTTGAGAATGACAGGTTAGAAAAGTATGGATGTTCAGATGCTGTAACAACAGGAGCCATGAAAGTATAGAGAATAGAAAAACTAATTAAGATGGGATTTATTTCACTTGTCTGAAGTGTAAGGTTGTCACCTAATCTTCCTCTGTTTTCAGTACAGGGATGAGGTGCTCCCAAGGGCAACTGCAGTATCTGAGCCAGTGGATCAATTCAGCCCAGCAGTGCCTGTTTCCACCCTCTCTGGAGGGAGCCAAGACAATGCCTGAATTTTAGATGGTTGAAATTAGGCAAGATGAATGTTATCTTAAGAATGAAAGGATCAAATAAAATCAACTCAGCTTGATTTTAAGGAGAAAAAATGTCTTTAATGAATGTGTTTGCTAAAATGTTCTTTTAAAAGAATTACACAAACCACCTCAAGAATTTGTGGGATTTTTTCCCCCGTTCTTTGTTGTAAAACATTGAGGAAGTCTTTTATTAACAACTGACTACAAGATAGAGCTCCCACTTCTCTTTCCATGAAGTAGTCCTTATGCAAACTCCCAAACATCCCAACAGTGCTACCTATTACTAATAAATTAAATGCTGTATCCAGTGCAGCCTACATGTTCTGAGTTACCTAATGGTACTCTTGAAAATCTAGACCTTAATAACAAAATGGGAACTGAGCTCTTTTGGCAATCTACTCCATATATCTCTTGCTTTCATGCAGCAGCATCCTGGTTGTTGGAAATACTGTGTTAGCTCTAGGTGGTAACTACCTCCTTAAAAAGGACTGATCCTCAGAGGAAATACAGTTATGGGCATTGTGAATTTAAATAAAAGTAATGGGGAAAAATTAAAGTTATTTAAAGAAGAGCTACAAAAATTCTGAGAGCTTCTATGGGAGCTACTGGAAGTCTTTGTGTAAAGCTGTAGGATGCTGGGGATCTGAGAAAAATTAAGCAATACAAATTCATGAGGAAGACCAAGATGGTCTGAGGTCCCTGCTAACCCATGCAGTGTCACAAGTTCTCATTTCAAAGAAAGAGGAGCTTGATTAGTTTATCCTGCTGTAGGCATGACTCAGTGTCAGAGTCCTCCCTTGTACTATTACATTCATTACCCTGAGGGACAGTGATGTCTCTTTGTGGGTAGTTTACTCTTTTTTTGGATTGCACTCTTGAAACAAGAAGCCTGCTTTCAGGCTTTGTCCCTCCTGTTTTGGTAACTCCCAGCTCTAGCTTCTCCAGAGCTCGTCCTCACGCAGCTGGAATCTGATTTCCCTCACAACTGCTTGCCTCTTTCCTGCTTCACTGGCTCTTCAGGGAAAGGAAGAAAACATTTGTTATTCAGCCCTTGTCTTCTTACTCATCCATTGATGAAGAGGCATGGATGAGTGAGCATTCAGTCACTTCAGGGACAAGGAATCTGGTGTCAGAGAGCCTGCAGATCTCCAGTATGACACTGGACTAGATTTATGCTTGGAAATGTCTAAAATATGCCAAATTCAGGTGTATTTGCAATAGTTTATGTTTATTGTTTTTACTTGACCCTGCAGACCCAACACCTATTACTTTGGAAATCAGAGCTGAAGAGTCCTAAGAACTTAGAGAGGGATTTAGGGTTTGCACACAGGACCTAAACACGGTGGGGATTTTATCTGGGTGTAAAGCAATACTGACTCAGATCAGGGTGTGAAGTAAGTACTCCTTAATTTAAGACATGTATTTAGGCTCACAAGGCTATGAGCTGAAAAGCCCATCTTCAACCTAAGTGAGACTTAGTTAGATGGGAGATACACCCATTACTGGTTCCCCAGAGAGCTTGGGCTTGAACCAAGCACTGCATTCCTGGACACCATGAGGACTCTTGGCTGTTCCTGCTGCAGAAACTAATATATATATATATATATTTTCTACACTGTCAGTGTGTAGGGGAAAAAGAAAGAGATTATGTGAATTACACTGAGATCAGCTCCTTTCTGTGTTCCCTTAACACCCCAAAGTTCTAATCCTTCCCATGAGTCACTTCAAACATCTGAATTCACATTACCTACTTCGTGCCCTAATTCAGGTGCTCTGAGTCCTCCTCTGTAAGTACCTACTTCTTTCCTCTGGTTTACATCCTCTGAATCTCACCTAGGTGCCTGATGTTGGCAATGAAAGATGTTTCCAAGTTCCCAGAGCTTCAGTGGTGCTTGTCCATAGGTTGCTGCAGGTTGTAGAACACAATATTGAGGACAGAGAGAAAACAGACAACAGGGACAGTAACATCACATTGCCTATGTATAGCCAAGTAGCTGTTGTGCTCTGCCTGTTACTGTATTAACAACTGTCTCACTTTTTTCTCCCTCTGAATGTTTTATCCATCTGGTATCATTCATTATGTATTTAGACTATAAGTTGCAAGGAGGAGATGCTCTTGCATCCTCCTTCATAGTATATGTAGCATTAAGGGGTCCTGCCCCTGACTGGGGCCTCTAGGCACTATCCCAGTATAAATAATACATAAAAATAGATCAGCAGTGTAACATCCATCAAGAAAACCATACAGAGACCTAAAGAGTGCTTTAATATTGAATTGTTCTACTGTCTAATGTAGGGTTCATGCAATGACTTGCTGTAGTTTTCTGAATTAAATGATAGATCATACAAAGCTTGTATCTATGGGCAATGTGCAGGGAGATTGGGGGAAATCTGCAATTACTAAAGTGGGGAAGTGTGCCAAAAATGATTTACAAGTATGTGGAAGAACGCATCTGTTGTGATGTTCAGGACTTTATCAGGTTTATTTTGGAGTCTTTCCAAGAGTAATAGCAAAATACCAACCGAAAATTTGGAAGTGAAGCAGTCAGACCGAATGTCAGCTGTAGCAATAGCTTCAATAGCCCAAGTGTTCACAGCAGTTTCTTCTCTCTTGACACAGCACTGATTGTTCATGTTGCACTGAGTTGGATTACATTAAGCAAAACAATTTAACTAACTGATACAGACAGCTTTTTAGATATACAAGTGCAATACACAACAGAAATGGGTATTATCAGTATGATCACCTGTATTAGTAAAGTTCATCTGCAGTCAGAGCCTCACTAGACTATTCACTGTGTGCAAAGAGCAGGGGTCGAAACTCCTGAAAAAGTTAACAAGCATGTTAGAGAACAAAGATGTACCTCAGGAATGAGGTATTGCTATTCTTGTTCAACTTGGAGTCATGAAAGTGCAGTGATTTGCTTTGCCATAGTTGTAGATAATCATTCCTTGCAATAAGTTTGATGGGATTTTGCAGAGGGGGGTTTTGGAAGGTGGAAATGGACAAGTCCATGGCCACTGAGGATACATTCCTTGTGAGAGCAAAGCACTGAACCTGTAGCACCAATTCTCAGTAGCTTTTCAAGAGAAATTGAAACCATTTTCAGACACTGATGCACTTTAATTTTAAAGTTCCTTTTGCACAAGTCCTTTTCTATTTGACCTGGAGCTCTATGTCTGTTTGGTAACCCTGACCAAGGGTTTTCAAAGGCATGCTCTAAATATCCCAACTAAGATGGCCATATAATCTCTCTGTCTAATCAGCAGAGAGGGAAACTCCCCAGCTTCCTGTCCAAGTCTTAAGTGTCTGGGAGAAAACAGTTTATGAATTGTCTGTTTAATGACTGTTAAATGGAAACCTTAGTTTTGAGATAACTAATTTTAAGATGAAGGAATAGAAGTATTTCTTTAATTTTAACTGCTCTTGCAAACAGTGGGGTATAAGTGATAGTGCATTGCTTGGAAAACATCATCTCTGGCAGCAAACTCTGGACCAAAATATTTAGTTCATTTAGAATGCTTTGAGGCAGTGAGCTGGGGTGAATCTCTCTAATTGTCAACACGGGAGCCTGTTCCAGTGCCAGAAGGTTCAATCAAATAATGTCTGGGCTAGGTTCCTTTTTTTTTCCCTCCCTCTTCTCTTAATTTTTAGGAAAACATGCTGTTGAAATGGAGCAGAGGTAGCATCTTCAATCTCAGGCTTCTGTGCTGGTGGACTGGGATGATCTTCCATGCTGATGGCTGATAGAGCCAATCTCCCCCTTGTTCACTGGTAGTGCTGCAGGAAGATACGGTTTTTAGTATGGTAAAACTAAATTATAAGACTTGATTAAGGATCATTATTACCACAGCTGTTGAGCATCTGGGTGGCTGTTTGTTGAAGGGAGTATAACAGCTTACTGGGTGCTTTTATGTCACATCAATTGACACACAAATGACATTAATAACTAAATCAAAGAGAAAGTGATCGAAGAGACCAAGGCTTTTCCCATAACTTCAAAGACTTGTATTTGTCCTATGAAATCCAAAATTGCATCTACAGGCACAACATACACATACAGGAAAACAAAGACACAGCTTCTTATTTATCTGCTTTCCCTAGCACCTGCATCAATCTTTTATGATTTGGCTGGAGCCATGGTGGCCATTTTCCTGTTGTCCTTCTACCCAGGCTGGAAGAGTGAGACCTCTCTGTTGCATCATGTATTTTTGTTATCTCTTTGGATGTCCAGGATCCCTGGAGGTGCAAGTGCAAGTGAGACTCCTAATTCTTTCTGTATCAGACAAACTGGTAGCTCCTGATTTCAGGGTTTTTTCATACTAGACAAAGACCTTCCATTCTGCAGAAGAATTTATAAATGCATGTAGGGAGATTGAGTCTGGTTTTCACAGATCCAGATAAACCCATGAAAGAAAAAAAGTTTCTTTTGTTGCTTTCAGGAAGAGCTGGGCAAATAGCAAGCATCAGGAGAAGAGTTAAGTAGTACTGCAACCTCCATTCATATCATTCACTCTCACATGTTGGGAAAAGAATTCCCAGCTCATGAGTGGGCTTAGAATTAAAGGAGAAACGTCCACAAGGTTTCTGGAATGGAAGAAAGAAAAGAAGCTGCAGAAGCTCCACTTTCATGCATTGTTAAAACAAAATCAACAGCTGCATGGCAGAAAGACTGTTCTTTGCCATGAAATATTTCCTGAAACTCCTTCTTCCAGTATCCATGCTGATTATTTGTTTTAGTTTTTCTTTCACATGAATTAAAAAAAAATAAAAATAGGCATCCCATCTTCTGAATGTGACAAGAAGATGGTAGCAATAATTTTGCTAGTTTCTTACCTGTGATCAATTATTAATCCCTTCTTCTGAGCATGTGGTGGAAGAGAACAAAAGATTCATCACATATCCTTCTTTGTCTGTAACCCTACCATCTTACTTTCCCATTTCCACTCTCACTTCATCATGAGCCTTCTGTCCTCAGCCCTGCAGATCCATTTCCAGCAAGCACAGCAGCACTGAACGTCAGGTGTTTATAATAAATCAGCCAGTGCTGACTGCAGCTCAGATGGACTCCAAGGACAGGTCCAAGGGAAAAGGTGGTGACATGTGGCACGAGGGCTGTGACAAGTACTGGAGATCAGTAGTGTCCCGCTGTCACAGTGCTGCCTGCATGGCTTTTATCACCTCTCTTTCAAGGTCAGTATCTCATGGAGGGTGAACTAAGAACATCCGTGAATAAGCTGGTGAACTTCTGCTCTAAAAACAGCAGCACCTTGTAGGAGGAGACTTGTGCACTGTAGTGGATATCAGCTGTTTGCTGTTCCTTTCCAAGTGTGTTAAAGCTTTTCTGAAAAGAGTTTCAGTGATCATAAAAAGAAGCTGATGTTTTAGTTGTTTTTTTTTTTTTCTTTTAAACAGAGGTAAAAATACAAAAGAGTTTACCTGTAATTTATCTGTCCATAGGTTAATAAGGCCTAAATTTCCCTTCCCTTTTAAATTTCTACCTGATGGCCATTTTAGCCTGATTGTGACATGTATGTTCACACTGTTGGAATATTTTGCATGGTTTTGACACGTCTTGTATTTTCCACAGGAATTACACAATGAAAGGCAATATTTTTTGAGGGCCAAAACTTGATGGGATGCTTTGCTGGCTGTGTCACTGACTGATGGCTTTAGTGGCACATTTCCCTGGTGGGTGCAGGGACTCTCAAGCAGATTGCAGGGGAGACAGATGGGTCACATCTGTATTTGCAAGTTAAACAAGGTCAAAAGACTCTTTTGGCCTGCACTAGCCTGTGATGTTTGTTAGTGTGTTCATTGGCCTGGTTTTTGCTCTTGTCAACTATCAAATTTCCAAACTGCCTTGTCACAAACTGGGGGAATGCAGAGGGCTCCCAGGACACAGTATGGATGAGACCACTTAGTTTTGAAGGGAATGAGTGTTCAGCTGTATGGACAGAAGCTGTGCCAGGCTGCTTTGTCTCAGGGTCTGCAAATACTGTCTGGCACATTTTATTTATTGATACAGACTTAGACCTGGGGTCTGGAAGCTCAAGTGTGAGCTACTCTAAGGGTGACTGACCCATATTCTTATAATTACA
Source organism: Myiozetetes cayanensis (assembly GCF_022539395.1). Taxonomy (NCBI): domain Eukaryota; kingdom Metazoa; phylum Chordata; class Aves; order Passeriformes; family Tyrannidae; genus Myiozetetes; species Myiozetetes cayanensis. Next base: position 7,949,768 of record NW_026087521.1, read on the forward strand.
CTGGCTTTCCCTTCACCATATTTTGTTTGTTTTGTCTTCCTAGATGTGAGCTCGTCAGGGAACATATTGACTCTTGCTCTATATTTGTGGAGTATTTAGTACCATGTGGTCCTGACCTGCATAGATTTCAGTTCAAATAAAAGCAATTGAATCTGCTCTTGCCTGTTTGCTTTCAGCTTGCAAAGGTTTCCCTGACTGGAACTGCACTGTTAAGGAAGGAGCAAAAGGTAGACTCTTAAAGACTAAAACCTGCCTCACTTCAGTCCTGGCTATTTAATTTTGTAGGCTTATGTCAGACCCTTAAGGTTAAAAATGTTTCTTTTCTTGTCTTGGCTTGAACAGCAAATGGAATGTTTCAAAGGAAAAAAAAATGAGTCCATACGAGGCAGGCCAGAGTGATGCAGCCTTGCCTGTTTTTCTTGATCTGAAACACTTTATTAGCTGGAGAGCAAAATGGCCTGGCCACCTCAGTTTCCATCCCATTTTTGGATGGAAAGTTGCTCACCAAACAGGCGCAGAAAGCAATCATTTACTCATGAAGGGGCAGATCATTGCTCATTTTCTTTGCAGCATAATATTTTCTTGGTTTTCTTCATCTCTTCCTCCTCCACGAGCACCCCCAAAACTGCAGAGTAAATAATTTTGGTTTACAACAAACAAATCTCCAAGATGATAATGAGAAGGTAAATAAAGCGGTAAATAAACTCTTCATGTCTTATGTGATGCAGACTTGAACTCTGCTGAGGGGACTGCATGCAGCAAGGTCAGGAGTGTGATGAAGTACAAGTTTGGAAGGGGAATCTACTGGAAAGATAATGTAACCCACTGAGTGATAAGTGCTGACAGACTGGCACCCTGGTGTTAGAAGTGCTTTCCCTTGTGGAGGGAGAAGCATGTCTCTGATCCTGTTGTGTTATGGCCAGACTCAGCCTGTTTTGAAAACCTATACTTTCTTCAAATGGAGACTTATAAAGATTCAGGCTGAATGTATTTAACAGAACCCTGAATTTTGGGCCATGGTTAAAAATAAATTTAAAAAATTTGATATGGCTTTCCCAAAAGGCATTTATAACAATAATCATAAGCATATGTCAGTACATTTACATTATTATTATATGTTTACATTGATGTTTTTCTAATACTTCACCATTAAGTAACTGTGTTTAGTGTACTAGTTCACAGAGAATAAAAGTATTAAGTTATGATTTCAAAAGAATGATAAAACAATAACAGTGGGGAAGTTCAGTCATCTTAACAAATTGGGAGCATTATTCAATCTGTCCAGGCAGGCTCTCGTACCGTTCCTGTTCTTCTCTGTTTCTTTCCTGTGGGTTTAGCTTGTGAGTGCTTCCAGTATGGCCACACAAGGAGACAAACTGAAATATGTGAGTGAAACCCAGGGTGGGAGGTGGAAGATTAAGTGAAACATCCTGGGACCCTCCAGGAGAAAGTTGCTCTGCTCTTTACTCAAACCTCAATGACAGAAGTAGTACCAGAAGCTAGTCAGGGATCGTTTGACTAATATGGGCTCTTAAGACACAATGATATGTTTTCAGTTCCTTGGATCAGTTTTATTTCAGTTACATTTGCAAATTTATATATGCAAAAAGAACATAATTGTGAAATTTGTAAAAAAAAAGCTTGGGAGAAAGAAAAAAATTAGACTTTTCTTTACCTTCAGTTTCTAATCTGGGACTGGGGCAAGTTACCCATCCATTTCCTGTATCTCCAGGACAGAAATGTTCTGCTATGTTTTCAGAAGACTTCTGCTACCTGACATGGCAATTCTGTAGTCTAGTCTGGTTCTTTGACAACCACTGCTCAGAACACTTCAGTGCTTTGAAAGACAAGAGGAGGCAGGGATAGAATCCTTAACAGTATACAGGAGCCTCATTTAACTACTTAAATACAGAGGGTATACCTGCATAGACAATTGAGTACAATTGTTTTTATTTTTATTGATAATAATAAATCACTAGAAGACATGCAGATATGTCAGTTTTCAGTGATTTGCAGCCATACTCCCCTCCACTGGAAACAAGAAGAAATAACTTACAAGTTCTTTCATTATCAGCATCCCAAAGGATAGCTGTCTGTGCTTCCATTCTTTCCCACTCTCTGGTGTATATGCACTAGGCTGCATTTTTTAACCATGTAGTCAGAAAGACTGTGTTCCTCAGGACCCCTGGGTCATTCCTGCAGAGGGTGGATGCTGAATGAGAAGGACACCAAGGAAGGAGAAACGTGTCTTATTGTTTTTAAATGAGCTGAGTTAAGCATTGCCTTTATTTTCCCTCTGCTTCACAGGTGTACTGTGAGAGACAGGATCACCTTGTTTGCCATCACATGCATTCCAACTGTAATTTTTGTAGCTCTTCAGTTCTTGTCCATGTAATTTTCTCAGTTCATTTATGATGAAATCCCTGACATTTTCTTTAATTTCCTCTCAAGTGAGAATACCACCACAGTATGGACATGTACACATAACATCACTAAACACCTTTCTTAGGAGTAGGAGGATAAGAGCCTGTTACACAATTACAGAGGGATTCATTCCTTTACCTCCTACAGCAGAGGACCATGCTCAGACATGTCAGAGAGGTTTATGATGGTTCATCAAATGATACTCAGGGAAGGGCATTATGTAGGGAGTAACTGCATATAGATTTGGAACCAGAGAAACAAAAGAAATCGTTCCAGTAATGTTTTTGTTGGCTTTGAAAGCATTTACTTGGTCTGAGGATCGTCAAAGATATAAACAATTGCCATCCCAGACCTACATTTTTATGTTCTGTATAGAATCTGAAACTTAAACAGAGTCATGGGAAGGCACTAAGCAGCTCAGGTTGGTAGTTTCACTTTCTGTAGTGAAACAGTAGTTTTACTGTTTCTGTGTTGGTTACGTAGCTTTGAGTGACCAGGCTGAGACCTTCTATTGCCAGGTACCTAAATTGAATGGAGGTGATTCTGAATGCTAGAGAAAGTATCAAATATTTTTATACTAAATTAATTAAATATTAACTCCACTTTCAAAGTATCTGAATGAATGTGCTCGCTAATTGTTCTGTGAAAATAATTTGCAACTGGAATTAAGACAAAAAATTGAATATTTGTGTACTAGTGGACACAAGTATCACCAGTATTATAGGGTCACGATGGTCATGATCCTTTTCTACCTAATTACTGCAGCTTCAGTGAAGTCAGTGGACACATACCATAGTGAATCCTCTCTGCATTGAGGTGATAGAGCTCCATAGAGGAGACCTGTTATAAATCTCTATTATAAATCTCTTTCTACTTTCACTGAAAATGTGAAGATATTCACGAGGAAGTTAATTTCTGGGAAAAGAAAGAAGGAAAACAAGAATGAGTAATTAGATAATCACTATTTGCAACTGTAAGTTTTTCTAAAGAATTGGCCACCATTATTGAGGCAAAATAATTGTATTTTCATGTCATAATGTTTAGAAATTACATGATCTCAAGAGACTTGAAAACCTTCAGAGGTATTGAACATGGGCAATAGTATTACCATAGGTAATAGTATTCATATGAATTTATATATTTGATCTAGGTAGACATGTATCATCTCAGAAAAGATAAATTAGTCTTCACTTTTAATGTCATGCGTGGGTCTTCAGAATTTATTTATCTAAATTAGATTCAGTACAAAGCTTTCATGTTTACTTCTGCAACTCATTTGCCCGGGAGAATCAATTTACCTGATGGACACCTTGTGTGTGATGAGACAGCTCTGTGTCTTTCTGGAGACCAGTTCATCTTTGTGAAAACAGAATGAGGCTGTCAGGATGCAGTTGTTTAAAATAAGCTCCACACTTCACCGATGTGGTGGGTAAGATCATAGTTCACAGATCTACATGGGATTTTAGGAGGAATTCATAGGGATTCCTATGGGCCTTGACCTTGGTGACAGTGTTGTTGACATAACTCATTTTCTTCTCTGTTACATGACAGAAATCTAAAATGCAGTCTTTTTAAAGAGCCTCACTGAGTTGTAGGATGGTTACAAATGCTTTCACTTTTTTTTTTTTTTTTTAATTTAAATTTCATTTATTAACAAATAGAATTCCTATTCCAGAAATTATCTGTGGAAACAAACAAACTAAATATCATTACGCACAATTAAGAAATATTTTGAACTGGAGACTCTGGAATAAATTCCCTACTTTTTCTTGATGAGGAGGGTGAAAAGAGAAGAAGACAACCATGGGGGTAGTTCCGTTTTTCATTAAGATACTTCTGCTGTCACAATTGATACAACAGTGATAAAAAGCTCTATAGAAAATGGAACTACAGTACAGAGAAGGCAATGCTGTTTTGCATTGTGACTCTTATTTGATACTTCAGATTTCCTCAGTATTGCACAACACAAATTCAGGCACCATTTAAACAACAAATGAACTGCTAATCAGTGACACTGCTTATGTTTTTCTGATCTTGTGAGTGCTTCTGAAGAATCACCAACTGTATTATGAACATTATTTTGCAATAAAATTTGCCCCTCTGTAACTGATCACTATTTAGCTAACTTTTTCCTTTTACACCAAAAAAAGAACCATGGTCATTTCAGATTATATTAGCTTAGTGTGTTGAATGTGTTCCCAGAGATATGTCCCAGAATCTGTCTTATTGTGCAGTGATAGTTTATAATTAAACTTCTTGTTCCCTGGAGAGCCCTAGTTTTGGCTTTCTAAGAGTGAAAATGCAATGTGATAGATGTGTCTTTGTTTTTTTTACCTCAGATGAATGGAAGAAATGTCCAGATTTGTCTAAATTACTGCCAACATGTAATCTTTAAAAATTAAAAAAAAACCAAACACACAACAAAAAGAAAAAAAAAATCAAAAAACAGCTGTTTGTTTATTTGAAGGAATTCTGCCAGTATTTGGAAGCAACATAAATACAAGAACAAATGGATATTTAATTATTTTAAAGCACTAGTATTGTATTTATTGGCCTATTGTTTGAGCTAAATTGAGCTGCTTTCATGACGTTAGTCTTAATACAACACACAAAAATGCAGTTAATATCCTGAGGATTTTTAAAATAGATGTTTCCTTGTCAGATGCCTTTCAGAACTGGCTTTGTTGTGACAGTTGTATTAGACTGTCTTTTGTTTGAGTATTGTTCCTATAGTCAGTTCACACAGGGTAATCAGCTCAGCCCTCTTCCACTTCCAGCTCTGTTAAACCTATTTTACCCAGCCTTGAGTGTTCCTCCCTCCCCCTCCTTTTGCAGGTGCTTTTCACAGGGATGCTCTGCAGCGTCCCTGCAATAGGGCTGGGCAGAGTCCAACCCAGCAGGGCTGAACGGGGCTGTCAGATGGGTAAATCAGTGTCCACAGTTTGGCTGGTTGTGTCACACGGTTTTTGTGAAGATGTTAGCTCAGTACCTCAGTGACACGAGTGAGTTCCCAGCCTTGTCTGCGGTGATGGCCTGTCTCCATCAGAAAGGTAACATTGTTTTTTTGTGTCCCTGCCCCCAAAAGCTCTGATTATATTCTGGATGCTCTAATTAATGGAATAAGTGCATAAGCATTTTACAGGCAACATCCTGCCTGGAACCATATGTTGGACAAGGCTGAACTCAAAGATACACTCAGGGTCGGGGTTAACGCAGGAAAGAAGGAGAAGGGTTGTTGCAGAGTTTCGAAATTTTCTGTCCTCCAGCTTGGATATGAGGCTGGGCCAGATCCCAGTGAATTTACCCATCAGTTCATTACTTTCTTTTAGAACAGTCTTGTTCTAAACTGAGAATTCAGTTGATTTGTTTGTTTGTTTGTTTGTCTATCTTTGGATATACCAGGGAGTCATAGCTAACTATCTGGCTTTCTACATTAAATATCAGTTTAAAATTAGGTGCTTAACATGAGCACAGAGGTTTTGGGTGCTCCATGATTGAGTTTGATAGTGTGCCAGCTGCAGGTATACCTGTTCCCATTCAGCTTCTGCTATGTGGATCATCAATAATTTCAGTGTAATCTAAATGTTTCTCCAGGTTTGAGGCAGACTCACTAGAGACAGTAATCCCTCCCATTCCAATCACCGTGGTTTCCCCAGCATAGTCTTGTGCCATCCCAATTTGACATAGTTGAACAGTGCCACAGCTGAAGTGGTTTGGGGCACTCCTTGCACGAACAGGTGCTGGCCTTGTTTGCTCAGGAGCCATCATCCTTTCTTGCTCTCACCTACCCTTCGTGTCCCCCAGTGCTCTTCCACTGTTCCTCAATCCCATCCATCCCCAAGAGCAGGGCTCACCCTTTCCAGCTTTACCCAGGTCCCTGCCCTTGCTGCCTTCCTCACCCCAGCGAGGTTGTCCGTGACAGATGACAGCATTGTTTCCCAGCCTGGTTTCTGGGATTTCTCACCATGCCTCCTGCCCCCGAGTTTGGCAATTGCCCTTGCACAGAGTGCTGAACTCCACATGACCATCCCGAGGGATTTCTCAGCTGCAGAGTCCTGCGGCACGGCACGAGAATCTGCCTCCAATTAGCTCGGGAGCACAACTCCAGACACATGTATTTGGTTCAGCAAACGCTATTTGTTTGCTGGGTGATGATGTTTTTCTAAGCTTATGCTTTATTCGTAGCATGAGTGGCATTTCTGCAAGAGGTGATGATGTGTCTCTGAGTGTTAGTTTTTTTCTGGTTTTGGAAATATACTTCAAACAGCTATAGCAGATAACTTATGTATGAGTAAAAGTGCAGTGATAACCAGGGAATTATGAATTAAATTAGATAAATATAGTCACTAGGTTTTAAAAACAATATGGCATTACCATGATGAAAGAAGTAATTTTGATTCAAGAATGGAATAGATCTTGTTTTTAAATTTAATTATGTATAAAAATTTTGTGATTATCATAGTTGGATTACTCATGGGATTTAAATGCACACCTTTTACAATGAAAGGTAGAAATAATTATTTTCAAACAATTAATTTCAAGATCACTAAGTACATTATTACCTCAGCTACAAGACAATTTCATATTTGCTTTGATCTTCTTTGATCTCAAACAGATAGCAGCCAGCTTTCAGTAGTGTCTCTTCATAATGTTTCTTTTTCAATATTCCCACATCTTGGACTAAATTGCTTCCATGGAAGGTGTTCAGTGGCCCAAATGACCATATTTGAGCTCTGAATTTGTTGTATCTCTCTTCCTGGTTTTTCTTTTGGCCTGTTTTCAGGTTAATAATCTGAGACTAGATAAGCTTCAGGAAAAAAAAAAAAGAGAAGAAAGTCTATTTCAGCATGTTAACCCAATAATACTATTGCAGCATCAAAAGAATAAGGCTGTGTGTTTCTCCAGAGCCTTAAGATGAATACTTTTCTAAACCTGGAGATTTATATTCCTGTGGGAATGTAAGTGACACCAAGGGCAGCAGGTTTTGAGTGCAGCTGTAGTTATCATTAACAGAGATAAGTATTTGAAGGAATTTTGATATTTTAGCCATGCTTTGATATCAAAGGTCTCTTGTATGAAATAAAGAACTATGCCAACCAAAATATAGATGGTCATTGATTGGTACTTTCTGCTTTGTTAAAAAAAAAAGCTTCTAAAATGCATTGTATTTTGAATATTTAAGAAATAAGATCATAATAAGCTGGAAAATCATACTCGGGTGCTGTGAATGACAATAGTTTCTTGTGGAACAGGGCACACCTCCATAGGCTTTGTATGCTTATCTGAGTGTGCGTGAGTTACTTTTCTGTGAATCTCACGTCTTTTGTATCGTTAGACTATTATGAATATAAGAACATTAAAAATCACTTTAAAACTTCTTTTATGTTGACAGCCAGAATTTTTAATTGAATACATTGAAAGAAATACAGAAAAGGGGGCACTTCTGAGATTCTAGTACCAAGCAGTACAGTTTATAATCTCTGTATTTAACTTTCCTTATTAAGTAATATGGAATAGAAATATAAGGTTTTTATATAGTGTCTGAAAGCTTAAAAAATTAATGAGTAGTCACCACACTGAAGGAGATGCTCAGCAACTCTGGGGGATTGACCAAAGCAGAGAAACCTGAATGCATACATGATGAACAAGTAAAACACAGCTGAAACAAAGCTAATGTTTTGAGTAGTTCCACGTTCATTGTAACTCCTGATTAATTTATTAGATTTTTTTTTTTTTTATAATTTAGGCTGTGATTTTGCCAAATACCAGTCTCAGAACTTTGCACCCTGCTCTCTGTCAAGAGACAGCAGTGTAAAAGTGGTGGGAGGAGAAGCTTTAGCAATATCTTTTCTCCTTTTACCATTCTCCCAAAGCAAAACTTGGAGACTCTCTGAAGCCATTTGCCAGCATTTACTATTAATCTGCACTCTATATCTACATACTAAAACTTTTTTTGAACCATATTCAATGGGTCATATAAATAAGTCTACTATCCAGCTATTATTCATCTAAGAAGCAATACAACTAATTTTATTGTGGTTTTCCTATTGCAAAATGTTCTCTGTCTTCTTTTAGAATTTCCTAAATTTTATTTTTCTTTTTTTTTTTTTTTGAAAGCAAAGTGTGTGCAGACACAGTACCTGCCAAACTCAGAAAGACTGAAGACATAGGTTCCAGTTTTTAAGTTTCTAGGGCTTTGTGCATTGAAATTCAGACATTCTAACTTTGAAAATGCAGATATTTTTTAGCCATTTAATCTTCAGAAGACAAAAAAACTATATTGGTGTGGGGAAAAACATAGAAATGCAGTCTATAAGCCCATGAAAGAATGTCATTGCATTACAGCAGCTTAACAAGTTATCATGCATCAGCTGAAGCATTGTAATTGTCTGTCTATGAACTTGAGCTTGCCTAGAGTGAGGTAAACATCCATATGCTCGAGGGATTACTCATTAAATGAAGCATTATGTTTTAGTACTGAGAAGTCTCTGCTGTCCTTTCATTATTTTCTACTTTAAAGACAAATTTATTCTGCATAAGAGTAATTTTAATTATGTGGTTTGCTGTGTGTATATGTTGGATGTTTTTCAATTGCTCATGCAGACTGTAGACAAACACATACATATGTGCACATGCAACATTTTCCCTGCTCTAATTTGGTATTTCTGGCACTTTGCAATAGCAGGGTCAAAGCCAAACTGTAGCTACCTCTGGAAAATCTTAAAAGTAGCTGTAGTTGAAAAAGGTGCCATTAACTTTTCTGTTTTAAGAACCTTATGAGGACATTTTTTTTCTTTTCCAGAAAGTGTAGTGCTTTTCATCATCATTTCAGTGTTAGTTTTTGATAAAAAATTACAAAACTTTTGAATGTGTGTATTTTTTGAAACAGTTCTGAAACTCACTAGGTAGTGACAGAAATGTCTTCACATTGTTGAGCCACTGCAAATACTAATGTAACTTGAAACTTGACTTTTGACAGATATAATCAAAAGAATTAAATAATTTCAATTCTAAATTATTAAATATGACTAATTTCATCCATTGGAATAATCACAGTTTATAATACTGAGTTGAAAACTTTGTTGTTTTTGTAGAACGGAACTTTTTTTGACAGGGCTCACTGTAGTATTTCTGTAAGATTAACCCATTTGGATATTTACATCCCCTCGTGATTCACTCTGTGGGATGTTGGTAAGAAGGTTGTGTTCTGACAGGCCCTTAAATTAATGCCTCTGAGTGTATGAAGCATAAGTATGGAGTATATAAAGCACAATTGTTTCAAGTATTTATATTTATCTACTGATCTACTAGAATCTAACAAACTCAAATGAGGAATCCCTTTCATGAGCTGTAAATTTCAAGTTCTGACCTATTGACTTCATGAGAATAAAAATTCTCCATTGGGAGTAAGATGTTCATCATGTCTTAACATAAAGTCCAGGAGTCAAGGAAACGCCTGACTGGAATAAACAAGTAGCTCATCCAATCTGCCACTCTGGCACCAGGAGTGGGTAAGACCAGATGTTTCAACGGAAGGCATAAATCTTCACAATTTTACTGTTCTAAATTGCAACATGGTGTTTCTTACATCACTCACACCTTGAAACATGAAGATTAATAGAGTTTATAACTCTATTTCCACATAGTTTGTAGTTTAAATCTTAAAATATATTTCTTACATTATTTAACAATTTTAAGGACAGCAGATTTTAAAGATACATTATCAGCTTGTGCAAAAAGTAAAACCCTTCACCCCTAACATCCCCTTTAGTCGATGTGAGAAAGTGAGAATGTGGATGTGAGAAAACCTGGTAATTTCAGTAAACTGAATTTTGCTGCAATGTGAGAGAGGCAAAGAGCCTTGTCAGGGAGAAAGGTGACGGAGCTCCCCAGCTGCAGGGTGATGGATGCCTTTTCCATCCTACCTGCCTGAAGGTACCAAGACCGATGTGTGGGAGCTCTTCTGCTGATGTTGAGCCACTGTTGTCTGTAAAATCTGAGGAGTTTCTCTTTCGCTGGTCTAAGCTATTTTTGCCCCACCTGTGTATTTGCCAACATTGGCAAAAACTCATTTTGTTGAATGTGCAAAACTGGTCCTGGATTCTCATCAAAGATTTTGTTGTGAAGTGTTACATCTCATCTTGTGCAGTGACCATAGCAAGATATTTTTCTTTGGCAGCAAACATTCATTAAAACTGACCGCTACTATCACCTTAATTTTCTCTGACCAATTTTCACTTAATTTCCCAGTCACTCTCTGAGAATATAATACAAAATAAAAATAATGAGGTAGCATGTGTAATGCCTCTAATGTTGAAACAGTTGGATGATCATCATAACTAAATCAGAATTTTCTTTTTTTTTCTTGTTGCCCAGTGGAATCTACTTACTGGCTTGTATTATAGAGGTAGGTGGTGTCATATGAGGGAAAATAAATATGTTGTTACATTGCACTGTTGGTATTGGAAGTGGTTCTTCACACATTGGGTAGCAGACATATAAAATTGTTTGCCAGATGGTGTTGTAGATGCAAGAATTTTACAAGGGCTCAAAGGGATGCTGGATAAGTACTTGAAAGTGATACCTACTTGGAGTTTACAAAATAGACAGGCCACAATAGGCTCAGGAAATCTCCTGAGCTGAAAATAGATGGAGAGAAGGGGGAGCACTGAGGGTGGGGAAATATATATGAATGTTCTATAATTATTCTTCTTTACACTTACTGTTGAAAAGATACTGAATGAGCCTTCAGTCTTGCCATTACAAACATTTTTATAGTCTTATTTAAGTAAGGAGTTGTTGTGTGAGAGGGTTTTTCTGGAAGAGGAAATGAATGTTGAAAGTGGAGAAAACCCAGAACTGCTTAAATGTAGAAAATCAGTAAGGTGTTTTGTGATACATACTGCTAAGAAAAGCAAATTGAGAGATAACTTTAATGTTGAAAGAAGCTCAAATGTGATTACTTTCTCAGATACTGACTGCGTAAGTTTGCAGTCTTGCTTTTTTAGCTTTTACATTTCATATTACTGTGAGGAATGATTTGCATTGTTTTCTTGGTGATTTCTACTGGTGATTCTCCAGGTACATATAGAAAGCATTTTCTGATCCAGCTGCACATCTCCTATGTCCCACATGCTGCTTTCTAAACCAGCAGCTGAACTGAAGTTCCATAACTTGCACTATGGTACACATATACTATTGATGAACAAACAACCAGCTGTAGCAACTATGTCTGCTAAAGATGTTCCTCTTTTTCGGAAAGGAGATCTTTATGTGGAACAATTAAAAGGGGCATGGTCAATTTATAGTTCATGAGTCAATCCAGTGACTCATGATGCTGAAATTTATTATACACATAAGGCATTTATTTTAATCTTGTTTTTTTCGTTTGTCTCATCCTTTGTTAGAGTTGGCCTTGCATCCTGGATTCTTATCTTTTTATTGTTTTGTGTTTTTAAATGTTTATACAAGGATTTCTGAAAAACAAGAATGTGGCTGAGGTGCCTCTAAAGGAATAGAGATGCCACGGATTGAGTGGGCTTTTTGAATTGACTCACTCACACTGGCACTTCCTGACTTCCAGAGCTGAGTTGTAACTTGCAAATGTTACTGGAAACAGCTCACTTTCTTATCATACATAAAATTTTAATTTGTATTTGGCAGGATTTTTGTTGCCAAAAAAAGTTTAGGAAAAAAAGTTGTGTTTGTCATTGTTATTATTGCTGTTCTTAATATTATTATAATTATTGATGGCAGAGAAAATTATAACTGTCCTTACTCCCAAAATTGCTCTACTTGATATTGAGAAGACCAAAACTCTGCTGCAGTGTTTTTCTTTGCATATTTTAATGTTTTGGCAGATAATATCAGCCACAGACTTGTATCAGCCGTCTGAAATAACTACTTGTTGATCATTAGCATGATTACAACCCACGAGCTTATAGATACTCTGAAACCTGTCAAGAGTAAGTGATGTGAGAAGGTATTTTTCCAGAAAGTCCATCTGAAAGAAAAGCTGGTTTTTGCCTCCTCCCAGTTTATTAGTGGCGAGAGACGATAGCAATTTAGCAATCATTTTCTTGATACAAGTTATTAGTCATCTTTGTTCTTTTGAGATGATGTTTTCAGTGGGCTTTTTTTTTTTGGCATTTATGGCACTTCTGTCACCATATGGCTTAGTGAATTACAGATCTCCAGAGTAACAAAACTCACAGTTTACGGTGTTATGTTTCTATGCTTTTTTCAGGGTCCACAGAAATGTGACTATTCTGTGCGACCCAGAAGGGGAATTGGGAGACCTCGCCCTGCATTGCACATTGCAGAGAAAGAATCAGTAATGAGCTCTTTCTGTGCCTCAGGAGGAGCACAAAGCAGCTGGAGTGGGACTAAGGGTCTAGACAGCTGATCTCAGTGAGGATGGAGGATGGTCAGCTCTACAGAGAAAATGTTCGATAGCTTGTCAATTCATGACCCTGAGGTCTAAGAGACTTCCCTTCCCTCAGACAAATGCTGATCCCCATTAATATGAATGGTTGAACTTCATTTGACATCAGTCAGTCCAGGCTCTGAGTGCAAGTACATTATTCCCAGTGCCATTAATGCAAGTCACATACCCCAGCTGAGCAGACAAGGGAAGCAGTTTCCAGGAGTCGTTGTTTCACTTTTGCAGTATTGTGTGAAGATGGTCAGTAGGTTTATTCCTCTGTAACCATGTTCCATGCTTGATAATCTTCAAGATATTTGTTGCATTTGATAAAGTTCATCTTTAAACTTGTGCTTGTTTATTTAAAACTGATATACTGTGTCAGGCAGTCCGTTCGACTGAGTAGAAAGACGCATATCACGTTTAAGATAGTGACATTGATAAGTAGCAATTAATATAATCTGATTCCACTCTTTGTTCACTTCAAGTTCTCCTGGAATGTCAACTGAGTACATTTAACATCAGCTTCCCCAGCTGTTAAACTGAAATAGTAGGAATGCATTTCCTTTGCAATGAGTCAATAATTTATTATATACTAGTTACTGTATATTTTAAATTGAATGCATGAGAGGTATAAAAGTTTTGTAAACCATATCCTATTAGTGTTTTGTTACTCTCTAGGCACAGAAATTTTGATTTTGCATTGTGACTTAAATAAATGATTACTAAAAATGAAGGTTTAATGTGCTTAAGTGTTGTCACCTATCTCATTTTAGAGATAAGTGGTCACCATTTAGTTTGTTCAAAGATCCAGGGACCTTTTGAACAGCCAGTATCTAGGTTTTTTCTGATGGTTTATTCCTAGTAGTTTGGTTTTTCTGGTTCCTCTTGAAGAAATTGCCCTTCACAGGGTCTGTCTGTGTAAGGCTGTTGTATAATGCATGCTCATTTACTTAGTTATATTTGTAAGCTCCAGCTGTGCCCATCACTTGCTAAATCTGTCACTGAAGGATTTTGTTTTAAATTCTGCCTGGCTTTGTTTTCAGATGTCTCTGAATTCCTTCCTGCGTTGAGTCACAGCTGTGAAAAGAGAAATCTACCTCTTTAATTCAAAGGGTCAGTGGTCTAAAAGCACTAAAGCCTGATGGGGAATGGCTTAAGGAAGATAGTTAATCATGATGATCCCAAGGCTTCATAAACTTGCATAGGGCACATCTGACATGAAGAGTCCTGGATATCTTCAAGCCCTGGTTCTTTGAGGAGTGGCTGTTTTTACCAGAGAGTGGAATTCTCTATAGAACAAGCACCTGTGGTGGATTTTTGCCACCTGCTCAGCTGTGGCTCTGGAAACACAACTTAATCTTCTTCACCACATCTATTTTCTAGCTAAGCCAGCGTGGAGACCAAATCCTTCCGAGTCAGTTTTCTCCCCTCAACCTTGAGAAATATTTAGTGTGGTAACTACAATGGCTTCCACTTCTTGATATAACTAGGAGATAATTAGCAGCAGGAAGGAGCTGCTAATTTGGACAAAAATGAGAGGTCAACCTCGAACACACAGCTGATATCTTATCTCCTGGGTGAGCAAAACTCATTGGCTTGATGGGAGTGTCAGCAATCTTTCAGTGGCATTTCTCTCCCAGCTTCTTCTTCTAGCTCCAGTAGGGGAATTCCTGGAAGAAATTCCCTTCTTGTCTCATCAGTGCAGACAAAAACCTTCTTTCACATACAGTGTTGATAATTTTGACACTCAATTCTGTGTTTAGTTTTCATGGGATAGGCAAATCAGGACTGTGAGGGTGAACTATACCTGGCAGCTGTGAGATACTGAATTAAGTTATACAGCTAATGCAGTGCTTGTATCTATCCTGTGTGTACTCCACTTGTCCTATGCACATATTACAATTCTTGATAGAGGGGTTTATGGTCTGCTTGTGAATCAGCTCTTGAATTGATGCAGCTTTTGGACAGTTTTATAAAAGGAAAGGGATCCTGATTTCAGTCCAATTTCAGTGCTAAAATAGATGATTTGTGAGGAGATCAAGTAAGTGTTTCCCTCATCAGAGCAATCCTTTCCAAGATAAGATCTCTAGAGAGTAGGAAAAACCATTTGATGTCTGGCAGACACTTAAAGTAGAAGAGTGTTAGATGTTGAGGAAGATCTTCAATGTGTGATTCAGTTTAGTTATTCATTTGTCCGTTAATTGTTAAAAGAACTAGTAGAAAAATTAAGGTTGAAAGAAACATGAGGAGGTCATATGGTTCTGTTTGTAGATCAAAGGATGGATAACTTCAGCTTTGGATCAGATTGCTCAGAGCTATGTCCAGTCAAGTTTCAAATGTCTGCAAAGACTTCTCTGAGCCCCTGTTCCAGCTGTTGACAGTCCTTGTAGGCAATGAACCCTGGAATTGCCTCAAGGTCAAGACTGCCTCATCATCTTAGGGGAGAATGAGGGGAAAAGAAAATTATAGTGGTGTTTTACATCCTACCTTTTATGTATTGTTCTTCTGGTTATGGAAACCTCCTAGTAACTAACTAGTTAACTGTTTAAAAATCTTCCCTGTTTTTCAAAGAAGTGTTGATTCATCCATGCACTCTGTGTCCTCACTTTGTCCTCACGAGACAAAGGAAAGTTATTGTGGTTTTAAACCAAAGTGGAAATATTTCTGTGTTGAATGGAGGAGGTGATGCCTGAATTCTTGTTTTCTTTTTCCGTATGGCTGTTTCAGATTCCAGAACTGTCATGCTAGCACCCTTCACAAAGCAGCTTAAAAATAGACCAGCAAAACAACTATTGCACCAAATATAAATTGATTTCTTCTGTAACAGAAGCATAAAGTTCTCTGAGGGTCTGATAGCAGCATGTTTTAGCCCCTGAAAGTGGTTGATGATCAGAGGACATAGGACTGTTAAAGCTTTGATAACCTGCTGTCTGAACTCACACTGGCAGCATTTTACTCCTTACACAGCTCTGTGAAGTTCTTTGCAGAAAACAAAACTGTTATTGCTTGTAATTTTCTGCAGTTAGCACAAGAACTTAAATCAAGTGTAAAACACTGGAAAAAGTGATATGTGAGTCATGGATCTCACCACAGGAATCACAGCCAGCAGTTTGTTATCCCCGGCAAGAAGGGTGGGTGACTGAGGCACTGCCTGGATGGTGAGGAAATATGCTCTTAACTGCTGGTGTGACCTTATCCAAGAAATGTCGTCTCCTATGGTAAAAATCAATTAACTCATAATGACAAGGATAGAGGATAGGCAATAGAGACATTAAAGCTTTTAAGCTGCTCAGGTGCTACAGTAATGAGTACCTGAGGGAAACCCATAAGAGGAATACATCCACATTGAGTTAGTGACTTGTGTAAGCTTATACAGAGGCATTGCTGCTTCCCTGTCACAGAACCTCCAAATGTAAATGAAATCAAATGTTTAAAAAAACTAGGAACAAAAGCAAATGTGTTCAGCCTAACAATAAAATAAGTGGGTTAAAGGAACAACAGAAATCACTGCACCGCAATGTACATGTTCATATGTGTATCATTTTACATATCGGCTGCACAAAACGTTGATCCAAAATTAGTTGGACAATGGATATAAAAACCCCTCCTCCAACAGAGTTCAAATATATCATCATGAATTATTAAATCAAAATTTGTTGGAAGTGTAAATTAAAATCCTTCCGTCACGTCTTTCCCTCTGGTATAGTTTATATATTGAAGCTCTTCAGACTGTGCTGTACAGAGTTCACTGATAGTGCATCAAATAATGAGGCCATACGCTGATGAAAGGAGTTTTAGGAAAATATGCCATTGGATATCCAGCAAACATATTTGATCAAAGCCCAGCTGCCATATGAAGCGCACATTTTTTAACCGTCACTAAACTGTATTTAGCCTGAATTCTTTTGAAAACCATAAGATTTGACTTTTACACAGATGACAATGGACTGGCAGTAATACCGGCAGTTAACGAAACATCCTACCAGCATTAATGAAATAGAAATAATCCCCAAAATGGTTAATTATATTAAGATGCCAACTACAACATGCGATTGCCCTAACATTTGTACCATTCTGTTTTTCTCTGAGTCCCATAATCAATTCTTAGATATAGCTGGGGAATGGTTCTGTTTTTCACTTAGGGTCCCATAGGCATCTTATAGATACAGCTGATGAGCCTGTGAGTGCCTGCAAGCATTTAAGCACAATTGCAAACTAGTTGACAATACATTACTGCCTACATCAGATAAATCTAGCTACAAATTTTAGCACAATAAAACATTGGCTGTGAAATGAAATTAACATTATAAATATAATTGTAAATGTAAATCTTTGTTCTTTATTTCTTTCAATTTTGGGAAGTGTTTGTTTTGGGGTTTTTGTGGTCAAGTTTCTGATTTAGTAGAGTCTGCTGGGTTGTTATTCTATGGATGGTCTGGGTAGCTGCAAGTTCTGCCTGCACGCAGAGTTGGCTGGCTGGTTTTGCCTTTGATGCCTGTATGGCCAAAATGTGTTATATACTGGTGTATAGTATGCAATTAATGGAGCCATACAGCAGTAGGAGTTAGCTTAGGTTTGGACTGCTTGGATCAAGGGCAGAAGAGCCCTACTTACTTGTATCTATTAGATACATCCATGCAGACAGCTCACTGGCTGTACCCTTTCAGAGGATAAACTGTTGTTTACCTTGCTGCTATGTCGTGTGCAGCGGTAAGTCAGGACTTGATATATGACAAATTTCACCAAAGTGCTGCACTATTTCCCCATCAAGCTGGGTTTTTCACAAACATGCAAAATGCATGGTAGGTCAAGTGTCTATTCAAGTAACTAATATGCAAAACACCCCACTGCCACTAATTACTGGTAACCCCCAAAATATCAGCCAGTTCAGACTTCTGGTGATAGAATTGTCCCTGCTAGAGGACTCACGCTCCACTCCTGCAGAATTTGGAAGGTCTCCTATGAAAGGAAAAACAGAGAACAGTTTTCCATAGTGAAACACTGGCAAAAATTCCTGGAGGTGAAAAAGAGACTGTAATCCTTCCTTCAAGTTGGCCATTGTAGGTTTATGTTTCTTCCAGCAAAAGAATGGTAGTTGCAGTATCAGTGGTTTAACTGGCTTGACAGTGCTGCCTGAGGTTAATTTAGGTTGTAGCTGGACAAATGCAATCTGTTAGTGTTTAAATGTCCAGGCAGGTCTCCCCAAAATGAGCATTTATTTTATCTGATGGCCATCATGACACTTTTCTGGCTTTTAAGTATTTTCCCAAAAGCAGACCAAGGCTGTTCCACAGGCAAAGAGTCCTGCAAGCGTTCTCTCCCTGTCTGCTGTAGTCAGAGCTGAACCAAGCCACCACAAGTGCTGCAGGTGGTGACAGACATTTCAGAGGAAAATTCTCTCTCTTTGAAACCCTTCAGACGTCACAGCACTTGGCAGGAAGCGGTTTCCATCTAGTCTACCTATTCATTAATGTCTCTAGGAATTTTCATGCTACTGCCTTTTTCTTTTCTTGGATACCACAGTTACAAAACCCATCTTAGAATCACTTTTCATAGCTTGAGAGGTTTTTTTTTGGTCTGCTGGGGAAACATGCTGTACTTAAAATAATGTAACATTGAGGTTTGGCTTAGGGTTCCTTTTGATTCTTATGTGTTGCTAAATCGTGCCTTACACTCCTTTCTTCTTTGGCTTGTGTTTGGGTTTTGGTTTTTCTTTTTTTTTCTGATGGTCAGATGTGTAGGATGTTCTCATGTCGTTCTTAATACAGAGCCTATGGGAAGCTGTTATTACAGATGCAATACCTGAAGTCATAGTTCCTTCCACAAAAGAGAATAAGAAAAAAAGAAAAAGAAAAAAGAAGAAAAGTAATCCATCAGAGCTGCATGTGCAACTGACTTCAGAGTGAAAGGCATGTTGATACTTCTGTTTGAAGGTACCAGCTGCGCATCTGGCTGGTGGGACATTTTATTCATGTGCTTACCTCCTCTTTACAATATCATTATCAGATGTCAAGGTGCTTTCCATCCCATCCTATCCCATCCTTTTTCACAATAAGTATTGTTCTTAAGAAACAGGGTATAGAATGCAAGAGTATGTGCCCGATTTTCTTTATTTTTCAGGATATACAAAATACAAAAAATTAGGGTTAAAGAGTAGCATTTGTTTTATTGCCAGTCTTGGATTTATGTGTTATATGTCCAAAAGATATAATACCACAGATAAAATTACTCAGAATCACTGTTTCTAGTGATATATAACATGGCTGTGTGTATGGCTGTCTATCTGCCACTTTCTGAAAGGATTACTTGTCCATCTATGTGAAATCTTTGGGTATAATCCTAATCTCACTGACACTAAAAATATCCTGGTATCTTTTGAGGATAAAGTGCTCATTTCCTATGTGTATAATTTTAAGTGCCCTGTAGTAAATTTCATGGTCAGATAACCTCTTCATAGCAATGTGAGACAACCCACTCTCTATAAATTACCCATTCCTACCTGCATTTATCTCCAAACAGATGACATGCCTGTTAGAAATGCTTCCATCAGTAAATTGGCTTCAGAAAGATGCAGAAAACTATTAAAAATGAACAAAATAAGTGAGTTCCTTCAACCTTCTTCTCTCAAATATCAATTCCTTCATCACCATTTTTTACTTTAGTTTGAATTTATTTTGATGAACAAAAAATTTGTGTAATCCTAAAATGTATTTTCTTTCTCTATTGGAGTGCTTTATTTATTATCATATGATTCTTCCAAATTACTGCTGTTGAATGGATAGTGTATAAATCCTGTGAGGAGCTCAGTAAAGGTAAAGCCTGTAAAGCTTTGTAAAACTCATTATAAGATGAGTTATGCTTCATATGAGTATTTGCTAATCATCTGGGTGTTTAACAATAGCAAAGACTGTTCTATGGCAAAAGCTCGTCTAAACCAGAAACACTAAACCCAATGATTTAAGCAAAACAAAATGAAAAAAAAACACCAAAAAATCACCTACTATAGGCCCTTTTGTTGTACCATTGTCTTTTTATTCTGTAATTTTTCCTGGTGTTGGGAAGTTATGTAATGCTGATCTGGGGTTTATGTAAAAGGCAGTCTTTTTCTGAATCCTTGGAAGAGAACATTTCCTGCACTATAAACAGCACAAAAACTACTTAATAAAGAGGAGAATAGTGATGAATAATAACTCTCTACCAGTTCTTGGATGGAGTTAGCTTTAACTGAGATTCACAATGAAGAGAAAAGCCTCTTCTGCCAAATAATATATCAACAGACCATCTATCTAAGGGGTACAAGAACATAGTTTCATTGTGCTCTGGATGAATGTCATCTTTGTTACTGAAGAAGTAAGTTTAGAATGTTAAGTCTAAGGATGTAATTTTATTTTTAGTCTATTTGATTTTATAAGTTTTTAATCTGAGTCTGAGTCACGTATGCTTATAGTTTTCTCTCCTATTAACAAAGAATATTCAATATCCAAATCATTATTGTAGTACAGTTTTGGAACACTCAATAGACAACCATAGTAATTTTTCTTTTGATGTGTGTATGATAATTCAAAAGTGAGACATCTACAGGTATATGCTTTAGACACATATATCTGTATATTTTTAGTTAAAGAAACGTGCTTTAAATTTGGATGCATATAGGTAAAGGACATGTACTTAGTAAAGAGACAGTAAAGAGAGAACATACTTTTCAATAATCAATAATCAACAATAATCTTTGATCAACATGAGCTAAATCAAGGCTGCTCTCAATTTTCAGTTGTCACAGTTTACAACATTGCTGTTAGATTCAGTAAAACTGATCCCTAATTCTTTATTGGAATACAACATTCTGAATTTTAAAATGACCTTGGAAAACTTGTGCAGGAAACAGGTTTTAAATTATCCTCCAATTCCATGAAGGGTTTTGTTATGGAATTAACTGAGAGCTACATGAACTTCTGTTAGAAAAGAGTGTGTTTGCAGATGGGACACAGTCCTTTCAGCTCTGGACTTCATGACGCCAGGAGAAGTCGGAAACTACACAGTATTTGTGAATGCGAGATTTTGCATTTAGATAGGTTTGAGCTGAATGATCTGAAAAACCTCCCATAAGCACAGAGCTCCTCACTGTCTGTGTGTCTTAGAAGGCTGAAGAGCTCTGTTTATTGCCACAAAGGGCCTGGAATAAATTATGTTTAGTAAATTGGCTCCAGGTTTTCTCGTTTCAGACAGTAGCTTCGGAGCAATCTGTTTTATGGGCTCCACTAAATCTGACCAATTGCAGGGAGGTGACACCTCATTTCGGGGACGTGACATCACGCCTGTGCCAGTCAGGTCCAGCCGCCTCTCAGTGTCAGGATGGTAGGACACCAGCAGTTCAGCTTTTTGTCTTTTGGCAGCTTAACCTACAGCCCGTTTCGAATTTATGAGCCCCTCAGGGAGGTCCGAGCAGGATGGAGCCGGGCTCCTCGGCCCCTCTTCAGCCTCACGCCTCCCACCCCTACGTGGGGCAAATAAAAGCTCCTTTATTCCTCTGGAAATGCCCCTATTTCAGCGAGGTGTGTGCATAACTTCCTTCCACAGTCAATCCTGCAGGTGATAATTAACACAGTGCAGATATTTCCTAGCTGAAGCCAAGGTGGGAAAGCAGCTTTAGCCTCAGCAGTTTTCTTTTCAGACTCTTTTTCCTCATTTATTTTGGGACTGTTCGTGATGAGGAAGTTTTAGAACGTGTTGGTGCTTAGCAAAAGTATTGAAGAACTAAAGGAAGCTATAATTTTTCCTTTCATGACACAACTCTTCTTATTTTTCAGAGGAGGAAGGAATGAGGGAGTCACATTTGCTTTTAGGTTTTATATTTTATTTCTGCTCGTGGGTCTGTTTGCTTCTGAGCAGTGTGACTGTGGGTCTTTCAAGTATAGGACACTGATTAACATTACATGTGTTACAGAGGAAGGATAGTTCCTCAAGATTGATGGCAAGTTAGTTGCTCTGAAGTTCATTAACCTGAGCTAGTCATTAGACTGTTGGAAGGACTCTGTGTGGAAGCTGAAATTGTATTAGAGGATCATCATAAACTAAAAATACACGTGACAATGTGGCCAGATTGCAGTGAATTTAAGACAGGACAGGGTTGGCTTGAGCTCACAGAGCAGCTGCCTCCAGTGTAAACTAACTGCCTTGTGAAAGCAAATGGTTTTTCACAGACATTATTCAAATAAAAGGGAAAGGGGGGAAAAAAAAAAAAAAGAAAGAAATGAAGTTGTGGGCTATGGCCAAAGGCCCAAGTTTGATGCTGGTTCTCAATCAGTTCAGCAAATGACAGTGCATTCAGGCAACTGGTGTTTTGTTTTTTATTGTAAGTGCCAAATTTAGTCCTGATTCTTCACTGTACTTTGCCTCAGGAAAATGAGCCCCCAAATCCTTTGGTGAGATCCCTGTTGGCTGAGGCCCAGACCCTCAGGCCATGACTTCTCAACATATTTGCTGTGAGACTGGCTC
Organism: Myiozetetes cayanensis; assembly: GCF_022539395.1. Classification (NCBI taxonomy): domain Eukaryota; kingdom Metazoa; phylum Chordata; class Aves; order Passeriformes; family Tyrannidae; genus Myiozetetes; species Myiozetetes cayanensis. Next base: position 7,972,113 of record NW_026087521.1, read on the forward strand.
CTTCTTAATTGCTTCTTTTTGAAGTATGGTTTGTCTCTATCATCCTACAGGAGATGAACAAGGCTGGTGTCTCATCTTTTATATAATCTTCCCTCTCCTCCCTCCCCTTCTTTTCCCCTTCTTACCTCTAAATAAATTTCTTTAGGGTGATATAACCCAAGGTAGTCTAATCAACACAGCAGTCCTTCAGGGTCCACCCTCAAATAGATGTATTGGAACAGAAGGAATAAGGGTCTTCTCCTAGGATCCAATATTGTAGTAAAGGGAAGAGAAGAGAAGAGAAGGGAAAGATGAAGTAGGGGCATTTCATGTTTGTTTTCTTTCCATGTCATCTCATAAAGATGTAGTAGCATTCAGACACTGAATGTGAGTGTTGAGGAAGGGACTGAGAAGAAAGAAGCTCAACGTTCTGCAATAGGAATGATGCTCTGGGCATTTTACAAATTGTTTCCCTCTGTCTCTTTCACCGTCATGTCCTTCCTGCACACTCCCTTGTCTTTTGCTATTGACTGGAGGTCTGGAGGCTCAGAAAGACCAAGCTTCAGCTGAGAGAGATTTCCTGTGGTGGAGAGAACTGAAGGGGTTCCCTCTCCATCCTTTCATGCGAGGAAGGATGGACTACCTGCATCACAAGGTGCCAAATTGATTCTGGGTGCTCTGATGCCAGCTCTGCAGCTAAGTGTCAGAACAGAGGAGAGGTTCAGGGGCCACGAGTCCTTGCATCTCTCATGACATTACCAGGAACCTCTCCTTTGATGTCCATGCAAGTGCTGGCTGATGTGGGCATTAGGATTACTCTTTTAATCAGGCAGTTCCAGTACCTTTCACAGAAGAATTTTCATGGAAAGTCATGGGCCATTAATCTCTCCACTAACCATAACATTTCCTTACTCCTTGCTTTACAGCATTACTCAAACACTGACATTTGTCATTTCACCAATCATCTCCCTTGACCTCTGGCATCATGCACTTGCAGGGGGAAGGATCTGGTCTCACAAATATTTTCATACTCTGATCTCTGTGATTTATGAACCATCAAGTTCTGCCCTCGGAATTCAGGATGCCATTTCAAATGATTTCATGTGCAAAAGAGGAGTTATTGGGCAAAAGAGATCCCTGATAACTGGGTACAAACAGGACACCAGGATTGAGGTTGCTTTTTTCAATTAAAAAAAGTTGTGGCTGTGTGACCTTGAGGAAATAGGTTCACTGCAGCTTTATGATTCCGTTTTTGCATAGGGAAAATAAGGACAGTGATAATTTCTTTCATTTGTAAAACACTTCAAGATTTATGGAATATGAATGACTGTTATTAAGTGAAAAGTGTTACAAAGCTGGCTTAGTTGCATGCTGTGCTAATGAAGTCCCATATCAGGCTATTGACCTCAGCATGAAACACTCATTAAAGTTTATAGGACATTTTGGTGGATGAGTTGAGGCAGTTATTCTGCTGGAAATATCATACTGAAAGCAGTTTTAAATCCATCATCCAAGCTGACTTTTCTTTAAACTAAAATGAAATAAAACACAACTGCTTGCTCTATGCAATTTTTTTAGGTTATTTATGAAACTTTATGATGAGTATGTACTCACTGTTAACTCAGCTTGTACCCCCATGGTATCTGAGATATTACAGTTCATTCTAGTCATAGCATAAATAGAAAGTAGCTGTTGTACTGAGATTAAGAAAGTTTTAAACATTAAGATATCCAGTGGAGCAGTATGAACTAAAAAGTTACATGGTCACTTTTGAATGGAAAATATTCTTTTTATGGATACTGCATTAATTTAATTTTTGCTTAAACTTTAGCTGTGCTAGACACTGGTGTTTGAAAAATTTACATATTTTTCCAATGTCAAAATGTGCAAATTTAGTATTAAAGAAACAGATTTACAACATTTTTATTTATATTAGATAAAAAAATACTTTTGGAACAAAGATATTAAATCAGTTACTCTTTAAAGATAGGTCTGGCCTGCTCACAGAGTTATTGTTTATACAGAAATGGAGATCTACAGATGTTTTCTTTTTTTCTTCCAGATTAAACTCGGATTGTTTGAAAAGTGGGAAGATATTTCGCCATAGTGCAAAAGAAGGTACAGAAGAAGGGAGCAGAATGAGAGCTTTGCAAGTGCCACATGCCTGCAGCCTGCTATCTTTAGTGATGCTGTTCCTTCCAGTCACTGGAACATCAAAACAAAATATCCCAAGACTGAAGCTTTCCTATAAAGGTAAACTTTTTAGTAGTTTTTCTGATTCTGCCACTTTTGTTTTGATGTGATGTTGCCAACAGTTCATTTGTATTATTAACCAGGAAAGCAAAACACTGTCACTACAGTTTCCAGAAGTGCATAATAGAAGCGTTAAAGATGGATGAATTCTGCCTAGGGACGATATAAAATTCTCTTTTCTGTGTGTGTGTGTAGGGTCATGTGTTTCTGAAATATAACTGCCTTTTTAAACCATTATTTCTGTTTGCTCCAAGAGGATGTTAATATCCTATACCTAAATTAGAAGGGAGCCATTGCCTAAATATAAGCTTCTAGTGCTACTTGAAACACCCTGAGGCCCATTGGAGACATTCCTATGTGCCTGGTGGAGATGATGTGGGGCATGGAGAACATTCACACCTTCCTAGAGTATCAAAGTTGAGAGAGCTGCCCAAGTGTTTCAAAGGGCAGTGTCACTTATTTTTGTAGGAATTTTTTGTATTCTTTATGTGCAATTTTTTTTCCTTACCTCTTTGAATCACAAAAGCATGTTTATCTGTGGAATTTCTTGATTCTGTGTGTAGTTCTTGTTGAGAATGTTAGAGGCTGAGTGTTTCAGACAGATGTATTTATGTATTAATGGACAATATTTTTTAGAAGGTAGATTTCTTGTTGCTTTGAAGGGACAGTACGCCACAGGCACAGAGATATGTCACTGATAATTGTCTTCTTTAACTAAAACAAGTACTCTCCAGTTAGTTATTCTTCAGCTATGTCAGCACTCTGCCCTTATGGGAGCTATTTCTGCTCTATTTTTCAAACTTACATCTTCCTATGTGTTGCAGAATTACACTCATGATGGTGTGATGGGACAGGCTGTAAAGCCTTTGTCAGGGCTTATGATATGTTTATCATGAGTTTAGCACACTGAGGAATTTATTGAGTAAGCAGAGTGATGTGCTATTTATTTACAAGCTTCTCTTTTGCTAGATTTGTATGCCACTGTGCTTTTGCTATTCCACTGTGTATTAATGTGTTTGGATGTGTTTCTGCGAGAGAGACAGAGGAAGCGAGATCAAGGGATCTTGACAACATTTTTATAAATTCAGGAAACAGTTGCACTCACTGAAGCCAATGAATACAGAAACTGAAAGAACCTGACATGAGTTATGAAAGTTAGCAATAAACCCCTCCTAACATACAGCCAGCCTTCTCACAGCCAGGCCTCTTGAGATAATTCCCCAAAGCAGCATATACCATATGGTGATGGCATTTATTGTGGATTTGACACTCAACGATTAGTGAATTCCTCTCAACTTCAAAAGCAGATAGCCTTTGGCAAAATCCTGATGGATGCATTTGGCAGGTAAGGATGGGGGGAGAAAGAAAAATTACTGAGGTCAACATGGGGGGAAAAAAGAAATGGCTGAAATCTTAGTTTAAAATAGTGGCAGAGACCTGTTGGGAGCGGTTGGGAAAATGCCTGAGCTCATTTAAAAAGACAATGAGCAGATGATTGATATTTAGGCCTTGACCCAAACTTTTATTAGCGACTTTATAAACCTTTCAGTTTGGCTTGAGGGATACAGTTTCCTGTCCAAACCTATCCACCTATATCCCTGCAGAGGGGGGGGAATCAACAACAGATACAGATAGAAAATGGCACATAAATCTTAATTTGGAAAGCAGAGATGGAACTGAAAATCCAGAAGAAAGAGAATTATCAGAATTTATTGTACCTTCTCTTACTTTTGTTTAGTGGAAGGGCGTGTATTTTTCTATTTCCACACGGAACAAAAAAAAGTTACTATTTTTTCGTACTTATATATTGTAAATGTTGTCAGTATGACTTCTTGTAATTAAACCATATTTTTGTTGTTGATAACAGCATGCCAGATCTCCTGACTATTTAATGTAGTCTGAATTAAGTCTACCTTCCTCCCCCTAAGTATTTCAGCCAGAATAATTCCAAGGTTTCTGAGAATAAGATGTAGGAGAAATGAACTATCTTGCCAGTTCTCATAAAACTGTTACAGTTATGTCACTGACAAGTCCTGGCATCTCCGTTCTTTGGAACTGAGACTTGAAATATCACGAGGAGGAGCATACAGGGCTCTATCCTTCTTTCAACCAAAACTAGCCACATCAGGCAGCTTCAAAGACCTGGTCACACATGTGTCTTTGAAGGGAAGGTTTCATCCCCTTCCAGGTGCAATGTGTTTATGGAATGGCGTAGTTCCATCTTCCCAGAAGAGCTGAGCATTCACTGGGGGAGGAAAGCTGGAAGCAAGCAGGACTTTGCTCTGCAGTTACTGGGTCTCCCAGCCACAGCCCTGCACACCTCAGCTGAGGGCTGGGAAACTGCTTCTTCCCATGCCCTGTAGCACTAAGGAGAAGAAAGGGAATGCCAGGTGATGAATGCTGACGATGAAGAAGCGGGGGAGACAGAAAGAGAGAAATAAAAAGAGGGAATGGTATTAAAGGAACACAGAGGAGAGAAGAGAGAGAAAGTCAGTGGTGGATCAAGGAAGAGGGAGAGGGTGGGGTAGCTAAAAGAAGTGCCTATAACCACAAGAGTGCTTCAATAAACCACAGTGCGTCACAGCTCCTTCGCATTCAGGCAGCAATTAAAATTTTAGAACTTCTCTCTATGGAAGTTGTACGATTTTGTCTTCTGTGAAATAACTTAAGAGGTGGAAATCTGTGCTGAAAATGTTAAGACACAGATATGCCAGTGAAGGAATCAATATAATGTCACATGATAGATGATTATTGTTTGCCTCATTTCTAAAAATGTATTTTAAAAAAAACATGCACACATAAAACTAAAACCACATACAGTTAAATTAAACTATCTTGTAATATGTGTATTTTCCACCTCTGTTAATATAATACATGATCTTTAATCACATACCTCATCCCATATTCCCGCATTTTCCCTGATCCATTAGTTGAGTAAATCTTCAATATTTCTTTTTATCTTCTTCACTTAGTCTTTAGCTTTTAGATACTGGTTCATGTCATTGATATCTCAAAAATTATCATTGCACTTGTGATATTTCTAGGGTGTTCCCACTGCATAGACCTTAATTAATGTATATCTCTTAAATATTTTTACAACATTATGAGTTATTCTTATTATGTTATATTTATGTTGCATTTAATATTAGGAGAAGGTAATAAACTGTCTTCTAATAGAAGATTACCATATTTAGAAAATCAGGAGATGATTTTTGATTAATATTCCATATTTTAATACTCTTTGTATAGCACTGCATTCAGTCTCAGAGCAACAGTGTGTATTTGTCAGTAATTGTCATGTAGCTGAATATACCCTGTGACCTTCATGCAAATTGTAGAACTCCCCAAGCAGAGAAGTGACATTCAGCTTCCCTAAGCAGCACATCCTCATTGTCTGCTACCTCATTTAACATCCTCATTCTGACCTCCACAGCAAATTCAGAAGGTTTTCATAAACCAGTCTCATTCATTAATGTCACTTACAGGAGTACATCAGTTCTGTTACTGAGGGTCTGTGTCCTAATTTACACATGTGGACATGTTTAATTCACACAGTGTAGACAATCTATCTGTCTATCATTTGAGTAATAATCTTTGCTGATTCATTGACAAGAACTTTCATACAGATTTTATGTGTCTGTTTCTAGGTTTTACTTTATAGGGAGAGGCAATGAATAGCCAGACCAGAAGGTTGACTGCCTTCTAGGAAAAAAAAAGAAATAAAATTCAACTTCTTTCAGTTTGCAGCTATCTTAAAATTTCCCAGTAGAAATGTAGCTCTCTAATAACAAATTTAACCTATTGATTCACTTTACTTTTGTTGCTTTTCATGGACATCTTATAAGTGTTGTTGTGTTCTCAATGAATGCATTTATATTACTAAACTGTTCACCCTGGTTTCTTGGCTGGAGGGGATGCCCCAGCCCAGATTTGGATATTGTCACCAGTGACATATCCACACTGACATCCACAAACATATATCATTCCCATGTGGGAATGTGGCCATGTCCCAGAGTGAGCCATGCTTGCTGTGAGCAGTGGTGAGTTGGCCAGAGGACCAGGATCCTGCACCTAGGAAAAGGCACAACTGAAGGCAACCTTTGACTTTTAAAACAGGGCTTACTTAACACTGTTAAAAACAACTATGGTAGTAATTTAAATCTAATAAACAAGAACATTATTTTCAGCTGATTTGTTCTTCTCCATATTGAATGAATTAAGATGCAGTCTCACTCCCACTAAAGTCATGGCAAGAGCTTTGCCACTGAAGTAAATTGAAGCAGGATCAAATTTACACTCCTTCTCTCTTTTTAACCTTAAATAAGTAAACTAAAGACAGACAGTTCTTTCTCCTCTGCTGAAGGATGACAGTGCTAAATCATCAGTTCCACGTGAAAATTAGCCACGTTTAAGGATTGTTTAGTTTCATACAGTGTTTCACACACAGCATTTTCTTCCCCCTAAGAATTTCCCCGTAAGAGTGATCCATTCTTACAACATGGTGAAAAAGCAAACAGAAGAGAACATTTTGGTGCCAGGAATTCTTTTGAGAACTTGACTGGATGAGTACATTTCCTTAATGTTCTAAAAATGACCCTTTGAACATGCTACTTTACGATGTCAAGCATCCTGTTCTCTGAATAGTTTTTACTTTAAACCTGTTTGATTTTATAACTGATGAGATGCTTAACTGTTGCATCAGAGCAGTTAGTTTATTCTGTTTCAGTATAGCTGGCTTACTTCCATGTCATACATCGTTTCATTATACATATAAAACATAGTTACAATTGTACAGCTCCATGAGCCTCACTTAAACTGTCTGTGACACTGCAGTAATCCCAGTACCCCGATGGGGTGTTGCACAATTATGAATGGTTGGAACTGGTGATGTATAAATAAGCCTAGAAATGAGCTTGCATTTTGCAGCTGCGCTTGCTCTACAGGAAGAAAAACTAAAACCAACAAAAGCCTGCTCTTGTGGCAATATCAGCAGCTGTAAATCTGACTGCTCATGAAGATCAAGCAAAGGGGCCTGAGTGAGGAAGCGGTGCTCTTCTTGAATCCCTTGTTTGTTGTTTAATTAATTTTTAATGATTTGTTATTTCTCAGAAAAATCTACCTCAGATTGTTTTGCAGAGAAGCAAAATGTTTATGTGAGAGTGAAGATCCCACTTTTGGATGATTGTCTAGTTATGCAAACTCTTTTGCAAAAGAGTTTGCCTGTTTTGTCTCAAAAATGCTTTCTGGAGGCAGTGATCATTGAGTCTTACAATGTATCCTAGCTTGAAGATGAATGGGGCACTGCTGTCCGTGTGAGGAAAGACTTTTGTATGTGCTGTAGACTGAGCATAAACTTGAAGACATTTATAACATTTTAGTAATGGGAAAAACAGCAAGTTTCTTACAGAATTTTTTCCCTTTTTTACACTAGTGAACTTGAAGGTCAGATCCAACTATATGTTGCATTTTCTGTCATATAATTATCATATATATAATGTCCTGGAGAGCAGCCTCCAGTCAGTGACATCAACAGTTTACATAGCAGTTGAACTAAGAATAACCTTAGAGAACTGACCCGTATCAAACTCTTAACAGTGTAAACTGTAGCTCAAAACAGTTTTCATTTTTTCATGATCACAATAGGGCCTCAATTGGATAAAAAAAGAATTGTGTTCACAAAATACCAAACTATTCTGGTGAATGTTGACTTTATTAAATCTCAAAAGATGAGAGGAAAAAACACAAAAAGGAAGAATGATTGGTGCCTTGTAAAAGGAGGATGGGACAATTTAAAAAACTGCTTCCCCAGAAGAATGCAGGGAAGATACATGATCAGTGGCATCAGCTTTGAAGAAGGTTCTTTCAAAACTCTATTTTTTAATTGAATTTTTACTAATGACATATGTTAAGTAAACGCAGCTCAGAGGGGTTTCAAAATTCCCAGCCCTGTTCTCTTTCTATGCACTAATTTGAGGGCATGATCCTCCTGACGTCAGTGTCTGTCTAGCAGTGGACATCTGTGGTCACCACGCAGGTCCTCGAGTCACATCCTATTTCCCTTTCCTCCCTCCCTATTTCTGCTGTTCCACTTATAGATGATCCTCACGGAGAGACTGAGGGATTAAAGGGAGGACTGTTCTGTACTCAGAGTCCTTTGGAGATAAATACACAAAGAGACAGCAGAAAGAGACAAAATTTCCTTTATCATGCCAGTGTACTGTCGGATAAGTCAGAGGGATTGTCTAACTCTGTTTAACAGAAACATTTCAACAGGGATGAGAGTGACAGAGATATCTTCTTTGAGAAAATAGGCATGAATAGGGTGACTTTACAAATTCTCTGCATCATCCATGCATACTGGATTTCCTTGAAAAAGATACCTCATTAAATATGTAATGGGCCTTAGCCTATGTGACATAATGGGTATAAATATTAATAATAAAAAATGACCTGCCTACAATATGAAATAAAAGCTTATACCTATATGCTATGAGTATCCACAGGTCATGTCATCCAATTTAATATTTGAAATTAAGTTGGGAGGGGCCTCTGCCTGCTTTGTAAAGGAAATCTCTGGGGGGCCCATTCCAGATCTATTGATGGGTGTGCACTTTGTAGAAGCTGGAGCTTTGAACCTGCTTTCCTGTTGCTTTGGAACTAATATGCTGCAGCATATGGTTTCCTTGTGCAGACACACATCTTTGAGATCCCTTGCCCTGTCACTTTTAGTAACTATGGTTTAGTTGCAATGTTACCCAAGTCTACAGGGCATATACTGGGTCCACCTGAACATCTGCACGTGAGGCTCTGAATCTGATAGAGGTTGCTTGGCAAACCTCCAAGACAAAAGCCTAGCCTATTAGGGAATTAATGCTGATATTCAGTGAGCTCTATTTTTAATGGCTTTTAAGAACTTAATTCATGTCAATATCAGAAAGCATAACTGATAATTCTAGTTCGTTTTACCATAGGAAAATATGTAGCCAGGTTATATTTGCCATAGTAAATCTAGTTTACCATAGTAAATATGTACTCTAGTTCAAGGTATTAGAATGGGAATTGGGTTTATTTTCATTGCTTCAAGGGGTTCTTTACTACTACCAGTGCAGAAGTGTTTTGCAAACCTACCTCTGCTTTAGCCAATTTAGCTACCTTTCTTTACTTACTGGCTCTCTTGCTTGCTTTTCAATAATATAAATATATATATGTGTGTGGAAAACAGGGGAAAAAAAGAAAAGTATTTAAAAAATCTAAAAGTCTTTTGAGATTTCCTGAAAACAGTCATTCTTTATATTTAAACCACATTTTCTTAGAGAAGGTCCATCTGATGCAGCCACCTGAAAAAATGACTAAGTGACTTAAATGATGATTCCCTTCAGCAGTCGCATGTCTGTACTGCACTTCTGTAGCACTTCAGAGCAGGGTTATTAATTTTGCTTTGTTAACCAGAAGTCATGATGGTAGAAACATCTAAAATATGAATTAATCCTCCCACTCTCTTCTTACAAAAGTTCCCCTTCCTCATTCAGAGCATGGGAAAGAAAGCTTATCTGGCCCATGTCAGAGAGGGAACCTCCCTGTGGGGACAGGAACAAGCAGTTACATGTGGGGAGAGCAAGCAGGAACCTCCTAAAGCAGGTTTGCTGCCAACAGCAGAAATCTTTGTTACTCTGACAGGTGAATTTGCTCGCAGAGGTCCCTGGCCTTTGCCTCCTTTCCTGTGCACTGCTCGCTTCACAGCCCCTTCAGCCCAGCCAAATACTGCCTTTGCTCCCCAGGTAGCAAGTCACACTGGTGAGCTGATTGTTTCCCAGACCTGGTTTCACCTCCTTTACTGTTTCTGCTCTGCCTGCTTGTCCATCTGAATGTATCTTGGTTGAGTCAAGAAATGAGAAGAGCTTTTCAAAGCTAGTTCTGAGGAAATGCCCTTGCTCTCAGGGGGACAGTGTGAAGGGCACTGAAGGGGCATCAGCACTTAAGAGATGTTGCAGGCTCTCTCAGATGGTGATTTCATGGCAGCTGAGCCTACATTACAATGTGCTGTCTCTGGAAGGAGGACAACTGCTTCCTTTTCCCCGAACACACTTCCTTCTCCCCACACCACTTTTTTCCCCCCTCATCTTCTCCCAGGTGCATGGACCCTCCCTTGCTCGTGCACTATCTCCATTTCTCTGTCAGCCCCTTTCACAAGAGTATGTGCCATTAGGACTTTGTGTCTTATTTAGCTTACAGCCAGACCTTACAGCTTGTGTGGCCTCTGCAGCAATGCTTGGAGTCAGGGAGAAGCGTGGTCCCCGTGGCTTCTTGCTATACACCCAGGGCTAGATTTTCCACTGATAAAATTGTTGCAGGTGGTTAAACTGAGGGTCTGGCTCTTGAGTTTTGATGCAAGTGCAAATGCATTGTGGAACATAGAGAAGAAAGGGAAGAGTAGAATGTACAGCTATTCAGTGTTTCCATAAAAATTGTGTTACTCAGATACTGGTTATAACTGGTGTGTAGTATACAATGACACTGGTGTGGAAATCACAATTAGTACTCAATAATAGCAATGCCAGGCTACAAATTTCAATTTTTTCTGTCACTGAAATGTTCTCTTAAGTCTTGAAAATGGAGGCACTACTGAAGTAACTGAGCAAGTATATCTGTTTGGTGTTAACTCTTCATCATCAATTCACCTTCTTCAGGAATACCTCACAGTACTCTGTGTCTATCCTCTCAGCCTGTTATTTTCAATATTATTGTGTTTTTCAGGCCCATGCCATCTGACCTTGGTATTACACCAGTGTTGTTCATGCCACTACAGTTCAAGGTCTCCCATTTTTTTGTATGAGAGTCTTGTCTACTTTGTTATGAACATTACCCTCATTAGGAATCTGGCACACATTTGAATACAGTGAGAAAAATGTTAAAGTGGAAATATTGTTAAGATATTGGACCAATTTAAAAACATCTTTCATCTATAACAGCTGTAGGCTGAATGGAGCAAGTCTTGGTGTCAGATGAACAGCCTGAGAAAGCAGGTTTGAATAAAATGAATCCTACAAAGAGAACTGTCAGCACTTGTCAGTAGTGTCAGTAGTGTCTGTTAGTCAGATCTGGGTTTTTATAGCCAACTGTACCTTGGATTTACTTCAGAAAATTCCTTACAGGTTTAAATCCTGGACACTGAAATCCACAACAAAATTCTCATTTGCTCCAAGTGTGAAACAAAATCAGTTTATCTTACTTCCTTCATCAACAAAGCACAAACTGAATGAGAATTTAAAACTGTATCATGTTTTGTACATCTGCTACCAGAGACGATGAGCAGAAGTAGCAGGACAGCCTACTAGTATTTTATGTGGCCACAGATATATGGGCCATAAGATATAGCAAAATTCTCTGTCTTGCCTCAAGGTGATATGTTTACCTCTAGAGAATGCTCTATTTCAGAAGTCCCTCTGAAGACGCAGTTAGTTGAAAAATGCAAGTGCAGGTGCTTGCAGATACTCTATCTATTTATGCATCATTCTGAAGGAAATTAAAGTCTGAAATGAAGGGTTGCTCGTATTTTGAAGGCAAGGGCAATATAATGATGAGAATTTGTTCTGAAGAAATACATCTGGGGTCAATTGGATCTTTTAATCTCAGAATACTTTAGGAATTCTCTAAATGGCTGTATTCATGCTATATTGACATTTCTTTTTCCCAGAAATGTGGTTCAAAATTTCTACAATATCCATGTAAGTCTTCATGGATATTCTCTAATAGTGAAAGGACTTGCTCCTATCTAGAGGAAAGTGATGTGAAAGTTGGTCTTTACTGCATATAAAAATTATACAACCTTTAAATTCAGAGTAATTCAAAAGTGTCATTAGATGTGGCTGTTTTGAAAGAGGTTGAAGTGTTCCTTTTCTGCTAATTTAGGCATGGCTCGTCTGCAACTGGCCACAAATGCAATTCTGAGTTTCAGCCAAGTGGTTACAGATTTCTTCATACTTACACAATGCTGGAGTTGAGGCATGGCAGCATGGTTGCCACATATGGGACTTGAGGCTAAGAAGTTTAAATATGCATTATGAATGTAAATGTATATTATCAGAACAGAATAATACTTTTTCTTTAGAAGCCTTTATGCTGTGGTTCTGTTGCTGGACGTTATTTAAGTAAGCAATAGTCATGTTGCTGTGAGCCAAGTCCACTGAAATACTGTGCTAAATGAATAAAACTCAGTCACCATTTCAGCTTCTACCACTCAGCAGTGAAATATTAACCCAGAAAGGGAGTTATTTTAATACTAATTTAATCACCAGACTGGAAAAAATTACTTAATTTTTGGTAAAACAGCAAATGCAGACTATAAACTAGTGTTGAACATTACTCATGAAAGACCATCCCTGTAACTAACTTTGTTTCTGTGCTTTGTGAAAATGCTAGTTCTATGTTAGCCAGGCTACAGAGATGCAGTGATGCAAATCAACAGCTCGCTTTAAGCTTGAAAATCATTGGGAAATGTGCTTTTCACAGTAAATTTTTCCAGTGTAATATCCTTGGTGGTAGTAAATATATCTCACTGTGAAGAGAAATTTCAATACATAAGGTCGGATTGTGGTGTTTTATGGAGTGAGAACAGTGATTAATTTGCCTGCAATTTAATCAATTCTCTGTTAATGTTTCCTTGACAAATTTTATTAGGTCATGTTTCAGTTTTAATCTTATCAGTGGCTGTGCTCAGAGTCTTATTTCCAAGCTGTTTTCAATAGTTAGTAAATAACTAACCAAATATGATTCTTCACCACTTTGCAGCTTGTGTTGTCATTTGTGGCAGTAAGAAAGTGGAATGTAGTTCTGTCATTGCAATCTGGAATATTTTACAGATGTTTTCCTAATGATGTAGTGAAACAAATAACTGCACAAGGCAGCAGGCAGGGCTCATTCCCACTTGGGCATTTCAGTCATGAGGCGGCTTTTCCTCTCACTGTTGTAGCTGTCCCAGGTGTTTTTTTTTACTGAGTAATTCTATAAGCGTTAAGCAAGAGATGACAAATGTCCACTTGGAATGGTCACTTCAGAGATCATTCCTTCTGAATAAGAATGAAATGGGAAGTGGAGAGCAGTCTCAGTCATCATCTTTCAGGTATGTGGAGAATCAAGTCTGTATTTTGGCAAGTGACACCCTTGCAAAGGCTCATGCTTTGCATGACTCTAAGCAGTGAAAGTGCTTTAGAGCATTTGCACAAACATATCATTTATCCTTCCTCAGATCAAATTCCCATGGCTAGAGATGCAAAGGAATTTTCCCTCATATTCTGCATCTTATTTACTCGTGTCTCACAGGCAAGCACTATGGTATGACTGGAAGCTTGTCATCACAAGAGATTTAAAAGTAACAGAGTGATATGGATTGCTGAAACACAGTAGCCTGTGAAATTCATGAATCTCTCCTGTTTATTCATGTTAATGCCTGTGAATGATTAATCAGTTGATATTGTGATCCTGTATTCCTCTAGTTCCCTGCATCCTGTGTACTAATTGGGACACAGAGCTGTGAAATTGGGATTTAATCTAGACTGCAGAATTTCTAAGACATTTTTTTATTATTATATGCAGTGGATCAGATAACCCAGTAATGCAGCCAGCTCTTCCATCATGGGTGGAGAAAAGAAAGGCGATTACTCAGAAATTATGTGCTCCAGCAATGCTCAGCTGATAAGCAGTATTTAAGAATTTTAATAGCCCAAGGGAGCTAAAACCTCCTGCTGTGCTGTGATCAGCATCAGAGAACTCCCTCCCAATAAACAGCTCCATCATATTCAGTACTGACAATCTCCAGTCAGAAAAAAGCAAGGGAGGAGGTTTGTACCGAGAATGACATCTAATGAAGACACATCTACATCACAAACAAAATATTAATAATGAGTTTCTCTCAAAATGGCTGTTCTGTAAGAGAAAACCCAGTTACAACATATGTCAAGAGGGAAAGGACCCAGTTACAGCAAATGTCAGGAGCAGTACATCTATATGTCTTATTGGATGACAGCACACTAGTGCAGTGAGCTAAGCTTCAGAAGCTGTTTTTCCTTTTCCCTCTTCAAAAATTGTATTTCTTTATTACACTGGCTTGGTCATTCTTCAGCCAGGCTGTTCACCAGCCAGCTCCAATGTAAGAAGCAGTTTGGAAGGCACTGAGGTTTTTATAGTACCATGGTAACCATAAGTTGCTCCTAAGTGATCTCCCTGTCAATTAATAACCAGATCTTTTAAAGTGTTACTAATTTAGAAAGTAAGCCCTGACATCTTTGTCTTCTGAAAAGATATGTGAGAAAGATCATTACTGGTGTAAAGCAGTGTAGTGCTTAACACTGGATTTAATTTTTCAATATGAAGTAAGATGTTTTTCCAAAGTACTGCCAAATAAATCTCACCTAGGGGAATAGGAGCTGCAATAGAAGACAATTTGTTTTCAGATTTTATTGTGACAACATTCTGCAGTGAACCAGACAAAACCACACAAACTTAAGTAGAAGTAACTGAGCCAAAAAATAATTGTCATAATTATATGCCAGGTAGTCAGATTAATAATGATAAAATATTTTTCCTCCCACAATGCTGTTTATTAGCCAGCAACAGAATTTAATCTTTGCTTTGCTTGTCACATGGTTTGTGAGAGACCTTGGAGAAAAATATTTGTATGTTTGTTTTTGGTTTTTTTCCTTCATTTCATTCAGGAGTTTTTCTGCAAAACACCCTAATTCTCATCACGATCAGGGAGTGTAAATATCTTGTGCCATAAGTCTGGTTTCTCTAACAGGAAGGCTACATTGTCCATCCAGTGCCAGGAAGGTGGAAATACCCTTAATTTTATGTTCAGTTAAATACAGGATTTACCTTTCTGTTTGAATGTTTCTGAATTGTTTAGCTTGGACAGTTTGCTTGTGGAAGAACTGATTCACATGTTTATTTTTTTGCCCCAAATTAATGACTACCCAACAAGACTTAACTTTCCTTGTGCTCTTTTCTGTATGTTGTTTGTGTCCTTATTCAGAATTACCAGAGTATTCATTAAGCAAAATGGTACAGACTTTTTACTTTGCAGCCTTTCAGCTTTTTTACAGAAGTAAATTCTTTCATTAGTTTCATAGAGTAACATGTTTTTTCTTAATTACCTTTTGGAAGAGATTTGAAGTCACTTATTAATTCACAGTAAAACTTAAGTGTCAAAGTGTGCTTTTAATAGGGATCTTAAAGATGTTACTACTGGATGTTCCCCTTAATATACCATCTTCATTTAATTGAAATAAATGATCTTTGAAGATCCCTTGATCGCCTGGAGGAGGAGGTCCATGTAGACCATGTGAAGTTCAACAAGGCCAAATGCAAGATCCTGCACCTAATTCATGGCAGTCCTAAATATCAGCACAGACTGGGAGATGAATAGTTTGAGTGATGAATAGATTGAGTGCAGCCCTGTAGACAAGGACTTGGACATACTGGTGGATGAAAAACTGGATATGAGCCAGCAATGTGTGCTCACAGCCCAGAAAGCCAACTGAATCCTGGGCTGTGCCACAGGAAGCGTGGTCAGCAGGTTGAGGAAGGGTATTCTGCCTCTCTAGTCTGCTCTGGTGAGACCCCACTTGCAGTACTACACTCACTTCTGGGGTACCCAGTTCAAGAAAGACGTGGATCTGCTGGAATGAGTCTGGAAGAGGATCATGAAAATGATCAGAGGGCTTTAACACCTTACAGGCCAAGAGAGCTGGGGCTCATCAGCCTGGAGGAGAGAAGGCTCTGAAGAGACCTTATTGTGACCTTTCAGTACATAAAGGGGGCTTATTAAAAAGATAAAGGAAGACTTCTTACCAAAGCCTGTAGTGACATAACAAGGGGTAGTAGTTTTAAATTGAAAGACAGTGGATTGAAATTGGACATAAGGAGGCATTTTTTATGATGAGGGTGGTGAGACACTGGCACAGGTTGCCCAGAGAAGTTGTGGATGCCCCATCCCTGGAATTGTTCAAGGCCATGTCAGATGGGGGCTTTGAGCTAGCTGATCCAGTAAGAGGTGTTCCTCCTCATAGTGAGGGGGTTGAAGTGAATGATCTTCAAATGTCCCTTCCAACTCAAAGCATTCTGTGAGTGTCTGATGCCTGACACTTCTAACCACTGTTTCCTACTTGTAACTATTCTTGGCTGGCATTGACCTTCGTTGCTGCTTTATATCTGGAGGGCCAAATATGATGAGAAAGTGATCCTTGATCATGTGTATCCCTGAGTATGATGATATAAATGTAAATTAGTTTCCTTAGAATGAAGGAAAGAGATAATGCACATTTTGCAAAGATTTGTCTTTTTTTGTTTCTATTTTTGTTGAATTTCTGATTCCGTTATGGAATAGAGATAATGGATTAAGAAAATTTTATGCAGAAAAATGTTTTGTGAAAGTAAATATTACCCAATTTGGAAGTGAAAAAAAACCCCAAAAAAAGTAACCCAAAGTTGACAGGAGTTGTATTATGACTCTGGAAAGACTGCAGTTATCTCACTAGTGTACTCTGTGCTGGTTGCATATATTTATAAAAGATACCGATGAGTCATATATAAACATTTTGATTATAAAGATTTTCTTCATTTTCCCACAGACTTGCTGCTTTCAAACAGCTGCATCCCGTTCCTGGGATCTACAGAGGGGCTTGATTTTCGAACCCTGCTGCTAGATGAGGAGAGGGGCCGGCTGCTAATTGGAGCTAAAGACCACATCTTCCAACTCAACTTGGTTGATTTAAACAAAAACGTGAAAAAGGTCAGTGTATTTTCTGCAGAGTTTATCTCCTAAGTTAAATTTTGTTAAATCCTTTATTTATTTATTTGTTTGTTTGTTTGTTTATTCACTGGTAAATGCAGTGCACTGTGTACTGGGATTTGATAATCTCATCTCCCATGGTTATACAGAATATCTTTGTTCAGTTGAATTTCTTATGCTATATGATCTGTGCAACTGATGCCCTGCAAGAGATCAGCTACCTGGAAAGAGTCCTGCAGTGCATCAAAATAGCATCAAAATATAAGCAAACAGGAAAAATGCAGCTCAGAGTGTTCACTTCTCAGTTTCTCTGGTCATGGTCACCCTATACGATTAAAAGCACTTGAAAGAAAATAACTGAAGACAGCTCTTTCATTACTTCCTCGCATCACTGGGATTACTTTGCTGTAATCTTGAACAGAGCACAGGCAATTTGGATGATTTAAATTATAGTAAAGTACAAGTGGCAATGTTAGTATTAATATTCATGTTAATACCTAAAATTGCCAGTGATAGGAGAAGCTTCCACTGGGATCTACTGTACTCCCTTGCCCATGCCCTGTGACAATGTGTTAACTCCAGATAATGAGATGGCAATTTAGGCTTCAATATTTCGAGCGGACGCATTGAACTGGAGCTTTTCTAAGCACAGTTGACTGCTATGAGTAAAAACCAGATGCTTGCTCAGGAACACATGAAAACTGGTTTCCTGCTTCTTCCAGATATGAAGAAAATGTAAATTCTCAGCTGTGTTTGATATTTTCTTTAAGCACCATAAGGGAGTTTTAAGTTACTGTGTTCTGCTGTCAGCTCTGAAGAGGTAACTGACCCTGAATTAATGTGACTGCAGGCAGGGCTGAACAGGTGGAACAAGAGACTATTTTGCCCACATGTTTGAGCACACCACTTGCTGTCGTTGTATAGGAGAGATACAGTATCAGGCTGAATATCTTGT
Organism: Myiozetetes cayanensis; assembly: GCF_022539395.1. NCBI lineage: Eukaryota > Metazoa > Chordata > Aves > Passeriformes > Tyrannidae > Myiozetetes > Myiozetetes cayanensis. Next base: position 7,990,085 of record NW_026087521.1, read on the forward strand.
TTCTTATCTTGACTTCTGCAATGCCACACATTCCAGTTTTGTTAAAACTCAGATTCCAAATACTGTAGGAAATTTCTTCCCTGGGATGTTTTATCAAATACTTACCTTGCTTCTGTCATCTCAGTAGCTGACTTATAACCCACCCCCTCAGGATATTGTATTAATAACAGCACTATTAATTATAATTGCAGATTTTCAGGCTGCAAATTGATTTCCGGTGTAGGTTTTCCGCAGAAAATAAATTTTGTTTGTGTGAAAAGCAGATTTCTGTTTCTGTGGGATGCTACTTGCCTCCTGAGAGATGCTGAGTGCTGTCACTTCCTATTATGTTCAGTGGGGCTTTATGAGTCCAGACCTTGCTGGAGGTGGTGGCACCCTGTGAGTGCCACCCCTCCATCCAAGCTGGTGACATTTTCCCTTCAGCCAAACCACCACTGATTGCTGGGGACGTTGTGCTTTCCAGGAAGAGCAAAGCACAGATGGAGCCAGGAGAACTAAAGTGCAATCAGTCAGTACCATTTGGTATAGATGTTGTAGAACAAAGACTCACTTGCTACTGGAAGGAAAATTTGCATTTGGTAAGCTGAATAGAGAGTGTGTGCCCACATATCTGTGGTAACATGAAAGGAGGGAATAGAATTTCTAACTTTTTGCATATCTGGACTAAAGGAATGATTGTGTGCACATTAAAATATTTCTTAGTTTAACCATTCAGGTAATATTTAACTTTTCAGAAAAAAACACTGAGGAAAAATATATTTAAACAGGTAAAACTGACTGAGAAGCCCTGCAAAGCATCCTGGTGGGCTAATTTTGAAGATTTGCATTTACCAATTTTACAAAATCATCTTCTTGCATAAATGCCCAGGTAACACAAGGCAATATCACACAAGTGTTTCTCTGATTCCTCTGTGCTTGGCTCATGGAATCTTGCTGGTGGAGGGAAGGGATGAGATGAAGGAAGTTGCGTGAGAAGCCGTGTATAAATCTCAGTCGCTGACGAGGTTTCAATGCTCAAGGATACTCTCCAGTAGCAGCAAAGTGTTAGAAAGTAGCGTTTGCCTGTGCTGTGTTTAGACTGACCGTGGTTTGGGTTGGCTCCGGGCCAGGCGGCTCGCTTCCAGGCTTTCCCAGTGTGAGGAAACCACACATGTTGGGACTACAAGGGTCTGAAGTGTGTCCTTTGTACTCCTCTGGAGTAAGAGTCGTCTGGAAAAAATAATCTGCTTACACACAGCCACTAAAATGAGTAATAATTGATTAGAATATTAAGTTTCTGCCTATAAATGATGTGTTTATTAATGACTTTGAGGAAGGAGGGTTAAAAGCAAGTTGAGGGGGCAAGAGAAGTGTAACAGCTTTGAGACTAGAATGCAAGATTATGCATAGTTTGGGGTTTTCTTTCTTTAAAACAAAGCTGAACATGAACTTTAAAAATGCTCAATGCTGGGTAGATTTAGCTTACTTTAATAAAGCTCTTAATTTCAGATATTTATTTTATTAGGAGCTACTGATACCTCCAAAATCCAAGCCAGGATCCCCCAACAATTTATTCTCATATGTGGATATAATTACTTGGCAAGATTATATTGTAGATTTTAATGCTCTATATTAAGATATTTCTGGAATACTATTCAAAGAAGTGTCCAAAGCACTGCATCCTGCTCCCTTCTCTAATGTATACATATATATAATTTAATAGCTTCCTTTTTACAACCTATTTATTTACCTAAATTGGTTAATTTGACTTACATCTATTAAGTTATGGCTTTATTTCCTGGTGTATTTTTCCTGATGAAATAAATCAATATTTTTGCTGGAGTCCCAATTTCTTAAATCATCGTAGTTTTTATTCAATTTATTGTGTAATAGGTTTAAAATTTCCTTAGCTGGCAGCTTGAAAAAAAATCCATCCAGTTTCCAGTGCTTGCAAACCTCATTATAAAACAACAGCAAATACCATAGTGCAATAAGAAAGTCCTCCAGAATTACAGATGAATGCAGAAAGCTAAAATTATTCTAGTCAATAAATATCTAAATTTTAGCAACAGAGAATCTTTCTGTAGCAGGGATATAATTTCTGTGAAGTTGTCCTATACAGAAGCCTTTAGCTCCTATTGCAGGAGGGGCATTATCAACTGCCATAGTCTTTTTTAGTAAGATCCTTACGTGCCTGATAAGTGCTGTGAGCTTTTTGTAAACTGGAAGATTTGTGGTTCCTTCTTACGAGTAAAATACAGATGTTCAGCAAAAGAAAGCAGACCTACTGAAGACCTTTATACCATAACCAGTGGAAGTGCAGTGTAAAACAGACATTTAATAGCATGAGAGGCTGGAAAGCTGGACAAGAAATTCTATAGGAACCCTGAGCTCTGGCATCCTGCTTGAAGCATTGCTTCGGTACATAGAATTTTCCTGCGAGTTTGCTTAAAGCCTTTGTTATTTTACTCCCTAAACTAAATAAATACTAAATACAAAATGTTGTCAGCTGGGTAAACACAAAATAGCTGCAAAGCAACAGTGCCCCTTCCTGTGGGTCTACTGGCTAACAGTGCACACGGGGTTACATGTCAGCGCTATTATCACGGTGTAATCCACAGTGAGACCCGCCCAGCTCTGCAGGAATAGGAATGCTATCAAGGGCTGACAAGCTTTTGAAAAGCTGCCAACCTGCAGGAGCTGTCAGTGCTAGAAGACACAGCCACATGTGGGCCAAATAGATAAACATGTCAGATCCCCAATAGCAGCTTTGGAACAAGTTGTTTTCATCTGTCCCAGGGTGCACTGGCTGAGGGTCACAAATTATCATCCCTTGGAGCATCCTCAGTTTATAGTTGCTACTGTATTTTGATATTTACAGGTGCAGCTGTCTTGTGACATCCTTGAATGCCCTCTTATATTGTTTATTATCTGGATTTCATGAGAAAATATACATGTGCATAAATGTTTATTTATCAGTTGGGTAAATGCTTATGAAATAGCTTAATATAAATTTTTTTATATAACTGCAGTGCTTGCCAAGAGTCCAAGTGGGCTTATATGTCAGCACTATTATCACTGTGCAGTGTGACCCACTCATCTTTGCAAAAAGGGGAACATATATGCAAATACATATGCATATTTATGTAAAGGAGCATCCTGGAGATAGAGGAGCAGAATTTTACATTCATTTCTCTGAGAAATGTTCTGTCAGTCTTTATAAGCGTGGTCTCCACTAGGATTGAACCCAGTGGGAATTTAGCCAATACTGAAGGGAGGTTTTGGTTCTTGCCATCGGTCTGAGCTTGAATCACATTAATACCAAGACCATTCCTTCATAAGCAAATATGTGCTGCTTATTATAAAACTCAAAGAAATTTAGCTTTCTGCCTGTCAGCAAAAGCTGTAGACAGTCTGAGAGTGAAGCTTTCTTGACCTGTCAGAAGAACAAAGTTGCCAGGAAACATCACTGAAAGCCGGAGTCACAGGGAAACCACTGGAGATACCTAAATTTCAGAAAGCGGAGGCATGAGGACTGAGAAAGTCTAGAATAAACACAGTGGACCTGGAGGAGGAATGTCATGAGTTTGACCCTCCACACATGAGGAATTAGTTCCCATCAGTAAACCCGGACTGGAGGCCCAGCTTTTGAAACACAGGGAACTTGTCTGGGTGTTGCAGTTCAGAGGTTACTCATTTCCACCTGTTTTGCAGTATTTCCCTTCCTCCTAAGATTAATAGACAAAGAAACTGTCTTATCTATCATCTCCAGTAAAACAAGCCTGGTTTTACTGGATGTCCGTGAATTTTAGTGTCCAGTCCCCAAAACTGGTCAGCAGTGGACACTAAAAGAAGAGTGCAAGAAAAAACTGTAACAGTGCTTCAGGTTAGGGACTTCCAGAGGCAGAGGTGATAACTTTGTGCTTGCTAGCCCTTGGAGGGCTCTTACCACTGAGATATTTACTCTTGTTTGGAACCTCTGGAAACCTTTTGGAGTGCATGAAATTGTTTGACAGACTTAAATTTAGGCACCTGTGTAGACACGGTGAAAGATTTTCCCCAGTGTTTACAGAAACAAAACAACAGATGGGGCAAGACGTGAAGAAAGCAGTATGAAACCAGAATGACAGCAGTTCTAGGTGGAAGAGAGTGTCTCTGTTATTTCCTTTTGCATTGTTGCCATAAATTATGTTTTCATAAACATCCTTTGTCATTTTTATATTTTACCCCTGTGTTTAGCTATAAAGAATTGGCAATATCCTGCTCTCTGAAAATATTTGCTCATATTAGTCTTTGTCTTTTTCAGAGGTAGGATTTGTCTTTAGTCTGAAGTGATAAACATGACAGGAGCAATGCCTTTTGCCTGAAAAATCCTGGAGTGCAGTTTCCTTTTAGGAGAAACAGACAGTAGTCAAAAGTCTGCTGTGGTAACACTGTGGAAAAAAGAAGTGTAGAAGCACTGAAGCCTTTCAAGATTTAATCCAGTGTAAATGAGATCAGCATCTGGTCCATTTTCTCTAAGCTTTCACATATGCTCCTAAATTACATATGAAAATGTACTTTTCAGAAAACCCTTAAGGGCTGAAAGCATTATCTGCTACTTGAGTTGTGTTGGAGATCACCATTTAAGAGGAGAACGAGGGCATGTGGAGATGTTGCTTTGTCTCGGACAGATGGAATATTAAAGCCCATTTGGTTCCAATACGAGGTTTCATTCTTAAGAACCACCTGCCAAATTTAAGCTATCAAAAGTTTGTGAATGTGTCATCCAACTACACAACTTTTTTTCCCCTCTGACTTCCAGTGCATTTTACTCAGTTTGACACACCGTGAAAATAAAGGTTGCCATACACTGACACTGGCATCCCTGCTATGTTGCAAATCACTTTGAAACAAACCTCATATTCTCTCTTCCCCCTTCCAGTGTTGTATCAAATTATATCTATGAAAGAACTGGAGTTGAAAATTCTGGTCAGTTATTTTCCTGGATGTGTAGTGCGGGCATGGCAAATACTACCACAGGTGAAGGTCTGTGGCAGAGATAAACAAGATTTAAGGATACATTCATGGCTTTTAGGGATTTCTTCAGTATTTCTGAGAGTTAGCTAAACGTTGATGAAACTGCTGAAAAGCAAGCTAGGTGAACACTCTCCAAAGACAGCCTGGTTAGTTTGCAAATACAGGGAGAAATTCAGATGTGGAACTTAGATGTATCAGCTTCTTTTGTTTGCTGATGACTTTAAAATACTGAATTCCAGAGTACAGCAAGTACAGTGGGAGCCACTTACAAGAACTGCTTGGGGTTACCTTCCTCTGAGGATTTATATATGAGAACTATCTGTCCAGTTCCCCAGGCTGTGGACTTCCCATACTGCACGTATGAATGCAGCAGATGTGAGGTATTTAGAGTGCAACTAGTATACAAACATGCTGTTTGTATACATGCTAAAATCAGCTCATTTCCTTGTTATTTAGCTTAGTTGGTCAGAGCACGGTGCTAATAATGCCAAGGTTGCAGGTTCGATTCCTGTACAGGCCATTCACTTAAGGGTTGGACTCGATGATCCTTGTGAGTCCCTTCCAACTCAGAATATTCCACAATTCTGTGATAATTTAAACACTCTTTGTTTGCAGCAAAATAATACTAAAAATGCATTAAATTCTTTCCAGTGTTTGCTGAGAAATTCAATAAGTTTGTAGTGCTTGCAGTGATTTTCAGTGAAGTGACCTGGGGTCAGTATATAGCAGTGGCAAATGTCCCAGTTCTCAGGATGCAATCCATGAACACCCACTCTTATGGTACTGGGGCATGACATTCATGATATTGTCTTATGCAGCAGGGTGACATTCTTATTGGATCACTGTCGTATGTTTTCTCAGTGCTCCTTGATCTCACTGTTTTTCTTTGCTTTTAATTTTTGAGCTATGAATTGCTAAGTCCTCCAGCAAGTTAAAAAAGAAAAAAAAAGAAAAAAAAAAAAAGGCGAGTCACATTATTGTCATTTTACTGGTGGGAAAATCGAGACCTGGCTGTCACATATAGTAAGGCAATAGCATAACTGGGATTAGACTGTCTCCTGGTTTACTTTAGTGTGTTTGGATCATGTTGCCCTCTTTACTGTACCCATTTTATGGTCACATTTAGCTAAGTTATGATTTTTTTTTTTTTTCACACGGGGGAGTAGTTTTTCATGGAGAAGAGTTTCTCAGGGGGAGTTTATTGCATATGCCAATGTGACAATGGGTTTACAACTCAATCTGGATTTGTTCTTTGGAAATTGCAGTTGGGACTGTCATGGGGAATTTACCTATACCAACAAGCATGAGCTTCTGAATTATGGTGTACATGCTTCACAAAGCCTTCACATGACATTTTGATGCCCAGAAAGCTGTAACTTTACTGCATACCTTCTCTCAAGCAATGTGATGAATATCTAATACATAGAATAAAACAAGGGAAGAAAGCTGTCCTCCTCTTGCTGCGTGAAGCAGCTGTTTAAAAATCAGTGTATTTTTGTCTAAGTGCTTCTACCACCTCTGGCATAGGAAGTAGGAAGGAAGCAATCTCTTCCTTCACAGGCCCCAAGTTCAGTGTATGAGTGTTACGAGACATGCTGATCAGCTGACGTCCTTCACTCCTGATACAGACACATCCTGCTGGTGCTACATACACCACTAAGAGAGTACTTTGGGGTTTCTCCTACTGGAGGCTGTACTGATAGAGAAGTGCTGAAGCACGTGTGCAGCATCAAGCACGCGAGAGGCTCCAGTGAAGCCCCCAGGACTGCTGGAAGCTGTCAGCCTCAGTGAGACACTTAAGTGCTTGCTGCTGGCGTGAGTGTGACTATCCTGGGGACCTGAAGCTGGAAGGAGTCACGTTGGTCAATTGGTCTCACTCCCTGCTATCAGCAGCAGCTACCTCATGTAGCAGTTATTCCTTTCATAACCTGCTCCAAATCTGGTATAAGTGGCCTTGTGGGATACTTCATATAACTTCTTTAGGAATGTTGTTGCTGTGGACCAGAACCTTGTTACTCTGATGTTTCAGGTTTAAAATTTGTTAAAATCTACAATCTATGATATATATATATATAGTTATTTATAAGCAGCTTATACCCATTTCCTCTGGCTGTTTATAATTCTGGTCTTCAGAGCCCTTTAATTCTTCCAGCATAATTTCATTTCATTTATATTAGTGATGTTGAGTCCCAACTTTGTGTCACCTGCATGGGCTATTGCAGAGTGCTCATAAAGATAGGGTGCATGAAAAAGCATGAGCTCTGACACTATTTCTTGAGGAACCTGAGTAACTTTCTACTTCAGGTTCTTTACTTATCAGGCCATTTTTTTTCTTGTAATAATGCTTGTTTTTTCCATCTGAGCTAATCAGTTTCTATGTGGCAATTTAGTAAATACTTAAGTGGAACCTTGATGAAGAGGAGCTCCATCAGGTAATTACATTACCTTAATGTAATTCAGCTAGGTACAATATGAGTGGAATAATGTTATATTATCTTCTGTAGCACAGACCATTTTCATCAGAAACATATTATTCCCTCCCTAACTAAAAATTTGTTTTGAATCCTTACAAACAGATGAAATAAGACCAATCAGTTTTTTAATTGCTTAGATAGCCTGTGATCCTCATCTTTTGTATTGTGACAATATATAGCATTTTCCACTTGTTTTGTAAAGTCCTGTATCATCCCAGATTTAGTAGCTTGATTAGAAGTGATTTTTGAAAAAGCTCTACTTTCACACAACATTTTATTTGAAATTACTATTTTATTTTTGAGATATCACTTCTGCTAAGAACTTAGAGTCTTAAGTGTTAGCCTAGGATCAAAATTTGATAGAGAAAGATAGATACAGAAAAATAAGGAAAATATATACTTGTAACCAGTATTGTTAATTTTTGACAGATGGCAGCTGAAATTAAGCTCTTAGACATGAATCCAGATATTCTTTATCTGTATATATATAGATAGTTAAAAACTAGATACATATAGCTTCCACATATCAAATTATGTATATAAATAATATTTTTTTAAATATGCACTTTTTCCTTTTTATTCCTTTCTTACAGTAAAAATGCCTGTTTGGAGGAAGAAAAAATGTTACTTTTAGAAATTCTCTGCTCCTGATCTGGAAAGGACCTTTGTGGTTTTAAATGTTTTGTTTTAATCAGAAATCAATTTCTAGCTACCCTTTAAAGTGATACCTTATCTGTCCTACACTTATGTACTGCTTAATTTTGTACTCCTGGGAGGTTTTCTTTCACTCTGCTAGCAAAGAACTTATTAACTTGCATTTATTAGGAGAATTTAATTTCTTTCCTGTTGCTAAATTTAAGAAAATATTTGAAGAATGATTTAAAAGTAGTGGTGAGGTTTAGGATTTTTTTTTTTTTAAATTGGGCTATAGAAGATAAAATCAGGAAATCATGACAGTAGCCACCCTTTGAATTTTGATATGGATATTTTACAAGGAAAATAAACTGAAGATTAAGAGAAGAAAATAATCCTATTTAAGTATATAGTTCATGTATTTCAACTAGTTGCATTCTTGCCTTAAATTTAGTAACTCCACTTAGCTATTCTAAGATTTCTCCAGACATTTCAGATACAGATGCAACTATAAAATATATTAAATATATAATTTGTGCTGTTTGTAACACATAATGATTACAATTTTACATGTCAATGTTGTTGTCACCATTCTTATGTAGTATTTAATTATCTGGGGTTTTTTTTCCATTCTTTGAGGTTTTTACTTACTGAGGAATTTAGAAAAACAAAGAATCTGTTAAATGACATTTTACCATTGTAAATTCAGCATGTAAACAGAAAAAAATTATGAAAAAAATATAGCAATTTCAAGGCATCAAACATCCACAAGCTCAACGATTTTAAATATAAAAGAAACTCCTGGAGCATATAGTCTTACACTGTGAAACTAAATAACTCATGTGAATAAAATATAATACTAAAACCTAATTTCCCCCCCACAAAAAAAATCAGATGCATAATGTTACTTGTGTCGGTGTTTGAGGGAACCAGACCTGGAGTAGTGTTACACAACATGTCCTGTAATAAGAATTGAAGTTTATGTTTTCTTGCTCAGCACATTAACTCATTATTTATTATGCAATTTTCTTGATCTGTTACAATTTAGAGCTGACAGTTTCTGGGAACCTCTCACTTCTCATGCGGAAAGCAAGTACATATCACTTTTACTCCCCCATATATAATTGCAAATTGATTTTAAAGTTGGATCACTTAGCTTCACTTTTCATTGTCTAATGTGCAGTGCTAAATACTGAGGCTGTTGAATAACTAGAGAGTAAAACAATTGATTTTTTTAAAATGATAATTGACTGTGGTCAATTATCATAGAACTGTGGGTGTCTATATTTCAGTCTGGTACCACAAACACTAATTCCCATGAAGGAATCTGTAGAAGAATTGAGGGCAAGTCAAGTCCATTAATACTTCTGATGCCTTGTGTTGGTTTTGGAAAAACCAGTGGGAGAAGAGAACTCCAAATAAGCCACTCTCCTTTTGTTTCAATCTCTCCCCGCCCTCTCCAATGATGAAGGAACAATAGGAAGAGATATAAGTAAAAAAAATAACAATTTACTAAAGGAAACAGCAGTAACTACAAAGATACGAAGGAGAATGGTTTTAAGCCAACAAAGGCAGAAATTGTTTTCTAGTCCCCCAAACCCCAGGACAAAAACAAAGGACAAAGTGGGAGCTGCCAGGTGGTTTCCCCAGGCAAAGACTAAGGGCTGAGGGGGCTTCTCCCTCCGTCCTGGGAGAAAAAACCAAACAAACCAAAGCAAAGGAAAACACAATGTAGCAAAAGATTATCTGCAGGAAGAAGGAAGGCAGCAGCAGCTCCTTCGGCACCCACAGCAGCAGTCTGTCCCAGTAAGGAATGGCAGGAGCAACAGTTCCCACTGGCTTGTGTGGCATTTGAGCTGGGCATTTTCAAAAGTCTGCAGAGGGACATCTTGTCCACCTAATTGAATAACTAAACTTTGGCCGACAATCTCTGAAACCCCTCAAAGACTTCTAGGCTTCTGTTACTGATTGAGGGATCTTGGCAGAATTCAGCATAAAGTTACAAGAGACCTGAGGATCAGATATCAGCTCTCAGACAAGTCTCCTTGTGCATATGTGTTTGGAGACCCATGATCTTGTATTCCTCTAGCTGGTCCTTTTCATCAGCTTTTCTTCACTGGCACCTCTTAAACTTGCCAGTGTTACAAGTGAGACTCAACCCGCTCTGCCCAGGCAGAGACCAGATGATCTTATGGCAGCTACCCTCAGCTCTTCCCAATGGCTTTGCAATCTTCCCAGTACTTTCCTTTGGCAGTGCACTGTACTTTCTGGCATTGTGCATTGTGCCAGCCAGGCACACTGGCACAGTTGGTTTCAGGTTGCGTTTTCCTACCTGAATGCTATCACAACATTCTGAGAAAATGCTCTGGGAAAGTAAATTTCTGCTTCAGTGCTGAAATGCTGTTATACTGTCTTTGACTTTACATAAATATTGCTGTAAAAGGTTAAGGTTTAAGTATCTTAAAATACATTATCTTTACTAAGAGCTTCTTATCAGAAAGGTAACTAAATTCACTTGAGAGGAAATTAATTTCCTTGCAGAAAGCCAATACATCCATTTTCACAGGGAAGAAAAGAGAAAGTGAAATCAAAAGATTGTTTCCAAATTGAGAGAAACAGTGAATAGATTTTGGACAGTGATAAAGGTATTTGACACAGGGCTCTCATGTTTTGCTTTCCTTACCCATGTGGGACTGCGCCTGTGTATGTGGCAAGCCACATCCTATAAGGTGCCAACAGGTGGGTGAGGGAAAGGGAGCATGACAGAAGTTAAATCCTAGTGCATACCATTGAATTGTGCATCCTTCCATGGGGATTGGAGGTTTTTTTCTAATTTGTATTATAATTTATTCCTACGCATTTGCTATTTAGGATTTTATAAAGTATGATTGGAGACTCAACACTATTCCAAAGCATCCATGACTGCTAATAACCTTCATACTGGTTCCTGGGACTTGAGGCAATTTCCTAATCCATATTTGCTTAAAAATTAGTGAGATTTGTGGTGTTATTATTATTAGTCATGAGAAATAGCTATAGTTTTTTTTGTCAAAATAAGAAGTACAAAAGATCCATATTTAGCGTGGTGACTCTGGAAGAATTTGTATTTAGCTTCTATTTTAAATTTAATAGATTCAAGCATATACTCAATAATATCCAATTTTGACTGTTTTATTGAAATCAATGAGGCAGAACCTGGGCTGTTGTTCATTGATATTCACTAACATAACTGGGGTTAATAGTAACTGATAGTGGTCAGATAGTTTGTCATCTGGATCCATCTACATCAAAACCTATTTTATAGAATTCTGCAGGGCTGATTAAAGAAGAAACAATAACAGTATATACTACCAATTATCTAAGGTACATGATTTTATTCTAAACTTCTATCTCATTTTCTTGGCAAACTGAGTTAGTGTTGATGGGTGACATTTTTTAACCATGCACTGTTGATTTCTATCAAATGTACTTTTGGTTCCAAAAATTTCCCTTAAACTATCCTTAGTTTTTTGAACAAAACTCTTTTCATTTGAAAATTGGCAGAAAGAGCTAAGTATTTTTTATAACAGCTTTGCCAAGTCCACTGGACCACATTCCTCACAAATGTAATTTGCCTTGCTTTGCAATCAGTTTAGTTTCCAGATGATTTGGCTCATCATAACTGAGAGAAACATGTAATGGTGACAAGGTGTCTTAGCCAGATTAACTGAATGCTTTTTAAAAGTACATATAGCCTATGAAGAAATAAACAAAGAACAAGGGGATTGATTTAAAACCTCTTCGCTTTTTTTAATGGAATCCTGCATTTGAAGTCATGCTCATTTCAACATACATGCAAAGTCCTTCAACATCATAAATCTGTTTTGAATGTTTATGCATGGAATAATTAATCTGCAGTCACAGGGCAATTTGTAATCTTCATAATCTTTGTTTTATTTTAACTGTGTTACAGATTTACTGGCCTGCAGCAAAAGAAAAGGTAGAATTATGCAAATTGGCTGGGAAAGATGCCCATGTAAGTATGAAGTATAATTTTTACTATTGCTGAGAATGTTGAATATCTATATATTTGTTCCTAAATGCACAAAATGCATTAGTAGCCTCTAGTTACACTTTTTCTGAGCTAACATGCTGAGTGTTTTTTCTTAATTAAAATTATAGTTGCACTTCTATTTTTTTATTTAAATTTTAATGTTTAAAGACAAAAATACTCAATATTGTAAACAGCAATAATACCAGATTGTTCCTGTATGTAATAAATGTAGCTGAGAGATGAATGGACTCTCTTTTGAAATATATCACAGGCAATACTCCACTTAAATCCCTCTTTTTTTCCCATTAAAATGCTTCTTTTTTATTGGGAATATCCTGAGTATAACTTTATTATAATTCATTAAAGAAACAGAGTAGCAGAGCAGAGTACAAATTAACTTAAATTGCAGACAGCTGCAGTTAGGGCTAAAGGAGAATCTCAGACTGATTAGCTTTTCCCTGAAACCACAAATCTTCTTTAGGAAGTCTCTTTAGGAAGTATATTTAAGGTGCATACACGTATACAGTACAACTTTCATATCTTTTACACAGCACAGATTACATCATGTGTCCAGAGCCCACTATAAATGTAAACATTTCCCAGCTGCATAATAAAATTTCTTCCTTTTCTGTCCGAAAATCTTGTGATTTCTATCCAGTGTGTCAGTTACCAAGGTGGATTCCAGCTCAAAACAATCTCTCTGCTCTCTGCCTGAGGACTTTCAACTTTTTACTCTTAACTTATTACTGCCCTTATCTTCACAGCAGTCAAAACCTAAACAACACCTCTGCTGAGCACTGGGAATATCCTGATACTGGTGTACATGGAAGTTTTGTGCTGATCTATTTCTACACTAAGAAAAAAAAGAAAGGGTCCTGGAGAAGGGAATATTTATTTTGGACATAGATCATAAAAATTTTGGTTTTGCTTCCTACATTGTCTCTGCAGCTTGCCTGTCACTTAAGTGATAGCCTGAACATATGAATAGATCTTGTGTATTCCCTCTGAAGTACTTGTACTTTTCTGATTTAATTTCACTTGGGGGAAGGCTGCAGCAAGCCTTTCCTCCTAGCCCTTGCAGCATGTAGCAATTACCTGTGCTGCTTTACCAGAAAGGACCAAGCTCAGATCGACCTAGGACTGACCCAAGCATCCCACTGGACTCAGAAATGACCAAATAAAAGTGACCTGTAAGATGTGCTTGGTGCAGAGGAAGTTCGCTCATACACATAGCATACCCTTGGTAGTATACTGAATTCCTTAGCCCACCACAATTATTTTAATCATGTAATCTTTGGTGTTAAAGCTTGTGCAGAACCCTAAGTTGGGAGCAAAGGCAGGAGGACTGGTAGCCAGACTAACCCAGTGGCTCTCTGACCTCTGCCCAGTTGTTGGCAGATGTTGTTTGCTACAACACAGGCTGCACAGATATCCCCCAAACTGTGCTGTGAGCACAGAGCTTCTCGTGGCTGAAAGCATTACAGCAAAATTAGGTTTGCAAGTCTGATTGATGAACTGCCCAGTAGACAGCCACTGCGAAATTGTAGCCATCACAGCTTTGAACTACTTAGTAAACAGTCTCTGCTACAGTAGTTTTGAGTTTCAATAAGCCAAAGCTATGACTATAACTTAGTAGAATGTATAATGTGGATGAGAAGAATAAGCATAAAAATTAACCTTTATCTTTATTTTCCCAACAGACAGAATGTGCCAATTTTATCAGGGTCCTTCAGCCCTACAACCGAACTCATGTTTATGTCTGTGGAACAGGAGCATTTCACCCTCTCTGTGGATACATTGAACTTGGAACTCACAAAGAGGTAATTTAATTTCCTCACTACTCTGACATGTCAAGGAATAGCCCTGATCTTGTTTAGCATTCATCATAGATTGGAAAATACTGTGTAAGTGTGTAAAAAATGACCTGACAGCAGCTTGCATAAATAACAGGGTAAATGGTGGATTTTGCAGGTCAGACAGGAACTCTTGTTCTCACGTTTGATATGTGCATATCACTTTTGAACAAAGCACTTTTCTCAGGCTTAATACACAAACTTCTTCAGAATGACACTTCCATGTGATTAACTAAGTGAAAAGAACATCTGACTCAGATATCTTTCTTTCTAGTAAGTCATTTCTGCACATACTTTCCTTACGTACCTACACATACATTCAGAGTTCAAGATGACACTTGTAGTTCTATCTTTTAATGTACATATACTCTTGGTCCACAGAGAAGGTTTTCTGTTTCATGTGAGTGAGAGTAATACACAGCTGGAAAAGGGCCTCTGAGCCCGAGTCCAAGGATAGCGTCTCAGGACTTTGCAATGTGTTTCAGTCTTGTTACTAAGGAGATGTTGGGTGTCCTCCATCTCTGGTGGCATATTCCAGAGCCGAAGTTAGCAGCTGATTGGTCTTCATTTGCTGGTGACAAAGAAATCTCTATCCTAAGTGGTAAATGTTTGAGACCTAACCCCCATAACATAAGAATTTTGGTGTTGTGTCAAGCAGCCACTTAGTACACAAGTCTCTTTTTAACTCCTTTATGTATAACACCTTGGTTATATTTATACCACTGGCACTGTTCTCAGACAGTGTTGAGATGTGACCTGTCTGGCTGCTTGCCTGCGGTGCAGGCTTCCTATGCTGCTATAGAAATAGCTTTCTCTTTTCATTTGGTCTTGCTGAAATTCTAGAATATAAGAAATAGGCTCTAAATTATTAAGTGAAATAATCTGAAACAGAATCATTACAATAATCTGAAATAGAATCATAAAATGATTTTGATTGAAAAGGCCCTTAAAGATCATCTTGTTTCAACCCCCTTGCTGCAGGCAGGAACACCTTGCACTAGGCCAGATTGCTCAAAGACCCGCCCAACCTGACCTTGAACACTTCCAGGATGGGGCACCCACAGCTTCTTTGGCAATCTGTGCTGATGCTTCACCACCCTCACAGTAAATTATTTCTTCCTAATATCTAATCTAAAACTACCCTCTTTCATTTAAAGCTATTCCCTCTTGTTCTATCATTGATATATGGAATCAGGCAGATCCTTACAGAAAAAGAAAAAAAAAAAAAAAGGATTAGTGCTTGCCCAGACTGAGACCCCTTCATTACTTTCCCCACAATCTGTGGGTTGTCTGACCAACCCAGAGGGTCTGCCTATGTTACAGAAAACTGAAGCTGTGTGAGATCTGCATGGAGTTCTTCCCGTAATAAGCCATTAATGCTCATGGTATTGTCTGCTATACGCTGTATAATTTGGCTTACAATTAAATAATTCTATAGACTTCTTTGCTTTGCTACTTTAAATATTCCAGCTGAAGCAACGAAATTTTAGATGTCTTGTATCATGCTGATTTCTTAGCCTGAATGATCAAATACACAGCTGAATAGAACAGAACAGCTCTCAGCAAGAGTGTAAGTAAGGCTCTGGTTTACCTCTGGGTCATTAGCAAGATGCCTTATTCACTCTACCATTGCCCTACTTCACTGCAACATTGTGAAGGTTGTTTTCATCAGACCTTATGAAATTATGGATTTGGTCTGATTGTTCAGTCCAGCAGCCAGTCTAGACGAGGGGTCTGTCTCAGTTAGACGTGACCAATTACCTTATGAGAGGAAATGGAAGAAGAATCCTGGTATTGTATTTCCTAATCCTCTCACTGTCTCCCAGTCTTGCCTCTCCCACATTCCTTCCAGTTGCTCAGCTGCAGTGGTAGGTTGGACACTGTTCAGCACTGCTGCTGCCTCTTCAGACAGAGCAGCTCTTCTACAGCCTCCTACTGAGTTATCAGCCTTGAATGGCATCAGGCATATTTTCCCTTTCCTTCTTGGAGCCCAAACACCCTAACAGCCACCATCCTTGCACTGCCTCTCCAGATAAATGTGACAGGGCAGAAGGGTGCTGAGGATAGACCCATTGACATGAATTTGATAGGCAGCTGAAAATGTCTCCTTGTAGGAACTGAAGCCTTGTAGGATCCTGAGTCCTACAGTATAATTCAAAGCACTTTTATTGCAGGTACATTCTAGTATTATTTTTTCCCCCTTTTTCTCTTCCTTTTTTTTTTTTTTTTTTTCTTTAAATCTCTGAGTTATAAGAACAGATACTGAATGTCTGGTAATTAACAACCTCTCCAGGAAGCTGTGGGATGCCTGGGAGAGCCAGGCCCTGAGATAGCCTCATGGAGACTGTGAAACCAGGCAGTGCTCTGCTGACTTTTGAAAGCTGCTGGTGGATCTGCACAGTGCTCTCCTGGCCAGTGCCAGTGCTGTGAAAACAGAGAGGAAAACAGTGTGGATCAGGTGACTCAAAACCACAGCAGACACTGCTTTTGAAGCAGTACAAATCCCCAACGGGATCACACAATTAAAGGGGATTAAAGTCCTCATCTTGTTATTGCTCAAGTCACTGCCAAGACTTCTCTTGGCTGGTGAAGAAGAGGCTTGGCCCGGTTGGTGCTGTTAGCCACAGCTCTCCAAGGGATGCTCTTTTCTTTGAAAGCTTTGCCTGAAGTGAAAGCAGGAGGTTAATTCTGTGTGAATGCCTGGTAGTGTCCATTAGTTTGTCTGTGGGAAGTCTGAAATATTTGATGTTGATCTATAACTCTCTCAAGTCCCTTTGGTACTCCTGGGCTTGCAGACACCCTCTTCACATGTGATAAGGCAAGGGTTCTCTGAGCTCAGGATTGCATATCCCAAAAGAAAAGAGAATGGGACACTAGGGTATCACTGTCAGAAAAAAAAAAGTGCTTAATTTTTAATTTAGTTTTGTGTTGTAGTGGGCTCACTTCAGTAGCCTGAGAATTTAGTTTGCTTGATATTCCACAGGTGTGGGAAGGTAACAAGAGTTGTTCGATGATTAAATTCTTCTTTGTATGAGCTAGGATTGCTGGAGGAAATGGAATTTATGTTCACAGATTGGAATTGATTTTTCTTTTCTCTTAAGGAGCTTAATTATTCAATATCCGGGGCTTTGTCTTCTGAGCCTAGAGAGTTTAGGAGGCACCTCAATAAAATAGAAAGGTTTGGTCATTTATAAACTGATGTGCATTAGGGATTAATTGAATTAGTGTATGGTGAAGTCTAATCCTATGTGGCCATCTTTGGGTATACTCGCCTGTCATTTGTACTCTTCAGGCATCTTGCAAAGCAGAGGTATAGAAACAAACAATTAAAATAATTTCACCCTTTTTAAAGTAATTATTTAAATCGTAAAGGTCTTTTGATTTTTTCTAAACTAGCTTTAAAAGTTTTGTCTCTACAGTAGACGTTAAACTCACATTGATTTGATTCCTGGACACTAGTGAGAAGTATGTTAAAAGCACTTCTGCAGGCAAGCTTCCTTCTCTTACTGGGAGCAGAATTCTGAAGGTCAGGTCTCTATAACTGCAGAGACTTCACTGTACTCCTCTGAGCTATCAATTTGCCTTCAGCAAAACTCTGTATGGGTTTCAGGTTAAGTGTACTTTCAGGAAAATAATGAAAGGGGCAAGTAAAAGAGTCCTTGTTGGCAATTTAAAGCTATAGTAAAACTTCAAATTGATGCCTAGAGGAATTGAGTTGTTGATTGCCCACTGAAAACATCGGGAATAATTTTTAAATAATTTATTTTCTTTATCTTCCTGCATGCCCTTGTTTTGTGACCCAGGAATTAATCACACTGTATTGAGGATCTATTGAGGAAGGATCTGTTCTGATATCTTTTGTATCATTTGCCTTGTTAAAAATAACAAGAGAAAGAAAATGCTTATTTCATTTAAAAGGGGCTGAACTGTGTCTGCTGTGAACATTATTCAGCAGTCCCTGGAGAAATTTCAGAGTCAGACAGAATCCCTTTGGGGTCTCCTGTTGCAACACAGTCTATCAGCACTTTTCCAAATAGAAGCCAGTGCCTTTTAAGTACAATCCAGCCTTTAATTTGAGTAGAAATGAACAATGAATCTTTTTTTCCTGAGAATAATTGTATTTTTTTAAGATTTGTGTTTCACTATAGAGTGACCAGGATACAGTAAAACAATGAGTGCAAAAAATCCAGATGTAAAACAGACACAGACTGTAAACAATAACACTGAGATGGCACAGGCATGATCTAACACACCTTCACTTTGTGTATTAGCAGAACAGGTTGTATAAGTGAGTTTTTCTCTGTATCCACACCAGGATAATCAATATGTGTTTATTCTCAGGAAATGGTGTTCCATCTGGATACTCAGAACTTGGAGTCTGGCAGGTTGAAATGCCCTTTTGATCCTCAGCAGCCATTTGCCTCAGTGATGGCAGGTAAGAAACCATCAGAGCCAGATGCTCCTCTCAGATGTGTGATGGCTTTGGATGTGAGCCCGGGGTCAGGGGGTCAGCACATGGCATTGCTGGAGCATCTCTGGCACTGGTCGTGTTTCCAGTGCTGGGTTTCAGTGCTTTCAGAGCTGAGGAAGCCTTCAAACACCAAAGAGCTTGGAAGGCAGCAATACAAACAGAGGCATTAGAATGGCTGTGAAGACTTTTTCAGCCGGGTAGGAAGGCTGTTTCACCCTCACCCCGTCATTGCTCCTTTAAGAAGGCAACAAAAATCCCCACATGGACAGAGAATGTTTGAAGCCCTTCTGGGCCTCTTTCTGCAATTATCAATATGTTCTGCCCTTTGAAGTCTGCTGACATCCACTATTTCCATAAATACATTTTTGAGGTTTCTATTTACTCGAGTAGCCACTTCTGAAGCTGGGAGCCGGGGAACTATCGTGCAATCTGCCTGCTGCGTGCATCGCAGCGCTGTGTGGTCTGACATCGGGGCCGAGGAATGTCAGCTTGACCTCCGCATTTCAAATCACTATGAGAGCTACTTTTGTCATGGTTTGGTTCATAGCTTTGGACAATTTTCATTTAACTTGTCCGTCAAGCATATGAATACAAGATAAGAGTGAAGCACCATGACGTTTTCATTTACAGCCAAAGAGCAGTGGTGACAGTGCTTTGAAGTGTCGGTCACTCTGTGTTATAAAAAGAATATGACTAATGTTCAGTCTTTCTTCTCAGATAATAAGATAGATGATTTGTGATTCTGACCCAACAGATGGGGCAGGACTTCCTTTATTAAAAACAATAGATTAAAGCCAGTGCTTATTCTTCTCAGAGACCCCTAGTACTGTTTAATGACCATGAAGTCTATTTTTAAAATGGGATTCTAGAAACTTTAACTTTTTCTTAGCTTTTTTAAACTTTTTTTTTTTTTAATGCAGTAAAACTCTCTGATTTATTACAGCATTGCCTAATATCAGTAGCACTCCAGTGCTTTGACTGTTCTACTAAGTCTTGTGAAATGAAGAAGCTGCTGTCTTTTAGCTACCTAAGACATGAACTTTGCTACATAAGACTTTTTGGGAAAGATAAAATTAATGGTCAGGGTATTCTAGTATCCCTTCCTTGACTGTGCCTGGTGTGAAGTGCTTCACAATAATGTGCAAGGAGCACTGTAAAGAGTTATAGGCCTGACCAGAGAATGTGTTTTAGGTCTATCTTTGGATGCTTGCTTTATTCCCAAGTGTACTAGGAGAACAGTGTAATTCATGGATAAGATGCTGTCCTGGCACTCAGGAGAGATCATTTCCCATATCTGCTACTGATGAGAGGAGTAACCTTTGACATATCACTTCTCTCTGTCTAGTTTTATTTATCTGCCAAATGATAACAAAGATGACTTTCATCCTTCAGAAACTTGATGTTTATGAGCTAAATAATATCTGATTATATTTTCACTCACATGTAAGTTAACACAACTGAGTAATTGTCATTCTTTGGAGAAATAACTAATCTCTTTGAGTACTACATGACATTTCTCCCCAAGTAAATTCCACAGATAAATTAAAAAACTAATGTTTTTCACTGAAAAATCACCTACTCATCATCCATTCTCTATTACAAGTTACCACTCACCAAAACTGTCCAGGACATGGCTGGAACTTGGAATGAGAGATACCAAAAGCCGACAGAAGTGCTGAAAATGCCTTGTCAGCAGAGCCTAAGCAAGGATGGAGAATTTCTGTTAGCCCTTCAGATTTATCGATCACTGAGTGCCTGTCAGTTAGCAAACACCAATTACCCTGCCCATTTCTCATTATGACAAATACCTTTCAGAATGCACTATTGTTTCTTTACAAAGGCGACATGCTGTCTGAAAGATGTGCTTTCCAAAACTGTCATGGAAAGAATACAGAAGTAACAATAATAATGAGGTAAAAAGAAAGATGATAGATCTTTTTAGGACAAATAAAGTGCTTGTGGATCATGGGTTGTGGGTTGGCTTGTTGTTTCTTTTTTTTTTCCCCTTGATCTTATTTTTTTAAGTGCATTTACATCTTTCACAAATGAAAGAACAAACATCTATGTTGAATGGTATTTATTCTGCATTCATTCTCAACAAAGGCTTCTCTCTAAAAGATCTTGTGAAATGTTTCCACCCTGGATTGTTAGAAAACCTGGAGGAGGAACTCTTGGAAGGGGATTTTTATGTATCATATAGCTTTTTATATGATTATAATTTATGAATACGAACTTTTTTCATTTTATGAACTCCAGGGATTTATTGTTGCAAATCATTAAACAGAAAAAAAAAATCCCTCTCCCAGCCAATACAGCTATCTTGTTATTTTATAGGGGAAAAAAAAAAAAGTATTGTAAAATGCTCTATGTGGTTAAAAAAAAATCACTGTGATACCTGTGATACCATTTCTTTGCTTCATTTTGAAAAGTACTAAGATCTGAAGGGAAACAGAAAATATTGTGCAGTTCTTGGAGTTTGCATTGCCCACAAAGCTGGCAGAAGAGTAAATAGTGACTGCCATTGAAGCAGGCACATGGCACTGTCTCATAGGTGTAGTTTCCTTGTGAGGCAAATTCTGGCTGCCTTGTTCAAGCAAAATATGTCATTTATTTTAGCAAGACCACTCTCTGTGTAAAGATGAAGATGATTCTGGTCTGTAGCCACATTCCTGACATTAACATGTTAAATAGTTGCAAAGAATTCCCATAGTGCCTGAATTCCTCCTCATGAATTAAGCGTTGGATGGAGATCCCTACACCAGGAATGGGCCAAGCTGCAAAGTTCCCATGGGGTAGCATCCGTCATGGTTTTCTAGCTCCAACCCAGGAGCAGCAAAGCCATCAGGGCCATGGCAAGCCTGGGACACAAGGATGGATAAATGATTGTGTCCTCACCACGGCACCCAGGTCTAGATTGTCTACACTTTTCTACCCTTAGAGCCCAGTACCCATTAAAGCCCAGAGAATTAACTTTTCTAAGTGCCTAAAAGATCTGAAAATTAGGCTTGGACTCCTTTACTTCTCAAACATATAATTACAAATATTACTCTCATTTAAATGTAAATAAATTCACAGAACCCCAAACCACATTAAAATAAAAGACAGTAATACTTTAAAACATTAAATTAGTTTATAGACCAATTACACACAGGTGTTGTTCACCCAAAAAAGCATAAATAGTTTTAATTTTGTTTGCCCAACAGCTGTAGAAACCCTATTTCTTTTTTTTATTTGCAGATGAGTATCTTTATGCTGGAACAGCTTCTGATTTCCTTGGCAAAGACACCGCTCTAACACGTTCTCTGGGTCCTTCTCACGACCACCATTACATCAGAACTGACATTTCTGAACATTACTGGCTTACTGGTAAGATCCCAAACATATGCTGTTGTCATTTGCATTGTCCCTGCCCCTCTGAAGTTAATAACTCCTTTCTTATATAAATATGTGTCCAGTAACTACAAATATAGATATTGTATCATGATATCTTTGGGTTACATAGGCTTTTTTAAAATAAGCTCACTGGAACAAAAATGCACTTGAGAAAAGTCACAGAGGTGAAAATGCTAATTAAGGAAAGAGTAGGAGCATAAAACCTAATCATACTTTCCATCTTTGATCTCTACATCTGTATATAGTCCTGTAATTGGAATAATATCATGACTTAAATACTTCTATTTCCAGTCTTATTGCAATTTTTTTAAAAATACCAACTTTTTTTACCAATCAATGGTTGAAAGCTGTTCCATACAGCCTGTTGAAATGACAGACTAGAAATTCCATGTTTTTAGGTAGAAGGTTTTTCTTTTTCTTTTCCTTTTTCTGAGGGGGTAAAACACCCTTTGTTGCTGTGAGGATCATTTTAAAACCACTAAGGGCACACAAAAATAGCTTCCCAAGCAAAACACTGCTTTTTCTTGCCCGTTAAAAAACATTCTGAGCTAGTAAACCCTCTGAAAAACTGGCTGCATTTGCACCCAGCCAGTCTCAAACCACACACAGAGGAACATGGAAAACTTCACTCACAAGCTAACCCTGCTCAATTAAAGCATCTCCCTCTTAGCTGTCAACTGTCTTTAAAGATGTGGCAACACTGGCCTTGGTTCAGGATGCCTGTGTAGCTATTATGGGTGTATTGTAAAGCCAGGGCCTGCTGACCACAGGGTTAAGTTGCCTTCCCAGCAGACAGCTTCTAAAAAGGATAATTTTGCCTCTTAACTCTTTGAGGCTTCAACAAGAGGAAACGTTCCTTTTTCTAAAAAAAAAAAATAAATTATTGTTTTTTCCTACCTCTTCTCTTTCTTCTTCTATACTGTTGCCTTACATTTCTGTCTAGATGTTATTCCATAACCCCAACATTTCTGCTGTGAGATGAGGAGATAAAGGAGAAACCACTTAAAGTAATTATTAACTTTCCAAATAGGAGCAGTATTTTGGACAGGCAGAAAAATATCACATCTGACTCTGCTCACCTTCTGCTGACTTTCATGTCCTGTGCTCAAAACCTTTCTTGTCCCACCTCCTGTCTGCTGTCTCTCATTTCCACACACCACTTGTGCAATGCCCACCAGCAATGACCTGTAAGTTATATGGACCAGGATGATGGGTCCTTCCAGCAGTCAGTTCTCTAACTATAATTAGCCTTGAAACTGCATATCCAGTTTTATCACTGATGGCCCACAGGTGCTCAGTGTGGAAACGTGGCTGGGTAGCTGCTTTCCTAAGGGATGCAATAACATGCTTAAAAAAGAAAAGATTTACTGGATTTACTGTGGTTTGGCCCTGAGGAGCATCTGGTGTTATCATTAGTATAGATCTACCTTGATGAGCATTACAAGGTTCAGTTCCCAGCCCAAAAGAACTTGCAGCTTAAATATCCAGTCCCAAACATTTCTTTATGTTATTTATTATTGTTATTTCATGAGCAGTTTAAGGCAAGAGAACAGTACCAGAAAACAGAACAAACTATAGGTTTGAGAACTGTTCATGTGTTTTAGTTTGGAGGCTGGGTGGGGGGTGTCTGCCTTTCTTCTTTAGATTGATTCATGATTTATTCTGTTTTCACTTAAAGCGTCTGTATTCATGAAAGTTTTCTAAGGAGCATAGTATATTAATATGTCTGGGTTTGAAAAAGAGCTTTAGTGTGCTAGACTGTGAGGTGAAAATTACCCCACACTATATAAACACTGAAGACCCCATATATTCTTCAGGTTTACCTTGTTTCCAGTCATATAAAAACCTACAGCCACACTTTGTCTAAGACTTCACATACACAATCCATGCAGTGTTATACTAAGAGGCATAGATATAAACTATGTGCTTTTAATATTTTGAAACAGACCTTTTAAGGCTGGAGAAAATTTTGAGTGCAACTCGAAATGACGAAATCATTTCTGCACTAAGCCATACAGTGGCTGATATA
This sequence comes from Myiozetetes cayanensis, assembly GCF_022539395.1. Classification (NCBI taxonomy): domain Eukaryota; kingdom Metazoa; phylum Chordata; class Aves; order Passeriformes; family Tyrannidae; genus Myiozetetes; species Myiozetetes cayanensis. Next base: position 8,013,969 of record NW_026087521.1, read on the forward strand.
TTTGTAGTTTATTGTGTAATGTTACCAATTATATACTTTTGTACTTTCAGCCAATATTGGTACAAGGAAAATATTTACTTGATTTCAGGTCTAAAACTCCCACCTCATCTAAATCCCTTCTTTCCTAAATCTACCACTCATTTACCAACCATGTGTTAGACCTCCAGGAAAAGTTGTACATGCTTGAATAATTCTACAATTAGAAATAAATGATTTCCAGGCATGACTCATGTTTTACTTAGGATAAGTGTACATAAAATGTATAGCTTGTTTTTTTTTCCAGAGGGCCAAGGAGGTTTTGCTATAATGCACCTTAATATTTTTAAAGTTTAGTCTTATTCTGTTTCTGGAAATTATCCTTTCCTGAGGGAAGGGAGGGAAGCACAAAGCATAAGGGAAAAATGCGTGGGATACCTTCCAGTTCCTTGCAGGGCATCTCTATCTTGACTAATTAAGACATGTCTTAATCTCAGTGACTGAATAGCAGCTCCAGAGAGGAGAAAAGGAGGAAGGCAGCTAATCTTTCCCATGACTCATGCTCACACATGCTCACACTCCTGCACGCGGTGGCACTGAAGCAGAGGGGATGCTGCCTCTGCTCAGACGTCAGCCCTTCTCCCGCAGAGCTGGAATCAGGCGTTCCCACAGCTGCTGACTGGAGCTGCCTCTCCCGCGGCCGTGGCCGGGGATGAGGCAAGTGGGGCTGGTGGCCCCTCTCTGGATGGCAAAGCCGCCCACTGGAACCCAGTCTGCGCCGCTCCAGCCCAGTGGGCAGAGGAGAGCATCCCGTGGTAGGATACCCAAGCCCTACACACAGGCATGCACGAAACAGCTGCACATTCCTCCCTCCTTCATAGGAAGCTAAGGCCATAGCTGGAAAGAGGGTTTCCCTGAATTGTATTCATCTCATCTCTTTTTTTTTTTTTTTTTTCCTTCTTGCTTTTTTCCATAGCAATTTAGTTGTCTTTTCCAGGGCAAAGACTTGCAGGCAATGATTTCTTTATACCCTGCGAACTTTGGATGGGATTCAGCTCCCTTAGCTCTAAAAGGCAAAAAGCTTGCATCCTGTCTGAGCTCAATCCTTTTGCTTGTCTGTGTAATTTGCTGAGAGAGGTGACACTTCCAGAGGGTGACTCACCCTGCCTGTTATATGTAGGAATCCATCTTAAAATAAGATTATTCATTTGTCCCTCCCTGAGAGAGGACCTGGCTGAATATTGGTTAGGAGCTTGACTTCTAGGTGGTTATGATAATCGAGGTGAGCACTATCCTTTGCATTTTATTATACCATGTATTTCTGGCAGCCCAGCTACACAGACCTGCTGCCTTCCACTGTTTCAGGTTGCTTTTCCATTTCTTCATGTTCTGGGACAGCTACTCCTTTACTGTTCTCTTTTTCTGAGCCTAACTTGTCCATAGGTCTTACGGAGGCCCACATGGTTGCACTGTATAAATCTACTGCGGGTTTTAGAAGGGTGCAACAGCCAGCAGGTAACCAACAGCAAACGTGGCCACTCCAGCAAACCCTGCAGTGAAGGACCAGGTGTATCAGCTTTTCCCACTAGGCCACATTAGCATGTTTAAAAAAGCACGAGCAACACCTGTACCATCTATTGTCAGAGTTCACGATGCCTGTAATCCCCTATTTGGTTGCATACAATCCAGTCGTGAAATTAATATGTGGGAAAATCTTCTATTGAAGCAATTGGAGGGGAAGGGGAACAATTCTGTGTATGGGAAAATGAACAATGGTTTAAAATCATCATCATTCATTTGTTTCCCATGCAAAGAATCCAAAAGCCTAATTCACAGTTAGTTTAAATGCACTTTTTTATGTCAAATGGATGAGTTAGAAAAGATCAGACAAAGATCTCATTTGGAGAACATAATGTGCTTTTCAGATCATAATCTATTCCATTAAATTGTTTTCACTTTCTTTGTCTTCATATCTCTGACAGCGTATTTTTGCTTGGATTTAACTTTCAGCTTCAGTGTTTTCAATTGTGATTTAAAATTGTTAAATATTTGTGTTCTTTTAATTTGTTAGAGATTCTTCTAAATGTGTTCCAGGAATTGGTATTGAGACATTTGTTTTTGCATTTGGCTTGCCAAGGAAAGCAATTAAGTTTAATTTAAAAAACCCCATACATTCAGTGTTTTGTTCTATGAATGTGGATTACAAAGAAAAAAAAAATAGATATGAATTTCAAAAGTATAGTATAGAAGTATTTCACAGGTTTTCCTATTAAATGGGCATTTAGCTAACCACATATTTAAGAAACCATACTGCAAGAATACTTATGTATTTATTCATGCTTAGAGATCTAATCTTCAAAGTAGCCTTACAGGCCCTGAGGGGTAATTGAATATTTTCCTCAGGCTCATTTTGAAATCCTAGCTTAAATTTATAGATCTTGATGCCTGCATCATTTCATTTTTCCTGCTGACACCATTCTCTAGTGTCAGAAAGATTTAAAATGGAAGCAGCACTGTGGCTATTTTGACCTGTAAATTTACTCTTCTGTCTCGAAGGTGCACATTGAGCACTTAAACACACACATCCCATTTTGTCTCAGGCCTTTGACTGCAAACTTTTGAATCAAGGACTCTCTTTCTTTCCTGTGTGTACTGTAGAGTTCATGGTGAAAATGCCTCCAGGCTAATATAAAGTAACAATTATTATGAAAAGGACAAAGGCATGAAGATACATTGAAAGCTGATAATACTATTCCCCCCATATTGCCACTGGGCTCTGTTTGCTCTGCATTTTTACACCACCCTCCTTATTGCTTTCTACTGCAGCCTACCTGATAATGAGGGACAAAGACTGTGTATTTTATTGCTGAAAGAATGTATTTTAGAGTCAAGGGTCTCTTTGCACTGTATTTGTATAGCCACTTCTGTTTAAAGAAAAACATCATTGATCCAAGTGCCCTCAGAAGAGCTCATCTGTTGTAGTGCACTGGGGAATGTCTTAAAAATCACAGCCCCAAATATCTGGTTCACTTGTGCAAGACAATGTTGTTGCCTGCTCTGCTGCAGTCAGGGACCCCCAAATTACTTTAATTTCTTATTTTAGTGCAAAATTAAAGGAAAAAGAAAGAAAGAAACAAACAAACACCACGAAACACCAAAACCAAAAGCACTCAAGTTGTGAGCAGGTAGAGCAGGATTGGAGACCATGGGAGCTGAGAAAGACAGCAAAGAGCATCTTGGACCAGTAAGATGCAGACACCCAAGTTTGCTTTAGAGTAGATCAGAAATCATATAATGGCCTGGCATGTCGAGGCACATTTTGTAAAAAGCAGATGTAAACAACCCAAACAGACCATTTCATCAACATAGCAAATCTGTTTTCATCTACAAGGAATTGTGTGACCAGTCAGTTTTGGAGTTTGCTGTGCTAACTGGGGAATCTCAGCGTGGCTCTGTATTGGATTTGGTAGATATAATCAGAAGATTGCTATGTCATAGATATGTAGGAAACTTTTACCTTAAGAAGTTTTCATTTATATGAAATTTTTAATCCCATAGGTCAATAAAGGTTCTTTCATTCTTTTGCAAGTTATCTCTAGTAAAGAGTAATGTATTTCTGTATTCATAACTGCTAAAATGCATAATTAAATGAATTTAAATTCTACCAGGTGATTTCAGAAAATCTACTTCACTTTATTTTGGTGGCAAGAGCAGTAAAGTAGATTTGTGTAGGCAATATTTTGTACTGGGAGTTATCCTATTTTCAAATTGAGAATGATAACCAGTGTTGAGTATTTATGCAAATGGTAGTGAGATATATAGACAAAAACATCACACTAAGAGTAACTACTTCAGAGTCCATGACTCCATGTTTTTGCTTGCAGTTAGTAAGGAACTCACCACTAAATGTCTATATAGTGATAGTTTTGTTTCACTGGAAGATGAAACATAAGTGCAGAGAGATTTAGTAGCAAATTCTAAGGCTTGTCTTTATATTTTTAACACCTCCCCTCCCTTTTTGTTTTGTAATTTCCAGGAGCGAAATTCATTGGAACTTTTCCCATCCCAGATACCTATAACCCAGATGATGATAAAATCTACTTCTTTTTTCGAGAAATATCACAAGATAGTGGCACATCTGACAAGACAATCCTTTCCAGAGTTGGGAGAGTATGTAAGGTGAGAACTGTGTCTTTTTATTTTATTCAAAGAAAAAAACTGAACAAAGTTTAGTTTGTTTCTGTGAGAAATCTGTTTTCCTTTGTTACCCAATGAGCCATTGTAGTAATTTTTCTTAAAATAGATTACTAATGTCATCTGAAATGTACTTGTCAAAAATAGACTTGATATTGACTGTTTATACCTCTTTTTAAAAAGCTAATATACTTATAAATTATAATCTTGTGTCCAAGTGATAAAGGGTTGACCTTCAGAAGTGCAACAGTGACTTCCTTTGTTTCATGAGCGTTCAGTGACGATTGATGTGTCAAAGTGCACGCAGTGGCAAGGTATCTGGGATTCCATGGAAAGTGCCCACTGAATGCATGGATATACAAGCCCATCCCTTCAGCCTAGCTCTGTACATCATTCGTAGGCGTTACTGAAAACTGGGGTCAGTCATTTGTTTCTGCACATTCCTGCTAATCAGCTGGGGTGAAGGGAGGCTAAAAATGTATATAGTTTCTGAGCTACACCCACATCTGCCTGGAGGTTTCCTCCCTTGGGAAGAAGCACAGTCCTTGACCCATTGACCAGTAGGAGCCAGACCCCGGGTCTGCTGCAGTGTAAAAAGTTCATTTGGCTGGTGCCTGGTCTCCCAGGCACCTTTAAATGATTGCTCCCTTCACTTTCTCTTTCGTTAGGCTTGGGTTTGCCCCTTATGGAAGATTTCTGCCCCTATGGTATATGCAGACTCAGGCATTCACGAGATGCACTCTTTTGGGAGAAGCATCTCTGTCAAGGGCAGAAGCCTCCTCAAACGGTAGTGAGAAGCAAAAACAGTTCCTGAATATGAAGACAGCAGTCAGTGTAGTTTGCTGTTGAACAGCTGGTTTTGCTGAGGTCTTCTTCCCACAGTGGCAGAAGGGTCTAAAGACTTCTGTGTCGGACATACTTTCTATCCAATCCCTCGTACCGCAGGATATTCTGTTCCTATATTCTGTAGAAGCAGTCAGTATAAGTGCTCCCATCCTGTCCTCAGGTCCTCAGTGAATCCAGGTACCCAGGAATCACTGGTTAAAGTCAGAAAAATGGGACTTTAAAGGTCTCTTCATATTAATATATATAAGCTTTGAGCAAATGTTTATCTCGTGATGTATCAGCAACACCATCACAGCAGTCACATGAGTAGCTGCATTTCTATGATATTTTGTTCAGAATCATTGACTTGCATTTTCTGAGCAATGTGACTCTGCTGGGAGTGAAAATTATCTTCTCGAGAAACTTGAATATTAGTAAATTACCAAAATCAGTAAGTTGTTTGTGATCTGCAGTAAGATGTGTCTGGGAGAAAAGCAGCCGTTCAGCTGATGGACACACACTGAAAAATGAAGAGTGGACACATGTATGAATATGTAAATCTACAACTGCTCTGCAGTCCAGCAAACTCCAAACTCCCAACTGAAATTTCAGTGACCACAACCAGTTCGCACTTCTGTCCTTGAGCTAAAGTGTTAAGAAAACAAAAAACTCATTCATAAATCAGTTCTCTAGTAGGTTTTTAGCCAGACGAAAGAGTGGATAATCTTTAGTCGGGTATTTCACAGCAGTGTGATTAATGGCAGAATGGAAATGCAAACATATATGATTTGCTGCTAGACATGGCATTTGCTGATTACGAGAAAGCACTTAATGCATTAGGAGAAATTGATAGACAACATTTTGAGCTAAGGCACATGAGAGATTGTAGTAAACTAAGATATATTAGCTAGAGAACTCCAGCATCCTTTACCTAGAGAAAGAAAAGAGATAAGATATCATAATAAAAGCAAAGGTATTGTAAGGAAATCCTAATGACTGTGTATAAACATACCTCAAATAAGACTGAATTTGTAGAGTAGTTAATGGGAAAAAATTTGTGATTTTTATTTTTTAATAGGCAAAACAAAACAATGGAAACTGATAAGCCAGGTGACTGTTATTCATTGTTTTGCACTGTCTTCTTTGTTTACTGAGGACTTCCCACTGGTTGCAGAATTCTTTTGATAATCCAGACTCCTGTTTTTATGTACATTTATTTTCACTACCTTCAAATAAAAAATATAATGCTAATTATTATAATTAAAATATAATTATTATGGGTATTTAATATAATTTAAAATATGCAAATAGACCCCCGTTTATGAACTATGATACTCTGGATCTCTGTTCTTGGATGAAACATCTGCTATGCTTAATTGTCTCTGATAGGGGAACAATGTCTTTGATTGCAACAGTTGATAACATAACAATTTCTACTTGCACTCTCATCAACGTGAGCTTACTGCACAGAGTTAAGCCTTCTTTCCCTGGTAAGCAGAAAATAAAAGTGGATGGGAGGAGCCCAGCAACTTCTGAAATAATTTTCTTGATGTAAACACTTTTTTTTTCTACTAGAACTCAATTGCTCTCTACCTCACTGTGCCTTAGGGCTCCTGAACATTAATGCCAAAAACACATGCTGAAATTAGAATAGGCTTTGTTTTTAATAAGGAGCTTAGTCAATGCAGCCTATTCTTTGGCTAATTTTCAAGGGTTCAACAATACGGTCTCTCACTGATCCTCTCCCTTAGGGGAAATCTTCCCTGGAAAGCCTTCCACTTTCCCAGCTACTTTCAGACCCAGAAGACTACAATACTCTTGCTGGCAGCTCTTTGCCCAGAGTCAAACAGCTGCCTCTTGTCCTGTTCATCAGACCATACTTGGGGTCCTGAAGTATGTGCTGTACTGACACAGCACTCCACAGCACTCATGTAGGTTACGTCATCTCAATTCTGTGTATCACTAAGGGATATCAGTGGGACAAGGGAGGAAGTGCTTTCAACAGTCACTTTCAGAACCAGTTGTGTAATTTATCATGGCAAATGGCATTTCCTGTTTTTGGTTTGAGGGAAGCAGAAGTATCATTGCCCTGTTGGTAATACCTGATACTACTTGTGGTATGTTCACGCTTGACATAAATTGAAGTGTTTATGGTTATTTGCTTTCTTCTCATGTAAGACCATAAGTAAAAAGAAAAAGTGCTGTGGAAGATTAGCCAGCAAAGCTTATTTCTTTTCTAAAATGCATATAGTTATACGTATGTATATTAAGTGATCATACAAACCTTAACTTCTTAAGACCATGGGTGCACATATTTCTCTTTCTAGAAACAGTTTTTGCATCTACATTGTCTTCAAGCCCACACGTGAAGCATCAGCTGAGGATGACACAATTATTACACACTAAGAAAGATTTGGAAAAAAAAAAATAAAAAAAAAAATTGCAGCATCCATGCACTGTGCCCTGTGCAGTCAAATAACAGGTCAGCTACATTTTTGTGTATATCCACCACTAAATGATGGCAGAATTCTATGTATTGATGACGTAACAGATGCACAAATATAGCCCTAGAAAAGACCCAGGTTTCCCCACTATATTCCCCACTCAAATAAAATGAAAAATAAAAATCCTAACACAAAGGAATCCACAGAAAGGTTTCGTGGAGGGAGGAAGGTTGATGAAGCTTTTGGTTGTTATCTATATAGAAACACTTCTTTTCAAAGTTATAACCTCATTCTATTGGAATGGAGTGGAAATTAGCCAAAAGCAGTAGTCTCTCTGCTGCAGTATGAAATTCCTGTTTATTATTACAGTGGTTTGCATTTGCTGTGTTACAAGCTTCTCTTTAATGGTTTTGGTGATGTATTGCAAAAGTTAGGGCGTGCAGTCTTAGAGACTGGTTTCTGAGACCTTGACTGCCAAGACTTTGGCCCCTGATGCTTTCCCATATTTCCCAAAGTGTTTAGTATCCAGAAGCAACCTTTGTTCTAGTGGGAACAAGTAAGCTCTTTGTCTTTTTTTTTTTTTTGGAATGCCATTCCACCCCTATATATACCCCACTGTACCTGGGGACAAGAATATAGCAATTAGGCACAGCCCTCTTGGTTAAACTGTACTTTCTAAGCACACTGGAATGTAATCATTTTAAGAGCTCTTGAGTTGAGAGCCCTGGACACACCCTGCATTCCACGTTTAGGTGATGTTATTTATTTCCAAAGCCATGAACACGAGCAGAGTTCAAGGCTATGACCTTGCCTCCTGTCTGGTGCTTTAAGCAATTTGTATTCCTACAATGGCAGGAGGGAGCTATCCTGCTGCAACTCCAAGTCCAGGGTCTCCAGTGGGCTTTGTCAGAGGGCTGCTTGGATGTAAAAGTTAAGAGGTGTTTTTCTTGTCCTGGAAGTAGTCTAGCCATGCCTTTACTGTGACTAGGGATAACTGGGTCTTAACATTACGTTATTTGTATTTCTATACTGTGTTATGCTACACTGTGTAGATAATTGATCTCCAAACCCATTTGGGTTGTCCTCATACCACAATGCTTCACTGTTCAGCCCTGCTAGCTGGGGTCCTGGAAGCGAAATAGCCATGTTAACATGTTCTCAGCAGGGCTAATTAGTCTGGGCTCAGAGCCACACTCGTGCAGCTATCCTGCTTCCAGTTCTGGAGGCAACTCATTCCAGACGAGATTTAACTTACTGAGTATTACATGCTCACATACCTCCTTTGTCACCATAATATTGCCCAACTACAATACCAGCCGTGGGTAATAATTTTTTCTTTCTTGCTTTCTCAGTGATAATGATTAAAAACATTCTGAAACAGTCATCTCTAGAACAACTTTGGCCTTCATTTGCCCCTTGAGCATCTTTGCAGCAGTGATTCTTTCGGCAGCCAACTCCTCTTGGACTTCCAAATTTGATATTTGTATAATATATACCATTTGAAAGTTTTCAAATTATGCAGAAAAGCAGATGCTCATCATGTTAATTTCATTTTTATGGGCTGATGTGTTGGGGACAGGCCAGTTCCATACAATATCTGCTTCTAACTGTGATGGATTAAGAGATATAACATCAGGCTTTGTCAGGTCTTTTGGTCCAGCTTTCCTTATTGGCAAAGGCAGAAGTATAAGCATAGGAAGTTTTGTATATTTTTGTCCCTCATGGGTGTGTTTCAGTAATATAATGGGGGGGAGGGGGAAATTATGATTTACAGATGAAGCAAAAATATGTAAGTTATGCTTATATATAAAGAGGTGTGACTGAATTTTAGTGGGCCTCAGGGAAAAAGAAAAAGAAATTGCAGTGTCAAGATAGAGCTTTTAAAACTGGATTATGGAATTGCAGCTGCACAACCTCTGAAGTAAACTCTGGAAATCATCCTAGTTGCCAAAGAGACTCATTGCAGAAGACACTGTTAGTAACCCACTGGCTCGGAAGTGGAAGCCTGCAGAGTTAATTGGAGTGGAGTTCCTATGTCTAAACCAAAGTCCCTGTGCTTCCAAGTGCTTTGACTCAGATCTTCAAATAGCTCTAAGAGTAGCAAATTTCTGATTTTTAAATTTTTTTCATGTGACAAAGTTATCTTCCTGTCTTTTTTTTCCCGACAGCATGTTTAATATGAGAACGTACCACAGTTCACAGTTTTGCTGTTGAGTACATTGTTGCAATGTAGATGTTTCAGGCTTCTAAATTCTAAACGACTCTCTAAGATGATGACCTACCTTTGTTTTGTTGGTGTCATGCCCTTCCTGGCTCTCAGCCTCTGGTTATCAATACTGTGGTCACTGTCCCACATTAGTGACTTCAGGCACTTGTACATATCCAAGCAAGGAAACTAATTATCAGGCATGTGCTTCAGTAAAGGCAGATGCCTACTTAGAGGAAGACTCCTTCCATCTTCAATTCAAATCAAATCACTGTCTGATGTATTTTCCACTGTCTATAAAGGGAGCTTTGCTCTACTGGATCACTGGCATGTGAAATTCAAGGCATTTTTATTTCAGAATGTGAAATTCTGAATGGCTAATTCAAGTCTATTTGTTCAGAAAGCAGCCAGTTTATCCCAGTGCTGCATCTCACACTGCTCCATTTTCAGTGTTCTCAATCTGTTCAAACAATATAAATTCAGATCTCCTGGTTGACATTAATTGCATGATCCCTCAAGTCACTTGACTTGCCTGTAGCTTCATGATCAAGAATGCTACCTTTCATAACCTGGAGGTTTTTATATTCTTTCTGTTTATCTATATCATATATTTTATATTATTTATATATGAAAATTTAGATGACAAGTTAAGGCAAGTCAAACATACTGGAATAAACCATGAACAGGTTTTTTAAAAAAAATTTAAGTGGATTTTAATGAGAATTCTGTAACATAATTTATTAGTTCAGCCATAAGCCTTTGCTGACTTCAGATTACCTCTGAAGTTGGAATGAACAGCCTAATGGTGGATATAGTAGAGTACATCTATTTTGTGGCAGCCTTTGGACAGTTTGGGGAAATAATCTTAATACTAGCACACCTGCTGGAGGTAATCTTAGCAGGGTTGATGAATGGCCTTGAGGCAAAATGGGGTTTAATTTTATTCTTTTATCTGTCCCAAAGCACATGAAAACTTGCTGTTGTCATGTCCTAGTCTTTACCTGAGCCTGTTAGTTTCTGGCTTTTGTGGTTTTGGTTTTTTTTTTTTTTTTCATGGTAAGTTTAGTAACAGTCCAGAATTTTTCTTTGCTGTGTAGTTAGATTTTCCAGTCTGGATACCATCCAAAGATAATTTGGTAGAAACCTCTGGGTGTGATATTTAAATACTTTCCAAAATAAAAATCGACGTTTTCCACAGTGAACCAAACAGTTAGGCATGCTCAGTGTGAGTGCATTGTGACTCTGAATGAAATAAAAACAACTCTGATTGTGGAGCAGGAACTCAAAGCTAAACTACTATGTCTCTCACTCCTAGTTCAGACAGAGGGCTTTTCCACAGTAGATGTGTCCTAGAGTCTTGTCCTTTTTGCTATTGTTGTGATGAAGTCCCCCTTTCCCACTGTCTTAATGCCTAGAAATGTGTGAACACCCAGTGTAGTATCCTTACACATAGGTCTCATATCCAGTTTTACACTGGGTCATCTTGCCATAAATTCAGCTACTTGAGCTTCATTCTGGATTTATGCCAAAGAATTCCCTAGCTCAGTCCTGCCCCTTTCAGCTGAGGAAGCCAAAAGCAGGTCTGACACCAGCCATGGCACTCCTACATGCTGGTGACTACATATATGTGTGTTCTTGCCTAATCCTGCTTCTAGGTAGGCAAGGGCATCACTTGAGACAAATGTTTAGCTTTTCTGCTTGAGTTGTTTTGTTTTTTGTTTTGTTTTGGTTTTTTTCTTAGATCTATATTTGACCCCGGTTTTGCAATCAACTTTGGATGTGCACAGAGCTCAATGAATCATTTGATCCACAGCCTATAATCTTAGTGTGTAGAAGATACTATTTATCCTGTCCAGTTCTTTTCCAACAAGCAGTGTGGTTTACACTGAGGGAATGAAGCCAGCTGGTACAGAGTAGTGACAGGTTACGAGATCAGCAAATACACTGCACTACTGATGGGCACTCTTAGTCTTAGTACCTGACATGATAGCTCTGTCTCAGGACAGGAAAAATAAGCAGAGAGCCAGGACAAGCTGTGAATTAGGTTCAAGAGTGTGGTAGATGATGATTTCAGAAGGACAAAGTCCCAGGGACCAAGAGGTAGTCTGGGGTTTTGCTCAACTGTGCTCCAGAGTATGAGTTTTCTGGTTCAAGTTGTGATGGTATCAAACTTTCGAGAAAGATGAAGTTTCTATGAGGGGTCTGTGCTGGTTTATGCCTTTAGTTCTGTTGTCTGCTTATGTGCAAATGCTACTACAGTGGTGGAGACCTTGGAAAGCACAGTCCATAGTACTTTATATCAACTACTTCAAGCAGCAGAAGTATAATACAGGAGCAATATCTGCAGTGTCTGGAGGGGTTGGTGCCACTTTATAGGAAGAAGTATGTAATCCTATGAGATGTTTTCCCCAGGAAAGGTTCTGTAATCTCATAGAAACAGCAGAATTACTACACAGAGGCACCAACTGGTTGTGAGATGGGGACTGCAGACACAGAGGAAAACTAACTTTCCCAAGTTTGTGCAATGTATCCATAGCAGCGCAGTCAAAGATCTAAAGTCTCATGTGCCTTCTTTCGCTTATGTTATATTGTTTATATTGCAAGTGTACTTTTATTCTCTCTCAAGTCACACTTCATGTGTTACTTGATGTTTTTGGATGTAACCCATAGCCTGCTGAAATCATGGGAGGAATCTTTCATCTGACATCAGTATGGCTTGGACAAGAAATTCTGAACCTGAATTCCTGAAGGAGAGAATTTAACTTTCCCATGTTAGGTCAGCACTAACAGAGTCGGGTGGAGTTAGAATATATAAAGTAAAATTAAATAATTATAAAATAACTATGAATTTGAAGACATAATTTTAAAGAAGACTGTTGGCTGTTTCTCCGTTTATAAAGTCAGCTAGAAGGGTGGTTTTTTTTCCCTCCCTAACGTACAGCTTTGCTGCAGGGGATGCCATTTGTTTCTGGTAGCTTTGTAATGTAGCTAAGCTTCAATAAGAGAAAGGCTCCAGGGCCTTTTGCAGTTTCAGCACTTTCCCCCTCTGTTCTCCAACGTTTCTTTTTATTCAGGACAGGAATTCTCTTTGGATAGTCCTTCTGCACATCTTGCCACTGGCTGTAATTAATAACCTGCTTCTAGAAATTCCACTCATTGTCTTTTTTCTTTTTTCTTTCCTTTTTTTTTCTCCTTTTAGAGGCTGTTCAGGATAATTACTGTCTTTAAAGTTTTATGAATCACAGTGTTTGACATCTTTGATGTAGACTGATTTTTCAGATAACTGCACTTTTTGTTCTAATGTTCAATTTGTCACTGTTACTTACAAACAAGTAAGAGATTTAAAACCCCAAAGATGCAGATGTTCTTTAGCTTCATTGCCATCTGTTTTCCTGACTCCTGGATTCCAAGATTAACATTTGTGCATTTTAATGATGCTGTGTTTATATAATATATATAAGATACAATAGAATATAAAATAGATACAACAGAAAGTCTTTAATAAGTTGATTTTTAAATCACTTGATCAAAAAGCAGTATTTTTTCTGATGGCTTTTATTTTCATGATAAAGTTATCTTTAACTAGAGGGTTTGAAAAATGTGTTGTCTTTGCTCAATTGTACATAAATTGAAGATCAGAAAACTAAGATTTCCATGGAAGCCTCCCAAGAGAGGTGTATGATATGACCTTAATTTACTTCACAAAACTTACACTGTGACATTTAAACAGCATTTTTCCTGGATATCAGAAAGCCATACACTTACCCATAGCTCACTGAAGTTGTACATCAGATAGTTGAATTCTTAATGTAGTTTGATAGAAACCTGATTTCTCACTCCAACAAATTGTTTCTTACAACCATCTCTTTGAAAAGGGATGAAATTTTAGGATTTCTATAGCGTAAGAGTCTATCTGATTTGTTAAAGTCATATTGGATTACTTCCCCCTTTATCTAGATAATTTCTGCGTTTAAATCTTTGTGATATATAGGGGTAATATTTCCTCAACAGGTGACAGATTGAACAGCCTCCTCTTCTAGTTGGCAATTATCTCAATTTCTAACTCAGGCAAACACAAGCAACCAAGATTTTACAAGCACTTGTTTCTCTAAAAAGAAGGTGTTTCAGGCAGAAGTGTTGGTATTTGTTGCAGCTTGTGAGAGTACAAAACAGTAAGCGCTAATTAAAGCTTTATTTATATTCAAAATGAAATATGCAGTCTTAAGTGCCTTCATCTGTCCAGTAACAAAGTTTATAGTAAACACTGCTAATCCAATGTGCTTAGAAGTGATATTTTGGGAGATAAGATTTCAGATACTTGAGGCTACTTGGCTGTTACAAGGAGATTAACCATATTTTTGGAATGAAAGGCTAGCTTATGCTGCTTTCCACTTCTCTCAGCACTTAAATTTATCTTGTCTTCTTGTCTCATCTCCCTGAAATATTTAGGGTTCTTTGTCTTCAGACTCTATCTCTTGTCAAAAATCATCTCAGTACATCCAGTTTATCCCTTAAACAGACTTGAGGCAAACCCTTGCATGGTGTAAATCAGTTCAGCAGTCGTCTCAGGAGTCTAAGACTCTGTGTTGAACCCTTATTTTTGTTCACCTGTGCAATGACTGGGCTTTGCTTTGGTGATTTTCACTCTTCCATCCATTTTTTTGTAATCCACTGACTACCCATCCTGTACATCTTATTATATTAATGTCCTGCTCTACAGACAGCTCACAGCATTTGAGTACATCAGTGATTCATTGCAGACTGATGTTAAATAATCTTCCTGACAGAAGAGACTGTCTTCTTTCTGTAGCAATCCACTTTCAAAAATGTTTTGGGCCAGTATGTCCTTTGTGCATCCTCTCCGTGGCCAATAATCATGAACTATGATGGTCCATGTAATCTACAGCAAAGTGAGCAGATATGATGCAAAGTGAACGAGTTCATGCCAACGTGGTCTGAAAGAAAGGAGAACAACCTCATGTTCTTCAGCACCTGAAGTCTCAAGATGGGTCAAAGACTGACCTAATACACACCAAAAAATAACATAAGGAAAAAGCCAGACATTTCAAGAGCTTAGTAAGATCAATACTATTTGAACTCCTGGAACAAAGATATGCCTATACTATTTATAGTTTCTGAACCTCCTTGATCTGATCTGAACTAATTGTATATGTAGATAAAATCATCATGGCCTTTGTCAGTTCCTGTATTTTCTTAGTCAGTGAATCCTGGGCACATAGTAGGAAAGGAAAGACACTATTAATCAGAGATGACATAAAGAACTGAAAAGTACTATATGGCTGCTAATCAAAAAAATCCCCCCAAAGCCCCAAAACCACAAACAAAAACATCCTCTTAGTAAAATGTCCACTTTATTTCATTCAGCCATGGAGGTAGGAAGAAGCATGTTGAAGAGATATGTCAACGTATTATATGTGCAACTGTCTGAATCAGTGAAAGGTCTTTTCACTTTCTCAATTTCTGCACCATAAATTTGTCATTCTCAGTCTTCAGAAGGACTTGGTAGCTCTTGGAATGCTGGCTGGTCATTGAATCCCCCTTCATCCTTTAAAAACTCTTCAGTGTTATTTTGGCAGCTTTGGATATTTAAGACATAGAATGTCAGTTCTAATGTCTCTTAAATTCAAGTAACATGGTTAACATCATGTCCTGGCTTGAGAGCACCTAAATAAGGATAAATCTTAAATCCAGTGGAATCTTATACTTTAAAGCACATAGCACTTGCTAAGATTGCTTCCTTTGAGCACAGTATTTGGTTCACATGGCTCTTTAGGTACTCAGTGGAACTACTGATACATTTAAAATAAGAACTTGTGAAAATGCTGTGTTGAATCACAACTTAAGGGCGTAAAACACAAGTACATATCTTTCCATCTCATGCTGAAGCTGAATGCCTGCAGTGACAGGAGCAGGAGGTAGACACGGGTCCTTTTTCCATTCCAGCTCCATCACTTTCTCCCTGTGTTCTGATCCTAACCAGACAGTTAGAGACGTCTCAGCTCCTGTGATGCTTCACTGCATCCACCAGAAATCAAAGTGGAAGCCCAGCAATGTGAGAATTGCTTAGCTAATCCAAATTGCCAGAGGAAAGAAAAGCTTAACACTTCTTGCTTTTTAAGATTCTTTTTTGCATCTTTGTAATTGTTTGGTTTGAACAGCACCACAAAGTTTATTTGCTGTGGCTTTGAACAGAACACACACATGCAGAGCTTCTTTTTGGTATTGGCTTCAGGCTGCTAATTCTGACACCTTTGTAATAAATCTGTTGGGTAGATGCAAAGCTTCAGACTTGGCAGGACCTCAGGAAATCAAGAGAGGAGGCAGCAATTCTTGTAAGAGCAGGAGTTCCAAAGGCGATATATAAAGTGGAATCATTTCCAACTGAGCTAATCTATTTAAAAGTAGCAGGTACATGAAAAGGGAAAGTGGTTAGAGTGCATTACCCGAGAAGTGTTACTCCTTGTGAAGTGATTTCAGCACTTAAACCCATCTTTCTGAATGCCTGTAATATGCATGACACAGCCCTGAAGGGCCAAATACGATCTTCGGAAATGACATGTAATTTCCACCACCCAGCATTTCTTACTGGCTGGTTCTATACCTTCAGGGTTGCAAAGTCAATTAACAAAAAACTGATTTCTCCTAATGAATCTGAAGTGGTTGAATATTTGTCGTCAGATTTTTGGTCCTGAATTTTACAACACAGAACCCCTGAGCTTCAGAGTTGTTAAATGAAAAATGTAGGCACCTTCATGGGGTAATTCAGAACCTGCAGCTGGGAGACTACTGTTGGTGATAACATTTCTCTTAAGTGTTTGAATACTTGTTCCTGCTGGTATAAGATTGTCCTTAGCACTTTCAGAATGAAAAATTTTGGGGCCTAAGTAGTTTTGTGTAACCTAAATTGTTCTACTGTTTGAGACCAATGGAAGACAGATAAAAGTAATTAATTAGATTTTTCATGTACTCAATGGAAGGAATACATGAACAAGCTCTTAAAAGTCCAGATTTTTAAAATTTAAATCTTCTAAAATCCACTACCCCTACCCCTCTACTGATCCAAGTCAGTAGAAGGAAACCTACCCTTCAGAAGGGTAATTCAAATTTCAGATGACCCTTTGTAGATTTTGTTCTTTCTCCAGTGACTAAAGGAAATTTGGGGAAGCATGCTTATGTTTTGGAAACCCATAGTAAAATAAATGGAAAAAACCCCACCAAAACCTTTTGTGGAGGATAAATTGATATTTCCATGACAGTGATTATTAAAATAATATGACTGGTTTTCCCTGGAATGCATTTCTCTCTCTACTATGCTCACAAAGCAAACAGGGCAGTATTTACACTGTAAGCTGCTGATGAATATAGTTTTTCTTTTCTGAGAAACCTATCCAAAAGCTTCTGTACTAGTATTTGGTTTTTAAAGAATTCTCAAAGAACAACTGATTGCAAAAATTAGCATCACAGGGAACAAGAAATCACATGATACAGACATATGTTTTCACAGCATGACAGTCGTAGAGCTGGTGAGAGAACTTTGCAATCAGATTTGGATATAATTAGGAGATATGAGTTGCCCACTCTCTGAGCTGAGAAGTAACTACAGGAACTACTTATAAAAAGGCTGTCCTACAATGTTTTAGTTAAAAAAAAAAAAAGTAAAAAAGGCCTTGACGCTGTGGTAAGATCAAACTGTGGAATCAGACAGAAAAAGCGCAGTCTGTGCTGCCATATGTTAAAGCTCTTATCTGTTTAATATTAAGGTATTTTTATTTTTTTGTTGTTAGAATGATATGGGAGGCCAAAGGAGCCTAATAAACAAGTGGACAACTTTTCTGAAAGCGAGGCTTGTGTGTTCCATACCCGGTCCTGAAGGAGCAGACACACATTTTGATGAGCTGCGTAAGTTGATTTATCTTTAGTGGTCTGTTTTGACATTAAGACTGGCTGGCGGGGGAGGTTGTTTGTTTGTTTGGTTTTGTTTGTTTTGGGGCTTTGTTTGTTTGTTTTTCCCACCCGGGTTTATAGAAGCACTGTGCCTTGTTCTGACTTTACTCTTCTTCCAAACAGTGGTCTTAGTAATCTCTGACTTTTATCAGAAGTCCCAGAATTGATCTGATCAGAATTATGGGGTTTTTCCCTTCCCCTCCAGAAGCTGGAAAGTGAAAAAACTCATTCTGTACAAAAACCAGACTAACTGCAAATGGACACATTTCAGAATATTAGCAAAAATCCATGTGGTATAAGTTAAAATTCATATTAAAGCTTTGTTATAGCTTTTACAAATCTCCAAATTATAAATGGTAAATACAGAAATAGTGGATGTTTATCTAATAAAAACATCCTCAAACATATTTTTCCCTTTGCAGAAGATATATTCTTACTTTCTACAAGAGATGAGAGAAACCCGCTTGTATATGGAGTCTTCACTACAACAAGGTATGTGTCAGGATCATGTTCGCCTCTGGGAACAAGTGCTAAAGATCTTACTCAGGTTTTTATACTCTCCATATACTCAGGTCTTCTATAGTAGGTCCTGATTCCTGAGAGCAGTTAGAGACTGATGGAAGAAGGCTTCCAATATCAGGGCTCTAGTCACTGAGGACTAGAGGACTATTTTTCAGAAATAGAAATAATAAATTATGTCCCTAACCCTTTGTGTGCCTGACTTTTGAGAATGATTGTAAAAAACAATGAAAATGTAAGAATCAAAAGCAAGCTAGTTTATTTCAATCTCATCAAGTTGAATTCATAAACTTCTATCATATTTATTAAGTAACCAGTATTTGCTACTTAAGACAAATCTTTGTCAGGTAGCAACATTTCTCTAAGCAGCATCTTGACATCTGCCGTTTTTAGTATCAAAACTACTCTCTAAACTGATAGTTCAGTGATTTTATAGACTGGAGTTCATGAAAGAATAGCCCAACTTTATCTCAAGGGGATACACTAATTAATTAATGATCTCTCAGCTGCAATTGATGAGGTGTTTTCTGTAGAATTGTAGGAAAGAAAATAATTTAATCTCCAGAACCTTTCAATTAAGTGTAAATTATAAGGATGAGCCAAATGCTGAGGAGTATTAGTACAATGAAAAATTGCCAAGGAACTCTAATTCAGAAGCAGTCATCACAGTAGCTACATAGATATATAACCACAGAAAATATTTAAAATTGAAGTAAATGTTGCACAATGAATGAAATAGCTTATGAAGTAACTAAAGTACATGCCACTCAACAACCTGGCACGATAATCATTGGAAAACTGAGATGTTTGGAGGTTTTTTTAGAAAAATACATTAAAAAAGGAAAAATATATACAAAAATAAATAAATGGGGATTTTTTTGTAGTTTGGGGTTTTTTTCTGTCTTTCCAATGCAACTTGTAATTCTCAGGGACTTCACCTATAATATCAATGTAAAGGAATGTCCTTCATTTGCATAAAGTTCTAATCAATATAGCTAGTAAATGATAGATGGAAATTATCATTAGAAACTATCACTAGAAAAAATGACAATCTATCAAGTGGTCCTAAAGGCTAATCCAGATTTCAAACAAGCAAAGCTTTAGACTGTTAACAACGGTGACATAATAATTAATATCTGTAGTTATCAGACCTGTACACATTGTTGTTTAGCACCACTTATATCAACTGTCAGGTGTAGGATTGGCCCAAACCCCTTTAGACTCTGTGAAGTGAGTTAGTTCACTGGCTGAGGCTCTGAAGCAGCGTTTGCAGTGTGCATACCAACCCACCTTCTCTTTCAGCTCTGTGTTCAAGGGCTCTGCAGTGTGTGTGTACAGCATGGCAGACATCAGAGCTGTGTTCAATGGCCCTTACGCTCACAAGGAGAGTGCAGATCATCGGTGGGTACAGTACGAAGGTCGCATCCCGTATCCCAGACCTGGTACAGTAAGTGTCCCCTTAATTACATGCTTCTATTTTTACTCAAAGGCAATCATGCTTCACACCCCTCCCAGGCTTGGTAATTTATATTTCCCACTCAGGATGTTTCAAATTATCCTCTCAACTCTTTGCCCTCTGTTGACAGCTCTTCTACCTACCCTGTAGGTATATAAATATACATTTTTCCATGTCTCTGAGATAACACTGTGTCCAGACTGTCTATTTCCTGATTGTCTCTCATATTGTGGTCTCCCACTCTACAGCTATATTTCTATGTCTGGGGATCACCTCTAAGGCATCGACACTTCATAAAAAGCCAAAACCACTTCTTTATGGAGAATTAAGTTGTGATGAGGTATTTTATTTGAAGTCTTGTATTTCTGTTATCTTCGTGACTGTTAAAATTGTTGAGATGCTGCCACTGATTTTGTTCTGTGTGGTTTTGCACATGTTGTGTTTTGAAGTAAAATATGGAGGTAATTGCTGGAGATTTTCTGTGATAAAAGGTAAGTAACAAGAAGAAAAAGAGAAGTCTGGTATCTGGAAACACTTCTAAATCCCAGTCTCTTAGACTTCAGCTGTAACATTCAGGCCAAAACAAGGAGGAAAATTTTGAAACAGTTATTAAAGTTTTCTTTTTCCACTTCTGTCATGGTATCAAGTTTGGAAAAGTACAGACCAACATTACAGGTGAGGAAGAAGTAGTGTTTTGAAAAAATACATCACCTTTAAAAACATAACAACTTTGATCAATTCTTTGTATGTAGAATGTAAAAGAGCAATGATTTTATCTAGAATAGCTTGACATTTTCTTGGTCAGGTATTCAGTGAACCAGTATTAGGCAACTGCTTAAATCCAGCCCAGTAGTGAGCTGTTAAGGCTGGACATTTCCTAGAAGCTGTCTGGTTGTTCCTACACTATTTCTCTCACATGAGCATGTAATCTTTGCTTCAAGCCACATAATCTAATCAATTTAGTCTGTCTTTACACATTTTCTTGTGTCCCTATGTTTTCTTCTTCATCCTTCCCTTGGACTCAACTGCATGGTCCAAGCTCGTGCTGTTTGTTGCACATGGTGGTCCAAGGGCTCAGCAAATCAGGCCTTGAGCACTGATTCCCTTCTCTCAGATGCACATGAGCCTCAGAGGCAGCTCTCTCCTAAAGACCAAAGCGGCTCAGAGACTGATTTGGCCTGCTCAGGGTCTGCGCTGATGGAGCAAATCGCACCTAATTTAGACAATTTAGGCTTTGCAGGCTTATGCATCTCTCTGCCACACAAAATATGTAGTGCTCCCAGAAAAGGAGTTGCATTCAATTATTTTTTTATTTTTTTAAAAATTGCATGCAACTCTATGACTGGTTAAGAAGTTCAGATGAATTTAGTTTTAAGTACAAAAATGGTGCCAGGGAGAACAATAGCTGCTCCCATGGCATCTAAAGAGATTAAAATAACTCTCTTGAAAAATTCACGCTGCCCCATAAGGATGAACACTCTGCACAGATAGAAGCGTCATAAGCTCATTGCATTTTTGAGTGTATTAGCCATCACATGGTTTTGCTGGGATTCTCAAGGAAGGAAACATGTCATGCTGAAGCATGTCAGTGCTGATCTTTATCATTTAATTTGAATATCCATGGTGCAAGTATTTTAAAAGTTGGAAAGTTTAAAGATAAACAGATATTTTTCGTAAGACAACCCTTAACTCTCCCAACTGCTTCCTTTAAGCACCTGATAACAGCTGTGATAAAGCAGTATCATAAATCCTTTGAACCTCCACAGTCAGTGGACTTCTGTAGGAGTTTTTCCAACTAAGGACTGAGAAGGGAAGTGGATTTACAGAGGAAAGCTCTCAGAAGAAAGACATCTGTAATATTTACTATATAGATAAGGTAAATGTGTTGCGGCATAGCTTTTTATCTGTTGTCTTAGTGAGCTGGACTGCAAAATACTTCAGGCTCAGTAGTTTAATATAGAGTATCCCAATATGCAGAGTCATGCCACGCTCTTCTCTTGTAATGGGTTATGCCAAACTTGGATAGGAACAGATTTAGGCTGGAATCTGAAAAAGCAGTACAGTGCTCAAAGGCAAGGAAAAAAAGTGGCATGAACCTTACAGAACATTGCACTGGGAGTGCTGAAATGCTCTTCCTTAAAGATTAATTTCATCATTTCTTGCCAGTTATGAGGTGGTTCAGGAATGCTCAGAACAAAGCCAAGGAGGGATAATCTATCCTTTTTTAAGTTACTAGAACATTTTTTAAATATAAGCTCCTCCCAAGTACTGCCTACAGCTGGCATAGCCAACACTGCTCTGATTCTATATTTCCTATATTTTAAGTTACTGGCAAAGTCTAAAAATGGCTATACTAGGAAATGCGTTTCTTTTGATGCTTGGCTTTAAGAGAGGCATTGACTTCCTTTCCACATTTATACAGAAGCAGGAGACTGCTTACCCTAATTTAACTTTCTGCTCAGCTGCCTTTATCTCCTAAGTAAATAAAGCTGCTCACTATAGAGGCTGTGACCACTGTGATATTGAAATTTTGACAAAATGTTTCCTGTGGCAATTTGTGTCTGAGATAAACTCTGAATGTGACTGTGATATCATGCCTTCACAATGCAGAGCAGCAGCAGCAGCCCCTGCCTGCCCGTGGTCCCAGAGCTGCAGCGGGGTCTGCCTGCCCTCTGCTGTCACTGGAAGATCACTGGACTGGGTGAAATGGCACCTCTGGCACACTCCACACCATTGACACTGCAAAACATTCAGCTCTTTAACTTCTCTCAGCATTATTAAAGTACAAGTGGAAATAACGGGAATTAAACAGAGGCGAGGCTTCAAATCTATTTCTGTTTGGAAGCTGAAAATATAAAGAGACAGAAAAAAACACGAATCAGGCAGCCCTGACGCAAAGGGCGAGTTGAAAAGCGAGGGAGCTTTTGCTCTATCTGCTTTAGCTGTTTGAAAATTGGACTTGCATGTCTGCAGCTGTCCCCAGATAACAAATCCAGTTTTCTTCCAGTCTCTTAGGGTTTCACTCAGGAAATTATCCATTAATAAAGAAACCATGGAGGACTTTCTTTGAAGTGTGTTCTACATTCTGAAGCACAGTTTTCATAACGTGCTCCTGGTAATCACAGAAGGTGTTTGAACAAGGTTTTCAGTGAATTAAGGGGAAAAGAACTTTTTCTAGTTTATTTAGCTGTATGACAGCAACTCACAGCACCCATTTGGAAATTGTGACGGCATACACAGGAGTGATCCTCATTTTATGATGGTGAGTAAGTGTCATTAAGGTCAGATTTTTAGAGGAAAGTCAGAGTTTAAAGATCCAGATTAACACTTAGTCCAATCTACTGCAGAACATAAAACTGTAAACTGCTATTCAAGGCAACACCAAATATTTTTGACGGATCTAGATATTTTACTAACTGATTTGCCAAAAGATCAAAACTAAGCTCTGAATAAACAAGGTAAGAATGTTGCAGTCTGAGTCACTTAGCTACTACAAGAAACAGTCCAGCACTTTGCTCTTGTCCATTTGAAGAGTTAAATGTCTCACCTCTTTCCACTCCAGATCTGAATACGGACTCAAGCTCTTGAATTCTTTGTGTTTTCTTTTTTTTTAAAACAAATTCCCTTACAAGTCCTCAGATTCTCCTTTAATCATAGAATGTACTAAGTAGGAAGTGACCCATCAGGATAATTGAGTCCAACTCCTGGCCCTGCAGAGGACACCCCAGAATCACACCATGTGCCTGAGAGTATTGTCCAAATGATTCTTGCACTCTGATAGACTTGGTGCTGTGACCACTTCCCTGCAGAGCCTGTCCTGGTTCCCAACCACCCTCTGGGTGAAGAACCTTTTTCCAATATCTAACCTAAATGTCCCCTGACTCAGCTTCATCTTTTCTTCATATTTTTTTGTCTTTATTGCTTTTTCTCCCTCTCTTCAGTGAAGCCTCATCCTTTATTTCTTCTGCTAATCCAGTGCAAAGGCTGAACAAGATGTGGTGTCCATCCTGCTGGGACTTGGCTGTGCCACAGAGAAATACTGTCTGCCAAAAAGCCTCCCCTTCTCCTCCCGTCTGGTTAGTTTTGCTGCTTTAATAAGCTTTTTCATAAAACATTGAGGGTTGCACAGGTTTCCCTTGTTATTTTTAGACTTATCTTCCTGTTTCACGTATCTTTTATGGGACAGACTGCATTCTTTGCTTCTCCAGTTCCTCTCTTCTTTGATCTCCCCACTGTAAACGGGGCTGCTTAATTAAGTGAAATGTTTCACTTTATGGGTTTGTATTCCTCAGAAAGCCTCCTACACCTTCTGTTACTTACCAACCAGTTTTCCCCAACATGAATCACATTCCAGTTCATAGCAGCCTTTGGAAATGCTGCAAGCCCTGCCATCTTTCCTAATGGCAGAGGTCAGCAGAGAATTGCAAAGTGCCACCTGCAAAGTCAAGTTCACTCACCCAGCTGGTCTCAGCTCAGTTATCCTCAGATTAATGTTCTCCTAATTTTCTCACTTATCAACAGCACAGGTGTGTTAAATGGAGAAGCAATACAAAGTGTTCAGGACAAACACAAGAACAGAGTAGAATAAATCTTGCACAGCCAGTGGGTTACAAACCCTTAAAAAAAATAGGGACTTAAATTGTTTGTTCGTGATTTTTGTTGTGGGGTGAGTTTGATTCCATTGAAATTTTACACTCTTTTTCTCCTCCAAACCTGATTTGTTCTCTCTCCCCTGCCCTCTTCCAGGCTCACTCTGAGTAGCTGCAAGGTTAGTATGAAAGTCTCCCTACTGAGTGTCCAGTCCTTCTGGCCCAACTCTTCCACCCTCTAGGGAAGCACTAAGGCTTTTTTCAGGCATGTCCAAATGCCAAATATATTGTGCAGCTCTGATCAGACTACAGAGGAGAAGCCACACAGTACTCAGACCCCTGAGGAACCCAAGTTTCACCTTCAGAAGGCCTTATGTTTGAACCTTTAAAGGCACATAAGTTGTCTGTGCCCTGAGAATCATCTCTAAACTGTTATCTGATCTACACAAGATCATAAATCTATAAGTACTCCATTTTTAAAGTACTTCTGGGCATCTTGGAAGCTCTCA
Source organism: Myiozetetes cayanensis (assembly GCF_022539395.1). Classification (NCBI taxonomy): domain Eukaryota; kingdom Metazoa; phylum Chordata; class Aves; order Passeriformes; family Tyrannidae; genus Myiozetetes; species Myiozetetes cayanensis. The sequence continues at coordinate 8,038,652 of NW_026087521.1, forward strand.
CCCGTCTTCAGTGTTGAATCTTAACCCCTCAGGATGCAGCCTTTGCAGCATTTCTTTATAAACTCTACAAATTAAGTTCAATGTGTTGGGTGTGTTGGAGGTCCCCATTTAACACAGAAGTGACTGGTTGAAGATAGTTCCTCTATTCTACTTTTTGCTAGATGGATCAGTGATAGGGGAACTTATTTAGAGCCTGGAAGACTTTACATTTCCTGTTTTTGGCTAGCTGAGAGGTAATTAACCTGTAAAAAGAAAAACACCTTCAAGAGAAAGGAGGGAGAAGTTCCCAGGGCGAGAAACTCTTCTCCTAGGATGGAAGCCCAGACTAAGACATCTAATTCCCAGATAAGGGAGAGGTCTAAGAAATATTTCACTCTTTAATGTTTCACACTGGATGCTTCAAATGCTCACAAGAGTGACTTGCTAGCATGTTTCTTAGTTCTTCTTGTGAAATGCATAAAAATTCTCAACCTGGACATTATGAAATGCACCAAGCAGATGCCCACTGCACTCAATATTATCAAGTCCCTGCTGAGTATCTAGCCTGTGGGTGCTTGAGTCTCAGTGTTAAGTGGGTCCAAGGATCCATGTGACAACACGCTTTAAAACTGGGATTTTCAACACACTTGGAATAGAAACTCTTTTGAAGCTCCTAGGGAACTGCATTCGCTTTTAAAATTGTCTGTAGACATCAGCACTGCTGAACTACAGATGCATTATTAATGAAAAGGAGATGTTTTTACATTCCCAAATAATCGTCACAATTTTAATAGGTGTTAGATCCAGCAGCGCTTACTGGATGGTGTGAAGCACTCTGCAGTTTGACAAATTGGAGGTTTATTTAGGAGCCCAACTTCTGGCACCAGCTTTTGAAAATCTTGGCCACAGTTCCCACATAATGTTAACACAGTCACACCGTGTATCTCAGTACTGGGTGAGATCTACACATCCAGCACTCTGCTAAGCTGCAAATTTAATAAGACAAGTGAAAAAAGGAGAAAAAAGTACATCTGTGTGGTGTTGTTAATTTAATGTGCATTTGCTTTTATTTGAGAAAGATTAGTCTTTAACTTACCACCTCATGACTACTTTTGGATACAAATAACAGGTGAGGGAATACAAGGCATCTCTGTAGATCACCTGGGATCAGGACTTAATCCAGTGATTATTGTCAAACTGAGCTCACACAGAAGGCATTTCAAAAACTTTAAGTAACTGATGGACTAATTCTTTAAAAGTTTTGTGCCACAGAGTTTATAAGGTAGTTGAATAGAGATGCCCCTAGCACTTCCAGATTTGTTTCTCTTGAGTTTTGTCTTCTGTTGTTGTTAGTTTTTTCTGTTTATTTTTCATTTCTTAACATGTATATTTGTATCAAGTTGTCATTCCTGGCAGGAAAGGCCTAAGCAACCTCAAGAATAAATTATATGGTGAATAAATTTCCAACAAAATTCTTATCCAGCAGTACTAATTTGAATCATTTAATGTGATTAATTTTGCTTGACATCACTATCTAGAACAAAAGCATCACACATGAACTGGTTGTTTAGAATTCTCTATCAGAAACAAAAATATAGGCACCCCCTCTGTGCAGTTCACAGGCAGCCAAGATATGAATCTAAGGCAGGAGAGATGAATCCCACCCAATTGCAAAAGTAGAAAATGCTGAGAGAGCACAGTGATAGTGTTATAAGAACTTTTATGAAGCCAGATCCTCTTGTAGTCCACATGAAACAACTCTGCCAACCTACTCCTGTGACATTTGATGTAAAAGTCAATCTCTTATTGTCTCCAGTGGGAGATGTCACGTATCTGAGACAGCATCTGGTGCTGATGATGTGAGTAAATGTCCTCTATGACCTGGGCAGAGAGCACTGGTATCATTTTCGTGAGACCTGCAACAGGATGTGAACTCACATTTTCAGAGATGAAAGGTTGCTTCACTCACCCACTTGTCCATGCAGCCTTTATCACCCTACATCCTATTGATAGCCAGGAAAGGAAGCACAAGCCTACAGGAATTGTTCTGCAGTGATGGGTGGACACAGCTTTAAACAACTGCCTGAGGACTTTGCCAAAGGATGGTAAAAATTAATTTCTCATTCCCTTGTTCCACCCATCATGCCACAGTGAGTGACGCCTCTGGAAATAACTCCCTCAGCCAAGCACAACAGGGTCGCACCTGCCCCACTGTTCTTGGTGGTCATGCTGCCTTAGGATAGGATCCAAAACTCACTGAAATAATTAGAAAAGGCCCTGTTGACTTAAGCAGATCTGTAAATCAGACCCTTAGTCCTTGTTTCATCTAAATTAACTGTGCAAGCTGGCAAAAGATTTACCTGTATCACGTATGGTAGGGTTTGGGCCTTTGGGATTACTGTAGCAGCTCTCTAGTTCCATATTGTTAGACATTTTATCCTAGTGGTTTTTAGTGAGTGATGTCATTGCTCTTATCTTCCTCTGTGGATACATTTTTGGTAAAAATCTAGGAGATCTTTAAGACCCAAGGGGCTACTTCCATTTTTCACATAGAAATGGACTTTTGGGATTGAGCTGTGGACAGGTGAGCAATCAGCAGACTTCCAGAAGATGCTCATGGTAACTCAGAGTAGCAAGTGAGAACATGAACCACAGAAAATGGACATACAAGGGAAAATCAACCTCAAGTGCATAGTGGGGGGGGAAGAGAGTTGTTGCATAGTTGAGGAATTGAAGAAGTGAATTTGTTTGATCCAAAGAGAAAGTTGTCATGCAAGTTTCTCTCCATTTATTCCAACAATTTTTTGTTCAACAACTGTAAAGGTGAACATCTTTTTGAAATCAGTAGGGTTTTTGAGGTCTAATTGTGGTATAAGCAACAAAGACTTGGTTGTTCTTAAGGTAAGATGAAAATGTTCATTCCTGTGTTACTGCTTGTGTGAAAATTGTACACATGATTTGGTTTCTGGGTAGTTATTGTGCTGTCTGAAACATTTATCCCATATTGTGGTTTGCTTTATTTTTTTATCCTAAAGTCTATTTTTTGTCCCAAAGTCATATTTCTTTGTGAAATTATTCAATGGATATTGCTATCTTCAAAGCCAAGCTGACTACAGCCCACCTCAAGGATGTAACCTTTCAAAGATTTTCATTCAGGAACACACAGCAGAAAACAGAAGGTGGGAGATCATAGCCAGCAAGCCAGAGGGTGAAATTCTTACAGGACTGCTCTCAGAAACTCTCTAGGGAAAGCTCACTGCAATATGTGTTTCCAGTGGATTGGGATTTTTTCCATAGAACTTTTCTTCTTTCTTGCTTATATTCAACTGCCTTTTGAACAGTTATCACAGAACAATACAACCCTTTATTTTTTTCTTGTCTGTTCTTTCACAGCTATACATGAAATTGTACAGTGATACAAAACCACAGAATATGTGATGGAATTTGTCTTAATTCAAACTGGCACAGATTTGCTGTTCATGGAGAAATTGCCAAAATCTATTAGGTGATTCAGGGGCCTAAGACCTTTTTTCCATAAACAGTTTCAGATCCTTTATGAAGATAAGGATGCACAGACTTAGCTATTAGGAATTGAAACAACACTAAGCAAGTGGACACTTGTACAAAGTCAGTGAGGTCTCTAGATAGCTGTAAAATTCAGTCCAAACAAGGAATGCAAATAGGTTGTAGACTGTTAAATCATGCAAGTTACAACTCTGTCAAGTAAAAGCAGAGTTCAGGTTCAAGTGCAAACCCCATAGTCATGGTGCTGTTTAATGCTAGGATGGACTATTCTCCAAATGGCACCCTCCCTGTGGCACTGCTGTAGCAGTGGTTGGGGTATAAGGTAGAGCAGGAACTGATCCCAACAGACATTTCAGGTGTGACCATAGATGTGGATGTAGAACATCAGCTGGTCTGTGCCTCACTGGCCTATTTGGTTCCTGAATATACAGGTAGTTTCTGATACTTTTGAGAACATTTTTCTCAGTCAGAATTTTGTGTTTAGTTGCTACTGCCTTTGCATTTAGGGTATTTATACAGGGACACATACACATAGAACTGTGTATGATGAGAATCCTTCTGCACTGTATTAGCTGTATTTACTTCATGAGAAATTCATCCTCAGGAATGTGCACACCCTACCTGTGTGTGTTGGGCAGGGACTACATTTCCTTTATAGCCAGCACTATCACAGGGTGACCTCTGTGCATCCCTCAGCCCAGCGAGAGAGCAGGCTGTGGAAACCCAAGGGAGACACAGATCCTGGCTGATACTGAGCCCACGGGGATGGATTCTCTGCTAGAGACTGATGTTGTATAGCTGTGAGAAGGGAGTTTACTGGCAGTGGAAGGAAGGGCAAGCTCAGCCTTTGGCACTGAGTGTGTTGTTCCTAATGCGAATATTTTGGATAATGCCTAACCTTCCACAGTGGAACAAATCCTAACTACAAGCCCTTAGCTGTCACCATAGATTCAACATGTGTCAAACTGGAGAGGTGGGAGTGTGAACTAAAGTTGCCTCTGTCAAAACTGCCATGAAGGAGAACCATATAGCAACTCCACAAAAATCTTAACTTTCTCCTGACAAGCTTCAAAGACATTACTTGATCACATTTCTTTCTTTGCAGACTGTGTTAGGGCTCCACCTGGCAGAAAACACAGGGATTACTTACTTTAATTTTTTAGTGTTAAAGAAGAAGCAATCAGTTTATATGTAAAAGGGTGTCACCAATACCCTATGTGTCCAGTGTGTCCAGTTCATCTTATTCAGGATTTCTAGTGCTCCATTAACACATTTAGATACCTCCAGATTCAAAACAGAAGTTTTCTCAGACTTGGATTAGAGACTAAGTGTAAAACTAGGGACAGAAAAGAGGTGCAAACTGCCATGGGGAGAAAAGGACAGACAGGTGATCATGAGAGATCTTGGGTCATCAACACGACTCACCTTACAAATATGTTCCTGCCCTCACCCCAAAAAGCACAGAGGGGAAAACTTGATGGAGATTGAAGATTTAGGTTTATAGGATACGTGATGTGTGGAATATGTGGAAAACATACTTACTTGTGTAAGTGGAAGAAACAGCTGAAGGGATTAGTCAATATGGACCTAAGAGAGGTGGGAGTCAGCCCCAGCAGTAATTGAGTGACACTGGGGATGTATCTGAAGGAGTAAGTGCTGTAGCAGGTTGTCTGGACCAAAAGAGGATGAAACTGTGCTGTTCAAACCTAGAGAAAAGGATACTGCAGCAGCTGAGCTGTGCAACTGGTCAAGAGTGTCAGCTAAAGGGATGAATAAGGAAAGTCACTTGTGAGAAATAAAGGCTACAGGGATCATCTGGTACCTTCAGAATCTGTCTTTTTGAGAAAAAAAGTGCGAGGTGGAGGAGATGCAGTCACTGAAAAGTTGTGGTTTCTTATTTCCTGCCATATACAGGGAAAATATAGATATGAGTGTTACAGTATAGAAAAATGAACAGAGTTGAAGAATTTACTAGGGGCCTTCTGTCACAAGGATGTGAGTGGATCTCCCAGAAGAAACCAAGCTGTTAGTCCAACATCAGGGCATGCTGGAGAGGATCTTGCTCAATTCTGACTCACTGCATCAGCAGGGCAGAAATTCATCCACGAAAAGAGGAGCAGAAATATTGAAAACAGGAAAACCATGAGATGCTGCGCTTCAAACACTTGAGCTCATCCCACGGCAGCCACAGGAGGGCACCCCAGTCTTGCTGTTGGCGGCTCCACACACTGGCATTTGCACTGCTTCGACCAGCATGTAGCAAATTCACCTGCGTGCTGCTACCTGTGCCTCGAAATGAGAGCTAGAGAGCTTGAAAGGTCTCCTTCCCATCCACTCTCAGCCTCCTTGTCCTTGTAAAATGCCCAGTGTGATATTTTGCCTGTGAGTGTGGCTGGGAATGAGAAGATGGACTTCATTGCGGACACACTGAGCCCATCATGGGAATTTCTCCGGTTTTAAAGCAATGCTTTAAAAAAATGAAATATTGGTGCTGTTTTGGGATGAGAAAAATCACTGAAAAAATCTGATTTCTTACTGGTTTCACAAATCTTCTCACGGAAAACTTGATTTCTATTTGTACTTCTTTCCTAAAATTCCTCTCATCTTCTTGTTCCCTCTCTTCCGTTCAGTGTCCAAGCAAAACCTACGATCCACTCATAAAGTCTACAAGAGACTTCCCTGATGAAGTCATTAGCTTTATCAGACGCCACCCGCTGATGTACAAATCCGTTTACCCAGTGACGGGAGCACCGGTGTTCACTCGGATCAACGTGGACTATCGCCTGACTCAGATTGTGGTGGATCACGTCATGGCAGAGGATGGGCAATACGATGTTATCTTCCTGGGAACAGGTATGAGAGAAGAATTCCACTGTCAATCTACACAAGCCACATCCTTTTAGAACACTTTTAGACCAGCAGGTCCTGAATAAACCTGTTGATTAACATCTTTTTCCTGCGGATGCAGTTTCAGGAAACATTTAGGTGCAACTGATTCTGTTCCAGGTCCTCATGCAAGTGCCAGGACTAGACTAATTCGTCAGATCAAGGGATTATTACATTTGGGATTTGAATGCTTGCCTCCTGGTGCCTAGGTGATAAACCAGTTAAGGATTAGAGTACCTAGACTTTCTTATCCTCTAAGTACCATTCAGTACCTGTCTTTACATCACATGGCAGTCTGGCTCAAATTCCTGCTGGAAGCACATCAATAAAAAATTAAAAGGAAAAAAAAATTAACCTTAATAGCTCCAAGGAGTACTTCCTATTATCAGTAGTGATGTGGTGCTTCAGCATTATATCTCATGTGACACTGAACAGTTAAGAAAGATTTCAGACTGAGCCTAAGGCAACAATTCCACTCAAATAATTTTAAAGATATAAATTAGCAACATGATAGCTCCAAACATGACAACCAAGACTGAATAGAGAGAGGTTAAACTACTCTGTCAGGAAAAAAGACTGCTTTGCAATTTTTCTATGGATAATTATGTATCTATATGCATTTTCATAGTAGACATATGCCTGAAGGAAAAAGTCTAGTTTTACCATAGTAATTAAATTTAGAATCACTGTATGAATCACCCAATAGCAAGGTGTGCTAAGAAATACTAACATACCTATTCATAGCATTTCTGAAGTAATAACCTACAATTTTACTCCACTAGATTTTTTTGTTCTTAATCCGTAATTTCACATTCTCTCACTCTCAGTCTATATAGGTTTTGTAAAGCCACTTCTCACTGGTAGATCTGAGTGCTTTAGTTAGGAGGTCATTACCATTATCCCCACCTTACAGAAGGTGAAACTAAGGTACATGGAGGTGACAGGATTTATTCAAGTGAAGTGGATGAGCTACTGCCATGAGCTGCAGGGAAATTAAGATTTCAGTTTGAATCCTGCCCCAGTGCTGTGGGGTTACATAGCATTTTATCTGGCCTATGAGCCAATTTTGTGTCATATAGCACAGTTTGATAGGTGTGGATATTCTGAAGTAAATTGGGGAAAGGAGTGAATTGTCCCAGAGCATTGTCTTTTTTTAAAGTGTGGAATGTCTCAGCCTTCATAAGTTTCCCAGCTGCATTATCACACACACGAGTCCATAGATAGCCTCTCTCTTGGACCATCGAAGTCTTTCAGCAAAACATGTTTCACAACTCTTGTCTTCCAAAAAAAGAAAACATTAGAGTGCTTCTATGATCCCTGCAAGTCAGTGCAGTGGTGTTAGAGAGAAAAGCACAGTGTTGTTTTCTCCCTTTCTGAGTGAGAAGGCTGGGAATGAGCTTGAACCATGATGATGTAAAATTCTTGTTGCTTTCTGAAAGCAATATTTAATGCAGTCAACAAAGAAGGAAAGAGAACCCATTCCCAAACTGTGCAATGCCTAGGATTTGGGAGTTCTCACTACAATTCACTTTTCTTCTGATAATAGAATTTAGCTGTCTGAGAAAATGAGTTCACTTGTAAAAATGTACAAAATCTTTTAGTGGCTTATAGAGGTTGCTTTTAGATGTTTGTTGTCCTCCGTTATAAAGTTTTTCATAGGAGTAAAATTATAATGAGAGACCAGCAGCTTGAATACTCCCTGGTTATCTGCTCCTGGTCAGCACTAACAGTAACTCTTCAAGTGTAAATAGTCAGGTTCAGAGGTGTCAAGGCCAGTAAGTACCATGCAGTCACTAGATGGCACTCCATAATATGCAGATCTTTTTCTCCAGTGCCTTCCTTAAAAATGAGTTTTCTTTTCCAAAAGTATATAGTTTTATTCTATTTTCTCCTTTAAACTCATCATAAGGAAAAAAATGGACTCAAAGATAAAATTTCAAATATTACACGGAGAGACTGAGTATGGATATAACAGTAGCTTATTATATGTTTGAATGTACACAACCAACCTGGACATATACAGGCTTTGGCACTTATGTCAAACAAACACTGAAAAAAAGCTCTAATAAGTAACGCAAACTGAAATAATTTTGGCTTTGATTGGTAATATGATCTTCAGTAATTTAAGAAAACAAGAATTAAAGTCTCATTCTTTCCATTATAATATATTATTTTTCATAGTTTCAATACTATTCATAATGCTTAGGAGTAAGCTGCACTGTGCCATTTCCACATCCCAGCACCCCCAGCCCACTTCCCTTGAGCAGTTTTTGAGTTCTTTTTAAGGCCATTCAAGGTTCAGTTATGTGTAATGGTCTGACATGAAATGAGCAGATGATTTTTTCAACAAGCAGGGATACAGGTTAAAATTGATTAATAGATTTAACTTAAAAAATTCTGCTAGGTAACTCCAAAGAAATCATTTCTGTAATGATTAAACTAAGATTTTGACGCTGAATGGAGATCTTGTTCAAATATTTCTTTAAATTAAAAGATAAATGAGAAAAGTGCATTGCTTAACTCTTCACATTAAAATGAAACTTACTTCTGATTAAGGGGCTATACTGGAAGCAAAATAATTCTATAAAAAAGAGGAAATAATTTTTTGCCAATTTAGTTCCCTGAGCTGGTTCCTTGTGGGGTCAGACGGGCCCCAGTTGTGGCTCAGGGAAATGTGCGTAAAATTCTAGCTGGCAGCATGGATGTATTTGTCTGTGTTTGTGTTTGTGTAGCAGGAGCATTAGACCATCCCTGCCAGGAGCAGTCTTGGCTCAGCCATACAGTAAAACCATAAATGTACTGTATAGAGCTCTGTAGACAGCAGTAGATGCAACAGGGATAGATGTTGTTTGAAAGTCCTTGATGGATTAGCTTTATCCACAGGGCATGAAATGGAGTGGCCTATACATATTGAAACATGACTGTGGGTTTTACATGATGAACGTTTGTTTCAGACATAGGCACAGTCCTGAAAGTTGTGAGTATCACAAAGGAGAAGTGGACTAAGGAGGAGGTGGTCCTGGAAGAGCTGCAGATATTCAAGGTAAGCATTAATAGCCACAACATCAATTAAATATTATTCAGGGGACTTTAATGGCCCAAATTGGCTTTGTCTGTCTGGTTGTTTGTTTACTGGAACTAGTTCAAGTTTCCAGAGGGACACTATGTAAATTTTTAAACGCCTTGGTATTCTTTGGGCAAGTCAATTAAAAAATGTCCAAAACCAAACAGACCGTGATTTTTCAGACTTAGAGAAAGTCTCATTTATTCTGTTTTGTTCTCATTTGAAATCTTATTCTCAGCCCAAATTTTTTTATTAGTAGTATTTTATTTTTAATGTAAAATTTTCTGTGGCCCACAGGGATATGGGAGTATTCTAGGTACAATTATGGTTTTTTCTTTAAACAGACAGAATTTCACAGGTGCAGAGAAAGTCTTTAAAATAGCAACATTAGGAATTGAAAACATAAGGAAAATAAAACAAAGTTATTTTTGATTGTCAGTATGGTGATTTTGGTTATTTGGTGGTGAAGGCTGACTCAATATTTTTGACCATTTTGATTTAGTTATTGTGTAACTGGATCCCCACTAACACCAATACCTTCTTCATAAATAACAGCTTGTAAAAAGCCCAAGATTCTTTCTGTAGCACAGACACAATTTCTGATTAACTTCAGTGATGGTGAGGGAGATGATATCAACATGCCATTGCATCAGGAAAATGGAGATCTTTGTCTTCCCTACTGATTTTCTTTTCGATTTATCAGATTCTTCTTCATTCTTTGTGTTGCTTTCTTCTCATGCTATACAGCTGTTCTTCAGTTTTCACCTTGCTTTTCCATCAAAGTTTTTCTGCACACATGGCATTTTGATTACTTTCTGACATCCTACGTGCTGTACAGGGTCTAAGCCCAAAATTTTGTCCATACTGAATAAATGAATTTGGGACTTAGAGACTTTTCCAAGTGTAAGGACAGGATCATTAACAACTGTTTCAGAGTTCATTTCTCCATATGCCTTTTGATATTCCACGTGTATGATGAAACTTTTACTTGAAGGATCTGTATGTCTTCTTCCCACTGTTTTGGACACCATTTATAAATATTACTCAGAAAATACCAAGATTACTCAGTGGCCTACCAAGTAATCAGCAGTTCTAGTATGTGCACCGATTTGATGCATTCTTAAAACATAACGTCAAGGGAAAATGTGCCATATCATGTTTGAAACAAAAAAGAGGTCATTTTTTTCCTACTCAGCAGACATTCCTTCACATTTTTATTGGTAACACTTGTAACTGTTACCTCTGTGTTTTTGAATCCAGAAAATTGAAGGGGGTGAAGGGTGAATGGCTGAAAAAAATGTGCCTTATTTCCTCAAACTGCATTTGTATTAAACAATAGGCTTAGATTAATCATCTTCTGTTTGGTGTTAGATAATACCCTGAGCTTTGTGCTGTTCTTACATCAGTCACTGGCAAAAATTTCACTGTCTGTTATAGCAGTGAAATACATCCTGGTGCAGAAGATCTGCCTATGTATCCCTTAAATGCCATCTAAGCCTTTCAAATAGTGCTTAATAAGAACTAAAGTTGATGTGACAGCTCATTGCCCAGTGTGGAGTAGATAGCAAGCTCTAAGAATTAAAGCCCTCCTTTCAGCAGGGGATATTTATGGGAGTTCTTTTTGGAAGCATGAATGTCATGATTTTCTGGTTTTTTTCTTTTTCATATTTGTTTAAACCAAGCAAGTGAATCCGTAATTTTATTTATTTTGTACTTTAGGTTCTGTTTTTTCACTAAGAAGAGGGAATTTGAAAGCTAATACACCTTACTAATTTATTTTTCAGCATCCTTCGTTTATCTCAACCATGGAGATTTCTCAGAAGCAGGTAATCACAACCTTGTTTAATTACTGGAGGATAGGTGGTACATGGAACCCTTAACTTATATTCAGATGATATTTGTTACTTACTGCCCAGGCTTTCCATGGATGGCTCTTAAAATGTATCTGGAAGGAAGCAGATATGTTTGAACTTGTTTGCCTGCCTAATTCATGTTTGCTTACAAACAGTAATTTGTGTACCCAAGCTGGTAATTATTCAGGGAAACAAATCTTTAGTCATATGGTAGAGGGACTTGTGAGTGAAGTCAATGCACATTCTTTTTTTGGCCTCTAGAAACACTTGTCTCTTTATGACCCAGTAATAAATTATTATTACTGTTATTGTTTTTATTTTTATTAGTAGTCAAGAGAGATCAGGGCCTCACTGTGCTAAAAGTTGTGTGCACACAACCAGTCCCCCTCCTCTAAAATTGCAGCCTAAATCTGGGTGGTCCAACCCTGGCAGCACAGGGGCCAGTCCCAGTGGGGTATCTCCTGATGGGAAGTGGTTTTATGGCAGCTCCAAGCTCTATGACGGCTACGTGCATGTTCGGGAAGCAGAGTGACACCAGAGCCATCCCTCCCTGCCCTGCAGAAGTGGCCAGAGCAGCTCTGGCACAACATGCCTCCCTCACATGGAAGGAGGTATTGTGCCTTTCAGGCACGCACAGCACAGCTGGGTCCCATCTCCCCTGAAAAAAGGTGGCAGGCCAGCTGGAGGTATTGCGTGAGCCAGCTCCAGCTTGGACCACCCTTGTCTCAACACGCAATCCACTCACACTCTGGGGAGAGGGGAGTAACATTATCCCCATCCTACCTAAGGATCAGAAGCAAAAGATGAGGTATTCTTCACACAAGGTCACCCCTGGTTTCCAGGTTCTTAATACCATGGCTATCCAGCCCCTTGTTTTTAAATGTGCTATTAAACCATTCTTTCCATGCTTTGCTTCTGATTTTTTATTACAGTACAAAGCTAAAGGTGTAAGGGTGTTGAGTGTTGGTGTCTTTCCAGGAATGCAGTCCCCTTTCCTCTCTGCTGTGTTGTGTTGTGTCAGGGATGGATGGGCATTGGCAAATTCACGCTGAACCCTGAGAAACATTTTACTGTAAAGGGGGAATTCTCCCTTGTTTTGTAAAATCTGGGATAGGGTTGAAAGTCTGCAACTGTGGCACTGAAGAAGGGAGCTCTTTAACCAGGCTACTTGGAGAACACTGCTAATTAATTTGCTTTGCCTGATTTGCAGCAACAATTGTACATTGGTTCCAGGGATGGATTGGTTCAGCTCTCTCTGCACAGATGTCACACGTATGGGAAGGCTTGTGCAGACTGCTGCCTTGCCAGAGACCCATACTGTGCCTGGGATGGTAACTCTTGTTCCAGATATGCCCCCACTTCTAAAAGGTAAGGAAAAAAAAACCAACATGATGTAAAAGATCTTGCTGCTTGCAAGAACTTTGGATGTTCCAATTCATAACTTGTTGCTTTTTTTACTTAGCATGTCATTTGCCTTAAAATGTGATCATACTCTGGCCATGTTTCACATTTCTGCTCAAAGAGCTGTGAAGACAACATAGCTTTGTTTAAGTGTGTGTGACAGTTACTTGGCTACTGCAGCTAACATCATAAATCCATCACTTTCCTTTTTTATGCTGAATGCCTTAAGGCACAAGATGCTCAGATGGAGGTCCAGGTCGTGTCTAAATCTGCCCAAGAAGCAAGAGCCTCTCTTAAACTTCTGACTTTTTCATAGGACACCACCATAGTTAGAAAGCAGACTTTAACATAGTATCCCAGAGTGGTCAATAATAAAATACATTTAATTCCCTGACCTAACTGAACAATTGTATTTGTGGTCTAGCCATGAGAGGGAGACAGAGATTTAAGTAACGTGATTTGACCACGTTGGGAGCAGCCTTTCCACAGTGAAAGAAACTTCATCTGAATTTTCTGTAACCCCTAGCTAGGACAGCACCATGGATCTGGATAGAGGAGAGCACACTGCAGGCTTTAGCGGTGCAGTGCAGCCTAAGCTGCTGGATGCACCTCTTGAAGTTTTTTGGCAGATTTCGCTAGAGCCAGAATTCCTCACAGTGTCTTCATTCCCCTTTGGACAAAGCCCTCCTGACAGTAATTCTTGCAGTGAGTGAGGTTGCAGTCTGAGCTCAGACTCTGGAATGACACTTTCTACCTTAGGGGTCACAGGGCTGGGTCCTGAGCAATTAGACAAACCATTGAAGTTAATGACTCATAGGTTATGGTGTCAGGGAACTTTATGTGTTTTCCCTCATAGCCAAAGCAAACTAAATTCAGAGAAGCATAAATGAAAGGAGAAAAGCAAGTGTTCAGGCTCACTGCAAAGTTAGTGACACATGAGGCTTGCTGAAGTCTGAGGTGGGCTGGGACACAGAGATTGATGGTCCATGCTTTTTAACAGATGTGCAGTTTGGTGGGGAGGCCAAAAGTCCATGGTTCCAAAACAAAGGATGGTTGACTGGCCCTGGGAATCCTCCAGTAGATCAGTTGCTTGAATATTTTCCTTCTGTGCTTCCAGCATGTCTACAGCTTTTGCACAGTGGACAGGTCAACTTTGGAAACCTGCTCTCTGTCAGAGGCATTGCTCTGCACACAGGAGGTCCCACTGGTGTTGCTTGTGAGGAAAGAACCAGTTCCTTCCTGGATCTCCAATTCTCCTACTGAAAAATTAAAATGCAAACTTTTTTTCATAGCTCTTGGGAGATATACACAATCATACACAGAAGAAGAGTTTACTTCTTTTTTTAATGCTATTACACTGAAATAAAAGTAAATCAGAGTGAACTTAAGTACACACTCAGACATTAGCAGGCAAGTTAGTTGTTGAAGGGAGAAGATCCTCTCAGACGATTTTCTTGCATTTTTCTGTGCACAAAGATGAAAGATAACCAGATTTGTCAATTGTTTGTTAACAAAGTAAAACCTATGCTTTTCTCTCTTCATTTTAATGATTGATTTACTAGTCAGCATTACCTTGGGCTAATCCTGAGCTCAATCTTGAATATCACCTGTTGAACCTCAGATCTTTTTCATAATCTCTAACATTAAGGATGTTTTTAGGTATTTCCAAGACAGTCCACCCAACCAAGAGACCCATGCTCCTAAAGCAGGTTTAGGCACTCTTTCTGTCACTGTATTACACACTCTTTATTTTAGGCAAATTTTTTTTTCTTTCCATTTTTCTCTTTCCCCTCCCAGTGGTTTTCCCAAATCACAGGCTCTTCTCTTGATGTCAATTGTACAAATCTCTCTAGGCCACATGCTGCTTTGAGGGTAAGGCTGGTTTTAGTTAAGACTATAATTGTCAGCAGTAGGGTGGGAGCAATGCAAGTCCACATCTGTTGAGCTCCTCTGTATTTTGTTGTTGAATTCCAGCAATTATGTCTGAAGTGTTACAAGTTTGCATGCTCTTCCCATAGGCGAGCCAGAAGGCAGGATGTCAAGTATGGAGACCCTGTTGCACAGTGTTGGGATGTGGAAGACAGTGAGTATTTTTACCTTTCTTGCTCTTTTGTAACTTAGACAACAGAGTTTGCTATGAGGGTCTGTGTCTGTCTGCAAAAACTTGCTGAGCTCAACAGAGCAGTTGCCTTTCCCACACTTTATATCCATTACCCCTCCCACAGTTAAATTTGCAGATCTAGGGCTGGTAAGGAACAGCCAGCACGGGATGGCACACTTGCATGTGTTGTGGGTCAGCCTCCCCAGCACTCACACAGGGCAGGGAGATGTGCCCCTGACACCAAAGCATCACACACATCCCTAAAAGTAGCTAATGGGATGCGCGTGATGTTTCATCCAGAAACAGGACAGCTAACCCCACAAGGAAACCCGCAGGGGTGAATGGGGAACACACCATCTTCTCCCCTTCTGCCACAGACACTTGACACAGGTCCCAAGGCTCAGCTGCATCTGCCAAACCACCCCCTTCCCCTTCCCGCAGCTACTTAAATACTCCTGTTATTAACAAGAACCTACCCCCCTTCTCCCTGCCGGCTTTCCCCTCCCTTTCCCACACCCTCTTTTCAGATGCCAAAGGGTCTGGCTTGCTCCTCTGGCATCTGCAACCCTTCTCTCGCAGCGAGCACTGTCAGTATGAAACCCTGCGGTTACGCGGCGAGCTCTGCGGCAGCGTAAAATAAATGAATAGCATTCAAACCCAGGCATGGCTTTGTCTGGGGTTCCTCTACCGCTTATTAAAGTGAACAACCCAGACAAAACAGTATTGATTGTATCACCACGTTGAACACTGGCTTTGGGACAAGCCATCCCTTTCCATTGATGTCTGGTTATTCCGTGCCGCTGCGGTGCTGGGTGCCTGCTGCAGACCTCAGTGGGAGGCAGTGCAGAAATCAGAGCTGCTTGCCACGGGATCAAAGCTGAAGTCTGAAGTCTGTTGCACAGTCTAGAGGGATCTGACTATACATGTGTGCTTGCAGACGTAGTTAAAAAGTCAGGGTAAGACCTCATTTCCATCAAAGACAAAACTCCTGCTCATCCCAAGGGCCAGAATTTCCTCACTTGCTGCTTGCCATGACTCTCCAAACTCTGGTATCTGAGATTGTGCAAAGCTCAAGGTTATAGAAACCCTAACAGAAAGGCTGACAATGTCACGTTTTCCTGGAAGGATAAGGAGATACTGGAAGAGTTAGCTTTACTGGACAAATCTAAAAGGACTTAGCACAGAAATTGGTATTAATCCTTTGCCCAAAGTAGTGCCATCAATGGCAATTTTACCCAACTGGAGGGGACTCCTGTATGCCATAAAACTGTGAAGCTGACCTGTGTCACTCCAGGCTCTTGGCTTTTTTATGACATTTGAGATAATTAATAATATTTTGGCCCCAAAACCTATTTAAATTTAGAGCTCCAGTGTGTGAAATTCCCTCTCAGAGACTTCATTGGCTGCACGAAGTTGTTTGGCTCTACTGAAATCTCAGTGGCACAGTTAAATAATGTGGAGAGCTTGAATTTCTATAGACCTCATATAGGTACTTATAATATTGAAAGCATAATCCAAAACTATTAATTTTACTGGTGAGCTAACTTTTGATTTAGGAGACATCACTGCTGTCACCTTCCTTTCTGTTATTCACAGGGCATAAGAAACAACTTTAATCTGATGCTAAGGCAGATAAGATGCAGATAAGACACAGATAAAACAGACTGGATAACTGAATGAAGATGTAGAGATTAAAAAGTACTTACTCAGATTTACAGAAGAACAGATCTCCTCATAGCTCCTTCAGTGTTTGGTCTGAAACATACTACAGAGAATTTCAAATTACACTGAAGGAAGGTAAACTTCAGTTTACTTTAGCCCTGTGACTGCTTTAAAGTGCTTGGGATGAACAGACCAGACCATACAATCTAACTTTAGCAGCTTTAGCTCAGGTTTAGTAGTTGCATTACTTTAAGGAAAAATACAGGCCAAATTTTAAATTCCTCAAAGGTGAAAGCCCCAACTTTAAAATGGAGCAAGCTCATGATATAGATTTTATTGACCTCTTTAAAAACCAGTTGCACTGAAAGAAGGTTAGCAGCTGCCTCTAAATCCTCATAGTTATAGTTTAAGCTAAAAGTTAAGTTTCCTTTTGCTTTTTTATAATTCACTCACTCTTATAGCATCTGTTCTGAATCAGGCTATTTTCCCATTGCTTTAAAAAGCAGGTCAGGGTTAATCTCCTGTACCATGTTTGCTTTCCAGGCATTAGTCATGAAACTGCTGATGAAAAGGTGATTTTTGGCATTGAATTTAATTCAACTTTTCTGGAATGTATTCCTAAGTCCCAACAAGCCTCTATTAGGTGGTATATTCAGCGCTCTGGAGAAGAACATCGAGAGGAGGTAAGTTATAGTCATCAGGGCAGGTTTCCTCTACAGAGAATTCAGCTGAGCATTGAAAGCCAGGAGTTATTGGGATTAGTCATTTTACTTTTCCTTGCTTCACCTTAGGTATCACATAGCATTCTGCTATCACCATTTGGGGCATGCAGTGGGGAAGAGAGAAGCCATTTGCACTGTATCAGAAGCAGATTTCTATATTTATTTCAACTTACATGCTCATTCAATTAAAAAAAAAAGAAAAGGAAGAAAATGTTAATTAGTGGTAAAAAGTCAAAGCCAGTTTGTTCAGTAATTAACACAACTACTTCTGTAGGTAAATGTATGTTCAAAACCCTATGTTTCAACAAAATCTCAGCTTCATTTAGTGTCTAATTGCATTCAGTTGTCGTGTTAAGCAGTGTAGCTAAGAACTGCATGTATGGCTTGCTGCTTCTCTTCATCTCTCCCCAGAGAAGGAATGGTCTGTGAGGAAAAAGGCTTTTTATTTGTTTGTTTTTTTTTTTAAACTTGTTAGTGAAGTCTGAGAATTTTTCTTAAACAGCACTCTGCTCTGATGCAGAGATGTCAGGTTGAGGATTGTACCTTGCATCCGGAGTAGAAAGCAGTGAGACCTGTGATGGCTTTTAATTCCTTTGGGAGGCAGGTTTGGGGTCCTCACTTTGGGTGGAGGAGCCCTGGAGAAGCCTCCAGGTTGCTGTATACTGTCCTGCACAATTTCCTGATGCTTTCTCTCTGAACTAGTGAAAAAGGGGCCCTCTGACATGCCCAAAAGGTCAGTGTGCTGGGACTGGTTTGGACTGCGTTTGAGTGAGTTTCAAACCTCAGGAGTTTTCATAGCCTTTCTTTTACATGAGTGATTCTGTGTCTGAGGCCAAGTCCTGCTGTGATGGCAACCATGGCAACAGGGAAGGCGAAGGGAAATGAACTGCCCTTTCAAAGGAGCCGGTCCCAGATGCTAGATATGCCTTTTTGTTAAATGTTCATCCGATACAAAAATTAGTTTAAATGACAGCAACTATCAACCATACAACTGCTCTTCCACTCTCAATGATAATTCATCCTATGAGACTTTCTGAGTGCAGAAAACATGCTGGTCCTTTCTAAAGGCTGGGGAGATGCAGGTCAGGGCAGGTGCCAGTGAGAGCATCACCTCTGGGTGAGATGTGATTCATGGAAGTTACCCCAAAGTTGCAACTCCAGTTATGTCTTGGAACAGAAAGCCAGAATTAGGGGATACAAGACACTTCTGATTTTCCACCAGATAAGACAAAAGAACCCACAAGGCTGTATACTGACTGCAGTACTTTTAATTTACTCCCCTTCTCTTACACATGTTTTGGATTGGCAAAGTTTTTTCCCTCTTCTGGGGAAAAAGACCCTTAATTAATTTATAGGCACAGGTGCATTACACAGTAAAAGATTACTGGTTTGAAATACCGTGTCTAACCTCCATTATGGCCCATACCCAACTAGAAGTGTATCAGCATTTAAAGACCTACAGGCATTCATTGTGCCATAATGGATTTACCTTTACTGTCCTGTACTGCACTCCACTTCCCTAAGGCAGCAGTTTGCAAATGCACTTACATATTTGATCAGGGAAGCTAGTAAAGTACTTATTTAATTCTAACCATGTGTTTAAGACTCATTTTTAAGTAAATTTAAGCAGATAGTTAACAGGGTTATGACTTTTTTGGGGGATTGGGTTTTATTTTGATTGTCTTCTTTTTTTGTGTAGGTTTTTTTTTTCCTTCTTTTTTTTCTGAATAGGAAGTTATGTCAAGTTTTGAGGAGACAATAATTTTTAAAAATAATATTCCAACTTTACCATGTGCCTGAGCTTCTAAACAAGAGCTACAAATTTTTTATAAAGCAACCAGTTCCTTGTGAAGAATGTAGTATTTCTGTATCATAAGAAATCACACTTTCAATACTTGAAAGCCTCTTTCAAGGGCTGCCTCTGAGTTTTATCTGTGTCAGTTCAGGGAAAAAAATATTATCAGTTAATTTTGTCATAAATCACACGTTCAAATAGGCCTCTGAAGGTCATGAAACCAAGCTCAAACTCTTTCTTATTTGATTGTGGAACAAACAACAAGTCAAACCAACTTTGAGCAAAGTTACGGCAGGCTAACATATATACCACAGCCTAAATTAAGGCTAGATTATTTTTTACCACACTTTGTATTTCCAAAAGCATTGTGGCAGTGACTTGGCCCCTTCTACTTGTTCTGTTCCAAATGCCAGTTACTCAGGCATGGTGATGTCCAGCACTGCAGGACTGCCCAACCTGCCAAGGATGTGCACGTTGAGAGGGAGTTGGGGAATGTGTGCACGTGTGTGGGGGCATTTGAGGCTCCAGCAAGTGCTCAGCATTAATTTTTGCACATTAGCAGCCTTCTACAGCAGTGTTTACTGGGCTTGCTATGTGTAAACAGTCTGACATCAGTTTGTATGAGAAAAGTAAATCTTTGCTAACAGGCTAGATTAACCTTTGAGGCAAATTTAGAAGAAATTTTGAAGGAGAAATCTGCACAGATTTCCTACATAATGAATGGTAAAAGTAGACAAATACCTTTTTACCAGATATTGTACCTAAAGCCATAGCAGTGCTTCTGTGATCTAACTGTGATAAAATAGAAGTTGGAACACATGTTTCTCAGCTCCTTGGGGTGATTTCATTTGTTTTGTAGTGTTTATTTTTTGGGGGGCTTTTTTTTCAGTCTGAAGATAACTGCCCACAGAAATGCATAGGCACACATTGATGGTTAGAGGATCATGTCACTTAAAGACAGTGTATAACTTTGTTTTAATTTTGTTTGAATCTTGTCTGAAAATTCTAAGAGTAACAATTTGTAGTATTTTGACAAGGGTTAGTTTCAACTCCTGAGCAAACTCAGCTTGCATGTATCATACTGGGAGATGCCATTTTTAGAAGAAATAAAAAAAGAAGTTTTTTGTTTACTCTTTAAGATAAAGATATTATTCTAGAAATTACATGTTTTCAAATGCCTAAAGTTAAATTAGTCATTTCTTATGTGGGTGTCTAAATGACTAGGTCTGTAGAGATGATGAAGAATCATTCTTATTTGATGGAATAAATGTTAAATGGTTAAATGTTAATCCCTTGATAACTTGAGGATCTATAAATTGAGGTTTTTCTAACAACTTGAAAATGAGTGAAATCAGTGAAAATGAGTTCATTGGTATAAAAGTGTAATTGAAGGTCTTCCTAGAAAATCCAAAGATCAGAGTAATTGACTTTCTTTTTAAAGTACTTCAACTTGACAAAAAAAACATATGTGACAGGAACAATGTAGTCATATTTAATGTACAGCTTGATCTTTGCTCAACCAATGCCTTACCAGAACTTTTCCCATTACAATTATATTTTCTGCTCTCTCTCTCTCCCTTCCTGCAGCAGATTTCTCAAATAACACTGTACATTCTTTTAATGCACGTCTTAGCTGTGTAACTTATTGTGATGACGATACCATGCTTTGCAAGTGACTCCATGCACCTGGAACTTAGGTTACGGACTTTTAGTTCCAGGGCTGGAACTGTAATGTCTCAGCAAGTCTTTAAACTTGGCTTTACAAATAGATGGCTTTGCACTGTCCCAGACATGCACCACAGGTTCCTGAGGGAAGGAAAAGGGCAAAATCCAGACTAGATGGGAAGCGTTTGGCCCAGCAGGATGTCCCCGACATTTCACCCTTAAGGTCACGGTTCAGAATGTAACTTCCAGGCAGAGCAACCTGTGGGGAGGGACAGGATCTCCTGTGGTACAGAAGCTGTCACCAGGTCATTTTCCTGCCAGTGGGAGTACATTTCCCTGTAGTTTAGGGCCATTTTAAGGTCAGGAGTCAAATATCTAGTGCTTTTGTGGTTAGTGTTGCTCACGCAATTGATCATGTTTGTTCCTGTGCGTGCAGGGTTAGTCACTGGGATGACGGAGAGTGTTTCAGTGCCTGGAGTTCATAAAAAACTCTGGGGACGTCATCTGTTCGTAATGTCTTAAACTGCTGAAGCTCTCTGAAGCTTAAAACAGATACTATTCATTTCTCAAAAAAATTGCTGTGTTATTTTATGCATACAATAGGAGCCAAGACTGCAAAGAGCAAATGCATGGCTCCCTATCAAGCCATTAGTTTTGGTGCCTCATGGCTCTGAAAAGCATTGGTCCCTCAGCTTTAGGCTGCACTTCACCCCGAGTCTCTTGTGGCTCCAGGTCTACCAAGGAAGGGTCATATAGTCTAAAGTGACAGAATAGGTGCAGATAACTTTTAGCTCTCTTCTTTCTGCCCTACTTGTACCTGGGGGTGAAAATAAATCCGCCAAAATGCATGAGGACATTCCAGTTTCTTCGTCATCAGTTCTCACATTTTCCATACTCCTTTCCCACAGTCCAGGCTGTGTTTTCCCACTTATAACCATCTGATATTTTGGTAGATATAAGAGTTTGACTAGCTTTTGGACAGGCCATTTTGCAAGATGCAACACTGAGATCTAGTTCCCCCATCAGAGTAAAGAGATGTTGTTTCCTCACTCATTTTAGGCAGTTCTTTCAGTTTATCCAAGACAGAAGGTTCCATTTTTGTGTCTGGAGGTTTTTGCATCATGATGATGACTTTCCTTGTTACAAACATCTGGTCAGCAGCATCTAGTGACAAAAGGCCACAGATTCAGTGCCAGTCTTGGAATCTAAGATTTGGATGATTGCTAAGTAAGGTAGAAGGCACACAGCAAGGAATGAATTACCAGTAGTACCTTCTGTCAGAGGAGGGTAATTCAGTGTTTGAATCCTTAGGTCAATGAAAAGAGCTCAGGAGAATGGGAGAAAAAAAAAAGAGATTCATTCTGCAGCCTAGGGGGTACTTATAGCTCTCATGCTTTCATTCTTTTATTTTATTATTTGACTCATTGGCTTTTTTTTCTAATAGCTTGCGTTTCTTAAGTAAGACTAATATTCTTGACAGTTTCATGTAAAAAGAAGTAACTCTGAATTGAGATATAGCATGTGACATTTCCAGTTTGATTTGGATATATTATAGGGATAGGAGTTTAAAGTTTAGTCTCAGAATAAGCTTCACCTTGAAACTAATTGGAATCATGCGTTTTCATAATGACATTGTACCAGTAACACGTTCTTCATTTTTCCTGAGGCTGTTGGTAAATACAAAAAGATGTTAAAAAAAAAAGAAAGAAAAAGAAATTAACTCTACAGTTGTGTTGGAGCTAAATGATTATTTTCCCATACAAAAGAAACAAAGCCATGTGTAACAATAATGCCAGAAAAAACCCTAGAGTGATCTTTATTTCCAGTCAAATTATGAGGATGAAGAAGAGAACAATAGAAAAACAAAGATGAATGTGAATTCTCAACAAATGTTCCTCATTTTCTTTTCTCGCCCTCTCAATTTGTTCAGGGGTTGCAGCTAACCCATGATTAGTCCAGCTTTACCTCCAACATTTTTTCACATGGTGATTAATGAGGGAAGGCAGGCTTTGAAGCCACTTTCTTCTCCCAGACAGGTGCAGTGTTTTAACTGTGAAAGAGTTGACATGTGAATTATTTGTAAAGAGGGGGCTATCTAAACACATCATTAGCAAAGGACAAAAAGCATTGACCTAACCTGGTGACACAGCACTTTCAAATCCTTGGTTGTTTTCCAACTTACTGATGGTTTAAAGATTTGCCACCACTATTGGCAGTGCCTGTTTTTATCTTCATTGTTAAACTCAGCTTGTGAAAATCAAGTGTTAAATTTTTCAGATATTGCCAGTATCAGTGGTGTGTGCCACAATTCACGTAGTGTAATTTTTGGCAAACTTATGTGCTTATCATGAAGGATGAAAGGTAAAATTTGTTGATACAATATTATCAAAAATCTGCTTATACTTCTCTAAAAAAAGAAAGCTAATGGTAATCAATTGATTCATCTTTTGTGGTTTATAATGTGTTTCCTATGGAACAACGCTGTGTCTCTCACGTTTAAGTTTTATTATATGCACAAATTTAAGCACATGTCAGCAAGCTTTTATGAATTTAAGCCTTTGCACTTCTGAATTGTTAAATCCTACTTACAAATATTTTAGAAGATTTACTGATTTTGAGACGGAGGGGGATGAAACAGTGAATCCACATCCGACCTAAACAAAATGATGTCTTTTATCTAACTAGTCTTTTCACTCTCCTCAGAATTTAATAAAATATGTTTTACATCTATAGGTCAGCAACCAAAGACCACATTAAGCATTCAAGTGAAAGGTTAAAGATCTACTACCAAGTAATGAAATGCCAGGTGTTTATGAAACTCCAGAGCCCTGTGGGGAGAAAGCAGAGAGGAAAGACAGGAGGAGTTCTGAACCTATGGGTAAAACAACATAAACAGGATACCAAAACGAGAAGTGAGGGGGGAAAGCAGTAATGAAGTGTTGCTCAATATGTGTGAAATCGGAGCCATAATTTTATCCTGCCAGAGGATAAGAAAGGAATGAACAATGAAGGCACAGAGGAGGAGGTGACAGTCACTCTAAATCAATATCCAAGGTTAACACAGGACATTGTTTAAGAACACTGCTTCATTAAAAATAGGAGTCATGTTGGGCTGGGATTAAGGGACACAACCAATTTAGAGTGTTAGCTTTGTCTGCAGTATCCCAAAGCAGATGGGGGACAGCTCCATCAGTCAACACATTTACGACTAGAAAGTGTCGGCTACTGCACAAATGGTAAATAGTTGTGAGTAACAGGGTGCTGGACTCGGGGGTCCAGCGATGTTTTCAAGTCTAGATCTGCCATTATTCTGCCTTTCTTTCACTGAAAATAGGCGAGGCCCTAGTGAGGGCACTTTGGACTGGCACCCAGCCAGCCAAAGCAGCCAGCTGGAGATCTTCCAAGTGTAGGAGGTACACAGCTGTCAAGACGCTCTAGACTACAATACTGGCAGAGCCACCGACAGGCAGATGCTACTGCTGCGATTGCATCAAGCCTCAAGCTCAAAGAGATCAGTCCTGTTTTCACTCAGACAATGTGGGAACTTGGGCTTTGCACAGTGCCTTATGAAACCCAAATGTCTGGAAGTTTGCTGCTTCCCATGCTTTTTCTTAAATCTCTCAAACTTGGGTTTTCATGTTAACATGAAGCCTGGGAAGAAGAAGGAGGGATTTCCTTGTCATATTGCAACTGCTAGGCTTCCAAGCACTTCCACCTGACCACTGCTCCTGCATTTCCCTTTGGAATGCACAGCATCATGAGGAAACACCTGCCCTAGACACATTTCAGCCTACATCTCCTTATTTGTGGATTAATTTATACATTTTATGCTCCTGTTTTTACTGTAGAAAACGTATACATTTACTTAGAATGAAGTATCACTAGCTGATGAAATTGAGGAATATTGTCCTACGTCGTGGGTTCTGCAGATGGAAGAGAGACCTCTTCTAGTCTGCTTCTCTGCAATCTTCTGTGCATGTGCTTGTGGCTTGACCATAATTTCTCTGGTTTAAACTCAGTGTGGTAAATCAGAAGTAGCTTGTGTCATGTAGCACCTGTTGTCAGGACAATCGATTTTCCAGGAATATCCTGAAATTTCACCCTCCTGGTGCCAAGTAGGCAGGCTTATATGCAGTTTACAAACAATGAAATTAAAGTTCTGGGTTGACTCAAAACTGTCAGCTGAAGGCAGGAACCAAAAAATATTTGGCCACAGAAACAGGCAACCAGGGCCATGGCTTTTGTAGCACTTGATTTCTTGTCTCTGCTGCTATTGTACCACTGGCAGTACATAGGCCTATATCCATCCACATATCTATCTATCCATCTACTTGCATATCTACTTACCTGCACACCTGTCTAATCTGTATGTTAATGAAGACTGTTAAAGCTGAAAGAGTAGGAAGACAAGTCTTTCCTGTTTCTCTCTCTGGATGTATTATATCCATGTGTATTGTTCTTTTTCTGGTGATCTTGATATGGTCTCTCAAATATTTTAATCATTGCAAAGCAATTGTCGTAGAAACTTAGAAGAGGGTAAAGCTAAAAGCCCTAGAAGGTCAACTCATCCATCTCTTTGCTCCAAGAGACTCTATTATGATAAAGTGAGTTAGAGTCATAACAGATGGAGAATCATATGTATGTATAAATTTTTTCCCATGGAGTAGCAGAGGGAATCATGTGCAGATTTTTTACATAAAGAAACAGTGTGTAGCTTACCCACTGTGAATAAATCTAATTTAGTCATCTTTATGCCTCCCTGATCTTCATCCTCTGAAGTTTGCTGGAGGGTCAGATGTGCACTCTGGGAAATTTTCCAGATTCTGCGTTGGTTCTCTCTGGCCCCATAACTCCCTTCTTAAACCTACTACTCAGCCTTGAGCTGAAGTGTTTCTCCATGCCACCGATGCCACCAGCAGTGCTGAGGTCGCCCTCAGCAGCGCTCCGGGTGCTGGTTGTGCTGCAGCCTCTGTGTGGCAGCAGAACACAGCGCACCTGGGAGGGAACAGCTCTGGGCTAGACCGGGATCGTTTCCAAAGGAAATGCTGGTGTTGGACATTGGGAGTTAGGGTTCTGCTTTCTACTTCTGCCTCTGCTACTAATCTTTATATGGTCTTTGGCAAATCATTTACCTTCTATGTTTCCCAGCTGCAAAAATACTTAGGTGCCCAGTGCCCCATCCTGGGTTTTTTTGTTTGTTTGTTTTTTTTTGGGGAGTGGTGGTGGTTTTTTTTGTTGTTTTTGGTTTTTTGTTTGTTTGTTTGGGGGGAAGGGAATGTTATTTTTTGACTTAGGTTAATTTGGAAATCAATTGCAGATCACCAGATATGTAACTTTAACTTACCTGACTGTTATTAGTCTTAAGGTGCACCTTATTTTTAACATGTGAGATCCTGTATTTTTTTTTTTTAAATGTTTCCATTTGTAAGTGAAATTGCAGCTCCATGCTGACAGACTTCAGCTCTCACTTGCAATCTTATTCTTTTCTTTGCTTTTTTTTGTTCTTATTTTTCTCTTATACTTTTTTCTTATTGTTTTTCTATTATTCTTCACAGATCTTAACAGTAAAAGAACTGTACTTGGTTGTGTCCATCCAGCCTCATTGCCTGCTTTTAATCACAACTAAGGGAGTCAAAGCCAGGATTAACTTTCTTTTGTAAAACCTGGTTGAAGAAGATCAGAATCACAGCATTTCACTTTAGAAATCAGTAGAAGTACTTCTATTCATTGTTACAGCACTCCAGATATATATAAACATGATGGTATTTTTGGGTGTATTATAGATGCCTCAAAAGGAACAGTTAAAAAATGAATGGGATTTGTGGCAGTAAATAGCTACCCTTCCTTGGAGAATGCAGCCTCAGTCACTGCACTGTGGTGTGAAGAGTATTACTGTCTGTCCTGTCAGCTGTACAGCATCTGTCTTTTGCTACTGCATGCTGAATGTCCGTGATCCAGATGCTATAGTTAGGAACAGAACTCAGACCTTGAAAGGAACTCCCGGTGTCCGTCCCAGCTGCACAGGTCCGCCGTGTGCTGGCACTGTAGGGACCGTGCGTCAGACGAGCCTTCTCTCCCCCTCAGCATAGCACTGACATTCTGGCTTTGACAATGACACTCACCTATTGTGCTCTTTTCTTTCCAACCCCACAGCTGAAGGCTGATGAAAGGATCATTAAAACCGAGCACGGGCTGCTGATCCGCAGCTTGCAAAGGAGGGACGCAGGAGCCTATTTTTGCAAAGCCCAGGAGCACACCTTCATCCACACCATCGTGAAGCTGAACCTGAACGTCATCGAGAATGGACAAATGGAAAGCACTCAGAAAACTGAGGATGAGGAGGGCCGGGTGAGGGATTTGCTGACGGAGTCCCGGCTGAGGTACAAGGACTACATCCAGCTCGTCAGCAGCCCCAGCTTCAGCCTGGATGAGTACTGTGAACAGATGTGGCACCGGGAGAAGCGGCGGCAGCGGAACAAAGGTGGTGCCAAATGGAAGCATGTGCAGGAGATGAAAAAAAAGCGAAACCGAAGGCACCATGAGCCAGCCAGGCCACCATCGACGTAGTTTGTAAATGCTATTTAAAGAAAGGACATTTTCCATGAGAAAAAAAAAAAAAATACTGTGTTCTGGTTTTGTGCATCTTGCCTATGATTAGTACTGCTTCTTATTGAAATCAGAAAACTTACCACCACTGTTAATCCGTGCGAGACTGTACAGTGGGATTCAGTACCAAATGAGATGTTCCTTATTGGAGTACCACACACCAGGCAATAATTTCCAATGCATTCATTAGAAAAGATGTACACTTTTAGCTAATTCCTGGGTAGCCTGAGGCTGCGTGAGCTGTGTTCTGTACTTCCTGCATAATTTTCACATAGGATTTAGTGTCTGTGTTCTCATGTCAATATTTGCTGCCACATTCCACCCCAGAGGTGGCTGCATTTCAGGGGAGGGCAGATGTATTTCCAGTTCTTTGGCATCTTTCTGAATAAGAAGCATGGTAGAAATGTGTGACAGATCTGCAAAAATATCCTCTAATTTACCCACTGGGCTTCTATACAGGCACATGGGTGAGGTTTGCTAGCACAGAGGCACAGCAAAAAATCAAATTAAGTTTTGGCTTAGGGACAGTATTCATTCTCCCCATAAAAAAGTGAAAGCATAATCATGGTTTAAGAGAGGGGAATTATCGAGCATTATTCATTAGAGTTTGAGTAGCCACCAGTTTGCAGTCCATCTGCTGAAATGAAATGTTGACTCTAATTGAAATTGCCACTGAGATGCTTGGGAGTAAATTTCCTAAGTGGTCCATGGGAGGTATGTGCACAAATCCTATTAACAAATAATGGGATTCCTGCCTGCACCTCTCCTATGTCTCAAAAGGTCTGACTCTGACTGTTTCTCTGGTCCTTTGCTGGCTTTGTTTTATGCAGAGGAAAAGAAAATCAAAAGACAACAACAAGGCTAAAATGAAAGACGATGAGGGAAAATATTTAGTGGCTGAGACCAGTGCTCTTGACACAGAGCTGACATTCCTCAGATGTGTGTATTCTTTGGGATTTTCTCTCAAAGGTCTTATGTATTTTTAAGTTGAAAATTTACATTGTTGGAATTAATACTTTTATTATAATTAAATAAGAGATGTCCATGTGTAAATAAAACTTGTAAGTTAGAAATTTGCTATATGCCATAATTTCATTTGTAAATTGTTCCTTGTTCTTTGGTTCATATTTTGGGTTTAATAATGTAAATTTTTTCCACATAAGTAAGAAACACTGGCCTCATTCTTGTCTATTTTACATCAATATGATTTCATTGATTTTATTCCTGATATGCAGCAACAAACACAAGCTCAAAATCAGGCCTACTGTCTCCTCATACGAGTCACAGCCCCCTCCCTTCCATCTAACCTCCCTCCGTTTTGCCTTTCACGCCTTTTTGAGTGTGAAATGACAAATTAGCCACTTCCTCACATGGAAGAGAGCTTTGATGGATACCAAAACGACAGACTTTACTTGTTTCTCATGCATTCTACAGACCTTGGGAGCAAAATCTGTGGGAAACCCATGCAATTGATGTGCACCTCATTAAGGGACCAAAACTGTTGGCTCAGAAGCCCTTGCCCATGCTGGTGTTTGTGCGCGCATTCAGTCACAGATCTATAATTGTGAAGGTCCAATTTGCATCATTTCCTCTCTCTTCAAAGTCTGATATGGAGAAGTGTTTGTCAGGTTTCAGAAAGGAATCTCAGCTTACCCACCCTCGTTTCTTGTAAAACCCGAAAGCTGCCTTTGCATGTGTTGTACAAAAGCCAGCGGGACCGTATGACATTAATTTTAGATGCTTTTTTAATAGGAGATGTATGGGTTAATTAGGAAATATTAGATAGCATGCATACAATGCTTTGATAGTGTAAAGCACTGAGTGCTAAATATTATAAAATACATCTGTGGGAAGAAGGGAATTTCTCAGCACAGGACCTTTAATCAGCAGATAGACTGATGCTGAAGATACTAACCAGTTGTACAGTACTTTGAGAACATGCAGAGAACTTTTTGGCATTTTTGCTGCAAAAAAATGCAGGCCAGGCATTTCACAAGAGGCTCATCAATTTGGGTACCTTGATTTTAAGGCCAATTAGGACTACTTAAAAGGAGGTATGGGGGGGTTATTAAACTGCTGCATATAAAGCACAGGTATACTTAATATTCTTGGCTGTAAGGTTATGTTTTCTCTAGCCAGAACCTGCCCAGTTATTCCTTATTAGATTTTTATCAGTCCACAAAGTCCCATTTCTCTGACTTGGACATTAAGGAAATGAGTGGAACCACACCAAGGCTATGGAATAGCAGGTGGGCTGCATTCTCATGCACTGCCAAAGGATCTACTCATCAGTGGTGATATAGTACTTCAATTACTGAATGTCAGACTACTTTCATCACATTTGCCTACTTCATAAGAAAAAGCAAAGCAAGGTCTTCTTTCACAGTTTTTCTCCTCCATGAAAACTAAATCATATGATTTATGTTTAGATATGATTGGGGGTTTGTATTCTACAAATGAACCTCCCCAGCTGACTTTAGTAGAAATCTGGGATGAGGGTCTCCGTGCTGGGAACATTAGATTTAAATGGTTGAATTAAAATGTTATTACTCTTAAAAAACACTTTCATTTCTTTTATTTCAAATGTTCTTGCCATGAGATTCTTCTTAAAGAAATGACCTCATCAGTCTGGGGTACAGTGGTAGCATAAAACCCCAGGTGAGATATATCACCTTTTCCATCATGGGAAATAAATTCAATATCCTCCAAACCGGTGTGTTGCATTGGGTTCATGCCACTCTGGGGAACATATTTAATAATCCTGCATAGATAAAAGTCTGTGTTTTGATACACTGGGCAAGATGAATGCTATAGCTGGAAGGGGTAGCACATCTCATGCACAGGATGTAATACACATGCAAGGAGACCAGAGCACCTTGGAGACCAAGGAATGAGAGAGATAGATTAGGAATCACTACTGAAAGTAAGGCAGGACTCAGCAATGCAAACCCAGGAGCAGGAGGAGCATTGGGTTTTTCCCACAACCTGCAACCCCAGAGAGGTTCTGAGAATGAGTTAGACCAGAAACTGCGATAGGGGAGTATACCCCTCTTTTCAAAAAATTTCATCTGTGTAGTTTGGAGTTTTAACCTGAAGTCTGCTTAAATTTCAAATCAGTGATTTGGAGGTCAACTGAGCTGCTGTGAACTGTGCTATGAGCCACAACAGGCCCATAGTTAAAATGAAACTGAGCCATGCCACCTCCTTCAAGAGCTCCATAAAAATTTAAGTTGGACGAATTTTTAGTTCAGAGTGGAAAAAAGTTGCCTCCACCTTAATAACTGTAGGTTTTAAAGAGATCCCTTAGGTCACTGATCCAAATGTCATGAGGTTCGACAAGTCCCAGTGCTGGGTCCTACACTTTGGCCACAACAACCTCATGCAGTGCTACAGGCTGGGGCAGAGTGGATGGAAAGCAGCCCACTGGAAAAGGAGCTGGGGGTCTTGGTTGACAGCCAGCTGAACATGACCCAGAGTGTAACAAAGTGGCCAAGAGGGCCAGTGGCATCCTGGTGTACATCAGGAATAAAGAAGCCAGCAGGACTAGGGAAGTGATTCTTCCCCTGTACTCAGCACTGGTGAGGCCACACCTCAAGTACTGTGCCCAGTTCTGGGCCCCTCAACTTTGAAAAGGACATGGAGATACTGGAGCGTGTCCAGCATATGGCAACAAGGTTCATGAACAAACTAGAGAACATGTCTTATGAGGTGGTGGAGTCACCATTCCTGGAGGTGTTTAAGAATTCTCTGGATCTGGCGCTGTGGGTGATGTGGTTTAGGGGTTACAGTCGTAGTGCTGTAACCCCTTGAATTGCATGATATTAAAAGTGTCTTCCAGCCTTGATGATTCTATGATTCTATTCTATGACTCTGTATGATACAACATATATATGTATTTGAACATGCACTCAACCAGGAGTACAATTATTAATACATTATCTTTTTCTTCAGTAAAACATTTCCACTGACCCTGCTTCAGCAACAGGTCAGTGCTGGGCTGAACTGAAGTAGTTTCAAACAGATTCTTAGAATTACTAACACAATGTGAGCTGTACTTATAAAAATGCTGCAAACTGACCTAAAGCTTTAAAGCTCAACAGGGCTCTAAACTTTGCAGCCATCTTGCAGTCAGTTAAAATAAAACAGAAAATGGGATTAGCAGAAAAGGGAATAAAGTATTAACAGTTATTGTGATAAACTAGTTCCGTTACTGGAAACTGTTTCAGCAACAGGTGTGAATGTGTGTTCGTGCCATAAGCAAATACTTTTCCCTCCAAGTGGTTAAAAACTTACATTGCTTGAGGTATCTATAAACCTGAATGCTTTCCAGTTCATACGTAGATTTTGGACCTGGTTCTTAGGTCATCCATAATGAAGTAATTAGACTAAATGCAACAGATTTCCCCTGGTTCATGTGCTTTTGAGATCAGAAGATCCCTACGGTTCAAGTGCTATGAACCTTTTAATCTAACCACTATGGGTATTGATCTTCATTTAACATTTCAGATAATGAATAATTATTTGTTATTATTACTCATTAATCATGTAATGGCCCTCTGTCTCATACTAATGTCTCAATATTTATTAACAATTAAGGGTAGTTGAGTTTGCTAACATTTTGTCATACCAACATATGTGTATAGAAGTGCAATACCAATATTTTACGTTCATTTGGTAACAGAGGTTAATTTGCAAAAGGCAAATGTGAGTCAAGGTTCAGCTCAGCTTCCATTGACAGCAGAGATTAAAATCCTTCTGGAACTGAACTGAAGCCTAGGTACACTATAATCTATTTATAGTCTGGTAGTCAAACACCCAAGTCTATGTGTTGCTCTGTGGAGTGTTTTGGCCTGGTTCTTCTTGCACACAGTTATAGATGAGATGTGGAGGTCTAAGGAATTACATCTGCATGAATGGAAAACTAAGCCCATACATCTCTCTAATATATTCTGTTACATTTTATAAACTTTAAATGGCCTCTATTGTAATATTTTACCATAGTGTTGCTAATATTACCCTGAACTAGGCTTCTGTCATTAGCTGAAGTGTGACATTCTTTGCAGCTGCAATCCAGATTTCAAGGTTTGTAAAGTAAAAAGTCCATTACAGTAGGAAAAAAATGAAGTAATGTGAAAGAGTTTAATTATAAATTCTACAAAACAGATTTGTAAGGTTTTGTTTCTATATATCAAAATAGTGGTTAGCCTAAAATGTGTTAGAAACACCAATATTTATTTTGCTTTTTCGTACAGGTTAGGATACATAACAAATTGTAATCTTGAGTTTGTCACTTGCCAATGTGTGGCTGAAACATCTGGTCTGACAGCTATAGCAAGACTTGTTTTTTACTTGTTTGATCTTTTCATCCCCCAGTTAAGCCCATTGTCTTCTGCCTTTTAGACTCATTGGTCTGTCAGATAACCCCACTATTATATGGAGAAAACCTTCACAATCAGGTGTTTCCATGACTCATAAACATCCCTACAAAGTCACAGTATCACAGTCTGCCTTCAGACGAAGATTTTCCTAAGCATAAGCTTTAGCATTCACTTGCACATGCAAACCAAACGCTGTGAGGTGAGTTCGAGACCAGATGGAGTTTTTGTTTACAAAGAAAATTTTTGGAACCGTTGCTGAGAGCTCTCCTTTCTCTTCTTGCTACTGTGGTTGCTGTGTATAATTTAAAATCAAAGTATTTTGTGCTTGAAACCATAAGGTTTTCCATGTGATATGAAAAAAATACCAAAAAAACAGAAGAACATTTCCAGGTGATTTTTTTTTTTTTTTTTTTTTTTTTTTTTTTTTTTTTTTTTTATGGACTGCTGGTCCAATATCAATCCAATAGTTTCAAACAATAGAAGCCAAGAAAATAATCTTTCCAAACATAGATGGTTGTGTCATTGGTAAGGAGCCCAGACATGTCTCAGTTTTGGTGGTATTTCATATTTTACTCCCTTTCTCTTATGGTATAGAAGTGATTTTTCTTTTTTTCTTTTGATTTGGGAGGGGGGACTTTTTTGGTGGTTGGGGGTTTTTGGTTTTTGTTTGTTTGTTTTGGTTCTTTTGTTTTGTGTGTGTTCTACTCTTTTTTTTTTTTTTTCCCCTTGTTATTTCTCTTACTAAAAGGAACCATACCCAAAGCCAGACTGGTGGTGTAATATATGACAAAGCAGTAAGAGGAACAGAGGGCTTGGAAGGTATTTTGATATGGAGGCAGCATAGTCCATTTGCAAGGCACAAAATCTTAGGGCTTCAATGACTGTGCTGAGAGTTTAAAGACCATAATGCCATTTCACTGGCCCAAGTTGAAGTTGGTGGTAGATTAATAGAAGGTGTATTTTTTAATTTTTAAAATACTGTCAATATAAATAGATCTGTTATTAGATCAGTTATCTATACTTGCCAGAAATATGAAAATAAAAATATGCAAACATTATTTCACAGATTTCCACTTTCTAAATTTAAAATTTTAAAATGCTTTATTTTTAAAAAATTACATAATTTTTTAAAATATTAAATGTTTTTCACAATTAATTTATTAAAATATTTTTAAAATCTGCACTTTCAAACCTCTCTTTGCAAAAAAACCAGAAAAAAATGTCAAAGTTGTAAGTGGAATTGGATAATATTTTAGATTTCCATGTACTTTCAAAAAAGACAAAGAAAAAGCAAATGTTTTTTGTGACCCCTTTCAAATATTTCATGTGACTTTGTCTAAGGATGTTTTTTGTATAAATTAATTGTAATAATCACATTTTAAGACAGCTTGTGAACATCTTGGCTGTAAAAACTGGATGCAAAGCATATGAATCTGTAAAAATACGAATTAAAACAATGAAAAAATATTATTTCCAAACATTTGCATAATTTTTCAGCTTTGATGATGATGCATCTCTGTTCTCTCTCCCCCAGTGACTGTCTCAGGATGTATTTTGGCTCCAAATTCCAAATTCTGAAATGAAACATCACATTAAGTGGAATGGCTGCAAGGATTCTGATTAATATATCACATTTGACGAATAAAGATGATGTTCTCTCTTAAGGTGAAATTCATCACTCTGCCCAGCACAGGAATTGTGTGCCATATACCTTCTCTTTTTATTTGTAAGGCATGAGTGATTCTTAGGTTGACTTTGAGAATAAGGCTGATTTTCAGTCTGTAATACATTTATAGAGTAATAAGACTGAGGCATCTATTTTGTGAATGTTGCAGCTTATTGAGTTGATGTTATAATTAAACCTTAAATAAGCTACGTTTTTGCCAGACCCGATGGTTTATTAAATATTTCAATCTTATGTGCAAAGGTAACTGAAACAATGGATATTTTATTCGTACTATAATAAACAGAAAAATCAGAGTTTTCACCTCTTTATTAAACCCATGCAAAACTAGAGTGAAACAAATTTCAGAGGAACAAAGTCTGCAGCATGTTATGGAAATGGTAAGAGTGTTAGTGCAAGGTTCTGAAATGTGTTGGAAGTCTTTCCTGAGTAAGGACTGAGACTCACCACCCCACTGAGAATGTGCCTAAAGCCAAAAGAGTGAGTTTACAGACAGTTTAGGGAAACCATGGGCTGCACAATGATTTAGATTGATACATGCAGAGCAATGCACAATAGGAAACTCTATGCTTATTAATTTAAATTCAATAATAGCTTTTTAATGCATGCATTTCTAGATGATTAGCAACAACCATTGTCCTTAAAGACTGTGCTGACACTGTGCTTTACAGTTACCCCCAAGCCAAACTGATCGCCCATCCATCTTGGGCTGCCTCAGGAGCACCTTTGGCTCTAAGGGAGTGTGACTGTCTCCCAGCCCTCAAAGTGTTTTCAGAATGGGGATAACTGGAGAGAAGGAAGGGTTCTTTTTTTTTTTTTTTCAAACAGGCATTGCTGCATCTGTTCACAGCTATGGGCAGAGGGAAACTTTTGAGAAAAAAAAACAAACTAACGATAAATCTTTAGGCAGGAAAATAAATAGGCCGACTGGTCCACCTCCTGTTCTAGCCTTCAGCACAGCACCCTGTGTTTCAGGGGATTTATGAAAGGTTAAGGAGGCTAATTTGTTAACAGACGGTCAGCATGTTATTTCCAAGGACAGCCGCATCGCCGCTCTCGAGGATGCCTGTTTCCCAGTCCCATGCTGTGCCCATTAGACCACTGTGCTCCTGACCCTTTGCTCGGAAAGGTCTCGGGGTACTGCTGGCCTGAAAGCTGATGCCAAATCCCAACTGCAGCAATAGCATTCTGCTCACCTAAATTCCACCTGCAGTTGCAATTGGATACGGTATTCTTCATTTCCGAGTCTGAACTCTTGTTTCTGTGTTACCATGCGCTGCTAAACAGCTGCTGTGTTCCCCCACTCCCTCCCCTGTGTTCCCCCACTCCCTCTCCGCAGGTGGCTGCAGTTGATAATGTCTCATGTAGGATCAATCTTGGTCTCATTGAAGTAAGTGGGAATTCTGCCAGCATGTCCCAGATCTGGTTCTGCATCCAGCTGGTAAAGCACTTCCAGCTCCTGAAGGAGAAGAGGTGCTCTGCACAGCCTGGCTGATTAGACGTGTTCGTTAGCAGAGGCGGGTGTCAGAGGGAGAGGAAGAAAGAAAGAAATCCTTCAGCTTCTTTCTGACACCACTCACTTGGTAAGAGCTTAAATGAAGCACTGGTTTGTGTGCACTCAAGGCAACAAAAGCTAATTAAGCTGAAATCTGTCGTTTTCTCTGTAAGAGTTTAGCAGGGTCAGACTTCAGGACAATTAGTGATGAGTCTCAGGAAGAATCACACAATATCTTTTGTAGCTGCTCAGAAACATTTCCAGCACTGATTGGCTCCCTGAGCTCCCCCTGCTCCACTCTTTTCCATGTGTGGTGCCTCTTTTCAGGCCCTCAGAAACCAGAAGGGCTGTTAGCTGAGGAAGTCTGTGCTTAAAGTAAGAGCTATGAGGTAAAATCCGGCCCTTCACGATTCAAATGGCGGGAAGTGTTCTGGGACGTGTTCACACACAGAGTCCATATGTACTGCGAAAACAAGTGACTGGGAGCTAACAGCTTGTTCATAATCATTTATATTTCTGCAAAGTAAAACCTGGTTCAGGGGATACTTAGGGGTTCATATATTTTGCAGCACTGCATCCATGTAGTTACTGTGTAGGGTAATAGTGATAGTGCTGCAGAATGAGAGAATCTGCAGTTCCCAAGGACATTTCTGCAGGAATGTTCATCCAATACTGAACAAAATGCACACCAGGTTAGACAGGACAGTTCATGAATTGCTGATACACATTATCTCCCTCCTTCTTTCTGCTTTAAGTTCTTTATAACAGTTTGTAACTGAATATATCAACGGAAAAAGTTAGCAAGCAGTTTTAAGAGTTGCTAGATGAAACTGAAGTGTTGTTAGGACAGGAAATGACAAACTCTGACTCTTTGGCCAAAGTTTGATTCTTTGCCTTGCAATAAAAGTGTTAATGGGTATCGTTTTTAACATCTTCCAGTGTTGCAATTACATTACATTGAAATTACGTCTTCCAGTGTTAGGTGCAAGCTGCTCCTTCTCTGCTTCTTTCACAGTTAGGTGGGGTCTTTAATTTTCTCCCAAGAAAACTTGGCTGTTATTTTTTCCCTCGTAAAGAAAACAACCACAAACACTCAGTGTTTGGATTATATCTGCTAACATGTACTAGACTTGCTTTTCTCAGTGGATGGATCATTGTCAGGGATTTCAAGTTGAGATCAGGTGTTGGCATGTGGAGCACTGAAACTGTTAGTTTTAGCTTTGGAAGTTGACAGCTTGGGCACATAGGAGGCTTTTAAAAATACTCACATGAGAGTCATTGTCATTAAGGTTTATTATTTAAGGAAACAGAAAATCTTGTTATGAAATCAAAGTAATATACATTTTGGGTGATTCTGCATTACAGGGAAGATGGGTCACAGTATGAAATTGTTGCTACCCTTAAAGGAAAAACCCTTAGATGTCAACAGCTAAGGTAAATGGCTCCATCCCCCAAAGTACAGCAGTGGACCAAAGCTTTTTGAAGAGCAGTTTTCAAGATTAGTAGTAAGAAAGTTGCAGGAAACACTGATGATTCTTCTTTAATGGAGAAAAAACCTAGAAATTCCCTGTTTCTTAGTCTGATACAAGTCAATATTCAGTGTGTCTTAATTTGTGTCTTCCAGCATATTTTTAAGGTAAAGACTGTAGGATATGTGTGGCATACTCAGGGTATGCCAAAGGGTATGCATGCGCTGCACTGTGAGAGCTATATTAATGAATGCCAAACAGGAAGATGTGGCTATTACTGGTTATTGTGGAAAAAAGGTACCACTGCTCCCAATTACTTGGGAAATAGTGATCTGGCCTTGATAATGTAAAATAGCAAATTCAGTGCCCATCCTCCTTCTGAGTCTTTATGTACATATCTGTGTAAGGCAGTGAATCTGATGTACTTGAGACAACTTGTACTGTTGGACCTGAAACAATTGTGTAAGTGACCCAAAGAGGCCATGACTGTGGCATACACAAAGATGGGTGGATTTGTGTGAGTCAGTGGAGTGCTGAGAGCAAACCAAATATAGCACGGCCAAAGAAAACTTAGCAGTTGTTTTCCTAGGGAACATGCAGGATTGCCAATTGTTGTTAATCTGACCATCATATCGGTATTGCCCCTGACTTTTCCTGTATATTTTCATCTCTGTGTAGATAGCCCAGTCGTAAAATCCAGAATAAAATTTTTCATTCAGGAGACTGAGCAGCTAAAGCTCAGGAGCTGTGACACAGAGTGGCAATGAGTCTTATTTAGGATCTAGCCCTAAATCAAAACTTTAACATTTGTGGTACAGAAAAGTTAGTGAATTCTGAATCTTAAAACACTGGCAAGCAATCCAGCTATTGAAACAATCCTTTTCTGCACATACCTGCCTTGTGTTGTACATTCTGGATGTGTTTGAGGTTCATTTGTTCTTTGCAGCATCATCTGCAGGATGCCATTAGATAAAGAGGAGGAGGATTACAACAAATTGTGTGCTGCTTTTGACTGCTTTTGACTAATTTTCTGAACAGTGGCTACTCTGGGAAAATGTTTTGGATTTGTGCTGAATTCAGTGATGACAAGACAGGCATGTTTTTGTTATTGCTGAGCAGGGCTTACACAGAGCCAAGGTCCTTCCTGCTTTTTGTCATGCCACGCTGGTGAGGATGTTGAGGGTGCGTGGGAGGTTGGGAGGAGACACAGGCAGGACAGGTGATCCCAAATGACCAAAAGGATACTCCCTACCATGACATCATGCTCAGTATATAAAGCTGGGGGGAAAGAGGAAGAAGAGGGGACATTTGGCAGTGATGACATTTGTCTTCCCAAGTAACCCTTACATGTGATGGGGTCCTACTCTCCTGATGATGGTTGAACGCCTGTTTGCCCGTGGCAAGCAGTGAATTAATTCCTTCCTTTGTTTTGCTTGTGTGTGCAGCTTTTGCTTTCCCCATCAAACTGTCCTTATCTCAACCCATGAGTTTTTCAGCTTTTACCCTTTGATTGTCTCCCTGATCCTGCTTGTGGGGGAGTGAGCAAGGGTTTGCATAGTGCTTAGTTGCTGCCTGGGGTGAAAGCAAAGTGGATTAAAATCCAAGATTTTAAACAGGGAGTAAGTTATAAAATTTTTCAGTTTTCAGAATTTTCATCTTTTTCTGCCTGGACGAAGTTGTGGACAAAACCAAAGCCATGTGAGTATATTTACCTGGCACCAAGGCAGTCTCAGAAGAAGAGAGGCCAAGTCCCTGCTGACATACTTCTTGTCCACACAGAAGAAAATGCCAGTAGAGAGTAATGCTGCCACATAAGAAAATCATAATCATATTCTCATGGAATAAATTTTTAGTAAAGTAAAGTAAAATATGTTGCATGAAACATTCATATTGCACCTTTCACTTCAAGTTATTTCTTTTGTGAAAAGAATACAGTCTAAACACGATTTTGTAGGGGTGCTATCTCAGGAATTCACAATTACCTTGTTGCATATGCCAGCTTCCCTCCTTGGTCCTTTTCGATATCACTAGCTCAGCATATGAAAGTCCTCCATGAAAAATGAAAATGCTCTGGAATACAAGTGGTAGGAAGCACATGTTATTTTACACAATGATGCAACTCCATTCTGTTCCTATTAAAAGAATTTTTTTCATCATGAGTGCTCCTGTCCTTTTTCTCCATACACAACACTAAATCTTCTGAGGTTTATTTTCTAGATTTTGTTGTTTGTGATATGTGTTCTGCTTTTGTTTAGACTGGGAGGAGACCTTTTTTATTCATAACAGAATACAGGATTACATTTATGTATAGAAGTTATTTGAAAGAGGAAAACACAATACTAAGAAACTGCTGAAATTTCAGACATCATATGGGAAGCTTGTTTTATGCAATGTGCAACCAGTTGGTTAAATGAAATGACAGGAACCCAAAGATCAGGAAAGTGTATGTTGAAGATTGCTGTATGTCTCATACTATATTGCATCATGTCATACACCAACATTTTTCAAAGATGAATAATTTTATATGCATAATACAGATTTAAATTTAATCATAAATCTGAACTTTGGCTAAGTGATATATATATATATATATAAATAATTACAATAACAGGAACAATTTTAGAAACATTAACAGGAATATATGTCTTAAAAAAGTTGAGAAGATTTAATTCTGGTCCAGAAGAAGAGGCCAACATTTTAGTGTCCACATCGCCTTCTTGGATATTGATTTGATATGTGATACTTGCAGGAGAGAGAAATCCAAAATATGTAATCTTGATCATAACTTTTTGGGAACAAACATGATGCACTTTTAAAGACATATCCTAAAGCATGATAGGACAAGGTAAGTCCTAAACTAGCTGAGCAACCAGGACTATGTTGTGGTGAGTGTCATAAGCATTATTGTTTCAAAGGTGGCAGAACTAATAAAAATCTCAACCTGAAATGAAAACAATAGAATTTTTTCCTTTCCCTTGATAAAGAACTAATGTAAATGATAATGTGTTTTCTGGTTTGTATTATTTGGGGGAAAATACATCTGTGAATGTGCTGAGTGCCTGTTCAAAATAAGAAGTAAGATATACAGATGTTGAATATTTGGCCTATGTCTTTGTAGATATTTTTGCATAAGCACAGTATTTAAAAGGAAAAAATAAAGATCTTTCAAAGCCTTTTCTGAAATGCTGTTTTATAGACCATGCACAAGGATCTTATTTTATTACAAAAGTTATTCTGTCAAAGGCTATTGGCAAAAACCATCGTTGTCTGGCTGTGTCATTTGTAGCTTTACTTGCTATTGAAATATGGGATCCATCTGCTCACTGATCACAGGATAACAGCCATCATTCCCACTTGCTTATCATAAATGATATATCTGAAAGTACCAGAAATGTGATGGAGTACAATCCCCACTGTTGGTCAGTCCCTTAAATCATTCATAGTTATCTTAATTTAGGCCAGGCTGATATGCCTCCAGCATATTGACTGAATTCTAGCTTCAGTAAATTCAGTCTTGAAATTTTCAAAAATTGTGTCTAAAAATCACATCCTCCTTTATTTATTTTTATAATAACCTATTTATGTTTGTGCCCCATTTTAGTGTTGTCTTAGTACATTTGAATCTGACTCATGTTTTAGCTTACTACTGTGTTGTAAAGACTGCTTTGCTAAACCTTAAAATGAGTGTATCACAGAGTTTGAAGCTGTGAAATCTGGCACACTAGACACCAGATCCATCACTTACCAACTCCATGGAAGTTGGTCACAGACAAAATCAATTTGAAAGTCACTAAAAAGCGTAAGTTATTTCTCTGTTGCCAAGTTGATCTATTCTCAAATTCCAAGATGCCTGTATGTAACATTTGCTAAATAAGAAAAATTTAGAGTATGACTTAAGAATATAGAGTTAGCACCAAAAATCTGGTCTTTTGCACTCTCATTGGTGTAGGTGCTATAGTACACATCTGGGACCCAAACTGCGAACAGGAAAGTTTCTTAATCTCTAGTTGTGATTCATAGGTTATCTGAAACTTAGTCCTATAAATAGCTCTCATTCAACAATCATTAACTCTCTGTCCCTCTTCCTAACTACTTGTCCAACCTTGTAAATAATCTAAACTTCCAAATTTTAAAAAGGTGGTTTGGAGTTCTGATGAAGCCCCTACCACCAGCTTTACTTCTATTAACTACTATCAATACAAATTTGTCTCCTGTGCATAGCCAAAATATTTATTCAAATTTTTTTCACTTGAAAATCTTCTCCTGAAGAACCCAGTCCTGAGGTTCCAGTGAACAATATTCATGCATGAGTGGTAGAGAAATCTCCTGAGAATGGCCAAATCTTACTGTGGTTCCCTGTTAACTGTACATAACCAGTGATCTCTCAAACTCCACACCAAAATTGCCTAAACCCTGTATTGAGGATAAAGGTCTAAAGATATGTCCTTTTATTATTCAAAATTCCTTCCAAATTAATTGTTTAATGTGATTAAGAGAGACAGCAAGCTGTAACAGACTTGGGAGTCCATATCAGCTGAGAGAACATTCTTCTTTCACCTTAAAGCAGTATGTGTCAGCAAAATTATTTGTGTTACTGAAAGATTACTGCTTGGTGCATTTATTTAACTCATAATGCAGTGCATGGGCATGGTCATAAATTTATTTCACTTGAAAATGGAAAAAAAGTCCCAGAGCTGCACAGCTGTTCCATGTGACTTGAGCAAAGACACTTCGACTGGGTAATTTTAGAATTCCATTTTACTGTCTGACCTGTGCTGAGTAGGACTCTATTAAGTGAGTTGTCTTCTTGAAATCTTTTGACCTCTTCGTGATTAGTTAGAAGATGATGTAAGGAGCATTGAAGAAATGGATTGTAAGTCACAATCTGACATTATTCCTCACTAAGAAGTTTCCGCATCAGAAAATAGTTCAAATGAAGCAGCTTCTGTTCTATACCAGCATTTGAAAAGGCTTGGGCAAATTTCAGCTGAACTTAAACCTTGACTTAATTATGCTATTTCACAAACTGTAGTAGATACATCCAATTTTCTTTTAAAAGCTTCAAATGGAACTGTGTATTCAGAGAAATTTAAAAAAAAAAGCACAAACAAACAAAACCAAACTAATTTTTCTGCTAGTTATTTCAAAATATTTTCTAAGTCACTCATTTAATTTTGTGATTTCTTCTATAGAAGACTTTTTAATTATAGTGTGTCTCATTATTTCATTGTTTTTAAATGTCAACAAGTCTAAAAATCAAACAGCTCTTATGTTGCCTGGGATGAGCTGGGAAAGAAAATGGCAAAAATTAAATTTATTTGCTGATCAAAGTAAAACGTGACCTGAAGTATTTTTTTCATGTGTTTGTTTGTTTTTTCCTAAAAGCAATGATTTAGTACTGAATACAAAATATTTCTATTTGCTTTGGAGTGCAAGAATAAGAATTATTTTTTGATTTACATTAAGCCATTGCCACAAACTGTGAATTCAGTGCTTCCAGGGACTCTGACTTCAAAGAAAAGATTTTTAGAACCATGGCATTAAACAATTGCTATCATCATCATGGGGAATTGACAGAAATACTTTCCTTATTCTTACTTCCAGCTAGGAAAACACTGCTAAGCATCATTCCAACTCTTTGTGGAAACAGATGGTTTGTGATAGCGAAAGACTATTTCAGACTGAAATATGCTCACTTTTTTCCCTTATCATTCTCATCATTTTTGCCAACTGTCCTTCATTATAGTAATTTGTGTGCATATTTTCTATGGCGTCTTTTTTCAAAAACATAGCCCAGACCTTTAACATTTTCTATGCTTCTGTGCTGAATCAAATCAAACCTGGGTCACCAAAGGAAAGATGCTTGTGTTTTCTGTGTGTGCATTTTGCCACCCTGTTCATATCATTTTAAAAATCTAGTTAAATCCACACAGACTGGTTTCATTTGTGCATTTAACCTCTGCAAAGGTAAGACCAATAAAGATTATATCCAACTGTCACTGTGTTAGATCAAAATCTCAGGCTAAACATATGGTAAAGAAAGGTTTGGGTATATAACCCTTGAATCTGGATTTGTGGCATAGAATTTCTGTTCTTACTTGGTAAAAGATGTGACTGTCAACAGTACAATTTTTCTCAGCTTGTATGGCTGTGAGTCTGGCATGGTAATATATCAGTA
This sequence comes from Myiozetetes cayanensis, assembly GCF_022539395.1. Lineage (NCBI taxonomy): Eukaryota > Metazoa > Chordata > Aves > Passeriformes > Tyrannidae > Myiozetetes > Myiozetetes cayanensis. The sequence goes on from NW_026087521.1 coordinate 8,082,115, forward strand.
TATATTATAAATAGAAAAAGAGCAGGCTTTAGAGTGCATTCTCCCCAAATGCCCATCAGTAACAATGAATAATTTAGTAATTGGATGTGTGTTTATCCAGTATAGAACAATTTTACTAATTCCTACTATCCTTGCAGGATAAATGGTGATTGACAACAGAACCCTTTTTGTAATTTTTTTCCTATAGGATAGTAGGGAATTTTAAACTGCATTTCTGTTGAGTTCCTTCTGCTAAATAGCTTCTGACAAAGAATAATATCAGGATCAGTGGTTAATTTATTCTGGTATGGCAACTCCTACTGAAAATAAAGAGATCCCTCGAGTTAATTATAAAAATAATTTAAAAAATAAAGCTTAAAAAAACATTTTTAAAAATTTCTTTAAATATCCTCCTTTCTTCTACCATCTCTACCAAAACCCAGCCCCTGTGGCTATAATGATAATGCAGAAGAAAATATTAAGAAACAGATCAGGGAAAAACATGGAACTGTTGCTTAAGGTTCTTTCTACATGCTTAGATACCCTGGACTTCTGCCATGTAGCATGTCTCTTGAGCAAGGGGGAAGTGGAGGGAGAAAATGTACCAGAACTCAGTAAGGTTCTCTAAAAGGTATTATTTCAGAGGAAGAAATGGAAAAGTCTGATTTCCAAAAGGAGTCAAATTTGACGTTCATTGTATTGATGTGCCATGATAAATAGGAAAATCTTTCCTTTACTTATATATGTAGGACTTTTCAGGTTGATTTTTATAACAAGGGAAAGCTTCTTATTTGAGGATAATTAATCCCACTAGATCGCAGGGGTTTTTTTGCCATATTTCATGTTATTAATGTAGATTCCATCTTCCACTGTGAACTTATACTAAGCTGAGTAACTATTTAGATAACCCTCAGAGGCAATACTTTCCTGCAGACATTTGGCTATTGTGGAATGAATCATTAAACCAATTTACTTTAGCAAAAAGAAAAAAAAAATAAAGACCATTTCTGAAATAGAGAAGTTTTCATTCCCATACTGTTTCAGAATTTATTTGCCTATTAATGATTCCATAATAACCTAACTGGTCTCGTTGCATTCCTGATCTATCCAATAACTTCTTTGAAAGTTGGAAGGCTAATTGCAAAAGTGATTATTTATAATATCTGAGTGCTTTATTCAGGGGACCCATTAAAAGCATAAACACTAGGGACAGAGAAAGGTTACAACTGTTTTAATGAAAAGAAACATATGAAAGTTTTATACAAATATCACTCCTAAACTTGTCCAGATTTTAAATAAAGACTTCTAATGAAAATAATGTTTTCCTTCAGAGGATCCAGTATGCTTTATGCTAACCAAAACAGACTATTTTACTCCCAATATAGCTATTCCACTTTACTTGACAATGTTGTCAAGATTTTCTTGTGGTATTCCCAAAATCAGATGTTTTCTTAAAGCTGTGCTGTTTAGTGAAGTAGTAAGAATTTCAGCTTGTACTTTAAAAAAAAGAAAGGCCCCAAACCCAATACTTCAGCTTCAAGTGATTTTTGTTTGCTTTGTGGTTTCGTCTTTTTAAAAAAAGAATCATATTACTTGTAAATCAGTCTGGTGACTGTCTGGGACCAGAATATTTTACATTTTCACTGTTACCAATCTGCTTTTAGATGAATATAGCACTTCTGAGGGCCAGCAGGACAAGTGGCATTCTGCATCGTCTGCTCTTCCCTTGCACAGACTGAATCATCCAAAAGTATTTTATTTGCCACAGTCATGAATCATTTGCGAAATGATGAACTGTTCGAAAAATAACAGTTTTTACTTTCATGTGTATTCACTTTTTTCATGGTGTTTAAAAAATCAAACCAAACCAACCCAACCCTTAGGTTCTCATGCCAATTGTTCACAAAGAGATAGGTAATACTTTTGATTACTTTTTTGTTTTTAAAATATGATATTTTGTTAAACAGAAAACCCCTGCTATTCAGTTTCAAACTGTTTCAGTCTTAGTTTCACAAAAGATGATTTTTGATGGAAAGAGAAAAGAAAACAGAGGTTTGTTTAGCCCTCCTTTCTTTCTGCATAATGGTCTTATGCACTAATGCATAATGACAGTGAGGAGGGATGAGACCTCAGTTTAATCCGCCTGCAACAGACTGATTTTACATGTGTGCAGAGCCAAACAGATGATTTGGAAATCTGAATATTTCATACCCTATGTTAATGCCCTATGTGCACATTCAGTTCAGAACAATGTTTGAAATCATCCTCTGAGACAAAGTCATGAAGATTTAATTTCCAGAGTGTTATTTTTTTATAATTTGGAGTTTTGCATCTTCTGTGAAATATTATTTTCCTTTCTAATATAAATACTACAATTTTTCTTTAATTTAAGTAGCACTCTTATATCACTTGCTGTTCTAACCCATGACATTTATCTCTTCTTTCTTTCACTTGCCAGTCTTTGGACAGTTCTGAACCTGAGACATGGCATGAACAAGTCATTCTTTTACTTTGCAGTGCCAGCTCTGCACTGTGTCAATAGACAAAAGGGGAGGGGGCATATGGAGACAGGGAATAGAAGCTTTCATGGGTGGACTTGGGAGGACAAGGACATTGCCTGAGGACAAAGACAAGGACATCCTTCAAATCTTGTGGCAAGCCATACCTGCAGCACATCTGTCTAAGCGTTTTATGCTAGATCCCTCAGGCTATATTTGAGAAATAATCAAGACTACAGCACATAATGCCACTATGATCTGAACAAAGATCCACATCTGGAATGTAGATGGCCTCCTGCAGAGTTAGGTAGCCCAGACATCTGTATCAGGATAAATCCTGGAGCAAAAACATAGCCTTACATAGGGAACAGTGCAGTGTCTTGACCTTGGAAACATTCATTACGGCTGGAGAGGGATTTTTTAAGACAGAAAGTTCTTACCAACTCTAATTTTTAGTTGATAGATAGGGCAGGGGATAGATTGTGTTTGATGTGGGGAAGAGGAAGCCATGGCAAAACTCTCCACTGAGCTCCTCCTGGGAGCCCAGAAATGAATTGCATGTGAGCAATGTTAGTCACTTAATGAATAATTGGAAGGGCCTCAGATACAACAGTGATGAGAGCACTGTAAGAACCCATGGAGAGTGCAATCATGACAGTAACAAAAGATGGAGGAGGGTCCAGCTTCAGAGCAACATGCCAAGAACATGATCTAAGACGTTAAGCTGGCTAAAATATCAACAGATCAAACTGAGCAAGGCTGAGACATAATGTCATCCTTCAAATTGCAGATTTGGGATTGAATTTGCACTTAAAATAACAGTTTGATACTCTTCCCACTGAAGTCTGTGGCAAGCTGCCAGCTGACCTCAGTGGGAATAGACTTAGGCCAGAAGCTACTGTGCAAGTAGACTTTACAAAGTGCTGAACTGGTGCATTAGAAATAAAACTCACAGTTTGCATGTCAGGAAATGGGGAGAAGGTTGGGGGGAACTTCACAGCTATCTAAACTGAAGATAAAGGATAGTCCAGGATGGAGAGTCAATGGCAGCAGATAGATTCAGAAGATAAGTTAAAGATGGACTAAAGAAAGAGAGAAAAACCAGCATCAATATCTACTTGCAAGAGAAGGGATTTGTTCTCCAGTCAGTAAAAGTGGCACAGCAGAGGTGTTCTGGCTGCTGACAGTGGCAATGTGTGGCTGGAGCAGGCTTGCAGAGGAGAGACCGAATGGAATATTGAAACCAATTCTATTTATTTCTGTTAGTGTGGGCATGAATGAGACTTAAAAATATGCTGGTTTGGTGGGGAACCCTTTACTCTTGAAGGCACTAGGATTAACCACAATAATCATATGCATATTGTAAATAAAAGGTCTTCCTATCTGAAAAAATAGATAGAGAGACACAGGTTCTGGAAGCAACTGTAATACTCAGGAAAACACTAGTATAAAAACAAAGGAATAAATCCTTTTTTTTTTTTTTTTTTTTTTTATTTTTAAGAAGAAGAAGAAGTGCCAATGTAAAATGGAGCTTCTGAACTGATTTCAGCTAATGATGTGACCTGCACTTGGAGGAAATCAGCAATGATAGAAACAACCTCAGTGCTCTGACCAAGTAACAAATGACACGTAATGTGATTTGATGGAACAGTTTAAGTTAAAATGTCACATTAGCGACAACCTATGCTTCTCTGAATGAATGCATTAGGAAATTGTCACAATGGGTCTGCCTTAGAACACAACACCACAAATGGAAATCACCCAGGACACTGCCATTGTTATTGCTAAGGCCAGGCATTAGCTTCTTGACTTTGATGTGTGTTTGAGCTCTTCAGCTTATTAACTTCCATTGCCTACAAGTGCTCAAGCATTCCTAACATCAGCTTTTCATGGAAATCTCCCTGGTGTGTGCAGTCACTGGAGCATGGATCACCCATCACTGGAGCATGTAATGGGGTTGCCAGGGCTGGTGGTGATCCACACTGACCCAGCTGGTACATCAGGACAGCACAAGGTTATGAATTCCAGCAACAACCATGGCAGCTGCATTTACTCCACTGTGGGGGCCAAAGTCCTTGGTCTGGGTCTCCTCTTTCATCAGAAGTGGAGTAGCACAGAATTTTGCCTACATTGGAACCACATGTTCCTACTGAGCTGCATTTTTATTAGCAACCAAAATTACTAGTTGTTCGTGTTATTACTTTTGAAGTTTGTTTTAGAAGAAAGTTTGTCAGCATTTTTGGTAGGGGAGATTGAAAAAGTATGTTGTCATCAAAATAAAAGTAATTAGTTCATAAGGAATGTTTCCTTTCCAAAGTATACTTGACATATACATTCACTTAACTTTTGTTAATGGATATATCTGAACTCAAATTTCTAATGGCTTGAAAAAATAAAAATTCATCTTTCAAAACAGTGTTTTTATATTTTAATGCTTTATTTTTAATGTCATTTCTTTCTTTCATTATTTAAGAAAGCACAAATCTACAACATACTTTAATTAAAAAACTATTTTGTTATTTTTTATGTGAATCTATGTGTAACCAGCAATAGCAGAAGCAAAAAACAAAAAAACCCACAAACAAACAAACAAAAAAAACCCCAACCAACCAACCAACCAAATGAAACAAACCAAAAACCAAGGGAAAAAAGTATTATTGGCTTTTCTCCATTGTGGGTGAGACAACATTCATTGAAATTGAAGCACCTTTCTCTATAGTATTGAAATATTAAGTCTGTCTTTATAAATCTAACTACAGAAACATGATGGACATCTATAAGAACAGCAGATAACAAGATGAAGGATCAGAGGCTTAACCAATTGCTCCATGATGTCAAACTGAGAACCACCAGAAATAATCATTTTGGCATCAGACACGAAAGGTCAAAGGTCAGGATTTAATGCCCTCACAGAAGGATTCTTCAATAAGCCAAGAAGGTGCTTACTAAAGCATGATTATTTGTTGTGTTTAGGGCTTCAGAGAAAAGCATGATGTGGATGGGAATGTAAAGTCTCTGTGAAAAAACAGGAAGAACAGTCTTGTCTGAAAATTTTTTCCCACAATCCTTTCTTTACTTGAACAAGTCTATAAAAAGTAGGTGAGTTGGCTTCTCCTCCTTCCTGCTTCTCTTCAGCTACCAAGATTTGCATTAAAAGGTTAATCTTTTATAATGAAATAAAAAATAGTATCCTAATTCACTGAAACTGGATGTGCAGTTGCAACAGTATAATTCACCTGTGTATGGTGCTGGTTTTCATTCTGGCTTTTCAATAAAAACAAATCAGTCAAAGAGATATACCATTGCTTGAGGATTAGGGGTAATGAGAAAGCAGATCTATCTCAAGTTAAAAATAGAGAATTATACATCCATCTGATACTGAAACACTGTTGTTCAATGACAAAACTTTGCATATGAATTTTTTATGCAGTTATCCCTCATTCCACAGAGTGCTTAGGATAGAGACATGGGATTTGAGTAGCTTCAGACTGTTTCTGCAGGACAGGATGAACTTTTGAGGCCAGAGCAGGAAAGCCTTCCTGATGTTGTCAGTTGTATCTTCAGAGTTCCCTTTATTACCTTCCCAAGCCTTACAACAGAAATTAATGTGAATGTGTATATGCAAACTGTGTAATCAGCTGGAGGTTTCAGAGGTTGAATGCTTTGCCAACTCTTGGAGAAAGTCTCAAGTTCATTGTTCCTCCAAACTCTATTTCCATCAGGGTCAATAAATCAAATTCCTTGTAAATGCAACAGGAACAAAACACATGCTCAGGATAGTTCAATATCGAGTGCATTGAAAGCCGGGAGATGAAGAGGGGAGAAAATGTCCTTGTCCTCAAACGTTTTAGCAATTGCAATTTGGGATGTAAAGTTTTAGATCCTTGAGAAAATTTCCTTTGTGATGTCTTAGATGTCCATGGGATTTCCATGTGGAGCACATCCTTGAGTATTTGAAAGTTTTCCATTTCTATTTGTTCTTTCTTTTTTCTTTTTTTTTTTCCCCCCGTATTTTTGCTTCATCTTCCCCCGTACCCCCCTGCCTCACACATTACAGCATATTTACCACATGCTGTAAACCAAGGGATGAATCTGCAGAGGGATTTGAACACCTGCTGCTCCTGTTGATGCTAGCTGGAGGGTTTAAATGCTCTGCTAATGAAGTTCCTAATAGTTTCCAAAATTATCAAAGAAGGTAACAGCTTGAAGTAAGCAAGGAAGTCTCCTGATCCCTTTCCATGGCTTGCTGTGGTGTCTGTGTGAGACACACAAGTTGGAGCTGCTGGAATCCATTGCATGAAATGAGTCATCGGGTTGAGAAACATAATAGCAGAGGAACTGTTTTAACAGAATAGATCAAAAATCCATCTTATCCAGCATCTTTTCTCAATTCAGGATACTTCAGAAGAAGGTGTTAAACTCACTTAGTGCATGTGATATTATACAATGGGGGATATTTCTTCCTTATCCCATCTGGTGATCAATTTATACCCCGAGGCTTATGGATTGAATTCACATTATAACTATTCAATACTTTCATTTTCAAGATCCAGGAAGAGTATATTTCTAAATGCTGCTACATCTGACTGCCAGACACAGCAAGTCTGTAGTTTCAAGCAAACTGCCTACAGAGTGTTGTTAAAAAACAAAAATAAAAAGAGTGATTGAAATCAAAATACAAGCAGGCAAACAAAAAAAATCAAAACAAACACATGAACCAAAAATCCAGATAAAATATCAGAAATAAAAGCATGGAGAAAAATAAGCTTATAATCAAAATTTTTACTAGTCTTTTCACTTATATTTGAAAAAAAATTGCAACTATTCTAAACAACTGCATTTGTCTGAGTAATTTCAGGATTAATTTCCAATTATTTCAAGCTGAAGCTCTGAATAACGTTCTTTTAACTAACATTGTGACACAGTGAAGTTTACTTATTCATGTTTCCACTACTTGAAAGAAGAATAAAGGTTAAATGTCAGTGAAGACGTTCAACTTCCTGCGTGGAATCAGGAAATGAAAAGTTAACTTTTTTTCTCATTATTCTAGGGCCAAAATTCAGCAATCTGTTGCAGTTAAGGGTGCAACCTGCTCAAAAGTCTTCCTCCCTTTGTTCTTTGGGGCTAAGATTTTCAAATGAGTGGAAATCACTAGATTGTGATCTAGTTCCATTCAATTCTATCAGTAAGTAGTTCCCAGGTTCTTACACCTCTTTAGAAAAGACTGTTCATTAATTTATCCAGAGGGATATATTCCCAAACTGCACATCACTCTTCATTATTACAAGTTACTGTAATACTTGTCATAAGAGTGGGCTCTAAAGCAGTGTTACAACCCACAGGAAATTCTGACTTTCTGACATTTATTTTCCTTCTGAATTGTCACATTAATATATCAAACTCTTTGAAAATTTCATGTCAAATAAACTATTCTGAAATATTTCTGTCCTGAACTTATTAAAATGTTTTAAAGTAGATTGTATCGTAAGGGTTATTTAGCAAAACAAAGCAAGAGTTCTGATGTGGGCCTCCAGGAAAAAAAAAAATTGGTGAAAGTGTTATATTCTTCAGAAATTTTTAAGCTCATCTAGTCAATGCTCTTGCTGAAAAACTGCTTCTTTAGAAAAACAGTCTTGGAATGTCAAATTCTGGTGAAAATCTGTAAATTTATATTATTATTATCATAGATGTACCTATTTAAATATAGATTGCTTGAAACTTGACTAATTAATCATAAATCTGAATTCCAATAATATAGGCAGGAATTAATTGTCTTTGCTTAACTATTTCATAAAGCAGCAATGCTGATGATATCTACTGTGGTTTGAAAATATTCTGCATCTATCTGAGTTGTTGAAATGTTAGCCCAAATTCCACTGAAAAAGAAACTATGCTGAAACATAAAGCCTTTCAGCTAGTTGCACAAAGTTTTTTCCAGGACTTTTCTTCAAGTGCCACGTGAAAATTTATTTTTAAGACTTCTGTATGATGTTATCCATTTGCCTCATCCCAGTACAATCCCCATGATATCACTAGAAATGAGGAAAATATGAAAAGATGAGATTTGCCCTCAAGCCCTACAGTTAGGTTTTAATCAACATGTAAAAAGTGTATGTGGTCCCAATGCAATGAAAAAGGAATTACACAAGTGGGAGAACTTTGCCCTTACAGCACAAAGTACCACAAAGGTGAGTGTTAAAGGAGGCAAGATATTCAGGAGCAATCAGCACAAGGCTAACACAACTTCTGCTGAAAGCAAAACAAACAGGTTTGGCCATAATCTCTTGTGCCCTGTCCTAATAGCAAAGTGTCAAAATTGAAAAACATGGTCTCGGTGTCTCCACATTTCCCCTACTCAGAGTTTATCTTTACATTCTAACAGTAATTTAGAACAAGCCTTCTAAAATTGCAGTGGATTTTCTTGAAGGGGAATAAGTTACAGATGATGTGTTACATACTAGAGTATTCCCATGTGGGGTTAAATGATACTCTCCATGGCACCCACTTATGCCATTTGCAGTTGGTCTTATCTTAAAAATGCAGATTGCTTGCATTCCTGGTCATTCAAGTCTGGGCAAAGCTGCACATGATAGAGAGGGCACGTTTGATTTATGTCTGAGATACTCTTTTATACTCTGTTACTCACACACTTTAATAGCATATCACTACATAAGCACATGTGCTGGAGGATGGAACTCATTTACTACACAGTCCAAGGGGGAGGCATCAGGTTTTCTAGGTTGATATTTAGTACTTGAACAATGTAAAATCTTGTGTCAAAGCCAAGGAGCTGGAATGACTGTCAACTGGTGTCATCTTTGCTCCTGCTTTGAGTCCCTTTCTGTAATTAGATATTATATTTTGTGCAGGGTACACTTGATACTCCAAAGATATCAGCTCTGTTAAATTAAATACAATCCAGGAGAGAAGGCAGAGAGCCTAGATATTGTGGCCAGCTTTGAAATCAGACATTTAGCTAAAAGTCTTCATATTTTCAATTTTTATCTTTTTTTTTCTTTTTTTGTTTTTTTTTTTTAATTCGAGAGGGCTGAAAGTCAAATAGCTGACACATTCCTGGAAACTGCTGAGTCAGCTGGAATGTTACTGAATTATGTTCTTCAGTCTAATGAATTAGAAGATGTGTATTAATGGCACAGTAAGATCTTCAAAGACTGACTTCCAGCTAAGAGTAGTTTATTGCTGTATCTGCTGTCTCAGCTAAAAGAAAGTTTGAGTCTCAGAGTAAGACATTCAAATACACATTTTAAATTAATTCAGTTAAGAGTCTATTGTTTCCCTGTGATTCTAAACTTTCAAGGTAGGAGCTTTATATCATAAAGCTAAAGGGAGATTAGATCTAATCCCTTTGCCATCTCAGTTTCAGTCCTTTAAGTCCTTACGAGCCTACCCAGTTTGAGGCTGAGTGCTTAAACCCACAACTTAAATACTTTTAGTAGTATTCTGCCTATAGTATAACTTTATAGGACATATATATGTGCTCTAACATAGAGTAAGTTTATTAAAAAAAAAAAAAAGCAAGCTCAATCATTTCTGGATAAGACACTTGATGCTTAACATGAGTTATGGACTCTTCCAAAAATTATAAAACATTGTTGTATCCATTTGCTTCTCCAAACTTCTCTGTGCACAGCAAAGCTTCAGGTGTATATATATCTTCTAACTGAACTAACAGCTAGAAATAATCAGGGAACAGAGGCAGAGAAAAATTCACAATTCCAGTTTTGAATCAAAGACAAAAGCAGGGCTATTAAAGTGTTAGAGACACAATCTGTGAAATCAAGAGTGTACACACTTGTCAAAATCTGATCCTTAATCTATTTCATTAAATAGTGCAGTTTGCTGCCATTGGTCCCACATTACAATTAAATTTTTCTTCCTGTATAATTTGCTATTATGATAAATTCCTAGTCCTACTGTTATTGCTATTAATTCTTTATCAAGCACGAATTGACCTTAAGTGAACTCCAGGAAAGGACTTCTGAAACTCACTTTTAATTTAATGAAGTGGTTTTTAACTCATTTGCTTTCCTGAATTCAGTTTATCAAATAGTTTAACTCTATCTATCTATCTATCTATCTATCTATCTATCTATCTGATCTGCATGTGGGTTCATTATGAGCTGCTTAGTCTTTTCATTTCTGAAATAAATAAAAAAGAAAGAAGAGGAAGAAAGGGAGAGAAAGTGCCAAAACATTGCAGTGGCCATTGAGGCTTCCTACTAGATTATGCAACAGTAAATATACAAAATAAGCTGCTTCATTCTTTAATAATCTATGGAAAAAAAAGATATTATAACTGGCCACAAGAGTTGTAAAATTCTTTTGTATAAATACATGGGTAGTGTGGGGAAAGACAATAGGAAAGGTGAGAGGGAACAGCAGAGAAAGACTGAGACACAGTTCTTACTTTTTAATAAGCCTCACAAATCACATAATATCCTTTAAACAGTGGTCACACCTTGGACTCCCGTCGGGCCCCCCCTCACCGCTGATATTGCGAGTGCGACACCTCTTACCCCTTTATTAACTTCGCCATTTTATGATCTGTTAGTCATAGATGCACAACTGCTTCACAGGCCATAACCACACCACCTGCCTAAGCATCTTATAAACAAGGCACCCCAGAGCACAACAGGGCACACGCTACCTGGCAGTGGGGATTCCGATATCCTGGTGGAACAGCCAGAGGAGCAGCGACAGCCCCAGCCGCTCATATGGTGCACACTTGTGGTTGGCTGGCATGGGGCTGGGCTGGAGACCGAAGAAACTCTCAGGTTCAAACAGTTGCAAATTATATAAAGGGAATAAGGGTGTGAATTTGTTACATGATCATGTAATGGAAGAGGCCCTCATGATACAAATCTGCAAGCCACAGGGTCGAGGTTGTGGATACTAAGCTGAAATCCCTGTTCTTTCATGGAGTAGTACTGTAGCTTTTGTCTCAGTGCAAATAAACTGTAAGAGTTCAAATGAGTTCTCTCATTTAAAGCTTGGGTGAGATAGCTTTAGTGTCCTGAATATTCTAGCCACCAACCAGTCCTGTAAAGGAATATTTTCTAGCCTCTGTCCCACTTCTCCTTCCTCAGATACTTCAAAAATTCCAGCCATTGCTAGGATGTTGAATGAATATTCTCACTAGTAGACAAGTTATAGAAAATAGGTCCTTGGCAGACATGCATTGGAAAGAACCTATCTGCTGCCCTGTCATTTCTTTTTTTGCTTAGCATAGGTGTCCCCTGAAATAGCATTATGGTTCTTCTTATACAGGATAATTTTAATTAATGTTATAAACATGAGGAACACTTCTCACTGTACTCCTCTTTCCAGACACGAGTATTGTTCAAAGGTCAGAGAGTGGGGGCAGAAAAGTTGAATAAGCTCCACCAGTGGGGTTTGTGTTGTGCAAAAATGCAAGCCCCCTGCTCCAACCACGGTTTGTAATGGTGTCAGAGCTGGGCTCTGATCTCACCACTTCTGTGTATCCCTGAGAAGTCAGTGTCTGAGACCAGGAATTGGCGCTCCTGCTGGCAATGCAGCCTGCACTAGGAACAACAGCCTGAAGATAGAGAAGTAACCTTGTATCACCCTTCATCTGGAATGAGAGGCAGCCTGGCACCAACCTTGCAATCTGAGAGCTTGTTTGCTCCATGCAAGTGTTCCAGCAATTTCGCTCATAAGCAGCTGTGTGTTTCCTGCTCTCAGCATGGATCCTTCCTCAGCTGCCCCTACTCTGTGTGAAATGCCCAATGCCAAATTGGATCAGTCAGAAATTTTGAAGTCACTATTTTCTTGTGGACTAAATCAGGATGATTTTTAATAGAATTATAGTTTAGTTGATGATACTTCCTGGTTTAGAACTTGTGAAGAAAGACAAACAAAAGTTTTGCAGCACTGATGTTTTGAATGGTTTTCAGTGGAAACAATACTGCCCTGTAACCAACAGAACAGTTTATTTAGCTTCTGTCTTTTTGGGAGTCCCTTACCTGACTTTAATTACTAAAACACACTGAATAAAATCCTGGTCTTTCCTAAAGCTGTTGTCAGTGCTCCCCTGGACTCCTCCAGGGCCAGGATTCCACCCTCACCCTTACCCTCACATTCTTGCTTTGGCCTTCAAGCTTTGTAGCTGAGAAATTCATAACTGAACCGCTCATCTCAGCCCAGAGGGCATGGCTGTTGACCCCACTTTTACGCACCTGGTGTGGAATACAAGGACATTTCAGGAAATTTCATCTGCCAAGAGGTGCTTTCTGCCACACTATCTATCACCTTAACAACTGCAGAGGAGGGAGCACATAATGTGCTTGACATTAGCACCTGTTTTTATAACACTCCAGTTAAATACCAGAGGCCAAAACTACTGGGTTTTATTCAAAATACTGCTTACCCTTAAACCAGGTTGTTTCCCAGATAATGCTGGAGAAGGACTTTTTTTCCCAGAGTCAGCCTCTTTAATCTACTGGGGTGATTGCTTATGAAAAACCACTGATTGCACCTCGAAGTTGAAATTAGTCATGTTTAAATGTCACTGATTGGAATACCTGATTCTGTAAGCCTAAATGAAAGAAAGATTGACAAAATATCCTAATCAGGAAAGCCAGAGCATTAAATTACCTTAATATTATAATGTACTTTATGAATTATACAAAGGATGATTAATTCAATTCTAAACCAAATGAGTAGTGACAAGCAGTGGATTTTTTAGTTCTTACTGTAGTCTACTTAAAAGTCTGCATGTCAATGACTTTGGTAAAATTCCCACCCAGGTCACCATATTATAAGATATCCAAACCAGGAAATAACTAAAGGGCAAAAACCCAAGAATCTACCCCATTTGCACCAAGCAGGGAAGGCAAAATCATAATCTCAGAGAAGTCGAGCAAGGATGGAGGTCTAGTGTCTCCTGGACTTATAAGCAGAAAGAGGAGTTAAAATCATGTGGTTCTATTCTCGGTGTGGCACAGGCTACATAATTTTACTTACTAATTTGTTGCCTCTTCATCACATCACATATTTTTAAAGATGACTATTGGCTTAAATACAGGTGTTTGTGGTTATCAATCACTTCTGAAAATAAACCTCCAGGCCACTTTTCACTGATTTGTTGATGGGATAAGCACATCTACCTGCAGCCACCAGTTAGCAAGTACATGTAATTCAGAAAGAAACAGCTGCTATTGTCTATGCTGGAGCATTAAAATTACAAGTTTTGCACTGTTGGAAGGATTTATGGGCAGAGGAGAGAGATTCAGCAAATTAATTCCTAGAGAAAACACTTTATAAGGAGACAAATGATGTTCTTAATATTTCTGGGTGTTTTCTAAGGCATATAGTTCTTTATTTTGTGTCTTAGAGAGCTGTAGTAAGCCCTAGGAAGTTTAACAGTACTTTAGATGCAGAACAACAGTGGAGAGAATAGCAAGCCAGTATCTGAGACAAGGAAACTTGCTTTCTCTTTCTGGTCAGAGAGCAGAGACCAAAGTGCAGATCTCCACTTTGCCCAGTAACTGTCCAGACAGTCTTGTTCACTGAATCACAAGTCTTTTTCTACAGAGTGGAACAAATTAAACATTTTTGTCTGAAACACAGTTCCACAGTTCTTCCCTGGGGGACTGAGAGGTGTGGATTTGAAATTAATGCTTTTTAAGTGAAAATGAGTTTGAACCCAGGTTTTCTGATTTCTCTGGACAGGGAGGTAAAGTATAGAAGAGTTTACATTGCGCTTTTAGAAACTGACAACTTGAATATCCAGCCCAAGGAGACAAATCCGAACTCTAAACTCAAGGCTGAACATTTTAATGAACTTCACTGTGAACAGAGAATCTGAGCCTTCTTAGGCAGCTCTGGTGGTCTCTTTCTAAGTATCTCTTGCTGTCCGTTTTGGTTGGTGATCTCAAGTGGATTCTGCACCTCACCTCAAGAAGGACTTTATACAAAACTGAAACATCTAACCAAAGTCTTACCACAGACTGCGCTGTGGCCTGACACTCACAAGTTAAGTATTGCACCAATAAATGCAGTGATCTGAAGTTAAGCATTATATCAGCACATGCAGAAATCCACAAGTTCCTTTGCAGATTCAGATTTTAATTTCTGAAACTGATTATCTAGAGGTCTTCCCATTATCAGCAGAAGTGGACAGTCAGCTCTAGGGGAGAGTGACCTCATCCCAGAATAGCTGTACTATGTCAGAGTCAATTTCTTAAGGAAATTCTTCCTATTTAAACTAAACTTCTTTTTTTTGTTTATATCTTTTTGATTGTTTGGGGGGGGGGGAGTTTATTATATTTTTTATTACTATTATTTTATTTTTTATTTAAGATTTCCACTAGAGGGAAAAATCTATTTCTATTGACTAGAGCAGCATAAGTAATCAGTCTAGACTAAATACCTAACTTTCAACTGGTGGAACCATTTAACTGAATCCTTCATGACTTACTTTGCCATCTGTGAAATTACAGCTGTTCTCTGCCTCACCAGGAGGCTGTAAGGCTAAATACATTGAAGATTTAGAAGTGTTCAAAAATTGAGGTTGTGTATGATCTGTGAACACAGAAGTCAGCAGGAATTTTGCTGCTGACTTCATTTTTGCCAGGATTTAACCTGAGTGATTTGACTCATATTTGGAGGAAGCTTTTTTATGTTCTGGTATTCATAGAACAGGCTAAAAACTCAGTATTTGATGGCTTTCAGAAAACCAGGCTTTCATATTATGAACTGCTTACTAAAGACAATAATAGAACTCTGAATAACAAGGAAGGCTTAAATAACCCCTTGACCAGATCGCCTGCATTATGTTTTATAACATTTCTAAGTATGATCGCTTTTGCAGATGCTGGTTGTATGGCTCTTACATGGGGACTTCAGTTATTTAGAGATGCATGGATGTATATAACACATTGTTTTCCAGAATGTCAGCTACTGAGACACTGGGTGCACACAACTAGAGCAGGAATGTTTCGCCATTGTACAGGAGTGTGATAAATTCACAGCAAAGTTTTGTTCTCGATAATCTCAAAGAGTAACAGCCTTAAAACCATTCTTCTATTTCCTTAAGCAGTAGACCTGCAGAACAGGCCCGATTGTGTTCTGCCTAATATCATCAGGTGCTCGAGCAGTTCCCATTTCCTACACCTAGCTGCCTGCTCACATGAATTCCAGCTCCATACCAGTCAGAATACACCAATTTTTCTCCCCTGCCTTGTGCCTAGGCAGGAGAATCAGGCAGTAAAATCCTTGGTGGATGCTAAAAAGTTGGTAGACCAATGGCTTATAGAAAAAGATTTTCTGTCAGAGCCTGTTTTCTTTTTTAATAAAAATCAAGCTTTTGCAGGCAGGTCACACTGAGTAATGTTGACTGATGGCTGCTGATCACTTCTCAAGGAAGCTTTTGGTCATTCTTTCTCTAAAATTTCTGGAGAACTTGAAAACATCAGTATTTAAAAAGATAGGGCATGTTAAAATACCTTCTTATGTAGGTTTAGGTATGCACTCAGTGGTAAAACCAGACTGCCAAGCATTGAAAATATGCTGGCCAGGTAGTTCTTTCCATGGCTACTATAGTGTTTGTTCACTTGAGGGATGATATCTTAGAAAGAATATGTGCAGTACCTTGCAAAGTGTCTAGAGGTAGCTTGAATGTTAATTATGTACTTTAGTTGACAGAATTTAAATTGTCTGATGAAATAGTATAATAATCGTCCTTACAAAATTATCAAAGAAGCACAATGTTTCTTTTTCCTCAATACATTTTCCAAAAGACCTTGTGAGATAATAGGACTTGGCTTACATGAAAAGGCTAAGAAGTGTTTCTGTTTTTCCAAATATAGAGAAATTACTTGTCTCCCTACAAAAGTCAGCAGAACTCAAGGAATTTAAAAGGAAATCTCCTCTCCTTTTGGAGTTCCCAAGAAAAAAAATAAATTCCTAAACATAAGCTACAGTTTGTCAGCTCTGACCTCCAGGCTTTTGGACATCATGTATTTTGAAGGCCTTACAATCCCCAATGAAAACCTGGAAAAAAGAAATGTGTGGGGTGCTACAGAAAAAAAAGACCACATGCTATCTCTGTAAGTGAGAGGGTAACCCCTAAATCACACAGTGGAGTAAACACAAATTTCAGAAGCTTATGGGGCAGCAGAGCAGAATAACACTGACTTTCAACAGAGAATAACACTGAGCTTTAGAGAGAAACCTCTGGTGCTTGAGTGGATGTAAAGTGGAAATAGAACTAATTTAAGGGCTGGAAAGTTTTTATCTTTAACCTCTTGTTTACTGTTTCAGTAAGTCCAAATTTTATCCAGGCTGAAAGATGAGCTTGCTGTAAAAAATACATAGTTATTGGAGGATGATGGTTGATATGATCATGACAGAATCCCCTATACATGACTCAGCAAAGTATTAAACCTGGCTGAGCTGTTCAAGCTGAGCCCATTTGCTTGGAGTATCTATAAGTTCTTTGTTCCACAGTAAATTAAAACAAACATTTCTGTAATTGCCTATGCCTGCAATATGAAAGCCTCTATTGCATTGTACACTTCACTTGCAGAACATTCCCCTTTTCCAGACATATTAAATGTACGTAATTTAGAACCAGGGAACATTCTCAGAGTTATGTGTAAGCCTTAGTTACATCTCCACACTGCTTTATAGAATGCAGGAATATATTCTGAAATGTCTCAGGCTTATGATGTTTTGTAAACTGAAAAATTCTTTTTTAATGTGGTGAGGTTAGGGTAGTTGAATTTTTATGTTGGTAATAATAGAAAATGATCTGTGTGTTTGGCCCAGGAATGAAAACACATATGGAGTCTGTGGGCTTAAACTTTGGTGTTACGTATTCTGAAAAAAAAGAACAATTCAAAGATTCATGAAGATTCTCTAACATTTCTAATGTTTCTGAGGGAGAGCACCATTTGTGTTAAGATTAAAAAACAAATTGGATTTGAAAAACTATTTTACATGGTGTTTTAATCATTTCAGTGTCACATTCCAAGAAAGCATTATATATATATACATATATATACATGTATATATATATATGACAATTTTTATATAGAGAGAATGATTTTGGACTATAAACCAGGTTCAAATAATAATGAATATTCTCTCTCACTAATCGAAAAGAAATGGAGTCACAATAGGTAGATCAGGGTGAAAGAGTTGCAGAATAGCTCAACAAAGAGGAATAGGAGCCTTTCTTAGAGGAAAACTGATTTAAAAGCTGTCTGGTTCACATCAAAATGTTCTCCCCAAAACAGATTCATTCTACTTTCTAAATTACATAGAACTAAAGGAATTGGGATTTTTTTCTTTTTTTTTTTCTTTTTACAATGTCCAAGCTACTCACATAGAATGTTTTACAATGGTGATCAAATCTGATGCCCAGAAAAAGCTGTGGGAATTGAGGCCCATGAAATCTTGTTTCAGCTGCTTTTATATTTGCTGTCGGAGATGGATATCATTCTCAAAAGGAGAAGGGCGTTACTTTGGCTCCTAGTGTATTGCTGATCCCTCCCTTGTGTGCTTGCCTCAGGAGAAGTAGGAATAATTGTATGGCTTAGCTCTCAACCAGTGATCAGTAAAACTCTTTATTGGTCATCACTCAATAGTCAGTAACAGCGCAGTTTGGGAACTAAAACCAGTTAAACCAGGAAAGAATTTCCCAAACTGAAAAAAAGAAGAGGGCAGTTATCAGCCTCAAGACCCTTATTATTGTGCTTTTTAATAATTAAATAGATTGTTGGAACTTACAGTCTCTATCCCCTACCACTTTGCTTGCACTCCAGATGATGAATGTAAAGGTAATAATAATTCGAGTTTCAAGGGAGGAAAAAGGCATTTAGCTGGTAACAGATGTATCTGCTAAGGACAGCTCAGGTGTTCGCTAGCAATTAGCAACCAGCACTTGAAATTGGGGAAGAGAACAAATACCTAAAAGCAAGGCATGCTTTGCATTATTTAGGGTTTGTGACACATGTTGAGCACTTTTTTCTTCAAAAAAGTAGGGCATTGAAATCATGAAGGCTGTTACTGGAGCATAGTATTATTTCTTGTGAAGAAGAGTCTGACTCATAGGGTTGAATTTTTGATGGCTTACAACAAAAAGAAATGATCCAAGTCCTCTGATCATTCTCTTTTAAAACCCTACATACCATAAAGAGGATTAGTAACGTTTTAATATTAAATTAAATATTTTAGTGTGTTTATTTTTGCTTACAGTGATGTTCCTCTTCTACACTGGATGAATGTAACTTTTGCTTAGTTTTCTTTTTTGAATTGACATGGGACAGCTTTTGTAATTCTCAGGAAAAACCTGTAAAACTGTTTTAAAAGTGATTTTCTAAAAGGGTGCTATAGAAATATAGTGCAAATGGCTGTGATTGCTCTACTTCAGAATCTGTCACACATATTCTTCTAACAGAAATTTCAAAGGAAGGTTGTGTTGTAGAAATGCAGTAGTTAAGCCATCTATAAGGGTATGTTTTTTCTAGCAAATTCACTGGGAACTGCGTCTTCAAACTCGGGAATGTTTACATTTTAAAAAAGCACTGTGGTCACTGTCAACAAAACTTAGAGCAATAGTCACTATGTGAACCAGCACAAAGGAAGCAGCCAGATAACCCTGAAACACGCTGCCTAGCCCAGATGGGTGGTCTTGTAGGCTGTCACTTGGTTTGCCCTTTCTGTTTACATCACTTGGTTATTTTTTTCCATTAAAGAAGACCTTCAGATGCAGGGCTCATTGGTGTGTTTTCTTAGTTTCGTATCCATTCATCATGTTCTAAATATTGATTCTCCAGCTAAAGTCCTGTGTCAGTGAAATGCTGGTTACTAACAGAATCAATAAAGGATATTCTTGTTACTAGGCTGAGAGGATCTGGATGTCTGTGATAAGCCCTTTATTTTCACTGTTATGGCCATCACTATGTGAGATAAAGTTTCATGTGAAGGACCTAACTTTTAAGCTACCTGCACACTCAGAGTGAATATACTATGTACAGAGTTGAGTGAGAAACACCTTTTGTGTCTCTCAATCTGAAATCTCTTTCATCTGCTTCATGCTACTGCAGATTTCATGGAGGCTTTGGGGAATAAAGGAACTACAGCTCACATCCTACAATGGACAGCAACCTAGAACAACACACACACACAACACACACACAGTCACTCATCTAATATTACATTTAGAAAAGATTGCTTCCAGCTTGGACTCCCAAATTTTTCCATTGGGACACAGTAAATACTCCATTTGCTGTATATGCAATCACTGTCTAATAAGATAAAATACAAGCTGAAGGTCTGAACGGGTCTTGGATATACTTACAGAGTAAACACTGAACCAGATGTATACAAAAGCAGCAAAACTTCACTGTAATGGAAGAGAAACCAGGAAAGAAAAATATGAAAAATCTGCATTTCAATTTTGTGATGCTTTACATTGGACATTTACTGGTAAACTATATTTCACTTAAAATTAGGACACCAATGCAGATAAATGAAAAGATATAGTTTTACCTCTACAAAAATTATTCACACTGAGAAGCTGAGCTATTTGGTTATGTTAAACTGTAGCCTAAATAACAACAAAAGTCTACTTTGTAGCTACTTCGAGGTTCAACTTTTACCATTTTTAACTGAAACATCTGGCTATTGATTGAGGTACTGAGTCAGCGGGAGTACCAGGGCGTGGAGGGGGCCAGTTAACATTGCTTGACTTGCCAAGTGCAAAGATGTCACTTACCAGAGAGAGAAGAGAGTGAGCAGAAATTTTCAAACTGGTTTTAACAGTTAAAATTTATTTTTGTGCCAGTTCTTTTTATAATAAAAGTTTGAAAACTTTTCAGCCAATGCTCAACAACTCCTTTCCTCATGGTAAAAATTTCTCATTAAATGAAAAATCATTTCATGTTAAAAGATTTTCCTATTGAAAATACCATATATGTTTGATAAAAATTATCTTTCTTGGTATGTATAAATATATATAAAAAAAGCAACTTAGTATTTTCAAACATTTTTTAATTCAGTTTTCTGAAAGGAAAAAGTTAAAGATCCATATGAGGGCATGGAATACCAAATAAAGACCTACAACCAAGGTTTAGAAAAATGCAGAAAGAAAGGACATATACAAGCTTTTCTAAGAGTTCAAATGCTGGACTGAAGCCTTAGTTTGTGTGTTTTGTCTGAATCAGTTCACTTGTCACTAACTCATTTCCGTATAGTGAACAAATGGATACATTTGCTTTTGAGTACTGGTATGGTCAATATGTGATCATTCTTGTTGATAAATGGACTCTTAAAACTGAAGTGAAAAAGTTATAAGTAAGAGCTGAGTGTTTAAGAATTCAAATAAATAATTTGTCAGGAAACTGTAACCATCTGTCAGTTCCTTGCACTGTTAGGCTTTTCCTTCTTTTTTTCCCAGGCCCCTAAAGAAGATGGCTAAACTGCCAAAACCAAATAAAGACCATACCTTTTAGGCTTTTGATCAAAAGAAGTGAGAAGATGATCAGTCTCATAAAGGAAAAAAAAAAAATTAAGATCATAAAAGGATTACTTAGATTGTCAAAATGAATCACAGCTTTACACTGTAAAATAGAAGACAAAAGTACATTCCTGAGTTATTCTATGTTGACAGCCATTTCAGATGGCATGAAACTTATTTTCCATCTCTATTTCACAACCAGGTCTGAAAGAACTAAAGCCAACATGGAACTGATAGGTGTTTGATATGAAACAGCTATTTGAAAATACTGGCATCTCATTAAATACTGGCATCTCACACTTTCCAAGATGTAGAGTTGCATCAGGAACCAGTCAGTCTCTTGCTCCTTTAGAATTCAGATGCCATGTCTTACTTGGAAACTACATTCTCTACTGACAGGCTGAGGCTATTTCTCTACCTTCATAGAATTATAGAATCATTAAGGTGGAAAAGACCTCTCAGATTGAGAGCAATGTTTAACCCAGCACTGTCTAACCCACCACTAAACCACATACCACATATACATGTTTTTCTGAACACTTTCAGGGATGGTGATTCCATCTCTTCTCTGGGCATTCTGTTCCAATGCCTGACCACCCTTTCTGTGAAGAAACATTTGCTAATATCCATCCTAAATCTCCCCTGGTGCAACCTGAGGCAATTTCTTCTTGTTCTTATCATTTGTTACCTAAGAGACCTATCCCTTTTTTACTCACAGAAATGGTAAGGACAATCCATGATGTAAACAGTCAGTTTAGACCAAGTCAGCTTTATCAGTTATACAGTGTGAAGATTCAGAGAACAAGGGATCAGTCTTTTTACCTGAAGGCATCTGAGGAAAAGGCTACTAATAGCATTGAGTCAATGCTACAGTTAGAAGTTTCTTGAATTTAAGTCATGGTTGGTTTATTATTTCTTTATTTTTTTTCCAGTCAGATCCACAAAATCTGTATGTTTCTCTGTATGCTGGATGTTTCTCCAGTAATGTCTGATGCCTGGCCAGTTAAAAAAAAAATCAGAGTTGCCAGACAAGACAGTAATTACAGACTTTGTGTGGTCTCCTGTGCTTGGCACGTACTCAGACTCCCTAAAGACATGAAGCTGCTATTCGTAATACTGCAGACCTCTAGTACTGTAGAATCTTTAACATCCTCAGTGTAAGCATGAAATGTTCTTTGGTTTTTGGCATTTCAAAATCTTTTTAGCAATAAATTAAAGACTTTTACAGTCGTTTTTCAAGGTATAGAAAATTGAGTTGCCTAATTTTTGAGTCTTTTATGTTTGGTTCTCATCAGTAAGGAAGGACATTATCTCTTCTTCCTCTTGTTCTTTTTTCTTCTAAGTGAAAAGTGATTTTCTTGAATAACTCAGTTTTAGGAGCAGCTGTATTGACCAACTAACAATTATAACGAAAAATGAAGTAAAAACATGAGAACTGGCAAGACTGTTTCTCCAAATACAACAAATTTGTATTAAGAAATCAAACAAAACTTTAATTTTCTTAAATCTCTTCTTTGGTATGAACAACTTCAGTATGCTAATGTAAATTATGTACAGAACTTCCTTGTGATCCATCTGTTAGAATATCTTGAGCACATTCTTAATGTTCATTAGGAAGCCATAAATAGAATAAATAGCACAGAGCTAGCTATTTGGCTTAGAACATTTTTAATAAAATATTTATTCTAATTGTCTCCTCTAGCTTGTTGAAATGATATAGGTGTTTGAAGAGATAGGTATAATATAGTGGGAGCCTCTGCCAGTTACAACATTAAGATCTTCAAAAGCACACTCTAGGATAATGCATGGCTCAAGGAAGAGTCTAACTAACATGGGGAAAATTTTAAAGTTGGCATCTTGTCCATGATTTTACTTAAAAGTATTTCAATGTGGAGGCAAGAGGCTTGCTTTATCCTTTCTGAACTTTAGGGCATCACATCAGAGAAAATCACCCCATGCCTATTTAATTTGCATTCTAGCTCTGAGATCATTGTATATGGGCACCTTTTGATCCTATAAATAATGACTTCACTTTGAAATGTGCCATTTCCAAACATTGACACAACCATTACTTTTCATGATCTGCTATTGTGATGAAATATTGTCCAGTGCTGGCCTAAGTCCCATGTATAGGAAAATATTATAAATTTCTAGGCCTGTTAAAAAAATAAATATAGGAAAAGAGAGAAATACTTTGTGGAAATCTATGTGGAACAAGTCCAAGTTGTTATACCAGGCAATACATAAACAGCTTAAAATACATCAAAATATGAAATACAAAACATGAATACAAACCAAAATATGAAATATAGTATCTATCAGGTAATTACCTTACACAGAAGGTTATGTAATTCCATTGAAAGTATGTTGGTTGTCCTGTAGGGAATAAATCTCAGAAATATTTAAGGATTTGAAGGAAAAAAAGGTATACCTAGAAAATAATTGTATGGACTGATATACAAATTTTTTACTCTTCCTCAATCTTGACATGCAATATAGGGAAAATTAGGAAAATAATGTTACTGTTCTTGGTTTTTTCTCTTTAGAGCCCTGACTTGCCCCTGACTGTGGCTGCATGAGCACCTCAGCATTGCACTCAACAGCCAGGTGTGGAGCACTGGCTGTCCCTGAGATCCAGCCAAGCTCTCTTGTCTTCACAGGGTGGAAAATGAATACAATGTCATGGCCATGATTAATAGCTGCAGTGTGCAGTTTCTGATTTTTCAATATTTAAATAAAATGTCATCCTTTTTCAGATATATATTTTGGTTTGACTTTGTTAGTAAGACGCAGATTAGATGTTTGTACTGCTTTGTAGAGTGCCTTTTGGTATCTTTCTTAAATATTGTTGCTAAAATTTAACATGTTACTAGAAACTGGTGTAAAATCAGTTCAGGGACCAGTTAAGTACAGTAGATGTTCTTCATAATATGACTATTGAAAAACAGTATCAAAGATGTCCACTGAGCTGTTGAAAAAAGCTTTGCAAACCAAGATTACATAGGTAGGTATGTGCTAGTAAATTCTGAGTTATGCATTCTTTTTATTATTGGAAGGAAGGAGGGAAGGAAGGAGGGAAGGAGGGAACACTTGGGAGAAATCATTTTCCATGAACTTCCTAGTCCTATCTGGAGAACTGACTCATGATGAAGTTGGTAAAAAAGTGTGAGTCCTTTCTGTCAGTGCTACTGAAATTCCTGAAAAAAGCAGTTTCCTTCTGCTTGGGTCTGTGCTGTCTCTTCTACCAGAACACACACCTTCCACTGCTCGTGCAGAAACTATCCCCTCTTAGGCTTGACTGATGCATTTCTCCATTTCCAGGAATGAAGGAATGAAGTTTCATAAACCAAGGAAGCCACTATTTGTTTGAAGCACCACAGCAGGCTGTGCTTAGCAACGTGCTGTCCTGAACACACCACCATGATTTTCTTCTCTGACCATACTGATCACAGGGGCATATTTAGGACTTCCCTCATCAGATTTTGGTATAGACATACAAATGAATACTTGATTTTTTAAAAATTATTACAGTTTTGCAGAAAATAAATTGAATGTAAGGTACCTGTGAGTTTTTTTTTTCCTTTTCCAAAGTGAGATTATAATCTCTGGAGGAAAGGAGGAAAGAAGAGACTGCAGAAGTTTCCAGAGGGACATGGGAAAACTGCCTGATGATGGAAGGGACATGTTGTAGCAAAAGATGCTGCTTTACCTTGGAGCATTCTGCCTAGCTACAGACACTCCTTTGGGGTTTAGGTCCTTCAGCTCTCTCGAATAATTCCTAATCCCTGTCTACCCCCCAGCACAAGAAATATCACTGAAACGCTTTTAGCAAGGTGTGGACTAACCAGCAGGGAGCTGGTGGATGTGACTTACTGCTGAGCCAATCTGGTCCAGGAATGAGCAGTCTGGGAGAGAAGATATGTGTGTGCAGCTCACCCCCTGAGAGCATGGCTGCAGGCCTCATCACTTTTGGAACAAAACAGTGAAATTCTCCTATTTAATTTATGGCTTGTCTGTTCTACAGACCACACTGGAGAGGAGGATTAACTCAAGGTAGCTGTAAAGGAACCAATTCATGCATGAGGCAGTGTGACCACAGCAGGATGCAGATGTATGAGCTTTGCTTCTCAGAGGTGCCTGAATGGCACTCCATTCTTGCTTGTATAAAAGCTAGTTTGGGTATATCTAAATTATTCTTCAGAAAGAGCATCCTTTCTACCCCCCCTCCCCTTGAGTTTTTATTTAAGCAGACTAGAAAAAAAAAGACAAATAAATGAATCAAAACGTGTTCTCTAGACTGGAAAGACAGGAAATAAGAAGGAGAGATTTATTGGTTTTAATTTTTAAATCTTGGGTGGTGCTCAAAACCTACACTGATGGGACCATACTAGTAGCTAGATAGAGACAGTAAATATCAGGAAAAGCAATGATAAATCTCACTCATGTTTTTATTGGGACAAATCCTGAGTTTATATAGCTGAATTACATGCCAAAAAAATTCAAAGTTGTGTGTCCAGAAATAAGTACCTATATCCATGTGGGAATCAGTGAGAACCATGAATTCTCAGTACCTCTGAAAATTGCTTTCACATAGATGCAATTTATAGGACTACCTTCAGACATCAAACTTTGAAAAAATTGGCTGGGATTCCTACCTATTTATTGTTTCCTGGGCCAAAAAGAGTGATGAAAGTAGCTGGCTTTTTTATTATTATTTCCATATGAATTATATTTATAAGAATATTTATGCAAGGAATGTTACAGAAATTCCATGCTTTGTTTTCTTTGTGAAAGATACCTTCCTCATAAGAAACACATTATGCTTGGTCAAATATTTCTCTCTATGGGAGGATTAGATCCACAATACTGTGGGGTTCTCATTTATCAGAAGCACTTAATTTATCACCTGGCTTTTATTAAAAAAAAGAGAGAGATCTATTCTGTTTGGACAGCCACTGTACACTGGATTTAGGAGATTAAGGTTTACTCTAGAAAAGTGTTATTGTGAGATATGATATGAATAGCATGACATCATTTCTGGCAATACAGTATCAGTGAGTGAAAGGAGAAAAAAAAAGTCCAACACACAGACAGCCTTCTGATAAAGGGAAAGTATTCTATACCCTTTTCAAAATTTGCTGTGTTTTAAGACTGTGTATGTTATATACCAGGCTAGAAATGAGAATAGACAAAACAACAATAAATCCTTCTGAGGGCATTATTTGAAAATATACGAGAGAAAGAGGATAATAGGACAGATTAATGAGGAGCCAGTGGGCCTGGTTATATTTTCTTACTTCCCAGAAAGCTGAGGATTTCCAACTTTTGTTTTAAATCTGTATGGATATAGTACTTTAGTTTTTAAAGAAACATCAATTATCTGTTTTCTTATGACCAGCTGCATGATCTTGTTCTAACTTACATGACATCACGGGAAGACATATTTACTCAAAAATTAGTTCACTATAATCACTGAATTCTTCCCCAAACCAGGACAAACTTTTATTAAATCAATTTTGGTTATTACTCTAGATAGATTAATTTGCATGGAATAAAGGAATTTGAACTACCTATAACAAAGTATATTTAGTAACAGAAGAGTTTATTCCAGTTAACAGAATTTTAGTTTACTTATTTTTGTCTTTGCTATACAATTTTTGTAACATATTTTCCCTACTTTTAAAGCAATCTAGAATCACTTCAGAAACACATGTCAGGATATTATCTGGTTGATCAACACTAAATGTCCCCCCAGGTCTGGTGTTTTAGATTCACTGGCTTCAAGGTATATAAGATAGTGCCATAAGCAGTACTGTAGCTCACGGTCTTAAAAACAGAAACAATGAATGCATGTAAGGGAAAAAAATGTATGTCTTTTTCCCTGAGCTTTTGGACTGTGCCTATACAAAAATTTAAAGAGCTGAGAGGCGTTGGTTCTAACGCTGGTGCTCAGAGGTGTAATGGGCACACTAAGAGAAATTCTACACCCCAAAATCTTTAGCAGAAGGTTTAGGTGTGAGACTTTATAGTTATAAACTGAAAGACAGACTGGTTCTATCAATTTCAGAGTTTCAATGTCTTAATTACTAGATCATGTTGCATATACTGTGTATCACAACACTGAGTTTTATTTGTTGTGTTTCTATTGTCATACCACTTTCTGTTATGTCAATATATTTCACTAGATTTAGCTTTAAATGAGCCTTCCTTAACAGTTATACATTGTTTGCCATCCTTGAGCTAAAAAGGCATGTAGATGCTTATAAAGTGTAGGTATTCTTTACAAGAAAGAAGCTGTAGATATACCTCCATTTTTGCACTTTAGTTGTAACTGATTAATTGTATCATTTCTATATCAAGTTATTCTCATACATCAAAATTTTATGAAAGGATTTTATGTGTCCTATGGTCTATTTATCACTGTATTTGCCCTGTATTTTAACAATCTTTGACAACTTCCTTACATTCCTAGGATTAGTTTATACATTGCTTTGCCTTATGTTAATATTTGCAATCCTTTCCGTGATGTCAATTAACTGCCAGGACATCCATCTAGACACAGTGTACTCAAGTATAATAAAGAAAAGAAAAATACTTCAAGATGCTAACAAATTATAACCATGTCCAGATATAAACCAGATGTATGAGTGATAAACACAGAGATACAAAATTGTCACCACCCTTCAGAATCACAATTTAAAATGTCTCCACCTTTGACCTGTGGTAATAAGCTTTACTAGAGCATAACAGAGATGGAAATCCAGCCTTGTGTTCTCTGTTATTGAATTTTGGAAAACTTTTTCATTGTTTTGTTTTGGTTTGGTTTGTTTTCCCTTTGTTGTTTCTTTAGTAGCTGCATCTTTCACACTATCCCTAAACAAACCTAACGAGCATGGGGAAAAGAGCCGGCTAACAGAGTTGTGATTGCCTGTTAGCAGTGCTCAGTGCAAACATGTGCTTTGGGTTATGAAATGGAGAAATGCTCTCACTACCACAGAGCCTTCTTCCTTCACTCACTACTTCACAGCTGTGTTTAGTGCTGGAGAATATATGTGCTGATATAAACCAAGAGCACACATAGGCCAAATATATTTTATCCATGCTATGTAGTAACAGTACAGTTCCTGAACAGACCTCCAGATGATTAATTTATAAAGGAGATTTTCTCACCTTTGTTTTGGAAGTTGTGGAAATAGATTGACTTTTCTCTAGGAACCTGACGAAAATAAATATAATTTTACAAAGAATACATTTTCCTTTCTTATCTCTCTGAAGCAGTTTTACAAAACATGAAGTCAGGCAGTATCATCTGTATTTCAGGGGGTTTTTATAACTGCAAAATGAAAGTAGATTCTTTAAATCATGATTGGTTCATGTTTGAGTTTGTTTACTTTCACCTGGAAGATTCATTTTAATATAGGGGCATTCAACCTGTATCCCATGTGCCCCTGGTGTTCCGAAGAGAAAATCATAAGGGTTTAGAATAGGTGATGAAGGAGTGCAAAACCAGTTCTCAAAGGGCTTTACTTCACTGTACTTCTACTGTAGTCACTGGAGGATGAATCAAAAAAGATGTCAAAGTTTTAGTTCTAACAGGAATGAAAGTCAGGAGCCTTCAGGTCTCTGTTGAGCAGGATGGAGATTCAGTACCTTCCTTCTCACCCTTTAGGCTGTGAGACTTGGCTGTGCTTCACATGACCTTGGACCAAATTTCAAGCGTCACAGTTCATACTTCTACAAGGAAATCATGAAATTGACTCATCTAATATAGGTTTTCTCCAAAGTGAGAAAGCAATAAAAGTTTGGGGTTTTTTCCTATCAGAGTTTAGCAATGGGATAGTCTGGTTGTACTTTTCAATGCATCTGTGAAGGATCAACAATAATATAAAAGCTGAGAAGAAAAGAAAATCAAAACACAAAACCCTACTGTGAGCTGAGGACAATATGATTAAAGACATGTCATTTATCCAGTCAGTGCTATAAATAAAGTACAAGCTAATTCTATGAAGGTAAAAAAGCTGAGCAAAATTTTACTTGAAAAAATTAGTCTCAGATCAATTGTTTGTTGAGCCAGCTCAAAAGAGTCAACCTAAATCCTAAATTCTGTTTTGAGTGTTGGGGAAATTTAGTATATTTAAATCTCAGTCTAACAGTGAGTATGTTTTATGCACAATGCAAATTAAAAATCAAACCACTGATAATATCCAGGGAAAGCTGCTAAGTATTAGCCAAATATGAGTGTTATTAGCCAGTCATATTTAACAGAGGTACCTAAAAGCCAGAAGGGAATCCCCTTTCTGAGTCCTGCTGTCATGGAGGTACATTTGCATTTAGAACTTAAGTCTGAGAGAAGCAAAGAGAGGATTTCAGATGCATGACTCACCTTAACATTTCTTATTTAAATACCCTCTACTCGTTAGGCTGGCCATTGTACCCTGTTTTATTTACTAGCAGAGACATCTCCATAGTGCCTGGTGCCTATAAGTCTGGGTGGAGTGGCAAATTTAAGCTGGAGCTCCTAAACTGAATCTAGATGCTGTCAGCATCCAGAGGCTGCCAACACAGGCATTGCATATCAAAGACAGGATTAGCTGCCATTTCAAAAAATCAACAAAAATGCTACAAAAATGCCACAACTTTTAATCCTTTAAAGGATGGCTGTATCATTTCATTCAGCGCAGACTGAACATATCTATTGTTCAGAGGATATTATGTAAACTGCCAAAGTCCCCATAACACCAGGGATAGTTAAATGTGTAAACAGAAATAATTCTATATTTAAACATTATAGTTCTTCTGGTTGTTAAACTATCATTAGAACAGGATGGAAGCTGGTTTACAAGCTCCACTGTTGTATTTCTACACTGTGGGTGGTAGAAGCCAAGCCATGTTAAGACAATAAAATTTCTTTTTCAAATATACTGTAGATGACTGTTTATACATAGCAAGATTTGCCTCTCACCTCCTGAACCTTCAGGATAGAGCATTGGTGAAATGGATATGTTGTTTTTAGTTGTTGTAGCAGCCTGGAAAGTTAGGACTCGAACCTGCTGACATGGCTGTGGTTATTTTCCAGTTCTTTCCTCTGTTGGAGAATTAGCCCTACTTTCTTCCTGACTCCATATGACATGCTGAAAGATGTCTCCTTCAATGCTGCAAAGTGAAAAAGTAAAAATTTGGAGCCTGCATAGGCATAAAAGTGCTCTACTTTCTAAAACTAATATCAGTTATTGAGAAAACCACCTTTTCCAACGCGCTTGTAGCAAGTGTGGGTAGAGCCCTTCTCAAATCTTCATTTGCGAAGCCTAGCCATGATGATGATGATGAAAAGAAGCTAGAAACATACTGAAGTTACTCTTAGTGTGATGACAGGATTTAGCACATTTCCGTGGTCCCCAAATAGAAGAGGTATTTACCACATAAGTTTTACTTCAATGGAAAGCAAAATACATTAATGTATATTGACAAAATTTAATCCTATTAGTAAGATATTGAGCCTAAAATTCGACCAAATTTCAGCTACCATATATCAGGGCTTAGGAGATTGAAACCCTTTGGGGAACTTGAGTCCCAAATCCACAGAAGGACTCAGTCATTTATCATCATTTAAAACAGTTGCTTTATAATAGGAATCAGAACAACACCCTTGTGGTTTGGGGCCAAACTACCTTCACAGTGAGTTGCAGCAACTGAATCTCAAATTCATAGGGATGTTCCTTCCACCTTGCTGTGACATCCTTGCAGAGCTGCCTTTTGAAGACCATTCATGAAAAGAGAAACAGCAGCAGAAATCGAGCTCAGATGTACCCACAGCATCAGAATTATGTGCCTTGATTCCTTCCCCCTCTGTCATGCAGCCTAACAGGATATGGAAAACAGGAGTAGGGAATTTTCTCTTGAGGAAAGAGAATTGCAATTAAGTTTTAAAAGTGCAGGCCAGGATGTTTATTTTAAAACCCACCACTTTACTCCATAATAGCTTGGTGTTTAGTGTCCTTATCCAGCACTGAGACAAGGAACTGATGCCCTCCTGACCAAATCTTGGAAAATGTGCTGATGTTTAAGGGTTGTTCTGAATAGGGACATTCTGCAGAATCCCATTCTGGGTGGAGTATTCTGCAGTAAGGACTGTGGGATTTGTGATGTCAGAGGAACAGCTAAGAGGTCACTGACATGGGAAAAAGCAGTCCTGGACACCTGTCTCTGCTCAAAGATTTATCTCTGCTCTTTTCCTTCCCCCTCCCCTTACTCCTTGATAACTGTGTAATGTAAAATATCAGCAATAATTAGTTATAAAGCATTTGGGGAGATTATGGTATTTCTGGGTCTAGTTGCTGGCAAAGGAGATATGTGGAAATACACTTTATTGAGGTTTTTTTTCATGAAGAGCAAGAAATAAAGTTTTATTTTAATGAATGTTTTGGGAAAACACATAATAAATAACACATTTGGCTTATAGGCATAATGCTGCTTCCCTGACATGAACAGTATTTTTCAAACAGGCCACTGCTAAAAATAGCTTTTACAATACATTTCAATTAATTTCAGTGTTTCTGTATTTTTGATAGCCTTAAATATAAAACTGATGTAATTGTAATTTAGACTCCAGCCTAGCAGATTCAGTACCTAGGAGGTTTCTGTGATCTATTAAAGTCTACTTGTAAAAAAGCAAATATCTATTTGACTGCTACATCTAAGATAAGTATCACCAATTTTCTCAGAAAGTTCAGCGCATGAAAGATCAGATTGCTCTCATTTTAACACTGTATTGTTAAAGCTTTAAACATATTTGAAAGAAAATTACACCATGTGTAGAAGACTGTCTTTATCATTTCCATTTTAGCTTCCTAAATAATTTAGTCACAACATCTAGTCAGTCTTCATCTGATGTACAACACCAAGTTTTAGGTGCTGAAAACATTATCAATAAGTTTTCAGTTAGAGAGTATGCAGATGTCTATTTAGACAGGTGAAAGCATTTTCACTCATTTGAAACTGATTTTTGTTTGTGAATTTGTTCTTTGATTGGTTGGGTGTTTGGGTTTTTTTGTTTTGTTTTTGTTTTGTTTTGATTTTTTGGTTGGTTGTTTGTTTTTTTTGTTGTTGTTGTTTTGTTGTGGGGTGTTTTTTTTTATGGGTGTGGAGGGGTCTTCTGAATTCTTTTATGAATTAAAAATAGAATGAAAAGGTGGTTATTAAATGTAGACCTACCAACCTACCTGATTGACCTCAGCATAACTCATTGACTGGGAAGTGTACAAAGTGGTCAACTAGCTAGGAAGAACACATTTATTTGTACTATTCCATTAATTTGTAGTAAATTCAACACATCCCAAAGCTAACATCAACAGGGTTGCAGGCCTGAAATCTCTGAGGAGAGGCCATTCCCTGCACCAGAAACAGCTGATCCCCGTCAGCCCCATTGGACCCACCTGAGCACAGACGAGCCCCTTGGACAAACAGAGAAAACATATTTAAGAAAGTGCAAAGAGAATAAGAAGAGAGCTCCATGGATAAGAGGAGATGCTCTGTAGTGTCAGTGCAGGTCTCCATCATGACCTGTGAAGGACTCTACACCCCAGCAGTCAAATCTTTCCTGAAGGACTGCAGCCCATGGATCAGCAGAGGAGCAGATGAGAGAAAGCTTTATGTTCTGACCACAACCTGCTGTCTCTTGTTACCCTGTGCTGTTCAGAGAGGCTTAGAAGAGACAAGAATGAAGGAGTGAAGTTGAGTCTAGGAAAGGAAAGATACCGGTTTAAAGTTGTCTTGTTATTACCCATCTATTTTAATTGTCAGTAAAGTTAATTTTCCCCAAATCAGTCTGTTTTGCCTGTGAAAGTAACTGGTAAGTGACCTCCTTGTCTTTATCTCAATCCATGTATTTTCTCTTCTCTGTTATTCCCATTTTCTTCCTCCTCCTGCTGAGGGGGAAAGTGAGCTAGCAACTGGGTGGGAGTTTGATTGTTAGCCAGAGCTAACCCACCACATACAGAAATAGATGACTCACTTTTATTCATAGTCAGCATCTGAGATATGAAAATGTAAGTCTGATATAACTGAAAGGTGCTGTGGACTTGGAGAGACTGTGACAAGATTAATATCAATAAGAGTGGATGGTCTCAGATTATAAAAAGGCTTTGCTCCTACAAGAACGCATTTGCTTAATATTTCAGTTCTTATCACCAGAACAGTAATTCATCAAAGCTTGGAGCACACTAACAAATAGAGCCTCAGAAAATTTGGTCTTATTTCCATCTGTGCCAGGGAGCTGCTTTAGTAACTTGGAAAAATGTCCTGATTCTGCTTTTAAACAGAGTATGCTGACAGTAGTCAGACTGCTTTAGACCAGTGCTTAAAAATTCTTACAAAAACAAGTCAAGCTTTCAAACATGGAAGTGTAGCAATGTTATAAGTTAAGTACAGGTTGTTATGCCTCTGATTCTCCTGCAAGACTGTCTGTTTAGTCTATCTGGCTTATATGCCCTTGAGGAGGAGTTGCCTGCATATAGTGTTTAGAACAATGATATTTAATCCAACTGTATTACCATACACAGTTTTAAATATAGGAATGGTTTCAGAGAGGTCATTTGCAAACCCATTTGCAGGATGCTAAGCATGAGCACAAACTGTTATGGGACTTGAGCCTCCAAGTGCCTGAAAAAGCAACATAAAATGAGCAAAATTTGGAATGGCTGAACTGAGGTTATCTGGGAGCTGGTTCTACATTAAAGCAAGGATAAGCAAGGTCTTATAATGAACAAAAACTAGGGTCTATCTTGAATTGTTAATAATATGAATATTTATTAAGTCAAAGGTTTGTGATTCTGCAGAATCATATAGAGGTTTATGAATGTGTTTGCTTTTCATGGTATTCATAACACCTAACAAAGGCCTGTTGAGCACCATTTTCATTATGTAGTTTAAAGTAAATTCCTTTAGGAACCACACATAAGACTTTTTGATTAACACACCTCTGCAGGTTCAGACATCTTTGAAAATGGAGTTTGCATAGGGTTTATCACCACTTTTTAGTTTCCTTTCATGTACAGCCACTGATTAGTCCTAGAAACTTAACTCAATGTTATTTTTCATTTGCTTATATTTAACTCAGCTGTTACACTCAAAAAGTTTTGCTGCTGAAACAAAGATGATTCTGAAACATAGCATTTACAGAAAGATATTCTGTCTTTGATTTCTGACACACAGTTATACATAGATATATAACAGAAATTATCCACTTTAGGAAAGTGTTCCTTATAATTTCGGGAAGATAAGTTTCCATTTAAGTCAGAATCATGATCTTTTGCATTTTCTCATTTCCCTGAATAAAATCCCTTGATAAGCCCTTATCAGGAGAGGTGTGGCTGACTTGGCTGTGAGCTGGGCAGAAGGCTCTGCAGACCTTTAGTCTGTGAGGTGAGAAGCGTGGCACTGCTGGTAACAGGGCGTTTGCATGTAGGGATTGTTCGGTGTGTGTCAGAGGTGAAAACAAACCCTGTGCTGAGAAATATAAACCAGATTTCCTTTTGTTGGCCTGGGGATAGGAAGGGGAGACAAGAAGAGAGAAGGGGAATACTGTAAATTGAGTCTGAAGTGAACTTTCCACAATAAGACTACTATATGAGCTAGTATATGCCCCCTGAGGGTGAAATTCACTCTTCTGTGCTGGGATAACACATAACTGGGGTTAAATTTAAAGTATTCTTTGAAGACATTACAGCAGCTACAGTTCTGTTCATCTAATCCACCACCTAGTAGCCCTTGCTTCCCTCTCTGGGCCTGATTTACAGTTTTGCGTCCCCAAGTGCTTGACAGCCACCAGTCAAGGTAGCAAACTCAGCACATTAAGAACTACATAAAACAGGTCTATAGCTTGAGCCAAATACTGAATTTTTATATGTTAAGATGTTACTTTGTGAATAGTGAAGTGGGGGACCACCACACAGAGCTTGCTTTCTCAGCAAACTCTATTAGTGTTTTCATAGACTGAAAAATTAATAGAAAAGGCAAAACTAAAAACTTAGTAATGCAAAAGCAGAGCAAGAGGGAGAAGGGAAAGAAACATATAATTCATTAATGTATTTCATAAAACTCTGTCTCTTGCAGCAGAAAC
The DNA here is from genome assembly GCF_022539395.1 of Myiozetetes cayanensis. Taxonomy (NCBI): domain Eukaryota; kingdom Metazoa; phylum Chordata; class Aves; order Passeriformes; family Tyrannidae; genus Myiozetetes; species Myiozetetes cayanensis. Next base: position 8,117,213 of record NW_026087521.1, read on the forward strand.
CCCCACTAGAATCAATTCTGTGGTGTTAGTGTGACAAACAAGAATTTGGTCAAATGTTTATTTTTGTGCTTATTTTTTGTTACAGTGAGCTACTAGAGGCATATTTTCCCTTCTATTAAAAAAAAAAAAAAAAAGCCGTAATAGTGAAATTTATGTATGCTTTTTCAACACTATTGTGTTACATGTTGTATAGTAAGGACAGTTTTTGTGGCCACCTCTTGAGTAAAAATGGCTGGTTTATTTATTGTTTATAACACCTCCATGGGTCTGATTCTAAAAGCATAAATGGCAATTCCTTATAGCACTATAGATTTCGATGAGGAGATATTAATCAGCCTAAATAAGAGGAACAAAAATCTACATCCTTAATTTCATTTGTAATGTAAGATGCTGTATGATCTGAACTATACCACAGACCTTTAAATTAGCTCTAAAACAATTCCAGACTTTGTTTCTTTTCACTGCGTTCCTGGCAGTTGTAATTCATGATCTATTCTTCCTGTGAAGGGCTAATGGATGTTTTAAATTCCTTTAACAGCAAACCTGCAATTTGAGGAATAAATGCTAGTGGGTGGAATGATTCTTAATGCTTCCTTCCTCCTCCCAAGGTGTTAACATACCTCTACCTAGATGGTTACTTAATGTCTTTATTTCTTGGTTTTCTTGTTTTATCTCTTCCTCCTCAGCTGTGAAGCCTGTCATCCTCTTGCCATTTTCCTTGAATTTATTATATAATTGAAAGGAAGTTCTCCTGCTTTGTAGCTGCTGTTTGCCCTCCCCTTCTTTTTTTTTCAAAGACAGCTCAATTCCAGAATGCAGGTGTGTGGTTCTTTATTTTCCTTATCTCCATTTTCACAGTAAGATTAATGAGAAAACCACTTAGCAAGGTTTTCTTGGTACGAAAGTAGTTACTAAAAGGGAATGACAAATACTTTAAATTAATTGTCCTATTATTTAATGTCACAATGTCATTCAGCTGCATCAACTGACATCAAGACATTATTGTACTAGATGTATGTGTGTTGAGTGATGTGAAAGTATCTTTTGTTATAGTGAATTTAAACTGTTTTAAACTAAACTGTTCTAGACTTTTCTACTCTCATACAAACTGAGATGTTGCTAAAAAATAATCTCCAGTAATTTGTAGTCCTCCTTTGTTTTTCATCATACTGAGATCTTTATTTAATATGTAGACTCTATTGTTCTCATCTATGTTTTAGTGATTTCTTATGCATTCTGGACTTAAAAAATACAAACAAGAAAGTAGTTGTGTAAAGAACACAAAATCTAGGTGGTTCTCTCCTGAAGAAGCTAAAGACTGTACAGTAACATGTTCTCTTCGTTTTCTTCCAGGCCCTGTTTTAGGCTCACCTCCCTTCCCTCCCTGCCCTTGTTTTTCTTTTTTAGTATAATTATTAATCACCAAGTAGAGTATCCAGTAAGTATATTCAGAAATCTAAACCTGCAGAACACCTTTATGGTAAAGAAATATGGTACATTAATCTATCAAAGGAAGCTGAGTATGCCCATTTCCTACAGCAGTGATCTAACCTCATGTTGTTAAAATGAAACAAAACCATCACTGCATTATTCTGAATGTCTGATTGTGAGAGAAATGACACTGCTTCCGTCCTGTGTTTCTTCTTGGTGCTGTTGACACAGACAGAATTTACTTTGTGCACAGTTAATAGTTTGAACAATTTAGGAAATGTATCTGTAAGGTCGAGTATCGAAGCAGTTCTACAAATCTTTCAGTTCCATTGTAATGCTTTTTAGTAACAGGTTGGTTTGGGGAAGAAAGAGGAATTTTTCTGAAATGATTTAAAAATAACATTTTCTCAAGACTCCTTATATCTCTGAAGGTGTAAGTTATATCCATTCTTTTTAGTAGTCTACTGCTTAAATGACAGCTTTAAACTTCTTACTGCTGACATTCAGTTAATGGTTCTGAGTAGTTCCAAATTAATGTAGTACCCCTAACTTCTACAGCACCACTGGGTGTTCTCTATGAGAGAATTCAAAAACCTTTTTGAGTGTGTAGCAGTGCTTCAGATGCTACATTTAATGTCACCACCACTGCCATAACCTTATCTCTAGAGTATATTTTTTATTTCTTAAAATTTTAATTTAAAAATCACATGTTGCTGCTGTAGAATGCAGTGCTGAAACTTTCTGTTTACATCTTGTTCACAGATACCTACTCATTTGTCTCAGTTTTTATACAATGACTCATAAGTTATGCACAACATTTTTAATACTCACTCCATATACTTAGAAGTTATTCTGAATAGGAGGCATGATTTTGTGAAGCAGATGGCTTGGGACTACTAAAGGAATGTAAAGAAACTGAATTTACCGTGTATTATCATAATTCATTCATGTATTTTCTGGAAAATATGTTGGTTATTAAAGTTATGAGATTATGCTGAGGAAATTTTCAAATTTGTTATGATTCTATTTCATATTAAAAACATATAAGTTATGGACTAGCAATACTTGGAATAGTTGTTTCTGTAACTACCTCCTCTTATATAGTAGTTTAAACTTCTGAAAGGTTAACAAGAGCAGACACTAAAAACTATTTTAGGGCTTAAAATATCAATTAGAGATATATATGTAAGAGTTGGAAACGGTCTTTCAGGTGCTGTATGAATCCTGTTTCTCATTTTCATTCATTAAGGATTTTCTGGTAAGCTTATCTCTGGATAATGCAACCTTTTTCTAATGGTCATTTTATAGCCTAGGCAAATCATCACGGTAATTGTCTTTAAATTTAAGGCTGAAAGAAGTGTATTATTTTTGTGAGGAGCCCAAGAACCAAAATAATTGGTTTTAAAATACAATGGGTTTCAAACATTGAGTTATGCTAAATACTGTGCTGTGAGAATGATACAGGACTCATTCTGACTGCCCAGAGAGAATTAAAACTGAGAACCTTACTCTCTGTGATGTTGATTATTTGGAGCTGGGGAATCCAGTTGAAAGGATATATCTGCAATTTAATGCGATTAGCCTGCCATATCAAGTCATTGGATAATTGTAGACCTTGCAAGACATTGCTCTTATGGTGTTGATACAGACTGGCCTTTGGGAGCGCTGATTGAAGAGGGATGATGAGAGTAAAATAGACTCAGATAAAATTAGAGACAAGTGGGGCAAATAGATGTGGGTTTTCTCATTTTAGCACAAAAGAAACCTGGCTTAGGTGAAATGGAATCTGGCTGTAATATGCTGAAAAGCTGCTTATCGCTACTCCCTCTGGTATACGCAACAAACATATGGAATAAGCTTGAGACTTAACCCCTCTATTGAAGTTCATATGACAGATTCATTATTTTCTGCATTAGAGAGAGAATATCAAGATCAAAATCTCCTTTCTGATTAGCTGGCAGATGTGCACTATTGTGGCACAGAGCATGCATTCATCTATAGCTACTTTGCTGTATTTGGAAATCAATTTGTTTCATTCCTGTTGAGGAAGTACCGTAATATCATTTCACAAGAATGAAAGGTCTCAGCTTAATTGCTGGTCATATAATTCTGAACTCTTGTTCATCACCCATACCTCCCACAAATCACATGTTGATTTCGTTGCTGGAATGCTGGTTTAGTCAGAGATTACACCAATTTTGATTCACAGATTGTATCTCCCTGCATACCATTTATCTAAGAATTGTATGATCCAAAGTTCATGACAGCACATAATTAATTTGGTAGTGTAGATGCAAGCCACTGATACAGCTACATATGCAGAGCACTAGCTGAGTTAACGGAAGCTGTGCTTGTGAAGTAAAAGCAAATTAAATATGGGTAGGTATTCATATTCCAAACTTTACAGTTATTTATGCAATGTTATAAAAGGGAATAGTAATTCTCCCCACAACCCAAGGGACTTAACTTGCCTAAGTAGTTTTAAGAATCTGTGTCCAAGTCATTAATGGGTTTTTATTTAGGTAACACATTATGAATTGCCTACAGTCAATTAATGATGGCAAATGTGGATGGCAAAGCATACAAAGTGCTTAGTGTTAAAGAACAAAATTACATTCTTATAATAATCAGAAACTATATCTTGTTACTTTTTCCTTTTCCAGATCATTACACCTGAGAGGACAAATGCTACTGAGAACCAGAATCAGAGTTTGGCCTGGTTTCATAATGAGGTGACATAGCATTATTTCATTCAAACATGCAAATCATTTGAATTCAGGATTAAAGAGTCATACTGTAGAATCATAGATTCATTTAGATTGGAAAAGACCTTTCAGGTCATTGGATCTGACCATGTACAAGCACAATAAACTGTCATGGTAAAGTATAAAAAAGTTTAAATAGATTGGTGGAAGACTCCTGTGCTTACACTTGCTTAATTAAAATTAATATTGATCACAAGTTTCATTTTATTATATGAGCTTAAGAAAAAAATTAAGATTTTATTCTTATTTGCATTAGACATGGTGCCTTCTGCAGTAATTATTATAGATCATTAGTTGGTAATATCATATATTATATTAAATGTTCAAATATGAAAAATTTTCTCCTAAGGTGAAGACCTTGTATGTAAGGATTGTAGAAAGCTCCCTCTTTAAGTTGATGTTAATAGTCTAGAGTGTAGAAACGAAAAAGGGAAAATTCAGCCTATTTTCTTATAACAAGAAAATGCAGATGACTGTATAACAAGATAGGCTTTTTATTCTTTACGGGCACGCACACATAAACATACTGATTCATGTTGAAAACAAACTAAAAATAATAAAAATAAATAAAAATAATTATAAAAATATAGGTTATGTCTGGAACCATGTACAACTTCCTAAAAACTGCTGGTTAACTACAGCTCACTGTCCTCTTAGAAGCAGTCTCAACCAATATATTTTTAACCAAAGCTTAGCCCTATAAATAATACTCTAAACTGATAATAGCCATAAGCTGGAGACTACTGAGGGGAAGGTCATTTAATAGTTTACATATTTTCTATGATCTTTATTTCTTTGATGGACATAGGATGACGCTTTAGTCACTGATTGTAACTCTTAATTGATCTTAACCTTTTCAATGTTTTTAATTGATAGTCTGGTGTTTTTTTTTCCAAAGTCACATATTTTAATTCTGATTTTACAAAGCTGAATTATTGTTCATAATTTTATTGTTATTGCTTTTTATGTGTTTCAGGAAACTGGCATTGACAATTATTTAAATTCATAACAGATACAAATAAAGTCTCTCATGTCAATGTATATTAAATCTATATATATGGTAATTATAAATAGTACTTATTAAAGTAAATTTCGTTTTATTTTCCAACTGTATTCATGGCTCAAAGAAATATTGGTAGTGATTGAAGAGATGCTGCATTCTGATATGTCCTCTTCATCTCAGTGGTTTTGACTATCCTTTGAGAGGACTCTTAGGAACTAAGATTCTCATGAACTCTAAGAAGCCTTTCTAAATAGAGGAGAGAGTAGGCTAAAGTCTCACAGGGGCAGCAAACACAACACGGACACATTCAAAATTGTTAGTTATCTTCTAACACTTTTTGAAAACATTTAGTAGAGAGAAATTAGTTCCAGACTAAAATTAAAAGATTAGCATACTTACTGAGTCATTAATACCATGGTTCAGTCATTAATACCATGGTTGATAGTAAAATAGTGATGTCAAGGACCTCTGCATTCTCCCTGAGCTTTAATGGGTTTCTTCCATAAAATCTATTCTTCCAATAGATCTGTCATGAAGTAGCACTACAGTGAGATGCACAGAGTAACAATTTGTGTGTCTGGAATCAGAATGCAGCATGAATGCGTTAATGAGTGGTTTTTTTTTAATTTCACGTTCTGTTGCAGTTGTAATGTCTGTGTCACTCTCATTGATCCGAAATTACACAATTGTGCTCTTGATGTTTATTTTTTCCTGACACTGATACTGATATGATACTGATGAAGGTCAGTGTCATCCACCCCTGCTGTCCAGGCTATAGGTGACTTGCTTGTACAACACCACTGATGAATTTCCTTTTCTCTTATTCCTTTATCCCATCTAAATGTACTGAATGTACTTGGTCTGGAAGTAATGCATTAAATTTGACCTCTCAAGCTTGATGGATTAGGAAGAATACGAATCCAAAGGGAGTTACAGTGCACTGTAAATCATGAATACCTTGAGAAAGAGGAGAAATGTGTCAAATTTGGAGCAGACATGAGTTATAACATAACTGTCTTCATAAAATCAAGTCCTCCTGAGTATCTTTTCTTATATTATTTCAATGTGAATGCAACACTATCCACATCTAATCTGAAATGCCTGTTGTTATGTTTCAGTTTTACTGCTATTTTCACCCACCAATAGGGGAAAACTGAAATTTCATTAGGATCAAGAAATGAGAAAACTATATTCAAATTGAAAGCAATAGCCTATACACATAGTGAATTTTGATGCATGAATGAAATATATACAGTTGTTTTCAGCATAGCTATTATCCAGATGTAACATGTCAGTAACTGCAGTAGTGTGTATATATATATATATATACACACTCATATATATGTATGTATATGTCTATATAAACATGGCCTGAATCAAATCATATACCTACTGCATGAATTTACCAGTGTGTTGAACCCTATATTGGTTTACCTCAATTTGCTATATTTAAGCTGTCTTAAGTGCTAGATAGACTGATTTCATGCTTTTCAGCTGCATTATTGGGATGCTCCTCCACGTGACCAGGCAAGAAAATATAGAAGATAAATAAGATTCTATTACATTCTCTTTTTACAAGAAAAAGGTCACACATATTGATGCCTGTGAGATTTTATCACACTATTTAGGAAAAATAAAGATGTTTAACTAAAATTTCCTTCACTGTATGCAGCATGCTATGTGGAAATAATATGGAGGCATTGCTGTCTGAATAGGCTTCATTGTATAGATGGGGAAAAGCTACAAGGTATATTCAGAAAGAATTTAACTAAATATTTAGCATAACTTCCACAAGCAAAGCATGCAATGGTCACCAGAAGATGTTGCATTCTCAGCATTCATGTAATTTTTGAAAAGTATTATTCCCCTAAAACATTTTGGAAGGTTTGGACTCACATCTCATGAGTGTCAGCTCTATTTTTTTAATTTTTAGCCAGTCATTTCTTACTTCATAGGCCAGAAGGGGAAACAGAAGTAAAAAAAGAAAAAGTGATGACAGTGTATAAAGAGAATTTCAGTTCACTGCATGAAGTGTCTTACCATGTCTTAGAGCACATATATAAACAAACAAACATGAGTCATAGCTGGTGGGTTTTTCCATATAGAAAAGATAAAGTAGTAATGATTATATTTCTACTTTGAATACAGAATCACTAACCTTACAGGACAGAAAAAGAGTCTCTGTGATTATACGTTCCCTCTTTCCTTTCAGTATTCTTTAATCTCTTCTGCTGCTCTAAATTTTCTTTCTTCAAAAAATCAAAGCCCTTCAAAGGTACTCTCTAAATTCATTCTTTCTTTTTGTTCCTTGTATTTGCCCTGTTTCCAACATCATTCCATTAATTAACCTTTATCAACCTTTTTCAGGTCTCTTTTCTAAACTTAAACACCAAATAAGAGAACCATCCATGTAAAATTTAGGGGCGAATTGACTGAAACAAAAACTTGACATTATTTTCAGTAATGAATTTCACACTGGAGTATTCAACTGAACTTGAAGAGATTTAAAGCACATTTTAAGTTGTGTTACTGAGCTATAGTGAAATGCTTTCTTTAGCAGCTGTTGTTTACACCTGAAGCTATTGTAAAAGTCTAGGATCTCATCAGTTTGAGGGTTTCTCCCATCATTTTCTTGATTTTTTTTTTTCTTGTGACAAACGAGGTTTTTATAAATTAACTCAGCTGGTGCACATTTGACCCCAATTTTTGAATGTATTCCCTGGGTCAAGTACTTGTGTGTGAGAATAAAATCATTCTTCCCACCCTGAGGCAATCAGAGTACTCATACATTTAACTTACCATCAACACATTTTTAGTAATAAATAATTTTCAACATGTTAATCTAGACAAACAAATCTCATGCTAAAAGCAATTAAAGGTAATTATGTTTTATTTTGTATCCCTGCTTACCCATGTTAAACTATGTTAGTGAATAGTAAATTAAAAATTGAAATCTTTACTTTAGAATAGCTGGCATGTGGTTTTTCAAAATATTTAAGTGAAAAGTTATTTTGTTCGGAAAAATACAATGAATCTTATCTCCTGGTTTTTATGTAAATGTATGAATGATACTGTTATATCTCTGCTTGGCTGTCTTTCTCTTCCCTGCTTTGTCTTATCAGTTCCTTCCATGACTGGAAGTTTTGCTTCAACAACCTAAGTGCCAGCATATGGTTGCATTCTGTAACATGAACTCGTGGCTAAATCTATGAAGTTCATTCCTTAGCCTCCACCTTTGGGACATCAGTAGGTGGTAATCTTAGCAACCTGGATGTGATATCACCATTGTGGCATTTTCATTGACACAGCTCTGCTACAGAGACCCCTTTGCCCCCAAGTACAATTCCTGAAAAATTAGCCTCTCATTACAAAACATTAAATCTCTTGTCACTCAATCCTGTAGCTTGATGGAAGCGTTGGATATGGTGGGGGTAAAAACTCCCTTAAGGATTAAACTTGGCACTTCCTGGCTTGGTGATACAGAATCTGGATGGGTGGTCCCTCTGGATCTCCTTTCAATAACAGGTTTTGCAGGTAGACAGCAGCTACAAGGAAGATTAGAAAGCTTGAATTCAGCAGCTCCCAAATTTGTATGAGTTTTTAAGTGCCAACTATATTATTCTTGTGCTTTGGTGCATTGGCAAGGGGGTGGGCTTGCCTTTGAAGAGAGAGAAGTTCCTTATTTATTATTTTAAGATATCTTAGGAAAGCCTCCCTCCTGGGTGGTTTGCCTTTTCCTAATTTAAATTTCTAGTCAATGTTCGAGTTGCCCCTTCTATCCTCCTTGTGGTGATTTAGGTTTGGTGAAATCTAAACAATGTGTTTCATATTTCTTATATGCCAAAAGGGACTTTCAGTGCAAGGCTGAAAGAAAGCAGTGCTTTTGGTTAACATCTCCCATGAAGGTAATATATCTACAATAATTGTCCTGGGAAAAGAAAGCCACAGAAATTTGCTCAGTTGTAGACTGACTGAAGAGCTCAACAATGTGATAAATGGGTTACCTTATCTGAATACTGAATAATGTCAACCTGTACATAGAAGCTTCAATATTCATTTAAATTGTTATCACATTTAGTTTAAGAAGAAAGTTCTTCTAGGAATGTAAATGTTAAAAATGTTCCCACTCCCTACAAAATATTAATGATTAGGGCTGAATACCAAGAAACAATTGTGTTTATAAATTCCTTCTGGAACTAAAAATTTGTAAACTATTTTTTAAAATGTCAAGAAATATTTTTGTGTATGCTTTAAAAGAATAAAAAATTTGAATAATAATAAGGTCAATTACATAGAAGTTAGCAGAAAGATATGAGACAACATATACAGTACTTTATTCATGGTGTCATCAGGATACAATAACTTAGGACAGTAGTTTAAATATCGTTCAGGGATTTTTCAGAAAACCTAGTCAAAGTCATTGTTATCTCATAATTTGAAATAAGCCACACAGCTTTAAAGCAAATAAATGACTTAAAAATGAGACTCCTACTTTTGTATTTCAATGCTAAACTATAATGACAGATTAGCAAAGCTGCCCTATGGTTTTAAAATCTGTTTTTGCAGACATATCTTAGTTAAACTATGCGTTAAGACTGCAATAAATCACCACAGATGCTGAAGAGCAATAAGAATCCCAGTTCAAGTCAAGTAATCAGAGGATCCAATAGCTAAATGACCATTTCGTGTTTGGTTTGACTTTGACTATAGCATTAGTATTTAGATGCATAATTTATAAGAATTAATAAAAGAAATATTTATTCACGTCAGAGAACACAAAATAACAAAATAACCTGATGATTCCCTACGGCTTTTTTTATACTGATTTCTGGAGTGGAAGGGTGCTCTTCATCTTCTCCTTATTTGCAGTTTAAATTAGAAGGTCATTCAGATCACAGTAAAAAAAAAAAAAAAAAAGAAAAAAACACCCTCCCCACTCCCTGTATTTCTGGCTTCTGTTGCCTATTGGGCAGTCCAGTTTGAAATAGTGCTTGGAAGAGATTCATTCCCTTGAGGTATCATGATCATTTTTCAGGCACAACCACTGTTCCTTCTCTCTGGAGGCTCTTTGATTCACTTCCAGCCTATCAGCTGCAGATGTAAGGTTCCTTTTCAAAGTATGTATCAGTGAAATTCTTCTCCTGGCTTTTCACCTACTAATTGCAAACAGGGAGCTAGTTCTCCTTTTTCACACAAAGCCACAATTTTTAAATCTTCCCTCAGTATAACTACGGTTGTAGAGCCATATCCACTGCATAAATTGTGATCATGATAATGTGACACTTTCATCTTAGCTTGAAATAGCATCTGTCTGCTGCAACATCTTTGAAATCTTGATTGATAAAGGATTTAGACCTGGTTTTAATTATTGCCTTATGTACTTGGCAGAGGTTAATATTTTGCATGGGGAAAAAGATCAGGCTATAATTCCCGGATTTAAGGCACAGACTCCAGAATTTTGATTAACTATGCCTTCCAGGGCTAGAGAAAACTTGAATTTTTGAAATTAAGAAATTTATTGTTTGTTTGAGAAATATGGAAGATTTTTCATGGTTTCTTCAGTTTAGGAACATTATTGCTATGTAATTGGAAACAACAATAATTCCATGGTATACATATTAATTTTTCTGTTTCAAATGTGTTTTAAATTCATTAATGACCTGAAGTCATGATCCTAAAGTTAAGGGAATTACACTAGCTCTCATTTGGCCATATTTTTCTGATAATCTGAACTTCATCAGACCAAACCACACACCAAGTCAAAGAAGTTTGCAAGCTCTCTTTTGTTTCTTCAACTGCTGTCAATTATATGAAACAGACAATTAAATCTTACTGTGTCATATAAATTCTTGTGATGCAATATTTTAGGACATAAACAACATCACACGATTGATTTCTTTTATTTCAACTTTCAACATGTCCTGCACTTTTTTTTAATTATTTTTTAAATACTTACTTTTTTGCCAAATGGATCTATAATCAAATATCAAAATGGCCTGGATGGGTATTGCATGACGTTAGTATTTTAAAGAAATAACAAACTCTAAGTAAGAAATTATAAGTTTCCAAGACAGAAAATGAGTTTTCATATAGTTATGAAGTCACACACTGAGTTCATTTTGCTGTACAAATATTTTTTTTAAAGTCTGTAAGAATCATGTGCTCTACTTTTGAAATGTTTCTTAAATTCCAATGGCTAAGAGGATTGATAAAGAAACTGCTGTTAAATTCATAGGATTTTGCTTTTTTTTATTTTAATCAATATCTCTCAATACTCAAACTTCTCATCCACACTGCATGACTATCCTAATCCCTTTTCCTAATCTTCAAAAGGAAGCAAATGGAAGCTAAATGGAAGTACAGGCTAATGTCATCTTCCCAGTCTCAGCAGAGAGCAAGGAACAATGTGACATAACAACTGAGATGTCTTTTATTCTGTAAAGATGATCCTTCCTCATTTGAAAAGAAGATTTCTGAGAGTTCAGTGTGATCAAATTGAAATAATTATGAAATTACTTGTATAAAAAAAAATAATTACTACAATGTGGAGTGGGTGGATGATCTACTTGTTACACAATGTAGTGTGCAATATGATGTCTTTGCTCCAGATTTTCAAACTGACTTTTGCAAGCTAGTGATATCATTCAGAGACTATTGACCATTTTTAAATTATTACAGTAAGAATGTTTGTGATCTACTTGTTAAAGAGATGTGCTTATACCAGGATTAGTTTATTCTGAACACTGAAAAAAACCACTTTAATTGAGCAATATCGAAGTTTTTCAGAGAATTTTCTGACTATTCAGGAAGAATGGAGCAGGCTTAAACAGTCTAGAAATTTTCCAGGCTTTGTGGTGTTGAACATTGGGTTGATATAGTCTTCAGTTTCCAGATTTGGCTTACTTCCTCTTTGGTGTGTCTGTCTTCTAGATGGACAAACTCATATAATTTAGTGATTTCAATTATTTATCTTCTGATTTTCTTTAGTCATCTTGTGTGTTATTACGCAGAACACACCCATAAAGCAATTTTTTCTTTATTTAAAGTATGTATGCATTTTTTGTTTTCACAGAAGATGTCTTTGGCTGGCTGACAGTTTATTTGAAAACTGTTTGAACTACTGTATTAACAAACAGTGCTACTTACAGATCCCAGCAATATGCTTTGCATTTTCATTCCTTGTTTTTGTATTATTCAGACATGTAATGAAAACAGGATATGAGGCTAGATTCTAAGCATTTATTTTTAACTACTGTTTATGGCTCCAAATTCATTCCTTGCGTAAAATGTGCCTAGAAAGGCAATGAATATGGATGAGACTGACCCATGTTCCTATATTTCTGCAAAAGACAGTTGTCTGCACTAGTCTCTGTGGGAGAACTGTATCTCAAGCTAACTTTGAAAGAGGATTAAACAGATGATATAATAGTTTTTCTAACTCAAGTTCAATGCTACTTTATGATGTGATTATGAAGTGAGCTGTCAAAAGATAAATAAATAGAAAAGGTTGAGCTTTTAAAGCAATAGCTCTTGTCTCATATATTTCTTTCATATAATAAAGAAAAAAAATCCCATTACTTCGTAAGTACATGTCAATTCAAGAATATATAACAAGCTTCTCTTAAATGCTGAAGGAGTTTTTAGATTCTATGATCTACACATATTTGTTGTGGATGTATCCTTTGCTTAAACATTCCTTTTTCCAAATACTATGTCAAGACAGCCTGCTGTGGCAGGGAAAGTCTCGTCTCTCTCACACATAAACGTCTGTTTCACTGCATCTAAACAAAGAATGTTTTATCCTTGAGCCATTAGATAATGATTTTTTTTTTTTTTTAATCCATGCAATGTGCTTATAAAAGACTGAGGACTGGGAGATAGAGGCCTAATTGGAAAACAAAACCAAACACAGGTAATAAGGAGCACAATTTGATTGGTTATGACTGGGATTTTTGACTTTTGAAGATTCCCCTCAAAACTCCCTCTTAAATGTTGAAACATTTTCCATGAAGCACCTTTCATTAGCCCAGGTTCTCCTAAGGTTAGCTGCTGCCATTCTAAGTGTATTCTGCTAATGCAAAGAAAAATGATCATTCCAATTGTGTGGTCTTCTGTAATCTCCGCTGTGAGGCCTATAAACCTGAAATCATCATTTGCAAAAATGTGCTGCAAAACACTCCCCAAAGCCACTGGTGCCAGCTAAAAAGATTTTTTTTAGTCTTACAGATAAAGAAAAGCACTTAAGGAATGAAAGGTTTAATTTGTTGGTTTTGTGCTAACTAAAGCTTGGCTCTAGTTAACATTGGCCCGAGCAATAGAAAGACATTTGACACTTAAACTTCCATAATAGAGCTATTTCAAGGATAAAGCTATTTTGTTTATTGCACAATCGGAAAATCATATGGAAACAGCTCTGCAGGAAAATAACAATAAACAGAATATCCACATACTGTAGGTAATTCTTCAATATATTGTGGAAATAGAACCACCCCACAATTATCATAGGCTTGCAAAACTCCTAAAAAGTAATCTTGAGCTATAATAAAGTCTGTTTGTGTGATGATGTCTTGCAATGTGGTCTAATTACAGTTAACATAAACAAAATGATGTTTAATCCGCACAAAATGTCCAGCAGTTTATGGGCTTTGGCTTCAGTTTTACATTCTGAAAGTGCAGGAGCTTTCAACAAAGCCCAGTCCTGCTGCAATTGCCCACAATTATCTTCTACCCCAGTGTATATACAGTGACCTACTTTCTGCAGTAAAGCAGCTTCTGCTGGCGGAGCCCACATTTGGGGCATGTTCTGCCTTTTATGGGCACAAGCAAAAATTTTTATGTGGCTCATGAGCACAAAGCAGAGTAGAGAGCTCCTGTCTTGTGTTTTGTTCCCTTTGGTTTTCCTGGGCTGACAAATCATCGCCCCATTGAAGTTGCTAATGTGGTGCCCATAGACAACGAGGCATAGTACTGTGGGTACAGGTGAACTCTCCCTTAACCACGTCTGGAGATAAGTTAAGGGTTCACAAGAGGGAATATTAATTTGTAATAGTTTTTCTACCTTTTATAACTTCTGTGATTTACTGTCTATGACTTTTGTAGCTTATGTTTTTGTGTGGGTTGGTTTTTTGTGTGTGCATGTGTTTTCATATCCATCAAACAGCTCTTTGTGGTCAGACATGTAATGGAAGAGTTGGTGAAAGACATGAAATCAGCCTTTTGAATGCCTCATCACTGGATTTCATTAGATAACAGATTTTGCAGTGAAGTTTTTTTTATGTTTTAAAATAGTAGCATTCAATGTTGAAATCAGTGTACTTTTACTCAATAACCTACACTGAAAACACAAATAAAGAGTTACATCTCCTGGTATCGCCATCCCCTAGTATTTTTTGATTACCTCAGTCACTAGTAGCTTACTTTTATTAATAGAAAGTATTTGAGAAAACCAAGCAGTAATAACTAACAAATGTAGATTTCTTTTTATTCCTACTTACAAAGTAGTTAGAATTCATTCAAGCCATATATAGTTACAGGGGTAGTATGTAAGATTATCCATCCTGCTGCTACATTGGCACAGAAGAATATGTTCAGAAGATAATGAGCTTAATAATTTTGATGATAAGCAGCTGGTGATATTAGCTACCAACAGCAGAAGGAGTATCATAGGGAAAACAAATGGGAAAATAAGGGAAAACTAAAAAGGAAAACGAGGAGTATAGTTGAAGTAAATTTTTTGTATGTCAGTTAAGTTCGTTCTTTGGATGACATCTTTTAAGTGATTTATACAGCAATATATTTTAACTGATTCTTTGATCTCTTTGAAATTTATTTGTAGTTGTCACTGAGGTCTATTCTTACTATAACGTCAACAGGTACAAGCTCACATGTAAAAATAGTTTTAAGTTATGTTCTTGTACTGTTTTCATAATTCTTCATCCTTTCCCACCATATTATGATTTTCATACTGTTGGATCTGGGGTTTAGATTAATAACTGTCCATCTGATCAATCTGAAGAAGACTTAGACACTATGCTCACTATGTGCAAAAGAAATTATGAATAAGAAAAAATCCCCAAAAATTAAAAACGGGCAAATAAAGGCAAGAAAATTAATAAAGCCCCTCCAAGTATTTTTAGAAGAAACTGTTATATACAAGAAGGTTATGAAAATATTGATAAAAAAAAAACCCTTAGAAATTTCTTATTTAAATTAAATACTTTTAGTTACCAAAATTGATGGGGTAAAATATATGTAATTAAAAAATAATACAAATTGCAATCTGTGCAAGAGAGAATATTGGAACCATTGAAACATGGGCAGTTGAAAAAAATGTCAAAAAGGTAATAAAAAATACAACAAAATACATATAGTGGAAATTTAGTATATGACAGAATTTAGGATATATGTTTATTCAAGCACTGGCCACCTAAAGGATATTTTATGACAAAAATAAGTAGTAATTAATGGAATAGTAATAATTTATGATTTTAATGCAGTGGGATTTTGTCTTTTTATGCTAATTTAAAGAAATTATCTAGAATGAGAATAAGCCCCCTCAGGGACTGAATATAAGCTGAAGCTGCTTAGCAAAACCTACAGATCAGCACCTGAGTAGGAATATAGGTCGTAAACCTATAATTATACATGAACACAGCTTATTCTACATGCAGTGGGAGTCCCAACTGTTTCAGCAATTTAAAATTTATCTTCTGACAGCACTTTGGGAGCCTCTTATGGTCAGTAATGGAGCCAAAACCAAAGTTTCTTACTCCTCACTCTGTTGTTTTCTCATTAGGGTTCATGATTTACTCTGGTCATAGTTTGCAGCAGAGAGGAGCTGAGATAGTGTACCATTAAGGAAAATAATTAACATTTATTTTTTTAGCTTGTCATGAATATGTCTTTTAAATGCATGAGAATATTCTTTCCACCACATGTAGCTGCTTCATCTTGCATGACCTCTCTACAGCTTTGAACAGAAACCAGTGCTTAGCTGATTTAAAGCGTGTGAGGGGGAGATGGAAAAAGAACTACTGTAAATATAACTCAAAAAATCATGACAAACTGGGTAGTTTAATGATTCTGTGGTTTCAGTAGACGATGTTCTGTCTGGCAAAAAGCTTTGTCAGAAGAAAGCTGTTACCACGTAGCCTGTGGAAATGCCTTTCACTCAGTCTTCTTTTTTGTTTGTTTGTTGGAGGAATTTTTGGGTTTGGTTTTGAAATTAGCTCATTTGGAGTTTTTTTTCCCCTGAAGATTATGTTAATTATATTCATATGCTGTCCTGCCTAAAGGCAGATGCCACTCTAGCAGAAAACAAAGTTGGCATAGGCAATAGGAAGGAATGCTCTTCCTGAATGTTATGTTGGTTTCAGCTGCAGGTTAATTTAGTTCTCACACTGTTCATAGAAGTTCATAGGCTGACATTCATGAATCAGCTGAAGGGCTTGATTTAAGTGCCAGTTAGCCAAAGCAGAAATGCTGCCTTGACTCACCTGGCGAGGGAGACACCATAGCCAAGACCATGCCTTTTCCAGGTTCAAACTTACTGTGTTAGCCCAGCTTAAAAAAAAAAAAAGTTGAAAGTAGTGCTTTTCTTTGATACTAGGCATGCAAGTAATAAAATAAGTCACTTGAGAAGGAGGAAAACTGATGACCCATAGAGCTCAATTTACCATGTAAGAAAGTAGAAGTAACGTTAGAGAAATTTTAAACGACAGAGATGGTATTTACTCCTTTCAAATCTACCTTTAAGAGGTTAGAAAATTGTATTTATGATGAACTCAGAAAGTTCCCATCTCCACATCACCACTGACCAGTGTGATGTTTATTCCCAGTCACTTCACAGGGAAATAACAACAATTCTACGTGCTGATTTACCACCATCATAAGGTCAACCGCAAATATTTTGAAGAATTATAGTAGCAGAGGACTGAATCCTGCTTTCTGATGCTGTTATTTTCTGAGTTAATGTTGTTTTGATCATTTATATTGATAATTATTATAAGAAGATTCTTATAATTGATTATTTTCCAAATAACCATAAATGTTGTATTCACTCTACAAATGTAATTTTAATTAATAAAAAGTATAAAAATAATATAAACTTTATAAAACATAGGTTTCACTCAATGACTTGAATAGGATTCAGCTAAGGAAATGTGATTAATTGTATTGATTGATTGATTTAAACTATTTACATGAAGCCTGCAAGATTGGGACAATATTCAAATCATGAAAATTGTCAGACATATTGTCTGGATGGTGTTGTTTGAGTTGAATTTTGCCCAGAATGTGGGCATGATATGTTCCCACGTACAGTCATTCCTACAAAAGAGTCAAAAAACCCCTTCTATGATATAGCTCATAATTAAAAGCATGGACTACTTTGGACTGCAGACATTTGCGAGGATAATTAAAGTCTTTTTTTTCTACTGTCATTCCTCCTACAGAAATAAAACGAAACCTTAGAGTTCAGATACAGCAGCTGTCTCTTTCCTCATTATCGCAAATGAGTGAAGGCACAAGGTTGATAATTTTACTAACACATGTAGTTACATGCATTACCCTGTTGGTTTCATTGCTCTGTGTGCAGATCAGTTATGTGCCTGATCAACAAAAGGGATCAGGAACTTGCTCCGAGTTATTTATGTTCTTTGAAACAAGATGCTGTACTTCAAACAGATTTCTGTGGAAACAAAAAAACCATTTTTACAAGTGCATAGTGGAAGACAGAAAGAAGAGTTATGTTTCTCAATTTACCATTAAAATCCTCCTAATCTCTGCAAACCCAAGAAAGATTACACAGTTAAGGTTTTTATGTTGATGAATCAAACATATAATTTCAGGTAAGTTTAAATCACCAAACAAAAACTTTGAGACTAAATCTACCTATGGGTGACAATTTAAGGAATGCAACTTTTCTAAACTTCAGAAGGTGTCTGTAATAGTTTACAAACTTAGAGTGCATGGTGACATGCAGAGTAACCACAGATTAACCCATCAGACTTTGGGATCAAAAGATTTATTATACTTTTTTTTTTTAATTGACCTAAATCTTGAAGAGGACACAGTCACCACGAATTTCGAACCAGGTACAAATGCAACATGTAGCAGGCAAACCTATATGTGCTCCTTGGTTCTAAGCAATGAAGGTTGTATCTTCAAGTCTTTCCCAGTTTGTAATTGTCATAACTGTAACAGGTTCAACCTAGAGCAACACCTGATTTTTGTATTTTAAATCAGTTTTAAATTTATTTCCACATGTTTCTTCAAAGCATCTCTAACTTTCAAGTATTTTTTCACGATGATTGACAACAAATGAGCTGTGAAAAGACCCTGTTTGAAAAGCAAGTCTCTAAACCAATGTTTTAGCACTTTGTTTTCGTTTTGCTGTTGTGTACTTTTCTTTCTGTTGCCATCCATACTGAGAATTGCACCTCTGGAAGGAAAACTAAATTTCACACGATGTGCCACACTACATGAAACTATTCAATGGTATTGTAGAAAAACACATAAAAACTAAAAGTCCTGTACTCTATTTGATAACCGATAATTCATGAAAGGACTAAGGATATTTCCACACATATGAAAACTGAAAAATCAAGGGTTGAGGCTTGAAATATGAATCCTAAGTTATGCCAGCTATGTAAGACATGGTAAAGCACGTATTCCCTTACTCAACAAATGTGACTGGTATTAAAAATGCAAAGTTAACTGACTGGATTCAAACCAATACAAAAACAGCAGGCAAAACACCAAAAATCCTAAGAGGGTACCTTGATATCAATATCAGGGTAGGTAGGTAGATAATTTTGAAGAAAATGTTATCCTGAGTTTGGAGAAAATTAACATGGGGCATGGGGGAAGTACATCATTGTGATTCATTGTGGCATAGGGCAGAGAGTGAGCAATGGGGAAGAGAATGAGGAAAGAGATTTTCTCTCTTGCTTGTAATGGCCTTTAGAAATCTACTGGGAACAATTTTGTTTTCTTAAACTAACTGTTCTAAACTGCCTGACTGCAATCCTGACCTATCATCAGAGCAACAGATAATGTCATAACACAGATCCATCACAATTTATTATCTAAATATATTACATATATTTTACTCTTTTTTCTCAGTGTTCTCCAGCAGTTTGAAGCTGCTTTTGATGACAGTTCTGGAAAATGAAAAAGTCGTGGAATGTGTGGGAACCAAGAGCCTGGGACACTACTAAACAGGCATAACTTGAAAACTGTGTCATCCGTGAAATAACACATGCCCCAGTTTATATTGTACTGTTTAGATTAGAACATAAACTGCAGCACATGGAAATTTCTCCATATGCACCATGTACCAGTGCCTAGGATTAAAGCTGGAGACTCCAGTCTCTAAGTTTGGACTAGGAACCTCAAAATCCCATTCAGACATCACCTATCCCTCCTCTACAGCTTAAAGGAGAACAGATTTTTTTTACACTGAGGTTCTCCTCTTACTTGAGGTTTCATGTCTGTATAATTCAGGTTTCCCACAGTGCTTATATTTTGCCTTTATTTAAATGTCGTTCTTTGTTTGTTTTTTTTTGTTCTTTTCTTTTTTAATAAATAAATTGTGAAATGAAGACTGTGGATTTCTGAATAGGAAATCAGAATCTGTAGCATACTATAACATGAATATAATGAAGTAACTGGTGAACACTATACATTATCAGGGAAGTCTAGTGATAACTTGAACAGGAGTCAGAAGTCAAAAAATGATTTTTGTATTCCTATCACCAACCACTGCTTTATTTGTGCCTCTGGATAAGCTCTAGAGGCACAGTTTTTCATAGAAGCCAAGTTATAAAATGGAGATTAGAGCATTGCTCCACTTCTGAGAAACTCTGTGAGGTCACGTGAAACCAAACCACAGAAAATTTGCAAATAGTTTGGAAGGTGACACCTCAGGTCAGGATTGTGCATGGTGCATTCTTAGATGCTTAGAAGGCAGCCTGATTTTAACCACTTTTCATTGTCAGGCCTCAAGGTAAAGTTTTCAACAGATAATTATGGTAAAAATTGCCCAGCTCTTTCTCATTCTGAGACTGAGAATTAGAATCATGTGGAGATCGGAAGTTACCTTCAGGAAAGGATTTTGAGGCATTAAATTATGCATCACTGGGAATCAGAATCATCCCACAGAAATGCTGATGTTGTTTGGGAAGAATAATAAGAAGGGATTATTGTCGTTATGTCTCTGTTATCAGATTTCATCAGGAAAGAATGTTTAATCACTGATCATGTCACTTCTTAATCTTCAATTTTGGAAACTAAACTATTCTTCTGATTTGGTAAGAGATGTACTCCAGTCCTTTAATCATATTTCCTGACTTTTCTGAACCATTTATAATTTTTCATCATCTTTCCTTAAACACATAATTGAATGCAACAATCTAGCACTGATGACTTGGGTACAGTACAGATGTAACATCCTCTCTTCACTTATATTTGGCATTTTCTTACTAAAACTTTCAAGGACTTTTGTATTCCACAATGAAAACTCATGTTCAAGTAATTATCCATCCTGACCTCTAAGTCACTCAATATTTCTCTCATTCCTTTGAATTCCCAATCCTGAAGAATGACTTACATTCCTTGTTCATAATTATGTTCTTTCCATTTGGCAATGTTGAAATGCACATCATTTTCCCACAGTATGTTCACCAAGAAACTGAGTTCATCTGCATATATGACATAGTCCTTTTGCTGCTACTGATTCTCTTGATCTTTATGTCATCAGAAAATTTTATAATAATACATTTACATTGTCTTTCCTCAAGCGATTTATTAAAAAGTTTAAATAGTATGTATTCAAGAACTGAAATCTACAGGTTGACATTAAAACCACTCTTTTATGACAGTAATTTTTAAAAAAATATTTAGCTTCTTTTAGCATTTTAAATGTGTAATACTGCCTAGCAGTTATCAACATGCAGAGGTCTAAGTGTACCTATACTGCAAGTATGAAGCTTATCCTCCAGCCACCAGATGTACTCCAAATATGTGTAATACTTGGTAAAATATGAAAACTGTCAATTACATAAATATATATACACTGTAGATTTCTCCTTTTCTCCTTGCTTCACTTGCAAATCACATATATTTCCTATTTTTGCTATATATTTGTGACTATCAGCTCCTCCTCTTTTCCATCATAATTATTAGTTAATTAACTGATGCTCTCAGTTTCCTTCCATGACTGTTGTAGCTAGCAGAGCCTTCCTCCTCAGTAGAAATTTTTACATTTTTGGCACTTAAGTAATTCCCAATTATCAGTCACATATAATTACTTTCTCCCAATAGACTTTACTCATAATTGTTATCAGGTTCAAGAAACCAGCTTATAAAATTTAAATGAACTGTAAATATGGTGCAGGTTGGGATTTTGCTCTGCACTTAGACATGATTGATTTGTTGTATCTTGTACTCTACCAGTTGTTAATTTTTGCTCTGAGATAAATGCTTTTTTCCATTTGAAGACAATCTATATTTATTGTTACTGTTTTCTTTAGATTAAATTTTATAATTTTGTAAATGCTGAAAGTATTGAGGGGCTCCCTGCATGTGACTTCCAATATGCACCAGTAAGAATTGAAATACCTGACATTAATGCTTCTTCTTCCACCTACATGTTGGTCTTAAAAAGGTTGATCATCCCATTGCTTAGTGTTATTTGGTAATGTACAGCCACAGATATAGTGATTTATTCATTACCACAGTAACTCCTAATTATTACATTTTATTTGTTTCATAATATTGGTAACTTAGAAACAGCTAGTTATCTTTAATATCTTGTACCTTCCTCCTCCTTTTTTCCCCACTGATTTCTTTCTATGTAGGTTATAATCATCAATGGAAAGACTCTGGTAAGGTGAGTCTTACAGCACAATTTCATTTAGGATTTACTAGAATATTACAACCCAAATTCAGTCTTTTTGAAGTAGGTCAAACTAATTTCAGACACGAAAAATTCCACTGTCACTTGTTTATTGCCTAAATGGAAATTAAATAGTTTCTCCTTTGTGTTCATCTGAGGTTTGGTGATGCAGAATCCTTAGTTCATAGTTTAGTTCTAGGTGTATAGGTATATATGGGTATTTTTTCACCTCTTCTCTTTCTTCTTATGTTTATCCCTCCTGGCTATGTTAGCCATGCTATTCATGGAAGATTGATTCCAGGAAGCTCTAACAAGGGCACATCCTTCTTTTGCTGTACAAGAAGGTTATAACTTCTTCTGACCCCTGACTGGCTTTTGCTCATGACATGGGATGAATCTCTGGGAAGTACTTTAATGTTTTTCTCCTTCAATCCCCTTGGAGGTCTCCAGAGCCTTTTGCAATTAGTCATATATAGTGCTATCAGTTATAGCCATAATTTTAGGACCACTTTGAGTTGCAAGATCTTCTCCTGACTACATCTGAAGCAAACTGGGTAATTCCAGTCTTGTAATTACATGCTCTGTCTTGGTTCCAAGGGAAAGCACATTCTTTTGTTGACTTGCTCATCACAGTGCACTTATTATGTTCTTCGTAGGACAAAATACTAATGTCAGATGTTTTCTCTCCTTGGGTCATTGAAGACCTTCCCATGTCCTTTAAAAGCAGCTTCATTCCTGTTTGTAAGCCCCAAATTCCAACAGGTGAAGGTCTACAAATTTGTACCTTCAAAGTAATATAGTGCATTCTTTGAATGGTGTGTTTTAATGAGGCCCAGGGACACAAGTTTAACTGTGAAAAAGTAACTGCTAATTGAGCGACATCTGTTCTGAACAATACATGAAATGGGTTCTGTGGTAAAAATAAAAAGTGACAGGAGATCCACAGATAACTATATAAAAATACAATTCAGATAAATGTGGATTATACTAAAGGCTGACATACACAGTCACATATGAATACATTGTATATGTACACATATATACAAGAATAATCAGGATTTTGAAGGATCAAATCAAGATAATCTTATTTCTGCAGTGTTAAATTTTGTATTCCCTAATTTAATAATACTAGTGGTACTAAACTGTAGGTTCTACATTGTTATTAAGAATTAAATGTAGGTATTAAAAAGAAGTTGTCATAGTACTGCTTTAATCAGGATCACACCTAGTAGCTTTCTTCTAGAATCATTCTTCATTTCTGCAGAGTGGGTCAAAACTATTAAAAGTACTAACCACCTTGAGATCATTAAAACAAAAAAAAAGTAGAAAGAAATTAAATATTTTCACACATGAACAATTCTCTGTAGACTTCAAAACTCCTTTTCACCATATAGAGTCTCTAAGGCCTAGCATTTCATATCCTTTTCTTTCATTTTTGTATGACTAAACCAGTGTGTTGCACTAGAGAATACCCTGTGATTTATCATTGGTAGTTTAATCAGGGAACTGCTCTTTCAGATAAGCTGTTTGCCTGAAATGCTGTCCCTGATGTACTATTTAGTTAGATTGGAAAAACAGTGGCAGATTCTGTGTTCCTTTTCAGGTTAAAAACCTGATAATTTTCTTTTTCTTTGTAAAACCATTATTAATGTATTTCTGTGTCTGCTTCTCACATTACTATCCTGCTTAACATCTTGTCCTAGAAGGCTTAATTAGCTGGTGAGCTAACGAGATGAATAATGAGCCTAAATACTCCAGTATTAAATGTTACTGTAATTATATTAAATTTTTACAGTCTATTCCAGAATGCTTTCTAAAAGTAGGCTTGTCATGTCCAGTCTTGCCTGAAGATGCAGATATAGAAACTTAAGAGTACAGGTTTTTGAAACTTTCATTTTGTTCCATAGATAAGGAAGCCTTTTGCGCCTTTGAGTCCCCAAATCCTTATTAGATGATTGATTTGGGAGTGTGGCTGAACACTGGAGGCTTTTTTATAAATGTCATGTTTTCTCGGTGTGACAAAATGCACAGTGATGATGCTGGAGGAAGGTCAGTAGGAAGACATTTGTCAGTAAGATACCTTCATCAGTCTTGGATGACCAATGGTCAGCTACTGCTGACTACTTCAAAAATCTCAAACCTTCTAAATAACTATGGGCCTACAATCTTTTTCCATCTTTGTGTATGTTCTGTCATCTTAGCCAACTACTGACTATATAAAGTCAACAGAATATAAACTTCATTCTTACTTTTCTTTATTTGATCTGTTGATATATACTCACTAAAATCTTATACTGAACATAGTCCTGATTTTCC